>NC_090931.1:616375124-621375124 GCF_040938575.1 Ambystoma mexicanum
AACCCTATATATTAAAAGGGGAAATCCAATAAAAGTTCACATTTGTTTTACAATTGGTACACAATTCATTCCTTACTGACAGGGATTTATCCAAATTAAGTCCTTTCAAGAAACCAACTATTGCAAGTACAACAGCCATCCAACAGCCTGAACCATAGGTTCTCTGAATTAGCATAGACCAGGCGGGACAATTGGTTCTGAAAATAGGTGATCCTTCAAGGAGAAAAAGGCAGGACAATATGAAACTAAATGCTCCGTCATTTCTTCTATAGCTAAATTCCTGCAAACTCTACAGCTTGCATGCTCCTTTAAAATGAGTCCTCTACTATTTAAAATCTGTCGCGTAGTGAGAAGTTTAAATCTAAAACTGAAATATTGTCTACTGGCATATGTAGTTGGATAAAAATGCAAGTGGGGAGTAAACATTCTCAATTTTTTTATGAACATGTCTCAGGTGAGTGAGATACATGTGAAATGTTTCTGTGGTCTGAATCCAATCACAAGAGTACAACTGTTTTTTAACCAAAATCTCTGGAGTGCATACCCAATTTCTCTAAATATATAGTGCAGAACTCGGCCAATACTGAGAGGGTCTTCCCTTTGTTAGTAATATAAATATCATGAAAATATTCATACAACGGGTCTTCCAGAGGACTCAATTTATTATGAAATAACAAAGTATTTCCATGCTGCACAAATCTCTATTGATTTAAGGTCCAGCTCAAATCTTATTGCTATTATGGGTAGACAATTGGGTAGGCGTAGGACCCTCTTCGATAAAAGTGCCACAATTTAAGTTTTCAAAATAACTAAAATTGCAGAGTCTATATACCATTAAAGTATTTAGGAAATGACTTTCCCTTCATAGAAGTTAATAAGATGTTTAACTGAAAATCTGCAATAGGAAGAATACATTTTATTGCATTGGCCCAGCCAAAATCAATGCCTTATGTCTCAACAATTCTAGAGGATCACCTTTCCTTGGTTGATTGTATATAGAAAATCCCAAATAAACCAAGCCACTACTTTTAGTGGTTCCTATTTTCCAGACACACTTTCTTGATACAGTGATTTGCATTATTTTTGTTTTATCTGGATTTATTTGCAATGGGTTATCTTTGGCATATACCACAAAATGATCAACTAGCCTTTGCAGGCTAATGGGAGAACAGTCAATTAAAAGAAAATCGTTTGCATATGCAGAGCAATAATACTGGTGATCTTGAGGGAACCAAAGGAGGCAGAACTTAAATAATCCTCTACATCGGAAAAATAAAGATTGATTAAACTTGGCACCAAAATACAGCCTTGTCGAACGCCTGAGTTGGTTGACATTTTTCTCGAGAGGCCTCCCTCCATATTCAAACGTGCTTGTATATTTGAGTTTTTATGGAGCCACCTCAACACATCCAGCAGACCTATGGGAATCCCCCATTCTGTTAATTTCGCCCATAAACTGTTAGGATTCACAAGATCAAATGCCGAACTAAGTTCTATTGATGCAATGTAAATTGATTAATAATTTTTCACCCAAGCCAATTCCTGCAATTTATCTCAACAGGAAACTGTTCAAAACAGTCCCCTCATTCTTTTCAAATTCTGTTTGAAAAAGCTTTTCTCTGCCAGCCTTCTTTGCCAATAAATTGGGTTGTGTCAGGGTGATGGGCGTGAAGATTTTGCTGTCTGCGCCCATCACCATGATCGGCCTATAATTACTCGATTCATTTTTGGGACCTCGTTCATGTATGGGGACGACGGTCAATGTCTCCCATGATGTGAGAATACTACATTCTTAAAAAACAAACACAGAATGTTGGCCCAACATTCTTATTTGCCTTCAATATGTAATCAGATAGCCCATTAGAGCCTATTGTTTTAGACAAGTTGATTTTCTGTATTTTCCCTTCAGTATCTTCCTTATCAAATTCTAGACCCCAAGGCTCTGCTCCCCTCCCCCCACCCCAGGCTGATGGTCACAATCATCTCTTCATCCACACCTTGCTCCTTATAATAAATGGATGAAAAGTGACCCATTGATTTTTCGATATTGGGTTTAACTGGGCAATCGGCTGCGGCTTCTCTAAAGAATTGATAATGGTCAAAATATTGACACTCCCTTTTTACAAGAATTTCCAACATCAATTCCCCTCTTGTGGAAGCCTATGAGCTTGGTGGTTCCTAACCCAATTTTTATAAGATTGTTTAGCCTTTTTATATTCTACCAATGCTTTTAGTGACAACCTCACTACTTATTTTAATCCATTTTATTTCAGATTTCAAATAATGTTTCCTATTATGCATAGTAACCTCACACACACATGAGCCAGTTGAAAACAAATTTTGCTGCCAGCATGAAGGGCATAGCAAACTGTCCCTCCATTGAAGATACATGGATGCAGTTTTCCTCTGATGTGCCTAGTAGAATATATACGGTCACTTCAAATGCATAGTTTTGTTATCTCTTTTATAAATAATCTTACTTGGAGCCAGACCGCTCTGAGTCTGTGGCAGGATAGCAACAAACTAGCCAGTGCCCCCTCTCCAGTTTGTGTCGTTGTGATTGGACAAAATCTTGTGGAGTCTAGGTGGTGATATCTGCACTTTACGCTCCCAATTTGTGATTCAACATGAAGTGTTCATATGTATATGGATTGCCTAGCCCTCGTTTTGTGACTGGAGATGCACATCTCCTCACCAATATCTTTATACATTTCCTTAATCCATGTCTCTTGTATGCCCAATCAAAGAAATCTTCAGGTCTATCCAAAGCCACATATAGACTTGAATCAGACTTTTTGAAATAGTAGTTTTTTGTAGAGCAGGCTCTAGATTTGTAAATTTGTGCACTAAGGGAAGGGACAAAATCCAGTTGCCACTTTTCATACGGAACATGTGCAAAAGTGGTCCTCCTTTAAGCAGCTGCAGCGTCTGTGTTTGGCAGCTGTCTGTGCTTGAGCTTTTAAGGGATTTTACCTGTACTATGTGTAAAATGTTTTGTGATTTGGGTCTTGGATTTAAGCAGAGGGATTATGAATGATTCATTCTTGCTGATTGGTGGGCCACTAATTGGCAACTGTTCTCATGCACGTGATAGAAGGCTGAGGAGACGGATGCATTCCAAACAGTCCTTGCTGAGTAACCTGCGACTTGCAAAGTACCAAATATTTGCAAACACAGAATGCTGTGAAGTTCTTGTTCTATGAGATGGGGGTAACCTTTGTCTGCTCTTGAAAGTAAAATAGATGGATATGAGCCCATAAGCAATATACACCAAGAACTTTACTGACCGGTAATGGCCCTCAGAGTGAAGTTAGAGCATGAAAGAGCTGTATTCAATCGACTCACTGAGTTCCTTAAAGCAAACTCTGAGACTCTCTTCAATCTGGCTTCCGATCTCTGCATTCTAACAAGACGGCTTTTCTCAAGGTCTGCAATTTCATCTTTTCGACTGTGCATGCAAACCTTTAATATATTCTTATTCTTCTCGACCTCTCTGATGCCTTCTATGCTGTGGACCATTCTGACCTTCTCTGTACCGTATCTCTCCTTGAGATGAGAGAGAAGACCCTCGCTTGGTTTGCTTCACACCTTGCCTCCAAACACTTTCCGGTGTCCTGGAACATCCATACCTCCCCACTCGAGCCTTTTACTGTTAGCGTTCTCCAAGGGTCTGTCTTTGGTCCACTTCTGTTCACTATCTATACTTCAGCTCTTGGTGCCCTGGCCTCCTCTTATGGCTTCTCCTTTCAACTCTTCACTAACGACACTCGGAGATTCTTCTCCGTTCACTCCTTATCTGACAAGCTGTTGTCATAAACTTCAAACTGTCTCTCTGCCATCAAATATTGGATGGCATCTCACTCGCTAATGCTCAACTGCACTAACACTGAAGTTCTCTACTTCCCGGCAAAACAGCTATCTCTTCTTATCCTCCTCTTCTCCACTGACTACCTTCCTTACACTGCTTCCGCTCACAACCTTACTGTCATCTTTGACCCATCACATAACTTCTCGTTCTTCATCTGCAAATCTGCCACAGCAGCTAGATTTTACTTCCTCCATATCAGAAAAAGATTAATCTTCTTCCGTTCAATACTGCTAAACAGCTCCTCTCACCTTTAGTCCTTTCTAGATCCGACTACTGTGCCAGTCTTCTCTATGACCTTCCCAACTATACTTTTCCACCTCTGGACAAAGTCCTGAACGGTCTGTACACTTTTTAACCTTCCTCTCTCGCTTTACATCTGCCCATGGCCAGATTGGCTGTCTATGAAACAAAGGACTACGTATAACCTCCTTCTTATCTTCAAAACTATCCATGGACTCGCCCTACCTATCTACTCATCTCTCGCCCTTCTCTCCTCCTCGTGCATTATGATCATCCCCAGCTCACCTTCTTGCCACCACTTGAGCCCCCCATGCTCCCTCTCATTTCCACCCTTGCTCTCCTCCCTCCCAAATTCTGGAATGCTCTTTTTCTCCCTGTCTGTATTACTCTTAACTCTACCACTAATTAAATCCAACCTCAAAGCTCTCCTTTCTGAAGAACATGTTTGCTAGTACTGTATGCTACTGCATCTCCCTGCCCCTCCCCACTCGCGACCCTTCATGGACAATCTTACAGCATTTTTCTTTCAATCAGCACTTTCTCCACCATCCCGTTCTATGTCATTCTGTCCTAGCCTTGCCCCTAGTTTGTTTCAACCGTCCCCTGCAACATCTGGTCTTCAAGTCCAATTCTCTCACCCCATTGAAAAAGACCCATGTTTTCTGCTCTGCTATCAATGGTAAATTCTGTAAAGTGTTTTTGTGCCTAAAAATGCATTACTTTCCCTGATATTTATTTAAAAAAAAAGAGGCCCTTCTAACACCGGCCCTGGGCTGTTATCAGACTGTGAAGCCCTCCTCTGAGGTATATAAAACAGCTAGCACTCAAAAATGTGGCTTTGTGTGAATAGTGCTTGCCAAATTCCTTAAAAAGAATACAAATAAATATGGCTGCCATGGACATAGAAAATGAGTTTCTTTTCTGTGTTCATGGTGGCAGCGGAGACTCACAAGCCGGCAATGGAGCAGAAGGGGTTCGGGGAGGTCAGTGCTTTGGGGTCAGGGAGCCTAGTAGATAGATGGCGGGGTTGGGTGAATCCTAAAGGAGAGTTTGCACGGAAAGAAAAGGGTAGCTTGCTGGCGAGATTTCGTCCTGCTTGGAACACAGGCATTACATAGAGTGAAGCCCACAATCCTAGCCCCCTGATTAGATGGCTCCTTTCCTGCAGATGCTAATAGCTGCATAGTCGTTTTTTGTTTTGTCTCTTAAAAGTGGTGAAACTTCTTTGAGCCAAAACTGTTTGCTAAAATGTAGTTATGCCACTTGCAGAGGTACTGCCCCTACACAGTGACTTGCTAATTCCCTGCCTTCGCAAAACTCTTCCTTGCTAGACATTGGAAGACCAATTTTCAATACGATGCGGGCAAGACTGGCCACTGGCCCTTTTCTTTATGCCACACACTTATCTGAAGTGATAGATCTGCCTGGCAACATTTTAACAATGCCCTTTTCACGCTTGTGCTTAAAATAAAAAAAAACACGTTTCTGGAATGCTTCTTTATGTTTAGTGAAAATCACCACTGTAGGGGGAGTTTGTAACCACAGAGAGATGCATGTTTTTAATTTGAATGCACTTTCAGACACACGTGCAGAAAATAAATAGGTTTGTTTTTGCAGAGCAAGTGCCCAGCATCTTAAGAATGTTGCTCGCGTTTCTCGTGCAGGTGGGTGTTTGTGCTACACACACACATGTTTTTGTTTATTTTCAGCGCAAGTGCGTGACCACGCAAGTAATTATTAATTTGTTGCGGGGGTGGGCACTTGAACACAAGGGACTTGCACTGAAAATAAGCACACGAATTGTGATGCATTTTTTATGCGCCCTAATGCACAGACATTTGTTTTTTTTTAAATTCCTTGATATTTTTTTCTGCTGCTGACAGTAGTATTGGGCCCTTTAAGGCTGCAATTTGCATATGATGGTTGCACCTGCAGGGCTGTACCTTACATATGGTAGCTGTACCTGGTCACTTGAGGCTGCACTTGCTTATAACTCGCAATCAAAAGATATTTGTGAACTGAGATATTTGATCAAGCTGCACCACCAGATCTTTTTCTGAAGGTGTTTTTGCTACTAGCACAAATGCTTTGTATAACTGACTTCTACATTGGTTTCTTAATACTCCAGTTAAGTTATGGTGGTTACATGTATACGTGCAATCTCGTGGTATTATTGAGCTGTTCACTAGTTTACTATTGGGAGGTTTTGTTCTGCTAATCGTTTGTTCATTAGGGGTCTGTTGAGCAACATGTATAGGACATACGAGTTACTGCACATAGCGCTTTCCAGTTTTCCTATGTAGAAGTTGAGTGGGCCAGGCAGCTACTATTCATGCCAGCCATTTCTTAGATCTCGTGCTCTAATGAGAAGTAATCTTCTTCAGAAGGCTATCGACCTTTAGCTTCCAGTGTTACTTAGTCCAGGTCTCGGATGCGTTATTTATTCTAGGCACAGGAGGTCAGCGTATAGACTTTAGCTCTAGAAATGTCAATTTAACAGGATCTGTTGCCTGTTTTCAAATAGCTGTAGTAAAGTTAGAATGTTTTCTTTTTCTTGCAAGAACCATAAGCCTAACCACTTGTGCCCCTGCAAGCCATACATAACGCAGCAGACAGACTCGTACTGAACCTACCCAATCTTTCACGCATCACCTCTGCTCTCGTCCTGCTCAACTGGCTCCTGGAACCCCAGAGAATTGCCTTTAAAGAACTATTCATTGTTTTCAAAGTGATCCACAACAACACCCACACCTCATCTTACCTTTATGACAAACTCAAAACCATCACCCACACAAACGCCAGACAAGCAAGCCATCATCTCCTACACATTCCACTCTGCAAGGTAACATACACACAGAAACAAGCATTTACCCAGTGGGCACACAGAGCCTGGAACAGGGTGCAGTGTGGATGTGATGCAGTATCTTCACATCTGCACTGCACCCGCCAATTCTTTTAGAAAGAGCTTCAAAACATACCTATTTACCCACACAAAGCCCCGCCCACCTTCACTGCTCTGACCTCTCTATCCTAATCTTCCTATCCTATCCTGAAAATATTATGCAACTTCAGTTTCACTTCCCACCTTTACAACCTTTGAACCTTGCACGGCACTCTGAGGCCTTCTGGGCAGGGCCAGAGCTGAACAACAATTCCAATAAATAAATACCTCAGTGTTCTTGAATGCAAATGGATTAAAGTGACCTAGGTAGTCTCTAGGGCCCAAAATTGGACAGGGGTGGGGGTAGTTATCAGGCAATAATACCTTTTCAGTGTCATGGCGGTTTGACAGTAGTGTACCAGGCTTCTGTGTTGTGCAGCTGTTCAATTCGGTTTGAAATGTCGCAGTCCAGTGGCAAGCAGATGTTGAAGCGATGTTGAACTGTAGAATGCTGCAGTTGGAAGCAAAGCTCGAGTGATGAGTATTGTGGATATCACCAGACTCTGTTATACGGTTGAGGTTCTCCAGTGGACTGGTTGATGTCATGATGTGCAAGGTGAGTCAATTTGATGCTGTGCTCGAAGGTCGCGGTTTGGGAAGAACACCAGGGTCGGTTGGGTTGGATCGGCAATGTAGCTTCTGGCGATTCAAGCCTTGCAGGTGTAGCAATGCTTTTTTGTTTGAGCAGAGGCAACAAAGCGTGTCCGCTGGCACAGTGTGGAGGCAAACTGGTTGTTGTTGGTTCGGACAGGCTTGAATCATGGTTCACAGCGGTTTAACAACAAAGTTGCAGGAATGCTGGCTGTCTTGGCTCTCGGGTGCTGTGAATCCCACTCCAGATTTTCAGGGGCAAGAGTAGTCCCAAACACAGGAGAGGCTGACGCACACTTGTAGTGGTCCTTGAGCGCTTTGAGGTCCTGGGGACCAGCATGTTTGGTAGAGAGACAGGTCTGGCTCTAGCAGCAGGTCAACCCTGATGTGCCCTAGGAGCTCCCCCTCGGACATACAGACATGCAGTGCCACAGCCTGTATTTCCAATGAGCTATGCAATGCTGGCGAAGCAAAACGCCCCAGCACTTGCATGGCTCAGTGAGCATGTGTGGCTCGGGAACTAAACTAAACTGAACTGTCAAAGAGAAACAGTGTTTCCCTTTGACAGGTCAGCCAGCCCAGGGGCCCTCCATCAGCTGGCAAAAGCAGCTGAGGGAGTGTTCATTGTTTCACTGGGCTGGCTCCTTAGCTCCTCCATAATGGGTGAGGGGCCACTGGGTGGGCGTCCCCTCGCCATTATGGATGAGCTGCCAGGCTCGGACTGGCCCATAGGGCAATGCCTGTACCAAAAATGTAAAATGCTAGTGTGGGCCAGCCACCATTTTGGCCAATGTGGACCAGTTTGATGAGTTACTTAACTATGCAGTTAGTAATTTTGACCATTGTTGCTGAATATATCACAATTTACTTACATTTTAACACAAAGCGCCCCCTTGGATACTATTGAAACAGTGGGCTTCATTACAACCCTGGCGGTAGCTGTGCCGGTAAAACCGGCACGGCTGCTGCCAGAATTGCATCCGGGTCCGGCACTCGCGAATGGGCAATTACCGGTTCATGCCGAGTTAGGCGGACCTGACAATTGCCCTTTCACGGGTGCCGGTACCGGTAGTTCCCCATTCCCATTTGAGTCCCATAGGGCTCAATGGGAATGGGGAGCTAGGATGCACTAGCACCGTTGATAACAGTGCCGGTGCATCCGACAAGCAAGCACAACTCTTACTATGGCGGTACGGTAGCAACGGTGCCGGTAGCTTACCGGCACCGTTGTTACCGTACCGCCATAGTTGTAATGAGGCCCAGTCTGTGACTAAAGGAATGAATATCCATTTACAACTGTGGGCCACTTTTTCATTGTTGCCTGAGACAGTTTTATGCTTCAGCCCGACCATGTGAGCCACCCCAGCCCATGTGTTCCAATCTAAAACATTTAACATGTCATGCTGAGCTCTCAGCGCCCCCCAGGGATGCACCCTCGGACCCCCGAGGGGTCGCACCCCACAGTTTGAATACCGCTGCCTTAAGGCCAGTCCCTGCTGGGAGGCTGGCTCACTGGGAGGTATGGTATCTGCCTCTACAAAGCATCAAAAGGAGATGCATAGCCATCCAATCTCCTGTCCTGTGACTTGGCAGGGCTCGGTTGTCAAACCAGAATACGTATAACTCTTCCTCAGCTGGGCTGAGCTCCGAGAGCTGATATGTCATTTTTTGGGGACATGGTGCATGTCTTAAATGGAGCCCAGCGCTGCAGAGACTTGGCTGTCACTGCAGCTGTCAGAGGTCACCTGTGACCCCCTGAACCTGCCCTGTGCCACTGGAGAGCAGGTGCTGCAAATCAGGAATACTAATTCACATGTGTACAATATGCTTTTGGAATGGATCTTATGAAAGGGGGACCTGGTTGGCTCTTCTACAGCCTTGCAAGATGATAATTCCTCATAGAAACATGCAGCTAAAACCCAAAAATGACAAGCTCTCTTTGGTTCGAGCAGGCTATATATACAAGATGAATGATGTTGCAGACCTGCTCCTTAATTGACTAATTTGCTGCTACGGTTCTAGAAAGGGGCTGTGAAAGCGTACTATTTTAGTTGTCCCATTGGATTGCTACTTTGCTTTTTTTCGAAGGCTGTCACGTACTGTAAAAGCGGGTTGACCTATACTATTGAGTACGTTAAAATTAATGCAATGGGGTTGATGGTGATAGCTCACGTTTGCAGTAATTGTGATTCACTAAATCCTGCCAAGGGAGTAGATGTCGAATGGTAACAGATTTGTGATAACCGAAGACACTCTTGGCATGAAAGCAGTTCTGGTGTTTTTGACTTGACCTTCAATTAAAACATGGATATGCATCAGTACCATTTTCACATTTGTTGATTCACTATATAGGAAGGCAATATAAGAGCGAGTAGGTTGCAACAGAGGTCATATTTTCTTGTGTGTTGCTTGGAGTTTACCACCACAATGTAATTAAGGGGATGAACCATTTTTCTACATCTTTCTGGAGTTGTTTTTTTGTGTAAATTTCTTTTTGTTGAATTTTGAAATACAAACAACAAAAAGAGAAACTCAGCATGAGAAGTCTTGTTACATTATGAAAACAAACCGTATCAATTCACCATGGAAAAGTAGACCTACTCTGGATGCACACATCAAACTGTGAGGGAGGGAAGGCATTTAATTTCTGATGGACAATATTTCCCCATAGCTTCCATACTGCAAGCTAAAGGGAGGCCATACAGTGTTATTCTGTGGCCTCTCCCATGTTTTCTAAAATGTCACTTCTCTTCCTGAATTTGGAGTGGTATAAGACCCCATGCAATCTCTGCCGATACTATATATCATGTGTACACCAGCACTCCCTATTTGTGTTCAGGGTCCCCCCTTAAGCCTTCCATAGTAAAATGTCTCCTTAATTGAACTCCCTCCCTGGACAGTCAGTACTTACAATTTACCAAATTACCTCATTCTCTCCGACATATAAAACTACTACAATCATGTACAGTGTAGCGTTTTATTGAGAGATGACCCTTAACCTGGGGAGTCGCCCCCTCCCCCCAATCAATGGTCTTTACAATATGTTGCTTATGTTTTTTTGCACTGGCCCTATTGAAGACTCCTATAGAGCAACATAAATCCCCCCGTTGCCCACAGTGAGCCAAGAACCAGGCTGGGTTATAGTGAAAATATGTATTTATTTAAATTCTAAGATCAATGAATACCTGGTTTCTTTAATTAAACACACCACCTTTGTAGCACAAACAAAGCTTCAATTACAAAACACCTTTTAGGCTGTTACTTTTAAACACATTTATTCTTCATTTTACTTTCTCACAAACCTGGACACAGACTAAATAAACTGGTCAAAACTCTTTTCAATTAACTCTGTTGTATTATTATGGCATAATAGTAGAACATAATCTTCAACATTTCTTGCTGAGCGTTTTAGTGTTGAAACATTGGCACAATTTTGCTTTTATGAAAACTAGTTCACCTCCAAGGCTTGAATGGAGTTCCTGACATACTCAAAATGCTATCAGTTTGAAATTACAAATTTGCAAAAATGCATGTGGCAAATATTACTGCACCAAAATGTAGTTTAGAAATAAACACAGGTTTGATTTTAAAACAAGACCTACATCACACATTCAGTGTTGGATACACAAGGTCTCACTTTTGAAAAGCACGTCTCCCCCCGGTACCAAAAACCCAAACATCAATTACCTGCAGCACCCTTATGTTAAGAGGGCTGTTCCAAGTAGTGGGGGAAGTTTAGATGTTTTGTTTTACAGACCTCCGCTCACTAAAAGGCCTGTGTTGGGGAAGTCGAACAGTTCTGAATTTCTTTTGTGGGGCCAAGGGCACCCATTTGCTAAATACAATGTTGAAAGAGTGGTGACAATTGGGAATTTCGTTTTTAAGATAAGCATACCTTTTATTTAAAAGCCGGTTTTGGGAAATGGGTTTCAGTTGGGAATTTTCGTTTTAGGGACAAGTGTCTTTTTGTTTGAAAGACAAGTTTTGGGGATGGCACAATTATCAATTTTGTTTTGTGGCAAGTCTATCTTTTGTTTAAAAACAAGTTTCGGTAAGGGGTATCAGTTGGGTATTTCAGTTTAGGGAAGGACACACTTTTTCATTAGAGAAGTCAGGGGAGAAGTCAGGGGTGAACAGGAAAAATCAAGACACCCCAATTACTTTTAAATTACTAACTTGTATCTTCCCGCTAGGAAAGAGGGTGACCGTTTCAAATTCTTCCATGCTCTCCCCTGCGTCAATCTATTTGGGAGTTAATGAATTTAATAAACAGTCAAATTTGCTAAGGGTTTACACACGTGTACCCCCACCCACTAATGGAAGAGAACCCACTAATGAAAGGGAATGGGTTAATTAAATAGATCCCCACGCTTACATTTTGTTGGAAGATGTACTTACTTTTGGAAATCTCTGGTCTTGGCACTCATGGAGACTGAGCAGGGCTTTGCTTTTAGAGAAAAACTGGATTCTGGCCAGCACTTCAGTCAATGGGATTCCACAGCAATCCTCCCTCTATGGATGCAGGGAAGTATCACAGCCTTGGTTTTCTAGTGTCCCCAGCAATCGAAATCTCCAGCCCTCTTGCAATATTTGCACCCAGATCATGTTCCAGCAGATCTCCTTTGGTGATTTTTGGCAGCTGTACCCTTTTCCATAGTGCAAGACCTTTTTATTCTCTAAGCCCCACCCATGGAAAGTGAACATTAGGCGGTTCGAACTTATGATCTTGCAACCAGGATTGTACATTTACATTTCTCTACACCCCACAAGTCCAGCTCCTCTCTAAGGATTGGTTCAGGAGTCTAGAACAGAAATATTGCAACTCCCCTTTGAGATTGCCATTTTTTTCCATGTCAAATTTTAGCCAAAAAGTCTGTACATGGCAACATTTTGTAATTTACCAATAAATGCCATGATATACATTTTCATATTCCTCTCCTCATGACGGGTCAGTGAAGCTTACTTTAATTTTGGCACCTTATTGCACAGGCACACTATGATTATTTGCCATTTTCATGATAAGTACACCAGTTATGAACATGTAATTTAACCCCCAGAAACCTAATTGTAAGACCCATCAGCCTGCCAATTCTTAAATTCAGAACATGTTCGGGACAGCTAGAAACAGAATTCAGGTGATAACAGGATTTCCAGAAATCGTATGTGGATCAAATGTATATCAGAATAATCAGCTTGTTACTAACTTTCAATAGACATATTAATGGATGCAGTGTGACTTGTCGTTGCTGAGAAAGTCACTAATTATGATAGGCCATTTAAACTAATGGGAAATCTTCAGCATGTATGCAAATCTTAACTCTCCTTTCTCCATCGTTTCATTCCTCTGCAAGAATGTGACCAGAGCCCCTTGGGATGAATTTTGGTTTAAGGCCTGAGTTCTTTGAAAGTTGATGGGCTGAAGAGATCCTTATCATGCAGCAGGCAGTTCACCTCTGCCCTACGATGCTGTGAGCCCATGCTGACATCTGGCATTTTGTCCTGTAATCTGAAGTTAACCACAGTTTTGATCTTAAACTGTATATGGCTAAGCATTATCCCCATCCAGGGCTGGGTCTGTGGTGATCTGTCCCTTTTGTAAATGCCTTGAGTGTACATCGGCTTCAGAGATTTACAAGAAACATGGTCTTTCTCGGGCCTAAATGAGATGTTTACAAAACTTCAGAAAAGTCCACAATGGGAGTAAACCTGGGGATCAGTACTCTTTGGAGTGGCATTTTATTTGTAGAACAAGAATTCCTTTTTGTGTTTATTGATTTTGCACCTTGTCCTTATTAAATGACTAAAGACCAGGCGCTGGATGAAGTCCTTTGAACTCGCCTCTGCCCATATTTAAATTGGGCACTAACATTTAATGATCTATCTTTTTAATTCAGTCATTTAGAGTACCATATTGGGTACAAAGACTCGGTGATTAAGGATACAAATGGAAACGCACAGAATATTGAATATGTGGTTAGGAATTCCGACAGAATACAAAGTACATCTTTGTGCTACATGTCAAGCACCAAACTATGTTCTGTTGCTTTGTTCTCCACTAAGAATGGTCAAGAAATGTTTGTTTATAATTTATCATGGGTACTTTAATCACGACACACTTAACATCAACACATAGATCTAATATCTTGTGGCATGGGTTAGGACAATGCTTTTATCTTCCGAAATGACGGCACCCCACGTGTTAGAACTGTTCTTCGCTAAGAGTCTCCATGCTATGATATAAGTCATTTATAATGAGCCTGTACACAAGCTATCGAACGTGATGGCTAGTTCCTTGGCTAGTTCCTTCTGAATTATCATTTAAATGGACTGTCAATTAAAAGTTCCGAACATCCCCATACTCGCCAACAAGGTAGAGTGCCATGCATATGGTAGACGCCCGTCGTAAAATCTACTTGCCATTGCTTGCGTTGCGTGGGCTGGTAGATTTAGCAAGCCCTGCAGGCGAGGCCTGCGTTATTGTCTGAATGCATGCAAAATGGCAGACTTTATCTGTTGTGAATACGTTTCACATCTTTGATGCCTTTTTGGGAACCTGAGTCTTTCTATGTATCTGTTAGTTAAGCAAAAACCACTGTGAAGTCCTAGAAAAAAAGTTATTTCTGATCAAGAAATCCTCATGCTAAGGTGGTTAAGCAGTAATCGCTTGTTCAAACACTTTTTCAGCATCTTGTGTGATTGCAGTGAAAGATATGGGACATCCGATTGCACATATGGTAGAGGCGTTTAGTTATATTGTGGTTTAAGAGAGGAATGTGTGATGATCTTTCTTAGACTTTTCAAAGTTTCTGTGTTGGCTCCTAAAGCTTAGTCGTCTTTGTTAAATTAATTGTATTTATAGAGTTCACATGTGTGGAGATTTCCAATAAAGAATGTTTCTTCTTATTATGAAATGTTTGTAAATTTGGTAATCGGGATAGTACATGTTGTCATGAAAGGCACCTATGTAGCTGGACGTGGGTAAAACTTGGTATAGCTGCATGCACATTCAATTCTTCAAAGTGGGGCATAGAGGAAGCTGTGTACTGCTGAGCATCGAGGGGAACTAGGAGGACGATCCTTCACAATACAAGCAGCAACGTTAAAGTATTCTCTCGCACTAACATTACGTAAAGAAACTAAACTCCTTACTTTATGAAAGCACCTAAAACGTACCTATTCAATTTGCCTTTATTCTCCACACTAAGAATGAATGATCATTTCACATCTTTCAATAGTGCTGTGATACCTTAGAGTGAACGCTGCGGTCAATCAAACCCCTCCTAACATAACTACATGAATGGAATGGAGGAGAGAGTGGATAGCTGGACAAAGGTTGCTGAATAGATTGTAATGGAGGAAAGTGCCCTTTTAATTGGCACAAATTGTGCTGATCTGAAAATAGGTGATAGTGCATATCCTGGCATAGAGGATGCTGTGGTTTCCATTTTATGGAACAAAATATGCATAATGGGAAATTGATGAAATCTGAACATAAAGAAAATGATGCGCAATCATAGAGAAAACCATGCATTACTAAATACTAAATACACTGTATATAACCAGGCATTAAGGAACCGTAGTATACTTTGACCTGCCGGAACCTGTTTTATTTGAAAATGATGGCAATTGTGCTTCCTAGTGACTTCTCAGCATGGGTACCCATTGAGATATTTTGCATAACTCTGTTTAGAGAAATATGTGGCCAGGGGGACCTGGAGGACCATTCGACTGGTTGAACATGGAGGAATGTGTGCTTCTGTGGACCCAGAGAAATCGCTGTTAAGCTGGATAGAAGAATATCATTAGGTGTTCATATAGTGCTTCATATCGGATTCCTTGAGGGTCTAAGCGCTGTAATACGAACTGTTGTTATTATTCAATGTAATGGTACTCCCCTTGAAAGGATGATTTGCTGAGTCTGCTCTGCTAGGATTCGAAGCGCAGGCTTTTCTCATGTCTCAGGCAAACGCTTACTCTGTGAGCTACCCACCTAGACATGGAGATCTGTGGAAAGCCAAACATGGTTGGATCTCTACTTTGTTGCGCATGCGCCTAGCAGCACATCAAGAAAACTGCAATTTCGGGCCCCTAGATTCGGCAGACAGGGGATCCGAATCATCCCTTTCTTTCCCTCTGGAGTCGGCTCATGCTGTACCAATTGGAGAAGACTGTGGGGTAGTCTCATTCAGATGAAATAACCAATCTTCAATACATGGTGCCTAGCCAGCATGACGTGATGTGCTAGATGTTTGGTCTTGGAGGAAGACTGTGTGTTGCTGATAAGGTTGATTTGTATTTTGTTTTGTTGTTGGGATGTGGGTGCCAAATAGTTGCCTCTGCTCCCCACATGCCCCCCCCAAAACCCCAGAAGCTATTTTTTCAACTTGTCCCCAAATTGTATCATCTAGATTCTAAATGTATGCTAACGAAGCCAGGCCGGGGCAGAGATGTGTGAAGCCAGTTGGTCATTTATTCTCATAGTCTTGAAGTTACAGGAATCAAGCTCATATCTCCTTATTAATGAAAGGACAGGTAACCCAGCATGCATCCGTTCAGCGCACCACAACATCAGCTGACACATACAGACCCCACGCACTGCTGACATGCCCAGGGCTCTACGCATCATCCAATTCGTGACGATATTCACTCTGCCACACAAGCAGACAATCTTTCGGGAAGCAACATCCACATACTATGGCCAATCTAATGTCACTAAGGCCCACAAATCCTGGGCGCACTTCGAAGCCATACAAAGGGCAGCGAGGCGCTATACAAATATCAAGTGTCAAGGCTGATAGGCACTTAGAAGCATCCGCAAGGCAACACATAACTGACGCAATAATTGGTCTGCATAGCTGAATGTTCGAGAGCGCCATAATTGGAGCCTGCACGTGACTGGATGCTAAGGAATCTGTGCATAGTTGGGCATGCTGGAATCTGCGCGTGGCATGACCTGGAGAAATCTTGGCATGCCTTTGAGACTGAGGTGGAGGTATTTTTACATAGTATGTGTTAGTGGCTGCTGCACACTGGACATGGGGATTCATTGGGTGCATGCTTCAGCATGGAGTGATATGTGTAAAGTTGGGCATTTACTAACGTGCACGATCACCCTAGTGACTGTACGTATACTAGACCCATCGTGTGTTTGGTAGTATTGTAGCTCCGTATTATGGCAGCTGTGCATTCCCACATAATGAAGCATGAAGTCAATCCCCGAGGGACCAACGCACGCTGTATGTTGGGATTTGGAGAGAGGACCTTTCACCCTCGAATGCATAGACCTGTCCCATTGCCCTGGAACCCTTCGGGCAGCAAGGGCGGCTCCCAACATGCAGAGCATCACTCCATTTCCCTCCTGCACGCCTGTGCTTGTGGTGAATGTTGATGTTGATGCTGGGCTGGGCTCTCTGCAGTGGGTGACCGGCCTATAGGGAACTGCCGAGACAGTCGCCTCTTGGCAAGCTCCTATATGCCTGTGTCTCTGCGTCTCTTGCTTGTAGTTTGTCTTCATTCTTTGGCCCACTTGAAACTTCCACATGCATGTTGATATCTGTGCTGAGCTCCGGGACATTGAGCTCGGGGCTGCAGCAAAGGCTTACTACACAGATTGCCTAGGCTAAATCACGGCTTCAAGGGTTACTCGGCTCCGCGGTGATCAACATCCATGTCCATCGTGCTGCCGGGTTCATTGTCTGTGTACAGTGATTTGGCAGTTGCAGCTCAGTCCCCAAGGAGGAGGGGTCGACTTTAATAGTGGTGGAAAAGGGACATTTGTTTTACTAGGGGAACCCTGTCCTCCTTTGAAGGAGTGTGGCTAGAGCCGGCCTTAGGAACGGGCGGGCCGGGCGACCCCCAGGGCGTCATTAGTCCCCCAGGGCGGCAGCTGGGGTGGGGGGGAGCCTTTCAAGGGCTACCTCAAGCTGGCATGGTTGGAGAAGTGTCATTTACAAACGAAATACGGACCAGGCGCATTTAACAACAATTGAGATAATTATCACCCTGCTCTGGCGCAGGAGTGGGGGGTGATAATCAGCTTAATAGGGTGCCCCAGCACCCTATGGTGGTTAAATACGCCGGCTCCCGTGAGCGCATTTAATTTAAAAATGACATTTTTCCCACCACAAAAAAACATTTGGCGCCTCCAATGCCCCCCCCCCCCCCCCCACGTTGACTGGCGGCGCGGCGTGAGGAGGGTGCGCCAAATTGTTTTTTTTTCTGCCTGGGGCACTGCTACCAATAAGGCCGCACTGGATGTGGCCGTGGGGTGGAGGAGGTGGGCCGAGGGCGTGGCCGGCAGAGGGCATGGCTCCCCGAAGGCGTGGCTCCAGGCCAGGTCACAGTATTTCTACACAGAACCCAATCCTGGAGATTTGCATAAAAGTAAAGGGAATTATGGGAACATGATAATGCCCACCATTTTAAATTCAAAACGTGTCTTCTACTGATTCAACAAGAAACAGTTTTGAGGGGAACAATGGAAGTCGGACTCTGCTGTTGCCATTGGTCACAATAATCGACCTAAAAAAATACGTTTGTGAATTGCAGGCTATATACCAGTTTGTACAACTGCAACACAGCATGGGAGGCTTGGCTGTTTCTGTAGACACCCGTGCGTGTCTTAGGAAAACTCTTTGAAACCCATGTTGCTCGTGCGTGAACACGCCTTCAAAACAGATCTGTGAGTTTCCTGGCCTGGTCCCTTGTGCTGGGGACAGAGCAGCGCCCTGGAGTTCCCTCCGTCTTCTTCCGGCCCAATTCCTACCCTGGACTTTGTGCAGTCTAAACTTTAATTGGCAGCCTCAGTAGAGGGGCCGTGGAGTGCCGCAGCCGTTTATTTGATTTGGTGTTTGAATCATTCTCGGTCTCTGCTGAATCGGGCCTGTGGTTGCTCCTGGGCGGTATGAGTAGTTCTCACTCCCTGGTGGCTTCCAATGCTTATATCTACTGCTCTCCATAGTTGCTCGCGTGAACAAGTGTCTTAGTGTGCAAACTGAAACAGACTGTGAGCGCCGAGCATGAACTCTTCATCTGTAGTGCGAGGTTCACACGACCTCACAGCGATCTACTCTACTCACACTTGAGGCTTATTGATTAAAGTGTTGTAACTCGCTGGGTACAAGAGAATAGTACAAAAACATAACCGCAAAACAAGCATGGGTAAAACCCAAATGTGCGGCTTTGCTATCTGAAACTGCTTTTGCTGTTCAGGCTGGGACATGAGAGGGGCCACCATGGCAAAATGTGTACCACCATGGAGGACCGGTCGCTCAACTTCCAGGCAACTCTGGAAGGAGGGTTTGGCTGTTGGACTGCGTGGACCCTGGAGCAGAGTGTTCCTGTATTACCCACACCTTTCTGCATCATGCTGCCTGCTGCAGAGACCGTGCAGGGAGAGCAGGTGGTGCCTTACCCCTGCAGCTGCATGGTGTCTCTGCTCTCCTTCTATGTGATGTTTGTGAAGGTTCCATGTGATAATAACGAATTTACTAATAACGAAAACATTTGTAACGAATTAAAAATGACGAAAAAATATCGTTTGTTTTTCAAATGGGGGTTCCCCCAAGCCCTCCATTTCCCCAGCGTTATTACCCCACCCCAACTCCCTACCCCCTTTTGAGTCCCTTACCCCACATATACTTTTACCAAAAAATGCAATCTTTTTTGGTTATTTAGGGTCCGTTATTAAAGTAATAAGTTATTGTCAATTATTATCACTGTATATACCGTTTGTGAAAAGATCCTTTCACACAATCAGAGTTGCGAACATGATCTCCTTTCTGCTCCCCTGGGCCTCCTGACTCTCTGGGTGACACCCAAAGGACCCTGCCCCATATTCCGCCACCCCAACTGCTTGCTCTCCTTATCTGGGAAAAGCATGCAGCACCCCTGCCACACCCCCGCTGACCAGTTTAGGAATGGGCCCGGAACAAGACAGAGCGGAGTCCGCCAAAGTTTGTCTTGCTTTTTTGGGGTGAGTATTGCGACCTAATGAAAAGGTTCCAGCCCACTTTCGCCCAATGCATTTTCTCCAGTTTTTTGGGGGTTGTCGGCAAAATGCAGATGGTAAGTGGAGTTAGGGTATATATGGGTGCGCGTGTTGGGGGCAGTGAGGAGGCGGTGCAGTGGGGTCTTCATCCACATTTTGCCACAAAAAGGTGCAATATTTGGCAAAAATGCATTCGGCAAAAAAATGCGGCAAAGGTTAATGGAACCATTACAAGGGCACAGTCCTACTTGCATTACTCGCTCAAAATATTTCTTGTTGAATCGTTATGACAGACATGTTTCAAATGTAAAATTGTGGGCATTATGTTCCCAAAATGCTCTTTGCTGTTATGCAAATCGCCAGTGTTGGTTTCCATGAAAAGATACTGTGTTTGCTCCCTCGGCCTGCCGCTCCACCCCAGCACCCTCCTGTAAGGATGAGTGGGTTTTCAGAGTACATTTCTTTCCATTTCCAGCACTGCCGCTGACCCACCCCTCTGCCAGAATAACCACCTACCCAGCTTACCGCTTCTCCTTCGACTCCTTTTGCTTTTTGGTGTTGCGTAACGGATGTTTCGTACTAGTTATGTATGTAACGTCCTAGGGCCAGGAATCCCTTGGGTATCTGGGTAGGCAGACAGAGGGGGACGGATTGTGGCATAGCGTCTCATAGTTGAGGAAGCCAATCCTTTTTTCTTTGATACCAGCATTATAGAACCATTTACCAGCTATTGCAGTCATGTACGCTCGTTGTGGTCAAGTATTGTGAAGCTGGGCATAGCCGGAACTCTCCCTTCTTTGAGTCGGATGCCCTCCACAGCATTCAGTGTTGTGCGAATCCTTTTGCAACTCACTGCTTGGCATGCATAAGAATTGATTCACTGGAATGCAGTACTTGGCTAATCACCTCGGCCATCTCTCATCTGCATAACAGGTCATCATTGGCACCACCAATCAGCCAAATCTAAAAAATGGTTCTTAAAACTCCAGTGCAAGCTCCTAATGCTGCCCATCGTTGTGGGCTTTTGACACTATTATTGCGCATCGTATCCACTTAGATGAGTGACCGTCTTTCTGTTTTAGAGACCAGGGATTGAACAGCCTTGTGGTCAGAGACCACCAACTTGGGTTCCCATTTGGTGTCACTAGTAACTGGTGTCGGTGGGGTAACGATTGTTCCACAAGAAGAAAGTTGATGTATAGTTGCTGTAGTTTCTCAACCCCAACAGCAGAGTTCTGGACATGCAGAATAGGTGCCGTTTACTAAATGCAATTTGGGTAGAAATGGAGGATATCTTGGGTGCTAGGTCTAAATTCTAACTGAACTGCAAGGGGTGAGCTGTACATGTATCAAGGACGCGATACCCAGTGGTGCCATTTTTACCAGTAAGTATGTATGTATGGACAGTCTTTAGAGCATGGAGCGGAAGGTCTCAAGAATGAGTCTCCTCCAGGGTGAGTCTGAGCAGAGGCCAGAGCGTAACACTCTTTGGCATCTAAGCCTTCCCCATTTTCCTTTTCACCCTGTCTGGTTACCGCAGGCTTCATCGCAGTTTGCACTCTGGACAAGCATTGTGACTGGGAGACCACACGGTTAGTAGGTACTGCAGTAGAATGACTATTTACTTAAACTCTGCATGTTTAGTTCTTTGAATTTAGGTGACCGGACCATACCCCATACGGGAGGGGTCTGCGACTTGTGGCTGATCCTGTCCCTCCTGACCCTTGTCAATAAAACTCCCATGTTGCTACCATAGCCTTATAGACCAAGGGAGGGGTCGTTATCATGGGATAATGACCCACCTAAGCTGGGTAAGGGTTATTATACCAAGCAGTAATGACCCCTCCCTAGGTCTATAAGGCTACTGTCACATACTGGTAATAGACCTGTTTTGGAGTTTTGGTGGTTAAGTAAAACATTTTAAAATGGTAACTAAAGTAAAAAGCAAACTGTGTTAGTAAATTAAACTTGTTTTTATTTTGTAATATTTAAATATCAAGGTTGTTTCAGAAGTTAAGCATTTTAATAGACAGACATTTTAATAGAAACTTGGTTAAATTGGAACAGGTTTAACATAAATTAGGTACAAGGTAAAAATAAATCATTTTTTACATGTTTTAGCTTTCTCTTGGTGGTTAATTTGAATGCTGCAGTGAAATGGCCCACAGAAAGGCTCTGTGATTTTGAAAGAAATCTTGCCCCGAAATTGTATTGTTGTTTCATTGTCTGCTTTTGAAGTGAACGTCTTCAGAATGCAGTCAATTCTAGTAGTTATTGACTGCACTCCAAACATTCTATTTGGCTGAGAGGAGGCCAGTGATGTGCCAATACTGTATACAGACTACACTATGTGTGTGGCGTATGGGGCATTGCTTATGTAGTCTTTGCTCTTCTTTCTATTTGTGCAGATGGAAAAGCGATAGTGTGTTTCAAATAAATAATTGCACGTGATTAGGAGCGCGCGCGGGAGAGAGTGTGTGCTGCCAAAGTAAACCGAGTAATAACTTTCACAAGTTCACAGTGGCTCGAGACCAGCTGCCTTTGCTTGAGTAAATGGACCCGCATGGCAGCGCCTCCTCGGAGTTCACACCTCTGGGGCGCAGTGGGAGCTGCGCGCGCCTTTTGTCCATTCTGACCCGGGTGGCGAGCAGCCAACGCAGATCACCACATGCATTCGTTTAACACTTCTTCTAATTGGAGATGTCCAATGTTAAACTCTGCATTTTTGTCCGTTTATGTAATGCGAGCAACTTGCACAACATATTGCGGGGAATATTTTGTGACATTATAATTTGGGCTGTAAACCGGGAAGGCCTCTTCATGACTAGAGCATGTTTAAGAGTTATTGCCTAGGGATTAGTTTAACCAGTCATCCTTGCAAAGCGGTGAGGATGTGAGTTTTTAAAAAAAAAATTTCAGACCCTTTCAGAAACAGCATATAAATGGTGATATGTACGCAGACGATGCATTGTTGAATAATACTTTGCGTTTTTTAATAGTACTTATTACACCTTTGCATATGCTGTGCATCCATCCCAAGCCAACGGCATAATCTAACACTGCCATCGTGAGCTGCCCCATCTGCATTCTGCGGTTACTTTGTGGAGTGACAGGATGTCTTGCTGCACTTGTGGTATTTGCACCTTGTGAAGAGATGTGGCGTGAGACGATGCATATATTTATGGTATTGATTGAGCGCGGACCTAGCTTCGAGAAGCAACGGAGCGCTTTACCGATCTATATACCAATACAGATACATAATGGAGCGCTCCACAGAGGTGTGCAACAGTACAGATGCATAACGGAGCGCTTCACAGAGGGGTGCAACAGTACAGATGCATAACGGAGCGCTTCACAGAGGTGTGCAACAGTACAGATGCATAACGGAGCGCTTCACAGAGGTGTGCAACAGTACAGATCCATAACGGAGCGCTTTTCAGTGGTAACAGAACAAATGTACAGTGGGGCGGGGTAGGATACAGAGGAGGGGTACAGATGTACCGGGTGGCGGGCAGGAGAGAGGCACCTTGCGTCTAGAGAGGCAGGTGCCACGAGGGGCGTTGTGATGGCCTAGGTATTGAGGCGGAGAGACTCCTTGAGTTCTTTTCTGAATTTAAGAAGCATGGGGGCAAGCCTGATGCCGACAGGGAGGAGGTTCCATAGTTTTGGGGCGTAGACAGAGAAGGCTTGTGTTATGTATAACAATCTACTTGCACTAGCCTTGATGGAAGAATCTGGTCAAACGGGAGATGGTGAAATTTGCCCTGTGCTGCATTGTTGCTCCAGTAGAAGTGTACAGGACCTTTCCAAAGCTGCGGGGACACACACACACACACACACACACACACACACACACACACACACACACACACACACACACACACACACACACACACACACACACACACACACACACACACACACACACACACACACACACACACACACACACACACACACACACACACACACACACACACACACACACACACACACACACACACACACACACACACACACACACACACACACACACACACACACACACACACACACACACACACACACACACACACACACACACACACACACACACACACACACACACACACACACACACACACACACACACACACACACACACACACACACACACACACACACACACACACACACACACACACACACACACACACACACACACACACACACACACACACACACACACACACACACACACACACACACACACACACACACACACACACACACACACACACACACACACACACACACACACACACACACACACACACACACACACACACACACACACACACACACACACACACACACACACACACACACACACACACACACACACACACACACACACACACACACACCCCCTCATTGACGGCTGTGTTGTGCTCTTTTTTCATATTTTTCCTCTGCATTACCTTTTGCAAGTGTCATATAAAGGTCACCCTTGCCCAGTGTAATTCCTCAGTGAAGATGTACACATTTCTCTTGTCCTGTGGGTGGAACTACTTCAATGCCAGACCCAGGCAGTGGGCTGCTGGTGCGAATTACGCATTTAGTCATGATGGGAAGTGGGGCAGTTTTGAGGCTCTGTCACCGTTGTGAGCTGGTAAAGCCTCCCTGCGGGGTGCTTAGTACACTAGGATAGGTGCTGCAGAGTGGTAGCAGCGCAGAAAACTGAAAGCCATGTACCTTAAAGGCTTACCAAAGAGCAGGCAGGTGTAGCCAAAAGACAGCCAGAAACGTAGAGGAAGGGCCGGCGATTAGGCAAAGCTGGAAAGGAACCAGCGCCCGAGGAACAAGGAAGTGGAACCCAATGGCAAAGATGGGCCTTGGGGTGAGCAGGAGCTCAAGGATGAAGTGTGAGTGCTGAGGGACAGGAGGGCTGGCAGTGTTGGGCATAGTGAGCAGATATACATGCCGCAGCGGCAATGGGAGTGGGCGATCCTTAGCATTGGGTATGGCCTGCCTCTAAGCCAGTGAGGACACAGAATGGCACAGCCATGAGGACTAATTAGGACTAATGTTACATCATTTGACTGCCACAACCTTATATTAAACGACCCTTTGCAGGACTGGTTTTAATTGTGTCCCCTTTACTTTGAAAAGCTGAGGTGTAAACACCCTTTGCTTGAACGTAAAAGTTACTCGCCATAGTGACTACTCTGCTTCTCACCCCTAGTCGTCCTTCCTCCACACTCTTGGGACATCCCGGCCTCCCTGTGGACTGTAAGCCTCAAGCGTATGAGAAAGTGACCTAGGAGCAAGACGTGATTGTGAATTGAAGGCTTGAAGCAAAGGGCAATGAGTTCCTTTTCCAGTGAAGACCTGCAGGTGCTCCAGCGACTGCTTGGAGGGATTTCACGCAGCCAAATGATCCGTTTCCAACTCTAGTGAACACATATGCTGAATGACCTTTGAACTGGGTGGGAAACCTAGAATGTGCATATCCCCTGTCTGAAGGGGATGCTTTCTGCCAGAGAAAATGTGACTCATTGGATGTACCACCAATGTAACAATGGATGTTGCTTTTCCTGCGAGAGCCCACCATCCCCAAGATGCCCTTATACCCTCTCCAGAGAAGCCCGGGCTCATGGCATGCTCTAAAATGCACCATTCTTGCTGAGACCCTCGAGAAGGGTGAGCATGGCAACCACACCTTTGTGCAAGATCCTACCACGTGGAGCACCCACCCTTACACTTTTTGGGGACTGTTTGTCTCTTTGCAGTGGATTGAGAGAACATCTGTCACGTGGTCCGTTGCCTATAGCATAATCTTAGAAAACCTGGCGGATTTAAATGCTGTGATGTGATGAAGAACCCCTGCTCCTGTGTCGCTGTTACATCAGGCGGTGATTTGGTGCTACGCGATACCTGTGCTGTCCCAGAGTGCCTAGAAACCCCTGTTGGGCATCTCCTCTCTCTTTGTGACGAAGGAACTGCAGGTATCTAGTTTGACCTAACCGTGAGGTTACAAATCTCTGGTGTCTGTGACCTGAGGAAACCCGTACAACATGTGGGTGGGCCTACTGGTGCAGTGCCCACGTTTTCACATGCATCTGTGTGGACCCACTAACGGAGGTGGTGCCTGTCACTGGAAAGTCCCACACAAGCCTTAGCCGTGCATACCTAACCCTGGCATTTTCATGCACCGTCCAACAGTATAGACCCCTAGCTGTGGGCTCAAATGTATCCAGTTTTGCTTCAATTCCGGCTCGGCTTGCTGTAGAAATGCCCACCACTATACATGCCCAGAGCAACGCCAGTGGTACAGATTCATTCGAAACCTTCCACCCATCACTTTTGTGCTTACCACTATACATGAGCTGCTACAAGCAGTCACACTCTCCAGCTAGGCAGTAGCCTAGCCTAGCCTAGCCTAGGCTACTGACTAGTCTGAGACTCGTTGCTTATTGCGATTAGACGGGACACAATTCTTAATCATGATTGCTTGAGCAGAAAGCAGGAATACATTGTTTCGTTATGTTTTGTTGAAAACCTATTTTTGCCATTGTTAAAAGAATAGGTCATATTGTTACTTTGTGTTTTATATGCACGCTTGGTAAATTATAATTGGGTCCATATTTAGGCAAGTATTTAAAAAAGAATAATTTACCAAGTCCCTATTTATTGAGATTGCACCCATTTGCTGTACTGTAATTTGATGTGTAATCCGAACCCAGCTACAAAGAGCAGCCTGAGCGTTCAGCCTTGCTACCAAAATCTGAACTGCATGTTCTTGTAAGCCTCTGGTCTGACTTTAGATTCACGGTTGCATGTTGGTACAGCATGAAGCTTAATAGGGAGAACATTGGCCCTGCCCAAACCTTTTAAGGCCGCAACGACCAAAATCCCAGTTTCACAAAGTCGAATGGGTTGTGCTAGAATGAACGCAGTAAAGGCATACAATAATTCCAAGGGTGAAATAATAGTCCAAGAGGATAGCTCAGGGGCAACGTGTTTGTCTTGAAGCAAGATAACGCTGAGCTTAACAGGTTTGAAAACCCACCACACACTTAGTGTCTTGTCTATGGCATTAAGTGCGATATAAAAGCTTGGTAGACCCTGTTAGGGGTTTAGTGGTTCGGGGCTAGCTGAGGCTTCTGACCTGACTTCCCCACAATCGGAGTCAACAACAAGATGTTGAGTGACAATACTGCTCTTTCCCAAGAGATGCCACTATATAACCCACGTTTAAAATCACACCTTCCATTTCAGACATTTGGAGATAATTGTTTTGTCTTGTCATTGAAATGATTTACTAAAATTAGTTTGTAGGAATCGCGGATTGCCTTAAAAAAGACAGAGGAATTAAAACTTGCATTGCCCTGTTTTTATTTTATTTTTTTATGTTGGAATACATTTTCTAATATTAGTCGATTTGTTTTACTTTTCATTAGTTATAGACACCACATGTAAAACAGACACACTCCCACCTCATGTCAGGTACGAAAAACGGTGTCTGATGGGCCACTCCTTCTGTTATGTAGGCCACATGTCTCTTAAAGTTTCCTTGATTACTCAGACCAACTGACCTCCTTCTTAAATCTGCCACCTTACACTAACTACACTCCCCACCCGCCGGTCCAAATGTCACCACCGAACCAGAGCAGAACTCAGGACTTGGGTGCTTCCGACCTGCACCCATCACAACCCCCGATTTCGCATTTGCCTCTCCTGCCATCCCTCTGACGACCCCCACAACTTTTCTTACAAGGCCGCGCCCAGCAAGGTCACCAAAAATGGCAGAAGGGCGGTGTATAAGAGCGATTTAAATTACATTTTAATTGGGCCGTGACCTGACCACCCACCCACCCACCCCCCCATTTCTTATACCACTTAAAACAGGGGCCTCTGCAATGTCTTGTCAGTTTTGAGCGATTTATTTGCAGAGAATTCGGTAACAACCACTATTATTATAGTTGCCTGACTGGATTTATTTGGCGTCACGTACGTGTTATTTTTATGGTGAACCCTGGTCTGGCCACGATGACTTTAGCTGCCCGTCGCTGCATCTGTAGCCAATTTAGCCGTGAAAGTGCGTCACTTGATGTGGAACATCTAAATTTCCCGAATGCTTTGGGTTCCCGGCATACCTGCCTTTGCATGTGACCTTTCCAGAAGAGCCTGCTCGACAGGAAATTGTAGGCTCCCTTTGCTTCCGTCGAGTCTTTGTGTCCTTCTTGGGTCTGTATACAGTTCCAAGCTCGCCTCCCATTTATTGTTTTCGCTTTTATTTCTGCCTCGTTGAATGAGTTTTTCGGACAGCGCAGACTTTTAAATTAATAGATGCCTCCAGGATGCTCGTGTGCGTTAAATATGTTTTAGTCCCACCACAGTGTTGTGCTGGAATAGGTGGTGTTAATACTCTTTTTAAAAGATGGGTTGAGACCCACTTGACTTTGAACCTGGGAGCTGCGCGTTTCTTGGACTTTATTTAGCAAGTCCTTAAACTTTGTTAAAGGGACTGGTCTTCCATCGTGCGACCCGAAGTCTTCATCAAACAGCAGCAGGCGTTAGTTTGGTACAAATGACCGTTCAGTCATGACGGCTGTGCAGCGACTGTCATCCAGGGTGGCAGTTGTGATGGTGGCATCTAGTGAAGTGGACACTTGCCCACTGGTGAAAGGGTCGTCACTGCTATTTCATTTCACACAGATCATAACTTTGATCACAACGGCGGCCAGATTTGTACCCGTGACTGGGCAGTGAGTGATCGTCATCTGCGCAGAAGATTAGAGCCACCTCGTGCGCAGGATTGGTTTGCTGGCATTGTCATTGTGTCTTATAAAATCTCTTCTTTATCTCAGTGAATACTCCTGCCTAGTCATTGATTCCCCTGGAAATGTCCCTCTGCTGAGCTCCAGAGGGGAATATCCGTGACAAGCCCTAGAACAGGGGTGCACAACTGGATTCGCTGTAGGGCAGAATGTACGTTCCACCTAGCTCTCATACAGGCGCTGTTACGCCTCGGCAGGCCCGCAGGAAGGTTATTGCCCTCCGTAAGGGTATGTGTCATATTGCAAACCCATTCTACGCCCACTGGCAACTGCCCTGGAAAATAGTGGCTTCGGCTCACTCCGCAGCACTCTGCGGCAAGTTTGGACTACAATTCCCAGCTTTCCGCCTCCCGCTGTCAGCTGAGAGGCGATGATGCGTGAGCCTCGGTTTCGTCCAGTTCCGCCTTCTCCTTCCCGATTTAAACCTCGGAACCGGGCGAAACGCTGCTTCTGATTAAAGTTGCATCCCGGTATTTAGAAGTTCCGTCTTCAATCCTACTTTACTTATCCGTGTACCAGACCTGTTTCCTCTTTCACGGACTGCTTTTGCCTGCCGCTTTTTGGAAAACTACTTACCCGTGTACCAGACCTGTTTCCTCTTTCACGGACTGCTTTTGCCTGCCGCTTTTTGGAAAACTACTTACCCGTGTACCAGACCTGTTTCCTCTTTCACGGACTGCTTTTGCCTGCCGCTTTTTGGAAAACTACTTAACCGTGTACCAGACCTGTTTCCTCATTCACGGACTGCTTGTGTACCAGACCTGTTTCCTCATTCACGGACTGCTTGTGCCTGCCGCTTTTGGAACCTTGTGATCACGGCATCGGTAAGACTCTTCTTTTCACCACTTGCTAACAAGCATATCTCCTGTACTCATTGTACCTTGCCGCTGAACTATATCACCTGCAATACTCCAACTCAATTGTGTCCTTTATTGTTGCTGTTACCATCCTTTCCACAATCAGACTTCCATTGGACATTCTTCAGTAGTGCACAGGGACGCTTTGCGGATAGTGCACCTACCCGACTCTAGTGCGGCCCTCATTCTGTCCGGGTTCAGTTTCCCTAACTAACCTACCCATTTGTTATTTTGCACTTCCGTTTTCATTAACTCTCTGGGACAACACAGACTCAACAGCACATCAGTGGTAAGGGTTTTCCTTTGTATGATTATCCATTCTTCTTAGCTAATTGACAACTATAGTCAGGATAGGTTACATTTTCCTCTTACTTGCAGGTTGTTCCGATTGCCTTGAAACAAGGGGAGGGCTTAGTTCAGGTACTCCTAGCAAGAAGTATCGAGGGAAAGGGATCTTTCTTAAAATTACAATTGCTCACCTCTTGTTTTTCCTTTACAGCTGGGTTCTTGGCGGCGTGTCCTCCCCGCCCTTTTGAGCGATCAGTCCCTCTGCCTGGTCCTACCCAGCAGAGAGCCATATCGTTAAAAAGGTCTTGTGCCCTCACAGAGAGGAGGCTAGGTTGGAGGCCCCGACCTAGCTCTTCAATCAATAGTTCAGTCCTGTGCCTTCCGGCCACCGATTTGGTATACTTCCCGTCCGGTGAGTAACAAAATCAGAAGCCATGGAAGAAGCGGATCCGTTGGCCACTCTGGTTCATTTGGTATCCGAACTACGGGCAGACATGACTGCCACGCATGATGCCTTACACCAGCGGATTGACAACATGAGGCCCTTTCCTGCACCCCAGACTCTGGGGATTGATCTGTCCAGTGCTACTGCCTCAGGCTCTGGAGCCCATTCAGCCTCCGCCTCTGGGTTCACCTCTGGCCCTGTTCTGGTGGCCACCCAATTCCCATTTGGCCCTTCCGGAACGTTTTACCGGTGACCCAAAGCAGTACCGGACATTTATCAACCAATGCAAATTGCATTTTCTTTGTCGCCCTCTGCCTTTCCCAATCCCACCACGAAGGCGGCCTTTGTCCTTTCACACATTGGAGGGACGGCGGCAGCCTGGGCTAATCCCTTGCTTGAATCCAATAGCTATGTTTTGTATGACTGTGACGCTCTTATCACAGCCATGAATAGGGTGTTTGATACCCGGTACAAGTCACAGGCCACGGACCTAGAATTCTTGAATTTACGTCAGGGTACGTCTTCCTTGTTTACATACCTCACTAGGTTCAATCAGTTGGCAGCCAAGACGGATTGGCCAGAAGAGAAGAAATCTGCGGTATTCAACAAAGGATTGTCTGAGGAGTTAAGACATCCTGGCTACTGTGCCAGTAATTCCTACCACATTCGGGGAGTTGCTTGATTTGGTGTTACAAATAGACGCTAGACGATCTGAAAGGAAGGGAGAGCGGAAAAATGTGACTCCAGTACCCCTTTCCCTTGATTCCGTTAATCCTCCTTCCTCTGCTTCTTCTGAACCTATGCAGATAGGGGCAGTGCATGGTCCGTTGTCTCCTGCACAACGTGAACACCAACGATCCAACAATTTATGTATGTACTGTGGTTCGTCTGAGCACCAACTCAAGGATTGTCCAAAAAGACCCGTTAAGAAGGCGGGAAACGCCAGAACCCGGCGATAGCAGGAGTCCCTACGCCGGGGGTATTATCTTTGGACTCGAATGTGGCAATTACCATACCTGTTAGTCTGCCAGTGGTATTTACCACTACAACTGACTTGTTCTTTCTCTTCTCAGACTATAATTGATTCCGGTGCTACTGGGAATTATATGGATTATGACTATGCCATGAGCAATAACGTTCCTGTGGTTTCTAAACCACAATCTGAAGCCGTACATGCGGTAGACGGTTCTTCTCTGGTCTCGGGTCTGGTTACTCAAAGCACGTCTCTTGTCCGTATGCAGACGGACGATGGACATACTGAAACACTCACATTTGACCTAATTAAGGCCCCCCAGCTTCCTGTAATTTTGGGCATTCCGTGGTTACAGCACCACAATCCTGACATCGACTGGGCCAGGAAGGTGGTACAATTTCCTTCCTCTGTCTGTAACGAAAGGTGTTTTCAGACCAGTAGCATTTCCGGTACTTCCTGTCAAGCCCTGGTGGCCTCAATGGCCTGGATAGGTGCCATTACCAAGGCCATCGAACCTCGTATCCCTGTGGAATACGCTTCTTTCCGGGACGTCTTCGATAAAGATGGCGCAGACCAGTTGCCCCCACACAGGCCATATGATTGTCCTATCGACCTGGTACCGGGGGCTAAAATACCTGCTGGCAGGGTTTATTCGCTCACACTGCCAGAAGACAAAGTGCTAAAAGAGTACATTGACAAGGCATTGGCTACAGGGTTCATCAGACCATCGAGATCACCGGCAGCGTCTCCTCTGTTTTAAACGCAATCACAGTTAAGAACCAGTAACCTCTTCCCCTGATCTCTGTACTCTTGGATCAGCTAGGTTCTTCTATAACCTTTACCAAACTTGACCTGCGGGGTGCCTACAACCTAGTTCGCAAAAGAGAGGGGGACGAGTGGAAAACCGCCTTCAAGACCCGGTACGGGTTATTTGAATACCTTGTGATGTCCTTCGGGTTGTGTAACACCCCAGCCACCTTTCAGGCCTTCATGAACGATGTTTTTCACGATTATCTGGACCGGTTTGTGTGGTCTACCTAGACGATATACTGATGTATTCCTCATCCAAGAGTGAACACACTGAACATGTGAGATTCGTCTTACAAAGGCTGAGAGAGAACCGTCTCTTTGTCAAAGCTGAGAAGTGTATCTTCAATTCATCGGAGGTTGAGTTTTTAGGTTATGACCTTACCAATCGGGGCATCCAGATGAGCCAGTCCAAGGTTAAGGCCGTTTTGGAATGGCCTGTTCCTACTACAACCAAAGCCCTACAGTCATTCCTGGGGTTCTCAAACTTTTACAGGCGCTTTATCTTTTCATTTTCTACCATCTCGGCTCCTTTGACGGCTTTAACTAGCTCAAAACAGCCATACCGATGGACACCAGAAGCGCAATCCGCCTTCGAGGCCTTAAAAGCGGCTTTTTCTTCAGCTCCAGTGCTGCAACATCCCGATCCGCTCCTACCCTTTTTTGTGGAAGCTGATGCTTCTGGGACGGCCATCGGGGCTATACTGTCGCAACCCTGTCAGCACTCGGGTGAGATTCATCCGGTTGCGTTCTTTTCGAGAAAACTGACACCATACGAGCGCAACTATCCTATCACGGAAAGAGAGTTGCTGGCAGTCAAGGACGCTTTCTCTGAATGGGGTCACCACCTATTGGGGGCCCGTCATCCGGTTACTGTCTTCTCTGACCATCGGAGTCTATTTGCATTCAAGTCAATGAAGTGTCTCACTGCCCGGCAGGCCCGCTGGCACATTTTCTTTTCTCAGTTCAATTTCACCATCACGTATCGGCCAGCCCGTCTCAACGTTTGTGCAGACGCCTTGTCTCGCCTGCCCTCTCACCCGGAGCAAAGCAAACCCGATTGCCCTCTTCTGCTGCCTTCTAGGGTAGTATGTGCATGTACTCCACGCCCTTTGCTCCGTTCTTTAATCTCGGTCTGGGTGAATACACATAAAGAGGAATGTGTAGCCCTAAATCTTGACGTGGTACAAGGACTTCCCTATATTCAGGGCCGCCTGTTTGTGCCCCCGGGGAAAGCTCATCTCCAGGCCCTTGCTTTGTCCCATGACTCCTTGATAGCGGCTCATCCAGGCCAAAAGAAGACTCTGGACTTGCTCCGTCGTTGGGCCTGGTGGCCGTCTGTCTCAAGACGTGGTTAACTAATTGGCCTGTTGTTGTGTGTGCGCTCAATGTAAGGTCTCCCGGTCTAAACCTGCGGGTTTGTTGCAGTCACTCCCGGTCCCTCACAAGCCATGGTACATGGTCTCTACGGATTTCATTGTGGACCTGCCACCGGTTGACGGTTTTGACACCATCTGGGTGGTAATTGATTATTTCACAAAGATGGCGCTTTTCATTCCTTGTGCGGGTTTGCCCTCTGCTCTGACATTGGCCTCATTGTTCCTTAAAAACCTATTTCGTTTTTTTGGTCTGCCTTCTATTGTGGTTTCGGATCGCAGACCGCAGTTTACGTCATGTTTCTGGAGGGCTCTGACGGCATCTCTTGGCATCGATGACAGGTTCAGCTCTGCCTTCCATCCACAAACAGATGGGCAGACTGAACGGCTCAACGCTACTCTCGAGCAATACCTACGCTGCCTCACACTTCGTTTCCAGTCCTCTTGGTTGGCGTTGCTACCACCCGCTGAATTCGCTTATAATAAATCTCTGCATGCCGCTTCTGGTGTATCTCCCTTTTTTGCACTTTACGGACACCATCCGCGGTCCTTGCCCCTGGATCCTGACCTTCCCATTGACAATCCAGTGGCTCATGCATGTGTTCGGGACCTCAAGTCCATTCATGGGGTCGTTCGTCAACACCTGGTGCATGCTCAGGTAAAGGCAAAGAAATTTTCAGACATGCATCGGACACCTGCACCCAACTACCGTGTGGGTATGAAGGTTTGGCTGTCATCACGCAACCTGAGAATACCTGGTAAACGAATGCTCTTACCCAAGTTTGTGGGTCCCTTTCCTGTCACAAAGGTCTTAAATACAGTTGCTGTGTGTCTTTCATTGCCCTCGTCCTGGAAACAGCACCCAGTGTTTCATGTCAGTTTGCTGAAGCCTTGTCCAGCCAACATGCGGTTGCCGGTCCGCCCACCCCCGGTGCGGGTGGATGGCAATGATGAGTTCGAGGTGGCTGATATCCTGGATTTTCGACTTCGGAGGGGTCGTCCTTTTTACCTGGTTGACTGGAAGGGTTTTGGCCCTGAGGATAGTTCTTGGGGGCCTTTATCTAATAATCATGCCCCGGCCCTGCTTCGCCGCTTCCATGCCCGTAGGGGGGTGGTGCCGCCTTTGGGGGTGGATGCTGTTACGCCTCGGCAGGCCCGCAGGAAGGTTATTGCCCTCCGTAAGGGTATGCGTCATATTGCAAACCCATTCTACGCCCACTGGCAACTGCCCTGGAGAATAGTGGCTTCGGCTCACTCCGCAGCACTCTGCGGCAAGTTTGGACTACAATTCCCAGCTTTCCGCCTCCCGCTGTCAGCTGAGAGGCGATGATGCGTCAGCCTCGGTTTAGTTCAGTTCCGCCTTCTCCTTCCCGATTTAAACCTCGGGACCGGGCAAAACGCTGCTTCTGATTAAAGTTGTATCCCGGTATTTAGAAGTTCCGTCTTCAATCCTACTTTACTTATCCGTGTACCAGACCTGTTTCCTCTTTCATGGACTGCTTTTGCCTGCCGCTTTTTGGAAAACTACTTACCCGTGTACCAGACCTGTTTCCTCTTTCATGGACTGCTTTTACCTGCCGCTTTTTGGAAAACTACTTACCCGTGTACCAGACCTGTTTCCTCTTTCACAGACTGCTTTTGCCTGCCGCTTTTTGGAAAACTACTTACCCGTGCACCAGACCTGTTTCCTCATTCACGGACTGCTTGTGCCTGCCGCTTTTGGAACCTTGTGATCACGGCATCGGTAAGACTCTTCTTTTCACCACTTGCTAACAAGCATATCTCCTGTACTCATTGTACCTTGCCGCTGAACTATATCACCTGCAATACTCCAACTCAATTGTGTCCTTTATTGTTGCTGTTACCATCCTTTCCACAATCAGACTTCCATTGGACATTCTTCAGTAGTGCACAGGGACGCTTTGCGGATAGTGCACCTACCCGACTCTAGTGCGGCCCTCGTTCCGCCCAGGTTCAGTTTCCCTAACTAACCTACCCATTTGTTATTTTGCACTTCCGTTTTCATTAACTCTTTGGGACAACACAGACTCAACAGCACATTAGTGGTAAGGGTTTTCTTTTGTAGGATTATCCATTCTCCTTAGCTAATTGACAACTATAGTCAGGATAGGTTAAATTTTCCTCTTACTTGTGGGTGGTTCTGGTTGCCTTGAAACAAGGGGAGGGCATAGTTCAGGTACTATAAGAAAGAAGTATCGAGGGAAAGGGATCTTTCTTAAATTTCCAATTGCTCACCTCTTGTTTTTCCTTTACAGCTGGGTTCTTGGCGGCGTGTCCTCCCCGCCCTTTTGAGCGATCAGTCCCTCTGCCTGGTCCTACCCAGCAGAGAGTCATATCGTTAAAAAGGTCTTGTGCCCTCACAGAGAGGAGGCTAGGTTGGAGGCCCCGACCTAGCTCTTCAATCAATAGTTCAGTCCTGTGCCTTCCGGCCACCGATTTGGTATACTTCCCGTCCGGTGAGTAACAGGCGGCCTGGACTGTCCATGGCGATGAGCGGGTGATGCAGGGATGGGGGGAGTCGTGAGAAACTTGGCCCACCTTTTTATATATTTTTTTTTTTTTTTTTTTTTGGACTCATTTATAAATATGACTCGTGTAACATATTACCACTTTAATGTATTTGTATTATGGGACTGAAATTCATATTTTTAAAATGCACATATCAGAATGCAAAGACAAATGCTGAAAAAGAAAGAAAGAAACAAACAAACAAAGAAATGAAGAAACAAAGAGACACAGACCGTGAGAAAGATGACTTTTAGCCAGGCCACATTTCATCAAAACTCCTGTGACCTGGAGGGCCATCAGTAATGTCCGAAAGGGCTGCATGTTGTGCACCACTGGCCTAGAGTAAGGATACCCTGAAGAGCTGCATGTTGTCCACCACTGGCCTAGAGTAAGGATACCCTGAAGAGCTGCATGTTGCATGTTGTGCACCACTGGCCTAGAGTAAGGATACCCTGAAGAGCTGCATGTTGTCCACCACTGGCCTAGAGTAAGGATACCCTGAAGAGCTGCATGTTGCATGTTGTGCACCACTGGCCTAGAGTAAAAATACCCTGAAGGGCTGCATGTTGTGCACCACTGGCCTAGAGTAAAGATACCCTGAAGAGCTGCATGTTGTGCACCACTGGCCTAGAGTAAAGATACCCTGAAGAGGTGCATGTTGTGCACCACTGGCCTAGAGTAAAGATACCCTGAGGAGCTGCATGTTGCATGTCGTGCACCACTGGCCTAGAGTAAAGATACCCTGAAGGGCTGCATGTTGTGCACCACTGGCCTAGAGTAAAGATACCCTGAAGAGCTGCATGTTGCATGTCATGCACCACTGGCCTAGAGGAAAGATACCCTGAAGGGCTGCATGTTGTGCACCACTGGCCTAGAGTAAAGATACCCTGAAGAGCTGCATGTTGTGCACCACTGACCTAGAGTAAAGATACCCTGAAGGGCTGCATGTTGTGCACCACTGGCCTAGAGTAAAGATACCCTGAAGGGCTGCATGTTGCATGTCGTGCACCACTGACCTAGAGTAAAGATACCCTGAAGAGCTGCATGTTGTGCACCACTGGCCTAGAGTAAAGATACCCTGAAGAGCTGCATGTTGCATGTTGTGCACCACTGGCCTAGAGTAAAGATACCCTGAAGGGCTGCATGTTTTGCACCACTGGCCTAGAGAAAAGCTACCCTGAAGGGCTGCATGTTGTGCACCACTGGCCTAGAGTAAAGATACCCTGAAGGGCTGCATGTTGCATGTCGTGCACCACTGGCCTAGAGTAAAGATACCCTGAAGGGCTGCATGTTGTGCACCACTGGCCTAGAGTAAAGCTACCCTGAAGGGCTGCATGTTGTTCACCACTGGCCTAGAGTAAAGATACCCAAATGGCTGCATGTTGTGCACCACTGGCCTAGAGTAAAGATACCCTGAAGGGCTGCATGTTGTGCACCACTGGCCTAGAGTAAAGCTACCCCGAAGAGCTGCATGTTGCATGTTGTGCACCACTGGCCTAGAGTAAAGATAACCTGAAGAGCTGCATGTTGCATGTTGTGCACCACTGGCCTAGAGTAAAGATACCCTGAAGGGCTGCATGTTGTGCACCACTGGCCTAGAATAAAGATACCCTGAAGAGCTGCATGTTGCATGTCGTGCACCACTGGCCTAGAGTAAAGATACCCTGAAGGGCTGCATGTTGTGCACCACTGGCCTAGAGTAAAGCTACCCTGAAGGGCTGCATGTTGTGCACCACTGGCCTAGAGTAAAGATACCCTGAAGGGCTGCATGTTGCATGTTGTGCACCACTGGCCTAGAGTAAAGATACCCTGAAGGGCTGCATGTTGTGCACCACTGGCCTAGAGTAAAGCTACCCCGAAGAGCTGCATGTTGCATGTCGTGCACCACTGGCCTAGAGTAAAGATACCCTGAAGAGCTGCATGTTGCATGTTGTGCACCACTGGCCTAGAGTAAAAATACCCTGAAGAGCTGCATGTTGCATGTTGTGCACCACTGGCCTAGAGTAAAGATAACCTGAAGAGCTGAATGTTGTGCACCACTGGCCTAGAGTAAAGATACCCTGAAGAGCTGCATGTTGCATGTTGTGCACCACTGGCCTAGAGTAAAGATACCCTGAAGAGCTGCATGTTGCATGTTGTGCACCACTGGCCTAGAGTAAAGATACCCTGAAGGGCTGCATGTTGTGCACCACTGGCCTAGAATAAAGATACCCTGAAGAGCTGCATGTTGCATGTTGTGCACCACTGGCCTAGAGTAAAGATACCCTGAAGGGCTGCATGTCGTGCACCACTGGCCTAGAGTAAAGATACCCTGAAGAGCTGCATGTTGCATGTTGTGCACCACTGGGCTAGAGTAAAAATACCCTGAAGAGCTGCATGTTGCATGTTGTGCACCACTGGCCTAGAGTAAAGATAACCTGTAGAGCTGCATGTTGCATGTTGTGCACCACTGGCCTAGAGTAAAGATACCCTGAAGGGCTGCATGTTGTGCACCACTGGCCTAGAGTAAAGATACCCTGAAGGGCTGCATGTTGTGCACCACTGGCCTAGAGTAAAGATACCCTGAAGTGCTGCATGTTGCATGTTGTGCACCACTGGCCTAGAGTAAAGATACCCTGAAGAGCTGCATGTTGCATGTCGTGCACCACTGGCCTAGAGTAAAGATACCCTGAAGGGCTGCATGTTGTGCACCACTGGCCTAGAGTAAAGCTACCCTGAAGGGCTGCATGTTGTGCACCACTGACCTAGAGTAAAGATACCCTGAAGGGCTGCATGTTGCATGTTGTGCACCACTGGCCTAGAGTAAAGATACCCTGAAGGGCTGCATGTTGTGCACCACTGGCCTAGAGTAAAGCTACCCCGAAGAGCTGCATGTTGCATGTCGTGCACCACTGGCCTAGAGTAAAGATACCCTGAAGAGCTGCATATTGCATGTTGTGCACCACTGGCCTAGAGTAAAAATACCCTGAAGAGCTGCATGTTGCATGTTGTGCACCACTGGCCTAGAGTAAAGATAACCTGAAGAGCTGAATGTTGTGCACCACTGGCCTAGAGTAAAGATACCCTGAAGAGCTGCATGTTGCATGTTGTGCACCACTGGCCTAGAGTAAAGATACCCTGAAGAGCTGCATGTTGCATGTTGTGCACCACTGGCCTAGAGTAAAGATACCCTGAAGGGCTGCATGTTGTGCACCACTGGCCTAGAATAAAGATACCCTGAAGAGCTGCATGTTGCATGTTGTGCACCACTGGCCTAGAGTAAAGATACCCTGAAGAGCTGCATGTTGCATGTTGTGCACCACTGGCCTAGAGTAAAGATACCCTGAAGGGCTGCATGTTGTGCACCACTGGCCTAGAATAAAGATACCCTGAAGAGCTGCATGTTGCATGTTGTGCACCACTGGCCTAGAGTAAAGATACCCTGAAGGGCTGCATGTCGTGCACCACTGGCCTAGAGTAAAGATACCCTGAAGAGCTGCATGTTGCATGTTGTGCACCACTGGGCTAGAGTAAAAATACCCTGAAGAGCTGCATGTTGCATGTTGTGCACCACTGGCCTAGAGTAAAGATAACCTGTAGAGCTGCATGTTGCATGTTGTGCACCACTGGCCTAGAGTAAAGATACCCTGAAGGGCTGCATGTTGTGCACCACTGGCCTAGAGTAAAGATACCCTGAAGGGCTGCATGTTGTGCACCACTGGCCTAGAGTAAAGATACCCTGAAGTGCTGCATGTTGCATGTTGTGCACCACTGGCCTAGAGTAAAGATACCCTGAAGAGCTGCATGTTGCATGTTGTGCACCACTGGCCTAGAGTAAAGATACCCTGAAGGGCTGCATGTTGTGCACCACTGGCCTAGAGTAAAGATACCCTGAAGGGCTGCATGTTGTGCACCACTGGCCTAGAGTAAAGATATCCTGAAGAGCTGCATGTTGTGCACCACTGGCCTAGAGTAAAGATACCCTGAAGAGCTGCATGTTGCATGTCGTGCACCACTGGCCTAGAGTAAAGATACCCTGAGGAGCTGCATGTTGCATGTTGTGCACCACTGGCCTAGAGTAAAGATACCCTGAAGAGCTGCATGTTGTGCACCACTGGCCTAGAGTAAAGATACCCTGAAGGGCTGCATGTTGTGCACCACTGGCCTAGAGTAAAGATACCCTATGTCAAGCAATGCTGCACAAGAAATTGGAAAGAGCAGAGGAAGAGTTAGCACGTGTTCGGTTATCCGATTCAAAGCTCGACTTTAAGTATTGAAACTCGCTAAAAAGAGTCTGCCGAAGGTAGACTGAATCAGAAGACAACATAGTAAAACGTATTCGAGTGCAAAAGTTGACAGTTCGGTATGAGATAATAGGAGAAGGAAATCATTAGAAAAATACTGGACCCACCAACACTACATTATTAAACAAGTATTGGCAAAGCCAGCAGTTTGGGAGTTGGTGTAGGCATGGGATAGGCCTTTTGCAAGCTCTGCCATAATGGTACTGTCTGGTCATAAAATGGCAAAAGCTGGAACATGATGTGAATACCTGGGCCTTTGATATCAGATAGGCATTTGCCAGTCAATGTTATCTAGACAAAAGGCAAACTTCTGGCTTTTCCAGTACTTTGTTTTAAGAGGACTACATTGCAAGGAACAGATGTGAGGAGATCTACTCTGCTTATAAATCAAGTGGCTGCAGGTTCACTTAGTGAAGACATTTTATTACACACTTAGTACATTTACAGCTGTAATGAAGGCGTTTACTCTCGGAACACTGCTTAGAAATAACACTGACTGCATACAGCACACTGATGTTACTGCTTGATAGAGCTAGCTCGGGAGGATGTGTTTTGAGCTGGCAGTGGCCGGTTATGGGTGGCAATGGCCATAGGGATTAGAAGGGCTGTGGACAGTCAATGTGTGGGTAAATACACAACTACTCACAAGCTGTGTCTCCTTGTAACAGCCCATCTCCATTTTCTCTGTACTCCAATACAAACGTTCTGGCTTATCAGCGGCGCTTAGACACCACCTAATTGCCAAAACTAAACACGGGGAAGTGGATATGAAAAGAGTTTAGGAACAGGGCTGTCGGATGTAAAACCTCAACCATACATAAGTATGTAAAAAACCTCAACCAATAGTCTTTCAAAAGTTTTTACTTTAAAAAATCGATCTTTAGACTTCCAAATCAAAACCCTGGAAGTCGACCATGGTGGTGAAATGGAGCTATGTGAAAGATGCTTGCTCTCTGTACCCTCTCGCGCACTTTCTTACATGCACTCATAATTGCGCACGTTCCGGGAACTGCTACCACCTCGTGTTGGCTCCTGAAATTGCTTCTTAAAAGCTGTTTTTTAGGATACTGAACCCCCAATCAGTCAGACGGCTGGTTGGTTGACGGGTTCTCGCAACACCCGATTTTTCTTTTTCACAAATGAGTCAAATGGTACCTTTTTTTTATATTGCTTAATTTATCTGTGAATTGAATAAAAAGCTATAGAATGTTCAGGAATATATGTAGGAAAACACATGAAATATTCAAATGCATCCGATGCCAGGCCACTAACTGTATACTAGAGCATTTAGCCGCAGCCAATCATATACGAGGCAATCCGAAAATTGGTCTGCCTGGCAGATCCACATGATGCAAAGTAAATAGCTGTGTATATATACAGAGCCGGTGGAAAATCCGTTTCGGGACCTTGTATCCAAGTATATTCGTGAGAAACAGGACTTAAATCCGCAACCAAGAGAACTTACAGACAGGTTAATGAGGAACCACAAGCCTGCCCAGAACAGCAGGACACCATATCATTGAATACTCAAGACGAACCCTTCTGATGAACCAAAGACCTTCAAGTGGGAAACGCGTGTCCAGGCTTCTCACAAATAGAAAGTATTCTAGCAGAAAAAGCGTTTTTCTTCAATTTGACAAGGAACAGCAACATAGAAACTTGTATTTTGCATGCTTACAACAACAAATAATGAACCTATGAAATGACCATCTATTGAATAAAATGTGTTTTTTTTTTATATACTTTGTTTAACCCAGAGGGTTTTTAAAAGTTTTTTGCGTTTCATTCCTTTCCGTTTGAATATTGTTACCTATGGTCGTTTTTCTATAGTTGACAGAATTGTGTCTAAAATTTTTGCTGTGGCAGTGACCCAAGTAGTTCGTCCGCCTCCAATTAACCTCGCCCACCAAGTCTCTACATCGAAAGTATGGGCTGCAGCTAAAATCTCCTTCAATAAGGACCTCTTATAGCCTCTACTTCTGGGCACCTTAACAGTAGATGTTTGGTCGTTTCCACCATAGCCGGATCATTGCAGAATCTGCAAACGTTTGTGCTCGCCAGGCCTCGTATCATCAAAATTTCGTTCGGATGGAGTAAGTTGAGGCGGGCTCTTATAAAGATATTCCTCAGCTTGCGGTTTGGATATCTTTTCACATACGCTTGTAATTCGTGTAGTTTATGGAACGTCTGTGGCAGGTGCGAGGTTAACTTGTACGAAGCGGCCTGTTCCAAAGTAAGTATCCAATCAAGTGCGTTTTGAAAAAAATCAACTTTGCAAAAAAGTTCTCTTTTTTTAATATAAATCAAAATGTTGGCGCAACTTGGATAATCGGTTCCTCAGTTAACCTTTTTAAAAATAATACTGACCAGTCACAGTATTTGAACATCCTTCTTGCTGACAACAGAATCCTTACTTACCAAACCAATTAAGGACTCGCCAAAGGCTGAGCAAGACTGCAGCTTTTTCATATACACAGATGTATATCATGCCGCACCAATGAAACCGTGCCTGATACTATGCACTGCCAGACTGGGAAAAGGACACTTGTAAATGATATGCCAGTAGAAGTGACACGTTTTAAATATTAATAATGAGATTTTTCATTTCACGGGAGCGGATTTATACAATATAATCAGAATTGCCAGATCATAAACCTTAAAGTCCAAATGAGCTTTTGTTGTGACCTAGAACTTGCTAGGTTACCAAATGTAAGAGTACTGTTCGCACAAAAGCACACCTAGTTTTTCACTCCCTTTTCCGCTCATATATCACTAGAATATATTAATGCATTCGATGAATGATCCACAGCATCTTGACTAGTAACTTCTGCCAATTCTTTCGAGTTAGCATGTAGAATAAATGAATTTTACTCTTGACATCAGTGGTAACGATAGAATGATTTTCTTGCAGTTTGTTTTCATGATTGTATTGTACTGACAGTATGTCCATTATGTTGTAGACTGTTGCATTGCATCTGATGAAGGGAACATTTTCCCGAAATGCCATGTGCTGATTGCGCCCTGAGGGGCGCGTGACAAGAATTAAAATAAATACTTGCTTTTGAATATAAAAGAAGATTTTAATATGAAACTTACCTCCTATTTGCATTATTATTATAATTTGTTGGAAATGAACATTTGAGAGTTCCATGTACTGAATGCAATTTAATTTGCTGTGTCACTTAAAAACATTTATGGAATTTTGGCTGACTTATTTGGCAATAAGTTGTGTAGGGGATCGGAGTGTTCGATACACTTCGCACACCATCTGTTTTGCTTGGGTTACCAAATGTGCCAGCTAGTCAGTTTTTAAATCTTCGTGCCAATTTTTCACATTGTCAAGACAGTTTTAAGCTGCCTTGGTTGGTTGTTCGCATGGTATGCATGCAGGCCACCGGCAAAATGTAGAGAGATCAATATTGGGAGAGTTATGGGAGGCATCCAGCGCTGAGTTGGGGGATTGGTGATGTTGTATGTCTGCGCTGCTTAGCCCCAGAGGTCCGCAGCATGCAGGGCCGCGGGCATTGCCCTGTATAAGAGGTGGTGTGGAGCGGTGCCCCACCTCTTTGTTCCGGCGTGCCCGAGGCTCTGCACTGCTGTAGGGCAGTGGCCCTAATCTGTGTATCCCCCCCGACCCCGACCACCCCTATGTTTGGGTTAGGATGGGTGCAGATAGTATTAAGGTGGGAGTGGTAGGTTTAGCCCATTGTATTGAATTTTTACTGGTCCCAAACATTTGCAGACACTGTAGAGCAATTTCCATCCTAGTTTGGGTCGGAGGCTCTGCACACTACGGTGAACCCACCCTGGCAGGCACTCCAGAGCGGTGCTTAACAGGTAGATGTCTAGGGGCAGGATAAAGGGGGCTGGGGGATTGGTAGGGGCAACCACATTCATCCAGGACCGTACTTTGGGTGTGGGGTAGATTGGCAGAACCACTTCCCCACGCATAAATTGGGGCATTGATGGAATTGGGGATGTTGATTTTGATGTTGTGCAATATCTAATGTTGCATTTTGTAAATAAATGTGGCCTAATACTCCTCATTTCCACCTTCTGCCTAAACCTCCAGTGTTATACAGATGGCACACAACTGTTCTTCTCCTTCTCTTGCTTCCTCCATCATTCCTGACTGCCAATCTGCCATCCAGTCCTGGTGTACTTCCAATGATCTCTGCCTCAACGCAAGCAAGACTGATATCCTTCCTATTGGGACTCCTGGTCGCGCCTTCTTTCCCTCACTGTGGCCATCTTCTATGGGCTCTCCCCTTTCTCCTTCATCTGAAGCCAGAAACCTTGGAGTCATCTTCAACTACCTTGCCAAGAAGTCTCACTTTCAACTCCACCTCCTCAAAGGAATTCTTCTTCTCATCACTTCCCCCGGAAGCTCAATGTGTCTAGAGCGCTGGTTCTCTCTAGGCTAGACTACTGTAATAGCCTTCTCCTTAATTACCCTCTTCTTCTCTAAGACCACTCCAGCTAATCCAGCATAGGGCTGCACGACCTATCCTTGGCCTCAAGCCCAGGGACTGCATCTCTCAGCCATAAAAACTCTCCACTGACTCCCGGTTTTTGCAAGGATCAATTTCAAATCCCTCTGCATCATCCACAAGGCTGTCTGGGGCCAGGGACCCGCTATATACCACTTGCTATCAGTAAATACTCTCCCTCCAGATCTCAACATTCGTCCGGCACCAACTCTGTGTGTTATGCATTTCGCTAAACAGTGAGCTCGTGGCCGATCCCTCTCCTCATTAGGCTCCCTCCTATAGAATAGCCTCCCATTCCTCTTTGTCTTGTGCCGGATCTCCTCAAATTCCGGAAGCTCCTCAAGACTCTCCTTCACATCCTCCTTCCCTTCCACCTTCCTCTGTTAAATCCCATAATTGCTGAGATTGGTGGCCATGGCTCTTATGGTTACGCCCAGATCCTAGCCTCCCACACCCAATCGCCTACAGCCTCCACCCCCCAGCACTTTGCCTTGGCACCTGCTGGCCTTTGTCATCACAGGCCTACACTTATTTATTTGCGGCTGGCCACTCCACCTAGGCACTGCTCGCTCCTTAGCTCTTGATACACCGACCTCCCCCCGCACTTACTCAACTCTTTCCCTGCATTTGAACATTCTGAATGCTCACAAGGCCTAGTAGGTCTGCCTCTATCTTGACTGTTGTATATCATCCCCATGTTCACTCTCTCACTCTCTCACTCTCTCACTCTCTATCACACACACACACACACACACTCCCCCTGCCCCTCTATTTTGTGCATCCTCTCTCATGCTTTGTTTACTCCTCTTTGGAAGCACTTCCTCCTTCTCATGCCTCACCTCTTCACTTTGGCTCTCGGTGGCACGCTCTTCCGAGGAATCAGTAACAGATGTGTCAATCACCTTTCGCCTGGAGTCCTGCCTTCCCAGGACGCATAGGGAGCTGGATTGCTTCCCCTCGTATGCAGTGGTCTTTGCATGCAAGACACTTCCTTGGGACCAGGCGGGGCAGTTCCACCGTACAGGGATTGAAATTAAGATTGGATAAGCAGGAGCTAAAAGTAGCTTCTGGGTATTCAATATTAATCAGTGACTACAAGCTACCACTGTGGATCTAGTAGATATTGTTTCGCAAATCTAATTTCTACATAATATGTAAACATATCATTTTGTCCATTAATTATGATCACATATGCTTTAAATGTCATATAGCTGTGTCCTAATGTTCATTTTTAAATTATCCCAAATGCCCACAGTTGAAGTTACAGAGGTGTGTTTGTTCAGCATCAGTTCACACAGGGAGTCAAAAGTAGCTCCTGGTAGCTGTTGGTATCATGCTATTCAGGCTCTTCTAGGCTACAAGCAGGAGCTAAATAGATCCCAGCTTTGCTCATTTTCGATCCCTGCCCTATGACTGCAGGCCCGAATGCATGCCGTAACAAGCTTTGCCCCCGTCACCCATGTGTCTTGTAGAGTACCCTTCTCATCCATCCATCCAGCCTCACAGGTGCAGCAGTTGTTGGGTGTCTGAGTGAAGTACTCTGCCTTTCTCTCTTAGCCCCCCCCAAAGAGAAGTGAAGCAATGCCCCACTGCCTTTTATCGATGGGCCATCGCCACAAGAAAAGGATACTGATTTAACCAAATAAAGAGGGGGAAGGTTGTTTGATAAGTAGGTGAATGGGCGTTTTAAAGTGCCAATGAAACCCTTAACTGTGTTGTGTCCGCATGCAAAGCCACTTCACTCATTACCTGTGGAATATGTGAAACTTGTTGCTCACTTGCACATGAGGTATTTACAATATATTCATAAGGTTGCCCAAATGTGTCCCAATTGTTGTCTGTTTTAATATGTAAATGTGTGTTATCGGCCACATGTGATTAATACATCAAGACAGAAATATTCGTTATTTGCCTTTAAAATTCCTGCACATGCATAGCCTACAAGCTGCACTGATGCAAAAAAGATTTGGCAAGCATGTGCTAAAATCAGCTCTTGAGTCTCAGTGCCTTATGCGCTAAGCAGAAGCTACCTTCGGGGAACGAGGAGGTAAGTACATAGCATGCCCTATACCGTACTGCCTCTGGAGATGGAATCCACTTTTGGTCAGTTCGCTAGCAGCCATTATACTTCCAATGTCTTTTAGATGTCATCCAACGCTCCTTTTGACATGTTACGAAACAAAGACTTTAATGGCACAGATGTATATTTCTATGACACCAGTTGGCCCCAGAAGTCCAAAGTAGCTCCTGGTACCCATTGGTGTCAAGCTAAACCAGCGTGTGTGGGCTGAACAGGGAGGCTCCAACTAGCCCCCAGCAGTTTGAATCCCTGAACTGTTTTATTCCCTTTTCATTTGATTGCCTGTTAGATTCATGTTTCCTTTTGAGAGGATGTTCTTTCCTTTTAATGCCGTAACTACAACACGCAATGTTTCAAGCTATGTATCTCTTTCGCTGGTGTTTCTACAACATAAGCATCAAATATCTGCTTAATGGATGTCAACAATTCAAATTGCGAGTCAGTAGCCAACCATAATAAGCATGTACACAGCACAACATTTCTTACTCGCCAACTGGCCAATGTCTAGTGCAAGTTGTACTCCCTTTCTTTAATAATAATTTGGCATTTATATAGCGCTACGAACCCTCAGGTATCTGAGCACTGCTTATTACCCAGGGTGTGTGGTGCTCATTTATAGACCTTGGAAGGATTAAAAGCTGAGTTTGGCCCCACCGGGATTCGAACCTGCGTTAGCAAGCTCTGTAGGCATGTCAAAGCCAGCGCTCTACTCGCTGTGCTACTTGACCGGCTAGTCATGATCACCAATCTGCCAGTGTCGGCTCGCCATGTGGACATGCAGCACTGCTTCTTCCTTGGACTCTGGGTTCCCTACAGGTAGTGTGTGTACAGAGAATGTTGGGATGCTCTGTACTTGCCTCCTTATGTTGTAGGAAAGGCTTCCGCTGTGTCTGCTATTTAGCCAGGTAGGTATCACACGCCTTAAGGGCTCGCTCAGACACAGGGCCTCAGCATGACGCAAGTTTGCATCCGGCATAGCCGACTCAGCCCTTCACCATTCCGAGGAAGATGTATTGAATACCATTATATCATGTATTAACACCTATTCTATTACTACAACACTTACAACCCACGCTAACTCAAACATGAAACGCAATAAAAAACGAAATATTCCTAATATCAGTACCCCTCCGTTGTTTTTGACTCGAATTCAATAATACATTTCACAATTTTTTAAAAATCTTAACAGTATTTATAAATTAATTATGGATCCTGACCCCTTTTTAAGGGTATTGTGGTGATGTTAACTGACATTAACAAGATCTGTAATGTTGATTTTATGGATCTGTGGGCTGCGTTCGACCACCGTATTTCAGTACCGCGTCTAAGAACAGTTTCCGGCTCTGCCTTGGATTGGCTGGGATCCTTTGTAAAAGCAGAAGGCAGGGGGCAAATTTAAGAGTTTCATCTCATCTAGTATCCATTGTCATGCAGGGGCACCACAGCGCTCATCCTTGTTCCCGCCTCTATATATGTACCCTTCGTGGAGGTTGTACCTTCCATGCCAGTTGTACCCAAATGGCACTCAGATGTTGGTAGACCTCCATGGGGCAAATGGGAGTAAACTGGTGGACGATTGTTTGGGTGCGGTCCAGCGCTGGATTCAAGGCAGCGGTCTGTGTCTTTTTCTCCTAGGATGTTCTGTTGAACCGCCACAGCTGTTCTCCTGGCCCTCTAACCTTTGGTCTCCCACAGACCGCTCCCGTGGCAGTGGCCAGGAATCTTGGGGTGCTTTTTAAAAGCCAGCTGTGCATTGTGATACAAATTGATTTGTTTGTTAAAAGTGCACACTTCATTTATATTATCTCAACATGTGTAATAAATTATTAGATATGGGCCAATTTAAGGCCATAATTAAGGTTGTAGACTTATCTCGATTATATTATGACCTCTACTTATCTAGGCATTTCAATTACGCACTGCTAAAGCTTGAAGCTGTAGAGAAACGTGCTGCGCGAGTGATACTTGGTCTAAGGAAATCTTATCTATTTCCCAGTATCGCATGGAACAAGGATGGTTACGAATGGAAGACTTTATCCAGGTTCGATGCCTTACAAAACTCTGAAAAATTGTGAATGGGGTTGCTCCTGTGACAAATCAACTTCCACGGCACCAGTGGTCTAGGGATGAATATCGGTTTCTAAACCATTAATCAGCCCCACACCTCTAGCACACCAGAAAGGATCCGAACAGATTGAAATGCAAGTAAATTATAAACCTCCGTGTCCAAATTTGGTAACGTGGACGGAATTGTTGGTTAGTTGCAACACAGCGTAAATACAATTATTACCCAATGATAAAAGGAACAGTCCAGAAAAGGTTGTTTACAAAAATGTACTCTATTATTATCACAACAGACAGTTCTAGCAACACTACGAAATACAACCAACCCTGTAAAGGAATGCAGAGTACAGACCGTTTCAAAGAAGGAAAAGGATGCACTCTGGATACTGACAGAAGGGTATTCGGTATAGTAATTAATCACAAAAGTTCAAGGATAACAAAGGGGGGGTCTGGGAGTCTCTCTACCATCACAAACACTCCCCATTGACCTGTTCTTGGGTGGATGGCCCCTGGGAGAGTCTCCGCCAAGTCTTTAGCTCACTGTCCCTTTCACAGAGAAGAAATATCCCTGCATATCAGCCTTTGTCCTGCCCAGGGGCTGTCCAGCACCGAAATGCTAGGCAATTCTCCTCTGAACAAGAGTACCAACAGCAACCCTAGAGACATGTTTCGGCCTAGTCGGGCCTCATCAGTAAGGTGGAGCTGTGCCTCTCTAAGAACAGTGAGCAAAGGGTCCTCATCTGGATTCCCTTGGTAACTTAGGGTGATACCCAAAGTTCAAGGATACTTGGCTTCAGCACAAAGGGAGCAATGGGTCTTAAAATGTCTCTAGTGACCTTCGGAAAAGGGCCAGGGGGACAGAACTAAAATGTACCTTGAGCTCGTAGGTGTTCTTGGTGCTTGGGTGGGGCGAGTCGGTTTCAGGGCGCTTGGCAGCTCCTGTGACAGAGTTCAAGATGGGAGACAGCTGTGGGTATCAGGCGGCAACCAGTTCAGTGAGCAGGGCTGGACGGATGGCTGCATGCTGGCCTACACGGCGGCTCGGGGTCAGGGATCGTCTCAGTGCTGGTTGGCGCTTCTGAAGCACTGGCGAAGCATTTCGGATGGCTTTAGAGACTACAGCGAAACACCAGTCTTCGGTGCAGTCAGTTGCAGCTGGAAGGGCTCGACTGGCTTGAAATTGTCCTTTAAGGTGGATGTTGCCAGATGCTTGTCGAGACACTTCTCGTAGCTTCTTCGATGGGGGTGTGTCGTCCTTTAAGGCGGACAGCCCAAAGCTGGGGAGTGTGTTGCAAGCAGCTGCATTGTCCTTGATTTTGGGTTCAGAGACCTTCTGGCACTTCCTACCTAGGAAGCTTGCTGCAGAGCAATGTTCAGTTTTTCTTTCTACTCCTTGCAAAGTCTTCTCTGTTAAAGGTGGCTCAGCCCTCTTTAAGCCAAGTGAACCACAGTTATTGGTGTAGACTAAGCCTACCTTAATGAACAAACCCAGAAGTCCCCACCAACAATCTCCTGTATGCATGAAGTCATAACCAGAGCGCTTTGCAACAGAAATGTATGGCGGTGAAAACATGTGATCCTAAGTCCCACCTATCTTCCTGCCGGTTGCTGATCAAAGAGTCTCTCCTGATTAAAGCGGCAGGTCTCCCTTGAAGGTGCAGTGAGAACAGACTCTTTGGCTCCGTCAAACCACCTACTCGTACCTTCTGAATGGGGTCCCCCTCCGGGGATGAGTACTTTAAACACGCAGTCCCAGACATGACATTTCCCTGTCAATCGATAGTGAGGGCGGGAGCTGGCACCAGGTTGACACAGTTGCATATGAATGGTTGTTGGGGGTTCCTGGCTCCTTTTGTTAGCCTCTGTAGCCAGGCACCATGTTGGCCTATTTACTTTCTGATTAGTAGGCAAAGTGCTGCCACCAGCTACAGGGCTCAATAAAACGACAGGGCAGATCATGTAGCCTTTATTAGTTAATTAGACTTGCCATGGCATTGGGAAGGTTTGCCCCTCCCCCTTCTGGAGATGCAGTGTGTGCTCCTGCCATATCCCAACTAAATATGACAGGGGGGACTGCGCATGCAGGCTGTGTCCACCCAGAGTACATGGGTCTATGCGTCTGTCATGCAGTGAGCATAGGAAAATGTCTGTGGATTATCCCCACACATTTTCCGGAGGTTGATGTGCCATCATTCAATTTAATTTAAAATTTCAAAAAACTACAGGCGAACGCACACCCATCTTGCGGATGGCTACATTTCTCACAGCTCCCGAGTACCTGGCATGTGTGTCTCAGCAATATACTATACAACGCCTTCTTAGATTCAGTAGTCCGGACCCTACCTGAAGTAGGTACATTTCACACAATTTCTCATGGAAACAGACTCCTGCCATTATAAATTAGAGTGTTACGGTAGAGATTTTTAAGATTCGATTAAAACGGCATTTTCACTCTTTTTGCATACCTTAATCAGTTAAGATGGATCAGCTGTTCTATATATCATGTTTTGTATTTGACTTTATTTACTGTCTCTCTGTGTATGTATTCTGTATAGCGCCTTGAAACTTTTTTTTCTGGGAATTTGCGCTTAATATTTGTACTATTTATAGAAATACCCATGGAAGAGCTATATAGCTTGAAACATTGTATGGTGTGGTTACAGAATTCAAAAGTGAAATCCAACAATTGGGAGCCAATTTATCCTGCATAGTTGTTTCCAATGTAAATGTTGGAACCACTTATTTAAAAAATGCTCCTGGAAAAAAAATTAGACTTTGTATGTTAATGTGACAAACCCATTTCAATTCCATATATAGTGCTTATAAAGGTGGAATAGAAACCCAAAAGGTGATGGGTGGAAGGTTTGGAATTAATCTGCACCACTAGCAGTGCTCTGGGCAACCTGCAACACCACAGTTTTTAGCCCGGCTGCACCATTGCAAAAAGGGTCCAGTCATACGCAAATCAGTCAGGTACTGACACCCCCGAACCACGAATTATGCCTCTGCCACTGTGTATGCCATCACCACTTGTGTTTTGCTGTAGTCACCCCAAGTGGTATGGGTATGCCCAGACGTGGGTCCCGTGCCTGTTGGTCCTAGAGACCCAAGCTACTCCTCACTGATGAGGCCCAACAATGCCGAAACCTGTTTGGGGATGCTTGAGGTCTCGTGCAAAAGGGATGTGACCAAGCAGCTCTGGCTGGACGGCCCCTTTTGGGGTGGGACAGAGCCTGATTTTCATATGGTGTTTTGGATTTTGTAATGGCTTGGTGGGAGAAGAACGATGGTCTGGAGGGCTGCCCAGAGCAATGCCATAAGAACAATTCTAAACCTTCCAGCCATTACCCTTTTTGTTTTGCTGTGAAGGTTGAATAGACACAAATTCATGATTTGTGGGCTGCAAATCATAAATGTGTGCAAATTCAACTTTTATAAGATCTTTCATATTTATATAGTGCTCAATATTGTATTCTGGTTCTATATGCTTCCAATATTGACTTTAAAAAACCTGAAGCACAGGCAGGTGATTTGAATTTGTCCATGAATGGGCATTAAAACACGGGATCCTTGCTTTACCAATGGGTAACTTCGCTATAGCAACACAAGTTCGCGTTTCTAGTGCGTGTGATATGCCTTGCTGGTTCTGCAACTTACACTACAGCAAAGCAAGAATCCCACAGAGGTTATCCAGACACTCGTGACTCATGGTAACACTAGCAGTGCCCGTTTCCTGGGTAGCAAGATATCAACTGGGGGTGTATTCTCATAGATGTAAAGGTATTTTGTTTGCGTTCAGTAATACTCTTTCCAATGAAGTGTGTGTTGCAAAGGAAAACATCAGAAAGTTATTAGCCGCGTTGTGAATATTAATGTAAACATGGTGGGATTTGAATAATAAGCACAGTGTGTAATTTTATGTACAACTGTCGTAAAGAGCAAATTAATTCAAAGTGACACGTGACAGCAACATTTAGGGTGCTTTGTCCCTAAAGCATTCTCGACGCTAGTTTGGAGACCAGTCTCATCTTCACCCTCTGCCTGGTCAGTGGCCTTCAATCTCACAGACTGCGGTGCAGGGGTTGCAAGTAGTGCCCCAGCTACCAAGCTGACACTCGCGGGTAATAATGATATTCGTAAACATCAAGCAGTTGTACCCACCTCTTTCAGTAGTCATTTAATGTCTAGTTCTTCCTGTAAACCAGTTAAAGATGGTGCGTAGCCTGTTTTTACGCACTTTTTGGCAGATTGTATAACCGAGGAAAACGGAGATGGTGATTTGCCCACGATCGCACAACATGGTGAGTGGTTAACGCGAAATGAGACGTGCGCTCGCCCGACTGTTCTCTTTATTCTCTCTCAACTGCCCTCTTTCTTCCTTGTCCCCTCCCGTTCCTCCCTCCCCTTTGTTCCCAGTCTGTCCTCCTCAAAGGAGCCCTCCTCCATTTCTCCACCACAACACTTCCCCCTTGCTTAGCATGGAATTTCGGCTTTCATACTTGCTCAATTAGGTGTAGGGGTTTCGTTGTGGTTCGCTGAGGGCGTCCAGGCGATTTTCGGGTCTCCCCTCAACCCTTCCATTCCTGGTGGGTTGCTTGCTTCTTCGCGTCTCGGTTACTCTTCTTTGGCCGCTGTCGTCTCCATCAGTTCCTGCTCCCCGAGGTTTAGCTTGTGGAAGAAGGAGGCGTTCCGGGTTATCTCACCCCGGTCTCCTGTTGCGGTCACCATCGGCCCCATCACCTCGGTCACTAGGAGTGGTTCCGGGTTGTATCTTGGGTCGGTCTTCCTTTTGTTGTCTTTGTCTCACTAGAACGATCTCGCCAACCGGGAGTTGGTGTTCTTTCGCTCTCCTCCTTTGGTCTGCCCATTCTTTCGCCTTTCTTTTCTTTTCCCCGTTTCTTTCTCGGATTTCTGCGTCGTTCTGGTGTGTAGTCTTCTACTTGTGGAAGGTGGGTTCGAGGTTTGTATTTTATCATTAGTTCTAGTGGCGTCCGTCCTGTTGCTTCGTGTTGTGCATTTCTTTAGCTCCTCACCATTTGGCATATTGCTTGGGGTAGCGACGCTTGATCAGCCGTGGCCTTTCGTTGGGTTCGATTAATGGCAGCCATGAACCGTTCCCCATGCCATCAGCTTGTGGCCATAATAGTGTGATTCTCTTGTGGTGGAAACCTAGATGGGCGGCGAGTCTCTTAAAATCTTGTCCTTGGAACGGCGGGCTGTTATTGTTCTTTACGGTGTTCGGGATCCCCCATTCACTGAACAGTTCGTCCATCACTCCCACTGCATGGGGAATGCTGTGGATTGTACGTGTTTTATTAGTGGGAACCAGGAGTACTCATCTATTATTACGAGTAGGTGGCCTCCTTCCTCTAGTTGGCCATATATGTCCATGCCTATTGTTTGGCAGGATCCATCTCGTAGTGGTACTGTCTGTAGTGGGCATGAGGGACTGTTTGCCTTTGTCTTTTGACAGGGTAGGCAGTGGGTCAAGGTATTTTTCAAAATGGCGTCATGTACGGGAACCACACTTGGTTTGTCAGTATCTTCTTTATGTTTGCGACCCCTCGGTGTTCCTCGTGGGCTATGGTCACGTGTGCTTTGCTCAGGCCGTTGGGAACCACTAGGCGGTTGCCTCGTAGCAGTATCCCTTGTTCCTTTGTGGCGAGTTTGTTTTGTATTTTAACTATTCTTTGAAGTTCTTTCTTATCCACTTCCCCGCCTACAAACCTCTCTGTGCTAAGGTGCTTCCACTTGTTTGTGTTGGTGAGGCATGCCGCCTGTATGTTGGGGTCTGCCCTGCATTTGGTGGTGAATGCCTCAGTGGTGATGACAGGGGGGAGGGCGTTGAGCGACATGTAGGAGATGTAGTCTTCCGCCTCCTGTCTCATGAAGTTCTCGGTCTTCCCTTCCGGGTGTCTGGACAGATAATCTGCCGGGTTGGCGTTACCCCTGGAGTTGTGGATGATCAGGTAATCCTACTACTGGAATCTGATGCCCCCACCTTTCGATGCGCGGGGGCATTTTGGTTTTGGGGTTTCCAAACAAGGATGGCAGTGACTGGTGATTCATGATGAGGGTGAATCTTCTGCCGATGATGACATTTCTAACATACCCACACCGCTGCTAGGCTCTCTCGTTTTGCTTGGGAATATGCCTGTTTGGTGGGCAACAGGGCTCTGCTGGCGTATGCGTCGGTGTAGTGCTTGTGTGACCTGCTGGGGCTCGTCTGGGCAAGTATGAAACAGAACTGACATCAACAGTGAGTTCAGTCTCCCACCCCGGGTTGAAGTGAGCGAGCTGGTGGTTGTTGGCAAGTTTCTCTTTGATGGTGTGGAATGCTTCTTTGCAGCGTGTGTCCAATTCAAATGGGGGGGTCTTTTTTTTTAAGAAGTCTTCGTAGCGGGTGTGTGAGGGTGGCATAGTTCAGCAGGTAGCGAGCGCAGTAGCCTGCCATCCCTAGGAATGATCGTAGCTCTGTGACTCCCGTGGGGGAGGCCAGGCTGACTATGGCACTGACTTTGTCGGCGTCGGCCATGATGCCCTGGTCTGAAAAGAAGTGGCCAAAGAAACGTAGGCTATGTTTGTTGATGGCACACTTGGATCCATTGAGGGTGAGCCCAGCCTTGTATAGGATGTCGCACACAGCTTTTAGTGCACAGTCCTGCTGCTCTTGGGTGGTACCAAAGATCAGGATGTTGTTGCTGTAGTTGAGGACATTAAGCATTAGGGATATCAGTCTTTGGATCGTCTCTTGAAATATCTCTGCGGCGGAGCATATCCCAAAGTTGAGCCGCTTGTAGAGGAACAGCCCTTCGTGCGTTGCAAACGTGGTGATTGGTCTGGAGGCAGGGTTGATCACCAGCTGGTGGTACCCTTGGTTCAGGTCCAGTTTGGAGAAGTGAGTGGCCTGATTAAGCCTCACCAGCATGTCCTCAATGTTGGGTCCCTCTACACAGAGGTGCAGGCGACGGTTGTCTTTTTGGGACGACAACTAGAGGGGACCCCCCTGGGGTAGGGTCGTCCACCCTTTCGATGATATTGTTGTCGGAGTAGATGCAGTTCATGGGTGACTTGGGCCTGTAAGTGGAATCCGACCCTGCAAGGGTGCTGAGGCACCAGGCAGACTTTTGGGTGAATGTGGAGGGATATGACTGTCTTTTAACATGCCCACTCCTTCGAACAATTTTGGAAATCGAGATTTAAGTTCTTGGATGTTCATTTCTTGACAGGATCTTGAGCTCAGGATCTGTGCCCCTGGCGAGAGGCCCTGGACAATTTCAGACTGATCATATTGGATGACAATCGGGCCAGGGCCCTGGTGGTCCGGTAGCTGAGAAGACATTGCCTTGTTGTTGGGCTCTGGATGACATGAATGGTGGTGGGCATCCTTTGCCCTTCATAAAGTAAGTCACATTGGAATTGGCCTTTCGATCGGATCGGGTGGGCTTCACCCCACTGGAATATGCAAGCTTGTGATGGGCATAGTGGGTAGGCATCTGCTATGGCATGGTGGAGGCACTCCTTCATGACATTGACTGTCGCTTTGGTGTCTACGATTAATTGGTTGCTTAGGCCGCCTATTTGGACTGCAACCTTCGGTGCCGTGCTGTCGTATGAGGTGTCACTGATGAGTCTGACATATTCTTTGTTGTACCTGTCGTGGGTGTAATATTGGTCATCTGCTTGATCTATCGCTCCGTTCGATGGAGGGTTCTCATATGGGTCCTGGCCTTAGTATGATGCTTGGTATGTGTTCACGTCATGTTCATGATGTGCACGTAGTGAGCATGTCCCTCCACCTCGTTATCGTGGGTTGTTGGGTCCTCCTTCCCCGGCCAGCCACCTCTTCGTACTGGGGTCCTTCTCATCCTGTTGTATCTTCATGGGTCTCTGGGCTGCTTCTCCTTCACGGATTAGCCATCTCCTGCACTGGTCCTTCCACAAGGCTCTCCTCGCTGACATGTCCTCCTTGATGGCTTTCCTCGCCTTCCGCAGGGTCCTGCTGTGTCCTCTGCACCCGCAGTCACACTTGCCTCCACGCAGTCCTGGTCCTGCGTCTGGGCACTCAGCGGCGTCGTCCAGAAGCTTTGGGACGTGTCACTTAGTCGCCAGTTGTTAGGCCCCAAGCATATCCCCCAAGGAATGATACGGGTGGGGTTTCTTGACTGTTCTCTTCATTCTCTCAACTGCCCTCTTCCTTCCTTGTCCCTCCCCTTCCTCCCTCCTGCCTCCTCTTGTCCCCAGTCCGTCCTCAAAGGAGCCCTCCTCCATTTCTCCACCACAACAGACTTTAACTCAGTATCGAAGGTCTCCCAAGAGTACATGTAGTGGAACAGCAATACCTGGCGTCCATGATAGGATTAACTCTGACCAGACCTGCCTAAATTAGAAAAATTTACACCCAGAGAATGATGGCGCCTGTGCTGCGCCCATGTGTCCACAAAGCTTCGCCCTGCCTGCCTGCATGTATGTTTGTAGTGTTGCTATCCTGGTCAGGATACCAGATCTGGGCAAGATTTGCATTGAACGACAAGTCTCTGCCCACACCTCCAATGCGATTTGCAACAGGAAAGGTCATTGTGCCAATCACAAGGCGGCATTGGTGGAAGTTCTTGGATTGCCAAAAATCCATGGAGACTCCACGCTCTTCCCTGGAGAAGAGCGTAAAAACACTGCGGAGACTAGGCAGGTCTCACTATGATATGCTTTAACTCCCTATCACCAGTTTAAATGAACTGACAGCTGTGGTCGTGTTCACCGTCGGCTGGTGAGCAGCAATTGGTAAATTGACTTTGCCACCGAAACCGGGTTCCGCCAGAAGTTGTGTGCTTTCTTTAATGAAGCGATTCCATGCTCCACTCAGTCGCCGACCTGTAGGGGAATACAGTGGCATTCTGCTGTGCTTGATATATATTTTAAGTAGATAAGTGATAATTTCCATGAAGCTCAGCTGTACCCTGATATATGCAATCAGTTCAAGAGGGCATCAATGCTACCAAAAGATATCTCGGAGTACCTCAATTGTGGTAGCAATGGTAATGTTAATAACAAATTGCAATTCTCTCCCTATGGTTAGGGCACTGCCTTAAGTGGCCTGCCAAATGGAGCCAGGGCTCTTAAGGTCACATGGTCAAAAGGGGGCGTGACCTGGTGCCACAATTAAGAGGCAACAGTGCTTCAGCTGAATGCCACCTGCTGGGCCACACCCTCGTAAGAGCCCGGCTCAATTTTGCAAAAGGGCCAGGATGCATTCAAATCAGGTGAATGTTGCTGCCTAATGACGGCACTGACCCCCTGACAGGCACCACTTTGCACCGATCATAACACTCGCACCTGGGACGTGAAGGTGATGATCTCTGCATTTGTAATGAACGGTGTGCCTTACAGGGGGTCGGTGCTGCAATGAAAAGGTAGGCAAGGCTTTTTTCTAAAGCCTGAAGCTCTCGCGTGTATGTGAGAACTTCAGTCTTTAGAAAAAAAGCCTTGGCTTTTAGTGGGTTGGGATTAGCAGGGGACATTAGGGAGACCTGTATGGCTCTGTCTCGGACACAATTGTCAGAGCTTGCCGGGGGAGCGGAGGATCTGTCACGGCTAGCCCTGACTCACTTAAAGCCCTGTGTTAGGAAGGCCACAATGAACGCCCCCTACTTCTCTGCTTATTCCGTTTTTTCTAAGTGTCTCATGAAATGTAGACCGCATTTCATCCATGCTTGGCCTGGACACCACTCTTGGTGTAAAGATGCTTCTCTTATCACTAGACTCTTGTCACTCGTGAGGCACACTGAGCAGAGTTGGATGTGCGCCCTGACTTCAGAGTCCATTACTGGCCTCTAGAATGTGGAATGGAGATGTTTTTTGTCAGGCTGGCTCCTTATTGACCGTGATGAGCTTTGTCTACGAGACTATTCCTAAACTCTATGGCTGCCACAAACGCACTGTCTCACGCAGCCATGTCTGATTCTATGGTGGGTTCATTTGCAATTGTTCCAAAAGCCTGGAGATGTGCTGGTATGCTTCTTTCTGTGGGATGCCCATTCAATTCGGTATCTGGCTATCGAGTGCCTGGTGCATGCTGCCAGGAATGCATGATCTCATTTTCTTTGTTCACAGAAAAGATCTTTATGTTCTTCTAAATCATCCACTGTGGGCCCTCATTCGTCCAATAGAACATATTCCACAGCCTTGCCTCCCCCATGCGATCTGGATACGCAGCGCTCCTGCCTATGGCTTCATCCTGGGACATGTTCAATATCAGAAGTGGACTCTTGTAACTTGGCTGCAAGTCTGTCCAGTCTTTCTCAGAGGAGCTGCTTTCATTACACTGCTGCACGCTATGTGCATACGGGCTTTGTGATGTGTGAACTCTGCCCCTTTAGGAAGTTCTGAAATGTGCTTTAGAACAGGCAAAGTCCACCATTTCCTTTCAATAGCTGTACATTTGATGTTCAAAAGAAGTGTCTTCAATGAATAAGCAATCTCTTCTTCTTTCCACTGCTGTCTTTGTATGTGTATTGCCCCCAAACCATGGGCACTCGTGTAACGGTCCCACACACGTGCACGTGTCTCGATAGGCTGTGTGCATTCACTTTCAACTGTTTCAACCTTGTTGAATGCTGCTTTGCCCTCTTCATTCCAGTAAATAGTTTGATCCCTTATTAACAAGCATAACCTGGGCTTTGTCCTGGTTTAACTGTTGGGGGTGAACGTTGCGTATATTCTGATTGTGCTGCGAAGGTCTTGAGCTGGTCCTTGTTTGTTGTGCGGAGAGCTTCAGTAATAGCCACAACTAAGTCTTATTTTGGTGCAATGTCATCCGACATGGTGTCTCTTAGGTGACCACCTTTATTCTGATTGAAGGGGATTTTTTCTTAGCTTGAAGCTGGCATGGTGGATGCAGTGCAGGACTTGGAGGAGGTCGTGCGGTGACTCAAGGCTATCACGCTTCAACAAACTCCTCTTCCTGAAGTCAGACTGTTGTCCAAATTGTGCAGAAGGTGATGGATCATTTGTTGAAATGCGGACGGCCGAGGAAATACCGAAAGGCATTCTGTTAAATTGAAAGTCTCCCATCGTGTTATGACAGTGTGATAGGTTTGTTTAAGGCACACAACTTCATTTGGCGGTCTACATTCCACATATCCTGGCTTGTGAAATGATTTGCCTTCTCAAATAGGAAATTTAGTTTAGAAATAATCGGCTGGAGGTAACAGTCTGTCCCAAAAGCCTTGTTGAGGCTTCAAATGTAAATGCACACGCCTAATTTGCCTCTTTCTTTTTTCTTAATGATCAACAGCGGAATGAGCCACTCTGTGGCTACCATTGATTTATTGTTCCCAGCCTTCACCATTTAGTCGAGCAATTCTTGCCGATCCTTTCCTAGGAGTAAGAACAGGTCTTAACTTTTGTTTTATTGGGAGGGCATCTGATTGCATATACCCACAGACGCAACCCACAATTTTACTGAACACATCTGCATTCTTTGTGGTTGCTGAGTACACCGGCTCCTCTATACATGGGTCTAGTTTAACCTTCAGGGCCATCTGCTTGTGCCTCCCTATGATAGAAATGCCTTTTTCCACTGCATGCCCATTTTAGATTTCCATCTGGCATTTGATGCAGTCCAATCAGCTAATCGTCATGACATTGTACACTTCTGGCTTGGTGTGTGATTTTCCTTCGCCTAATGTGTATTCACTGGCCAGTGCATTTTTGAGTGTGTGTCTCTTGGCTTGATCCACAGCAAACACCCGTCTGTCCTCTTGGTGATTGGGAATGTCGCTGTCTGATGAAACTTCAACAGCTGTGTGATTTACAGCATTTGGAAAAGTGACCATTGTTTTCCGCAGTAGATCATGAACATGTTTTGGAAGGGAAACTTCATTTACCATGTGATTGCGGTCTCCACATCAAAGGCGTTTGTTTATGTTGCTACTTTGTCTCTCACCCGTATATCACTTGATGATTGTCATTTTGTCACATTGCATGTTGCTCTTTCCATAGCCTGTGCGTTGTGCTCGCCTTCCTTGCGGTTGTAGAGCTATTTGGGTAATGGCCAGAGCTGCCCCTAAAGTCGTCTCCTTCGCCAAGAGCATTTTTCTTGAATCTTCGAGTATCTACTGTGCACAACCTGTGTCTCTCTGCCCATGGTGTCAGTGGCTGTTCCAAAGATGCATGAAGCCATCTGCAATCTGTGGATTCCTGTCCTGCCTTTATTCTAGAATGCCAGGCCGTGCGTCATCACATTGCCGATTGTGCCAAATCTCCTCCATGTTCTGGCTGTCGCTGCAGCATCATCAGCACCCGGTGTCAAGGTTGCTAGAAGGATCTCTAACATTCTGTGGCCTTACACACCCTAATTACACACAATGCGTTTTTATGCACCAATGCCAAGTTAGGCCTGTCTGTTGCTTTCCAAAGCTAAGAGTAGAGGTGCACTCTTTAGAATTCAAATATGAAGAAATTTCAACAAATACCATTTGTAAATTCAACGGATTGCAGGTATTCCCTAGTAGATCTGTGCTACCAGACCATAGAAAGTGTGCAAAGAAAGGTACCTCAAAACAACAGGGTGCAACCAGGGGCACACACAATAACTAACAAGTTATACAATTTAATTAGACAATTACGTCAGCAGTAATGTTCAAAAAACAACTTTTCAAACTTCTATACATCATTTTTGTTCAGACATTACATCACACAAAGCTGATGCCCGTCTGTCTTCGAACTCCTTTAATTTTTACAGAAAAACAACATACACAAAGAATTCCACAACTTTGGGACCACTTACATGAACATTTCATACATTTTTTCTGAAAATTCAAACATGAAAGGATTACACTTGCAAGTAACAAAGCACAACTGTCTCCACTCTTTTTTATATATATATATATCCAAAATACAACAAAATACAATACTTTCGCATCGCCTAAACATCAGTGAAACATAGATATCCGAGTTACTGAGGTTAAAGGGATTGCTTCATTTTTTGAGTGGACTACAGTTCTTTTCTACAGGTATGATTTTAAATCACTAATTCCCTAGGAGCCAATATGGATACCTTGATAACTATTTCTAAGCACACTAATAGAGATCTGTGTATCTCATTGCAGACATTGAAGTTAAAGGGAATTTGCTGGAATCAGTTTTTTCAGAGCTGACAAGGGAATATTACAAGTGAGTGCACATGCACTATGAGTTCGGATTATAAGAATCTAAGTTATTAGGAGTTTGGAGTGGGACCCAGCGCATATTTATGCGCTTGTCCCCACACAAACTCCGTAGATGATTGAACTAAGGAAGAATATCAGTGGTAGTAATACATATATGTCTCTTCACAGGGCTTTGAAAAGAATGAAGCTACTTATAAGAATACTATAGTGGCAGCACTTGGCCACAGGCTAGCTCACAGAGATGACTGATGGACAGAGCAGCGTTTCTCTAATTTGGTTTTGACAAGTGTGGATTAATATGGACACATGGATCTTTCATTTAATGTTTTTGTTAAACATACTTCATTGAATTATTGAACCCAAATGCTCCTTTACCTGAAGAAGGGCTGCCATAGGCCCGAAACGCGTAGTAAATAGATAGGTATAGAATAGAACTACCTATCGGATTATTTGGATATATATATATAAAAAAGAGTGGAGACAGTTGTGCTTTGTTACTTGAAAGTGTAATCCTTTCATGTTTGAATTTTCAGAAAAAATGTATGAAATGTTCATGTAAGTGGTCCCAAAGTTGTGGAATTCTTTGTGTATGTTGTTTTTCTGTAAAAATTAAAGGAGTTCGAAGACAGACAGACATCAGCTTTGTGTGATGTAATGTCTGAACAAAAATGATGTATAGAAGTTTGAAAAGTTGTTTTTTGAACATTACTGCTGACGTAATTGTCTAATTAAATTGTATAACTTGTTAGTTATTGTGTGTGCCCCTGGTTGTACCCTGTTGTTTCGAGGTACCTTTCCTGCACACTGTCTGTTGCTTTCACCTAGGGCATTCACTTGTTGTGCCTTTGACACCACGTTCTTAGTGGCAGGCCCAGCTGGGAGACGAATGATGGTGTTGCAGTAGCAATTTGCATAATGCGCTTGGTGCGGTCTACTGTTCTCGCTTGTGGACCTGGTGTGCACCGGGATAGGTTCACTGTCGTCATGTCTATGTTCATCTCTGCAGGTTGAGCTCTGCAATCGTTGCTACTGTTATGCTCAGTCTCACATCAGTATTCATGAATATTCTACTCGGACACCTGCTTAATTCTAAGAGAGGCCGGCAAGATGGTAATGGGAGAGATTGTGCAAGTGGCAATGGCAATGAGAGCGCATTGCAAGTGGTTGATTTGTCGGCATCTCCTGCCCCTGAATGGTGCCTTCTTATTCTGTGAATTATGCACGCTGAACTTGCATGCAGAGAGTGGAAGAACGGAGGCTGGCTTCAACAACTACACTTTTCTTGAAGTCGCGATGGATATGGTTAAGGTTTGCTGTAAGCTTAAGTTTGGGGTAAAATCTGTGCAGTCTTCCACATTTTTTTTGTTGGAAAAGAAGTTGGGGGGTTACACGGGGTCTCCTACTTTAATGACAGTGTGAACGTTGGAAGATGGGGAAGAAGGTATGACGAGGTAAAAGCGACACTGAACGTCTGCTGAAGTGAATGCAGAAGTAGTAATTACAGATATCCCACCAGCCTTCCATGCTGCAGCGCTGTGATGGCCGCTTCATTATCTGGCAACATTTCCATGTTCCGTTCAAGTGAGGTGTACTGTGCCCGAGGGGCTACATTGCTTTCAAACATAAGAGGCAACTGCACTGTGGCTTCTGGCATGAAGGGCTATGTGGATGCAGCCAAGGAGCCCAGACTCAGGAAGGACTCTTCCCGCCTATTTTTTCAGGGCCTGCTATTTTGCAGTGCTCTCCTGCGTACTCGGTGTGGAAACATGGTTAGCTTTTGGGGGTTTCTGGATTTTATGTCCCGTTATATGATAGGGCTGTATCCCCAAAAAACAGTTGTCTTGTCACTAGCCAGGCAGCGTGCGTGCAACCAGTCAGGCAAAATAACTCTACTGCAGAAAAAAAGAGGGTTCTTTGCTGTAACCACGGCATGTAAAGGCCAAAGCATGACATCCCTCTCCTTGTGGAACGCCACCCGTGCCTACAAGCTTGTTATGTGTGTCTATGGCATGTACTTTGCGCCGTGGAGTCCCCTACACTCTGGCTTATACCTGAAACAATACTTTGTCATATGATGTTCTCTTTTGTTGGCCTGTTCTGTGATACACATACACGGGTTTGCATAGCTCTTAGTGAGAAACGTTTGAGAACTAAAAATATTTCAAACCCTCAAGAGAAAAGCAGGACAGGATGGGGGGCCGTCAATGTGCAGATTCCAAGGAGGAGGACCGCCGGCCTAGATGCGTTTAACGTCAGCTTTGGAAGGCTGGCTTTTCCTGTGCGGAAAGGCTAAAACAATTGTATAGCGAAAGTGACCGTTTTGAAGTTTAAAAAAAACATGCTCTGCGCTCCTAAAATATGTGTGTTTCTGGGAAGCGCTGGTGCCCCTTCTCCCCCTCAGCCCCAACTGCATTCCTGCTGCATGAGGCACGCATTCCAGTCTCTTATCTGCCCTGCCTTCCGAGGCCTGGACTTATCATTGAAATCAACGTCTGCTTGAGGACAGGGACCCCTCCCCGTCTCTCTGGGTTTCTGCCCTCTTGCGGCGCTCCCCTCTCCACGCCGCCTCTGCTCAAACTCCCCCCCCCTCCCTCCGTCGGGTCTCTCTTGCTGTGTTCCACTCTTTGAGGACGGTCACTTTCACCTGCCATCTCCTCCTTTGGTCCTCCTTTCTCATCTTCTAGCTTCCAAGCTCTCCCTTTCTCCCCTCTGTCCGTGCCCTCGTTCTGTTGTATCTCTACTTGCCCTGGCCTCGTGCCCTTCTTTCTCCAGCTGTTCTCATATTAGGTTTTGGCTCTTTAGCTGCATTTAGTAATGTAACAATATTGCTGTGGATAGTTGTAGATTGCAAATGTGTTTGCCTACAAATCTGCTTTAGTGATGTCATTATTTCATCCTTTTGTATGTTTCTGGCATTGTGATTTTTTTTGTTGAAAGGTGAACAATTTGTTTGAACCCTACTTGCAATAGTTTGCTCTGGCTGTTCATTTTAGATTCTCATATGTCCAAAGCTTGGCAACACGGTTTTATTGTTTATTTGAAGTGCACGTCTTCTTTGTGTTAAACATGTAATGATTGTTACCACGTTAAGGGTGTGAAAGTTATTGTTTTTCTTAGTTATGGCATGAATTTAATTGGGGCATGCATTTGACAAATGACAGCCATAACCTCCAGGCTTTGTGAATGCTTGCTTTTACCCCGGTCATACAGTGCTAGTACCCTTTCCTGCGTTTCACAGAATGATTGTAGAGTTACATACTTTACTCCTACGTCCCGTCTCTTTCCTCCATACTTTTGGGACATTCCTCTGTCCACATTCCTCCGTCCTGTGGGATGGTACTGGAGCACTTTGAAAAAGCAAAAACGTTTTTGCAAAAATGTTTAGTCCTTCTTCTCTTTCTGCGCGGGGCACAGCATGCGGCCGTAATCCTGCCCATCTCGGCTCCGCCCCGCACATCGCCCATCAGTCCTTTTCTCTGCTGGTTCGGGACTGGACGCACTTGCATCTGCGGAAGAATTTCTTCCTTTTTTCCTCCTCTCTGGCTCTCGCTAGTGATCGCGTAATAGTCTGTCTATGACGTTTAAACTAGACTTTCCAGATTGTTCCTCGGGTTATCGACGCTTCGTGAGGGCGGATCCCCATCCTCTTTGTTTAGAGTGTTTGGGTCTGGATCACCGTTGGGACTCCTGTTTTTATTGTGATTCCCTTTCGGTCCGGGCACTTCAACGTCAGTTAGAGCGGTGGGAGGAGGTGTTCCCACATACTCCTCCTCTGCATTTTCAATCTTTCATCGATGAAAAGAAGAAACGCCCGGTAAGTTCTTTACTTTTCAGAGCACCCCAGCCGGGAGACACCTTCCCGGGTTCTTCCCGTTCCGGGAGGAGTGTCGACTGCTCTATCACCGGGGCTTGCCCCGATGTGCCTTCTGGGCCTAATAAGTGTACCAGAGTTTTCTCTGACGGTCTCCGTAAGGGGCCTGTGGATACCGGAGTACACTCCGAGGCCCCTCCTGTGGAGGCTGCTTGTAGACCTAGTTCTACTGACTCGTGGGGGTACCGGAGCTTGCTCTGGGGCCTCTATCGGCTTCCCTCAAAAGTACCGGGGTGCGCTCCGAGGCCTCGGCTGGGCTTGGTGTTACCGAACGCATGTTCGAGGCCCGCGTTGGAAAGGCTGAGACCGGACTTGGGTCCGAGGTCCCTCGTACAGAGGCTAAGGAAACCAATATTTCTGAGAGGCCTGAGAAGGCCTTATTGGTGAAAGCTGTTTCTCACCGTTGGGGCAAGGAGTGGAAGTTCCTCCTTTACCGGCAGGGCCGAGGTACTTCCTCTGAAGGCTAGTTTGGCTATTGGTATGTCGCAGAAATATTCCAGGCCACATAGTACCGGCTCAGCCGAGGTTTCTTGTGTAAAGGCTAAAATGAAGACCCCTGATCCACCGATGGGGACCCCTGCCTCACTTCCACACATGCTGCAGTTCTCCTCAGGTGATGGCAAGATGGCGGGCGTTCCCTCCACGACCATGGCAACCATTTTGGGTGCTTCTCCCACAACTACGCCATTGGCCTTAGGTGTGGGGAGTGGTTCTTTAGGTGATGTGAACATAAGGTTCCGTTTGCGCACCCGTTCCGTCCAGTTTACGATTGGAACACTCGGATGCTCCTTCCGCATAACATCCCGCTGCCTGTGGGTTTCGGCACCCTTGATTTATGTGGACACCTTAGGGGATGGGCCGGCTTGGCAACCCAACCTTCTGCCTCCGTGGAATTATCCCCCTCATGAGAGGCCTTCTCCGGCAGCTCCAAAGCTTTCTCCGGAGGATGCTTTTTTCGGCAAATTTCAGGTACTCATGCATACTGACCCCATGAGGGAGTATTTCAAGGGTCTTTTTAGGGAGATATGCCCGCCTGCGCCTCTGGCTCCACCCGCACCTCCGGTGGTTCTGCCGGCGCCACCCTTGCCTACGGTGCCTTCCACGACCCTCCCGCCCTTTTCACCGTTGTCCCCCATGGACAAAGCAGTGCCTGACACGGTTCAGCAGGACCCTGACCTGTCGGATGATGCACGGGGCGATCAGGACAGCGAAGCCCAGCCCCGCTCTATTAGAGCTTTTCACGACCGGGTACTGGACATGATGTGCCTATTGGATGTTCCAGATGCTCTGCAGGGCATTCACCTTGTCTCCTTCGGAACGTACCGGCCTGTTCTTGCAGAAGGTTGTTTTGGACAAGGTCCGTAGAGTCTTGGAAAAACCATACTCTGGACATTTCGTCAATAAGAAAATTGACGCGCGATGCAGGCTGCATTCTTAGGAAGAGGTGGCCCTAGCGTCTTGTCTGCCCCCCTCCTCCACGGTGGTGGCTGCGGCCACTTTACAGTCCAGGCCTTCAGCATCCTCTTTTACGACGGCTACTCAGGTCCTGGGGAAAGAGGACAAGCTCCTCGACTCCCTTGGGAGGAAGATTTTTGCTAACTCGGCCCTACAGCTCTGTCAGGCCAATGCAGAACTGGTGTTAACGGAGGCGAATATGAAGATGTGAAAAGGTCTGTCGGAGTTCGAGGAGTTCATTCCGGTCGAGAAGCTGGCAGACTTTAAGGTGGGATTGTCCAATGCCAGGGTCTTGGCCCAGGATCTGCTGGAGGCCGCCGCTCATCACATCGACACTTCCGCTCGGGGCCTTATGTTGATACCTCTCGACGGGTGTGGTTGCATGCCACCAAGTTCTCAAAGGAGGTGCAGGACAAGGTGTTGGACCTGCCGTTTGATGGTAAGGAGCTTTTCCATTCCACAACGGATGTGGAGCTGACCAAAGCAAAGAACAGCACCCAGACAGCTAAATTCTTGTCCGTCCTGGTTAAAACTCCTTTTAGAACCCAGAGACCGTTGTCGCAAAGCCGGCCTTCCTCTGGTTTCAGAGGGTTTCTAGATCGGAAATCCCGCAGAGTGGATACCCCCTTTGGGTAATTCTCGCCGGAGGCAACAACGGACTCGGTTATTCCTGCTCCTCCGCCTCCTCCTCAGGTTCAGGTGGTAACCCCACTGAAAAGACTGCCAAATGAGGGTTCTCCGCGCTCGCACGATACCCTGGTGAGAGGACGAACTGCGTCTCATTGGGAGGCGTGGCAGACCGTCACAGAGGACAGGTGGGTATTGTCAGTCGCTCGGGCGGGCTTTCCCTTACCCTTACCCCCTACCCCACCCTTCAACCCCTCTTTCTAGCATTCGGGATCGTCCTCCCTAAAAGCTGAGGTTCAGAAATTGCTGGACCTCAGAGCTGTGGAACCCGTTCCCATTGGGGAGGGCTTCTACTCCCGGCTGTTTACGGTGCCCAAACCCAACCAGGCTGGCCTGCGCACCATCCTAGACCTTTCCCAGTTCAATCTTTTCCTACCCCAAGAGAAATTCAAGATCACGCCCGGCCAGATACGGGCCTCCTTGCAGATGGGCGATTGGCTCAGCGTGGTGGACCTTCAGGATGTGTACATGCATATCCTGATCTGGAATCCACACAGGAGATATCTCCATTTCTCTGTGGGAGAGGAGCACTTCCAGTTTCGAGTGCTTCCTTTTGGCCTTAGCTCGGCGCCGTGTCTCTTCATGAAGATGATGTTGGTGATTGCGGCCTATCTTCGTCTGCAGGGTATCCATGTGTATGTGTATGTGTATCTGTATTTGGACGACTGGCTCTTACGCAGCCCTTGCCCGTTGAAAGCTGCGTGCAGTCTTCAGTCTCTCCTTCAGCTCCTGTTCCATCTTGGGCTGTCGGTGAACTGGCGGAAATCTTCCATGACGGTCTCGCAGGACTTGATTTTCCTGGGTTTTCGCTAGAACACGATCAACTGCAAAGTGTACCTGACCGGGGACATAATGGCGGATCTGTTGGCCACGTGCCAGATGTTTGCGCAGTCGGAAAGCATGTCAGCCTGGTGGTTCCAGAGGCTTCTGGGCCTCATGGTCTCGTGCGTATTGGCTCTTCCTCTTCTCAAGATGAGGCGGACTCAGATGGCTCTTCAGAGTTCTTGGCGTCAGGCTGTGGATCCAGACTCCAAGTTGATAATGATTCCAGCTTCCATGAGAGCAGACCTGGAGTGGTGGTCGTCTCTCAGCAACCTGTTGGTGGGGGCGGGTTTTCAGGACCCAGCCCCCATGGTAACGGTCACGACGGACTCCTCCCTTCTAGGGTGGGGTGTGACTTTGGATCTTCTTCAGATCTCGGATCGTTGGTCGCCTAAGGACACGCTCCTCCACATAAATCATCTGGAGCTTCTGGTGATCTTCCTAGCGCTCAAGGCGTTCAGACCGATCATTGCCAACAAAGTGGCCCGTATCCGCATGGACAATGTGGTGTCAATGTATTACATCAACAAGCAAGGGGGCACCAAGTCTCCCCCTCTCGTGGACCTGCCCATCCAAATTTGGGAGTGGGCGGCTTGTCATGGTGTCTGGCTAGTTGCAGTACACATTCCGGGCCAGCTGAATGTCATGGCACATGCCCTCAGTCGGCGGACGATGGTCAGCTACGAGTGGGAATTGAAGGCGAGATCCTCTCATGGATTTTCCTGCACTGGGGCACTCCGGAAGTGGACCTCTTCGCAACAGCGGAAAACAAGAAGCTTCCTCTGTATGCCTCCAGAAACGGGCTGGAAGCTTCCTCTATGGGGGATGCTCTCGAGATTCCATGTCACAAAATAAGGGCTTATGCTTTCCCGCCTCTGCCTCTAATTCATCGGACGATCTGCAAGCTGAAGAACACAGTGAAATGTTCTCTTCTACTCATAGCCCTGTGGTGGCCGGCCAGGTTTTGGTTCTCAGAACTTCAACACCTGTCGGTGTATCCACCGATCAGGTTACCAGTGAGTCCCGATCTTCTTCACCAGGGGGGATCAACAGCAATGGCACCCCTCCCCACAATCGTTCAGCTTGGCGGCATGGTGCCTGAGGCAGGTCTTTAGAACATCTCAACCTGTCTGCGGATAACATGCGCATTATTCAGGCAGCCAGGAAACCCTTCACTAGGTCTCAGTACAGAAGCAAATGGCTCAGGTTCTGTCATTGGCGTTTGCACAAACAACTGAACCCAAGGGCGGCTACGATTGACACTCTACTGTCCTTTGTATCCCACTTAGCAGTGTCGGGAATTCACGTTCTGTCATGCAGAACTTCTATTTAGGTGGTATCCGCCTACCTATCTACGGACCAATGCTCTTACTCTGTCTAATCCAGTGGTTAAGAGACATTTCGCAGGTTTGACACGCCTTTATCTCCTGGTTCGTAATCTGCATCTGTCGTGGGATCGAAATGTGGTCATTACGCCAATTTGCCATAAACCCTTCAAACCAATGGCCACGGTGGACCTCAAGCACCTGTCGTGGAAGGTGTTCTTTTTGGTTGCCGTTACCTCAGCGAGGCATGTGAGTGAGCTCCAGGCTTTGTCGGTGGAGCATCCCTTCTTGGTTTTTCACAAGGATAAGGTGGTCCTACAGACAAACCCTTCTTTCCTGCCGATGGTGGTCTCTGATTGCCATCTAAATCAGTCACTCTCCCTGCCGGTCTTCTTCCTGAACCCTGCTTCAGAAGCGGAAAGGGTTCTGCACTGCTTGGATGTTAGAAGGGCTCTTAAATTCTATCTGGACAGAACTTCCGAATTTAGCAGCTCTTCTCAACTGTTGGTGACCTTTGGTAATCCACAAGGTAAGCAGGCCTCTAAATCTCCAGATGGATCGCTGCCTGTATTACGGAGTCTTAACACTGTCCAAGGACAGCAGCCTCCTAAAGGTATTCATGCACACCTGGTGCGGGGCAAGGCAGCTGCAGTTGCCTTTCAGATATGTCCCCTGGGAGACCATCGCAAAGGCGGCCACTTGGGCCTCCCCATCGGCTTTTTGTAAGCATTGTTGTCTAGACCTGAGCTCCAGATCTGATGCAGAGTTTGGCCAAGCTGTGCTGAAGAACCTTTTTCAGTAAGGGGTTTTCCATCCACCCGTAGTTCCTGTGAGGAGTGCTTGGGAATCTCCCTTAAGTATGGAGGAAAGGGGATGGGACGTAGGAGTATAACCAGGTTACTCACCGTAGTGACCACCTTCCTCCTAGTCCATAGTCCCCTTTCCTCCATACACCCGCCCGCCGTCCTGTCTAATAAGGTTGCGCTGTTATTGCTTAAAGGTCTCTGACCTGGCGATAGAAAAGGACTGATGGGAGATGCGCGGGAGGAGCAGAGATGGGCGGGGTTACGGCTGCGTGCTGTGCCCCGCGCAGAAAGAGGGGAAGGACTAAACATTTTTGCAAATTTTTTAATGCTTTTTCAAAGTGCTCGAGTCCCGTCCCACAGGACGGAGGAATGTGGAAGGAGGAATGTCCCATAAGTATGGAGGAAAGGGGACTATGGACTAGGAGTAAGGTGGTCACTACGGTGAGTAACCTGGTTAATTTTGAATGTGCACTTAGCGCAGTCGGTGTGTACAGAAAAGTACTGTCGCGGGCTTACAGGCTACAGCATATTGTGGTTGGTTACATAAGTGGTTGTTTTGGGACAAGCATTGGAGCAGGCTAGTCTCTGATTTGGAGCCATATCTTGGCCATTGTTGGGTGCGTCAGTTTTGTTGTGTGTGTGTTTGGCATAACACTAGGTGCAATGAGCTTTTGGCACTCATTTCCTTCCTCTCCCCATGTGTAAATTTTTGTCCTGCTCGCCTTTACCCTCTTACCTTCCTCCTAAGGCCGTTATTTGTCACGGATAACAACATGCTCTGTGCCAGTAGTTGGTTGGGCAGGGAGCCAAGTGCGTTTAGCCTTGTAGATTACTTGAAAGACGTTTTAAGGAATGCTTGGCCGTCTACCATGTGCAATCCAGGAAGTGGCCTCCCTCAGCTGATCACTGAAAATGATTGAATCATGAGTACACGCGGCCTCTCTTGCCTGCACCCAATCCCACGCTTGTGAAGCCCACAGTCCCACCGATGAAGCCTCTGGCAGCACATACCAGGACAGTCCCCTGGAAATGCAGACGGAGATTCCGGGCCCACACTAAGTTCAGGGCCCTTTTGGTCAGATATTTGTTGAATAAATAAACTCTGCGTTTTGCTGGAAGATATGGCTCCTAAACGGAAGCCAGTCGCTCTGTTATTGGCACGGTACTCTGACATGTTTGTGATGCAAACCCGCAGTCAATAAAACATATTCTGATGCAAAATGTAGGTTTCAACCCTAGTATCAAAGCCAGTAATCACAATACACACGCGAACAGCCAGATGCCATTCTAAATCACCACAGAACACTCCAATTCTGGCGGCTTGTGCACAAGGTGCCACAACCTTTCCATATTTCCAGGAGTTGTCATTGGGCCGGCTCTCGCTGGATCCGAGATCCGGCACCAGATGTGTAGCCGGATCTCTGGATCCGGCCAGAGTCAGCCGCCCCAAACCCCTGCTCTGCCCTGAGGAGAAGGGGGGGGGGGGAGCGCCTGCGAGCAAACTGTAACTTCCTCTGGTGACCCCATGCAAGAGGTCACAAGAGGAAGTTAGTCTTCAGGCAAGACCCGGTTTATTCATTGATGCAATGTTTGTCAGATACATGGACCCGGATTATTTATTTATGCAATGTTTGTCGGATACCTGTATCCGACAAACATTGCATAAATAAATACCCCTATTAAAACGATCACACATGATGCAGCCGCCCAACTGCTTTCAGAGGGGAGCTGCAGGAGCTTTGCCAGGTGGGGTTCAAGTAAAAGAAAACGTTGCTTATGGCGAACAGAAATCACCCTGTTTGAATAGTAACTAAGGAGAAGTTTTGTTGATAAAATGGGATGAAAGTTTTGTATTTTCAAAACGATTCACTCAGCAACACTGGTCAAAACTATTATCCGCATAGTGAAGTAACTCTTTGCCAGTGAAGTGGTTTGAAGTGGAATTGATATATAGTTTGGAAAACAAGCAGCATGAAAGAAATAGCACGGTTTTAAACTTATTTTGGATATTTAGTTTGATGGGAGGTCAACTGCCAGCTCTGCCCCCTTAACCCTGCCTCCTCGGGCACCGCCCCCCAAACTTCGGCCCCACCCCCCAGCCCTTGTGGGATCCCCCACCAATTTTTTCCCATTTCCACCACTGCATATTTCAGACGAGGTTAGGCCGAAACTGACATCCTTGTGCTATGCCCCAGTTTTAATTAGAATAGCTCCAGCACTCCTTCAGTCCAGTAAAGTCTTAGCTCTTTAAGGGATAACTGGGAGACATCACAAATACTTGGCTCCTAAATCAGGACGACCATTCCCCACCTACGCTACGGTCTCAACCTCACTCAACTATGCCACTCCCTAGATGTACACCTTTCCTTTATCATTGTATGGTGCTCCGTCTGCACCCCACCCCCAAGGCTGCATGATCTGTGATCTAAAACCATATGCACATTATACATTTTTTTCATCCACTACAGTAAGGATTTGTAACCTGCGGTAGTCCAGATGTTTTTACTATGGATCCCACAATGCCTCCCAATTGACTATGCTGGCTATCGCATGGGAGTTGTAGTCCAAACCATCAAGAGGGCTGGAGGTTGCAGACGGCTGCACTAAAGAAATATGACACATCCAGTCATTTAAAAAAGTTATATGTGGAAAACCCTGACTTTTCTACAGACCATTTTCACTCTTCCCTCTTTTTTGGCGCATTGAGAAAAGTACAGAGCATTACCTTCATACCAAGTTTTACAATGCTTTATGCAGATTCCGGTAAAGGTGAATGTGATTAAATGACTACGGCTCTGCAGGAGGACAGAGAAGCGTAGTGTATACAATTCCTACTCAGTCCACGCCACTACTAACCCAGCAGTGATTCCAATCATACAGGTGAAACGAGCACAACCGGACAGGTTTACCTCTTGCCTCTTGTGATATACTGTGTGCCGAGGGCACGTTATAGTCTTCAGGAGGGATGTGAGTAAGCACAGGAGCATCCAACCAACAATAGTGTTGGGGTATTAAAATAAAAGAATGCCAAACCAAGTTTATATCAAATAGGAGACTTTAAACTAAAAGTACAAATGCGCTAATCCAAAAAACTATAACCCACTCCAATAAAAAGCAAAAAGAAAACTATACTGAAACCGCTTATATATATATATCGGTCGCTGGAATATGACCCTAACCCACTAACCCAGAGTCATCAATTGAAGAGAAAAAAGTGATCCTTCAGTCATATGCGCTGCACCCTAAAATTGTATGTGCTGCTAATAAAGTTCAGTCCACAGAATGGACACAACTGTTAGTCAGTTTTCAGAACATGATATCCTATTATAATGGTATGCCGCCGACATGTGTTTTAACCCCTAAATAACCACAAAACGCAGAATATCCCAGCAACAGATGCCACAATGTTCTTTCTTCTTGCGGATTGCTGCGATTTTCACCCAACAGGCATTCTGAAGGCTAGCAGCCCTTTGGAAATGGCTTTTGAAAATCAATGAAAAAAATGTGTTGTCTACACTACCATAGAGGGTGTTTTATGGTTATCTTGTTACAAGCAAGAGAAAACAGCATATGAAGTGCATTCATTTACAAAATAAGAAGATAAAAAAGCTAAGCCCTGAGGACGACCTGTGTCTATGGGTCGAAACACGTGTTGGCGGCATACCATTATAATTAGACGCCATGTTCTGAAAACTGATTGAGTTGTGTACATTTTGTGCACTGAACTTTATAAGCAGCACATATGATTTTAGGGTGCAGGGGTGCATATGGTTGATGGATCACTATTTATTTTTTCTGTTCAAGTTTAATGAATATGTCTTTACAAAGGGAAGGAGTGGGGTCTTCAATTTCACTAGGGCTCTTCAAAGCCAATCAGGGGTGCAGAACCACTACAAATATCCTTTAGGCTTGTTCTTGGGTGTCAAAAGCATCGAGACAGGTTTCTTGGCACTTTACAATGGGTTTGGATGGTACTGAGATGGTAGAGTCGGTTATTCCCGGTGAATGAAGTGCGTTGAGATGGTCCAGTTATGGAATGTGGTCCTGCATCAATGATTGGCTCCAATCAGGTGAAGAACATGCAGGCAATGGTTTAGCCAAATAGGGTGAAGAACAGGTGTGAAGCGGTCAAGGTAGTTTGATGTGGTGCAACAAACCAATGTGATTGTTTGGTCAATGGCTCGAAAATGGCTGTAATGCAGGCAGGCGATGGTTGGTCGAGTCAGTCGCTTGACGGTTTGAATCGGGTCGAAAATCAGTGTTTATCAAAATCAGATTCAGGGAGCCTGACGTGGCTTAAAAATGACTCGACTCTTGTATAGTGTAGCTGATCGTCTCCAAAGTGGATAGAGGTGGGAAATGGAGCCCAGAGCTGTTCCTTGACGCCTCCGTTGGTGGCACCCCCTTATATGGTCAATCTGTGACCGAGGATTTCAAGTCTTCTGCAAGGGTCCAATCCTGGGTGCTGTGATCAGTATCTTTTCCTGATGTCAGTCCAAGAGTGTTTTGTCTTCAGGAAGTGGAGAGGGACCACATGATTTGTAGGAGTCCTAGGAGATACCAAGATGGTGAGACCCTTCTCTGGACTGGGATTGGTACTGGTTAAAGGCAGTCCATGGCTGTTAGTACATCGGGCTCCAACGTGCTGTTTGCAGTAATGCACATGTTACTCTGTAACAGCCATATTGCCAAACAACAAGGCAATTGCTATTGTGTCAGTAGACCGGCTCAGTAGAATCACATGTTTGCACTATACTTTTCAGTATGAGCTGTTTATGGAAGTGAGTTTGATTGGTAGAGCTCTCTTTCAGCAGAATTACCAGTGTCAATTCTGGTTGCAAAAAATCACAAAAGCCCATGGTAGCCTGCACCCACAGATGCTATTCTGCCACAGTGACTGGCATATATCTCTAAAGCAGCCACTCTCCAATTAGCAGCAGTCTTGGCAGTGTTGGTTCCAGTCTGTGGCAGAGACTGCCATGAAGAAACCTAGCCCTTAGATTGGATTACCTTTGCAATGCAGAGAGATGATAAAATCCTTCCAGTGGTCCAACTGGTCAGTTATAGAATTGGTGGTGCAGTTCATAGTTGGTTGTCTGGTCAGAGTCTATACTCGGCGCTGCATCTAGAACTCAATTCTGATAGTGTTCGTTCTGAGGTGCACTAAAGACTAACTGGTTCCTCTCTGCATATTTGATAGCTGTCCTTTGCTGTACCACCCTGCGAATGTTCCGGGGCATGACATTTCATAAAAAAACAGTGGCACATTCCATCCAGTGGCCACCAGGGAGCAGTGTTGACTTTTGCTCTTGGCTAGTTTAGTCACAATATTTCATTTAAGGAGGCCACATCTATGAGGGTGTGATATCCCTCGCTTGTTTGATTTTTATTAATGTAAAGTTATACAGGTATTTCCGTTTTCTGAAAGGGAGGTCTGCAAATCAGACCCCTCTTTCCAATTGCTACAGGCCAAAATTATAGTGCACATGGGTGTCTTTGCTGTAACTGGTCTGACGTCACAGTCCTAGCTCTGCTGTTTGCAGGTTCAAAGGTCACATGTGCATCCATGACAACTGCTGGAACCCAGTCCCTACAGCCAGAGGTAGCAATTTACCTTCTGCACCTCTGATCTAAATGATAAATCGTGTCTACCTTAATCAGTCGGGTAGCCGGTGAATCTCCAAATATGAGCCATGCCTGGTTGTTGCATGGTGACTGATAAGAGCACACAATTATAAGCTACAGTAATCTGATATCACATCACTGACAACTTTATGAGCAGGTCTCTGATGTGACAGGGATGATGTGTATTGCCATCTAGGGGGAATGTCTCCAGAGCTGTCTTGTGAAGCAATAGCCAGGTAGCTGGCTCCTTTCATTCTTCATTAGGGACGGACACACCTTCCCTATGGCATAGAAACCTTCCTCAGTAGGTCTCCTGCGAATAGTGCATTAGAGGCATTACTGACATAACCAAGCCAGCCTCACACTAGCGTGCGGATCACTAATGCTGTTGAAGCCAGCGAGCATTGAAAGGGTTTAGAGTAGACGGAGAGGAAAGGTAGGCCCCGAGATAGGTTCTACCACCTTGCTTTCTTTTAGGGTTCTCTTCATTTTCCATATCCCCTCCATGTCCTGCAAGCAAGGCAATCTGAATGTGATATAAGGCAAAGGGCATGTGTTACAAGTGGAGGATTGGACTGCTTACTGCAAGTTTGGTTTGGACTAATCCCATGTGAAATGTTACCCTTTAAAGGATACGGCCACCCCCTTGTTTTTGGTCCGTCTAAAGTAGAAGGCACTTATGAATCTCTGTAGGGAGTGCAGTACATTTCAAAGATCTCTGCCATTGAGGTGAAGACGGAAAGGCAGAGGAGAGGTATGCCCTCTAATCATACTGAGGGAACTGTATGGATTACTGCTGTTGGAGTACGGGCTGGCTGCTGGCCTTACAGGACCCAAGACGCTATCCACTGGAGGTGAATCATCCTCTGTAGGTGCCAGCCAAGCTCCCTGGAGTGGTAGTGTAGAACAGAAGGACTCGCCTTGTCCCTGGATTGGGGCTCCCAGCAACCCAATTGTCGGAATAGCTCTGGGCCCGGATTCAAGCATTGAACAGCTTGTGAACTACACTGACTTGGGCATCACCTGCCCGTCTCCAGTTTCTTTGTGCAGTGTCATTGCTGCTTGGACCAAAGAGCGTGTGTTGGACCCAGTCGACCAACTCACTAACCTTACTGCCTCAGAAAACCCATACAAGCCTAGTTCCATGCTGTCAAGCCCTCAAAGACCAGAATAAGGTACTGTGAAGAGGCCCTGTCCCAGTCTACTTTTAGGACCATAGTGACTTTTAAGCCCCCCCCCTCTGCCTTTTTCATTCTTGAAAAGGGACATTGTGTCAATTAAGTGACTGAGAACTCCTCATCTACCCAGAGGGCCATTCTATATTTTCTGTAGTATTTTTACAGTGGTGGTTCTCGCCAGTGTTTTTAGTTAGTTGAATACATTTCACTGTTTTAATTAAGACTATATTTGTATAGATCCTTGACTGGACATTTTGGAAACATTGTACCCAAGTTGTTTGGAAGGCTACTGTCAGCAGCTTGCACCGCTCCTCAAGATATGCCCTCCCTCTGCTTGCACTACCACACAAGACGAATTGGGTATCCTGGTCAGACTATGCCTGTAGTCTTTGTGATTGGGATCACTGCTGGTTTAGTAGTACTGTGGAGCGGAGTAGACAGGTCAGCCACTACTCCGTCCTGTACTCTCGCATAGAATCGGTCATATCGACACAAGGTGGCTGCATAGTTCTGCTTCCACTGTTCACATACATTTATTCCTGACTCGTTTTCATTATTTCATTTGGAAACAGCCATATTTAATCCTTTAAAAGCACATTCCTTCCTCCAGTGCAATGCCATTTTCAGAGCGACTGTAGCTTGCAAGGCTTGTACACTTGATCAGGCTTTCTGTGGTTATCTTGCGTATGTCCTTGTTTGAGGAGCAGTTCATGAACATTCTTTAGCAGTGAAACTGCATTCACATTCACTCCATTTGGAGACAGGAAAGCAACCCTGAGAATTCAACCAAATGTGGGATTTCAGTAGTCCATTAGCGGATTTACGATTTTGCCGATAGAGATTTAGTTGATATTGATCTCATGTGTTTTTTGTCCTGTTCAACATTTGAAGAATGATTGTGAAATGTGGCAGGCCAGCCAGGCTGCTGGACCATTACCATTATCTTCTCTATTTTAATGTCTGCTTTTTCCTCATTTACCCAGCCTGTAGAGATGCCCTCATGCTACTGAGTCTGGTATAACCCCCACAGGTGCTGGGTCTCTGAATGCATGCTGAAAGTAGAATAATCCATTTGAGCCAAGTCACACATGCCACAGCGCCACCATCGCTGGACCTGAGAAGTGCATTTTCAAGACTATCCCTAGTCGTCTTATATGTGAACCTCTGTTAGGAATCAAAAAGGTTAAGAACACTGTGCATGGTGACTTTAAGATATTGCATACCTCATTTGTATGGCTGTAACCCATACAGTGCTGGACTGCTTGTAGAGCTCTCAGCACTGTTTTGGGAGCTGTTCTTTTGCTTCATATACCTTGCCCCCCAGCCCAGATGGCATATCCTCTGGGTCGATAACTGAAAGTTAGTGCTGGAACCACAAACCTGACTCCAGCTCTCACCCCAAGTCCACAACCTGGGGAAAGAGTGAGATGAGTCCATTGGGCAACCATGCGAATTACCCCGCTGCAGTGCAAATACGAGGGGCTGAGGGTACACAGTGACAAAGGGAGTACATGCATCAAGAGGAGGGTCATATATGCGCCTAAAGCTTTGTTGCACCTTGGACTCGAGCAAGACATCCGGCCACATTCAGCATTGGAAGCTGCCTGTAACCCAGATATTGGGGTGCCGAGTGCACAGGTGCTATGGTGCTTGGGCACCCCCCAGGAATGGGCAATTTTGTGAAAGTTCCCATACTTACAATGGAACTTTGTATTATTTTTTATTTTGCCTCTGGCCCCATCCATCCCTCGCTGCGAAAACCCCGCCCAGCATTAATTTATCCACTAGCCACTGCTGGTAGAAATGTGCTTATGTAACTGGCCAGTGCTTGGCTGGTTCAACGAGACTGTCGACGGTCGACTTCCAAATGTCGAATTTGAAACAGTAATATCGTAATGACCTAATGTTCCCTCCTGCAAGCCAACAATTGAGTGAGTCTATAATTTGCTGTTCTTTTCTAATTCGCAGTGGCAGTGTTTTAGAATCTATGCTATGGTTTATTTTTTTAAAAGATTTAAACAAGGAGCTTTTATTTGCAACAGTCACCATAAAGCGCCTTCGTGCATCCCTCCTACTCAATTAATACATATCATCTCTCATCCTTTTTAGAGGTTTAGGCCGATGTTCCACGATGTGAAGGCGGGGGGCTACCATTTCCGGGTTACGCAGATGATGCAGTTCTCATAGCCAGAGACCCCAAGTCTCTCCAAATTCTTGTTTAGGGTTATGCAGATTTCATGAATCAAAGGGGACGTAAGGTGAACATTGATAAATGTTACGTAATGTGTTTCACGACTAGACGTCCCCACAATCCATCGATTATCTTGAATGGTCTGAGACTAAACGTATGGTAATGTTTTGAATATCTGGGAATAAACTTCAATAATGGTTAACCTTGACACAGAACATAACTACTAGGAGGTTACAAATGAGACAAGTTGCTATAGACATTTTCAGATTTTTAAAGACTGAGCGTCAAATGTTCACAGTATACATAGGAAAAGGTTTGGCAGTGGGGAGTATATGGGGCGAATTTTGGGTTATGGGTAAGGTGGATGGGCTCCAAGCTGAGGAGAACTCTATCCTCTCTCGCCTGTTATCAGTGCCTCCGACTACAGCATCATATGCCACACATCTTCAAACCTGTGTTGCCCATATTGTTGACTTTGTGTTGTTTAAGCCCATTTTATTTTGGACTTCATTGTAGTTGGGACAAGGGGACTATCTAACAAAAGGTTTTGTTAAAACACCTACGACGGTCCCTGAGCAATTGCCATGAAATCGAATGGTTTCCTCAGCAACTGTGGGCCTGGAAGGTGGTTTTACAAACCTGCTGTGTGTTGCCACAGTATCTGGAAACAGTCCTAAAAAGTAAGCTGCTGTGATATGGGAAAGCAAGAGGGAGGATATGAGCCACCTGAAGTCATCAGTAAGACGATAATTACCTTACTCGCCACCTATAGGGATGGCGCCATATCTTGATCTGGTCATGAGTTTTGATCACAGATCACTCTTGACCCAAGCTAGATTAAAGGTCATGCAGGTAAAGGCAGTGGCCACTAATTGATCAGGTAGGAAGATTGTAAATTATACTTGCTGCCTCTGCTGTGTCAAAGAAATCTTGGCTCATTTTGTTCTCGTTTGCCCCTCTATATGATGATTTAAGCAGATGCGATCTTCCACTTTTACGGGACTTTGGCATAGCTTGTTGGCAACCTGCCTTCATGTTATTATTGTGCCCTTCAGATGTACCGAGCGCTTTTTAAATGTGCACGTTATTTGCATTATGCATGGAAAAGGAGAACACTAATTTTCACATGACTCAATCCCTGTGAATTTGAGATGTGTTTTGAGAATATATATTTTTGCTCTTGCTTTTATGATTGGGGATTTGATTGATATTTTATGATATTACAGTTTAATTGATTACTCTGTAAATTGGAAATAAACATGTATTGATTCATTGACTAGAAAGTGGTCACTCTTGGCAAGAAGAGTGATATTAATTTAGAAATCGTTAATAAATAAGGTGGGTCCCTACGTACCTTGCTTTTCAGTCACTTATTTCAATGGTTACATGTGATTTCATCGAATTCAAAATAACGAATTCAATTACAACTAATACCAACATAACAAGTTCCTTTTTCATTGTTTGGGGGGAGGAGGGTTCCACCCAAAGCGCCCCCCCTTTTTTTTGTTCCTAATACTTTCCCCCCACCCTCAAAACCACTATTCCCACTTCCAACTCCTTTTCTTAGTTTATTTCCAAATTCGTCATTTTGGAATTAGTTATTTTTGATTTGTTGTAATTGGATTAATTATTTTGTGATCTACATAATTACTGCATACCATTTCAATCTATTCACTGAAAGAGAAACGGTGAAAAGACTCTCAAAAGAAGATTAAAATCACAGGAATATGCTGGCATTTGTATCGGGAAGTTTGGAAGACCAGCACCTGCGTTTTTCCTATTGTTTTTCACTCGCTGGTATCAATACATTGAACCAACTTTCCTGGAGGCCAGTCCACATCTGCAGTCCCCACCAGAATGGACACGTTAGTTCGATAACCCTGCCCTGCATATTTGAGGGAAATCAAAGTTGTCCGAAGCTACGTAAGAGAGTCGGAAACTGGACGGCTAGTGTCCAGTTACTATTTGGGGCATACATCACATTTGTTGTGCTTGGCCGCGGTCCTGTTGTTTTATTAAAATAAAGGTGAAAGGACACAGTCAGGAAATTCGTAGGCTTTCTTTGGCTCCAGTATCTGAAGAACAACATTCCCCTAATTTGACATGCTCTTGTTTTCATTGTTGCTCTGTTTTCTTTCCCTCCATTGTGCAGAGAGAGGGCAATGCAGAACTCTAATGCCTTTAAAGGGAAACCTATTTAAAGGTGCAAATCAGCTGATTTGCAGGTTATAAACCTGCTGTTTATCTTTTTTATGATTGTTTTTCAGTTGTCTAACATTTTTTATGTCTGTAAATTGAGGCACTTTCATTTGAACTCGTCCACTGCTGGAAATGGGCATGTCGCTACCTTCCTGACCTCACTGAAGTGCAACTCTTTCCATCTGAGCCACTGCTCGTGTTTTTCTGAATGCTTCCTAGCCGTGATGTCACACACATATGACCTATCTTTTTAGAAATGTTGGGTACTCCCTTATAGCTGAGCACAATAAGCAGGTGAGTCCCGTATATAAATCACCCAGGACAGAGATCCAGGTGTGAACGGCAGGGCCCAGTCGGCTCAATCTTGATGCTAGGACTATTAAGCGTGCTGATTAATAGTACGCCTGTTAACATAACTCTGTGAAGCACACATAATAGGGGTTTTGTGTTTGCTGTAAATATGGGCATTCTTATTATTCAGACCCGGGCTCACTCTGCTGATAGAGTGCACCCTCCACAATGTTTGGCAATGTGCTGGAGCAATCATGCGCTCGCCATCAGGCTGCAAGTTCTTAGTAAGTTAACATTGTTGGTAGGTCTTGCCTATTTGGGATCAGGAATCTTAGGGCCTAATTTTCAAAAGTGTTTTACAATGGCGCAATCCTGCTATAGCTCACTTCGCCACCTGAAATAACTTGACTTGTAGAGGCAACATGTATTTTCTCAGGAAGCGATCGCAATACATCAGGTCTGGAACAGTATAGGTACATATATAGGGTTACAGGATAATAGGACAGGAGCCCGCTGGCTCCCATCACCCAGGTTTGCATTTCTAACTGCCTGGGCATGAAGCCCTCGTTCACAACCAAACATTCTCATAATGACATACAGGAGAGATAATATACAACACATCCCATTGAAAAACGATTTGTAAATCGGGCCCAAGTGTCAATATTCACCATTTTACCATTCGCTATATTGTTGCACTTCACTTTACCAGCGTTTGCTAGAAAAGGTCTTGCCTCACCTACTTACCAACCAGAATTTAATTAATTAACGGCTTGAATATGGGAAGAGATGAGACACCGACAGGACCTTCCTATGAAATGCTTCAATGATTGTCCACTTCGAAACATATTATTTTTAAAACGCTGATTTATCCAAAAAGTTAAACCTAGGCACACACCAGTGCCTTTTTCTGGCTACTACAATCAATGGCACCTAAAAGGACACGGCACAAAAACTTTCTGGATCAAGACTGCCACATAAAGGCTTGTATTATTGGTTTAAATGTTTGTGCTACGTACACCCAGGGGGCTGCTAAATAGCTGAAATTGCTCAAGAAAGACTTGCAAAGCTTCTTCGTTTTAGGGTGCTCCCAAAAGATTCTAACTTGCATAACAATACGCTACCTGAAAACCACATGTCTTCTAGCACCCCATAACTTTTAGGTGGTTCTATTCTTTAGGGAGTGACTTTGCAAAGCATTTCAATGTGTTGATCATTGTGCCACCAGTCTGTGGCCTTCCATTGATTGGCACACCTAGATCAGCTTGTTCCGGCTTGGAAATGATTCCTTTCATATTTTGTTAGAATATATTAATAAAATGCATCTTTCTTAGCCCTAAGCTAATTCCTTTTTCGCGATCAAAATCCCGTTCTTTCAGTAACATTCAAAATGGAGTCGCATTTGTCAGTCATTGAGTAGAAACAAATTACAAGAAAAGGCTGGGTCCGTGGAGAGGGCATGTATCAGTCATCTGGCCTTCACCGATAAACGTAGGTTAAATAACATTAATGATAGGTCCATCTATTCTGCAAAGTAAGTTAAGCTGCTCCAACATGGCTCTGTTCTCCTCTTTAAAAGCTGACCGCACCAAGCAGACGTTAGTTCTACATTGAGTTATAGTGTTCAGCCTTTCCACTTTGTTAAATGCATGAAAGGTATCTTTTTAAGATTGTGAAAATAGGGTGACCATTATTGGACTGGGGGGCAAGTGGATTTTGTATTTTAGGCCTCAAACGTAAGTCACTGCCCGTGAATTGGCTGAAAGAGTTTGCCATTAAAGCCATAAGTAAAGTGGAAACTCGCAATAACAATAAGAACTGTTGAAAATGTAATGTGTTCTGCCTTCTGGGGATTAGGGCAATATTATGTATGTAGTCTGAACATATTTGTGTTGTTATCTCTTGTAAACGATTAACAAATGACCTATGCTGATGCAGGCTTCATTTTCTGTATAAAAGAAGCTGTGTACTATTCAGGCACTTCACCACTCTCCATGAAATACTGGTCGTGGAAGAACCAGAAGTCCACTTGCGTGTATGATATGCGCAAAATAAATCTTACCTTGTAATTTTGAAACTCTGTCTCAGATAGTCTACTGTGTTTCAATTATAGTGCTTAAAAGTCTCAATCTGACATGGGCCGTTGTCTCCAAAAAGATTGATGTTTTCCACAGAGCTTTTCACTTTACGTTATACACCTGAAAAGCTCCAAATACATTTTATACCCTCAGGTTGATGTCTGTTTCAACAGCGGAACTTGACAGAAGCCTTGAAATCTGGTTATTGTGGCAGAAGTTATCATTTAAAGGAGCACAAGGCCTTTTATGTTGACAATCGACAAATCCCTTGAACTGGGTCTTGCCATTGACAATGTGCTTTGACATTTGCTTTAGACCATAAACTCTACCCTAGAGTGACAGCCACACCCTACTGACTGTTCACTGAGTATCTGGTGCCACAGGCCTTTCACACAATGCAGCTTTATACACCCTCCCCCCTACCCCCACCCTTGCACACCAGTTCAGATATTCTTATCAGAGTAGTCTAATTTTATTAATCTGCCCTATGGGACTAAAATAACATGGAAAGGTTGAGTGGCAGATAATGGCTCCCATGTTTGTTTGTAATTAATGGGCCTTGCTCTGCAGTCTGAGCTTTACCCCTTCCAGGAAGAGGAAGGTGCACAGAAGGAAACCGAGTGCTCATATGATCAGTATCCACGTGTATGAAAAAGGGAGGGTTGAGAGTAGATGGGGATTTGGCGCATGGGGGATGGGAGGAGGGTGATTGGGACCCAAGGGGATGCAGAAGTGCAGTAGGGGTGATTGAGAGGAAGAAGGGGAAGATGAGAAGAGGAGATGAGGGAGGGCGTGTAGGGGTCATAGGAGATTAGAAAAGCCAAGCTTGAGCTACTGAGACGGTTCAGAGGAGATGGAGAAGTGGATGCTGAGGGAGGGATTATAGGGATCAATGGAGATTGGAGAAGCCATATATGAACTATTAAATGGAAGAAATTGGAGCTGAGAGAGCTCGGAGGAGGAGGAAAAGTGGATAGGGAGTGAAGTTGTATGGGAACAATTAGATTGGAGAAGCAGAGTAGGTGCCATTTAGAGGAAGAAAAGAGCCGAGAGGGAGGAAAGGTGAGGGGAGTGTTTAGAGACCATACGAGATTGGAGAAGCCAACTATTGGCTAGTAAGAGGAAGAGAAGCTGAGGGATCAGAGGTGACGTAGAAGTGAATGGTGATGGTGGGTCGATGGGGACCACAGGCGTTTGGGTAAGTAGTGCAGAGTGGAAAGGGCTAGAAATTTTAGAGAGGCTCGGTAGTAGATGGAACATAGAAGTTAATGGAGTGGCATGGGAATCTGTCAGATGTACTTGGAACTTGTATCTGGTATACTATCAACCCTGGTAAATGGGTAGATTCTGTATAGCAGCTGCCAGAGCCTAATGAAAGATGTCTGATCTACGCTATCAAAATTTAGATCAGTTCAGCAAGGAATGGAAAGTGATCGCTTCCGTTGTCTTTGATTCAAGGTAAGAGTACTTTTACTGCGATGCCTTCTACTTACAAAGGCTCATTGCATAATTAGTCCTGTGGGAGAGATGGATACCAAAGCCTCACACTGGCAGAGGGGTTATAGTACATTCTGTGCTGTACCAAACCACCACCACATACCTATACAATGTCAATGCTGCACCAAGATAATAATACATGGCTCTCACCCCGAGGGGTCTGTAAAAAATGCTACAGGGTTTACCTTCCTATGCAACAGCCAATGGCTTGGAAATACATGAGGTTCTAGCAGAGTCGGAGGGATGGTTTTGTATGGATTTTGGACCAAACACCTATTGATTATGTGGACAACTTCATATATCTTGGGACCACGATCTATTGTAGATGGCATGCGGGTAATGTTTTAAAGTGGTTAAGAATAAAAATTGATGGCTTCATCCCAAAAGGAAGAAAATCAATCGAAAATGTGGGAGGTTTTCACTTCTACCTGTAATCAAATAATACAGAAGGAAGGTGTCCCAAAATTGCTCTTGTACTGGAAACAATTATATTTTTCAACAGAAAGGGCATGAATAGTCTAGAAGCAAATTTGTAGAGGAATGTGCTTGGCCTTCCAAACTGTGTACCCCTTATGGCCCTCCGCTATTAACTGGGTCTTTTATCCCTGCAAATCGGGGTCAAATGGATACATTCCTATTGTATAGGAAAGTGATCTGTCCCTCTCCTGAATATCTTTCCTTTTTTGAAGATTAGGGATTCTCCATTGCGTAAATCATTTGAGAGTTTGGTAACCTGGAATAAGAACTGTAGACTTTTTTGGGATGAGGTGGGATGTACCCATCATCATCTGATTGAAACCCCCGAAGTGGTACAAGACGACTCTGGGATTGTGATTGGATAAATACCTCTACTAACTTGAGGAGGCTCAAATTATATCAGGACCTTGCAAGTGAGCAGAAGAGACGGGGCTTTTAACCAAAGTATTTGAGCAAAATCCCCAATGCCAGGAAAAGATCACTGTTCTGGAGATTCTGCTTGAATCTCATTTTGATAGAAGAAATGTGTCCTATTAGAGATGCTAGTACCAGTTTGTCTTTTTTTTGTAAAATAGATTGTATACAAGAGACGCTAAGACTCTTACTGATGGAGTGTTTAGGGCTTTCGGAGGTCAGGAGACTTGTCTTAGGGGAGTGTCTGGGCGATGTGCGAATAGAAGACTTGCTTTGGCAACGCTGTTAGGTTGATGTGGTTTTAAGAATTCTAAGATTTCTTAAATGTCTGTGTTTTGTGGAATGGTAATTTGATAAATATGGAAAATATGAGGATGCATTGTTTGCTGTTTTAATATTGAACTGATTTGTAGTCAAGATATGTAAATGGTAAGTCTTTTTTAAAGTTTTGGAACAGTATGTTTTGAGATTGTATTGTTTAAATGTATATTTCTGAAAGGTTTAATGCATTTTATTGACCATGATGCGATTTAAAAAAGTGATAATAATACAACCTTGCACCAGTATTCGCTGTGCTTTACAGAGATAATGTCATACATTCATCCCATCGGTAGCCTTGGCTCTAGAGAGATAATGGAATGACTGCCCATTTTCTCGACAATAAAATAGTCTCTGAAATCTGCAATGTGGTGGTAAATGTTGTAAGGACTGCCGTGCCTGCCCAGTCTTCAGTTTCTGCTTTCACCACAACGGACTCAAGCTTGGGATATGCATCCATTTACTACTGAACCTATGTGTTTGTCCCATGGCAGTGTTTTCTTTCCACTCTGCTTCTGATGCATGTACTCTGCATTGATTATTAGCTCTTGACACCCTTTCACGTGATACAGTTTTGTGGGCTTCTAGGACATACATCTGTAAATCGGAACCAAGTTCTATTTTTTGTTTAGTCTTGTGCCCTCTGTAATGTCTCATCACTGCAAACCTCCACAGAAAGGTTAATTCCAAAGAGTCAAGGGCCTCCACCCTGCTGTTTCAGCTACAGGGAAACCGGATAACCCAACCAATGTCCTCCATAAACCACAGTAACCTTATTTAATTGATGCATCATGTTTTTCAGCTATTGATTATGGTTCCCCAAACTACATTAGGATGTTTTTCTTCTCAGCAGAAATGTGACAGTTGGATACATCTGTCTCTTAGTTAGATGTTAATGTTAAAGGATATTTGTACCGCGCACCATCACCACCGGAGTGGTCCCCTGGCACTCTGGCGGCTCTGAAAAAACGGAAGGGGGGTGAGTTTGTGGGAATAAACTAGGAGAAAAGTGCAAGAGAGCAGTGATGTGCTGTTGGCAGCCTCAGCCCGGTGGGTCCGTTAGTTGGGCTTGGGGTGTTTTACAGTCGGTAGTCGTCATGTGCTGTTGTGCAAGTCTGTGTGGTTTGTTTTGTTGTTGCAATGTAGTGCGGTTTGTGCGGATTGTTGGGTTTTAGGCTTGTGGTTGTGTTTGGTTAGAGTTTGAGAGGTGTATGCAGAGGGGTGAAATTGTTAGTGGATTGGTTAATTGGCATTGCTGTCCTTGCAATTATGTGTAGGTGTGCTGCTTGCCATCATTCACTATTCCATCTGAGTGTGGCACCTGCTAATCCTTAATATCCTATCTAGCTGTGAGGCAGGCTAGTGATCACGATTCCATCTAAGTGTGGCACTTGTCAACACTCAGTTTCATTTAAGTGTGGAGCACACTAACATTAACACCTCTATCTAGATGCGACGTAGGCCAAAGTTAAGAATTCCACCTAAGTGTGGCACAATCTAACATTGTTACACCTGTCTAAATGCGATGCAGGCTAAAGTTAAGAATTCCATCTAAGTGTGGTACTTGGTAACATTCACAGTTTCATTTAAGTGTGGTGCATGCTAACATTCACATTTCTATCTAGATGCGATTCAGGCTAAAGTTAAGAAATCCATCTAGGTGTGGCACATGCTAACATTCATGATACTATCTAGATGTGATGCATACTAAAGTTAAGAATTCCATTGTTGGCGTTGTCCTCATGGCACCTGGCCTATTCGTAGGTCGCCAGTCCATTATACTATCTGTCCACCTGCCCTCTCGCTTTTGGATCTTCCCCTTAACCTGAGGCACATGGTCCTCTTACATGGACTTGTAATCCAATTAGAAATCTGAAACCTGTCTTCTGTTGCATTCTCCTATTCTCCTCGATGCAACTAATGTTATGGTTCAGTTTTGGCAGTCTCTTTTGTTTAAGGTTATCATCTTTCCGTCTCTGTGCCTGCTGCATGGCTATTGACTCTGCTTGATAGTCCATTTAGTCAAAGAGAGAATTTGTTAAAAAATATGTAACCTTCTTAATAACCAATAACAATCCTCAGGCAAATGAACATCACCTGCTAGCAGAACTGTTTTCATCGGCAGTGCAGTCATTAGTTATATCACACGTTGAGGGGGAATTCCATCCTGATGGGCGTTGCTGCATGTATGGTGCAGCCATTGAAATCTATTTGTGCTGCAGCGCATTTTATGGCAGGAACAAGAAATTGGAGAATCTTTCTCGTATCTTGACTACTCTTGATTGCCTCCCTTTGAGGCCAGGGTTCAAATTAAATGATTGTGCCTAGCTTATATAAAGAATTTTTTATAGTAAAGTAAACGTCTCTTCCACAAACACTGAAAATCAAAGCAGTTGTTGTTTTCCACAATATCCTTCTTGGTAAGGTAAATGTCTCTCTCACAAAATCTAAGTTCATAAACCAAGGCAATTGTTCTCCTCAAGATGTAAAGCATTTATTAGCACATCATACTTATTCTTCCAGTGGAATACTCTTGCCAGGATAGCACAGCAACTACCTTTGGGCATGCAATCATGTATCCAAATTATTATAGATTTAAGTTCTTTCCACCACATGTTTTTGCCACAAACACACTTCTTCAAAACATCATCTTCTTTCCTGGTATACTCGCCTTCCAGAACTAACTCTATGATCCCTTTCCTGGTGTACTCGCCTGCCAAGAAGAAAGAAAACCTCCTACAACTACATTTGGTCTTAGTGGCAATATTTGGTCCAGGATTTCCCACACCAGTATCTCAGGTGAGGAGTGCTGAGCAATAGCTGCCTCTTTGTATAGTCTGTGGACTCTTGGCAATGCGGGTTACAGGTTTCCCAAACTGAAAACTCAAGAATGGAGAATTGTGCCCATGTTGCCTCTTTTGCCTGTTGGCAATGTAGCTTACAGGTTTCCACCCCAGTTGGTATCCCATAAAAGGGGAATTTTGCCCTGTTCGCCTTTTTCCTTCATTTGTTTGGTATTCAAAATTATTAGTTAGTGTTAAGTGTCTTTCTTAGAGCTCCCTGGGGTCACCTTTAATTTCAGGCCAGCTCACTGATCTTGTTTGGTGTCTCCGCTTCACGTCTGCTACTGTGGTGGGCTTCCTCCATTCTGCCCACTCCGTTGCCAGCCCCTGCGTAAGTTCAGCGGTCTGCACGTCTCTTCTCTGGAGCTTGAGCTCTGTTGGTCCTACGTGTCCTCTCTCTGACACCAAAGCGCCACTCATCGGGATGGGACCATGTCTCCTCTTCGACTGGGCTTCCCTTCCTGATGCTGCTACCTGCTGCCCGCACTCAGCAATGTTGCATGCCTTCACTTCTCGCGTTGGCATCAGCTGGCGTTCTTCCTTCTGCAGCAATCCCAGCACTCAGGACTGCCTCTGCTACTCCTTCCTCATTACCCTTCAGCTGCAAATTATTCCAGAGTTTAAATGTCCCGGTGAAGTGTCTTGCTCTGTCCGGACAAACAGTGGAATTGCACCGCACTCGGAAGAAATATCTGCGTTGCATAGGAAGCTACTCAGAACAGCCCGCTCACATCTAGGAATAAAGACAGATGGTCTGTGGAATCCTCCAGGGGGCATAGAACTCGGGCCCAAACAATAAGATTACAGAACGATTCCAGCTACTTAAGTATTCTTAAAGAAGGAGAAGGGGACTATTTTCTTCATAAAGATACTGATTTAGAAAGGGAACCAACCCGTCTAATCCGGAGAACAAGCATAGGCACTTAAGAGCAAACAATACAACTCCAATTAAATCAAGATGGAACCAACAAAATTTATTTCACTTGTTATTGATGTTTTGAATTCAAAATTGAAAAGTAAATCAATATGCTGTACCGAAACCTATAACTGTAACATAGCCTAGATAAAGACATTTATTTGGCGAAACAAAAAAAAGCATGTGCACCAAAGGTGGCTTTTATATTTGCAGTGACCCTGTACGTTGTATGGACATAACTGAAGATTTGTGAACTAAGTCACTCAAGTCACTCATTTCTTTGTTTGTATGGAATATGGCCTAATATCCAAAATAAACGCACTTGGTGAAACACAGCCAAGTGTGCAACTCATTCTTAATAAACATATAGGCAATGAGCGCACAATTGCGGGGGAATCAACCACTTTCCTAATTTGTTAATCTTACTGTAAAGGTGTTAGTCCTCTCCCCATCGATGCAGACGGTGTAACGTATACTTAACACAATCACACCAGATTTTATTGAGGTTAGGCGCAACCATTCCTGGCTAACATCGACACATGCAATTTAAGATACTCTAACAAAGAGACCGCACATTCTGTTTACAAGCACCTTTGATCCTTACTAACTCTGGGCCCCCTCCCTCGTCCCAGTACCACCGGCATTATGGCTCTGGAAGTCTATAATGGATTGCATAGCAGTTACATTAGGTTGCACCGTTTTACAATATGCCACAGATGCTTCCAGAATGATAGGGGAATCATGAGTTAAAGAGGTCACTTTTCCCCCTGATGAGTCCCCTCCCATGTGATCCTCCCACATAATACTGCCCCCCGGGTAAGGATAATGTGGTGGCTGCCTTCACCTGGCCACATGGGAGGAGATCCTAGGCTGGGGTTCAGTGATGGCTCCACAAGATTCATCACGCCACCCATTGATGCACATGGCCATGCTAATCTCTATGGCCATTCCCACACAGTTCTTGCCTCTCCCTGCCCAAAACTTCTCCTCATGGTTTGTTGAAGCCTTCCCATCAAACCTGACACTCAGTGTCTGGCAGTGTTTTATTTTTTTTTAACGCAGTCTCTGAGAGTTAATGACTTAATTGGAATATTAAAGGCGCTACTCCTGCAATAAAAATGTTTTAGCCAGGTCTGCCTTCAGCCACTCGATTTATAAGCACTATGCATGACCTTCACTGAAGCACTGTTAAAAACAAGCATTGGCAAAGCCAACAGTTTTGGTTGAGTACAAGTATAAGGCATTTTTCAGGCACTGCTATTGGATGCACAGGTACTCGCACCATTTTGCATCTGCTGCCGTCAACGGCCAGTTAATACCAATACGGCAGTGCCTTTCTCATGCATACACAAACAACAAATTGTTGACATTGCCAATGCTTGTTTAAATCTGGTTTTGAAACAGTTCTTTGATGGAGAACCTTGGAGTGGGGGTCAGGGATCTGTCATGCGGGCTGCTTACTTTTATCTGTGTTTTTGTGTATTTTAATCCTATTATTGGATTCTTTGTTACTGTAAAATGTTTTTTTTTTGTTGGCTTACTGTACACTGCTCTGCATGCCTTGGGCCATATGCATGAAATAAAATCCACCTTTTATTCAGTGTATATGTTTAGGTTTTTGAGCATGCACCGTTTAATTCGGTGATGCCTGAACTGTCATTAGAATGGGTTTACACTTGAGGAGAGATGGGCTCTAAAGCGGGTTTTAATCGAAAATGAGGAGTGATGGATGGAAGGCTTTGTATAAATCATAAACAATGGCATTACTCTGGGGAACCCTCCAAACCATCCTTTTTTTTAGCCTGCCATGCAATGCCTGTGGTTTCAATTGCTTTAAAACATTCTATCCTTCCATCCATCCAACACTTTTAAGTTTTGTGTAAGTCATCCCTAGTAGGCCAGGATTTAGGACGGTTTTAAGCAGTCCTGGGCGCAAGCTTGCTGGGCCTCGAGCCTAAAATGCCCAACAAGGCCAGAGCATTTCTGGGGTTACTTGTGGTCTCGTACAGAAGGGATATGACCTAGCAGATTGAACTGGTCTGTCCCTTTTGGGGCTGTTCCAAGCCTGATTTGCATGTGGCTTTCCCCTTTCACAGTGGAAGGTCACAGCAGGAAGAAAAACAATGGTTTGGCGGGCTGTCCAGAGTAATGGCAGTGGTTATGATTGAATCAAAATTTCTAAACCTTATTCTTCAGTTTTGTTCTCGAGCTGGTCACCGTATTTGAGATCTGGCCTCCAGAACTAGCCGCTAAATTCTTGGTGTGGCTTCCAGAACTGAACAGAATGCTCAGAATGCTTTAGTTGTCACCTTTTATAAGTGTATGTATAATTATTTTATTTGGCCACCAGAAATTGTCAGGGTGCTCGATCTGTGATGTCGCTAGTCATTCATATTTCAGGTACATATCCGTTCTGTTTCTATTGATTTCAGCTCTCACTGAACACAAAACAAGACTCTTCCCCCTCCCCCCCCCAAAGCTTTGTAATACTATTTCTCCCCCTCTGGGTAATCGGCGCAGTAACTGTAGTATGCTCGTTTGATGCTTGCTGGAATGTAATACCTCACCTTCTATCCAGAACGGCTGCTGAGGACTTTTAGATCTTAAATCCATGACCGCGCTCTTCTGCATTGAATCGCCTTTCACTTCTCCTCGACTGCTCTTCCTGGTGTTATCAAGTGTATGTGTTTATATGTTATGAAATCCATGCAATTGCAGCTTACGTTTACAAATATTGCACTTAAAGGTCGATTTTCTTGAAATGGTTTCAAGTACGGGTCCGTGTGGTGCACGATGTTGCTGCGGAAAGTGAAAAAGGTGCTGTAAGCCATAAAGAGAAGGCAGTTGTACACACCTATTTTTCCACTCCTCTACACCATGAATGTTATCTTGATAGCCTGCGATGCGTTGGATGAAGGCGGTCATAGTTTACAAACGTTGGTAATGCCAACAATCAGATCTAATCTGTTATTTAAGCAATAAACCCTGACGGGTGTGGGCTTTAGCGGGCCAGGTAATGCTCAGGTCAGTTAGAAGCTAGAGCAAAGTGGGGTGTCACGTTAGCCCATGCTTTTCCTGCCCCACTACTGGCATGCTAATAGTTGTATTTCTTTAAGTTGAGAAATGGCACGCTTGACCTTTCTCAATTTAAAAAAACTGCAAACAAAGAGGGCTTCCATGGATTAGGGAGAAGCAAACTACATGTAGTCACTTCTCCATTTCCATGGCGACCATTGCTGCGACAGATGCGCCGGAACACGGTATGTAACCATTGCCAGCGAGAGACAACCGGAGCACAAGGAAAGTGGGGCGGGGTTGGGGTGGGTAATGAATGTTTAAATGAGGGTCGGGGGTAGAAGGGCAGGGAGTGCGTGCGGTACAGTTACCTCATTCCCAGTGGTCAAGATGGTGGCGTCCCGCTTCCAAGGAGGCTCTGAGCGGGGGCTTTACCATGAGTGTAAGACTCCTTTCTGAATATTCTGATTGACTGAGAGGCTGCCCTCCACTGGCCAGGTGCTAATAAACACTAAACCTAAAACAAACCCAATTTTGTTGAGACCCTAGTTTCCTCCTTTTTTATTTTGAAATTTTGCTAACATGTTCCTCAGGTCGTGGGTTTTGTTTGTATATTGCTCTTGTATGTGAGCTTGTGTCAGAATCCAAGCTTACCTGGGTTCTTGAACGCGGTCCCTAGCATGGGAGATCTTTGTTGTAACTAGCCCGACAGTGCTGGTTTAGTCGGGAGTCTGGTGGATCCTCTTGACGCTCCCCTGCCTGTATATATGTATGACAGGGAGGGTGGCATCTGGCGGGAACCTCCAAGCAGTGAAGGAAACACCCTGAAGTGAAAAAACCTTGTCTCTGAAGAGCGGATGATCCAGGAGGAGGTGTGAAGTGCAGGCTGTTAACTGCAGTTTGGAATACCAGCGATAGGGTAGAAGGAGAGTGAGAAAGGAAGGAGGGGGCCAGGGAGGAATCGGGACAGAGACCAGAAAAAATGAGATCACTAGCGTTGCAACAGGGCAAGAGCTAACCATATGTTGCAAAGCAGAGCTCCGATAGTGTCTAATGGTTAACTAGAGGAATGGAGCTGGATCATACCTCGCGGTGGGTGTGCTAAGCCGTGGGAACATGGTACCATCTTGGAGTGGACACATAGGACACAGCGCGTGCTGCCATATTGGGAAGGGTACGTTGCTGCGTCCTTCTGATTCTGCTGGGGAAAGCTTTCATTGTTGCCATAGCAACCAGCCACGTCCGCTGCGATCCATGACCGCTTGTGCCAAGACCAGTTGTAATTTGCTCTGAAATGTAGTAAGAGCGTATGTTTTTGTGACGGGTATTTCTGTAAGTGTGAGTGTGTATTCTGAAAGTGATTTAATGGTTGTATTAGGACTATTTTTTAAATTATGTGTGTGTTTAGAATGTATTGCATGTTTTTGAATGCATTTACTGTATTGTTGATGAATGTTGTAAAGGTATACATTTGTGGCGGCTTTATTTCAGAGGGCTAATTGAGATTCCACAAATGTGGCTTTTATTTTATGTTTTTGTTTAAAAATAGCTTAAAGCTTTTAACGGTCGCGTTCCCACGCTTGTAAAGTTTAACCTTAACCTTTTTAGAAAAATTATTCTGATTCATAAAGATATTACTGCACGAATTGTATGTGTTATGTGGATCGATTTGTGTTGGGCGTTGTTGTGTGCGTTTCCCAGTGTATATTTAATTTTGCTTTGCTCCTCTGGTCCTACTGCGTGTTGGGTTTGGCATGTGATTCTGTGCATGGCTGAACGGGTATGGCATATGTTTGGGGGCTGCAGCTGCTGCTGCTGATGTTTTGTACATTATGTTGAACATGTTTGATGTTGTTTGTCGCGCCTTGCACCCGGGACATGTATGGATACAGTGATAACTGTGTTTTGCTGTAATAGTGAATATCTTGCTCTGGGCAGTGCCCAAATTGCAAATTGTTTTCTGGATTTACAACTTCAGGGCATGATTGATTGATAGGTCATTTATAATGCGCCTTTACACAAGTGTTTCAAGGCACAACCAGGCAGGGAGGGGAAAATGGGGGAGAACAAGACAAACTTTCTTACTAGGCCTAGTATTTTATATAAGTGCGCAGACAAGAAGTGCAGGGGAGAGGAAGGGGAGAAGTGCACCCAGTGCAACAGTGCCCTGAGTTAAGTGCAAGGAAGGCAGGGCCTCCAAGGGGAGCAAGCCCTGGAAGTGCAAGGAAGGCCAGGTGGCAGTGCAGGAGGGCCCGAAGGCAAGTGCTTGGGACTGGATGGGGGGTTGAGGGGGCATGTGTTGTCCTATGTGACTCAGAGGAGCACTAGGCAGCCAGTCAACGTAGCTGAGAAGGAGGAAGGGAACGATAGCAGAGGGAAGGCAGAGGGAGAAGGAGGAGGGGAAAGGCAGAGAAAAGGAAGAGGAGAAAAGGAAGGTCTTGAGGAGCTTCCGTAACTTAAGGAGGTTCGGTTCAAGGCAGAGCATGGCAGGGAGGCCATTCCAGAGGGAGGCACCTGCAAAGGAAAGAGATCTACCACCCAGTCTCTGCTTGGAGAAGCGACTCGCCCACAGAGAATTGAAAGTAGACGAGCAGAGGGCTTTGGAAGGAAAGTACTTAGGAAGAGAGCGTTGGAGATAGTATGGGCCCCGGCCCCAGAAAGCCTTATGGACGATGCAGAGGGTCTTGAACTGGATCCTTGTAGCCACCGGGAGCCAGTGGAGGGTTTTCAGAGTCTGAGAGATGCAGTCCCTGGTTTATGAGGCCAAGGATAAGTCTTGCGGTCCTGTTTTGGATGAGTTGCAGAAAACAGAGGGTAGAGTTAGGTAGATTGAAAAAGAGGCTGTTGCAATAGTCCAGCCTACAGCGAACCAGGGTTCTGGAGACAGTGAGCTTCTGGGGGAAGGTGAGAAAAGGTAGCATACTTCTGAGGAGGTGCAGTTGGAAATGGGACTTTTTGGAGATGTCCGTGATGTGTGGAGTGAAGGAGAGAGTGGAGTCGACGATGACCCCAAGGTTTTTTGCCTTACAAGGGTGAGGGCACAGGGCCAAGGAAGGCCGGCCAGAGTGAAAGGGGGAAAGCGGGAGCAGGGGTCCCAATGAGAAGGATCTCTGTCTCTCTGGCATTAAGGCAGAGATCATTCTAGGCGCACCATGCCCGAATAGTGGAAAGATATTCGGGGATGAGCTAGAAGGAGGAGGCCGACAGTAGCCTGAAAGGGCGTTGCATGTCATCGGTATAACACTGAAAGTTAGCGGAAAAGGTAGAGATCATGTGTGCTAAGTGGGACAGATAGACATTGAAAAACAAGGGCGAGAGGATGTTGAGAGTGTGATGGAGGAGAGGAAGGACCCAAGTTCATCCTGGGAAGGTCTGTCCAAGAGGAAGGAGGACAGCCACGCCAGAGCCTGATCCGTGATGCCCAGGTTATCTTGGAGACTGGTGATCAGGATGTTGTGCTTCACTGGGTCAAAAGCAGAAGAACGGTCAAGGAGGATGAAGACAGAGGGAATGCTAGAGTCACGGTTAGAGAGCAGATCTTCACAGGTGTTCAGGAGAGCAGTTTCCGTGCCTCTGGCTGCTCTGAAGCCATAAGAAAACAGAACACTATCACCACTAGCTACCCACCTCTACCACACCATAGGGGCTACTCTAGAGAATTTTGTCCTCAAAGTGGAAATCTCATTGAATTATATATACCACCACGGTCAAAATAACAGGTTTAACATATTTTAATCATATTTTTTCAAACAATGTCACTAAAATATATAAAAAACCATTATGTGCGTTCGTCATATGTAGATTGACACAGAAAAAGAGAGAGAACACCAATTTGCATTTCTGGCTGTTGTATGCACCAATGCACTTATAATCTGCATGCATTCATTGGTTGCGTGATGTTAGTAACAATGCGTGACCACATTTCAATTATACATAAGCCTAGTATAATAACGTCAGCGCCTACACTCTGATGTGTTTCTGGGACAAGGGACACCACTGTTGCAGTTTAGGTCTCATTAGTGATGTCCCAAGACCCGTCTTCAGGGTTACACTCTCTGCATGGCACCTATATGTCAGTGTTGTAACCTAAGGAATGGATAAAATAAAATAAAGCAAGTATAAGACTAACTATATAGAAACTAAATATTTAAAAAACTTAATAACGGTGGTATAGATGTCACAAAAAGAGTAGCTAACCTGCTAACCTTGTGTAGATTTCTTGGAGTGTGGAGGTCTGAAGCCAGACTGATGGTCATGGAGACAACCAACAGATTTAGTGTAGAGGTGTAGAGGTCGGAGATAGCCAATTTCTCCAGGAGTTGGCCCAGGAAAGGAGTGATAGAAATTGGGGGATAGTTTGCCAGGAGGGAGGGGTCGGCAGAAGGCTTTTTGAGCAGGGGTTGCACAGGTGAGTGCTTGGGAAAACTCCAGTGGCAAAGGAGTCGTTGCAGAGATCGGCCAAGGCTGGAGCGAGAGTCTCAACGGGCTGCATGTGTGACAAACATTGAAAAAGACAATTTCAGGATATGGTGACCAAAACCCCTATTTTCCTGTCATTTTGGGTAAGAAAAATTTAATGATACTTCACCAAATGTGGCTTGAGGGTAGGGAGTTGGATGGATCAGTTGCATGCCAAATTTGTTGACATTTCTTGGACGAGAACAGAAGATACATTTCAAGTGTCATGTAACCCTTAACTATAAACCTATATATCAGGATAATGTCATAGAAACTGAAATACTCTAGATAATTGCATATTGGGATGTTGGGAGCTCTATTGCATACAGTGGAGAATGGGGTAATAGTCGTCAGAGCATGCCTTCTGCCCCAAAATTCACAGATTTAGTATAGAGTCTGCTTTCTTGTTGGGAGGCACGTCCACCCAGTAGCTGTATGGACCAATATATGCCCACTCCATTGTGATTGGCCAGGGCCACAATTACAAATGAAGAAGGCATATAGCGGCCGCCAGAGCCTGTTAGTTGTGCCCCTGTAAGATGTTTTGGTGCATGGACACTTGTTAATATCCAAGGCAGGCTGTATCGATTTCTCAAACTAAGCCTCCTGCTTAGTTATCATGTAAACCCATATTTTGGTTTTTTCTTTTTTCTTCAATGATAGTGTTTTTTTTTTTTTATCCAACTCAAATATTTGGCAATTCGTGTATGGTGTGTAAGATTAGAAAGACCTGTTACCCTGAGTTTAAAATTGAAATGTCTGGAGTATTGCTTGGGTTGCCTGTCTGTGGGTGTGTGTGGTATGTGATGAATCAACTTCCGGGGCACCAGTGGTCTAGGGATGAATATTGGTTTCTAAATCATCAATCGGCCCCACACCTCCAGTACACCAGAACGGATCCAAACAGTTTGGAAACGCAAGTTAATTATAAACCTCCTTGTCCAATTTTGGTAACGTGGACGGAACGGCAGGCTCATCTCTGCATGATTGTGGATCGTTGGTTAGTTGCAACACAGCGAAAATACAATTGTTACCCGATGATGAAAGGGACTGTCCAGTCAAGGTTATATAAAAATATCTACTTTACTATTATAACAGACAGTTCTAGCATACTACAAAATACAACCCACCTTGTAAAGGAACACAGAAGACAGACAGTTTCACGAAGAAAAGGGATGCACTCTGGATACTGACAGAAGGGTGGTCGGTAAAGCAGTCCGTCTTAACTGTTCAAGGTTATTTGGTTTCAGCACCAATGTCACTAGGGTCCTTCAGGGAAGGGCCAGGGGGTTAGAACCACAGTGTAACTGGTGCTTGAGATGATCTTGATGGCAACAGCGTGGAGTGAGTTCCAGGAGGCTTTGCAGCTCCTGTGACAGAGTTCAAGACCTGAGACAGCTGCCAGTATCAGGCGGTTGGCAGTTCGGCAAGCGAGGCTTGACGGACGGATGCAGGCTGGTCTACATGGAGGCTCTGGGTCAAGAATCCTGTTTTCTTTGCTGGTTGGTGGATCTGGAACGCTGGTCGATGCGTCTCAGATGGCTTTAGTGACTGCAGCGTGATAAGTCAGTGGTGCAGCCGGTCACGGTTCGAGGGCAGGACTGCCTTGAAAATGTCCTTAAAAGATGGACGCTAGTTTCTCCAGCATGGGGTCTGGCATGGATTCACATGCTCATGAATATTCCCCGTCGTCAGGCTGGGAATCCTCGGTAAAGAAAAAACCAGTATCAGTTTCGTTTCTGATCTGTCTTTCGTAGTAATAACCAATCACTGGTCTCTGCGTCATACTGACCACAGCCAATGACTGCCCTCTACCTAAGCACCGCCTCTGGCAGCCATCTTCAGATTTTTACCACACGTTCATGTGTTGGGATCCTCGTGCTATTGCTCTCGAGCGTTAGTGCTATTTTTTCGCGCTTTTCACAAAAAACTTAGATTCTTTCGGTCAAAAGAGCCTCAAGCTCCACCGATCCTACATCCGATCAACGGGGACCCGTGTCGGGTTCATCTGTGCCCCTCAAGGGTGAAGATTCGTCGAGCTACACTTCGGAGGACTCCAGAAGCTTCTCAGGCCCGGTCTCGGAGATGGCCCAGGAGAAGGGAAGCTCGACGCCCGGAAAGCTGTTCAGGGTCTGCCCTGGATGCCAGCTGCAGAACGTCTTCAAGGAGGACGAACACTCTTTCTGCCTTTACTGCCTTCATGAGGACAAGACGCACGTGGAGAAGGACTGTGCGTTTTGCGGCAACATGTCGGAACGGACCATGAAGGACCGCCATCAACGTCTCGCCAACTGGCTGGAGGGTAAGAGCCCGTCTGGCGAGAAGAAGAAGAAATCCGAGCGGTCTTCTAAGACCTTTGAGGGCGCCCCGGCGACGGGGGCCCAACATAAGGCCAAGCACCGCGAGTCCGCTGGCACCGGGAGCGCCGAACGGTCGGGCTCTACGGGCGCCAGGCAGGGCGCACCCTCCCCGGCACCATCAACCACGAGCCAACGCTCTGGGTCGGGTAAGAGGAAGGCCGAGCACCCGGCGAAGCTCCTGGAGAGGCCCCGGTCGAGCTCTAAGGCAGAGGAGGAGCGTGGCAGTGCCCCCTCCCTCAAGGATAAGGCGGTGAGCGCACCTAAGGTGGTGAAGGCCTTGATCCATCCGACCAAGCCCTCTATCGAAACGGTCGCGGCGGCCCTGGCTCAGCCTGTGGTGGCTGCACCAGTGGTGGCGACCTCAGGGCCCAGAATCTCCCTGCCTCCTCGGAGGGAGTCTTCCTTTGTGCCCATCGATAGGACCCCCGTGAAACCCTCCGTGGGGAAGAAGGGGGGGCAGGGCGTCGTCGTAGAGTCGGCCTCAACCTCAGAGGAGGAGCTGATCGAGGTCTTAAGCCACGGCCTAGGCGTGGAAGAAGGCCAGCCCGTCGGAATGGACCCCGACGCAGGTGACGACGACGACATCGTCGAGGATACCGACGGGGCCCCTGCTCGCCCGTCGGATTCCCCTCTGCCAGCGCCGCAAGACAACTCGGCGGCCATTTTGTTGGCCATACAGTCCTTATGCTCCGAGATAAGGACGAGGCTACCGTTACCGACGGAGGAACCTCTCCCGTCGGGGGATCCAGAACCGGGACCTTCTGGTGTTCCCCCTACCAAGAAAAGAAGGATCCATCCACCACCTCCTTTTCAACTGTCGCGCCCCTTCCAGCCCTCCTCCCCGTCCACCCGAGGGGATGATACGGGGACTGACACGGCAGCGACGGGTACGGACGAGGCATACGACGAGGATTTTCCGTCGTCGCCTCCCACCAGGGCCTCTCCGCCCGACGAGATCGGATCTTTCCACTCCATGATCTCCAGGGCTTCCGAGCTTTTCCAACTCTGCCCTGAGGAGAAGAAAAAGGAAGGCTTCCTTTATCAGCAGCGCGAGGCCAAGAGGAAGACGGTCCTCGCAGTGCCTCTGTTGGACGACATTTGGGATGAGGGCCTTTCCCTCCTCAAGAACCCTTCCACGGCGCCAGCTAGAAGAGACCGGTACGAGAAAAAGTACCGGGTCCCGGACACGGCCCCCCTATGCCTCCGGGCGCAGCCTACCCCGGACTCCGTCGTCTCCGCGGCAGCCAGGAAGAAAGCGGGGGGGGGGTGCGGCCTCCACATCGACTTCCCCGCCGGACGGCGAGGGAAAGAAATTGGATACTATGGGACGTAGAGTCATCTCGTCGGCAGCGACGACGATTAAAGCGGCCAACGCCTTGGCTATCGTGGCCCGCTACGACAGGGAGCTCTGGTACAAGATAGCTCCCCTGCTGGATTTTCTGCCGGACGACAAGAGGGCGGAGGCCCTTGAGATCCTGCAGGAAGGTGAGGTGGCCTCGGACCACGCCATCACCGTGGCGACGGACATCGCCGACACTGGGTTCCGCCAGCTGGGCAACGGCGTTTGCCTTCGACGTCGTGGATGGCTCAAAGCTACGGACTTCCGGCAGGACGTCCAGACCAGAGTCCTGGACATGCCCTTCGACGGGAACAACCTGTTTGGGAAGACAGTGGACGATTCCCTTCAGGCCATCAAGGCGGATACTGAGACGGCCCAGGCCCTTGGAGTCCTGCAACGACGGACGCTATTTCGGAGCGGCGGAGGCAAGGGCGCCTCCAAAGGTTCCGGCGGCGGTTTCGCTTCCTACCGTCAAGCGGCCCGCTCGTCGTCGCAAGAGGCCTACAGAGGACGAGGCAAGTCTAGCGGACCCCGCCGTCGTCGCCAAGGAGGTCAAGGCGGCAAGGCCGCGTCCAAGCAGGATTGAACCGGCCGTGGGGTCGGGCCCCCACCGAAGCACCCCGGTGGGAGGCCGGCTGGCGGGCTTCGTCAGCGTGTGGGAGTCCATCTCCACCGACCGTTGGGTGCTGGACGCCCTGGCCCGGGGCCACGCGCTCGAGTTTCAAAGAAGGTGCCCGCGCGTCCCCCCTGTGACCAGGAAAGAACTTCACGTCCCTCAACTTCTCCTGGAGGTAAAGGCGATGCTCAGAAAAAGGGGCACCGCAAATTCCTCAGATTCGTGGTCCAAGGGCGTCATTACCAGTTCAAAGCCCTTCCCTTCGGACTACGGTCGGCACCCAGGGTATTCACCAAGTGCCTCGCACCGGTGGCGGCGCAGCTGCGCCGCGAGGGGATTCACGTCTACCCCTACCTGGACGACTGGCTCATCCGCGCCAAGACGAGGGAGCTCGCCGTGGTCCACACGGCAAGGACCGTCCAACTCCTCACGGACCTGGGATTCTCCGTGAACTACGCCAAATCCCACCTGGTGCCCGCGCAAGTCGCACTGTTTCTGGGAGCGAGGCTCGACACAGTGTCCCTTCTGGCCTCCCCGTCGGAGGAGAGGACCAGGACCATCTTGGGCAAGGTGCAACGGATGTTGGTGGCCGACGCGGCCAAAGTGAGGTCCATCAAGTCCCTCCTCGGGATGATGTCTTCCTGCATCTACCTCATTCCCATGTGCAGGCTCCGGATGCGCCCGTTGCAAGAATTCCTGGATGCGCGCTGGATCCAGACGACGGGCAGCTTCGAGGAAAGGATCAAGCTCGACGAGAGTTTCCGACGAGCGATACGGTGGTGGGGCACCCGCGCGCATCTGACGGCGGGCATGGACTTCCAGACCCCAGCCCACCAGGAGACTGTGACCACGGATGCCTCCCTGGAAGGGTGGGGAGCGCACACCGAAAATCTGCACGCAAGGAGACTCTGGCTCCCGACGGAGAAGTCCCTGCATATCAACGTCCTGGAGCTCCGTGCAGTGTTTTGGGCCCTCAGGTCCTTCCTTCCGTCCCTCAAGGGCAAGGTGGTGAGGATCTTCACCGACAACACCACCACCACCATGTTTTACATCAGGAAACAGGGCGGAACCAGGTCCCCAGCGCTGTCCAAGGAGGCGCAGGACCTGTGGCATTGGGCCGTCGCCCAAGGGATTTTTCTGGTGCCGTTTCATCTGGCAGGGATAAAAAACACCATCGCCGACTCACTCAGCAGGGAGCTGCGCTCGTGCCACGAGTGGGAACTATGGCAGGATCTGGTGGATCGCCTCTTCCGACGGTGGGGCACACCCCAGATCGACCTGTTCGCGACGGCGACGAACACCAAGTGCCGGAGGTTCGCCAGCAGGTTTCCCCAGACGAGGAGCATGGGCGATGCTTTCTCGTTCCCCTGGGAGGGCCTGTTCCTCTACGCGTTCCCTCCCTTGCCTCTGCTAATCCGGCTCGTCAACCAGCTCAAGAGGTCACGGTGCAGGATGATCCTCGTCGCACCTGCGTGGCCGAGGCAGATATGGTTCCCGGACCTTCTGGACTTGTCAGCGTCCCCGCCGATCAAGCTGCCGGCGGACGCGGATCTACTCTCCAGGGAAGGAGGCGCCATCCTCCACCACGACCCGAAGTCACTGAACTTGCAGGCCTGGCTCCTGCAGTGCTAGAGTTTGGAGGATACGACATACCGGCCGATTGCAGAGAGGTTCTTGCAAAGGCCAGGGCGTCCTCGACTCTTAAATGCTACGGACACAAATGGAAGAGGTTCTCTGTCTGGTGCCACGCACAGAAGATTAACCCTCTACGGATTACGGCTCCCCAAGTACTGCCGTACCTGCTGACGCTGGCCAAAGCTGGTCTGGCACACGCGTCCATCAAGATTCATCTTGCTGCGATCTCCCGATACACCAGAACCACGGGGCGGACGTCCTTGTGGTCTCATCGTCTGGTGAAAGAGTTCATGAAGGGACTGTTCAGATCGTTCCCGCCGGTGAAGGCTCCGGCCCCGGCGTGGGAGCTCAACGTGGTGCTGACCAAGCTCATGGGACCTCCGTTCGAGCCTCTGCACTCGGCCCCGTTGAAGTTTCTATCGTGGAAAACAGCTTTTCTTGTGGCCATCACCTCCGCACGACGAGTGGGAGAGATCCAGGCCCTTTCCTGCAAGGCCCCGTACTTGACTTTCCACGACACGAGGGTAGTGCTCAGGACGCACCCCTCCTTCATGCCCAAAGTACCGTCGGACTTCCATCTCAACGAACCCTTGGTGTTACCTGTGTTCTTCCCGTCGCCTTCGTCGCCGGCTGAGAGGACTTTGCACTCGCTGGATGTAGCTAGAGCGCTGAAGTTCTACGTGGACCGCACGAAGGGTTTTCGGAAGACGTCACAACTCTTTGTGAACTTTGGACCTGTCAATCAGGGGAAGGCTCTCTCGAAGGCTTCCATCTCCAGATGGCTCTCCGGCTGTATCATGTGCTGTCACCGGTTGGCAAACCGACCGCTGCCTGGCCGTCCGAGAGCCCATTCCACCAGAGCGATCGCAGCTACCACGGCGTTCCTATCTGGTGTGCCCCTGCTGGACATATGCAGGGCTGCTACGTGGAGGTCGACGCACACCTTCACGAAATTCTACTGCGTCGACCGGGATTCCAGGGAGGAGTCCAGGGTCGGCCAAGCAGTGCTGCGCAACCTGTTCGCCTGAGGTGAGCCTGGTGAGGAGGTAAGATGCTTAATGTTGAGTTGATGTGATGCTTAATGTTGAGCCTTTGCCACCTCCCGTGGTTGTGCATGTGTGTACTGCTATGTATTCTTTATTCATGAGCATGTGAATCCATGCCAGACCCCATGCTGGAGAAGGAACAAGTTACTTACCTGTAACTGTTGTTCCCCAGCATGGGTCTGGCATGGATTCACATGCGAACCCTCCCGCCTACCCCTCTGCGGCTCTTCACTTGGTCATACTGCCACTTCACGTGCTTCCAAATCTGAAGATGGCTGCCAGAGGCGGTGCTTAGGAAGAGGGCAGTCATTGGCTGTGGTCAGTATGACGCAGAGACCAGTGATTGGTTATTACTACGAAAGACAGATCAGAAACGAAACTGATACTGGTTTTTTCTTTACCGAGGATTCCCAGCCTGACGACGGGGAATATTCATGAGCATGTGAATCCATGCCAGACCCATGCTGGAGAACAACAGTTACAGGTAAGTAACTTGTTCCTTATGCTTGTTTGGCAGTCCTCCTAGCTTCTTCGCTGGGCACGTGTCGTCCTTTAAGGCCGACGGCCCAAAACTGAGGAGAGTTTTTGCAGGCAATGGCTTTGTCCTTTGGTCAGAGGCTCTCTGGCACTTCCCACCTAGGAAGCTTGCTGGCAGAACCTAGAAGGCCACGCTGTGTGCTGGCTGGGTACCAGTTCTTGAACTGCTGGACGGGTCCTCTGAGGTCGGTATCTCCACTTGGAGATGTTTAGGGGAGGGATCTTGCTTCCCTCTTGAGGCCTTCCTTCACTGGTGGAAGCTGGAAGGCAGACTGTACCTTCAGCAGGGTCCAAATGAGTCCTCCTTACTCCTTTCAAAGTAATCAGATGATCTTCCAAAAGTCTTCTTGCAAAGTCTTCGGATGACCTGATCAGTGAGGGGTTCACCCCTCTTTTAAAGCCAAATGAGCCCCATTGATTGGTGCAGGCTAAACCTACCTAATGAACCAATCCTTGGTCCCCACCAACAATCTTCTGTTATGAGTGAGGTCATAACCAGAGTGCTTTGCAACAGGAAAGATAAGGGGTGACAGTCCCACCCATCTTCCTGTCTGTTGTGGATGAAAGTGTCTCACTGGATAATTGAGCTCTCTGTGGCTCCTGCGCAGGTCTCGTTTGAGGTTTGTGGCAAGAACAGACTTTGTCTCCATCAAATCACATACTTCTTCCCTCTGAAAAGGGGTCTCCCTGCAGAGGTTGCCTACTGTAAACATTTGTCCCTGACAATGCCATTCAATGCCCTTCATACAGAGGGGTGGGAGCTAGCTTCAAGTTGACACATTGCACATAAAAGAGGTGTTGACTTCCTGTCCCCTTTTGTCAGTTCTGCGATCAGGCCTCCTGCAGGCCTGTTTCAATTAACTCATCAGTATGGGCTGCCACCAGCAGAACTTTGACAATAGACACGGCGGATCCATTGAGCCTTTGATATTTAACTAGGCTGGCCATGGCAGGAGGGAGGTGTTGCCTTCCCCCTTCCTGAGATGCTTTGATATACTCGAGGCTGTCACATTCCAGCTGAACATGACAGGAAGACTGCGCCTGTAGGCTGTGTCCCCCCCATAGTACTCTTGACTGTTTGTTGTGCGGCAAGCATAGGTAAATGTGTGCGGTTTATCTCCACGCATTTTCCGAGGTTGATCTCCCACCATTACATTTTTTGGAAAAATATTTAAAAAGCCAAGGCGAGTGCACACCAGACATGCAAATGGTCGAATTCCTTACAGGGTGTCACTAGTTCTTGGAGTTAGCCCCTTCTGCGCTGACTTGACCTCATGATTAAAAAAATCTGAGGCTCTTCCAGAGAAGACACAAACCCAACATCCTTTTCCACTGACTGTGACATTACCAAGAAAGTAGACTGCAAACAAACACTGCTCCTACACTGTGGATTTCCGCCTTCTGGCCCGCTTCTCTGGGCCCACTCCCGGTGCCCTCTACTAAAGTAAAAAATCTTGGAGTCCGTATGTCCGACACTCTGTCTATGGCAGCTCGGGTATCGGCGGTCTGCCAGTCCGGTCATCTTCAGCTGAAAATATTGATAAAGGCACTCCATCTGATCCCTGGTGAACTACGTTCCCCAGTTGTAGCCGCCATGATTCTGAGCAAATTGGACTACTGTAACTCTCTATCTGGCCCAGCCTAAGGGGCTGGTAGGCCGGTTGCAACGACTTGAAAACATGGCAGCGCGGGCGGCATATGGGTCCCCTTATGGGGTTCACATCACCCATGTACTGCGCTCTCTGCCTTGGCTCCCTCTGGCCCAGCGCATCCAATTTAAGTCACTTTGCATTGTTCACTACGCTCTCCATGACCAAGGAGCAGAATATTTGCGCACCAAGTTTGTGCGCTATGCCCCAAACTGCTCCTTGCGGTGTGCAGCCTCTGGTCTGCTTTGTGTGCCGCCTTTTCGGCTTTCCCGGTGGGAGGTCGGACCTGCTCTGTTGCTGCCGCCCACCTCTGGAATGCCCTCCCTCTACCTCTTAAACTTCTATCTAATCACCTGCTTTTCCGGAAAGCCTTAAAGACTCTCCTGTTCTGATTTTCTGTTTGCCTCCGTTGCCTTTTCTGACTGGCTCTTGGGCTCCTTCTCTCTAGCGCCATGATGCCTCGGGCGACCGTGCGCTTTACAAAACTCCTTAACATAACAAGTAGTCAACAGAAAAATAACCGTTTTAAAACATACGTGTAGCATTTAAACCCCCTCCGCAAACTCAATTTCCAGAGAAAAGCTTAATTTTTCACCGGCTGCCGAGTGCTCCGGGACAGCTGTATGGGTGGGTTCCTTCTTGCATTCCACTCCCACCCCCAAGCTTCCTAGGCTCCACGCCCCAAGCAGCTGCCCACTTTGGCCACCCCAGCCTATTTCCCCTCAGACATATTTCTAGGTGAGGACTGCCAGGGCACCAATTCATCAAAACACCAGGGTTAGCAGAAGCAACGTCTCGTATCATACACCTAATGACTTCATAGAAAGGGCCATCACATGATATTGGGTGCCAAACACTTCAGAGGAAATCATAGGTAGTGGCTCACAAATGTAAAAACGCCTATAATAGGTGTTCGACCAGTGAAATAGTACAAAGTGGACAAAATGCCACTTCATATATTAATTAGGGTGCTGCTTCAATATGACATTAATATATCCCTCCTTGCTGTACTTTATGAAAGCCCTATATGGGGATACAGTGGTCAAAATTCGAGTATCACAGGGCGGGCGCTATCGGCGTCCATCCCAACACTGAAGGGGACTGAAACAGGGGTGTGCTCTAGCACCCCTGTTTTTCAATATCTCTACCTATCATTACTGGCAAAAAAAGTGGGCGAATCATTGAACTCGCCGCCTCAATATGGGAAGAAGGACTTGGTTTGCATATCTTATGTAGATGACGTTTGTGGTCCTTGATAGGACAAAAATCGGCCTACAACGTTCTCTGCATTCTCTTTCGATCTTTGCCTCTGAGCTGAAACCCAACATCAATAAAACTAAAATCATGATGTTTGGGAAAGGTACACTTGTTGATAAGTCTAGTTACTGGTGGTTAGATGGAGAGAAGGTGGAAACCACTAGCAGCTATTTATACTTAGGAATTACCATCAGGGCTAAGTTCTCTGGAGCTGCAATTCTAGAGGAGGTAACCCAAAAAGCCTGGAAGAAATGGCTTGCACTAAGAAAGGTAATCGACTCCTGAGGGGGGAGATCCCTAGAAGCCAAGATCCTAGCATACAAGGTATCCATTGTGCCTATGATCATGTATGCTCTAGAAGTATTTCCATGGAAGTGGGTAGAAGCAGTGGGCAAATTAGAGGGAAAGATCTTACGTTCCATGTTAAATCTTACCCCAGGCACGGCAATTCGGGCCATTAGACTAGAACTGGGGCGTCCTTCTCTTGGTATGTTATGGTCTGTAGCATCCTGCAACTTATGGGCAAAAATAAAATATGCATTGGCAGGCCCGGACAGCCTATTCTCGCTCACACTGCAACATGCTTGTAGATTTGAGTCGAGTAAATGGTTTAGCAATTTGGAAACTAGTTACAAAATATCTGGCTGATGGCGGTGTTACCCAAATGCCCGAAACATGGTTGGGCTTTAATCTAGCAATGATCCCTGTAAAAGCAAGAGCCCATGATGTGGAGTTGGCCCTGACGCATCTTAATTCTTTGAAAAAGTTCTACAAATACTTTAGACAATCTTTCCTTAGAGGTAGCCCCAAGCCATATTTAAGAAAAGGCGCTACCCTGCTATGATTAGGATTATTCTCTCAGTCAGATCTCCAGACAATAAAGGTGCTCGTAAATACGGGGCATGGCGAGGCATTCCCTACCATAATAGGTTGTGCAGACTTTGTGGGAAAGCAATTGAATCTGCTAGACACGTGTTAATCCAATGTGAAACGCTGGAAAGCAATTATGGACGTGCTTATAAGAAGTACCAAAACCCTGCCTCCGATTTATTTTTGAGTAGTTTGTTTGGAGTCGACACCTCGGTGCTGTCAACAGGCGGCAATGTATGTTTTGGAAGTAGTATGCAAGAAAGCTTTTATAACGAATGATGACTGAATATAACACACATTTTATATTTTGTAATTTTATGATGTCAATGCTTAAAAGTGCATTTTTTAAGGTTTTAATGCATATGGTATAATATGTGCAATTGTGTTTTTGCATATGTCAGTGTAAAAAGGTTGCTAGACAACCAAAATGCACTTTAAATTAAATTTAAAAAAAATTAAAATAAAATGACATTAATGCAGTCAAAATATGTCAAGAGCACACCCAGCTGAACCAAAACTGACCTAGGAAACTACTTTTACATGACTGCCCAGCTTCAGATAGACAGTTACTTCCATCTTACGCAGTTAAAACCCCACATGCCAATTATGGTCATAATGCGCGCCTTCCCAGGCAATATAAGAGAAAAATAAAACGATTACAGTATAATGTTCCATGAAACATCTATATACAATTCACCTCATGTAGGATGAGCAATCAAATTGTGAAAACACACATAGACATATAGAAAGACCATAAGATATACTTCAAACACACAGACACACACATCCCATGGTCGCAACCGTTAATACTTTATCCAACACCCAAAGCTATGAGCCACATTACATCTCCCTTTTGCCAAAAGCAAAACCACTGAGAAAGGTGACCTCGGGAATGTCGCACCCAGAACTGTATCCAACCTGTCTAGCACGTCCTTCCAAAAATCAATAACCCTCGAATAGTCCCAAAGCATGGGCAACAAGGTGCCTCTCCTCTGACCACAACCGTAACAGGACTCGTCGTTTAGCATACCGAACCCATGCATCCGCACCGGAGTCCAGTACAAATGACCTAACATTCTTTGAGTAAATCGCAAATTCAGATCTTAGCGCCCATCCTCCGTATGCCATCCCATTCCCTGACAGAAAAATCCCTTCCTAACGCCTGAATTCACGCCTGTCTCAATTTTCCCCATAATTCCACATAAGAATCCTCCATAGGCATCATTTTACGGTAGGTTGAACAAATCACAAGCTATTGGTTTAGTCCTCATTGGAGCATTCAACATCCCTTGTCCATTGAAAAAATAACCTCAAAATACCTCCTGAATTCCCTTTTACCTAAGCCAAGGCTTCGACTCCGAGAAGCAAAGGGTACATCCGACCATCATGCCAAACATCACCAACCTTCAAAATCCCTCTCATAATCCAACTACGCCAACACAATGTCTTATTCCCAGTTTGCAAACTGGGATTATGCTAAAGTGAAGCCCCATAATGTATCCATACATTCTGGCCATTACCAATAATCCATGATGCAAGCGCAATCCTGGTAGCATCAATAGATGGTAACTTGGTAGCTAAATTGGGCATCTTCCCCATGGAATATAAACTATTCTGAGAATATGGTGAAAACCAATCTCTCTATTTAGACATCCATAGTGGTTCAGTGGCTCCCCTTTCTGCAAAATAATAAGCAGATTTCTTCAGTAGGAATCCCTATGATAATTCTCAGGAATAGGGTATCCAAAACGACCCTCTTGTACACTGCACACCAGGATATATCCTGGTATTCCAGGTCTCTTCCCTTCACCCCACAGAAACCTCTGAAAAACCTTGTCAATACGTCTAAGCATCATCTTTGGAAATTTCAACTGGAGAGATTGAATGATATAGAGCACTTTAGGCAAAAGTACCATCTTAATGGCATTAATAATATTAATGCTGAAAGTAAACGCTAAGTAAACTGCCATAATGGTAACGGCCCATATTTAAACGGCAATTTACATGAGTATGATGAAAATAAAAAAATTGTATCAATAACAAATATTAAATTGGATTCACAAAAATAAAAAAATAAACCTGACCAAACGTTAATAGGGTTATTAACGTTTGTACAGATTTTTATTTTTTTTATTTTATTATGAGTTGCTGACGCTTACATGCTGATATTGGTGGGGGATGGACATCAGGTTTTTTATTCTGCGTTCTTATTGGCGCAGGATGAAAGAATTGTTTTATATGTTAAGTAAATATTGACGTAATGGAATGTGGCCTTGTTTGGTTGGGGTAATCTAGGATTGGGATTGTTAAATTTGATGGTGGATTGGGCAACTTAATGCTTGTAGATTCTAAGGGAGGGCTGTCCGATCATTCCATGATTGATTTGGGGTTGAATTTGAAATGCGTACGGACACAAACTTGATCAATAGTGCCAATGACATCCCATAAATGTATCTCTTCTTTTTGGCCTAAGAGCTCCTTTGTGATACAGATGTAGTCTCCTCTATAGGCTTGTGATCCAAGTCAGTCAAAGATGCTTCTGCACTCCTAGTCAGTGAAGGAGTGCAGCTGACCCTCCAGAATAACACGAAACATAGCCGTAACCATTAAATATTTTAGCTTCTTGCCTTTTCTTTTGCTACATCAAATGCCTTTCTCTTTTCCAGTATATTCCTGCTAACATCACCAAAGTTCATGCTCTTATGACCCCCGCAAACCCCCAAGAGAGATCACCAACCTCACAAGCTTTCTTCAAGATCATCCCCTTGATGGGGAATCTTAGAAACTTCACAATGAAGTGCCTAGGTCTCTGGCCAAGTGTAGGTTTTTGGCCCAGGGATATGTGTGCCCTCACCATCTCAAGAGACATGTTTGTATCCAAGTTAAGCAAAGAAATTAGGATTTTTCACAAGAGGCCCATAGGATATCCCATTTCCACATTCTCTGGAAATCCGGCCACTCTGATGTTATTTCTTCTGGAGACTTTTTTTTCCTGCTCAGATGGTTTGAGAGCCAATTTTTCACTAAGGTTGTGCAGCTCTCTTATTTGGTCTGCCATCCTCAAGGTTTTCTCATCCACTGAAGTAAGATGTACCTCAACTGTATCGGCTTTAGAGGTTAGATCTACACATACTCTTCAGCATTGCACAGCTTTCCTTGATTCGAGCTATGTCCAAAGTCACCTTGGTTAGAATGTCCAACAATTTGTCATCTTTTTTTCAGGGGTGTCTTCTCTGCCCTTCTGCCTCTTTGCTGTTTGGGATGTTTCAGCTGTACATGGATCAGACATTGTAAATCGAGGGAGTCTTTATTTTTTTTATTTATTGAGCATTTGTATGGCGCCTATACAGCAGAAAGTGTTTAAGTCTCAGGGCATAGTAGCACAGCTTTCAAGCTGCCATCCCTGGAGCTGACAGTTCTAGAATCTTCCATCTCATCTTTTGTTGGGCATGAACTTAGTTATTTTCTCGTGGTTTGTTAATAGAAGGCCCTGTTGTCTGTCTTTTATAAAGTACATTTCCAAAGCACCAAACCACCTACTAATTCAACTTCCTATTAAAAAAGAAGTCTTTATAGAGTCTTGTTGGGTTTAAAAGGCATGATTCATCCACTTATTTTTTGCACATTCTTGCAACACTTCCCTAGCACTTAAAATAACAGATATGACTATTATCCAAATTAGGGTCTTATTCCATTCCCTGTGTAATGGTAAGGCAGGCGCTTATGCAAATGCCACCTATTTTATTGCCCACTGCATTACAGATTGGTGGAATACTTCTTTACAGAAACGCAGATATTGCCCTCTACTAAAGATATGCTGGTAAAGGGAGTGCACTCTCCCCTGATGTTTTTGCTGTCCATGTTGTCATGGAAGCGCAGATAGCTATTTTTACGTAGGAGAAAATCATTTGTATGGGATCTCCGAAAGGGGTGAAAAAGAGGGCATCAGTGATGCCCTCTTTCTTGCCCCCTTTGCAATATCCTGCAAAGAAGAGTCGATGATTGCACCTCTGCGTTCAGAATTATGTATTGTAGTGGCACATAATCGGTTTCCATCCTGAAAATAATGATGGATTCTTTTTTTAATCCTTTTTTTTTTAGATAATGCATGCAAATTTAATGGCATATTTTGGAGGGCATAAATCTGCTTCTGTTGTGTAGGCAATAATCCTGTAATTTGGCAGTGCCCTTGGATTAGCACTGGTAGTAAAAGTCATTCCCACTGGTGGTAATCAACCCATAAAACTGGTAGCAGCTGCATTGAGGGCCTTAATTGTACTCAATGTGTCGACATTGGAATATGAATGTCTGAGTTTGCCCTGCTGGGGTTCAAGCTGCAGGATGAACAGTTGCTAGCGGCAACCACTTCACTCACTGAGCCATCACCATCCTTTTCTTTAAATTCTATTAAGAGGGGTGATTTCTTAAACAATCTCTCTCCCTCTGCAGATTGGCACAGCTGCACCTTGCAGTAGCAATTCTGAAAGCGCAAAGCAAGAGGTATTGGAGAAGATGTTTACTTTCTGCTTGCTAATAGATGCAGCTTTCCTTCCATCAATTGCCTGCTGCAGTGGCTTTGAAGATATACATGCACGTCGTTTTCAGACAGAGCAATGGGACAGGCCACTGGTAAAATGTCAAAAACCAAAGTGAATTAATTTGGGCAAACACAGGGTGGGCACAACTAAATCATATTTTGCATTCTAAGTGGAAACGGGCACTGCATCTGTGACCAGGGGTGTCATGTGGATTGTCTATTGCCTGCGACAATTGAGGAAATTCCCTTTGGTTTATTGCACGTCTACCAGTGGAGTAACTTAAAATGTTGGGGGGACGGGGGACATGACATCTGAAAAAAGGTGCCCCAGCCAAATGAATGGGGACAAAATGGTGTGCCATGAATGTTGGGGGGGACAAACGCCCCTGCCCCCCCTAAAATTACGCCCATGACGTCCACCCCCTTCTAATGCCCTGTCGGGAGGCGCTCCAGCTTGTGTTAAAGACCAGAAACGAACTATTCAGCTCATCCTTTTATGGGTTTAACAGGAGCATCTACTGCTCACCTGCACACCTCCAAGACCATCAATGTGCCTCTCCACCTGAGTTGCATTTAACATTGTAATGTCCTCTTTTTTTCCACCAGAGTGCTTTCAGGTTTAAGGTTGTGGCAGATCGCCACAGATATTGAAATAATGGGCCATACTGAATTATTTAAACTCTAAAATCAATGATAACTTTAACCACGTGACTTCAATTGAAAACCTCCCTCAACAACAAGGTAACATTAAGAAGTCCACAGTTGGGAGAATCAATTCACATGTGAAATAGTACACGGTCTTTTAAATAAATCCTTTCCATCCTATTGGCCAGTTAATCCAAGATGGACATGGTTATAATATATCTACCCAACAAAATGCTGTGTTCTCTGCCAAACCTACATCAGAACATACATTTAAAAAAGTGTCATCCCTTTGCTATCCAACCAGTCATCAGAAGAAAGCTCCCTCCGTAATGTCACGTGTGCTAAGCAGACACAGCACGCCTGTAGCTCCCAGAGCTCCCTGCTGCCCTTTCTTAGCAGGAGCATGTAACTGTAGTTCAGGTTCAGAGGGGTGGAAAAGCTGCATTATGCAGATAGCTCCCCGGTCTCGTACAGCAGAGTTGCCCCATGAACAGCACCTTCTGCATCATAGTTGGCCAGGCTTTAGGCAGCCAAGCTAGCCCCCCTAAATCGTACATCATGCACTGCAAATGATCAAGAGGAATCCCCTAAATTGCACATGCTCTATGCCCTGAGAGGCCCGCGTGTTGCATGAAGGCAGCATCGGTATTGAAGAGGAAAGAGTGAAGCTGGAGAACACTTCGGCCCTGCGTGCCAAGAGCATGCAGGGAATGTGCAGAAAGGATGTGTCAGCAATAGGTCGTTAGTAGCAAAGTCGGAGAACATGAATGGGCCAATATGTCACTAGAAGGCAGAACGTGTACCGATAAAAGGAGACTGAAGACCTGTGTGTTAAGAGGAGGTAGGAAGTATGCAGACTGCCTGGCTCAGCATTAGGCGGGCGGCAAGTGCGAAGCTGGGGCCCATGAAGGCTCTGTGCATCATAGAATGCCCAGGCAATTGAAATCCGCCCACTTGTCTCAAATATGTCTTTTCTAACGTTTTGGAACTAGCTTCTAAACTGAGCAAACACTCGTCCTTAGAATCACACTAAATTGTGTACATGTGTAAGTAATAGGGTACAAATAAGTCATCCACCCGAAACTCAAGAAAGGAAGCCCCTCTCCCTCTAATTCCCCCTTTTGTAGTGCAAAGTGCTGGTGAATGGTGAGGCAATTCCTTGCTAGCACCCAGACACCCACCTGCCCCATGATGACAGTTCACACATTTTGCACAAACGCCCCGACAGCCCCTAGGGTTAGATAAACACTGCATACTTTATTTTGTCATGGTTCGTTATTCAGCTCTTGCACAAAACTTTCCAAGGAGTTCTGGCGGATAGCAGTGCCTAGTAAGAGGCTGGAAATGCTGCAAATTCCAGATTGCATTGTCATTGGACTGTTCATCCCAGTCCATACCATCTCCTCCCCCACATACCCAGGCCTTTAGGCCTTGGGAGGTTGCGCTCAGCTTTGTGGGGCATTTCGAGAAATCCACACACCATGTTTTATCTTTCCTGCTCCTCTTCCCATCGTGAAGAATCATCTGTAGCGTTTCAGCACCATTCCTGAAACCAAAGACCAGTAGCTGCTGCAACAAGAGATGAGGGGTGGCAGGGGTGGGGGGGTATTTTCAGCCTGTGTGTGTGTGTGAGAGAGAAGTGTGTGGCTTGTGAGAGACTCTGGGTAGACTTCTGGGAGAAACGAGGAGGGATTTTGCCGCCTGTCTGATCGCCTAACAAACGCTGTTCTTTGCCCTCACTGTCAAAAGTGACTATTGAAGTTAAGTATGGCTCTCAGCCTGCCAAGCAACATACCAGGGAAGATGAAATGGGTGTCGACGGTCTTCATATCTCAGGCAGCCCTTTCTTATTTAATGATGAATGGAGTCTCCAATTGTCTCCCTTCCCTATAATGTACCTATGAGACATATATGTGTGTCAAGGGGATATCTCCTCCTTCAATTATTTCGCTATTGACACTATACATGCACATCCTAAAGGAGGCAACAGAGAAGTGAAACTCGGGCAGCCTGAATGGCGCTATATTATAGACTATAACACCAAGTCCCCGAATGGCCACAATAAGGACGAAGAGTTATACACATTTGTGGGTGAATAATTATCTTAACAACCCCATGTGTATCCGCATGAATTATATGTAGCCTTTTTGCCGGATTCTCCACATCAAATGAAAACCAAATATATGTAATGGTAAACTTTCCGTTTATTTTAATAATTGTACTTTTTTTTTTGTTGTAGAACACATATACTTCTTTTTACGCTTACTTCATTTTTACCAATGCCAATGCAGATCCTTACCGGCCAACGTTCCCCATATATACATTTCTATCCAATGAAAATGTATACCATCTAGTGCACTTTATTTTGGTATAACAAAGAGTGCATCAATTTGGCTATCATTGGGCATAAAGCACTATGCGCTTTATCACATGATATTTAATATTGCGGCTGGACCAAAATACCTTTTTGAATATGACAATGTTGGCCATCATTGTGTACAAAACACTTTTCACTTTATTTTATTTCATCCATTATTGCTGCTTAAACAAATTACATTTTTGAATGACAATATTGCACTATGCATTTGTAATTTACTATGGGATTCAATCAATGTCCTCGATATAAGATCGGCTTCTATATAGGCAATATTTATTGCACTATATATTTGCATTTTACTACAAAACACTGTTTTGTAATATACTGCATTGCAATGAAATACTGTGTCCACTTGGACTGCACATCAACAACGTAGCCGTGACAAAAATGAGGATTTTAGCTTGCTACGTGGATGGAATATAGTCTCAAATTGTTTATGCAATATCACTCGGTCATTCGATCAAAACACTTCAACCTGGTGCAATAATTCAGCCATCACTGTTTACAAAGCTCTTTGCACTTTACTATGTCATATTCCATATTACTGCTAAAATAAATTGCAAATCTTAATACAGCAAGGATGTTATATGCGCTTGCACTTTATAATGGGACTTAACCAATGTTACCGATATTAGATTGACTTGTATATAGGCAATATCTACTGCACTATGCATTTGCACTTTACTACAAAACACCGTTTGGAACATACGGTATTGCAATAAACGACTGTGTCCACTTGGATTACATAACACCAACGCAGCCATGATAAATGAGGATTTTAGCTTGGTACATTAATAGAATGTAGTCCCAAATTGATTATGCAATATCACTAGGTCATTCAGTTAATATGTGTAAAACTGGTGCAATAATTTAGCTAGCATTGTTTACAAAACACTTTGCACTTTATTATGTCACATTCAATATTACTGCCCAAACCAATATATATATTTTCTTATCCAATAAAGTTGTACCATGCATTTGCCCTTTAATATGGGCCGTGATTTCCTTATTAAGAAACTTTTCAAGATGTCTGCCAGTAACACCAACGTTTAAGATTATTCAGTGCTGTGATTTACATTGGGTAACGACACCAAAGAAGGACTTGCCAATGTTTGTGAAAGAGATCTTTGAGCATTGTGGTTACCTAATCTGACGAAACCCGTTGAGGGTGAAACACGTTATTTTCTGTCCAGGACTGACCACCATGACTTTAATACAGGACATTATCCACAGTTTCTAAGAAGTTGGTATTCATTTTCGGAACGTATTGCTAGAGGGCCGCTGTTTCTTGACAGCTTTGCAGTTTTGTTTTTCATATATATAATATATATATTGTCAAGATGAGAACGTGAAATGGGAGCGGTCTGTGGGGGCCAGTGGTGTATGTGCCATGAGGAAAGCGGTTGTTCTGCCTCTTTGGGCCTTTTTAATGTATAGCTATGATTTCTAATGCTTTGTGATGACTTTTACGCATTGCTATGCAGTATTATGATTTTTTATATCTGGTTTCAGGATTGGTCGTGTCCCACACAAACCTGCCCATCTAGGTCTCGGACTGCTCCTCGCACTAACATGCTCACATTTTATTTTCCAACACATAACATGCATACAAACTAAGCCTCCCACACATGCCAAATGGCCACTCCTCCCAACAGTAATGATATCTCACAGGCAACATGCTCCTCTTGCAAACAAGATGTCATGCAACATGCATTTAATCCCTGATCTGGTGTTCAGGAGCTAGAAAATATAATAATAAACGTCCCACATCAGAACACTACAGCTGTACAATGCCACAGCCAAGGCATCCTAGTGTTATTGGCACACCAGGCTGCTCTTTGGACACAAATACCTTTGATTTCGACACAGAAAACTTAGAAACTGACACAGAGCTCAGGGTACATATGGTCATCATGCAACAACACAACAGCAAAGCTATCTTGCACCCCCCCCCCCCGACCCCCTAATCTTACCCACCACCCTCTTTCAGACCTGCCCGAATGCCTGGGGGCCATGGAAATGCAAGCAGAGAGTAGTATCTTAACATAACAGAAAAGCCCAATTTCCCACAGTGCTTATGTATCACCCATCAGCCTAATGCTTGTACAAGGCCACAGGAACTTTCTGTTAACCCTTCGAGGGCATGGATCCCAGAGGAGCCACAGATCAAAGGTCATCTTGGTATAAGAGTGCCCTTTATTGGTTATCGGCACTTCTATTCTATGAAGCATTCCTGTCAATTGGACCCAACTATTTATGACCATTCGGGGCCCCTAGGAGAATATATGCTTTATGCTCTCCTGGCCACAGACCGAGTCAGCACAGCCCCTTTTGGCGAGGTCTTGCTGTGAAGCATTAGACCATCCGCACGGTGGGTGTGCGCTCACCTGGGCTATATTTAATTTTTAAATTAAATTAGGTTAGATCAACCCCCGGAAAATGTGTGGGGCTAATCTGCACACATTTTCCCATGCTCACTGCACAACATACACTTAGACCCATGTACTCTGGGTGGACAGAGCCTAAAGGCGCTGTCCCCTCGTCATATTTAGTTGGGATATGACAGCCAAGAGTACACCAGGTCATCTCAGAAGGGGCAGGGCAGGGCAAAACCTTCCTCCTGCCATGGCCAGCCTAGTTAACTATCAAAGGCTCCATGGATCTGCCCCGTCCTTTTGTGTAAGCACTGCAGATGGTGGCATCAATTAACATACCAATTGAGTATACTTCAAACAGGCCCACATGGGGCCTGGCTGCAGAAGTTAACAAAGGAGACCGGAAATCCCAGCAACCTTTGATATGCACTGTGTTGACCTGAAGTCTGCTGCTGCCCTTAGTACCAATGGACAGTGACAAGTCATGTCTGGGACTGTGTGTAATACAGTATTCTCCAGCATTGGATCTTTCATGGATTCACATGCTTAGAATATTCCCCGTCGTCAGACTGGGAACCCTCGGTACACATATATATAGTCATTTCCAATAGGAAAAACTTCTGCCCTATCCCCGTCTGCGTCCTCTACGGGGCCGCCCACGTACGCCCCGTTGGACGTGATGGTATATAAGCCCCGCCCCCGCGGGTCCCTTCAGATTTCAACCGTCTCCAAAGATAGTGGGATCTCCTCGTGTATTTTCTTCAAATACTTATCGATTGTTTCTAACTCCTGCGAGTTGGTCTGTTTGGTCCGCTTCCAACTCCTACGAGTTTTGTTAGTTGGTCTGGCAATAATGTCGGGTAAGCCTCTTTTCCGCCCGTGTGCCACGTGCGGTCTAAAGAAGGTTTATGAAGGGGATGGCCATCTTGACTGCATCTACTGCCTTCACCCCCACCACTCGGCGGACCAATGTGATATCTGCAAGGGGTTTTCCCAAAAAACCCTGAAGGACCGGAATCGGCGACTGGTCTCGTGGCTGAACGACGGCGCTGGAGCGTACCCTCAGTCGGAGGTAGGATCGGTGCGCAGTATCGCCTCAGCGAAAACATCAGAAGCCTCCCGACGCTCACATCCGTCGGAACCTCCGGCCAAAAAATCACGACCTACGGGGAAGGACGTGCCTCGAAGTCATTCCTCTAAGGCCTCATCGAAAGAATCGACGAAGAAATCATCTTCCTCTTCTTCTTCGTCGAAGAAAGACAAGGACAGGCCAAAATCCTCCTCGAGCGATCAGAAAAGATCAGCTACGAGTAGAGAGGCGGATAAACGCAGGGAGAGCTCCGCGAAGGCGGGACCGCCTAAGCCACCTGCAGGCCCTCCGTCGACGACGGCGACGATCCAAGTGCCCACTCCGTCACAGTCCCCCGCCTTTCAAACGGGCTCATCGTCGACGACGATTCCCTCGTCGACGGAGTTCCAGGCCTGGAGGCCAGAAACGTTCGACATGGGGCTACCCGACACACTGCTACAAGATCAGCCAGTTTCGATCGCCTCCAAAGAAGACGACGGCTTCAGAATAGTGAGCCCGGAAGACCTGGGGCTACGGCCCAGATTTCCTTCTGGTGCAACCTGCTCTCAAGTTTTCACCCAGCCTCCAAACGCCCAGGCTACTCTCTCCATGGAGGTACTTTCCTCCTTACACTCGCTCTTGAAGTCCCTGGACGAAAGGCTCCCGCCTGTTCCGACGACTCCCCTCGTCGACGAGCCCGGACCTTCACACCGCCCGACTAGATCGGTCGTGGGCCCAACTGCTCCAACAGTCCAGGAAGAAGGTGAGCTCTCGGACTCCCTCTCTGAACAGGGGTCAGCTTCTGATATCTCCCTCTCGCCGTCGAGAGACCCGTCATGGGTTTCGGATGTGGAGGTGGATCCTCCGAAAAGTCCCATTCACCCATCTCCACCGGATGACATAGGGGCCTTCCATTCCATGATGGAAAAAGCCTGCAAGGAGTTCGGTTTGACCCAACAAGAAGAAAAGAAGGACTGCTTCCTCTTTGACCACATGGGCAAGAATAGGCGTTCCGTTTTTTCGATACCGATACTGGACCACGTATGGAAAGAGGGCGTCCAAACCATGCGGCATCCATTCTCGGAACCTGCGGTCAAAGGCCGCGTAGAGAAAAAATTTAAAGTTCCAGATTCGACGCCAAAATGCCTCTCTGCGCAACCCACGCCTGACTCGGTGGTATCGGCGGCGGCGACGAGAAAGGCAAAGGCCCAGCATAAGTGCTCTACCCCGCCGGACTCCGAAGCTAGACGCCAAGACGCTTTCGGTAAGAAGATCCTGTCAGTGGGAGCGTCAACAGTGAAAGCAGCGAACTCCCTGGCAATCATGGCCAGGTATGACAGGGAGATGTGGCACAGACTGGCACCCATTTTGGACCACCTCCCAGAAGAACACAGAAAATCAGCTATGTCCCTGGTTCGTGAAGGAGAAGAAGCCGCGAACCATGCTATCAATATAGCGGTGGACCTGGCAGACTCGGGGTTCAAACAAATTAACAATGGAGTGGTTCTACGACGCCAGGCCTGGCTCAAGTGCACCAACTTTAGACCCGAGGTGCAATATAAGGTCGTCGACATGCCTTTCGAAGGTGACCACCTGTTTGGCGAAAAGGTGGATGAGGCCTTGAAAGGAATGAAGGAGGACTCTGAGACGGCGCGCTCGCTGGGCTCTCTCCAAAGCGGTAAGCCCTTTCGTTCCTTTCGCCCCTTTAGAGGAGCTACGGGAAACGCACGATTTGCGGGATCCAGGGATAGAGCATTCGGGAGGTCTTCATATCCGTCCCAAGGCTATAGACGCGCCTCACAGTCCTCGACCCGACGCAGAAATTTCCAGGCCTCTAAGAGACGTCCCACTTACTCGTCGTCGACGGGAAAACAAAAAGATCAACAATGACGTTCTAGGAGGGAGAGTGTCAAGTTGCGTCGAGGAATGGGAGTCAATTACGACAGATCGGTGGGTTCTGGACACGGTGAGACTGGGACATTCCCTAAGATTCAAATCCAGACCTCCAAGACGTCCACCGATACGCCTGTCTCAACCACACCTAAGCGTCTTGCGTCGAGAGGTTGCGCTCATGCTAAAAAAAGGCGCCATCGAGTTAGTCCCTGCTTCACAGAGAGGCTTAGGGGTTTACTCACGCTGCTTCGTAGTAAAGAAACCAAACGGGAAGTGGCGCCCCATCCTCGACCTACGGGACCTCAACAAAACCCTGCTGAGTCAAAAGTTCAAGATGCTTACTCTACAGGAGGTAATCAGATCGGTCCAAAAGAACGATTTCCTAGCGTCTCTGGACCTCCAAGATGCGTATTTTCACATTCCGGTGCGCACTCACCACAGGAGGTTCCTGAGGTTCCTAGTCGGCCAAACACACTACCAATTTACTGTGCTCCCTTTCGGCCTGAAGTCCTCCCCAAGAACCTTTACAAAGTGCCTAGCACCCGTAGCAGCCTGGCTGCGGAAGGAAGGGCATCACGTTTACCCGTACCTCGACGACTGGCTCGTGAGGGGATCCTCCCCAGCGTCGACCAACGACAGCCTATTGACCACCTTGCGACTGCTACAGCGTCTGGGATTTGCAGTGAACTACGAAAAGTCTTCACTAAAGCCCTCGAAGAGCTTGAAGTTCCTAGGTGCTCAATTCGACACCCACACGGGACTAGTGAAACCATCCCTGGAAAGGTTGTTGAAAATCAAACACCTGACAAGCCAACTTCGTTTACAGAGAAGGTTGTCAGTAAGAAAATATGCGGCTCTCCTCGGCTCCATGGCATCGTGCATCCACCTAGTCGCGAACTGCCGGTTGTTCATGAGACCTCTACAGGAGTTCCTATCAGACAGATGGAAGCAGGCCACAGGCCGCTGGTCGGACAAGATAATAGTCGACGACGAACGAGTTATCAAAGCCATCCGATGGTGGAAACTGGCACGCAACCTGGACAGAGGGGTCCCCCTGCAGGAGCCGGAATTTCAGAACACCATCATTACAGACGCCTCTCTGTCGGGCTGGGGAGCACACATGTCACGTCACCAAACCCAAGGCAGGTGGTCGTCGACCGAATCTCGCCTACATATCAACGTCCTGGAGCTAAGGGCGGTGAGATGGGCCCTGAAATCTTTCCTCCCACACATCAAGGGGTCAAAAGTAAGAGTGCTCACGGACAATACGACAGCTATGTTCTACCTGATAAAACAGGGTGGCACCAGATCCAGGACCCTCTCGAAGGAAGCTCAAAAGATCTGGCATTGGGCTTTAAAACACCACATCTCCCTAGTGGCATACCACCTACCGGGAGCGAAGAACTTACAGGCGGATTCCCTGAGCAGGACTATGTCACAAATACACGAGTGGGAGCTGGACTCCACTCAACTCGGGGAAATCTTCGAAAGATGGGGGACCCCGTCGATCGATCTCTTCGCCACGGAAAGAAACCGAAAATGTGCTCAGTTCGCGAGCAGATGGCCCCAAACAGACTCCCTGGGGGAAGCGTTCTCGTTTCCGTGGACAGGCAAGTTCCTCTACGCCTTCCCTCCATTTCCCCTCATACGGAGGACGATCCAGGGGATCCACAGGTACAATTGCCGGGTCATCCTAGTGGCCCCGCGCTGGCCGAGGCAACCAGGGTTCTCAGACCTCCTTCATCTGTCGCTGGATCAGCCGATACCATTCAGGAAAGTACCGAACCTCCTGTCCAGGGACGAGGGGACCGTGTGGCACCACAATCCGGACAGCCTGAACTTAACTGCATGGCTCCTGACTTCTCGGAGTTCGGGAACCTAAAAGTCTCGACTGATTGCCGAAGGATTCTGCAGGCGGCCAGAGCCCCGTCCACTAACAAATCATATGTAAGCAAATGGAAAAGGTTCTGTATATGGTGTCAAACACAACAAAATATACAACCTTTGGAAGTAACTCCGGAGCAAATCCTCCCGTATCTTCTTCATCTTGCGGAAAGCGGACTGTCATCATCGTCAATCAAAGTACACCTGGCGGCTGTTTCGAGATTTACCAGAAGAAGACAGTCCCCTCCACTATTCAGTGACAGGCTAGTGAAGCATTTCATGAAGGGTCTGTTTAGAACCTTCCCTCCGAAAAAACGGTTCCCACCGTCGTGGAGTCTGAACACGGTTCTAGCTGCCTTAATGAAGCCTCCCTTTGAGCCAATGTCCTCTTCATCTCTACAATTTCTATCTTGGAAACTCGCGTTCCTAGTTGCCATCACTTCGGCTAGAAGAATGTCGGAACTACAGGCACTGGTCATAGACCCTCCATATCTGAGGTTCTTTAAGGACAAAGTTATTTTATCAACTAACCCTTCATTCATCCCAAAAGTACCGTCGGTCTATCATAAGCACTCGACCCTGGTACTCCCTACTTTCTTTGCATCTCCTTCGTCGACGGCGGAGAAGGCTCTTCACACTCTGGACGTCAAAAGGGCGCTAAAATTTTACCTACAAAAAACGCAAGATATCAGAGCCACCAGACAGCTATTTGTCGCCTACGGCCCCTCGGCTAGGGGTAAGGCTATCTCCAAACAAGGTCTGGCTCGCTGGGTCTCCTCGGCGATTACCCTGTGTCATTCCAAGGCCGGGAGACCTCTACTACATCGTCCCAGAGCCCATTCCACGAGATCGACATCTTCCTCCGTGGCTCTATGGGCAGGAATTCCGCTGACGGACATCTGCCAGGCGGCGGCATGGTCTGTTCCGCACACGTTTACGCGCCACTACTGCCTGGAAAAGCAGCACGCGGATGAGGTACAAATGGGAAGGGCAGTGCTTCGCCACCTTTTTCAATGAGGTAAGCCAAAGTTTCAAGAAGAATGCTGCCTATTATTATTTGGCCTCAGCTGGTTTTTCAGAGTGTATACATGAATGTGCATAGTTTATTGACCTAAACATAAGTGGTTGGGTAGATATGTGCGCAAGGGGTGCATACTGAGTCATATGACATAGCATTGTATGGCGAAAATCCGTTTCGTATCAGTATAATAAGTTGTTGCTTACATACATGGTGTAAACGGTAGTGTTTGGGGGTGTCTCTACGAATGTAAGTTACATTGCACTCTCACCTCCTTCTTGATGTTACTGCTTTACAATCTATTCTAAGCATGTGAATCCATGAAAGATCCAATGCTGGAGAAGGGAGTAGTTTCTTACCTGTAACTCCATTTCTCCAGCATTGGTATCTTTCATGGATTCACATGCGCCCTCCGGCCTCCCCGGACTGCAATGTGGAAGATTGGTATGTAAGCAAGTTTTCCCCCCGTTATCTTGGAGGGGTCGAAATCTGAAGGGACCCGCGGGGGCGGGGCTTATATACCATCACGTCCAACGGGGCGTACGTGGGCGGCCCCGTAGAGGACGCAGACGGGGATAGGGCAGAAGTTTTTCCTATTGGAAATGACTATATATATGTGTACCGAGGGTTCCCAGTCTGACGACGGGGAATATTCTAAGCATGTGAATCCATGAAAGATACCAATGCTGGAGAAATGGAGTTACAGGTAAGAAACTACTCCCTTCATCCCCACAGGGGGACCCCATTCAGAAGGGAAGAGTATGTGGATTGACGGCACCAGGAAGTCTGTACCCGCCGCAGCTTCATGGGAGACCTGCCGCTTTAATCAGGAACCACAGAGGGCTCCATTAACTAGAGAGACCCTTTGATGCACAACAGACAGGAAGATGGGTGGAGCGTAGTATTACATGCTTTCACCCCTTTACCTTTTCTCTTGCAAAGCACTCTTGTTATTACTTCATGCATACAGGATAGCCTACACCAATCACTGTGGCCAATTTGGCCCTGGCTGAGCCCCTTTTTTGGGCATACCATATAAGCGGTAGGAAGAACAACTCTGCATTGGACCCTGGCTGAAGGTACATTCTGCCGTAAATCTTCCGCCAGTGAAGGAGGCCAGGACCTTCAAGAGGGGAAGCAAGATCCCTCTCCTAAACATCTCCCGGGGAAAAGCGGGAGATAATGAATCCAGAGGACCCTACAGCAGTGCCAGAACCGTTACCCAGTTAGCACACAGCCCTGCTAGGCTCTTAGGCTCTGCAGCAAGCTTCCTAGGTGGGAAGTGCCATAGAGTCTCTGAACCGAACCAAGGACAAGGCAGCTTCCTGCAACACTCTCCACCGCTTTGGGCCATCCACCTTAAAGGGCGACACAAGCCCAGTGAAGAAGCTAGGAGGAGTGCATCGACAAGCATCTACCGATGTCTCCCTTAAAGGACATTTTCGAGCCTGTCGAACCCCACGAACTGCAACCGACTGCATCGCTACCTATTGTGATGCCGCAGTTGCTAATGCCGTCTGAAACACATCCACCAGTGCTTCAGAACTGCCGGCCAGCACTGAGATGATGATTCCTGGCCAGAGCCTATGTGTAGTCCAGCCTGCAGCCGTCCATCCAGCCTCGCTCGCCGCACTGCCTGCCACCTGATACTCCTAGCTGTCTCCTGTCTTGAACTTTGTCGCAGAAGCTGCAAATCGCACTGAAACCGACTCTACACTGTCAAGCACCAAGAACTTATACAAGCACAAGGTACATGTAGTTCTGTCCCGCTGGTGGTCCTTCGAAGGTCTCTAGTGATATTCTGTGACACATTGCTCCCTTTGTGTTGAAACAAAGTATCCTTGATCTATTGCAATTCATTACTATACCGACTACTGTATTTCTAGTATCCAGAGTTCATCCCTTTTCCTACATTGAAACGGTCTGTCCTCTGCATTCCCTTACAGGGTGGGTTGTATTTGGTAGTGTGCTAGAACTGTCTGTTGTGATAATAATAGAGTACATTTTTGTAAACAACCTGGCTGCCAACTTTCTACCCACAGCAGAAGCATGAGACCCTGCCAATTGGAGAACTAGGCTGGCCACTCTCCTTCAAACTCGAGAGTAAATAATCCATTGACTGATCAGTATCACAGTGGAGTTCCAGCATGGGGCCTGAACTTTCACCTTGACCTATCCAGAAGGTGGAGAAGAGGTTGAAGTGGCTACATGTAGCCGTTTAAAAATGTGTACGTCCATTTTACAAACCATAGGAGAAATGGTGATTAATAAAAAGTAATGTTGACTGAAGAGTAACCAGTATATGCTGATTATTTATTACTATGGGTGTTTGGCTTAAACATAAACCTTTCACCCTGTACACTTAAAAATATAACACAAAATGTACAATTCCATTGATACAAATTTAAAACAGCATATTCCAAAACATTGTTTTTAAAGTCTCTATTTTTTAATAATACATTTAATTTTCATTAATTTGATCAATTAAAATTACTACAACCGTATTGTGGCGGGCCACATAACACGTCTCCTATTCTGTTTTTTAGACCACACCTCAAGCCCTCATTTACCACCTGCTCAGTCTGGTCTTGTATTGCTGTCTTACTCCTCCAACTCTTTGAATATATCCTCCAAAATGTTGATCAAAGTTATGACTGTCTTCACCCCGTCACCCAGAATAAAGGCCTGCCACCAATCATCTAGGCTATGCGTCTCCCTGGTTTTAAAGGTCTTATCTAAATGTAAGGTTCTTTTTTCCATCACCCTGGGCAGGATGCGTAAGGTTTCCCTGGAGCCTTCACTCTTAAGAAAATCTACAATGTAAATCATCTCCACTCCATTGTTTTCCTTGCAATTGGAATCCCTTTCATCAGATACAGATTCATGCGGATCTTAAGAAACTGGAATATGTATCGACTTCGAGGAAACAATCTAAGGTAATTTGGGAGGCTGTTGTATGATCTATACTCCATACCTATCTCACGGTAGGCCATGAACTGTGACCTCTGCTCCATTGTTGCTTCCCAGTCCTTCTCATTCATAATTTCGTTTTTACTCTAGTAGGATTGGATATTAATATATCCTCGGATACATTTAAATCCGCTATGATCCCACAACAAGATGTTCTCCAAACTTCTAAAATCTGCACACTGTGGCTATTTAGGGAATCCTACGACAACCCAAAGCCTTTTACTGGGTGATTCACTATACATTTTCTGTATAGCACAAGGGGCTTCCACACTACCATTACATATAGTGATGTAAGCCCAAGCTCATACCTTATAGCTTGCATCTCAGTCCCTCCCGCAAGCTGCAAACCCCTTCTCCAAAACAACCCCTCCAGCATGACTCAAACAGAGGGATTAGTTACAAAGAACATTTCTGCCCAAACGGAAATATGGCAACAGCTTTCTGCTTGTAGAAAGACACCACTGGAATTAATGATTATCTACAAAACTTTTTCTTTAACAGAATTGATCCCTGGGCCGCTACATTTTTGGCCTTGACCCTCAATTGTGCAATCTTAGGAGTGTCATTCATGCCCATGTTTACAAACATGCCTAGGTAGATGAAAAAATCTACAACTGAGATTCCCACTTGATTGAGGCTCCAAGACATTCGTTTTTGCCTTCTGCCCAGTGCCCATCATAGGCTGTGCAATTAGCAATTATTTTTTTTTTTGCCACATTGATACTTCACTTGTTTGGTGCTTTTAACTGCCTTTGCAGGCCAACGGGGGGGGGGGTTGGTATTTAAGTATTAAATCATCTGCAAACAGAAGATGGCTGATTGGTCATCCCTGCACTCTTGGAGGGAACGATTGAGTTTGGGTCAGAGTATCTGGCAAATCGGTTATGAATAAATTAAAAAGAGCTGGGACAAGTGGGCATCCCTGTTTTAGTCCTCTCCTCGTAGGTAATGATTTTGAGAGGCGGCCTGTATTGTCCAGTTTTACCCTCAAAGAAGTATCAGTATAAAATGCCCTAATTGCCTGAGAGAGTCCTAGGGGGCAGGCCCACTTCATTAGTTTGGACCAGAGCAGGTCTCTATCCATGCAATCAAAGGCCTTCTCCAGGTCCACAAATGCTAAATATGTTTTCCCCCTGCCCATGATGAAATGTGTTTTCAAAATATTCAACAAGAAGACGTTTAAACTGGTTCCCATCTCCTTGACAAAGCCTGACTGACCATTATAGAATCTCCCCAACCTTGTCACCTGGTCTGCAAGCCTTCTCAAGAGTATTGTGAGAAACCTAAGGGTGTTATCACATCTACTCCCCTTGGGTCCGCCATATAGGTGGCCAGGGAAAGGCCATCGCTTTTGGATCCTGCCCCTGGGGGTGAACAAGCTAAGGTGGAACACCTGGATGGAGGGTCCTTGGGGATTGGAGATGAGATGCCCTTAGGTAAGACACAGTATTTCACATCCTCCTTACAGCAGGGTACCCCTATCCCAGAAGTGGTTATGGGATATTGTTCACCATGTTCCTTTGTGTCTGAGAAGGGCAGGAGTTATTATCACCCCAGACATGTTAGAAAGCGGAATAGAAGGAATGGGGATGAGGTACCTTCCAACAAAACACAGTACCCCCTTTATCTTCGTGACAGCCAGCCTAACCCTCCCCTGACCTTCATTATAAGGCAGTTCTCCTTCATTCCCCTCTTGGGGTACCTAACAGTACTGAGACGAGGAAGAAACAACTGAGAGTAATAGACACCATTTACTCTCACCACTTTGATACTGGGACGAAGAAGATGCATGAGGGTCAGTCATGTCCTTGTAATCGGAGTCAGGCAACATTCAATAATGGAATACACCTGCAACCCCTTAGAGGATCACAGGTGTATAAGAGATGGAATATAAAAGCACATGAAGAGTGGAGCAGAAGCAACAGTTGCGAAAGAGGAAGACACACTAGAAGGAGACGTGCGGGAGCACAAGAAGGCGAGACGCTGACCAACATCCCGGGAGTCATGCTGGTGGGAATATGCAGGATGGAGAACCTTCAGTAGGGAAGGCGGGCATCAGGCACTGCCGTAGCACAGAGGCAGAGCTGTGCATGAGAGCCAGCATGTGCTGATCGAAGCACCGGGTGATAGGCTTTCCCGCTTGGGGAGAAGCCGCCAAGAGGAGCTGCCGGGTCCTGGTAAGTGTCGGGGACACTGGAACCACCCAGGCGCTCCAAGGGGCCATGAATATAGTTGCGATCCCTGAAAGTAAGCAACGTTACATTTATTGAATACCGAACTGGATGAAACGAGCAAAGTTGCATCTATTGAATATCAAACCGAATGAAACCAGCAAAGTTGCATTTTTTTAATACAGAACTGAATGAAAAAAGCAAAACTTGCACGTATTGAATACCGAAGTGAAAGGAAAGGCAAAGACTATTCATTTTGAATATTGAGTTGCATGAAACAGCACAACTGATAACAGTGAACATTACATTGAATGCAAATAACAAACCTGTTAAGATTGAACTGTAGGAAAATGAGAAACAAAGTTTAATGAAGGACTCTGACTGCAAAGTTGAAGTCCCAGACTGAGCAAGTGCTCATTGATGAGCTGCATTTCAGAAACCACTGGTTTAGTGGAATATTGAACTACTCAAAGAGAGCTTGAATTTCCTGGTTGCGTGACCTGTAATGCGTGGACGGTACGATCCAACAACTATGCCAAGACCAGAGAACTCCTACATGTTGAATAAGGATCTACTGAAAGCGAAAGCAAGGTTTCTGGTTGCGTGACCTGCAATGGGTGGACTGTTTGGTCTAACAACTGTGCCAAGACTAGATAACCCCTATAAGCTAACAAGGAAACTTGCTACTGTGGTAAAAGGTAAACTACCATTGGTGAATCCTGAACTGTAAAGAATTGTTGAAACTCAGTCTAAAGAACAAAGCTTCAAGATACTTCTTTTTGGGACCTCTTTTTGACATTGAACTTGGGGAAGGGAACCTTGAGACGTGTTTCCCTGGAACTATATTTAACTTGTTGAAGGGCATCCTGACACTTACAAAGGTGTGGAACTTTGTCAATTCAAGTCCAGAAGAAGGTAAATAGAACATTGTGATAAACTGGTTGACATTTGGGGAAAAGAGGCTGAAGAGTAACCTGTGCTTGAAATAGCTCTGAACTTTTTGAAATACTGTTTAGTTTATGGTTCACATCTCTACACATTGTGCTTTCTTTGTGAGGGCAAGCATAGGTTTTGGACACACACACTTTTCAGTTGAACTTACTGACAGACTTTCCTTTGTTTCTTTAGGTAGGGAAATTCCATTGTACCATAGGGCAAGTTAGGCATTACTCCAGCCTGACAATTTCTTTCATAAAAAGCTGTGTTTTATATATTGAACCTGTTGTCTGTGTCTCTTTCCATGATGCCAATCTCACAGTATGGATGCAAAAGATTTACCGATCGCATCAAAAAGGGCGATAGGACGATAGTTCTTCGGGTCGTTCCTATACCCCTTCTTGAAGATCGGAACCACAATGGATGTTTTTATGTTTTTCAAGATGCTGGGATGGTCCTGAGTCTAGTAATCTTCCTAAACAGTTCCATGAGATAGTCAACCCATGCACTTGGTTCTTTTTTCATCATCGCACTCGAGATTCCATCCGTGCCAGAGGCCCTTGAATTGTTTGCTCCTTTTATTAAGGTGAATAGCTCTTCTGTCAATTATTAGATCCCAATCGACCACGTCTCTGTCCACAAATGACTCCGATCTCCCATCTGGGTTATCAAATAAGGTTGCAAAATAATTTACCCACCCTTGTTCACAAACTGCATTTAATTGTAAGGCTGATCTTGGTGCTCGTATGGAGTTGGTTAGCTTCCAGATTTCACCCAATTTCTTATCACAATTTGCTCCAACATGCTTTCGGAATCTTTTAGAAACCAACCTCCACTTTTGGGCTCTCACCCAGTTTCTGTACTTGTGGCTCTGCTTTTTCACTAATGACAATCCATCCGGACCCACTACTGATTTTATTTTCTTTAAGTTGGCCTGAAGGGCCCTTTTTTCTCTGACCACCTCAAAGTTATAGGTGTGACTATATGAATACTCTTTACGTGGTCCTGCCAGCCAAACTAACAAATTCCATTAAAAACCTTGGGTACTCAATGGTACAAAAAGTGCCAGAATTTGTCCGAGTAGCACAACTTCCCACTGGTTTATAATGCAGCCTCCCAATATTATTGACAGCCATTTTTAAACGGTTACGCCTTTGAGAGATTTTCAGTGCAGCCCCATAAACCTTTGTGGGGGCTACATTGCTCATCAGCCAAGACATTTCCAAGATGTTGTCACTGTTAGTTGATGGTAACACTGCAAATCTAGACACAGCTGTTAAGAGATTACAACAACATAATCTATAACTTTACTTTTGGAACCACTTTTCCAGACATCTTCCTTCTGTCCTTACATGTCAGTTTAACTACATTTTCTTCCCCAGATCCATTCATATACTTTAACCCAGGGATATTAATATCACCACAAATTATTGTGTTATGTTCTTGCAAAGGTTCACAGCATTCATTTAAATTGTCAATAAATTAATCCATTAACTCCATATCACTAATCCCTTTAGGGTTCCAGTAAAGATTGTATATGGTCATTAGAAGTCAAAGGCAAGACTAGGGATTACAGTAAACGCATCCAGATAACAGACATATGGAAGTGGTACTTCTGAGAAGCAAGCAAGAACAATCCGACTCATGGATGTTGTTAGGAAAGATTTCTTAATTGTGGGTAATTTTCCTTCCAAGTGGCAACCCCTAAACGTTTTGCTGTTGTTTTCACCATGATCTAGACTTTGCCAGAGAAGTGCAGCCTTCTGCCGCACTCCTCTGGGCTTTCGCTCCATTCTTACGGGGAAACGGACATGCCCTTAAGACAGTCAGTACCGGGAAACGCTGTTTTCCGTAGTTTCTTTATCATGTTGCAGCTTTCGTGCAACATGACACAAGAGGGCACGGTAAGCTAAGTTACTGCTCCCTTGGGTCTCTAGCCTTCTACAGGCCCTAGATACTCTGTTTGGATTGTAACTGATCGGTGCAAGTGAATCACGGACGGGAATGGTGGCAGCGATCGTTTCTTGTGTTTTTGAGCTCCTTTTGGCGTTTTAAGCGTGTTTCTCGCGCTTAGCCCAAAATAGTGGCCAGACCACAAGGCTCCTTTGTCCTGTCCGCTGACCGTCTTTCCCCCTTCATATTCCCCAGGTCGAGCCGACCCGGGGCCCTCCTTATTTGGGCATGTACTTTCCCGCGAAACACAGATGCTTTCGCAGGCTTCTACAGGCCTTGTGTGTGCCTCCAGGATGTTGGCTGGGATGTCTGGTCCCAATACACATCCTGGGTGCCAGAGAGTCTAGTGTGGTGTAAATGCCTGGGACCACCGTGGTCCGTGATAGGTCCACGTATGGTGTGAGTGTTTGATGAGCGGATCTCCCATTGGGTCCCCTCCGTTTTGGCGCGAAGGGAACCGTGGATAAGAGGGGCCTGGAAACGCCACTACCATGTCGATCTCCTGAGTTCTCACGAACAAAGGAATACAGGAGCCAAGTATCCTGCAACCACGAGGCTGAACCGAGGAATCGCTGGTGACCCGCTGAAGGACTGCTCCTCTGCACTGCTGTCGCTTTGTGGAACCCTTTCTACCTGTGATAGAACCAGAAGGCCTGTACTGGTACTTCGACCCTTGGAATAGCGGGAACAGCTATTCTCGACATCTTCACCATCTCCTGCACGTAAGCCTTCGGAAGTGTCTCTGGGCCATCCAGCAGACTGACCAGCCTACCCAGGAGTCTTGCTCTGTAACCGCCGCCAGGTTGTGTTGTATTTCGAGTCCTTGTCACTCTCACACGATTCGTACACTTGGCATTCCCAGGTCTGAAGTGAGGAGTGTACATTTGGCTGAGATACACACGGCCGCTCCGTTGCCCTGCTGTGGTAACAAACTGTGCGGGTTCACTTTGTTTGGGACATCTTTAACTCAACTCTGCTGCTGCAGAATCTACACGACGAGACGTCCCCTGCTCCCCTGAACCTGACAGCACTGAAACTGACGCGGAGAAGCCTGGGTCTGCTTGCATCGGGGACCGGTGAGTAGCATAGCTAGGAACTGGTCGCCCTCCTGCAGGAGCCCATAGCTTTTCCCCGCTGTGTCAAACAGCATGCCTTTCCGTACTTGCGCTCTGCTTCTGCCCACAGTGAAGGCTGCGCTTGAGTCGCGGAACTCTGTTCTTCTTCATTTGTTCACCGAACTGAGCTGCCTGATTCCCTCGAAGAGACTCCCCTTTTTGCCCGTTGGCACCAGCGTGTGCAGGTACTTTTGAGCACAAGGCTCCACTCTTCGTAGGGCTTGGACTTACTTTTAGTTGGGTGCCTCTGAAGGCGGACTGGGTCTAATCATTATTCTGCACTGCCTGTTTTCCTCCCCTTCTAGGTGGACTACACATTTCGTGCATCTAACGCTTTAGACTTGTTTGTATTTGTATATATATTGTATTGGTTTGGTATGTGTTGGTTTACTAGAGTTTTATTGTGATTTCTTGCTACGGTCATTGTTGCAAAGGCCTTGGAATAAATGTGTATATATTTTTAATATAACACCTGTTTGGAGTAATTTGTAAGTGTCCTTGCTTTGTGTGCTCATTGCGGGCTTTCAGTCACCCTCACCCCTCTTGAGACCTAGTCTTGACCGCCGCGATCGCTATCCTGATTGGTCTGGCTTGTCCAGAGGTTACCCTGTTCCAAGTAATTAGGTTGGCCTTCTGAACCTCTGCGCCTCCAGGACAGAGTTCAGAAATCCGTCTTAACAGATGTTTGATTATGATGCAAAATGATCAGACTTGATTTTGGTGCTGGAGGGTGATGACGATTCTGACCTTCCAAAATCCTCCTTATAATTCGGAACGAAGACGTGCGGCTACTAAATTAACTTCATCTTGTGAAATAGCACAAAAACTCTATGGGTTTCCTGCCAAGAGTGTGTTTCCCCAGTGTCATGTCAGTCGGATATCTTAGTGGGTTCAGCACCTGCTTCGGAGGTCTGTGTAAATTCTCGAAGTTGTCGGTTTGAACCACTTTGTGTGTCATCCTTCCAAGGTTCATACAATATATAATTAAGTTGGAAAAACAATATAGCCTTCTAGCAGAGGGGTGCGGGGGGGGGGGGTGCAGAGCGGTCATTATCATGGGATACTGACAAACTCAATAAATCAATTGTGGTTTTATTTGTAGTATTTAAAGAAGTTCATACGTTTAGCATTTCGGTTGCAAATATGGTCAAACTGGAGAGCCTTTAACATGAGCACGCATTATGGGTAGGGGTCGTGTAAAAGTAAACGTTTTTTCTTGGAGAAAGTGAAAGCACTTAGCATGTTGTAGCTTTCTCTTTGGTGTGCCCAACACGATTTAGCCGTTTTAAAAAAAACAGAAAAAGCAGGTCCTCTAAGAGAGGAAGCATCTTGTTGAAGAACATTTTGACTGGAAATTGCTCTATTGTTTACCCGTCTGCTTTAGAAGTCTGGGGTCCGAATGCAGTCAATACCAGTAGTTATTGACTGCACTCCAAACATTCTGATTGGCTGATAGGCAGTCAATACCGATCTCCATGTGCTAATAATAAATATTTAAGCATCAAAGGTGTCTGTCCAATTGAGCTTGTGGTGGGCCCTGGGCAACCTAATTTAGAGGACTGTTGAAGCAAATGTTGATATTGGAGAAACGTCATGCAGAGTGGTAACAGTATTTATATTGGTCATGAGAAGTGGCTTCAAAGGGCAAGACTAATTCGGGGGCAAGTCTTAACAGGGAGATGTGGATGCAGTCTGTTGGCTTCAAGCGGAAGAATCTAGCTCGATGTTTTGAGTGCGCTCTTATGTAATTCAGCTTATGTAAGTCATTTAAGTTGCATCCATTAGAGGGGTATTATCCCTTTTTAAGATCTTATCGATGTTTGGCTTTTTGTGAGGGCGACTTGTGAGGCAGGGTGAATTCCCAGCCAGGCAGGTGCAGAGCAGCCTGCAGCAGGGACAGGTCTGACTGAGCCCGGGAGCAGCCGGCAGGAATGCTCAGGCTGCGGCAGGGAGGAGGCTGGCAGGACTTGATCATCACGCCGGCATCCTGTGTAACTCAGGTTCAGGAGCACGCAGGGGTGCTGCACGCTCGGGGCGGGAGCACACGCCCAGGTGTCAGCAGACGGCTGCACAAGCGTCACAGTGCGCAGAAAATAATTAAAATTCACCAAGTGCAAGAAAGAACTTGTTCGTGCTTAGGGTGTCTTCGAAAACCAGTTTTCCGAGATTGTGTTTTGAAATGCTGTTTCCGGTGTCGCATTACGTCTCATAACAGGCCTCATGTTATGGGCCTGAATGCCGTATAGCTGTTGGATTGAATGGGAGGTTGAAGTAGGCTCTTGTTGCGTTTGATATTAACCCGAATTGTGTGTTGACTATTACAGCCCCACGCCACACCCGTGTGAGCTACTGAGCTTTGCAAGTTGGGAGACCCTATAGCTGATGCCTGGGCTCAATCTTCACCACAGTGGGTGTCAATGCCCTGCACCACTTCAGTGCCCTCTTTCCTGGTTAATTGAGGCTGCGCCTGGTGAATTTTTGTATCGCAGGAGTGTACATTTTCTCCATGAACACAACCAACCAACAAGGATTCGGGAAGGGAGCAGTTACACCTTCGATTTAAAAACATTTTTTTAGAGCTAAGATGATGCATTTTACAGCACACTTTAGGTGAAGAACGGAGTAAAAAGACACACAGTTTGAAATTGGGTTTGTAGTAACACTTGAAAAAATCCACTAGATGCAAGCATCAAGAGTGCACAGGAGTATTTTCCAACACATGTTCATTTCCCACAGTATATGCCAGTTAAAAAACATTTGAAAGCTCGCTGTGCCCATACATGTCCATGCTGGCTGCACCAATCTATGCCAGTAACGTCATCGAAGAATATGCATGTGTACGCTTACGTCAGTTTTGCTAGGACTGTAACAGAATTGGGCCCTCTGTCCCAGTTGTTTTTTTTCTTTTTTTTATTTGAAAATCGGGGAAGGGGAGGGTCACCGCTGGCAGAATGACACCTGTGACTATATAAATCATTGCATCTCACTCATTTACCAAAATTTATAAACCAACGTTTTTATAGTAGGGCAATTTCATATTAACACATCGAGGAGTGAGCTTGAACCCCCAATATGCAAGTTAACAGTCCCATTCATTACCGGATTGTGCCTCAAACTGAACTGCCTGGGAAAGAGCATGATAGCAAGGCCTGACCGAATAATCTGAGTAAAAGGTTACTTTGTTTTGAACATGCTTAAAGGCCAGCCAAATGCACACAGTGTATATCCGGGGGTTTACTAAACCCCATTTCAAAACACACACACACACACACACACCGTTTTCCCCCACTACTGAGGTGTGGTCATGGTACACACTGCTAATGTGAAGTCCTACTTTTACAGGAGTCGAAATACGTATTTGTGAAGCAGGAGCTAAAAGCAGCGTCTGGGTATCCGTCACCAACCAGTAGGTAGGAGCTAACTTTGGAGAACCAGGAGCTATTGCATAGTGTGTTGAAAATCTAACTTGGAGATGTGGCAAACTATCCACTTATGCCAATTGTATTTTGCCCATTATAGTTTAAATATCTTGTAGATGTATTCTAATGGGCAGGGGCGACAAACTGGGATGGTCTGCACTGTTCTAGGAGAAACGGGTGGTGGAGTGGGCGTGGAGATGTGGCCGGGACGCAGAACGTCTGGGTTTGTGGCTCGTGGTGGATGTTTGAGCTGGGATGGGCAACTGGTTATTGGATGGTGAGCAGGGGGAGAGTGGGGCAGGGAGAATAGACGCTTTTGTACTGGGTCCAAGGGGCCAGCAATGGATGTGTATAACGGATGGTGGCGTAGAGTGCTGTGGCCTGCTGTACTTACCTTCTGCAGCCTTATTTTCAAAATTGACCACCGTTCTGCTTGATGCTGCACCCCTCTGCACCAAGCCAATGTAAACAAACAAAACCAGGAAGTGATCCGCAGATTTCCTGTCCTGCCCCAGACAATAAATACATTGTATTAGTGGGTCTGGGGTGGAACAGGAAGTCAGACAGCGGTAGCACAGGAAGTTGGGTAGCAGCGCTCCTGTATGTGCCATGGCCATGTTTAGTCATCCCCTTTGCAAACGTTTTAACATTGGCTCGGGGCCATTTCAACCCAGTGCAGTCCATTCCCCCATGCACAGCCTGATCAAGTGGTGCGGTCACAGGTCACACAATGTTAAGTGTCACTTTACATTGTGTGAGTCAGCGGTGCCCTTTACATGATACTGTCACTCACTAATAGAAAGTCATTGACTGACACTTTACATGACACTGTCATGTAAAGTGACAGTCAGTGACTTTCTATTGGTGAGTGGCAGAGGCTCAGTCCTATTCAACAATCTCGCCACGCCGACGAACAGCAGGTTGTTTGTCTTGTGTGAAAAATCTCGCAAAGGGTGCTGGTAGACCTGGGGCCGGCACTGGCCCGAGGACAAGCTTCCTTGCTGCAGGAGCAGCATGGTGTGGACAGTGCCCGAGATGGCCAGGAAACAGATGGTGAGGAAAGTGGGCAGCACACCTTTAATATGGTGACCAGACTGGAGAGTGGCAGCAGGGAGTTGCGGCTACCCTTAGACAAGTGTCTTGAGGGACCGTAGCTCCCTGTTGCCACTCCCCAGTTGGCTGAATTTTGGGTTGACTAAAACTTTGCGCTGTATCAGAAAATATAGCCCAGAGTTCAACCAGTGAGAGATGTCCACGTCATTCCCCGGAGTAGTAATAGATAATATTCTGACCTGCATAGGAATACCTTCAACTGTGACACAATGACGCAAGTATGATGTTGGCATTTCTTCCAAGCATCTCTAGTGAAAGCTGATGTTCAAAGACCGAGAACAACTCCTGTGATATGTGCCTCTAAGAAAACCTATTTCGGAACATGCCCGGCGTCGAGGCCTTTCTTATTTTTCAATTGTACTGAGCCACCACCAATTGGGGAGGAGGGCTATTACTCTGGCAAAGAAAGCTTAACAACATTTAAGTGGTCGTTTAGAGTTTTGTCTCCCCACTGGCAGCCTCGTTGCTTGACTCTGCAGAGGCGTATAAACATGACACGTGGTAATCTACGGCTACTCGCTTTTTCCATCCATGTCGTCAAGGATTTTGCCCCCGGATGAAGTCATGGTGGGGCTTAAGATATGCATATATTCCCTAAAGAAGCATCAGTTTTGTATTTCTGTATGAAGTTATAAAGCACTTTGGCCAAAGCACTGTACTTTGTCAGCAATGAAAAATAATAAAATAACATTGGCAGAACCTAAAGTCAAAGTAAGGAGGACGAGAGAAAAAGAAGTTTCACGTTCGTATGAAGACAGAGAGTGAGGGAGCAGCCGTCAAAGACAGGAGTACAGGATTCCAGTCTTTAGGAGCAAGGAGAGGCAACGAATGAATGGCAGATTGTGCGCCAGGGAGTTTAGGAACAATGAGACTAAAAAGGCTGTGTCAATGTACATGTATACTGGCCGGCCAAAGAGGGACCTCTTTAAAAGGTGTCTCCAGGGTTTGAAATTGAGATTCGAGGGGCAGGAGCTACAACCAGTTCCTGGGCGTCCGGGATCACCCCTTGGGCAGGAGCTGTACACCTCTAACTTCCACATGACATGATATGCACACCTTTACTTTTTGACCAGTATGTATGAGCCATTATATGTAAATGTGTCCTAATTCTTCTTTACGGTTCAGTGTTTTAGAAGGTAAATAATGTCACATATGCATGTTTGTACGGCACCAGTTGGTCTGGGGAGCCAAAATCAGCTGCATGTAACGGTTGGTCTTAAGCTAAACCGGGTCTCTTAAGGTAGCAACAGGAGCTAAATAACTTGCAGCAATTTAGAAACCTGGCTGTATCACATACATGTTTTGCCCGATTTTCAACCGACAGTGAATATACTCCTGTTATGTACCCTCAAAGATAAAAGCTGGGCAATCGCCCATTGGCTGTAGCCATTGGGGCAACTTTTCGTTATAATCTATGCAACATGCAGTTGCCTCCGGCTGGTTTTCGCAGCTATAGGCAAGGATTAGGGCAAACATTTTGAACCGGCCCCTACGCTTCTTTAGCAAACCCTGTTTCGGAATACATTGGATTTAGCCCTTTCCCTGCCCTCTCATTGCAGGGCAGCCTGTACATACTTTATTCCCGAGCGCCTTTTATTCACCGGAGTAGGAGCAGTCCCAATGCCCCGCCGCGGATAACTTCCTCCCTCCCAGGATCAGATCAAAGAGCGCTCAAGTGCCCTTGGCCTAGTGCCCAGGGCCCTGTCCCGCCGCCAGGAGCGAGCCCTGACTCCTCATCCGGATTCCGGGGCCAGGGAATCCCTGGTGATGGCGAGCGATGAGGGACAGCGGACGTGCATCAAAGGAGCCCCAGTTCCCTTCCGCCCTGTACTTTATTTAGATGCTAATATTGGCTGGGGAAGTAACTCGGCGCGCCCCAGGAGAACGCGTGATGCGCTCTTCTCACTTCCAGGCCCCGCTGATACTTGGCAAGCAAACGGGTTTATATTCCCCCATTTCGCTTCTCATTGAGGGCTCCGTGAGCCCTGGCACGAAGATTCATTTAAGGGTGGAAGGCGCGGAGGAAGGACTGAGGGAGAGACTGAGGGAGAGAGTATTAGCTTGCGTGGACTACAAAGGAAAAACTACATTTAAACATCAGAACTGTGCCAAAGGAAAAAATAAAATAAAAATACCATGGTGAAGTAAATTATGTCCACTTCTTCTCGCTGGATGTGGTTCAGGATCCATGCGCTTTCCTCACTGGCTTTTACACATTTGCATTGTAAACCTGAATTTTTTTGCTGCAGTCGTTTTGACCAATTTTTGTTTTGTTTTAATGGCAGGGAGTTAATCACGCTAATGCATGAGCATCCTATTGCAATGAAAACCGCCTCGCTCCCGCGTCAGAGCAGGGAGGTAATTATCTGACAAAGGGGAACATGCTTCGCCTTCTCCCACTACGCCAGCTCAGGGCAGCCCTTCAAAGATTCCCCGAGCTGGCATGGCAGGGGGCGAATGGTGCCCTGGGGGGCATGGTGCACCGGGCGTCCGCCCGGCCCACCCTGCCCCAATCCTCTACCCCAAACACACAACAATGTATATTTAAAGAAGCAAAAATAATCTGAGAAAACGACTGAGCCGAAAACATCTTGACAATGCCATTTTGTAAAAGGCCAGCGCTGAAAACACGCTATGCAGTGTCGGCATATCAGACTCCATTGCCTCTAGGCACTACAGTCCAAGAATATCGGGACTGCATGTGACGAATCAACTTCCGGGGCACCAGTGGTCCAGGGATGAGTATCGGTTTCTAAACCATCAATCAAGCCTACACCTCTAGTACACCAGAAGGGATCAGAACAGATTGGAAACCCAGTCAAGTTATAAAAATCCTTGTCCAATTTTGGCAGTGTGGATGGAATGGCAGCCTTATCTCGGTAAGGTTGTGGATCATTGGCTAGTTGCAACACAGCGAAAATACAATTAATCGCAGTAGTTCAAGGATACTTGGTTTCACAACAAAGGGAGCAATGGGTCATGTAATGTCAGTAGGGGCCTTCAGAGAAGGACCATGGGGACAGAACCTCCATGTACCTTGTAGAAGTTCTTGGTGCTCGACATGGTCGAGTCGGTTTTAGGGCGCTTTGCAGTTTCTGCGACAGAGTCTAAGACGGGTGACCGCTGTGGGTATCGGGCAGCAGGCAGTTCAGCAAGCAAGGCTGGACTACACAGCGGCTCAGGGTCAGGAATCATTGTCTCAGTGCTGGTTGTGGGTCGAGGCATTTCTGATGATGTTGGTGACTGCTGCGTGACAAGTCAGCAGTGCAGTTGGTTGCAACTCAAGGGGCTCGACTGGCTCGAAAATGTCCTTTAAGGTCAGACGCTTGTTGATGCTCGTCGATGCACTCTTCCTAGCTTCTTCACTGGGTTTGTGTCATCCTTTAAGGCAGACAGCCCAATGCTGAAGGGAGTGTTGCAGGCACCGGCCTTGTCCTGGGTTTGGTTCAGAGACTCTCTGGTACTTCCCATTTACGAAGCTTGCTTGCAGAGCCTAGCAGGGCATGCTGTGTGCTGGCTGGGTCCCGGTTCTGAAGCTGCTGGAGGGTCCTCTGGATTCAGTATCTCCCGCTGTTCGCTGGGAGATGTTTCAGGGAGGGATCTTGCTTCCCTCTTTGGAAATCCTGGCCATCATTCACTGGCGGAAGCTGTAAGGCAGACTGCACCTTCAGCCAGGGTCCAAATTAGTTTTAATTCATAGGCTTTATTTCGACAATAAAAGTTAGAAAAGCAACACAATATGAACTCATCATATAAAGTTAGCACACCAATAAAATACAGTCATATAAGAGTTTGTCATTCTAGATCAATGAAACCATAACTCATGAATACAATGCGAAAGGGTGATAGCATCTTGACATTAAGTGATACAATTATTATTGAGAGTGGCTAGGCAGGCTCCTTAAGCTTCTTCAGGTGGACTCTTCATGCCCAGCTCAAATAGTTACTAGTGGCAAAGACAGCCAGAATGTCTGAGTCTAGGCATTTAGCCATGGCTTCACCAGTAGTCCTGCTGCCACGATTTAAAAATAATTGGATCAGGTAACGTTCCCTTAGGGCCTTAGTCCCAGGGCAAAGAAATAAGTAATGGCAAAGGTCTACCACAACATCTCCACATAAAATACATGTTGGGGAGGTGGGGGGATTATTCCATTTATGGAGTAAGGCAGCTGTGGGCAAAATCCCAAGACCAAACTTAAAATATACAACCTTTTCCCTCCTAGATGTAATAACATAGTCCAGGTGATCCTCGTAGCCGACCCCTTCCTTGATCACAAGATACCGGGCCAGCAATCAGTTCTTCTTGTTACTCCTTGCAAAGTCTTCAGGTGATCTGCCCAAATGAGCGGCTCAACCCTCTTTTAAAGCCAAATGGGCCCTAGTGATTGGTGTAGGGTAAGCCTATCTTAAATAACTAATCCTGGGTCCCCACCAACAATCTCCTGTATGCATGAGGATATAACCAGAGTGCTTCACAACAGAAGGGGTGAAAACATGTAATACTAAGTCCCACCCTTCTTCCTGTCTGTTGTGGATCAAAGGGTCTCTCTGGTTAATTGATCTCTGTTGTTCCTGATTAAAGTGGCAGGACTCCCTTGAAGCTGTGCGGGACCATACTTTTGGTCTTCGCCAAACTACATACTCGTATCTTCTGAATGGGGTCCCCCTGCAGGGATGACTACTGTAAATACATAGTCCCAGGCATGACCAGTCACTGCCCTTGATACTGAGAGGCAGGAGCTGGCTTCAGGTTGACACAGTGCATATTAAAGGTTGTTGGGGTTTTCCTCTACTTTGTTCGTCCTACTCCGTGGGCCTGTTTGATTTAACTCTGATTACTACGTGAGGCTGCCATCAGCAGCTAACAAAGAAAAGGGCAGATCTGTGGAGCCTTTGTTAGTTAATTAGGCTGGCCATGGCAGGAGGCAGGTTTTACCTTCCCCCCCTTCTGAGATATCTTGATGTACTCTTGGCTGTCATATTCCAACTAAATAAGGAAGGGGTACAGCACCTGTTGGCTGTGCCCACCCAAATTACACAGGTCTAGGTGTATGTCGCGCGGTGAGCATAGGAACATGTGTGCAGATTAGCCTCACACATTTTCCGGAGCTTGATCTACCATCATTCAATTAAATTAAAAATTTCAAAAAAGTCCAGGCAAGCGCACACCCGCCATGTGGATGGTCGAATTCCTCACACTGCACATGGCTGGAGAAGAGAGATGTCGGTGGGAAGAGGTTACAGCAGGGTAAGAAGAAGGCAAACCAAGGACGGTGGATGAAGTGTATGAAAAGAAGTAGTGGGATTATGTTCCCTGCTGGCCTGTCTGCGATCCCCACAAACCCCATTGCACGCCCCTCCCACGTGCCATACAAACCCCTGAATCAATGTGCATGCTGTTTCAAGGAACAATCAATGCAGTGCACTGAAGTGCAAGTTTCAATATCTGCCTACACTTTTATTTTAAAAACGAAACCATTCCGGAATGATTCTTTTTAAAATAAAAGTATAGTAACAATAAAACTTCAAAGTAGAGGAGCACCGCTCCCTCCCATGTCGACCACTGACGAAAGAGAAGAGGCAAAGGTGAGGGAGAGATGCATGACATGAGGAACAAGGGAGAAGCGGGGAAGGCATGCATAGTGACAATGACTCCTCGTTTTTAATTTTTTGTGTTCCGTGGTGATGGGCGCAGGCTCTGTCAGGTATCGGCCCACCGCTGGGACGTGATGGCCTTAGCATAGCGGGGCTAACCCCTACTGAGGCCCCCCTTTGACACTCATCACATGCTTTCTCCCCCAAATAATTTACACCAACAACAATTCTCATATTGGAAGAAAATGGATCACTTTATTGTCGCTTCCGGGCTGCAAAGAGGGTGACCTCTTGCAGCCTGTGATATTTTAGTACCTCGTCCGGGCCAGCTGGTTCCAGCCGGACTCTGTGGGCACGCCCCTTCCGCCTTCCTCAGGGGGCCAGAAGGGACCTCTGCTGTGTGAGTGGCAGGATGATATACAGCCTGCCGCCCACCTCCATTTTTGCCATCCGCACCATTCGCGGTTGCTAATGGAGGCTGAGAAGTCAGATAAAAGCTATCGGGTAATATTATCCCCACCAAAAATATCACTGTATATATGGTCGTCAGGAAACGGCCATAGGCAATATTTTGAGTGGGGATAATATTGTTTTTTTTTGGGAGGGGGGGTTGTGGGTGTGTCCCCTGCTCCTTTTAAAATAATACAGGGGTTGCAGGGGTGTCCCCCGCAGGTTCCATTCCTTAATATCGCTGCAAAAATATGGCAATATTTTTTCCGGGGATATTAACACATGGGACTGATAAAAAGCACAGTGATGCCCGTGAGACGCATGATCTGAGGTGCAGGTAATAGTGGAAGTAAGGCACGCCATCTGTGGGCCATTGGTGGAGCAATGTGCCAGTGTAGTTAATGGGGCGGTGGGGCACAGTCAGTAGATACGATTCGGGTTACCATTTTTGTCAAATGCATACACCGAATTTAAAGCCACACCCACACATTAAATTACTCTGTCCCCTTGCCATACCCCTTTTCCCACGTGATGGGTAAAGTCTAGTTGGTTCGGCTTATTACATTGTAGTATCTATTTGTTTATTCTATCGTCATGTTGGTTATGAAATTAACTCTTTGTATACTAGCATATTAGCATAACCTAATATAGCACGTTTCAGTCTGATTGTGAACTTCTAATTCCCTGGCCAATGTCCAGCGCTCTCAAATGACCCATGTCATGCAAGCAGTTGAGGTTTTTGTTTTACACTTTGGGTTTTGTAATGTTTCATTTGATAAAAAATGGAGGCCTACATGCCCAGAATGCCAATGAAAACCGGACTGGATGGGCTGTGTCCGCCTGACATGGTTTTGTTTGAGAGCTTTGTGAATCTGCCAGACAATTTAGAATGTTTTTTATTGCCCTTAGAACAGATGGATTACTTAAAATATGTGCTTTGCAGTGCTCGCATGAAAGCTACGTTTTCGTTTGCCAGGGGATTTATAAGAAGTGGTATCGCCTCATTGCCTTCAAACACTGGTTCCTTGACATCGGCCCCTTGTCGACAAAGAAAAGTTACCAGTAGCCATTTAAACTGCCTGCTGACTGTCCGCCTCGTGATAATCGTCGGCTTACCTCCTATTTTTTCGCCAACGCCCACTCCACAGGTGACTCGCACTGTTTTCGCTCTCAGCAAGGAGGGGAGGGGCTCACACACCTTCAGCTGGGTCTACCCACAAACTGCTTGCAGGAGTCCTTTTACATATTCAATTATTTCATTCTCGTGATGCTGCCCGTGGCACTTTTGATCACGGGATGAAAGAATATTTTGTAAGGACTTATGACAGGATGCTGTGTTGTAAGTGCAGGGCTGGGTGCTAGAAAGTGGCTGGAAATATTTCTCCCACCTGAACGGGCAGGAGAGGAGAAATATTCATGCCAGCCACTTGCTAACACAGAGCCCCGCAATCGTGGATGGTGTCAGGGCCTTTCAACCCTTACAAACGAAAGAGCCCTCTAGCCTCAGTGGGGCCCCAGCAACTGCCCCCATGTTGCCACTCTGCAGTCTTATATCAGTAAGTGCACTGTAGAACTATAGGGCCTGATTCAAAGAAGCCTTTTATAATGGCACAATCCCATTGGAAAATGCTATGTGAATCCGGCCCATCATTTCTCTATTTTGTTCTGGAGCTTAAAATACACGCTTTGCAGTACTCGTGTTAAAGCTACCTTTTCTCTTCCCACAGGATATACAGACGTGGCGTCACTTCATTCATTGCCTTCCACCACTGATTCTGTCAGAAGAGTTTATAGCTCTTCAGTGGGCAGTTAGTGTTTAAGCTCTCTGCTGGCTAGCCCCCTCGTGATAATTGGCAGCTATTAACATGATCTTTGTCGCCATTAATGTATGCACTCCACAGGTGCTCACACTGCTTTCGCACTCAATGGTGGGAGGGGTGTAGGGCACCCTTCTTCTGGGCCTGCCTGCACTAATAAAAAAATGCTGCTATGCCTGCAGAAGACCTTTTAAATATAGCTTAATTTCTGTGATTAAAGCTCTCGTGGCACCTTTAATCACGAGAATGAAAGAATATTTAAAAGGCTTTCTGCAGTATGCTGTGCTATTAAGGCGGGCCTGGGTGCTACAAAGTAGCTGGAAATAATGTTTCTCCCGCCCGTTTCCAGACACTTTTAGCACCCAGCCCTGTAGTAATGTAGCCTTCTACTATAGAGCGTGTCTATGGATCCCTTAATGTACTAAAAGTCACTGCATTACCAACAGTATTGTGGGTGTACCACCGCCATGCAAGTGATTTAAAGTGGAATTCATGTACAGTTTGGAAAGAAGCGGCATGAAAGAAATTGCCCCACTTTTAAATATTTTGAACATTTCCTTTGAGCGAAGTTCAACTGCTAGCTCTGCCTCTTCAGAACTCCGCCCATTCCTCCAAACTCCACCCCAACCATGGCCCTTGTGGGATCCCCCATTACATGTTTTCCATTTCCACCACTGCAGGTGTTGATCCTGCCACAAAGTGTACACTACTAGCATGCAGTGCGTCGGGGTGGCAAAACCGATATGCCACCAACATAACCGAGCGGTTTCTTCTAAAAGCTATAGTTGTACAGTTTAGTTGTACATATGTTTCCCACAACAAGACCACTTAGTCTCCAGTTTAACCTTTTGTTTCTAATGATTTCTTCAGTTGCTTTGTTTTTTAACCAATTCACTTGTTCTTTTTGGCCATATCGCTTTATCGAAGAGTCAAATCTATGTCTCCACCACCATTTCAAGTACAAAACGTCTGCCTGAAAACAACTGAACTGTCCATTTTCTTTTTCTGATGCAAGTTGTACGAGAAATGTCTTGTAATGAAGATTTATCCTGTATCGTTTCCACCATAGTGTTTTTTTGGTGTGCTGTACAGTACTCCCCTCTTGTACTGTGTATGTTGTCGAATGTAATGTTCCCTTAGCAGAGAGATGGCGTCAGGGCCTTTAAAATTTTTCAGTTGAAATGACCTCGAACCTCGGGCTCCGAAATGCTTCCCACAGTCTTATGACAAAACAAACCACTGCTTTAATTCACGGAATTAAACGTGTGTTTTGCAGCACATATTTTACAGGCTTTTTTTGCTGGTGCGACACGCCTTCAGGCTTTGCAGGTCGTAGTCTTTTTACTCTGATTTTGACTACATTGACACCTTGTCGAGGGACGATAACTAGCTTTTCAGCCCTCCGCTGGCTGTCTTTCCCATTATTATCTGCAGCTATTCACCCCCTCGCTACATTGCTTTGTCTCCATTATAATGGATGAATCCAAAGGGTGTCTCAAGCCGTTTCTCAGTGTAGGCAAGTGAGGCCCCCAAACATCATGCTATGGGCTCCACTAGCCCCGACACATGTTCAGCCGGCTCCTGCCGTAATAAACCACATTGCACTCTGCACACGGTTGTAAGTATGGATCGGGACCCGTACGGGGGGGGGGGGTAGGAGGGGGGGCTTGAGGACACCACAGGCTCAGCAGTAGCGGAAGAATCCACACCGCTGTTTCTATTCAGGGAGGGGTGGGGCAGAGTGCCAGCTCTAAGGAGGGGCTTCTGCCGTGTGGCACAATGGTCCACGGTCCCGGGGGAGTGCTATCTTGCAGCAAGCGCCGCTTTATTTAGCCCCATCTTTGGTCCGGAGCCAAATGGGCGCTGCTGAGCGGTGTGGGCTAACCACAAGCCGCCTGCGGCCTCTGCGAGCCGAGGATGCCAGTGGCTGCGCCTCTGCCAAGGCAATTCCTCTGGAAATACTGAGAGACGGCGGCATGGGTCCCAACTTCCAGATCAACTGTATGCCGGGGGGTGCGGGGGCAGCTCTGATTGAACATGTCAACTACTGTTGAATTCAATTAAAGTTCGATTCATAACTTTGCATTTCATGATATTTTATCAGCCGGATTCTTTAGATAAAGAGCATAGACGTTGCTTTAGAACGTTTACAATAGTCTGTATTAAGGAACATACTTTATTTTTTTTAAAAAAGGGAAAAGGCCCAGAATGATTTTACTAAAATACGGAATTTGCCAAAAAAAAAGGCAAATATTTGTTAAAAGAAAATAGCACCGGACTCTTAAAAAACTGAAGACTAAGTGTATGTATCTGTACGCTGCAGGTCTTCTTGGAGCTACCCCACTGAAAGAAAACTTGTGTATAGGCGCGTTATAAATGACACATCATTTCATATCAAAGTCTTGTTTCTTGTGCCAATGTTTTATGCTCAGGCTAACCCTTGACACCTGCGAGCCATGGATACCCCAAAGCCTAACCACCCCTCAAAGACCTAGTCCCATCATACGTTAGAGTGCCATGATGCAACACCCCCTCCCCCTTACCAATCTCCCCCACTGCACAAAATCTCCCCTGGGGGCCGCAAGCACCCACGCAGGCAAAGCAGCCCCCTCCTCAGAAAGCCCTGGAAATGGTGACCATCGCGCTTTACAATTACTAAGATAAAATGTGAGGATGTCGAGTAAAGATACAAATGATGACAATCGTTTAACTTGGTGCCCAGTTCATGCTTTGAGGTTCTGCAGTGAAACCTCTGTATTAGCTGGGTGAATAATCGGTAAAACCAGTATTCTGGGGGGCAACATAAAGTGAGGTTGGTCAGGTGCTCCTTGCACTTGGGGTTGTTGGGTCTGGTGAACATGAGTCGTAAACCTAATCTGGGTAAATCCTTGTTCCTCCAGGGACGCCATAGTCTATAAATAAGGTCCAAAGGTGATGGCGATCATAAAGGTTCAAATCTACTCTCCTTTACCCTCCTGAGTTACCCTATGCTTCAACAAAGAAAAGCTTCAAATATTGGCCAACCTAAAGTTTTATTAACCTACTCGTGTAATGTCCAACCCTGGGAAAGCCCTCTGGGGGAGCACTCACGATTCAGACCCCTCCACAGTCTCTTAATTCTTCTTTCTCACCTTTTCCGGGGTTTCACAATTTCTTCTCAAGACCTCTTCCCAATCACGTGACGTCTTTTCCTTTTCTCATCAGGTCAGGCTGCTTCCCTGGCTTGGGTTTGGTGGGTGGCTGATTTTGCCTCTGCCGCCACACCACATTTGTCTTCCCTTGGCTGGAATGAATATTTCTCCCCATCAATCAGAGCCCCTGTCAAGCAGTCGATATTGTAACCCTCCTGCCAGGGGTCTCTTGCGCAGAATTCCTTGTCAGTTCAGGGCCCTCTCGGAAGAACCCAGTCCATGGTCGTTCGACTTGCATCCGGTTTCCCTGGTAGAACCTCGCCATTGGGCTTCACCTCTGGATACCACTGTTCAGTGTGATGTAGGATCTGCCTTGACAGGTGGCAGACGTCTTCTGTAAAGCTGTCAGCCGGTAGCCCCTCATGGTTCCATTAGAGGTCTCCCTGGCGAGCAGAGAGTAGAACATTTGCTTCTTTCTTGCTTGCGCACCTACCTGGCCTTTAGTACCTCCTCTTATGCACCTGAGCCAGTGGGTTTGTTTGTAAGCCGGCCTGGGATTGTTTTTTCATTTGGGCGACCTGTCTGTGTGACAATTCAACTTCCGAGGCACCACTGGTCCAGTGATGAATATCTGTTTGTAAACCAGCAATTAAACCCACACCTCTAGTGCACCAGAGGGGATCCGAACAGATTGGAATACAAGTGAATTATAAGACTTCCTTGCCCAATGTTGGTAACGTGGACGGAATGGCAGGCTTATCTCTGCAAGGTCTTAGATCATTGGTTTAGTTGCAACACAGCGAAAATACAATTATTACCCAATGATAAAAGGGACTGTCCTGTCAAGGTTGTATAAAAATATCTACTTTTTTATTACTACAACAGACCCTTCTAGCACACTACAAAATACAACCCACCCTGTAAAGGAACGCAGAGGACAGACAGTTTCACAAAGGAAAGGGGATGCACTGTGGATACTGACAGGCGGGTAGTTGGGAAAGTAATCATTCTTACTGTTCAAGGTTATTTGGTTTCAGCACCAAGGGGGCAATGGGTCGTAACAGTCTCTAGGGTCCTTCGGAGAAGGACCAGGGGGGCAGAACCTCAACGTACCTGGTGTTGAAGAAGTTCTTGGTGCTGGACAGCGTCGAGGTGGTTCCAGGGCACTATGCAGCCCTTGAGACAGAGCTAATGCCGGGAGATATCTGCGGATATCAGGCAGCAGGCAGTTCGGCAAGTGAGGCTGGATGGATGTCTGCAGGCTGTCCGGCGCAGCGGCTCGGGGCCAAGAATCATCTCTGTGCTGGTTGGCGGATCTGGAATGCCGTTCAAGGTGTCTCAGATGGCTCTGGTGACTGCGTCGTGACAGCAGTCAACGGTGCAGCCGGATGCGGTCTGAGGACTTGACTGTCTCGAAAAATGTCCTTAAAAGATGGATGCTGGATGATGCTTCTGTGGCACTCCTCCTAGCTTCTTCGCAGGGATCGTGTCCTTTCAAAGAGGACAGCCCAAAGTTCAGGAGAGTGTTTGCAGGCAACAGCCTTGTCCTTTGTCCAGAGACTCGCCGGCACGTCCCATCTAGGAAGCTTGCTGGCAGAACCTAGTAGGGCATGCTGTGTGCTGGCTGGGTACCGGTTCTGGAGCTGCTGGAAGGATCCTCTGAGTATGGTATCTCCCTCTGTTCCATGGGAGATGTTTAGGGGAGGGATCTTGCTTCCCTTTTGGAACTGCTGGCCTTCCTTAACTGGTGGAAGATGTAAGGTAGACCTCTTACTCCTTGCAAAGTCTTCAGATGATCTGATCAGTGAGGGTTTCAGCCCTCTTTTAAAGCCAAATGGGCCTCAGTGAGTGGTGCAGGCTAGGCTTACCTTAATGAACCAGTCCTGGGTCCCCACCAACAATCTTCTGTTGTGCATAAGGTCAGGATCAGAATGCTCTGCCACAGAACAGAAAAGGGGTGACAACATATACCTACGTCCCACCCATACTCCTGTCTGTTGTAGATCAAAGTGTCTCTGTAGTTAACTGAGCCCTCTGTGACTGTTGATTAAAGTGCTGGGTTGCCTTGAAGTTTGTGCTGGGAGCAGACTTCCTGTTTCCCCCAAACCAAGTACTTCTCCCCTCTGAAAGGGGTCAGCTCGGCAGGGGTTTGCCTATGGTAAATGGTGAACCCGGACATGCCTTTCATACAGAGGGGTGGGAACTAGCTTCAAGTTGACACATTGCATTCCATAGGGGATGTCAGCCCCGTCTTTCTTGTTGTCTATTTCGGCAACCAAGCCCCTTCAGGCTTGCTTCTATTATCTATATGCAAGCATATTTAAAAATTGATAGGTACTCCACCATTGGACCAATGGGGGAAATTATTAAACAACACAGGACATGGTCAGCTGGTTATGACAGCTCACTAAATAATGGATCTCAAAACAAGTTTAAATCCTGGATAAAAAAGAAAATGCTAGTGTATAGTCCCGTGTCCCATTTGGTCGAACTAGCGACCAAGAAGCTCAGCGGGCGATACTGTCAATACTGGTTGACGCAGACCTCTATGCCCCATTACATCACAGCATATCCTAATGCATATGTATTTAGAAACTATATTCTAATGGAATGTAATGCTTGTGAAACCTTGGAAGTAGTAGCTGGAAGGCAGGGGGAGATCAGGAACAGTAGATTCTGTCACCTATGTGGTTGTAATGTAATGGAGACACTAGAACATCTGCTTGTCAATTGTGAAATTTTAAGCAAGATTCGTACAACGTTTTAAAAACCTTATGTCAATGCAGTGGATGGTAGCTCAATATCTGAAATATGGCAATTTTTAATGAAAGGTGATGTCAACTTTTATATATTAAATGGTGAAATTTTATTTGAAAATACTGATGATTTTTAAGGGTTTATCATAATTTAGGAATTTTAGAAATATGTTTTAGTGATGTTAGCCAGATTTTATAAGTTTAATGAGGTTGCCTCTTATGCTCAATGAGCAACTGAACTGCATTGTAATTAGTATTGTAAAAAGTTGATTTTAAAATGGAAATTAATCCTGTTGATGTGTATATATGTGATTTTATGTTGTATATACAAAGCCGCTGGCTAGAAGTATATTACTAATAAATGAAATGAAAATGATCTTTCATTAGTTTGCACTTCCACCAGCCAGAGGACGAAGGAAAGCAGATCCATGGGGCCTTTTGATATTTAAATCAGGCTGCCCATGCTGGAGGAAGGTGTGCCTCCCCCTCCTTGAGATGCTTTGATGTACCTGGGACTGTCACATTCCAGCTGAATATGACCGGGTATGCTGTGTCTTCCTGAAGTACATGTGACTATGCGTTTTGTGGGAGAAGCAGATGGACTGTGTGTGGAAGGGCCTCACACAGTCCTCAGAGGTTGGTCTTCCTTCATTCCTTTTCATTATTAAAAAAATCAAAAAAAGCCCAGGTGAGCGGACTCCCCCTGTGCAGATGGTCGAATTTCTCACACTCTGGACTACCAATTGTCCCTTTTCCACTGATTCCCTATATGGTTTCTAGGCTATATTATCCACTCATATCAGTTAAGTAGTAACATTTCTGTACAGTTCCACGCTGGTCCATGCAGCCCTGTGTGTGCTTGATGTCCAGGTGCAGGGTTCCCATCTAACCGCTCACTCCATGGGCAGCCCGGCATATTCATTGTCCTTTGGCACGAGGCTACATTAATTTTAGTAAACATTGGTGGTTATACATTAGTTCGGCTCCGTGAACTGTCCCTGTCAGGGACAGGACCTCCTGTGACTTTTAGTCCCATTGTTGTTCTCAAGGTTTTGGTGTCTTCAATGCAGAAAACAAATTACTCGGAGGGGGTGACAAGCCCAGGGAAACCAATTCCTTCCACCTCCTGCAAGGCAAATAGAGTAGCGGCAGATCCACTGCAGTCTCCTGTGGTTCAACCCCCTTATAACATAGGATGGGCAGTGCCTCACCACATATGGTCTGGCATGACAGGCAAAGAACAATGGTCTGTAGGGTTGCCCATAGCAAAGCCAGAGATTAATATTAATTCAAAACCTTGCAGCCATCGCCTCTTTCGTTTTGCTGTAGTCGCCCCAAGTGGGACGTGTGTACCCAGACGCGGGTCCCTGGCGTGCTGGGTCTAGAGACACAAGCTACCCTTCACTGATGAGGCCCACAAGGTCAAAATGTTTGGGGATGCTTGTGGTCTCGTGCAGAAGGGATGTGACCAAGCAATTTGGGCTGGACTGCACGCTTTTAAGTGGGACCGAGCCTGATTTGCAAAAGGTCTTTCCCTTTTATAATGGCTTGGCAGGTGAAGAACAATGGTCTGGAGGGTTGCCCAGAGCAATGCCAGAGGTTAAGATTAATTTGAAATCTTCCAGCCATCACCTCCTATGTTTGACAGTGTTAGCAGAGCACTTAAAAAGTCACCTCTCCTGCCTTTGTAACGTTTTATTGAGAGGCCACCCTCAACACAGGGAGTTCCTTCCCTCCCCAAACAAACTGTTTAATGGATTCTTTGTTCGGCCCTATTACAGATTCATATCATGCTCCTTGGATCCCTCCCCCTGTACCACCAATGAGCCAAGAATCACGCTGGTGTACAGAAAATATAATTATATTTATTTGAATTGCAGATAATGGAGATCACACTAAAATTACACATGCCACCTTCTCTATGGCTCACAATTAAACTTATTTTTACATAAATAAATCGCACAAGTTGGTTGGGAAAACACAAATCGCAATACTTTACTTTATACAGATTTCAATTCAAGGAATAATCAACATTGGTCTATGAACAAAATCAATGTACATATGCAGTGCTGTGTAATTTCGATTTTCCTGCGTGCTTAAAGACTAGCAGCTTAGTTTACAGCTTTGGATACACGAGTTCTCACTTTTGCAAAGCATTTCTCACGCCAGCCCCAAAAGCCCAAGCATCTATTACACGCATCACCCTTATTTTCAGTGACCATGTCTAGGGATTGGGGGACAGTTATTTTTCAGACCCCCCCCTCACTTGAAAAGGTTTGTTTTGGGGAAGTTGGGCAGTAAAAATGGGGATGATTTGGGAATTTTGGATTTTCAGACCCCCCCTCCACTTAAAACCTGTGTTGGGGAAGTTGGCAGTTTAGGGGTTTTTCTAGTTTAGGGACAAGGATATTCCTCTTGCTTAAAGAAATCAGAATCAACAGGAAAAATATGATCACCCAATTACATTACAGGCTATAGCTTTCAGCGTATACTAGGAATGAGCTTTGTTAAGTACGAATATTAACAAAAATCATCCCGGGGTGTTTCCTAAATGTGAATTAATTAAATTTATATTCAGTCAAATATGCTAAGGATCTACACAGTTTGCCCCCTTCCCTCATTATTGGAAAATAACCCACCAATGAAAGGGAATGGGTTAATTAAATAGATCACCCCCGCTGACTTTTTGTTGGACAATCTGCTTATTTTTGGACATCTCTGGGCTTGCCGCACAAGGACTGAGCAGCTTCGCTTGTAGGCGAATAAAAGAATTCTAGACAGCACTTCAATTAATTGGTACCCCATAGCACTTCTCTCTCCCTGGCTCCAGTGAAGAATAACAGCCTCTTTCTAGTCTCCCCAGCAACATTTCCACCCAGATGAAACTTCAGCAATTCACCTTTGGTAATTTTGGCAGCTGTCTCCTTTGGTAATCTTTTTGCTGTTCTTTCTGTTCGTAATTTTTAGTAGCTCTTCCCTTCTCTCATAGTGCATCCACATTATATACCAGCAATGAGACAATCAAGATTTCAATATTGGGCAGTGCCCTGCAAGAATTATCGCACCTTTTGATTGGTCCTTACCATTTTCTCTCCAACCCTGAAGCACATCCCCTGTTTGAGGATTAGTTCGGGAATCTAGGTTGACATTGTCCCTTTTTTTTATGTCAAGTTAAGCCAGAAAAAAAAACAAAATATATATATATATATATATATATATATATATATATATATATATATATATATATATATATATATAAATTTGCTTCAGCTAATCATGTGAAATTAAATAAAATGACAGCTAGGTTTGATGCTGTATGGCCGTGTGGCAACAAAAAGCATAATAGTTATGAACATGCAATTTACTCTCCAAATGCCTAATTTTACACTCCACCAAATTCGGGACATTTACAGAGCAGCCAGAAACACATTTTAGCTTGCTATTAAATTTCCAAATATCACATGTGGCTACATATTATTTCAACACAATCACATTGAAATGATCTTTAAAATGACACATAAATTGATGCAGTGCTACTTGTGGTTGCTGAGAAAATGCATGAGTTATGATAGTCCATTTAAACTAATGAGAGAAATCTTCACATGTATTCAAATCCTAGCTCCCCTGGACTGTTTTCTTTTTTTTTTTTTTTTAAATGTAAGGCTGCAGTAAAAGCCCTTATCCTCTTTGTTTGAAGTTGGTGGGCTGCATGTCATAAATAGTTGGGATGCATTGGCTACACAGAGATCTCTCACTGCCGATAATGAGCCCGGCCGGCCCTGTGATTGTCCTGAAGCCATGCTGGCATCTGGCATTCTGTCCTGTTATCTGAAGTTGACCACCTTTTCAATCCGAAAACCTTCTATTTTCTTGTATTTTTTTCAGAGTTCAGCTTCCCTTGATTGCAGCCCCTGTTAACACAGCTCCTCCCTACATTCCAGTCACGCACTGGCTAGGCCATTTGCCCTGCAAAGAACGAGCCTTCAGAGACAACCTGTCTGGCGATGGGGGAAGTTTGTTTTGAACACCATTAAGGGCAGGCCACACTTTATTCTAGTTATAAATAGCTGGGATGCAAGAGCTTCAAAATAATTCCCATTCCAGATCCAGAGGCCAACAGGCTTGTAGTGGGGGGAGCCATTTGTGAATTCTGCCCAAAGACCCACAGAATGCCCTTCGCTGAAAGAACTCAGTGATCATGATTCACTTTGCTTTTGCGTCAGTGGATTTCTTGTTTATTTTCACACAGCGTTTTTTTTTAAATATGACAGGTCAATGTACAGGGCTGTTTCTTTCAGTCATTAATAAAATATACTTTTAATTATCTGCTGTATGTTTTTATGCTCAAAGTGGGTCTAAGTTTGTCCTAGTGCACCACCTTTTGATGGGTGGCAGTTTTTAGCGAAAATGCTGCTTGTATCTCTCTGTCAGCAATGTGATCTGCCTTTCCAATCTGCACTCTGATTATATTTTTGTCCGCTTTCTCTGGATTTCAACTGCAGAAAGACACCCACATAGTCTGCCTTAGTAGGTCAATTTCCAGTGTGAAGGTTTTTGAAGGCCGGCGGGTAATTTTTCCAGTCAGCTCTTCAGTTCAGTTTTCTGGGGCCTATGATTAAACCCCACACCTTGATAGTATCAAGAACAGGTATCAGCTGAACAACAGAACTGAGCCCCCAACTGTTCTTGTGAGTGTTTAAGGACCAGCTCAGTGTCATGTTAACTTAAATTTCGGTCTGGCCGGGCGGAGTGATTCTTTAATAGGCAATGGGCCTGACCAATATTTAAGTTTACATGACAGTGAGCTGGAGGCAAGGTGCCCTTTATTTACTATGCCGGCGAATGCCCTTGTGCGTCCGCACCTCCTGAGTGCACCTTGAGCTGGCGCGGGGTTGTGCTGTGGGAAGTTGAAGTGGGCCCTACCTAGGCTCCTTCCCAATGATGGGAGCTACCTCCCAGAGCGGGTTAGAACATGACCACCTGCATCTACATGCTTCTGTTCCTGTATGCACTGGCAAATATTGCACACGACTCACTTTGATTTGAGCTGTTGCTATATTAGAACAAAGTGCTCATAGTATAGCCCTTTAAAAGGGCCAAAGACTTCTACCACTCTAGTGCTACAAAAACATCCCCTTTGTACCTCTATGCGGTAAGTAAATATTAGCTGAGAGCCGTAAATGAATGCAAAGGCAAATTGCTTATTCCCAATAATTGAGAATGGTCAGTGATGTGCTGGGCATGACTGGAAACCCTCTGACTTCGCCACATGTCTGTGCTCCTCGGCGACAGTGTGGGTCTGACACAGAGGCCTCATTTATCCACTGTGTGCCTTAGTATAGTCTGCCCTCTGCACTTCCTTGTTCCACTTCAGACATGGCCGTTTAGCTAGTGACAATATGTAGGCTATCTTAAGCAATGTAACATTAAATGTAAGGCGGCCACAAAACCCAGTGTAAGCAACAGAGCTCTCAGATTTCGCATAGCCATGCGTGAGCGCGTCATCCAGTTCCTTTTGTTTCCTTTTGGCTTCTGGGTCCTGTAGCATTTTCTTTCCCAATTGAAATTTAGGAAAACTACTATTCCCATAATTTCAAGCAAATGCTGGACAGGACGGCAGCCCAATGCATGGCTAGATGAGAGCACGGAAATGGTGAACTGTCATCTCCCTCCCGAAAATATATTATTTTGAATGGAGGGAAGGGGCAGGGGAATGCACAACTAAAAGTTAACTGCACATGATGAGGTAATTAAAAACACCAAGGGGTTTAAGAAAATGTGGATGGTGTCAACCACATGTGTTTAGGATTCCTTGTTCCAAGTTCAAAACCTTTTTTTAGCTTCGGGAATTTTGATAAGGCCAGTAATTCGGCCCAGGGTGCGCAGCTAAGGGTTTAGTTTACTTTCCATGTGCTCGATTCATTCTTTTCATCTAGCTCGTAGCGTGTGGCGTGCTCCTGCTGTCACTCTTTTACTCTTTCATGGTGTAGGTTTTCCGTAGCATGTAAACAGTGTCCCGCAGCTTTTTCGGAATGGCTTTTAATTCCGTGGCAGATCTTCTAATGAGATCCTATTTATAGCTGTGCCAGGCCATGTGTTGAGAAAACAAGGGTGCAGTATTGGACTCCAGCTTAACATGCATATAAAAAAGGTCAGCTGTCGCACAATTCATGACATTGTGGTCGGTAAACCCACGCAAAAGTCAACAAAGGTCAGTAGCCATGGTATTGTAGCTCGACTGAAAGCACACCACACAAGCACAGAAATGAAAAAATGTCTAACCGTTCAGGAGCCAAAACGTGTCTTGTTCCTTTACTTCAGGGCTACTTAAGATGTTTTTGGCTGAACAGTGAGGTGTTTTCATGGATCTGTGCATGTGTGATGTGCTGCTCAGTGTTTTAAGTGGGCCGGGCGGAGCCCTGGCAGTGTTCAAAAAGAGTGCCCTAAGTCTTGCCCTCCGGTGTACAAAGGAGTAACCCTTTTCTCAACCGTTTTGTGATCTTGTAGCCAAGATCTGTTGGGAGCACCTAGAACACCCCTAAAAAATCCCTGATGATTGAATACACATTATTGAACCTTGGTAAACCCTGAGTGCATCTCTACATCCACCTAGTTCATGTTCAAAAAGTGCTCATGTGCCAGGGCTCTGCCGGGTTCCCCGACTAGCCCTAGAGGTGCCAAACTCCTTTTGCTTCTTAGACACCGACCCAATCTCCAGTGATTAAAAACAAAAGGAGGGTGCATCAATGCATCCCACCCCACCCTCCCACTAACCCCCCCCCTCTCTTTACTCTCCTTGCTTAGGCCATGCCTCCTTGTTAGAGTCCCCCCTCCCCCAAAACCCTCGTCCCCACTTAAAGCACTGGCGCTACCATGCTGACCACAAATTCACAAGGTGTGCCCTTTTAATGATGCATGTTGAAAAAACAAGTCTTCTGGTCATTGAGGCCTGTTCTTGTGCCAGGTCGGGGGAGTGTGGAGGTGGCATCTCTTACTGTTCAGAAAGGTCCCTAAAACGAGGGGGAACCCATCCTGTCCAGTATACTTATGCTTTACACAAAATTCTTCTCTCCCAGGACATAAGATCCCCTTTAAGTACACATGGACCAGTACTACTATGAGCCAAGGGCCCCTCATTATTTCATTTCATTTTCATTTTATTGAATTTATAGAGCGCCTTTACCAAAGCAATGAACTCCAAGTTGTAGGACTGCAAAGGGACAAACGGCATGAGCCACGTTGTGCAGCGTGCCCCGTTCTGTCTCTCCACTCTTAAGACCCCAGCCCTTCTGTGGACTGTGGGCATCCTTCATGTCCAGGGGTCCTTCATTCTGCCTCATTCAGAGAGTTGTCTGCCGCTGTGGGCACTAAAGGTTCACAGCCAGCTGTCACTACTTTTGACACACTCCTCCCGGAGGGTTACAAGATTCTCTCTAAGCCCAGGCCTAACGGGTCTTGGGGCAGAGTGGCCCTGATATTTCCTGAACGGAAAGTACTGGCCTTATCAGTACTACTCCTTCTTCGAATGCCTCTAATGCAGGCTTGGAGTCTCTCCAAACCTCTCACTGACTCCCACCACCATCTACAGGACCCCTTGTCCAGTCTCCCTCTTGGAGTGGTCTGACCTCGCTTCTTCTCTTCTGGCCTTCACTTCCAAGCGTCTCTTCCTGAGAGACTTCAATATTTACCTTGACTCCCCTGATGTGGCCTCTGGATTCTTCTGCAGCCTCTGTGACTCTCTCTCCCTCACCATTCTTCCCTCCAGTCCGACGCACTCACCCAAACACACATTGGAGGCTCTCATCTCAGCAGACATTCCCATCTCCAACCCTCTCACTACACCTCTCTCTCTCGGTCTTAACATGCTCTCCTGTCGTCTCACTTGGATCTCTTGGGTCCCCTGGCTAAGTCGTCTCACTTGGATCTCCTGGGTCCCCTGGCTAAGCCTCTGCCTGCACTACCAGTCTCCTTCTCCGACATTCAACAGACTTCATCTGTTAGTTGCTGCTTTTGCCGCCAATTTCGTTCCCCCTCCCACTCCAGCCACTGACTTGCACACTGACGCAGCCCTTGCTAACCTTCACCAACACTCTGGACATCCTTTCCCCTGTCATGAGGATCTGCATGAAGTCTTCCTCCAAGCGCAACAGCTGGTATGATTCCGACCTAGCCTCTCTGAAATGCAAGTGCAGAGCTACTGAGCGGAAGTGGCAGGCTTCAAGCACATCCTATGACAAACAGGGCTGCTGCCTGCTCCAAAGGCAATACAGACTCTCCTTCCGCTCAAAGAAGGCCTATATCCAAGCCTGCATCTCTGGGGCCACTAACAAAACGACTGAATTGTTCAAAATCTGCCAGGAACTCGCCAATCCTACTGCAGTCTCTACTTCTCTGCCATCCCTGACCCTCTGCACTGGCCTGTCACTTCATAACCAAGACTCAGGTCATCCTGTCCTCACTCTCCTCTACACCCCTCCCATCCCTGACCCTCTGCACTGCACTGGCCTCTCACTTCATAACCAAAACTCAGGTCATCAGGCCCTCACTCTCCTCTGTGCTGCTAACAATCTCTGCCTTAATGCCAGTAAGACTGAAATCTTTCTTATTGGGACCCCAGCTCCCTCCTTTCCTCCTACTGTCTGGCCGCCCTCCATGGCCCCCCATCCTCCTGTGAGGCAAATAACCTAGGTGTCATCTTCGACTCCTGTCTCTGCTTCTCTCCTCAAATCAGACCTTGCCAAGAAGGCCCACTTCCAGCTGCTCCTCCTCAGAGTAATTCTCCCGTTCCTCGTCTTCGCCCAGAAACTCAATATCTCCAGAGCTCTGTTCGTCACTAGGCTGGACTACTGCCACAGCATCTTCCTCTGTCTGTCGAAATCCTCCCTTCGCCCCCTTCAACTAATCCAGACTGGGACTGCAAGACTTATCCTTGTCCTCAAGCCCAGGGGTCCCGCTAGACCTAACTCTCTCTCCCTAAATACCTCTCTGCTAGAGCCCTTCGGTCTACTAGCTCCAACTCTCTGCAGATCAGATGCTTTTCCAAGCGGAGAGTGGAGGGTAGATCTCTCTCTTCCGCAGGTGCCTCCACCTGGAATGGGCTTCCTGCCCCTCTGAGTTGAGCTGGATCTCCTTAAATCCCAGAAGCTTCTCAAGACCCTCCTTTTCTCTTCCTCCTTCCCTCCCCTGCTAATGTCCCCCTCCGTTTCCCCTGCACTCTCTGCAGTCCCCTGGCACTTGTCCACCTGGCCTCCCCTTATCACTCGCCTAGCCCATGGGCCCCACCCCCTCCCTCAGCTATTGCACGCTCGCCACTCCGACCTGCACTTCCTTCCCCACCATAGCATTAATGCATTCTGCTCTGGCCAGCTCTCTCCCGCCTCCTTTCTACCCTGCACTTCTTGTTCCTGCACTTGCACGATCCGAACGTCATAAGGCCTATTAGGACCGTTTTTGTTTTTCTTTATCCCTGTTCACCCCGCCCGCCCCTTGCTATATTGCGCCTTGAAACACCATTTGCTTTATAGGGACTTTATGGATACCCAATACAATAAATAAAAACAAAACCCAAGTCCGCCTGCTGTCTCCGTTCTGATAAGCCAGAGGCCTGCAGCCTGAGTCTTGCCAACCGAAGGCATACACGGAGAGGGTCAGCCTAGTAAAGGGCCGAAACATGGACTCTAGCGTTGCTTTTTGCTGCACCATCTACATGCTTATGGAAAGAGCTGCTGTCTCTTCAGTCAGCCCCACCTCAGTATATACCAGTCGTCACGTGATCTGCCATGAAAAATCGTGCATGTGATATTTTTATCGTCATGACTCAAATGATCTATTTGTTAAACTGATTCTTTGACTCATCTAACCAATCGGTATTTGATCTTTTATGATCGTTTTCATCCTAATGCTTGTGCTGCACTCTGGCGCTCTTCAGTGCCTTGGCTGGCTCGAGCTAGAAATCTGCCCGCCCCCCGTTATCTTGGCAGCGACCACAGCCCTCTAGTGGCAGCTTCTATGCTTGGCCCTTTATCTACTGCAGCTCACATCACGTCACGCTTCCTAGGCCCCTCCCTATAGGGCTCGCTTAATGCCAGTCTTTGATGCCAACACGCAGATTACATTTCCAGCATATATTCAGGGCAGATGCCACTCGCAGCATTGCTTTCAGTCACTGCAAGGACAGTCTGTTCACCCATAATCCATATGGCTTACACTAGGTTTGGGGATTTCATGTGTCAATGATTGTATCCAACGATTCAGTTCTAGGTTCATTCACAGATTCTTATGTGAAATTTGTAGCATGTCATTTGCATGACCGCGTGGTGCCGGTTATCTTCTCGTGTGATTTAATGAATCCAGCACTGTAATGAGAAGGCCATGTGCACCTAAGGGGTGGGGGCTCTCTTGGCAGGAGGGGTAAAAAACCAGATGGCCCTTCCCATCTGACACAAAGGATGTCATGACACATCAGTAGCAACAACATTCGTTGGCGAGCAGGGGGTGCAGAGTTCCCTTGCTCTTTTTCTACCCCAGATCCCATCACCACCGCCACTGCTCCGATTTACTCTTGCCAGGTGGTGGAAATGGAAAACATGTGGTGGGGGATGCCACAACACAGGGGTGGGGTGGGGAGGAGTTTGGTAATGGGCTGTGCCCGAGGGGCGTGGTCTAGAGGGGGCGGGGCTCGTAGTGGACATCCAGCAATGCTGGAATACTTTAATAAATAAATAAACACCCGCGAAGGCAGCATTGCCTTTTACCGCGGTTTTGGCACTGGTGTTTAATGCACAATGCTCGCTTTTGGCACTGGTGTGTAATGCACAATGGTCGCTACATGTAAAATCAGTTGTACATTTAGTGAGTATTGTGCATTACTCACCAGTGCCAAAGCCGTGGTAAAAGGCAATGCTGCTGTCCAGGGCCGCCGGCCTTAGCAGCAGCAGCGCCCTGGCCGAATTGGCGCCCCTGCCCTCCCAGCGCACCTTTAGGAGCCTCACACAGTCTTTATGTAGAGCAGTCTTCCTTGCGCGTTAACTCTTGCCATGCGGGCATCTTTTAATGAATATTTTTACCAGCCAGAGCGAGCTAATTGACTGGGTTCAAATCCCAGCTTCACAGCCTATTAATAAATCTTGTGACATTGGGCACAACGTTTTCTTTTGCTGCGCCCCATCTGCTAAAATGCGGAGTCGGTAGAAGCAACTCAGTGTAGGCTTTGCAAACAAAGCAGTCCTAGTGGAAATGCGAACCAATGAAATGCACATCACACACTTTTTAACTTCTTGTAATGCAGCCTCCCACGACGCACCCGAGAATCAAAGGCTGACTTAACTCCTTGTTGCGTCCGGTGATGTCCACACATATGCACATTATGGCAGATCTTGCACTGTTTCAGTTCAGACCCACCCAGGATCCCATTGAGTGTGCAGAGGGGGGGCTCATATGAGGCGGGTGCATTTAATAAGAAAAGGGTGCCTGCCGCGCCTTCTCCCAGCTTGGGGGAGCCTTTGAAAGACTCCCCAGTGCTGGCTGGCAGGGGGCTAATGGTGCCCTGAGTGGGCTTGGCACCACGGTCGCCTGGCCTGCCCTAAGGCTGGCCCTGCTGCCGTCGCGTGCGCTTTTTTTTAGTTTTTTTTTTAGTTTTTTTAATCTATTCTATCGCGGTTCATGGTCTTGGGCGGCTGACTATGGCCGGATCCCAAGATCCGGCTCCATATCTGGTGCCGGATCTCGGATCCGCCGAGAGCCGGCCCAATGACAAGCACTGTTCTTGCCTCCTCTAGACCTGGGAGAGCCAGTGAATTTATGGGTGAGGCCGAGCCTGTGGCGCGGGGGGCAGGGAGAAGGTCTGGCCTGGCTCTTGGGGCCAAACACGAGCCGAGGAAATGGCCACACGAAACATGGGAGGGGCCGGGTTGGGGGGCAAGAAAAAGAGCTCAGCGGTTTGGGGAGGTAGAAAAGGGCTAACGATACAGGAAAAAGGGCTGAAACGGACTGGCGCAAGAAAGGGGTCTAAAGAGGGCAAGAACAGAGGCTGTGGAAAGAATAGGAGCTTAAAAGCAGTGGACAAATGAAAAGGGGCAAAACCTGACTGGGGCAACAAAATGGGCTAAAGGAGGGAGGAACAAACTGGGCTAAAGGGACTGTGAGATCAAGAAAAGGGGCAAAACGGGCCTGGGGCAGTTAAAGGGGTTGAGGTGCAACAAAAGGGGATAAATGTTAGTGGCAAGAAAAGGAGCTAGTGGCAAAACACAGAGGCTAACTTACCCGTTTAGATTCACTGCTGCCTCACAGCACCACCAGGAAGTGTTCCAGTCCTGCTCCTACCAATCAATGAGTGGCTGGAGTGGGGCAAACAACAAAAATACATGCTCCTCATGTCCTGGCAGCACTTACAGGAGCGTGTCTGCCTGACTTCCTGTCCCGGCTGCCTGACTTTCTGTCCTGCCACAGCCAATCAATGAGTGTCAAGCTCCTTTATGCTTTCGGCGCACCAACTTTTCATGGTCTACCTCTCTCATTCAAGGATCGGGAAATGTCTGGGAAGAGGGCGTGGGGACAGTCTGCAACCTCCTGGGAGGCGTGCACTTTTGGCTGTGAAAGTTAGCGCTCAGGCATATAAAAAAATGCAGACCTGTCTCCTTTCCTGGTAGGCTGGGTGGCAGGCTCAGGGCTGTCGATCTCCTGCCTTGCCCTTACAAGTGATGTGTACAGTGAGGCCTCCTATGGCGACTTGCCCTAGTACTGCAAAGAGCCTAAACCCCCAGCTTCCTCTGCCATACACCCCTTTCACGCAGATCACATGCCCACCCCTGGGATGCAGTCGCAGATTGACGGATCTCACTATAGATACAGATTGTGTTGTCAGTGCCACATTTGGTTCTACGTTTGATCCGAGCATAGATCCCTTCTCCGAGCCTTTCCGGGCATGTTCTGACTTCAGGCTCTGTCCTTCAGAGGGATTTTCCAGTGAAACATTGGTTTGCCTCTCATCCAAACGTCTCTACGGCTCCCCCGCGTCTCCAGTCACCCCCCCCCCCCCGCGGGAGGGGGAGAGCAGTAGCCTCTTAGTCACATTCTTTGCTGGGTTAGGGAGGTCTTCCTCCAGCTTCTTAGAAAAAGTTATTTTTAAGTACCAGCAGCAAATCTTTTTCAGCTACTTGGCCAACAGCTACATAAATCCAAACTCTGATTAATTAAGATCTTTTAAAAAAAAAAATTCTCTTGCCCTTTTTGAAAATGAAGGTTAGGAGAGCGCTTGGTAAATTCTCACTGGCTGTGCTGTTCTGCACCATATCTTACTTATACCAGCGGGCTATATAGCCAGTGAGTGAGCTCTGCAGTGCCCTCTATAGCTGATCTTATGAACTGATACTTGGATTTACACCGTGGCCTCCTGACATTTGCATCTCCCCCTTTCTGGTTGCTTGTCACGCCCTTGCCCATCCCACCTGCACATTCCGTTCCGCTCCTTTCCAGCCAACCTCCCTCACTTTCACAATCACACCATTTTTAGTGGGTGATCAAGTGCCACCGCTCCTTTATTGGCGAGAGTTAATTGTTATGTATGTGACCGATCATATGTAAAGTTATTGGGATTGGGTGACCAGATTTAAAAAGACAAGAACCAGGACAGGGCAACTAACATAAAAGAAGGACTATTTCTTGAAAGTGGCTGTCAAGGCAGTACACTTCAGTAGCATTTGGAGAAGAAGGGGTTTTAAGTGTTAGTGTTCAAATAAACCCATATTATAATTAATTTATCACAAACTAACACTATCTTAAGTTGTAAAATGCAGCATTTCTGCCTGCCAGCCATGAAGACCTACTACAAAAAACCTGGACCACTTCAGTTTCCAATGGGAACGTAATCTTGAGAAAGGGGGACAGAGCACCAAATACCAGGACAGTCCCAGCAAAACCGGGACATCTGGTCACCCTATACTGGTATTTAGACCGTGCCCCACTGCCATGTGCATGGTCTACAGGCTCTTTGGTGGATCTGGAAGAGAGGTGCCCCACTGCCATGTGCATGGTCTACAGGCAGGTGGATCTGGAAGAGAGGTGCCCCACTGCCATGTGCATGGTCTACAGGCTCTTTGGTGGATCTGGAAGAGAGGTGCCCCACTGCCATGTGCATGGTCTACAGGCTGTATGGTGGATCTGGAAGAAAGGTGCCCCACTGCCATGTGCATGGTCTACAGGCTGTATGGTGGATCTGGAAGAAAGGTGCCCCACTGCCATGTGCATGGTCTACAGGCTGTATGGTGGATCTGGAAGAAAGGTGCCCCACTGCCATGTGCATGGTCTACAGGCTGTATGGTGGATCTGGAAGAAAGGTGCCCCACTGCCATGTGCATGGTCTACAGGCTCTTTGGTGGATCTGGAAGAGAGGTGCCCCACTGCCATGTGCATGGCCTACAGGCTGGTGGATCTGGAAGAAAGGTGCCCCACTGCCATGTGCATGGTCTACAGGCTGTATGGTGGATCTGGAAGAAAGGTGCCCCACTGCCATGTGCATGGTCTACAGGCTGTATGGTGGATCTGGAAGAAAGGTGCCCCACTGCCATGTGCATGGTCTACAGGCTGTATGGTGGATCTGGAAGAAAGGTGCCCCACTGCCATGTGCATGGTCTACAGGCTGTATGGTGGATCTGGAAGAAAGGTGCCCCACTGCCATGTGCATGGTCTACAGGCTCTTTGGTGGATCTGGAAGAAAGGTGCCCCACTGCCATGTGCATGGTCTACAGGCTGTATGGTGGATCTGGAAGAAAGGTGCCCCACTGCCATGTGCATGGTCTACAGGCTGCATGGTGGATCTGGAAGACAAGCGGCGGTGCTGCTAATGTTCACACAAACACCAATAATAATGTGTAAACCAAAGCGCTTTATGCCGTGCCCCTCTATTTTCTTAACACTGTAATGAAAGGTGTTCTGATTTTTAACGGTTTGGTAGGTATTGGTTACAACCCATAGTTCATTTCAGAAAAGAAAGGAACCTTCAGCTCACGTGAAAAAAGTTGCGTTGCTGCTTTTGTGTGAAACAACAAACTTGTACACAGCTGTTGCTTACAATGTTCGGGGTCTTATTTGAAACCTGTTTGTATTTAATTAAATCGATGCAGTGATTACCAAAAAAAGGAAACTCAAAAAAATAAACCGCTTTTTAGTTTGACCACTCGCTGATTAAAGAGTAATTGAACACAATTCACTCAGCAGTAAAAAAGAACGCAAAGTGCAGCCACGTATTGTTCACTTTTTGAACTTCGCAAGAGACAACATGATGGTATCACTAGCAGTGCTTTAAATGGGCAGGCACTTGCCGGTCCCCGAGTACCTGCACTTCTCTTATTTGAAAGACATAGTACTGGCCCTTGTCAACAGTAAGCCGGTTCTGTCGGATAGTGAGTGCTTCTACTCGTGTGTTTTCATTTCGAGCACTGATCGCAAGGAGACACTGTCCAAACACCTTTAATGGGTGTCACGAGCTTGTCCCATCTTATTCATTTCACTTTTCAGAATAGAGCTCTTCCCTGATACCAAGTAAAACAAAACCTATACCGCGTAAGCAAAATGGCTAAGTGTAAAGTCTGGGACGCCTTTTGCACTGTCAAAAGCAGCAAGGAGAATGAGTTGGAAAAATAAGTGCATCTTCCTCCACACAGTCACTCCAGGCGTAAGATATTAGGGAGTGCTAGGAGATCAGTAGGTTTATACTGGAAGTAACATTCTTATTGTTGGACTCGCCTCATGACTTAAGCTCATACACTACTCTCAAGCCTCTGGGCTTCATACAGAAACGCAGCAATTCTCATCTAGCCAGGGCACGTTTATTTGCACCAGATCCCCACAGGAGCTACATTGGCATACTCTGGTGTACCAGAGAAACCAGGAAGATTAGGGTCTGCACATATTAGGACTTTGTCTTCTAATAGTCTGTATAGAAAACCCCTCAATGCTGGCACCAGAAAAAATACAACCCACGAAGGAAAGAGGCCCAGCACACCTCTTGCAAGGAGAACAAGGTTTATTCTCATAAAAGCAAAGAACTCCCTCTCCCACGAAGTGCTCTGATGAAAACATGGAGGATAGCTTATAAAGGAACAAAGCGTCACAACTGACGTACATCACATGGGGTACAAATCCACATAGCTGGTTGGTGCGACCCTATACATTTTTTGCCTGCTCCATATGGGATGCCAGGTCATTGGTCCCAGCTTCTCCTGGCCATCTTCTTCCACCTGGGGTTCTTCTCACTGCGTCACCGGGTGCAGGGCTCGGTAATGGGTAATTAAGTGGGCAACTCATCAAATGTGGCCTAGTGTGCACCTGGTACTGCAGGCATGGGGCAAAGGCTAATTTCGAGGTCACTCTATTTTACAATCCCCAGCTCGATCCCAGACGCATCAGCGCCACTCCAGTTCCTCCCACCCTGGGCTTAAACTTGTTACTTTCCCTCACTGGCCCCTCAGAGTACTAATCGCAGGGGCCCTGGACATTGCAAGATGGGCATGGTATCAAGAGATGACATAGACAGATTAAAGTAGATTTTCAAAACCTTGATTTTCAATGGTCAGGATGAGAAAATGCCTAACTTTCCCTACTTCTAAAGTGTGATTGTTCCCTAACGAAAGGAAAAGGAAGGGCAGTCTAAGTCTGTTAGCCAAAAGAAAAATACTGTCTGCGTCAAAACCTATGCTTGCCCTCACTTCCACAGAATAGCAGGGTGTATGGGATTTGGACAGCTTGATAGTGTTGCAAGTAAAGTTAATGTGGCGATGGAGCTTTCTGTAGCTCCCTTCCCCAAGTTCAAGGCACTCTGATAGTGCTCAAAGAAAAGTTCCACAGGTTCTCAGGATTCACTTGGCAACTCAGATTGGCTTGACAAAAGTTCACAGTACTTTTTTTCTGTCAGGATGCACCTCTGTAACGGGTTCCTCAGGCTGCCCTCGCCAGACCCACACCCTCTTGACTCTTCTCCAACTCAAAAATACTCCACTGGTTCAATGTTGCCTACTGTTCAATAGTACATTTCTATTTACAAAGTCCTACTAGAAAATGTCACTCTTGCTTTGATTCCTGGTGGGACTCCCTTCCCCACACTGAACCAAGTCCTTTTGGTTTGCAGCCGCTGTACTGCATGCAGCTCTCTTTCACAGCTAAGACTCCCCTGGTCGTGGCACAGTTGTCAGACCGCACGGTCCACCCACCAAAGGTCGTGCAACCAAGTGCCTTACTCTGTATGAGTTCTGATGTTCTCCTTCTGGGATCTCTGCGGCCTTTCTGGATCAGCCTCCTGCCTGGGGGGTCACACCAATGCTTCTAAACACTCTTGGTTTAGTGAAAACGCTCTTCTTTTACTTTCAGGAATTTTGCTCCCACTTGGGTTTCCACATGCATCCCCCTTTTTGTATTTCTACTTTCCTCGGTTTTTAGATCAGCGCACATCTCCCATTTATTCATAGGAGCTTCTTATTCAGCTACAGAGTCTTTCAACAATGTGTACTCCTGCACGTGACCACTCTGTTACCTTGTATCGTTAGAATTCTCTTAAGTTTCACCTGACACGCCTTTCACTATACGTGATCGAGTAAATACATTATTGTAACTTGTTCAAACACACCAGGCTTTCACATCTCTTACTACTCTGGTCGTCTTTCCTTCCTTTAACTGACCGCGTCCTTGCTGCCTGAGGTTAGGGGCTTCCCACCTGCCCTTTAGACACTCGTGGGTCTCCAACTTGGACCAGGGGAACGAACACCTTTTGTTCACATAAAAAGGGATCAGCACGCCTCCCGGCTCCCTTGTCCAGACCTTTTCTTGCTACTGGAGTGGCAGTCTTTTAACCACGCGGTTATAGGGCGCTCCCTCATGCAAACCCTCAGCGTCTGTGTCCTGGATTTCCCCAGCTGGTTTCGGGCAGCCACGGCTCCATAGCTCTCCTTCCAACTTGTTCCAACCACTGAATGCTTGGGTGCCTTTTATACTGTCCAGAGTACCTGACAGGCTGCAGGTGTGCATGGTTAGTGTCAATTGCCTGACCCTGCCTGGCCTTCTTAGTGGGACATCGAAATTGAAGGTGTTAATGTGCCCTGTTCTGCATCTTCTTCGTCCCAGTACCATAGTAGTGTTTTTCATAGGAAGTCTGTACTCTATGAAGGCAGAGGGGGGGGGGGGTTGGGTAGGTCACTATCAAGGAGGGGGATACCATGTCTCACCCTTGGGTAGCCCCCCCCACTCTGAGCACCCCCTGTAAAGACTGGAGGGGGGGTTATCTGAACTTCTGCTCCCTATATGGCGGAGTCGAGGCACAGAGCACCCCAGCCAAGATTCTCTGTTGTTGGTAGCAATGGACGAGCAATGAAGGCTTATCTCTCAGGAGGCGATTCGGGCTGGTTCTTAAGTACAGTGTAGTCCCCAAGGTCTACATGGTACCACTCTTAACTATTGATTCCTCTAAAATGTGCCACGGCTAACCGCCCCAATAACTTATGAATCAGATTGCAAGATGAATCAACAATAGACCAAAGAAAGAATGCAAGTTAAATCAAGCAACGGCAGAACAGTCTCCCGTCTACCTAGAGACAGATCAGTGTGAGGATCCCCCCCCCCCAACCTGGGCAACCTGTAAATAAAAAGTATTGACAAACCCAGTCCAGTTATGCTTAATATAGTCTTTAGTCCTTCTAAAAGGTTCCACGATCCCAAAGTACCTGGTTTCATAGAGTTCTTTGATTAGTTGTTGACAGGCCCTTCTTGAGTACACTCCCTTTAAGGCAGGAGCCACAGGTCGTCGTTGCGACAGCAGCATCAGTTCTTGCGGTACTCGTTGACGATCGGTTGAAAGCATCCTGCAAGCTGAGGCGTGTCGCAAGGAGTCAATGAAGAACTTTGGCCCAGCAAGGGTGTCGTCGTCAGCGTCTATGCGGTCTTTGGGTGGTGGGAAACCCACCCCCGGATTCTCCTCAGTCGTTGGTGGCCTTGACTTTCTCCGGCAGGACGAAAGCGGTCGACGATGAGCAAGGGAGTCTTTGTTCCAATGTTCTTAGGCAAAGGAGCACTGCGGCTCCCGTCGTTGATGGTGATGGACTTTAATGTCTGGGCGCTTCTCTTCTTGATTCCGTGGCAGTCCCAGTCTCCGGTCGGCATCCCTTCGAGGGTCTGATGTCCAGGGAGCTTTGGCAAAGATCAGCTAGTGCACGATGGTCCCTCGTAGCTCGGGTAGAGGTCTCCTAGCCAGGTCCTCTCTTGGATCAGTTCCATGACAGTCACAAAGATTTCAGATTAGCGAAGGACAGCAGCAGCAATTCTTCTTCCAGTGGGCTTCAAGGTTAAGTATCAACTTCAACTTCTGAACGATTTCCATAAGTGAGAGGCCCCCAGATATACTGTTGATCTCCCATTCACTCTGCTGGGTCACAATCAGGCAACCAATCATTCAGGGCATTCAGGCAGCCAATCAGGCTCACAGTGCATTCAGGCCATTCTTCTCCATCCAGACACTTGCAACACGGAATGTGGATTCGGACAAGCACTGGCATTCAGCACTCCGCACTCAGTCATTGTGCCAACCACCAGATACTAGACACCCACAACAGGAAATGCATATTCGTCACACACTCCATTCACCCAGGTCCCACCCCACGGGCATACCCACAACATACAGTCATTGGGAAGGCTCCAGCCAGTCTGGCCTGGACTTCCTCACCATACCATATATGGAACCTCCACCCAACAGCCAGTCATGGCGAAGGGACAGAGTCAGGGCTTCCCAGGACTTTGGGAAAAATAAGGTAACGGCCAATAAAAGCAAGAGGCCACAAGGGCCATCTTGTTTCCTATCAGGAATCAACTGATTCCAATGGCAGGGCCTGGGTATTACCAAGATGGAGGATACTCGGAGCATCTGTCACATTCAGCATGGAGCTGCCACCAGCCCATACCCTGCTCTGTGGGCCGCACACAGGTGCCCAAAAAGATACACTAGGGGTACAGGGTTGTGCCCCCACCAATAGGTGCCGTAAGGGTATCACCAAGGGTCTGTAGACCAAACCAAAAAGAGGAAGAGCCGCACCGCCGGGAGTCCTACATGAACTCCTGCGCAGAAAACAAGACAGAACATATATGATAAAGCAATAAAGGACAAGGCTAATGGAGGCCCTGTCCCTCCAATGCATTTCCAGCATCACGCCCCCTACCCAGGTGATCCTCCCTGGCTTATCAAGCCTCAGGGTTGGAATCCAAAAGCGATGGCCCCCCACTGGCCACCTGTGTAGATGTCCCCGTGGAGTAGGTTGGAATGACCCGTAGGTTAACATTTTGTTGTGATCTTTTTGGACAAATGGGTGCTCTAACAGCTTTCTGGCCGGTGGTGTTGGACTGGCTGATACTTTAGAATATTGAGGTCTTGGGATGGGGGCATCTGGATGCTTTAACTTAGGGTCTAGACTGAGGTGGGTTAGAGGCTTGTGCACTCCTTCTCTTGGGATAACTGCTTGCTGGGAGCTCACTGCCCTGTGATGGCCTTGCAGGGCGAATTCTTTCAAAGATGCACGTACTAAGAGTATGAGAAAATGAGAAGTTTATGGGTCCTCATGGATTTGGCCTCCTTCACTACTGTCCAGGCTGCATCCCGCTCCTGTGTTCACGCACATTTCTGTTTCATGCCGGGGCCAGCTGTACTGGGTGTAGCACAGCACCAGGCCTTGATTCCAAGTTGGCCATCATTTTCTAAGATGGCGTTTCATATCTAGCACCATTTACACCCAGGCCCACTACAAGCTACCCCTAATGCAGCTTTCTACTGATACCCCCTCATCCCCATAACTTCCCTAAGCATCTGCAGCACAGTCTCGGGCCTCGCCCACATTCAAAACCTCTTGGGGGGGTTGGAGGGGTGCTGGGATGATCGCCCCTGCTTCCCAACAAGTCTGGGGTGGGGGGCATCCTCCCGTACCTGATCCCAAGAGTAGACATGCCTCAATTTGGGGATTCACTGCACAGCATTGGCAGTGCGGTGGGCATTCTTCCGATGAGGGGTACGCACAGGGTGTTGTGCCTCATTTAGGAGGTGCACATTTTCCCGGTTCCATGTGTTAATATCCCCGCAAAAATATCTCCATACAAAAATATCGCCATATGTTTGCAGCAATATTAAGCCATGGAACCTGTGGGGGACACCCCTGCAACACCCGGTCCCAATAACCCATAAATGATCCCCACTTATAATATCGCCTATGGCCTTACCCCACGACCATATATATGGCGATATTATTGGTGGGGATAATATTACCTGATGCCATTTTCCCTTGTGCAGCAGAGGCATGGTTTAGGGAGCGAGCAAGGAAAGCTGGAGGAGAGGTAGGGAGTTTCTAATAAATACCTTAACAGGGAACATGTATAACATTGTGTTTTTGTGCCATTTTCCCAAAACATTGACTGCACCCCAATCGTGCAAATCGAGAGATCAGGTGTGCTCTAAAATGGACTACAAACTTAGTCTGAGGCTTGTAGAACTCAAGTGACGATTCTTATATGTCCGGTTGATTTATCAAAATGTTTGATGCTTTCCTAACAAGGCTTCATTGAACCGACCACATGTTAAAGAGGGTTACTGCCAAACTGCAAAGTGTAGAAAAAAATACCTAAGCTCAAATCCTAGCTTTCCCACTTGATCAATGTGATCCTGGGCAAATGATCTCACCTCAGTGAACCTTATTTTCATTAACTGCTAAAACTGGATGATTCTGTAAGTGTTCACTAAACGAAAAAAATCACTTCCACGTGGTTTAATAGACTACAGGGCTGCCCTCCTTATTTAATAATAATGACCATTCAAAACGCTCACACCAGAGACTGAATTGCATATTACCTCAGTCATGCCAAAGACCCTTGTTGGCTCTTGTTCTTTTCTTGACTTTAGCTAGCAAAACAACAAAGGTGATGACTGGAAGGTTTTGAATAAGTCTTAATCTCTGGCATTGCTCTGGGCAACCCTCCAGACCATTTTCTTCGCCTCCCAAGCCATTGCAAAAGGGGAAAGACCATATGCAAATCAGGCTTGCTCCCACCCCCGAAGAGGCAGTCCAGCCCGAATTGCTAGGTCACATACCTTCTGCACAAGACCACAAGCATCCCCAGCCATCAACTCTTTGTTTTTTCTTGACTTTTACAGAAAAGTCAAACAAATTAAAGACTACCATATTTGATGGTTGGGGCATGTGGAATCCCCCCGCCCCCCTCACCACATGGGGTGAATACAAATATCTGTTGCATCCTGACTTTATTCTTTTCTACCCAATGCACTATACATATATGTGGCTGTTGTTGAATGTGCCTGCCCTGGCAATTAGTTTGTTTTGACAGAGGAGATGAGGAAAATGGAACTGGGAAACCCTAGGTTGAATCCCTGCCTGCATTGTCTCAGCATGGCACATGGCAGGTGAATCTGGTTAGGTCGCTGTGCATTGGTCTGCGTCTCTGGCAACACAGAGTGCAGATCAGACTGGCAGTTCAACTTGCAGTGTTGAGCAGTTAGTCTGGTCTCCTCACTCAGGCTTTCCTCACGGAGTGCAAGATGCAGAGTTTCTGAATGTTCATGGACAACGTGCCAAAAAGTCAATAACCATAATTAGCACTTGGAGGTAGTTATCGACCCCCTTTAGCCAATCAGAAAGTGCATTTTGGACAGGCTATCTCCAGAAGCAGACATGGAAACAACAATGGAATTTCCAGTCAAGATATTTTTCAACAAGCCGCTTTCGTGATGGGTGGGCCTTTTTTTGCTTACGTAACAGCCTATTAAACACCAGAAAGAGAATGCCAAAACATGGGCAAATGTTTCTCTTTCTTGTAGAGAAACCATGTGTGCGCTTTGAGGCCCACGGGCGAGTAGCGCTATATAAGAATTACAAATAAAAATATTTTTACCTGATATGTAATGCATGCTCCTCTTCCAGTTTGACCAAGTTGCAGTTTAAAAGCTTAATTTATGAAGAATAACATGTTATTTAAATACTACAAAATAAAAACGATAAAAACGTCTGTTTACACTTCAAGTACATTTTTGTTTACTTCACCCCCAAAACATGCATTGCTTCTAGCACCATGTGCTTTTATCCTTTTAGAACTCGGAAGCAGTCATTATCACTTGGGATAATGACCCTTTCCCAACTTATGGCCCTCAGAGATAATGACCCCTCCTTGGTCTATAAGTCAATATTAGCACATGGAATTCATTATTGACCGCCTTTTAACTAATCAGAATGTTCAGAGCGTATTCAAGAACTACTGGTATTGACTGCATTCTGAAAATGTTGACTTCAAATGCATACCAGGGAAACCAGAATGCAGGTTTCTTTCGACGCCTTGGAGGACCTTTTTTTCAGCAACATCCTATTTAAGACACCAGAGAGAAGGAAAAAAACAGGGAATACGCTTTCACTTTCTTGTAGATAAACTGTTTAATTTTACATGACTCCTAATGCTTACTCATGCTAACCTCGCTCCAATTTAATCGAGTTTTCAATTGAAATACTTAACTTATGAAGACAGCATGTTATTTAAATACTACAAATTAAGTTCACCTTTTATTTGCTGAATTGGTTTATTTTCCAAAACCTGTATTGCTCTGCCACTATGAGCTAATAGCCTTATAGACCCCAGAGGGGTCATTATCGCTTGGAATAAAGACGCTTCCCTAATTTCTGACCGGGGCGAAGACGTTCCCCTCTGTCTAGAAGGCTATATTAAGCCACACGCATTAATGCCTTGAAACAGAAGCCATGTTCTGCAGTGCAAGGAAGTGTTCTGAGCAGGCAGACATGTTTCTTTGTTTTTACTTATGTAGACTCTCTTTCTTTAGACACGCAAACCTCACCTGTGACTCTATTCAGCGGACTTAAACGCGTGTCGTAGTGATCCGAGTCCAAGGATTAAAAATGTGGGGTTTTCTCCCAATCTCTTTATCGAATTCGCTGTTTCTCACCTCCCATTGATCTCGCTTTCCCAGTCAGCTCATTTGCATCATCTCTCTTCTCTCCCCCCACCCTATAACGCTTTCCCGCTAGGCTTCCCCTGGGCATGCTAGATGAACCGATTAAGCACAGTTGAGCGAAATTGCCCCATGAGTGGCTTCAGACCTGGCAAGCCGCACACCATTTCAGTGATCTGAAAGCTGGCGTATTGTTCGCTTTATTAATATGATGCGCACGTGCAACGCTCACCACGCAAGCATACACGGTTTACAAAGATCCATTTAACAACCCAGCTCTGAGACACAGCGGTATCTCTGGCAGGCCAGGAGCGCGTGAGCTGAACTGGTCCATTGAGACACTGCGAAAACCCCCTCACTGTAGTCCTTATACACAGGCCTGCCATTTAACTTTAGTGTCTGAGTAATGCTTCCACCAAGTCGCGTTAGCTACAATTTCTCTCTCGAATGACATGCGGGACAGGGCCACCTGTTTGTGCTGGAGTTTGCAGTTAGAGTACAGCACGTACTGAGCGGTTAGTGTTTGCTTAAATAGTTCATCCAAAGCAGCGCATTTTTCAGGTGGACATTTCTTTTTAAGGGCACAGTTGATTAAGCAGCATACTGTGTCGCGATTGGATAGCTCAGCAAGTTCAACGCTGAACTCTGACGAATGCCAGCCTGCACTCTCCAAGATCCCCCCCCCCCTCTCTTCATTCTTATCTCTCTCTCCCTCTCTATCTTTACATATCTCGCATACCCACACCCCTTGGTGACCGGAACAGCAAGATTTTTCTCAGCACAGAGACCTTGCCCTTCACTGGTGATTGTGCACACTGTGTAGAAGCAATTGCCAAGGTGTGTCCAACAGTTAATGAGTCCGCACCCTGGTGGCAAATGCCTGCACATTGCGCAAGCATTGTTTTCATACTGGTGGACATGTCAACGCGTTAGGTGGGGTTTATGAATGCTAACTTGCTGGCCCAACGCGCATCAAACACCGTCAACAAATTATGGAAAGATAATGAAGCTTTTAAAACACACTAAAAAAAATCACTAAAGTGAATGAAGTACCGGGGATCAGCACTGCACACACTGGCACTCATTTCGCACTGCACACCTACCCAATGAAACCAAAGGAAGACCACAGTTCTTATTGTTGGGCCTGGCAACCCTTTTCTGCCTGGCCTGTTGATGGGAGCCTGTCCTCCTTGAACTCCAGGAATCTGGGTAACAGAGCTTGTACAGTGCCAGTGGAACTCTGCGCCTCTGCCAGAACAGTCGCAGGCGTCAACAAAGATTTTATGGACAAAGGCTTCAAAGCAGCTTCTTGCTAACTGGTATCACCAAGTAAGTAAGGGCAACCACTGGGGAACGAGGTTCTAGAACGTAGCGTGTCATGAGAACTGCTACATGAAATGCAAACTATAAAATGTCGCCCCGTCTATAAGACCGTCATAATGCTGGCAATGTTGTCTGGCTGTGTCCTGATGTTCCTTTATCCACATTCCCATGCAGATTTAATGTGACAAGCGTGTTTATACATACATATGCCACCTGAGGGCTCTGGGAAGACTAAATTAGCTTCTGGTATCTGTTGGCGTACAGCTAACTGGTTCTAAACGGGAGCAATATAACGACTAGAAATGTTGATCCCTGTAGTTGTGAAACTATTCATAAACAAAAGGTAAATAATAGTTTAGTTTATCAACAGTTAGACCCTCAAAAAGAACTACTACAAATCAATTCATCAATTATTAAGACACATTTAAAAAAAAGAGATCACAGTACCAACAAATTCACAAAAAATCATAAAAAAAACCAATAAGCTATAATTTTCTTATTTTATTATATTTTATCAACAGTTATACCCGACAACTTGTGACCATTACTTCAGTGAAAGAAGACAGTGAACTTTTGGAACTTTAGTTTGTTTTTGTGACCCCTCCTGATGAATGTCCCATAACAACCCAGAGGACTGACACATGTTGAGTCTTCCCTCTAGTGTTAGCTAAACCTAGAAGTTGATGTTTAGACTTACCAAGGATCTGAAGAACAAGAAGATGCACATTCTTTGTAGAGTTCTACAAAACAGTGGATGCATGTAACATCCAGCCTTCTATCCAGAAGAATGTGTTGTCACTTGTAATTTACTTGCATATTTTAAGAGTTTTGAATGAATGTTTGTAAATTCTTTGGTACTGGGATCTTGTGTTCGAGATTATTTTTTAAATGTGTCTTAATAAATTGTTGAATTGATTTCTAGTAGATATTTTTGAGGGTGTAACTGTTGATAAACTGTTATCTACCTTTTGTTTATGAATAGTTTCACTTAACATTTCCCAAAACCAAGGTAGATTGTCACTTTTAAGTGACTACTTGGGTTTTCCCCTTGGTCTTAGTGATCCCTGTAGTTGGACAGCAGTCTGTTAATCTGCTTCTCCTACTACCAAGCTACAGGTCTCGTGTTGTCACTACTTCTGCCCTCCTTTGCACTATCCCCAAGCACTGGTTCGCCACTTGCCTCACACTACTCCCTTGCACTGTGAGGGCACTTAGGGCTGAAATCTGACTTCCGGGCTGACATCTCTGGTTTCCAGCTCTAATGTTGTTTTTTTAACCTCCCCTTAACGTAAAACATGTAATAGCAACAAATATGTATGGTTTAAAATAATGTAATTACATACAGTGTGTTTGTGTTGGCGTTTCTGGTGGGAACCCGCTTTCACCAACTTCCCTCATCTTCCTTTGCCTTACACGAATCTGGGAATATAAACAGCAGCTGGAGTGTGCACCGGAAACACATGACCTTTAAAGAGCTGGGGAACATGTCTTCAATCCATGGAAAGATAAACAGACGCCTGGATGCGTAGTACAAGCACACGAGTCCGCCAGGATCGATACTACCCAGCCTATCAACCCCAGACACACGAAAAGTTGCGCGCTGATCCTTCACACCTATCATAGAAGATTGCACGTCTGTGCTGTTTGCAATGGAAACACTTTCATGCCCCATTTGGCGAAGTTCGGGAGACATGATGGACAGTAGAAGCAGATCTCAGAGCAGCAAGACAGGATCTTTGCGCGGCCAAGGGTAGCATAAAATGTAGCATTATTGGGATTTATACTGCGCTCTGCTGCCATGTCATGGTCTCCAGGCGCTCTGGTTGATCTGAAGGGGACAGGGATGGGTGACGTTTGTGGGGAAAGAAGGGGGAAATGCTAATAGCTTTGTTGTTGTGTTGATGCATGCTGACTGGAAGTAACCTTAGCTCTGCTTGGGGGTTCATTTCTAGGTGTTGTCAAGTGGATAGACGTTTATGTCCGAAGGGGAGGATTGTGTGCCTGAATGCATTGGCTCGGGTGTGTTATGTAATTTTATTGTAGAGGTGTGGGTGTGTAGTGTTTATAATGCCTGTTGTGAGGGGTGTTCGATTGGCATGTGTGGGGGGGGGGTTTAGTTGGTGTGTGTATTTTGTGTCAGAACGTAGAATTTGAGCAGGAGTTCAGGGACCAGAGACCTTGATGAGCAGACCAACCCGAACCCACATATAGCAGACAATCACATGGCATAGCAAGGCATGCAAAAAGGCATGAATGTCATCACAGCGCTTTAGCTGCAATAGAAATACCTGGAAAAACCCTTACAGCTTGGCGTTCTCTGCATGCCCCTACCACGCGCCTCTTGCAGACAGGTCCCGTTTCACTTTTTCAAATTGCCACTGTCAGACCCTGTCTGTTTCTCTCTCCCCCACTCTCTTTTGTTCCCAAATAGATGCATTTGACCCCCTTGCGCCACAGGGACCTGAGGCTCTGCAGATGTGGGTGCAATGGTTAATCTTTTCATTCTTACGGTTCATGGCCTGTAGGCAAGTTTTTGTGTCTTCCCTTGTTCCCTCCCTTGTCGTGGGGTGCTTTGAAATGCATTATGTGTGGGGGCTGTATAAATAACTATCATATCACTATGCTTACTCTCTACACCATCACACAACTAGAGTGCAGCTATACCCCTCGATCAATTCGGCCTAGCTGCTCACATAGAACCACTATCCCATGAACACCTCATCATTCTAATAAAAAGCAGTGTATATCCCACGACAAACTGGCCTAGCGGCACACAAATGCCCCGCAGGCCTAACGCAGCTAGAACCCAGTCATGGTGTCCACCCGCCAGACTGCACACATTCAACTGATGTCAAAAACACCACACCTAACGCTAGGATGCAGCTACCTTCAGGCAATTACATCAGCTGCACACTTAACTGGTGCACCCAAGCACCCTTCGACACCCTACTCTCTCAACTGACCTGGATTACGGTCCTCGAGGGCGTTCAACCTAGCAGCACTTTGAGGTCATACCAATGATATATAGAGCGCCAAATAACATAACATAACAAAATGGAAGTCTGGAGTCTTCGCTCATTATCGTAAGTTAGATGCTAAAGGTTATGAGAGGAAATAACTTTTTTTTTCCAGAGACACAGCTGTTTGAGGTATGAAGACTCCAGGCACTCTTTTTTTCAACTTCCTTAGTATCTATTTAGACGGTGCACTAGACCACTTGCTCCAACCCCTTCAAAGTATTAATATATTAGAAAATATTGAAAATTCAGTTGATTATACAATTGTTATTTTACTAGTATGCCAGTGGTTTGCCATCACATGTTTCGACCTTCACAACAAGGTCATCATCGGGGCTCATATCTTCCGTTCTGGGTGTATCAAGGCTACGCTGTTGCTTCCCCTAATTATTGCAAGTGATTGTCCCCTTCAGAACTTTCTTGTCTCTGCGCTACTTATTTTTCGTGGAGATACCGTTTAAAAATCCCACTTAAAGCACTTGATAAAAGCTGTACCCAAGTTATAACACCGACAGCTTAAAGGTCATAATGATCCCAATCATGGCATTCTGTGTTACCTTAGCTACGGTAACGCGTAATGCTGCGAGTGGGACCATTTGGACCAGATCAAAACATATAACTAAATCTATTGGCCAGGAATTAGGATATTTAAGCTGTTGGTGTTCCAACTTGGGTATAGCTTTTATCAATTGCTTTAAGCAGGATTTTGAAACTGGATCTCCCCGAAATATAAGGGCGCAGAGACAAACTACAGTGGATGTTCGCTTGCAATAATTAGGGCAAGCAACAGCATAGCCTTGATAGACCCAGAACGGAAGATATGAGCACTGATGACGACCTGGTTGTGAAGGTTGAAACATGTGCTGGCAAACCATTGGCATACTAATAAAATAACAATTGTTTAACCAACTGAATTGTCAATCTTTTCGAATATGTTACTACTTCGAAGGGGTTGGCGCAAGTGGCCTAGTGCACCCTGTAAATTTGTAATTTTAGTGACATTGGGCTGTGTCACAACATTAGACCAGTGCAAGCCTGTACCTTACGCTTAGGATACATGCAGTTTTGGATCAGGTAGAATTAGTATTTCGGTTTAGCATGGATAGGCAGAAGCTCACCCACGTTACACCCACATTCCTTAGTATGTAGTTTTGTAGGCTGAGTGCCTCTTCAAACCTCACTTTTAAGTTGCTCAGGTTGATGTGATGCCATTTTCCAGGTTGTGAAAGTCCTAGCTTTTGATTTGTAATACTAAAATGATGCAGGCAATTCTATAACAGAAAAGGAGGTATGCTTATCAGATCCCACCTTTTATAAACCTCCATGCCAGAAGCCTAGTGCATACATGTGACTTTTGCTGTACCCGTTTGCTGACATCTACAGCAGCATCCCTGTAGTGGCACAGAGCAGGTACAAAGATCACGTGTACATTCCTGACAGTAGCTGGAACACAACATTACTGAAGGCAGGTTCTGTGTTTTAATTGTCTGCACCTATGATTTATATTATAATAGAGTAATCAAGTCCAGTTGTGTAGTGGCACGCAGATCTGTAAATATTAGCCATGCCTGGGCTGGCATGGTGTATGCTAGGGATACAGAATTTTAACGCCACAGCAATTTGGTATGACGCTAGGGTCTGCTCTGTGATAAAGGCCCATCTATGACGGGACTGAAGTATATTGGCGTGTGCCCAGACTATCTTCACTATTGCAATTTGGAACAGTAGCCAGTATGCTGCCTCTTTGATTATACTGCAGCAAGAGAGGCATCATCCCCAAGGTATAAGCACTTCTCCCATGTGGACACATGTGACCGGTCATTCAAAGGCAGCACTGGCCAAGGAAATCCACTCTCACACCAGGATGCTAACTACTGGAGTGACTTTTAAGTCATCAGGCCTGGGAACGGGGTGGATTTAGAGTTGCCAGAAGGAAGAGGTAGGTCAGGAGAAGGGTCACATCATCTTGATTTATGTGAAGGCTCTCTTCCCTTTCCAACACTCCGACCCTTTACAAAAGGCAAGGTTATCTGGTGTGATGTCATAAGGCAAAGGGCACCTTTTGTAAAAACCTGGATTTAGACACTCTGCAGCAGACTTTCTTTGGGCCGTTCCCCATTGACATTTTGCCTTTAAAAGGAGAGGGGCATCCCCTTGTTCTTGGATTCATCTTTGGACCATCAAGAGAAGGATACACTGGACATTTTGAGGGTGCAGTCCATTGCAAATTCATACACCAGTGAGGTGAAGACGGATGGAATTCAAGGTAGAGGATAGCTTGTCCCCTAGCCATCTCCCGGGAACCGTTTGGGTGAAATGCTGTGTACCAAAGCTTACCTCTTTGCTGGCTACATTGGAAACAGGCTCCTGTTCACCAGAGTTGAAGGATTCCCTGTAGGTTGCAGCCAAGCTCTGTGGAGTGGGGGTGCAAGTATGAAGCACTCACCTTGTCCCTGGAGACCAAGATTAGACCTCCTCAGCAACCGAGAGGTCGAGGAACATCTCTGGGCTCTAATTCCTGCATCACACTACTTATTAACTACACCGACTCTGACATTGCATGCCTATGCCAAGCTGCTTTGAATCATATGCTTTTGCTGATTTTGAACTGCACGATCTGTTGGACCCAGTCGCGCAGTTCCCGTTACCTGATGCCGAATTGCTGCTTAAGAAAGTCCCTTGAAGTCTGGCTTGATGATGTTGAGCCACGAGAACCAGACAAAAAGGTATTTCGAGTGGATTGTGTCCTCCAACGTATTCCTCATCTTTGATGTATTCCATCCAGCTTCAGCTGCTTCGCAAATATTTTTCGGCAGAGGGCGCCGTGCGTCGATGTCGAGTCGATGGTCCCTCAAAGGCCTCCATCAAGGGTAATGTCATCGGGTGTACAAGTGGCACGTGCGGCATCCGTTGGCCTCAGTTCCGTTTTTCCGCAGTGTACGTTGCTTTGGAAATTCTGTGAAGAAAGAATAAATACGAAATATGTCTTCGTCATCGACGCCGACCACAACTCCGAAATCGGGTTTCAAAAAGTGCAAATTGTGCGGCTCAAAAATGTCAATCACCGATCCGCACCAAGAGTGTTTATGGTGCCTTGGAGAAGGCCACGACATGGAGGCCTGTATGAAGTGTCAGGTGATGACGGGGAAAGCCTTGCGAGAGAGGAGGGGAAAACTGCAGGTAGGTCGTAAGTCTGACCGAAAAGCTTCTAGCGTCGAGTCGAAGTCCCGTGAGGAGAAATTTCCTCGACGCGAGAGGCATCGGTCCAGATCACGCAGCGATTCCCATCGCTCGTCTTCGACGAAAGAATCGAAGAAACAACGCCACAGGTTTCAACCTTCACAACCACTTTGTCTTGGGGCGAATCCCCAAAGAGGATGAAATGTCCCACAAAACATTCATCATCCGAAGAGTGGGAAGCATTTAGAGTAAAAATGATGGAGGTGTTCGAGAAAGCTAAGCCTCGGTCCGTGCCTTCCTCGGAAGCCGGTCGGGAGCGTTATCACTCCGGCACTCGCGTGCCCTCGAGCCCAGGTGATCGAAGGAGGAAGGATCGAGAACCTTCTGGGACGCAGAGTGAAAAAGATTGTTCGAGTCGACCGCTTGAGGTCACCGACGCCGTCCGACACCGAACATACCTCGAAGGGCAAGTCTTCGAAGAGTGCCTCGATGCCCTTGAAGCTGATGCCGTCGAAGTCAGGTACTACGTCTACGTTATCAATGCCGATGTCGATGCCGAAGCCCTCGACGCCGAAACTTTCAGCTCGACAAGATCAGCTAGGAAGAGAGAAAGAAAAGGCTAAAACACCTATGTTGCATTCAGGACCCATTAGTACTCCTCCTCCACCTCCCCCAGAGAAGGTTTTCAAACCTCTACCTAGGAAGGAGTTTTTCAAATCCTTGACCTCAATTTTTGAGGAACAAGAAAAATCTGATGAGGAGAATGTACCTTTTGGGCTTGAATTTGGTACTCCAAATGTGATTTCAGAGGAAAGCAGGATGAAAGATCTGGTTGAATCATTGCACAATGCAAGTGGTATTGATATGTCCCCAGAAAATGAATTTGGTAGACCAGAGCCAGGTGAACATGCCAATCCATCATACCGTCAGTTAATGACTAAGGTAGTAGATTATTTGGGTTGGGCCAGACCTACAGCCCAATTCGTCCAAGGTGATCTTAGACATACTGGACCATGGTCCTACTGAAGATCCAATTCTACCTTTCCATGTGGCCTTATAAAATAGGGTGGCCAAAAATTGGGAGATTCCGGATTCTATTCCTCCAGTGAATAAATCCCTTGCTTCAAAATACCGCCCTGCCAGTAGCGACCCCGGCTATCTGTCTAAACATTGCTCTCCCAAAAGTTTGGTCGTACAGGCAGCCACAGCTTCTAACAAACTTGCGTACCCGTCTATCCCTCCAGACAGGGACGATAAGCGTGTGGATGGCTGGGCACGGAAGGTATTTTCAGCTGGGAGCATGGCATTAAAATTAGCCAACTCCACATGTTCCTTGGCAAAGTTTTTGTACACTCTGTGGGAGTGCATTGCAATGGCGGCGGAGCACATACCAGAAGGGGAAGAAAGGTAAGGATTCCTAGCCATTGTTAGAGATGGAAAGGAAGCTATGCAGGAATCCCTTGAATCTGGTTTGGACACTGTTGATAGTGTGAGCAGGTCCATGGTCACTAGCAAGGTAATGCGTAGATTTGCATGGTTACGGAAGTCCGGTTTTGCACCAGACGTACAGAATCGTCTTCTGAGCATGTCCTTTGACGGATATCACCTTTTTGGCAGCAAGGCTGACTAGAGCCTTGAGAGGTTGCAGACCTCAAAGGCAGCTGCCAAGTCGTTTGGAGCTGCTATCAGGCAACCTCAGCCTTTTCGTGCGACAAGTCAATCTTGGAGGGCACGATCCTATCGTTACTACTCCTCATATGGAAGAATGAGAGGAATGGCCAGTCAAAGGGGCCAAAGAAAGGCCACTCGCGGTGGACGAGCAAAACGTGCAAAGCCAGCTACAGCCTCTTTGCCATCAGCAGCTGCAGCAACCGCCACAAAACCACTTTGAGGACTTGCATCACAAGACACCTGTAGGAGGCAGGCTGTCACAGCATCTGCAAGAATGGCGAGCAATTACTTCAGATGTTTGGGCTCTAGAAATAATAGCCCAAGGTTACTGCCTTCCTTTTCTAAATTAACCTCAAAGCAATCCACCAGGGAGACACCCTTTGAAGTTTTCGGACCCGCTCCTACAGCAGGAAGTTCTAACCCTGCTGGAGAAATGTGCTATAGAACCGGTACCTACAGCGGAGAGGAACATGGGATGGTACTCCCCGTATTTTTTGATCCCCAAAAAGGACGGAGGACTGAGACCCATCCTGGACTTAAGAAACTTGAACAAGTTCCTCAGGAAGGACAAGTTCAAGATGGTTACCCTTTCTCAGATCCTTCAGGCCCTTCAACTTCAGGACTGGTTGGTGTCATTGGACCTCCAGGATGCTTATTTTCATGTGCCGATTCATCTCAAGCACAGAAAATACCTGAGGTTCGTGGTTGGCGACTCACATGATCAGTTTCGAGTCCTACCATTCGGATTGACCTCCGCCCCGAGGGTCTTCACCAAATTGATGGTAGTAGTGGCAGCGCACCTCAGGAGAGGGGGGGATTCATGTCTACTCCTACCTGGACGAAATGGCTGATCAGGGCACGCTCTGCCGAACAGGCACTGGATCACCTGAAAGTCACCTGCCACTTCCTCCACAGTCTGGGCTTCTCCCTCAATTTCAAGAAGTCACAAATGACACCTTCTCAACGGCTCCAATATATATAGGAGCCATATTAGACACATCCCTGGAAAAGAGCTCACCTCCCAGGTCGAGGGCTCAAGACATTCTTCAGATGGTTTCCAAATTCCAAAACGCCCAAAATCTTCAGGCCTACGACTTCTTATTGTTACTCGGCCTCATGGCGTCCTGCATCTTTCTGGTGCCAGAGGCACGTCTGAGAATGAGATCCCTTCAATGGGCCCTAAAGACTCAATGGTCCCAGTTCTCAGGTCGAATGACGGATCTTCTCTAGATTCCGAACAAAGTTCGTCAAGATCTTCTATGGTGGACTTGTTCAGAGAATATCCTGAAAGGAGAACCTTTTTGGCAACCATGGCCGCAGATCACAGTAGTGACGGACGCCTCACTCAAGGGGTGGGGAGCTCATGCCAACGATCTGACAATCAGAGGTCGTCGGTCTCCATCAGAGTCCAAACTACACATCACCCTTCTGGAGCTGAGAGCAATCAGACTAGCGCTGAACGCTTTCCTGCCATCTGTCAGAGGGAAGAATGTCCTGATAATGACGGACAACTCAGTGGCCATGCATTATCTAAACAAAATAGGAGGTGTTGGGTCACTACCCCTGTGCAGAGAGGCAATGCAACTCTGGTATTGGGCAATTCAAGAAGGAATCTCTTTAACGGCAGTTCACCTAGCCGGTGAAGAGAATGACGGCAGATGCTCTGAGCAGGCAGAGCACAGTGTCCCACGAATGGGAACTGGCTCAGGAAGTCATTCAAGAGATCTTCGCCCTTTGGGGAACCCCTCAAGTGGACCTATTTGCGACTGGAATCAACCGGAAGTGTGAAAGGTATTGCTCAAGGGAATTTTTCCCTGAGAGGAGCCCTGGGGGACGCGTTCGTGGTGGAGTGGAATTTCCCACCATTGTATGCGTTCCCTCTGATTCACGTCATTCCTCAGGTCATCAGGAGACTGAGATGCTTCGGGAGCCGCATGATCCTAATTGCCCCGGATGTGGGCCAGGAAAACGTGGTACCCGGACCTTCTAGACATGCCCATCTGTCCCCCAGTACGTCTTCCTCAGAGAGAGAACCTTCTCTCTCAAATGGAGGGTCAGGTTCTCCATCCAGAGGTCCAAGCGCTCAAACCTCACGCTTGGTATCTGAAAGGCTGAGATACAAGGATTGGAACCTTCCAGATGACGTCATGGAGGTGTTGCTTTCGGCAAGAAGGCCAGCAACAAAGTCTCTATATGTTGCTGTTGGAAAAAGTTTTGCAACTGGTGCAGAGAAAAGCATGTCGATCCTTTTCTATGTACTATTCCGGAAGTACTGTCCTTCCTTCTGACCCTAGCACATAGAGGTCTGAATGTTGGAACCATTAAAGGTTATCTTGCAGCGCTTTCCATCTTCAAGCTCTTGTCGTAAGAATGCTCCTACTTCAAAACTCCTTTGATAGTACAGTTCTTAAAAAAGGACTCACTAATGTGTTTCCTCCTCACCCATTTCAAGTGCCAATTTGGAATCTCAATTTGGTCCTAAAATTCTTAATGTGTGCTCTTTTTGAGCCTTTGCACACTTGTCCATTAAGATTACTGACATGGAAAACTGCTTTCCTAGTTGCTTTAACATCTGCAAGAAGAGTGAGCAAATTGCAGGCACTGTCTTCTGGCCCACCCTATACTGTGTTCCATAAGGACAGAGTTGTGTTGAGGGTTAAACCTTCATTTTTACCAAAAGTGTTATCGGAGTTTCATTTAAAACAAAAAACTTTACACGCATTCTATCCTCCACCTCATCCTAGTAAGGAGGAGGAAAGATTACACAGATTGGATCCAAAAAGAGCTTTAAGCTTTTATATCTCTAGGCTTTCTAGGCTTAGAGTGGACAGCCAACTGTTAATTGGCTACACAGGAAAAAGATTGGGTCAGTCAGTAACAAAACAAACAATATCACGTTGGATTGTGCTTTGCATTTCGGAATGCTACAGACTGGCAGGAAAAGACCCATCAAGGTCTAAGGGCTCATTCCACCAGGGGCATCGCTTCGACTACAGCCCTACAAAGAGGTGTTCCTGTAAGTTCCATTTGTGAAGCAGCGACTTGGTCATTGCTGCATACTTTTTCAAAGTTCTACAGCCTAGATGCTTCCCAATCTAAGGAGCTGAATTTTGGTAGAGCAGTCCTATACTCAGCCATCTAAAGATATCGAAAAAATCTAATCCCTCCTCCATAAAAATTATCCTTACTGCTATGGGAGTCTATCAAAGATGAGGAATAAGTTGGAGGACACAATCCACTCGAAGAACAAGTTACTTACCAACTGGTAACATTCTTTCGATTGGATGTTCCTCCAACGTATTCCTCATCGCCCTCCCAACCTACCCCTCTGTAGATTTTTCCCGGGCTGTTGCCACTCCAACTCTCGCAAGGCAAATAACTGTCTACCGGCACAGTCTACACAGTGAAAAATCAATAATGAAGGCGGAAAAACAGAACTGAGGCCAACGGGCGCCGCGTGTGCTACTAATATATCAAATGTTTTTCCGAAGCAGCTGAAGCTGGATGGAATACATCAAAGATGAGGAATACGTTGGAGGAACATCCAATCGAAAGAACGTTACCAGTTGGTAAGTAACTTTGTTCTTCTACCTGGTTTACTTTAAAGGACCATAGTGACTTTTATACCCCCTTGTCTGCCTTTTTTGTTCAATAACTTAACTTTCAACATTGACATTGTTGCCAATCTGTTGCCCAAACACCACTACTCATCTAACAGAGTTCCCTTTTACAAAAGTCTGCATTCTCTGTATCTTTTACAGCTGTGATGTTCCTATTGTTTTCTGATTAGTTTGAATTTTGTTGTTTGATTAAAAGTCCATGTGGCGCATTACGAGTTTGCCGTTATACAGTAAAAGTGCCAGTAATATCGTTTACCAGCGCTTTTACCAATTCGGCCAAGTACGAGTTTGCTGGAACACAGCTACCAGCAAAGAAAATACCGGATGGCCTGGAAACCTGCAGCCGTAATACCGGTACAATGGTATCACCAGCATATCACAAGATTGGAGTTGCCGGTAATACTGGCAAAACCAATGCAGAAATAACACCTCAGAGCAGCAAGTAAATGTACACAGGAAGGGGTCAAATTGGGATTTGTTCATCAGAACCAGAAAGCAGCTCCTGGGTATCGGGCATAATCAGTTGGGCAGGAGCTACTACCTGTGGGGAACCAGGAGCTAGTACATAGTGCACAGCAAATCTAACTTTGTGCTAGATGCAAACTCTAACGTTTTACCCAATTTATATTATCCTATATGCTCTGAATGTCCCTTAAGTGAGTTCTTTAATTCTCCCTGATATACATTCCCAAACATAAACAGTTACTATCAAATAGCTAGAAGTTTGAATGGCCCCAATTGCCAAAGGAGTCAAAAGTAGCTCCTGGTAGTTGTTGGTTACAAGCTAACCAGGCTCTGCTTGGCTATAACTAGGCATTTAATGGCTCCCAGCTCCTGGACATTTCGAACCCTGCACAGGTGAAAGGAATTAGGCCACAGGTGCACACAATCCACCCAGGTGCACTCTATGTACACAGGAAGAGTACAATAGTGCCACACCATACCCAGAAACATATCCCAACACAACCATGCTGCCAGTCATTGTTGCAAACATTGAGCTGTAGGCGCTTCATGCCAGTCTGCAGCTGTAGGGACAGGAGTACCAGCAGAGACAACAGGAGGCCAGGTAGAGGAGGAAAAGGAGGATGATGCGGATGCAGGTGGCGAGGCAGAGGCGTGCAGTGATTCCTCGCATAAGGGCCACATCCTGGGCCATCATGGACAGGCAGATACTAACCCTGTACCGCCTAAACAGGGAGACCATACGTGACCTCCTTACCCACATCCAGGTGGACGTTGCGTGCAAGATTGGTATTAGGTCAGCCATACCACTGCTTCTAAAGCTGGTGCAGGTCCTGTCCTTTCTGGCCAGTGGCACATTCCAGCACTGTTTGAGCCAGCTGCATGGAATTTCGCAGCCTGCCTTCTGCAGAGTGCTGGTGCATGTGCTGGAGGCCGCTCTTCTGCCAGTAGGCCATCAAATCGCCCTCCCCACCACCCAGGCACAGCTCAACTCCACCAAGGCCTGCTTCTATGCAATTGTGGGCATGCCCAATGTGGTGGCAGCATTGGGCTGCACACATGTTGAGCTGTGCCCCCCTGCCCCACCCCTCAGAGGAGGTCTACAGAAACTGGAGGCAGTTCCATTCTCTGAATGTCCAGGTCACCTGTGATGCTGCCGAACTTACGATCGCGCAATGCCGTGCCCGATTCCCAAGATCAATCCAAGACCCAATGGCCTTGCGGTACAGCATGCTGCCGGCCTACATGGAGCATCACAGAGAACAAAGGACCTGGATGCTGGGTGAGTACATGTACAATCCCATCTACCTTGCAGCATGAGGGACAGGCACACGGGTGTGGGGGGGGCAACAATGTCACAAATGCATGTCCGGCATGGTCCCTGTACATGCAGGAACCAACAGCGCATCTCTCAAATGAGAGGTCACAACACTCAGGTGTAGCACATAACTGAGGATGCATCAGTCACTGACCGGCCCTATCCAACCCCAACAGGACAATCACCATGCATAGTGGCAATGCACAGGCTCAGACTACCCCTCCACCCCAATGGCATGGCGCCCTCACAGTCGGATACCAAAATGCAATGTGTGTTGACCGTGACAGTTAATACCTCACGAGTCACACCTGTGTCTTTCCACTTTGTAGGTGACTCTGGATACTCACTGCTTCCGTGGCTAATGGCCCCTCCGAGGAATCCCCAGATGCCGCAGGAAAGGGCATATAACGGGGCCCATTTGAGGACCAGGGTGGCCATTCGACCTCTTGAAGGCCTGATTCAGATGTGTACACTGGTCTGGGGGTGCACTGATGTACAGGACAGACAATGCTGGACAGATAGTCCTGGCATGTGCAATATTGCATAACATCTGCATGAGGCGTAACATACCCCTGTCCCCAGATCTGGATCTGTCTCACCCCGAGGATGATGATGGAGCGCCCGTCCATGAAGGCCATTGATGGGCGCATGGCCTGGCAAGAACTGTTGAGAACTTTTTTGAGTTCACCCTCCACTCTGCAAACCCCTTGCACTTTTGTAAATAACATGCACCATCTCAGTGAACACTTGTTTTAAAAAGGAATGTCCAGTCATTGCTCCAACTGAAATGTTTTGTGTTATAATGTGAATAATGGTAACCTCAAACACCCCTCTCCCCCGTGCCCCCCCAAAAAAACCTGCCCTCCCCAAATACCCTCCTGCCCCACCCTCCCCACACACCCAGTGATGCTCCCTGCCAGCGTTCTACAGTTGCATGTGGCAACTATTCTCAATGGGGCTCTTTGCCTGCTCCTTTGACTGGAGTAGCTGGGAGTGGCGCTGTGGGATTCCAGGCTGGGAGCCCTCGGTGGTGGTAACGGAGTTTTGTGGGTCAGATCCCTGGGCCCGCATGTGCTGCAGGGTCAATTGTATGCTGTGGTTGATGGCCTCAGCTGTGGCATAGACTACCTCATTGCCCTCACACACCCTTTCAGCAAGGGAGACTAGGGCGTCAGTGGCATGTCGGAGATACCTAGAAGTCCTGTGCCTCAACACCTCCATGCATTCCCGTATCAGGCACATCTTGCGGAGGTGCTGGCGTGCTAAAACAGGGAGTTCTGACTGCCTTTCCTCAATGGCATGCAGGTTTGTGCATCCAGCGATCGGATGCTGGGCATTGGCGGTGCTGGAGGGCTGTGTGGTGGGCCAGGGCTGTAACAATGGGAGTGGTAGAATGTGTCATCCATGGTGGTGACCCTGGCACCAACGACTGGTCCTGGGCCTCAAATGTGCTCCTACGTGTAGGTCGTGGTAGTGCAGATTGCCTGTTGGCATGCCAAGCTGCCTTTTTTGTGTATGTGGTGTGACAACAATTCATGTCATGGACTACCTTGCCACTCATGGGCGCTTCTCATCTGGCCATGTGTGGGGTGGTACATTTTTGCTATGGTGTTTGTGCATTGCTACGTCTACCTGCATCCCCTGGCATGCAAGTGTGATCTGCCCATTTGCTGTGACTGACATGTGTTGCGCCAGTTCACTTGCACATTAGGTGGTTCAGTACTGGGATGCATTTATTTGGACATATTTGTATTAACATGGGGTTTGTTGCACTTTACACCTTTGCCTTGGGTCCCAGCTCCTGCCTCTGCCTCCCAATCACCTAATTGCCCTCCATGTGTAGTCGATCCCGACTCTAAGCACCAACACTGCCGAACTCGGCCACAGAACGGCTACCCAGCCCACTGGCACCCACACATGGGAGGACCAGCTCACTGCACCTTGAAGCTCACCCCATAACTCAATTGGCCTTGAAAAAGACTTAGGTTGAAACGCACGTCGGCTGTGTAACACATCATCATGTTATAAATGTCACCTTTTATCCAATGATGTCTTTCATTGGTGCTGACTAACTAAGGAATAAAACAACCTCATGTTTGACAACAAAACTTGACTCATCCATTATCTGAGAAAGCTGCCTACCAGCAATCACCAGACTAGCTAATCCTACCAGCGCCTCACAGGACCAGAGTTTGTCAAACCCCACAAATCTTCTAAAAAATCAGGAACCCCGGAGTTGGTCCCTTGGCAAACTAGGACTCAGGCTGCAGGTCTAATACAATCAACCATCGAATAAGAGGTGTGCAGGAGTGAGGGAGTCCTGTCTTTCAAAACCTCCACACATGCTAAAACTGTTTTATTTATTAGTTTATGGTTGAGTGTGCTCCCATCTTCCAGATAGGCGTTTTTCTAACCCATACTGTTCAATAAACACCCTTGAACTGTGCATTATTTGTGTCTGTCTTCGCTATTGATACCATGTCTTCCTTACGGCGGGGTGAGACGTCGAGGACGGGCCATGGGAGTGCCGGTAAAGTGTATGACTGGTTGTCTGCGAAAACGAGTGTGCATGCAGTGCTGGGGTAAGGCGTGGAGCAAAGGGGATTCGGGGGTGGTGAAACCCTCTGAAATAAAAAAAGACGTTTTTTTCCCGCTTCCTGAGGGCCGTGCAAAATCAACTGAAAAAAAATCGGTATTTTATATGTCCGACCTCCAGAAAGCAGGAAAATGACATAGAACCCTGTTATCGGCTCAAAGCCGCACTCAAGACACTCTGCCCTTGGCTTACACTACCTTACACAGTGAATGATTTCTGTGCTTTTTGGGCTGTGCCTGTTTTCACCTTCCTTATTGGGATCACTGCTGACTTGGTAGTGGTGTGGGGCTGAGTAGCCTGTCTAACCACTCATCCCTGTTCTCCAGCACAGCAGTAGTCTTCATCACAACTTGCTGTTTTTCAGTAGTGGACAAACTCTGGCCTCCCACTTTCTGCAGGACTAAGGGGGAAGTGTGGGCGATGAACCGAACTAAGGCTGCCAGTATAGGTGCAGAGTACAAGGGGCAAAGTGAGCAGTTGCACTAATTGTCCTTGAACAGTGAGGCGAATTATGTCATTTTGCTGCTGTGGAGATTGTGCAAGTATTTGTATGAGCCAACAAAAAAAATCCAGGTTCAGTGCAGTGTTCTTCAAAATCACTGGGTACAGCTTCTGGCTCATGCATAGTGAAGATATAGCATGCATACTGCAAAATCAGCACGTGTTTCTCACTTCAAAGAATCATCAATGTACCACCTGAGCCTTGCCTGCGCTGACGGGTCAACGCTGTTTGCCTGGTATGGGAGAACTAGTGTGCCCGCTGTGCCTAGTGCCTGCTTCCAATCTGCCCCAGAGATCAGAATGAAGAAGGAACCGCTGGCGTCAAAGTCGCCGGTACGCAGGGGAAGCGGGGGCAACTGCCCCCTTGTTTAGCAAAGGGGGGGGGGGAGACAGCTCACTTTGTCCTGTAGGGATGTTAACAGTTTTCCTGGCTGTTCGTTCATCCAAAAGGAGACTGCGCGCCGTGTCAATGTTGCTGTAAACTAAACGCTATTGGTTTTTATGTCCGGTACATTTATAATGCAGTCATTTGAGCACTTTCAGGGATCCCTTTCAGGTTTTGATTTCTTTGAAAGTTTAGCTAGGAATCCTAAAGCAGAATGCTGCAAAGACAGGTCAGCAGTGGTGTGTCTAGACCTGCCAGTAAATTCTATGACTTTTTTCTCCAATTTTTGCTGCACAATGTGCTGGAAAATGTGTCTTTTTGACATGGGGGTGGACACAGCTCATTCGATTGGCTCGGTGTGGGAAGATAATCGAAAGTTGGCACCCATGGCTTGCCAGTAGGGGAGCCAAGTGGAATGTGCGGGTAAGAACCGGTGTGCGTTTTAGCCCAGCATGACCCGCTTCCGACAGTGGAGAACACTTCTGTGCATGGATCTAAGGCTGCACAAATGGAAATGTATTCCATGGATTTGTTGTCCTTGTCTGAGCAGCTCTGCCGATTGGGTAGATTTGTGTCTTTTCGCTGGCTTCTGCAGTGCGTTTTTATTTTTTATTTTTTTAGGACCGGCGTCAGTCTGTCCCAGTGCATATACAACTTGTGCCGTAGCCCAAATCAGAATGAGGTTTGTTGCTTCAGTTCTGGGCCTGGAATTGCTGGAAATTGTTGTGACCTGCCTGCAGCAGGGAATGTATTCCATCAATAATTAAGATGCTTGCCCATTGCTCTGCAAATATGTATTTCCCATCTATCGGTCCTTCTATAATCTCCTTATGGAGCACAATGGGCACAACTGTTGTTCATTTTTGCACTCGGAAAGATAGAGACTGTCAAAGTGGGCTTTTTTTTTCCTCGTTGGGCATTCTAAGAGTGCGTTTGGTCATTGTCGCTTCGGAGGGCTCATAGAAAGGTTTGTTGCAGGCTTAGCCCAATTTCCATGTACAAAAACTCAACTTTTATTGGACTGACTAAAATAATTTCCTTGGGTGCCACGAAGCATGCGCGTTTGCAGTCGCATGCACATTTTCATTGAACTGTAGCAGTGGAATAGAAACTAGCTTATTATACTTCTGATGCAGCATTCGCCACCCTGTAGAATGAATAGACAGACAACTGTGGAGGTCCTGCTTGCCGTTCAAAATGATGAAAGCCTGCTCTAGGGCCCTCATTTTATCACTCTTGGAAGCATGGTAGACTAATTTGGTCCTTGATCTGTTGCTTGTTTTAGTTCCCTTTGGTAGGAGGCACATCTGACAACCCACACTCTGATCTTCCTTGGCTCCCAGAAGTCCGCGATTGCTGCTGCAACCTTAAGGTGGACCTAATTTGGAGGGATAGTGCCTTTGCCAGATTTTAGGTATAGGCGAGGGCCTTTGACGTTCATTATGGACTTGTGAAAGAGTCCCCACTCTGTTGAATATCAAATGGAGGGCACTTGGGCACTTTCCTTTCATTCTGAAATACTACCCCAGGTCCTCTGAGCCTTCTCATGTATTGAAAGGTAACATAATGATACTTGGCTAATACCAGCGTGTTTTTTATGTAGGACTTGCTACCAGTTTTCGCTGCTTGGTAACACACTAGATAATAGCTGTTGTTATGACCCAGTTAAAAGGCACGCAATGTATCAACTTTGGGAGCATGAAGACTTGAGTCTGCCATGAAGGAATTCATGCCTGTTGCTATTTACAGAATATCAGTACATGAATGACAACTAACAGAGTAAGCGGGCTTGAACTTGTTCAGAGTCGGTGTTCTGTGCTGTGCTTTTGGCATAGGGCCGGAGCAGCATCGTTACCTCTCTACCAAGTATTGGTAAGCCCGAGTCCGTACCATACTCCATGGAAAGTGACGTCATCGGGAATTAAGTCACCTACGCACATTTCCTTCAACTGCCGTTGCATAATCGAAGAAAGTGTACAGGATGTATTGGTGTTTGCCTTTCCTAATATCAACGCCTGAAAAATAACCCAAGAGAGGATATTTTCTTGAATTGTGTTGCCAAGTTCTGAAAAGTGCGCACGTTGTAAACTTATGAATTTCCCTGGAAAACACAGTTCCATTAAGACATTTTACCTTCGGTCGTGCGTGGCCTTTCAGCTGATCGTATGGTGTAGTGGAGAAGTGTCTGGGGCGATTGCGGTTCGAATCCTGTGTTTACCCCAATGCCATTACAGCGTTAATTGTTCAAGTTTGTAGAACTAGGGAATTGTAACTCGTTTTTACTCCCAGCCCCAAACACACACAGGGAGTGGGAGAGATGACGTGCATGCTCCGAAATATGTGGGCCGATGCTGTCCGCTCACGTGCACTCCCGATTTGGGACCTATGGTAAGACAACATTTTGGCTTTTGTGTGGGCATAAGATCGGATTTGCCAAGCACTGCCATATTGGTGCTACCAGGTCAAAAGATGGTAATAGTTGCAAAATGCTGTCAGTAGCAGGGTGTGTGAAAGCAGTGGCAGGTAAATTATTCTTAGAACTATACAGAAGCCAAAACCTTTGGCTTTGCCAATATCAGCTAGGGTTCTAGATGCTTACCAGTGGCATACCGAGCCGGGAGGGGGACAGCTTCCCACTGATTGGAACTTTTAGAGATGGACCAGGATATTTGCCAGTGGAACACGTCTCCCGTTCGGCACCCTCATGGTGTCCTCTGGCAGAACAATGAGTGTGCCGAGCACAGTGTTCCAGCTCAGTACCCTCACTGTCCTGGCACAGAGCATTACAATGGGAGCCATTAGACTTAGATGGGAGTGAGGGGGGACTATTAGCAGGGACTTTTGTCCCTTAAGAAATGTGAATGGGGTGATCAGAAGGCTGGTTTATTATGTAATGTGATTTGCTTCCAAGGCATTGCTAAAAATAAAGTCTTATTTAATCAAATAAAACGCAAAGCAAAACCTTAATAAATATCTTTATCAACTAAACCTGGGAAGATCTGTTCAGTTGCTTACATTGTCCACATCCTGGTTTCACCATTTAATCAAAGTAAGAGATCCTGGGCAAATCATTTATTCACACTGTGTCTTATCTGCAGCTCTGCATGTGATTCACTTCATAGCTTATGTTAACATATCATGCTGTTATATTAAAAAAAAGCCTAATCGCTATGGAGTTGCTCCATATATTATAATAGTGCAATGTAGGTATTTTGCACCACAAAGTTATTTGCTGCTTGGCTTACTTATGGCAACTTATTCTAAAGTCACTTTCATTGTGCCTTCTAGTATCAAAGACTGATGATGCTCCTTGCAATGCCCTTTTCTGTGAAGTCACTTCTGTTGGTGCAATCCATATGCAAATTAGGAGTTGTGCATGTATTTTGCCCCACAGAGCCTGGACAGAGCTCTAAAATAGATGAGTTTCCTGCATCTGTAATGACCCTGCAGCTTTATTTTTTTTCTTATTTGTTAAAATGCCACTAATGTTACCAAAAAGAGTTGATTGGGGCGGGGTGCGCAAATGAGACTGAATGGGATTACCCGCACTGCATTTGGGGGGTGGGAGTCGTCGTCACAGGATTTTGTTCATGGTTCACCCCCAATTGCAATGCTGGGTACTCCCCTGATCCTCACCTAGCGGGGGCAAACGCCAAGGCTTTGAATATACAGTGGTTTGTTCATAGCGCTTGCCATTTTGTCAGCCCCTCGGTGCATAAGAACAATATCTACAAGAAAAGCTTGGGAGAGTTATCTGGAAATGAGCTGAAGCAAGAACACGGGAGAGTTAATAGCCACACGTGCTATGGCATACGAAAGAACAAAACAGACATATGTTTGCCTCACATTTGATCAAACACCCCCCTTGGTTCCTAATCAAACAGTCCGTCACAAAAGGAATTAATTTCTATTTGCAACTGTGGTGCCCGATACAATTTGATGCCCCAGTGCGACCCTGCCAGCTGGTGGCACAATAAGCCACCTTCCAGTGAGCCTCTGTGCTGTGGGACACAAAGGGGCTACATTGGTGCAGTACACATGCTTATTTGCAGTTACTTTTGTGGTTGCCATGGCATTCCTTATACAAAATGCAACCTTTTGTATTTTAGTGGGCCGCCCCAAATCTCTTGAGAGCCTCCGACTTTCTGATCACATGCTTACAGCTTTGTCTGCCACCAGAGGCCGCCCGCGCTTTTCGCGGTATTGTCGCCAGACACTTTCAGCGTTATGGCAAGTGATATAAGGTGTCTGGGTGGTATTAAAGAAACTTTGCAACGGTCCAACAATGTCCTACGTGCAAAAACATCTTCTTTCAATATAGTTTTGCAGCTCTAGTCATAGTGCTTTGCCTTAGTGGAAACATACATTAAATGAATGTTTTTTGCACCAGGGCAAATGCTGCCTTTGCGCTAATTGCACTTGCAGCAGTACACGCTTTCTAGAATCCTTCCCACGGGCTTGCTTTCTAGAATCCTTCCCACGGGCTTGCTTTCTAGAATCCTTCCCACGGGCTTGCGTTTGATTGACAGTGCTTATTAGTGTTTCGTCATATTATGACGCTATTTGATTTTGAACCTTTGCTGGGAATCGGTGATTAAATTGTGGCAGTTCCCACTAGTAAGTGGCACAACAAACTTGCGCTCGGGAGCGCAGTGCAGTGTGTAATAATCATCCCTTGGAATGATCAGGGAAAGGTGTTTATGTGAAGAACAGCGCCCCCTGCTGCCCAACCGACGTGTGACTATCCCGAAAGCAAAGCAATTCAGAAATATTGAATGGGGGGCTGTTGTAAAGTGTTCCGATTATTCTCAGTACGGAAAAACAGATTAAAAGTTTGCACTTGAGACCAGTCACCCAGATCCATGTCTGTTTCTGGCATGTTCAAAAGGTGGGATAAGGTGTGGGCCATGAAGGACCATGGGAGCTGGGAGAAATCGCAGAGGTTGGTGAGGTCCCGAGACATGCATGCTAAGGAGGGACTCCTCTTTTCTCTGCAATTCTCTTGAGATGCATGCCAGGCTGGCCTGCGAACTTTTGTCTGCATGTCGGTCTGCTCGTGTCTATAGCTAGATGCAGTTATATCACACAGTCACTGTCAATTTAAGATTGCACTCGGGGACGTAATTTCACCAAAATACCAGGGGTAGCGAAAGTGACATCCTATGCTCCTTGACCTCTGATGACATCACAGTGAGTGATGAAATGTGACCCTGCACCCAAGTGACATCACGGGAAGTGATGGCACACGACCTTTCACCCCTTGACAAAACGAGAAGTGGCATCGCGTAGCATTGTTCCTCAGTACACTAAGAAAACGATATACATTTCATCCAAGAATGGGTCACCATATGTAGCATTACTATCAGTGTGTGTATAAGCCCATATTACCAAATTACTGTGAAAATAAGGAGACGTCCAACACAACAACCTGGATTATTGTACCTCACTCGGGCTAAACTGTAAACCAACAGAGCATCTCGAAGAGTCATGACGCCCCCAAAAAAGCAGACAGCCAGTGCCTGCCAAGTGGCTGGCCACAGACTGGAAACAGCAACTGACCAACACAAGTCCAACAGAAAAACAATGGTCTGGAGGGTTGCCCAAAGCTGTGCCAGTGGTTATGAATGATTTCAAACCTCGCAGACATCACCTTTCTGTTTTGCTTATTTGGTAAGTAAACCACAGTTTATTTTGTTAGATGGGAGATGGAGGGAAGGATAAGCTGCAGGTCACAGTAATTGCATGTTTTTTATTTTCAAATGTAAACGGCAGCTCCAGGCCATCACAGAAAAGGGCCATTTTTTTTGGTCCTTATATATTGCTTAATGCCAGCCTACTCCGGCTTGTAAGCACTGGAACAGGAACTGAACCCATGTTGCACTGCATCCTCTTGTTCCCAAAGCAAGTGTATTGCCCCTGGGCTATCCTTCCAAATATAAATATTTTTTGCTTGAGGAAGCAGCAGATGGTTTGCTTCAAAGGCGGTGGGCAGCTTCATGTACATCAATTATCTCCGCTGGTGTCTATCTACAGTGTGCCTGGGATGCAGGGCTGGCAGGTCAGGTGACAGTGCCCAGGCAGGGTTGGTGGCAGAATCCGCTGGGGCACACCCCTCTCATCACAGGCCCAGTGGCTCGCTGAACGTGAAAGCAAACAGTAGATTGTTATCTGACCATAAAAGACTGGGGGAGCTATACCTCAGTCCTTTTGCTGGTCACTACCATTACCTTACTGTGTTTAAAGGTGGGGTAGCCTGTACTCGCTTGTTCGTTTCTCTATTGATCAGTCCCTCAAGAGTCAGGCCCCCCCAATGACAAAAAAGCGGGTCCTCAATCATATATTGTACCCCACTTCCTATCCGCCTTACCCCATATACCAGTCTATGTTCCGCTGTTAACTTAATATGAATACATTATGGCAACTATTCATTTTTTTGTCCAGTATTTTTTATTTTAGAGTTATAGCCCCCCACTGTTAATGGCCCCGTCTGCCCCATAACATAGGACATAGGCATTATTGCTAATAGCGTCCCAGGGCTTCCTTCTGGCCATCTATGCCATGCTGGAGTCCAGATGAAGCCCCGTGCAGTTCAATGTTTCTATGTTTTGATGATATTGAGATTAAAGATGTGCTTTTCTATTGCCACGTAGTCCCCGAGTGCTGCTGTTTTTGTGTCTTGCTGGAAGGAAATCGAGCTCACTGTTATTTTCACGATGTGTTCCTAGAGTGTAGGTGCTCTTGAGAAAGCCACTGTTGACTACTGACTGAGTGAAACATAAAGTCAACTGTTCCGTGTTTCCTAGGCGGCAAGTAGTTCTTCCATATGGGGGTTATGTTTTACTGAGGACTTCTAAAGATTTGCAGCCTTCATCAAGAATTAGGGCTCCTCTAGACAACCTCTTACGATAGGTCCTACAGCCATATTATATCCAGATGTTGAACATGAGTTGCACTTGAGCTAATATCAGAACCACATCGCCTGTATGATTTTCGTGCCCATCCCTTGAACGGCCTGTTGGGTGCTGCCAATTGCCTTGGCGCTAAAGTGGTAGAAGTCCTGCAGCCAGCAGGGAACAGAGAGCTTGGTGGTTTTATAGGTCAAGATGGATTAAAAGTGCGCCCACTGTGCTTTAGACATGCTGAAATGTTCGTGGCAGGTATTTAAAAGCTCAGCTGTAAAATCTATTGACATAGTCGAGGCAGGTGACTTTTTTTGATTGGATTATTTTGCGATTGTGAAGAAATGAACGATTCCCATCATGGCAATGAGGAGGAACCGAGATCCTTGAATTACTGAATTGATCATGCGGCCACTGACAGATTGTGTCCATGAGGATGCCCTTTTCGTCACCTTCATGGATGTAGTGCGAGGGGGACACACTGTGTTGACGATTGGAGTGGCAAGCAATGTGTTGCCACAGATGCTTAATTTCATGCCTGACCACATTCTGTGAACAGCATATGGCCATATGTTATGTTAAAGGTTCTTATACCATGCACTGTTGCCACCTGTGTGGTTTGTTGGCGTTCTGCCGGATCTGTAAAGCAAGGGGGAGGGTTGGTAAGTTAGTAGGACTGAGCGGGACAAAGCAAGAGCGCTGTGATGTGCTGTTGGCAGCTTCAGTTTGGTTGACACCGTTCGCTGAGTGTAGGTGTGTTTTTCGGTTGGTAGCCGACATGTGCTGTTGGGCGAGACTGCGTGGTTTGTTTCCTCGTCGTGGCTATGTTGTGGCTGATGAGGCTACATGTTTGGTATATTCCCCAATAGTTGTCTCTGATAGATGGTTATAAGTGTATATAAAGTGACCAGGGTAAATATTTTGGCCATCTTTAGTGGGTATGATCCTCTTCCATATTTTGCAGGTGGCAGCAGGAGACTGTGCCCCCATGAGCCCCACAGCTCACCCCTTGCCTAGTGACTTGGATCCCCAAAGGCATAGCACAGTGCCCCTCTCTTGGTACATCCACAAGGCCTGTGGTACTAGTCAGTGGCTAAAGCAGCCACAAGGCAGTAAGGATCTGGCACGCACCATTCACTGCGAACGTCCGCGTTTTCCTCCAGCACCCGGTGACCACTTAGCAGTACCAGCAGCCCTATGGTAGAAGCAAATGTAGTTAAAATATCAAATGAGCACAATACATCAATAACTGGATCTGAGTCCCCAGGCACAAATGACTTGGAAAATAGGCATACAGTAAAGAGGGGTGTCCGGTCAAAGAATCGAATCAAAAGGATCGAATGACCTTTTGTTTGAATCCAAAAGGACCGGAAAACATTTTTTTTTTTTTAATATATTTTTTAAGTTTAGTGTACATAAAAAGTTATGTATAAAAAGAAAACGAGGGTTGGGGGAGAATTCCCCCATTAAAAAATAACAAAACAAAAAAAATACATAAAATCGACCATTTTTTCGGTCATTTTGGTGTCGAAAAAAGGCATTCAAGCCTTTTGTTTTCGAACCTTTGACTTACAACCGTAAAGAGGCAATCTCTGCCTTGTGGGGCAGTATGGAAAACTGCATAGTTGTATTTATGTATATTGTAGGTGTGACCATTATTATTCCCGGCTCTTACTCCCTTGTAGAGCCACATTTTTAATTAAACCATGGCACTTTCTGCTATGACCCTTCGTGTTTTTTTTTTATCCATTCTAGTGTATTTTAACGAACGATTCAGAGCTGGATGAACACTTCAATGTTCGAGGACAATACACTGTGTAATAGTTTGCGAGATGTTGGTGTGCCTGATGAAGCATTATAGCATTCCCACAGTGCACGCATTAAACGGGAACTATGGCTCTTGAAACCTGCAGTGGATCTAATAGTGGAAGGGTTGCTACGAGGGAAAAATGAAAACTGTGCTACCTGAGACGTCAGCATTTGACACATTTAGAGTGCACATAGTAGTAACATGCTGTTGATGCGAAACTGGAACGGGTTTACTGCAAGAATATATAGATATGTGTACAGCCCCATCCCCTAAAGATGCATTATTCATTTGTACTCCCTAATATTGGTCAGATACGTTCTACAAATATATAAAGGACTACAAATACCCCCAACAAAAAATCCGAAAGAACGGACACATGGGAGCCTGCACCCGCACAGCGAGCGCTGTGAATATGCTGGGATCACTGGGGTCAGAAGAGCAGTGCCACTGGAAGGCGCTCTTCTATTATTACTGACTGAGCCGAAGAAGAAGGTGAAAATGCATTTATTCATTTCCGTGGATTGGGTGCAATTAAGGAGGAGTCCATATAAAATATCGGCCATAGATGTAAAGCAGATTTTATCTGCCTGAATCGCTCTCGTTGTGAATGGCAATTGCTCTTTTATTCCTTACCAATTATCTGGAGCCCTGTCAGTTCCATTTTCTTTTTTTAGTAAAAACAAGCACCTCCTTTCATCTGTTCCAGTGAGAGCAAGAAGTCGATGGCCACTCAGCCTGGGTTCCCACCCAATCTCAGTGCAGTTCATAAAGAATTTTGATTCCGCCGTCTGCTGAATTTTATTTGTGCTCTGGGTTTTGTAAGCAGTATATTTTCCAACTAAAAGTTGTCTGGAATATGTGCTGTATTGCACACTAATTCGAGAATTGTCTGCAGTAAACTCCACCCCCCTCACCTCAAATCATAATGTTGCGCTGAAGTTAATCCTCTGGCCCCTTTAACCACCCGAAGGTTTCCCTGTGATGAGAAGGATGGCTAGGGGAAGAAGCGCGGTGAGCCAAAGCTGGCTCGACCCTGGTTGGAGCCAAATGCATAGCTTGGCTCGAGTGCCATTGTGAAAATAGAGCTCAACTGGATTGGAGTCAAGCACCACCTCATCCTTTGTTACATTCACAGAGTAAATTAAAGTGACACTGCCCATGACCGTTAAAAGAACTGCATGCAGTCCTACTTGCATAAGAGTACTCTTGCCAGGAATTGCATCTTGGTGCAAAACTAAAGACACAATAGGAGCATATATGTGCGCTAGAATGTGGCAAAGTGTGCAACCAAATAAACCTGGCTTCCACACATGACCAATCCAGGCAATCCTGGGCAGATCACTGCGGAAATGAGTTCTTTGGCTACCACACTTGGGACCAAAGAGATGATTTCTTTTTAATGCACGCTGCACAAAATCTACACTTAATAAAGCAAGGCATACATTTGTTTTGCAAAATTGATTAGTCAAGATTGCTAAATAAAATATTTTGATTAGCAATCGAAGGTACATGATTAGCACATTGATATAGCGGGTGCATAGCATGTGCCTCCTGAGCTGTAGCAGAGAGCCTGGGATCCTCCCAGCCTTGCCTCACCACAAGCGCTACGATAAGAGGCTGCCTTTTAACAGACACCTCTACCCTGGCAAGTTCAATAGAGCTTCCTACTACGGCCTGACATGATGTTGGCAGTGCATTTAAATGTGAAGCTCCTTATTAGTGATGGTTTACTGGAGTAGCCATTGTTTCTGACAAGTTTGCCTTTTACATAATATGTAATAGCAAGCAGCATGATTGTGTCAAACAATGTTAACAAAGTGCCCTTTTCATGCAGAACCTTTTGTTGTTTATCCAAGTCTTGAAAGTATATTTCCAAAACCTAGCAGATGTTTTTAGCTTCACATTAGTTTGCATCCTGGTTGTTGTAGTTTTCCATTCAAGAATGGGAAAAGAAAGATGCAACCATAATCTTTGTGCTAAACATATTTCTATATGGATATTTTATTTTTCGGGTTGGCTTACGTTTTTTTAAGTTTTCAGTCATCTCTACAAAACAGAGTATTCTTTAAAACCAAACTCCACCTATTTCTACCAACTGGAGCTCGTAACATATGTGGTTAAGTGACTCTGTTGGACTTGTCTCCGATTCCCAGCTTCACAAATTAACTGAAGTGTGTTATCCTGGGAAAATCAATAATTTCACTGTGCTATATGTGCCAAAATTAGAAGTCCCCATGAGCCATTCAGGTGACATGCATACACTATAAAAAAGAACTTACACCTGGAACTGCTTCATATAATAATGACACTGCAACATGGATATATTGGACATCACTTGGCTTACTTATAGCAACTTTTTGGATGTAATTTGCCATGATGCCCTCAAGTACCAAACACTACCTACGATGGTGTTTTCTGTCAAATCATTTCAAGTAATGTCAATACTTGTGCAATTTAAGGGATCCTTCATGTTTTTAGTTGCACAGAGCCACACAAATCATAACCCTGGACCTGCTTTTAATAGAAAACAAAGTTCGCGTTTGGCCTGAATGTGGGATGCCCGCATTCAAATGATCAAGTTCAGACCATATACATAAAAAAAATTGAAATAAAAAAACCTACACCATGCTCTGCATGTTTGGTCCGACTGTAAAATTCCGCATTGGCAGGGTTAAAGATCATCATAGATTCTTGTGCTTTCATTTACTTAAGAAGGTGCAGAAAAGGTAACTTGTATAATCGCAACAGCCTCACAACCCCGGCAATGCAGCCTTTCACGTGGACATGGACCTCAGCCTCACATGTGCACATCCTGCCTTTCACATGCACCACAGTCTCACATGTATATGCACAAACATCCACATGCATCATAGACTTTCACATGTGCACCCACATAAACACTCTGAAGATTGTCACATGTGCACACTCAGCTTTTCACATGCACTCACACCGCATCCTTGACATGCAAGCACACCAAAGCCTTTTACATGCACACATGGCAGTCTATCACATCCAAGGTATAAGAGTGCAGAGGTAAGGCTCGGACACAATGGTGGCATGTTTTTGGGTATAAACATTTATTAACAAAAAGAGGGGTTGGAAAATGCCTCTATCCCTAAAGCCAAGAGGGGTTTCCCTGTCTCAAAGGAAACTAGAGAAACTGTCAGGAAGTCCAAAACTAAAACATTTGCCACGGTCGTGTCCCAAAACCTACTTCTATCCCTAACACTAATAATGTAAAGCAACTGTGCAAGGATGATCTCTTCTCAAAGTACAACATGTTCTTTGGGTTTTCAACCAACATAAAGGTTCCCAGTCTCTCTGGTAATAGAAAGTGATGCAAAATAATGTTCCTGAATACAAGTTTCAAATGCTATGGGGCTGTTCCTTTCCCCTAGACTTATCCTTATATTATGCCAATTCCTTGAGGGCTTCTGAATCCCTTTTTATCCCTTTGGTAATGTGTCCCTAGGCAATTCACAGGGGATTTTGTCTTGCCTTCATGCTTCGTTATCCTACCAACTTGCCACAGTTTGCTACCAAGTGTAGGACTCCTTCTGTCAGTTCCAAGATTCTCGTCTCTTATACTCTCAACCTCTGATATGGGTGGGCGACCCAGGCTCACTTTGACAAATCAACTTCTGGGGTACCAGTGGTCATGGGGTGACTATCGGTTTCCAAACCATCAATGAGCCACCCACCTCTAATACACCTGAAGGGATCCAAACAGATTGGAATAACAAGCAAATTATAAACCACCTTGTCCAATTTTGGTTATGTGGATGGAACAGCAGGCTAATCTCCAAAAGGTTGAGGATCATTGGTTAGTTGCTACACAGTGAAAATATTACCCAATGATAAAAGGGACTGTCCAGTCAAGGTTGTATGAAAAATATCTACTTTATTTATATTACAACAGACAATTCTAGAAACATTACGAAATACAAACCACCCTGTAAAGGAATGCAGAGTACAGACAGTTTCAAAGAAGGAAAGAGGATGCACTCTGGATACTGACATGTGGGTAGTCACTGTGGTTATAACCTCAACAGTTTAAGGTTTATTGGCTTTATAACAAAGGGAGCCATGGGGTCTTAATATGTCCCTTGGGGCCTTCCTGGAAGGACCAGGGGAACAGAACCACAATGTACCTTGTGCTGTAAATATGTTTTTGGTGCTCGCCAGAGTTGTGTTGGCTTCAGGGCGCTTTGCAGCTTCTGTGACAGTTCAAGATGGGAGCTAGCTGCGGGGTATCGGGCGGCAAGACAGTTTGGTGAGCGAAGCTGAATGCACGGCTGCAGGCTGGCCTAAACAGTGGCCTATGGTCAGAAATTGTTGCCAGAGTGCTGATCGGTGGTTCTGAACCACTGGTCGAGACGTCTCGGATGTCTTTAAGCGACTGTGGCTCGACAACTGTCAGCGTTGCAGTCAGTTGCAGCTCGAGGAACTCGACTGGCTCAAATTACTTTTAAGGCAGAAGGCAATAGACACTTGTTGAGGCACTTCTCCCTTCTTCTTCAATGGGATTGTGTCATCCTTTAAGGCGGACGGCCCACAGCTGTGGAGTGTGTTGCAGGCAGCTGCCTTGTTCTTGGTTGTAGATTCAGAGACCATCTGGCACTTCCTATCCATGAAGCCTGCTGCAGAGCCAGCAGGGCATACTGTCTGCTGGCTGGGTACCAGTTCTGGAGCGGCTGGAAAGTCCTTTTGGGTTCTTTATCTCCTACTGTTCCCTGGGAAATGTTTAAGGAAGTGATCTTGCTTCCCTCTTTGGAAATCCCAGCTTTTCTTCACTGACATGGCAGACTGTACCTTCAGCCAGGGTCCAAGGTTGAGTTCTTCTTTGATTCTTCAAGTGAAGTCTTCAGATGATTTGCCAAAAGAGGGTCTCTGCCCGCTTTAAAAGCCAACTGGGCCACAGTGATTGGTGTAGTTTAGCCTGCCTTAATGAACCCATCCTGGGGTCCCTACCAACAATCTCCTGTATACATGAGGTCATAACCAGAATGCTTTGCAACAGGAAAGATAAAGTGGTGAAAACATGTGATTCTAAGTCTCGCCCATCTTCCTGTCTGTTGTTGATCAGAGTCTCTCTGGTTAATGGATCTCTCTGGGGTTCCTGATTAAAGTAGCAGGTCTCCCTTGAAGCTGCGGCGAGACTAGATTCTCTGGCTCCTGCAAACCAAGTTCTGGTATCTTTTGAATGGGGTACCCCTACCGGGTTGGCCTACTGTAAACACACAGTCCCAGACATGACAGCTCACTGTCATTGACACTGAGGGTGGGAGCTGGCTTACACTCTGGGACTGTGTGTACCATCTGTAACACACTTGCATATGGAAGGTTGTTGGGTTTCCTGTCTCCTTTGTTAACCTTTGCAGCCAGGCTCCGTGTGGGCGTGTTTGAAGTACCCTCTAATTGGTATGTTAATCGATAGGTTTCTTGTTAGGTTTCTTGTTATGGGGAAGTGAGGCAGTATATCGGGTATGGGTTTGTTGTGAGGGGTTAGAAGGGGGAGGTGAATATTAAGTATTGGGTTTTTGTTGTAACGGTTTATGATGCAGGATGCCAGGTATTGGTGTTGTATTTCGGTGGGGAAGCAGATGGCAAGTAACATATCTTTTGCTTGCTATTATTTGGCTATAAGAGCCACGCCAGGCCCCATGGCTTGAATCTGGCTCCGCTCTACCCAAAACTGTTCCCACAAAATCTAGAAGAAGACCCACATAATAAAAGCCCCATTGGATGGATATGTAAGGCAAAATCTCGCCAATTGTGTGAAATCTGAATCGAGGGGTGGATGTTCATGTTGGTGCAGTGCTGGCACTGGATCTCCTGATTTCTAGTACTGTTAACATGTATAGGAATTTGGGCAGCGTGCTGCCCCCGGAGTTCACGTGTTCACAGAAGTTTACATTTTTGGACAGCAACAGACGCCTGTGTGCCTAGTAGAGCTGTGTGAGCCCGGTGGGGCTCGACCAGTTTAGGTCAAAGCTTGGACTCTGGCCTGACTCTCTCTCCTCTCGGGTCCGTTTCTTCCCAAAGCATGGGCCTGTCATGAGCCCAAACAGCTAACACCTCCCTTGCCCCCCACCCTAGAAAAAACTAAAACGCACTCCTGCAAGTGCCGGCAGCGCTCAGAGGGGTGTGCCCACCAGACTTCCGGTCTGGCTGCCTGACTTCCTGTCCCGCTCCAGCCACTCATTGATTGGCTTGAACAGGACAGGAGTGCTTCCTGGAGCGAGCTGCACGGCTGTGTAGCGGCTGACACGAATTTAAAGGTCAGCGAGTGAGTACAAACAGTTGGCAGGCATTGCCTACCAACTGTTTTTCTCCAGCACTCGCTCCCCTTACCATCTCCCATTCCCTCACCATTCCATAAAACTGGCGTCCCCCCCCCCCCCCCCAAGTACACCCATCTTTTGTACCTGATCCCAGCTGCCATCCCAAAAACACAAGCGCTTCCCCACAACCCCAAAATGCCACCACTCCCTTTGCCTGCCCCAGCCCCTATGCCTGCCCCAAAACACCAGGGTTGTCCCTACACCCCAGCCCCTTTTCTTGTCCACAATCCAGCTTAGCCCATGTTCTTGCTCCCATCTCCGTTAGCCCCTTTTGTTGCCACCCAGTCACGTTTAGCCCTTTTCCTTGCCCCAGTGCCTTTTCCCACCTTTTCCTGCTCCAGTTGTTTTTCGTTGCACCCAATAGCCTTTTCTTGCCCGATTTCTCGGCCCAGTCTCATTCAGTTCCTTTTCCTGGCACTTTAGCCCATTTTCTTGGACCCAGGCTCCTGTCCCCTTTTGCACGGCCTTTCCCCTTTCCGCTCGTGTTTTGGTCCTGAGAGCCAGGCCAGACCACCAGGCTCGTCGCTGGCTCTCCCAGGTCTAGTGCCTGGCACACAGACGCCACCTGCTTTATTCAGATGCTGCCCTCTTTTTCTGAGAAGAGGTATGAATGGATGCAGAGATTACATTGTCTCGTATAGGGGCTGCGTTTCGTTCAGGACCCCGTCTACGAGGAACACCATTGAGCGAAATCAAGACGTGCGTCTGATGGAACACAAGAGATGACCTCTTCCAGGCCCGCGTGCCGGAATTGTGAGGTCACAGCGAGAGCCCGCCATCACGCGTTCCAGAAGTAGCCCTGGTTCGCCTCTGCCACTCGCACCGTAGCGCGCTGCAGGAGCAGGCCGCCCTTTCACCGCACGAGGAACGTAAAACACGCTGGACGGGAGCTGGTGTGTGGAGCAGAAAGGTACTTGTTTGAGTTACATGGCCCTGGAAAAAGGAAGGAGGCTGTTATAATGTGCACGGGCACATTCTATTGTGCACGGGGATCGGTGGAATGTTGGGAAGGTTGATGAGGATTCTGGAAAAGGCGGTGGAGAGAGAGAGAGAGTACTGTTGAAGATGGTCCACGATGTGGGGTTTCAGACAATAAAGAATATAATTACATCTTACCTGTGTCGGTGAGATCTTGACATTGGCGACGAGGATTTGTCTGAGTCGGTGAGATCTTGACAGAGGCCTACCCAGGCCAGATGGGCCAGTCGTGCCTAATCTTGGGCACCGTTGAATGCAGTCCCATGCCAGGCAAGACTGTAAGGCCCACCTTGGGGTAAATGCTATGGATTGCCTCCGATGTGTGAAATTCCCTAACGGGACGTGTCCGATTGCCTTAAAGTGCATAGGGAACATTGTGGGAACATAGCCTTACAGTGCTTAGTACAATATGAGAAGGAACGTTGATCATTGGGCAAACATATGTGCACCCGAAGATGAAAGACCGTGTACATAAAGAGGGGGGTCAATTAAAATGTTAACATTCTGAAACGCACAAACGTGCATTACCAGCGGTGGAAATGGAAAACATGTAAAGGGGGATCCCACAAGGGCCGGGGAGGAGGCGGAGTTCAGATGGCGCAGAGCTGGCAGTTGAACTCCGTTCAAAGGATGTACGAAAATGGCGTAATTTCTTTCATGGCTTGCGTACATAACTATGATTGGTGTACTTTTCAAGCCATCTTCTCAAGACTACAAATGCCAGAATCTATTTGGGAAAGGCAATGATCACGGCGGGCTTGATAATGTAATCTGCTGTGTGCAGTGTGCGCGCACAGAGCAGATTACATTACCAAGCCCGCAAATCGGGGGCTCAGTGATCATTGCGTCTTCCAAAAGGATTCTGCTCTGTGTGCACAGTGCGCTTTGTGCTTTGTCACAGGTTCTTTGATCCTCGGCAAACCTGGGGGCTGTTCTCGGCAGGAGAGTGTCCAGCATTGCAAGAGTGGGGGGCGAGCTACGAAAAAAGTCCTACTACTTTTCCCCCAAATGCAGTATGCGCAATTCCATGCAGTCTCATTCGTGCCCCCAATCCGGCCACCCCGCCCCAATCTACTTTTTTGGTAACATTAGTGGCAAATGGAATTTTACCAAATAACAAAACAAATAAAAGTGCCGAGTAATTACAGATGCAGTACACTCATCTATAGAAGGCTCTGTCCAGGCGCTCTGGGGAAAAATACATACACACCTCGTAATTTGCATATGGCTTGCATCAAAAGAAGTGACTTCACAGAAAAGCACATTGCAAGGAGCATCATCAGCCTTTGGTACTTGGAGGCACCATGGAAATTACTTTAGAATAAGTTGCCATAAGTAAGCCAAGCGGCAAATAACTTCATGGTGCATCATATCTTAATTGTACTATTATTATGTATGGAGCAACTCTATATACATTAGGCTTTTTAAAAATAACATGATATATTAATGTAAGCCATGAAGTGAATCAGAATCACTTATAGAGCTGCAGATAAGACGCAGTGCAATTAAATGATTTGCCAAGGATCACACACTTTGGTGAAACCGGGATGTAGACATTTTAAGCAACTGAGCACATCTTCCCAGGTTTAGTTGATATATGTATTTATTAAGGTTTTGCTTTGCATTTCATTTGCTTAAATAACACTTTATTTATAGCAATACCTTGGAAGCAAACCACATTAAATAATATAGTAAACTAACTATACACTATACACATTGTCATAGAAATACGTTGAGCTATATGAGTATGGCTTTTGTTTAATTCTCCCCCCTCTTGCATTCAAAGTGAGCCTAACAAATGCCCTTTGGGTTTTAAAGCCATAGTCATTATTTCATAAAGCAAACAAAGTGTGCACACGTATCACTCCCTCCCATTCAAATGTCTAAAGACAAAAGTCTCTTCTAATGGTCCACCCTCCCTCTCATCAGTCTCTAATGGCTCGCATGGTAATGCTCTGTTGACACAGAGCAATGTGACAGCCCCTCTGCTGCCCGGAGCTCCTTGGGACATTGTCCCGGCAGCAGGACACCTCTCCCGTTCGCAAAGGGTAAGGTGTCCTGCTGCCAGGTCAATGAGCGTGCTGAGCAGGAATTACTCAGCACACATTGCCCTGCCAGCGGGACACTTTTCCCGTTGGGCACCCTCATTGAGGTGCCCAACAGGAGAGGTGTCCCAATGACAAATGTCCCGCAGCTGCTCCCCCTCGGTTTGTCACTGGGCCTCAGTGGTGATATGTGCTCTCTGCAAGCGTACTGTACACACAGGATTTGTGGGACTTCCTCCACTGCCTGGCCCGCTACGAGCAAGCGGATTTCCAGGCTGGCCTGAGAGTTGTTAGACCTTTCCTCCTTGAACCTTTCCCTCCCCCTCCAAAAGTTCAAGATGGTTACCCCAGCCTTCATTGCGGATACATTGTTTGTGGGAGACTGGATGTGCGCCGCGGATCTGAAGGATGCCTACATATATGTCCCGATCTGGGAACCCCATCGGTCCTTTCAGGATTATCCGTTTTCACTTTCAATACATGGTTCTTCCCTTTGGACTCAATTCGGCCATCAGGGTCTTTACAAGACTAACGAACGCAGTGGCAGCACCACTCAGGGCACAGGACCATCACATTTATCCATATCTAGACGACTGGCTAGTCAGGGCTAGATCTCCAGAGGTGGTCCAGCACAAGGCCTCCGCACTCATGGGTACGCTATACGACCTGGAATTTTCTATCAATCTGGAAAAGTCAGTTCTCCAGCATGGGGTCTGGCATGGATTCACATGCTCATGAATATTCCCCGTCGGCAGTCCGGGAATCCTCGGCAAAGAAAAAATCAGTATCAGTTTTGTTTCTGATCGGTCTTTCTCAGTAGTAACCAATCACTGATCTCTGTGTCATACTGCCCCCAGCCAATGACTGCCCTCTCCCTAAATCCCGCTTCTGGCAGCCATCCTCAGATTTTTACCGCACGCTCAAGTGTTGGGAGTCCTCGTGTTTAGCTCTCGAGCTTTTGCTGCATTTTCGTGCTTTTTTTCAAAGAGAATTTCTCATTTTTCAGTCAAATAGAGCCTCAAGCTCCACTGTCTCTACATCCGATTAACTGGGATCCGTGTCGGATTTTTCTACACTTGTAGGAGTCCAGGAGTTTCTGCGGCCTACCCGAACATGGCCCAGGAGAAAGGAAGCTCGACGCCCGGAAAGCTGTTCAGGGTTTGCCCTGGATGTCAGCTGCAGAATGTGTTCAAGGAGGACGAGCGCTCGAAATGTCTCTACTGCCTTCATGAGAACAAAACGCACTTGGAGAAGGACTGTGTGCGTTTTGCAGGAACATGTCGGAACGGACCATCAGGGACCGACACCTTCGTCTCTCCAACTGGCTGGAAGGAAAGAGCCCGTCAGGTGAGACGAAGAAGAAGTAGTCCGAGCGGTCTTCTAAGTCCTTTGAGGGTGCCCCGGCAACGGGGGCCCAACAGAAGGCAAAGCACCGCGAGTCCGCCGGCACCGGGAGCGCCGAACGGTCGGGCTCCTCGGCTTCCAGGCAGGGCGCATCCTCTCCAGCGCCATCAATCACGAGCCAACGCTCTGGCTCAGGGAAGAGGAAGGCCGAGCACCCGGCGAAGCTGGTGAAGGCCACAGGCCCACATAAGGTGGTAAAGGCCTTGATTCACCTGGCCAAGGCCTCTATCGAGGAAGTCGCGGTGGCCCTGGCGTAGCCTGTGGAGGCTACACCAGTGGAGGCGACCTCGGGGTCCAGAGTCTCCCTGCCTCCGCGGAGGGAAGCCTCTTTCAGACCCATCGAAAAGACCCCCGTGAAGACCCCGGCGGAAAAAGAGGGGGGCCGGTGGCCATTGTGGACACGGACACAGCATCCGAGGAGGAGCTGGTAGAAGTCCTAGAGGGCCTCGACGAGGGCATCAAAGAGGCCCGTTCCCACAGTAGGGATCCCGATGAAGGTGACGACGAGAGCGACGGCGGCACCGGCGAGGGTCCTAGTCACCCGTCGCTTCCGGAGCCGCAGGACAACTCGGCGGCCCTTTTGTTGGCAATACAATCCTTATGTTCGGAGATGAGGACGAGATTGCTCTTACCACCGACGGAGGAACCGGAACCAGGCTCGACAGAGGAGCCAGAGCCAGGCCCGGTGGGAAGCCCCCCAAACAAGAGAAGACGGATCCATCCAGCCCCGCCTTTTCAGCCCTCGTGGCCTACTCAACCTTTGCCCACGTCCCCCATCCCTGGGGATGACACGGGAACAGACACGGCCACGACGGGTACCGACGACGGGACGGAGCTCCCATCGCCCCCAGCCCGGGCCTCCCCACCCGACGAGATCGGATCTTTCCGTGCGATGATCGCCAGGGCATCCAAGCTTTTTCAGCTGTGCCCCGAAGAGAAGGATTCCTTTACCAACGGCGCGAGGCCAAGAGAAAAACAGTCCTCGCCTTGCCTCTGCTGGATGACATCTGGGACGAGGGTCTCACCCTCCACAAGAACCCGTCTACGACGCCTGCCAAGAGAGATCGGTACGAGAAGAAGTACTGGGTCCCCGACGCGTCACCTTTGTGCCTTAGGGCACAATTGACCCCGGTCGTCTCAGCGGCGGCCAAGAAGAAAACGGGGGGGGGGGAAATCGGCCTCCACGTCAACTTCCCGGCCGGACGGCGAAGGAAAGAAGCTGGACGCAATGGGACGACGAGTTATCTCGGCGGCAACAACGATTAAGGCGGCCAACGCCCTCGTGATCGTGGCCCGCTACGACAGGGAGTTACGGTACAAGATCGCCCCCCTGTTGGACTTCCTACCGGACGACAAGAGGGCCGAGGCCCTGGAGATCTTGCAAGAAGGCGAAGTGGCGTCGGACCACGCCATTACGGTGGCAACAGATATTGCCGACACCTGTTTCCGCCAGCTAGGCAACAGCGTTTGCCTTAGATGACGAGAGTGGCGCAAGGCGACGGATTTCTGCCAGGACGTACAAGCCAAGGATTTGGACATGCCGTTCGACCGGAACAATCTGTTTGGGAAAACAGTGGATGAGTCCCTCCAAGCCATCAAGGCGGACACGGAGATAGCTAAGGCCCTAGGCGTTCTCCGGCAACGAAGGCTGTCCTTTCGGAGCACCGGAGGCAAGCAGGGTGTGCCCCTGCTGGACATCTGCAGGGTTGCTACATGGAGGTCGCCGCACACCTTCACGAGATTGTACTGCATCGACCGGGATTCCAGGGAGGAGTCCAGGGTCGGCCAAGCAGTGCTGCGCAACCTGTTCGCCTAAGGTGAGCCCGGTGAGGAGGTAAGAAATGCTTAATGTTGAGTTATGATGTAATGCTTAATGTTGAGACTTTGCCACCTCCCGTGGTTGTGCATGTGTGTACTGCTATGTATTCTTATATTCATGAGCATGTGAATCCATGCCAGACACCATGCTGGAGAAGGAACAAGTTACTTACCTGTAACTGTTGTTCACCAGCATGGGTCTGGCATGGATTAAAATGCGAACCCTCCCTCCTACCCCTGTGCAGCTCTTCACTTGGTCATACTGCCAGTTCACGAGCTACCAAATCAGAGGATGGCTGCCAGAGCGAGGCATAGGGAGAGGGCAGTCATTGGTTGGGGGCAGTATGACCCAGAGACCAGTGATTGGTTACTACTGAGAAATACAGATCAGAAACGAAACTGATACTGATTTTTTTCTTTACCGAGGATTCCCGGCCTGACGACGGGGAATATTCATGAGCATGTGGTAAGTAACTTGTTCCTTATTGCCCATGCAGAGTCTGACCTTCCTGGGCCTTCTATGGGACACGAGGTCCGAGGGTATCTTCCTCTTAGCAGACAAGATCGCAGCTATGAAGAGGGCCACTGGACATTTTCTCAGCAGAGCAGTGACCTTGGCGTGGTGGTACAAACACCTGTTGGGAGTCGTGGCTGCATGTCTCCTTGCAGTGCCACATGCATGGCTCAAAATAAGGAGGCTGCAGCCGCCTGTAACCAGGAGAAGGGATCTCAGGCAGAGCAGGTCAGCATACCACAGCATCTACACCAGTATCTAGTCTGGTGGGGGTACAGGCAGTAACCTGCGGATAGTCAGGCCGTTCCGGCAGCCAGCACCTCAGGTCACCATTACCACAGACTCATCCCTAGAGGGGACAGCCACGGTGTCCATGGAGAATGGTCCCGTCAGGAGTAGCTGACGCACATAAACTGGCTCCAGATGATGGCTTGCCCTCAAAGCCCTCCTCCCCATGATCACCGGCAAGGCTATTCTCATTCAAACAGACTGCTCCACCTGCATGTATTACATCAACAAGCAGGGTGGCACCAGGTCTCCTCCCCTCTGCAGACTGTCAATTGACATTTGGGAGTGGGCTCTTGTGAACAACATGCACCTGTTGGCAATCCACCTCCAGGGGGAGTCCAACCTAGAGGCGGACAGACTCGGCTCTGGGCTCGGACAACTATGAATGGCAGTTCAACAAGGAGGTCCTTCAGGAGATCTTCAACAGGTGGGGTCATCCACAGGTGGACCTCTTCGCCACCAGTACCAACAGGAAGTGCCCCCGTTTCACCTCCTGGCTGGGGCTAGGCAGTAGTTTGTTAGACGACACAATGCAGATCCCATGGAACATGAACGCGTAGGCTTTTTCCCCCAGCCCCCTGGTGCACAGGGTCATCTGCAGAATCAGGGAATCGCGGGACCTTTGGATCATCCGGATAACTCCATGTTGGCCAGCAAGACCCTGGTTCTCGGAGGTTCTCAGCTTGTCGGACCAGGCCCTGGTACACCTTCCGGTGAGTCCAGCATGCCTACTCTCTCAGCAAGGGGGCACAGTGATTCACTCCGCCCGCAGTAGTTAGCCCTCGCAGCGTGGTTCCTGAACAGGTCACCCTGAAGCATCTGCACCTGACATAGGTTAACCTGGCTATCATACAGGGGGCTAGGAGCACGCTACCAGGAGCCAGTACAAAAGCAATTGGACAAGGTTCTGTCACTGGGCAGAATCAAAGGAAATTGATCCATTGACTTGCTCGTTGGACGACGTTCATTCCTCTGCACACCTTGCACATTGAGGGGTGCAGGTAGACACATGCCGCATGTATATGGCAGACATTGATGCCTACAAGAACTCGGGAGAGGAAGTCTTTTCATCCCCGAATCCGGTGGTTAAGAGGCACTTGGTGTGGGTCTGACTAGACTGTATCCCCCTATCAAGAAATCGCACCCTTTGTGGGACCTTAATATGGTCCTGGGCGCCCTGGCGCATAAAACAATTGAACCTATGGCGTCCGCAGACATCAGGCCAGTTACCATTAAGACGGCCCTGCTTCTGGGCCTTACCTCGGCACGCCGAATTAGCTTGATCCAGGCACTGGTGGCTTCAGGGCCATGTACTACATTTCACAAGGACAAGGTGGTGCTCAGAACACACCCTGCATTTCTACCCAAGGTTGTCTCCTCTTTTCACCTGAATGAGGCGATAGTAATACCGACATTCTTCGTGGACCCTAAGGATGAGGTTCAGAGTGTATGACACTGTCTGGATGTCAGACATGCGCTAAGATTTTACCTGCCCAGAACCAAGAGCTTCTGTAAATCAGACACCCTCTATCACCTTTGGGGGATTGATACCAGGCTGTCAGGCCTCCAAGGCTTCCATAGCAAGGTGGAGGGTTATGGCCATCAAGGAAGTGTATGAGTGGCAGCACAAGCCATTGCCAACAAACATGCATGCTCACGCCGTCAGAGCGAAGGTCACAGTGGTAGCTTTCCAAAGACATGTTCCGTAGCAGGTTATCAGCAAAGTGGCTATGTGGGCTACTCTCTTGGCCTTTTGCAAGCACTACTGCTTGGATGCCAGCGCCAGGTCGGATGCAGCATTTGGCCAGGCAGTGTTGAGGAAGTTGTTTTCTTAAGAGGGGCAACTCTCCACCCTGGGGCTACATTCAGTTGTAATCGCCTATACAGTATGGAGGAAAGGGGACGGGACGTAGGAGTAATTATAAGTTACTCACCGTATTGACTAATATACTCCTAGTCTTTAGTCCCCTTTCCTCCATACGTCCCACAGTCCACCCCCCTAATAGAACTGGTGTCATTAGGCAATGTTCATATTGTCGACGTGTCGAGGGGGACTGAGGAGTGGTGGCCGTGGGCGTACTCAGGGGAGCGCATGCTCCCAGGGCCGCGCCCCAGTGCGCATCTACATTTAAAGGGCTAGCTGATTTTTCTGGTGAAAAAGGTTCAGTCTCCAGTCCCTAGCGAGGGACGTCCCATACAGTATTGAGGAAAGAGGACTATGGACTAGGAGTAAGTTAGTCACTACGTCAAGTAACTTGTAATGTAGCCAGCCCTGTGCATTACAGAAATAATTTAAATGTCAAGATTGTGTGCAATGAAATGGTATATGGCAGATGTATTTAACTGCCACACAGCAACGAAACGTGACTGGTCCTAGATAGTGTGCTCCCTATACTGCAGATGAGCCTAGGACAATGCCACGCAGTAGATTTATTTCGCTGCAGAGACGAGATGCCAAAATGCAGATATGAAGGGAAGCACTCTTGCATTTTCCATCAACCACTGTACATAAGTGGGTGGCAGAGGTTTCTCTCTGGTACTGCACCCATCACACTACAGCAGATACATTGTATACTTGGTACAGACTGTCTTCTGCCACCTCAGTGCTTTCCATAGGAGCCATGCCATATGCCTTCTATTGGAGCTACAGCAGTAAACCTGCAAAGATGTTGGGCCGTGCGTCGTCTCCGGTGACACTTCGGCAACCCCTCAGTGCTTCTGAATTGGCCGTTTTAGTGTATGCACAGTTCCCATAATTTATTAAATGGTTTTTAATGCCTGCGTTCGGTTAAACTATCCCAATAGCTCCAGTTTCGTCACACTAGTATATCCCTGGTAAGCAATCCCTGGTAAACCCAACAGTACATTACGTTTGATAGTCCCATTGCACACCTAGTTTGTTAACTCCCAGTATACTCCTTCTTTGCATCCTCCCTTTGTACTGCACCATTTTAAAAAGCATGGTATAATCCCAGTATGACATTCCTAGTTTGGTCAATTCCAGTACATTTCCAATTTGACTATCCCAGTAAATTGCCAGTTGAACAGCCAGTTGCAGTTTTAGATTATCATATTCCGGTTTGACATCTCCAGTATGCTCTCACTTGACAAAATTGGTGTATTCCCAATTTGCACAAACCTGGCATATTGTCAGTGTGACAATCTCAGTATACTCCCAGTTTGAAACTCTTAGTATATTTCTAGTTTACTTAATTTTCTATGTATTCTGGGACTGCCAATCGTTACAATACTAGAACATTTCTAGTTTACAAAATCCTACTCTATTCCCAGTTGTCCAGGAAATTCCTTGTTTTTTACTATCTGTGCGTGGTTTCGTCATTCAAGTATTTTGCAGTTTGGGAGTCACATTATCTTCCCATTTGTTAGCACATCAGAGTATACACAATGGCTCTATTTCCAGTACCGATTTCTTCCAACTATGACAAAGCCTGTATAGTGCCAGTTTGCACAATTCCAGTGTATTCCCAGTTTGCCTTGATGGCTGCTGTTCTTGAATTCAATCCATTCAAGAGAGAAGAACTTCTCCTCCCCTGTGTAATGTGTGAGGTAGGGACGTCATTTCACCAAAATGCTTGGGATAGCGGAAGTGACATCATGTGACCCTTGACCTCTGATGACATCACAGGGATTGATGACATTTGACCCTGCATGGGAAGTGATGGCACATGACCTTTCACCACTTGACAAAAACGGGAAGCGGCATCACGTAGCATTGTTCCTCAGTACACTAAGAAAAATATGGTTACGATATCACTGTAATATGATGTACATTCATACAAGAATGGGTCACCATATGTAGCTTTAATATCAATGTGTATAAGCCCATAGTACCAAATTACTGTGAAAGTAAGGAGACGTCCAACACAACAACCTGTACTATTGTACATCACTCGGACTAAACTGTAAACAGACAGAGCATCTCGAAGAGGCCTAACAAACCCCCCACCCCCAAAAGCATACATGGAAACAGCAACAGACCAACACAAGTCCAACCAGAAAAACAATGGTCTTGAGGTTTGCCCAAAGATGTGCCAGTAGTTATGAATGATTTCAAACCTTCCAGCCATCACCTTTCTGTATTGCTTACTTGGTAAGTAACCCACAGTTTTTTTTGTTAGATGGGAGATAGAGGGGGAAGGATAAGCTGCAGGTCACAGTAATTGCATGTTTTTTTATTTTCAAATGTAAACCGCTGCAGCTCCATAACATCAACCCTAGAAAAGGCGTGTTTTATTATTTTATTTGGTCCTTTATATCTTGCTTAATGCCAGCTTCTAAGCACTGGAACAGGAACTGAACCCATGTTGCACTGCATCCTCCTGTTCCCAAAGCAAGTGTATTGCCCCTGGGCTATCCTTCCAAATATAAATATTTTTTGCTTGAGGAAGTAACAGATGGTTTGCTTCAAAGGCGGTGGGCAGCTTCATGTACATCAATTATCTCCGCTTGTGTCTATCTACAGTGTGCCTGTGATGCAGGGCTGGCAGATCTGCGTCAGGTGACAGTGCCCAGAGAGGGTTGGTGGCAGAATCCACTGGGGCACACCCCTCATCACAGGGCCAATGGCTCGCTGAACGTGAAAGCAGACAACACAAAACACTGATGAGATTTGTGTTCATGCTGTGCTGTCACTGAGTACTGCAGGCTGCTCTTAACCATTCCCTGCTAGCCAGACCTATCCCCCATACCCTTCTGTTGCTACATTACTGGGTATGAGCTGCACAGACAGCCCTGCCTCTGAACCCATTCAGGCATTCTTCACTAATTGACTGCCAATCTGCTCGAGATGGCGGCTTCATGGTTTTTCCTGCATCCCTGTTATTTCTCCAGCTAACCAGATCTAGATTCCAGGTGAAAAAAAGCTGTGGCACATTTATCTGCATTTACAACCACCTTTTTCAGGTGCAACACAGACATCAGCGCTTGGCATTGCCTCTTTCCAGTGGCACAGGGCTAGCAAGGACAGATCTAGGGGTAGCAGAGGAGGAGTCAAACGTAGCAGCTGCTACCCCTGGCAACCCCAAATAACGTCCCTGTTGCGGGGCCCACTATGTACATTCATGTTTCTGTTACTTACGGTTCCATGGTCCAGTCTTGGCTTTCCACTCTGGCCAATGATATGCAAATTGCCAATTCTGCCTGCTCCCCTGGGTTTCTGCCTGACCCAAAATGTTCTCTTTCTTTCACATAGCTTTAAAGTCCCAGGATTCTTGCTGTCTGCACTCTCCTCTCCATTCCATTTGACCTTTTTTACTTGCCAAGTCTTTTTGGACAGGCCTACAATCCCTTGTACTTTCCCACGTGGATGGTGGCCATGCCTTGTTGCTTGGGCTGCCGACATCTACCCTTCCGCAGCTCGCTGGGTTTGTGAAGCAAGGAGGGTGATCCGATTACACCTATTTTCCAGAGATGCCTTGTTTGTCCCTTGAGGGCGTGTATCACATTTAAAGTCAGCAGTTTGGTGTTTAAAGTCTTTTGACTTAATCAGCTGGTTTATCTGGCTGGAAAACTGAATCCCCCAAAGGGACGACCTTATTACTGGAGGAAAATCCACCAGTGGCAAGGCAGTAAGCTTTTGTGTTGCTACCCATTGTTATGGGAAATCTTTGCCAATGTTGTGGTTTCCTTCTTTCCCTTAAAAGGTTTAGAGAGAAATCTAATAACATTGCCTTCCCCCTCAATATTTAAGTAGCCCTGTTCTGTCTTTTTGTTTTACTCAGCTAATTTTGTATTCACCTTGGGTTTCTTTTGATATTGAACCGTGACCATGTGCTTTTTAGTTGGCCGCGCTGGTCAAGGTTTGTTCCATGAAGAACGCCACTCCGGTTGAAGCCTTGTCATTGCAGTCCACACATCATGCATTTATGCTAATTCCCCTGCAGAACAATAACATAAATCGAAGAAATTCTGTACAACTCGCTTCTATGCCCTTTATTGTTTGAGCATAGGTTTTGCAGATTCTCTGTTCTATATTTGAAATCTTAATTCTGGTCCCGATACTATTTTCCATGCGTGCAGTAGGAACATTCTACCTAACTTTTTGTGGGATTGACCTTCACGAGGAAGCTCCTAGCTGCTCTCCAAAGTGAATTATTTAGGGGTGTATTGTGAATTTAGCCTTGTAGCCTGCATCTTCTAGCTGGCCATTAATTGCACAAAAGTCCAAGTTAACGGTCCGAGTGAACCAACAGATCCCGGGTGCTAATTCAGGGTAAAACGTACGGCAATGCAAGCTCTAATGACAGTGCATGTGGGGATTAGGCAGGGAAAGAATGAAGAAAGCAGACCAGACTCGGAGCTAACAAGTGGCCCGCGTTTTGCGGGTCTGGTGACTTTTTGAATATAATCGTGGGAGGCTGCAAAGGTCAATGAAACCCGCCCTGGGCCTAGCTTCATTACTTTGCACACATCGCGTAAAAGGCGCCCAGCAGTGGCACTTTCTCTTTGAGTGCAGTGCTGCAGATGGAGCCAAATCTTGCCAGCGCGTTGCAGTGACTCCCCACACCTGGCACTGGCTCGACTCTGAAGCTGAAAGTTGGCAGTGGCTGTTGTATCGCTGACCTACTCGACCCCGATTGTAAATCAGAAGGCCAACCACTGCACAACTCCCTGGGCTCTCAGTATAGGCCATTTCATGGAAGCACTGTTAATACAACCATGTATTTAAAGGATTGAAAAAAAACGGTAAAGCAAGGTGAAATGTGCTCCTGGTTGTTTCATGAAGTTGTCCTGATTTTGACGGCTGAGAGAAATAGACAGTTTTTATATGGGGTTTTCTGTCGAGTGGAAAGTTTATCTTGACATTATTCTGCTATTTTTGTTTTGTTTTTGGGTGGGATGCTTCATAATATGCCCTGTTGCGGTGGTGGGCAGAAAGATACAAAGTTCCCACATATGCAATACAAATTTGGGATGGGCTAACGCGAGTAAACCTCAAGTTCACTGTGAAAAGTTGGCGTCTATGCAGACCACGAGGAAAGGATAAAAAAAAAGGTTTGGGAGCCCATCTACCGAGAATGAACATTGCCAAATAACCTAACCTCTTCTATCGGTGGGTTCCCACTCTGGAGGGTCCACAACCACGTTTTATGTCACTGTACCTTTAACAGAGGAGAAATATACATTTTCAAATCGGTCTTTGTCCCACCCACAAGGGCAGTCCAGCACCAAAATGCTAGGCAATTCTCCTCTGAACACGAGTACCATCAGCAACCCCAGATAAGTGTTCTGGCCTTGTTAGGCCTCCTGAGTGTGGTGAAGCTTGAGCCCCTCTAAGGCACAGTGAGCAAGGGGTCCGCGTCTGGATAACCCTAGGTTACTTATGGTGAGATGCCTAGCATTTCGGTGCTGGGCTGCCCTTGTGGGTGGGACCAGACCAATATTTCTCCTTTGTGAAGGGTGCAGTGAGCTAAAACGTGGTTGTAGACCCTCCTGAGTGGGAGAAATCCGAAAGAACAGGGTATTTGAGCAATGTTCGTTCTCAGTTTAGGTGCTCCCACACCCTTGTTTAATTTGTAAAACATGAGGAAAGGAGGTGTGTGCTTGGGATGGAAAAACTGAGCCTGTTATCGCTTTCTGTGGGGAACTCGGTGGAAGCAGAAGAGGTTTCAGCAGTGCATGGAGGACACAGCCAGGATAGTTCAACCGCCGAGGGATTGTGTCACTTAACATACATTGAGGGGAGCAGCAGGAATGTGAGATGCAGCAAGCCACTTCAAGGGCCCAACATGTGGGAAATAATTGCAAATTAATACCTGCATTCCTAGGCTTCTGATTGGTTGTGGCCCACCTTTCCGGTACTAATGAATGATCAGGAACCCTCTGCAATATGGAATTGTAACAGATTTAAAGACACGGCACACTCCAGGCCTGGACTCTTCCCACTGGTAAGGGATGTGGCCCATAATAAAAACGCTTTTAAATGTATTAATTTCGGATTCTGCTTTGAGAAGGCAGCCAACCCATCTCACACCCCCCTTGACGAACACTGTGTCGTAATGGACCATGAACCAGGCCGGTGTGTAATGATGAAACTCGAACAAATCCAATGTAGGGCAGCAATCACCAGTGTGGTGATAATTACACAGCAACATGATAGCATACACTTAATTTAACTTTCTGGCATCAGATACATCAATGCAAATGTGAATGGAAGCAAGATCTCTTTTTGGTCATACTTTTAGATGGCACAACTGTTGAGCATTCCCCCTGAAACACTCCCCCAAACACCTGCTGACCAAGTTTTGGGTGGGTGGAAGAAGTAGCAAGGAGTCAGAAATAAGAAGCAAAAATCAGATTTGGAATTGAGAATCGGAGGCCAAAACGAAATGGAAAACCCTTCAAAAATTAGCAAAATTGCATTTGCAATTCACTGGACAGTTAGAGGTCAGTTTACATGTGCGATAGAATGGATAAGACAGGAATTTGTGTGGCTGGGCTAAAGAGGCAAGAAAGCTTACAAGCTACAAGGCAAGGTACTAAACAACATGAATACAGGTGAGAAAATCGACTTTGGGAAGGAAAGCAGTGCAGCAAAAATCACACGTGGCAGAATTACAATTTCTTATTTTTCACGGGTTTAAAACAAGCACACAGCTAAGGAAATGGGCTAAACAGTCCAAATCGGAAATAGTTTTTTCTGATGGGGTACAAAGGCACATAACAGATAGGATACTGAAGTGAATGGATGACTTTTATGGGGTGACCGTATGGGTTTCTTTATGGGAATGGAAAAAAAATCGGATTTTAGAATGGAAACAATTTCACGGGCAAACTCTGATTTGTTAACAAAATTATTCGTTCTACTGAGACTATATTTTAGTGGCTAGATTATTAAAGAAAGACACTGCACGCAAGGAGGTTAATTTTGCAATGTTAACCAATTTGCGCCACGTTCATCCTTATGGGAAATTAATTTATTTTAAAAATGGTACTATGGATTTACACAAAGGACTGAAGTCATTTGAAAAGAATTGCGCTAACACAGATTCTTCTAAGGACTGGATACACAAAGGATGCTGACAATTTGGGGAAAATCTACTAGGGTTCTTATAGTATTTTTATAGGGTTGGACAGAATGCTAGGTAACAGAGCGGGGTATGCAGTGTTTGGTACTGGGGAAGGGTGATACTTAGAAAATGCACTTGAATTGGGTAGTTTGGACAGCCAGCCGGGTCTCTGGACAGCAGTACACAGATCTGGTCCCTTGCGCAGCGGCTGGGCTCTCCTCTAGGGGAACAGTGGGGCCACTGGGGTCTGGTCACTGTGGACAGCGGGATGCATAAACTGAGCAAAGACAGGTCTGGTCAATGGATACTCCCAAAGGGATCAGCAGCTTTCCTCCTTTCTCCCTGAATTATTAGGATTTTTGTAGGGTTTAGTTCTGGATAGGTGGTTCTGGATCTTGGAATCTTGCAGGGTGGATTTTTGAAGGTTGAATGTCCTGAATCTCCCTATGCCTCGCTCTTACATAAGCAGGATGCCATCAGAGAATTTTTACTATGTGCAGAAGTGATCTGAATATACTCCTTGGATGGGATGGGTCAGGCTATGGGTGTCACCTCCTCCCTGCGGCGAGATTGGTTTGAGGGAAGTGTCATTATTTTAAGTGTGTGTGTTTTATGACATGCTTTGTTTCACCACTAAAAATCAGATAGGCAGATCCCATATTTTACATCGAATATGCCATTTCAAACGCCAAGTCTGTGCAATACTGCTTTGCCCTTTTGGCACTCTTTCGTAATTTCTCATGGAAAACAGTTTAGCTAAAATTCTACAAATAGCAACACATAAGCCCAACAGTGTCGGTCATATTTTCATCAAGTTACATATCTGTGCCATTTACGCTTTCCTCAGAAAGGCCTTTTAACTGCCATTCACGTCCACCACATGTCAGGAAGACCCGCATGGTCTTATTTTACTTGTGCAAAAATTACCTTAAAACTGTCATAATTTAACATTACTACTTCTTTAGATTACTTAAATAAATGTCTTAATGTAAAAAGTCTTTTAAATCGAATGGGATGGATTTGTCCCCCAAATGTGGGCCGTCTTTCCAACCCCCAGCCAAATTTCTTCCCTTGGTCAGCCTGCACAGGGATTGCCATGACTCATTTGAAGTCCTCTAGTGTGAAGGCAACTCACACTTCTGAGGCAAACAGCTGAAATGACTCTTCCTCTGTCCTTGGGAGCATTTCTGCCATGCAGTCTGGGGCAACCTGTAATTATTACACTTGTCAGTCCATAGAACAGGGCCCCTGCTGATGCAGTATCGGTTCACGGGGAGGTGTGACATTGGCCTCTCTGCCCAAACTGGTTTGACAGCAATTCCTGGGCCTAGCTAGGATAATTTGTCTATTGGGGGGGGAAGGGAGGGAAGCACAGCACAATATACACATGCTTGCAGCCCCTCTCCCAATAATGTACAATTGTGTTCCTGTGGGACTACAGTATTATATCCCTTTTAACTTTCAAGGAGCAGTTTTCTTGTTTTGCAAAAGCAGATTTCCCACGTTTGTTTATTTCAGTGCATATGCTTGGCAAATGTTAATGTTAAAGGTTATTTTTACCGTGCACTATCACCACCGGAGTGGTACCCTGGCACTCTGGCGGCTCTGAAATGGGTTCTTTAAAACTGACACGTAGCAAGTGAGAGTAAGAGCTTCCTTCAAAGTACTTTGCATGAGTTAACTTGTTTCCAAAAGTGAATTTAAGCTGTGTTTCAGTAGAAATCCAAATTCTTGGCCTTTCAAGTTGTTTCCCATCACATCAGCTGCTCTAGGAATGCTTTACACAATGCAGGATTTACTTCCCTTAGCTTTCTTCTTGGTTACGATAGCTTCCCTCGGTCGGGCTCAGACCATCAATTCACTGTACACATCCCTCTGTCAGGTACATGCTTGTCATTCTAACACAGGTCATGATTTTATCATCTCATTAGGAAAGCAGGGTTTATTCTACCTTTCTCCCTTTCATGTGACATCCCTCTGTCGAGTTCACACTTGCCTTATTCACTAGACCCCTTAGGTTCTTTTCTTACCTAAGTCTGGGTCTCAGCCCCCAGTCAGGCTTCACGTACTTCTATTCATACAATGTTCTCAGGGTGTTGCTGACCACCCTAATTTGCAGGCATCCCTCAGTCGGGTTCACATTTGCCCCAGTAGCACATTACACTTTGTTTCTTCAGCGTGTCAAAGGCTTTCATTTGTACAAGGGGTTTTACTCTTCCTTTGTATGACCACTTTAACCTTGTCCGTCGCGCTCTCCTAGGGTCTGCTGGTATCTTTATTGTTAACAAAAGGGGACCAGCCAGAGTCTTTCGAAAGAGCGCCCATGTGGCGCCGGACCACAACTTTCCCACCCGCAGTTTAAATTTGTTACCTTCTCTTCCTGCACCTTGCAGGACAAATCACATGACCCGATGGTGAGTGCCACCCGTCACCGCTCTCGGATCTTCCTGATTGACCAATTAACCTTCTGGGTTACATGCACTCATAAAACACAATGGAGAACTGTGTGCCTTCAGTAAGCTAATCGTCAGCAGGTCTACCAGGGCTGCGAGGAGAACGAACACACACACACACACACTCACTCTCTCTCACACTCACACACACTTCTAACACACTCACACACACTTCTAACACAGTCACACACACTTCTAACACAGTCACACACACTTCTAACACACTCACACACACTTCTAACATACTCACACACACTTCTAACACACTTCTAACACACTCACACACACTTCTAACACACTCACACACACTTCTAACACACAGGACAGAATTGGGTGAACTGGAATAGCTATGGCACTAGGCCTTAATTTCAAGATGACGTCTAACTTTTAAAATGAAAACTCATTTCACATGCGATAATACCAAGATTCATTATATTTCCACTACAATCCAACTTCTATGAGTGATCCCCCCACCCCCTTTAGTCTCCCGCGTCCCCTACAACATCTCCATCTACAATCCACTCGTCCTTAATCACTGAGGCGCTTGGGACTTCCGCCCGCCTACCCAACACTGGCATTGAGGTGACGGGAGACCTCAGCCCTGAGAACCCACTCAAATGCTTGGAGGGGTTGGGACCAGCATTGGTAGCTTGGAATTCCACTGGAATGATGCAAACGACACGATCTCGAAAAAACATGGGATTTCCTAAAGAAACTAAATTAAAAATAGCCTTCATTTTAGAAAAACCAGACCAGACCAGCGGCAAGCAGTTTTGACATAAAGAAGTCCTAGACTGGCTCTGTCCTCCATAAGCAGAGAGGTGGCTCCTTCTCTGTTCACTAAACGGTGTGATTTCTTGCTTCTGGGTATGTGGCCCATCACCTTCCCTAAAACCCTCTCCCTGGTGCCCGCTGGAATCCGGTTTGTATAGTTGCCTTTGTATGCAGCACTTTTTCACTCAGACTGCTTGGCACTAGGGTGGATGTATTTGCTGACATGGGGACTCATTATACGTTTGGTAGTATTTCAGCAATTAAGCTGCTGAAATACCCCCAAGCGTATTTACTGTTACAGCTACTTGTTCTGGCGGAATTACCGCTGGATTACAAGTGGCGGTAGGCAGTGTTAATCCCCATTTATTGGAATACGTAGGATTCTATGGGGATTTCGGTGGAATTACCGCTGGCAGCAATTATGCCACTTTGGCTGTTTTTGGGTGGTAAGGCAGAGCAATTCTGCTGGAGGTATTTCCTCCACCCAACCTCCAAACCAATAGTTTGGTAGTGTGGTAAGGCAGTGGTAACTGTTACTTCTACCGTACCAACGTTTTTGGCCACACTGCCAAACTCATATTGAGGCCCATGGTGTCTGTGGGAGCCACAGGCGGATACAGTGCCGTGTTTTGTTATTGGTGGTGTCCTTGTTTGGGTCATGGGCTTTTTGGCTCCTGCTTGTTCTTATACTTGCCGCAATCCAAAATACCTACAATAAATGCATTTAATTGTGTTTAGGTCGTCCCAGAGGGTACAGTTTTAGTCTTACAAATCATTCAGCACCTGGGTAGTTTCATTCCTACGCCATACAAAGTTCTTTGCTCACATCTTTTCCGCAACACACACTTATGTGCTGGGGCAGTCAGCTCCTGAGCAGTCGAGCTTCTAGAACACACCAAACCCTGTGAGTGGTGCTCGTGATGCACCCTTCTTGTATGCATTTGCTCACTGTCAAAATGAGATGCAGTTCTGATTTGTTTGGTTATGTTGACTTCGCACGCACTACTTTTTCTGAACAGCCCAGCTTAACGACTGGCTGAGTGGCGCTTCTTTGTGACTTCACTCGTTCAATCAACATAACCTGAGCATATGCAAACACAGAGCCCATCCCAGCCGGGCACATACTAGCTCTGCTCGTCCCAAGGGTAAAGGTTGTGTAGTCTGTTCTGCTAATCCATGTGTCTGTGTGCTGCTTGATTATGTAATAAATACATGGTTGGACCACGGTGTTCTGCAAACACTAATTCCCTTCCTCAAAGCTTCAAGGCCATGCCGATGGTAGTTTTGTGCTTTACAAGTTCCCTGTGACATTACCCCATCCAACGTGTAAACAAAAACTCCCGCCTGAACACCTAGCATAGTTCCTTCCAGCCACGCCCCTGCTACTGACCTCCCTCTGCCCCACCCTGTGAATAGGCCCGCTTATCATGACTTGCCTCTGCCGTTCCCTTTTCTACCTCTCACAGTCCTTCTGCAGCCCCACCACCTCCCCAGTCCTGTTACACCTGCACTCGCCCCTTGCTAGTACCACAGTTCTCTGTAACACTGAACACCTCCACCTACCAGCAGTTTCTGATCCGGCTCTATTCCTGCAGTACTCTCTACCTACACTGCAACACTGTAGAGAGCTGGGTTATAGCTCAAATCCTAACCCGTTGTTTTCCGCCTGAGGTGCCATTTCTGAAGTGGGAAAACATATGCAAATCAGGATCAGTGTGACCCCAAATGGGGCAGCCCACCCTGACCTGCTAGTTTTTATCCCAGCTGCATGCGACCACATGCAACCCGGCTATTCTTCCGCCTCCTTGGGCATCTGTGAGGTGTAGCTTGTGTCTATAAGCACAGAAAGCTCTGGACCCAAATCTGGGCATACATAGCCCATTCAACACTGAAGAGTGATGGATGGAAAACCTAGAATCATAACCATAGTTGCCAGCATGACCCGTTCCAATCTGTAGGTGCTTATCCAGTCCTGTTTTTTCTTTGCATTGTGTAACTTGTAATCTGGGATTTATAATGAGAAAGTGGAACTACAAGTCCCAGAATTCAAAGACAAAACCAGGACTAGATCAGCACCTAGAGATTGGAATGGGTCATGTTGGCAAGTATGCATAACCATTGGTAATTGCTGTGAGAAACCTGAAGGTGTCTCACCCGCTAGTCCCCGGGGATCTGTCATCCAGATGGCCAGGACACAGCCATCACTATTGGATCCAGTTCCTGGGGGTGGACCAGTGCGGGAGGATCACCTGGATGGGGGGGAGGAGTTCTTCGGGGAGTGGAAGTGGGACACCGAAGGGTGAGACGCAGTAGCCCCTTATGACACCTTTTCCCCGTCCTACCCCGTAGGATATTTAGAAACTCTATCCCCCCTTTTCCTACACGAACACTTTCTCACACCGTGAAATACAACGGACTAACACCAGAGCCGTTTACCTGACATGTCCCAACACAAGGGTCGGGCAGATTCTGGCAATTGCTGATAACTATACACACCTGCTGGCCTTTTCCCTTCCCCACTGGGATAAAAGGCGGATCATGAGAGCACACTTTGAGTAAGGCACAAGGAAGCAGCTATTCCTGGACGGCAGTTCATACGGAGGAGAAAGGTGTAGGAAACCGAAAGAACGACAAGGAGGGAATTGCTCTTGCCCTTTTCAACCCAGACCTGCGAAGCCTTCGATAAAAGAACAGTAAGACCGGGAATTGCAGCTGGCGATTGGTGTGGCAGATGTCAACAGTACACAGGGCCCTCCCACACTGATAGCCAGGGAGGGGAAAAGATCTTGCCGCCGTGGTAGCGCCCTTGACACCAGCAGATGAAAAGCCAACCTGTTCAGCACAGCCGGTGAGTCAGAGGAAACTGATGGTGGACCGGACTGTGTTAAGCTCAGGGTTGCAGTGGCAACATTTGTGTAAAGAAAAGAATATAATAGACAAAGGTCTTTTGTGAACAACTGAGGTATTAAGGTTAGAGTGGTCCGGTGCTCATTCGAAAAAGACTAACGAATGCCCCGCCCCTGAACGAGGAGGGTATGTTGAGTTGAGAATACTACAAGAACCAAGAGGCCCTAGGGGAGGCCAGCGAGAGATGTCAAAGTGGTCATACAACATTCAAGTCAAACCCCCTTGTACAGACAAGTCTTTGACACGTTGTGAATTGAAAAGCGAAGTGAATTGCAATGTGGTGACAAACGTGAACCCGACTGAGGGATGCCCACAGTGAGTTGTTGGTCTGAGCCCGATTGAGATAGGCTGACATTGTGAAGGGGGATAGGAGCACGGCTGAGGGTATCCTCAGGTGAAGAGTAATCGCCTGATGAGAAGAATAACAGAAGGAACCTTTGTTTGTTGTTTGTGATACATCAGGCCCTCTGAAGCAAGAGATGTTGCATAAAAGATACTTGGCCATAAAAGGCCCCGATATTGGAAAAGGAACTGTAAACTTGGGCCGGAGATGCCCAGAAGTGTGCTGTGCTCGAGAGTCCTGCCTTGTCCTCTGCTTCGAACGTGAGGAAGGGAGACCCATAACATCCTGACTTATGATTTTGAGAACACTTCTTTCTTTCTTTGTGAACGTTATCCCACACTATTTTGTTGCATAGCGGTGAGGATTGGCAATAGGTTTTTCTCAGTATAGACCCATTTTATTTGACTAGACTCCACTAAGGCTGCATTATTATTATTAGATGGTCGTAGCTTGCTCCCATTTAGGTTTAGATTAGGCATTTATGTTTAATAAGCACCCTTGAACTGTGATCACTTGTCTGTCTTGTTTTGATACCATGCCTTCCTTGCGTAGCTCTGAGCAGCCTCCCACTGCATTGTTTTTCAGCCTAGCGTCCCTGGAGCATGTTACCCCGGGGTTATATCGCATGTGGATTTTAAAATGTATTCTACATCTGTAGTGAGACGACTAAATGAAAAACGCTGGAGATGTTAGTCCTTTACTAATTCTCTGGGTGGTGATACATTACTATTCCAATTCCAGTACTAAAATTGTGAGGAAAGTTTTAGATTTTTGAACCCCAGGTAGTTCAACGTGAAGTAGCTCAGAGGGATTTAAAAAAAATAATAGTGCTATTGCGCCCTCTACCTACCACCACCAATCTGAGATCTTTTTCCGATTCCTGCATTTGCTCACCAGCCACCATTTCTTCCACTACCTTTAACACTGCTCCTGCATATTGCCCCGCCCCCACACTTTATCTGTTGTACACAGGCTCTCCCATTTATCAACCAGTCATAACCCTGCAGCAACCTGTCATGTGTAATACTGCAACCTGCCTCTTCCATTGCAGGCACGCACCAGCTGGTATAATCTATTTCAAATGTGTCAATGCTTTCTTCCATGCTGGTCCTGATTGTTTATTTTGACGCAAATGCAGCTTGTAGTTCTACTGAGGTTATTCCGTCTCCACAAGAATATTGGTATTTTGTTTTCCGAAAAACTTCTGCTGGGAAACTGCTTTGTACACGCACGCACGCGATCATCCTGGCATTCTTCACAGGTCGGTTCACGCTCTTTGCCTCGCATGGTTGGACTTTGTTTTCTACTCGCGAAAAATGCAGCAAATGCCAAAGGAACCTCGAATTACCCTGTACAGATTGTGGCCAAGCTAAAGGCCAGGTCCTGAAGATGGGCAACACACCACTTCGATCTCTAGGTCTGGCACAGAGCATTAGGGACAGATAGCGTGAGGCTATATCAGTCAGAGCGATTCTCACGCTCGCTTGTCATCCCTCGCTCCACACTGGAAAACTGATTTATAGTTCACCACCCCAAACCCACTTCGTTTTATTGTTGAGACAGAATACATTCAGTATGCGAGTTGGTTTATTGTTGCATAATGTTGTGACCTAGGTTAACTTGCGGTTTTTTCTAGATGTAATTATAATACGAAATAACTACCGCTCTTTACGGGTACTGGGCTGCGTAGTGGCCGCTCTGTACTGGTACTGGGCTGCGTAGTGGCCGCTCTGTACGGGTACTGGGCTGCGTAGTGGCTAGAGCACCTAGTAAGCCCTGCACTACTTTTATACCGGCATTGATCTCAATCATAAAGGTTAAATACGTACAGCTCGACCTTTTGGTACTGTGGGCTGATGGCAGGCTAAACTCTTCATTAGGAGTGTGAGCTGATGCAGATGAAATACAAACAACAATGGTACAATACGAACAACATAAAGAATGCCCATCCAAGATTCTATAGAAATAGGTTCTTGTATTAAACTAATTCACACACATAAATAAAAGCACTACAGGCCCATGTTTTTAAAGGAAACAAAGATAATGCAGACTTGAGCACTCTGGGTTGATAGGCAGGGGTGTTCAGACCAAGGATTTCAGCAGAAATGTCAGTGTTGAAAGGATATCTTCTTTAAAAAGATATATCGGGGTGAGGGGGTCTTATCAATCACTAGAGACCTCAAGGGATGGCAAGAAGGACAGCACCCTAAAAATACCTTAAAATCTGTCTTTGGGGCTCAACAACCTCAAGCCAGGTTTCAAGGCGTTTTACTGTAGTGAAGCCAGCATGGAGATGATCGAGATGAGGTTTCCCAGTGGCAAGCTGGCGTCTAGTCAGTTTGAGGTGCGGGTTTCCGATGTTTTGAGTTGGCATGTGAGACAGTCAAGTTAATGTCTTCCAGAGGTTGGGCTTTGATGGTCGAGTAGTTGGTGAGACAATATTTTGCTGAGTCAATTCAGTGTTAGAGACTGGCGAGTCAATGGTTTCCAGCGTGTCAAAAGTCTATTGCTTCCAAATAGTCAAGCCGGTGATCAAGTCGAGATGGTAAGCTTCAGTGTGTCGAGTCAGAGGTCTGGTGGCTCGAACAGCAGGCAAGTGTTTCAGAGTTCCAAAAGCTGCACTTTGAATCCTGTATTGGCTTGAACTGATCTAGGCATGGTCAAGCTAGCTTGGTAATGTCTAAAGGTGGTAAACAGGTTCCATGCTGATTCTGGACCTCTGGGTTTCTGGGCAGCTCAATCCAAGGTCTCCATGGAATAGGTGAGTCCTTTCTTGCACGCTTCCACTCCAGGAAGTTTCCTGGCACCTACAGGGGATCATTCATCTCGAGTGAACATTATCCTGTTTGCAGTGCACAATCAGCAGAGAGGCCTTAGCTGAACAGCAGTGTTACCCTAAACTGTTCCCTGGGTATGGTTAGGGGGAAGAGATCTCCACTAAATTTGAAATGTCCGTCTTCACCTGAATGGCAAATGACTCAGTCCATAGATGAATCCATTAACGACAGGACCCGTATAAAGCAAAATGGAACAACTGATTGGTCCAATCCAGGCTGCTGTAACAAGTAACCTTTGCATAATGCTATATTATAATACTAAGTAGACACTGCAAACTGCCATGTTTAAAAAACTGTTTTTCCCGTGCGAGTTGAGGCTTTACTGCGCATGTCCTTGCAATGAAGGCTCTTCGCCTAGTGTGCATCGATGCTCGCCTTCACATCTCTCCCGTCTGATGTGTTTCCCTTTTGGTATATGCAAGCGTGTTTTAGGCTCCCGCTTTCTTAGGAAACGTGGCTTTAGCAGACAGAAGTCCTCATACTGTAAGCATGCTTGTCTGCCTCAGACAGTGTTTGAACCTCTGAGTATATTCAGCTCCACTAAAAGTATAATTTTAGGTTGTCCTTACTGATTACGCGGTCTTACATGTAAGAGCGCAGCTGGTATCAAAGACTTTGATAGAGGGGCTTTGTTCCCTGCTTGTAACATTGTTTCAGTATGATTCCTTGCCCTGCCTGGAAACCCTGTTGTTCCTTTGAGCATAAGAGAACCGTGCTTGTAGGGGGATGGGGGGCTCTCACTTGCAACAAAGTCTTGTACCGTTGTTGGTTGGTTTTTATTCTGTTGCTTGCTTTTTACTAATACGTTGTTGACCAATCCACTACAATAGTCAGTGGTGGTGGACAGTCATAATGTCGACAGTAAAAATGTCGACAGTCAAAATTTCGAAAAATAAATGTCGAAAAAAATAATGTCGACAAACAATAATGTCGACATTTTTTCGAAATTTTGACTGTTTATTGTATGAATAAATAAATAAATATATATAACTTAGATGTGTTGAGTATGAGGGATGGTGGGGGGTGTGGGGTGGTGGCAGGGGGTGTTGGGTGAGAGGGGTTGGTGGAGACACCCCCATAGTAAATGATACTCTTTTTATTTATTTAATTATTGAATAAATAAATAAATATATAATTAGTATGTGTTGAGTATGAGGGGTGGGAGGGTGGTGGTGGGTTGCAGGGGGGTGTTGGGTGAGGTGTTGATAGTTCTAAGTGACATTTTTTTTGTCGACATTTTTTTTTCTAAAAAATGACTTTTTACATTATAAGTATAGGATGTCGACATTATTGTTTTCGACATTTTTTTTCGACATTTTTGTTTGTCGACATTTATTTTTCGAAATTATGACTATAAACCGTCAGTGGTAGTTTCTCCACAACACTGGGTATTGTCGAACATGGCTGTTGTGGAGACAGGCAGCTTAGGCGGCTAATAAACATCTGCCATTACAAGGCTGAAGCAGCGCTTGCCAAACTGACGGTAATAGCACATCAAAATGTTGTGGATGTAGACTTGGTGAATGTTTACAGTTTCCTGTGCCATCAGGCTGAGTAGGAAACACTTTATTAAGAAGCCACCTCGGCCTGTTGGAGTTTTGTGTTCCAGCAGCTGTCGGGAATGCCCATGTGACCTTTAAACCTTCCCTTTTGCCTCTGTGGAAAGGTTGCTGGAGATTTCAGGAGAGATTTCATGGGAAAGGTACATAAATGCGTTTTGCTTTTGGAATGGAACATTATGAAAGGGGGGGAGTCAGATTAGCCAGCATCTCTTTCAGTGACTAAATTGAGAGATGTGGGTGAAAACGCTTCATCTTTCACTGTCCCGGGTTTGTGATTTGCCAATGTTGGGAGTGCTTTGAAACAAGTCTGCGCTCAGTATTAAGGTTGTACAACATATTGGACATTTACATTTAAGAGGTGCAGGGATTGCTAGAGGTTACTGGTGCCTAAAAGATTGCGTGGCAAGTCTCTGTAAATGATCCCGTTCCACTGCAAAGTTTGGCCATTGCCCCACATTGGACTGTCCTCCAGATACGGACCTCTTGGCCAGGGAGAGACTTAAGGGGAGGAAGGGGAATAGAACTAGCCTTGTGCTCCCTCCACCCCCACAGCGACCAGCGTGTGAAGTGGCACCTCAGTGACCTAATCACCTCAAGCCGGGCTAGGGTACAAATGGGGCGGAAGTCTCTGAGCCCCACAAAGTTATGGTGGTGTGTGGCGCAGATTTTGTTGTGACAAATTGTGATGCCTTTCTTTGCCCAGGAGTAGAACAATTTCTGTGTCTTTGGATTCTATTCTGGGCACTTGGGGGGGAGGGACAGCCTGGCAGTGTGCTTCCCCGACCCCAGCCACAATAGTAATAGATTTCATGGTGTTTCCACGCATGCTTGAGAGACGAGGCACTGCCGCCTGCCTTGGGCCGGGTGAACCCGTGTTACATTTAAGGAGAGTTAGGACAGAGGGGCAGCATCTCCCTTATGCACTGCAGCCAGCAAAGGCGTGGTGTTGCAAGAGGAAGGCGGGATTGCCGTGGCCAGGCTATCATGCAGCCATTGACCTCGGTTCAGGATGGGCTGTACTCCTGCCTCACCAGGTTTGTAAAGCCATGCAGCACCCCAGGGTCTATAGCTGCTCAGACTGGTGTAGAGGGTACTGGAATGTGCTTCTTCCAAAGCCCTACTGGGATTTAAGCACGCTGGTCGGCCACCAGTACCACTCTGCATTTATCTTGCTGACAGTTTTGATCAGTCATTGGTGTTCTTGGATACTGAGGCAGCGCCTCAATTTCTGGGGTTGAAAGTATAGTCGCGGTTTGGGTTGCTTCTTGATCTGTGTTACCAACATCAATATGCCATTTTATCCCTGATAGCCCATTCTCCTCCTTCCCCACCCTCCAGCCTGCGGATGGGCTGTCTGCTTGTTGCCAGATAATAGAGGAGCACCAGGCGATGGACTGGTAAATTCAACTGAGCATTGCCAGTTTCTCTCGAGTGTTCTGTGCCAGCCATCTGTGCTTCTTTGCACGCTGGTGAAGTTGGTGAGGTGCCCAGACATTGTGGGTTATCTGAGGGTTTTTTTTATGGACGTGAACGCCCCCATTTATTGACTTAATGTTCTACTTTTGCAGTGTAAAATTTCCAAACGTCGGGAGAGTGCAGTATACATGTTTTAAGTAGATATTAGCAAAATACAAACAAGCGTGGGAAATGCCAACAGTTTGGGCTTTTGTGTAGGCATGCGAAAGGCATTTGCCAGGTGCTGCTGTAGTGGCATTAACTAAGGTGAAAAATGGTGTGTCTAGTCATTCAATGGCATTGCCTGGCAAAGGTCCAATATGTATACACATGCCAAAACTGTTGGCTTTGTTATTGCCTGTTTTTAACAGGACTTCAGTAAAGGATACGCACAGTGCGTGTAAATCGATTGGCTCTAGACAGACCCGATGAAGACATGTTTATTACACCAGTAGCCGGTTTACAGCTCCAATTAGGGTATTAACTCTCAGAAGCTGGCTTTGAAAAACACTGACCAGCACTTTGCGTGCATAGTTTGATGGTAAGTCTTAATTAAAGCGAGCTCAACGAGTTCCCATGAGAAGGTGTTTTGGACGGGAGGGGCAGGAACTAGGCTTGAATGGCCATAGGGATTAGCCTAGCCATCGGCAGTCAGTTGCTGGGCAAATAACCAAACACCTACAAGCTGTGTATCGCTCCTAATATGCCATTTCTCCCCATCTTTGCTCTAATGCAATAGTTTAGGCTTACAGGTGGCACAAGCGCCACCTAATAGCCCAAACTTAAAAAAATAGTGAAACGAGAACTAAAAAGGTTAAAAATAAAATCTGAGACACAGAAGAAGCGATTGTAAACAAGTTGCTGTGAACACGACCCCTACTTAAACAGGCAGGTTTGAAGCTGAACGGAAGAGGGCAGTGTTCGTAGAGAAAGCAGACGAGATACCGAATTGCAGGTCATCCATCTTCTGTTGGTAACTAGAGCTGGGAAAGCCAGGCAACTCAAAGGGATGGCCGAGCCAGAGGGCTTGCCTGTCTCTAAAGGCCAAACGAGAGCGAAACCAGGAAAACACCCACGTGAACTGGGGTACCTGTGCCAGTGTTTTCATACGTGGTGGCATGCAGGAGGAGGGCTGGAAGAGAAAAGGGTATGGTGGTGTGGGGAGGGAAGAGAGAAGGAGGCAGGTCTGGATGGTACAGGGCAAGGGGGAGCTAGTGGTAAGAAAGGGGGATAGGGACGATGGGAAGGCGGTTTGGACAACACCAGTGTATTTCTATTTGGATGATGCCATGGTAGTTGACTGGTATTCTGGTTGGTAGGGACAACTCTTGTTTTTTATGGATGGCACAGGGAAGGGTGGGCTGCGGAAGAGAAAAAGGGATAGCTGCACTGTAGTGGGAAGAGGCAGCTATGGGAGATGGCGGCTCTTGGGTAGGGCAGGGGAGCGGAGCCAGAGAAGAAAGCAGTGGCACTTGACAGCCTGCTGCTCTGTGCCATCCTCGCCCACCATTCCAGTAATCAAAGTACTCCTGCCCTAGCTAATCAATGAGTGGCAGAGTACAGGAAGTCGGGCATCTGCGCTCGTGTAGGGCCGCCATCAGGTAGGAGCGTGCATTGGTGGGGCAGTGAGTGGGGCTTGTATTCAGCCTCTGGCCCCGCAGGCAGTGACCCAAAACGGTTTATAGTGATTGCATCGAAAATAAAGGGTTGACATACCAAACCATCGAATACAAAGCATCGACAGGCTCTTTTACATGTAAAAGTGCATTTCCATGGAAACCAGTCCATTGAAAATATAAATGGACTGGTTTCAATGGAAATGCAGTTTTTCATGTAAAAGATAGCATTTCAATGCTTTTTCCTGTAACTTTAAAACGTTACATGGAACTGCCCAGTGCTGAAAATTCGGCACTGACCAGCTCCTTGTAACGTTTCTTTTTTTTTTGTATATTGGGGGCTAGGGGGGGGGGGTTGCCCTCCCCAACCCCCACCCCACCCCCAACCCTACCCCCAACCCTAAACCTAATATAACCCTTAATCTAACTCTAGCCCCTACCCTAATTTAACCCTTAATCTTACCCTAGCCCCAACCCTAACCGTAACCCTAATCTAACCCCTAATCTTAACATTACATTTCGATGGATCCATCGAATTTTATGCAACGAAATGGCCATTCTTTAGGATGGTATTTCGATGGATAAAATTCGATGGTTTGGTGTTAGATGGTTTGCCATTCGATGGACTGACCAGATACCACCCGGAACGAGTGACAGGCCGGAACCTCAGCTTTGGCCTGAGCACCACTAGGCTCGCCCACCTCTGTTGGTGATACTGTATTTTCCAGGTGTTGGTAAAGATACTCCTTAATTGTGTAGCTTCATTGCTTACGCTGTCTGTTTCTCTTTAGTGCTTGTTCTTTGTATCATGTTTGTGCACTGCATGCTTGATAACCAACCTGTTTCCCTGATCAATGAGATGGAGTAGCGTTGGTGGATTTGGTGGAGAGTACACAAGATTGTATCACTTCACCTACCATTCTCAGCGAGACTAATGTTTCATCAAAAGCATGGGCGTCACCTTTCTGGAGCCGCCATCGGATCCATGCACCATTCCGGAAGGGCTTAGTGGGCGGAGCCTACAATGATTCCCTAAGGGAATTCAGGACACACATTCACGCCCTTTGCACTTAACGGGTAGTACCCAGTGCTCTAAAAAGTAAAAAGAAAAATTCAAAGATGGGCTTTTGTAGACAAACAAATCCAGAAAACTTGCCACCAAGAGACCTGAAACAGCCCTCCAAGTCGGTGCTGCAAGTGCTTCTTCTTGAAGCCACTGAACCTGTGCGAGTAATACAAATAGTATTTCTTGCAAGGGCCGGTGGGAGCTGATAGCCTCATGATGTGCTTACGAATCCCAATGATATTTCCAGGGGGCTTGTTAATCACGTTTCATGGTGTTTCGTCAGGACTGATGGAGCAGTTTTGGGTAGAGAGAACTGCCAAAGTTTAATTTTACTAGACGGCCCATGTTACCAGCTTGCCCTCTCCCACGAGTTCATCCCTGTCTGCATCTTCAGCTGGAAGCGCTAAAAAGTTTGGAGTTTCGGTCGAATTGGGACCATCTGAAAATTCGGGGGATTGAGTTTTGGTCAAACTAGTTTGTCCAGTCTGACAATCACCAACACATCAGGATTTCAGAATGTGACTTTGTTTGTTGTTGTTTTGATACTTGCAGTGCTCTCATTCACTGAATGTCCCCTTCAAAAGCCTTGCAAACCAGTCACCCTAACGGCAGCGACTCTCCGCTGGGGATTAGGCAAGAAAGACGGCTCAGCTCTTATTGTGTGCTCCCTGTATAGCATTTCCTGTTCCTGCATGGATCACTTGAATATGTCATTGACAATGCATTATCAGTGCACAGATGTCCGCATATTCGCATGAGGAACAACTCAAGTCATTTCTTCAATGAATATAGAGCTCACTGCCTTGTAGGCCATAAGAATGGATTGAGCGTTGTTGAGGAGGTCCTCCATTAAGGCCCCATCTCCGCTCTGCTCTACTCAATGGGCAGAGCTTTGTAAATTGGGCAATAAAAACGACAAGACACTTGATAATGACATTGGTGGACCTCTCAGTTCCAGTAGATCACTGTGCCTACCCTGGTAGCTGGCTAAATAGATTCTGCTGACTCTGGAGAAGTTGGCGTTAGGCGTTACACGGCGTGTCAACGATTCCTCCAGCTACACAGACAATCCTCACTAGACTCCCCTAGACACCAAGAGTAATAACTGATATATATGTGTCCATATACATTCCTTACCTTGCGCCGCCCAACAGACAGCGGTGGTGTACTGCCAGCTTACAAGTACTCAGGCCCAGTATGGTAAGGAAGTTCCTATTCCTTGGTCCAGGTGCCAGGCTGTTGAGTGCACCCTCCACCCCACAAGTCTCTCTCACTCTAGAGGCCTGCATCTGCTGGGGATTTTGATGATTGGCAGTTGAAACTCTCAATCGTATAAATACTGTCTATGGGTACTGTCCCCGCCGCCAAGTGGCCCCATGTAATGTGCGACGCTGTCACCCTGTCCTTGTTTTCAACCAAAATCATTCTGCATGCTGAGTATTGTAGCCCGTACTTATAGTTGGGAAAACGAACGCATACATCCCATGATGGAAAGTGCTAGCTAGGCTTGCAGGCAGGATTGCCTTGAGGCATCACACGTGACACGCTGCCTCTTGTAGACCCCGACCTCACATTTGGCAGCACAGATGGATTTGAGATGCAGACTCGCGCATTGCTCAGTTTTAATCCTTCAGGCGCGCAATCCTTTTAGCCACTTAAGTCTTTGTTGTGGTAGCCCTGTGCACCTGCTCTGTGTTGTCCGGCGCAGGGCCTTCGTGTAAGAGGATTATTGGTCATTGTGCGCCAGTTGTGAGGTGTGCAAGGCTGCATTTGGCCAAAGGAAATCACTACCAACCCGCCTGGCTGTAAAGACCGCAGGCACTTGTCACTGGTCTGTCTGGGCCTTCGACCTTCCTGCACCAAGGGCCTTGCATACAGAATTAATGTCAAATCATACAATTGTTGCTAGTGTTTCTAGGGCAGGCCCTAGGATTTGTGGGGTCGTGGGCGGCTAAAGATGTGTGGGCCCCATAATTTGCATAAATAGTGACATCAGTGATATCACATAATTAGTCTTTAGTACGCGAAGGTATAATGGGAAGTTAAAATATGTTGCCAGGTGGAAGGTGGTAGACAAATACACTGTGGCATCCAGTATATTAATTGTCAATATTAACATTTACCTCTGTGGCAATATCAGGAGTGAGGCATTTTTTTGAAGTAGCAGACAGCTGAGATATAGACTTCTAAAGTTAGCAGATGAGGCACAGTGTGATAAAAGTTGCGGGAGCACCCGCGTTGGTTAAGTAGCGAAGGCCGGATTTAAGAGCAATGTGCAATTCAGGAACTTGACACATCACTTCCCAGATGTAACTGATAGAAATAGTGTTTGCAAAAGGTCCTTTGAAACTATCTGTGGACGGCATTGCAAAAATATGGTGATTGTGTTTTGCTAACTAAAACTAACGTCTGTTATTGCAGAAGTTTCATAATTAATTTTATTTTTGTGTGTATATTTAGGCTTATTGTTCAAATTAACATGCTTTCATTTCAGATAAGGATTATTTTCACTGTCAAAGAAATAATAGTAAATAACTACGTTTATCAAGTGCTGCTCACTATAAAATGAGAAGGTAGCCTCATTAATGTACCCCCCTGAGCTTTGATTGGAGGGGATGAGCAGACCAAAACTTTGCCGGGTGTAGAATAGCAGGGGATCCTATAGCAGAAAGTTGCAAAGGCAACTGAGCAGGTTGAGAGACTGTTGCTGAGATGTTATACATTTAGATTTTCCTGTAAATCCTATGTATTCTTTCCTATTGCTGCAGCAAAATGTGCTGTAAAATGTGTTGTTTAGACTCGGGATGAGTACGGCTCCCGCGCTTCACTCAGTGTGGGAACTTTTGCCCCTGTAGCGAAAATCAAAAGCTGGCACACAAGCATATATGCACAGTGAGTGAACATATCGTACAAGTGAGATAAGTTCCCTTGACCTTTCCCCTTAGAAGAAAGTGCAGCAGACAAAAGAGCATTAGCCTTCCAAAAAAGTAATCTAGAACAGAACAATTGCCCTTTTTCATTAAATACGCATACAAGGTTCTCACCTTTTTAACCCAGCAATATGCAGTGAAATATTCCCTAGAAAACAAAATTCCAATTTGAGCATGTGCTTTGATAATTTTATGCGTCTTGTAACTTGGGTGAAATCCTTGTAGCCAAATGCTTGAGCAAGCTTGCCAACCTCAAACACCCCAAAACTCCCCAAGGGTGTTGTCCGCTCTCTGAAAAAAGCTACACTGTCCACCCACATTTATCCTTTCCTTGTGCCCTGAAAAGCTGCACATGGGCACAATCCGGGAAAAATAACTGCACCAGTCTCCAGGATTGCAATCTCTCTTGCCACATCCTGGACAAATATTCAAGACTCTTGCCCTCTCATCATTCCCCCTCCTCATCTCCACATCTGGCTTTCAACAATACTCTGCTTTATAAAGATTGGGGTGTTGATGAGTGTCACAGCCCCAGCCCTACTTTCATTAGGGTTAATTTGTAAATGTCGGTCAGTACTGTCTGCAACGGGTGGGGAGAAGACTGCAACACTCTACCAGTCAATTGGGAAATAACAATAAACAAATGGAATCGCCCACAACTTTGTGCGCTCTGTATCATTAATAGTCCAAAAAGCACAATAAAAGTTGTATTTGTGAATGCAGGGTTAGAAATTGAGATTCGATTAGCAGGAGCTAAAACCAGTTTCTGGGTGTCGGGCGTCACCCAGTAGGCCGGAGCTACCAGAGATGCTCCTTTAACGCTTTGCCCATTTCGTATGAACCGTTTTGTTTAAATGTGTATTAGATGTGTTCTAGTTCTTCTTTATTAACATTCTCAAATACTCAAAGTTAATGTCACAGTTACATGTTTGGAGGGCATCAGTTGGCCCTAGGAGCCATAAGTAGCTCCTTGTCTCTGTTGGTTTCAAGCTAACCATGCTCCACTATGCTAGAAGCAGGAGCTAAATAGCTACCAGCTCCCCTCAATTTCGAGCCCTGGGGTCTTAACCATTCCAACCACTTGTTGGATTGGCCTACAACTACCATTTGGTGCACGTGGCAATTGTTTCGCCCATCCTTTGGCTTCCTCTCGGCTGAGTATTGTATCCCTGTTTAATTTAATATTCCTTAAACATTCTAACAATACATGTCAGATTTGTATCCCAGTACATCTGTCCTAGTTAGTTATCGTGTAAAACTAAACTGAGTCCCATCTTTATGAGAGAAACTCGCTCTCTGGCACAGATTTGCATCTCAACAGGACTTGAACTCAAAGGATTTTACAAATGTATGACATGCACCATGTTCAAACACGCACTCAACAATGTAAACACTTTTGAGACTAGAGACAAACAAAAACTGTCCAACGAGGTTCTGATCAATTGTCAAACCAAATTTGTGATCTATATTATAATCGCTGTTTAACAAACTGCACCTAGGGTACACCATCCGGGCACTGCACCTGAGAATACGAGAACATTTGAATATGAACAGCACTGATACCAATGAAAGGAGACGTCCCTTACAAGAACATTGGGCTTAATGACTCGGGATTCTCAGCGCCATATATCAAGAGCTTTCTCGCAGAAGTAACTCTCCAGCTAAACATTTGAGATTCACTTGCCCTACAGTGACCTGTGTTGTAATCTTAGACACGTGACCAGAATTGGGGTAATAGTGGTTAAACCACTTTTATCAGATTGTAGCAGTTTAGTGTAAGTAAATCTACATTCGTTGTCTAGCGTTTCTTTTTAAGTACCCTAATTACAGGTTGCTCGTAACACCTGTACCTCATAAAATCCGTGATTCTGCCATCTATTAACAACCGGACGCGGGTCCGAAATGCGCCTGCCAGAATATTCTGTGTAAAACGCAGTCGCACTCTTTGGAGCTTGGTGCGCGCTATATAAAATACCCGCTATAATGACCTTACTTTTCTTTTGCCATGCATTGTCCAAGCGCCCACTGCTGCGTCGCACTGTTTACAAGCTACGGCCTGGCAGTTCGCCAGGAGGTCACTGTGGCACGAGCAGAGCTGTGAGTGGCAGCTGCCCACAGAGGGCCTGTGCCCTGTATTGCTCCGCGATAATCCTTGCGGATGAAGCAAGCCCTTCGCTGTGGCCCAGCCTGCGTGGTGGGAGGCGGCTGCCGCGCCATGCGGTATTAGGCCGTGGGTGGTGCTTGGAATGCCTTGGTGTCGCCGAGCTGCACATTCCACACGCATTAACTCCTACTTGCCTCTGCGCCCTCCCAGGGCCAAACAGAGCATGTGGATTATCGCAAGGGCCGGGCCCATGGATAAACATAAGCCTTACACGTGTACTGCTAATTACACCATAAGAGTCCACGGAGGCCATGACCATGCTCTGCTCCCCCAAACTGTGTGAATCTTGGAAAATCACTTCATTTCATGCATCTCATTTCTAGTCATCCAAATGTGGGAGCGCTTAGAAGCAGGACAATCCCATGTGTTAAGTGCTATATAAAACGAGCATTGTCAAAGCCAGCACGTGTTTGCTGCAAATGTAAACGAACGACTCAAATTAAACCCCCTGGTCTGACCACAAAACAGCAGTCAAGTTTGCATCATAATAAGTGATGACAATCATTAAAATAGTGAACACAGAACCGGCACACAGGTCACCAAAAACCAGTAGAGTAAAAAAAAAAAACCTTCTGTCAGTCATCTGACAATTGGGACTCTTGAGTGCCTGGAGACCATGAAAATGGCAGTGGTGCGCGGTATGAATCACAATACCATAACATAACTGTTCATTAAATTGACAGCAGAAGCAACCAATTAAAATTAAAGCACACAGGAAATAGTCATTTTTAAGCATATCATAATGCTACAAACATGCAAAGGGAGGGAATAACGCATCACCATGACAGACCTGCATTAAGACACATTGCCATCTTCCTACTCTGTCCATGCTAATTGTTTTTGCTCCGCCAAAAGAAGCGTGTTTACATTCATTTTTGCTCCGAAAGAATATTGGGCTGCGGCTGATGAAGAGAAAGGCAAAAATCCATTGTTTTTGCTAAATATTATGCAGACTCCGTTACATGTCATCAGAAAATGTACATGACTCTTGGTTCGACACATGATACAAATGCAGTGTTTCACTCGTCCTGGGAACTTTGGTCTAGAAATGGGCCTCTCTTGAACCGAGCATAGAATTGTTTAGCAAGCAGTGCAGTAGTCCTGCTGTAAGAATCCTGACAGAAGCACGTGGACTCCTATGGATTTGAGACAATTCCCCTGTTCATTACGAGCCAGGACGTAATTGAAATAATGTAAATGCGATCAGCTTTTTAAAGGGCACAGTGTGCCCGTGTCCCTGTGACAAATCGATTTCTGGGGCACCAGTGGTCCAGGGATGAATATCGGTTTCTAAAGCATTAATCAACACCACACCTCTACTACACCAGAAGGGATCCGAACAGATTGCAATACAATTGAATTATAAGACCTCCTTGTCCAATTTTTGGTAACGTGGATGGAACGGCAGGCTTATCTCCGCAAGGTCATGGATCGTTGGTTAGTTGAAACGCAGCGAAAATACAATTATTACCCAATGATAAAAGGGACGGTCTAGGTTGTAAAAAAATATCTACTTAATTGTTACTACAACAGACCGTTCTAGCACACTACAAAATACAACCCACCCTGTAAAGGAACACACAGGACAGTTTCACGAAGGGAAGGGATGCACCATGGAGACTGACAGGAGGGTAATGGGTAAAGTAATCAGTCCTACTGTTCAAGATTTGGTTTCAGCACTATGGGGGCAAGGGGTCATAACTGTCTCTAGGGGCCTTCAGAGAAGGACAAAGGGGACAGAACCGCAATGTACCTGGTGCTGAAGAAGTTCTTGGTGCTTGACAGTGTTGAGGCAGTTCCAGGGCGCTTCGCAGCCCTTGAGACAGAGTTAGTGGCGGGAGACAGCTGCGGGTACCAGGCAGCAGGCAGTTCGGCAAGCAAGGCTGGATGAAGGTCTGCAGGCTGTCCGCTGTGGCGGCTCAGGGCCAAGAATCGTTGCCTCTGTGCTGGTTGGCGGATCTGGAATGCTGGTCGATGCGTCTTGGACGGCTCTTGTGACTGCGGCGTGACAACAGTCAGCGGTGCAACCGATGCGGTTCGAGGACTCAATTGTCTCAAAATAATTCCTTAAAAGATGGACGCTGGATGATGCTTGTGTGGCACTCCTCATACCGTCTTTGCAGGGCTCTTGTTCTTTCAAGGCAAAGGAGAGTGTTTGCAGGGCAGGCAATGGCCTTGTCCTTAGTTCAGATACTCTCCGGCACTTCCCACCTAGGAAGCTTGCTGGCAGAACCTAGCAGGGCATGCTGTGTGCTGGCTGGGTACCGGTTCTGCTGGACGGGTCCTCTGAGTCCGGTATCTCCCTCTGTTCCCTGGAATATGTTTAGGGGATGGATCTTGCTTCTCTCTTGGAACTCCTGGCCTTCTTTCACTGGTGGAAGATGTGAGGTAGACTGTATATTCAGCTCGGGTCCAAATCTGTCCTCCTTCTTGCTCCTTTCAAAATCTTCAGATGGTCTGCTACCTGAGGGGTTCAGCCCTCTTTTAAAGCCAAATGGGCCCCAGTGATTGGTGCAGGATAAGCCCACCTTAATGAACCAATCCTGGGTCCCCCACCAATACTCTTCTGTTAGGCATGAGGCCAGGACCAGAGTGCCACAGGACAGACAAGGGGGTGACAACATATACCGAAGTCCCACCCATCTCCCTGTCTGCTGTAGTTCAAAGTGTCTCTCTGGTTAACTGAGCCCTCTGTGACTCTTGATTAAAGCACAGGGTTCCCTTGAATTCTGCTGGGAGCAGACTTCCTGTCTCCCCCAAACCACATACCTCTCCCCTCTGAAAAGGGTCAGTTCTGCAGGGGTTTGGCTACGGTAAATGGTGGACCTAGACATGCATTTCACTGCCTTTCATACAGGGGGGTGGGAACTAGCTCCAAGTTGACACATTGCATACCAAAGGGTTGTTAGCCCCGCCTTTCCTGTTGTCTATTCCGGCAATCAAGCCCCTTCAGGCTTGTGTCAGTTATCGGTCGTTAGTATGCACTGCCGCCAGCCGGAGGGCAAAGGAAAGCAGATACATGGGGCCTTTAATATTTAAATCTGGCTACCCATGCTGGAAGTAGGTGTGCCCTCCCCCTCCTTGAGATGCTTTCATGTACATTCTTGCTGAATATGACGGGGGAAGACGGCGCCTGTAGACTGTGTCTTCCCGGAGTACATGTGACTATGCGTTTTGTGGGGGAAGCAGATGGACTGTCTGTGGAATGGCCTCACGCAGTCCTCGAAGGTTGGTCTCCCATCATTCCTTTTATTTAAAAAAATCAAAAAGCCCAGGTGAGCGCACTCTACCCGTGCGGATAGTCTCATTCCTCACAGTCCCACAGTTTCAAAGCACTGCAAGAAATGCTATTACTCAATTTAATGTTACTCCATATATCGATATTGGAAGGAGGACCTACACTGTGTCTATTGATTGACCTCTGACTGCCGGCCACAGACAAACCAGAGCTGTCTTATCGCAAAACGGTGTGTTGCTGATCATTGCAAAAATGTGTGCTTTTTATACAAATCAAATATTGAGCATACATTGCTCCATCAGAACGCAATATTTGAATGACTTTGTGTCAATGCAAATAACGCTGGTTGCATAGAATACAATCTTTTCCGCACAGTCCTATGGGTCGAGAAAGATCGGGTCTGCGCTACAGAAGAAATTCTGTTTTAGAGGCTCACCTGAAAGAACATGAGTCCGAGTCCCCCACATCTTCTCTCCCCATTCGGGGGAAGTCTGGGAACTCCAAATCCAGAAACACCTTTTTCCTTTAGTTTTAGTAGTGCTGCGGATGCCTGAGGGGAGAGAAAATAACACATTATGGTAAGCTTTTATCGTTTGAAGGTCCCGATATGAGGCACAGAGAGCAAGCAATAAAACCTCCATATATGAAGCCTCCTGCTTCAAATGACTATTTCCTTTTATAGGGGCTCTGCATTGAAATTAATATTTGTTTTAAAATACTGTATAGACTGAGGGGTCATTATTGCAGGTTAATGATGCACCCAAATGTTATGGCCTAAAGTGGAGGTGTGGGCCATACTTTGCAGAAGGGTCATTATCCCAAGCGATAATCGGCCCTCCTGAGGCTCTGTAAGGCCATTCCTAAATACTGATAATAGCAAAAAGGTTTCGGGGTTGTGGTTGGAAAGTAGAAAATGTTAAATGGTGTGTAAAAAAATACTTAAACCGTGTTAGTAGATTAAATGTGCTGTTATTTTGTAATAATAAAAAAAAGTAAGGGTTTCTTCATAAATTAAGTATTTTAATTGCAAACTTGGTTGAACTGGACAGCTTTTAACAAGAGCATGAATTGTGTTGTTATGTTAATAGAAACTGTATAATGCACGTTCACCCTAAGGCATCATGGCGCTCACCAGCAGAAAACAAGAGAGAATTCAGAACAGAATCGTTTTTAAGGAGCGGCGAAACAGAAGATGCTCAGAAGTGGCGCTCAGGGAACGGCGGAGAGAGTTCCAAGCCTTGGATGCAGCAACTGAGAAGGCACGCCCACGCATAAGGGAGAGTCTTATCAGGGGAACCTGGATCAGGAGAGCAGATTGAGAGCACAGTGGCTGCAGAGGAACATAAGGGGAGAATTTGGTCTGCAAATATTCTGCGCCTTTCTTATAAAAAGCTGGGTGTACAATGTAGAGCGACTTAAAGAGGACTCGTTTCTCGACAGAGAGCCAATGAAGCTGACGAAGCAGGGGGGGACATATAGACACTAAACGGGGGCCAAAGGACCGACCTGGCTGCAGCATTCTGAAGGAGCTGGGGTTGATGCGCAAGATATACAGGCTGACCAATATAGAGCGCATTAAAGTAATTAGTGTTACTGAGAACAAGAGCAGCAGCAACCGCTGCCTGAAATTGTACTGGAATGAAAGGGAGGACTTTCCGTAGGATTTTAAGCTTAAAATGTACGGATTTACTGACTGAGGCAACCTGATCGCACATAGACAAGGAGGAGGAGATTTTTACACCCAGATTTTTCACAGAAGAGGTTTGCAAGGGGAGTGGTCTCAGAGAGGTAGGCCAAAAGTCAGCCGTCCAGAAAGACGGAGGTCTGGAGGTGCCAAAAACAAGAACCTCCGTCTTATCACCATTTAATTTCAGCCAGTTCGTGGCCATCTTGGAACCCAAGTCTACATGGCAGCCCCTAAACAGTGCAACAGTATCCGGCCGAGTAAGATCGATACGGACCATGATTTACATGTCATCGTATTTTCACAAGAATAGTACCGGAAGCCAAGCGACTGGATAAGGCGGAGAAGTAGCCTGATATAAATGTTGAATAGAGTAGGCGAAAGAGCAGAGCCCTGCGGGACTCCGCAAGATAAAGGGACAGGGTTAGAACAGAAGGGAGAAAGACTGAGAGCGGTCCGCCAAGAAGGCTGAGCACCAAGTCAGGACCTTGCCCGACAGGCCCGCAGCCGCTAGCCAGGAGATCAGGGTGGGGTGGTCAACAGTATCGAAGGCAGCAGACAGCTCTAGCAAATTAATTAGGTGTAATGTAAAAGAAACTGTTTCTATATACGAAAGTGAAAGGTTTTCACATGTTTTAGTTTTCTCTGTAGTCCGCATCTATGAGCTTTACTTCGGCTTGAAGCCATGAAAGCAAATACAAACAGCATAAAAAAAGCAACATTCAGGATTCCAGCATTGCATACATGATACATCCAACAATCATAAAACATTAAAATCATCAGTTAAAATGTCATCAGTGCAGAAAATAATGGATACAAATGTCCACACTATGAAAGACGCTTCATTATAATGATCGCACCTTATTTCTCCTTTTTCTGCAGGATCTCATTAAATAATTTGAAACGGCGTACACCTCATCGGGGATGGGAGAATCCCTGCACAGAGCTTCTTCACTATACATAGTGTGAACACCATGGTTTTGAAGGGCAGTTGCGGTAGAGGATACTGCCTGTGTTGTGCCTGCCTTGTTAGACTCATTTCTGCAGCAGGGTGAAGCCTGTTGCTGTCTGTGCCTTGCTGGAGCACTACTAACTGAATGAAACTACTGGCAGTCCCCTTTCGATTTTCTTTATCACGCTTGCCCTTTGATATATCGTGAGCAGGGACCGGTAAACAAATAGTAAGAAGGCCATCCCGAACTTTCCATTAAAGCGATGAAGCGCACGGTTACTAGGAAAGATGGTCTACGCACTGCAACTTCCCGCGGTATAAAAAGATTAAGAAGCCCTGAGGACAAAGCGAGGATGCAGAAGATCAGGCCTGAGCAAGCGGCTAGCATTCAACCTCCTATTGCCGCTTTATAAAACTCGTGACCATTGACATGGAAAATGTAATTCCTTCTTGTTCTTCTCTTACAATAACGCACTCCTCTCCTACTTTAGATAACCATTCTTTACTGTACATGTGCCTAGGACTAACACAGAACTCTTTGGGACACACAGGGCCGCTTATTCCACCTTTGGATGGAGCAGAAAACCACAACTGAAGACCCGCAAATTCTGTCCAAACTCAATGTAATTGCTTCTAGCGTGGAAGCTTTGATGATCCTGTGCTCCTGTCTTGCGCAAGAGCAAAAAGATCTCAAACATGCTATCGCCAAGGTAGTGGATATTATCCTGTCACATTCTTCTCAGCCTACGCAGGTGGGCACCCCTGGAACCATCAGGAGGCATAAGGACATTATTCAACATCATAAAAGCAACCTTCCGCAAATGACTAACCAGCTGATGAGCATCCTCATCAATTTGCGTCAGAAAAACCTGACGGTATTGCTCTACAATCACCTAGAAAGGATGACTGGGATTATGAGGAAGTTATGTTGCCCCCACTCACGAACAATCTGCCCCTTAATGAAAGCTCGTTACCAGCCCCAGACACGCCTGCAAAGAACGTCAAGCCTAGAGTACAATCAAGTAGGAAACTGACGAAAAAGGCCAAATATGTGGCCCAAGCAGGGGAATTTACTGCTGCCTGTGCCGAATTCTAAGACCACAGTGTTGCATACCTTAAGCAATGGCATAGTTAGGCAGGTCCAATTAAAAGGTCCTATAGATTGCTGGTTACAGGCACTTGGGGACACGGTTCCTGCCACAGCCACAATTTGTGCAGAGCGAGGGCTCACAACTGTTGGTAAACATACTAGTGCCCAAGCCTCAAGTTCAGAAATATTGGCTCCTTTGGGGCCCTCCCAAACAGGGCCGGCCTTAGGGCAGGGCGGGCCGGGTGACCGCCCGGGGTGCCATGTCCACCAGGGTGCCATTAGCCCCCTGAAACGCCAGCGTGGAATAGTCTTTCAAGAGCTCCCCCGAACTGGCATAGTGGAGAAGGCGCAGCAGGCGCCCTTGTTTTATTAGAAGGCTGCTTACATTTTTTATATTACCAACTCCTGCTGTTTTTTAGGATGATATTGAAAGTTGGAAACATATACATTAATTTAGATGAATATATATATATATATTTCTTAGGCGTTTGTGATATCTAGTTTTATTCTTTCAAATAATGCTTCCTTTCAATTGTTTTAATGTTTTGTTTTCATTATGTTTTTCAACTCTGCTTAAGGTTTGTATAGTAACCAAATGCACAATAAAGAAAACAAACGTTTTTTTTCTACACACTTTGCGGTTCCCCATCCTTAATTAAGAGTGGGCCTGGACAAGTGAATAAAAACTGCTGGGCAGTTTGTTATGTGAGGGCAAAACTGGCACAAAACATTTCCTGTTTTGTAACATACACCTGTTAAAGAGGCTAACGAGAGGGTGTTACATTTAATCATCATATGCAGAGAACCTGCTACCGGTTGCCCAATGTTGACCAAATAATTTTCACGACCCCATACAGTTTTGGGCAGCAAAAAAGCCCCGGACCGAAACCAACTTTAGGCAATCAGACAATCGTGAAGAAGATACTTGGTCCTAGCACGCTCTTTTTATCAGTTCTTGAGTAATCCCGTGGACATTCCATGGCTCAGACCATATGTTACTCAAATTCAAAGAATGTAATGAGCATCTAACATAGGCGAGGCAGGGAAATGAAAAAACCCCTTTACAGGTCATTACATCTCTAAGGGCCTTACGATACCAAACTAATTTGTCATTCTGCCAGATTTTGACCCAAAACAACAATGGTTTAATCTAGATAATATCACAAATACATTTAAAATGAAATTGCATATGAATCAATGGCGCCTTTTCAGGAAAGTATTTTCAGCTATGGTCAGGCGCCCCAATTTACTATGACACCACAGTTCTGCCCCATAACTGTCAGCTCCAAACAGTTGTGATCTATACAGCTCTAGAGCTGGGTACACAACATTGTTCCCAAATATCCTTGTGGAATGTGCAATCGCTGTTAATTTACATACTAGGGAAAGATGGGATTTCTCCACCTGTTTGTCCCACTTCTCGCCAGACGAAAGCCAAGGGAGTCAAACATCTTGACTTCCTCGAGCTCACATCCTTTGAGACAATCAGCTTAGTGGATTTGCTCCGTTTCCTGCCACAGCGCATTCATTTCGTCTTACTGGCGTTTACCGTTAACCCCCTTCTGTCACTGAAGATCACAACTTGTTCTCCATGTCCTTTAGGCTGCTTCTGGTGCAGGTGATTAGTACAGCATCATCTGCATACATCAGAATGCTGACCATATCAACCTCTATTTTATGAGCATCAACATTTTCAATTGAAAGGGTTTTAGGAGCCTCAACATTTTCAATTGAAAGGGATTCAATGACATTAAATTAAAGAGAGAAGAGGGTAGGGGCCAGCACACAGCCCTACCTCATTGCCTTCTCACCCATCAATTGTTTAGTGCATGTCCCATCCATTCCAGTTCTAACCACAGCAGTGTTGTCAGTGTAGAGCAACAAAATTGCATTTAATAAAGACTCTGGGATCTGTTTATCCCATAGAGTTTTCCAGAGTTCAGTGCAGGGAATGTGTTGTAGTGAGAAAAAAGATCCTCCCAGAGAGGGAGTGTTTTTTGTTAAACAAAATGATATCTTCAAGATGCACTGCCGTTTCCCTGTCTGCTTTTGAAGTCGGGCAATAGCAGTAGTTGTTGACTGCACTCTGAATATGCGGAGTGGAGGCCAAGGACGACTTCACGTGCTAATATAGCAGTAAAACCTACAGCTATGGGTGATACTGGCAGTGATGGGTTTGGAACTGCCACTTATCGGCCCGAGTCAAAGGCAAGGGTAAGGAGTGTTAATCTCCTAAATTGCCGCATTGCCCACCACTGGGCTTCAGGGTTATTAAGTGCTGGATGCCAAGTTTTGACATTTTTTTTCTGGAAAACAAAGCAATCCGTGTGGCAGTGAAATGACACCAAAAATAAAGATCGTGCTTGATTCACCCAGCGGCGTCCATCCTGCACTGCAAAGGAAAGGCAACTTGGTAACACAGAGGGATGCTGCTTAAAAAGGGAAGCTGCTTTCGTTGGCATGGATTGGGCCATAGCAGGCAGCCAGAGAATGAAGGTGAGTGGGAGGGTTCCTAGTGATTCCATCGACAGCCAAACCATCGACAACCATACCATTGACACAAAAAGCATTAAAAAAAAAGTTGAATGCCATTTTTCTTTTTAATGGGGGGTTGCCCCATTCCCCCTTTTTCTAACCTTAAAAACCCATTTTTACTAAACTAAACCCTTTACCATTTAAAAAATGCATTAGATGTTTTTTTTTTCGATGCATTTATTTCAATGGAATGGTCTGTTGATGCTTTGGATTCGATGGAATGACCGGATACCTCCGTTTCCATTGAGTGCCATGCTGAGGACGTACTGACAGGATCAATCGGGTAGCCTGGAAGGATGGAAGCATTCTGAGCAGGTAATAGTGCTCTGCGGAGTGGCGGTACTGGGACGGGTTAGAAGGGGGGCGGGGGGGAAGGTGCCCGGAGTGGGGGAATGAAAGAATGCTAAGGGTTACACTAAGGGTTACACTAAGGGATAGAAGGGAAGGATGTGAAATAATGGAAAGAAGGATAGAATGAGAAGAAAGGAAATGAATACATGGAGGACAGAATGTGAAGAAAGTAATCTTAAGTAGAAGGATAGTATGTGATCAAGAAAACCAATGAATAGAAGGATAGAATGTGAAGATAGAAAATCTTGTCTTTCCGCAAATTACTGAAAACATGGCTCTTCCCCTAAAACTGACCCCTAACTCAAACTGGATAACAGCAACTCAATGACATCAGCCCAAAATGCTGGATCATAAATAACAATCCAGCATCATGATCCGAGCAAGAAATCAAAAACTAATAACCTCTAAGGTAAACTAAAAAGGACAAACAAAATAGAATGAGTAAAAAGGATCAAAGCAGTGAAGTGTATAAAAAGAATAAGTTGTATGAGAGCAGTAAAGTGGTTGAAATTAATGAAATAGATGAAATAAATGTAACGGACAAGAGGATCCAAGTGGACGAGAGGAATAAAGTGTGTAACAGCAATTCAACTAGCCCAAACTACTAGATCATAAATAACAATAACATAAATAACAATCCAACATCAAGATTCCAAGTGAGAAATCAAAAACTAATAACCTCTAATATAAACTAAAAAGGACTATCAGAATCGAATGAGTAAAGTGGATGAAAGCAGTGAAGTGGATAAAAAGAATAAGTTGTATGAAAGCAGTAAAGTGGTTGAAATTAATGAAATGGATGAAATGAATGTAATGGACGAGAGGAACAAAATGAACAAGAGGACTAAAGTGGAGATGATGGAAAGATGAATACATGACACGGATGAGTGCACAGAGTACACAGAACTGGTAGAGTGCATGAAACAGATGGCATGATTGTAAGAATGCATGGTATAAATGGAACGAATAGAATAGACGATTCAAGTGCATGAGACGGGCATAGTGCATGGGACAGATGGAGAACATGGGACGGATCGAGTGCGTGCAACAAGTGACATGAGTTGAACCGATAATGCATGATGAATGGAGCAGTTGAAGTCGGTGGAGAGGATGAAGTGCGTAGAGCGGATGAGAGCATAGAGCAGATGAGAGCGTAGAATGAATGAGAGCATGGAGTGGATGAGAGCGTGAAGTATATGAGAGCATCGAGCGGATGTAGGGTGTGATGCGGATGTAGGGTGTGATGCGGATGTAGGGTGTGGAACGGGTGATGTAGGTGGAAGGAACGGGTGATGTTTGTGGAATGAACGGGTGATGTTTGTGGAATGAACGGGTGATGTTTGTGGAATGAACGGGTGATGTATCTGGAAGGAACGGGTCAAGTATGATGAATGGAACGGGTCAAGTATGATGAATGGAACGGGTGAAGTATACGGATGGGACGCGTCAAGTATGGGGTTGGAACGGGGAAGTATGTGGGTGGAACGGATGAACATGGTGGAACGGGTGAAGTGTGTGGATGAAATGGATGAAGTGTGTGGACGAAATGGGTGATGTGGGTAGAACGGATGAAGCAGGTGAACGAACCGATGAAGTAAGTGGGTGGAACGTGTGAAGTGGATGTAACGGGTGAAGTGGGTGGAACGGAAGAAATATGTGGATGAAACGGATGATGTAGGTGGTTGAACGGATGAAGTAGGTGGTTGAACGGATGAAGTAGGTGGTTGAACGGATGACGGATGAAGTAGGTGGTTGTACAGGTGAAACAAGGTGCATGGAACGGGTCAAGTATGTGGTTTGGGGTGCATGGAACGGTCGGAGTGCATGGAACTATTGGAGTGTGCTCTATCTCAAGCACCTAAGATAAACCACCATATCACATCTCCACGCTTACTCTCTTCTTCACACCATCACTCAACTAGAACACAGCGATACTATGACACCATTCGGTATAGCTGTTCTCATACCATCACTTGCCTCATACTCCCCATCATCCTAAATAAACACAGCTGGTTACACACCCTCCAGCCTAGGCATTCTCCTCAGGCCTAACGCAGCCAGAATCGGTCTGGATAACAACCTGCCAGACCGAACACATACACTTAATCTCCCAACCACCACACCTACCGCCAAGAAGCAGATATCACACGAATGCCACACCTGCTGCACACATATCCGGTGCTCACATGCACCTTATGACTCTCTCTGTCTCTCTCTACTGACCTGAACTTCGGTTCCCGAGGGCGTTGAACCTACCAGCACCTTGAGATCATACCAATGGTACATAAGGCGCTATATAAATGCAAAATAACATAACAACATAACATAAGGGCGAAAAAGGCCTGGGGTAGAGAGGGAAGGGCTAGAAAGGGACGGGTCTACCGGTACTATCCTCCGGATGCTGACAAGTGTGGGGGAGGGGCTTAGGAACCCACACCCAGCGCAGAATCCTGAGGTGTGGATGGAGAAACGGCTCACCTGAAAGCTAACTCCTGTCTTGATGTTCAATGAAGCTTGCTGAAGCATTTGTGACTTCCACCTTTGACAACTGGTCCTGCCTCTTTGTTTCAGGGAAACAGGGGGGGGGCCTTGGGGGAGGTGGAGGGAGAGCGGGCTGAGGTTTTGTGGTCCAGCACGTTTGGTGTGGTGGTTGAAGCCCGAATCTGTGGGGGGGAGGGGCGCAGCTGTGGGCTGTCCCAGTTAAGGACCAGGACCCAATTTACAGGTCTGATCGAGTGAACGCCTTAACGCTAGCTCCCAGCACTATTAAAGGCATGCAACACCCCTCCTTTAAGGGCCTAATACCTCTTAGTGACCTAGAATCACATGCATGGAGCAGGAGTCTCGTAGCACTAAGACTGACACCGGGCTGAACGGGGTGAGATGAGCGGGCCATATGCAGGGCATGCTGGAGGAGAGTCGAAAGAGATGAGCAAGGGAGATTGGCTGGCCTTATTGGACCTCACGGATGCTCATCACCATATTTCGATCCCCATTACCTTTTCCACAACAGAGGAACATTATCGGTTCAGAGTCCGGCTCTTCGGGCTCGGATTGTCTCACTGGGTATTCTTAAAGACGTTGACCCCTTAAAAGGCATCCTCCATGAGCAAGGTGAAGAAGCCTATCCTTCACTGGAAGACTGGCTTCTGCAGAGGTGTTCCCTCAGCCTTGCGGTAGATGGTGTCTCGAGTGCATGCCCCTAGTTAGATGAGCTTGGCCAGTTGTCTTCATGTGACACAGGTACTTTTGTGTATTTGTGCTGTGCGCCATACCTTCTCTGGTATGGCTGATCTTCTACCAGACCAATGCGAGGTGCTGGTAAGTATGGTCCAGGTCATGTGTGGCTCCCAGAGGTCTCCAGCATGCTTGTGGCTACAAGTCCAGGGATTGGTGCCGGCCTGTGTCTTTCTGACACACCAGTCATAGCTGCATTACCACCACCCTCGTGGTGAATCTTCATAATCACTGATCTCTGGAGTTTGAAGCTTTGCATTGTATGTAATCTGCTCTGAGGTTTGCTATAGTGGTGGACGATTACTGTGAATATGACGTGGGGGAACAAAATTGCCATGGGTGAAGCACAATTCAACTCGGAATTTCACTTAACTGGGGAAATACTTTTTTCAAATTAGTCACCTTTTGCTGAATAGCTTTCCCCTGAAATGTCAAGGTTTTGCCTGAATCTTTGGTCCTTAATTGGCAGACATTTCTGGCAAAAGTGCCCGAAAAGATATTCTGGGCAGGAAAATGCCCTGAATGGAGAATTTCCCTCTGCAAACTGGGTGAATATTGCACAGAATTTGCCAATTTCTCAGAGTGAATTTCGTTAGTTTAACCCACTTCTACTCATGAGGGGATTTGTCCCCACCCTCCGGTAGTCACGACAGATGCCATTGCGAAGGGATAGCATGGAATTCATGGAGAATTGAAAGATTCGAGCATGATCGAGCACAACAGAGGCTGGAGTTCATTCAATTGTCGGAACCTGGTTGCAATCTGCTGGGATTTAATGTTCTTTGCACCAACAGTACAGTGGAATGCTGTTTGATTAAGGATGGACCGCGTGACGGCCACTGCATATGTGAACCATTAAAGAGGAACAAGATTGCGTCCACTGGAGACAGTGACTTTCTCTCTTGAAATGTAGGCAGCGCATACTTTTAGCTTTGTCTGACTCTCTGATTTGGCGCAAGCACAACACGTTGGCGGGCTTACTCAGCGGGCCCTTCCCTTACTTTCTGGTCATTCTGGAATGGTGTCTGTGTCCCCTGACCTAAAAACCAGGAAGTGGGGGGGGGGGTCCCCTGGCAGGCATGTTTGCTTCAGTTGAAAACAAGCTGCTGGTGTGCTAGAGGTTAATAGAGGCAGGAGTTTGGGTCAATGATGTCCACTCAGTGCAATGGCCAGAGGCATTGGTGTACGCCTTCCCTCCCATCCCTCTATTCCCAAAGACCTTTTACGAGATAAAGTGAAGGGTTATTCTATCTTCATAGTTACTCCATTTTGGCCTAGAAGGACTTAGTTCCCACTGCTGATGCAGCTGTTACAGGAACCTCCCAATTCCCTGTGCCCCATCAGAATGGGTCCCTTCTCACTGCAGAGCAGCAGCTGGAGTTGGGTAGCTTGGAGGTTGAGCGGGAAAGGCTTCAAAGACCGAGCATCTCTGGGGATGCCTTCAGGTCTGCTCATGGTTCTAGACTCTGGTCTTTTGCCTGGCAATGGGATGGCTCCAGTTCTTGCTCTGGGCATCATGTGGTCCTACCCTTAGTTTGTGGGGTACCTTCGTGGGCCTTGACATAAGGTTAGCTCACCCCTCTCTGAGGGCCCAGTAGGAAACCATTATGGGATCTAGGGAACTTTGGCTGGGGCGGCATAACGGAGAGCCTTTGGATGGTAGGATTCTCAGGGGGGTTTGCTTTATCTTGGCCACAGTCTTGCTCTCGGGCTCTCTCATGAGATGCCCTTGTTGCTGAAGACACTATCGGGCATACGTTTGACCCTCTACGTACAGCTAATATCAATTCCCTTGCTTATAAGACTAATTTTTGGCAACCATTAAATTGTCCAAATGGATTGCCGAATTGGGGGCTTTGCTATGCACGGCCCCTTGCCTGCAGGTCTCTCCAGAAGCATTTCCCTTATGATTCAGATTGCTGCCCTAAATTAATGCTGCCTTTTTACATTTGGCTGGTAGTTGTCCTCCCTGCTCTTCCTAAGGATTTGACCGAAGCAGAGGGGATAGCTATGACAGACTTGGATGTGATACAGGTGCTCCTGTCTTACCTGCAGAAAACTGCTCCTTTCAGGAAATCCAACAGTTTGTTAGGTTTGGGCCTTTGGTCGGGATGGAAGGCCTCAAACTTCTCCATCAGCTGGTGGTTGAAAGAAACTATCTCTTTCTCTCACAATTTGCAAATGTCCAGTGTTCTGGGATTCAGGGAAGATGTTGCAGGCATATGTCTGCTGTAAGGGTGAAGCAGCATGATGCAGACACAGGAGTGGCATAGTTGGTATAAACTTTTATTAAAAAGGGAATAATGAAAAACCCTACCGGTCCCTATGACTAAGAGGGGTTTCCCTGCCTCAACTAAATACTAAGGATGTTGTCAAGATGTCCGTCCAAAGCAAACAGTTCACTGTTTGGTGTCGTAAACCTATTTCTGACTCTTACACTTATAAAAGAACTAAACTATTAGGCTCATATTCTTGGTCCAGGAGAATGACTCCCTAATCCTTGACAACGTCCTCCCAGTACTTATAATCCCGAGGGAATGGCTCCCTTCCCCAGGTTAAGTCTCTCTTCCTCAACGTGCAAAGCAAAGTTCCCAAGTTGTTCAAAACAAAGTTCCAATGCGCTCAAAGTCAAACTTCCAATGGATATAAACAAAGTTCCAACAAACTCTTGATATTCACAAACATAGAGGGGACATTGTTTTCTTCCCCTGTCTCCCTCTCAGATTTTTTGTGTGGTAAGAGGATCCCTTTTTCTTGGCATTCATCAAACTGTCAATGAATGCCAGGGGTAGGTTGACGCCCTTCCCCTGGTTACCTTTTAGAAGGCCGCCCAAGTGTACTCTCCTGCCAGGGACTGGGTTGGGTCCCAGACCCATGTGTAATGTTTTCTCCAATATGGATTCCAAACGCCTTTTCTTTCTCTTCTTAGAGATGGGTCCCCAGACCCCTTCACTTTTGCTTCTCAAATATGGGCCCTATACCCAATTACTGTTACTTCTCAAAAATGGGCCTCAGACCCCATTACTATTGTTCTCAAATATGGGCCCTAGGTCCCATTACTGTTGCTTCTCAAACTTGGCCCCCTGACCCCTTTACCGTTGCTCCTCAAACATGGGTCCCAGACCTCTTCACTTGATAGTGGGGCAGACTTGGCTCAGTGTCCTGCCAAGTACTGTGACTATGAAGATGACTGACGTGATCTTCATATGGGTGCTTTTTTACCCTCGTAGTGTACAGGCCCAACCATTCCCCGACTTCCAACCCTCCTCTTCTGCCCATCTCTTCATTATGCGTAAGCGTTGTGCGTGTCAAGTGTAATTTTAACAACCCCAACAATCCCTAGCCGCCCCCCCTCAACACCCTAGAAACCTGGGAGATACAATCCCACAAATACCACCACAACTTATTAAAGCAACATTGCATGGGGGAATCTCGTGACTTAAACACAGATAGAAGGATAAGTGTTCACATGCTTCTTATGAAACGGACCCCAATGAGGGTAGCATATCCATCATCAGCTGAAATCGAGCAGATAGGATAGAGTGTACTTCCGACATCCCAAGGGACATCAACATAGTGGTAGAAATATGTAGCTGTCCGTCACGTTGGGCGATCCGCAGAGCGTGATCCGCAGCGTATAAAAGCGCACAGAGAAAGCTAAACGCCTCCACAAGGATCACTCTCTGGTTCGTATGCCCAGTGTTCAGCACATCGGTAGGGCCTCAACCAGGAACTTCATGGCCTCATGGGGCAATGTGAAGAACGTTTTGTCGTTCCACTCTATGCGCAACTTCGCTGGGTATAACATGGTGTATCTCAAATTGCTGTCTCTGAACCATTTCTTCACCGCCAAGAAGGATTTCCTCTCCTGTTGGACAGCCACAGAGAAGTCTGGGTAGAAATGTATTCTGTTCTATTCCAGCAGCATCAGGTCACCTGTCACAGTCACAGTAATTGAGGATGCAGGCGAAGATGGGCCTCGGAGGTGCTCTGGGTTTGGGTTTTGATGCCAGGGATTTGTGGGCTCGCTCATTTGCAAATTGCAGCGATAATGTTGGGTTCCCCAAAAGGGGGAGCAGAGTTGTCTCCATCCACTGCACTAACAAGGTTTCTGTGTTACTCTCAGGGGCCCAGATAATGCGAATATTGTTGCAATGGGAGAGTGATTGCAAGTAGTCGTCGTTCTTCAATACTTGCAACACTCGTCTAGATAGCGTAGTGAATTCATTCCTCATGGCAGATGTGTAATCTTCCACAGTGCCCACTCTAGATTTAGCCTCCGTTAGCCGTTGATGATTCTTGTCGATGCATGTTTTTATGGAGTCTATCGTGCTGGTCATGTCGTCAAGTTTGTTGTGGACCTTGGCAGATCCTTCCTGCATACATGCCATCATGTGTTGGGTTTCAGTAAGCTCCATTGTTAGCGCCACTGTTTCCATATCTAGAGACGGTCCACCGGAGTTCGATGACTTGGGAATAGACTTGGCATACTGATTCATACAATATTGATTTTTGGCACTCACTTTAGTCATATTGTAGTGAGTTCAAGAACACAGATCGTGGAATGGCAGCGTCTCAGGGGTTTCGAGTAATGTAGGCAGGCACCTCGGTAATGACGGGAGGTGGTCTTGAGCTCCACCGATGAGGACCAATGCAGTGCCACAACCTGTGGTCCTGGATGGTGGGATCCCTTTCGGACTGGGTCAAGCTCTAGTGCAGGATAGGGTCCGATCCATGCCTGTTGATTTAGGCTTCAGCGATATGGCGGACCGTTGCTCCGTAGGGACCGGGACAACTGGCCCGTTGTCAAATCCGTATCAGGGTTAATGGTTCATATATTACACAGTCCTGGGGCAGCAACTTGGTCAATCCTCAACCCGACTTGCACAGCTTTACTATAGTCAGGACGGTACTTGGGTTCAGGGTGACCGCCTCGGGACTCAAGTTACCAGATATCACAGGCTGGGTGCAAGATGGCGCTGCACAGCAAGTGAGGGACAGTCAAACAGTTGGTAAAATGGCGACCCTCGCCCTGGTCCAGATAAGGGGGAGTTATAACACTCAGTGCCAGGATGCACATGACACCGGGGGTTTCAGTGGTCTGGAGGGTTCAGAAACTCGAGATGGCCTCAGGGGGTGCCGCCGATCGCAATGGCGCGTTATCTCAAGGCAACCATATGGGCTGCTAGGGGTTCCAATGATCGGAGCGTTGTGGGAGAGCTCAGCTGATCCCCAGCTCAGACCTCAGAGTTACTCTGGCGTGTGGCAGTCGAAGTCGGCTCGATCAAGGCCTCTAGCTGGGGGCCGGATAGGATACGCTCCGTGATGCAAGGGGATCATTGCCACGGCGGATATGTCAGTCATGGCAGCACAGCATCTGGGATCGTGTATCACCAGCGGAGAGGTGTGGGAGGTGGCTGCAGTGAGTGACCCCAGCAATCAATGGGCCTCAGGGGGGGAAAAGGGAGGCAAGGACCTGCCACATTCCAGTGATAAGGAGAGGACTCCCTGGGCCCTGATGGGTCAATGCAGCCGGCCGCCGTGGTGAAGTGTGTGGCACCGGCCGTCGTATTATCACTGTCCCTCTCCGCCGTCAGAGCGCAGATATTCCGATTGAGACCAGAGTTAGATTGATGTGTTGTTGGGGTTACTGGCAGTTTTTCTCGCTTTGGGACAATGTATTTTAAACTAAAGGAGGCAGGTTTTCGCCTGAGTTGGCCTTCGATGCAGGAGCTCTAACGAGTAGCCGCTATATTGGTTGTTGCGCCACAACGCTCCCCTCCGCCCCATTAAAGACATTGTTGACTTGCTGACCTTTGTGAAGAGAGGGCTAGACTTGGAAGGTTCCAAGGGGAACCCTTTTGAGTTGAGTTATTGTGAACTGGCAGAACTACACCTATTGGTAAGACTACCTGAAACCAGATGTGGTTTACGTTTTCTTTTGAATCACCATTTGTTCCTTAAGAAGACCCCCTATCACTTGGTTTAAGCGTGAGGGCAAACATAGGTTTGGACACATGCAAACTTTGGTTTTGGACTGGACATTGATGGCCCTTAGAAACATCAGTTGAGGGAACAACCCCTTTAGAGTGGGGGCCAGGTAGGCATTACACCAACCCCAGAAAGTTTCATAATAAAGGTTTTCAACCTGAGTGTGTCTCTCTGGAGACCATGCCTGTCTCACAGTATTTTCTAGCCCTTATATGTAGTGCTTGTAGCTGAGTGGGCTGCAATGGGAAAGCCAGAATAAGAGGCTCAGCATCAGAAAGGATCATTAATTTCTTTAAATAATTGTATAGCTTGTGCAACATATATATTAAGGGCACCTCGCAGACAGAGCTTAGATTGGGGTTTGTCTTACGTGTGTCTGGCAGATGTTTGTATGTGCCGCAGTGGTTCCAGCATTGAGGAAGCCCTACTTGGTTTGGCAGGTTTCCTAAATTGGGCTGGCTATTTAGCTGCATCTTTGTCAGAGTGCGCCAGGTCATCGTGCATAGGGGGTAGATCTCTCTCTGCGGCAGGGGCCTCCCTCTGGAACAGCCTTCCTGCCTCCCTGAAACTTGAGGAGAACCATCTTCGGTTCCGGAAACACCTCAAAACCTTCCTCTTTGCTTCTGCTTTCTCCCTCCCTCTCCCCTGCTAAATTCTTCACTGAAACTGCACTGAACTTGCACCTGGGCCACTCTCGCCGACCTCGGTCCTTGGCCCAGCCACTCTCCACTTACACTGCCTCCCTGGCAATCCCTGCACTGCGGGACTGTCTCTGCATCCCTACAGCTCCCCCCTCCCAGCACTTGTCTGCACTTACCTTGCACTTGCCACCAGCTGGCCCTATATATTTATTTTTATTCTACTTACCCTGTTCAGCACTCCCCCCCCCCCCTCCCACTTTTTCCCTTCCCCCCTACCCCTGCACCTGCGTGATCTGAATGACATCTGGCCTAGTAGGATTGTTGTCTGTCTTCCCCTTGTTCCCTCCTCCCTGCCTCGTCGCGCCTTGAAACACTTGTGTATAGGCGCGTTACAAATGCCATATCATATCATAGTGGGTGCCTGCTTACTGCATAGATATCTTGTTCTGTTCAGGGAAATACATCTACTGGACAAGCTTGATGCCCGGAGTTAGTTCTTGTAATGGGCACCAGCAAAAATGCCTCTACATGGCAGTTGCAGAAAGGCTTTCCTCCTGTTTGTAACCTTTGCCCTCAGGCAACAAGCACTTGGAGAGGTCTTAGCCGAGAATGGGGCATTTAGTTGCTTTCTCAGCCTGCCCTGCGCCCCACTACAGGCTGTGTAGTTTGAACATAGCTTGCCTGACTGTTTCTAAGGGCAGGCATGGCTGGCATGCTTGCGAGTGTACAGAATGTATGTGCTAGCTTCCTCTTGTGTGATATTGCTTGTACAATGGAGGTTTTTTCCGCAATTACTTTGATGTGGCGTATTATTCCGTTTTTGTTCAATAGACTGCACTTCTCTTGTGACTTCTAGCATATCTTTATTTAAAACGCAGTTTTATTTTTCCCTGCTATTTCCCCGTTAAGCATATTGGTGATGCCATCATTTCCCTGTCCATCATTATAGCTCTGTCCCCGCCACATCTCACAAGGACTGTGGTGCAGGGTGGGGTGATGCCAAGTAGCGCAAGACCACGTCGCTGTGCGTGTGGCAAGGGCAAAGGTGGCATGTAAACCCTTTGGCTTGTGGTGAATGGGGAAGAAATGAGCAGCAACACATATAAATGAAATGTGTATTGCACAGACGAAGAGTAATACGAATACATCATAAAGTGTCTGTCTTCTGGTAGCACATCATATACGTTGCCTTTTGTTCATCCCCCCCAGTGGGCTATGGGCTTTCTCAGACTAGATCCGTGAGTTTCTTCTATACCCCTTTGGGGTCTTGTCTCGTCCAGCCCCTGGTGGGCTGTGGCTTTCTCAGACTTGACTCTAGGTTTTCTTCTATCCTCAGTCTGTGGATTACCGAGTCCAGCCACCAGCGGGTTATCCTCAGCCTTGATTCCGGAGTTTCTTCTATGGGCGTCCGGGATCTTGTTCGGTTTAGCCGACGGTGAGCTGTGGGCTTATCAGTCCGAGTGTGTGTGTCTCGTGTACCTGTCTGTGTTTTGCTTCTCTCCGGCCCTAGCGGGCTTCTCCTATCCCCCTGTGCGTTCTTGCCACTCTTAGACCCCAGCACGCCAAGAGTTTTCTTTCCGGGTTATCCGGTTTCTTCTATCCCCCTTCGAGCTCTTTCTGCTCTCCGCCCCCAACCAGTTTCTCTTGGTACCCTTTGGGATCTTCCGTTTCTCAGGCCTCAGCAGGCTCTGGGCTTTCTCAGCCCGGATGATCTTTTGCTGACCTCCTTCCTTCTGTTCCCCTTTTCCTGCAGCGTACCTTCTCTTACGGCGGGGCTCTTGGATGCCGTTGGGATCATGGTCCCTGGCAGGTCTGTGGCTCTGCGTTGAAATGCAGGATGACTTTTCCGGCTTCTCTTCAGCTTCTTCCCTTTCGGTACAGCAGTATGTGCATGTTGGTTTGCCGGAACCACTGGTTGCATTACGGCGTGCTTCCTGCCTTCGCTGTCCCGGACTGCCTGGGTCTCCCGCCTTTGATGAAGAAGCTGGCATGCTTGCAGAGCTCTTGCGCTCTGCCCACGACGTCCTCTGCGTGATTCTTATTCCTTGAGTGGGGGTGGGGGAGCGCGTCCGTTTTCTGCATCTTGGCGTGGGTATCTTTTCCAGGCTTCCTGCCAGATGCTCCCTCTCTAGATTATTCTCTTACCCACTTTAAGTTCCTCCTTGGATCTAGAAAAATAACTCCATTGCCCATCAGGCTTCATAGGAGATGGCAGCAAACAAAGGTCACTCAGCAAGCCATCTGTATTAAAGGGGGTCCTGCATGTGAGTGAGTATTCCTATCCGTTCTCAGTAACCAATAACCACTGGGCTCTTAGTGGGAGAGGGAGGTGGGGTGTAAACCTCTCTTGGGTCATGCCTGTCCACAGAGGGGTTTGTCGCCCGAGTGGGATCTCGCTTGCCCAAAACGCAAATAAAAAAAGTGGACTAACCTCGCTGCTCCCAAGCTGGTGCCCCCCCCTAGAGAAGGGATGAATTCCCTGGATTCATCACTCTAGGGAAACGGCCAATCGGGAGTCTGTTTACAAGAAAGCCCACATCCTCCTTGGTATGAAAGAGGCTGGAGGCAGTCATTTGGTGGCTTGGACCCAGAGGAGGTAGGCTTACCTACCTCTTATCCCTGCTTGGGAGACTTCTGCCTGACTCAAGGAACCCCTTGAAAAGTGCTTGCCTGGCGCAGCTCAAAGATCCTGGTACTACAGCACTGAAAGAGGAGGAAGACCCCACTTCAGAGAAGGTAGAATTATTGATAAAGTTTTGAGGCAAAGTCTCCGCCATCTATGGACTAGGCGAGGAAACGCTGTTGGTGGTGCCTGTAGGGAGTCCGAGTTCAGTGGGAGAAAATGTAACCAGAGTGGCCTAGAGAGGACGACACCGCAGAAAACCTGCAGGAGAAATCGATGTCTTGTGGCACCAAGACCTGGTGGAGAGGATGCTTGGAGAAACTTGCGACTTGTGAGGGAAGCCTCAAGCGGTGGAAACAGAAACCTGAGAAAGGGGCAATCGACTGAGAAGACTCGTCAGTGTTGCGAATACTCCAGCGGGGGGGACGCTGATGGCTTCTGCTGTTTTGGATTGTTTTTCAAATAAGACTGGGCATACTAGTAATAGCTTGTGGATCTTTCTGTTGGGAGGAATTGTGGATTTTGAGTTGTGTAGTCTAGGGTTAGCCTGGGGACGAAGAAGGCTGTTTAAGATTAGGATTTGGGACATTTTGGTTGGCCGCCTCGTTTGGATCTTTGTCTTGGCTAGTGCAGGGTGTCCTCGGAGGGTTGAATACTGATCAACAGTAAGTTAAGATTCTTTTTGAGAGAAACCCCACGTCTGAGGTTGAGATCCTCTCGAGCCCCTTGCTTTCTGTTGGCCCATCCCTGACATGTTTTCTGTAGCCATCAAGAGGCATTTTACAAGCCCCACCCCATGACTACTTCAAGCACACCGTCTTTACTTTGCCTCACATGCATCGCTACTTGGAGTCCCCATGATGCCTAAGGCCCTGTATTACCTGCCTCTTATCCTGGAACACTGCCACAAGATGTCATCGCTCTGACTAACTTTGTATTTACATTTGCACAGTGCTCCAGTCCGTTCTAGCTAAGTTTGTGCTTTATAAATAACGGACATACATACTGGGTAAGGCTGCAGTTGCAAAGTGATATGTCTGACCATGTCTTTTCATGGCGCCAGTGTGTGTCTTGCCACGGGGTATTACCCCATGTAAAGCTGTGTGCGGAGCTGCAGTTGGGATGTCTGTGGGCAGTTGGAAGGAAGGCCCAGGACAATGGCGTGCAATTTGCCAGGCTTGGCGTTTAAGCTCTGGTAGAGCGTGATCGGACATCGCCTGCCCTAGGTTAGCCTTGTATAGTATAGCATAATAAGGCATAACGTGCCAGAGTAAGGTATAACAAAGCATGAAAAGGCGTTGTTGTTAGGGAGATTAAGCTTTTGGCTCAGAGGAAGAGCTGCCCAAGATATTAAAAACGTAGGCCTTCATTTCACCTTTTGTAGTGCTATGGCAGTCTGAGATAATCCTCAAATCTCACTTTAAATATCTCATGTGCTGTACACATTAGGGACTCCTCCCCATTTGGGCAATGTCCATTGTTACTGAGAAATTGGGGCTGGTGCCAGAATCCATTTTCTTTTTCAAATGTATTTATTGGGTATTTATAATGCGCCTATACAGAAAAAGTTGTTTCAAGGCGAAATTCATGATCCATGGTGATGATCTACAGGTGTTTTTTTTTTTTTTAAATGATATTTTTCCTAGGAATGCATTTTGATGCAAACGGTGCACTGGGTGTAAATGGAAGAGTAGATTGCTTTCCTTAAATGTAGCATTACTTGTTTCACATACATATTGCAATACTGTCTTTTGCATTGGGGTCTTTCTACTAAACCACGAGTGCCAAAAAATATAAAGATTCATTCTGTCTTGTGGAATTATTTTCTTTTCCCTAAATACACTTAACTGCCTTTCTGACATCAAACGAATAAAATTATTGTTGGCAACTTTTGGTCAACATACAAAGTTGAAGCAGCGTTTGTTGCAGACGATGCATGTGTTCAGACTCAAATCTTGTCTGTGAAAATGGGCAAGGATCGTTGGTCATTCGTGCCCACAGTTCTCTTACCCATGCTGATGAAAAAGCACCCTAAAAAGCAATGCCATTCCTCAACTGGGCATTCAGCTTTGGCTCCAGCGGCAGAAGTTTGGCGAGCACCAGATGTATATCAAGAAATAAGTTTCTCTGCTCTTGGGTATATTGCAAAGTGCACTTTAATGAACGTGTTCCTCAATATAGGCAAGTACATGAAAATATCCGTTCTCTACATTTGAGAACTGGAACAACAACAAGATTGTTTTTCAGAACACCACGTTCGAGGGGTAGCTTTTCTTGTATGGTCAGCTAAGGGCGATGGTTAAGTGACGATTATCCACTATCGAATTCCACCAATGTAATGCTCTTTGCAGCTCTCGTCACAACCGCTTGGTCCTCCTCTCCTCACCCTACTCTCCGGAGCCATCGAGCGTTAACTGTTAAGCCACTCTTGCAGCGCTCTGTAATTGAGCAAGTTGTATGTGAGCGAAAATCCTGCCTGATCGCTTCATTACTGTCCATGGGCTGTCACAAGTGAGATAAGAAATTGAGGGTGTGGGGTCTATTGAGCCACATGATGGGGTGGTTGACCTAAGACTTGTCTTGTGTGATCTAAGATTTGTAAGTAGCTAGTAACCTTTAAAAGACATGTGACAATGAAACTAAGAGTGGCCTAACAAACGCAGTCGAGTTTTCACGCCTCTACTAAGCGGCGCCACTGCAATTCTGGATCTATGCATCTCTATGCTGATTTCCCCTGGAGCAATTCCATTAGTGTTGACTTGGAGGCCGCTGCTGCCGGATCCATATGTCCTCCTCTAGCCTGTTTTATGATGAGGTGCCGTCTGCTGCTTGGTGCGGCATGCCGTCTGCCGCTTGGACCAGAAGCTCACTCTGCCTTAGAACTTCTCATAATGACCCTACCAAAGGCACACCACTACCAGGATGACGGCACAGCTTTACTGGATGGAGGCTCCAAAGGCCCATCAAGGTCTCTACAGTCTGCTGCGTGTACTAACACACACATAATCTATGCTCCGACACACAATAAACATATCAAGTAAGCCACCTGGGCATTGGCAGTTGAATAATCCAGCCAAAAGACATCAAACCACAGAACGCTGCACCTCCCCATCCACTTTAAACACCACTGTCCCCGCCAGTGCATCTAAGCACCACATGCACAGTAAATCCCCCCTCTGGACACAAATGCCTCGATGCTCTCTGCATATAACACCTAGAAACAAGCCCCCATGCAGAGCTCCGGGCACTTCCACACTGCATGCATCAACACCGAAGCAAAGCTACCTTGCGTGTCCCCCTCCCTCTCCCCACTAAGCTCACCCTCCCTCCCCACTCCCCTGCCTTTCAGATATGCCAGAGCTCCTGGAGGACCTGCAGATGGCAGCAGAGTGCAGTGCCAACCCCAATCACATACACTAGTCCTGAAAGCGAGCAACATATATTTTAAAAGTTGCGTTAAATATAGTCAACATTGAAAAAAGTGATTAAAATAAAAATACGCAAATCTAAAAACAAATCAGAGTACGTCAATGCAGGTTTAAGGCAGTTATTTTAATGAAATCCATGATTCCTCTGCATTGAAAAACGTAATTCAATGATTATATCTAATGGGAAGACTTCAGTACATCTGCTGTAAACATCAACAGTGGGATTATAATGACATCTAGTGAGCAGGAGCTGTATCGCCACTCCTCATCTTTTCCCTGATCAAACACAAGTAATGGGAGACTCGGGTCTGGGAGCCCTGGCAGCTCCTCAGCTCTGACGCAATTTGTAGAAGCTTTTGGGGCTCAGACTTCTGCCCACCGATTACCCTGGGAATTGCTATTGAAGTGGAGTTGATGTTTGCACTGAAGGCTCATTTGGCTGGGTGTTAGACTTCAGCAAAGTGGCTGTGAAGTCCAGATGATGAAATAAAATAGGTGTTGTGGCTGAAACCCAGCTGGAAAGCGGCTTTGACGAATTCAGTTAAACTATTATTATTGTACTATCCCTCCCCACTTTGTATGAAATGGGCTTTTTCTTGTTGCTACTCCTGCCCCCAGCTCTAGGAAAGAGATACATTCTTGACATTACTTACCACAGCACGAACATCCGTCTCCAAACAACTGCAAATGTACAAATGTGTTCATCTTTCGCCTTCGGGCAAGAGAGTGGCCCCTAACACCTAGTTCAATTCTCTGCTTCAAGTCCCACTAAAGACCTGGTTAGTCATTCTCGATAATCAGTGTCCATCTCTGCTCTCGGGGGCTGAATTAGGTTTAAGGCCTGCACACACCACCAATCTAAACAGTTCTATAAAAAAGTGCTGTACCAACCATTTTTACTTTATGAAAACGGGCAAATACCACCAGGAAAAAGAAACGCAGTACAAAAAACAGCAAACATTGGAAACAGCTGCACCCTGCTTCCACCTATACAGCTTTCTGCTTGGATCAGTGGTACCAGCAGAGCAGTGCCAGAGGAAACGGCTCCATTGTTGCTACTTCCTGATCTGAAGAGCAACTCAAACGTAAACATTCAATATGGATTTGGCTGAATTACTAGGTGCAAAGAGGTATGTATTACAAAAAGATATCGGTTTTAAGGTTGAACTATATATCTTTTTTAATTCCCTACAATAATATTCCACTGGGAACGGGATTTCTCCTCCCGCAAAAAAACATTTTGCTTGTGACTTAAAATACTCTAAAATCGTATCTGGAGATTTAGAATGTGTTTCGCAACAAGTATTCTTTTTTTAGCGGGCGGTGTTGGCTTTCAGTGAAACGACTGTATTGTTAGTCTGAAAATGTCAACCTAATTTCAATTATCTGTCAAGTGGCAGCCTATTGTGTTGCGCCTTTCACTGGTCTCGGCTTTGAGGCAGCTGAACTTTGTATGACAGGATTCGTAGGCAGAATTGGAAAAGAAAAAGTGCTCTTGCCTGAAAAGCTCGAACTGCCTGGATTTGGCGCACAGAAAGCCTCGGCTCTGCCTTTCAAGCCGCTTAATCGCAAGGACGCGAGCAAGTGCATTATCCACCTCCTCTCCATGCACTGCCAGTCCTACTCCACTGCAACTCGGAGCTTGCAGAAGATGTGCTCCAACCCCCCACATTTTGCATCATCCCAACAGAATTCAGTCCTTTATATGCAGTGCTGGGTTGGGCACAGATGTGAAGGAACAGAATTCTGTCCAACTAGGAACAACATTAAAAGGGTACAATATTATGGCAGGGTTCGAAAATTGCGTTTAGCCTAGGAGCGTCTGCTTAGCTTGAAATGGTCATGTGTCATTTTACCAAAGGTAAAATCAGAGTGGTACATTTCAGAGGGGTCAAAACACTGAAAAAATGGTGAATTGTTTGTTTTTCTTTAATTTGGGGAAGAGGAGGTCTCCCCGCAAACCCACTGTTTTTCTATCCTTTTAACCCCACCCCCACCCATTTTGAGCCCCTTACCCCACTACTATATATATATATTTCTGAGGCTTTCTGCTTAGATCACATGCTGTGCATAGGCCGACATCTAGTGGAAGCTGCGGAGTATTACAGTTTGTTTTTCGAAACTCGAAAATGGGCGTCGACACAGGCGTGCCAGTAATACTATCCCTAGTGTGACGTCCACTGTACCCTTGATCCCTCACGCGTCTAGGACCCTCAGATTGTTTTTTTCCACCATACTGGTCGGAAGCACTTCCCGGAGTTCTCTGGCCTTAGCCATACTTTTGCTAAATATTGTTATAATTACCCATTTTTCGACCCCCAACGTCGAGTCACCGAACTTCCACACTCGACGCCGGCCCGGAGAAGAATTCCACCGTCGACAGCTGCACGACGGATTTGGGCCTCGGAAGGCCTCTGGCCTCGGCCCGGGTTTGGAAGGCCTCTGGCCTTGGCCCTGCAAGTAGGGAGAGTGGGGGGTGGACATACTCTACACTCTTTTTGTATATAGGTACATTCTTATATATTCCTACACTTACCAGCCTGCTGCCACAAGGTGCGTATGGAGGGTACCCCTTTCCAATTCTGCCCCAAGTGCAACCGCAAGTACCCTTGGGTCGACAGGCACGCCACGTGCAATCTCTGCTTGCCGAGGGACCACCCCGAGGCGAACTGCAGAGCGTGTAGTAGGTTTAAACCAAAGACACTTAAGGACCGTTCGATCAAGCGTTGGGCCCACCACGCCAGGCGGCCATGGCAGCGGAGGGCGCCTTCAGCGATGGCAGCAACACCTTGCTTTCAGACGGCGAGGGCAACGTGGCGTCAAGAGACAGCCAAGCGCAAGTCCCCGACCTCGGAAGGTCGTCCGGCAGGGCGGCAATGGGGAAGACCCCCGGCGACACAAGCGCTACCCACAGCACTTCCACAAAACACATGAAGTCCAACCGAGACTTGACGCGCACGTCGAGTTCTCGGAAAGAGGCACATAGAGAACGGTCCGAATCGGTGTCCTCTGGGCGTTCTCGATCTAGATCGCCGCATGACTCCAGGCAATCATCCACTGTTGCCAAGAGTGCCTCGCTCCCCAAGGTAACGGAAGTTCGATCGTCCGAAGACAAAGCTGACTTCCATCCCCAGACCGCACTCCAGGAGTCGGCGCCTGCAGATCACGTAACGGCGGCTCCCGAGTCCCTACCTCCACGTTCTAAGGATAGGGACACTACTCCCGAACCTTGACGCCAGGCGTCGGAAGGCTCCGTAAGGGCGAAAGGACAGGGAAAACACTCTTCCGCCCACTGGGAGGGGGGAAAACAACAAAGGAAGCAGTCTCAGCATCCTTACACACCTCAAAAGATTTCCACGCCACTTAAACAGACAGACAAGTCCCAATATTCTGTTATCCCTAGGACCCCTGCTAAAACCAGTAAGTCTAGTCAGGATAAGGCGGAGAAAGTCCCAGAAAGGGTAATTCCCAGTTCTAGAGAATGGTCTAGTGATGACATAGACAGGGTTATGTCAAGGATGTCATCATTGGCAGATTTTTACACTAAAAACCCTGAACACTTTCTCTCCTATACTCCCGACGGGTCAGCACCCTCCGGCTCTAAGGATCCAATACCTCCAAGTAAAAAGTCCGGTTTGAAACACCAACACGGTCTTCTGACCCCTTCTATTTACAGCCCTACTCTCAGTATGAAGGAGAGACATCCTTTTGTGAGGACCCAGATTTGGGCATGTTGGAAGAGCAAACTGGTACGGGCTACTATGGGGATGATGAGGACCAAGAAGAGGGAGAGGAAGACCCTGAAACCTACAGAGTAGATTCCCCGGTAGAGAAGGAACCCCCGGTTACCGACTCCCCTGTCGACAACCAACCTCTCCTGAATGAAGTTCTGTCTCGAGCAGCAGAACATTTCCACATTGACACCCAGGGTGCTCAAGAGGAGAGGGACTTCGCCGAGGAGTTTGTGGGAGAAAGGAGGCCTGTTGCTCAGGCCATCCCGTTCCTTAAATCTATTCAGAGAAGAAAAGACCCTTCACTGGTAAATCCTAACCTCACCAGAGCAGTGAACCCCAGGATTGAGAAACTTTTCAGGGCAGCCCAATCAGACCCACTGTATATAAGGGGACATCTGAAGCCAGACTCCCTGGTTGTTACAAACACCCGTAAGAGGGCTGGAACACCCTCGTCATCGTCCGAAGCTCCTCCAGACAAGGAGAGCAATAAACTGTATGGTTTGGGCAGGAAAGTAGCCTCCACTTCCACCTACCAGGCAAGGATTGCCAACTCCACCACCCTGTTGGCCAGCTACAACTGCCATCAGTGGGAAGAAGTCGCGGCACTCAGACTCTGCCCCAGAACCCCTAAAGAGCCAGTTGGCACGAGTTTCGGCGGAGGGAAGAGCCGTGTCCGGTTGCATTTTAAAAGCAACCTTTGATGCCGCGGATAACGCCAGCAGATTGATAGCAGAAGGTACTGTTAACAAGAGACACGCTTGGTTACGGCAGTCTGGATTTAAAGCTGAAACCCAAGCATCATTGTTAGATAAACCGGTGGAGCCGGATCTGTTTGGTAAGGCGGTCGAGGACGCGCTAAAGAATGCCAAGGACGAGTATGAGACACTCAAATCCCTAGGCCAACTAACCAATAAACCCCCTAATCAGAGAGGGAATGGCAATTTTCGTCGCCCACGCTGCCAAAATTCCCAGAGAGGATCTAACTATTCCCAGGGGCAGGGTACACTGTGGAACAATAATAACCAACAGTCTACCCAGGGTTACGGCAGGGGTAATAAAAGAGGACACGGTAAAGGTAGAGGCAGCCCCAGTAGAGGAGGCGGCACGCCTCCACCAAAACAGTGACGTTCCATTCAGGGTCCCTTCTCACACAACCCCAGTAGGGGGACGCATTTCCATATTCACCCAAGCTTGGGAAGGGATCACATCAGACAGATGGATGCTGTCCGCAGTATCCACAGGGTACTGCATAGAACTGTTAGAGCGTCCCCGAAACCATCCTCCACGACAAAAAATACATTCTTTGGACCACCAGAAGATCCTCCTCGAGGAGATCGTCAATCTGCTAGGAAAGGACGCGATAGAACTCGTCCTGGGACACCAGGTAAACAAGGGTATTTATTCAACTTACTTCCTTGTGCCAAAAAAAGATTTAACAATGCGCCCAGTATTGGACTTACGGCCTGCAAACAAGTATGTCAAGCCCCAAAAGTTTCGCATGACTACTCTCCAGGAGGTAATCCCCCTCCTAAAAAAGGGGGATTACATGGCAACATTGGACATGAAAGATGCCTATTTTCATATTTCCATGTTCCCAGCGCACAGAAAGTACTTGCGCTTCAAGGTGGACAGCCGGCACTACCAGTTCAAGGTACTGCCCTGCGGGATAGCTTCGGCTCCAAGGGTATTCACCAAGGTACTGGCGGTGGCGGCAGCACACCTACACAGGGAGGCAATCCCGGTGTACCCTTACCTGGATGACTGGCTCATCACGGGGGAGACCCCCGTAATTTGCAGAACAAACATTCAAAGGACAATCAACCTCCTCTTCGAATTGGGCTTCTCAATAAACGAGAAAAAGTCAAGTCTGGTGCCAAGCACCTCCAAACAGTTCCTAGGAGCTATCCTAGACACTCAAGAGGGGTTGACCTCTCCTTCCGAGGAAAGAATTCGGAATATACTGCTGCAAATTCCGCAATATCAGTCCGGTCGCCAGATAACGGTACGCAAAGCAATGCGTTTGCTAGGCATGATGGTGTCATGTATTTACCTGGTCACCCACGCGCGCCTGCGCATGCGTCCCATGCAGGAATGGTTGGTGAAACAGTGGTCTCAGGCAAGTGGTCAGTGGGACGATCTAGTGGTCGTTTCGCCAACACTTGTACAAAGCCTTCACTGGTGGACAAGAGAAAATCTGTCCAAGGGGAAACCCTTTTACGATCCCGAGATACAGGCGGTAGTCACAACCGATGCATGCCTGACAGGGTGGGGAGCTCACCATCTCCACCACACAGCTCAGGATCTCTGGTCTCACTCAGTGGCCAAGAATCACATCAACCTGCTAGAGCTTCTGGCAGTGTTTAGAGCGCTTCAAGCGTTTGAGCCCTACTTGCTAAATCTGTCAGTGCAAATCCGGACGGACAGCACTACAGCCATGTTTTACCTGAACAAGCAAGGAGAGACTCGTTCGCCAAATCTGTCCAAGCTTGCCCAGAAAATTTGGATATGGGCACTCAGACGGAACATCTTCCTGTCATCGCAACATGTTCCAGGGGATCTCAATTCTCTAGTGGATGCTCTGAGCAGAGACCCCCTCCCAGAGGAACACGAATGGCGTCTACACAGAGAAGTCGTAGAAGATATCTTCTCTCAGTGGGGTTTCCCCACTATAGACCTATTCGCCACAAGCAAAAACAGACAATGCCCAGGATTTGCATCCAGGTTCCCCCAACCAGACTCCCAGGGGAACGCCCTGTGGATGAACTGGTCAGGAATGTTTGCGTACGCTTTTCCACCAACTCCTCTCATCAGGAAGGTGGTGAACAAGACGAACGGAGAATCGATGACACTCGTCCTGGTTGCTCCCATGTGGGCGAGACAACTGTGGTTCCCACACTTAAGCAGATTAGCGGTGTGCAAACCCATCAAACATCCGGCCTGGTACAACCTACTGTCCCAGCACCAGGGTCAAACAGTGCATCCTCAACCCAACTCAATGAACCTGGCAGCATGGCTCCTAAGGTCATAGAGTTCGGGCATCTCAATTTACCACAGAGGTGTATGGACATCCTAAAAGAATCTAGGAAGCCAAACACGAGGCACTGCTACTTTGACAAATGGAAGAGATTCGTTATCTGGTGCCAGAATAAACAAATCAACCCAGTTGATTGCACGCCTTCCACTATTGTTACATACATGCTCCACCTGCTGGATGCAGGACTGGTTTTTAACTCACTGAAGGTACACCTGGCAGCTCTGTCAGCATACACAACTTCCCATAATGAAGTATCGTGGTGGAAAGTACCAGTAGTTAAAGCCTTCATGGAAGGAGTAAAGAGACTTCACCCTCCTATTTCTAACCCACCACCAGGGTGGGACCTTAACGTGTTGCTAGCTAAACTCATGGGCCCCCCATTCGAGCCCATGCATAAAAGCAGTCTCAAACACCCGACTTATAAGACAGCCTTCTTAGTAGCAATTACATCCATAAGAAGGGTCAGTGAAATTCAGGCTCTGTCAGTGCAAGATCCCTTCTTTACTGTCCATAAAGATAAACTGGTTTTACGCACACACCCTAGGTTCTCACCTAAGTTTATTTCCAAATTCCACGTAAACCAGTCCATCGAGCTTCCAGCCTTTCTTCCAAAATCCACAATGCTCGGCTGAGGTGAAACTACACACCCTAGATGTGCGTAGGGCGGTCCTCTATTATGTAAACAAGACCAGACGGTTAAGGAAAACAGATCAGCTGTTTGTCTCCGTAGCTACAGGCAGAGAGGAGGATCGCGTCTCTAAAGGTGACATCTCTAAGTGGATTATTAACTGTATCCAGCTATGTTACTCCCTTTCTCAAAAAAAACTCTGCCTTTCACGCCGAGAGCCCACTCTACAAGAGGCATTGGGGCCACTCTGGCTTTCATTGCAAATGTACCCCTTGACACCATTTGCAAAGCAGCTACTTGGAGCTCTATTCACACTTTTACTCAGCACTACTGCATTGACACCCATTCCAAGACGGATACACAAGTGGGACACGCGGTTCTAAGACATTTATTTGCTCATGACCCTTCTCACATCCCACCTCCTTCTTCAGGTACTGCTCGCTAATCTATGCACAGCATGTGATCTAAGCAGATTCCACAAGCCTCAGAAGGGATACATTACTCACCGTAATCGTATTTCTGATGCTTGTATCTGCTTAGATTCACATGCGACCCACCCTTCCTCCCCTCTGAGAGAAGGCGCATGGATGCTTGTAGTCTTACCTTTCTATCTATCTGCTTGGATTATCTGTACTCGCGCTACTCCTCATGCTACCTCATGTCAGAAAAAATACAATCTGAGGGTCCTAGACGCGCGAGGGATCATGGGTACAGTGGACGTCACACTAGGGATAGTATTACTGGCACGCCTGTGTCGACGCCCATTTTCGAGTTTCGAAAAAACAAACTGTAATACTCCGCAGCTTCCACTAGATGTCGGCCTATGCACAGCATGTGAATTTAAGCAGATACAAGCATCAGAAATAGGATTACGGTGAGTAATGTATTATATATATATTAACATTTTCGGTATTTTGGCTTTCGGTAAAACTTACCACGCTGAATTATTTTTGGTACAATTACTGAGTACTGCTTAAAACCAACAGCTACCACGAGCTACTTTTGGTTCCTAGTGTCACCTGGTGCCTTGTGACATTCACATTTTAGTATTTGAGAATGTTATTAAAGAAGAATTGGGAAACATCTAGTTCACATTTAAAGATAGAGGATCATAAATAATGTGCAAAATGTTAGTTAGCCTCTTCTACTATTTATATTTGCGGCACAATGTGGACTCTCACCTGGTTCCCCAACGGTAGCTCCTGCCTACAAGGTGATGCTAGGTACACAGGAGCGGGTTTTAGCTTCTGCCTATTGAATCTTAATTTCGTAACCCTGATTTGTATACATTTAGAAGGAATGACTATCAAGAGTACCCTTTGCAGGTCTTGAAAACAGGGGATACAGATGGCTACCAACATGTGATACAGAGTGTTCGAGGCAGTGGCTACGGGTTAGGAAGGGAAGGGTGGATACATTCTGGACTCGCGTGTTGGTGGATCCGCAGCTATGATCCTTTTGAAGCTATATTCCAGCAAATGTCATGCAATCTGACCTTCCTGAACGGAATGCCGAGTCCCTGGGTTTCCTTCGGCGATGCCCTCCTCGCAGCCTTCTGCTAGGAGAGGGAACTCCATGGGATCCCTTTAACTTACCCTTATAAGACTGTAAGGCGGCAATAAGCCACTCCCCCCTACATTTTTCACAGCCTTTTTCTGTGACACCCCCAAAAGCACCAATTGATTAAGGCGCAACTGCCACTTTCTATTCCAGTGTTTAGCAGCTTTACGTTATGCTACTTGATATTTTTATACCACCGATTGCCCTTGTTATGACCTCAAAGTACTCTGGGGTGAATGGCCCTTTGTAAAACTGTAAGCATTACATTACATGCAATTAGAATTTATTTAGGAGACTTTTCAATTACTAGCAGAGATGACGAGTTTAAACGTTGAATGTAGTGAACAGGTCCTCTTAAGTGTTAGTAGCAATACATAGCCTTCTATAGAGAGACCATATAACATGAGTTAGCTCTGCAAGCTGAGTTCATCAGGCTGTGTGAAAGGCAGTGAACATGCTAGGTAGGGCAATAAGGGACAGATGCCTTTCTGTGTGCAGTGACAGTCTGGGACCTTTCTGTTGTGCTTTGTTACTATGACGTGACTGTTGCCTTTAGGCTAAGCGATGCTTTGAGCTTCAGTAAGGCCACCTCACAGGGCTGAGGTGCAGGGAGGGAGTCTTTCAGGTTACCAGCTCACCCAATGAACACCAATGCACCGAGAGACCAGCACTGAGGGGCTCCCCAGTCTGCCTGACAGCCGGAGAGGTGAGGACAGCAACAGACGTGAACGTGCGGACAGTACAACTCTGAATATGATATTTTTAGTTTCTCAACAGATTTTCAAACCTTGGATTATAGCGGCTAACTTGATTTTCAACAGCAAAACAAACGATGGGTTTCCCCTACTTCGTTGGCTGAAGGGAAGCAACAAATACTACATGGAGGTCAAGCCAACGGAAAGGCCAAAAAATTCATTCAAAGGACATCATTCAACCATGTAGACCAGGAAAGAGGCTCCCCCAGCTGCCCAACGGATCATCACACATAAAACAAACAATTAATTTCCAATGTTATATTTATTTAATACAAATAGTCTAAAAAAGTATTAAATTGTCTAAAGCTCTAGTACAATATACAAAATTGGATCTTACAGTTGACTAAAAAGGTGCATACTGTTTGAAATATTAATGTCAAATGGTGACTACTGCAAAAGGTCGCAAGTCAGTTGATCACATGAAACCTAAGAATTAATCTGGGCATGCAGTGGGTGGTGCCCCAAGCGAGTGAAGGGAATCACTCAAGTGGGGGACCCCCAGTCGCTCTGACCAGACTAATTATATAAACAATCAAATAAATATCAAAAATGCAGTCAAAATAATATTAAGTCCAGAAAACCAAACAAAGAAGGTTTCATTTCAATAATCAAATCAGGAACACAAAAGACCAAACTATGGAAAGAAATTATATTAAATTCCAAACAACAAAACAGTAAAGCACACACACTAAAATCTAACTATAGGATGCTGTGCTACAGCAATTAAGATACAATTTTGTATATTGTACTAGAGCTTTAGACAATTTAATACTTTTTTAGACTATTTGTATTAAATAAATATAACATTGCAAATTAATTGTTTGTTTTATGTGTGATGATCTGTTGGGCAGCTGGGGGAGCCTCTTTCCTTGTCTACATGGTTGAATGATGTCCTTTGAATGAATTTTTTGGCCTTTCCGTTGGCTTGACCTCCATGTAGTATTATAACTTGATTTTCAATACATGAGCAGCGTTTAATCAGAAGAAAATATCCACCCAGCAGTGAGTCACTTAAAGGTAGGAGGGGGATCTACTGTATGCACAAATAGGCGCCCAGTCGTAATGCGTAAAGGGTAACACACGGCGAAACAAGGCTCGGGGGTGGGCGAGCCTAAAATGGGGGGCAAGAGGAGATGGTATAGGCAAGGGTTTCAGGGCAACCTGTAGCAGGACTGCTGCAGTTCAGCACAGGGAGATGAAAGGAAAGCGACCCTCAAATCTCAGGATGGGCTCCAATTACTCCAGCCCAGGCCTCAACAGTTATGTTTTATTACAACATTTACAACTGAAAACACAGCCGGATTGTCGCTCCTGACATGCCTCAGAGCCGGAGTAATGAACCCCCTGGATAAGGCCAGGCCACAACAGCATTGACTCAGGCCTCACGGTGGGTTTGCTGTGCAGGAAGTGCTCGATTTAGAATCGAAATGGAGACATGCTTGCTCACTCCAGCCCCTCTACAGTCTACTCACAGAATGCAGTTGTAAACCTCGCAGTCACAGATGCAGCAGGTTATCACAAGCATCGCCAAAGTTTTCAAACATTGCATGGTATCGTACCAAAGAGCAGGGCATACCACAGTGAAGCTAAATCTTGTGAAGCTCCATGTGTCTGTGCACGGTCTCTTTGTAGGTGTCTTTTTAGTAGACAACGGGCATCAAGAAAAGAGGGTGAAGTTATATGACGGACAGCTCCGATCAGTCAACTAATAGAGGCATCTGTGCACCTAACCGGCATTCCAAACATTTCGGCCAATTCCACTGACCAAAGAGAGAGAAATATCGTGAGACAACTTATCGGCACCAGTAAAACTTTACAGTAAAAAGGACACGCTTTAAGACCTACCAGAGTCGTCCTAGCCTATATTTTTAGTGATCTGTTGCCATCTAGTGGTACTATTAATGAAGTGCTTGTATGTATCATGTGTCGGGGGAGAGGGAAACGGAACATTCACTTACAGATGTGCAAGTCTGTCAGTTCATTTGGAAGTGCGGGGGAGGAGGTGGTCTAGAGACGCCAATGCTCGTTATCCAAACGAAAGTAGAACTTTAAAAAAAAAAAAAGATCCTGCAGAGAGGATTCCTTTAGCCAACTCCTTTTTTGCCTGCTGGCTTTCAACACCACAGTGGCCACCTGGTAGGTGCTAGGGCAACTGAAAAAATACAATAATTTGGCGGGAAGAGCAGAAAAGTGGAAACCACCTTTGTTTCTATATTTTGCATTTATTCTCATTCAGTTGTATGTGTGCCAAAGAGAAAAGCACGTGTGGTAATCGGATTTCTGCTCCATTTCTGTTTGATTCATTCATTCATCAGTTACATTTTAGAGCATGAGAGGGACATGCCGGTCTAATAGACAGGAAAGACATCACATTTGAATAGTCTGTTGCATTCAGTGGCACTTCAGAGCAGTTCCCTACAAAACATGGCCAGGGATGAACAGGTGTGGAACATGAACGATGCCACAGAAGAGGGGAGTGAGTGCAAGAAAGGAACACGGATCCTAAATGGATTCCATATACCAGGCTTACACAGCGACATTGCCTTGACTATGGAACTAAATATATGGGGTGTTCTATAGGTTCTATATCATTTTTCTGCTTTTTGAAGGCCGCACATGAAAAAGACTGATTTATTTTGGTCGATTTAGTGCAACCCTCAAAAAGCAGAAAAAGGACATGTCTGAGTGTTTTTTATTTTTGTTATTTGGGGGGTCTCACCGCTTGATTCCCTTCTTGTTCCTTGCTACCCCGCTCCCCAAACCCCAACCACATACACACACGACACTTTCATTTCCCCCACCCTTCCCCTTCTCAACCATTTGCTTCTCTCTCTCTCTCTCTCTCTCTCTCTCTCTCTCTCTCTCTCTCTGTCTCTGTCTCTCTGTCTCTCTCAAACACACACACACACACGCACGCACACGCACACAGAGACTCACCTGACACTCCCACAGCTCCTCCTCTGGGTCTCGCCGTGCCCGTTAGCCCCTGTACGCATTTGTGTGTGTCGCAGGGGCTGACGGTTTGATTTAGAAAGACCGCTCTCGGCGGTCACAGAGTGGTCTTTCTAAATTGATCTTTTTTATTTCGGTATAGTGAAAACTATATTTTCACTTACTACCGTTCTACTTCGTCTAAGGGAAAATCCTAGAAGAGATTGCCACTCTGCTGCCAAGAAACCGACAGAGTGCATAAGGAAAGGTGTCCAGCCAACAAGAAGCCTTAAACTATTGCACTGGCGTCTGGTGGCAGAGGATTTTATGTAATTCCCTTCGCTTTGTCCACAAGGTTTTGCTTCGTCCGTAGACCTGAGCATCTTGACTGCAGGTTTACATTGTATGCCCCAGCTAGGCTGCTCTCACCTGCATTTCGCCACCTTTCCATGTGTTGAGATGGGGAGGAAGTGCTTCTTGGGTAAAAGTTGCATCCCTTTGGAACAAGCTTCTCTTGAATCTACAGAAGCTTGACTATCGCATGCCGTTCTGTGAAGCTCTAAACGCCACATCTGTACCCCCAAATAGGGATTCTTTTATTTCCTCTAGTCACTCTAGTGCCACAGGGCTCCTTTGTGGGCGTGAGTGTCCACTCTATAAGAATAAATACAACATAACAGAAAAAAAATCTTTCACAAATGTTAATCGGCAACAAGAAAACAAATTCCCCAGTATATGAATGCTGGCGATAACTAGCCAATTCGGAAGCCATGAAATACCTCACATTCTGCCCCACAAATATGATAGACCAAATGGAACCATGCAATGAGCTGCAAGGTTTATTTTCTTTTATTTACATTTTAGTTTAGTGCTGGCCTACACAGAGGATCTCGGTGCACCTTACATGGTGCAAAATATGAAAAGGTGGGTGTTGATGAAAGAAATAAAAATGTTTTTAGTAAAGGCTAGAAGGATTAGGATAGACAAGTGATAGCAGTGGAGGTGGGCAGGGTTATGTGTTGGAAAACCGGTATCTTTTGAGGCTCTTCTGAAAGTAGTGATGGAGGATGCAGTGCATATGTGAAGGTTACAGCTTCTTGAGCACCAGACCAGGCAATTTAAACATTGACACCAATGAGAGGCAATAAACCACAATCAAAAGTAAACCATCAAGCTGGACCACACAAGCAAATGTCAAATGAAAACCCTACCGGTACATCGAAAGCTTCAGACACAGAGCAACATCCAGCATACTCGATAAACAGATTCACAACTTAACTCTGCTCAAAAGGGGAGCCACAAGATCTTCACAAATATTCACACTGGAATCCTAAAACCTATTAACGAAGGAGCAATAGCCATAAAGATGACCACTGACTATGTACAAATAGCACACAGTAAACTTGCAGATGGGAATTACTATTCCAAATTATAGCAGGGTATAACCAACCAAGTATGCAAAAGATCCTACAGGAAACCTCGAAATACACCCTGTAGATGTTCCCCAAAATGCAAAATGGACGACACTCTTGACACCCTGTATTCTTGGGCTCTGTCAGAAAATGATTCAACCTGATTAAAACATTGTGCAAACCCCTGATATCCGGAGCACTGGCCGGAGCACTCCCAAAATGTTCACTAAAGTAAACTAGCCTCATGCAGAACCATCAGTAGATGTCCCAAACTGCTTTGACAGCATCCCTCGCGCTGGGAACAATAACTTTCTATCACACAGACTGTATGCTGATCAGAGATTTTGTACTAGACGACTGCAGCAGACACCTGAGTCGGTGATGAATACAATGTGTGAGGGACCCTAATCTCTGGCCAGTTGTCACTTCTAGTAAGTGTTAATGTGCACTGCCATTGCAACCTGTTCATTCAAAGCACAAGTTATGTTTTTAATCATAATCATCAAGAAAGTAGTCCCTGCTGTATTGAGTACTTCTAAATTCAGAAGAAAATTAACTCCTAATAGTTGAGTGTATCAGCATGGGTATCACAGTGGGTAACATCTACTTTCAAAGTAAATGAAATCTCAAATTAAACCATTTTTTGACTCTTTGGAATTCTGACTAGACGAAGCTAATAGCTTTTAAATGCACATAACTGTCAACCTTTTTGTTTTACTGAATGTCTTTCACATCAGTCATAGCAACACGTCATAAGCCTGTGTGAAACTGCGACTTCAAGCAGATGATTATCACATAGCCTATTCTGGGCGTGGTGCCTTTATATCTTAAAGATACATAAGCCATGGGCAGTTTACAGCAATCTCAAGTTGTCTAATTTTGTGTGAAATAATCAGCCAATCTTTTTTTAGACTCGACGTTTTTCATTATGGTACTTGTAAACCTGCATTTAGAATGTTGTTTTATTGTGCATTTGTATAGCGCCTTATATACCATTCGTATTATCTCAAAGCGCTGTGGGTTGAACGCCCTCGAGGACCGTAGTCCTGCTCAGTGGAGAGAGTAGAGTAGTAATTAGTGCTTGGTGGCACTAAGTATGTGTGCAGCCAGTGCAGTTGACGTGGTGTGTAACTGCATTTTAATGCTAGGCGTGGTGCGGTGGTTGCGGGAGATCAGTAGACTGTGTGCAGTAAGGCCATTGACCTCAGAGTCTGCATTTTGGCAGTGGTGGAGGTTTGTGTATGAGATTGTGTGCAGCTTTGCTGATTTTTCTTTCATGGGATATAGCTGCGTTCTAAAGACTGTTGAGGTGTTCATTGAGGTGTGTAGGTGTGTGTGCAGCTAGGCCGAAATTGATAGAGGGGTATAGCTGCATTCTATTGTTTTTTGGTGTAGAGGAGAGAGTGAGCATTTCGGTATGCGTCAGTGTCTGTGCGGATTGGTGGGAGACCCCCATTTCAGATTACCTTCCAGTGCCCGCTGAGCTGACTCCATCTATTCTAGCGGTTCGGAGCATTGGTTCTCGGAGAGGGATTCAATGTCTAGCGCAGAGTTTGTTCTCATTACCAGGTATTACCAAAATTGTTCGAACACAATTGTTCGAATTACCGAATTGACCGAAAGTCGAGGGTCCGAATTGACCTTTGCACAATTGACCGCACACACACATATATATATATATATATATATATATATATATATATATATATATATATATATATATATTTCTGAGGCTTGTGGAATCTGCTTAGATCACATGCTGTGCATAGGCCGACATCTAGTGGAAGCTGCGGAGTATTAGTTTGTTTTTCGAAACTCGAAAATGGGCGTCGACACAGGGCGTGCCAGTAATACTATCCCTAGTGTGACGTCCACTGAACCCAAGATCCCTCACGCGTCTAGGATCCTCAGATTGTTTTTTTCCGCCATACTGGTCGGAAGCATTTTGCGGAGTCCCCTGGCCTTAGCCATACTTTTGCTAAAAATTTAAAAATAATAATCTATTGACATCCTTCCCCACCCCAACGTCGAACTTCGACACTCTACGCCGGCTGGAGAAGAAATCGACCGTCGGCTGCTGCACGACGGATTTGGGCCTCAGAAGGCTGCTGGCCTTGGCCCGGGCCTTGGAAGGCCTCTGGCCTCGGCCCTGCAAGTATGGAGAGTGGGGGGTGATACATACTCTACACTCTTGGTATATAGGTACACCTTATACATTTCCTACACTTAACAGCCCGCTGCCTCAAGGTGCGTATGGAGGGTACCCCTTTTCAATTCTGCCCCAAGTGCAATCGCAAATACCCTTGGGTCGACAGGCACGCCACGTGCAATCTCTGCTTGCCGAGGGACCACCCCGAAGCGAACTGCAGAGCGTGTAGTAGGTTTAAACCTAAGACACTTAAGGACCGTTCGACAAAGCGTTGGGCCCACCACGCCAGGCAGGCGGCCATGGCAGCGGAGGGCGCCTTCAGCGACGCCGTACTTTCGGACGGCGAGGGCATTACGGCGTCGAAAGATAGCCGAGCGCAGGTCCCCGACCTCGGAAGGTCGTCCGGCAGGGCGGCTATGGGGAAGACCCCCGGCGACACAAGTGCTTCACATAATACACACATCAAACACACTAAGTCCAACCGAGACTCGACGACGTCGAGTTCTCGGAAAGAGGCACAAACAGAACGGTCCGATTCGGTGTCCTCTGGGCGCTCTCGATCATGATCGCCGCATGACTCCAGGCAATCATCCACTCTTGCCAAGAGTGCCTCGCTCCCTAGGCTAACAGAAGTTCGATCGTCGGAAGACGAAGACGACTTCCACCCCCAGGCCGTGCTCCAGGAGTCGGAGCCCGCAGTTAAAACCAGCGAGGCCCCACGCTCGAAGGACCGGGACACCACCCCCGATCCTTGACGCCAGGCGTCGAAAGACTCTGGAGCCACTAAAGGACAGGGAAAATATTTTTCCACTCACGGGGGGGGGGGGGGGAAACAGCAGAAGAAACAACCTTTGCACTCTTCCACACCTGTGAAACACACCACTCCCCCTAAACAGACAGACAAAACCAGGTCTGCTGATATGTCTAAAACCAGCAAAGCTACTCAAGATAAATCCCATAGACCTGCTGAGAGAGTCATTCCCAGTTCCAAAAAATGGTCCAGTGAAGACATAGATAGGGTCATGTCAAGAATGTCTTCTTTGGCAGATTTTTATGATAAAAATCCAGAACATTTCCTCTCGTATGATCCACAGGGGGTGACACCCTCAGGCTCTACTGATCCTATCCCCCCTGAGTAAAAGACCCCGGTTTGAAACTCCGATGAGGTCAGAACCCTTCGAGGTACAACCACACGCAAGACCATACTCACTGTATCAAGGAGAGGCTTCCTTTTGTGAGGACCAAGAATTTGGTATGATAGAAGAGCAAACCGGGACGGGCTACTATGGGGATGATGAGGACCAGGAAGAGGAGGACCCGGAAACATACAGAGTAGGTTCCCCGGTAGAGAACGAAGCCCCGGTTACCGACTCCCCGGTCGATAACCAACCCCTCCTAAACGAGGTTCTCGCACGCGCAGCAGAACATTTCCACATTGACACCCACGGTGTCCAGGAGGAAAGGGACTTCGCAGAAGAGTTAGTGGGAGAAAGGAGGCCTGTTGCCCAGACCATCCCTATCCTTAAATCCATTCAGCGGAGAATAGATCCGTCCCTGGTGAACCCGAACCTCACCAGAGCAGTCAATCCCAGGGTTGAAAAGCTTTTCAGGGCGGCCCAGTCTGACCCTCTCTATATAAGAGGACATCTGAAGCCAGACTCCCTAGTTGTCACCAACACTCGTAAGAGGGCTGGAACACCCTTGTCATCGTCCGAAACTCCTCCCGACAAGGAGAGCAAAAAACTATATGGTTTCGGCAGGAAAGTAGCCTCAACGTCCGCCTATCAAGCAAGGATTGCAAACTCCACCACCCTGTTGGCCAGCTACAACTGCCATCAGTGGGAAGAAGTCGCGGCACTCATAGCCTCTGCTCCTGAACCTTTAAAGGGCCAGTTAGCTCGGATTTCCGCAGAGGGTAGAGCCGTGTCTGGTTGCATTTTGAAAGCAACCTTCGACGCCGTGGACAACGCAGGCAGATTGATAGCGGAAGGCACTGTTATCAAAAGACATGCGTGGTTACGGCAGTCTGGTTTTAAGGCAGAAACCCAGGCATCATTGTTGGACAAACCGGTGGAAACCGATCTGTTTGGTAAGGCGGTCGAAGACGCACTGAAGAATGCCAAGGACGTATACGAAACACTCGTCCCTTGGCCAGTTAACCAATAAACCCCCTAACCAGAGAGGGAATAGTAATTTTCGTCGCCCACGCGGCCAAAATTCCCAGAGAGGATCTACCTATTCCCAAGGGCAGGGTACACAGTGGAACAACAACCAACAGTCTACCCAGGGTTACGGCAGAGGTAATATGAGAGGTCGTGGTAAAGGCAGAGGCAGCCCCAACAAGGGAGGCGGCACGCCTCCACCACCAAAGCAGTGACGCTCAGTTCAGGGTCCCTTCTCACGCAACCCCAGTAGGGGGGTGCATTTCCAACTTCACCCAGGCTTGGGAAGGGATCACATCAGACAGATGAGTGCTGTCAACAGTATCCAACGGATATTGTATAGAACTACTGCAGCGTCCCCGGAACCATCCTCCACGACAAAGAGTACACTCTTTAGAACATCAGAAGATTCTCCTCGAGGAGATCGCCATTCTGCTAGAAAAGGACGCGATAGAACTCGTCACGGGACACCAGGTAAACAAGGGTATTTATTCAACTTACTTCCTTGTGCCAAAGAAAGATTTGACAATGCGCCCAGTATTGGACGTACGGCCTGCCAACAAGTATGTTAAGCCCCAAACATTTCGTATGACCAAGCTACAAGAGGTAATCCCCCTCCTAAAAAAGGGGGATTACATGGCAACCTTGGATATGAAAGATGCTTATTTTCATATTTCCATGTTCCCAGCGCACAGAAAGTATTTGCGCTTCAAGGTGGACAGCCGACACTACCAATTCAAGGTACTGCCCTTCGGGATAGCTTCAGCACCAAGGGTATTCACCAAGGTACTGGCGGTGGCGGCTGCACACCTACGCAGGGAGGCAATCCCAGTGTACCCTTATCTGGACGACTGGCTCATAACGGGGGAAACCCCAGGAATTTGCAGGACAAACATTCAAAGGACTATCGACCCCCTTCACGAGTTAGGCTTCTCAATGAGAAAAAGTCAAGCCTAGTGCCAAGCACCTCAAAACAATTCCTAGGAGCAATCCTAGATACCCAAGAGGGGTTGACCTTTCCTTCAGAAGAAAGAATTCGGAATATACTACTGCAAATTCCGCATTATCAGTCCGGTCAACAAATAACGGTACGCAAAGCAATGCGTTTACTGGGCGTGATGGCGTCATGTATTTACCTGGTCCCCCACGCGCGCCTGCGCATGCGTCCCATGCAGGAATGGTTGGCGAAACAGTGGTCTCAGGCAAGTGGTCAGTGGGACGATCTAGTGGTCGTTTCACCAACACTGGTACAAAACCTTCACTGGTGGACAAGAGAGAATCTCGCACAGGGGAAACCCTTTTACGATCCCGAGGTACAGGCAATAGTCACTACAGACGCATGCCTGACGGGGTGGGGAGCTCACCATCTCCACCACACAGCTCAGGGTCTCTGGTCTCACTCAGTGGCCAGGAACCACATCAACCTGCTAGAGCTTCTGGCAGTATTCAGAGCGCTTCAGGCGTTCGAGCCCCACCTACTAAACCTCTCAGTGCAAATCCGGACGGACAGCACAACAGCCATGTTCTACCTGAACAAGCAAGGAGGGACTCCCTCGCCAAATCTGTCCAAGCTTGTCCAGAAAATCTGGATATGGGCACTCAGACGGAACATCTTCCTGTCATCACAACATGTTCCAGGGGAGCTCAATTCCCTAGCGGATGCTCTGAGCAGAGACTCCCTCCCAGAGGAACACGAATGGGTTCTACACAGAGAGGTCGTAGAAAATATCTTCTCTCAGTGGGGTTTCCCCACTATAGACTTATTCGCCACAAGCAAAAACAGACAATGCCCAGGATTTGCATCCAGGTTCCCCCAACCAGACTCCTAGGGGAACGCCCTGTGGATGAACTGGTCAGGGATGTTTGCGTACGCTTTTCCACCAACTCCTCTCATCAGGAAAGTGGTGAACAAGATGAACAGAGAGTCGATGACGCTCGTCCTAGTTGCTCCCATGTGGGCAAGACAACCGTGGTTTCCACACCTACGCAGGATGGCGGTGTGCGAGCCCATCAAACTTCCAGCCTGGTACAACCTACTGTCCCAGCACCAAGGTCAAACAGTGCACCAGCAACCCAACTCAATGAACCTGGCAGCATGGCTCCTGAGGTCATAGAGTTTGGACATCTCAATTTGCCACAGAGGTGTATGGACATCCTAAAGGAATCTAGAAAACCAAACACAAGGCACTGTTACTTTGACAAGTGGAAGAGGTTCGTTATCTGGTGCCAGAGTAGATCAATCAACCCGGTTGATTGCACTCCTTCCACTATTGTTACATACATGCTCCACCTGCTGGATGCAGGATTGGTTTTTAACTCACTGAAGGTACACCTGGCAGCCCTGTCGGCTTACACCACTTCCCATAGCAAAGTTTTGTGGTGGAAGGTACCAGTAGTTAAAGCCTTCATGGAAGGAGTAAAGAGACTTCACCCTCCTATTTCAAACCCACCACCAGGGTAGGACCTTAATGTGGTGCTAGCCAAGCTCATGGGCCCCCCTTTCGAACCCATGCATAAAAGCAGTCTCAAACACCTGACTTATAAAACAGCCTTCTTAGTAGCTATTACTTCTATAAGAAGGGTCAGTGAAATTCAGGCTCTGTCAGTGCAGGATCCCTTCTTTACTGTCCATAAAGACAAACTGGTTTTACGCACACACCCTAGGTTCTCACCTAAGTTTATATCTAAATTCCATGTAAACCAGCCCATCGAGCTTCCGGCTTTCTTCCAGGACCCACAAAGCTCGGCTGAGGTGAAACTACATACCCTAGATGTGCGTAGGGCGGTCCTCTACTATGTAAATAAAACCAGACCGCTAAGAAAAACAGATCAACTGTTTTTCTCCGTAGCTACAGGCAGAGAGGGGAATCGCGTCTCTAAAGGTGCCATCTCGAAGTGGATTATTAACTGTATCCAGCTGTGTTACTCACTCTCTGAAAGAACTCTGCCTTTCACGCCAAGAGCCCACTCTACCAGAGGCATTGGGGCCACTCTGGCTTTCATTGCAAATGTACCCCTTGACACCATTTGCAAAGCAGCTACTTGGAGCTCTATTCACACTTGTACTCAGCATTACTGCATTGACACCCATTCCAAGACAGATACACAAGTGGGACAAGCGGTTCTAAGACACTTATTTGCTCATGACCCTTCTCACATCCCACCTCCTTCTTCAGGTACTGCTCGCTAATCTATGCACAGCATGTGATCTAAGCAGATTCCACAAGCCTCAGAAGGGATACATTACTCACCGTAATCGTATTTCTGATGCTTGTATCTGCTTAGATTCACATGCGACCCACCCTTCCTCCCCTCTGAGAGAAGGCGCATGATTGCTTGTAGTCTTACCTTTCTGTCTATCTGCTTGGATTATCTGTACTCACGCTACCTCATGTCAGAAAAAATAAAATCTGAGGATCCTAGACGCGTGAGGGATCTTGGGTACAGTGGACGTCACACTAGGGATAGTATTACTGGCATGCCCTATGTCGATGCCCATTTTCGAGTTTCGAAAAACCAACTGTAATACTCTGCAGCTTCCACTAGATGTCGGCCTATGCACAGCATGTGAATCTAAGCAGATACAAACATCAGAAATACGATTACGGTGAGTAATGTATCATATATATATATATATATATATATATATATATATATATATATATATATTGGGGGGTTTCCCCCCCGCATACATGTAACAATTGACCTTCACAATTCGGTCAATTGTAATTCGAACAATTGTAGTTCGAACAATTCGTATACATCCCATTACCAGGCTTCAGGCTGTCTTTCCCTGCTTGGCAGTGTCATTGTCGTTGAGTTGCCCTATTCATAATCTTTATTGGGTTAAGCAAATTGCAGGTCTATGGTTGTCCATGTGTCTCGTTAAGTCTGCGATTATTTATTGGAAGATACCTTCTTGTTGTGCAGTTACGTTCAGTTCTGATCTATCAGACTTACGAGTACTAGCTAAGATTAGATGACTAGTGTTCAGTGTCCCATGGACCAGACACAGCCATTATGGTCACGCCTGTGTCTTGTTGGGTGTGCAGATTGCTTGTAGAATGACACCTTCTCAGTGTGCATTTACAACAGTTCTGTTCTAGGTACGAAGACCAGTACTCGGTGATCCGAAGGTCAAGCAACAGATCAGGCTTTGATGTAAGTCGTTTGTCTGAACTGGCAATGTTATATGCAGCGGGGGTTAGTGTGTTCCTGATCTGGTGTGCGGTTAGAATATTGATAACAGGCAGCAGCACCTCGATGTCACTTGCAGAAGGTGGTCTTGCCAGATTCATTCACTGATTCAGAGTGGATTCCCTTGAGGTTTAACAGTCAGTCCATTTCTGAAGTTCGGTTATAAGTGCCAGTGGGCCCATATTCTGGAGCCCGGGTAATTGTTTATAGCGGGTGGATGGGTATTCCTGTCGTAGTTTATAGATACAATTGCAGAATTATATGATATCATTGCCCCTTCCGAGAGCTAACAGTGCTAGGGAGCACATCTGATTGTAGAGCGTAGTGCATATCTGCAAGAGACAAAAGAGCAAGTCCAACCCAAGCATACATGATACTGGGCCCTAGGTGAGGAGTTCATTGCTTCAATTCCCAGGCAGATAGCATGACTTCCTCAGATATCACCTTGTATACCCGGTGGTAACATGATCTGGCCCAGTCTTGATTGATTGATTTATTTATAGAGCGCCTTACACCAAGGCGCTGTACAATGGAACAACTTAATACAAAGAACAACAACAAAAAACATTGGGAGCACAAATTTCATCTTGAATCATTCTACAACAAAACAGTGCAATTATGTTAATGTTTTAACATAATTGTGATTAGGCTCTGGGTTTGTATTTCTGTGCATTAATTAACACATAAGTAATATTAACAGAGATTGACACTCCTGGACTGATAAAACAGTGCATATTTGGAGGAAGACTATTTTCTTCCTCCAAATATGAACTGCGTTATCAGTCCAGGAGATGTCAACTTCTGTTTGTATTCAGCTCAATCATGGAAAATAACACTCTGGTTTGAAAGGTAGTAATTTCCAGATAAATACAGATAAACGTCTCCTGATCTTAGAGCGTGTGCATGCCTGGTCGAGGACAAAAAGCGAGCCCAGTCATCGCGTAAGACCATAAGTGTTACTTAGAGTCGTGGGCATTTAGATTGTAGTGTGGTTTGGGGTGGCACAGTCGGCTTATTGGTGCCAGGGAGCAGCTAGGCCATTTTTGCTGAGCAGCAACTTCCTAGTGTTTAAATAAATTGATCACTAGTGCCTGCTTCTGTGTCCCGACTGTTCTTACCTCCCTGTGTTGATGCAGTTCCAGACTTTTTTGGCCCTTGGTGGTGGGTTGAGTGGCTCAGAGCGGTCCCTTACATGATTTAGGGAAAGAGACAGGTTTTGAGTGCTTTCTGGAAAGCCATGTAGTATTGACTGTGTCAAATGTGAGGATGCAGTGAGTTCCACGAAGTTGGTGCCAGGGTTGAGTAGGCGGACCCTTCAATCCTGGCTTAAATGGAGGCGGGAACCAATAGGAGGGCCGTGCTTGACCTTAAGGTGTGTGTTGGGAGGTAAGGCGTGATCTTTTCTTGTAGGTATTTGGGAAAGGCTTTGTGCACTGTTCGGTGAGTGATGCACAGTATTTTTAAGGTGGCCCGTTGCCCAATTGGGAGCCAGTGTAGGGTACGGAGAGCAGAAGAGATTTGATCCCTTCATCCCAGTGCAAGCGACAGTCCGGCAGCTGCATTTTGGACTCTTTGGAGTTTAAGTTGGTAGGCTGGTGCACCCAGGTAGATGAAGTTTGCATAGTCAAGTCTGGACATGGCAGTGGACATAATTGCAGCCAGTCTATTAGGGTAGGTGAGGTAAAGGAAGATGCGCTTTAGAAGCCTAAGGCGGTAGTGACACGATTTGGATACATTACTGATGTGGTGAGACTGGGTTAGGTCCGAGTCCATCATGCAGCAAAGAGTTTTGACGGTGGTGAAGGTAGGGGGGGGCATCAAGAGGAAGGGTGGCCATGTAGACAGTTGCAGAAATAGAGCTGTATTGCCGCACACCATGATCTGTTTTCCCTGGGTTCAGAAGGATAACGTTGCTTGTCATCCAGAGTTCAATGTCCGAGACATGCTGCTACGTCCGGGGGAGTATAAGAGTTGATTTTTGAATTCTCAGGATTAGTGTGTCATCGGTGCAGTTATAGCAGGTAAGGTTGTGAGAGCGAATGATCCCTGGTAGAGGGGTCATGTGAAGGTCGAAGAGAAGAGGTGGGAGGCAGGCGCCTTGGGGTACTCCAGTGTTCACTGAGCGTGCAGTGTAGAGGAAAGGGGGAGGAAAGTGATTTTCTGCAGTCGGTTCTTCAGGAATGAGGGAATCCAGTTGAATCTCGGATTCCTAGAGAGTGTAGTCGGTCAATGAGGATCGTGTGGTTAACAGTGTCAAACACTGCAAAGAGGTCAAGAAGAACAAGTGCTGTGCATCCTTAAGAGTCTGCATAGACTTTGTGGTCATCCCAGATAGAGATGAGTGTGGTTTCTGTTCTGTGGCACGGACAGAAGCATGATTGCGTAGGGTCTAGAAGCGTGTTGGATTCAATTAAACAGTTGAGCGGAGAGTATGCAGAGCGGTCGGTGAGCTTTGCCAAGAATCCGGTGTTCGAGATGGGCCTATAATTGATTGGTTGGAGAGGGGAGAGGGGAGAGGGTAGAGCGATGCTTTCAATAGAAGGGGGTTGACATGCGCAATTTTGAAGTGTTCTGGGAAGATGCCGTAGGTGAGGGAGTAATTAAGGGTATACACGCATTTCGCCGACCTATTTTTGGTCGTGGTACTTTCCATCGCCGGATTTTACATCGCCAGAAACCCCATTTTTTTATTTTGGGGGGTGTTTTGTTGGGGTTGGGGTATTATTATAATATTAAGGTGGGGGTCTGGGGGGGCGAACCCCCCCCCCCCCAGAATAAAAAAAAAAACAAAAACAGGGTTTCTGGCGATGTAAAATCCGGCGATGAAAACTACCACGACCAAAAATAGGTCGGCAAAATCACGTAGAACTGTAATTAAGTATGGGCCTTGGCAGTTTTCCTGCACAAGTGGAGGTGAAGATTTCTTTGAGGAGAGAGACGGGACAGAGGTCAAGAGGGGGGGGGCAGAGGGTCGGATGCTGGATAGTAGTTTGACTGACTAATTCCTTGCTAAGATAAGGTAGAACAAGCAGAACAAAGGGATTTCAAGAGGGTGGGGAGGGGGGGTGTAATGTAAATTCTTGAATAGCTGGTGTTGGGCCGGGGGTGAGGTTGGAGAGTTTGGCTTTGAGGGTGGTTGTCCTGTCTAGGGCTGCATTGTGGAAATGTTCAGAGAGGGAGTTGCAAAGCGTTTGCTTGGAGGTGGTCGGAGCAGAGGTGCAAGAAGGGTTCGATAATTCTGTGATGATCCTGTGGAGTTCTTTGCTGCAGCAGCGCAGGATTCTTCTATTGTAATGGGCTTTTTTGGCCTTTTGGATCTCCGATTTGTATTTTTGGTGATGGTGGGCAACACTGACTTGAGAGGGGTTCTGAAGGCTCACCATTTGTGCTTGAGGGAGCGATTTAGGGTTTTTAACGCCTTCAGGTGGGGTTGAACCACTTGGGGGTTGTTCCTTTTCAGGAGGGTAGCGGTGCTGGACAGTGGTCAGAGTAAGGAGTGAGTCGTTTAGCCCGGAATCAAAGGACTTGATGGGTGCAGGTCTATCTGTTGCCAGGAGTGCACGGAGGGTGCGTAGCAGGGCTTCAGCCAGGTCAGGTGGTACCTTGACCTTGTTCCAGCATTTGAAATCGCATTGATGGACAGGTGAGGCCTTGGGAGGTGGGGGCGGTGTGTGGAGAGAGAAAGGTATGGCTGAGTGGTCTGTCCAGATTGGGGGGGGGGGATTATGGGTGGATGCCGAAACTAGGTCGGATGAGCTGAAATGGCATCAAAGCTGTGACCTGCAATGTGGGTGGGTCCTGTGGTATGCCACGTAAGGTTGAGAGCCTTTAGACAGTCAACCAGTGGTTGAGTCATGGAGTTGTTGGTCACGTCAAACCAAATATTAAAGTCCCCCACTTGGGTGAGTGCTGGGTGGTTGACTAGTGTGGTTACTAGTGAGTCACACGGCTGTTGGTGAAGTGTCATATCCAGGTGGCCTGTAGAGGAGTAAGATGCAGTGTGAGAGTGGGCAGTAGAGAGAGTTTGACTAGAGGTTATTCACACTGAGCTGTGCAGGGCTGAGTTTTGGTGAGTGTGATGGAAATGTGAGGTTTGTGGAGGATGGCTACTCCTCTATTGGGTCTTTTGTGGGAGATGAGCGAGTAATCAGGAGGGAATGCTTTGTGTGCGATTGGCTTGAAATTGTCTGAGAGCCATGTTTCAGTGATGAACACGAGATCAGGATTGTCTGATGTTAGGAGGTTAAAGATGTTGTCTGTTTTTGGCCACGGAGCGAGCATTGAAAAGGAGGCAGGTGACTTGATGGGAATTGGCAGAGGTAGTGTTTCTCCAGGTGTCTGGGGCTGGAAGAACTTGGTTGATCAGAGTGGCTCCTGGGCCGGTCTAGGTCACTGCAGAGGATGGACCGGGTAAGTCGGTGTGATTGGAGGGTTGGTGTTGGGGGATTCTGTTGGTGGGAACGGACAGTGTTGGAAGTGGATAAGGAGTGGGAAGTGTGAACGGACAGCAACAGGCCTTCGCGAGAGGGGTGGCGTGGCATCAGATGTTGGAGGGGGAGGTGATTGGAGCCAGTGCAGTGGGTGGTGTCAGGCTTGGTGCTCTATGGGATTTGTGCCCGGGGGGATGGGTGATGTGTAGATGTAGTGGAGGAAAGGTAGTGTTCAAAGAGGGATGTGGGTTCATGGGTAACGGAGAGGCTAGGAAGGGCGAGGTGGGTGGACTGATGCAGGGGTGGCGTGGCATGAGGAGTAGAGGGAGGGGGGCTTTCTCTACTTCTGTGTTTTGTGTGTTTGGGGGCAAGAGGTGTGAGAGAGGGTGGGGTGTGTGAGGGGAAAGGGGTTGAAGCGATGGTTCTGGAAAGGTTAAGACGTGCCGTACTGAGTGAGGGCATGGGGTGGCCTGGTGTTGGAGGTCAGGGGTGTGGGGAGGATAAGAGGAAGTGGCAGAGGAAGGGGCATGTTTGTAGGTGGGGTGTGGACGGGCCAAGTGAGGTGGAGGTCAGGCCAGTTGGGGCCGAGGTGGTCTGGTCTGAGAGTTGGACGCTGGGTAGAATGTGGCAGAGGGTGAGTGTGGGTCTACTGGCCGGGTGAGTGCGATTAGGGGCGGGTGAGGTGGATAGGGAGTTGGAGGTAGATGGGGAGAGTGGCACGGTGAGTGATATTATGGGTGCGCCAGAGAGCGCCTCTGGTCTGGAAGTTGGACGCTGTGTGGAAGTGGGAGGGTGTAGGTCTTTCTGATGGGTTGGCACTCATTGAGTTGTATATTCCGTGCTAAAAAGGTTGTGAGAGGACTGTATTTAAAACGAAACTTGGCTGATTTTAGTTTTGCATGGTTTTATAGAAGGAGTTGTCACAGGTGAAAGGTGCAACAGCTGAAAAAATAGGTCTGTGCTAAATCGAGAGACTCCTCTGGTGTGGTAGCTAAAGTTGGGGAGGCAGAAAGAGCTCGGGCAATGCGGCTTGCACATGCTCGACTCGAGTCTCAAGACACTAACCCGCCAAAACCTGGGCTGAGCCCCACCTCTTTTTGCTACTACCGGTGGAAAATAAAAATCTTTCTGGAATGTGGGCACATGGTGTCTTCCTGAGTTTGTCCTGTCCCTCATTACTCCGCATTAGAAACTGAGACTGTGGGGCGGGACAGGAAGTTGCAGTGAGGCGAGTGGTAACTCCCTTTTTTGGTCCTGCACTTCCACCTTTGTTTTAATTGTGGGGCAGACAGAGTCCTTCGCTGCCTGCAATTTCAACATTTCATGCACACTACTCGACCTGAAGCATCATTTACGGTCATCTCTCTTACCCTATCCTAGCTCCAGTATTCACATTTCGGGGCAGGTAGCTGCTCCATCGCTGCCTGCCCCAAGAACAAATTAAGAAATAGAACTTGCACTGTTGCCATGCCAGCGCCACAAGTCTACCCCTCCCCATCCGCCCTGTTTCTGCCAGTGTTATGGAAAATCTGGTATCCTTTGAAACGTTGTCTCTTCTGTTGCCCTTGAGGCCCCTCCTTTTGATCACTGATTGGGCAACGCAGGGAGATGGGCATCTTTAGTTTAGGGAGTGCGGTGGCAGGACCCCCGGAAAGGGGTCTTTCGATGGGGAGGCAGGGTGCTTAGGTCTTTTGTTCTGGAGGGGAGGGAGGATGCCAAGCGTGGAATGGATTAGGAGTCGGCGTCAGCAGATAGGCATCTTTTGGTGGGTGGGATGTGATGTGCAGAAACGGGTCTATTTGCGTTGTGGTTGGGAGGTGGGGAGGCCAACAAGAGTCTTGTGTTATTTGGTAGGCAGGATAGCAGGTAGGGGTTCGGAGGGGCGTGCTCCTTTGTGTATGTGCTGAAAGCTTGCACTGTCTACCCATTTCCAATATATATGCAAGCATTATTTTCCCGGCTTGGCTCTCGTTAGGCTCTTTAAAGCCAGACCCCCTGGCTCGTCTCTATTCATGTGTTCTCTGGGTTGCCCCACTGAAATAGCAGCAGCACCTGCAGCCCTCCTGGTGCAGGGGGGCCATGCCACACCAGTTCTAGGGGGGGCCTGTCCAGTTCTCACCCATCAGATTGAGGGCTGAACCAGGGGCGAAGTCGGGTCACAGCGCAGGAATGAAGCTCTCACAGCTGGAGAATTCACGGAGTGGATGTGAGAGAAGGTGTATGGGTGAGTGACTGGTGGGTGAAAGGGGATGCATTTGATCATGTGTACGTGCAAGGCTCTGTGAGGCTGTGGATCAATGGAGCATTGCTGACATTTCCTTAAGTGACACGGCATGTTTTATTGGCCTTTTCGGGCAAAGGCAACTTCGTGTGCGTTATTAAATGGCTAGATTGGCATTTTGGATCAATCGGGTAGGAAATGCATTTAAAACAAAGGTCATCACTATGTAAATAATTAGAAGTGGATTATGGAAAGGGTATTAATCCCAGATGCATCAGCTATGTGAACATGGTCAAACCCATGGTTGTCGACTCTAGTTGGTCCTTACACCATAACCACTGGTTGTGTGTTATCGGACATAGGGTTGGCTATACAAGAAATACATGTGGTGATTAGAAAAGCCAAGCTGGTTGAGCTGGAATACATTTGTATTGTCCCGGGAGGATAGCTCAGCGGCAACGTGCTTGCCTTGGAAACAAGGCGACACAAAGCAATACAGTTCGATCTCCGGGTACCTCTGGGTATTAAGCGCGTTATAAATACGCAACTAAGAGACATATTCCTTTAAGAGCACCTCGAACCCGGGCTGTGTGAGCGCTTTAAAAATGCAAAATAAATAAATAAAATAAATGGACCCGATATTGGATACGCTGAATATCAGTGATGTCCTAAAATATCAGATATCGTTGGTGCAGTGATGAAATGATTCCATAATTGTTCCATGTACACCAGGTCTGTTGTCATGGTACATAAGTGACAGGATGAAAATTCCATTAGTATGTAAATCCTACCGAGGTAGGACTGCCAAATCATGCCATTGGACAGCCTAATTTAGACCGTTGGTACATGTGTTGAGGCGAAGTATCCATTGTGGCTCTCTCCTAAGTAACATATTGTTAAAGTTATCCCCTCGTTTAGGTTTGTTCACTTTTTCGATGATTGTCCAGTGGAAAATCTTCAGGGCCATGGCCTGTTGCCAAATAGTGGGATACCAATGCAGCTGTACGTTTCCCTCTGCTTAGGCATGATTTATGCTCTATTAGCCTTTTTTTGACAGGACGTGTTGTCATGCCCACATAATGGAGATTTCACGCAATGTAATAAGATATATTACCCCGTACTGTTACAATTAGTAAAGGATATTTTTATCCATGGGGTGCGCCACCCTATGTCTATACTCGTACTTCGTTTTGTCTGTGCATACATGGAGCATCTCCCACAGGGTGCATGACTAACTGACTCTGGTTGTCATCAGCTTTATTGCTTTCTTGTGGAAGCGTTTTGAAGCCTGTCCCTGATATTTTGCCTATGCCTCAAGGCGAAAAAGGGAGACGGGAGCGGGTGTTCTCCCGTGCTAAGAATCGGCCAGAGTTTCTTTATCTCGTTATTCATTCTATTGAATAAAGGCGAGTAACTGAAGACAGCAGTTATATTTACCCTAGCTGGGGGTTTTGGATGCTGTTGTAAAGTGATCTCTAGGGATGTTTCTGGCTTGCTTGTATGTTGAGTTCACAATTTGTCTGGGGTAGCCTCTGCTGACCAATTGTTTTTTCAGTGTCTTGGCCTGTAGGGCGTATTGGTAGTCTGCGTACATGTACAGCTATACCTCAAAAACTGGCCGCATGGGAGGATATCTCGTAGTGCTTGTGGATGATAGCTCGAATATACTAACAGAGTTCCGATCTGTCGGTTTTGGGTACACTTTGGACAGCAATCGACCCCCTTCGGAGATTGTTTAAATCGAGGAAGTGAGTCTCCTCCTTGCTTGGCTCAAGAGTGAATTTGAGATGTTGGTTACAGGCATTAAGCCATACGTGAAAGGCTTGCAATTCTTCCATAGTTCCTTTGAAAATACGGTATAGACGTACATGTACACAAACGACCGATTACGCAAGACATGGTTTTTTTTTTTTTTTTTTTTTAATTTATGTTTATTGGTTTTAACACGATTGACTCATTGATAGACAATTTGATATGCATAACTCAAGAACAACATAGTATAACTTCCCCAAACCTCCCTTCCCTCCCCCCTCCCCCTTTTCAACCGAGACCACCGATAAGTTCTCAATCTTCTTTAGGATCTCGTGCCGGGCCGGGACTGTCCGTTTTGTCCGAGGCACCATCCTGCGCCTCCGGGTGGAGTAGTGGCACCGTAAGCGCCACCCAACTGAGAAAATCTGCGCTGGAGTCAAGGCGCTGCACGTGTATCGCCGTTTCCCACGCTGCAGTCTCCGCCGCTATCCATCTCCTGAGGTCGCTCCACCAAAGGGCCTCGGTTGGACCTCTAGCGCTCTTCCATTTCATAGCTATACGCCTCTTCGCGGTGATGTAGATCAAATCAGTGAGTCTATTCAGGGGCCTATTCTTGCTACTTCGCTTGTATTGCCCCAGTATGCAGGCTGCCGGCTCGCGTATTTCTACCTCGATCCCCGCAGTCGCCACCCTCTCTTTTACTCGGGCCCAGAACCTCTGGATCGTCGGGCAGCCCCAGAACATGTGGGTCATTCCTGTCCTTGGCTCGTGGCATTTTGGGCATGTCTGGGTTGTGGCGCCTTTGAACTTAGATATAGCTTCGGGCGTGAGGTAGGCTCTGTTGGTGATGTACAGCTGGATGAGTTGGAGACGGGCATTCCTGGAGATCTTTCTATGGTAATGGGTTATTTTCTCCCATGCTCTGTCTTCAAATTCCAGGCCCATTTCTCTTTCCCACTTCCCTTTGCACTTTAGCTCATTGTTGGTTGAGCCCTGCAGGAGGGCCTCATATATCCTGGAGACTTCGTGGCCGCCTTCAGCAGTGTTCAGCATTGACTCGACGGTTTCATTTTCTGTGATTTGGACGATAGTCTCTGGCCACTTAATCTTCAGGGCCTGTGTCACGGCTCCGTGGAGCAAGAACTGGCCTGTGGGCAGGCCTGTAGATTCACTAAGGTCCGTGAATGTCGTGAGTTTCTGGTCGTGAACAAGGTCCCCAAGTACCGCCACTCCGTAGGGTTCCCACTGGGTGCGTGTTTCTATGTGTCCCCATGAGGATTTGGCCATGATTGCCGCGATGGGGATCTGCGGGGAGTACGGGTCTGGCGGCCCCACTATTCTGCAGGCTCTCTTCCAGAGCTGGGTTCCAAGCTTGATCAGGTAGGGACACTGTCTTAACGCCCCCTGCTCCACCCACAGCAGGTCTCGGAGAAGCAGTCGAGGTAGGGCAGGTTGTAGAAGTCGGGTGTCTGTGGTGACTTCGTCAGCCATCCAATGCGTTACATGTCTTAGTTGGCTGGCTAGGTAGTACAGTTCGAAATTGGGGATTTTCAATCCCCCTTTTTCGTAGGGCCTTTGGAGAGTATCGAGCGCCACCCTGTGCCTGCCACCCTGCCACAGGAACCCTCTACAGAGTTTGTTCAGCTCCCTGAAAAAGGCGGGGGGGATGCAAAAAGGAATGTTGACGAAGCAATGTAGTAGGCGGGGGAGTGCTACCATTTTAAGGAGACCAGCCCTCCCAGCAACAGAGAGGGAGCTTACCCCAAAAGGCCATAGACTTAGCGAGTGCATCTTTTGCCCTGACTGTGTTGAGAATGTGTTCAGTACTCGGGTTACGGTGGATGGTAACGCCCAGGTATCTGAAGGATGTCACCTGCCACTGGAGATCCAGGGGGGGCAGGGATCTATGCTCCTCGCTAAATAGCGCAGCGAGGGGGTAGAGGCAAGACTTATCTTTATTAATCTGAATGCCCGTGAGTTTGTGAAAACAATCTAATGTCTCTAGTATGTGGGGCAGTAGGTGCTCAGGGTCGTGTAGGTACAGCAGCATATCGTCTGCGTACATGGAGATAAGATGTGTCACTCCGTCCAACACGATGTCTCCGTATTCCTGGCGGAGATATGCAGCAATCGGTTCAGCAGCGATAATATATAGCATGGGGGAGAGAGGGCATCCCTGCCGTGTGCCTCTGTAGAGGGGCCATTTGTCTGAGTAAGTCTTGTTAGTACGCACCCTGGCTGTAGGGTTAGTGTAGATCAATTGGGTCCATCTAAGGAAGGCAGGTCCGATCCCCATCTTAGCCATAGTGGCGTATAGCCATTCCCATCTCACCGAGTCGAAGGCCTTGGTGGCGTCCAGTGACGCTACGGCGTATTTCTGGGGCCCTCGCTCGGTGCTATATATAATATGGTGTAATCTACGCAGGTTTTCGGTGATGGAGCGCCCTGGCACGTACCCAGTCTGGTCCTGGTGAATCAACACAGGTATCGCTCTGCGTAGTCTGTTAGCGAGGAGTGCCGTCAGAATTTTATTATCTACATTTAACATGGAGAGTGGCCTGTATGACCCACAGTCCGCCCCATCCCTCCCGGGTTTCAGCAAGGGGATAATAACTGCCTCTCTCATGGAGTCGGGGAGCATGCCCTGTTCAAAGGCTTCGTTATATACCTGCGCTAGCAGTGGAGCAAGGGTCTCCTCGTGCGTCTTATAAAATTCCCCGGGTAGGCCGTCCGTGCCCGGCGTCTTTCCAGAGGGTATTGTTCTAATTATTGCCGCCACTTCTTCAGGGGTGATCGGATCATCTAGGGCTTCGGCCATCTGTGTATCTAGTTTGGGTAGCCTTATGCAGTCCAGGGCATCCTCGATCCCGGATTCGGGTGGAGGCGGGGTCGGGGAGTAAAGGTCTCGATAGAACTCGGAAAAGACAGAGTTAATCTCTGCCTGGGTGTGCACAGTCGTGCCATCTGGTCTGCGTATGTGGCAGATGGGGGTCCTGGGAGTTTCTCGCCTGTATAACCATGCTAAGAGTTTCCCAGGTTTATCTCCCAGGGCGTGAGTTCTTTCCGTGTGCTTAGCGTAACTTAATTTCCCAAGGGTCTCCCAGTGCGACAAACAGGCTTGTCGCAATTTAGTTATTTCCTGCAAGCGTTCGGGAGTCGAGTCTGCCTCGCTCTCCAGTTCTCCCAGCTTCTTTTCCGCCCCTGCCAGGGAATTTACAATAGATCTCTGGGCACCCCCTACCGTGGCTATTATTTCCCCCCTCATAACCACCTTATATGCCTCCCATGCGGTGCCAATATGTTCTACACTATCTAGATTATTTTGCCAGAATTCCTCCGTGCTGTCTTGTATGTGGTTGCGGAAGGCCGCATCAAGTAGGGCCTCGGCTCTAAGTCTCCACGTGGGAACCGGGGGTCTGGGTGGAAACACCTCCCAGGTGGTCAACATGGGGGAGTGGTCAGACAATACCCTAGGTAAATATTGTGCGTCATGGAACATGGCCTGCTGCCCATGACTGATTAGAATGTAGTCTAGTCTCGTGTAAACATTGTGCGGAGGGGAGAAGAAGGAATATTCTCGCAGTTCTGGGCCTGATACCCTCCACAGGTCGCAGAGTGAAAAGTGGCTTATCAATTTAGCTAATATTTTAGCTGGGGGGGATGGGTGTGAATGTTTAGCGTCTGACCTATCTAAGAGGGGGTCTAGGGTACAATTGTGGTCCCCTCCCCATATCATGATGCTGTTTGCGTGAGGGCCCAGTCTGGCGTATAGGGAGTTGAAGAAAGCCGTGGCGTCGTGATTGGGTGCATAAGTGCTAACCAGGCACAGGTCTCTACCCTCCACGGTGCCCTGAACGAGGGCCATCCTGCCCTCATCGTCCGTCTTGGTACCCGTTACTCTGAAGGGGACGGACGGGTCGATCCATATCAGAACCCCTCTTGCGAATGAGGAATAGGAGGAGCCGATGAGGGTTCCTTGCCACCTTTTGGCTAGCGTCTTGAGTTTTGCCTCCGAGAGGTGTGTTTCCTGCAGCATGGCGATTCCGACCTTCTGGCGTCGCAAGTATGTGTGGATCCGGCGTTGCTTCACGAAGTTATTCATGCCTCTGACATTCCATGTCATAACTCTGATTCCGTCAGCCATAGTTGGCATGTTGTTTATTACTTCTCTCCGGCCTTGAGCAAGGTCCAATTGATGGTGGATTTGTTGTGAGGTTATTCGGTGATCTCGGTGTTTGTTGAACAAAAGTCCCAACCTGGGTGTAAACCCCCCGTTGCTCCCTCCTCTTCATTCCCTGTGTCCCAACCCACCCCCCTAACTGCGAACAAGTCAAACATAGAACCAGCCCAGCGAGGTCTCCCTCGTTAAGACAAACCCGTTTCTGCTCCTCGGGGCCGAACATTGGCTCCAGGTGCCCTACGGGAGGGTATATGTACCCAAAGAAAGGAAGAAAGAACTTTCAAGGGGTTGGGGTGAACCTTGACTCGTGCGTCTCCTAGCGAAGGATCTTTCCAGCTGTATGGAATTTCGGTGCGTCCATCAGTGGTGGGTGACGAACGCGCAGTTCCCGGCAAGTGACAGGGGAGCCCTCATCTAGGCTTCCGTTTCCTTTCTTCAATATCCGGTATTTGTAGACCGTCCATCCAGTCTCTGGCCTGTGCGGGAGTATCAAACAAATGTGCTTTATTTTCGTGCAGTATTTTAAGTTTTGCCGGGTACAGGAGCATGTAGCGCAGCCCAGCGGCTTTCAATCTGGCCTTCGTGTGTATGAACTGGGCTCTGTCCATTTGAACCTGGAAGGTATAATCGGGGTAAATAGCGATTTTGGCAGAGTCGCGTATTATCTGACCGCCTGTTCGGGAGAAAGCTAGGATTGTTTCACGGTCCCTGTAGTTGAGAACTTTAGCTATCACAGGTCTTGGTGGGGCCCCCGGTGGTGGTTTCCTGGCGAGGGAGCGATGGGCCCGTTCAATCGTGAATCCTTGGGAGAGTTTCCCAGCGCCCACCTCCTGCAGGAGGAGGTTTTCTATATAGGTTGTGGGGTCTGCGCCTTCGGAGCCCTCAGGCAGCCCAAGGAGGCGAATGTTATTACGTCGGGCTCTCCCCTCTGCTTCCTCTGCTCTGTTTTCTAAGTTTTTGACCCGTTGTTGGAGTTCATCCACGTCCCGGAGGAGGTGTGTTTTGGATGCGGTATTCTCCCTAACCTGTGTCTCGAGCACCTCCGTCCTGCCAGCTAGGGTTCGGACGTCTTGTCTCAGGAGGCCCAGGTCTGTGGCAACTGCATCTATCTTATGCTCCATTGTCGCCTGGAGCTGCCTAATGGCCTCCAGGATCTGGGTGTTGCTGGGCTCGGCAGGCGTTGTAGTTGTGGGGTCCGAATGAGGGTCTGTGGTCCCCCCCCTCAGGTCCGCGAGGCCCGTTGGCTCGCTGGCTGCATAAGTGTCCATGGTTGTCTGCCGCTGTCGGGGCTTGCTGTTCCTGCCAGCCATCTCGGAGATGCTCAGAGGTCCGGCTCCGGAGGCGCCCAGGGCACCGGCAGCAGTCCGCAGATTCCGCCGCGGAGGGGAGTCTCTCACTGACACCGCGAGGTCCACCCGGCGGTGCCACCCGGGATCGAGGCGAAGATCCGTAGGCGTCACCGCGCCCGGGGGCCCCGTGGTATGGGAGGGAAGGCAATGTCCGTTCAAGAGGCAGCTCACCCACTGCTATGGGTTGCTCAGAGATGGTGGAGCTCCGAAGCTCCACTGCGGTGTGGTGGTAGGGCCCTCTCACCAGTGGTAGGCGGTCCGAGGGGGCCTCTCAGCGGAGTCACTGGACCACGGATGGGACTTCTGTGGCGGGGGTCGGGGAGGCGCGCAACTCGAGCCCCCCATTAGTGGATGCAGGCCCGTGGTATGGTGAGGAAGGTTGGCCGATTCCTCGTGGGTGCTGCTGGGCTGGATCCCACCAGCCGTCGGGCGCCGGGCGCCAGGCGAATCCGGGTAGCGAAGGAGCGCCGGTGCCCCTTGTTGGGGGGTCGTAGGGAGCGGGTTGGGCAGTCCAACTGCTAGATCGTGCGGTTGCGTAGGATGGGGAGCTCCTATGCTTCGAGGCAGGCCAGCCCCATGCGAGCGCAGCGAGCGCATCGAATGGTCTCCTTCCGCCGGCGGGCGCAGGCAAGGCCGGGCATCGGGGGAGCTCCAAGGCCCCCGGAGTGTCAGGGCCTCTTATTGGAGGCGCAGCGGGGAGCGGGCGGGTATTAAATCCAGGGCGCAGGGTCGGGATCCAAGGCTCCAGTGGCACCCGCTCTCCCACCACTCCCGGTGTCCGCGTTCGGGCTGAGTCGGTCCCCCTCCGCCTACCTCCGCCGCGCCGGCCGGCCCCGGGTCCGCCGGCGTTGCTCTCGGCTCAGCTGGGCTCCACTGCTCCCACCAGGCTGGTCACGGCTCCACGGCGGGCACGATCGCCTCCTCGCGCCGCTCTCCTCCCTCGATCCCAGCGTGGATTGTCCGCTCCGGGTCCGCCGCTTGTCTCGGGCTGCGACCTCTGCGGTGCGGGCGAGCTCCGGTCCTCCAGACTTCAGGACGCGGGCGCCGCCATCTTGACTCACTTCACTCGGCCCAACTCGCCCACCGAACACCGGCGTTCGCGGTCTTCCGTCAGCTGGCGGACGGCTCGGGTGTGTGTGGATAGGGTTCCGGTACAGGCGGTGCCGCTTGTCGGGGTCCAAAGTTAGTTAGGATTATGTCGAAACAGCTTATTTTGGCACATCAGCTAAGAGCTCACACGGGACACGTCCGCACTACATGGCGGTTACGCAAGACATGGTTAATCACGTACACCTGTCATGGGGCACTCCTTTTGGATTATTTGTATTTGAGATCTATTGTGCTACATTGGTTAGTAGGGATAGCTTTCTCCCTCTTTCCCTTTTAGATAGGAGGCACATCACTGCTACCCTAGGGCTGGTATGTTTGGGAGCCAGGCACCACCTCTTCTTTCTACACAAGGTGAAACATTTAAGCTTTGATTAAAAACATACTTAAATCTTTCACATGGAGCAGTGCATGCCACTGCAGCGGCATGATCATCATGGACATTGCACACACGTGGTGGACCAGGCCGGTCCAGAATGTGCCGTGCCCCATGCTTTAAGGAGCTTAAAGGAGGGGGCCCTCAGCATGGCTTGCAGGGGGGGCTCCCCAAATGTTGTGCTATGCCACTGGCTTGACTCCCTGTATCGGCTGCTGCGATGGCAAAGCTGCTAATGGCTGGAAATGAAATAGAGAGCTGGTGATGGAGTAATCGAGCGTGCAGGACAGTTTTTCATGGCGTGTGTAAATGGGAAGCACACTCTAATCTGTGTGTTCAGTATGTTTATTCTTATGTTAAGTAGGTTTTGCACTTATTTGCCATACATTATTCCTCTGTACATGTTTTTACTTATAGAATATAGCTTCTTCAGGAGGTACAAATATAGTGTTTAGATTTTGTTACCATCCTCGTCTTCCACAGCTCGTGAAGTTTCTTGTCTATTAGCGGAAGTCATAGCTTCCACTTGGGCAACTTCATGAGCTGCTACTGAAGAAGCTATTTGCTGTATAAGGAAAAAAGTGTAGAGCAATACAAGTTTAAAACACTGAATATAAAAATAGACACTCAGATCTGTGTGTTCAGTTTATCTGATTTGTACAGGCGATGATAAAAATTGACCAGGGAACTTGATTATTCTATAGCTAGTTCTATTGTTTGCCTTTGCTTTGTGTATTAGCACTGGAGTTTGGGCGCTAACTGGTCACGATTGCCGGGATCTTGGGCTCGTTTTATTGATCAAAGTCTGATCAATCCTGTTGCAAGTTCTTTCTCCCACGGGCCTTCATTTATTAGACTGCAGCCAGATCTCCACATGCTTTGTGACTACTTTCCCACTCACCTGCTATGTCACCACTCACCCGTGCTTCCAGTTGCTTATCCATGCCCTACCCGTTGTTCATCTCAACTGCACTATGCCACACTTTCCTGGCCACTAGCGTGGTAATAGACGAGGAGCTCGCTCTCCAAAAAAAGGCCCTTGGCGATGTGACTAAGTCTCCTGCCTCACACTGAGGATCTGCAGTGTGGGGTGATCAAGGGGACCGGATGTCTTCCCCAAGCTGGCTGATGATCAGCCTGGGGGATTCTGGGGAGGATCCCCTGGTCACTCGCACCAGTCTTAAAGGGCACAGGAAAGTCACATGGCACCAACTTGGGGACTCATTTAAGGGCCACGGCTCCTACTCCTGGGAAGTACAAACTATGTGCAATCCAGGAAATCAGGCCCTCCCTAAGCATAGTGTTTCCACTTCTACTGAAGCCAGTCGTCCTACAGCTACTGGCCTACTAAGGATATTATGAGATGGTGGTCCACCCGTGCTTGCTGGCACACTTGGTTTTCCTTGCGCCAGTGCAGGTATGCGCCCTCTGAGAGAAAAAGAGGGACCGAATCCGGAAGGGGAACAAGTCAGTCAAACAGCCATTGTGCAAGGCCTCAACTGTCAAGCGAAAATCCTGCCTGTGAGACCAGTGATTATTTCAGCTCTTGATGATCTTTGTTGAAGGCAAGTCCTCAATACCAGGAGAACTAGAGACTTATTCTTTTGTGAAAAGCTTTTCTTTGTACTATGTTCACTTTTCTGGTGGTGGGGGATCCCTGGTGCCTCCTAAAATTGAGAGACATTGTGAACTTTGAATTTCCATGCAATTTTCAATTGCAATTAATGCCATGCCCGTTTGCCATTTTGCTCCCACACTGTTAAATTTCCTGAATCTACCCCTTTAAATGCAAGTATTCTGTGTTATTTTGGTGTTTGACCACCACTGCGTATGTGACATCAGCCTTGTTGGCTAACCGGGTTGCTAAATAGGTACATGCCCTTTTCCTTTGGCGCGTACCAGGCATTAAAGCACCACCTTTGTTAACTTGGGCACCAGGCTGTTAGCATCCAGTAGTGCCCACCAGACATGGCATAATATGTTAAACTAATGCAGCCAAGCACGTTCCAAGTCACTATTAAGTGTTCAATAAAAGCACTACTCTGCCCTTGCTCTGCCTAGTCACTAAAGAACCTCAAGCACCTCGAAAGGGACTCTCCCAGTCACTTGAATGACTTCATCACACAGCTGCTGGTACCAGGATAACCTTCACTGCTCCCCACGCTTGCCTTATCATGCACAGCCCATAATTGAAGAGGATAAGATATGTAAGCAAAGGAGCTGGCAAGCTGTGCCCAATAGCGGGTATTCAAGGCCCATAGGTCCCAGATCTCCACCAGAAAGAAACATGTGTATGATCATGACCTGCTGGAAATGCTACTCCTAAGAACCATTCTACACAATAAGGGAATGAATGCACTTGCACTCTCTCGCTATATATATCAGAGGGACATTTTTCAAGTTGCCACTTACTAGCCAGCCGTAGAAAGTCATGTGCCACCTCAATTCTACACATACTCGCAGCACACCAGTACTTACGCCCCTCCCCCGCCCCCCCCAATTCAATTATAACTCGTAAATGGCAAGTGGTTAGTGCACATTTTGAGCCTTGTGTGTATAGCAACAGCAGTCTGTCTAAGATGCAACTGAATATGCTTGAACAGAGAGCATCTAGGATACAAATATACACGACCTGAGGTCAGAATTTATAAACTAAGGACAGTCAACGAGATCATTGGCGCAACAAGGATCCCCCCAAAGTCTCCTGGAATACCGAGGAAAAGGGGCCAAAGATTGGTACAACTGTTGTCCCATAAATTCCAGTTTTGGAAGCCCTCCACAAGTATGGTCCAGAACTACAGGCAATTTTTGCAACAAGATGAACAATTTCAAGAGGTTTTTCCCAAAATGCGCCCCATCCCCCTCCCTGCCCCTCCTTATCGACAACCGGGTAATCAAAATAAAATAAGAAGTAAACTGCATCCACATAGGACAGTACATGGAACCATGCAATGCAAAAATAAGAGGTCTTACTTGGCCACATAGTTGAAGGTAAGAAGTTGACCCGTACTGGGTAGGATTACAAAATGATGACCATATCCCTGAAGTGGAAGAAAAAGGATGGGAAAGATCTGATGTGCGAATCCCTCCTGACTGGCTCGACTCTGCGGACCTTATCAGCAGAGCAATGGCGGCTAGCACTGTAACACACAGATCTGCCTGGTTGAGAGAGTCTGGATTTGCTTCCGGATGTACAGTCTAGACTTCTTAACATGCACTTTGACCGCACTCATTTATTTGGCCGACGAGAGCCTGGAGAAGCTGCAGAGTTTCAAAGCTGCAGCCATATCTCTTGGCACAGCAATCAGACAGCCACCCTCTCGCCCCAGTGGTACACCCAGGCAGGGCAGGTCCTTTCGCTATTACTCAGTTGGAAGAGGGAGAGGACTGTGAATTAAAGAGGTCAGAAAAGATTCACCCCTAGTGGACAGGGAATAGGTGCCAAGAACGCCCAAGCAGGAGCCCCTCTACCATCAGTCTCTGCATCAGCTGCCTCAAAACCTCTGAGGTCTCTCTAGTCCACATGACCCCAGTGGGAGGCACTCTCATAGCATCTGAAAGAATGGCAGGGTATTACTTCAGATGCATAGGCATTGGGAACAGTGGCCCTGGGTTACTGCCTTTCCTTTCTAAAAAGGCCTACGGATCATCCCCCGGGGAACTACTCTTTCAGAGTTCCAGATCCGGTCCTTATGCAGGAAATCTTGACCCTGCTAGAGAAAGGTGCTATAGGACCGGTACCTGTAGCGGAGAGGAACAAGGGTTGGTACTCCCCTTTCTTCTTAATCCCCAAGAAGGACGGAGGATTAAGACCCATCTTGGACTTAAGAGACATGAACAAGTTCCTTAGGAACGACAAGTTCAAGATGGTTACACTTTCTCAGATCTTTCAGGCCCTCCAGCTGCAGGACTGGATGGTATCGTTGGACCTTCAGGATGCTTACTTTTATGTGCCAATCCATCGCAAGCACAGAAGATACCTGAGGTTCACCGTTGGCGTTTCTCATTATTAGTTTCGAGCTCTGCCATTTGGGCTGACCTCCGCCCAAGGGTTTTCACCAAGTTGATGGCGGTGCTGGCAGCGAGCCTCAGGAGAGGGTGGATTCACATCTCCTGAACAGGTCCTGGAACTTGTCCGTTCCACCTGTCACTTCCTTCACAGACAGGGCTTCTCCCTCAACTTCAAGAAGTCCCACATGATACCATCTCAAAGGCTCCAATTCATTGGTGCTGTCCTGGATGCATCATTGGGAAAAGCCTTGCCACCGAGGTGAGGGTTCAACACATTCTGCAGATGGTCAACAAATTCCAAAATGCCCAGAGTCTTCAGGCCTTCGATTTTCTGAGGTTGCTCGGCCTCATGACATGCTGCATTTTTCTGGTGCCAGAGGCTCGCCTGAGAATGAGATCCCTTCAATGGGCTCGCAGAACACATTGGGCCCAATTCTCAGGCAACATGTCAGACCTCCTTCAGGTTCCAAGCAGAGTATCTTAAGATCTTCTGTGGTGGACCTAACAAGAAAACATTCTGAAAGGAGAACCTTTTTGGCAACCATGGCCGGAGATAATTGTAGTGACGGACGCCACACTCGCAGGGTGGGAAACCCACATCAACAATCTGACAATCAGCGGTCATTGATCTACATCTGAATCCAAACTACACATCAGTCTTTTGGAGCTGAGGGCAATCAGACTAGCACTGAAGGCGTTTCTACCCTCTTCTGTACGGGAAATGAATGTCCTGATAATGACGGACAATACAGTGTCCATGTACTACCTCAACAAGAGAGGAGGCGTAGGGTCACTACTATTGTGCAGAGAAGCAGGGCCACACTGGTTCTGGGAAATTCAAGAAGGAGTCTATCTACAGTTCACCTAGCTGGAGAGGAGAACACGGCGTCAGATGCTCTGAGCAGGCAGAGCACAGTCTCCCACGAGTGGGAGCTAGCTCAGGAAGTTCTTCAAGAGATCTTCACCATTTGGGGAACCCCTCAAGTGGATCTGTTTGCGACCAGTATCAACTGCGACTAGTGTCAACCGGACGTGGGAACTGTACTGCTCTAGGGAATTTCCCCCAACAGGAGCTCTAGGGGACACATTCGTAGTGGACTGGAGTTTCTACTCCTGAACGCGTTTCCTCCAGTCCCCTTCATTCCTCACATGATCAGGAGGTTGAGAAAGTTCGGGAAGCCCATGATCCTAATTGTTCTGGATTGGGCCAGGAGGATGTGGCACCCGGACCTTCTGGACATGTCCATCTGCCCTCCAATACGTCTGCCACAATAAGAGGACCTTCTCTCGCGAGAGGAGGGTCGGGTTCTCCATCCAGAGGTCAAGACACTCAACTTTCACGCATGGTTTCTGAAAGGTTGAGTTAAAAGGATTGGGACCTCCCGGACGACTAATGGAGATTTGTTTTTTGGCCAGAAGGCCAGCAATGCTCTTTGTACTGCTACCATTGGAACAAGTTCTGCAGCTGGTGCAGGGATAAGAATCTGGACCCTTTTACATGCAGTACACCTATGGTGTTATCATTCTCGTTCCACCTGGCTAATCTGGGGCTCCAGGTTGGTACAATTAAAGGGTCTCGAGCAGCGCTATCTATTTTCAAGCGCTCCTCTGAAGAGGTATATTTCTTCAAGATTCCACTGGTCATACAATTCTTGAAAGGATTGACAAATGTCTTTCCTCAGGTCCCTTTTCAAGTCCCATTTTGGGATCTCAACCTAGTTCCATAATTCCTAATGTGTGCTCCATTCAAGCCTATCCACTCTTGTCCATTAAGATTGTTGACTTTAAAGACCATTCTTTTAGTGCCCATTACATCAGCCTGTAGGGTGAGTGAACTGCAAGTCTTGTCCTGCAAGCAGGATAGGGTGGCATTTAAAGTTAAACCTACCTTTCTACCAAAATTGTGTCTGAGTTTCTTTTAACTCAAAAAAAACATTATACCTTCTTTCTATCCCCACCTCATCCTGGAAAGAAAGAGGAAAGGCTACTGTGAGAAACCTGAAGGGGCCTCACCCGCTAGTCTCCGGGGATCTGTCATCCAGGTGGCTAGGACACGGCCATCGCTTTTGGATCCTGTTCCTGGGGGTGGACCAGTGCGGGAGGATCTCCTGTTTAAGGGGTCTTTGGGGAGTGGGACACAGGATGGCGAGACACAGTATCCCCCTTTCCTGTAACACTTTTACCCCATCCTACCAGGTAGGATACTTAGGAACACAATTCCCCCCCCCCCCCCCTTCACAACACTAACACTTTCTCACGGACAGCTCGCTATGAGAGAAAACGGACTAACACCCGAGCCGTATACTTGACCCAATAAGATAGTCAGGCAGGGTCAGGCAATTACTGACCATCACACACACCCGACTTCCATTACATTTCACCACATGGATAAAAGGCAGAGCACAAGAGCACACGTGGAAGCAACAGTTCCAAGATGGCAGTTTAATACAAGGCGAAAGACGGCAAAACAAAAGGGGACTGCAAGGAAGGAAGGAAGTGGCTTTTTTATTTTTTCAACGAGGAACCGTTACTTTCACGAAACCTCGAATAGAAAGCGTAAGACCAAGAAACCAGGTGGAAGAATCCTACATTGTGTGTTGGACGTACCCGGGGCTCTACCGCGCCGAGAATCAACGCGGGGAGAATCACCTGATGCCACGGGACTGTCCTTGGCTCCGACAACAAAGCAGCGCCAGTGACATCAACACAGCAAATGAGTTGGGGAGGCTGATACCAGACCGGTCTATGTTGAAGCCAAGGTTGCAAGCAGCAACATTGTATGCTGAATGCTGAAGCGAACCGTGTATGAAGCACATGTGATAACTAACGCGAGTAAAATTGGACAACAGGTGAGCGATTGAACTTTGAAACCAAAATACGATACCTTAGAGTGGTCCAGCACTGCGTGCGTGCTCATTCAAAGGTCTCTTTAAGGCATCCAACTGAAAGGGCGCAAAAGCGAAAGCTTGACAAAGGATTGTGAATCGAAGTGGTCCTGCAATGGGTCAAGCAAAATCCTGTGCACAATCGAAAGTCTTCGATGTTAATAAAGTAAAGAAAGTTGATGATCAAGTTGGCCCGAGCCCAAACGAGGGAGATCAGCTGAGAGCTTTTTGATAAAGCAAGTTTGTGTTAAAGTAAATTAAAATCGGTCTGAGCCCAGCGGAGGGAGACTGATTGAACATTGTGTTGAAACGGCTCTGAGCCCGGCAGAGGGGGATCCTGGGTGAACTGTGAATCATCAGAGAAATTGGATACATGAAAATTCTACGAGCATTGGGTTACAGAGAATCTGAACCCGGCTCAGGGGGGGTCATGGGTGAATAGTGAATCACCTGAGAAATTGAGTGCGTGTGAAATCCTGAGAGGAAAATAACTTATTGTTTGTTTGTCGCATCAGGCCCTCTGAAAGAAGAGACTTTGAAAGGCAAAGAGACTTGGGCACAGAAGGCCCTGATGCTAATGTTTGAACTGCACCCTTGTGCTAGAGAAGCCAGAGACTGTGCTAAGCTCGAGAGCATCGGCTTGTGCTGTGCTGCAAACGTGGTGAAGGGGGGCCAACGGCCTGAATATCCTGACTTATCATTTCTTTAACACTTCTTTCTTTTACATAACATTGTTTCCCACACTATTTGTATTTAGAGGTAAGGATTGGCAATAGGTCCTTTTTATGTTGAGAAGACACCACTAGGACTGCGTTATTATTATTTGATGATCTTAGCTTGCATCTTTAGATTCAGGATTAGATGGGTGTTTTCCAACCCTTTTAGAAGTTCAATAAGCACCCTTGAACTGTGGTCACTTGTCTCTTACTGTTGATACCATGCCTTCCTTACACTACATAGGCTTGACTCAAAACGTACACTTAGCTTCTATATTTCCAGAATGTCTAAATTAAAACAGGATAATCAGCCTTTTATTGGATATACAGGCCATAGGTTTGGTATGGCGGTGTCAAAACGAACCTTATCTAGGTGGATCATCCTTGCAATCTCCGAATGCTACAGGTTAGCTGGAAAATATCCTCCTGAGGGTCTCGGAACACAGGCGACCAGGGGCATGGCTACTTCCTCTGCCTTAGAGAGTCCCTATACAGGATATTTGTGCAACGGCCACGTGGTCCTCAGTCCACACATTCCCAAGCACTATAGTCTGGACTCTTCCTCAGGCCGGGATGGTGGTTTTGGGAAGGCAATGTTACATTCTGCACACACAGGTTAATAGGAACTCCCAAATTCTAATTTGCAACTGAAAATTCTGACTCCCTCCTGCAGAAATACAAACGCTGCACTGGGAGTCTTATCATAAGATGAGGAATACGTGGGGGGACATAATCCATTTGAAGAACAAGTTACTTACCTGTGATAACGTTCTTTTGACTGGATGTTCCTCCCATGTATTCCACATCGCCCCTCCCAGCCTACCCCACAGTTGAATTTCCATGTCATTACAGTTAACACTCTTTCAGGGTGAATAGCTGTCGGGCGAAGGGTAATCCATTACATGTAAAAATCGGAACTGAAGCCAAAGGCCACTGGATACGCTATATACCATTGATGAAGTCGACACCGAGACAGAGGCCCTCGAGGCACATAGTCAACACGCATCAATGCACACCACACTCATAATTAAGACTCTCGATTTATGGTATTTATTTTTTCTCACATTCCCATCTGTATTAATCCTGGTTTGTGTTTTGGTCATATTATCTGCATTCATCCACATTTATTTTACAAGTCACAGATAGTGTTTTTTCACATATATTAATATTAAAATAAAAAATGTAGTGCGTAAGTAACGTCCGTAACGTTATGCTTTCAGTGCTGGGTCCTTGCACATTAAGCCACAATCCATTTAAACCTTAAAAACAGATGGCCTGCTATGTCTACTGACAGAAGAAACATCTCTGCAGCCATTTAAATGTATTGAAAGGGAAATACATTCATTATTATAGTCCCTCTGTTGGGTTACTTTCCACACACACTGGGTCTGCAAGGCACGCTTGAAAACCTGCAAACCTAAGTAGGAGACCTTAATTTCCACGTTTTGCTGTTTGTTTTTTTTACAAATAAATACTGATAGTAAACTTAGTGTTTCCATCTGTATGTGTGTAGAACCAGCGAGCCGTATTCATTATGTGCCATATAGACATCAAGTCACTGGGTCAACCTCTGAAGTGTCGTATGGTCAACCTCTGAAGTGTCGTAAGCTTGATATACAGTATATATTTTGGTCTATTGGCCGTCACCTATAGTTAAGAGAAACCCTATAAATCCTAAATTTTTTAACATTCTGTGGGTAATAACTTTGAACCTGGTGGGCGGAGTTATTTGACATTTTTCAAAAACGTATGTTACAAACCCCATTCATTTTCCCATAGAGAAAAAGATGCTTCCTTTAAACTCGTGCACACTGAAAACCGCATGACCGGATTAGCACCAAATGAGATGCAAGCTGGGCACAAAGCGTTGCAGATATTCATTTGTTTCCGTTTGGTGTAAATCCAGCAAGTAGTTTTTAAAAATATTTGACAGAATGGGGTGTCCCAGGTCCATAAATATGTATGAGATGCAGCAATGAGGCTTTTCAGAAACGAAACGCCTCCATTTTGTTTTGCTCCTTGGGAGCCGTTCCAAACATAATGATGTGGGAATGCGAAAATGAAAAGTATAAACAATTATATTTGGAGGAGGGAAACATGAGGTTTCACATCAGGGTATGGGTGGAGAGATTGAAAGAGGACCAAATGGTGTGTTGGGCACTTTGGGGAGGAGTAGAGTTTCTTTTGAGTCAAATTGTTTGTTTTTCTATGCTAAACTCACAGGGTTTCTGATGGAAAATTGCAATATCTGAAAAGAAATAAAAGTGCAGCAGGGGAAAATAAGATGGGGTCCAAAGGAATTTTCAGAGTACGCGGGAGGTAAGGAGGCCCAAAAAGGAGAAGGGGTGCACATGTAGAGTGGCAGAAGGGAAAAGATTTTAATTTTTTAGCATTTGCAGATTACCGCCGTAATTGGAAAATACGGTTTCCACGGGTAGCTTTCTAGCAGCAATACTAAGCAGCACTGTGGTCCTGTTTCTGCTGGAAATGAAAGAAGGGCGGGAAAAAGTGAGTGCTTTGGCCAGTAAACCATGTTCTTTTAATCTAATAGTTGCCATGGTCTTTTAATCTAATAGTTGCAAGTTGGACAGTGGCCTCTATTGAAGGTCTTGTCCAGTGGGGCCTGGTTGTTAACTACTGAGGGGATAAGGGCCTCAGCAGTAGGCTGCGGCGTCTGGCCATGGCCAGTGGGTCACAGCCTTTTATTGTAATAGTTGCAGAGAGGACAGTGGGCATGGCAGTTAGGCCCTCTATAAGACATAGCATAACAAAACCCTTGAAATTCAGTGAAAAAACTTGAGTGGATAGCGAGTAAAGGTAAACCAATTTATGGCAACAAAACCCATGAAATTCATCAGGTGTGGGAAGTGATGACAATGTCCGAGTCCACCCTCCCACCCCCGCCCCCTCCTGTTGCTCAGCCCATGAGCACATACATGAAATCACAGCGGGGGATCAACAGTGAGATCAAACATAATATCAGGGGTGACATCTACAGGGAGTAATCTGATTGAAGATTGTTATCACTGCCCACACCCTCCCATTTTCATGGGTTTTGCTGTGATAAATTACTTGATCCTCCAGGAATTCTGGGAATTGGTTCCTTCTCAATGGGGAGCCACCCCCTTTGGGACTAGGGAAATGAGCCAGCTACGGAATATCCTCCCTGGGGGACATGGCAAATTTACAAAAAGTTACAGGAGCATCTCTGGTAGCTCCTGCCTACATGGTGATGCGCGACACCCAGGAGCTGGATTTAGCTCCTGCTTATCAAATCTCAATTTCTAACCCAGATTCATCCGTTTTTTGGTAAAACCGCTTGCTGATCTGGTTCCAGTTCCGGTGACGGGGCTCTTTTTGCCAGTGAAGATCAACCACTACACCGTTGGATCTTCGTGTTCAAGTTTGAAGGCCCAGTCAAGGCCTACTTTATACTTTACCATGTCAGAAAAAGGCTAGAGGAGCCTGTTTAAGCTCTGCACCAGATGAGGCTTGAGGAACGTCTATGTGGAAGACAAGCACACAAGGTGCCTCTATTGTCATCACCCGGATCTCGGGGAGGATGGCTGGGTAATCTGTCGTAGTTTCCCTGCCAAAACAAAGAGGGACTGTTACCGCAGATTGGTGGCTCGACTAAAGGAGGAGAAGGGTGTGGCTCCTCGGAGAACACAGGCTACTTCCAGATCCAGACGACATCAGGAACGTTCTCCCTTTTGATAAGCGGTTGAGATCCACCGAGGAGGCTCCCTTGCAGGAGATCCATAAAAAGGCAAAGCGCCACTCTGCGAATCTGACAAGGGTCGCCGTTGCCGCGGTTCCCAGTGTGGAGTATTCCCGCTCACCTTTACCTTCACCGTCGACAGTAAGCCTGCCGGTGAGTGGAGTTTCGTCGAAGAGTTAATTGTGTTCATTGAAGCATGGTGTTTCTTCGAAGCATAAGCCAGGCAAGGAGACTCGCAGAGAAGAGGCAATATCTTCATCTAGACCCTCCTCATTGACAAAGCTGTCGGCGATCCATGGACAAGGGTCGCTGTCGGTAAGATTGCAGTCTACCACCACGTTGAAATTCTGAGCAATGCCTGCTCGGTCAATGGATGCCCAGTCGTTGGGGATGGCACCTACGACAGCCCAGTTTCCGATTGTTGCAGCAACCAGGTCTTTGTTCACGACTGTTAAGATGGATTTCAAAACTCTGACCTGGTGGGCAGAAGTTTAGTAGGCCACCGTTGGGTTAGTGAAACAGGGGAACCTTCTGGACAAGCCAGACTAATCTAAGTAGCTTGGCAGGTGGTCAAGTTTAAGTGGGGTGAGAGTGATCGGAAGACAACAATGAGCACACACAGCAATGAACCACAAATTACTCTCAGTCCAGTGTATATGAAAAATATCTATACATTTGTCGGCCGGACCAAAAAGACACGAGTAACTTTTGCAATGGGAAAACAGTTAGCACACAAATCCTTAAACTATACCACCACAACCGGTGAAGAGAGGGTTTGGTTAGCACGCAAATGGCATTAGGTAATTCTTCAGAGTTTGTTCCCTAACTTTCGAATTCAACTCTAAGAAGAGTGGAGCCTTGTGCTCAACAGTACAGTTGTGCGTAAAAACGCACGATCGCACAGATGAACAAAAAGCGAGTCTTCTTGTGAGGGCTGTAGCAAGTCAGGAAGGGGTTGGAGGCAATGAAGAATTGGTTCCCTGTTATTTGAGTAGGCCCTGACATTGGCGGCAAAGCAGTGTTCAAATGGCGAGAAAAGCTAGGGAGCGCAGGCTAACCCAGCCAAGTTTGTATACCTTTTAAGGGATACTCATGCGTAAAAAGGATCGTTGCGCCAGGGGGCCGTAAGTGACGCAAGTACTTATCGACCCTCAGCACAGTCCAGACCAAACTTTGCCAGTTTAGTCGAGGTCGCTAGTAGGTTCGTGTCCTGCAGTTTCGCGGTGCTCTGGCTCTCAGCGGCTGTGGTGGAGATAGGTTGTCCGGGATGGGACAGTTGCCTTTTCTCAGCTTCCAATGGAGATATGAAGAAAATTCCAGTGCAGCTGGCTTCAGGGCACAGGAGAGCAGAACAGCAGGGGATCTATAGCGACCGTCACCACCAGGTAGTGATGCGGGAATCGCGGATGCAGGCAGCGTTACACACTCTCCTAATACAGGACCCAGAGGAACTAGGCCTGTGAAATTTGGCAGGAGAATGCACTGGACCACAGGCAAGCAATATCCCTAGTCTCAGGTGTGCACTCGAAACGGTGGCGGTGCTGCGGGTTACCCTGAGGTAGAGCTGGACAGTTCACTGGGTGGCCCAGGAACACTGCTGAAGGGGCTTGTTCGGTGGATAGTTTTCCAGAAGGGTGAGCACTGTTAAAAAGTTGCCAAGAAATGGCAACATAGTCAAAGACTAAGGGAAACATAGTTTCCTACTACTGACAGTCTGAAGGATGTGTCAGTTTCCCCATAACAAGTGAGCAAAAACCCAGGGGAGTTCAGCTGAAGGATGGATTCCACTGGAAGAAATTCAGGTTAGGATAGCTTAACAAAAGCAAACAGTTTGGGGGTCCATAAATGGAGGTAAAATTGCAAATAAGGAAACCTTTCCTAAGACATCGTCAACGGCAACAACCACGTCTTCGCCAACGACATAGTCAACTACAAAATCGTTAATGAGGGTTGTTCTTTCTCCTCGGGCGGTATCTACCCCTCCAGCCACGACTACAATCTTCACGAAGGTTGGAGGACCCTGTCAGGGAGATATGAGGAGGAATCGCAGGGAGGCTGTGTCTCAGACCAGGAGGACGACGACCCCAGGGTTCAGCCCTTGAGGGAGCGTTATAGCCCTTTGAGGCCAACAGATGGCGCTGGCCTGTCGACACCTGCACCTACAGGGCCTAGAGATTTGTCCCTGGACATCCTTACTACTCTGCACACTCTTGTGTCGGAAATACAACACTGCCTATCGCAGGCAGCTCCAGTGCAACCCTACCCGAGCACAGCCTACCAAGGCAAAGACATGGACCTTTCCCACAAACACCTATGCCTTGGCAGGCAACACCATCCCTGGTGGAGCACACGCCTCTAACACAGGATACAGGCACGATTTACATAGATGAATTTGATGACTTCATTACAGCCGACGGCCAGCCGCTGGGTACAGATGACTCCTCCAGGGCGTCCCCGCGAAATGAAGTGGGTTCCTTCCACTCTGTTGTCAAGGGCATCAAACTTGTTCAATTTGGTGTCCGGAGAAAAGAAAAAGGAGGGATTCTTGTTTGAGAGGGGAGCCTCATCCATAAAGACAGCAACCTCTATTCCACTTCTGGACGACGTTCGGCGGAGAATGCCTAGCCCTCATGAAGGCCCCAAGTTCAGCTCCTGCCAGACTAGATAGGCTGGAATAGAAGTACAGGCTTCCAGACTATGCACCCAAGTTCCTGAGATCCCAGGCATCTCCAGACTCGGTGGTCTCAGCCGCAGCAAGTAACCACTAAATCCCTGGATCAGGAGAGTAAGAAATGGGCAAGCGTATAATCTATACAGCCAGCTCCACAGTTAAAGCAGCGGAAATAAACTGGGCCCAATCCTCCCCGAGGACAAGAAGATGGAGAGGTGGCTTCTGACCACGCCATTACGGTGGCCCTAGATGTGGCAGACTTGGGCTTCCGCCAGATGCATAATGGAGTGGCACTAAGAAGGCAGGGATGACTGAAGGCCACCAATTTCAGGCCAGATGTACAGTTGAAGGTTGTGGATATGCCCTTCGACGGAGGACAACCTGTCCGGCAAGGTGGTGGACGAAACATTGCAGGCAATAAAGACTGACACAGAGACAGCTAGCCCTTGGGGACCCTACAGCAGTGGCAAACATCGTCCTTTCAGTCATCCAGTTGAAAGTTCAGATCTTCTAAGGGTTATGCAACTACTGCCTACCGCCAGTCCACCTACTCCTCTTTACAAGAATCGTAGAGAGGCCGGTCACAGGCTTTTGGCAGAGGAGCACAACGTCAATGTTACCTGCAATCCAAGGCTCAAGCACCCAAGCACGCCTGACCAGTCACAGGGCCCAGACCACCACTTTCACACCCCGGCAGAGGTTGACGGGGGGCGCTTAACACAATTCGTCAAGGAGTGGGAGAACATCACCACTGACAAATGGGTTCTGGACATAGTACACCAGGAGCACACCCTGGATTTCAAACACAGGTGTCCGCACATTCCTTCAGTGGCCAGAAAGGAGCTGCACATGGAACCGCTGCAGCGGGAGGTACAAGCAATGTTGAAGAAGTGGGCAACAGAACCCATCCCCCCACACTAGCGAGGCTCCGGAGTATATTCCGGATAGTTTCTAGTCTGAAAAAAGTCAGGAGGATGGCGTCCAATCCTAGACATACGACGCTTCAACAAATAAATAAAGTGTCTGAAATTAAAGATGGTCTTGTTACAACAAGTACTCAGCCAACTGGAGGAAAGGGATTTAATGGCGACACTAGACCTGGTGTATGCCTATTTTCACATCGCCATACATCCAAGACACAGGAAGTTCATACGCTTTGTGATTTTAGGAAGTCATTACCAGTTCAGGGTACTTCCCTTTGGGCTTAAGTCAGCACCAAGAGTGTTCACAAAGTGTCTTGTCTGGCACCGATGACAGACCACCTGCGCCTCAACGGCATTCATGTCTACCTTTACTTGGACGAGAGGCTTGTCCCGTCCCCTACTCGAGAGCTGGCGGTGCAACACACCAAGGAGGCCATTCACATTCTAACAGTTCTCAGATTTTCAATCAATTATCGGAAATACTGCGTGGTGCCATCGCAGAACGCTCTGCTTCTGGATGCCCGTCTCACACAGTGCATCCCCGGCGTTCCCCTCGGACGAGAGGGTGGCAACCATATTAGGGAAGGTCCGTCGGCTGACGGCAACAAAGGTTGCAGAAGTCTGCAGAATCAAACTGCTCTTGTGGATGGTGTCCTGCATTCCCCTTATTCCATTCTGCAGGCTACAGATGAGAACTCTACAGGAGTTCCTGGACGCCAGGTGGCTCCAGATCACAGGCAAGTGGTTGGACAGGATTGCCCTCAACAAGGAATTTAGACAATCCATTTGTTGGTGGCGGGTCCGCAAGCACCTTACGCAAGGAGGCCCTGCATATCAACGTACTTGAACTGCGTGCCGTGTTCTTGAACCTAAAGTCCTTCCTGCCACTGCTGCAAGGACTAGTGGTGAGGATTTTCACATACAATACAAGCACAATATTCTACATCCAGGAGCAGGTTGAAACCAACTCTTTCTCTCTCCATGGAGGCACAAGACCTGTGGCATTTGGCCATTCTTCAAGACAGGTTTCTCATTCCATTCCATCTAGCTGGCATCAAGAACACAATTGTGGACTCTCTCAGCAGGGATCTACGATCCTGCCACAAATAGGAACTGCATCAAGCACATATGTCGCGTCTTCAACAGGTGGGGCCAACTCTAGGTCAACCTTATTGCAAAATCAAGAATTACAAATGCCAGAGGTTTGCCAGCAGATTTCCCCATCCAGGGAGCATGGGAGACTCATTCTCCTTCACATGGGAAGGCCTCTTCCTTTACGCATTTCCCCCGATACCACTGCTGTTACGTGTGATCAACACTCTCAAACGCTGTTGCAGCAAGATGATCCTCCTTGTGGCCGCGTTGCCGCAACAGATCTGGTACATGGAGCAGCTACCCATGTCGATAGCACCCGGACATCAGATTGCCTTCTCTTCCGGACCTCCTGTCCAGGGAAGGGGGATCGATATTGCATCATGACCCGATGTCACTGAACCACATGGCTTGGCTGCTGCAGCCCTAGAGTTTGGACAGCAACATCCTGCTGGACTGCAGGAAGGTCCTGACAAGGGCTAGGGTGTCCTCTACACTTAAGTGCTACAGTCACAAATGGAAACGATTCACAATATGGTGCAGAACTCAGGGGGTCGCACCTCCTATGGATTACAGCTCCACAGCTTCTGCCATACCTGCTGTCACTGGCAGAGTCTGGGCTAGCTCACGCATCCATCATGGTACATCTGGCTGCCATTTTCCAATACGCATGGTCACCAGGCAGATCGTCATCGTGCTTGCACAGGCTAGCCAAGGAGTTCCTGAAGGGCCGCTTCAGGACTCTTTCGCCTGTCACTGCTCCAGCCCCGGCTTGGGAGCTCAACAAAGTACTTACAAGGCTATTGGGACCTCCATTTTAATCTTTGCATCAAGCTTCTCTGAAGTTTCTCTTGGAAGACCGCTTTCCTAGTGGCCATCACCTCGGCCAGGCAGGTCGGGGAGATCCAGGCCCTGTCCTCCAAGCACCCGTACTTGTCCTTCCATGCTACAAGGGTGCTGCTGAGGAGGCATTCATCCTTCATGCCAAAGGTCCCTTCAGAATTCCACCTTAATGAGCCTTTGGTACTTCCAGTCTTCTTTCCAAATCCTTCTTCCCCCGGTGAAAGTTTGCTGCATACGGTGGACATTGCTCGTGCCTTGAAATTCTGTGTGGCACACACGAGGGATTTCAGGAAGACGTTGCAACTTTTTGTGAATTTTGGTCCTATGAATCTTGGGAAGGCCCTTCTAAGGCTTCCATATCCAGGTGGCTCTCCAACTGCATCAGCCACTGTCATCGTCTGGCCAACAGGCCCACTTCACTAGAGCCATCGCTGCAACAACGGCTATTCTCTCTGGTGTTCCCCTGCTGGACATTTGCAGGGCGGCTACGTGGAGGTCAAAACACACCTTCACAAAGTTCTACTGTCTCGACAGGGATTCCAGGGGAGGAGTGCAGAGTCGGCCAGGCAGTTCTGTGCAACCTGTTTGTCTGAGGTGAGTGCATGGGGTAAGTGAATGTACTTCTGTTGAGCCTTGCCACCTCCCATGGCTGTGGTTTTATGTACTGCTGTATAGTCTTGTTCATGAGAATTTGAATCCGTACCAGAGCCCATGCTGGAGAAGGAACAAGTTGCTTACCTGTAACTGTTGTACTCCAGCATGGGTCTGGCATGGATCCACATGCAAACCCTCCCTTCTTCCTCACTGTGGTTCTTCTGGGTTCATTCTGGCCCCTCATGTGCTTTGAATCTGAAGATGGCTGACAGGGGGCAGGACTTGGGGAGACAAATCATCATTTGATGGGTGCAGTATGACCTAGTACTTGGCGAGTACAGGAAAGGGCGTTTTTTTTTCATTTTATTTTTTAGGTTTAAAGCAAGACTGCTTTCTTTTTTATTGAGGATTTCCAGTTGGATGATGGGGAATATTCATAAGCATGTGAATCCATGCCTGACCCATGCTGGAGAACAGTTGGAGATAAGTAACTTGTTCCTTCCCTTGCTGTGAAATCCCAAGCATTTGTTGGGTATATAAAAATTGAACGGCATAGACATGTGCAGAGCCCCTTTATGGTGGACGGCTTAGTCTCTGGCTTGCCTCAGTTACAGCCTCATAGTGAAACCCAGGACCAATGAGATGTTTTACGCCACTTCGAGGAGGGACATCAGGTGCCGAAGAGAGAAACCAGCCGCTGCGTGAGAGATTCCAGCTTGTGCAGCCATGCAAAGGAGGACGTCCCGCCCCCTAAACTCCTGTTCAACGGGAGAGTCTTGCAGTCTGCGTGGTGTGGAGGGATCCGAAGCAGACTGCGGAGCGCTGCCGGCTTTCTACTTGTGGCGGAGATCCTGCTGAACCCGGGACCGCCGGGAGAGAAAAACGTTCCTGAGACAGACGAAATACTGACAACCTGCTCCACCTAGACTCTGAGTCGAGGCAGCAGCCGAACGCACTTTCTAGAGCCAGAAAGAGGAAGCAGTTCCGTGCACGCCCAGGAGACCAACTCCACAACCGAAGCCCACTGCTGCAGTAAAGCTACACCATATCACATGGAAAGCAGGTGGCGGGCGGTGAAGCAGGTCCATAGCCCACATGGGGCTGACTTTCAGAAGACCCAGGAGAAAGTAATCAAATCCACAATAGAAACTGTAAGCAAAGCGTGGCCCAGTAGGCCATTAGCCTGCACAGAGCTGATAACCAGAAGATCCCAAAAGTGGGGTAAGATCCGCTGTGAGATCAACCGCAATCTAATTGGGCTAAGCAGGCCCGTAGCCCACCTGGGATAATAATCTGAAGAACCCAGCAGGGGTTGAAAGAAACTACACCCACAGAGGAACAGAAGTCGAGCTGAGCAAGTACCTAGTCTACCTGAGGCCAAAAGCATTAATAACCGAACAGCAACAAAGAGAAAGTGGTGTTTTTAAAGACCAAGAGGCACAAATTAGAGGACTGCATTTGATTCAATATATCCCTCGGAAGAGACTTAACAATGAATTGTTTGGACTAACTGGTAAAGCTGTTTAATGTTAAAACTACAGTAAGATACATTTTTGATTATTTGTCCACCCGAGCCTCCAAGCGAGAGCTGGAACAGATTTTTTGTTGGAAAGAACATTTTGTTTGTTCATTGAAACCACCAAATCAGGATCTGGAAGAGCTTTAGAGAACTCTTTGGCCGGGGTCTGAAAACTAGCCACCACCTGGGGAACCCAGGCCGAGAACCACCCTATTCTAAGTCTTAACCTGGATTGCCTTTCTTTCTTTAGTGGTAGGACGATAGGTTTTGGTGGAGCACCGAGTTTATTTTTTCAACATCGTGACGAGCACCCATTTGTTTTTGTTTTTTTAGAGTAGGGAACTCTTAGTGGCACAGCTTGGAGAAGGTTTTGTTTAATTTTAAAGAAATAACTATGCTGAAAGATGTCCTCATCTCAGTCTCCTGTATCTGACTTACCACACAACTTTATTTGTAACTGAACTTTTTTTGATTGCATGTGCGTTGGTGTGTGTGTATATAAACATATTCAAGGAAAAGGGATGTTAAGGTGAGAACTTAACGCAACAAAACCCCTGAAATTCAGCTAAAGCCACCTTATCTTTGCACCCCCTGTTGCGCAGCCTATGACCAAAATGATGACATCACAGATCACATCACTAATTACATTACAACAGTAACTGGCATTAAGCATGGCCTTCAGCCATGGTCAATGTGCATGGCCAAATATCTGTTAACACATGAATGGGTACTAGTCAACGGTCACACCTTTCACCCCTGTGCACTGAATATTTGAATACACTTAGCAGGCTACCAACCATAGCTTTGGGCCTTTACCAGTGGACTCAGTTTTCAGCTGTGTCCACTGTATATTATATTTGACAAGGACGAATGAGCTGGGTCATTAAAGCCAGTACATGCACTTCTATTAGTTACCACATCAAAGACTGGTTGATTTTGCTTTTTCAGAAAAATGTAATACACAACATAAATTGTATCCAACTAAAACATATTTCAGGACACTAATCAATTCACAAGATATCTACACATGATACATTGGTGCTCACCCAAGACAAATCCCTCGGATCACGATACAAACATATACATGCCCTTCAATGCTTGAAGGGTAACATGGGGACAGATGTACAAAATCATTACAGTGTGTTTAATTACATTAAATCTGACGCCAGCTAATATTCACAATTCAATCTAAATGTTTCGGAATGCCAATCTTCACAATTTTGTCTAGATGTGGCATATTGCCAATAGTACTCCTTGATGTGAGACATGGCTAGTCAACACAGTTTGCAACTCAGTATATGTGGGGCAGCAGTGGCTAAATAGAAGCAATTGTACGAACGAACCGCATCCAAAGGTTTGCATGGACAAAAAGTCCTAAAAATGCTACCACCAAAGGTTCGAACCACCAAAAGTTCGAACCTTTGGTGGTAGCATTATAGGTAAGTATAAAAAATGTCAAAAAACACTATGGGGGTGTCCCCCTCAACACCCCGTTCACTATACTGTGTGGTATAGTGAGCGGGGAGTTGCGGGGGACATCCCCACAGCACACCCGGAAAAAAAAAACGGGGGAGGCAGGGGTGTCCCCCGCAACACCCCACTCACAATACTTTACAGTATAGTAAAGTATAGTACAGGGGCTGCAGGGGGAAACCCCTGCAGCCCCTGTTAAAAAAAAAAAAAAAAAAAAAAAATAGCAAAAAAGGACCCTGCAGCGCCGGTTCCCGGTCACGGAAGTGAAAGGGAACTGGCGCTGCAGGGACTCAGCGTGAAGAGAAAGGTACGTAGGGTATGTTTATGTTGGGGGTGTGCTGTGGGTGTATTGTGGGTGGGGGGTATTGGTATGAAGGTGTTGGGTGCGTGTGTTCGCATGGGAAATCTGCAAACCTTTGGTGGGTTCGCACATTTCTCATGCAAACTTTCCAGCCACAGGAAAATCAGCTGCGGTCGGATCACGCAGATCCAAATAGAAGTGGGTAAATGCAGGCTTCCTGCTATCTCGTGGTGCAGAAGATAAGGTAGGAGTGAGGTGGGGCAGTGAAATATACAAATGTAGTTCATTTGACCTTCCACTTCGAGGAAAGACAAAATAGCATTGGACTTTTAAAAAAAACAAAGTAATGAACACCAGAAAAATAACCTGAGCGAGGAAATCTTCCAATAAATATGCTGGCAAAGTATAAAAGGTGCTCACCTTTTAAACCCAGCAATCTGTAGTGAAATATTCCATGTAAAACAAAATCCCAATATGAAAAGTGCTTGTGGTCTTGTGGGTAAGCATCTGTACTGGGAATATGACAACTTGAGTAAAATCCTGGTATCCAAATACTTGAGGAAGCTTACTAACCTCAACAAAATCCTAGAGGATACGTCTGCCCTCTGAAAAAAAAGTTACTGTCCACCCACAAGTGTCCTTTACTGGTGCCCTGAAAGGCAGCCACAATCAGGGGAAAATACCTGCACCAGTGTCCAGGATTGCAAACTCTCTTGCCACATCCTGGGCAAATACGAGTTACTTGCCCTCTAATCATTTCCACTCCTCACCCCCATGTCTGGCTTTCAACAATACTCTGCTTCATAAAACTAACTTGAAAAGTACACATACCATAGTGTCACTCAAATATATAAATCCCTATAGAACTATGTTAGCCAAAAAGTGTAAGATTGTGGCATTATTCCTCCCATCTTCACTGAGACTACAAATACCTGAATGCAATCCCGCAAAAGGCAAAGAATGTGCCTCTCAGTGCAAAGCTTTCAAGGACTGACAGTAGCGGGGTTTAAAAAGAAAATGAAGGCAGATGCTATGTGTTATGAGATGTATAAAACTGAGAAAACACACAGCATTCAGGATTGTGGACTATCTCTCATCCATGCAGTAACCGGGACCGGACCTGTTTAGTTTCAAAACGAGGAAAGATCCAGCCCCCTTAGGCCATGTTTCTGTAAGTGGTCTTGTAAGGTGGGCTCATTTATTTTGCAACATGGCGTTAGGGGGCGGACCCCTTCCTCGCTTTGACGCTAAGCAGCGTTCGTCCCAGTTACTGCCGGTATGGGAAACCCACTGTTACTGTAAAAAGATATATTTTGTTTGTGTATTATTGATTGAGAGATTACAAATACCAAAAAGCAATTCACCAAAAGGCAAAAAAATGGTCTGAGTGCAAAACTTTCAAGGACTGAAAGTAGCATGGTTTTTAAAAATGGTGATGCCCATTTGGTCGCCCAGCTATGTAGTAACTGGGACTGAACCTGCTTAGCTTCAAAGTATGGAAAAGGGCTGTCTCATTTCTCTAAGTGGTCTTGGCTCATTTATCGGGCAACATGGCCTGAGGAGGCTGGCCCCTTCCTCACTTTGAAGCTAAGCAGGGTCTGTCCTGGTAACTGCATGGATGGGAGACCTGGATGGCAATCTTGTCACTGGCCATGGCCAGTGATTTTTCACCCCTGACATCACTATAGCTGTAAACCTATCTTTTAAAAGAACTGTAACCGCGGGTACTGAACTACACATATCCTTGGCTATCCGTAGTCCTTTATAGACATGAATATCAGAAAAACGGCTGAAATAAAATGCTTTCCTGCCCTCCCCAGGCCCTCACCAGGTACCCCTGTATCTGTGCCAGCTTCCCAGATGGCCTCCTCACCTCCCCTGCCCTCTCCCCCACAACAGTGTTTCTGTGACGCAGTTTGCTTTGAGATGTAGGCTATTTGAGGCTATAGCAGATGCTACAAAAAGCATTTTGTTGCAAACTCAGACCCTAGACTCTCAAATGTCCCTTGGTGCCCTCTAGCCACACCCCTGTCCTCCACCTCTAGCCCAATGCCATTTGAATGTGTTTTTGACCTGCAAATAGCTTTTTTCCTGCGTTTCATTTTCCCATATCCTCAGCCATAGCCGCCGTTATCTCGCATCACGAGAAAAACAAGATGGCGGTTGTATAATTTTTTAAGAACACGCTTTTGGGTACATCCCCGAGATATAACTATCTATTTTTGGGAAGGTGGCACCCCTTCTCCGTCAAATATTTTAAAAACGACTGCACAAAATAACCCAAACCATGCATGGATCGCAAGTCAATGCTTTGTGCCCAAGTTGTTTCAGACCTGGTCCAAATCCGTCAAGCGGTTTGGGCTGTGTGCTTTGACAAACACTGACCTTGCTTGTCTATCTATGGGAAAATGAATGGGAAGTAGGCTGCACTTTTGGAGAAAAGAAATGTGGTCTTAATACATTTTACAACAAATCTTTATGAAACTTTGCAGTCTTTGGGGGGTGGTGGAGGGCGAGTCCTTAATCACTTTTAAAATTTTGGTTGAATCTGTTAATAACTTTTGATCTGAATAATGATAGAATTTTGAGGGGCTCATATTGGCATTCTGACTCACCTCAACTATAGGGTGGCTATCGCTGCCCTAAACAATATACATTAGGGATGTAACGGTATACCATTATAGATACCATGAACAGCTTAATTGAACTATAATAACTGTCACGTTGTTTATACAGGTATACAGTTTTAGGGCCTGCAGCTATTAAGTGAGCTTTTCAATCTGATTTGGAAAGGCTGCAGTAAGCAAGTGCTGCACATGCTGGATCTTGCACTGTGGGATGTGGTGTTTGGCAAACAAGAGCATAGGGAAAGTGAGGCCACATTAGTATATGCAGCTTTGATGCTGGGACCGCTGTTTCTCAGTGATCAGTAGTCGGGTTAAAGATCAGCAGATTTGTAGTTTTCCCAACAATTTGGAAGATGGGGAACTACACATCCCAGAATTAAAAGGGGGGGAATGAGCTGGATGCCCTTCTGATGCATGTCCACAAAAAAGTTAGCCCTGTAGACTGTATGAACACTGGGCCTATCAGTGCTTTGTGCTAGTCTATAAACTGCCCCCCCCACTGTCCTCCATGTAGATTTAAACATTGACACTAGAGTTGTTGCTTCGATTGATCCTTCATCTGCCTTCTGCATATGGCACTGGACTCAAGAAGGCAGGACAGATTCTACATTCAATTTGAAGTATCCAGAGCAATGGGGGTGAGATATTTCCCAGGTCTATCCTCGATTTGTGATACCACCCATGAAAGCATTCCTCTGTCTCAACTCACATGACAAGGGTCCTAATGCACTCCGTCCTAGGGAAAATGGTAATTATGGGGCTGTGGTGATGTGGTGGTCTAGGCCATATTTGTGCCGATATGTATTTTAACTTTGTCATTTTCAAAACGTTTTTGTGCCACAATCTTTAAGAAGGTAAATTAACATGTATTGCAAGAATCAAGAAAGAAATCAACAGCGCCCACTGAACAATGTCCTGTTAGGATTACATAGTCCAACATCAGACCTTTATAATACACTAGGCAGATGGTAAACAAGCTATAGTGATTTGATCAATATGCAACCTTTCGGTGAGTGTCTGTTGGCTATGACATTTTGACAAAAACACAATGACCTGGGCTTTCAGACCTCATATGAGTGACTTTTCTCCCTTTAATGGGATAAAGCGTTATCACAACAAACTTTTATGACTGATCGCAGCGCGGGGTCATGATGCCTATGCCATGTGGTTCCAAAATAATGCAGGTCGAGGCCGATTTTCAAAGCAATGACCTGTGACTGAGCAGAAAGCTCATTGCTCAAAATTAGCATTTTAACACTTCCACTAGTCACTCTTTCATTCAAGGAGATCAACGAGTGAGCGCCATGAAAGACCAAATCTGCAGCCGCTTTAGATTCCTGGAGGATCAGCTAAAAAATGTGCAGAGACAAGTTTCAAAATGCTGACTAAGAAAATATTTAAGATTAGTTAACTCCACTATACCGCGATAACCATGATAACCTTCTTGCCAAATGACGGTATATCATACCGCCATAAAACCAATACCGTGACACCCCTACGTAACATACATGTATACATATCACAATAGTAATAAGGCATCTTTCTGTTGTGTACCATGTTATTGGCCAGCTAAACTACTAATTTCATCCATTTCTGTATCACAAAGAGAGAGACCGCTTTGCTGGCCTACAGTCCTGTGACCCTGGTGTAAAGTATTCTATGCAGTGTGGGATCATTAGCCCACTGAGTTACCTTACCAGCATGACACCTACCTTACAGGGTAAATCAGTGATGGGACCGACTCTTATTGGGATTCTTAAAGTCAAGTAACTGAATAAACTGGTGTGTAAAGGTACCGAGCTTAGACGCACTCTGGAGTACAGTGCAAGACGAACGGGACGCATAGCGCTCAATAGTCTTCACCCCAATTCCCCTCTTCCGTATTTTTTCCCCGAAATCTACTTAGTTGTGATCATCTCTGTGTCAAAATGTGCTCTGCAAATTAAGAAGTTTCTCATCTATTGCCACGGGACCAGGAAGAACGTAAGGGAAGAAAGAGCAACGACTCATTAACTATTCAATTCTTAAAACACAAACAATAACCTATGTAAAATGCTTTAGTAGCAGTTAGTATAACTCACCATAGGAGAACCCAGTTGCTCTCTGTAGTGTAGGATGAAAGGTGCAGTCAATCCTTCAGGAACTAAATGCGTGACCCTCCGGCTACCAGCCCATCTCCTCAGCAAGAGCATTAACCCACCCATCTATCGTGGCAGCAAAAAACGTGTCATCCGCCTGTGCACTTCCTCTCGCCATCCGTAAATGCTGATATTTCTCTGATCTGCATTTCTCGCTTTTTTTGTCCATTGTTAATATTTTTGGGGGAGGGCGGCAAGGCTCGGTGCAAGCCCTCCCTCCCCCACACCCCCCAGGAGCAGCGAGTGAGGCATGGAGCAGAAGTTGCCAGCTCTCTGGCATTCTTGGTTTATTTTTAGTGGCGCTGTATCAGTGCAGCTGTCCCTGCAGGCTCGCGGGGGGGAAATGACACCCGGGCCCGGCCGCCCAGTCCTCTCTGACGAAGTCGGCCTCCGGGTCCTCCAGCCCAGGCTCTCCTCTCGCAGCGCTCGGTAAGGTGGACGAACGGTAAGTGGCCGCCCCGCCTGAGCACACCCTTGGGGTGTCCGGACACTGGGTGCCCGGGTGGTGTGAGGTGTGCGTGTGTCTATGAGTGCCGACCCCAGTCAGACGGGGCCGAGTAGCGGCCCGGCGCTATTAATAGCGTCGCCGAGCTGCGCCTGCTGATGCATACCTGCCATGTTGCCCAAAATGATGCCTTCCCCCGTCACACTGCGAAGTAGAAGCCGCAAATTGTCCGTTTCTGTACCCTTTAGGCAGCCTAAAGCCATACCCCGTGGTGAAAATGTGTGGATTTTCAAACATTTTAGCGCATTTGAAATTATAATGTGATTATTAAGAAAGTGTGTCTTGAGGGGAAAACGTTCACCAACCTGTAGCCGCATGACACAAGACCTCGGCTTCCGCATTCGACGGAGCGAAACGGAAATCGACGTTACTAATGTGCGTTTCTGGAACCAGCAAAGTGCGTATGGCTAGCTGCGAAGGAGCCATGCGACTTCTCTCTTCATGGACTCACTTCCTTATTTCGGACCGGCAGCCGTTTTACATCCAACGTTATGGGTACGGGTGTGCTTTTTAAATATTATCTTTAATATTTGTTATTCTAACTGTAGAAGCGAACTTCTGGGATCATCTGCGGCCTTGAGTGTAAAAAAAAAAAAAGCATGCAATCTCAAATGAACTGCTCATTCTAAACCAAAAGTTACTTTTTCTGATACCCTCTCGGGGAAATGTGGAATAGCTACAAGTGGGACTTGTCTGTAGCATGCTGCCCGTGGTGCGTACGAGCGGGGGGGGGGGGGGGGGTATGAGGGTGCACGGTCCATACTATACTAGGCCCTACATAAAGAGAGCGATTCACTTAGCAAATCGAAGTCTTCTCTACTCTGTGCGCCATACATTATAACAGACCATACAGTGTTGTTGTTTGATAAATATTGTGTTTTTATAGTGAGGAGTTCTTCTTAATTGTCGTTATATGTTGTATTGTGCGAGGCTGGGCTGTGTTTTTGTTTAGTTGTATGCCTGCGTGCTATTCGAGTACACTTGGGGAGGGTATTGCGCAGTGGCTTCAGAGCTTATTTATTTTCTATGCAGTGGTGTAGCACTGGTCCCTGTACAAGAAAAGCAGAACATCTCCCGGATTATGAACATTAATTACCAATACTTTTCTAAATTTCTTCCCGAAAAAAACGGGGCTCTTGGGCAAATGGATAATTAGGGGCAGAACAAAAGGGATTGTACAGTGCAACCCATTCCATACAAATACGGGGTAGGGGTGTGAAAAAAAAACGCATTCATAAAACATTGCACCAAGTAGGTTTCGAAGTGATGAACTGTAACTGTGCACTACCTCATTGGAGGCTATTGCTTTGTTTGGGACTCTCCAGGGTACCTTTTTTCTTCTTTTGACTAGTTCTGGTCTAGCGGGCACAACAACGTGGCTTTCCAATGCAATACAATGCCTGCTACTGTCTTTCACAATGATATGAAGAAATGTAAGTTTAATGCTTGGCTATCAAGTATATGTTATGGAGACGGCTTGAAGTGATTAATTCATGCCAGTTTAGAAAGGAACTATATTATAATACTGGGCACCCCTTTACATTGCCACAAGGAGAGTTTATATATTGACACCGACTTTATAACTCTGCAGCCAAGAGTGGGTAAAGCAAACGGGTCCCTTATTAGAATTTTAGAGGTCGAAATTAAGATTTAATGTGCAAGAGCTAAAACTAGCTCCTGCGCATTGGGCATCACCTAGTAGGCAGGAGCTACTACATAGCGTGGCACAAATCTAATGATTATGTGAGATGCAAACTTATATTTTTCTATTGTATACAATCCATGATGCTTTAAATGACTTCTAGGTGTCTCTAATGATTTTGTAGACATTCCTAAATACAGAAAGTTAATGCCACATAGGTATGTTTGTATGCCCCAGAGGGTCTCGGGAGCCAAAAGTAGCACCTGGTAGCTGTTGGTGTCAAGCTAACCAGGCTCTCTGTGGTTAGAAGCAACAGGTAAATAGCCCCCAGCAATTTCGCACCCTGGGATTCACAAAGGGAATTTGAGAGAAGAGACCGAGTTGCTCTGTCCATTTAGGAATGAGGTTAAAATCCCATCAAACAGTGGCCTCCTTTTCTTATTGTATCCCATTAATGCACTTTACCAGCTCGCTCAAAAGACGATTGGCTACACAATACATATTGCTTACACAAGGAATATGTGTGTATCTTTTTATATACCTCTTAGTATTGATACTTAATTCATTTATCAATGCTCATATTTTGTTCTTTAAAGGTAATTGCCCAAGATCATATATTGTTCTTAAGATAAAGGTGAAATGGTGAACCGAGAACTCTTTGCCATTTTGTAGGGGCACACAGCAGCTGCCAGTGCTTCAACGTCTAGGCTGAACCCGGTGTTGGTTTGTTGTTTTAGTGTGGTCTGTGATATTTATAGAGCACATGCAGGTCACTGGGATTGGTCCATCTGTGTTGGCTTGGCAGCCTTGATGGGTTTCTGAGACACTGGCAGAGTTCTGGGACAGTCAAAGCTGTTCTCCGAGGTTGGCAGATCGCCGCTGGGGAGCGAAAGTCGAGAGGTACTGCTCCAAAGTTCTGTCATGGCATTGTGCCCAGTGACATTCTATGCCCCTCATGTTCTACTCTGGGTAGGCCTGCTTTGGATCAAGCCATGTCTGATGCTGTTGGGAGATAAAAGAAACTTGTATTGCAGACATGGTGTTGGTGCAGTTTCCAAAATGTAGGTGCCCTTGAAGAAAGTACCAAACAAACTCACATTTTGATCACCCTCTCTCATGCACTACTTATAAGTGCGTTTACACAAAATATGCGTGCAGCTTTAAAGCATTTGGTACATCACAATCTACAACATTTTGCTAAGGTTGTTAAATCTTAGAGGAGGGTATAATTCTGACAGTTGTGCAATAAGAAATGATTTGGAGATTTTTCTGTATCTCCTACATTTTTTTTTGCAAACAAATATTGATTAACTTTCCTCCTCTAGAGAAGTATGTGACCAGAATGTGGAACCTCTTTCCGGCTGTTATTAGTTAATGCACATGGAGGGCACACAGTTAAAGGAGACGTCTTCAGGATGAGCGAATTGCCCACAGCAGACTTTGCACCTGAAATGTTCTGTCCACAAGCAGGGGAGCACCATTAAGCCACTAAGTGAAGCATCCGAGGGGAGCCCCATTCAGCAGCACATTTGTAAATTGGCGGGGGATAGCACCTCCGTGGAGACCTCCCCCATAGGTAGTAGCCTCTTTGTGCTCCTCCTTTACCAGGGTTGGGCTAACATCAGCAGAGGAAGAAGGGGGCAGTGCAGGACCTCCTTTCTTCAGGTGCTACAACCTTTACACAGACACTTCTTGGGTCACAAAAGAGCCATGAAGGCGGGCTGCAGGAAGAACCGGACTGCACCTCATCTCTAGAAGAGAGTCCAGTGAAAAGCACTGACTTACCGGCCAGGGAATTGAAGGAAATATGCCTGAAGTAATTATCCGGAAATGTCGTGGGCCCAGAAAACAATTACATGAAATTGAAACCTTTCACCCGGAAGTAGTTAATTGTCAATGCAGATTATCCTCTTTATTTGATTTGAATGATCAGCGTTCATTATATATAGATCGCCTGTAAGCTAACTGAATTTAATTTACCCTGTGGTCTGTAAATCTCCCAACACCCCTTTGCCTGGCCTCTTTAATGACCCTTTTGGGGGTTATTCTTTGGCCATCACCACTACGTGATCTGCTCGAAGCCAAATCCCCACCCCACCCCCAACCCAGGTGCCTAGGAGTAAGATCGGTGCCTGATCACGCTCATTTCATTTCAACATGTTTATTCGGATTAAAACATCCATTAAACACAAAAGCATCACATACACTTAAAAAAGATGAACAATAACCATTACGTTGTGCTCTAAAACACAGCATTACCATTATCGGGGCATTTCACAGGTAAAAATACAACTTAAGACCACATTTCTTAAGACAGTTAAAACAATTTCTATTCACGATTAAACCCTTTTCTCAGGTACATAGCTGTTTTCAGATAGGACAAAAGAGCCCAGGCTATCAGCACAGGTTCTGCCGTCAAAAGTAAGAATAATGCCGCCCTATATTGGCAGATATTAGTGAACTTGACCACCTGCAAAATGGTGTTCCGTCTAAAATCCCCATAAGCCAGGTAAAACAGTACAAGATGCTTCAAGTCTTCCCAAGCTACCCACAGGCTGGGCAGCTAGGGTCATTTGGAAAGCCAGGCCACTTTTCTGTGTTTTCCCTCAGCTGTAGGCAGTCAAACCTTGCCCTTGTGACGAGCCATCTTTCCCTCATTTTCGGGCTCCACAGAAGGTAGAGCTGGATCTCAAACGCCCTACTTATCAGCGCATGATATCAATCAGAGTGAGTTGCGCATTGCATACTCCCCCTCTTTTCCTGTGTCCCCACATACAGTGCCTGCTTATTGGCTCTCAATTGCCTAGTTGACAGCAATGCTTCCGGAGGGAACAGGACCTGAATGTTACTGGTGCGCATGGACTCCTTCACATAGGCCAGCCAAGGAATTTTATGCCAGTTTTACACAAGTTTTCCTTGCCAATAATGCTCCCAATAATAAAATGACCTACGGTTGCATGCTCATTTGCCCATAGGCGGAGCCAGAAAATACTTGGAGTGGCAGCCCATTGATCCTCCCAAAACTCCATCCCAGCTCCCTATGAACTGAGGCACAGGGGGTTGAGCCCGGAAGGCCCAAGAGCTGGCTAAAGAACTTATTTTCTTTCACCTGTAGTTCCGCCGCCTTCGTGTAGCCCCCCAATGGAGGTCCATATCGTCAGTTAGAAGTGTGGTAAAGTGGTGACTAATGCTGCAGTACAATCTTCTGAATCAGTCACTACCTACCCCATTGACTACTTGCGCAGGCTTAAAAATGCAATATCCTCTCTCTCGCCTCTGTTCATGCTGATCTTTGTGTCCCGTTTACATATTTTTCGAGTCTGATTTCAATTTCTTGCACGTTCTGTAATTTAAGGGTAGGGCCCCTTGAATTTCATCACAGCTCCAGTCGGTGTGTACAGTGATCGTGCATGGTGCCTTTCTGCAGATATTTGATTTGTTGTGATGTCAAACATTTGCAAACTCAATGCACAGGCAGTTTTTCCCCATAGAGAATGGTAGAGAAGCGAAATGCAGTGCTCTGATAGGTATTGCTAGATATTCAGTACAAAGAGGCAATTTCATGCTGACATCACACTATACCAATGACCGCCCCACAATGATACCTCTATCGAAAGGAACATGCTTGCAGTAAAAATGCACTTTCAGGCTAGGCATCTTTGCTGCCGTCCAAGCTCCAGGCCACAAACACGAACCTGAGGCAGTTTGGCATATTTTCAACCTTTATTCAGTAGAAATCTTAGGGAAAAATCAGAAGCATTACTCAAACCTTCACAGGAAACCCTATCCTGTTGTATGTTTCCTGGCATCCAGGAAAGAAGGACTTCCTTAGCCTGGGTCCTTGCTCTTTCATTCATCAACATTTATTGGAGCAGGGCGAGTTTTCCAAAAAGTCTCAAGGTCATTCGTATAGCCCCTATTCTGAAGAAACCATCAGCAGACCTGCGCCATCCGACAAACTATTACTTCATTACAATCCTCTCATACCTCGGTTGCTGCTGAACTATGAAAGTATTTCTCCAAAACAAGTTGCTAAGGGGGGGGGGTACCAATTGGGCTTCAGTTAAGGCTGCATCGCTCTAATCTCCATTCTACAAGTAGTGGGTGATGCTCTGTGCACCGTGGAAGATGGACCGGCTTTCCCGGTGGCCATCATTAATCTTTCTCTTCCTTCCTGGAGGAGTGTCCATCACTGATGAAAATCGGAGATTCTAAAGCCCCACTGAGCCTTGCGCTAAATTGGGTCCCCTAACATTTAGTCTTCTCCTTCATGCTCTCCAACATTTTCATGGAGCCATCTGACGGTGTCATCAGAGAAAGGAACATCACCATACACCAATAGGCGGATGATAAGCAACTCAAAACCCTTGCTTTTCAGCCCGACCAGCATGTAAAGAAGACTGTATGAGCAGAAGAGCATAAACACGTTCATACCTGAACCCGGCTTCTCCATGCTTCAGTCAAGACTGGGTTCTGGCACTGCTTTCATCTTTGGGCGCCCCCAAAAAATGACTGACCACATTGAAAGTGTTGTGGCAAGCAGCTGCACATTGATCAGCGGCACAAGCCGCTGTGGTTGCACCACTCTTATCATGCCATATCTGCACCAGCTCCTTATAGAGCCGTTGAGTGCGTCCCAGATGCCTTGCCTAATGTACAGTTATTTGTTTCCTCATGCCCAAGTAATTTGTGTACAAAGCCCATCTCTAAAGAAACTTGTGAGCAAGGAGGAGCTACCCTAATCCAGAGACTGTTGTTACTGATGGCACCTTAAGCATTTTGAACTCCTCCTGGAGCTACACTATGCAGCGTCCCTGTTCTTGAAAGCACTACTCCATGCACGAAATGCCCAGTAGTAGGGCCTTAAGGCGCTGTATTTCCAAAAGCCTGCTTCCCTTCTCTCCCCATCCACCAGACCAGAACACCACTCTCTCTCCATCTTGCAGTTCTAGTGTGCTTTGCTGTGTGCTTCATGGCGTGCTCTAGAGCACTCTTCAAACCTATCGTTTTCCCATGACAACCATACTAAACTGGTGTGCCCTCTCCCCACTGTGTTCTTCTCCCTCTTCTTTTCCCCTTCCCTCCCCTGTTTCAAGAACCTACGACCTTCGTTGACTCAACTACAACTGTGCTGTAAGACTGACCCCTTTGGTTATGCCAAGATAAAGTGATCGTTCCTCGTTACCCACAACCTACATGTGTATGCCCCTCCCTCAGATATGCCAATATATATCATGCAGGGTCTATGCCATAACATTCTTCACCATATTCTATCCTTGACCTCCAGGGGAACTGTAGATCTTGCCTCCTGCCCGACTCTTTCCTACAACCCAATGCCGTCATAGCATGGGAACGTTTGGAGTTGCTGTCTGAGTCTCCTGTCCCAGAGTATAGCAGCATTATTTTGTTTTTAATGTTTAAACTATCGCCTTGCTGGCCAGCATTTTTAACTGCACTATTGTATACGTATTTTATAATGTTCTGCTTTTCTTGTGCGACCTAGACCTTTTCTAGACCACATCTTCCCTGCCTAATGCAGTTTAGATTTCACAGGATCTTTTTCGACTTCACTGTACAGCTTTCTGAGGTCTTGTGTGAGCGTTGGTCACGCTTCAGAAAACCTCATAAATCAAACATCACTCATATTCACATGTTGGAGCATCAGTAGGGATACACTTTTGGATATATATATATATATTATATGTCATTTATAACGCGCCTCTACACAAGTGTTTCTAGGTGCGACAAGACAAGAGATGCAAGACAGAGGGAGGACAAGACAAACTATCTTACTAGGCCTTGTGCCATTCAAATCGTGCAAGTGCAACAACGCAAAGTGGTGGGAGATGGAAAGGGGAAGTGCCAGGGAGAGGGAAGGGGAGGGCAGTCAGGGCAGCGCGACTCTGGGTAAGTGCAAGGAGGCAGGGGATTGTAGGGTTACAGTTAGAGCCCCTAAGTGTGTGCTAGGCCCGGAGGCAGTGCAGCGGAGACTGATCATGGGGGAGCCTGGTACCCAGGCAGACTGAGGGTAGCCAAGCAACCAGTTGACACAGCTGACTGGTAGGTCAGCAATAGAGAGAAAGAGGGAGAGAAAGCAGGGGAGAAAAGGTAGGTCTTGAGCTGCTTCCATAATTTCAGGTGGTCTGGCTCAAGTTTGAGAGGGGCAGCGAGGCCATTCAAGAGGGTGGCACTTGCTGAGGCGAAAGATCTACCACCCACTTTCTGCCTAGAGAAGCGTCTTACCCTCAAAGTTTGAGGTAGTTGAGCGAAGGGCTCGAGATGGAAGGTATTTTGGAAGAGAGTTGGATGTAGTGCAGGCTGCAACCAGCCTCTGGACCTTGCAGAGGGTCTTGAATTTGATCCTTGTGGCCACCGGGAGCCAGTGGAGAGATTTCAGGGCTGGAGAGATGTGGTCCCTGGGCTTGAAGCCAAGGACAAGTCTTGCAGTCATGTTCTGGATTAGATGAAAAGGACGGACAGTAGAGGAAAGCAGATTGAGAAAGAGACTGCTGCAGTTGTCCAGCCTAGAGAGAACCAGGGCTCTGGAGACTGTGAGCTTCTGCGGGAACGTAAGAAAAGGAAGAATACCTCTGAGGAGGTGCGGCTGGTAGTGGGGCCTCCTTGGAAAGGTCTGTGATGTGAAGAAAAAAGGAGAGTGGAGTTGAAGATGATACCAAGGTTTTTTGCCTCACAGGAAGGCAAAGGCAGAGGGTCCAAGGTGGGTGGCCAGAGTGACAGAGGGAAAGCGGGAGCAGGGGTTCCAATGAGAAGGAGTTCCAATGAGAAGGATTTCAGTCTTACTGGCATTAAAGAAGAGATCGTTGGAGGCGCACTAATCTTGAAGAGTGAATAGACAGTCAGGAATGAGCGAGAGAGGAGAGGAGGAGGAGGCTGAGGGGAGCCTGAAAGAGAGCTCCGAGTGTCCTCTGCATAACACTGAAAGTTAGAGGGGAAGGTAGAGAACAGGTGGGCCAAAGGAACCATGTAGACATTGAAGTGCCAGAGTGTGAGGTTAGACCCCTGGGGAACACCACATGTGGAGAGAGGGGTGATGGAGAGAAAGGACCCAGGTTGGACCTGGGAGGGTCGGTCCAGTAGGAAGGAGGTCAACCACTCCAGCGCCTTACCTGTAATACCCAGGTTCTCATGGAGTCGGTTGGTCAGGATGGCATGATCAACCGTGTCAAAAGCAGAGGAAAGGTCAAGGAGGATGAAGAGAGAAGGAAGGTTGGAATCAAGATTAGTGAGCAGATCTTTACAGGTGTTCAGGAGAGCAGTTTCCGTGCCTCTGGCTGCTCCGAAGCCAGACTGATGGTCATGGAGACAACCAACAGATTCATTGTGGAGAGTAAGCTGGGAGATGTCCAGCTTTTTCAGGAGTTTGCCCAGGAAAGGATTGATGGAGATCTGGCTATAGTTTGCTGGACAGATAGGATCGGCAGAAGGCTTTTTATGGTCCGGGTGCACAAGGGAGTGCTTGAGGAGAGAGGGGAAGGATCTAGTGGCAAAACAGTGATTGCAGAAATCAGCCAAGGCTGGAGCGAGGGTGTCAATGCGGTCCTTGATGGTGCTGGAGGAGCAGGGGAACACCGGTTTGGACTACACTTTCATAGATCGGACTGGTTTAGAAGCCTCTTCAGGTGTAGTCTGGGAGAACGGAGGAGGAGAGGGAGAGGCGGCCAGTGGGGGGGGCCAAGAGAGTTAGAGGGAGAGGATGAAGAGAGCGAGGACAGGATGGTCTGAGTTTTAGTGGTGAAGTGGGAAGCCAGAGCCGTCCAGAGGGACTGGGACGGAACAGGAGAGGTGGAGACTGCAGAAGGATTGTCCAGCTCCTTGCAGATTTTAAAGAGCTTGGCCATGTTGTTTGAGGCCGCAGAGATAAGAGCTTGAATGTGGACTCTCTCCTCGGACAAGGCAGAGAATCTGTATTGCCTTTGGAGCAGCCGTCAGGCAAGTTTCAGAGGATGCGCCCAAAGCCCTCCACTTCCTCTCAGCCACCCTGCACTTGCGTTTCAAGGATACACGGAGATAGTTCAGAAACCCAGTTGGTAGCTTTAGTTCTGAAGATGATCAGAAGCGCAGGCCAAATGCTGTTATCGATTCCTATCCATCCAATCTTTGAAAAATCTAGCAATTTCGTGCTTCATACCAGGACAAGCCCTATAATTCTTATGCAGCATGGGTGCTAGAAGGGGGACGCCATAGACATGGAAAACGGATTCAAATCAGGGTGTGAAAATAAGTTGTGGCTCCATAGGGTTGAATTTAAGCACCTAGAATATTTAGGGGTCACTGAAGTTTCTGCATACAGCTCAGTAGCTGTTTATCCATTCCGGGGTGTCACTCTGGACACACAGGATGTTGCCAACGTGACCTCGGTCATTCCTGGGCAGGCAACGGCAGTATGTCAAACTGTCTTGTTTGATGCGAGTTACTGCGTTATTACTTTTGGCAGCAGTAGCATCGGAGAATTTTACCGAAGTATGAATCAGTTTGCTTCCTTCCTCTTGTTATTAAAAGTGTTGTCTTGCTCGGTTGTGCTTTTAACATATCGCCAGACCTGATTCCATTGCGTAAATCTGTTCAGCTTTGTGGGAAACACCGTAGTTCATGCCAAAAATGTTTGGAACACCCTAGAGGGTGTTTTTAAGAAGCAAAGCAAGGGAGTTCTATTTGCCGATTGTATTGTATTGGTGCAAGGGATACTTTAGATGGGAGAAAGCAATAAGAACATGAGAAAAATCTATTTGTTTTTGCTAGAGTTGGTAGATAGCCACTGACATTGGAAGAGATTAGGGCACAATTCCTGGTGCGTAAGGGTGAATATCATCCGCTCACTTTTTTTCAAAGCGGATATGCTGCTCCCACTTGCAGCTTTTCACACCGGGAGTCAAAAAATGGTAGTGTGCTCCCTTTCTTTGACGTGCTTGGTTAGTGCGTGTTTGTCACTAGTGCCAAAACTGGATTCAACCCCATAGAGCCTGGATCCTAGACTCGAAGCGTACACTCTAGACTGCATGAAAGCATGCTACAGGAGATGTGCAAAATGCCTCCTTTTAGGGAATAGTTCAGTACAGATTCTTGCATTTAATAGGTGTGCACATTTTATACTTTGCTGCAACATTAGAAGCAAATCTCCTCTTTGTTTATTTTTGGGTGTTTACTAATTTTCTGAAAGTCAATGCACATTTGTCCTGTGATTTTCTTTGATCATGAAAGGCCAATTGGATGACTTTAAATGTGATATGTTAGCTTCCTGTTACGTTGCACCCGATTGCAAATTTTGGGTCGCCCCAACCTAGTCCTTTAAAAAAAAAAAAAAAAAGTCTCACCTGTCTCCTAGAAGGGATGCCATTAATGTAAAGTCTTTAGTATGTGTTTTGTTCATACTAGCAAGATTTCAAAATCTCCTCGGCACTATTAAGGGGGGGGGGTGTTGGAGGAAAAGTTAGGTTTGTGGCCCGGCCGTGAAACAAAATCCCCTTTTCTGAATGAGTTGGAGCAGGTGAGTATAGCGAGGTTGGGACTAGGGCAGGGGTCCATTGTCCACAGAGGTTGCTCAGCTGGGAGCTGGAAGATTTGTAAGATCCTCTTGAGTTCTGAAAATCACTTTTTAGATCCGGGATTGTCAATGTCTGATGGTTGGCTGAACTATTGTCAAGGTGTCCCCTTCATTTCCTTCCGGCAGAGTTTCAGTGGCGGGGGTAGAGGGTACATTATTGAGACTATTGTATTGGGTAGCAACACTTCTTCCGTAGGCAGTTCTGAAGTCTGATTGGTGGAACTGATTTCTGTGCCGGGTTTGTTAGTGCAATGTGTATCAGACGTTGTGTGCCAAGCTTGGACAGTTTCAATGCTGTGGTTTCCTTTTGGGAATGATCACTAGTCCCCACTGCACACTTTGTATGAAGCGCGAGTGCTGCCTTGTGATTAGGAAATAGTGTCTTTTCTCCATCTCCTTGAAGCTGCCCAAGTGGAAGTTGCTACACATGTATTGCACAATGGATCAGTGTTGAGGCTGAAAGAGAATACGACTGTTGGACACAGTTGTGTGTGTGTCTAACCTGATCCGCTGACGCACAAATTAGGCCTCCCAAAGAAAAAGGCATATACAATTACGGTAAACGGCTCAGTATACCAATGGCAGAAACTCATGAGCCAATAATAGAGCGCAGCACACAGGCAGGAAAGCTCAGTATGCCTGTCCGTGTGCTCAGCACTCGTTATGCTGATTTTAGTGCCAGATTTCCAAAGGCGAGCTGGGCAGGCAAAGGCAACACTCTCGAATTGGTGGTAAGCGAACCTGGCTTGCCTGAGCGCAATGAATCGGCCACAATGTATACTAATACACAGCTAGCTCTCAGTATGGTATTAGTGTGCTCGTTATTAGGGTAAGCAATCTTAGCAGATGTGTGATCAGCAACAGATCTGGTATTAGGAAAAGATGATCTCTCTGTGAGGCGTCTCAGTTTTCCTGTAGTGGCATTAGATTTAGACCAGAAGAGTTTTAAGCATACTGGTAAGACAGCTTGGTATACCCTAAGAGACCGCAGTATGTTGAGAGATGCAATAAAGATGTCAGCAACTTCAAATTATTAAAAGGATCTAAATTAAAAGGAGGTTGAAGCATCCTTATACTATCCAGCCAGGCTGACATGTTACCGTGGGGCCAAGATACTTTTCTTTACACAACCGGACGCTGCTAGGTCCTTTTTTGATTGACTGGGTCTGGATGCCTCATAAGGCATAAGGGGGAGGGTTTTTGTTGGAATTTAGACGATTGTGTTGCTCCTTATATCTTTGTAACCGGCTTCTCGGTCATAGAGTATGATGTGTTGCTGTATTTCTTTGCCCAGGATTGCTTGGTGGTCGTATTTCTGGACACGACCTTTTTTGTGGACTATTTTCTATACGATCTAAGGTTGGCTTAAGTAGATCTTTCCGTTTCTCCTGCGACCCTGCCCTATCACGACATTGTGATTAGGTGGGATTTCAAGATACTTTTAGTTTTTTCAGGGTGTGAAGTCAGAAATAAGAAAAAGAAATACTAGCTGTTGAGGATGCATGTAAGATCTCGTGTTCACTTTATTATTGTACATGCTGTTGAGATGTGATGTGTATCCCGTTATAAACACTTGCTTTCTTCCAGAAGAAGATTGAAGGGAGGACCCCATATGCTACAACTGGGTCCAGTAGAAACCATTGCTTGGATGTCAATTGAAAGTTGCCTAGCATGGGATATTCCCAGTTGACCTTGAGCAACGTGTGATAGTCTCAGGGTGTTTACTTGAAAGCACAGTGTCCTGTGTCAAATTCCACTTCACTATTTCTTGGTAGTTTCTATTGCGTCCAGTTACTCACTTTTTTTTAACATCTCCTGTCCCACTTTAAGTTAGTGTTTTTCTATTGGTGTGCGTTACACCACCCTTCCTTTCTCCAACCATACTTCTGCAGACAGCACCATGAAAACTCCAAACTTTCCCCTCACTAATCGCCACCTCATCTTTGTTTGTTCGTTCAACTCCTTTTTCCCCCCCACTCCTCAACAACCCTCGTTGTTTCACTCCTCACAGACTCTCTTTGCAATGCCTATACCGTAGCCAAAACGATTGGCTTGGTTAATTCTAGTTCAGGTCACTGTTTTATTCCCGGCCAATTTTGACACAAGTGGATTGAGGCAGAGAGAGAACGCAAATGTGAAATGCCCAAGATCACATGTTTTGATTACGTGGGTTATTCAACACCCTTGGTTCCAAATGATACATGCATTTCTTCAACAGCTTGACAGAAATATGAATTGTCATATCAAACAACCTTACCAAGCCTGCCACCCAAATATTTATTGTTTACTGGGTGGAAATGATTGCCTTAACTTTGATTGCTATACCTGGGGACAGGATGTAACATACCTCTAAGGGACCTTACCCCCAGGGAATCTCCCCAACCGCCAAACGTTGTAGCCAATCATTTCTCTGAAAGAACGGGCTCATAAGTGAAGCTAACAAAATAAAGAAGTTATTGTAAAAACATGGTTGGCATAACAAGCATGATTTACTTCTAGAGGAGAAATGACTGCAACAGGGAATGGCTATCTTCCAAAGGTAATGCCGTAAAACAGGTGGATGGAAACATTAGAATCTATATTGTGAGACAGGCTTGGTATCAAGAGAAGTTAATTTCAAAACCTTTATTTACTAAGGTTCCTAGGTTGGTGTAATGCCTAACTGGCCCCAACTCTAAAGGGATGGTTCCCTTAACTGATGTTTCTAAAGGCCGTCGACGCCTGATGGTCGAAAATAAGTCTGTCTGAGTGTAAACCTATGCTTGCCCTCACTCTTTACAAAAATGTCATAGGAAGTCTTTAAAAAGGAAGAACACAGCGGTTCAACAGAAAATAGGAAACCAAGGTTGGTTTCAGGTAGTCTTCTCACCAGGTGTAGTTTGGTCAATCATAAAAGGCTGTTCACAAGACTTTGTCCACAGAGCCCTTGCAATATTCTCAAATACCTCCAGCTTCTTTGGTCCCTTGGGGTTCCCTTCCCCAAGCTTCAATCCTTTCAACACTGCAAAACAATATAGATAGAGACAGGTGATTAGGCCTCTCACGGTTCCCTTCCCCAAGCTCGGCCCCTTCAAGCTTCCAACACAAATTCAGTTTTGTCAGAATGTACTTTGCTTTTCCTTCAGTATCATAAAATAATAGGTATTCCACTTTATTGAGCCCCTCGGGGCTCCCTTCCCCAAGTTTATGCCCCTTTTGGTTTCAAACACACGTAGTTATGCTTGTCAGGATGTACCATTCCTTTCAGATGCAGTCCTTTCACTCACACGTCACCTGTGGGGTACTACAATTGGAGACTTTTAAAACCACCTGGTTCTTTGCTCCCCGTAGGCATGGCCACCCTGATCAAGATGTGCCTCTGGATACACGGGGTTGAGGTCAGGGTCTCACCACATGCCCCTCAGGTACCCTTGGGACCAGCACATGTCCCAAGGGAACAAGTATTTTGCCGAACACCACCAGCAGGATACAGGGTGCCTTACCCTGGCTCCTTGGAGGCACGGCTCCTTAGCCACGCTGCAGTCCCTCACAAACACCAGGCCAGCGCCTGTGCAAACTGTTCTCCAGGCATCCCCTCCTGCTGCTCTCTGCTCCTTGGCTTCTCGGGTCCAGAAATAATCCCCAGCTTGCTCTCCTCCTTGTGAAAAACAACACTTTTTATAGTTGAAAAAACAGTTAAATGGAGTCAGGTGTGAATGGTCATTATTAAATGTCTAACCATGTCTAACTCCATTAGTGGGACAACTTTAGTTCTTTCTATAGTAGGTGTCCCTAACTTTATGGGCTATCTTTACTGGTCTTAGTTGCCTTTTCCTTGTCTCAGTATTTTTTTGAAATGGGGAGTGAGATTGAAAATACCCCACTCAGGTGATCCTCCCTCGCTTGTCCACCCACAGGGTCAGGAGCCAAAAGCGATGGCCCTTCCCGGGCCGCCTGAGTGGAAGATCCTGTGGGAGAATACAGTCAGGTTTCTTACAATATGCAGTTAATTACCTAGTGGAAACATTTACGGGAAAGGAAACCCACTATGAATTGATATTTGGAAGCTGACAACCTTAATTAAACCATTATACTTGTAGATTTCAATAAAGCTGATACATTTCTGCATTTGATAAGAAACAGTGTAAAAGTCTGCTCCCAAGTTATGACTACAGGTAGCCGCTGGCACTAGTAGCTTCACACCATTGAATTGTGCCTCTTAGTGTGATGTCCATGAGGTGAGAATGGCCTGGCAGGTGGGATCAGCATAGGGGCCTTGAGTCATTAAAAGAAATCAACAAATGAATAAGAGGTAGTGCGGGTAGAGCGGGTCAGATAGGGGGAGGGAAAGTAAAAGCACCTTCAGGTGCCATGTTTGATTCGGCACCCTGGGTGGGCACCCTTCTCACCCTCCCCTAAGGCTAGCCCAGAGTAAGAAATCTCTATATATAGGTCAAAAAGTTAATTATTCCATTGAGAGGGCTCACAAACTTATGAAAGAGCAAAGCATGCTTGTATCCTTGTGAGAGGCTTCTGTCAGTGTGAGAACCTAGTCTGTTAGTAGGAGCTATGCATTTCAGTAAGAAGGTGTAAGGGGCCTACCTCCTGAACTTGCTAGATCTACACTACATGTTTAAGACTTGCTCAACTTGGTCTCCTTCAATAAAGTTCTAAAGTCTGCCTTTGTCATGGCAACTTTTCCCATCTAGAAGCTGGCACACTCCTCTCATATCAGGAACCTTTAACTGCATTGCTGCTATATAATTATCACCAGATGGGATGATACTGATGTCATCACCATGCAGGTTTACCTCCTGCATCTGCTGATAACAGGCTCATGATGACACTTGGAATTGATGTAATGTAAGGTGATATTTGTATAGCGCGTGCTGCCATTGGTATAATGATATGATAGTTTATTTATATAGCACCTATACACAATGTGTTTCAAAGCGCTTCATGACAAGGGAGGGAACAAGGGAAAATACAAAAACATTTTTACAGGCCATGAACAACAAGAATGTGAAATTAACTATCGTACTCGGCCTAGCAACATTTCAGATAGTGCAAGTGCTAAGACACAAATAGGAAGGAAATGGGAACAGACAGGCGACTATCGTACTAGGCCTGACGACATTTCAGATAGTGCTGGAGGTGAAGGGGGGGGGATAACAAGTAAGGGGGGGAGAGGAGACAAAACATTTGTTACTATCATACTAGGTCCAGGGACAATTCTGATAGAGTAAGTGCATAGAAAAAAGTACGCGAGGGTGGAGTAGAGGGAGAGAAGGGGGAAGGGAGAGCAGAAGGGAACGGAATAAAAACAGTGAAAAGAGTAGAGAAGTAGACTTGAGCGCAAATACAGTTGCAGAGGTCAATGAAACACATAATGTTGTAAGGGAACAGAAAATGTAGGCAAAGATTCACAGTGACGATGGGCACAGCATGATTCAGGGCCAACCTGAGTGTGAGATCGAGGGGAGGTCCAGCATAAGAGTTGAGGGGGTAAAGCACCCAGAGTTAATGTGTCCAAAAGTCAAATCCAAGCGTTGGCAAAAGTCATTGATGGTGAACCCTTCGTAAATCAAGACCACTCCTGCAATGAATGGGGGAGATGGGAGGAGGGAGAAGAGATCAGGGAAGGCAAGGGGGGGGAGGACATCCAGGTGGACCAGAAGGGGGAGAGGGGCACACAGCAACATCACAGGGTACCTGAGAAGGGTTGAGGGGGCACACAGTGACAACACCTGGGACCCGAGGGCAGAGGGGGCACACCGTGACAACACAGCGGTCCAGAGGGGGTGGGGGCACACAGCGACATCCCTGGGGACCTGGGGGGGGAGCAGAGAGACAACTCGGGGGACCAGAGTGGTTGTAGGCACACAGCGACATCACAGGGGACCAGAGTGGGGTGGGAAGCACACCCTAAGCGGAAAGGGAGCAGACAGGGGCCAGGAGTGGGCCTTGGAGGGAGGGCTGGCCAAGCCTGCCTGCTATCCTATAGGCAGTATGAAGCTAGCCCCAGCCAATCGGGGACAACGACCAGAGACAAAGGCCCAGGCACTCAGGTGCTCGCGGGGTGGCCATCTTGGAATGGCCAAGGAAGCACCAAAAGGCACTGCAACAACACAGAGAAGGCCAGCATTTGCCATGACAGGCAGACTAAGGGCAACTGAGATCCGCTGCTCCAGCACTTAGTGATTTTCTTTTGGGAATTTCTGTGATTTTTCAAGAAAGTTGCGCTCGAGCACTAAATTGCATTTGTGTATGCCCCATGGCTTACCTTGCTTCCGATGGTGTGGGAAGAATGTCGGTAGAATGCACATGTGCATTTATTGCCAAATCGAAGGTAGGCAGAGAATGTCCAGGTCTCTAATAGCCTGTATTAGAAGGGCGAGAGGACTGGAGCGGTCAGTGTCCTAGTGACAATGTGACAATTCAAGTGATTAAGAATTAAGCGATGCAAAGTGATTGAAAGTACGAGATCTCAGCATCTCTGAGCAGCGATCCACTTATGTTTGCTTTGTTAGGATTTATACATGCTCCGTTGCCATTTGCATGGTCTTCAGGCACTCAGATTTCAAAGGGGAAGGTGAGTGAGGTTAGTTGGGAGAGAGGGGATAATGCAAAATAGCTTTGCTGTTTTGTTGAAGCGGGTCAGTCTCTAGGTGTTATTTGGTGAGAGCATAGACTCTGGGCTTGAAAATGCCACGGGGGGGCAGTAAGCAGGCAATAGTACCCCTTTGCAGTTCCTAATGGTGCTAGTGATTTAAAGATTGTGAGAGTGCAATAGGCAGTGCTGTAGGATCCTGGTGGTTCAAACGTGTCAAACTGTTCTTGGAATACTGCTCCAAGCAGTTCAACGATGAGTCACACTTTGCTCCCGGGTCTCTGGGTGCTATGAGTCCCAATTCACAGGCTCGGGAACAAGACAAGTTCTTTTCTCATGCTCCCAAACACAGGGCAGGCTGGCACACAACTGCAGGGGTCCTTCAACATGTTGAGGTCCTGTGTACCACTGGATGGCAAAGGGGCAGCTCTTGCTCCAGCAGCAGGTCACTCCTTGGGTTGCTGTGGGGTCTCAATCCAGGGACCCTGGTACAAGATGGGTCCTTGTTCTCGGGCTCCCAAACATGGGGGAAGCTGTTGCACAACTGCATGGGTCTTTCAAAATGTTGATGTCCTGGTTACCGCTTTGGCTGGCAATGAGGCAGGTCTTGCACCATCAGAAGGCTCACCCCCAAAGGTCCCTGGGGATGGCTAGGGGACGTAACTCGCCTCTGCCTTGGACCACCTGCCCTCACAGCACATCACAACTGGATGACTTTGGAAAGGACTTCTCTCCCAGCAGGGTTCAGATGAAATCTTTGTCACGGGTTGAATTCAGTAGATGCTTCAAAGAAGTTAAAGGCTGCTTTGAGGTCCAATCCCTTTTCTTGAAAGAAGTGGACTTTGCCATTCTGACATCACACCCAAAGTGCTTTTTGCTAGAGGAAGTGGAGGCGGCAGGAAGGAGAGGCAGAGAGAAACCATAAAGGAACGACAACAGGCATTCCCCACCTGGCTACATTCTTGCCATTGGGGCATGGTCCTTTCTGCCTGGGGAGAATGCACACAACCCTTCCAGAGCTGAACTGAGCCTACAAGTTTGTTTGATATCGTTTTGATGTGGCTACAGTGATTATGATTAGGGGCATGCACCATGCCTCAACTCGGGCATAGCTTATGTTTAGAGTTTACACTGCCACTAGCATGGGCTAAATTTTTATAATCATTGTTTTGGTACAGGGGTGCATGTCATAAATGCAGCCTCTGCACTGCAGAGGCTTGGCTGTCACTGCAGCTGTCAAATGGGCACCTGTAACCTCTGAATCTGCTTTGTCCCATTGATGGAACAGGTACTGCAGATCAGGATACAATGCAGCAGGACAAGGGTACATACTATATTTCTGGCATGAAGCTTATGAAAGGGGCAACTGATCAGCAGATTACCCTTTCCGAGATGGCATTTCCCACATCGTTATATTAAATAATAAAAATAAAAAAAGCCAGGGCCTTCACACCCTTTCCAGATGGCAATTCATCACCATGTGGGTATTGTGTGTTTGGAATGTAGCATTTCAGCTTTTAAGTGCAGGGAGCGGTCATAGACCTCGATGGGCAGACAAACATGAAACTGCATATAGCTGATCAGAACATTGCATAGCAAAGTCTTGCAAAAAAGGCATGAGTTATCACAAGCCATACCACCAAGTGAGCTGCTCAACAAGGCAGTAAGAAGTAAAAGGTTTACAAATAAGACAGCACAATAGGCCAATTAAAATTCTCAAGCTGCCCATAAGCGAGTGTGATGAATCCTGCAGTCTTCACAGAATCCCAGCCTAAAGTCTCCTCCCATGTGGCCAGGAAAAGGCAGACGCTACCTGATCCTAACCCTAGGGGGTGGTATTGGGGCGAAGAATCATATGGGAGAGGGCTGTCAAGGGAATGTGGTGACTCCATCCGGAGAGAAGCGGTATTCATCCTCTCCTGAGGATGAGGTTTTGCTAATGCCAGAATATTTAATGGCATGTTGTCACCGTAGGAGATCCCTCCCAAACTTAAGTGTTAGAACCTTCCTTGTACCAAGTATTAGAACCTTCCTTGTAAACATTGAAATGATGTATATAAGAGTTACTTTTAGTAAGAGAAAACCTGTATTTCGAAGGGATTGTGTCCTCCGACGTATTCCTTATCTTAGATCTTAGATATCTCCTTCCAGCTTTGCTGGCCTCAGAAAATTTTTCTCTAGAGGGCGCTGCGCGTCGACGTCCGCCGAGTCGATGTCCCTCGACAGCCGCCGTATCGATGTCGACGTCATCCTGCCTATAAAGGCCGCGCGCAGCGTCCGTTGCTCAGTTCTGTTTTTCTGCGCGTACTCAGTGCCTCGGAATATCGTTGCTCAGTTTTGTAGAGAATTTATCCCATTTACCTCGAGATATTCGATCCATACTCAATGGCTTCCTTGTCGGAACCGACAACCCCTCGGTCCGGCTTCAAAAAATGCCGAGACTGTGGGAAAAAGATGTCGCTGACTGACCCTCACAGAGTTTCTGTGGTGTTTGGGAGCTGAACACCATTGTTCGGAGTGCGAGGACTGTATGTCCATGACAGCTAAGGCCCTGAAGGAGCGTAGGGGGAAGCTGGAGAAAGGTAAGAGTTCAAAAGCTTCTTCTTCCTCGACGAAGTCGAGACATTCGTCTCCTCGTCACCATTGGCGCTCCAGGTCTCGGAGTGGGTCCCATCACTCCTCGAGATCGAAGCACTCGAAGAGGAGACGTCGAAGATCCCCTTCTTCGTCCTCCTCTTCCTCTGTTTCTCCTAAGAGAATCCCTTGCCCCACGAAACATAGTTCCCTGGCTGAATGGGAGGAATTCCGCAAAAATATGATGAGCGTCTTCGAGAAAGCGGCCTCGACCCCCTCGAAGACTGCCGAGAGCGATGCTCTGGTCGAAAGACCCGAAGGTCAAAAACGCCGCGAGTCGCAGTACCCGGCGAAGGAAGCTTCTCGAGCGCGTCACGAACCCTCGAGTAAAGCTATGACCTCGAAACCTTCTTCGAAGGTTCCGTCGACGCCGTCGACGAAGGTTCCGTCGACACCGAGGTCGGTGTCTTCGACGCCGTTGTCGAAGGGTCCTTCGACACACGGGTCTGTCGACTCGACGCCATCTTCGCCACCGGCGTCGACGCCAAGGAAAGTCACGGTTGCGACGCACTCAGTGGCTATCCCCAGGTCCTCAATGACGATGGCGTCGAGATTGTCGTCTTCCTCGAGCAGAATCCCAATTCTATCGAGGTCCTCGAGGCCTCCGCCTTTGTTTTCGACGCCACGCCCGAAGCCTTCGACGTCGGCATCGAGGACATCGACGTTTTCGAGGCCAATTACAAGAAGTTTGGCACCCTCTGCCTTGGAGATGGGTTTCACACCCTTTGTGAGTTCAGAACAATTGAGAACTATGTCCTCAATTATGGAAGAGGGAGAACTATCTGAACAGGAAGACACATTTGGGTTGAAGGGACCTGCAACCCCAGTTCAAGAGGAGTTATCCTCAGAAGAACGCAGGTTAAAGGATCTCCATGATTCCTTACATGAGGCAAGTGGGTTAGACACTTCCCCTGAGGTGGAGTTCGATAGGCCAGACCCAGGGGAGCATGCTGAAACCCCCTATAGAGCCTTAATGGCCAGGATCACAGAATTTATGGGGTGGTCAACACCTTCACAGGCTTTCCAACAAGATGACCTCAGTGATATTCTTGATAAAGTTCCACAGGAGGATCCTGTAGTGCCCTTTCATAAAGCTCTTCAGAGGAAAATCATGACGAACTGGGAAACCCCAGATGTCGTCCCGGCAGTAAATAAAAAACTGTCTACTAAATACAGGGTATCTTCTGCAGACCCGGAGTTTTTGTCAAAACACCCATCCCCAGAAAGTCTGGTGGTACAGGCAGCATCTTCTACTGATGTCAAGACTGCTTACCCTACCGTCCCACAGGACAGGGACGATAAGAAATATGATGCTATGGCAAAGAAAGTTTTTTCGGCATGCAGCATGGCGTTAAAATCTGTTAATGCTACTTGCACCCTTGCTAGATTCAGCCATACACTTTGGGAGTGTGCTTCTACAGCGGCTGACTGCATCCCGGAGGGAGAAGAAAGGGAGGCGTTCCTAAATATCATACAGGACGGTAAAGACGCCATGTGCGAATCCCTCCAGACGGGCATTGATTTGGCTGACAGTATCAGCAGAGCAATGGCGGCAAGTACAACAACCAGGAGATTCGCTTGGTTGAGAAAGTCTGGTTTTGCCCCAGATGTGCAAGCCAGGCTCTTGAACATGCCATTCGATGGCTCTTCTTTGTTTGGGGAAAAAGGCGGATGACAGTTTAGAAAAACTGCAAACATCAAAGGCAGCAGCAAAATCCCTAGGCGCTGCAATCCGCCAGACACCTTTTCGTCCCACAGGAACCTCTGCGAGGGGCAAGTCCTTTCGCTTCTACTCCGCATTCGGAAGAGGTAGAGGACGACCAGCTCAAAGGGGACAAAGAAGAACTACCCGAGGTGGACGGGGTAGATATTCAAAAGCCGCAGCAACAGCAGGTGCCTCTTTACCATCGGCATCTGCATCAGCCGCCCCAAAACCACTCTGAGGACTTCCCTCACAAGACACCTGTAGGAGGCACGTTAACTCAACATCTGGCGGAATGGCAGGCTATCACGTCAGATGCTTGGGCATTGGAAACAGTTGCCCAAGGTTACTGCCTGCCTCTCCTACGCATACCTCAGAGTCATCCACCGGGGATCAGCTCTCAGAAAGCTCCAGATCCGCTCCTCTTGCAGGAAATTTTAGACCTGCTAGAGAAAGGTGCCATAGAACCGGTGCCTGTAGCGGAGAGAAACAAGGGCTGGTACTCCCCTTACTTTCTCATTCCAAAGAAAGACGGAGGACTGAGACCAATCTTGGACTTGCGAGAATTGAACAAATTCCTCAGGAAAGACAAATTCAAGATGGTCACTCTTTCTCAGATCCTTCAGGCCCTTCAGTTCCAGGACTGGTTGGTATCTCTGGACCTTCAGGACGCTTATTTCCATGTGCCTATCCATCTCAAACACACGAAATACCTGAGGTTCGCAATTGGCAACTCTCATCAATTTCGAGTGCTGCCATTTGGGCTGACCTCCGCCCCGAGGGTCTTCACCAAGTTAATGTTGGTAGTGGCTGCAAATCTAAGGAGGGAAGGGATTCACGTCTACCCCTACCTGGACGATTGGTTGATCAGGGCTGTATCTTCGGAACAAGCTCAGATCCAGCTAAATCACGTTTGCCACTCCCTTCACAGACTGGGCTTCTCCCTCAATTTAAAGAAGTCACAAATGATACCATCGCAGAGACTCCAGTTCATCGGAGCGATCCTGGACACTTCCCTGGGAAAAGCCTCACCACCAGAGGTGAGGGCTCAAGATATTCTACAGATGGTTACCAAGTTCCAAAATGCCCAACGTCTCCCAGCCTTCGACTTTTTGAGGTTGCTAGGCCTCATGGCATCCTGCATTTTCCTAGTGCCAGAGGCTCGCCTGAGAATGAGATCCCTCCAGTGGGCACTGAGGACTCAGTGGTCACAATTCTCAGGAAGAATGACGGATCTTCTTCAGGTTCCCGACAGGGTGGCTCGAGACCTTCAGTGGTGGGCCTGTCAGGAGAACATTCTGAAAGGAGAACAGTTTTGCCAACCCTGGCCGGAGATGACAGTAATCACAGACGCCTCACTCACGGGGTGGGGAGCCCATGCCAACGACTTGACCATCAGCGGTCGTTGGTCTCCATCGGAGTCCAGACTACATATCAACCTGTTAGAGCTGAGGGCCATCAGACTTTCGCTGAAGGCTTTTCTGCCATCTGTACAAGGAAAGAATGTCCTGATAATGACGGACAACACGGTGGCCATGCACTACCTCAACAAAAGAGAAGGCGTAGGATCACTACCACTGTGCAGAGAGGCGATGCAGCTCTGGTTTTGGGCAATCCAAGAAGGAATCTCTCTATCGGCAGTTCACCTAGCCGGAGAGAAGAACTTGACAGCGGACGCTCTGAGCAGGCAGAGCACAGTCTCCCACGAGTGGGAACTAGCTCAGGAAGTCCTTCAAGAGATCTTCGCCCTTTGGGGAACCCCTCAGGTGGATCTGTTCGCCACCAGTGTCAACAGGAAGTGCGATCTGTTCTGTTCAAGGGAATTTCCCCCGAGAGGAGCTCTGGGAGACGCGTTCATAGTGGACTGGGAGTTTGCGCTTCTGTACGCGTTCCCACCGGTCCCTGTCATTCCTCAAATGATCAGGAGGTTGAGAAGATTCCGGAAAACCATGATCCTAATTGCCCCGGATTGGGCCAGGAGAACGTGGTACCCGGACCTTCTAGACTTGTCCATCTGTCCTCCAATTCGACTTCCACTCAGAGAGAATCTATTCTCAGAGAAGGGAGGTCAGGTTCTCCATCCAGACATCAAAACCCTCAACCTTCACGCTTGGCTTCTGAAAGGCTGAGGTACAAGGATTGGGACCTCCCTGATGATGTTATGGAGGTGTTGCTTTCGGCAAGGAGGCCAGCAACAAAGTCTTTATACCGCTGCTGTTGGAACAGATTTTGCAGCTGGTGTAGAGAAAAGAATATCGACCCCTTTTCATGTGGTACACCAATGGTTTTGTCCTTCCTACTCTATTTGGCAAATTCAGGCCTTCAAGCTGGCACCATTAAGGGCTATCTCGCAGCGCTATCCATCTTTAAGCGCACTGCGGAAGAACCATCCTATTTCAAGTTACCCTTGGTAATACAGTTTCTAAAGTGGTTAACTAACGTTTATCCCCCAAGACCATTCCAGGTCCCCCTATGGGATTTAAACTTAGTCCTAACTTTACTGATGGGCACTCCTTTCGAACCACTCCATTCTTGTTTGTTAAGATTTCTTACCCTTAAAACTGTTTTATTAATAGCACTTACATCTGCTAGAAGGGTGAGCGAGTTACAAGCTCTTTCTTGTAAACCCCCTCATACAATCTTTCACAAAGACAAAGTTGTCCTGCAAGTGAAGCCTAATTTCCTCCCAAAGGTGGTTTCTGAATTCCATATCACTCAGAAGATTACCCTGCCATCTTTCTATCCTCCTCCTCATCCGGGAAAAGAGGAAGAGAGGTTACACAGGCTAGACCCTAGAAGGGCTTTAAGTTTTTACATCAGTGGACTGGCTAGGATAAAACAGGCAGACCAGCTGTTTGTAGGCTACGCAGGTCACAAGCTGGGGTTACCGATAACTAAGCAGACCATTTCCAGATGGATCATTCTAGCCATTTTGGAATGTTATAAACTGGCAGGAAAAGAGCCCCCTCAAAATCTTAGGGCTCATTCGACCAGAGGTATTGCAGCTTCATCGGCCCTCAAAAGAGGAGTGCCGGTGAAAGACATATGTGCGGCTGCCACATGGTCGTCCGCCCATACCTTTACACGATTTTACAACTTGGATTCCTCCTCCAGTCAAGAGACTAGGTTTGGAAGGGCAGTATTGCACTCTATTCATCAATAAAAGGAAGCATGAGGTCAGTACTCCCACCTCCAATAACAGAATACTGCTATGGGAGCCTATCTAAGATAAGGAATACGTCGGAGGACACAATCCCTTCGAAGAACAAGTTACTTCTTACCTTGTAACGTTCTTTTGATGGGATGTTCCTCTGACGTATTCCTTATCGACCCTCCCATCCATCCCCGCAGTACTACTTCCCTTGTTGTTGCAGCTTACGCTCCTTCAGCGTGATTAGTCTAGTCCAGACAGAAAAACTGTGGGCTACAAAACGGAACTGAGCAACGGACGCTGCGCGCGGCCTTTATAGGCAGGATGACGTCGACGTCGATACGGCGGCTGTCGAGGGACATCGACTCGGCGGACGTCGACGCGCAGCACCCTCTAGAGAAAAATTTTCCGAGGCCAGCAAAGCTGGAAGGAGATATCTAAGATCTAAGATAAGGAATACGTCGGAGGAACATCCCATCGAAAGAACGTTACAAGGTAAGAAGTAACTTGTTCTTCCTTTAAAATCCTTAACTACATATAAATCATGTGAAATCCCTACACAAAGTGGATTAAATGGTTTTAAAATAACTAAGAACATTTTGGACTCCAGTACTGTGAAAATCCTAATGTTTTTTCCCTGCCTTCTGCCTGGGATTTTCTATAGGTGGCAAGGGGAGGGCCATCGCTTTTGGATCCTGACCCTTACGGTGGATAAGCAAGGGAGGATCACCTGGATAGCGGGTCCTCCGGGATTGGTGAGGTAATACCGTGGGTGAGACATAGTACCCCACCCTTCTAAGATTGACCTACCCAACCCCCCCTTAGCCTTCATGGGATTTTATCAACACCAAAACTTGAATTCCCCTAAATACCACTCAAGTACTGTGACGAAGAAGAGGTGGTCAGGAAGTGTACAGACTTCCTATGTGAACAGCTTGAAACAAAGTAGCAGCCTGCAGGAATCACGTTGCCGAGTGTTCCAAAGGGAAGGAGGCAAACGAATGAAAGCGAACAAGAAGCTGTATGAAAGTATACATCAGAGTGGTCACACATAGGAAAGTATGCGCTCCCGAAAAGCTCTGATGGAAAAGGATAATTGAACTGTATCCATGCTTTAAAGTGTGAGCAAAGAAAGCTATTGAGGAAGCAGCAGAAGGGGCGCTGCACAAAGAGTGAAGTGTGAGCAAAAATCCGGAAAGTGTTGAAAGACTGAGTGAATTGCACAAAGAATTAGCTAAAGGTTGAAATATTCAGAGGTGAATAAACTACACAGAGAGGGCATGCTAAGAGCCAGAGGCACCTGGTTGTGCGACCTGTAATGGGTGAACCGTATGGTCGGACAACTGCGGCACAACCAAAAGGAGCCATTGAAAGTGGGGAAGAGAACCCCTGAGGAAATCAGTTGAATTACAAGTTGAACATTGGTGTTTTTGTTGAAAACAAACGATCTAAGCTTGGGCAAGGGAAGCCTTAGAGACCCATTGAAGAGTGTGAACAAAGGGGCTTTTGAGTTCGGGAAAAGGGATCCCAGAGATGCCCAAATAATTGATGAAAACAAAGGTACTTTGAACTTTGACAGTGAATCCTGATAAGCATGTGGAACTTTGTGAGCCGGAGTGTCTTGAACTTGGGGAAGGGAGTTGCAGAAGAGCTCCATTGCCAAACTAGTTTTACTTTGAACATTATTGGGTTTACCACGTCCCATACACATTGTTATTCTATAAAAGCGAGGGCAAGCATGGGTTTTGACACAGCATTTTGTTTTGGGCTAACTCTTAGACTTCCTTTAGTTTACTTTCCGGTAGGGAAAATTTCCACCTTGGAGCTAGGGCAAGTTAGGCATTACACCATTGTGAGGAATTCGCCTAGGCTTTTTTTGAAATTTTATATTAATGGAATGATGGGAGATCAACCTCAGAAAATATGTGGAGCTAATACGCACACATTTTCCTATGCTCACTGCACAACACACACTCCGGAAGGACACAGCCTACAGGTGCAGTCCTCTCTGTCACATTTAGCTGGAATGTGACAGCTATGGGTACAGTAAAGCATCTTGGGAAGGGGGAAGGCAGCACCTTCCTCCTGCCGTGGCCAGCCTAATTAAATATCAAAGGCTCCATGGATCCGCCCTGTTCTATTGTCAAAGTTCTGTGTGGTGGCAGCGCATACTGATGAGAGTTAAATGAAAGCAGGCCTGCGAAGAGGCCGGGTCACAGAACTAACACAAGGGACAGAAAACCAACACCATTTTGATATGCAATGTGTCAACTTGAAGCTAGCTCCGACCCCTCTGTATAAAGGGTAGTGAATGCCATGTCTGGGACAACTGTTTACAGTGGGCAGCCCCTGCAGGGAACCCCCTTTTTAGAAGGAGGAAGTTTGTGATTTGGTGGAGACAGAAAGTCTGTTCTCACCACAAACTTCAAGGGAGACCTGTGCTTTGATCAGGAGTCTCACAGAGCTCAATTAACCAGAGAGACACTTTGATCCACAACAGACATGAAGCTGGGTTGTACATAGCAGTACATGTATCTATATTATTATTATTATTATTATTATTATTATTATTATTATTATTATTATTATTATTATTATTATTATTATTATTATTATTATTATTATTATTATTATCACAACAGACCTTCTAGCACACTAAAATACAACCCACCCTGAAAAACCACACATAGGACAGACGGTTTCATGAAGGAAAGGGGTGCACTCTGGGTACTGACAGGAGAGTAGTCGGTAAAGCAATCAGTCTCAACTGATCAAGGTTATTTGGTTTCAGGAGCAAGGGGTTGTAAATGTCACTAGGGGCCTTCAGAGAAGGACAGAACCACAATGTACCTGGTGCGTGAGATGATCTTGATGCTCGACAGCATGGAGTCGGTTCCAGAACGCTTTGCAGCTCCTGTGACAAAGTTCAAGAAGGGAGACAGCTGCGGGTATCAGGCAGCAGGCAGTTCGGCAAGCGAGGCTGCACGGACGGCTGCAGGATGGCCTACATGGCGGCTCATTGTCAAGAATCATTGTCTCTATGCTGGTTTTGGCGGATCTGGAATGCTGGTCGAGGCGTCTCAGATGGCTTTAGTGACTGCAGCGTGACACCAGTCAGTGGTACAGCTGGTAGCAGTTTCGAGGGCTCGACTGCCTCAAAAACGTCCTTAAAAGATGGACACTGGTTGGTGCCTGTTGTGGCACTGCTCCTAGTTTCTTCGCAGGCCATGTGTCGACCTTTAAGGCGGACGGCCCAAAGCTGAGAAGGCTGTTTGAAGGCATCAGCCTTGTCCTTTGTTCAGAGCCTCTCTGGGACTTTCCACCTAGGAAGCTTGCTTGCAGAGCCTAGCAGGGCATGCTGTGCGCTGGCTGGGTACCAGTTCTGGAGCTGCTGGAGGGTCCTCTGGATTCAGTATCTCCCTCTGTTCCCTGGGTGAGAATAGGGGAGGGATCTTGTTTCCATCTTTGGAAACCCTGGCCTTACTTCACTGGTGGAAGCTGTAAGGCAGACTGTACCTTCAACCGGGGTCCAAATGAGTACTTCTTGTTACTCCTTGCGTAGACTTCAGATGGTCTGTCAAAAGAGTGTCTTGGCCCTCTTTTAAAGTAGAATGGGCCCCAGTGACTGGTGTAGGCTAAGCCTACCTTAATGAACTAATCCTGGGTTCCTACCAACAATCTCCTCTATGCATGAGGTCATAACCAGAGTGTTTTGCAACAGAAAAAGTAAAGGAGTGAAAACATGCAATATTAAGTCCCACCCATCTTCCTGTCTGTTGTGGATCAAAAGGTCTCTCTAGTTAATGGAGCTGTCTGTGGTTCCTGATTAAAGCGGCAGGTCTCCCTTGAAGCTGTGGTGAGACCAGACTGTTGGTCCCCGCCAAACCACATGCTTGTACCTTCTGAGTGGGGTCCCCCTGCAGGGATGACTACTGTAAATGCATCGTCCCAGACATGACAAGTCACTGCTCTTGATACTGAGAGGCGGGAGCTGGCTACAGGTTGACACAGTGCGTATCAAAGGTTATGGTTTTCCCGTTCTTCGTTAGTACTGCGACCAGGCCTCCCATGGGCCTGTTTGAATTTACTCTGAATAGTATGCAAAGCTGCCACCAGCAGCTAACAAAGGATAGGGTGGATCCATGGAGCATTTTAGTTAATTAGGCTTGCCATGCCAGGACTAAGGTTTTGCTTTCCCCTCTTCTGAGATGCCTTGATGTACTCTTGGTTGTCATATTCCAACTAAATGTGACCGGGTGGACGGCGCCTGTAGGCTGTGTCCACTCAGAGTACACAGGTCTATGTTTGTCGTGCAGTGAGCATACTAAAATGTGTGTGGATTAGCCCCACACATTTTCCAGAGGTTTAGCTACCATCATTCAATTTCACTTAAAATTTCAAAAAAGCCCTGGTGAGCGCACACCCACCGTGCAGGTGGTCGAATTCCTCACACTCTCTCTCGATATGTCTGGTCTTTCAAGCTTTCCTGACTCTGATGTTGGCATCCCCGATGTCCTGTACTCTTCTGCATATGCTTTGTCCTAATTTCTCTCTTGTCTTCCCTGTCACAATATCCAGCCTAAGAACTTCAGTAGCTTAAATTCTCTTGTTCAGTCTGCCGCATGGGTCCCACTTGCCATGTGGCTCCAGCCCAACCAAAGTTTGAGTGCCTCCTTCCACATCACTCAAGGAGACCATTGCTCCTCTAGACTTTTGCAGCTACTCCCTCTGTGTTGACTCGTCTGTAGCTCCACTGCTTTGTTCCCTTTGCTGTGTGTCATACTTCTCATGCCTTCACCCTGTTAATGGGGAGGTCCATGATCTGTTCTCACTGGCCTTGTTGCCTTGTTGGTCCTCACTGTTTTTTCGGATGCACCACTGACGTACTTGAGCCACACACAGAGCAATTCCACAGCCCTAATTGGGAGATGACGCAGTGAATACAGCCTTACTTGAGGATGTGCGTGGTGAGAGATTGGATTGGTTTGCACGCATATGAGCCCATAAGGCCGTGCAGGCATAATGTAAGCATCTGTTTGAGGAGTAGGTACGCCCAATAACACGCCTCGCAGCATCACATGAAGGCGTATTTAGCCATCAGAGAAAAGGAATAGGGGGTCACATGGGCACTAGGTATGCATGTCCAATTCTGAGAAAGTAACAATTACCAAATCGAAAACTTCAGGAATAAAACTTCCGTCAAATCTATTAATGAAGCCTTGAAAAGGCGCATAGGAAGGCTCGAAACATGATGGCTACTGGCTATTGACAGATACAAGAAAAGAGCATTTACATTAAATACAAGATGTTATAATTTGTACTGCCAGTATATGGTTTAATTATTGAGTGACCTTGCTGTTCGAAAACTGTTCTTGGCAATAATTAGTGCACTCCTACCACTTAGGTACAGTTTGGACTCGTTGTTTAAAGCCCTATTAATACCCTGAGATGTGTCTTCAGGAGTCCCCATTTTAGGACTGGGTACACTGTCAGTTTACCTGTTGATGTCTGCACAGCTGTATGGAAATAATCTACTCGCTGCTGCCTGAGATTGCTAATTGGATTATTTGTTGATGGATTTGTGTTTGGACAACCCCCAGCATTTCCACCTCTGACCTCCAGTCACATGGTCCTGACGTTTTACGGTGGGGGCGGGGGTTCGCGGGTGCTATACAATCTGAGGTCCCCACCTTGGATTTCATTGCGATTTCTCTCTGGCGGTTTGGTCACAGGCCAGTGTTTCTGTTCCCTTGGTTTATCAATCATAACTGGCTCTGCGTGGCTTAATATTCAAATACGTGATAAAAGAAATCTCTTTAATATTTAACAGAAATATAATAAAAGTTAAGTTAGTCAAAGTAAGTCAAAGATATGGTCCAATATAACTCGAGCATACTTTGGGTGCAGGAAATAGTAATTACCTGTCTTCTTGTTTTTGTTGTTGTCATTCAAACTAGTTTTTAGAAATGTTGACAGTAGAATATGTTGCGGCAACCATGACCACGTGACCACGCTGAATATACCCTTAATGGATGGACTGGAGCTTGACAACGGGGTTATTTTATTTGAGTAAATCATTTTGGCATTATTGCTGCGTTTAAAGGAACAATCTTTTTTTAAAAAAAAATATAAACAACACTTGCCTGTGAAATGTTTGCCTTTATGAAGTAGGGAGATGCTCTGTGTGCCATAGTCTTGCTAGCCATCTTGACCCATTGAGGGTAATCCAGTACCTACCAAATTCTACCACACAAACTATGGTGCCCCTGAAAACATTTACTAGGAAGTCCCTGTATGTGGCAGCAACTGAAGCTTTAGGATGCACCCTGGCTTTTAAAGGTTCTTCACACCACGTGCCTTGCAGGGGCAAGATTTTAGATAATGCTGCACCATGGTCGATTTAAAAAATACCCCGTGTGCTGGCGCTCACCTTGCAGGCATTTTGTGAATAGTGTGTGTGTGTGTGTGTGTGTGTTTTTTATTTTTAATATTTTTTTGCACCCAGGAGCTTAACCTCTCTTGCGTGCGTTTATGGCGGTTCCCTAATTACCATACAGTGATGCCTATAGTAATTGAGGAACCGAATTTCAAAAGAAATGATGGCGCCTACCTCCTCGCTTATACCATTGTTAAGGTGGCACAAAAACTGGGGCACATACGAATTAGCTTAACATCTGTCTGTTTAAAGACAAAAAACTTCTATATATTTAAAAACTTTTTTCAAGGGAAAGTTATGGCAATGGAAAACAAGATATTTACTAATGTGACAGACAAAAAGCTTTTAATTTAAATTAAAAAAAAAAACTCAACAGATCTGTTCCAGGTTGGCGTCACTGGATGGAGTTGGCTGTAAGTGAACGATGTATCGCATCATCCGCTTGTAACCAGTTGCTGCTCTACATCACACCCTCACCCGCGCATTTGTTGCTGTGGGTGTTTTGGGACCTCACAGAGCGCAGTGCAAACTAAGTGCGCCATGCACAGACTTTCTTTAGTAAAGCTGGCTCTGCTCTTGGCATGGGTGCCAACATTTGATTTTCATTACGGGGACAAGATTTCTTTTATTTTGCACTTACCGAATCCTTAACCCAAATGTTGCAAATGTTATCACAATATGCACCAGTTGTAAATAGCTTTTAAAATCGTTGCTTGAAACATGGGGTTCTGTTGTAAGGTGTCTAAACGAGTATTTGCATTTCATTCAAGAGACTAATACAAAGTTTAGTTTATTTATTTGTGTTGCGCTCCCAGCCCGTAGGCATCTGAGCACATTTCTTACAAAGCATTCTGAATATAAAACCCAGTTTAGACGTTATCTATTACAGGCAATCTTGCCATGCAAATGTGTTTTTATGTACAGTTGCCATCTAATAACACCATCCATAATGGTGTCCATGTTCAAAAGATTTAGTATATCACAACGACAATTTTAAATCAATAAATGCTGACAACCCAAAATCTGCCCAAAGAGGGGAGTGAGTTGGGCCATAATACATGCCCCTTCAAACCACAGCCTCCCAGCTGAGACAGCAAACAATGATGCTCCCCTCTGCACAAACGTGCTGTGATTCAATATAAAGCACAGGCAGACCCGCTGAAAATGGAAACTTGTGCCTCAATTGGAACCATTCCCGAGTTTTAATCGATACTTGCATGAATTGGAGAACAACCAGTGACCTTGGGGAGTAAGGGCCGGAGGCTTAGGAGAAGTTAATACAATGCAATAGGAAACTGCAGGGCGTCTGAATATGTACTCGGGCTAGTGGGGGCCCATTTCAAAAAGATGTTTCATAGGACCTTTACCTACAGATGGATAAAACAGTCCAAAGCACCTGTGGGGTGCTTAAATTATATTGCAGTCAAAAGAATGCATCAAGGGGGTTAATAGCTGCAGATTATCATGGACATGCAGTCAGCAAAGGCAATGTGTAACGTGTGCGCTGCAAAGCACACATTTGTTTCCTGAATGAAAGGTCCATGTTGATGTGTCATAAGACTGCCAACATGGGCCACAATGGGGTTCTGGGCTCAGTTCAACTGAAAAGGTTGAAAGGCCCTGATGCTATCCCTAGGAAACTTTAAGGAATCTCTGGCCATCAGAGTAACATTCGGGAGGTGGTTGGTGAACACCATAATGATTGGTTGGCCTTCCCTCAGCCCTGTTAGGAGGGCCTCAGAGTGGTCTTGCGCTTCAGACGGCCTGTGGTTCTGATGGACTGCTTGGAGGGTCAAAACCTCTTCCTGGATCCTTGCCGCTTCTGCAGTGGTATTGATTACTTTTCTGTTTTGTACCTTTTTGTTTCTTAGGGTGTTTGTATATGTGTAATTATGTGGAGTAGGCAGTCCTGCACCATGAAGAGCCACTTCGCATATCTACACAATCCCTGTATCTGTCCCTCTGCACTTGCATCCCATACCCCCCTCCCATCTCACTCTTTCCAATATCCCTCCATTCTAGCCAGGTGAGAGGGCTGGGGAAAAAAGCTTCAGAAAGAAGGAAAAAGTCAGGAAAGAAAGAATTGAAATACAGGTAAATACAAACAATCAAAGCAAGAAAAGGGGAAAAAAGTAAGAAATGGCAAAAGGTGAACAAGTGTGGCATGTCACCTGCCCCCATAATCAATGTTGGGTTTTTTGATAAGGCCGCCTTCCCACTAAAAAGTGAGCAGAACTTGCTAATTTTGCAAGATCCATGCAAACACTTCACCAACACCAAGCACGGCAGCAGCGGAGCTAGAAGCCCTGCTGTGCCCAGTGAGGGTGTAGACAGTGACAACTTGCTTGCCTTTTCTGCCTTTGCTTGATCTGGATGTTTTTTTTCCTTCGTTTTTAGTCACTCTTACACAGATCCCCCATCAAAAACATAATGTCCACGGGGTAAAATTACACTCCTGCTCCTAGTGTTCAAAGAGAACAGGGCCAGCTGCCCCCTTACCCACTGTTTTTGGCACCTATGGTTCTTGGTATCCTCTGTGTCCTTGCATATCAACCCTGACGTCACCATCATTACTTTAATGAAGGTGACGAGGAAGAGTTGGCCGCAGAGTATTTAAGATTACTCTCTGAAATCAAGGCAATATCTAGAATTCCTCTCGGTTTTTCCATCTCACTCGTCGAATCAGACATGCATTCCCTATTGTGAAGCACTTCTAGTTAAACTTTCCCTAGCACCGACTTTCTCTCCGACAGCTTCCTGCTCATCTACAGACCCCCTGGTTATGACGGACATTGCGCCAACAACCTCTGTGACTCTGTAGTTACCATTACCGATAGTATCAACAACCCCATGACCCATCCGCTGGTTGACATTCTTGATGCACTCAACCTCTCCCATCATACGACTGGTCCAACCCTCTCAAGTGGGCACACCCTTGAAGTAATTTCTAGCTCCAATGACCTGGTTTATATATCCTGCCCCATTCCACTCATCTGGACTGACCACTATGCCATCCCCTACTCTATCCACACACCCTCACCTCCCCCTAATGCCCCCCCCAGTCTCTGCCCGAGGCGTCAAATGCTAGAACATGGGGAAGATATTTCCCGACCTTGCTGAAGCCCTACTTCTTAGTTCTGCTACATCGCCCCCTGACCGACACTTGGCTCAATAACTCACTAATTCGTCACACCCCTTTGCGCCTTGCTTCCTCACACAACAGACCAACCCCCAAATAGTTCACATCCCACCTGAGGTACGCCAAAAAACTAACTCACTCCCTGGAACGCAAATGGTGAGCATCTAAAACCGATCTCAGCAGATCCATATTCGCCTTGCACCACCGCAACTACAAAGCTGAAATCCGAAAGGCCAAAAAAGCCTATTACAATAAACCAATTCTCAATTGTGGCAACCACAGCAAATAACTTCTTGCTATCATATCAGAATTAGTCAAACCCACCTGCACCTCTACCCAATCCAGCGAATCTCAAACACTCCGTTATTCCCTCTCCCTACACTTCTTCACCACTGCTCTAGACAGGATGACTTCCCTGAACTCTAAGCTGTCCTCCCTCTTGCACCACCGATCCACACCCTGCCCTGACGACCAACTCCCCTACCATCCACTCTTTCAAACCCATCGCCAGAGACAAGTTTCTTGACCTATCATTTGCCAGCAAATCATCTGGGTCACCCCTCGACCCCTGCCCCGCTTCTGTCCTGAAAGATATATTCATGTCTACCTGCGCTGGAGAACATGCAAGAGCCATACTAAATGACTCCCTCTCCTCTGTCATCTTCCCAGATGCCTTAAAAATCACGCATAACAAACATCTTCTTAAAAATGCATCCCTCGACCCCCTTGATTCCAAAATCTACAGACCAATCTCCAACACCAGATCCCTTGCAAAAATCATCGACCGAACAGCATACTCCCAGCTCAACGCCTTTGTAGAATCCAACGGCCTCCTTGCCCCCACACAATCAGGCTTCAGACCACGACATGGAACTGAAACCACTCTGACCTCGATCTGGGATGATCTTAAGGTCACTGCAGACTCAGAAGGATGCGCTGCACTCATTCTCCTCGATCTCTCTGCAGCCTTTGACACGGTTAACCACTCAATCCTCCTTGACCGCCTCCACTCCCTTGGAATCCGTGGCACTGCTCTAAAGTGGATCGCCTCCGTCCGCAGCAACAGGAAACGAATAACCCTCCTCTCCCCTTATGTCTCAACTGCTCGCTCGGTGAACACCGGGGGTACCGCAAGGTGCATGTCTATCTGCTCATCTGTTCAACCTCTATATGACCACCCTTCCTGGAATCATCCACATGCACAACAGCTCATGCTTCAATTAAGCTGACGATACCCAAATCATCCTAAGAATCCACAAATCGGGCACCAACATCCACCCTGACCTCGAAACCTGTCTTTGAGATATTGATCGATGGATGACAATAAACCACCTCCTCTTAAACCCAACTAAAACTGAAAACATGGTGTGCCGCAACACTGCCCTTCTACCTAATCCGTTCCCATGGCCCACATCCCTCGGCCCCCCTCCTCTGACACAGTAAAAGACCTAGACTGCACTATCGACTCGGGCATCTCCCGTCAGATCTACAACGTGTCAAAATGCTGTCACTACCACCTCAAACTTCTCAGACGCATCTTTCCTTACCTCTCCTTACCGAACAGACTTGCCGCAGTTATGTCTATTGTGATATCGAGCCTGGGCTATGCCAACTCCCTTTACCTAGGAGCCCTGCCATACCAACTCAACAAACTCCAAAGAGCCCAAAACACTGCTGCAAAACTGCTCCTTGCCCTAGGTCCTAGAGACCACATCTCTCCAGCTCTCTGACCCTCCACTGTTTCCAGGTCGGACAAAGGACCACTTTGAAGACCCTATGCATCACTCACCGAGCTGTGCTCAAGTCTGGCCCATTATACTTACAAGAGAAGTTAAAACCTTACCTCCCATATTGCGCCCTAAAATCAAGCACCACCCTCCTTCTTGTAATTCCAGCCGCTAACTCTGCCAGGATGGGAGGGTCCGCCTTCTCGAACTTGGCCCCAACTCTGTGGAACTCGCTTCCCACTCATATTCGTCACACTCAAGATTATATGACGTTCCGCAAAGCTCTAACATGTGGCTCTTTCCATAATACCAACCACAATCATTCTCTAGCGACTAACCTAACATCCGACAACTAATAGCCTTGACGTGATCATGAGTAATGTCGCTAATGAATATGCCTAGTGACTCGCTGCAAACAACCCCCGCTGGGAATCCGGAATATCGATCTCCTTAGAGTCTAACTCCACCATACATTCCCTCTGCATACCACTATGCTTACTCTCTGCTCCTCTGCTCTACACCATCACACAATTACAGTGTAGCTATACCCCTCGATCAATTCAGCCTAGCTGTTCACATACAAACACTACTTCATCGACAACTCATCACTCTATAAAATGCAGCTATACCCCATGACAAACCAGCCTAGCTGCCCACATAAGCGCCCTTCAGGCCTAACACAGCCAGAACCAGTCTGGATGTCCACCCGCCAGACTGCACACATTCAACTGATGTCAAAAGCAGCATACCTAACGCGAGGATGTAGCTACCATCAGGCAATTAAATCAGCTGCACACATAACTGATGCAGCCATGCACCCTACTACACCTTCCTCTCTTAACTGACCTGAACTACGGCCCCCGAGGGCTTTCAACCGACCAGCGCTTTGAGTTCATACCAATGATATATAGAGTGCTATATAAATGCCAAATAACATAACATAACATACCACTGATCGGTGGCTTTCTAGTTTTGAATATTATTCAGCATAACCAGGTTTTTTTTTAGTAAACGCAGCGCTGGTCAATGGGCCACTCTTGCCGGGTCCGAGATCCGGCATCAGATATCTGGCTGGATCTCGGACCCCGCCTGCCTCAGCCCTGACAAGGCTTTACCGAGCCCGAGCTTCACTGAGGGAAGCTTGGGGTTAGGAGGGGAGGTGATCTAATCTGTTCTGTGCTCCTTTCCTTTGCTGTCATTTGCGGATTTGTAGGTTTAGTTTGCTCAGTCTTTTCTTTCTTCTGGCCTCAAAGGAACACAGCGGGAATCAATGGGCCATGACTATCACTGGGGTGGGGGCCATCACTGTTAAAAGCAGGCTTTGCATCTTACACTTTCATAGAAGGAAAGACAAAGGTATTTCCAAACAAAAAAATGCTGCTTAAACTTGCATTCACTAGTTTTCTTTTAAATGTGTATTTTATTTTCCCACAAAAAATACCCTGTAATGTTTGCTGCCTTCCTTTGTGTTTTATCACAGGTTATATTTATAAAGATGTGTGCTTGTCAAACTGCTTAATCACAAATACATGCTTCTTTACTGCTGACAGCAGTTATTAGGAAATTAAACTGTTGGTTCATGGGTGCCAACTTTTGATTTTCACTAGAGGGGTAGAAATACCCCCACCTCCACCCTGAATATAAGCAGGTGGACCAGCCCAACCCATGCTCTGGCCAAACACATTTTATAGCACTTGTTTTTTTTTTTTAATAAGGAATTGCAAACAGTCATAGGATTAACAACCAGTTTTTAATATATAACATTTCAACAACGGTCCCCCAACCTGCTGAGCTACTCTGGGAGTCTTCTCCTGTAGATCTCGTCTATGGACCCCTTGATGTACTAAACATCACTGCATTATCCACAGTATTTTGGGTGCACCCCTGCCATGAAAGTGATTTAAAGTGGAATAGATGTACAGTGCGCAGTTTAGGTTGGAAAGAAGCTGCATGAAAGAAATTGCACAATGTTTAAACCTTTATTTTGAACATTTCCTTTGAGCAGAGTTAAAACTGCGAGCTCGGCTCCCTCAGAACTCGCCTCCCTACTACCGCCCCCCCACGCCCCCACCCCCCTGCGCCCCGACCTTGTGGGATCCTCCTTTAAATGTTTCCCATTTCCATCATGTATAAACACACATTGCGGCTCAGTGAATAGTTTTGAGGAGACGGAGTTTTGTCAACCAGTCATTAAATCGTATCCGTTTCTGTGAGTCAATTAAGTTAATTCATTTTTATTTTGGTTTCTGATACAAGAGCGCCGTGGCCTCGGCGGCGGTCCCAAACCTCGCGACGTGTGCGTCAGTTTCTCCAAATAAGCGGTGAGGTGATGGCTTCCCATGCAGCCTAGGCGGCGCGGCTTGGCCACGCTGCAATGGGAGTCTGATTAAATGGTGCAGATGCCATACGCCCGGCTGAGTGAAGCAACCCAGAGATCTACAGGGCTTTTCGGGTTCTGACGGGCACATAGGGAATCACGTGAAAGGTAGGGAATGATATCTAAGTAGTTTGTTCATTCAATTGCTTATCCTGATTGTGTGCTTAAAGCTATTATTTCGTTGATTTGCGTTAAGCACTCACATGTCTGTGCTTAAAGCTAAATGGCGTTGCTTGTCCAAATGCTTTGGGCTATAGGGAGTTGTAGAGGGCACTTTTACATGTCTTTGGAAACAGCTCTTAGGTGCGTAGAGCAGCTTCGCCTATGTACATTGCTGAGATATTTGTACAGAGCGCCTGCAACTGGGCTCAGGGGGTTCAAGGTGCAGGTACACTGAGAATCGGGTGCCTAGGTGAGTAAAGTGGTTCAGGGCGCATGCATGGTCAGAAGGCTGCATGCAGCTTTACGTGTTTTGTGCTTCAGGTCATAGAGCTGAAACAGAACCTGTGTGTGGGACGTTTTTTTACTGTACAGAGAACTCAAAACTGCATGGCCAAAAATATTCGACTTTATGCCACTTTTTTCGAAAGTCAAAATTCTTCCTTGGTTTCTGTCACATATCAACTTCCGGGGTACCAGTGGTCCAGGGATGTATATAGGTTTCTAAACCACCAATCAGCCCCACACCTCTAGTACACCAGAAGGGATCCGAACAGATTGGAATACAAGTCAATTATAAATCTCCTTGACCAATTTTTGGTAACATGGACGGAACGGCAGGCTTATCTCTGCAAGGTCGTGGATCGTTGGTTAGTTGCAACACAGTGAAAATATAATTCTTGCCCAATGATAAAAGGCACTGTCCAGTCAAGGTTGTATAACAATATCTACTTTATTATTATTACAACAGACAGTTCTAACACATTACAAATACGACCCACCCTGTAAAGGAACACCAAGGACAGACAGTTTAACGAAGGAAAGGGATGCACTCTGGATACTGACAGGAGGGTAGATGGTAAATTAATCAGTCGTACTGTTCAAGGTTATTCGGTTCCAGCCAATGCTCCAGATAAGATTTTGAGGTGGGAGTATTTTACTCCCTATTTTTAAACTTTGAGAGTAAGTGTGATTTTAAGAGAGTAAAAATGACATTTCTTCTTTGCAAGAGAGTAAAATAATGTGACATCCAGCCAACATGTGCAAAAGCTGTATGGAAATCATTACGATGCGGCAGCTTTCTGCATTGTGGCAGAATACACCTTTCACTATTTCTCTAGCTTCAGAGAAATACATTCTGTTTCAGAGGCATCTACCCTGGCTTGCAATTACATCCATGCAGATAAAAATCAAAAGTAGCCTTCTGGTTTCTTTCAAGTAACCTGACCTTTGCACTGCCCTTTGCTCTAAACTTGTTTGTAAATGTACGCAGGAAAATAATAATACTGTCGTATTTACAAGATTTTCATGCGTAAAAAGGCCTTGTACGCACCTTATCCGGAGGGCTGGTTCCAGCACCAAGGGGGGGGCAAAGCGTCATAGCTATCTCTAGTTGCCTCAGAGAAGGACCGAGGGGGTTGAGGGGGTGAGGTAGAACCACAATGTACCTGGTGCTGACGAAGTTCTTGGTGCTTGACAGCATCAAGGAGGTTCCAGGGCACTTTGCAGCCTTTCAGAAAGTTAGTGGCGGGAGACAGCTGCAGGTCCAGGCGGCAGGCAGTTTGGCAAGCGAGGCTGGATGGACATCTGCAGGCTGTCCGGCATGGCAGCTCAGGGCCAAGAATTGTTGTCTCTCTGCTGGTTGATGGATCTGGAATGCTGGTCGAGGTGTCTTAGACGGCTCTGTTGACTGCAGCGTGACAACAGTCAGTGGTGCAGGCGGATGCGGTTCGTGGGCTCGACTATCTCAAAAATGTCCTTAAAGGATGGATGCTGGATGATGCTTGTGTGGCACTCCCCCTAGCTTCTTCACAAGGCTCGTGTCCTTTCAAGGCGGGTGGCCAAAAGTTTAGGAGAGTGATTGCAAGCAGCGGCCTTGTCCTTTGCCCAGAGACTCTCTGGCACTTCCCACCTAGGAAGCTTGCTGACAGAACCTAGCTGGGCATGCTGTGTGCTGGCTGGGTACCTGTTCTGGAGCTGCTGGATGGGTCCTCTGAGTCCGGTATCTCCCTCTGTTCCCTGGGAGATGTTTAGGGGAGGGGTCTTGCGTCCCTCTTGGAACACCTGGCATTCCTTCCCTGGCGGAAGATGTAAGGTAGACTGTACCTTCAGCCTCGGTTCAAATTAGTCCTCCTTACTCGTTTTGAAGTCGTCAGATGATCTGTCAAGTGAGGGGTTCAGCCCTCTCTTAAAGCCAAATGGGCCCCAGTAATTGGTGCAGGCTAAGCCTACCTTAATAAACCAATCCTGGGACCCCACCAACAATCTTCTGTTGTGCACAAGCTCAGGACCAGAGTTCTCTGCAACAGGACAGACAAGGGGTGACAACATATACCTAAGGCCCACCCATCTTCCTGTCTGTTGTAGATCTAAGTGTCTCTGGTGAACTGAGCCCTCTGTGACTCTTGATTAAAGCGCAGGTTTCCCTTGAAGTTTGTGCTGGGAGCAGACTTCCTGTCTGCCCCAAATAACATACTTCTCCCCTCTGAAAGGGGTCAACGCTACAGGGTTTTGCCTACGGTAAATAGTGGACCCAGACATGCATTTCACTGCCTTTCATACAGAGGGGTGGGAATTAGCTTCAAGTTTACACATTGCATAACAAAGGGCTGTTAGTCCCCCTTTCTTGTTGTTATTTGGCAACCAAGCCCCTTCTGGCCTCAATTATCTTGTTAGTATGCACTTCCACCAGCCAGATTAGACAAACGGAATGCAGATCCATGGAGCCTTTGATATTTAAATTAGGCTGCTCATGGCTGGATAATGGTGAAGAGAGAAAGGGGGGAGAGTCAAAAGCTACCCTGACCAAAGGCGTGACATGCGGTCACCATATTATGCAGTGGAGCTAGGTAAATACTAACTCAAAGAGGACAAAGAACAAAAACCCAAGAATGTGGAGAGTAACAAAAAAGGGGGTTTTGTTTATTTTACATTAACAAAGAACAAAAACAGTTTAACACACTGCGCCACAGCGCTGGGAAATGAAAAATAGCATTACTAGACACATAGTAATCGACAATACTAAGCATAGTGATTAACAGTGTAAGCCGTGGCTTAGGTTTTTGTTCTTTGTCCTCTTTGAGTTAGTATTTACCTAGCTCCACTGCATAATATGGTGACCGCATGTCACGCCTTTGGTCAGGGTAGCTTTTGACTCTCCCCCCCTTTCTCTCTATATCGTTTACCCTCCTGAGTCAAGCCCCCATCAAAAAAGAGGGTCCGCCCTATTATTATTACCTGGATAATGGTGAGCCTTCATCCTTCTCGAGATGCTTTTATGTACCCGTGGCTGTCACATTCCAGCTGAATTTGACGGGGGAAGACGGGGCCTGTGGGCAGTCTCTTCCCAGAGTAACCTGACTATGCATTTTTTTGTGTGGGAAGCAAATAAAATGGGTGCGGAATGGCCGCACACATTTTGGAGGCTCTTTGCCCATCATTCATTTTTCTGATCAAAAAAATCCAAAAGCCCAGGCGAACGCACTCTCCCCGTGCGGATGGTCGAATTTCTCACATGCCTCCCAGCCTCAACATGTTACATTTATTGTCTACAAACATGTTTGTGCCTCCTGCAGGTCATGGGTGCAATCTGTGTTTGGCAACTGTTTCATAAAGTTAAGTCCATTATGTTTTATAATGATTTACAGCTCTATCGAGCTACAAAATTGTCGGGATGCGATATAAACCAAAAACATATAAGAATTGCTATTCTCGCACGTTTTTGAGGGTACCATAATTCCATATTACTGAGGACCCCGTAGCCCAGACCTGCGATTTCATTTTTCCATCAACTACATTCTTTTAGCGGAGTCACTTCAATCAGGGCAGAACATCTGACCCCATCCAGATGTTTTGGCCTACAATGCCCATGATTCCTCATTTGAAACCAGAGCTACCAGCCGCTACTTTTGCTCTCCAGGTCACGTGGTGCCATAGTCCATTAGGACACATCTAGTACCCGTTTAAACATAATGGACAAAATGTAATGGGCAAAAAGCTCAAGTTTGCGTTTCATGTGTAAATTCGTTTTGTGGTGCACTGTATATAGTTCCACCTGGTTCCCCAGCGGTAGCTCTGGCCTACTGGGTGATGCCTGACACCAAGGAGCTGGTTTCGCTCATTTCCAACCCTTTGAGAGTTTTAGGCCTAACATCTGAAAGGTGACCGGTTTGCCACCCCTGGATTCAAGTGAATGCAAATCCTGGGACTAGGATAGATAGTTTCCAGTGACATGGGTTATCCTTATCCACCAAGCCCCTTAGTTCCACTCATCTGCCGACGAGGGTGACGGCTGCAGTTGAGAGGATGTTCCAAACCGTGTTTTCATCGAGAGACCGAGGAGAATGGCTGCTCTAAAAGACCCCAGTATTGCAGAAAATGTACATGCAGATAGGAAATGCCACAGCACTTAAGTGAAACCCGTTTTTTTCTTTTATCCCGGATAATTATCCGTGCTTGGCTTTGGAAGTGAGACTGCAACCCGCGAGACAGAATCGGCAGCACGCTTGTTGCCTGTGGCGCCGTTTTGCCATGGCCGAGCCGTTTCATGCAGGGCACCGATCTTACAAGCTGGGTTCACACTGTGTAACACCACTGCAGGAGCCATGAAATCCAATTTGCAGAGAAATCTGTGTGTACTCTTTTACCAGCAAATAATAAAAAACAGGCGGTGGTGGCAGTGTGTGGCACTGGAAGGGCGAGAAGAGGGGAGGTGCCTGGTGCCCAGGATCTCCTGTTTAGAATGTGGTTTTTGTGGCGGGCTCTGCATCACCTCTTCTCGGGTAAGATATAGGAACTCTGCTGAGAAGTGGAGAGACATGACAGGCCTGCTGAGAAGTGCTGGTGCCATCACTTTAAACATATAGTAGTCCTGCTGAGAAATGCTGGCACTGTTTCCAGAAGGATAACCTAGACCTGCTCACAAGTCCTACAACAGTTCAGCAGAATTGGTTGAGATCAAGAACTGCTCCTCCTTTGTGTGCCCTGATGCTCCAGGACATGCGCCCTAATTTAAAGCCAATCAAAGTTTTGACATGAACACCTGCTTCACTGTTTGATAGTGACGCTGAACACCCAGGATGTACTTTGTAGAAGGCTGATGGGCAGGCCTAGATCACACAATAGCACAGAGAAGCAATCGAGAGATCTAAATCGCCACTTTGGAAACCTTTTATTCGCAGATTCACAATTCTGCTAAAGGGAATACAAGATCTCATTAAAGAAAAGTTGTAACGGCTGTTAAAACCACAACACAATGAGTTTCAGAAAAAAGTACTGCAATATCTCAATTCTGTATTAAGCTCAAGTTCTAGCAGTGGCACATTTCTTCTCCTGAATCCTCTAGGCACTGAACAGTCTATAACAACTAGTGTCCGGATGACCGGAAGATTAAGCATCCTTATAGTGGTCGATTTCCAGCGGTGGGTACCAATAAGTTGGTTTGGCATTGTGCCAAGACCAGGTGCTCACAGTCTAGAGCAGAGGTCTACAACTTGTCTCTCCAGATGTTTTGGACTGCAACTCCCATGATCTTGCACACACAACTATCCTGATTAAGGCTAATGGGCGCTTCCAGTCTGTTCCATCTCATAGGCCAAAGGTTGAAGGCCCCTGGTCTAGAAACTAATGATCTACTGCGAGGCACTTGGTGAAAAGCCAAGCAGAGTCTTTGGGCCTTTGTATGACATGTCGGTGATTCTGTAACACATACTGACCATCCAGTGTCTCGTTATTTTGCGCAACAAAGAAGGATATGCCTTTGTGATAGATTTTCCACCCATAGCACAATAAGGACTTTAGAAAGGGAATTCTGTACATTTAATAGCTGTAACTGTTTTAATTAAGTGTAAGTGCTGAAAAATGTACATATTGGTGCCACAGTATTTCCCTTTTCTCACCGCTAAATTTGGAAATCAATTTTGCAATATCCTGGGGTGTCTAATTCAATGGTTCAAAGGCATTGGGCATAAATAAACGGAGAGTGCACAGGTTATCAACCAGGCTTAAAGAGCCTTCTCAGGGTACAAACTATTCCCAAGTCAGGTATGATGCATTGCAGCACCTCTGTGATAGATGTTCTGGGATGTAGCCACAAATTTGCACCTGCTTGAAACCATTTAAACTACAGGGATTTCTTCACACCAAGGACACAATCCTATGTAGCAGTATCTTGCAATATCACATTTTAGGCAACAATCTGGGTGAGAGAAGCTCTTCGCATGGCTCTACAAAGAGACACACGATGTGCAACGGTAGGTGCTCTACAGAGTATACCTATAGATGGGCAAACAATCAAGTTGCAATCTACTAGCTAGCCGTAAAGTCACTCCCCACCTCAATAGTATGCATACACGCAGCACACCATTTCTAACTCGTAAAGATTTAAATATCACTAGCCAATGGCTAGTGGCGAGTGCAAGTTTTGCACCCTGGCATCGATGTACACCGGCTCACCATTCTTGAAGGGGCTTCAATATGATGGGACTTAGAGGGGTGCCATGAGAGTTCTTCAATGTATCAACAGACGTCTTTACAAGCAAGGGCTAATTCTGGACACCAACAAGGATAAAGCAGCCATGATTCCTCAAAGGTAGACGACCACAATGGGATGACCATCTTAGCCACACTGTTTGGGATGTTGGCAATTCCCACAATGGAAGAAGGTCAATTCCTTACTGCTCTTTGTTACCGTCAAGATTAGATACAATCAATTTAGGAGTTGAATTTGTGCAGAATATTTGTAGTTATCCTATTACCACAGATTGTAAGACAGGAAACATTACTACTTGAGCGGTTTTCCAGAGGGTGAAATCCCAACTAAAGACAGTATCATCTCATTCAAGCTGTCATGGAATAAAAAATGACAAGTGTTGACAATACTTCTGTCTTTACAGAGGAGTTTCCATTGACACAAGAGTTCAAGCAGGCCATTATTTTGACCATGCATTGTCTTTGTGACAGGCAGTCTGTCCACAGAGTGCATTTCCTCATCCCTCGTACAATAGTGATATGATAGTTTAGTGTGGATATCATAAGTATGAGTAAAGCATCTGCCATCGGGATAATCTTTCTCACCAGCGAGTACTGTGAGAAACCGGAAGGCGTCCTCACATCTCCTCCCCTTGGATCGTCTATGCAGGTGGCCAGGGAAGGGCCATCGCTTTTGGATGCTGACCCTCAGGGTGGACGAGCAAGGGAGTATCCCCTGGGTGGAGGGTCCTTGGGGATTGGAGGTGGTATGCACTTAGGTGAGACGCAGTATTCCACGTTCTCCTTTGAGGAAGGAAACCCTACCCCAGAGGTGGTTATGGGATATTGTTCCCCATGTTCCCTTGTCCTTGAGAAGAACAGAATATATTATCTACCCTGATGTACTAGAAAGAGGAGGATGACGATTGGGAATGACGTCCTTTGGGACAAAGCACAGTATCCCCCTTATCCTATTGGCAACTAGCCTAATCCTCTCCAAACCTTTTTGGGTCATTATAAGGCAGTTTCCCTTTACTCCCCTCTTGGGGTACCTCAGAGTACTGAGATGAGGAAGAAACAACAAATAGTTATGAACATTACACACTTTCCCCAAACTAGTACGGAGACGAGGAAGAAGCAACTCAGATGAATAGACACCACTTACTCTCACCGCTTTGGTACTGGAACGAAGAAGATGAATGAATGTCAGGCAGAGCCTGGTTATTAGAGCCAGGCAACATTAATTAATGGAATACACCTGCCGCCCATTAAAGGACTGCAGGTGGATAAGAGGTGGATTGTTGAGGCACAAGAGAGTAGCAGGGTAAGAGGAAGACACCACCGAAGGAGCCGTGCGGGAATACGAGAAGCCGCAACGCCTACCAAGATCCTGGGAGTCCTGCTGGTGAGACTATACAGAAAGGATATCCATTGGACGGAAAGGCGGGCAGCAGGCACTGCCATGGAACGGAGGCGCACTATCGCACGAGAGCCGCTGAGAGCTGAATGAAGCCTCCAGTGAACAGACTTCTCCGCTTGGGGAAGAGGCCGCCCAGAAGAGCTGCCGGGTCCCGGTAAGTGTCGGAGATACTGGAATCAACTGAATGCTCCAAAAGACAGTGAATAGAGTAGCGGTCCCTGAAACCAGGCAAAGTTGCCACTAGTGAATATCGAACTGAATGAAACTGGCAAAGTTGCCCTTATTGAATACCGAATTGAATGAAACAAGAAATGTTGCACTTATTGAACATCGAATTGAATGAAACTAGCAAAGTTGCTTTTATTGAATATCGAACTGAGTGAAATGAGCAACGCTTGCACCTATTGAATATCCAAGTGAAAGGAAAGGCAAAGACTATTCATTTTGAACCTCGAGTTATATGAAACAGCACAAATACCAATAGTAAACAATTAACTGAAAGCCAATTGGAAACAACTTAGGATAAAAGGCTCTGAGTGCAAAGTTGCAGTAAAGGTTGAGAAACCAATTGTTTGGCTGAATATTGAAGTACAGAAGGAGAGCTGGAAGTTCCTGATTGCGTGACCTGTAATGGGTGGACCGCGTGGTCTAACAACTGCGCCAAGACCAGACAATCCCTATATGTCAACAAGGAAGTTTGCTGCTGTATAAAAAGGAAAACTATTTTTGGTGCACAACAGATTTGGTGAATAGAACTCTGAACTGTAAAGAATTGTTGAAATACAGTCTAAAGAACAAAGCTTCACGAACAAAGCTTAAAGGTACTTCCTTTTGTGTCATCCTTTGATCTTGAACTTGAGGAAGGGAACCCTGAGACGTGTTTCCCCCGGAACTATATGGAACTTGGGGAAGGGCATGTTGACCTTTATAAAAGTATGGAACTTTATTACTTCAAGTCCACAAGAAGGTAAATTGAACATTGTAACAAACTTGTTGACATTTGGAGAAAAGGAGCTGAAGAGTAAGCCTGAGCTGGAAATGGCTCTGAACTTTACTTTTGGAACACTGTTTAGTTTGATTAACATCCCTACACATTGTTGTGTTCTAGTTGTGAGGGCAAGCTTAGGTTTTGGACACAGACATTTCGATGAACTTTCAGACACAGATTTTCCTTAGTTTCTTTAGGTAGGGAAATCCCACCTTAGCATAGGGCTGGTCAGGCCTTACTCCATCCTGACATTTCCTTTAATCAAAATCCTTTGTTATACATTGAATCTTTTGTCTGTCTCCTTCTATGATGCCAACCACACAGTACACAGGGACCTGGGTGCGATCATTAGTTTAAGCTTCTTTGTAAATTACATTTGGGAATGCAGCTCACCTTTTGAAGAGCTTGTGCAACGTACCATCTTTTTTTTCTCTCACGTTGCCATCAGTTGTCGACTGCATCACTCGACAATGCTGAGAGCCACAGTCTAGAAAATGCAGATAAGTTGAACAGTACGATTTTAGATTGGTTATCTGTTTTGCCTTGGCAACCCTGATTCCTGGGTCTTCATTGCCACATTAAATTGTGTTTTCCTTGTACTCCTTTTGTTACACTTTTTTGTATTTTGGCCGCTCTGTGAGGTGCAGCCTTCTTGAGAACCCCATGATCCCATTCTGGTGAACCCTTTGTTACGAACTGAGTGCACCTTGCAGGCGTACAGAGATGAGTAGTTCATACAACTCCTACTGAGCCCCACAGTTCTTCTACTAAACTAGCTATAATCCCAATCATAAAGGTGAAACGGGCACAGCCCGATAGGTATGCCTCCTTCAAATCTTTAAGGTATCCAGAGCCAAGGGCACGCTATACTCTTCAGCGGGGTAGGAGTACAGAAGCAGACCAAACTACACTAGTCCTGTGGTACGAAAATAAAAATGTCCAAACGAGGTTCTGTAAAGATAGGATACTTTTGTTAACATAACAATACAAACACACTAATAAACACTCTAACACATCCCTGTACAAAGGAAAATACAGAGCATGCAGATTTAGGAATTAAAGGAGCACCATGCGTTTGAAAATAAGGGTGCGCAGCAGTTCTTTCAGCAGAAATGTCTGTTTAAGTCTTAAAAAAGGTATAGAGTGGGGACTTGCAGAGTCACTAGGGCCTTTATAGGCAGGGTGGGGGACAGGACCACTTCTAATAAGTCCTTAATTTTGAACCCCACAGCATCGAGCCAGGTGTCTGGGCACTTTAAATGTGTTGAGTCAGCATCAAGACCTGGATAGCAGGCATTGAGACGGCCCAACAATGCATTGCTGTCATGTAGCAGTGATTGGTGCAAATCTGTTGAAGAAACCAGTCGGCGATGGGTTGAGTCACCATCTTGAATCTGTTGAGTCTGCTTGAAAGGTTCCCATGATAGGTTGTCATTCTTCAATGGTGATCACCTAAAACGCTGGATGGTAGGCAGGCTGTGGGTTGAGTCAGTGTCTTGACAGTTGATTGGGAAAGCGCCAATTGTCAAAGGCAGCTCAAGTTTCTTACACTGGCTCAAAAGCCTCTCGAAGTAATCAAGCTTGCTCGTAAAAGGATTGAAGCTGGAAAACAGGGTCCAGAGCTGTTGCTTGACATTTGGAATCGCTGCGGGACCCTCTCTAGGCTTTCACTGGGCAAGGCAATTCCTTGCTTCTCCACCCTTCCTTCTGCACTTCTCAACCAGTAAGACTTGCAGAGAACACTTGCAGGTTTCTTTCACCTCAAGTAAGCAGGTTCCTGGGTGCTAGTGGTCTTGTCTGCAGTAGGCTTTATCCAGCCAGCATGTCACCCAAAATGTTCCCTTGGGATGGTTAGGGGAAAAGGCCTGCCCCTTTCTTGGAAGTTCCACATCTTCACCTCTTTTCGAGCAGATTGTACCCATCATAGTTCTGGGTGTGTCCTTCAAGTATCCAAACATGAATCTGCTGAGGTGGTGGGCTCATCCCCTTAAAATAGGTAATCTTCTACAGTAGATTGGTTCCCTTTTAGTCTTCTGTAAGGGTTTCATTTGTGACTATATCAGAATTTGCAGAATTTTGATGTCATACTCTGAGTGCTTTGTCAGCAGGAAGTGGAGCAGGTACAGGAGGTTCGCAAAGTCCTAGAAATGACCAAGATGGTTGAACCCTTCTCTAACTGAAATGTCCTCTTATGAACCACTCTACTTGACCTTCTCCCCTGTCTGCCTACATGAAAGAGTTTCTGTTAATTACCACCCTGGAGTGATTTTCTTTAGGCCAGGTGGGGCCTGCCTTCGAAAGCACTGGACCTGTCTCTGCCTGATGGGCAGTTGCAGTCTTCTTGGAAGATGACAACCCTTTCCCATGTGGAAGTGGGAGGCAGGCTAAAATGGGGGAGGCCATGTGGGAGACCCCAGTCAGAGCCACAGTTTTGGACCAGGGAGTAAACAGACCGAGTGGGTGTTCGTTGTGTACGCTGACGGACTGGGTCCCCCCCTCTGGTAATGGCAGGCTATGTGAAAAGTGGGAACACAATGAAGGCACCAAAGTCTTTGTAGAAACAAGGAACACATTTATTACAGGAGGAGGAGTAAACTAATTGACAGCAGGATACATTTGACACACTGCACTAGCTAGGCACACCCACTAGCATGGAACCCTGGGCCTTTGGGAGTACCCTTGGATGCAGGGGGGGGGGAAGGTACCCCAAGGGAGAAAGGGACGGGCTGGAGAGGGAGTTGGGAGCTACTAGAGACGGTGAGGGGGGAAAGAGAGAGAAAGGGAGGGAGAAAGGGAGGGAGAAAGGGAGCGAAAGAAAGGGAGCGAGCACATACAGGCACTGAGAGAGACACACAGGGATAGAGAGACACAGGGAGAGGGAGATGGGCGCAGAGACACACGAATAGGGAGATGGGCGCAGAGACACAGGGAGAGGGAGATGGGCGCAGAGACACAGGGAGAGGGAGATGGGCGCAGAGACACAGGGAGAGGGAGATGGGCGCAGAGACACAGGGAGAGGGAGATGGGCGCAGAGACACAGGGAGAGGGAGATGGGCGCAGAGACACAGGGAGAGGGAGATGGGCGCAGAGACACAGGGAGAGGGAGATGGGCGCAGAGACACAGGGAGAGGGAGATGGGCGCAGAGACACAGGGAGAGGGAGATGGGCGCAGAGACACAGGGAGAGAGAGATGGGCGCAGAGACACAGGGAGAGGGAGATGGGCGCAGAGACACAGGGAGAGGGAGACGGGCGCAGAGACACAGGGAGAGGGAGATGGGCGCAGAGACACAGGGAGAGGGAGATGGGTGCAGAGAGAGGCTGGCACAGAGACACAGGGAGAGAGAGACCGGCACAGAGACACAGGGAGAAAGAGAGAGAGACACCGGCACAGAGACACAGGGAGAGGGAGGCCGGCACAGAGACACAGGGAGAGGGAGGCCAGCACAGAGACACAGGGAGAGGGAGGCCGGCGCAGAGACACAGGGAGAGGGAGGCCAGCGCAGAGACACAGGGAGAGGGAGGCCGGCACAGAGACACAGGAAGAGAGAGGCCGGCACAGAGACACAGGGGAAGAGAGAGAGACTGGCACAGAGACACAGGAAGAGAGAGGCCGGCACAGAGACACAGGGGAAGAGAGAGAGACTGGCACAGAGACACAGGGAAAGAGAGAGAGAGAGAGAGAGAGAGAGAGAGAGACGGGCACAGAGACACAGGGAGAGAGATGGACACAGGGAGAGAGGCACAGAGACACAGGGAGAGGGAGACGGGCACAGACACAGACACAGGGAGAGGGAGACGGGCACAGAGATAGAGGGAGAGGGAGACGGGCACAGGGAGAGGGAGGCCGGCACAGAGACACAGGGAGAGGGAGGCCGGCACAGAGACACAGGGAGAGGGAGGCCGGCACAGAGACACAGGGAGAGGGAGGCCGGCACAGAGACACAGGGAGAGGGAGGCCGGCCCAGAGACACAGGGAGAGGGAGGCCGGCACAGAGACACAGGGAGAGGGAGGCCGGCGCAGAGACACAGGGAGAGGGAGGCCGGCACAGAGACACAGGGAGAGGGAGGCCGGCACAGAGACACAGGGGAAGAGAGAGAGACTGGCACAGAGACACAGGGAAAGAGAGAGAGAGACGGGCACAGAGACACAGGGAGAGAGATGGACACAGGGAGAGAGGCACAGAGACACAGGGAGAGGGAGACGGGCACAGACACAGGGAGAGGGAGACGGGCACAGACATAAAGGGAGAGGGAGACGGGCACAGAGACACAGGGAGAGGGAGGCCGGCACAGAGACACAGGGAGAGGGAGGCCGGCACAGAGACGCAGGGAGAGGGAGGCCGGCACAGAGACGCAGGGAGAGGGAGGCCGGCACAGAGACACAGGGGAAGAGAGAGAGACTGGCACAGAGATACAGGGAAAGAGAGAGAGAGAGAGAGAGAGAGAGACGGGCACAGAGACACAGGGAGAGAGATGGACACAGGGAGAGAGGCACAGGGAGAGGGAGACGGGCACAGACACAGGGAGAGGGAGACGGGCACAGAGATAAAGGGAGAGGGAGGCCGGCACAGAGACACAGGGAGAGGGAGGCCGGCACAGAGACGCAGGGAGAGGGAGGCCGGCACAGAGACGCAGGGAGAGGGAGGCCGGCACAGAGACGCAGGGAGAGGGAGGCCGGCACAGAGACGCAGGGAGAGGGAGGCCGGCACAGAGACACAGGGAGAGGGAGATGGGCACAGAGACACATGGAGAGGGAGATGGGCGCAGAGACACAGGGAGAGGGAGATGGGCGCAGAGGCACAGGGAGAGGGAGACGGGCGCAGAGGCACAGGGAGAGGGAGAGGGAGACAGGCACAGGGAGAGGGAGAGGGAGAGGGAGAGGGAGACGGGCGCAGAGGCACAGGGAGAGAGCGACATGGGGTGGGGGCAAGGCAGACAAGCCAGGAGCATTACTGGTGGAAAAATAGAGCAGGTTGAGGAAAGCAGGGAGAAGGATGGAGAGGGAAGACCAGGGTACTTGTGGAAAGGGCCTCCTGAGCTTTGCTGCTCCTGTCAGCACACCACCGCCTGCAACCAAAGAGAGGGACAAAAGTCCTCTCTCCACAGGCTTGTGTAAGGTGTTGCTCCTGCCCACTCCAGGGCCAGCCCCTCGCCCAGGCAACAGGCTTGTTTGGCTGTGGGACAGGGTTTGTGTGGTTTCCAGGGGCGGGGAGATGGGCTGCAGGGCTGGGCACACATTTTCAGGTTATTACAGGGAGCAGGACATGTGTACTTCTTGATCCCACCCCCACCCCGTCCCACAACAGGGGAAACTAGATTCTGTGTGATTCCCAGGTCAGGGGAGATGACAATTATACAGTGCAGTGCATTTGGGGCCCCAAAGGGAGATTCATTGCAGGACTGAGGAATGAAGGAGGTTGCCAGACAGGGTGCAAGAGGTCAGGGGCTAGCATGGTGACTTGGCAGAGGGCAGGATCATTACAGGGTGTGGGACATGTGGCTTTCCAGATCCCTCCACCCATGATGGACACAACAAGTGAAACTTGTTTTGCAGGGCTCAGAGAGGCTTTGTGCCAGGACAAAGGGGAGATGGGAAGAGTTGAGAGCCCAGTCCCAGGCTGCAGCTGAGCAACAAGTAGAACTGGTTCTTGGCGGGATCATGGGTTGGGTCCACAACCCCCCTGCCCCTCCCCCCCCCCCCACACAGTGCAGGGGACACAGAGGAAAATACATTTGGGAAAAATAAGTCACCCGATACTTTTGAAAATGAAGTTGTGCAATACATTGAATACAGTGGGGAAATTAAAAGCCATGTAATACATTGAAAATGGAAAGAAAATACAGAACACCCACAGTAAACTAAAAGAGACATATAAACTACCATTTCCACACCCAGGGCAGAAAGAGGTTTTTGTTGATGCGAAGCCCAAATGAATGGTCTGTTTTTGGTGAAATACAGTCCCAGACACTCAATACAAAGGATGCCTACATTAACAGCAAGGCCACTTTAAACCAAGCAGCTTGCAATAAAATGACACCAAAATATTTGGCCAATATAATTGTGGAGTTCCAGAGACCTTATGTCATAACCAGACATTGCTTATATTAGTGTGTCATCTTCTACGAAATGCTGGGGCCCACAGTCCTATCATTTAATGTATATGCAGGATTGCCTATGGTTAAGGGTAGACCTTGGCTGCTGGAATTTTGGTCCCAACCGTTGCTGTCAGGAATGCACATGTCACTACCATGTTGCCAAACTCCAAGGAAGCTGTTGAGAGGTGTCAGTAGACCGGCTCACCCGAGGTACCTGTGTGCACTATGCTGTTGAGTGTGGAGCATTATGACCTGGGGATTTGATTATCAGACCTTACTTTCAGAGACAGAGCTAACTGCTTCATTTTATTTTTTTAAATCAAAAAAGCTCAGGCTATTGCCGTACCCTATATATGGCATTTTATCACAGCCCTACAAGTAGATGGCACAGACCCAAATATGCACACGCCTGCAGTAGGAATAAAACCCAGGTAGTATGTATGCTACTTTTAATTTCTCTAGTGTTTTTAATGTCTTTCAGCAACGGCCATAATTGTCCTCACCCCTGTCCTTTTTTTCACTTGGCAATCGTAGGTTGTCCCCTCGGGAAATGTACCTTTCTCTTACTCGTGCAACCTGGACATTTCATGATGGCAGAGAGTGCTTCCCTGGGCTTTTTCGAAGCAAGACATTTTTTTTATTCACCTGGACTCAAAGGGATTTTAATCTACTGCAAATCGCATTCCAACAGTACAATAAAAACCATATGTGATCTGTTGGATTGCTTCCAGCAGTTAAGTGAAGAAGGCAAAGAGCAGGTAAGCTTTCAGGTACACATCAGCGCTGCAGCATGCAGAATGTAAATGCACCGCTCTCGCATGCAGTTGAATCGACCACTGCCGAGTCTGCATTTCATGAAAACCATAGGAAAACATCTAGGGAAGACTGCTACAGCTCATTCCAGCCTCGTGTAAGCTAATGCTTTTCAGTAAGACAAACATGCCAGTCGTTGATTGCGGCTTTGGTCCTGTTTCCCAGAAATCAGAAAATGGCCGTCTTGAAAGCCCAGGTAGTGCTCAATCATCTTGAATCTCATTCGCTCAGTTTTTGATATTCTGCCACTCTTCCATGAACTTTGATTGCACTTTGCAGCGTCCAACAATTTAACCAGATCATATATTAGAGCAGAACCCTTTTCATTGTAGCAAAACACAGACATTACTTTTTATCCCACTCAGTAATTACGGGCAAACATGTAGGCTGTATAATTATATCCTAATGAGTAGAAAAGGTGAGTACGTTTAGGAATGTCCTTTTGGTACGTTTCTGAAATGGCGAAAGTGCCAAAAGATCACTATTTAAAATGTATATTTAACCTAACTTCTTCCGAGGTATGCTGCCTGTCAGCATCCCATTCATACGGTGGATAGGCATTCACTCTCTTGAATCCAATGGCTCCTGATTGAAAGTCATCTCTGGTCCGACTGGGGGTAATCGCCAGCGAGAATTTGCTTCATTTTCAGGACACTTTGTATCATGTGTCTGTTTAACAAGGTCCCTGGGTTAAAAACCTGTGTTGGGCAGTTGAGGCTTTGTCCTGTCATCTAGGCCACTCATTTTACACATAACATACCGGCCATTTGAGTTGGCTGGCTGTTCCTAAATCCAGACCTTTTCAGAATGCCCCATTATGTTCTGAAAGGAATCCGCTAGGTATTTCTGACAGGTTTATGATATGATATGATAGGTTATTTATAATGCGCTTAATACCCAGAGGTTTCCAAGCACGGACCCGGGGACCGAACCTGTGTTGCTCCGTGTCGTTTGCTTCCAAGGGGAGCATGTTGCCACTGAGCTATCCTCCAAGACTTACGCCTTGATAGTGTGATCACTAAGAACATGTTGTGCAACGTTTTTCTGTTAGGCTTTATGTGTAATGCATGTTATCTTGAGTATATTTTTTGGATGTATACTTTGCCTCTGCTTTATTCGCGTGCTCCTCCTTGGCCCCTCAACTTGCAACCCTCTTTTTTTTTTCTTTTCATTTCTCTCTTCCCAATTGCAATCTTGCAACCAAATTTGAATTTCTTTTTTTAAAAATAGTTTTGCTTGTTTTTCATTCTCTGTATTCCTTCACCCCTTCTGAATTTTTGGGACATGAAGTGTGATGATTCACTGTGCCGCGACTCCCACAATAGACTTGACCGTGGCCACCTAGCAGAGGTGACGGCCCTGCCCACTGGTGTGGGACACCAGGGAAGATGGCAGCAATGGTGTGGCTCACGCCATCTAGAGGGACAGCAGGGAATACACCCCATGGGGTGCACGGATTGGAGCTCCAGAAGCCGGGATGGCGACAGCCTCAGCTCTGCTGGAGGGAAGTGGAGAGATGCTGCAGGACCTGAGAGGAAATGCCCTTGCCTTTTCCTTCGGCAGCGCTAGCACAAGTCCAGGATGTTTGAAACACCATAGAACCTGTGTTCAAATCCCCAGAGAGTAACCTAGCAGGATGTATTGGGTACACCTAAGTTCATAAAATAAGAACCTGAGCCCAATGACGAGACAAATCATATTTTAAAGAGGCCCAGGATAAAAAGAATAATACAAGAAAATAAAGAAAGTGAAACTGTGATTGAGACAGAACTTCAAAGTGGCCAATCAAGAAAGACCGAGCCTAACACAGTCTAACCAGAGTGGAAACACCCGGCCACCAAATCCTGTAAGCAGGGCTTTCCACAAATCAACATCCAACAGGATGAGAAGTCTGGCTGTAAAAGCAGAGCCAGCTCTCAGTGAACATATCTGTCAGGGCCAGGTTCCCTGTACTTCTCTCCAGATGTAGTTGCATGAAAAGATGCTGTAATCTGAAGGAGGAGTTGATGCAAGATGAAGGAGCCCACACTATCCGGCAGCACTGCCTGCCTGGAAGCTGCCTTAAGAGCCTGGATTAAACTAATTGATGCAGGGGGGGAAAAGAGAGTACCCATGCAGCCCCACTTACGCCAATAAGGTGTAAGAGCTGACCTGTCTGTGAAGCCTTGGAAGAGGCTAAGGCAAAACCTTGCTAAGATCCTGGTAGAGAGACCAGGACAGAAGCAAGACCCCTGAAAAGAAGTAGGGCAAAAGCAAAGGTCCTCTTTAGAGGAGAGGGGCACACATCCAGGATCCTATGAAGACGTGAGGGGCATAGATGGAGAGAAAGAAGGGAAAAAGATAGACACCTGAAGGAAAGAGGAGCAACGCCATCTTCCCTGAAGAGGGGAAGGCCAAGCGAAAGAGAAATTCCCAGATAAAAGGACCACCAAGTAAGAAGGGAGGATACCCACAGAGGGCTAAGAGGCAGAAGCCAGAGAAAATGTCAAGAACTCCTTCTTGAAGACAGGGGAAGGTCAGTACCTCTGGGAAGAAGACCAGGGTAAGGTCAACTAGAGAAAGAAGAATGACCCTAACAGGAGTTTGGACACAAAAGACCCCTGGAAGTGGAAGAGGGGCAGAAGCTAAAGGTTGGGGAAGAAAGAGAGAGAATGCCCCTGCCTCCTGTTGGGGTTCTGGGGTTATGTGTCAAACAACCAAGAGAGGGAAGAATCAACCGGAGGACTGAAATTCTGAACTTAAGTGCAGGACCCAGCTGATTCCTCTCCTAGGAAGCCCTGCACCTGGAAGGTAAACGCAACTCCTAGTTTAAGTTCTTCGCATAAGCGGCCCTGTTGATTGTGTACCTTAGGAGACCCTAAGAGTAAAACTCTTTGAATTGCTCAACTTTGTTATTTTGTTAGAGGACTTCCGGTTGGATATTTTACCCTCACGACTTTTCACCCAAGGGAAGGACTTAACTTTCCTCATTGCACCATTTGATTTAGCTATTCTGACAACTCTCTTTTTAAGAACCTTTTATTCAGGAAACCTTTCTTTTAAGTTCGAGGATTAGTTGCGACAGGCAAGCTTTCTTTAGGGTGTTTAGTACTTTTGGCACCTTTTTACTTTATAGGGGAAATGCACCTTACGTTTGGGTTATTCACACAGGGTTGGACTTTAAAATCATTTATGTTTGAACAGTGCAATTTATTTCTCAAACTGTCTTGTCTTACACCTGCTTAAGAAAGAGTTTTCTTTGAAAAGAACTTAATTCTTTTCTTAAACACTTTATTCATATTTTTCAATAAGAACAATCGAAAAACCCACACAAGGATACATACGTTTTGAGATACCTGACATATCGTAATAATAACCTTGAAGAAATTAACCATACTTGAAAAGAAACATATCACAAATTATTTTTATCATGAAACATCTATATACAACTTTCTCCGTTTAGGGTGAGCAATAAAACAGTAAAAACACTTGCATAATTGGCAAAACAAGACACACTATAGACACACTCACATAACTCTCCACAAACACACTAGTAACTCAACCCAAAGCACATTTATTCCCTCTCCACAAACCACTCAATAACCTGGCCTCAGCCATGTAACTTATTAAACAGTCCCCACAGTTCGAAGTAAGACCCCTCTCATTCTTGTTTTTTTCATCATGTGCTTCTCGTAGTTGGATAAAGTTTGTAAATCCGATAGCCAACTCTCTACCATTGTTTTTTTTCCTCGTTTCCCACACTGTTAAGATTTGCTTGGTCGCCACCATTAGTGCTTTATCTATCCAACCTCCCATGCTATGGGCCACATTACATCTCCCTTGCGTCTAAAGTAAAATCACTGAGGAAGGTGACCTGGGGAATGTCACATCTAGAATCGTATCCAACCTGCTAAGCACTTCCTTCCAAAAATCAATAACCCTTGGGCTGTCCCACAACATGTGACAAGACATTAATTCTGAGACCCTTCTGTGTGCCATGTTGTTGCATAAGCGAGTTTGTTATACTAGCTGATTAGGGTATTTTTATGTTATATTATGTGTTGTTTCATTACATTGTTTTTGCGTTAATGTCTAATGTTGAAGCGTTTTTGATGCAGCCATAAGGTGGCAGGGTTCGTAACACCCAAAAAAATGAAATCGCATGAGTTACACTCAATTTATAAAAAGGGCCACATAACCCCCGCAGTGTGCTAGGAAACGTAATCACCTAAGATCTGAATGCTGTCCTCTATTAAAGGGTCAAGGAAAAAGTTCGCCAAAGTCGAGAAGGATATACAGGACTCGATAATGCAGATTCATTCCCAGAAGAGCCCTGTCTCAGCCCAGGAGTCCTGCCTCAGACACCACTATAACCTTCCCCATGAAGCTCATAGGAGGTGGCAGGAGTTTACAGGCTGTACCGGCTGGTGCTTTGTCTTCAGATGAGCCTTGGTTCAAAACCCATTCTCATTTAAAAGTGCCCTTATTTCCTGTCTGCTTTCCTGACTATAGAACCTGGTTATTTTGAGCCTAGTGGAGTAAGTCAAAGGGCTTTGCGCTTGTTTTAAGGGACATGGTTTCAACATGCAAAGGGCCACAAGGGTCACATTGACACCCTGGAAAGATGGAAGGCCTAATAGTCTGACCACTGCTGGGGCAAAAGACAGTGCTCAGTGTCCCTAAAAGTTTTGCTTGAAAGGACAGTCCTAGGTGCTTTGATACTAGTGTGGTGGTGGTGGGGGTGGTGGTGATTTGGCGAAGTATATGAACTTTGCAAATGGCCTTTGCAAAGCCACCCATCCTACCTACCAAATATCTTTTTTATTTAAAAGTGTTCCAGGTGTTGCAAGTCAGAATTAGGAGATGGCCAACTCATTGTGGTTTTGGCTATAAGGGGTGGCTTCCCCTTCGGGAGAGGGGATGAATTGCCAGTATTGTCACATAGTACAAGCTGCACAGATCTGCTTTACATGCAACACCACCTCTAATTGCCTTATGGTAACATTCAAAGCATGGTGACGTAACAGGAGGTTACCAGACTGTCACTGCATACAGAAAGATGGACTAAGGTGTTGATACTCCTGGCAGCAGTGGCGCCCCAGACATTTTTTCATAGGGATGGCCTGGCCAGGTCATAGGGGTTGCCTAGCACGGTGCGGGCGAAGTTGCATTCATTGAGTGCTGGTGCCAACGTTTTCATAAGGGTGGCCGGGGCCCCCCTTGGCCACCTCTTGGTGGCGCCCCTGCCTGGCAAGAGGACAGTGTGCTACTCCATGGGAAATCCCACTCACTCTGATATTTCTATGGTTGTGATTTGTCGCAGAATAATTGTTAGGCATCTCTAAACGATGTCATCTAAATCTATTAATCAGTTTTTGCTTCCACAACTGATCAGTCCCTCTCATCTCAATGCCAGCCTTGCAGCATCTGCTAGAACGCTAGTGCCAGACTAGCAAATTCCTATGCTCTCCAACCACATTCCGGCTCCCACATAGTCTGTTATTGACCTGGCCACTCCTGACAGATTTTCAGGAATTACTGTTCCAGATCGAACAGTCATGAATTAACCACAAACTGGGTCGAAGGTCTCTACCACTTTAACTAGGTGGTTCACATACAATAAAAGTACTTTTTGTAACCCTAACGCAGGAAGAACATTTCTCTAAAACACCTCTCATAAATTCGAACGTAACCGAAGTGTGTGTGTATTTGTATATACTTTTTCATAATTGAAAAAGGTCCACCCAGTGTATTCATATACATTCACCTTTCCTTTATACTACTATCACTCTTTCCCACTCTGCAGTCCCCCACCCTCCCACCTTACTGTTTGCCATCCTTCACCTTCTTTGCTATCCTCTTATCTTGCCCGGCATGTTCCTTTTTCTCTCCACAGGCTAAGGTGTGGCCTACATGATAACCTAGGCAGGGGTGGACTGGGGACCAAAAGAGGCCCTGGAAATAATGTACAAAGTGGCTCCATATGACACATTTTCAGCAAGCCCAATGCTTTTCCTATGGGAAAATATGGAAATGCCACACAAAAGAGGCCCAAGGTGCAGAGGCCTACAGGGAAACCTCTAGAGTTCCCTATAGGCCAGTCCACCCATGAACCTAGGTGAAGGGACAGTACGCCACCTTTTACTGGACAAGCCAGACTTTGAGGTTGCTAAGACTGGTCATTTAGCGCAGTATAAAAGCTGCTTAACATAAAGTAACATAGTATAACACAACATACTGTCTTGGACCCTAAATAATAATTTTGTTATCCAATTTAGTGACAAAATGTATTATTGTAATATAATATTTTGAAGGACAAATGCCCTTTCTTCATTTAAAGAAACAGAACTAAAAAAAGCAGAATTTGTTTTTAAAAAACCACTTAAATTTCCCTCAAAAATCATGTGGGGGGAATTGGATTTCACCACAGTAACCTGTACTGTTTTATTCGAAGCCCTGCCGTTTCCCCCAGTAGGATTTGGAAGGGGCAGTATATTGTTTCGCGTTATATTTAAGTTGGCAGTGTTCTAATAGTGTAGCAGTCCTCAAAATGTACACTTGGGGAGTAAGGAATGGCGTGCTCTGTGTATGTGGAGAATTGTGGTTCTCCAGCATGGGGTCTGGCATGGATTCACATGCTCATGAATATTCCCCGTCGTCAGGCTGGGAATCCTCGGTAAAGAAAAAATCAGTATCAGTTTCGTTTCTGGTCTGTCTTTCGTAGTAGTAACCAATCACTGATCTCTGCGTCATACTGACCACAGCCAATGACTGCCCTCTACCTAAGCCCCGCCTCTGGCAGCCATCTTCGGATTTTTACCGCACGTTCAAGTGTTGGGAGTCCTCGTGCTTAGCTCTCGAGCTTTTACTGAGTGTTTTGCGCTTTTTCAGGTGAATTTTCAAATTTTTTCGGTTAATCGAGCCTCAAGCTCCACCGTTTCTACTCCCGTTAACGGCTACCCGTTGCAGGATTTTCCTACGCCCCTCAAGGGTGAAGATTTCGTCGAATCAACTTCTTGGAGGATTCCAGAAGATTTGCGGCCTACTTCGAGATGGCCCAGGATGCGAGTTCGTCGCCCGGACCCAAGCTGTTTCGCAGCTGCCCTGGATGCGGGCTGCAGAATGTGTTTAAGGAAGACGAACATTCGCGATGCCTCTACTGTCTTCATGGGGACAAGACTCATGTAGAGAATGATTGCCAGTTCTGCAAGAACTTGTCGGAGCGGACCATGAGGGACCGTCAATCCCGTCTCGCCAGCTGGTTGGAGAAGGGCTCAACGGGTGAGAAGAAGAAGAAAGGGTCCGAGCGGGCTTCTAAGTCCTGTGCGGGCGCCCTGGCGACGGGGGCCCAACACCAGGCCAAGCGCCGCGAGTCCACTGGCTCCGGGAGCGCCGAAAGGTCGGGCTCTTCGGTCGCCAGGCAGGGCGCACCTTCCCCGGCACCGTCAACCACGAGCCAGCGCTCTGGTTCGGGGAAGAGGAAGTCCGAGACCCCGGTTAAGCTTCGGGAGAAGCCCCGTCCGATCTCGGAAGAGGGGGAGCGAGGCGTCGCCCCTCCCCCGAAGGAGAAGGCCCGGGACGCACCTAAGGTGGTGAAGGCCCCTACCCAGCAGGCAAAGGCCTCTATTGAGGCGATCGCGGCGACTCTGGCCAAGCCGGCAGAGACCCCGCCAGTGGAGACTGCCTCTGTGACTAGAGTTTCCCTGCCGCCAAGGAGGGAATCCTCTTTTCAGCCCATCGTCGTGGCCGCCATGATGGAAGAAGCGAGGGGGGGCACGGTAGCCTGCTCGAGCTCCGAGTCAGCCTCGGAGGAGGACCTGACCGAGGCCGTGAGGAACCTCGAAGTCCAATTCGAGAAGGTTCGATCCCGTAAGGAAGATCCTCGGGAGATAACCGAGGAAGACGACGATGGCGAGGAAGAGCAGCCTTCCCTTCCGGCGCGGCCGGAACCTAGGCCTCAGGATGGCTCGGCGGCCATTTTGTCTGCAATCCAGTCCTTATGCTCTGAGATAAGGACGAGGTTCCCACGGCCCAGGCCGCAGGACCCGCAGCCTGGCCTGTCGGGAAGTCCTCAGAACAAACGACGGAGGACCCAACCCTCTCCTCCTCTCGCCCCCGTAAGGCCTACAGTTCCCTCCTCATCCTCCCACGAGTCGGGAGATGACGGTGCGTTGGGCTCGACAACGGGTTCTGAGGGCGGCGACGACGACGGAACGGGTCTCCCGTCACACGGGCCTCGCCGCCCGACGAGATTGGCTCATTCCACGCCATGATCGCCAGGGCGTCCGAATTGTTCCAGCTCTGCCCGGAGGAGCAGAAAAAGGAAGGTTTCCTCTATCAGCGCCTGGAAGCCAAGAGGAAGACTGTCATCGCGGTGCCTCTAATCGATGACATCTGGGAGGAGGGCCTGTCGGTTCTCAAAAACCCCTCCACGGCACCAGCCAAACGGGACCGGTACGAGAAGAAGTACCGGGTCCCCGAAACCGCTCCCCTGTGCCTCAGGGCCCAGCCAACGCCAGACTCGGTCGTCTCGGCAGCGGCGAAGAAGAAAGCGGCGGGGTCAGGAGCCTCGACGTCGAATTCCCCGCCGGACGGTTGGCGGGTCATTTCGTCGGCGGCAACGACGATCAAAGCGGCCAACGCCCTGGCGATCGTGGCCCGTTACGACAGGGAGCTCTGGTTTAAGCTGGCCCCCATATTGGACTTCCTGCCGGACGACAAGAGGTCCGAGGCCCTGGAAATACTGCAAGAGGGCGAGGTGGCGTCGGACCACGCCATAACGGTGGCAACCGATATTGCCGATACCGGGTTCCGCCAGATGGGCAACGGTGTTTGCCTACGACGACAGGGTTGGCTCTGGGCGACCGACTTCCGTCAGGACGTCCAGACCAGGGGTCCAGGGACGCCACTACCAATTCAGAGCACTGCCGTTCAGATTGAAGTCGGCCCCCAGGGTCTTTACCAAGTGCCTAGCACCAGTGGCGGCGCCAGCTGGAGGAAGGCGACTTTCTATCGTCGTTGGACCTGGAGGATGCATACTTCCACGTTCCCATCCTCAAAAGTCACCAAAAGTTCCTCAGGTTCGTCTCCAGCTGTGGCTCGTCGTCCTACCGCCAGGCGGCACGCTCCTCGTATCAGGAGGCCTACAGGGGTGGGGGCAAGCAGGGAGCGCCTCGCCGCCATCGGCAAGGTGGCCAGGGCGGCAAGGCCACCACCTCCAAGCAGGACTGAACTGGCCGTGGTCTCGGGCCCCCACCGAAGCACCCCGGTGGGAGGCCGGCTGACGAATTTCGTCGGCGTGTGGAAGTCCATCTCCACCGACCGTTGGGTGCTGGATACCCTGGCAAGAGGACACTCTATCGAATTCCTGAAGAAGTGCCCTCACATTCCACCTGTGGCCAGGAAGGAAAATCACGTCCCGCAACTGCTGTTGGAAGTATGGGCGATGCTCAGGAAAGGCGCCATCGAGCTTGTCCCGAAGAGGCTCCGGGGCTCCAGGGTGTACTCAAGGTACTTCCTCGTCAGGAAGAAGACGGGCGGCTGGCGCCCCATCCTGGACCTTCGTCGTTTGAACAAATACATCAGATCACAAAAGTTCAGGATGGTCACCCTTCAGCACGTACTGGGCGGCTGCGCCGGCAGGGGATTCACGTCTACCCCTACCTGGACGACTGGCTCACCCGCTCAAGGACGAGGGAACTCGCCGTCGAGCACACTGTGAGGACCGTCCAGCTACTCACAGACCTGGGATTCGCCATAAACTACCCAAAGTCCCATCTGGTGCCGTCGCAGGTGGCCCTGTTTCTGGGAGCGAAGCTCGATACAGTGAGGCGCCTGGCGGCCCCGTCGGAAGAGCAGACGAAGACCATTCTAGGCAAAGTGCAGCGCCTGCTAGCCACCGACGTGGCCAGGGTGAGGTCCATGAAGTCCCTCCTGGGGATGATGTCCTCCTGCATCTACCTGGTGCGCCTCTGCAGACTATGGATGCGCCCTCTTCAAGAATTTCTCGACGCCGTTGGATGCAGGCGACGGGCACCTTCGAAGACAGGGTCACCCTCAACGAGGTGTTCCGGCGGGCGATTCAGTGGTGGGGCGTTCGAGCGCACCTCACGGCGGGCAAGGACTTTCAGATGCCGGCGTACCAGGAGACGGTGATGACGGACGCCTCCCTGGAAGGTTGGGGCGCCCACACCGGAGATCTCCACGCAAGAGGCCTCTGGCTCCCGGAGGAGAGGCTCCTGCACATCAACGTCCTGGAACTCCGAGCCGTGTTCTGGGCTCTCAAATCGTTCCTCCCGTCGCTCAAGGGCAAGGTGGTGCGGATCTTCACGGACAACACCACGACAATGTTTTACATACGGAAGCAGGGAGGCACCAGATCCCCCCAGCCCTATCCAAGGAGGCACAGGATCTGTGGCACTGGGCGGTCGCCCAGGGGATGTTCCTGGTTCCCTTCCACCTGGCAGGAGAAAGCAATACTATCGCCGACTCGCTCAGCAGGGAGCTGCGCGCGTGTCACGAGTGGGAACTGCGCCAGGATCATGTGGATCAACTCTTCCGACGATGGGGCAAACCCCAAATCGACCTATTCGCAACAGCGATGAACTCGAAGTGCAAGAGGTTTGCCAGCAGGTTTCCCCAGCCGAGAAGCATGGGCGATGCGTTCTCGTTCCCCTGGGACGGCCTATATACCTGTATGCGTTCCCTCCGTTGCCGTTGCTGCTTCGACTCATCAGCCAGCTCAAGAGGTCCCGGTGCAGGATGATCCTCGTCGCACCGGCGTGGCCGAGGCAGATCTGGTTCCCAGACCTTCTGGACTTGTCAACGTCCCCTCCCATCAAGCTGTCGGCGGACGCGGACCTTCTCTCTAGAGAAGGAGGCGCCATCTTCCACCACGCCCCGGCGTCGCTGAACCTGCAGGCTTGGCTCCTGCAGCGCTAGAGTTTGGAGGCTACGATATACCGGCCGATTGCAGAGAGGTTCTTGCAAAGGCCAGGGCGTCCTCGACTCTCAAATGCTACGGTCATAAGTGGAAGAGGTTCTCTTTCTGGTGCTGAGCACAGAAGATCAACCCCCTACGGATTACGGCCCCTCAAGTGCTGCCGTACCTGCTATCGCTGGCAAAGGCTGGGCTAGCCCATGCCTCTATTAAGATTCATCTGGAGCGATCTCCAGATATACCAGAACCACAGGACGGACGTCCTTGTGGTCCCATCGACTGGTAAAAGAGTTTATGAAAGGACTGTTCCGGTCGTTCCCGCCGGTGAAGGACCCGGCCCCGGCGTGGGAACTTAACGTGGTGCTGACCAGGCTCATGGGGCCCCCATTCGAGCCGATGCACTCCGCACCGATGAAGTTTGTGTCGTGGAAGACTGCATTCCTGGTGGCCATTACCTCTGCACGACGAGTGGGAGAGATCCAGGCCCTATCCTGCAAAGCACCGTACTTGACTTTCCATGCCTCGAGGGTGGTGCTTAGGACGCACCCCTCCTTTATGCCCAAGGTGCCGTCGGACTTCCATCTTAACGAGCCCTTGGTGTTACCTGTTTTCTTTCCGTCTCCTTCATCGCCGGCCGAGAGGACTTTGCACTCGCTGGATGTGGCTAGAGCGCTGAAGTTCTACGTGGACCGCACAAAGAGTTTCCGGAGGACATCACAGCTGTTCGTGAACTTTGGACCTGTGAATCAAGGGAAGGCTCTCTCAAAGTCTTCTATTTCCAGATGGCTCTCCGGCTGCATCATGCACTGCCACCGGTTGGCTAACCGACCGCTGCCAGGCCGTCCGAGAGCCCATTCGACCAGAGCGATCGCTGCTACTACGGCGTTCTTATCTGGTGTGCCCCTGCTGGACATCTGCAGGGCTGCTACGTGGAGGTCGACGCACACCTTCACGAGATTCTACTGCGTCAATCGGGATTCCAGGGAGGAGTCCAGGGTCGGCCAAGCAGTGCTGCGCAACCTGTTCGCCTAAGGTGAGCCTGGTGAGGAGGTAAGAGATGCTTAATGTTGAGTTTTTTGTATTGCTTAATGTTGAGCCTTTTGCCACCTCCCGTGGTTGTGCATGTGTGTTCTGCTATTTATTCTTATATTCATGAGCATGTGAATCCATGCCAGACCCCATGCTGGAGAAGGAACAAGTTACTTACCTGTAACTGTTGTTCTCCAGCATGGGTCTGGCATGGATTCACATGCGAACCCTCCCGCCTACCGGTCTGCGGCTCTTCACTTGGTCATACTACCTCTTCACGTGCTACCAAATCTGAAGATGGCTGCCAGAGACGGGGCTTAGGTAGAGGGCAGTCATTGACTGTGGTCAGTATGACGCAGAGATCAGTGATTGGTTACTACTACGAAAGACAGATCAGAAACAAAACTGATACTGATTTTTTCTTAGCCAAGGATTCCCAGCCTGACGACGGGGAATATTCATGAGCATGTGAATCCATGCCAGACCCATGCTGGAGAACAACAGTTACAGGTAAGTAACTTGTTCCTTGCGAATGACTTTTTATGCCTGGCTAGTAGCATGTAGGTTTACATTTGTACCCCTGATTTTAGGGAATAAAATGTTATTTGCATGAAAAATGTGGCTTTCTTTCTGGGTGAGCACAACATTTTCACTCTAAAACATGTATTTGTGTACTCCGCCTCCGGCTTAGGATACGTAGTACAGAGGAACTGGCTATGTGTAGAACGATAGTATGGGACAACTCGTTAAACAATGTGGGAGGAGGATGGGCTCTGGGAATTTGAATTACCCAGAAATGAAATGAACCCAAAGAGATTTTAAGGCCCTTAAAGAAGCTTGTGCTGGGTGGGCTAGGTGCCCTAGCATTGGAATACCTGCCTTTAAAACTAACTGGGGTTCCAACAATATTTGCCCTAGCCCATAGAAACATGTACTATTCCTACCAATTTCGTCTAAATATTATACCATTGACCTATCCAACTGCAAAATGGCAGCCTGGAAATTCTGAGCACTGCCTTTTGTCAAAATGTGCAAGAATCAAACATCCCTTTTATGCCAATTTCTCCATCTTGTCCCCGAAGTAGATCGAGATAGATTTGACCTATTTTAAGAAAGGAAGGGGGCAGACCAACTGAAATGGCAATTGCATTTATGAAATGTGTTGATACTAGTTAGTTGTCTCCAATTTTGTTACATAATATATGTACACTTGGAAGTAGATATATTAAATTAAGTAATGTTGAATGATGCAGTGTGTTCATTTTTTAAAATGTTTTTAATATTACTTTTATTAATCTTATATTGTATCTTTTTAGGTGAAGTCTTATTTTATGTACTTTGTTTCAGAATAAGGCCTTTGGAGGAGGATGATCGGTTTTTCTTATTCATACTACTTTGCACCTATTCATTCTTGCAAATGAAAACGTGCATTTTACATTAGTTATTCCAAATCATTCAGTAATATTAAAAGAGCCCCTTTTGTGGCACGGCTCTGATGGACTTTTAATCTGCACGTATATCTGGAGCAATTTGGGTGGAAGCAGGGGGCATCGTCCTGTGTGTCGATAGTTTGCTATTTTTGTTGAATATATTGTGCTCCCTTTTTTCCTTTCTGTTGGGAGTTTGTCTGTTTTTAGAGAGTATACATTTCTGCTACGTTGCTTATCTGTAGGCCTACTGTGACTTGCATGTAGTGCTTCTCATTTATTTATTTATTTATTTATTCAGATTTATAGAGCGCACTTCAGCCCGGAGGCATCGTGGCGCTTGTTACAGACAATATCTTAGTTACATAGGATACAGTAATTACATAAAATACAGAATTTACAGTGGATATGTATACATTAGCAATGCAGTATATTTACATGGATTCCTGAGAGTTTCACGGATATTTCGCAAGGAATGAGGTTTTCAGTTTCCTGCGAAAAGTGGGGAGTGCGTTTTCCGCTCTAATGTCAGCAGGGAGAGAGCGTTCCAGGTCTTGGCTGCAATGTAGGGGAAACTTAGACCTCCGGCTTTGGCTCTTTTGATGCGTGGGATGCAGATTAGGTTGGAGTATTGCGTCCTGGTGGGACGGGAGGAGGAGGGTTTGAGGATGGTTTCTGATAGATAGGACGGGGCGGAGAGAGAGAGGCATTTGTGAGTGAGGGTGAGGATTTTGAGAGTGATCCGTTCTTTGACCGGGAGCCATTGGGCTGAGTGCCTGGCCTGGGTGATATGCTCTCTTCTTGGGATACTAAGAGCGGCCCGGAGAGCATTGTTCTGGGTGATTTGTAGTCTGTTTATGTTTTTGGCTGATGTGCCTGCTAGGAGTGCATTGCAGTAGTCCAGTTTGGCTCCAATGGTTGCCCTTGCTATAGTGAGGCAATTTGGTTTAGAGAGGTAGGGCTTGATGGCGTTTGAGTTTGGTGGTGTGTGCGGATGCGATTGCGCTGACTTGTCTAGTCATGGATAGTGAGGAGTCAAGGTATACTCCCAGAGTCTTTACGGCTGTGGAAACAGGGATGATGGAGTTGTCAATGGAGAAGTTGGCGTACAGTTTGTCAAGTTTGTCTAGGGTGTTCTGTTGACCTAATATCATGATTTCCGTTTTGTCACCATTGAGGCAGAGGCCATTGACAGCCATCCAGGCCTTGATGACGGAGTAGATTGTGTGGAGTGCCTTGGCGTCTTTGTTGTATGATCCTGAAAGGGGTAGAAGTACTTGTGTGTCGTCCGCGTAGTTTGTGTATGTGATGCCATAAGAGTCAAGTTTGTCAAAGAGGGGCTTGGTGAACAAGTTGTAGAGTGTGGGTGCAGTGCAAGATCCTTGAGGGACCCCGCAGTGGATTGTCGTGGGAGTGGCGTTGGCGATGTCTGAGAAGACTTTCATGGCTCTTCCCTCGAGGAAGGAAGTGATCCAAAGGGCTGCTTCTTTGGAGAAGTTGGCTGAGTGTGTGAGATGTGAAGTGAGAGTCTTGTGATCAACCAGATCAAACGCGGCTGAGAGATCTAAAAGGAGCAAAAGAGCAGGCTTGCCTTTGTCCATGATTTGGGTGATCTGATTCTTCAGATCTACCAGGGCTGTTTCCGTGCCATGTCCTTTCCGGAAGCCTGATTGCCTAGTCCCGAGGATGGAATGGGTTTCCAGAAAGTGTTGGATTTGGCAGTGTGCAGCTTTGTCCAGTAGTTTCAGCAGAAATGGCACCGTGGTTATGGGTCTGTAGTTGTTTGGTTGTAAGGGGTCGAGAGTGGGTTTTTTTAAAAGAGGCCGGACCCAGGCCTCTTTGAGGTTGGCTGGGATGATGCCTGTTTTAAAAGACGTGTTGATGAATGCCGTGAAGAGCGGCGCAAAGCAGTCTGCGCAGTCTTTGACGAGTTTTGGTGGGCAAATGTCTCCTTTACAGGGGGAGGGTTTGAGATTTTTTAGTAGGTTAATAACTTCTGATTCAGTGACGTCTCTGAAGGAGAAGACGGGTATGGTGGGCTTGGGCGAGCTGGGTGTGGTGCTGGTGAGTTTAGTTTCAGTCTGTTGGGGAAGTGCTTTGCAGTGGTCTTTGATTTTTTTTTGGAGAAGGTCAATTTTGTGTAGCATGGCAGTTTGAATGCTGGTACACCAAGCTTCGTCTTTGATTATTTCGTCCGGTGTATTAGGGGGGGAGATAAGCTCATTAAAGATGGCGAAGATCTCTTTGGAGTGTGATTTGGCATTGGAGATACGCGTGTTGAAAGCGTTGGCTTTGGCATTGGTGATAGCTATCTTGTATTGGTGGGAGATTGAATTGAATTTGTTCTTAGTATTGGTGCAGGGGTCCAATTTCCAGTTTTTTAGTGCTGCTCTTTTGTGGGATCGCATTGAGTGCAGTTCTTCAGTAAACCATGAGTTGGTGTGTAGGGATTTCTTCTCTTTTTTCCATACAAGTGGTGCTATTTCATTGATAGCTTTGGTGATGACATCTTTGTAGATGTCTGCTAGGATATTGGGGTCATTAGCGAATGGGGGAGCTAACTCAGGGGTATTGAGGTATGGGCGCAGGTTCTCCTCTGAGTTTTTTAGAGCTTCTGACTTGTGCAGCGCTGGCTGGGGTCAGAATTTTGTGGTTTTTGGTGATGGGAATAGAGAACTCGATGCAGTTGTGGTCAGTCCAGGGCAGTGAGGAGTTAGAGGTGACAGTGGTGAGGCAGTTGTGGTCTGCAATCCAGTCAAGAATGCGGCCTTTGATGTGAGTAGGACTTTCAACTTTTTGGGTGAAGCCCAAGTCATTGAGTTCCTTGGTGAGAGTGTCTGCAGGTTTGTCCTTTGGATCGTTGAATCCAAGATTGATGTCTCCTAATAGAAGGGTTTTGGTGGAGCTTTTAATATTATTGCTGAGGATGTGAATGATGTTTTCCTGGGAGTCTGTGGTGATGCCTGGGGGACGGTATAGTAGGTGAATGTTGATGGTGCTGTTGGGTGATAGTGTGAGTTTGGCCGATAGGCGGTCAGAGTTGTTCGTCGAGGCTTGACTGACAGGTCGGAGCTGAAGGTTCTCCTTGTAGATGAGGGCTACTCCTCCTCCTATTCGATCTGGCCTATCTTGTCTGAGTATGGTGAAGCCAGGTGGTAGTGCAAGTGCAACGGCGGGGCCTGATGCTTCATGTAACCATGTTTCAGTGATAGCTAATAGGTCAATGTTATTGTTGGTTATGAGGTCATGGATATCAGGTGCATGAGCTGGGAGAGATCTGACATTGAGGAGGGCACACTTGATGTGAGGTGTGAGAGGTTTGTTTGTGGAGGTGCGAGTGGTGGTCGTGACCGAAGTGTTATGTGAGGTGGTATTGTGAGGTGTGGCGAGGTTAGTGGGTGGTGGACTGTGGGGGAGTGGGTATCCCGTGCGGGGGCAGCATTTGGAAGTGGTGCGAGAACTCAGTCTATAGTTTCTGTATTCTGTGGGAAGGGGTAGTGTGCTAAGTTCTGTGGTCTGTGTGCGAGCCCTAAGTCTTTCTAGTCTGTGCATAGTTACGACACCTGGTGTGTGATGTGGCATGGTTCGTGTGGTATCTGGGGTAGCGAGATGTTTGTGGTAGGGGAGTGGGCTTGGTGGTGTGGGTATGAGGGGATGGATGGAAATATAGAGTTTGAGAGCAGTGAGAGTTGCGAGGAGAGTGAGCAGCGTGGTGGTGGCCACGTTGAGCTTGCAGGACGCTATGGGCATGGTTCTCAGATGTATTGCCGATTCCTGAGACGAGCTTCTGCGGCCATTCAGAAACATTCTTTACCTTCTGAAAAGAGCATACAAGCTTGACACCAACAGCACGTTTGACTTCTTACGGGAACTGGTGCCATACACACATACCGATGCAACATTAATTCTGTATTTTGGGGATGTGTATTAAGACAGTGCGCTACATGTAGAAGACTAAAGCATAATGGGTCATATTTAACGGACAATGGGTTATAGTGTGCCTCACGTTTGGAAGTTAGATTTGCAGTATGTACTAGCTCCTCCAGTCCCAGGAGTAACTCCTGCTTATTGGTTAATAACACTAGATCACTCCCTTATTGTGTGATAACTTGAAAGTGTTGCAGCCCCCTGCTGCACTCCCAAGAAGTGCCATCTTTGTCTCATTAGAAGTATTGTAGTCTTCATAGGAAGTTCTGGCACTGTTTTACTGAAATATTCCTGTGCCACTGAGGTGTTTCTCTGCTGATCTTTGTGGAAAGGTAGGACCAGTAGTGCCAGTCAGGCAGTACCAGGGGATTTAAAGCTTTCCCTTCTTGGTCAATTATATGTTGCTTCTCCTGTTTTGAAGCTGGTCATTTACCTTGCTGTTGGCACTGGGCGCAGGTTTGCGATATAGCAGAATGTGGTAGGACTTTGTACCATGAGATAGCTAAGACGCTAAGAGAGGTTGGTCACCCTTGTGGCATTGCATTTTTATAAATTGCATACAGTGGTGGTCACCATACCAGAATATTTTGGTGTAGATAAACCCCTTGCGTCTTGAATGCTGGTAAATTGTTACTGTTATCGATTTGGTCAATTTGTTGATGAGTTAAAATTGGGAGGGTGCAAGGCTGCATTTTCCTGCCCGGTTTCTTTGCACTTGTGGTGAAACCGTTTTGCACTTATCTCGGCAGCCTGCACATTAATACAGCAAGGTTTTAAGAATTCAAAAAGTCCTGTGACAGGTAAAGACAATTCATTTTGATGGTTATGAAGGGGGAGTAAGAAGGGGGGGGGGCAGTCTGTGACTTTTTTGGTACTGCCGGTTTGCGGTTTGTGGTCAGATCTACTGCAGGATTATGGTTCCCATTTCCATCAATGTCCTTCAGGTATTTTTTTGTACATCCTGCCGAAAGGGATGAAGGGGTGCTCTCGTTCGCTGCAACTTCTCATTGATTCTCACACTAAAATGGCGAAGTGGAATGTGCTCGAGTGATTTCTGGATGGATGTCTGAATGATATGTGTATGTTATTGTGCAGCGCTTTGCAACCTTCGCCTCTCCCAGATGTTTTGGAATGCAACACCCATCCTAGCTAGCAAGCATAATCAATGGTGAGAGATTCAGGAGTTGTAGTCTAAAACCTCTGGAGAGCTTAGGTCCCAGACCCCTGTTGCAGGTCAAGCCTTCCTCCGAATTTTGATTATTTGTTCATCCCGCTGGTGTTTGCCACCTTTTTGACACTGGATAGTTTGCAAGGAAACATGGGTCCCCATATTAATCTGCTTTTATGGCGTGGTCAATACTGCTGCTGGATGTAGCGGGAATGCAAAAAGTAACACACCTCACATGGGCGTGCAGGAAAAAGTACTAAGTGGCCTTGTTTTTCACCTACCTAACCCTTCCTGACTACCCCTAAATGGTCACTACCACTGAGTGCGCACACAGGGCCCTGCATCTCTTGTGTTCACAAGCCACGCGTGTTAGGGTGCGGGATGGCTACAAGAAGCATCAGAGCAGGAGGTCCACGAGTAGTGGCAGAACAGATCAATTTAAGAATGCGTACGGAGCAGGAGTATTTTTTTTTTTTACTTGTGCACATGGAGACGGTAAATGTTCAAACCGAAAATCTTTAACCAGCCAGAAGTTGCAATGGGAATTTAGGCCCAATGACAAGCGGGTGGTGAGATCAAACATTTACGGTTGGCCGTTATCTCTTGATGCAGAGTTCAAAGTAGGCAGGGACTTAATTGTGAACTGCTTGTGAGTGTTGCAAAGCATTTTGAAGAGCAAACCAGTAAATCTGTTTCAGTGGCTAAGAGGTGTGGAGAAGGGGCTGTAGATTGAGTAGACATCTCAGTGCTTTGTTCTGGATAGTTTGAAATGTGTCCACGGATAATATGAAGGGCCACTGTAGAGAGAGTTGGCATAGTTTCACCTAGAGAGGATTATGGCTCTTCTGAGTGATTTTCAGTTTTGGGGTAGAAAAGAGTACTGCAGCAAGCCTGTCTTTAAACTGGAGTGCTCAGTTTTGGGACTGTGGTGATGGTGTAGCTGGCCATGGAAATCACAGCCAATTGTATGTTGGGAAATTGGTGCAGTGGGCAGAGGAAGATCTGTGATTTATCTTCATTGAGAGCACATTTCTTTTTTGGTTACTCATTCCTCTGATATCCTTTTGGCAGACTGCTAGCACCTCGAAATGTTGCTCTCTATGGGCACCAGAATACGCCATTAGTTCAGAGTCATGTCCTACATTTAGAAATGTAGGTCAAAACTCTTGAGGGCCTCCGGTAGCGTTCAAATTTACATGTAAAGAGCACAGGTGAGTGTGAGGAGTCTCAATCCAGCCTCTGCTAGTGGAAAGAAAAAGGCATGGGAGTTTAACCTGTTTAGGAAGACATTTAAAAAAGCACAAGTAACCCCAAGTGCCGTGCATATGTCTTTATGGCATGCTCAACAGTGTTTAATTCTTGGAAAAGGTACTCCATAATAGGAGTGATTTAGAGAAAATCAATTTAAATGTCTGTAGACTGATTGGTGGTTGAAAAGTTGATGGCCATCTTTCAACAATCGTTAAGGGGTTTCTCCATCCACCCATAGGTTCGGTCACTTTGTGAATCTGGGAAGATTAGAGATCAGGTGCTAACTGGAGTGGATTTATGATTCTGTAAATGTGTTTTCAGTATAGGGAGTTGTTGGAGTTTTGAGAGACTTTGTGTAAAGGACCATCCATGGAATCCTTTCTTGATTATGATGGTACGGCCAAGTGCCTGAAATTCAAAATGATGGCTGGAAATCAAAACAGTGCAAGGGTATGATGGGAGAGAACATGATGTATGGAGTCGATGGCTTTCTGGATTCCAGGGGGTGAGAATGGCCCAAAGTTGGCAAAGATGGGGCTTTCAAATGGTTTGTGATAGACAAGTGTAGTCCACGCAGGGACAAAAATCTCAAGCTACAAGCCAGGCATAAAATAACTGGCTACTGCTGTGAATGCCAGTTCCCTGCAGGCACACCGCAAATCTTAGTTGCCAAGAGTGATTTCTCTCTCTAAAGGTTAGTGTTGAGTGCACATTTTGTGATCTGAATCAAGAGCTGTTTTTCCAATTTTAATTTTGACACTGTGCATTGTGGTGGCAAAAAAGACTTGTAGCTGGGTACTGATCTCTTAGGGGGAGGGGCTGTTGGTACCCTCTACTGCTCTGAGAGAGGGATAATCATTTACAAGCTGCTAGCCAGTCATAGAAAGTCACTTGGCTTCTCAGTTCTCTGCATACTCCATTTCTTACTCCCCAGGAATCGCTTATCACCATCCACTGACGCGTGCAATTTGGGAGCAATGCCCTAAGCAATTTGCTCAGTGATCAGTGAAGTCAGCCAAGTAGGCCTGGTTATCTGTGGTGAATATTTGAGGCCTCTTAGATTATTGCACTATTGCAGATTGCCTGGTATAGCATTCAAGCTGGCTGCATATATCGCTGCCTCTGCCGAGATACCCAAGAATTCATTTGTGTTTAAGGTTGCAGATTGTGTTAACTAACATTTCACGGGGTGAACTGATTAAAGAATATCATCATTTTGACATGGTTCAAATCCTGGTGTTGGCCCATCGAATGATTTGTAGCTTGAATATCTATTGTATTGACAGCTTTGGAGAAGACTTGGTGAGATGTTATGTCGGCGACTAGACAATTGAAGAGGTCTTGAAAGTGAATGTGAAAAGAGAGGGTAGGCTGACGAGATCTGCGTCACTGTGTCATGACTAATGTTGAGGATAAGCACCAAGAGCCTATGAAGTGAGTAAAGCCTCTAAACTGTTGGTTACAGTTGAGGCTGTTGATGGTAGTGCAGTCCTCACTGCTAAAGCCTTTATCAGAGTCCACTGCCCCTTTGTTCATGTTGCCAGAACAGTAGGTTTTGTAGGACAGTTTGAGACCTCGGGCAAGGGACCAGAAAAGTAATTGAGGAATACTGCTCCTTTTGGGATTGGGAGGTCTGTAAATGGAAGTGTATTAGCTGGGGTTATGGTTCAGAAATCTTTTGGAGGTGTGGTGTTCCATCATCTGATTGTGATGATCGTTTTATTGTTGCCTGGTAAGCACTAGCTGTTGTGAAAATCGCTGCACGAGTGGCGTTCTCTCAGAATTTTTAATAGATTGACTTTCCAAAAAAGGAAATATATGTTCAGTAGTCGATATGAAGTGGATCCTCAGTACAACAGAAAAACATAATTGGCACTATTACCTATTATTATTTCCTTTGAAATCATTTATTATTTCCTTTGAAATCTACCTATCTTCTACCAAGACCTTTCCTGTTTACTACCCAGATAAAAAACAAAAAAAAGGTTAGGTACCACTATATGGTGCTTCGAATTGTATTGTTTAAATTCTATTGTGTAGTGCATTTTTAGAATATAACGATGTTCAAAAACTGAAATAAATAATTGTTAATACAGAATAATAACACGAAAAAACATGTTGGTTTATTAATGTATTGTTTTGTGTAGCGCTACCTATTGCCTTGTAGCTAATGCAAAAGAGCTTTTCTGCCTTGTGGCTAGCATCGTGTTTTATCATGTCATTTTGAAATCGCCCACTGTGAATGCTTGATTAGACTATTCTTATAATGTAAAATACGAAAACACTACTTTTAAAATACACATTTGCTTAATTAACAAACAGAATGTTAATAAAAAATCAGGAAAATAAAGATTGTAGGATAAACCCAAAGAAAAGAGAGAGTAAAATCAAGTACAAATCATGAGGGCTTTCTATTAACTCCCTTCTCCCCCACTGAATGCATTTGTGAGGATAGCTTCTACTTGGCCTGACGCTCACACCCTCAAGTTCTAGCTCATTTGCTCTCTCTTGTGCTCTTACTAGCTCTCTCACTCTGTTGCCATCTTGCTTGCTCGCTATCCCCCCATTTTCTCGCTCATATACACATAAATATACCAACGTGTATACATACAGACATATCCACATCAAAATCCAAACCCTTCTGAAGTTAAATGGCCATGTGGCAGGAGAGGCCATGGTGATGAGGCAGAGGCAGGACCAGGGGTCATTCTACACCACTCAGCGTGCTGGGGGGGGATATATAGGCAATTCCGGCCTAAGATTTGTTTCACAGTGACTACCTGAATGGTAAATTTAGGCCCTTGTTCACAGAGCATTTCCCAATGGGGTTTTGCCATTATCAAACGCTTCTATAGAATCTGGCGCTTAGCCAAATCTACAAAAGAGTCAATACATCTCAACATGTCGGCCTTTCAGACATTACACCACTACATAGAGGGTAGCAATTGGGTTCCAGCCCAGTTAACTAGTCCCTGCCACCCTCTACCATCCAACCCCACAGGCCTACGCCCCTCATGCACATAGCCTCCAGTCTGACACCACCTAACCAGAGGCACATTCATCACCTCAAGAAACCCGATCTGCTTATGTGCTCGTGTACATCCTACGTTATACGGCGTGAACCATGCCACAAGTAGTCAACAGAGTGTATAGGAGATTTACATGGTCAAAAATAACTTGTTATTTTTGTAATTTAATTTTTTATTGTGTTTTGGCCTATAAACAAGCCTTTCACAAGCATGCATTAAATCAATTGAATACAACAATCAATCTGACTTAATGGCATTCAAATAACATCAATAAAACCCATGCATAAATCTAAAAAATATCAAATTTTTCCAAAACAATCCTTAAAAAAAAGTGTATATTGCCAAAATCGATTTCATCACATTGTCCCACATCAGTCTAACCCAAAACATCTCACAGAGCAATTCTGACCTCAAAAACCAGATCCTATGGTCCGTAAACGCAGCACATGACTACCCGTTTTAACGTAGTCTCAGTGGAAAACCTGCTATATGAACTAGTTACTGACTTATCACATTTGCTCCTAAGGTTAGAAACTGATTCAAACGGAAATGCAGGTAAACTCCACGAATTTTCCGGGCAAGGGAATAAAGAAATATATTCCCGAATGTCTCCTCTCCTTCTTCTAAAATTGGCATACTCTTTATAGAGAGAAAACGTGGCCAGCAAATCAGCAGTTTCCGTCCAATCAACCACAAACAATTTCTTTTTTACCACCATCCGAGTAATTTTCAATTCTTCCATCGAGGAATCTATCAGAGTCTTGCACATTTTTTATTTGAAATCATTAATCGTAACTGCTGAGTCTAAAGTAGAAATATCACCAAGTTTTTGATATCGAGAATTATCCGCCGGATTAAGAAACTTGGCCAATTTAGCTAGCTTCCTCTACATAGCCCTCCCAGCTAAGGAAACTAATCCAAAGTCATGCCTGATGACCGCATTAGGCATAGAGTTAGCCAAACCCAGGGTTTTCTTCCACAGCATACCCTACAAAAAGTTAAGATAGGCACCCATATCAAAGGTACAATATCCAATCCTTAAGATTGTGGGCTCACCCTTCAATAAATAAAACTTAATCAGAGGCAGGAGAGAATAATGACACAATTGTGAATGTACTCTTTTCATTTTTGTGAGAAGAAGAATAAATCTGCCTTTCAAGAAGGTTTCCCAAGCCCCTTTGAATAAGTGTAAGTCAAGTTGTAACCCAAATACCTCATTGATTGCACTCTTTCCAAGGGCTGGGAACCCACCTTTCAATTAAAAGTGTTAGGGTGCTGTTTAGTGGAAAGAACTATAACCTTCGATTTGTGTCCGTTCACCCTCAGATTGTTATTGACAGCATATTGATGGAAAAGATTCAGCTTCCTATGGAGACCAATTGGGGTTTTATCAAACAAGACAATATTGTCCGTAAAGGCAAGCCAGTTGAAAATTAATTGAGCCCATTTTTTTGGGCCTAACCCCCTGACTCCCACAAACTGTCGAAAAACAAGATCTACAGTTTGAGCAGGGTGGGGGCCAAAACATAGCCCTGCCTAAGGCCCACAAAGGTGGGCACAGAACCTGCTAAGGCCCCCTCCCTGCTCATCCTCACCTTCAGTGAAGAATCCCTATGCAACAAATCCAAATGTTGTACGGTTCTCAGAGGAATGTTCCAGTCGATACGTTTTCTCCACATGATGCTTCTGCTCACCGTATCAAAAGCATTCGACGTGTCAACAGATGCCATATAAGCCGAACCCACCACTACTCTTTTCACAGCAGCTAACACGTGTGATATTACTGTAGCATTTAAGGTGGTCCCGATGCCAGTTCGGAACCCCACCTGATATCGAGAGATCATGTTTAAAGAGGATATCTGTTAGGTGAGGTCGCTAAGGAATAAGGACGCAAAGATTTTACTTGATGCATCCAGCAAAGCAATTGGCCTGAGGTTTTTGGGGTCTGCATTATTGCCTTGTTTATAGATCGTAATTATAATCGATTGCTGCCACGTCAGAGGCACCCTATGAGTCTTCAATAAAACAGTCAAGGGACCAAGCCAGACACCTGGGTTTTTTGTTTATGAGCACCGGAGGAATACTATCCGGAACCGAAGCTCTGGATGCCTTTGCTCGCCCTATGGCCCAAGAATGTCCTCTTCCTCTCACGGGCATATGCCAAATCACTCTTGCACGTGGAGGGGACTGAGCATTCCACCTCGCCCTTAAGCAAAGTATATTTGTCTTTGAAATAGGTCATCCAAATAACGCCCTGGTATAGAGCACCCCGTTAACAAACTGGAACCTTTCAGTTTGCCTTTGACAGTTGTCCAAACGTTGGCATGGTTGGTTTGTTACCAATGCTTGGAGTACTGCTTGATTTTCCCCAATGTGTGCCTCCAATTTTATTGATTTCATGTATCCCCTATAATAGGCTTGGATTTTCTTATTAGCTTGAGAGTGGTCTAATGCTTATGTTTTAGTTGGAATAACAATTCTCGAAAAGCAATGACTACATTAAAAATAAACATAGCATACACTTCAATTTAAAATAACATTCTGGGCACTAAGCACAAAGGTACAAAACATCGTGCAATCGAAAAGGTAAAGTAGTACAAACACTGTAAAATGGAAGGAAAAATTACCATACATTAAAAGTGCAGTGCACCCTAGAGTACATAATAATCTGTTTTTACAGATCATGGATGCACCCGTAGTCAAAGGGAGGCAGGCAGAGCGTTGCAGACGTGTGCTGCTGCTGCTGCTGCTGCTGCAGAGAACGCCTCTTTGAATGTCGAGGCTTTTGTAACTTGAGGTTTCACTCTGTGCAGGCTTCCCATGACTTCTATTCCAACGACAGCTTGAGAAAGTCCTCGGTCCCTTGAGGTTCTGTAAATGGCAGTGATGCCCTTTAAACATCTCAGGAAACCTACATTGGTTGCAAATAACGGGCTGCAGCCTCACTCTTTATAATAACTTTGGAGACGTGTCTTTTACCCTCACCCCCCGTATTTCTAGGGCAGGCCCCCTTTCTCATAGAGACTGTGGAACAGGTCCCTCACACTCATTTGGCAACGAAGGGCTGTGCATGACACAAACGCATGAACTCCAAAACTGCAATAATAATGTACAGGTGGAGCCATGGCACGAATCGTGACAAGAAACAGATTTGGGTGGGAGAGCAGACATTGAGCTTCACTGTGTGAAACTGGTGCAGCAGGAGACGTAGAATTTGGAAGCAGGAGACCTCGGTTCCAATCTCGGATTCTTGCATCGCCCAAATCATGTGCTCCTGGGTAAATCAACATGTCCGTTTGTGCTTCTGCCCAGTTATGTGCAGAAATGAGATGTACCCAAGACAATGACCAGTTTAAGAAGTGATGTCATGTCCAAAAGCTAAAACACTGGAGCATTCTGCCTGGGAGTGATTATTGCCAAATGGTAAACACCTTGTTTTAAATCCCACATTCCCCTCTTGACCACCAAATTGTTTCATGCTGGGCAAATTACTTAATCTTATTGAACCTTGAACACTTAAACATTTTTAGTTTACTAATCTATTTTAAATTTCGTGAGCAATTTCCTCATTGCTAAAACTTGGATAACCTGGACGCCTGTTGTGCTTACTAAGGCTGAAGTTTCTCCAGCATTGGATCTTTCATGGATTCACATGCTTAGAATATTCCCCGTCGTCAGACTGGGAACCCTCGGTACACATATATAGTCGTTTCCAATAGGAAAAAACTTCCGACACTTGTGTGTCCTATCCCCGTCTACGTCCTCTCCGGGGCCGCCCACGCACACCCCGTTGGACGCAATGGTATACAAGCCACGCCCCCGCGGGTCCCATCAGATTTCAACCGTCTCCAAAGATAGTGGGATCTCCTCGCGTAGTCTCTACTGCTAGATTTTTCGAATTGTCGAACTCCTGTGAGTTTGTTAATTTTATCGGAATGTCAGGAAAACCTCTATTTCGCCCGTGTGCCACGTGCGGATTGAAGAAGGTTTACGAGGGGGACGGCCATTTAGACTGTATTTATTGCCTCCACCCACACCACTCGGCAGACCAGTGTGAAATATGTAAAGGTTTTTCCCAGAAAACCCTGAAGGATCGAAATCGACGGCTGGTATCCTGGTTAAATGACGGTGCGGGAGCGTACCCTCAGTCAGAGGTGGGCTCTGTGCGCAGCGTGGCCTCTGCGAAAACATCAGGAGCCCCTCGACGCTCAACTTCATCGGAACCCCCGGCTAAGAAGTCACGACCTGCGGAAAAGGACGTTCCACGAAGTCACTCTTCCAAGGACTCTTCTAAAGACTCTGCAAGAAAGACATCTTCGTCAACTTCGTCGAAGAAAGGAAAGGAGAGGCCTAAATCTTCCTCGGGCGATCAACACAGATCAGCCACGAGTAGAGATTCGGATAAACGCAGGGAGAGCGCTGTGAAGGCGGGACCGCCTAAACCACCTGCAGGCCCAACGTCGACGAACCAGTCGGTGTCCTCACTGCCGCTGACGCAGTCGATTTCACCCGTCATCAACCCAGCGACGACCTCGGCGACGATGTCCTCGTCGACGGAAGTTCTGGCCTGGAGACCGGAGGTATTTGATATGGGGTTGCCTGACACATTGCTACAGGAACAGGCAGCGTCAATTGCCTCGAAAGAAGACGACGGCTTCAGAATTGTGAGCCCGGAGGACCTCGGTCTACGAGCCAGGTTTCCATCAGGAGAAACCTGCTCTCAGGTGTTTACCCAACCTCCAAGCTCTCGGGCGACCCTGTCCATGGAGGTACTGTCCTCCTTACACTCGCTGCTGAAATCGCTGGACGAAAGGCTTCCACCTGTACCGTCGACACCCCCCCGTCGACGAGCCCAGCCCTTCACACCGCCCGACCAGATCGATCGGGGTTCCAACTACTCCAGCAGTCCAGGAGGAAGGTGAGCTTTCGGACTCCCTATCTGACCACGGGTCAGCGTCAGATATATCCCTCTCACCATCTAGGGATCCATCCTGGGTGTCGGATGTAGAAATGGAAACACCAAAGAGTCCCACTCACCTGTCACCACCGGACGATATAGGTGCCTTTCATTCTATGATGGAAAAAGCGTGCAAGGAGTTTGGCCTGGTCCAACAGGAGGAGAAAAAGGACTTTTCTTTTTGACCATATGGGCAAGAGTAGACGCTCAATATTCTCAATACCCATTTTAGACCATGTCTGGAAAGAAGGTGTCCAAACCATGCGTCACCCATTTTCTGAGCCGGCTGTCAAAGGCCGCATTGAAAAGAAATTTAAAGTACCAGACTCTACACCGAAGTGTCTTTCGGCTCAACCTACACCGGACTCGGTGGTGTCGTCGGCAGCGACGAGAAAAGCAAAGGCCCAACATAAATGCTCTACCCCTCCAGATAATGAGGCGAGGCGCCAAGACGTGTTTGGTAAGAAGGTTCTTTCTGTGGGGGCCTCAACGGTGAAAGCAGCTAACTCCCTGGCGATTGTGGCCAGATATGACAGGGAGATGTGGCACAGACTGGCACCTATCCTGGACCACCTCCCGGAAGAACATAGAAGAACGGCGATGTCCCTGGTTCGAGAAGGCGAAGAGGCATCGAATCATGCTATTAACATAGCGGTGGACCTGGCAGATTTGGGTTTTAAACAAATAAATAACGGAGTTGTTCTAAGACGCCAGGCTTGGCTTAAGTGCACCAACTTCAGACCCGAAGTACAGTATAAAGTTTTGGACATGCCCTTCGAAGGTGATCTTCTTTTCGGAGAAAAGGTGGACGAGGCCTTGAAGGGCATGAAGGAGGACTCGGATACAGCACGCTCGTTGGGTTCTCTCCAGAGTGGTAAGCCCTTTCGTTCTTTTCGTCCCTTTAGAGGAGCATCTGGAAACTCAAGATTCTCAGCAACCAGGGATAGATCTTTTGGTAGATCAGCGTATCCTTCCCAAGGATATAGACGCGCCTCTCAGAGCTCAAGCCGGCGCAGAAACTTCCAGTCTTCCAAGAGACAACCAACTTATTCGTCGTCGACGAGCAAACAGAAAGACCAGCAATGACGGGAAGCGTACCGTTCTGGGAGGAAGAGTGTCAAGCTGCATCGAGGAATGGGAGACCATCACAACAGATCAGTGGGTTTTGGACACTGTGAGGTACGGACATTCCCTACTATTCAAATGCAAACCTCCAAAATGTCCACCAATACACCTATCCCAGCCAAATCTAAACATCTTGCGGCAGGAAGTAACACTCATGTTACAGAAAGGCGCCATCGAATTAGTCCCTGCATCGCAGAAAGGCCTAGGGGTATACTCACGGTGTTTTGTGGTAAAGAAGCCAAACGGAAAATGGCGCCCTATTCTCGACCTGCGAGACCTCAACAAGACCCTACAGAGTCAAAAATTCAAAATGCTTACACTGCAGGAGGTGATCAGATCCGTCCAAAAGGACGATTTTTTGGCGTCACTAGATCTACAGGACGCGTACTTCCACATTCCGGTGTGTCAAAAACACAGGAGGTTTCTGATGTTCATGGTAGGTCAGACACACTACCAATTTGCAGTGCTCCCATTTGGTCTAAAGTCCTCCCCAAGAACGTTTACAAAATGTTTGGCACCTGTGGCAGCCTGGCTGCGAAAGGGAGGGCATCATGTATACCCGTACCTCGACGACTGGCTTGTGAGGAGATCCTCCCCAGCGTCGACCAACGACAGCGTACAAGCCACCTTACAACTTCTGCAACGACTGGGGTTCGCAGTGAACTTCGAAAAGTCTTCTCTAAAGCCCTCAAGGAGCTTGAAGTTCTTGGGAGCTCAATTCGAAACCCACTCGGGAATAGTGAAACCGTCCCTAGACAGAATATTGAAGATCGAACAACTGACGAGTCAACTTCGCCTACAGAGCACATTTTCCGTGAGAAAATATGTGGCAATCCTGGGTTCCATGGCTTCGTGCATCCACCTAGTAGCAAACTGCTGATTGTTCATGAGGCCTCTACAGGAGTTCCTGTCGGACAGATGGAAGCAGGCCACGGGCCGGTGGTCAGACAGGATAACCGTCGACGACGAGGGTGTCATCAGATCCCTCCAATGGTGGAAAATCTTTCACAACCTGGACAGAGGGGTTCCTCTACAAGAGCCGGAATTTCAGAACACCATCATCACGGACGCCTCCCTGACGGGCTGGGGAGCACACATGAACGATCATCAAACCCAGGGCAGATGGTCTTCGACCGAATCGCACCTACACATCAACGTGCTGGAACTGAGGGCAGTGAGATGGGCCTTGAAATCATTCCTTCCACATATCAAAGGATCAAAAGTAAGAGTGCTGACAGACAACATGACCGCCATGTTCTACTTGATAAAGCAAGGCGGCACCAGATCCAGGACCCTTTCGGCGGAAGCTCAAAAGATCTGGCACTGGGCGTTGAAACACAACATATCCTTAGTGGCTTACCATCTCCCGGGTGTGAAGAATGTGCAAGCGGATTCCCTGAGCAGGACAATGGCTCAAATACACGAGTGGGAGCTGGACACCGGTCAGCTACAAATAATCTTCGAAAGGTGGGGGACCCCCTCAATCGACCTCTTCGCAACGAAAGAAAACAGGAAATGCGAACAGTTCGCGAGCAGATGGCCTCAAAAAGGATCCCTGGGGGAAGCGTTCTTGTTTCCTTGGACGGACAAATTCCTGTACGCTTTCCCTCCGTTCCCCCTTATACGGAGGACAATCCAGGGGATTCGCAGGTACAAATGCCGGGTCATTCTAGTGGCACCGTATTGGCCGAGACAACCATGGTTTTCCGACCTCCTGCATCTGTCGTTGGAACAGCCTATAACTCTCCAGAAAGTGCCGAACCTACTGTCCAGGGACAAGGGAACGGTGTGGCACCACAATCCGGACAGCCTCAACTTAACAGCATGGCTCCTGACTTTTCAGAGTTTGGCAGCTTGAAAGTCTCGTCGGATTGCCGGAGAATTCTGCAGGCGGCTAGGGCCCCTTCGACTAACAAATCATACATATGCAAATGGCGAAGGTTCTGTACGTGGTGTCAAACACAGCACGAAATTCAGCCTTTAGAAGTAACCCCTGAACAAATTCTTCCGTATCTTCTTCACCTAGCTGAGAGTGGGCTGTCATCATCGTCCATCAAAGTGCACTTGGTGGCCATTTCAAGGTTTACGAGGAGGAGACAGTCTTCACCATTATTCAGTGACAGACTGGTGAAACATTTCATGAGGGGTCTCTTTAGAACTTTCCCCCCTACGAAACGGTTCCCACCGTCGTGGAGTTTAAATGTGGTGTTGGCTGCCTTAATGAAGCCTCCATTTGAGCCAATGTCCTCTTCATCCATGCAGTTCCTATCTTGGAAACTGGCTTTCTTAATTGCCATTACATCGGCTAGAAGAATGTCGGAATTACAGGCATTGGTCATAGATCCTCCATATATGAGATTCTTTAAGGACAAAGTAATTTTATCAACTAACCCTACTTTCATCCCGAAAGTACCAACAGTCTATCACAAGCACTCGACCCTGGTCCTTCCTACTTTCTTTGCGTCCCCGTCGTCGGCGGCGGAAAAAGCCCTTCATACTCTGGACGTCAAAAGGGCGTTAAAATTTTACCTGCAAAGGACGCAAGATATCAGAACTACCAGACAGTTGTTCATTGCCTACGGTCCGTCGACGAGAGAAAGGGCAATCTCCAAGCAAGGCCTGGCTCGTTGGGTCTCTTCGGCAATTACTTTTAGTCACTCCAAGGCTGGGAGACCCCTACAAGGACGCCCTAGAGCCCATTCCACGAGATCGACAGCCTCCTCCACAGCTCTATGGGCAGGAATTCCTCTGACAGACATCTGCCAGGCGGCGGCATGGTCTGTCCCACACACGTTTACATGCCATTACTGCCTGGAAAGGCAGCACGCGGATGAGGTACAGATGGGACGGGCAGTGCTAAGCCATCTGTTTCAATGAGGTAAGCCAAGTACGGTGAAACTGTTGTCGCTTACTTTGCCTATTATATATATATATATATATATATATATATATATATATATATATATATATATATATATATATATATATATGTGGGTGGATAATTGTGTATAGATGCATAACTATGTATTATGGAAATGCTTATATCAGAAAATAAGTTGCGGCTTACATACATATTTGAACTGGGGGTGTTTTTTTTGTCTTTGTGAATGTAAATTACATTGCACTCTCACCTCCTTCTTCGATGATACTGCTATACAATCTATTCTAAGCATGTGAATCCATGAAAGATCCAATGCTGGAGAAGGGATTAGTTTCTTACCTGTAACTCCATTTCTCCAGCTTTGGTATCTTTCATGGATTCACATGCGCCCACCGGCCTCCCCGGAATGCAATGTGCAAGATATGTATGTAAGCCGCCCCCCCCCCCTTTTCTCTTTGGAGGGGCCGAAATCTGACGGGACCCGCGGGGGCGTGGCTTGTATACCATTGCGTCCAACGGGGCGTGCGTGGGCGGCCCCGGAGAGGACGTAGACGGGGATAGGACACACAAGTGTCGGAAGTTTTTTCCTATTGGAAACGACTATATATGTGTACCGAGGGTTCCCAGTCTGACGACGGGGAATATTCTAAGCATGTGAATCCATGAAAGATACCAACGCTGGAGAAATGGAGTTACAGGTAAGAAACTACTCCCTTCTTCATGTCCTTGAAAGCATACATGTAAAGAGCAAGACTTTGCATCCAAATACTCTGGGTACTGAATGTGCACGAGCAAGAATTCTACACTTTCAGCTGGTTGCAAGGATGGGGCTTTTGATGCCCTGAAACTCCGCAAACTACTGACTAATTGAGAAGCCATCCTGCCTCATTTGCTAGGGTATGCTTAGGGACATCCTAACTTGTGTATCCCACCAACACTGCTACTCGGACACTTTAGCAATCCTGCCGCAGGTAAAATGGGTGCCATTGCTAAACAAAAGAACATTTTAAAAACCCAGACACATTTGCTTTTCATGTGCATCCACCAATGAACCTGTTGGGCCATCTGAAGATAGACATAGAAAGCAGACTGAAAAAATCAGACATCTGCAATTCGCTCTCACAGTTAAGTTACAAGGGTCTTGCAGACGCATACTGTGCATGTGGTGGCAACCCGTGTAGGCAGGATGCCAACTTGCAACATGCACTCCACTTCGGACTTGCTCAGATGAAATAATCACACATCCTGAAGCCTGCTTTAGAGCTTGTAAATCTTGATTTCCCACGAGGCGGAAAATGGCATTGAGATTGTAATCGGGTATCAAAATGTATTTGTCATTGCTTTTTATTTTGGTACTACTGCTGCTTAAAACCAATGATATGAGGATTAAGAATGAATACCCTGGTTGCTAGCGGCATTGATTTTGCTAAATGTTAGTCCATACTGAAGAGGTTGCACTAGTTGCAGGCTCCTGGAGACGTCTTGCAGACTTCCCATTGCTCTTGGTGCGTGTGTGTTTCGTCTAGGCAGTGGCCCTTTAATCCAGGACTAACGTCTAATCCTGCATCTTAACCTGATTTGTATTTTATTTCCTGTTGACTTGCTTTGACCCTTTTTTTTTCTCTGTACCTTGCAGTGCCTGTCCTTCCCCTTTGCTGCATGACTGTAGACCAGGGATACCCTGGGGCGCCAGTCGCGGTCTATAGGAGGAAGCCCGGTTCCTAGCTTAAACCGTCTCCAATCCTTGCCGACCCTGCCTGTCTCGTGCCTCATCCCACCCAGCGTAACGACCGCCGCCTCATGAGAGCGCTGTCATGGCATTTTCCTCCCGCTTTGCATTCTGGGAACAAAAGGGAAGTTGTGTTTCGCATCTCCTGAATCTCTCGGCTCCCTCTTTTTGGGGGACTCCGCATGTTTGTGTGTCTGTTTGCTTTTTGGGAGAAAGATGGAGGGTGGGGTGAAAACAGCTTCATGACAAACTTCGACATTGAAATACGGCAAATATCAACATATTAGAAGTAGAATTATTGGGAAATCTTGCACCTGCTTCATTATGGGCCTACATTGCTGAACAAGGGGTGAACAGGCAGACAGGCATGCTACCTTTTTAATTGCTTAGAATAATGTTTATGGTTGGGGTAGAGGTTTCGGAGGTGGGACACTAATTATCCACTGACACGTGCAACATGCTTAAAACATTCTAGAAGATGATCCCTGAGCAACTTGACATGATCCTAAAATGGATATCTCACTGAATAGTTAAGCAATCGAGTTTCCTTAAGAAAGAAAAGACACTTTGAGGTAGGTTTGTAGGGAATTTAGAATGGCAAAAGTGGAAGTGCATTCCTGCACAGACCTTTGGGAGGGTTTAGATCTCTCAAAAAATATTTGATGGGATGACTCTCTAGACTTATGTTGGACTGTGCTGCTACTGTTTCAGCATTTCTCCTCCACTTGGATTGAAATGTACACACCTTGAATCATCCTGAATTCTATTAATCCCAACAAAAGTGCATGCGTTGATATGATGACGATGCACTACCTCAGGGAAAACATAGTAGACATCAGTCTCCGTGGGCAATCGTAGATAATAGGGCAATGCCAAAGGGTGCAAAAACCAGGCAGAAAAGAGGTGATCCACTGCATGGTCCGAGGCCTGGCACTAACACTCTCTAAGTTGGCTTGCTGTGCCCGCTTCTGAGTGCCCTTGCAGTGGCACATGCTCCCTGTGGAAGGCTGGCGATGTGAGTGTTGCACTACAGTGGGGTGCATGGAGCTGGCCCCTACTCGCAATCCTTTTCCTCCAGCTGGTTTTTGCATTTGTGTATAACCCTCTCACTCGGTTGCAGCTTTCAATGTACTCCTGTAGTTAGTACACACGCACCCCAAATATAAATCTCTTACCCCTCCATCAGCAAACTGAATGTCACATGACTGAATTGCAGACTTTAAGTTTGTACTAGTACCAAGGTAACTTTTTTCCGATTTAGGACCCATTCAGAGTGCTTCGCTTTCGTTTTGGATCTAAAGCATGTCTTTTATGAACCTCCCCGGCTACAGCTTTTGAGAGCATTTTGCAGGAAAGTTGGGCAGGCTGGGTCCTAAACGTTGACCCCGCCCTATCTTTATGCAGCAACTCCTAAAGGGAGCGTACCTGATAAGTGACAGGTTGCTTAGCATTCTGGGAACATACCGCACGGAGGCGTTTTTTTTTTTTTTATTGAACTATAGGTTACACGGAGTAGGTTTTTCAAGGAATGCAGGCTGGTACAAGGAGAAGAGGGAAGTTGTGCTTATGTTCTTTGCCCCCTCTGGGGGGGCACGTTCCTTCCAACAGTTGGTGGGGATGGCAAGAACACCTTTGTGAGCGTCACTGAATATCCGTCATGATAAATAGCCATCATTCATTCCGGTTTTCCAGGGCATCTCACTGCACACTTGCACATGTTTTCGGACATCTATCTATGCCAGCTTAGCCAATCAACACATGCTTGCTGTGCCGAGTGGACACTTGGGTACAAGATCGCAGAGGCTACATTGAAACGGTAGATAAGCGGTCTACAAGCTCACTTGTGACATTTTTTATTTTTTTGTAGCACCTTTTATTTGAACCATGCGATATGATTTTTATTTTTGTTTTACCCCACCCATTTGTTTACTTGTACCTTTAGGTTAAGGAAGAAGACAAGCCCTCGTCTAAGAAACGAAACGGTTCTGCGGGTAGTGAAAATGAGTCTGTAAGTGTTTCTGGGTGTTCGCTTGTAGTGTTTGGTGGGTGGGGGGCACTGCCCACTTTAGTACCTGTGCCAGTGTACGTTTGTTTACAATGTGGGACATTCCCAGGCATGAGAAACTGACTAATAGAATGGAGGAAGGGAAGGCTGTAGAGCAAGTCAAGTTTGTGGGGCCAGTTGTAGTCAAGGACAGGGGTCTCCAATTCCGGATTTGAAGACCCCCCCAGCCACACCAGGTATTCAAGATAACAACTGTCTTTACAAATGACTTCAATTTAGGTTTACTATATTCAGATCTATTTTCTGTGGATGTGCTAGAAGTGGATTTTGGTATTGAGGATTGGACTTGGAGAAACCTGGCCTAGTGAATTGCTAGCCCAGACAACTGAGGCTGTCCATAGCTCTAGTGCAGTGTTTCTGTTCTGCGCCTACAGGCTCTTTTTATGGAGATATCAAAAATAGGCATGATCGGCTTAAAACAGTATCATTGTGTTATCCGTTCTACTATAACATTACATATCTGTGGTATGACTGCAGCAAGGTGGTTGGTTTTGCTGGTTTCTCGCCATGCTGCTAAGATGTTGTGTTGATCAGTCTCAAGTCTGCGTCCAGAAGTTGTTAAAAAATGGTTTCACTCTTGGATAGGGTCAAAAGTTGTGTGACTATTTTGACTGTGTAGAAGCTGATTGGTTGCGTGCCTCTTGTTTCGTATTCGAGATAGCATTGCTTTGACCACGCTGTGGCTGCCTTTCTAGTCTTTGCGGCTTCCTCAGTTAGTTTCCGATAATCCCAACGTCTGCATATATACTGCCTGCGTCACTGCCAGCCATGAAAAGCCTGTGACCATCACTGCTCACCTCTGAGACCGAGTTGTTTCCTAGTGGAACTGCCTCTTCGTCGCCACTGCTCATGAGGATGTGTGGTACATCCCAGAGTTTCCTCCAAGCATGTTTTGGAAAAGAGTCAGTCTGGTGTGAGTCCACCCTACTCTTCCCCCAGTCACTGCCCAGAAGGTAACTGTGATTTAAGAGGTTCTACTCCTAGATAATGAGGGCAGCTGGTTCCCATGGTAAATTGTACGACCATGTGGAGATAGCGGCAGCTATATAATAAAACCTGTAGCTCTGAGAATAAGACACATTCTGTTCCAGGTGTTTCATTTTGTGCTTTAGTTATTTTCTGAACACAGGCAGGAAGACAAGTAAGTATCCCCCGCGCCCCCCAACATGAAAGTGGGAACGAGATCCCAGATGAAATGCTGACCATATCTTATCATTCGCATGAGATTCATAGAAAGTACTGCATGAGGTAAACAAACCACAGTTTCCCCATACGCTAATGTCTATGTACGGTGTAAATACCACAGGCTCTGCCAACTCAAAACGCAGTGCTGTTTTGAAAAATTAAGATTTAAAAGGACTTGTTTTTCCTATTGCGTCTTACTCCTAATGCAGCCCATAGAGGTAGTAGATTTAGCACGCAGCGCACACTGAACTGGTTCTTGTTTCGCAAGCAGTGGGGGCTCTTGTAACTCAGCTTAATATACTCATTACCATAGAGGAAAGGGCTCAGCAGTGCTCTGCCTTTTTGTGCCTGCGAAGGCTCAGTCCACTGAGCTATCTTCCCAGCTCCTTGTGTGCGCAGTGTACTCTGCACAGTGTGCATGGAGGAGTGGCGGGGGCAGAGACTCTGCCTGTCGGTGTCATCTGCTACCCAGGTCCGGGTGAGGATGGGGAAATTGCTGACTCAGCAGGAGCTTGGTCCTCTGTCCATTCGCCGGCAGAGCGCTGCACCCCGCTCCATGTGTCTTACCCCGGTCCGCCAAAGATCCACGGCGAGATATGCATCTCTCAGGATCGGTTTCTCGTCCCGGACTTCTCTGCACAGGTTGGTAAGATTCACGATGGGACGCCGCTTCCTGGGCATTACTTTGCGCGTTTCTTAAAGTAAACGCTGCATAGCTCCGCCTCCCCTTCTCGGCGCCTATTGTGGAGACTTCTGGGATGGCTTTTAGTTGCAGAGCCCAGGCGCTCTCCTTGAGCGAGGCGGCATGTTGACATTTTGAGTGGAGATGGTGGCTCCCCCTCCTAGTTCTGAAGTGCTGTCTCATGCTTCCTCGACATGCTCTGTCTGCTCTCAGAAGCTCTGCACTGCAGTCTGATGATCGTGCCAGCCAGCGGCACAGAAACATCGCTCACCGCTGGCCGGACCAGGCCTTCTGTGACAGACCCCGACACTCTGCCGCTTCAGCTCCCTTCACTGTCTGCAGAACACCATGGAGGAGTTCATGCAATTGACCCTTTGCCCCAGGGTTTTCTCTGAACTGACTGCCTCCAAGGCATAATGACTTCTCTCTCAGCCAAGTGGCTATTGCGCTAAAACTATAGCAAGTGGCACCAGTGTAAATCCTTGTTGTCAGGCTCTCCTGAGAGGCCAATGATTGAAGGGGCATGCTGTCCACCTCCCATGACACCACCCACAATAGGAGAAAGCGTTAGGGGCAGGGCACTCGTCCTAAAAGGAGCCGCACCACTGAGAGGTGATATCAGAGGTCACGAAGTCACACCAAGGCAATGCCGGACCCTTTCAGTAAATGTGGGTGTATCTGGCCTCTTGGGTTAAATTGACTTTAATATACTTGTATAGCGCAGCCATGAACCCGAAGGCGTGAGGGCACTACAAAAACACATATAACCGATAACAGCAGACTTGATGGACGGTTTCTCTTCTGCTACACAATCTCCATGGGAAGTAACTTCTGAGCCCCAATAACCCTAGTACTGTTGACAAACTACTGCCCACCTATCTCCCCTAATAAATCTCCTTGATTATTCACACTTATTATTATACACTTGTGATCTGCACCCCCTTTTGTATTCTGGTAGTGCAAGTGTATGTACACTTCCTTGTCAGGGATAGCTGAACAGCTGTCCGGAAACGCCCCTGTTAGATTAAATACTTAGACACCTGTGTCACAGTCCGCTTCCACGATGAGATTACATCTGCAGTTTTAAACAACCAATTTCAATGTGTCAAACAAGCAACCATCAGGGAGTTGCAAAAGACTGCTCTGAACCGTTGATTAATTTCATTTCGTTTTTGGTTCCTTCGATGTAGGTAAATGTTGGGCAGCTAGTTGTGACCTTTTGAAAAACAGCTGCACAGATAACGAATGCGTCTCGAATAAAGCAGAGGCAGGATAATAGCAAGTACATGCAGCCTTGCAGAAGACTGAGCCGTTCTGCTCCACAGATTTACACTTGAATGGAGATGACTCTCACAGCCTTCCGTTTCCAGCATTCTCAAGTAACCACGCCCTTTCACCAACACTCTGCTTAAGTTCCCTATCTAATGACACTTTGACGAATCAACTTCCGGGACAACAGTGGTCCAGAAATTAATATCAATTTCTAAACCCTCAATCGGCCCCACCCCTCTAGTACACAAGAAGGGATCCAAGCAGATTGGAAACGCAAGAAAATTATAAACCTCCTTGTCCAATTTCGGTAACGTGGACGGAACGGCAGGCTTATCTCCACAAGGTCGTAGATCGTTGATTAGTTGCAACACAGCGAAAGTACAATTATTACTCAATGATAAAAGGGACTGTTCAGTATCACACTAAGAAATTCAACCCACCCTGTAAAGGAATGCAGAGGACAGACCGTTGCAAGAAGGAAAGGGATGCTCTCTGGATACTGACAGGAGGATAGTCGGTAAAGTAATTAATCGCAACAGTTAAAGGATACTTGGTTTCAGCACAAAGGGAGCAATGGGTTGTAAAGAGTCACTAGGGGCTTTCAGAGAAGGACCAGGGGGACAGAACCACAATGTGCCTTGTGCTTGTAGAAGTTCTTGGTGCTCGACACAGTTGAATCGATTTCGGGGTGCTTAGCAGCTTCTGCAACAGGGTTCAAGACAGGATACAGCTGGGGGTATCAGGTGGCAGAAAGTTCATTGAGTGAGGCAGCACAGATTGCTGCAGGCTGGCCTACACGGCGGCTCAGGGTTAAGAAGCAATGTCTTGGTGCTGGTTGGCATGTCTAAAGCACTGGTTGAGACATCTTGGACGACCTTGGCGACTGCAGCGTGACAATAGCTAGTGCTGCAGTCTGTTGCAGTTCGAGGGGCTTGACTGGCTAAACAAATGTCCTTTAAGACGGGCGCTGGTTGATGCTTGTCGATGTACTCCTCCTAGCTTCTTCACTGGGCTTGTGTCCTTTACGGCAGACGGCCCAAAGCTGAGCAGAGTGTTGCAGGCAACAGCATTGTCCTTGGTTTGGTTTAGAGACTCTCTGGCACTTCCCACCTAGGAAACTTGCTTGCAGAGCCTAGCAGGGCACGCTGTGTGCTGGCTGGGTACTGGTTCTGGAGGGTCCTCTGGATTCAGCATCTGTTTGTTCCCTGTGAGATGTTTAGGGGAGGGACCTTGCTTCCCTCTTTGGAAATCCTGGCCTGCCATCACTGGCGGAAGCTGTAAGGCAGACTGTACCTTCCGCCAGGGTCCAAATGAGTTCTTCTTATTACTGCTTGCAAAGTGTTTAGATTATCTGCCCAAAAGAGGGGCTCACAGTGATTGGTGTAGGACAATCTTAATGCATCAATCCTTGGTCCCCACCAACAATCTCCTGTATGCATGAGGTCATAACCAGAGAGCTTTGCAACAGAAAAGGTAAAGGGATTAAAACAGGTCATACTAAGTCCCACCATCTTCCTGTCTGTTGTGGATCAAAGAGTCTTTTGGCTAATTGAGCTCTGTGTGGTTCCTGATTAAGCGATAGGTCTCCTTTGAAGCTGTGATGAGAACAGACTTTGTCTCCAGCAAATCACATACTCCTACCCTCTGAATGGGGTCCCCCTGCAGAGAGGACTACTGTAAACAGCTGTCCCAGACATGACATTTCACTGCCCTTTACCCCTATCGCGGGGTCCCTACCAACAATCTCCTGTATGCGTGGGGTCATAACCAGAGTGCTTTGTAACGGGAAAGGTAAAGAGGTGCAAACAGGAACAGGGTGTGCCCCAGAGCTAAAATGGTAGAAATCTTCTCTCAACAGGAAGATCTCTAGGCACACTCCCTTGTGATACCAAGTCCCACCCATCCACCTGTCTGTTGTTGATCAAATGGTCTCTCTGGTTAATGCATCTCTCTGTGATTCCTGATTAAAGCGGCAGGTCTCCCTTGAAGCTGCAGTGAGACTAGACTCTCTGGCTCCTGTAAAGCACTTTCTCGTACCGTATGAATGGGGTCCCTCCTAGCGGGGTGGTCCACAGCAGACCCCAGACATGACAGTTCACTTGTCATTGATACTGAGGGCGGCAGCTGGCTTCAGTTGACAGTTACATATGAAAGTTTGTTTGGTTTCCTGTCTCCTTTGGAAACCTCTGCAGTCAGGCCCCATGTGGGCCTGCTTGAAGTACCCTACATTGGTGTGTTATTCGCTGCCACCAGCTGCAGGGCCTAACAAAAGAGCTGGGCGGATCCATGGAGCTTTGTTAATCAGCCTGGCCTTGGCTGGGGGAAGGTTGGCTCTCCTCCTTCCTGGCAATGACAAGCTGCACTCCTGGCTGTCAAATTCTAACTAAATATAACAGGGCAGACTGTGCCTGTAGGCTGTGTCCACCCAGAGTCTAGGCGTTTGTCGTGGTGTGAGCATAGGAAAAAATGTGTGTGTATTAGCCCCACACATTTTCCTGAGGTTGGTCTACCATCATTTCATTAAACAATTCAAAAAAGCCCATGCGAGCAAACACCCACCATGTGAATGGTCGTATTCCTCACAGTTTCCCCTAATAGTACAAAAATGCTTACTTCAAGAAAAACATGATTTTTGCATTTCTCTTGAGATAATTGGACAACTAAGTCCCTTGGTAGAATTCCAATTAGAGAGAGGTTTTCTGGAAGTAAATGGCCTTAAAAGTTGCAACTTGGAAAGTTAAAAAGAAGAATTTGTTCAGACGCGTGTTAAGCCGTAACCTTAAACAATGATTTCCCTGTCGTCTCGTCCACTGGCTCCTTGCCACTGAATTCTGACCGCCGTGGGTGCACATCTTTTCAGTAGCTCGATTACTTGGGGCGGGGGAGGTTGGGTGGTGACACTTGAGCACATAATCCCGGGGATCTCAGCATAATGTCTCCTCCACCCACTCTTCTTTAGCCTGCTCAGGTGGAGCCTCATGTGTCTTTGTTTTGGTTATTGAAGCACTTTTCTAAGCATTGTACTTCTAGATCGCCCGATATTTCTGGCAGTTTAAACCCTCGCAGTTGAAATGTTTGCATTGCTGAATGTGTAGTTATTTGCATAGTGCTTAATGTTTGCATTCAGCATATGTATATATGGGCCCACATTTTTCAGATATAAGAACATAAAAAGAGTTATTTGCTCAGGATCACCCAGTTTGACCAAGTTTGAGGGGGGAGTGTGCTCTGGTCTTCTGATTCATCGCCAACAACCTAAGCACTAGAGCACCCCACCTACTTCCGGGACCTTCAGGTTTTGAACTGTATTTTTGCCCACGCTACCCCTCCTTTAGTGGTCCTTGTATTTATGAGCTCTTTATTCATCATGGGTCCCATCTCCTGTCATTGATCTACTTCTAAACCCTCAATGTCGTTATCCCCGACGTTCAAAGGGCAACACTACAGCCCAGCCTCTGGATCTGCACAGGGCCGGGCGACCATGTGGGGTGTCCCGACAAATGGTAAAAGCATATCCGGTGTGGTGCGGCAGCAAGGTTTCCCTTCATTTGCTTTTCTTGCCCTCGCAAGCGCTTCTACTTTACCCTTTCCTTACCTGGTATTTCTCCCTTCGTTTCCCCAGCCCCAGGCTTTTTCCAAGGACTAATCACAGCACCCTCGGATAGGGTGAAAGGCCATGTAGGGGGAAGTGTATTCCCATGTTTCTTGTTGGAGCTCCGCTGGGATATACATACAATGGCATATTATATGACCGCATAGGCTTTTAATGTGTACGGGGATGCTCATGCCCTTTGTTCAGCTGTGAAAAGCACCTCCTCTGCCCCTCCTAAGAAAGAGAGTCTCCTCTCCCTAAAGGCACTTAAGAAATCCACAAACCCACCCATGCCCTTGAAAGTCTTTAGGCCCCTCACCTCACAGTTGTTGTTTTCCCTGGCCTGCTTTGTATCAAAGCTTAGAGATCAGTCTTAAAAGCTTCTTCCTAATTTTGCACTGACCCTGCTGTTCTGTTTTGGTCCGTTCTTTAAGTGTGCCATGCGTGCTGATGGTAGTGCTAAACACTGGATCCATTGGCACCCTTGTCAGTTTGTAGAGCGCACATAGAACACTATAAAGTTAACCTGAATTTGCTTGAATACTTCAATGGCAAATCACCCCTTCTCTTAAATCCACGAGCCCCGTTTCAGGTGCTTCAGAGCTGTTAGCAAAGGTATCTTTCTGTGCCGAATTACTCGCTCACTGGATCATCACATTATTTTTGTGGTTCGGTAGAGTTTCACTTGTTTGGGTTTCTATGACATCTGAGGGCCAGTCTTATTCTCCTTGGTGCAACAGGGTCATATGTACTTGGTTTAGTGGAAAGATTGTTTGTGAGGGCTTAGTTATTGTAGAATGCATCAACCCTCCGTGCCTTTGAGGACCCAATGACCCGGTGTTACTCCACAGCTTTCACAGCCTTTGATCTGGTCAGTGATTATGCTCAAATGATTGTTGCTGCTAGTCACACTGCAGATACTGTAGACCAAAGTTGGAATCGAGGAACCCCTTCCTCTTCAGGCTTCCTCTGCTTCAACCCTGATTGAGCCCTTGCCGTTAAAGAGTTGGATATTAGTTATTGTCTTTAAAAGGTTCTTCACTCTGAAAATTATCTTTTACGTACCGGTAAAAGAACACAATGTGCCATCAAGCTTAATCCGTAGGTTTAATAGTCAATTGAATCACTCTCATGTAGATCACCCTTATTCCCATCTCTGATAGAAATCAATCTTAAGGTTTGGCTCTTGATCCAAATCCCACTCTTGATAGTCCTTTAAGCCCTGGTTTTTTGCTTTCCCTATGGGATCCTTTAGTCTCTTAGGGTTGATATTCTTGTCTTACCTAATAAACTCTCTTGGGAGGTAGGCCTTTCCCCAGTGTGTGGGTTCTCAAACATGTGGGCGAGTCACCAGTGGGTGGCAACAGAAGGTTGTGATTGGGATGTTTAAGGGGCCCATAGCAATTGTTTTGAAGGTCATAATCAACTTACTGTTTTAAAACATAGGGTTAGTGGGGTCAAGCCAATAAAAAGTTGGGGAAGCTTTCTGGTCGCAGGCTGTCCGCTAATTCCCATATGCTGACATACATTTCACAAAGTTTTGAAGTTTACAAATATGTTACATTTTTACCATTCTGCCTATCATTTGTGCAATCCAGACTCACCACAATGGATTTGCTCTTCTCCCAACTGTGATTATTTACACATGCTTAGGATTTCTTTGCAAAAGATACCAGCTAAGAGCACCCATTCTGTGAGTTTTTAATGGAATATGATGGCAGATTCAGAACATTGAGACTGTCCTCTGATACCCCACCTGCAGAGATTTGCTCGCTTACTCAAGAGATTTAGCTTTGGTGTAAGGTGAATCAGGGGCTTGCCTGGGAGTGAGTAGACTGTAAACCTAGTCTGAATTTAAGGGTGGCTTATAGATGTTTTCTAACGTGTGGCCTCTGCTTTAAACAAACTTGCACTGGCATGGGAGATGGCTGTTTTGAGCCTTCTTTATGGTCTCTTACTAAGTGTTACCTTTTATGGTGATTAAAACAATGTCAGAACCATTCCTACAAATGCAATAGGTTCAATTTCATTTCATTGTTGTGTGAGATGTTTCTTTTTGTGCGCTGAGGATTTGTTGAGACTGTGTTGTGTTATTTATTGCTATTTTGTCTCTTCTTTAACCTATTTATATATTCATGTAGTCAGAAAACACAGATGCTATGAACGATAGGGCAGAAGGTTCCAAAAGCCCAGAGCAAACCAGAAGTCCAGAACCTACCAAAAGCTTATCTGTGGGTGATATTCCTGAACCCCCTTCACGTAGGGTGTGGAGCCCAGAACCAACTCCAAGTTCAAGGAGAGTCAGGAGCCCGGACCCTTCACAAAGTTCCTGGAGAGTCAGGAGTCCAGAAGCTTCCCCAAGTCCGCAGGGGATGAAAAGTCCCACACCTTCTGAGGTTGTGTTAAATGGTGACGGCAAGCCTTCAGTTGAAAGAAACTCTACAATAATGAATGGGGCACAGACTGAGCCTGCACGGGAAGAGGCACCGGGAGTCTCAAAGAGGAAGGTGGCCTCTGTGGTTCGTAAAATGGTGAGAAAGGTCCTTCCACAGGAAGAAGCTAGTGGTGCAACTACACTGGGAAAAGATGCTAAAAATGTTAGGCCAAGTCCTGAGCCCAAGGCAGAAGAGAAAATCCTGGCAAAGGTTCCTCCTCCTCCACCTCCCAAGCCAGCACCAAGGATAGATGCCAAGAAGGACAGTTCGAAAGACGACATCTCTGTAGGCCTAACCAGTCTTATGACCAGAGGGAAAACGAAAGAACACAGACCGCGCTTCAGGCCGCCTGAGAGGAGAGAAGAGGGTAAAACTCCTGAGCCGAAGACTGAATCGCCGACTGTGCCAGTTGGTCAGAAACCAGGAGAAAAACCTCTGTCGGAGGTGGAAACAAAGTTGCCGGAGAATAAACCCAACCTAGAACAGAATGTGACGTCTATGGCTCTGGCAAAGGTAGAAGTTGGCCAAAGACAGTCTTCGAAATCTCCTTCTGGCTTTCGATCAGAGGTACATTTTATTGTGTGCAGACTAACCTCACAAGCATGCCCGTTCGTGTGATGAGCCAAGTCTCTGCTTGTTTTTTTGCTTGGCCACATAGCTACTTTTAATCATGCATGCAACACTTGGGACTTGGTCTGAGCAAGCGCCAAATTGTTGCCTGCGAAAAAGAGCTTGCAACTGTGTTGTGTTAATGAAAGGTTTGTTAGTGTTCTAACAGGATAGAACATTTCTTGCAGTTTTTGGTTTAAGTGTGGCACTACAGGTAAGCAAACTAGCCCAGTCAGGGTCATCTCTGGAATCAATGGACCACACTGCTCTATAGAGCTCTGCTCTCCTCTGGGCATAGCTTCTGTCAATGGTCCATTCCACTTGTGTTCCTAAAAGGCCTGCTCAGCTGTCTGGTAAACCTTCAGACTCCAGCAGAAATCCTTCTAAAGTGGAGATTGGTTCCTATTCTATATTGTTTGTAATAAGGACTGTTCAAAGTGAACCATGCACCCCGTAAATAATGGTGTGGGTACCACCTTGCATTCTTTCCCTCTATGTATCTCGCATCCCCTTTACAGAATCAATGACCTTCTCCCGTTCTTATGTCGCTCTTATGTCGCAAAAAATATGAATATTTTTGGGAAACGTTGTAGCCAACGATAAACCCACATAGAGCAATCTGGGCAGAAACAGATGTGCAATTGGAGCGAAGCTGTGTCAACAGGAGATGGGCCAAACTGGGTTACATTCGATGTTCACATTCATAGCACATGGAGTAGAAAATCAGTTGCATAGAAAAAGCTCAAGGTTAGGTTTATGTAGGGTTTTTATAAATGCAGCAGCCGTCTGAGAGATATCTTGGCGCTATAGGAAAGATGAATTGCAAATTAAACTAAGAGTGCACTACTTATAAGATGAGACTTTACTAAAAAAGAAATTCCTTTAATTGTTGCATGCTATAAAATTTAAAAGTAAAGGGCATTTCTTGTTTTTAAAATCAGTTTTTTTTTCTAGGGTCATTGAACAAAACTAGGTATTTTGACTTCGTATATCAGGAGTTTGGAGAGCAAACTTGCTTTTCACTTCTGATTTGCCAGAACCCCAGGTCTGTTTCAGAAAAAAAGAGGCCCTGTGACACTGTCAAGAGCCCCCTTTTTTAAAATGCATCAGGTTAACATCTGCGACAAAGTTTATTCTATCGTGCCACGAGTAGCATTCGGCGGCAGGAACCCATCGCAAGTTCAACTAAGAGTACCTAAAGCGAATGGAACTTGCACGTCTTGATTTGTGTGTTACCTTATGTTAACCCAGGAAAACTTTAAAACCTTGCAATCTAGAACAGTTACATCATTATTTAATTAGTATGTTAAAAGAACCATATGGCTACAGCATTTAACCACCAATGTCCCCGCAATCATTAAAGTAATAGGAAGTGTCCTATTGTAGGATTGAAAGCATTTTTATGCATTGTCTCCTTGATCCTGCCTAATGAGCAACTACCGCCCCTAACTACCCAGAAGGGGACAGTGAACTTCTACATCGGATGACATGGTGACCTTTCACACATATCCTGGTTTTCTTCTCTCTCTGTGGTTGGATTCAGTAGCTTCCTTTATGAATGAATGATTTAAGATGTTAATAGATGTAAAATGAATGTGTCCTTCTTTCAATGGATGCTCCTCTCGCCCAAGCATGCACCGAGTTATTGTTTCTTCTCTTGGACAGCCACATGGAGCCAAGAGAGACTGCAAGTATCACTAGAGGAATATTATACAGTGTGAAAAGTCTCCCCACCTCCTGCTTTACCGCACTAGAGTACCAAGCCCTACACATTGACAATGGCACAACAGCAGCTCGAGAAATGAACATGTTCAAGGCCTCAAAAGACAAAGGGTCCACACGTTGAAGGAACTGCTGTTCAGATACTTGCCTTGCGCAACTTTGGCCTTTAATGTCTTGCCCAAACTGGACAATTTGATCCGTACTTGGGGCATGCTAATATTGCTAGATGTAGTCTGCAGCCGAGAAGAGTATTGAAGAAAGGATTGCCTGACTGAAAGACCAGTGTATTGCAGTTTGAGCTCGGCTTCTACTAGGGCATTACTTTCAAGGCAATGCCTCAAATCCAATAAGTCAAAAGTTAAACATTGGACATGAACGCAAATGAGATTGCGTCAAGTAATGCGTCCGCCTTGGCAGCCTTTGAGATATTTGAAGTAGCTTATTTCGATATCCTCTCGGTGAGATGGCCCGTCATCAGATGGTGTGGTAATCTGGGAAGCCATCAGGGCAGACTGACCCACATTAGCAAGTGTCCATTCTTTCAGTGTAAACCATGCATTGCAGGGCGGTGAGGCATTCTTCAGGAGAAACACCCCCAGAGTTCCAGAAATAGGGGTTACGTCTTAAGGCTTTGAACAGTGAATGACTGTGGGCACTACAATAAAAAGAAAGCAATCCCACTTTCCTTTGCAGGGGATCTCTATTTCACAAATCGTCCACCCTCGTTATTTCAGGCAACTTCCAAAACTCCACCCAATGAGATTGCAAAGAAGGCCCTAGAGAATTTCATCAAGACACTAACTCTCTGATGGCACTAACCTGCTGCGTGCCAGTTGCGCGTTACGTTGACCTGCTGATTGTCTCCTGCATAGGTTCTGAGGTCACACCCATGTTTTTGTTGTTGGAAACGGTTGTGACGAATTCAATCCAGATGTTTTCAGGTAAATGCCATCCTTGCTACCATGTGCGTGCCCATGCCCAGCGTGCACTTTAGGCATCCAGGCACATTGTCCTTTGAGGGCTTTCAGGCAACATGCCATTGTCTTTTTGGATTCAGGATTATTAGTCGATCCCACAGCAAATCCTATTTTGGTAATATAAATTACACCATAAAACAGGGCTTGGGTTTGAGAGGTGAAAGGGCACACAAGACATTTTTCTCATAGACCATTTCAGACATGGTGCAAAAGTAAAATCTTGAGGTATAGGTGAAGGTAATGGGGTTTGGAAGGGTGGCCGTTTGTAGTAGCATAGTGATTTATTTTTAGAGAAACAAACTGGAAAAATGTGTTGGGGTAAAAACCCTTTTTCGAGAATAGGTATTGCAAACACAGACTGATCTACTCGTTTGGGATAGATGTCAACGCATAATGAACCCCTGTCATATATGTGAAAGGTGTGATTTTAAGAGGAACTATTATGTCTATAGGTTATCCTCCTTCCATAGAAGGGGACACCTATGTCTCTGAACAGCTGCCTTCCTTTTGAAAGTGCCCCCTTGCAGTGTGTGCATTTTTAGCTCTGATTAGATACACCAGGATCTGTGTTTGTGGGGAGGAGTAGCAGTATTTGTGCTGCGCCATCTTGATTTCACTGGTGCATAGTGGGTACTCTGTGATGCCTTCATGGTAGAATCTTGTGGCTTGAAGGAGCTATTGCTGTGACATGCCTATACATTTCAGCAGCTCAAACTTTGTTCTCGTCTGTTTTGTTTTTTTGTCTAATACTTTCAGGCCAGAAAAACCAACTTGTGGTCCCTTCGGTGTCCACATTTTAGCTAGGATAAAAGATGACCCCGTGCAGCGCCTCAAAGCCAGGGAGGTATCACAGATTGGCCTCACAATTGTACTAGCCTGGGGCATATACCTATAAAATTGTGTGTGGACTGATTAAAGTAAAACATATTCACAGAAGCATAGAGGCCGCTCTCGGGCAATTACAAGTGACAGGAGCTTGGAACACTGAATGAAAACAGATTACAACCTAGAGGGCAACTGGGCACTCCCACACTTAAGGCCAGAACACTGATGCCTTAGCCGTTTGGCACCTAGCGAGCCCAACCTAAGCCATGGCTACTAGTTCAAGTCAAGGCCAAGGGTCAGTGTCCAACAGCTCCATCAGTAGCCTAGACAAAGTGAGCAGTGGTGGTGATGTCTGGAAATATCCTCGGTTCATGTCACTAAAACCAGCAGTTGGCACCTTGCCTGGCAGACTCCACTGAGAAGCCAAGTTGGAATGATCCAGGAATCAGCGCATTGTTGTCGCTGACTTATATCGCCCCTTTGGTGCGCAGTGAAGGAAGCGGGAGGTTCCACTGCCCATTCAGTTTAGGGTTTGTGCATACAAGACTCTGGTGCCCGTTACACTCCACCAAGCATCTCTGACTGGTGTTAACCACGGTCTTGCACACAATAATAATGTCCATAAACGGGAATAGTCATGGGCCTACAGCCACAAGCTAGGATCCTTTTGAGCCCCCTTTTTTTTTTTTTTTTTTTAAATTTAGCCGAATATCCGGGGTCCTTCATTATTGATGTACAAAAGAGGCAAATATTCACTTCGAGGCAATGACGTGTTGTCCCCACGTTGTTGGAGCTTGTCCACTTGGTCGAACATTCTGCTGCGTTTTAGGGTTGAAGGCTTTTCGTCAGGAGGGAACTGCTACTCTGTTTGCCTTAGCTAAGCAAAACATGTTTCATATTTAGCATTGAGGAAACAATGGCAGAATTGACTGGGCGATGTATAAATACCCTTAGCTCGAAGTTGCTTCTCGGAAGATGTTGGGGAGGAGGGTGCAGTGGAGGCCACCATGAGCAGTCACTGAAGAAATAGGTGGAGTGGAGTTCTGGAGAATGTGACGGGAGCTGCCTCCAGAAATGGGAAAGGTGGTGGCAGGAGACGAGGTGTGGGGTATGATATGGCATTTATAACGCGCCTGTACACAAGTGTTTCTAGGCGGGACAAGACAAGGAGAGGGAAACGGGGGGGAGGATAAAACAACGATCTTACTAGGCCCTGTGTCATTCAGATCGCGCAAGTGCAGGGGAAGTGGAAGGGGAGAAGTTCCGAGGGGGAGCGCGACGGGAGATCACATAGGGGTTGGAGATGAGGAAAGTCCAGCTGCATTTCAGACAAGAGTCAAATCGGTGTCCTAGACAAGTCCTCTAGCTTAGGGAGGGTAGCAAGGGAAAATACTTTGTATCAAGAGGCATACACGATACATGTTGGACATACCTACAAGGGGACCCGTAACACACGGGGAACTCGGTAGTAGACATTACAACATTATAGTTTTTGCTTTTGGCAAATAACTGTTAATCCTTTCTATGTATTATTCTTTCAATAAGGATTACTCCGTGCAACCACGAGTGCCACAGGCTTCATTGGTTAATATATACAAATCATACTTTTGCTAATTATAACATATGTGAAGAAATCAATATAAAGGCACGTGACATATAGTGCAGGTATTTAGTCAGTTTAAATGCTAAAGAACAATAATCGCATATTTATAATGCATACATTAATTATTTTTTTTCTAACGTGCTTCAAACAGACCAGTCTCTAAGTGCTGGACTGGTATTCGAACTTGTGTTGCTCTGCATTTTCTTGCTTTCAAGACAAACACGTTGACACTGAGCTAGCATCCTGGCCCAGTATACATTGTACGCCAATTATATTAATCCTGAAAACATTTTAAAAGAAGGATACCCAAATGATGGATAATTAAAGACCACAACAAAAAACAAGCAGCATCATATTAAAGATGACCTGAATTATAATGTTCATTCATTGATAATGGAAATGCCTCCAGATATTCAGGGCTGTGGTCCAAGTTAACAAGTTGACTAATAGTCCTCAGCAAGATTCTGTGGAATAGTTTCTCTCTGCCATCTGGGCAGTACTCTTAGGTTGCCTGTTGTCTTGGGGATGCATGTTGGACATCATGTTTCCAAGTGCGGTCTGTGATAGCCAATGCCACTTGATGTTTTCAGGTTATCCGCGCAAAGGAAATTTGAATTGGGTGATCCCAAATGGGAGTTATAGTCAAAGAGGTTATTCTGAAAACATGGTGTGGTTTGGGCTCTCAATGACCCTGGTGTTCGTACTGATGGAGGTTTTCACATAGATGATGTGAAATGTATAGTGGGTTGGGTCTAGCGCCTGTTGGACGATCACTGCTTCTTGGTTCATTGGCATTGGTGGTCTCACATTTGGGGTCAAGGCCCGGATCCCAGTTTAGCTATTTTTTGTCATAAGAGGCTAATGGCAGAGTTGTGTGGTGGAGTTTCGTGCTACTGTTGGGTGCATCCATTGTTTCTTAATTGGTTCATACATGCACTTATAAATCATGAGTGTGTACTACAGGAGAAAATGGTAGTTGGAGGATGCTGGGTTACAGTTCACAAATATCACCCAGTACAAATTACAGAAACATTAAAGATGAAATTAAAAACATGTTTTTCAAAGCCCTTATTTGTTGTATTTCCAGTAATAAAAGTAATGAGCTCCGTTCACATGTGCATGCTTTTATGTACCACTGTGCACTGGGTGTTTCTGGGGTGCTTGTTGGCAAGATTCAGCCTTGGTTGCACAGTTGGCCCCGCAGTCTTGACACTGAATTTCTGTTGCATGGGTTGCAAGAGATGAGTGCCGGTACCCTGACCACTTTCTCACCTGCAAACTTTTTCCTACTTGGGCCCTTGTGAAGGAGAGCGAGCTTTCTATCAAGAACGCGACGAGGAATCCACCGACACCTCTCGTCATTGAGGAGACTGATGCTGAACCCCCAAATCAGGTGTGTTGTGGACTAACACGGCTTGGGGCAATCATGGATACCTAATCATCTCCTGCTATTACTATCTTATGACATTTGAAGGTCTGGTTATTGATCGAAAACCTGGTAATGCAACCAGGGTCAGGCCATGGATAGCAGACCTATTTGCTGGCTGGAGTCCTAGATTGGCGTAGGACCTAGAAGACTGGTTAAGGGTGGCTATGGTATGTTTATCTCGGTATGCAAGCAAAGACGAGACTGGTCATTAAAGACCATAAAGTCCAAGCTCTTTGGCAGTGAATTTGGTGTAATTAATAATAGCTAGCATTAACCCAGCCAATAGGCCTTCTTTTTTAATTTAGTGTGTTCTCCATGAAGATGTTTGTGTAAGATTGATTGCGGGATGGGTTCCTTTTAAAAAAAAAAAAAAAAAAAAAAAAAAAAAATCTTGTGACTTGTGTGACACAAAAGGAATAAGAACATATGATTTGTTAATATTTGCAACGTTTTTTTATTCTACTAAGTGATGTGCAAACAAGTAAACAGAATGTATAGTCTAAGAGCAAAGACATAGCTGGAGACTAAGTAAAATGTAGCAGGCGAATTGGTGGTCCTAGATGGGCCTTGTGACCCTTATTTGCTGCCATGGTCTATTTTGTTGTGCATGCCAATCTATGCAACTATATCCGCTTAATCGTAGCAGCAATTGTGCTGCTATGAACTGTTTCATAAGATATAAGCAAACAATCCCATTTGCTTCCCTTGCAGCTGCTGTCTGCGATGTACCTTATTTGCTGCTTTCTCTTTGTAAGTCTCAATGTTTTACAGTGCACTCTTCTGGTGTAGGCGAAGAGGCCACACATTAGCCAGTGATGCATCGGATGGATAGAATATTGTGTCGCACAGAATTACTCCCTTCATGTGATGTTATCATTTTAACACAATCTGTGGTGGCAGACAGCTATAGTGCTCTCTAGCCAACCCCAAAAAGAAATGTCTTAAAAAGCATTGTGTACAACTTTGGGAGAAGTAGGTTTCTTTACGTCAAGTTCACCCCCAAACAAAGCTAGTCTTGATCCAACTTTTTACAAAGCTCCATAGAAGCCACTAGCAAATAAGCTGGAAAATGTGTGGGTGCTATTGTGCAGAAGCATAGTGAATCGGCTGGTGAAATGGGATGAGGGGTGTATCTAGTGTGGTGGAACAAGGACCGTGAATTACATTGAAGAGGAGTGTGAGGGGAAGCCGTTCAATGTAAAGCCCAAAGTCAGCAACTCTTAGAGCACAGGACGAGTCATTGTAGAGCGCATGATGCGTGACCTCTAAGCCTGCATGAAGATAAGTTTGAAGGAATGAATTTAGAGCTTTCAACTTTCCCAATTCTTTGCAGAGGAAAGTCATTCAGTCCCGTTTATTCTTGGAATTGAAGGACAATGCACACAACTTTTACGTATTGTCTGTTCTGTTTTACATTCAGGGTTCCAAGAAAAGAATGGGACTGAATGGCGTTCTCCGGCATGGAATGGGGGAAAACGAGAGATCTGTGAATTTGTGGCACAGGAACCCGAGGGCGCTACTTCTCGGAAGAAGTCATACTGGCTCTCAACAAAAAGGCTAGATATTTGAGATTGACAACAATGTGGATGACTGTATCCACAAATAATGCAAAACCGGCATGATGGTTAGTCGGTGGGTGCTCATACAGAGCTGTGCGATGCATGACACGGCAGATGGTGTGTATCCATGCAACATCTCACAGTGAAGGTGGTGCGTTGGAGGAGCATTCCCCAGTGGGTGTGGTGGGTTCTTTAGTGCACCACCCAGAGAAGTGGTGCATCCATAGCACAGCCCCCAGTACAGCTGGAACTCCCCAGCCAACGTGATGCATGCATGAAACAGCCTCATTGGAGGATCACTAATCAGGCAGAAGCGGCTGGACCTGAGCGCAAGGGTTGGATCCCTGGAAGAGCTCCCAGTAGACCTCGATCAATGGAGTAGTTCCTTGTTGAAGAACTATGGTGCAGCAGGAAGTAGAGGTGACACATTCGTACAGCAGCCCTGAGCAGAGGTGGTGTTGCCAGAAACAGTCTAGAGAGACCTGGGAGGGGAGACATTAGGGGGATGAATAATGAGAGCTCAATGTGTCCACTATGAAAGATTCCGGGATTGTTGTATGTTTCAGTGTTTCCAGCACTGAATGCCTTGGGCCTAGCAGTACTGCTCTGCCTTCAGTGTCGCCATTATTTTTCGTTTGGGGCAAGTGCAAGCTGATATTTTGTTTAACTCTCAAGTCAAATATGGCACAGCAGCAGTTTTCATTTCTTGAGCTGAACAAGAAGAAACACAGGATTCGATGACAATCTCATCCTGTTCCTCCATTTGTGTGTCAATGGTGAAATCCTGTTGACTCTTCTTCGAGGGGAGGTAAATGGTAACTTTCACAGGATTGGATTTTATCTGTCAGAAGCTGATTTAAAGCTTTAGAGGATGTGCACTGCAGACGATGAGTCAAAAAGGTCCAGCATAATGAGGCTGTTTAATAGGAATCAGTGTGGTCATGTTTAGAGTTGTTCATACTTCCGAATCATGGGGCCCTCCTAGAAGCTATCCGCAGACCAGTGCTCTGGTCGTGCTTCTCTCAGATTGGTGCCCCCAGCCCTCCCTAAAGGTATCCTTGCTCACCTGTAACCCTAGTGGGCTCCATTAAGCCTGCCTGTAGGCCATTGGCCTATAAAGGTCTACGGTGAGACTTTGTTCCTGCAGACCAGTATCCCCATAGTCATTCGACCTTTGCCATTGTGGCTCCCTCAAAGCTTGCCTGCAGGCCAGTGCACTAGTGGTCCTGGCAGTAGATGGGTGCTTCTGGGCTGGAGCCTCCCTTCAGGAATCCTTGCAGATCTGCAGCCATGTGGTGCTGTGGTAAAATGCCCTGCAGACCACTGCCCCAGTGGTATTCCAGAAAGATTCCTTGCAGACCCATGCCCTGCTGGGATTCATAGAGGTTTCCTGGCCGATCAACCGCCATGTGGTGATTTCAAATGCTCTCTTGCAAACCACTGGCAACAGAGCATTCCTATTACAAACTTTATACACCAGTATCTCATATGCGGTCTTCCTATAGACCTATATCCCCATATTGTTAGACCTCTGTCACGGTGGCTTCCCTGGAATCCTTCCCGTGGGCCAGTGCCCTGTACAGGTCTACAGAGATGCTGTGTTCCTGCAGACCAGTATCCCAGTAGTTGTTAGACCTCTCCCACAGTGGCATTCCTGGAAGCTTGTCTGCAGGCAGTGTTTTTAATAGGATACCAAATCTATGGTGGCCCTTGAAAAGGCGTGTGGGCACAAATTTGGATAGTGTTATCCTTCAGTAGTTGGTGTTGGCTGTGCTGCTTTCGCAGGCAGATCGCTTCCTTGCATGCATTTTTCATTGCGTCCCTTGTACCGGGTGCTACCAGATCTAGGGAACCCCGGCTCAAGGCCATTTTTACTGGCATTATGGGTGAGGAAAATCTCAGTGCTCTTATGTGGGGATACTACCCTATATCAGCATAGCCAGCACGGAAACGTTTTCTGACTTTGGCGTAGCATTTTTACTGGCATGGGAGAAGCCAACATAAAAGTTCTTATGCGTGAATATGGACCTATGTTGGTGCAACCAAAATGGGCATGTTTGGGCACAGCCAACATGAAAATATCTTTTTGCCCTAGCAGAATGCTTGTTGTGGATAAAGAAATCATGAAAATGTGTTGGAAAATGCTCCTGTGCGCTATTGGTGACCTGACATCTATTGCATTTTTTCCATGTGCTATCCTACACAACTGATTGTAAACTGTAGCATTTTAACCAATTTTTGCACAGATTGAGTGCTTTTAAAGACAGAATTTAACCATTTATTATGAATAAAATGTATAAATATCTGCCTGAGGCCCACTTGGTTTGTTGGGGCTCCCTCGCTAGTTTTAGTCACTGGGCCTCATCACGACTTCAGCGGTAACCCTTAAATCCGGCGGTAGCGCTATTACCGCCGGATTTAAGGGTCCGCCAAAGCAGGACTTCGGTGGATTTCTCCCCAGCTCTGAGCTGGGGGGAAATCCGCCGAAAATTCGCGCTATTACCGCCGGCGGGAAATCAGGCGGTATTAGCGCGAAATTTCCCCATTGAGCCCAAGGGGGAATGGGGCATTCCCGAATGGGCTCAATGGGGAATGGGGATTGACATTACCGCCGAACTTGTGATCCGGCGCTATTAGCGCTGGGGAGTTCGGCGGTAGGGCTAATACCCCCCGCGCTAATAGCGTTACCGCCCAAGTCGTGATGAGGCCCACTGTGTGGTATACAACACAAGTTTGCATGAGTTTCCATTGAACAGGAGCCATGCTCATATACTGGAAGTTTTGTTAGTTGGAATGAGGACCTCTCTGGTAATACTGAGTCTTGAATATGATGGGCAATTGAATTCTGTTCTGTACGTCTGTCATTGACGGGTAGTGTTGGATGAGTGCCACCTTCTGGAGGTGCATGTCACAAACGGCTGATAATTCATCACTGTTCGATTGCTGCCTTCCAGTAGGAAGGGAATCTCTCCTTTAGGTAATCCGTGTATCCGAAGCATGTTTACAGGTGTGCCTTGCTGTAATCCGTGCTGGAAAATGGAAAAAATGTATTGGGGAGAATTGCGACCTCTTTGGAGGGGCGGGGCTGTGGGAAGGAGGCCTGACCAGGTTGCGCAACAGAGTATCTCTTCAAAGATCCCATTTCATCGATTTGCATAAAAGCAAAGAGTATTATGGGGAAATCATAATGTCAACAATTTTAAATGTTAAACATACCTTATAGTGATTCAGTAAGAAGCCCTTTTAAGTGAATAATGGACTCTTATTCACCCTAATAAAGAGATGTCTGTAAATTGCAGGACATATATACTGGCCTGCACAGCTGCAACACTGTATGGGAGGCTTTGTCAGTTTCTGCCTGCAGTGTTGTCTTCCGAAAAACGGGTTACTCGTGCCTGCAATGTAACAAGCAGACTGCTTTCAGGTAACGCTCGGTGCCGACTCTTCTGAAAGTGGTCTGCTCTTGGCCTTGTGTGAGTCGTGGGGTGACCCCAGCGTCTGGGGGGCAGAGCGGCACTCTGTCTTATTCCGGCCCATTCTCTTTCCTAGTATAACGTCCAGGGACTCCCCCTTGTATTTCTTCCATGGACTCTCCCCTGGTGTAAGGTCCAAGTAGGTGTCAGTAAACATCTGTTATTTAGCTCCACTCTATCTCTGGTTGAACTTGAGCTTTACAAATACACCACTTAAGTGATGCTAATGTCCATGCACTCCAAACTGGTTTAATGTACACATAATGTCTCCCACTAGAAGGCCCCAGGACCTTTTCCTGTTCGTACTTCCATGACCCTCTCATAGTATAATAGGCCTGGGATGTTTCCTTGGTATGAAGGAAGTGCATTTTCTACTAGTTTAATGCCCATGGAATCTCTCATGGTACAGTGTCTATGAACTTTGCACAGACATGCTGTGTACATGCACGCTCTCCCCTTAGAAGGACCCGAACTCTACCGTGGTATAACGACCATAAATCTATTACATCCATACTCTTTCCAGTGGTATAACCTTCGTGTCCCCTCTCCTGGTATAATGTCCCATGCCTTTTCCCCATTATGGTCTGTACTAGTAGAACATCCATACGCTCTCTCCCGTGGATTTTTCCAGAGTAGAAGATTGATTCAATGTATTCTGGTATAAGGTCAAAGCACTCTTTACTGGTATTATGTTCATGCACTCTCTCCTGCTATAAGGCCCGTGGTCTTATTCCTAGTCCATTTCTTAAGGACTCTCTCCTGGTAAAAAAACACCTTGCAGTCTCTCCTAGTATAATACCAGTAAACCCTATCCGGTGTAACCTAAGTGGAGCCTTGTAACATAATGCCCATAACTGTCTGCTGGTATGTTCAAATATTCTGTCCTTGTACAATGTCCATGGAATACTTCGTGGTGTAAGTCCTATTTGCTTGCTCCTTGCATACTGAACATGGAGCTTTTCCTGTTGTAATGTCCACCATCATCCTTCTGCTAGACATGGATTATTTCTTGCTAGAACTTGAGTGGACCCTCTTCTGATATACTATATAGGCACTTTAACATGATGTACGTCCGAGAACTTTCCCTCTGTGTCCATTGACTCTTCCACAGTGTATGTTCATGGACTTGCTCCTGTTTAGTTCCCATAGTCTCTGCTCTCTGTTTTGTGTTTGTCATATTTTTATGTTCATGCATGCAGGCCGTCTTCTCTGTTTATTAAACCACTAGGGTGGTAATGGCACAATATAAATGGCTGTTAGGTTGCACGTCGTTGGCTCTATATTTCAGTAGATATTGCCTCTGTACTGACACTGATGCTTTGACCTGCAGGCAGCCTGCTCTGCTTCCCAGCTGGCACTTGTGGATGAAGCTCAGAGAAGACTCGAGAGGATCTTCATGGCCTCAGTAACTCATTACTTTGGTTTTGTAGCTTTTACTGTAGTAAATCTGTGTATGCGCTATTTCCCATTCCCTCCTGCGTTCTTTGCTTGCACAATCAGTGCTGCGTCCCTTAGAATTCTACTCTGCTGCCCTTGCTCCTTGCTATGCCATTGTTGAGATCTTTCCGTGCTTCTCCGTATGTATTTGCCATTCCCTTTGCCGTTATGCGCCTTTTTCATAGTCCCCGCTACGCTCATTTAAAAAATCATTGGTTATGCCCCTCTCCGTAATCTAATGTGGTGCCCAGCTCCTTTAGTCTTTGCTGTGCTCCTTTTAGCTAGACTGTGCTCTTCTTAAGTCCTGCTGCCCCCCCTTATAAGCCCCTACCAGGCCTCTCGGGAGAAGTCCTTGCTTTGCCCATCTTCAAAAGTCGTTTCTTTACAGCCTCAATACCTCCTTACCAATCCTCTACCACATCATCTGTTGTGACGTGCTTTGCGAGTTATTTTTGCATTTCTCTGTACGCCCTTGATGTGCACTCTCAACATTTACTTTTGTTTCGCCGCTTTTAATCCTTCCGCCCCAATGACGGATATGAGCTCCTCGATCAGTTCTTGCTATGCACGTTATCCACAGTAGATTGTGTCCATTTTCCCCAATTCCGGCTATGTCGCTGCACCTCTCTCAGTTCTACATATTTCCCTGCCCACCATTCCATAATATGGCCGCTCAGTGATTTGCTCTTTACTTCCCTTTCTATGCTCTGCTCAGTCCCTGCTGTTTTTGTCCTGAATGTCTCTTTATGCACCATCAGTCGATGCTGTTTTCTTCCATACTATTCCTTGTTATGCCCGATCTTTCCTGCCATTACCCCACTTTCCTTGCTCTGTCTTGTCCATACACCTTAACGCCTTGCTCTAGCCCCCGCTGTCCTGGCCTTAGCTTCTCTCTCCTTGCTAGGCGTTGGCCAACTCCAGCTATGCCGTAACTATGTCCCATGCGTCCTTGGCATGCCCCCTCGGTCCTAGCTAGATTTCTACCCTTTTCTTATTTGACCCGATTTCATTGTAGAGTAACTAATCTTAATTAACAATCTGGGCTTGTTATGCTTTGGCTTTTGTTCTTTGTACATCAACTTTGTAGGAAAGGTTGAGGTGACCCTCCTTGCGATGTTGGTAAAAAGTGCATTAGAGGACAAATGCGAAGAAACCCCATTCCAGAGAATAGTTGGGAAATCCCTTCTGCAGAAGGGGGGTCACGTGCGGCCTTCTCAGCAACTGGATGGCCAATCCTTTTTTTTATCAGTGACTGCTAAAACTGTACCTTCACCGTCACCAATGTTAACTATAAAGTGACTGCATTAATGAATAGAAGTCCTCTTTAAAGGGTGGCTTTTCGGTGATTGCTTGTGATGATGCCAGTTTGGGGCGTATGTTTTAAACTATGAAGCTGCCTCAATTCTTCATTTTTTGCCAGGGGCTGAACTAGTGGATTATGTTATTTTCTTTCTCCAGAGGGCCACTTTCAACTGCAGCATCTCTCTGCAAGGGATCAGGGCGCCACTGGCCCTGGACTCCCCCCAACAAGAAGGTGATAGCAATGTGTGTCCCCGGGGTTTCGTCTAGGGTGCGAATGGATATTATTTTGTGTTTTGTTTCATGGAAGATGCACTCAGTGCGTATTGCATGAGCCCAATCTCCCATAAAAAGAACAAAAACAAGATGTCCACCACCACAGAAGATGGAAAATGGACCATGTCCCTTTTCAATTTCTAAGACTGCAGTCTGAGGGGATCGACTGGGGTGCCGGAGCCCCAGCAGATTTGTCGATTGTGGGTGGATTGTGGCTTGGGGATGAAGTGGTGGGGGGCACGGGCAGAGTGTTGGAGGGGCAGAGAGGTAGGGGCACCGACTGAATGGAAATGTGGGTGGTAAACTGGCAGTTCTCTCCTGCTTTTCCAGCCGCCCACTTTCTCAGGCACCCGACTGGCTGAGCAATCTTTTCCAGGTGCGATGTCCTTTTGTAATTTATTGTTCACAGTGCCATGCCGTTATGGCGTGCTATGGTATGTCTAGTTAGTGACACAAAAGTAATGTTTTAAAATGCTGAGTGTCTTCTTTTTTGTAAAACAAAGATTTTAAATCACAATGAAAAAGGGGGAATAAAAAGAACCATAGGTAGCAGGGTGGTTTCCCATCATAAAGCAAAATAATTAAAATTGAACTGCATTTAAGAAATGTTATGTTTGTGCCGATAAAATACTGCTGGCGCTCTCACGATAAAACAATAACATTGCACCACTCTCGAGAGTTGACACTTGGGAGCATTCTTTTCAATGCTGAGCAGCACGCTGACTCTGGGAGGCAATTTGGCGAGTGAGCTCCAAACAGCGATGCCCACCACTGGCCGACATCCTTCACCTGGCCTATGTGGGAGCCATGCAGGTGACAAGCCATTCAATTGGGGACTAGAGAAGGGCAGGGGCGGTTCATCCACTTGAATTGATGGCACTGAGGAAAGGGCTGTACCGGAAGCAGTTAGCCCAATGGGAGTTATGAAGGTAATTGGGGTTGGTGAGCAACCCTCGGATTGGTCCTCTGTGCCATGTATAATGTAATGTCATAGCATTTATAAAGCGCAACACTATGGCCAGAAGGCATCTAGGTGCTAAGAAATAGTCTGGGAGCAAGTCCTCTCCGAGAGTCTTCAAATCGTAGCCAGAAACAAAAAAGATTGTCTTAAGAGCTTCACAAAATGCTAAAGGATCATTTATGCTTCGCAGATGATTTGGTAGTGAGTTCCACATACCAGGAGCAAGGGTGGAGAAAGCACGACCACCCACCCATGCTTTTCGAAAGCACAGGCCCCTCAAGAGTTTCTGAGACTCCAAACGGAGCTGCCTTGAGGGAATGTAAGGAATAAGCTTAGTCTGCAGATACTCAGGACCCAGCTGATAAATGGCCTGAAAAACGTATGTACAGGCGCGTTATAAATGCCATATCAAATCATGAGTGATACAGAGAGTTTTGAACTCAAACGACTACACACAGGAAGCCAGTGCAGTTGAGGATGAAGATCTTCGGAATGGACTTTCGACCAGCTCCCAGAGCCAGCAAAGCTGCAGCGTTCTGAAGAAACTGCAATCTTTGGACCAAGAAAGCTGCTTGGCCAAGATGGATCCATTGCAGTAATCAATACACCTGAGACCACCTTTGCTCGAGACTCAAAAGGTAGGAATTGCAGCGTCTTCCTCAAAATGTTAAGCTTTACAAACCTTGAGTTGCATATTGATGCAATCTGCAGCTCCCTAAAGCCTGAGGCCTGAACTTTAAAACCAAAACTTTTAACATAATTGACTGGGGCAGGCGTGAGCTTAGAGAATCTGGGCAAAAGTCAATGGTCCAGGCTGACTTCGATTCAACGGCGCCTGTCGCCATGATCTGTCTTTGCACCATTCAACTTAAGCCAATTCTTGGCCATCCAGTCCCCCACAGCTGTGAGACAGTTCCTCAGTTGGGACGGGGGACGGGGGGGGGATCATGTTCTGGGAAATCTAGCTGGAAGAGTAACTGTGTGTCATCGGCATAAGTATAGAACCTTACCATGTGCTCCTGAATTAAGTTGCATATAAATGAAAAAGCAGCAGGGACAAAGATGGCCCCTGGGGGACCCCACAAGTCACAGACCTTGGAGGAGGTTGAAAAGGAAATAATGACACTACTGTGTGCACTTCGAGAAAAAGCATGTAAACCAGGCAAGTGTTGTCCCAGTGATTGCTATCCTCTCAGGCCCTTCAGTAGAATACCATGGTCAACAGTATTGAGGGCTGCAGAGAAGTCGAGCAAAATCAAAACTCCAGCCGGCCCACGGTCTTGGAGGCATGCCAGTTCGTCCAAGACTGAAATCATTACCGCTTCTGTACCCCTCATGGGGCGGAAGCCAAATTTAAATGGGTGTAACAAGGCTCTAGATTCTTAAAAACCTGAAAGTTGTGGGGTAACAATAGCCTCCATACGTTTCATGACATAGGGTAAAGGTGAGATAGGCCGATAGAGGCCAAGGCTAGATCAAGCTGAGGCTTTTTCAGTAAAGGAGAAACAAGTGCGTGTTTCAAAGCCTCTCGAACAAAGCCCATGGAGAAAAAAGTCTGCTGTGCTGCAGTAAAACGTGGAATAACCTCGGCCAGTAGGGACTGACACACCTAGAGAGGAATCAAGTTTGCCGGTGAGGACAATTTCAACCTCCATGAAGGGCCGCCCTGACCATATCATCTGTAATAAACTCAAATTGATCCATCCCAGGGAACATTATTTTGTTATCTAGCTGCTTCCAGGACGCATCTTCAGTTTCATCGTCCTCATTACTTGCAATAGATTTGAGAATTATCTGAATCTTTTCATCACAAAAAGAACTAATAAGATCATACTGTGCTTCTGATCGCAAAGGGTCCATAGAAGGGGGGGATACAGGTGAGAGCTCTTTTGGTACTTTGAAGAGTTCTCATGCAGAGCAGGAAGCCGATATCCGCTCGGCAAAATGTTGAGATTTGGCGGCTCGGATGGCTTCCCGATACCGAAGCACTGACTGCTTATAATTAAGCTTAGAGTCTAGATCATATTCTCGTCTCCATTTGCGTTCCATTTGGTGACATCATTTCTTCATGGTCCTTATCTCAGCATTGAACCAAGGAGCTGAAGTCTTAGTTCGTATTATACTGGCTTTGATGGGCGCAAGAGCATTTGCTACCTCTGTCATCGCATTCAGCAGAGCATTACAGAGATCCTGCTTCTCTTTGGCAATGAAGTCGCTGGTACTATCCACACGGTGTTTAACAACAACTGTAGGAGAGACCGTTTTCCAGTGCCGCCGTTGGCCGAAAGTATTAGGCATACTTCCAGTAGGGGTAGCACAGACAATGGTATAAGGAACAACAAAATGATCAGACCGGCAATGGAGCAGATACTGCCACATGTCTTTCTCAGACGAAAATATTAAATCAAGTACATTTCCCTTTTGGTGTGTTGGTAAATGATTACACGAGAAGACCTATATCAGCCAGTGTGCTAATCAGATTTGTAGCGTGTATGTCAGTGGGTTTATTGGGCCTAACATTATTAAAATCTCCCATTATGGACAGATTAGCATATACCGGACCAGATTTGCAATCAGCTTTGCGAAATGTAAAGCAAAGTCCGGCCAAAGATGGAGAAGGGGACCTATAAACCAACACTAGGTATATGGATATATTTGGTGACCACTGAATCCGAATCAACGAAAGTTCACAAGGATGATTGTGGCTTAGAGCAAGTATCGAGCAGGTTATAGATGCTAAATGAATCGGAGCCAGGCCCCCATCTTTCCCAGGGGGTGGGGGGGGGCCTGACTAGGTGATGAATATCATAATTAGAAGGGAGCAGTTGTACAATATCAGGCTCAGATGATGAAGTGAACCGGGTCGCCGTTATACAGAGTAAATCGGGAGAACAATCCTCTGAGTGCAACTGAGCCATCCTTATGTGCTACTGCTGATCTTGCATTAATGAGAAAGCCCCTAAGGGCAGAGGGGTATTTATTACTTTCGTTGTCTAAATCACTATCATTCCGCCTCTTTACTTGCTCATCCAGTCTCACTCGGCACAGTCTCGACTCTGTTGTTGTAAGAGCGGAACCTAGAAACCCTACCGGCCCAAGTTCGTCGGAAGAACGTTGCTATTTCGATAACCTCCCGTATCCGCCTGGTATGTCTGCGACGTCTACTTAGAGGTGCTGCATATTTTTCCATCATATCTGCTGGCGGAAATAGCAGCTTCATATAGTTCTGCCAAAGGGCTCAGCTGTTGCCCACGCCTGAACCAAAATCTCATGCAGGCCTAGCGTTTCTGCTTGAGATGACATTACACTATTCAAAGGAATCCATGCACCTTTTCAATGTTTTACAAAGTAGTTAACGTTTGCCTATTCTATTTGGAGAATTGGAAAGCTATACAGTACAGTGAATGTGTTTATTTTCAAGGAACGTGTCAGTTCAGGTCAGGAAAGCTGGGTTCCTTTTCAATTCCCACCCCGGACCCTGTCCCGCCGCATAATGTACCTGCCACCCCTTCTTTTGACCGGCCTCTCACCCAATAGTTTCTTGGTCCCTAACCTTTATTTTTCCTCCCAAGTCACACCCAATGTGCTTTTTTGTCGCAGTGCCCACTTTAGCCTGCCGTCCCGCGCTACTCAACTTTTGAGCGAACAAACCTTGTACCAGCCACGCTCCAAATCACATACATTTTTCTTTACGTCCTGATAGCTGTAACCCCTATATTCCTAACAGAATAAAATCCCAATACATCTGAATGGCATTACATTTGCTTAAATTCCCACCCCTGGACACCAACGCGCTCCCCCGGACACCCCCTTCTTCAATCTTGCACAACTCACTGCATCTCGCTCCACATTGCGGAAACTTAAACGCACCTCATGGCATGCACGCACAGCCCCGTTATTTATTTATTTTTTTCAAACATCAGCTCAACAGCATATAACACGCCTATTGCGGCACATAGTCTTCGGAGCATTGATTACCCCAGTCTTTGGCCCAATTTTAGTTCCAACTTTAGTTTCCGTGGTTAATCCCCCCACCGCGAATCAACTCCCGCACAGTTCATAACACCCATTTAATGCTTTCTGCTGTACCTCATCTCCCGTTTGCTAACCTCTTCCCACTAAATTCACCTCCACCCCAGGCCTTTTACTGCCCCTCCCAACATTTTCCCTACCACCTTAATCATACAATGCTCCCTCCATCAGTACTTACTCCTTTCTCCTGTTCTCCGACCGTGTTCGCTTCTCCGCACTGCTGCTGGCTCTCCGCCCTTCTTCTTCATGTGGCGTTGAGGATTGAGGCCGTCCCCCCCCCCCCGCACCCTTACCTGTGCTTATAAGCTTGCACAGAGTAGATGGCCTGGCTCGCCCCCCCCCCCCCCCCTTTCTCGCACCTTGCCTACTCCCTCTTCCTGTTCCTTGGTGCCCTCAAGTCTGGAAGGGACCACCCTCTCCCCCCTGCCTGCCCTATAGTTGAAGGGGGATGGGATCCTTGGCCCCAGGGGTGGCTGGTCGGGGAGCTCGACTAGGTTCGCATACCCAGGCTTTTTAATCACTGCTACACTCCACTGACCTTAGATGCTCGGCACATTGTGATGTTCCGAGGAGCAACACTGCTGCGGGCCACTTGCACGCCTTGACTCGAGCAACTACAGACTGTAAGTGCCCCATCTCCCTTCACCACACCTTGTATCTCCCCAAAGTTCTTTGACACCTCAGTGGTTTCCCTACAGCATGCAGCAGAGTTTCTAGAAGTAGGTTATTGTACGGTGATCGGCTTCCTTATAAACCCAAGGTCACGAAGATGGAGGCCCTGGCCTATGTCCTACCTGAAGGGGGAGGTGAGGACGATGCTATTCAGGCATCACAAGGTTAGGAATCAAGTGCTTGCACCAAAATGTCGCCCTCACAATTACGACGGCCGAAAATGCTGCCTTTCTTTTATTTGGACCACCCGCCCCCTTACACCACAGATATATGTGGGGGGGGTATAGAATATAATATGAATATGGAAGGGGGTTGCGGGGATCTCCCCCTGCATATATATATGTCGTGTAAAGGGGTTTAAAAAAAAAAGTCGGCATTTTGTCGCAATAATCACATAGATCCATTGTGGCGAGTGACGGAGATTTCCCTAAAACACACAGTAGGGAGAGGTTCCATAAGTGGGTTATTGACTGGTGTCGGATTTCCTTGTGAATGCCAAGGGCATGAAGATGGGCACTCGCGTATGGCCTGGCTGAAAGGGAAGGCAGGTAAAGATAATGATATCAAGGTATGGCAAGCTTATGAATAAAGTACCTGCACCGAGGCGCGAGCCTCTGAGCAGTGCCTCCCCCGGGCAAGGATTAGCGCTGTAAGTAGCCTTCTCATGGATTTAGATCATAGAATAGAAAGCCTGCTTTGTGTGATAAACATCGTGACCAGAGTAAAGGGAAGATAACGTCATAAGCCCCCCTTTCAGGCGCACTCCGGCACCGCATGAAAACACGAACATACTCCAAAGTGCAGCTACTCATCTGAACGCAAGTGTCACACTAATGAGTGTTTGGATCTTGGCGATTAGGGCTCTGGAGAACCCCAAAAGTTTCAATGAAAATATCACTCGCAATCGAATGAAAACTCCTGTTTCTATTCTAGGATTGAGTTTTATTTAGGATGTATACTGACTGCCGTGCTAGCCATTATGGCCCAGAAGACCGAATTAATGGCACAAGTGCAGTGAGGGCGTTTACCAAGGTTTATGAAGCGGTTGTAACCCATCTTGCTCTTTCAAGAGAAATGGTGGCAGCAGGTAACGCCTTTACATGCCAGTATAAATGCCAGACTGGCATTCACTACTTTCTGTGGAGAAGGCCCTCTCTGCTTTTGGTATTTACATTAACATGGGCTTGTGGATAATATAACAATCCATTTGGACTGTCGTGGATGATTGGCTGCCATTAGTCTGAAAACTCTGCAGGCTGTACTGGTTCGCATAGCTGGTCCATCGTGCAAGGAGGAAGGTTTACCAATATTCCCAAGTTTATAGTTCAGCCATAAAACCCAATCCCGGGGAGGTGCATTGGGTGGTAATGGCCCATGGCCCAGCGCAAGGGCCTTAATCGTGGCTCCTGGTGCCATTACCAGCCATTCGGCCCATTGGATCAGGTTTTATTGTTATTGGCGGCCCAGGTTTTTTAATCTGAAACCCAGGTGCTGACTGACGGGTATCTATTTTGCTTGAATGAACATGATGTGATTACGGCGCCCGGTCATTCAGGCAATATTCTTAAATAAGGTGGTTGCTGCAAAGATGGAAGCTGGGTCTCCTTGCAAAGCCCCTCTTCTATTTCCTTGGCGGCGTGGCGGGGGTGGCTCTGCCCCCACGGAATAAGATAGGTGGGGAGGGGTGAACGGATGGAGACAGGTGGAAGGTGGGGGAAAATAGCGGGGTGGCTGCAGGCAGCCTCTCGGTTTGCTCAGAACGAGAGCATGGATTGTGGGATTCTGCCCACCATCCGAGCAACCTGATTGGCTGCAACGACTGCCCTGGGTGCCAATGAAGCCTTATAGACCTAGCCCAAGGGCCATACCGGAAGTTGTGGGCCCTTAAAACCGAGTTAAAGGGCTGAGCCCAGCGAGGGCGTTGAAGGAGGTGTGCAGGGCCATAACTTCTCTTATTGCACGAGGGCAGGGTCTATAAGGCTATTAGTGCGCCCTTGTTTACATTAACAAAGGGCTAAACAAAGTAATAAAGTCCCCCTGCTTGTCAAAAACCTGAAAATGTTAAACCGTGAAAAAATAATACTAATAATGATCTAATTGGGCATTTACATGCTCAGGCTTTTGAGCAGCTGGTGGATATATTACTTTTTTTAAAGTCCCGTATTGCTGTTTGTTGTGTTTTGGCAAGCACGGATCATGTGTTTGCTGGGTGCGTTGGATGAGGGTCATGGCCAATACACCCAAGGTAAGGATAGTGGGGTCGGTATTTTCAAGTTACCGTTAGGTGCGGCTCGGGGGATGAGTTGAGCGGTGTGGTCGGTGGGGCTGCTCTGGTTGTGGCACACCTGTTAAGCGATGGAGCGCTACGCAGACACAGCCACGGGCAGAGCCACGTTTTGATCCTTCGATTCTTGCACAATCTGCCACCCAACTGGTTGGCATACCCTGTTGGTTGCCCTGGCTGCTTACTGCCGCTGGTCCTTGCTCGGTAATGAGCCAACCAACAAACCATTGCCATTTTTGTTCGCGCATGCAGTGCATCCCTTGACTCTGGGGGACATCCTACGTGAGCATGCACTTGTGATATTCTTCGTGGACCGAGTTATTGTATTGGAAATAAAGTTACTTGCATTGATTATTTGCGAAAAGATTTGGGGGAGGAGGAGCGTCCATTAATCAGGGACGGTCTCAAACCACACGCATCCGCACCTTTCTTGGTAAAGGTTCCAGCCAAGAGTCCAACCCTATTGAGACCCTCTCCTGATCTGACTCGAGGCAAAATTCTTCACCAAAATGGTTTTTCCTATGGAGACTCTGGCTTTAGCTTCAACCAATCCAGATTCCTCACACAGTCACTGCTTTGTGATTCTACCTCCCTGCACAACCAGGTACTACTGCTACATGCCTGTAGTTTCGAAGCACTGTAAGTACGTGAATTTATAAATCCTGCTTCCTTCCCCGCGAGTGTTAACAGCTATCTGCATGCATGCTCCCATCCCTGCTCCTTCTACTCACCCTTTTCAACACTCTGGCCTTTGACGCTGCCTGTGAGAGCAGTGCAGGACATGGAGTTGTTTTCTACACCTGACCGATAGCCTTGATCACGGAGAGTCTCCTATCTGCTTTATAGGCATTCTAGGCATGATCCCAAAGGACTACTGCATGTATTTGCAGTGTGAGTAGCAGCAACATTCTCAATCCAGGAATGCGTAAAACGATCTTGCAAAATTTCTCACAAGATTCAGCAATGTGTTTTTTTTTTTTAGAGATTTCCATTTTTGAAAACTCTTTTATGGACAACAACAAAAAAAATCTCCTTTTGATATCTGTTCCATTTATGTGAGCATCCTGCACAATTAGTGGAGAAGGTTGAAAGCACTACATGTTTGCGAATTCTCTGGGTTCTGCATTTCTCTGTAAGAGATTTAAGGTGTGGCACAGCAAATGGAGTGCTCACATTTCACACATGGGGACAATTCACATGGCATAACTTATCCAGAACTATGGTGCGTGAGTGAAGGTGCGTCATGCAGCGCCCCTCTGTTGAAGGACTCCAGCAGTCAGGTCAAGGTTCGAGAAGAAGAGATTGTGGGTGTCTGATGCAATACATAAGGAGTAGTATAAGGGGGTGGGGGGGAAGGAATGGACGGCTGTATGTTCAAGGACGAGGGGCTAAAGTCAGGGCGATGTGGGGGCAGATGGCCAACTTCTTGCTGATTGAGACCCACACCAACACCAGCATCGCCACCTCTTTTTGAGTCGAGGGAAGAGAGAAAAGACAGTGAAGTCAGTGTGCAGTGCAGCAAGGGTTGCCGTGTCATGGGGGGCGGGGGCAGTTTTCAATGGGGGCCATTTTAGAGAGCTGATGGTGGTCAGAGTTAAAGTAATGAAATAGGTTTTATTGCAGATGGATTGGGCTTTCTAGGTGCCCAGGTTGAAGAGGAGTGTGGAGAAGTGGCTTAGTGGTGATGGACGAGATAGGCCAGGTAAGAGTGTGTAGGGCATGGAAGAGTTAAACTGCCTGGGTGCTATTTGGGGGTGAGCAAAGGATAAGAATGGGGAGAGGGGTGCTCGGGAGGATTGGGGAAGAAGTGGGACAGTGTTTGGGGTAAGCAGAGAGCTTGAACACGAGTTATAGCGAGGACCGTGAGGAGGAGAATGCTCGGAAGGTGCGTTATGCGCAGGAATAGGAGGGTGGAGGGAATCACCTGGATCGCTTGGAGGAGAGAGGAGTGTGAAGGTACTCCAGGAGCTTGGACCATGGATTTTGGTTATGAATACAGGGAAGGAAGTGGCAGATTCAGCTGCTTGGTGTTGACCATAGAATAGGACGATGGGGAAGCATTTGGTCTAGTGGGGAGGAGCGTAGGTTTCTCATTCTGGGTGTGCAGGGCCATAGGCAACCAAGAAATGCAATTCTAAATCGTGATACTATCCAGTTGCGCAGGGCCAAGTGAGGGCTGCGTAAGGCATTGGAAATAGATGTTTGACATATTAATGTCGGTACAGATTGGAGTGCCTTTCCCCTTGTACGCTGGTTTGTCTTGTTGTATAATAAAGTTTTAGATCTTTCATGCAAGTTTGTTCTTGCTCACAGGCATCTGAGGATCCTGTCTAGGGTTCGTGTCCAAGTTGGCAGACGGTTTTCTCGGCACGTGGTGATGTTTATTGACAAAAGAATAAGCAGTGCCAAATGGTTGTTCATGTTAACACCCGATCCGGCAGGCCCGATTGGGTATTAAGGCCATTAGTAGCCCGGGTTCGCAAAGCGGCAACAGGAGGTGCTAAAAAAAAAAGGATTTTTCTTCCTACAATTTGATGCGCACAGCGTCCCATTGTACGACGGAAAGTGTTTTTCCAACATTGCTGCCATGGAAAGGGAGTCCCTCTTCCCTTTCCATGACGGCCGTTCTGCGCAGCTAGGCAAGTGCCCTTCGGTGCGAGTGCAGCAGCAATAAGGTAAGTTGGTATGGGAGGGGTTCAAATATTTTTTAAAGGGACGGAGGTGTGGGGGGAAGATGGCAGTGGGGGAGCCAGCCGTCAAGCGGCTTGGAACGCGGGCTTACACCGGCAGTTCAAGCCTGCGTTACTAGTCACCTGATTGGCTGGCACCCCTGCCTGGGTGCTAATGTTGGGTATTGGAGTTACTCCTTTGGAGCTGGATGGGGTGAAGATCATTTGTGCGAAGGGAATTCATCTTAGTAACCCTGAGAGTTTTTATCAATTTGTTGAAGGCAGGTTCTGATCTCTTCCAGAAAAGGGCTAGTGGGGGCGGGGGGTGGGGCCGAACGTATTTGTGTGTTTTTCAGGGTGAGTATTAGTTTGTTCCTGGCCTTTCATTAGTCAATCAGGATTAAGGTTCTGGCTGAGTATGGCTGCTGCTTTGTTGGGTTCATTTTGAGTGTATTCTCCTGCGAAGGGTCATGTGCTTGGTTATGAAGAAAATCCCCTCTTTTTTTTAATACATTTACTGAGGAAGAGGGGGGAGCGGCTGGATCCCTGCATGATGCCAAATGCATTAAGTGGTGTTCATATGAAAGGGGGCTGTGTAATCTGCAACCTGCCGTCATAGGTTTCATTCCCGGCAGGGCTGGCACATTCCGAGGTATAACAATTGAGTTCCAATGTTTTGGCTGGTAACCTATTAGCACATCGCTTAGACGCAGGGAGATTGTCCTGAGCCACTCCATACAAAGTTAATCATTGTTTGTTTATAGCGTTGTACTTGGCATTGTCAGAGAAGACACCAACACAAAGCACAATCCGGATACCTTAATGGCCATTACATTGAAAACACTAAGATAGTTGAGCGAAATGCAACGAGGGACCTCTCAGTAAACAGCATTATACTTCGGCGTGGGGAAGCCATCCAGTCAGCACAGTGGGATGAATCTGGTGACATGGGCCCCCTGCTCTGAGGTAACTTTAGGATGCTACCCCACATGCACCAACTACCCCTGCCATTGCCAACCCCAAGGTGCCCCTCAACCCGCCCTGCCATGCCTATCATCTAGCAGGGGTGCAACTAGACTAACATTTTGTGGGGGCTGCTCCTTCTAATGTTGGGAGAGGGACTAACTTTAAAGACTGGGGTGGGGACAAACTTAATCTACACAATTGAATGAGACTAGTCTGGTGAAGCTTGAATGTTACATGGAGTGAACTCTCCCCTTCATATCTGAAACCACACATTTAAGGACTGCTGTGAGAATGCGCTCTCTCCTGTCCCTCACCCTTCCGATCACCCCCCTGGCATTAAAGTGCTACCACCACATAAGGTTTTCATTTGCCTAAAAATGTATGCATACACATGCAATTGCTGACCAATGACATGCTTTACATTAGTATTTGCCAGGACTGTGTTGACTGCAGGCATCATATATTGCATGTGCCGTCTTCGGTCAGCCAGGCCAAGTCAACATCATCCAACATTTCCGGGGGGCCCTAAAGGCCTATCTGCCCAATTGTCGTTGCGCCACTGCCCTCTACAAAACCTGGCCCTTACTTAATCTGCGGTCCCAGCGCCATCCCCATTCTCCCGTGGCTGCCATGGAAACAGACAAGGGACTTGATTTTCAGCACCTTTCTCGTTTCCATGGCAGGCTATCTTAGATTCGCCGGCTTAATTTTCATGAAAGGAAACCATAAAAAAAAAAGAAAATGTTTTAACATCCCAGACGTGATGCTGGTTTGTTAATGATGGCGGTGGGTTGGGGGTGAGGGGAGTAGGGTGGCGGGGCTGTACCCTGAGCAGCTGGTGAAGGCACATTCTTGACTTTGCCTATCACCTCAAGCTGATCGGTATTAACCTGCCAGGAATAAGCCCCAGCCACCGCCATTAATACATCATTATACCAAGAGAGTTTGCAAAGTGTTGACCATGAGACTTTCTCTGTGGGTACTGTGCAGTTTCCTAAGTAGAAAAAGGGAAGCCATGAAACGGAGAACCCAGCAACCCTCACATCTGTACAAAACAAAATAAATCACACTCTGGCAGGCAAGGCAGACAAAAATCGCCCCGCACTCCTGATGCTGTTAGACCTTCTGCAGCCTTCGATCTTGTTGATCACGCACTGCTGGTGACAAGACCCGGAGATGTCGCCATTTGCTCTTCCTCAGTCTTTAATTGGATTTCTTCCTTTTTGGGACCCCACACAGTACAGGTTTGTATGGGGAACGATCACTCCGCCCCCATCACACAAACTTGCCGTGCCCCTCCAAGTTCCTGCTCGTCACTGCTCCTTTTGAACATCTACATTCGGCCGTTGCTTGACCTGTTGAACAGCCTGGGAGTCCAATATACCAATTATGCAGATGACACCCAGGTTGTTCTCAGTGGGCACTACAAGCAGGACCTTACCTCTCTTAATACCATATAAAACGCCATACAGAACTGGATGCCCCACAATTCTTTAGCCCTTAATAATTCCGAAACCAAACTCATGATCATTGCCACCAAGAATACTCGGAGCAAGCTCACTTCTGACTATTCTGACTTCTTGATTACGGATCACACTATTCCGGTCTCAAAGAAGGTGAAAACCTTCGGAGTAATCCTAGATGACGAACTATCAATGAAGCCTCACGTTTCTTATATTAGGTCGGCATGCGGCTTCATCAACAAGCACATACAATATATTCAACCGTTCATTACCGATTAAAACTGCGCTCAGTTGTCTACGGCGCTAATTAACTCAAGGTTAGACTACACTAATAGTCTCCAGGCCGGCACCACTTCTCTAAACATCAATGCCTTTCAGGTTACACAAAATAATGCTGTACGTACCATCTTCGAATTTACCCGTCGCTCACACATTTCTACATTCAGGAAAACCTTACACTGGCTCCCTGTCAGGCAAATAATATCTCACAAAGTCCTTACTCTAGCTCACAAGTGCTTATCTTTCTCATGCCCATTATATCTATCGGATCCTACTAAAAGCAAGACAGCCGCCAGAAATCTTAGTTCATCTATCACACCCACGCTGATCCAGCCAAGATTCAAACTGATTCGTTTTGGCGGCACAAGCTTCGAAGTCGAAGCTCCTCTTCTCTGGAAGTCTCTTCCTGCTCCCATACGCCTTATTGACAACTATGCCTCTTTTTAAAAAAGGCCATTAAAACCCATCTCTTCAATCTCAGTTCTGATTAGTTCTCCCTGCTCTCTGCTTCCCGGTTTGCTCACTGCTTGTTTGTACGTCTCGTCTAGTTGTGTGCGCCTCGAGGCCTACGGGCATGTGTGCGCGGTACAAAAATTGAAATAAATGACAAAAGTCCTCTAGGAACAGCCTATAAGCTGAACAGAAAAATGGGGAATGTGAGGTTGGCAATGCTGCACAAAAAACACAATACTCTTTGTATCTCTGGGCCACACAGACATTGCTTACCCAGGATGCAGGCAGAAAGCGGCAGTCTGGTCATGATGGTAAGAGGTCAACCTCGCCCCCAGGCTTCAGCTGTGATGTTCCAGCTTCTGAAAGCTAAACTTTGCCAACAGCAAGGTTTGACCACCTGTGCTTTCAGCTTAGACCTAGTAGGTTCCTGGCTGCGGTCTTGAGTGGTTTCTATCTTCAACTAGCTCCTGGATTCTAGAGGAGGAGGGCGGGGGCTGGTTCTGGGGTATCCTTCTGCTGTCACAACATCCGGGAGGTTCATGCAGATATTTGGACTGGATTCAAAAGTAACACGTGGAATATTGAAAATGAAAATCTTTTGTCTGCTTAATGCCAAATGCCTCGAGCTGCTGATTGTCCTTCAGAAGGCAGTCGTACTGACCTTCCAGTCTGGCTGCCAGCCCTGCTGACCAACACCGCAGACCCAGCCCTGCTCTTCCCCTCGCCCTCATTTCCCTGCCTCTGTCTGTGCGATTCTTCGCCGCCCCCAACCCCGCTATGTTTTGATCAAAGATGAACTATGCAGAGGTGTAGACAGGGTAGGGCCTGAGGGGCAAGGCCCATCCAAAATCTGTAAATGCCCACTCAGCAACACTGTGTGGGCATTTACAGATATTTTTGTCAGTGCAGTGGGCCCAACTACATTAGCTTCAGGCCCCGTTTGCTAGACAATCCTGGCTACATCTCTGGAACTATGTGTTGCCATCGTCGAATACAGCCGCTGCTTCAATGGGAGCACCACGGCTCCTCGCTGTTCCGTGCATGCTGTTTTACCGCCAATGTTGGGCTGTTGTCTGTGCTCTGAGAACTACTTACCCATGTGTGCTACGGGAGAGGCTATCACCTCTATTTGTTTGGACTGTGAAGTTACCTCTTTTTGCTTGGGGGGTTGATGTGCTCCTGTGCTCGGGGGTCTTGGGTCCTGCTGGGGCTCTGCCTGTCCTGTGGCTCTCCAGCGCACCTGTGGCTGCTCTCTCTGGTTATCATGCTCCTTTTGCCACTCTGCCTGCCTGTCTGACTTGCTTTTCTTCTCTCTCTCTCTCTCTCTCTCTTTCTCTCATCACATTGCTGCCCCAGCTGGATCCAGTGGCCTCAGCCGCCTCCCCGGCCCGGAGTCAGGTACTGTACCCCTGCCCGCCAGCGTCCTCGGGGGACCTACTACCGCCATCTGTCTGGGCTGGTGTGTGTGCGCGCGTGTCGTGCTGGAGTGTAAGACTCTTCGCCTCTCTCACCCCCTCTGTATACTCCCGCCCTCCCCGAATTCCATGACCCCTTTTATGTTACCCCTCACGCTCCCCATTTGAACCTTTTCGTTGATCGTGTTTCAGCATGCGTTCATGGTAAAGCGATGACACGGCTATATAAAAGCATCATATGCCGCCTATGGGCCCTTATATCAGCAAGTGAACGCCAAGAAGTCTCATATTGCTTGATGTACAGCTAGAGAAGTGTGGCTATTGCATGTATACATCAGCAGCAACTTGCTGTTTAAAATCTAGAAATATGAAATGAAAACGATACCATCTGGCATTCCATTAACCAGCAGTTTCTATCAAACGACATTTCCCATTGCTGGTGAAACAACAGTTCTGGTTAGATTTTTTTTTACTGGACTATACATTTTGAGGGCCTGATAACCGAGTGTCCATAGGGCAGATAAGCAGAGCAGGAGGCTCCATAAATGGGAGCCAAAAGGCGGGATATCTTCCGTCCAGATGCCTGGCCGTCCCGTATCCACCATATTTGCTTGTACGGCATCATTGGGTTCTCAGTGATGCCAGATATTAAAGCGATTATTTTAGTTACTATTTTGGTTCATTGAAAGCCCTTTTTCGATCCAGTTCAATGATGTTTTTAATGCAATAAGCAATACTGAGGCAGTTTTGACTCCAGAGCTGGACTCAAGGATATTTGAAATACCACCCCTCTTGCCAAATATAAGTAGGGGGAAGATCCCAGGTTGCAGCGCTGTAACAGGACTGGTCTTTGGCAGTCTTTGGGTTTGTTTTTCAGGAGCAAGAGCGAATTCGCCTGACCACCCAACCCCTCTGGAGCATTGCCCTTCAATTCGTTTTTGAAAATTGGGCTTTGGGCATCCAAAGGGTGCAAAGAAACTAAAGGGTCCTTTTATTTTCCAGAGATGGGACTGGGCAGAAGTATACCTACTTTGGGGCGTTTAAGGGGGTTAGAACGCCGTGCTCGCCATGGAAGAGCTGTAGCCTTCATGTGAAAACCTGGCCTTGGCCTTCCATTAAATTCTGCCCCCACCCACAAGCTGCAGCCCACATATACTGAAAACATGTTACTACAGTGGATCTGATACACAGACCCGTCTCTCCATGCTTTGTGTTTTTACAGTTTATCCTACTGTTTTTAGCTTGTTTCCCGCCCAGTTTATCCAGAGACAGTAAAGATTTCATTTTACTGGTGTGCATATACAATTTATGCCATCAGAAAAGAGAAACTTACATTCTGCCAGAAGTTTGCCATGCGTGAAATAGTGAATGTTACAGATTACCTGCAAGGGTTATCCCCTCTTTACGGGTTCTAGTGGGTATTTGGCCAAACTTGGAGCAAAATATTGATAGCTGTCTTTGGCTAAAGTATTTTGCATTTACGTATTGTAAAAGTTGTTAAAACAATTTGAGTCAAGTCACACACTGCACAGTGCCAACCATTAGCCTTCACTGGAAGTTCACCCTCCGTTCAGAGCCCAATGGGAAAAGCATTGTGGGTTTGCAATTTGCTAAACTCATCTCAAGCCAGACATTTCTTCAGGCTCTGGGCAACTACAGTCTAAAATCTTACGGTTGGGGCATTAGGGCACGTGTATCAGCAAAGTTATGGTAGATTTCGAATGGCTTGTGGGAAAAAAAAACACGCCCACCTGAAATGTGAAGTAGAGGAAGCCATTTTAGTCATGTCACACACACCAAAGCACCGCCCAGTAGCCATTACTCGAAGTTCACCTCCAAATGGGCAATGTATTGTGGGTAAGCAAAACACTCAGATGTTAAACTTTTGCTCCTGGAAAATGTCCTGTTTTTTAAATAGGGCAGTATTATTTTAAAGAAAGCATCTTTCAACCCAAAACAGACAGTTCACAAGGCTGCAGACACTGCATACCACTTTCACCCTTATTAGGGAATCACCAGTACAATACAGGGCAGCTTTTTGTAGTTGGAACATTGGGGCATGTGCAGCAAAGACCAGAAGACTAATGGTGGGTTTAAACGGTCTTTCACTTCAGAGCCAAATGGGCAATGCATTGCGGGCAGCACACTAACCCAGCAGAGGTTGCCTACGTGAGACCGCCATCCTCTAGTCTACCCTCAAGTGCCCTTGGAACGCTGGTTCCAGACAGCTGGAAAATAAAGATAACTAGCTCTAAGGAGCAACCAGTCCCGTATTCAAATGATTGGACACAAAGGGGCAAAGCAAGGATCTAGGCGGTTGCAGATATTACTCGGGGTCGCTAGATAAAGACAGTGTGGGAGAGGGCTCCAAACGGGACCAAAAGGAAAACTAAACAGCAACTCAGAGGGGGTACAGGCAGGATACATGCAGTACAAGAATAGGTTACGGGAGGAAAAGGGGGGTTAGAAAGAGGACACAGGGACTACTTGCAGGACCTGAGCAGGATACATGGACTACAGTTGCACGACTTTTCTTTGGCCCCAACCCCAGGGACTGTATCTCTCCAACCCTGAAATCTCTCCACTGGCTCCCGGGGGCTGCAAGGATCACGTTCAATGCCCTTTCCATCGTCCAGAAGGCTTTCTGGGGCCAGGGCATGCATTACATCCAACTCCCTCTTCCAAAATACCTTCTGAGCCCTTTGTTAAGCTACCTCCAACTCCAGGGTCAAACCCATCTCCAGGCAGAGAGTGGGGGGTACATCTCGCTCCTCTGCAGATGCTTCCCTCTGGTATGGTCTTCCTGCCCCTCTCAAACTTGGGCTGGACCACCTGAAGTTCTGGAAGCAGCTCAAGACCTTCCTTTTCTCCTCTGCTTTCTCTCCCTCCCTCCCCTGATGACCTACCTGTCTGTTGCGCTGACTGGCTACCCTCTGAGCCTCACTGGGTACCAGGCTCCTCCATGAACATTCTCCACTGCACTGCCTCCAGACCTACCACACACTTTGGCCTCTGAATGTAACCTCTACAGTCCCCTGCCTCCTTGCACTTCCCCAGAGCTGCACTGCTTGGGCTGCACTTACTGAGAGCAAATGTTGCCCTGATTGCACTTCCCTCTCCCTGGCACTTCCCCCTATCGCCCCCCCGCCCCCTCCGCACTTGTGTGGAATTCGACCATCTGCACGGTGGGTGTGCGCTCATCTGTGCATTTTGGAAATTTTATAAGAAATTGAATGATGGAAGATCAACCTCTGGAAAATGCATGGGCTAATCCTATGCTCACCGCACAACATACACCTAGAGCTGTGTACTCTGGGTGGACACAGCCTACAAGAGCAGTCCTCCCTGTCACATTTAGTTGGCGGCCCGGAAGTTGATTCATCGCAGTTCTGTCGCACTTGCACAATCTGAATGACACAAAGCCTAGTAAGATTGTGTGTCTAGTCCTCCCTCTGTCTTCCCTACCTTGTCTGCTCGCACCTTGAAACACTTCTGTATCCGTGCGTTATAAATTGCAGATATCATATCACACACAAGCAGGTTACGGGGGCAAAGAGGGCCATAGGATGGGAAAAGCGTATCGGGACATGGGGATACGATCAAGATACATGCAGTACATAAGTAGGTTTTGGAGAGGAAAATGGGCTGATGGGTAGGGCAAAAGGGGACTACAGGCAGGACGTTCGGGGCGTATAGGCAGGATCCATGCAATACATGTATAGGTTACAGAGGCAAAGGGTCCAGGTCTAAGGGAGCTAAAGCCAGGATGTGGGAGGGGGGGCTAAAGTCTGGACATGGGCGGGCTACCAGCAAGATGTATGCAGAGGTTATGGAGAGGCATAAAGGGGGCTACGGGCAGGACGTGAGGGGTACTACAAGAAGGATGCATGCAGTACATATGAAGAAACGATGAGGCATAATCGCCATACGCAGGAAGAAAGGGTCCACAGGCAGGAGTCCGACAAGAGGTTTTTATAGAAGGGCATTCTGGTGTCAGGGGGGCATAAGGGGATATAGGCAGGGCACAGTGAGGCTCATAGAGGGACGCAGTATAACAGAGGGGCTAGAAGGACCAGGTAGAAGAGGGCCACAATGGGTTACAGATTGCAATTGGGACAGCAGGTAGCACAGTTTAGGATTGGGTGGGATGGGTTCCCCCTATTATCAGTGAAAAATCAAATGGCTTGTTCTGACTGTATCTCCTGTAAACTGCAAGCTCATTATACAATTGTTTCTTTTTTATTAATAAGATGTTGCCTGACTTTTTTGCAATAACCTGCATTATTATTAATCGTAGCATCCTGGAAACCCCAAATCATAAAATATGTAATGGATAGGGGGCAGCAGCAAATCGTTGTGCATTGCTAGACATGGAAACCGGGAACGTGACAGTGGCCCCTCAACCACTATCCACAGAGCGATAAAGGGTGGAGGCGAGAAATTGCACCCAGAAAAATACAAAGGGGTATCAAATCAAATAATGCTAGGGATAAAGATCATCCTGTCATCGGTCTCCTAGCACAACATTCAGCACGAGGACTGCTTCCTTTAGGCAGTGCCACCCCTGAGCACATACTTGATGGTTTCCAAGGCGGGCACTCCGAGGTGGCACACAGATCACAGGCGTGGCTGTGCTCCCGGCTCACAATGCACACCCTCTCCGTTATTAGGGACTGGACATACGTTCATTTGAACAGCCTTCCAAAGTCCAGTACAGCACTCGGTGAGTAACCTTTCTAACGCAGCGACAAGCTAAGCATGTTGCATGCACCCTTGCGCTTCCAGAAGTAGCTTTTCATTCTAGATTTTCTTTCCATTCCCTGCCCGCTCCTTTCACTTCCACATCTGCTCCAGCTGTATATCTTTTTCTGCTAATAACCACTCTGCTCCAAAATTCACTTCTGAACCTCTTTTTGAGTATTTAATAAAAGCTCCCGCTGTACTAGCCCCATTACACACACTCGCCATGATGGACCATCAAAGAGCAATGTCTCTGGACCACCACCTGCGGCCAATGAATCCTCCGTAGTCATGTGTTTGACCGTAGCCACCTTTCTTAGATTTGTTTTTCGCATGAAAGTACTCCATCATGAATGTGCATTCACATTTTTCTTTTTTTCATCAATACACCCTTGATTATTATTATTATTATTATGGTATTTATTGAACGCGGCCTATGCTTCGAGAAGTAACAGAGTGCTTTACAGAGGTATACACCAGTACAGATACATAACGGAGTGCTATACAGAGGTATACACCAGTACAGATACATAACGGAGCGCTTTACAGAGGTATACACCAGTACAGATACATAACGGAGCGCTTTACAGAGGTATACACCAGTACAGATACATAACGGAGTGCTATACAGAGGTATACACCAGTACAGATACATAACGGAGCGCTTTACAGAGGTATACACCAGTACAGATACATAATGGAGCGCTTTACAGAGGTATACACCAGTACAGATACATAACGGAGCGCTTTACAGAGGTATACACCAGTACAGATACATAACGGAGCGCTTTACAGAGGTATACACCAGTACAGATACATAACGGAGCGCTTTACAGAGGTATACACCAGTACAGATATATAACGGAGCGCTCTACAGAGGTAACAGAACAGATTTACAGTAGGGTGGAATACAGAGGGGCACAGAGGATGGGTACAGCTTTACTGGTGAACATTGTGCAATCACACATTTAAGCAATGGGCATGTTTAATGCTAAACCAGTCCAGCTGGTGCTTAAGGTTTATAAAGGGAAAGCTATTTATTTTGCCAAGGATGCAATGGAGCTGTGGGATATAGCAATGTTGAGCTCTCAGCCCCTAATTTTGCAGTCCACCAGGAATTGGGCTGCAGGTTTATTAGTGACTTTATCGCAGCTCAGCCTGTAAATCATTGGCTCAGAGTTTGGGGGAACAGCAAAGCCGGTTTAACCCAGTTGCTAATTAAACACTTGGTTCCTAGGGTCCCCCACCTGAAGATTCCCTGGCTTAGGCATGTAAAGGCAATATTGTCAGAAGGAGACATGGCTCAATACTTTTATATGAGAGTTGTCATGTTGAGCAATGTTCTGAGAGCTATAAAAGTAAGGGTGTTCCAGCGTATTCAGGATAATAGGGAGTCATTCGAGATCCAGAGGCCTGCTAATAGGAAACATGCGATTATTGCTAGCCCAGGTCTGCAGAAATATTTGTGATGGGCACAGAACCTTTCTCAGCGTGTTGTCATTACCAGGGCATGTTTTAATTGTATTCATTTAAGAGCAGTGGTGGCGGCGGCTTGGTCCAATGGCAATGCAAATCAGTTGTGCATTTTTCGCGACATGCCAAAGGAAGACTTGGCCATTTTTTACTGCTTTGGCCAGCTTTCTCGTTAACGGGAGATCGCGGGCGTAAACCACTCTTGCAGGGCCAGGGAATCCTTCAGTTTCACCGTGCTCTGAGCTCCCTGCTATGGGTGGGCTCTGTCTCTGTGGGTTGGAGTTTGCGATCATTTTTAAAGAATGCGTTAACTTTGAGGACATTTGTAATGAGAATTGTTTGAATTGAAGGTTCTTGTATTTTAAAATGTTGCAATGTTTTTATGATGGTGGAATCATGTTTATTTTTTTTATTTCGTGATGTGTAATTAATTGTTGTTTTTATGGGAACGTTTTGTATTCCCCAAATACACTTTTGTACTACATTTGAATGTGTCAAGTAATGGACCAGCAAGGGATTTCAATTGGAACATTGTTTTCTGTACCAGTATTTTCATTATAAAGTCAAAACCAGCCATTTGATGGACACAAGTGTGATCCATCTGGCTTCATATTCAAGGCTAGAGTGTGCTGCACTGACGATCCCCTGTTAAGGGTGAAACTGCTATGCAATTCTCTGAAGCTTCAAGAAATGTCCATCTTGGATTGGTAAATGCCATCTTTAAAATAGCATTGCCTTTATAGACAAAGGCATCTTCCTGGAACATAGGCTTAACATGTGTGCTGCCCCTAGTGGAGAAAACTGCTGCACCCCAGACCTGTCCGCCACTGCTGGACCTGCGAGAGGGCATATCCCCCGTCCAGTTCAGCAGTTGAGGCACTGTTCAGTTTGTCATTTCAAACATTATTTGTCAGCAACATTAAGGTGGACACGTGCATATTATTAGCATCACGAGTGTTCCGTTTCATTTCTGAGCTCTAACTTCAACTTTCATATGATCTGTCAGTATGTTACCTTGCAAAGCTCTTCTACTGTGCCCACAAGAGGTGGCGGCAGTTGTTGAATAACATGCTTTGCTAATATACCCGGCAACTCCTGACATGAATACAATCCTGAGCAGCATTTATCAAACAGTAAAGAACAGAGCGCCGAAAAACGAGTCCTCATTTTTTCAAACATATTTTATTGGATGTTTTTCAAAGAGAATCAAAGGCAAAAGGTACAGATTCTCTTCGGCCCTCTCCTGATCCTCATATACAAGTACATGGAGTGGGCCTGAGGGAGAATGCAACTGTTAGACACAAATCCGTGACAGTGCTAAAGGATGCGAGGCAGAGCCAAAAGGGGGTGGGGGGGGGGGGGACAGCGCTCATTAGCAATAGCTTAGACACTGGTGCACCCGAGAGAAACCAGGAAGAGGGCGTTGACATTTTCTTGGGTGTTGGACACTTTAGTCATGTGGGCGACTACCTCTGCAACTGTAGCCCGAGGGAGAGTTGTCACTCAATAGAGGCTCACTTCCACCTTTTCTACCTGAGGCCTTAATAATGACATGAAGCTGCCTTCACCCGATTGCTCAGGTGCAGGAGGACGGGGTGGGTACTTCATCCTGCCAAGGTATTGACCACCTCACACTGAATATTAAGAGTTCTGTCTTGTATCCTAAAGAACCACAGTGATAAAAGTTGTTTAACACAAGCTCTCATTCCATCTCTCCTTCCTCGCTGCCACCGCACAGGGCCAACTGGAGGACCCCTTGGCTGCCGTCGTCAGCACAGCTTCTTCTCTGCCGCAGGTTGGCTGCTGTGGTGATAACCATGTTCCACGTGTGGTTTTGTCTCTCCTGTAATGTGACTTGCTGTATCCCCTAAGCCCTGTGATGTTTAGTGTTGTGTGGTGCATGGCTTAATCTGTTTTCAAAAGTGTGATGTGACCTGATCCCTATGTTTTTGGGAGTGTTGTGTTTGCAGACCATTGGCTGGATCCCGCTTAGGAGGGTATTGTTGGTTCTCAATGGCTGGCGCCACCAGAGGCCTGCTTACCCAGGTTGTTTCAAATCTGTGACAGCTGAACATATTAAAAAAAAAAAAAAATCCCTTCACCCCGGGGAGCACATGAGTTGCACATTATCTTTGCTGCTAATAGTGACGTCTCAAAGTGGTCAAGTCGTTATACGTGACCAAAGTCTGTAGATCCTTCAAACTCAGCAACAATAGTTTTTCCATCCTCATGATGAGTAGAGTAGGGGTGCGGGGGGGCTTTAGAATGGTGCCACCAGGAACGGAGTTGCCATGGGGCTCCACATGGGCAACATACCAAAGCCTTTTAGGGAGATAGGGGTTTATATTTTCGAACTATGCACCAATGAGAACCCATAGTTGAAGAGAAGGATGAAGCCACACAATGCACAGCAACTCCAAAGACATACTTCACAATAAAATGGCCCTAAAATGTGAGGGAGTGTCGGGTCTTGACGTTTTCAGAACGCAGGGGAAGATGAGCTTCAGCAGTGTTGGGGCCAACGAGAGTGATGCACAGCAGTATAAAATGTGAACAGTTTGCTCATAGATAAAGAAAAAACTATTCAGATTGGATTACGTTCCCAAATAAATGCTGTCCTAAGTGTGATTTCAATGCAACTTATTTTCAGTGTTCTCCACCTGTTCCCCATCTCCCTGTTTGATTGGAGAATCGGTGCTCACTTTCGCCTCGGCCCCCATTGTGGCGTGCAGATGAGGTCATGCCTCTCAGCTGACTTCAGTTGTGCGGTTCCTTTGAAAAGTGCCTATTTTTGGGTAATCCATTATGAGGGGTGTACCTGAAATATTTGGGCGGTTTATGTACTCAAGACACATTCTATTCCAGAAAGTGAAACTTTACTCGGTTTTAGTGCTACAGCTCAATCGCATGTGAAAGTAAATTCGGAACATTGCAAATTACACCTGGGCAGTGAACGTCAAGACATATCATTGTATTTTAAGACCCCACACCTGTAACACAAGGCTGAGGACCTCTGAACCCTGGCCATCGGCTGTGCTCTCTGACTTGCTGCAATTTCATGAGCTCTTGTAACCGGTCTCCTCTTTTGACCCCTTTGCAGGCCAAAACAGAGGAACACATAGCACAGGAGCAGGCGTGGTACGAGACGGACAAGGTGTGGCTGATTCACAAAGATGGCTTCTCTCTGGGTAAGGACAATCTTCTATGTACTCCTTCTCAAGGAGGCTTATCCATGTTTCTCTGACATTCAGTGCACTGCGACGCTGCTGGAGAGCATTGCTTAGAAATCCGCCTATTACAGCAATTAGGGGAACACGTCTACCTCTTCCACATTGTTAGACATTAGGCTGAACAAATTAAGGTTTAAAAAATGGATACATATATATATTTTTGACTGCTGAGTGCCTAATTGCAGGTGCATCAAAACACTTCTGTAGGGGTTTGAGTGGGGAGAGATGGGTTAAGTTGAGTAAACAAGAAAAGGTCAGGCGCGCACTCTAGTTCCCAGTCTTTTTAATCCTCAAACTAGTAATAACAGTGTTTGATCCCAGCAATGTTCAAAATAACGGTTAAATCCCAACTGCCAGTTCAAATGCACAATAGTTCTGCTCCTCCAAGTACTTTCGAGTCTCCAACTCTCTTCAGGGAGGCTGTGTTTATATTCAGCTGTTGCCAATTGCTTTTTTAATTGGTCTCAAGGAATTCTGGTCTTTGTAGTGATGCCACAATGTTTTGTTCAGGAGACCAGGAACTAACTCCCCTCCTTAAGTTGAGTTACCTCATCCTGTGCCTAGGCTCTTCAGGGATGCCCGCAGGTGGCTTACAAGAATTCTACGCCGCTTGGATGGAGTCTCAAAGAGCGTTTACATGCCCACAGTACACTCATCCTGGCCCCTGCAGTATTAATCGGGCGTCTTGTTTCAGGGTAATTTAAAAATCCACCCAAAATAGGATACACACATTTATCTACCTATAGTTTATTTTTTAAAGAATCTAGAAGCCCTAATTGAATGGTGTTGATGTAGCGGGCTGATCTTCCAACGCACCTTATAGGGAGACGGGTGTAGGCGGGCACATAATATACAACTTAACTCTTCACTTCTAACTTGACCCATCTTACCTGTCTCCAAATCCCGCTCTCGTGGGTTCGAGATCACCATGGTGTACTTTGATAGGTAGAAGGAATGGGTTGGGAAGATCAAGAGGTTAGCGCAGGTCGGTTCCCCAAATACCCCTAAGGAGGAAACACAAGGTTAAAGTAACTGAAGCACGTAAGGAGAGGTGGACAAAAGGATTGCTGGTGTACGGTTCTTTTTAGTTGTTTTAAGCTTTCTTATATACTTTTCCAGTACACCAGGGTTTTATGAGTTTTTTACAAAAAGAGGCCAAACACAAGACAAAATATACAACTTAAATCCTCCTAAGCAGCTGCGTTACTAAAATATAAAGTATACAAATATAAAGTCCTTAAAAAATATAAAATGTATGAAAAAAATATACAAAGTCTATACAGTGCACTGTATTAAAAACGATTTAAAAAGACCTTACTTGTAAGGCAACCTGGCCAGGGCTGTCTCAAGATCCTTGCTGCTCGCTTGATCTTCCTTCCTCCTTTCTGCATTCTTTGATGGTGACTCTCTGGGCAGTGGGTGACAGGTGGCAGCAGCAGCAACAGTGTGTGGGGAACCCAACGTTTTTAAGTCTTTATGTAGGCTAGGCCGCGTATGTCAGATGCAGCCCAGAACTCTGAGGCAGCATGGGGGCCCCACACTACTCGCTCCATCTTGGCTTGTCTGCCAGGTGTGGTTCAGGGAGTTCTGGTGGGCCACCTGTAAGGGAGGCATCCCTTACTTTTAAATTAAGCCACAGGAGGGCTAAAAACACATTTAAGGTGTTCCCCTGCTATGGGGAGTGCCATTAATTAAATGTACCCCGGAATGAGGGCCAACTGGGGGGCAGCAATGCTTATAGACAATCCCCTGCTAATCAGGGGAGTGCCAATATAAAAGCCTGCGCTGTGGCGGTCACCGGCACTGAGTGAAGTGCCTCTAAACCCATTGAAGGGTTTCTCTGTCACCGGCACTCCAATCGTGCCGAGCAAAGGGACCCTCACATGCCCACGTGCGACAGTCCCTTACTCTAACTTTGTCCATACGTCCGGGGCTCGGTGTGGCTTGCGTCGGGGACGAGATTCTCCTTGTTTATTTCGGGATCCCCAGCGAGGCTTCACATGCCAGGGAATCCTTTCTTTCATCCCCTGTGCCCCCTTTGAACAATCCTCGGCCCTGTGGATAGCTCTGGCCTGGTCAATGAACTTGTCAAGCCATGATTTAGGACCGGCCACCGGTTGCCACCCATTACCTTGAATCTCAGGCCCCTCCCACAATACTCCTGAACCCCTAGGAACCGGCTCTAGAGAAGGAGAGACGGAAGTCTGAGACAAACAGACTGGTATCTCAAACTGGACCCTGGAGCAGCAGCAGGGCCATCATGCCTTACAATGGAGAGCCACAACCATGGCTTTCCCCCTCCCCCCATCAAGGGGAAGATTTGTGCTATGGAGGGAGTTGTTTCCAGCCACCTGCAAGAAAAATTAAGTGCGAAAAATACAAGGACCAGAATCCTTAGAGTCAATTAACTTGCCACGCCTGAAAAGGAAATGAAGACACGCCTGAAAAAGCAAAGAAACACAGCCTCCCTGAAGATTGATGCAGTCATGAAAACGTGCGTTTGGAGGAGAAGCTAATGCAGGAAAACTTGACTAGCAACAGAGCACGTGCCTTGTCACCAATTCTGGACCCTGGGTGTATCGTATGTTAATTTCATAACCGGTCTGCTCTCCCTGGTGGTATGATGGAGAACACCCAGGACCTCAGGTACGGTTTCCCCTGTACTTGGCAAAGTGCTCAGCACCAAGTCAGGTACCCTATCTTTCAGTGGAGGAATGGGTAAGGGTTCCTCTACCATGTCTAGCGTGGCAGGGGCAACAGGAGCAGAATTGGCAACAACCAGTGAATGAATACACTGAGGGTTCAGATACCCTAGGAGTGAGATCAGGATCAATGGGTGTAGGGACCCACACTAGTGTCCGATCTAACCCTTGGTCTGGGTAGACGCCAAACTAATCACTCTGCATCAGCGTCTTCACTGGCTTCTAGCTGACCTTCTGATCTCCTGGCCTGAGTAGCTTGAGGGATTGAGCCTCTGAAAGACGTCTTCGGGCCTCTTAGCGTGAACTCGCTGCTGTCTCATCACCAGCCTCTTGGCCGGTTCTTCATCTGTCACCTCCGGTGTTAGCTCAACCTTATCCACGCCTGGGAGCAGGTGGTTCCGGTGCAAGGTCTTGATGTTCCTTGACCGTCCTTCCTCTCGCAGTCAGTACACGGGGAGCTCTCCCAGCTGATGCTCTACAATGAAAGGCTGCGACTCCAACTTGTCACCTAACTTGTTGCGTCCCCTCTTTTCCAGGCTGCAGATCAACACACAGTCGCCAGGTTGAAGATCGTGAAACCTGACCTTGGCGTTGTAGCAGCGTTTGTTCCCTTCTGCCATCTTCTCTGCGGCAGCCTGGGCGAGCTAATAGGATAGCTCCAGTTGACGCTTGAGCTGTTTAACATAGCTGGATAGCTGGTGTAGTTCTCGCTACCTGTTCTGTCTGTGGACACTCCAAAACACAGGTCTACAGGCATCCTGGCGTCCCTTCCAAGCCTCAAGAAATATGGTGTTAACGTGATGGCATTATTCTTCATACAGTTGTAGGCATGGGTCAGGGTGGCCACATGCTGACTCCATCTGTTCTTCTCTTCTGGCCCCAGCATGGCGAAGAGGGTACGGTTAAACCTCTCCACTTGGGCATCCCCCTGAGAGGTGATCTGGAGTTGTACGTGTCTTTTTGATGCCAACCAGCTCCAGCATCTGCTTGATGAGTGTCGATTCAAAGTCTGGTCCCTGGTCGGAATGAATCCTGACCGACCGACCAGCCATAGTGCACAAAGTATTTTTCCCACAACACGTGGGCAACGGTGATGGCACGGTGATCTTTGGTGGGAAACGTCTGTGCATACCGAGTGAAGTGGTCTGTCACCACAAGGATGTTCAGCGCACCTCGTCTGTCCATCTCCAGCTTGAGGAAGTCGATGCAGATGAGATCCATGGCACCGGAACACTGCAGATGGTGAAGATAGGCTGCAGGACATGCCGTGGTCTTCCTGGTAACACACTTGGTGCAGTGCTGGCAATAATACTCAACTCAGTAACTAATGTACTTAATGTAATGTAATTATTTGCTGTAACATGTCTTCAAGAGTATGCGCCCGGTTGCCCATGGGCCTGGTTCTTTGCGCTTTATAAATAAATAAAATACAAATACAAACATCTGCTGCTAGTCTGGACCAGAAAAACCGTGAGCAGTCCCAACTCGAAGGTTTTGTCACTGCCAAGATGACCGTGCTGGTCGTGGGGTGCATACAATATAGCTCGTCGGAATCTCTGTAGCAAAACCAGGCGATGTAGGAGCCGATCTCCAACTTTGCTTTCCTTGTACAGGATTCCACCCTTCTGCACGAGCGTCTTCCACTCCTTCAGCATTGCAACTTGCTCTGGGTCATGAAGGACATCTCTGGACACATCTGCTCCTGTGGGCTTCACTTTCAGGAACGGAGCAAAGCCAGGATCTGCTAGCTGTGACATATTGATCTCATCTCGGGTCAGATGCGGTAGCTCGGATATTTCCAGACTGATGATGGCGCAGTAGATGGTGGTTACCGCCTCATCTGCGGATCCCAAGCATTCCACGCTCCTGGCTCTGTCTGGCTCCTTCCGACTTCCAGCCTGGCAGATAACTCTGACGCTTGCTGAAGACAACTCCTTCCATTAGGTGGATCCAGCTGTATCATCGGCTGAGCATGAGGCCTCAGTGAGGGCATCAGCATCAATGTTGGTGTGCCCAGGTCTGTACTGTAGACTGAAGTTGTATGTGGAGAGAGCAGCAAGGCAACGGTGTCCAGTAGCATCAAGCTTTGCCGACTTCAACACATACATAAGGGGGTTGTTGTCTGTTCTCATAATGAGGGTGGAGCCGTAGAGGTAATCCTGGAACTTTTCTCTTTAACGACCCACTTAAATGTCAAAAATTCCAACTTGTGGACTGGGTAATTCCTTTGTGCTGCATGCAGGCCTCAGCTGGTGAAAGTGACAGCTCTTGTTTCACCGTTGGTCTCCTGGTAAACAACGGCTCCCAATCCCTCCAAACTCACGTCCACATGCAGGATGTAAGGTAACTGCAGAACCGTGTAGGCCAGGACAGGTGCTTTGATGAGTATCCGCTTGAGCTCCTCGAAGGCCTGCTGGCATCGGCCAGTCCAACGTTCACCAAAGGGCTCCCGTGGGTGGTACAAATGATCAGCAGAGTTGGCAGTGTTCTTCCGGCTCCTCTGGGTAGCTAGGTACCCTTTGGTGAGGTCCACAAGTGGTCGGGTGACATTGGTGTATCCCGCAACAAACCACCTGAAGTTAGAGGATCCCAGGATACTCTGCAACTCCTTGAGGGTTTGAGGTCTTGGCAGGTGAGGAGGGCATCCATCTTTGCCGGATCCACGGCGATGCCATCCACAGAGATGATGTGCCTAATGTACTTGACATTTGTCCGGCAAAACTGGCACTTATCCACACTGACCTATTAGCCCTTGACCCCACAGGTGAGCCAGCACCTTCATGAGTCTCCTGTTGTGTTCCACCAGGGTCCTCCCGAGCACAATGATGTCATCTAGGTACACCAGTACCTCCAGGAGGTTCATGTTGCCAATGGTCTTCTCCATAAGGCGTTGGAAAGTCACTGGTGCACTGGAGATCCCTGAGACATCCTAACAAACTTTTAAAAACCCAAGGGACAGATGAAAGAAGTCTACTTGCGATCCTCCGGATGCATCGGGGTCTGGTAGTAGCCACCCCGCAAGTCCAGGACCTAAAACCACTTACTCCCAGTCAGGCAGTCCAGTGCCTCATTCACTGAGGCGTGATGTACTGATCAGGAATAGTACATGTGTTTAGTCGACTGTAGTCTATACACATTCGGACATGTAATGTTACTTTGCATTTATATAGCACCTTATGTACCATTGGTATGGTCTCAAGGCGCTGGTAGGTTGAATTCCCTCGGTAACCGAAGTTCAGGCTAGTAGAGAGAATTGAGAGAGTAAAAAGGTGCGTGTGAGCACAGGATGTGTGTGCAGCTGGTGTGGCAATCGTGTGATAGCTGCTTCTTAGCTGTAGGTGTGGAGGCTGAGAGATCAGGAGTATGTGTTCGTTCTGGCAGGTTGTTATCCAGATTGATTTGGCTGCGTTAGGCCTGAGGAGAAACGCCTAGGCTGGAGGGTGTGTAACCAGCAGTGTTTAGTTAGGGTGATGGGGAGTACGAGGCAAATGATGGTATGAGAACAGCTATACCGAATGGTGTCCTAGTATCGCTGTGTTCTATTTGAGTGGTGGTGTAAAGAAGAGAGTAAGCTTGAAGATGTGGATATGGTGGTTTACCTTAGCTGCTTGAGACCAAGCCTAATCCAATAGTTCCATGTACTCCATCCATTCCATGTACTCTGACTGTCCATGCATTACGACTGTGTCAAGCACTCAAAGCCGTTGGTTTCAATGCTCTATCAAACCATTCAATGTAAGTCACGCCATTCTATGCACTCCAATCCGTTCCATGCATCCAATCCGTTTCATGCACTCCAGTCCGTTCCATGCACTCGCGACTGTTCCGTGTACTCGCATCCGTTCCATGCACTCCACTTCTTTCGAAGTACTCCAGTCCGTTCCAGGCACTCCAGTCCGTTCCAAGGACTTCAACCATTTTATGCACTCCAACCATTTTATGCACTGCGGCTTTTATTCGTTCTACCTCACATTATCCTTTCTCCATGCATCATCCATCCACATACGTCATCTTCACACGTTCCGTCCACTTCACTGGTTCTACCCATTTCACATGTTCTATCCACTTCACCCGTTTCACCCACTTTACCGGTTCCATCCACCTACTTCATCCGTTCTACTATTCCACCCGGTCCACCCCCTTCACCCATTCTACATCAGTTCACGTGTTCCATCCACATACTTCGTGCGTTCCATCCACATACTTCACACCTTCCATCCACATACTTCACGCCTTCCATCCACATACATCACGTTTTCCATCTATATACTTCATCCGTTCTGCCCAGTTTGTCCGTTCTGCCCAGTTTGTCCGTTCTGCCCAGTTTGTCCGTTCTGCCCAGTTTGTCCGTTTTGCCCAGTTTGTCCGTTTTGCCCAGTTTGTCCGTTTTGCCCAGTTTGTCCGTTTCGCCAGTCCATCTGCTCCACTCATACTTTACCTGTTCCAATTTCATACTTCAATCGTTCTATCAATATATTCAATCTATTTTCTCAACATACTTCACCCATTCCTTCCTTGTACTTTACCCGTATCGTCCATAAATGTCGCCCGTTCTTCCACCTCCATCCTTCGTTCCGACCACCCACTTTCATCCACATACATCACCCATTTGATCCGCACTCTACACCCGCTCTCCGCTCCGCATTTTACACCTGCTCCTCGCTCCACATACTACACCCGCTCTGCGCTCTATACTCGCTCCGCACTCTACACCCGCTCCACACCCACACCATACCCAATGTCTGCTCAACGCCTCACATTGGCTCAACACCACCGCACCTTACATGTGCTCAATACCCTAGATCCGCTCAACACTCTACATCTGCTCAGCACCATCAGGCCCTACATCCGCTCCACACCCTATATCTGCTCAACATCCTACATCTGCTCCACTCTATTATCCACTCACACCCTACATCCGCACCATAACCTGTATCCGCACCACAAACTACGCATTCTTCCGTCCTGCGCATTCATCCGCCCTGCGCGCTCATCGGCTCTGCGCGGGTCTTTGGATCCAACACAGTCTCGGATGATCTGGTGGCGACACTTGCTGGGGCTACAGATGGAATCAGGTGGAACTGTGCGATGATAGTGCATCCTGTTACACGGATGGTCCTATTGGTCACATTAATGACTGGTACCTTGATGGTCTTCAGATCCGTTCCATCCGCTCTCACCAAGGTCCCCTGTACCAGTAAACACCCTGGGAGCTCTCCACTTTCTGATGCCTCCATCACCAGACATCTTGGTCGTTGCTGCCCGCTGAATCACACTATGCCAGGAACCTTTACAGTAGCGTATGCCGGCTTTTTTTTGATCGGCCCGAACCGGGTGGTGCGAACATCTACAATGGGTCCATCAAGTAGAGCTTTGCACCAATCTCTCTCTGCAAGTACGCCTGTTGGCACATGGGCTGCATGGACAACATGCTGGCATATCGTGGTCCAGCCATCTCCTGACATAATGTCTCCAGTGGTTCGAACATTGAGGAATTTGTTCCAATCACCACCAGTGTTACGGGATCTTCACTTCGACTGTTGCAGACCAGAGACAGGTTGTCAATAGGGGCGTCAACTCCAGCTACATCACGTGAAAACTGCAGTCTGACCCGGATGTAACCCAGATATTTGCAAGGGTTGTCTCCCATGCTGAGAAGGTTCAGCCCAGCCAAGGGCTCCAATGGAATATGGAATTTTCTGTAGAATGGCTCATAAATGATGGTCACCTGTGAGCCTCTATTCAGAAGCGCTTATGCCGGTCGACCAGCGATGGCAGATGGCAATTGTCACAGTGGCGGGTGGTCCTATGAGCCCATCAGTTATCGCCCATGTTGTTCGAGTGCTGCACTTCCTGGTAGTTTGACTACAAGTGAATTTCCTCTCGGGTGGACTAGACAGGCTGGGAGGATGCTGGTTCCCAGATGACTTGCTCACCGGTGGTGCCATTGCAGCCTTGGGCCCGTCTGGTGGCGCAGACTTGTTGGTTTTCGCCTCTACTCGATTGGAGCATAGTAATATTGAGGAGTCAGGTGCTCTGCTTCCTGGTCCTCGCAGGCATTTCCCAACATTGCATGTGTTGGATTATTCAAGGCCTTGAACCTTGCCGTGACTTGATTGTAATCCAGTGAATTCATGCACATATGGAAGGTGTGGCCCTCCTGTCCCCACCTATGGCAGAACTGCCAAGGCTGGAGCAGTGCAGTATGCCGTTGATTTACCTGGGGCTGCCGTGGCTCTTGAGTGCACCTGAAGAGCTGTTTTTTTCTCTCTTGGGATGACCGTGTAGAGCCTCTCCGCGCTCTGGTGGCCCAGATGTCAATACAGGCGGTGGCTTAGCCTGCACCCTCTGCAGCTGCATCGCCTGGATGGTTTGCGCAACCCCTCTACTTGATGTCGCAGATCATACTCCGGGGCAGAATATGGAGACACCAGTTGACTTGGTAAACTGTACACTGTGTCCTCCATCTCGCTCTCAAGAGTACGCATCGGGCCGGTTCATCAAAGGGTGGTGGTCTCTGGGCCAGTTCTGAGTCGAAGCTGCAGAAGGAATAGCGGCAGAGATTTGGCTGTGCACATGACCTGTTGCAGCTTGACCAGGTTCAGGCTATTTGGCTCAATCCCCTTCCTTTGCAAAGCCAGCTGAAGAATCAGCTTGGTCCTCGCTAAATATTCAGAGAGACGCTCACCCTGTTTGAGGTAGTTTGTGCGTAGTACTTCACCATGAGCTCTGCAACGGAGTGCTTGGTGGCTCCAAACACCATCCAGCGTGTACATGATGCCCATTGCTGTGGGATCTGGATGTGTGGCACGGAGATCCTGAAGGACTCTCAATGCAGGACCGCACACACCTTCAATGATGCAACGCCTCTTCTCCCGGCTGGTAACCCTCCAGTCATGCATCATCTGGTTTGTCTGGGCCGCCCAAAGTTGGTACTCCTGTTAACCCCTTGGGGCTGGCTTCTCCCCAGGGAAGGGTCTCGGGCAGACATAGGGGCCATGCACTGATGGTGTTGCAATGGCCTTGTGTAACACGTCCTTGAAAGCATCCGCCATGGAGGAAGCAATCATTTTGGCGCCTCTATCCTCTAGTGTAGCACTGGCACACGCTCTAACATCTGGTAGAATAGGGGTGCTTACGGGCATAGCAATGATGGTGTCTACACTGGGGGCTGCAGGGTGATGGGGCACAGCGCTGGGCATGGCAGGATTTGGGCTCAGCATAGGTAGTTTGATTGGTGCACTAGCCTGCACCCCTGTCCATCTGTTCAATGCCCTGAGAGGATAGGACACTAATGAGTCCCCCCCCCCCCGGATGGTAAGGTGCAATGTCTCAGGATCAACTTTATTAGGCTCATAGCAGAACAGGATACTACTTCCTGCTAGACCAGGGGCTTTACCCAGGAATTTAACCGGGCCAGTGAGGGACTCTAGGCACTCAGTCAACCTGAGCAACTGGTGTAGAGATGTGCTCCAAGGGATATCACCTATGGTTAAGCAATGGTTGGGTTTATTCCCCCTCACCCTGAGCCCAGCTGGCTACCTGATGCTGATCCATCAGGATGGTACTTGTCTGTCAAATAAGGTGGCAAATTGAGTAAAATAAAAAAAAAGATTATAATACTATATACAAATGCGGGCACACAATATACAATTTAACCCTTCACTTATAACTTGACCCACCTCTTACCTGTCTCCAAACCCTGCTCGCCTGGGTTCGAGATCACCCTGGTGTACTACGCTAGGAAGAAGGTAAGGGTAGGAAAGATCAAGAGATTAGGGCAAGTAGGTTCCCCATATACCCCTAAGGAGGAAACACAAGGTTACAGTAACTGGAGCACACAAGGAGAGGCGGACAAAAGGAATGCTGGTGTACGGTTCTTTTTAGTTGTTTTAAGTTTTCTTATATACTTTTCCAGTACACCAGAAGGGTTTTGTGAGTTTTTTCCAATAAGAGTCAAAACAGTAGTCACTATATACAACTTAAATTCTCCTAAGCAGCTGCGTTACTAAAATGTAAAGCACAAAAATATTTTAAGAAGACCTTAAAAATATAAAATGTCTTAAAAAATGTATACACAGTCTATACAGTGCACTGTATTAAAAACTATTAAAAAAGATCTTACTTGTAAGACAACCTGGCCAGGGCTGTCTGAAGATCATTGCTGCTAGCTTGATCTTCCTGCGCTTTTTGATGGTGACTCTTGGGGCGGCAGGCAGCAGCAACAGTGTGTGGGGGCCCCAAAGTCTTTAAGTCTTTATGTAGGCTGGGCTGCGTATGTCAGATGCTGCCCAGCACTCATAGGCAGTGTGGGGGGCCCCACACTACTCACTCCACCTGGGCCACCTGTACAGGAGGTGGCCCTTATTTTAAACTAAACCACAGGAGGGCTAAAACACATTCAAGGCATTCCCCTGCTATGGGGAGCGCCAGTAATTAAATGTACCCTGGAATGAGGGCCACCTGGGGGGTAGCAATGCTTATAGGCACTCCCCTGCTAATCAGGGGAGTGTCAATATAAAGGCCTGGGCTGTGGTGGTCACCGGCGCTGGGCGGAGGGCCTCTAACCCTGTTCAAGGCTTTCTCTTACTGTCACAGGTGCTCTGCTCGCACCACTGCCTATTTTTACTCTTCTTTAGAGCAAAGGGACCCTGGCGTGCCCACGTGCAAGGATCCCTTACTCTAACTTTGTCTATACATCCGGATCCCTGACCCGGCTTGCGTCGGGGAACCGATACTCTTATTTATTTATTTTTGGAATCTCCAGCACGGCTTCACATGCTGGGGAATCCTTTTTTATCCTCCAACCCAGGGTTACATTAACATACAAAAATGTCAATACCGCACTGCAGGACAAGAAACCACCTGGTTTGCAATAACAATTGATTTTATTTAAAAATAGTTGGAATTGACCGGTTACCCCTACTCACAATGCAAGCAATTTACATCTGAATTACTGTTGTCAATCCAAGCTCACCACAACATGCAAATGAATAATACAGTCAGCAAGACTTGTCTTATCAACTAATAGGATGAACACTTTAATTGAATTGACATCAATTATTCCAAACAAGCACCCCTTTTATAATCCACATCAAGCATAGCACATTCTTAGAAATACAACTAGAACTGCAGGTTGCGTTCCTTAGTTTACTTACTTAAAATAAGCATGCCTGATGCAGGGTGACAAAGAATGTACCCATCATTCTCTTAAATGGTGCACATCACCACACTTTATATTTGGCACAATTCTGCCACTCAGAGGTCAGCCATGCACAATGAAAATTGTATTTGTCATTTACTGCAAATGTCAGATAAAAGTTTCAAACATCCTCATAGTCGCCAGCAAGGTCAAGTACTATGCAAATGGTACTCAACCTTCATAAAATCTCCTTGACTTTGTGAGGGGGCAAGTAGATTTCTCAAGCTCGGCAACGGTGGGTAATTGTTCAGACTGATATATTCAATTTGGCAAAATGCAAAGATCATAAGGACAAGTAACGTGCATGGGATTTTCAAAGTAACCGATTGAAAACATAAATGATTCATGGGAAATCGCTAAAACCATATGCCTATGAAATATAAAAAGGTAATAGAATCTAGTAATTATTAACTATTTGGCAGGGTATGAACCTAAGCAACTATGGTCTATGGTTTTCGTTTCAATCGAAATTTGTAACCTACACCACCCAGGGAAGAGATGTTTGGAACGTTGAGTTTCCTGACTATCTTCTCATTTATTACTCAAATTACATGATGCAAAGGTCTGATATTTTGGCAGTAGTCAAAAGCATGTTTCCCTTCTGAAGCTTTTCCCATTATTTAGACATACTCTGGCGAGTGCAGGATCCTCCCTCTTTTGATCTCAATGGGTAAGAATGCATGGTCTCCTTTCTATTGGTTGTCGGTCAGGCCAATGATTTGCTTTTCTGTATTACCCTCTGACTGAAGGACCTTGTATTTCTCCCGGGCATCTAAGTTCATGATATTCCCTTCCAACGTGGAGAGCCACTTGTTCAGAGGGAGATTGTTCTTAAATAGTTGAGATGCGATCCCTTCGCCATTCTTTTCCTGTCTTGAGATGACAGAGATCTGTGGAGATGGAATTAAATGTGTTTAGTGTACTGCTCAATCGAATCGAGTGACAAGTGCCCTTCAAGCTGACCTAATTGGTATTTCTTTATAACTTGATTGGAATGTTAGTTTGGGTGTAGAGGACTTGGTTCATGCATTCTATCAGATGCAATAGCATCCAAAGTAAATAGTTTAATAGTAAACATGCTTTGTCCTCTGGAGCCAGAGCAGTCACTGGATGTGTAAGGTGGTGTTCTCCAGTTTTTATCTCCAGATTGACAGACAAGAAATCTGTGTCAAGGAGATTGCCAAAGTTGTTAAGTTCTCCAAGAAGGTTTGAGAGGAATTTGATCACTCTCCCCTCCACCCACCCCAGATTTAATTTCCCATATCTTTCATGTGATCAAGGTTGTTTGTGATGCTTGTGACCCTATGTCTGAGAGCCGGTTAGCCACATTGTTTCTGAACCGGAATGTGAACAGAAAAGCTGTCTTCCTTAACTTCTAGTTTACATGGAAAGTGGGAGTTACTGGACAACTCAGAATGGATTTTCTTGATAGCCTTAATTTCTTGAACTTGACCTTGGTTCGCCACCATAAAGGCATTTTCCTTTCCCAAGAGCAAGCTTGTGTGTTGGCTTGTGAACCTTTTGGAATAAGAACATGTTTGGAAATCAAATACGGAGCAGGCACATCCCCTTTCTCCCCTGTCACTTTGCTGCCCCCTCCATTCAGAGAGGTCTGTTTTTTACTCAATAAGAGCTTCCCAAACTATCTTAGTTTCATTATGCTTAATGAGCAGACTGTGGTAGCTGGTACAATAAGAGTTTACAGACTGGACAATAGCAGTGCTTGACCTCTCATTTCCAATAGCTCAACTTGCCTTCCATGCTAGGGTGCAAAAGTAAGAGCCTACCAACCCTGGAGAAGGTGGTGTGACCAGGTCTTTCACCATGTACTGCTACAGCCAAGCTATTACACCCTCCCTGGCTGGGCAGCACCCCCACAAACTATGCAGACAGTCCTCACTACACTCCCCTAAATGGGATTCATAACACAATCTGCTTGTCTCACTCGTCTTGCCACCTGGTTTCTACCTTATTGGCGCATTCTTTGAAATAATTCCTCGGGAAGGGGACATGCTTTTTTGTCCCGTAAAACTCAACATTTATCTCAGCTGCCACTGTAAGGAAGGCCTGGTATCAAACAGTGAAGATAGACACAAGGGATCACAGTTCAAAGGTCTTTATTAAGCTCCAATGGGTTGGTATAACACCTATTTAACCCTAAACCTAAGGATGGGAGCAAGCTATGACCATCAAGTAACGCAGTCCTAGTGGAGTCTGTCAAAATAAAAGGGCCTAAACTAATTAACATATTGCCAATCCTTCTAAATACAACTGGTGTGGGAAAACGATGTATGCAAAAGAAACATGTTCAATAAACAATGTCAGGATAGATGAGCAGTTGGCTTCCCTTGCCCTCCCCACATTTTCAGCATGAGACAAGGGGACTCACTCGAGCTTCGCACACACTCTGGCTTCTCTGCCATGAGGATGCAGTTCAAAATATAAGTATCTGGGCCTTCTGCGCCAAGGTCTCTTTTCCAACAGTCAGTCTCTTATTGCAGAGTGCCTGGTGTAACAAACAAGTATCAAAGTTTCCTTCTCATCAGGGTTTTTACATTCACAAGTTCTCGGGTTTACTATTCACCATGGGTCTTCCTCATTCAGGCTCGTACCACTTTAATCTTGCTTTCTTTTGTTATCAAACTCGAAGACCTTCGACTGTGCAATGGATTTTTCTTAAACCTTTGCAGGACCACTTCGATTCATTCCATTCATCACTTTCCCTTTCATCACTTTATGTTTCTGACCCTTTTTGGCTGGGTACAGACCACAGAGACCTTTGATTGAGCACACCCACGGTGCCGGACAACTCTGTTACTTTGTCTCGTACCTTCTCTTATTCACAGTAAAAGTTCAAACATCCATCGGCAATCGAGCTTTACTCGCGTCTTTCATCACACGCATTAATATTCTTTGCTCTTGCGCTCCTCATACAATGTTGCCGGTTACAACCTTGACTTCAACACAGACTGGTCTTCCATTCAGTCTCCCCAACTCAACGGCTGAGTTGATTTCTCTGGTGCTGCTTTGATCTTGGAGCCAAGGACGGTATCACGGCGGCTGCAGCTCCTCTCCGATTCGACTAGTCATGCAGGAGGGCCCCAGGTATCTCCGACACACAATGCAGGATTCTTCAGTCTGGTTTCCTGGCCTCACACCTTTCTATCTGAAGGCTTCTGGAAAGTAATGGTTTCTCGCCAGAAAGGTCAGGGGTTTCTCCCTCCTTGGTGTCCCTTCTCGGTTTGACACCTTTCTCCGCTCATTCAGCTGTCATCTGGAAAACGCTATTCCTTTGTGTGCTTTGCCTCGGTCAGTGTGCTCTTGTGTGCCGCCTTTTGTCCATGTGGGAAAGCTTAATGGAAGTCAGGTGTAGGTTGTTAACAGTAATTGCCTGACTTTGCCTGATCATAGTATTGGGACATGTCAGATGTAATGCTAGGGTGTGAGTCTGTTTTCTCCCAGAGCGGGCTGTCTGTGTGAAAGTGTTTGTGTAGGGAAAGGGGCAGGGTAAAGTTCCTAAGTATCCTACCTGGTAGGATGGGGGTAAAGGTATTACAGGGGAGGGGATATGGCGTCTTGCCATCAGGTGTCCCACTCCCAGTACCACTCCCTTAAGAACCCTCACCCAGGTGATCCCCCTGCACTGGTCTACCCGCAGGGTCCCGATCCAAAGGCAATGGCTTTACCCTGGCCACCTGAGGGAGAGAGACCCCCGGGGACTAGCAGGTGAGACACCTTCTGGTTTCTCACACCACCTGTAACCCTTCAAATTGTTCCTTGCCGGGCGTGAAAACTCCTCACCTCCAAAACTCCTGGGGGGCAGAAACAAGTGAGGATGAATTCCCATGGCACCTGTTGGTGGCAACAACTGAGTCAGCAGAGTTATTCGGACACTGGTGGAGGAATTCCCTGTGGTAGCCGGGCTGGGACTGGGCATAACCTTATCCGAGGTGGAGTGTCGGCGTCCAACTTTGTGATTGCATCTCCCACACCTCCCAGGCTTTCTGCTACAGCCAAAAATGCCTCCCCAATGGATTGCTTTAGTATATGGGGCCAACCGAGTGCAAATCGGCCCCTATTTTCAGCTTCCTCATTGAGGATCTGGTTCACGTGACTAAGGTGCCACATTTTCAGCATTGGCGCCAACCTCCTGTACCCCCACTTTTCACAACTATACCAATTCCCCAAATTCGTTATGCGATGAACTATTGCTTCAATATTAAATCTAAACTTCAACACCATAATCATTGTGTGGCTAATACCTTAAGGGCCCTGTGACATACATAGTTTACATTTAAACATCAGTATTTTGTATAGACGTCTTGTCTAGTGTAGCTGTAATCTTCTTCTCTAGCATGTAAAGTCAGTCTCATCTGGTTTCCTGCCACTTGTACCTCGAGGGTTGCCAGGCGACCCAGATACTTAGTCTCTGTGTCCTAGATCTCCAAGCTAAGTTTACATTTTTTCCTGGTGATCAAAAACCAAAGCATGAGACTCCATAGGTCCCTCCATGGACGTTTATTTTCCAGTAGATGCAATTGTGTTCTTTTTCACTCAATACCTTTGCCCAGTGACTTTACCACCATTGGAAGTAACCAAAAATGACATGTCCAACCCAGCATAATAGAAGATATCATTAGTCTGTGTAAGGGATCAAGAGTAAGATTCGGGCACAGTGGTGTGTTCAGTGTTGGTTATAGACTTTTATTTTCAAAATAATAAGCAGGTTAGTTGAAATCCTATCTATCCTTAACTCTAAAAGGGGTTTCCCTGCCTCAACAAAACTAAGGAACGTCTGTGTCAGGATGTTATGTCTTGTGTCCAAACCGTAAACTGACCCTTACACTCTTACACTCAATATAATGTGCACAAGCAGATTTCTATACGCTATGTACTGGTAGCTTTCCTTCAGAGTTCCAATACATAAAGATCTGAAGTGTAGAAAATAAAAAAATAAAGAAATAAAGTTCCACCTGGAAAAGGGATCTTCCTTCCTCTAGATTTCTTCTGGTAATTAACAAGCCACTTGGTCACAGTTTCAACTTGTTCAAGAGGGATAACTCTTCCCTTGAGTATCCTTCAAACTTTCCAATCTTTTAAAATGTTCATTTTCTCTCACTCCGTATTTCCATCAATTTAAAAGGGCCACCATGCTGCCCTTTTACATTAGCTGCTCTATTTTTGTATATCCCGGGTGTACTCTCCTGCTAGGGTACTTGTGACTTTCTCATTAGTCCTCCAAAAAGGGGTATGATTCCTCCCTTTGTACTTGTTTCTCGCAGTTTCACAATTCCACATTCATTTTGCTTCTTATTCCTGGTTTACTCTCCTGCCGGGTTGTCACATCACTTTCATATCTTTCATGTTAGTAAGTCGTTGGCTTTCTCTCGTGGGTGTGAGCCCCAGACTCACTGTGCGCCTTGTTCACTAACCTGCCAGGGCTTCTCCTTTCTCCAATCACTTTTTCGTTGTACCCCAATATTATATTTGACCAATATTGGGTCACTAACCCTTGTTTACAAAGTTAGTTCCTTTCAAACATTGGGCTTCTTCCTCTTTTGCAATACTGTTTGTATTTACATTAACTTCTCTTTTGAAGTCTCTGGTCGCCGAACCGTTTTCAATATTGTTTGAAAATATTCCAATTCCTTCAAATATTTCACTTTGCCTCTCTCGCGCTGTTTCGGTGACACAGCATACACTTTCAGACACTCTGGTAACTCATTTGCTTTCTACAGGCTTACTGGGTGGCTACAGTGTCCCTTGCGTCCCTCCTTCTCTGTCCATTTCGGTTTGCTGACTGTGTGTGTGTCCCGTTAGTTGGCAGGCTCTTTTTCCTTTCTTCCGCTGCATGCAGCTGTTGCTGCCTCAGGCTCTCAAGCGGTGAGCTTCCTTTGGTCCGGTTTCTCTGCGCATTGTATGGGTCAGCCTCTGTACTGCTTCGAAAAGCCTGTTCGCTTACAGCATTTTAACCGGTGTCGGTTTCTGCCTTTCCCTCATAAGTCGGTCGGCTGTGGAAGTTTTAAACTTCCCGGCATGGTTTAGAAATGTCCACAGACTAGACCGCAGCATTGGCTTTCCGCTTCTTGTCATCTAGAATGCTACATCCCCCTTTCTCATTGCTCTATTAAAAAGGGTATGTTATAGGTATGTTGTATGGGCATATGGATGTCATTAGAAATGATGGCTGCAAGATTATTTCCGTCTAGTATTTTCTTGTCCCTCTGGAGTTAGTCTTCCCCTACGTGATCCTCCTGCAGATAGGCATCTGCAAGGTCAGAAACAGGTAGCTTCTGCCTTTCCCTGGCTACGTAGGATAAGTTTACCCTCCAGAGAATCAGTGACAAAGTTGCTAGATTCGTCACATCTGCACAGGAGGCAGGAGCCTCCTCCAGCTGGCCCTGTGATCCCCTGCGCACCTGAGAAACCGCCCATCTGATGAGCCACGTCGGAGCAGCATAGCACTTCCAGCACGACTTGCGCTTTAATCGTGGGTAAGCGTACATCGCTGCTTTCCCATATTGATGAAAGCACCCCAAGACCTTTCCCTGGATGCAGCTCATGTAAAGGATCATCCACACGAGAGCCGCACGCCACAAGGCGCCTAATCGCAAAATGGAGGCTTCGCACCATGCTTCACTGCCGATTGGCCTGCTGAACGCTCTTCCGTGATTTGGAGTCACCGGAAGGCGTCAGCCGGGCCTACCCCACGAAGGGCCGACATGAAGGGCAGCGCCTGTCTGTGACTCTCTGGGCCAGTACGGCTGTCGGCAGCCACTGACGTTGGCTGCGCTACCTATTGCCACAGTTTCCAATTGGGTAAGCCTTTTTCGCCACCTTTCTATCAGAACACTCGACTGATCGTTCACTTCGGAGCTACTTTTATATTCTCCGCCCAAACGCTTCACCTAAGCCTATACAGATCATACCAACGCCACAACGAACAATGTCCACTGGCACAACCGTCAAACTCTTTCAACCTCCCTCTTGCCGTGCTCTGGTTCACAACATGTATAATATACTTTTAGTTCACTCCCACTGAGCGTCACCTAGCCGATAACCAGTACCACTAAACTATTGCCTCACTCGGATGGACCTACTTCCTGTTTATCTGCTTGCCCTTTAATGCTAATCATATGTCTCGCCCATTGCTTGTCTATCAATTCTTGCTCACTCCGCACTGCCTCTCATTTAGGCTAACTAACCTACACGCAAGCAGGTTTGTTAATCTGACATCCTATCCTACATGCACGCGAGCCTCGCACAAATCAATCCGCATGTCTTGCCCTTTGTGAAGTTCACTGTATATTCTGCTTGCCGCGCCAGTAGGATGGCTTCACATACGTGCATTGTGCTAATAGTAGCAGGTACCTCCCTGCTTACCTTGCTCCACCTAGCGTGTACTGCACGTCTGATGGTCCCCTCTCTGGTATACAACACACTTTTGCTTTCCAAGGCCTAGATCTGCTGAGTGTGAACTGCTTGAAGTAACTGCACAACTTACTCTTCTGTCAACCTTGAAATCTACGTGAATCTGCAGTTTATCACCTATATATATAATATTTGCTGTGACACTGTGTTCATTTGCCCACCTCACGACCCCAACTGGTTGACAATCGTTTTTGCCTACTCCGCCTACTTAGCAAATGTTTAACAATGCCTGATTATCTATTGCCTGTTAACTGACTATACGTGCCAACCCCACCCACTAGTCTACCAGTTACCTACCTTGCGAACCTCCCTGCAGCCTTTACTGATGGCATTGAGTACATCTTGAATTAGCCACACCCTTCTGCTGATCTTGACTACGTCCATCTTCGCTGCATAACTCATGCCCACTCTTAACCCCAGGCAACACCTGCCATAAATTATCATACTAACTCCACCAGCACTGCTACTACCGTAGCCTTAACTACCCATTGAATGTAGTATGGTTACCTTTAAGCTACTCTACGACGCTCATTTGGGCGTCCTGATACTGTGCCTACATTTGGCTGCTGCTCTGACTGCTCATAAACCGGCATAGAAAATGCCTCCCTTCCTTCCTTGATATCAAACTGACGCTCTTCCTTCCACCTCTTCGAGAAATGTGCCACATGCCCACTATCAATCCAACCTCATTCTTACCTAAACTGATGTTAAACTCAGAAAGGCATGAGGCTAGCCAAACTAGCCTCAACCTCCCATCTGTCCTTGCACCTGACCAATGGATCGAGCGGTTCACCTCTAAACCTACCCCCAACCAACCATGCCGCGGCGACCACAGAAACAAGAGACTCTGTCTAGACTCACCATTGACGTATACACAACTAACAAGCACCAGGAAACAACTGCACAGCCTAATTCTACTTACCCTTCTACGCAGAGCCCACCGTGCCCTACCTCTACGAGTTTACCACCCAAAAAACATAATCAAAAGCGAGACAAACTACCTGCTCTACCACCTCAGACCAAGTCACCCTTCATCCCATCACAGACCCAAGTCCCCACCTATTAAAGGTGCATTAATAAATGCCAGATCTATTGTTGCACATGCAACAGACACAGCAGACCTAATTCAAAACAATGAACTTGACTTCATAGCTATTTCAGAAACTTGGTTACATGCTGCCGCAGGACCCTCTCTAATGCTAGCCATTCCTGATTCCTATACTATTATTCGAGCAGACAGGGAAACCTCAAAAGGCGGTGGGGTTGCCTTCATTGCTCGTGCTATCCTGGCACTCACTCACTCGTCACTAAACCATCATCACAAATCCTAGTAATTGGTGGTTTTAACCTAGGCCTGTCCGACCAGAACGAGTAGGCTGCTAAATCACTGGAAGAATCCCTGAGTGAACTTAACTTCACACAAAGAATCAACCAACCTACACATGTGAAAGGCTGAACCTTAGATTGGCTGGCTGACCATAATTGTGACACTGCAATATCGAACCTCCGACATGGACTGACCATTCACTGATTACTTTTACCATCAATGCGATCTGACCAGCCACGAAAACCAAAATTATCGCGCCACCCCTACTCATCCGAAATAAGCGTAATATCACAGCTGAGAAACGAACTCCTATCTTGATCCCAATACTGAATTCCAATAATACCGAAGACCCTGAAGAATTAATTGATCTATTCAATAACACCATGAGCAAGGCCTTAGACGCCATTGCCCCACTGAAACTCTGCAAAAGCAAACCTAAGGCCCACCTCAGTACTTGGTGCACACCACATTTGAAGGCCCTCAGGCTTGAAAAAAGGAAATGTGAAACCACTTGGAAGAACCTACCTTCCAAAGAGAACAAAGATGTATAGTATCTGAAATCTCCTCTCGCTGCAAAGCTGAGATCATTAGGAAACCTACGACGACACGATTCAGAATGCTAGCTCTAGCATTAAGGAACTATTTGGAATTCTAAGGAAATTAGAATCTGCTATAGCCCCCGATGACTCTCACCCAAAAAACAAAGACTGGTGCAGCGGCATCCAAAATGCCCTGGTCAACAAAATTGCGACTCTACAAAACAAAATTGCCTTAAAACGACTCAACATTAACATTTCTGATACATCTCAGAAACTGGAGAAAAAAAACCTCCACTAACACTCTACCAGAAATCAAATTTGTCTAAGTTACCACTACAGAGGTCGGGGAAATTATAGCCTCTTTGAAACCCTCTCACTGCCAAGGCGACATCTGCCCGGTATAAATTATAAAAGACGCAGCCAGAGATCTCGCTCCCTTTATCACCACATTAATAAACTCATCTTTCAATTCATGCCAGGTTCCCACGAACCTAAAAGATGCCTGGGTACTCACTTTACTAAAAAAAGCCTCCCTCGACCCTACCATCCCTACCAACTACAGACCAATAACCGCAGTCCCTTTCTTACTTAAAATTATGGACAAGGCAGCCTGCATCCAAATCCAGACCTACCTCGAGACTAACAACTTACTAGGACGTAAACAATTTGGCTTTAGACCCCTCCACGGAGCAGAAACGGCCCTAATTGACTTGAAAACACAAATTAACCTTTTGAAAGACAATAGACAATGTGCACTTGTTAGACATCTCTGTCGCCTTCGACCTGGTGGGCCATACCATACTTTGTGAGTACCTCACATCAGCGGTCAACTTCTCCCAAGAGGCTGCAAACTGGGTCAAATCCTTCCTCAATAACAGAACGAGGAGAGACTTCTCTCCATCCGACGCGGCTTACCCTATACCTATCACCTACGGAGTGCCACAAGGCTCCTGAGTCTCCCCCACATTATACAGCGTTTTTACCAAACCCCTTTTCGACATCTTGGACCGTCTGGGTGTCATCTACACCAACTATGCAGATGACACCCAGATACTGATACCGTTATCTTGCAACTACGACTCCGACAACGCCCTACTAAGCAAAATGTATCTCGTCATTCAAGCCTGCTATCCATAGCCTCTGCCTGAATGACGAGAAGATCAAAATCCTCATTCTAGGCGCCCCACTTACCTCAACAAACTAAATACAAAATACGGCTCCTTCAACATAGATGGCAACATGATTAAAACGGCTAAGGGAACCAAAACTTTAGGCTTTTACATCGACTACACCTTGAACCTCAGGAAAAAAGTTAATGCCACTGCTGCGGCCACCGATTACACCTGTAAGCTCATCCATGCTTGTAAAGCCTACCTGTCCACAAATAGCCGAATCACACTAGCTCGAGCACTAATCTTGTCTAAACTTGATTACTGCAACACACTATACCCTGGAGCAAATAAGCAAGTGATAAATAAACTACAAACCTTACAAAATAATGCCTTGAGGACAGCCTTGAGTATTCCAAGGAAAAAACATATTTCGGAAACAAGACTGAGCCAGAAATGGCTCTCCATTCGGGATAGAATCTACTTTAAACTTGTCACCATCTCCTACAAATGTCTTAACAATGCTGCCCCCAAATATTTGAAAGACAAAATCGCCCTAAAAACGTTGACCAGACTCATGAGATCAGCTAACTCTTTCTGCATCACTATGCCGCAATTTAACCTGAAACGAGCTGTAGGCACCAGTTTCCCGGTACAAGCGGCCTTAGCCTGGAATGCTCTCCCGATTAACCTACGGATTAACCAAACCTTCCACAGCTTTAGATCTAACACCAATAAATGGTTCCTAACAAACAATACTTTGGCTTCATCTGCCTGAGTAGTGTAACCCTTCCATCCCCTTGCCATACAACCTGCACTTATGATTCCTCTTGCTATCAACTCCTTGATGTAATTACTTAATCCTCTCATACACTGTCAAATGCTGTATGCATGCCTGGCCTTCTGTTTTTAGCTGCGTATGTATCAACTTTCACCCCTTTGTTTTGTATGTACCTATCTCACTGCCCCCTACTATGTGTGTTTGTATTCACCTGCCTTACGTTCATGTACCCATGTACTTTTGCCAAGATGTGTGTATTTTTGCCAAGATGTCTTGTAATGCGCCCAGATATCTTGGGGTGTGGCGCGCTCTAGAAATAATAAACAAATGAACAAACATCTGGGACTCCATAAGCAATGCTACTAACACCAAAGGTATCCGCGTGCAAAATGAATGCGAGTATCCACTCTGATGAAGTGACAGCTCACTCTCCTGAGCATACTAGCTGGCCTGCCCATGCTTAAAGCGATACAGGTCCTGGTATCCCTTGTCCACCAGTTCCCTCCGTTCAAAGGTTATCATTCACCACCCACCCAGTCCCCCTGATAGAGAACAGTCCTAAAATCCCCAGCTGCAGTATAGATATCAAATCGCAGCCCGAACCTCAATTATGGGATATGACTAATCTCCTGTATGGATAGCTGTTTATGCATATCAATTGAATCTGGTCCACATAAGACCAATGAGTGAAGAGTCGTATGCAGAGATTATACTTCTTCAGCAGGGCACCGTTATACTTGCCCTTGCAGGATTCTGTACTGAACCCCATAGGTTTGTTCCACCACAACTGAATTTCGATCCCAACACATTCCCTATTGTCTAGTAATGAGGCTGTTATTCATTGGGGAAGGTAGGCCAATACCCAAATAATTGTAATACTAGTTTTGCTACGTATTAAGGTAAGTTTGCATTGCCTTCCTGTAATCACTAACTCATTAGAGGAACATCTGCATTAAACATACACTACCCTCCATCACACTCTGCGTTGGGGCATTAAACCTACCCATCACCTCTATCCCACTTATCTTTGGGGCATTAGCATACCCATTGTTGGGGTATTAACGTATCCATCAGTGCCAGTTTAATATTTCAACTTTACTGTAGACTTGCACTCTAAAAGGTGCTCACCTGTGCTGGGCCAGGTGTTGCTTGACTGACTTTACAAAACTACATTTACAATACACCCTAGGAGGCCTGCATCAGGTCAAGGGTGCAGTGTTTGATGCCATCTGGCTCTTTAAATCCCTTGTCCCGGTTTGGCCACACTCCCTCAGTAGCAGTGTTTGGCACTGCAGGTGTTCGGCGCGGCAGCATCCCGACCATCACCGGCTCAATTGGAGGCTATTTCCTCAAGACTGAAGCCTTAGAGAAGCTACTGGTCCATTGTGTGTGGATTCTCTAAACCTGTTACAAACTGCATTAACTAGCAATAGCTCACCCCCCTGGTACTTGGCTAATGAAGCAGACTGTGTGGGAAAGAGTGGGTCACCAAATCTAAAAGCTGGAACACTGGGACACTAGTTCTGCAAGTGAGGCTATCGACCGCAAGTCAACTTTGACAGAAGTGTAATGAGTACGAGTTTGTGATCAAAGCGGTTGTGTGAGACGCAGTCTACCCAAATGGAGACGTCGGAGCTCTTACCCACTTCCTCATATCCTCCACTCCTTTTTTGTAGACAGTTTGCCTCTCAGTCAATTATGCAGGATGACCCTGAACCGAAGTCCAAGGGCAAGATATTGGCTGTGAGAAGATCTAAGGGGGGTCTTTCCACTGAGCTGTGGCATGGAACGTACCTCTGACATTGTATCTGTCCCTGGGAAAAAATTAAGTAGGACGCTTAACTATACGGGGGAGGTTCACTCCCTGATGAGAGATCACCATTTCCTGAGGATTAATCTGGACACCCTGGGAGGGTTAACAACTGTAAAAGATTACCACCCTGGGAGGGAGGGGGGAGTGGTCACCCAGTAACTTAAGCAATCTGGGTGGAACGGTTGCTCCATGCATTGAGGAACATTCCACGGCCGAAATTTGAGAAGAATGAGTCACAAACGAAAGTTCCTTTTACTATTGCCGGTAGATCTGTTTGTGTGGACATCTGCATGGATATTGCTAAAGCCAGGGTTTAAGTCTCTGCCTGTGGAAATGGCCTTTTGTCTCAAACCCCTATTGAAAATCCTCTGGAGAGTGCCTTTTGCATTCCTATTCTGACCTCTACCACGCCTATTTTTCATCGCCCATCGGACTTGATAGTCTTTGGGAAGGAGGACTCTCCAATAGTAGTGGCAAATGACACATCTGCCCACCCCACTGGTTGCTCTTCGTGCAGGACTCAGTGGGGTTGGAGGGTGGGGGGTTTGTTACCTAGGTCCTCTCCTGATTCCCTGTCTGTGTTTGTTCAATTAAAGACTATTCTTCTCCCACTTCTGCATCACACTCTTTGGACCCAATGGGCACAGAGATTGATGAGGTAACCAAAGACCAGCCCTCCCTCAGCCTCACCAGTAGAACCTGGAGCAAGAACACGTTGTCCATGTGCTCAGGTTCTAGTTCCTTTCTCAGATTAACCCCATTTAGGGTTCCCAAATTAATCAATCCAGGTACCCAAGACACTGATTCTATTATTCAACCATCAACTAAGGAGGTCAATATTGCTCAGGGATGGAACTGCGAACGGATGCTTCTCGAACTGGCAACCATAAAGGAACTGCTACTAGTCCTGATAGAGGCCACGGGGAGGGGGAGGAGGTGATCTCCAGGGCAAGCCTTGCAGTGCCTTGTTGGCTGTTATGGAACTCTACAATCTTTCCTTGGAAAGCTTTGTTAAGGCAGCCACACCTGGCCTGTTGGTCCCTGAAAATATGGCAATAGCCATAATTTTGATCAAGTGAGACCCCTTCTGGCCGTTGCCCCTGATGAGCCTAATATTCACACTCGCATAATGCTGACCTCATCCGAGAAGCCGTTCAATTTGCCCAATAGGGCCCTAATCCTCATGTAAATTGCCCCGGAGGCCCATGAGTTATGTACTATGGGAATTCAATGTTAGTGTGAGGAGCCAAGAGCATGTAGGAATTGCCGTAGGGGGGAGTAGGCTTACGAGTTACGATCATAGGGGGCTAAGAAGGGCAACAGTTGTCCTCCATGGGGTACCCAAATTGCCAGCCAACTAACAAGAACCAACGAGGGTGCCCAGCGAGGGTGATGATCCTTATGACTCTGTAAACTGGACTTTTGGACCAGAGAGATGGCCAAGGATGTCCTCGGAAGATCGGCGAGTCATGGTTGGATTCCCAATAGTGGGATTACAATAAGTCTGTATCCTCACGAAGGCCCTGTTGGCCCACCTGGAAGTACCCTACCTGGCCAAGTTTTATCTGGTGCGAACCATATACCCCTGGGGACAAGGTTAATTGGGACCTGCCGTGGGTTGAGGTTTGTTGGGCCCTAAACAGCGCCTTGATTATTTTCCCCACTCGCGAATTACTGTGCGTTAGCGGACTCTTGGCCACTGTCTTCTCTTTATTATTTTCTTTTGACAGAATGATATGATATATTATGGAATTTAAGTAAATGTTTGGTGTTAGGATGTACTTTGATGACCTGATGGCCGAATAAAGTTATATGATACATGCACTCTGTTGGGGCAAGCACCAAAACTCAAATTTCAAGGAGCTGTGTTATAATTATGATTCTATGTCATCAAGAAGCACCTACTGCACACCAGCAGCTTACAGGGTTTTATATTTCTGCAGCACTGGATCTTTCATGGATTCACATGCTCATTTAATATTACATAGCATTCCCAGCCTGATGATGGGGAATATTCAATCAATTTAGCTTTAAAGCTTAAAACTGCTGCTCACGTTTGTAGTCAATCAGTGTTACTTTGGATCTTACTGCCCAAGCCAATGACATAGGTCCTCCTTTCCTTTACTTCTGGTGGCCATCTTCAGATTTTTACTGCACGTTTAAGTGTTAGGAGACTTTGATTTTTGCTATTCAATACTTACGTTTTTTTGTCCTATTTTTTAATTAAAATGTCATCCACTTCAGGTTTAGGCCCTCAACACTATGGTGATCTGTTGCCTGTGAGGATCTTACCATCGACAGAGCTCCAGCCCCATCTGAGGCCTTCTTCATCCGTTGTAGCATGACGGACAAAAGGAAGAAAAGCCTTTTTAAGGCTTGTGCTAAATGTCACCTCACGAATGTATATATCGAAGATCTCCACGAGAGGTGCGTGTACTGCCTGCATCCTGTTCACAACTCAATGGCTGTCCCATCTAACAATCTGTTTTGTCAAGAACACACAACGACCACCATTGCAGGTTGATGTCTTGGTTAAATGAAGGGCCTGGGCCTTTGACTCGACCTGGGTCCAACAGACACAGCAGACCCTTGGAACGCACCGCCTTTTCTAAGAGGCCGAGTTCCCACGAGGATCCTTCCTTGGGGAAGAGACTCAAAAAGGAATACAGGTTGCATCACACTGTTCCTCCATTGACCACTTCGTCGACAACTGCCCCATTGTTGACCACCTTGTCTACGCTGATGACCGGCTCATCGAAAGTTGCAGCACCTAAGACTCCATCATCAAAACATTCCTCAGTCAAGCGAGGCTCAACCACTATGTCCACAACTACTACTCTGTTGTTGACTCCGAGTTGCACACAGTCCTCATCAATGACACACCCATCCTCGTCAACGACTGCCTCGTCAATAACAGCTTCGGTGACAATCTCATCAGCAAATTAGTCTACCGTTTTGTCCGCAACTAGCGTCACTGCAAGCAAGACATTACTATTCCATTGACCAGTTCTTCTATGGTCAAGATATCCTTGCCACCGAGACCGTCGTCGGCACCACTGGTTACCCTGGTCCAGGGACCCATACTAGCCACATTTACAAGAGGAATTAGTGTCAACAGACAAATGCCCTCTGCTTTGGATTTTCTGACAAGGACAAAACGGGCTAAGCCATTGTCTCTCAGACACCCTATGTTCCGCCTGCAGCTCCCTATTAACCCTTTGCTCCACCTCAACAATAGCTTAGGCAGGGTGAATTTTCAGATGATGAGCCTGTGGAGACTCTATTCTCTGACGTGAGAAAGTGCATGAAGTGCCCGCTCCTCTTTCCAACATGCCTTTACCACTCCCTCCTGAACAAAACCCTCTACCAGTTCATCCACCAATTCCACTGGGTATTCCTCCTGCAGCCAGGGATCTTTCACTGGAAATACTGTCCACCTTGAAAACACTGGTGTCAGAACTCCAGCATTGTCTTCCTTCTCTTCAAAGCGGACCTCGGGAGTTCCCTTAAAGAGAGGGGTTAGCCCCACTTCGGCCAAGTAGGCCTCCGCCAGTTTCCTCCACTGATCATCGCCCTGACCAACACCGACACTGAGGCAGACGTTGATATCACTGACAAGTCTCCAGAGACTAATATCCTGGATGAGTTTGACGACCTTGTCCCAGGCGATAGTGAGCCACCAGACCTGCTGCCAAGAGATTCAATCTTATAGCAGAAGAACAAAGGTTTTCTTTTCCAAAGACTGGAAGCCTCCAGAACGTCTGTAGTATCCATTCACATGTTGGAAGATATCTGGGAGTATTGTCATGAAGAAACCATTTTCAGCATCTCCTAAGAGAGAGTGCCTGGACAGGGTACCACATTCAGCTCCAAAGTGCTTTCGCAGTCAACCCTGCTCAGACTCCCTCCCTGCAGCAGCGCAGAAGCCGTCCACCAATCCTTCTTCCCCCTGCATGGTGCCCCCGTACAAGGAGGGTAATTAGCTTGATGCCTTCACGAAGAGGGTTATATCCATAGGCACAACTACCATCAAGGTGTCTTACTCATTGGCAATCCTTTCCCAGTTTGATTGCAAGCTTTGGCCCAAGATGGGTGCCATCCTGGAACTACTACGCTATTACCTGAAGGTGAGGCTGCCTCTTACCATGCCATCGCTTTGGCGTTAGACGTTGCCGATAGTGTTTCTGCAGATGGGAAACAGAGCTGGCCTGTGCCAAGGATGGCTGAATGCCACCAACTTCTGGCCAGATGTTGAAACAAAGGTGGTTGATATGCCCTTTGACGGAGTAGATATTTTGGGGGGAAAAAGTGGATGAAACCCCTCAAACCATAAAAGCAGACACAGCCTTTTCCCTAGGCATCCTCCAACAACACAACCTGTGCTTTCGATCTAGGAAACTAAGGTTTCTCAGGGACGTGAAGGGAGTACAGGTCTTCCTATCGCCCACAAAAGCCCCGCATGGGCTCCCTGTAGGGTTACAAAGGTTGGTCCCAGACGTACAGGAGGAACCAGCGTTGATGTAGTTTCTTGAAGCCACTAAACAGCCATGACCAGCCCCAGTGCCCGACTACCACCTCTTACCCCCCCTGCTTCTACACCCGGGGTGGGGGTGGGGGGTTCGGTTGTCCAACTTTGTCACACAGTGGGAAAACATCACTACCAACAAATGGGTTCTCAACATCATTCGTCAGGGTCACACCCTGGAATTCATGGGGAAAATGCCCTTCCATTAACCACTAATCTTTCCTCCTGCAGGAGGTTCAAGCCCTTCTAAAATAAAGCGGGGTATAGAAGTCCCATCGCTCCTGCGGGGCTCCGGAGTGAACTCCAGATACTTCCTAGTAAAAAAAAAAAGTCCAGAGGAGGGAGACCCATACTACATCTCCGAAAACAAAACCAGTTCCTGAAGTCTCAAAAGCTTTGCATGGTCACTCCACAACACATTCTAGACCAGCTGGAACAAGATTTCCTCTCTGGACAGAGGATGCATATTTCCACATCCCCATACATCGACGACACCAACGCTTCATCCACTTTGTAGTGCAAGGCTAGCACCATCAATTCAAAGCGCTAACCTTCGGCCTAAAGTCAGCACCACTGGTGTTAACAAAAGGCCTAGCTCCAGTGGCAGTCCACCTCAGGCACTCGGGCAACTACGTCTACCCTTACCTGGACGTTTGGCTAGTGCGTGCCATAACCTTGCCACTAGCAACACAGCACACGAGAAGACCATCCGGTGTGTAACATCTCTGGGATTCTCCATCAATTTTCCGAAATCCTGCATACAGCCTGCTCAAAGCTCTCTGTTCCTAGGCTCCTGCTCGACACCTTAGCATGTTTACCACCCCCTCAGAGGAGTGCATCCAATCCATTCTACACAAGGTTCAGTGGCTGTCCACATTAACAATAGCATCAGTCCGCTCCATCAAGTCTCTATTAGGGATAATGTCCTTGTGCTTCCCTTTGGTCTCGCACTGCAGGTTCAAAATGAGGCCTCTTCCGGAATACCTTGATGCCCACTGGCATCAAGTATCCGGGTCCTCAGAGGACCAGCTTCTCCTAGCACCTCCTTTCCACAAAGCGCTGCAGTGATGGATTCATCGCAACCTCCTTATGCAGGGTGCTCCCTTTCACCTTTCAATATACCTTGCTACCGTTACCACAGTTGCCTCTCTAGATGGGTGGGGAGCACACATAGAACAGTACCATGCCAGCGCTATGGCAACCTGAAGACAATCCCTCCATATCAACGTCCTGGAATGCCCCTAGCTGTCGGCAGCTCACCCTCCTGATGCAGCCATTCTGGCATACCAATCTTCCACGTTTGGATTCCCATGGCACGGAGTGGCATAGGAATCTGACCTAATTCCTGCTAATGCACCACGTGTTCAAAGCAGACAATGACCCAAAAAACAAGCCTAGTCCTTAATGCGGCTCATTACAAACACAAGGAAGAGGAAACTTCTAATACTTTGTTACTTTCTTAGGTAAGCACCAGGTGTGGCTTGCCTGTATGAGACTGTTAAAGTAAAGATTGCTTCCGAGGTAGTTGCATATACTGTCCATGCAGTTGTGGTTCTATGTCATTTCATCGACACCCATTTTTATGACTGGTATTTTGCCGCATAATTTTTTTTTTTAAAACTTCTTTTTATCAGTGGTCACAACAGATACATTAGTTCCATCTCCACATCACTTCCAGCACATCATACAATGGTACATCTTATAATCACATTGGTAATATGCAGGTTACATAATGGCTTCCTTGTCTGAAAGCATTTCACATAGGTACCCCCTTTTGGTCGGCTCGTGCCTGGTTGGGTTAAAACGTACTGCTCCTCACATTCGTTAACATATGTCAATTTGTGCAAGAAAGTGTTCATACTTGGTGGCGTGGGGCTTTTTCAAGCCTGCAGTATACATTTTTTTGCGACAGCACATGAAACATTGAATAGCCTTCTAATTTTTTCAGAACACTTACCAATATCCCCAGATAAATACTTTTGAGGAGTCAAATGCGGGTGTATTTGCGTAATTTCCGCAAGCATTCCAGCCACCATCCCCCAGAACTGCACCAAAACGGGGCACTCCCAGTACATATGAAAAGGTCCCGCCTGCGGAGAGCCGCACTTGGGACAGTCGCTTGAGCAATCTAGTGCAAATTTGGCTATTTTAGCCGGCATGTAGTGTAATCTATTCAGGATTTTGAACTGGATCAGGCGCAGGCCAGCATTGAGTGATACCTTCTTCGTAAGCACGCAATATCTGTCCCATTTCTCATCAGGTATAAGCGTTTGCATGTCTAATTCCCATTTTTCTTTAACCCGATTTGCTGCGGGAGTGTAGGTCTGCACTGATACATACAGTTTGGAAATTCCCAGCCCTCCGTTAGTCATAACCAGTTGTACGCATGGGTGTGGGAGGGGCTCATCAGGGAAGAGTGGCCATCGCACTTGAAATGCAGATCTCATCTGATAGTATTGGAGTGTTTGCAGCGGTCCTCCACCCATAGTTCTCGTAAAGTCTGCCAGGGTCACATACTTCCCATCTATAAACATGTTGCCCACCTTCATTTCTCCATTTGAGTCCCATGTTTCCTGCATGCCTGCATCGAACGTAGGGGGGATGTTTGGGAAGTTCCACAAGGGAATCTCCGGGTTATAGGGTGCCTCTAGCTTCAGTCTCTTACATATCGCCCCCCAGGCCCGAACAGTAAAGCTCCCAGGGTCGTATTCACATGTATCTCTGTGTCGTGAGTCAAAAATGACCAATCGTATGTCCGTGGGTGAAGTGGTGTGTTTCTATCCATGTATGGGGCGAGCGATCTGTTTCGTCATACCAATATTTTGCTAATTGTGCCTGAGCAACCAAGTAGTAGAGCTCAAAGTCCAGGGCAGCTATGCCTCTGGTGCAGTATGGTTCCGTCATCTTTTCCCGCCCTATTCTGGCCGTTTTCCCATTCCAAAGAAATGTTACTGCCATTGCTCATAGTTTTGCAAAGAAATCCCTGCCAAGCCATATGGGGACATTCACAAATAGATATAATAGCTTGGGGAGAGCGATCATTTTGAGAACTGCAATCCTCCCATGAAGCGAAATAGGGAGATGTCTCCAAACCTGCAATGTTGTATTAAGTGATTGTAGTGCCTGGTCATGGTTATCAGTATAGAGGGTGTGTCTGCTCCTGGAGACCAGCACCCCCAAGTATCTAATATGATGTTCCGACCACTTAAATCCACACATCACATCAGGACATTCTGTAGAGGGGGGTAAGCGGCAATATTTCTGATTTAGCATTATTTACGGTGTATCCAGAGTATTCAGTGAACTTGTGTATGTCTGCCATTATAGGTGCAATGTTTTTGTCGGGTGCCCGGATATATAATAGTGTATCGTCTGCGTATAATGAAATTAATTGGGTGGAGCCTTTCATTGTAATACCTTTATCCCCGTGTCACAATCTAACGGCAGCTGCCATGGGTTCTATCGGAGAACAGGCAGCCCTGCCTGGTGCCACTGCCCATTTGGAACAATTTGGAAATAGTCCTATTGGTGCACACTCTTGCCCTGGGGGCGGTATGCAGCAGCCTGACATATCCAATGAAATTGGGTCCCACTCCAAATGCCTCTCGTACTGAAAAAAGGTATATCCATGAAACCGAATTGAATGCCTTTTCGGCGTCAAGGGACACAGCGACCGCTTGTCTGTCCGGGTCTATCTATGCCATTATACCAAACAGCCTGCGTAGGTTTAAGGCGGTGGCCCTCTGAGGGATAAATCCACTCTGATCCGGGTGGACCAACGTGGATACTATGGGTAGCATTCGATTCGCCAGCACCTTTGCAAATATCTTTGCGTCAGCATTTATGAGCGAGAGGGGTCTGTAGGATGACATATCATGTGGCGGACGTTGGGGCTTGGGCAATACCGTAATTATAGCTTCTCTCATTGTCGGGGGCAGTATGTTTTCCTCTAGGGCTTCCTCCCACGTTTTCAACATTATAGGGACTAGTTCTTCGTGGAACTCTTTATAGAATTCGCTCCCCCAGTCACTCTGAACCTGGTGCCTTACCAGATGAAAGATCCTTGATTGCTCCAGTGATTTCCTCCGCAGTGACAGGCTGATCGAGAACCATTTTATTTTCATCTGGGAGTGTCGGGAGATTGAGCATGGCCAGATAAGCTTTAATCTCAGTGGGGGTTTTCCTATCTTTATTCGCATAGAGTGCCTTATAGAATTTAACAAATTTGTCGTTTATGCCTTCCTCACTCGTGACTACTTCATTTTGTGCCGTTTGGATATTGGTAATTGGGTTCAGTTGCCTTTCGTGTTTTATCAGATTGGCCAATGTCCTCCCCGCTTTATTCCCCTCTCCGTATCTGCTTGCCCAGGTAGGGGCCGCTATATGTCGTATCTCTCTCATGGCCAGATTATCAAAGTCTCTAAGGAGTTTGTGTATTTCGGCCAGAGTGTCCCCACTAGGAGTGCGGCTGTAGGTTTCTTCTAAACTATTTAATTCCCTCTCCACCCCTTCGAGTTCCTGTTGTACACATTTCAGGAGGCCCGTGGATTTCGACATCAGGACTCCTCTGACCCAAACCTTTAAGGTTTCCCATACTGTGGAAAGCAGTTCCACTGTCCCCACATTGTCTGTAAAAAAAGTTGGTTATTTCAACATGCAAGGCTTCAACCACATCCGAGTCTCCTAGTATTCCCCTGGGCATTCTCCATCTCCTCACCGGTCTGGGGACGTGTTTCAGCCTGAGTTCCAGTAGCACCGGGGAGTGATCAGATAGCATGCGGGGCAAGATTTCACAGTACTGTAGTGTATTTGAAATGTTTGAGGATATGAACCAATAATCTATGCGCGACTCGCTATCATGCACAGAGGAGTAATATGTATATCGCCTGCCATCTGGGTGCAGTACACGCCATGCATCTATCAATGACAATTGTGAGAGAAGTTGACCCAAAGTTAGTGCCGTCTTAGTAGGTGCCCTTGTCACCGCAGTGGATCTATCCAGTGCGGGGTCAAGCGCCACGTGGAAATCCCCTCCCCATATTATGTTGATCGTATCTAGTTTGATGAGGGCCTCAAATATACTTAGGTAAAGATCTGGGTCATCTATATTGGGGCCATAGGTATTGACCAAGGTTACTTGTTTGCCGGCTATTTCCCCCCAGACCAGAACGTATCTCCCATTGGGTCTATCTTGTGCCCCTTGGTCTGAAACCCCAGCATGGGGTGTATAAGTGTAATAACCCCCCTGGACTGAGAAGAGTAGCCAGTGTAATAACGCAGCTTGCCCCATTTGGCCAATATGTTTGTGTTAACAGAGCCTTGTGCATATGTTTCTTGTAGCATTAGGATCTGAGGTCCATGCCAGGTGACATAGTTCCCTACCTTCCTAGCTTTCATCGGGTTGTTCACCACCCGGACATTCCAGGATAGTAAATTAATCTTTAATCCGTCACCAGCCCTTCATGTATATGAATTGTAACAGACCATTGTTTCCAGTAGTCCTTGTACTTACATGACGCAAGCAGCACCAGCATCTGAGAGACCACATTTCTACCAACTTAGAAAACTTGTTCACCCAACCTTCCCTCCAGGACCCCAACTCGTCCAGGTAACAACACCATCTACAACGTTCCCAACCTTCACAACCCACCCCCCACCCCCATCATCTGCCCCAACTTGACGATGGACCCTTGTAACTTGTAGGAACTTTCCTGACGGTGCCACGTTGCCATTACAAGGCCATCAGATCGGGCTCACGGCCCGCCTTTAATATTACATGGAGCCTCCCTGCGGGAGCCGAGCACTGTTACAAATCAAAAGGATATAGGTGCACTTTGGATCATTCAGCAGGGTCTTGGCCCCCCCCGCCGCAGGTAAGGGTCCTCCGTTCTGGTCCCGCCCACGGCCTCTGGGGGGCAGAGGTATAGTGGCCTCAACATAGGACAAGGCAGCGGCTAGGGTTTCAAAAAAATGCACCCTTCCTCCATAATGGGTTCACATCTTGGCCAGAAATATTACTGCGTATGGGACCTGTCGTGCTCTCGGCAGTCTCTTGACTGGTTTGTACGATCTTCGGCTTGCCTGCACTCCTGCAGCGAAATCCGGGTAGATGTGAATGCGGCTTTCTTCGTACTGAAGTGTCCAAAGTTCTCTCGCCATCCTAAGGATTGTGTCTCTGTCTCTATAATTGAGGAGCCGTGCAATGATTGTGCGTGGCAGAGCCCCCAGGCCTTGGCACAGGAGCCAGAGTGCGGTGAGCCCGCTTCACCGGGAAGTGATCCGAGAAGGAGTTTGCACCAAAAAGAGTTTTAAGGAGTGACTCCACATGCTGCTCCATTGCACCCTTGCCAAACTTTTCGGATACCCCCATAATACGAACATTGTTTCTTCGTGAACGCGATTCGAGATCCTCACATTTATTCTGCATCTTGGATAAACCTTCTCTGAGCTGGGCTATGTCTCTGTCATGTCGTGTGATGGTGTCTTCATTAATGCCAATCCTGTTTTCTGCCTCAATGAGTCTCCGGCTTTCCTTGTCCACTCTTGTTTTCAATGCCCCAATGGTAGTGACAATGTCACCCAGTTTAACATTAATGGATAGGAAACCATTTTGCACTATGGTGGTCAGGCGTTCCACCCTGTCGCCTCCATCTGTGTCGGGGTTGGAGCCGGATGCTGTTGGTGGTTCATGTTCATAATTTGCTACTTGACTGTTGGTGAACAAGTCCATCAGCCCCTTCTTCCTGCCGCCTGTTCCCGCCGCCATTTTTTCTTGTTTCTGTGTGTTCCCCATGGCAACCGTAGCAGCAGGTACCCCACCTCAACCTGCTTGGGGTTGTGGTGTCTGTGAATCAGCAATTCAGTCAAATGGTTCACAAACCTTTACAGGCCACACAGGTGTTATCCGGTCAATGTGCACCGCAAGGGGGCCGTTGGGCAATTGCTGCACCAGGGGATCTCTTGGACCCTCACACTCCAGTCCCTGCACCTCTCGCATGAATATTTAGTTCCCAGTGCGAGCAGGTCCAATCTCTGAGATCCCTGCGTGATGGGGACAATGGACTGTGCTCTCCCGCTTATGCACTTAGTACATTTTAAGAGTTCCAGCCAGTGTATGGCTCAATTAAGTGTCCCAATGGTTTTAGCATGCGGCCACCGCACTGTTTACACATGCATGACTCACGTTTTAGTGTGGGTGTGTGTTCTTGTAGTCGTTCCATGTAGTTTGTAATGCTAGCGGGCCCAGTCTCCGGGATCCCTGCATGATGGGGGAGATGGACTGTGCTCCCCGATGTATGTACTTGATCAATTTAATGAATTCCAGCCAGCATAAGGCTTGATTTAACGGTGTCCCAATGGCTCCAGCACGCGGCCACCACACCGTTTACATATGCATGACTCACGGTGTAGTGTGCACGCGTATTCTCATAGTCATTCCGAACTGTTCGCTCACTACATTTGTTTAGGGTAGTTCAGTGCTTGTTGTCACACAGTCTTCAGGGCATATGGATTTCTCATTTGTTCCATTACACCGCGGTTTTGAGATCCAGATTCGATCAGGCTGGGTGTTCCTCCGCTCACTGTTGTTGCGCGCTTCACTCGGGGATGGGGGGGCCCCCCATCACAGGGCGGGGGGCAACCCGCCCGGCATCCCCGCGATGTGCCGGGAGCATCCGCCTCACTCAGGGCACGGAGCGCCTGCCTGGCCCAGTTAGGGCCCCCTTGGCAGCTGCGATTGTCCGGGTGTATCTCGCGGACCTCGCTCGGGGCAGCCCGAGTCAGCCGGTCCCAGTCGCACGACCGCCTGGTCAGTGTGCTTCACTGTGCCTCAGACCTAGGTGTAAGGCACCGAGGGGAATCCGTCCCTGCCAAGCACTGCCCCTCGAGCCACCAGTGCTGCGCTCCTCGGCGCCACAGGCTCTTCCTCTCTATGCTCTGATAGCCTAGAGTGTCTGCGGCTCGAGGGCCCAGGTTTCTGAATGCCCAGCACGGCTCGCGCTCCAGCCTGGTCTCAAGCAATCTGTCACACGGTGTAACTCAGGAAGCACAGCACCTTCGCTGCCAGGATTTTCCGTACGTGTGCACCGTGCCCTATTGCACTCAGTCCTCCGCTCCGCTCCCCACAGGTGGTTCCGAAAGTAGGATTAATTGTCGCACAAATGTCATTCGGCCCGGAGCGCTCTTATCAGGCAGCCATCACAGTTGTGCGCAACAGCGCCCCCCTTTGCCACAACATTTTTGCCAAAAAACTTTTTGATTTTTTTTCTCCAATTCTTTTTGGTGCGGTTTCCCCTCAAACCACCCGTCATTTACCGATTTTTTTCATTCCCCAAACCCCCCAACCCTCCCAACCCGTATTACACCCTTGCCCACCCCTCAACATAAAAAATCAAAACGTTTTTTCGGCAAAAATGCACTTCAAATCACCCGGCGTATAAACTGGTGTTGACGAAAGGACGCTATACCGCAGTTGTATGCTCTAAATCTGGTTATTGTAGGTAGAGCGTATGTAGTGTCCACCTTTTCCACCCAATGTCCTAGTGGCTGGGAAACGCACCGGGGCATTTCAGCATCAGATGGTCGAGCTCCTCGGCACTCTCCGGAGTAGTGTAAGCCTGCTTCAAAAAACTGCACTAGTGCAGGATAAACATTAATCCCCATCACAACCTCTGGGTGTGCCTCCTCGGCCCTTTCCACATTAAAGCCAGACATTTAGCCATAGAAAAATGCAACTAGTTACCCGTTTGTTTTTTAAACACACAACATGAAAGCAGCTCCAGAAACTGTTTCACTCAAGCCTCCTGGTGCCATACAAATATAGCTATGCAAGGTTACCCTGAGTGCACTAGCTCCTCGTTGCACAGATGTTGCTCCTGCTTGTGGTTACATTAATAATGATAACTAGGAGCTGTTTTTTTATTTTTTTCTTGAGCATTTTCTTAATACACAAGCATCAATTGTCTCGTCCCTGCATTTATGTTGCATGTTCACACAACACTAAAAACATGTTTTCAAATGCCCCCCTTTTTTAGCTGTTTTTAGATTCTGCTCATGAAGCCTTTGTTTTGCTTGCAGATTTTTGTTGGTGAAACTCTGCCCTTTTTCCCTTACCAGTTGCCCACCAGACTAAAACGCCATTCTACTGTTTTAGTGGACTATTGACCAGCGTGCCTGCAATGAAGCTTGCCCTATAACAGTGGCAGGATAAGCTTGACCAATGCCATCAGCAGGAATAATAGCTGATGCATCTACTGTACCAATTGGGCCAGTCTTCAATGCGTGCTGGTCTCTAGGGTACATCTTACTTCCTTGCAAAGTTGCCTGGACAGTAAGCTTATTGGGAGGCCGCTGTGAGAAGTGCTGGTGGTTAAGAGTCACTGTGCACACTGCTTTCTCTTGGCTTTCTGTTCTTCGCATCCGAATGTGCCAACTCCGATGCCGGGTACTTTTCCAAATGTAGCAGTGCCTTTATGCAACGGTGTGTGATGCCGCTATAAACGGGCGATGGGCCTGCGGAAGCCTCTAGGAAGTCTTAACAGTATGGGGATGTTGTTGGGGGCAGTGGCTAGCTTAGGGGGCGGAGCATAAAGGTAGACCAGCTTTGTTGCCCATTGGTGGAGTGTACCAAGCTGGCATGCAGAACCGCATCTGTAGTGGCAATGGTGCCACGCAGCAGGGCGTTCGTGTGGCAGTGACATTCAGTCCGAGTCGGGGCGCGGAATGCAGCATGGACGCTGGCCAGTGACCAGGAGTGGGGAATGGACATAGTATAGGACGCTGCAGGATTGGTGGGAGTGCAGAATAGGGTTAAGACATCAAGTAAAGAAGGGAAGAGGTAACCTGCTTGAAATAAACTACCACCGCCAACCAACAGACCTTGGCGGCCAACCTACTAATACCACTGCCAAATGTGAGGTGATGGCATCGCCCCAGGCCACCTCACCCAGGCATTGGTTCCTGGGAGCACTGCTTTAAATGGGCAGGTACTTGCGGGTCCTGAGTACCTGCATTGTTTCAATTGAAAGACTTAATACCGACACTACTCATCAGGACGCCAATACATTTATTGAGGAGTACTGGCCCTTCTCCAAAGTAAGCAGGTATTCTGGGATAGTGACTACCTGCAATCAGGAGCCCAAATAGACTTAATCTTTGGGGGGCTTAGCCTTCCAGTGTTAGGAAAGGGGCTAACTTCAGAGACTGTGTGGGGGCAAACGTACTTGCGTGGGGTGGTCTCACCAAGGCATATTTGTGGAGACTGGTGTCAAGTTAGCAGCAAATTGTGCAATGTAATGCACATGAGGACATTGACACTGCTTTTAAACATGTTAGGATTTATGGCCCAAATACAGACTTCCATTGGTGCTTGCAAGGACTGTAATGCTTTGGCTGGGATGGAGCAAATTATCTGCCCAGTATCACACGCTTTGTTTAAGCAGTGAATCCAGAATTTGAACCCAGCAATTTGGGCAACTTACCATATATCTTCCAAGCTCTACTTAGTACACATATTTGTTTGGCTTTCAAGAACTACAATAATACGTTCTTATAGAGTTTACTTTCAAAGTACACAAATCGCCCAAAGCAACCTTACAATATGTAAAGCCGAACATAAATCTGTTTAGCAAAAAAGAATTCTTTGTAGCTGTATTTGCCCCACCCTTATGGATATGAACTGAGCTTTTAAAAAGTTGCTTCATTGTGTGAGTCACTTTCTTTTTGTGAGCACTCTTGACCAAATTGACTGTTTGGGGAATTCTCGTGAGACTCTACTGCTGAAGCTTCGATGTTAAAAACAGCCATAACTCTCCCCTTCACGTCTGAAACCAGACCATTAAAAACTACCTGTTCCCACCCACCCTTCCAAGCCCTTTCTTTGGCATGCAAGTGCTAACATCCCATCATGATTTCAGTTGCCTGAAACTGTTCGCATGTGCAGTTTCTGGTGACAATGACATGTTTACAGAAGTAATTTTCAGGCATTTGTTAACAGTGCAGCCCTGGACCCTCCCCGCAGCTCTGCTCTGTAGGGGTGCGAGGGTGCGAGGGAAGGAGGAAGGTGGTCTGGATGCCAGACCATTTTGTTGCCCCTCTTGCTCCACAATACAGCCCAGGGCAAGAGTCCGGGGGGCGGGGAGTGGGGGGGGGGGGGGCGTTAGAGGAATGAAGAGCAGTGTGCCAATGTCTCCAACGGTAGATCTGTATATTTTGTTTCGCTAGTAGGTGAAAAAGAGGAAAAAGCTGCAGACGTGCTTAATTGCCGTCAAATATGTCAACTGCCTTCCTTCGAGATTAAAGACGATTTATCAAAGCAGCAGCGAATACGTGTCTTGGGGTGAAACCTACACAACCAATCATGTGACTTGCGATTTGTTGTGGACTTACTATGCGATATTTCCGTTTGCCATACCACAAAAGGCTCTTGCAATAAATCGCGGTTCGTACATCAAACAACTGAGAAAAGCAGAGAAAAAGAATGTAATGCGATCTTAAGTCTTAAGTGTGCAGTTTACAAAAGCCACCAGCAGGTGGCGATGTTGGCTCAGGTTCGAAACATCCACGGATGACACCCTGCACAAACGGTGTTGAAAACACTAGTTCAAGAAATGTAGACAAGGAATTTGCGCTTTGATAGCGTTATCAATTTCACACGGCCTGTTGCATTTGTTGCGACGTATTTTTCTACTCGCCATAAAACGATAATGAAAATCGTTTTGAAATACAAGGGCATGAATTCCGTTCTTTTACCAGTTTGTTCCGTGTTTTGCTCTTGAAGGCGTAGCACAAACGCGCTTCACCTCTGTTGTATGAGGGTGTAATGACTCGGGGAAGTTTCTATCCAGTTTGGTGCCCTTGGAAATACTAGCAGGCGCCCCCCGACTGGCACACATCACTCCCAAACTAAACCTGTGTCGTGCAACAGAATCCCTCAATATCGATAAATAATTGATATATAAATGACGCTGGTCTCATTACATTGTAATTCAAGTACTTTACAGAAATCTAATGTGAAAACACAGCGGATGCTGCCCAATTACATGTTTTTTCTGTCATCTGCTCTTAGGGAAGGCCTGGCCTGAATGCAGTTTCAAACTGTTCGTACTGGCCCACTGTAGTGTGACCAGCCTGCCGGGGTCTGAGGACCCCCTGATCACTCGCCCTGTGTTGCAGGAGTTCTGTTCGTACCACCTCACTTGTATTTCGCAAGGGGCAATACTGGACTAACCATGTGAATTATTTTCTGATAGAAGGTTATCACTCCAAGCCAAGATGGACAGTCTGGTACACTCTTATTGCACTCTTTCAAAATACCTCTGAGAGTGGAGAAGGGAACACATAGCACCAATGAGTGTTCCTGTATGCTTTGCATTAAATCACAGAGCATTTCAGGAATATAACTGATCATGGATCTATCTCTCTGTTTGATAAACAAGTCTGTGCTAAGAGGATTGTATGGGTGAATCTAACAGACACATGGCTTGGTGCTCACATCACGTTCACAACACTCACTCTAACATTAATGTTTGTAACCATGACTACTTATACAAACAGCTTACGTTTTTGGATGTGAGTATAAGGTTTGGGTGTGTTTGACTGAATTATTTTTGATTGCTGGAAATTTCTTTGTACAACACCATCAATTTTAAGGATGCAGAGGACACCCCTGCACCTCCAAAATTGCAAAAATATCAAACCTGGGGAGCGGTGAACACCCCCGCAACCCCTGCTCTCCAGAGTTGGTATTTTGCAATATATGCAACCAAACTGCCCCGAAGGTCAAATCACCATTGCACAATTTGATCAAATTGGCCATTAGGTCAATTGTTTTAAGTCAAATAGGCTAATTTAGAGTATAACATCAGCCACTGAAATGGGGTTCAAAGGCTCTTTTGCATCTAGTTTCTGGAGAATTTTAGCTGAAGAAGGGCAGCGTCTCAATGTCAGCATACCCAACTCCCAATACAGAAATATCTTTAGGGAATTATAGCTATAGACAGGAAATGATACCCTACAAGAGACACCCAATAAACAATGCACAGAAAGGATACACAGAAAGGATTATATTAAAAACTTTAGCCTGACTAGTAATGAGCTGATGAATCGGTTTAAACAAAACCAGCTTCTAATGCTTGGTAAAGGGTCCACAGTTCCTCTGCCACTACCTCCTCACCATTACACAGGCCCCGGGGGTTATTTCTGCAAGAAAAAGCAGGCCTATGTGTTAGCTAACCGAGCTGGCATTAGCATCTCTTATTAGTGCTAGCAAAAACCATGATGTGGCAGTGTAGAAAGGGTGTTTGGCCGAGTGGATGTGCAATTTGAGGCAACTTCTTTGACTGCTTTGTGTATACGTATGGGCACAGTATGGCATACCTGTCAGAGCCACATACACAAAACATTCCTGGCATATGTGCTGTTACGTACGGGAGTGCCACATAGATGCCATTAACCAACATGGTGGTGACTTGTGCAGTGTACAAATCATTGTTGCACACATCACTGCATTGGTTTGCCATGGACTACTGTCTGCATGGTGACACACTATGAAGCCTGCTTTCCTAATCAACATTGAGGTGCCAACTGGTGTGTGCACTCGGTAGTGGCTGGCTTGTTAAAATAATGAAAAGACCTTTGCTGCTGAGCGGATGCATTTAGTCCATGTCCCAAAGCAGCCACTAGAATACTTAAGCAAGCAAGTGACAGTTAACCTTCACAGGGATGTGCCACGTGTATCTGAAAAGTAATATAGAAAAAAGTTTTGGTGTGTCAAATCGAGACATGAAAATAAAGAAAATAGTTTAAAACTTTGTGTGTCACGTTTATTCTCTTTGCAGAAAACATCGGTTTGGTCAGCTAACATACTTGTTCTGCCCTTCTGAATAAAAATGCCCCATGTTCAGTTCTTAACGCTGAAATGTTAAGTGCATACTTTGTAAAAACAATGACTTGTTAAATGCGTCATCACTTATAAATTGCCCCAAATGAAAGGCTGTCCGCGCAAATAATGAGGGGCCCAGGGTATATGACTTCAGAGCATCTCACATGCTGCGTTTGGAGAATGCATTCCTTTGGTTGCATATTCCAAACACAATGCAGTCATCCACAAGTCAACAGAGAGCAGCCAGCCGGGCGTGCCCCTTCCTGAGCCTTCCAGTAACCTATAAGGAAACCTTACACCAACCATGTCAGATTGAATATAACTTCTAGCATCCCACAGTAAGCAACACTTGAAATAACACATAAAACCTACCACAATATGCAATGTGTTATATGCTGGTGTAAGACAGTTCAGCAGGTTGAGTGCTCGCTGATTAGATCTGTGTGTGATCTGCAGGTCGCAGGTTTGAATTCCAGCAAGGCCAACTCCACCTTTCAACCTTCCGAGGTCAATACATTTAACAACCTTAGTTGGGTGATAATACTTTTATGTAAATGTTCTATGTAATGCCTTTTGCGAAAGCACTATACAAAATATTATTTATCATTATATTTGAACGTAGAACAACAAATTAGCCAGAAAGCATATAATAAAAAATCTCTTACAAAATATATTGCCTAACGCATAGGATACCAGAAACATTGCTCCTATACCTCGCGTGAAACATGTTTTTGCTTTACATGTTTTTTGGTTTGTTTTCTATTGCACGTTTTATGCTCGTTAACGATAACAGCAACTATATTTAATTAATGTTGCATCATATTGACAGTATTCCAAAAATAAATCCTGTTTTGTGGAAGAAAGCCTGTACGGTCTGCACCGCAAAACACACACTTCCCCTTTTCCTTTTCCTTTTTCTCCACTGTCTAAGGTCTAGACAGGCCCACGCACGGACAAGCCTGGGTGCTGTGAAACCACAACATTTTGCACAGTTTAAAAGCTTTATTACAACACATAACAATCAGGAGATGTGTCATCTTGGGCATATTTTGGTGTTTGGTTAAAACGTTAAAGACTGGATTCTGGGCCCCATGTACAATAAGAAGTGTCCTTCCATGATGGGGCGACACTTTTCAATTTGTTCGATACATGGCCTTTCACTAGCATGGCCGCGGCCGCGGTTACACCTTCTGTACTTGATTGCATTCATTGTTGTGTCCTGCATGCTTTGTTGTAACTGTCTTAATGTGTAAGTGTGCTATTTCTGCAACTGGATTGTTTAAGAGCTATAATAGCTGTACGTTATGCGCCCAGTTGCCCCTGGGCCGGGAGCGCTTTATAAATAAATAAAATACAAAAAAATACAAAATATTGTGCCTACTTAAACATTGGCATAGAACATAGAGCAAATAAGAGGTGTCAATCCATCACGAAATGACACTTCTCATTTTACATGCAGCACAGAATCTGGTCCAAAGTATGTTCGAAAAAGTATGTTTGTCATATACGTTTTATGCTATTTTGTCTCGGGTGGGGGGGGATAGCTCAGGGGCAAGGTGCTCCCTTAGCAGCAAGACGACACGAGCACTGCAGGTACGATCCCCGGGAAACGTGTGGGTATTAAGCGCGTTATAAATAACCCATCATATATTCATTTATGTTCAATATTACATCGCTGAACATCATATCTTCAGTCTATTAACTTATCATATGGACATAACACTTATAATATTAAACCTGTCAAAACCTTTAAACCGATTTCAATGTGATAGATGGCGTAGAGTTTATCTCGCATGCTGGTGGGAAGTTGGGGGCTAAAAAAGGATGATGCTCTCAAAGCTTTTGCACTTGTTTATTTAACATGTTCTCATTGGATCTCCAGCCTCCAATATAAATAAAAAAGGTACATAAAGCCTGCAGGGACTTTTAAGTGGCGAGGGCAAAGTGATACTACAAGAAAGGGGGTTTTGGTTTCTCCAAAATGTGTCGCCATCATTGAGCATCTGTTCTGAAAATCCTCAACTGCTGGACCTGGGATCAAGAGGGGATGCCTAACTGGGAAGGTATTGAGAAGAATACTCCGCTCCCCACCCTAATAAGTGGTCCCCGTCTATGGATTGCGACATACCTCGGCTCGGTGGAAAACTCCTACTGTTCAGCCTACATTGAAATAATAGCAACAGGGTTCTGCAGCGTAACTACTTAAGACTCATCCTGGTAGAGGCATCCGGCTCTAAAGAATGATATATCAAAAAAACCCAACTGCAAAAGATGGCAAAAGGCTAGAAACTGGTTCTTTAGGAATGAGATTTCTAATATCTCCTTCGCGAACTTTGACTTTGTATGCTTTCAATACAAAGTAGGGGTCAAAGAGCGTTGCAGATACAGCAAACTTATGTGTAGTTGCAATGACATTCTGGATACCGAGATCCAAGGCCCTCTGGCCAATTATCGACTTTCTTAGGCTGCCCTGATCTCCACTGCGGCACTACATAATATAGGAATGCTGTGTAGACTCTAGGAATGTCCCCGAGGGGTGGGGGGGGGGCGTTGTACCTGCTAAGCAAAGGCAGGTGGGGTGAATTGTTGGCTAAGACACTGGTCAAAATGCAACAGACCAAGATCTGTTCCATTCCGTTCAGAAGAAGTTGGATCTTCATTTACATTATAAACTTTGAATGATAACACATGATTGGTACTGCACCCCCCTCCCTGGAGTGCACAGACACAAACTGCTTATGTATGGACAGTGCTGGTCATGTAAGTGCAAATGAGGCAATGACACGAGAACACATATTCGGTCTTGCTCCGAGATGAGGTCCTACTGGGAGGAGGTTCTGCAGAGAATAGAACTGATATGGCAAACTTCACTTCAAAGGTCTTGTTCCAGCTGTGTTCTGAGCCCCCCCCCCCCTCAGCTCACCCCTCTCCTGCCCCCAAAGAATGTTTAGGCATGGACTCCTAGAACCTCGAGAGCCAATGGAGAGATGCGGTTCCTGGTTTGAGGCCAAGGAGAGGTGTCGCAGTCCTATTCTGGATTAGTTGAAGAGGGCAAAGGGAGGAAAGAGGCAGGTTGAGGAAGAGGCTATTGCAGTTGTGAAGCCTAGAGAGAACCACGGCTCTGGAGACATTCAGCTTCTGGGGCAAGATGAGGAAAGGTAGACTGACCCTGGTGGGGAGGTGCTGGGGGGGGGCGAGGAGAGAGGAGACTGCGGTAGGATTGGCAAGTTCCTTGCAGATTTTAAAGAGTTCAGCAGCGTTATTGGTGGCTCCAGAGATGTGAGCTTGGACATAAGCCCTCTTCTTGGAGCAGATGGAGAGATGATATTGCCTTTGAAGGAGGCAGCAGGCCAGTTTCTTGGGGGATGAGCTAGATTTCTGCCACTTCCGCTCTGCAGCTTTGCACTTTCGTTTCAAACCTGCTAAGTCAGAGTCATACCAGGAGTTGCGTTTGGAGGCAGGCTTCATGCGTATCCTCATGACAGGGGCAAGGACGTCCAGGGTGTTGGAGTTAGAGAGATGGAGGTTAGTTAGAACAGAGTCAGGAGAGGCCAATGAAGGGGGTGGAGGAGGGATGAAGGACGAAGCAAAAGCAGCGACTGACAAATGCTTCATCGCTCGAATGACGTAGAAGGAGACTGGCAGTGCAGGGAGTGTAGTATGGGGGAAGGGGGGAGTTCAAGGAGGGAAGAGATGAGAGGGATTGTGAGAGGGATAGAGAGAGGGCTTTCAGCTGAGATGAGAGTATCCAAGGTTTGCCCAGCAGAGTGGATACGGCCAGAGGGAAGGATAGTGAGGGAGAATGTCGCAGAGGTCACGGAAGAGAACATCGTTATCCAAACCAATGTGGACAAGAACAGTTTAGTAATATACAGGCTTACTAAAAGTGATAACACATTCGTCACTCTTTGTATGTAATCTTCAAACATGGGAGTAGGTCTAGCGTGCGATTTCCAGAAATCAATACATCCCTTCACTGCTTTGTGTAGGGGCTGGTAGGGCTGTTTTATCCCTTAATGGCTCTAATTGTAAATTATAGAAACCTCTTGCAGAACATTGATCTATGGAATCCAATGACTTGTACACTTGTCCCATGAGGCATTAAAGAACACGCCTTGGTCTCATGCCTTCTTTTACTTTGCAGCAAACCAGCAGAAGTTGGATGTGGGCGAGGGGAAGATCCGGGTGCGACTGGAACATGATGGGGCAATACTGGATGTGGATGAAGATGACGTGGAGAAGGTGAGCAATTTCTTACAAATGCTGCACACTCAACATTAATTTTCCTTCCCTTTGAGACAGGATTACCTATCTAGCACTCATCAGGCCAGTGGTGCCGAGCTGCCGACTGCACCTAATGTTGCATACAGTGCTGAAAGGCTCAGCTTCTCTCCTCTCTCCGTCTCCATTTGACCGCACTTTCTCCTTCCCTATTGTTTTTCTTCCTTTCTTGTATTCTCGCCCTGCACTCTATTTTCGCTGCCTCCTCTCTCCCTTTGGTACTCGGTATCATGCCCCTTTTACATTGTGTTTTTCCTTCCCTCTTTTTCTCCTCTTTTCTACCCATTTTCTCCCCCTCTTCCATTTTACTCCATTGCCTGCTTTTACTTCACTTAGTCCTCTTTCCACTGTGTATTTGCTGCACTCCTCTCCACAGAGAGCAGCAGGTGACCTTGCACATTTCTTCATGAAGAGCTGCACTCTTTGCTTTAAGCATTCACAATGAGCTGGTTGTCCTGGCGCAATGTGACTCCTCCTTGCGGCCTTAATATTTACTCCCAATTCTCTTTGTTCATAGAAGGTCTGACTTAACAATGACACGGCCTCAATTACACCACACTTGCTCTGCTACTTGTTGGTGGTTCTTCTGACATAGTTTACAAAACTAGCCTAAAGCCAGTATATACGTACAATGATGGGGGCAGTGGTTTGTGTATGTCACTCTCACTCTACCATGCATGTTTTTTGCAGGCAAATCCACCAATGTATGATCGCGTGGAAGACCTGGCATCCCTTGTCTACCTCAATGAGGCCAGTGTGCTGCACAGCTTACGCCAGCGCTATGGTGGCAACTTGATTCACACGTATGCCGGGCCCACAATGGTCATCCTGAACCCACTCAGCTCGCCGTCCATGTACTCTGAGAAGGTGAGGACTCTGTGGACATATCCATGTGATCCCCTAGGTGTTACTTAACTAGGTTCTGGCAAAAAAGAATGAACATTTGTTGGTGATTGTGGAACATGTCTTTGTTGATACTGCGTCCTACTTTTTGTCCCAGTCTGACCTTCGTCAAATCAAAGCAACAAATCACCCTTCAACATTTTGTTATGAGAAGGGGTTAATGGAAGTAGTAAAGGGGAATGAAAAGGGTGGTAGGCGCATTTTCAAAACAATTTAAAGAAAGAAAGAGGAAAGTTGCAACTACATAGTAAAAAAAGGTCACCAAAGTGCAGGCCACTGATGAAGACATGGAACCTCAGGTTTTCATGTGGAGACCAGGTGGAGCTGATGTGGGGGCTCGCCATATGAAAGATTAATCTGTTATTCCAAAATGGTCAGGACATGTACTCCCAGGCTTTGAAGTGAGCTGGCAGATTTATGCTTTCAGAATTTAAATGGTCCAGCAGATGTGCGCGCTATTGGGTATCAGCGTATAAAATGGCTGGGCGGGAACGCATGCAACGCTGTTCTAAATGGTTGGGCAGGCATATTTGCTGCTGGGATTTGCAGTGCTCCTGCAGGTCTATGTGTAGTTGATGTTAAAATGGACTCGCAGATGCGTGATGCTTGTGTTAGGAGTTGCGATGCAGGTTTGCGAGCCACTTGATTTAAAATGGACTCGCAGATGCGTGATACTTGTGTTTGGAGTGGCGATGCAGGTTTGCGAGCCACTTGATTTAAAATGGTTGCATGGGCACGTGCTTCTGGTGGTGATAATTTTTGTGCAGGCATTTGTGCCCCAGGCATGTGCTGTGCGGTGGCTCCACAGCGGTTTCTGGTGACCTCAGTGTGACATTTGACTGGTGATCGCAAGTGACAACAGATCACCAATTGCGGTGGCACTCCTGGGGTAGGGCTGGTGCTAGTTTGCCTTTACCCCACATAAGGCACAGTTCCCCAGACGGTAGCAAAGGTGGGGCCATGTCTTGTTGGTGAGGAGTGAATGAAGACAATTACCCTGTTTCTCTAACTAGGCACCTTCTCCTTCATGTTCCAAGAAGGCCCTCGCCCACAGGCATCTGCACAGCAAGGAAACTCAGGTACATTGTCACATGCACGGGCTTACAGTCACAGACGAGGGTCTTGGTGGCACTCTGGGTGCTGGTCTCAAAGTGGGATGGTGGTGGCGGCACGTACATCAAAGGAGGATCACGCTTATGTTCTGACATGTAAACCTGATTGGATAATTGTCAAATGAAGGATAATGGACTCACACTATTTTTGTAGGAGCGTTCATGTTTATAAACCTCGGAAACCAATGAAGCGGTAAGTACATCTGAGAAAGCTCATCCACCCACTTAGTTTCCACCAATGTTGTAGACCAATACTGGATTGTGAAGTTTAAGAACTTCTGTGTTTCCATAGTGAGGTACTTTGACTGCCACCCTCCATTTATAGTGGTGAGGTGGTTACCTGCCTTTGTCTGACCCTGTCACCTGTTGAAGATTAGGGCACAGTTTCGTTGCTCTAACATGACATCACAGTCCTCCCTTGGGATGCACAGTCTCGGTGTAAATAATACCTTTTGGCAACATTGGTAATTGCATATGTTGGTTGGATAACCCAGTGCCGAGCGCGTGGGTGTTTGGGCATGTATGCACAGACTCGAGCTCTTCCTTTTGTCGCCTATTGCGGATTCCTTAACAGTCCTGTGCGTTTTCCCTTTAAAATAAGGCATGTGGGAGGAGAAGGGGGGGGGGTGGTCTTTTTTGTCCGCTGTGCAAACCGGGCAGTTCTAATTCTAGATTCCTCGTTTGACCAACTTTTGATCCTGGGAAGATTACTTTGATCTCCATGTGCCCCACTTTGCTGCCAGAAATGAGTCTATATTTGGGATAGCTTGAATAGTAGAGTATTAGCAAAAATATCCTTTCCGGTGTAGCAGGAACCGGTTTAGTCCCCGTTACAATGTCCGGGATACACCTGAGCGATGGGAAGAGTCAATCCAATACTTTTGATTATGCCAATAAAACCGCAGGAAAGGTTGGATGGCGTCCTATGGGGGGAAGGACATCATGCAACCAAACAGGTTGGCTTGTTTGGCGAGATTAATAAAACAGTTTACGTGTTATACGAAGCAAATTATGAGTGTCTGGAATTGGACCAGTCTCCTGGGATATAAGCCTCCCTTTTAACTTTCTCCTTGAGCTTTTTCCATTCCTGGGAACCGGCGTCTGGGAACAGGGCTGGATGTATGGCTACAGGATGGATCCAGTTGCAAAACCACAGAAAGCCGCGAGGGCCTTCTTCCTATAACCGCGCCAGGAGGCCCCACCGCTCCGCTCTTGCTCCTTGTGGAGCTCCTGTGGAGAAGTTGCAATCTGTTTTTCTGAATTCAGTTACAACAAAAACCTGGAGGCAGTGCTCCAGATAACATTTTGTATAGGGGGCACTGTCCTTCCTATTTTATTCAAGTTGGGAGTACAATCATTTTTTTGGAGGGGGAGTGAAATAGTAAGTCTCCTTCCCAAAGTGTGTATTTTATAAGTGTGTAAAAACATATTTTAATCGTAAAACGAATATTATTTAACATTTTTCTTTGCACCTAGTTATTCATGAACGTTAAAAATAAATGTTTATTTCTTCAAATCGGGCTGCAATAACGGAATTTTTTTCCTGTGGCAGTATGCGTTCTTCTGGGCCAAACGTATCCACGGAGCAGTATGGCTTGAGAGTAGGGAGACAGGCTCCCACGAGTCAGTCTCCAAAGTTTTCTTGGGGTTCTATTTATATGTACGTTGCCTGTAGAGGAAAGACGTGAAACCTTCACCCCCTTGCTCTAGGCATTGTTAGGCTGAAAAAACTGGGGCAACAGCCAAGGCAGACATTCTGGGTGTGAGCTTCTTTCAGCTCTAATTCCAATCACAGCCCTTTTCTCCTTGGTCTGCCCTTCATGTATCTATCCACTACAGACTCTAGTCCCTCCTCCAAGTGACAGCCAACCACAGGCTCGGGTTCTCTGTCTTAAGCTGCCTCTAGTTCCGGTGCTGGGGTACTTTCCTCTGGGTCTGGTTGTCTTGACACCAGCAGGCTTGCACTTCTCTCACATCAATGATCTCTCTGCCTCTGGCAAGGAGTTGGGCTGTGGCCCCCAGCTGGCTCATCAGTGTTTGGGGAACCTGGCTCAGCCCCTGTATACCTCTCCCAGATGTAGGTTCTCTCTCTAGCTCTGGCTCTCTCATGGTCTTGCTTCCTTCTTGGGGCTAGCTTTCTTCCTGGCTCTAATCTCTCACAGGATCTGGCCCCTTTCTGGGTTTGGCTTTCTCTCTGCACACCTCCTTGATGCGGTCACTCTCCCTGGGTCTGGCTCTTTTCCTAGGGCTCGCTCTCTCCTAAGGCATTGCTCCCCTCCCGGGCTCTGTCTCTCTCTTTCAGGGTAGTTCTCTATACCTGGGGCTGACTCTCTCCCAGGATCTGGCTCCCTTCCTGGGGTGGGCTTTCACCCTTTAAGGGATACGGTCCCCTTAGGCTCCTGACCCATTTGGCTCTCCTGGACCGTCAATGGGCTTTGTTTTTCTTCTCTGCAAGACATCTCTATCCCACTCCCCCTAGCCCCACTGAGGAGACAGTGCTTCTTTTAGACCGGCTGGGCGAGGTGTCTGCTCCCTCATTAGCTGAGTCATTCGGGTGGTTCCCTGAAGTGGATTGGCAATGAGGTTTTGTAGTCAAGAACTCAGGATGGGTGGGGTGGCTTTTAAAGGACCAGTCATCATGTTGGAAATGTTCCATGTGCACATACAGTTCATTTGTGTGGGTGGGTGGAGGGGGATTGGGGTGGATAGTTGCCACCTCTCCCAAGCTGGCAGCCTTCTTTGGTTGGAAAATGGTTTAAGCCTGTGCAATTTCGACTTGCTTGGTCCATTTGCTTCCCCTTTCCATGTGAATTGCAAATTGTTTCCAGTGTGGACTTATGGGGGAAATGCATGTTTTCCATGTGCACGTCCAGCTGCTGAATTGGAGGATGTGGGGATGTGGAGGGGGGGGGGGGGGGTGGGTTCGCCACTGCACTGTTCTGGCTTCTTAGTTAGGGGCAGGTACTGTTTGTGTGTGAAGAGTGGGCTTAGGATGAATTTTCTTTCACACTTGTTGGGTGTGTGGTATCCCTCACCTCCTTTTCTTTTTGGACGGTTGCCAGTGGTTCCATTGAAAGGGATGCCGTAGCTCCCACTTAGATGCTGCAGTTGTAGGAGGTGGGATTCTCCTGCTGTCTGGTGGATCCTTGGCAAGTCCTGTTTCTCTTCTCCCTGTCTGGCTGTACCTTACCCCTTCTTGTCCAAATCTAGAAGTGGGTGTTCCATTGAAAGGAATAGAGCAGATCCTTTTAGATACTTGAGTTGTGGGGGAGGAACTCTCCTGCAACTTGCCTTGGTTTTGGGAAGCAAAGAAAGACTGTGGTAGATCTAGTCCCGTCTTATGCCGCCTCCAGGTGTTGCATCCTGTAGCGGGTGGCTTCCACTAGCCCCCAATGTTTTCTGCTCCCTCTAAACTGGCTCCCTAAATGTGAGCTCCCTGGCACTCAGCAAGGATCTCTCTGAACAGCAGTAAATTGGATGTTTTGCTTAATACAGCCTGCAACAAGGAGAACTGGTCAATTGTACATGCATGATGTTCCTTTATAGTGTAGGTCATCTAGTTTTGAACATAACTGAGGTGCAGTGCAGTCACTGCTTTCGGGAGATATAAGGGTGGCCTATTCTGTGCCCATCTGCTTCAGCTCTTGTCATGATCACCTCCCTCTTCTTATCTGCAGGTGATGCACATGTTTAAAGGGGGCCGCAGAGAGGACACCTCACCGCACATCTATGCCGTGGCCCAGACTGCTTACCGTAACATGCTGATGACCCGGCAGGACCAGTCCATCGTGCTGCTAGGAAGCAGTGGCAGCGGCAAGACCACCAGCAGCCAGCACTTAATCCAGTATCTGGCCACCGTGGCTGGCAGCACTGGCAAGATCTTTTCCGGTGAGGTATTGGCATTTCTCAGTGCCTGTCTCTGGTTATGCTTATTTTTAAGATGGTTCAACTTTGTTTCTAAGCCCACCATCCCTTGCAAATACTGTGTCAGTCGGGCTGAAGCCCACAAGAGCCTATCTAATCTACCCACAGATTTCCCTCTCTCCTTGTATCTAAGGGTAGCCCCTTGCATGTTGACTACATACTGTAGGATGGCTCGTTAGTTCTTGTCCATATGCAAGATTCACTTTCCCACTTGATGGTTCCTGTGGTGAATCCAATGGGATTCCCTCCAGGAACCTGGTCCGGGACACCCCTCATGTGGCCAGGGAAAGGCAGGCGCTCTCTGATCATGGCGATGAAGTACTGCAGGAGGATCACATGAGGGGGAGACATCAGACCAGGAAGACTGGGAGGAACTCCTTTTTAACTTTCCCTCTAACCTTTCCATTCCGATGGCCTGTTGAAAAACCCAAATCCTATAAAAGAAACTATGGGTCCCAGAATCCCTCGGGGACGGTGATAAAGAAGAGGGCAGAGGAGACGAGCAGAAGTAAAGGACGGGAGATTAGGCCGAACACCCTCTACCAGTGTCAGGCAATTGATATTCAGTGCCTGTACCTGAAGTCAACTGCCCCACCTGAGAGGCATAAAATGCTGCAGCAGGAAAGAGCAGTAGGAAGGAGCTGGAGCAGGAGTTGGGAGGGTGGTAGAGTAGTAGCAGTAGCAGGAGGAGAGGAGCACGAGGCTGGCGGTTAACAAGGAAGTGTGACGACTTAAGTGACTCTGGGACGAGAGAAGAACAAGTTCTGAGTTGGTCCTGTGGTCAAAAACCCTGTCTGACTGTGGCTGCACTGAGAAGGTAAAAGTTTCCCCAGGTGCACCTAATTGTTGACTACAGAGCTGAGGTTGTGCAGCTACCTGAGGCCCATGGGTAGAAGCAAACTGAGGGAAGTAGGAGACTCTCTGTGGTCGAGACCAGATTGGAGACAGCCATGCTGCAGAGGGGTGTGGGTCCCAAGAGTGCCGGAAGTAGTAGTAGCAGAGAGAAAAGTCAGGAAGTGGAAGCTGCCCGCAACCTCTGTGTTTTTGGAGCCGGTGAGTGAAGCGCTGTACTCCAGTTCACTGAAAATCCCTTGCTGGTAATTGTAACTAGCTCATTTAGAACTCACATAGACATAGAAGCGAGTAAAAGTTGTTCATTGCCATGGGACGTCTTTACAACAAAGGAAATGCATCACATGCACGTTTAACGCAACTCAGTGCTTGCATATAAGAAAAGCCTTCTCTTTTCCATTGTTGTATTAAAAACTTTACTGGAGTGGTTGCGTGTCTCTAATTACGTTGGAGAACACTGGGTTGTAATCACTTGAAAGGTAGCAGCTGACTTTCCCGAATTGTTACAAGAACTCTTACATCAAAAAAAGGTTGCGCATGAATGATGGTTATTCCCGATCCCCGTTAAAACAGTGTTCTGTATGAATAAAAGGGAACGCAAGTCTGTGCAGTCTTTAAAGTTGAAATTCTCCATCAAAGAGGTGTTGTGTGTACCTAATTCTGTTTCCCTTGTGAAACCCAAATCTTGTAACATCCAGAACAAGAACTTTGTAATTGTAGAAGTTGCTGAAGTAACGAGAAGAGCAAGCATTACCTGTCAATGCACGCAAAACATAATGTTACCAAAATGTATAAATGAGAAGTTTTACTCCCCACCGTATTTGCCACCCATCTGGGGAACCTGATAACTTTCGGGCCTGACACCTGTGTTCCCCTAAGGTCGGCCCATCTCTTTTCCCGCTTCCTTGGTACTCTTTTCTCCTGCCACCTTCTTCTGTGGGGTGTTAAGTATGTATAAAGTGTCCAGCCTGCCCACAGTAAAGACATAATTTGTTCATTTTACGTTGCTCCTTTTCGCTGGCTGACAATGGCCCCCTTATACTGCCAATCTGCATGGGTTCTACTTCACTCATCCTGCCTCCCCTACCTCTATCCAGTCTTGCAAATGGAACTGCTTCTGGTCTTTTCTTGTCCTCTTTCCTCTTTCATCCTATGATCCAATCGTAATGCCAAGTTAATCATTGCCGTACAAGTACTTGGTTGCGGCTCAACTTGGGCAATGGCATCTTTAAGCTCCTCGCGTAACCACTGATAGAATAACAGTTTACTTGGCCACTGGCCACTCTGTTTCAATTACCAGCCTGTTAAACTGTGTTACATAGGTGACCAAGTCCCTAGTTCCTTGTTTTAATCCCAACAGTTCGTTGTCCTGAGCCAAGGACACCTCTCGTCTGTCAAATAGTCTGCCAAATTCTGCTAAAAAAACATCCCAATTATATAACAACAGATCATCTTTTTGTACCAATGGCATGGCCCAAGCCGCTGCATCCCCTGTTAAATAGGAAATTACAAAAGCTGTTCTTGCCTGTATAGTCTTGAATGCTGTGGGTTTACACAAAAAATGCAGTCTACATTGGGTGAGAAACATCATATATTTTCGGGGATCTCCCACAAAACGCTCCGGTGCTGCCAGAGGAACACTGCTAGGGGGTTGAACAATTACCGTTGGGTTTTGGCTTGTGGAAACTCCTGTTGCCCTGGTACCCTCCAAAGGGGTTCTCTGGGCTACCAAACTCTGGACTTGTGTTTTTAAATTATCAGACTCTTGTCGGGCATGTGCCAACCCTACCTGAATATCCTGAAGTGCCTTTAGCACATCGGCTAGAGGCGGAGGTGTCGCTTCCATTTGGCTTGGGTGGTTGTAAGTATCCCAATATGGGGGTGGCTTATTATGTCAATGATACAAATCAAGGGGAGAGAATTCGACACTCTCTCCCGAACCACAGAAGCCAAATGAAGTCACCCCTCCACCCGTGGTTGGCACAGGTACCTGATAGTTTAAACAGGACACCATGTGGCAGCCAATGGGGGTTAAGAGGAGTTAGGGAGAGGTTGTGGATGGGGTAGGGGAGTATAGGAACACCGGAAAGAGGTTGAGGGAGCACCGAATTTGGATAGGACAAGGGGAAACAACGGAAAAACCCTACCTATTTTTTCTGCTTGTAACACTCTGTACTTGTAACATTCATACCATATCTTGCGTAGACATCCCTGTGCATTGACACCTCTCAATACGTGTCTTGAGAATGGAGTACATGCCACAGAATCCTTTCTTGATATACATACACCTTAATACATGTACGTATGATTCATGGAATGTAAAGATTCACATCAATGGTAAGTAGTTTACACCTACACAGTTTGGTGAACACCCACAATGATAGACAAACACATGGCCCACAGGGCACATAGAAGCAATGAGCACGAACATAACATGCAACGCTGGACGTTTTAAACATAAATGAAAGCACCACATTCCCTCTTTAGTGCCTAGGTTTTCCAAAACCCCCAGTAACGTCCTGAATACAGAAAAAGGGTTAACCTCCAACCCACACAGATTATTGAACGGGTGAAATAGCTTGCATCATATTCATCATAGTCAAATGTTGAGGAGATTTAGCATGTAATCCTAACAGAATCTTTTTCCCAACTTAACTTAGGTCCGGGAGGCCCGCAAGCCGTCCCAGACGCAGCAGTGACCCGCCCTAGCTGGCAGCAACTAGAAATCCACCCGCCGCCGCTCCAATGATTTCCGACACCTTTCCCCGTACTTATCTCATATCCGGGAGGCCTGTGAGCCATCCCGGACGCAACAGTTACGGCAGTCACTCTCCGCCCGTCGCCGCCGATAGACTGCGCTCCCTCATAGAGCGTTCTACAGCTCTCACCCACACCGTAGTCCTGCTCCGCCAGTCTCCTGCTGCCAACACAAAATAAGCCACACCTGCCGTACGCCGTTGACCATTTTATGCTGCTGTTCTTCTTCTTCACAGCTGGTCAAACGAGCGCACGGCTTACAACTACAACCTTCCCCAAGTGCTGCTGGGAATTGTAGTTGATAACCATGTTTCATGTTTTTACATGCTTTTACACACTCCTTTCTTGCTCCAGCCCTTTTTCCTGACATTACCCAAGCTATTAGGCAAAACCTTTCTAATTTGAAACAAGCCCTATTGAGATCTAACCACCATTATTTTGAAGTTGTCAAAAGTTCTTACAAATCCAGTGTCCTCTGATACAAGGGTGATAAGGTTATCCAAGGATGGAAGAGTTTCATTACAGTGTCAATACAGCTTTGGGGTAGCTTCTGGAGACAAGAAGGTGTACTTAAAGTTGGGGAAGAGAGCTGGGTGCTTGTTAAAAAAAATTGTCAACAATTTGTAAAGCTGAGACTGAGCGAGAGAAGCAGTCTAAAAGCCAAGGCAGATTCTAGTGGTAGCTGTAAAACGGACTGAAGGGGCTGCCCCTTTCTTATGGCATAATAAGGAAGAGTTCCTGCCTGTGGAGGTCGAAGAGTCTTGTTTTTAAGTTGCCTAATAAATCCTGAAAGTACCAAGTTGCAGCACAGATAATAAAACTATGGTTGACTAAAATATTGTCAGAGAACATTATATTGAAGGTGGTTGAAGCACTAGTACACTGTGAAGCAAAGGAGCCTGTTTCCACAGTGCAATTGGCAGAAGGGAGTTGTCAAGAAGAAAGCAACCCCTTTAGAAAAAGCATCACGAAAAGTTGTACCAAAGATGCTGCAGAAGCTACAAAAAGATGGATAGTTGTTGAAGCAGAAGTGATACTTTTGTTTTAAACTTTGTCAAGTCTATCCTGGAACGTGGTTATCCAGGATTACCATTGGTGCTGTTTTCTTTGTGTAAATTGGAAAGGGAACGTTTCACCAAACGGAGAAAGAACTGTAAGGGAGCGGCAGGGGCTCTCTAGCAGTCACTCTGATTACCAGCAGAAGGACATTTGGGCCCCAGCAAAATCCCTGCTGCAAGAACGGAAGACTCCACCACAAAAACAGGTTACGTCCCCGAAACCTATCGGGGATGCGGATTGGTCAGTTTAGGCAAAATACTTACATGGTATATAGGGGTTGTCTGATTATTGGATAGCCATATCTGGTGGCTCCTCCTGGGACCACCTCTACCTACAACAACTACAAAGTTTCAGGAAAGTAACTAAGCTATTGTCCACTACAACATATGTCTCAACATGGAAGGTAACTCTGGATTGGACAGAACCTTTGGACAGCTACCAGATTTGTTGTACCTTTTTCAGGGCGATGGGAATGAGTATGAAGGTGCTAGATGTCCCCTCATGTTGCCATCTCTGATCACCTAAGCCTGAGAGAGTACATTCATTTGTTAACATTGAGCAACGCTCGTTACTTTCCACCTCTGGTTCGCTGGGAACAGCTTCCCTATGTCTGCCTTGAGTGAATAGGCATTGTCCTATTCTTCCAGATCACGTGTGTAGAGACCACGAAATGGACTTGTAATTATGAGGATTTTAAACTGAATTTCTCGCAGGTGCTTTATCATCTTGCTAACTGGAAACTTTCCGTCTCTGCTTGTCCATGGGTGGGGTGTGCACTGTGTCTGTGCTGGAAGCTCTGCCTGCCTGCCTTTAGCTGCATTAGGCTATCGGCCTCTCTATGTATACAAAATGTGTCTCCCATTTCCCATTCACTTCAGTGCACCTATAGCTTCCATCTTTGGTTTTATGGCTTTTCATGTTAACTGCAATTAAGCATGTGCAAGCAGGACATGTGTTCTTAGCATCTTGCTGTTTCTGCTTTTGGGTAACTGTCATGAGGCGAAAGTGTGCGCGATGGGCCAGAGGACAGCAAAGAACCTGCGGCTTTATCTGTGGACACTGCATGGGCCTCGACAGCACCGTCGAGAGTCGGCCATGGGGTATGTTTTTAGTGTGTTTGTGCTTGTGTGTACCTCGGCCGCCATGTGTCTTCTCCATCACAGAACAGCCAGTCAGTTTCTTGGAGTCCGGGGCCCGCACCTTGGGTTCTAACAGACCCTGCTCGACCTTGCCGTCACTCATGACCCCGATACTGCCCTCACTGGAGTCTTCCATCACCTCGATGGAGGCCTTGGCCTGCATGGCTTGAGTGGCGCAGCATTTGGTCTGCTGGTCCTCTAGGGTTTTAGACTGAAAAAGTTTCCAGGATTTACAATCCTTTTCGGAGTCATCCCTCGGAAGACCGTGATTGCACACTTGGTGCGTGTCCTTCCACAGGAATTTTCGGTGGCAGGAGGGGCAACATTTAAATGGGGTTTGGTCCATTATACTTTAAAAAGGCAGATTGGTGAGTAAATAAGAAAGGGGAGGATGGAATAAGCATTCTCTAAAGAAGTCAGTATGAAGAACCTCCCCCCTCTCCCTACTGTAATGGGCCAAAGCTCAAAGAGGCCTGTGAAAGCCGCATCTGGTCTTCGATCAGTCAGTCATCGACGATGAGGGTGTTCATCGGGAGCCGTCGAGCATTCAAGTGGTCCTGTAGCAAGGCGAACAACAGAGGAAAGAAAGTCTATAAGTATAACTTTAGCTAATCAAAGGAATCAGCCAGGATGAGAACTCTGCAAACAATCTGAGGGACCTCAAAGGGTGAAGGACCATGGGTACAGTACATGTCACACTAGGGACAGTATTACTAAACACGCCCTGTCGACATACATTTGAGTTTCGAAAACAAATCTTGTAATACTCTGCAACTTCCACAGATTGAGGACTATGCAGAGCATGTGATCTAATCAGATCCACAAGATACATACATATATAATACTATCCCTAGTGTGACGTCCACTGTACCCAAGATCCCTCACGCGTCTAGGATCCTCATTTTGTTTTTTTCCGCCATACTGGTCAGAAGCATTTTGCGGAGTGCCCTGGCCTTAGCCATACTTTTGCTAAAATATCGATTAATTTACATCCTTTCCCCATCCCAACGTCGAACTTTGACACTCGACGCCGGCTTGGAGAAGAATTCGACTGTCGGCTGCTGCACGACGGATTTGGGCCTCGGAAGGCCTCTGGCCTCGGCCCGGGCCTTGGAAGGCCTCGGCCCGGGCCTTGGAAGGCCTCTGGCCTTGGCCCGGGCCTTGGAAGGCCTCTGGCCTCGGCCCTGCAAGTAGGGAGAGTGGGGGTTGGACATACTCTACACTCTTGGTATATAGGTACACCTTATCATTTCCTACACTTACCAGCCCGCTGCCTCAAGGTGCGTATGGAGGTTACCCCTTTTCAATTCTGCCCCAAGTGCAATCGCAAATACCCTTGGGTCGACAGGCATGCCACGTGCAATCTCTGCTTGCCGAGGGACCACCACGAAGCGAACTGCAGAGCGTGTAGTAGGTTTAAACCTAAGACACTTAAGGACCGTTCGACGAAGCGTTGGGCCAACCACGCCAGGCAGGTGGCCATGGCAGCGGAGGGCGCCTTCAGCAATGGCAGCGACGCCGTGCTTTCGGACGGCGAGGGCATTACGGCGTCTAAAGACAGCCGAGCGTAAGTCCCCGACCTCGGAAGGTCGTCCGACAGGGCGGCTATGGGGAAGGCCCCCGGCGACACAAGCGCTTCACACACCACTCACACAAAACACACGAAGTCCAACCGAGACTCGACGACGTCGAGTTCTCAGAGAGAGGCACATAGAGAACGGTCCGAATCGGTGTCCTCTGGGCGTTCTCGATCGAGATCGCCGCATGACTCCAGGCAATCATCCACTCTTGCCAAGAGTGCCTCGCTCCCTAAGCTAACAGAAGTTCGATCGTCGGAGGACAAAGACGACTTCCACCCCCAGGCCGCTCTCCAGGAGTCGGAGCCCACAGACAAGATCAGCGAGACCCCACGTTCGAAGGACAGGGACTCTACCCCCGATCCTCGACGCCAGGCGTCGAAAAGCTCCAGAATCACAAAGGGACAGGGAAAACACTCTTCCACTCACGGGGAGGGGGGGGAAACAGCAGAAGCAACCACTGCACTCTTCCACACCTGTAAAACACTCCACTCCTCTTAAACAGACAGACAAGCCCAAGTCTGCTGCTATTTCTAAAAACAGCAAGCCTACTCAGGATAAGTCTCCTAGACTTTCTGAGAGAGTCATTCCCAGTTCCAAAGAATGGTTGAGTGACGACATAGATAGGGTCATGTCAAGGATGTCTTATTTGGCAGACTTTTATGATAAAAATCCAGACCATTTCCTTTCATATAATCCACAAGGGGCTACACCCTCAGGCTCTAATGATCCTATCCCCCCCCCGAGTAAGAAGCCCCGGTTTGAGACACCTATGAGGTCTTCGGACCCCTTCGATGTACAACCATACTCACGGCCATACTAGCAGTATCAAGGAGAGACTTCCTTTGGTGAGGACCAAGAATTTGGCATGGTAGAAGAGCAAACCGGGACGGGCTACTATGGGGATGATGAGGACCAAGAAGAGGAAGAGGAAGACCCTGAAACCTACAGAGTAGATTCCCTGGTAGAGAATGAAGCCCCGGTTACCGACTCCCCTGTCGAAAGCCAACCCCTCCTGAACGAGGTTCTCGCACGAGCAGCAGAACACTTCCATATTGACACCCACGGTGTCCAGGAGGAGAGGCACTTCGCCGAGGAGTTAGTGGGAGAAAGGAGGCCTGTTGTTGCCCAGACCATCCCTATCCTTAAGTCTATTCAGCGAAGAATAGACCCGTCCCTGGTGAACCCGAACCTCACCAGAGCAGTCAATCCCAGAGTTGAAAAACTTTTCAGGGCAGCCCAGTCTGACCCTCTCTATATAAGAGGACATCTGAAGCCAGACTCCCTAGTTGTCACTAACACTCGTAAGAGGGCTGGAACACCCTTTTCATTGTCCGAAGCTCCTCCAGACAAGGAGAGCAAAAAACTATATGGTTTCGGCAGGAAAGTAGCCTCAACGTCCGCCTATCAGGCAAGGATTGCAAACTCCACCACCCTGTTGGCCAGCTACAACTGCCATCAATGGGAAGAAGTCGCGGCACTCATAGCCTCTGCACCAGAACCCTTAAAGGGCCAGTTAGCACGAATTTCAGCAGAGGGTAGAGCCGTGTCTGGTTGCATTTTAAAAGCAACTTTTGACGCCGCGGACAACGCAGGCAGATTGATAGCAGAAGGTACTGTTATCAAGAGACATGCATGGTTACGGCAGTCTGGTTTTAAGGCAGAAAACCAGGCATCATTGTTGGGCAAACCGGTGGAAGCCGATCTGTTGTTTGGTAAGGCGGTCGAGGACGCGCTGAAGAATGCCAAGGACGAATATGAGACACTCAAGTCCCTTGGCCAACTAACCAATAAACCCCCTAACCAGAGAGGGAATAGGAATGTTCGTCGCCCACGCGGCCAAAATTCCCAGAGAGGATCAAACTATTCCCAGGGGCAGGGTACACAGTGGAACAACAGCAGCCAACAGTCTACCCTGGGTTACGGCAGGGGTAATAGGAGAGGACGTGGTAAAGGCAGAGGCAGCCCCAGTAAAGGAGGCGGCACGCCTCCACCAAAGCAGTGACGCTCAGTTCAGGGTCCCTTCTCACGCAACCCCAGTAGGGGGACGCATTTTCAACTTCACCCAGGCTTGGGAAGGGATCACATCAGACAGATGGGTGCTGTCAACAGTATCTGCAGGGTACTGTATAGAACTACCGCAGCGTCCCCGGAACCATCCTCCACGACAAAGAGTACACTCTTTAGAACAACAGAAGATTCTCCTCGAGGAGATCGCCAATCTGCTAGCAAAGGACGCGATAGAACTCGTCCCGGGACACCAGGTAAACAAGGGTATTTATTCAACTTATTTCCTTGTGCCAAAAAAAGATTTCACAATGCGCCCTGTATTGGACTTACGGCCTGCCAACAAGTATGTCAAGCCCCAAAAGGTTCGTATGACTACGCTACAAGAGGTAATCCCCCTCCTAAAAAAGGGGGATTACATGGCAACCTTGGATATGAAAGATGCCTATTTTCATATTTCCATGTTCCCAGCGCACAGAAGGTACTTGCGCTTCAAGGTGGACAGTCGGCACTACCAGTTCAAGGTACTGCCCTTCGGGATAGCTTCGTCACCAAGGGTATTCACCAAGGTACTGGCGGTGGCGGCTGCACACCTACGCAGGGAGGCAATCCCGGTGTACCCTTATCTGGACGACTGGCTCATAACCGGGGAAACCCCAGTAATTTGCAGGACAAACATTCAAAGGACTATCGAACTCCTCCACGAATTAGGCTTCTCAATCAACGAGAAAAAGTCAAGCCTGGTGCCAAGCACCTCCAAAACAGTTCCTAGGAGCAATCCTAGTTACTCAAGAGGGGTTGACATTTCCTTCAGAGGAAAGAATTCGGAATATACTACTGCAAATTCCGCAATATCAGTCCCGTCACCAAATAACGGTACGCAAAGCAATGCGTTTGCTGGGCATGATGGCGTTGTGTATTTACCTGGTCCCCCACGCGCGCCTGCGCATGCGTCCCATGCAGGAATAGTTGGCGAAACAGTGGTCTCAGGCAAGTGGTCAGTGGGACGATCTAGTGGTCGTTTCGCCAACACTGGTACAAAGCCTTCACTGGTGGACAAGAGAGAATCTTGCACAGGGGAAACCCTTTTACGATCCTGAAGTACAGGCAGTAGTCACTACCGATGCATGCCTGACGGGGTGGGGAGCTCACCATCTCCACCACACAGCGCAGGGTCTCTGGTCTCACTCAGTGGCCAAGAACCACATGAACCTGCTAGAGCTTCTGCAGTATTCAGAGCGCTTCAAGCGTTCGAGCCCCACCTACTAAACCTGTCAGTGCAAATCCGGACGGACAGCACGACAGCCATGTTCTACCTGAACAAGCAAAGAGCGACTCGTTCGCCAAATCTGTCCAACCTTGCCCAAAAAATCTGGATATGGGCACTCAGACGGAACATCTTCCTGTCATCACAACATGTTCCAGGGGAGCTCAATTCCCTAGCGGATGCTCTGAGCAGAGACTCCCTCCCAGAGGAACACAAATGGGTTCTACACAGAGAGGTTGTAGAAGATATCTTCTCTCAGTGGGGTTTCCCCACTATAGACCTATTCGCCACAAGCGAAAACAGACAATGCCCAGGATTTGCATCCAGGTTCCCCCAACCAGACTCCCAGGGGAACGCCCTGTGGATGAACTGGTCAGGGATGTTTGCGTACGCTTTTCCACCAACTCCTCATCAGGAAGGTGGTCTACAAGATGAACAGAGAGTCGATGATGCTCGTCCTAGTTGCTCCCATGTGGGCAAGACAACCGTGGTTCCCACACCTACGCAGGATGGTGGTGTGCAAGCCCATCAAACTTCCGGCCTGGTACAACCTACTGTCCCAGCACCAAGGTCAAACAGTGCATCAGCAACCCAACTCAATGAACCTGGCAGCATGGCTCCTGAGGTCATAGAGTTTGGACATCTCAATTTATCACAGAGGTGTATGGACATCCTAAAGGAATCTAGGAAACCAAACACAAGGCACTGCTACTTTGACAAGTGGAAGAGATTCGTTATCTGGTGCCAGAGTAAACAAATCAACCCAGTTGATTGCACTCCTTCCACTATTGTTACATACATGCTCCACCTGCTGGATGCAGGACTGGTTTTTAACTCACTGAAAGTACACCTGGCAGCCCTGTCGGCATACACCACTTCCCATAACAAGGTCTGGTGGTGGAAAGTACCAGTAGTTAAAGCCTTCATTGAAGGAGTAAAGAGACTTCACCCTCCTATTTCAAACCCACCACCAGGGTGGAACCTTAATGTGGTGCTATCTAAGCTCATGGGCCCCCCTTTCGAGTCCATGCATAAAAGCAGTCTCAAACACCTGACTTATAAAACAGCCTTCTTAGTAGCTATTACTTCTATAAGAAGGGTCAGTGAAATTCAGGCTCTGTCAGTGCAGGATCCCTTCTTCACTGTCCATAAAGACAAACTGGTTTTACGCACACACCCTAGGTTCTCACCTACGTTTATATCTAAATTCCACGTAAACCAGTCCATCGAGCTTCCGGCTTTCTTCCAGGACCCTCAAAGCTCGGCTGAGGTGAAACTACACACCCTAGATGTGCGTAGGGCGGTCCTCTACTATGTAAATAAAACCAGACCGCTAATGAAAACAGATCAGCTGTTTTTCTCCGTAGCTACAGGCAGAGAGGGAGATCGCGTCTCTAAAGGTGCCATCTCGAAGTGGATTATTAACTGTATCCAGCTATGTTACTCACTCTCTGAAAAGACTCTGCCTTTCACGCCAAGAGCCCACACTACAAGAGGCATTGGGGCCACTCTGGCTTTCATTGCAAATGTACTCCTTGACACCATTTGCAAAGCAGCTACTTGGAGCTCTATTCACACTTTTACTCAGCATTACTGCATTGACACCCATTCCAAGGCAGATACACAAGTGGGACAAGCGGTTCTAAGACACTTATTTGCTCATGACCCTTCTCACATCCCACCTCCTTCTTCAGGTATTGCTTGCTAATCTATGCACAGCATGTGATCTAAGCAGATTCCACAAGGCTCAGAAGGGATACATTACTCACCGTAATCATATTTCTAATGCTTGTATCTGCTTAGATTCACATGCGACCCACCCTTCCTCCCCTCTGAGAGAAGGCGCATGGTTGCTTGTAGTCTTACCTTTCTATCTATCTGCTTGGATTATCTGTACTCGCGCTACTCCTCATGCTACCTCATGTCAGAAAAAATACAATCTGAGGGTCCTAGACGCGTGAGGGATCTTGGGTACAGTGGACGTCACACTAGGGATAGTATTACTGGCACGCCCTGTGTCGACACCCATTTTCGAGTTTCGAAAAACAAACTGTAATACTCCGCAGCTTCCACTAGATGTCGGCCTATGCACAGCATGTGAATCTAAGCAGATACAAGCATCAGAAATACGATTACGGTGAGTAATGTATCGCATATATATCTATCTTGTGGATCTGCTTAGATCACATGCTCTGCATAGTCCGCAATCTGTGGAAGTTGCAGAGTATTACAAGATTTGTTTTCGAAACTCAAATGGATGTCGACAGGGCGTGTTTAGTAGTACTATCCCTAGTGTGACATGTACAGTACCCATGGTCCTTCACCCTTTGAGGTCCCTCAGATTGTTTGCAGAGTTCTCATCCTGGCTGTTTCCTTTGATTAGCTAAAGTTATACTTATAGACTTTCTTTCCTCTGTTGTTCGCCTTGCTACAGGACCACTTGAATGCTCGATGGCTCCCGATGAACACCCTCATCGTCGACGACTGACTGATCGACGACCAGATGCGGCTTTCACAGGCCTCTTTGGGCTTTGGCCCATTACAGTAGGGAGAGGGGGGAGGTTCTTCATACTGACTTCTTTAGAGAATGCTTATTCCATCCTCCCCTTTCTTATTTACTCACCAATCTGCCTTTTTAAAGTATAATGGACCAAACCCCACTTAAATGTTGCCCCTCCTGCCACCGAAAATTCCTGTGGAAGGACACGCAACAAGTGTGCAATCACGGTCTTCCGAGGGATGACTCCGAAAAGGATTGTAAATCCTGTAAACTTTTTCAGCCTAAAACCCTAAAGGACCAGCAGACCAAACGCTGCGCCACTCAAGCCATGCAGGCCAAGGCCTCCATCGACGTGATGGAAGACTCCAGTGAGGGCAGTATCGGGGTCATGAGTGACGGCAAGGTCGAGCAGGGTCTTTTAGAACCCAAAAGGCGGGCCCCGGACTCCAAGAAACTGACTGGCTGTTCTGTGATGGAGAAGACACATGGCGGCCGAGGTATACACAAGCACAAACACACTAAAAACATACCCCATGGCCGACTCTCGACGGTGCTGTCGAGGCCCATGCAGTGTCCACAGATAAAGCCGCAGGTTCTTTGCTGTCCTCTGGGCCATCGCGCACACTTTCGCCTCATGACAGTTACCCAAAAGCAAAAGTCAGTTCGGACACCGCACATAAAAAGGCTCTCCTTTTACGTGCCGAAAAACAAGCAGCAAAAGGCGTTTCGGCGTCCCCAAGAAAATTCTGCTTAAGGCGAGGTCATCGAAACATTTTTCGACTCCCTTCGCCCCAAAAGACACACAGACATGGTTTTCCACCCCCTTAGATACTCTTGTCGGGGGTCAGGGGTCATGCACCACACAGATCGCCCCCCCCCACCACCACCAGTAAGAGGGCAGACACTCCACTGGCATCGGAAGAAGCCCTGCCAGACAAGGAGAGCAAAAAGATATATACATTCAGGAGAAAGGTCACCTCCTCTGCAGCATACCAGACCAGAATTGCTAACACTACGCCGTTAGCTAGTTATGGTTGCCACCAATGGGATGATCTGGAACGCCAAATCGAAGCCGTCCCAGAACCACTAAGGGCTCAATTACTGAAGACCATCCCAGAAGACAAGCAGATCCCAAACTGTATACTAAAAAATTACCTTGATGCAGCATATAATGCAGGACGCATCATAGCAGAGGGAACACTCATCAAGTGCCATGCCTGACTTAGTCAGGATTCGAGATAGAGAATCAGGCAACCCTCTTAAACATGCCAGTGGAGCCAAATGTGTTATTCAGGAAGGCTGTAGAAGACGCCCTTATGAGTGCCGAGGAGGTGTACGACACTCTTAAATCCCTTCGACAGTTGACGAACAAACCATATTCCCAACGGGGCTCCCCAAACTGTAGGAGATTTCAAGGCCGGTGTGCGCAATGTTCCTCGGGCTACAAACTGGACGAACAGTCCTCGTCTTGGGGCCAGTCGCAAGGCCAAGGTTCCTCGTCCAATTATCAAAGAGGAAACAAAAGTGGCAGAGAAAGGGGCAGAACCTGAACTGGGAAGAGGCTCAACCCCTCACAAACAAGGACACACCGTTTCAGGTCCCCTCCCATGCCAATCCAGTAGGAGGCTGAATTTCTCACTTCACCCACTCATGGGAGGTGATCATGCCAGACAAGTGGGTGTTGTCCACCGTGGCAGGCAGGTATTGTATTGAGTTGCTACAAAAACTACCCTACCACCCGCCAAGACAGAAGAAAATGACAGCAGAAGAACAAGGCATACAGCCGGCATGTTCGCCCTACACATTAGCTCTTTTACCGACCTCAGCCAGGGTATTTTATGCCACAGGTCCCTGCTCAGTGTCACTTTCATTATAAAGTGACATAACGTGGCATTTTTATTCCCCATATTCTCAGCCAGACGATGCTCGGGGCAACCGCCCAGTCATCCTCCATAAAGGTCATCCCCCAATTTCTATGTACCGAGCAAAGCATGCAGCAACCCATTTACATATAAGGTAAAAGGTATGGGGGCCAAAACACACCCCTGACGAACACCCAGTACGATATCTGTAAGTGATTTCAATCCGGCACACACCTAAGTCAACGCCTAGCATGTAATGCACAACTGAAATCCTTATTTATTTTTGCCTGAAAGTTCTTTTATTCTGAACGATGTACCACTCATATCACGCCCCTCTCCTGGAACACCCCCCACCCCCGGGTCACACTGAACCAGGAATCAGGCTGCTTTGCAAAGTTAAAATATTTATTTAGGTATTCACAATTTAATCACACTGTTATAATGGGTACACAATGATCACCAATGGGGTGATGTAACACTGAATAATCCCTTTAATACACAAGGAGTAATAGTGAGCAAAACAATTCAGCACAGAAATAATACTTGTGTGTGTGTGTGTGTGTGTGTGTGTGTTCAGATTAGAAAACGCTGTGGTTAAGGGTTCCCTCTGCACACCCCTCAACCCCCTAATAGACAATGTAAAGAGATGGGAGGAGAGAGCAGGTATTCAGGAAAGGCAAACTCAAACAAAATATCAATCCCCATTCCCACCAGCAAACACAAGAGAGAAACGGAATTGACTGAAAATCTGTCAGAATGGTTTTTAACGTTATCTTAGAATGGATTGGGTAAAAACACTAAATATGGTTTAAATTGCTGAAATGGTTATAATTCTTACGGGAGCCTCTTTGGATAGTTGCACGCAAACCCTAGCAATGATTTAATACCAAAAAACAATGTGAAAATGGAAAATTAAGGTCGCGAGCAATCTTAAGGTGTTTTACACGTGTAAGAATTTCCCTAAAACAAAATTCGTGGCAAACTTTTCACTGCACGATAATCGTGATAACAGGAGAACCGTATGGATTTGGGATGCGGTTTTAGATGCAAATTAAAGCTGTGGATGTTAGTTACAAACAGAAGTTGAAATTTTGTTTCTAGCACAAGGGTGCTATGGACGTTTTAGTGGAGGTCGTTTTTTCGAGATGGGCGCAAGAATGGAAAACAGGAATGCGTTTTTAAAATGACAAAAGGATTTCTTACACTAGAGGATGACTATGAACAAAACAAATACCCCCAGGAACACAGCCACTTGATCAGGGTGACTGCCTGTAGTGGTCCCGCCTTCTTCAGATGAGATAAGATCAGCGCAGAGATAGTTTTAACAATACTAAGACAGGAGGAAGGTAGGATGGATTGGATAGAGAGTTCAGACAATTCAAAAATACTCCTAACAATATCCGGTTCTGAAGACAAGATAGGATGGGTTTAAGATGGGGATTAACTAAGCAAGGAACATAGGCTAGTGACACAGTTCTATCTATAGATACTCACTAGATATGTTTTTAAACAGAACCGTCAGGATTCTGGTCCATCAAAATTCTGGTCAGGAAAGGGAATCTGGTTCTGGGACAGACAGCTGGGCACATCGGATTGGATCTGCAATCAGCAAGGCGCTCTAGTCACAACACGGCACAGGACTGGACTGGATCTGCCCTTTTTGGTTCTGATGATAATTTGATTTTCAGCAGGCAAGCAGTACAGCACAGCCCGGCTGTAGTATGATGCTTCCCCTTAGGTGTGTGGTGTTGGTTCTAGTTCTGGATATTGAGGCCTAGCTGAAAAGTGTTCAGCTATGCAATGGGCCTTTCTGCTTTGCCAAGTTTCTGTAGTCTGGAGCAAGGAAGATGGAAAGTTCTACAGCAGGGTGCTCTGCCAGCATTCGGATAGTGGGTGAATCTGTGTCCTTTTGAGTGGTGAGCTGTCTCTATTTATGCTATGATAAAGGGTATGTGAGTGCTGGTTTATCCTACGATCGCCCCTTTGACAGGGATTAGTCAGGGTCTCCTCTTTGCCCTGATAGGAGGAGAGAAACAGTGTCACCCCTCTTGAACACAAAATCTACTTTTGGCACAATCCATATTTACACACGTGCAACCTCTATAACAATCACATATACAGATTACATATTTTGTACAGCAGCTACTCCTCAAAGCCCCGTTGCTGTGGGATCTTGTCTGCTTTTCACCGAATTTCGCCCTTTTCATCAGGAACACCATGTCTAATTTATCAGAAAATGTCTACAAGTGTGCGCGTATAACATGGCTAGCAGAAATACATTTGGTGTAAAATCACATTTTCTGCCGTTTCCTTCCAGAACATGCCACACGATCTTTCCGCCTCTTGGAATGTGCAGCCAATATTTAGATTTACGAATATGTTCCTTTTATATTTTTGACAATTTTAAGTGGCAAGTTATATGTATTTAAAGAAAATGTTCTTTGTGAATGTTCAACCACAGATGGCTGTTTGGCTCCGCCTCTTTTCGTCTCCCTTCAGTCCAGAAGCATCTCTTCCCTGTTCCTCTTGGCAGAGTCCCTTTTTACGACGGTCCTCACACCTCATATTTCCTGCTTTGCAGCTGTTCATTGTTTCCTTTCCCAATGCAGACCAGGTTCTTCCCCAACCTATAATTATCACTTTGGTGTGATTTCCTGGTTGAGGGAGCTGGTGGGAGAGGCCTTGCCTCTGTGAGGAAAGCTGTTATTCCAGTTTGGTAGCTTTTAGCCAGCTTAAATTTAAATGTTAATTCTGTTGCTTTTTTCCTTAGCTTAAAACCAACTTGTGATTTCTAAATGGCAGCTAGAATTCTCATTCTAGATTTTAAACCATGGGATCAAACAATTACAACATAGGTTACTCTCAGTAACAGGCCACTTGGATTGCAAACATTTGATTTCAGTTTATACATGTTTAAAGTTTAATCAGGCAGCTTCCTGACAGCTGTCATTCAGGCGGCCGAGGGTACTGCACCCAGATTTAGACAGATCCACAGACAGGCTACTTTTGCTGTGGAAATCCCTTGATGCTTTCAGCTTTTCAGGACATTGTAAGTTCACAATGATTTCTTGAACTCAGTGAATTTTAGCTCCTATTAAGAATTTTGGATGTTTGAGGGTGTTTCTTACCGGCATTCTGCAGTTTCAGCAACAAAGAAAAAGTGATTTGGCGCAAGATTTGGGGTTTCCTTTAGCAAAGCACTGCTTTTTCCTCCTGTACTCCATTTTCACTTGTTGTGGAGCCCAGTGACATCTTTCAGAAGTGAGATCTCAATTCCACCACTGACAACATGCCTGGCAGATTGGGCAGCCGTCTTTTTGTGCTTTACAGAGCGCGATTTTCAGAGGTTTTGGCGCACACATGGGTTTTGCGGCCATTTTACTATTTCTGGCACCATCAGAACACAGTGATGCCACATGGCAGAGCAAAAGTGGGTCAGAACATCCCACATATCAAACCACTCGGTACACCTGCCCCCAGGACCAAACCGGACATTAGCTTTGTTATCTGAGTGAATCTCCCGCAACACTCCCAAGATGTCCACAGGGCAGCCCATAATCCATGAACGCGAGGTAAACTACCTCGGCCTTGAAGAAGACAAAATTTGAGACTAAAAGGTACAGATTTAGTACCTGCTCCATTGTGCCCAAGACAGGGGGAAACCCGAACTAAATCTCAGTTAGGATCTGTGCCTCAGTGAGCCACTGCTCTGTGACCCAGCAGCACCCGGCCAAAAATCTTAAAACTAGTGTCCAAAAGAGAGATGGGGCGATATGAGCAGGGTTTGGTTATAACCCCTATTTTAAAAATTGGAAAGATGGTTGCCGTCCTCCAAGATGCAGGATAATGCCCTGAACTCAAGCAGGCGTTAAAGGCCAAGGTCAGCACCAGAGCCCATAGATCAATTTGGCTAATTAAGAGATCTGCCGGTATGGCATTTGGGCCAGCTGCTCGGTTTCATGACTGTCCCCCCTAGGATATTCCCCCAGGCAACTCTTTCTTTCTTGCACGACCATCATCCTACAAGCACCCAAAGTAGGAGACCCAATCCGCCGCCCCCACATGAGTGTCGTCTAGACCTTGTTTTCCCTCGTTGGAAGATCCACTCGTCACAAATTCCCAGAAGCCCTTTGCATCATTCACCCAAATTGCCTCTAGAAATTCCTCCCAAGCCATGACTTCCAACTCTAGTTTCCTTTTCTCAATCGTCCTATAATAGTCAGTATGTGCCTGAGCTATGCGGAGTCTGTCCGTTGTACGGCATTTTAGGGCATCTAACATGGTTGATTTTGCCCGCCTGCAGGCTTGGTCTAACCAGCCCCGCTTTCCCTCGCTCCCTGGGTGTCTGGGCATCACTGTAAAACCCCCAGTGAGTGCCTCCAGGATGCCCATGAAAAGATCCACCACTTCCCCTTGGCTGTTGGGTTTATCCATTATCCCCATTGGGGCCCTTCGTTGGGTGGGTAATATTTGCAAATGCAGACCAGAGCCTAGGATTTTCCCCCATTTAATTCTTCTGAGTGATACTGCAGCACTGTCCACCTGGCACAGTGGGCTAGACACGTGCACCACCCCCTCAACCAGACACTTGACTGTCAAAACCAATGGGTAATTATTACTATTACCCACTCTTGCTACTTCAAAACTCACAATGAGTTTCCATAGGTCCAGTGTTAGACAAATCTAGTCAATGATGGAGGATCCCAAATGGTTATTGAACTTGCTTTTACCATGGATGTCTGGATTGATGTGTCCATTCACCGATCGCAAACCCCACTCAATTGGAGACCCCTTTTACACACCCTAGTATCCTCCATTTGAGGCTCCAAAACCTTTAACACGTGTTCCTCTATTGGTTCCTAAAGATCGTTTGGCAAACCACAACCCATTTTGACATTGAAATCTCACCCCCAAATACATTTATTCGGGGTATTCAATGGATCTGCCATATACTTATAAACAAATTTCTTTAGTTTTGACCAAACCTCCCACTCCACCTTATTGGGACTGTTGTGTAGAAAGTTAGAACATTAAACCTATCATTGACAAAGGTTTTGAACCTCAAAGGTTGCAAAGATTCCAACTTGGTCTTGACCACCTCCACCATACAAGGTACAGAGGCATTGACCATATCAACCAAACCTCCTCCAAAACTCCACCCTCTCCTATTCTTTTTGGCAGGGATGCCATAAGAGGCGTAGCCATCCCGGCAGGGCAACTCCAGGTCCCATGTTTCCTGCAGTAAAATGATCTTGTGGCACTTAAAAAATTCTACGTTCTCATCCAACTGCAATTTTCCCCAGAGTCTGCTATATTCCAAGATACAATTTTAACTTCAGTGGCCCCCACAGTTCGTACTATCCCCCCACCTGAAGGGCCTACCAAGTCCCCTACTGTGGGTAAGCACTGCGCTTCCTCATGTCAATATTGCTCGTCCAATGACGATAGTGGCTCAAATCTATTCTGAGCTGGGTGGCTCCAGTTGGGTTCAGCCCGCCCTTGTCGTTCACGGCCATTTGCCCTCACTGTTGCCCATGCAGGCACACCTACCGCACTAGGGACGAAAGAGGCAGCTCCACCGCCCGTCCCCAACAGAAGTCCCCCAGTGTGATGGGGCTGCCCTCGACCTCCCCTGGGCATAAAAACGATCCAGACCCACCAAACTACTATCCAGTTTTGAGCCATTGGCCCTCAAACCCCTTGTTAGGTTTGAGGTCACCATATGACTGACTAAAGTGGGGTTGGAAAATGAAACCACAATGCAGTGGCCCTCAACAGACTTTCTAGTGGGAACTACCCATCCCACTCTTCTAGCCATTAAGACCGCTTTAGGGTCTATGCTTGAATCCATCAAACTGGAATTTATCCAGTGTGTGGCCTTATTCATCAGAGATTAAGTGGATTCTAAGGCTCCCCCGGGTAAGCCCTGGACTCCCATTATTACAACAACTAAGGGTGCTGCCATCCGGGGGAGATTTAGTACCACACTTGCCTCCACTTTACCTGTCCATTGCTTTAGGAAATGTATACGGAAGGGGGTGTATCCCTTCTGTTGGGATCCCTGATCCGGTGCATCCTGTTGGTGCACCAGTCGATGCAGACGGCATGGGATTATCACCTGTCGCTACGCCCTCCCTTGCCCCCTGCACCACCTGGCTTCTTTCCCCCATAGGTGTTTGTACTGGGCAGGTCCCTCTTCCTGCACAATTCTGGTTAATGGCATTCACGTTCATTTTCAAATCTCTAATTGAGTCATCCATTATCTCCAGTGTGTTCATGACCCCTTTTTTGAATGTTTTAAGCAGGGCATATGTAGCCTCTATTTTGGCTCGACATTGAACATCTGGTGAGGGACCCCCAGTCATAGACCCCCTATTTGCGGTCAAAAGTTGGAATAATGGTTTCAGTTTAGTATCTAGGAAAGACTCAAGCCATGTCTGATAATCTTCCTCATCTGAGGCTGTGCATTGGGCCATTGATCACCCAGGGCCTCCCCCATATCCCTAGGAGGGGCCAATGTGGTTACTTTTTCCCTAGGCCAACCAGTTCAGTATCCTGGCTGGGTGAGGGTACCCCAGACGCCCCCCCCTGCCACCTCCCCCCAAACGGCCCTTTGGGTGCTTGAGTTGCACGAGGTGCTAGGAGTAAAAAAACCTTCTCCCTGTCCCTCATCCTCCAATCCTCAGTGGTCTCTATTGAAGAGGCAGCTTCCCAAATAGCTTTTTTTGCTGTAACTTTTATCCTGTCTGCCAGATTTCCTGCCATTGATTTTAGATCGAAATCCAGAGATAGTTGTCTCACCAGTCACTTAGGGTTAAGAGGCCTGGCTACGGGCTTACGATTAGCCTTAGGGACTCTTGTTTGCTTGGGTTTTTTTAGCACTGGTGGCTGTGGGGCCCTCCTCTTAGTTTCCTTTTTACCATTCTTGGTCATTGTCAACCAACACCAGTCCAACCCACACAGGGACCTACACTGGGACCACTGTGAGCGTAGTCTGTTATTTCATGCTGATCAACAGTGGAAGTGTGTGGTGCATTGCTGAGTCTGTGGGTGAGATCTCCCTTGCCCTGTCTCCGGATCCAGGCTGTGCTCTTCTGATGCATGTTCCCTTGATTTTCCTTGCAGCCGAGAAGTGGCAAGCAGTGTCCACCATCCTCGAGGCCTTCGGCAACAGCAGCACCAGCATGAACGGAAATGCCACCAGGTTCTCGCAGATCATATCACTGGACTTCGATCAGACCGGGCAGGTGGCGTCTGCATCCATCCAGGTAATGCAGCCTCTGGGAAAGCTGTCGTCTGCTAGGAGGTTTGATAGTATGTGCTTGGAATTTACAAAGGCATGCCACCCCAATTTACTTCAACTGTGAAGGCTTGAGGGAATAGTAAATCAAGGTGCTCTTTCAGAATGATTTAAACCTATATAAAAAGTAATAGGATTTAACGAGTTCAGAAGACTAAGCAGTCAGGGTGGAAGACTGAAAGTGAGACCATATATTATAGTACATTTTTAGGTTGACTTATCTTGTACAAACAAACAAGCATGGCCTAAAGTTAATGCATTTTAGGCTTAATGGATGTGTTTTAATATACTCAAATCTGTTCAGTGCTAAAAATGTTATTACTGGCCTGCTAGTATTTCGTCACCACCACCTGTTGCCTCTCTTTTTCATGTCTTCAACACAAGTGAACGAGACGTTTTGTTTATTATAAAGGTATTCTATAAAAACACATTGATTGGAAATTCAAATTGTACTTGTTTGCTGCGCTGAGGTGTGCGGCCTTCTTGGCTGTGAACATGGACGGATGTAATTGAGCCTGGCTTATTAACATACATTTTGGGGACACTTTTTTCTTTTCCTATACTCATTGGCAGTGGATCATTAAAGTTTGGAATTCATAGTTTTTTTCCTCCCTATAAATAACCACTGCCAATTGACTAAATTCGGCCAATAATTCTAGCTCTGCAAAACATCAGATTTGGTGTTCTTGGATAGCTCACTGAGTTTTAAGTGCCTGCTTCAGAGATCTCTGGGCAACTCAGTCGGTTTTGAATCCTGGCTTGCTGACTCAGCTCTTCACCCTTCCAGGGTTGATTGTCTACTGCCAGGTGGACGGGTGGCTGCCTCTTTTTTATTTTTTCCCCCGCAGGAAGCCTCTCCCCCCGCCCCCCCCTTCCTCGGCCATCTCAAATGTGATAGGTGTTAGGGTAACTAAAGGGTACATTGTAAACTCTTTTATTAAAGTACTTTAAAGATTTAGAGCTATTATTGTGTGCCTCAGAAACTCGTAACTGGGAGCGGGCACTTGTAAATCCTACAGGATGATGGCAGGCTAGGGCAAAATTAAGTATGCATCAGCAGACTGTTAGCCTTTTAGCTGAGATCGGACAGGCAGGTTGACAAAGAATCATTAAATTATGTTGGAAACTTTGGAAGTTCTAGACCTGAAGTCAGACACTTGGGAGAATACTCTAGCGCTGAAGGCTGGCGGTATGGTGATTCTGCTGAAGCAACAGAGAGGCTGGAGGTGCCACTTGAGCAGACAGCTGGAATTTGGGAGGAATATTTTCTAGCGGAAGCCAGATCATACAGCAGTAGCTGACACTGTAGAAAGCCATGCTATAGTCTTTGGCATTGAGAATACCACAGGTTTCTCATCAGCTGAAGGGAGGCAGGCATCAGGCTCTGAGTTACGGAAGACCAGCATTACAGAGGTTTTACATGGCTCATTGTTTTAAAGGTGTTTCTACAGCTGAACACAGGCATGTCGGAGGAGACCAAGGCCGAATGCATTCATTCTGGAACCATCTTTGGAGTTGAAGACAAGTATGCAAAAGGCTTGGAGGCTAAACACTTGTGTGACGGCAGCTCTTAAATTGATGGCAGACGTGCAAAAGGCTCTTTGATTAAAGAGAGGCATGCCAAAGATATCTGTGTAGCTGCAGTAGGAGCAGGCATGCAGACAGAAGGAAGACTTGGATGGCAATAACAGACTCCTCAAAGGCTCAGGAATGGAAGGCACATCTAATGTAATAGACCCTTTAGTACCAGTAATCAATGACTGATCTGTACCTTTTGCATTCCCTTCCTACAATTGATGACACAGTCTTCATTGTTGTTGCAGGTAGTCAAAATCAATCGGAGGACTCCCCATGGTGAACTCTGTTCATCAAGATTTTACCATCACTTGACCACACATAGTCTCTAGAAGTAGTACAGTAACAACCAATGTTCTGTAATTGTCATCAAGTTTCTAGTTCTTCATACACGATTTGAGTTAGTCAGTCTGGAATGTATTCATTCACCAGCTGTTTGTTATGAACCACACCGGTAGGAGCAAGAGTGAACACAGAGTTAGCATTTTGTTCCAAATCTTCTAGAGCATTTACTACAACCTCAGCAGCTGGCTCCAGATCAGTGTCTAAGCCTACCGAAGTACCTGATTGTACATAGACTACTTTTGTTGTGGATTGTGTTTAAGAATCAAACTCTTGGGTGTGTGCTCGAATAGGGTTTTGACTAGCCTCTACAAAGGAAACCTTAGGCAAAGCGCTGGCCTTGTCAATAAAGGGTGACAGCCCCTTTCAGCAGGTGGGTGAAGGTGAAGGGGCAGGCCAGAATCTGTCCTATGTGTAAAAGAAAACAGGGTTAATAAAGATGGGCCCCATTCATATTACTCCCCTTTTTTGTGCTGGTGTGAATGATGGCAGACCATTAGCTTCAGCCTTACCACCTTGCACAGATGCTTGCCAGTGACTTCTTACTTGCAGAAGGAAAGAAATCCCAGGAAAGCAACAAAGAATCCAGCAGCGCATCATCAAAAGAACAAGAACCTGCATTCATACACAGCAGGGCACAGAATCGCACAGAGTTTTCCAAGTTGGGGGTGGGAGAGTTGGCGCAAAGAAGGCTACAGAGCAGAACAAAATCCTCCTAGACTGCAGGGGCTTAATATAGAGTACAAACCCATGCCCCCCCCCCCCTTACCCCTCCCATGTGCCTACCAAAAAACCCTATACATCTATAGATATTAGGCTGGAAATTCCAACGCCATACTACTCATAGTGCTAACCTGTGCAGAGAAGGCAGCAGTACTTGACCCCATTTAAAGACTTCTTCTGGCACATAGATTCCCCGGGAGAAAGGAGAGGACCGGATTGGGTAGGGATAGATGGCCAATCATCACAGGGAGGGAGGTACTTAACCAGAGGACCTGAAGCATGCAGTGTAAGTTATTCGGGTGAGGCAGAAGGTGGTGGACTACCAAGAGACCAGCAGGAGGAATGAGGGAGCAGTGGCCTCAGGAGGAGATTTCTAGGAGTGACACTGGTTCTGAAGGTGTGTGGGCGTGTTTGTGTGGCAAGTGTGTAGAGTAATTTAGTATAAGGAGTGAATGTGAAGCATTTGTTATAGAGTGGTAGGGGAGTAGTAGTGCAGAGGAGGGAGTAGTAGCGCACAAGAGGAAGTAGTGCAGAAGAGGGTGGAGTAGCAAGGAAGAGGGATGTGTAACATCAAAAGATGGCAGTGAGGGGCAGGAGGAGTGAAACATTGGAGGGACAGATGAGTGATGGGTGGAATAATGCAGAAGGGGAAGGAAGGAAGGAAGGAAGGAAGGAAGGAAGGAAGGAAGGAAGGAAGGAAGGACGGACCCACGGACCCACGGACCCACGGACCCACGGACCCACTTACCAATTCACCAATTCCCCATAGAATACAAACTTCTAGATAGAGTAGAGACAGGAAGTTCCTGAGGGAGTTTAAGTTTTGGCAGTAGCAGCGTCATGTGTCTCTACAACTGTGTGATTCTCAATCTGCACTTGGATAGATTAACCAAACTTGATTTCCCTCTTTATATACTGGAGTTGGTGGGCTAGTCAGGTCTGTGTATTGTTTAGTCTGTTCTTGAGCCTGGTGTCAATTCTTGTAAACACTTTCTGATTGTACTTGTATGTCTTGAATGTAGCAGAAACTAGAGTCGGTCTTCGTGTTGAAACATGCATGTCAATGTATGCTTACGTGTAGTGTTTAGCACAAACCCTCCCTGTTCCATCTGCATTTGGGATTAGATGCTCTAGGATCTGCACAAGAATACTACCAACACACACATCCAACCATTTTAACCAGCAACCTACTGTTAGCATTTTACTGTGTGTGCTTAAGCCAGATGGTCCTCTAATGAGATTATAATTAAATCATTGCATATCCCCCAAAAATGTGGAACCAATTGTTGACTTTGTTAAAGGACCCTCAACAAAATCCATCTGCCATACACTATGGATGCTTCTGCTTTAATTGCCTTGCAGACCCCTGCACTTGTTCAGTTGACTGAGTCACCTGTTCCACTCCAACACAACCAACTCCCCCCAATCTCTCCCTTCCCCTTGTCTCTGCAGACCCTTTTAGATCGTTTACCTTGAGCTCCTTTTTTTGATACATGGTGCAAAGGCGTGCACTTTGAAGCCACCCTTAAATGAGAGCGCATACAGCTGAAACCTGATATATTCACAAATAAAACGGCACACACACACTGCCATGCTTGACAACTACTCAAAAACGAAGTAAGTCTCGAAAGTACATTAAAATGTAGCATTGATCCAAACTATGTAGAGGTTAAGGTCCATTTGAGAGTTGGGAGCAATGGTTCTCTGCAAAAGAATGTTCAGGGGACTTAGTGGCATGTTTTGTTTTTTAAAATGCATTAGGCCAGTAACATTGATTTAACGTTGATAGTTCATTGATTGACAGTTTTCCTTATGCCAATATAGTGCATCATTGCACGTTTTCCTATGGGCAGTTATTCCAACAATTTCAATTTCTTAACACCATTTTTTTATTGTTCTTTGGTTAATACAATGAACCTTTAACAATCAACAATTAACATAGTACTATACATTTGATGATACAAGAAAATAAAAATGTACATACAAACGCAATTAAAACGTCAATATTCTCATAAAAGATCTGACCTAAAATTCATATTGGACATTAATACAGCAAATCATTAATAATAGAAAACTTAAAAAAACATGAATAAAGTCTTCCAATTGATACGAACTAGCTAAAACATTCTATTGCTAATTTCAATTTTCCTTAATCACAGTTACAATATTGACATTGTACAGAATACTATCGTGGCTCCATTGCATTACTCCCCGTTAGCACAGTGTAATCTGTTCCATTATGTATGTGTAGAACGGCAGAGACACGTTGCATTATCCCTAGTTAGCACATCAGTGGCAGGTTCAGTTATGCCCATTTAATACAGCACAGGTAATTTCCATTGGTCTCAGGTAGCAGAGCTGGGTCAGATTCAGTTAAGCCCAGATAGTACAGTATTTCCAGATTCGTTTGCCAGTTAACAAACCAGTTTCAGATTCCATTGCAGCCAGTTGGGATATGAGTGCCAGGTTCCATTATGCCCAGTTGCTGCAACATTGCCAGATTAAATTATGCCAATTAAACACCCTAAGGCCAGATACCATTATGATATATGTTAAGTGTTTCATAACACACCTGTACACAAGTGTTTCTAGGCGCACAAAGACAAGGAAGGGAGGACAAAACAGCGATCTTACTAGGCCTTGTGTCATTCAGATCGCGCAAGTGCGGGAGGAGGAAGGGGGAGAAGTATCAGGTGGAGGAAGAGTGCAAGGTAACTAGCAAGTGCAGCCGGTTTGTGGCTCGTAAGTGCAGAGAGTCAGGGGAGTGTTGGGTTGCAGATACAGTCCCTTAAGTAGTTGGGAGGCCTGGAGACATTGCAAGGCCATCCGGTTGTGCAGGAGCCTGGTCCCGTAAGTTCAGTAGGTGGCCAGGTTACCAGTGTGCGCAGCAGACAGGGACATCGGTGAGGGACAGAGAAAGCGGAAGCAAAAAGGAAGGTATTTAGTTGTTTCCGGAACCTTAGGTGGTCCTGCTCAAGTTTGAGAGAGGCAGGGAGGCTTTTCCAGAAGGAGGCCCCAGCCGAGGGCAGAGATCTACCCCCACACACTCTGCCTGAAGAAGCGGCTGACCGTCGGAGAGTTGGAGGTGCAGAGGGCTCTAGAAGGAAGATGCTTAGGAATAGAAAGTTATGTAGTGTGGTCCCCACCCCAGAAAGCAAGCCTTGTGGACGATGCAGAGGGTCTTGAACTTGATCCTTGCAGCTACAGGGAGCCAATGGAGAGACTTCAGGGCTGGAGAGATACAGTCCCTGGGCTTGGGGCCGAGGACAAGTTTTGCAGTCCTGTTCTGGATTAGTTGCAAAGCGCGAAAGAGTAGAGGGAGGCACATTTAGAAAGAGGCTGTTGCAGTAGTCTATCCTAGAGAGCACTAGGGCTCTGGAGACAGTGAGCTTCTGTGGGAAAGTGAGAAAGGGAAGGTGCAGTTGATAGTGTGACCAAGGTTCCTAGCCTCACTAGAAGGAGCAGATAGGGCCCAGGGTGTGTGACCAGAGTGAGAGAGGGAAGGCAGGAGCAGGAGTCCCAATGAGGAAGATCTTGGTTTTACTGCCATTAAGGCAGAGATTGTTGGAGGCATAACAGTGAAAGTTAGAGTAGAAGGTAGAGATGCATTGGGCCAGAGGTGCCAGGTAGTGGTTAAATAGCCAGGGTGACAGGTTAGAGCCCGGGGCAACACCACAAGTAGAGAGAGCGAGAGAGAGAGAGAGAGAGAGAGAGAGATGGAAGAGAGGAAGGACCCAGGTTGGATCTGGGAGGGTGTGTCATTGAGAAATGAGGTAAACCAGGCTATGGCCTGACCATAGAAACCCAGGTTGTCTCAGAGACGATTGAGCAGGATGGCATGGTTGTCCATGTCGAAAGCAGACGATAGATCAGGGAGAATGAGGACAGAAGGAAGGTTAGAGTCAAGATTGGAGAGCAAGTTTTCATGGGTGTTCAGGATAGCAGTTCCCGTGCTTCTGGCTGCTCTGAAGCCAGACTGGTGTTCATGGAGACAACCAACAGATTCTGTATGTAGATTAATCTGGGAGATAGCCAGCTTTTCCAGGAGTTTTGCCAGGAAAGGAGTGCTGGATATCAGGCGACAGTTTGCTGGAGAGGGAGGATCATCAGATGGCTTCTTAAGAAGGGGGTGCACAATGGAGTGTTTAAGTGGGGAGGGGAAGGTTCCAGTGGCAAAAGAGTGATCGTAGAATTCGCCCAATGCTGGAGCAAGGGTGTCAATGTGGTTCTTGATGGTTCTAGAGGAGCAGGGGAGCACCTGCTTTGACAAGACTTTCCTAGATGGAACTTGTCTAGAAACCTCGTAAGTGAACAGGGGGAAGCAGGAGAAAGAAAGGGGAGAACTGGCCGGAGAGGGGCCTGGAGTGGTAGAGGAAGAGTTAACAGGATGTCCTGGTTTTACTGGTGAAATGAGCTGCCAGGGCCGTGCAAAGGGACTGGGAGGGAACAGGAGAGGTAGAGACTGCAGCAGGATTGGCCAGCTCCTTGCAGATTTTGAAAAGTTCAGTCGAGTTGTTGGATGCTGCTGAGACGCAGGCTTGGGTGTAGACTCTCTTCTTATGTATTGCCTTTGGAGCAGGCGGCAGGCCAGTTTGTTGGAGGATGTGCTTGATGCCCTCCACTTACTCTCTGCCACCCTACACTTGCGCTTAAGGTTGGCGAGATCAGAATCGTATATATAACACTGAGATATAGAGGCTGTATTGACAGTTCAAGATACTGAACAGGTTGATTCATAATCCTTCAGTATATATAAAATAAATGGATTAGTTAACACAAACATCAAAATAACTGATACATAGAGGTGTTAAAATTACAAGGCACTTTGGATTAGTACAATGTATTACAACGATCAGCGATGGTGAAATAAGTAAAGGTATACACATAAATGTAGTTCATTCAAAACATGATGGGCTTCTTCTTAAGTACAATTAGAACTTGAAGGGGTCCTTGAAATTATTTGTATTTTAAGTCTTTTATCGCTGTGTGTAAAGTCACAGGTTATGGTCTTGCCAAATTTCTGTTCAGATAAAACTACTAATGAACATTTCTTCAGGAGTTTATCACCAAATTTTAAACGTTTAGCTGTTGTAATAGCAATCATTCAAATCTCATGGTCCTTGTAAGTACTCTTGGCCTGTCAATAAAAACAAAAGGAATATTGTAAGCTATTATTGGTTAGATTCTATTCAAGTTCTAGCATTGAACATTGAAACTCATTCAGCAGGCAAATTACCTGCACTGGTTCTGTGGGGACGCATAACACTGTTGACAGTTGTTGGTAGGACTTGGCTGTGTCCTGTTGCAGGAAAAAGCATAAGGATTTGCTTTTAATGTCGCATTAGTAGTGCTCAAGGGCTCTACCAGCACTCAGTCAGAAACTGTAATCTGGCATTTAGTCAGTGGATTTCAGGGTACCCACCTGTTGGTTAGTGTTTTCAGAATAACCCTCGGGGGACTGGTCCCGGAGGTTGTTAAACATACTTCTGTATACTGATTAATCAAACAGTAGCCAGGTTGTTCTCCTTGCTGTCTTCCTAGTGGCTATCCGTTCAGTGGTGAAATCTACTGTTAAAAAAATTTAGGATGGAGTGTTTCAGGAGTGAGTATTACTTCACGTGCTTAACATCATATTCTTCTTGCTTACGGGCATTCAATAAGGAGTTTGTCGAAGAGTCCTACCTTCTGTAGCTTGAACATGTGCCTGCTCGCATTTTAGCAGTTTACGTCCGCTTAGCTAGCTGAATGGTCATTAACTTTCAAGTGTCTGTCTGTCTCAAATTCCGACTGTGGAAAAGAGACACTGTGTCATTGCCTGGACTCTGGTATGTGCTGTTCGTTTTATGAGGCAACTGGCTTCTATTCTGCACATCGAGAGTTTACCTGGCTTTGATTTTGGATCCTGGCACCTTCAACATAGCCGTGTGCTGGTGGGATAAGTACTGTAGTGTTTCGAACTGGGATCCATGCAGTTCGGTCTTCGTTTCCTGCTGCAAATGCAGTGACACTGCAGTGTCGCTGCTCTTCCCGTGTCAGTCGATCTCGGACATCGATTGCCTAGGAACTAGGAAAGCTTTTTTTGGATGTGTCTGCTCCATTTTTTTTATGTGGGTGGCTAGTGTACAAACCTTCCGCCATGTTGGAATGCCCAAATTCGATAGAAACCGGCAGTTTTGCTACAGATTCATGTTCCCAGCGGGTTACTATTCCTGCAAACTCGGCAGAAAACCATCCTACTAGATTGCCCGTCATAAATCAGATGGACACGTATCTTAATATTGCTCCACTAGGGTCTGGGCACCCCTGGACATTGAGACTGTTCTCTGTCCTAGAGAAGGGATGAATGCGTACATTACCTCTATTGTTGCCATCCTCTCCAAATTGTTAATTTGGCTGTAGATGTGGGCTCCACATTTTATTTTTTATTTTGTGCCACTCAATGGCCTCATTCAGTCCTCTGTCGCTTTTCATGATGTAGATCATCTCTTGTTCTTTCGTAAATAGCCTTTCCTCCATTTACTTGCAAAATCATCCAGGTAAATTCTTCATACCCATGGTTCTTCAACGTAAAATGTTTCACCATTGGTGCTTTGTCTTTCTTGTTACGTAGGCAGATACAGTGTTCAATTATCCTAGTTTTTATTTTTCGATTTGTTTTCCCCACGTAGGGTAACCCACATGGGCATTTGATTAGATACATTACATGATCCGTATTGCAGTTTGAGAAATTCCTCTGCTGCCATTTTCTATTTGTTCAAATGTCAAGTTCTTTGATTTTTTTTTTTTAGTTAGTGTGCAAACTCCACAGTTGCAACATGGATGGTGCCCCGTAGGTCGGTCCATTCCCCACAGTGCTGTGATGCTCAGTGTTGGCATGGCATTGGTTCTTAGCTTGCTGCTGCTTACCCCATTTCCAATTGAAGTACTTTTTTGTATGCAAAAATGGGTAGTTCATGGGTGGGGGGGGGGTCTTGGTTGTTCCCAAAAAAATCCTTTAATTATTTTGGATAATGACATACAAATGTTGTTTTACACCATGTATATGGACAAATGTCTAATCACCCACTGTTTTGTGTTTCAAAAATATAGTACTCTAAGTGATAATTGAGGTGATGCTATAAAAAATAAATCAAATAAGGCCAATTGAAAACGGCCACAAGCAAGGAACACAATTGGTATGCACTCCTTTACAAAAACCAGATTGTAGGTATATGAAGGCGACCGCGGATTTAAGTACCTCAGAAATACCAGACTCAAAAACATGCAGGATTGTTGCATGTCGAATTTGCTAGTGGCAGGACACCATTTGTTATAGTATTGCTCTATTGCCCATAGTCCTTGCCATAATCGTGCTACCCTTTTGTTCCCAATGATAGGTTATGAATAGCTGTTTTCAGCTCTTCGGTTTGTGTAGCTCTTCAACACACAATGTCCGTCATTTCACACTGAGAACTCTTCCCTGGACATGGATTCTTGATCCAGCGGTACGCTGATGACACCAGGATCTGCTTCAGTTTCTACACATTTCCACGGGGCGTTTCTTCAACATTTCAGTCCGCCTGACAGGAGGTTGCCATCTGAGAGAGTTAATGGTCTTCCTCTGCATTCTGACATGGCTGAGATAATGGTGGCAAGCTCGGACATGAAGCCTTGCATGGGATGATTGATTGCATCTCTGCAAAGCAGCGCTGTGTCGCCTGAATCGTAATTCTAACCTAGCTATTTATTCATGCGTAAAGAATTCTATGACACATAGACTTCTGAGGTCTCTTGAGGCTCCATGCATATGTGGTCGTTTGAAATGATTGTTGTTTTATAATGTCATGGGCAGAAGAGACCCAGTAAAGTATTTCTAATGGGGTTTGATAGGGGCCAGAGACCTGATATCTGCGTACTATGTGGGTTGATCTCCTAGACGGTGGTCCTCATCTGAGTGAAGTCTCCTATGCTAGGTTTCCTCAAAGTCTGTGTTTTGGTCTTAAATCTTCGTCTTTTGGGAATGCTAAAACATGTGTTCATGTTTACAGATCAACTGAAGATCAGTCAAGCTCTCAAGCAGGGATGCCTTCAGTGGGCATCTCCTGGGTTTAGTGTTTCCATTATAAGTGTGTCTTTGCATACTTATAGTATCCGGAATTAACCTTGTATTTAAATTGAGGCTTGTTGGGATAATGCTTAATTTGCAAGTGCTAAAGCATCCGATTATTTTAAACATCCAATGCCCAGTGCCGTACACAGCTAGGTGGTGTTTGTAACTATGGCCATTTTCTCTGTCTGCTGTTGGGAGACCATCATTGACCTCTATCATAAACCAACATGCCAGCATGGATGGTATCATTTTTCAAGGTATGGCACCATTTAAAAAATGTCATGCTGACTGTGAGGTCAAGGCTAGTAATTGGCACCTGTTTTTGCTGAATCTGGCACGCCAATATCATCGGATAACCCCTAGGTTACATGGTAGATGAGATCCTAACATCCCTTGATGTCAACTACTTGCCCATTCTCATCCTTCTAGGCCTCTAATGGATTTTACACTGATAGCGACTTTATCTTCTTACACCCATTGGAGACATCGCTAAGCATCTCGGGTGCAAACCACTTATTCTTCTCTTCCTTCTCGACCAGCAGGGATACCCAAATCAAAACCGTAAATGCCCTCTCTCAGCCCATCATTCAACACTATGAAATCCCTCAAGGCTCCATTGTCTCCCCCTGGCGCTTCAATGCCTACCGTAAACCGATGGCTTGCCTTAACGCCCCTTCTACCACCACTTTCCAAATGTACACTCATGATTCCAAATTGCATGCCATCTTCTTGGGTCCCTAACCCCTAACAATCACATCTCGGACTGTATGGTCCAGATCCAGGACTTGGAGGAGTGACAATAGCCCTTGCCTAAATGCCTTGAAGACAGAGATCAACTCCATCCCTCCCAAACTTCCCCTTACCTGGACCCTAAATATTGCCCCACCCCTGCTTCCCTAATTGCCAACTATGTGGTAATTATTTGCCCTTTGCATCACAAATCCAAGATCTCCCTAAATAACATTTTCTTGTGTATTCTGTTACACGTTCTCATGTTGCTTAACATGTCAAAGAGTCCAGGTCCCATCTGCACTAATATGGTCCTGCCTTCAATACTGTAATAGTCTTTTCTCTGGGCTGTATAAGGGTGCAGAAGTAGATGCGGGGCACAAAGGTGGCATGCTTGTGGACATAATGTTTTATTTTACAGAAAGAAATGAAAAACCCTGTCTGTCTCTATCACTAAGCAGGGGTTCCCTGCATCAAGCAAAACTAAGGATGATGTCAAAACGTTGGTCAAAAGAAAAATATAGTCCACTGTTCTCTGTCCCAAACCTATTACCGTCCCTTACACTTCAAAGGAAATCTATACAACTCATACCACCTTGACTCCAGAAAGGTGGTTCCTTTCTTCTGGAGTGTCTTGGGCAGTTGGTGACTGTTGGAGAAATGTCGCACATCCCCTGGCAGTCACCAGGCCTCTCGATATAGATCCACACAGATGAAGGGGAGGTCTCCCTTCCCCAGGTCGTCTTAGGTCACTCTCTACAGTTCCACAAAGATGGAGGGAAATATCTCCCTTCCCCAAGCCTTTTTCAGGCTCTCTTTCAACATTTCCAGTGATATCTGTGGTTTCGCCATAAGATATCTCTATCTCCCCCTGGCCTTCTCTTGACTTTTGCCAGAGGATATCTCGCTCTCCCCTTGGTCTTCTCTCACAGTTATGTGGGACCCAGACCCCTTTCCCAGGCTTATGTTTCTCACTCAGGCTTTGTTCAACATCTTGCCAGGCATTGCTTCGCAAACACAACTCTTCAATCGTTTCAGCATTCAGGTCCTAGAGCCCTTTCTCAAGTTTATAATGTCTCTTAATCAGGCCCGCTTCACTACCCTGCCAGGCACTGTTTGTCACACAAAGCCCTCTGGAATTCTTCCAAGTACTGGTATGAGGAAGATGATGATTCATGCACTCCGACTATTCTCAGCAACTGGGTTTACCCAGGGGATTTATCTTGTGCCCTGATTTGGTTGAACTGCGCCCCTCAGGGTCTCGACAGGGTCTTTGTCCTGCCCTTCCTAGAGCAATTCCCAATTCATTAACCCAATTTTCTTTACTGATTCTCTCAACCCCTGGGGCGCGTTTCTTATCCCGGCTCTGTGGGTTGCTTCTCTTTCTCAGACTCCCATCTTCTTTGGGCTTCTCTTGCCCCTGGAAGTCATGCGGCAGTGCCACAGCCCTTGGTCCCTCACATGTACAGCGGATCCTCCTTCCGCTCTCCAGCTCACTGCCAGATACCCGTTACTCCTGCTGTGGTCCTTGTGTCTCGGCGGTGTGCTCCCCTGAGATGCGTCTGCTGTCTAGCCAGCGTCCCGGTCTTCCTTGGTCCCTGTTCTCTGCACGACAGCTCCCTCCAGCTCGCTGTTCCTCCAGGGAGGATCAGATGATGAGGGGAGTCCTTCATCTCTTTTTATCTTTGGCCGGCTGCTGTGTAGTTGAAAGCTAGTATGTTCGCTTTGGTTCCGCAAAGGGCTCTTCAATCCTCCTTTCTTCTTCTTGCCAGTAACTATGGAGCTATAGCTTTCCAGGTTTTCCATACTCTTCCTTGGCACAGTATAGTTTTACTCATACTCAGATCTGTCTACTCTGCATAAAGTAACTATGAATAGAACGAGGAGGTAAAGAGGATGGGTGTGTTTTGGCACTAAGAGTGTGGGGGGTGTGTGTGTCAGGGGTAAAGTGGTAGTTATACTGCATTCTCCCTTGAAAGTCCCCGACTTCCTCCACAGAAGGGGTCCCCTTCCATGGGATCCTCCCGCTGAGTACCAGGTAGCAGCCTCACCTCCCTGGCCCCATGGCAAGGGTCCCCCTTCGGGGGGAAAGCAAAGTAACGGCATCAAGGAATTCACAGCTGCCCAAGAACCTTACCTACCAGTGCAAGTGATTCAAAATAAGGCGGCTACGTGCTCATACTAGGCCTCAAAGCCAGAGACCACAACACTCAAGCTTGTTGGGCGCTTGCCTGGTTCCTGGTTAGAGAGACAATTGATTTCAATATCCTTTGCCTTCTTCACAGACTACTAGAACAAAGGCCTACTGTACCTTTGACATAAAATAAGGAAATAACTCCACCCTAGACCACTCAGATCGGAAACCTCATCTTGCTTTCAGTCTTCAAAAAAAAAGAAACTCTGTGGCAAGCAGCTTGAAACTGCAGGATGCCTCCCCCAGAACAATCTGCCACTGTCCATCACAGAGTTGGAGATTCACCTCTTCTTCCGCAGACGACTTGAGACTTCATTTGAAGATCTCCTTTGGAGTGGGCTGCTGAGAATCCTTACATATGGAGTTCTTGCTGCTCGCCTGCCTCGTCTTCCTGATTCCTCCATCTTGTTCCTGCTTTCTCTAATCTCTGTGAATTGTTTTGTGCTCATCAGATCTCCCACTACATTCCCTCTCCACTTAACTGGTTTGAATGTCTCCAGATGATTGTGAAAGGTCCGATTCCTTGGGACTTGTCTGGGAGTGCTACAAAACGGCTTAGCCCTGGGTTGCTGCCATAGAAAAATCCAACAAAATACATTTAATGTTTGATGTAACACAATTGTAGCTCATTCAATCACCGGAGTGATACTGAGAAAATATACTATAGGAAGAGCGTCCCCAACAGGAGGTCCTCTACAAAGAACACTGTTGTTTTTGGGATCCAGTTGAGGCCAGATTTCAGAAACACAAATATGATGGGTAGGCAGACTCTGAACATTTAATTTGGACAATACAGCCTAGGTCTCAAGTGTCCACCGTCAGCAACTAACCACATCATCTTCCTTTGAGGGAAATTCTTAGAGCTATTACGCATCAGGTCTTGGTGGTAATGTAGAGGTCCAGGAGCAACTGCACATTACAACTTATTATGTTTGTGAATATGTGGCACACTTTTCCTCCCTTTAATTAGGGAGACTTGGTGCTCCCACACTTTAACTCCAACTTGACCTAAGGTTTTGCCTTCAGTTATTGCCTCCATTGCATATGCATGAATGCGATTTATAAAGTGCGATGCTAGCCTGGAAGTAACATAGATCTGTACTTAGGGCATCAACTCTGGTGGTTGCAAATAGGACTTATAAGTTCTTGCCATTTGGGGCTCCATCAGGAAACTCAAATGAAGCCACCTAACATGCAAAGTTGGGTTTGCAAGATGAGCCATGTAGGTTCTGTGTGTTTAAAATTGACTCTGAAACAGATGGGAGGTAGTAGAGGCTTCTCGGTGCAAGCAAATAATTTAATGCAACATTCAAGTATGCGAGCCCCAGAGACCAGTGTAGAGATGATCCAGGCAGATGTCAAGTTCTGCCATTGAGTCATTTCTCAACCCTGGGGTTCTATGCATCGGCGCAGGCTAGTCAAGCGAAGAGGATTAACCCCTAATGTTAGTTCATTTGGTATCTTCAGTTCATTAGACAAAGATGTCAATTGTTCGACCAGCTGCCGTTGGGATCCAAGGAGTCCCGTGTCAGAACAGCGTCCTGAGCTGCAGTCCCTGCATGAATTTATCTAATTTTCAAAGCCCTTTGAATGTCTAAGGAGATGAAATGCTCACAAGAGCCAACATCTGTAGCGAACTACTTCTCCTTCCGAGCCCGCGGCATACTCAATGCTCCAGACGGTGATAAGCCTCGGGGATGGAGGTGCACGCTGCTGGGAAAGTTATAATTGCTTTTGGCGTAGCCTGGTCTTCCCTTGATAGCATGGCAGATACTGCGACTGATCTCACATTCAGCTCCCTGGGAAGGGCTGGGATCGCGTTGGAAGCCTCCGTAGCTGCGAGTGTTGTACTCTGCTGCAGCGATGGTGTAGACGATGAGAAGCGCCTTGGTGCGCCTGCAAGCCCGTCATACGTCTCACAACATGCACACACCCCCCTCATCATGACTGGTGACATCTCAAGACACGCCTGACGGGCAGCTCTCAGACCCCATTGATTTTCTCGACCTTCTTTCAAATGTGACCTGAGATAAGCAGGGCTCTTATCGGTCAATGCTCCTCCCAGGAGACCGATGCAGGGGAACTGCAGCCATTATCAGAGGAGCTTTGCATTCAGTAATAACATGTCTGCTAATCACTTCTCGCACATCTGTGGGGAGGTTGGCGAGAGTGAAGAAGAATACACAGAAAAGTGTATGCCTTAAAGGGCCAGACTAGTCACATTCCTAGAGTGGCTGTGCTTTTCCTACGTATTAGATACTATAAACCAGGGCATTCTATTCATCATTCCTATCCCTGTGACTTCTGATGTTTTGTCTGACTCCATTCACTTCCATGACATTTTCCCTAAAGGAACCATGGCTTTTCTTTGTTGCTGACATGGCAAGGGGAGGGTGGAGTCAGGGCGATAGGACATTGTTGGATTGATGCCGCAGCCTGCATTCAGTCTGCTTCAGCTTGGTCTGTCCAGACTGTTACATCACACCAAAAGAAGTGACATCAGCTTGACCGTACCCGCCAACCACTGAACTATGGGGATTATAACGCTTTTTTCTCATTTTTAAAAATTTACATAAACTATACGGCACATGAAAAAGAGGTAGCAAAAGTCAAAATTGCACATTTCAACCCAGCGCATCAGTAAATGCAGGACTTCTCACTTTCCTTTAAGCTTGTTGTAGGAAAAGCATTATACTCCATCGTTTTGGCATACAATGCTTTAAGTATCATAAGAGTACTGAAAACGAGGATGATCAGCCGTACAGGTGCCAGAGCTACGGAGATTTAGTCCAGTCACAAAGTGATGTGAGCCAGTTTCGGGTGCTGCAGAAGAGTTCAATCATGAGTAGATTGCATAATGTTTACAAACAGGGCGCATTGGGCACTGAGGCTAGGCAAGAGTTCCAGAGTCTTGAGTCCGTGTTGGCAAAGGCTCGACTTCTCGTCTTCTCAAGTTTAGAGTTAGTGATTGTGGACGAATGGATGTTTTGGCAGTGGGACTTCATGAGTGTGGAATTTGCAGCAAGACTGGACATTCTCGAAATTTAGCAAAACTTGTGAGTGCTGCAAAGCCGATGGGTTTGTGAAGTCGAGAAGGAAAGGAAGGTGAACACAATCTTTGTAAGGTTTAAAGCACTAACCCGTTTGTTCACTTAGTTCATTCCCCTCTGCCCCCGACCCACTCTTGCCGCCTTCTATTAAAGATACATGTTACTTTGGTGCTGAGACTGCCGATGATGTGTTGCAGTAGTGTTACTTTTTAATTTCTTTTTCTTGTGTAAAAAGTAGAGACCCTTCCCATGCACCCTCTTTCTTTTCTTTTCACTTCAACTTCCTCTTGGTTGTGTCTTTCTATTCACTTTTAAAGTCGTAAAATAGTTACAATTCTGCTGATGCGCAAACATCCCGACATTGTTGCACAGAGATACTCGCATATCTTACACACACGACACAATAATAACTTGCGATATCTCTGCGCAGTTAAGCCACTTAATATGCTGTAGGCGAACATGTACATAGGAGCCAGCTGACTACTAATAAACACTAGGCCAAAGTTGCATTGTACTGAGAATGCCGTCATCTGTGAATCTGCACAATACAGGTCTCCTTCCTTTGGAGTAAGCAAGCCACCCCATACCATCGTGGTAACCTTAAACTCTCTGCCGGTATCTCCACCACACCATGTGTCTACCAGTAGGAGGAAAACAGTAAGTTGCTTCTATTCGAGCTCCTGTTTTACCTGCCAGTTGCATTTCGGCCCTTTTCCACCTTGAGAATCTAGTATCCCACTCCCAGAAAGACTGTCTGCCCACAATTCAACCTCAATTTGACCTTGGTCTTAACCACAGATGGGTATTCTGGGCGCCTGGTATGGAAGCAGCTCATCTGTAAGTAATGTGGCAAATTGCCCTGCTTGGTCCGAGTTAGTGGATGGTGGAATAGGAAAATTAGCACTTTGTCATAGGATAACAGTCGATACTCTGGCCCCTTAAAGAAATTCAATGAGTGGTGTTCCTGCGGGGCCAGCAGGGCTGGTACGCTCAGCTCCCCTTGCGTGGTTGCGGACGCTGCTCCCAAATATATGTAAACAAAGAGGGAGACATGAACTAGACTGAGATATACCCAAGACAGCCAGCCAGCAGCATAAGGAGCAAGAGAGGGCTAAGAGCTCCAATATGGTGCACGTGGTTCTCAAAGGTGCGGTCCAGATCCTTCCAGGATCAGAGAAGTAGGATTCCCAAGTTTCCCCATGTGAAACGACCACACCCGATCCTCATTCCACCAGAGCAGGGCTGAAAGGAGGGGCCCAAGCCCTTTAAACCCTCGAGAGCTCAGTTAGTAGGTGGTGGTGGTAGGAGGAACAACTCCCTCAGTGCAGGCTGAAGAGCGGAAGAGAACAAGCTGGCAAAGAGGCTGGAGACTGAAGCGTAGCCTCTCGCACCTGGGGAGAGCAGAAGGCTGGACGAGAGACCTGGAAGGCTGGTGAGAGGAGGAGACCAGAGGATTCAGGGGGGACCCAGGAGGTCCGCGTGAAGAAAGACCCGCAAAATGGAAAGCTAAGAGATCCAGTTGGCTGGCAGAAGGAAGACCCAGGAGGCTGGGGAAATAATAGAAGTGACAAAAGGGGTACAGAGGGTGCCGAAAGGAGTGAAGAAGTTGGGAGGATTTAAAGAGACTTTGAGTATCTTACGTGGTGTGAGAGAGGGGCCCACAGGGGTCCAGGAGAGGAAAACTATTGATATGGGGTGGATAAGGAAAGAACAGAAAAGTGAAGCAGAGGGAGTGGAGGAAGTATTGAAGGCAGTGAAGGAATGGTGAAACCTCAGGAAGGCAGAAAAGGAGGTGGGGGAGCTATTGGGAACCCAGTCACAGTGTCAGAGCAACCTCCTGCCATCCTCTGGCACAAGTCCATCCCAGAAGGCCTGCCTCTCATAGTCCCACTTATGGATTCCATGCACAATTATGGGATAAGGGTCATGGAGAAAAGACCATGAGAATGTTGTCAAACAAGGTGCGGGAACCCTTAAACCTGTGACTGAGAGCTCAAGCGACAATAACGTAAAGAAACTGTGAAAAATAGGCTGCAGAAACCCCATAAAACCCCAGCCTTTGCGCACACTGGATTTGCTGGAGGACATCCAGACTGTGGGTGTACAGTGTACTGGCAGAACTTGATTTGGGAAAAGTTACTTTCATGAGAGACCTATTTTCTTTGGATAGGTTTTCCCAGAGCAATGCTCCACCGAGGAGAAGAACCAACCTGACAACTTTTAGTTTATTTAAGATGCTATTTGTTTATTTTGGCCACACCTATGCACATGTGTTAATAAAACCCTTTGTAAACTCAATTGCCTTTTCTGCCACATTTGGCGATTATGTCCGCTGTGTGACAGTAAAGTTGGACTATTCAGTAAATAAGGGTTTTTTGACCTTTGGCTTGCTGTATGTTTTTTACTAAAACTGCCATCAACCTTAGCCCGCCTAGTCAATGGTGAGGGATCATGAGAGTTGAAGCCCAGACACCTAGGGAGCCGTTGGTTGCAGACCCCTGAAATTGATAAACGCGTCCTGAGGCGAGGAAAGGGCTTAAAACTAGAAAGACTCTGCCGGTGCTACCCTGAATAAACATCTCAGTTTCGTTTTTCTGTAACATCAGACAGATTAAACCAGATGCAGAAAATTACATTACATAGAGAACTGCAGGATTCAACCGCCCCTCTGCCCCAAAAGCAGACAAAACTGTAAGCAGGCTTGAAAGGCTTTGCGAGATTCCAGAATGAGAAAGGACCCTTCTTCAGGCTCTACTGATACAAGAAAGACAACGAAAGATAAAGGAAGACTGGGCCTTTGAAGCACCTGACGTACGTTTTGATTTTGCCATTCAGTCACTGCCGTTTGCCTATCAAATAGATCATTGAAACAATTTACAATGTATTCAGTGAAGAAAAAGAGGAGACTGGCGTTTGGGGGAATTTGCGGGATCCCGTCACCTTGTGGGGGCAGTGTAAGGCATTTAGTGCAGCACTGCACATGGACATTACAGGTACAATTGGTCAGCATTATGTGTTCAAACGGTACTGTACTTGCATTTATACAAGCCCGGACATACAATTGCAGGAAAAACAAGACCTGTCAATCTGTGCCATTGAACGACAGTACAAGCAAACAACATAATACATTGCAAGAGAAGGGCACTTCATGTCCTACGATGTCCACTGCCCCAACCTCTACCTCTTAAAGATCATAGCAAACAACCTGCATTCCATTAGTGCCACTATTGCTTTCCCTTTTCACTATATATCTTATGTAGGGGTGTTCTGAATAGTTAATTTACTATTCAGCTGAATATCGAATAGTTGGTCCAGCTATTTGGCCGGAGCCGAATAGTGAGCCGAATAGTTTATTTTAATTTTTTTTAGGTAAACTGTTTTCTAGAAAATAATAATCAACATTTCAATGAATAAACTAAGGAGACATTCTATTGCATGGGTATTGATGGTTATTAAATGGACACATATCTCTGTAAGCTTATTAAAAAGCTTTTTAAAAGTTTTTAGGTCAAATTGGGCCTCTTTTTTGCCCAATGTTGCTGAATAAATATTATTTAAATTGCACAATGGGCATTTACATTTTATCCAAAAACTCTCTTGGTTATTATTCCAATAGTTTGTCACAAAAGGAATGAGTTGCCATTTGCAACTGTGGCCCAGTCTGACCCTGGCTGGGCCTCACCGTTTTGGAGAGGGGTGAGGGGTACTTCATATTTCGAGGCCGCTGGGCAGCAATGCCCCTCTGTGGTCTTGTGTCAATCGGGGATGTGGGGGGAGGAAGGCACTCCAGGACAGTGGAGTGGCCCCCTTTATCATAAAATAAATGTCAGGCCACCGGCCTTACCCACTGGGACTGGCCTATAGGGCAATATGTCAATGCCCGAAACAAAAACGTGAAAGGCTAGTGTGGGGCAGTTTTTAGGTCAAAGTGGGCCACTATTCTGGCCAGTGTTGCTGAATAATAAATATTAAGATTGCACAGTTTGCATTACATTATATCCCAAAACTCCCCTTGGTTACTATTCAAATAGCCTGTCACAAAAGGAGTGAGTGAGTGAGTGGGGGGGAGGGGGCAGGCGAGGCCACGGGTGTGCCAAACACCCCAGTGGCCTCACCGTGAGTTGGGAGAAGGGCACTTTGCACATTTCGAGGCTGCCGGGCAGTAAAGTCCCCTGGCGGCCTCATGAGTCTGGGGGCTGCTCCTGGACAGTAGAGCGGTCCCCTTTTTCAGAAAATAAATGTGAGGTCACCGGCCTTGCACCGGTGGCACAACTGGAAGCAAGGGTGGGCAATATGGTGAGGCCGTGGGGTGCAGAACACCCCAGCAGCCTCACCGTGTGCTGGAGAGAGAAGGGTGGAGGGGACTTGCCTGGTAAGCAGTCGCTTATGGTAAGTGAGGGAAGGGAAGAACTGCTCCCTTCCCTCACTTCCCATTTCAACGTGCAGAGGCTGCTTCCTTTGTGCTCAGGCTTCAGTAGCCAATAAGCAAACCGCTTATTTGGCTTCTGTAGACTAGCCACTACAACATTTTCTATGATTGGCGGTCATCTCCCAAACAAGGAGAAGACAGCTAATCATAGGAAATGGACTTCGAGTCACTATGGCAGAAACTATTCTGCCGAAGAGCTATTTTTCAGCTGAACGTCGTCCGAAAAGCCGAATTTCGGTACATCCCTAATCTTAAATTAGATTGTTAATAACCACCCATGCGATGTCCATCACCACGGCAGTGGTTCTGTGGCTTCCTTTAAGTGGTTGCTAAGTATTCGTTCTATGATTTTATCCCGAAAGAAGAAGAATAGATATTAAACATATATGGCTGTGCAATAAATTCATCAAAGTGGGTGCTTTTAAGAATGCATGCAAATGTGTAGTAGTGGTTTCACAAATAAAGAAAAGATACACTCTCATATTTTGGACCTGACTGCTCTGTTATGAAGATGCAGCCTGCCATTTGGGACAGGCCAGGCCATCATTTCGTGGATGCCAGGCTGTTCCCATGCAGTTTGAGCATCTCGGTCCTTCTCATCGGTTATGTCCCCCAATTATAACCCTGATCTCTCGGCTCCAGCAACCAATTCACTTTCATCATTTAGAGGGAGGGCAGGACCACAGGCTCCCACTGCCTCAAACCCTCGCATGACCGAGCCCCGGACACATAGAGCTGACAGGACATGCATGCGTTTCCTCAAAGTTCTCTGGGCCTGGCCCCTTTTGATGAACCCTCCCAATATGCCTCCAATCCCTGGCCCTTAGCACTTCCCCCTCTCTGCATTCCTTTCTGCCCGCACAACACTCTTTTGCTTATCAGCTGATCGTGCATTACACAAATTCCCATACCTGGGGAAATGTGTCCTATTCTGCTGATCAGCAGTAAACTGCCGGCAAAACAGCTGCTGCCGGTAACAATTTGAAGGCTGGAAACACAGAGAAAACATTTCCTACTTTTCTCACCCAACGTCCTTCACTCTTAGCTACCACAATTATTTTGGCACCAGAAGAGAGAGAGAGGCAAGGAATCCTGCAGGGCCGAGACAGAGAGGTGGGTCAGGAAGCGGTCCCATGCAGACGGCATGGAGCGCGGAGGAGCGAAAGAGCCCACGGAATGGTTCCACCTGGAACCAGGCCTGGAGCTGGAGAAGTTTGGCCCCACAAACAAGAGAAGAGGTGTGAATGCATGAAACGTGGTCCACCTATGCCAGCTGAAGCCAATGCTGAAGTTCAGTCACTAAACATTGGGAAGCACTGAAGCCTTTGCACCAACTTGGAAGACCAAAACGAAGCCGGGGCTGTGCTGCTGCCTTTCCAGGGGAACCCCGCCATAGCAATCCAGGTATGCCATGCATTCACTGAACCCGGGAGGAGGGCAGACAGGCCTGGATATACCCTAAACTGGAATGAGAAGCCAAAGAGCCCAAGCAGGGCTTAGGCACTGGACAGGCCAAAGCGGGGCAAGAATCCATATACCCCAAGTCGGGGTGCAAAGGCAAACTGCACAATAGGGGCTGTGAGACCAGGTACACAATGAGGGTGTGTGAATCCTAAAACCCCATGGTGGGGAGATAATCTATTGGGCCCAGAGTGGGCTGCCATCAGATCAACCCCAAAAGGGGGGTGTGCAACCCGAGACCCCAGGGAGGGGTAGGAGCCTAAGGGATTCTGGACCGGACAAGGCCCGGCGATCCAAGGACATTTGAGAGGACTTTTCTTTGTACAGGACTGTAACTGAATAGCAGGCCAGGAGGCCTAGAGATGTTTTCTACTCGGCCCAGAGATATTTGCTGGGGATCATATTGGAATCCTGCTTAGGGCAAGAACCACTTCTCTAATCCTGCGACATTCTAGGGTACGTAAGAAATCGACCAAGAATATACCATTTGGCCAAAAGGCCTTAAATGATTTAGTGTTCTGATCTTTTTTTCCCTTTGTAGTGGTAGGGCTAGGGATCAGGCTGGTTTAGGTTTGTAGACAGCAGCCAGACTTGATTTGTATGACATTCTGACATGCACCCTTTTCGTTTCCTTAGCATAGGAAGTCATAGGCCTAGTACAGGGTTTTAGGACTGAAATAAAGCTACTGAGTTGAAACCACAATGAGTTATCCGTCTCCTGATTCTGACTTAATCACACCACTCCAGTGAAAGAAAACCCAGAGAATGCAGACTTGTGAGAAAGGGCACTCAGGGTAGATGTTTGTTCAGGGAGTAAGATTGGGCAACCATTTCAATGTTCAATATATATATTTGGAAGAAAAGGGTAGAGGGGGGCTTTAAAGTCACTATGGTCACAAAAGTGGACCTCTTCACAGTACCTTATTCTTGTTTTTTAGGGCTTAGCAGACGAGTCGAGTCACGCTTCTAGATGAGATTTAAAAGTTTTGAGTCAATCGGGTCCCACTGGCGGTCTGCATTAAGTCAGTTTGAAGAGGCAAGCTCACGAAGTGTAGAGTCAGCGTTCAAACGGAGAGACAATGTCTTCCAATGGTCTGAGCAGTGGTCGAGTTGGCTGCAAAATGATGGCCTCTGCTGTATCAAATCACACGTCCCGACTGGGAGTTCACACACCTCCAGCAGTTTGAATCGGTGCTTGAGTCAGTTGCTCTCATGATGGTTGTGCCTCCAGTGGGGTGAATCAAGACAGTCCACTTAAATTGGTGGAGTCGGGATCTGGATGGCTTAAGGTGCAGACATTGGTTGTAAGTTTGCTTAGAGTGTCAAAAGCAGCACTATGGGTCCTGTTGCGACTTGAAGGAGTTGACCACAGTCGATCCAGCACAAAGGCGTCTCGAGGCTGTGAAACAGGATTTCAGCTGCTTCTGGGTTGCTGGGACTCTCAATCCATCGACCCCAGAGCAAGGTGAGAACTTAGTTTCTCCACTCCTACTTCATGGAGCCTGTTTGCGTTGCAGCCACCAGTGAGTCATTCATCCAGAAGCAGTCACCCCACTCCCTGTGTATGATTAGGGGACAGCTTTCCTCTACCTTGCATGTCTTAACCTCTATGGCAAATGATTTAGGAATAGACTGCACTCCTATCAGAGTTAAACAAATCTATTTTCTCTTGATGGTCCATAGAGGAATGAAAGAATGAGGGGGGGTCCTTTTTAAAGGCAGGTTTTCACATGGGAATGGCATAAAGCTAGCCCGCTGTAAGGGGTCCAATCTAGGTTGTTGTAACAAGTGCTTTTTGCCTTATGACATCAGACCCTGAGTACTTTGCCTGCAGGAAAAGGGAGGGCAGGGAAAGGAACAGATCCCTAACAGAAACCATGATAGTGGGACACTTCTCTCAGCCCACCTTTCCTCTCTGCCTACTTTAGCCACGTCCCATCCACATGCCTGCGGACTACAAAGGGACTAGTTTGAGAGTCAATTTGTTGTGTTCGTGCTGCCTTTGAAGCACTGGTTCCCAGGAGACCTCCTGGGGGAAGTTTCTATGCCCTGGGAAGAAGTGGTTACTTTTTTTTAATGGGAGAATCAAAGTGGCAGCAAACCTGCCTATTGTCCCATATAGCAGCTGTGGGGACAGTCGGGCCATACACCAATGTACATTAGTCTTGTCATAGCTTCGCACTGATAATATAGCTGACATTAGTGTTATATCAAATTGCTGTGGCTGTATAATTGTGTGTTCTTAATAGTCACAACCAGACATAGCTTAAATCTAAAGATCTACGTGCCACCAGACTGACTAAGGGATACAATGAATTGAGTTTGGAAACCAGTGAAGTTTGTGTTCCATCGGCATTCAGGAATGCATATGTGACCTTTGAACTGCAGTGTGCCGCTGCAGTGCTGTTGCTTGGCACCAGGAGGCTGTCTCCACAAAGCCACATTTATGCACTATCATTTTGGCCTGGAGCATTTGTGAAAGTGGGAGGTCTGATTAACAGACCTCCCTTTAAGTAACATAACTACCTACATCATTTTATGTTATGAAAATCAAAAAAGGCAGTGCTTTCACAACCTCAAGATGCCAATCTGTCACACTGTGGTGTCATAGGAATCCTGGTTTGTGCGAGTCTTTTCTACTCCTACATTTTGGTGAAATGACACCACTCTGAGGGATGCAACAGGGATCGCAGAACTGACTCCACCTCTTTTTCAAAGGAGGTTTAAGAACAATGCTCAGTCATCCACAGATTTCCAGCAGGTCTCAGCACAAGGAAAGCAGCCCTAATTTATCTGTATTTATTTAATTGTTTAAAGCGCAAACCTTGCTCAAGAGTAGCGGAACGCTGTACAGAGTGTGGGTAGCCAGCATTTGGACTGGCATCTTTTAACAGTAGTGCAGAACTATGAGTTGAGGTCTCCAGAGTCACAAGAGTTTTGATCCCATCTTTCCTACTTAATCGAATTGCGTCAGTGTGTCAGCATCCCAATCGATAGATCACAGTCCTACGTTGTCATAACTGCCAAATTGGGCATGCATAGAACTAGGCAAACGTGACTTCACATTTTACATTTATCATGTCAACAAGCGAGAAGTAAATGTACGTTCCCCTGCTTGGTCCCCAGTCAGTGACTCCCAGGAGTGGTTGCTTTTTTGTGCCACTGTGCTATCCTTAACCGGCCAATTTCTGATATTTGGTATATGGCTGGAGGAAGTCATGGACCTGCTCCAATCAAATCTTCTTTATCAAGCAACAGAGATTTGGATGAAATGTGTGTTTTCATAAATGTCTTAGGTGAGTGATGGAGGTGATGCATGTATAATCTCATTCTGACACACGCACACGCGCACACACACACCCCTCACCTTAGTTGATGCATATGTCTACATTCAAGTCCAACTATCCTACCGCTGGTTCCTTGTGAAGAGTTTCAACACAACTGTGTACCTCTAGTTCAGTCTTCAATTCTGCAAGAGAATGTGTGCAAGGTCCATACAGTCGTTTTTTGGGGTAGGCAATCCCTATCGAGTTCTAGAACGCTCTTTGTGGGAACAACTGTGAAGCATCATGTTTGGTTTACCCTATTCCTTACGCTCAGATGCAAAACGGGTCCTAAACTTGTGTTGATCTTTTGGGGTGTATTTTCATATGACTTTAAAATATCTTCGCTATCGGCTTTAAGTGACCTCCTGTCCTGCCTCATGGCTAATGGTTGATAACCTCCCATTACACGTTTTCCTTATAAAGTAAGTTAATCCACTATTCTCCTTTTTTTCCCAACAGACTATGCTACTGGAAAAACTGCGGGTTGCAAAACGGCCAGAGAACGAGGCGACCTTCAAAGTCTTCTACTACCTGGTGTCAGGTGCAGACACCAACCTCAAGTAAGCTTCTGTGTCAGCAGGTTACTTGAAGGGGGTTGGGGGCTCAGGGGGGTGCGGGGGGGGGGGGGGATCAAGCCCTTCAGGCTTTTGCATTTGGAATGCTTACACCATAGACCACATATCGCCCGCACACCTCAATACTTTCTGGCTACCCCTATGGGTGTGCATCACCTTCAAAGCCAGCTGCATTATATATAAAATTGTCGAGAAGACCAAGTCGCCATTTCTAGGAGTCACCCTATTGGCAGAAGTCAGGGCCTGACCAGGTCAGAGCAGCATAAATACAAAAAAAGAAGCAACCAGGAAACCAGCCTCATCAATCGACGCCCCCAGACTCTGAATCCCATATGCATCAACTTCAGACTCTCGCCCACCCCTGTGCACTTGAACAGCAAATGAAGACCCTTCTCTTCAAAGAGCACCCAGGGCCCCCTTTCGGCATGGCCGTTACATGTTCCCCACAAACTGTAAATGTTCTCTATTCCATGCTCCACAAGTTTCTCCAGTAATACATTCTGTGGTGTAAAGACTATTCCTTTGTTACCATCTAATGCAGGGGCCGCCATACTTTGGGGCTACAAATGTTTTGGACTTTAAATCCCATCAGCCCTCGCCATCCTAGTCAATGGGCCGAGATCATGCGACTTCTGGTCAATAACGTCTGGAGAGCCGCAGGTTGCAGAACTTTGATTTAATGTATGCATGGAACCCCTACCAATGGTGTGCCTAATAAATACCAGAAATCCACTGCTTAAACAATGGGCCATCTCAGAAGCGATGTCAATGGATACTTTGCGGTTGCCCAATGCCTAGAGCCAAACATTCCTGCGTTTCCCCAATGGCATTCCCTGAATATCTTCGTCCTAATCCGATCTATCAGGCACACTTACTCGGCGAACTGTTTTTAGCCTTTGCGATCAGTATTCCTTGGTAATCCACTGCTCATTCACCACAGCTCAGTGCTTCCTCAATTGAAAATGATTTACTTGCAGGGCAGAAACATCGAAAAATAAAACAAGGTCCCATAACATAGAAGAAACATGAAGTATATCGTATGTGATAATTAGGAGGTGTCAGTGAAGTGCACTTTCACACAAAGGGCAGGATATCAGAAGAAAGCATGCAATATTAACAATGGATCTAATTTGGCTGCAGGCTGTTACTAACATATTGGACCTCATTACAAGTTTTCCGGTAAGCTCACCGGCACCCTTGGTTCTGCACCGGCAAACAATGAGTTTGCCTGCTGGGGCCGCTGCGCCCGACAGGTCTGACCCTGCCAGGCGCACACCGTAGGCAGACCATTCCCAGAAGCGCCGGCACCGTTGGCAACGGTGCCAGTGCCTCCAAGTCCCACCCCCATAGAGTCCTATGGGAATCTATGGGAATGGGGACTAATATTTTATCAGCGCCTGACTTCCTGGGCCGCTGGACTTGTAATCTCCCAGTTGCACTGGGAAGTTAGGTGCCGGTAAAACTTTAAAAGTCTGGCAGGCTTACCGGCGGATTCGTAGTGAGGCCCATTGTCCAGTTATGTAGCATTTGGAAAGCAAGCATTGGCAATGCCAACAGTTTGGGCTTTTGTGTAAATCTGGGAAAGTCACTTGCCAGCCACTGCCATAGTACTATTAACTGCCCATTGATGGTAGCAGTTGCCAAATGGCGCGTGTACCTGGGCATCCAATAACAGTGCCTGCCAAATGTCTAATACTTACATACAAGCCAAAACTGTTGGCTTTGACAATGCTTGTTTTTAACAGGACTTCGGTAAAGGACACATAGGGCCTCATTACAACTCAGGGGTTAAGGGTTAACGCCGTCGTTAACCCTTAACGCCTGATTCCGATTTTAACGGCTGCTTCTAGCAGCCGTTAAAATCCATGGCGCTAAACCGCCTTGGTGCTAATTACGCCACCGTAATTTACGGTGGCGTAATTAGCGCCTTCCCCACTGCCGTTATGCCCTATGGGGCAAAAATGGGAATGGGGAAGGGTAAAATGGGAAATGGGGATTTACCGCCCCACTCACCTTGGAATGGGGCGGTAAATCCACCATCTACCATGGTGTAAACATAGTTTACACCATGGTGGTAAAGTTGGCGTACTTACCGCCTGGGTCGTAATGACCCCCATAGTGTTCGAATGGTGGAAGGCAGACCTGGGTAAGACATTTTTATTACACCAGTATCGGGTTTACAGCTCCAATTAAGGCATTAACTCTACGACTGCTTTGAAATAACACTGGCAGGCACTTGGAGTACAACGTTTGATGGTAAGACTTGATTAAAGTGAGCTCAAAGAGTTCCAATGAGGAGGTATTTTGGGTGGGGTGGGGCAGGAACTGGATGGGGACTGCCATAGGGATTAGCATGGTCACGGGCAGTCAATGGGTGGGTAAATAAGCAACGCCTACAAGTTGTGTGTCCCTCCACATGTCATTTCTCCCCCTCTGTACTCGAATGCAATAGTTTTGGCCTCTAATATCCCAAACTAAATTAATTCCATGGTCCATAGAGTCTGACAGCCCAGAGTCTTTCACAAGACCCCAAGAAGATAGGATGTCTGTAGAGGCACAAATGATGGATCATTTACCTTTGCCAAGGGCCCGTAATTGTGCAGCCGAGTAATATATATATATACACACGCACACGCACACGCACACACACACGTTAGTGTTGCGAGTCCTCTAAAATCTTCTTCTACAATTTTCTTAGATCAATCTAGGATAATTTTTTATTTTCTATGAAAAAAGTGTTTTCTTCGACATCATTTGACAATCGGCAACGCACTGCCAACAAGACTTCCGTCCAACATTCCCACCGCCAGTAAACGTCAAATACAAGTCAGCTTCGCAGTTGGGCCTACCTCATGGCGGAATCCACAAGAAAGTGCCTGTTCAGGATATGTGTCCGTTGTAGGCTGAACGTTTATGTGGAAGATAACCACGAGGAATGCCTCTATTGCCTTCACCTTCGCCCCCAACATGTCATTAAGGACTGCGAGATCTGCCAGTCTTTCTCATCAAAGACGCTGAAGGACTGACACCGCCGTATCGTTGCTTGGCTGGAAGACGCTGGCGAGGCCTCTGACTTGGCTTCTGTATGAAGTTATGCCTCGTTACGGCAGGGCTGGACGTCCCAGTGAACCACCTCAAGTAAGAGGTACATATCGCACGACAACTGAGCCATAAGTGAGAAAAGGCAGAAGGAAGCTTCAGGCAATGGCTCGAGGTAATCCTACAAGGACCGGGCCTCACGAAGGTCGGTACAAAGGGAGAGGCAGGGCAGAAAAAGGACAGAAGCTCTTTCCATCGTCCCAAGGAAGCATTTACCTCGAGGTCCAGCTCCAAGTCTGGTGAGCATTCCTCTCCGACCTTATCACAGTCTTCTACAAGGCCGCCTTTGTCGCAATCCAAGTCATCTGCACCAAAATCATCGACCGCAACTTCCTCGTCGGCGAAGCAGGCGGCAAAGTCTGCAGACTTGTCATCATCGACGACGGAGCCATCTAAGACATTGTCGGTGACAAAATCATCTACTGCGTTGTCCTCTGCAAAGCTGTCGACACCATGACCATCATCAACCAAGACGACAAGACCATCATCGACCTCAACCTCGATGGCTACAATCACGAGCGCATCGACCACAAGTGCTTCGTCGACATACCGCCGTCGGCGGCCCCATAGAGTCAAAGATCCTGCCAGTCCGTTGTCAACACAGCTGTTGGTACTGATACCAGAACCAACAAAGCAGAAGCACAGCCATATTGTCCACAAACTGTGTTTCCAAACCTGGGGGTGGCTCTATTACCAGGTGGCCTTGTGGTCCCAGAACCAAGTCTTTCACAATCGGAAGAGGAGGAAGCTGTTGTCACAGCAGCCCTCTTCCCCTAGGACAGTGCCACTGAGGAGTCCACCGCGGGGTGAGGCAAGCCTCATTAGACCACCATTTTGGAACCCCCTTTCCATCAGCAGGGTTGGTATAGCCTCTACAACCTTTGCCCCAATGGGATCCCATGCCATCAACAGGAGCAGTCCAGCATCAGCAACCATTCCCTCAAAGGAACGTATAATTGGATCTTTTGTCAACACTGACGACACTGGTGGCAACCTTGCATGCAGTGCCCTTAAGACTACTGGTTGCTGAACCCAGCAGACAGGCCGGCTGAGGCCCCAGGACCCTTCAGAAAGGGGCACGAGATTCATCGCCCCCCTCCAAGTCGCAAAGGCACCGGTCAGCACCGGAGTTACTGACGGATGAGGGAGCGGACACGGAGCCTGAGGAGGGCACGTCTCCCACACATTCTGATCAAGCAGATGAGTTCGACGATTTCATCACTGCGGATGGTGAGCCAGATGAGGTTCCTCTCAGGGATTCTCCCCCTGATGAAGTAGGAGCTTTCCATGCGCTCATGTCTAGAGCGTCAATGATGTTCTCCTTTCTTGGCTCCTCCGGTGCTAAACTGAACGTCTTCAGCGCAGAGAACAACGCAGGAAGTCATCATGTCAATACCACTACTGGAGGACATATAGGAGGACGGCCTAGTTGCCATGGCGCACCCTGCAACTGCACCTCCAAAGAAGGACCGTTTCGACTAAAAATACAGGGCTCCAGAGAGCGCTGCTGCCTGTCTCTGCACCCAGCCAACCCCAGACTGTCATTTCTGCAGCAGCCAGAAAGAGGTCGGCCAACCCATCTTCCTCCTGCTCAGTGCCCACGGACAAGGAGGGCAAGCGCCATGACGCCTTCGGCAAAGAATCATCACGACAGCTGCCACGACTATCAAGGCGGCGAACGCTATTGCCATACTCGCCGGCTATGGTCGCGAGTTATGGTGCAAGTTGGGGCCCCTGCTTGAATTCTTGCCCGAGGACAAGAACCATGAGGCACTGGATATTCTCTCCATGAGGGTGCGATTGCATCTGACCATTCCATCGCTGTCTCGACCGACTTTGTGTACACGAGCTATCACCAGATGGGTAATGGAGTTGTCCTACGCCGACAAGGTTGGCTCAAGGCCACGGTCTTTCAACCAGATGTCCAATCCCTGGTTACAGACATGCCTTTTGATGCCACACCCTTGCTTGTGAAAAAGGTGGATGAGGCCCTATAGGCCATAACGACGGAAAGTGAAACCGCCTGCTCCCTGGGCACATTACAACACAGGCGGCGGTCCTTTCGTTTGGGGAAAGGGCGTTCTAACAGAACTTCACAGGACAATCGCAGTACGTACCAGTCGTCCTCGTCCTACAGGAGCCCTTATTCATCAGGGGATCAGTGCAGGAAGCGAACCCAGTCCTACAAGGGTTTCCAGCAACTCAGAGGCTCCACCCAGCCTAGGGGCCAGTCTGTCAAGCAAGCATGACCGGCGAGAGCCAGAGCCTCCCACTTCAGCACCACAGTGGGGGGAGTAGTCTATCAAATTTAGTTGACGAATGGGCTTGAGTAACATCCGGCGACTGGGTGCTGTCCCTCCTCCATCAGGGGCACTTGCTGGAGTGCATAAAGTATCCTCCAGACATTCCTCTGGTACGCAGACCAGAAAAAATGCAGCTCCTCCTGGTCCAGGAAGTGCAGTCTCTGCTACGAAAAGGGCACTGTGGAAAAGGTCCCCAGAGACGAGATGCTGAAGGGGTGTATTCCTGCTACTTCCTGGTAAGAAAAAAGGGCACGGTGAAGAAACCAGGGGGTTGGAGACCCATAGTAGACCTAAGAGTGCTCAACACATTTCTAAAGGCACAAACCTTTTGCGTGGTAAAATTGCAACAGGTTATATCCCAGCTGCAGCAGGGGGATTTCCTAGTGTTCCTCAATCTCGAGAACGCATACTTTAAGATTCCTATTTGCCCTTCACACCGGCGCTACCTTTGTTTCGTGGTGGCAGAAGTGCACGATCAGTTGAAGGCTCTTCCCTTCGGGCTCAGATCGGCCCCTCTGGTGGCTCACCTGTGGTGGAGAGGAGTCCACATCTACCCATACTTAGACGACTGATTAATAAGAGCCCCCTCCTACTCTCTTGCAGAGTCCAAAACCGCTGTCACGATCCAATGTCTTCAACAACTCGGGTTCTTCATCATTTTCCCAAAGTTGCAGCTGGCCCCCTCTTGGACGGCACTGTACCTCGGTTTCCTTGCTAGACACAGCACTTCCAGAGGCAGGCCCTCGGACGAGTGAGTGACAACCCTTCTGCAGAAGGTGCACTGCCTCAGCAAGACCCGACCGCCCACGGTTCGCAGCTACAAGTATTTGCTGGGGATGTTGTCTTCATGCATCCCACTGGTCACCAACTACAGACTGCGCATGAGACCAGTGCAAGAATTCTTGGATGCCAGATGGGTACAAGCTTCAGGCTCCTGGGAGGACTGTCTTATGCTGACTCCAACATTCAGGAAGGGCCTGCTCTGGTGGTCTGTGAGAGAACACATCCTGCAAGGTGCCCCCTTCAGACTCCCGGGCTATCAAGTCACTGTCACTATCGACACTTTCCTGGAGGACTGGGGAGCCCACTGCCAATACCAGCTCACCAGGGGTTTGTGATAAGTGACGTAGAAGACTCAGCAGATCAACCTGCTGGAGCTACGGGCGTTATTCCGGGCACTGAAGTCTTTCCTCTCCCTGCTCGGCGGGAAAGTGGTCCGGATTTACACAGACAACACAACGTCGATGTTTTATATCTGCAAGCAAGGGGTGGACCAGGTCCCCAAGCTTTCCAAGGACGCCCAAGCACTCTCACATTGGTCCCTGCAACAGAACATGTTCCTGATTTCCCTCCATCTACCAGGGATCCACAACACTCTGGTGGACTCCCTCAGCGGGGAGTTGCAAGAAGACCAGCTTCACCTGTTGTTTCAGGAGTGGGACACCCCAGCGATCGACCTGTTTGCCACAATCAACAACAGCCCCTGCAAGGCCTTTGCCAGCTGGTTTCCCCACCCGGACAGTTTGGGGGATGCCTTTGCGTTCCCATGGGAGGGGACATTTCTTTATGCATTTCCCCCAATTCTTCTGGTGCCGCGAGTCCTACACACTTTCAAACAATATTGGTGCAGACTGATATTAGTGGCCACTGCGTGGCAGAGAAAGACAGTATGGTACTCAGAGTTCCCGGCTCTTTCGGCGACAGCTGACATCAGACTGGCCCTGCACCAGTCGCTCTTATCCAGGAACCAGGGAACAGTCTGCATCACGATCCAGCCTCTCTGTTTGATGGCATGGTTCCTGTGTTCCTAGAATTCGGGACTCTAACCCTCCCGCAGGCTTGCTTGGGAGTGCTGGCTAAGTCAAGAGCTCTGGCCACTCTGACATGCTACAAGAGCAAGTGGAAGCATTTCCAGGTGTGGAGCAGGAACCATAACCTGCATCCCCTGACAATCAGGCCTGAGGAACTGCTGCTGTAGCTCTTGTCTCTGGCAGAGTTAGGTTTGACGCACTGCCCCATTAGAATGCACCTAGCCACAATCTCCATATGCCACCATTCCACTGCAAGGTGTTGCCTCTGGTCTCATCGGCTAGTGAAAGAATTCCTACAAGGACTATTTCATTCATTCCCATCAGTCTGCCGCCCGCTCCAGCCTGGGAACTCAACGTACTGCTCACAAGGCTTACGAGACCCCCTTTTGAGCCCATACACCATACGTCCATCTAGCACCTGTTGTGGAAGACAGCATTTTTGGTGGCAATTACTTCGGCAAGACGAGTAGGAGAGATGCAGGCATTTCCTTCAAAACCGCCTTATTTGATCATCCGCAAGGACCAGGCTCTACTGCAAATTAATCCAAAGTTAATACCTAAAGTACCTTCATCCTTCCACCTTAACCAGCAGGTGGTGTTGCCAGTGTTTTTTGGCTCTCCCGCATCTCCGGCGCAGTGCACCCTGCACACGCTGGATGTGGTGCGTGCCCTCAAGTACTATGTGGCCTACACAAAGTTGTTCCATTTAACGGACCAACTATTTGTCGCATTTGGACCTACAGGGCCCTGCAAAGCTGTCTCCAAATCTTTGATTGCTAGATGAATTGTGGCCTGCATCTCCTTCTGCCACCAGCAGGCGGCCAGACCACCCCCGACAGATCCCGGACGCTTTCCAGTAGAGCAGTGGCTGCGACCACTGCATTTCTCTCCGGGATCCCACTGCCAGACATCTGCTGCACAGCCACATGGAGATCGGTGCACACATTCACCAGCTTCCACTGCGTCGACAGGGATTCCGTAGAGAAGTCGAGTTGGCCAGGCAGTTCTACGAAACCTGTTCGCATAAGGTTGATAAGTCTCCTGTGGTAAGTGATACAGAGCGCTCCTCCACCCTTGTATTGTTAATTGTTACTGCTTTGTAATCTATTTACAGCATGTGAATCTATGAAAGATCCAATGCTGCAGAAGGAACAAGTTACTTATCTGTAACTCCTGTTCTCCAGCATGGGTATCTCATAGATTCACATGCGACCGTACCTCATACCCCTCAGGGCACGTCATATAGCTCTTACTGCCACTAACGTGCGCTTGCCAAATCTGAAGATGGCTGACAGGGGAGGAGCTAAGGGAGTATTTCTTATTGGCTATAGGCAGTATGACCCAAAACAACGACAATGGAGCATTAAAGTGACTAAGGTTTCAGTTTAATTCATACTGCTCTATTTTACGGAGGACCAAGGATTCCCAGCCTGTCGGCGGGGAATATTCACAGCATGTGAATCTATGAAAGAGACCAATGCTGGAGAACAGGAGTTACAGGTAAGTAACTTGTTCCATTCACTGTAGTATATACTGGGTTGGTGGGACTTGGGCTAAGATGCAGGAGAATTGAAATGTTAATTTTAATCAAATTCTTTTTGACCTGCAAATAAGGGGGTTAAGTGGAACCTACCCATCATCATGTTTCAATATAAGTTGGTGTTCTTTCAACAACATGGCTTTTGTTCTAAAATAAGTGCTATCCATATGAAGGCTTTTAACGTGTTTTGGCCCACCAGAAGCCCCACGTCATCTGCATTTCAGGAATTTAGGGTCATATAAAAGTCTGTGTTAGCAGTGTTTACTTCAAAGCGAGATTTATAGAGAGATAATTATATTTCGTTTCTAGGTTGGTTGGTACCCCAAGTCCTCTCCTTTCTTTACCAGGAGCTCAGGGTCATAACGTTTTCTGGGATGCCAGTGTTTACTTCAAACCCAGATTGATAATTGAGAGATGACTACCTTGTATTTATAGCTTAGTCGACAGAGGACTTGGGTTTTATGTGGGTCTCTAGTAGGTTGTCATTGTGTGCTCTAGCACCTTAAAGCGTCTCTTGTGCTAGATGGAATAACCAATAAAGATCTCGGACCAAATAATCGGACGGACTCTGAAGATATAGCAAAATACTGCTTTATTCTCAATTCAATAAAGCAGGGCAAACTGGCGAACAGGTTCATGCTCGCACACTCATACACAAACTTGATTTTACAGAGGTTATATACCCAATATGCATCATCTGTGACATCATTCTACGTGGCAAATTACAAAACCTATTGAATGGAAGGATTGGTTAAGGAAACATAGGTACCTATAATATACATAGGGGTTAGTACATCATTGGCTTCCCCTTATCTGCAGGGCACACACCGATCTACCTCTAAATACGTATAATGCTGATTATAGCAGAGAAAATGCTTGCGGATTGGTCTATGCAACATTGTATAGCACGGTGAAAAATGTACACAAAGTTTGGCTTTTCTTGAGGCTGGTCTAGCTGGTGACTCCTTAGATACCTGTTTCATTTACAATATGCGTGGTTGTGTTGGTTGTTCTAGCTACACTGTGTGACGCGTCTCACTGGAGTTGGCATAGAAAAACCAAAATCTCACCACAATCAAGAGAAAAGCAAAAGAAAACTCCTGGAGATCTGTGCCAGTAATTTTTAGGTTTCAAAATGTATTGGAGATCTCGTAGCACGTAGTGCCCCTGCTGATGACACGTGTTTCGACTAGTGTGTCCACAGTACTTGATGTGTTGACATTATGTACTGTTCTGCCATTACCTGCTAAATAGCGGTGTACAGTAATTAAGTGCACAATTTTCTAATTCAAACATCCTTTTCAATGTCTAATGTTGTCACATACACAAGCATGGTAAATTAATAAAATGCAGAGTTCTACGTCATCTGCAATTTGACAATAAGTCGTGTGGAGATGTCAGTGATACAAATGAGTCAAATTAGATGTAATTATGTTGGAAAATGACATTCAATGGGATGGTTTACCATCCGAATCCCGGTCTAGGAGTTACAAAAAATGGGTTGTTCATTCCGGTCGGGTTCATTGAGTCCAGTTTGTGGATCCAATACATTTCTCGCCTGGATCTGAGGCATTCTCACCAGTTCCAAAACTAAGAATTTAAGCTGTGCTATTGAATCTATCTTTGCCATAAAGTGTCTGGCTATTGGGGATTTGAAATTTTTCGTTCTGATGTTAGATTTGTGTTCTGTTATTCTCTTTAATTTTTCGGGGTGTCTTCCTTACATAGTAAAGTCCACATGGACAAATCAGGCCGTAGATCAATAGTTTGTAATCACATGTGGCAAATTGTTGTAATCGCCCTTCGTTGCTCGTTTTTTTGGGTGGAAGTAATTACCTAATTTAGGGAATAAAACTGAGATGTGCACTGCTTATCTGGAGGGCTGTATACATGTATTCTTCCAAGCTCCAAAAGAACTCGCCCTTTTGATTTATGTTTTTTGTAATGCAATTCTTTTTTCCCTCAGAACCGAGCTGCACTTTAACCACTTGGCAGAAAATAATGTCTTTGGGATAGCTCCATTGTCCAAGGTAACTTAATAGATGATCGGCAGTTGGTCATGTTGGTGTGTGACTGTTTCTGAGCAGTGTCGTTGCATCTGTTGTTTGGATGATGCCGAGGATTTAGTAAATGCTGATGTGGGCAGTTCCTGTGCAATGTTATCGAGCGGCATTCTAAATGATTTTGTGACTTTTCTGGACAGCGATGGTAGTGCTGGCGTATGACTGTTCCTGGACGTTGCATTCTTGCAGTTGCTGTTTTCATTGCTAGCGAGTGAATATTCCTACGTGTTTGTTTTCTCCTGTGTGTGATTGCTTCTCTAGAGTTCTCTTAGGATTCAAAGGGCAGGACTCAAGTGTCGGGGCAAGTAAAGATGCTCCTTGTGGCCAGATGCCTGCTCCTGGGGAACGGCTGCTGGCAGTCCAACAATGCAAGAACTCAGTCGGGGTTCCTAGCAGAGCACGGCGGTAGCCTCGGGCTACGTTTGGATCAACTCAAAAATACCCGGCCACGCAGGCACATAACTGTGGCAGACATTCTATCGGCTTGACTTTTCTTTGAAAGGAAGCATCGCATTCGCGTAGGGAAAACGCAAGGTCCCTGACACACTGAACTTTTACGTGGCCTTTTTCTTACTAGAACCAAGAGAAGCCATTAGGCGGTGGCCTGTGGAATTTCCATCTGGCAAAGCATTTCACTCCTGCCGTAGGACGTTAAGCAATGACAGCCACATTCTATGCACTTATTTTTGATCAAAGGCCTTGCTGGTCTTTTAATCACCACCGAATGCCCACTTCGTGTCTTTTGCCAGAGATTGGCTACGCATTTGAACGAGAGATGTCTGTACATCTCTGATCTGCAGCACCACACTGGACACAAGCTGTTCTCTCATCAAGACCTATTTTTCCGAAAAAATATGCAGGCACTACATCCAAAAAGAAAATACGTACACATCTATTGGAACGCTGCTGAGGCTTTAATGCGGCCTGCCATGTTTGGCTTTTCACAAAAGCGCTGTCAGCAATACCGATGCAGGAGTGTTCCTAAACTACCTTATTAATGGGGTGGTTTTCATGATCAGTTCTACTGATGCTGGTGTGTAATTCCAATTTGAATACTAATCTGCCTTGCTGGAAGAAGTCAATAAGATGGGCAATATGTGATTTCATTTGGGCTTCCCTTCCTCGCCAGAGCAGGAATGTTCGTGTTGCTACTTTCGTGCACGGCCATTGCCTGTGGAGCAGCGTTTCCATTCGTACCTGGAAAGCTTAATGTCATCTGCCCTTCAACCAGCAGTGTGAGTAATTCGACCATCCGCACGGGGAGAGTGCGCCTGCCCGGGCTTTTTGATTTTTTGATAAATGAAAAGGACATTCCGCACATAGTCCATCTGCTTCCCGCCAAAAACATAGTCGCTTGTACTCCAGGAGGACATAGCCTACAGGCGCCGTCTTCGCCTATCATGTTCAGCTGGAATGTGACATCCCCAGGTACATCAAAGCATCTCAAGAAGGGGAAGGCACACCTTCCTCCAGCATGGGCAGCCTAACTTAAATATCAAAGGCTCCATGGATCTGCATTCCTTTTGTCCTCTGGCTGGTGGCAGTGCATACTAACGAGATCATTGAAACAAGCCTGTTGAGTGGGCTTTGTTGCCGAACAGACAACAGGAAGGCGGGACTAACACCCTTTTGGTATGCAATGTGTCAACTTGAAGCTAGTTCCCACCTCTGTATGAAAGGCAGTGAATGGCCTGTCTGGGTCCAGCAGTTACCGCAGTTGTCCCTGCAGTGCAGCACCCTCTCAGAGGGGAGAAGTATGTGGTTTGGGTGAGACAGGAAGCCTACTCCCAGCACAAACTTCAAGGGAACCCTGCGCTTTAATCAAGAGTCACAGAGGGCTCAGTTAACCGAGCGACACTTTGATCTACAACAGACAGGGGATGGGTGGGACTTTGGTATATGGTCTCACCCCCTTGTCTGTCCTCTTGCAGAGCACTCTGGTCCTGACCTCATGCATATCAGAAGATTGTTGGTGGGGATCCAGGATTGGTACATTAAGGTGGGCTTAGCCTGCACCAATTACTGGGGCCCGTTTGGCCTTAAGAGAGGGTGAACCCCTCACTTGACAGATCATCTGAAGACTTCGAAAGGAGTAAGAAGGACCCATTTGCACCCGAGCTGAAGGTAGTCTACCTTAAATTTTCCACCAGTGAAGGAATGCCAGGAGTCCCAAGAGAGAAGCAAGATCCCCCCGTTAACATCTGCCAGGGAACAGAGGGAGATACTGGACTCGGAGGGCCCATCCAGCAGCTCCAGAACCAGTACCCAGGCAGCACACAGGGTGCCCTGCTAGGTTCTGCAAGAAAGCTTCCTAGGTGGGAAGTGCGGTAGAGTCTCTGGACAAAGGACAAGGCTGTTGTCTGCAATCACTCTCCTGAGCTTTAGGCTGTCCACCTTGAAAGGACAAGAGCCCTGCGAAGAAGCTAGGTGGAGTGCCACACAAGCATCATCCAGCGTCCATCTTTTTAAGGACATTTTCAAGACAGTAGAGTCCTCGAACCGCATCCGGCTGCACCTCTGACAGTTGTCACGCTGCAGTCATAAGAGCTGTTTGAGCCGCCTCGACCAGCATTCCAGATCTGCCAACCAGCACAGAGACAATGATTCTCGGCTCTGAGCTGCCGCGCAGGACAGCCTGCAGACATCCGTCCAGCCTTGCTTGCCTAACTGCCTGCTGCCTGGTACCCACAGCTGTCTCCCACCACTAACTCGGTTTCAAGGGCTGCAAAGCACCCTGAAACCCCCTCGACGCTGTCGAGCACCAAGAACTTCTTCAGCAAGCACCAGGTTCTGCCCCCTGGTCCTTCTCCGAAGGCCCCTAGTGAGTTACCCCCTTGGTGCTGGAACCAAATAACCTTGAACAGTAAGACTAATTACTTTACCAAATACCCTCCTGTCGGTATCCAGAATGCATCCCTTTCCTTTGTGAAACTGTCTGTCTGCCCTCTGTGTTCCTTTACAGGGTGGGTTGTATTTTGTAGTGTGCTTGAACTGTGTGTTGTAGTAATAATAAAGTAGATATTGTTATACAACCTTGACTGGACAGTCCCTTTTATCATTGGGTAATAATTGTATTTTTGCTCTGTTGCAACTAACCAACGATCCACAATCTTGCAGAGATAAGCCTGCCGTTGTATCCAGGTTACCAAAATTGGACAAGGAGGTCTTATAATTTACTTGTATTCCAATCTCTTTGGATCCCTTCCTGTGTACTAGAGGTTTGGGGTTGATGGATGGTTTAGAAACCGATATTCCTCCCTGGACCAATGGTGCCCTGTAAGTTGATTTGTCACATGCAGCTTGTTGTGATGGTCCAGCAGAGGGGTCTGGAATCTTTGGCTCTGCAGATGTTTTAGACTACAACACACATCAACCCTCACCAGCATAGACAAGGGGGAGAGACCATGGGAGTATTCTGGGAAGGAATTGGCCCGGAACAAGATGGAGTTGTGCTCTGGCAAAAATTGTCTTGCCGTAGCACTGTTCCAAGTAGACCTGAGATAGAGGAAACTCATCAGACTGCCGCAAGTCTCCAGAATCTTGTGCATTTGGAGTCCCAATGCACAGCGGTATGCAGTGAGTTTATAAATCGCATCTGAATGCCCTTTGGTAACCAAGATCCCTTAAACTTAAACAATGAAATGGCCCAAAGCTATATGTTCATGAAATGCAAACATTTTACTGTTAAGGTGACTATTCTGACAAATGAAAGGAGCACCATGGTCAGAAGGAATGCACATTCGAATTACTATCGCATACATGTTTGATTAAATTGGTGGTCATTTTTATGTTCCCAAAATCCACTTTGTTTTTATGCAAAGCAGACCGCATTATAGATTTAGGGCACCCACATTTATCGACACATAGTTGCGCCCCTCAGTCCCACCAACAATCTGCACCCCCACCTGCCTGCTACCTCGCCTTCTCCACACGGGGGGTGGCAGTGGCGGAGCTTCCCCGGTACATTTGTTTCCATTTATGGGAATTGTAGTCCAAAACACCTGGCGAACTGAAGGTTGCAGACCCCTGGACTAGGTGTGGAATATACTCTGATTGCCAGCAGGACCGGCATGTCAGTGTGGTACTTGGACGAGAATGGAAGAGATAACCAATATGGCAGTGAAAATGACCACTGAACAAGTGAGAAGGGCAGTGTGACAGCCACCTATTTAGGCACGGTGGGAAGTGACTGTGAAACTCTGATGGCAGTGTAACTGAGATTACTGACATGATGGTGCGAGCAGCATAGCTGTGATACCTATGGGTGCTGGAAGCAGGGATGGACTGGCCTATAGGGATCTCTGGAGATTTCCCGCTAGGCCTCTGCATCATGGGCCTTTATTTCCAAATGTACAGTGGAAAAGGACTTGGCCTTGCTCAAAATGTGTAATATGGGGCAACTTTGAAAACTATTTCCAGGGCCTCTTTTGGGTGCCAATCCATCCATGGCTGGGAGCACTATTGAAGAGCCTGTGATGCTGGCTTGGTAGTGTGACTGGATAGTGTCGGTGATACTGGCGTGGTCCAGTGAGCAGGCTTCCTGCTGTGGCGAGTGATGGCATGGTAGAGCAGGCAGGCAGGCTGGTAACCCATCTCATTCTTTGCCCTATGCAGCCCGAGGAGAAGCAGAAGGCGGCCCAGCAGTTCAGCAAACTTCAGGCGGCCATGAAAGTAATGGGGCTGTCCTCCGAGGAACAGAAGGCTTTCTGGCTCGTTCTGGGGGCAATCGTGCACCTGGGGGCGGCCGGCGCCACCAAAGGTAGCGTGACTCAGGGGGGCAAGGTGTGTGTGTGTGTGTGTGCAGAGATAACCGGCGAGCCCTATCCCCTCTTTCCCACAGTGCAGCCAAACATCCTTCCATTATCGCCCCGAATGAGCGCATTAATCCCCATCAAGAGAGCAGACTCTGCCTGGGGCAGTTGTTACTGTCGCATAGAGGTAATTTCTTCTAATATTTTATAGGTGTCATTAAAGCAAATTACCGTTCCCCGCAGAAACGCTGCTCCCTCTGCCTCTTGATTAGGAGAGTGAATGTCAACATCTGGCTGCAGCGAAGGGCTGGAAGGATGGAGGGGAGAGGGAGAGATCCTTGCTGTCTGCCGGGGCTTCAGGAATGGAACGTCCACAGACTGGGCCTGTCAGGGTGGTGATTGACTATATCCACAGGGGAAGGGCTGGAGAACCTTCTGCAGTCTAGGCGAGTGGGGGGGCATGAGGAAGTAAGGGGGTCTGAATCTGTAGGTGATTATAGAGGGCCCTCTCTGTCTGCAGTCCTGTATGCAGGTGAACTGAAGAATGTGGGAAGGCGCCACACTAAAGGACTCTGTACTTGCTGTTCAGCTGCTGTTTGCGTTTTGCTGCGATATGAGAAGTGGCAGAGATGTCTGCACGACATGTCCTTTAATAAGGGGATGCCGTACTGACCACATCCATATGTTTTTAGGTGATGTGTTGCTATATCTGAACCCTGTGGATCTATAGTTGATTGCATTAGTACATTGCTGAAGTGTCTCCCTTTAAAGAGCAGCGCCTGGCTCTATAGGTAAAATGCCTGCAGTCTGTATATAGGAGCCTCATTGAAGAATTGTCTGCAGACTTTCTCTGTAGGTGAATGGATGTAGAAATGTCTGCCTCTAGGTCTATAGGTGCAGTGATCAAGGGATGCGATCTGCGTTTCTATATGTAATGGGATATGATTGTGTGGTCCTTGTGCCTGCAGGAGCGACAGTCTGCCACCTTCCTATATGTGCTATCAAAAAGGAATGCCAGAAGTCTTTAACTACAGCAGTGAAGTAATGCTTCTTTTGTAGGGCCTCTGTGAGGGAACGTTTGTAGCCTGTGGGAAAGGGATGCATGCATTCACTCTGTGCTATGGTAAAGGACTGTGTCTGTAGGCCCTGCTGTGAAAGATCGCTTTTCAGTCTCGCTTTGATGACGGTAACCTCGCAATATCTAGTTCTTCAGAAGACCTAAGCTGGAGGGTTAGGGCAAGGGCCCTGCTGTGGAGTCTGGGCAAACGATTAGAACTCTTTTCTTCCCAGCAGGAAGAGTCCAGGACACAGATACAGTGTTATGCATGAACCCCCCTGGTGGAAGATCGGTCTTCAGGCATAGTGTGGTCTGCTGAAATTATTGTCGTCCTTGCCCTACTAGGATGCTCTGGCATGGCTTACAGTGCTTAGCACATCCTGCATCAGAGCACCCTGCATGTGATCTTGGCAAGAAGCTAGCCTGATGTAAGATGAGATGCCCTCCCTAAAGATGAAGAACACCAACTATTAGCCTTCTCTTCGCTGATGCATGACAAAACAAACCTTCCTGGATGTACCACTAACAATGGTAGCCAATATGATTGATTCTTGTGCTGGCGATTCTGTTGTGTTATCAAGAAGCATCAACACATTGCAATCCCTTGTGGTGTGAAGTCAACAACTACTCAGGAGGCAAACTCGATACATTGACCTTCAAAATTAAAAAGGAGTGTACATGGCAACAAGACCAAAAGCAATAATGAAGATTAATAGGGTAAAACAAAAAAAATCAGGAAATATAGGTGGAAGGAAGCTGCACAGAGAAGATGCAAGAACCCTGCCTGGATGCAGCAGCAACTCTTAGATTTGGTTAAGAGATGTGGCAACAATAAATCGGATCTCCATCGAAAAGATCTACCGGGCCAGAGCATTATACACAGCCTCCTAGGGATCAAACATCTGGTGCCTTAACAGAACCATTGCCATGCTCGCAAAAGAAGCTTACATGGAGGTTCTGACTTTTCCTGGTTTCTCGATTTCCCAACAGTACAAGGTCAAACAAGATGCTTCCGAGGTATTTTTTTGTATTTATATGCCCCAGTAACAAAAGCATGTGTTCTGTTAAGGTCACTAAAATGCTGTTGGCAAACATAGGTCATTTGAGCTTTCTGACCGAAGTATAACTCCCATAATCCTACCGCTGTATCTGATGTGCGCAGGGCTCCGTTACATGTTCAAAGAAAGGAGAGGGCAAAGCCTTGACAAGTCACTATCCAAAATATCCCTTTTCCAAGATTGTAGGGAAGTGCGACGCATTCCATGATGTTGTCACTGCTTCTATGGGGGTATCCAGCTACCTGATAGTCCCCTTGGGGGTGCGACTCAGCGGGGGGGGGGGATCTCATGGGGAAGGAACCCCCCATGGAAAGAGGAATGACCCCTTGGGAGATACACTGTATAATTCCCCTGCACCTCAACTTCCCTCACCCTTTTACTCTGTACAAGGAGGAGGAGTAGTAGTCAAACAAAAAGAAAACATTTAAAGAAAAAGGCGAGTCTGACACTTATAAATCTGCATTCCCTGTTTTACCCATCCCATCACAAACTTTGAGCAGCTTTCAGTAGCTCTATGATTATTTTTTTTTTAATTGTTTAATTTGTTTTATTCTCCTGGATTGATTACCTGGGGTTTACCCTGTGGCTTTAATACCTAGATCCACCTGGTTGGCAGTGGCCAGTGTGCACCACAGCAGATTTAGCCGTGCTCTTCCGCTGGTCTGATTTATTTCCCTAAAAGTCCCATGAAGCTCGGCCCGTACCCTTTTGAGCCTCTGAGTACTGGCAATTAACAAAGTAGAATAATTTATTGCAAAAGCTAATACAAGAAAACTCCCATAAAAAACACACATGCCCAAAGACCCATGAACACAATTCTCTGCCCACACAAATTAATTCGCCAAAATAGGAACGTTAAGAGCAGATTTGAGATGTTCGTGTTACTCAAATCGAAGGCAGTCGGCTGCAGACTGTACTTTGGCATGCAAACCAAAACCGAAAAGACAAATTACTGGCCGCTCTTAAGAGTTAGCCCTCATTTCTAAGTTATGCCTGACTGGTTCTGTGAAAGCTACTGTGTTGATGACAGCTTTCCAGTTTTTGGCCTACAGTATTTGTAGTTGCAACTAGGGGTTATGTCCACTGGCCACCACAGTACGATCTCAGTAGCCCCAACTGCCGTACAATGTCTCCCACGATGAACGCATGCCTGGCTCACATCCAGGAAGCAAGATATGTTCTTTGATGGAGTGGTTCTTCTCTTCTCTGGACGCTCCCGGGCTTTGTGGAATACTCCTCTTCCTGCCTGCGAGCTCATTTAAGTTTGTTCTGAAGCACAAATTTGATTGGAGCTGTGACTGCTTCTCTGACCCAGTCATCCTATATGCAGTGAAACTCTGAGCCGCTTGCTTTGAACATTACTTACTAGGATCTTTGAGCAGCCACTTTCCAGAGTGAGACTCGCAGTGGAATGGGAAGAGATCAGCGGGACAAGTGCACACCTCAGAATTGATGCCAGCCTGCGGGTCACCAGTTAAGGCACTGGTATGGCTGACTCGACCTTCCTTCCTTCAGAGGTCGATAACGCGTACCATTCAATTGGATAATAATAGCACCAATTATCACATCATTTGGGACAGGGGAGTCTTTGTTATGCGCTATATTTAAAAAGTGATATTATCATTTGTGGCATCATACATACTGGAACGTCCCTCGCAGCATTGGCAACAGTGGCCCTGTGGTTCTAGATGATAGGCCCTTTGTCTACTTGCTTAATGAACTGAGCGGACCAAACCTACAGCCAGTTTCAAGAATCTGGTTGTATGTGATCTTACCGACCACAATGCATATGCCCCCTCACTAACGTGACAGGGGGTTTAGATTCTATTAAAGACAGGAGGCGAGAATTATGCATAACAATCTTTACTACTGACACATAGCAGCAAAGAAAACATTTTTTGTAAAACAAATAAATTCATCAAGAGGAAACCACAGTATTCCAATAGAACAGGGGAGCCACCCCAATCCAAAATGGGACGCAGGTCAAGCCCCCTCATTACCCAATCAGCAAGGACCCACCCCCATAAAAGTCCCTGCCACTAAAAGCAACTCCTCTTCTGAAGCTCCCCTCTAACGCCAACCTTAAAACAATAAGAGAACAGTCTAATGGATGACCAGCTTCGGGATCCGAACACGCTCAACATCCGGAGTCCTGGAAGGTTCCTTAGCCTGGATCTCCACAACCCGAAGCTGTAGATAAAAGAAAAAACAATAGGGTGGGTGGAAGGGATCACAACAAAGGGGTTGGGTGGGTGGGATAATACTCGCCTCCTGTCTTTAATAGAATCTAAACCCCCTGTCACGTTAGTGAGGGGGGATTATGCAGTCTATGGCATGACAGGAGGCTTCATATGATGCAAGTTTAAAGCCCTTGCATTATAATCATAACCACATGGTCACCATATTATGCTAACTATGTCAAATGTGGACTCCCTTGACCGGTCAGCTGCTTTCCAGAACTTGTTCAAAACCTCCCTCCAAAAAGATTCCTTGGAACTAAAGGATCCCCCACCCTCCGTTGAGTGGCTCTGAAGGGGAGACCCCAATACAATATCTATAATAATCCAACATCCAAGAGCCGAACTGGGTCTATGTTTACTCCGAGGAAGCAGCTGAGAGGTACCCGGAAATGTTTAATTCCTCTGCATCACAAGCATCTTGAAATTTAAACAATACTTACACGCTGTATTCTGTAAATTATTTGAAAAACAAACATCAGCCATCACACATTTAACACCTGCAAACCCCAAGAAAAATAACGCCTCAAGGGGAGAACCTTTCATGCCGAAACCTAGAGATAACTAACTGACACCTATGAAAGGAGACGAGACAAAACTAAATTTGCGAAAACTAGTATGCAGGCTTCTTGTGGTTGAGGGAACAAAAGAGGATGACGCCCCCGACTCCCATACCTTCTTTAAGAACTTAACATGTAGAGTAAGAGAAACCTCAAAAATGGACCTAAGGCACTACCTTATGTAGGAAAGGTTACTTAATCATTCCGCTTTGGGCAGAGCATGACCCGCTGAAAGGCTGAACTAAATCCATTAATCGTCTTGCAAGCCCAATCCCCTTAAATAGCTCCATTAAGATAATTAGGTATTTAAGGAAACCCAAAAATGTAAGCAAACACCCACTACAGGAAGAGCAGAAAAGAGGGGGGGGACTAAGAAAAACCAGTTACTCTATGCAGCGGAATAACCTATCCTCGCAGAAGGTGCCCGGGTGCCCCGGATGGCCATCTACAAACCTGCGAAAGCCCATGCAATCACCAGGGAGAGGAAGAAAAAACTCTGAGATATAAGTCCATCGGGCCTGTTAAGGGACGCAGGAGGAGAGGGAGAAGGCGTGGGACATCTACTGCCAATCCCATGGGAAGGTAAAGTACCCCTGAAAATTGTCCAAACAGAGACACTGACCGAAAAAAGAAAAAGTAAACAAAAAACAAAAAAGAACTGCTTGTGTGGTTGCACCAGAACTCTGAACATGAAGGTGAACCGGATAACACATGGACAGAGGTCGCCAAACTAATGGAGAATAAACAGCATCCAAGCTACAAAGCAACCTCCAACAGCAAATACATCCTAAGGAAAAGAGGCGAGACAACCAGGAGTGCCCTCGGGAGAATGATCCTGACTAACCAACATCTCAAAGTATCCTGCTACAACCGCTAGGGCATAGGAGCGGGCCGGCCCAAACTACCCCGCTGATCTCATTTCTACAAAGAAATTGGAAAGGACTAAAGCACACACTGCCATTGCAAGCTGACCCTTTGGAAGAGGCGCCACAAGAGCTAAGCCCTGGGTTCTGGAACAAACCCGCCACGGGAACAGCCCCAGCACCTGGGAGCAAGACCAATTCTCCCCAATGTGCTTCACAAGCTGGGTAGATGCTGAAAGGAGGTAGAACAACCCAACCTCTAACCCCTGTGGGACCTCGTCCCACTATTTCCAGACAGCAGTGAAAACCCCTCCCAATCCTCGGGAGACTACATTAAAGAAAAAGGCTGGTCGTGCCCTTGCCCAACTTTAGGTTAATAAGAATTATCAAAGTGGAAGCTAGGACAACTGACCTACTGCACGCTGTATAGAAAAGCAAACAATCAACCTAATCCCATCGAGATAATCATCACCGCCTAAATTACAACTGTGAAGCAGCACAAGCCGACAAAAGACATAACAGGAGAGAGGCAGAACGCCAAACCGACCCCTTCAGAACCGGAGGAAAAATAAACCTTGCTGAAGGGGAAATACTGGAAGCACCAGAACACACCTGAAGTGTATCCTGACCCTCTAACTCCTTGGGAGAACAAAATGTGTTCCTGAGAAGGAGAAAGCCTTCCATGACAAAAAAACCCATAAACTACCAAACAAAAGCGAAGAAAAACGGGGAGAAGAATCAATGCAATTGAAACAATGTAATTGAAACATAGGAATGCTCATAAACCTCTTTAGAAGAGGCGTACCATTTAGCGTGGGAAGAAACATCAAAACATATATATACATGGTTAGCAACTGCCGCAGATCCCGCTCTACACACACTCGTGTCGATGCATCTTCATCCCAGAAAACCCTTTTGGGGAACAAAAAAAACACCTGGGATCTTATAGCAGAGGAAGAATGATGCGCCCACCAGGGAGCATACTGCTGCAGGCGAATAGGACCCCGGAAGGGACGGCTGGAAAAATGAGCTCTACTCTGCCCGTCCTCATCAAAAATCCTGGGAACCGAATCCTCCTTGAAGTTGGATTGGATGTTACCAATGTCTGTGAAGGAATGCCCATGTGTAGCGAGGTCTTTAACAAACCTGTCTCCAAACAGGTTACCCCAGGCCTTAGGCCCAGCTTCACTCTCTGCCATGCCTAGCAGTTTATAGTCCATGCGCATAAGAAGCGATCTACGCCTTTTCCTGGAAATTTCAGTATTGGCGTTGCCGAGCAGGCATATTGACCTCTGCACCCAACCTCTGAGCGCATCCACTGGGGAATTGGAGCGAGCAGCGTCCTCCGCCAGTTCAAAAATTATAGTCAAAGGACCCAACATGTCCAATAACCTGTCCTGGCAACTGCGCAGGACCTTGTCAATCCCCCTTGAAGGGCCTTTCCCCTTCCGAGAGAAAAAGGACATAATGGGAGATTGATATCGGGGGTACATGCTACACCATCCGCAATAAAATGTCTCGGGCATTCGGGACGGAATCTGTTCCTATCTTCCCCAAAAAGCGATCTCTGAACCCAATGATGAATGAAAGAGGAGACCGCCTCTGAAGGTCCCCATTCCGCACACCCTGGATGTTGGATGAGAGAGAGGTCAAAGAATTGAACCCTGTTATCATCCAACAGCAGCTCCTCATTATTCTGGGCTAAAACCATCAGTATTCCCTTCCTCAAATGCCTATTAGGCGGGTAATCGGAGACGTGATAAGTATCAGGAGATATAGTAGTGGAAGAGGCCTGGGACGCAACAAACGGCAGAGAGAGTCCCCCTCCCAGTTTAGGGCTTCAGACCCCCAACAGGATAATTAGCAGGAGAGGGAGACCTACCCACAGGACTGAGTTGTCATCTTAGATTCTTAGACTTCTTTGAACATTTCCTAGGGGCTGACGAGGGACCTGAATTAGAGCTGGGATGGAAATCTGCAACCTGTGCTATTAACCTATCAAACTCGAGGTTAGCGTCGAGTTTAGATTAAATAGGGCTGAGTCCACACAATCTTGAACAGCCCTAGTTAAAGCTGGAAGGGCCACTAGGGAAACCTATGCTGACCGCCCCCCAATTCCCATCCCAAAATGTTCTCTCGACCCCTTTTTATTTGAAGGCCCAACATGAGCGATAACATTAGGCAAAGGGAACCCTTCCGTCCCTTGGGAAGAAGACATACTGTAATAATGACCTCCAATAGATCAAAATGAGGTGTAATATGCCAAACCATGGAGCACCTGGAAGCAAAAGGGGGACAATCAAAAAAATAAAGCATACATGTGTAAGGGGAAAAATACTTGCACTAAAGTTCCATTAATGAGGAAACTTGGACTGAAGCTGCCTTAACCAGCAAGCCGAGCAGGCAGTGAATCACTCACTAAAATCTGTTAACAATACCAGGCTGAGCCAGAAATCAATCATATTAACCACAGAACCAACCAGCATGCGGAAAACAAAAGGAACACAATGAACTTCACTTACACATAAACATTTATGCACTGTAAATGACGCCGAGCAGGCGGACTCTGTTAAAATCAAAATTGCCCAATAAGCAGTAAAAACGCTGAGCAGGCGTGAAATCACCTTACTGAGGCACCTGGGCAACAAACGGTTGCATAAAACTTTAATCAAGTCAGGGTTCCTTCCAGAGGCAAAGTTACCACTTATATTTGCCCAGGGTTTCAACATGTACTTGAGCCACCTGCCCCCAAGCCAGAGCCACTGCGTTATCTGGTAGGCCTCCTCAGTAATAGGACATTATATGTGCGTGAGGCGCTGCTCACTGTTTGTGCACCTCGCTTTAACAAAGGAAAAAAAGGGGTTGCGGTGGGGGGGAGGCAGGCGTGACCAGTTGGCCCGCTTGCTGAAAGAAGATTGGAGGGCTGCCTCCTTCTCCTTCGCGGATGGTCCTGCACCGTAACTGCGGTGACACATCGCTCCTTACGAGCGCATTGATAGGAGAAAGGAGGTGCGGGAAAAGAGGAGCGGGCGGGAATGCAACAGTCCTGCCGAAAGAAAGGAAATGCAGAGAGTCACAATCTCCCCGCTCGCACTTGCTGTGAAAGACAAGGCGACTATTCCCAACGTGTTATAACACAAGGAAGCCTGGAAGGCTTCACTGCCACACACGCTGAAACAGCACCTTAAACCACGCGACTGCGTGATAACAAGTAAATAAACTCAGCGGTCACGAAGTGTAACACAATGCAAGTTAAACCAACAAGTCAGCAAAACGAATTAGCCAAACAAGTTAATAACTTGTTAACACGGGGAAGTACACTTGTGACCAGAAGTGTACTTAACTGATGCGTCAGCAGCAAAGAAAGAGGAGTTGCTGTTAGAGGAAGGGACTTTTATGGGGGTGGGTCCTTGCTGATTGGGTAATGAGGGGGCTTGACCTGTGGCCCATTTTGGATTAGGATGGCTCCCCTTTTGTTCTATTGGAATACTGTAGTTTCCTTGTTTTTTCTTGAGATTTGTTTTACAAAAAATGTTTTCTTTGCTGCGATGAGTCAGTAGTAAAGATTGTTATGCATAATATACAGCCTCCTGTCATGCCATAGAATTGATAGTGGTAAATGGCATCACAGAAAAAACACCGATTTTTATTTTTTTATTATTTTTTATTATTTGAGGGGTCCCCCCGCCCAAGCCTCCTGTTTTTTTTATACCCTTGTAATTATTGTAATTGGTTTTTTATTTGCACCCTTATGACACAACCCCAACCTGACCCAATTTAGCCCCTTTATCCCCACTATCCTTTATTTAATTAATGGTTTGTGTTTTTCGGTGTTATGGTCCACTCTGAAATTTACCACTCTGTAATGTTTTAGATATATTGACTGGATACACAAGTATCGTCACCTATTGTTGGCTCATGGAAAGCTTCATAGCATGTTATAATATCCACTACAATCTTATGTGTGTAAGTGTAGGACTGTCGTAAGTCAACATTGAGGAGATGGCCGTCTGCTTCTTTTTTTAAGCGGAAAAGACGGTGTGTAGTCCGCTTGTTCAGTTTCCCACAAAAAATGACAAAGATGGCCAACAAGCATGGAAAAAAAGTTCTCTAAAGAATCCCTTTTCTATTTCACTGATGGCTGGTCATGCCTATTAATGCAGTGTGCCGATGGCTGCAGAGAGGAGGCACGAAATGGGTCAAAAGCAAAAGAAGTTGGAACGCCAGCTGGAGCAGGCGTTGGCTTGCTCAGAATATGCCCATTACCAGTGAAAACAGCCCATGTTCAAAGCAACCCGAGTGTCTGCTCCTGAAATGAGGGCAGTACATGTGTGACAAATACTGAAGACTGGAAGAGTCCATGGCATATTGTCATTCCTGTGGAAGACGGCAAAAACTGATGACACGGGATCATTACCAACACAGTAAGCAGGGCCACTGCTAGTGAAACGGCCCCAGAGCATGCTGTAAGGTCATGCAGTGTTACACTGCAAGGCCCGGTGTAATACGAGCTTCAGAGTTTAACAATCGTTCCCAGGCCCTAATAAGGTTTGATGTGCTCTGCAGTGTGCTTTACTGTCACTGCCGCCAATAGACATGTGACGCGGTTACGCTTTGCTGAATATCCAGTCCCCAATGGCGCTGTCTCTACAGCCTCGACAGTGGTGGGTTTTGATGACTCCATTTTGAACTTCTGTTTCATGTCTGTGTGTTCATACTTCCCAGCTTAACTGTTTGCAGTAGGGAGAGTTCTGCTGCGCGCTGGCGTGCCGTCTCTCAGGTGGCTTTAATCACAGATCTCATCCGTGAAGCGTCGGCTCTGTCCCTCCTCCTCCTCCTCTGCCGTCCCATAATTGTTTCTGTCAGGTGTTTTCGTAGCGAGGCCGTCTGTTAATGCACCAGTGACGGATTTCCACTCAAGTCTGAACAGATGTCACTGGGAACAGTTACTAATGATGAGGCTGCTCGGTCCCCGCTTCGCCTCGTGCCCGCGCGGGTGTGGTGTACTTTGCAGCGTTTTGATTGGAGCGCATCGCGTGTATGTGTCGGGCTTGTATACCCGGAAGGGGGCGTGTGCATTTCCTATGTGTGCTAGGGCTATGATACTTGCTATGCGTCTGGTGTTCACGTGACGTTTGCTGGATGTTGGTCTTATAGACATGTGTGATCGTTGTATATAGCATCCATAGTGTGTATGTCTTTATGGGAAATGTTGTTGGTTGTGAAGTTGTGCGTGAATTTGTATCTCTGTATGGAAGACCTGTGTATTTAGACTTTGTTTGCCTATGTTGAAGTCTTTCATATAAGCACTACCTATGCGTTACCCGTGTGTGTGTGTGTGTGTGTAGGAGTATTTTTGTAGTTTATTTGTATGGGTTCGCGATGTGCAGTACGATGCACAATTCTGGAACAGGTTTTTTTTAAAAAAAATATAAAGATATAGCTGTGTGTTTTCGACAAACGGACTGTGCGCGATTAACGGATAGGTGGCTAGACGCTTTGCTTGCTGTTGCTTTACCCGCCTCCCCAACATAATTTCTTGATACTAGTAAAGGCAGGCCAAAGCCTCTGTAAAGTACTCTTTTCCCGCCTCTTGGGAAGGAAATGGTGAGCTTAAAACTCAGCACAAGCAGAGGCACTGGGAAATGGATGCATCATGCCAGAATTGCAGTTCATGTTGTTAAATGTTTTTTGTCTGCCTGTAATAGTAAACGCGTGATTGTGTGGCGCCATTGGAGACCCAGTGGTACTGGATAATTAAACATTCCTGTTAGCAAATGTCAGTTGTCCAAGCTAGACAACAAAGCAAACCGGCAGGTGTGATGATGATGAAAGGAGTACTGTTCTGCCGGAATACTGGGGTGAGCAGTGGCTAAATCCTCTTTTCATCCGCACACTACAAATAAAACCATAGTGTTCCCCTTGATAAAGGCAAGTCAAACACAGCCCGAGCAGGTATGCTTCATTCTCCGTTCCTGAAACAAATTTGCAGCATATCATCCAGAGGTTTAGTCTGCTAAGGCTGAGGCTTCCGATATAGTTAAAGCGGACCCCTGGATCGGAGCAGCAGACTGTGGCAAGCAATCCGGCGGGTGGTGCAGAGGTCTTGTTGCAAGTCTGTGACCCCCCTACCCCCGCAAGTCAATGGTTGCAGTGTTTTCCACTACATGGAGTTGAAAATGTTTCAGTCGAGTGGTCGGGCTCCACAGCAATTTCACTGTCAGTTAATGGTGGAAGCTTGTTGGACTCCAGCACAATGGCACCACTTTGATTCTGGTGTTTCGTACACAGTGCCTTGAGGAAACACTCTTGTTGACATAGAAACAGTAATGTGTAGACTGCATCTAATGGTACCTTGAGTGGACAGGTTGGGTCAGTCTTTTCTTTCCTCATCCTGCAGCACTAATCAATCAATCCCAGACTCTGCAACACGGGTACTTTAAGCTTTGCAGGTGCAACTTCCTGCATCCACATAGGTAGGTGGCAGGGGGGGCCTTACAGCTCATTGGGGAGGTTTAACCAGGTGGCTGGTATTCCCAGCACTGCAGACTCCCAGACTAGGGGACCATATTTTTTTTAAAAAACGGGACAGATCATGGAAATAGAAGTGGGAGTACAGTAAATACTATTAAAACTTTAGTCCTACTTCTATCTCACCGGCCTGTTGCAGGGGGCAGGGAGGGGGTGTGCTCACAGGCCCACTCCTTTCATTGGAGGAGAGTACCTGGGAGGGAAAGGGGGAGGAAATGGGGGCTTGAAAAGCATTTTATGCCCCCATTCGCCCAGGAAGAGTTGCGCCTTGACCGATTTCGAAATCGGGTCCCGGCAAAAACCAGGACCGTAGCCACCCACCCTTGGAAACCCTGGACAGGATTTATAAAATCAAAAAACTCCCAGGACCCCGGGACGGAGGGTGATTTCCCTGGACTGTCCTGGGAAAACCGGGACGTCTGGTCACCCTATCCCAGCCCCACAGCTGAACTGCAGCCAAAGAAACTTTTATTGGTAGAGAGGCTGGGGTAAAGGATTGTTCGGTCCAGAAACTTAACTTACGAACCCACCTTCTTTGCGGAAGAGTAAACCGTGACGGCTCAGGTGCGCAGCTGCATAAGGGTGCGCCCCCCACCCCCCTGCCAATAAGCATACTTTACAAGAACAGCAGGGGGCTGAGTTCTGTTGTTCGGCTGATACTGTCAAGAACAAATATCAGCCGAACAACAGAACTCTGCCCCCTGCTGCTTCATATCTAAAGCGGGTTGGGGGGTGGGAGGGTGTGGTGGGGGGCACTGAAAAATCTCACACAGGGCTCTGGCAGACCTCGGGCCGGCACTGAGAGTAAGCACTAGCTAATCTTGAGATGGTTGCCTAGTGCATTCCCAGATCTCTAGGTCGGTTTCCTGTTTATCAAACTTGACAATTGGAAAGCTTGTGGAAATGTCCATGTGTACAGACTAGGGTTATATCATCCACTGTGTCTAGAGCCTAATGTGTTTTAGTGATGTGCGTTTACACACGGATCTGCATATTTTTGCGCACTGTTTATTAAATGTTTTGCTTTGTGTGGGATTTGTTTGTGTTGGGTGCTTTATATTGGCGACTGATGCAGAGCCTGAGAGAAGAAATGAGGAAACAATGGTTTAGTGCGCAGGACCCCCCCCCGCCCCCCCCCTCAAACCCTCCAGGACTGAAGCAAAATGAACATTATGCTTAACCCTTTTAGTGCTGCATGCTGACACTAAGTGGGGAAAATGTCCAGTGGTTTCACATCTGCAATAACCCTCACCCACTTTTAGCGTCTTTTGTTTGCTTGGTTTTCCTACTTTGACTTGTCTGCGTCTTTCCCCGGGCAGATGTCCTCCCAGTATCTTAGTCTCTTCTTCCAGCAGCCAAAGCAAGCTGTGAAACAGCAGGCAGAGCAACTTTTGAACTTATTCCGCAGCCTGTTTTGTACCAATGTCTCATCGATATTGTGCCACATGCTTGTAGGGGCGTCCTTTCGGTTCCCTCTTTCTGCTGTGGAGTTGTGATTAGAGACTAATGTTGAATTACAGCCTCTAGGCTCGACATGAACATCAGAAGGTAGCCATGCCTGCTGAATCGCAGCTTTCTTTGCATTTTGGGAGTGTGCCCTGCAGTGAATTGCTGGCGTTTGCTGTTGGAATAATATTTAAAAACAGCAGCAAGGTGTTCAGGGGAAGAAGCAGTCTTGGGCAAGAAGAAGCGCTGGGCTCTGCACACAAGCCACATTCCCTTTTAAAGGCTTTTACCCTTCTTGGCCTCGCTGGCTGTGAAGCTCACTGTTCGCTTTGCATGACCATTCATGATCTTTTTCTTTCCCCAACATTGCATGACAAGTGTGTAAGGCTGACACACTCCCCACATGATAGCACACTGTTAGATCTGCATACGCTCACTGCAACTACTGTAGAGTACCCAAGTGACCGCCTAGACTCCCACTATGTTAATCCGTCACAAAGCATTCTGGGAATGGAAATACTAACAGCAAAGATACTGAGTGACTGCAGAACTCTGCAATACTGGAGTGGGAAATGGCAGACTCCATATACCAGTCTCCAGATATGCCATCTGCGTGGCTGTTTTTAAAAGTTTTGAACTAATGTACAAATGGCAGAGCTTTAGGCGTTCGTGGTTTGCTTGTCTCTCTAACAGCCTGTTTTTATTATTTGCATGTTGCATGCCGCCCTGTTGCAATACAGAAGCAGATGAAGGTAAAAATGTTTAATTTCTTCCCTATCCACTGGTGACATTTTTATTAATTGATTTTATTCTTTTGTATTTCCAGCATTTCTGCTCATATTCTTTATTTTACTTTTTTGAGTTGGCCTTTGAAGGATTTAATAGTTTCCCTTTCCAAACCACTGTTGTAAGTGGTGGATTTAGCCTGACCGCCCCTGGTGGTTACTGCACACCTGCGATAACGCACTAGTTCATATCATGCAGGCAGCTGGCCACACATCTAAGATTCAACCTCGCGTTTGCAGGCCACCTCCCAGGCTAGGACCCAGGGCTGAAACCAGGCAAGGCATATCCTAGGTATACCGCTCAACATGTGGGCAAAATCAGATCTTTGTTTTTTGCTGTGTGAGAGCCCATTGAAATCTATGGGGATTCTATGCAGCTTGCCGTGATGCTCTACTGAGTACAGGAACAGTGATACCCACCAAATGTGGCTGACTTGAATGATATGCCTAATCTTGGAAGTCTGAGGGCCATGACCAGGACTATGGGTTATGAACCCTGCTTCGGCACTTACAGAGCAGTCAATATGGAGACTAGTTGTCTCAGCCAAGTTCTACGATAGGTAGCAAGGAGTGATCCTGTAACGTGGCAAAGGTCATTTTTTTCACACTTGTTACATATTTTAGCTTCCAAAAACCCACTTGCTCCAACATAGCGGACTACCCAGCTTCCCTATGAAGTATTTTCATATCCGAAAATTATGTATTAATTGAATGTAGTTAATTGGAAAAGGTAAGCATGATCCTTTCCATCTTAATGCTTCTGCAGGATACCGCCTTTGAAATCATTTCCCACGGGAATGAGGGGGATAACTTGATTACAGAAACCCATGGCCTAGAGTGATCCCTGCTGCCCTGTCTGCGCTGTCCAGCAGCATCCAGGGTCTCAGATCACACTGGCTAGCCTTTTGGACATCCGCATTCATTTTGACAGTCTCCTTGCTGGGACGCTCTCCAATCGCTGTATGATGAATAGGGCTACGCCATAAGTATCAGTCTTGTGGGCACTGGGCTGTCTCTGAAACAGAGATGCTACTGGGCTATTCAAAGGTGTTAGTGAATATCAGTGGAAAGCCATACATGTTGTCCACATTATGAAGGAGAGAATGCGATCTGGCCAGTGTATCCAACATTTAACTTTTAGTGTACACCACCAATGGCAGAAATTAATCCATTATCCAGAGTAGTTACCCAGGCAATATTCCTTCATTTGTATGTTTCCAATAATGCTTTCCAATTGAATGTAAATCTGCCCGTGTAATATATACAAAATAATACATGAGTAGGTATGCCTTCAGTTGGTGGGGCACTATTTGGGAAATAATCGGGGGGTAGGCTTCTGGGTAGACTCTGATCCACAAAAGCAGGTACACCCTGCCACCTCTTCCCCCAAGTGTGAGATACTGCTTCCAGTTGTCCTAGTCTGAACACTGGTTGTTCTCTATACTTTGCGTTAATGGAGAGACAACCTGGGACTCTTGTTCACAAGTAGCAGACAGCCAGTCTCTTGTGTCTTTGCAAGTGCCCTCTTGTGGTTTCTGATGGTGGCTATAACTGCATGAGAGGTCTCTAATGCCTAGAACTAGAGCTTCCTCTGTGTCCAGGATCACCTCCTTCAAGCAAGAAGCCGAGACCTGCAATGCAAACCCATGATCCCAGGAGGTGTGTAAAGGACACCCCTGAGTGTTCTACAGCGCAGCGAGTGCTCCTGTTAAAACAAGGCCTCAGATTGGATTTGCACTATGCACTTATCTAAGTCAATAGGTGCTGCTCATCTCAAGCCCCCCCCCACACCACAGTTTGCAGAAGGCCCAATTCACTATGTTATATCACTGGAACCTGGCTTTTTGAAAAGAATAGCCAAGGTGCAGTAGAAGACATTTTCCGTTAGGCCCAAAAGGAAATCCTACGGGCATCTTACCTGGTGGGTTCAGTTGTCCTTGGCCAAGCATGGCACTAAGTTTAAATACAGTTCACCTTCAGGTCGTCTGCTTTATTGAGCATGCTTTTATTATTTAGTGAGCAAGCTTGTATGATTTAATGGGCACACTTCTATCGTGGGAGTGCCCTTTTGGTGCGTCACACTCTGAGCGAGGCAGAGCACCACAATCGCGTAATTCGTTTTTTGGGAAGATTCTCTTACATGTTTTAAAGGGTTCTCTAAATGATCTAGTCTAGGTGTCGTAAGTCTGGTTAATGGTTTACAGAGTCGGGAGCCTTGATAGAACGGTTGAATAACTTGGCAAGTTTTCCAATAGATTGTTTCTGTGAGCAGATGGCCTTTGCATGTTTGTGAAAATTGTCATAGGTTATACCATGGGAGCTTGCATATCAAACTCCAGGCCTTGCAGTGAAAAGCAAAAATGTTAATGCACAGGGTCATGTGCTCATCCAGGGGCAACCAGTGCAAAGATCTCAGCTTGTCCAGGTTTCGGTCTCAGAATCTCCAGCATCATCAATCCATGTATTTCCTCTGTGTGTGCTCTCTCCAAGGGATGGAGAAGATGTGCAAAGAGACCGAGAGAAAACTCTTGGTTCGTGTCTGTGGTATCCCTCAATCAAGATCAACTCTTCCCTGTGGGGAATGATTCAAATGGCGGTGACCTGAGTATGGAGGAGGTACCTGGGATAAAAATAGCGGGAGAATATTTTCTTTGTTAGAGCAAGTGTGTGTCAACAATTGTAAAACTTCCAAAGTTTCCTGAACAGACAGTGGTACGACTAATGCAACAACCACAACTATTTATGAGCGTAATAAGCCTTAACTTCTAATCTTACATAGTCAAAGCCCAAAAACCATAGCCTTATAAACCATTTGCTGCCAAATCCTAGTCTTCTTGTGCAAACTACATGTCATTGGGATCCAAAACCTCTTGATGGATGAACACAATCACCCAGATGGCCTTGTTCACACTAAAGGCCTACAACCAAAACATCCCAGTTTTGTGTATCATTTAGTCTTCATCGCTGATAGCCTACCCAAACACTCTAAGATGACTAAAACCTAATATAGCGAAACCATAGTCGACATGCAAACAGTACACTGTCCGAATCCTAACTGTTGGAATAACTGGTTAGATTGCTGAAGGTTAAGGAGACCAGTCTTGTGAGAAACATTATCCAATCTACTTTGGGATATTCAATACCTCTGCATTCAGTAAACATGGTCAATGTAGACATGACCTGATTGTGCCAAGTCCATATATGAGATAAGCGGCATCACAGAAAATTGCCTTACAGAGAACCAGTTTACAGTCTTGAATGATCTACTCCTACTAAAATACATAATCCACTTTCATAACATAGATTCGAGGAGAAAGGGTGGACTGGCATGGTCTTTGTGTTTCCTGGTAGCGAGGTAATAATCTCTGATCCTGAGTCATTCGAATATTCAGCTTCCAATTACTGTTGATGCAAACACCTCCTTTGTGATAAGTCATTTACTTTACCCCAATCTATGACAATTCTTTTTTCAAAGAAATCATTGAATTCTGTCACACAGTCACCCCAAAAAATGTAATTCTAGTTCAGCAATCTGTGTGTGGCCACACCTGACTAAAAGCAATTGGGTGGCTTCATAGAATACACGGCAGCACTAGAGTTCAGCCAATTCGAAAACCTCCATACATACATTTGTTCCTACAGATGGTTTTGTTTTGTCTTACAATATCGGTTTACCTCTCCAAGAAATTCACCCGAAAGTGTGGACAGACAACATATTGAGCTAAACATGAAACCTAGTCATCTCCCCAGTAACATGGTACAGTCAGTGGTGGCACCATGAGAAGTAAAACCTATTGATGTATACTAACATATATATACATATATATATCTTGGAGCAATATCCACCCATTAATAATATCACAGAGCCAAAAAATCACCAGTAAGACACGGCTTAAATATTTCAAAAAAGGTTCATTTTACTACTACAATTTAAATGTAGATGGAAAAGAAGGAATAAAAGCAAACAAGCAAATGGTACAATTCAATCCAGGAAAAGTTTAAGTGTAGACTGGAAGACCAACCTTGACGAGGGCTAAGACTGATCTAACCTTTGGCTTTCTAACACGAAGACCACATTATTTACATCAATGAGGCTCCAAAACCAATGTAGGGAAATCTTAAATAACTTACATGGACTAACAAACCCTGATCAGTACTCTCGATGCTACCTTGAAACTTTGAGATCTCCCCACCTTTTCTGATAAAAATAATCAAAAATCTGATTAAATGTATGATACTCTTTTCCATCCCCATCCCGCTCGTTAGTCACCCAAACTCTCCACTAATCTTACTCTCCATTCAGTCCCTAAACCCACAGTCCGCTCGAACTTCTTAACAGATACAGGCAGATATTTTTACACACCTTTCCTAGTAGAAATGTGTAGAGGGGAATGCTAGAAGACCACTCCTAAATATGTGAAAAAAACAACCTGGAGGACGGGCACCAAGATGACCTCATGCTCCAACTTTTCAGCAGACTAGGTTAGAGTAGACCCGGTTATTCTGACAAAAGCTTAGAACAGTGCATAAGATTATTTGGATCCTCACCGGATTCGATCCATAGATTTTTCAACCACGTACAGAAGAATAGAATCGTCAAACCAGAGGGTCCTTTGTTTTTTGTTTGTTTTTTTTTTGTCTTAAATTTTTATTCCAACATTACAATATACAAACATCACAAGTGAGCACAAAAATACACTATCTAGGCAAACAATCAACTGCGCATATAAAAACCAATTCTGCAAATGAAAGAAATAGACAAGAAAGGAAAACAAGAGTAAAAAAAAAAAAAAAAAGTCAGAAACCAAGAAAGGACAGAGAATCAGAAAGCAATTGGTGGCCAATGGAACCATCAATGTAAAATGAACGAAACATTGAACCAAACCAGAGGGTCCTAAATATATGGAGTAGCCTAGGGATCCTTCCTGTCCCCCTTATTTTTCAACTTCTTCATGCTCCTACATGCTGAACTCACAGGTAAATATTGACTGGATTTTCAACTTTGCGCTGATAACATTCTAATTCACCTTCCATTAGATAACAGGAGAAACCCAGCCAAAATAAGGAGATGTTGAGGCCATATATTCCACTGGATGAGGAAGAATTCCTTTTGCTTTAAAGACACCAAAACTTAAATCCTGATCCCGCGCCATCAAGCATGGCCCACATTCCCCATTAAAGGGAACCTATCTTTAAGAACAGCTCCCACCACAACACATAAGATAAAGAACCTCAGATGCACTTTTCAAAAGTGTTAGCCGATTTCATCCTGCCACACTAATCCTGCCTAATGGACTCTCGAAGGCTCTGTATTCAGTTCCATTTGGCCATTTGTAAACCGCTGGTTTACTTCAGAGCCCACTTGCCATTAAGTTATTCCCAGATAAATAGACTTTTGCTCCCAACATGCCCTGCCCAACTCATTGCGCACCATCCTTCTTTAAATGGTGACTGATGGCCTAACTCTGGATCCAACTGAGAATCAATATGTGTACAGCGCGTGAGATTTGCGCTCTGTTACGTTCCCTTATATCCTCAAAGTTGCTCCACTGTTGCCTTTTGCTAGATTATTCTTGCACATACATTTGTTGCTACCGTTACAGATTATGGAAGAGTGAAGATTTAGGGCAATAATTGAGGCTGATTCCATAAATCCTTCCACTCCTCTTTCATATGTGTTTTCATAAGATGACCTGTTTCCTTATTTCAGCGCAGACACACACGTTTGTCATGTAAGAGAAAGCATGAGGTCAACTACATCTTTTCAGTCTCCAGGTCACGCTCGCCTTTTTTGTTAAACTCCATGCATTTCCAATGAATCAGTGTGTGGTGCATTGTGGTGACATGCAAGGGGGTGTATCACAGTGCATTTAGCAGACTGTGCTATAGGTCGGGGATAAAGTGGATTGCCAGAGCTATGCAAGAAGAAAGCTCATTTTGCATGGGGTCTGTAGGTCAGGGCTTAGTGGTATTGTTAGAGCTTTGTGGGTGTAGCAGAGCTGAATTAGCAAGGGTTCTGTTAGTGGATTGGCAGAGCTGCAAGTGTGTACAACAGCTGAATTAGCTGGACGGTTTGTAGCTCATGTTAAAGATGCCCCGGGAGTGCTATCTGTTGGGTCTCTGTACTGGAATAGGAGATGATGGTGGCTTTTGGGGTTCGGCATAATTTGACAGATTGATAGTCAGTCCCAGAGCTGCCAGATCAAGAGGCGCTCCTTGGGAGCATTAAAATACACCGGGAATGGAAAGGGATAGAGGTGTCCCCACTGTGTAGAGCTGGACTGTGGTTTCTAGGTGGAGTCATGTGTGGATCCTAATTGTGTTGTCACTGGATAACACAGGATTATTTGGGTTGCTTTTTCACATCTGGTTATGAGGCCAAATGCCATGGTGATGGGGCGGGGGAGGGGATGTTACAGCCAGGATTTTGTGCACTGCCATGGCTGCATGAGTTCCATTATTGGAACACTTCGAGTGGGGGGGAGCTAAAATGGAACTGTAATGGCATACCACATTACTAGCGGGTGCTAGGGTGCTCCATTTTAGAATTGCATGGGATGTGTGAGTCCAAGGCTGAGTTAAATGGGTGCCCTTGTGTGCTCGAATACAGCCATTCTTTGACTTTCTGTGAGGATAAGTGGTTAGTCCCTATGCACACCTTGTTCAGGTCAATAGATAGGGCTCACTCCTCACTGTGTGGAACAGAGACAGTAGTAATGTAGTGAGGAAGTGAATAGTATTGAAGTAGCAAGTATTGCATGTCTTAATTTTAACTTTTTTCAGCTGGCAGGAAACAATTTGCTCGTCACGAGTGGGCCCAGAAGGCGGCCTACCTTCTGGGATGCTCCCTGGAGGAGCTCTCTTCTTCCATCTTCAAGCACCAACCCAAGGGAACCCTACAGAGGTCGACATCCTTTCGCCAGGGTCCAGAGGATGGTCAGGGTGATGGCTCAGGTAAGTCCTCTTAACTCTCCTAGCGCTGGCCTGCCAGGCAACGGAGAATGAGACCCATTCATATATTGTCTGATTGATGCTTCTGTGCAATAACAGTATATTTTCGTTAAAGATGGTTTGGCAAATCGATTCTTTTTTAATGAGGATGGAGTTACACAACACATAAAAGGAAATGTTGATTAACCCAGAATGAACCCAGAGTCATCGTGTGGAAATTACAAGGTCGCATCCAATCATACTTTTGATTCCAAAATAGCTCAACATCTAAAATATTGACAGCAAATGATAATTAAGATGTACATTCTTTATTATGTGGTAACTGCAGCACAGGTCAAGAATGATTCAAGGATTGATTTTGCAGATGAACTCCCAGAACAACTCAGCCTCTGACTAAGAGGAACTCTACCTCACACACAGCTATAACCATCACCATAAAGTTCCTAGTAGGCCTCAAAAACATCCAGGAATTCTAGTCCAGTGCTTTGCTCCCAGAGGAGCCATGGATCAAACCCTCCCTCATTTGAAAGGGTCCAGATTTCCTTCCAGCTTTCCTGTCTATTGAACCAGGCTGTTCATGGACATTTGAGGCCTAGGAGAGTAAGCAGTAGGGCTTTGCCCTTCTGTTATATGTGGCATGGTTTCAACATTCCCAAGCTCACACTGGCACCCGATCACTGTGGAAGGCTTAAAAGCCTGACCGCTACTGAACCAAAGACCGTGCTCTGGGTTGTTAAGCATCTTGCTCGAACGGACACGCGTGGGTTTTCTGATACTACTGCAGTGGTGATATGGCAGATTTGGCACAGTATACAAACTTAGTAACACACAACATGTAACATAAAGGGGGGAAAACAAAATGGAAAACTTTGCTAATTTTTCAGGGAGTTACCAACCTGACAGTCACCTTTTGGACATACAACCTCTCCTGGATGTTTTTATGAACAGTTTCCAGGCGTTCAAGCAGTGCAGATACTCATTTCTCATGCCTGTGAGCCTGTTTTTGGAGTACATTCACTTCTGTTCGACACCCATTATTTCGACTCTGTCCGGCTGGCTGGTTGTGGGAGCTCTCAGTGCTGATCTTTAGGCTCACTGGTCTTCGCGTTGTTAGTTTTCCATCTGACACCTTTCATCCTGTCTTTCAGCCCTGTGAGGTGGCCTTATTGTGGTATAAGGTGCAGTACAAGCAACAAAGCATGTCATGACCTTATGATACCAGTCAACATACATAAAGCTGTCATATTTTACTGCAAACTGAAGCACACACATCCGGCCCTTCTCTACCTACTTAGCCTGTTTGTTTCACATCCACTTCTGCCTTTCACGCAGTAGAATGGGTCATCTCTAATAGCTTGCTCCCAAGTGGGGAATCACTCTGCCTCATGTGAACTAAAATAGTCTAGCAGGTGTGAGGAATCGGAGGGTGTCCTCACTTCTTTCCCCAATATATCCTCCACCCAGGTGGCCAGGGAAAGGCAGTCGCTATTGGATCCTGACCCTAGGGGTGGATATACGAGAGGATCATTTGGATGGAGGAGACTCGGGGAGTGGGGATGAGGTACCCTTAGATGAGACATGGTATCCCCATTTCCCTTTCACCATGAGTCTAATGTCCCCCAAGACTTTATAGGCTGTTGTCAATTCCTTCCCTACTTTTCCTTTTAATTCCCTAAAACACACCAGTTACATACTGGGACGAGGAAGAGATATATGATATGGCATTTAAAATGCGCCTATACCAACTAGAAACACAGTCTCTCTTGATACATATACATACAAACACCAGTTAGCTACTGGGACGAGGAGGAGGCATCCAAGAGTAATACAGTACTTCCAAAACAGCAATGAAAGGTGTAGTCTTTATTTTGTTTTTGTTTTACCAATCAGCTTGGCGTGAGGTTTAAAAGCAGGAAGATTGAAAAACATGGAGTCAGGAGTGTAAGCAGGGATCCGGACAGCTGTGCAAGAGCAGACCTCTCCAGGAAGGCAGGGTGGCAGGCAGATTGCTGGAGGGACAAGAGAAGATGCAGAGTGCATGCAGCGGGAAGCATGACTAAAGGAAGCTGGAGGCCATTGGCAGAGTATGTAAGAGGAACCAGCATAAGCAGGAGAAGCTGCTGAGTGAGGCCAAAGCTGCGAGAGATGCCTCGTTGGTGGGAGCAAAGCCATGGAGAGCTGCTGTGGAGATGAATCGAGGAGCTGCACGAGAGAGAGAGAGAGAGAGAGAGAGAGAGAGAGAGAGAGAGAGGGAGTTTGTGACAGCTGAAGGCCTCGCTGGAATGCCGTAAGCACTGACAGCCAAGTCGGGCTAGAGAAGAGGACACCGGAACGGCAGGCGAGCGTGTAAGACTGATAAGAAAGCTATTGAATACCAATTTAAACAAAAGCAAGCATTTTGATGAAAACGAGTATATTGAATATGAATTTGAATGAAAGCAAGTACAGTTGAATACCGTTATGAATATTATGTTTTGTGGAATCACAAAAATCACAAAAGTTAAGGGAAATGTGCAAGCTTTGGCAAGAGCCACAAAGATATAATTGCAAACTTTGCAGATTAACAGATTAAGAATACGAGCATTGGCAAGAGCCATAAAGGAACTCTGCAATCTGAGAGAACAAGCATTAGCAAGAGCCATGAGAGTATGTGAAAGTGCAACAAGCGAATGGTGGCAAAACAAGCAATGATAAAGCATTACAAGGATGTGGAATGAGAATAAGTCAAAATACCACTGTAGACATGAGTGGCAACGTGCCTATGAAGAAGGAGCAAGTGAAGTGTGTCGGTTGCGTGACCTGTAATGGGTGGACTGTGTGGTACAACAACTGCGCCTAGACCAAGTAAGTACACCCCTTTACGGAAAAGCCACTTAAAGCACCACGAAGAGGCTTTTGATGGACTCTAAAAGGAAACCTTGTGTGATTTGAAAATATTGTTGAACTCTATGAAATTCGTGGAAGATATTCAAGACAGAAGAGCTGGGAAGGATCCCAAGGAATTGTTCTGTTAGAACTGTTGAAAGATTTGAAAGCTTGGGGAAGGGAACCCCTTTTTGTGCTGTGAACTATTTGAACCTTAGGGAAGGGAAACCTTTTGACCAAGAGCTGGTCGAAGCTCTAAACTTTTATATTGAACAGTTATCATTTTGAGGCTGACATCCCTACACATTGTATACAAAAAGATTTGAGCGCAAGTATAGGTTTTGGACACAGGCATACATTTGCTTTGGACTTCCCGACTATCCTTGGCTTTATTTAGGTAGGGAGCTCCCATCTTAGCTTAAGGCAAGTTAAGTTTCAAAACTTCTTTATTTTAAATAAAAGTGTGTAGCCCAAACTTTCAGTGCATTGTATGTGGCTCATTCATGATGCCTTCACACAGGACATGACATGGAACACATTCTTAATAATCTTTTTGACATCAAGGTGCCAGGCTTTTCTCAATTATATTGTATAGTTTCAACACTCAATTCTCTTACCGTCTGTCACCAATATCATTCACCTTTATTTTCAGTCTATTCTCACAATATCTACATACCATAACATTTACATGTTAACAAATTGGAAAGTCTAAAAAAAACTCACACTTGTTTTAGGACTGTGCTAGTTTAACGTCCAGTCCTAGTATATTTAGGGGCAAGTGCATAATACTGGAAATTGACAATTATTTTGATATGTTAATTTAATCTGCTTTCATAGTGCGTCAAATTTGCTACCATGCCTATTTTTGAATCTTTTTGATATGAATATCTGTGGAAGAGTCATGGTAATGAGCCGGGACAGGACTCTTAATTCCAGAATTGTGTTCCTATAAGCAGGCTGGCAACACTGGATGTCTGATCAAAATACCTTTTATCTTTTGGTGCAGGGTCTGTTTTCACACAGTCATAATTTACTAAGAGAAAACCCACGTTCATTCAGAAATATATGTTGATAAAATGCCTATTTCATCTTGAATATGCTAATGTAAGCTATGAGGGAAGGGTTTAAATTATTATGGGATATGCCCCAGCCTAGATAAACAGCCCAACTACCCTTGTACCCTTCCTAACTCTTTGGTGGTAGGTCTGGAGGATTTGCACTTAGTTTTTGAGGTAAGCTACCAGACTACTGTGAGTAACAAAAACCAAAGTGCGAGGTTAGGCACTGGGTGAGGAGGATGGACAGGGAGGGCGTTATAAGGGAGACCTTTAGAATATCCCAAAAGATCAAACCGTACAAGATGCAACAGCTGGCCCTGCTACATTAATACGTATCTGTATCTTCCAGCTTTATACCTGTGCCACTCTTCCAGGATGTAAAGCCTCTGGTCTTCTGGGTGAGCTTGCCTCTGTTCTCCAATGGTATGCGGGCGGAAAGGCAAGGCTTGATTCAAAGGATAAGGCCGTAGATTACAATAAATACATTACATACTTTTATGACCGGACCCCAGTATACATAAAGAAACGTTGTTTAGATTGTCAGCATGCTAGGATGAAATAGCTATCTTTAATCCCTGCTGCAACATGCACAAACAGTTGGTGAAAGTAGGACAGTGGTGTCATGTGAAAATCACACCTAAAAACAGTGGACATCTAAAAGGTCAGCGTTCGATATAGCTTTGGAATGGGGATATTAGTCTGTTGCAAAAGAATTTTTCCAACAAAGCCTACACCCCTGTGTGTGAAAAGAAGTGGATGATGCATGCCTGGACCACGTCCATCCCTATAGAAACCTGTGCACAGTGAAGCGCAATAAATAATATGGCCAATGCTAATCGGCTTGTGCATGGGGGTGGTCTACCAGGAAGCAGACTTCGTGGGGTGCTTGCACCCATGCAAGCTCCTCTCGGCATTGAAGGATGTTCACATGCCAAAGGCACAGAATGGCACAGTGTGTTGAGAGAGGGAATTTAAAGGGATCACCATGCAGGGAGGCCCAGGGAGCAGCAGGCAGAGCAGGCTAAACTTCATTCTGTGAAGGGAGTACTGAGGAACAGTGGCTTGTCCAGAAGGGCATCGATTGCCTCCTCCAGTCACAGATTACTAATTGCAGGAGGCGGAAAAGATGATGGCTGAATCTACACCCGGTTGGCTCCATTTAATTGAAGACGAAAAAGAGAGTAGTGTCCGGTAGGGTTGATATGAGAATCCCTGGGACGTAGCTCAACTCCACAGGAGGAGCATGGCTTTAGTGTTTTTGGCACAATGACATAAGAGGCAGATGGTGGCTTACAGGTTCGTCTCGACAAAAAATGAGCACAGTCAAATTTGCACGAGATGTTCTCACTTGGCGCAAAGTGGCCCTTGGGGATTATTCATCAAGGATATGGCATAGAAGTAGATGAACAGAGCAGGCGGAAGACTGGGCCATCTTCTTTCCACTAACCTGCGATGATCAATGAAGGCATTTGGTCTTGGCTGCCACACGTCTCTTCCAGGAAAGCAGGTCAGGCAGGGGGTTATCGAGATCTTCGGATTCACACTGGGGCAGGAATCTGTAGAAGAGCTTCTGACGTGTCACATTGTGGGGCAGATGTGAAGCTCTGCAGGAACTCTGCTTAGCAGCTGTGTACGAATCCCGGAATCCCTTGTACCGGACCACTATATATGTGCTGGAGCAGGCAATGACCAGTTTAGATTGGGGAATTTAAAGGTATGAACTGTCCACGGGGGCAACTTGCACACTTGATTCTCACGGGCACCCTTTGCTATAACAGAGGAAGCACTAGTTCATTCTATGCTTATAGGTGGGCATAATAAAATTCTGAAGTTGGATCTACTCAGTTTTGCTTAGAATAAATCATGCAGGTGTCAGGCCAAGGTGGCAGCCAACAGCACTGAACAGATTTGGCGGACCCAATGGCTCATTGTCAAGCACTTATGCTCACACTGTCCCTTCACACCACTGTCCAGAGCTATACAGGTACATCCATCATCCCGGGCCAGAGCACACAGTGAGTGGCTGGGCAGCTTCAGGAAAGGCTACCTTCCCTCACAACCATGCAGGGAAACAATGAGAAGCTAATGTTGTAGATGATGAAATGTCACTGCATACAGTAGTTCCTCTGCCATTCTACATAGCGATAGCATGCGCACATTCAGTGACAACCAGCTCTTTATGGGAGGGTGCATGTCGTTCGCAATTTGAGTATGGCTTTATTCCACCAGTCTTTGTAAAACCTGCATGCAGGCGTGCATGCTTCTCTAGCTTTCGTGTGTGTGCTGTTTCCGATTCTTTGTGTATAATACCTGGATATCGCAGTTTGTGCCGCTGCCTTTGTTGTACCAGTCTTTATAATACCAGGATATCAGTGTGTGTGTTCCTGTCTTGGTTCTCCCGTCTATTTGTATGTGTGCACCTGCAGCACAATAGAAGGATATCGCTATGTATGACTCTGGCATTGTTTTTCCAGTCATTAAAGGACTTTGCTATCATTGTGTATGCTCATCGCTTTGACATGTGTGCAACATTGTGTATGTCCCTGTATTGTTAATAACTGGATATCACTATTTTTCTTGCTGGCTTTATTCCACCATTCTTTTTTTAATACTTGGGTACCAATGTGTATGGTTTTGTTCCAGTGTTTGTAATACTTGGGTACCATTGTGTATGCAATTAGGTGAGTGTGTTGGGTGCATGTGTGTGCAATTACTATATATCCGTCTCACTTAGTTTGAGTATTTTTTCAGTCTGTGTATTGTGACGATCTCCAGGGTATTATCACTGCTTCCATGGGGGAAGCCCCTTCCCATAAGCACGGGGAGGTGTGACTGTTACCCATTAGTCCCCCTGGGGGTTGTACTCAGCGGGTGGATCTCATGGGGTGGGGAACCGGAGCGAACAAATTACTCATGTTCTTTTGGAAGAATTATTCTTTATTCTGCATGACTATCTGGAAGAACATGATATGCACCCCCTCCATCTCTGTCCCCTCACGCCTCCCCCCCTATTCCATCCTCTATAGTTCCCCACAACTCTATATATTTCTGTAGAGAAGGAGAGCCCGCCTATATTAAACATACTGGGACGAGGAAGAGAGAAAGTTACCCAAGATAGTACCTTTACCTACTGACACAAAGAAGATTGGGCAAGGAGGTAAAAGCCCACCGCTGAACCAACATACGTGGTGCAGTCAATCGGAATCAAACTTGAAGATAAAAAGGGAAGGAGGACTATGTGCAGAGGCAAATCCACCCTGGATGAACAGAGAGCTGGGTGGAGGCTCGTCGCGGAGAACAAGGGAGATCGGCGGAGCCCCGCTGAACACACAGTGTTCAAAGTTGCCCTGCCTGGAGAATCGGCAGTCCTGGAGCTACCGGGAGCTGGACCACACGGTCCGAGTAAGATATGTGAGCTGAGAGGGACCAGACCTGGAAACCTGGCGAGGAGACGCAGAAGGCACGGGAAGCTACTTAGAAACCTACTGCAACTAGAGGCAGTCCTACGAAGGCAACCGAGCAAGCTGGTAACGCCACAAAAGGTACCTGGGTTACCGTAGCGGGTCGTAGTAATGACAGATAATGAAGGAGGCAGTTGGGGGAAGGCGAGGAGCCCCTTCCCTTGTACCATTACTTGGTGAAATATACACAAAGGACATATGAGAAACAGTGCCTGACAGGCTAGTGAACCAGGCCTGTCTAGGACATACAACAAACCCAAGGGAGAGGTCTGGGACACATATGAGACTGGAGAAGCCCTGCAAGTACAGCGCATCAAGATCTGGAATACAACAGAAGTCTGGAAAGCCCTGCAAGAACAGTACAGAAGTGTCAAGGACTCATTGCAATTTAAGGAAGCACGCAAACAGACCCACCTCAAGTCGAGGAAGCCCAGAGACCGCATAAAGGGTTCAGGGACCCAAATGAGAGAGGGAAGATATGGAGCAGGTTTGGGAGTTCCTGAGATGTACCAGAGAACGAGAGAAGGATGAGCAGCAGAGACGAAGGGCAGAGGGAAACTGGCTAAGAGATAATCTACTTTTTGAAACAATAATAGCCACAATCCAGTCTGGCAGGATAGTGAACCGGACTTGGCGTGTGGTGTTTTTTGTGAAAGTACAGCTTGTCTGAAACGAGAAGAGTTACAAATCAAGTCTAGTAGGATAGTGAACCAGACTTGAAAGGCCATTTACAAAATGGAGAAAGAACAGGGGTACGGCCTTCCCTCCTGATACTTGGGACTGTGTTTTTTTGCCAAGAATTGAACCTTTTGAATTTAACTTTTAAGTTGGAGACCAGAATGAGAGAAGCCTCCTTCTGGACCAAGAAGACGCTGGTTTTCCTTAGTTAATATAGTATAAGGGAAGGAAATGGGTCTGGGCACAAGATGGTGGACACTTTATAGGACACCCTGACAGAGTCCTTAGTCTTTTTGTTGAGGTAGGAATACCCCTCTTAGAAATAGGGCCAGATGGGTTTACCTTTTCTTTTACTTTTAATAAGTCTTTGCCAACAAATATACCACCTGTGTGTCAGACTCATACTTCAGCACCCCTACAGTATACAATAAGTGGACATCCCTGTGCATTCTGTTCTTCCTGTCTGTGCTTGTAATAATTGTCCATCACTCTGTATAACTCTGTCTGTATTCTGCCCGTCGCCATGTCCACAAAAAAAATACCATTGTGTATGCAACTTTCTTTGTTACGCCAATCTTTGAATGTGTGGATGTCATTGTTCCTTTCTCTGTGTGTGTAAATGGCCTTATATTACATGGCAGCCTTCAATAGCTTGCATAAAATCCTTTACATCATTTTCTTTTTACAGGCTGGTTGTGACGTCACTACTGACATGTAATAAGAAAATGGCATCACTACTGCTTTGTAATCTGTTATTACGCTTCAGTTGTGACATCACACGGCCTGCTGCTTGAGCCAGCAGAGCGGAATTCCAGTTTCCACTTCCGCACTTAAAGCTGTGAAAAGCTTAACTAAATTATTTCTCTTAAATCGCTGTCTGTGGCACTTTGCAACCATTAACTGATAAGAAACTGCTTATACTAGTATGTTTACTTGGTGCATTGCTGAAGTTTTACATATGAGAGCAAGAATCGGTATGCTATTGCTTACTTTAAAGCACAACACAAAAACGTTTTTAGGTGCATATTATGGCACTGCTGAAGTTATTTTTCTGCAAGACATTGGAAGATGCATGTTTGCTTTTTCTTATCCTAGCAGATTGTAAATTGATAACATGCATCAGCAACAGAAGATCATTACAATGTATTAAGCAAGAGGCCAGGTATTAAAGGGGATGAAAGTGTATGCATGGCCATGTATTATAAATAATGCAATATCCATCACTGTGTGCAAACAGAATATTGCAAGACACCTCGAGTTCCGTGACCTTTATAAAGGAGCTCCGCCTTCAGCCTCGTTCCTCTATTTTGTCACTGAACTCCTCAGTGACTTGCAATATCCCTATAATGTGCGATAGGGCTACTTTATTCCATTATAAATCACTCTGTGCGCCTCTAGCTTTGTGCCGCCTGTCCTGGTGTCTAATACCAGAATATCATTGTGTATGCTTTAGTTGATCAGTCCGTTTATAATGATTGTGTTTGTTGTGCCACAGGATCCAAGATTTCCGCCCTGGATTGCCTGGAAGGGATGGCTTCTGGCCTGTACTCCGAGCTCTTCACGTTACTCATCTCGCTTATTAACAGGTAAGGTGAACTAGCAATGCAGAAAGGGTGCCAAAGGAGAATGCATTCTACATGGCAATCCTCTTTTATCTCAGTTGGATTGGCCTGGATGAAATGGTATGGATTCAACAAGTCTAAGTGGCTGAAAGTGTGAGATAAAGTCAAATCAGCAGTACAAAGGTCACCCACTTGCTCACACCTCTGTGTGTTATCTGCCACCTCTGGCGTTAAGATCTACCCCCCTCCACCCACTCAGATGGAAATAATATTGACGGAGATGAGGTGTGTCATGTCACTTTGTAAAACTATCAATCACTCTCAACAATAACCCTATTGCGCTTCTTAATTATCTTAGTAAAATAGAAACTCATCACAATCGTACTGTTAAACATATTCACATAATTATTACGTTGGCACTTCTTATTATGCACAGTGTTCAGATAGATTCCTTTTAAGACAAACTTAGTATGGTACAACTGTTATTGGTTCAACCCAAATTCAATATTGTCTTTACTCTTATTATATCAAACCATAATTTCACCCACCCATTTGTATTGTCCAAAATAACAATACTTGAATTGATAGTTGCACAACTCCCCAATAATACCACATGTTGATGTTGGCACACATCCAATGTCCCAACATAATTGTCTTATTATACAATATTAAAATTCATAACATCATTCAACAATTTATAAAATTGACCATTTCAAGCAAATCCTACTTATTGTCACACTTCCAGTGCCCCAATGTAATTGCCAACACATGTTTTGCTTAGAGGTGACTACTCTGTGTGGCCCCAAGGATCTTCTTCAAGGCTAATCATACATCTAATTGAGATATTCTCATACAATATCATTTGTAAATTCTTATTGACACACATCCCATTATACCATCAAAGTTGTCCAATGGGAAGAAAAAAAGAAAACACATTCATAAACACCATCCATTTTAAATCATAGTTTGCATCAAGTTCGATTTAATTGTCATAAGACAATTAAATCCAACTTTCTAATTACTTATCCCCAAATTGTTATATTATTCGATACATTAATTCTATCTAGGCATTCATAACTGACAGTCCTCAAAATCAAGGTACTACAATGAAATTGCAGGATACGCCAATGATGGATCTTGTTTCTGTTTCCGTCACTTCTTCTTTCTAGGGCCCTTAAATCCAGCCAACACTCGCACTGTTCCATGATGATCGTGGACACCCCAGGGTTCCAGAATCCGGAGATGACGAAGCAGGGCCGGGGCGCCACCTTCGAAGAGCTGTGCCACAACTATGCCCAGGAGCGACTGCAAAAGCTTTTCCACGAGAAGACATTTGTCCAGGAGCTGGAAAGATACAAGGAGGTACCTGTCTCACTGCTCTTTAGAGTGCATTGGGTTTGTCAAACAAGCCCTATGCCTCCGCTCCATGGAGGGAGCTGCAGCCCTGGTGTTTTAATTTCTTTGTCCTTCATAAAGTCTTCTCTCACACTTCTTACTGTTCCTGGTAGCCTCCTCTTTTCCATCTATGACCCTTCTGCCACCCTTCCTCCTTTCACCGCATGTGCACACTTATTCTGAGAGTGAAATTGGATGATATACAACAGACCTAAATGCATGAGCTGCTTTGCTCGCAGCACAGTGGTGTTTGTGTCACATCTGACAAACTGCTAATCTCCTGAGGAAGTTTCGTAAGGAATGTTCTGTTCGACCTGGGTGGCTGATTCCATTCAGGAAGCTTGTACTAATTGGGACGGAATGGGCGAAGGGTGCACTGACCACCAAAAAAGCGAATGCCCTCCATCTATCTAGAAAACTCTTATGGTTGGGCTTGGGTCAAGAAAGTTTTTCTTTCTTTGAACCATTGTCACTTGGATTGGCTCATGGTTGAAAGCTTTAACGTTTTGAAGCAGAGCCCACTGGAAAACTGACCCTGTTGTCTGTAGCACATCATAAAGTTGCCATTCCCACAGGGCGATAAAGCCTCTTATCTCTAGTACAGGATGTGCTTCAAATTGGAATGGGGATACAGAGCCTACCACGTCTGGGCATGGAAGCCTAGGGCATAGACCTGGGCTACAGCACCTACAAGCTCTAGAATGACACTTGGATACAGATCATGTTACCAGTGAGGGAATGACTCACTTAGCCTAGCATTTTGGTACTTGACTTTCCTTGTGCACAGGGCCAGACTGATATGCAAATAGACTTTTCTCTTCTGGTAAGGCACAGTTGCGTCAAACGTGATTGTTCACCCTCCTGGGTGGGTACCTTCCCATAGAGCTGGCCATTTAGGTCTTGCTTGTTGTGAGTATGGGGAGCTCTCACATTTTTGGAAGACCTGGGGTTTTACCCCAAGTTATTTTGGGTGTGTGTTAAAGTTACAACAAGCTAACATGGTTTCTAGATCCCACACCCTCCCACCCCCGTGTGGGACCCATTCAGGTAGCAGGTTATTTGGTTGTGTTTGTTCTCTCTAGGGACCCACCCACATTTTTTGCACAGCTGAATAGTCTGTTCACAGGCATAGAAATGCAGAACTTGTTACCTCTAGTACTAGGTAGGTTGAGCCAATAGACACAGGGATACAGAGTCGGTCACCTCTAGTATTGATGGCTTTTGAGGTTGAGATAGCACGTGTTGTGTGAAGGGCTCAAGGATCTTAGCACAGTTTTCTTGAGCTTCTTTCCTTGAGGCCTCTTCAATCTTGCCTTCTATTTACCCCCACCACCTGCTCTCTACTCCCTTCCTCTCTGCTCCTTCTATGCCTATGTCTTCATATCTTTAAGCTAACTTGTAACCTAGAATTGATCTTCATGCTTGTAGACGAGTGTTGGTGGACTTCACGTAGATCATGTTTAAAACCTAATCAGAGGTTGCACTTGTTGATTTGATGAGAATTTAACGCAGGGGGTTTCCACAAAGTACCCTTTTGCTCTCATCCACCTACAATGTTTAATATCTAAAAATGCATACATTGCTGATACTGATGTTGGAGTGCTATTGCTTTTGGCAGATACAGTAACTTGGGCGCAGTGAAATTGAGATTTTCTAAGGATTTCAGAATTAGAAATTGGGTCTCCTGTTTCACAGTCAGAAACTTCCCCATCAGCCCTCATATCGAATTATCCATGAGGCCGTATTTCAACATAGCCTACCGACCACATCACCACTACACCATATCTCATTGTAGCCATTGCGCAAATCTCTACTTGACATCTAGGAGGGCACGTCTACGTTCGAGACTACAGCCTAAAGTCACCTGTGCCTCACAGCCTGTTGGCTTAATCACCCTGCATCTAAAAGTGCTTAGCCCAGCCTGCTGCCTGCTTAGCAACTGATGGAAACCATTAAAACTATGCACTGGCTTCCAGTGGCCCGAAGGGTAACTATGAAAACCTTGTGTATTTCTCATCGAGCAGTGCATAAAACCAGATCTCATTATCTTCAAGACAAGCTAAAACCCTATCACCCTCCATGTACTCTAAGATCAAGCTCAGCCGGCATCCTAGTCATACCTAAAACAAACTCAGTCAGGTTAGGCAGATCATCATTCTCAGCCTTGGCCCCCACGCTGTGGAACGCACTCCCAACCCACATCCGTTTAACTGAAGATCTAATGTCTTTCCACAAACTACTGAAAACTTGGCTCTTTCCCTAAAAACCAACCCATACGCAGCCTAATCCAAACTTAGTATGAATAACAGCACCTCAATGACACATCCCAACAAACTACTAGATCTTGAATAACAATAAGACATAACAATACAACATCAAGATCCAGACGAGAAAGCGTCAATAACCGCTAATGTAAACTTAAATGACAAACAGAATAAAACGACTGAAGTAGATCAAAGCAGTGAAGCGGATAAAAAGAATAAATCGTACAAAAACAGTAATGAGATTTTAATTAATTAAATGGATGTAATGAATGCAATGGACAAATGAGTGCAACAGAAGAGATGAGTGCAACGGAAGGGATGAGTGCAATGGAAGAGATGAGAACGTGAATGCGTTGGTCAGATGAATGCACAGAGCAGGAGAGTGCGCAGAGCGGAAGAGTGTGTAGAACAGAGGAGTGTGTAAAAACCATGGAATGTGTAGAGTAGATGAATGCGTAGAACGGACTAGTGAATAGAGCAGATGAGTGAATGGAGCAGATGAGTGCGTAAGAGCGAATGAGTGCGTGAGAACGGAAGGGGGTGTGAGAGCGGAGGGGTACATGAGAGCGGGTGAGTGCGTAGAGCGGGTGAGTGCGTAGAGCGGGTGAGTGCGTAGAGCGGGTGAGTGCGTAGAGCGGGTGAGTGCGTAGAGCGGGTGAGTGCATAGTGTGGGTGAATGCGTAGAGCGCGGGGGACATAAAGCAGATGACTGCCTTGAGTGGACGAGTGCATAGAGCAGACGAGGGTGGATGACTGCGTAGGGCAGATGAATGCGTGGAGCTTGCAGAGCGGATGAGCACCTAAAGCAGATGAGTGCCTAGAGCGGATGAGTGATTAGAATGGACAAGTGCCTAAAGTGGATGAGTATGTAGAGCGGATGACTGCGTAGAGCGGATGACTACGTATAACCGTTGAGTGCCTTGAGCGGACGGAACAGGTGAAGTTTGTTGATGCAATGGGTGACGTATGTAGATAGAACGAGTGATATATGTGGATGGAACAGGTGACATATGTTGTTGGGACGGGCGATGTATGTGGATAAGAAACGGTGACATATGTGAATGGAACGAGTGACGTATGTGGATGAAACGGATGAAATATGTGGATGAAAGGGGTGAAATATGTGGATGGATCGCATTAAGTATGTGGTACGGACGACATACGTAGATCGAGTGCATAAAACAACTTGGAAATACTCTGGACGGATCGGAATGCGTGGAACCGGACTGGAGTGCGTGGAGCAGACTGGAATGCATGGAGTGGTCTAAAGTGCATAGAATTGTGCATCTTTCATGGAAAGGTTTGGAATGCATAGAACGTCTGAAGAGCATGTAACCCACCATATCACATCCCCACGCTTACTCTCTTCTTTACACCACCAGTCAACTAGAACACAGATACTATGACACCATTCGGTATAACTGTTCTCATACCAAAATCTGCCTCATACTGCCCATCACTCTAACTAAACACTGCTGGTTACTCACCCCCCAGCCAGGCGTTCTCCTCAGGCCTAACGCAGCCACAATCGGTCTGGATAAATCCTGCCAGAACGAACACATACTCTTCATCTCTCAACCACCACACCTACCGCTAAGAAGCAGCTATTACACAAGTACCACACCAGCTGCACACATCCGGTGCTCACACACACCTTTTGACTCTCTTTACTCTCTCAACTGACCTGAACTTCGGTTCCCGAGGGCTTTCAACCTACCAGCGCCTTCAGACCATACCAATGGTATATTAGACGCTATATAAATGCAAAGTAACATAACATACATCACTGTGTTCATCTTGTTCCTCTTGCGGAATTCAATATAGACATTTGGGGAGAGACTGCTCTAGTGAGTCTGCGCTCTCTGCCTTTTACTCCTCTGTGAGTAGTATTTAAACACAATTCACTTCCTGCACCCCAATGCAATGGGTATTGTATAATAAAAAGGATATGTCCTTTGCAGAGATTACCTCCCACAGCGGCCCTCCTGCTCGCCCTGCATCTAAATGTAGGATGCAGATGAGCCCACATAGACAACCCTGCCCTACTTCTCAGTATATAGCTACTGGCTTGATAGGGTCCCCTGCCTCCAACCCCCATCTCTGTCATTGCCTGCAGCCTTCTGCTACTCCTGGCATACTACTGACCAGGAGGCAACGGGTCAATCCATCTAAATAATTAGCTCACACAATGACAAGTCTTTTATATTTTCCTCAATTTACTGTTGATTGTGTTTTACTATTTATCGTAGTCAGTTCTGTTGTTATATTATATGTCGCAACATCCATACAACAAGGAATTCTGTCTTCTTGGAAGTCTGACATCTTTTAAGCCAGATTTAATTCCATCCAAGATTTTAAGGGATGTGTCTGACTCTTATGCAGCAGCAACTGTATTTCAGTAACGAGTCTGTCATAAGCCTGACTCCACCTGAGCATTCCAAAGAAATTCTCCCCTAATACGATCTAAAATGGCATGGAACAGACTCGTAGCCCCACTCTTCTTTATCTCACAATTACATTACAGGCCAGTCCCCTTTTGATTCATAGCCAAAACCTGTGCTTGAGGGAAGGAATCCAAGGACTTGGACAAAAATAACGACTACATTTAATTCTAAAAAGAACAATTTTAATAAAGTATTGGAGTCCAGCCTGACTTTTAAACCCTAAGCTGATGGCTAAGGCAGCGATTGCAAAGGCTCAGGAGAGAAGCACCCTTTTCACCATGTTTAAGCTTTGGAGACTTTGGGGAACCCCCCTGCAGTTTTGTGTTTGTGTGTTTTAAGACTAATGCAGTGACTTAACCTCTCTTCTCTCCGTAACGATGATCTTAGTTCCACAGGCACTAATCGCTCATCTGTCTCTCTAGGAAAATATAGAGCTTGCCTTAGATGACATAGAGAGCAGTTCAGCTGGCTCTGTAGATGCAGTAGACCAGGCCTCACACCAAGCCATGGTAAGCATAATGGACCAGGGGTGATGGGGAGGAGGTTGTGTGGGTGGACAGGGTTGGGATGGAAAATGAGAGAAGGTAAAGGGGGAGGGGTGATGGGGAGGTGGTCGTGCTGGACAGAGGCTGTGATGGAACTAGTGATGGGAGAGGGGTGTGTGATTGGTGCGACGGTCTGATGGTAGGGGATGTGTGGGGAAGGGATGGTGTGTTTCAAGGGAAATGGAGGGTGGTTGGCACAGATATGTGGGTTGAGGGAGGGAGTGATATGAGGGAAGGGGTAATAGGAGGAAAGCAGGGGCTCAGTTATGGAACCACACCCAGATTGTTGTTACTTAGTTGTGTTTAGATTTCCTAGTATTGCTCATTTTTATTCTTTCATGTGTGGGAGTTCTAGATTTCTGTTGTGGATTCCTTGTAGATCGAACACACATCTTCCCTTCTTCCACTACAGGCCTTTTTTCTGAGGCACACAAATTGCTAATCTTTTACCTTTTTAAAATATTCCTATTTCGAAAACCTGTTCTTACACCATACACTACTGTGTCAGGTAGTTGATGACGTACGCATCACAATGGTGTTGCATACTGGGATGCAGGCCAGCCAGTGCTCCCCTGTCCTGGTCGGAATTCGGAGGCACTCCTTCTGTCAAGGATTTATAAGAGTTGGTCACGACAGTGCATTGTAGCTGTTGCCCCCAACAAGAAGCATCGGGCTTACTCCCTGCACAATTGCTCATTCTGCTCCTGGTTGCATTCACTGCTCTTTGCATCTACATGCAGGTGTTTCTCCTTTAAGCAAGGTGCAAGCATTATTGCTGGCAGAGTGTTGCATCATTGAACCTAGCATGGGGCTGCATGTGTTGACACGGCAGGGATTTGTAGGCCTTGCATGTTACAGATGTTAGCGGGGAGTTACACACTCACCTGTGTTTGAAAGTGTACAAGAGTACTAATGATAGCTATTTGCCAATTCTTGCTCTTGGGACCGACCCGTTGTGTGCTGGTTGACATCCCTGAATGAGGCAGCCCACTCATTTCATCTGTGATCATCCCATCATATGTAGGGCAGTGGCGAGTCTTGAACAATCAGACATTGGTGCCGGTGGCTGCGATTCTATATGAATTTGGCATCAATTCTCTGACCAGTATAGCCAATTGGAGTCTATTATATTTTTACAGGAATTTCATAAATCCTTTAACAGAGTCCCTTTATGTTGATATGGCTAGAGATGGAAATCTACAGTTCCTGAAAGAACTAATTGGGTACTCTGAGGGTGATTGAAACAACTACTGTAGAATGGATTACAAATCCTGTAAGGGTTACATTATTGTTGTATCTAAATGATTGGACCAAACCATTAGACAAAATGCAATGCTATGAATCCCTATATTACATATCCATGGATTATAAAAAAACGAGGAACGCTTTACCCATATTTGTCTATTTATCCAAGCCGTCGAGTGAAGATGTCTTTCTTAAAGTTCCGATGGAATCTGTACCATACGAAGGAAATAATTCAAAGATATGGACAGGGTCTGACACTCTTTAATTTGCAGATATTTTTTCCTAACAGAGTCAGTGGAGAATCTGAAACATTTGCTGCTAATTTGTTCGCCATTGGCTGGAAAACGCAAACAGCACTTTATAAAGTTTGACTATGTCCAATTGAATACAACTGGAAATGATTTGTGGTATGAGTGTTTGGCTGCCAGGACATCAACTGTAAATCAGTGGTAGGCTTCTTCAATTCTCTTGAATTGATCAATTGAGATTTCCATTCTTTCAATGTGACTATAAGTGCTTTGTCCTCTTAATTCACAGGTTTTCTTTAACGTGGTTTGATGATTTTAAATGCTTTTTTCCTTTGATGAGCAGAAATGTGGAATACAATTGAGGACTATTCAGATATTATATTTTATGAAGAAATATCTGTGAAATTAGGTTTTTAGGGTGGTATTATATGATGGAATTTGTAATGTTTTAGTTGTGTATATATTTTTAGTTTTGTTATTTTTCATAATTTGTTAAAGGCAATTTTGCCATGAAACAATTATAAAAAAGGAATGCATGTTTTGAGACAGTGGCCAGCATATTGTGACGGGTCTGTAATGCGAGGCGGACAAGAACTGCTTGTAGTATTTTTCAAAATATGCAATTATATTAAAGAAATTATAGAATTAAACACCTTGCTTGCCCTACTCTACAGAGTAATTCCATGCCTAGTCTAAAGGCTAAGCAAACCTACTCTAGCATGGGTAAACTTGCCCTCACACTAACCAAACCTGCAAAGGAAATTATATAGCAACACAATATAATAAACCATATCAACACAACATCTGAATGGCCTTCTCCTGTCCTGGGTAAGATCCCTTCCCCAGGATTCAAAGTAAACTCCAAAATGGTCCTCAAAAAGAAAATCAAAACACACTGTCATTGACAAGGGCCAAAGAGCAACAACTTCTACTTGATGCTCATAGTTTTGTTAAACAACACAAGAAGATTCTACTCTTTTCTTCTATATCTTTAGATGCCTACTGCTTGCTAAATCTCCCTTTCTCAAAGTCTAAATATCCCTAAATTATTTTTACTTTCCCTAGTTGTTCCTGAAGTGCCGCCTATCTATAAAAGGGGATAGGGAAGTGAATGTACCTTGACTCGCTCACTACTTTCCTACATCTAATGATAAACACTGCTGGAAGTTATTTTTCTTTTCATTACTTCCTTTTTATTATGCAACAATAAATAAAATAAAAAAGATAAAAATCATTCTGCAGCTGGCTGAAGTCTGCTGCTTAAAAGGGGAAATATTGGTTTGATCACCCAAGCTCTCAATCAGTCTGAGTGTCTTGGGGGTTCATGGCATCACCCTGAACCTCTAGTCATCTGGTTTCAGCGGAATTAGCTCAAGTCTTGCAGCTTTCTTCAGGACTGTGAGCCAACACTTAAAGGTTTGGTCTCTCTGCTGTATTATTGAAGTGTTCTTTGGTCTGCTGTCATTGCACAGTGCTGGTAAAGCTTCAATTGGAGTATTTTGTCTGAAACTGAAGGCGCATCTGCCTGGTTGCAAACTTAACAAATGTATTGGTGGGGCCCAGGCAGTGATGTGAAATCACAGAAATGGATGGCGTAGCAGAAGTGACATCAGGTGCCCTATGACCCCATTCACATCATAGGAAATGTCATGTGACCCTTGGCCCAAACGACATCCTAGGCACTTTTGTTGTGTAATCTTTGGACCAGGTTACATCACTTAAGTTAATACCGTAAAGTATAAACATACACACTGTCAGACTTTATAGTGCCCAGTAAACAAACATTTGGCACAGCTACCAGAGAGTGCCCCGGGACGCTGAGTGGGTTTTGGCCTAGACGGGGTCCCGTGCATCAAATCAAAGAATTGGGTACTTTAAAATGGAAAGAACTTTACACTGGCCTACCCTCGTGGGATATGGTAGGTTTTTAAAGAATTACATTTTTTCTCTTTGGGACTGGAAAATGGCACAATCACCTTCATCTACTGGACAAGGGTAATACAACCAAAACACACTCTTGTGGAAAGTTAAGACTGAGCCTAAGGAGATCAGGCACAGAACAACGATGGGCCTAAGAGATTTGATGGGTTGAGGGTGGACCTTTGGGTGGGGATGGGCATTGAAGTGGGATTGAAGGAAGGAGAATGCTTGGTTAAGGATAACTTTGGCTGAGGGGAGCAGTGAAAAAGTGTCTCTCAGATCTAGACACTTTTTACATACAACAATACTACTGTCAAAGCTTATGCCCAGAAGACTTCATGTGTCGTGAGACTGTGTGTTAATAGAACTTTTTATCCGCGGTCTCACTCACAATATACCCTAGTTCCAGGGCAGTTTCTAGACAGCGTAGTGCCATGGGTGAAATACTAGAATTCGCCCCATCCCACAAACCCTTCCCTACCATTATAAAATAATTACACTATAAGCAAAATCTTGTTTGTAGTAAAAGTACTTAAAAGTAACATGTAAGAGACTTTTTTTATCTACAGTGCACTGCTAACTGGATCAGTTTCAGGGACTCATGTTTTTCTCAGATAAGTTGCAATTCAATTATTGATTTTCCCATGATCACCGGCTTTGGTTAAATGGCAAAAGGCGGAATTTGAGCTCAGTCCGCATTTTCGTTTCTTGACCCTTCTAGTTGGTATAGAAATCTGTTAATGTTGGCCTTCCCAAAGCTAGAATAATACTCTACAAACCACATAATAAATCCACTCCTTTTAGAAATATGTTGCGCAAAAAGAGTATGTTTGTAGTTTTATTTTCCCCATCCTAAATGGAAACCTAGAAGTACCAGCTGCGATGATTCGTCAGGTATCGTCACTTCTCCCCAAGGTGGAGCCCTTTCCCATGAGGCTAGGTAGGTGCTGCCGCTACCCAACAGTCCCCCTAGGGGTGGTGTATTACAGGAGGACCTCATGGGGAGGGACTCCCTTCTGAGGACATGGACAATCACCTAGGTTACAGCCGGTTGAACAGCATCACATCCCAACCTTCCCTAACCTCCCCTTCCATTCCAAGCCTCTTCCCTGAGGGTAGACCAATATATTACTGTAGTTCTTGGGGTACAGAAGGTATCGGGACAAAGAAGAGCACAGAAAACCAGAAGATTACTCACTGTGCTAGTACTGGTATGAGGTTGCCCAAAGTGTCAAAAGAAACAACAGACTTTGACAATCCACAAGGGTGGGACATGCAACAAAGAAGAGACGATGGACTAAAGAACTTGTCAAGCCCAGCCGGGAGAGGCAACAGGTGTGGAAACCATCCAGAGCAGGAGTTTCAATTCCTGTTGGTAGACTGGAGATGCAGAAGGGCAGGACGCCAGTGAGGTCCTGAGGGAGTTCTCTGTTGGTCCAGTTGGGGCAGACCAGAGCACGAAAAGGTGAGGGGGTGGCACAGCAGAGCACGGAAGCGGCCCACTGATTTTGAAGCAGAGTAGAGAAGCCCAGAGAGATGGACTCCAATCCCAGGAAGCCCCGGTGGCATATGTCCCAAATAAAGTTACAGGAGGTGCGAGAGACCCGGAGAGGACACAGGGTGAAGAGAGGCAGCCTCGAGCGGCTCTTCCCTGGCCCATTACTAATAACCAAACTATTGGGAAGAGTGGAGTGAGCATCCGAGGAGAAACGTACTTGTCGCAATGGGAGCAATAAGCCCTCTGACCATCGGAGAAGAGCCTGGGACCCCAACACAAGTGAACGGAGCATCTGAGGAAAGCATCCTCGTTGCAGTGTCAGGGATAAGTCCACTGACCACCAGAGAAAGGTCTAGGACCCCAACTCCAGTGAAGCAGACATCCAAGGAAATCTTCCTCATCACAGTGGCAGAGATAGACCCACTGAAACCCAGAGGAGGACTAATACTGTGCAAGAGCGGCAAAACAAACCTCGTTGAAAGATAGGAAAAGAACTCTCAAACCCAGGGAGAAGGGAGTCATTATATTGCTGAAGAGACTGAAGCCCTTTGAATATACTCAAGAGATGCCAGGAGAAGGGAGTCATTCTCCTGTTCCCGAAAGTTGGTTTGTACAAAGGTTTTGTTGGAATCTCAAGCCAGGGGAAGGGAATCCTTCCTCCTGAGATCCTTTTTTAAAATAACATTTTTGGGATGTTCATCCGAATACTGGGAGTGGGAATCATTCTCCTGGAGAATTAACGTTCTGTCCGATTATTCTTTGTTGTTGTGTAAGGGATAGAAGTACGTTGTGACGCAGGATGGTGGAGTTTAATTTTGACGGGTATTCTGACGGATCCTTTAGTAATAGTTTGAGGCAGGGAAACCCCTCTTAGAAGATGGGGATAGTGAGTGGTTCTTTTGACAATAAATAGGTTTACAGCAACCATCATGCCACACTTGTGTCAGCTTCCTTCTTTGACACCTTTACACATCATATACATTTGCTTTTGATAAGAGTTCAAGCTTGCCTTTATTAGGAACTGGCCAGAGGCCGCTTGGACAGTAGTCGAGCACAAACAAAATAGTGCTTTAGACTTGTGCTAAGAGACCATCCTTTGCATTTCAAATTTAGTTTTTCATGTTTTAAAATCGGATCTACAAGTCCCAAGATGCAAAGAAAAAAAGGCCTTTCAGCTCATCTACCTAACCATTTCCATCAATATACACAGGCACAGAAAAGACAAATTACATTTAAGGGTAAAATGTGAAGTACTCACTGACAAAAACCAGAGGGGCTGCACACCCTTCAATCCCTGTTGGTGCTCTGCACGAACACGTTACTTGGAGGAAGCTGGCGTTCACACAATCTAGACTGTGCACATGGACCGCGGTTTGGGGCAATGCACGATTCTTAAATGCACTCTAAAGTGACCAAGGGCCAGTGGTGGAAAGGCAATGATATTCTCCAGCGTAGGGTTTGCCCCTGCTCAGCATCATGCTTGGCTATCTGCTTGTGTCTTTAGTCTGAGAGTCGCACGGCTAGATTCAGTCAGTGTGAATGAAACACTGTCCTGCAGCTTTAGCCAGCGTTAGTTGTATGGAAAGGCCTGAGGTTTTGACCCTAAATTTAGTTATATGCTGATAGTCCTCACTCAGATTAGGTCAGTGTTCCTTACCATAAGAGGGCATAGCAATACCCCAAGCTATTAAAGTGTGTATTCGATACAAAGGAGCCAAACCTTCAAGTTGCCCACACTGTGGCACAGATATATTTGGATGGCGATCTTCAAAACAGCATGTGTGGCTCTGTGTGGAAATGTTAGGCAGGGGTCTGCAACTTGTGGCTATCTAGGCGCTTTAAACTGCAGCTCCCATGATCCCTTACCATTGACTCTTTTAGTTGGCGCTGGTAAAAACAAAAGATGGGATGGCTGGAAGGTGTAGAATTCATCTTAACCTCTGGCATTGCTCTTTGCAACCCTCCAGACCATCGTTCTCCAGCATGGGGTCTGGCATGGATTCACATGCTCATGAATATTCCCCGTCGTCAGGCTGGAAATCCTCGGTAAAGAAAAAAATCAGTTGCAGTTTCGTTTCTGAACTGTCTCTGGGTCATACTGCCCCCAGTCAATGACTGCCCTCTACCTAAGCCCCTCCTCTGGCAGCCATCTTCAGATTTTTAGCACACGTTCAAGTGTTGGGAGTCCTCGTGATGTAGCTCTGGAGCTTTTACTGCGTTCGCGTTTTTTCGAAGAGTTTACTTTTATATTTTCGATCAATCAGGCCTCAAGCTCCACCAGCTTCACTTCCAATTAACGCGGACCCGTTTTTGGAATCTTTTCGTCGTGTTTTCCACTTCTCTGAAGAATCCAGAAGATCTTTGAGGCCTACCCTGCGTGGACAAGGCCCAGGACAAGGGAAGCGTGACGCCTGTTGGATGCAAGCTGTTCAGGAGCTGCCCTGGATGCTGACTTCAGAACGTCTTTAAAGAGGATGAGCACACTTGGTGCCTCTACTGCCTCCACGACGACAAATCGCACGTGGAGAAGGACTGTGTGTTTTGTAAGAACATGTCCGAACGGACAATGAAGGATCGTAGTGTTCGACTCACCAACTGGCTGGAGGGGGAAGAGCCCAGCAGCAGGTGAGAAGAGGAAGAAATCCGAGCGGTCTTCTAAGACCTTTGAGGGCGCTCTGGCGACGGGGGCCCAACAAAAGGCAAAGCACTGCGAGTCCGCGGGCACCGGGAGCACCGATCGGTCGGGCTCCTGGGCTGCCAGGCAGGGCATACTATCACCGACGCCGTCAACCACGAGCCAACGCTCTGGCTCGGTGAAGAGGAAGTCGGAGAACCCAGGTAAGCTTCGGGAGATGTCCCGGTCGATCCGACAGAGACAGCCGAGGGGGACTGAGGCGGTGACCCTGCCTCCAAGGTGAAGGCCTCAGGCACACCCAAGGTCGTGAATGCCCTGATTCACCCGGCTAAGGCCTCGATTGAGGGATTCGTGGTGGCCCTGTAGTAACCTACGGCGGCTTTCAAAGTGGAGGCGACTTCAGGGGCTAGAGTTTCCCTGCAGCCCATGAGGGAATTGTCTTTTATGCCTATCGAGAAGACCCCTGGGCACGGTAGCCATAACAAACACAGATACCACCTCTGAGGATGACTAGGCGAGCGTCCAGAGGATCTTGGACAAGAAGTTCAAGGAATCCAGGGCCCACGGGAAGGATCCCGACTAGGGGAGCAACGTGGGGGATGACGAGGAAGATAGGGCCGCGGAGGACCCTGCGCCCCAACCGTCGGTCCCGTTACCACCAGTACCCGTACCTCAGGACAATTCAGGAGCTATCTTGATGGCTATACAGACCCTGTGCGCGGAGATAAGGATAAGGACAAGGATATCCATACCCCCCCACGAGGACCCAGCAGGGCCTGGTCCAGCGGGGAGCCCACCTAGCAAGCAGAGACAAGTCCATCCTCCTCCCCCTTCCAGCCTTCACCCCATCCGCTCCTCCGAGGGATGAGACTGGAACAAAGACGGCAACGATGGGGACAGACGACGGTGGTGGTGACGACGGAATGGACCTCCCTTCACGACCTTCTTGGGCCTCCCACCCCGACGAAATTGGCTCCTTCCATGCCATGATCTCCAGGGCATCTGAGCTCTTCCAGCTCTGCCCCGAAGAACAGAAGAAGGAAGGTTTCCTCTACTAACGGCGGGAGGCCAAGAGGAAGACTGTCCTCTCAATCCCGTTACTGGATGGCATCTGGGACGAGGGGCTGGCACTCCTGAAGAACCCGTCCATGGCTCCTGCTAGGAGAGACCGGTATAAGAAGTAGTACCGGGTCCCTGACTCCACCCCTATGTGTCTCATGGCACAGCCGTCCCCGGATTCGGTGGTCACCGCGGCGGCCAAGAAGAAAGCTGCGGGGGTGACGGCGTCAACTTCATCAAGAAGCTGGACGCCATGGGACAACGGGTCATCTCGTCGACAGCAACGATGATTAAAGCAGGCAACGCCCTCTCGATCATGGCACGCTATGACAGGGACCGGTGGTTCAAGATCGCTCCCCTGCTGGACTTCCCGCCGGACGGCAAGAGGGCTGAGGCCCTGGAAATCCTACAGGTAGGCGAGGTGGCGTCGGACCATGCCATTACGGTGGCCACGGACATCACCGACACCGGATTTTGTCAGATGGGCAACAGCGTTTGCCTTCGCCGGCACGGTTGGCTCAAGGGCACCGACTTCCGTCAGGACGTGCAGACCAGGATACTGGACATGCCCTTCGACAGGAACAACCTGTTCGGCAAGACAGTGGACGAGTCACTAAAGGCCATCAAGGTGGACACCGAGACGGCTCGGGCCTTGGGTGTCCTTCAACAGCGACGGCCGTCCTTTCGGAGCTCTGGAGGCAAGCAAGGTGCCTCCAAAGGATTTGGCGGCGGCTGCTCGTCATACGAGGCCTACAGTGGACGTGGCAAGACAGGAGGATCCCGTCGTCGCCGAGGAGGCCAAGGCAGCAAGCTCATGGTGAAACAGGACTGAACCGGCCGCGGCGTTAGGCCCCACCGGAGCACCGTGGTGGGATGCCGGCTGGCGAAATTCGTCAGCGTGTGGGAGTCCATCTCCACCGACCGTTGGGTGCTGGATTACCTGACCCGCAGGCACACCCTGGAATTCCGAAAGAGGTGTCCCCGTTTTCCACCCGTTGCCAGGAAGGAAAACCATGTCCCACAACTACTTCTGGAGGTATGAGCGATGTTAAGAAAGGGAGCCATAGAACTTGTCCAAACGAGGCTTCGGGGCTCCGGAGTGTACTCGTGGTACTTTCTCATCAAGAAGACCACTGGCGGTTGGTGACCCATCCTGGACCTTCGTCGTCTAAACAAGTACATCATGTCCCAGAAGTTCTGGATAGTCACCCTCCAGCACGTGCTGGGACAGATGGAGGAAGGCGACTTCCTATCATTGCTGGACTTGGAGGATGCCTACTTCCACATCCCCATTCTAAAAGGACATCGACATTTCCTACGATTTGTGGTCCAAGGGCGACACTATCAGTTCAAGGCCCTTCCCTTCGGATTGAAGTCGCCGCCCAGGGTGTACACCAAGTGCCTAGCACCAGTGGCGGCGCGGCTGCGCCTGCAGGGGATCCACATCTACCCCTACCTGGATGATGGGCTCATCCGAGCAAGGTCAAGAGAACTTGCAGTCGATCAGAGTGGAGACCGTCCAACTCCTCAAGGATCGGGGATTCTCGATCAACTTCGCGAAATCCCACTTGGTACCGTCGCAAGTCACCCTGTTCCTGGGAGCCAGGCTTGACACAGTGGCGCGATTGGCTTCGTCGTCAGAGGAAAGGACGAAGGCCATCCTGGGCAAGGTACAACGGCTGTTGACCATGGGCGTGGCCAGGGTGAGGTCCATCAAGCCCCTACTCGGTATGATGTCCTCATGATCTACCTTGTGCGCCTATGCATGCTGCGAATGCGACGCCTACAGGAGTTCCTCGACACCCGTTGGATGCAAGCGGCGGGCAGCTTCGAAGACAGGATCCCGCTCAACAAGACTTTCTGCCAAGCGATCCGGTGGTGGGGCACCCGCGCGCACCTAACAGCGGGCATGGACTTCCAGACCCCGGCACATCAGGAAACGATGACGACGGACGCCTCCTTGGAGGGATGGGGGGCACACTCCGGTGATCTCCGCGCAAGAGGCCTTTGGCTCCCGGAGAAGAGGTCACTACACATCAATGTCCTGGAGCTCCGAGCCGTATTCTGGGCCCTCACCTCGTTCCTCCCGTCCCTCAAGGGCAAAGTGGTAAGGATCTTCACCGACAACACCACCTCGATGTTCTACATCAGGAAGCAGGGGGGGCACCAGATCCCCAGCTCTATCCAAGGAAGCGCAGGATCTGTGGCACTGGGCCGACACCCAAGGGATGTTCCTGGTACCCTTCCATCTGGCAGGAATAAAGAACACCATCGCCGACTCGCTCAGCAGGGAGCTGCGCTCGTGCCATGAGTGGGAACTTCGGCAGGATCAGGTGGATCTCCTATTCCAACGATGGGGCAATCCCCAGATCGACCTATTCGCGACGGCGATGAACGCCAAGTGCCAGAGGTTTGCCAGCAGGTTTCCCCAGCCGGAGAGTATGGGCGATGCCTTCTCATTGCCCTGGGATGGCCTGTTCCTGTATGCCTTCCCCCCCGTTGCCGTTGCTGCTGTGACTCATCAGTCAACTCGGACGTTCCCGGTGCAGGATGATCCTCTTCGCACCGGCGGGGCCGAGGCAGATCTGGTTCCCGGACCTTCTGGACATGTCCGCATCCCCTCCGGTCCAACTTCCGACTGATGCGTATCTTCTCGCTAGGGAAGGAGGCGCCATACTCCATCACGACACAGGATCTCTGAACCTGCAGGCCTGGCACCTGCAGCACTAGAGTTCGGAGGGTACGATATCCCGGCGGACTGCAAGGAGGTGCTTGCAAAGGCCAGGGGGTCCTCGACTCTCAGGTGCTATGGACACAAATGGAAGATTAACCCTCTGCGGATTACGGCCCCTCGAGTGCTAACGTACTTGCTATCATTGGCCAAGGCGTGTCTGGCACATGCCTCCATCAAGATCCATCTGGCGGCTATCTCCCGCTACACCAGAACCCCGTGGAGGTCATCTCTGTGGTCTCATTGCCTGGTGAAGGAGTTCATGAAAGGACTGTTCCGATCGTTCCCGCCGGTGAAGGATCCGGCCCCGATGTAGGAGCTCAACGTGGTGCCGACCAGGCTCATGGGGCCGCCATTAGAGCCTCTGTGTTCGGCACCATTGAAGTTCCTGTCGTGGAAGACAACGTTTCTTGTGGCCATCACCTCTGCACGAGTGAGAGAGATCCAGGCCCTCTCCTGTAAACCTCCATACCTGACATTCTACGAGATGAGGGTAGTGCTGAGGGCACACCCCTCCTTCATGCCCAAGGTGCCGTCGCATTTCCATCTCAACGAGCCCTTGGTGTTACCTGTTTTCTTCTCGCCTTTGTTGCCGGCTGAGAGGACTTTGCACTTGCTGGATGTGGCTAGAGCGCTGAAGTTCTATGTGGACCGCACGAAGAGTCTTCGGAAGACATCACAGCTGTTGTAAACTTTGGACCTGTGAACCAACGGAAGGTCCTCTCGAAGGCTTCCATTTCCAGATGGCTCTCCGGCTGCATCATGCACTGTCATCGGTTGGCAAACCGACTGTTGCCCGGCCGTCCGAGAGCCCATTCGACCAGAGCGATCGGTGCTACCACGGCGTTCATGTCTGGTGTGCCCCTGCTAGACATCTGCAGGGCTGCTATGTGGAGGTCGACGCACACCTTCACAAGATTCTACTGCATCGACAGGGATTCCAGGGAGGAGTCCAGAGTCGGCCAGGCAGTGCTTCACAACCTGTTCGCTTGAAGGTGAGCCTGGTGAGGAGGTAAGAGATGCTTAATGTTGAACCTTGCCACCTCCCGTGGTTGTGCATGTGTGTACTGCTATGTATTCTTGTATTCATGAGCGTGTGAATCCATGCCAGACCCCATGCTGGAGAAGGACCAAGTTACTTATCTGGAACTGTTGTTCTCCAGCATGGGCCTGGCATGGATTCACATGCAAACCCTCCCTCCTACCCCTCTGCGGCTCTTCTCTTGGTCCTACTGCCACTTTACGTGCTACCAAATCTGAAGATGGCTGCCAGAGGAGGGGCTTAGGTAGAGGGCAGTCATTGGCTGGGGGCATTATGACCCAGAGACCAGTGATTGGTTACTAGTAGAAAGATAGTTCAGAAACGAAACTGAAACTGATTATTTTCTTTACCGAGGATTCCCAGCCTGACGACGGGGAATATTCATGAGCATGTTAATCCATGCCAGACCCATGCTGGAGAACAACAGTTACAGGTAAGTAACTTGTTCCTTCTTCACCTGCCCAGCCATTACATAAGGGGAAAGACCATATGCAAATCAGGCTCGGTCCCGCCCCAAAAGGGGCAGTCTAGCCCCAGCTGCCTGGTCACATCCCTTCTGCACAGGACCGCAAGCATCCCCAAACATGCTTCAGCCTCATTGGGCCTAATCAGTGAGGAGGAGCTTGGGTCTCTACGCCCAGCAGGCGCGGGACCCACTTATGGGGATACCCGTCCCACACAGGATGACTACAGCGAAACAACAGAGGTGATGGTTGGAAGGTTTAGAATTAATCGTAACCTCTAGGATTACTCTGGGCAACCCTCCAGACCATCATTCTTCGCCTGACAATCCATTACATAAGGGGAAAGACCATATGCAAATTGGGTTTGGTCCCACCCCAAACAAGGCAGTGCAGCCCAAACTGCTTGGTCAATCTGTGCAATCAAATGTTGCAGACCCCTCGGTTAGGATGGTTCTCAGCTATTAGGCAGATGAGGTCTCATGAAATGGGACAATGGTGTTAATGGATTATTAGGTACTGTGATTGATTGATCATTCTCAATCCACTCATTACCAAAGGATGGGGGGGGCCCGTGGGTGTGGGTGTGAGCAAAGTTTCATACATGTACACATTTCAGTTTGGTTTTCTGGCCTCTGTCAGTTCATTAAGGACCTGCACTGATCTTGAATGCAGCCAGTGCTCTTTTTTTGTACTGGTGTGCACCCCCATAGAAGAGACCTTTGCCCTTTTAAAGACATTTTGTGTACTTCACCGAATATGACCCAAACCTGAAAGCAAGGTATAATACCTGCTATACCACTGCTTGCTTACAGTTCTTACCTGCAAGCAGATCCCTCAAAGAGACACTTTTAGAAAACCTACAATGGAATTGACAAACACAGGAAGAAAGAAGGTGCCCTAAAGCAATTCTCAGTCTCTTGTAAATGTTTCTTTCCATAAAGGGACCAGAGTTGGAGCACTCACTTCCAGGCCTGAGTTTGCTCCTTCTTTCCAAAGGACCGTATTCCAGGAAGCATGGGGTTTCGAGGATCAGCCTCTTGGCAAGGCACAGGAGCGGAAATCAAATTACCTGCACCCACTCGTAACGCAAGCCGCGTCTTCACCTCAAAGACAAATGACGCAATCGTGGGGTACTCAAAATGTTAGCGCCGCCAGGTTTCAGCGTGGCGAGCCCGGCGCATTCATCATATGAATGCATGGCTCCATCTCGACTCGAAGAAAGGAGATCTTGAGCTAAACAAAAATAATGCAGCCTTTTCCCGCTGGATGCCTCCGACAAAGCGCCCGACTTAGGAAATGAATTCCTAGGGTTTGCACTAGTAACCACCTCGAGTTCAGCCACAATGCTCTCATCAGTCGGAGATGTGGAAAAGAAATGTACTGCAGAATAGTTTTTATTAAGAAAAAGGGGACGGGGTAGTGAGCATCCACATCTAAGATTTGCATATCTCTAACAGATGCCTGGCGCTAGCACACACTATCCCTGGGCTTTATCAGAGAGAAGGGCACACATCGCGCTATCTGCATTTCCACAATAAAAGGCCCCAACTGCACAATCAAGCAAAATAATTGCAGTTTGGGGAACATCTTTAGAAATCCACGGACGCGCTGACATTGCTTAAACAAATGGGCTCTGAGGCCTGCACGTTCCCTCCTCGCAGTCGCCTCCTAGCGGCTGGAAGTGTGAACGATTCACTGCCGGCAGCAGGTCTGATTCCACAGAGCTATTGTGGTAGGTTTGAGCCCTAGAAACAGTGCTCCCAGAGATAGAGCAACAATGTGGGGTCACTGGAAAACATTGCACACAACAAAGCACAGGTGGACCAACACAAAGCACCCAGTGTCTTGCATACACAAAGAAACAACGAGTGGTTTCTAAGCGTGGGATCGTGATTCGAAACTGTGTTGCGCTGCGTTGTCTTGCTTCCAAAGACAAACGTGTTGCCCCTGAGCTTTCTTCTAGAGACGAACATTAGCATACATTCATTTCATTGAGAAAGACAGGTGATCGTGATGTCATAGTGTGATTCGAGTCTTGACTAGAGGCCTAATGTTTGCAGGAATTTTAAGTGACAAAACTGGCTGTTTGATAAACAGGACTTCTACTTTATACAGACAACCAGAAAAGTACAGCTTTTTTGGTTATTTGAGCTTCTGCACCATCTCAGGATGGGGCATGATCTTAAATAACATATGGAGTTGAAAGGATCCTTTGGGCCATCTTGTTTACTTGAGGAGAGTGAAGGACGTGTCTGTCAACAATGATGGCAAGGTTTTTTTAGCTCTTTGGACAGAGGAGTGAAGGGTAATCCGGGGGTTATGGATGTTTTAAAGGTTAGTGTCATCCCAGATGTAGCACCTGTACAAAAGATTTCTATTCTGCTCGAGTTGAGACTTAAAGTTGTCTATAATAGGCTCTATTACCGCCTTAAGTCATTTGGAAATGGATTTGTGGAAAGGTCAATTTCTATCAAGGTTATAGGTGATTTAGGACTTGTCGGCATAATTTGAAATATATCTGAGAATTGAAAACATCCAAAATGTTGGTGTGAATGTTGAACAACTAGTGGGGCAGGGTGGACCCTTGGGGCAGCCCTATGACGATGGCAAAGGGTATGGATCTGAGATTCCCCCATGTTCATTTTCACTTAGAAATAATACTGGTTAAGGAAGCAGCATCTTTGATTCCCATGCTCTTGTGGAGACTAGGGTGATCAACAGTGGTGTGGCTGTTGATAAGTTCTCTCAGGATTACAATTGCGGGTTGTTACTCTCAAGGGATCTTAGAATGTCCCAGATAGAAGACCAGGGTTGGTGCATCAGAAGGGCTAAAACGTGATTGCGTATCATGGCGTAATTCTAGATATTAACTGTATTCCGTCATTTCAGTGGTGAGGATCTTCTGCAGAATTATTGCTGTAAACAGAATGTTGGGAGATCACCCAGTAGTTTCCCTGGATAAGTGGTGTCTAAAGGTGGCTTTTTGAGGAGGGTTAATTGATACTACTTTGAAGTTTGGTTTGGTTTGGTTTATTATTTATAAGGCGTGCCATGCCCTGGAGCATCAGGGCGCACAAGACAAGAATATGCTCAACTTCGTTACAGGTACATTTACATAATCATAGTACATTATACAATAAATAAAATATGAACAGGTATATGTGCATTGTCAAATACAGTATACAATAATCAAGAATGAACAGGGCTAAGGGAGCTAGCTCCCAACAGAAGGTGAAAAGGTGTAGGAATAATTAACAATGTGGGAATAAAATACAGTGGAATAGGTGCGGTAATATACAATGGTGTAAATGGAGACCGAGGTAACGGGGCTAGTCATGCAAGTGGATCGCCGGTCGGGACAGTCAGGTCAGGCAGGTCAGATTAGTTAGATGTCATTGGCTCTCAGCCAATTGGTCAAGTTCTGCCTGAATTTCACGAAAGCTGGGGCTCTCTTATGTCATGTGGTAGGGAATTCCAAAGCTGTGCTGCTTTGACTTCGAAGCTGTGTCCTCCAATAGTGGCGCGTTTAAAGCGAGGGACATAGAGGCAATGCGCATTGACCGTTCTTGTTGGTCTAGGTGCAGTTCTTAAGTGTAGCCTGTCCATGAGGTAGGATGGTGCCATGTTGTTAAGGCACTTGTGAGTAAGGGAGGCAATTTTGAGATGGATTTTGTCCTGAGTAGATAGCCATTTGTGTTCTCTTCTTATAGAGGAGATATGCTCTTTCCTATTGATCTTGAGCGCGGCTCTCAGTGCATTATTCTGTAGGACTTGGATTTTTTGGATAGTCTGTTTGTTAGCACCAATGTAGAGACCATTACAGTAGTCCAGTTTGGACAGTATAAGGGCTCTGGCAAGCGTGATGTAGCTGTCTGTAGAGAGGAATTGCTTGCTGGCTCTAATGAGTTTGCAAGTATATGCTGTGGAAGAGGCTAGGGAGTTGACCTGTTTGCCAAAGTTTAAGGTGGCGTCAAGGTAAAAGCCTAGGGTCTTGACTTCCTTTGCTACTTTGATATTATTCCCATCAATAATGAAGCTGGCATAGTCGGGGTTAAGTTTAGTTATGTATGTCGGAGAGCCTAGGATTATGAGCTCAGTTTTGTCGTCGTTCAGGCATAAGCCATGTGTGGCCATCCATGCCTGAACGATGCTGTAGATTTTATTCACTAAAGCTAGGTCCTCGACGTAATCTCCTGAAAGCGGAAGGAGGATCTGGGTATCGTCTGCATAGTTGGTGTAGGCGATACCCAGATGATCCATTTCGTCAAAGAGCGGCTTTGTGAATATGTTATAGAGGGTTGGTGATACACAAGATCCCTGGGGTACACCGCACGTTATAGGGATCGGGTCAGCTGAGGCTGATGGAGAGAAGACTCTCATAGTGCGGTTATTCAAGAAGGATTTGGTCCATAGTATGGCCTCTTTTGAGAAGTGAGCAGCGGAGTCTAGGTGGCTGCATAAGACTGTATGGTCGACTAAATCGAACGCTGCTGAGAGGTCTAGCAAAAGGAGTAAGGCTGCTTGGCCATTGTCCCTACATTGATCTATTTGGGCCTTTAGATCGATAAGGGCAGTCTCTGTTCCATGCTGGGGCCGGAATCCAGATTGGCGGGCTCCGAGCAGGTGGTTGGATTCAAGGAAGTTTTGTATTTGCATGTATGCCACTTTGTCTAAGCTTTTTAGAAGAAAGGGCACGGTTGTGATAGGCCTAAAATTGGTGGGAATGGCGGGGTCGAGGGTTTGCTTCTTTAGGAGTGGCAGGACCCACGACTCTTTAAGATTTTTTGGTACAATGCCGGTGGTGAAGGATGAGTTAATGAGTTTTGTTATGAATGGCGATAGTTCTCTCGCAGCATCCTTAATTAATTGGGCAGGGCATTGGTCGCCTTTACAGTTGGACGGTTTAAGTCCCAGGATCACTTTTTTGACTTCAATGGTAGATACCCTGGAGAAGCAGAAGCGTGTTGTTTGTTTAGATTTAAGTATAGGTGCTGGGGTTGGAGCGTACTGAGGTGTGAGAGATGCTTTTTTGAGGGCGATTTTTGTTTGTAGGTTGGCTACTTTATTAGTGAGGGCAAACTGAATATCTGAGCACCATTTTTTGTCCTTGGTGCAGTTTTCTTGGGGAATGATGGGTGTTTCCAGCTCTTTCAAGATGCTGAACAGTTCTCTGACACTTGATTTAGATTGGGATATTCTGGTATTGTATGTATCCTATTTGGCTAATCGGATATCTTTTTTGTATTGGGCTGATATCTTTGCAAGGTTTAGTTTGTTTTCTACTGAAGGAGTCAGTCTCCATTTGGATTCTAGTTTTCTTTTAGTTAACCTGAGATTTTTTAGATGGGGAGTGAACCATGAGTTGAGATGTTTTTTCGGTTTGCTAGTCCGTAATTTGAGTGGTGCTATGTGATCAAGAGCTAAGTTCATCGTTTCATTGAATTGAACAACTAGCATTTCAGGCTCCGTGTTGGCTGGGAGCGAGTTTAGTTGGGGTAATATGATTGGCAACAGTTTTTCCGTGGTTATTAGTTTTTTGTTCCTCGTGGGTATAGGAGGGGCAAGTGTGGACTTAGCTGTGGCTAAGTTGGTAGCTACTGTAAATAGTAGTAGAAAGTGGTCCGTTCAGCTATCCAGTCAAGGATGCGACCTTTATTGTGAGTGGGACAGGTGACTCTTTGGGCAAAGCCCAGCTCTTTTAGGATCTGAGCAGTAGCTGTAGACTGGGTGTCTTTAATATCATTGTAGCCTAGGTTGAAGTCACCTAGCACTATAGTTTGGGAGGTGTTTTTCAAATTGTTGGACAGGGTGGTGGAGAGGTCCTCGACAAAGGTTCCAATAGGACCAGGAGGTCTGTAGAGCAGGGCAATGTTTAATGTTTGGGAGTTGGCGGTGGCTATTTTGACCGAGAGGCATTCACAAGATTTCGTGATGGGGGATGTGGAGACTCTTATGTCGAGACTGATCTTGGCTATAATGGCTAGACCCCCGCCTCGGGAGGTGTGTCTGTCAGCTCGTATGATAGTATAATTGTCGGGAACTGCTAAAGAGATGGCGGGACCCGCTGCATCGTGGAGCCATGATTCTGATATGGCTAGGAAGTCTAGGTGGTGTCCGAGAATAATATCTGAGATTTCTGTAGCATGGGCGACTAGGGACCTAGCATTTATGAGTGCACCTTTAAGGTGATGTTTAGTGAGCATGGTGCTTGCTATAATGGTAGGTTTGGAGCATTTTTGTGTGGGTCTTTTAGGGGTATGAACTTTCCTAGTGAGTTCAGCAGTGGTTTTCGGCTGTATGTTCTTTTTTGGGAAGTTGATTTGTTCAATTTGCTTTGCTGGTAGTTCGTACAGTTTTGGTAGGCGAGCGCCAAGTTTGAGGTTTCTGTCTGAGGTACTACAGGGCCTATATGTGGTAGTATCATCTTGATACTGGTTTGCTGTAAGTCCCATAGTTTGTGTAGAAGTAGGCATGGTACGGTAGGAGAGTGATAATATCACTAATGTGATGAGGGAGGCGGCATAGAGAGGTAGCTTAGTTGTCCTATCTAGTGCAATGATGCTTAGTTTGTATGGTTTTGTAGAGTACATGCTAGCTGACTAAATCTAGTGCGCAGATAGCAGCACAGTTAGAGTTGGCATTAGCAGTTAAGCTGAAGATAGGGAGATGCGGAATGCGAATCAAGGCACAGCTAGTTTCAACTTTGCGGCACAACACAATTGATATGGTCTGTAAGCGACCTTAGGGCACAACACAGTGTCACAGTGGTCGTTGGGCGACCATAAGGCATAACACAGTGGTCTGTAGGCGACCATAAGGCACAACACAATTGATATGGTCTGTAGGGGACCTTAGGGCACAGTGGTCGTTGGGCGACCATAAAGCATAACACAGTGGTCTGTAGGCGACCATAAGGCACAACACCATTGATATGGTCTGTAAGCGACCTTAGGGCACAACACAGTGTCACAGTGTTCTCTGACGACCTAGATTGGTATATTACAGGTAGTCATGGAAGACGGCGTGCTTTTCGAATTAGGGAGTCACAAGGTACTTACGAAGGGTGCAGTTCACTGCGGCCCGACGCGGGCAGGCCTTTCCACGGCCCTTCACCTTCGGTCTGCTTCCATTTCCAGACAGTGGACAAGCGGATGCGTATGCGTTCGCATTCAGCACTCGGGTGACTGGATCACAGCGGGACAGCGTTAGGGGGCTTCTACATGGGCATGTAATGATCGGCAGTGATCGCCATGCGCCGACCATCGGCGAACAGGGGCAAACAGGGCCTTAGTTTGGCCTTTGTTGCAGCCGGTGTGTCCGCCTGCCGGCGGAAGTTCAGAATTCAAAAAGGGAACGCTGTTGCTGGGAAACGAGGTAGAGCCTCGTTGTCGTGCCGCGTTGCGTCCACCCTGCCTGAGTCAGGCATGACAGGGGGACATGGTTAGGCACAGCAAACACGGCGATCCGAACGCAGGGCTCGAGGAGATAGGTGATCTGTCGTTCCGCAGATCAGTAAGGCACTTTGGGAGATAGGAGAGGGAGCGTAGCTCATTCCTCACCGTAGATAATGTGGGCAAAGAGGATGCAGCTGCGTCTGTGGGGCCAGGGAGCTCGGCTGCTCCATCTCGTGCTCTGTTGCTGCAGGCTGCGGGTGCTATTCCTGGGAGGAGGAGGGGGCTCCTGCCCTCTTCCCCTTGCGATGGTCTGCTCCTAAAGTGCTCAGAGATCATTCCCTTTCTGGTAGAAGAATTACATATGTTAGGTATAGATGGAGTTAAAAAAGTGGTAGCTGGTCGTGGAAGTCCTTGTTCCCTGGAACCTTTCATGGATTTCACTAGTTTGAAGATATGGTTATCGTTGTCTGACTAAAGGCGAGGAGGGAAAGGGAACCGTCCATCTACTTGGTGTGGTTGATGTTGACCATTGATGGTAGTTTGGATGTTAAAAAAAATTTTCTTGAAGGTCTGTGCTAGTTTTCCCACTAGGTCTTGAGATGGGGTACAATTAGTGTTAATCTGGGTTTGGTGTGCTCAGTTGTTCATAAATGTTGAAAACATCTTAAGTTTCCAGGGTTTTCTTCTCCCTCAATCATAGGGTGGTACTGCCTTGTCGGTATGTCACTAGTGACTTGTGCTCGCCCGACCGAGTTTTCTGCATTTATGCTCCAGACTTCTTGCCATTCTGTTTTGAGTGTTGTTCCTTATTTTTTGGCTCTCTTTCGGGGTTGTTTATTTTTTCGGATTTATGGAGACATGGTATCGAGGGTTTGTGTCACTTTCTGAATGCCTCCACAGATTTGGTGAGGTCGACTGCTGGAATGTGTTTTGGGAACTATAATGTTGAAAATTGGGTGCAAGTTAAGTTGGTGCACCTTCTTCCTGGGTCTGGTGAAGATGGCAGTGCTTCTCTTCCACTATTATGTTTGATTTGTTTTTGGCATGATGGGGCTATTCTCACTTGGTTAGGTGGTGATCGTACCAAGGGACTGGCATTTGTGATGCTGTTGTCAATATAATATAGGACATGAGGATATCAGGCGCGTGCCCTCCTCGTGGCTAGCCACGTTTATCCAGCATTTGAAGATGTAAGTACTCCATAGTCGAGCTGAAAGGTCTTGCAGGTTCCTTTAGAGCAGAATCAAGCCGAAGATTTCTATTTTCCAATACTAGTCTTTTCTTTGCAGTTACTATGGTGCTGATTATGTGTTCCGACCACTCTTGTAGAAAGTTAAGAGCTTCTCCAGGAAGGCAGTAAAGGACTAGGCATGTCTGTGCTGTGTTGTGGTTACATTTGAAAATGAACGCTTCAAGCAATGCAATTTGGACGGTGTTCACAGTAGCACTTCCAACTTACCACGGTCGCTAAGGGGACTCCAGCACCTGTTTGTTGATGGTCCGAACCTTGCAATTTGTAGGGAGCAGGATGTCCGATTACTTGCCATAGAACCAGGACACGGTCATGTCAAACTGGAAGTCCCCAATTACGTTGTGAATGCTGGCTGTGTTTTTCTTGGAAGGTCTGTCATTTAATGTGCCTATTGTGTCAGATGTTCTTTGTATGAGTAGACTGGTGGTTGTTTTTAATGGTCCATACTTTCTTCTTTCTTCCATGTAGATGAGACTCACTTTTGTATCTGTACTGGAGTATGTGTGTTGGTTTAGTTTTGAGTGGGATTAGATTGGTTGGGGGTGGGGGTGTTCAGTTGGTTATCGAGATTTAGGTTTTCCTGGCTGCTCCATTAATCACTGATATTTCAGCACTATAATTGTGGGATGCGTGGCTAGGTCTGGCAGTGGCCCTTCATGACTTCTATGGCTCAAGAATAACAGTCGCTAAGGATAGCGGGCCAGTGTGTTTGGCTTTGGACATTATTCTGCCATTGTCATTAATGTTAATCATAATCTCCCTGTATGTCACAGGGCTGGCATCCCGGCCATGTACATGGGGAAGTGTACCTTCAAAAGATGCCCCGAGCCTGCTTACCTAAGTGCTGATCTGAATGATTAGCGACTGCCTGTCACCCGCTCCTCCATGGCTATGGGACAGCTGGGCTGAGCCTCCCATATGGTGAGGCAGAGAAACCGACACGCCCAGGCTGGAGGACCCCACCAGCCGAGAGAGGGATGACTGCTCCCAGTACGATGGTGGGACCCACTGCACGGCACTCAACAATGGCGGCAGCGCACCGCCCTCTTGTGTCCCCACCCACAGCAGAGCCTGCTGCGAATGGAAGAATACAGGCAGCAACATTATACAAAAAAGAGGCAGGCTTAAATCCAGATTTCATCTCTCCCACTTCTCACATCCTCCCAGGAACAGCAGGCAGCCCTAGATTGGCTAGAACTTGTGGTCCAAAGGGAACCGAGGGAGGGGGATTTAGCCAAAAGCCAGGAAACAGGAAGTGAGTTTTGTAAGGGTGAGGTCGGCGGAGGAGGCCAAAGAGACCAGCAAGTGGAAACGAGGTGCAGCAGTTTGTATCGGAGAAAGCGACTCAGTGGGTCTGCTAATGAGTGTGTGTGTGTCAGGGTCATGAATGTTGAGTGAGTAGAAAGTTGGGAGTGCATGTGAAGTGAATGGTATTGGTTAGGAGTATTCTAAGAGAGTAGCGCTAGTGGTAGGAGAAAAGTAGCAGTATTAGTAGGGCTTGGAGGAGAGTAGTGGTATTAATAGGGGTTGGAGGAGAGTAGCGAAATTGTTAGTGGTAGGAGGAGAGTAGGGCAGTAGTGGTGGTTGGAGGAGAGAGTAGTGGTGGTGGTGGTAGTAGTAGTTGGAGGGACGTAGTTGCAGTTGAAAGAGCACAGTTGTAACCATGGGAGTGAGAGAAGGGAGGGAAGTAACATAAAAGGGTGGAGGCGGGGCGAAACTTTGAAGTGACAGAAATGTTATGGGGGAGGAGTATAAAAGTAAAGTAGCAGGGCATGGTGAGAGTGAGCGTGATTGTTAATTTCCCATTCTCTTAGAATACTAACCCGAGGTGAGAGCAGGGAAAGATGGAAAGTCCCCGAGGGGAGTAAATGAGCCTGTGTTCAGGGAATAACACCACTAGCCGAACACTAAGAATTGGTATGCAGTGATAAAATCGCGGCAAAAATGTCGCCTGTACATAAAATCGTGTTTGACCCGTTAAAGCTGTACCCCATTACACCATTTAAGGAGAGCGGGGGGTGCCCCGCTCTCCTTAGTGGGATAATGGGTGTGGGGGTGTCCCCCACATATGCGGCTGCAAAACCATGGCCTTTTTGCCGTGATATTTTGCGTCCACAGCCATTTTTGCAGCGATTTTACATGGAACCTAAGAATTTAGACAGTAAGGGGTTACTGCTTTCTAGCACTAATCTCCGTTTATGGAGGGTGCACACCTGGGGAGAAGAGAAGACGAGATGGACTCCATAGGGTTCTCAGTGGAACTAATTAAAACCCTTGAATCATTTCAAGTCGTCTGATTGGTTTCTGTGATCCTTAGTTACATCTTTACACACCGTTGTCATACTTTCCCATCTAAATCTCCAAGTAATGTTGATTTGAGGTTGGATGGGGAATAGTTTTTCAGGATAGTTTATTTCCCAATGTTATGTCTGTGACCCATTCTCTAGAATTGGAGAGTCAAACGTGAAAGGAGTGTGCACGTTCACCTGCAGGGCCTGGTGTTTTTCCCCCACTACAATTTTGGGCTGGTAAATTATCATGGATGTTTAGGTATAAAGAATTTTCAATTGAGGGCTAATCAGAGGGCCATGGCAGGAGAAGTCAGAGAAGCAAGATTAGGTCTGGATCTCAAGTTTAAAGGGGCCCATACAATGAGAATCACTGTGGCTAGAGTACCACAAAGCTCCAAATATTACCGTGAATATCTTTGTGGTTTGTCTGATTTAGTCTTGCATTAAACTTGCAACCCCCATTTGATTTGCAAATACGTTTTTGATAGTAACTCCTACTCCCCATTCAGTTACCTTTTTATAAGTAAATGAATAGTAATTCTGAGTTATTATGCACAACTTTTTTTTGGGGGGTGGTCATTGGTAGGTGCAACGGCTTTGATTGGAAGGCATGTCACAGGCACCAAAAAAAGGCAAATACAAACAGGTAACTTTACAAAATAATAAACATGCAGTACACTTGAAGAAAAACCTCTTAGATGACAGGACTTTCGTTGGAATGTTTTATTGATATACAATGTAGTCCTAAAAAACAAGGCCAGTATTGCCCTGTAAGAACACACTCATGCTGTCTTTGCGCAAACGTGTCCACATTTGCACCTGCAAATGCTGACACGTGATGGCTTTGCCAAAGCAATACTAGTATTTGTCCCTGTAAGAAAACCTTTGTAATGACTTTGTCCAATATGCCTATATTTGCCTCTGTCAGAACACAGCTGCTAGGGCTTTGCCCCACATGCCAGTATTTGTCCCTCTAATACCAAATCTGTGAAGGCTTTGTCGTAAAATGCCAGAATTTGGACCTGTAAGAACACTTGTGATTGTATTGCCCAATACTGCAGTGCTTACATCATGTGGAATTGCACACACACGTGCACACAAACTTACCTGCTGATTGGGAAGATCGGTTTCACACCTGGTCTCCTCTGCTGCAAGTCTGCTCTTCTCTGCTCGCGCAGTAGTGTGAAGCAGGGAGGCAGGCTGATTGACACTTCTCTCCCCGAGCCCCTCCTCCAGCTAGATCCATAGAATCCCTCCATCCTTGGCATTCAATAGTTTGTGATTGTAGCGCTGAATCCAATGGAAAGGATGTTTTCCACATCTCCCAGATGGATAGTGTGGATCATAACATTGGGCACAGCAGTTTTTCTCTTGGTGTCTGAAAAGGGTAGCATGTTGGCACTGGCCGGTGGTCACACACATTCTCTGGTATCAGGGGGACCACCGCCATGGCAAACACCAATGATTATTAAATACAGTGACAATTCTATTTCTCCCTAAAAAGAGAGACACTGAAACCTCAGTGGAGAACCTCGGTAGCATTTTTATTTATTTCAGTGTTTGGTTGGTATATTAATCTGATGATCCCTCAAAAATGGTACAGAGGCACGAAAAGCTAGAATATGGGTGGTGCATGATGGCTAGCTAATGTGACAGCACAAAATAAGTGCCAAGTGAGAGACTAAAGGAGGAAGCATGAGTCCAAAAAGTGGCGCTGAGGGGAGCGGAAACCCTCAAGATGGCCAAAGGGGCTTTTGGGCCCTAATTGTAGGTGCCCAGGGCATAGGAAGGATTTTAGTCGCCCTTTTGCACATCTTCAATGTTTGGATGGCATTAGGGGAAAAGTGCATAGTGGGGTAGCCATGCATGGAGGCATATACTAGCTACTGTTGGATCGAGTATAGGGGTGGTAGGTCCATGTGCTTCATAGGTCAGCCTGCCTGGTGTGTGTAGAGGGCGATGGAAGTTTCTCTCGAGTAAAAGAGGCAACGCTGATGACTTTATGGAGAGCTGAGAATTAGTAGTAGGGGTGGCCCCAAGACGAGGCTTTTAATGAGGGCCTTCACAGAGGGGAAGTTGAGCCCCCGGCAAATAACCTAAGGGCGTTCTACGGTGTCAGCAGAGAGGTGGAATGGAGGCGATGACGTAAACAAGAGGGATTTAGATCCGTGATACACAGTCCTAGAAATGGACAAAATGTACTGGGCGAACTCCCTCCCCTCCTTGGTGCACAGATGAGAGGGCAGGAGGTGGTGGAATGGGGGCAGATTGTCAGTGGTGTGGGTGGGGCTGAAGGACGGAACTACATGTCGACTAATGTGGGTGCCATGAATATAGGATGCTGGCTACTTTGCATAAAAACAAATTGCATTTTGGGAACATAAAAAAGACCACCAATTTATCAAACATGTCTGTGATACTAATTCAAATGTGCATTCCTTCTGAGCATGCAATGCACATTGGATGTGGTGCTCATTTTATTTCTCAGAATAGTCACCCTGACAGTAAAATGTGTGCAAAGCTTGAGACATATGTACAGTGTTGGACTTGGTCCTTGTTTGAGTTAGAGCTGTCCTAGTGCCCAAAGGACGACCCTCAGAAGCGGTTTGTAAAGTCCTATATCACTGTGCGCATTGAGATTCATGGCCAATCTGGCGGCTGTCCCTGTCGAGCAGGGTGCACAGGGGAATTTGTTTCAAAGAAGTGAACCCGCTGGGTTCGCGGTGTGTGCCTGTAATCTGCTAGTCCTCTGCACAACGTGTTTACTTTCATCACCCTTAGCTTTACTATAAGGGATATGAGCGTTGAGCGCCAGGATCACCTTATTATGTAAATTACTCTGAGGACGACACATCTGCTGTAATCACGAGGCGGTGGTCACAAGAGGACAGTTGCGATCCGTGATCCACGCCTTGTGGTCTCATGGTGGCCCTCTACATAGGGTAACCAGATTTCCAAAACGAAAAACCGGGACGGCCAACAACATAAAAGGACTACCCCATTGCAGGCCACCCATTACAGTCCCTCCCCAAAACGCCCCCACAGCCCCCACCCAACATTATTTCCAGCACTTCTCCTTTCTATAAATGATATATGATCTAAATTGTGCAGGTTTGGCTGCGAATCTTGGCATGTTAATTAGAAAACAAGCTTTTGCTCTAATTGATATTACATGGTTTGCAGTACAGTCATTTCCAAGCCAGTCTCTGTGGTACAGTCAGTAAGTGCTGTTTCTCGTTGGGAGTTCAAGCCTATTCTCCAAATTCAAAATTGTGAAAGTGTTGTGAAAATAATTACAATTAGAATTGTTGTCACCTGCCCTTTGTCCAAAATCGGGACAGGGTTTTTAAATTTAAAAAAAAACTCTTGGGACGGGGGACAGAGGGCCCTGTTCCGGCACCGTCCTGCAAAACCAGAACGTCTGGTCACCCAACCACTGACGCATACTCTATGATGGTGCCGATTTCCCTACATTACCCTGCCACTGCCTCGTTCCAGATGGTCCATGCATCACCGACAGCATTTTTCATGCCAGCGAGTGCTGATGCTTGCACAACCTGAATGAGTGTTATCATATGCATGGGGCAGTATTGACATACAGCAATCTGCACACACCAGACCACAGGTCGCACAGAAATGTCTCGCCTTTGCCTATTTCTAGGGTGACCACATAATAAAAAGAAAACGGACAGGCCATAGACATAAACGTAGTACTACCGTAAATGCAAATAAAACGGTAGTCCTATTTCTATGTCGCTGGCCTTTTGCAGGGGGGGTGGGCGGTGTGGAGGTGTGCTCATAGGCACACTCCTCTCATTGGAGGGGAACGGCAGGGGAGGGGAAGTGGGAGGAAATGGGGTACTTTTCACGCCCCCATTCACGCAAGAAGAGTTGCGCCGGGACATGATTTTGGGATTTTGAAATTGGGTCCAGGCAAAAACCCAAATGGGGTTTTTTAAAACTTTTTTAAAAAACGGGACAGAGGGCGATTTCCCCCGGACTGTCTCTGGAAAACTGGGACGTCTGGTCACACTGCCTCTACATACTAAAGATAGAAAGATAAACACACTTATGTATAACCCTGAGATGTAGCAAGCGGTGTGGGCATTGAGATATACTCACAGGTGTCCTTTTTACACCAAGGTGCATGGACGCAGACAAAGGTGTATTGATGCCCTTGTACACTGAGGTATTTACAACGGATATACACACAGCCTCTCCCCCCACAAATTAGGCGGGCCTGTTAATTGCCCTTTCGCGGGTGCCGCTACCGGTAGGTCCCCATTCCCATTTGAGCCCCATAGGGCTCAATGGGATTGGGGAGCGTGGATGCACCGGCACCGGTGCATCCAACGAGCTGTGCTCGCGGGTACCGCACGGCCTGCCAGGTCAGACCTGGTGGGCTTTCAGGCACCCGCGAGCACAACTCTTACTATGGCGGTACTGTTGTAATGAGGCCCAGTCTGTGACTAAAGGAATGAATATCAATTTACAACTGCAGGCCACTTTTTCATTGTGGCCTGAGACCGTTTCATGCTTTAGCCTGACCATGTGAGACACCCCTGCCCATTTCTTCAAATCTAAAAAATCTTTTTTTTAGTTTTTTAAAATATATTTCAAGCTGAGCTCTCAGGCCCCCCCAGGGATGCACCCGCGGACCCCTGAGGGTGTAGCGCCCCACAGTTTGAATACCACTGCTCTAATCAGAATGATAAACAAGTATCATTTGAAGGCCAACATTATCAGTCTACGAAGAGGTTACTTCTGTTCTAGCATAGATACAGGAGACTTTTTATCAGTAGTATCCAGGAAGGTATGCAGCCTGTAGTAGTAATGCAGGACTGTATGTAAAAGGTACATGTAACCCATAATAGAGAGAGAACTCACATTTGCTGCCTCACAGAATGCGACAGTGCTCACACATGGACAGAGGAGATCAATTGGAAGGAAGGAGGAAGTTACACATACCATAGCATGGATAATGGATGCAGATTAGAAGCTACCAGGAAGGTGTCAGTATCCAGACAGACTGAGATTAGAAGTGGGGCGTGGTTTTCAAATAGTGTTGCCATTAGAGATCAAAGGAACTAGTGCCTTTGGTGTGCAATATATCAATGCTCACTATTCTAGTGGAAGCAGCACAGCACTATAACCAAGGAACCCATGAGTGAGGCTGTTTTGAAGAGCATACCCTGACAAGGAAATCACTCTGCAATGCTTACCATTTTGAAAGGTTTAGGGACTGGTAAGAGTAAATTAAATGCCCAGCATTACACACACTGGTGAATCAGGGATTTGTGCAAACTCTGCAATTTCTGTATATGAACACTTTCATTACCAGTTCTTACCTTGAACTAAAATAATCTAATTTTATAAAACTGACTTGGAAAGTACACCAATCACATTACCAAACATGGCAATTTATAAAAACAAAATAGTATTGAAGTGTTACACAACATGGGAATGATTCTAGCTTCATTCTCGCCATCATTTAGAAAAGTATATAAGTACCAGCATAGCAATCAGTGTGATTTAACAGGTTTAATCTGGGTTAGTCTTTTGCTTTTTAAAGCTTTACATACTTCCAAAATACTGGCTTGTGAAATTGTCATTTATAAATGTGCAGAAAAACCTTTGACTTAAAAAAAAAATGCAAAGCGATTTTTGTGTCAAACGAGCAGACCGTAAAATATGCTTGCCCGAGCCCTGCACCATCTGGTCCGTTCCCTTCTGTCTACCACCCCTTCTACTCGAATGGCCTACATAAGAAGAAAGATCAAGTAATGGGCTAAACAATGCTACAAGCATGCGAGAAAACAAACTTCACAGAAGACAGTACAGTAATTTACGAGATATTAGATGATTTGACCAGGATCACTATATTGGCTGCTGGCAAAGCCAGGATACAAGTGCTTTGGTTCCAAATTTATATACTTATTCATCTCTTGGACTAACAGTTTATGCTCATTGTTGAAGTTGATTGCCTAGGTTTTACAACACCCCACCTGAACAAACCAATGACTAGACCTTCACCATAAGGATCACAGGTTCATTTTTATTGTAAACCCTATCTGGTGCAGCGACATTGCTGATAATAGCACCTGTTGTGCTGCAAGACCAAGTACATATGCAGGCAGGTTTATTATCTTCAGAGATAGGAAAGGCTCAGCCAGCCTTACAGGAATGTGCTATTCTAATCTTGCATAGGAACACATATCTCTGCAATTAGTGCCTCACACTGAGCTAACGTGTGTACTATTGTGGCACTCATATTTACCAATATGCATTTCAAATTTGCCTATTGCACATGATCAACATAATTCCCACAGGAAGCAAAGAATGCTACAGGAGTTGTGCCGCAAGGAACATACACACTATATATAGCACAGTGAACACAAAAAGAATTACATGATGAATTGATAGAGGCAGAATGTACTTGCCAAAACAAACAGGCAATGGGTTTAGAGCCTCAGCACCATGCCATAAAATATGTGTGCTATTTAAGTCTGGTAAACAAAGGAGTCTTACTTCTTTAGATCAGGCAGCCTTGTGGGGCCCCCTCCAAGGTGGGGACCCTGGGCAAGTGCCCATTTTGCCCTACCATAAAAACGTCTCTGGCTTAATGCACTCCATTTTTGTCTGTGAAGGCTGGGGGAGAGTGTTGCAGCTAATGTCGAGTGCCTCCCTGCCTTACTACGCCTCCCTGCCTTACTACGCCTGGCTGCCTTCCTACCGAATTGAATAGGCTGCCAAGTTTAGAACATTGCATGCTATCTTCAGGGTCGGACTGAGGCATACAGTTGACTCGGGCACCAATTAAAAAGTGGCCCACAGTCGTACCTGCCTGCTACGCGTTCAACCTGGAGACTCTGGGTTTTTACGCTCTTCTCCGGGTTCTCGTGGAAGAGCGTGGAGTCTCCGGGTTTTCCGTGAGACTTTACAGGGCTCCCTGCAGTGCACTCCTGTCCTGACTGAAAGAAAAGCTGAGATAGATGTGGCAGGCCTGTCAGGCCTTCCTCTGCAATATGAGCACAGTAAACGAGGTGGGAGGCTCACACAGGCCCCAGGCACCCAAGGAGGGGGGATAGGTGCTCACACAGCGCCGCCTCCATTCACTAATAGACTCTTGCCGCCTCCTCCAGCTCAAGGTCATCTACAGCACCATTACACTGTGCCTCTGCAAAAAGAAAGGATAAACGGCTCCAGCGTCCTGCCTCAGACTTGCGGTTTGCCCAACGTGTGCCACTCTGTTGAGAACGCAGTTTCACGCAGGGTGCCTTTCAAGTCAACTCAGTTCACATGACAGACTTTACACAACAGAGTACATGTTCAGCTCCAGTTGCACTTTGACCCCGATTTGTAGGGCAAGCTAAGAAATTCCAGAGGGCAGGCTCTACTATACAACCCGCCCTTGCTTTGATAAGCAGGCAGAACGTGTGTTATTTAAGTGTTATTGCGCAAATACCATTTTAAAACCGAGTTCAGTTAAACAGAACGGAAACATAGACATGTGCATTTAATGTGGACACAAGGTAACTGTGCAGTGTCAGTGAACTCCATTAGTAGCATTGGGTACATATGAGGGCGGGGCTATCTGGAGATGTGGTATAGCTCTGGTGACGTAATTTGCTGGGTTTTTGTTTTTCCAATGTATGCAGGTATGCCCACAGTTGCAAATCACAATTCATTGCTTTTGTGACAGACTGAGTAGTACCCAAGAGGGAGTTTTTTGATAACATGTGATGCAAATTTTGCATTTTGAAGAATATTTATCCAGTAGCAAGGCTCAAAACTACTAGACACATGGTGAATTGACTCATCAAACTGGCATGCGTTGGCCAAAAAGGTGACCAACTTTGACCCAAAAAACTGGCCAACACTAGCATTTTGGGTTCGGGTGTTGCCCTATCGGCGAGTCCGAGTCTGGCTACTTTAACAGACCAAGCGAGACCCCTCTCTACCACTCTCGAGTAGGGTGATGCAACCGGGTGGCTGCGGGCGCCGTTCTTTTGAAGGCCTCGCGTGGGGCTGGCCATTGTTGGCGGTACAGTAAGTGCACATTTCTCTCTGCCAGTAATTACCTTCCATCAAACCATGACCAATGGAGAAGAAGCCACGCATAGCTCGTTAGGCCTTTGAAAGGCCCGTTTGAAAGTAAAGGTCCTGGCTGCTGCCTGGTCTATTATTTCAGATTACTGTACATTAGCCCCTAGAATAACAGCGCCTTTCACCAGTAATTATTGCACAGGCTGCCATCCGCTCCCTCTGTGCATGGAGGCATGGGTGCGTGCCAACGAGGGGCCGGCTGTGCTTCTCTGCTCCCCCGCCTGCACCCCCACTCTCACACACAGCTGAACATCCAAACTCATGGCCAGGCTTGGTAGCCTTTTTGAGGCTACCTCCAGCCTTGCCTACAGGGGCCGGTGCCCTGTGATGGACTGGCATACAAGGAACTCTGGAGATCTCGTAGGCCTCTCTTGTATGGATACCCTGCTTTTCAGCTCCTCTTACCCCCTTCCTCCCACCCATCTCCCTCACTCTCCACATGCTTTTCAAGTAAAGAATTTTGTCATAAATATTCCAGTAGTATTCCTTACTCTTAACAAAAGCTATATGTCGCTTTATTGCTATGTTGAACTATGTTGTGCCTTAAAATCCACTAGTTGGTGCCATTTGCCCAAATGCTCTTCTGGGAAACCCCTTCCGAAACCCAACTTGGAGGGGGTTGGGCTTGCACGTACGGGATAAAATGGGACAACTTGGATAAAACATTATTATGGCCACATTTGGTTGCCAGCCCCTGCCGCCCCTTCTTCACCCAACACCATCACTACCTGTGATTCTGCACGCTCCCCTCTCGTAGGCTGAAGCTCTCCTAGAGTACCTCTTTCTCCAAGTCACTGGGCAGTTTCTCGACAATATTGCGCCTAGGTCGAGAGACAAATACGCATGGCACATTATAATAATTCTAATTGTTCTTTTATAATGCGCTTGATACCGGAGACCAGTTTCTAAGCGCGAGACCAGGATTCAGATCTGTTTTGCTATGCGTTGTCCCCTGAGCGCTCCTCCACTGCTACCCCTCGTTGCACTTCCTCTCAACATCATTTAATCATTGCAATTTTAATAACCTTTTATTGTCTCGTATGTAGAATTAGTAAGTAGACAAAAACGTATCCACCAATATTACAAACAGCAATTCATTCTCATTGGCCCATGTTTATGTTGATGATTGTTTAAATGAAGGTGTAGCAAGAGCCAATGGCGCCTTTCAGTTGGCGAAAGAAGCTGCAAGGCCTTTTCACATGCTCCAAGGGGTGTGTGAAATACAGGGAAAGAGTGTTGGGCGGCAACAACCCAGCCATGTTAGGTATGGGTAGGTTACAAAGAGTGCCTTGAAGCTACTTCAAAGCGCTATCAGGGGAAACAAGGGAAGCGGGTAGGCTATGAGGTGGAGCAATCCTTCTGCCGTATGATATGAGTACCTACATACATTAGAACAATACCTGCCAACTGCTTTGAGTGCATGATCCTTTAATGGCAAAATCAGTCCTGTTGTGAGAGTACCGGAGTATATGATGGCATGAGTACTTACGTAGTATGTTAGGGCAATAGGTGCTTCAGGGTGCGAGTACCTGGGCATAGAATGCTCACTTCTGTCAATAGTGCATCTTTAGGGAATTGGAAGATGACATGTGGCCAGTTCGAAAGCCTGGCCAAGCCGCCTAGGACCTTTATCCTTTCGAGGGCGATGAGTCAAGAACCATCAGTCGGTGTTATCAATGATTATTACAGAGCTTAGACAGGGTCCATGTACAGGAAGCACTAAATAAATCACCAAATTATTATATGATGCAAGTACGTGGCCAACGTATTTGTAAATGTGCAAATTGCTGTTGGCTGATGGTCAAAGCTGGCCATATGAGCAAGTACGTGGCAATGATGCAAGTACCTTAATGTATGATGGCAACGCCTGTTCTATGGTGTGAATAAGTGAAGGACACCATTTTCATTACATACAAGTGAAAACAGTTGGCTTTGTTCATGCTTGTTTTCTACCTTTGTGTATACATTTGTTCCATAGTAATCAACACACATAGAAAATGGATGCGTATAACCCCAAACAAAAGCAGGTGTCCGGTTAAGTGCAATCCACTCCACCATCAAACCTTCCCCTGCTCTAAAACTCCTGGCCCATTTCCTAAAACTTCAAGGCCCACAACAAACCTAATGTGTAACAATATTGCTTTCCCCCGATTTACTCGCATGCATTTTGACTGCCAGTAAACAGCATAGTTTCGCAAGGTGACTCCATGGGATCCCTCCAAAATATCCCCACCAAAAATATTGCCATAGATATGGCCGTTTCTCGCCATAGGCAATATTTTTGGGGTGGATATTTTGCGGGAGCGGGGGTTGGTGGGGTGTCCAACGCACATTTAAAATGAATGCAGGGAGTCCGCGGGTGTCCCCCGCAAGGTCCATGGGTCAATATTGCCGCAAAAATAAAAAATATGGCGATATTTTTGTATCGCAATATTTTTGCGGGGATATTAACACATGGCACTGACTCCATGTCACCTGATTACAGGTTCTCCAGTCTTCGGCTGTCAAGTATCAATGCATCCTGGGAGTTGACGTGTTTTTTTGGTTTCAACTGGATTAACATCCGAAAAAGAATTCTTTTGAAAAAAAAACCCGATGACATGGGTCCCTCATCTGATCACCCTAAAACATAGTACAAACAAAAAAATGAGTCTACTCCCCTGCTTTTCAGCTCCTCTTACCCTCTCAACCATGCACCCTCCCATCAATATCCCTCACACCCCAAATATATGCCCCTTCCTTCCTTCTCTAATGACTATGCCTGCAGCCAGTCTGTGGCCATTTTACGGTTGGGGAATACACTGTTAATTATAAACAGTTTTAAGGTCAACTAGCTTGAGTCAGTACAATGTGTATTAGAAAAGATTGACTCAGCAGTGACAATATAGAGTCCATATTTACAATGGACAAAATTTGTAATGTTGTATTTTAGCATGATAGGTTTGATGACTATGAAATATTTGTTATAGTTTTATGTTTTGATGAATGGTTTGAGTGTGAGTGAGGTATGGTTGTAGTGGGGTCGGTTGTGGTTTTAGATGGAAATGTTATATTGTACCAGCCCATAGATGAATCGAGTGGACTGGTGCATAAATTGATTGATATTAACATTCATGATATTGTGTATTTTTTACAAATTCTAAATATATTAATAAATAATATTGAATTGAGATTTTGTGTCGATGGATTGAATTAAATTATTTCAACCCAGTGAATGTTTCATGATTAGACACGTTTATATCATTGTTGTGTTGCTGAGCTATTTGTTTCACTCTATGGAGTAGACTACTTTGGTACTCACCACATAAACACAACTTTACTCTGACCTTCTATGTTGAGCTTTTTCTGTGTTCTATCCAGGCCAGGTCATAGTAATCAGATTCCCCTGGTTTCCCCTGTTACTTCTGTATAGTGCCATTTTACGTAAAGCAGAAAAATAACACGCCTTGTTAGTCCACCATGAACACCCAAGCCTCCCACGATGGGCAGTCCGTGTGTAGCCATTATCGCATTTTCCAAGGTCGTGGGGGCAGTTGAAGGATATTGAGTGTCATAAAGAGATGTTTACGTTTGGAAGGTGTGAGCCTTCTTAAAAAAAATACCTTGAGCAAAGTATTAAGCCTTTGTCTCCTTTATGGAGTTGTATGAGGCTCTGTCAGCGCGTTGCTGCTGCCTGGCAGTGATTGCCGGCATGCAAAGCCTCCTGCTCGTCAAGGTTACAGATGTTTACAGTGCCCGCGTCCCACAGCTGTGCCCCGGGCCATTGCCCGCACCGTGGAACGGCCCCAGTCTCGCTATGAGACTGTCTCTGAGACTGTTTCTTTCCCAGTCTTTCTGTGGCCTGGAGGGAATGAGTTTGGAATAGGGTTTGTGTGTTCGTGTTTGTGTGACGTGTATGTAATGCAATGCGTTATGCAACGGTGTATCACGACATGTGTGTTCGTCCCATGCATCTTTGCTGCAAATGCTTGCATAATATCGTTTTTTTCAGTCTATACTTTTTCTGCTTTGATGGGGAAGTACCCTCCCCTCACACACGCATGCTGAACTTGTATTTCTTTCCATTTTAGTGTTTTATTTTTATCCTTCCTTCCAGCTTTTGATTGTGTTACCAATGGATATCCCCTTCCTCATCTTTGTGTGCGTGTGCTATATCATGCAATTCTGGGCTCTTCATAAAAAAAAAATACAATTTTTGTAGGCAAATTTTGACATAACTTGGAAATGAACGATATGTGCATGTGCACTGATATGCCATATTCCGTTTAGTTGTGCGAAAGGAGGCGGGATGAGAGAGCAGCAGGAAAAGCTAACATTCTCCTGCACAGAGATGGCTGTTTGGGGGAGATTGTGTATTATAATTTAGTCTGTTTAGTGTCCCTGTTCCCCTCTGTTTTTTCTTCCCGTAAGACCGACTGAGAAACTCTGGCCATTATCAAGGGCCAGTAAAGAATAAATACTTTATCGGGGCGGCTTAGAGGGGCAGGTTGGAGTCCATGAAGCTTAGCCCTATGAATGTTGTTGATGCCCCCCTTTGTACTGCGTTTATTAGGCTTTTATGTTTGTGTATATTGTTCACTCAGGCTGGTCCTTCCGGGTTGTTGCAGATCAGAATGTAATCAAAGAACTGTAAAAGGAAAACATAAGTAAATAGGGAAGGTGCAGAATCAGTAGTAGGTAGATACTATGTGAAGTAAACATGGTTGCCGTTCATGGCCAGTTGCTCTTTGGGCTTGTAACAAGTGTGGTGGGTCAGAATAAGGACGCGGACACTCCGAGGACATTTTAACCATATCTTTAATAAAGAATAGGGCCTATCTTTCCCTGTCTCTATGGGGTGTTCCCTACCTACTTTGCTAACAAAGGTGCTGGTCAGTCGTCAATGAATTTTCAAAAGGACGTCTGCAGTCCAAAACTAATCTTAACTGACCTTACCACTAGTTTAATCCTCTAAGGCCAGGAGAATAACTCCCTTCTCCTGATGGTTGTGCTTTTGCACGTGTCTTCCCTTTTTTTAAGTTCTTGTTAATTTGTAATGTTTAAATAGTCTCTCATTAGCCTTTATTTGAGTTTCTGTAACTCCTTCCCTTATGGGACTGATAGTCTTTCGCTCTTCTTTAGTATGATTTTCCTTGCCATTGTCTGAATCCTTTGCTCTCTTTTAGAGAATTCTGAATATTCTTGAACAGTGCCTTCTCCTCTGGGGCGTTGGCTTTCCAAATCATTATAGTTCACCTTTTGCTGGTATGGACTCTTTTGTGCAATCCTAGGAACCTCTCAGGTATTTTGATCAGTTATCTCTCTGTTTTGTTCCACTCTTTCTTTCTTGGATAATCGGTTATTTTCCTCTCTTCACAAGGTAGTGATACTCCAATTCTATTTCTCTCACTATTTGAGGTTTCTGTGCTTCACAAGCATTGGATCTTGCCTTCTCCAAGTGCTCCGGTCCCACTGGACACACCTTCTGGCCACAGTGACTAGTGTATGGATATAATATCCACTTTACAAACACTGGTTTCCAAGCTCCAGCATCGCCTTCGTGCTCCATTGTAGCCTTTTCTGACAGAGCCCAGTGAAATTCTGGTATGGTAAGGATTAACTCCCCGAGCCTCCCCGCCACCTAGGCCTCTTCTGCAGGCTCCATCTCTGCCACCTGCCCCCTCCATGATAATGACACGGACGATTACCCTTTGAATGCTTCTACAGGCACAAACACTACAGATGAGCTCGAAGACTTAGTGCCAGGCTACAGTGATCCACCTGAACTACTGTCAAGATACTAGCCTCCAGTTGAGATTGGCTGCTTTCATGCACTCAAGACAAGTGGCAGCCAAGCTATTCGATCTTATAACTGAGAAGCAGAAAAAAACAGGTTTTCTTTATCAGAGACGAGAATCTTCCAGGAAGTCAATGGTTTCCATCCCGATGCTAGAGGATTTCTGGGAAGATGGCCTCCTTGTCATGAAAAACCCTTTCTCAGCGCCCTTATTCTGTGCCACAATGCCTGTGCATGCATACGTGCCTGGACTCTATTTTTTCTGCAGCGGCATGTATTTGTTAGGCCAACCATTCCTCCCCCTGCGTGGTGGCAGAGGGCAAGCAGCTCAACGCTTTTGGAAAAAAGGTTTATATACCGCCACGACAACCATCAAGGCAGCAAAGTTTCAAGGTTCAAAATGGGGCCAACCTGATCATTTTCAAGATGAAGCACTGATTTTGCTCCACAAAGGTGAGGCAGCATCCGATCATGCCGGCTCCATTGCGATAGACATCGCAGATACAGGATTCTGCCAAATGTGGAAAGGGGCAGTGTTACGGCGCCAAGGATGGTTGAAAGCCACCAACTTCCAGCCGGAGGTCCAATCAAAAGTGGCCAATGTGCCTTTGGATGGGGTCGACCTCGTTTGGTGAAAAAAGTGGATGAAACCCTGCAGGCAATGTGGGCTGACACTGACCCAGCCCACTTGCTAGGCACTCTGCAGGAACGCTGCTAGTCCTTTCGCTTGGGAAAAACAAACATTTCCAGGACTTCTACGAACTATAGGTTCTTCTACCAGCCACACAAATCCCGCACTGGGACCCAGGAGGGGTTACAAGGGAAGGTCACAGTCCTACAGAGGAAACCAGCCTTGATGCAGAATTGTATCCTGGGAACCAATTTTGTCGCACAGTGGGAGAACATGACCGACCGATGGGTGCTGAACATCATTCCTCAGTCAGGGCCATATATTGCAATTCATAGGAACTTGTTGATCCATCCGTCCCCTTCCAACCTCCCTCCTGCACGAAGTATAGTCCCTCCTAAAGAAAAGGGCAATCAAAGTCGTCTCATCACACCTCCGGGGCACTCCATATTCTTTTGGGTAAGAAAAAAGTCAGGAGGATGGAGACCTATACTAGACCTCAGGGAACTCAACACATTTTTCAAGACTCAAAAATGTCAGTTGGTCCCACTGCAACACATCCCCTTTTTCCAGCTAGTCTAGGATTTCCTCTCCTCTCTAGACCTAGCAGATGCATATTTCCATATCGCCATGAATCAGCGGTCAGGTGTTTCCTCTGATTTGTAGTCTGGGGAAAGCACCATCAGTCCATGGTCCTGTCCTTCAGACTAAAGTCAGTGCCCAGAGTGTTCACAAAATGCCTAGCTCCAGTAGCAGCGTACCTCTGTTGCTCAGGCATTCACGTTTACCCTTACTTGGACGATTGGCTAGTGCGCTTTCCATCTCTACCACTACCCATTCATATTTACATCCCTATGATGATCCACACATATGTATAAAGTTATGGAATTTTAGGCCAAACATTTCACACTGAAAAGCACGAAAAACGGGTAGAAGGGCAAAACAATGTCTCACAAATTGGACGACTGGACTGCCCTGCGCTGCTAATGTTTCACCACCGGCACACAATACTACCTTCCATTTTTCTAAAATGTCCACCTTGGAGGTAGAAAAAATTATCCTGTCATTGAAGCCTTCAAATTGCAAAGGTGATATCTTCCCAGCACAACTAATAAATGATGCTGCCAGAGAACTATCACCATTCATTACAAAACTGATAAATGCCTCATTTGCCACAGGTACCATCCCTGCTAACCTTAAACAATCATGGGTGCTCCCCCTTCTCAAGAAACAGTCATTAGATCCTCCGATTTCCACTAATTACCGGCCCATTACTACAGGCCCATTTCTACTGAAAATATTGGATAAAGCTGCTTATATCCAAATTCAAAAACACCTTGAGCTGCACAAACTCCTAGGTAACAGACAATCTGGTTTCTGGCCATTACACGGAACAGAGACAGCCTTAATCGACCTAAAGTCCCAAATCGACGAGCAGAGATACAAAGGGAGGTCAGTACTCTTGCTCCTACTTGATCTCTCTGCCGCTTTTGATCTGGTCAATCACAAGGTCCTATGCCGACACCTTGATTCTGCGGCCCATTTCTCCACTGGAGCCATCAAATGGATTGAGTCCTTCCTGAGTGAGAGAACTGAGAGTCTTCTCCCCCTCGGCAGCCGCTGACCCAACACCCATCCTATGTGGTGTCCCCCAAGGTTCCTGCGTCTCGCCAACCCTTTACAATATCTTCACTAAGCCACAGTTTGACGATCTGGACCATCTAGGTATCATCTATACTAACTATGCAGATGATACTCAGATTCTCCTCCCGCTTTCTGGGGATTACATTACAGACACGGGATTAGTGAACAAAGTTTACCTTATCATCCAAGCATGGATGGCTACCCATGGCCTGTGCTTGAACAATGATAAGACTTAGCTAATAATTCTGGGCTCCCAGGCCAACATTAGAAAAACTATGCCAAGAATGTTCCTCTTTTTAATATTGACGGGAATACCATTAAAGTCTCTAAGGAGGTAAAAACACTTGGATTCTACTTGGACTCCACATTGTACTTTGATAAACAGATTAAATCCCTTACCTTCTCTACAGCTTACACTTGCAAGCTAATCAGAGCTGGTAAGCCTTTCCTCTCCGACAACAGTTGCTTGATCCTGGCCAGAGCCCTAATACTCTCCAGAATTGACTACTGTAATGCCCTGTACAGTGGGGCTAATACATCTACCATCCAAAAGCTCCAAACACTACAAAACAATGCCTTAAGAGCAGCCCTAGGCATAAATAAAAAAAAACATATCTCCTCTTTGAGATGCCAGCATAAATGGCGATCTACATCCAATAAAAAACAAATAAAAACCCTCTCCTTGACCTACAAAGCCCTTAAAAACGCAGCCCCTAGCTACCTCACAGATAAATTCCAGAGAAGAACCTCTCTCAGACCTAACAGAACAGGGAATGCTAACTGTCTGACTATACCTAAATACAAACTCACTACTATTGGTGGAAACAGCTTTACTGTAAAAGCTACTAAATTCTGGAACTCACTGCCTCAAGATCTGAGAGCTGACCAACCCTACCTAAATTTCAGAAAAAATGTAATAAAATATATCATCGCCACTGACCCCTAGTCCCCCTGTACCTGCTGTGGACCTGCCCACAACTGAAGAGACTTCTTACCCGGCATTAATAGTGTACTACATTTGAAGACCATGTGCAATCTAGTCTTCCTGTGCGTAATCTAGTCTACTTGTGAGTCTAAGTGATATACGAAGGTCCTTACCTTTGTAACATATTTTTGTACAGTGCTTATTGCTTACTTCTGTAATTATATAGGCCATTTTTATTCTTTGCCGTTGTTTTGTACATTGTGTATACCTTGTAAGCATGTAAATACTATATCCTGTGCTCATTTCGTAACTTTGTAAGCTTTGCATTTCCATACTGCTGCGCCCTTTTACTTACGAGTCTGGTGTGCATAACAAATGAATAAACAAACAAACAACATGGCACACCATGGATGCCATCCAGTGTCTAACATCTCTGGGGTCTCACTGAACTTTCCAAAGTCCTGCTTGCTCACCACTCCCTCAGAGGAGAAGGTCAAGGCGATACTGCACAAAGTTCAGCGACTGTCAAGTTTGCAGATTGCATTAGTCTGCTCCCACAAGTCCCTACTGGGAATGATGTCCTCATGCATCCCCTTAATTCCGCACAACAGGTTCCAGATGAAACCTCTACAAGAGTTCCTAGATGCCTTTTGGCAGCAAATATCAGTGTCCTGGGAGGACAAACTTCTCCTCGCACCACCTTTCCATCGAGCTTTCCAATGGTGGAGTTCTCGCTACAACCTCACACAGTGTACTCTTTCGCTTTCCAATAAACCAGGCCACGGTTACCACAGATGCCTCTCTGGAAGGGTGGGGAGCCCACACAGAGCAATTCCATGCCAGAGGGCTATGGCTATCCTAACAGAAAGGCACTACACATCGGCATCTTAAAGTTGAGAGCAGTGTTCTGGGCCCAAAGTCCTTCAGACCACAACTGCAGAACAAGGTGGCTTGCATCTTCACAGACATCACCACCATGTTTTATATCCACAAGCAGGGGGGTTCCCACTTGGCGGTGTTCTCCGCGGAAGCACAAGCGCTATGGAAATGGCTGCTGGCGCACAACATTGGTCTTCCATCTCATCTACCAGGCATCCACAATACCATCTTGCTGCCTACAGAATGCAAACCGATTTGGGCAAGGACATGATTTATACTGTCATACTATAAACGCAAGGGGGAAACATTTTAACGTTTTACTGTATGATGTGAAACGCAACAGCTGGTCCTGTTGCACATTCAAGCTGCTCACATTTTGCCATACCTCCTCTCTTTAGCAAAGACTGGTTTAGCACACTCATCTATCAAGGTGCATTTAGTAGTCATTACCCGCTGAATGTGTGCCTCAGGCCAACCTCCCCTCCGGTCGCAGAGGTTAGTAAAGTAATTTCTCCAGGGGTTGTTCTGTGAATTCCCCATGTTCGAGCTCCAGCTTGCGAACTCAATTTGGTCCTCACGAAACGAATGGGCCCTCAGTTCTAACCTCTCCACAGTGATCCATGGATGTTTCTATCCTTGAAACCCGCGTTTCTAGTAGCCATCACGTCAGCCAGGCGAGTAGGTAAGCTGCAAGTATCCTGCAAACCTCCCTACTTACGTTTTTACCATTCCAAGGTGATTCTCTGTACAAACCCTTCCTTCATGCCAAATGTTCCCTCGGCCTTCCTCCTAAATGAACCCGCTGTGATAATTGTTTTATTCAATTAAATGTCAGGATAGTTGAAACCCTAACTTACCCTATACTAAGTTGGGATTTCCCTAACTAAATAAACTAAGGAAATTCAGAGTCAGAAAGTTCAACAAAAGTCTGTCTATGTCCAAAACCTACACTTGCCCTCACAATTAAAGCTAAACAATGTGTAGGGATGTCCTCAATAAAAGAAATTGTGTTCAAAATAAAGTTTGGAGCTTCTTCCGGCTCCTGGCTTACTTTTCAGCTTCCCTTCCCCAAGTTCAAGATAGTTCCACAACAGTCTCTGGATTCCCTTTCCCAAGTTCAAGACAGTTCCACATGTCCTCGGGGTTCCCTTCCCCAAGTTCAAGACAGTTCTATAAATTCTCTGGGTTCTCTTATCCAAGTTCAAGACAGTCCACTTGTACTAGTTCTCAATCTTTCAATGTTCAAAAACCGCTCCAAACCCACTTTACACACCTCTGGTTCTTAATAGTTTAATCAGATTGCTTTCTCTTATTTCACTTCAGCAATCTCTTTGACTTTCACAATTGGGGGTTTCCCTGGTCTAGGCGCAGTTGTCTGACCACACGGTCCACTCATTGCAGGTCGCCAACCAGGAACCTTAGACTCTCTAGCCCACACAGGTTCTTCTGTATCTGTACCTGTGTGATGGGTCACAGTCACTTGGCTTCTTCTTATTAGCACAATGTGTGTTTTCTTTTGTCTGTCATTGGCCTTGTCGCAGTGTATTTTCACATGTAGTTCACTTCGTGGTGGTTTTGTTCCTTCACCCCCTTGCTTTCAGGTTCTCTTGCAATCGTCTATACTTGCTTCCTTCTGTGTTTCATACGACATGTGCTTACTTTTCAAATAGGCAGTATATGAATTTCACAAACACTAGCCATCGGGTCATAATTTTGCCAAAAGCTTTCATTCAGTTCGGTATTCGAGATCTGTAATCTGTTAATCTGCCACTTGCATGTTATATTGTCCTTATTTGTCAATCAACCCATTGCTTTGGGTTTATTTCAGCTTGCACATGCTTTTTCATTCACTCAGCAGTTCATTTCGGTCTCCCTACAGCCCCCAGGATTGCTCCAGTTCGAGTGATCTTCCTTCCCCACTCACCAGTCCCTGTGTCACACCGCGGGGAATCTGGCGGCTGTGGAATAGGTGGAGACTGCGTCCGTCTTTGCTGGCATCATCACGTCCAATGAAAACGTGAGGTGTCGGTCTAGTTGTTCCTGCAGCCTCCCGACACCGGTATTTATACATTTCACTTCCAGGGTCGGGTTGCGTTGCAACGTACAGTTTTCGTTCTGTCTCTTGCCTGCGCTATCTCCGTTTGGAATTCCCTTTCTGATTATCACTGTTTTCTTTCATTTGTTTTCCTCCCCGCCTGTTTTTCTGATCCACTTAATATTCCCTTCCACCCTCCCGTCTTCCGTGAGTGCGCTTCCCTTCGTTTCTTTCAGTTTACCTTTTCCTGGCTACCCTGGTTCCTTCCTCCCTCGCGGAGTTTGTTCTCCTTCCTCTCTCCTTCTTTTCTTTTCTCTCCACTGATTTCCCGGTTCCGACTTTTGCCTGCATATCGGAGCGCCCTGCCTCGCCCATTCCTGCTTGGATTTACCTGTTGCTCCTCCCGTGTATCGACCACTGCCTGTTATTCGGATTGCCTTGCCTACCATTTCTGGCTGGAGTACTTACGGGTTCACTCTTTCTGAGTACCGCTATCTGCCTTTCTTGTCAGCACTTCCACCCTCGCTGTGTTGGATCCGTTCCTACTTCACTGCAGTATCCTTTGGAGTCATAATACTCGAGCTCTCTTCAGCTGCGGAATCTCATCTCTTCCGGGGTTTTTTATGCCTTTGGCTTTTTCCCCAGTACTCGGCAACTGCGGAGGGTTGCCACAGATCACCCTTTGGGTGTCACTGTGGCGTCCTACCTTGGTCGCCTTCATCTGCAAAAAAAAGGAGTAAAGACTCGAGCAAGAGACAACCCAACGCTGTCACAACGCCGGAAACTTCAAGGTGAGGTGGAAAGGGAGGAAGGGAAGTCGGGGGCATATTCGGAAGAAGAGGATAAGTTAGACCAAACTGACACCCTGGCGTCTCCTCTGGGCAGCTGTGCTTTGTTTCATTTCTGCTGACAAGTGTTCCTTCGACCGCTAGCCCTGCTTGCCCTTTAGTCTGTCTCCATCTCTCGTTGGCAGCTCTGCTCTCTCTCTCCGCGGATGCTGTCGGTCACTTTGCTTCTTTCTTCTGCATCTGCAGCTCGGGCTGCGAACCTCCGACCAATGAGGCTCCCACAACTTTGGCCTTCTCGCAGCTCGCCTGGCCCTTGGCTCCACAGCTTCCTCAAATTGTCTGCTGGCGTCCTGGCTCTCCTGCAGGAACCACCTCGGCTGTTTCCTCGCACAAAGGATTCCCCGCTGGTCTCTTTGCTTTTAGTCTCCTCCCTTTTAATACACCTGCAACCACTTGACAGGTTACAGGTTTGAGTCCCGAATTGTAATTGCATCGCTGTGGAACACGTCTCACATGCCTGACCTTTAACACACACTACAGGCCTCTTACTCGTTTTAGTACTGTAGAGGGTTCCGTGTGGGGAAATAAACATTTACAACAGCCCATAAATGCCAGGGGAGGGTGAGGTTGGTTCTCAATGGGGACCGGGGGATACCATCTTCTACCCAATCCCCTTGGACTCTCCAACCAGGTGCTCCTCCCTCGCTTCCCCACCCCCAGGGTCAGGATCCAAAAGTGATGGCCTTTCCCTGGCCACCTGAGAAAAGGATCCAAGGGGTGTAGGTATGAGGATACCCTCTGGTTTCTCAAACCGCGGATACCCCCTGTGTTCTTTAGCTCCCCTTCGTCTCCAGTGGAGCGAGCCTTGCATTCTCTCGATGTCGCGAGAGCCCTCAAGTTTTATGTGGCTCTCACAAAAGAGTTCTGCAAGTCATCAAAACCATTTGTTGCCTTCGCACCAGTCAGTAAACCAAAGACCCTTGCAAAGTCTTCCATTTCATCTGGCCAACAGGCCTCTTCCAGGAAGACCAAAGGTACACATTTAAGAGTGCCCGTAGTTACTCGCAGCTTTCCTTTCTATAGAACCTAGTCATTCGTTGCTTGGGGAGTAAGAAGAGTGTGGGCTCCCATGTTCCTTGGGCATCAGTTGTATTTACCTAGGAAGTGTAGGAAGGCATCATAGCCTTGCTTTGGCGGATAGATACCCACTGCTTACAGGCCTTAAATTGACGGATTCCCTGCTAGCCTGTTGTGCTTAAACTTAAGTGCAGGAGTGGGTGTAGCCTGCAATGATTCTTTATGGGATTTCAGGACCAACATACACTCTGAGACAGTTAAGGGGTTAACGTGAATATATCCTTTGACGTAACTAATCTCCGTGCATTATTTTACAGCCTTACCTATAATTCAATTCTCATACTGCATTCCATTCCAGATGCTTGTTTACCAATTCACTACACACAAGGGAAACACTTGCACTCTCTTTTCCACCCGAGATCAATCTGCTATGGCTCAGGTGAGGGATTTCCCAAAACTCATTCTGCCAATTTCTGGCTCTGGCACCTCTGTCATTGGACTGGGAACCAAAAGAGGACTTGGATATAATGTTCAAAGTGGCCCCATATTACACATTTTCAGCAAGCCCAACCATATTCCTATGCAAAACTTTGGAAATGAAATATGTTGTCGCACAAGTGGCCCAGGGTGCAGAGGCCTACTGGGAAATCTCCAGAGTTCCCTATAGGCCAGTCCACCCCAGATTATCTGGTTAGTAGCCCCACAACTCTCGGGCCCTTTTCAGGGCATCTCAAGCCATCACACATCCAAAAAACGACTTAGATTAACATCCCCACCACACTAGTAATTGCCACCATGAAATTTATTTTGACCAATAAGTAGTGAAGCTCTTGTTCCCTTTTTTGATTACATTTTATCCTGGTCAAAACACTAAAAACTGCACATTCATCCTGACGGTAACGATCACTCCCCTACATGTTTTAATTTCCGTACATGTAATGCATCAAGTCTGTATGTTTCAGTTGCCCCCTACGCTTCCCACTATTCCCTTTTCCTGCTCTCCTCGACCCCGTTCTGGCTGCCACACTCGGCAGGGTCTCAGTTCGCCTTTACATGGACAAGGCTCTGCCATTTAAGACCACTGCAGTGGCGACGTGCACAGAATAAAAGACTAATAACATATGTGATGTCTTTAGGTGAATGTGTACCTCGCGGCTAGTTTGGCTCCATTAGTCTGTGTTTTCTTTCTCTTCCTCCTCTCTACTTGAATTGCTCTGATCCTACGTGTCTCCTAGTTCTCAGTGTCTTTCTCTACTGGTGCATCCTTCCTGGTCCCTCTTTGTCTCTCTTTGTTGGTTTCTGGCCATTCCTTGTGTCGCAGTTGCATAGTGTGTCCTTGCCATTTCTCATGTGTTTCAGTTTGCTAATTGTGTTTACTCTGGTGTGTCTCTGAATTGCTTCAATTTCTTCCTTCTGTTTTGTCTGTTATTTCCTATGGCCATTCTCTTCTTGGGTATAAAAAAAAGGTCTGTGTATTTGTCTGTTCGGTTTTGTTGCTGCTCTGCCTTTCTCTGACTTGCTGTGTGTTTGGGTTTACCATGCGTCCTTTCTAGTGTGCCTCAGGCCTGTTCCTTTTTTTGCCTTTTTCGCATCTGCAGTTTGTACCTTGGGTCTCTGGTGTGGCCCTTTTCTCTTTCTTCCTGTTTTATTGGATTTCCCTCAGACATTGCGATTGTTTCTTGACTGTTCCGCTGCTAAGCACTTCCGGTGAGCCTCTGCTCTGTCTGTCATCTGGTGTGTCCCCAATTTGTATCTCTTCCAGTGCTTCTCCAGCTTGTCTGTATGTGTCTCTACAGTTGAGCCTAGGTCCTGACTGTCGCTTTTGAGGCCTCTCCAGTCAGCCCACCTATGTCTCAGCTGCGTTCCTAGCGCGTCTGTGTTCATATCCGTCTCCGTGTTCTGGATCTCTTTGCGCTCTCAGCCTCCTCTACATCTGAGTCAGTGTGATGGAAAGAGCAGGAAAGGTCATTATCTCTTGTTACACTTGAAGTCGTAATTTCACTTTTTAGTCTCCCAGATTGAATTTTTAAAAGCGCGAGCATCCAGACTAAAGCGTTTTACTAGGCAATAATGTGTTTTTGCTATCTGAAGTATTAAGTATTGATTCTGCTCCTTAAGTGCCCTTTATGGCAGGCACGAGTATTTCTCCAGCAGTGCTGTCTTGTTTTTTTTACTGCGGTTTCATCAGAAAAATCAGTTTGGCAATCCGTGCGAAAGGCTGTCTGTTTCCTGTGTAAGCGGTGGAGCGAGATTCCTGGTAATTGGAGTGAGGGTGGAGGAATGGCGTCTGGGGGGATACGGTGAGGAATGGATGGCAACCGGTCTCTGATTATTGCCTTTGCCGCCCAATATCCCTCGCTTCGGCAATGGCTTGCTTGCTGAGGGCGCTAGAATTGGCTGATTATGTTGTGTGAGCATTTGTTTAGGGTTTAATCTTTGCTGACAATCCAAGCACTAGATCATTACAGCGAGCCTCCCATTACTCTTGACGGTGGCTACATATGAGGGTACTGTAGGGTCCTCGTAAATCAGGTGAGTCTTAAACTTTGTCTGCAACAGGCCTTCCTAAATTTTGATTCCAGATACATTGGAGTTCCAGACTTGAGCTTTCAAAGAGTTGTAGAGAAACAAGTGGACACATTTTCCCCAGCTGCCGCCCCCTCAGCGCCATCATACCAGAACAGTTGCATGTGAGACTCAATGTGTTATGCCCATTGAGTGTATAAGAGATGATATGCACTCAGAGAACCGTATTTTATATACCATCGCACTGAAAGTGTGGAAGGGTGCCTTAAAGAAGGATGTCAGCATGCACCATTGGCCATCATGGAGTGCTGAGTGAAATCTGATGAGGGCAGAGTGATGTCATGGAGAACATGTACGACGCCATACTGAAACGATATGAAAATATTTAAGAGTGACGATGTAACTGAAACGATAAGGGACACATTTACGAAACGATAAAGTAATCTATACTATAAAAGAAGACAAATTAACTTTCTGACCAATAAGTGTAAATACAGAGTAACGCAAGGTAGACAAGATGCATAGAAGCTTGCTATAGAGGATTAGTATCCAGCGAGGGCGCAATCAGAATGAAAGGACCATTCTGATTGGCCCTCGCCGAGGCATTACCCGGCCGGGAATCCCTCTGCTGGGATTCCATGGCCATTGTTCCCGGCGGGGGTCGTGGCAGCCCCTCAGCCAATGTGGCTCGAAGTGCCTCCGCACGGCTGAGAAGCTGCCTTCGCCCCCCACCGGGGACTCGGGTATGTTTTCTTTTTTTTTTGTCCTTCTCCCTCCGTCCCCACCCCACTTACCATTTAGCCTGTTTTGTCCCCTGTGGGCGATGATGGCAGCCTCCAGCCGCGTGGAGACTCGGAGCAGGGCTATCTCCGCTCCAAGCCTCCACACCGCTGGAGGCTGCCATCATCCCCCGCCGGGGATCCAGGTACATTTTTTAATTTTTTTTCCCGCCCTCCCAACCCCACTTACCTTCTATTTTTTTTTCGGGAGCGGACGCGCTGGCAACGCTTCTGTTCCCAGCGTGTCCGCTCCTGATGGGCACCATGGAAAGGAAAACGGACTGTTTTCCCTTTCCCGGCGGGCATTTTCTTAGTCATTTATTTTAAAAAAAAATGTTTCTGTTTCGGGACCAAAAAAATGCTTTTAGTGCCCCGGTCACAGAGATTTTGCAGGCCCGGGTACTAATATCTATATGTGCCTCGTGGCAGGGGCATTGGCGACTCTGGTAATGCCCTGGGGCCTTCGTTTAGGCCCAAGCGAAGTGAAGGCCTATAACTATGGGCCCCGGGGAATTACATGAGTCGGTAATGCCCCCGCCGCGAGGGGCATTTTGCTTAAATATATATGGTGGCCAGGACAGCCATTTATTTATTTTATTTATTTGTTTGTATAGCGCCGGAGCCCGCAGGCATCGGGGCGCACACATAAACACATGAGAACTCAAACGTGCGTATCGCAGGACGACCAAAAAACATTAAATTACAGCAGGAGAAAAAGGGCTTGTACTAACCCGCAAGCCTAATAACTGTCATCTGTGTTTATCAAAAGAGATGCTTCTTTACCTTCTTACAAAAGCTGTTGTAGGAAGGTCTCAAGCCTGATCTAGGACGGAAGAGTGTTCCATAGGGCGGCGGCGATGTTGTGCAAAGCTTTGCCCAGGCCATTTGCTTTCCTAGATCTGGTGGATTCAGGTAGACCCTGGGCTCGAGATCTAAGGGCCCCTCCTGGTACATATGTGACCAGTTTGGTTTTGAGATAGGGAGGAGCAATGCCATGGATGCACCGTTGAGTTAACGTAAGTGTTTTAAATTAAATTCTGTCTTCAATAGTTAACCAATGAAGGTTTCACCTGTCTTCGCTGATGTGTTCTTTTTTCCTTTTTCCTTCTATGATTCTCACTGCATTGTTTTGAATTCTTTGACGTTTGTGTCCTTTCTTTGCCCCCATCATAAGAGGGTTTCCATAGTCCAGCCTGGACGGGATGGGTGCTCTAGCCACTGTTGTACTGTTTTTCTCATTCAGATAGGGACAGATTTTATATACTAATCGTAGATAGTAGAAGCAGTTCTTATTGAGCTGAGTGACTTGTTCCTCAGAAGTCAGAGAAGCCTCCAGGTGCATCCCCAGTGTCTTAACTTTATGCACTACTTTTATTTGGGAGTCGTTTATTGGTAGGTACACATATTGGTTGCTTAGTTTGGCTCTGACTTGGTCAGTCACAAAGATCATTAGTTCTGTTTTTCTTTTTTGCATTTATGCACAGCCAATTTTTGGTCATCCAAGTTTCAATGATTTTATAAAGTTTGTCAACCTTGGATCTTTCTTGGTCGTAATCCCCACTAAGCTCGATTTATCAACTGGGTATCATCTGCGCAGTTGGTGAAGAATGTTCCAATTTTTGAAGAATTAAGCACAGGTACCTGATGTAGAAATTGAAGAGTAGTGGTGCTAAACTCGCTCCATGAGGGCACACCACAGCTAATGAGTTCCTTGAACGAAAAATTGTCTCCACAGTGGACCTTGGATTTCCTGTTGGAAAGAAATGATATCCAATTTACTGCTTCCGTCGAGCAGTTGGCTCCCTCTGCCAGTGCTTGCTTCAGTTGGTTGTGATCCAACAAGTCAAAGGCTGCTCTGAGATAGAGTAGCATAAGGAGGCCAGCTTTCCCTTTGTCGGCAATACTCAGCATATGGGACTGAAGAGCAAGCATAGCAGTCTCGGTGCCTGGTACCGCACGAAAGCCAGACTGCTGACTATGGAGGATCTCATTGGCTTCAATATAAGCCTGTAGTTGTTTGGTGGTGACCTTGTCCAGAACCTTTAATAAAAAGTTGCAAATGGTGATTGGTCTGAGGTTAGCTGGGTCTATTTGATCTAATTCAGGCTTTTTTGGCAGTGGTGTAATTGTTACCATATTTATATCAACTTTTACATGGCCATCCCGAAATGTACCAAATTATCCGAAGTTATTCACTATTTTGGTCAATAATGGGGAAAAGATATTTACATTCTCTAGGATGAGTTTGGGTGGAATTATATTTTTGGGGCAAGACATGGGTTTCATAGATTTAAGGGTCATTTGTAATTTCTTCTGTCATGATTACATGAAACTTGAAAGGTTCTTGGAGCTGTACAGATTCAACTCTTAAATCTAGCTCTGTATGTTTTGAACTAACTTTTTGGGCTTCTCTTAGTATGTCCCTGGCTTTCCTCATTTTTTCTGTGAAAATGTTTTGAACCTTGTCAGTCTTCTCTAGATGGTTGGAAAGGAGGGATTAATGTTTTGGGTTTTTCTATGGTTTTGTCAATTTCAAAGAGTTTACTGGTGGAATTTTACGCTAATCTGATTTGCTCATTGTAATAGTTTTTCTTTGCGTTGTTAATGCCTTCTCTGTATAGTTTTCCACTTTCGTTCCACTTGACTGTCGGCTGTTGGATTTTTTCGCCATCTCCTCATTTTTCCTTTTTTGTTTATTCAGCTCACCTATTGTTGAATTGAACCACTTCTGGTGGTTGTTCTTACAAATGTGTTTTTTAGTGGTACTTCTTCCTTGGATTCACCAAGTACTTTTTTTATGCACTTATCTAGATGTTCAGGTTCGATTTTCCTATAATTCCTGCTTTTGATCTTTTATGGCTCATTACCCGTAGTCTTCTCATTAGGGTACTTTAATGTCAGCATAAATGTGATTGAGGAGTGGTCCGACCAAACACATGGTTTGGTTTCAGATCCTTTCGTCTCAATGTTATTTGTGGCTGTCCAATCTAGCTGATTGCCATTTTCCATGGTTGGCTGCCAAATCCTGATCGTAAAATCAATGTTTTTTAGCTTTTTTCCAGATGGATTGCCTCCTTATCTTTTGGGTTCCCAAGCCATCTGTTGAAATCACCCATAATTACTGTAGCAGTGTTTTTACTCTTCAGTATGCTCAGTTGATCGGTAGTTTCTTCATTAACGTCTGATATAAGCAAAGGGGGCCAGTATAGTAAAATGAAGTTTATACAGCCGTTGTCTTTGGGAGTGTATTTAAGGTGCAATACTTCGCAACCTATACAAGTGAACGTGAACATGTTGATATATTCTCACTATTATTGCCACTGCTTCCCCGGAGCCTAATTCCATGTCCTTGTGGTGGATCACGTAGCCCGGAGGCACTGCTATAGAGCATGTTGGTCCTATTGGCTTGTCTCCGTAAGGCAAGCGATGTCTACATCGTTGTCAAGGATTAAATTGTGCACGTCTTGTGCATATTTATTTAGTGATCTAGTAATTAGCAGGCACATTTTCAATAACCATAGTTGTAAAATGGTTGCAAATTTTCAATAGCCATGATTGTAAAATGGTTGCCGGTTCATGTACATTTTCAATTCAACTACCTCCATAAGCCGATCAGGGTTGCAGAGTCAGACGACAACCGAGGAGTCCATGTTTGCTGGGGATCAAGGATGCTATTATTAAGGAATAGCCGAAAAGTACGAAGGGAGGCAGACGGATAAGCCATGGATGAGACATATAGCTCTTAGATTAAAAGAGAAGAAAACATTTGAGCACAGGTATTCCACAATTAAAAGTGTATAACATCTATACAAGATGGAGGGAGCAAGTCTCTAGAGGCCACGAGGAGCAATGACACCCAGTATAATTAAATCAAATAGCAGTAAATAAGAGGCTGAAATGGACACATTTGGGGTTGGAAACAAGGGTGTGTTCTTTAAGCCTCGAATGAAGATAGTGATGTGCTTTCACTCGCTTGAATGTCCTAGAACAGAACAGACTACAAGGTCAACTACAGACGGGAAACTTTGGTTCATGGCCGGTCTAATGATGGACTAATTGGAAAAGTGTGGAGTAATCTGATGTGATCCAAGCACCTGGGTTTCGGTTTACTTACATGCTGCTAGCCGAGTCGAAAGTCCAAGGTTAGGTGAGAATGCCAACTAATCAGTGGTTCTATGGGGCAACCTGCTATACAATGTTGCATAGACCAATCCGCTGCCATTTTGTTTACTATATTCGGTATTATATGTATTTAGAGGTAGTTCAAGGTTTGTCTTATAGATGACAGACAGCCAATCAAGTACTAACCCGCATATATTCTATAAGTGGATATGTTTCCCTTACCAATCCCTTGCGCTAATAGGTTTTATGGTTTGCCACGTAGCATCACATCACAGATGATGCATATTGGGGTATACAACCTCTGTGTAATCAAGTTTGTGTGAGTGTAAAGCACCTGTCTGATGATTGCCAGTTGAACCTGAGAACACAGTAGCACTTTCCCATATTCCTTGTGTCTGTCTAGTTATTTGGTCTGAGATCTCTATTGGTAATTACATCAAGCACAAGAGACGCTTCAAGGTGCTAAAGCACAGAGGGCATTATGAGGGTTTTCTCTGATGGCTCGAGATTGAGTGTAGTATGTTGGAGGATAATTCTGCTCACAAGTACTGGGGTCTCTAGACAGCTGGACCTTATATATTTGAGTCACTGTTTGGAATGTAATTCTGGCTTTCATGTTGAGCCAGGGGAGGTGCTATAGGACTTGGCGTGCCTACATTTGTTCCTTTGGATTACTGTTCTAGATCCCAACTGAATTATGTTCTCGAGTCTAGTGATACGAGTCCTTAGGAGTCCGAGATACAGGATGTAGCAATAGTCTAGCTTGGCTGAGATAATGATCTTCATTATGGTTGTTCTTTCACTGTCCTTAAAAGTGTAGAATGTGTCTGAGTAAGTTGATGTGCCCCTTCCAGCTGCTATTGACGCAGATAATGTGTGCTTACATATTGAGGGTGTGGTAGATGATGGCTCTGAGCGTGTTGTCCCCAGGTCATGAATGGACAGTTGGAGAGTTTGGTATTGTGATGGTGTTGTTTTAAAGAATACTTATGGGGATTCTGTGCTTGGTTACAATCAGATTTTCTTGACTGACCAGTCTTAGCTCGTGACGGGGGCAGCATCTGCTGTGGGGCCTCTGAAGATTTTGATGAACAGTTGGGAGTTGCTTACATGAGTGCAGAGGTCGACACCATAGGCCTCCATCAGATACAGGAGGTTTTCCATAAATGTGCAAGTGGTTGAGAAGGATAAATCTGGGCCGTTTATTTATCGGTGATTTGTATAGCGCCAACTACGGATGCATCTGCTTTACGTCGCCTTCAAGGTCCGGATAAGGGAACAACACAGAAAACAAAGGCCGGGGAAGCTGAAGAGGACAGTGTAGCAGGATGGAGTTTGGAGACAAGTGCAGTGCAGAAGGGGAAAAGTGAGAAAGTGCCTAAGTGGCCAATGCTAGGTGATACTAAGCGAACACACAAAAGGCAGTTGTATATTGCAGATGTTATGACATTTCTTCCAATAAATACTTTTTGGAGGGAATGGCAAAGTGCAAGTAGGTCAGCACACGCCCCGGTGTGTGATTTCTAACCCAGAAGGGTTAGTACTCATTTATGGCCTACGGGAGGGGTTTAAGCTGAAAGCATACGGGTGATGGGAAGGATGAATAAAGAGGAAGATTTATTTAAGAGAGATAACGGTGTAGACTTTTAATTGCACCTCTCCTATATTGTATATTATTATTCAGCAATGATAGTACATAAAACGTGAGAGAAGGGGGGGTGGCCTAGTTGGTGAACACTCCTGCGCTGAGCTTGATTGGTCCGGTATTACTATTACTTTATTATGCGAATTCACAGGTGATAAAGGTGAAGCCCACACCTCTTGGTAAGGTTAGGGGAGAAGTCCTGGCTGCCTTGCAAATTTGAGGTTTTGGAAAAGTGATTTCCACGCTTGTTGCGGTTGGTACAGTAAGGGTTTTTATTTTAGTGTGGACTCATTGGTCCTTGTGGTGGTCACTCACAAATCTGACCTAGCCTTGATAAACACCCACGAGGTCAAAACACGTGTCAGCTGAACACCACAAGAACCATGAGTCCACACTAAAATAAAAGCCCTTACTGTACCAACCGCAACAAGCGTGGAAATCACTCTTTCCAAAAACTTCAAGCCACTAATATTACATTGTTTTCTCTAAAAGCTCTTCTTGCAAATGTTGTAAATAAATGCCAAGATATAGATATGTACTTGAAACAATGCAATATCATACCAACAGTTGGCTTAATGTAATACTTTTTCAAGTTAATTTTTGATGAACTATTTTTAAAATTATATTTTACAATTCATTTACTTGTTGGAAAGCCTCAAACAATTGTTACTTTGCCGAAACGCGACCCATATTTTGCGCTTTTCGGGCTTGCTAAGGGCTTAGATGCTTGCATTAAGTTTTACAAGAAATTGTTTTATAACATATCTACCTTTTTTGTGTCAAATTTTGTACGAGCATTATTGCACTAGACTTTTAAATTGAAAATATACTATCCTCAATCAATTACTAAAGTATTTTTCTTAATGTTGTTTTCCAGTTCCCATTAAAATGGTTTCAAGTCCTAGTTGTTGTCCCTCTTTTAAAATATTCATTTCGGTACAGCTTTTAATAGCCTATTGTACGAGTCCTGCATGCTCACTTGTTTGTGTGGCAACACATGTGCTTATATGAATCTTGTCCGTACAAGGTTAGACACACAAAAGGCTGTTGTATATTGCAGATACTGTGTTAGAACACAAAAAGCCTTCTCTGATAAACTTACATGCGCCCAAGATAAAATTCGGAGGCAATTACCTCAACAAACCCTTGAGATAAACCCTACTTTAACTCAAGAGGTAAATTTTAACCATATGATCAATCACACTGAACCACAAGAAGAGGAGCAAAAATCAATGGATACTGGTTTTAAATTCCCTGAAATCACATTGGCAGAGATTGAAAACATCATGAGAGTTATGAATCCTACCAGTTGTCCAGGAGACTTGATTCCATCGAAAATCATATTAGATCATCAAAACATCTTTGCACCATTTTTGTGCAGATTTGTAAACGCCTCTTTCAGGCATTGTACAGTTCCACAAGCCATTAAATCAGTGGCTGTTACCCCCCTTCTAAAAAAAGCTGGCTTGGATCCTAAAGATGCTGCTAACTATCGTCCAATTACCAACACTCTTTTCTTTCTAAAACTGGTAGATAAGGTTGCTACCTCTCAACTTCAATCATATATTGAAAACACTGGAAGGTTGCACGAGAGGCAATCGGGTTTCCGCCGCTTCCATGGCACAGAGAGCGCCTTGGTCGATCTCCAGACGCAGATGCTATCACTAATTGAGAAAGGCAGATTAGGCCTGCTAATATTACTTGATCTCAGTGCTGCTTTTGACCTTTTAGATCATAAGATTCTACTACATAGACTGTGGGATTCCGGCGGCTTGGCCATTGAAACTGTTAACTGGGTGAGATCTTTTTTAGAGAGTAGAAGTTCCAGGGTGCATTGGGGCGAGGCCTTCTCGGAAGTAGAGACTATCCTTTGTGGCGTTCCACAAGGAGCTTGTCTGTCGCCCTTGCTCTTTAACATTTATATTGCCCCTCTATGCAGAGAATTGGAGAAGTTGGGCTATTTTTTCACCAATTATGCAGATGACTTCCAGTTGTCAATGGAACTTTCAGGTGACCATCAAGCAGACCAACTCAAATTAAATAAGTTATACAGTGCAATAAAAGACTGGATGACCACAAACTGGCTATGCCTAAATGCAGGAAAGACGGAACTAATGATCTACGGGCCCAATAAACCGAGAGAGGGACTAGCTAAGGCTTTCACTGGCTTTCAGGTTGATGATAGCTTTATTGAAGTTGTTGGCAAGGTAAAAACATTAGGTGTTTATATGGAGGCTTCCTTGGATGCAGGCGTACACGTGGATGCTATAGTAAAAAATACCCAATATCATCTACGAGTATTGAGGCAGGTCGCCCCTCTTATCTCTGAAAACAACCGAGCCAAACTGGTCAGAGCCGTTATCTTGCCACGACTTGACTATTGCAATGCTCTGTTGGGGGGGGCTAGTAGAGAAGACGTACAGCAATTGCAGAAAATCCAAAATGCCTCCGTACGTATAATATACGGTATGAAGAGGCATGAACCCACCTCTAACGCGAGAAGGGAGCTACATTGGCTCCCAGTATCAGCCAGGATTTCCTTTAAATTATTGACGTTAGGTCATAAATGCATCTATGGAACAGTCCCTAATTATTTGAAGGACAAAATCACGATATATCAACCGGCAAGAAATCTGCGCTCTACAACGACTCTAAGTCTGCAGGTGCCAAGGACTAAGAAAGCCAGTGGAAATGGACGTTCTTTCCCGGTGCTCGTGGCTAAGGCCTGGAATAAACTACCGTTAGGGCTCCGTACAGAGAGCAATCACCTGGCTTTCCGGAAACTCTTGAAGACAGAACTTTTCATCTAACCTACATCTTCAGTTGTCCTCACTGACCTCTCTGCTTGTGATGGAGCGCTTGGATGCCTCAGGGCTTGTAGCGCTATAGAAATTTTATAACATAACATAACAGATATTATAACATTTCTTCCAATAAATATTTTTGGTACGGGCTCCTGCGCTGGACTGTGATGGAGCATGTGCTCGCACACAGGACAGTGACAGAGGTGCGTGCCAGGGACTGTGATGGGAAACATAACATGCATGCAGGGGACTGTGAAAGGGGGTGTGCACTTGGGGGACTGTGTTGGGGGATTCGGAGGTAATCTGGTGACTTGGCCGAGGAAGAGGGAGGAAGGGGAAATGGGGGTGGGGGGTGCTTTCCATTGGGAGGAGCCCAATATTTGCATAAAGGTCCACTAGAGATCGTACCGATAGATACAGTGCTGTAAACACAAGAAATGCTCTGCAATTCAAAGGGCATTTAACTCTTTACGTTGCTTCTACTTCATGTGAAAATTGATTGTTGCTTTTTGATGTTAAATGGCGAGTTCACTGACACACAAGTTGACTAGTCCATGTGCATTTCTGTGTAACACATTATTGCAGTTGTAGTATAAAGTTGCTCTATGAAATACAGAGCAGCCGGCCACCGCTCTCAAAAATAGCATACATTGTCTGAAATATTTCTCTATTCTAGATGGCTTTTTCTTTTCCATAGAAAATCCTCATTAAAATCCTAGATGGCTCCAGAGTTTTGCTTTTAAAAATGCTCTGCCTCAGCTTCAAACAATACATCATCTGAGATGCATTAATGATTTTGGTACCAGGGGAAACTCAGATCTGTGCCAACTAGACAAATACAAATTTGCACCAATCCAACAAAAAGCACATATGCACCGATTAGTGCTGCTCCTGAAACCAATTTTACGCAAATCTGCCCAGTGGTTTGTCTGCCCATGATCAATTACATCTTCGGAAAAGTTCATACAGGTGCACCAAACGATGACAGCTGCCCTATAATATATGTATAAGGGTGAGTGAGTGAACATAAAGAGGGAGAGAGTCTTAGTAGACAGGTCCTGCCCATTAAGAGAATAGTTTACAACTTTTGGAAACTGTTGCTATTTCAACAGTCACATAGGAGGTCAGTCAAAGGTGTAAGCCTAATTTTTTGCGTGAGAGTGCAGAAAAGCAAGGAGTCTTGGGTTCAGCAAACAGGCAGATGGTGTGTTTGACAGCGGGTTCCATGATGTTAAACGGCAAGGATAGTTTGAGAATTGATGGTCTAGACACCAAATATAATGTTAGATATGGTGCCCATGACGGTCGTTTCATGGTGATGATTGGTGAATGTTAAGGAGTGTTAGTGATGGGCTTGAAGTCCTACATTTTGTGTTGGGTGTGGACTGGTAACCATGAAGAAAATGTGCTTGCTTGGGAAGTAATGAGTGGGATATCTGTAGAACAGCAGATGGTGTCTGAGGCGAAGCACTTTCTTGCAAAAGATATGTTCAAATTGTCTATCAATTCATCAAACAGGCATTTAGTTTGGGTATTGGATCCTTTCACGAAGCCGAGTGCACTGCACAGGAGACTCAACTCATGAATCCGGTTGTAGAGGTTTCATTCATGACTTTGTACACAATTGGGCAATTCACTCAAATGGGGTTCCAAATGGCAAACAAAAATGGTCTAGCAAGAGAGGGTTTCCACAAATGTCTCTCTGGGTCTCTGCAGTCCAGTGATACTCGGCCATTATGCGCAATGTTGTTCTGTTGGTTGAGCTCCTGGTCCCGGTTACTGTTTGTGTAGTGAGTTTTTGATGATGTACACACTGGTGAGCAATATCTAGGCTTTGTCACAGCAAGATCCATAGCATCTTCCAGAGGTGTGAGTTTTGCCAGGTGGGTCTTTAGGTGCAAGGTCGAACCGACACTCACTCACACCTATGGGTCTGTGTCAGTTTCAGTTCTGACCTTCAAGCTGGCTGTTGATGGGCCACCTCACAGTTTCACCACAAGCATTTCCTCTTCCCACTTGTTCCAGAAAACAGATTGTTGTTGTTTTACTACATAATGGTGCCTCTGTGCTTCTAGGGCAAAAACACATAGGTGATGACTGGAAGGTTTAGAATTAATCTTAAACTTCTGGCAATTGCTCTAGGCAACCCTCCAGACCAGCGTTCTTTGCCTGCCAAGCCATTATTGATAGGGGAAACTCCATATGCAAATCAGGCTTGGGCAAGCCTGAACTGCTAGGCTGCATCCCTTCTGCACAAGACCCAATGCATCCCCATAGTTGTTTCGGCTTCATTGGGCATCATCAGTGTGGATTAGCTTGGGTCTATAGGCCCAGCATGCATGGGCTCCACGTCTGGGCATATCCATCCGACTCGGGTTGACAAAGTCAAAAAGAAAGAGGTGATGGCTGGAAGGTCTAATATGAATCTTAAACCTTTGACAATTGCTCTGGACAACCCCCAGACCATCTATGCTTCTAGGGGACTTGCCACCATCCTCTACTCCTACATATAGCCCCATGTCCAACTAAACCTTCTCTCCTTGCCAGCTCTCTTCCCTCCTCTCCTTAGAAGTTCTCTATAACCTTCTCGTCCTCTTTCTTCACCTCCACCCCACTTTGCTCCCTTTCCTCCTTCCTGATCTTCACCTTTTGCACTTTCTTCTGTTCGCTCTCCTCCTCCTTGATGCACCCCACGAAACCACTTCGGTTCTCTCCCTTTGTCCTCGAGGGTTTCCTCCTCCAACCTCTTTTATTCTCTGCCCATCTCTTGTACTTGGGTGCTCTTCACTGCCACCTGCACATGCCCTTCTTTCCACACCTCCACCTGCACCTTCAGCTCTCTCCACATTTCAGTCTCTCCACTTCCCACCACTCCACTCCTCCAACAACCACCCTGTAGGGGCTTTTGTATGGCCTAATTCCCTCTAACCCTCCATGTTGGGCTTCTGCTTACGATGTCCATGCATGTCTTGGAATCCTTTCTGGCCTGGAATTGGTTATGCAGTAAGACTTCAGGTGTGTTTCATGAATCCCGCGCTAGGTGCTTTGTTTTAATAGGCAGAGCCGCAACATTGGAGGTTTCAATCCCCTCCATATCTTCCCCATGGTGCCCCTATGCACCTAAGTAGGTAACGGGTGGTGGGTCCAGCCCCCCAGAATCACCCACCCACAAACACCTTACGAGCGAGGGAGGGAACGTTATCACAATCCCTAGTGGCTTCAAGACCCAACAACGTATGATTGGAGCTTTTGTTGAAAATGGAATTCGTTTTCATCTTGTCAGGTTGATAACCTATTTCAGCAGATGAAAGTATAATGGGGAGCATTCAAGCTTGATAGAAGGACTTTGCATCTTCATCCATGTGTGTTGTAGTTGTATGAGGCAGGTGTAAAGCTGCCCTATGTATGGGAGGAGTTACTACAGATCTGGGTTGGCTCCGTGCAGTCAAAAAGTTAATTATCTTGGTTCGGATTCAATGGGGCGGTGAGCTCTGAGGTGTCTGTGGTAATTGGGCAAAAATCAAGGGAAAATCAAAAAGAGGCATACACGTACGTTTTCTTTGAATTGGTGGTGCATTTTAAGTGATGTGACGTTTCGTAACATAGTTGTATGGTATTTTAGAATTCATTCGAGGTTTTCAGGCAAAAGGTGTCAATGTTACATTGTGGCAGAGGTTTTCTCGGTTTGGTCAATGTGGTGATCGTATAGGGTAGGGCCGCGGGTTCATTTGGCACTGTAGGTTACACATGTCAAGAAATCAAATCTTAGTGGGACCCAGAGTGTGTCTAATGACATTGAGTGCAGTGAAGGTTTTAATCTTTATATGTCATTGCATTCCAGGACTGTTGTGGGTGTATGAGGGGGACACGCTAGGGGAAGCTGGGCAGAAAGAGAAGCCGTGGAAGGGTCCAGAAAGGACACAGAGCACATTGTGTTCAGAGTAAAGAGGAGGAAGGGCACAGGTGGGCAGCAAAAGCTGAGAAATAAATAAGGGGGTAGTAGTAGATGGGCAGCGGTAAAACGGGGGTGGGGGGGAGGGATTTGAGAGTGTCCCTGCACTACAAAGAACAATAGCAGGTGCACACATGCGAAACTAAATGGTGTTGGGTGTAGCACACCCATGGTGTAGAAAATTCACCAAATCTGGCATTTAGCGACGTGTGATGGTCAGGTGGGCCTCTTGTTTCCATGGGTGGTAAGTGTTTGGATATGTTGGGCTCTTTGTAAAAAACATTACAGGAACAGGGTATGACTGTATGCTTTTGGGTAAAGTATGTCTAGAGCAGGGTTCTGAAATTTATGACAATTCGGATATTTTCAAATACAATCCCCATCATCCCCAGCTAGCATAGTCAATGGTGAAGGATCATGGGAGTCATAGTCCAAAACCCCTGTAGAGCCACGGGTTACAGAGCCCTACTTTAGGGTCTTGAACAGAGATAAGGTATGCACCAGAGATGCAGTGACGCAATGTTTAGAATGCTGGATAGCAACTTGGACGCTTGGAAAGGCAGATTATAGTGATCTGAAATGCCTTTTCTAATGGATTAGGATCTGGTGTATATAATGGTGGTCAATCCAATTGGGGTTAGAGAGAGGGGCTTTGTAAGGAGGTTCCCACGATGTTATGTAAGGAGGTATCTGGGCACCCCTTCCTCATCCTCTTGGGAGGAATAAATGCATGGCACAGTGATAAAACTATGTATAGAAGAGCAATGAAGCAAATGGTAGTCTCTCCTGTTTTTCGATGCAGGATAATATATGTATGGTTTTCCTTACCACATGGATGCTGCTTTGGTATGTGTTCTGTCCCCTCCATCTTGAGGCTCTTTGTTTAAAAAAAAATGGTGCCCCATAGAAAGGCGTGTTTATCCTCTAAAAGGACCACCAAACCCTGGAGAAGTCTTATTAGTGTGGCTGTGGTGCTCTTTTATAACTCGGGGGAACCTTTGGGTTTGCCTGGGGTCCCTGCTCTGATTCCAGTTAGGGCCCTAGCTGACTGACTGTGTCGAGGGGAAGATGGCGGAGGGGGGGGGTGCAGGCAGAGACTCTTCTGCACTCTACCCTGCCTGTGCTGCTTTCTTGCATTGGTTTGGCTGCTGGGTTCTCACGCATGAACCTTGAGTTAACTGCTTGGCCATAATAGCTTTGCAACAGTAGTGCATATGGGCACTAAAGGGGGAGGGGGATGAGCAAGGCAGGGTTAACAGCAGAGCACTTCCAAACCGTGGTAATAGCGGAGGAGGATACTGGGACCTCACAATGGGAAGACATGATGAATGTTATTTATGTATTTTAGAGGCGTAGAAGTATCAAGCACAAATAGAGGCGTCCTCTGGGGGGTGCGGGACGCTTCCAGTGTGGGGAGTTATTCACTCGGACAGTCATACGCCGCTATGACGAGCTTTGAGCAATGTTAAGGGCTGAGGTTGACTCCTTGCTTGTTGTGACACTAGGTGCGTACTCTGGCCCGGACGGATGAGGCTCGGGGTCTGCTGTGGCTCCTTGAGGAAGAGGCGCTCCAGCCAGGCGGCACAGAGGACACCCTATTGGAACGGCTTTTTGCCTACTATGGACCACTGGAAGGAGAGGACAAAGGTGAGATGGGGCCCGGGGTGAACATATTGTGACTGCAGGGCACCCTCTACATTCTTTATACTATACTATCTGATCCATTATATACTCTGACCATACCAGAACCTCTTCTCGTCTGCCAGTGTGCACAGACCTTGCTCACAGGCCCTTGCAGGACCTCTTATCCTATTTCTTGTAGATTTCTTTTAAGTAAGAGTGTGCTCTCACTGGCTTTGGTTTTTTGTTAACACTAGTAGCGCTTTTTCCTGGTCCCCATAAACTGCAGGTCAGTGGGACAAACTTTGCTTTGCCCTGCCTGAAGCAATCATTTGCACCATGTTTTACAGAAAAATAAATATAAATTGGAAAATAGTAAAGCAGCCTGTTTTTGAAATGTTTTCACTTCCTGGTTTTTAACATAATCCCTTCCAGACAAGGTACTTGATGCACAATATTCCATAGTGCTAGGCCCATGTAAACCTATTATTCTCACCCATATTAGCCTTGTCAATCCGACAGAAGTCTGTGCCAGCGATTCTACAGCTCTACATGTATATCACATGCAGGCCTATACTTCCACTTCACAGACCCCTCCCCCCAATCCCCACCACCACCGCTCGCTCTCTACACCCTAGTTCAGATGGTCCTCTCCAAGTAGACGAACATCACAGCATTCTATATAATCCTATATCCATGAATTAATGAAACTGATGAATTTTGGTGGGTCTGCATGCTGATAACGGAGCCAGCGCTTCAAAGAGACCATAGGGTAACACGTTGGCACTTAGCAAAACAGCTTTGCTTAAGGCCAGGGATAAATATAGAGCCAGCCCAAGAAATTGCATGCAGTCCTGCTGTGATTTGATAGAGCAAAGTCCAGGTTACAGTGTCGAAGCGGGGGTTAAGATGTGTTGCCGCCTTACTTTAGTGAACACAGTCCCCTTTAGCTGAGCTAGTCTCTCCCCATCCAATTCCATACGGTTCTAAGTCGACACCGCCTGTTGATCACCTTGTTCTTCACATTCTACACCTTATGTGTTCTACCGTGCTCTAGAACACTGTACAAGATGTTCCAGACTTGTAGAGGCAAACTCTAGGGTACCTAACCACGGTGCAGCGTCGTTTGCCACATGTAGACTCCTGTAGTATTTGGGATGTGTCGCCAAATTCACAAACCATAAAAAAAAGAAAAGAAGACTGGGGGAGACTTTCAGGTTGATCGTCTGCAAAGAGGAAGTATCATACACAGATGTGAAGAACACCCGTTTTTATTTAATGGATAGGCTGCTCCATGGTGCTTCCACAGACATTGCCAAGGATTGGTAGGACCCAGCAACAGGAAAATGGCCAGCACTTGTCTCTATGCTTGAACTAATGTCTGATTAACCAAGAATTCCTTTGTGACCAACATTTAATTCTATAAGGGTTCACACTGTACACGCTATTAACATGCTGTCCCTTGAAGGTCCATCCCAGAAACCAGCACCCTAGTCAAAGTTACCTCTGATCCGCCTTGTGCAATTAGTCTCACTTACTGTTCCCTCTCCTGTACAGCCATATCCTTTATAACAGAGCCTCTGTCTGACCCCCACGTTCGCTTGATTGCCTCCCATACCTTATTGACAAGCATCCAACAAGCCCTAGCAGCCTGCGTCTCCTATCCTATGACACAAATGCTTCACCATGCACTCTTGTACACATGATGTATCCCCTCGTAACATGAGGTGAGGCTTTACCAGCTTGTGCTTCTATACATATGTTCTCTATTTACTTTAAGTTTTTGCAGTGTCTTACTGCACATGGGCCCTACTTGGATCTTACTGTATATGACCTTTTCTTGCAATTTGTGGTATATTTCACGATTCCGGCATTTATTCAGCATTCTGCTGTTTTACAATGTTAACTGCATCCCACCTGAGGACGCACCTTATCTATGCCTTATGCTTTAACTGCATACCTCATGTAGCCCCACGTACCATGAGGCGGGGCTATGCCAGACCGTGCATGTATCCTAATTGTGCCCCCCATGTGTACCTGCTGTAGCCCCGCATACCGTGAGGCGTGGCTTTGTCACACTGTGCATGTACCCTAATTCTGTCCCCGTGTATATGTATAACGGATGTAGACTTCCATACCATGAGTGTGGCTTCACCAGACCGTGCATGTACCTTAATTTTGTCCCCCCTGCATATGTACACCTGATGCAGCCCCCTACCATGAGGTGTGACTTTGCCAGACTGTGCATGTACCCTAATTCTGTCCCCGTGTATATGTATAACGGATGTAGCCTTCCATAACATGAGGTGTGACTTTGCCAGACTGTGCATGTACCCTAATTTTGTCCCCCATATATATGTATACCTGAGGTAGCTCCCGTACCATGAGGTATGGTTTTGTCAGATTATGCTTCAAAAAAACCACACTCATGTTGAATCTGCATGCATGACCTGCTATTTGTTCTCCACTTTGCACTTTCTGTAACTAGCGCCCTGATGCCTGAGGGTTTGGTGCGCTGCTATAAATACAAATATAAATAAACATATATAGCCCTATCCGTTATGACCATGTGTAATTTCGTCCTGTTAGCTATGCCGTCTAACCTTTATTCATTCTGTATCACTATCCTGGCCTGTCCTGTATAGTCCTTCTTGGCTAGCGCCACAGTATTCTACATGGAATAGCCTTTGCAGTGTCATGGAGACACCAGCGATACAACCGTTGAGGCCACCCATGTGTTAAGCGGCCAACGCCTGTTCACGTCATCATGTTGAAACATCAACCTAAAGTCCCTTTTTTGGGGTCACTTTCTCGACCAGCGCTCTTTCCATAACTTCTGCTACTATGCCCCATTTCTGTATGTTTTTCTATCCCATAACCTCCTTTTCACTTCTTTGTGCAGGTCAGAAGCCGCTGCTCCGCAGTGATAAACCTCGGCATTTCTTCCTGGGCCACAGTTATGGGACCAACTGGGTGGAATACGATGCCACTGGATGGCTGAACCACGTCAAGCAGAACCCGGCCACGCAGCAGGCTGCCACCCTCCTGCAGGACTCGCAGAAGTAAGGAGTGCAGAGGGGCCACTGGGGATCTTCCTGCCCACGCCCACGCCGTGGAACCTCACGCCGTGCCACACTGAACTCATGGGGCCAGGGTTAGGGTTCAAGCCCTATAAAATAAGGGTTTGGAGGGCTGACCTCACACTTGCAGTGGGGTGTGACGTGACAGGAAGTGAACCTATGTCTAAGTGAAATATGCACCTTTCATTAGCCTTTCCTGGTCCGAAGACACAGGACAAAGTAGCATTTGCCTTCCAGAAAGTGACTCATGAACCCCCGAAAAATAAACAGAATTTCTTGTAACATTGCTTTCAAATTATTAAAGGCACAGACCCTTCAAGCTAAGGAATCTGCATAGAAATATTCCCTGCAGACACAATCCCAATATGAGCATCTTTACATGCATGTAAACCAAGTCTTCATGTGATGTAGCGGGACGTTTCTCCACTGTGAGCTTGTCAACTTGGGTTCAAACCCCACTCAAGATACAGCGACCCAACACGTGCTAAATCATACATTCAGGTAAAGGGACCACGCTTCCATACTTGTCTGCTAACCTCCAGTACACCAAGAGAGACATTAACTGTCCTCTGAAATGTGGTTTTATGCTGTCCACCCCGTGTACCATCAGCCGGGATCACAGCTGCTGTTGCAAGATCATCCATGATATTTGCTTTGCGCTGAGCTACTAAAGCAATGCAGATCAGAGGCCAGCATGTATAAAAGACTGGAGGTCAACAGTGGCTACCCCAACACCTGGACATATACTACTGCCAACTCACAACACATCTTTCCCAACACCTGGACATATACTACTGCCAACTCACAACACATCTTTCCCAACACCAGGACACATACTACTGCCAACTCACAACACATCTTTCCCAACACCTGGACATATACTACTGCCAACTCACAACACATCTTTCCCAACACCAGGACACATACTACTGCCAACTCACAACACATCTTTCCCAACACCAGGACACATACTACTGCCAACTCACAACACATCTTTCCCAACACCAGGACATATATTACTGCCAACTCACAACACATCTTTCCCAACACCAGGACATATACTACTGCCAACTCACAACACATCTTTCCCAACACCTGGACATATACTACTGCCAACTCACAACACATCTTTCCCAACACCAGGACATATACTACTGCCAACTCACAACACATCTTTCCCAACACCAGGACATATACTACTGCCAACTCACAACACATCTTTCCCAACACCAGGACATATACTACTGCCAACTCACAACACATCTTTCCCAACACCAGGACACATACTACTGCCAACTCACAACACATCTTTCCCAACACCAGGACATATACTACTGCCAACTCACAACACATCTTTCCCAACACCAGGACATATACTACTGCCAACTCACAACACATCTTTCCCAACACCTGGACATATACTACTGCCAACTCGCAACACATCTTTCCCAACACCAGGACACATACTACTGCCAACTCACAACACATCTTTCCCAACACCAGGACATATACTACTGCCAACTCGCAACACATCTTTCCCAACACCAGGACATATACTACTGCCAACTCGCAACACATCTTTCCCAACACCAGGACATATACTACTGCCAACTCACAACACATCTTTCCCAACACCAGGACATATACTACTGCCAACTCGCAACACATCTTTCCCAACACCAGGACACATACTACTGCCAACTCGCAACACATCTTTACCCACACCAGGACATGTACTACTGCCAACTCACAACACATCTTTCCCAACACCAGGACATATACTACTGCCAACTCACAACACATCTTTCCCAACACCAGGACATATACTACTGCCAACTCGCAACACATCTTTCCCAACACCAGGACATGTACTACTGCCATCTCACAACACATCTTTCCCAACACCAGGACACATACTACTGCCAACTCACAAGACATCTTTCCCAACACCAGGACATATACTACTGCCAACTCACAACACATCTTTCCCAACACCAGGACACATACTACTGCCAACTCACAACACATCTTTCCCAACACCAGGACATATACTACTGCCAACTCACAACACATCTTTCCCAACACCAGGACACATACTACTGCCAACTCATAACACATCTTTCCCAACACCTGGACATAGAGTACTGCTAATTTACAACACATATTTGAGCCCATATCAGACACTTGTGACCTCAGGAGGCACTGATCTTATCAGCACGTTGATGAATGAGGGTTCTCGTGCGCTTAATACATTTAAAAATAAAATAAATAAATAGATCTGATATCGTGAGGCACTGGTCAGAATTTGTGCAGCACTGGTCTGACCTCGTGGCACACTGCTTTGACCATGTTGGGCATGGTTATCTGCCCTACTATTATATTGCCAACACTAATACCGCCTAGGCCAGGCTAGTCCAACCTTCGCATCCTCGTGTCAGATCTTTTCATAAACTTCACAGATACTACTATGACCGCATGAGACACTGCTGTAGCCATGTCAGTTAGTAATGGCATTGTCAGGCACTGTTCTATATGTCCTGGCCGTGCTCTGTTCCCACCCTGTTGGACCGTTTCATCTTGCAGTAACATTTCCCCCACAATACTGCCTTAAAATTATTGGGTCGATGACTTCATCACATTAATTTTCACCAAATTTTGAAAATATTTAATTGTGACTGAGTTAATGAGGTTTCCACCCAAATAAACACCTTCTACTACTGTCCCGTTATGCCACCTCCTGCCACCCCATTCTCCCTAACAACACTTTGCATTAATAGTTAACTGATATATTTCATGGTGTTATGCATTTTCCTCTTCCCAAAGTTAATTTATTAACACTTAAAGAACAATTCTCTTACTTTTCATTGAAAAGCTAGGTTAGTATTATATATGTCATTGTGTTTTCATTGTCAGTGCAGTGCCTTTGCATTGAGGTGTATTTTCGTTGGTCTGTGTGTCCTGGAGGTGTATTTTGGTGAAGAGGCAGGATATCTTTTATTGATCTTCGTGAACACTGTTCTTACCCCGATAGAGACTTGCTCGGGTACTGTTAAACACTGCTCTGGAGCTGTCGCACACTGCACTGCACTGCTTCAGCGTGGAGCACTGCCCTGAAATGATCTCTTTTTTTTGGTACCTTATCCAGAGGTTAATGATCTTGTCAGTTTTAAGACCTTGGTATTCAATGTCAGCTTCAGGGGGCGAATATAATGAACTTTGCAGGATGACGCCCTAATATGATTCGATACTGGTCGCATTTGGGTGTGTGTATAATTGTGGGGCACTGTTGGTTGCAGCTGTACTGGTATTGGGGTTGACACGCTCCATAAGTAACCAATGCTAAGCAAGTCCGTCTTTAAGGTTGTGGATCAGACAGACGGGGAATCGCCACGTGTGGTTAAAAACCCCCTCACTGCTTCTCTTCACTCACGATCCTTCTGCCCCCACTCTGCAGGAAGGCCATCAGCAGCCTGTTTGCTGGAAGGACCGGCTCTGCCATGGTGCTCTCGGGCTCCATCGCAGGGCTTGAGGGCGGCTCCCAGCTCGCTCTACGGAGGGCGACCAGCATGCGCAAGACCTTCACTACAGGCGTGGCAGCGGTGAAGAAGAAATCGCTCTGCATCCAGATCAAGCTACAGGTGGTAAGTACGCCCCTGTACAGGGCAGGGGGTTGTCTGCCTCGGGTTTTCAGTGACCCATCAGCCCATGGCCTCAGTCTACCTATTGGTATCCTCCAGTTTCCACTCCTCCATCTCACCTTAAGTCACTTCAATGCAGCACGTTTCAATGAGAACCCATTTCAATGCAGGGCCATCTCACACAAAATTCAAACTCACTGAGGTTTAAAAGAAAAATTCAATAAAAGCAATGAAAGCATATAAATAATAAAAAAATAGTATGGGGAAGGGCATACAAAAAGTAAAACAAGAATACATTAAACAATAAAAAAGGGTTTAGGACATATCTGGTCAGAGTAAATGGGGCACAGAGGTTAGTAGCAGTCAAAATGGAAGTAACAGCCTCCCCTGCCTGTTTAGAACTAGAGCAGAGAGGATATTTGCCCTAATAAAGGGGTCGGGCGATGGAAATGAAATTGGTTTGAGGTGAAGTGGCCAAAAAAATAGAATTGGTTGCATTTGAAGTGAGATGGCGTTCATTGAAATGTCAGATAATATCTATTATGGACTCGATACTGCACCAGTCTGTCCTTTTTCTAGCATCCCACACAGAAGTTAGGTCTGTGAAAAAGTTCAATGCACTCGCTCAAGTACTCTGTTATGACTTCTTTCATGCCGGTCCAAGCCACCGTTTCACCATTTTGTATTACAAGAGCCTGTTTTGCTCCCTTGACATTGTTTGGCCTCAAGATTTCATTACATTTATTAATAATATATTTGTTTTGTGAAGTGCCAACGATATCCAACCTGGCCATTTTAGTGCCGCAGTGTCCCGTAATGCAATACCAGATGAATCACTCTGCTTGCCATGAGGGAAGGATGCATGTCTGCAAGTTGTGGCTCTTCGATTTTAGCCCCTGGCTGATAGAGGTTGGTTCTTCAATAGAAGTTTAGGCTGGTTGGGGGGGGGCATGGCATTTCATCAGCATGGGGCCACGTGTTGAAGGCCTCATTGCCACAGGCACTTCGTAGAGCGTTCCGGAGGCAAGTGAGTTTGGCAGCTGCCCCTATGTGAAGTCTTTTGGTTAGCGAGTCACGAGCTAAGACTTACCTCTGTGCTTCTTTTGGTTGCATTTGGCTTACCATATCAGCCTGATCTGAGAGTCTGACCAATGGTGTTAATAGGGGTAGATTCCTTAAGGATTGTTTGGTGATTTTCTAGTATTTTAAATGTGATGCTTACTTCAACTGCGAGCTGGTTGGAGGCCTAAAGGGCTTGTGAGATGTTGTCAGTCTATACCTGGCTCATGCACAGACTTAGCGGTTAGTTCTTGATCATCTGAAGGGATTGTATTTGCTCCTTTGAACGACTGTGAAGACTATTTTGTAAAAGTCTAAGCTGGACAACCTCGGGCCACATCAGTGTCTCCCTCTGTTTCATTTGTAGTAACGGAAAGGACCATATTCAGAATCACTCATTTAAAGGTCATCCTTTTCGCAGTGCTCCCAATTTGCTGAGGAAAGAGAAGCCTGAATTGAGCCTAATACGAGGATTTTTTTTACTTCTCCTTGAGTGCTGGGGTTGCTCTTAGTTCTTTTGTCAGTGGACTTGTACAATATCCCCAGTTGTGTAACCGGTCACCAGAACCTAGGTTATGATCAATTGCAGGACACAGATAATTCACCTTCATCCTCTACATAGGGGTTCCGCTGTTCTCCATTTAGAGGTGCATCTTTGTTTCTTACATGTACATTTGGAGCTGTAGCTGATTTTGGCCTGAGCCTTGTGTCAGAAGTCGCATGTAAATGTTCAATGTCCATGGTAAAAACGAAAAGCAATGGGTAATGCCGGAGGTTCTGTTTTTGTCTGAGGAGGTCTGACCCAGTGATTGTGGTCAGAGAGGTAAGAAGACAGCCTCCACTGAAGAGATTTACCGCAGAGCCTCAGAACTTTGTACCAAGCTGTCGGGAAGACTCTTGTAGTCCACTTTTCATTAGGGCACCAACAAGAAGAGTACCTTCTTCAAACTCGCTCTTCCCGGTGGAGAGCTCAATGCTTTTGACAGTTTACATTTAATTCATAGTTGGTAAGCAACCCTCTTTGGGCTCTCCCCCTTCTCCTTCATCTGAAGCCAGTAACCTTGGAATCATCTTTGACTCCTCTTTCCTTCCTCCCTCACATCCAGGACCTTGCCAAGAAGGCCCACTTTCAACTCTATCTCCTCAAAGGAATCCTTCCTTTCCGTACTTTCCCCCAGAAGCTCAATGTCTCTAGCACTCTGGTACTCTCTAGGCTGGACTACTGCAATAGCCTCTTCCTTAATCTACCTTCTTCCTCTCTACATCCCCTCCAGCTCATCAGAATAGGGATGCAAGACTTATCCTTGGCCTCAAGTCAAGGGACCACATCTCTCCAGCCCCGAAAATCTCTCCACTGGTTCCTGGTTGCTACAAGGATCAAATTCAAATCCCTGTGCATCATCCATAAGGCTGTCTGGGGCCTGGGACCACACAGTCTACTATTTGCCATCACCAAATACTCTCCCTCCAGATCTCTACGCTCCTCCGATGCCAACTCTCTGTACGTCAAGCAATTCTCTAAACAGCGAGCTAGTGGCCGATCTCTTTCCTGCGGGTGGCTCCCTCCTCTGGAACAGCCTCCTGCTGAGATTGGTGACCAGGGCCCATACTTGCCAACCCTACTGATTTAGGCAGTAGGCTACTGCTTATTAAACAGTCCTACCTCCTACAGATGTGGGCGACGGATCCTACTGCTTTTTGCAGTGGCAGGTAATTTATGTGACTCTAAAGCAATTAATCTGTCTGTGCGGTGGGTGGCTAAGTGATACATTTGAGTGATGGGCTCAGATCAATCCACTGACCTGACAGCTACATGACTCTGCTGGGACAGTCCTTAGGTGAAGCACCAGTGAAGGCAAGTGGCAGAGTGAAACACCATACACATAATCTGGCTATCAAACTAAGGAGGGTATCAGTCTCTATGTTGTTCAGTGTTCAACCTGCACTGCAGAAATAAATATGTACTACCGGGGCTGCTGCTACAGAGCAGTGGCAAATGTGCCCTGCCAGCTCTGTGTCATTATTTTCTGTGAAGTTAGGTAATATAACTTGGTGTTAACTTGCCATTCACAATGATACATTTTAAACATTTGAGCATCTTTCCATGTTTTGCGGTTTGATGGGTTTTAGAATGCTGCAGGGGTGCCAACGATGTATGTTTTGTAATTTCCTGTGATGTCATGGTTATGCTAAATATTATTTCAGAAACTTGAAAAACCCTACATCTTTTTGGTCACAGAATGTTGGCAAGTATGCCTTTGTGTCCTTCTGGGTCCTGGCGTTCCCCTCTCTCCCAATCGCCTTTAGCCTCAGCCCGCCCCCAGCACTTAACTTTGGCTCACACTGACTTGTGCTCTCTCTCAGGCCTGCACTTATTGTATTGGCAGTTGCCAACTCTTACCAAGTGATCTCTGCCAGACACTTAACAGCAGCTCGCAACGTACTCCCTAGCACTTCCCTCCGTGGAACTCCTAGCACTTACCCCTCCCACCCTAGTCCCTTCTCTCTCTCTGCACTTGGACGTTCTGAATGCTCACAAGACCTAGTAGGCCCGCCTCTTTCTTTCTCTTCATGTTATTATATTTGCCCCCCATTCGCGTGTTCCCTCCCTGTTGCCCTGTGGGTCGCTTTGAAACACAATTTACTTGATATATAAGCACCTTACAAATGCACAATAAACATTTTTTTAATGCTTTCCAGGCACAAAAGAGTATGCTTCAGAATTCCCAAGGAGACTTCCAGGGGGGAGTAGGTGGGGAAGGGGAGGAGCGATTTAGGGAGGGTAGGATTGGAATGAAAGTAAGTGCATTGAATGTGAAACTAGGACAGAGCGATTAGAGGTACACACACTTTGGGGTTTTTACCCACCCATTGACTTTCCATGACCATGCTAGTTCCTATGGCCATTCTCAACCACTGCCTACTCATACCCACCGGAATCCACCCTTCCCCACGTTCTCTTGCAGCAAGCTTTGTGCTTTTAAGGGAAGCCAATGTTCTTTCCAAGCCATCTTTTGACATGTATTGGCTTTATTGCAGATCTTGACCGGCCCCCTGTATTAAAAACGTCTTAACTCAGTGTCCCATTAGCCACCAAAATATGTGTCCTTGCAATTGCTTTTTCCATTGAATTTCTGCTGAAACGAATTCTTGTCAGCTTGAGAAGTTGGGACTTTTATGCAGGTATTAGATGGGTCTTTGCCAGGCACTGCCATAAATATGCCTAGATAGTAAAACCATTTACCAGCTGTTGCCATCTTATAGCCAGTATGATGCGCCTCAAAAATGTCTATCCCGTATCTGTGCAAAAACCAAAACCGTTGACTTTGTCAGTCATTTACATTTACATTTCTTGCCATTGTCAAACGGTTGACGTAGAGAGTATTAGCGGGCTGGCACCCAGTGACTAAAGTGTTTCCTCTGTCACCACACGACCTGAACTCCAATTAACCACATTTTGCTCGTAAATCACTTTCTCTATGTGTGCTTCATTTCTTTTATTTGCACAGATTTAAAGCACGTATGAACAGACATAAACTCCCCCCACCTGCATATATGAAGCAGATGTCTGTCTGGTAGCCTTCTTGTTACTGCAAGATTAGGGTGACCAGATTAAAAAAAAAAAAAACGGACATGCCATAGTCATAGACGTAGGACTAACATAAATAAAAATGTAGTCCTACTTCTATGTCGCTTGCCTGTTGCGGGAGGGGGGGCGTAATGTCTTATTATTACTATAATTATTGCTATTTGTAATATTATAGAAGCTAGCCTGAGGGCAATGTAATTAATAGCTCATATACCACCACCTACGCCTAATAGCAATAATGAAAAGTAAAACAAATGATGCACAGAAGTAATCTCACTTGCAAATGTACATTTGCTTTTATATTTAGGCATCATGCAGGCCACACTATTCCCCCCCCACCCCAGTGCTGAATTAAGGCGTGTTGACGTAGTGCATACATGCAGAAATGCAAAAGCAAAAACAGATTTGAGAAAATGCAGCCAATCGTGCAGTCCGCATTGTGCATCAAATGATGCACGCCACTAATAAGCTGATGGCGTACATTCCACGTTACTCACATTGGAGGAGAGTGGCCGAGGAGGGGAACGGGGGAAATGGGGGCGTGAAAAGTGAAATGCTTTCCACGCCCCCATCCGCGCAGTTAGAGTTGCACCGGGACCCGATTTCAAGATTTCCAAATCGGGTCCCGGCAAAAACAGGCACCGTAGGCTGCAGGCACCCACCATTGCAAACTCCGGACGGGGTTTGCAAATTGAAAAACTACCGGGACCCCGGGACCGATGGCGATTTCCCCGGACTGTCCCGAGAAAACCGCGACGTCTGGTCACCCTATGCAAGGTGCCCTTCTGTTATCCATTCGGGTGTGTCCCTGATGTGCCCGTCTGTGATATTCCCACAGTTGATGCCTAGATGGCAGAAGATGGCGTGCATCTCGCACTCAGTAACCTTCCCCTAGGGCTGACTAGGCTTAGGCCCTGATTCTGAGATCCATATCATTAAGTGATGGGACACCACAATATATGTATAAATAAAGGCATATGATTTGGGGCAAATAAGAAAAGTGTTGCTCCATCACGGAATGGCACTATTACTATTTAAATGTAGCTCAGAATTGAGCCCTGAGTCGTCTTGTCGAAACAGTGAAGTGTCTGCTCCTACCACAATCCCTTGAAGCTTCATCCCTGTACCCCATCAAGCACTTTCACCCACAAACCTCTAGCTCTCTTGTCTAGTCACTAAAGAGTAAAATTCTCACAGGTTTACTGTATATCCGCAATGAATGTAATAATAATACTGTGTCCTCTCATATAGTGTTTAAGTGCCAGATTCCACCAGTTTCGAAGCACTTTGGGTGTTATTAGCAAATGCTCAATTTATCAACTTCGGAAAGATGAAATGATTGGTCATCCCTGCCGCAGATTTGAACTTGTGACGAGTAGGCTGCCCCAAATAAGAGGCTTTCATTCAACATGTCAGCTATCCACCCATCTCAGAAGCATTTCAGAGGAGATTTGGATGATTGACTCATTCTTAAAAGCCAACGAGATTTTACAATCAAATTATGAATTTATTTTGAATTGACTTCTACTCCTACAGACGTGCCTCCTCACCTTGATATCACTATGGGCAGATGAAGTCTTCTTTCCAGACACAGACTCTTCAATGCTCTTAACGCACAGCATATAGAAACCCGCACACCGAGAGCTCAGGGTACTTCCAGTTTGCATGAATCGACGCAAGAGCACACAAGTCTTGCATTGCACTCTCATCTTGACTAACCAAACACCCACTCCCTTCCTTTCATAGCCACCAGAGTTCCTGAAGACCCTGAAAATTGCAGTGGTGTGCGGTATACCTCTTTAATAACATAACTTGGTGCTGGGACTTGAATATTGATAAACCTGGACTCTCAAGGTAGTACTAGATTGTTGTGGCCATCAGATCTCTCCCTGTTAGACACGATGACTGGTTGTAGAGCTGGAACCTTGTGGCCTCTTTCCAGGGTACCGTGTTTATCTGTGCTGCCCCTGCTCGGAATTTCCAGCTTCCTACACTTCTGGCTTTGGGTAAAGATGTTGGCTCAGGAAGTATATAATGTATGTAGGCGATTTATATAGCACAACTCTAGATCGAAAGCAGCAGAGCACTGTACAACAAATGGAGTGGAACATAGCGGGGAAGAGAATAATCTTGTAGGTCTATGGGCAATATTTCTTGATGAAAAGGTCCTTGAAGAGCATGGTATTGTCACACTGTGGACATTGATCAACAAACAGGCAGTACAAGGGAATCAAGTCAACTAAGGTTTACTAGTAAATGTGCACAGTTCTGGCCGAAACAAACAAATATTGTCTGCGTTAAACTGAACATTGTCATGGTGGTGGTTGTTCTCGGTAGGGTAGTGCTCAGGAAAATCTAGCCAAAAAGAAAGTGTCTCTTGAACGTAATGTGTTCCGAAATGTCGGGGCAGTGCTAAATAAGTCCGGGGCCAGGTGTCCCCCAGAAACACCCCACAATAAATAGTGTGCTCTCATTCCCTGGATTTAAGGAGCTCCTGCACCCTATTTCTCAAAGTTCTCGTTTTCCTTTAATTGGTTCTCTGTCCCAGGTCTTGGGTCCAATCCTGGAGCAGGTAGAAGGATGCTATAAGTGGGGCTGTGAGTGGTGTACCTTCCAAGATGGACTGGAGACAGAGGGTGACAGGAGGCTGCCCTAAATTTAGTCCAGGGTTCTCACTATGTCCCTCATGTCCTCCCTCTCTGTCAGGGTTCGGCTCATCCAGTCACCTGCTCCAAATTCTGTGTCCTCCCCAATGGCTTGCCTCAAGCCTCCCCCTCACAAATCCTTGCCCTTTGTTTGTTTTCCCTGGTGTACCCTTTTTTATCTTGGGGTGCCCCACCACTGTTCTAACAATTGTTCATTCCCTGCTTTGCTCTAATGCCCCCTCTCCTAGTCCTTTAACAGTCCTTCCCTTCCTCCTCCTCATTTTCCCCCGTTGCCTCCTCTCTCACGTCTTGGAGGATATCTTTGTTCCCCCTCTGCTTTTTTTCACCTCCTTTTCCACCTTCGTATAGTTTCTCCACTCCTTCACTTTCTTCAATTATCCTCTGCCAACTATGATTCACTTTTCACTATCATCTCTTATTCTTTCCTTATTCAGCCCTCATTGATGGTTTCTGGCCATATCTGTCTATTCTCATCACTGTTTTCACCCTTTCAGGTCCCTCCCTCACCGCACATAAAATACTCCAAATATTATTTAACTTCCTCTTTCTTCACCCAGTTGGACACTTAAGATACTCCAGTCTGTACTGTTATCTCCCTATCCCCCTCTGTATCAAGAGGAACTTTGTCTCATTTATTTCTTTTTTAGGTGCTATTCCCCTTTTCTTCCCCTTAACTTTTGCCATACATCTTCGGTGGGGTCTAAGGCCCTACCCCCATGGTGTCCTTTCCCACAGCTCTTTCTCTGTCTCCCAGCCTTCCTCATTCTTTATTCTCCTCCTATTCCCCTTCATCCTCCAAAGCTTCTGAATCATAATCGAAGCACCGGTGGCCTTGCTCTCTAAGCAATAAGCTCTCTTCATTCCTTCTTTCCGCTCGGTTCACCTCCTCTTTTTCTATTTTAACACCCTTGATCACTGCGCTATCCGTTTTTAACAGGATCTCCCCTGCTGTCTTTGTATCAGAATTTATCATTGGGCACGGTCCTCCCCTCTCCCTTTTCCTGGTCAAACTTGCAAGCTCCTCCTCTATTTTCTGAATCGCTGCTTCTAGATCCCTACACGCTTTACTTCCCATCTTTGTTATAATCGGGTCTCGTACTTTATTTTCTACATAATCCCATGATGCCATCGGTTCTGAATCTGCTTGGGGCTTGTACTTGGGGGTCTGTATATCCTGCAGCAGGCTGTAAAGGATATGTCCCAGGTGTGGGCGGAGCTGTATGCTGCACAGGGGCTGGAGCCTGTGCGGAATTGGTGCTCTCTCCTGATAGGGGCGAAGCTGTGGTAAACACAGGTGCCTTATCCCTTTTTCATCTTCACTCTCTGGATCCCCTCTATTTTATCATATCATTTCCATAACTCAAGTATGCTCTCTTTTCCTTAATTTTTTGCCTTCACACGTTGACAACAAATGCATATACATGTGCTCAATAATCCCCCTAGTCTGTGTACCTTCCGCAGCTTACACAGTAAACATGTTCCCTTCTGTCGCCGTCATCCATTAATTGTGATATTTGAGAATGTTCTCCTTATATGTCGGGAGCTCCTTACACATGTGCTCCACTGGTGTACACATTTTAAACAATGAAAATCACAATAACTTAATGGCCAACAACAAAACACAGTGACCGACAAGGACCACCAGGGACTGCCTTACTGCGGCGTCCTTACACCAACACACAACAAAACCAGATCTCTGTGCGTTTCCGCACAACAAACGATCGCTGTGCGTCTTTGCACAACAAACCCAATGAGTTCCCCTCCCACAATATGTTCTTCACCCCAAATTCTCCTGCCACTCTTCACTCACACAAACCAAGCTAATCTTGTATTGAGTCAAAAACATACCTCTATGTACAATTTCTACAACAAAACAAAAATCAACACTTGTGTACCCAATAGTTTATTTTCTTGCCCCCTTACCTCAGGATGGAGGGATTCAGTCTTCTCCACGACTCACTTTTTTTCCCTAAGCAGCGCTTCTGTCTCTCTCTCTCTCTCGACTCTCCACTATCTACTATTGTGACATCACCACTCCCCACTGCAGGAGCCCTCTTCTTACTCAATATTTAAAAAGGAAAAAAGAATATACACCACGTGGGTCACTCCCTCACACACTTCAATACTTACACTCCTGTATGTTGTTCCTGTGACAGGTGCACTCAGGTTCTGTATGTTCTTCCGAGGGCCACCAATGCTGTCTCTCCCCTCAAAAGACCTGCACAACTTGGGGCGGCGCTGGACCTCCAGTAATCGGGGAAGCCTTTGTACAACCCCAGCAATTGTGGGCCTTCTAGCTGTCTGCACAGATTCTGCTCTCTGCAGGTATGTGCCGCTTGCCCAGAAAAATGCATCAGGGGAGCTCCTCGCCCCTCTGATTGGCCTGGAATCATGTCATGGGCCACCAAATGTTCGGTAGTCCCAACGACCTGATTAGCCAAAAATCAATCCACATGAACAATAAATGTGCACGAGTAGCAAGAAAAACAAATGTTTATTCAAGCAGCCTCGGCCAGGAACGATTCAAGCTTCATTCAACATTTCATCATTAAATGTTGGTTTATACAGGAGCGAGTGACATCATGACTGTGACAATGTTACAAGATACATGTAAATTATATTGCACAGTGGTTGCTGTCCTGTACACAATTCTATACATTACGTAGCCCTATTGGCCTAACCTACCTCTCGTGACCAATCTAATGACCTCCTCTGAACAATGACCTAATAATCAGGTTATCCAGCTTCTCCATTCCTAATTGGTAGATGTTGGCACCTTAGGCTCTCAGCCTTCTGACTGTACAAATGACAGTTAATATTGCGACTTCTCTTTGGAAACATGGAACGTTTCCTTCCTTTCCCATCGTGGGACTGCATGACTTCATGAGACTTGTTTCTTGGCCTTTGCTCCAAGACCATGTGCAATCTTAAATGTACATTTATGTGCAGATGTGTGTGTGTGGATTATTTAAGTTTCGGGGTGTACATTTTGTGGGATAGCTGGGTTTCTTCTTTCCCGCACCCTTCCATGATACTACAATTTATTTGGACCAGTATTTCTTTGTTTTCATTGCCAGTGATCCTTTCTGTTAGTCTCAATTGAAATACCCTTGTTCCTTAATACTCGTGGCTTCAATCTAAGTGGGCATTGTCCAACTGGGGGCAGTGTGTTTCCTTGCTGCGATTGTCCGTTACTCTGCGTACTACTTTGTTCACACCAACACTGTAACCTTCATCTTGCAATTTTCAACTGTTGTGTAAAATCACTATTTGTTATATTTTCTATCGCATGGAGCTTGGGAACCTGCTTCACCCTGTGCTTCTAACTAATCCCTGCACAGCGTTTCGCCTCTGCCTCTAAGGGCTCTGTCCTTGTCTCTTGCAGCGTCTGTGACAAGCCGAAATGCAGGTTGTTTCTTACCAGTGAATTTATTAATGTTTCTCTGCGGCCTAGTTTTCCATCGACCACAAATGCTGCTTTTCCTGAATACATTTAATTTTGTTTGGGCACAAGCTTCAGCTTCTATCCCTAGTTTGCCAGCATGAATTTCTATATGTTCCCTATTGTGCTCTACGACTAATCTATATTATATTTCTATGAACACCTTTCCTATTACAGGCAGCACCACGTGCCCATTCCTTTACTTATAGGGTTAACCTACTTCTAATGCACTGCTACATACTAGTAATCTCCTTTAATTTCTCTCCATGCTTATGCATCTTCAACATGCTGTATGCGTTGAGATTCCACCTCATATTTTGTCATTGAATGCTCTCAAAAATATATCTATCTCACTAGTAACTAACTGTTATGCATAATGTACAGTGGCTGACCTCTTGCACGACCCCTATCTTTTACTATAGGGATTTCCTTCACTTGTACTTCCTTTCTCGTTTGGGGTGTTGGATTTGCATCCATCCAAAGAGAAAGGATCAAATACAGAATTAAAGCGAATCGGAGGCAGTGGAAAAGAGCAAAAACGAACACAGGCAAGCAAGAGGAAAGAGCAAGAGTGGGTAGGGAATGCAGCAGGAAGGAAAAGTGTGAGGAAGAACCAGGCAAGTAAACAAGGGTTTCAAAAGGGAAGGAATGAGGTGGAAAGATGCAGGATGTGCAGGGGAAAATAGATGGAGAATAGAGTAACAGCAGGTTCCTGAGCATCACATTATCTACCGCTGTCTGGAGGGGAAGCCTGTAGCCCTGGTGTCCCATAAACTGCAGGAATCTGAAGCCTAGCCCTCATCCAGGTGATTCAGGGCACCGGGTAGTGGTGTTGGGTAATTTATATGTCCTGGGGGACAAAAGCTACATCCTGACAAGCAAAGAGACTACCAAGAAAGACTCAACTGCCAAGAAAAAGAAGTGTTGGACACCATAAATCTCAAAAACATGGTTTCTGCCCTGAAAGGCAGACTTGAGTGGGGGAAAGAGGTACGCACAGAGCCACGGTCCTGGAGAGAAACCTGCGGAGCTGTAGATATCGAACTACTCACCCTGCTAACTTGACCTCCATCCTCTATTGTTTGTTCTATCATAAAAGTATGAATCTGAGTTGGCTTCCAGTTGTCTCTTGATCCATCGCTGTGAAAGTTCCTACATCTATAATCAGCATTTGGGAGCTAATTAACTTTCTGGTTTTTAGTATGTTGCCAGTGATCAAATCTTAGATGGACATCTCTGCTTCTGCAGTGTGCGATTTATTTCAAGTTTTGTGACTGACGCAGTTTGACTTGTAACTCTTTCCTCACTCTGCTTCCTTCACAGGATGCGCTTATCGATACCATCAAGAGGTCCAAGATCCACTTTGTCCACTGCTTCCTCCCCAAGGCAGAAGTTAGCAACAGTGAGAACCAGGTGGTGCCGGCTGCCCGGATCAGTACGGGTGAGCTGGACCCTCCCGGAGAGAGCTGCGTTGCAGAACTCATGCAGCTTGACGTGCCGCTGCTGCGGGCGCAGATCCGCGGCTCCAGGCTCCTTGATGCCCTTCGTATGCACAGACAAGGTGGGTGCATAAGCTCTAAATTTCTACAAGTTCCTACGAGGCAATGTATGTGCGTGGGGGATTTAAGACTGGCATAGCCTGCATAAGGCATGTTTAGCTAACACACCAATAATGCAACTCTATAAAAGTTAGGAATTTGACTGCGTGACTTGTACGAAAGTGAAGAAAAGCGCAATGAGACGTGCTGGTAAGGGCATCCTTTTTGCACCAAAATAGATCCCTGGAGTACTTTCTAGTTATTGGTGCAACTTTCCAAGTACACAATCTTACTTATGGACTGCACTGTGTGAATGCAACATTTTAAAACACTAGTTGTGGTTACCAAAAATATGTGCGGCATGTGACAGGAATAGCTGGTGGCCTGTTAGCATTGGTGCAGAATATTTTTACAGGACTGTTAGTATCCTAGAAAATATTGACCTGTGGAATATATACATGATATGTACATTATCTCTGTATTATCTATGTTCACTAAACAATGCTCTGCAGCCAAGGAGAAGTAACCAGGGGCTTATTTTATGTCTTTGGTGATACTGTTACTTCTGGAAAGGTGTAGCGGGAGTGCTCTAATACGACTATTGACTGTCAAGGGGACTGTGCTGAATTGGATGGCATTGCACATAATTGGCTCATGTTACTCTCACCCCTGTAACTACTAATATCTTGTCAGAGTATTTCAGCAATAAAAATGCACTCCTAAAATAACTGATGGAAAGCCTTGCCAAGCAATATCACGCGCAAGACCCTGACACTACGCTAGGCACTGCTCTGGGCAGCAGAAGCCCAGCTCTGTCTGTAAGGGCATTTGCTGAAGGTGGGCAAACCATACTTACCAATACCATTTACACACAGACAAGTGATGATAACCAAAAGGGACAACTGTGCCTGGGTTGCACAGATTAAAGATGCTCTTGAACCTAATGGTGTCTCCTTTATAACAGCTGCCAGTTAACAATTCCCCCGCGCTCGCCCAAACCAAGGCCATCTAGGCAGAGTAGTCTCCACATTACAGGGCAATGAGCTATGTCCCAACTCAGTAATAACACAAACAGGGCTTCCTTTGACTGCCAGTCGAGTTTGTATTTAGTTACGGAAGAGAGAACTAGGGATCCTCCTGTAAGACTTATTAGCAACGATTTATCAATGGTTTAAATGTAGTACTTAATAGCAAACCTATTATTGTGTATTCTGAACCGCACAGACGAGATAGCCGGCAAATGAATACTCAATTCATTATGTTCACATCATATACATTTACAGGTGTGCAGCTGTACAGTTCATTGCATTCAAATGCCGTAAAAGTATTCCTAGAGTGAGATGAATAATAATTTCCATATACACTTTTACAAAATGAATTCTTTAATAAGCAAATATTGCAGGGTTTACATTGCATCGCAAAGCCCCTTTAGACACCCTTTTGGCTGTTGTGCCTAATTCCCTTAAAAAATTCAATTGGATGACGACCTCCGCACTCGTACTTGGTGTACAGTTTGCCACTCTTACCACCTATGGTGGAGAAAGGGTTCCTAGTGATTGCATCGACAACCATACCATTGACCAAAAAGCATCTAAAAAAAAAAAAAAAATTGAAAGCATTTTTATTTGCATTTTTTTATGGGGGTTCCCTCTCCTCCCTCCGAATCCCTCTTTGTAAACCATTAAAACACATTTTTATCAAACTCAACCCTTAACAATTATAAAAAAAATGCATTCAATGTTTTTTTTTTTCGATGCATTTTTTTCCAACGGTATGGTCTGTCGATGGTTTGTATTCGATGCAATGACCGGATACCTTTAGAAAGGCATGCCAAGTCTAGCTCTCATAATGTAACCAGCACTAAGAATGTCGCTTTGTTGACACCCCCCTGCATTATCCATCTATGTCTAAGACATAACTTCTCCAGGACCCGGGAATAATTCAACAAAGCAATTCTCCCAATTCATGTGCGATTTGCGTGAAGACAATGCAAGATCCTTGTAAAAAATGGAATTGCACATAGAAAAAATAGTTTTACATCTTTACGAATGAGAACACAACATCGTTGTCTGCTTTACAAAACATGTGTGTATTTTATATAAAACCAGCTACAATTTCATCATTAGTACCTGTTGTGCACATAATTAACCCAACTTCCCTTATCTAAACCAGTAAACTCCGAAATTAAAAAGGCCATTTAACCATGAAGATGTACAATGTCCTGTAAAGCGGTCTCCAAACATGATGTATAAAAAATAAAAACCATCTTTGATCAACTACGTCCACGTGTCGTATGTATGTATGTACGTACATATGCAATGTACAATGCATCTACTTATTATAGCAGCTCTGGAGAGTAATGCTTGCAAAAGCGGTGCATTATTCCGAAACACTGGCTTTAGCCAGGGTAGCCTTCCGTCCCATTCTTATGCATTATGCTGTATAGTTTCCAAAAGGGAAAAACGCATCGAAATCCGGCTTAGTCCTGTCCCAATAAAGACAGGACTAACTCTTATTTGCATATGTTTGAACTGCTGGGCCACATCCTTTCTGCACAAGACCCCAAGCAACCCCAGGTATGTTTCTGCCTTCATTGGTTGGTGCTGTTGTAGCTTGGGAATTTAGGCACATCAATCTTAGTACTCGTATTAGTCGTGTAGCATAGTTTAATTTCATTCGCTAATTTCGGAATTACCAAATTAGTAAATTGTAATATGGTAAAGCATGAAGGTCTCAACTTGGTGCATGTGCAGTGATCAGCTGTGTGGTTCCCCCATGTTCCAAGCACTTCTGTCTCTGTGCATATGGCGGGATCCTCCGGCACGAAAAGACCACCATTGTGTAGTGCGTCACACTAGGGTATTGCAGTAAGCTACCTGGGGTGCTGGCATCAACCGTCTCACCATCTCTTTTTGCTCACAACCTACAGCATCCGCTAAAATATGGAGTGCTGTTGATTGCCAGCCACTTCCCCAACAGGTAATGACATCCACAACTCTGCACCAGGCACGTAACTTAAGAGAAGATACTGGTACCTGAAACAGCCGCCATTGCTGCACAACCCACCTGCCGCGCAGCTTAGGCTACATCATTATTATTACTAATATTTCTCCAGCATTGGATCTTTCATGGATTCACATGCTTTGAATATTCCCCGTCGACAGACTGGGAACCCTCGGTAAGCTTATAAAGCTGTTTCCCATAGGAAAACGTTCGACACTTTTGTGTCCTGTCTACGTCGTTTTGGCCTGCGCACGCACACCCCACTAGGACGTAGTGGTATAAATGACCCGCCCCGCGGCTCCCTTCAGATTTCAACCGTCTCCAAAGTGAGAGCACCTTGTGTAATTTCTACTTGGTTAGGTTGTGCTGTTGCAGTTTTTCTCCTGATGTCGGGAAAAGTACTTTTCTGCCCGTGCGCTACGTGCGGACTAAAGAAGTTGTACGAGGGGGACAGACATATGGACTGCATATACTGTCTGCACCCTCATCACTCGGCTGACAAGTGCGACATATGTAAGGGCTTCTCCCAGAAGACTCTTAAAGATCGGAGTCGCAGACTTGTAGCATGGTTGAACGACGGAGCGGGGCATACCCGCCTTCGGAGGTGGGCTCCACACGCAGCACGGCCTCAGTGTCAAAATCTTCAGGGGCCCCGCGCCGCTCATCGTCGTCGGAACCCCCGGTAAAGAAATTGCAACCGGTGGACAAGCAATCGTCGGTAGGCCATTCCAGGGACTCTTCTTCGAAGAAGGCCTCTTCGTCCTCATCTTCAGCGAGGAAAGACCAAGAAAAATCTAAATCCTCCTCGGGCGATCGTCATAGATCGGCCTCGAGTTGAGAGGCAATCTTTTAGGCTTGTCAATAGTGCCCTGCTATATTGCTTGTAAATCTCCTGCCCTGTACATATTTCTTGATATTGTGTTTGCGATATTTACCAACAGCTGTACTCCATTGCGATATTTACCAACAGCTGTACTCCATATAGTCTGTAAATATCTTCCTGTACATTTTTTTTTGTGTGTGTGTAAATTGCTATCTATGCATATGTAACCTCTGCAAGTCATGTAATGCGCCCAGATACCTACGGGTTCGGTGCGCTTAACAAATCAATAAACAAACAAAGGGTCTACGAGCAACAAGGTTAGGAAACAGTAGGGGTCAGATCATCCCAGTCTGGTGGGGAGTGGGTGGTATGTTCATCTAGGTGTTAGGGGGGGGCGCATTTCTTGAGGACTATGCTGGCTTTCCACGGGCATGTGCACCCGAAAGAAGCTATTTAAATGGAGAATAAGACCATTTCTCTTCATTTGTGTGCTGGTGCAAACAGTCAGCCACTCCTTAAAGGCCATAGTATAAATTCACCACAGTTGTAGAGCCTCTTAGCAAGAGGCTGTCTGTTAGTGTCCCTTGATACATCGACTTCCACCCTTTTGTGGAAGTATGCAGGCTCCAGAAAGTCCACATTTATCATTTAATTGTCCAAGAGAAGGATGGTCAAGGAATTGTTGGCTGGGACCAGTGCACGGTATTATGCCGCCTCCGGTGAAGTGCTATTTCGGTCACTCCTCTCGTCAGTGTGGCAAGATTAATTCATCTTTTATAACACACTTAATACCAGAGACCTTTCTCTACGCGCGGGACCGGGAGTTGAACCTGTGTTGCTCTCTGTTGTCTTGCTTCCAAGACAAAGGCCTTGCCCGGTGCTTTACGGCCAGTATGCCACTCTCCTGTGGCCCCAGCTGGTGGCGTCTATGTGGATGCTCTCATTTGCCTTTTTGTTGAACTGGCTCTGCCGCTAGTATGAGCGGAGCTCTTTGGGAGTGCCCCAATGGACTGTTTAAGAGTAAAGAGAGTTTGTGAGAGTTAAAAAGGCTTGAGAGAGGCGTACGAAAAGAGGGGCTGTAAGCGGAGCAGTACTGCTGAGGAGAGTGGAGAGCTCCGGTAGTGTGAATTGCTGAGGTGCTTGGAACTGACAGGCATGGTGCCCAGGGTAGTGCTTTGAATGAGAGCAGTAGCTGCTGAGGTCGGTGGAGCTGTGTTAGGCAAGATTGTATGTAGTAACCCTGTGGGAGACTACACCATCCTTGTCCTCTTGGCAATAGGTAACCCATCCTTTGGTGTAGGGGTCAATGTGAGCTGTAGAGGTGTAGCATAGAGATTCACATTGACAAGTATTCAAATAACACTTAAACTCAAGGTTTTGTATTAAAATATTTATTAATTTAACAGTCAGTTTTAAAATAAGCCTTCTTTAGAAAGGGCAAGTTGCAACAATAAAATGCACTTCAAAATACACTCCTTCAGATACCCTTTTGGGATGTCGCACACACATTTCCTACACCCTGAGGTGACTTCAATTCCTAGGACAATGTGGACATTGATATATCACTTGAACACTTAAATGTAACACTGAAGTTCTTGAAAAAGGAAAATGGTTAGGGAATGAAACAATGGTTAACAGGTTCTCTGAACAGGTAAGTACTTTACAATCCCCTAAGGAAGTATAGGCTAACCCTTTCCCAGCTACACAAGTAACTTCCGTATTCATTTTCGAGGGACAGATGAGCACATAATCAGAGGGTAAGAAGAGTCTGCAGGGAGCCAGGACAGCCAATGTCAATTGAACAAAGTCTAGGGGAACTGAGGCACTTCTTGAAGATGGCACAAAATTCTTGCACAATCTTATATAGAGAGTTTGTAGAAAAGAATCACTGTAGGGGCACAAGCTGGGAAACATGTGAAAAGCAAAGATGCAGGCAACTCTGCAAAAGGCAGCAAATGCAAGTCTCCAGTGAGTGCAAGCAAGCTACACACAACAAGAGGTAAGTACCCCTAGTTAGTACCTTAAGTCTGTAAAAAAGGGTCCAGCTGGCTTCTGTTCCTGTTGCAGTCATGCAGATCCTGTGTTCTGGGCCTCAGTCGTGGGGACAAGAGGGAGGACGTCTGGGGACTCATGCACTGCGGTTTGAAGGTTGGCGGCAGCAATGGGCTTGCTCCAGATCAGCGACACTTCGCAGTTTCAGCTACCAGCAAATAGCACCACCATGGTTCTTGGACACCATGTGGGCTCCCCTTGCTTCTGGGGTCCAGCACTCTGAGACGGCTCAGGCTTGGGTCACCCTGCTTCGGGAGGGACCTTGGGATCTTCCTGAAGCTTGGGTTAGGCTTAAAGATGATGCACTCGTTCCTGGTGTTCCTGTCCCTTGGCACTCGGTTCCAGCAGTAGCAAAGAAGTACAGACAGCAGGGAGAGGGGTTCCAGTCAAGCTCGTCTTGGTGTCAGATGCTCCCACGAACCCAAGGGAAGAAGGCGTCCGTTCCAGGCTTCTCTAGTCGATACGAAAATTAGAGCATCAGTTCTGCAGCAGAGCTTCACCGGTCAAACCAACGGTCCAGGTGGGTGCAGCAAACTTCTCTTTCAGTTTCTTCTTCGGTTCCTTCGTCCAGGTGTCGACTCTGCCTTTCTTGCAAAAGACTTTGCCTTTTATGCAGGTCTCTCCCATTCATTTGCAGCCTAGCTGTCACTCGCAAAGTAGGGTGGCACAGCCACCCAGCCAGCCAATCAACTTTGGGTGCATTCCTGTAACCAAGGAGACTAAGCACTAGGAGTTTTTGTGAACCTCCCTTGCTTCCTGCCTTGCCAGACATGATGGAGCCAGAGGCGGGCTTCACCCGTGAATCCCGCCAAAGACAAAATGAATAAAGGGACCAAACCTGGTTTGGTGCGTAGAGTAAAACCCAAGAAAGACCTCACAAGCAAGAAATGGCAAAAAAAGAATACCGGGCCATTTATTCAAAATGGCACCCATGGGTGCAATACTGCAGCTGAGGATTTACCCTGCGGTAAATACGCATAATGGTAGGAAAATTAAACCACTGCCACCAGCCATTAATTGTAGTGAGGGTAAGTAGACAAAAGGGGATTCTAAGTAACCCCCAGCACTGTGCTGGGTGTACAAAGAGAAAAAGTTAAGTAAAGTCAATTTCACTTTACTACTCTTGGAAACAGTAGTTTATCCAAGAGAAGGTATTTAAACCATAAGAGAAATCCAAAGGACTTCTCTGTGGCACTGCAGTGAGGGTGCTGTGTGTCACATTACAAAAGGTGATGCCTATGGAGTTTGTCAGACTCCAAAACCAAAAGAAACAGAGTCCAAATCAGATAAAAAATACATGCGAGAGAGAGAAAAAGGTTTCACTCACACCAGGATAAAAAAGTCCTAAAGTCCAGCAAAAGTGCTGGAGGTCTCTAAGGTAGAAGGGAATTAGCACAGAAATGAGAATTCTCCCTCACAAGCTGACAAGATCTGCAGAAGTTGCTGGGGACAGTGTCCTTCTCAGGGAGGGTAGCCCGACAGGGTAGTACCTTATTGCTGAAGCAATGGTGCAGGCTGGCAGAGTTCACTTGCACCTTCTACAGACTGCTAGAGTGCTGCATGGGGCAGAGCAACGGGCAGTGCATCTCTCAGTGGTACATGGGATATCCTCAGAGCTCCTTCTCCCCCTCCTGCCCCACCCCTTGACAGCTCATGATTTTATCATGAGCCTCATGATTTTTTGATCAGGTTGACACTGGCCAACATCTCCTGATGAGCCTCTGTTGTTGTCTCGGGATTGTGTCCTGTAAATATAGATCGGATGGAAACCTAGATTCAGAAAAGCTTCCTTTAAACTCGGTTAATGATATTGACTAATTGTTGAACTGTCAAGTTCCCAATCTCCTATAGATCCGGTGTCTTTGCTTATTACAGGTCTCGCTTTAACCTACCACTTCGTCATCTCTTCTCTCGCAATAAAACTGCAACATAGTCATTGCTTTTTTGCAACCTTTTAAATATGTAACTTTGATCCCACAGTCCCACTGGAGTGTTTGTATCAATCTTTTGTTAATGGCAGTATATTAATATCTGAGCAGGTCATCCGAATTAGCCCACTGTTAAATTACACCCCCAAGTGTTGAAGGAGAAAGCAACACTGCTTTCGAAAATACTATATAAATTTAGCCCCTAAGATTATATATAAATCGATGTGGCTCTGTTTTTTGATGTATTTCTACCACTCGAAAGAAACGAGCGTAGTCCAAACTGCACGTGGGTCTTAGAAATGGTTTTTTTCTTTAATATTCTCCCCTTCCGGGGATTCGAACCAGAGTTCTGCCATAAAAAGCCAGCACAACATGTCACTGTGCTACCTTCCATGCCTGGATTGGTGTTTATTTGAATTGACTGTTTGGGACATAAAGCACATTCCAAGCAGCTAAAAAGCCCAGGCCGGGAGTGATCTGCATATAAAGGACTGTAGGTGCAGTAGTGTTTATAAGTAATGGGAGGGGGTTGCTATAGACATGGGCATGTACTTTAAGAGGTGCGAGTGGTGGTTGATTGGGAGGGGAAGCCGCATGCTGTGGAGAACAATGACACACTAATGGAGGTCAGTGCAATGCTTTTTCTTGCACTGTTTTCTTCAGTCTTGCTAGAACTCTTTGAAAGTGCAGGCTTGAGTAGAGGAAAGGAAGGACCCACTATGGGGTTTGATTTGGGAGGGTGACCTTGATTATGGGGGGGTGGTATGGAGTGCACAGAATAGGGGGTAGGCAACGGGGGCATCATTCCACAACTTTTTGTTATACACTTCGACCACTGCGTGTTTCTGATCAATCTCTTTTATCGCAAGAATGGAGTTGTTTAGCAGGAGGGCATATGATGTATTGTCAGTGAATCTAAATTGCAGGGGAAGGGTTACCCCACCTCTGTGTCCGTGCAGCTTACCCACATGCAGCAACATTTGTAATGCGAGTCAAGCACGCAAAGCCATTGAGCTGCCTTAGCTTCAGCCCCGCCACCCCCTGAAATTTGAGCTGAAGGGTGGGAGTATTGTTACTCAGAGAGGCGATTGAAGCCTTTCCTGAAACCGGCGGCTTTAACGTGTTACTGTGTGTGTGCAGAAACATTTATTTGCACAAACATAGCAAAACTTTAAAGCTGCTAGTTTCAGGAAAGGCTTCCATCACTGCACTGCCTTAAAAAAATGAAATGCACACATCTGCCCCCACCCCACGGATGCAAGCAAACATAACAACGTTATTTAGTTTTATTTATTTGAATTTATAAAGCGTGCAGCGGCCCTGAGGCATCATGGCGCTGTTACAGGATATTCTGTAAGCTACAGATTACATAAAAACAGACTGATCAGAAAGCGTTAGAGGTTCACAACAATAATGCAATAATAATGTTCCATGGTTGCAGGGGAACACCTTCAAGTACAGTCTAGTTGAAGAGCTTAGATTTCAGCGCTTTTCTGAACACAGTGAAAGAGGTTTCCTTCCTGAGTCTGAGTGTAGTGAGTTCCAGGTTTTTAGTGCAAGCATCTCAAAGCTCACAATGGCCACTTTCGCTCTATTGAAGGCAGGGACGGAAAGTTGATGTGAGTATTGGGCACGTTTTAATCTGTTAGACGGCGCCTGATGAATTTGTTCTGCGAGATAAGAGGGATAAGACTGATAGAGGCATCTCTGTGTAATAGTGAGGGCCTTGAACAATATGCGCTCTTTGGGAGCCAGTGGGCGTCTCGTCTAGCCTGAGAGATATGTTCTCTCCTAGGAATACTTAGAGCTGCTCTGAGAGCATTATTTTGCGTGATTTGCAGTTTAAGGTTTTTGGAAGAGTTGCCTAGGAGCAGGACATTACAGTAATCCAACCTGGCACCAATGGTGGCTCTGGCTATGTTGAGCCAGTTTTTGCCCAATAGGTGAGGTTTGACTGCATTAATGATTTTCGTTATGAGCGCTGCTGACGATGAAATGGCACTGACTTGCCTTTTCATTGACAGGATGGAATCAAGGTATACACCCAAGGTTTTTACTGCAGCAGAGACTGTGATTACAGTATTCTCAATGCTGAAGGTGCTGTATTTGCTGTCTAATTTATTCAGAGTTTCTTGCGGGCCTACCAGTAGGATTTCTGTTTTGTCCCCATTGAAACAGAGGCAGTTAGCCGCCATCCAAGCCTGGAAGAGTGCATATGCCTCCTGGAGAGTGTTGAGATCTTGCTCATACGAGCCGGAGAGGGGAAAGAGAATTTGTTTATCATTGGCATAGTTGATGAATGGTATGCCGTGCTCTTCTAGATCATTGAATAGGTGTAATGTGAAGCGATTGTAGAGGGTGGGGTAGGTGCATGACACTTGCGGGACTCCACAACCAATGGGGGAAGGAGTGGCTGATGCCTGGTCGGAGAAGACCCTCATAGCTCAACTCTCCAGGAAGGATGTTCTCTAGGTAGTAGCTTCTTGGGAAAAGTGAGCAGCCTCTGTAAAGTGTTTGCATAGGATCTTGTGGTCGACCAGGTTGAAGTCAGCCATTATATGTTCTTTCAACGTTGTGTTCTTTCCCATCAGAGGGGATGGGGCTGATGTGTGCACTTGCTTTTTGTTACACAGAGAGGCAAGAGAAGCCTTTTCTGAAACTAGCAGTGTCAAAGGGTGTTGCGTGTTAGCTCATTATGTATGCATGTGTGCAAGGAGTGGTTTAATGTATGTGTGAATGAGTGCGTGTGATGTATGGGGGTTTGGTGCGCATGTAAATGAGCAAGTGTATGGTCAATGGGATGCTTAAATGAGTGAATGAATGTGTAATTTTGTGTGCGCGTGGGTGTTTTTTGTGTGTATATATATTTCTGATGTTTGTTAATCTGCTTAGAATCACATGCTGTGCATAGGTCCGACATCCAGTGGTCACTGTGGAGTATTGCATTTTTTCTTTCGTAGTCGAAAAGGGGACGTCGACAAGGCGTGTCTGTAACACTATCCCTATAGTGACGTGCGTTGTACCCACAATCCCTCACGCGTCGAGGTCCCTCAGATTGTTTTTTTCCGCCCAGTTTCTGGTCGCCTTTCGCGGAGCTCCTAGAGAGACATTGCTATACTTGCCACGGACCTCGGTCCTTTTTGTCATAACTTAATATACTGATAACGATCCCTCCCCCTCGACGTTAGCTGTGAAGCTGCTTCTCCGCCGAACTGATTTTCGACGGAGAGGAAGAGCGGAGGAGATCCTTCGGCGCTGCCGAACACGTGGCCTGGCCTCGACGGCCAACTTACAGTAGGGGTTAAAACTTTGTCTCTTCTCTTTGAGAATGTCTTTCTTTCTCCCCTTTCTTTCCCTTGGGGTTGTTATCGCCAGCTATTATTGCCTCAGCTATGGAGAGGACACCATTTAAGTTTTGCCCACGCTGCAGGGGCAAATATACTTGGAAAGATAAGCACAAGCTCTGTAATCGTTGCTTACCCCTCGATCACATAGAGAACAGCTGCGCAGCCTGCAAGCTCTTAAAACCCAGTACTCTTAAAGAACGTAGGGTTAAGAGGTGGGCGGACTACGCGATGTCGAAGTCAGTTTCCTCACCCGCTGCCGCTGTTACTGAAAGTGACGAGGAGTGCGATAACTCGACGTCCGTTACGGAAGTCATGAACCCCCAGAAGGAGCGCTCCCGCTCCTCGTCGTCCGTCCCCGGCCCCGACGGGCTCGGCTCACGCCCTGCTTATGGGGATGAACACCCCGGCGACAAGGACGCACACAAACCCCATAAGGCTAAACACACTACCCACGGCTCTTCTTCGTCGAGAACGAAGGATCCATCAGCGCCGAAGGGGACGCAGGGCACTCCGGCGTCTACCGCAGACCGTAAAGGTCACAAGCCCCACCCGCAAACGCAGCCGCGACCAGCGATTGGGCTTCCATCTAACACGGGCGCTACCCCAAAAACATCCGACGCAGCGCTCCATAGAGCGACCGTCGAGGTACAACACGCAACGCACACAACGTCGACAACAGAGCCCTCGACGGACAAAATCATGGTCGAGAGCCTAGCGAGAATTGTCGCCGAAGACAAGCGTACGCGGACGACGAAACGAACGTCGAATACCGCGTCGAAAAAACATAAAAGTAGCCAGGAACTACCCCTTTCTCCAAAGGACGCTTCCGAACTACCTGAAGGCTTTTCAGAAGGAGACGGGAACCTCTCGTCGACGTTGTGGGAGCGTTCGAAACGATTCGAAGGCGAAAACACTAATTTCCCCCCTCTAGACTATTCAGGGGTACCCCATGAGACCCTTGAAAGACTCCATTCTTGCATGGAGAAAATGGAAAGGTTTCTAGGAAACCAAGACCCACCCACTCACAAAAGACAAAGAGAATGGGCACAGGATGACCCTAGAGTCAAGATTCCTAGGCTGGTTGACCTCACTGAGGAGGAGCAATACCTCCAAGAAGATGAGTGTTTGGGGGGAGAAGAAGAGGTAGAACTTGAGGAAGAGGGGTTCGAAGAAGATCCTTACACCACTGCTACAGGGTTTGAAGAGGATACAGCTACCTCGCAGCCCTGGCATTCACCGTCAGTGCAGCCTTGGCAATCCCCATCAGTACATTCAGACCCTGATGCCTTTCTACCTTCTCCTCTCAAGGATTCACATGGGAACTCCTCTCCCATAGATGACCAACCTTCCCTCAATGCACTATTGCGCAAGGCAGCAGCGCATTTTGAGATTGATACAGGGGAAACACTTCCAGACATTGACTTTGTAGAAAAAGTCATCAAAGCAAAAGCCCCTGTTAGCCAATCTATTCCACTCCTGGCTTCTATTAAAAGAAGAATTTCTCCTTCCCTTTCAAACCCAGCTTTAGTAAGAGGGGTCAACCCTAGAATAGAAAAGCTCTTCAGCCCTTCATCCTCTGACCCTTTATACATCAGAGGACACTCTATTCCGGACTCCCTTGTGGTTACCAACACAAGAAAAAGAGCAGGGGTGCCACTATCCACTAGTGAAGCACCTCCAGACAAAGAAGGCAAAAAACTCTACGCACTAGGGAAGAGAATCACAACCTCCGCCGCCTTCTCTACTAGAATTGCTAATAACAACTCACTTTTAGCTAGCTACGCAGATGCACAGTGGAACAAGCTGCGCAGCGAAGCAGAGGAAGCACCTGAACCTCTGCGTTCTCGCCTCCTAGCTATAATATCAGAGGGCACACTGGTAAACCAGGGCATCGTTAAGAACTCCCTAGATGCCGCTGAGACGGCTGGCCGCTCCCTAGTGCAGGGAATACTTCTCAAGCGCCACGTTTGGCTACGCAATTCAGGTTTTAAGCCCGAAACCCAAGCCTCCCTCATAAATAAACCCATTGAACAGACGCATCTGTTTGGGAAAGCAGTAAATGAGGCCCTAGAACATGCTAAAAAAGAGTTTGATACCATCAAGACTCTTGATCAAATTTCTAGGCCCCCTAACAGGCGAGGCTATGGTAAAAAACGCTCCTTTCGTGGCCAAAGACAGCAGCAGAACCAACAACAACAATATTACTCTGGCTCCAACTGGCCCACTAACCAGGGTAACACCCAGTTCAGTCAAAGAGGCCAACGCCGTGGCAAAGGAAGAGGTCGTGGCTCCAGCCCCAGAGGTTCCACGCCCAATACCAGCAAATGACCCGAAGATTCGGGTCCCCTCCCATGCATCACCGGTCGGGGGCCGGCTAACATCGTTCCTTTCAGCATGGGAGGGAATCACGTCAGACCGTTGGGTATTATCCACCATAGCCCACGGATACTGCATCGAGTTCAACGGTTCCCCGAAGTACAAACCCCCACGGAACCGACGCATGACACCGCAACACCTCTCCATTCTTCTTCAAGAGGTGGAAGAACTACTGAAGAAAGAAGCTATAGAGCCCGTCCCCCTATCACAGGCAACAGAAGGTATTTATTCAGTGTACTTCCTTGTACCCAAAAAGGACTTAACCATGCGCCCTGTATTAGGTCTGCGCCCAGCGAACAGGTTTGTCAAACCCCAAAAGTTTCGTATGGTGACCTTGCAGGAAGTAATCCCACTTTTATCACAAGGGGATTACATGACAACACTAGACATGAAAGATGCATACTTTCATATTTTAATGTTGCCAGCGCACAGAAAATACCTCAGGTTCAAGATAGAGAACAAGCACTACCAGTTCAGAGTACTACCCTTCGGGATAGCATCTGCACCAAGGGTATTCACGAAAGTACTGGCAGTGGCAGCGGCCCACCTACGCAGGTTATCCATCCCGGTATACCCTTACCTCGACGACTGGCTCATAACAGGGGATTCTTACGAAACATGCTTCTCCAATACCCAAAAGACCGTAGACCTTTTGTCCCAACTGGGCTTCTCCATCAACGAAAAGAAGTCCAGCTTAGACCCCAGCCAAACCAAACAATTCCTAGGGGCTCTAATTCGAACAAAGGACGGCCTCGTATTCCCCTCCAACGAGAGGGTCCAAAACATGCTGTTTCAAATTCCCCATTATGTAGTAGGCCGAGAGGTGACGGTACGCAAAGCAATGCGCTTGCTAGGGATGATGGCGTCATGTATTTATTTGGTACCTCACGCGCGCCTGCGCATGCGCCCAATGCAAGAGTGGCTCTACAGCCAGTGGTGTCAGGCCAGCGGACAATGGGACGATCTAGTGGTGGTCTCGCAGGCCTTGGTTCTCTCGCTACGGTGGTGGACAAAAGAAAACCTGTTATTAGGGAAAACTTTTGCCACACCCGCAGTGGAAGCCACTCTAACCACAGACGCATCCCTTACAGGATGGGGGGCTCACCTATCCCATCAGACGGCCCACGGAGTGTGGACTCCGAGTTTAGCATCCAAGCATATAAACCTGCTGGAACTACTAGCGGTGTTCAAAGCACTGAAAGCCTTTCAGGAACACTTACAAGGAAAGACAGTGATGGTCCTCACAGACAGCACCACAGCCATGTACTACCTCAACAAGCAAGGGGGCACTCACTCTCCAGGACTGTCCAAGCTGTCCCAGAATATATGGAAGTGGGCTCTCAAACACAACATGTTCCTACTATCACAACATGTACCAGGGGAACTCAATCTGCTAGCAGACAAACTCAGCAGAGACTTCCCACTGCCCGAAGAGTACGAATGGCAATTGCACGAAGACATCGTCTTAGACGTCTTCACGCAATGGGGATTCCCGGAAATAGACCTGTTCGCAACCCTGGAGAACTCACAATGCCAAAGTTACGCCTCCAGGTACCCCCAGAACCAGTCCAAGGGGAACGGTCTGTTGATTCAATGGTCAGGGAAATTTGTTTACGCCTTTCCCCCGACTCCCCTTCTCAACAAAGTGGTGCACAAGATGCACCAGGAGCAGGTTACCATGATACTAGTGGCCCCAATGTGGGCCCGGCAGCCATGGTTCGCTCACTTGATGGAGATGTCCCTATCTCCCCCAGTGAAACTTCCCTGCCCGTACAACATGCTGTCACAAGACAAGGGCAGAACACTGCATCCATGCCCTCAGACCATGAACTTAGCAGCCTGGCTCCTGAGATCATAGAATTTGGACATTTACAACTCCCACAGAGATGTATGGACATCCTCAGGGAAGCCAGAAAACCTAATACTCGCCACTGCTACTCTAGCAAGTGGAAAAGATTTGTCATCTGGTGTAGAAGTAAGAACATCAACCCGGTTGACTGCTCTGCCACTGACATTATTCTGTACTTGACCCATTTACTGGATTCAGGTCTAGTGTTTAATTCCATTAAAGTCCACCTAGCGGCACTTTCTGCATACACCACTTCCCAACTTAAAGTGTCGTGGTGGAAGATACCAGTTATCAAAGCCTTTATGGAAGGGGTAAAAAGAATACACCCCCCGATAGCTAAACCAGCTCCCGGATGGGACTTAAACGTGGTACTTTCTAGACTCATGGGCACTCCTTTCGAACCCATGCACAAGGCAACTCTTAAATACCTCACTCTTAAGACTGCTTTCCTAATAGCTATCACATCCATTAGGAGAGTAAGTGAACTACAGGCTCTTTCTGTACTAGACCCCTTCGTATCAGTTCACAAAGATAAAGTGGTTCTTCGCACACACCCAAGGTTTGCACCAAAATTCATCTCAAAATTTCACGTAAACCAATCTATAGAACTACCAACGTTCTTTCAAAACCCTTCCAGCTTGGGAGAAAAAAGTCTGCATACACTAGATGTACGCAGAGCTGTCATGTTCTACATGGAAAGAACCAGATCACTGAGAAAGACTTATCAGTTCTTTGTCTCGGTGGCAGCAGGAAGAGAAGGAGATGCAGTCTCTAAGTCCACTATATCTAGATGGATTGTACAATGCATCACTCTCTGTTACACTCTTGCTAAGAGAGAACTACCCTTCAAGCCAAGAGCACATTCCACTCGAGGCACGAGGGCTTCCATAGCATTCATTGCAAATGTTCCCCTTGAGTCCATCTGCAAAGCGGCAACCTGGAGTTCTGTGCACACATTTACAAAACACTACTGTCTAGATGCACACTCTAGATCTGATTCCCAGGTTGGGCAGGCAGTATTAAGACATCTTTTCTCTACTGTTCCTTCTCATAACCCACCGCCAACTCCGGGTACTGCTCGCTAGTCTATGCACAGCATGTGATTCTAAGCAGATTAACAAACATCAGAAGACAATGCATTACTTACCTTAAAAGCATTTCTGATGGTTGTATCTGCTTAGATTCACATGCGCCCACCCTTCCTCCCCGCTTGGATGGAAGGAACATAGACATCTTTCTATATTTCTCTCTTTTCTGTACTCACTCACGTCTAGAAGGCTCCCTCAGGGCAGAAAAATACAAACAGAGGGACCTCGACGCGTGAGGGATTGTGGGTACAACGCACGTCACTATAGGGATAGTGTTACAGACACGCCTTGTCGACGTCCCCTTTTCGACTACGAAAAACAAAATGCAATACTCCGCAGTGACCACTGGATGTCGGACCTATGCACAGCATGTGAATCTAAGCAGATACAACCATCAGAAATGCTTTTACGGTAAGTAATGCATTGTCATATTGTGTAACCAGGCTGATATTGGGAATAATATGCAATTATGCAGTACGCAGGTTTTATTTTTACATCATTTTCAATATATTTTAAGTGTCGTGAGAAATGAAAAGGAAACCTGCGTATGCAAAACAAACGGCCCTGTGAAGTAGTTGTGATGTTCTTAGTAAAGTATTAGTTATAATGCATTATGCATGGAAACTCACACATTCTAAAATGGCCTCCAGCATTTGACACAGAATGCTTAAGGGGTATTTCAAGAGTGGAAATCGAAGGACTAAAAATATGTAGGGCGGAATCATAGAGACCGAGCCCTTTTGTATTTAAAAGCAGTCTGCAACCTCATTTTGTTGTATATGTGAGCAAGCAACGGGAGCGTTGCGAAACGCGTCATGAGTTTAAATGCCTTGAATAAAACTGGATATGGCATGAAAACCTTTGGTTAATGGTGAATTGATTTACTTTTGGAGATTTATGCTGGCATCCTAAACCGCGAAGAGTGCTGTCCCCGTGTGGAGAAGTGCAATTACTTTTTCCTTTCTACAATATATATTTATGTATATGTATATTTCTGAGGCTTGTGGAATCTGCTTAGATCACATGCTGTGCATAGGCCGACATCTAGTGGAAGCTGCAGAGTATTTCAGTTTGTTTTTCGAAACTCGAAAATGGGCGTCGACACAGGGCGTGCCAGTAATACTATCCCTGGTGTGACGTCCACTGTACCCACGATCCCTCACGTGTCTAGGACCCTCAGATTGTTTTTTTCCGCCATACTGGTTGTAAACATTCCGCGGAGTTCCCTGGCCTTAGCCATACTTTTGCTAAAATATTGTTATATTTCCCCATTTCTCCACCCCAACGTCGAGTCACCGAACATCCACACTTGACGCCGGCACAGAGAAAGAATCGACCGTCGAGAGCTGCACGATGGATTTGGGCCTCGGAAGGCCTCTGGCCTCGGCCCGGGCCTAGGAAGGCCTCTGCCCTTCAAGTAGGGAGAGTGGTGGGTGGACATACTCTACACTCTTTTGGTATATAGGTACATTCTTATATATTCCTACACTTATTAGCCCGCTGCCACAAGGTGCGTATGGAGGGTACCCCTTTCCAATTTTGCCCCAAGTGCAACCGCAAGTACCCTTGGGTTGACAGACACGCCACATGCAATCTCTGCTTACCAAGGGACCACCCCGAGGCTAACTGCAGAGCGTGTAGTAGGTTCAAACCGAAAACACTCAAGGACAGTTCGATCAAGCGTTGGGCCCACCACGCCAGGCGTCAAGAGGCCATGGCAGCGGAGGGCGCCTTGAGCGATGGCAGCGACGCCGTGCTTTCGGACGGCGAGGGCAACGTGGCGTCAATTGACAGCCAAGCGCAAGTCCCTGACCTCGGAAGGTCGTCCGGCAGGGGCGGCTATGGGGAAGACCCCCGGCGACACAAGCGCTACCGTCAGCACTTCCACAAAACACATGAAGTCAAACTGAGTCTCGACGCGCACGTCGAGTACTCGGAAAGAGGCACATAGAGAACGGTCCGAATCGGTGTCCTCTGGGGGTTCTCGATCTAGATCGCCGCATGACTCCAGGCAACCTTCCACTGTTGCCAGAAGTGCCTCGCTCTCCAAGGTAACGGAGGTTCGATCGTCAGAAGACAAAGTCGACCTCTATCCCCAGACCGCACTCCAGGAGTCGGCGTCAACAGGCCGCAACTGCTTTTCCCGAGTCCCAACCTCCACACTCCAGAGATAGGGACACTACCCCCGAACCTCGGTGCCAGGCGTCAAAAGGCTCCGTAGGGGCGAAAAAACAGGGTAAACACTCTTCCAGCCACAGGGAAGGGGAAAAACAACAGAGGAAGCAGTCTCAGCGTCCTTCCACACCTCAAAAACATTCTACCCCACATAAACAGATGGACAAGTCTCGGTCTTCTGTTATCCCAAAGACCCCTGTTCAAACCAGTAGGTCTAGTCAAGATAAAACAGGGAAAGGCCTTCAAGAAAGAATCATTCACAGTTAAAGAGAATGGTCTAGTGATGACATAGACAGAGTCATGTCAAGGATGTCCTCATTGGCAGATTTCTATGCCAAAAACCCTGAACACTTTCTCCCTTTTACCCCCGACGGGTCAGCTCCTTCAGGCTCTCAGGATCCTATAGCCCCAAGAAAGAAGTCCCAGGTTGAAGCTCCTACTTCAGACCCCTTCAGTATACAGCCCTATTCTCAATATCAGGGAGATCCATCCCTTTGGGAGGATCCAGATTTGAGCATGTTGGAAGAACAAACAGGGACGGGCTACTATGGGGATGATGAGGACCAAGAGGAGGAGGAGGAGGACAACCCAGAAACCTACAGGCTAGATTCCCCGGTAGATAAAGAACCCCCGGTTACCGACTCCCCTGTTGATAACCAGCCTCTTTTGAATGAAGTGCTGTCCAGAGCGGCAGAACACTTCCACAATGACACCCAGGGTGCTCAGGGAAAGAGGGACTTTGCCGAGGAGTTAGTGGGAGAAAGGAGACCTGTTGGCCAGACCATCCCTATCCTTAAGTCAATACAAAGAAGGATAGACCCATCCCTTGTTAATCCCTATCTCACTAGGGCGGTAAACCCCAGAGTTGAGAAGCTTTTCCGGGCAGCCCAAACAGACCCACTGTACATAAGAGGGCATCTGAAACCGGACTCCCTGGTAGTTACTAACACCCGTAAGAGGGCGGGAACACCCACGTCATCGTCGGAAGCTCCTCCCGACAAGGAGAACAAGAAGATTTATGGCTTGGGTAGGAAAGTAGCCTCCACTTCCGCCTACCAGGCAAGGATTGCCAACTCCACCACCCTGCTGGTGAGTTACAACTGCCACCAGTGGGAAGAAGTCGCGGCACTCATAGATTCTGCCCTAGAACCCTTAAAAAGCCAATTGGCACGAGTTTCGGCGGAAGGAAGAGCCGCGTCCGGTTGCATATTAAAAGCAACCTTTGATGCTGCGGATAACGCCGGCAGATTGATAGCAGAAGGTACTGTTATCAAAAGGCATGCTTGGTTGCGACAGTCTGGGTTCAAAGCCGAAACCCAGGCATCATTGATAGATAAACCGGTGGAGCCAGATCTATTGTTTGGAAAGGCGGTCGAGGACGCGCTGAAAAATGCCAAGGACGAGTATGAGACACTCAAATCCCTAGGCCAACTAACCAATAAACCCCCAAACCAGAGAGGGAATGGTAATTTTTGTCGCCCACGCGGACAAAATCCCAGAGAGGGTCTAACTATTCCCAGGGGCAGGTTACACAATGGAACAACATCCAGCAGTCTACCCAGGGTTATGGCAGGGGTAATAAGAGAGGACGTGGTAAAGGTAGAGGCAGCCCCAGTAGAGGCGGCGGCACGCCTCCACCAAAACAGTGATGCTCCGTTCAGGGTCCCTTCTCACACATCCCCAGTAGGGGGACACATTTCCAACTTCACCCAAGCTTGGGAAGGGATCACATCAGACAGATGGGTGCTGTCCACAGTGTCCGCAGGATACTGCATAGAACTGTTAGAGTGTCCCCAAAACCGCCCTCCACGACAAAGAATACATTCTTTTGACCATCAGAAGATCCTCCTCGAGGAGATCGTCAATCATCTAGCAAAGGACGCGATAGAACTCGTCCCGGGACAACAGGTAAACAATGGTATTTATTCAACTTACTTCCTTGTGCCAAAAAAAGATTTGACAATGCGCCCAGTATTGAATTTACGATCTGCAAACAAGTATGTCAAGCCCCAAAAATTTTGCATGACTACTCTCCAAGAGGTAATCCCCCGCCTAAAAAAGGGGGATTACATGGCAACATTGGACATGAAAGATGCCTATTTTCATATTTCCATGTTCCCAGTGCCCAGAAAGTACTTGCGCTTCAAGGTGGACAGTCGGCACTACCAGTTCAAGGTACTGCCCTTCGGGATAGCCTCGGCTCCAAGGGTATTCACCAAGGTACTGGCAGTGGTGGCGGCACACCTACGCAGGGAGGCAATCCCGGTGTACCCTTACCTGGACGACTGGCTCATCACGGGGGAGACCCCAGTAATTTGCAGAACAAACATTCAAAGGACGACAAACCTACTCTTCCAATTAGGTTTCTCAATAAACGAGAAGAAGTCAAGTCTGGTGCCAAGCACCTCCAACCACTTCCTAGGAGCTATCCTAGACACGCAAGAGGGGTTGACCTTTCCATCAGAGGATAGAATTCGGAATATACTGCTGCAAATTCCGCAATATCAGGCCAGTCGCCAGATAACGGTAGGCAAAGCAATGCGTTTGCTGGGCATGATGGCGTCATGTATTTACCTGGTCCCCCACGCGCGCCTGCGTCCTATGCAGGAATGGTTGGCGAAACAGTGGTCTCAGGCAAGTGGTCAGTGGGACGATCTAGTGGTCGTTTCGACAACACTCGTACAAAGTCTTCACTGGTGGACAAAAGAGAACCTGTCAAAGGGGAAACCCTTTTACGATCCAGAAGTACAGGCTGCAGTCACTACAGACGCATCCCTGTCAGGGTGGGGAGCTCACCACCTCCACCACACAGCTCAGGGTCTCTGGTCTCACACAGTAGCCAAGAATCATATAAATCTGCTAGAGCTTCTGGCAGTATTCAGAGCGCTTCAGGCGTTCGGGCCCTTCCTGCTGAATCCGTCAGTGCAGATCCTGACGGACAGCACAACAGCGATGTTTTACCTAAACAAACAGGGAGGGACTTGTTTGCCAAATCTGTCCAAGCTTGCCCAGAAAATTTGGACATGGGCACTCAGACGGAAGATCTTCCTGTCATCTCAACATGTTCCAGGGGATCTCAATTCGCTAGCGGACGCTCTGAGCAGAGATCCCCTCCCAAGAGAACATGAATGGTGTCTACACAGAGAAGTTGTAGAAGACATATTCTCACAGTGGGGTTTCCCCACTACAGACCTATCCGCCACAAGCGAAAACAGGCAATGCCCAGGATTCGCATCCAGGTTACCCCAGCCAGACTTCAAGGGGAACGCCCTGTGGATGAACTGGTCAGGGATGTTTGCGTACTCTTTTCCACCAACCCCTCTCTTGAGGAAGGTGGTCAACAAGATGCACAGGGAATTGATGACACTCATCCTAGTTGCTGCCATGTGGGCGAGGCAACCGTGGTTCCCACACCTACGCAGACTAGCAGTGTGTGAACCCACCAGACTCCCGTGCTGGTACAACCTACTGTCCCAGCACCAAGGTCAAACAGTGCATCCTCAACCCAGCTCAATGAACCTGGCAGCATGGCTCCTGAAGTCATAGAGTTTGGACATCTCAACTACCACAGAGATGTATGGGCATCCTAAAGGAATCTAGGAAACCTAACACGAGGCACTGTTACTTTGATCAATGGAAACGATTTGTTATCTGGTGCCAGAATAAGTAAATCAACCCAGTTGATTGCACTCCTTCCAATATTGTCACTTACATGCTCCATCTGCTGGATGCAGGCCTGGTATTTAACTCACTAAAGGTACATCTGGTAGCGCTGTCAGCCTACACCACTTCCCACAACAAGGTTTTGTGGTGGAAAGTACCAGTGGTTAAAGCCTTCATGGAAGGGGTGAAAAGACTAAACCCTCCCATTTCAAGCCCACCACTTGGTTGGGACCTTAATGTGGTGCTTGCTATGGGCCCACCATTTGAACCCATGCATAAAGCCAGTCTCAAACACCTGACCTATAAAACTGCCTTCTTAGTAGTCATTACATCCATAAGAAGGGTCAGTGAAATTCAGGCTCTGTCAGTGCAGGATCCTTTCTTTATTGTTCATAAGGATAAACTGGTTCTACGAACACAACCTAGGTTCTTACCTAAGTTTATTTCTAAATTCCACGTTAACCAGTCCATCGAGCTTCCGGCCTTCTTCCAAGAACCCACAAGCTCTGCTGAGGTGAAACTACACACTCTAGATGTGCGAAGAGTGGTCTTCTGCTATGTAGACAAGACCAGACCGCTAATGAAAACAGACCAACTGTTTGTCTCCGTAGCTACAGGCAGAGAAGGAGATCGCGTCTCTAAAGGTGCCATCTCCAAATGGATAGTCAATTGTATCCAACTATGTTACTCCCTTTCTGAAAAGGCTCTACCTTTTACGCCAAGAGCCCACTCTACAAGAGGCATTGGGGCCACTCTGGGTTTCATTGCAAATGTCCCCCTTGACACCATTTGCAAAGCAGCTACCTGGAGCTTTATTCACACTTTTACTCAGCACTACTGCATTGACACTCATTCCAAGACAGATACTCAAGTGGGACAAGCGGGTCTAAGATATCTGTTTGCTCAGGACCCTTCTCACATCCCACCTCCTTCTTCTAACACTGCTCGCTAATCTATGCACAGCATGTCATCTAAGCAGATTCCACAAGCCTCAGAAGGGATACATTACTCGCCTTAATCGTATTTCTGATGCTTGTACCTGCTTAGATTCACGTGCGACCTGCCCTTCCTCCCCTCTGAGAGAAGGCACATGGATGCTTGTAGTCTTATCTTCCAATGTATCTGCTTGGATAATCTGTACTCGCGCTACTCCTCATGCTACCTCATGTCAGAAAAAATACAATCTGGGGGTCCCACACGCGTGAGGGATCATGGGTACAGTGGACGTCACCCTAGGGATAGTATTACTGGCACGCCCTGTGTCGATGCCCATTTTCGAGTTTCGAAAAACAAACTGTAATACTCAGCAGCTTCCACTAGATGTCGGCCTATGCACAGCATGTGAATCTAAGCAGATACAAGTTACGTGAGTAATGTATCATATATATATATATATATGATACATTATTCACGTAACTTGTATCTGCTTAGATTCACATGCTGTGCATAGGCCGACATCTAGTGGAAGCTGCTGAGTATTACAGTTGGTGTTTTCGAAACTCGAAAAGGGATGTCGACAGGGCGTGCCAGTAATACTATCCCTAGTGTGATGTCCACTGCACGCGTCGAGGTCCCTCAGATTGTTTTTTTCCGCCATCGTGAGCAGTTGCATTAAGCGGAGCTCAATTTCGGCTAACACCATTTGCTTCTGCAAAGTTTAAAAAGTAGTTTATCTTTCTGTCCTTTTACGCTCGACGCTGTGCTCTCAACGCGGTCCAGACCAAGGAAAAGGACAAGCCTCCGTTGGACAAAGTCAACTTTCGACAGACCCCTTTCGGCCTTGAAAGGCCGAAGGGGCCTAGGCCCTTACAGTAGGGAGAGTAGGGGCGGTAATTATGCAATGTATATTTCCTCTCCTTCACCTCATCACCCGGTTGCCTTACCCAGACATGGATAAGACACCCTTTAAATTCTGCCCAAATTCTAATAAGAAAAATGTCCGTGGATCAACAAACACAGAGTCTGTAACCTCCTTTAAACCGCAACCAAGACGAAAGGCACTGTCGAGCTTGTAAGCTCTTTCGACCCAAGACCCATAAGGATCGCATAACTAAGCGCTGGGCCCTTCACACCATGCAAGCTGAGGCCGCTATGGACGTGGAGGGAGCCTCCAGTGACGGCAGCGATGCCGCCTTTTGAGATGGCGAAGGTGACTGGGAACAGTCACGTTCCCAAGTGCTAGCCCCCAACCCCGGTAGACAGGCTGATGGCTCTGTTGTGGGGACTACACCCGGCGGCAAGAGGACTACATCTTCCCACCACACTAAACACACAACCCGCGGTGATGTGTTGGCTCTGCCAGACAAACGCTGAAATTTGGCATCTAGGGGCAGATCGGTGGATTCCCTGTCCTCTGGGCACTCCAAATCACGGTCACCTCATGACAGGCGTGAGTCAGAAGTTTACACTTTAGACTCTCCTATTCTACAAGACTCCCCCTTACCTGAATCTCCAGTGGATAATCAGCCAGTCTTTAATGATCTATTAATCAAAGCAGCTGAGCACTTAGGAATTGAAATACACGAAACTCAGCAAGACAAGGATTTTGCAGAGGATATCCTCTGGGACAAAAAAGCTGTCACCCGGTTTATACCCATATTAAAGTCAGTTCAAAGGAGGACCCAACCCTCTCTTGAAACGCCCAATCAAACTAGGGCAGTCAATCCATGAATAGAAAAACTATTCCGGCCAGCAACGTCTGATCCATTATATATCAGAGGACAGCTTAAACCAGATTCACTGGTAGTCCCAACTAACCGGAAGAGGGCGGGTACACCTCTAGCCTCTTCAGACGCTCCCCCAGACAAGGAGAGCAAGAAGCTCTACACCTTGGGTAGGAAGGTGGCAACTTCGGCAGCGTACCAAGTTATAATCGCCAACAATTCCAGATTATTAATAGGACAAAATGTCGGCCCTGGGTGATTCTGCTCCGGAGCCTCTATGAAGTAAACTTGCCCTTGTAGCAGCTGAAGGCAAAGCAGTCTACTAAAGAATAACCTCGATGCTGCAGACAATGCTGGACGCATAATTGCTGAAGGAAACATTCTCAAGCGCCATGCTTGGCTTCGCCAATCCGGTTTTAAGTTGGAGACACAGACAAGTTGCTCAACATGCCAGTGCAACCAAATGTACTATTCAGCAAAGCAGTGGAGGATGCTCTAAAGTTGGCCAAAGAGGAGTATGAAACTCTCAAATCTCTTGGCCAACTTAACAAACAAACTTTGCAAAGAGGCACAAACAATTTTTGTCGTTTTCGCAGACAAAACTCCCAAAGAGGCTCAGGCTATGGTCAAAACCAGAATTCTTCATGTAACGGCAACCAGCGTCAAGTGTCCCAGGGCTATCCTAGAGGTCAGTCCATGCCTCCCCAGTAGGGGGACGAATTTCAAACTTCACCCACGCATGGGAGGCAATAACCACAGACAAGTGGGTTTTATCAACAGTAGCGGTAGGTTATTGCGTGGAGCTCATCGGAATACCATCAAACCTCCCTCCGCGCCAAAGGAAAACATCAAAAGTAGAACAACTCATCTTAATAGAAGAGGTCAATGTGCTTCTCCTCAAGGACGCCATCGAGATTCTGCCATACAACGAGGTAAACAAGGGAATTTATTCAACCTACTTCCTTGTACCAAAGAAAGATCTGACAATGCGCCCAGTATTAGACTTGCGCCCTGCGAAAACTTGTGTAAAGCCACAAATGTTCTGCATGACAACGCTACAAGAAATAATTTGCCTGCTAAAACGGGGGGGGATTACATGGCAACATTGGATATGAAAGATGCCTATTTTCATATTTTAATGCTCCCAGCTCACAGAAAATTCTTGCGGTTCAAAGTAGCAAACCAGCACTACCAATTCAAGGTACTGCCCTTTGGAATAGCATCAGCTCCAAGGGTATTCACAAACTGGCGGTGGTGGCGGCGCACTTGCGCTGGGAGGCAATCTCAGTGTACCCCTATCTGGACGACTGGCTGATCACAGTAGAGACTCCTCACCTTTGCAGACTAAATACACAAAGAACCATAGATCTCCAATTGGGCTTCTCGATAAATGAGAAAAAAAATGAAGTCTTATACCAAACACATCAAAACAGTTCCTAGGAGCTGTATTAGACACAAGAGCAGGCTTGGCCTTCCCTTGGAAAGAGTGCAGAACATGCTTCGGCAAATACCCCACTATCAAGCCGGTCTCCAGTTAAGCGTACACAAAGCTAGGCGTTTGCTAGACATGATGGCATCGTGCATATATCTAGTGCCACACGCACGTCTGCGCATGCGACTAATGCAGGAGTGGTTGGCGAAACAATGGTCTCAGGCAAATGGTCAGTGGGACGGTCTAGTGGTTGTTTCATCAACACTGGTACAGAGCCTACGCTGGTGGTCAAGAGAAAATCTGTTAAAGGGAAAACCCTTCCCTGATCCGGATGCACAAGCGATTGTCACAACAGACGCGTCACTCTGCGGGTGGGGGGGGCTCACTCTCTTCACCACACAGCACATGGTCTGTAGACCCAGGTCACCGCACAGAACCATATCAACCGGCTGGAACTACTAGCAGTACTCAAAGCACTCCAAGCTTTCGAAGTGCAACTGACCAACCAGTCAGTTCAAATTCTGATGGACAGCACAACTTCGATGTTCTACATCAACAAACGGGGGGATGCACACTCTCCAAGTCTGTCCAAGTTGGCACAGAAAATATGGAAATGGGCACTCAGACGAGGAGTATCCCTATCCTCACAACACGTTCCAGGGGAACTCAATACTCTAGCAGACTCTCTGAGCAGAGATCCCCTACCAGAGGAACACGAGTGGCAACTAGACTCAGGCGTCGTAGACCACATCTTCTCTCAATGGGGTACCCCACAATAGACTTGTTCGCTACAGGAGAAAACAAGCAATGCCCAGACTTCGCGTCCAGGTTCCCCCAGCCAGACTCCTAAGGGGAACGCCCTATGGATGAACTGGTCGGGGACATTTGCTTACGCTTTCCCCCCGACTCCATTAATGAGCAGGATAGTCAACAATATAGACACAGAACAGATGGCGCTTATCCTAGTTGCTCCTTTGTGGGCGAGACAACCATGATATCCACATCTGCGCAAATTAGCGATGTACGATCTCAAACTCCCATACCTAACCAACCTGTTAACTCAACACGGGTGAACAGTACACCCTCTACCACACTCAATGAACTTGCCAGCATGGCTCCTGAAGTCATAGAGTTCCGTTACCTTAATTTACCACAGCGGTGTATGGATATCCTCAAGGAGGCAAGAAAACCTAGCACTAGACACTGTTATTTGGACAAGTGGAGGAGATTAGTAGTTTGGTGCCAGTCAAAACAAATAAACCCCATAGGATGTACTCCTTCACACATTCTCAACTATATGCTCTACTTGTTAGACTCGGGGTTAGTATTCAACTCTATAAAGGTCCACCTGGCGACTTTATCAGCTTATACCACCTCTCAAAGCAAGGTATTGTGGTGAAAGATTCCAGTCATTAAGGCATTCATGAAGGGAGCCAAGAGACTCCACCCTCCTATTTCAAACCCACCAGCAGGATGGGATCTCAGTGTAGTGCTAGCAAAGCTCATGGGGGGGGCCCATTCGAGCCTATGCATAAGTCAAGCTTTAAACACCTGACATACAAGACCTAAGAAAAGTTAGTGAATTGCAAGCCTTGACAGTGCAGAACCCTTTCTTTATCATACATAAAGATAATTTGGTTTTACATACTCATCCTAGGATCTCCCCTAAATTCATTTTAAATTCCACGTGAACCAATCTATTGAGCTTTCAGCTTTCTTTCAGAGACAACTAGCTCAGCTGAGATAAAACTCCACACACTGGATGTGAGGAGAGCGGTCCTTTACTATGTAAACAAGACCAGACTGCTTAGGAAAACAAATCAACTGTTTGTCTCCATAGCATCGGGCAGAGAAGGAGACCGCATTTCTAAAGATGCCATCTCCAGAGGGATAGTAAGGTGTATCCAATTGTGCTATTCATTATCAAACGAAACTCTGCCCTTTACACCAAGAGCTCACTCCACAAGGAGCACTGGAGCTACTCTGGCCTTTATCGCAAATGTCCCCTTAGACAGCATTTGCAAAGCAGCTACATGGAGCTCAGTACACACCTTTACTCAGCCCTACTGCATTGACACACATTCCAATACAGATACATAGGTGGGACAAGCGGTTCTAAAACATCTATTTGCCGCTACTCCTTCTCATGACCCACCACCTTCTCCTAACACTGCTCGCTAATCTATGTATAGCATGTGATCTAAGCAGATTCCACAAGCCTCAGAAGGGATACATTATTCAGCGTAGTCGTATTGCTGATGCTTGTATCTGCTTAGATTCACATGCGCCCACCCTTCCATCCCTGAGAGAAGCTGCATACATAGAGGTTTTATGAGATTTCTGACTAGATCTGCTTGGATACAACTGTACTCAAACTACACTTCATGCAACCTCATGTCAGAACAAAACAATCTGAGGGAACTCGACGCGTGAAGAACCATGGGTACAGTGGACGTCACACTAGGGATGGTATTACTGGCACGCCCTGTTGATGTCCCTTTTCAAGTTTCGAAAACAACAACTGTAATACTCTGCATCTTCCACTAGATGTCAGCCTATGGATAGCATGTGAATCTAAGCAGATACAAGCATCAGAAATATGATTACGGTGAGTAATGCATCCCATATATATGTGTGTGTGTGCTCTTATGTGTAATGCTGGATGGAGGAGCTGATTCTGGCAGGTAGAGGGTGGGAGGTGGGGGGGGTTGGTAGGAGAGGGTTAGGTGGGGAAAGGGAATAAATGGGATCCTTGCCAGACTACCCTTGGGATAGAACAGAGGGGGCAGAGCCTCTAAGTTCTCCCACCCAGTTTCTGAATTGGCCCCACCAATCACCTGTTAGCCCCCTTCCCCTGAAATGTATGTTTAATTGCACTCCTGATGCAAGTGTATCTAAATAGGGGCCCGCAGTGCCGTATTAGTTCTTGTCCAGTGTGAGTATGACCCTCCATCTCCATGCTGCATCTATACTGAACCATTTTGTTTAAGAGGCGGGTTCTGTCTCCTTTATAGCTAAATCCTTGGTAATCGTGTCCCACTTGATTACCATTAACCGTCTCCATGCCATATTCTCAATGGCCCCTTATCGTACTCATCCACTACTGATTCCCATGAACAAGGGCCATTTTGGGGGTATTTTACTTGATAATAATGTCTAGTAGAGGTCTCTGAAATGCCTGTCATTTAGTTTAGATCTGCTTTTCACCTTCCCCATTGGGTGTATCTGGATGCTTGCATAGTAAGCAATACTTCTGAGAGTCCACTTACATCCTATTGGGCAACCCAAATGTCTTTAATGGTAGACAACCATGCAAACTAAGCTTGCTCCAAAGGGACAACCTGGCATCAGAAAGGGGAAGCGATCATACTTTAGCATCCTTGTTTGCTGTACAGCAATACAACACTAAAATGTACTTGCACAGATGTCGGACTAACACCACTGTAACTAACCATCTCGCGTAACTAAAGTAATCTTGGCTTGTTCCAAAGGGATATAACCCCTTACCTCAAAAAGGACGGTAAGCGATCGTACTTTAGCATCCTTGTTTGCTATACAGCAGTGTAACAATGAAAAGTACTTGCACAGATCCAGGACTAATACCACTGTAACTATCCATCTCATCTAACTGTAGTAAGCTTAGGGATAACCTGGCACCACAAAGGGGACTGCTTGCGATTGTACATTAGTATGCAAGCCGACATCAGACCAAAACATCTCTGTCGAAAGCGGCTGCAGCTGCTGGCGAAGCTGACAGTGCGGCTTGACGGATTGACGTTGTTGATTGACTTGCATGGCTGTTATGGCCTAGGGTCCCTTCCTCTAACCAGAAACCCTTGGATTCGGAAACCCTGAGTGCAAGACTCGCTGGTTTGGTCTTCCTGCTCCAGGCTGCGGACCTCTCTTCTATGTGTCCCAGTGGAAGTTGGATGGTCTTCCTTAGCCCCCTCGGCTGCTACGGTGAGAATGGATTGAGTGTAGGGTAAAGCAAGCCCCTTTGCAAGTTTCAGAGGCGGGACATTATCCAGGCATGGTCATGAGCCAGATAGGCTATAATAGATCTCAGGCTTGACCGTGAAGCAAACTGAGCCCCTTTCAGAGTCGGAGGCAGTGCTGTGCTACAGGATCACTTCCTTATTAGCTGAACAGCCTGTTTTTTTAGGTGCTTGTCTGTGAAGGAAATTGGGGGTATCGGGCTCTCCTGGCTGGATTTGCGGGATTAAAGTAGCCACGTACCTAGGAGGATTGCCTCTGTGTTGTAGCCGCACCTTCAACCTGATTTAATATGGCCAGCACTTGAGCTCAAGCTAAGAAAATGCCTATGCCGATGATAACTGCACCTTTAGGTAGATCTCCTCTGCCGGATAACCACTGCTTAGCAGAAGTACTAGTTTTAAGTGACCGAAGGTAGTGGCGTGTACAAAACAGAGGATATTGTGCTCTGGACAATGAGGACAACTTGGGCTATCTGCCAGTTGCATAACCTACAATCGAGAAATCACTGCTCCCGAATGTTCGTAATGCGCCAGTTGTTATCAACAATTGAATAATCTCTGGGTTAGCAAAAATTGATAAAGTACATCTAGCTTTTACAGAACCTCCCCTGCAGCCCCTTTTTGGATTACCAGAACAGACAGACATTCGTTTGGCTCATGTTAGCCCAGTGCAATGGCTACAGATGAAAGAAATAATAATTGGAGAATTGAATTTATGCCACAAACTCTGACTTTTTTACCTGGTTAGATGTGATGGATAAAATTGGTGTGCAATTCCGTCGTGGTAAAATTGACACATTTGTCAATGTGATCAGCCCACTGATGCAAAAAAAAATCAGAGCTCCCAAAGGGTAAACCTTCGGGGATCCCAAACAACTGAATGTGAAATGAGCACCACCTCCCATTTGGGTTTCAACTAAATATCTCTGGAAGAGAAGAGCATAACCTCAGCAGACATCAGGGCCACTGTCTGCTGGATGGTTTCTGGTTTAAGCAATGCATCACAGCCCCTAATGGACGAATTTTTGAACCTTCAAAAAATGTCACCCAATGTGCAAGTCATATCAACTGCTCACTGTACTTCCTCCACAATTGATGATCAGCAAGCACATGTTCCCACATCTATGTTCCCGGTTGGTTCCGGAGAGTCGACTAAAGCACACTGCATTTCTCGATGTTTACACACTAGAAAAACCTCTGTGCCCATCATTTCTGATGATATAGTGAGAAAGAGTGTAATGACCCCTAGAAATATATTGATTACCAATGTGGAGTCTCCAGCCGGCTATGAACCCCTGGATGCCTTGAGAAACAAGGTATTGGCTTGGCCAGAAAATTGGACCTGGTGTGCTCAGAATGTGTGGCCTTAAGTTTATCAGAAGGATTAAGATCGAACAGTGGAGTACCAAGCCTGGCAGAGACTGCATTTTGGTGGAGTGTGGTAAAAGTAATCTCCTGTGCTTCCTTTCTCTTAGTAATGTTTCTTGTAGTGCTACCTCGGACCTGAACTTAGTTGTTGATCCTGTTCCTTCACAGAACCGTTGATTCGGACGGATATGACTGTGTTGTTTTTAAATTTAAACGTGATCTCAAGCCCGCTCTGTTCAGCTAAACCTCTCACTTCTCCGATCTTGCCCTGCTTTCTGATCTTGTTTTATGTTGTCCTTGTGCTATTATGTCCACTGACCTTGTGTGTGTGCGTTAGAAATAAAATAAGACACTGAAAAGTACTGGCACAGATGCAGGGCTAATACCACTGCAACTAGACATGTAGCCTGTAGACCTCAGCAAATCAAGGTGGATGCACTTCTGATCGGTGGAAGTGCTACACTAGAGTATAGCGTGGAATAGTCTGGGAGTTCCTAAGAGCAATAGACAAACTAAGCACTCTGGAGAGATGGGGGTTTAGAGAATATTTGACTGAAACCTTGAGGGTGAAGCTGGTGAGGGGTTAACTGGAGAACGAATGGTGCAGTGTTCTGATCATATTCAGCTAATTCTATTTTTTAGACCAGGTGTAGGGCAAAGTTAGGCTTCCCTGCTGAAGCACAGGGAAACACGGGGGAGCGGGGGTTAACTACTGGGATCTCTAGAGACTATAATGTGAAATTATTAGTGACCTAACATAATTCAAAGATTCAACAATTGTCAGTTCCAAACGGGTAAGGTACCCTGACCATATGGGACTCCGAAAAAACGGGTACAATAGAAATCCTGTTGTCACCAACCGGTGTCCCAAATGCACTCCCATGGGACTAGTCCCAGAGAACATTAAAATTGTACACCATAAATAAATATAGGAAATTCTAAATCAGTAAACGCTTCTTCAAAAAATGAGACAATCTGACTGAATTACAAATAGTAAATAAGAAAATGGTTTACTTCAATGAATGAAGCACTTACCTTCAAAAAAGTGAAAGCAGCAATATAAACAGGGTGTTCTTTAAATTTCACACTTTAAAAAAAGAAAAATGCACTTTGTGGATAGAAACCAGCATTTCCCATCAACGTTCTATTGTACATACAGATGAAAGCAAAAAGAAAAGCTGTGACCGGTAATAGTTGCATAATACATCAAAATGGATAGTCACGCACCAATGCAAATAAATGCATTCAAAACATCCAGCAGTTTAAAGAAGAAGCGTCCAGTCTGCCAGCTGTGAATTGTTGACACTTCGCAATTGCTGATGCGTTTGGGATCAACTCCTTTATCAAGGTGGTTATACTGCTTTTTCTCTAAATTCATAGAAAAACAGTAACCTAAAAATATATTTATATAGTTACTCGTTCCTAAATCATCAAAAATACCAACAAAAGGCATATTGGCAAAGCAGTCACTAAGCTCACTGATAGAATTCCCATAATGCGGATAAACCCTAGAATGAGATGTATACAGAAGGCTAATCAGTCTCCTGAACTGGTGACAGAACCAGTGGATCGTGGTGAACCAGCAGAGTGACTGAGGAGTCACTGTAGGTGTAGCTGGCACCTGCCAAGTGGCGTAGTCTCTTGAAAAGAAAAGGGCCAACCTAACCTGAAAATACAGTGGTCAGCCGCTTCTTTCCCATCGGCTCTCAAAAGCAACACATGTGGACACACACACTGGCTTGCAGTCCCACCAATAAAACCCAAGCACAGACAGAGACCAAGTTCCAGAGTTGCCTTAGTGCGAAAGTGGGCTGCTACATCTGTTGGCAAAGGGCACAAATGCACAGGTGGTAATACAACTCCTGCCAGCGGCAAACCGCACTGAATTTACCCGTGCCGAGTCAGCATAAAGAATGCTAGCTTTCCACACTGCCTGCAAGCCTGACTCCGGTAGCGAGAGCCCGAGCGAGCCACGTGTGCCTCGCCTGAATTCTCTGGCCCTGGCTCCAGCTGCATGCTGCCTCTGCCTAGCTTCTGGGAGCAGTCCACTTTCCAGCTTCATCACTTCCAATATCACCGCAGCAGGGATAGTGTGCGTGCTTTATACCCAGTGCATGCAGAGTCAAGGCAGCTGTGAGTATTGTTTTTGTAACACATTTCCTCTGGCTGCCAAGTCCATAACTGTCGCATTTAGCTGCCATGGTGTTTGGTGTTCCAGGAGCAGCATTTCTGCCTGGATGAGGAGATCTTGAAACGTTGTGGCCCTCGTACAATGCCTGCAGCCTACTGCGTGTTTGTAATATAGCACCTCATGCAGGATTTCTACTGCTTCCAAGCGCTCTAATAAATTGTGTTTATTGTCCTTTGAAGAATTAAGGACTTAGCTGGCCCTGTCTGGGGATACAAAGCGCAGGTTGCCCTCATGTCAGAGTCTGGCGCTTTACTTGTGAGATATCACATATTATGCGTGTCAAATGTGTCTGGTAAAAGGTGTGATTCGGCGCAATGAAGCGCTTCGGTCTGCATGCTGGCGGTGTTCAAAATACCCAAATACATGAATACATTGCAGGGACTTTTAGCTCAAGTCCTAAAGGGTGAAAGGTACCCCTCCCTCTCACTGGTGGTTATCACAGTATGAAGCACCATTGCTCTTTTTTCTGCACCCACAGCCAGGGGTGCTACTGTTAACCAAAAAAGGCCCTGGAAATAATGTTCAAAGTGGCCCCACATTACCCATTTTCAGCAAGCCAACCCCTTTTTCTATGAGAAAATGTGGAAATAAAATTGGGTATGACACAACTGAGGCCCAGGGTTCTCCAGAGTTCCCTATGGGCCAGTCCTCCCCTGCCCCTAGCGCAGGAAGAAGCAGGCGCCTGCCTGGCTTCCTCCTCGCTGGGCGTCGCGAGCTGCCTTCCCTTCGGAGGGGATCGGTTTTTTAGTTGTGTTTAAATAAAACACGTATCAATACAAACATCTTGATTTAAAAGCTGGTGTTTATTATTACATTCAGAACCGGCCCTGGCTATTGCTGAGTTAAAATCAATGCGTGACTGCAACAAACTGATCAATGGCTGGAGAACGCGCGGCCTGGTATTAGCTTGGGCGGCAGTCAATATGGCTGATGACAAATTAAGAGGCAGAGATCAACAGCAATCCCTTCTGCATCAATTTAATTCTAATTCCAATGCAATCCATGGCAGCCGCTATTCTGCCGAGAGAGGACAAAGCCTCCGTGATGCAATTACATGCAAACACATATTTGCTTTCTGAATCTCCGCTTTTAATCTTGTTTCCAGTAAACGATGGCGTTGCACTTCCAGTGTACCGTATCCGTGACCCGCGGGGCTACCTACTCTTCCTGTATTAGGTTCCAAGCAGAGTGGCTAGCCTGGGGCCAGCAGCAACCGGCTCCTGTGCACAGCTCTGCCGATGCACCTCCATCCTGGCTCGCACCCAGCTCTGCCAGAGCATCGCTAGTGCTCGTACAGAACAGTTTTCAGTTCCAGTGCTGAGCTTCGTAACATTGTAGGGTAAATCCAGTGACAAGCGTTCCGTTAAAAAAATACAAAAAAACATATAGGGATCCAACCAGGGATGGACCGGGAAACAAAAGTGGTGGCCCTGGACATGTTTTTCATAGTGGCGCATATTACACTGTGAGCAAGGCCTCCGACCAGGGCATGTGGTTCTCCCTCAAGAGCAGAGAGAGGGCCCTGTGCAGGGGAGACACAGTAAGAGAAGCGGCAAACTGAGGTACCCTCACATAAAATGCCCACCGCGGAATCACCAGTTTCTCCTGTGGGCCAGTCCACCACTGGCTCCAGTTCTGCATCATTTTTAGTAAGCCTGGAAGTCTTTTTGTGCGGGGGAGTGGCCTGCGGCTAACAGGTGTCATGGATGACATGACAGAAAAGAACAGTAATGACAGTTACAGGAATGAGGAGACTGAAACCTGGATGTGAGGTGGAAAAACTTTGGCCCCCAAGATTTATTTTAGTACCAGCCATGGTGCAAAAGAAAAACCAACCATAACATCACATAAGAAGGATAACAATAATATATTTTGGGGGCAGAGGGATCAGGTGAGCGGGGGTCCCTACTCCCAATTAGGGCCCACCCAAGGCTGATCCCCGCCGCCACCCTGAGGGGATGCTGACTGGCGTCCCTCAGGTCCCCCCAAAATAGGCGCTATTGTTTAAGTACAGCCCCTAGCAGCCAGGGTCCAGAAAATGTTCCTGGTGAAAATGTCCATGCCTTCAATGGACAGATGGACCCCGTCACTGCAGAACATGGCCTGGTTATGCACCGAGATCCCATGTTTAATGAATTTGAGGCCTGAGAAAATGCAGAAATTGGCCACTGCTTTATTCAGTTTGCGCCTAGATATTTCCATGGTTTTGTTGCACTCTGCCCCATGCCAATGTTGGTGCAGGATGATTTCTGACATCACTTCTGTTCGAAGTGTTAGCATGTGGGCCAGGGATCTGAGGGAGGTGCAGATTTCAGCTAAGAGGAGCTTCCTGCCCAGTTGAGGAAAGTCATTGCCCCCCAGGTGGATGATGAGATGCTCCGGGGGAGGGGAGCAGGCCCCCAGCAGGCCGGCCAGTTTGTCGTGTAGGTCTCCCCAGCGCATCCTGGAAATGCATGCCGACCTGTGTCTCCTCCAGCCATCTGCTGGCCCTGGTGATGGAGTGGCCCACGATCCAGGCCGTCTGAGATGGGAGGTTGCCTGTGATCACAAGATGGAAAGGGGGGGGGGAGACTATTAGATCAGGTCTTTCCTGATGTATCTTTTGTAAGACCCCGATTTCCAGCCCCCGATCCCCTTTACTGCTTTTTCTTGCAACCCCCCCCCCCATCCAGGCTGAGGTGGCTGCCCCTATCCTAAAAGAATGGGATCCAAACTCTGTCGGATTCCACCCTATAGCCATTATGGTCTTCTTGAGAACAGACCTCATCTGGAATCTACTGAGGGCAGACCCATTTTTGTGTGTGAACAATTGCCCCCTCCCCCGACCAGACGCTTGCTCAAGAAGGCCCTAGTGGTGCAGATGGGGCAGTATTCCGTTTCCTCAATGCAGTAAAGGTTGATGGTCCTCCCTTTTCCTAGTTGGTCAGTTTTGGATCTACAAAGTTTCACTGCCATGGAGTCCTTCCCCAGGTGGATGTTGCCTACATCCAGCCCTTCCTCTGATCCTGTATTTTTGGAGGCTATCTCCCTAATCCTGAAAGCCCCAAAGTAGTTGAGTATGAATGCTGCTCTAAATAGGGTGGTCTCGTAGGTGTTGTTGCATACTGCAGGGAGGGTGTCCAGCAGAATGTTTTATTTTGCAAAATTGAGGGGGCGCCTAGTGTCTGTCTTGACCCCTTCCATTTTGGACCAACCCTTGAGAGCATATCTGGTTAGTGCGCCGTGGGTGGGGTTGGGTGCCCCTGCTAATCTAGTGTAATATGAAACTGCTACCAGATGGGATGAAGCCCATGCCACCTTTTTGATTTGTTTGAAAGCCCACTCCATAAAGTCATTGACATGGCTCTCCTGTATATCCCTGATGTTGGTGACTTTTGTGATGTTTCCAAAATCTGCCAAGCATTTATTTTCCATTTTGGCAGTTTTCTGTGCCAGTGCCTTTTTGGCCAATTCCCCTAGGACACCTTTTGGCTCACCTGTTGGAGTGTGTTGCTGGGAAAGGCAACCCCCCCTTGCCCGGGCCCGGCAGGGGGGGTGTCGAGCTGGGGGAGGGCATCTCATGGGAGAGCTGTGACTGGCTGGCTAGCGGGGGCTGACCTGGTTATTTCCATTATGGCCCAAACCTCTTCTTGAACTGCTGTCCTCATGGCTTCTACCTGTGGGTTTAGTCCCCTGAAAGTGGAGAACTGAAAATGGGATAGAGCGTCAGCGGCCTTGTTATCTTTGCCTGCAATGTGCCATCCAATTATTACAATGTTATTTTTCAGGGTGACTTTTGTCATTTCTCTCAACACTTTTAGCACCAGAGGGCAGGAGGCAGCGCCCTTGTTTAAAATGTGTACAACAGCCATGTTGTCTGACCATGTGACCAGTTCTGTGTTGGCCAACAAGTCCCCCCATAAATGGAGTGCCAGCCATATGGGGAATATCTCTAGCAGTGTGATGTTCCTGGTCCAGCCCTGCTTCTGCCAGCATGTTGGCTAGGGGCCAACGCACCACTTTTTACCAAAACATACCCCAAAGCCTCCGCTGCCAGCCACATCTGTGAACAAGGACCTTTTGTCTGCCCCATTGATGGGTTTGCCCCATATCACCTGGCCATTGAAATTGTTAAGGAAGGATTCCCACATGGCCAGGTCTTGTGTTATTTCCTTGCCCAATCTGATATGGTGGTGTGGCTTTGTAACCCCCCTTATTTTTAGTTCCAGGCTCCTGGAAAGACCCGGCCTTGGGGTATGATTCTGGTAGCAAAATTGAGCTTCCCAGCAAGGGACTGTATTTCCCGCAGCTTCGCCTTGTCCCTGCCTGTCATCAACCTTATTGTCTTTAGAAGGTCCTCTATTTTGTCTCTGGGTAGGCAGCATTCCCCCTTGGAAGAGTCAATCTCTATTACTAGGAAAGACAGGGTGGTGGTGGGTCCTACTGTTGTCTCAGGCGCCAGTGGAACCCCTAATGCCTGCATGGTTTCACTGAATATTTTATGGCTGAGCTGCATAGGGGAGACCCTGCTTGGGCCAGTGAAGAAGAAGAAATCATCTAGATAGTGTACCATTCCGGCTCTAGCCATGGCCTGTTGGAGTTCACATTGTAGGAAAGAACTGAACTGTTCAAAGTAGGCACACGCGATGGCGCAGCCCATGGGGAGGCATTTATCAACATAGAATTTGTTGTCAAAATGGAAGCACAGCCACTGCTAGGTCCTCTTGTGCACGGGCAGCAGCCTGAAAGCTGACTTAATGTCGGCTTTGCCATGAGAGCGTGTCTACCTGACAGTTTTACTAGGTCGACCGCGTCCTGCACGCAGCTGTAAGTGACAGCAGCCTCAGTGACAGGGATGCCATCATTGAAAGAGCTGCCGGGTGGGTGTGATAAATGGTGGGTCATCCTAAACTCCCCCTGCTCTTTTTTGGGCACGATGCCCAGGGGGAGCATAAAAACTCAGTGAAGGGAGTGTGTTGGAAGGGACCCTCAATCCTCCCTAGGTTTAGCTCTTTACCAATTTTTTCTCTTATTATGCTGGCTATGCATGGGGCAGATTTTAGGTTTTTGGGTATGGTGGGAGATCCCTGGCCCTTGAATGGGATCTGAAAGCCTTCTTTGAAGCCCTGGCCCAAAATGTTTCTAGCTCCTGGGTCAGGGTAGATATCTAACATTTTTAGTAGTTGGTCAATATTTATTGGTGAGGCCCCCATCTTATAACTAGTGCATGTTTTTGCCCTCTGACTTTTGGGCTGGGCCTGGAGGGAGAGGCTTTTGTGCAGATGTTGCTGCTGTGGCCACCATTGCATGTGCTACATTGGTGCTTGTATCTGCACTCAGTGCCCTTGTTGCATGCCCCTCTGTTGAAGTACCAGCAGGTCCCCGGGGTGCTCCCTTAGGCTCCCCAGTGCTGCGGTTGCCAAACTGCCCTTGATTTTGCCCTGCTTTTTGACCTACTGGGGGCGGTCTTCGAAAGGGGGGCTTTGTTTTTGTTGGCATTAGCACTGTCTTGTTGAGGCCTGCGCTGGTTATGCTGCCTGTTTCTACCCCTTCTGTTGCTTTGCTGCTCTTGGTCCTTATTATTCTGAGCACTCTGAGCTGAGTTTTCTTTTAAGACATGGGAAATATACAGTTTGGGGTCTTCCTCTTCCCAGCCTAGGTCAGGGAATCTCTGCATCTCCTTCCTGAACTCCCTGTCGTAGTTCAGCCATGATTCCCCCCAAAAGTATTGTGAATCTCTAGGATTCTATGGTGGTAAGAAATCAGTGCAGTGCCCTCTTCTAAGAATTTTTCTAAGATGATTGTTGACAGGATTTGAAAAGAGGCCTCCCAATTCTGAATATTCTTTTCTAATGTGGGCCTCTTTGCTCTCTCTTTTTCTTCCTCTTTCTTATCCCTCTTGGAAATGCCAAAACCTAATTCTTCAAATTCCAATAGGCAACAAATATCAATGAATTGCTTCTTCCAAATCTCTCTCTTAATTCTGTGCTCTATGTGCCCTGCAATAGTCTTTTTTAGGCTTCTGTTCACACTTTTGCCGGCTTTGTGCTTCCCATATTTAGTCATTTGTGGGCTTGAAGACACGACCTCATTGCTAGGCCCAAACCATGCTTTAAGGTGGCCTTGGTCATCCTTGCCCCCAGATTCAGACTCTGTGCCCGTGCTGTCACTCTCGCTGTTGGAGCTGCTCGAGTCGTCGCTGTGCCTCTTCTTTTTCCCAGCACCCGCACCCTTGTGCCATTTATAAAATTGTTCTAGCATTGGCCCCAAATTATTGCCTTTCACAGTACCTGATTTTGCTTTTCTTTTGGTGCCTGGGTGGGTGTCTGAAGAGGCGGGCAAGCTGCGGACATCAAGGCGCTGCTTCTTTCTGGCCGGCTGCTCCTTTTCTGCTGGCTCATCATCGCCGTCGTCCTCATCTTCGAGAGCGTCTGCGTCGTCCTCTTTGAGGCTGGTGGATGCGAGCTCTGCCATTCTTTCCTGCACCACGTCCATGCCATCCGCTGCTCTTTGGCGATTCAAGGAGTAGTGTTTCTTTCAGGGATAAGGCGTCGGCCATTTCTTGCCTCTTTGGGTCTCTGCTTGCCGGCTTGCGGTGGACCGTCCTTGTGTTGCCCACTTGGTGTGCCATGCCACTGCGTGCTCGCTCTGCCCAATACTGCCAGGGGTATAGCACCACAATATGGTGTCAGGCTTCTTTCTTATCCTTTAAGGCACCAGTGTTAAGTTAAAATTATTGCTCCGTGTCTTCCTGCTTCCATAAATTGTTTTGTGCTTTCTCGCAGGGTTGTCCACTGTAGGCATTCTCTTCGGACGCTTAGCCTTCGGCAACATGATAATGTGCCAAAGCGGACTTGTTCATTATTATGCAAATAAAGGTTCCTCGCGCTGTTAGGAAATTCTAATTATTTCTCCCAACACTTGCAGAATTGGCTTGATCCCCCAACCTTTCAGGTACAAGCGCAACACTTAATGACTGTGCCATAGAGGCTGGCTTAAGTTTTGCCCCTTTGCGAGGGTGCTCTGTGTCGACCTGCTTCCAAAATTGGAGCTTTTTGTTCTTTCTGCACCAGCCGCGGGCTCTGTTTGAGCAGCGTCACCGTGGTTACTCCAGTGCTGATGTCACGTTAGTAGTTGTGTTGGAGGGGTCGGGAGGGAGTCCGTCCGTCCAGGCGCCTCTTGGGGTTGTGCTGGATTTTTAAGTCCCCTGCCGGCTGCCACTAGTATGGTCCGCTGCCGCTAGTATGGTCCGCTGCTTCCATCGGCCCGCTTGTGCCCCCAGCAGGCCCTTCTATCTTGCACACTGTGCAGAGGTAAAATAGCCGGTGTTAGGCTTTTCCGACCTGCGATTACCCCTCGCAGCACACGAATAAACCAGCCGGCATATCGTAGAACTCGCCAGTGGTCTGTCCCCTCTTCTCCACCTCCTCTCCCGAATGCGTTGTATACGCTGGATTGCCTACTCTACTGCCACTCTTTGCTCCGGCAGTAGCCGCCCGTTGGCCTCCAATTGTTTGTTCAAGCTCTGTTGAGAGATGTGGGGCTGGTGGGGCTAACGCGCTGCAGATATCCCGTGAAGCCGGAGTTAAGAGACCGCACGACAAAGAAGAGTCCTCTGCAGCCTGGAAGCATCTGTTTTCCAGTGCCTTTGGAGCTCTGCGTCGCCCGCGCCACTCTGTTGCAGCCGTCCTGCTGCTGTCACTGTGATGGAGGGGAAAAAGAAAGAGAAGGGCAACCTTGTCTCCGCCAGATAAAGGCAAAATTCTGCCTGAGGGCAAGGCGGCCCCTCTTTGAACTTCAAAGGTCCCCGCTCTGCATCCGCCAGGATGGAAGGGGGGGGGACCTTTGAAGTTGAAGCGAGGCGACAGAGGGCAGGGACTACCTGTTGTCACCTGCCCCCCCCCTCACCTCGCTTTCCTGCACTGGCAACCGGCAGTCTGGGTCCCCTTTGTCTTGGGGACCCATCTGTCCGCCCCGACTGTGTGCATGCTGAGAGGTGCTGCACCGAGGGACCTAGCACAAACCTCCATCCTCCCAGTTTACGGCCCCGGGACTCCCATCCGGGGGGGCCTAGGTGTAAAGTAAGCAGGGAAGGAGTTTGGGCGAAACAAGGTGGAGTAGCGGGTCGGAAAAACTTGTTTTGCTGGAGCGCCGTTCCATGGAAACGTGAGGACCAACCCCCCCAACCCCCCTGTTTGTGGAAGCGCTGCCCCTGAATGCCCCCTCTCCTGAGCATTCAATGTGCTCTTAATGCAACCAATTTACAAACTGCACTCGGAAAGTCGGCCTTCACTCATGAGGGACAACTCAAGGCCAAACAGTCAAACAGGCCAAAGCTGTAAATATGCCTCGTACTTTGCACACATTTTACTGTCATGGTACGTTTTCTGACAGATTAAATCAGCACCAAATCCAGTGTCCGTTACATGTTAAGAAGGGACGCGTACTTGAATTACTATAACAGACATGTTTCATAAATTGGTAATTCTTTCCCAAAATACCCTTTGTTTTTATGCAAAACAGTCACCTACATCCGACATTCAGGCCAGCCACATTATTCAATTCAACACCACCCCTCAGTCCCGACCAAGCCACTGTCAACCTGGCCCTACCACATAGGGGTGGTTGAGTGGGGTTAGAGGGGGGTCCCCCCCAGTTAATTTTGGCTATTCCCATCATTGGCAGTAAGGTTTCTAAATTGCTGGTTTGATTCTGAATTTTGTGGTAGCACCATTCACTCGATGGCCCCTATAATTACTGCTTTTCGGATATCTGGAGAAACTCTTACCTGTCCCTTTGAGCCCTTGGTGCAATTTTCCATTCACTGGCTGTATTGCCGAAAATTTGCACCACACCAGTGGAGTGCAACTTTGCTGTTTAGCAAATTGCCATGTTGCAAAAAAAGGATTCCTTCAATGCATTTCTGCGTGGTAAAGTTTGACTCACTGCAAATACTGCTCCATATAAGCACTGGGTCACATACTGCCCCAGTCAATAATGCATTGACAGAATAATTTATTTGCACCCAGGCAATGTTTACCTAGTGCTATTACATGCACAGTTTCTGTAATGCGTCCCCAGATCTAAATGAAACCCTCATTAAAATTAAGAAGTCCTTTAATGTCAGTGTGGGGGATTAGTCACATATGGGGTGGTGCTGCAACCCCCCACAGCAAACTGTCTCCTCCTGGCTCGGTCTGCAACAAAGGTCTTTTATGAAGCCCTTTGAAGTTTGACACTTCGTCCTTCAGAGTGGGTGCTGGAGGAAATCACACTTCTTGGTCATGCCCTACCCACACTGGAATTATTTGTTCCCTCTTCCAGTACTGCCTGCTAGTCTGGCAGGGCAGAGAATCCTCACACTCTTGGGCACCTCATATGCCATTGCTAAATAGTTAAAAATAAGCATGACTTCCAGGGGATGTAGAACTTCCAATTTAGTTTTTTTTCTGCCTTTGCCAAACTGGCTTTACTGCTTCTCAGGGTACCTGAAGTTCCACGTGGAAGAATATAATGTATATGTGTAGCCAAACCCTTCACTGACATTTCTGTGCAAGCAAAATTGTCATTTCACATTGGCTTTCAAACGTCATTTTTATTGATTTCCTTTTACACGTGTGCAGGCAATATTTCATTTGAAGTTTCAAATGCGGTTCTGTCGTTTTGAGTGGGTTTGCATGTACTGTTGGTTCATGGACACAGAGGGGACCTGCACAGGATTATTTGATTGGATACAGAATAAAAAGGGAAAACCATGCTGTTTCTTTTATTTACAATGTTTTGAGCACGGTGGTTCACATCAAAGGGAAAAAAAGCTTTGTTGGGCTGAATCTTTGCCCCTCATGTGATTTATCAGTAAGACAATGCTGTTTTTGGGATGTATTGCCTAACTTTTTGGCATTCCGATGGAATAAAGCACGCAGGGCTGTTTTTCAATGCAGTGCATAACTTTGTGGTATTTTGGATGACAGAAAGAACAAATGCAGGGCCATCTTGAATGCTCTGCGCACTTTGGTATTGAGATGACAGAACAGCAAATTTAGAGCCGTTCTGAATGCAGGTCATTTTCTTCTGATTTAAAGGAAAGCAAATGCAGAGCCGTTCTTTGGGTGGCAGTGTTCAGTGCTTGCCACACATGTGCCAGGAAGACAAAAGCACAGACGTTTTTGTGGCACTGTTTGAATGCAGTTTTTGGTTAAAGGGGATTTCTGCTTAGGGCCTTAAATGCACCTCGCACAGCGTCTACTTTTAAGGACATTTGCGAGGCAGTCGAGCCACTCGGGCTGTAAGTGACTGTACCGCTGACTGTTCATGCTGTCTGAGGCACCTCGACCAGTGCTTCAGACCCACCAACCACACTGAGACGATTCCTGATCTCGAGCCGCCATGTAGGCCAGCCTGCAGCCGTACATCCAGCCTCGCTCACCGAACTGCCTGCCGCCTGATACCCACAGCTGTGTCTCGTCTTGAACTCTGTCACAGAAGCTACAAAGTGAAGTGCCCTGAAACCAACGCAACGCTGTCGAGCACCAAGAACTTCTAGAAGTCCATGGTACATTGTGATTCTGTCCTCCTGGTCCTTCTCCGAAGGCCCCTAGTGACATTGTATGGCCCATTGCTCCATTTGTACTGGAACCAAGGATACTCGAACATTGTGATTAATTACTTTACCGACCACCCTCCTGTCAGTATCCAGCGTGCATCCCCTTTCCTTTGAAACTCTGTCCTCTGTATTCCTTTACAGGGTGGGTTGTATTTTGTAGTGTGCCCGAACTGTGTGTTCTGATAATGAAGTAGATATGTGTATACAACCGTGACTGGACAGTCCCTTTTATCATTGGGTAATAGTATTTTTGCTGTGTTACAACTAACCAACGATCCACAACGTTGCAGAGATAAGCCTACCCTTCTGTCCACGTTACCAAATGTGGACAAGGAGGTTTATAATTGACTTGTGCTTCTAATCTGTTTGGCTCCCTTCTGGTGTACTAAAAGTGTAGGGCTGATTGATAGTATCGAAACCGATATTCATCCCTGGACCACTGATGCCCTGGAAGTTGATTAATCACAGGCGATTCTATATAGACCATTTATGTAGTGCACATCCACAATTTAATTGGAACTCAGTGGCTAAATGATTTTTGTTGACCTCCGATTAATTTGTTTGCTCAGTCTCACGTGGGTCTGTGTTTGGAGCCACTGACGTGCAGGTAACACAAAAATGTCTGCAGAAAATGCCTTGGCAGTTGAGATTGTGAGCTGAACCCAGAAACGTGCAGGATTCTTGGAACGTTAATATTGTTATAAAGACACATCTGCATCCTTCGTTTGCTAGTGCGATTGCACTGTGTTTAATGTTTGAGATGGTCAAAATGTCTTTACAAACCTATGTGCAATGAATGTTCACCTATGTCAGAGGTTGGGGACAATGCCATTCCAACGTCACATGAATAAAACCCATCTGTGCCAATGTTTGTTCTTTCTCTCCCCGTCAAGGTTATCCGGATCATATGGTCTTTTCGGAGTTCCGGCACCGCTTCGATGTCCTAGCCCCGCACCTAACGAAAAAGCTTGGGCGCAATTACATTGTCACAGACGAGAAGAGGGTAAGTGTGCACCACAATGCAGTTCCACGGGCACACATTGAGGATGGTGGACTCTTGTGCAGTGGTTGTTATCCAGGTGTGGCACAGTGCCCTGCAAACAGTTGTAAAGAGTACTTGTGTTCCTGCATTAGCGTGTTGGCCTGGATTTGAGCAGTACATGCAATGTGTCCGATGTAAAAGCAGTTTCCTATAAATTGACTTTGTAGGAGTGCGTCGAGTATCGCGTTGCAGAAGGATCTATGCTCTCCTAACCTTGCTTAGTTAGATGGCAGTCAGGATTTCGGGAGCTTGTCATGATTGTGGTCGTTAATATTCCGACCACACCAGTAAATAGGTGGGGATCCGCCGACAATGCAGGAAGCCGATACAAAGACACCATTTACGGAATTGACGTTCCGCATCCATTTGTATTGGCATTGCATTTAATCCACACCCAGTTCCGCGAGAAGGATGTGGCAAGAAGAACAACCTCTAATTGCTTTATCTAAGCAATGAGGTAGTGTGTTGACTTGGGTATTAAGTGGGCGAGGAATACAGTCACACAAGCAGCCTGGCCGTCACACAGCGTCAAAGGACGGATTTCAGGTGAGCAATTCTCCCTTTCACCCACAATTTTGTGAGTGGGGTTCCAGGTGGGTGACTACAGAGCAGCGTTAGGGTTTGCAGTAAGACATTTTATCCTCTCCTTTAGAGATGTAGTATTACGAGATGCCAAAAAAGCCCTGAGCATTACAGCCAAGAAATCCCAGCATCGAATTCCGCCTGCCGGTTCTCCTTCCACCGTGGCAGAATGTCAGGCTGGGTTTCCAAAGAAGATACATGCTTCCATCCTGACAGAACTCCAATCAATGCATCGCATGGCTTGTTGCTTTTCGGGGGCATTTGTGGCCGTGTGTGGGGGAGGGGACAGGGGGGGCATACCTTGGGAATGTTGATGTTTGATTCCCACGGCCCGGCAGTGTGTTGTGTGTCCTGGGTAATAGACCTTTGTCTAACTGCCGCACGGTGTCCCAAAAAACACGAGAAAATACCCCTTGTCGCAATGTGTTGTCCCCTTTCCACTGTTCTCCCAGGCGAGTATCTCTGGAAGGCCAGAAGGGCTGGGGTAGTGTCACCTGCATGTTGGATCATATATTTGGCAGAGACTGAGCCAAGCCGACTAGCCTTTCGGAGCAGAGTCAGGTGCCATCTGAAAATGCCCCATATCCCGAAATTCAGATATGTTAATAAAAAGGCCTTTTGCTGGCCCCACTGCTGAGCTTCTCCTATTGGACACATTCCCAGTGCTCCCCTGTTTGGAATATTGTAATGTAATGTTCTTAGTTTACACACATTTGTACGTCTGCTGGCCATATATTAGGCGAATGTGCATATATGGCTATAATGGCTAGTCATCGTATACTATGAAATAAACATACAATGTGGCCATGGGCCGCAAGGTAACCCCCATTCCCTCCCACCCACTCACCCCGTGCCATGGAAAGGCATGCGAGAATGTGCTGAAGTTAACCCGAATCCACACACAGGCTCGACTGCCCCGTACACGCCTTACTAAGACAGGAGCTGAGATGCCTGCCTGCCTGCCTGGCGGCGGAGGGACACACAAAGGGCCGCTTGAGCCGCCAGCAGTTGCCATGTAATGGAGAACGAAGATCTCCTGTGCTCTGCTCGAGTGCTTCTCGCTGCCCGTAACGGTCTCCTAAGAGATGGTGACACGGCGGCTGTGTCTGTTTTGTTTTTGTTTTTCTGCTCGCGGGAGCGGCAGGAGGAGAGAGACGCTGGGCAGTGCCACCCAATCGCTGCCCGGCCCCTGTTATCTCTTCACTTGGCGCAGGGTGTCCCACAGCCTCCTCAGCCTTGTTGTGGCTGTAGTTCGTGTACTTCAAACCTGATGAGACGCCGTATAGGAAGGCATCAAGTGTGAGCCTGGGCGCAGCTAGATTTCCCGCCATGTTGTGAGTGTTTACTTTGTTGTTTTAAACAGGGCCGGCGCAAGACTGCGATTTTCTTTACTGCTCATACCTGTTGCTCTCGCTGTCTTGTGTGGGGCCAGGGAGGCTCCCCTCTTCGACCCCACTGTTGCCCTCTGTGGGTACGTACTGTTTTTCTTGCCGTGTGGGTTCTCACTACTTCTCTTGCTCTTTTGCAGGCAGTGGAGGAGCTCCTGGAGTCACTGGATTTGGAGAAGAGCAGTTACCACATGGGCCTGAGTAGGGTAAGCAATCTCTTGTCCCTAGACCCCCACCCCCGCCCCAACTCTTATTGTTTTGCTTAGGGTTAGATGAGATCCCGAGTTCAAAAGGGCTTGCTAAGGGGACAACCTAGTGTACACCGGTTCTTTGACCACTGCCATGCCCACTCTACTACTGGGAGAAACCCTAGCAATGGCGGGAAAGGAGGGACGATGGACACATCTAGTAACTTTATGGGGGATGGGGCAGGAGGAGGTATTAACAAAGTAATGGAGCGAGAAGGTGCCTGTACCGTTAACTTCTCGTTCCTCTACTCCTTGAAATGAACACAGCGAAGAGAGACTGAAGATGGGTAGAGACTTTATAAATAGCAATGTACACACAGTTGAGGGGGTGTATTGCAGCAGAGGAGCCAGCTGGCAAGGGGGTGTAAAGCAGTGGAGAGATTTGGTCTTGGTTGGTGGGCCATCATAGCAGCAGAGAAGAAGTGTTCTTGAAAGTGTGCCTTTGCTTTCCCTATGCAAACCCTCCTTTTAATTCACAGGCACACGCACCTCCCTGGAGCTAAATATGCCAGCCTGCTTTACTAATTAGGTGGTGGGCAGCAGATTCATGCATTTTAAGTCTGTGGTGCCCAAAGCGGCGACTGAGACTTGGCAGGCGGGAGACCATAGGAGGGGTGAGTTGTTAGCCTGAGTGGTGAATATGCAGATTGGATGCGGCGGGCAGTCCTTTCTTTGCTGCCACTCTTCCGTATGAATGCACGCATGTGTGCTGGTGCTTGGGTGTTCAGTAGCCAAGGATGAGCCTCAGCTGTTCCTTGAGGAAGACCATTTGACGAGTTTGCATGGCTCCATGACGTCTTGGCTATGGTTATGTTGGTGTACAAAGGCAATATTTCCTTGGGTTTGAGTTCTCATGTCTTCACCAGGATTGTGCACTGAGCTCTGTATTACTATTTTCTCTTTCCTGACATTTCTTGCTGTAAAATCAATGGGGAAGGGGGTAGCCGATCCCTCTGCTTGCTGCCTGTTTGCAGACTGGGGAAGATGGCTGTGCCCAACTGAGTCTCAGAATTGTCTTCTCTTGACTGAACCCCTCTTTATTAATCTAGGCTGAAGGCCTGCCTTGCCCCAAAGCCTTTGTATAGAACATGCTCCAATGTGTTCAGTAATGTAAACAAACTCCATTTGAATGTAGCCGAGGTAACTTGAGGAGGTCCAGAGCTGCGTTCTTTGACCATGAACAGTTGCACACAGCTAGGCTGGCTCCGCTCTGTGACATTGCTAGAAAGTATCTGAAGTAATGATAGAGGTGTTCTACTTAGTTCCTGCCCCAAAATGACCTATGCAAAGGGTGAGTGTTCAATTAAACCTGAAACCCGAGGGCACCTTCAGTCTGCCCTGCGCAGTATAGTAAACCTGCTTATTAAGGGTTCAGGGGCAGCTCATTGTATAGGTACCCAAGCTGAAGCATCGGCAGAACTGATGAAACACCATGTTATTATGCGTTAAAGCAGTGCTCCTCACACTGTGGAGCTGGCCCTCTTGGGGCGAGAAGGGGGCAAAGGATGTCCAGAGTGGGTGTGAGGCTCTTCAAAAAGTGAATACAATGGCTGCTTTTAATAGAAAATATAAGCAGATATGACCTAAGGGGGGCCATGGCAACAATTGTTTCACTCAAGGGGGTAGGGGGCTCAGCATAGAAAAGGCTGAATACCACTGCATTAAAGCCTTACTGCAGGGACTGCTAATGTGCCAGGCTAGAAACGTGCAGCACACTTCCAGCTTCTCCTGTAGGATGGGTTTTTGGACTCTCTGGCAAATGTAGTGGCGTGCTGTGCTATCCCGACCCCTTTGCCATGCTGAGGAGAGTGAAAATAACTTCTCCCATGACAGGGGCAAGAGTTTCTCATTGTATAAGATCGTGATAATGGTTGTGCAAGTCTGCAGACACAAACCCAGTACATGGTCTGCACCCTTGTGTGAAGTGCCTTTCATTCAGTGGAGGGGAGGTTCTATGAACACCGTGGCCAGGCTGAAACGATGCCTGAAACTTCCAAGTGGCGCTCTGCAGCTTCCTGTAGGGGGGCTGCTGTCCACTCTGCTTTGATATTTGAATTGACCCTACCACACGGACCATCCAGTATCAGCTAACAGAATCTTATATAGTGCCCAGAAGCCCCACTTTGAAATTTCATGTGGCGGGGAGGAGGGGCTTGGGGGACGGGTATATGCTCTGAACTTCTTTTGAGACACCTCATCAACAAGAACGTTGTTGATTGCTTTACCCATTTTGGACTTTTATTTCAAGCGCTTGAAAAAAACATCTTATGCGGTCTCCACGGCCAGCCAAATGTTCTGCATACCCTTGTGGCAACCAAACTCTGCATAGCGCTGTAAGACTAAGTGATGCAAACCGTGGAAGAGTTGACCCTCTCCCATAAAATATTTGGGGTAGGGTGGATTTCAAAGGACTTTTAAGCTATTCCCTCGGTAGGGTATCCTTCTAGTTCCCTGAAGCTAAGGGCCAGCCAGCTCTTTGCAAAACTGTGCTAAAACACAAATATGAATTGCTTACATCTTTTCTTGCATATTTTCACCAAAAACCTTTTATGGTCCCTATGGCATTTTGTACATCCTCTGGTTTGAATTTTACATTTTTTTTTTCTAAACTGAATTGCTGTGCGACTGTATAACTTGCATTACCCCATCTCTGTTGCTGGAGTTTCCCGTCAGTACCTGTAGGTGGGCCAACATGTCCTTTAAAGTCGGTTATGAGCTGCCTCTGTGTCAGGGCATTATCGGGCCCCAGAGAACCCTCAAGCAACTCGCCCATCTCTGCTCCCGCACTTCGCTCCTCACAGTGCTCTTGAAAGAAATTTCATTTGGAAGTGCTCACAGATGGAGTTTGCAGGCCGGTGACGGGAAATTGTGGCTTTCAAGATGTATGTACTAAACAGGGTGGGGACTAGGGGTGAAGGCGCAATATGATCTGCTTGCAACTGTTCCTTTCTTTGAGATGTCCACTATAGCATGGAGACGGAGCTCGCCAGCATAGGTCGTCCTGTATTAAGTGGTAACTCTTGAGTGCCATTGTGGCTTGCATTGGACCTCTTTTTGAATGGGCACCCTTGTAACACTTCCTGAAGATGTACACTGCCCCTGGTCAGCGTGCGGCCCTAACTTTCTTTTTATTCGAAGGAACTCCGTGTTTGGGTGATTCACTGCAGCGCCAAATCAATGCTCCCTCCCACACCCTCTGCTGCTTTAAGCAGCCACGAAACAGCTGGAAAATGTACATGTCATTCTTACATATTTGGAATATTAGAGTGATTCTTTTGTGGCTGAGCTTTTTCATTTTCCAGTGCCAAAAAATATAAAAAGTACTCCCTGGCATTCTGGGAAAGGCTGTGAGTTCAGAGGCAGTGGCAAGAGCTTTAGATCAACGAAAGCTTTGGATATGCATAACCGGGTTGTCACCGGCATTTGCGAACACCCATGGCAGCACAGGAGGTCAAAGAACTCTCAAGCCCCCCAAAAGGTGAGTGAGCCAGCGTGTATTTCCCTTTTTCAGCAGAGGGGCTCAGAATTGCGTAGGTAAGAGGGCCATCTTTGTTATTGTCGCACAGTTCAGGGGACATGCATAGTGTGTCTGCATTGAGCTCTCCCTCCATACGTGGGTGCTGCCAGCCAAGACACCGGGGATGAGTAGTCCCAGATTCTTATCAGTGAAATCTGCTGCCAGTGGTGGAGGGGTGATGGACCAAATCTTCTGGGGGTGTATGACCCCCATTGGGATTTCATTCGTGCTCGACTGCCATGGTCAGTTTGGGGTGACAAGCGGCAAAGAGGATAAAAGAAGAAAAAACCGTGTTCCATACAACAAGGAGACTGCCACTTCTCTCACTCGGTCTGTGAATGTTATGTTTGGAACTCAGTCTGTACTTCTCTCAACCCTCCCCGCTGTGCCTCATTATTTCACACCCTCATTTTGACATCCTTTCATTGAAGGGTTGAGGCTTGTGTCGGGCGGGCCTCCTATGTTGGAATTTGGAATGGAATGCAAACCTTTCCTCTAGTTGTACGTCACTCTAGAATGAGCAGACCCGGAATTTAACCTTACCTGTTTGATGAGCAAATGATTTCTTTTTTATTTCTACATACCACACCTTAAACGAGAGACTCTCTCTTATTATTCAGGTTGACAACCACAGGGTCTTACAGCCTGGCAAGGAGTCCCACCTTCCCATCCTAGCAAAATTCTATTTGAATGGCTAGGTGCTGCAGAGAGCACATGTTTCAATTAAACTTAACTTTAAGTAGCAAACTCGGCTAATTACGAATTTAGTGGTGGTGCCTTCGATCAGTGTTCTTTTTTCCATCGTAGCACGTAGAGGTCGTAGATTGCTCTGTATACTGTAAATGCAATTTTATATTTCTTTTCCCGAAGCACAGTTTTAAGAGTGATACAATGACTTTTTTTTTTCATCCACTGACATTTGCATACCACCTACTATCCTAGAAATGAGAGGTGGAAGTGCCATCTTAACCACCATTGTGATTAATGAAACCAAAACAGAATCCTGACTCATGCCTGGTGTAGGGATGAGGGTGCTGCAGACAGCTTGCTTATCTCTAGGGCGAGTAAGGCTTTTCCTCTGCCTGGCTTGCTTCCTGCCTGGCCTCGTGTTTTGAATGCCCTCGCCACCAAATGGAGGTGTCCACCTAAAGCTTTATGGGATGCTAGAGACAGAGGAAGATTGTTGGACCAACTCAAGTGGTATGAAGACCAACCAGGACTCTTTGCTGTGTGGTTCTGTTGTTTTCCGAGCCCGTGAATGACCTACGATAACAGTCTCTTTTGTCATGACTTTGGTAATGTGATGCCTCTGCGACACCAAATGAGAAACGAAAGGATTTGGAGTCCCAAGCACACCAGAATCTGCATTCTCCTAGAGATCCATGGTCGCACCAGAGAGCAGAGTAAGCTGTGGAACACTGGAGACCGTGAACTCTGGACCATCCATGGCACGGAAGTATTCAGCAGTGACGAGGACACAGACGACCAGCTGGAGCCTTCACCATGCTTGGAGAAGTGACGGGGAAACTGAGAAGGGATGAGAACAGGGAGGCGAAGAAAAACATTCATGCATTGCCGAACTGCAAGGAGAAGCAGAGAGGGAGAGAAGGCAGTGGAGTGAGGGGTGGGCGCTTAGAAGAGATTCCAGGGAGGAGAACAAGTGGGGTGGATGAGCAAAGGTGGAAGAGGACGAGGCAGAGCGCCAAGCAGCTGTGACAACAGGAACCAGTCGAGAGAGGAAATCTGGTTCCTGGCAGACTAAGTTGAGAATGTCGTCTTCCAAGACTTGAAGGCCAAGGCACTAGCAGTTTTGCAAAGCATTTTAGTGGCGACTAATTGCCTTCTCGGAGTTTAAGTCGGACTTCCCTGGTCCCTCTGAGTAGAGTAGTAGGCTGAGAGAAAAATCATTGAAAACTGCGAAGTGAAGTATAAATGCTACATCCTTTGGAGAAATATACTGAGTGCAGAACTATTGCATACTGGTGGGATGTGAAGTGCGAAAAAGAGGTTGAGTGGAGAATGATTGCATCCTGGGAAATCCAACGCAGAGGCTGAAAGAAATGTCATTGCTTGCTGAGAACTGAAGTCAACCTTCCCAGACCTCCAAGACAAAGAGGCTGGCAATCTAGGAGTCCCAGAGTAAACGGACTTTAGCCATTGGCCAGACAGTCAAGTGGCCCAGTACCCCCAACAGCCTCTCATTAAAAAACATACACAACCTATTCTTGGCCTAACGTGACCTTTTAATAAACTGCAACAATTGCTTAGAGCTCAATGGTCAAACGAAGTGCTGTGAACTAGGAGCAGTGTGTATCACAAAGTCTAAATGTGCCCACTTAAGACCCATGGGTGGACTGGGAACCAAAACATGCCCTGGAAATAATTTTCAAAGTGGCCCCAACCCTTTCTTATGCGAAAATGTGGAAATAAAATAGGTTACCACACAAGAGGCCCGGGGTGCAGAGTACCCTATAGGCCAGCCCACCTCTGGTAGGACCAAAAGAGGCCAGCAGAGGCCTGAGAAGTTGACGTTCGTTTCTAGCTGCATGCCTTGCGGGCTACAGGAGGACGGACTTGTGTTGCCTTGCTATGCTCGACAGTCACGAGCAGGCCGGGAAGCAACAAAGCTACAGGCTCGTCACTGTTCTTCTTCATCTGGAAGTTGGAAGTGGACCATTACAAGGCCAGAGTTCTTGAAAGCAGCGCGTATTCCTTGCTATGGCTCCATCTCATAGTAAGGAAAGAGAACTTTGATTTCCAGTGGTGTCAGGCTGCCCACTTTGACCAACTCTGGCTTGCACATTCTAAATATTTTTCCAGTGGAAGACAAGTGTCCTTTCATTCACAATCTTCCGATGCAATGAAGGCCACCAAGAGCAATCAATTGCGTCTTTGGGTGCCCCATAGCCGAGGCGGCATTCTTCAGTGGGCACGCGAGGCATTCATTTAATTTCTCATTGAACAATCAGGCTTCACAGGAGGCACCCCGTAGATTTTGCAAGATGCAGCACGTGGCATGAGCTGGCTGAGACAATAGCAGCTCTCTTCCAGCCTCCTACACGTCGCATTCCCCACGCACATGCGGCATCATTAACACATGGGTCTACAGCTCAGCTCGGACCGCAGAGTTTATCAGAGAACCGGGCACCAGGAGGACAGCAGGACCCCTGGACATTCATGAGATGGCACTGCCATGCCATCTATGACATTTCTAGCTGTGGTCCTTTCACAGAAGACCCCAACCCCTTGAGTACATCGGTAGCTGTCGGAATATATTTCCAGGAACCCGACCATCTTTTAGTGCCTGGAGCTATGCTCGATGTGTCGGGCACCCATGAGGTTACTGAAGGTTTCTTTGGGAGCTTGAGGCACCTCGTGCTACAAATCTTTTTTCCGTGGAGCCGGACAGCGTTGAGGCCTCGGCCATCGTGAAACCTTGTCTTGGGAGCTGGATACCCAATACATTTTATCGTAAATGTGGAAGGAGTGCTGTAAGTGCATCGGACAAACCCATTCAAGCAGTGACTTGACCTTCTATCGAGAGGCGACCTTAGGATGAGAAGAACTCAGTAGGACTCACATTAGGAGTGCAGCGCCTCTACTGAGACACTTCCTTTCTAACCACAAAGGGACCTTCTGGTGAGCATTGGGTGGGGCGGGGAGGGGACACATGCATGAGGAATTATGGTTTAGGGTGCAAACGTGTGACACCTAAGCAATGATGTAATTGACATGTCTGATCATTCGTACGGTCCTCGGACTAAAAGGGAGCAGACTGGTATTAAAATGGATGACTTTTTACATTAGTAATCGCACTTTTCAATCCATCGCATCTCTCCAGCAAATCTGCCTGCCGCCCTATGGTTCTGGGCCTAGTGCTCGCTGGATAACATTTTTGCGCGATTTGTCCACCCGTGGACCAGCCCCAGTGCTGTATGCACAAACTCAACTCGATATGGCCCACCTTCTGGTCAGTGTTTGATGCTCTGCCTAAGCCTATCCTGTTTGCGCTCTCCAAGATGCCTTTTACCTCGTCCCTGTGCCATTACCCTCTGCTTAACCATTCCTGGGGGTTTCCCATTTCCTAATCTGGGTGCAATGCTCTCTGCATAATCCGCTCATATGGTTTGCAAACAAGTATTCCTGCTCCTTCGCCCTCTGCAAAAAACGTTCTTGTGGTTTGCCCACTTCTAAGCTGCCTTTAACTCTAGGTACATCGGCCTTGTGGTTTGCCCACCTCCAAGCAGAATACACCAGTGTCTGCGTAAATCCGCTATTATGCTTTGTCTGCAAGGTAACATGCTCCACTGCTCTCCACAAGCTGCCCTGTGGTTTTGCTACCCTTTGTGTAAGGTGCAGGGCTCATGGGTGGGAAGATGGGACTGGGTGCCCCAAGGACGCCTGAGAGCGGCTTTACACTGGAGTGGGAAGGAACGGTGATATAGCAGGACGCACCCAAGCCATGGCGGATGTATGGGGTAGAGCACCTCCATGTATTTAATGGGGATATTGCAAGGCTCAGTGTAGTTTAGTGACCAATTAAACAAAGTCCCTTTTATAAAGTCATAGAGTTACAATTTACTATATGGGATAAAGTACCCCCTACCGTATGGAGACTTGCAATATCCTTTTTACGTAGGGCAGGAAGTATTGTATCCCTTATAATACATGGCCATACACTGTCATCCCATGGCCGCTTGCTTGATCTGATATAAAACATTTACCAGTTGATGATACATATAGTCCGTGTTGAATCTGTAAAAATAAAACATATGAAACACCTTTGTTGCCGAGCCATGGTTTAATAAAATATATCTAAAACGTTCTGGGTCTTTACAAAACGAATACCACCCGAATTCCTGCTCTTGTGTGCATACTGGGAACATCACGGATCACTGTACGTAATGGGGTCATTGCAGTGCACAAAATAAGCATACTACCATAAACACAAATGCTGATCAGTTAATGACTGTAAAGTGTAAGAGAAAGTACTCGTACAAGAAAGCAATTTGGAAAGCTTGGTGCTGCTTTAATTAAGTGCTACAGCGACAGCTTGAGTTCTGTTTTGTGCTGGCTCAAGCAGCAGACAGTGTGACGCATGATGGGTGATTACAGAGCAGTTGTGATGTCATTTTCCTATTTCAGGCCTGAAGTGATGTAACAACACGCCTGTAATAAGGAAAATATGTGCAGGCTTTTATACTGCTTTTGTGGGCTGCCATATTGTATTGTATCCTTGGTGCGAGTGGTGGGGGTGTTCTATGCCTTCTCTTTTCATGTTTGGTCTCTTGCTTACTCTTATGCAAGCAATCTTCCTGTTGGTCATGTATACAATCAATGCAGAATCTGGATGAAGAAAACACTAATGCAGCTTGTAATATGTTGCAAAAATATTGTAAGACATGTAATACAATCCATTTGAAATCCTTTCTGTAGTTTTTAAATAGGTGCTACCATATAGATTATAATATAAACTCCAGCAGTTCATACAATAAACATATTACCATTAGCTGCGCCTTCTCATTTAATGTCAGGAAAGCCTCCAAGGAAAATATTTCAGTAGAAGGGAATCTGGAGTGCTAGTGGCGTCTTTAATTAAGCTGCAGCCATTGTGACGTTACAACCCATCTTTAATAAGTTATTGCAGTAACAAACATGATACCATTTGTATTATTACAGGCAAGTAGTGATGTCATATGGACATAATCAGGTTGCTTTGTATTATATTCTTGATAATAAAACAGCTTGGCCTTGTTTAACGCTGCATGACCGATTGTGCCTTCTTTAAAGTGCTGTGATAACCGCGTGCCCCGGCTTTGAACCTGCCAAGTGTAGACTGCCCTCATGTCCTCAGTGAGCCATCTCCATGAACTAGGTAGCCTCAATATTTCTCCTACACACCCTGTTTGGGGGTGGGGAGGGTTGGCGGGTGTCCCCAAGAATGCTCCTCTCAGCCTCCTACCGCTGTGGGAAACATAGGAGCGGTGCTTTCCTCCAGTGGCTTTTAGGTGGAGAGACATCCCCAGGGCCGTGGTGTTACGGTTTAAGAGGCCACCTTCAACACAAGGAGTTCCGCCCCTCCCTACACTCAAGGCGTCATGCAACAAACGTTTAAACAGATGCTTCTATTCGTCCCCACTTCATACACATATCCTGCCCCTTTGATCCTTCCCCCTGAGCTACCAATGACCCAAGAACCTTGCCGGTGTACCGGAAATATATTTGTATTTATTTAAATTAAAAGTAATAGAAATCGCACAACTACACACACACCACCATCTTTTTGGCTCACCATTAACTTCTTGTCACACAAATTAACTATACAAATTAGTTAAGAAAAAAACACAAATCACATTTCTTTACTTTCTACAAATTTCACTTCAAGAAATAATTAAACTGATAAATAATCAAAACAATGTTAAATGTAGTGCTGTGCAATTTTGATTTTACTGCAGGCTTAAAAGGCTAGCTTGGTACAAAGACACATGATTTAACCCACACTTTTGGTTTAAAAAAAAAACAGGGTGATTTAGTGGTTTGTTCTTCAGACCCCCCTACTTTGGTCTGCCCTGGGAAAGTCGGACAGAAAAATTGGAATGATCTGGGGAATTTTGGATTTCAGACCCCGCTCCACTGAAGGGCCTGTGTTGGGGAAGCTGGATAAAAAGATTGCACTTATTTAAGAACAAAGACACCCTTCTTCCTTAAAGAAGTCTGGGTCAAAAGGACAGAAAGGATTAGCCAATAAAATTATAGGCTATAGTTTTCAGCGCACACTAGGAAATGAGCTTATTTAATTTAGAATTTTAACAAAAATCACCCGTAGTGTTCCACCAAATGGGAAATGTATTAAATTCAACTTTTTAGTTAAATAGGCTAAGGATTTACACTGCCGCTCCGACCCCACCCCCACCCCACATAAAGGGAAAGGATTTAAGGCAAGCAAACTCCACCACCTTTTGGTTTCCCGTGGCTCAGTTCTTCTTACATAGAAAGCCTGTGTTTAAAGTTCAGAACAGCAAGCTGCATGTCAGGATCCTCTGGAAACATAGGGGAGGGGTCTTATCACTCCACTCTCATGGATGGCCTCCCACTCTCCACCATAGGATCAGTCAGCGTTTAGACCTTCCTAGCAATAGACAACTCCACCCAGATGCACTCTCAGCAATCTCCTCTGGTGTTTCCTTGCAGCTGTCAGATTGTCAGTTGCATCAGAACTCTTTTGATGGTAAATTTCAGCAGCTCAGTCCCTTCCTCCTAGTGCAGCTCCCCTTAAATAGCAGTGATGACACCACCAATTTTACAATATTGGGGAAGTACTCTACAACAGTTCTCACAACTAGGATTGGACAGTTACCCTTCTCTCTCCTCCCAAACCCAGCCCTTCTTAACATATTGGTTAAAGAATCTGGAGCAGACATATGGCAGTCACATTTGCAATCCTCATTTGTTCTCTACTAGGTATGTAGCAATACTTCATAATTTCACTAGCAACTGCCATAATAAATATATATATATATTTCTGAGGCTTGTTGAATCTGCTTACATCACATGCTGTGCATAGGCCGACATCTAGTGGAAGCTGCGGAGTATTACAGTTTGTTTTTCGAAACTCGAAAATGGGCGTCGACACAGGGCGTGCCAGTAATACTATCCCTAGTGTGACGTCCACTGTACCCAAGATCCCTCACACGTCTAGGATCCTCAGATTGTTTTTTTCCGCCATACTGGTCGGAAGCATTTTGCGGAAGCCCCTGGCCTTAGCCATACTTTTGCTAAAAATGTAAAAGATTAATCTATTGACATCCTTCCCCACCCCAACGTCGAACTTCGACACTCGACGCCGGCTGGAGAAGAAATCGACCGTCGGCTGCTGCATGACGGATTTGGGCCTCGGAAGGCCTCTGGCCTCGGCCCTGCAAGTAGGGAGAGTGGGGGTGGTACATACTCTACACTCTTGGTATATAGGTACACCTTATACATTTCCTACACTTAACTGCCCACTGCCTCAAGGTGCGTATGGAGGGTACCCCTTTTCAATTCTGCCCCAAGTGCAATCGCAAATACCCTTGGGTCGACAGGCACGCCACGTGCAATCTCTGCTTGCCGAGGGACCACCCCGAAGCGAACTGCAGAGCGTGTAGTAGGTTTAAACCTAAGACACTTAAGGACCGTTCGACAAAGCGTTGGGCCCACCACGCCAGGCAGGCGGCCATGACAGCGGAGGGTGCCTTCAGCGATGGCAGCGACGCCGTACTTTCGGACGGCGAGGGCATTATGGCGTCGAAAGACAGCCGAGCGCAGGTCCCCGACCTCGGAAGGTGGTCCGGCAGGGCAGCTATGGGGAAGACCCCCGGCGACACAAGCGCTTCACATACTACACACACTAAACACACTAAGTCCAACCGAGACTTGACAACGTCGAGTTCTTGGAAAGAGGCACAAACAGAACGGTCCGATTCGGTGTCCTCTGGGCGCTCTCGATCAAGATCACTGCATGACTCCAGGCAATCATCCACTCTTGCCAAGAGTGCCTTGCTCCCTAGACTAACAGAAGTTCGATCGTCGGAAGACGAAGACGACTTCCACCCCCAGGCCGCGCTCCAGGAGTCGGAGCCCACAGTTAAAGCCAGCGAGGCCCCACGCTCGAAGGACGGGGACACCACCCCCGATCCTCGACGCCAGGCATCGAAAAACTCCGGAGCCACTAAAGGACAGGGGAAAACATTTTTCCACGCATGGGGAGGGGGAAAAACAGCAGAAGAAACTACCTGTACATTCTTCCACACCTGTGAAACACTCCACTCCCCCTAAACAGACAGACAAAACCAGGTCTGCTGATAGGTCTACAACCAGCAAAGCTACTCAAGATAAATCCCATAGACTTGCTGAGAGAGTCATTCCCAGTTCCAAAAAATGGTCCAGTGAAGACATAGATAGGGTCATGTCAAGAATGTCTTCTTTGGCTGATTTTTATGATAAAAATCCAGAACATTTCCTCTCGTATGATCCTCAAGGGGCCACACCCTCGGGCTCTACTGATCCTATCCCCCCGAGTAAAAAGCCCTGGTTTGAAACTCCGATGAGGTCAGAACCCTTCGAGGTACAGCCTTACGCAAGACCATACTCACGGTATCAAGGAGAGGCTTCCTTTGGTGAGGACCAAGAATTTGGTATGATAGAAGAGCAAACTGGGACGGGCTACTATGGGGATGATGAGGACCAGGAAGAAGAAGACGACAACCCTGAAACATACAGAGTAGATTCCCCGGTAGAGAACGAAGCCCCGGTTACCGACTCCCCGGTCGATAACCAACCCCTCCTAAATGAGGTTCTCGCTCGCGCAGCAGAACATTTCCACATTGACACCCACGGTGTCCAGGAGGAAAGGGACTTCGCAGAAGAGTTAGTGGGAGAAAGGAGGCCTGTTGCCCAGACCATCCCTATCCTTAAGTCCATTCAGCGGAGAATAGACCCGTCCCTGGTGAACCCGAACCTCACCAGAGCAGTCAATCCCAGGGTTGAAAAACTTTTCAGGGCGGCCCAGTCTGACCTCTCTATATAAGAGGACATCTGAAGCCAGACTCCCTAGTTGTCACCAACACTCGTAAGAGGGCTGGAACACCCTTGTCATCGTCCGAAGCTCCTCCCGACAAGGAGAGCAAAAAACTATACGGTTTCGGCAGGAAAGTAGCCTCAACGTCCGCCTATCAAGCAAGGATTGCTAACTCCACCACCCTGTTGGCCAGCTACAACTGCCATCAGTGGGAAGAAGTCGCGGCACTTATACCCTCTGCTCCTGAACCTTTAAAGGGCCAGTTAGCTCGGATTTCCGCAGAGGGTAGAGCCGTGTCTGGTTGCATTTTGAAAGCAACCTTCGACGCCGTGGACAACGCAGGCAGATTGATAGCGGAGGGCACTGTTATCAAAAGACATGCGTGGTTACGGCAGTCTGGTTTTAAGGCAGAAACCCAGGCGTCATTGTTGGACAAACCGGTGGAAACCGATCTGTTGTTTGGTAAGGCGGTCGAAGACGCACTGAAAAATGCCAAGGACGAATATGAAACACTCAAGTCCCTTGGCCAGTTAACCAATAAACCCCCTAACCAGAGAGGGAATAGTAATTTTCGTCGCCCACGCGGCCAAAATTCCCAGAGAGGATCTAACTATTCCCAGGAGCAGGGTACACAGTGGAACAACAACCAACAGTCTACCCAGGGTTACGGCAGGGGTAATAGGAGAGGTCGTGGTAAAGGCAGAGGCAGCCCCAGCAAAGGAGGAGGCACGCCTCCACCAAAGCAGTGACGCTCAGTTCAGGGTCCCTTCTCACGCAACCCCAGTAGGGGGACGCATTTCCAACTTCACCCAGGCTTGGGAAGGGATCACATCAGACAGATGGGTGCTGTCAACAGTATCCACAGGATATTGTATAGAGCTACTGCAGCGTCCCCGGAACCATCCTCCACGACAAAGAGTACACTCCTTAGAACATCAGAAGATTCTCCTCGAGGAGATCGCCATTCTGCTAGAAAAGGACGCGATAAAACTCATCCCGAGACACCAGGTAAACAAGGGTATTTATTCAACTTACTTCCTTGTGCCAAAGAAAGATTTGACAATGCGCCCAGTATTGGACTTACAGCCTGCCAACAAGTATGTCAAGCCCCAAAAATTTCGTATGACCACGCTACAAGAGGTAATCCCCCTCCTAAAAAAGGGGGATTACATGGCAACCTTGGATATGAAAGATGCTTATTTTCATATTTCCATGTTCCCAGCGCACAGAAAGTACTTGCGCTTCAAGGTGGACAGTCGACACTACCAATTCAAGGTACTGCCCTTCGAGATAGCTTCAGCACCAAGGGTATTCACCAGGTACTGGCGGTGGCGGCTGCACACCTACGCAGGGAGACAATCCCAGTGTTGTCTTATCTGGACGACTGGCTCATAACGGGGGAAACCCCAGAAATTTGCAGGACAAACATTCAAAGGACTATCGACCTCCTCCACGAGTTAGGCTTCTCAATCAACGAGAAAAAGTCAAGCCTGGTGCCAAGCACCTCAAAACAATTCCTAGGAGCAATCCTAGATACCAAAGAGGGGTTGACCTTTCCTTCAGAAGAAAGAATTCGGAATATACTACTGCAAATTCCGCATTATCAGTCCGGTCAACAAATAACGGTACGCAAAGCAATGCGTTTACTGGGCATGATGGCGTCATGTATTTACCTGGTCCCCCACGCGCCCCTGCGCATGCGTCCCATGCAGGAATGGTTGGCGAAACAGTGGTCTCAGGCAAGTGGTCAGTGGGACGATCTAGTGGTTGTTTCGCCAACACTGGTACAAAGCCTTCACTGGTGGACAAGAGAGAATCTCGCACAGGGGAAACCCTTTTACGATCCCGAAGTACAGGCAGTAGTCACTACAGATGCATGTCTGACGGGGTGGGGAGCTCACCATCTCCACCACACAGCTCAGGGTCTCTGGTCTCACTCAGTCTCCAAGAACCACATCAACCTGCTAGAGCTTCTGGCAGTATTCAGAGCGCTTCAGGTGTTCGAGCCCCACCTACTAAACCTGTCAGTGCAAATCCGGACGGACAGCACAACAGCCATGTTCTACCTGAACAAGCAAGGAGGGACTTGTTCGCCAAATCTGTCCAAGCTTGCCCAGAAAATCTGGATATGGGCACTCAGACGGAACATCTTCCTGTCATCACAACATGTTCCAGGGGAGCTCAATTCCCTAGCGGATGCTCTGAGCAGAGACTCCCTCCCAGAGGAACACAAATGGGTTCTACACAGAGAGGTCGTAGAATATATCTTCTCTCAGTGGGGTTTCCCCACTATAGACTTATTCGCCACAAGCGAAAACAGACAATGCCCAGGATTTGCATCCAGGTTCCCCCAACTAGACTCCCAGGGGAACGCCCTGTGGATGAACTGGTGAGGGATGTTTGCGTACGCTTTTCCACCAACTCCTCTCATCAGGAAAGTGGTGAACAAGATGAACAGGGAATCGATGACGCTCGTCCTAGTTGCTCCCATGTGGGCAAGACAACCGTGGTTCCCACACCTATGCAGAATGGCGGTTGTGCGAGCCCATCAAACTTCCAGCCTGGTACAACCTACTGTCCCAGCACCAAGGTCAAACAGTGCACCAGCAACCCAACTCAATGAACCTGGCAGCATGGCTCCTGAGGTCATAGAGTTTGGACATCTCAATTTGCCACAGAGGTGTATGGACATCCTAAAGGAATCTAGGAAACCAAACACAAGGCACTGTTACTTTGACAAGTGGAAGAGGTTCGTTATCTGGTGCCAGAGTAGACAAATCAACCCGGTTGATTGCACTCCTTCCACTATTGTTACATACATGCTCCACCTGCTGGATGCAGGATTGGTTTTTAACTCACTGAAAGTACACCTGGCAGCCCTGTCGGCTTACACCACTTCCCATAGCAAGGTTTCGTGGTGGAAAGTACCAGTTGTTAAAGCCTTCATGGAAGGAGTAAAGAGACTTCACCCTCCTATTTCAAACCCACCACCAGGGTGGGACCTTAATGTGGTGCTAGCCAAGCTCATGGGCCCCCCTTTCGAACCCATGCATAAAAGCAGTCTCAAACACCTGACTTATAAAACGGCCTTCTTAGTAGCTATTACTTCTATAAGAAGGGTCAGTGAAATTCAGGCTCTGTCAGTGCAGGATCCCTTCTTTACTGTCCATAAAGGCAAACTGGTTTTACGCACACACCCTAGGTTCTCACCTAAATTTATATCAAAATTCCATGTAAACCAGTCCATCGAGCTTCCGGCTTTCTTCCAGGACCCGCAAAGCTCGGCTGAGGTGAAACTACACACCCTAGATGTGCATAGGGCGGTCCTCTACTACGTAAATAAAACCAGACCGCTAAGAAAAACAGATCAACTGTTTGTCTCCGTAGCTACAGGCAGAGAGGGGGATCGCGTCTCTAAAGGTGCCATCTCGAAGTGGATTATTAACTGTATCCAGCTGTGTTACTCACTCTCTGAAAGAACTCTGCCTTTCACGCCAAGAGCCCACTCTACTAGAGGCATTGGGGCCACTCTGGCTTTCATTGCAAATGTACCCCTTGATGCCATTTGCAAAGCAGCTACTTGGAGCTCTATTCACACTTTTACTCAGCATTACTGCATTGACACCCATTCCAAGGCAGATAAACAAGTGGGACAAGCGGTTCTTAGACACTTATTTGCTCATGACCCTTCTCACATCCCACCTCCTTCTTCAGGTACTGCTCGCTAATCTATGCACAGCATGTGATCTAAGCAGATTCAACAAGCCTCAGAAGGGATACATTACTCACCGTAATCGTTTTTCTGATGCTTGTATCTGCTTAGATTCACATGCGACCCACCCTTCCTCCCCTCTGAGAGAAGGCGCATGATTGCTTGTAGTCTTACCTTTCTGTCTATCTGCTTGGATTATCTGTACTCGCGCTACTCCTCATGCTACCTCATGTCAGAAAAAATACAATCTGAGGATCCTAGACGCGTGAGGGATATTGGGTACAGTGGACGTCACACTAGGGATAGTATTACTGGCACACCCTGTGTCGACGCCCATTTTTGAGTTTCGAAAAACAAACTGTAATACTCCGCAGCTTCCACTAGATGTCGGCCTATGCACAGCATGTGAATCTAAGCAGATACAAGCATCAGAAATACGATTACGGTGAGTAATGTATCCCATATATATATTCTTATTAAGCTAATCATGGGGAATTAAATAAGATGACAGCCAGGTCCGCACCATTTTGCACGGCCGCTTGGCAATTTTCCGTCATTTTCACTGAAAGCATAACAGTTATGAGAGTGTTAATTCCTACCCATATTCCTAATTTTACCCTTCATCAGTTTGCCAACTCTTAAATTCAGGACATTTTCAGATCAACCAGGAAATGGCCAGTACAGTTACCTAACTCTAGGTGCATGAATTTTATATCTCTAAAATCGCCTGGAAATTACCTAAAAAATGGTGCATAAATGAAGACAATCCGTCTTATGGTTGCTGGGGAAAAGGCGTATGTTCTAATAGTACTCTTAAATTAATCGTAAATCTATGTCAGCAAATGGGATCTCTGCTTCATCCAGTCATCCACCTCCTTGGGCCAGCATGTGACCAGAGTTTTTTTTTAGTCTCTCTGAAGTAGGTTGTTTGCTCTTTGAAGTTGAAGCCCCCATTTTCACACATTTTGGTCATGCTCCAGCCAAGGGGAACTGTCCTGCCATCACTGCCAGCAAGTCTCATGGGGGATGTAACCTCCAGACTTGTAGTGGGGGATTTCTTTGTGAAGTTTCCCTCCCACAAGCCAAGCAGGTTTGCTTTGGGCCAACAGGAACTTTTTCATGGAAACAAAGTGGGTTTTCAAATGTCACTGGCATTTTGTACGCAAAACATAATATACATTACTTTTTGTCAACACGCACCATGTATTTTTCCCTGACATTTTTCCTGTTGGCAGTGGTACATTTTTCACGTTAAAACTGCAAATACACATGTCAAGCAGTTTTCGTGTTGGTGCTTAACAAAACCTGCTTTTCATGGCAAAGGGACTTCAGTTTGGTTCCTTGGAGTGCACCCCACGTGGGTTCACCCTTTCAGCTTCATACACGAGTTAGGGGCCATATGGGTGCTTTACATCAGCCCAGCACAGGCAGAGAGCTGTTTTATTATTGCACATCTGCTTCTTGCACTGTGTTCATTTGGGGATTTCTGCCCAGAGGGTACACACTCCTTGCTTTACAATGCCCATTGCAATCATGATTTTTCATATTTAAGCTTTTGCCCCATGCAATGATGCATTTTTAGTGCTGTACTTACACCTACCTATCCTTACCCACCCCTCAACAGCATCGGTATCTTTCAGGTGATCTCATTAGATTAACCCACCAGTCATGGGCTGAGTGCCATGCCCTCGGCCTCTTCGCAAGACTCTTACAGTTATAGAGTGCACAAGGAGCATACACCCCCTTCACACAAGCCCAGAAAATACTGGGTCTGTTTTCTGCACACACAGCCCTCAGGTGAATGTAGGTAAACAGTTTGGGCTGTTGGTGGATGAGCGGGGTTACTAATGTATGGGCTTGGCAGGCAGTGAGGCTAAGGAGCAACACCACAATTGATTGTTTCGGAAGGCGTTTAGCCACGTTCATTAAACATAATGAAGGTTATTCATTAATGACATACATTATTTCCTACAAGGGCATATCCTACGTTGCCCAATGTTTGCAGTAACTTCATGTCTAAAGAAGGTGAGACACTGCTTTTAAAGGTTTCATAATGGTATTTGGAGTGTTCCCACAATTGTGGCAATGCCCTTAAGTGTTTCGCAGAAGCAATGCACAGTATGTGTGTCGGCCAAGCGCTGCTCTTGTCTAATTAGGTCTGCACCTATCCGTGGTGTATGACCTAGGGCTGCTGTGCTCGCAGTCTCACTGTCCTCTTGCCACAGATCCATCTGGGGATTTGCCCCATTTGGAGCTGTTATTTCTAACCCTTCAAACAGACTCCAAGTGGCTTTTATCTATGATTTACTGTTACCACAGCGTTGCACTGACCCCTCACCCAGCTCGGGTCTCCTGTGAATACCTTGGTGTGTGGTATGCAATAGCCGCTTAGTTTTACTGCTGCTCCAGTGTACATCTGCCCCCCTCCAACACCACAGCCATTCCACCATAGCAGCAGTCTGCAAACGTTGGATCTCCAGATGTTTTGGATTACAACTCCCATCATCCCTAGTCCGAAGAGTCAATGGGGTGGGACCATGGGTAGTCCAGTCCAAAACATCTGGAGAGCCACAGCTTGCAGACCCCTGCAACTAGTGTGCCTGGCCTCTTGGTCTGTCTTCTCAGATAGTGCCATCAAAACTGGCTGTATACATTGCACAGTGTTTAAAATATTGCTTTCAGTTGTGGAGCCCCAGAATTCTTGTTGAATATGCTGATGATGTTCTAATTGTCCTTGAATGTTTCCTGAAGTCTCTCCATCGTGAACCCCTTAATTCTCTCTGTGGCTAGATTGGGAAGTTTACAAATCAGATAGTACTTTGCCTTTAGACTTAGATCAAAAGAAGGCAGTAGAAGTGGACAGGACTTCTTTACCTAGCATCTTGCTGTGACGTTTTAGGCGTGGGATTCGTTTAGTCCCCATGTTTGTCTGAACGTATTTTGACTTCCAGAAACATAGAAAGACTTCTGCATTTTCGGGCTTGGAATTGTACGACCCCCCTCTTGCAAAACATTTAACTGAAGTACATACTCTCTCCACTGGTGTCCGTCTAGCCAGTGATTTAAGTGGGGTGATGGGGTGAGAAATCGAGGGGGGCTGCAATGGGTGTGGCATAAATTATGTGCATGGCCTGAAGTGTCCCCAGCACACGACAAAAAAAGAAAAGTTTGTGGGTTACCTTATTTTATTATTTGTTTTTTTAAAAAATGTCAAACTGTCTGGATTGGGGATTCAAACGAGCCCTGCCAGTGACAAGCCAGTGCCGAATTGCACTGTGCTGTTTGATTGGTGCTCAATTTATTTAGTTTCACTCCATAGTCTGCTTGGCATTTAATTTGAACAATTGAATTCCAGCACCTACGAAACAGCACAGTGCAATGTGACACTGGCTTGTCTGCGTCAGAGCTTGGATTCGATGCACAGGACAATTAAAAAAAAAATGCTTTTCTGTATTGTCCCGTGCTGGGTGTTCCAACCCGATCCCTATTGCTGACAAACCAGTGTTGCAGCGCACTGTGCTATTTCATAGGTACACCATTGTTTTTAGTTTTATACAATAAACTGCTTGGCGCATAAAGCCTGTTACAGGCTTTATGTATCAAGGAGTCTATGAATGAAGCAAACAAAATCCACCACCTATGCAATGGCACAGTGTAACGTGACACTGGCTAGTCACTGTCGTGCCGGCGCACGGAAAAAAGAGGGGGTGCTGTCGGGGGTACCTTGAGCCCCAGGCCACTTAAAGCCCTGCGTGTATATTATTTAACAAGCAAAACCCCTTAACTCAGTGGTCTTCAAACTTTTTTGGTCGGGGCCCCCCTGAGCAAAATTTGGGCAGGTCGGGACCCCCTAGAAATGCCAAATGCAAAGTATATATTGCGCGCCGTCACCTGCTCACATCACAGTCGCTGGGCTCCCTCATCCCACTCCTACCCAGTCCCTGGTCTCTCCCCACCCCATCACACGCCCTGGGCTCTCCCCACTCTGCTCCCACCACTGTACCATGGTTCCTGCCCATTGTGATCCCAGCGTAGTCCCTGGGTTCCCCCCATCCCGTTCCCAACACAGTCTGAGGGCCAGTGGCGGCTGGGGATTTTTTTAAGTGGAGGGGCATAACTATTTCCCCCAAAAATGCCATAGCGACTGAGCATAGTGAGTGAGCCTGAGCCAATAAAGGAGGGTTCGGGGGGGGGGGGTTTCCCCCTGTGAATTATTTTTTAAATAATGGGTTAAAATGATGCATTGTAGAGCATACTTTTAACAAAAAAATTGGTAAATGGCCAAACAGTTTGCAATTGGTGCTGGGGCACAGGGGGCAGGCATGACATTTTTTACTGGACATCTATAATAGATGTCCAGTAAAAAGATACCATCCCTGTCCTGGGCCTAACACAATCAACATGATTATGTCTGTATGCAAGGCACTGCACATTCATACAGCAATCACTCTATCATTCCTATGAGTATGCATCACCATACACTCACTCATAACATATGCATACACGCATCCATACACATTTTTAAATAAAAAACCATGAACATAAACATACGTTCTGCATTGGCCTGCGTGTGGGTGTTGAAACGCCCTGCTCCAGGCTGCTCGGTCCGTATGTGCGAGGAGGCTCAGGAGCTCCCCCTCGGACATACAGACATGCAGTGCCCGAGCCAGCGTTTCCAATGAGCTATGCAATGCTGGCGAAGCAAAACGCCCCAGAACTTGCATGGCTCAGTGAGCATGTGCGACTGGGGAACTAAACTGAACTGTCAAAGGGAAACAGTCAGCCCAGGAGCACTCCATCAGGGAGAAAAAGCAGCTGAGGGAGTGCTCACTGTTTCACTGGGCTGGCTCCTTAGCTCCTCCATAATGGTTGAGGGGCCACTGGGTGGGCGACCCCTCGCCATTATGGATGAGCCGCCAGGCTCGGACTGGCCTATAGGGCAATGCCTGTACCAAAAATGTAAAATGCTAGTGTGGGCCAGTCAAAATTGCCCTTTCGCGGGTTAATAACGGTACCGGTGCATCAGACGAGCCGTGTTCGCGGGTGCCGCGGCGCCCGCGAGTACAACTCGTACTATGGCGGTACGGTAGCAACGGTGCCGGTAGTTTACTGGCACTGTTACCGTACCGCCATAGTTGTAAAAGTTCTAATGAGGCCCAGTCTGTGACTAAAGGAATGAATATCCATTTACAACTGCAGGCCACTTTTTCATTGTTGCCTGAGACCGTTTCATGCTGCAGCCCGATCATGTGAGCCACCCGCTGCCCATTTCTTCCAATCTTAAAAAAAATATTTTAAAAAAAAAATAAAAATTTCATGCCGAGTTCTCAGCGCCCCCAGGTATGCACCCGCGGAACCCTTGGGGGGTCGCGCCCCACAGTTTGAATACCACTGCCTTAACTCCTCCCATCTCTGGGAGGCTTGCGTACTTCACACTTTTAATGGCCACTCGGTGTGTCTCACTCGGAGTGATGTTTTGTCCACTCCCCTTGAAGTATTGAAAATAATATAGGCATCGGTGCCTGCCAAAACGTTGTGCCGCTGATCTCCATGCCATGACTGCGAACAGCAAATTGTCGAAAACGAAAATGTCGAATTCCAACATGCACACTTTCCTATACGTGGGGGTCGGGAGGGGGTTAGGGTTATAACAAATAAGGGGGGTTTGGAGGGGGGCAGCTGGCGGTTTCCCCCCCGCATATAATTGGTGGAAAATATTCGACCCAAAAAAATCGACGTTTTCGTTTTTGGAGTTAAAAATTGGCAGTGATCACGTAGATCCTCCTCAGAGCAGGTGCCTTTGTCTTTGCGCCGGGTGTGCCCTGCAGCTCCCCTACTCCCTCGCCTGCTGGGGAAGATGTCCATAGTCGGGGCCTCCCGGTGAATCCCTGGGCAGGGGCCGCCTTCGTTAGGTGAGCGCTGTCTCAGCACAGAACCATCCCAGGTCAGAGGTCCTGAGGCTCAGCCCTCTTTCAGCTGAGCTAGGAGCTGTGGGGATGGAGTACTGTGCGCGCGGGGCGAGTGGGGGCCAAGCGCAGCCCTCTGCAGACGAGGATGGATAACTTCATTTACCCGCAGTAATGAAAAAAAAGCCTTTTCAATCCCCAGCTTCCATTTCTGCTGTCCGCAGCTCTGACTCGGAGCCGAGTCAAGCTGGACCATTTAATAAGAAATCAGAGGGTGGCAGGTGGGCAGCCACGGCCTTTCATCTCTGGGGACCTCGCTCCGTGATGGGGGCAGTGCGGGTGGGCTGCAGGCATTGATCGGCGGAAGCAAAGTGCATATGGGTTGGTTAGCGCCGCAGTGCTTGGAGGTCTGCAGAGCCCACACGCCTAGATCTCCTCGGAGGCACTCAAGGTACGGGGAGTTGTGTGTCGTGGACATGGCTGCAGCGGCCCACGCGCACCCACCTTCACCCCAGCCTGCCCAGAATATCTCCGACTCAGTAGGTCTCCCCTGTTGCTCGCAACCCAAATAACAGACATGCACCATGAGGGGCCATAAGAGGGCGGGGTTGCTTTATCTGCACGAGTTTAGCTTTGCGTAGAGGGGAGCTGTACACAAGTCCAACATCCGGATTCTACGCTGAGCTGGCGTCCTAAACTAGAACCTACGCGAGGAAGATGCACTATTCCTCGCAGGGGTCGCTGGGACCTGCATCTCATAGCAGACCCTTCCTACACATTGGGCCTCATACCGAGTTTGGTGGTAGTCTACCCCCAAACTCGGATCCGGCTCCGGGACCCGCAAAAGGGGACTTACCGGGCCATTCCGACCTCGGCGGGCCCGGTAATTCCCTTTTGTGGGACCCAGCGCCGGAACGTCCCTATTCCCATTTGAGCCCCCATAGGGCACAATGGGAATGGGGAGGATGGTAGCAGCGGTACCGTTCACAACAGTACTGTTGCTACCATCCAGGTCTGCTCGCTGGGGCCGTTCTGCACGCCTGGGCTGACCAGGCGTGCAGAGCGCCCCCGCGAGTAGAACTCGTAATGTGGTGGCATTGCAACAACAGCGCCGGTAGCACTACCGGCGTCGTCGTTGCCTTGCCGCCACTGTTGTAATGAGGCCCATTGTACTTTTAACTCTGCGTGTTTTACTTCGTTTCACTATACAATGTTGTACTTTAAAGCTTTACTTTCATGAAATTTCCCCTTTTAATGTTTTTATTTTCTTTCTCAATATATTCACTTTACACTTTTACTTCCGCTACCTTGCTATGTATGGTGGTTGGCTGGAGTTCCACGCCCGCCTGGCGCCTCCTCGCGCTGTTGCTCTAAGCTTGTGGCTGTGCAGTACCTTGTGATTGGACGGTACTTTCTCAGTGGATGCGCTCTGCAACTCCGCCATGACTTTCTGGCGGCTAACCCACGTACTAGGTGATCCCCCGCAACACATTTGCCCATCACAAAACATGTATTATAATAACAAAACGTTTTTCAGGAGAGTTAACCCAAGCGCTCAACCCCTCCTGCCTCCCCCACCCAATTGCACATCCCAACTAGCTACTGGTCAGTAGTGGAGTCTCTTCATTCAAAGCGCATAATCCATTACAATGATAACATGCCCTTACCCGAGCCTCCTCCTTTACTCCAGCAAACCACTTATTGTACTGGCATATCTTTGCCCCCCGTTGCTGTCTTCCTCAGCCAGCCAACTACTTATGGTGGTAGCATATTTTCCGCCACTCGACTGGGTAACACAGTGGCTGGCTTATTTCTGCTCTCATTCTTTGACCAAGCCAATGTACATATCGCATTGGCACATTTCTGCCCCAGTTACAGCCCACTACCCAACGTGAGAAACCTGCCCTCCGCCGAAATGTGTGGAACTTGAGTAAACCCTGGTTTGCATGCAGCGGTCATCAAGCAGGATTGAAGACTAAATCGGCTGTGCCCAATGCCCAGTCGGGAAGTGCATAGTGGAACCTGCCCCCCCTCTCTTACTCCCCGACCCCTAAACAGTTGATCATGCCTTTCCAGTGCATTACCTGTGACATATGTTAGTGTGTTGAAGCACATATGGACTATGCTCAACGGTGATGGCACTTGTCGACCACCTTTCCCTTCACCCCTTTACTTTCCTACATGTTTGCATTAATACCCCAATTGATTGACTGAGCTTGAAAAGCGATAGTATAGGACGCGGACCTTTGAAGTGGGATCTGGCGTCCTTTCCTCATCCTCCCCATTCTCACACTCATGTACACATACCCTTCAGTTGTACCTGCAAGCCTCCCTTCTACACCTCCCAGACCAGAGCATGTAACCAACTTCCATATTGCTGCAAAAGGCTGAAGGGGGATATGGCTACAGAGGGGTGGAGGGGCCTACCCTTGTTAGTTTGTTATTCTACCATTGCTTTAGTACAATAAGCTTATGTTTTTGTCATTCTGTTCATAATCTTTAGACAGAAGGTTTTTTGGAGATATATATACAGAAAGCACTCAAAGGACCTTTGATTAGGCCACCCCTTTTGGTGTCCGGCTTTCTTGCAAGCATGAGCTCCTACAGATGGCTCCCATGTGACTGTGACTGATGAATTACTCAAGTCACTGGAGGTGAAGGATGTCTTCACTACTAGCACCTAGTTCCTCTGAGTGTTTTCTGTATATATATATCTCCAAAATAACTTCTGTCTAAAGATTATAAACCGAATGAAACCATGAATAAATATTGGTAAAGTCTGTAATAAACCTGTGCATTCCACTGCGTAGTTTGGTTGAAATCAACGGGGACGGTACACGTAAATTACCTTTATATGTACCCCTCATGACAAAAACATAAGCTTATTCTACTAAAGCAATGGTAGAATAACAAACTAACAAGGGTAGTACCCTCCCCCCCCTCCTGTACCCATATTCTCTCCTAGCCCATTGTCCTTCCCCTTTCAGGGCTGTCCCTTTCGTTTCTAGAAGGGTGAAAGGGGTCCCACCGGGCAAGCACTCATTACCCATGGCTCTAGCTGTGCAATAACGGGGCACAACAAAATCACTAAATAAACCACGATGCCCCCTAATTTGGATCCAAATTGTACTTTCGGAACTGTATGCATTGTCACCAACTGAAAAGACTTGAAAACAAGAGCACTCGCTGTAACTAAGGCACAGAACCCTGAATAGTTCTGACCCCAGCAGCCCCATTCTCTGCATTTTCTTCTCCCCGCCGTTTACTACACCCCGACCATAGCACCTGCCTCCCTTTCCCAGTCATGCAGAGGGGGAAAGGGATCTGGCCGAACCAACCACAGGCCCTTTAAACCATTAAAGCAAGGTGACCTTTCCCACTGGATGTTCCTCATAGGGAGGCCCTTATTCCTGTGCAACGCAAAACATACGTTGCCACCGTTTCCCGTAAATGCAGTGTCCTTTTAAACTCGTGTCAACCATTGATGTACCCTTCAACTGTTTCCAATATCAAAACCTCCTATTTCCTGATCCTAGATAGCAGTTCTTATCCCGGTCCCCTCACCCTTCAAAGCTCTGCTCTGGTATTGGGATTTATTCGGCGCACTGCTGGTATTTGCATGTTCTACAGGTGCTCAATAATATGGCTTATTGCCCAGTTTAATGGTACTATATTTATTGCCCCAGAGTGTGGGAGATTACTTTTGTAACTTGCAGAGCATATTACCTTTCCCCCTTTTACTTTGCCCACATTTGCCCTCTGTGCCTTTGATGCTTTCCACGTGATTTCCCCTGCGCCCCTCTAAGCTCTAAAACGCAGGATCCAATCCTTAAACACTTTGGATGCAAAGTTCCCCAGAGGAGCTGAAGCTGCTCTCCCTTTGCATTTACCAGCAAGGCATTGCATTCCCCCAATCATTTGCTCTGTGCTGTGTTCATGCTCTCTTGCCAAACATTACAGCAGCACTCTCTCACAAATGCATTAAATATATTTAAACTTAAGAACCATTGTGGCACACAAACGTAACACATTTGGGTCTATACTCTTCACAAGATCCATTGCCCCTTCCTGGACAATGGTGGACATAAAGAATCTGTGCTGCCGTGAACGCATTACCAGATGAACAGAGTGGCGTGAATTAGTTCCCGACACTAATCGTGTGAACAAGAGCGCTGCCTAAGTTCATGCACTGCCTTTTATTCATCCTGGGTGCCATCCCTTCCTTCGATGGCACCAGTCTTGAACACCCCAAAGTTGTGTCACTTCATCTGGCAACTTCATACCCTGGACCTGGTGCTTCACCCACTTTCTCTATTATCCCTTAAATGGACGGCCTAGTAGGAGCATCCAGACCAATGGGCATCCTATGGTTGGCGCGGTCACCAGCATTTTGTCTGTTGTGAGGTGCAGAATTAAGGCTGGTACACGATGCTGGCATGTTTTTGGGTAGAAACTTTTATTATACGAAAAAGGGTTGGAAAAATGCCTATGTCCCTAAAACTCATAGGGGGTTTCCCTGCCTTTAAGAAAATTTAGGAAATTATCAGACAGTCCTAAACTATAACAATCTGTTACTCTCGTGTCTCAGAAAGCTTACCTCTGTCCCTAACTCTAATAACTTAAACCAACTGTGCAAGGATGATCTCTTCCCAACGCATTCTTGGTAGATCCAATCAACAGAAAAGTTCCCAGTCTCTCGGGTAGTCAAAAGTGGTAAAAATAAAGATATTTTCAAAACTGTAGGACTCCAAGGTGAGATTTGTAATCCTTCCCCCTGGATTCCCTCTTGTAGTGTTTCTCTCCTTCTGGGGCCTCAGGCCTGTATTTTCTTATGCAATGGTCAGTAGGCCGCCCACAAGAATATGCTCCTTGTATTTCTACTGTTTATCCCACCAATTTACCACACTCCTTTTACCAAGCATAGGATTCGTTTCACTTTATATTCTTTACTTGTTTTGGGTATTGCAGTATTTATAAGTGCCTGGCTCACTGTCCTCCCAAGCAGTTATCCTTTCATGCACTTCTCACTTGGTTGCGGGTCCCAGGTTTGGAATATTCAAACCGGCTTGGTGTTCTCTCCTGCCAAGCAATTATCCTCGTATGGGCTGTCGCTGTTTTTTGTGCTAGTCCCAGACTCACAATATTTATAAGTGCCTGGTTCACTGTCCTGCCAAGCAGTTATCCCTTCATGCACTTTTCACTTGGTTGTGGGACCCAGGTTTGGAATATTCAAACCGGCTTGGTGTTCTCTCCTGCCAAGCATTCGTCCTCTCATGGACTTTGCTGCTATCTTGCTTTACACTTACATGACGGGCAAACCTTCTCTTGGGTCTCATCGACTAGTTAAAGCATTAATCAAGGGCCTGTTTTGCGCTTTCTCTCCAGTTGGGAGATGGATGTTGTCCTTTCCAAGTTGATGGGCCTGCCCGTCGGGCCTCTGCACCGTGCTTCTCTGACGTTCCTGTCATGGAAGACTGCCTTTCTAGTAGCTATTACTTCTGCCAGACGTGTCTGGAAGTTACAAGTTCTCTCCTGCAAGCCGCCGTATTTTACATTCCATCCATCTAGAGTGGTGCTGCGCACTCATCCCTCGTTTATGCCCAAGGCACTGTCAACTTTTCATCTCAACAAACCTCTGGTCCTTTCCGTGTTCTTTGGCTCTCCCACCTCTCCAGCAGAGAGAGCTTTGCATTCTCTAGGCGTTGCCTGTGCGTTGAAGTTCTACATAGAACGCACTAAGGATTTTTGCAAGACTTCGCAACTCTTTGTGCTATTTGGGCATCTTGATAAAGGGAAAGCCCTGTCTAAGGCTTCCATTTTCAGGTGGTTATCTAGCTGCATTTCCCAATGTCATCGGCTCACAAACAGGACGCTGCCAGGTCGACCTAAAGCACATCCCACCAGGGCTGTGGCCTCTTCTACGCTGTTCCTGTCTTGTGTTCCCTTGCTCACCGTCTACAAGGTTAGTATGTGGAGGTCTACCCACACCTTCACAAGATTCTACTGCAGTGACAGGGATTCCAGGGAGGAGTCCTGTGTCGGATAAGCAGTTATTTGCAACCTATTTGCTTGAGGTGAATGTTCCAGAGGTGAGTGCCATTGCTTCTGTAGAGCTGTACGGCCTGCCATTGGCAGTGTTAAATGTACTACTGTGTATTCGTATTCATGAGCATGTGAACCTATGAAAGATCCCATGCTGGAGAAGGAGCAAGTTACTTACCTGTAACTCCTATTTTCCAGCCTGGTGTATTCCATGGATTCACATGCAACCCTCCCTCCTACCCCTCTATGGCTCTTCTTGGTCCCTACTACTACATTACATGCGCTTCCAAGTCTGAAGATGACCACCATGGTTGGATCGAACAAGGACTGATGCCACTGGCTGGGGCAGTATGACCCAAAGTGACAGCAGTAGGCTATATGTGACCAGCAGTTTTTTAAGCTTTACAGCTAAACTGCTTTAATATTGCCAAGGATTCCCAGCCTGACGAGGAGAATATTCATGAGCATATGAATCCATGAAAGATACCCATGCTGGAGAATAGGAGTTACAGGTAACTTTTTCTTTCTTGCTACCATGGAAACCTGGGATAATCCTCATCGTCTAGCACAGGATCCAACAATGTAGCCTTAAAATTAGCAGAATCACCTCTGTCCATAAACCAGTACATTAATCTAACATGTGCAACTGTCCCCCCATTTTGCCTTACATCTCAGGGTATGTGGTGTTTCCTGTGAGACATGTTCAGAATGGCCCAGTTTGTTATGCTGACCTTTTCACTGATTGTTGTCAACCAAGTGGCGATTGCTGACATCTCCAATTTAACTCCACCATCTGCATGCATTCCTTTCTCTTGAGAATGCAATCTGTAGGATGCAATAATGGGCCAAAGTTAGACATATTGTCTGTTTCTTTATTTAGCCAAATACCCTGAATGCGGATGTTAAAGCTTGCACTGAGCAGGAACTTAGCCTAAATTGTTCTGTCGGGATCAAAGGATTCTAGCATGACAGAAGTAAAAACAAAGTGAATAACCATCTAGTTCTACTTATGACTAACTATATACCTGCATGCATGTCACTGCACATCAAGCTTGAACTAGCGGTTCCATGTGATAATGTCCCTGCAAAAATGTCATCTGACAAGTCACCAAAAAATGGCAGTGGTTTGCAGGGACTTTATCACGTTGAACGTGCGGGGGGTCAACCCTGCAAGCCACATACCCCTTTTTTTCTTCAAAGGGAGCGGGGGACACCCCCGCTCCTTTGACCCCATATATATGGTCACCATATATACAGTCGCCACAGCCTTTTCTCCAGCTACCATATATATGGGGATAATATTACTGGATACGGAACGAGCTGTCCATTAAACTGAACAAAGGAAGCTCTGAAATAAATGAGGATACATTTTCTATACTTTTGGTGCAGTTTGAAAGGCCAATTAATGTTGTAGATCATCTTGTTGCAGCCTTTACTGTATCCTCATTTAACCAACTTCACACCTTTACAGTAAAAACATAAATTGCCAACTTGAATCTATTTCAATCCTATGGAAGAAAATGGCAAAAGATCTTTCAAATATCATTTCGTTAAAGGTGGGAACTGGTCTGCGCCTCCAGTGATAGGTTGAAATTGATAGTGATTCCATGACTCTTTACTGATGTTGATGGAACAGGGCGAGCGCTCATGAGCGCATGATCGTAGTTATTGTCCCACGATGAAACAACGATGCCTAATACAAACTATCAGACCTCTTGTGTTTCAGCAACATCCACCTTCTCACCAGAAGAAGGCAAGACGTGACGTTCTCAAAGGACATACCTTAGATCCAAGCGAACATGGTATATTCTGGAAACATGTTGACCTAACCCGAAGAAGTTCAGAAGTGCTCTCTACCAGTGATGGAGCTGATATACATTGCAAAGAATGTGAGGCAGGGGAGTACTTGGCCTACACCGTCACATGTTTAAATGTGGATTCAAATACTGTCCTACCTATAGACTCGAGTGCGTCCAATAGACAGTACTGAATCCAGCTCAAGCATGTCAGCCATGCGATGAAGCAAGATCAGAGCCCCCACACCGCCACCATCCACAGCTTTATCCACATTTGATGTTCGGAAACCTTTTTCACCAGCCTGAAATGTACCCTTCACAAAAGGCTGTAGGTTTCAAGCCACAGCCCACTCCAGCAGTTTGAAAAGCAGGTTGAGAGGTGGTTCATGACATTTGCCAGGTAATAAAGGTCCAGTGATCGTTTGTTAGGAGTGGCGCCACAGCCATTTTGTTCTGATGAAAGGGTACCATTCTTCAGGTCCGAGAGCTGTTGATGATTTGAAGGTGGTCTTGGTCTATATAAGGAAAAGGGTCCACTGTGCACACATAGCTTGATAATCATGTTTGCAGTTGCGTGCCCGGTGAATATCAGCAAGGATGTTCCGTTCCCAAAGGAGACCCCTGTATGACATGCAAATGTTCATCAAGTAAGGGAAGCCAGGGAGGAAAGTAGCACAGATTATGCAGAGCCATTCAAATGAGTTGATTGGAGGAAGGTTAGCTCAGAAGAGCAGCAGCCCTGAGAGTGTGTGCTACGGAAAGAAGTGAACCAGTGGAAGTGCAGGAGCACGGCGGAAGACCCAGGGAATGCTGTGCCACAAAATAGCGGGTACGGACCTGGTGGATCTTAAGGAAGCTGCATCCTCTGCCTTGCGTCTATTGGATTACTGATGCATGTCCAGTTAATGATGTGAGAACATGTTCGGTCTCAGCTATGGTCTCCCAGTTTGTTTCCTTTTCCAGTGGTTTCAGTGAAGTGCTGGTACTGTGCTGCAAGTGCTAGGTTATTTTCGGTTATGTCGCTTGGTGTTAGAGCTGCACATGCCTAGTTACATGTTGCTGCTCTTCAGAGGCAGGCGGCTAGATCTTCTAGTTGTGCCAGTACTCTCATGCCACCCCCTCAGTGCTGGTGTAGTGATTATTTACTGAGCTGAGATGGTTTAGGATATGACTTTGTTGAAAAGCACCGCTTGAAAGACCAGTTTAAACTTCCTTCTCCCTTCCTTCTGTACGCCCTGTATGAACGCACAATTCCCATTGGACTACAGCTTGACGCAACACTGTGCTACTAAACGGAAGTGTTGATTGTAAAATGAATAAGGTATTTTCAGAGAGTTCCTTGGAGATGCCGTTTGGGAAGTGTGTGAGATCGGGGGTTCCACTCCGCTATTACTGACTGGAACCTCCTCCCAGAGTCTCCTTTACTCTGCCGACTCTGGTGAGCCTGATTGCAAGTTAACTACGGCCTCTAAACGGGGGAAATGCTGTTGAAGTCCCTATACGAACGAGGGGTTACCAGTGAGATAAAAGGGACCTTGTGAGTTTTTCAGAGGATGCACTGTGAACTGCCTGGCTGTTTGTCCTTGTGTGACCCGCCAGTTTGTACTATAACCAGACCTTACTCGTGACTGGAAACTGCAGAATATATCCGGGAGTAGCTTAGAGGTGCACTCTTCCTTGCCAAAGGTGTGAACTGTCTGCTCCATGGGTGACCCACTAGAGGCAGCACCCTGGCTGAATGCTAAGACCAGGGCATGTCGGACACTGAAGAGCGACTGGGGCATGCCTGCCAGTTTGAGTCCATCCCCTCCTGTTGTAGGATGTTCGTCTATCCAATGAGAGCCTGGCAATCCTAAAACCTCTGCTTATCTCAGAATGGCACACCCTTGAAGTGCCATCCTAATAGATCCCCTTCAAGATGGACGAACCCTCAAGTGTCTACCCTTCATCTGCAATACCCCATCTTACAGAGCACCACCTTTGCATGGTGTTTCAGATTGGGTGTGTCTGTATTGCCTCCAGGGGTCACTTCTGCCAGGCTGGCTCTTCCCTAAGATATGGTCTTGAGGGATCCAGCCACTTGGGCACTGCCCTTGTGGCAAAGAAGCCCTGCCACAGTGTTCTCACTGTACAGTTGGTAATTTAGTGCTATAGTCCAGGGTGCAGAATAGGGATGTAACGGTATACCGTTAAAGATAGCGTGAACCACTTAATTGAACAATAATAACCGTCGCATTGTTTATACTGGTATACCGTTTATACCGTTAAGTGTGCTTTTCAATCTGATTTGGAAAGGCTGCAGTACGCAATTGCTGCGCAGTCTTGGTCTTGCACTGTTGGATCTGCCATCTGCCAAGTAGTTCCAGTTGGAGCAGTTTTTAATGCCATTCCATAAACCACACGTGTCTGACAAGACACAAAATCAGTATGCTAGCAATAGGAAGAATAAATACAGTGCCAAGAAGGAAAAGGGTTTACTTTGGGTTGGCGGCTCTGGGATTTATATATTCATAATGGATAATGTTTGCTAAACATATGACAATGGGGGATTTCCCTGGTTCTATCATTGAATTTGCATATAAGTCACACTGTGAAATTCACTCATCTCTGCGGGTATTCCCTGCTGCCATACCAAAGGTAAGATGTCCGTGATTACTGAACACCTTTTGGCCCGCAAGTAAACTAAAGGCTGTAACGTAAAGAGAGCATGCGTGTGTATGCGCACAAGCGTATACTACCATCAGCCCCCATTGATCTGTGGCATGCAGGTTAGAAAGATGGTAACATGTTCATCTTCACCAGTAGCCATTGGGGAGCTAAAAGCCTAAATGAACACTTAAGAAAAGCTATTCAGTTTGCTTTGCCAGTCGCAGCAGGCCCCTCCACCCCCGCCTCTTCTCTCCACACGTGTGTTTGTGGTGTTTGGTGGAAGCAAGAGATGGCATTTCAGTGGAAAGTATGTTGAAAAGCCCAATGCTGGCCCTGGTTGCCTGGTTTTGTTTGTGATGATAAATCTGACAATGTATGACCTTTTAGAAAATATTTGTTAAGATTGGTTAACTCCACCTGCTATACCACGATAACCATGATATACCGTCATTTGGCAAGAAGGTTATCGTACCGCCATAAAACTAATACCGTGACACCCCTAGTGCAGAACAAGCTCCCGTGGACCAGGGCCTTCTTAGTGTGACTGTGTTCATGTGGTTGCTCAGATATACATTTGGGATAGTTTAAACGTTTGTTTTTCCTCCTTATGCTCTATGTATTTATTGTGATTGTGTTCATGTGCTATGCTGTAATCTAATTCCTTCAAATCACCTGCTACAGAAATCAGCCTGTGTGTTCAGCCTTGCCACCAAATGGTGACCCAGATAGTCTTGAAAAACGTTTTCACGAGTTTAGAGAGGGTTATATATGGTGGGAAATCACTGAGCTAATGTGGAGAACACTTTTGGGGCTCTCCTCTTCTCCCAATACCTGGTGCAATGGGTTATGGGTTGTTTTGGGAAGACTGAGGTATGGGATTTTGAACAGGTGCACGTTCTAGGCTCCTTTGACAGTCTTGGGGTCCACTGCTAAAGGGTCAGTTTGGTGGGAGACGTGTGCAGCTCAAGGTGCCAGGGTCGACTTGCTAACTGCATGTCTTCTTTTTATTTCCCTACCAGGTGTTTTTCAGGGCAGGAACAATTGCAAAACTCGAGGAGCAAAGGGATGTGCAGACGCGACACAACATCACCCTCTTCCAGGCAGCGTGTCGCGGGTATCTGGCGAGACAGCGGTTCAAAAAGAGAAAGGTACCCAAGTGCTAGATGACTTGTGCAGCCAGAGTACGAGGTGCACCGCTCTGCCAGCCCACGGCGACTAGGTCCCTGTGTGGCATTGTCCCAACCACACTACAATATTGAAATGTGGGGCTTCGTACCAAAGCACGCTGGCTAGGTCACCGCGTGTAGCATTGTGTCAACATACATTGATGGGCAATCACATAGTGTAGCATTACATGAACGCCCACCAACACCATCACAGAGTGTGGCATTGTGCTAGCATATAAGGGAGTTTAGGAGTGTGTGTAATGGTGCCGGCACACACAGACATTCCTGTAAAGTGTTGCATTGTACCAGCCTTCAGTGGCATTAGCCCCTTCTACCACCACCCCTTCCCAAACATACATGTTTTGGCACTGTACCAACACGCACACTAGCACGGTCATAGTGGCTCACGTAGACACACAGACTCTCTTACAATGCATAGCATTGTACACACACACTGTAGAGTGTGGTCTCCTAAAAGTACAGACTGTTATGGATCTAGAGAGTGGCCTCGATAAAAAAAAAACACACACACACGCACGCACGCACGCACACACACACACACACACACACACACACACGCACACACGCACACGCACACACACACTCTCTCCCCCCCCCCCCCCTTTAGTTTACAGAGGCCTTTCCATATCCCAATAGTCCTTCAGCTGGCCCCACTCTACTGGATTTGGTGAATAGAGATCTTGTTCTGCCTCTTGTAGTCTTGAGTGTTCTGTTGTGCATGATCCTCACACTTTGCATAATTGGACATACTCAGTATATTCGCAGTTTGACAAGCCAAGGATAGTGCCCGCGTGCACAATTCCATGATATTTCGAATGTTACATTGCCATTGTTTTCAGAGTTTGCAAAATTCCATTTTTGGAAAAATCAGTATACCCACCACCCCTGGTTTGCACGATCCCAATGTACTCTTAATTTGACTAATGAAGTATATTTCCAGACAGAGTGCCCCAGTATAATCCTTGTACATTCCCAGTTTGATATCCCCAATAAAGTCCCGATTTGAACAATCCTAGTATACTGCCAATTTGAAAATCCCACCAAGTTCCCAGTTGAACAAATCAGTATATTCCCGTTTTGCACAATTGCAATGCATTCCCTGATGGGCAATCCCAGTTTTACTTCCAGTTTGGCATTCCCATTTGTTATGTACAATGTTAATGCATTCTCACGTTGACAGCCCGGCATATCCCCAGTTTGACAGTCCAATATACTACCAGGTTAACTTCTCCGCTATACAATCAGTCTGTAAAATATCCATTTGAAAACCCCAACATACAACAGTTGGTGAAATGTCTGTTTTCATAAACCTAATTAATATGTGGTCAGTTTGCATAATCCCAGTATCCTGCAAATTTTACAATCCACTTTGTGAAATACCAGCATGTATCCAGTGTACTGTTGCACATTTCCAGTATATTTCCAGCAAGTTGACAGTAAAGATTCAGTCAAGAAAACCCACTACAAAACCAGGTTGACACTCTCACTATGCACGCATTCTGTAGATGTTCAGTACACTCCCGGTTTTAGAACCTCCCAACATATTCCCAAGTGTGCACTATGCCAGTATATTCCAAATCTACAGTGCCAGTATTTTCCCGTTTTGTTAAGTACACTCCTGGTTTACAATAGAAAGCAAAGAGAATGAATGCAAGTACATAGCCAACCTCTTGGCTTCTGGTGCCTGAATAAGATGATCATCAAAGTCTGGACAGGTTGCAGTGAGCTCTTAACAGTGCTCCTGGGACTCGCACTGTCGACATTCCATTGCTTTCCACAAGGATTACTACATTCAGGAGATGCAAGCCGAGCCCTCCCCTTCTCGTCGTATTTTGGTACGCGTAGCCCTGGCTTTAGAACAGGGGAACCTCTGGGACTGCAAGTCTCAAAATGCATCAAAACCAGGGCTGGCATCTCCCGAATGCAGTGATGCACGTGTGCATGTACGATCTCGCTTTGGACGTGGGCGGGGCGTCCGGCAGTCTAACTAAAGCTTCTTTATGTTGCTTGAGATGGCCAGGATATCATTTCCATCAGAAATAGTTGACCCAGGGTAAAGTGTCAGATGACGGTGGCAGTCCTTCAGGGCGAGGGTGCCTTTATGAATGCTGTGGTTAAGCCGGGTGATGCTGGGGTAGATCCGACGAGGAACATAGACCACGGGAATGAACATACACGGGGACACACATGCATGAGATTAACATGCAGGGCCTAGTGCCAGCCCAACACAAATGATCGGATGTCTTCATGGCTAGACCACGTTCACTCGATGTGTTGTCAGGCCACACACAGACACGATGATGGGTTTGCCCACACAGATTTGGGTGACACACACGAGCAAGCGCACAGTCGCTGAACGCCAGCCCGATTTACGTTTCTTGCCCACTGATCCCGGCTCTAACCTGCCTTGCGCTGCCGCTCGACGTCTCCTAAAATGGTCCTCAGCTGTAATCACGGAAACACTCCTGCAAAGGACTGGAGCGCAGTCAGTGAGCGTGCGCTGCTTGCACACGCTGGCTCGGGCACGCATTCTCCCAGATGGGTAGCTGGGCTGTTTGGTTTCCTTGGTACCAGAAACGGGCCTGCTGCAAGCATCTCCCTGCACCCCCTGCTGCAGTCCCTTGGGAGACGCGGCAGAGGCGGCTGTGGGTGCGCCAGCCCGCTGCAGTGAATACATTGCCTGGCCCCTGTGGGAGCAAGAGAGCCGACCTGCGAACCCCACTGCAGGCTCTGGGCAAATCACTTCGCCCCCTGCGTTTCCCTCACTTTCTTTACCGCACGTGGGAATGAGTCACTCTGTGGTAGTTTGTGCTGTACTTGGTATGCGTGTGAGGGAAACGGGCACAGTTGTCTCCTGTACCCGCTGTATCTGTGCAACTGGGCGAGCGTTGCTTACAAGAGTATCCACGTTCCCAGCCTGTGCTGTCCCCAGTGGCGGAAGTGGGGAAAAGGAACCAGCGGTATTCTGGTTGCATCCAAAAGGAGTCCGTGGGATAGCGGGGGGGGGGTGGGGGCTCTTGTTTCTTTGTGGCTATACTGGACATTGCCAGGAACAATAAAAAACGAATCGCACTACATTTCTAATCGACAAATAGAAAAATAATATATCCATGAATAGAACTTTTATCCAACGGTGCTTGCCGATCAAGTCAACGCACTACAGGTTCACAATTAAACAACATCCTATTCTGCGCTCCTCTCTTTAGAGCATGGTTGCTATTGTAATCTGCGGGTCATCAATTACACTGGCCATAACATCTGAGCAGCATAGGGCTATTAACAGCGTAAGTAGGTAAAATGCCCTTTCCCTGCATAAACAGTACAGCAAGTTAATCCAGTTATGACCGGTGATGCTTCAATGTTCATTTAAAATGATTACTGAATAATGTTCTCTTAATAATTGTATGTATAAATATTGGTAATTGTGTAAAACAGAACTTCTCTACTTCATGCATCCCGGGAGGATAGCTCAGCGGCAACGTGCTCGTCTTGGAAGCAAAACAACACGAAGCAACACAGGTTCGAACCCCGGGTCCGCGCTTAAAAACCTCTCAGTATTTAAGTGCGTTAAAAATACGCAACTAAGACAAAAAACAATTACGCAACTAAAAAACAAACAATTCCTGTAACAGCGCCTCGATGACCGCGGGCTGTGTGAGCGCTTTAAAAATGCAAAATAAAAAATGCATCCCATACACCTTCCTAAAGCGCAATACACTTTCTAGTTGCCAGTAACCATCTGGCAAATAATGCATGGCATAGGCATTTACCAGGCACAACGATAACCTAAGATTGCAACAGCTTGAAATTTGAGTGATTTATATAGGCATATCATAAACCCAATCCAGAAATGTTGAATTTGTCAATTCTTGTTTAAATAGGACCTCAGTGCGACAAACGGATCTAAATTGTATTTGAAGGCACACTTGTTTAAGACGTTTTTATTACACCAATAACTCAATTAACAGCTGTAATAACGCCATTAACTCTCATCAGAAGTCTTCGAAATAATACCGGTAGGCCAACGTTTGTTGTGACTTCTTGATAAAGCTACCTCAAAGAAATCTTGTGACGATGGGCTTTGGCCAGGAAGGTGCCGATAGTGTGTGAGAATGCATGGGGATTAGCATGACCATGGGCAGTCACTGGGTTGGCACATAACTGGGCAATACCCTCAAGCTTTGTGTCCGTCCTCATGTGTCATCTGCCTCTAGCTGTACTCTAGTGCAATAGTTTCAGCTTATGGTTAAAAGTAAAAATAGACTACAGTAACACTAAGGTAAAATCAAAGCTCTCTTTTCAGTTGTCCCTTTGCTCATTGGCTGCTATGGTGAGTCACTCTCCTCTGGTTCATCCCTCCTTTGGTCTGTGGTTCTCTGGTGAGTCGCCAGCAAAAACAACTGGAAGCAAACCTATTCTATTTTCTGTGTGCTCTTGCTGCTTACAGTGAACGTCTAAAGCCCCAAATTCCAACTCTTGCATGGTGTGTCCATACAATCAAATTTGGCATAGATTGGAGAAAGGTATGGTAAAAATAACCACTTCAAACATCATCTCCCTCCCAAAACAACACTGGTTACACAATAGAACGTATATCACCCGAAGGCACATGCCTGCACTTAATTTCCCTAAACACTATCCAGCCCACCACAGATGCACTAGCTCCATGCTACACACTCTCAGACAACCACACAAACCAGTACCTTAACAACATCGAGCCCCCATTAACCAGCGCTCCAGAAGGCTCATAAAATATCTAAAGCGTACCCTGCGCAGAGTCCCATCTGTTCCGAGACTGCAAGCATTTCCACTTCCGTTTGGGGTATGGAACCCAAGTGTGACAGCTATGGCTTAAAACAAGCTATCACACTTAAAAAAAAAAAGACAGTCAGAAAGGACCCAGTCATATTTCCCCCATTCCCCCGCACCTGTTTCAAAAGGCACAAAGGGGTGACCCTCATTCAGGGCATTTAAAAGTGCACTCCATTTGGGAATTTGGGATGTGCTTTTAAATACCCTGAAACACCTTATTTGCACAAATGGGGGTGCGGGTGGAGGGGTGCATTGTGTCCATTGGAATGCTAACGCATCTCCTCATTTGCGGCAAAACAAGGTTCCAGAATCTGCCTCATAAATGTTTAACTGTCAAATCATGTGATCTGGGACTGAGTGAAGGGGTATCGATAGAAATTACCGAAAAAAAGTTCGACCTATACAAAATGTCGTAAATGCATGACACCAAAGGTTCGAACACCAAAAGATCGAACCTTTGGTGGCATGCATTTAAAAAAAAAAAACTGCGGCGGGGGTATCCCCCGCAGCACTCCGCTCACCATAGTATACAGTATGGTGAGTGGGTGTTGCGGGGGTCACCCCGCAGCACACCTGAAAAAAAACGGAGGATGCAGGGGTGTCCCCCGCAACACCCTGCTCACTATACTAGAAACATGCAGCTGCCCACGAAAAAAAAATAAGAAAAGTACCCAGCGACGCCGGTTCACAAAAGTGAAAGTGAACTGGTGCAAGGTAAGTAGGGTGTGCAGTGGCGTCGCCAGGTATCAAATTTAGGAGGGGCACAGAGGGGGCCAAAGACAAAAGTAGGGGGGCACAGACAAATATAAGGGGAGAACATGGTCACTGCTCGTCTTAGGCAGGGGGGGCACATGGTTTCACAGGCCCCCCCCTAGCGACGCCACTGGCGGGTGTGGTGCGAGTGGGGGTGTGGGTTTTGTAGTGTTTTTAATAATGTGTTCTCATGGGAAATGTACGAACATTTTGTCATTTTGTATTTGTGCATTTCCCATTTTGTATTTGTGGATTTCCCATGCAAACTTTTCTGTCGCGGTAAAAGAAGCTGCAGTCGGATCACTCAGATCCAGTGAAGGCTAGTGCAACAATGAAATTCTTGGTGACGGCCTTGGGGGGGTACTAACGGAAGAGCACACCATTTTTTCCCTAAACTCTTTAAATCTGTTCCATAGTAGGGGTGTGAACTTCATCAATTATAAGCACTCCAAGGTTTTCAGTTGAGGGTGAGATTAAATTATTTGTGGAGGATCACACACTGTGGTTAAACAGTAAAGCGGGGATTTTAACCTTCTCTGTAACTTAGGCACTTGCCCACATACCTTCCAGGTTTTTTTTTGGTACAAATAGTTAAGTTGTATGCCAAGGCCTACAATGATACTATCTTATATAGTATGGTTGCAAAACATGCTAATTGCATTTTAAAGCATCATGACAACATGTAAATCCTCCTAACATGTTAAGCAAAAATAATATATTGTAGTTTTATTTTCCATATCCTGAATGGACAAATATAAGTCCTAATACAAAATACTGCAAGTCTCAAAAATCTATTTTAACACTTTACGTAAAGCACTTTAAGAAACACAATAAAAGGAGTTGTGTAACAAACTGCGTTATCCATGATGTTAAGAACATTTGACCATGGACATAAAACTATACTAATTTACCAAGTCGAACTAGTAGAACTCATGTATATAAACAAATCTTTCAAAGAGTACTTTCCTGTGTTGCTGGCTTTAACTTTCACCCATTTGTAAATTGTCAGGTGAATTTGGGCAGAAGAACCGGTATCACCCGGGCACTGGTTCTTTGAAGTAATAGCTCTTTGTATGATTGTATACAGATTTTACAAAGAATTGGAGCAGTCTTGTCGCTTTATATTAGTTGCTGATTTATTAATAGACTCAACCGACACGTGTTTCAACCCAACATGGATCTTTTTCAAGGCTGTGTCCACTGCATCAAGATGGGAGGTCATGGTGGCCATGTTGGGTCGAAACACGTGTCGGCTGAGTGTATTTATGCATCACCAACGAATATAAAGCAACAAGACAGTTCCATTTCTTTGTAATATCTGTATACAATCGTACAAAAAGCCATTACTTCAATGAACCAACCAGTGCCCTGGTTGATACCGGTTCTTCAACCCAAATTCATTCTATCCTTCGTCAAGACAGAAGAGCATTGTCTTGTAAGAACCCTCTCACCGGCAGCAAGTTCTACTTACTTTCATAACATCAGTGCAGTGATCTGCGAATTCTAGTGCTCCACCCACCCTAAGTTGTCAGGTGGTACAAGAGGCCTTTGAGTTGAAAATGACCCGTCGTGCGTAAGAAAGGCTCTGCTACAGACAACAAACAAAATGTGTTGGCGAGTTGGTAAGTTGCTGGCTGCAGAGCCTGCTGCATGTGTGTCTGAGGAGCTATGAATTCAGAAATGGGCAGTGCTTGATTCACCAAGCCCAGCTGATTGTAAGCTTTGCGCGGGAGAAAGAAAATACATCCATGACATTTTTCGTAACCCTTTAAACTAAAGGTACGCACGTTAAAAAAACAAAAGAACTAGTGGTACAGTGTACCAATGATTTATATGACACTTCCACCTCTTGCCGTACCCTTTCTGCTTCTCCAAAAAGCTCTCATTGCTGCTGCCTCTGAGTTGTACTGCACAAGCTCTCTTTTTAAGGAACGCTTGTACTGCTGGAGCATCGGCTCTGCCTGTGAGTGAAGCGTGCACTGTGGTATGCAGTTCATCGGTTACAATGTGTGCACTTGGCCTCACGCTCGTGAGGCCTGACCCTCTTTCTCCCTGAGAATCTCCAGTGCTGTAGTCAGTGGCGGATCAAGCCCTCATGGGGCCGCATGACCCTTCTTGGACAGGCCTGGCTTCTTTGACAATGTAAACGCACATCAAAAGGGGGTAGGACGTTCATTCTCATATGTGTTTACATTGTGAAAGAAGCCACGACAAGCCGAGAAGGGACCCAATCCCAGTTGCTGCAGTTTTAAAGCTCAGGCTGATTGCCATTCTTATGCACGGCCACACGCAGTGTCCTGAACTGGACTGTCTGTGTCTTTTTAATGACCTGCAACATGCCCCTTTCTCTTATCCAGCACACCCTTTGACACTGATAAGCTAGCAAGAAGGTGTTCACTTAAGACAAAGCTCCCCTTTTAAAGGTCTGCCATGATGTGTGGTGACATGTAAAAAAGGGTTGCTTTATATTTATAGGTATAGCGAGCTGGTCCATCCCCCATTGGCCACCCCCTTTCTGGGGGAATGAGACATCATGCAATAGATACATATACCAAAGAATAATAAGGACAACTGGTGTATATTTGGAAACACAAGATTAACATTTATTGGAGTCATACAGCAGTACAGGGGGCAGTCCCAGCCCTAAGTAAATTTGTATCCTTAGACTTCTAAGGTGGCCCCTTAGGCAGGCAATGTCATTGTCATAAGTTCCCGGGGACACGTGTCATTTCCGGTTTGCAGAGTGCAGACATAAGCCTCTGATTTGTCACTTCCGGTTTGCAGAGTAGTGGACATATGCCTCTGATTGTAACTGTCAAAGAGTAATTCTTCGGGACCACTGAATCTCGTTGACAAGGAGTCTCAACTGTCCCTAAAGGACTCAGTGCCAATCGTCCGAATTTGGCTTGAGGGTGGCCATCGGAAAACTGCCCACGGCCAAAACCGCAGCGTCCTTCTCCCCGGGTAGGACTTCCCCGTAACTCCACCTGTGACAGAAAAAAGAAAATTAGCTACTTTTACAAAAGCATGAACAAAACAACCACTAAATTTACACCCTTCGAAGTCCGCTGAAAAGCAATGGAAATACAAAACCTTAATTTCAATGAGTGAACTAAACTTTATGATAAGCAAACATACCCATTGCTTGCACTAAACACCCCCCCCCCCCCCGAACCATTTCAAAACTTCTTGTGCAAACTCCTTATATCGTATAAGTTGGCAACCTTTACAAGAGCATGAACCAAACAACCTATAAACCTACCCCCTTCGAAATCCGCTGAAAAGCAAAAGAAATCCAAAACCTTAATTTCAGTGAATGAACTAAATTTTATAATGAGCAAACCTGTACCTTGATTACCTATCAATTGCAATGAAAACCCTAGACCCACATGGGGTGGCCAGAAGAGTGGCTCGCTATGCAGGCTGTCCCTCTAGCGCCCCCTGCAGGGGCTGGACATCCCCTATTGCTCTTTACATCTTGTACAACAGCCTGCTGGAAGTTTATCACAAAAGTAAAGTTCATCCAACTAGTGGTCTAAAAAACAATTCTTTTTCAGGTTTTAAATATTTTTCATTGTGGGCTTTCTAGTTTTCCATTCAGGATGTGGAAAATAAAGCAACAACAATATTCTTTGGCTTTAACATGCGTCTCTAAGGGTTAACGTATTGTAATGTTGCTATAATATCAGATGTGTATTTTATAATCAAACTATCTGAGCTCTGAAGTTTCTCAGGGCCGCACGTGAGAAGTCCATACAGTTCCTGCATCTTTTTTCTCTCCCATTTGAAATTTAGGAAAACTTAAACTCCCAGAATTCCAGGAAAAATCAGGACTGGATGGCATTCTCATGCATAGCTATGGGAAATTGAGCACTCTTCTCTACAAGAGATTATTGTAGGCCTTAAAATCCAAACTTTAAACATTTGTGGCAAGTAGGCTTAGAAGGTCATGTGTGAAAATCCCAGCTTCACTGTTTGACAGCAGTGTGTGATCCTGGAAAATAATGTAATCCTTAGTGGACTAACCTCATCATAGCCATCATTAACTTTGTTCTCATTTTGCTGCCATTCACCAAAGTGGCATGGGCCATCCAGAGTACTGACCAGCAGAGAATGAGTGGAACGTTTTGCTATGCCTGGTTATGTTAAAGGTTCTTATACTGCACACTGTCGTCACCTGTGTGTTCCCTTGGTGCTCTGGCGGATCTGTAAAATAAGAGGGTAAGGGGAGTGTAAGTTAGTAGGACTGAGCGGGAGAAAAAAGAGCAAGGGAACTGCGTTGTACTGTTGGCAGCTTCAGTTCGGTTTACACCGTTTGCTGAACGTAGGTGTGATTAGTTCAGAGTTTGAGGTCTATGCAAAACGGTGAGTTTTTTTTGGTAGGGTTGATTAGTGGTGTACCCTACCCTATCCTACCCTCACTTTTTTGCTTGACTGTGGCCAGTGTCCCCATCCCAGTCGTATATTCTGGAGTGCTACACTTACCACACCTATTTCTCCCCTATTTCCGGTTTTGCACGCTATAGGGAAGGGTACACCTAAATCTCCCTCCCAATCGGACGGCTCTCTTCCTCTCAGCACTCCACTCCAGCTTACTCCGCAGTCCTTCTCATGGGCGAACACCTAAATTTGGAACCCAGCAGCAAATGCAGTGACACCTAGATTTGAAACACAGCAGCAAATGAACAAGCAGCTTGATTTGAGACAATTGGTCAGCTGGAGAGGACGCCTATATTTGGAAGTCAACAGGAGAGACTGCTTACTTTGCTATACAGTAGTAATTGAAAAATGAATATATTGAGTGACTAAAATGGGTGTGCTTGAGATAATAACAGTGGTAGGGTTTTGCTGATTGATGGCGGCTGGCTTCACAGGCGGACACGGGCAAACACAGACTGGAACTGCTTCTTTGGGAGCTGCCCTTTACCTTGGGGCCCTTAGCTGAGGGCTGCCCGGGCAGAGACTGCTCTGTGTGGTTGTGCTAAATGCTTCTCTGCAGGCGGGACAGTGAACCGCAAATCAGGATCAGGGTGCCGGCAGGCGCACAGTGCTTGGGAAAAGCAGAGAAACACAATTTTCCAAAATTTTGGACACAATAGAGGCAGATAGGTCTCTCTAAGCAAGGGGGTTCATGCTTACTTGACCCACAAGCTAAATTGATGCAGGAAGTAAGGCCCCCGAAGGCCTACACACATGCCGTAACTAATCAATAGGGGTTGGGTCCGCACCGGAGGTGGGACAATGAAGCAAGGCCACAGAAGGGTCCTATGTCATTCCATAGCCTGTTTTTGTTTCAACAAGTTTTTTTGCCACAGGTTTTTCTTTTTTGCAACAAAAACTCATCAATTTTGTTTTGTTGGTGCGGTCCACCCAAACCACCCCTTCCCAACTATTTACAACCTATACCCTATACCCCTAGCCCTTATATCCTTTTACCCAACCACCCCGCCCCCCCCCCATATTTTTCGCTGAGTTGTGGCAGCAAAATATCGGCAGGAAAAAACAAAGAAAAAAACAGGCAGGCAATGAATGAATGTCGTACCCTTGAAAGGCCTACAGCAATGATAGCCATTGGGTTAGTGTACCAACTGCTGCGATCTATGTTTAAACTGCTGGCCACGGGTTCCAATCCTCCTCAAGTTTCATCCTTCCGAGTTCAGGTTGAGTGATGTCACTTCCTGCGATATCATATGCAAATAAGGGCCTACAATTAATTTACTGCACTTTGCCCCACAATTCCTAAGGCCAGCCCTGACTTTGTGTGTGGGTACGCTTGCACTAATGCTGCCTGCTGAGTTGCACTGTAAAAGCTATGCATCTGTGGGAAGCTTGCACTATTGCAGAATCGGCTCTGCCAAAGAAAGCAGTTTGATGCACTGCACCTGTTATTACAATGGGTGCTTGATGTGTAAGGGTTACCGCACTGCTGCTGACTGTGCTATATCTGTTCTGTGTGGAGCGGAAGCTTGCTTTGACTCAGTGTTTTGTTGTCCGTGCGTACGTGTGAAGCTTATAATGCCTCTGTCTGCTATTCCTGCTCTGTTTATGAGGGACATGTACAGCGAGGAAAGATGAGTGCTGCATGATTACCAATGGCTTCTCCACAAGATGCGTGAGGAAAGCTTGTATTGTTGTGCCAAGTGCAGCGACTGTGACAGTATGAGTTCTTGATGGACAGGTGGTGCTTGCTTTGCCACTAAATGATGTAGCTGTTGTCGCGCGTGTTATGAAGATCTTGAACTGCACCATATTAGTAGAGCACCTGGCCTTGTCCTGATATTCCTGTATTTTGCCCCTGCTAAGGATATCCAGACCTTAGTATGTGGAATAAAAGGAACAGGTGGAAGAAAATAGGATGGGAAAGAGGGAGAAGGTGCCAAGAGATTGAGGAAGTAGAATGGGGAATCCTGTATTGTGGGAGCATGGGTCCATGTAGGTCCCGTCATGTCGACCGTAGATTGGCAATGGAAAAAATAGTTATTCTCTAAAGTGTTAGAATGAATTGGATTATATTTGTGAGGTAGATTTGAAAAACATTATGAAATTATTAAGCGTAAAGTGATAGGATGTGCAGTGGCCCTGAGTTAGGCTCAATTATGCCTTGAAGTATGTGGCATTGTTGCTCGGGCTTCAGCCCTACAGATAAGGGGTGTATCTGCCTAAAAATAGGCTGATACACTCCTAAAAATAGGCAAATACTCACAAAAAGTAAAAATACTTCCAACAAAAATAGAATATCGACACATAGGAGCCGTCCCCCTGCCTTCCTGTTTGGACCAGTAGTGCACATAGTGCCAAAGGAAGAAACTACAATTATTACTGCTTGATCCAAGAAGTAGTAGTCATTTATATAGCGCCCTTTTTCATGTGTATGGCCTCAACGCGCTTCTGGTAGGAACGCCCTCACGGACCGAAGTTCAAGTTTGAGAACATTCTCTGGAAAGGCTTAGAATGTGTGTGTGCATTTGGCCAAGATTAGGAATTAGGTGGGCTGGCTAGGCTCCAGTAAGCAACCTAAGAGGTCAGGCATGTGGATGGATGCTGAGGGCGGGCGGGCGGCTATTGTAATGCATTTCTTTGGTTAAGTACCAGCTACCATCAAACTGTCAGGATCTGTATACCAGAAGCCTGGGCACACCAGTCTGAGAGAAGGCAACTAGTTGGCTGTTCTGTGTTCATGTACACTGAGTGGTGTATGGATTGAGTGTGTAGAGTTGGCTGCCGCGACAACGGCTGGCATCCACCTGTAGGGGTGTGTACACGTGGCTTGTTGGAGTTTGCTGCAAGTGAGACTGATGCATGTGAAGGATGCCGTGACAGTAAACCTAGCAGCGGGGAAGAGGATTTCAGGTTGCCGTGGGAAACGGCCAGGTTCAGAGGGCCTTTCTGAAGGAGAGAGAGTTGTCAATGCGGTGGATGTGGAGTGCAAGATGGCAGGGGCTTGGATGGAGAACAAGGATCCTCCCAATCTGTTGGAATTGTAATGGGTGATAGCGAGGAGAAGTACAGAACCAGATCTTGGGTTTCTGGTGGGTTGATAGCTTATGAACTTATCTCGGAGACATTTTGACCTGGTGTTATGGAAGGCGTTCAGTGATGCACATGGCTTTAAAGGTAGTCCGTCGGCCGATAGGGAGCCAGTGTAGCACTCTGAGTGCAGGGCTAATATGTTCTCTTGGTGAGAGGACAAGGGGGAGACGAGAAGGAGAGTTTTGGATTATTTGTAGTTTCCTGAGCTGGAATGCTGGAGCCCATAAGTAAAGGAAGTTGGCATAGTCTATGCGGGAGAGGATGATGGCAAGGAAAGCAGAAATTTGGTGTGGGTAGGAGAGGTATGGGAAGATTTGCCAAGGGTACGTAGGTGGAAGAGACAGGTTCTGGACATAGAGTTGATGTGGTGGGATAGAAATCGATTAGAGTCCAGCGTGCATCTGAGATTTCTTTATAGAAATGGATGCTGCAGGGGTGGGTCCGTGGCCAGGGCATAGGTTGGGGAAGGAGAGAGGATTTGCTGCATATTAAGATTTCCATTTCACAGGTTTGGTCCATTTCAGAAAGGCAGGAGGAGAGGTGAGGGTGGGGCAGGCTGGCGAGTTGGGGATCTTGAGGATGATCTGGATGTCATCTGCATAGTTGTAGCAGATAAGGTTATGTGATCAAATCAGTGCATGGAGTGGGCTAAGGTAGATATTGAAGAGGCGGGGAGACAGGGAGGCTCCCTGCGGGGGCCCCCTTTCAGAACAGAGTGAGAGAGGGTGGAGAAAGCAGGGAGGAGCATCATTTACGAGCGTTTCAAAAGGAAGGAGGAGATCCATGTTAGAGCAGAATCTTTGATTCCTTAGTAGTGTAGCCTGTCTGCAAGTATGGTGTCGAAGGTGGTGGATAGGTTGAGAAGGCTGAGAGCTGCGCTTCTTTCTGAGTCTGCTGTTTTTATAAGTCATCCCAAACTGACACAATCATTTCCTCGAAGGGATCTGAAGCCTATTTGGGCTGGGTCAAGAAAGTTGTTGTTTTCTGTGACGAGGCAGAGCTGATTGTATGCAGTGCTGTCCAAGAGTTTGGCAATGAAGCTAGTGTTGGAAAAATGGCAGTAGTTGGAGGGATGGTGGTGGTCCAGTGAGGGTTTTTGACGAGCGGTTTGACGTAAGAGGTTTTGGAGACCTTCCAGAAGATACCTGAGGATAGGGACTGGTCAATGATGGACCGTGCAATGCTGCCTGCACATGTCGCTTGGATGTTCTTAAGAGCAAGGTCAGGGGTCTCCTGGAGAGCCTGAATGTCGACTTTAAGCTAGAAGTTTGAGGAACTCGGGGTGTGAAATGTGGGAGAAAGAGCAGAAGACCGGTCTAGAGGGAGGAGTAGGGCTGGGATAAGGTGGAGAGCGGGAAGAGGGGGGGGGTGTCAAAGCTAGTTTGGAGCGGATGGAACAGTGTCCATCGATGGTGATATTGTGAAAGTGTCCAGACAGAGCGTTGCAAGTGATTGGGAGTTAGGGGGTGGAGGGGTTGAGCAGCAAGGCATCTTGAATTCTGTGATGATTCTGTGCAGTTCCTGCCTAGGGTTATGGGAGTTAGAGATTTGGTTCCCATAGAAGTTTTTTGGGTCTTTTCTCATTTCTGACTGGTAGGTCCTTGTCAGTCTTGCAGGAGAGGTTTTGTTTTGAGAAGTGGGGTTGGTTCTCCAAGTCCCCTACAGTCGGTGTTTGAGGGTTTTGATTGGAGGTGGGCTGTGTACCACTTGGGGTCCGGACTCTGGGAAGTATGTCTCGTTGGAGTGAAAGGGATGAGGGCGCTGGAGATCCAATGATTAAAAAGTTCAATGGGTGGAGTACTTTACTGGAGTGAGGGGCTGGGATTGAGTTTAGGAGGGAGTTGAGTAGATTGGGGCTAATAGTGACTTTATTCCAGAGAGGGACGCAGGGAGGTTGTGGGGACCGGGTGGCACAGGGGTTGAAGAGGGAAGGCTGGTGTGCCTGGAGAAGTGAGGATGGGGAGGTCAGGAGGGAGAAGAAGATTGCAGAGTGATCTGTCTAGATTACAGGGCAGGGGCTGGGTGGATATCAGGTTTGTGACGCTGAATACTGCATGAAAGGTGTGGCTTGCGGAGTGGGTGGGGAGAGAGAGAAATTGGGTCAAGTTGAGGGTTTCTAGGTTACAGTGAGGGAGCAGGTCATGGGGTTTGAGAGTGTGTCGAACCAGATGTTGATATCTCCTAATATGGTGATAGAAGGATGCTGAATTAGGGTGGCTGATAAGGCGTCCCTGAGGCAGTCTGCAAAGTTCTGGTTGTAGCCACGGGGTCTGTGTAGGAGTAGAAAGATATGGGTGATAGAGGGGGAAGAGTTGAAACTTTACTAGCAGTGATTCACAGTTAGTGCTATGGGGTAAATTATCCTTAAGTAGGACCGTGATCTGGTGTTTGTGGAGGATGGCCAACCTTCCTCCTCTGCTGGATCTATTCTGTACAATCTGGTTGTACCCTGGGGGAAATGCCTTGTGTGCAATAGGTTTGTAGTCGTCAGAGAACCAGGTCTCTGTGGTGAAGAGGTTGTCCAGGTTTTCGTCTGATATAAAGTCAAAGATGTTACATTTGTTTTTGGAGACTGACCTGCCGTTGATGAGTATGCAAGAGAGCATGTTCAGTTTCCAGAGGGGGTGTGTGTTAGGAGTAAAACCAGGGGTGGTGTGTGCATTGCTGGAGAAGATTGGTGAGTGGGAACGTCTGGTCGTGCTAGGGTGGCAAGGTGTGTTGTTGTAGGATAGGAGGGGGCTTGGGTTTTTGGGGGAGAGTGGAAGAGGACTAGGACAGGGTTGGGGGTGGGAGGAGAGTGTTGGGCAGAATAGGAAGGTGGCAAAGAGTGGGATCCCTGATGGAGAAGAGGTGACTAGTGGGTTGGGAGGTCCTGAGGTAGAGGCAACCAGTGACCTTTCAGGGATACAGGGGGCCGAGGCGTGTGTGTGAGAGTGAGGGGGGCTGTTGGGATTTGTGTGTTGGCCAGGACATCCCTTTCTGCGATTAGTGAGGGGAAGCAGAGGTTGTAAGGGTAATGTGTATGGAGGGAGAAGTGGAGTTATGGTTGGGAGTGGGTGTGCGCGTGGTTAGTTAGGTGGAGATGGGGAGGAGAGATGTGAGGGTGGTTGAAGGGGCAGATGTTTTTGATTCTAGATTGCCAGCGTACAGCTCTGATTTGGGAGGTGCAAGATCTGTGTGGATGGTGTACGGGTTGGTAGCGGGGGGAGTTGGGATTTGAGAGGTAGAGCTTTGAGCCAGAAGTGGTGAAGAGGGGATAGTGGGCTTTGTTTATGATTGGATAGGGGAGACAGCCTGGGGGTGGAGAAGGAGGGAAGAGGTTGGCTGGGTAAGTCATTGGATTTCTGGAGTGCCAGCATGCAGCTCTGATCTGGGCAGTGTATGGCATCGTAGCTTGGGTGTAGCCGAAAAGAGCTGGAAAAATGTGTGCAGAGGGGCAGATTGTGGTAGGGAAATGAACTTCGATTCAAAACATACAGGGAGGTGGGAAAATACACCTGGATTCAAAACATACACTGCAATGGGAAAATGTACCTAGATTCAAAACATACATTGTAATGGAAAAATGCACCTAAATTCAAAGCATACACTGTAGTGGGAAAATGCGAGAAGATTCAATGACGCACGGGTATAAGTCTACCTGAAACATATAACTTGCCTAGTGCATGGATGCCTATCCACCCCTCTTTCCAGAGCTTTACTGCTTGACCACCATGCCCGATCCTCTAGGTGTGGAGTGGTGGCAGTGCAATGGTGAGATAAACAGCACATTGCCAATCGGTACAATGCCATGAGCAGGCAGTGATATAAGAGTGGTGCGGTTTTATCTGAATGTAGTAATGGCTGTGTTCACCGCCCGCACCAGCCTTACCTTAGTTGTTGCTGCAGGATGCTCCACCAGTCGTCCATGGGCAAACAGGGAATGGGATTTGCCCTAAAGGGAGCTGCCCTTTGAAGTGGTCCCTGTCCGGCTATCTGGCAAGGCTGCCATTGGAAGGCCTGTGAAGTGATTTGGATCCAGACACTTGAGCCGGTCCCTGGCCAATCGGAGATGGAAGGAGGCGGGCAGGGGAGAGGGAGGGAGGGAGGGACGGACGGGCAGAGGGAAGGAGGGAGGGAGGAAGGAAGGGCAAGAGGGAGGAGCAGCAGACGGAAAACAAACATGGAAGGCAAGTAGGCGAGGAAACAAAATGGGGCTGGAGCGCTGCGCTTGGATTGCCCAGACAGGGACACTCACCAGGGTCTGCTGCTCAGGTTAGAGTGGGAGTCGCAAAGGCCCACTGCACACCACCTGCAGCAGTGTGCACTATGGGTTGTTTTTTGGGGTCTGAACACGTGACCCGGTGCCTGGCCTATTAGGGATGGAAGGAGGCAGGGAGGGAGGAAGGAGGCAGGGAGGGAGGAAGGAGCAGGAGAGGGAAAACAACCCGGAAAGGGAAGCAGGCGAGGAAACAAAATGGGGCAGGAGGATTGAGCTTGAATTGCCCAGACAAGGACACTCGCCAAGGTCTGCTGCTCATGTGGGAGTGAGGGTCGCAAAGGTCAGTGGTAAAAATGTATCTTTCAATGTGCATAAATAACTAGGTGCAAAGAAGTGCTTATTACAAAAACATGACTACTTTACAGTTAAAATATATTTGACTCTTATTAAATACTCCCATTGGGAAAGGCACTTACTTTTTTACTCCCTAAAACACCTTATGGAGCACTGCCGGGCTTCTATTTTATCACAGGGGGCTATCCGTTTCATGTACTGCCCCTGTTCCACTATTGTAAGTGATGTGTGATGGATGCTTGCACTGCTGTTGCATGTCCTGCGTCTGTTACCTTATGTCTAGTTGATCGATAGAGGGCGGCGCTTGCTCTGTTACTAAAGCGTGAAGCGTGCCTTTGTGTGTTTCTTGTACTGCCCCTGTTCCACTATTGTAAGTGGTGTGTGATGGATGCTTGCATTGCTGTAACATGTGCTGCGCCTATTTAGTTGTACTTGATGTGTGACGAATGCAAGTATGTCGGTGTGAGGGATGCTTGCAATGCTGCTGACTGCTGTCGGTGTGAAGGATGTCTGCAGTGCTGCTGACTGCTGAACCTTCTGTCGGTGTGAGGGATGCTTGCTGTGCTGCTGAATGATGTACCTTCTGTCGGTGTGAGGGATGCTTGCAGTGCTGCTGACTGCTGTACCTTCTGTCGGTGTGAGGGATGCTTGCAGTGCTGCTGACTGCTGTACCTTCTGTCAGTGTGAGGGACGTTTGCAGTGCTGCTGACTGCTGTACCTTCTGTCGGTGTGAGGGACGCTTTCAGTGCTGCTGACTGCTGTACCTTTCTGTCGGTGTGAGGGACGCTTGCAGTGCTGCTGACTGCTGTACCTTCTGTCAGTGTGAGGGACGTTTGCAGTGCTGCTGACTGCTGTACCTTTCTGTCGGTGTGAGGGATGCTTGCAGTGCTGCTGACTGCTGTACCTTCTGTCGGTGTAAGGGATGCTTGCAGTGCTGCTGAATGATGTACCTTCTGTCAGTGTGAGGGATGCTTGCAGTGCTGCTGACTGCTGTACCTTCTGTCGGTGTGAGGGACGTTTGCAGTGCTGCTGACTGCTGTACCTTTCTGTCGGTGTGAGGGATGCTTGCAGTGCTGCTGACTGCTGTACCTTCTGTCGGTGTAAGGGATGCTTGCAGTGCTGCTGAATGATGTACCTTCTGTCAGTGTGAGGGATGCTTGCAGTGCTGCTGACTGCTGTACCTTCTGTCGGTGTGAGGGACGTTTGCAGTGCTGCTGACTGCTGTACCTTTCTGTCGGTGTGAGGGATGCTTGCAGTGCTGCTGACTGCTGTACCTTCTGTCGGTGTAAGGGATGCTTGCAGTGCTGCTGAATGATGTACCTTCTGTCAGTGTGAGGGATGCTTGCAGTGCTGCTGACTGCTGTACCTTCTGTCGGTGTGAGGGATGCTTGCAGTGCTGCTGACTGCTGTACCTTTCTGTCGGTGTGAGGGACGCTTGCAGTGCTGCTGACTGCTGTACCTTCTGTCAGTGTGAGGGACGTTTGCAGTGCTGCTGACTGCTGTACCTTTCTGTCAGTGTGAGGGACGCTTGCAGTGCTGCTGACTGCTGTAACTTCTGTCGGTGTGAGGGACGCTTGCAGTGCTGCTGACTGCTGTAACTTCTGTCGGTGTGAGGGACGCTTGCAGTGCTGCTGACTGCTGTACCTTTCTGTCGGTGTGAGGGATGCTTGCAGTGCTGCTGACTGCTGTACCTTCTGTCGGTGTGAGGGATGCTTGCAGTGCTGCTGACTGCTGTACCTTCTGTCGGTGTGAGGGATGCTTGCAGTGCTGCTGACTGCTGTACCTTCTGTCGGTGTGAGGGATGCTTGCATTGCTGCTGACTTTGTTGTAGATAAGCTCCTTTTGACTGCTGTACCTTCTGTCGGTGTGAGGGATGCTTGCAGTGCTGCTGACTGCTGTACCTTCTGTCGGTGTGAGGGATGCTTACAGTGCTGCTGACTGCTGTACCTTCTGTCGGTGTGAGGGATGCTTGCAGTGCTGCTGACTTTGTTTTAGATAAGCTCCTTTTGACGTGAGCAGTTGCGTATGAAAACCTGATCCTGCCAAATCCGAACACGGGCCCTCTGAAGCCCATCCCTCCTGGCCGAGGTTCCCGTAGGCCTCAATGTATGAGCTTGCCAGGGCAACCTCGTACACTACCCAGAATGCCCCAGATAGCTAGTCCAGATGCCGCCAGCTTCCTTCATGGGCTGATTACAGACCTTACTCGTGTAAGAAGGCGGCCGCGGGAATAGAATGTACACTACCCACACGCCCAGGGGCCAGTGTTGGGTCTGTCCATAGATGGCCACATGTGGCAGAGATGTGCTCAGAGTTGGAGCCCCTAATCCCTTAAATAAGCAAATGACACGACCCCCTATGAACAGGAGCATCTGCAGAGTCGAGGTCCTTTTAGGGACAAAGTGTGGCTGCTTTAACGGCAGGATGGGGACAGTTTGATGGCAGGGTAGGGTCTCGTTTACGAGCAGCTTAAGTGCCCCGTTAATGGGCACGGCGGAGTCCCTGTAACGGTAGGATGATAGGGGCAGGATCGCCTCTGCTCGTGCTTTGCTGGCGGTGATGTTGATGATCTCTGAGACGGGCCCTGGGTTTCCGCGGAGCTGGTGATGCCAGTCTATGTAGGAGTGAGTGAGTGTGCGTGCCAGGCCGGTTCCCTCGCCCCCTTATCCGCGCTTCCCCTCTCTCTCCCCATGTATGGCGAGCCTGGCGCCGCGCTGCGCTGCATCTCGCAGTGAGACTCATCGCTCTCTCTCTCTCTCTCTCCCTTTGCCTCCCCAGATCCAGAACCTGGCGATCCGCTGCGTGCAGAAGAACATCAAGAAGAACAAGGGGGTGAAAGACTGGCCCTGGTGGAAGCTCTTCACCACCGTGCGGCCGCTCATCGAGGTGCAGCTCACCGAGGAGCAGATTCGGGGCAAAGACGTACGTATGGCAGGCTGCCCTGCCCCCGCCAGATTAGGCTAGAGAGCCCTGGATGCACCCGAGGGTGCTGTGTGCCACAGCTGCTGCTTCAGGTGTGAATGACGTGCTCTCGTGCTCTTCTCCGGTGCGGGCATCTTTCTCCCTTCCAGTCTTCTGTAGTAGTTTGTCTGGCAGCTTGCAGTGAAGTGGCATGCTAGAAATATTACTGCGGGTGCAGCGCTGCCCCCCTTTTTTAGCTGGACTCCCCCCCCTCAGATGCACTCATGCGAGGGAGGAACCCAGGACTCCCCTGTGGCAGAAGTACAGTAAAGAGCGGATGAGGGTAGATTGGAGTGATATAGGCGTACCAGTGTTACAGGTGTGTAACTTTCCTTTGCTTAGTGTGGGCATTTCCAGATTGTGAATCGTGCCCTCAGTGCAGGGGAGCATCCAAGCTCCTCTGCAATGTCTGGCACCAAAACGAGTGCACCTACAAGTAAACAATGGCGTCCCTTTCTCCAGTGTGGGATTATCCTGCGATTGTTTTTTCAGCTGCCTTACCTGACGCCAGGACATATGCTACGCATGCAAGTCTATCTGGAAATCCATAATGGCGAACCGCACTCACTGGTAGGGTAAGTTACCTATTCTTCTCCAATTTGGAACCAGTGAGACGCGCATGCTTAGTATATATCCCAGTGTCTGGCAAGGGAGTGCTTAGTTGATGCCGGGACATAGACTAAACATTCACGTCTACAAGGATATCCATACAGGAGAACTATATTCACAGGAAGGTGCGCAACTCATTCCTCCGCAGTATGGAATTGCTAATACATAGCATATATCCCGGCGTCAGATAAGAGCTCCCTTACCTTATGCCGGGAAATATGCTTGGAAGGTGGGTGTATAAGGATAGCCATACTGGACTACCATATTCACAGGTAGGTAAGTAACCCATTCTTCTCCAGTATGGCTATCCGTATAGGCTCACATGCTTAGCATATATCCCAGCGTCGGGTAAGGGGTTACATACAGACGCTGGGATATATGCTAATCAGGAGTCTATAGGGCCAGCTATACTGGAGAGCCATTCTTCTCGGGTATGGAATCATTTCTAGGCTTGCATACGAGCATATATCCGGCGTCGTGTAAGGCCTTCCTTGAGTTCTAACTGTTGAGATTTGCAGGCCATATAGAGACTTTGGGTGCTGCAGGGTTAGCCAAGAATGATCTTAAAATCTAGCAATGCTTATTGTGTCCCAAGCCATGAGTGCTCTGGTCTAGAACGGTAAAAAGGGGGCTGTGCAAGATCCCTGGCTTGCGCTTCTTCACTGCGTTGTGCATAGGTGCCACTTGCTATGCTTCCACGGGTCCCATGCAGTGATCGAAGTGGAAAAAGAAAAGCAGCGGAACTTGTTGAGAAAGAGGTGTTGTGGCATGAGACATCCCAGTGGATTGGCTCGATCATGCACAAATGTTTTTCTGTGTTTTTTTAATTGTTTGGTATTTCACTTTGATACACCTTCTTTAAGTGGCGTGTGTGAGTAATCACCCAAATAACTTTAAAAACCTGGAACTTTACAACAGTTTAAGGGAATGCTTTAGGCTGTCAGAATACATCCTCTCCAATTTGCTGTCATGTAGGGAAACAACGCCATCTCCTAATACCTTTGGAAGCATACCAGTGGCCTGGGACAGATCCAGCCATGTGCTTGTCCTGCACTACTAATAAGGAGATAGAAAAGCAGCACAACACCCCTGCTGTCTCCCGGCCCACCTTGCTCTGCATTTCCACTATCTTTGTAGGGGAGATGGGCAGGACAGTGGAGAACAGATATGCCGTTCCATGTCTTCCCCCTTCCAAAGATGAGGTACAGTTCATCCCAGCGATCCCAGAGCCATGCCCAGCCACTGGTAGATGATATGAAAAGGGCACTTCATTCCCTACCTGGCAAATGATATTTCTATCTTACCAAAAAAAAGTGATGCCTAGACAATGGTGTAATAGGTGAAAAATAGTGTGTCTGGCCATATGAGAGCAAATTATGCATGTACCAGGCCAATATCTGGCAAATGGCAATACCTGGCTTATGGAGCAAGTGCTTAGAAAAGCAATGCCAATATCCGACAAATGGTTTAAGTAGGTGGGCATAAAAACCTAGCATGTGGATTGAATAGTTGAGGAGACTATGTGACTACCTGTCAACTGGTTTGTGAGTAGCTGGTCAATCACTGGCAAATGGCGTACCTTGGCACGCAAATATAATGGCTGATAAAATGTGAGTACCTAAGCATATGATAGAATTATCTGGCACACTGTGCACCTGGCTATATAATAACCGTATCTGGCAAAAGTGAGTAGCTGGGCAGTTAAAGCTATCGGATGTGAAATGGTGGCAATACCATGGACATGGTGTGAGAAGGTACTAGCTGGCAAAAGGTTTACGTTGCTGGGTGTCTATTAGCAAATTATGTGGATATCAAGTTTAATAGGACACCAAAACCTGCAAAGAAAGTTGCAATGCCTTGTTCATTATTGCAACACCTGTCGTATGATGTGATTTCTTTAGCATATTGTGGCAATGCCCGGCAAACGATGGCAGTTGATGCAATGGTGTCAATTGATGTCGAATGCAACGCCATAACCTGGCCACACACAACACTAACACTATACACAAGCCAAAGTTCTTTGCTTTCCAAACCTCTCTTGTTTGTGTGTTTTTGATTTGCCGATGTGGTGTGGTTCTTGGTAGAAGGTTTGCAAAGTTTCTATTTATCACTTTGTGAATCGAAGGTCTGTTTTCTATTAATTTGACATTTTTTGAACCTAAAGATTAATTTTGTTTTACAATTTGATTTGGAATAATCTCAAAATAATCATGTTTTTTAACCAATTACTCGGACGAACGGCTTTTAAAATGTGGGGCTTTTTCGCACAGTACAATTATTAATTTCTTGAAAAACGGTTTATTTCATTATAGAGCAAACAATTGTGCCAGCCCTTAAACGATCTCATGAGTGTTGCTGGATAACAGCGCAGCCATCCACTCTGCACATTTTGCCTGTCAGTAATGGCAACCATGACATCTCTGAAAGCAGCTGAGTTAGGTTATGTACCCACAGTATAAGTACAAACAGGGGGGGTCCTGGGAGTCCCTCTACCAGGATAGTTCTCGGGAGAGTCGCAACCAGATTCCTTAGCTCACTGTCCCTTTCACAGAAGAGAAATGTCCATTACATATCAGTCTTTGTCCTGCTCAAGGGCAGTCCAGCACCAAAATGGCAGGCAATTCTCTTCTGAACAAGAGTACCAACAGCAGCCCCAGACACGTGAGTCGGCCTGGTTGGGCCTCGTCAGTGAGTTGGAGCTGTGCCTCTCTAAGAACAGTATAAGTGCCACAGGTTGGAACTCTACACCTGGACCCGCCTTGGCAATAGAAAGCTGAGCTAGTGTTTTTTAAACCTGGGAAAAAGTCTAAATTGATAATAATTAGATCCTGGACTGTATTGTAATGAAACAAAATCAGACACATGTGAAAGCGTTCAGCAAAACAGGCCAGATTTAGTACTTTATGCTGATGGATGGTTTAGAAACCGATATTCACCCCTCGACCACTGGTACCCCGGAAGTGGATTCACCACAGAGTGACTGTCTGCAAACAAGCCAAGGGACGTGATGAGGTTTGTAAGGTAAATAACAAGGCTGGGGACTTGAGTGTATATATAATGCGTTAAACAAAAAGGTAGCTGTATACTAATGTTTACTAAGCTCACTTCGATAAAGCCCCTTTCGCAGGGCATATGCTAAATAACACCACATCCTTTCTGCTGTCGTGACAGCCAGGTGAGCTTTGTGAGTCTTTTGTGTATGACAAGAAAAAAATAATGTTGACATTTCCGAAATGCCTAATCCCATAGTGCGTAAAACAAATATCTTGGCATATTCATGAATGTGAACATATTTTAAAAAAATAAGAACAGGATATTTTTCAAAGTATTGTTCTTTCATAGAAAGCTAATGTGGTCATAAGCTGGCCAGCAAGGATGCTTAGATTGGGGAACAGAATCCAGTATTACAAGCTTAACCTGATGTAAAAAAATGGAGCTAGAAACCAAGACAAACACGGAAGACAATTAAATTGAAAAAGAACCTGCTGATGACAAACTAATATCGGTTTTGAACCACAAGGTGTGACATTACAGGAGACTGATATCCTGAGAAGACAACTATTGGAAGTCGTTGAATGCAGGAAAAGAATAACTCTTTGTGCCCTACAACTAAGGATACGACTGTTATCCTACTAACCCAACAATAGTAGTTACAGGGAATTTACAGAGCAATTACAATTCTCGCACTTAGAACTACTAGAACTATATAAGCCAAATTGCCTTGAGAAAGTCTAGGTGCAAAACATTTTGGCCAAGGAGTTGGCACACTAGACAGAATTTGCAAGGAACCAAGTCACTAATTTACTAACACACCTGAACTTTTATGTCACTTAAGGTAACTTACTCAATGTGCTTAAAAAAATAAGCCTGTAGAGGAAACTCTTGCTTAATACAATGAGCTTAGAAAGTAACTATCTGATGTCTCTTTATTATGATGTCTGTGAGAAGCGAATACAATGATGGAGCTTGCTTTGAAACTTTACATTAAGGCCTAGGTTGTGGGCCTTCCCTTAGGTGAGCTGCTCTCTTCACTTACCGAAAGGTAACATACACTTCTAATAATATAAAGCGGATTGGTGGCGCCGCCAACACAATCTACCAACCATAGGGTATCCTAAGAGCATGACAAATTAGTCTTGGAAAAGTAATCCTGGTCACTGCTAGTATTCTCTGTTTGCTTCCAGAAGAATTGTCAAACACGTCTGTAGACACTGTTACACGTCATTGCCCTGATGACGTTGGTGCAGTGAGTTGCAGTCCCCAAATCTGTTTGCAGTTTTTGTTAAAGAAGGCTTCACAAGAGCAAGCAACATTGCAAAGGAATTAATCTGACACGCTGGGAAAATAGAATCCGACGACACAAATTGCTCATACTTGCATAGACGAATCACATAGTCCTCTCAGTTGATTAAATGGTGGCAGCTATATATTTTAACTTGGCCATCCCTTCTTGAGCCACAATTGTAACCAGGGCTAAACAAAAGCACATTAAGACTTGAAAGGCAGTTAACACGCATTTCTTGTGATGGTTAAACAAAAAAGCGATAGTGAAATGGAAGTCAGTTTGCTCGACACCCGCCTTCCCTGAATGTTTGCCTGGCACCATTGCTTCGTCTCTGCTCTCTTGCCCACCACTCCCCCCTCTGGCCCACTGCGCTCCCTCTGCTTTCTCGCCTACCACTCCACATCTCACCCATCACCCCCCCCCCCCTCTCTCTCTTGTCCCTCTCATATTGTGACCATTTTTACATTTTTTTTAAATGTAGATTTAGGCAGATAGCCTCAAAAAATGGGGCATCTAAAAAAAACTGTGGAGGATATGCTATTTTTAGATGACCCATTTTTTGGAAATAAGCTGGTCACCTTATTCTCAAAGGTGACATGCGCATTTCCACAGGGCTGCTGAACTGTGGCACAAATGATGTGCTGGCCACTGGCCATCCGCCTTTTGCGTCGGTAGTGCTTTCCCGACAATGTCCTACAGGCTTTGCAACAGGAAAAGGTAAGGAGGTGAAGCAGGGACAAGGAGTGTCCTAGAACTATAATGGCAGAAACCTCCTTGCAACAGAAAGAGCTCTGGGCCCTTGTGTTACTACATCCCACCCATCCTTCTGTCGGCTGTGTTCAAAGAGTCTCTCTGGTTAATGGATCTCCCTGTGGTTCCTGATTAAAGTTGCCAGTCTCCCTTGAAGATGTGGAGAGACCAGACTCTCTGGCTTCCGCAAAACACGTTCTGGTATCTCATGCGAGGGTGGCCTAATACAACAAAAGACCCAGACATGTCGGTTGTAAAGGCATGAGAGACCACCCTCAACACAGGGAGTTCCTTCCATCCCCGCTCAAGGCATCATGCAACAAACTGTTTAATGGATTATTGTCTTTAGCCCTACTTCACATGCCTATCATGCCACTTGGATGCCTCCCCCTGAGCTACCAATGAGCCAAGAACCAGGCTGATGTACAGGAAATATATTTCTATTTATTTAAATTAATTGTAATAGTAATCACACTGAACTACATGTGCCACCTTCTGTGTGGCTCACAATTTACTTCTCGTTACTCAAATCAATTACACAAATTATTTAAAAAAACACAAATCATAATTCTTTGATTTCTACAAATTTCACTTCAAGAAATAATTAAACTGATCAATAACCAAAACAATTCTAAATGTAGGGCTGTGCAATTTTGATTTTCCTGATGGCTTAAAAGAAAGCAAATAGCAGTAGGGTTTCAAGATTGGTACAAATACATATCGTAATTATGATTTCACCCACACCTTTAGTTTAAAATAATGGGTGATTTAATGGGTTGTTTTTCAGACCCCCGCCCCTCCCTGTCTGGCCTGTGTTGGGAAGTCGCACAGAAAAATGGGAATGATTTGGGGAATTTGGGATTTCAGACCCCCTTCCACTGAAAGGCTTGTGTTAGGGGAAAGTTGGACAAAAAGATTGCACTGATTTAAGATCAAGACACCCCTCTTCCTTAAAGAAGTCGGAGTAAACCAGACAAAAAGAATTACCCAATTCAATTATAGGCAATAGCTTTTCAGCACATACTGGGAAGTTAGCTTTGTTAATTTCGAATTTTAACAACAATCACGCCGTAGTGTTCCACCAAATGGGGAATTCATGAAATTAATCTTTTTTGTTAAAGAGGCTAAGGATCTGCACAATTTTGCTCCCCCGCCCACTAGAAAGGGAAAGTATTTAAGGCCAGCAGATTCACCCACCTCTTGGTTTCTGAGGACTATGTTCTACTTACATAGAAAGCCTCTGTTTAAAGTTCAGGACAGCTGCATGTCAGGACCAGAGGCGTTGCTAGGGGGGGCTAAGGGGGCTATAGCCCCTGGTCTTTTGGTTGTAGCACCGGATAGACTCTCAGGAGCTACAGCCAAAAGGCTAGCTAGCCCCTAGTCCCAACAGTTCTGACATCAGCATAGCCCCGGGTCTTTTCCAGACCTAGCAACTCCCCTGGTCAGGACCATCTGGAAAGATAGGGCAGGGGTCTGGTCACTCCACTCTCAAGGATAGCCTCCCGCTCTTAGCCAAAGCACCCAGTCAGTGTTTACACCTTCCTAGCAATACACAGCTCCACCCAGATGCACACCTCAGCAATCACCTCTGGTGTTTCCTTGCAGCTTTCAGGTTGTAAGTTCCAGAAGCACTCTTCTGATGGAAAGTTTCAGCAGCTCTCTCCCTTCCGCCTAGTGTAGCCCCCCTTCTATAGCAACAATGACACCACCAATGTTACATTCTTGGGAAAAGTACCCTGCCAGAGTTCTCGCAACTAGGATTGGACAGTTAACTTTCTCTCTCCTCCCCACTCCAGCCTCCCAGTCAGGATTGGGTTAGGAGTCTGGAGCAGAGATATGGCAGCTTAATTTACAAGCCCCATTTGTTCTCATGTCAAATTGTTGCAAAAAATGTAGTTATGTGGCAAGACCTCATAATTGTATTAGCAACTGCAATAACATTGATATTTTCCTTTTCAGTTAATCATGGGCAATTAAATAAAACGACGGCCAGGACTGAACCATTTTGCCCAGCCATGTGGCAATTTTCTGCCATTTCCATAAAAAGCATGACACTCATGAATATGTAATTTATTACCCATGTTCCTAATCTTATCCTACATCCGTTCACCAACTCTCACATTTGGAACATTTTCAGAAACCTAGTTTAACTGCCCATTGCAGTTCCCTAACTCGCAGGTGCATGAATTTTATATCTCCAAAATCGCATGGAAATTACCTAACAAATGGTACGTAAATGAAGAAAATCCACCTTATGGTTGCTGGGGAAAAAGGCCTAAATGTTTCAGGCCATATGGTCTCACTAGGCTTGCCTGTAACCAGAGTTTTCTTTATCAGTCTCTTTGAAGTTTGCGTTTCAGGCTCTCTTAATTGAATTGTCTTCACAGCTCCCCTCTTCACACATACTATCTACATTTGGGTCATGCATCAGCTAGGCGAAATGGTCCTGCAGACTAAAGATCACTTGGCTTTCCACACTTTCCAGAGCAAGCCACATTTTATTGCATTTGTAAACACTAGGATGCCAGCCTTCCACTGCTGAAGTTCCTTCTGACATGTGTACAACAGCTAGCAAAAGGGGTTACCTCTGGCCTACAGAATTTTTCCCATGGAAAATAAGTGGCTTTTCAAATGTCCCTGGTATTTTGCATACGAAACATGTTATACATTACTTTTTGTTGACACGCACCATGTCTTTTTCCCTGACATTTTTCCTGTTAGCAGCGATTTTCACATTTAAAATGCAAATACACATGCTAGGCTGTTTTTGGGATCACTGTTTAAAAATCCTGCTTTTCAGGTCAAAGCGACCTTCAGTTCTCCAGCATGGGATCTGACATGGATTCACATGCTCATGAATATTCCCAGTCATCAGGCCGGGAATCCTGGGTAAAAGAAAAAACAGTTTCACTTCCCCTTACAAACTGTATTTCTCCTCTAAACCAATCACTGTACTCTGGGTCATACTGCCCCCAGCCAGTGACTGCCCTCTCCCTAAACCCCTCCCCTTTCAGCCATCTTGAGATTTTTACAACACGTTCAAGTGTTGGGAGTCCTCGTGTTTTGCTCCATGAGCTATTCTATGTTTTATGCACTTTTTTGTCAAACTGAGCCCATGTGCTCTTTCTCTCCATCGGCCGACAAACGGGGATCTGTTTTTCAGTGACTTTCAGCGCCCCTCAAGGGCAAGAACTGTCAAAGTTTAATCCAAGATTGCACAAGGCCGTCTGGCCTACTCCGCACTCCAGGCCATGTCGGAAGAGAAGAAAGAGGGAAGCTCCCTTTTCGAGCTCTGCTGCAGCTGTGGACTGTGGAACATGTTTGTAGAGGACAAACACCTTCAGTGCCTCTGCTGTCTCTATCCAGACCACAGGGAAGTGGACTATGAAATCTGCCTAGGGTTCTCCAAGCAAACCATGAAGGATTGTCACAGTTGGCTTGGCGGCATGACTCAGCGGCCAAGGCCTCTACCCTGTGCACCAAGCAGGGGCATGCCTCACCCAGGACCGGCCGTTCCGAGGAGAGTGCTACTAAGTCCTTTGAGGGCGCTCTATCCGTGAGGGCCCAAGACATGGCCAAGCACCGCAAGTCTGTTTCTGTCTGGGCCACCGCGCAAGCAGGTCCCGCGATGGGCAGGCCGCATTGATCTTCATCAACTGCCTCCATATCCAGCCAACGCTCGAGCTCCTTCCTCAAAGAGGAAATCTGCTAACCTGGCGAAGCTGTTGAAAAAGCTTGAGAAGACAAAGGTGCAAGAAAAGGCAACCAAACTGGCCCAAAAGGCCCAAGCGGTCCATGTGAAGCAGTCTTCAATGATGGATTTGGTGGTGGCCGCCCTTTTTAAGGCCAAAGGGGCTGACGCAGTCAAGGTAGCCCTGCCGATGCCCAGAGTATCCCTACCCCTCAGGTGGGCGGCCTCAGCCGGGTCGGTGGAAAAGGCACTGGAAAAAAGGATGCCATCCCTAAGCCCAAACCCGACCCCTCGGGATGCAAAGGACAGTTCGTACTTCAAGGCACAGATAGTTCTTCCTCGGACGAGGACGACCAGGTGTCCATACACCCGATCCAGGAGGATGTGGAGGACGACGACGGCGGAAATGCCGACTGGAGCGACGGCGCAGGACCCAGTAGGCTTACCACTCCGACCCCGCCGAGAGATGTATCGCTGGATATCCTTTCGACCCTACACACCCTTGTGTCGGAAATTCAGAAAAGGATGCCGACGACATAGGCCCTAGCCCTGGCTCCAGTGGCCCTGGATCAACCTCTGGCGAAAAGAGGATGCAGCACCCTACGCCGCTGCATCAGCCTCCACCCAAGAGCCCCGTGCCTTCCCCCTCCCCCAGGCACCGCCACAGTGATTACAGACAACAACAACATTGCCACAGCAGGCGGTTCACCGCAGCCAAGGGCTTCTCCTCCGGACGAGGTGGGATCATTCCATGCCATAGTCACCAGAGCGTCCAAACTCTTCCAGCTGATGCTATAAGAGACCAAGAAGAAAGGTTTCTTCTACCAACAGTACAAGGCCAAGAGGAAGACCATCATGATGGTGCCTCTCCTGGACGACATTTTGGCGGAGGGCCTAGCTTTGGTGAGAAATACGGCCTTGGCCAAGAGGCTTAGGCTGGAGAAAAATGACTGGGTGCCGGAGTCCACATCCATGTGCCTATGAACGCAGCATTCCCCGGACACACTGTTTTTGGTGGCAGCGAGGAAGGAGGAGTCTAACCCCTCATCTTCATCCTCCGTCCCTCTGGATAGCGAGGAGAAGACGTTAGATGCCATGGGAAGAAATGTGATCTATTCTGCAGAACCAACAGTCAAGGCGGCCAACGCACTTGCAATCCTGGCCAGATACGATGGGGAACTGTAGTATAAGATGGCCCGGATTCTGGAGTTCCTGCCCAACAAGTGGGTTGAGGCAATCTCCATCCTCCGGGAAGGAAAGGTGGCATCCGACCATGCCTTCACAGTGGTCCTGGACATCGCAGACATGGGCTTCTGGCAGATGGGGGAACAGTGTCTGCCTCCGTCATCCTGGCTGGTTGAAAGCCACCAACGTCCGCCAGGAAGTCCAAACGAGGGTGATGGACATGCCCTTCAACGGGAACAACCTCTTTGGGAAGGCCGTCGACGAGTCGTTGCAGGCCATTAAGACTGACACAGACGGCCCGTGCCCTGGGCATTCTTCAGCAACACTGCTCTTCCTTTCGTGCCTCTGGCAGAAGTCCGGCAGATCACCGAAAGTTTTCACCGGGGGGTCCTTTTCGTACCGTCAACCCTCCCGGTCCACTACCCAGGAGGCCTACAGAGGCCGCTCAAAGGCTTTCGGTGGAGGTGGTCAACATTGTCATCGCCCCCCAAGGTGGCATGCAGCCCCCAAAGCAAGCCTGAACTGGCCAGAATGTCAGGCCCGCACCCATGCACCCCGATGGGAGGCCGGCTGGCGGGCTTCATCAGCGAGTGGAAGATCTCCACTGACCGATGGGTGCTGGACGCTCTCGCCCACAGACACTCGAGTTTCAGCAAAAGTGTCCGCAGATACCTCTGGTGGCCCGGCAGGAGCAGTACATCCCTCAGCTCCTGCAGGAAGTACGGGCCATGATAAGAAAAGGGACAATCGAGCTGGTTCCAAAGCGACTCTGGGTCTCCAGAGTCTACTCCGGATACTTATTGTTAAGGAAAAAGACCGGGGGCTGGAGGCCCATTCTAGACCTGCGGCATCTCAACAAATATTTCAAGTCCCAAAACTTCAGGATGGTCACATTGCAGCATGTGCTCGGCCAACTGGAGGAAGGAGACTTCTTGGCGTCGCTGGATCTGGAGAACGCATACTTCCACGTCCCCACTCACGAGAAACATCGAAAGTTCCTGCACTTCGTGGTACAGGGAAGACGCTACCAATTGAAGGCCCTGCCCTTCGGACTGAAGTCGGCGCCCAGGTTGTTTATGAAGTGCCTGGCGTCAGTGGCAGCCCATTTGCGTCTCTAAGGAATAGACATGTACCTGTACCTCGACAACTGGCTCATCTGGGCAAAATCAAGGGAGACGGCCAGTGGACCACAACGAGGCGACCGTCCGGCTGCTGACAGATCTGTGGTTCTCCATCATCTATCCATTGTCGTGCTTGATACCATCGAGGAAGGGGCGGTCCTGGAGGCCAAGCTCAACACCATCTCCTGCCTGGCGGCTCCCTTGGAAGAGAGGCTAGTATTCCTGTTGGGCAAGGTGCAACGGCTGTTGGCACTGAAAACCACTGCCGTGTGGACCATCAAGTCGCTGCTCGGCATGATGTCATTGTGCATCTACCTGGTCCGGCTCTGCAGGTTGCGGATGTGACCTCTTCAGGAGTTCCAGGACGCTCGCTGGATCCAAGTGTCTGGAAGCTTTGCAGACAAGATTGCTCTTGGCGAGGAGTTCTGTCAAGCGATAAGGTTCTGGGTCATACACTCCAACATGACAGGGGCATGGGATTGCAGAGCCCCCCGTACCAGAAGACGGTCAGCACGGATGCTTCCCTGGAGTACTGGGGAGCCCACACCGGACATCTCCACGCCAGAGGCCTGTGGCTGCTGGAGGAGAGGGATCTCCACATCAATTTCCTGGAGCTGTACGAAGTGTTCTGTGTCATTCCTTCTGTCCCTCAAGGGCAAAGTGGTGAGGATCTTTACGGACAACACCACCTCAATGTTCTACATCGGGAAGCAGCGGGGCACCCGATCCCCAACACTCTCCAGAGAGGTGCAGGACTTGTGGCACTGGGCCATTGCCCAAGATATGTTCCTCATCCCCTTTCACCTGGCAGGAGTCAAGAACACCATCGCCGACTCCTTCAGCAGGGAGCTGCGCTTCTGCCAGGAGTGGGAACTTCGACAAGACCAGGTGAATCGTATCTTCCTCAAGTGGTCCAGACCCCAGATTGATCTGTTTGCGACGGCGACAAACTCCGAATGCCAGAACTTTGCCAGCAGGATCCACCAGCCGAGGAGCATAGGGGATGCGTTCCCCTTCCCGCGGTAAGGCCTGTTCCTAAACGCGTTCCCTCCGTTGCCTCTCCTGCTTGCGAGTCATCAATCAACTCAAAAGGTGCTGATGCAGGATGATCCTCGACACCCAGGCATGGGCGGCGAGGCAGATTTGGTACCCCGACCTTCTCAGCCTGTCTAGGTCACCTCTGCTCAAGCTGCCAGTGGTCGCAGATCTGCTCACCAGAGAAGGAGTCGCAATCCTGCATCATGACCCAGGAGCACTGAACCTGAGAGCTTGGCTCCTGCAGCCCTAGGGTTCGGAGGGTACAAGTTGCCGATGGACTGCAGGGAGGTCCTTGCCAGGGCCAGAGCGTCATCGACTCAAGTGCTACCGGCACAAGTGGAAGCGTTTCGCTGCGTGGTGCCTGTTGAGGTGGATTTCTGAACTCTGACCTTGAGGGGCAGAGGTTCAGAAGGCCAGCCTACTTTCTTGGAACAGGGGAACCTCTGGACAAGCTAGACCAATCAGGGTAACTATGGCAGGTGGTCAAGACTAAGTCTTAGGAGGGATGAGGGTGACTGACGGACCTCAATGAGCACACAAAGCAAGGACACTTACAAATTACTCCAGACAGGTGTTATATCAAAAATATAGACACATTTATTACAAGGCCTTTGTAACATAGACCATAGCAAAATAATCACAGTATTGCCAAGTAAACCAACACAACACTATCAATACAATGTATATACAAGACCATTGGGGTCTGAAGGGTTAAATGCGCAAAATATGTCGACATCCTAGAGGGGAAGGAAACAGGCAGTGCAGATAGTCTTTAGGCCCTGTTCGACATTGACAATACACCTAAGAGGCAGTCCAAGCCCTAAGAAGAGAGGAGCCTTGTGCTCAATAGTACATGCAATGCAAGCCCACGTGGTTGTTCCAATGGGTAAAATAGGGTCTCTTCAGGGGTCTCTAGCAGCTCGCGAAGGTGGATGAGGCGATGCAGAACAAGTTCCCACTATTCAAGAAGGACCTCCACTTGAAGGCAGAGGCAGTTCGAGAGTTTGGGATGGAGTCTTATTTTTGCAATAGTAGTGAAAAGGAGAGGGCCCCCCAGGGGCCACTTGTGCATAAAAATGGGCCCTTGCGCTAGGGGCCTCCGGTTTGGGTATGGAGTACTCACCAGTCCCCGATGCAAGCAGACCCAAACTTCGCCAGTTCAGTCCACTTCGCTTGCAGGTTCGAATGCGGCAAAAAGGACGTCTCCGTACCTTTCAGTTCCTGAGAAACAGTGATGATTCCCAAACAGGACAGTGGCGATTTCTCCGCCACGGGTGGATGAATCGACCCAGTTTCACTGCAGCAGGCTTAAGGGGCGAGAGGGTCACAAATGCAGCGGACTTGCAAACAACGTTGCCGCGGCAGGGTAACACAGTAACTGCGTTCACTCCGGTCCTGGCGCACTCGTCTCACTTCAGACCTGGGAATGCCAAGTGTACGGAATTCGGTGTGAGGGTGCCGGGGACAAAGAACTAGCGGTATACCAAGTTTCGAGGGCCTCCTCAAAACGGCGGCGGTGACAGAGCAGAGCAACTGGGTAAGTTGGTCAGCCCACTGGTTGGCCCAGGGACACTTCCGAGAAAGCTTACTTGCAGGGTTTGATGAAGGTGCCGAGAGTAGTTGGTCCCACTATTCCAATGGGTTGAAGCGTTTTTGCAGACCTTCTAGGACGACCAGATGCAGAAGGGTTCCACGGGACGACAGAGGGCTCAGGGTGCCAAACCTTCCTACGGGTCATCAGCGGTTCCTCGACTCGGCTTCATTGTTGCAGGATACTTGGATCCTATCCTTTGTTCAGTGAGAACTCAGCAGATCGACATGGTATGGGTGTTTTTGGCCTCCTCTTATCCAAAGTTCCCTCCGCGCCAAAATGGAGAGGACCCATTGGGAGATCTGCTCACAAACACACACTCCATACGTGGACCAATCACGGACCACGCTGGTCCCAGTCATTTATGGCACCCCAGACTCTCTGGCACCCAGGATGTGTATTGAAACCAGACGTTCCAGCCCACATCCTGGAGGCACACACACAAGGCATGCAGAAGCCCGCAAAAGCATTGGGTTTCACTGAAAAGTGCATGACCAAATAAGGACTGACCCGGGTCGACTCGACCTGGGGAAGGTGAAGGGGCAAGATGGGCAAAGGACAGGACAAAGAACCTCGTAGCATGGCCATTTTGGAGCCAGGCCACCTATTTGTGCCAAACGCGGTTAACGTGGTTAACATGGCAGGAAAGGGTTAAAAATAATGCGAAAAGCTAGCTGCCACCAGTCCTGTCCTTGACACAGTTCATAAAAAGTCCAGCGAGAGTTTCTAGGGCCTTGGGAACATGACTATAGGCCCCAAGTGTGCTGTATGGTAAGATACATTGCACACTTGTTACATGTTGCACAAAAGTTGCAACACAGGAAAAGGACTAAGGGAAACAAAGGGCCTCATTATAAGGGTGACAGCCATGGTATGAACGGTGCCGGTACCGTTCATACTGGGCTGCCGCATTACGAGTTCTGCTTGCGGGTTCCTGACAGCCCGCCAGGTCTTACCTGGCGGGCTGTGCAGCACCCGCGAGCAGAACCTGTGATTGCACCGACACCGATATCAATGGTGCGGGTACAACCATGCTCCCCACCCCCATTCTGCCCTATGGGCAGAATAGGGATCGGGAGCCTGGCATTACCGCCACCCGCGAATGGGCAATTACTGGCCCATTCATCTCGTAATGGGCTGGTTATGGCCCAGTCGTGGGTGGCGGTGCCGGTAGCGAGCATGGCGGTAGCCGTGCCTGCCATACAGGCACTGCTACCGCCATGCTCGTAATGAGGCCCAATGTCTCCCAGTACTGATTGTCTTAAGGGCATGTCAGTTTCCCCATAAAAACTGAGCGAAATCCCAGAGGAGTGCAGCTGAAGGCTGTGCTTCTCTGGCAAAATCAGTCAATGGTGTCCAAACAGCAGCAAAATGTTTGGGGGTTGACACATGGAGGGAAAATTACATGCAATTATAAAATCTTTCCTAACAGTGCCGGGCGCAGAAGATCAACCCTGTGAGGGTGACGGCCCTGCAGATTCTTCTATAGTTGTCCCTAGGTGCATCTGGCAGCTATGTCCCGCTGCAACAGCTCTCCAGGACGGTCTTCTCTTTGGTCCCACTGTCTCGCCAAGGAGTTCCTCAAAGGACTATTTCAATCGTTCCCGCCAATGAAGGCTCCTGCCCTGGCATGGGAACTCAACGTGATGCTGACTAGGCTAATGGGGGAGGGGGCCCCTTCGAGCCTATGCATCAGGCCCCTCTCAAGTTCCTCTCATGGATAACGACATTCCTTGTGGCCATCACCTCTGCCTGGAGGGTAGATGAGATCCAGGCCCTTTCCTGCAAACGGCCAAATCTGACTTTTCACGAATTGAGGGTGGTGCTGCGGATGCACCCCTCCTTTATGCCAAAGTTTCTGTTGGAATTCCACCTCAACCAGCCTTTGGTGTTGCCTGTGTTTTTTCTGAAACCTTTGTCGTCGGCTGAAAGTACTTGGCCTGGTCAAATCTCCACAGTATCATTGGGGACTATTCCTTTTCATTCCGCCGAAAAGTAATTTCAGGCCCTGGACAGTTGGAACCTTACTATAGAATATTACGTAGGCAGACCTGTTAATTGACATTTATTGTTTATTCATTGTTTGTTTCAATATTTATATACTGGCAGACTTGTTTAACCGACATTCATTGTCTGTTTTGTTGTTTTTCTTCCTCATGCATTGAGGCATATTCATTTAATTTGGCAAAGCATTTTCTTTTGTTGCGTCAAACTTGCAAACTAATTCATACGTATTCACTTATTATTGTGCACCTAAATTGTATTGTGTTCCAAGTTTGTTGTGTTAATTATTTATTTACTGTCTAAACACACATTATTCTTTCATTGTTTTCATGATTTTTTTTAAAACGTCCGATTTAATGAACTACAGCATTATTTGTTTTTAACATTTACTTTTCTTTGTTTCCTTATTCGCTCTCCCTTCCAAGTACGTTTTTGGCCATAACAGGGTAATTTAATTAGGATATCTTTCAATACCAACCTATGATAAGTATGAGGATTTAATTTTCAATTTAGTATACAGCTTTTTTGTATTTCTTGTTTTTTTATTATATTAGTCCCCCACCATAGCTGTACCACTTTAAAAGGGGCAACCCACATTTTTAGTTTAGTTTCCTTTATTAGTGGCAGGCCTTTTCCACATGGCTGCTCTTCTAATTTACTTGAAAAACACACATGCAAAGCCATTTTTGTGTCAATGTTGAAAAATCCTGCTTTTCAGGTGAAAGGGAACTTCAGTTTGGGGCCTTTGAATGCATCCCACACGGTGTACTGTCATTGATACTGAGGGCAGGAGCTGGCTACATGTTGACACAGTTACATATGAAAGAAAGGTTGTTGGGTTTCCTGTCTCCTTTGTTATCATCTGCAGCCAGGCCCCCTCGGGGCCTGTTTGAAGTAACCTCTGTGGGTATATTAATCGCTGCCACCAGCTACAGGGCCTACTAAAAGAGCAGGGCGGTTCCAGGGAGCCTTTGTCAGTTAATCCGTCTGTCCATGGGCAGGGGGAAGTTCTGTCCTCCCCTTGTTGGGATGACACTGTGCCCTCCTGTCACATTCCAACTAAATATGCCAGGGCGATCTGTGCCTGTAGGATGTGTCCATGCCAGAGTACACAGGTCTATGCTTTTGTTTTGGTATGAGCATAGGAAAATGTGTGTAGATTAGCCCCACACATTTTTCTGAGGAAGTTCTAACATCATGCCATTTATTTCAAAATTTAAAAAAAGCCCATGCGAGCCCATGTCCACCATGCGGATGGTCGAATACTTCACACACTCTGACAATCAAGTGCCACCATTCACTTAGGCTGGCAGAGGATGATTATACCTGGCCTTGGCAGAGGCTGCTTTTTTTAGATTGTTTTGTCACGTGCTGGAGTACAGTAGACATGAATTTGCCCCGAACTACTCAGCTTAGTACTTAGTACTCAGCCCCTTAGCACTGCAACATTCTTCCTATTTATATTATGTGGCATTGGTATAGCACCTGCTGCCATTGGTATGGCCTCGAAGTGCTGTGAGGATGAACGCCCCTTGAGCAGGAAAGACTAGAGCCCTGAGAGATGGAGGCACGGAAGTACAGTGTGGCCTTGTGATCTTGGGCAAACATTGTGTACACTTAGTGTCTGCACACTACATGGGTCTATCACTTCTGAAATACACACACCATGGTTTAATGTCCATTTATACAACAGACTGAATTGTCTTAATTCGAATGATAGAAACGGTAAATAATGTTCTGTTCTACCTCCCTCCCGGTCCTCTCCTCTATTTGAGAAACTGCCTTGTTTTATCTGGGCCCCAACATAGAAGTTGTGAGCCTTTGTCATATTCCCTCGATTTCCGACTTCAGTGCCAGGAAGAATCTATATATTTCAGCTGGCACTGCTGAATTGTATTTCGCCAGCCAACATTACTTATTTGCTCGGTTTTTCCTGGTACCCGTAAAAGTTGGAAAGGATAAGGCGGTAGACTGGAGGGATAATAGATTGAGGCATGTGGCGGCTGGGTGGGTTGAGGGCCTTTGGTGAAAGTGGGAAGAGTTTAGTTTGCATGGCCGTCGGGAGAGCACGCATGATCGTGGAACATGTGCCCGAACTCAGTGAGATGCCCCACTCGCCTCTGTCCCTGGTCCACGCGATATGTTTCTCGACTGGGCGTCATCGAGCTTTTATTGTTTTTCGAAATCCTAAGGCTTAAGGCCTTTAAAGACCCTTTTATAACTCTACCTTCATTGAAAGAGTGGGTGTGGGTGCGGGGGTGTGGGAGGTAGCACGAAGAAAGTCCTGCTACTTTCCCCAAAATGCAGTGTGCGCAATTCCATATGGTCTCATTCGCACCCACAAACCGACCACCCCTGTCCCAATCTTCTTTTTTGGTAACATTAGTGGCATTTTAACACATAATTAAAAAAATAAAACGGCAGAATCATTACAGATGCAGGAACCCCATCTATTAGAGCTCTGCCCAGGCCCTCGATGGCAAAATACATGCAAACCTCCTAATTTGCATATGGATTGCACCAACGGAAGTGTCTTCACAAAAAAAGACATTGCAAGCAACATCATCAGTCTTTGATACTAGAAGGCACAATGGAAGGGACTTTAGAATAAGTTGCCATAAGTAAGCCAAGTGGCAAATAACTTTGTGGTGCAAAATACCTGAATTGCACTATTGTTGTATATGGAGCAACTCTATAGTCAGGCTTTTTAAAATAACAGCATGATATATTAACATAAGCTCTGAAGTGAATCACAGAGCTGCAGATAAGACGGTTTGATGAAATGATCTGCCCAGGATCAAATGATTTCGTTTAATGTGGACAATTTAAGCAACTGAGCGCATCTTCACAGGTCGCTTTTTGTAGATATTTATTAAGGTTTCCCTTTACATTTCATGTGCTTAAATAATACTGTATAGCAATGCATCAGAAGCAAAGCACATTAGACAAGAAACTACCCTTTCGTAATTAACTTTACACAATATACATCATCATAGAAATATATTGAGCAGTAGGAGGATGGCTTTAGTTTTATTCTCCACATCCTGCATACAATGTCACAATAGCAACATGCAGATTAATGTTAGCCTAACAAATACCCCATGGGTAAAGCCATAGTCATCATTGCATAAAGCATGCAGCATTATGCACCCTTCTCAGTGCTGATCACTGCCTCCCTTGCACATTTCTAAAGGGCCAAAAGTCCCTGCTAATAGGCCCATCTCCCTCCCATCAGTGTCTAATGGCTCACATTAGCTCATTGAGCTCCTTGGGACTTTGTCCTGGCAGCGGCACACCTCTCCCGGTTGGAAAGGGTAAGGTGTCCTGCTACCAGGACAATGACCGTGCTGAGCAGGATTTCTCTGCACTCCTTTCCCTTTGTGCACCCTCATTGAGATAGTGAATGGGATAGGTGTCCCACTGACGAAAGTCCTGGTCGAGCTCTCAAAAGAGCCTGTGGGGGGAGCAGCATGTACCCCTTCCAGCTCAGTACGCCACTGCCCTCTCCCCAACATATCTCTGGCTCCAGATGCAGAGGTCGCCAGGTTAATTGCTGCCATTTTGTTTGTGGATTTATTTTGATGCGTCTGTTATGGTAGAGGAGTTATTGGCAGGCGTTAATGTGAATCTCCCAGGCCCCAGAAGCAGTGCAGGATCCAAGTACTGCCGGCAGGAATTGGCTACAGCCAACCACACAAGCTTGAATGCTGGAAAGCCGCTATAGGAAAGGAACTGTTGGTTCACAATCATGAACTAGAGCGAGAGGTGTTATTGCAGCTGTCTTCCATGCACACTGCTTGAACACCAAGGGTTGCTGGCATTGCAAGTCAACAGTAACGTGTGGTACGCAATGTGGAGGTGGTAGGGAGTCCCTACGTCCAGGCTATCCCTCCACCCAGAGTGTCTCACTCCACAGAGCATGCACACGCAGAAACATAGTGTGACAAATCAACTTCTAGGGCCTCAGTGGCCCAGGGATGAATATCGGTTTCTAAACCATCAATCAGCCTAACACCTCTATTTCACCAGAAGGGATCCGAACAGATGGGAAACACAAGCAAATTATAGACCTCCCTGTCCAATTTTGGTAACGTGGACAGAACAACAGGCTTATCTAAGAAAAGTCTTTGATCTTTGTTTAGTTGCAACACAGCGAAAATAAAATGATTACCCAATGATAAAAGGGACTGTCCAGTCAAGGTTGTATAAACATATCTACTTTATTGTTATCACGACAGACCGTTCTACCAACACTACTAAATACAACCCACCCTGTAAAGGAATCCAGAGGACAGACAGTTTCAAAGAAGGAAAAGGGATGAACTCTGGATAGTGACAGGAGGGTAGTCGGCATAGTAAATAATTGCAACAGTCGAAGGATACTTGATTTCAGCACAAAAAAGAGCAATGGGTCTTAAAATATCACTAGGGGCCCTAGGAGAAGGACCAGGGGAGACAGAACCTCAAAGGTCCCTCTGGTTAATGAGGCTCTCTCTGGTTCTTAATTAAAGTGGCAGGTCTCCCTTGAAGCTATGGGGAGACCAGACTTTTTGGCCCTGTCAAAACACATACTCATACCTTCTGTATGGGGTCCCTCTGGAGGAGGGATGACTACAGTAAACACACAGTCCCAGACATTACATTTCACTGTCAATCAATACAGAGAGCGGGAGCTGGTATCAGGTTGACACCGTTCATATGAAAGGTTGTTGGTTTCCTGTCTCCTTTGTTTGCCGTTGTAGCCAGGCCCCATGTGGGCCTGTTCGAATTACTCTGTCATTAGTATGTGAATTGCTGCCATCAGCTACAGGGCTCAACAAAATGACAGGGTGAATCCATGAAGCCTTGAGCTTAGGAAAATGTGTGCAGATTAGCCCCCCATATTTTCTGGAGGTTGATATACCATCTTTCAATCTCATTTAAAAAATAAAATAAAAAGCACAGGCAAGCACACACCCACCGTGCAGATGGTCGAATTCCTCACAATGAGACGCAGAAATAACTATATTCTCACACACAGAAATGCACTACAAACTGGCTTCGTTTTGAAATAGGCTGCAAGCAGATCAAAGGTTAGAGGATCAAGTTATTATGGGTGGTAACGCCCCAATAAAGGTGAGTGCACCAGCTTTCACCTGCTGCCAAGATGTTGGCCACCTTTAAGGGAAACCTGAGGACTTTTAAAATAGTCTGGGTGATCCCCCATTCTTGGTTGTGAAGGAGACTGTTGCCCCTTCACCCAGATCTGCCTATGGTTCCGTTTTCATTAGTAATATACTGGTTATCGATCAGTCGATAGATCAAACTATAGTAGTTCGCCAAACAGCTCAGCCAATCCATGATAAGGTAGTGTAACTTAGCCTCTTCGTTCGGATTCCATCAACGTGATCTTCGCTAGTATTTGGTCAAAGTTGCGCTTAACCGAATCTGGAAATGTTGGTTTCCGGTTACCTCAACTGGTACCACAAAAGCTGTAAAACCTGCATGACTCCACCACCAATACGCACTAGACACATCTTTAATTATATGCAGCAGGCATTCTGCTGCAGGAGCTTTAATTGCTTGCTGTCTTCCGCCACATGGGAGGAAATGTTATTGGTGCAGTGTCCAATAACAACCAGTGATGGGTAAAATGTGTGTTTGTACATATGTTTAGGCTCTTGCAACTAAATCACTCCTACATGCTGCTACTAGTGCCTCTCCAATCCACTTCTTGGCAGAATAAAGTGAGAGGGAGTAATACCCTCCGGCCCTGTTGGTGACGACCAGCTGCCCCAAGGTTACACTTGGTTACTTGAAAACTGTTTTAAGGATTCCCTCCAGTGGTTTAGCCAGGAGGCAAGCCTGATGCAAGTAGCAATTTTAGCTAGAGCGTCAAACTTTCTCGATTGCTTCTCTGAATAATGCCGGCCGCTGCAGTCTCTGATGCTGCATTGATTCTGAAGGAGTGGGTTCATAATTGTAAAACCAGTGTTACCAAGCTCTCTTCTCAGTTCACTGTTGAAATGACAGCAGATTACCATCTTCATTTACTAGCATGTGTGAGAAACCTGAGGGTATTCTCACTCCTATTTCCCTTGGTTCCTCTATGCAGGTGGCCGCCAGGGAAAGGCCATCGCTGTTGGATCCTGACCCTGGGGATGGACAAGCGAGTGAGTGCCACCTGAGTGGAGGGTCCTTGGGGAGTGGGGTACCTTTAGGCGAGACCGGGTATCCCCCTTATCCTCATGATCACCAATCTAAACCCCCCTGGCCTTTATGGGCCATTATAATAGTTTATTTATTTATAGTGCGCTCCAAACCCGGAGGTACCTGGGCGCATTACAAGGATATGCATTTGCTTAGTTACACATAGGGCAATATACAGTAAGGCAGTAAGGGAGAATGCAGTTTTTTGCAAAGGTACATGAACATACAGGTATCATTATTTACACACTAGACAATATACTGATTGGCAGGTAATACTGGAATATACAGTTAATCATAATCCTAACGTGCAGATTGAGTTGCACAAATTTACTATACATGGTTGAGGTTACGGAGGGTTAACCGGGTCTAGTAAGGTGCGTCATTAGCAATGAGCCAGCTTTTCGTGTCTTTCCTAAATTTTTAGAAGGACTGGTCGGCTCTTAGTGTGGAGGGTAGGGAGTTCCAGAGTTGAGCGGCCATAACCGGGAAGGTGCTGCCGCCAGCTTTTTTAAGTTTATACCTGGGCACTTTTAGGCACCCAGAGTTAGAAGACCTAGTAGGCCGGGCATGATTGTATTTGGTGAATTTTTCAATAAGGTATTGAGGGGCTGCATTGTTGAGACATTTATACGTCAAGGACGCTGTTTTGAGTTGTATTCTCTCCTTGATGGAGAGCCAATTGATGTTGAGTCTGGTTGCAGAGATATGTTGTCTTCGAGGTATGCTTAAGGCAGTTCTGAGTGCGTTATTCTGCAAGATCTGGAGTTTCTTGAGAGTGTTTACTGGCCTCTAGATATAGTGCATTACAGTAAACGATTTTAGATAGTACTAGAGCTGTGGCCAGAGTGGTGATGCTTTTAGTGGAGAGAAAGGGTTTGCAGGCGTGGATGAGCTTGCAGGTGTATGCTGTTGCCAAGGATGTTGCACTGACCTGTTTGAGCGTGTTCAAGGAGGAGTCTAGGTAAAAGCCCAATGTTTTTACCGCTTTAGTCACCTTGATAACATTACCATCAATGTTAAAGGAGCGGTATTGATCGCTCAGTTTTTTCATGTAGGAGTAGCTCGGTCTTGTCACCATTCAGGCACAGACCCCGAGTGGCCATCCAGGCCTGAATGATGGGGTAGATTCTGTTTATAAGGGCTAGGCCTTTGTCATAAACGCCTGTCAGAGGTATGTGGATCTGGGTGTTATCTGCATAATTCTTGTAGGTGACACCCTTGATGGTCCAGATAGTCGAAAAATGGTTTAATAAACACAATGTACATGGTAGGCGATACACACGATCCTTGTGGGATTCCATAGGATATGGGGATGGGGTCGGCTGCTACAGACGCAGAGAAGACTCTCATGAATCTATTGTTTAGGAGGGATTGAATCCATGCTGTTGCTTCGGTTGAGAAATGTGCCGCTGTAGAGAGGTGCTTACACAGAACCTTTATGATCAACCAGATCAAAAGAGGCTGACAAATCCAATAGACGCAAGAGGGCTGATTTCCCTTTATCTTTCAGATCGTCAATCTGGATCTTTAGGTCAATCAGTGCCATGTTGGGGCCTGAAGCCAGATTGACGGAGTCCAAGTAGCTTGTTAGTTTCCAGATATATTTGTACCTGATTGTGAGCTGCCTTGTCGATAATCTTTAGTATAAAAGGGACTGTTGTAATGGGTCTAAAGTTAGTAGGTATGCTAGGGTCCAGTGATTAGAAGTGGGACTGTCCATGAGTTCTTCAAGTTAGTAGGTACGGTACATGTGCGGAAGGAGGCATTGATTAACGAGGTGATGAAGGGAGCAAGTACACTTGCAGCCTCCTTTATGACAGCGGATGGACAGGAATCACCTTGGCAATTGGAAGGTTTGAGCGAGGCTATGATGTTTTGCACTTCTTGGGGCGACACTGGGGTAAATTTAAAGCATTGAGTCAGTTTAGGTAGAGTGGGTTTCTTTTTCTGAGTATTTGTTTAAGGAGGCATGATATGTTTTTGGTGGCTATTTTGTTTTGGAGTAGATTCATCTTATTGGCTAAGGCCTCTTGTATTTTGGTGAACTTGTTTTTGTCCTTGATGCAGTTATCTGTAGGGGGATGGGAGATTCGAGTTCTCTTAAAATAGTAAAGAGTTCTCTGGTACTGGAACTAGCTTCATCAATCCTGTTTTAGGTGTCTCATTTTGCTAGAAGAATTTCTTTTTTATAGTTAGCTGAGATCTTTAGGAAGGTCTCTTTGTTGGCTGTAGAGGGGTTATTTTTCCATGTAGTTTCTCATTTCCTTTTTTTGTTCATATGTCTGAGTTTGGAGGTGAACCAAGTGTTCAGGTGTGCTATGGGTTTACTTTTTCACATTTCTAGAGGTGCAATGGAGTCTAGGGCTGTGGTGATGCTTTTGTTGTAGAGATCCACTAATTCCGCAGGATCAGAGGAAGCAGGTAGAGGTAGAAGCAGAGGTTGGATTAAAGGCTTAAGTTTATCCACTGTAATATTTTTCTTATTCCTGATTGGAATGGGTGGAGCAATAGGGTTCTCTCTAATGTGGAGTATACAATCTTGGAGATTAAATGTCAGCAGGAAGTGGTCAGTCCAAGATTGAGGTTCAATGGAGGCTATATTAGTTGCAGTCCACTACCCATTCTAGGGTTCTTCCTTTTTCATGTGTAGGAAGGAGGGCTCTTTCAGTGAGGCCTAGTTCAGCCAGGGAATTAGCCAGAGTCAGTGCGGATTGGTCTGTGGGGTCATTGAGACCTAGGTTAAAGTCGCCAAGTAAGAGGATTTGCGAAGAGGGTTTCGTGTTGGCGGAGAGTAAGGTGTTAATTTCTTCTTCAAAGGAACCTATAGGTCTGGGGGTTCTATAGATTAGATGCATTGTTATGGTGCGAGAATCGGTGAAGGGAAGTTTCACCGTCAATAGTTTGCATGATGTAGTAGGTTCGTGTGGGACAAAAGTCCCAATGTGGCTTTGGCAATAAAGGCAATACCACCACCTCTAGATGACTGTGTCAGATCTGAGGACTGTGTAATTGTCTGGGGTTGAAATAAGGTGGGACTGGCCTGCTGCAGCATGCAACCAGGTCTCGGTGATTGCTAGGAAGTCCAATTTATTTTCCATAATCAGGTCAGCAATGTCAGCTGCATGGGCTACCAAGGATCTGGCATTGATCAAGGCCCCATGGATAGCAGTCGGGCTGATGCTGTGGGCGAGTGGGTCAGTTGTAGTTGCTATCGATCTAGTTTTCTTGAAAGCTTCGTGATTTTTTGAAGGGACATTTGTAGGCCTTGTGGGGGTTATTTATAGGTAGCGCGGCACAAGGTAATTTGTATGATTTACCTAGTATAGCGCCAAGCCTGGCATTTCTTGCTATGATTGGGCATGGGCGGTGCGGGTAGGATATGTTGGGAAGGGTTCTGGCAGGTTATTGGGATTACAAGGCATTGTACCCTGTCTGATCGTCAATGGCAAGTTATGGTTATTGAAGGTAGAATGGAGTGGGCTTGATCCTACTAGTAAGAGTTAGAGGAGGAACAAAGTTAGTAGGCTTGATGTAGCATTCAGTGATGGGGTGCTTCTCCATAGTAAGGGAGCTTTTGGGCTTTTGGATGTGTGAACGGACGCTTGCAAGACGACAGTTTGGCTGGCTGGAGATGGCGCTTATGAGGGAGACAAGGGTATGAAGGCTATCCAGAAGTAAGGCACTGCGGTATCTGGTGAAGGCATACATAATAGCAGGATCACAGTGAATAAGAACAGATTAGTCATTGGTTGCTCTTGGCACCCAACAATTATCATAAATAGAGATGAACGGGCATAGTATTTAGAGGCTTAAGTTTCACAGACAGAACAGATCATTGAGAGTCCAGAAGGACACACGTTTGAGCTAAAGTACAGTCGGATATAAAGTTGAGCTGCTCATAGTAAGGACATATGTGTTAGGTGTAATTGGCAGCAGGTCGAGTCAATTTGAAGTTCTCCAGCATGGGGTCTGGCATGGATTCACATGCTCATGAATATTCCCCGTTGTCAGGCTGGGAATCCTCGGTAAAGAAAGAAATCAGTTGCAGTTTCGTTTCTGAACTGTCTTTCTTAGTAGTAATCAATCACTGGTCTTTGGGTCATACTGCCCCCAGCCAATGATTGCCCTCTTCCTAAGCCCCTCCCCTGGCAGCCATCCTCAGATTTTTACTGCACGTTCAAGTGTTGGGAGTCCTCGTGCTATAGCTCTCGAGCTTTTACTGCGTTTTGTGATTTTTCAAAGAGTTTCATCTAATTTTTTAGGTCAATCGAGCCTCAAGCTCCACCGTTTCTACTTCCGATCAACGGGACCCGTTTTGGAATTTTCTGCGCCCCTCAAGGGCGAAGTTCTCATCGAGTTACGCTTTTGGAGGATTCCAGAAGACCTTGAGGCCTACCTCGTGGACATGGCCCAGGACAAAGGAAACTCGACGCCCGGATCCAAGCTGTTCAGGAACTGCCCTGGATGCAGATTGCAGAATGTATTCAAGGAGGATGAACATTCTAGATGCCTCTACTGCGTGCACCAAGACAAAACACACGTGGAGAAGGACTGTGCGTTTTGCAAGAACTTGTCAGAACGGACCATGACGGATCGGCGTATCCGCCTCACCAACTGGCTGGAAGGAGGTTTGAAGAGGAAGAGGTCTGAGCGGTCTTCTAAGTCCTTTGAAGGCCCTCCGGCAACAGTGGCCCAACAAAAGGCTAAGCACCGCAAGTCCGCGGGCACCGGGAGCGCCGAACGGTCGGGCTCCTTGGCTGCCAGGCAGGGCGCGCTTTCACCGACGCCATCAACCATGAGCCAACGCTCTGGCTCGGGAAAGAGGAAGTCTGAGAACCCAGGTAAGCTTCTGGAGAAGCCCCAGTCTATCCCGACGGAAACAGCCGAGGGGGAGCGAGGCGGTAACCCTCCCCCCAAGGTGAAGACCTCAAGCGCGCCTAAAGTTGTGAAGGCCCTGATTCACCCGGCTAAGGCTTCTATCGAGGGAGTCATGGTGGCCCTGGAGGAGCCTGTGGAGGCTACCCCAGTAGAGGCGACCTCGGGGCCCTGAGTTTCCCTGCCACCGTGGAGGGAATACTCTTTTCAGCCCATCGATAAGACCCCCGTGAGAACCACGGTCGAAAAAGAGGGGATGGGGGGCGGTGGCTTTCACGGACACAGATTCAGCCTCTGAGGAGGAGCTGGCTAGGGTCGTGAAGGTCCTCAACAAGAAGTTCAAGGAGGTCCGTTCCCATGGGAGGGATCCCGACGAAGCGGAGGAAGAGAGCAACAGTGGCGCCGACGAGGTTCCCGTGGAGGCGGAGGATTCCACTCCCCAACCGTTGCGCCCGTCGCAGCCGTTACCCTAGCCTCAGGACAACTCGGGAGCCATCTTGATGGCAATCCAGGCCTTATGTACGGAGATAAGGACCACGTTGCCCTTACCCCCAACGGAAGATCCAGCGGAACCTGGACCGTCGGGGAGCCCCCCAAACAAGCGGAGAAGAGTTCTTCCCCGCTGTCATGATTCCTGCCCCTCATGTCCCCAGCCCTCCAAGATCTCAGGCTGGAGCCAGGCCACGATCACCTACATGGCCCTCAAGGGCCTCTCCATCCCTCCAAAGACCCACTTGGAGTCAGACTTGGCGATTGTGGCACCAGACTCACTCACTCCCATAGGATAACATTGGGGATTGGAGTTGTAGTGCATTGATGGGGACAAGATGGATGCCCCCACATAGCTCGGTTCCCAGAACTGCATGTGCAGTCTAGTCTTTTGGGTGTGGTTCAGCCCAGAGACACCTGGGATACCCAGAGACTATTTAAGCCACGCCCAGGCTGAGAAACATGTTTTGCATTTTCTGCACCTGCAGCGTGACACTCGCCGTGTTCGGATCGGTCTCCAGTAGGCCTGCATCTTTCTTCTGCGCTCAGCTCCTGCAAGAACAAGAACACCGTTGGGAACAGCCTTACCTTGCGGCGCTTGTGCCCATCATTCCTCGCTCCTTCTGTTCTGCGGACATCTTCGGCGGTGTCATTCCCATCCCGGCACGCCACCTCCTAAGGAAAAGGGAAAAGAACAGAAAAAAGGCATTAGTAAGCATTCAGCAAATCTTCGCTTATTTTTAAAGACTGTACGAGCTTCAAACGCTTACCTGAATCCCAGCCGCTCTGGGGGAACTCTGTCTCCGGAACTTCTCATCCATCTGCAAGAGGGAAAAGACACTCCAGGTTAGCGTGGAAACATCTAGAGGCGCTGCATACCGCATTTCTTCTTCATTGCCGGCATCCATGCTGAAAACGTCGCAGCACCTAAAAGACACAGAAAAATAACTCAGTTCAATACAAATACGAAAGGGTCGCATCGCGCATCGTGCTCTCACTCACCTTCAGCGCTACTCATCTCAGCAGCACGTCGCCATCCCCGGACGCCGGCCTTCACCTAAGGAAGGAAAGGAACGAAGTTGGAGAACTGTTCAAAAGACTCATTATACTTACCTGTCGGACTCTTGCCAGTGAAGTAACTAGGCAGCAACGAGCCCGCATCAATCAACGCGCCCCTGCGCTGAAAGCAGGACGGAGAGCACACTTTCCCAGAAAACAAGGTGAGCTGTGGATCAAAGGGAAGGGTTGGAGCCCGGGGAAGAAGGGGTTCAAGCACACACAGACAATAGGGAGTTAAACTCTACCAATCCTGTGTTTTAGGCCCATTCTCCAGTCGAGTAGACTCCAGGGAAGGGTTCGAGGTCGTAAGAGGTCAGACCAGGCTGAGTGACATCCCCATGGATACCAGGTGAGCCTTACACCCCCCCTGCCCTTCCAGCCTGCGCGGCCCTCACAGCCTTCATCCCCTTCCCCTGATCCCAGGAGGACACGGGAATGGAGACGGCCACGACGGGGGACGGATGGCGACGGTGTTGAGGACGGGATGGACCTTCCATCACCACCAGCCCCTCAAGCCTCCCCGCCCGACAAAATTGGCTCTTTCCACTGCATGATTGCCAGGGCATCCGAGCTCTTCTCGCTCTGCCCCGAAGAACAGAAGAAGGAAGGCTTCCTTTATCATCGGCGGGAGGCCAAAAGGAAGATGGTCCTCTCGGTCCCGTTACTTGACGACATCTGGGACGAAGGACTGTCGCTCCTCAAGAACCCGTCCACGACTCCCACCAAGAGAGACCGGTACGAGAAGAAGTACCGGGTCCTGGATTCCGCCCCTTTGTGCCTTAGGGCACAATCGACCCCGGATTCGGTTGTCTCAGCTGCGGCCAAGAAGAAAGCGGCGGGGGCGACAGCTTCAACTTCTACCTCCCTGCCGGACGGCGAGGGGAAGAAACTGGACACCATGGGACGGTGGGTCATCTCGTCAGCGGCAACGGCGGTTAAAGCGGCCAACGCCCTAGCGATTGTGGCCCGGTACGACAGAGAGCTTTGGTTTAGATCGCTCCACTGCTGGACTTCCTTCCGGACGACAAGAGGGCGGAGGCCCTGGAGATCCTGCAGGAAGGTGAGATGGCGTCGGACCACGCCATAACGGTGGCCACGGACATTGCTTCGACGGCAGGGGTGGCTCAAGGCGACCGATTTCCACCAGGACGTGCAAACCAGAGTTTTGGACATGCCCTTCGTCGGGAACAACCTCTTCGGCAAGACAGTGGGGAGTCACTGCAGGCTATCAAGGCCGACATGGAGACGGCTCGGGCCTTGGGAGTTTTACAGCAACGACGGCCGCCCTTTCGGAACTCCGGAGGCAAGCAAGGTGCCTCCAAAGGATTCAGCGGCGGCTCCTCGACGTACCTCCAGGCGGTCCGCTCCTCATCACAGGAGGCCTACACAGGACGCGGCAAGTCAGGAGGATCTCATCGCTGTTGGCAAGGACGCCGCCAAGCAATACTGAACTGGCCGTAGCGTCGGTCCCCCACCTGAGCACCCCGGTGGGAGGCCGGCTGGCGAAGTTCATCAGCGTGTGGGAGTCCATCTCCACCGACTGATGGGTGCTGGATGCCCTCTCTCGAGTTTCTAAAAAAGTGCCCCCGCATTCCACCCGTGGCCAGGAAGGAAAACCACATGCTTCAATTGCTACTGGAAGTAAGGGCGATGCTGAAGAAAGGAGCCATCAAGTTTGTCCCAAAGAGGCTCCGGGGCTCCGGAGTATAATCGCGATACTTCCTGGTAAGAAAGAAGACTGGCGGTTGGCGACCCATTGTGTACCTTTGTCGATTGAACAAGTACATCAAGCCACAGAAGTTTTGGATGGTCACCCTCCAGCACGTGCTGGGGCAGCTGGAGGAAGGCAACTTCCTATCATCGCTGGACTTGGAGGATGCCTACTTTCACATCACCTTTCTAAAAGGACATCGAAAGTTCCTGAGATTCATAGTCCAAGGGCGGCACTACCAGTTGAAGCCCTTCCCTTCGGATTGAAGTCAGCGCCCAAGGTGTTAACCAAGTGCCTAGCACCAGTGGCGGTGCGGCTGCGCCTGCAGGGGATTCACGTCTTCCCCTACCTGGACGATTGGCTCACCCGAGCAAAGACAAGGGATCTCGCCGTCGGACACACAGCAAAGACTGTCCAACTGCTCACGGATCTGGGATTCTCCATCAACTTCACCAAATCCTTCCTGGTTCCGTCACAGGCCGCGCTGTTTCTGGGAGCCAGGCTCGACACAGTGGCTCATCTGGCCTCCCCGTCGGAGGAAAGGACGAAGGCCATCCTGGGCAAGGTGCGGCAGCTGTTGGCCATGGACGTGGCCAGGGTGAGGTCCATCAAGTTCCTGCTCGGCATGATGTCCTCATGCATCTACCTAGTGTGCCTGTGCAGGTTACGGATGCGTCCACTGCAGGAGTTCCTCGACGCCCGTTGGTTGCAAGCAGCGGGCAGCTTCGAAGACAGGATCTCGCTCAACGAGACCTTCCGCCAAGCGATCCAGTGGTGGGGCACCTGCGCACATCTGACGGCTGGTACGGACTTCCAAACGCCGGGACATAAGGAGACGGTGACGACGGATGCCTCCTTGGAGGGACGGGGAGCGCACACCGGAGATCTCCATGCAATAGGCCTTTGGCTTCCGGAGGAAAGGTCACTACACATCAACGTCCTGGAGCTCCGGACCGTATTCTGGGCCCTCAGGTCGTTCCGTCCGTCTCTCAAGGGCAAGGTGGTAAGGATCTTCACCGACACCACCACCACGATGTTCTACATCTGGAAGCAGGGAGGCACGAGATCACCAGCCCTATCCAAGGAGGCCCCGGATCTGTGGCACTGGGCCGTCGCCCAAGGGATGTTTCTGGTTCCCTTCCACCTGGCAGGAATAAAGAACACCATTGCCGCCTTACTCAGCAGGGAGCTGCGCTCGTGCCACGAGTGGGAACTGCAGCAGGATCAAGTGGATCGGCTGTTCCGACAATGGGGCAATCCCCAAATCGACCGATTTGCGACGGCAACAAATACCAAGTGCCGGAGGTTCGCCAGCAGGTTTCCCCAGCCCGGGAGCATGGGCGATGCCTTCTCATTCCCCTGGGACGGCCTGTTCCTGTATGTGTTCCCACTGTTGCCTTTGCTGCTGCGACTCATCAACCAACTCAAGCGGTCCCGGTGCAGGATGATCCTCGTTGCACCGGCGTGGCCGAGACAGATCTGGTTCCCGGACCTTCTGGACTTGTCAGCGTCCCATCCAGTCAAGCTGCCGACGGACGTGGATCTCCTCGCCAGAGAAGGAGGCGCCATCCTCCATCACGACCCAGAGTCGCTGAACTTGCAGGCCTGACTCCTGCAGCACTAGAGTTTGGAGGGTACAATATCCCGGCGGACTGCAAGGAGGTACTTGCAAAGGCCAGGGCGTCCTCAACTCTCAAGTGCTACGGACATAAGTGGAAGAGGTTTTCTGTCTGGTGCGGCGCACAGAAGATTAACCCTCTGCGGATTACGGCCCCTCAAGTGCTGCCGTATTTATTGTCGTTGGCCAAGGCGGGGCTGGCCCATACCTCCATGAAAATCCATCTGGCAGCTATCTCCCGCTACACCAGAACTCCGGGGCGCTCATCCCTGTGGTCCCATCGCCTGGTGGAGGTATTCATGAAGGGACTGTTCCGATCGTTCCCGCCGGTGAAGGCTCTGGCCCCAGCATGGGAGCTCAACGTGGTGCTGACCAGGCTCATGGGGTCGCCATTCGTGCCTCTACATTCTGCACCGTTGAAGTTCCTGTCGTGGAAGACATTTCTTGTGGCCATCACCTCCCCACGACTAGTGGGAGAGATCCAGGCCCTTTCCTGTAAACCTCCATACCTGACTTTCCACGAGACAAGGGTGGTGCTGAGGACGCACCCCTCCTTCATGCCCAAGGTGCCGTCGGACTTCCATCTCAATGAGGCTTTGGTGTTACCTGTTTTCTTCCTGTCGCCTTTGTAGCCGGCCGAGAGGACTTTGCACTCGCTGGATGTAGCTAAAGCGCTGAAGTTCTACGTGGACCACACAAAGAGTTTTCGGAAGACATCACAGCCGTTTGTGAACTTTGGACCTGTGAATCAAGGGAAGGCTCTCTCGAAGGCTTCCATTTCCAGATGGCTCGCCGGCTGCATCATGCACTGTCACTGGTTGGCAAACCGACCACTACCCGGCCGTCCGAGAGCCCATTCGACCAGAGCGATCACCGGTACCACAGTGTTCCTATCTGGTGTGCCCCCGCTGGACATCTGCAGGGCTGCTACGTGGAGGTCGATGCACACCTTCACGAGATTGTACTGCGTCGACTGGGATTCCAGGGAGGAGTCCAGAGTCGGCCAAGCAGTGCTGCGCAACCTGTTCGCCTGAAGGTGGGCCTGGTGAGGAGGTAAGAGATGCTTAATGTTGAGTTGATGATATGCTTAATGTTGAGCCTTGCCACCTCCCGTGGTTGTGCATGTGTGTACTGCTATGTATTCTTGTATTCATGAGCTTGTGAATCCATGTCAGTCCCCATGCTGGAGAAGGAACAAGTTACTTACCTGTAACTGTTGTTCTCCAGCATGGGTCTGGCATGGATTCACATGCAAACCCTCCCTCCTTCCCCTCTGCGGCTCTTCAATTGGTCGTACTGCCACCTTACGTGCTACCAAATCTGAGGATGGCTGCCAGGGGAGGGGCTTAGGGAGAGGGCAGTCATTGGCTGGAGGCAGTATGACCCAGAGACCAGTGATTGGCTAAGTACAAAGTAAGACAGTTCAGAAACGAAACTGCAAATGATTTTTTTCTTTATCGAGGATTCCCAGCCTGACGACGGGGAATATTCATGAGCATGTGAATCCATGCCAGACCCATGCTGGAGAACAACAGTTACAGGTAAGTAACTTGTTCCTTACACGTTTCTAGTGATTAGTGGACAAGTAATCACTTCCAGACAGTTAATAATGCAAAGAGCCAGACATTAGGGCTAAACAGCGGCCAGGGATATGAACAAGATACTCATGGTAGGGCGCACAAGGCTGGAAATACAGTTAGCAATCATTCAAGCTAATCTACAGTCGGTAATGTGCGTTATAGTTACAAAGTAGTGTGGGACAATTCAGGCCTTTTGCAATCAATTGGGGATGCACGTATGAACTGGGACGGTAGTCAGAGAAAAAAATCATGCTAATCACAGTCGACACATGGAATGGGAAGCAGTAGGCAGCGTTTTGAGACAGTTAAAAGCTGTGAAGCGTTTTACTGCGGAAGAGCGGATGGAGGCAAACCATGCGTTATACGAAACATAGGGAAACAGATCCCTAAAGACTAGATCAGACTAGTTGCATTCAAATTAGCAGTTCAAGTGCTCACATAGGCAATTAGAGGAGCTGGGTGGGCCTTCTGCACGTTTGGAAAGGGTGATCCTCTGCGGGTAGGTGGTAAGTGTGCTTGGCGTGCCACGTCGCGCGCTCGGTCAGAGGCTCTTGGTGGGGTTTCGCAGCCAGAATGTTCTAGGCAGAGACTGTAATTGCAATAGGGGCCGTGCAATGTTATAAGCTCTTACCCTTTGAGGAGTTCGTGGCGTGGGTCGGATATATGAATAGATGCAGCAATCCGCAGCACTGGGTCGGCCCGGACATTTACTGACATGCAAGTGCCTTAAATAGTGTGCCTTGATGTGGAGTGCCGGCTCGCGCTTTCCGGCGGTGCTAGGCCCCGGAAATAGCGGTTGAGGCCCAATCAGGAATGGAGCTAGCAGTTGCTAGGTAACATATAAACAAAGCCAGGAGCAACCATTTTCCGCCACGCCTCATGTTGGTGCACTGATTTCAGGTGCAAGGCAGCAGCATTAATGCATATATTAGGCTCGGGGGAGCAGGAGGGATGATCCTGCAAGTAGGACCACTTCACCCCACCCCCTTTAAATACATCAAAGTACTGAGATGAAGAAGAGGCAATTGAGAGTAGTAGAGATTACCTCCTCTCACCATTTTGGTACTGGGGCGAAGAAGATGCATGAAGGTCGGGCCTGTACTATTATTGAGAGGCAACAATAATTGATGGAACACACCTGCAATCCATTATTGGACCACAGGTGGACAAGGAGTTGTGCTGGAGCAGGAGAAGCCAAGATGTCGCAACGCCTGCTGAGTCCCCAGTGAACCTGCCGGAGAAACAGTGCAGGTCGGAGAAGCCCCTGGAGAAAAGACGAACAGCTGGAGCTGTCAGACCGTGTGGGCGAGGCTCAACATGATTGCTGGAGAGAGCTGCGAGGAGGCCCGGCAAGCAGGCTTTTCCGCAGAGGGTGAGAAGCTGTGTGGAAGAGCGGCAATGCCCGGCTAAGTGTCGGGGACACTTTACTCACTGGGGGAGCTCTGACAACCTGTGAACACAGTAGCGGGATATAGAAACAAGTTAACTTAAAACATATGGATAACAAAATTAATGAAAGTAACACAAGTTACTTCTATTAAATATCGAACTGAGTGAAATAAGGGAAGGTATCTTACCTCATTGAATGAAACAAACAAGGATGCATTTATTTAAGCAACAGTGCAACTCCTGATACGACTCAGACCTTGTCACCCTTAAACGCAAGTGCAGGGTGGCTGAGAGGAAATGGCATGCTTCATGTACATCCTCTGACAAACTGGCCTGCCGCCTGCTCCAAAAGCAATACCGGATCTCTGTCTGCACCAAGAAGAGAGCTCACATCCAAGCCCGCGTCTCTGCGGCATCTAATAACTTGGGGGAACTCTTCAAAATCTGCAAGTAACTGGCCAATCCTGCCGCAGCCTCTACCTCCCCTGTCCCTTCCCAAGCCCTCTGCACGGCACTGGCTTCTCATTTCATCTTTAAAACTCAGGACATCCTGTCCTCTCTCCTCCTCTCCCCTTCCTCCCTCTACTCCCTGTTCTTCCTCTGGCCCTTCTTCGGTACCCCCCCCCTTCTCTGCCTTTCCCCTGTTCTCCCTAGAGAAGGTTTCTAGACAAGTCTGATCGATAAAAGTCTTGTCAAAACAGGTTCATCCCTGTTCTTCCAAAACCATCAAGGACCACATTGACTCCCTGGCCAACTTCTGCAACCACTCCTTCGCTACTGAAGTCTTCCCTTCCCCTCTGAAGCACTCCCTTGTGCACCCTCTCCTTAAGAAACCCTCTCCCAACCCGTCTTGCCCAGCTAACTATCACCCAATCGCCATCACTCCTTTCCTGGGAAAACTCTTGGAAAAGCTGGCCATCTCCCAGCTCAATCTTCACACCAAATCTGTTGGTTGTCTCCATGATCATCAGCCTGGCTTCAGAGCTGCCAGGAGCATGGAAACTGCTCTCCTGAACATCCCTGAAGACCTGCTCTCCAACCTTGATTCCAACACCCCCTGTGTCCTCATCTTACTTGATCTCTCTTCTGCCTTTGACACGGTCAACCATGCCATCCTGCTCAACCGTCTCCGTGATAACCTGGGTATCACTGGTCAGGCCCTGGCGTGGCTGACTTCTCTCCTCTCTGATCGACCCTCCCAGGTTCAACTTGGGTCCTTCCTCTCCTCTATCTCTACCTCTGGTGTTCCCCAGGGGTCTAATCTCTCTCCCTGGCTGTTCAACCAATACCTGGCACTTCTTGCCCACTGGATTGCCGCGCTCTGCTCCATTTTCCAGTGCTATGTGGATGACACTCAGCTCATTTTCAGGCTACCCTCAGCCACCTCTTCTCCCCCTCTCATCTCTGTCTGTCCGCCATCCAGGAGTGGTGTGTAGCCAATGATCTATGCCTTAATGCCAGTACGATCGAGATTCTCCTCAACGGCACACCCGCTCCCCCCTTTCCTGTCCCTCTGTGGCTGGCCTCTCTTGGCCCTCTTCCTGCTCCCAACTGTGAGGCCGAAAACCTCAGGGTCATCTTCGACTCCACACTCTCCTTCTCTCCTCACAGCTCTGACGTCTCTAAGAAGTCTCACTACCAGCCGAACCTCCTCTCAGGTATTCTTCCTTTCCTCTCCTTCCCCCAGAAGCTCACGGTCTCCAGAGCTCTGGTTCTCTCTAGGCTGGACTATTGCAACAGCCTCTTTCTAAAGCTGCCTGCTTCTACTCTCGGCCCTCTGCAACTCATCCAGAACAGGACTGCGAGACATGTCCTTGGCCTCAAGCCGAGGGATCGTATCTCTCCAAGATTAAAATCTCTGCATTGGCTCCCAGTGGCTGCGAGGATTAAGTTCAAAACCCTCTGCATTGTCCATAAGGCCTTCTGGGGCCTGGGGCCTCAATACCATCAACTCTCTCTTCCTAAATATCTTCCTTCTCAAGCTCTTCACTCATCCGCCTCCAACTGCCCCAGGGTCAGACGCTTCTCCAAGCAACGTGTTGGTGATAGATCTCTTTCTTTAGCTGGGGCTTCCCTCTGGAACAGCCGCCCTGCCTCCCTGTAATTTGAGGAGACTCATCTCTGGTTCCGGAAGCACCTGAAAACCTTTCTCTTTGCTTCTGCTTTTTCTCCGCCTCTCCCCTGCTGACTTCATGGCTGATACTGAAACGGCACTGTTTACCTGGCCACCCTCTGATCTCGGGCCAAGGCTCCCTACCCTGCCAGTCGCACAACTGCACTGTATTCCTGGCAACCCCCCCTCTTGGGGACTGTTTCTGTATTCCTACAGTCCCACTACCAGCACTTGACACCTGCTGTCTGCACTTACCCTTGCACTTGTCACCTGCTCGCCGTACTTTTACTTTATTTATCTTATTATCCCATGTACTGCACTGTCCCCTTCCCCCTCCGCACTTTCCTCCTTCCCCTTCCCTTGTGCGATCTGAATGATACCTGGCCTAGTAGGACCATTGTCTGTCTTCCCTCTGTTCCCCCTCCCTTGCCTCATCGCGCCTAGAAACACTTGTGTATAGGCTCGTTATAAATGCCATATCATATATCATGTCATGCTCTATAACGCGAATGCATTTGGGGTGTCACTGTGGGTTCCACAGCATGATTCGATGAATGCCTAATACTGCTTTGGTGGCTGGCTTGTGGGGAGGTGGGGGTGGGGGCACTGGGAAGAGAAGGTTCGAAAATATCTGCGAGAACACATCTAACTTCTGTGGTCCTTTTTTCCAGGAAGAGATCCAACAACTCAAGGGCAAACTGGAGAAGGTGGAGAAAGAGCGCAATGAGCTGCGGCTGAGCAACGACCGCCTGGAGAGCAGGGTATGTCACCAGGGGCGGTGCAGCTGGCCCCATGGTGCTATGTTTCTGGGTACACTTGTCTTCATTGGCGCTGTGACTACCATTTAAATGCATTTGTTTGTTATTTGGTGTTGGGTATAGTGGCTGTGCAATAGTCACTTCAGAGTGCCACACTGATGTTGCAGAATCATTTAACCATCAATACGTTTGCAGTCTCCCCTACGTCTAAATATTCTAAAGGGTTAGCTTACTTTCAACAAAAACAGACATCTTGGGCGAAAAACAGTTAATAGCAGGGTAGGTCGCAGCGTATTTCTGTATGCAGGGTATGTCCGACTATGCTGCAGTGTGCAAGTGAAAAAGGTAGCCGTGCTAAAAAGATACCCCGTTTGGAAATTACCAGTGGGAGTCGGTGTGTTTTTAATTGAGTCCATTATGAGTTACGTTGTCCAGATCAAGCACTACAGCTGACGGTCTACATCCATGTTTCTAAATGTATTACTTACATTTGTAAAGTGCAATTCTTTTGGAATTGGGGGTGGGGGGGCGACTATTTATTGGATTCTCCCAAAATCTCTAGGATCTCTCCCCAGGGAGTGAATCTGTTACCTTTTACTTTTGAGTTCCCCCGCCATTTGGATGTGGTGCTCCCCAGGGATCTGTCTTTTATGTGCATCTGTCTGTTTCACCTTTGGCTCTTTTGGTTGAGTCCTTGGGGTTTCATGTACACCAATGACAGCTACGTTCTCTGGAAATGGGAGGGCCATTCAGCCACCTGCCAGATAAGTGTAAAGCCTGCCTTACATTGGTAGATGCTTGGATGTACCAAAACCTTCCCAACCATTCCATATTCAAGGTACTCGCTCTTTCCTCTCTTATTAATCTCTGATCTTCGGCTCTTTGGCCCTCCTGTTTGGCCCATGTCTATCGCCACATTCCATGTAATGCTATCCTTGTTCCCCCTAGTTCTTCAATAAACCAGACATGTTCCTGCCATTCCCAGACTCTCCATAGGTTTTTTCATTTTGTGTTTTGTTCCGACCGATGTGCAAATTGTTAATAGCCCGATTTCCAGTAGACTTGACCATTGTAAAGCTCTGTACCTGCGCTTTCCCACCGCTGCTGTCAGTCGTCTTCAGTGTATTGAGAATGCTGTGCCACATCGCCTTTGTAAAGATGAACTCTGACCATGTCTCCCCAGCTATTTGCTCTTTACATTGACTCTGTGGCCAAGCGGATAAAAGCTGTTATGCCTTTTAAAAAAAACGATTCATTCAAATCGTCCACAATAACTTTTGAAACCGATCAAGCTGGCTGCCACTCTCTAGATTTTTCCTGATTTCTGATTTACATAGCCAATAGTATTGACAAGTTTTGTCTATTTAAGTAAACTCCTTAAGAACAGGACGTCTAGAAATGTGCTGGGGTTCGCATCCTGCATCTGTCAGGTGTTTTGGACTACAGTTCCCATGATCCCTCTTTATTGAATATGCTTACTATGGTGGCCTTTAAAACGTGTGGAGAGCCAAAGATTGCAAACCACTGATGTTGAATGTTACGCACAGTGGAGGCACTTTGGTTTTTTTTTTGTGTACAGTTCGCCAATCGTGAGGAGAGAGACTTGGCAACTCTTGCAGCAGTTTATTTAACATTGCATGCAGTTCTTGGAAGTGGTCTGAAGGCCTATTTGTTGCGTTTCTACTGTTCAAACTGTAAAACTCCCTGTGACATATAAAGTGCTCCTGTAAAGCGGGCTAGTCACTCAAATGCGCCAATATGGAGCATGCGCAATGCAGACAGAGAGAGGCAGGTTCTGGACAAGTTGCCACATCCAGGCTCATCAAATCCTAATTTCGAACCCTGTCTTGTGCTGCTGTCCAGCCCCACTGAAATGCGCAGGTCACCTTTGAGATTAAGTTAACCTGCACGTTTCTCAAACGAGTGCAAAGAAGAGGTGCACCCTCTGGGCCTTTTTTTATTTGCACCTGTTTTTTGCGAGTCTCTCCTGCCTGGAGATGCGAAGTCCAATGTGGGGTTTTATGTGATTACATCGAAATGAAATTTTCAAATAAGAGTTTGTCGAAATAGTTTTTTTCGCTAATTCGATTTGGCTGCAAATATATGCTGGGAAGACCCACGCAGCAGTACCCCCCCCACCCCTGACAACCTCTTGAATTTATTATCAAGATTCCCCTTCCTCTTACCCCCCACATATATTTACAGCTAAATTCCTTAAAAAAAATAGTCAAATTCGACCCTTTCTTCCGCGTCGTAATCTTCCTATCCCCAATGTGGACTGTGTTGGAATCAGAAAGCAAAGCCTCGGTTTCTTGCTTTGCTTTCACTGGTTGCTTGGTGGATTGTGGTTCATGGCGTGCATCTAACTCTCTTTGCTCCCCTAGATTACAGAGCTGAATTCAGAACTTACGGACGAGAGGAACACTGGGGAGTCCGCCTCGCAGCTCCTGGAGAGCGAGGCTTCGGAGAGGCTTCGGGCTGAGAAGGACATGAAGGATCTTCAGGTGAAGCAGCACTACCGTCTCTCCTGAGCTATGCCTGTGGACTGGCTCCATTCCAGCTCGAGGGCTGGAGTTCATAGCTGCTCATCAGCCCACCATAAGTGGGCCCATTAGTGACACGCATGCCCTCCATCTTGCTAATAGGAAAACATTCACATTACTACTCGCCAATTTTCATTCTAATGCTTTACTATTTATATTTGGTTTCAGTACAGCATGGACATTTCCTTTTTAATATAAAATAGTTTCCTGGTTGCTTTAAATGTGCATGGGAGCACCTCCAAGCTCTTTGGGTGATTACCATGCAGTTCCTGCATAGATACTGTGATTGGGCGCCCCCCACAAATAACTACGCTGACTCCTTTAGTAAATTTCAAGGGTGTTTATTTAAAATAAATTGTCAGAATGTCGCTTCTCTCCTTAATTTTTTGGGGTCTATGGGACTGGTGATGATTGGCGCTAGGGCCGTCCCTCTCCTCTCTTGATTTCTCCAGGCCTGGAAATCACCTCCCAGCCCCAGGCACCCCTATCTGGCTTTTCGTCTTCTACTCATCGGTAACCCCTATCTGTCTCTTTTCTTACTCCCACTAATGGTGTTCTCCCTAAGTCGTTGGCTACCTGACTCCCTAGGGAACTTCTATCTCCTCCCTCTCCTATCATTGGGTAGTTGCTGGGAAAATGGGGAATGGTGCCGCCTTTTACCCAGCATCACTTACACTCTTTCCACAACCTCACAGTCCTGACCCTTCGCTAGACAAATCCCTTCCAACTGTTCTCCTCCCACCACGTCACTGTCCCTCCAATCTCTCTCTGCCTTTCCACCTCCCCCTTTGATCTTAATACCCTCTACCCTCTTCTCCCTCTTTCCTCTCACTCCACTTTACAGGCTCCTACAAATCCTTTTTTTCCTAACTCCTATTCACCTCTATACCAATAGCTTTTTCTATTCTCCCACTCACTGTCACTCTTCCGGCTACTTGAATACTGTTCCCACTCTGCTACTACCACTACCTCGTTCTACCACCTTCCAGATTACTCAGGGATATGGTGCCCTGCTCACCCAGGGATATGGTACCCTGCTCACCCTGCTCTGACTAGCCCCCTCCCGACTAGTTATATCCATCGCCCTCTACTCCCACCAGCTACTACGTCTACTCCCAACCACTACTACTTCTGCCACTACTACTGTCCCACTCTACTACTCCTACCCCTCACACAAACACTCCACAGACCCCCCTCCTTATCAATATCCTCTGCACTCCAAAATGCTCCCGCCTTCACTGGTCTCTCGGACGTCCTCCACCTCCTCCTGTACTCACCCAACTAACCCACACTTAGACATTCTCACACACACTTCGTTGTATACCCCTCCCACGATTGGCTACTTACCCTGTCCAATAGCTTACCTGGCTCCAGGGTGTGACAGGGAAAGGCCAAGGCAGGTCTTAAAAGGGCTAGTAAGCCCTGCCCCTTTTCCAACATGGACCCTGGATTCCTGAAGGGCTGCAAGCCCTTTAAAATAATAATAATATAATAATCCCCGGTGGTTTAGTGGGTTATGGCCTCATGGGACCTTTCATTTTAATAATCAATCCCTGGTGGGTTAGTGGCGGCGTTTCCTCCCCTTTGCGGGCTCCAGATGACACTGTCTGGTGGAGCCTCGCTCCTTGACTGGTGTTGTGGGTTAGTGCAGCACCCCTTTGGTGCCGTGCTTCCCTCATCGACATTCCCTGCCAGTGTTGCTGGTAATCGCAGCAACCAGCGGCAGGCACCCTGCTGCTGCTACCGCAGTGCTTGTCTTCTCTGTGGCCCGGAGACCGCTACACTACAGGTAAGGAGGGGTGGGGAGGGGGCCCTGCCTGCACTCGGGTACCAGTGGGTTTGGGGTGGGCATCCCCCTCCCCCTTCTTCACAGGCCCATGCGACTGGCCCTGTCACAATACTTAAAACTTAATTTTAGAGTTGGTTAGAGCAGAATCTACTGCTTTTATTCTCCCACCTCAGCTTCCAATGTGTGACTTCCCTGTGCGGGACTGATGTCTGCAGATTCTTTACCCTCTCTAAATCAAAATAAGCCACAGTGCTCTCCATGTGAATCTATAACGCTGTTGGAAGGATTAGTAAAGCCCACAACAGTGCTGGCCTAGCCTGTTCATTTGATTGTGGAGAAGATTCACCATACTCCTAGTCTCTGTGGAACTAAACATAGGTTAGGTGGAAGGAGACCTTTTCGGCTTCTAGACTCAAATGTGTCTCAGCCTCTGCCTGGAATTTTGTCACATCTTGAAGTAAGCACTTGAAACCAGCACATGATAGAGTTTTAAAACAAAACTTTTATACTTTAAATGCAATGACATTAAAATACATTTCGAATCATCACTAGCTTAAAAACAATTGTTTAAAATAATTATTATCACAAGCATGAAAACAATCATTTCAAAACACAATTTTCTCCTCAAACAAGATAAAAAGGAAATAGCAGCATACACAAGTTAGAGGGGTTAAATAGCAAGCATTGCCAGAAGTACATGAACACTTTATCTTCACTTTTGTCAGGGTCAGTTAATTTACAAAACATAATTTTACAATGATCGGACAGCTTGTGGCATTTAATAACCAAAAAGTTCCAAGGACTCAACCTCGTTGTTGCATAGCCTGCAAAGTCTTTCTGCTTTGGGCACCTTTTCTCTTGCCCCAAGAATATTGAGTGTTGGAATAGATTCAGCTTCTTTTTTAGTAACAGATTCCGATAATATCTGGATGGGTGTATCATCAAAAAGGATTGCATACCATTCAGTGCCTTGAAGTCATACTGAACATTGGCTGAGATCTTATATACCATCACATTTTCTCTGTTCAAGTTCCAGTCAGTAAGGAACACCTTTTTTAACTCTTCAAGGGAAACAAGGCAATTCATTAGCTAATGAACCCACATCATTCAAAGCCCCTATACACTCGGCCCCTCTGCCCACCCTCCACCCCAGTGTTTAAAACAGAACAAGTGGCGGACAAAAGAATATCTGCCAAAAAAACTAAAAAGGAGCTCTCTACAGGATCTGAAAAACAGCAAAACAATCACAAATCAGCCCAACCTATCCTTGAGGCTAAAGAGGACGTGCCCAGGATATTGTGAATTGCTGGAAGAGGGACACCATTTGGTAAACATAAAAACCTTCTCCATATCTTTCCCTCAACTTGATATTTAATAGAGAATCTTTAATATCTATAAGAGCTTGTTTGGGCTTCAAGCTGTTTAAGTAAATTGCGACTTTCAACATAGTGGCTTAGTTGGTTAGTTGCTACCTTGCCTAATATTTTTTGTAAGAATGGTATGCTTATCGAGCGATAATTCACACATAAAAAAGGATCTAGAATGTGTTTATTTGTTTCTTTAGGATAGGTGTGACCCAACCCTTTTTAAGGCACATGGCACTAAAGCCTTCTCAAAAGATTAATATAATAATGTCTTTAATATTGGATTTAAAATATGGTCAGTCTTTTATGAGTATTGAACGCCTAACGTCATCTGGACAGTTTGTAGGTTTTAAACTAGCAAGGATAGCAGTGGTTTCTTGACATGAGATATTTCTGAAAACAAAACTAGCCTCTGGGCTTGGTGGTAAACTATCATGAGTCAAATCTTAATAAAAGTGAATTTTGACTCGAGTATCTATTAAGTTGGTAGATGGTGTCGTCGGCTTGGATTGGATGTTGATGTCATCCCTAAAATAAGGTTGCATGGTATTACACCAGTTTTCTGATGGTTTATTTAGAGCCCTACTAAGTTTAGGTTTAGATAAGGAGTTCAGAATATTGAGTAGGTTTTTGTGGAGTTTAGGAGCAGTACTTATTTGGGTGGCATAGTAAGTGCGTTGAGATTCCTTTATAGCTCTTTTATATATGATACAATTGTGTATATATTTTAGCTTGTTTTTACGGTTAGTGTTTATTCTCCATGATCTTTCAGATCTTTTAAGAGTAGCTTTTAAAGTGCCCAGCTTGGGTGAGTACCACCCCTTGTTATCCTGTTTGGCAGGCACAAGCTTACATTGTAATGGTCAAATGGTCTCTGAAATACTAGAGATTTCCCATGTACAAGAATCCACAATAAGGTCAGAGTCAAAGATGCTGCAAGTGGTCTCTACAAACGCAGAGAAGTGAGGAGTTACGGACTGAGCAGAAAGTAGGTTTTTTTCCTGTAGTGGAGGAGAGTTTTATCCTGTTTATAAATCTTGAGGATAGTATGTCTCAATGAAGGTATAGCAGCATAGTCCATCCATAGTAGGTGGATACTCCCAGACTTACTAATTGTAGTAATTTTGCAGAAGACCCAATCTTGGTTTTTAAAAGAAGTGCCGACCCTCCTCCCCGGCTGTGTGGCCTGTTAACTGAAAAACATCCTTCTGGCAGCACGTTAGTGGTAGCTGGCCCAGAGAATTATTTTAACTAAGTTTCAGTCAAGGAAAAGAGGTCGCTGTTATGATCTAAAATCAAATCAATCATAAACCTTGGTGGTATGGTAAGGAAGGGACCAAACGTTTAGTAGCATCCTTTTTAATCAAATCACTGGCTTGGCACAAGTTGATGAACGTAGCGTACGGTGAGGAAGCTTGTGTGAAATAATGGAACGTGAAATTAGTAAATTGCGGTGAGGATGGGAGGGGAGCTTACAATTGGAATAAAGGCTCCAAGTACCAATAGGTTCTGGAAGGATAGGAACTAGGTTTAAGTGGGTGTTATTAGACTGTCTATGAATATTTAGATCAGTGGTGGCTAAAGATTCCGGATAATCAGAAATAATATTGGAGGATAAATGACAAACAATAGGACTAATACAGGGGAAATTGTTAAACGTGGGCTTGGATTTCATACAAGTTTGAGAGATGTCATTAACCGTGGAATTAAACTCATCAAGTAGTGACTTTTGGTTTAAACAGCGGCTGTATTCCATGTAACAGCGATATTCGGATAAGTATTTCTTCACTATAGCATCAATCCTAAGTTTATAATTACCGTGCTGTAAGGCTGAACAAAATGCATATTGGTCACAATCAAATTATACAGCAGTATATGGGTAACGGAGGCACGTTTTACTAAGCTAAGTAAAGCAATAGGAAGACCTAGGCATCTAGTACCGGAACCCGCAGAACAAGCGAAACAGGCTGTGCATCAGCGCTTTGCACTAACAGGCTGCAGTTAAGCCTGTCAGCTCCTAAAAGTGATGTGACCATGGTTACACTCACTGTAGGAGTTCTGGGAAATGTAGTTCCCAAGCTACCTCACACTGAAGTGGTTTCGTGGACAAAGTATGCCTACTGACCAGCATAAAATGCAGTGCAATGGAACAGAGGATCATTTTAAATTAAAATTGTTAAAAGGTCATGCAGTATATCTGCGTATCTGAAGCAGTTTTGGCTGTTGTATAGCCATTTGTCAGGGACTAACTTAATATGCCCTTGTTCAAGCACAATTTGCTAGCTAGCACAATTTGCTAGCTATTGCCAGGTGGTACGTGAAATAGAAGTAGATGGAAAAATGCCTATCCACATGCCGACCCAAAAGCCGCAACCGTTGGATTGGGCAGTGCTTGTTTAATAAGCTATTCTGGGCCGGGAATATAGCTCGGGGGCAACGCCCTCCCCTTGGAAGCAAGGGCAACATGAAGCAACACAGGTTCGATCCCCTCGTCTGCGCTTAGAAACCTCTGTGTAGTAAGCGCGTGATAAATAACCAATTACAATTCTGATGATGCCTTACTTGAAGATGCCAAATTCGAGTACTGCCCCAGCTAATTCCAAATATGGACACTGGGAATATAAGGTAACCATAAAATAAAAAAGGCAATGTCTTTCTGTTCTGCTTATTTGAAACTGATATATGTGAACAAATATCCGCAGACATGGACAATGACAACTCCCCTGCTAACCCGCTCACCCTCCATATTTGCATACGGTTTCTTGGACAGCCCCCCTCTTCTATTCTGACACCCAGCATTCCTCAAACCTTGCCGATCATTCCAACACATTGGAGCCCTCCACACAACCAAGTATGCTTGCAGAGCGGAACTCGTTAGCAAATAACCGGGCAGATTAATAACACTTGAGGCTGGAGTATAGCCATATAAACTCATATGCCCCAAGCCAACTCACCTACAGCCTTAGTAGCACACAAAGAACAGATGCAGATGCTTCCAGTCTGCATGCTTCAATGCCTCTCCCTACTAATTTCCCCCTCACTTTCAGATCTGCTATCAAGAATCCAGCAAAGGTCAAAAGTCATGCTATACAAGATCCAGTTACATAACATGAGTGTACAAGAAATATCCAAATAAGTCAATTCGGCAATCTTCCCTGTGTGCTGACTTAGATTGTCTTAGTTATTTCATTACCTCGGTAGATAAAAACCTACTCAAATATGCCCATGATAGCTGGGCAATATTATGGCCCACTACAATCTACCACAGCCTTGCATTCCTGCGGGCGTAGCCAACTTTTTGATGCCATTGGCTGAGTGGTTGCAGGTTCATAGTGAGACGATTGTCCAGATTAGACTGACTCATGGTTTAAGGTCCGGTACCGATCGGCCTCTGCTTAGACTCTGATACAGTGCACAGTCTGAGAGAGTAGAAGATGGGGGTAGAGCATCTACAAATTCCTCTCAGCTAGGTTTTCCATTTGTTCCATAGACCTTCATGATTGGTGTGCTCTATAAATAACCACATTTTTGTTCACCCTCCTAATAGGCCAAGTATGAGGCACTCGTGAAGAAGATGGACTCCATGGAGATGGAGGTGATGGAGGCGCGACTCATCCGTGCATCGGAGCTCAATGGCGAGATGGATGACGATGACGCAGGTGCGTCCTGTTTTGTGCTACCTTATCTCTGCCGAATCCAGAGCCTGCAATGACTGGACACAGTCACCTTGAGGTTTCATTCGTGTTCCCTTGGGCCTGATTATGTAAGGTTTGCCCCTGTGCACAAAAAGGAGCAATGAATTTAGCACCAATAGTTTGCAGCTTCTTTATTACCGAATGGACCCAGCAGGGATTTTTCCAAGCCTTATTATCTAAAAAGGTTTACACCGAAAAACTGAACCATTCTGTTTTAAACAAATATATATTTTTGAAGCTTTATTTTCATGTTACAAAGCAAATGGATGACCCAAAAACAGTCTGCCCTAGTGCTAACCTTTTTAGTTCATTGAGATTGGGGGAAGCACCCGTTAGCTCCATCCCGTATTACCTGAGCATTTGCTCTTCAGTTTTTTGCCCAAGGCTCAAGTCGAGGATACACGCGGGGGACGGAGTCCACCCACTTTTTTCAGAGGGTGGACTCGGTCCCCCCCAGCTAAAATGATAAACAGTAAATGTATTCTTTGAATTTATGCATTAAAGACGACCACAGCGATCGAACCACGGTGGTCAGGTTTGTAGGCCGGACACTTCACCACTTCATTAAATAACCTGATGAAAAATAACTAACAACTAAAGGTAAAATGTCTCATTTCGGTACTGCAATTCCCATGGAAAACACTTGTATTGGTTCTTGGAGTTTAAAGCATTAACGTTTTCAAAAACACTATTGGAAGAAAAAATCCTCTCTGGGCTTTGTGTGTGTGTTGTTTTTATGAAAGGCAAATTACATTCGTCCTGTGCAATTTGGGTGGTTATGCGAAGCAAATGTAATGAAATGTGCATATTTCACCTTGATATGCTAATTTCTCGTGACGTCACATCCCATTGCATTTGTTGACGTGTCCCCCCACTTTAATTTTTAGGACTTGACCCCTGTTTTTACCACTGGTGCAAATGTTAGATAATCTCTCGCCTGTTCTGGGAATTATGCTAATCCTGTAAAATAGTGCTTGCCAGCGTGAGCAAACAGCCTCCCTTAATCGTAACATTCACTTTTATTGAAAACCCAGGAATTACATTTTAAATAATTATGTGTTGGCTCTTTAAATAATTCCACATACTAATTTAAAATACATTTTGCAAAGTCATTTTTAGAAAGATCTACATAATGGCGTAAAAGAAAGCTACATACTAATTTCTATAGAGCAACCTACATCCTTTTAAAGACTAATGTAGACCATTAAAGGAAATTTGCATCTAGATAATTGTACACAGTAATCAATGGACTTTGCAAACTATTTGTTGTTTATATTTTTTCAGGATTTTGCACAATTGTGTATATGAATTATGCACAATGTTTTTAAAGGGTACTCTTGTGTCCTGTCCCCTTTCCGCCGTACTCTTGGCTCATCCAACCGCATGGGGAATGGGATAGTGGCATAGAATAATTGAAGAAAGTATTCGCTTTAAATGTCAAACATTCTGCACAAGGGGGTTTGTAATGGATTCTGAAAAGTTACATTTCCAAAATAATCCTGCACGCTGATTTACAAAGTAATATACCAACCTTTTTCTTTTTAATTTCACCCTCTCTTTAAAAAAACAAAAAAAGGGCACCCCGATTAGACATGTTTGCAGACACTATAAAACATTTCTGAACATTAGTCTGTAAAAAACGCAGCAGTCGCTATTTTTTACAAAACTGACTGCCATTTAGAATGTCCCTTTTGAGTAGAATTCTGCTCACTGTCTTTTATTTTGAAAGTTCTGGGCACACATTTTAAAAAACGTTTGTACCCACATTTTAGAAATAATCTGCCCGCTGTTTTTTAATAAAATGTGCACACTGGTTCTAAAATATACACAAATTATGAAAGAATTCTGAACTTCTTTTTTGAACGCAGTCTATTAAAAAAAAAATGCAACATGCCCGCGGGGGGAAATGGTGTGGTGTTTGAACCCGTTGGGTCAGTCTTTCCTCACTGCTGCTGCTGGCCCGTTGCTGGGTCCCCCCCCCCCTTTGGATTAAGAACTGCTGTATCCCCCTTGCCCCCCGTGGGGGGAAAGGGTGCGGGTGTTTGCGCCCGTGGTTTGCCTGAGGGCTATCTGGGGGCCCTCCAGAAAAGTTGCCTGCTTGTTAGACCCTCTCCCCTGCACGGGATAATTGCTGGTACCAGCACGGTGGAGGATGTGAAGGAGTGTGAGTGGGTCTATACAGATTGGAGCCAATGTGAGCACCTACTCTGCTATCCTTCTTTTGACTTTGGGACATTCGTCCATGGGTTCAGGGCTAAATGACCCAATGGCAGGGCCGGCCCTAGGATTTGCAAAGCCAAGAGCGGTAAATTAAGTGCAGGCCCCTTTATTTACATGTGATAACATCACAGGAAGTGACATCACAAGATAATGACCACTACATATGTAGACAGCTGCGAAAACATGGTAATCCGAGGGGAGAATTTCCAATAACTACACTAGCAAAGTATAAAAGGTGCCCACCTTTTAAGCCCAACAATTTTATAATGACATATTTTAAAGAAAACAAAATCCAAACATGAGAGGTGAGTTTTAATGGCACTATTATGTGTTCTTATTGGAAACATGACCACCTGGTGTGAAATCCTAGTAGCTGAACGCTTGAGCAAGCACACTTTTTTAAATGATGGCCTCAAAAACACAGAACCATGGTTGCATTTATCCGCTGTCCACCCACATGTATCGACTTGTGCCCTGGAAATCAGTACAGGGCCAGAACCAGAGAAAATATCCCTTCTAGTCTCCAGAATGACAACCTCTCTTGTCACATCCTTGGTAAATGTTCATGGCTCACTTGCAGGCTTCATATATAATGTGAGGAAAATGTTAAATTCTACTTAAACACTTTTTGGTTTGGGAAATATAAACACGTGGAAATAAGGCAAATAGCTAAAACGTTTTTTTTGCACTATTTTTAATTGTGCTGGAGGAAGGCACAGATTTTAGGCAGCTAACTGCAGCTTTGCATGTGCTTTAAAAATGAAAATGCCCCTCAGCAGTTATCACAACAATGCTCTCTTAAATAGGCCATCAATAGTCAAGCACTCTTACCCAGGGCTGGACTGGGAACCAAAAGTGGCCCTGGATTTTTTTTTCAAAGTGGCCCCATATTTCGTCGAAGGAGCGAGCATAGCGCGTGAGCCCAACCTTTCTATGAGGGGATTGCGAGTATCCCCCAAGAAGATGTTGAATAAAATTAGTGCATTTAAACCATGTTATAATCATATATGGATTTTAAAAATTCATGTTTTAAGTAAGTTCATGATCTCATAAAGTATATCTTCAATGATAGATGGACAAACCACGAGTGCAATATCAGTCTCAATAAACATAAGAAACATATCAAATAATACATGGATTGTAACAAATGTTTTTATTAAGTAACAGAACAAGATGCACATATAGGGGCACATTCTTAAAAACGAATGCAAATAAAACAGCTGAGATAATGCACTTTTTTATTTGCATTAGTTTGAGAAATGGGCAGGTCACCATATTCTCAAATGCACCTCATTCTCAAAGGTATCTCATCACTTGTGCCAAAATATGTACTGACAATCTGACCGAGTCTCCAAAGGGCCCAGGCAGAGCTTTACAATGCACATATTGAGCTTCCCTAAAACATGCAGGGGCCTTCGAACACATAGGTAGTGGCCCCACATCTCAAAACAGTGCAACTAAGGCCTCCTGGGGGCCCAATCACATACAAGGACTGCCCAACACATATAGGGTCCATCAGCACTACATGAGACTCTGCATTACACAGGAGCCCCTCAGAACACACAGGGGCCACTCAGCACGCACTATGCGCCCCCCATACATGGCCTTATTCACATGCGGAGGTTGGCCCCTCGGCACATAAAATGTTGATCAGTCCATTTATGGGGTACATCAGCGCATGCAGGACTCATCAACACTTTCAAAGAGTGCTTCGGTACATGAAAGGCCCCTGCATATACAAGCTCTCCTCAGCAACTAAAGGCCCATCAGCACACAGTGGAGCACCACTCATACAGGCAGGTATAGGCCCTTGCTACACTGGTAGAGGCGCATAGATAGGGCGGCGTTACCCCATACTGCAAAACAATACCAGGACGCGAAACGGGACAGGACAGCGTTGGGGGAGCAGTGGTAAGTGGCGACATGGGAGGGAATAGGCAGGTAGGCAGGGAATGGTCTGGGAAGTGGAAGGGTCAGGTAAGGAGAGCTTGGATGAGTCATCGGAGTTCCACGTAGTGCCCCCAGATAATGAAAGTGGGGAGGCCTGTGAAATATTGGTGGGCACTGGTGGTGTCCCCCAGAGAGTTAGCAAGTGGCATAGGTGGGTGGGAGAACAGGGAAAGGATTGTGATCTTTTTTCCAACTCCAGTTGCACAAACATTTAAGCACAATGGATCTTTTTTCACCCATCACATAGAACCGAATGGGAAACCATGCATAGAGGGGCCCAAAGCACACAGTGGGCCCCATGAAATACAGGAGCCACTCCGTATGCACAGAATCTGCTCACAACATTCAAAGGTCTGCCAGCACATAAAGGGGCCCCTCAGCACAGAAAGGGTCTCAGCACACACACACAGGGGCCTCTTGGCACACATCGGGCCCCTTAGCACAAGCAGTGCCCCATCTCATATACTGTGCATATTCAGGCTACACAGCACAACAAAGGCCTCTTCTGCCTGTAAGAGCTGATCAGCACACATGCAGGTCCTCATTGCACACACATGACACCTCCACACAGCAGAGTGTGCCTCATTCTACCCCGCCCCCATAGCACATACAGTGCCAAACTCCACAAAAAGGGCCCCTTAGCAGCTACCTCAGCAGACAGAGACCTTTCAGTAAAGGGGTGAGTGACCCTGTAATCCAAAGAACAATGAGGAAGGATTACACAAATAATAACAAATTGCTCTTTTATTCTCTCTCCCTATCACACTCTATCTCCCTCTCTCTAATATAGTCCCACCTCCCTACTTCACTGTCTGTCTACCCTTCTGTCCCTCTCTCTCTACTGCACTCCCTCCTTAACACACTCCCTCTGCCTCTAGCCCACTCTCTGTAACCGGTCTTCTTTATGAGTACCTCGCTCTCTTCACCACACACTGTTCACCAATCGTTCTCACCTCACACTCTCTTGCTCTCCTGCACCCTACTTACCTCTCACTCACCCTTGTATACATTGTGCCACACACCCTGAATCTATTTTCATCCTCCCAACAATACACATTCATACGCCATTTGCTGGCAGCACCCTTGTTGTGACACCCCCCTTGCTCCCTGTCTCTCTTACCACCTTGCACAGAGCCCATGATATCATCTGATGATAAAGCAGTTATAACGCAGCTATAAAACAAGTGTTTCAAGGCGCGACCAGGCAAAGGGGGGAACAGAGGGAAGACAGAGACAGCGATCTTATTACCATCTTATGCACCCTATTTATTTCTCTAAACCTGTTGACATTTGAACCTTGGGTCTTTTTCACCATTGCAGGTAAAGCTCTCTTTTGCACCTTAGCTCTAACTCGCATACACTCAACAATTCATAAGAAACAGTCAACATATTTCATCTAGTAAACTCAGTCACTCGGCGTGTTACACAAATCAAAGAAATAAAATAAGTCAATAAATTAAGCTAGGTTATACCCACACTACAACATTCATAATAGCAACGCCAACTTATCATTTCCAATTGTAAACGCTGGATATTCAGAGCCCCCCCAAACATACGATGTCCAAAAGCATTTGATAGAATGCTAGAATGACAGTGGATGGACATAAGCCAGAATATAACCAGAACACACGATGACTCAGGAACCTGCCGCTCATCTCAAAAACAGCAGACAGAGCAAAGCAAAGCAGAATTGCAGTTGCTCTCCCAAGGCAATGCAGGGCCCGGTAGCATACCTCGCTCTGACCAGGCAGGCTTGCATTGAAACTCATTCCTTCCCTAATGCCACCCACCCTTCCCTCCTCAGAAGACCATGTGCCATATAATGCCAAATGCAGGCCCCAGCAGCATAACTCGGTCTGACATCATTCCTTCCCTAGTACCACCCACCCTTCACTCGAAAGGAGACCAAATGTAGGCTGTCACTACTTGAACTCAAGCAGTGGGGCCAGAAGGTGCTGTCACTGATTGACGCCAAGACATATGGACATATGCTGTGGAAATGAGGTGACTACTTTAGTTTAAGAGCCATTTTACTGCCACTGGGTAGAAACGTTTGCAGCAGGTAAAACGTGAGTGTGCCAGGCACGCACCAGCAAAATGATATATACATTGCTGCCGGGCAAGCATACACGCCAACTCCTCCTTATTCGGGAAGGAGAATCACGATTTTGCAGACACAAATGTTTTTCCCATAAAGTTTTACCTTCTAAAATCCCTCGCCCCATTCAAGTCTATAGGCGAACTGAATTCTACTTATTTCTGTCTCATAATCTCCCACTTGTGAAGGGGGAGGGAGGGGTCTCATTATGGAACCATCCACATTTCGTGCCTAATGTGTTAAAAACGTTGGTCTTGGGACACATCTGAGCAAAGCGCCTATTGCACTCAAAAGCTTAGATTGCTACGAACACTGCATGCTGATGCTCCCTATACGTTCCATACCCGGAACACAATAAGAAATTAACATATTTATCAACATGAAATCATTGAGAGCCATGCTAGACTCACGCAAGCAGTCTAATTACTGCACCAGGCCAGCTACTGCTCGTTGAAGATTCTGTGCGTCACTGGCAGCCACAACTTTTAAAAGAAAACAAGCGATAGCCCCCATCTCACGCGCACTGCCATTGCCCTACATTCCCCAGGGCAGGGAACCTCGACGGACAGTCCTTGAGAGCTCTGTCCTGGGGAATGATTTGAGGGACTGGCTGCCGCTGCAAATAATGCACGATTCAAGAAAAAGCTGATTTTGTTCAGTAAAGTAACTTGACTTGCAGGCTTTAAGTTAAGTTACTATACTGAACAAAATCATGCATTTCATCAACAGTAGCAGTGAGTGACCATCACAGACCAGAGGAGACCTGATTTGAAACTTCTCTGTACGTGAAAAGGTCGCAAGGTGTGCCGGAGTGCATGTGCTGCACCCCGTGGTGACCCTTGCAGTGTGCACGCGATGCCCCTGTTGTGCTCCCTGCAGTGTGCATGTGGAGGGCACGTGGTGATATGGGTCCCATTCTGTGTGCAAGGTGCATATGTTATGTGCTGGGTCTTCTATAGCGCTCTTTTTGTCATTTGCATGGCCACCTCTTGGCGCTTTATGATGTGTTCGGTGGTGCCATAAGGGAACCCCACGTGGCCTTTGGAGGGGTGGAGTGAGGTGACTCTCGCCACAGCCACGCGGACTGGAGGACGTGTCATGGGTACACAACCTTTGGAGTGTTGTGGTGACATGCACGGATGATGCCACTTGAGACAGTCTGGGCTGAGACGAGCCACTTGCAGACACCGGCCGGAGTCTGACCTGGTGCCAGGGTCGGGCTGGGGAATAACATTATCTCGAGCACCTTGAACAAGTGGCCCACAGTTGCAAGTGGCAATTCATTGCTTTTGTGACAGACTGTTTGAGTAGTACCCAAGGGCGAGGCTTTTGATAAAATGTGATGCAAATTGTGCAATTTAAACAAAATGTATTCAGCAACACTGGTCAAAACTACTAGCTGCAGAGCGAAGTAACTTGTCAAACCGGTCCACAAAGAGTGGCCCACTATGTTTAAAAAAAACAGGCCCAAACTAGCATTTTGTTGTGTTTTTGGTTCGGGCATTGCCTTATTGCCCTACCAGCAGAGACAGGCCGGGGTAGGTCATGCTGCATCGACCCTCGGCTGGGCTCTCCCTCACCCAGGTGCTGAACCTACACCAGCCGAGCATCGATGTGCTTACCCAGTCTGGCCTAGACGGTTCTACAGCCCAATAACAGGGCTCTAGGGAATGATTTCAAGCAGCCACTGCAAGTTAACTTTACTTACGTGGACAATCTCGAGTCGAGACTCGAGATACATATCATCAATGTGCAGTGTGTCTCGCTAGTCGCTTCTCACCTGACAATCGATCGATCTTGTGGCTTGCAATGCCAGGCCTCATGCAGCCCGGACCAGCTGCCTGCCTGCTAATGTGTGCACTGTGCGCGCAGGCGCAGCCTGGGCAGCAGGCAGGGCACGTGCGGTTCCAATCTGGTGCCCAGCCCAGGAGGCCCTGCGCAGGCGCGGGCCCAGCCCAGATGCTGGGAAAAAATAAATAAATGCCGGTGCCGCTGCCTCGGTCAGTGGTGACAGCCAATTCAAGGCAAACCACCCAGACGGAGGCGAGGAAAATCACGCGATGTGTTTATGCTAACACATGTGTATCCTTCCGCTCAAAAAGAGGCCCTACAGGCCAGAGGCCTACCGGGGGATGTCCCGGTGGGGCAGTCCAGCCCTGCTCTTACCTATAACTAAAACATTACTTGCAACAGCGCCTCAATGCCCCTGTGCCGTTAGTGAGCTTTACAAATCTAAAAAAATAAAATGGTAAATTGCACCCACTTTAAACGCTCTGCTTTAAGAAAGAAAGTGATCAGTGCTTATGAGGCCTGCAGCACCTATCAGGCCGCTGGGGGGTTGCGGATTGGAGGGGGGTTGTCTCTCCAGAGTTGCAGCAGGAGGTTGACGGGAGACAAGTTGCCTCCCCAGAAGAAACAAAAGGGAGCCAAACCTTGAGGGACAACAGCTGCTTTTGAAAAAGATATTCCAGCAAGCTTCCCCGTCATGCGGGCTGCAGAGTGTGCCCCCTGTGTCCTCAGAGTGGACTGCAGCAAGCTTAGGGACTCTGAGCACACGGCCCACACTGCAGCCTGCAAGAGGGAGTCAACGCGGCACAGGGCCAAGTGCAGCCGCACATGCTGCACACGCCTAGCGCCGGCCCTGTCAGTGGGATTCAAGTAGGGAACTAGAAGGACTAGAGCCTTAAGGGATGGGTTAACGTCCAACGCTCTGGATGAGAAAGTTAATACTAAAGTTGTTCCTGCACTCCTCTCCCAACAGAAAATGTTATTAGTAAAAAGAAAACTTCTAGTGTCAGACCGACTGTCAACTACATGCAAAATAGAGCCCCGCGCAGTGATTGCCTCACGATCTTTTGCTGAAGCCCACTCTCTTATAGCTGAAATGAACAATTTCCTGGGCTTGTTTGACTCGTTAACCAGCCTTCGTACATGGGGAGGGAGGGTCTTGTAGCCCATGATCTCGTTGTCTCTGCCGAACTTGGGAATCCTGAAAATGCTGGATGCCCGTGTCCCACAAATGAAAGCGTGGGAACAGTGTTACCCCTGACACCCACTGACGCTCCCCCTGAGATGACCGCAGGGGTGGGGGGCACTGCCCCTGAACCCGATTCCGCAATGTCTACCCGCACCACCTGTATAACGCCTAGAACCACTGCAACCTCTGTAGCCTCAGATGTTCTAGACCTTCGACTTCCCAGCTACTCCCTCGCCAGCTGTAATGGAACATCTGTTACATGGGATAATTTAACGCAGCTCAAGATATCTGAAGAATAACTCTGCCCTGTTAATCTGATGAATTTAACCCCATGGGTGTGGGTACTAGCAGGGCCTTTTGGTGACTTTCCACTAGATAAGACACTGTGGGCCTCATTACAAATCGCCCGGTATGGAAACAGTGGCGGTAAACCCACCGCCACCGTTGTTTCGATGCCGGGCGATTACAACTCCTGCAGGCGGGAGGTAATGTTCCTGCCAGGTCTGACCTGGCGGGTTTAACACCGCCCGCCTGCAGGAGGACGAGGAAACACCAGCAGCATTACGAGATGCTGCCGGTGTTTCCACTTCCCCATTCCCTTTGAGTCCCATGGGACTCAATGGGGATTAACAACATTCCGCCTCCGTGATTTCTGGAAAACCGGGGTTGTAATGCCCCGGTAATTCCGGGAATCACAGAGGCGGAATGGTAATGCGAGTCCGGCGGTAACCAGGTAACCAGGTGGTGGCCCTGTGTCTTGCCCTTCTTCTGCGAGCAAGTGGCTAACGTTTTACCAACTCATCCAGCTGCGAGTGGGCACCACCTTGCGTTTGCCAGTGTAGCACTGTTCTGGTTGAAATTTTCCAATTTAACAATTGTTTTTTCATTTGATTGAACTGATGGGTGGTGGAGTGAGCAAGGGGGGGTATCCAACCAGCCTTGGGGACAAGAAAAAATATATGGACGATTGTTTGCCTGTCCCTGAAATTAGCTCTGATAACTCTGGTGTAACCCAGAGTGATAGGGGGCTTGTTAACGGGCCCAAGATAATTACCCATCTTTTCATTGGACCAGCAGATGAGGAGACAGAACCAAATAATTATGCCTGCAATGAATCAGACTATTGTTCCCAGTCCTTTCTGCTGTACCACCCTTCCCCCCCCGTTCCCCACATAGCTATTGCCCGTGGGAAATTATCAGCCTTGGAAGGGCCACAACCCAGATGGGTCATTCTTTGGGCAGTTTAACTGCTCCTGGTATCAGGGCGACGTTGTCACAGGTAGGGGGATCACTCTATCTTCACAGGGTCCCCAAGCTTGCCCCAAACCACCACGAACCTAGAGATGCCCTTTTAAATAAGTGCCTCTGTTGGCTCTGGGTGGTGACGGACTGCGCGCTTGTCAATCGGGAGCAAATTCTATGCTGTACCAGGACCTGTCGACAGGCAGCCAATACATTTGATTCCATTGGAATTGATCTTGGTGACCACGACTAGTGGAGGGGATATTAAACCTAAATAAATCAGGTGGACCCCCACCTAATTCTCTAACAGCCTTTTGCCTTGTGAAAGAATCTTCCATCGGTCTGTGCTCACAGGAGCAAATGCTGCTTTACTATGGAACAGCCCCCCAAGCAAAGCCCCTTTGTTCAGACCATCCAGGGTCAAGGTTCTCCGACACACTTTTTGTCATTTTTGTGTTCTAACGCCGATTGTAGGAATGTATCCAGCTATTCTGTAATAACCAAGAGATACCCAGACCATGTTCAATCTCTAGCTGGCTTAATCTGTCTGTATTCATATGGAAAAAATATTTGTAATGTTTTATATTTGTGTAATACTTTAATGTCTTTTAGCCAAAATAAAGTAATGATGATGATGATGATGAAAATGCAACATGCAGCCCTTTACCTGGTATTTTTACTGCACGTGCTAAACACGAATTGTACCCCTTTAATAAAAATAAAAAAATCTGCAACTATTGACTTCATGCTACTCAGTTTGTGATGTGAAAGTGGCAGTAGCTCGAATTACATGTGGTGATAACAGACTTGACATTTCTGCTTTCTGCCATGTCCCTTAGGCGGCGAGTGGCGCCTCAAGTATGAGCGTTCTCTGAGGGAGATTGACTTCACCAAGAAGCGCCTGCAGCAGGACTTTGAGGACAAGTTGGAGGTGGAGCAGCAGAGCAAGCGCCAGCTCGAGCGAAGGGTGAGTCGTAGCAGCCAGAGCGCAGGGCCAGCTCCAAGGAAACCCCTGCTATCCACCAGACCTCACCACACGGGACTGAACCAATCTCAGGAGTGATTTTTCCTCATGCATAGCCTTATGAATCAGAAGTAGACATTGTATTTACTATTTGTATAGTGCACAGTGCAAACTGCAATGTCTTTAAGTTGTTACTATGGTATCAACCTGGCAGATGTGAAAGAGGGAGTCAGCCAAGTTGGTTATTTACCCGTGGGTGTGCAGGTCTCTGGGCAGACTCTCGTCCCCCGGAGGTGTGCTACCTGCTTGGAAATGTCCTTCTTTGGTTCCTGTAGTGCAGTCAGTGTCACTGTTGTCATTTGGAGCTCCCATGGCGTGATGCAGGGGGTAAGGAATAATGTTGAAGGGTGCGGCAGGCTGTCCATGAATTGGCATACACCCGGAAGCAAGGTGAGCTCTGCCAGGACGTAGATGCTCTTTAAATTCTCTTGTGCATTTAGAGGGTCCAGGGAACATTAGCAGGAAGGACTTCACCCCAAATCCTCTCACTGGTCCTGGGGTTTGTTAGTGGTGTTCCAAGCCCACACGTGTGCCTTATGCCCTTCCTCTCTGTTCCCTCCACTCCTCACAGTTGGCTGACCTGCAGGCTGATGGCGATGAAACACAGCGGGCCCTCCAGCAGCTGAAGAAAAAGTGCCAGAAGCTGACATCGGAGTTGCAGGACACCAAGCTGCACCTGGAAGGGCAACAAGGGCGGAATCACGAGCTGGAGAAGAAGCAACGCCGGTGGGTAGCAGCGCGTGGGCTAGCAAGGTCTGGCACGCCGCTCCAGTTACCACAGATCACACGCACGTGGGAAAGGTGCAGGGTGGACGCCTTAGAAGTGGTCTACATGTTTTGGGACCCCTTCGAGTATAGGGTGGATATAATACAAGCCTGGTTGAGTTGTGGCACACGTGGCTTAAAAGACTCCAAATGTAATATTGACCCCTCAGAAAAAGGGGTGAGACATAGCATGGACCTTGGAGCACCTCTACTTTGTGTAACTTGCTGAAATTAAGTAAAGGCAAAGTGGAAATGTTATCTAGTGGGGGAGAAGTGTAGTGTTAACATATAGTTCTTATGGACTGTGGCTAATGTCCAGGTATTAAACGCGGGATGGATGCAAATTGGATAAATCCGAATTTAGGCAGTACACTCTTGATTCTTAGGAGTCTTGCTTGCCTTTCTCAATTTTACAGCTACTCGTTCAAGACATATTTAATTAATGTTATTTTTAGGACTATTTTAGTCTTTATAGTTCTATATGCCAATACTTGTTACTTGCCTATTCTGAGCCTTCAGTTTGTAGCTGTTTGTTCTTCACTTGGATGACAATTTTCATACTGGGTATTAATGTTTATTTGGGCTTATTCTAGCTCCATTTGACTAACCGTTTTTAGTATAATTTGGATAGAGACGCGGAAAAGGTGTGAAGTATTTTGTTTGATAATTTTGAAACGTCATTTCCTTTACCACCATAGTCTTTCATGCGCATTGTGAGCCATCCTAGCAAATGGAAGGTTTTCAATCAGTCTTAACCTGTGGTCTTGGTATTACATAGGCACCTTTGATATATATGGGCTGCATGTAACTGTCTCAGTAGAAACGGGCTGCAGGTACAATGGACATGTGAAAAGGGCAGCAGCTAGTTTGCACACATTTGATATGGGATGCTGGCAACATGGGCTCATTAGATCTGGGATGCAGGCAACATGGGCTCATTAGATGTGTTTTAGGTCAGATTGACATATTTGTTATGGGCAGTAGGTAACATGCAAAACAGAGGTGATGGCTGGAAGATTTAGAATTAATCTTAACCTTTGGCATTGCTCTGGGAAACCCTCCACACCATCGTTCTTCATTCTGCCAAACCATTACAGAAAGGGGAAAGACCACATGCAAATCAGGCTTGGTCCCATCCCCATGGGGGCAGTCCAGGCTGAAGTGCTGGGTCGCATCCCTTTTGCACAAGACCACAAGTATCCCCGGACATGTTTCCGCCTCATCGGGTGTCATCAGTGAGGAGTAAGTTGGGTCTCCAGGCCCAGGGGGCACGGGACCCACATCTGGGCATAGACGCCCCACTCGGGGTGACCATAGCAAAACAAAAGAGGGTGATGGCTGGAAGTTTTAGAGTTAATCTTAACCTCTGGCATTGCTCTGGGCAAACAGTGGTGTGAACGGGTGCCCAGAGCAGTGCCAATGGTTCAGATGTGCTCAAAACCTTCCACCCATTACTCTTTTGGTTATCGTTTGAGCATACCCTCTCTCATAGAGGGAGACAGACATGGCCCCTGACTTTATGTGCCATAGGGGACCAAACTGCGCCTCACTGATGAGGCCCAACAAGGCCAAAACATGTCTGGGGCTGCTTGTGTTTGCGTGCAGAGGAGACCTGGCCTAGTAGTTTGGGCTGGGCTGCTCCCATTGGTGGCAGTCCTGGACTGATTTGCATATGGCTTTACTTCTTTTTCAATGGCACAGATGGGATCAAAACGGTGGCGTGGAAGGTTGCTGAGAGCAGTGCCAGTGTTTCAGATGTGTTCAAAACCTTCCACCCATCACTTGTTTGGTTACTACACCTAACATGCACACATTGGATATGGACGGCAGGGAACATGGTCTGTAAGTAAGATGGGCATGTTAGATATACATTGCAGGTAACATGGACTGGTTACATATGGGTTGCATGTAACATGGACTCATTAGATATGGGATGTAGGTAACGTTTAATTATGGGTGACCACTCGTTTGATATGGCTTGGAGATCTTATGGATTTAGGTAATATGGAAACATTCTGTATTGATTGAGGCGATGGGCATATTATATATGCACTTGGGGCAACATGCACCTATTAGGTATGGGATGCAGGTAAAATGTATGAGCTACTGATAATGTGGACTCATTAGATACAGGTTGCAGCTTAGGTACCATAGACTCATTAGATACGGGCTGCTGGTAACATGGACTTGTTAGATCTCGGCTGCAGGTGATATGGTTTCATTGTATGGGTGACAACGCTTTTGATTTGGGTTGGAGATCGTGCGGTGCAGGTTAAATGGACACATTCGGTATTGATTGAGGGAATAGACGCATTATATATGGACTGGCACGTATTAGACATGGGGTGCAGATGAAATGTACGTTTTGGGCAGAGTTCGTAGTGGTGGGGTTCTTTTTCTCCAAAAGGGGCCTGAATTCGCCCTGAATCGGATAGAAACCAGGGAAGGTCTCATAAACGAATGCATCTATTGGTTTTGTTCTGTGAGTGGCTGCATGTCCATGATCCACGAAAACAGTTTAAGCAGCTGCATTCGCAGGGAGACAACACTTTTGATTTTATTTGGTTAGAATTCAAGGTGATAAGTGGTCCAAGGCCTTTTGGGCATTGATTTAAAATTGTACCCTCCACCCAACTGCATGTTCGGATGTAAAGCCCATCCTCCGTGCAGTGATGGTTCTCTTCTTGAAGATGGATTTCTGCGTCCCGTACTATCTGAAGTTAATTTGGTCCCATTAGGATAGTATAGCCCGGGTAATCTTAACCATGGTAACCCGACTCTCATTGAGGAGGAGGGCTTGGACTCGGTGAAGTGACTAGGGTCTGCACCTATGAATTTGCCTCCTTTGGCTGTGGTGGAGCAGACATCTGTAGGAAATCTGGGGGTGGAAAAAATAGTATCCTGAAACATAGCAGGATTGGCCAAGAATGTAATAAATAGTGAATGGGTGGAATACATATGGACGTTTTAATATAATTTGCTTACAGGAGACGTGGGCCTTAATGTAGCAATAAGCCACGAGACAGCGGGCCAATGTCGGCCCAGGTAATGCCCCCGGGCCCATAGTTACACGCCATTATGCTCAGGGGCCTTAACGAGGCCCCTGGGGCATCACTGCAGGCGGTATTGGCCCACCGTCAAGGGGCTTATTGCCATTAGTACCTCTGCCCATTAGACCAGGGTACTAATTGCATTTCTTTCTATTCCGATACACGGCAGCGCTTCGGAACAGAAAAAAAGAGAAAAAAAAAGTCAAAGAAAATGGCTGCCAGGAAAGGGAAAACGTAGTCCATTTTCCCTTTCCATGGCAGCCATCGGGAGCGGACGCACCGGGAACAGAAGTGTTCCCAATGCGTTCGCTCCCGAGAAAAGAAAAAAAAAAAGGTAAGTGGTGTTGGGAGGGCAGGGAGGGGATAGTTTGCAGGGGAGGAGGGTGGAGGAAAAAAAAACATACCAGAGTCCCCAGCGGGGGACGAAGGTGGCCCCCAGCCATGCGGAGGCCCGGAGCGGGGATTGCCTCATTTCGGGCCTCCTCATTGGCTAAGGGCCCACCACGCCCCCCACCGGGAACAAACGGAGGCACCGAAGTGCGTGCGAGGGATTCCCGGCTTGGTAATTCCCCGGCAAGGGCCAATCAAAATGCTTGTTACATTCTGGTTGACCCTCGCCGGGTACTTATGGATCATCACTTGCAGCGATATACGTCTTTTCACATTGTGGCCAAAAAGAGAGTTGGGGGTCGACTCAACACATGGGTCGACTCCAAATTTAACTGTTTTCTCATCTGTTGCCACTGGTTCTGATGATCTTCAAGAAATTCATTTTTAGTAATCTCACGACACAAGGTGAGGTGCAGACTTGTATTTTATTTGATTGACATCTATAACCAGCCCTACAGTAAATCTGAAATTTTTACTATTAACCTTCTACAAAATAGGGTAGAGTTGGTTAGAGCGAAATCCCGGAGTGAACTCAGTAGTTGGGGATTTAGAGCCACTGCGCCACTTTGAGCATGTGCTAAACAACGAAATTGTACTGTGGATTATCCTACTTTGAGAGCAGATATCCCACAGCATACACACAAGCTGGCACTCGGCATCAGTCGAGTTCTGATTAACCTGGTGCTCAGGGCCACCAATGGTAGAATGCCAGGTGATCAACCGGCTAAGAATACTTTTGTCAGTGGAGTAAAATCTTCCCAGATAATGATATATTCTTAAGTATAAGGGATTGGTCCGTATAAGTGGACAAGTGGGTCGATTCTCGATCTGATGGTGACTATAGAACACTTTGTGTAAGACTTGCGTTTAAGATGATTGCTTATGCCGTGGCCTGTGGGCCCCCTGTTCTTAACATTCTTGTGTCTGGCCATGCCAGGCAGAAGATGAAATGGCAAGCAATAGTTGATGATAATCTTGAATAATCTTGAATCTGTCATTTATTAGAAAGTGTTACCGGAACTGGAGGCAGTGTTTAGCTCTCATGTCCCTGCAGGAAGTATGACTTCCTTATTTGAGGGCATGATGGTGATGGTGAAGATAGGCTCCACATGTTTGCTCTAACACTTGGTATGATAATGACTGTCGTAGAGGCAAGAGAGAGATTGGTGAGTTGGTCAAACATGGAGTCCCATGGGACACCCTCGCTCTTCAATGAAGCAGGGCCAATTATAACAACTTGGTTAAAGCTAAAAAGAAGGATTATGATCATGGCAGGAGCTGTTGGATGCTATTGGTGGAAAAGATAGCGCTGAGTTCTGTAGAAAATATTCACAGACCAGAAAGCATGGCAATGATCAGCTGGCCTGTTGTATCTCGGAGAACAAATGGTTTTATCATTTTTCCAAATTGTATGCCCCTCCGGAACTTACTGGTACTTTACTTCGGATGAGGTGCTCCCGAGCTTAAATTATCTTTTACTAGGAAAGCGTTGGAGTCACAAAAGTCAACTAAGGATCCCGGTCCTGATACGGGCATTTTTAAATAGATTAATAGGTAACATGACATTTGGGCACCCTTCTTCTACTGCATATTCAATGTAGCTATGGAATCAGACAAAACACCAGAATCCTGGACTAAGACCATAATTATTCCTCTGTATAAAAAGGGGGGTGGGTGGTGGGCAGGATCACGCTGGGAACTATAGGCCAATCTCACTCCTCGATGCTTCTGGCAAAATATTTGCCGGAGCATCGTTAGCACATTTGGAAGACTGGGCACGTGAACAAAATATCATTAGTCATCTTCAGGCTGAATTCCAACCAGACCTAAGCACAATAGATCAAGCATTCCAACTCCAGCTGTTGCTTTAAAAGTATGTCCATTAAAGGAAGATGCTTTTGTATGCTTTATTCATGGCCTTGAAATGCGCCTTTGACGTTGCCCCTGGGGCAAAGCTGTGGAAAGTCCTAATAGAGCTTAACATCCCCATGCAGCTCTTTTGTGGGATTCTCGGTCTATATAATGGCAACATGGCTAGAGTCGGGTGGGTGGAATCCAGCAGGGGCTCTAATGGCACCAATCCCCATTGTGCAAAGGGTGAGACAAGGATGCATTCTTGCAGCAACTTTATATCAACAAAATTATACTCAGACTCACCGACCTCCAATCTGAAGCACCCAAATTAGGGGCGGATAAAATCCCGCTTTTACTATTTGCGGATGATGCTTTGTTGCTTTCAACGGCACCCGCAGGTCTCTGCCAGCATTCAGAAGCATTTTTCATTAGTTTTGAGAAGATCAGGTCATTGGTCTTTCATAAGCCTGGGCAGAGGGGGCCCATCTACTTGATTACAATTGAAGGCCACAGCATAGAGCAGGTGGACTCCTTCGTGCGTTTAGGCTTTGGGTTTTCTGGTAATGGCAGTTGGTCTAGGCAGGTGGACCTGGGCTGTGCTATCCCTGGAGAGACAGAGCAGTGCTATCCTGAAGTTTAGTCAAGACCATGGCAAAGGCGCTTATCGCCCTGTCCCGCAGCTTTACAATCAACAGGCTAGAGCTCTGCTAGTTTTGGTGCTGAGTTATGGGGCTATTCATCTACATCTGGATTGGTTGCAATTGAGTCACTTTCTCAAAAAGGGGTGTGTCTTCCAGCGTCTACCCGTATATGATGTTGCGGCTGGAACTTCACCAGGGCCTCATATGTGACTTCATTGCCATCACTCCAGTTCGATATTGGTTGCGTCTATGGTCCTCACCCCATTTGAGCAAATCCAGAGAGGCCATGGAGGACGCTTTATCTCAGAGTGTAAGTTTGTGATTGAAATGGGGCTCTCGTGTGCATACTACACTGCAGGAGCTAGAACGTGTTGAGCTCCCATGTCTTTATTAGCCCAGAGATTTAATTATGTGCAGCAGGAAATTGTGAACTTAGCATGTACAAGGACCATTCCTTTAACGGATTATCGGTCCCTGAAGATGCATCATAGTTGTGAAGAGTACATAAACTGTGTGGCCTTTTATATCAAATTCCGATTTTGAATGCTACCACTCCCAAGATCGGTTGTTGGTGTAGCACATGAGCAACCATGATCTTTGTCCCTAATGCCATTTGTGCAGGGAACATCCAGTGCATTTTCTCTTGTTATGCCCGTTTTACAATCATTAGGACTCGTTTCCTTAAGCCCATGCTGAAATCATTTGCAGTTTAAAACCTCAGGGATGCGCTGGCCCTTTGATGTGGATTTACAAATAGGGTGGCAACCTTTATGGTGTCGCCCTATATTCATAGGGCTTGGGTTGTGAGTACCAAGGCTCTTACCTTATTAGGGCATACTGCAGAGGCGCATTCTGCTGGCAATTCCACGTAGGGGGGAGTAGGCCAAGTGGTTTGTTCCTGTTATGGTTCTATCCTTGTAGGGTTCATCCTATCGCTCGGGGAAAACGTTGGGTTAGTATTGCTTCGTGCAACACTTGTTCATTTATTATCCCTTTGGTTAATTGTCTCTGTGTATATTTTTAAGCACATTTTAAGTGAACAACTAATGGTCCGTTTTATGTGTTTATGAATTTGAGAAGTTCTCGTCCTTTTAGTGGTTTTAAAAACTGGGACTGATGTTGCTCAACTTGTGTTGATGCATTTCCTGTTTATCTTATGATTTGTATGCAAGCAGTGTTTTTATTTGTGTTCTATTGCTGCTGCTACTGCTTAGAATGTGGTGTTTTGCTTGATGTGCCTATTTTATTGTTTTTTTATGTGTGTCATTAATGTACCTTTATGGCTGTGGCCGAAATAAAGTTATTGATGATGAAATGGATGGATTGGGGGTAAACTGACTCGTAACATGGACACCTTTTGTTATTGCTAATGGTAACATTGACAAGTAAGTAGTCTCTAAAGTTGCAGTGTCTGTATCATATAAATACTGTGGTGCAACTGGTTGGTGGTTCTACAGTTTTCCACCGAGCGGGTTGGCTGGATTTGAGGTATGCCTCCACTTTCTCCTGCTAGTGCCTGTTCAGCACAGGACCTTGTTGAGACAAACTGCCATGTATGCCAGAAGGCCACTAGGAGTTCCTGGACTATCGGAAAGCCCCACAACATCCACCGGACAAACGGAGGACTCAGTCAATGGCAAGTTCAAACTGTGGTTTATTACAGACAAAACCAACAGGGATCAGCACAGGGACAGAAGAAATGCATGGACAGCTCAACTTCTCCTGTCTCGCAGGCCAGTTTTGTACCCTAATGATGTCAGTGTGACGTTACAACCTGGGTCCTTCTCCAGAAAATCTATCGGACCACTGGCTTGGCCGTCAGGAGCATAATAACCTATATGGTCGCATATATGTGTTATTCTTCTGGCTCTCCCATTTCATGTGGCTGGCCTGGTCCATCCCCAAGTCGCTATCTATAACAATGTTGCAGTGTGAGGGTCTTACCATTGGTTCTTGCCCGTTGCTACCCACCCCTAGGATACTAAACCTAGATTGGCTAGAGCGGACGTCCCCAGGCCTGGGATCTGCAAAAGGTTCTCAGCTCTTGGTATACCTTTTCAAGGTAGTAAGAATGAGTACGTGTCTGCATTCTAACTTGTGTGTACCACCTTAGGCTATTAGAGTGCTTGGCTTGTTTGCTCTGTGCAGCACCTGTCTCACATTGTAACAACTTTGTTGCGGTCCTCTGTCTGGTAGCATGAGATCGGCTCTTTCCCAGCGCCAATCACTGCCTATTGTCTGCGTCGGCCAGGTCACATGTTCAGAGACCATGATTTGGAGCTGTGCAACTCTGAATTTTGAGGAATTATTTGTATTTATTGCAGCTGGTGCTACTGTCGTTCAGGGAATGGATTTTCACCCGTATCTTGTGTCCTTGTCAGTGGGCCCTGGCCCACACCTTTTGCTCTCTTGTTCTGCTTGAATTCAGCTCAGCTCTTCATGAGAGGCCTGTGGCCTGCTGTAGTTTTCCTAAACCATAATGTGGCGTCTAGTGTTCGTGCTATTCTATATTCTGCATAGGTTAGTCACACTTGGTTCTATCAGGTCCTATAGGTGCTCCTACAGTTCCATAAGGTTATTCGCATGTGAGCATCTGCAAGCTTTGCTCAGGATCTCTTGCCTCTTGCAGTTTGTGTTGCTGCGTTTAGCTAATGATAAAAAATAATAAATCAAGGACAGTCTGTCCTCTTTCTATATAACTGTACGCTTGTGTTCTTCATGTATTCAAGTGTGTGTTTCTGTCCTGATTTGCGGATGACACGTGTGCTTCATGTCTAACTCTGTTGAGTCGTGGTGTCTCTAACGACATCAGCAACATGGCTCTTTGGTGCTTTAATCAATACTGTCAATTGAGGTGTCTTTAGTTGCAGCCTGCGGCTCCTCGTCCATTCTGGGGTAGATTTGTACCACGCCTGGCCTGTAAAGCTTGCTGAGGGTTTACCTCTCGACATATTTGTCAACCATAAGTCTGTTCTGAATTCGTCCGAAATAGAATGGGTGGTTGCAATGTTTTGTGATCTTCCTTTGTGTCGTGTATTTCAGAGGAGGGGGTAGTATTCCCCATCCCTCTTCAACCTTTTAACCATATTCAATGGAAGAAAACTGTGTGTTTCCTCCAGTTTTTCATCTGTGACAAGTGTTCCCAAAACCCAGCACAGAGCGATTAATTTTTCATTGGTTAATGCTGCAGCGGTAACTCTGCTTCCTCCGTATGTGCGGGCCCTCTGGGCCTGTGGTTAGCTGCAGGGGACACAGGCTCTGCATCAGGACACATTTAGACATCAAGGCACAATTTTCAAGTGTTTATTGGGAGTGATTGTGCTTCCATGAAATAGCCTCCCCTGCACCCGCCCCTCTCCCAACCCTTCGTTCTCTGATAAGCAAATTGAGCGAAGTCTCCTGCCGTCCCTGGACAGTTAAACTCATTACAGCCCATGCGTTCCTACCAGCAGGAAAGGGATGTTTTGTGGTTTTATTGAGAGAGAAAAAAAGACAAATATGTGTGCAGTGGAGGGTGTAGTGTACTGGGGTGATGGGGGTGGGGAGGCTCTCTGTTCAGGCCGCTACTTGCCATGCGCCTTCCCATAGCAATGGCACCAGTAATACAGGAAATAATTGGTGCCTGTTCTGTATTTGGTCCCTGCTGGGTCTGGTGCGTCTCTTGTTTGCTTCTCGACAAATGAAAGTCAATTTCTTTTTTTTAGCCTTGTTCTATAGATGAGATGGATGTGAAGAACCTGTTCCAAAGACGGAAGCTCATTGGTTCCTGCTTTGCAGCCTCATTTATTGACGGCCTGCAGGGAAGTGTGCACGGAGCTGCTTGTTGCGAGCATGGGACTTGCAGACTAGTAAAATTAAAAGAATGAGAAAAGGCCACAGTAGGCAAAATTTGAGGCCGGCTGGCATTTCATTCTTAGAGTGGTCTGATAGGGTCATTGCCAGCGTTGGTTCCGCTCCTGTGGGACCCGGTGAGCGAGATAACGAGGGACTCATGGGAGGAAAGGAGAGCGTGCCACTGTTGCACATGCGCGGACAGTGGGCTCAGACACAAGGGGCTGCTTTAGATATTCACTACAGGGGCAAAAATCCCCCTGCGCTGAATATGAGCCAGCAATAGGCTTCATCCATTTCTAGGTGGAAACAATGCATTTTAGAGCACATGTCACTGAAGACATGTGCAAAATCTAAAGAATGTGTACGTTGATTTCAACACATATCTCATCAACAGTCACCTAACCTGCTGTGCTACCTTGCCGCTTTCTGCGACTGTCCCTCAACTTCAAATGGAATTCAGCATTGCAGGTGGATCCCGGATACTGTTCAACGTTACTGCAAGAGCAAGTACAGTTCTTGTAGGTGGCTTCCTGACACTGCTCAAAGTCCTTGCATTTCAAAGTGCAGTTCATGTGCATGGCATTAAGGCCAATCGTGTTTTATCTGCTGCAGCAATGGCAATGCATGCAGTCTGATTGGCCAAGTACAGTCAGTCGGCAGTTGCAAAGAGTAAACCTATGAGAAATAGTAAACGCACCCCAAAAAATGCAACATGGCTCAATGCATATTCATCCCGCTGCTTTCTATAAGAAATATTTATTTAATGCTTGAAATCGGCGTGTTGGTTTGGGTTCTTTCTTTTTAATAAAATCTCATTATTCCTCTTTGGTCGACATTCTGTGGTGCATTGTTTCCCGCAGTTGTTGCTCTTGCTGGATCATTCCCAACAGGGGAAGTTCGGCGCTTTCTTCCTTCCCTGGGATGGCTGGAGAAGAGATCAGCCTGTTCTTGTGCCATGTACCAAGTTCACACTTTGGTGATGGGCGGAGCGTGCTGACGGGGCATCTGTGGCAAGGGGCCTCGCGAGAAATGGGCTCCGTGTTCTTGTAAGAAAGCATCTGACGCTGACGCGGGGTCTCCGGAGAAGAGCAGAGTGTTCCTGTAACTGGCGGGGTCTGGGGAGAAAGAGGCAGGGCCTCTGGAGGAAGGCAAACTGTTCTTCTAACAGAATCTCGCAATACTGGAGTGTGTGCCTTTGGAAACATGCAGTGTTCCTGTAAGTGTTGTGTGGTACAAAAGTAGGCTCCCTCGAGCAGGCTGAAGCATATATGTAACTTGACATATGTTTCATATAAAAGCAGGGTCTCTGGAGCAGGGCGAAGGGAGGGTATATGTAACTTGCCTTATATTGCGTATAGAAGCAGTCTCTGGGTCAGAGTGAAGTGTTGTGTCTTAACATATTTCATATAAAAGCAGGGCACTGAAGCATGGCGAATTGTGTATGTAATTTGTAGTATATTCCACATACAAGCAGGACAATGTCTCTATGCAACTTGCAGTATGTTACATTATAGAAGCAGGTACTTTAAAGCAGAGTGAAGTGTCTATGAAACTTGCCATATTTCGATCTATACCTATAAAAGTGAAAATGTGTGGGTGGCTGGGTTTGTGGCAAAGCGTTATTCCTTATACAATTCCACACCGTTTCACAAATCTGCATCAAATTTTGCATAGTTGCCTGTTAGGACCCTCCGGACAATGCTGGCTACATGACCTGTGTACACCCACCCCTTTCTTCGGATTTCAGCACAAGTCCAAATTAGTTTGTGGCTTGGCAAAGCGTTATTCCTTATACAATTCCACACTGTTTCACCAATCTGCACCAAATTTAGCATAGGACACTCCGGGCATGACTGACTACATGCTGTCAAGGGTTTTGACCCATGTTGAATCCTTAGACTGGGTAGATGTGGGGATGAGCTGTCGCCGCCCACATTCACGCCAGAATCCAGGAGAACTGCGCAGTTGGCACAGGACCACTCCAAAGATACAACCTTCTTGTGGGGGGTTAGACATCACCACTCTACTGTAAGGATGACAACAAAACAATGTTAAGCAAGGGTCCTATACTATCAAGCAAAAGACCACTCTATTGAAATGCAGTAATTCAAGACAGATCCCAAAAATGGATGCAATACCGGTACTCACCACTATCAGAAAGCCAGTGTTTTAAAACCACCAGACTTTTGTGTAAAACTGAACAGAGGAACCCAAACCAGGCCGAGGAAAGACTTGCTAAGAGGTGGACACAATGTAAAACTATATTCTGAAATGACTTGAAGGAAGTCATTATTTAATGTATATGTAAAAATTGTAAGTTTGATTTAAACTGGGAACTAAAGTGACATTTAGCTGAATTCTCCCTGACAACTACCCCCGACAGGAGAAACCTGCTCAGCCACTGTTCCCAGGCCTAGCTGCATCCTGCTTCCCCACCAAAAGGAGTTGACACCTCTCAGATTGGATTAAGGGAGGGGCACCTGCAGGAGGTTGAACAAAGCCTTGTCCTGGACTCAGGCAAATGTTATATTGGGGGGGCCGTAAAGTGGCTTCCTCTTGGGAGAAGTGGGAGGAGAAGTGCCTCTGGGAGCCACCCGAGCTGGAGGCGGGGGCAGACAGAAGCTTCCCCCATGTGCTTTGGAACCTAAACCACACCCATCTGGGCCAAACCACACCCATCTGGGCCAGAGCATAATTTAAAAAAAAAGATGGATAATTCATAGTAGGGACTTGTCAGAATTATATAAGTAATATCATTATTCTTGTGATTTTTCTGTGCACGTTTTAAGAGGTGTTAGGACCCTGTGGTGTATGCTGGGGGGTTGCTAGCGGAAAATAGGGTGTTACTCCAAATGTCTGCATGTTAAAAATGTGACACTTCATCAATTAATGTCCATACTCCTTGCGCACATGTGTGTAATTTTTGGTAAATGTCTGATATTGGTAAACCAGTCAAAAAGCGCAAAATGTTGTCATTTTTGAATGCAAGCCCCCAGGAAGATCAGAGGCGGACAAACATGGACCATAAGGAATATATAATGTGTACATGTAATTTCAACAAATTGTGTATCTGGGAAATATGTATTTGAATCAAATATAGATTTGTTGGCAAATTGACCAGGGGAGGATCCTCTGACCCATAAACAGACCTCATCATGATGACAGTCCATTCCCTTCCCCCAATCATGGGAGAGGGGAGAATTGGGCGGATGACAAGTAGAGAGGGGCAGGCTCAGTTATGCCACGCACACACCCACTTCCAAAACACATAAAGAGACTGCTGGGACAGGGAGAGCCATTCACTTTCCACTTTCATGCGGGACGCTTTGCCGGGAGACTCCAGACTTCAAATCCATCAATCTCCAGAGACCAGAGATCCAGAGAGACCAAACCGGTGCTTGACAGACCCAGAGAGCAGAGCTGACCCAGATAGCCGGGACTTCAGAACCACCCACCGGAAGTCCCGTCCAACCTGACCGGACCTTCACGGCTTATTTCAAAAATATAGTGCGAGTACTCACTGTGCAAAACCAATCTCTTAGTTAAAATAATCTAATCCAAACTATTTTAACCTAAGTAGAACTGCCTCCTAGAAATCCTGTCATCTGTCATTCTAAAGCTGCAAGCTGTCACCTGTCATTTTGAGTTTACTTTAAATCCGAAAATCTACCTTTATTAAATCATCTGTATCTCTTGAACCGTTTGGGCTAGGAACGAAATTTAAAGCTGTGATTCTAGGCTTTCCAACAAACCTACTCCCTATACTTTTTCCGCAATCGCGATTTACGCACTCGCGAAATTTACCGCGATTTGCAATTTAGCTCAATTTCTCCACTTGTCAAAATAGCAGCTCCATTCTTTCCTTTGTTAAAATCCATTTGCAACCTGGTAATAACTCATAGAGCATTGCTAAAGTGAGCCTGAACTAATACCAACAAGGATCTCCCATTCACCCTGAATCTCTAGAGGGAATTAAAATTAGTTAGCACATTTTCCCATCCATTGCCTGTTGTCTAAGCTTGCTGGGGGGGGAATCCGAATTCCGTATTGTATTTGATTGTATTCCTGAAGACTGTGTGTGTTACTTCCATCTCCTTGCATTGCATATAGGGGGGGGGTGAATTGCCACCAGGGGAAAAGTGAACATATTATCTCTTGTGAAACCATATCAGTTTATTTTCTGTACTGCATTTATTCCACCTTGCATTTCCTTGAAACCATAAAGCATTCCAGCTACATCATCCTCTATACTACTTCTAAGTAACCAAATCAGTTTACCAGTATAACATTATCCATTGTTGATCACTGTCATATTTTAAGTATGATATCCAATATTAATTTATTATAAAAGTGTGATAGAAATATATTGTTATATTTCTCAAATAAACCTTTTAAATTTGCAAAACAGACCTACTTCTTGGCTTAGTGGGGTCAGGGGGATTCTAAGAGAGGGGTGTTATATAAGGGTTGTCATCCAGAGTACATGAACTGGACCTAAAAATATATCAATAAGGGTTTCCCTCAGCATCCCAGACTAGGCATTGACTTAGCTGTAGTGTTGAAGTGAAGCCACTTAACAATGCCATCTGGACACCCCACCACTTTCCCTGGATTTCAGGACCTTCACACATGAGACGGTTGCTCAAAATCGGCAAAACATCAATGTGGTTATAGAAGGACCAGCCTCACATGAGGAACAAAACTTGAAAACCACATTTCAAGGCCATAGGATGCGCAGTCTCTGAGATATTTACACTGCAATGGACCGCATTGAACTACACCACGCCAGGGTGAGGCAGCAGGGGAGAGAACACAGAAGGTCCCAGTATGCAGCATCACACCAACACTCGCCTACCCCCAACTCTTGATCCGGGGTATGTCAGCCAGTCACACACGCCCATTCTCAGTGCTGTTTAATTCAGGGTGCAAAGGACATCAAGCGATAAGTGAATCGGAACAGCGACCTACACAATGATTGATGTTCAACAATTGGAGAGTGTTATCGTGTCTGTCTACAGAACCCGTTCGGAGAATGGGTACTTTTGCTAGTTGCATATAAAAGCTGAGTCTCTGGAGCAGGGTGGGGTGTGTATGTAACTTGCAGCATATTGAATACAAAGGCAGGGTGAGGTTTGTATGGAATTTACAGTTTAAAGAGCTCTCAAGTTTCCTGTGACCATGCATGAGAAGGTAATCTGGTCCTGTTTCTCCCGCCTGCACTCTTTAGTTATAGGAGTTGCAGTTCTTTTTTTCTCTTTTGAAAATTCATGTTAACTACAAGCCCCAGAATTTCAAGCAAAAATGGAACTGGATGGCCTTCTCATGGGTGGTGTGAGGAATCTGAGGGCATCCTTGCATCTACTCCCCTTCGATCTTCCTATCAGGTGGCCAAGGAAAAGCCATCGCTTTTGGATTCTGAAGTTGGGAGTTGATACGCAAGGGAGAATCACCTAGGTGGAGGGACCTGTGGGAGTGGGGAGAGTATGGATGGCTTCAGATGCGACATGGTATCCTCCTTTCCTGTATGGAAATGAGTCCCACCCTCCCTGTGCCTTTGTAGGATATTGTACGTCTTTATCCCTTCCACATACACCCACTGTCCCAAAATCATATGCCTTTAAGACTGGGACAAGGAAGAGGCAACTAGGAGTGATGCACATTTCTAGTCGGTTTCCCCACTGTGGTACTGAGACAAGGACGAGGACTATGGAGGGTCAGGCATGTCCAGTTAATTGGTCCAATTGTGGTCAGGCAAAGTACTCACTCCTGCAACCCATGGAAAGGCCACAGGTGCTTAAAAGGAGAGCGCAGCAGCGTGGAAGGGGAACCTGCCTGGTGAGAAGGTCAGAGCTGCGAGGAGCAGGCTGGAGAGGGGCCGGTGGAGAGTACGTCGTGCATTGCAGATGGATGAGAGAGGCACTATGACCCAAACGGCCATAAGAAGGTCGGAGCTCCTGCAGTCCTGCTGGAGCTGGGGAACACAGAAGACTCTGAAGTGCTGTGGGCCGCTGCCAGAAAGTTCACAGATGGTGAGCGCTGCTCTCTGGAACTCCTGCCGCATACCCGGGAATGAAGTGGAAGCCAGAGAACAGAAGGAAGATGCCCGGAGGAGCATACCCGCCCCAGTGAGTACGAGATGGGGAACACTCGTATCGGGGCACTCCAGGGGCGGGAATTGGACATTTATTGTTCGTGATCGAACTGAAACTTCTAAGAATAGGGGTTGGAACCCAAATGAGACAACATTGATTCTTGAACAAATTGCCAAGTATTTTGTGAAATACAACAACATATATTGAATACCAAGCTAAAGAGAAGATATGGAAATAATGTGAAATTACAGCACAAGTGGAAAGCGAATGAGGTGCTGTTGTGAAAGTAGTGAAAACCGCCAAGAAGCATTGATGAACAAAGTCAAAGCCCGTAATGAATCATTATAAACCAAGTGGATTCTTATGAATTAAGGGAAAATCCAGTGTGAAAGACAAGTTGCTGAACTTGAATGGAGAATGTGAAAGAGGTGGGGGAAGAGGATACACACCACAGAAGAAAGTGAATACAGGTTGCTGCAAAGCCAAAAGACTACCAATATACAGGTTGTGGTAAAGTCTAAAATACTGCTCAGGTGGATATTACAGCAAACATTGATCGCTGTCACAGGTTCAAAGAGAGGTAGCCTGTGTTTGACAAAGGCTTGATAGTATCTAGGCCAAACGAGGAGAATGATAAAGAAAATGTGGCATTAAGTGGTGACATATATTTCAGGTTGACAGGGAAGATGCACATGTTAATAACCAAGTATCATGGTCATCGGTTACGTGACTTGTGATGTGTAAACCTTGCGGTTCAACAACTGTGCCTAGACTGAGTCACTCGCTCTCATATTTTGAAATGAGCCAAGGGAAAACCAAGAGCATCACAAAGTGCCAAGGGTTATCGGTTGCATGACCTGTAATAGGTGGACTGTGTGGTCTGACAACAGGGCCAGGACAGAGTAGTCTGACTTGGGAAAGAGCCAATATATTACATCACACAGACTTGTGTGTGGGATTAAGTACTGCAGTGAAAGAAGTCATCTGTCTGGGCTATAAAAGAACCTAAAGAGTTATAAAGTGAAACAAAGTATTATTGAAAGTCAGTCAAGAGATTGGTACTGTGCCAAGCTTGGGGAAAGGAATCCTAAGATATCGTGGAACTGTGTCAAACTTGGGGAAAGGAACCTTGAGACTCCTGGAATTGTGTTGAACTTGGGGAAGGGAACACTAGATATCTTGGAATTGTCTTGCACGTGGGGAAGGGAACCCCAAGCCTTTTTGTGGATTTATCTGAACTTGGGGAAGGGAAAGTTGAAAACAAGCCCGAGTTGGAAGTAGCTCAGAGCTTTATTTTTTAACACTGTTTCTTTTGGTCCAGACATCCCTAAACATTGTATATCTTTAGTTGTGAGGGCAAGTATAGATTTTGGACACAGACCGACTTAAATTGAGCTTACTAACACAGATTTTCCTTAGTTTCTTTAAGTTAGGGAAATCCCACCTTAGCATAGGGCAAGTTAGGCCTTACTCCATCCTGACATTAAAAATAAAGTCCTTTTGTTAAGAAAAGTGAATCTGTTGTCTGTGTCTTGATTCATGACGCCTTCACAGCTGGCCGTGGGCAACTTGTGAGCCCTCTGTATATTTCATATAGAAGCAAGTTCTCTGGAGTAGGGCGAAGCGTGCATGTAACTTGCAGATATGATCAGAGCAAACTGTTTATGCATCTTACTGTATATTGCATATGAGAGCATGGTCTCTGGAGCAGTGATAAGTGTGTATGTAACTTGCAGTGTATTGCATATAGAAGCAGAGTCTCTGGAAAAGGGCTGAGTGTTCCTTCACCCCCGCCCCCTTGTAGTACAGAAGCAGGCTATGTGGAGCCAGACTACATGCTCATGTAACTTACAGTATTTTGTACTATGAAGTGTTTTTTTGGTGCAAGGCTGTGTTCCTTCCCTTGCTGTACAGAATTACAGTCACTGGTACAAAATCAAGGGCCTCTGGACAAGAGTGGAGTGTCCCTCTAATTTACACTGGTTAATGATTTAGAAGCAGGGTCTCAAGCTCCGGCCCGAATGTTGGTTCAGTCATCTTGTGGTACGGAAGCAGGGTATATGGACAAGGACTAAGTTTTCCGGTTACATACATTATGTTTTGATGTAGCAGCATGATAACTGGAGGAGAGCTGACTGTTCATTAAATTGCCTCATGTTAGAGAGGGATCTAGGGGAAGTCTGAGTGTTCTGCAACATAGAGTACCTTTTGACATAGAAGCAGGATTTTTGGAAAATGGACGGTGTTGCCGAGTAATATCTAGTGATACAAAAGAAGGGCTTGTCGGTTAGGGCCTGGTGTTTTTTCAGACATATTGTAGTACAAAGACAGGGTCTCTGGGGAAATAGTGTTCCTTCAGTTAGGTTGTGTTAAAGATGCAGGGACCCTGGTCAAGGGCTGGCTGTTTCTGTAATGTAGAAGAAGGGTTTATGTGTTAGGACTGAGGGTTCCTGTTGCTTGCATTATGTTTTGATATAGCAGAATGGTAAGAGGAGCAGCGCTGACTGTTCCTTAAGTTGCCTTATGGTGAAAAGGGATCATGGGGAAGTCCGAGTGTTCTGCAACGTGTACTGTACCTTGTCATATAGAAACAAGGTCTCTGGGAAAGGGGCAGTGTTCCTGAGTCATATCTAGTGATACAGAAGCGGGATTGTAGGTTAGGGCCCAGTGTTCTTTCAGACTTCTTGTGGTACAAAGATGGGGTCCCTGGGGAAATCCTCAGTGTTCCTTCAGTTATCTTGTGTTACAGATGCAGGGTCTCTGGTCAATGGCTGACTGTTCATGTGATGGCAAATGAGGGTTTGTGGGTTGCGGCTGAGGTTTCCTGTAACTTGTCATGTGTTTATGGATGCAGTGAAATAGCCATGCAAAGACTTCAGTAATACATTTTTCTACAGCGACTTGTTTCGTTCCCATTTCTCGCATCGTGGATGTGTGGTCTGTAGGTGACAGCTTTTGTAAGCAGAGAAGCATACATCGTGGAGTGAACTTCTGTTATTTTTTTTGTAAGTTTGTGAAATATGAGTGATTAGCTGGTGCTTGCGATGTAAATGGTAATTTTCCTATTAGTGCTCCCTGATGCAGCCTGGAGAGCCCTAGAGGCCTGAGAAGTGTAAGCAGTCATTGAGCATTGCCAGCAGCAGGGGTTTGAGTGGTTCACTGGGTGTCCAATGTGGCCTGGGACAGCTGTAGTTTTAAAAAAACATCTTCCCCGTTTCCTTCTCTCGATACAGGTTTGATGGTGAACTTGCCCAGGCTAATGAGGAGGTGCAGCGGGAGAAGATCCAGAGGGAGAAACTGAGCAGAGAGAAGGACATGCTTACAGCCGAGGTCTTCAGTCTGAGGCAGCAGCTGGAGGTGAGGAAGGGCCTCAACTGAACACACTTCTGTTGCAGTGGATACTGGATTTTGGCTGCCAGTCGGGCCAAAATGAAAAGATAATTTTGGACTGTGTGTTGAGGCCACATACTGTCCTGCTGAAATGTACATAAGCAGCAGAACCTGAAAATAGGGGGTTCAATATATGCAAAGAGAGAGGCTCCTCATGCACAAACCAGTGTATAGGCATGTTAAAATAGACTTGACACCAATCCTGAGGCATTTGCTCACTTCAAGCTATCAGCGAGTGGATCTATGTGCAAAACATGTCTGCCGTGGACTCTGGAGCATTCCTCGGTATTTGGGTGGGTGGGTTCACTTGGGGCAGGGAACCGTGCCGAAGAGGTTTCCAAGACACTTAAAATGGGGGGTATCCGGGGCGGAGGCCAGAGATCCTAGGCGTTAAGGTCTGCTGAATGTGTCTTAACCTCCTGTCAATCTAGGATCAGTCCTAGAGCACAAATGCAGCTCTCTGCGGCTTGCACACTGCAAATGAGGCTCCACAGGTAGCTCATTCACTAGGAGAGTTGGCTAGTCAGAGGCATTGTTTTAAATGTTACCATTTATCAGAGCCTGTTAACATTAAATGCTGCTTAATACTTGAAATCTGCAAAAAACGAGGGGAAGGAGGTAGTGTGTTTGCCAGAGGGTTCTGGCAAGGTGGCCGAAATGTTCAAACTGTCTGCACACATCTCATAGTAAGGCCGCCTGTATTATCTCCACTGAAAGTGTTCTGTGATTGTGGGCATGGAGGAGCTCAGAAATGCATACATCTAGGTGGGTGCCCCTAATACTTGTATAATTCTAGTGTTCGTCTGCCACTTGTAGTCCAGAGGCCTTTGGAGCAATGACTAGAGGGGCTTTAAAAATCTACAGGACAGTTAAACACACCATCCCACACAGGCATTTACAGAGCCCTGTGTGGCCTACCTATACTGCCTGCTTGATAGATTGTGTTTTGGCTCTGGCAAGGTGGAGGCCCTGTGATATGTTGTAGTATTGGCGTTGCCTTTGTCATTCCCTCATTCTCCAGCATGGGGTCTTTCATGGATTCACATGCCCATGAATATTCCCCATCGTCAGCTGGAAATCCTTGGTAAAATTAAAGCAGTTTAGCTTTAAGCTAAAAACTGCTTGTCCCTTCTATAGCCTATCAGTGTTACTTTGGGTCATACTGCCCCAGCCAATGACACTCGCCCAAACACCACCCCCAGTGGCCATCTTCAGATTTTTACAGCACGTTTCTCCTGTTGGTTGTCCTCATGTTTGGCTCCTCGATATCCGACAACTTTTTGCATTTTTTTGGCCTATTTGTCCAAGAATTCCTCTCAAATCTTCATCTTCTTCGTCTTCCATCATGTTCTGACTACCGGCAGTGAGGACCCGTTGTCGGTGGAGATCCTCAGTCCATCGTTGGATCTCCAACTCGTGGCGCCAAAGGCCCAGGTTTGGACCTTTACTTAACTCCATGGTGGATGCCACAAAGAAAAGTCTCTTCAGGGCCTGCGAGAACTGTGGCCTGAAGAATATCTTCATCGAAGATCGGCACCTCAGGTGCATCTATTGCCTACATCCCAACAACGATGCAGACGGATGTTAAATTTGTCATGTCTTCTCCTCCAAGACACGGAAGGACCACCATTGGAGTTTAGTGGCGTGGATCGAGGAATGGAAGACCTCTAAGGCAGCCTCTGGGCATAGTCGTGCCCCTTTTAGGGCCGGCATGTCCAAAGAGCGTGCTCCCTCTGACAAACAGAGGTCGAGGTCCTTTGAGGATGCTTCCCTGGTGAACATCCAAAAGATAGCAAAATCATCCCACGCTCCTGCAGCTTCTTTGTCCACCGTCGCCGCAGCTGCAGGACTTAGTTCGGAGAGTGGACGGTCGCCATCACCGGCCTTGTCGACTGCTAGCCTACCGGCATGTGGGCCAGTTCCATCCGGGAGTACATCGCTAAAGCCATTGGCTAAACACAAAGCCTTGTCTAAAGGCAAGTTGTCCAAGGACCCGTCAGCGGCTCCACCATTATCGACCCCGTTGTCAACATGAGCCTCGTCGACAACCTCATCCATCAGGACTGTTGCCCCGTCGACTAGTACCTCGTTGTCGACCTCTTCTACGAAGAATGGTCTTTCATCCACACCTTCATTTACTCCAAGGGGCTCATCACTGACTATCACTGTTGCCACTACGACGGTTACCACGCCCAGGGTTTCCTTGCCACCTACATCTCCATCGGTGGCTGTTCCGACGGCAGTCCCGTCGACGACTGCACCTTTTTCTGCTCCACAGACCCCAGTCATTGCCTCTTTAACCAAAGGTTAGAATTCGGCGAGGGACATGCCTCCAGCTAAGGATTTCCTACCTAGGCCCACCAAGGCTGTGCCACTTTTCACCCTGGCCCCTCTGGGATCCCCAAGGAGGTCTCCAGCACACTACACCAATTTAGAGGAGGATCAGCCAGAAGGTTTTTACTCTGACCAAGAGAGTGGTCAAGGGGAGCCTGACCTCATTTTGTCAATGCCTCGGCAAGGAGCGCCATCTCATCAGCCTTCTCTGCCTTTTAGCCCTTTTGCCCTGGGCCCAGCTCCAGCCGCTGCCCCTGCACCTATGCCAAGGGACATGTCTTTGGACATTTTAACCACCTTGCACACACTGGTAGCTGAAATCCAGTAGCGCATGCCCGCTGCTCCCGTTCTTGAACCAACAAGGAGTCCTCAGAGGCTTCCTCTGGCACAACCAATACCGCCTCATCCAGCTCCTGTTACCCCTTGGCCATTGTGGTGGAAGAAGTAGCTCAGACGGACACTGGCACTGATACGGATACTACAGGTATGCATGGCACGGGTGACTTTGATGGTTACGTTCCTGTGGATGGGGAACCTTCCAGCGTCTATGTGCCCTCCATGGCTTCTTTGCCAGACGAGATTGGGTCCTTCCACTCCATGATCTCTAGGGCTGCAAAACTGTTCAACCTAGTTCCAGAGGAAAAGAAAAAGGAAGGTTTCCTTTTCCAAAGACTGGCGTCCTCCAGGAAGACCATTGTTTCATTGCCCTGTTGGATGACATTTGGGAGGATGGCCTGTTGGTCATGAAGGCCCCAAATACCACACCTGCGAAAATGGACTGCTTAGAAGAAAATGACAGTGTTCTGGACTCAGCCCATAAGTGCATCGGGTCCCAACCCTCACCGGAATCGGTGGTCTCATCGGCCGCTAGGAAGAGGTTCTCCAACCTGTCTTTCTCGTATATAGTTCCTCCTGACAAAGAGGGTAAAAAACTGGATGCAGAAGGGAAGCGCATCATCAAAACAGCAGCATCGAGATCAAGGCCACCAATGCGCTTGCCATTCTCTCGAGGTACAAGCGGGAGTTGTGGTATAAGTTGAGTCCCGTCCTCGACTCTCTCCCAGATGATAAGAAAGCCGAGGCCTTGGCTCCGTTTCAGGAAGGGGAGGTGGCCTCTGACTAAGCGATCACCGTCGCCCTCGACATTGCAGATTCCGACTTACGCCAAATGCGCAATGATGTGACTCTCTGCTACCTGGCTAAAAGCCACCAACTTCTGCATGGATGTGCAGACAAAGATACTCATTATGCTGTTTGATGGCAACAACCTCTTTGGAAAGGCAGTTGACGAGACTCTGCAGGCCATGAAGACTGACATTGAGACTATGTGTTCTTTGGTCACTCTCCAGCAGAGGAGGCAATCATTTTGTTCCCCTAAAGGGAGGTTCTCTGGGTCGTCCAAAGGTTTTACCACCTCATACCGTCTGCCCTCCCGCTTTCCCACCCAGGCGTTTTATAGGGGATGCTTCCAAACCGATGGGAGTGGCAGCCAGCGCCATTGTCGCCCCCCCGCCAAGACGCAGAAGCAGGCCTGAACCAGCCCAGAACCCTAGTCCCCACTTCTGCACCCCAGTGGGAGGCCGGTTATAACAATTTGATGACCGGTGCCGAAATATCGACACAGACAAATGGGCGCTCAATGTCCTGCAACAGGGGCACACCCTAGAATTTCAGGACACATGCCCTCACATTCCTCCTGTTCCTTGACAAGAACTGCACGTGGCACAGCTGCTAAAGGAGGTTCAAGCAATGATAAGCAAAGGGGTGAAAGAGCCAGCCCCTCATCACCTCCGGCTCTGGAGTGTACTCCAATACTTTCTGTTAAGGAAGAAACCAGGAGGGTGGTGATACATTCTAGACTTGTGACGCCTCAACGAGTTCCTCAAATCCCAAATATTCAGGATGGTCACGTTGCAGCACATGCTCGACCAACTGGACAAAGGAGATTTCCAGGCGATCCTCAACTTTGAGGATGCTTACTTCCACATCCCCATTCATTGCAAACACCGGCAGATTCTGCGTTTGGTCATTCAAGGTGCCATTACCAGTTCAAGGCCCTGCCCATCGGCCTGAAATCGTCCCCAAGGGTGTTCACCAAATGCTTGGTTCTGGTGGCAGCGGATCTGCACCGCAAAGGAATCCACGTCTATCCTTACCTGGAAGATTGACTCATCAGGTCCTGCTCTCACGTGCTGGCAATCCAGCAGACAGCAGAGACTATCCAGATGCGGACTACGTTGGGATTGTCAATAAACTATTAGAAGTCCTGCATCATGCCATCTCAGAACGCACTATTCCTGGGTGCTCGCCTCAACACACTCTAGTGTCTAGCGACTCGCTCAGAAGAGAGGGTGAAGGCCATCCTGGGAAAGGTCCAGCGGTTATCGACAGCCTCCATTGCAACAGTCCGGTCCATCAGGTCCTTGCTAGGGATGATGTCCTCCTACATCCATCTGGTTCCCTTATGTAGACTGCAGATGAGACACCTTGAAGAGTTTCTGGATGCTTGATGAGAGCAAGTCACATGGACCGACAAGATCATCCTCAGTCAGGCATTCCATCAGGTCCTGGAATGGTGATCAGTTTGCCTGCATCTCTCGCAGGACGCTCCCTTTCAGAGTACTGTATATCAGGCGACAGTCACAACTGATGCCTCCCAAGAGGGTTGGGGGTGCACACAGGACATTCTCAAGCCAGAGGGCCAGGGACGTCATTTGGGGGTCGCCAGAGGTCGCAAGAGCGACAGCTGGTGATTGGCCAGCGACCCCTGTCAAGCTCTTGCGACCTCTGGCCGTTGACCAATCAGAGGAGGAGGAGGAGGAGGAGGAGGAGGAGGAGGAGGGGGCATGGCCACAGTGTGCTGGGACGCTTGTGTTGTCCTCCATTTTGATTTCCATTTGATAATTGCACGTGCGAAACGCGTGCGTCGCTCGCTGGTGCTGCTCCAGTTTGTGTCCACCCCACTGACTTCGAGGTGAGTCAGTCTCAAGCCCCCTGCGGCCCGTTCCCGCCGCCCTCTGAGGGCTCCGGTGGCCCGGGCTCTCTCCCCGGCGCAGCCTCGTAAGTCCCTCGCTGCCTGGTCCCGCTCCCCCCAGAAGCCCCCCACGGGACGTGCCCGCTCTCCCCCACAACCCCGGAAGTCTCTTGCGATTTGGTCCCGATCGCCCCCGAAGACACCGTCAGCCAGATCCCGGTCACCCCCACCTGCCCGCAAGGTCCCCGCTGCAAGATCCCAATCCCCCCCTCCGCCCGTAAGCTCCCTGCGCCTCGATTCCCAGGCCCCTTCTGCCCACTCGCTGTCACCTCCTCAGATCTGGAAAGCCCCTGCCGCCCAGTTACCCTAGCCGGCAAAGCTCCCCCAACTCGCTCTCCTTCACCATCGTCGGGCCGAAAGGCCCCTGCCGCCCCGCGGTCAACAGCCCCTCCAAAGGGCTCTTCGCTGCTGGATCTGGGGACACAGCGAGATCGCTGGCACAACTTCCAGAAGCAGCAGAAACTGAGCCCTGAAGCAGCCGCCAAGCTCCTGCTGGACTCCTAGTGAGTATGGGAGGGAGTAGAGGACTGCACCTGCTGACTTGTCCCACCTCTGTTTAACTTAGTGGCCTCTACCAGCCGAACAGTTCTGCCATACCCATACTACTTGCTTGTAATTGCTATTTGCTCAACATTCATATGTTCCCAGCCCAGAGCACTAGTTTTTCGCCTTTGGCGAAAGTGATACTTTGCGTCCCCAGGTACAATTAGTTAACATCCCCTATCGAGCATGACACCTGATCAATCACTTGTGTTGATGGGGTAGCTCACCTTTAGCCATGGGTGCTTATGGCTGGAAGTCCAGCCTAACCTCTTAACCTACACTGGATACTTGCTGCGAAATAATGAATAGTGGGCCATGTGCCTTCCTTGTTGACATGCCAAAGTTTGCTCCCTGGGTCGGACACCTTTTACTTGGACGTGCCCATTTGTCTTGGGTTTTCGTTTGAGCTCCCACAATTTCTCAATGTAAAGCTTGATTTTTCCCTAAACGTTTCACTTGACGCCATCACTGCTCGGGTCGATTTCTGAGGCTCCAGCATTTCGCGTGTACATTGTTATTGGCTTTGCTTGTTACTTCCAAACTTACTGTTCATTCTCCCCTTTGCCCCCCTTCTCATTGACTCCATGCTGGCTTTCCTAGGTGTCTTCTGTTCACCATAAATTCTGATGTTCTTTCACTTGAACCGGTTAGTATACGTGCTTCCTTCATCTTTTGGTCCCATTTGTATGGGTGTTTATATTGCAACATGGATCGCAGGGACCGAGCTACTGTGTTTACCATCCTGGTGCGCATAATTTGCCCTGTTCCACTATTAGTTGTGTGCTGCGAGGCCGCCTTCGGCTGCCTGTTCAAGTCTGGTTAACGTGCTGCTGCACTCGGTGTTTTATTTACGATGGATTTTTTTTTTGTTTAATAGCATGACCATTAAGAGAGAACGAGGAGGGGGGACGGTAAATAAGGGGTTTGTATTTACACTTGACCTCGCGCCTTATCTCGCTATTTCCACCTCCTCCGTGCTGTCTTTAGTACCGGAAACCCCCGGGGGGGTGCTTTAATCACTGGCTTCCACCGGTTAGTTCTGCCTGCTCAGGCCCGAAGCTCTATGGCTCGGGAATGCTGGCTTATGGCGTGCTTCCTATGGAGAATTAGTTGTACGGTGAGCATAGTTTGACCACAGAAAGACCACAGAAGTGGTCTTTCGAGCAAATGTGAAACCCCAAAAGTGTTTCAGTAAAGGAATCTGTAGGTCGATTGTGTTTTGACATAATCTGCTCATTCATGTGGACAGTCCAGAAGGGGGCAGACCATCGATTTTGGAGTCCCCTTTGAACACCATAAATTGCCAGTATCATACTGTTATTCTGGAGTTGCTTGAAGCTGCAAAGGATTATCCAAAACAGCCACCAAACCCACTTGTGGACTAGTGACTGCTAAGGGGCATATGTCCTCTTTAAACCCAGCAACCAGAAATATGAAGTCGTGTAAAATGATATAGTCTATGCGAGATCTTTCGTAGATATAAAGCTGTTTTTGCAGTGCAGTACACATGCTTGAGGAATCCTGAGGCACAACTGGAGACCGCTGATTTAGGCAGCTAGGGGATACAATGTGGCAAGGCTTCTACGGTTGTCTTTAAAGTGATGCTATATACTCTCCGGTGTCTTCTATGGCACCTACACTGGAAGGTGTAACACTTCCTCATCACCCATTAGGGGTGTCTTTTGTCCCTTCCCACACACAGACGCACTATTCAGCGCCGTTCTAAACCACAAAGCAGTGACCCTTTCCTAGCCTTTAATATATTTCCTATGTCAATATATTTACCTGCAGAACCAAGACTATTACAAGAACACGAAGACCAGTATGCTGTGCGGGTGAAGGCATAGGTTAGGTAACACTAGCTACTCTGCAATCGGGTTCCCTCCAAGAGCTCTGTTTGAGCGGATGTGTCTCAAGTTGAACCAAAACAATGCCATCTACTTCCACAAGAAGCACAGTTGCTAAGATAAAGGCCACGGGAGAGCAAAAAGCACACAGTGGGGCATGTTTCTTCGTTCCCTGCCTGTTGTGCACCACAAATTGTGTGTTCATGTGCATTGCTGGATGACCAATCGCCTCCCAACAAAGGTCAACGGCAATACAAACATCTAGGCGGGAACTACATCATTCACCACACATCGCGCCGATTTGAACGCAGCCTAGCCGTTGCAAGGGGTGCGTTATAAACAGGGCAGACCCCTCCCCCGCCAGCATCCTCTGGTTACCAAACAAAGGAGAGGGCTCTCGTCAACAGAGCTTCCCCTGTTTACTTTCAAGACAAAGAGGGTTGAAGGCAGCTTGCTTGTTAAAAATAAGTGAATAGGACAGGATATTGTAACCATTTTTTTTCTTAGTGCACTGAGGGATAATGCTTTGAGGCCACTTCCTGTGATGCCATGGTGGGGGACATAGTCAAATGACATCACTTCCGGTGGGGTGTGGTCAAATGACATCACTTCCGGTGGGGTGTGGTCAAATGACATCACTTCCTGTGATGTCACTCTTGAGGGCATGGCACTGTGATGTCACTTCCGCTACCCCTGGCATTTTGGTGAAATGACGTCCCTGCAGAGGGCACTGGCTACTGGAAGAGAAGGAGTTGCACATCAACGTCCTGGACTACGGGCAGTCTTCTGGGTCCTGAAGTCTTTTCAGCCTCAACTCTGGGGGAAGGTGGTGCAGGGTCTTCATGGCTAACATCACCACTGTGTTTTACATCAGGAAGCGGGGCGGACACGCTCCACCACTCTCTCCATGGAGGCACAGAATCTGTGGCATTGGGCCGTTGCTCAATGCAAGTTTCTCGTCCTATTTCACCTGGCAGGTGTCCAGAACACCATTGCTGACTCTCTCAGGACAGAGCTGCGGTCTTGCCATGAATGGGAGCTTCAGCAAGCGCAAATGTCTTGTCTCTTCAATGAGAGGGGTCTCCCTCAAATCGACCTCTTTGCAACAGCTACCAACACCAAAATGTCAAAGGTTTGCCTGCAGGTATCCTCCACCAAGGAGTCTGGGGACGCCTTCTCTGTCCCTTGAGAGGGACTCTTCCTGTATGCTACCCCACCGATTACACTGTCACTAAGAGTGATCAACACACTCGGACATTGCCAGTGCAAGATGATCCTCATTGCACTGGCGTGGCCCAGGCAGATCTGCATCTATCTCCATCTATCTTCAGAGGAGGAGGGTCAATCCTGCTCCACCACCCAGCCTCTCTGAGCCTCACGGTATGGATCCTGCAGCCCTAGAACCTGGACACTACTCGCTGCCTTTGGAATGCAAGGAAATTCTAACCAATGCCAGGGCGTCCTCTACACTTGCTTGCTACAGACACAAATGGAAAATGTCTCTGCTGTGCGTCACAGCGCTGCAGCTTCTCGGATACCTACTCTCGCTGGCCCCACTCACTTTTGCCCTTCCCCCTCCCTCCCCTGCACTTGCGCAATCTCAATGTCGGTTTATAGTGATAATTTTGAAAACAATAATGTCGAAAGTCATTTTTTCGAGAAAAACAAATGTCGAAAAAAAAATCACATTTTTTTTTCCAATACGTTTTTTAAAAATTTTTTTTTGTTTTACCCATTTTTTTTGTACTCCCGCACCCCAAAATAAATATATAATTTAAAAAAACGGAATTCGACATTTTTTTTCTACATTTTTTTTTCTACATTTTTGTCATTCGACATTTTTTTTTCTCGAAATTACGACTGACCACCCTCAATGTCACCTGGCCTAGTAAGATCGTTGTCCGTCTTCCCTCTATTCCCCTCCCTTGAAACACTTGTGTATAGGCACGTTATAAATGCCATATAATATATCAAGGCTGGCCTTGCCCAGGCATCTATCACAGTCTTCCCGGCTCCAGGCAAGCTCTCCCTGTGGTCAAACACAGGCTCGTTAAGAAGCTCCTCAAGGACCTCTTTGGAACATTCCCTCCGGTGAAGGCCCCTACCCCGGCGTGTTTACTGGTACTGTTTAAACTGATGGGTCCACCATTTGAACCAATGCATCAAGCCTCTTTGAGGTTTCTGTCATAGAAGACTGCCTTCCTGGTGGCGATCACCTCAGCCAGGCGGGTTGGGGAACTGCAGGCTCTCTCTTGAAAATGGCCCCTATTGTCATTCTACCCGGCTAAGGTGGTTCGGTGAACTCATCCTTCTTTTGTGCCAAAGGTACCATCGGACTTTCTTCTAAACGTACCTCTGATTCTGCCAGATTTCTTTGCAAATCATTAGCCAGCGGAGTGGTTATTGCATTCGATGGACGTTGCCTGTGTCCTGAAGTTCTATGTTGCACGCATGAACTACTTTCGAAAGACTTCTCAAATTTTGGACCTGTGGGACATGGGAAGGCCCCCTCTAAGGCTTCCATAGCCAGATGACTCTCTGGCTGTATCATGCATTGCTATTGTCTGGCCAAAAGACCGTTTCCAGGCCGGCCAGGAGCCTGTTCCACAAGAGCCTTCGCAGTGACTACAACGTTTGTCTCTGGTGTTCCCCTGCTCGACATCTGCAGGGCTTCTACATGGAGGTCTGTCTACCCACACCTTCAGAAGATTCTACTGCATCGACAGGGATTCCAGGGAGGAGGCCCGGGTGGGACAAGCAGTGCTGCACGACCTGTTTGTTTGAGGTGAGTCTGTTTCAGGGCTAAGTGTATTGTTTCTGTGAGCCTTGTCACCTCCCGTGGTTATGTATATGTACTCTTGTGTAATCATATTCATGAGCATGTGAATCCATGCAAGACCCCATGCTGGAGAAGAAACAAGTTACTTAACTGTAACTCTTGTTCACGAGTATGGGTCTTGCATGGATTCACATGCAAACCCTCCCTTCTTCCCCTCTGGCTTTTCTTGGTTCATACTGCCAGTTTACGTATGTGACCAAATCTGAAGATGGCCCCCAGGGGTGGAGCTTAGGAGGATGAGTGTCTTTGGCAGTATCACTCAAAGAGACACTGATAGGCAACATGAGCTACAAGTATTTTGTAGCTTAAAGCAAAACTGATTTAATTTTACAGAGGATTCCCAGCCTGACGGAATATTCATGAGCATGTGAATCCACGCAAGACCCATGTTAGAGAGCGAGAGTTACAGGTAAGTAACTTGTTCCTTATTTATTCCCGGGTCATGGATGTTGGGGACAGCTGAGGTGGCAATAGGAAAAGTGGTGTGGTGCAGGATGAGTGGAGTATTGCGGTCTGAAATGCACAGCCATGTCTCGAAAGCACTGGGAGGCAACGATGGCCCACGCACCCATCTTGGCAGCATAGTCTAGACATTAAGCAATTGAGGGAGCAGATAGTTAACAATAAACCAAGGCTACCCCTGAATACTGTGCAGCGGCCACCTCCGAGTCAGGCACACTGCTTAATTGGCAATGTGAAGCAGAACCTGTCACCTCGAGCTGATTACTTGCCACCAGTATTGAGGATTTTGCCTCTTTCAATAATGGGTGAAGTCATTCCTTAACCTTCTGGCAATGTGCGATACTCCCGAGAGAGGAGCTTAAGCAAGAGATTCCACATGGGAGGGAATGTATATGCCATATCTCAAAAGTAACGTAATATAACGCTGTATTTTATAGCACAGCTTGTGACATTTTGATGGCCTCTTAGAGCTAAGGCTAAGGCCAAGGGTAGGGGAACTAACAACTGGAATAAAAAGTCGAATTTTGGGCGGTCTTCCATGCCATTAGAAAGAACAAAAAGGAAAATCCCAGCTGCGGGGGCAGCACAAGGGCACCCTGCACAGGGACAAAGGAAAGGAGATGGAAAACATACAAGCACACAGTTCTTTTTTTTTCCGAACTGAAGCCACCTAGAGTACATCAAAGCTCTCTTCCCTCTCAATCCCACTAACTAACCCCACAACCCCTTCCTTATCGGATCCATCTGGAAATCATGAAAATGGCAGCAGTGCGCTGTCTAAATCACAATAACATAACAGCAGTAGGCAGCTCAGACATCAACAGCAGAAAAGTCAGATTTGGAGAACTGATTTTCCTTTTTAACAAATCAGTAAATAAGTTCATAAGGGGAGAATGCTGAAATAGAAAAGGGAAGTCATGTACACCTCTGACTAAAATCAAATAGGGTAACGGCACCCTGAAATGTCTACATGGGTCTCTTATGAATGAGCGTCCTTTAAGAATAATCATGTCAATAATAAATTAAACCAAGTTTAGTCTAGTTATATACAGATGTGTGGTATATAAATAGTGATGGGGGGGAGGGGCAGTGTTCAGATGTTGTTTTGTTCCAATTCTGTTTAATTGAGAATCAGTTTTTTTCCCGATTTCAAGATAGTTGATAAAGAAGTGTTTCAAAAAGAGGGAAACTGCGAGAATGGAGAAAAGTCAGGCAGCCAGCACAGTTGGCAATCAAACGATTACAAAGTGTGTGTGTGCTGATCCCCTGTAACACAACCTCATGCTTCTCATCTACTGTGTGTCTCCCAGGACAAAGACTCAGACATTCTGGCGCTTACCCAGAAAGTGGAGCAGGTGGAGGCGGAGCTCCAGGATGCCTCGTCGCAGGAGTCCAAGGATGAGGCCTCACATGCCAAGGTGAAGAAGCAGCTCCGCGATCTCGAGGCCAAAGTCAAGGACCAGGAAGAGGAGCTGGACGAGCAAGCGGGCAGCATACAGATGCTAGAACAGGTACACAGTGGGGAGGGGTTTAGAGCTGATGGGCCTTGGGATGTGAGGGGATAATGGAGGACTGGACATCAAGGGCGTGGTGTGGGCTGGCGTGAGGAGGCAAAGGTCTGTTCAGGGAGTCTTCCAGAGAGGTTACTGGGCTGATGAGAAGCAGAAGAGGTAGACGCAGTGTTATGGGGAATGCTGGAGCGTGATTAATGCGTAAGTAAGTGCACCTGATGATTGCGTAAGGAAAGCAGGGTAGACTGGTAGCTAGGGCAGCCGGGTAGTGTTGATTGATAGCTGGGGTTAGGGGATCTGTTGAGACTTAAACCTGGAGAGCATGTAGCAAGGGTATTTAGTTTGGTGTAATCACTGTTGTGGGGATGGCAGTTGAGGCTGGCAGCTAAGGCAAGGGCTAGACAATGTTGATGGATTGGGTAAGAAAGAGGAGGGGAGAGATCCAGACAAATGGGGGAGGGGTGGAACAATTGTTTCAAAGCTCAGGCCTGGGCTGAGGGGTTGGTTGCAGTGGATATCTCCAAGTGTAATCTTTGGTGTAAGGGAAGTGGTGCAGGCGTGAGGTTTGGAGTGTGGTGGATGATGAGGATTGTGATGAAGGAAGTTGTTGAATTGGTTGATGGATGTCATCCGTGTGAAGTCACAGGACATAACTGGCGAGAGTCTGTGTTGGAAGGGTGGCAGCGCAGAGGGGGAACCGTGGAGAATTGTGTAGGCCGACGGCTGGGGCGAAGGAATTGAGGTGGCTGTGTCAGCAAGAGAAACTGTGAGGTAGGAGTATGGGCTCATTTCTAATTAAGTAATTGGGTTTGGAAGTTCAAAGGTGATCGCTGGTCTACAGGGAGACAGCTGGATGAAAGCCCACACATTAGTTTCTGTGGGTTTTACCATGATGAAACATGCTCACAGAGGGGCATGGCAAGATGACTGTGACGTCATTTGATTCTTTAACACGTGGCCTTGCTATCTGGTCTACATAGTCAATGAGAGCTTGCAACAAGTGAGGCCCTGAATAACATTATACACAAGGAGCAGGCGAAGGCGCCATCTTGCCCACTCCATCCTAGTTCCTGCAAACCTCTATTTTCCAAACCTACGCCCTTGCAGGGCTCTGCTTTTCAGAGGTCTATAAAGAGATTGGGCTTGAAGCAAAGGTAGCAGGGTATTGAGATGAGCGCGGCAAGGCCGCAATTGTCAGAGGGTAAAGAAATGAGGCGTGAGTGCTCATTATTTTTCATTTCAAGTTGTTTCTGTTGAACTGTGTCTAGCTCTTAGGCTCTGAACCTGAGATGCTCAAGTCCTCTTACAGGAAGGGGAGCCTGTTGTGCTGTACCCCTAAGTGCAGGGGGAAAGGTTCACAGCGTAGTCACCCAGGAATGCGTTCACTTCTTCGGGTTATGGTTTCTTCTCCGATGTGGTTTCCTGCCCATTAGTTAACCAGGACTTTTGGTGGATTAGTACATGCGGACGGCCTATGACAGCCTATTTTTAGCAGAAGTACCGAAGTATGACAGAAATTGGGGTCAACCCTTGCTGGCAGCTCCATTTCAAACTGCAAACTGGATAATAAAATATCCTTGTCGATTTGTTCTCTCTTTAGCCCAAAGAGAGCAGGTGATTGATTGCTTGAATGCACGAGTGTATGAAGGACACCATGAGAATCCTCGCTCTGAATTTCTCGCCATGACTTTCTACTTGGGGACCACTTTCAGGTGCTTCGGCATTGGCGAACGTGAGACACTAGCTAGTGCAGCGATCAGCACAGGATTTCGAAGGGATTGCACGAGTTCCACTTTTGGCACTGCCGATGATTTTTGACTGCAGAAAAGTGCTTTTCGAGGGCAACACACAATTTCACCAACTAGGGAAAATCGTGCAGGGCTGCCATAAAAAGGGCAGTATGATGTATTGTGAATATGAATTGATGTCACAAATCAAAAATGAAAACATCTGATACCCGAGATGTGCAGCGAGTACACTTTCGGACAAGAACCACAGTGCTGTGAAGTCATAACGACGACAGCTATGCACTATGCAAAACACCTTTCACGATGGCCATTTAGTTGAAGCATATTCAACCAGTATGCATGCTCGACCAGACACTGTGCATGCTTAAACAAAAATGACACCACACCACACCACACCAAGCCCCTTAATGATGGGAACAATTCTCATGTTTATCCCGAAATAAATTGACCAGGAAAAAAACATATTTTGACACTCGTTTCCGGAATTTTAGAACCAGGGCCACTTAATTTACCTTCCTTGTCCTAGAGCTAGTTAGTTTAAGGTAAATGGTGTTACCTACTCACTTTCACACTTTGCTGACATGCGTTGAGTGTGGTGCGTGCAGTTTCAAATAGGTGCTTTAAGCAGGTTTTTGTATATAATTATGGAATGTACATTGCATGGGAAGGGTCCAGCTGACAACCAATAGCACTTCTGGACCCCCCTCTGGCCCTCGCCGCCCCCCTTTTACTTGCTACTCCTCTCGCTTCCTCTCTGTATGCTAGCCATTTTTAGTTTTTGCTATTAGGTGGTGTCCTGGCCCCATCTATGAGCCAACACCTTTGCATTGGAGTACACATAGGAGGGAGATGAGATGTGATGGAGGAGGGACACACAGCCTATGGGTGTTTCTTGGTTATTTTACCCAGCCATTGATCACCCATGGCAATGGTAATCCTTCTGGCTATTCTCCCCACCACCACCTCCTACCCCTCCCTGCAGAGAACTGTATCAGGGGTCCTCCACGAGCACGTAATCACTGAGATACGAGAAGTAAACAAAAAAGGAGTACACCAAGCAAGAAGTAACGCGGTTTAGTACAGCTCAAATCAAACAGCACAGCACAGTGGAACAGAACTGATTGATGGGAGTTGCCAAAACAACCCACTGCGGTGAGATCTTTTGCGCGGTGCGATCTTTTGCGCAGTGAGATCTTTTGCGGGGTGAGATCTTTTGCACGGTTATACATTATTTGCATAGTCAGGAACAGTTGCGATTAATGTTGCTAAATATTAAACATCCTACAAAGCTGATTGGTGGACGAAGTCAGTCCCCTATAACTAGACATAGACTAATCGGAGATGATTAGAGCAAACAATCTTGAACCCCCCCATGTCCCTGTTCGTCACCACCCCTGTGGCACCACATTCCTTCCTGCTATGGCCCAAGAGTTACATTTTATTTGCAATACATGATCATGCTGACCTCCGGAACTTTATTAATCTGTCGTTGGTCAGCACACATAAGAAACATGAGCATGTGTTGTGTTTAATTTTCCCCGTTTCCAGCAAGCACCTGAGAGCCTGGCTCGCCGACCATGTATGTATCGGCCGGTCCCCTTTCGCCTCCTGAGAACAGTCAGTTTGCAGCATTCCTCCAGCACCCGTGGCTTCCAAGTGCTTGGGAAATTAGTATTTACCTGCTGTGCAGGGCCTGTCGGTGTTAAACCCAAATGATTTACTTACCTCTGTTTCCCGTCCCATAATGGCGGCTAGGTGGTTCCCCTTATATTATATTACCATTTTTTCTTCATGCTCCTACCCCAGCCTCCCGAAGCCCCACATTGTTCCCCGTGATCATGCCCCGAGACTTCTCGGGCTGCACGTGCATTACAACTGTCAATGATATCCTCTCCCCATCTAGGGGTAGCCTGTCCCTGCTCCCATCATTCCTGTGGCTGGTAGGTACGCCGCCTTGGCAGCGCTGAATCAGCAGCATCCCTGCAGAACACACCCTTTTGGGATCTCTTAGAGACATCTCTATCACTCAGTAACATCAAACATTGTGCTGTATAGGGACTGCCACTATTTTTCTAAACGGTCTTCTGAGAGTTCATGGTTTAATTGCCACTGTAATTAAGCTCTTTGTGTAATAGAAATGTTTTAACCAAGTGTGCCTTCTGCAATTTAATTTTTAAGCATTAAGTGCATCCTTACATATATTCCTTGCGCTGAAATCCGGTTAAAGAACAGGATTTCCAAAAGCCAATATTTTTAGCATGTGCATAGTATTAGATGGGTATATGCCAGGGACTGGCTGCTCCAAACATTTTCCAACCGTTGCCATGTTATGACCAGGTAGTATCATTGTGGCAGTGCCTGGAAAATTCATATTCCATGCCTACCCAAATGACAAAACTGTTGGCTTTGCCAATGCTTGTTTATCAGGGGCTCCGTTTCTTTCTAGCTAGATTCATGCTTTATGAATACCGTCCATTCATAAATCTATGCACGTGCACATGCATATACGTGAGCTTCACATAGTCAATACAATCATGTTTAACTCTGGGTAAGAGTTGTTCAGGTCACCTTACTCACTTTTGCTGGGCAGAAACATCCTATATTGTGTCGCACTTAGTCATCAGCCCCCCTGGGATGCTGGACAAATGGACCTCATGAATAGGATGGTACCCGACTTTGGGGTCTTTACAGGATGGTCTGCTTTTATCCAGAGTGTGAAACGAGTTGCACCTGTGTTATTGAGTCACTTAAAGGATGGCGCCTGGTTCCCCGCCCACATGTGGTCAGAGGCTGGGCCACCAGATGCGATCATCAGAGGGTCATCCCGGTGCCCCAGAGAAATACTAAAAAGGTCATTGCAGGGGATGTCGTCACTGGAAATGCTACTTCCCTAGGAGCAGGGGCTACTTGACCTCGGACGACTCCATCCCTTACTTGCCTGCTTTGACAACGTGACGAAGAGTCCCCTTCTGAACCCCCCTAAGGGCAAAGAGCTCCCCTCGGAGTACACATGGGAAAACGCTTTCACTGCAGTTTTGGTTCTGAGCACCTTTTTTTTTCGGGGAGATTGTGTGTATTTTTCTGCAGAGTACTTGGGTGCACTGCCAGTGATGTGTATTGATGACGATACGCTTGGAACAACATTGGAGTACTGCAAATGAATTCCACTTGAGTGCACCTGTCCTTTCTTCAACACAGGAAGTGAAAGAAGTGTCGATCACTGCAGTAATTTCCAGAAACGACCATCCGGAGTCCTGGTCAGCTCCATGTATTTTTCCTTTGAAGTAGCTCAGTCGGAAAGACTTTACCGCCTCACTGTACATGGAGCTGCAGAAATGAACAAAGCAGCGGTACCTTAAAAAGATATGAAGCATTACTGGGGCTGTTGAACCTTCTCTCAAGGGTGAGTGCTTCCCGTGGATTAGAGACATGATGCGGCTGTTGGATACTCACCCTAGTACTTCAGAAAGTTCATGGTGCTATGGGCATATGCACCCCCCAGCCCTCTTTTGGTCAGTACCTACACTGCTACCAATATCCTCCTACCAGTCAATCTGTCCTGTTAATGGCCACAGCTCTCGGACACAAAAGTCCCATCAGGGACTCTACCGTGACCAGCTCATCAGTAGTTTCTTTCTTAGGCGGCTTACTTCTGATGGCCGCGAGCTAGAAAGCGCAGATAGTCTGTAATTGAATGTTGGCAGCGCCCTCGCCTCTGAGAAGAGGGAGCCCAGGCACTTCCTCAGTAGACAAGTAATAGTCCTGGTACATGTTTAACTTCTTACCTTACAAGAAAACCAACTGCTCGCTCATCTCCGATCACCTTCTCCTCTGGAAGAAAAAGCGTACTGCCTGATCCCAACTGAGAAATCTGTCATCTGCCCTTCCGCCGTTACTCCTCTGTCTCCTCAGACAGTGGGTCCTGCCCCTTGACACCCACACTGCTAGATAAAATTAAGGTCCTCACTCACTGCTGTACTTGCAGGCTGCCCAGTGAAAACACCTGGGGGGTGGAATGTACTCATTTGTACCTTTTTAACCCGTCGGCATTCAGTTCACAGCTCACCTCTTGTTGTCTTTGCCTCTAATGACTTAAAGGCAAAAACATCATCTTGACTCCGGTCCTAAAATCAAAGGGGGGGCTAGAATCATATATTTTTTTTTTTTAAACTTTTATTTTTATTCAGCTTGGTAGGACAGATACAGGTGAGCAACAACAGAGCATGTAAAATCAAACAACTTAATACAACATAGTCTCATAGAACTGGTCGAGGGGCTCGCCTCGCCGACAAGGGGGAATAGCAAGACATTGCAAGACCCGGTAGAGGGCCATTCGGGGGAGAGCTGGGGGTCAACAAGAGGAAGGCGCTGGGGATGTAGGACCAGAGTCGGTGTCGGGGGAGGACATAAATGATCGGAACTTCAACCAGATGTCTCTGGGCCTAGAGCAGGCGGGCTGTTGTACCGCCCAAGATTCCTCCGTGTCGGAAGCCCAAGTGACCGCTCTAAGCCACTTTGCATGCGTCGGAGTGGTAGGTCGAAGCCAACAGAGTAGTATCGCCCGAACAGCCAGAAGCATACAGAGGCCAGCCAGTCTCCTAGAATCTTGGTGGAGGTCGGGAAAGTCATGGAATAGGCATTTCATTGGAGTAGGGGGGATAGGATGGTCAAGCATAGACGAGATGTTGGAGCAAACGGCGTCCCAAAATTGGGTAAGGCGGGGGCATGACCATATCATGTGGAAGTAGCCGGCTCCATCAAAGCCACATCTAGGGCATCTAGGGGAGGAATTATTCGAAACACGGTGTAGTCTGGTTGGGGTATAATGGTATCTGTGGAGTAGCTTAAATTGGATTAGTTTAAATCGGGAGTTGAAGGAGACCCTCTGGATACGTGAGCACATATGGGACCACCGGTCTTCGGTCATTTCCACACCAAGGTCAGACTCCCAAGCAAGCTTTAGTTTAGAGAATGAAGGGGGCGATCTGGATTGTACCAAGGTGTATAGTCTGGAAGTTTTTCCCCTCATTGGGCAAGGTGAGGTCAATTCAGTGATCGCCAGCTCATCCGGCGGCAATGCTGGGAAGCATGGGTACTTATGTTTGAGGACTCTACGGAGAGATGAATATTGAAGCCATACCGAGGGACGCTGTCTGAGGGGCGGAGGGAGGTCAGGCCATTATATGAAATTACCATCTACAAATATGTCTCGGAGCAATTCAAATCCTGCCTCAGCCCATGTGCGAACAACCGAAGGGGGAACCTGTGGGATTCCCGGGAGAAAGTTCCAGATCGGGAAGTTACCATGAAAGGGATGGGTGGTGCCCAATAATTGCCACGTTTTGGATAGAGCCAGAGATGTGCACCTCACCGGGTCTAATGGGCCCGATACAATTGGGATAGGTGCGATCACCAGGGATCTAATATCGCGGTCACCAACCGACAATCTTTCTAGCCTGACATGGGGAGGGGGGTCAGATATGTTGAACCAATGTGCAATGTGTTGAAGCTGGGCTGCCAGCCAGTACTTGAGAAAGTCGGGTGCACCGAAGCCCCCCAACTCCATTGGTGAAGCAAGAGTCTTGAACTTAAGGCGGACTGCACCGGAGTGCCAGAGGAAGGTGTTGAGGGTTCGTGTCAATGTCTGAAAGAACTCACCTCCCGGCCATTGTGGGATATTGGCGAATCTATACAATAGCTGGGGGAGTACCACCATCTTCAGTATTCCTACCCTCCCTGCCAGTGAAATAGGGAGGTTGTTCCAACCCTGAATTTTTTGCGTAAGATTTGTGAGGTATACTAGATAATTCTTCTCGAAAACCCGATCAATGTGTCGCGACACCACTACACCTAAGTATGTGACCTCAGATTGGGCCCACGTGAATCCAAGAGTATCGGGAGGGGGGAGTGTGTTGGGGGTGAGCGGGAAAAGAGTTGATTTAGCGCAGTTAACCGTCAGGCCAGAAATACCGCCGAAGATGACAACATCTTCCAAAATTGGGGCAAGGTTGATCTCAGGAGAACGAATAAAGAGTAAAGCATCGTCAGCATATAGGGAAACTATATCCGAGACCCCGGCGGTGCGTAGGCCTCTATGGGAATGAAATTGGCGAAGCATGTCCGCGAACGGTTCCATCGCCACAGCAAATATTAATGGAGAGAAGGGGCAACCTTGTCTAGTACCTCTAGCTATTTGGAAAAGAGAAGAGCAGCGGTCCTCGGTGCGGACTCTGGCCACGGGGTTTGAATATAGTAGCTTGACCCAGGAAAGAAACGTGGGGCCGAATTTGCATTTATAAAGTACTCGCCAGAGATAACTCCATGAAACGGAATCAAAGGCTTTTTGCATATCGAGGGTGGCGGCCACTGCGTGAACGTCCGGACTCTCCCTGCTTATAATATTGAAAAGGCGCCTCAGATTCAGGGAGGTAGAGCGACCCGGAATAAACCCCGCCTGGTCAGGATGAATGATATGTGGCATGAAGGGGGCCAGGCGTAAAGCCAGTAGCTTAGCATAAATCTTGACGTCACAATTGATTAGCGAAAGTGGACGGTAAGAACCGCATTGAGTGGGGGATTTACCCGGTTTTAACAGGACGGTAATGGTGGCTTCGCGGAGCGTGGGGGGGAGCTGACCCGCCACCAACGACTCCTCCCAGAGTGCGACCAAACGAGGGAGTAGCAAAGTCTTAAACCGTTTATAGAACTCAACCGGTATACCGTCTGATCCCGGGGATTTGCCTGATGAGAGGGAATCTATGGCCTCCGAGAGTTCCAAGGAAGTAAATGGGCTCTCAAGGGCTTCGATGGTACCGGGGGAAAGAGCCGACAGGGGAAGCTTGTCCAGAAAGACGTCTATTTCAGCTATGGTGGCTTTATCTGCGTTAGCATACAGGGATTGATAAAAGGAGAGGAATTCGGAATTAATATCGCCAGGGGAAGTGGCCAGGGATCCATCAGGTCTCTACGCCAGGAATGGGGGGGGCACCAAACTCACGGCGGAGAAGCCTAGCAAGGAGACGAGACGGGCGTTCACCCTCACCATATCTCCTTGCCAGTCCAGGGTTATCGAGAAATCTCTGCTCGCGATCCGCAAGAGCGCGGAAGGTGTCTAGCTCCGTGCCGATCAAAGCAAGGGTCTCAGGAGTTTGATTTAATGAATATTGGGTCTCCAGCTCAGACAGTGTGGCTTCGCTCTCGGCGATCTCCCTACGGATGGTTCTAAGGATGCCATTTTCTTTAGAGAGGGCGATGCCTCTGATGTAGGCTTTAAAAGTTTCCCAGAGGGTGGCCTGTGATGATACGGAACCGGAATTGATTTCAAAGAACTCCTCAATCGCCGACTCCAATTCCGAACTGAAGACCGGGTCGAGGAGGGAGAGTGGTTTCAACCTCCAGTGTCTAGTACGGTCGTGATCCGAGCCCCAGGATAGGGTAATAGTCACTGGTGAGTGGTTGGAAAGAGTCCTGGGGAGAATCGACAAGTTTGAGATGCTTCTTATGAATATATCAGAGACCAGCCATCTATCAATGCGGGAAAAGGAATCATGCACCGAGGAATAGAAGGAGAAGGTGCGGGAGTCGGGGTAAAGAAGCCTCCATGCATCAAACAGGGCCAGGCGAGGAAGTGAAGAAAGTGTAGCATATGCGGCCTTGGTGAGGTGACGGGGACGAGAGCCAGATCTATCGAGGTCCACATCAAATATTGTGTTAAAGTCGCCCCCCCAGAGAATAGGCACCAACGGGAATCCATCCAGAAGGGACGCAAGATGTGTGAAAAATTCGGGATCATCGATGTTGGGACCGTAAATATTAAGTAGGATCACTTCCCTATTCTGCAGTATGCCATGAAGCAAAACGAATCTGCCCAGAGGGTCTATTGTCGTGGCTATGGGGTTATATCTGATACTCTTATGAATTAGGGTCATTACCCCCCGACTTTGTGTGGAGTAGGAGGTATAGTACCTCTGTGGTCCCCATACTTTAGCGAACTTCTCACAGTGCTCAGTTACCGCATGTGTCTCCTGAAGAAACAGGATCTTAGTCCCATGTCGTTCAGCCTGAAGCTGTAGTAGTCTCATTTTCTTGAAGTTCCCCAGCCCCCGCACGTTCCAACTCAGGAATGTAAGGGTTTCCTCACTCGACACCCTCGAAGTAGACATAGAAAAACACAGGTGGATGGAACAGTGCCCCCCATAGATGGACCCCTTTGTTGTCAGGACTGCGATGATATAGATCCCCTGGTGCTCTGAACTCTACCTTCTCCGTAATTACCAAGCCTTTTTTAACATAAACTCCCCTACCCCCCACCCCCTCCCACATCCCTCCCCCAATCAGAGAGATGAACACCCCATAGACAACAAACCAAATCCAAAACAATGGCATCAACGCCTGGGGGGCCTGTGAGTCGGCCTGACGGTGGAGCTCCGTACCTTGAGGCAATTTGAGGATAAACGTAATGCCTGGCAGTAAAGGCGGGACACATATGGGGATGGCCCCGCGGGGGGGGAGGCAGGCATGACCATCAATAATGAACTAATTTAACGAGATTATATGTAGAAGCCATCCGAACAGCTTGTATGGGATGGTGTATGTGTTCAGACCTGATATTAGGAACTAGGGGTTACTACGGAGATTCACAACCCACACCAACAGATGCATCGCATAGAGAAAAAACAAAGACATGCACATTTTCAAAAACAGTGTCCACAGGACGAGGTAAGCGGTATCCCCCCGGCCCAGGAGCCCCTGCAATGTCGCAACCAGGATTGACGGCAGGTTGTGAGGCCAACCGAGTTCTGGGTTAGGGCTCCGTGGTGCCAATTCCACAATAAGAGCATGTCGCGTTTGACCAAGAGTACAGTGTGTGGGCCAATGAACCAAGACCCAAGCAATGGCAGGGATTAATGCAAGTATAGTTTAGCCGGGAAAATGTTCATCCATAAACTTAGAGGCTTCCTCCGGTAGCGTGAAGAAATATACTCGGTTCGCATGCTCAATTCGGAGTTTGGCGGGATATAGCATAGCGTATTTGACCTGGAGGTCGCGCAAACGTCTCTTCACCGCCAGGAAGGATTTGCGCTCACGCTGGACCGCCATCGAGAAGTCCGGGTATAGGTGGATTCTGGCTGCGCCCAACAAAAGGTCTCCCTTGATTCTCGCCGCCCTGAGAAGGGTATCCCGGTCACGAAAATTTAAGACCCTGGCTATTATCGGGCGAGGAGGAGCGCCAGGCCTGGGCTTTGCTGTAAGTGCACGGTGGGCCCTCTCGATTGCAAATTGTGAGGAGAGTTTTGGGGAATCGAGGAGTCGGAGAAGCATGCTCTCCACGTAGTCTTCCATGGGTTCTTGTATGCCATCCTCCGGAACCCCAATTATACGGAGGTTGTTGCGCCTCGAGCGAGACTCGAGGTCCTCATTCTTCTTCTCCACCTCTGTCAAGTGTGTGGATAATGTGGAAACCTCCGCCCGGAGTGAGCCCAGACCATCTTCAGCGGTACTCATACGTGATTCGATCTCAGTCACACGACCATCTGTCCTCTCCATGTGTGCCTTGATGGAGGATATCGTACCATTCATATCGTCTAGTTTACTATGTATTGTAGTGAACCCTTCTCGGATGAATTCCATCATTTTCTGAGATTCGGATGGTTCCGGTTCATGTGCAGTGGATGGTTCCTGTGAAGGCGTCTCAGCACCAGCTCCCCCCGGAGGCTTAGCGAACATATTGATAGAGGATTGCTTCTTTCCCGTCCTCGTTGACATGATGCCGGCAAAAGTTGAAATCAGGTCCGGGGGGCCGGAGGGGCAGGGGGGGGTGAGGGTCGCCGGGGGAGAGCACCAGGGATGAGTGAGGCCGCAGCCGGCTAGCAACAAGAGATGCAGTGTTTCCAAGCCAGTATGTGATGCTGGTCTGCCGGGTCAGGGGCAGGAGGGACGTCCAGGCTAACCGATGTATGTAATGGCCAGTGATCCACAAGTATACCTCCGGCAAGGGCCAAGGAGACCGGCAAGAGAACCAAGAGGAGCTTCTGGTAGCCGTTGAGATGCGGTAGGACAGCCAAGAGGACAGCCCTCTAGTCGACCAAGAAGGCGAGAATGACCCGAATCAAGGTCGATCCGTACAGGAGATTCGGAGGTCGGGGCGCACCTCGGCACCGTGAAGTAACCAGCAGTAGGTAGGTAGGAAGGAGCAGGCGCCTCTTGCCGCCTCCCGGCCAGTCTATGACACAGGTTAATGGGCCCGGGGAACGGGGCAGCCGGGAAGGGTATAAGGATGCAGACGGAATGTAGTTACTGCCCCAAGCTAGGCGCTGCGCTCAAGAACAAGGGAGGGAGACCAGCGTGGATAATGCAACCCTGCCGGGCCAGCGTACCTCAGGAGCGGCTCCACTCCGTCGGAGGCCGCCTGCCAGTATGGTGTATTCCGCGGAGACCAGGGGCCCAACTCACCGCCCGGAGCCAGGAATCACGGTCTAAATCGGCACACCGCCCAGGATGGGGCGGCGGAGCGAACGCTCTCGGATCCCGTGAAGGTCCAGAGCCCGTCAGCCACTCCCCCGAGAGGCCGTAGTAAGCGGATGTGCAGGGCGGGAAGAACGCCCCTCCCCCAACGGAAGGCCGCGAGCCGCGGGGCTCGGCCGCGACTCCCTGGAGCCCCGAAGGGGATCGGAGGAAGCACCCGCTCCCGCTCAACCCGCAGGGGCCAGAAGCTCAGCGGCGAGAGAGGTCCGGGGGACAGGACGAAGCCAGCAGGGTCCCCGACACACCAGCCTTCCCCTCCGTGGCTTAGAAGGTGAAACGTCAAGGCAAACAGGAGGATTTCAGCAAAAGGAGTGCCTCGCGGAGCGGAGCCGATCAGAAGGCGGCCATCTTCATCGAGCGCAACAGCGCCCCCAGAATCATATATTTTAAAACAAATGGAGATTTTCTATTTTAAAATCATGTCACGACGAGGGCACATGGAGTAGAACATTGGAGAATATACTCCCAAAACCAGGATGTCCTATATACATACTTGAGTTACTGGACAGTTAAGGTGAATATATTCAGTACAGCAAAACCCTTCAGTGAAAAAAACTGTAGTTGAAGTGACTGGCATCACCAATGATATCACTGGTACAGCATATTACGCATGCAAATAAGAGTGATGAATCATTTAAAAAACGTGTTTCTGCATAAAAGTATGCATTTAAGTGCACAGCTTGATTGGAGTTTGTATTTTAAAATACGGCTCTTTTACAGCCCGGATATTCTTACTGTCAGTTTCTCTCTATTGAATAAGCATTTACTATGCGTAACTACTCTAGTACCTTTATCACTCTGTTCTTAAAGTAGACCCCTATGCAAAGTAGTCATTTGAAGTAGTACAATTATAACTTTTACCAGCCCGCCAAAGATTACATCATACATCAGAAGGAACAGTTTCCCCAATCTACATATCTGATTATAACAAAACCACGTACTGTCAGTATAAACAAATCAAAAGGTAGGCCTCAGCCTTATCAAATAGTAAAGATTAGTGCAGGTGACCTTCAAAGGTCAACCATGAGGAAAAGGTTTCATGTTGCAAAAACACAGGTTTATCAGGGCAAGAGTTTCTAATGTACTGGACAGATGAAAGTTGTAACCGTTTTAGGGCATGGGCTTTCAGCTTGCATTTTCGCCAGGTGTTTTGTACTATGCCTCCCATGACCCTTCACCGTTGCCTATGCTGGGTATGACTTGTGGAAGTTGTAATGTAAAACCTCTGGTGATCCAAAAGTTGCAGACCATGCTGTATTGCATCTGAAATTGTAGATTCTTATATGCAAGATCTGCTTTCTGCTGTTATTCTACCGATGTTTTTGGGCATTCAAAAAAGACAGGATATATTGCATATGTGCTAGAGTGCACTCTATATCTTCAAACACAGTCAAACATGTTTCACTGTTCACTGTGGCTGGTATAGGGCCTTTTTGGTATCCTTTATTTCTTGTGAACCATAACACAGATTTGCACCACATTTTGCAGTTTTGGGGGAGGGGGTCCAGGCTAGGCATTTTTGTCTGGAAAATGTCGTGCAGTTCCGTTGTACAAGTCAAAAGTTATTAGAAATAGAATGTGTGCTTTTCCCCTGGATGATGGATTTCATCCTAACTATAGGGCAACCCTGTGATGTGCGTGTTGTGTGTTGTGCATCCCGTTATGTCTTTCAGGCTGCCGCTCTGCCATTAGTTTGCTAGATCCGGTGAGCATTTCTCGCGCTTCCCGGCAGCTCTTTCCCCTTATTGAGGCCAGGGCACTAGATGCCAGCCATCAGGTTAAAGTAGATGAAGGTCGCGGGCGGGAGCAGCAGCGTGAGATGGCGGCACCCAGGGACTGGCCCGCCAGAATGCGAGGCCTAAACTTCTGCTTAGTTTGTAGATGTGCGCAGGTCTGCGGCGCCCGGGGGGTGTTTAGGAGTGAGCGATGGCCGCGAAGGGCTAGAATTGATTCCGAGCAAAGCAGAGGGAAGATTTATCCCGGCTCGCCGGCCGCCAGACAGCGCTCGTCCTCCAGCTCCATGTTGCCCGTTATTTGTAGTCCAGCACCGTGGTAATGGCAGACATATTTCTTGCTGTTATGTGCTCCGAAAATTGCCTCGGCTGTCGGTACAGCGGGGACAGGTTATGCTGGAAGCGTGCACAGCCAGCGCAATCGATGCCATGGCGCGGCTGCGGCGGGTCTGCTTCTGGATGCAAGCGCCTCTTCTGCTGCCGCGGCCGCTGCAGCGGGGTTACACCGGAGTTCGGGGCGCCTGTCCTCTTGCAGAACACCACGCTGGGCATGGACTGACTAATTTGCCTTTGAAGAAAATACTGCCTACGTGCCAGCACACAATGCCCAAACACCCGGTTGAGTAGCAGCTCGAGGGCAGCAGCATCGCTCAGTGGCCTGCATTCTGTTTTTCACAGCGTAGCAGAGCTTTTGAAATAAGGGAACTATGGATCGCTGGCAGTGTGTGTTCTCTTTCTGATGAGAATAAAGGGTGAGATAAATGAGTCTGTGTTGGCAGGAAGGGGCCCGTGCCCACAGGAGAGTACTGCGATAGTGCACAAGGTTCCCGCCTGTGGAGAGAGCTTGCATGGACTGACGCAGCCATGAGCAGGCATGTCCATGGATGATGATTAGAGAGAGCCCCCAACGGAAAGGCACAAGGGGGTGTAATAATCACGTTCTTTCAAATAGCGCTTTATGCCATTCTATGAGCTGCGATCATTGCCGTCCATATGGTTTAATATAATGAAGGGCCGCGCCCACTGTGCTAGGAAACCGAGCGGTGGCTATTGCTACGCAAGTAGGACCCCCGTGTAGGACTGTCTCGGGCTGCAAGAAAGTTCAGTGCAACAGTGTTGTCCTCGTTGTCGTCCTTGTCGTTTCTTTTGTTATGGCCTCCTTTTGTGTTGGTGGCGAGGGAGTATAATAACCCTAGGGACGTAGCTCCTGACACGTGACCACGAATAGACCGCAGGCTGCGACAGTCGCATTAGATGTTCTTCCTATGGGGAATAAGGGGCCGGGCACCAGGGATGTCCATCAGCAATGTGAAGCGATACCGGGGTGCAGTGTTTGGGGTTTCCTTAGAGCTCCCCCTCTTCTTCTAATCCTTATGTTCTAAAAGTACGTGTTGTGCAGCACCTTCACGGTAGGAAACACTTATAGAATAGGTGTACTTAGTTCTCGGGCTCTGGCGCTACCCTAGCCTTTAAAAAGCTACCACACCGCTCAGTCTGCCCCAAAAGGAATCTGTCCGATAGCGACACCTCCTGTTGCATACTCTGCTTTGCCCCTTCGTGAGTGGGACATTTCTATCCCTGGCGGGCTACCAACGTAGGTGCTTACCACTTTTATGCAGGCACGAGCCGACACAGAGATTCAACTGTGTGCTGTCTACCTTTGCAGCCGTGTTCAACTTTCCGCCTGACTCCAAGGGTATAGGGTCTTCTTCAGGCAGACTTTTCATATGTCTGCTACAGTGCTCATCACAAACTGTTTGGCATGCATGGCTTCTGATTGTTGGCTTCACAAACCGTGAACACCCCATCATCCTGTAGGCAGTGTCCCTGTAACGCCTTGCCTCCACGTCCAGAACTGCAGTCCCAGTTTCTTTCAGCCTCAGTGAGCGATGTCAGGTACTGGCTTCTGGAGCTGCCCGAGGGCATTGTTGCATCACTAATCGGGTGCAATAAGCTACTAGCACCCTGCAGAGAGGCGCAAACCAATCAGATGGGCTGGAACATGGGCGTGAATCACCAGAGTTCCTCTGTGGCCAACAGGCACCTGTCCCCACCTGCCGCCTTTACACCTTTGACCTCCTGCTCCACCTTGCCTCTCGCCCTTCCGCAACCATGCAGTATGCCCAACCCCTACCCACTCCATACCCAACTCACTTGCCTGCTTCTGCCTCTCTCTACAGCTTTATGTCCTGGCTGTTTGCTGAGGAAATGGAAAAGGGATAGTGTGTCTTTTCTGTTTGTCCAGCGGCTATTTTTTGTTTGCGGGTCTTTTATAGCGAATCACAGAAATCCGTTTCCTGCAAGAAAATAAGAGAAGAACAACTATGGGCACTCCAGAGGGAGCCTTGGGGTTCTAATAGCGCTAAGCTGCTCAGTTGTTTGCAGGATTCACTGTGATCAGCCCTGAGCCTTCGCCAACGCCCAAGCGCTGCAGCTGGTGGGCCGATAACTGCCAAGCCTACACGCAAACGCAGTGCTTTATCCTAAAATTACAGCTGATTACCCACTGATTTTCTTATTACAAGCAAGATATGACATCACAAATCACTTATAATACAAAATAAATGAACAGCAGGCCTTTATAGAGAGTTTGCAGTTTCCCGTGAAATATATAGGTCAATTTTCAGGTCAAGATAGTGTGACCCCTGCTGCTCTTCAGCCTCATAGCCCACTCTATATCCTTTTTTCCTGTCAATGCTGACCCATATTGCAGCATAAAGCCTGCTACTTGGTGGCCCTCAGCCTAATTACAGGACCCTCACCACCCTCCGTCTGCCTGGCTGAGGAATTTTCAATTAAGAGCAGCATCAGATCATAGACTTGTCTTGATCCAGTGTTGAGGTTAAACTTCATAGACCAGCAGCAAGCTCTGCTTCGAGAGCAGTGTGTCCAGATTACTCCATGTCTCCTGCAATACCAAGTTTCGGGTCGTGGGAGTTCTAGTCTTGGTTCGTTTTAGTTGAATTATTTGGATGAATGTAACTGGTGGAAAGCTCGGGAGTGGAGTTAAGGTTTCCCTGGTTAAACAGAGTATTACCTTAGTTAAACCCAGCCAGCCGTTCTGTACTGGTCATTGAGATAAGTTGCCCTAGCAAGAGAGGGAGATTGGTAACTGGGGACCCCTACCCCGCACGTCTCCTTCCTGCCCGGATTTGTTGGGTTGATTTATGAGAGCTGTCTGGCAGGGTGATTGCATACCTATAGGCCCTTTGCACCTCCTACCTGTGTGATTGTCCTGGTTGTTGAGGTGTTGCAAGTCTGTGGGTTATGTTATGTGTAAGTTGCCAGCTTGTGGTTTGCGTTCCAACAGCCCTCCTCATCTCCTAAGTGGCCTTGTCTGGGATTGTTTAGGTGATATATGTACGCCTGTATGATTCCTGTTCGGTGCTGTCAGGCAGAGCTTGGTTACCAAAAGACCCTATCTCCATCTCCTTCCTAGCGGGGAAAATGTTATGCTGTAGATCTGACTGGGCAAAGAGGTGTGCGGCTCTGGCATGGCATTCTGCAACCTGCTGCCCTTCCACGTCTCCTGCCTGTAGTCATTTCCCGATGCAGGCCTGCAGGGCCAGAGAGTTGAGTAGTACTCCTACAGGATTTGGGTAACTGTAGGCTCTCCACATATCCTGCTTGTAGGAATGTATTGGTGCAGGTCTGTGGGGTCTGTTTGATTGTTGGTGTGGGGGCGAGTGTTGTTGGAGGTCCTTGGAGAAGTCTCATCTTATTGAGCAGTCCTGTTGGCAGCAGTTGTGTTGTCTTTAACAGAAAATGTTAAGTATTCATTGGTCAGCGTCCAGTGTGTAGTCACCTTTGTGGAGCCTAGATAGATGTCAGGGTGTCCGATATGTGCATATTATTAGGTGTGGATGCAGGCTGCAATTGGTGAAATAGCTGGCGTGGTGTGGGTTGTAGAAGCTGGATTGCCATATGCTGATGTTTCATGAAGTCGGATGTGGTCAGTGCTGCTCTCTGACCTGGCTGAGTCACATGCATGTTTTGTTTAGGGGCAAGATTTTATAGTGGACGCCAGGTCATTTGTAGATGGCACTGTGGCTGCTGTGGAGCGTGATGTAATGTGTTGACGCCGAGTCTTGAGTTTTGTTATTTTGGTGTCATGTAGTGGGCTGTGTTCAGGTGTGGTGGTGTGCATGGTTCCATTGGATAGGGCGTGATAGGATGCCAGCGGGGTTTTGACAGGTTGTGATGGGGTGATATGATGGTGAGGTTGGTTTTGAGGGCTGCATGTAATGTGTCCTGTGTAGCATGATGAGAGGTGTCATGGCAGTAGCTTGAGTATCGGGGAATGATGTGATGGGCACTTAGTGCTGTTTGTGGTCTGTTGGGCATGGTTTGCTCTTGATATGAAAGGCCATGGGGACATGGCGGCGCAGATAACTTTTTCATAGTATTGACAATCGCTCTACATCACCTTAAATGCAGGTAAACCATAGGCTTCTGCCATTGCCATGGATACCTTTCCCTTCTGACTCAAGCACACTGCAATCATTTGCCATTTCAGGTGTAGTATTTGAGAGTGAAGATGTAAGTAGTCATTGGTATTCAGTCCCTCATAAAATGTGACTGGGTTGGCTTATGCCCTTGATATTTATTTTTAAACTTCACTGGCTTTAAAAGGTCCCAACAGCTTACCACCATTACATGAAGGAAGCAGTGGGCCCCCAGTGGTCTGCCTGGCACGCCTATGCAGGCCACAGCAACATAACACAGCCCTGGATACAGGCGTGGGCGGGGTGGACTGGAGCAAAGGAGGCGTACATAGTGGCGTCAGAGTGGGTTCTACTAGACAGAAGGCGGTGCTTAGGCACGGCATCAAGAGGGCATTTTTAAAGGCGAGCTAGAGAGAAGGGGGGGGGGGTCTTTCAGGAATACCAGTCTAGAGGAGGGAAGAGAAGTGAATGGAGTAGGGTGGAAGTGCCTGCAGTCTGTATTGAGCTCTGAGAGTTTGCTTTACAGGCTAAACTGCGTCTGGAGATGGAAATGGAGCGTCTGCGGCAAACGCACACCAAGGAGGTGGAGAGCAAAGATGAGGAGGTGGAGGACGTGCGGCAGTCATGCCAGAAAAAGGTAACGCATTACGCGTGCGCCAGGTAACGGGTGTATCCAATAATGTGGGCCGACGCAGCACTCGCTCCCGTATACAGCCCCTATACACAGGCACCCGACCTGCATCGTTTGCACGCATCTCTTCCCTTCACACCTGCGGCGTTTCTGCGTGCGCACAGCCACCTAACGCCCTCTGGCCTGCTTTGGTCTCTCACCTAAACTTGCATGGAACCGGGCACCTCACCTACTCAGCTTGCCCGCTTTCCAATCATATGCAGCATCTTGGACAATTATCATTGACAATTGGACAGTTAATCATATTAACTTTAGCATATGCGCACAGACTGCCCTCCATAGCAGTATTTACCCGTGCGCGTACACACCCCTTTCATCTGTAACGGCGAGCATGCGTCTTCTCCTACACAGTAGTGTACATTCTGATTCTTCAAACCCCCTCCCCCCGCCCAATCACTACTGCTAATATACTTGGGAGCCGAACTCTCTTCCCCGCCTTGCACGTAGAAACAAAACATCCCCAAAGCTTGCATCAACCTGCGCGTGTCCTGGTCTCCTTGATAACTTAGCACCGTGCCCAATATGCCTTTCCACGTCCAGCAAGTACCAATGTGTCCGTACGTGCGTAGCACCTATATCAGCTTGAGCGCAGCCTTTTCCCGCGCACGTGCCTAGGTTTGAGTGACGTGCTCTCTGACTGAAGAAGCTGCTGCGACTAAACCTGTTTCTTCTCTCTCTCTCTCCCCCGTATCCAGCTAAAGCAGATGGAGGTGCAGCTAGAGGAGGAATACGAGGACAAGCAGAAGGTCCTGAGGGAGAAGCGGGATTTGGAGAGCAAGCTGTCTGCCGTCAGCGACCAGGTACTGGCAGTGCCAGCGGCACGCGCGTTCTCAGGGGGGGGGGGGGGTGACAGCAGGGCCAGCAGAGCTCCCCCGTCAGAGTGCCCCGGACACTGACGGTGCTGGCTGCAATCTCATGTCTGCATCACATTCATGACCACTAAGATACTGCCATGCCGGATGCTCTGTATTTTTTTAAATAAAGAAAAACATATTTGTTTTTTAAATATCTTAATTTGAAAATTCTAAAAATTATAAATGCTCACTCATAAAAAAGTTGTGTGGTGGATTTTAAGTCTACCAACACTCTCACAACAGTTAAGCAGAAATACTCAGACCATACTTGTCTTCGGTTTTGTTCCGTACAGTGCAAGGAGGTTGGCAAGCACTACAACTGTCCCTTTTAGCTTACCCGAAAAACATGGGCCCTCATTGCAAGTTTGGTATAATTAATTTGCGTGCTAATCCTACCAAACACGGTTACCTTTACCGCCGATGCAAAATGAGGTAAATGCACTTTGAGTGTTATTTCCTTTTACTGGACTCATTTGCGCCTGGAAGGAATGGTGACAGTGGTAATTCTATTTACGATAATCCCTTCATTTTTGTGATGCAAATGCCCTCAGCCATATGCTGGCAGCATTTCCTCTTATTTACCTTCACACTCCTGTTTTGGCAGATTAGTAAAAACTCCCATTAGTCCTTTACTGGCATTTTTTACCACTACTGCCATACCCTGAATAAGGCCCATAATGCTGACAATTTTAGGCATTGCAGTCAAATGCGTTAAAGAGTCCTCAGGGAAAAATAAGGTTGGCCTCTCCAAAAGAATGAGCCATCTGAAGCCTAGATGTAGATCTTTGCTTAGCGACTTCACATACACCTGCTACTGAACCTTCTTAAAAAAAGAGCTCGTGAGTGTGTGTTTCAATTTTAGAGACACAGGGATGCTTAATATTCAACCTCGGTTCCACTAAGAGAACCACTGGACACCCAGGATGTTCCCTTTCAGGTGGCAAATATTTGCCATCCAAGGAACTCCTCTTCTCCAGCATGGGGTCTGGCATGGATTCACATGCTCATGAATATTCCCCGTCTTCAGGCTGGGAATCCTCATTAAAAGAAAAAACTGTTTTACTTTCACTTTCAAACTGTCTATCTCCTTTAAACCACTCACTGTCCTCTGGGTCATACTGCCCCCATCCAATGACAGTCCTGTCCCTAAGCCCAACCTCTTGCAGCCGTCTTCAGATTTTGACTGCACACTTCAGTTTTGGGAGTCCTCGAGTTTGCTCTATGAGGTACTTTTTATGTTTTTTCTTGTTTTACGACGGAAAAAGTTTCTTTTTTGTTCCAAAAGAACCTGTGTGCGCTTTTCTCCATCTGCCGACAGCGGGGATCCGTTGTCAGTGAATTTCAGCACCCCTCGAGGGCGAAGATCGTCAAACGTTCCAGAAGTCCATCAGGCCTACTTCACGCCTTTTGACCATGACGGAGGACAAGAAGGAAGGAAGATCCCTCTTCAAGCCCTGCACCAAGTGCGGGCTACGGAATGTGTTGGTGGAAGACAAGCACCTGCAATACCTCTACTGTCTGCATCCAGACCACAACAAAGGAGATTGAGAGATATGCCTCAGTTTCTCCAAAAAGACGACGAAGGTTAGGCACATTAGACTGGCGGCATGGCTGAACACCAAGGCCTCTGCCCCGTGCTCGGAGCAGGGTCATGCCTCAACCAGGACTGGCCGGTCCAAGTAGCAGTGGTCTTCTAAGTCCTTTGAGGGCCCCTCCTCCGTTGGGGCCCAACACATGGCCAAGAACCGCAAGTCCGGGTCCACTGGGGTCGCCGCGCTAGCGAGTCCCACGATGGACAGAGCGTGATCAACAATCCCCCTCCATTGGCCGTCGGCAATCAAGCTCCTCATCAAAGAGGAAATTGTCCAACCCGGCTAAGCTGCGGGAGAAACCCGAGGTCAGGGTCAGAGGAGAAGAAGGCTGAACTGGCCAAGAAGGCCCAATCAGCACATAAGTCTTTGTTGAGGATAGAGTAACTACAAGTGGAGTTGAAAGGCTCTTTCCTCCCGTTTATGCCTCAGTATTGTAACACACCAAACACAGAAGGCTAGTTAATTACAAAGTTATTCCTAACGCTGTATCCCTAGCACAAAGTTAAATAACCCTAACTGTAAAAAAATCTGGTATCCATAGATGGAAAGCCCTAGTAATTGCTGCTGTGCCAACTACAAGGGGTGTTGAGATCCTGACCCTAAACTCTCTAAAACACTTTCCTAGTGTCTACAAGTGCACACAACTCGGAGGTCGGTATTTTGTATTTTATTATTTCCGCCCCCTCTGTGCGTGTCTTATTATTTAAAATAACAAAGTGCCTCTTTGACCAGCCTGGTCAATTAGAGATCTCTTAAAACAACCTATTCTCTCACCGCTGCATTGTAGTGGAGAGAGAATATATAATGATAACTAAATCAATTGCTTTGATCACACCCTTTTCTTTGTTTTAAACGGTAGTGGCGTCTGGGTTATCAACCAGTCCTCCTAACCAACAGTCTTTGTTGAGGATAGAACTGGTGGCTGTGGCTCTTACGAAGGCAGCTGACCTTGCGATGGTAGCCCTCACAGGGCCGGTGTCCCTGTCCCTGAATGCGAAACCGCCGCAGTGACTTTGGCAAAGTCTGCTAGCATGCCAGAGAAGGGGATGCCGTCTCAGAGCCCGGTTCCGACGACCCCTCGGGCTGAAAGGGGGTCCAGGGCAAGGAGTCCACAGACCAGCCCAGGCCGTGTCCCAGGCTATGCAAGTTTTGTCCACGGACGAGGAGGACCTGGAGTCCTTACACACGATCTACGAGGACGTGGAAGGCAACAACGGCGCAGGGCCTAGTGTTCCAATCACACTAGCTCATCCGAAGGATGTGTCTCTGGACATCCTGTTGACCCTCCAAATTTTGGTGTCATAGATCTAAAAGAGGATGCCACAGGTCCCGGTTCCAATGGTCCCCAAGGACCCCAATCAACCGCTAGTGAAGAGGAGGAAGAGTCACCCGACACTCCCATTTCCGCCTCCACATCCGCATGGGGCATCCTCTCCCACGGTAGACCCAGACACTGGTATGGGGACGGATACGGCCACAACAATATTGTCCCAGTGGGCAGCGGGTCTCTGAAGCCTAGTGCGTCCCCACCGGATGAGGTGGGTCGTTCCATTCCATGACCGCCAGAGCCTCCGAGCTGTTCCAGCTTGACCCGAAGAAACCAAGAAGGAGGGTATCTTGTACCAAAGGCGCAAGGCCAAGAGGAAGACAATTGTGGAGGTGCCCCTTCTGGACGACATTGGGAAGGGGGCCTGGCTATCTTGAAGAACCCTTGCACGGCTCTGGCCAAATGGGATAAGCTGGAGAAGAAGTACCGGGTGCCGGAATCCGCACCCAAGTGTCTGAGGTCGAAACCATTGCCAGATTATATGGTTTCGGCAGCCGTGAGGAAATGTTCAGCTAATCCATCTTCAGTCCCTCAGGACAGCGAGCGGAAGAAGATGGACGCCATGGGAAGAAAAGTGATTTACACTGTGACGTCCACCATCAAAGCGACGCACTGGCAATCCTAGCCAGGGAGCTATGCTACAAGCTGAGTCCAATTTTGGAGTTCCTTCCTGATGACAATAGGATGAAGGCTATCGCCCTTGTCCAGGAGGGGGATATAGCATTGGATGACGTCATCACGGTGGCACTGGACATTGCCAACACAGGGTTCCGGTAGATGGGGAACAGTGTCCGCCATCGTCACCAAGGCTGAATGAAGGCCACGAATTTCCGCCAGGTGGTCCAAGTAAAGGTACTGGGCATGACTTTCAACAGAGAACCTTTTTGGGAAGGTAGTCAACAAGTCCCTGCAGGCCATCAAAGCCGATACAGAGATGGCCCGTTCCCTGGGCACACTCCAGCAGCACTGCTCTTCTTTTCGCTCCTCCAGAGGGAAGTCTAGCAGTTTGTCAAAAGGTTTTTCCTCATTGTACCATCAGCCTTCCATATCCATGACTCTGGAAGCCTACAAAGGCCATTCCCAGGCCTACCGTGGAGGACGACATGCCGCCGCCCACAAGGCAGGACGCCGGTGCCCGAGGCAGGCCTGAACTGGCCAAGACATCGGGCCCCCACCCGTGCACCCTGGTGGGGTGCCGGTTGACGAGGTTCATCAGCGAGTGGGAAAAGATCACCACAGACAGGACATACCGTGGAGTGGCCCGGCAGGCGCAGCACATCCCTCAGCTTTTGAAGGAGGTACAGTCCATGCGACAAAAAGGGGCAGTACAGCTAGTTCCCCAGTGACTCTGGGGCTCTGGAGTCTATTCCAGATACTTTTTAGTCAAAATGTCCAGGGGCTGGAGGCCCATTCTAGACCTGTGACGTCTGAACAAGTATCTCAAGTCCCAAAAGTTCAGGGTGGTCACGTTGCAGCACGTGCTCGGCCAACTGGAAAAAGCAGACTTCCTGACGTCGCTGGACCTAGAGGAAGCCTACTTCGACGCCCCCATTCACAAGAAACATTGAACGATTCTACACTTCGTGATGCAGGGTGTCAGAGATGCTCAGGTCCTAGGCGCAGGAGCGACGCAGTACCAACCACCCCCTCAATGGTTTCAGTGCCTGCAAGACAGAGCTTAACACAGGCCTCCTCAACCAGAGCGGGGAAGGAGGGTTAGGGTCTCGATGGTTGGATAGGTAAAGGGATTTTAGGATTACCGGATAGAGGGTTGGGAAGAAGTCATGGATAGGACTGGGGATTTTAGGGTAAACGATGCCTGCACACTTTCCTCAAACTGGCTGATGGAGCTGCCGTAACACCTCTACATGTAAAGGTGCCGCCACCCTCACCAGACCCCCTGAACCAAGCTGAAGGTGCTCTTTCGAGCCTTACAACAACATACCAAGGTAGCAACAAACAATTGTTGACATTAGGCCATTACAGTTTCATGAACACAGTCTCATGTACTAGCACACTTAGCTTTGCTTTAGTCCTTAACGTCCAGTCCTGCAAGACTGTCAAGTCCTGTGCCACGTCCTTGCAGTCCAAGATTCAGGTTCGCATCGGGTTCAAACTAAAAGAAAACAAAGGACAAGCATTAGCGTTGTCAAACGTTCTGCTGATCTCACACTTTCATGCAAACTCTCTCAACACGCGTTCAGCTCTTGGAATAAACAACCCAGGAATTTTGGGGTGCGCTGCCGCACGTGGCTTATCTTTTGCCCAAAAACACGGTCTTCCCTCAGACCGGGTGTCAGAACGCGGTCTTTCCTCTGACCGGGTTCCCCAAGCTAGTGCTTCAATCTCACGCGCCCTTCCGGCGCTTTTCCCAAGAGATGGATGCACTCGAAACCATGCACATTAACCAACACGACTTTCCCGTGAATCCGCCCACTTAGCTTTTGCGTGATCCGCAGGGGCTCTGGAAGGGGTCGGGATATGCCCCCTGCGCTTCCCCTAGGATCCCTGACTCTCCCTGGGGTGAGCGGCACTTATCTTGTGTATGCGAGGGGCCGGATCGTGGTTCCTGTGGCTCTTGGCCCCTCGCGTATGGATTCCGGGGAGCTGCTGGGCTCGCGTCCTCTCTCCTCGGCGTCTCGAGCACAAGCCCCGTGCCTCGGGGCTTGCGCATGCGCATTCGTCGCGTGCCACACCCAGCGCGGCTTCCCATTGGCTCGCGGGCCCGCGAAGCCCGCTGGGAATTGTAGTTCCGGCGGGCAGAACGCTGGATCTGTCTGCAGAAAGGGCACAACAGCCCTTTAAAGTACGGAAACCCTTTGGATCCGGGTTTCTTCATGGTCCCAGGCCCCACAGTCCCAACAGTACTGGGCCCAAGGCCAGTCTTACCCCTGACACAGGGGGACAGCACTACCAGTTCAAGGCCTTCCTTTCGGCTTGAAGTCAGCCCCTGGGGTGTTCACAAAGACTGTTGTGAACCATCAAGTCGTTGCTCAGCATGATGTAGTCTTGCATCTACCTTATCTGGCTCTGCAGGTTACGGATGCCACCTCTTCAGGAGTTCCTGGACGCTCACTGGATACAGGTGTCCGGAAGCTTAGCGGACAAGATCCCACTCGACGAGGAGTTCTGTCGGACGATAAGGTGGTGGGGCGTCCACTCCAACATTGTCCGGGGCACTGGGTTTCAAAATCCCCCATTCCAGGAGACAGTCACCACAGCCGCTTCCCTGGAAGGTTGGGCGCCCACACCAGACATTTGCACGCCAGAGGCCTGCGGCTGCCGGAGAAGAAGCATCTCCATATCAATATCCTGGAGCTACGGCAGTGTTCTGGACCTTCAAGTCATTCCTTCCGTCACTGAAGGGCAAGGTGGTGAGGATTTTCACAGACACCGCCACAATGTTCTACATCAGGAAACGGGGGGCACTCAATCCCCAGCGCTCTCCAAGGAAGCGCAGGACTTGTGGCACTGGGCCATCGGTCAAGAGATGTTCCTCTTCACCTGGCGGGAGTCAAGAACACCATCACAGACTCCGTCAGCAGGGATTTGCGCTCCTGCCATGAGCAGGAACTTCGGCAGGATCGGGTGGACCACATCTTAGTCAGGTGGGGCAGGCCTCAGATATATCTGTTTGCAATGGCGGCAAACTCCAAATGCCAGAAGGTTGCCAGCAGATTCCACCAACCAAGGAGCCTGGGGGATGCTTTTGCTTGCCTGTGGGAAGGCCTGTTTCTGTATGCATTTCCTTTGTGTCCTCTCCTGCTACGAGTCATCAATATGCTCAGACAGTGCCCATGCAGGATGATGGTCATCGCCCAGGCACGGCCAAGGCAGATTTGGTATCCGGACCTTCTTAGCCTGTCGGCGTTTCCTCCGGTCAGGCTGCCAATGGTTCCGGATCTTCTCGCTAGAGAGGGAGGCGCAGTCCTTCACCACAACCCAGGATCTCTGTACCTGAGGGCTTGGCTCCTGCAGCCCTAGAGCTTGGAGGATATGACTTACATGTGGACTGTAGGGAGGTCCTTGCCAAGGCCAGGTCATTGACGACTTTGAAGTGCTACCGTTACAAGTGGAAGTGTTTTGCTACGTGATTCCCGCAGATTCTTCCATACTTGCTATCCTTAGCCAAGGCCAGACTGGCGTATGCCTCTATCAAGGTACATCTGGTGGCTGTCTCCAGCTAGACCAGGTCTCCAGGAAGATCTTCACTTTGGTCTCATCGACTCAAGGAATTCCACAAGGAACTGTTTTGAACCTTCCAGCCGGTAAATGCCCCTGCCCTGGCATGGGAACTCAACATGGTGCTAACAAGGCTCATGGGGGGCCCTTCGAGCCTATGCATCAGGCCCCTCTCAAGTTCCTCTCATGGAAAACGGCTTTCCTTGTGGCCATCACCTCTGCCAGGAGGGTTGGTGAGATCCAGGCCATATCCTGCAAACAGCCATACCTGGTTTTGCACGAATTGAGGTTAGTGCTGCGGACGCACCCCTCATTTAAGTCGAAGGTTCCATCGGAATAGCACCTCAACGAGCCTTTGGTGTTACCTGTTTTATTCCCTGAAGCCTTCTTCACTGGCTGAAAGGGCTTTGCACTCGCTGGATGTTGCTCGTGCCCTGAAGTTCTACGTGACACTCACAAAGAGGTTTCGGAAGGCTTCACAACTTTCGTGAACTTTGGTCCTGTGTGCCATGGGAAGGCCTTGTCCAAGACTTCCATTTCAAGGTGGCTCTCGGGCTGCATCCTACACTGTCATCGGTTGGGGAACCGACATCTGCCCGGCCGTCCAAGAGCCAACTCCACCAGAGTGATCGCTGCAATGGCGGCATTCCTGTCTGGGGTACCCCTGCTGGACATCTGCAGGGCTGATACGTGGAGGTCCACGCACATCTTCACAAAGTTCTACTGCATCAAAAGGGATTCCAGGGTGGAGTCCAGAGTCTGTGAAGCAGTGCTACGCAACCTGTTCACTTGAGGTTAGTCTATTCCAGAGGTAAGGGTAATTGCTTCTGCTGATCCTTGCCACCTCCCGTGATTGTGTAATGTACTGCTATGTATTCGTTATCATGTGAATCTATGCCAGACCCCATGCTGGAGAAGGAACACGTTACTTACTTGTAACTATTGTTCTCCAGCATGGGTCTGGCATGGATTCACATGCAACCCCCCCCCCAGACCCGTCTGCGGCTCTTCTTGGTTATGCTGCCACTTTATGTGCTTACCAAATCTGAAGTTGGCTGCCAGAGGAGGGGCTTAGGCAGAGGGCTGTCATTGGATGGGGGCAGTATGACGGTGATTAGTTTAAAGTAGAAAGACAGTTTGTTAGTGAAAGTGAAACCGTTTTTTTCTTTTACTGAGGATTCCCAGCCCGACGACGGGGAATATTCATGAGCATGTGAATCCATGCCAGACCCATGCTGGAGCACAACAGTTACAGGTAAGTAACTTGTTCCATCTCAAGCTTTCTGATCAACATCGAGCCTATTATTGGCGTCAAGAGGGTTGTGATCAAGGACTTACATTTCAAGGTTGATGAATTACACATTGAAATGCAGATTGTCATCATGGAAAGGTTTGATATTGTAGACTTCAAAATTAGCTATTATAAGGATTGTGGTTGCTGCAGGGCTGGTGGCTTTAAACGGTACAAGACCCCCTGCCGTATGCAACATCTGGAAAAGTGCTTATTAAAAACAAAAAGAGTAAAGCCTGATGGTTTCTGCAAATATGCTTTGATCCTCCGGCAATATCGTAGCAGTTACGAATCTAATGAAGATGCATGCCCTAAGGAATGAAAGTACAGAGCGCGAGACATACAGCTATGTAACTTTTGCATATGTCTGCCGAAAAGTGTCTTTTGAAGTCTTGTGTTATGGACTTCGCTAGTGTGTCTTCAAGTTTTTACACCTGGAGCCTTCAACTTTGTGTGATTAAATTGTTATCAATCCCCCAGTCTTTTCCTGGAAGCTATTACTTCTGGCTCTCTAAGTACTCTGTCTGAAAGCAGTTACCAATGTACCCAGATCTACATAGGACTTTGGCACTATATATTCCCTATGTAGAGGCATTCACCTCCAGCCACTGAGTGTTGTGCACGGAAAATGTTCCTCTGTGCCACCTGAGTACTGTGTGTGGGGAAGCTACTACTTGGTGCCACTAGACGGTGCACAGTTATTGTCTTGTTCTTGGTGATTATCATCAGTCATTTGGCCACTGGGTGCCATCCTTCAGGGGGCATGTGATGGCAGTGATACCAGTGCACTGCGGCTCCTTGCAAGGCAGCTCTCGGATTCTGTAAGAAGCTGGAATGGGAGAGTGGCTATACAATTGCTGCTGCTATAACCCCAACCCATCCGTAGAGCCCCCATAATTCACCTACATAATCCGCAGGCGCCTCAGACTTTCTCTGCAGGCCTCGAGTGAAGCAGCTACCGATTGTTCCACCAAAGCAGCAGTTGGACCGGAGTAACCCTCGAATCGTTTTCTTCAAGATCTCCAACTCGTTCTGATCTGCACTTTCCCTACGGCAGTATCAGAAAATCTAATGCCAAGGTAGTCACAGCTGTCTGCTAATTCTAGGGGAGCTTTGTCGATCAACCTTTGTTATATATTTATTTTGGCTGCTCCCAACACTGATCTCATTTGTTATACCACGTTTTGCCACTATGGAGGGCAACAGCGTTCAGCAGTACACGAAGCGCATTCTCAGCCCTAGAAAGAACACTCCGCGAGGAGCAGAACTTTCATGAACAATGTCGACTCGCCAGCCCCCTCTTTGTGTACTGAGACCGTTAATGAACATTCTTAAGTGGGCGGGTAGGCCATCAGATGCCGCTTCTGTATGCCTGATATTTTTAGGAATGCAGCTGGTAGTCTTTTCTTCCATTTGTGAAATTCTTTAACCCCTTCCCTTGGCTGTTGAGAAATGTTTGTCATGTATTTGGCACTACATTACCAGTGCAAAGAATGTGGCCTAAACATGGTCAATGCATTACTGCTAATTGCCCATAGCAGTGCAGGAAAACACATGCAGCAGTAAAGAGGAACTGCATAATGGGAGGATCAATTCCCTCCCTCGGCAGAGCGACCTATAACCGGTCCTCATCTACTTAGTGCAAGGCTGCCTTTAAGTCAAGAAAAAGTAAAAACAAGGAGCCACCTTCGAGTGCCGCACACATGCTAATCAGCAGGGACGGCCTCGGGAGCTGCTCCAGGGTACCCTCTCCTTCCATAAATCCTTCTTGGCACAGGTCTTTGTTTATGGGTAGACAAAGATTTCTACAATTTCACCCAGGCCCTACAGTGTATGAGGGCGCTCGTGTGCTGACGTCATGACAAAGTCTAGTGGGGTATGAAGGATGGTCTTAAAAATACCCACACGAGAAGATTGAGTTTAAGGGTGTTTATTTGCAGTTCTGTCAATGATATGCGGGTGAGATTGCAGCGGGCTCAACTGTGGCACATTAAGGGACCCCCCTCCCTTGTCTCCCATGAGTGTCCCACCTCCCTAAATCTGGTGTCTCTGTAACCCAGGTTGGATGTTAGTGTTTGGTAACCCCTACCGTCTAGGATTCTAGCTCTGGTGAAGGCTTAAAAGCAGCTTCCTTAGCTGTCTGCTTCTCTTGGATTTTCTACAGGGTCCTGATCTACCACTTCCCCAGGATCTCAAAAGGGAATACATGGGCCTCATTACGAGGTGGGCGGTAAGGGATTACCGGCACTGGTAAGGGCACCGGTGCCAGTAATCCGTTACCGCCCTACTACGAGGTCCCTTAGCGGGTCCCTTCCCTAACGCCTGGTTTTATGGGGGCTCAAATGAGAATGGGGAATGTTTCCCGGAATGGGACTTACCGGGTCCTCCAAGGTCGGAATGACCCGGTACGTCCCTATTCCGGGAACACAGACCCGGAATGCGGTAAGGGGGTAGCCATGGCGCCATGGCTACCGCCTACCGCGTAATGATGCCCATGGTCTTCGTACCAAATATTGTGCTCTGATTCAGCCTCTCTAAATCGCTTTCTCCTTTATTTGCTTTCGCTGTATCCTCTATTCTACTCTCACCCTCCAGTCTCACTCCCTCCGATCATCCTCTCTTCCTTCCCTTCAATGTTCACTCACTCTCTGCTCTTCTCTACCTGCCTCTACTTTCTCTACTCTCCCTCCCCTTCTCCACTCGGCTCTCCTATTTCCTCTCCATTCTATTCTCTCCTACCCACTCGGCTCTCCTCCCTCCACTCTACTTTTTTTGTACACTTCGTCCACTCTCAGTATGTCAGGATCCTGAAGAAAACTGCAGAAGCTGCAGCCCCCACAAACCCTGAGAAATGTTTAGCCCACAACCTAATATAAAACAGGCTATGCACTTCACATCCCGGAAGGAAAGAGTAGTGGGACAAAATAACAAACCAGGCCCATATCTCACGTCTTTAACTTCTTACACTTGAGACCTGAAATGAGATTGGCAACACATTACTTAAATCTCCCTCCAAACCCTTCCCCCCTTTAACTACTTTATTCCCCCTTTTCCCCTGCATACCTGAAACCCCCTCCTGAATCGCCTAGCGACTGTTAAACAATGACTTCCATTCTTCTTCAGACTGTTTCTCTCTTCTTTTCTCCTTGAAAACATTCCTTCTCTGAAGGTCTTTACATATTTGCAATTCCTTCTTAGGCAACCCTTTTCTTGTCCTTTAATAGGGCGTAAGCGATTAGTTAAAGTATATCCAGATTGATTGATTGCTTGCTTTGCTGCCCGAATGCCCTATTTGTGCTTGCTAACTATACTACCGGTTTGGGCTACCCTCGCGTTTATTCTTTTTTTTTTCTTAAAACAGGTGCATCGTTAAAGCCGCGCGCCACTTAAGACTGCCTTCACTTACTTCCCTCAGTTGTCCGTGTTATTGACCGCTACTCGCGTAGTCCGTCTTCTATGCAGACACGAAGATTACATAGGTACCCACCTCTGTGATGCTACGCGCGCAGTCGGAGCTTCAGTAACTTTCTGCTTCCCAACGCCGCCTCGTGCCCGTGCTATGGGACACTTTTAACGCACTGGGGAGGTCTGCAACGACTCACTGCCAGCCACCCTTTAATGTTTAGCTTTAATTACCTTTTTGTTTCCTAGCTTGAAAGTCACATGCCCCTACGCTTATCTCTCATTAGCACTGGATCCTTATACGGATCTTGTGGGGGAAGTCAAACACGGCTAGCCCCCTTTGAAGACTACAAACTTTTCCCACACTCTAAAAACATAAACTGTAATTACTTGGCTTAAAACTCACTACTGCTTTCAGCAAACATATGCTAGGAACATGTCTTTGGTCCTCTATTCAAAATATACACAGCCTTTTAAAAACAAAATTGCTTTCTTTGTTTTTATGAATTAAACAGTCCAACCAGACAACAGTTGCATGTCCCACAAAGTGCTTGGGTGATTTCTTTACTTCTAGAAGGCCTAAAATTGGTCGGTCCTGCCTGAAGAATTTCAGTCAGTGAAAGCCAGTTTAGAATCATTTACTGGACTCCAAGTTGACTCGGGATTCCAATCTGCCTACCTCATCAATGGAATCTTCAATTGTCGCCACCATATTGCCTTGGGCTTAGGCTAGTCACACGTTCCTGAAACAAGTGGTTAAGAAAAACCTGCGAGATCGTAGTTTGCCTAGACCCAAACATATATGCATAAATAAACACATGACCATATATACAGACTAGAACCAGCATCCTGACACAATCAGTCGCCTTGCTCACAGTCACTTATTCTATTATTCTCACCTCTATCCCCATACACTCGAACAGTCGCACACTCATTCACAGCCAGTCTTCCACTCAAGTAACATTCTCACAGCCAACACTCAACAACCGTCTCCAAATCGCTCTGCTCCATCGTCCTTCCTCCACCTGGCCTCTTGGTCTGCCAACACTCCACTTGACTTACACCCCTCTCTTGTCTCCCCTTTCTGTTGGTTCCCTCTGTCATATGATTCCTGGGTTCAATCTATCTTTCTGGTTTCCCTGGGGGTTGGACCACAGTAGCAGGAAGGTTTAAAAACCCTTAGTAGGCCTGCCACCTTTTTATGCAAGTAACGCTTAGTAAGACAGCCGACATGGAGCAGTAACGAAGCTAATATTGACCCAACAAAAATGCTTTGTCGGAATCGGGCAATGATCTTCTTTCTACTGTACAGCTGGCAGTGTTTTTGCATGGCACGCAGAGAGTTCCCTCTTCTGCACGGCCTCCTGGGACATGTAGTCCTGTAAAGACAGAAACTGACATCTGGCCATGATAGGATACATCAGGCAATTGGTTAAAATAGTGGTTCCTGGCACATGCAACATGACACAAACAGGAGGGACAGACTGAGGCCCTCCCATCTTCCTGCCCTAGGCTGAGAGCCCCTCCCCACCCCCTACTCCCATATGGTTGTCAGGTTTCTGACCCTGTCAATGGGGTAATACTATATTTTATTCGAATATTTCAGAGAAGGTGAGATCAAGGAGCATAGCTATGTGAACAATCTGTATAGCCACATTTTAGACCACTACTAAACAGTCATAATGATGAGGGCCAGTCCAGGTGGACAGCTCATGTAAGGTATGGTTGCGTAGCTTACCATACAAGGCCAATTTGTATGATTTTTAGATTTGCATAAGGTCCATTCAACAAAAGTTTTGTTCCGCAAATGTATGTTTGTGAGGCTTATGGACTCTGCTTAGATCACATGCTATGCATAGGCTGACAACTAGTGTAAGCTGTAGAGTATTACAGTTGTTTTCGAAGCTCAAAAGGACGTCAACAGGGCATGCCAGTAATACTATCTCTAGTGTGATGTCCACTGTACCCATGGTCCTTCATCGTCGGGGTCCCTCAGATTGTTTTTTCCACCATCATTGTTGGACGCTTAACGCGGAGTTCCCTTATTGCTTAAAGATGGATGGGGATGCAGAACTTACTCGTATATCAATTACCAAACCGACTCAGGAAGTTGGCAGAACACTGTACTTATGTTTTATTAACAATTATCTAAAACGGGGAGTTACAACGGACATCAACGGACGTTCCCTCAATTTCTCACATTCATGAGAACTCAACGTCTTACATGCAAAACAGCATTCTTGTACTCAAAATCCGTCACTACTGACATCATCCTACGTGATAAACTAAGAAAACCTACTAAGGAATGTGATAGGTTCACAAGGAACATCTAGGTATATGTTCCATACTGACAGGGTAGGTGATTGGGTCTGTAAAATCAGATAGACAACTAAACCCATCCCAAGTGCACGTCATCTTCTGTGTCATCGTAATTATCTACAATATATTGGTTACACAAACTATAGGGCTCTTTCATATGTGGCCCTCTACAATTGTTTGGCACACTTGTACCCTTCTGGAATATTCCACTTGCTAGCAGCACACAAGCTAGTTACCCCAGGTGCTGGTAGGGTTGGCCTGGTCAAGCCACTCCACCCAATTAGCCCAATATCTATCATCACTCCTGCGGTCTGTCATTCAATTAAGGCTTTGAACTTGGCCTTTTAGAGGCTCACTGTGCCTGGGAATAAAAGGGAGTGTGGCATGGTTTTATCTTCTGGTTTTGGTGTAGCTCGACCCACAGTCTATTTCCATCTGACCATGAGACTGGAGACACCCTTTTACAGCTCTTCGTTGCATACAATACTATTAAATGATGAACTCTTGGCACCTTCAGTGGTTTTCCATTTCACCTCAAACAGAAGTTTGTTTCTTTCTCGCGTTCATGTAGCTTCTTAACAGAAAACCAGGCTCACAGTGGCTCCGACTCTTGGTGCTGGGCCAGTCAGCCTTTCTTGAATTCTCCTTCACCATCAGTTATTTTCCAACTGCGCTACACTTGCAGTCCTTTCCATTCACAGGGTTTAAGTTTGCTAAAGTGCATTATGGAACATCCAGATTGTATAGATTCCTATGTATATACATTGGTGCATCGCCACAATCTATCCACTACGTAGCCAGCCTCAGGATCACTTCATCTACTTGCGTTACAGCATCTGTACATTTGTAAAATAGCTTTGCATTTTCTTCAGTGTTTCTTCCCACAAGCAATCTTCATTTTGATCCCGAATTTTTGCTTTCTTCAATACTTCATCCTTAGATCCTATAGAATGTCTATATTCCTTCTTTATTTGCGTCTTTTCTAGGTGCGTCGGTTCTGCTTCGTGTGACGTCACCAGTCTTCTTTCTCACTCATTTTCATACTTCTTCCGGTACTTCTTCCAGAAGACCATTATTCCTTTGTGCAAGCATATAGGGTTTTCTCAATGGATATGTTTTCTCAAGAATTCTTTGTGGTATAGGCATCTTCCCTGGTATTGCGCATGTCGCAATTTACAGTTCCCAACATATAGGCAACATGGGGGCACAGCTTCTGGTAGGGTTATTTAGCTCCTCCTCTACGCTCCCCCCTCTAGGTGATTCATCGACCACTCTCATCAGTCTTCACATTGAGACATCCTCGTCTGAAGAAGTGCTTCTTTGGAGTCCATATCTTTGACTCCTTTCAGGCATCCTGCCAATTTCACATGCTCGTCAACACTTCAGGTCATAAGCATACATTGTCCATTTGGACTGTAGTAGATCCATCTTCCCACATGCTACTTGTGGTTCTTCGGATACAGGAACTTTGTTCCCTCAGGTGCATGGATACTGGCTTTACATAGTCTCTGATTTAATCATCTGTCAGCTCTTTGTGTTTGAATCCTTATTCAACGTCAATCATTTTCATGATTTTCATTCCTATTGCTTTCTACTGCTTTCTTTGGAGTCTTTTGCATTGTGTGATTATTATCCTGATCACACAAAATCTTAATAATATCATCACCAACAGGGCTCCAAGGAACTTGAAAATGTTCGCCATCCATTGTGGAACCCATGAGAAGATTGACGCAAACCAGCTGTCATCTGCAATGTCTTCCACCTCATCTTCCATCTTGACAAGCAAGTGTGTCAGCATCGTTATGGCCTCTGTCAAGGTGCCATTCTCATTGTCATGAGAAGGTATGAATGTGCAACATGATTCTCCGATTTTGGCACAAACACCTCCATCCATAGCTGAAATCATGTCCAAGACATATCTTTTCTGAAGAGTCATCAGGCGTATGGCTCTTAATTATTCCTTGATAGCATTAAATCCCTTTATGGTGGTGTTAATCGTCTGCAGAAGCTCCCATCTGGTGATCTACAACCACTTGGCATTTGCCATTGTCTGAATCCCATGCATAAAGATAACAGTAAAAACTGAGCAATCTTGCTGAACAATCTGTGTTCATATGGAATAGCATTAAAGGCTTCTATCGAATTTGGCTGAGAAATAGATTTCTCTTTTCATTCGATCAAGGTGTTCAGCAGATCTCTTCTTCCTGAAGTGAGCATCTGCTTTTGTAAACTCACCAATATTCAGGTAACTTTTTGGAATCGCCAACGCTGGAACATGAACAATCACTATAGAACACAGTCCTCCCCAATCTCTGTACAGCTTCATATAAGCTCTGGATCCGCAGTCCCTGTAGTGGGACATTATCACTATGGCACATCGAAGATTCAACTGCACTGCTGATTTTCTCCGACTTCTTGTGCCATTGTTTCTGAAACATAGCTCTGCACTAGTCAAAGGCACTATCTTTAAAGGGCCTCCTTTGTCTTCGATCCACGTCAGAAGCTTTGCAAATCTTGGCCAGAGAGGTTTGCTTCCGTTTTCCACTCGTTCGATAACTGGCTTGTGATAACAAGTTACTGCCACAGCTCTGTATACAACTATGCCTTCTTCCCAACCATCTGGAGACAGTACTGTTCCCCAGATTTGCATCTGGCCTCTTTCCTTGCAGCTTCAAACTTCATCAGTTTTCCCTTGGCAGTTGAGTTTTCTGTTCATCTCCCATCTAATTCCGGCTCCCTTCATGCCAGGGTGTTTGTATCTTATCACATGATCCCTGGTGTGTGCTCTTTCTCTTGTCTTCAAATCTTGAACATAATCTTTTTCTTCTGGAGCTGATCATTCTGGTTACCCATACCAACGAGGCTGTTCGACCCTGGCATTGACCCCTTGTATGACAAAGTGCAAGGCGAGTCAGGCAATGAGCTGTTTGAACGTCTATCTCAATAGCTATTAATATCTAGACTTTCCCATAGCATAAGGCATGAGAGCACACACATAGCAATCCTCCTTAGAAGGCCTTTTTCCCACTTCTTTCATGTGTTGATACCACATGTTGTTTCCCAAATGTGCTGTACTGTCTAAACAGTCATTTAATTCGTAATCGTCCTCCCTTGCACTACTCTTGGGTCTCTTTCTTTGCTTTGTTAAGAGCCTGTATCTGATCATTATTAAAAAATATCCAAAATGAACCGTCCTACAATCGGAATCCTACCAACATTTGTCAGAGAAATCGGTACCTTCACATATGCTACTAGTGTAGGAACAATCACATATGGCCTTGGCCTTATTACAGTGTCTATTTCTGCAAAGGGGACTGGTGTGGGAAGGATTAATGGAACTCCTTCCCCTTTGTAACCATTAAAATAAACGGTGGGGATTAATAGGAACAGAAAAACTATAATAGATGCTGAACAGGCGTATATCGTATAGCAATACATCAGACCGCACCAACAGTGTCTCTCCACACGGCGTTGACTGCTCATTCTCTGGAATTGCAATATGTTCAATAGACCACATGATGCCTGTAATTACTTTTATGGAAGGAAACACTCTTTTTAATCGGCAATCTCGTTAAATACTCAGGTAGCTGTCTAATTTGCTCTATAATTGCTGCCAATAAGCGTCTAATTGCCGGGCCATTTTTAGGATCTTTGATAAAAGTGCACACGTCATTGCTGTGCCCAACAAGAGCAGGGTAAGCTCAGAGTATAAAAATGGAGACAGCAAGATGTAGTCTGTGAACATCAACATCTGTAGGAACCATAGGCACCTCCAAAGAGAAATTCAGTGAGAACCTAGTCAGGGAAATGCTCCCTCTTCTAGTCGTTGAGAAGGAACTCTACATCAGGCCTTTTTTTTATTTTTACTTCAGCAATCCAAGGTCGAATGTCAACAAGCTGCTGTGGCTCAAGAACAATGACTCTCACTTCCTGCTATAATATCTAGAAGGAGTGTTTCAGGGGAGACACAGTCCAAATGTTCACGTTTGTCTATCTACTGGTTAGTCTTTGTGTCCTTCCTCGTCATTGATCGAGTCTGCACATGCTGAACAACTTCTTCTTGACTTGCTTCCAAATGGGTTGGGGGTATGTTGGCCTGCTTAGACTTTCACATCTTCTGAGTGAATCCAAGATCGTAGACTTTGACTGCTGAAGGAGTAATGTCTGCTACAACGAAAGGTTCACTAAATCTGGGCTCGTGCCACTTTCTTGTGAAGTTTCTGAATAGAACGGTGTCTCCAGCAAAAACTATAGGTACACATAGCTTTTCATGTCCGGTTGCTGTATTGTCTTATAGTGCATTCTGAGACCGACACCCCTTCCGCTCTAGTTGATCTGAAGTGACAGAGATATTAGCGGTCATACATGTTAAGTACTCCTGTAACATTTCCTAACAATTCTGCAGTTGTCTGGGCATCACTCCTAGTCCTCGATGGGAGTCAGAGGCGTTCTAATAATTAGCTGTGGGGTGTGAGGTGGTGGTTTGAACCAGGCTGATTTCTCAGTGCATAAAATTCAAGGGGCAGGCAATGCAGCCACCACTTCTTCATTGTCAATTTCAAATTTGCTATCCTTTCTTTGAGAAAACCATTGAGTCTCTCACATATCCCATTTGCTTGCGGGTGATCAGTAGAAGAAAACTTGTTTAATGCTAAGCAATAGACACATTTTTTCAAATACCACGTTTACAAAATGAAGTCCATTATCTGATCTCAGCACCCCACATACTCCCCATCTTGGAAATACTTCTCGAACTAAAAACGTGACAGCGCAAGTGGCATCAGGATGTGTGCATGGACCAGCTTCAATCCATCTGGAAAAATGGCACACTACCACTATCATATACCTGTATCCATTACAACCCTGCAACATATCAACATAGTCAATATGTAAATGCTGAAAAGGACCATTTGGTCGAGGAATTACTCCTCTGACTGCTCGCAGCGTATCCCCAGCTGTAAACCTTTGACATACGATGTAATTTACTACATAAAAAGCAACGTGTTCTAACAGGTTTGGGATGAACCAGTCCTCCGCAATGGTTGCCGCGAGGCTCTCCCTAGTAACATGCGCAGGGTAAGTGTAGCTGTTCTAACCCCACCCTTAATAATGCTACAGGCATTACCGGTTTACCAGTGCTGTCTTGTCGCATAAGTGCTTCGGAAGGAGATAGGGAACACCCCCTCTGTATCCACAGTTCTTTTTCTTCCTCTGGAGCTCCACCTTGAATTTCCATCAATTGCGTTCTTGACAAATGATTAAACCCTTCATTCAAAATCGTAATCACTTCCATTTTTCCCTTTACATCAGGAGTATCAAAACTAAAAACATCAGATGAATATGCAAATCTTTTGACCTCTTCGTCTGCGGCTTGGTTTACGCGTGAAATAAAGCAGTTCTTAGTATGTGCTGCACATTTAAATATTGCAATGGCTGGTGGGAGTTGTAGTGCCTTAATGTAACGCTCACCTGATTCTCGCAGAGGCGCCGGTCTTGACTGGGCGACTACCGTATCTTCAAAGGTGATGTGTAGCACCCGGTTGGCTCTTTGGGCTGGACCTCTGTGCACTGTATGCCTGACTTCAAGAGTAAGATGTCTGCAGACAGAAAATATGGGATTAATGAACTGGGGTTATTGGGGTGTCCCTATCTCTTTCCTCTTCTCCTCTCCTGTAGACCCCCAAAGGTTAACGCTCTCACCTTAGGTAAGTGAATGCCGAGCTCTCCATCTGCCTCGGGGCAGGGTGCTGTAACCAGTTTCTTCACTGGATAGGTAGCGCAGGCCTCTTGACTTCAGAGGACTGCTGTCCGTCGTTTACTGCACGAACGGTAAGTTTCGAGTCATTCAAATGTCTTTAAAGCCTTTAGTAATGATGTCTCTTGTTTTGCAGGGTTCCGGCGATGGCGGATGACGGGCTGAAGTGAGTTGAAGATGGAGCCTGTGTGATGAATAGAAGCGCCTGGAAGCACGTAAGTAAGCGCTTGTTGCCTGCTTCACTATGCGCTCTAACTGTCTTTTTATTTTGCAGGTACGAGTTCGGAGCGGCTGCAGGGTGCCGGAATACCCACTGGATTAGATGTGGAAAGGAGTAATGGCACGTGAGTATTAAAGTTCCCCAATGTCTTTAAACGCACCTTGTTTTGTCTTTCAGATGCCGGAATGCAGTGTGAAGACCTCCGGAGCGCACGAAGAGTAGGTAAGCCTTTGCCTTTCAGATGCCGGAATGCTAACCTGTTCTTTCTTGTCTTTATAGGTGTTGCTGAAGACTGGATTCAGGATGGTAAGCCTTTGCCTTTCAGATGCCGGAATGCTAACCTGTTCTTTCTTGTCTTTATAGGTGTTGCTGAAGACTGGATTCAGGATGGTAAGCCTTTTTCCTTAGGCCCAGGACCGGATGCAGAAGACATGATGAGCGTTCTGCTGCAGAGGTTGCAGAATAACGCAAAGCAAGATTCATCCACCGGGTGTGGTTTAAATAGCCTCCTGTAGTGCTTAGGTGTCTCCTTCCACAGCCACGCCTAAGTAAGAAAAGAGTTCCTGGTAAGAAAAGAGTTCCTGCCTTCCAGAAGAGTTCCAGTGTTCTGAATCTAGGGAGTGGCTCCAGCCCCACCCAACAGGAAAAGTAGTTCCAAACAGAAGAGGATCAGAGGCTCAACTGGCAGGCAAGTAAGCAGCATGGTCTGCTGAAGGTAAGTCCACCCAAGCATTATGAGCCCGGCGCTTCCAGCGCTGGGACTGGGCATATTTATGAGCCTGGTGCCACTGGCGCCAGGACTGGGTCCAAAAGGTCCCAATTGGTACTGGTTGGCACTCGGAACCTGGGTTATGGATCTGCTTCCAAGGGAGTTGGGAAAACCCTGACCTTTTGGAAGCAGAGATCATGACAGTACCCCCCCTCAAGGCCCCTCCCAAACCGGGCTTCTCCGGGGGTTTTGGCTTGTCAGGAAATGTTCGGTGAAATCTTTTGATTAGGCGAGGAGCGTGGACATATTCAGCAGGTTCCCAGGATCTCTCTTGGGGGCCGTAGCCTTTCCAGTCAATTAGGTAGAATAGTTTAGATTTGGAGATCTTGGAGTCCAGAATGCTTTTGACTTCAAACTCGAGTTCTCCATCCACTAGGATAGGTTTTGGAGATTTGGTTAGTCGGGTTTGAGGTTGCACGGGTTTTAATAGAGAGACGTGGAAGACCGGATGTATCTTCATGTGCGGGGGCAAGTCCAACTTGACCGCTACTGGGTTTACTATGGTAGTGATGGAATAGGGACCAAGGTATCTTGGGTTGAATGTGCGTGGCCCTTTTAGAGATAGATATTTGGTGGATAACCAGACTTGATCCCCTACTTGATAGTGAGGGGCTTCCTTCCGATGTTGATCTGCTCCTTTCTTGTATTGTTCTTTAGCCCTTTGAAGGTGAGAAACAGCTTCCTTAAAGGCTTGGGTGATTGTAGAATGCAGGTAGTCTACTGCTGGTGTTTCAAGATCTTGGAGGGGATCCAACTCCGAGGTTCGAGGGTGACTGCCGTACAAAAGAAAAAACGGGGTTTTCCCAGTTCCCGAATGGACAGAGTTATTGTAGGCATACTCGGCTATCCAAAGGATATCTTTCCAAGTTTTTTCAGTTTGTTGCAGCATGCAGCGTAAATACTGTTCCAGAGTTTGATTGGTCCTCTCGGTTTGTCCGTCGGTCTGAGGGTGGTGACTGGTCGATAGTCTCACATCAATTTGAGCCGACCGACAGCAACTTCGCCAAAAATGAGAAATAAATTGACTACCTCGATCCGAAATTAGAACCGAAGGAAAACCGTGCAGTCGGACGATGTTTTCGAGAAATTCTCGGGCCAGAGTTGCTGCTGTTGGCAAGCCTTTGAGGGGAATGAAATGCGCCATCTTGGAGAATAAGTCCACGATTACTAGAATCGTATTGTATCCGGAGCATGGAGGTAGATCGGTGATGAAGTCCATAGAAAGCGTATGCCAAGGGCGAGGTGGGATGTCAATAGGGCCTAAGAGGCCTGCTGGTCTTTCCTTTTGACTCTTGTTTTGGGCGCATACTCCACAGGACATTATAAAGTCTCTGATATCTTTTTTCCAAGACGGCCACCAGAAGTAGCGCTTGATCTTTTCTGAGGTCTTGGCTATACCGGGATGACCTTCCATTAAAGAGTCGTGATAACAAGAGATTACTTTTTTCTGTAAATCTGTGCTGGGTAGGTATAATCGTTCTTGGAAATACAGTAAGTTGTCCTTTACTGCAAAGTCCTTTCCCTGCAGATGCCAATTCTGTATGTCTGCTGGAGTTACAAGTTGCCTGGCTTTATCCTTAACTTCCTCTATGGATTCTGTGGCGATTACACCCAGAATTCTTTGTTCGGGAATGATTGGTACAGGTTTAGGGTTGACCAAGTGTTCTTCCACTCCCATCCGAGAAAGGGCATCGGCTTTACCGTTCTTTGTACCAGGTCGATAGGTAATTATGAAGTCAAACTCGGCAAAGAATAATGCCCAACGGAGTTGTCTAGAGGATTGGGCTTTTGCAGTCTTCAAATATTGCAGGTTTCGGTGATCCGTAATCACAGTAACGGTGTGTCGGGCCCCCAGCAGATAATGCCGCCAAGCCTTAAAGGCAGACTTGATAGCCAGAAGTTCCTTGTCAGTAATCGTGTAATTGATTTCAGGAGGCGAGAATTTGCGGGACCAAAATGCCACGGGATGCAACTGATTGGTTACCGGGTCCTTTTGTGATAGAACTGCCCCCATGGCAAGGCTTGAAGCATCAGTTTCCACGATGTAGGGGAGTTCGGGGCGAGGGTGTTTTAAGATTGGTGCAGAGATAAATTTAGTCTTCAAATCCTGGAAAGCTTGTTCCGCCTCGGTAGACCATTCAAAACGTTTGTTTTTCTTTAACAAGGCAGTGATGGGCTGGACTATTCGAGAGAATTCGGGGATAAACCTGCGGTAAAAGTTAGCGAAGCCTAACATGCTTTGCACACCTTTTACGGAGGATGGTGATGGCCATTTGAGAACTGCATCGACCTTCTTTGAATCCATACGCACTCCGCCAGGTGATAATATGAATCCCAAGAATTCCACTTCAGTCACGTTGAAAACACATTTTTCCAACTTAGCGAAAAGTTTGTGTTGACGCAATCTTTCGAGGACCATTTTCACGTGTTTCCGATGTTCAGATTCCGATGAAGAATAAACGAGGATGTCGTCAATGTAAACAACAACACATACATCTATGAGCTCTCTGAGGACATCGTTCATAAAATATTGAAAGGCGGCCGGGGCATTGCAAAGTCCGAAGGGCATGACCTGATATTCAAATAGCCCATACTTGGTGCGGAAGGCCGTCTTCATTCATCGCCCTCTTTTACTCGTACCAAGTGGTAAGCTCCTCTAAGATCCAGCTTTGTATATATGCATGCTTTTCTGACTTGGTCCAGGAGTTCAGGGATCAAAGGTAACGGATATCTATTCTTAACGGTGATCTGGTTCAGGGAGCGATAATCGATACAAGTTCTAAGGTCTCCTTCCTTTTTTGGAACGATGAACAAAGCTGAAGAAGCAGGGGACTTGGAAGGACGAATAAACCCATTTGCCAGGTATTGATCCAGGTATTGTCGAAGGTGAAGGTTCTCAGGCTCGGTGAGGGCATAAATTCTACTACAAGGAGGAGTAGATCCAGGTATCAGGTCTATCTGGCAGTCATAAGACCTATGAGGAGGTAGAGAGTTAGCCTGATCCTTCCGGAAAACATCTTGGTATTCTAGGTATTCGGGAGGTAACTGGGGAGTCTCTGAAGAAATTGCGGCCAGTGCAACACCAGGTGGAGGGTGACAAGTAGAGACACATTCTGGAAACTGGACCGTTCTTGCTCGCCAATCGATCAGAGGATTGTGTTTCTCTAACCAAGGTATTCCTAGAATAATCTGAAACTGAGGGGCCTTGATCACATCGAACACGATCTTCTCATGGTGTCCATCTTGACTTACTAGCGTCACCTCTTGAGTGGTATGCGTTACTGGCCCGGAGGCTATCTCCGTACCATCCACCGTAGTAATGACGTCCTTTACAGCCTTGGGACAAAGAGTTAGATTCATCCTCAAAACCATTTCATGATCCACATAATTGCCGATGGCACCGCTGTCGACGTAAGCTTCAATTGCATGTAATCGATCCGGATTATCAGGGCTAATGAGGACCATAGGTATCACGAAATGCGAGGTCACGGAACTGGTTTTAACGCTCGGCAAGAGGACCTCTATTCTTGTCGGGCGAGGTCGTTTCCCTGCTCAGAGTTTGTAACTTTGGTAACTGCAGCTCCTACTGCCTTCTTGGCAGGTTTCACCGGACAGTCTCGAAGAAAGTGCCCTGAGTTTCCGCAATATAGGCATAATTGCAGCTGTTTCCTCCTTTCCCGCTCCCTTTGTGTTAGAGGACCTTTCAGACCCCCTATTTGCATGGGTTCCCCGGAGTCTACTCCTTTGGAAGAAGTTGGCGGTTTGGAAAATACTCGAGCATCAAACTTGGAACGATCGGCCTTCCTGTTCTGCAGCCTGTGATCTATTTGAACGACCAAGTCTATATATTCCGAACAGTCTTGTGGGGGATTCACTACTTGGGCTAAAACGTCTTTGAGCTCTCCACGTAGACCTCTATAAAACAGCGTAATCCTTTTGTCCTCAGGCCATTGAGTTTCCACTATTAGTCTATTGAAAGATGCAATATAAGCCAAAAGGTCTTGATTACCCTGTCGCAACGAAAGAAGCTCATTGTCCAAGGCCTGCCCCTGTGAATGTCTTGCGAACAGTTTTTCCATACTAAGCTGAAAGGCTTGAAAATCATGGAGAACCGGATCATCTTGATTAACTAGAGGGATCGACCAGTCTGCCGCATTGCCACTAAGGTACGAAAGTACAAAAGCTACTTTTGCTTGATCAGTTGGAAAGGCTGCTGGCCGGCATAAGAAGTGCAACCGGCACTGATTGATAAATACTGCAAACCTCTTTGGGTCACCAGAAAATCGTTCGGGCGGAGCCAGAGGTACATTCCCAGGTAGGTTGATCTGCACTGGATTCATAGAGGATGTTGAAGGAAGATTTGCCCCTGATGCGGGTAACGGGGTCTGTCCGGCTTGTGACTGTAGCACTTGTCTAGCAAGATTGTCTGTTCTCTCCTTGGAAATAATTAGTTCCCTTCTTAGAGCATTCGTTTCCTGACGAGCTGCATGCACTTCTGCGCTTAGTTCCCCAAGTAACCGGGCTAGATGGTCAGTATCCGAGGTTTCCATAGCGCCTGGGCGAGAGTTTTGCGGTAGGCTTTGCGTTCTGTAACGCTCACCTGATTCTCGCAGAGGCGCCGGTCTTGTCTGGGCGACTACCGTATCTTCAAAGGTGATGTGTAGCACCCGGTTGGCTCTTTGGGCTGGACCTCTGTGCACTGTATGCCTGACTTCAAGAGTAAGATGTCTGCAGACAGAAAATATGGGATTAATGAACTGGGGTTATTGGGGTGTCCCTATCTCTTTTCTCTTCTCCTCTCCTGTAGACCCCCAAAGGTTAACGCTCTCACCTTAGGTAAGTGAATGCCGAGCTCTCCATCTGCCTCGGGGCAGGGTGCTGTAACCAGTTTCTTCACTGGATAGGTAGCGCAGGCCTCTTGACTTCAGAGGACTGCTGTCCGTCGTTTACTGCACGAACGGTAAGTTTCGAGTCATTCAAATGTCTTTAAAGTCTTTAGTAATGATGTCTCTTGTTTTGCAGGGTTCCGGCGATGGCGGATGACGGGCTGAAGTGAGTTGAAGATGGAGCCTGTGTGATGAATAGAAGCGCCTGGAAGCACGTAAGTAAGCGCTTGTTGCCTGCTTCACTATGCGCTCTAACTGTCTTTTTATTTTGCAGGTACGAGTTCGGAGCGGCTGCAGGGTGCCGGAATACCCACTGGATTAGATGTGGAAAGGAGTAATGGCACGTGAGTATTAAAGTTCCCCAATGTCTTTAAACGCACCTTGTTTTGTCTTTCAGATGCCGGAATGCAGTGTGAAGACCTCCGGAGCGCACGAAGAGTAGGTAAGCCTTTGCCTTTCAGATGCCGGAATGCTAACCTGTTCTTTCTTGTCTTTATAGGTGTTGCTGAAGACTGGATTCAGGATGGTAAGCCTTTGCCTTTCAGATGCCGGAATGCTAACCTGTTCTTTCTTGTCTTTATAGGTGTTGCTGAAGACTGGATTCAGGATGGTAAGCCTTTTTCCTTAGGCCCAGGACCGGATGCAGAAGACACGATGAGCGTTCTGCTGCAGAGGTTGCAGAATAACGCAAAGCAAGATTCATCCACCGGGTGTGGTTTAAATAGCCTCCTGTAGTGCTTAGGTGTCTCCTTCCACAGCCACGCCTAAGTAAGAAAAGAGTTCCTGGTAAGAAAAGAGTTCCTGCCTTCCAGAAGAGTTCCAGTGTTCTGAATCTAGGGAGTGGCTCCAGCCCCACCCAACAGGAAAAGTAGTTCCAAACAGAAGAGGATCAGAGGCTCAACTGGCAAGCAAGTAAGCAGCATGGTCTGCTGAAGGTAAGTCCACCCAAGCATTATGAGCCCGGCGCTTCCAGCGCTGGGACTGGGCATATTTATGAGCCTGGTGCCACTGGCGCCAGGACTGGGTCCAAAAGGTCCCAATTGGTACTGGTTGGCACTCGGAACCTGGGTTATGGATCTGCTTCCAAGGGAGTTGGGAAAACCCTGACCTTTTGGAAGCAGAGATCATGACACTTAATAAGCCTGTCCAATAATGCTGTGTGTTGCACTGGAGTGCCATCTGCTCGTAGGTAGCCCCTCCTTTTCCAACGTGCTAGCCCTGCGTGTACGGTTGACGTCACGTAGGCGAAGTCACTGTACACCGTTACTTCCTGCCCTGCATGATTCTCGAGCGTAACAATAAGCACCACCAATTCTGCAGCCTGTGCTGAGAAGTGAGATGGTAGTTTTGCACTTGCTACAATTCCCCGTTAGCTCTGTGCCTTACGACAGCTAACCTGGATGCCTTTCTCCATCCGTTTGATCGATTTCTGAAGACCCATCAATAAAGAGAACCTCCCCCACTGCCAGAGCATTCTCCTTTACCCTTGGGATCTCGTCATAGAATTCCTCATAGTTCGAGCAATCGTGCACTTGCTCATCCACTGCCAATGGTTTGGCTACAAACGTGGCAGGATTCACTTACACCTGACTATTTTGATCGCTGTATTTGATATAACCACCTCATAAGCAGAAGCTCTTTGAGACGTCAATGTACCCTGTAGATTTCTACAAAACAGCAAATAAAGCATGCTCAACAAATAATCATGGAACACCCCATCACTTTTTTTTTGCAGATTTCTAGATAGCGAATGTAGCTGCTGCCAGTGACTGTTCGCACGGGAAGTGACCTCTCATAACTGGGTCCAAAATCCCACAGTAATATGTTAAGGGTTTGTACCCCAATGTAGTTCTCTGTGTGAGTACAGCTGTCATAATTGTTCCATTTGTGTGCGAGAATAAATACAATTCCTCAGAATAATTAGGAATCCCTAAAACTGGAGCTGTGCAGATTGCTTTCTTCAATTCATCAAACCCGTTCTCATCTCCTCAATCCATGACATGTTTTCTTTATTCACCTGTGCCTTTCTTCAGAGCCTGCAAAAGGGGTCTCGTATATGAACTATAATCGAATACCCATGCTCTGACATAATTACACAGTCCCAAAAACTGTTGCATTTGCTTTATCGTGTGTGGTTTTGACATTTTCATAATTGCCTCAGCCCTTTCAGGTGCAACTTTCTTTCCTTCATGCAAAATGAACTGTCCTATGTATAATACTGTCAGGTTGAGATTCTGGTCTTGCGTCTGCGGAAGCTGCTGAACCCCCAACAATCCACCTAAAATGTAGCACTCGGAGCTCTGGACAAATTACTGCTCAGTTTGCCACACTTCAAGGGGAAAGGGACAAATTAACAAACACCAGGATGGAAGCTATCGACTAGCTGGTTCATCACCTGTAGTTGAAACATAAGCATATAAAAACACCTCAATTTCTTATTGAGTCAGTGACCTTAAAATACTATATCTTTTACTAAAAAGTTGTAAAGACCATACCTGGTACTTCTCTTCAAAATGCCCAAAGAAGTGATTTAGTAGAATAGTCTTCCTTACTAGTTGGCAAGAAACTCAATGATCATTCTGCCTTCTTTGTTAGGTCCTTGAATGCATTAGAAGTCTTTTCCAGATAAGATAGTCTTTAAAAAATGAAGAGCTTGAAACTTGCGATGAAAGATTCACATGGCGAAATTCACGCACGAGCTAAAATCCAGGTCGCGAATAAACACGCACACGCGCTATTAATCCAAGACGCAGAAAACACGCACACGTGCTTTAGTTTCACGTAGCAATGTTCTCGCACATGCGCAGTAGAATCCACGTAGCAATATACTTGTGCACACACGGTTAGATCACGTAGCAATGTTCTCGCACACGCACAGTAGAATCCATGTTGCAATATACTCGCGCACACACGGTTAGTTCGCGTAGCAATGTTCTCTCACAAGCACAGTAGAATCCACATAGCAATATACTCACGCACACGCGGTTAGTTCACGTAGCAATGTTCTCGCACATGCGCAGTAGAATCCACATAGCAATATACTCACGCACACGCGGTTAGTTCACGTAGCAATATACTCGAACACGCGGCGAAGCTTATTAACGACTCGAACATGCGCTAGCTTTGAAAAGTCACGTAGCTTATGAAAACATGCGCTCGCGCTTCAGTTTATGCGTTCGTAAGAAGATCGTGTTCGCGCTCTTGAACCTTTAAAAACAATTGAACCTTTTTACCAAAAATTAGTAGAAAGAGAGTTCAGAACTAAAGTAATCTTCCACTTTGAAATAATTTAAAGGCACTTATCTCTTGAAAGAGTCTTGAATAAATTCTTCTCTCAGAATAATGGAATTTTCGCACTCCTGTCCTGTGTCCCAAACAACTCCAAACTCAATTCCTGTTATTTTCTCAAAGAAGCCGCTCGACCGCTTGAAACTTGAAGCCCCTGATCAAGTTAAGCAGGAGCAGCTTAGCACACGTCCTCTCAGCTGGGGTACGATGATGAAAGGCAGTTTAGAATGTTCACTGTCCTCTCTATAAACAATCACAAGCCAATCAGAACTTAGGCTGAGAATTTCCATCTTGGCTTGGGGCATTTTCTATAGTCTGCAATTAAGGTTAAGGCCAAATTGTCTGTTTCAAAATAAAAACCCATCATAACTCACCCAAACCCTTCCATACTATATATGTGTCACACCTGACCCAATGTATGTGAAAATATGTCAATGTATGTAATGTCAATGTATGTAACACCTGACCCAGAGTATATAAGGATATGTCAACCTGACAAATACCTCTTCCTGACAATATAGCAATTTCTCCTTATCCACTTTCTATCCTTTGTCTGCCAAAATAATCATTAGCTGAATTGAGTCTCCTCTGCACTCTTCCTCTGTCATGTTACAGACTAAAATATCATCTACATATTTCAGCACAATACTCAGCAAATCAATATTGCTTAGGTCCATCTGCAGGACCCTATTAAAGATCGATGGAGACTCGCAGTACCCTGGGGGCAAACGTGTGCTTTTCAGCTTTGTCTGATGAAACGTAAATGACATAAGATCTTGTGACTCCTTATGCATTTTTCAAGTCAATCACCGTAAAATATCGTGCCTCTGGAGGAATACTGCATAAAATCGTTGCAGGATTCGGAACCAGAGGAAACTCTGCCTCTACAATCTGGTTAATCGGCCTCATGTGTTGAATTAAACGCCATGACCCTCCCTTCGATTTCTTAATCGGATACACTGCGTTATTACATGGTGATTCCAACGTCACTAAGATGCCTTGTTCCATCATAGCTGATATAGTCTTAAAAATGCTCTGATCTGCCTCTTGAGACATGGGATACTGCCTTGCCCGAGGTAAAATTGCTCCTGGTTTCAACTTAATTTTCTCCCACCAACTTCAACAGGCCTACATCATAGGGGCCCGTAGTCCATAAAGAGATTGGCACCTTTTCCATGTCTTCATCAAAAAATGCAGGACGCTGCCACATTATCACTATTCTCTGTGGGATTTCCCTTCTTTCTATCTTGATGCAATAATTAATGCTCATTTCGAGCACCACTTAGTCTGACGGGGCGTCTTTAAACATATACTTGTCAGTGACATCAGTCAACCTGTACCCTTCCCTAATGGCAATTACTGTTCTCCATGGTCTGCCCTCATCATCGAATCCTTCAAGCATAGCCGATTTCCCTCGTACTATGGCTGCCTGCAACTCAAGGGGAAAAATCTGTCCCCCCTCTTCGTCCATTGGTATCTGTGGCCGATCAGAATTTCATCAGGTATCCTCATAATCTTGGCCACTAAACTTGGCAGCCACGTTAACAGAATGCGTACCCCATAGTGAAAAACTTCTGGCTCGAACGGCGTTCCTCGTAGAGCTATTTGTCCTGTAAATGCCATGATAAGTTTGCCCACATTTAAATAATGTATTCATGGCCTGGAACACACTATGCCTTCATCAGTGAAGGAAATTGTCAAATTTAGTTTCGTCATTAAGTCACAACCCAAAATATTCACTTGTGTCTGTCTTGAATACAACAATGGCACAGGCATTTCACACTCTCCTATGGAGACTGGTAATTTCTCAGTAAAAGGAACTCTACTTGTAGCTCCAGAGAACCCTTGAGCATTCATGGCATTTGCAGATAACAAACATGTTCCCTCTCGTATACATGAGCGAGTTGCCCCAATATCTACTAAAAAAGAAAAGGATTTGCCTCCTATTGTTATGTTATATAGTTACTATTATAGGGTTACTGACATGGGTAAATAGTTAATGCTTACCTTCTTTGTAGGCAACCTACACAGTGTTCTATCTCTGTGATGTGGGTGAGGTTCCAAGAAAAACCTCACATGATGAGGTGTACCGTAGAATGTTTGTTCTTGATATTAGTTCTTTGTCAGTTGAAGTGTCCCAGCCTGCTGTTAAGATATGCTGGGAGTCTGTCCCTTTCAAGCTTTAATTAAATCCCATTTTAACTTCTTCCAAGTGTGCCTCCATTCTTTCATTGGCAACAAGGATTTGTGATTACAGACCCCCCCGGCACACAAGATTGATTGCCTCCTGACGTGTCCAAGGTGTTCACAGGACGTCTCATTGTCAGTTTGCTGCTCTGCCACTCGACGTTTGCAGCGGCCCCGTGGGATAGGGATAATGTGCATACTGTAATCCCTTGTAAACAGCACCCCGCCCTTGCAGTGTTTGATGCAGCCATCTACTGTGAGTACGGCAGCTCGCTGCATTGTTAAGGGCAAGCACAGGAGATCTGAACGCTAGCAGTATTCGTTTTTACCAAGGTATCCAAGAAATAGCTCTCCGCGCCCGCTGCGAAACAGGAGAACCGCTCGCTCACCCTGAAAGTGAAAGTCTCATTGCAATGCGCATGAGCGGCAGTGCCTGGCTGATAGAGAGACACGAATTGAGAGTGCACACGAGATATTGAGGACACTTGTGCGCAATTGACGAATTGAAAGTTAAAAGCTGCACAGATCGATCCCGCGCATGTGCAGAGGACAATATATACGCTTCTTTTTTTTTTATTTTATGTTTTTTTTAAACTTTATTAAGTTTCATGTACTGAAAACATACAACATTCCCCTTATACTACCGTGAACTTACACACCTCTCCCACCCTCTCCTTGGACTCACATAATTACAATCAGGCGTATATATGTTACACTTTAGGAATTACACTAGCACACACAAAAAAACATTTCGAAACAAGTTTCGTTTCACCACTTAGTTCTTCGAGCGACATTATGGAGGTAATTTAGAGTCTATTGGAGCATATCTCTAAACGTTCTGGGGTAGATGCAGGGGTCTGGGTAGTTGGGGTGATGTCAGTCTGATACCCTCTGAGTGGGGCCCAATAGTTGAATGGGCAACTAGAGGTGGGGAGTGTGGAGCCATATCTAGTTTCTCTCTGTTTTGCCAGATTCATCACTTCCAACCACTTCAGAACTTTGGGGGGGTTGAATCGACCCCATGCTCTGGCCACTAAGTATCATGCCAGCACAGAGGCCATGCCCAGGAGTTTCCTTTCTGTACGGGTCCCTCCTTCGATCAAGGCCAGTAGCCAGAGTTTCGGGGTGTATTCTCTAGGTGAGGGTCCAGAATGATCAAATGCAAGGGCTACTCTTTGCCACATGATAGAAATCTGCTGGTTGGGCTCCTCATCTCTTACAGCCTGGGGACCTTTCAGGGAAGAATCTATTGAGGATGGCGGGGATTAGTTGGAGGAATTTGTAGTGTATTAGCCTGTATCTGCTCTGTAACGGGTTTGCATGTTATCGATTTTCCATTGATCCTCGCTCAGTTGCTCTCCGAGGGCTGTTTCCCAGGTATTTTTGTAACTTTGGTACACAGCACCCTTCCCGTTTCCAACTAGTCTGTAAATTGTGGATACTAGTTTTCGGGGTGATGAAGATTGGGTAATATAGCACTGGGCAGAGTGGAGAGTGGGTACTTCCGAGAATGCAGGCCACTTGTTTTTGAGTACACCCCTCAGCCTATAATAGTGGAGCAGGGTCAGCGCGTTATGATCCATGTTGGCTTGGAGCTCTTCCCAGGTTACAAAGTGATTGTTGAGTACCACGTCACGAAGGGTTCGTACACCTAGCGATTGAAAGTGTTCTCTGAAGGGATTTTCGTGTGTCAGTGGGATCCCGGCTATATTTGCAGTCCCGGAAGGTAGTGGGGGGAGGAGGCAAGTAATCAACCTATCCCGTCCAAGGCTCTGCATATGATTCCCAGTGGTTGGACCTCCCCACGGGGGGGAGGGGTGCTCTTGCGGGTTGCCCCACAACAGGCCCATCAGGACGTCGGGGGTAGAAAGTGATATCGCCAATTGGGTATGGGGCAGCTCATGGGTCGGGGCATTCCACCCTGCAATGTATAGCACCTGGGCCGCCAGGTAATATAGATACATGTCCGGGCACTCCAAGCCACCCTGTTCGTACTGACCGGATAGGGTATCGTAGGCCACCCATGTTTTTTCCCTGCCCAGGCTAGTCTTGTCATTAGTCTACAGATTCAAAACCTATAGCGTGCAGGTGGCCACAGGGGTACGTTGTTAAAGATATGCATGAGTTTAGGGAGGATTACCATCTTTGCTAGCGCGATGCAGGCTGGCCTGGGATATGGGGGAGTTGGATCCATGACTTCACTCTCTGTTATAAGTCTTCTACTGCTTTGACATAGTTGTCTCTATACAGGTCCTCCAGTGTGGTGGAAACTAATGCCTAGGTATCGTATCCCCTGGGGGCACCAACGGAATTCTTCGCTCATGTCCGTTTGCTGCACACTATGGATAAGAGGGAGTACCTCTGACTTGCTCCAGTTAATTCTAAGCCCAGATAACTGCCCGAATCTGACCACCTCCTGCGTTAGCGGGCTAAGGTCCTGTAGAAGGTGCTTAACGCGTAGTAGGAAGTCGTCCGCGTAAAGGGACACAATAGCGAGATGTGCGTGTAGGCGGATTCCCCTGTGTGTGTGTAGTTCCCGAATGTGGTATGCCAGGGGCTCCATGGCTAGGGGCAATCAGGACTGGGGAGAAGGGACAGTCCTGACGTGTACCACGAGTGGGGTAGATATGTTCCGAAGTCATACCGTTAGTGTGTATTGCCGCTCTGGGGGCTGTGTACAGTATTTTCACCCACCGAATATAGGTCAGCCCAAACCCAGATCGCCGAAGTACTTCGAAGAAGAAGGGCCATTCGACGGAGTCGAAGGCCTTATCCGTGTCCAAGGCAGCTATTACCATTGCTACTTCTGGGTTTACATTCTGCATGAGGGTGAAGAGGCATCTAAGATTATATTGGGTGGAGCGACCATGGATGAATCCCGTTTGGTCGGGTAGCACCAGGGCTGGCAGGTGTAGGAGGATACAGACAATGAGTATTTTTGCTAGGATCTTGTCGGTGTTGATGAGCGACAGCGGAAGATATGTCAGATGTCGAGGACCCTGCCCGGGCTTGAGGAGCACAATGACGAGGGCGGATCTTGTGGACTCTGGAAGTGAGCTTTCGAGAACGCACTTTCGTACATTGCTAGGAGGTGGGGAAGAACCGCGTCTAAGTATGCCTTGTAAAATTCAGCAGTAATCCCATGCGACCCAGGGGCCTTCCCATTAGGGAGAATTTTATAGCTTCGTGAATTTCTTCTTCAGTGATGGGGTTATTAAGGGAGTTAGACAAGTCTTAATCTAACCAACCCAGCGCTACTTCGTCTAAATATTTAGTTAATCGTGTACGGGGTCAGGGCGCGATGAGTACAGCCTATTATAGTACTCTCGGAATACGTTGTTAATCCCTTGTTAGTCTTTGACGGGGGTCCCGTCTGGGCATTCGATCTCAGTTATGCATGGCGAGTGTTGCTCCTTTCTAATAGCCCATGCTAAAAAATCCCACCCCCCTAGAGCCTGAAACTGTCTAGCAGTCCTGCTGTCATGCCAGAATTTATCACTGGCTATATATTTTGTTTACAGTGTCTTTGTATTGATTTCCAAGATTTTTACGACTCCTGAGAACTACTCTCTTTACCTTGCAGTCTTTCTTAAACCTGTCTGGAATTGCTTCTTTTACAAGTGGCATTTATCCTCAGACTAGCTATAAACATAGGTTAGGTCTTTTTTGCTATTAAAGTAAGGATATTTAGAGACCCGAAAGTCGACTATAATAAAGGACTTCATAGGTCTTCGTATATCAGCGGCAATAGTCCCTCTCCCTGGTATTGTTCCCACAGTGGGAGCTATTTTTGGTATATTGATAGCGATCTCTTAATCGATATCTAATGTAGAACATCTTAGTGGTTGCGAATTTGGAGATGCAACAGCAGGGCACACAATATTAGCGTAATTGGTTGGATTCTATTTTTACAGTAGATGGTAAACTTATCAAAATCTGCTAGACAACTCCCTGTTACATGCGCCACTCTTTTTATAAGGTTTCCTTAGTTCTACTTCTTAATCCAGGGCTTGTATTTCTATGCAGCACTGCAATATGTATTGTTCTGTGAGCCTAATCATTTTTCCTTCCACCCAAAACAATATGAAGTGCCCAATCAACTTTTTCCTCCCATGAAGCAAGTCGAAATTGAAGGGCGGGGGGAAGCAAATCTGTAGGCAATATGGGTAAAATGGCTATTGAGATTAGCTCTGGCTGTGTTTTTACCAAGTTGTATTTACTTGAACATTTTGTCAGATGCTATTTAGAACTATCAATGTTCTGTCTGTAAACCCCTTTATTATGTTAGCAAACCCTGCCTCAGGGATGCTGGAGAATTTCTGGCAGGGCTTTAGGTGGGTTAGGAACTAAGAGGGGGGGCATAACCAGTCTAAAACAATATTTGGGGTGGGGCTTAAGAGTTTGGTGTGGCCTAAAAATTAGTTAATGCACGTGCCCTATGTTACTGAAGTAGTGGCCTAATGGATGCGGTCACATTTTTTACATTGCTCGAAAGGGAGTAAAATCGGTTTTAGATGGCGTGTTTAATATAATATAGTTGATCAGCAGTCAAAAGTGGACTAAAATAATTAAAAAAACGAAATCCAATAAGAATAGGTTAATGTAGGTTCCATCCCATCAATTATTTTGAATGAAATTCATGATTCTTGTGTATTTGTTTTATTAAGTCTTTCAAATGACAAGACTTCAATAAATGTTGCAATAATAAAACAATGTATTCTCTATATTCTATTTTCTCTTTCCACGTGTCACAGAACTATATGTACCTCTCCAAATGTCTGAAACTAATGATGTGATTATAAGCATGGGTAGCAGTGGCATCTAGTGGGGAAGAGCGGCATTGTCACACTCAGTCTTTTCACTGCAGGGACACCGGGCCAGGAGTCCGTGCAGAGCCCCAGCCCGGGGTCAGTTTTTGTACTCTACCTGAACACAGCCCACCTTAAGACCTGATGGTTCCAAATACCATGTGTTGCAGTATAAGTCCTCTTCGGAATGTTCCCACCACAACATACCCCCGATTCCGGTGTTTCTATCTCCCTTCATGAGTTGCAGGTCATTAATTATGTATCAATTAAACAGAACTGTTTCTTAGCCCTGAACAGTGGACTTTTTTTCTTTTTTACAAAGTCTTAAAAGTCAGAACAATCCGTCAGACGGTTAGAACGGTATGTTCTGTTCTGCTGCTGTTGGACATCACATCCTTTACTCAGACAGCAGAGCTCTCCCCTAACTGTTAATGTTGTTGAGCAGATATCCCTCAAGTCTGCATAACTTCGTTCTATATGTGTCACAAACAGGGAGCCACCATTCAGACCTGGAGAGGGGTGCTTTCTGATGGACCGGTCTCCCTCGGCAAAGCTGTTACTCAGGCAACAGACCTGTCCCCCAGGCCTGTATTAGATAGGTTTGATCTGTGGATCCTTGACGTGAGTCTTCGCCTTCTTCTTTCCAGGTGGGCCAGCGAGATTTTGAGACCGAAAAACGTCTGCGGAAGGACCTGAAGAGAACAAAAGCCCTACTGGCCGATGCCCAGATGATGCTGGACCACCTCAAGAACAATGCGCCCAGCAAGCGGGAGATAGCCCAGCTTAAAAATCAGGTGCATCCATCGTTCAATGGTGTCCTTACCCACAAAGGAAGGCAGGATCTACCTTTATCTATTGTTTGTGTGTTTCTTCTATTGCTGGTAACATCACCTTAGGCGGTTTCAAAGTACTATTGGAAGAGGAAAAAGGGGGTGAGGAGTGGAAAAGTTGGAAGGAGACCAGGGAGGATAAGAGGGATGAGGTTAGAGGAATCCAAAGTAGTGGTGAATGTGAAAAGAAATTGTTTCCGACAGTGATTTAAAATGTAGGTCACAAAATGGGGTCGGGGACTAGGACGGAGGTGCTGGTTATGTCTGCCGAAATGCCTACCCCACTCGCTGAATGTTTACACTTGCCTGTGGCTAGCAGGGCTGTCATTTACCGATATGAGAACAGCATTCCACCTGATTCAGATGGAGATGTATGGTGGCATATATGGGCCATTTTGGGAATAGGCACTGATGGGCAGTGACCTGTGTGGCCCTGGGGTGCACTTACCAAGCAACGGCCATTGCTTCTATAGTCTATGGGTGGTTTAAGCAGTGTCTAATGTGGTTCTTGGATTTAGTTGGGATGGGCAGTGACCTGTGAAGTTCTGGCTTAGAAAGTAATGTGCAGTGGACCATGGACATGCTTAAGATAGTAATATGCAGTGTTGCATGTGGTCTGCGGATGGATTTAGTAATAAACAGTGTTCATTCTTGTACAGGGTGGGGTTTTTATAATGATTGGAAGCATTGCAGTCTGGTCCATAGGTGTACTTGGATAGCCACTGGCAATGCCTCACGTGGTTCAGGGGTAGTTTAGTGATGTGCAGTGTTCCATGTGGTTAAGGAATGGGCTTAGAAGGTAATGATCAGAGTCCTGTGGCTCAGTGGCCGGCTTAATTATTGATGCAGTATCCTGTGTGCTCCCAGGGCTGGCTTACATAGTGATCTATATGATCCTGGATCGGGCTTGGAGAGTTATTGGGAGCACCCTGTCTGGTCCTTGAGCAGGCGTTCCTAGTACTTGGCAGTGCCCCATGTGGTGATGGATCTAGGCTTGAAAAGGGATCAGCAGTGCCCTGTGTAGTTCAGAAGCTACGTACAGATGGTGATGAGCAGGGTCTCGTGTGGTCCAGGGATGTTGCTTGCTTGACATGTGAAGCATCCACAGTGGTTGCAAGCTAGCATTGAAGGCAAAGGCAATTGGAACACATCAGCAGGCCACATTCACCTTCTAATGTACGTCTGGTTTGTAAGCACTTCCAGTTGATCAGTAGGAATACAGAATCTGCGTTTGCATAGCTTTGCAAAATTGTATTAATCTTTGTTTTCTGTGTCGCTTACGATTATGGGTGACTTTTCCATTGTACTCCACTGCCCATAAGAGGGAATGGTTCCATGTCATTTCCACGACAGTAATTTACTTCAAAGTAATTACTTCAACCTTTAACTTCCATTTTGGTGCCCATTCCCACCATTTACCTTCACTACTACCCCTATCCCTACCTCCTCTCCCCTTTTCACCCCTGCGTGTATTTTTCGAAGTAAATCACTTCAAAGTAATTACTGGCGTGAAACAGGAGACCGAAGGAATGCAATGCAGAAGTTAGGCCATGTCGCAGATTGCTTACCATTCTGCCAAAGTGTCGCTAATGTGGATTAAGCTGCATTGCAAGCAGAGATATCAAGAACAGCTCCCTTGCACAGGGGCTGCAGCCTTTCCTTTACCTGGCCCTAATGCGCTTCTGTCCCTTGTGCAGCTGGAGGAGTCCGAGTTCACCAGCGCTGCTTCTGTCAAGGCCAGGAAGTCCATGGAGGTAGAAATGGAGGACCTGCACCTACAAATAGATGACATTTCAAAATCCAAAGCAGCGGTAAGTCATGATGCCAGAAAACACCCCTTGACTCATGCAATGCCAGAGTGTCGCTCTCCATACCATATCCACGGTGCAGTGTCGAGCCCCCAATGAGTGCATTTAATAGTTAAATGAATAGAAATGTGAGGGGAAGAGGAGAATATGTGTTCAGCCAAATGCTAATGTCGTTGGTTCTCTGGTAAATGACCTTTAGAATTGCCCCCCCCCCGCCCCCAGTCACTTACTCTCCAGTGTCAGCACAAATGTGGACTCTTGCTTCCTTGTTCGATTCTCCCCAGGCACTTTATTTCCCAAGCATTCTCTCTATTCTTCTTTATAGTTTGTATATGTGTCTTCTTCACATTGGATGTTAAAAGTATCTTGTTTAAATGCGCGTCTGGCTGTTCTCGTTTTTTTTTTTTTTTTTTGACTGGTGGCTTTTTCCTACAAGGAAAGGTCCATTTGGCAATACTGGATCGGTGTTCATACAAGCTGCTACTAGGTTTCTTCTACATACACCATCACGTTGGTGTCAACAACAGTGATTCGCGTGATACTTCGAGATATTAACTGAAATAAGTTAAAAACATGAGACAAAAGACACAGTATACTGACCCATGAAGTTCCTGTAGTGCAAACATTTCCATCTATGCTCCTTATTTTAAGTGAAATCAAACAAACTCTGGAAACCCAGACCGAGTACACTTGCGATATATTATTCCAACTATGAATAATACACGTAGGGCCTGATTCACAGAATGCTTTCCTATGGGGTTGTGCCATTATAAAATGCTTCTGTGAATCAGGCCCTTAGAGTTTGATTTTCAAATGTTCAGTGTTATATTGTAATGGCCCAAATTTCCCTGAAGAAGCTCAGTTAGTGAAGCACGTGTAGGCTAGGACCAGTTTAATTGTACGGTTATTTTTCATATTTTTGGCCAGGGCACACAGCCTTGTTTGTTTTAGTTTCTCCATGGTTAATCCATGAATGTAAGGGATTAGCATCAATACGGTATTCCGAATAGATTATTTATAAAACCCTACCGAATATTTGTGTTTCTAGAAGAAAAAACTAAACTTTACATAAAAGCAAATGATGGATTAAATTGGTTTATCGCATAATGTAGGTATTCTGCATGTATTGGCCTCATCATGTAGCTTGATGCACCTCAAACCTGACCTCTGACAAATCCACCCTCGTAGCTGAGCTATAGACCTCGTGTGCAACCCTTGTGCCGAGCATCAAGACCCCTCTCTGCCTTTGCAATTTATTCCCAATCTGCAGCAGCCATTTCTCTTTCAGTCCTAAAACACCCACACAGATCTCTTCATGCGCACCTCACATCTAACCCGCTAGACAAATTTGCAATCCAGTTCTAGGACTCCACACACAGTCCTTCCAGTGCACCCTCGCGGCCCACAGGGCCCAGCTAGTGCCGCTACATGCTTGCCCTCTGAGGGAACACCTAGAGAGAAGGACGCAGACACCAGAGTAATAAAGGATTTTATTTAAAGTGAAGTGTGTGTTCATTTCTTTGTGTTGTGTGTGTGTGTGTGTGTGTGTGCTTGTGGGAGAATCCGTCCAGCCCACCATGGGGCTGGATGGAATATGTAAAAAGAAAAGAAGAAGAAAGTGACAAAGCAATACAACTCACCTGCCCAGGAAATAGCTGGGCAGGGGAGAGAAAGATAATCCAAAAAGTTTTTTTTTTATTTTTTTAAAAAAGACAGTTGGAGAGGGACCGTGAGAGATTTACCTGGGCCTAAATCCATGAAGTGGTGCCGGGTGGAGCGTGGGTGCCCCCTAGAAACTGATTGCAGGGGGCTGCTGTGAAAGTGGCAGCCCAGCCCACTCGGCCCGTAGCGCCTGTTGGCCCACCTGGGTGACAGTTCGGGGTGGGCCAAGTGATATTCCATGACCAGGCAGCATACCAGGGGCTGCCTGGACACACAAAGAAAAGCTCTGCCCGGACCGCGTGTGAGGGGCGGCCCAGACTGGGCTGCCCAGCTGCGCCTTCAAAGGCCCACCTTGTGGCCAGCGAGGCGGTCCTTAAATTAAGTCCTCTCAGGATGCTTATGGAAGGTGCAGGCCGGGAGGTGAAGGGAGTGAGAGCAGTGAAGCCCGCTCCATCCAGTAGGGTGGAGCGGTGATCTTTTGATCACCTCAGTGGCCCACCCGAATGAAGAGGGAGGAGGTGAAGGGTGTCCTGGGCTGTGTCAAGTCCCAGCTTCTGATCCCGCTTAGGCTGAAGAAGAACCCAACTAACCCCTACATAGGTGTGGACTACATGATTTTTAATAACTACTGCTGAGCTGACAACCCTGTGGGAGAAAGGGGAAGTGGATAAAACAAAAAATGACAGAGCACTGCTTGTGACTCTGTTCTTCAGTCGAACGCTGTAGACCTAGAAACCAAAGAGCTTATTGGCTGCTTACCTCCTCTCTCCCTTCTCCTCTTGAATAAACTCCACTTCTGATTACCCGTCTGCCTCCTCTGAGTTTGAAGGCACGACCGAATCCTCTTACTAATCTTCTCAGTGCTGACTGTTAGTACTGTTTACAGGTAATACACTCCACAGAAGGATTCAGCAAGGGGAATTCATTGGATGCCTCTCTAGAGCTTTTAATCTTGTTATTTCAGTGATAAGCTTAGTCTTCTCTTAATTACTTTTGGCTGTTACTGTCTTTTTTTAATGTTCAACTCCTTTCTGTTCCATCTTGTCTTCTCCCTGCAGCTTTCTCTTGACCTCTCTTTACAATCCTGTTTTTTTCCCTGTGATTATATCTACGTCTTTTCTCTTTCTTTTAAGAAAAAGTAAGTTCCTGCTTATGTCTCTTTTCTTGTCAGTCAGATTGCACTGCCTTTTCCTAGACTTCCTTTATTCTAGTTGCCTGCAGTTAGTTAGCGCATTGGCGCTCTGCTTCCTATTGCTTTTTAATCTCGCCATGCTCGACTTTCTCTTCAGAATTAATATTTCTGTTCACCACGCATTTGCGCTCTGTCTTCACCTCGCCACAGTAATGATTCTTGGCGTAGTCGTGCGCTTGTTAATTTCGTTCACCACCTTCACTTGCCTCAGTAACTATTCACCATACAGCCGCGCTCTTGTTAATTTTATTAGTTGCGTAGCTAGTAAACCATTAGCGCAATATCACTGCCCCTTCGCGCAAAGTGGTTCTTGCTTCTAAACTCCTCTGCCTCGCTGCTCGTGTACTTCAGTAGCGCAGCAAAGGAAACTGGTAACAGGCACCTGTGCTCGCAATCTTCCAAGTTACCTGCTACCTCAACTGTTTTCTACACAAGCACACATTTAAAGCACTTTCAAAATATTTGCAGTTCTGGCCTATTATTTACATTTATCTTAAAACAGAGTTCACTTAGAGAAAATGCTTAAACTAAATGCACTTAGCTTAAAGGTTCTTGAAGGTTTATCTTCTTCTATGGTTTCTTCCTGAAATACAGCTTATTCACAGTTTAGTCAGGAGCTCATGTTTGCTGTGACCCACTCAGTTCACGTCTTGAATAAAAGACGTTTTGGAATTCCACTGAAAATTCCAAGCTGCTGTTCTTAAGCCTCCAACCAATCAGGTTCAAGGGAAGTACCCACTATCTTGGAAAGGGGCAATTTCAGTCTCCTGATGTCACCTCTGTTAAGGAAACCTAGTTTTCTCGTCAAAAAACTCACACACTCCAATACATTTTCCCCCACTTCCAATAGGCCAAACATCTGCCAACCTTGTGCACCACCGTCCCATTCCTAGGATATCTTCCATGCAGGACCCTGACAGGCTGCTCCGTTGAGCAGCGTGGTTGAAGAAAGTGGGGCAGCCCAGGTGAAGGTAAGCAGCCCGCCCCATGCATCTAGCGATGTTTTGCAGAGGCGGTGGGCTGGAAGTCCCAGGAAGGCAGTGGGGAGCGGGAGGTCATGACAGTGGCATCCCTGTTGCCATGGGGATGCTGCCCATCCCAAGATGGCCGTAGGTGCGTCTGTGATGCCAGGTGGTTCCTCCAGCCAATCGGGCTCACACAGGATTATAAATATTTATGCAGAGTGCAGCGGTGAGCATGGGTGGGCTCCTATGCCAATGGGGCACACCCAGAGCAGTGTAAATACCCTGGGTGTGACGGTGAAGCATGGGCGGGCCCCCACTTGTGCAGGAGGCCGCCCAGGACTAGAAAAAGAGTTGCAGGCTGTGCAATGATGTGTGTGGGTCCCCACTCGCCGAGGAGCCCCCCCAGAGCCTTCAAGCGAAAGCGGCCATTTCGTTGAATGAAGCAGGCCCATGGCCCTACCAGGAGCAATCAGGGGACCACCTGAGGAATGAAGAGGCCCCATTACGTGTCACCAAGGAACAGGTCACAGCCTTCTGTCAGCCATCACCCAGCCTTTTTCATCATAAGCAGCCATGCACCCACTCAGCCAGAGCCAGCGCTACAAGGACAGACCATAAGGTACTGTAAAGGGGTGACTGGCTGCAGCAGTCACCCCATTGTGACATAGTGTCTTATATGTTTTTTGTACGTAAATATATATGTATGTTAAATTATGTAAATAGTTATTTGTTAAGTAGATTAAAAGTCAAGTAGGGTGTACGAGAGTTATTGGGAATGTTAAGTAGAGTAAATATTAAGTAGGGGTAGTATGTATAGATGCCCATTAGTTTAAGAAGTGGGCAGTTGGTGAACAGGTGCAAGTGGATCTAGGTCACTTGACCTGAGCCCCGCCCACCTGTCAATCATTGCTAAAATGTTGGTACCTTCCTGTTTTGCCACCCTTTTTCCCTACTTAGTCAGCCCTCCAGCCTCTTTTCCTTTGCAGTTGGTGATCAGGTGCAAGTGGATCTAGGTCACATGGCCCAAGCAACACCCACCTTCTTAGCCCTGCATCTTCCTTCCTGCTCTTAACTCTTAGGTCAAGGGGCGTCTCTTACCCGGGCGTCCGAAGTGAAGGGCAGATGAAGAAAAGGGCAATTGCTGTTTGAACCGGGAGGACCCATGGCCGAACCCCTCCTTAGACAACAGGTAAGCATGCGCCGACATGTGTTTTCTCCCTCCATCCCCAAATGCCATCCCCACCATCACAAGACAACAGCAACATCATCGCCTCTCCTATAAGGTATGGACTCCGCAATGCAGCAACTTCACCCACATCAGCCTCAAGCCCATCAGCACCTCAACACAGAAGTTGTTGATCGCCAAGTTCTGCTCAGTGATCACCCATGCAGCAGACATTGCCAACCTCATCACTACACACAACCTTGATGCCATCTTCATCACTGAGACCTGTCTGACACCACCTCCACCCACATCCTAGACGTCCTTGTCCCCGGTGGCTACAGCATCCAACACAGAGACCGGCCAAACAAGACAGGCGGGGGCCTTGCAGTCATCCACAAGACCTTGTGGCCCTACAGTCAAAGTCCTCTCCTGCCACTTCCAGCTCTTCCCGATGGACAGTCACTGTACAGCTTATTTATAGACCACCTAAACCCAACACTGCCTTCATTAGAGACTTCATCGACCTGGTCACCACCATCCCTTGTGCATGCCAACATCATCTTCGTAGGCAACCTCAACCTCCCAGGCAACAAGGCCATCAAACCGATGAAAGAAGCTCTCTTCTACCTTCTTGACACCCTTACCCTCACACAGCACACAAAAGACCCAACACACGGGAAATGTAACATTCCGAACCTAATCATCACTGTGCTGCCTTCTCTCCACTAACTCTCACCTCTCCCACTTGACTGGTCTGACCACCTGACTGTGCCTTTCAACATCCTGCACCCCACGCTTCCCAGTCAAGCACTCCCAGCAGAAACCCATCTGAAAAAACCTCAGGTCATTCAAGAACATTCCGTGAAAGCCCTCACGGAAGACCTTGCCAACCTCCACTTCACATGGACCGAACACCCCAAACCGAACTGTGACTCTCTACTGGAAGCACTCAATGTCACCCTCCTAGCCTCCATCGACTGACACGTGCCTCTGAAACAACACACCTGAAAACAGAAATTGTCAGCACCCTGGTACACGCAAGACCTCAACCTCAGCAAAAGAGTCACCAGGGAACAAGAGAAAACCTGGCACCGCTCCAGGTCCACATCCGACCTGACGCTCATCCTGGAGCTCTGAGCAATTCACTGACAACAAATCAACACAGCGTAGGCCTCCTGCTATCAGAATGCCATAGCAGAAGCCAAATACAAAAGCAGAGCCTTCTACAAAGCGTTCAAGCACTGCATCAACCCACTACCGAACCCTGCCATACCATCCTCCATCGAAAAATCCAATGCCATCAACAGCTTCATCGACAAAATCAGCAATATTCGCCAGCGCATAGACACCAGCTCTGCATCCACAGACCCACCTCACATCCCTCCATGCGAAACCTCCACACCCTGGACAAAATTCAAGACACTCTCTACAGAGGACCTAGTAAAATCCCTGGCTGCCATCAAGGCCACATTGTATACAAACGACATCCTCCCAGCATCCAACCCAACGACCCTCCCCGCAGAATATCTCATTCCCTATGTGAAAATCATCAAAATATCCCTAACTCAAGGCACTTTCCCATCGACCCTTAAGACAGGACATATCCTCCCTCTACTAAAGAAACCCACTCTGGATCCCGACAACCTAGGTAACTATCGCCCCCATCACCCATCTTCCCTTCCTAGGTAAGATCATCAAGAAAGTGGTAGCCACACAAGTGCAGCAACACAACGACATCAACAATCTCCTCCAAACCTACCAAAGCTGGTTCAGACCCAGATGCAACACAGAGATGGCAACCATACAAGTGGTCGATGACGCCTTCAACATCTTTGATGATGGCCACTCCTGGCTCTGTTCGACCTCTCAGCCGCCTTCAACACAGTAGCCCACCAGGCGCTCACAGACATCCCACATCTGTGCATGGGCATCAGTGACTTGTCCTACTCTGGTTCAAGTCTTACCTCACCAACCGCCAGGAGTTTGTTCAGATGGACTCCTCCAGATCGCCAATGCTAACCTGTGGAGACCTACAGGGTTCCATCCTCTCCCCAGTGATCTTCAATCTATACATGGAGCCGCTGGGAGCCCTTATAGCCACATAAAACATCCACATCCACCAATACGCGGACGACACACAGCTATACTTCCAGATTGACTCCAAGGACATCCACAGGCTCAAAACCTGTCTCTCGCTGATCCGGTCTTGGATGTACAGCGCATATGTGATGCACAACCCCTCTAAGACCGAATTCCAACTCCTCACCAGAAACCCTGAACACTGAGACCTGACTATCAACCATGAACCCTGAGGGCTTCACACCCCAGCGGACCTCCTGCGCCATGTCCCTCGGGTTGCACATCGACAAACACCTTTCCTTCAAGACACACATAGCTAAGAAAACTCAGACAGCTTGGTATCAGCTCTCCCCCCTGCGAAAATGTAAGCCCTTCCTCCCTCTGGACAGCTTTAGATCCACTGTTCAAGCACTGGTACTATCCCACCTGGATGGGGGCAATGCCCTCCTCAAAGGCCTCCCGTCATCCTCTCTTGTGCCCCTGAAAAGTGTCTTATATGGGGCTACACGTCTCATCAATGGTCTACGCAGATAGGACCACGTCTGCCCGGCCGTCATCAACCTTCACTGGCTCCCACTGCACGCACGAATCACCTTCAAGTCTTGCTACATTATCTATAAGGCAATCACCCTCAAGTCACCCGGCTACCTTGCGGAGAAGCTCAGTATGTCCAGGGGACAGTGCACCACCAGAAGCCAGGACATGTGCAGACTTAAAATTCACCGCTGCAAAAAGGAAAGGACCAGAAAACAAGCCTTCTCTGCCTTAGCCTCAAGACTATGGAACCTCCTCCCCGTCAGCATCAGACTTGCCCCCACTCTCCTACAATTCAGAAAAGCACTAAAGGCCCACCTCTTCAAGCAGTTTCTCCTCCTGAACACCTAGGACATTGCGTCGCTCCCTGGCACCACCTGACTCGCTGGATGCCCTCCGCCCATCTCCTGCCTGCCACCCTGTACATCTGTAACCCTCTGTAGCCTATCCCCACTGTATATCTGTTGTGTTGTTACCTCTGAAAAGCACTCTGTTACGCATCTGTACTGTTGTATACTCTGCAAAGCCCTCCATTGCTTCTCAAAGCTAGGTCCATGTTTAATAATTACCATAATAATAATAAAAGTACAATGGAGGTACCCTGGTGTGAGGTAGCGGTATGGTGTGGCAGCCTGTCTGAGGCCGCCTAGCATGATGGGACCACCCGCAGAGGCCATCCTCTGGCCTCACACCATGTGGTTGGTACCTGAGGTTAGGCAGGGGATCTGTTGAGGCAGACTCACCCTACGGGTCGCCAAGATCCCCTCCAAGGTTAAGTGAGCTGACGTCGCAGGTTCCCCAGTCAGTTGGGGCTCACACTATGGAAATCGCAGGGAAAAGGAATTTGTGTTTTTATTAAATAAAGAGGGGTCCCTGTTGGGATCCTTATAAAATGCACTCTGGTGTCTGGGTCTCTTAGTGTTCGAGGAACTGTGGGTGGGGCCCATCTCCTGTTAACAGCAATTTTGTTTTGCAGGTGCACTGCCCCTCCCTATCCAGGTGGACTGGTGGGTGGAGGTGCTGTTTTCCGTGGGAACTGCCCCTGCTCCGGGAAAGGAGGGCCAGGGCGAGGTGGTTTCCATTGGAACTGTCTTTGCTCCAGGGAAGGGGCGGCTACACCTTTGCAGAGACCAGGGCTGGGAAACGGGGGGTACACTTACATCACTCTGTTGATTACCCTCTTTGGAAAAAGACTGGCTCAGTTATTTGGGCTGCGAGCTAAGACCAGATCCGCCTCTCGAGAGCATGTCCTGCGGAGGTCCCTGGTCTAATGAGAAGATACAGTAACTGCACTCCTACTTCAGCATTTGCTAAGAACCAGAATGTGGGTGTTGTCAGGTTACCAGAGTCGAGCATAGTTGGAATTTATTTATTGGTTATTTGTAATACGCACTATACAGCAAAAAATTGTTTCAAGGCGCATCAAGACAGGGGGAGGGGAGAAGGGGATGAGGGCGAAAAAAAGGAAAAGGGTATAAAACAGAACCGTTCTTAAAAGGTCTTGAAACATGCGGAAGGTGCAAGTGCTGTAACATGAGCACAGGGGGAAGGGGGGGAGAGTGCAGGCAGGGGAGGAGAAATGTCACCCTCACATTGGTGTTGTACGCTAATCCACTTTGAGTTGATGTGGGGATCTCGTGTTTACTCGGTCGTTGGTGCTGTGTGACATAATTCGGCCACACTGCAGTACCTAACAATCTCCCACGTACCTGCAATTCACCATAAAGCATCCCCCTTGGAGCCCAGTGGAGTTTGAAGGCTCAGATGAATTTCAGCACTCAAAAGAAATCTATTTTTCCATCCTGAATGACAAAGTACCTTAGAGCTGCAAAAAATACCTGATCGTGTCAGGGCGTCCTGCTCACCGTTTTACGTTGCTAAGCACTGTAAGCCACCCGTCGCATGAATCCACGCCTGAGTGCCTGTGCATTGTTTAGGTTCCGCTTGGATATAGATCTTGTGAGGGAAGCAGAAAGCTGCCGCTGTTGCCAGAGACCATAGGCAGAATATTATTTGTTCATGTGAGCGGTGTGTTCCTAGCGGTGGCCAGGGGGAGGCGGGGGAGTACTGCGTTCTTCTGCATTCATAGGCTGGTTCATCTAAAAACATGTTTTACTTTGCTTCATAATTGCACATACAGAAATTGGCAACTGTTGTCACAATTAATTAGATTGCATCCAGTAACAGACAACCAAGGTCAGTAACCATCTTTCTGTAACATTCATTCACCACACCGGCAAAAAGCACACCACTGAACAGAGAAATGAAACCGTGTCTCACTGTTCCAGCTGCCAAAAAGGGTCTGTTTTTATTTTGGGCTGCATATAACGCGACTCCAAAGAATGTTGGCGAGAGGGCAGAGAATGCGCTTGTTAGTTGGTGAGTAGGGAAATCCTCCAGCTCGGTCTCTTGCCAAGTTTCCTTTAGATAAGTTTGCCCTGGCTAGGTTTCTTTCCCAATTGTTTCCGTTGTAGGATTTCTTTAGTTAAACAAGAAGAACGTTAACTAATTGAGGATCCTCATCACCTTGGAAGCGCTTCCATCAGCTGTGAACGTAGAGCATGTATTTTCGTTTGATCCGCTTATCCCTGGTTCCAGTTGTTAGTTATGGGGTGTTGGCCCTGGTCATCTTTCTAGGGGTTGCTTAGCAGTTATCCCTAGTTCCAGTTTTTAGTTATGGGGTGTTGGCCCTGGTCATCTTTCTAGGGGTTACTTAGCAGTTATCCCTGGTTCCAGTTGTTAGTTATGGGGTGTTGGCCCTGGTTATCTTTCTAGGGGTTGCTTAGCAGTTATCCCTGGTTCCAGTTGTTAGTTATGGGGTGTTGGCCCTGGTCATCTTTCTAGGGGTTGCTTAGCGCTTATCCCTGGTTCCAGTTGTTAGTTATGGGGTGTTGGCCCTGGTCATCTTTCTAGGGGTTGCTTAGCAGTTATCCCTGGTTCCAGTTTTTAGTTATGGGGTGTTGGCCCTGGTCATCTTTCTAGGGGTTACTTAGCAGTTATCCCTGGTTCCAGTTGTTAGTTATGGGGTGTTGGCCCTGGTCATCTTTCTAGGGGTTGCTTAGCAGTTCTCCCTGGTTCCAGTTGTTAGTTATGGGGTGTTGGCCCCAGTCATCTTTCTAGGGGTTGCTTAGCGCTTATCCCTGAGTCCAGTTGTTAGTTATGGGGTGTTGGCCCCGGTCATCTTTCTAGGGGTTACATAGCGCTTATCCCTGAGTCCAGTTGTTAGTTATGGGGTGCTGGCCCTGGTTATATTTCTAGGGGTTGCATAGCGCTTATCCCTGAGTCCAGTTGTTAGTTATGGGGTGTTGGCCCTGGTCATCTTTCTAGGGGTTGCTTAGTGGTTAGCCTGGTGGGGGCTGGTTTTTGGTCTTGCTACTCGCTTTGCTTTCACTGTTGCCCCTTTCGAGGTCTGCTGAAGGTGTGTGACCTGCACCCTGTGCACAGACCCTCATGTTCCCAGTGACATGCCCATTGTGTATAGCAAGCTGAGCTATTTTAGGCAACAGCATGCCAGGATTGTCTCAGTCCTGGGTGGGTAGGCTGCAATGCCACACTCCGCTAGTTTAATCTGAAGGTGCAATGGTTTTCCTGTATGCACCCGGGAACCACTCTGGTGGTGACGGTGCACGGTACAAATACCTTTAACATTAAAATTATATTGTGGAAAGGCAAACCTCATAAATGTAAAGTCACAGACCTGTGCGTACTTGTAGGCAAAATGTAACCGCACAAGTAAATTAGGTGGTACTGAGCTCTACTGTAGCCGAAGAGCAGGCAGGCAACCAGACATGGTGGAAAGCCTACAGGCTTCATGCAGCCCCTTTGCTTCTGATGACGACCTGAATCGCAATTGCATCTGTTGGCTTCAAAATTTGAGCTGAAGCATAACTGACATTGAAATGTATTTGAGTGTAAGTTAGATTATGATTAAATGCAAATGAGTAGGAAAGGAAGTCTGTCACATCTTTTTAACCAATCGCAGGTGTGTTTAAGCTGTCGGGAAATGCCATCCAAAAACGACTGTGGTGTCCTTTGTTTTCTGAAGCATGAGATAATGACATCCTTAATTAAGCAAGGGGAGCAAGGGGATGTCTTTTGTCCAAATGTAACCCTGTTGCTGTCTCATCAGGTCCAGTAAGAGGGGCTTGATACCTCCGTCCCAGGTTGCTTGGAGCACAGAGTTTCCACAGTAAACCACTATCATCGCTTTGGTTTGTCTGGAACCGAGACGCGGGCTTACAGGGGCACCCAATTACCTCCCCAGAGAGTTACTGGTGCTCACTCTGTTCTTGAAGCTGTTTGGACATGGTTTAGAGGCGCACACTCTTCACCACAACTCTAAGCTTAAACTCAACTCTTAAACTATACTAGCCACAGTGCTAAACTTCTCTACTCTATGGAAAACGGTGTGCACCTTCCTTTCAATGCATCTTTGGCAGAATCCTACTTCTCTGCCAAGCTGAACCGACCCCTTGTTTGCTGGGTCCTTGCTGGACTGAAGTAGATTTTCAGACTTAGCAAAGCCAGACTCCTGATCATCCTCCAGACCTTTTAAGGTCTTCCAAAAGAATCAACCCTGTCGGATTTTCCCTTCTGCACTCGGAAGCCCTCTGAGCCGGGACTGATGTGGCCATTTTTATTTTAATTTTAATTTGCATAAATATAATCCAATCCTGTCCATTTCTTAAAAACAAGAAAGGACCTAAATCGACAGGGGTGCCATATACGTGGTCCCAGCAGAACAGCCCCTATTAGCTGAGAGCAGACGCCTGTCGTTTTAACTTCTTGGCCTATTGCTTCATTTACTGATCTGCCTCACGCTGACGTGCCTGTCCAAAATCCAGTGCTATTGCCCCGATTCCTTTTTGTCCTTATTTTCTTTAAATGAATTGCAATGCTTCCTGTATAATTAGGTTTTTGTGATTCTTTTTCAACATTTTTTGTGGTGCCTTATTTAGACACTTTGCTTGCTCCGTTTACGCTTTGCCTGCCCTTTGCAATCCAGAGTATTTTGTCTTTCTTTATTTGGCGTGCGTGTGTGTTTCAATGCTGTCATCACAAGGTTTGTGTTGCTGACCTGGCCCTCTTTCAATAAACGTCCCTTGCCATCTTCGACCTGGTCTGGAGACCTTTTGTTGGCAGAAAGGATGTGTCTGTGAACAGGATACTGAGATCCTGCCTCTCTTGTGGAAATCCCTGTGATTTTTCCAGAGTTCCGGCCTGGTTTATCGATTTTTGTCTCTGACTACTTGGGTTAGGAGCCACCATATTTGAGAGCCTCCTTGTACAGCTGGCTTTGCGGGCTACATTCGTTGGTGACGGCTACTTTGTGATTCTAGCGTGGTACAGCTTGCTGCATCCTGGGGTTGTCCCGAACAGGAGCCCCATAAAATGTGGTGTCTAATCCAATGGCAACACAACCACGCCAAAAACCCTGTGAAACCAGCCCTACTGCGACAAGTCCAGACAGACCAAGAAGAATCCTAACCCACGGCTACATACTCAACCGGAGAAGATGGAGTAATGAGGCTTAAGCCTCGGTATCCAAAAATCATTGCTGATGGATAAGAATCTATCAGCAAGAAGAAGAAGAAGAAGCGAAATCGCAACACATTCTTTCTACGAGTGAGTGGATGGAATACTATGTAGCAATATATGATTCTGGCTAAAGCATGCCTCAGAGAGTGAGGGCCACAGTTGCCAAACCCGATATGGCCCCGCTTATGTTTGGCATCTTGGATTCAAGCCCAAATGGACACATGAGAGAGCCTGCGTGGCATCAACTCATAAAAGACCATATATCTGGCTCAGCTCAGTGGTCATCCAATGATGGTCTGCTGGATACACTTCACTAGGCACGTGATACTGCTCACAGGGAATATAAAACTGCTGGAAATGTTTCACGCTTCATGGCAAGTTGCATGGCCCTTCTTGAGACTGCTCACTGGAATAAGAGTGGCTTCAGGGAACCTTTACAGATCTGGAAACATCTAGAGAGCTTGCAGATCTCCTTCACAGGCGACCAGGCGACAGCTCGCTGGGAACATGGCGGATTGCTGCAATCCGAGGACAGAAGGAGGCTGCTGCTGACAGCACGTCACATCAGTTTACCTGGGGTCCAAGAGACTGCGGTCAGTGTTTGCAGGGGTGTCACTGGAAATGCAAGAGACTTATGCAAACATTTGACTAATGCATAATGAAAATCCAGCACTCAGAACACCAATCAACCACTGGCAGGAAAACTCAACATCTGCAGGCACCTATTGCCATTTCTAGTCTTCCTATCACTCTCTCACGACATGATCTTATCTTTCACTTTTTTTTTAGCCCTTCCGCGATCTAAATGCCTCTCTTCCAGTCTATCTTGCATTTACTCCTTTTCCTCTTTCCCCTTTTGTGTTTTGCTTTCCTCAACTCGCTCCCTCCACATCGCCCCTCCCACCCCCGCTTTCATTGCTGCACGAGCTGCCTTCTCTAGAAACACAATCAATGATTTTCTTTTTTTTATTGAGAGGCAGAGAAGCTATTGATTAATGAGCCGTTCATTCAGTTGCATCAACAGTTAACAGCCGACTGACAAATCCCACTCCAGACTTCAATCTAAAATCAATTCTGCGTTAAAGGGATTGTGTGCGGGCTCTGCTGGAGCGCTGCTGGGGTCAGCCTCGGTCATCTATCACCTTTTGGGGTCCTGCCTCCCCCCAGGAAAGCTGGTCACAGACTAAAGAGCTTACGGGCTCCACGGTCTCGGATCCTCTCCTCGCTACTTATCCCTCACGCCTGCAGCACTCTTCGACCTGGACATAGATGTAGTTCTTGGGGTCTTTACTTACACATTTAGGAAAGCATCTCACCTTCCCCATCCCTCCTTTACTCCATTTAGATTCTTATTTTCATTATTCTCTTACCTTTCAACCAGAGGCGTTGCTAGGGGGCAGGTGAGGGGGCTATAGCCCTGCGTCTTTTGGTTGTAGCCCCGGATAGAAGCCTAGGAGCTACAACCAAAAGGCTAGCTAGCCCCGAGTCTCGGCAGGCTCAAGATTAGCATAGCCAATCGTTTGTCGCCCTGGTGGCTGAAACGCGATTTGGCAGGAGAGGGCCCATTGAAATCCATGGACTGGTAAGGGACTGGCCGTGTTTATGAACTGACTCAATGGCGTCTAAGTTGAGAAGTATGGCTTTTGCCATTTTGGCACCCTCTTGCTGCTTTTACATGTTACTTTTAATTATCGAACCTGTGAAACAGTCTGAAGGCTGGATGTAATGTATGAAACCCATTTCCACCATTCCTTTATAACTATGGGCCTCATCATCGGGGCAAAGTGTTTGTCTTGGAAGCAAGACAATGCAGTGCAACTCAGGTTTGAATCCCGATCCTGCACTCAGAAACCACTTGCTGCTGTTAACCGAGTTATAGAAGAGCAATTATGATTATAACAATCACAAGTTTGGCTGTAATCCGGCATTATTTCTGCCGAGCGGAAAGTGTGTTACCTCCGGGTCGTGCAACGTTATTAGCGCTGCATCACAACCTGGCGTGAATGCGTGCCCCAGTCTGGCAGTAACACTATTACCGCTCAGCAGAAACAGTACCCAAATAAGGGATAACGACAAAATAGCGCAAATAGCACTATCACTGGCAATCCCGGCGCTGTTACTGCCAGCTTAAATTGCGTCTCTGACCAGAACAGGAAGCATTGCGATGGCCATTTTGAAAAACACAATACTTCAAATATCTCCACTTCCTGCAGCCATACAGACCTAGAAAGCCAGAATGTCTCAGGAGAGGACCAGAAGCAAGGTGTCTGAAAATCGTCTGCAAAAACCCAAGTTTAGTGAGGGAGGAGCTTGTGATCCTCACATATTGGGTCATTGCCCAAAGTGTATATGGCAGCCGACAGCAAAAGACCACAGGAGAGCGCAGGACAGGACAGCCGTCTGGCATGACATCAGCCAGAAGGTGACTGCAGTGGCGAGTGTACCCCGTGATGGAGAGGACTGCCACAAGCGGTGGAATGACCCGAGGGTCAGGGTGCCTGGACTGCTGTCACAGCATGGCCAGGAGTCGATGGCCACAGGAGGAGGCACTGTGGAACCTCTGTTCCTCACCGCCTGGGAGGAGAAGTGCAGCACATTGCTGGATATGGAGGGAATAGAGGGAGTCTGAGGTGGGTGCTAGCAGCCAGGTGGCAGGAGGTGAGTCACCACCCCAGCACAAGTGCATGCACAAAGGACAGCCTAGCATAAGATGTTCCAGTGGACAGGGACACATGTCAGCTGACCCAGAAGCTGGGCATGCCAACAGGGTGGAGTGACGGGGTGACACATCAGCCACTCTCTGGGTCAGAGCACCAAGGGCACCCCTGTGCATTACAGCAGCGGGAAGGGGTGTCCAGTGACCCATCCAAGTGCAATGCACATCACACCCATGCTGGTGCAACCAGTGTCAGCAGGAGTGTGGTTCGTGAGCAACCACGAATTTGTGCAGCAGTCATACCAGCATGTTGCAGGCCCAGTGGGCCTGCCCCATGTTGGCATGGCAGACAAGCCACAAGGAAGTACACATGCTTTTACACCGACATGGGCTCAGCTAGCCAATCACTGTATGCCACAGCGCAACCATGCAGCCTTCACAGCAGTGCCCCATAGAGCCATGCCAGTGGGGGGTCCCACTATGTACCATAGCAAATGTGTCTAGCATGGCAACACACGTGGGGGGAACCATACCTGACATTTCCTATGTCCCTTACAGGCACTCGCGCATCTCCAGAGGCATCCGATGAAGACAAGGGGGCAGGCCTATCTGGCTGTGGTGCATCCAGACCCTCAAGGTCCTTCACCACCATCGCTAAAAAGGCACAGGCAGGCTACAACCCGTTGGATGTCCCACTGTGAGGCACTGCAATCCAGCAGGGCCAGGCTGACGTCCACTGCAAGGCTTGCAGCTGGAGGGGTCTGACACCAAGGCCACACCTCCAGGCAGGGCGACACACGGGGACACCAGCCCAGTGTCACCGCATACAGAAGGACCACAACCACCACAAGGCCCTCACTGCTGCCATCATACACCAACCCCAGAGAGCCCTCACTGCCACCAGCATTCATCAACCCCTATGCGCCCTTGCCGCTGCCAGCATGCTCAGTCACCTGAGCCGAACATTGATACACCTTTGTATGGCTCTCCTGACAACAGCCTGGAGCCACTGCACAGCCTCCCTCCCCTACGTCACACACCACCAAGCAGCACTGTGTTGCAAGCACTCAGAACACCTGCAGGCCATACGTGACAGCATACAAGGGTCCACCGAGAAGATTGTGTGGACGATCACCAGGAACCGGGCCAAGACAACATCCACTACGGCCTCCCTGAGATTATACAGCCAGAGGGTCAGGGAGATGACCGAAGGGCTCTCCACACTGGCAGAGGTCACCACCAGAGCACAGAGGTCGCACGCCAACATATCTGGTGGCCAGGTTCCATCACTTCCAGTACTTCAACTCCCACAGAGGAGTCCCAGCAGAGCACACCAAGGCTTCAGTCCCAAGATTGCCCTGAGTGGACTTGCTGGGGAGTTGGCGGTGGTGCGACGAGGGAGGGAAGGACGGACGGACGGAGGGAGGGAGGGAGTGAGGGGGGAGAGTGTGATGGGGAGTTGGTGGTGGGAGGCAGGGAGGGGGATAGTGGGTTGGAGCGTTGGTGGTAGGAGGGAGGATAGTTGGGGCACTTCATATCATTAAAACTGTTAAACTTTATCAATGCGAGGACATTCCTGATTGTGTAATTGTGTTTATTGATGGAGGTGAGTGTCACAGAGTCGTGCATGGCTTGTGCCATGTGAAGGTGTCCGAAGAACTTGTCTATCTGTTCCTGGCAGATAAATATTCCATCTCTCAAGTCATCTCTGCCAATGTGAACATTTGCTACTGCCATAGGTTCTGCATACTCATCCTCTGGGTCGTGGCATGTCCACATCAGGGGGTAGCGGAACATTTCTCTTCAGGTAGGTACAGCATGGCACACAGATGCACAATTTTACTGACTTTCTCTGGAGCGTACATCAGGGCTCCACTGGTACGTGCAGCGGAACGTGTCTTCAGGAGGCCAAAGGTACGCTCGATGCACAAGCGGGTCCTGCTGTGAGCATGGTTGTGTGCATTATCCTGCAGTGTTTGTGGATCACGCACTGGGGTCCTTAGGCAGGGCAGGTGTGAGTATCCGGAGTCACATGCATGGGGGGAGGTACAGGCATTAGTCACGGTGTATGGTGTGGGGTGAACATATGCAATATCAGGGCAATGGACATCTTGGGCATGCAAATGGACCTTCATTTCTCCTCGTGTGTCTATTCAACCTCTGTGCATGCTGTGTCACTCGTGTCATGTGTTGTTTCTGCTTCAAGTGTACCCTGTTGCCTTGCAGCATATATTGGGTAAGGTGTCTGTCGGTGACATGTGCAGCTGACATGGTGACTGCCATGTGGCAGTGTATTTCCACCGTGCATGTGGCATGCTGGGGTTCCCATGGGCTCTCCCTGAGTATCTGTTGCCACTGGGTGGCCATTGTGGACTGGACGCACATGGGTGCATAGCTGTGGTACTGGCAAGGTTGTTGTGTGAGGCAACGTGGCCATTTGTCAGCATTGCTTTGGTTAGTGCATGTTGCATTGAGGTACCTGTAAAAATGTTCGTGTTTTATAGTTGCTTCTGTATGTGTACATCAGCTTCTCCATCCTGGTAAGTCTAACATGTGCTTGCTCTCTGGGCTGTACTGTGACGTTGGTGTGGGAGGAGGTCATGTACGAATTTTGCATTTGCTTGTCATGCTATGCCATGCTATGTGTCCCCCTGCATTTGGACATGTTCACAGCGCATGCGTGCATGCATTTCTGCTTACCCCCTATCCAGGTCCGTAGTCCTCTGTGCCTCCAGTGGTCGAAGTAAGCGGGAACGGTTGGGAGCGGTGTTATCTACTTTTTTTAATGATGTGTTATTGTTCCTATACTTTTATTTTAAAATGAAACAGTTCCGGAATGTTTTCGTTTTAAAATAAAAGTGTAGGAAAAAGTTGAAACTTGCACTTTCACTGCAACACACTGCACATTTCTTTAAGCAGCAGGTGGATGTGTTTGGGGGTTTGTATAGTGTGTGGGAGGGGTGCAGTGATGGGGTTTGTGGGGAGTGGGTGCAAGTTCCACTACTTCTTTTTGTACACTTCGACCACTGTGTGCCTCTCCATGTATCTTGGCAGTGTGCTCTTCTGTAGGATCCTGGAATCGTGGGTGGCACCAGGGTAGCGGGCACAGCAGTGGGTGATGTACTGGTTGGGGTTGAAGGTCACTTGCCCATTCAGGGAGTAGTAGTGCTTGCGGTTACAGTACACTGCTTCGTGGGACTGGGTGGTCACCACCGCAACATGGGTACAGTCCAGGGCAGCGATCGCATTTGGCATTTGGGCAACGGCATAGAACTGTGCCTTCATGGCATTGACCTTGCCTGGGGTGGTAGGCAGTGATACGTGGCTTTGCACTTGTTGCAGGAGGGCTTCAGGCACCTGGTCCAAAACGGCGCAGAATGTGGGCTGTGTCATGCCGTGCTTCATGGCCACGGAGTACCGGAAGGTGCCAGTTCCAAGGAATTGTAGGACAGACGCTATCTTCAGAATGTGGGACACAGCTGTCTGGATGTTCATCCTGCTCCCTATGTCCTCCTGTATTGTGGTGAGCAGCTCAGTTATGGTCTCCCTGTTAGGGCGGTCTCCTTGTTAGGGCGTTACAGGGTGACCAACTGGCTGTCAGTGAGTGTCCAGGGTGAGGTCCTGACCCTGAGTATAATTACACGCATTGCTTGAGCTCTCCTCCTCACTCTCACCCCTCCCCTGGACGCCCTGTGCCCTGGCATGGTTGTCCTGCCTCTCAACTTCCAGGCATAGCATGAGCAGAAGCCTGTCCCAGCTCAGAGTGGCAGCATTGTATTAAAACATTGTTTGGGGTAGGAATTTACCTTATGTAGGCCTCTGGAGTGGTTTGGATTTACCTGTGGCTTCCTTTCTGACACCTGTGTTCATATACCTCCAGCTAGGAGCTGGAGGTAACTGCGCAGTGTTTTCTGCGCTAATACCGCCGTACATGGACCTGTGATGCAGCTGTGTTTGCGCTATGTGTGGCCAGTGCAGATACCGCCAGCTGTAATAGTGCTGGCTGATTTTACAGTCTGCAGTATTTGCGCTGGCTCATGGTCTGGCCGAGCGGTATTGGCTGCGCTAATTCCGCTACCGCCACTTTTAAGGTCTACCACCAGACTTGTGATAAGGCCCTATGTGTCCTTTTAAATTCTAGCTAATCTGTTTAGTGATGGACAAACCACACTTTACATCTGCCTTGTTGGTGTACACACAAACCCCCCTCAGAGCTTGAATCCCATCTCAATCCTACAATGCTTAAGGGTACTTGGCAATCGGACTTACTCGGATCAGTCTCCTGGCTTTTTCCTCCTTGTCGGCACACTACAATCATCATCACCATCATCATCATCTTCATCATAATGGAACCCAATACGCATTGGAGTTACTTGGTCAGTATTATTGGGTGGAGGGGGTTGAGTTTGGGATTTCCCAACACGCACCAGACTGTGCCCAACTAAATATTGCACCCCATAGTGCCTTGCTAGCACTATTAGGGCAAATTAGTACATGGAGCTCTGTTGGCACCACCAGTGAAATTTGTCCTGCCGGTGCTAACGATGCCCCCTGTAATACGATGCCACCCAGAGCACTGTTTATTTTCAAGTAAATAAGGTTTCAGAACTAGCTGAGAGTGGGTGGGATGGGGGGCAAATGGCCACTTCTGCCTGGTGGCACCAGTGGGCACAATTGTATTCTGATCAGTGCATTAAGTGGGATTAGAAATCGGGGGTGGGTGGGTCCTTTGGGGTGTGGCCTACTTAGGCCACTCCCCCAAAGGTGAGCGCCTACCTCACCTAAGTTTGGGGGGTGCTGGTAATAGAATTAGAGCTGGCGCGCACTGGCATTATTACCTTTGATGCACCCACCCCTCCTTTTAAACAAAGGGGCTGGGCGCACCAAAGGTGTGAAACCAGTGTGCCCCAGCTCACACACAGCAGGCAGTCCTTTCATCCAAGGAGCCGGTAGTAGGCAAAGCTTTAACAACTGGCTCCTTGAATGAAAGGTCACCCTGCTGCTGATGTCTCTGTACTCCGAAAACAGGAGGAGGGCTGGACTGCCCAGCTCTCCTTTTGTTTTCGAGTTAAGTCATCAAGCAGCATGAAGCCACTTGGCTTCATGCTGCTTGATGACTATTTACTCAGAAACAAAAGCAGAGCTGGGCAGTCCAGCCCTCCTGTTTCGGAGTACAGAGACATCAAGCAGCCTGTGTAGACATAGCGCTGCACGGTTACCCAGTCAGCTTGCAAGTGTTCGTACGTCCAAAGGGCTGACACCTGCAGGCAGCCTGTGTAACTACAAAGCTTTGGTTAAACAGGCTGCATGACGAATGTGTTTGCGTGGCATGGGCTAGTCGGGTGTGGGCCATGGTAGGGCCCCGGCTCAGGAGACCTTTTTGGAGACTGCTGTGGCTAGCCCCGGCCCACTTAAAGCCCGGATTCTGATCAACATGTGATGGCTTGCCTTAAATCGTTGCTTGTCGTATGATTGACAGCAGAAGCGACCCAAACACAGAGACCTAACAGATCAAAGAAAAACCAACTGCAGTGAAATCCTGGGAGCTGTCCCACATCCTGCTGGAAGCTATGCCTGTGGCAACAGAGAAATCCTCATCCTGCTCGATAACATCATGACTGGTTCTCTGATTTCAGCACAATGGCAGTCTGAAACCAACTGGTTCAACCTGGCCTGCACACGGATATAGAGCGCCCTCCGGAATCTCCAAACACTCTTCCCTTCCCCAACAAATTGATTTACCTACCAGCACCCTTACACTAAACATACACACACGCCCATTCACAAAACACACCCTCCAACCTATTTACTTTGGCAATACTGCTCAGGAACCCTCTACATCTTTAGCCCTATCACACTGCACTCCTCCAGGCCACCGACTCCCCCAGAGTCAATAGAAGGTCATCTAATAGAGCTTGTGGTTTCCTCTCCAGATTAAACTTAGTCCCAGTTGTCACTGGCGCTGTCATCAAGGGCGTAGAACCATACCGGCACTCTGCATTCCCCAACAGTACAGGGTGGGCCTCTGCCTTCCCCCTTATACCCACTTACCAACTCCCACCACTTTGCTGCATCACAGCTCTCCCTCAGGCCATCAAAAATAGCAGACCACATCCCCTTGCATCAAAAGTGATTGTGTAGGGGTGCCGGTAGAAGGCCTGGGGGGTTTCTCGGCATCTCCCTGGCCTAAAGTTTAGTACTGTAAAAAAGGACCTCCTCCTGGATGTATCGAGTTCATATGATTTTGTAGAGTTCAAGTAAATGAATGGGCCATACCCTTCGGGTTATTGTAATAGCTGTACCTTTTTAATTAATAAACTACATGCAAACCTAGAGCTGAGAATCCCTTGGAGTCTGGATTTTTTTTTCTCCATAAACGGATTTTTTTTCTTCCTCGGGTTCACACTACACACACTGGGCATTTCCATACGGATTTTGAAAGCGCGGTATAGCCGCAGCTGCCTGCATCCTCAAATGGGCCCTGTTTAACATGTTATTAAAAAAAACAGAGGTCGCCAGTGAGAACCCCTTTTTACCTTACATGACCACATGAGGAAGAGCTTGAGGCAAAGCCAAAATGTGTTAGCTGCCAGTGCTCAGTCAGTGTTGGTCAAATATGTTCTATCATCGCTGCTGAGTAGGTGCTAATTCGTGCATTTTCTGTAACAGGAGGTACAGCTCCGTTGCTGTTAAGTCGAAACAAACGGATGTATTTGCGGTAACCTCAGACCTAGTTCCACTGCTGCTGAGTTAGTGCTCGTATATTTGCTATAATCTGAGAATTAGTTCCGTTGCTGCCATGTCAATGTTAATTGTTCATGTATTTTCTGGGGCCTACTTCCATTTCTGCTGAGTCAGTGCGTATGTATTTTTTGTAAACAGGCGCCTAGTTCCACGGCTGCTAATCACTGCTAATGTATTATCTGTTACCTGGGACCTAGTTCCTTTGCTTCTGAGGCAGGGCTAAATCAGATATGTTCTATAACTCGAGAGCAAGCACCATTGCTGCTGCGCCAGAACATAAAGTTAGTTCCCTTTGTAGTGACGTATACACAATAAAATACAAAACCATGCCCTGAGCTACAGAGGGTAATTCTTCCTGTTGTATGGCCTCTAAGCCCCATCGCACGTGTTATGATTGCAAACCAGGGACGTCATTTAGGGCTGACCAGAGGTCGCAACTGCGACCCCTGAGGTCTCCCTTGCTACCCCTAAAAAAAGTTTAAAAAAGTACACGTTTTCTTTGTAAGCTCCTGGGCTGTGGCCAGCGCCATGTGCCCCTTTATTTTTGAAGTGGCTGACTTTCTTGCTCAGCCATCTTCAAAAAGAATTGGGGTTCCAAAAGTGTAACACTTGGAGCAGTGACCCTAAATAAAAAAGAATAGGAATAACAAATAATGTGTGTTTCTGGAATTCTATACAATAATTGCTAGACGCAATCAGTGTTTGTTTCAGGCACACTTCAGGGGTTGAGTCACTGATTTCATCTGTTCTTAAACACCTCAACTCAGCCTTTCATTCTTCGGAGGTCCCTAAATGAGTACCAACACAGCTTGGGTGATATTGTATGTATATTTGTTCTATATAAAGTGCAAGTGCTATATAATAGCACATCATCATCATTTGGCCATGGACGTCTGCTTGCATTCACAGTAATTTGGTAACATGGGCCTATAAACACTGATATTAACCATACATATGGTGATCCAACTTGTATGAAATGTATATCACATTATAGTGATATCATTACCATATTTTCCGTAGTGTATTTAGGCACAATACTATGTGATGCCACGTCCTGTTTTGTAAAGGGGTCAAAGGTTGTGTTCCATCACTTCTCATGATATCATTTTAGGATGGGTCAAATGACATCACTTCCTGTGATGTCATCAAATGTTAAGGGTCGTGTGATGTCATTTCGGCTACCCCTGGCATTTTGGTGAAATGACGTCCCTGTTGCAAACTAACTCACTTGGAAACATCACATCCGATAGACACAGGCACCCACCTTTCCGACACACGCACACACCTTCCCAACACGCGCACGTGCAAGATCGCTAATTCGAGCTATTGCAGCCACATCTCTCACATGACACGTTCATGTCTGATGAGCACGTGGTTCCAGCACGTAAAGGGATGGCGTCCCTCTGCGGGCCCGCACGTGCTCTCCCGCACTCTGTATGCCAGTCTGCTCTACCCTTCTGGGTGACATGACAATAAAACACCAGGCATGCGATAACGGCAATAGCGCACCAGCGACGCTTCATAAAAGTGACAAACGCACTCATCAGCAGTTTTCAGGCGACTAGCCCGGACGCCTTAATTATGCCGAGAAGAAATTCCCTTAACAGAATTACATTTTCATTTAAATGGGACTTAATAAATTTAGCCCATTAGAATTTTCCAACCTTTTCGGCGGCAGTGTAATAAGATGGATGTTCCCCGCGCCCGAGCCAAGGAAGTCATTTTGCTTTGGAATTATTTGTTAATAGATTCATTAGCTTTCTGAAGCCAGCATTACTCAGTCTACATTAGCACGCCCCGCGCCTGTCTGCGCGCCCGGCACCTGATCTGGGGCGATGGCTGCAAGAGGGGCCGCGGGCTCCCGCGGGCCTCGCACGACGGCCAAACGGTCTGGCTATCTATCGGCCCCGTTGCCGGCGCATAACGCCTCCTTCAATACATTCTGCCCTGCCTTTCATTTCGCACAATGCTGACTACCAACGAGTGCCTTTGAATACTATTAATTGTGCACGGAATCGCCTCGGTGCGCATTGGGACGGCGTGCATTCATGTATTTGGAGCCCATGAAAGCTGCTGGCGGTATGTTTGATTCTCAAGTCAGTCATCACAGGGTTGGCTCTTCCCGCTGCACGCGCCAGCTTCTCCATCTTGAGGCAGGCCATGCTTCACTTTGCACACTACCCACTAGTGCCAGCTTCTGACATTGCCCGCCGCTCACAGTGCCCGCCCCCCAGTGCAGGAATGCCACAACGCCCACTGCCTACGAGCACCATTTCTCACTCCATCTAAGTGTTTTGGGACCTGGAAGCTGGGACCCAACCACCATTGAAATGTTGGGAGGGGGACTTGCAAGAACCGGAGTATGTGAACTTTGTATTACTGTGGTTCCTGTCTGTCTTCTTCTTGCTGATAGATTTTGTCCACCAGAGGTGATATTCGGATACCGAGGCTTGAGCCTCATTACTCCACCTTCTCGTGTTGAGTATGTAGTCGTGGGTTAGGATTCTTCATGGTCTGTGTGGACTTGTCACAGTAGGGCTGGTTTCACAGGATCTTCACCGTGATGGGCCGTGGGTAGCGGTTGAGCTGGTTTGCAGCGGTGGCTGCAAGTCTTCTGATCAGAAGGTTCAGATTCTGGTCCAGTCCTTGGCTAAAGTTCTTAGTCAACTTCGCTACATCCAACATCTCAATGTCCAATTCTCTGTGAAGGTCGGCTATCCTTGTGAAGAGTGGAGCGCCAGACGATATCCACAGGGCCATGTTCTGGACTATCTGAAGACTCTTCCGGTGTCGCTCGTGGCAGGTCATCCAGGCTTTGAAGGCATACGTCAGGGTAGGTCTGATAATCGCCTTGTAGACGTTGATCTTTGTCTGGAGGGGCATGGATTGGTCTTCGGGAGTGGGTACAGCCCTGCCATCTGCTCAGTATTCTCGATGTGGCTTCTCCAGTTGAGTCTGCTGTCCAGGGTCACTCCGAGGTAGCGGCTGATGCTCTCCCACTTGATGTTCTCCCCGTTGAGGCTGATGTGCGGGTGCTCCTTGATCATCTTTCTGGTGAGCAGCGTGGAGGTTGTATTACTGTGGGTGAGATGCCAGTGCTTTAAGTGGGATTGGAAATTGAGGGGGCGCTCTAGTTAGGGGGGGGTGACCTAAGAACACGCCTCCTACCGAGAGTCCCCCCTCGATTAAGTGCAGGGGGGAGGCTGGTAAAATAAGAGAAGCTGGGGAACACTGGCATTATTAACGATTTATTGCGCCCAGCCCCTCTTTTTGAACAAAAGAAAGGGCTGGGTGCCCCAAAAGGTATGCCACCAGTGTGCCCTTGCTTGCACGCAGCAGGCAGCCCTTTCATTCAAGGAGCCGCTTTAACCACAGGCTCCTTGAAGGAAAGGTCTGCCTGCTGGTGTCTCTGTACTTGAAACAGGAGGAGGGCTGGAGGGCCCGGTCTCTCGTTTTGTTTCTGAGTAATTAGTCATCACCCAGCACGAATTGCTGGGTGATGACTAGTTGCTCGGAAACAAAATGAGAGCTGGGCAGTCCAGCCCTCCTCCTGTTTCAAGTACATAGACATTAGGCCGACCACACTGCACGGCTGCACCTGCTGCTTGCAGGTTTCAGTACTTCGGTTTGCCTTTTCTTTTTTCTAAACCAAAGTGCTGACACCTGCAGGCAGCTTGTGTAACCGTGCAGCCTCTACATAGGCTGCCTGAGGTGTCGGCTGGCTGGGGCTAGTCAGGGGTGGGCCCCGGCTTGGGAGCCCTTTCTGGAGACTGCCGGGGCCCTGCCCACTTAAAAGCCAGGTGAGAGCCCTGTTTTGTCCTAGCATTGCTCAAAGAATAACAGATTTCCATAGGAGGGAGCAGCTGTGCTACATTCACAACACACTAGGCGTCGATTATTGTGCGAGAGGTTGGGGGCCTTCCCTAATGCCTGAATGTCAGTGCCAATGTAGTTGCCTTTGTGTTGAAACTATGCACAGGAGAAATAAGAGTCCATACCCTCTGGCTCCCTCTCTGGACCCTGAACCCCCAGTTTGAACTGTGGCTCCTATGGGGGCAATGCAAGAACTGAGGCCTGCAAGGAGCTTTGATCCGCTGGCTATAGCAGGGTGAAAGGATTGACCCTGCACTGTAGACAGCCTCATCTGAGGATTATTATCAAGACCCACCTCTTCAAGGAATCTCTCCTCCTCAACACCTAGACCATGATATCACCTGACTCGCTAGACTGTGCCCATCCCCCGCCCCCCTCCACTTGGTACAGTTGTACACCCTCCTCTGTGCCCCTATGTATCCTGCGCCCCCTGTAGATCTGTTCTTCCCTTTGAAAAGTGCTCTGTTATGTATCTATTGTTTTATAGCCCTGTAAAGCGCTCCGTTGCTTCACGAAGCTAGGTCCGTGCGCAGTCAATACCAACATAATAATAATAATAATAATATTTTATGTTGTCGGACTACTGCTAATGACGCCACATGTGCATATTTCAAAACAAATGTTCTTTTTAATAATTTACAAACTAAATACACCTTTCTTTTGGTAAAGTCCTTGTTACAATTCGCTTTGCTGGTTCCTGCTCACAGATGCCAACATTATCTATTTTATTCTTGAAACGCTAGTCCAGTCCTGATTTTAACTTTGCGTTCTGAGACTTGTGCCCTCGATTATAATGGGGAACTCCTGTACTACAAGTCCCAGAATGCAAAGTGAAAAACAGGACTTGCCTATCATTTCCCGAATGGAATGGGTAATGTTGGCATGTATGCTTGCAATGCCCCAGCATTATTGTTTAGGGTTCTCTTTTGTTCTCGGTTTATTGTGTCAAATGGCTCGCCTTATCTCTCTGACTGTTATGTTTCACAGTTCATCTATATTCAGTCTACCGACCAGTATCTCCACAATTAACCTTTAATTGGGCTCCCTAGTGTCCCTATTTTGGGATGTCTAACTAGTGGGTCCTCTTGTATGAACACTGATCCTTACTCTCTTAATCCTCCTTGCACCACGTTGGGGAGTGATAGGAATTCCACTCCAGGAAACAATTTGACTGGTTTGAAGTTTCTTAGTGCCATACGCTCTGCCTTGGCAAATGTTAGAAACACAACTTCTAAAAAAAATACTTCTCTAGTTTTCCCTGTTTTTTCTTTCTCAACACCTCTTGCACCAAGCAGTTCACGTTGGTTCTCTTGAGGCCTTGCAGCTCCATTTGCCTTGTGATGTGGCACACCACAACTTTCAACAAAAGGGAGTTCTCTTGTTCGATGTCGCTTTTTTTAGGCCTTCTTGTCCCAAACAGGTACCATTAGTCGTTTGAGGACTTTCAGCAACACACACACACCGCCAGTTGTGTCAGAGTCACCATTTCCAATCATTGGTACTTGTTTGGTTCGCTCACCCATTCTTAGCACCTCTTCTGCCATGCATCTGACGTTGGTTCCCTTCAGGTCACTCAACACCACATGGTGATCCTGGTGACCCAGAAACACAAATTCCATTAAACGCTTCTTTCCAGACTTTTAGTGCGACTGGAGCTTTTCTCTCTCTCTCTCTCTCCTTCTCTTTCTCTTTCTCTCCCCTTTTCTCTTTCTCTCTTTCTCTCTCTCGTTCTATTGGTTAGTTTCTGCCTGCACTACAACTCCCAGCCTACCCTTTTTTGTTCTTCTCTTAGCGCATCAGGCACTTTTCTGTCTACCTGGTGCAGTGAGTTGGAGTGGTTATGCACTTCAGCCCCCACATGCCTTTCTTTGGTGAAACTCTTGAAGTGCAGTGCATCTGGCCTACAGCTCCAGACGTCCACGTTTTTAGTCCAGCACCTTCCTTCACTGAACCTCTTATGTCACTCACTCTTGATTGTCTCTTTCTCTGCTGCCCGGGGCTTTCTCGCCTGGTCTGTCTTAGTCTCAGCACTTTGGAATTCTCTCACCAGTTTTCTCCCTGTCCTGGCATTACGGTTTGTTCTCACTCTCACTCCCAGCATTTGGCGTTTGCTCACCACATCTCTGTCTCAGCGCTTCAACATCTACTCAATGAGTCTTGCTTTCATTTTTCTTTAGTGCAGGCTCACTGCCTGCTTTCCCTTGGATACCGGTTCTGTGTCCGAGTCGTCAGTTTCTCTCTGCTTGTGCTTCTTGCTGCTCAGTATTCCTGCATTAATTTGATTTAAAATAGCGCTCACAAGTTTCTTTCCCTTGGATCTTGCTGCTGTCCTTCAGCCAGGCAAAGGTTCTCCACAAGTCTAGAGACTGCAACCCATCAGAATGGGCACGCACTCCGTTGTTCTGGACTCGGCGACCCTCCTCCATCTTTGCGCCATGGGGCCAGTCATCTGATCAATGGCAGAATAAACAGACTGATAGTTCAGCCCTGCTTCTGGCTTCAGCAACCGCATTTCACCACACATCATCATCCAGCCTTTTCTACCCATCTCTTCCTGGCCTGCAGCTGCCTTATCCTGCATAAAAGGCAGCAGTGGGATGCAGGATCCTGCTGTCCTTCAGCCAGGCAAAGGTTCTCCACAAGTCTAGAGACTGCAACCCATCAGAATGGGCACGCACTCCGTTGTTCTGGACTCAGCGACCCTCCTCCATCTTTGCGCCATGGGGCCAGTCATCTGAACAATGGCAGAATAAACAGACTGATAGTTCAGCCCTGCTTCTGGCTTCAGCAACCGCATTTCACCACACATCATCATCCAGCCTTTTCTACCCATCTCTTCCTGGCCTGCAGCTGCCTTATCCTGCATAAAAGGCAGCAGTGGGATGCAGGATCCACTAGGTGTGTAGTCCCTTTTGCCAATTTACATTTGCAGGGCTGCTTACTTTGGGCAAGAATGTCTTTGTAGTTAACAGAGTATCACTTTACGTGTGAAATCTGTTTGGGTGTTTTGTGGAGTGCAACAGGTCACAGCCTAGCTACTCAGCTCCATAGCGTTTGTCAGCTTTGTGAATGTCCTCCAGGTAGAAAGTTCAATCTCATGTTGATAAGTGACCATCATTCTTTTGGCCGATGGATTCATTTGGCTGAGGTAGAGTATCTGGATGGGATCGATTACTCACGTGTGACATTGAAGGGCATGTAGTATTTGCAGGTCGTGGCTGAGAGCTCAGTTTAATAAGACATTGTGGGCAAAGCAATTTGATAACCCAAAACAGATTAATCTCCAAAGACCGCCCGTTGAATGCCACCACTCCCTCGCACACCCCCTCCTCCTGACTTCTTTCTCTCTGCCAGAGATATTCTGGCAGTGTGTTTTTTGGATACTAAGGCGTTCGTCTTATTACACCAATGTTGCTGGTTGAAGTTGTAAGTCGCGTTTAGGAATACATCTTGGTCTGCGTTATATTGCTATGCAGCGGGAATACAGTAGTTCACAAGTTCGATGCTGCAATTGGCCGTGAGTAGTGGTCAAATGGGTTTGTGGTGATACCAGCAAGATTCCTGATCGGGGGGTTTTCATTCTGATGCAAATCTTCCTAGATGTTTTGTTCAGTTTTAGGAGATGTTTGTCTAGCATTTCCATACCCAGGTCACTATGGAGATCTGTCCATGTCCAGTGGGTGCAACCGCCGCAATTCGTAGTGCCTTGTTTTGGACCCTTTGGAGAATGCTGCAATGTCACAAGTGGCAGCCACTCCAGACTGGCGAGGCATAGGTCAAGGTGGGACTGCCTATAGCTTGGATGACCTTAATCTTGCTCTGTAATGGCATAGATCTACTCTTCAAACGTGGGTATAGTGCCACTAGTTTGCCAGTTGCTTTGTGGATTGCTGGGTGTTCTTTCTGGTAAAGAGAGTTACTGTAGTTTATTTGAGTTGAGAGCAATCTTCCAGTCTAGATACCAGTCAGATAGCTTGGCAAGGGACGTCTGTACATTTTTTGCGACTTCTTTTTCACTGAAGGACTGCAAAATCACTGCTACGTCATCAGCATAAAGAACAATTTCTAAACACTGCCTCGTGTATTGCTGAGATTTACTTGTACTCTGGGGGGATGGGTTTAACCCCACGGAACCCCCTCCTCCTTTGCACCCACACCATACATGCATACATTCACATATAAACCCTTACCTTCTCTCCACGTGACTTCTGTCAGCCCCTGTGCGCACTGGTGTGCGGTGATGCTCGACCTTGAAGCCCCTCTGGCTTTCGTACCCACGATCTTATAGACCGTAAACGCCCACAAGGTGCAACAATGCCCCGTGCGACGAGTGAGTTGCACATCCTGTACTGCTACTTTCTTTGCATTATAGTACTTGTAGTTTTGGTTTTCCATTATAAAAGTGAATCTGTAAGTGGCAAAATGCAAGGAAAGTAGGGCCCTACTGCATGTGTGAAACAGGAAACTTTGAAATGTATGTAACCTCTGCTGTGTGTTCTACGTTTGAGGAAAAGTTACCTGATTGTACCAGTATTTGAAACTGATGAGCCTGCCACTTGCTGCTGGGGATGATCAGAATAAAAATTATAAGTTACTCACCCTAGTGACTAACGTGCTCTTAGTCCATAGTTCCCTTTCCTCCATACTGCATGGGCATCACTCGCGAGGGATGGGAGACGGAACCTTTTTCACCCGAAAAATCTTCTTCCCCTCTAAATTTAGAGGCGCGCAGAGGCGCAGCCCAGGGAGCATGCCCTGCCCTGACTCCCCCCTCCTGCGCCACACCTCAGTCCCCAAAGACGTGTCGACAATTGATTTGCCATTGCCTAATGTCACCAGATTATTAGGGGGGAATATGATGGGACGTATGGAGGAAAGGGGATTATGGACTAAGAGTACGTTAGTCACTACGGTGAGTAACTTATAATTACTCTTACGTCCCGTCCCCTTTCCTCCATATTGCATGGGCGATTACAACTGAATGTAGCCCGAGGGTGGAGAGGAGACCCTCCTTAAGCAAACTAGTTCCGGGGGAATCGCCTGTCTGAAAGCTGCATCTGATCTGGAGCCGGCATCCAAACAGTAATGGTTGCAGAAAGCCGATGCAGTGGCCCATGTGACGCCCTGCTTATGACCTACCAGGGGACATGGTGCTGAAAGGAGATGGCCGTTGCCTTGGCCCTGACGCTTGGGCATGCATGTTCGCGGAAAGGTGTCTATGCTGGCCCTCGTACGCTTCCTTAATGGCCAAGACCATCCAGCGGGAGATGGAGGCTTTGGAGGCCTGATAGCCTGGCGTGGCGCCTCCAAAGGTGATGAATAGGGCATCTGACTTGTGGAAGCCCTTGGTCCTGTCCTGGTAGAATTTCAGGGTACACCTGACATCCAGGCAGTGGAGAACTCTGAGGCTCGTCCTTCGGGTGCGCAAAGAATGTAGGAAGGACGATCTCCTCGTTTAAGTGAAAGGCTGATGGCACTTATCCTTGTGAAAGGTGGTGTATGGCTCTGAGGCAACTAGGGCCTGGATCTCGCTGACCCTGCGCGCCGATATGAGGCTGACTAGCAGGGCCGTCTTAATGGTGACCAGCCTGATGTCTGCGGATGCCATAGGCTCAAATGGCTTGTGCGCAAGGGCACCCAAGACTAGGTTCAAATACCACACGGGGTGTGGCTTCCTGTTGTGCGGGTAGAGTCTAGCGAGTCCGACCAAATGTCTCCTGACGATCAGGTTGGAGGAGGAGAAGACCCCCTCCTCCGAAATCCTGTGGGCGCCAATGGCTGTGAGGTAGGTGCGGCAGGTGTCCACCTGCACGCCAGAGTTGGTTGAAGTGCGCTGAGAATGACAGCACGTCGTCCAATAAACAAGACAGCGGGTCAATATCCTTGGAGTGGGCCCAGTGGCAGAACTTGGTCCATTTACTCTTATACTGGGCGCTGGTAGCCTTGCTCCTAGCCCCTTGTATGATTTCCAGATTGACTGGAGATGGGTTGAGGTGGCTGAGCGTCACCTGCTCAGGAACCACGCTGTGAGGGCCAGCTTCTGAGGGGTGGGGTGGACGACCCTGCCCCCATGCTGTGTCAGAAGATGTGCTTGGCCCGTCGGGAGGTGGATTGGAGGGACCGCCGAGAGACTGAGCAGCTCCGAGAACCATGGCCTGGCTGGCCACCACAGAGCTATCAGAATGAGGTTGAGCTGGTGAGAATCCTTGAACTTGCAAAGCTCTCTGTGAATCAGTGGAGTGGGCGGGAAGGCGTATGCTGACATGCCGTTCCACTGGATCCATAAGGCATCTCCCAGGGAGCCTAGGCCCTGCCCCTGCCAGGAGGTGAACTAGGAGCACTTCTTGTTGTGCTTGGTGGCAAAGAGATCCACCTAGGGGAGGCCCCATCTCCTGTGCAACAAGGTTGTTCAGCTGCCACTCATGGTTGTCCGCTCCCAACCTGCTGAGCCTGTCCACTTCCAGGTTGGATTTCCCCAGAAGGTGCACTGCCGTGAGGAAAATCTTGTTCTCCAAGGCCCAGTTCCACATGTTGATCGCCAGTCTGCACAGGGAAGGGGACCTGGCCCCCCCTTGCTTGTTGATGTAGTACATACAGGTTGAGTTGTCTGTCTGGATGAGGACAACCCTTCCCCTGAGACGTGGGAGGAAGGCACTGAGCGCTAACCAGGTGTTCAGTTCCAGCCCATTGATATGGTATTCTTGTTCTTGACGGGTCCACGTGCCGTGGACCGAGAGGTCCTCCAGGGTGGCTCCCCAGCCCTCTAGGGAGGAGTTTGTTGTAATAGTCACCTGTGGGACGGGGGGGCCTGAAGGGCTTGCCCGTCCGCAGGTTGCAGTCCCTGGACCACCATGTGAGGGCCGGGTGGAGAGAGATGGGGATCTTGATAATTTCGGCCTGAGAGCCCCTCTCCTGGTTCCACGACGCTGCAAAGTGGAGCTGAATCCCCCTCATCATGAGTCTTGTGCGAGGGACGGCCAACGGTACAGCTGCAAAAATGTGCAGTAGATGCTGTTACCACCAAGCGGAAGTAGCGCTTCGGCTGAGAAAGTGGGACGTGGCCCTCCTGATGGCCGCAATCTTGCCCTCCGAGGGGAAGACCCTCTCGGAGCGCATGTCCCAGATGAGGCCCAGAAAGGTCAGACTGCGTGGGTTGCAGCTGTAACCTCTTGAGATTGAGTAAAAAGCCCAGGTTGTGTAGCGTGTTCATCAGTGCATGGGAGGAGTGGTGAACTGCTTCTTGAGATGTAGCCCTGACGAGCCAGTCGTCTAGGTAGGAATATATATGGAAGCCCTGAGCCTGGACGAGGGCTGCCACTGCATTCATGAGTCTGGTAAAGAACCCTGGGGCCGAGTTGAGGCCAAAAGGGAGGACCTTGTACTGAAAATAGCAGTCCATGATCCTGAACCGGAGGAAAAAACGATGGGGTTGCCAAATCGGGACGTGCAGATAGGCGTCCTTCAGATCCAGGGAGCACATCCAGTCTCCCCTGCATAATGTCTCCGCAATAAAAGCTGGCTTCACCATCTTGAATCTCTGAAGAGGTAAGGAGAGGTTGAGGGTGGAAAGGTCCAGTACAACTCTCAGGCCAGCCTGGTTCTTTTTCTGAATGGCAAAAATCCTGGAGTAAAAGCCCGATCCTCGCTAGGAGGCTGGGACTTCCTCCATGGCCTGGCTTAGGACGAGCGACCGAATCTCCGCCAAAAGAGGAGTTGTCCCAACTGGCGGGAGAGAAGGAGAGGAGGGAGGAGAGGCAGGAATAGGTAGAGGGTACCCTGAGGAGACTACTGATGGGATCCAGGGGTCCGCAAAGTTCTGTCGCCAAAAGTGTGCGTGAAGAGCAAGCCTGCCCCCCCACTGTCGACACGTGGACCCGTAGGGGTCTGTCATGACTTCTTACCCTCTGAGGCGGAGGAGGGGGGACTGGAAAAAGCCCTTGCCCCCCCCTCCTTTTCGTTGCTTGCACCGACTTGGGGTCGGAGCGTGTACCGGCTGCCTAGACCTCCGTCTCCGTTCCTGGACTGGGAGTGCGTGTTGGGTGTGGTCTTTATCAGAAAGGATAAAGACTTAGCTGTCTGAGAGCTATTCTTCTTCTTGTCCAGCTCCTCGTCTGTGCTGGAGTAAAAGAGGTCACTGCCCTCGAAGAGCAGTTCTGGAATACGTTCCTGGACATCCAGTTTGAACTTGGATGCCCGGAGCCAGTCAATCCTTTTCATGTCTGTGGCAATACAGATGGCACGTCCAGAGGTATCAATGTGTGCCAGAGCGGACTCCATGATATCCTGAGCCACGACCTTGGCCTCGGCTAGCCCCGCCTTAAAACGTGATTGGCTGTGGGCAGGGAGTTCCGGGAGGAAGTCGGCAATTTCGCACCATAATCTCTGGTTAGCGGCTGTTAGCATAGCGTCTGCGTTGGCCTGTCGCAGGTGCAAGGAAGCGTTGGAATACAGCTTCTTAGCATATGCCTCCAAGGTTTTCTCCTTGCATAACAGCGCCGTAGATGACGAAGACGAGGACGACTGAGGCTTGGAATACAGTGATGCCGCAGCGATCACCGAGGAGTCTGGCTGAGGATGGGAGGAGAGCAAGAGTGTATCCCCCTCCATCTGCCTTTACTTGGCGTCCAGGGGGCAGTTGACTGGCTGGACAGAGTGGGGTTTGAGCCAACTCTTCTTGGCGAGGGACCACGTCGGTCTGTAGTGGAATTCAAGTTCTGGCAGAAGGGCGCCTCGTGAGGACTTCAGCGAGGATGCTCTCTGCTGGCTGTTCTACCAGGGGCTGGGGGAGGCCCAGGTATTCTGACGGGCCCGAGAGATGTTTGTGGAAGGCCCTGGCTGATGATGGTGTGTCAGGATCCTCCCGCTCATCAGTACCCAGATGCTGTAATGCAAACCTGTATCAGATCAGGATTTGGGATTGTGGCCTTTCTCTTTGGGCTCCTTCTATGCATCCCTCTGTTAATGCAAATGTATTATATCCACACTGATGCAAAATATCAGGCCCACCAAACTCAACTTGTGCCTCAGGTCCTGGATCAGGCAAGCACCCTCCTCACAAAGGAATGACTGACAATCCTAAACAAATGACAAGAAGAATCGAAGTAAACAATCACCAACCAAAAGCACATTCCATCACTGAAATGCACTCTACCTCTCCCCCATTATGCCCAGCGCCTCCTAACAAGACGCTTTAGACTTCCATCTACCAATACTCTGAACGTCTCCCATTTCCAGCCCTGCAGTTGCCTCTGAAGAAGGGGAGGAACACTGGTGCCCGCCGCCAGTTAGCACCTTTTTGTTGGTGCTGTGTTTTGGCTGGGTCCCCTTCCTGTCAGGCTCTTCTTGTGATGCCTGCAAGAGGAGAGAGGACAGGGGTCGAAGTGGTGGGGTGGGGGGGGGCTGCCTTATGGCTCCATTTCTCCCCCCCTCTCTACCCCTGTGGGCTGCTTCCCAAGCTTAAGGGCCTGTGCCCTTTAGCTTCATAGGGGTGCCCCCTCATTCTGCCACACTGGACATTAGTCTTCCATCTACCAATACTCTGAACTTCTCCCATTTCCAGGCCTGCAGTTGCTGCACTAATACTAAAAGAATGTGATGAATAACTCAACTCTTGCCCTGCCGCCTCCAGTGCTTTTTGCAAGACACTTCTGAACTGGAATTGGGAAATTACAGACCGACCGGATGGAACCATAGTGCACCTGCATGACCCTGCCGTCTTACCAGCAGACACTCCACCAGTGACAGCCCCAGACATTTGTGCTGTCCTTGTGCCGTCCCAATAATATCTCGTCACCCTCCCTGTCGTCAAAACCTTATCTTCACTACCCCGCCATGCTTGCGTCCTCCATCAGAAAACCACCATTAAAATCCTTCTTAGAATGTCGCACTAATTCACTTATGTGAAACGACCTATACAAAGCTAGAACAGAAACTGCTCCGAATAGTAGGAACGCAAATATGTACAAATCAGCTGTAGCCCTCCCACTAACTTACAACGTTTCTGTCCATTTATTCTCTTGCTGTCATCAGGCTGCGACCCTTTTCCCCTCATACCAACCCGCCAAAGCATTTTTTTACCAAGAAATTCAGTCAGTCAACATACTTTTATTCGATATAAACATCTCCAAACATAACAAACATCCATATAAGGAAACAAAATGCAAAAATATTAAAATGAATAAAATTCATGTGTGAACTGTTTTTCCAGTCTGAACAAGGGTTAGTTAGGAAAAAAAACATATATTTCCGTATACAATTCATAAACGTAAAATTTCATATGTGGGCTGTTTTACTAAAACTAAACAATAAGATAACAGAAGAGAGCCTTGCTCGCAGCCTCTTGGGGATTTTACCAAATGTTACACTCAGCATTTGGATTCAGCAGCTTCTGCCTTAACAGCCAAGATCTATGGGTAAATCGGGCTGTTGCAAAAATTACATGAGTCTGCTAACTCTGCAGTAGGAACTTCATGGCTTATCTGGTATCCCTGATTCCTACATCATTCAAAATTGGTTTCAAATACCTACCTCTCAGGTGCTTTGTTTTCTCACAGATTAGCATAAAGTGCAATATGGACTCTCTCACTGCCCCACACACAACACATTGGTCCAATACAGCCCCGTTCCAGACCTGCATGAAAATGGCTACTGGGAGAATCCCCAATCTTACTTGTGTGTATATGTGTATATATATATATATATATATATATATATATATATATATATATATATATATATATATATATATATATATATATATATTCTTGGCATAAGTATACAAGAGGGACTAGGGGTCACACTACGAGCTCACAGTTCCAGGGCCCAGTGCACAGATGGAGGACTCAGCCAAAGGCAAGTTAGACCTTTTGTTTATTACACAAACAGACAGGGATCATACAGGACATTAAAAATCTCTGACTCGTGGCTCTTGAGCCTTGGTCAGGCGGTTTTGTGCCATTCTGACGACGCAAATCGGGGCTCTTCCCCAAAGACCTAAGAGCCTGCCTGATTGGGTGATTAGGGTGCTATCACCTATTGCTGGCACATATAGATATTATGCTGTTGGTCCTCACATGTCAGGTGGCTTGCCTGCCCCTTCCCCAAGAAACTATCTGTTACATTGTTGCAGGTTCGCAGGATTACCATTGGCCCTTGTCCTTTGCCATCCACACCTGGATTTCTGTTCCCTGATTGGCTGGAGCTGATCTCCCCAAGCCTGGGACCCAGCTCTGTTCTCAGCGCTCAGTGCACCTTCTCAAGGTGAGGAGAAAGACCACATGTTCCCAATGTAACTATTTGTGCTACCACTTTTGCCTATGAGAGTGCCCTCAGTGTTGCAATGTTGTAAAAGAATCCAGGCTTCACTTCATGTCCACGTTACTGAGAACTGTTCTCCTTCCCACCGCGAGTGAATGACCATTGTCTGGCTCTGCTGCATCACGTGGTTGAGGACTGCAAAATTGAGCTGTCTGGTCTGCAATTTGTGAGGATTTATTCTGCTCTTCCACAGATGGCCCAATGTCTCTTAGCTTTGGAATGTGCTGTTTGTTTCTGACCTTGGCTGTGTGAGAAACCTGAAGGTGTCTCACCCGCTAGTCCCCGGGGATCTGTCATCCAGGTGTTCAGGACACGATCATCGCTTTTGGATGCAGTTCCTGGGGGTAGATTAGTGTGGGAGGATCACCTGGATGACGGGGCAGGGGTCTTCGGGCAGTAGAAGTGGGACACTGGACACAGAGGCACGGTATCACCTTCCCTGTAACACCTTTTCCCCATCCTCTCAGGTAGGATACTTAGCAACTCAGCCCCCACCCCCTTTTCTGACACAAACACTTTCTCACAGACAGCTCACTGTGATAGAAAACAGTCTAACACCCGAGCCGTATACCTGACTTGTCCCAATAAAATGGTCAGGAAGGGTCCGGCAATTACTGATCATTACACACACTTGACTTCCATCACACTTCCCCACACGGATGAAAGCAGAGCACGAAAGCACACTCTGAGCAACGCTAAGCACACAAGGAAGCAATAGTTCCAAGATGGCAGTTTAATACAAGGGCAAAGACGCCAAGACCGAAGAGGGTTACAAGGAACGAAGTGCCCTTGACCTTTTCAGAGAAAGACTGTTACGTTTCTTATTCTCAAAGGCTCATGAAAGTAAGACCTGGAATCAAAGCCGAAGAAACTCGCACTGTGTGTCCGAGGTACCAGAGGCTCTCTTGCGTCGATAGACAAGATGGGGAGGAATGTTTGCCGCTGTGGTACAGTCCTTGGCTCCCACAATAAAGCAGCGCCCCGTAAGGGAGCACAGCCAGTGAGTTGGAGAGACTGATACCAGACCGGCCTGTGTTGAAGCCACGGTTCCAAGCAGCAACAGTGTATAGAGAAAACTGAAGAGAACAGTGGGTGAAGCGTATATGACACGTGAAGCAAATATAATTAAACAGCAGATAAGTGACTGAACCTTTGAATCCAAGACAGATACCGTAAACAGAGTGGTCCGGTGCCACTTGGATGCTCATTCGAAGGTCTCTGTTAGGTATTCAACTGAAAGGTAGCAGTTTAAAAAAGTAATCGTGAAAACAAAGTGGTCCTGTAATGGGTCAAGCCAAACCCTGTGCACATTCGAAAGTCTTCGATACCTGATGCTGACTAAAATTGGTCCAAACCTGGCTGAGGGAGACTAATTGAATTAAGAAGGGGATCTGAGTCCGGCTGAAGGGAATCTGGGATGAACCGCGAGTCACCCGAGGAAGAATATCCTATGAACATTGTGAAAGAGGATCTGAGCCCGGAAGAAGGGGATCCAAAGTGACGATCATTGTATCAAAGTGATCTGAGCCTGCTGAGTGGGATCCAGGGTGAATAGTGAATCACCTGAATTGAGTACTTGTAAGAGGAAAATAACTTCTTGTTTGTTTTGTCGTATCAGACCCTCCTCATGAAAAACTTTGACAGGCAAAGATACTTGAGCACAGAAGGCCCTGATGCAAATGATTAGACTGTATCCTCATGCTGAAGAAGCCAGAGATTGTGCTATGCTCGAGTGAACCACCTTGTCCCATGTTGAAAACGTGGGGAAGGGAGGCCCATGGCCTGAACATCCTGGCATATCATTTTTGTGAACACTTCTTTCTTTTTCATAAACACTACCCCACACTATTTGTATTTAGAGGTAAGGATTGGCAATGGATTATTTTTGGTATAGGTCCTTTTATTTTGACAAGCCACCACTAGGACTGTGTTATTATTTGATGGTCGTAGCTTGTCCCATCTGTAGATTAGGTTTATCATACCCTTGTTGAAGTTCAATAAACACCCTTGAACTGTGTTCACTTGTGTCTTTCGGTTGATACCATGCCTTCCTTACAGCTGTGAGGCCTGGCTTGCTGTTTGTGCAGCTTAGTTCTGCTTTACTTCGTGTCTCGTCCTGTGGCTTGTGACCTTATGGAACCTCATTATAGTTATACTATGATTTCTATATATCTATACCGTGCTATGTTTCCTATAAGTTAATAGTATTTGGTTCTTCCAGGGCTATTATACAATCTTGTAGCTTCATAGGGTTAGTTGCGATAAGCATCTGCAAGCTTGCTCTACAACTCTTCTTTTGCATTGCGTTCAGCGTTTCTGCACTTGGCTGATGAGGAACAATAATAAAATCTTTCAACAATATCTATATGCATCTGTCCTCTATCTATAGAACTATGTAAGCATGTTCTTCGTGTGAGCACGTGTGTGTTTGTGTAACTTTGTGCATGCCTGCGAGTTACATCATGACTAACGTTGCTGTGTCGTGATGTCACTAATGACGTCAGCACAATGGTTTTCCATTATTAGTCAATCTGATCCAAACAGTGAGTTGCTTTGTGCGTTATTGACTCTTTAGGCTGTCATGTTGATAGGGGTGAGTATGGGCATTCCAGGAACCCTCTCTTCAGCATCTCCCTTGTGTATATATATATAGAGATTTTTCATATGGTGGTGTAATAAAATCTAAATAAGACTTTCCACCTAGTGAGCGCAGTTCTCACCCCTGTTTCAACTTCATAGCGCCAGCCATCAACTGATCCCTTGCCCCTGATCCCTTGCCCTTTGAATCACTCCATTTCTTACTATTTTCCTCCTTCCCCTTGGCTGATTTTGAGGATTATCTCCATCCATCGACAACAGGGGGCGTAGGGCATGTCTATATTTTTCCAGCCCTTCTTGGTTCCACAGTCTCAACCAAAATACCCCAGGGCTAAGTGGCCCCAGACTACCCACCGGGATTATCTGTAGTTCTAAGGCTACCATGGCAGAGGGGGCGGTATTTGATAACAGGAGCAGTTTTTTAATTAACCTTTGCTCACCAGTTGATATTTTTGTACGTTTGGTATACCACCCAAAGTTTGGCCACATGCGGGGACAGCCTGCTTTCCATATAAATCTTGGGCAGGTGAGATTGCCCCACGGCAATTGCCTCACAGTGTCTTGCATGGAAGGCTTGGATTGGCCCCCCAGGCTTTTCTAATGTGGAGACCTATCGGCTAACCTGGTCAGCGCAGACTCCAATCTCTTGAAAACAAGCCCATAGATAATCAACATGTGGAACTTGTTCTAACTGTGCTGCATCCACCTTCAACACCATGGGCCTCGTTTTTGCAAACCGTGTTTTAAACACCATCACCGTAGATGTTTCAATATTCAGGTTCAGCTCTTTGCATTTTGCCACAAAGATCGCCATTGAGTTTTCTAACCCTCTTGAGGTCGTGGACAATAATACAGCATCATCCGCATAAAATAACGCAGGATCTTTGGGCAATACTGAGAGCCTGCAAGTAATGCACTGATAATCTCTTGGATGTACAGATTAAATAGGAGGGGGGCCAGGGCACAACCCTGCCTCACCACCTTCGTGACCAAGAAATTCATAGACCAAGCAGGTGGCCTTCTCAGCCAAATGATCAAAGGAGGTTACTGGTGACAAATATCTCTTCCCAAAAGCCATCATCTTCCCACTGTTGTGCAAATACACACTGTATTCCAGTATTGCTTGCAATGCAAATACAGGAAACCATCTCCCCTCCTGGCAAAAGGCCGTAGGTGACCTGAAAGCCCCCTCATAGACTGTTTTTGTCTTTGGCACTAGCGCTGTGGCTATTGGATGATGGAGTGGCGGGCACCGCACCTCAACAGTTCTGCTGGGAATTCAGTCATCTGTTCCTCTGTCTTCTGAAGTCGTGCATCTTTGAACGAGACACGGAATCCACCACCTTGTTCCTACCTGGCATATACTTCACTTCAAAGACCGCATTCCCCTTTAAACATGTAGGCACCAGCCCCTTTAACAGCCTCAGTGCCATTTTGCAAGATGCCCTCTGATTAACAGCTTGCTTGAACCACAGACATGCTCTCAGACCAGAAAACCACTCTCTTGTCCTTGAATTTGCTGCTTCTTATATTTAATGCAACTATTATAAGAAATACATCTAAGAAGGTGACATTCTTCACCAACCCAGTCTGAACTCAGTCTTCTGTTCCTTTGTGCATACACCACGTTGTTCCTAGAATTCACCTAAAACCAGCACTGACAGCAGCATCTGTAAGTATGTCCAATACTCCCACGAATGCGTCCATTCAAGCACCCCATTCAAGTCCGATAGAAAGTTTGCCAAAACTTGCAAGCAGACCCTCACTTCACTGGAAATGCCGGTCCTGGGGTGCTTCTCCTTCAGCCCCTCCATTGGCCGTGCAATTGATCTCAAGAATTGTCTACCCGTCTGATGTATCCTGAGAGCAAAGTTCAGTTGTCCTGCTAAAGCCTGAAGTGAATGCAACGTTACTTTCTTTGCCTCCAAACGGTCTTCAGTAGATGCCTCATTTGCCTGTACCTTCACGCACAGTAGCATGCCCACCGCCATCACTGACTCCAACTATACATCTAGGAATGTGAATCGCACAGTTGGCTCTTCTGTTTTTTCATGAGCTGAAGGGACGCCCAACCTTTCCATTGCATTCATACCATGGATCAAAGTGAGGCCGTGTTCCTGCAATGCGACCGGGGGAAAGGGGACTGGGGTTGCAGGGGTGGTGGGGAGAAGAAGCAAGAAATGTTTCAAATTATGCAATAACTGTTGTGATCCTGACTCTTTATTAGTCACCCACTACACAAACTTGCTACATCTTTCAAAATAAACGCAGGACACGGAAACAACCCATTGGCATACACATATCAAAATAAAATTCCCTTTCGAACTGGAAGCCCACAACCCATTAATCCTTTCCCTAAAGACTTTAATTTCCCAATTGCCTAATCCAAACACCCATGTTACTGCACACATTTCAGGGTCTTGTTGCGTCATTCTCTGACGTTCCCTTCGGGAATGAAAAAGAATGTATCAAGCAATATGTCCCTGTCTCCTTTTTAGGTACAGCACAACATGCAAACATGTTAAATCTGTTATGAGTCGGGCTTGGATGGACCGGCTATCCTATATAAAGCCAATTCCTTTACAAACCACCTTGCTGCTACTCCCGAATTTGCTACCAAGTTTATGCAGTACCTCCCCCAGCTCTCCTTCAGAAGCCAGGATGCAAAAATCCACCTTGAAACTGTTATACACAAACTAAACCTCATTAACCACCGGTTAAGCCAGCCATTGCACCAGTACATCGAAATTAACAGGAGTTGGCGTTCATGATGTGTTCTCTCTCAAATAACCCGCCTTTCCTACCTCCTCCACAATTGTCCCTCATCCTCCCCACAATTTCTTTTCCCTATTTTTAGTTTTGGATATAGGGGTTGCAATCGGGAAGAGCGCGATCACACACGAGTGTGAACTGTGACGGGAGGTCCCAGAGGAGGTCTTCGCTCTCTGGGGTACCCCAGCAGTGGATCTGTTTGCCACAGAGTCCAACAGGAAGTGCATAATTCCTAGCGAACGGCGCATGAGGGGGGGTGTGTATCTGGTGGATTGGACCTTAGCTCTCCACTACGTCTTCCCCTCGATTCCCGCAATCCCATGGGCTTTCAGGCGGTTGAAGAGGTTTTGAGCAACCATGATCTTGATTGCCCCGGATTGGGCGAGGAGAACTTAGTACTCCGATCTCTTGGATCTGACGGATCTGACCATCTGTCCACCTCACTGGTTGCCTCGTCGCCCGAATCTCTTGACCCAGTCGGAAGGTCGGGTACTTCACCAGAACCCAGAGGCCCTCAGCCTACATGCGTGGCTCTTGAGAGGATGAGATATGACGACTAGGACCTCTCATAGGTGTTGCTGGCTGCACGCAGATCGTCTACCAGATCTCTGTAGGCGTGCAGGTGGAGAAGATTTGAGGCATGGTGCAGGGAATGCAAGACCGATCCCATCTCTTGCCCCACCACTACAGTGATGGAGTTTCTTCCGTAACTGGCCTCAGCAGGCCTTCAGGTTGCCACAATCAAAGGCTATTTGGCGGCCTTGTCTGTGTTCAAAAGGTACCCGGATCAAGGTTCTTTCTTTACGATCCTGGTTATGGCCCAATTTCTGAAGGGTCTTGTGAATACCTTTTCTGCCAACTTCTTGTGTTGTCCCAGACTGGGATTTGAATCTAGTTCTAACATTCTTGATGGCGGCTCCATTTGACCCCATACATTCCTGCTCTTTGAGATTTATCTTTGAAAACAGCCTTTTTGGTTGCGATCACGTCAGCCAGGAGAGTTAACGAGCTGCAGGCTTTGCTTTGCAAACCCCCATTCCTGCGGGTTTCCCTTAAAGTAAGACCTGGCTTTCTTCCAAAAGTGGCTTCCGAGTTTCACCTTTCTCAGTCCATAGATTTACCGGTCTTCTACCCTCCACCACAACCCTCTATGGAAGAGGAGCGGTTTCACCATTTAGATCCCAAAAAAGCCTTCAGCTTTTATTTCGCTAGGACTGCGAAAACAAAATCAAAATATTGAGGCTGAGTACCCCAAAAGGAAATACACTGAACACGGGTTACAAAGGAACATATGAAGATCTTTAATTTATACTGATTCAGTTACAAAGAACAAAGCAAAATCAGATGGCTATCGGCCCTCAGTACGACACAGCGAACTCCAGCGTGGTTCGGTGTATTCAGTAAGAGACGCTGTACATTAGAATTCGTTGCTCTTTTATACTATTCGCGAACATGATGTCCAACCATACTTCGGGTTAATATTCCCCTAATACATTACTGATCTAGGATTCATGCCGAGTTTGCATATCGACATGTAACTAGTTTTCCTTTAATACATACGTCAACAAGCCTACTCGGCAACTATGTGTTTTGGGATTTCCCATGCAGGTCTTCTCAAACATTAATACAATGTAGTTAAACAAGTGTTCTCAGCTCAGTATTCGAATACATTGTTCTTAACATATGCTCGCGGATTAGTTCCATTGATGCGAGTAATCCTTTACACACAGGTCAACGAAGGACAAGGTCTCAGTTAACGACCTCAACAAGTGGCCTGCAGGCAAGTTACATATTAATTACACACAGAGGTCAAGACGGCCATGTTGTATTTCGGTATGACATCGTTCACCATTTTAACTCGCAGGGTGACTTTACAAAGCGAACCTAAAATGGCGGATTGACCTATAATGGCGGCTTACATTGATTTTAAGGTCAGGACCTTGCAACACGGATTTCTTCGCAAGTGGCTTACAAGCAGCTTGGCGTAGGCCAATATACATATATTCTTTGCAGTAGGAGGCACAATATCATTTCTCATTTGACAGGACCAGTTCCGAAATTCTGACCAGTTGTTCATGGCCCATTCATTGTCCCGCAAGGGTTTAGCTGCAACTAAGCAGACTGTCTCGTTCGATTATTCTTTGCATCGTAAAACGTTACCAGTCTGCAGGCCGGGTCATCAGCGCACACTCGGCAAGAGGGGTCTCGCTTTACAGCTTTACAGAAGGGAATTGCCATTGGGGACATCTGTCCTGCGGCCGCATGGTTGTCCTGGCACACGTTTACGAGGCACTATTGTCTGGATTTTGCCCGTGGGGATGATGTACATTTTGGTAGAGCATTTCTGCAAAATCTGCTTCTGTAGCACTTTCCACCTCCATGGTCCTAACTGCTTGGGTGGGGAGTCTATCAGGTGAGGAATCTGCGGGAGATGAATCCATAGAAAGAACATTACGATAAGGTAATTTCTCCTGTTAAGTATATAATACCGGTGAAAACGTGAGGTAGGTTTACAATCTGTACATCAGTTGCCAAGAACAGCCTCTCAAATTGTAGGCTTTTTATGTTTCTGTATGATTAAGAAATCATGAATTGGGGATAAGATCTACAAACAAGGTTGTCAATGATAATCCAACAGTGAAATCTTTTATCACATTTTTGCTTAACATCACTCGCCATAACCCAAGAGAGGCTGGCCTGTTCAAACAGTAACATTTATGTGCATCATTGTCCCTACTGAGCAGTTGTGGCAATGATGTACATAAATGTTTGTTGGCTTACATGCCACCAGGCACACAAAACTCTACCTCTAAAATCTGCATGGATGAAGGAGGGAATAAGGTTGCAGCTTCCAGTGTTATATTATCATGTTTTCTGTTATGAATTATTTATAGTTCTAACATGTTTTGATTTAAATTCAAATCAATATTTTCTATTCCTTCCTTTCTCACCAAGTTCTTGATTTTCTGATCAGGCTTCACCTGAACTATCCACTCTGTACACTTAGGTCACGGATACGGTTAGAGGAACACCCCTCCCCATTTATGCCTTTTCAAATTCAAAAAGAAAACAGGATATAATACTCTGTACCAACCACTAGATGTTACACTATACCTAGCATGTGATTCTAAGCAGAGGCAAACCATAGAAAGACGATTACAGGGTAATTAATATTTGTCATATAGCAGAGGGGGGTGCTAGAGAGCCTGAACAAGATGGCTGCAAGGCCGTGAGCTCCTGGGCGATTCAGAGTCAATCCGGCCAATTATCCTGATCCCTGATCTGCCATCTCGTTTTGCTACATCCCCTGTGAGGGTGGAACCTTACATGAGCACTCCGGTCTAACAGCAGAGTGCCTAGGGGCTGTAACACTGGAGAAATCACAGTGAGCAAGTGAGACCTCTCCACAGGGATCCCACTGCTAGGCTGCGCTACATTGGAGGCCACGAGGAGGGGGAGTGAGAGGCTGCGCGGCCCTGCAGGAAGGATCCTCTCCGGCAGACGATAACATATAGCGGATCTTTAACAACCCGTTAGCAAATGCTCTGGTGCTGCCTGAAACTGGCCGCCTGCCCCCCTTGGGAGAATGAGCTGTTGGGGCTCTTGTACAGATCGGCAAGCAGGGACTGTCCCCTCTGGAGGGAAATCAGACTGGTGCTGGAGCCGGTGGAGGAGCATGCTGCGCAGAGCAGCCCTCGCAATATCAGTGCACGCAGCCATCTGCGATGCACGTAGACGCAGCAGGTGAACAGTACACCGGGCACATCCAGTGGACCTGGCCCGGAGGCAGGTTGAACGAGAGAGCTGGATGGGACTGGAGCGGCCCGGGCAGGCCAATCCTAGCAGTAAACCCTTGGATGACTGGTGCGGCTGTCACCGTGTCCTGCAGGATGGATTGCACAGATTTGGTCACAGTAATCCGGCCCGGTGGGCACACATAGGAGGAGCACCGGAGCACAGAGCGGATGAGGGCACCTCCCCTCACTGGGGCACAGGGTCCCCTTGGGGCCCGGTTGTGGAAGGGCAGCAACATCATACGAAAGGCTCCAAGTGAGCGGGATAGAAGACAGGAGACCGGGGAGTGTATAGCAAAGTAAGCGGGATACTTAAACTTATCTGTAGGCAACTAACGGAAACCGAATCCGCATTGCAAAGGCTCCAAGCGGGGGGGACCTATACTGTTGCCACAAGACCAATTGGAAGTCTAACAGCACCTACAGAAATTCAGGGAGTTGGCACATAAAGAAGTGAAGTTTCTCATGGGAATAGCAGCGGTACGGAAATATGGGGAGGGACAGCACCCAAGCGAACTACTAGCTAGGGCTCCAAGGCCAGAGCGGTCTAAGGATCGGATCCTTTCTATAAGAAACAGACAGGGGTAAGAACAATTTGCGGTCTTGGAAATAATCCAAGAATTTTATAGATTCTTCAGGCAGCTATATTCCTCCCACACACAAGCTTCCCAAGCAGAGGTGGATGACTACCTAGACCAGGTCGCATTGTACTGGTGTACAGAGGAAAGGGAATGGCTGGGCTGCCCTTTGGCCGTGGAAGAAATACTATCAGCAATTAAGTCTCTCCCATCTGGGAAGTCCCCGGGTCCAGACGGTTATAGGGCTGAATTCTATAAACACTTTGGCGGGAAACTGGCCCCCCACTTACTTCGGGTATACCAGTGCTGCCTGGAAGACGGGCGGCTGTCTGTATCCATGAGGGAAGCAGTGGTAGTAGTGCTGCTGAAGCCTGATAAAGCCGCGGGCGACTGCTCTTCGTACCACCCCATATCCCTCATTAACCTGGACAATAAAATCCTGGCCGAGATTTGGTTGGGGTTTAGCCCGAGGCACTCTCCCTCATACAGTCTGCGCAGAATGTTTGGGTTGATGTCAGCGGTGCGACAGGAGAAGCAGGTGGTGGCCGCGCTCCTGGATGCGACCAAGGCATTCAACTCTGTGGAGAAGACATTTATGTTCACTATTCTGCATCGAATGGGAATGGGGGCCCAATTCATGTCTATAGTCTTGCTGCTATACCCGTCGCCCAACGCTAGGGTCAGAGTAAATGGACAACTAACCTCTGTTATAACTCTGGAAAGGGGCACGAGACAGGGATGCCCCTTATCCCTGTTACTTTTGCCCCGGCAATAGACCGCTGGCTGAGATTATTAGGTACTGCCATACACCTAGAGGGGTGAGGGTGTGTGGGCATAAAGTGGTTGTCTCCCTCTATGCGGATGATATGGTGCTCTTTGTCACGGACCCGGCAGGGAACCATGACCCGATCAGGGAGGATGTGCTGGGGTTTGGCGATTTCTCTAGGCTAAGAGTCAATGCGACAAAGTCTGTCCTCTTCCCACTAACTATTGAGACCACACAACACACAGACGAGTTGGGGTTCCAGTGGCATGGGCATTTCACAAGATACCTGGGGATATATATTTCCTGTGACCCCGTTCATTTATAGAAGCATAACTATCACAGAATACTGGAACCAAACCAAACTGTCAATGGACACACGGATAAACGTGCCGCTTAATCTGTATGGCAGAATCTCCGTGGTGAAAATGGTGCTCCTGCCACAGTTTTTGTATGTATTCCTAAATGTCCCCATGGCGCTACCTGGGGATTTTGTCCGGGAGCTAAGGTCTGCAACTACGCAGTTCGTCTGGGCAGTTAAACAAGCTAGGATTGCGTGGGAGAGGTTGATTATGCCTCTAAATGAGGAGGGACTGGCGCTGCCTTACTTCAAAACTTACTACACAGTGGCGCAAGCGGGGTTCCTCCTACATTTGGTACTGGGAACAGTCAGATAGGAGACACGTTGAGGTGGAGAGGGCACTGGCTGCCCTGTTTCTTCTGCGGTCCAAAATCTTGATGGCTCTGATTAGGACAGCCAGAGTGAAGGATATTGCAGAGCTGACCTGTAGGGCATGTTCCCGGATTGAGCACAAATCCAACGGTGAGGTCATTTACTCCCCAGAATTGCCAGTTATGTATATAACCGGTATCCCGCTCATCAGTGGAAGCGGGTATGTAGCCTATATGAGGTGACTAGGAGTGACATGTTTTCATGATCTCTTCCCGAATACTCTTTGTACAACCATGGAGCAGATGCGGAATAAACGTGAGCATTCACCCTGGGTGTAGTAGTTTGTGTTAGGCTGCGAACCTCCATGAAGGTGGTTTTCCCGACCTTCCCTAAGGAACTGGAAATGGCTCCAATATGCATTGGTGCCTACAGCAGGGACGGAACGGGACAGTCTCGACCTTATACAGCATGTGTATTAAAGACAAGGGGAAAGCTGGGAAGTCCCCTCCGGAGGAATGGGAGATCTCATTAGGTGATACGAAATCCGAGGAAGTGTGGAAATACTGCTGTGGGGAGACAAAATGTGTGGCACTCGACGCTTACTTCAAACTGATACACTTTAAGTACTTTCATCAATTCTATCACACAGCATCCTCTCTGCGCAAATTCTTCCCAGAGGTCTCGGATAGGTGCAGGAGATGTGGTACCGCACCTGCAGACTCGATGCCCTGGGATTCTTGCCTACTGGGCTGGAATTTTTGAGGCACTGGGTAACATTGTGGGGGAAGGAGTGGAATGAACACTGATAACGGCATTACTGGGTTATACTAAAATGTCCTCAAAAATATAAGGAAACTGACGAGACTGCTCCTGCTTTTAGCTAAAAGAAAGGTGACCATGGTGTGGGTGGGACCGTACTACCAAGGTTGGAGCACTGGCCGGCAGATGCTCTTCACTGTAATGATATGGAGACTCAATATGGCAGACTCGTACACCCCTGGGCTAGGCCCAGAGACATATGGGGCCCATACGTCACTTACCTGATTTCCCAATCTGCAATACCCTAAAATGGACGTGACTGCACCACTTGAGGGTACCAAGTGAAAGGTACATATGTTGCATGGAACCACAGACTGTATGCAAAGTTGGTTTAATAATGTTGGTCGCTGCAATGTCATCACATTGCGTTTCTGAAACAGAACACAAACTATCTTCCTCCTTGAAATGTGAAGGCTGTATAAACCAAGGTCGGGCTTGGTGGGATATTCACAGTGCTGTTGGTTTTGTTTTGTGGTACTTGTACTGTTGAGCATGTGTTGGCCTTGGGCCATGTTATAAAATGAAATAAAGAAAGAAATATAGTAGATGGCTTTTGTACTTCTCCAAGTGAGTTTGATGTTGATTGAGACAAACGGTTAGGTGCCCTGCCCGCTAGTGTAAGAGGTGTTAGTACCCCTTGAAACAGCCTTTAGGAAATCACACGGAAATCTGGACAACATATGCGCAATACAATCCCTTATGTCAGACCCATCCCGGCGTACAAACCCAAACCTTTATTGCTTTCTGATAGACTTCAGCAAGGCTTTTGACGTTGTCTCACGCTCACTCCTCTGGTCGAAGCATACCTTTTGGAACATTGATCCCCATCTACTGTACTTATAAAAATTCTATATACTAACACTCGGGCCTCGATGCACCTCAGCTTAGATGGTATAACAACTGGGTGCATACACACCAACCTGTGTTTGAAGCAGGGATTTGTTTTTGCCCCCCTGCTATATAGCCTCTACACAACCCATATTGCCGGTCATTTAGAAGCAGCCAGAAATGATCCTTCTAAGATGCATGGTATCCCAATTCCCTGGCTCGGCGAAGCAGACGACACTGTCCTCTTTGACCAAACCCCCATTGGGCTTCAGCGCTCCATCAACGTATTACTGACCTTTGCACATGCAAATCGCATGATTATCACTATTAACAAAACCAAAGTTATGTGCCTAGGTGGGTCCATTCCGAAGAACCCAGGATTCACCTGGAAGATGGGTCAGGTCCCATTGGAAGTAGTTGTCTCCTATGTCTATCTGCGATTCCCTTTGAAAGTAAACTCTTCAGTTCATAGAGGATTACGTAAGCAACAAGATATGGAGGAAATGGCTCACCATTAAGCAATATGTAAGCCTTAGTGGAGGTCACAACATAGAGGGTCTCCTGACACTCTACTGTATGAGCCATATACCCTCAATCCTCTATGGCCTACAAGCACACTCAGGTGACCGGATGAAATGGCTTCAAGGGCTCGAGGCGAAGATTCTTCGCTCTCTCGTGAATCTACCGAGCTTGGTGCCCATCAAAGCATGAAGAATGGAATTCGGGGTACCATCCCTATATTCCATCTGGCTGGTTCAGCGCTCGCACTACTCTATATCTTAGAATTATTGCAACGAAAGAGGACACTAATGAATTTTATTTTTTTCCTAACCCAAACTTTGATACATTACGAATTATAATCTATTTTTACTGAAATGTATACATGAATACATTTTAATACCTTTAGTGTTCAAATTAGATACAGAGATATGATTTTCTTGTTGACACTTTCACACTTTTTAAACATACGGAAATGTGAATATATGTATATTTTATGTAAATGTGCTTAAGGTTCATTTCTCTATTTTAACCAAATGCACAATAAAGTAAAACAAAAACTGGTGTTAGTATTGGTGTTTGTACAGCGACCACAATCCTGGTCAACAGAAAATTGGGTTGCTGTGGCCATGTATTGGAGAAGGTTTGAGTCTCTCTCGACCCTTCTAGTTCAGCGTACACAATTGTTTTCAAAATGCTGTCCTTCAAGAGCCCAGTAATTTTAGAATGTTACATTGAACGTGGTGACTTCACCCACTCAATTCCATTGTCACTGAGACACTTGAGTGCTTCTAGGAACTGGTAGGGACTTCATTTGAGTTGTCCATAGGTGAGACTTTTTCTAGTTGCTATTTTCCCAAAGAGTAAACGGATTTGTAATCTGTATAGGTTGCTGGGCTAAAGAAAAACATTAAACAAATAGTCAGCTGGTGTGGGGAAGTGCAACTCTTGTTTTTTCTCCCCTAGGGTGATGTCTGATTTCAGTCTATGTAAATATATATATATTTTACCAGATTTAATGACTTCTTCATTTAAACCTGACAAATACATTAATTAGGTTAAAGTAACTTCATTTACATCCAATTGTTCCTAGGCCTATTACTATTGCTGCACAAAGTCTAGCCAGCCCATGAGTTTTGAAATACTTTCTCAAGGCAAGGGAACAAAGGTGTCCTCCTTGTATGCTTTGGCTGACAAATGATAGATGCTTTCCAAGCAGACGCTCTGCAGATTGTTCTCCTGTATCAGGAAATGTTCCCAGAAAACCAATAGACGATCAGTGGATGGTCTGAGAGCTTTTTTTAAACTTAAGGGTTTCATACAATCATGGCTTTCCTGAGCCATTTTAGCCCAGTTTGTTTAAACATGAATGCAGGAATTCATTTCCATGTTTTACAAGCATTGTTGTTTATTCTAACCCAATGGATAATGCTCACGGCAGTCAAGCTCCACCCTCTGAAATGTTTTTCCCTTCCTACGGATGTTTCCTATGGAGCATATTTCCATATAGTTTATTTTAAGACTAGAAATGTGGGGAGGATAGATTGATGGAGAGGGAAATGTTACTTGCCTGTAACAGTAGACCTTGAGCGATGGCAACTTTCCTAGGCCCTACAGACCAAAATGTCCTTCAAGTGGCAGAGTCACGTTTCTTGGTGAACTCCTGTATACCGTTTTTACATTGATTCGGTATTGTCTACACATTAATGTTATAAGTATATTCAATATTTCGAAAATCTGTTTGATTGACCCTGCAAGCAGGAAATTGATCTAAGCTTTGAGCCAGGGTTGGACACCCCCACTGGTAGACTGTTACTGGTAAGTAACTTTTCTCTGCAATGTCTGAACACCTCAATTTGTCCCTGGATCACACACACCAAGTTGTGTCCCTGCGATGCCATCCTGCTCAGCCTTCTTGCTTTTCGTGATGTGTCCCTGATTGTCGGTCTCTCTTCTCCCTCTGATGTATCTCCGGTCTTCTCTTAGCTATGCCTTATGTGTCCCTGGGTCTCACTGTCTATACTTTCTCGCCTCTTTTAGCTGGAGGAGCAACTCAGTCGGCTGCAGAGGGAGAAAAATGAGCTACAGGGACGTCTGGAAGAAGATCAAGAGGATATGAACGAACTGATGAAGAAGCATAAAGCTGCTGTATGCCAGGTAAAGCTTACTTGTGCACACACATGCACATGGAACCCCTGTGTAAAAGGAAAATAAATCCTTTGTTTGGCAAGTAGATCATGTACATGTGGCCATGCACAGATAAAGGAACCCAGGGCTGTTGTGTGGCAGGTAAACCATGTCAGAGACACACAAACACACTACTTACTCCTACGTTCCGTCCCCTTGCCTCCATACTGCATGAGCATCCCTCGCTAGGGACGGGAGACAGAACCTTTTTCACCAGAAATAATCTTCTTCCCCTTTAAATTTAGAGGCACACTGGGGCGCGGCCCTGGGAGCATGCACTCCACTGACTCCGCCCACCGGCACCACTCCCCAGTTCCCTTTTCCATGTCGACTGGAACGAGACGATTTCACCAGCGCTCGTGGGTTTGGCTTTGGCCTTTTAATACCACGCACTTCCCCGGCTACTTTCTCCTCTCTTTTTTGGTCTTCTTTTTATCAATCAGGTACTCTGTCCTCTGGCGCCACGCTCCTCCCTGGTGCATGTCGACATCAGTGGGTTTCAGCAGATGTCCTACCTCCGAGGGGCTCTTCCCTACATCCGTACGCTCTTTGCCTCCGCTGCCTTGGCCCTGACCACGACTGGGAGGGTTGTACCGTGTGCAACGCACTTACACCGCATGCTCTGAAGAACAGATTAGCTCGGTGGAGGGAGCTCTTTGAGAAGTCGCCTCCATGGGACTTGAAGGACTTCGTCAGACACATGTCGAGGCCCAGAGGAGGGCTGCTTTTTTCCATCGCAACCAGCAAGGACGGCTCCTTCCCAAGGAATCGCCCAAGTGGGAGGAACCTTTCAGGTTCTCGCACCAGCATTGGTACCGAGGCTATACCAGCAACCGGCCCCCAGGCTGAGGGGTTACTAGATCCTTCCGGAGACAGTGTTAAGGGACCACAAGGTTCTATTACTGGGTGTACACCCGAGGGGCTACACCCTAGTACCGGCCAGATGTCCGAGGGGGCGCCTGCACGCAGCACTACCATGGATACCACGAGGGCAACACGCCTACCAGGCCCCATCCTGAGGTGTAGGGTAGGTCTCATGCTCCACCGCCAAGAGTCTTGGAGATGGCCGCCGCGCCAGTCAAGATGGGCACTCGTCCGATACCGCCCCTTGGAGCGGAGCAGGTGGGAGAACGAGTTACATGGTGTGACTGGTGTCAACCAGGTTCGTGGCCTACAGCTTATCCATAAGCATCGCAGGGCAGGTTTACGCAGCCAGCTAGACAGGGTATGCACCGGCCCCGGAAGCTGCCCGCTACACGGTCAACATCACCTGCCACCCCACTGGCCTGTGAGCACAGCTTCTTTGACAAATTTCCTTACACTCATGAGATCTCCTCAGATGGGGACCATCCTCCGGGATGTGATCAGGGACATTCTCCCTCCGGCCCCTCTGCCTGCACCTATAGTCATTCCTCCTATAGCTCCAGCGCCACAGGCTCTGGTGCAGCCCCTGCTGCCCTTGCCTGCTCCTTCGATTCCGGCTCCTTTGCCTCCCACAGTTCAGGTGGTTCCACGCCAGCCTCTGCTGCAGCCTCCGGCTCTGGTCTCCACACCACAGCCCTTGCTGCCCAGCATTACTCCACCCGCTCCGGACCAGCCAGATACCCTGGTGGTCACTGACGAGGAAGAAGACCTTGACATGCCATTGTCAGCCAAGGCCTTCCATGAACGGTCGCAGGTTTGGGGCTTCCTCAACCCGAGGTCGAACAACTGGAGGCAGGGGTCCTGGCCGGGGTCCTGGCCGGGGTCCTCACTCTACGCCCTACGGTTAGAACGGGGATCCCGATGCAGAAAGACGTTGTCGCCTCGGCCAAAAAAGGGTGGCTTAAACCCCACTTGGCCCAGCCTGTCAATTGGCGCCTCAACACCAAATATAGGCAATTGGAGGATCCACTGTCGACACACCCTCAACCGCACTCTTATGGTGATCGCTGCAGCGTCACTCTACTCAAAGCCTCAGTCGTCTTTGACCACCTCGTCCTCGGCACCGTTAGGCAAGGAGGAAAAGATCTTGGAGGCTTACGCAAAGAAGCTTTATTCCAATGCTTCGCTGCACCATCGTCAAGCCAACGCAGATGCCATCATGCTGGCAGCTGTTAACGAGAGGCTTTGGCAGGAAATAGCTGACTTCCTTCCAGAACTTCTAGTGCAGAGCCAGGCACGTTTCAAGGGTGGACTCGCAGAGGCTAAACTGGTGGCACAAGACATCATGGAGTCCACTGTGGGCCATATTGACACCTCTGGCTGGGCCATATGCATCGCCACGGACATGAAAGGACTGCCTGGCTTCGGGCTACTAAATTAAACCCAGACGTCCAGGAACACATATTGGACCTTCTATTCGAGGGTGGTGACCTCTTTCATTCGCCACCAATGAGGAGCTAGATAAGAAGGAAAAACAGTTTGCAAACTGTGAAGTCTTTATCCTTACGAAGGCCACGCCCAAGGCGTACACCCAGTCAGATCAACGCTTCGATAAGGGGCGGACATTCGGTGGGTTCCGGGGCTTCCAAGAGCGGGCCGAGACAGCCTGACCGTTCTCCGAGTCAGCACCGGTGCAAACAACAAAAGGGGGAGGGGGGAGTGCAAAGGCTTCTTTCAGTCCCCCTTCTCCGCAACAGCCTCAGAGGGAAAGAAGGCATGACGCTCCCCTTCGGGTTCACATGTCTCCGGTGGGGGGGCAAGCTTGCCCTTCATGCACATTTTTGGCATCAGAAGTTTGCAGACCCCTGGATCCTACATGTCTACGGGTTACCGTCTACCAATTCCTCCCTCTCCTTCCCTCCTCTCCCACAGATAGGGACAGCAACTCTGTTGGAGGAAATTCAGTCGCTCGTCAAAAGCCAGGCAGTGGAAGAAGTCCCAGCCTCCCAGCGAGGCTTGGGCTTCTACTCCAGAATTTTAGCCATACAAAAGAAGAACCAGGCTAGCCTGAGAGTTGTGTTGGACCTCTCCACCCTCCACCTCTCCCTCTTCAAAAATTCAAGATGGTTACGCCAGCACTTATAGCGGAGACAATGTGCAGGGGAGACTGGATGTGCTCACTGGATCTGAAGGACGCTTATCTGCTCGTCCCTATTTGGCAGCCTCATCAATCTTTTATGCGATTCAGCATCATGGGCTGCCATTTCCAATACAAGGTTCTACCCTTCGGTCTCAACACAGCCCCAGGGTGTTTACCAGACAAATGAATGCAGTGGCGGCCCTCCTCAGGGCCACCACGTCTACCCATACCTGGACGACTGGCTCGAGATCTCCGGAGGCAGTGTGTATAACTTCCGCCACTCTCATGACCACTCTTCACGAGCTGGGATTCTCTGTCAATCTCAAGAAGTCTTAGCTGCAGCCTACTTAGAACCTGACCTTTCTGGGTGACCTTTCTGGGTGTCATATGGGACACGAGCTCAGAGAGAGTTTTCCCTTCGGAGGACAAAATCAGGGCCATAAGTCACTTCCTCAGTCGAGAGGGGACCTCAGCCTGGTGGTACCAGCATTTACTGGGGTTCATGGCAGCAGTTCTACTGGCCGTCCCCCACACAGGACTCAAGATGACGAGATTACAGCTGCACTTTGCAGCCTCATGGAATCAGCAGAGGGGTTCCCAAGCAGATCTGGTCAGCATTCCTCCTTCTCTCCACCCGGACCTCAACTGGTGGGACAGGGACTGCAACCTGCAGACTGGCAGGCCCTTCCGACAGGCACCTCCTCAGGTCACCATCACCACAGATTCCTCCCTGGAAGGCTGGGGGTCTACGGTGGACAAACAGTGTCCATGAAGTCTGGTCCCTGCTGGAGCAGGAATCTCATATCAACTGGCTGGAGCTGAAGGCTATCTGCCTAGCTAAAAAGGCTTTCCTTCCACTCATTGTGGGCAACGTCGTCCTCATCCAGACGGACAACTCCACCAACATGTACTATGTCAACAAGCAGGGCGGCACCAGGTCCCCTCCACTGTGCAGCCTAGCAGTCATCAGGTGGGAATGGGCCCTGGAGAACAACATCTACCCGACTGCAATCTACCTCCCGGGGGGAGTCCAACCCGGAAAGGAGACCGGCTCAGCAGACTGAGAGCGGACAATTACAAATGGCAATTGAACGATCAGGTCCTGCTCAAGGTCTTCAGCAGATGGGGGCACCCGCAGGTGGACCTCTATGCCTCCTTGTCCAACAGGAAGTGACAGCAGTTTGCGTCCTGGCAGGGCTCCCTGGGCGACGCACTCCAGATACAGTGGAATGACATGACAGCATATGCATTCCCTCCCACCCCCCTGATCCACAGGGTGATCTGCAAGATAAGAGAATCATGTCTCCTCCGCATCATTCTGATAGTTCCGTGGTGGCCGGCGAGACCGTGGTTCTCGGATCTCCTCAGCTTCGCGTACAGGTCTCCCATTCACTTGCTGCTGGGCCCAGTTTCCCTCCTCTCGCAACAGGGGGGCAGGGTCATCCACCCCGCTCCGCAGAAATTAGCCCTCACACCGTGGTTCCTGAACAGGTCACACCGAAGCATCTTTGCCTGTCGCAGGCCAATCTGGACATCATTCAGGGTGCTAGGAGCCGGTACAAGAGTAAATGGACCAGATTCTGTCACTGGGCGGACTCTGAGAAGATCAACACCTTTACCTGCACATTGGATGATGTGCTCTCATTCTCGGCACACCTCGCTCACTCAGGGGTCGACACCAGCCGCACCTACTTGGCAGCCATAGGGGCCTACAGGAATTCAGAGGAGGTATTTTCCTCCTCCAACCCAGTGGTTAGACAGCATCTACCAGGCTCTACCCGCCCATCAAGAAGCCACACCCCGTGTGGGACCTCAATGTAGTGTTGGGCGCCTTAGCGCACAAACCTTTTGAGCCAGTGGTGTCCACGTACATCAGATTGGTCACAATTAAAACAGCCTCTTTGGTGAGTCTCACCTCTGCTCACAGAGTCGGCGAGATCCAGGCTCTGGTGGCATCAGAACCCTATACTACTTTTCACAAGGATAAGGTGGTCCTGAGAACGCACCCCGCGTTCCTAACTAAGGTAGTCTCTGCTTTCCATCTAAACGAGCAAATAGTCTTACCTACGTTTTTTGCCGATTCTAGGGACGAGGCTCAGAGGGTCTTGCACTGTCTGGATGTCAGATGCGCTCTGATATTCTATCTGGACAGGACCAAGAGCTTCTGCAAGTCGGACGCTCTGTTTGTCAAGGCCAGGTTATCAGGCAACAAGGCATCTATAGCAAGATGGATGGTTACGGCCATCAAGAAGGCCTATGAAGAGCAGCACAAACCACTTCCAGCTAACATGCACGCCCACGCTGCCTAGGCTAAAGCCACGACCGTCGCCCTCCAGCGGCAGGTTCCGTGGTAGGCTACCTGGGCCACCCCTTTGGCTTTCTGTAAGCACTACTGTTGTTTGGACACCGGCTCTAAATCAGACGCGGCTTTCGGACAGGCGGTTCTAAGGAACTTGTTCGCTTAAGGAGGGTCTCCTCTCCACTCTGGGGCTACATTCAGTTGTAATCGCCCATGCAGTATGGAGGAAAGGGGACGGGACGTAAGAGTAATGAATAGTTACTGACCGTAGTGACTAACGTACTCCTAGTTCATAATCCCCTTTCCTCCATACGTCCCACTATCCTCCCCCCTAATTAAACTGTCATTCGGCAATGGTAATATTGTGAACGCGTCAATGGGGACTGAGGAGTGGCGCCGGTGGGTGAAGTCAAGTGAGCGCATGCTCCCATGGCTGCGCCCCTGCGTGCCTCTAAATTTAAAGAGGAAGAAGATTTTTTTCTGGTGCAAAAGGTTCTGTCTCCCCAGCATGAGGTCTGGCATGGATTCACATGCTCATGAATATTCCCCGTCGTCAGGCTGGGAATCCTCGCTAAAAGGAAAAAATGGTTTCACTTTCACTTAAAAACTGTATTTCCTCTTTAAACCTATGACTGTCCTCTGGGTCATTCTGCCCCATCCAATGACAGCCCTTTCCCTAAGCCCCACCTCTGGGAGCCATCTTCAGATTTTTACTGCATGCTTCAGTGTTAGGAGTCATCGAGTTTGCTTTCCGAGCTATTTGTAAGTTTTTTCAAAGGAGCCAGTGTGGTCTTTTCTTTATCTGCCGACAGCAGAGATCAGTTGTCGGTGAAGCATCGAAGATTCTATAAAACCATCTTGGGCCTACTTCCCGCCCTCTGACCATGACGGAGGAGAATGAGGGAAGGTCCCACTTCAGGCCCTGCACCAAATGCGGGCTACGGAATGTGTTTGTAGGAGGACAAGCACCTGCAATGCCTCTACTGCCTGCACCCGGACCACAAGGAAGTAGAGTGTGAGAGATGCCTTGGTTTCTCCAAGGAAACGACGAAGGACAAGCATGGTAGACTGGCGGCATCACTTAACACGAACAATGCCTCTGACCCGTGCTCCGAGCAGGGTCATGCCTCGTCCAGTACCGGCCAGTCCGTCCAAGGAGCGGTCTTCTAAGTCCTTTGAGGGCGCCTTATCCTTGGGGGCCCAAGATAAGGCCAAGAGCCTTAAGTCTGAGTCTGTCGGGTTCATCGCGGAAGCGGGTCCCAAAGTGGATAGGGAGCGATCCGCTTCACCTTCTACCTCCTGTGCCAACATACCTTCAAGCTGCTCTTCAAAGTCGAAGTCATCTACCCCGGCTAAACTACGGGAGAAATCCGAGAAGCCACGGACGGAGGAGAAAAAAGCTGCGCAGCCCAAGCAGGCTCGACCGGCACAGACAAAGACCTTGTTGGTGACTCCATCAACGACTACTACCACCATGGCAGCTACGGGCACTGATCCCACGAGGGTAGCTCCCACTACTCCGAAAGTGTCTCTGCCCCCAAGGCGCGACACTGCCACAGTAACCTCTACTGCCTGCACCCGGACCACAAGGAAGTAGAGTGTGAGAGATGCCTTGGTTTCTCCAAGGAAACGACGAAGGACAAGCATGGTAGACTGGCGGCATCACTTAACACGAACAATGCCTCTGACCCGTGCTCCGAGCAGGGTCATGCCTCGTCCAGTACCGGCCAGTCCGTCCAAGGAGCGGTCTTCTAAGTCCTTTGAGGGCGCCTTATCCTTGGGGGCCCAAGATAAGGCCAAGAGCCTTAAGTCTGAGTCTGTCGGGTTCATCGCGGAAGCGGGTCCCAAAGTGGATAGGGAGCGATCCGCTTCACCTTCTACCTCCTGTGCCAACATACCTTCAAGCTGCTCTTCAAAGTCGAAGTCATCTACCCCGGCTAAACTACGGGAGAAATCCGAGAAGCCACGGACGGAGGAGAAAAAAGCTGCGCAGCCCAAGCAGGCTCGACCGGCACAGACAAAGACCTTGTTGGTGACTCCATCAACGACTACTACCACCATGGCAGCTACGGGCACTGATCCCACGAGGGTAGCTCCCACTACTCCGAAAGTGTCTCTGCCCCCAAGGCGCGACACTGCCACAGTAACTTTGGCAAAGTCTGCAGGCGAAAACAGCCCAGGCCCTGGTTGAAGGCCCTCAAGGGGGATAAAACGGAGGGGGGCGAGGAGGCATCAAAACAGCGCTCCCAGGCCATCGCCCATACCATGGAAGTCTCGTCCACGGATGACGAAGATCAGGAGTCTTTGCATGCAGTCCACGAGGACGTTTAAGAGGAGGGCGATGACTTTGACGACGGTGCAGGACCTAGTTTTCCTGTTCTGCCATCTCAGCTGAGGGACATTTCCTTGGAAATTATGTCCACTCTATGCACCTTGGTGTCGGAGATCCAGATGAGAATGCCTCCGGCCCCTTGTACCTGTGGTCCATCTGGTCCCTGGTCAGCCTCCAGCAAAGAAGAGGAAGCATCATCTGACGCCCCCATTTCAACCTCCTCCACCATGTCGGGTCCCTTCTTCCCCAGCAGACCCAGGTAAGGGAACGGATATGGCCATGACAAGGGATGATGACGAAGACCTTGTCGCAGCGGACCATGAATCACCACATTTGGATGCTCCACATAGGGTGTCCACACCGGATGAGGTGGGATTGTTCCACTCCATGATTGCCACAGCCTCTGAGCTATTCCATCTGGTGCACGAGGAAACCAAAAAGGAGAGCTTCTTGTATCAAAGGCGCAAGACCAAGAGGAAGATGATCATGGCGGTGCCTTTTCTGGACGATGTTTGGGAGGAGGGCCTGGCCCTCATGAAGTACCCTTGCACAGCTCCAGCCAAGCGGGATAGGCTGGAAAAGAAATATAGGGTGCCAGACTCCGCACCCAAGTGCCTGAGGTCACAGCTATCGCCGGATTCGGTGGCGTCGGCAGCTGGGAGGAGCTGGTCGGCTAACCCGTCCTCAGTCCATCTGGGCAGTGAGGGGGAAAAGGATGGACGCCATGGCAAAGAAGGTGATTTACACTGCGGCATCCACTATCAAGGCGGCCAATGCACTGGTGTTCCTGGCCAGGTACGACAGGGAATTGTGGTACAAGCTAGGACCGAGCCTGGAGTAGCTCCCTGATGATAAGAAGATAGAAGCCCTTGCTCTTTTCCAGGAAGGGGAAGTGGTGTTGGATCACGCCATCACAGTGGCATTGGACGTCGCCGGCATGGCGTTCCGACAAATAGGGATCTGTGTCTGCCTTAGTCGACAGGGTTGGATGAAAGCCACTAATTTCCATCAGGAGGTCCAAGCGAAGGTGCTGGACATGCCCTTCGACTGGGACAATCTGTTTGGTAAGACCGTCGACGAGTCCCTCCAGGCCATCAAGATGGATACGGAAATGGCCCGTTCCCTGTGTACACTCCAGCAGCACCGCTTGTCTTCTTTTCCTTCCTCCAGGGGAAAGTCGAGCAGGTCTTCAAAAGGTTTCTCCACGTCGTACAGACAGCCGTCCAGATCCTCAACGCAAGAAGCCTACAGAGGCTGTTCCTAGGCCGATGATAGCGCAGGTCAGCATTGCCATCAACTTCAGGGAAGGACGCTGGCACCGAAGCAAGCCTGAACTGACCGGGACGTCGGGCACCCACTCGTGCACCCCAGTGGGAGGCCGGCTGACGAGGTTTGTCAGTGAATGGAGAAAGATCACCACCAACAGATGGGTGCTGGGCGCTCTCGCTCAAGGACACACCCTGGAGTTCTAACAGAGGTGTCCACGGATCCCTCCTGTTCCCCGCCATGAGCAGCACAAGCCTGAGCTTCTGTAAGAGGTACGAGCCATGCTGCGAAAAAAAGGGGAGCGGGTTCCCCAACGGCTCTGGGGCTCCGGAGTCTTTTCCAGATACTTTCTATTCAGAAAGAAGACAAGGGGGCTGGAGGCCCATCCTGGACCTATGACGTCTGAACAAATACCTAAAGTCCCAAAAGTTCAGGATAGTCCCGTCCTCGGCCAACTGGAAAAAGGACACTTACGGACGTTGTTGGACCTGGAGGATGCCTATTTCCACGTCCCTATTGACAAGAAACATTGGAAATGTATGTTTTGTGTTGCATGGCCAGCACTACCAGTTCAAGGCCCTACCTTTTTGGCTTGTAGTCGGCCCAAAGACTTTTCGTGAAGTGCCTGGCACCAGTGGCGGCCCATTTACATCCACAGGGCATACATGTATACCCGTACCTGGACAACGATCTGATATGCACCCGCTCACGGGAGCTGGCCGATGAACACACACAGACGACGGTCTGACTATTAACGGATCTGGGATTTACCATCGTCTATCCAAAGTCCTGCTTAACACCATCGCAAAACATACTGTTCCTAGGCGCCAGACTCAATACAGTGTTTTGCCTGGCGTTGCCCTCGGAGGAGAGTCTGGCAGCCATTCAAGGAAAGGTGCAGCGGCTATCGTCGACGAAGAAGGCCACGGTGCTGGCCATCAAGTCGTTACTGGGCATGATGTCGTCCTGCATCTACAGGAACTCCTAGACGCCCGCTGGATACAGGTGTCCGGAAGCTTCACGGACAAGATCCCTCTCAATGAAGAGTTCCGACAGGCGAGGGAGTGGATGCCCCACGACAGTAACATCGCCAAACATCGCCCAAGGACGGAATTTCAAAACCCTCTGTACCAGGACATTATCCATGGAGAGCTACGGAAGCAGGGGCACATCGTTCTGATACCGCAGAGGAGATATTTTCTGTGTAGGGTATGTGCTACTGTTTAGGTTGTTGAGGGTAGACTGTATTCTTTAATGGACTGAAATGTGTGATCCTGGACAAATCGCATCATGTACATCTTCCCGTATCTATGCCACTGGTGAGCACACTTTTCTCTACTGTCAAGATAACCCTGAGAATGACAAAGGTATCAATCTATATGGCAAACTGCATGTATGACGTGGACTTCTTAAAATATGAGATTGACATATTACAATTTATGCCGGGGTATGAAGCTTCCTAAACTGCATCCGAGTCCGAAGTGAAAAATGTGGTTGGTATTCCCCAGATTTGGGTGTTATGGGGAAGCTTCTTAACACGTAGAAATGTCGTCAGACCCTGCCAATAGGTAAGAGCCCTGACTTCAGCATGTCTTGGTGCCTCTGCAGTAAGTTGCAATGCCTAGCTCCTGCTTTTATGGCCACAGCTCTCCATTTCTAGCTAGTTTTCTGCTAGCCTCTCCCAAAGACCTATTGTGTTTTTCCTGCCAAATGCTTCTGCCCCACTCACTTTTTGAGGTAGTGACTGACTGCTGCCTTGCTCTTCTCACAACACTTCCAAACACTTACAAGCAAAACAGCAATGCAGATGAAGGTCCAGCAAGCAAAATGCCCCACTATACTCCTGAGGGCCGAAGTCTTGCAGTAGACCGTTTGCTTCCTTGATATCTTATGGGGTGTTCGTCCAAGGTTTTTCAAAGTGGCAGCATTGAATAATGATATTTAGCATTGATACTGGCATAGCTTTCAACTAATTAAACTAAACTAAAGGCCCACTTTAAATACCATAAGGTAGGTAAAAATACTTTCGTAAATATATACAACTCACAGTTCGTCAACCATATGGGTTACGCACTACTTTTAAAGTACTTAATCATAGAACATACAGTTAATGCAAACGTTCAAAATAGGAAGCAAGTGATGTTATCTCACCGGTAGGTCCAATAGCATATAATAAACTTTAGAAATTCAGCCCTAGTCTACCCCAAGTCTCTGAAGATCTTTTTGTTGTCCCAAAAGGTTCTGGAGAATGGCGGTGAGTAGTTAGGATGACACACTCAGTGTAGGTAGGTACAGTACAAACTTTAGTCAATGCAGGCCGTAGAAATCAATGGAAGATGGGGATTTAAGAGGCCTTAAGTCCAGTTCCGTTTTGAAGATGAACTACCACCACCCATGGGTGTCTTGGGGGGGACCCACAGAAGTACTGACCCAGACACAAATGCCAGTGATAGCGCTACAGTAATCGGAACTTTGCGCCCAATGCAAGCCCTATGGGGAAGGGGTAGGCCAATGGATATAAGCAATATCAGCCACTGAATCTTCTCGAAGTTAGGAACAGGCCCAGGCAATCGCAAATCGCTGGAAGAAGCAGGGCTCACCATAGAAGTTGTCGGGCAAGGTCATATGGTCATTGGTTGCGGTTAGAAGCCTCTGGTGGCTTCAGACAGTAGGAAGGAGACCTGGATTTAGTTCTGCAAGGAAGAGGGGACCCTTGAAGAGATCTTCACGGATGCACTCATTGCATGGACCCCAGACAGGGTCAGGGGGCACTAAGCGACTCGGCGGTCGAACTCTGGTCGTCCTGCTGGCACATCTCCTGATGGAGGGCAACACCACACATTTCTGGAGTCCCAGCAGAGCCTAGAAGATATCCATGTCAAGTTCTGGCTGTTTGGGCAGCCGAAAGTCCTTGCAACGGAAGCTGGCTTGTTTCAGGCCTTGTAGGGCTAATGCAGAAGTGCACACTTCAGCAGCGGAAAACAAACTGATGTCCACCCTCGAGCAGAACAGCTGACTGGTTGGTCCCACCAGTTTAAGGGAGGAAGACACCTCGCAGAGGTCTTCCCTGTCAATCAGAAGATCGAGGTGAACAACGCATTAGTTTCTACTGGTCCAGTACTGGTTACTGATGCAGTCTTCCAGCATCCCTCTGTCTTCTTCTTTGGATCTCTTCTGTTCCAGTCGTTGACTTGTGTTCCTGGTCCACCTCCTCTCCTTCTATCCAAAAAAGGGGCTGGAGGCGACCTCGGCCCTCCAATAAGGACACAAGCAACATTCAAACTTGGAGGTGGATGTCCAGTTCGGGACAGCCTCCCAGCAACAGACAGTCTCCTGGAGGAATGTGTATTGTGGTGTGAGTGACCCCCCCCCCCATCCCCAATTCCTGCCTGCACACACACACAGGTGAACCTTCGCAGGCTTTCTGCAGGTAACCCGCGAAGGTGCAGGAAAGGAAAGGGCCCTCCCCCCACCTGGGAAGGATGAAGGATGGGCAGCAAAGGACAGGACACCTTGAGCAGGGCTTAAAACATCAAGGGGAGCCATTTTTAGTATATGGTCTACTATAGTGCATTATTGTGACTGCAGCAGCCTTGACCAATTCATTCGCAAAATAGGGTAAGAAGTAACAACTGCCAGCAGCCTGTATTGCGAATGCCTGAAAAGTAACCATATTGTCACTTCCAACAAAGGTAAGGGGATATAAAGTGTCCCCACAGCACTCCATTGAGGATGGATTGGGCTGCAAATGGTAAAAAGAACAGTCACAAAACGTAGTCCACTATTCCTGCACTGGAGAGCTTAGGGGCACCCCATTGAACTTAAAACGACATTGCAATAGGAGCCCATAGGAAGGCATGAGGCTCAAACACTAGGGGGGAGAGATCTTCCCTTCATTGGGTCCCTGTTGGAGGGTTCCACTGAACTCAAAGCAAAGTGCATGCAGGAGGTGGGTGAGACGAGAAGGTCTCTCACCCACCTCTGGAGTCAGAAGAAATATCCCAGAGAGTGCAGCAGTAGTGCTGGGAGGCTCAGGACAAAGAGGGAAATATTTACTAAAGAAAAATCTACCCTCCGGACCCAGCTCGCTTTTACTCTGACACCTGCCGACGGGCCTGCCGCAGCAGGTGCATCGACTGGCAACAACATTGCGTTCTAGTGACCTTGCCAGGCACGGTGCTGGCAGAATTGCTTGTTGTGCTGGCAGCGGGGGGGATGTAAAGCTGGCAGGGGAGAGTGTAGTGCTGGCAGGGATCATGGCCTTGCTGAATCACTGGTTATGAGCAGTCAGGCGTTTCTATGATGCTGTAGGAGAAAATTACTGGGCTGCATGAGTGTGTAAGTGACTGACAGGGGCCATGCAGTGCTATCCATAGTGTTGCGTGCCTGAGTAGGATGTGGCGCTGGCAGTGGTGAGTGTTGTGCTGGCAGTTATTGTAGTATTTTATTGATGCGATTTTTTTTTTTTGGTTGTTGACACACCAGCGAATGAGTCCTACTAGAGACGGTGGTATTGCTGAAGTTGTGAATACAGGCCTATATTCTTGTGTTATGCCGTCAGGTGTTTAGCGTGTGGAAAATGTGAGTGTTGAGGTAGGGTGTGTGGGGGAGGGGGGTTGTCTGCACTATCCATAGTCATTGGAGAGACCCCTTGCATGCCACTGCTGCAGGTAGTAGGATTGCCTCCGTCAGATCTCGCATTGCTTTTGTTTTTGTTCTTTTGCCTGAAAACCAACCCCTATGTTCTTTTTCCACAGTCCTCCCGTGACCTCGCTCAGATAAACGACCTCCAGTCTCAGCTGGAGGACGCCAACAAGGAGAAGCAGGAGCTGCAAGAGAAGGTGCGGAGACACTTGGCCATAGCGCCAGTTTGCCCCCGTGGGGCGATCAGAGGGGCACCAAGGAGGAGGGCGGCACTGATGGAACAGGGACACACACACATTCACAGGGAGAAACGCATGCCCTAGCATGCAGGTGCTGGTTCAGGGGAGTAGCCAGGAAGGTATGGGCGGGGAGATTCTATGGAAAAAAACCTTGCTTTATGTTTAAATGTAGGTTTCTCAATTGTGGTCCGATAAGAGGGCAAGACATTAAAAGCCTTCTGCTGGGATGCCCCTCTCGAACAACACGACTACAGTCAGCCCATCAGGTAAAGTGCCAGGCACTTTTATTTCCTTAAAGCAGGCACATACTCCCCTAAAAATAGTCAGTAAAATACGAGTTGCAAAAATAGGAAACAGACACATGGGAGGCTGTTCCCTGAACCCACCCACAGAGCATTGGGGATTTGTGTGATGAGTGGTATCGGCAGAGCCCTGCCACCGGAAGGAGCTGTACCACTATTCATGCCTGATCTGAAGAGGAATTGCAAGGGAACAATCCATCCTTTCATTGCTTGCATTACTAGGTGTGCAGAAGCTGAGGTTACAAAAAGATATCCCTTTTAGAGTACGAAAACCTATACTCGCATTGGGAATGGGGGTTACTTTTGTACTGTCGAAATGGTTTTACACGCAACTTCAAAACATAGATAAAGGCAGAGACGCAGGCAAGCGCGCTGCCCCTTCATTTGCGTCCTATTCTTTCAGTCTGTAAGCCTGCAAAAAAAAAGGTGGCTGACACTGTTTCCGTTTGTGAAAGGTAGTGACCGAGAACGTGGTTGTGTAGACCCTCCTGAGTGGGAAACCTCCCAGAGAAAAGGTTATTCGAACCGTTTTCATTCTCAGTAGAGTGGCTGCTGCCATGTTGTACACTTTCCCACCCAACCTGCCTGTCATTAGTATGTCATAGTGCAAGTGTGAGAGTTCCTCTGTTGTTCGATGTGCACACTCAAATTATGAAAATGTAACAAACGAATGTTTGTCGTTTTTGAACCGATTTATACCTCTATTGCAGCCTTGGCACTAACTTGTCTAATGCATTGCGTGTTTTCTTGTGTGATTCGATGACTCTGATTCCAGCGTTCAAGGCCTAAAACCGGTGGTGGCTCATATCCATGTTGGGTTTGTGCTGTAGGGTGGATTTCAATTGAACATTGAATTGATGAAATACCGGTTCGTCCCATGTTCCTCCTGCCATGTATAATATCTGTGTGCTGTTCTGATGACATTCGACGGTGAACCGAAATCATATGCTACAATGAACGTGGCCGTAACTAAATGTTCAAGTGACCTCTTTAGTCGAAACATATACATTTGTAAGTCTCCAAATCCATCCTTTTGTATGAGCCACAATTGGTTTTAGGCCTTGGAAAGGCACATTAAAGTGTGCGAAACACATGCCAGCCAAAGTATAGGCCGCACTGGAATGAACCAATGAATCGGTCAGCAAAACACCTAATGTATTAAAAAAAGGAAATGTCAAGAGTGCATTAGCAATACGGGTCTGTTCTAATACTACACAGCACGTCTTTTATCTTCTTAATGTTACTACCCGGGTGGAATAGTATGGTTCTTACTACCCGGGTGGAATAGTATGGTTCTTACTACCCGGGTGGAATAGTATGGTTCTTACTACCCGGGTGGAATAGTATGGTTCGTGAAAGAGCTCTTTGGGAATATGCCATATGAACCCATGCATGCTTTTCTCACCAAGCATCAATCCCCATTCAGAGCTTGCTTCTTGGAAACATGCTGCAGCAAAGAACTACAGTCCTCTTACTGCTGGCGTTATAGCGAATGCCCCTTTGAATGTCTCTAAACATAAGTGCAGGACTGCAACTACCAACATGCAATACGATGCAACCCCTCCCTGCGTTTCAATACTCCACAAGGTGGGTTGTTATTAGTTAATAAAGGCAAATACACCGTCTTGGGAAAGCCTGGCCATGCCCAGCATAATGAGGGCGTTCACACTGGCAGAATATACCTGATCAGGAGTGCAGTGAGCCGGCACTGGTTGCTTATACAGTTAGATATATTATATTGAACATGCAAGGCATAAGGCCCGGAGATAAAGTGAATGCAGGCAGGCCCATGCTTATGCATGCACGCGCATACAGTACCACAGGGTGTTGTGCACACAGGGGAAGTCCACGCAGCTACATAATATGCACAAGCTCAGGCATACTTAGGTGGTCAATTTCCAATCCCGCGGACTGGTATCACGTGTAAAAAGCACACGTTAAAGGTTTATCCGCGTGTTTAAACCTGCTTCGCAACTCCAGAGGATTTGGCAGCTTTTGGCAGGTTGAGCTGGAGCATGGAATAAAAGTACATTTCCGCCGCCCCATCTTCTATGTCTGACAAAACGTTACAGATGAAGGCCATCACCTAATTGTTAGGTTTGCTTTAATGCATAGGGTTCTTATGGAATCTTGCTAACTTTTACAGCACCTGTGCAAAGTTAGCGGATTCCTTTGGGATTCATTATAAACGTGTAAATAGTGAATAGAAACCAGGGTGTGCATGCATTCCTGGAACTTGGTAGTGCAAACAAAAATTGCACAGAAGGGATTGAAGTGCACAAGTTGCTGGTCCCCTCTGTGCATTTACCACTATGGTAACATGACCTCCATAGAAAGTTACTCAGTGAGATACTCAAGCGTGTGTGGGGCGGCATAAGCACATAACTGGCACGTGCCGGGCCCGCCCTGCTCGCAAACAACACTGCCGTAGCTATTCCCCCCTGTGCAAAGAAAGCGGGGTCCAGACGTGGCCATGGGGAAAATCTTGACAAGCTAAGCTTTGGTTGTGTTAGAATGAAGCCTTCACTGGCGCTATGCTCGCGCATACTACAGCTGAGTGTTTTTAATATGTTTTCACTGGTGTACGGAGCACTGCTGGGCTATGATGGCAAGCCTTACCCACTTAGGCCGATTCAGAGGAAAACTGCTCTCAGCGCCGAGGCAGGTGATAACATGCATTACTGATCCAGAAACTCTTTGGGGCTTTCAATTCTGTGGACTTGCCGCAGGAAATCCATGCGAACTCTTTTAGTCAAAGTGTGTGAAATTCCCTGCAGTTTGTGTTGACTTTTTTCACCAGATTGAAATGGTGCGAGTGTCTGTAGAATTCTACGTTGGTCCCACATTCCCCATGTCTACATTCCCAGCCATAGGTGGAAGTACATTGCATGATACTTTCTCAATACATCGGATATGGAATGCTTACATGGAGGCTTAAGCAGTGTAAGGGAACAGAACCAGTCTGGGAAAATGCTGCACTGAAACGGATCCTCGTAGAACTCCAAGTAAAGGGAGTTCCGTAAGAATGTATGCGACCCGAGGCGAAGTTACTTTTTGGCCACCAGCACAAGTTAGCAATGCCGCTTTTAATGCTTTTAATACCAACATGGCGCCCCTCTGCTTGGGCCTCTAGGCAGTTGTCCAAAATGTCCTTTTTATAACACCATTTTTGAGTGTCCCACGGGTTTGGACCTATTTGTCAGAGCCATACAAGGCCCTTCCCCCGCACCCCCTGCCCGTTTTAGAGTATAGTGGCTGAGCCCCGCGCGGTGCTGCATGTGCCCTGGGCCCTGCTGTCCTCTTTCCCTTGTAGCTCAGCCCGCTCCAGCCAATCCCCCTGAAGAGTTCGCGCCTCTTACACCTGCATCTTTTCCAATTAAGCCCAGCCCGGGAACTGATTTAGAAAAACAATGGCGGGAGCACGCTCAGTAATCCACGATCGATGGGAGGGATAGAGCCCCGCGGAGGCTGGTTCCACTCTGAGATTATTACGTGCTGAAGAGAAGGCCGGCATCGGCGGGGTATGGATTTCTCCCGCCCTCTGGCGCGCGCAGGACGAGAGCGCCGCTCAGAAATGCTCTGCACGCCGCGGAAACCTGCCTGCCTCCTCCCCCCTGTCCGGTGACACGGGAGCAGGGTCCGACTGGGACAAAAATCGCCCCCCCAAAAAATGAGATGACGTTTGCGAATGCGTGAATTTCCGAGACAAATGTTTGGAGTTGTCCCTGGGGATAAATACATTTATCAGAAAAGGCGTGCCAACAACACACAAAGAAAATGCCTTGTGAGCTTCTTTAAAGTATCTCATTCGAACTCTGGGGAAATCAGCAACATTGTGAACACCTTCAATGACACCGATTTTCTCATTCAATTCCTATAAGTGTTATAAATATGATTTTTGCAAGATTGTGATGACATGCTGTTTTCTATATGGGGAATAAGACATTTTTTGAAGAACATTTGGCAAGTAACATTGATCAACATATCCAGCCGCACGGTCTGAACCCTACCCACACTGTCCCTTTAAGTTAGCCCTTAGGTCATTGACCTTTAGGCCACTCCAATTCTGGGCATTCAAATTTCATGCAACAGGTGGCATGGGAATGCGGTTACCCTGGTGGCGCTTAGATGCTATTGCCAGGTGGACGCTGGCATGCTGCAGCTAGCGGGCGCAGGTGGGAATGCAGATAGGCCCATCTGAGAGGAACTTTGGTCTAGTCCCTCACCTTCACCTCCTTGGCAGACGGCCTTGCTTTGGCTTTCCCGTGTCCATGGAAGAGGTCCTGTTTGCTCCTTTCCACACACAGAATGGATTTGTGGTGGCCTTTCTTGTCTTAATAAAGTTCTTTGTTTGCTTGCTTTAAAGCAGAATGAATCACATTTTAAGTTGGCATCTCATTGGAAGTTAGATCATGGCACGCTCTATTTTAGCTCCTGATACCATAGAGTTAGCTCCTGCTTACTGGGTGATGTTATATTACGGGGAATTATACTGCGTAATGCTGGCTAGCATTTTCATGGTCTTGCACGTGCTGGCAGGTCTAAAATAGAGGCTGGGTGGGTTAAGTTAGTGTGGAGGAAGGGAAAAGGTAAGGTAGCTTTCCTAGTGTGTTGCTGCATACAATTGAGAAGCACCAGAGTACTCTGTTTGGGTTTGTTTCTAACTGCTCTCTGTTGAGGGCATCTAGGCATTTGTGCCCATATTGGGGGGCCTTGTGCACAAGTGGCGCTAGAATGCATTGCTAAGTGTAGTTGTATGTAAGTTGGTTGTAGAGTCCTTTTGTTTGGTATCTCTGGGCAGGGATTTTACCTGATACACAGGAGCTGTTTGACCTTTGGCTCGTCAAATCTTTATTTCTGTCCCTGGACGGAATTGTTATCTTCAGTGGTGCAGCAAAGTCCAAGCCCATCAACTGAAGGGTCACCCGAGTGATCCAACACACACGCCCTGGTCCCTGCTTGCTGGTACTCTGGCACATTGGAATAACAAAGAGCATATTGGTGCTCGCTCACAGGGCCCGGCTAAACATTTGTCAGGGCCCATTTCAATTTGATTCGCCCCCCCCCACCTCCCCCCATTGCCTAAAGTCAGACGGGGCGGACACAGTCTGGGGCACCATTGGTTGCTTAAATAAGAATGGATGCAAAGGAATGCTCTTTAGGGGCAGTCAGCCAGGGCGGCGCTGAAATACTTAACTGCCACTGAAAAGTTAGTAATTGCACTGTCAGCAAGGTACAAACGGGGATGAAACCAGAGTAAAAGGCAAAGAGTTGATAACACTGCTGGAAGCTGTGTGCTATTAGAGTCTCTAACCTGCTGCAAAGCGCACATTTAAAGTCTTCAGTTAAGGTGACTGCAGCAGCCAGCAAAGGGCAGCCTGTAACATGCACACAAGGCAAAGTGCCCATTTAATGCCATGATGGAAAGACATATGTTGCTGTGTAGTATAACTGAAAACCGTGACGGTTGCTTAGGCCTCCCCCTAACACCCCTCCCCTACCAGAAGCTCTTGAACACATACACAGAACAACAGAATCGCAACACTGTGGGGCTGTTAGGCATACAAGGCACTGATATGTTCTTTTTTGTCTTCTGAACCTGTCCAGCAAAAGATATGCAGAACTCTAACTTCGCACCTTGAAACACTTGTGTATAGGCGTGTTACAAATTACAAATAACATATCATAAGATATGCATTTACATGATCAGAAGCAGAAGTGACATCACAGTAAATAACATTAAGCAGTGACATCAGTCTTCAATACTCTAGGACACCATTGGTAAAGACATTAAAAGACTTTTTTTGTGTAAGCCAAGAGAATGTGCTGTGCAATATATAAATATTGACTATTAGAAATATGCAACAACTCAATAGTTTAGTAAACCTTGAGGGTTTTTCTTCATAGCAAAAATTGCAAACGAAATCACTTCTAGCGACACCCAATATCAGCAGATCAGGCACATTGAGATTAAATGATTCGCCCAGTATTACACATTTCGCTAAAGTGGTGAAATCAGTATTTGGACCCAGGCTGTGATTTAAGCACTTCATTACATAGCTTCCCAGTGATGGGTCCCAAATATGTTTTACGGTTTAGGTTCCCAAAAAAGAAAATAATTTGTTTTTCTATAAATGCCTTGAAAAACACACAAGACATTATATACATTCTTATAGAAATAGGTCAAGCAAAAAGAAATGTATAGAATTCTTTTTGCAACGCTGAATGCATGATTGCAGTAGCAAACTACAAAGGAATGTGAACCTAAAAACAATATCATTTGGTTTTAAAAATAGGTATTCACAGTGAAAGAGAATTCAATATAAGGTAATCTGCTTGAGACATTAGCAGCGTTATACTCCCCTCCCATTTATTATCACCCACCAATCGCACCTTTTAAGGGACAACTGTGCTTACCCAGCCTCCCCTATGTCTGGGTCATCAACCTCTAATCGGTTTATTGAAGTGAGGTTGACACAAAGCTGAACCTGAGGTTTCTGGCATGCAGTAGCAAAGACGCAGTGCCTTTTTCTTTCTCCATTTCTGCCAAAGGTTCTTCGTTTTAAAGTTCCCGTTCTCTTCCTAATTATGCATACTCTCCAGCATTCCTTTGCTCATTTCTTCCTCCCTTGTTTACCCACGTCACACCATTTGCCTTTACATTGCTGCCCCTCCACTCCCCATTCCTCACTCACTTGCCTCGCTTCTCTCCCTTTCTCCTGCCCTCCCTCACTCTTAATTTCTCCTGACTCTTTAAACCTCCAGTATTCCTCATTCTCCTTACACTCCTGAACGCCCCATCTATTTCCCCTCCCTTTAATTCTCTTCACCCTGCATTTCCCTTTACTTGTGTCCCTCATTAATGATTTGCCCCATAATCCGTACCCATTCACCCTTACAGGGCTCAGTTAAATCACCTTATCTTCTGCCTTCCCTTGCCCTCAATCTCTCCCTCACGTTTCTGCCCGCCTTCATTCTCCATCTACTGTCCCATCAGTGTTCATGTTGCCCGTTCCTTCTCTACTTTTCTCCCTCACAATCCTGCCCTTATTTCCTCCCTATTTCCATTCACTACCCTGTAGAGGGCCTGTGGAACTGAAGGAGAAATGGGGATCGTGGGTTGGCGTTAAGGGGTCTTGCAAGTGCCACAACCAGCATCCACAGAAAATGGTAACCCTGGGTATGTTTGAGATTAAAAGGTGAGCTCCTTTAAGTCTGTGATGTTCAATGACATTTCAAGTGTGTGGGGTAAGGACGCCAGGGACATGAACAACATGGTTCTGCATGTTGTAGGAATTATCCTGTGATATCACATCCTGTAACGTCCCGTCCCATTGCCCATGTTATTGCCCAATGCCTCCTTCTCCAGCATGGGGTCTGGCATGGATTCACATGCTCATGAATATTCCCCGTCGTCAGGCTGGGAATCCTCGGTAAAGAAAAAACCAGTATCAGTTTCGTTTCTGATCTGTCTTTCGTAGTAATAACCAATCACTGGTCTCTGCGTCATACTGACCACAGCCAATGACTGCCCTCTACCTAAGCACCGCCTCTGGCAGCCATCTTCAGATTTTTACCGCACGTTCATGTGTTGGGATCCTCGTGCTATTGCTCTCGAGCGTTAGTGCTATTTTTTCGCGCTTTTTCACAAAAACTTCGATTCTTTCGGTCAAAAGAGCCTCAAGCTCCACCGATCCTACATCCGATCAACGGGGACCCGTGTCGGATTCATCTGTGCCCCTCAAGGGTGAAGATTTCGTCGAGCTACACTTCGGAGGACTCCAGAAGCTTCTCAGGCCCGGTCTCGGAGATGGCCCAGGAGAAGGGAAGCTCGACGCCCGGAAAGCTGTTCAGGGCCTGCCCTGGATGCCAGCTGCAGAACGTCTTCAAGGAGGACGAACACTCTTTCTGCCTTTACTGCCTTCATGGGGACAAGACGCACGTGGAGAAGGACTGTGCGTTTTGCGGCAACATGTCGGAACGGACCATGAAGGACCGCCATCAACGTCTCGCCAGCTGGCTGGAGGGTAAGAGCCCGTCTGGCGAGAAGAAGAAGAAATCTGAGCGGTCTTCTAAGACCTTTGAGGGCGCCCCGGCGACGGGGGCCCAACATAAGGCCAAGCACCGCGAGTCCGCTGGCACCGGGAGCGCCGAACGGTCGGGCTCTACGGGCGCCAGGCAGGGCGCACCCTCCCCGGCACCATCAACCACGAGCCAATGCTCTGGGTCGGGTAAGAGGAAGGCCGAGCACCCGGCGAAGCTCCTGGAGAGACCCCGGTCGAGCTCTAAGGCAGAGGAGGAGCGTGGCAGTGCCCCCTCCCTCAAGGATAAGGCGGTGAGCGCACCTAAGGTGGTGAAGGCCTTGATCCATTCGACCAAGCCCTCTATCGAAACGGTCGCGGCGGCCCTGGCCCAGCCTGTGGAGGCTGCACCAGTGGTGGCGGCCTCGGGGCCCAGAATCTCCCTGCCTCCTCGGAGGGAGTCTTCTTTCGTGCCCATCGATAGGACCCCCGTGAAACCCTCCGTGGGGAAGAAGGGGGGGCAGGGCGTCGTCGTAGATTCGGCCTCAACCTCAGAAGAGGAACTGATCGAGGTCTTAAGCCACGGCCTAGGCGTGGAACAAGACCAGCCCGTCGGAATGGGCCCCGACGCAGGTGACGACGACGACATCGTCGAGGATACCGACGGGGCCCCTGCTCGCCCGTCGGATTCCCCTCTGCCAGCGCCGCAAGACAACTCAGCGGCCATTTTGTTGGCTATACAGTCCTTATGCTCCGAGATAAGGACGAGACTACCGTTACCGACGGAGGAACCTCTCCCGTCGGGGGATCCAGAACCGGGACCTTCTGGTGTTCCCCCTACCAAGAAAAGAAGGATTCATCCACCGCCTCCTTTTCAACCGTCGCGCCCCGTCCAGCCCTCCTCCCCGTCCACCCGAGGGGATGATACGGGGACTGACACGGCAGCGACGGGTACGGACGACGAGGCATACGACGAGGATTTTCCGTCGTCGCCTCCCACCAGGGCTTCTCCGCCCGACGAGATTGGATCGTTCCACTCAATGATCGCCAGGGCATCCGAGCTTTTCCAACTCTGCCCTGAGGAGAAGAAAAAGGAAGGCTTCCTTTACCAACGGCGCGAGACCAAGAGGAAGACGGTCCTCGCAGTGCCTCTGTTGGACGACATTTGGGATGAGGGCCTTTCCCTCCTCAAGAACCCTTCCACGACGCCAGCGAAAAGAGACCGGTACGAGAAAAAGTACCGGGTCCCGGACTCGGCCCCCCTATGCCTCCGGGCGCAGCCTACCCCGGACTCCGTCGTCTCCGCGGCAGCCAGGAAGAAAGCGGGGGGGGGTGCGGCCTCCACGTCGACTTCCCCGCCGGACGGCGAGGGAAAGAAATTGGATGCCATGGGACGCAGAGTCATCTCGTCGGCGGCGACGACGATTAAAGCGGCCAACGCCTTGGCTATCGTGGCCCGCTACGACAGGCAACTCTGGTACAAGATAGCTCCCCTGCTGGATTTTCTGCCGGACGACAAGAGGGCGGAGGCCCTTGAGATCCTGCAGGAAGGTGAGGTGGCCTCGGACCACGCCATCACCGTGGCGACGGACATCGCCGACACTGGGTTCCGCCAGATGGGCAACGGCGTTTGCCTTCGACGTCGCGGATGGCTCAAGGCTACGGACTTTCGGCAGGACGTCCAGACCAGGGTCCTGGACATGCCCTTCGACGGGAACAACCTGTTTGGGAAGACAGTGGACGATTCCCTTCAGGCCATCAAGGCGGATACTGAGACGGCCCGGGCCCTTGGAGTACTGCAGCAACGGCGGACGCCCTTTCGGAGCGGCGGAGGCAAGGGCGCCTCCAAAGGTTCCGGCGGCGGTTTCGCTTCCTACCGTCAAGCGGCCCGCTCGTCGTCGCAAGAGGCCTACAGAGGACGAGGCAAGTCTGGCGGACCCCGCCGTCGTCGCCAAGGAGGCCAAGGCGGCAAGGCCGCGTCCAAGCAGGATTGAACCGGCCGTGGGGTCGGGCCCCCACCGAAGCACCCCGGTGGGAGGCCGGCTGGCGGGCTTCGTCAGCGGGTGGGAGTCCATCTCCACCGACCGTTGGGTGCTGGACGCCCTGGCCCGGGGCCACGCGCTCGAGTTTCAAAGAAGGTGCCCGCGCGTCCCCCCCGTGGCCAGGAAAGAACTTCACGTCCCTCAACTTCTCCTGGAGGTAAAGGCGATGCTCAGAAAGGGCGCCATCGAACTCGTCCCAAAGAGGCTTCGGGGCTCCGGAGTCTACTCGCGTTACTTCCTCGTGAAGAAGAAGACGGGAGGATGGCGCCCCATCCTGGACCTGCGACGCCTGAACAAGTTCATCAAGGCGCAGAAGTTCCGGATGGTCACCCTCCAGCACGTCCTGGGTCAGCTGGAGGAAGGAGACTTCCTATCGTCGTTGGATTTGGAGGATGCCTACTTCCACATTCCCATCCTAAAGGGGCACCGAAAATTCCTCAGATTCGTGGTCCAAGGGCGTCATTACCAGTTCAAAGCCCTTCCCTTCGGACTGCGGTCGGCACCCAGGGTTTTCACCAAGTGCCTCGCACCGGTGGCGGCGCAGCTGCGCCGCGAGGGGATTCACGTCTACCCCTACCTGGACGACTGGCTCATCCGCGCCAAGACGAGGGAGCTCGCCGTGGTCCACACGGCAAGGACCGTCCAACTCCTCACGGACCTGGGATTCTCCGTGAACTACGAAAGGATCAAGCTCGACGAGAGTTTCCGACGAGCGATACGGTGGTGGGGCACCCGCGCGCATCTGACGGCGGGCATGGACTTCCAGACCCCAGCCCACCAGGTGACTGTGACCACGGATGCCTCCCTAGAAGGGTGGGGAGCGCACACCGAAAATCTGCACGCAAGGGGACTCTGGCTCCCGACGGAGAAGTCCCTGCATATCAACGTCCTGGAGCTCCGTGCAGTGTTTTGGGCCCTCAGGTCCTTCCTTCCGTCCCTCAAGGGCAAGGTGGTGAGGATCTTCACCAACAACACCACCACCATGTTTTACATCAGGAAACAGGGCGGAACCAGGTCCCCAGCGCTGTCCAAGGAGGCGCAGGACCTGTGGCATTGGGCCGTCGCCCAAGGGATTCTTCTGGTGCCGTTTCATCTGGCAGGGATAAAAAACACCATCGCCGACTCACTCAGCAGGGAGCTGCGCTCGTGCCACGAGTGGGAACTACGGCAGGATCTGGTGGATCGCCTCTTCCGACGGTGGGGCACACCCCAGATCGACCTGTTCGCGACGGCGACGAACACCAAGTGCCGGAGGTTCGCCAGCAGGTTTCCCCAGACGAGGAGCATGGGCGATGCTTTCTCGTTCCCCTGGGAGGGCCTGTTCCTCTACGCGTTCCCTCCCTTGCCTCTGCTAATCCGGCTCGTCAACCAGCTCAAGAGGTCACGGTGCAGGATGATCCTCGTCGCACCTGCGTGGCCGAGGCAGATATGGTTCCCGGACCTTCTGGACTTGTCGGCGTCCCCGCCAATCAAGCTGCCGGCGGACGCGGATCTACTCTCCAGGGAAGGAGGCGCCATCCTCCACCACGACCCGAAGTCGCTGAACTTGCAGGCCTGGCTCCTGCAGCGCTAGAGTTTGGAGGATACGACATACCGGCCGATTGCAGAGAGGTTCTTGCAAAGGCCAGGGCGTCCTCGACTCTTAAATGCTACGGACACAAATGGAAGAGGTTTTCTGTCTGGTGCCACGCACAGAAGATTAACCCTCTACGGATTACGGCTCCCCAAGTGCTGCCGTACCTGCTGACGCTGGCCAAAGCTGGTCTGGCACACGCGTCCATCAAGATTCATCTTGCTGCGATCTCCCGATACACCAGAACCACGGGCCGGACGTCCTTGTGGTCTCATCGTCTGGTGAAAGAGTTCATGAAGGGACTGTTCAGATCGTTCCCGCCGGTGAAGGCTCCGGCCCCGGCGTGGGAGCTCAACGTGGTGCTGACCAAACTCATGGGACCTCCGTTCGAGCCTCTGCACTCGGCCCCGTTGAAGTTTCTATCGTGGAAAACAGCTTTTCTCGTGGCCATCACCTCCGCACGACGAGTGGGAGAGATCCAGGCCCTTTCCTGCAAGGCCCCGTACTTGACTTTCCACGACACGAGGGTAGTGCTCAGGACGCACCCCTCCTTCATGCCCAAGGTACCGTCGGACTTTCATCTCAACGAACCCTTGGTGTTACCTGTGTTCTTCCCGTCGCCTTCGTCGCCGGCTGAGAGGACTTTGCACTCGCTGGATGTAGCTAGAGCGCTGAAGTTCTACGTGGACCGCACGAAAGGTTTTCGGAAGACGTCACAACTCTTTGTGAACTTTGGACCTGTCAATCAGGGGAAGGCTCTCTCGAAGGCTTCCATCTCCAGATGGCTCTCCGGCTGTATCATGTACTGTCACCGGTTGGCAAACCGACCGCTGCCTGGCCGTCCGAGAGCCCATTCCACCAGAGCGATCGCAGCTACCACGGCGTTCCTATCTGGTGTGCCCCTGCTGGACATATGCAGGGCTGCTACGTGGAGGTCGACGCACACCTTCACGAAATTCTACTGCGTCGACCGGGATTCCAGGGAGGAGTCCAGGGTCGGCCAAGCAGTGCTGCGCAACCTGTTCGCCTGAGGTGAGCCTGGTGAGGAGGTAAGATGCTTAATGTTGAGTTGATGTGATGCTTAATGTTGAGCCTTTGCCACCTCCCGTGGTTGTGCATGTGTGTACTGCTATGTATTCTTTATTCATGAGCATGTGAATCCATGCCAGACCCCATGCTGGAGAAGGAACAAGTTACTTACCTGTAACTGTTGTTCTCCAGCATGGGTCTGGCATGGATTCACATGCGAACCCTCCCGCCTACCCCTCTGCGGCTCTTCACTTGGTCATACTGCCACTTCACGTGCTTCCAAATCTGAAGATGGCTGCCAGAGGCGGTGCTTAGGTAGAGGGCAGTCATTGGCTGTGGTCAGTATGACGCAGAGACCAGTGATTGGTTATTACTACGAAAGACAGATCAGAAACGAAACTGATACTGGTTTTTTCTTTACCGAGGATTCCCAGCCTGACGACGGGGAATATTCATGAGCATGTGAATCCATGCCAGACCCATGCTGGAGAACAACAGTTACAGGTAAGTAACTTGTTCCAACCCTATCATTTCCAACATTAGGTTCAGGCTTGATCATTCAATATTACTACCATTGACAGCAAAACCTGGCAAGGAGGGCCAGCTGTCTCTAGCTAGAGTCAGACCCCCAAACACAGAAAGCTAAAAAACACATCATTGTACAAGTCCACCCACCTTAAGCTCTGCCTCCATGACCTGCACACCTGGGGCCTTCTGTCATTTTTGCCGAAGGGGCCCTTTGCCTTAAATCTGCTGCTGTCCAAAGGTGACCCTAATGGGTTTATTCTTGATGGTCCCGTCTGCCGCCCCCCCCGTCCCTCTTTAAATCCCCATTGCAGCTCAAATCACCACTGGATATCGCACCTCGAGACTCCGTAAACCCCTCACAGTAGATCTGGCAATGTCCACAGACATGCAAGGGTGACTCTAGGCCACAGTTGAAATGGACACGTGCTACAATGCAGCCAGGCAACGATATTAAAGTTACTGAGAACCATCTCCTCTGTGGCATATGACCAAACACCTGGTACCTAAGATCCCATTTCATTTGTGTCAGCAACAGGGATTGGGTAGAAGTTACGTGGGGGCCATTTGGGGGACACAACAAGACAAGAGAGGGCTTTCTAAAGTATGAGTAGGATGAGGGGGCACACTGCCCTCCCCGTAATAGAACAAGGGGGCAAACAGGAGGCCCTCTGAAGAAGTTGGGAGCAGGGGAAAATATCTTTGGGCATGTGAGAGGCGGCAACCATAGCGATTTGGGAGTAGCAGGAAATAGCGCAAATAGCACTTCAGTCACCAAGGGGGGAGCAATGCAAACTTGGCATAGCCAAGTCTTTGATACTGTATGTGAAAACATGACTACACACAGCCTGCCAACTGGTTGTTAAAACAAGGATTTAAAGATTTTCCAGTACAATACAAACCTAGAGATTGCTGGCAGATGAGGACTTCCAGACCTATCCAGCCTGTCCTTTCCCTTATCTGCTGGAACACCATAGACTGTTTAGCCTTCTGTCATGTCTTGACCCTTACACTATTGTTAGCAATTATATTGTGTCTCTGGGCTTTACTGTAAAATTGGGATATCCCAGAGCCCCATCTGTTTATTGGGTCTCGGCTTTCAAAGGTCTGCATGTTCAGTGTTGTTCAGTTGGGCACCAGAATGGTCTCCTTGTGGGCTTCCAACTGTACATGTAGGGGACTGCTCTCCGCAGTCAGGGTTTTGAACTAAGTCGTTTCCAGTGTGACCTGATTTGTTTCCACTGACTCTTCTTTTTTTTTTCTCATTTTGTTCTCCAATGTAGTTGCAAGGAGTGCAGAGCCAGTTGGAATTTGTGGAGCAGTCCATGGTGGACAAGTCCTTGGTCAGTCGGCAAGAAGCCAAGATCCGGGAGCTGGACACAAAGCTGGAGTTCGAAAGGACCCAAGTCAAGCGCCTGGAGGTGAGTGGGAGGTTTTTAAGGCAGACTGGCCTCTATAGGAAAACGTGACAAACTTTAACAAGCCAATAACTCTTAAAAGCCAGCTAGGCTGGGGTTTTGTCGGTCACAGGCTGCCCATAGATATCGCTTTTTGTAACCCACTTCTGGGAGACTGTTTTCTAACTTCCATATAGGGCAGCCCGCTTCCGATTGCAGTGTGTAAACACATCCCACTAGACACCAGCAGCCTGTGGAGGGAAAGTACAGCCACTAGTTACCCTCTCTGGTCGATGTGTTCGTGAGCACAAGGCCTACTCTACTGACAGGCCACTCTGAGATCCATTCTTGGTGGAGCACCCCTGTTTTCAAGGCTTGCAGATGAGAACAATATTAAAACATTTCAGATGTGGTGGATAGAGTGGCATAGGGGATGCCTGACTCATCACCAGGTTTGGCACAGCTTTGGAGAATTGTTGTCCTCTTGGTATTTGGTTTCAGACATGGTGCGGTTAGTAGCCACTGCACATTTTTAAGAGCTAGTGTCTACTCAGTGTCCTATGTAACAAATGTGGAGGTCTCTGCCACTTCCACAAAGGTATGTGACAATACCCCTTTCACTGTTCGGCCATTAGCTTAATTTCATATAATGTGTCGCCTAATTGCTAAAGGGATGGAAGTTCCTACCTTCAGTTGGCCCAATCTAATAGGACGGTAGAGGCCTGTTGGCAGAGCACTGTGCGGGAGCCATGGGTTTGTACAAGCATGTGTGCAAATAGGACAGAGTATGTAATAAGTGAAAAAGGACATAGGACTTAAGAATCAAATGCTGTGTTACTCTGATAAACATCTGAATTCACACAATATATCTTGTTTCTAAGGGCAGGCACTGATTACCTGCATTTGTTCATATCATGCTTCTAATGGCAGTTCTTATAGCGTTCTCAGAGCAAGTCACATTACCAGTAACCCTACTTTGCGCAGCAACACTGGATAACGGATGATTTTGTATAGGGTGTCAATCCCTAATTCCTTCCACTTCAAAGCACTCTAGCAAAAGCTGTTATTCCCTCATTTTATAGATTAATTTTATTGATGAGTTTATGGCTTCGAACGTGCATTGATTACTGGATGGGATTGCACCAGAATAATTCTGAGTCCAAATAACTGGACAAACTCAAGATGGCAAGTTGCTGTTTTGTTAGTAATTATCTAAAACAGGGAGTGTACAATGAACGGACGCACGCTCATTCTCTCTGCGAGTTCCACAAAAAATTCAATTATATACTTCTTTATACATTAGAATGATGTCATCCAGATCCAGATATATCCAGATATATAATCATACAGGAGCTAGGTTTGTTATTGGCTGTCCGATATCAGATGGACAACTTATGCCTACTTCTTCATATGTGTAATTTAAGAAAAATCAGTTACACAGTGTATCATTGGTTTCTTAAACTATAAGGTCCTTCTTTATATGCACTAATACAATTGGTTTGGCATGCTTGTGCCTTGTCTGGAACATTCGGTTGAATTAGCAGCACGTAAACCAAGACCCAGGTGCAAGTTGATGGGACATGAGGCTGCCCTATCACCCAATTAGCCCAACATCTCATCACCCATGCCTTCTGCCATGAAATTCTTTGTACTTGGCCTTGTAGAGTATTCTTGTACTGGGAATGCAGCAGGAGTGAGGACACTCGCTATCATGTTGGAACTCCAAGCCCCATTTCCAGCCTTCACTCACGTGACAAGAGATCATGATACTGTTAATTCTGCAATCTTTTAGATGTTTTAAATGAATTAAGACTTGGCATCCTTTGTGTTCTTTCTTGTACCTTAACGTGAGAGGATTCATCCTCTACCCACGCGTTCCTCTTCAGCGTAAATAGCTGACCTCGACTTCTCAGTTCTTAACTTCATGCCAGACAGCCTCCCAAGGCAGCTCCAATAACATGCTATTCTACTGCGACACAGCCTTTCTTTCTTTCTCCATGATTCTTTGGCTTATTATTTAATGATACCAATGTCCAGTGTCTGTACAGTGGCAGCTCCACTTGCATTCTATTTACTACTTATAGCTGGCCAATACGATGACTTGATCTATCTTGAGTTTCAGCGTATGTACATTCTTCAAACTTCTGATTTCTGCAGCATTTTTTACTGTGTACTCTTCTTCTTTTACACTTTAAGGTTCATTTGATTCTTTACTTCGTCATTTTTCTTCTAGGATCCATACATTGTGTTCATTCAGTATTGCAGGACGTCCTGCACTCTTTCTTATGTCATCAGTCCATTTTCTTAGCTCTTTCTCATATTCCTTCAGGGAGTTCCTCCTGTAGACCGTCATCAACTCGAGGTTACATTCAATATGGTTGTCTTAATCGAGTGCAGACTGGCCCACTGTCGGAGGTGAGTGCTTACCTCGTGTAGCTATCCACCTGTATCTGCAACTGCGGCTGAGGCCAGTCCGACTGAAGGATATTGGATGGGTTTAACAGCAGAAGACATTCAACATGTAAAAACGATAACGAAACGGTGAAACTCCTCATTCTCAAAATCTTGAATGGGCATTAAGATTGTAGCAGTTGCAGAGGCAAAGAGAATCCAGAAAACACCACTTTGAATGAGAAGCTCCTGGAGGTGCCACCGCATCTACCATGCGCTCAGTCAACATCCCTCCCATTTCTCTATTTCCTTCCTTTGGTTCCTCAGTGGGTGGACCATTTAGTTGACTGTTCCTTCCTCGGCCATAAAGAAATCGCTTCACATCTGTTGGTGATAGACACAGTCCGAGGTCACAGGATTAGGTTGTAAAAATATCAAATTCACCCAACATATGCCATTGTCTCAGCCTTTTCTGATGAATCATCTTATTCACCGACCAGGGCATTCGTGTCTCTTGTCAGAAGCAATATTAAGTCTTCTATTTTTAACAAAGTTTGAGCTGTTGTTTTCTGTGAGCAATTTTAAACCCATGAGAACCACTCAAGTTCTGGAATCCAGAATATCTTACTTTCCTAAAGACAAATGTTATCAACATTTTAGCAAATTAGTCCAGTGCAAGCATTTCTGTATCCCCCTTCCAAGCACGCGACAAAGGTCAGAACAAGATAATTAAATACTGTTATTTTGACATCCCAATTTTTGAGATTCTTAGAGGAAGTTCTTCCCTGCAGACCCGTTATCTCCTCAGTCCTTTGCCTTGAGCAGCTTCCAGTACTAGGGCACGAGCAGATCAAAAGCAGCATGAAGGACTTGGCTATGGATTGGTAATGATCAGTTCTATTGCGGCTAATGCTCCTCCAGCCTCTAAGCGCCAGACCAGGGATCAAACCCACGTTGCACGGCACCGTGTTGTTCTCAAGGCGAGCGTGTTGCCCTCCTGGCCTGGATAAAGCACATATAAAGTAGGCAGCATATAGCTAACTGTCTCTAGGCCCTGTTGTAAGCTGCAGAAGGTCAGCTTTGTCAGGATCTAAGTTGTGCTTTTGAACACTCAATATGAATACGTGTACAAACTTAACAAAAATGATTGGGGTGGGGAGGGTCTATCCTCTGATTTCCTTGGGGGAAGAAGTACCAAACCATAGGCACCAGCACTGTGAACCGCTTTACTTCCATGGTGGGGCGCAAGGCTTTGACACAGAGGGCAAAGTGTTGGTACTTGATCTGTGCTCGTGTAGCATTTAGGAAGGCACGTTTACTTTTTCTTTCATGACCAGACATGCAATTTTTGTTAATGATATTTTTAGGTGCATTTTCTGAGACACATAAGCATATATCAGGTGCAGTCATCAACTACAGGTGTTATCTAAACTAGACCACGGCAGAATGTGTTTGTTACTGAATATTCCCCACTTTCCCCATCGCTACTTATCATAGCGTCACACTATTTGTTGACGCTGCATTCCAACGCTCGCCTCGGCAGATGGTGAACTTGTCTCCTTCCGTCGGTTTTGCAGTCTCGTTGTCAAAGGATTGGAACGAACGCTCAGCTTCATTTCCCATCCTCCTTTTTCATTCTCATCTTTCCAAATGGAGGAATGCGAGGGAATTTGACTGTGTGGATGGTAGGTGTAGCAGTTGCTCCCAGGAGCTACTCATTCAAATGGTGTTTTCTGGATCCTATTTGCCCCTCAAGTGCTAGAATCTTAAGGCCCCTTATACATTGTGAGAATGAGGCGTGTTATCCTTTCTTACTCAGACAGAGCATTGACTGCATGTGGCCTTTTGAATACTTGATGTCAGGTTTCTTTAATCCCTGTAGCTGTGGATGTCCAAAGTTAACATGGCCTACACACATTGCTCAGACAGATCTGGTACTTGTTATGTAGTCAACTCTTCCGAGTTCTTCTCAATTCTGTGTAAGGTTTAGAGGATGCAGCATTATGTACCAGGAAACGTTATTCCTTCCAATTGAACGTTTTGTTCCTCCTTTTGTTTCTTTAGTACTAGAAATTTTGCTATTTTGTAAAGTTCATGGGTCATCGTCTATGACCTCCTGAATAATGCAAATCTGTGATCCCTATTTAAAGTGCGAGTTATTTAGGACTTTAAGCGAGGAAGAGACATTCATAAGTGTTCAGCTCCAACCTAAGATACGCTTTAGTGCTTCCTTTTCTACCCAAGCATAACTGCTTTAAGATTTATTTTAGGGAAACACTTAAGTTAATTAGGGCTGAAAAGTTGTTCAGTTTCATGCTTTGCATGTAGTACCCATCCATCGCATTGCTTCCAATCCTCTTTGCTAATCCTTGCACTGCTGCTCGGTGGTTATTAGCCACTTTTGGCCTACTATTGGCCTACTTTTGTTGCTAAAAGGGCTTTGGTGGAATGAGAAATCATTTAAAATGAAAAGGCAACTCCATGTACCTTACAGACCTCCCATGAAAGAAAGCTGTTTCAGAGTAAGGGATTTCAGGATCATTAATGTTTGCATCAAATTGCAGTTTCCAGTGACCATTCGCCCACCTCAGACTGCATGGCAGAAATCTTGGGGAATAGCACTTTTGCAGAAATTAATAAAGAAGCTGTTTGTTGGAGTGTAGAAGAATGCACGTTCTGTAAAAGCTACGTGCATACTGATTCCATGGCAGCATGGTCAAATTGGCCTCAGGGCAACTTGACACTGTTTCTGACGCTTGAAGAATCAAAATTAGACGACTGTGTAACTGAATCAGAGATCATCCCAGTGTGGTGTGTTGGACATGGACAACTCCATAGTTCTGCCACCTGAATAGAAAGGTCTTTTCTGGCTTTCCTAAATTAAAGGATGCAAAATCGAAAACCGCGAAAGTACCAAACAGGTTGAGTACACTACAGGGAATACATTTTTCTGTAATTAAATGAGTCTGTTACAAAGTATGGTCTGCTATCTTTACTCGTTGTATAGCCCTCCATTGTGCTTAGACTTCAACTTCCATCAACCCCAGCCAGCACATCCAGTGGTGAAAGCACATGGGATTTGTAGTCCAAAACATTTGGAGGGCAACATAATGAAACGAATAACAACCATACCGCATATGAAAGACAAGACGGTCTTTAAATCTACAAACCTTACCACCAGTAGCACATGAAGAAATCTCTTATGTGGTAGCATTCTGAGCTCTGTTAAATAGTGGCACATTTCTTTGTTGACTTTAGAATGATGCACTGCCATAATCAAGTCCGTATGACACGCATACAGTGGTCAAATATCTCCAGTAAAGGTTATTGGCGAAAAGAATCCAAACATGTGTGATTGAATTCATCAGAGGGGTGCACGCACTCGGGCCAGCGGTATGTGAACTCCAAGGTTTACTGGGGATCTAGCTCAGAATACTTTCTGGCCCACCTCTGCTTCAGATAGCAGTGGATCTGGGTTGTGTCAACGTGTATAAACAAGCAGGCTGTAACCCATTGCCTGCCCTAGTGATGTATATATGCATATAAAATAAAAATGGTTTGGTCCTTAGAAAGTACATACCTCCCAGATGTGCCCCCCCTCCCCAAACCCCACTGTTCGCAGTCGAAACATTTCTTTTTGTCTGCAGATGTCCAATCCTCCACAGAATGGTGGGAATGGTGCAGGCATGCCAATGGTTGTGGGAGCCATTAATGGTGCCACAGAGAACAGATTTTGACATCAAATTAAAAAGGAAAATGACTGCTCTTGTTTTAAGAGTTATGAGCAGAAGTACTTCAAAGCTTGGTTATCCGCAGTTGTTGTTTGGCAGTGAAGAATGCTGGCAACATATTCACAAGGATCAGAGCATAGACACCGCTGCCCTCTGCCACCATCCTGCGTTCACTTATGAGATCAGCATACGCTCGGCCCCCATCCCATTGAAAGCTAATTACTTAATGCCCTCCTCCCATTGGATGTTCGTTTTTCTAAGCTTCACATCTGTAACATAAGGCCCTGCAACCTCTGCCCGCCAGATGTTTTTGGACTACTACCAATAGCCCTCACCAGCATAATCAATGTTGAGAGAACATGGGAGACATTGTACAAACCAGCTAAAAAGGTCCCACGCTAAAGACTAAAAAGCTATGCCTAAGAACAGAGGGCAGAAATTCACGATTCATAAAGCCTGCCCTCCTCAAAACCAGGTGCCCAACATGCCTAATCCGGCCTGCTAAGGAGAATGAACGAGGCTAGTTGGGGACTTACCGATTGCGCAACGTTGTACGGTCCTCAACAAAATGGAATCACTTAAGGAAGTTAAGAGCAAAAAAACGAAACCAATTTGTTCCATCATTCTCCCCTTGTGATTTTGTAAGCATGTGGCTCTACAAAACTACAAAAGATGCCTTCACCACAGACCTGTATGCGTCAATATGTCCTCAGCTTGATCCCTCACACACTTGGGAATCGAGGCACAAGGCGAAAGGCAGAACTAAATTGGAAATGTGGGGCGTTTCATCTTTCATTCAAGAGTCCGTATCAGACCAGTGCCTTTCATTAAGGGGCCTCTAAATGAATGTTTTGCTGCAGGTGTTTGGCACACATTTCATTTTGCAGCCACTCCAAAGCTCTTGTCCACTTGCAGAAGGTGTCATGGTGCAGGTTGGGCTCGCTAGTTGATCTCCCAATTAGTTATCTCGCCAGGAGTTTGAATGAACGTGACAATCCGGGTGTTGTACTCTGTGCTTTGGTTCCTCTGCCCACAAAAACTTGAAGCACTTCGACATAATCTCTCTGCCAGTCTAATTACAAAGAGGCAAACTGTGTTCTGTGCCAGTAGAGATGGGGTGTCTGTCATGCCTGGTGGCTACTAACACTGTTACTCTTCAACGATAAGTGAAGGACTTCTGGCTTCAGCACCTTTCATCCTCTCAAAATTCAGTAAAAATAATATTCTTCATTCCCACCTGTACCCCCCCAAGCTCCTCCTCTGGGGAACCCTGTTTGAGCTTTATCACTGAAGTAGAAAGCCTCGGCCAAAGGCGGACCGAAGCAGGTGGCATTGCCTAAAGAAGGCTGCTGACCTGGCCGCGCTGGACCTCAGCAGCTGCCCTTTAGTAATCGGTATGCAGCGGAGACCGTGGTGCCATCTGGACCAACTCTGCCTTGTCCCCTGCTGATCTTAGAAGACTGCTGGATGCCAGCTGATGTGGCCTAAGGGAGCCTTCGCTTGATGCCATCCAGCCCCGTTGCCCTGCGATTATTTATGCAGTTTTATAGAGCGTGGACTAGGCTCGGGTGGAAACAGAACGTTGCACAGGAATTGGAGGAAGAGCATTTTATAATTACATAGATCAGTAGCAGAAGAGTAACTGTTTGCATTAAAGTTGTTTATACTACACATTGCAATTATCTAAGGAGTTGGACAGGTGTTAGAGGAGATCTCGGAGACCTTTGTTATCTGTTAAGATTACATAACGGAAGATCAGAGTTATTAAGAGTAAGTATAGAAGGTACTAGCAACTGTTGGGGTGACAAAGAGGAAAAGGAGAGGGCAGCAACCGAGACGTTACCTACTATCTTAAGGGGAAAGTGGGAAAAGGAGCAGGAAAATGAACTGATCATGTCTGGTCATGCGGTGTAAATCTTTGTGGTGTTTAATAACTGGTCTTCGTAAAAAGAAAGGTGTGAGCAAAAAGGCTAAATGTGGGCTCACCATGTCAGACTCTCGTGCCAGCGGCTGTCTCGAAAAGATTGGGAGAGATGCGTGAGAAACCAAAGGGTGTCTCACCCGCTAGTCCTCGGGGACTCGTCATCCGGAGGATAGCACAGGGGCAACACGCTGGTCTTGGAAGCAAGACCACGCAGAGCAACAGAGGCTTGAATCCCGGATCCGCACTTAATAGCGTACCTGAGTTCAGTTTCTAAGTACGTTTAAAAAAATAAATTAAATAAAATCCAGGTGGCCAGGACACGGCCATTGCTTTTGGATCCAGTTCCTGGGGGTGGACCAGTGCGCGAGGATCTCCTGGGTGAGGGGTCTTCGGAGAGTGGAGGTGAGACAACCAATGGTGAGATGCAGATTTCCCCCTTTTCTGTTCATCTACCCCATCCTATTTTATAGGATTTACCTAAGTTCCAACCCCCCCACTTTTTTACATAAACACTGGGCCGAGGAAGAGGGTGACTGAGAGGAACCAGACTGACTCTCTCACATCGTAGTGGACATGTCCCGTTAATCGGGTCAGGCAAAGTCAAACACTTTACACTAAGTGCATACACCTGATACCAGTTAGCTCTTCTCACACAGATAAAAGCAACACCTAAAGACACACTCTGAGCAAGGCAGCATAGGAGTACGAGCAGAACTTCTGAGATGAAGGCACACCTACTGGAGCAGAGCAGTGGACCAAGGGACAAGAGCAGTGGGCCGAAAACGCCAAGGATTCCCTACTGGAGGTTGTTGCCTCCGACAGGCCGCTAAAGACATGTGGAGAAGCCCAGATCCCACAAGTGAGTATTGCATTGGGTTTCAAGGACGCCAGCGACCCTCCTGGGCGAACGTCCGCGTTGGGGAGGCGAGGTCAAGCATGTGGTACTAGCCTTGACTTGTGAATTGGAAATAGCGAAGCAAGAAAGAAACGCACACAGCCAGTGAGTTGGCAAGTGACCTGAGAGACCGGTGTGTGTTAAAGTGAATGAAGTGGCAACATTATATCACAAGTGAAGGCTGCACGTGTGTGGATGAGATGCGAGGAAAGGCAGACCTGTGAATGAACTTTGAAGTAAAAGGCAGCTGTAAGATCAGCCATACTAAGTAACAAAGTGGTCTGGCAAAAGAAAGTAGCCAATTTGAAAGTCTCTGTGAAAGGTACATTATTTGAAGCTAAAAATTGAATAAACAGCAAAAGTGAATTTAGCGGGAGTAAACATGAACTTTGAGTTGAAGTGGTCCTGCGACAGTCCGTAAAAGGAACCCACACACATTCGAATGTCTTCCACATCCGAAAGGGATCTAAGCCTGATTGAGGGGGACCCGAAGAACAAGAAGCTTGGGGAAGAGAGACCCTTTGCAAGTTTGCATTGAGCTGTGATGTGAGAGGTCTGAGCCTGACAGAGGGGTTTCTTTGTGAACTGTGTGCTGTAAGGTCTGAGCCCGGCAGAGAGGGACCTTTATAAACTTTACATTGGAATACAATTATAAAAGTCACAAAAGACTTTAACGTGGAGGGCCAGGCGGGCCTCAATCCCCGGTTTGGAACTACTTAGAGTGTTAGAAACCGAGCCAGAGTGTGTCATCCTGCCTACAAAGACAGCCTTACTCTGTGATGTTTAACGTGAGGAGGAGAGCTGGTTCAACTATCTTTATTTTTTTGAACACTGATTTTTCCTTTGCATACAATTCTCCTTTTCTACACTTTTTTTGTACAAGAGATAGGGAAGGCATTAGGTTTTGTTCGCATAGGCCATTTTGATTCGACCGACTTAATTTGGACTGTTTTGTTTATCGTTTGATGGTTGAGACTACTCCCATCTTAGTTAAAGGACAAACTAGGAGTTTCTCCAACCCCAACATTTTCAGTAAAGCTTTTACAAATTGTATCCATTGTATCTGTGTCATACTTGTGATACCATTCCTTCCCTACAGGAGCCTTTCCCTGCAAGGCATTGCTGTAGCCGGGATTTCCTGACAGGGCGGGGCAGCACCTTGTGGCCATGGCCTAAACGAGGAACCCCCACAAAGTAAAGGAGATGTATTTATTTTAGCAGGGAACTTTATTATGGGACTAAACTAAGCAGTTTAAAAACAAAAGGGGCTTTACTCTCTGATTCAGTATGTTGATTTAGAAGATTAGCCTGCCAACCTGGGTTGTGTGAGGGCCCTGAGACCAGATTAAACAATTGCTTGTCAATTCACTAAAATATTCGCATTTACTAGGAAGACCTGTCACTTGCAATTACTTCTCCAAAGGTTGTTTATCCACTCGTTGTTGGGCCTCTTCAGGAGGCCAAGGCACCCATATGTGCTGGATGTCACATGGGAGTATCTAGACTGGCAGGAGTGAGGAGACAAACTGTGAGGAATTCAACCATCCGCACGGTGAGTGTGCACTCGCCTGGACTTTTTGGGCATTTTAAAAGAAATTGAATGATAGTAGATCAATCTCCAGAAAATGTGTGGGGCTAATCGGCACACATTTTCCTATGCTCACTGCACGACATACTCCTAGACCCTTGCACTCTGGGTGGACACAGCCTACAGAGCTGTCCCCCCTTTCATATTTAGTTGGTAAATGACAGCCAAGAGTACAACACGGCACCTCAGAAGGGGAATGGCAAAACCTTCCTCTTGCCATGGCCAGCCCAATTAACTAACAAAGGTTCCATGTATCCGCCACATCCCTTTGTTAGCTCTGCTGTTGGAAGCTTTGCATACTAATCAGAGTTAATTCAAACAGGCCCACAGGGGGCCTGGTCGCAGGAATAACAAAAGACAGGAAAACCCCATCAACCTTTGATATGCATCTATGCCAACCTAAAGCCAGCTCCTGCCTCTTAGTATCAAGGGCAGTGACCTGTCCTGTCTGGGACAGCTGTTTACAGTAGTCATCCCCGCAGTGAGACCCCATCCAGAAGGTACGTGTATGTGGCTTGGCAACGACCCGAAGTCTGGTGTCACCGCTGCTTCAAGGGAGACCTGCCGCTTTAATCAGGAACAACAGAGAGCTCAATTAACCAGAGATACCCTTTGATCCACAATAGAGAGGACTATGGGTGGGACTTGTTTTCACCCCTTTACCTTTTATTTTGCAAAGCACTCTGGTTATGACCCCAGGCATAAAGAAGATTGTTGGTGGAGACCCAGGATTGGTTCATTAAGGTAGGCTTAGCCTACGCCAATCACTGTGGCCCATTTGGCTTTAAAAGAGGGTTGAGCCCCTCTTTTGGGCAGATCTGAAGACTTTGCAAGGAGTAACAAGAAGAACTAATTTGGACCCTGGTTAAAGGTACAGTGCCTTACACATTCCGCCAGTGAAGGAAGGCCAGGGCTTCCAAAGAGGGAAGAAATATCCCCCCCATAAGCATCTCCAAGGGAACATAGGAAGATACTGAATCCAGAGGACCCTCCAACAGCTTCAGAACTGGTACCCAGCCAGCACACAGCATGCCCTGCTAGGCTCTGCGAGCAAGCTTGCTAGGTTGGAAGTGTCACAGTCTCTGAACCAAACCAAGGACAAGGTTGTTGCCTGCAACACTGTGCTCAGCTTTGGGCCATCCGCCTTAAAGGACAACACAAGCCCAGTGAAGAAGCTAGGAAGAGTGTATCGTCAAGCATCAACCCGTGTCCCCCTTAAGGGAAATTTTCGATCCAGTCGAACTCCTCAAGCTGCAACCGACTGCACTGCTGACTGTTACGCCGCAGTCCCTCACGCTGTCCGAGATGCTTCGTCCAGTCCTTAAGACCCGCCAACCAGCACTGAGACAGCGATTGCTGACCCAGAGCCGTCGTGTAGGCCTGCCTGCAGCTGTCCGTCCAGCCTTGCTCGCCGAACTGCCTGCCGCTGAGACCTGCAGCTGTCTCCCGTCTTGAACTCTGCTCTGAAGCTGCAAAGCGCCCTGAAACTGACTGCACGGCTGAGCTTCTACAAGCACAAGGTACATTTTAGTTCTGTCCCCCTAGTCCTTCTCCGAAGGCCTTTAGTGACGTTTTACGACCCATTACTCCCTTTGTGCTGAAACCAAGTATCCTTGAACTACTGCGATTAATTTCTTTACTGACTACCCCCTCCTGTCAGTATCCAGAGTGCATCCCTTTTTCTTATTGAAACTGTACTCTGAATTCCTTTACACAGTGGGTTGTAGTGTGCTAGAACTGTCTGTTGTGATGATAATAAAGTAGATCTTTTTATGCAACCTTGACAGGGACTCCATTTTATCATTGGGTAATAATTGTATTGTCGCTGTGTTGCAACTAACCAACGATCCACAACCTTCTGGAGATAAGCCTGCCGTTCCATCCACATTATCAAAATTGGACAAAGAGGTATCGGGAGGATAGCTCGGGGGCATTGCACTCGCTTTGAAAGCAAGAAGACGCGGAGCAACACAGGTTCGATCCCTGGGTCCGTGCTTTGAAACCTCTGGGTATGAAGTGCGTTATAAATAACAAATTATATTTATAATTTGTTTGTGTTCCCAATCTGTTCGGATCCCTTCTGGTGTACTAGAGGTGTGGGGCTGATTGATGATTTAGAAACCGATATTCATCCCTGGATCACTGGTGCCCCGGAAGTTGATTTGTCGCATAAGGAGTGGGGTGTCTATTCTAGACTGGATTGCCGGCCCATTGGTGGTTGAGCAGCATAAATCATGGTATTTGTAGGGTGATGGCTTGGTCAGAGGGGGTGGGTGGTAGATGGAGAGAGGACAAAAAGAACTAAAAACAGCAGACACAGTGTCCGATGTTAAAGAATTTGATGGTCAAGTTCAGGGACTTCAGGAGGAGGCGAAAATTGGATGGCAATTCATATGGTAATAGTAATAGGTTTGGTGGGCTTCATCGGCCGGTAACGTCCTGGGTTCCGAATTATAGGCCCGAGCAAAGCAACGGCGTTAACCACCAGACCCCAGTACCATTACCAGGCCAGTGAAGCCCACCCAACCCATTATTGGCATTTGCACCCTGGGGTTTCCAATCCAGAAACCCAGGGTGCTGATAGCAATATATTTTCTTTGGATTAAAAGACTTTTCATTTCATTCTTTGAATTTTCAAAGAAAATACTGGCGTACAATGGCCACCATGGAGACGGAAGGCGGGGTTCCATGCGGAGCCCCTCTTCCATTTCCGCAGCGGCTGGCCAGAACAGAGGATGAAGCGGTGGCGGCAGTTGCTGCCACCAAAACAATAAGGGGTGGCGGGGTGGCGAGGAAGCAGCCGTCAGGGTTGCGCCCTGTGTGCTAATGAGTAAACATAGCAAGAGTTGACATTCGAGGCCTACTGCCACTTTATTTCTTGAAAAGGAGAGATTTTAGATTTTTAAACCCTAGTAGGCATTGAGTGCATCAAAGCTCTGGGGGAAGAGCCTGAATTTTGGTGCACCACCTTCAGAAGAATTGAAGATGGGGATTTCCAATCTGAGTTGTTTGCTGCGAAGATCCGTAGGACCTCCAGGAACAGCACGTTTGCCTGTGAGGTGTTTGGTGGAATGCTGGTGTGCCGTTTGGATATACATCTTGCTTCTATGCAAAGTCAGTGGTGCGAAATCAGGACTGGGGCGATATGATAAAAATGTTCTGGTGCCAAAGATGAAGCGGACTGCTGCTTGTTGTATGGCTATTATTAGTGCTGCCCTCTTTTTAGGGAAAGTAAAAGGGTGTTTCCATAGTCCAGTCTAGAAAGAACCGGAGAGCAAACGTCAGATTCAGGGATTCTTTCCAGAATTTAAGTGTTCTCCTTTTTCCAAGTTTACGTGTAGATCCCAGTTCAGTTTGTTGTACATTGCCAAGCATAGCAGTTTAGCTTTGGGTACTAATGGTGCTGCCGTTCCTATGTTTACTTGCTTTATTTTAGAGCTGACCATGAATATTGGACTAGGAGGTTTCATGATGACGATGGGAACAGAAGGAATTCTGTTTCCATCAGATTAAGCTTAAGTCACTGGCACCCAGTTCTGGATTTGCTGCAGACCACTGGCAAGATCTAGTCTTGTTTGGCAGCGACTTTGAAATATAACTGCGTATTACACACGTATTGTTGTATTGAAAGGTAAGTGGTTCGTTGTAGAGATTACATTTCATCATGGAAATGTATCGAGCCTTGCAGAACTCTGTATCCTATGGATAACGGTGTGGCTTTAGCGTCTCCATGTTTTATTACTTAATATTTGGGCTCAGTTTTGTAGGCATGATGGGAACCAATTGTTTCATCTGAGGGGACTGGCTCACAGTTTTTCATCTGTTTGGACCGTTTCGCCTGTATTTTGTACTTCATTTGAGAGGGCCATCTTCCAATTTTTCATGCAAGAAGCTTGTTTAATATATTTCAGCCCAGGGGGTTCCACGACCACATTTCATATCAGTCCAAAATTTTTATGACTTGCCTCTGTAAGCCCATATGTAGGCATGAACAGATGCAAACACTCTGTGGGAGTGAGTGTGTGTGTGTGCACGCGCTCCCTTTCATACACTCGCCTGCATTCCTAAAATAAGCACCCATTTCCCATGGTTTTCACCGCGAACATTAACCCATACCATTTACGCCAGTTTCCGCACATCTTGACCGCTCCAACTGTCCATGCTAGCTGCTAAACATATTGCGGCTAACTTCTTAAATCGATTTCCCCATTTTTGTGCCCATGCTTGCTGGACCAGTGCAACCCACCTACAATCCAGTTAGAACTGGAACCACAGTGAACACCCTTTCCCAGCTTTCTAAGTGGGGACAAGCTGCTTTAGCTTTCACAGACTGGACTAGTCACTGTCTTCCCTTTCACTGAGTGAGCATGCTAACTTCCCCACCTTTCACTGACTGGCCATGCTGCTTGCCCTCATTGTTCTAGCTTACAATATTTTATTAGTATTTTTTATTTTCATAAGAGGGTTGTCAATTTCAGTCAGAAATGACTAACAGTGGAGGGGGCGCTGTTGAACGGCCACAAAATGGCTGTGTCTTGCTGAGCCTCTGTGGGGACTGCCGGCTGATCGCAGATTCATTCCGCATTTCGGACAAGCCGACGCAAATTAACTCAATTATCCATGTAAGAGAACACGTCTCCACTATTTGATTAAGTTTGAGTTCACAACTCCTTGTGACACCGGAGATCTGCAAGTGGCCTGACTGCATCGAACTACACGAGAGCAGGCTCTATCCGTCGCCGGCTACTGGGAGATCAACCATCCAAAGTAGCGCGCACTACAAACTGCAATATCGGATCAGCCAGGGCTGGAGCCCAGCACAACCTATATGGCGGCTCCCGGAGTACATCTACCAACCCACTCAGATCGGTACTCCACCGGGACCATGAGGGACAACGGTTGTAACATGTGTCCCGATCCACTGATGCGTGCTATCCTGCCTAGGACACCACTTCGTTACCCAGTGAGTAGTGCGTGGGGGCAGTCCCAAGATGGGGGGGGATAAATAAAAAACCCTTACCAAGGTGCTACCCTGGGCACCCACGCGCTTCCATCACACAGGGTAAATTAGACACTAAAGACACACTGATACAGGCTGAAACACACCACCACCACTGCCTGCCCGGACCTGATGCTATAACTCCCCAGGATGCCGGAGTCCCGAAACCTGTGGCCACAACCGGCCTACTTATACCTAAATACAATGCAGCAGGTGCTCTCTGAAGCCCGGAAACTGCTGGGAGACTCGGTGGGCGACGTGTACCAGAGCAATAGGAGCCAGTATTTGACACCAACTACAACCGTGACGCTCGGCACTGCTGCGCCCAGAGTGCGGCGGACCTACTATCTAAACCCCCACCCGTAGAACCCGGCGACCACAGTGCAGCAGTGCGGCGCATGACCAGGGACCCTGCTGTGACCACAACATCCAGGTACACGGAAGAAGGGGCGTGGGGGACAAATCCAGAAACTACCAGTCAACGTGTCCCTCATGCTGCACCTCAAACACTGGGGGGGAGAACTATGCTAGTACAGACTGTATTGCACTCTGATCTCACATGCACTAAAGACACGCTCTACTGTAAACGACCCCTTAACAACCGGCAGTGACAAGGCACGAACGGAGAAATATCAAGCATCAACTCGCTGCTGCTGACCACCCACCCGCATATTGCGCACTACACTGGACAAATTGACACTTGTGCCAGGATGACCACTAAATGTGACTGCAGCCCCCACACTGCGCCCTTGCCATTTCTATGGTACACAGTCACTGCCAACTAAAAATAACTCTTAACGGATAACTCAACACCGCCCTCCAGCTACACTACCAAACCTAACTCACTGTAAAACCAACATCACCTTTAAACATAAAGCCTGGCACTCTAAGCGGAGACAAGACAAACTATGCCCGGGGGTGTGGCGGTGCAACCAGAAAAAACAAAATTCCCTGGACGCCTTTACTAGACAGCCCATCCCGGCTCACCCAGAAAAAAACACAAGCTGAGATGCCCACTAGTGAACCCCCGACTGAGTCGCTGAGTCTCGAGCAGGTGCTTGACAGCATGTAAGCCGGGTTTGCTGCATTGAACAATAAACTGGACAGCATCACATCCAACATAAGCACCCTAAATGGCAAGATGGAGATTAGCAGTTACATGTCGGAGGCGGAGACGCATATCGACAATTTGGAGGATAACATGACCACACTGAAGTCCCAAATGTCTAAAGTCAACACGGACTTGAAAAGAGCCTTGCTCAAATGCGACGACCTGGAGTCGCCCTCGCGGAGATGCAACATCCGTATAATTGGGCTACCGGAAGACTTTGGCAAAGCCCCCATTGAAGTGAGCATTGAAAATCTCCTAAAAGGCCTATTTGACCGCCAAAGCTTTTCCACGAAGTTCATAGTTGAAAGAGCGCAGAGAACACCCCGACACGCCCTAAGCCCGGTGCTCTTCCCATGCTGATAATCGCCAACCTACTTAACTACAGGGACTAAGACACAGATCTCACCTCGCCAGGGAAAAGGGACTGTTGCGTTACGCAAATGTGGTACTTCATATATACCCAGACTTTTCCCTGGTGGTCCAACAAGAACGAAGATCCTTCATAGCAGTGAAGCGCATGCTCCCAGAAAGACATAGCGCATGCTGTGCTATTCCCTGTGCGGCTGAGGATCATACATCAGGGCAAGGAATTATTTTTCACCCTCCCGGAGTAAGCAGTAAACTTCATAGAAGCTAGCATCCCGATGAGCTCCAAAGAAGTTTAAGAACTACCCGGAAGAGCACCCCAATCTCCACCTTAAACAGACCAATGGAACAATCCTGCCTGTTAGGCACGGTAGAAGTGGACCATTTACTCGCTTTAACTCACATTACCTATGCATGCTGTAAATTACGCTGTCCTGGCAACATGATTATAGTGCAAAACCTAGCGGGACAATCTGAACTAGACCCATTACTGAAGGGTTAACTACCCAAAGAATCGATCACCGGCACTCCCCGGAAGGCCGGTGAGGTCAATCAGAAGTCCCCTGTGGAAAGTTTGTGGGGAACTGATTCATCACTGTAAGACTACACAAGTTGGGGAGTGTATTGCCGTTCGTTGCAGTGAAATGGTATGGAGAGTGTTATACATGGCCATGTTTGGGAGGGTGATGCAGGAGGGGGGTGGTGGGACAAGTTGGGGTGTAAACACAGGGAAAATGTTCAGCAACATACACGCAAACACACACGCAAACACTCAAAGATACACACCTGACACAATGGGTGAGACACAATATCTACATGACAGCACAACATACACCAATCAGCTGAGCTACCCTGGTGACTATTAAAACCCTCAGCTGGAATGTCTGGGGTCTGGGAAACTACACCAAGGCATAGAAAATTGCTTTCTATGTGCGTAGACGCAAAGTGCAGATCCTATTTCTGCAAGTGACACACGGCATACTCCACGCAATCCAGGGAAGTATTAACTGAAATCCACCAAAACACGACCTTTGTGCAGCTACACACACACACACATAGACCTGCTAGGTCGATACGTCATGGTTCACGGTAAACTATACGACAGAGAAATACTCCTGGGTAATGCATACAGGCCTAACACTGACAACCCAAACTTCTACACCACGATAGCGGACTTGGTAATGAATACAATCCTGAACTTAGACCTGGACTGCATGAGTACTATAGCAAGGCCACCCACGAAAGCCGCGACCTGTATCCTTACCAGAAAGTTTACACCTACAAGACAAATGGCGTACATTACACCCAAAAGAAAGATGCTATACTTACTACTCCATGGTGCGCGATATGGCATCCATAATATACATGATGCTGGTATCGTACCAACTAGTGGGACAAGTGACTGAGACGGATATATACCACGCACTTATTCAGACCACTCTCCAATCATGTTAGCCTTACAATGGGGCAAGATTCCAATGAATCACTGCATGTGGAGATTCAAATCTATGGCGCTGCAGGACCTTATTTTCAGAACAGACATTGAGGAAAACATCCGTACTTAGTTCTTAACCAACGACAACTGATCTGTATCGCAGGCCAATTTATGGCAAGCGTTTAAAGTCTATATAAGAGGGATGGCGATGTCATGGGAATTGGGCATACTACGCACTATACGGGTGACCTGGCGAAGTGCGAAAATACATTCCAAGTTTTCAAAAAACAATACTACGCAATACCTAACCGTAATATCCTATCCAACATTCAGGCACTTTTCAACAACTGGCAGACAGGGAAATACAATACTTTGCTAAGCCTGCTTCGGTCAGGAAATACATGGAGGGTGACAGACCTGGGAAAATGCTGGCCAACCTAGTGAGAGTGGAAGGAGGACGAAACCACATAACCGGGGTGGAAGAAGAGAACCAAGTCATGGTACATACTGAGCGGGACATACATGAGGTGTTCACCAAGTTTTACGCTACCCTTTACAGTACTTACTGGGAACCAATCTAACAAGAACTCAGTGACCTCCTAGATGATATCCTGATGTCCCTACTATCCCCCGACGCGGGGACTCACCTAAACACCCCACTAACTACCACAGAACTCACCCAGGCGATTAAGGAATTGCCCAGAAACAAAGCACCGGAGCCAGACAATCTCGCAGCCGAATTTTATATGGAATACAGCACTCTGTTAGTCCCACCACTACTGAAACTTTGGGAAGAATCGGTCAGTGATGGCCAACTACCACTATCCCTACATGAAGCAGTGGTGATAGTTCTGCTTAAATTGGGAAAAGGAGTGAGGAATAAGGGTCCTACAGACCATTCTCACTGATGCATGTAGATACTAAACTGCACGCCAAAGGCCTCACCAACAGACTCCTCCCCCTCATGCCAACCCTGATCCACCAGGGTCAGGCCGGATTCATACCAGGTAGGGCTTCATCCCTCAACTTGAGACACCTATTTAACGTAATGGCACGCATACCCCCTGATGTAAATGCAGTAACCAAAGCCATAGACGCCCAAAAGGCATTCAACGTGGTTTAGTGGCCTTTTCTATTTGCAGTCTTAAAGAAGTGCGGACTTGGAGACACTTTTATAAACTATATCAAATTACTATATACGAAAAACTATGGCAAGAGTCTGTACTAACAGCACCCAGTCCCCACAGTTCGAGCTAGGCAGATGGACCCGACGGGGATGCCCCCTGTCACCAATAATATTTGCTCTGGCTATTAAACCCAAGGCCGGCTGGCTACACTCCCAACACCGAAATAAAGGCATCCGTATATCAGGCACCCCAGAACTTATATCCCTCTATGCATACGATGTGCTATTGTACGTCAGAGACCTGCAACACAACCTAGACCTAATCATGCAAGACATAGCCCAAATCGGAGAATACTCTGGGTTTACAGTAAATTACAACAAATCAGAGCTATTCCCCCTGACAGACAGCACACCCCGCCCTCAACTACAGACACAACTGACGTGGGCTCCGGACAGTCTAAAATACCTCGGGGTGACGGTGACCAGATCCAAGACCACTCTCCTTTCATGTAACTACACTAAACTACAAGAAACTGCAGATGGGTTAAATGGCCAGACTACCCGACAGAACCTCCAGAAATGAAGCTAGTGTCATATATAGCAAATTCAGCAGGCTGCCGCCATGTTCTCTCCACACTATACCAACAAATATTGATGACTATCCCTAGAGGACAGGACCGCTCATGAGAAAAATGGGACAGTGATCTTAACCTAACACTGACTGATATGCAATAGACCGCCATGTGTAAGATTACCACTGAGGTATCTATGAATATGGGCCTGAAGTTGATTCATTATAAAGTACTGCACATGTTACATTGCGCCCCTCTCAAACTTCAAACAATTTACAAAGACACCAGGGGGCTCTGCCTAAGGTGTGGCGCTGAGAACGCGGGCATGCTACATATGTTATGGAGCTGTGCGGCTCTGGCGCATTATTGGGACTCAATCTACGCTGCACTGGATGCATACCGAAAAAGTGTAAATCCAGAAACCTGCCCACATTTAATAAGTGGCTTAGAGAATTAATGTGGATCAATAACAACGAGGAAGATTATATACTTAATCTTCCCCATACATCCAGGCCCAAAAATATTTGGAGTGGTTTTAAGGCTTACTTATCCAAAGAATGAACTGGCCGCAAACTAAGGTGAAACTACAAGTCACCCAAAACAATTCACTCAGAGCTGCACTGAGTATCTCCAGAAGGGAACATCTCTCACAAGCAAGAAGAGTTGCCCATTGGCTCCCAGTTAAAGTGCGAATTGCATTTAAAACCCTGGCTATCACGCATAAATGCCACGCCCGTACAGCCCCTATACCTATCTGAGAAAATAATTCCCATCACCTTCACCAGACCCATTTGTGCCCACCATTCCAACTTGATCTCTGTCCCTACCTTTAAAAGAGCCAAAGCGGGAGGTTACAGCACCCAAAAACTGGAATGCGCTGCCGTCACTCCGAAATGAAGTCTCATACGCTGTCTTCCATAAAGCTCTCAAAACAAAACTCTTTAACTAAGACAATTGTACTAGGCCAGTTGCACCAGCCCCTCTGGCCCTCGCCCTCCACCATAGTATCAATCTGTTTGCTGTATTTTTCCCCATTACATCTGCTCTGTTCCGCTGTAACCATAGAACCATTGGGCCATACATCTTGTTAGTGTCCCTGTAACTCAATGTCTTTGCTGGTCACTGCCCCTATAGCTGCACTCGCCCTGCTTTATCTCAACCATGGTATCGCTTGTGTCCAGTAATTGCCTCTGCTCATCAGTTAATGTTCCGCTCTAACCATGGAACTATTTTTCAAAACGTCTTGCTGTTTCCCTGTAACTCAATTGTCTTTGCCTGTCCTCACTGCACTCTGTTCTCCCCCTGCAATTAAGCTATCCTTACTGTATTAAGTGCCAGGAACTGGTTCACCTGTAACCATGGAACCAGCTGGTAATGCCACCATGGCAATTCCTATCGTAACTAAGTAAGCACTACTGTAACACCGCCACAATGCCTAAGGGCCGCTTTGTGCGCTTTATAAATATAAAAAGAAAAAAACATTTTGTAAAAATGAGGAATATAAAAATGAACGTAAAAACTTTTGTCATGTACAAACTTAAAAGCGATAATGTCTGATCCGTGCTCTGTCATGTAACCTCCCAAAGCTGAACTTAAATGTTTTAAAATAAATAATGGCTAACAGTGACACAATAACAGTTGGCGGTGGCATTCCCGGTGCAAGTGGGACATAGACCAAGGAGAAAACAAACAAAAATAGGTTTCTTACTATGGTTAAATTACCTGGAGGAGGGATTGCTGCAAACTAAACAGGAGAACTATACACATATACAACATTACATGATTGCGTCACTGGCGGGATTGCTGGGGTGTGGTGGGGAGTATGATTAGTTCTCCCCCTTTCTCCAAGTGGACAAGCCACCTTCCGCAGTTATCGAGAGCAGCCAGATTGCCTTTTCCATCTTTCTTTAAGCAAACGCACTTCCTTGTCCACCTTTCTCAAAGTGGACAGGACCTCGTTGCTGCCTTTTTGGAGCAGACAGACCAATACCATGTAATTCTAAGAGTGGGCCAACTGCCTTCCCCACCTGTTTTAAGCAACAAGTTGTCATCTACACCGTTATGAGCAGTCAAATAGTTTCTCTGGCTTTTTTGGGTGTGGGCAGGGCGCATTCTGCAGCTTCCTTTCTCTGATTGGCTTTTCTCAGCCTTTCTATGGCCAGGGACGCCGGCTGAGCCAAGTTTCTTAAAGTGGGCAGCCCTTCCCCCCTGCCTTGTATTATAGCAGATAAGAATGCATTCTACGTCGTTCTCGGGGCGGATAAGTTGGCTTCCCTACCTTGATCAGGGTAGAGAGGCTGCCTTCCCCACCTTTAACCAGCTGGGCGCGGTCTGGTTTCACCTCCGTGCCCGGGCATACCCCCATCCCCTCCCAGTACTCAGGCCTCATTACTTCCATTACCGCTCAGCGGGACAGGAATTTCACTCTGGCGAGTATGGTGATGGGAGTGGGTAATTGCTATGTGCCGCTGTGATTATTCTCAGTGTATGAATATTGATATGCCTTTCCAGCACTGCCAGGGTCTGTCCTCCTCCCTTGAGCGCCCACAGCACCTGCGTGCAATTTCAACCAGCAAGTAAGCAAGGGCAGAAACCTATCATGCTGGGGCGTAAGGGTGGAGGGGGACAGAGGTGGCAGACTCAAGCAAGGGCCTGCTTGAAGTGTCTGGGCACTGCCATTCCAGTGACCAAGCCACCTGCACTCTCCCATAGCATAGACAGCAGTGTTCATACAGAACACTGGCCTCTGCACCTGCCTCCCACTGATGGAATTCACGCTTGTGCACAACTGTGAATGATGGATAACTATCAAAGGCACCCCTTATGCCGTCTTCCATGATTTATCAACCCATGTCCATCTTCCCTGTGGTTCCAGTATGATGATGGTTAACCCAGTCTTCCTGCACCGAGGCGCTCTCACAGATGAGAGCTTTAGTGTGGGTCTTAACCCAACTATAAGATTTCCTCCCATAAGCGAGTGATGCGGTGGGTGTCACCCCACAGTGACACGATGTCCTATAAGAGATGAAATGATGCTGAGTGCACCCAAGTGTTCCTCTGCTAGAATGATAAATTGTCCATTCAAGCTTGACTCTGAGCACGCCAGGTCACTTCTTCACTTACCAATTCTCTCGATGGCCCCAATTCCCTTCCGTGCTTACTCTTGAAAGTTGTTGGATCTACATTCCCGCCATAGAAAGAGTCGTCTCTTCCGAGTACCTATGCTGCCTCTGATAACGCATGTCTCTTTTTATTAATTTCTTCAACAGAGCTTAGCCACACGGCTCAAAGAGAACATGGAGAAGCTGACGGAGGACCGGGACCAGCGGCTAGCAGCTGAGAACCGTGAGAAGGAGCAGAACAAGCGCCTTCAGCGGCAGATACGTGACATGAAGGAGGAGACGGCAGAACTAGCCAAGAAGGAGTTGGAGGCGAGTCGCAAGAAGCATGAGCTGGTGAGTTCATATGGGAGAGGGCCATCCCTTTTTTTCTTTTTTTTTTCTTTAGTAAAGTTTTGTAACATGCTACATGTCTAGTAAGGTGCATGGATGGGGCAGTGGATGTTTTGAAGTAGTGGTGCAGAGGGCTGCAACATTTTGCTCACCAGTTGTTTTGGACTTCTGCTTTCATCAGTTGTGAGGGATCGTGGTAGTTGTAGTCCAAATCATCGGAAGAGCCAGAGGTTGCAGACCACTGAACTAGAGACAAACATTACAAAAGTACTAATGTTGATTACACAAAGCATCCAATACAATGCTCTAAATTGACTTGGAGGCCATAGATTTGTTGAAATAAAGTCTAGGTCTAAGTTCTCACTCGCCCTGGAAGTGTCTTGGAGGATCATAATCATTACATTTCATGTTGCTCTTCATAGTAGGTCAGGGCCACGAGTGAGAGGTTTGGGTGGGCAGACAGTAAGAGAAGGAGAGGCCACAAGGATCTGCGGAAGAATGAAGGCTGGTGAGAGATGACAAAGCATTGAACCCTAAGCAAGACCCACGATCGTAAATCATTTTTAGGGAGGGATGGCTTGATGGACTGACGAGGCTTTTCGTGGTGAGCGCTCTCCACCTGCCTATGCCTGCCTGGATTAGATGCATTGTTGCTGACTTGATGCTCCCTGGTGCAATGGAGAATGGCTGGATGCTGATATTTAAACCCAGCATGCCCTGTGTATGGCAACGAGGTTTCAAGTCAACTCTTGAGAAATTGTAGAGATGATACTGCTGGGATAACACGATTAGATTTTTCAGGCCGCGTTCAGTCTGTCTGCCTTGTTCTTGGTTAGATGAAGCGGAGTAATGAAATTCCTGGTTAGGCAGCTGTAAGGCTGTAGCAGTAGCGCACGCAGAGAGTGTTGGGGCTCTCATCACTTATATATTAATTTAGAAGACAAGTGGGGATAGAATTTTTGTCAGGATGTGGAGTTTGTAATTTGCTGATCTGGTTTCAGCATCAATCTGAAGGTTAGTGAGGTAAGGTTTGCCTTCAAAGATGATAACCAAGTTCTTCACGCTCCTAGGGGGTGTGATGGTGGACTCCTGAATGACAGCCAGGGGAAGAGATGGCAAGTGTTTTAGGCGCTGTGCAAAGGCGGCTTTGAGTTCCCCTCCATCTCCGCCCATTGAGACAGAAACTGTCTATCACCCAGACTTTTAATCTGTTTAGGTGTTGGGTTAGGACCGAAGGGTTGGTGTTTCAACCATATAGGCACAGCACGATGTACATGTTAATCAGCAAACTTTTGAAAAGGTGTCTCGGAAGATTCTGAGTGGTTCTTGCATCTGCATGTACGTGTTCTAGACCAACATGGGTAGTCCTGATACTCGTGGGACCCCGCGTTTCAGTTGTTGGGAGCCAAACGTTACTTGTGGAGTGTAGTTGTTCAGGAAGAAGGCTGTAGCTTTCCCAGAGATAAACGTGTAGAATTACAGATGTGCAAGATCGTGTGGTCGGCTGTGTTACTATGCAGCCGGCAGGTCAAGTAGGATGAGAGTGGCTGCTCTGTCGTCTAGGTTTTTAGGCATCTCCTCCCTCATTTTGATTAGCATTGCTTCAGCCCCTATCGACGGTCCAAAACCTGAATTTAGTGGGGTAGAGGCTCTCATTGTAAGCTTAGCGATGGGAGGTGACTAGATTGTCCAGGAATTTTGCTTATAACGAAACGCTTGCTTTTAGACGCAAGTCATTACAGAATGCTTTTTTTCAGTTTTTTCAGAGAAGAGTTCCGATCTCCTCCTTTGAGGTCTGAAACCAGGCAATTGTTTAATCAGGCGTTGAGAGGGCCATGCGCTTATTTGCTCCTTTCTCAGATGTTCATGGAATGGATCTCTTTCAGCGGCGTAAGCTTTCCGCTTTTAAAACGTTTTGATCAAGTCATGTTGAAGGGGAGGTTTAACGTGGGGAAAGAAGAGCTTGCCATAGTACCAACAATAAGGAGGTAGGGTGCAACCTTGGGGTCTACTGTTGCCCTGGATAGATGCTATTTTAACAATGCCAACTAGTTTTTCAGACTGGTAATATATTGTCGTTTAAATGGTCAGGTTTCGCAAGTTCATTTTAGATTTTTTTCAACTGTGCATATTTGTTACTGACTGTCTTGGTACATTTTGATTAAACCTTCCCCTTTCTGTGCCTCTTTTCGTTTTGATAGCCTTGCATATGGGTAGTGTGGCTTGCCTTTCTGTAGTCTAGATCGTTCCCAGAGTGTCTAATTGTCTGCCCCTCTTTTGTAAGTCTGTAAACTTTCTTGTGAGTCATTTGTTTGCTTGGCTCTTTTTAGGACTTTCTTGATTTTAAGGTTCTGGTATTTGGCCGGATGTGGTAAGCACTTTGCCAAAATTAGACACCTCTTTGCTACAGGCAGCAGTGGAAAAGGGCATAATCTGATCGCTCTCCTGAGGCACTTTAACAGTCATGAAGCAACATTATGCCATGTGAATGTCTCATCTGTTTGCTGGTGGAACCTGATCGCATACATGCCATATGTAGCTAAGGTGTGTCATTCTTGCCACAGTTGCAGAAAGGCATTTGGAAAGCTGATGCCATGTAGGTAGTCATTCCAGGAACTGGCTCACAAATAACACCCTTTTTATTGTTTTTACTGAATGCGAGCATGTTGATAGTGGAAGGCCACGTTCCTGTGACGTAAAGTGGGTGACAAATACAGTTATGTTTATTTCACTTTGTTCTAACCATAAGAAGTTTTGGTACCTGTCTACTTGTTGCTTGGAGAAAGATCTTCTGCATAGTCCGAAGCACCAGGCTTAGGCAAAATTGGGAGATTAACCTGTTTTCAAATATATTAATGATTGCAACAAAGAGGCAACGGTAAAACTGAAAAGGAATATGGAGGGTAGGGATCCTGGCCTTGCAATGCGAGCAAACTGGTATTATTTTAATATAAATGGGAGAAGAGCCTTGCATGGTTCCTTTCAGACAAGGACAAGCTTATTCAGATGCTTGTGGCATGCAGGCACTGAAGCAAGGCAAGATAATCATGGTTGATGGTGTAGAAGTCCTCTGACTGGTCGAGCCTGTTCACAATCCTGACACCAACACTGTCAACGTCCCATTTGCTATCCTGGAAGGCTGGCACCAGGTTTGATTCTTGGCTGGATGAAAGCCTACAGAAGTAAATTATTGTGAGTGCATTGTTTCATCTTCCTCTAAGCAGCATGGCAGTTTGAGGCAATTTAGAAATGAGTCTAAAATGCCTATGATTATCGAGTTTAATGAATCTTTGCTTTAACAATGAAGTTACCAGGGCTTTCATTCATTGGACCTGGGCAGTGCCAGAGAAATGTGAGGAGAGGAAGTGGATCACCATTTGTGGGCCCACGACCAAGACGGTAGTAGGATCTTTAAATCAGACAGGAAGAAGACACCTTTCAGTTCAGTTTAAGAGTCTTAATGGTTGCTCTGACTCACCAAGTTGTTAAATTGCTTAACTGGCCAGCAAAGTATAGGGGGTGTCAACAATGGTCTGCCCACAGTATTCAAAAAGCTACAATGGAACAAAATGGTGGCCCAATAAGACTGGTTGGAACAGTACTCGGATATTCAACACCATTTGGGGTTCTATCCTGTACTGATCTTGACATAGTTATATTTCAGTTATTTTTTAAACGGCCTAGGGATTAGAGGCAAATTGCATTTTGAAGAAGTCTGGACTGTTGTGGCGCAATGTTTTTAAAACACACTTGGAGTTTTCATTTTCATCTAGTAGGGGGCTAGGACGTTTTCTACAGTTAAGCTTGTAATCATTGGTTCATGAGATAGAAAACAATAAGACAAATGGTAGGGCTTATTGATGGTTACTAAGTCACTCTTGCTGGCACATTGAGAGTAATTTGATGCTCAAAATTATAATCAGTTCCACAAATGGTGGAAGATCTAGAGAGAGTCTTGCTGGTGGGGCGGGTTGGAGCAGGAACACGACTGACTATCATCAGGTTTAAGCAGCAGTGCAAGTGTAGCAGGTAATCATGGCTTATCTGCCCATACATTCATTTTCCCTAGAAATTGGAAGTAGACTGTAGTTTGCCAGCCTGTTCAGTACATATAGCAACACAAATATCAAGGAACAAAATATCAGATACATGTGTCTGGGATAGCCATAGGAATTTGTGATCAAGGTTCGGTGGAAGTTGGTATTGAACCAACAATACCAGAAAGGAAGGCACCTTCGAGATAGGGCCTGTATTTAGTTACATTGATAGTCTTTGTGTAGCATGTCAAATCCACCTCCACTTCCAAGTATTCAATATGCCATGGGTTGTTTATAGGTAGGGGTGACTGGATGACGGGTGTCCTTCATGCAGGTTCCCTTGGTGAACCAAGTGTCTATCTCTTCCTGTTGTAACATAGAATAAATGGGCAATTTCTTTTTTGCTGCTCTTACTGTAATCAATAGACTGGTACTAACCTTGGCAGGGCTTTCCATGCCCTCGATTGTCAGCAATGCTGGATCCTGTGCTTTAAATTCAAGCCCAGGTGGTATATTCTTCTCAATACATGCTCTGATGAAATGAGGGGTCTCGAGAAAGTGGATGTATTCGTTTATAGGCTTAAATGGGTGCTAACCTACTTCCACCTGCACTGCCACCTGCACCCCTTGAGTGTGTCTATACCAGATGGGCAGAGACCGGCTCAGTTTGTGCATGCTGCAGTGTGGATGAGCAACAGCATTCTTTTCAAGCCGGTGAGGTGATGTATGGTCGCATAACTATTGGAAAGAAAATCCCCACTTATCAAATTTGCCATTTTTCACTTAGCATAAGACTCCATAAATTGTGGAGCCTTCGTAGAGTTCATTTACACTTTATTTTCATAGGAAATCAATCCCTTTGCAACCCCTGCAACAAGAAGACGAAACGAAAATCCACTATTGAATAGGAATACAGGGATCCATCCCTGTTGGAATGAATGAAGAATGACGGCAAGTCAAAGATCATAGAGCAAAGTCAAGGAAGCAAAGGGATTGATTTCCTACAAAAATAAAGTGTAAATACACAATAGCCCCGTTTTGAAAAGGGCCAGGTGGCCGAAACACGTGTAAACAGTTGGGCACTATCATGGAATAAACATAAATTCAAAAACTAAAAGGTTTTGAGATACTTTTTGTGTACGGTGCAATGTTGGAGTATATCATTAGTTATGTTTATGGTATAGACCAGTGGGTATCTCTTTTTTACCCCCAAGAGTGTGATGTACAGATCTTCTTTAGAGAATTAAATATTGTCGCAGGAGGACAGCCTTAATACCCAAAGGAGAAGGACTCCATTTCTTAGATATGGTTACGTTCAGTATAGCTGATCTGGCCATTGAGTAGCTTATCTGGTCTTTTCATAGCTTATCTGGCCATTGGGTTACCTTTATATTCTTGCACTATCCTATCCAAACGTGCCATTGGGCCTTCTAGACAAGGACAGCAATGCTTCATGACTTTCCTGTGCTTTAAACGTAGTTCAAAGGAGCATTCAATAATTTTCTGTTCAGGTTGCAAGAGTGTGACATGCCGTGGCCAACAATATCTGAACCTGCCTCATTGTGTGAAGTGGAACAGTAATGCAACTGGCTCCTAAATGGCACTTTAAGCAAATGCTTTCAATCAACAAATCAACATGAACCTATAGACAGAAGCTTCATGCAGAAGTGAGGCAGGTCTGAGGAAACTTCAGCTCATGTGGTGGGATGGATCTAAGGGAGAAGACCGGCTCTCTAATGAAGAGTAAATCAATGATGTGGGTTGATAAATACAGCAACAAGGTTTCATGTTAAGTTGAAAGCAATGGAAATCACCAGAGCAGCTCTGCCAAAGTCCATAACATAAATCACTCTGCGAGGGAGGTGTTTGTGTGTGCATGTGTCTGCGTCCCATGCTAGGGAACAACTTCGCCAGATTCAAAGGCTGGATAGATGAAGCACGTGCTGGGTGACCACTTGTTTGTATGGAGGGGCAGGCTAGCCAAGGAGTCACAACCCTGCTACGTGGTATGACATGGATGTAGTGCAAACTAAGCTGGAAAGTCCTGCAGCAATACTGCAGTGGGGAGTACGATGAGTTGACAGGGTGGTTTTGGGCTTGGTTTTCTGTAGCTGGTGAGTAGCTCCTTCAAGATAAGTTGTCTTCAAGTTCATGATCAATCTCAATACCCCCGATTGTGTACAGTAACTCAATGATACAATTTTGTGTTAAGGAAATGGACCTCGAGAGTTTGGAGGCTGCCAATCAGAGCCTGCAGGCAGACCTGAAGCTGGCATTTAAGAGGATTGGGGACCTGCAAGCAGCCATTGAGGATGAAATGGAGAGTGAAGATAATGAAGATCTTATCAATAGGTAAGAGTTGTCAGCACACCCCACACCTCCACATTCCACACCATGCATTGAACGATCCAGACCTTCCAGCTTAACCCCCACGTCTCCACATCCAGCACCCCGCAATGATCGTTCAGGAGCTTCCAGCTGAGCCCCACATCCTGCACCCTGCAATGAATGGTCCAGACCGGTCAGCTGAACCCAAACCCTTCACATCCTGCAATGTTCTGTTTGAGAGCTGCTAGCACCCCCCGCCCCTGCTCATCTCCACATCTTGCAGTGATATTTGAAGAGGTTCCAGCCGACGCACAAACCCCTCATTATGTGCACTCCCATTTCCACGGCTAAACATTTTGTGTATGTACAAAGCTGCCGATGCGATCAGAAGTGTCTCCTTGAGTGAAGAAGTATACAGAGCCCAAAGTACTAGCAACTTGTTTCCACCCACGCCCCAGTGAATCTCTGCAGTTACTGATACACTAAGAAATCTCTGTCATGTGGTGGTATTCTCAGGGCTGCCATTGCACTTGCACCTCTTTATCTCCCTTATATGTGTTTTGCTGGAGTTGCCAGCTCACCTGTTTATCGCTCCAACAATCAGATCTGGCCTTGTTACTTTCCAAATCTGTTTACAGAGCTGTAGCTCAGTCATGCACATCTTTTTTCTGTGCAATGGCCTGTCCATCGATGAAGTTAGAATCTCTGTGTGAGACTCTTTACAGCAATGACATTGCAAAGTAACCCAAGAGTGTGTACATGAAGGGTCATTTGTATCTGCCCAGGCAAGGTATGTACACATCTGACAGTGCCAAGGACTCCATAGGAAGGTCAATACAATGATGACCTAGTGACCCTGTCCTGGAGAAGATCTGACATTTTGAATCATTATGTGTGGAGGCCGATACAGGGCTAACATGGTGAAGGTCTCCAGGTGTAGGCCTGTACAGGACTGGCATGTTGAATGTCTTCATGCGAAGGCCTGTGCAAGATTGACGATGTGAATGTCTCCATATGAAGGTCTGTTAAAGGACAACATAATTGCTCTGTCCTGGTTAAAGTCTGTAAAGGATAGATTTCTAATCTATCTGTGAAGGTCTGCAGAGGGCTTCCTTTGTGAATGTGTCCAGGCGAAGGCCTACTCAAGACTGGCAACTTCGCTCCCACTCGAGCACCGATGCACAAGGCGTACATGTGGCTCCAATAGTCCCAGGGCCAGCAGTTGTAGTTTACCCATAGTTCCCTGTAGCTCAACTCCAACCAATAAATTCAACTTTCTGAACAGTGATGCCCATATGGTGTGAACTACTCCAAGTGCATGCACAATCCCTTCCTTCCTCTTTCTCCCTATGAATGTGCTTTACCCACTTGTCAGTATTTCTCATTGCAGGCCATGATTAAAACCACAGGAGGCAAATAGTTCTACCTCATTCCCAAAACCCTATGTCTTTTTTTTTTTTAACAATCGGGCATTCCATATCCCACTGCCCAGCCTCAATTCATCACTGTGATGTTGGCATCAGGCACAACCTCCAGTTCATTGCACATTGGACACAAAGGCTTAACCATGATAGCTGTTTGTGCTTATTTGGGTTCAGATGCCAGCCGAGTGCAAACCTTTTTTTTTTTTTTTCCTATCTTGGGACATTGCTTGTTGTGGATGGCAAAAAGAGAAAATAAAAAGAGCACCATACTGAGCCATCAATTCTCCCCCCACACAGGCACCATGGAAAATATAGGTGGTACTCAAGGGCTGGTTCTCTGGTTTCCAACCCCCCTGCTGCTCCTGCTCCACACCTACCTGGTGTGCTATCATTATGGGCCAATAATGCCTCCTGCACCAGTCCTACCTCGGATACGAACTGCTCCTGCACTTCTGGAAGTACTGCTACCTGCAGTTATGGCCCTTTCAGCCTCCAGTGTCTCTGTCAGCTCCAGCACTTGTGAATCTGTTGATCTGGCAGGGCCTGCATAACCTCATGTACCACTGCCAACTCTACTGTCCATACGTCATACAGTGCTGCTTCCAGCTCAGACCTACCCTACATAGCCACTGCCAGCTCTCTCATCCACATGTCCTACAATATTGCTGCAATATAATCTCTTGCAGGTCCTCTTTCATCTTTACCAAGTGCATATTCCTCTTGGCCTGCAGTGTCAGGTCCTCCCTACTCTATTAGTCTTCTACAGGTTGAATTATTGACTGAAAGGATAGTAGATTAGTCTGTTGCTTTTGCCCTACCAAGGAATGGGGAGTCTCAGTAATAAAGATCCAGATTGATTTTAGTTCTCCAGCATTGGATCTTTCATAGATTCACATGCTGTGACTATTCCCTGTCGTCAGGCTGGGAATCCTCAGTAGAAAAGAGCAGTTTAAATTGAACTGAAACTTCATTCACATCAGTGCTCCATCGTCGTCATGTTGGGTCATACTGCCCATAGCCAATAGGAAATACTCCAGTAGCTCCTCCTCTGTCGGCCATCTTCAGTTTTTGTAACGCACATTAGTGTTGGGAGTCCTCCAAAATCTTGTACAATTTTCTACGATCAAATCGGATAATTTTGCACTTTGGATGGAAAATAAGTGTTTTCTTTGACATCATTCGACGACCGGCAACGCAGTGCCAACAACACCTCCAGCGAACGTTCTCAACGCCAGTAAACGTCAAAGACAAGTCAGCTACACAGTTGGGCCTACCTCATGGCGGAATCCACGAGAAGTGCCTGTTAAGGGCGTTTTCTTGTTGTTGGCTGAACGTTTATGTGGAGAATCACCACAAGGAATGCCTCTATTGCCTTCACCTGCACCCTCAACATGTCATTAAGGACTGCGAGATCTGCCAGTCCTTCTCATCCAAGACACTGATAGAGTCCCCGCCATCTCTTCGCTTGGCTGGAAGACGCCGGCGAGGCCTCTGACTCAGCTTTGGTACGAAGTCAGGCCTGTTATGGCAGGGTAGGACAGCCCAGCAAACCTCCTCAAGTAAGAGGTACTGATCGAACGACGACCAAGCCATAAGCGAGAAAAGGCTGAAGGAAGCCTCAGGTGATGGCTCGAGGTTGTCCCACGAGGACCGGGCCTCCATGAAGGTCGGTACCCAGCGAGAGGCGGGCGGGGGAAGGACCGAAGCCCTTGCCATCCCCCCCAAGGAAGCATCTTCCTCGATGTCCAGCTCCAAGTCTTGTGAGCACTCCTCTCCGGCCTTATCACAGTCGGCTATGAAGCTGCCTTTGTCACACTCCAGGTCATCTACACCGAAGTCATCGACCGCAACTTCTTCATCGGCAAAGTACACAGACTTGTCTTCGACCATGAAGCCATCTATTTCATTGTCTACAAAGCAGTCGACACCAGGACCGTCCACAATGAAGATGACAGGACTGTCATCAACCTCAACCTCGACGGCTACAACCATGGGCGCATCGGCCACAAGCGCTTCGTCGACCATACCGTCTTCAAGTCCAAAATCCCGCCAGTCGATTGTCACCACAGCTGTTGGCCCTGATACCAGCACCAACGCAGCAGAAGCACGGCTAGGTTGTCCACGAACTGTTTCAAACCTGGGGGTGGCTCTTTTACCAGGTGGCCTTGTGGTCCCAGAGCCGAGTCTTTCACAATCAGAAGAGGAGGAAGCTGTTGTCACAGCAGCCATCTTCCCCTAGAACACTGCCACAGAGGAGTCCACCGCAGGGTGAGGCAAGCCACATTAGACCACCATCTTTGAACCCCCTGCCACCAGCGGGGGTTGTACAGCCTCTACAACCTTGGCCCCAATTGGACCCCATGCCGTCAAAAGGAGCAGGCCAGCATTGGTAACCATTCCCTTAAAGGAACGTATCACTGGATCTTTTGGCAAGACTGACAACACTGATGGTGATCTTGCATGCACTGCCCTTAAAATCACCAGTTGCCAACCCCAGCAGGCAGATTTCAGCTGAGGCCCCAGGACCCTGCTGAGAGGGGTACGAGATTCCACACCCCCCCAAGCTGCAAAGGCACCACTCAGTTACTGACGGATGAGGGAGCAGACACAGTGCCTGAGAGGGCACGTCTCCCACTCATTCCAATCAAACAGATGAGTTCAATGATTACATCACTGCGGCTGGTGAGCCAGATGAGGTTCCTCTAGGGATTCTCCCCCTGACAAAGTAGGAGCTTTCCATGCGCTCATGTCTAGAGCATTCACGATAACCGGCTTGGCACCGGAGGAGCAAAGAAAGGAGAGCGCCTTATATCAACGCATAGAACAGCGCAAGAAGTCCATCATGTCAATGCCACTACTGGAGGACATCTGGAAGGACAGTCTAGTTGCCAATGCGCACCCTGCAACTGCACCTCCAAAGAAGAACCATTTCGACCAAAAATACAGTGCTCCAGAGAGCGCTGCTGCCTGTCTCCCCACACATCCCACCCCAGACTGCGTTGTTTCTGCAGTGGCCAAGAAGAGGTCTGCCAACCCATCTTCCTCCTGCTCAGTGCCCAAGGAGGTCAAGCGGCTTGACACTTTTGGCAAAAGAATCATCACGACTGCTGCCACAAATATCAATGCGGCGAACGCTATGGCCATACTCTCACACTATGATCGCGAGTTATGGTATAAGGTGGGGCCCCAGTTGGAATTCTTGCCTGAGGACAAGAAGCAAGAGGCACTGGTCATTCTCCATGAGGGTGAGATTGCACCTGACCATGCCATCACTGTCTCGGTCGACATCACCGACACTGGCTATCGCCAGATGCCTAATGGAGTGGTCCTACGCTGACAAGGTTGGCTCAAGGCCGTGGACGTTCAACCAAAGGTCCAATCCTGGGTTACAGACATGCCCTTCGATGGCACAGCCTTGTTTGGGGAAAAAGGTGGATGAGGCTCTGCAAGCCATAAAGACACACTGTAACCTCCTGCTCACTGGGCACATTGCAACACAGGCACCAGTCCTTTCATTCGGGGAAAGCGCGTTATAACAGAACTTCACGGGACAACCACAGTACGTACCAGTCGTCCTCATCCTACAAGAGCCCTTATTCATCTGGGGATCAGTACACGAAAGCAAACCCAGTCCTGCAGGGGTTCCCAGCGACTGCAAGGCTCCTCCCAGCCTAGGGGTCAGTCAGGCAAGCATGACCCAGAGCCTCCCACTTCAGCACCCCCGTGGGGGGTCATCTGTAAAACTTCGACAAATGGGCTCCAGTCACATCCAACAAATATATGCTGTCCCTCATCCATCAGGGGCACTCGCTGGAGTTCATACATTCCTCCAGAAATTCCTCCGGTACGCAGACCAGAAAGATTGCAGCTCCTTCTGGTCCAGGAAATGCAGTCTCTGCTCTGAAAGGGCGCTGTGGAAAAGATCCCTAGGAACGAGATGCAGAAGGTGGTGTATTTCTGCTACTTCCTGGTAAGAAAAAAGGGCTTGCTTAACAAACCAAGGGGTTGAAGACCCACACTAGACCTGAGGGTGCTCAACAAGTTTCTAAAGGCACAAACCTTTTGCATGGTAATATTGCAACAAGTACTATCCCAGCTACAGCAGGGGGATTTCCTAGCATCCCTCGATCTCGAAGACGCATACTTTAACATTCCTATTCACCCTTCACACCAGCGCTACCTTCGTTTCGTGCTGGCAGAAGTGCACGATCAGTTCAAGGCTCTTCCCTTCGGGCTCAGATCGGCCCTCGGGTGTTCACCAAATGCCTTGCGCCAGTGGTGGCTTACCTGCGGCAGAGAGGAGTCCATTTCTACCCATACTTAGACTGGTTAATAAGAGCCCCCTCCTACTCTCTTGAGGACTCCAACTCTGCAACACGATCCAATGTCTTCAACAACTGAGGTCCTCCATCAACTTCCCGAAGTCGCAGCTGGCACCCTCTCGGAGGGCGCTTGACCTCAGGGCCCTGCTAGTCACCAGCACTTGCAGAGCCAGTCCCTCGGATGAGAGAGTGATGGCCCTTCTACAGAAGGTGCACTGCCTCAGCAAGACCCAGTCGACCACAGTTCGCAGCTACAAATCTTTTCTGGGAATGTTGTCTTCATGCATTCCACTGGTCACCAACTGCAGACTGCACATGAGACCAGTGCAAGAATTCTTGGATGCCAAATGGGTACAAGCTTCAGGCTCCTAAGAGGACCACATTACGCTGACTCCAGCCTTCAGGAAGGGCCTGCTTTGGTGGCCAGTGAGAGAACACATCCTGCAAGGTGCCCCCTTCTGGCTCCCGGACCATCAGATCACTGTCACTATGAAAGCTTCCCTGGAAGGCTGGGGAGCCCACGGCCAAGACTAGCACCCCAGGGGTTTGTGGTCAGACAGAGAAGACCCAGCACATCAACCTGCTGGAGCTATGGGCAATATTCTGGGCACTGAAGTCTTTCCTCCCCTTGCTCAGGGGGGGGGGGGGAGTGGTTCGGATTTACAAAGACAACACGACGTCCATGTTTTACATCCGCAAGCAAGGGGGGGGACCAGCTCCCCACAGTTTTCTAAGGAGGCCGAAGTGCTCTGGCATTGGGCCCTGCAATACAACATGTTCCTTATTCCCCTTCATCTACGGGGAATCCACAACACTCTGGAGGACTCCCTCAGCAGGGAGTTGCACTCTTGTAACGAATTGGTTTCGCACGAAGACCAGCTACACCTGTTGTTCCAGGAGTGGGGCACCCCGGAGATCAACCTGTTTGCCACATGCGAGAACAGCCGCTGCAAGACCTTTGCCAGCCGGTTTCCCCACCTGGACAGTTTGGGGGATGCCTTTGCGTTCCCAACGGAGGGGACATTTCTGTATGCATTTACCCCAATTCCTTTGATGCTGCAAGTCCTACACAGTTTCAAACCATATCGGTGCAGACTGATATTAGTGGCCCCTGCATGGTAGAGACAGTATGCTCTGAGCTCCTGACTCTTTCGGCGACAGCTCAAATCAGACTGCCCCCGCACCAGTCGCTCTTGCCCAGGAACCAGGGAATGGTTCTGCACCACGACCCGGCCTCTCCCAATCTGACGGCCTGGCTCCTGTGTTCCTAGAATTCGGGACCCTTTCCCTCCCGCAGACTTCCCAGGAGGTCCTGGCTAAGGAAAGAGCTCCGGCCACTCGGAAATGCTTCAAACGCAAGTGGAAGCGTTTCCAGGTGTGGTGCAGGAACCATCACATGCGTCCCCAGACCATCAGGCTAGAGGAACTGCTGCCATATCTCTGGTCGCTGGCGGAGTCAGGTTTGACGCACTCCTCCATTAGAGTGCACCTGACCGCAATCTCCAGATACTGCCGGTCCTCGGGAAGGCCTTCCCCCTGGTCTCATCGACTAGTGAAAGAATTCCTACGAGGACTGTTTTGTTCATTTCTTCCAGTCTGCCTCCCTGCACCACCCGGGAACTACACATACTGCTCACAAGGCTTATGAGACCCCCTTTTGAGCCCATGCACCAGGCGTCCATCAAGCACCTGTCGTGGAAGACAGCGTTTTTTGGGGCAATTACTTTTTTGAGACAAGTAGGGGAGATACAGGCATTTTCTTTAAAACTGCCTTATTTTGCGTTCCACAAGGACAAGCCTGTATTGCAAACTAATCCAAAATTCATACCTAAGGAACCTTCATCCTTCCACCTTAACCGGCAGGTGGTGTTGCCAGTGTTCTTTAGCTTTCCCGCATCTCCGGTGAAGCGCACCCTGCACACGCCGGATGTGGTGCGTGCCTTCAAGTACTATGTGGCCCGCACAAAGTCATTCCGTTTAACGGATCAACTGTCGCATTACGGGGCACGGCAAGGCTGTCTCCAAATCTTAGATTGCTAGACGGGTTTGTAAGCGATATTCAATCAACACTACAGCTAATTAAATACCTGGTCTGGGATGCTGATGAAAACCCTTATTGATGTATTTTTATATCCAGTTCAGGACTCTGGATGACAACCCTTGTATAACACCCCCCTCTTAGAATCCCCCTGCACCCACTGAGCCAAGAAGTAGGTTTGTTTTGCAAATCAAAAAGGTTTATTTGAAAATTTAAACAATATATATATATATCACACTTCTATAAATAAATTGATAATGGATATTACACTTGTGAATATGAGCAGTAGTCAGCAAGAGGTAACTTATGAATAGGAACAGAAGAATAAGGAGGGAAATAATGCTTTATATGGTTCAAGGAAACGCAAGGTGGAATAAAATGCAGTACAGAAATAACTTGTTATGATTTTAGCAAAAGATAATATGATCACTTTCTTTTGACAATTCACTCCCCCCCTATGCAATACAAGAAATGGAAGGAGAGCACACAGTCTTCAAGAATCCCAACAAATCACACTTTATAATGCAATACACAGTTCCAGTTCCCCCAGCAAGCTTAGAGAAAACAGGGATGAGTTTTAAACACAGGTAATTACTTTAATGTGGTTTGCAAGGAAGTGAAAAGGTGCTAAAATTGCTTTTAATTCCCTCTAGAGGTTCAGGGTAGGTGATGGCTACTTTATATTAGTTCAGGCTCACTTTAACAATACTCTATGAATGATTAGCAGATTGCAAACGAATTTTAGCAAAGAGAAGCAAAAAGCTGCTGATTTCTACAGATGAAGAAATCGGGCCAAATCGCGGTAAATTTCGCGAGTGCGTGTCTCGCGATTACGGAAAAAGTATAGGGAGTAGGAAGTCGGTTCTAGGTTTGTTGGAAAGCCTAGATTCTAAGCTTTCAGATGAAAGTTAAATCTCGTTCCGGAGATACGGATGATTTAATAAAGGTAGATTTTCGGATTTAAAGTAAAACTCAAAATGACAGGTGACAGCTTGCAGCTGCAGAATTGACAGGTGACAGTTGTGCAGCTTTAAAAATGACAGATGACACGATTTCTAGGAGGCTGTTCTAATTAGGTTAAAATAGCTTGAATTAGATTATTTTAACTAAGAGATTGGGTTCTGCACAGTTCTGGCGAATACTCACTCCTAATTTTGAAATGAATGGGCCTCGTCACGGATCTGGTCAACTGGACTGGACTTCGGTTCTCTCTGCTCGGCGGGTCAATCCGGCACCGGTTCTGCTCACAGCGGGCTGGGTCTCTCTGGATCTCTGGTCTGGTCTCTGGCAATTGTTCTTGGCAAAGATTCAAACAGCTCACCTGGCTGTGGAATAGTTTGCAAATGATTTTAAGGATGCTGAAGCCTGCTGAGAAGAGTTCTCAGTTTGTGGGTTTAGGCCCTTGCTTTAAGTTCTGAAGTAAAGTTCTGTTCTTTGGAGATTGATGGATGTGAAGTCTGGAGTCTCCCGGCAGAGCGTCCCGCAGAAAATGGAATTTCATGTCCCCTACCTGGGTTTCTGTGGATCTTTTTATGTGTTTTGAAAATGGGTGTGTGCCTGGGCCTAGCTAAGCCTGCCCCTCTCACTTATCATTGGCCAAGCTTTCCTCTCTGCCTTGATTGGGGGGAAGAAATGGAGTGTCGGAGTGATGCTGTAGGTTTTATGGTCAGAGGAACCTCCCCTTGTCAAATTGCACACAAATCTATTTCTGATCCAAATACATATTTATCTATGTACCATTTTTCTCATATTATAGGTCCAGTTTACATATTTTCTGTAGCACCAAACCATCCGATCCCTGTCTTTGTACGATGTGTCCACTGATGACAGAATTCTCCCCTTTTCATCCAGATAACGACCTCTAAACCTTCCCAGATTTTACCCAAATGTGCACCAGGGAGATGGGTTTCAGATAATAAAGTGTCAGATTTTTAACATGCATACATTTGGAGTGAGACCCTATTTTCCGCTAGCAACCCCCCAGAATACACCACAGGGTCCTAACGCCTCTTAAAACGTGCACAGAAAAATCACAAGAACAATGATATTAATTATATAATTTTGACCAGTCCGCACTATGCGTTGTCTATCTTTTTAAAATTATGCTCTGGTCAAAAAGGGGTGTGGCTTCCCACATCACAGGGTGGAATAACTGGTTTATCCACTTCCCCCAAGCTCAGCTGCTAGCAGAGGCACTGCCCCTCCCAGTTTCCCCCAAGAGGAAGCCACTTTACGGCCCCCCCAATATAACATTTGCCTGAGCCAAAGAAGGCCCATTGTTCAATTTCCTGCAGTCCCCAGCTGCCACTCCCCTTTCAATCAACAGGGCCATGTGACTTCCTTTTTGTGGGGCAGCAGAATGCAGCCACGCCTGGGAACACAGCTGTTGATCCAGTTTCAACTCCTGTCAGGGGTAGTTGTCAGGCAGAATCCAGTTTCATTAAGCCAGGTTTCAGCTAAATGTCACTTTTTGTTCCCAGTTTTCGACATTCAAATCAAACTGACAATTTTTACATATGCAGCTAGAATGCTGATTCTAAGTTCAAAACTATGACATTTCAACAGTTACAAACTATGTGACACTCAAAAGTAGGTCCCTCATTTAATTTAAACATTTCGATTTTCGTGGTTTTCAGTTCAGTTTAACTTAAGCTGCTGACCTCCACAGCTCAGCCAGTTTTGTTATGAACATGGTTTTGGGCTCTTTTTCTTTCCAGATTTTGTATGTACACACAACTTCATTCTGCCAAATGTCTGCTGGTGCTCAGTGAGATTTTTGAATATCCTGCAATGTTTGAAAATAGGCATTTTGAGCTTTCATTCAGAGAAACCAAGGTGATTTCAAAGGGCTTTCTAAGCTAACAGGCACTGCTGTTTTTCCTTTGGCACACATTCCACTCATGGCACCCCTGGCCCATCACGCTCGCACTGGTGGGTGGAAGGTTAGGCGACCATTTTGGTGTGCGCACAAACTGCGCGGTTCTCCTATTCTGGCGTGAATGTGGGCGGCGATAGCTCATCCCCACATCCACCCAGTCTATTGATTTAGTTTGTTCTGGGATAGAATAATGGGCGGCGACAGCTCATCCCCACATCTACCCAGTCTATTGATTCAACATGGGTCAAAACCCTTGACAGGTTGCAGCCTGCATCTCATTCAGCCACCAGCAGGCGGGCAGACCGTTCCCGGACAGACCCTGTGCACGTTCCACTAGAGCAGTGGCCGCAACCCCTACATTTCTCTCTGGGATCCTGCTGCCAGGCATCTGCTGCACAGCCAACTGGAGATCGGTGCACACATTCGCCAGATTCTACTGCGTGGACAGGAATTCCACAGAGGAGTTTATAGTCAGCCAGGCAGTTCTTCAATACCTGTTTGCATAAGGTTGGTAACTCTACTATGGTAAGTGATAAAGGGAGCTCCTTCACCCTTGTGTATTGCCTATTTTTACTGCTTTGTAATCTATTCACTGCATGTGAATCTATGAAAGATCTAACACTGGAGAAGGAACAAGTTACGTTCCTGTAACTCCTGTTCTACAGCATTGGTATCTTTCATAGATTCTCAATTGCGACCCTCCCTCCGACCCCTCATGGCTCGTCATTTGGCTCTTACTGCCACTCACATGCACTTCCCAATTCTAAAGAGGGACGACAGGGGCGGAGCTAAGGGAGTATTTCCTATTGGCTATGGGCAGAATTACCAAAACGATGACGGTTGAGCACTAAAGTGACTGAAGTTTCAATTTACTCTAAACTGCTCTATTTTACTGAGGATTCCCAGCCTGACGGCAGGGAATCTATGAAAGATACCAATGCTGGAGACCAGGAGTTACAGGTAAGTAACTTGTTCCATGGCTGCAGTAAACCAGATGCTGAACTAAAGGGTCTATGGGATTGTACATGGCACTGTTTCTCCAGGAAAGGCTTGGAGGGGACTCTTATTTCTTTCCTGCATTAAAGCCTGAATGGGCGTACAGAAGGAAGAACCTCCTTTCCCATCTGGTGAAGTCCAACTAGGGAGGTTTCTCCCCTGGTCTTAGAACAGTGGCTATCAAACTGAGGGACTGCCCCTCCTCCCCACTCCCCAAGATACCAGATAATGTCCAGGATGGGGCCAGAGGATGGCATGGAACTCTTTAAAAAGAGAGTATGGAAACTTATTTTACTAGAATAATAAACATATATGCAGTTAGGGCATTTGGAGATCGGGGAGGTTACAACCAACAATAACCACAAACCAATCCTTTTTGCTGAAACCACCCATCCTTGTAAATCTCGGGACAAGATCGTACCTGGTGCCAATTCAGGCAACACAACGGGCAAAAAATGAAATCTGAGGGCACTTGCCAACAACCTTTTCCAATCTGAGGTACTGCCTCCACAAGCAGTTATTCCGTACACAAACATGTCTGGGTCAATGGTTATTCCCCGAACCACCACCTCTAATCCCATTGCATGTATTATCAACATTGCTCATATGGCACACATTCCTGGTGTGGTGCAAACTATACCGTCGTCAGTGAATGAAGGCGTGATGTTAACTGGCGAACCTTCGGAGTACAGTAGGGGGGCCTGTACCATCTTCCACCCCTCTGATGTCAACCTCTTCAGTGTATTGAACCTTGTAGACAACCCCAGAAAAGCCCTCCATGTCAAGAGTTTTGCCTGGGAGCGGGAATTCTCCCCCCCCCCCACCTGCTGATGCATGATTTTGTGGCACCTGAATCAACCATGAAAATGAAGTGTTTCTTTTCTTATCTCTGCGCCCACCAAGGGTTCCTTATCAGGGAGAACTGTCATAGATTGTACTGGGCGTGCAAGCGCTCTGTGGCCTGTCCTAGTCTGCATAGCTGTTGGTCCCGGGGAACGTGAATGGGTTTGTACCCATCACGCTCACCCCTCTGCATGGTACTATGCTTTTATAGATGTGTGCATATTTCCGCTTCCTTGCTGGGGCATAGGCAGCTGTGGGTACTGTTGCTGTTGGTGCTGTATCTGCAGTACTTGTGCTCCCGAGGGCCGGGGCGGGAGTTGCATATATGCCTGGTGTATCTCATAGGGATGGAGGTCATCCTTGGTGTCGACATCTGCAGTCCACTCTGGGCTGGTGCGTGGTAGGTACTGCCCATATTATATCTGCCCCCTTGGCTGATTCTGCATTTCTTTGAAAAGTGCCCCCACTTCCCGCAATTCCAACACGGAGAGGGACCCATGCCCACTCCTCTTGGCCTCATTCCTCCAAATCCCCCTCGAACTCCCCTAAGCCCACGCTGCTGACCTCCTTGCTGCCACTCTTGGGTGGGGTACTGCTGTCCTCCTCCCCACTGCCCTTGTCCTCGTTCTGGCCACATTGCTGCCATCCAAACCTCTGCGGGACAATGCGCGCCCACTGTTCTCTTTTTTTTGCCAGTGCAGATATCGCCCCCTCCACACCTACCTTGGCCAACTTCTGCACTAGTTTCACCTCATTTTCCTGTAGGTGCTGGACCACTTCCCTTTCGCCCTCCTTTATCCGCTTGCAGTTGTGTATAATTGTCTGTATTTCTGACCACCCCTTCGCCTCAATGCCTATAATTTTGTCTAGGTCCTTCTGTACTTCCTTCAGTGAGCCCTGTTTGATGACAAAATAGAAGAGAGGAATTAATCGGTCCCAGTGGTCCCCCATCTCCACCCTCCACATCTCCTGAACCTTAATAATGTACTGCGCAGGCTCTTCATCCTCGCCCATAGTGTTTTGCATTATGAACTATGCACCGAAGCATGCCCCACAACTGTGCCCTGATATTGTTGAAAGGTGCACCATCATGCGCATAGTCAACTAACCTCACCGTTGGATACCCTGCTTTAATCCACACATCACGCGATGGCTCTCCCACTATCGATACTAACACCCGCTGTCTGTTTCTCTAACCCGTATATCGGTTGCCCCGCACCGGCTGACAACGGCGGGAGCGCTTTTATCAAATTATTTTGGTCCATCTGTGCTCACGGCATATACTGGTCTCTGCCCGCACCTTTATGGATCACAGGGATTGTAAATCTTCTCCTTTCCCATCCTTTCTTTTGACACTTCCCTTTTTCCTTGCTACGGCCATCCGGCTTCACCTCCGCACTCTCTCATCCCACAGCTTTTCACCCCAGTTTTTATCTCGGGGGATTGCTGTGCTTCCTCCTTTCTGTCATTTTCAAATTCAACCACAGTGCTCCTCCGCCCCCCTAGCTAGCCCTCTCCCATAGGTTACAGTTCTGTATCCTGCGTTGGCTGCCTGCCTATCCTTTCTTTTCTATAAGCGCGTCCTTTATTGCCGTACTCTCTGCTCTGAACAAAAAATCTCCTTTTGTCCATTCATCTTATCCCTTCTCTTTGGTTTCACTTTGCACTGCCCTCAATCACTCCAACTTCGCCCTTGCTGATTCTTGTGCCTTTTCTAGCTCCTTCTGTCCTGCACACTCTTGGGGCGGAGCTGTTGCTACCGGTGTGTATGAGGGTGACAGGACAGTAACACGCGTGGATACATAGGTCTGATTGTTATATCCTGTCGCCAGGTGTGCTGCTAATGGGTATTACCACTTGTGTTCAGTTTGGGTCCTCTCTGCATCTGCACGCTGTACCCCTCCCTCATTAGTCTCTTCTATGTCCTCTATCATTTTCCATAAATCTAGAATTTCTTTTCTCTTTTGCAGTTGTTGAACTTTGAAATGTGCTGCTATGAACGCTGTTATATGTCCATAATTCCCTTATTATGGATACCCTGCTCTGGCCACGAGTTAGGCATCCCCCATGTTTCTCTTTCACCCATTGTTTGATATTACTCAATCTTCTCTCAGTACAAGGGCAAAGCCTTGTACATGTACTCTAAAGGTGTTTGCCCTCCCATTGCTGCGCGGTATGCGCTATAATGTCCCTATGCGTCCCCATAATCGTGCACCCCGTGAGGCACAATCAAAAAATCAAACTGTTGTTCCCTCCTCCCCGTCATCCCACGTTACTTTCCCTCCCCTTCAAACATGCCCACAGTTGCCTCACTCACTTAGCACACACCACTATTTACAGGTTGCACCTCATTAGGCCTCCGCCCTACACAATAAAAAGGCAAACACAACAACCACTTCTGTTCCCAGGCCCACTCATTATGCAGGGCTCCTATGTATTGTTCCTTTTTCCTCTGTTACACAAAGTAAGTGCTTCCACTTTCTCCCATCGCTCTGAGAGGCTCCCTAACACTCTGTTTTCCTTTCCATAATAATCTCCTTAAAAAATGTAATAATACACAACCCACACCTCACCAAAAACCTCATACTCAACATGCTCACAACCTCCCACACTTTCCCATATACCATCTCCCCACTTCTTGCCGCTAGTAAGAGTATACTCATGTGCGCGTGTTCACCCAAACTCCTCCGTCACTGGGTTCCAACACCGGCACTCTCTCCGGAGCCGCCCCCCGCTCCAAAGAGTAGACCGGAATTCTGCAAAGACGCTCCTGTAAGCCACTCAACATTACATGTTTTGGGGACTGGCTGCTGTAGCTGGGTGCGGCCCCTCCTGAGAAGCAGCCTGGAAGCCTCTGCAGACACGGGGGCTGGGATCACATCCGGGTCACCAAATGAAGGCACGCCCCTGTACGCTCACACCATGAAAAAATACAACCTGCTACAGAAAAAGTCCCAAGAAACTCTTGCAAGGATAACAAGTATTTATTTCCATACAAAAAGGAAAAACGCCAACAAAGGACTCTGCTGCTGCGGAATGTTCCGAGACTCGTCCGGTTGTGTGGCTTGTTATAAGAAAAAACAGCATCACTGATGACTCAATTACAGATAAGATACTTCTCCAATCCCTTGTGGATGGTACATATGCATGTAGGACCTGTTGCATTTTGGAAACCAGGCCATTGGGCCATCTTCTGTCCGTCTTTGCCCGCATGGGCACTGCTGGACTCGTCATCCGATACAATCAATTATATTCAAGTGATGACAATGTTTTTCTATCATGGCTAGACTGCACCTGGCAGATACAAGGATGGGCTTGGGAAGGGAGAGTTAAAGTCACCCTAACTCATTCACTTCACTCGTTCCCATGCAGATCAGCCACTCCCAAGGTCCTTAGACGCCACCCTGCACCTCGCTGCACAAATCACATAACCCACATATGAAGGTGCAATTGCCTTGCCTTCTGATCTCAATGATCAATCAAGGGGGTGTAAAGGTTTTATTGTCAGTGGTCTGGGCATGGATGGTTTTGTGTCATGCAGGGGGCTCAAGATGAAAGTGCTGCTAAGCTATATTTCTTGTGCAGCGATCATTGGGGGCAGGAGGGCCCGGCTATCTGTTCTGTCGGGTGGTGCTGCCAAGAGACGCTCTGCTCCCTTCACATGACCTTGCTGGGCGAATTCCTCCATGTGTGCGAGGGCCCGTAGTTCTTTGGAACAATTGAGGATTTCATGGGCTGTGTGGGACCTGGCTGGGGTGGGGGTGTTTGCGCTCATGCGACAGACCTAATATTCAAGCACCTAATACTATTCGCTGTGTTTGGGCCTATATTTTAAGATGGCTGCCATTTGTCTAAAATGGCTTTCGTGTGTGTTTCTTCTGTAGCTTCTAATACATGCACAGCAATGATCGACCACCCCCCTTTGAGTGTACCCTCCTTCCCCCTGCTCCCCAAGAGTGTCTTCTACCGGCTGTGCCTTATTTGGTATTGATTAGGGGTTGGGAAGCCCCTGTATCCTTCCCAACAGTCTGAAAATCAAAGCAGCCAACAAATCCTGTTTACTGAAGGTACCACTTTTGGGCCAAAGGTTGTTCATAATTCTCGCTCAGGTGGCCAGGGCACTGCCATTGCCTTTGGATCCAGACCCTAGGGGTGGACCGGTGCGGGTGGATCACCTGGTTGAGGGGTCTTCAGGGTGTGGGGGTGAGACAGCCAGTGGCAAGACACAGTATTCTTCCCTTTCCTGTACCCATGACGCACACTATTTAATAGGATTCTCCAGGTGTCCAAACCCCCCCCCAACCGCCTTTCCACGCAGACACTGGGCAGAGGAAGAGGGCGACTGAGAGTAATAATGCTAACTCTTACACATTGCAGTTGGGTCAAGCAAATTGCAATGTTGAACCTTGAATGTGTAATTGGGTCAAGCAAAGTGCATACATCTGATACCAATTAGCTCTCCTCACACGATACAAGGCAGAACATAGAGACACACTCTGAGCAAGGTGGAACACGAATAAGAGGAGAACTTTCAGGGCAAATGCAAACCTACTGGAGCAGAGAAACAGACCAAGGGATGAGAGCCACAGGTGGAGAACCCCAGGAGTTTTCTGCAGGAGGTGGTTGCCTCGAAAAGGCTGCAAAAGATATGTGGAGAAGGCTGAGTCCCAAACAAGAAGGCTGCATTGTGTTTCGAAGACGCCATTGACCCTTCTGGGTGAACAGCAGAGTTCGAGAGGTGAGGCCAAGCCTGTGGTACTAACCTTGACTCGTAAAGTGGAAGACCGTAAAGGCAAGAAAGAAACTCACACAGCCAGTGAGTTGGCAAGCGAAGTGAGAGACTGGTCTGGCTAATGAAAGAATGAAGTGGCAACATTATATCGCACAATTGAACGCTGCACGCGTGTGGATGAGATGCAAAAAAAAACAGACCTGCAAATGAACCTTAAAGTAGCGATAGCTGTAAAGTCAGCGATACTGAGTAACGGAGTGCTCCGGTGAAAGGAAGTAGCCCACTCGAAAGTCTCTGTGAAAGGGGAAACATTTGTAACGATAAAGTGAATGAACTGTAAAAACGAAGTGATTGAAATTGACCCTGAGAAAAGAGGAAAGTAAAACTTCAACTTTGCGTAATTCAGCGAACTACCCAGACCAGAAAGCAATCGGGCAAATAACAAAGGAGGGTGAGTTGAAAGCTGGAAAGTCGAAGTGGTCCTGCGGAGGTCTGTAGAAAAAAGCAATGCACATTCAAAGGTTTTCGACATCAGGAATCGGTCCGAGCCCGACTGAGGGAGACTGAAAGTATATAAAGTTAGGGGAAGGGAACTCCTAAAGGAGGTGAATTAAGCTTGTGGAAGGGAACTCCTACAAGTGTTTTTGCTTTGCCGTAAGAGGTCTGAGCCTGACAGGGGGACTGGCTTGAACATTTTGTTGAACTTTGCTTTCTTTTGAATTATTTGCTTTGAAAGATCTGAGCCCGACCGAGAGAGACTGACGGGAACTTTTGCTGTGAAAGGTCTGAGCCCGACAGAGGGGGACCGACATGAACTCTTTGGTGAGCTGTGTTTTGGAAATTCGAAGGTAAGACTTTAACTTGGAAGGCCAGGCTGGCCTCGATCCACGTCTTGAACTGCCTTTCTGTTGCAAGCCAAAGTATGTCATCTCACCTACAGGGACAGCCTTACTCCATTTCGTCCAACATGGGGAGAAGAGCTGACCAAGCTACATTTATTCTTTATATTTGAACACTGACTTTCCTTTGCATACATATTCTCCTTTTCACACTTTTGGACAAGATATAGGGCAGGCATTAGGTTTTTGTTTGTATAGGCCATTTTGATTTGACGGACTCAACTAGGACTGTTTTATTTATTATTTGATGGTCAAGACTACTCCCATCTTGGCTATAGGGCAAAGTAGGAGATTCTCTAACCCCATTGAAACTTCAATAAAGGTTTCACAAATTGTACCTTTTGTGCCAATGTCATACTTGTGATACCATGCCTCCTTTACACATGTCTTTGTTCACTCTGTGGTTCTGTACCGGGATATTCCACTGGTTTTTAGGACCCTTCATTTGCAGTTTTCAGATCTTTCTGGGGTTATTCAAATTCTTGCATTTAAAAGTTCTGGTTTTAGATGGCAATCATTTCTGATCAGCATCCTGGGACATTGGGAGCTCTTCCAGCAGCCTCTGAGCTATAACTTTGGTGACCTGAGACATTGGATCTGCCTTTTTCCACTATCTTGCTACCCTAAAGTGGCCTCCAGTTTTTAACTCTCCCAGGAGCTGGCTGTCCCTACCTTTGCTCGGATAACTTGGGCCATCTGTTGCATGCGAGTAGGACAGTCTGCATTTGTCTGGACATAACTGCGGAGCGTTGCTACTCTAAGACTTTATGGCCGTTGAGATCCGCCACAGAAAAGAGACCTGCCCCCTAGCCATTCAATAAATGGGGCCTATAACCTACCTGACGACCCTTTCGGATGTATCCCGTATCCCGTATCCTATCGCCAGTGGCATGGCTGCCTCCTGGCATGAGCCTAAGGCTGCTTCCAAGCTCGAAATCTGTGGTATTAGAACATGGTGAGGGCACTTCACGTGTTAGGTCTTTGATGAAGAAGAATGGGACGTAGCGTAATGAAGATGATCATAAGTAAGCATGGCAATGAATGTATTTCCTCACTCCCTCGCCCTTGGACATGCTTCTTCATCTCTAGTCTGGACAGATGCTTTCTTGCCCCTCATTTCATGCCCCGCTCTCCTTTCCTTGGGCATGTGGGCTTCTTCTATCCATCTGCTGAGCTGGTGCTGCCTCCCTACCATTCTTGGAGTATGTGCTTTCCCTCTGCCCTTTAGTTGGGCTATTGCTTACCCTCCCTCTTGTCCTTGGACATGTGATTTCCTTCTGCCCTTTCTGAGCAGGTGCTTTCCCTTCCCTCCAACCTTTCATTGGCAGACGCGTTCTCCTTTACTTGAGCAGGAGATTGCCTCTTACTCCCCCCTCTCCCCCGTACCCCTTCCTCTTTCCTTGGGATGGTGCTTTGCATCTGTCCTCGTCCTAGGTATATGCTTTCCCTCCTCCCCTTTTTTTCCTTGAGAAGGTCCTCCTCGCCTCCGCCCCCAAGTCCCTTTTTGCCTGGACAGTGTTGAGCCTCCAGTGGCTCTGTCCGATTGGCCCGCACCCTGCTAGGACTACTTTCGTTGCCTCTCCCCTAGTCGCGCTCCGCCTCTTTTGCACGTCTCACCCTGGAGAGGACGTGCGCTAAAACCGCCTCGTCATCTTCTCATCCGCCTGCTGTCTCCAGTTCTCATCCGAAGAAGCGCAGCCCCTGGTAGGGGCAGGATGGATGGCCTGCCGCTGCGAATTTACTCCAAGCCGGCTCAGGATTTGTCATTCTGCTATTTCCCTGGAAGAGGCAGATGCCAGCACCGTCTGCCAGGCCCTGGGCCTAACGAGCATCGGCCTGTGAGATGCAGAGGCAGGAGAGAACATCACAGCAGGCGTTTATTGGGAATTAATTCACATTTTTTTAGGTCGAGGAGCTGGGCACAGTTTATATTCATTAGGCTAATTTTTACCTCCCATCATCTGCAGCACACCGGAAGTAATCCGCTACTTGCGGCATCCCATACGTAAGCAGTAATACTCTACAGGAAGCGTGACTGGGTTTAGCGCCTCTCTAGAACACAAAGTCCAAGGCCTTGGGTCAAGAGCATAACGTGTGTATATATACCGCACTACTAACGTAGTGCATGGTGCAGGCTAACCGTGCACCAAAGCTTTTCAGTCCATCGTTCTGTTATTATTTGAACAGTGCTCTTTTTGGGAGAGAGTTGTACACTGGTTTCTTGTTCTGACAGAGTTGAGGAGAATAATCGCGTGTTAATCTGTGGCATTACATTTGCAGCATCGTAAAACTATTTGCAAACCTTTGACGTTTGCTTTGTTATAGTCTAAACTAGTGGTCTGTGTACAGAGGGAGCTGGTTTGCTTTTAATGTCCTGCCTTCCTTTCCATTTTTAATACATTTCGCGCTACAAGAGCGAGAATTCCTGGAGAAAAAAAAACCGGCCTGGATTAAGTGCTCGCGTTTGGAATGGAGGTCGAAAGCAGTAGCAGTGCTAACCAGTTTCAAATCTTTCTCACCTCCCGCTTGGGGGCCTGGCAGAAACAAAGCTCCGTGAAGGGAGATCTCAAGGGGTACATTTAAAGATGGCTACGCGAATGTGTGTGGCATTAGGCCAGTGATGGCGTCCGGGTCTTTCCCCACACGCCACAACGAGGTGGCTTCACGACACAGCAACATACTTTTTTTTTTGATTCAGCGCATTAAGCGTTACAAGCTGCCTTTGCTGCCCCCCCTCAGTCGTCACTTCCATCTGTCCTCTTGCAGTTTTTAGCAGCAATCTTATCACCTTATTGCCTTTTACGCGGGTTTTGTCTGTATTAGCACCCTGCTGTCAAAAAGCGGTTAATAGCTTTTCATTGGGCATTGTGTTTCAGCTCCCCACTGGGGGCCTTTACTGTGATAATCTGCAGCTCATTGCATTCTTTTTACTCCATTAAAATTTAAGAACCCCGTGTGTGCCTCAGACTGTTTTTCCCACTTGTATAAACAGGGCTCCTAAACATCATGTTGGCATGGGCGCCATCATCCCTGAAACCTCTTTAGCCGGCCCTGCAAAGGGCCATTGGCAGCTTCACATTGTACCCTTCTATAAATGGGGTGTGTTGGGCCAGTCGCTCTCCTCTTTCCACCCACTTTGTCTCAGAGCAGTCCTTCCATTTCCCTCCTCCGCTGCTTCCTTACCCTTTCTGGTCGGACCCTGTGGAGCTCTAGGGTGTCCGTCCGCTATGCCACACCAAGGTGATAATCGGGATTGTGAGAAGCAGCTCCTCCCTCCTGAGATACAAAAGAAGGCTATGCACCCCCATGTGTCATGTCCTTGAATTGACCGCCACCAGCCCAAGAACCCCAGCCTTGCACACTGCCTCTCGCCTGTCAGCTGCAGGACCCCTTTCACTTGAATGGCGTCTCCTGCTGGGATGTGGCTCGCATTCTTTAATGCAGGCTTCCCTGACTAGGCTCAATGGCCCCATTTACTTTTATAGAGACTAACTCATTGGCAACCTCAGTGCACTGATCGTCTTAATTGGAGTCTTTCTCGTGACTAGCCTTAATGACATCACAGGCTTCATTGACATCTCTCGCCTTGCTGGCTTTATTGGTAAATTAGAGCTCAATTTAGTCTCACTTGCCCAGGCTACATGACCCTTAGATTGTAATCAAATCTCACTCTTTGACAGTTTCCATGACCCATAGACTTTGAGCAAGTTTCGCTCTGTTTTTTTTTTAACCCATGTTATTATTAAACAAGAAGATACAGCAAAGACATTTCGTTAGGTAGAATAGTATCATCCAGCATCAACAAAGTGATTGTCTCCATAGCGACTGCTTCCCGATCTCTGCAGCAGCCTCATTGGCTTGCGCCGCAGCCTTATTCCACCTCGATTCGCCGGCAGGTGAAAAGCCACCCCCTCCTCCCCCCTAAGGCCATACCCACAAGGCCACCCTGTCTCCAGCCTGTCTGAGCCGGCTGGGATGCCTAACCTTTTGCACAAACTGTGAGTAAAGACTGATTCATCTCTGCCTCGCCTTCCACTATTGACAGTTAGGCATATTACGAGCCGTTGGAACCACACCATCCGGCTACGAGAATACCGCCTTCCGTCCGTATCAAGTATACATGTGTCTTAGCAACACTCAAATCTATGCCCCTGCCCAAGCCTGACTCTAATGGTCACAAAGCGGTATTAACTGCTCTGAACAAATGTTCTTAGTTAACTGCTACTCACGTACACTACGTATTAATTCATGCCCAACGGGCCATTGTAAATGCATTGTAATTCTATGCACTCTTTCCTTGCCTGTAATCCGCAGCGTACTACTTTGGTATTCTCTCTTTGATCTAGATGGGGACGTAGCCTGCCATGCACTGCAATACTGTCATACTCTCCCAGTCTTTGTGAGAACCGCATTGCTATTCTATTGCTCAACATTGCCCACTGCTCTGGTTTGAATTTGCCTATTTGTGCCCACTGCTCTGGTTTGAATTTGCCTATTTGTGCCCACTGTTCTGGCATGAATTTGCCTATTTGTGCCCACTGTTCTGGTTTGAATTTGCCTCTTTGTGCCCACTGCTCTGGCTTGAATTTGCCTCTTTGTGCCCACTGCTCTGGTTTGAATTTGTCTATTGTGCCCACTGTTCTGGTTTGAATTTGCCTATTTGTGCCCACTGCTCTGGCTTGAATTTGCCTCTTTGTGCCCACTGCTCTGGTTTGAATTTGTCTATTGTGCCCACTGCATTGACCCAAACAGCTTACAGCGCCCACTATACCTCCCTCTGAATCCTTTAATCCTGCATACTATCGGGTCCATTGACTATGTTGAACTAGCCTGTTTTTATACCTATCCTTACCTAGTCACAACTCTGTGCCCTAGAAAGACCCAGGTGACCCTTCTGCTGTGCCTCACCTTACCACTAAGCTGTTTAGTCATGTCCCTCTCTAAAAATGTTCATAGAACAGTGGTCCTGTCAGGCAAAATTAACCTTAAATTAACACGTTCATGCGTTACTGTCCTCCATGACATGCACGGAGGAACAAAACTCAATTAGACCCAAATCATAAGAACCATTGGAAAAAATACATAATTTTTATTTCATAAGTAAATAGATTTAAAAAATAGATAAAAAAATAGAAAAAAATGCATTATGGGCAAATCTGTTGCCCATAATGCATTTTGGGTCTTGCTCAATAAAATATTATGCATACAAAACATCATGCTGCCTTTAAGGTAGCTCATAATATGCACTCTAACTGATCAATACACTTAAAAAAGTTATAAGTGCAAGGTGAACCTGCATTATTGGTGACACCACGTCTACATTCCAAAAAGACAGTTGAGAAGACAGAACGTCTGGTTCAAGTGAAGGAAATCCCTTGAGCCGAGAGGACTGATGCTCACAAATGTGTTCATGAAAAGCTAGATCAAATTCTGCATGGGTGCCCTTCAGTCGATTCTCACAAAAAGGCACAATTTACCATTATAAGAATACCCAATAAGACAGGTTAATTCAAACTATATAGACAATTCATTAGAACAATCTTATATAGATACATTTGGACAGGAAAGTACAATGTAATAACAAGGGGGTGCTGTATGTCGCCTACGCTAACATAGAGACCATTTGATTTGCTGTAATAACAGGGTCAACCTAGCAATATATATTTCATAGCAATTGTAGTTTCGACTGGAAAGTTCTAACTGACTCCAGTTGATACCCGTCTTCGTCAGGACAGTACTATCCCTTGTGTGTTAGACACATCTTACAAATGAGTTAAAATAACACACCAAAACATTAAGAGGAATATAGGGCAAGCCGAAATTGTTAGCCCTGTAAAGAAAGAAAAGGAAACAAAACACAAATAGCTACATTAGAATTGGGTCCAAAAGAGAAAATACATAGTCAAGCTAGCTCTGGTCACAATAGTGTACAGGAGCATACGCGTGGCAAGGGAGAATAATCATAATTATTACCATATTCTCAACCATGTGTGGCGTGAAATAGTTATTTGATTGCTTCCAATAACATATCAGCCAAAAGTTATGCAAACCCCAACGTAGTAAGTCTGTGGAGACATAAACCAAGGACATTTTTTTACAATTGGGAAACAATTTCCCTAGTTGCCAACAGTGAAGTAAATTGACCAGTTGCACTCTCACGGCTTTATTACCTGGCCAAAAATAGCCATAATTTAAAATAGTTATATTTGAAAACTCACCAAATGTGGGAGTTCAAAAATGAGCCATCGAGAATGGCTCGCAGATGAACTTTTCAAATTAATTCATCCTTTGTGAGAAATATTAAGTCCTCCAGAATTGTAATCCCAGAAGTGTCCTCATACCACGTTGGATTGTGCGGGTCTAAATGCCAAAGGGAAAAGGCCAAAAACGTGTTCAGTCAGTAACCACAATGAGCGCATAAATATCCATTATGGAAGGAAACTGAAACGAAGTGGCAAAAGTTGTAAAATTATGGCTAGCTGTTCAAAGCTGAGTCAAACGGCGCCCACTGAGCACCAAATATTGTTAATTCATTCAGCTGTGCTTGTTTATAGCGATGAGTGCTTTGGAAATGCACGTATTCCTGCAATAGTAAACCATCAAAAGTTCCCACCATTCCTCAGGGCCATAGCTAGTATTTACCAGTAATATTCCAATATATAGAATTCTAAATCTCAGCTGCCAAATAACTAGTCCAGACACATCAAAGTATATGGGTAGGGGGGCTCGTTTTTACTCACCGTGATATTTGAAATAGCTGTCTCCTCTCGCAAAGGCATTCCAAGCTTACTGCCTAACCTAGCCCGGTCATGCATCAGCATATTATTCAGCTGGTTGTGGGCGCGGCTTGGAAATCATTGCGTGTCACGTAATTACAGACAAAGCTGGAACGTTACTCTGTGTCACGTGAGGTATTGCTGATGCACTAGACCGCTAACTAGGGTTACAATCAAAGTCTGTCATCCGGGACTAGATATACCCAATAGCAGAAGTAGACGTTGTGCCAGAAAAATGTGTAACCTGCTTTACTGCCGATTTATTTGTTAGTCTAATGATGGTAAGGAAATATTCTTGCAACAGTTCAACAAGAGTACATTTCGTGCCAGAGGCAGAAGTAAACTGGCTGCAGCAATAAATACTGCATGCAGCAATTTCAATTAATGGATGATAAATTGATTGAATAGTCGAAATATTGGCCACAGGTTCGAGGCTGCGCCTAAATGGTAATAGACTGAATAGTGCCCAATAAAAAACCCGATTTAAGAGGGGTAACTCTCATAAAAAAGAGAGCGGTGTACATCCCCAAACTCATGAGCAAGATGGTAACTGCTTTTTCCTGTCCTTTTTATAGATATCGTAGAGTAGTATACAGGGCTGACTGCCATCTATGGTTCAGTAAATGTGCATTACAGGATTGAAATGTCATAAAGGAATTTGGGGTCCAGTGACTGCATTTACCTATTCATTCCCACATTACAGTAAATAAGTTTTCAATTACAAGCAACCAATGCTTCAGACCAACTCCCGACTTAGGAACAGAGGGAAACCAAGGCAGATAGACCTTAAAAAGATCATGACCCCAAGATCCATTCTTCTTGGAGGTTTAGTCCCACTGAGAAGCTCTGTGTTATAAATCCACCATTGCTCACGAGTGGAGTGTCTGTTGGCAATACAATAAGTATCTATGCCTCTGACTGCTTCCAAAACACACCAAGTTAGTTCCTCACAGCTGTGATTATTTTCTAGAAAATGGGGGACTAAAGGAAATGAGACATTTTGAGTTCTTATCTTGGACTTGTGTTCAGAGATTCTAAGTTCTACCAGCCTTGATGTCTTTCCTACATACGTCTTATTGCAGGGGCAGGTGATGGAATATATAACATTCCTAGAATTAAGTCGTATGGTCTTTAAGATGCCACAGTTTACTGTTAATCGTCACTGTGTTGCCTGCCCGAGTTGATGCACATTGGCAGCAATAACCACAAGCTAAATGCCCACAAATTTTATTCATGCCCCACATTTCAGATATGGTCTTAGGTCTCTGCTTAATTTGGGATCTATCTGCCTTAGAGAGCCAATTTTTGAAATTCTTGCCTTTCTTAAGGGCATACATAGGAGGATCTAAATTGGAATCATTTAGTTGCAATATAGGCCAATGTTTACTTGTGGCCTTTTTTATGGCTGGATGATAAGTGCTGAATGTCATGGCGCACACCAACCGGGTATTAAATGGACTTTCCCGGGAAATTTTGGATAACAGAATATCCCGATGTTGATGGCACGCTCTTTTCCGTGATTGTATCAGTACATATGTCGGGTAGCGCCTAGTCTGCAGACTATCTTCTATAATGTCTGCTTGAATGGAGAAATCGTGGTTATCAGTACAATTGCGCCTTGCCCTAAGGAACTGGCCATAGGGGATGCTCGTCTGTAATGAATTAGGGTGAAAACTGTCAAAATGGAGTATCGTATTCCTATCTGTAATTTTACGGTAAAGGTCTACGGCAACAGTTCCATTTTTCTCCTTCAACAAAAGATCCAAAAAAGGTATTGAGTTGTTATCAGTGGACATCGTGAACTGCAGATGTTCATTAAGGGTGTTGATCCATGTCAGGAACTGAACATGATCACCTTTAGTTTTGTCCCAGATGATAATGATGTCATCTATATACCTTGTGGACTGGTAGAATGGATTAGAATCATTCAGGATGGAAGCCTTTTCAAATGCCCACATGAAAAGAATGGCATAATTTGGGGCAAAAGCTGCACCCATGGCAGTGCCCTTGGTTTGCAAAAAGAAAGATTCTTTGACCCAGAAATAGATTTGTGTCAGAGCTATTTCCAAAAGTTTAATCAAGAACTCACTGGGAACCAATTGGGGATCGCTTCTGGAGTCTAGAAAAGTCTTCATTATTGTAAAGGCTCCAGCTGTGAGATATTTGAATAAAGTGACTCTACATCTAGAGTAATGAATAGATGGATTGCAGGATCGAATGGCAATCCCTCCAAGTGTAGAATCGCATCTGTAGTGTCGTCCAAGCAAGTGGCCGTCGCGGCCGCCAGAGGTTTAAGAAAAAAGTCTAAATACTTACCCAGAGGTTCCAAAATTGAGCCGCATAACGATACAATAGGCCTACCGGGGGGATTTAGGCCTCTCTACAAAATGTACCATGCTCTACCCTGGACAGAAATAACAGACTCAAAGTTAGATTACCTCGCCTTTACGAGCCCGTCATTCACATGAACAAGGTCTCAAATGCCCAGCATAAATCCACCTCATTACACTCTGACCCACCTCCCAGTCCTAAACTTATTCCCATAAAACTCCAGAATATAGCTAATCCAACCACCATGTCTGGAGCCCTGATTAATGCCAGATGCCTAGTAGCCCATGCAAAAGAAATAGCTGACATCTTATTATCTGATGACCTTGACATTCAGGCAGTCACGGAATCTTGGCTGCACGAAGCAGCAGGCCCAGCGCTTTCCTTAGCCATCCCTGAAAATTACCAACTAATTAGAATGGACATACCTAACTGTAAAAAGAGGCGGTCTTGCCATTATAGCAAAAACTAACCTTGCTTTAAGACCACTTGCTCAACGTCCTCTTAAGTCATGTGAACTGCTGACAGCCAAATTGCCCATTTCCAATTGTCGCACCCTAACTATCTAATATACAGGCCATCTGGTCCCTTCGGCACCTTCGAGGAGGACATATCTAGCCTCATAGCTAATAATACTAAAGACTCATCACAACTTTTATTAATAGGAGATCTTAACTTAGGCTTCAATGACCCGAAGATAAAGTAGCCCAATCCATAGCCACCATGCTAGCTGAACATGGCCTAACCCAAAAAGTCCTCACCCCTACGCACAACAAAGGAAGGACCCTCGACTGGGTTGCCACTTTGAACCGCGATACCACTATCAATAAAATTACCCCTCAACAGTGGACAGACCACTACTTAATCAACTTTTCCTTAATGCTAGACAAACAAATTACAAAAGATAAAGCCATGGGTCCTCACATACCCACCAGAGCTAAAATAAAAAGATCAAACCAGATGACCCCCTGCCACTCCTACTCCATACCATCAATGCTCTCCCCAACAACTTGGATCCTGAACTTTTTGTGGAAAGCTACAACAACGATATGAATAAAGCCCTAGATACTATTGCACTTCTGTAGAAAACAAATTGCAACTTAACAACTTCGCCAACAATTACAAAAAAGAAATCTGACTCACTAAAAAAACCTCTTCAACTAAAGGATTTTCAACCCAAGTCCTAAGACCAAGGAACTATTTGCTATCCTAAGGGAATTGGAATCCCCTGTACCCCCACCCGACAATACACCCAAAGACAAACAATGGTGCACCAGCATCCAACATGCCCTAGCCAATAAAATTATAACACTTCAAACTAAAATCTCCCAAAACAAAAAAAAGCCTCCCTACCTCCTTGTGAGAGACCACTCTCCAGCCCCACCACTAACACCCCCAGCCCAGATCCTTTCAAATTCACCAAAATTTCCATCCAAAAACCGAAAAAATTATTGCATCCCTTATGCCTTCCAACTGTAAGGGTGACAACTGCTCAGCCCAACTAATTAAGGATGCAGCAAGGGACCTAGACCCATTTATAACTAAACTGATTAATGCCTCCTTTTCTACGACAACTATACCAAGTAACTTAAAGGAGTCATGGGTTTTACCTCTTCTCAAGAAACACATTTTAGACCCTTCTATCGCCACTAACTATAGGCCCTTTACCACAGTACCCTTTCTTCTCAAGATAATAGACAGAGTAGCCTACTTACAAATTCAGTTTTATCTTGAATCTAACCAACTCTTAGGTGTCCGCCAATCTGGCTTCAGATCCCAACATGGCACTGAGACAGCCTTAATTGATCTCAAAACCCAAATTGACAAGCTCAACAACAAGGGAAATACTGCCATGCTACTCCCCCTTGACCTGTCGGCGGCCTTTGATTTGGTGGACCACACGTTATTGTGTGAACACCTGGCATCGGCGGCCCACTTCTCAAGCAAGGCTATAGCCTGGGTCCAATCTTTTCTGGACAAATGAACTATGAGAGTTTTCTCTACATCGGCATCAGCAGACTCCATCAAAATAACCTGCGGCGTACCCATGGATCTTGCGTCTCGCTGACTATGTATAATATATTTACTAAGTCCCTATTTGACATATTGGACAGACTCTGTGTCACCTACACGAACTATGCAGATGACACCCAGATCCTCATACCCCTTTCGGGCAATTTTGTCTCTGATACGATTGGTAAATTAAATATACCTCATCATTCAGGTATGGATGGCCAATCACGGCCTCTGCCTGAATGATGACAAAAACGAAATCCTGCTCCTCGGCTCTGCTGCTAACCTAAAGAAAAGTAGCCCTAACTAGTCTGCTTTCAACATTGACAGCAACATATTTACAGTAGCCAAAGTAGTGAAAACATTAGGCTTTTACCTTGACTCCACCCTAATGTTGCAGAAACAGGTAAACTCCCTAGCATCCTCCACCTCCTATACATGCAAGCTCATTAGGGCATGCCGAGCTTTCCTAACACAAGCAAGCTGCATCATCCTCGCCAGTGCCTTAATACTCTCCAAACTCGCATCCTGAAATGCCCTCTTCATGGGAGCCAACAAACGCATCATTGATGAAATGCAAATTTTGCAAAATAATACCCTTAGAAGTGCCCTCAACTTACCTACAGAGAACACATCTCTAATATAAGAAGAGAACAGTGGCTAAAAATTTGCGACAGGATCTCACTTAAAATAGCTTCACTAACCTACAAATGCCTCAACAACACAGCTCCCCCCTACCTGGCAGAGAGAATAGTGAGAAGAACATCAACTTGCCCTACCAGAGCTGCCAACTCTTACTGCCTACAGATACTGAGATTCAGGCTAAAAAAACAGGAGGCAGCAGCTTCCCGGTTAAGGCAGCCCAGTATTGGAATGCTCTCCCACTTGATGTTAGAACAGATCAATCCTATTACAGTTTCAGACGTAATATTCTCAAATGGCTACATTTCAATGACCCCTAAGACTAACCGCGAACCACCTCTGACTTCTGGCCCGACCCTAACCTCTTTGTTTGTACATACGTAGATTCTTTCATCTGATTTGTTCTATTACTTATTTGCAATGTTTTTACTTATTCATGTACCCTTGTGCCTTACTCTGTAACTAAGCTTAAAGTATCCATGTATTTTGTTCTCCGTTGCGCCCAGCTACCTTTGGATTAGGTGCCCCATACAAATTAATAAACAATCAATCAATAGTGGCTTAGACCACCAATGATCAAGAGAGCATAATGAATGCATTTTTCATATGTTTGAGTTTGCTTGGAAATTTCACCTAACTTGCAACAGATTCATAAGTGAAAACATATCCCCCCCCCACCTTCCCAAAGCCCTCCTTGTCACCCATGAAGAATGGAGGTGGGGCAGGGTGGAAGTATGAATGAATGACAAAATGGAGGAAGCTAATGAGGATTACAGCAACTGGCCTTTACAATCTGCTCTTTCCCGAACGTGGTGGCACATTGCTTTTGTGATGAACCTGAGGATGGCGTCCCTTCTTCCCTAGGTTGAGACCTTTCCCATGGGGCCAGGGTGGTGCGTCCACAGTACAATAATCCTCCTGGTGGTGGTGCAATGAGGGAGGATCACATGGGGAGTGTAGACCCCTATGGAATTATGGATGATTACTCTCAGGGAACGCAGTATTCATTCACTTTGATAACCCCAACACCTTCTCTAATACCAAATCCCCCCGCCCTCCTTGTAGGGAGAACTAATTGTTGCAAGGTTTACCATCTGGATACCCTTGACAAACCCAAAATATCCAAGGACTCCAAGTATCCCACTTCAAAGGGGAAAACTAGTACTGGGACAAAGAAGATCACTTCAAAGAAAATGAAGTGAGCGGTCTAGTTTATTCCGAGATGCTAATTGCCGGAATGGAGGCAGCTGGCCGCGCGGGAGTTCAAAAGGAATTCTGCTCTCGGAAAGCAGAGCGATGAGCCTCCCGAGAACGAGCCTCGAGAAAGCGGGTCTCAGAGAAGACACAGCGGGCTGCATGCACCAAGCGAGTACAGGGAAGCCGAAAGGGAAGCCACTGAGAGGAAGAAGAAAGGCTGATGAAGGTCAAAGGGCTGAGTGTGTTGGTGCCGGTTCTTACCTCAAGGCCACCCAAGCACCGGTGAACTACTTGCAAGGCAGGACACGTAGCCGGGAGAAGAGATGCTGCTCGAAACGCTGCAGAGCCCTCCTCTCTCCAAAAAGCTGTGGGAGCCTCAGCATGCAACACAGAGACTGGCCAAACGCCTGGTAGCATTCACAGGCACGCAGGTTTAGCAGAAGTTGCTAGAGGTCTGGGGAAGCAAAAGAGAGGGTCCGGGACCTGAAAACAGAATCAAAAAGTTACCCACTTGGCAGGAGAGTGTACCAAGGGGGAGTAACACCAACATCCGAGTCTGGGAGCCGCTTCCAGAATAGAGTGTCTGGGACCCGAAACAGAATCAAAACTAGTTGCTCACTTGGCAGGAGAGTGAACCAAGGGGGAGTAACGCTGCTTTGCGAGTCTGGGATCCGCACCCATATCAGAAACCAAGGTCTAAAGAGGGTCTAGGACCCTTTGAAAGAGAAAGTTATTGAAAATTACACAGTTTGGCAAGAGAAGACGCCAAACCACATTTGCGAGTCTGGGGCTCACATCCACATAAAAGATTGAAAACCAGGGGGACACTGACCCAGGGAATAATAAAGTGAATCCTATACTTCGCGGAGAGTAATCCTGAGTCAATAGGACATAAAGGCTGGAAATAAAAGAGAGTTTACCTTATCTGTGATCCAGCATCTTGATAGAAGAGTACATCTAGGGGAAAGGAATGTTACACCAGTCTTGGAACTTTGTTGTTTTGAACATTTCCTTTCATCACCTTAGATAACACATCATAATCTTAGTGATATGCTAAGTTTGCATTGATCACCCAAGTGGTGTAAGATCACCACCAGCCAGAGACAGTGATCCAGAGCTTCAGTATTCACCACCTCCTTCCAGAAAAACCTGACCCTAAAATACTCCCAAAATAGGTGAACCGTGTCCCTAGGATCAGACTGCTTTCCCAGCACTGATCTGACCATGACAAACCTAACCTTGCCATCCTCCGGGTGCCCAGCAGATGCAAAAACTTTCTCCTGCAGCACTCTGAAATTGAAGTCTAGCTTTTGAGTCAAAACATATCTGCTTCCAGATGGCACCAACAAGCGTTCACCTCAGAGATTCACACCGATCTTCTTCAAGATTATGATCTATTTGCATGGTTAAGATATCATTCACAGACATGCAGGGAGCCATAATCTTGAAACTAAATATTGAAGGGTGTTTACAAATACCTCCAGACACCAATTCGGCCTGCTTGGATATATTCTCACAATATTGAGTCTTTGAAATCCCACTTCGGCAAGTGCGTGCTCACATTTCAGGAAATACATGTCCAGCAAGTATCTGGCAGGCCAGACATTTTAAAACTCCCAGTGTTATCCGTCTCTGCCAGAACAATTTATAGCCATTGTGAGATAGTTCCAGAATCCCCTCAAGGAGGCATTTTATATGAAAAAGGCCAATACGACCAGTATTACCCAAATGTTTTCTCCACAGTGTCACGGTTTATTACACGTCACACGCCAGCCAGGGAACTCCCTCCCCTACACTGTATGTGGCGCACAATAAAACGTTTTTTTATTTTTAATATACTATGGATTCTTTTGAGTAGGCCTCCAACCCGTCTCACACCCAACCTCCGCAAACACCCCGTGTCACAATGGACCAGGAACCAGACCCGTGTGTATCAATAAGATATTTATTATTTTATGAAAAAGGAAAAATTAAACACAAACAATTTCATAGCCACTAATGTTGTGGCAATATAAAATGCAATAATCTCTACAAAACCACCAGGTTAAGATATACTAATACAGTTAATTCCGTTTTTTAATGGCAAGACATAAAAAGAACAATTTACCACAAAGTGATAGCACCAACAGTTAATCACTCTCCCTTGCAACAGTAGAAAAATGAGGTTTCATGATTCACTACTACTCCTATGGGATAACACACCAGGGTACATTGGGCTGCTTACACTAGAGGACAAATCAGGCTTCCAAACAGACTAGCTAGCACACATAGGAAATCCAATTTTAATACAGGCAGCACCTGAGAAGTAAAAGTCAAAAATAAAAGAGAATATAATTTGAATCAGTGATCAGGGTATGATAGAGGAAGAACAATAGAATAGGAAAAACGATTTTTCAAAGGTGAAAAGAAATATTTTGAAAAACAAAATTGCAAATCTTACAACATTTTGCTGGAGCTGGAAATGACAGGCAAGATCAAAACTGTGAAAACGAAGGAAATGCAGTACCAAATCTGCACTCATAATCTGAAAGAAGGGGACTACTCTAGGAAAAACTATTTTTAAAGGATGAAAAAAGAAATAAAAAAACGAAAATTTATATCACTTTAACTTGCTGGGGTTGGAAACGACACACACGCTTTCAACAATGAGAAAGGCACACAGGAAAATTGTTTTTTAGTGAAATTGAAAGGGGTAACTAACATGTAGGCTTTGGGCAAAGGGATTACTCACAATGGGAACAACAGTTTGGGTTTAGTAGGACAGATGCAAATAGCAATGACATTGGTAAATGAAAATTCGCTTAGCAGGGCATAATTTAGACGCAGGGACAAATTTGGTTCAGCTCACAAGGGGATTAATTCTCTTGGCCAACACTTTGATGACTATAACAATTAAATAAAAACACTAGACAAGGATGGTTGGTTTCGAATTTCAACAATCACAATCCGTAAAATTCAATGGGGGAATTAATTGATTTACTTACAAAAATACTAAGGATTTACACAGTGAAATGAGGGTTTTTTCAAAGGAGATATGCTGGCATACAGAGGCAAACAAGAGATTCTTCTATGGGGAGATGGCTGACCCACACTGGCAATTTGGGGTTTTCAATAAGGGCTTATGCAATTTAGGGTTGGGTTTTTGCTACTTACCTAGCAAGCCTTTGTTTAAGATTCAGTAAAGCCAGCTGGATCTCAGGACACTCTTGAAAGAAAGGGCAAGAGTCTGGTCACTGCACTCCCAAAAATGGTAAGTTTCAGCAGCCTTCTTTCTGTCCTCCTTTTTCTGTCTTCCCTGTTTTTTGTGTGTCTTGAGTCCTAGTACAGTCTCCTTATATAGCAGAAATGACATCACAAATTTTACAATATCGGGGAAGTACCCTTCAATAATTCCTGCCGCCAGGATTGGACGGTTTCTCTCTTTCTCTGCACCCTCAGTCAGGATTGGATTTGGGATTAGTATTTTCCCCTTTATTACCATCCTTTGTTCTCATTACAATTTTTTGGCAAAAACTAGTTATGTATCATAACTTCATAATTGTACTAGCCACTGCCATATGGAACATATATTTGGTTTGAGCTGACCCTGGGGAATTAGATGAGCCAATCGCCAAATCCGTACGATATAGCATGGCCATGTGCCACATTTTTGTCTTTTTCATAACATGTACAACAGTTATGAATATGTAAGTCATCAAGCATATTCCCAATGTCATTTTCCATCTTTTGACCCACTTTTACATTTGTCACATGTCCAGATCAGCCAGAAACCTAGTTTAACTGCCCATTATAGTTCCCAGAGTCCCAGGTAAATGCAATTTATAGCCCCAAAACAGCCTGGAAATGACATGAACAATGGCATGAAATTGAGATCAATCCTCCGTCTGATGGCTGGGCAAAATGGCTAAAACAAAACAGTATTTTAATATTATTTGGGAATGTCTGTTCAACATGTGGGAGGGCCACTTCATTCCCAAACGCCATCTGTCTTCCTGGGCTCGCCTGTGACCAGAGGTTTTTTTTTAATATATAATTCTCTTTGAAATTAGTGTGGGCTCTTTCTTTTGAAGTGGGTGCAGTAAGGGCTCACACTTTTTTTGTCATGCCTTAGCCAAGCATTGCCTTCTTTTGAAATCTCTGCCCTCCTGCCGGTCAGTCTGCAGAATAGGGAAGTTTGACGCCTCCAACAGCATCACATTTTATGGCAGTGTTGTTGGCTTGGAGGTGCGACATCCAGCTAGAAGTGGGGCATTTCATTGTGAAGTTTTGAACTTAGCCTGAACAGGTTTTTCCTGAAGTAAGTGTTCTTCACACGTTTACAGGAGTTTTGTAGGTGAAACTTAATATACATTTACTTCGGGGACCAACCCACACATCAGGTTTCGCTTTCCTGACATTTCTCTGTGAGCAGTGGTATCTTTTTCCATTGTGGCATTTTTGCTTTTAATGTTTAAAAATCCTGCTTTCCATGTCACATGATTCTGCGATTTCCCCCTTGGTGAATTACATTGCCGCTGGTCCATTGATAATGACAGGTAAGCCCCTTTCCCCATGGGTCTTTACTTTTACATAAACAAAAAGAAAAAGCCAGGCCGTATTTGGTTGCAGTGTTTAAATTCTTGCCACTCCGGTGAAATGAAAGCAAAATTCAGGCCATTTTTGGTAGCAGTGTTTAAATGCTGCTTTTTAGGTGAAAAGGACTTCTGTTTGGGGTCTTTAAATGCACCCCACAACAGCTTGACTGTATAAGTTATTGTCATGAAGATTTTCTTCCCAGTTTGAAACTTCTCCACTGACAATTAAGGGCTGTGGGGAGAGCGTCCGATGCTGCTTGCTCGAGAGTGGGCCCTCCATTTCACTGATGCATTTCCATTTCACTGATGCATTATCTTTAAACCAAAAATGAGACAATTTGAAGGTGAACAATGAACGATCGAATCAATGTTGTGCACTCCGAAACCTCTGTCTTTCCTTTTCGTGTATTAGGCACCACCCGAACATGTAGTTCTCATTCTACGGCTCTAAAGGAGTTCATGAAACAAACCCTTGATCTGCTTATTAGCCTCTGTGGAAGGGGAACTGATAACAAACTAAAGCTATACAAGAGTCGATCAAGCACCCACAATTTAATAACATTACCCTCCAGCTGGAAAGATTTAGTTTCTTTTTTTTCCAAAATCACTTCCATCAGCGTGGACATGTTCTTGACCAACTTTTCAGCATGGCGTCCCATGGCCGTCCTTGTCTCTCACAAAATGTTGTAACGCGTAATGATTAATGGGAAACACTTGTTTTCATATTCCGCTTAACCGCGTGGCGAGAAACCAGCCCATGTCCTAGAATTGTGATCTCTGAACTTGTGATTTCCGTCTGGAAGACCAGGAGCACTACATCTGTGTAATTCCATGACAGAGTTATGGTTGCTTGAGGAACCATAACTGTTGAATTTGTGTTTTTGTTGTTTTGCACTGCAAACACAATGTCCCTTTAACAAGAGAAGACTGTAAACATTTCAATAGGTTGCAGGCTTAGCAGCCTCCGAGTAGATCAGCCTTTACATGCACCAATATTGCTTAGTGTTTCATTGGCTAAACCGAACAGACATCGCAAAGCCATGACCACCGGGCCCATCAGCATCAGCTGCAGCAGAGAAAACACCGTTGGTGCGAATTTTGCTGTTCCTAGCCAGGTACATGCTTACACACAGAGGAAATGGTGCAGAAATATTGTACACTGAAAGCATGAGGGTTTATGGTTCCTTGCCCAACTTATCTTTGCCATATATCAACAGTCCTACTTGGGCTAGAGCTGGGCGAGCCAGGACAAACACCAGGCGCGAGCTTCACTCAAGTTTCAAGCCAGTGTCTGGCTTAAATAGGAGCCTTCCAGCCTGTGAGAATAAAATATTTCTGGGCAAAGAAAAAAAAATATCGAACAAAAAGAAACCTTTTGCCTGTCTCTTAGTAATGTGTGTCTAAGTGGCTGACTACTGTTCACAGAGGTGTTGCTAGGGGTGGGGCTGAGGGGGTTATAGTCCCGCTTCTTTTGGTTGTAGCCCCGGTTAGATGCTCAGGAGCTACAACCAAAAGGCTAGCCCTGGATCCCCACAGTCCTGACATTAGCGTAGCCCCGGATCTTTTTCAGACCTAGCAACGCCCCTGTCTGTTCACCTCTCGCGCAAATCTGGATTGGCTGTGTGTGGGTCAAGATAGGTCTACTGCTAATCAGGCTATCCTCAACAATGTGCCTGTGTCAGAAACCACACTTGCTCCTATGTGTTTGCCTCCTCCCCGGGGGAGGGGTGGGGGGAGTCACTGCACTCTTCAGCAGTGGCAGGGCTGCCGGCCGGTCCACACCACTCCTGTGTCATTGCTGCCTGCTGCTTCTGACAGCGGGGGTGGGATTTTAGGATTATAGGGTAGGGATCTTTGTTTGGGGGCATGAACCAAGGTAGGATTTTTTTTGTTGGTGGGGGGCGCCATCTAGGAAGAAATTCTGTTGTGGGGAGGTGAGGAGATGCAGGGTGCCAGGTTATATATTCGTGTTGTAGGGAGGAGAAAGGACACATGGTAAGGAGCTGGCATGGGTGCTGACATGCCTCATTCGGGAGTAGGGGATTTTTCTCTGCACACTAGGACTTGTAGTCCCAGATTTATAATGGGGGAAACCAGGACTACTGAAGGTATGAAAGAGTTGGGTTGTGCAGCTAGCAGGATGCAGGTAGGGGGTTGTGTTGGGAGAGGGCGTGTCTTGTGAAGGGGAGAGAGAACGCCGGGTTGCGGGGGGTGGAGGGGGTGTTACACCCCCGTTCCATTCAGCGGCAGCGCTCTCCAGTTCTCTTGTTTTTCTTATTTTTTGTGTGCTTTCTAAGACTTGCAGTCCTGCATTTATAACGGAGAAGTCGGGACTGGAAGGCAAAGAACACAATCAGACCTGGACTACCATGCCCCAAGTGGAATTTGGCATTCGTGGCTTTGTGCTGTTTTGGGGCTGGATGTCTGGTAGGGGGCTGTTTCCAAGATGAACACGGCCAATCTTTTGCGCACTAAGTGCCCAGCTAGACATCTTAGGCCGGCTGTAACCAGGAATTCTCTGGCTCTGTCACCTGTGGCTTGGACACACAGTGAAAACTCTAAAGGAAACTTGGTTTCCAATATTCCACACGGTACATGGAGACTTTTGGGGCGAAACAGGAGAATGTTAGTGTATCGTTTTCTTCTAACAACAGAAAATCGCAGCGTATCATTTGAAAGGCAGGTCTGTGCAAAACAATGCAATCATGCGTTCTCGCACCTTGTCCCATGGGAAATTGCTTTGAATGCCTGTTCATAAAAGCTCTCAGAAATTAACACTGCTCCATCTGTCCTGTTTTCCTCATTTAAGAGTTTCTTCTTTTCACAAATGATGAAATGCCGTGTATTGACACGGAGTACACGCATATCCCTCTTCCTCGAGAAGGCACAGTGTGCCTCAGTGGTATGAGAACTTGACAAAGAATCTGAACCCGTCATCCTGAAAGCTTTCATCTTTTCAAGACAAGATAACATGTTTGCGTTTCTGGAGAAAAAAAAAAACAGCTGCACATTTCATTGGGCTAGCTTCACACCAGCCCCCCACCTCCCAATCTCATCTCGACGTATCACATAATACTGCTTCGGGGTCTGGCTGCGTTTCTTGTGGACTATGAATGGCCATGCCCCCTCCATACAGGATATACCTGAGGCTAGCATGGGTGTGCAGTGTCTGTCCCATACAACGCATGAGATGTTCCTGTACATGCGTGCAACTCACCTGCTTAGGGTTATAAAAAAAAAAAATAAGCCTGTTAAAACCATGGCCTCTTTGCTTAGTCTAGCTGACTGGGAACAGCAACTCTCTAGATGTTTTAGACTACAAATCCCATGTTCCCTCACCATTGACTATGCTGGCTAGGGCTGATGGGAATTATAGTCCAAAACATATGGAGAGCCAAAGGTTGTAGACCCGTGGTGTAGCAACCAGTGGCAATACTATACTAGTAATTCGCCTTTCAGCAAAGTTCTGTTTGTGCACCATTACAAGTAGCACTGCAGGGAAGTCTCAGTGCTGTCATTAAAAGTCCAACAACTCTCTTGAGATGTGCTGGACCTTGACTATTGCAAATGTGGCCGCATTGATGAAAACTGCCCGTCTCATTAAAAGATTGCTTGCCGTTGTCGTGATGCTACCATACTGATACCGTCAATTGCATAGCCGCCCTTGATGGGAAGTAGGGGGCTGGGGGGAAGGGAGTAGCTGGCTCCGTCACTTCAATCCTTTCCCCCTCTGTAGAGTATTATCAAGTGCCTGCTCCTTTACCCCACAAAACTTCTTCAGATGTAACACATAAACCTAGTCACCATGTCCGTGCAGTACCTATTGAATTTTCCAATCCCTGATATTTTCACTTTTTGATTGGTCAACGTTTGAATAGTGTTGCCAAGCCAACTGAGCGCAAGTATGAATTGCTGAAGTTGCCCACCAGAGAAGACGCTGGTAATCACTAATGAGAAATATACTGTAAATCAATGAGACTGGGCTAACAGGCCCTGTTTTAGTACTCCTTCTAAGGAAAACCTGCTTGCCCGCATCACAGTGGCAGAGCCATCTGTTGCAGGCCACATTGGCCTTTCATTGAAGAACATAGTGCATGTACAGGGTACCAGCCGAATCCTCCCCATGGAGCCACAGGGAACCCCAATCGAACTACCAACTTCATTAAAGGGCATAGTGCCTGTATAGGGTACCAGCCAAATCTTCCCCATGGAGCAGCAGTGAACCCCAGGTCAACTACCAACGTCCTTTGACATATTGGAGAAAAGCATAGACTTTGCAAAAGAGACATGCTTTGGTACTGTATGGCAGAAATGACTGGCATAGCCTGAGGAGATGCTGTGGCTTTGCTCCAGACTGGTGGTCCTTGCAGAAATGTGTTCACTTTCTCTCGACCTTTCGTAACTCCACAGCAACTCTTCCCATCGGCACTGTCTTTCAGACCTCACACCTCTACCATTTGCTGCCCCTGCAGGTGTCAGTTCTAGAATGTTTGTATTATCTGTTCTTATTCCATTCCAAGAACCAAGTCTTAGTTGCCTCTTTAGTTTGCTCTGATCATGTCTTTTAACCCTCTTTGCCTCCAGGCGTCCCTGCTGAGTCCGTGGCTCCTCTTTTTTTCACTTTTCCAACCCAGCTACTCCTCGAGATCCCCACCTCTTCTCCTCTATTCTTAAGTGGCGTTGAATCAAAAGTTTTCCAATAAATGCACGGTCTCACGTCCCAATGTCTCCACACTGATGCACGTCCATGTCCCATTTCCCAAGTCATGGCAGGCCGTCCTCAACACGCTTTCATTCACTCCCCCTAGCTTAAAACTCTGAACTTTTGGAATGCTCTTCCCTTTTCTGACTTCTCAGGTCGCCTTTGACTATTTGTTGGCTTTGGGCTGAAGACTTTTCTTTTTACAGCTGTGTTGGGATTTTACCTCTGGTGAATGGTTCCTGTGCCTCACTAGTTGAACCTGTTGTCACCTTAAGGCAGTGATCCTCAACGTGTAGCTCGGGGATCAACATGTTCCTCGCAGAACCCTAAATTGTTGCTCGCCAGTTGCTCTGGACCATGGTGTGGAGGTCTAGAAGGAGGTGCTCAAGGGATGAGAGACCTCATTAGCAGTATAGCCAGGACAGAGTCCTGGAATGGGTGACAATATTGGCCAGTGAGCCTGCTGTGGTTGCAGTTGGCTTTATTTGTAGATGCCAAATTGCTGCCAGGCACATTATTTTGTTAGTAAATGTTCTTACTTATTACAGCAGTCATTGTTAGAAATACACAGCAGGGTCCTTTTCTTTTCTTAAAAAAAAATAATATATTTTTAGTTATTTAAAAATATATTTTTTTTTACTTTCGGTGAGCTGCAGGGGTGTCCTCTGCAACCCCCGCCCACTATTCTCTATAGTATAGTGAGCGGGGTGTTGCGGGGGACACCTGTGCAGCCCCTGGATTTTTTTTATTTTATTTTATTTTTGCTCGGGTGTGCTGCCAGGGTGTCCCCACAAAACCCTATACTGTATAGTATAGTTAGTGTCACTATACTATACAGTATAGTGAGCGGGGTGTTGCGGGAGACGCCCCCGCAGACCCTGGCTTTTTCTTTTTGCTCGGGTGAGCTGCAGGGGTGTCCCCTGCAACACCCCGCTCGCTATACTGTATAGTCTAGTGAGCGGGGTGTTGCGGGAGACACCCCCGCAGCCCCCAGCTTTTTTTACTTTTTTCGTTCTGGCGGGGCCCTGGTGGGTGTCCCCTGCAACACCCCGCTCACTGTAGCGTCACTGTAGTGAGTGGGGTGTTGTGGGGGACACCCACCACGGCCCACACCGACCCCCCTGAAAGACCCAAACGCATACCACGAAAAGTTCAAACTTTTGGTAGTTAGAACTTTTCGTGGTGTGCGTTTTAGGTCTTTTGGTGGGGTCGGCAAATTTGATATGTTCTTTTCGTCCTATTCCGTTTAAATTAGCAAGCCAATTAATTAATCCAAATACCTAGTTAATATCACCACATCCCTCAGTGAAGTGGTCGTCCAATGCTCAGAGTTTTGACCAATGTTTGCCACTACGTTTTGTGTAAAATCCGTTTTGGGTAGAGAAGAGAGCCTCCACATCCTTCAGAAAAATATTATTTCTATTCCTAACTACTTTTTCTCCAATGTAAAAGGCACAAGCTGCTTTAAAATGCACCATTTGCCATTACATGCCAAAATAATTCTTTGGAGGTAGCCTTAAAAATCACACCAAAGTGATCTGTAAAGCCTACCATTTAATGACCAGTATTACTCAATATTTATTCAATCATATTTCTCCATTAAGTTAGCAACATTGAAAAGCAAGTATCATATTTCATAAAATTCAAATTTGCAAGCCCAAAGTAAAAACGCAGCTTTAACATATTCAAAGAAGCTATGTGTAAAAACCTAATCATTACAAATAATTATATAAAGCATAGCTTCCATGCATGTCCACGCTTATGCAAAACGGAGAAACGCCGACAAATTAACAGAAAAGTAGCCAAACCTTCATTGGCTCCCATTTTGTAGGCACACTTTGCGATTCCTTCTTCATTTATTGAGGGGTGGGTACATTTCAACGCATCATTAGCATCCGCCTGCTACATTCTGGGGATCTTATTTCACAGATTCATCTTTGTGATCTTATATGTATACGTAAGTCTGCCTATAAAGCTAAAGAGGGCAGCTCAAATATATTTTGGACATGTGACTCTCTACCCATGTGTCGGTCAAGCTCTTGCTTTAAGAGCTATTTTGAGTTGGGTTGATGTGCCAAATGTTGTTTCCCACACCTCTACCCAAATGGTCAGTGCTTTACGGCCCCCTTTACCACAATTCTTTTTCTTTTCCAGGGGTGGCTACAATCACGCTTACACTGAAATTCTCTTTATACTTGACAAACAAATCCCAGATGTGCTGTTAAGTTAAAAATCTTAACTGGGACACGACACCTTCAATGTGAACGCCACCAGTTCAGCTCATAAGGCACTTCAGGTGACCTGCTATTTGGCACATGAATATATTTTGCAGCGCCTCCGGGACATGACAGTTTGAGACACAGATTTCACTGCCATAAAAAAATCATTGAACAGACCTTTGCCTTATATATATATCTACAGGCATTTGTCCAATCTGAATGCCCCAAACCTGAAATAAAATCTTAAAAAGCCCTTTAATCCTTAATGATGCTCTTTCAGCTGTCTGTGTGAAATGATTGACCCAAGCAGAGGAGTTGCTAGGAGGGCCAGGTGGTGTGTGTGGGGTGGGGGGGGCTATAGCCCCGGGTCTTTTGGTTGTAGCCCTGGATAGAAGCTCTGGGACTACAACCAAAAGGCTGGCCCCGAGTCCCGCCAGTCCTGACATTAGCAGAGCCCCAGATCTTTTACGAACCTAGCAACACCCATGGACTCGAGCACCACTTTTTGAGAAGAGTAGGCTCCAATAATAACGAGACTACCTTCCCCAAACACCATAGTTTTAGTTTTTATCATATTTAATTTCAAACTATAGTTCCCAAAATAGTAATTTGTGTATAGCAGGTCCTGTTGGAGACCTGCCGGGGTTAAGTCCCAAATAGCTGTGTCATTGGCATAAAGAAGAATGCTATAAAATGTACCCTACAGGGAGGGTGGTTTAACTTTCCTAAGAGAAGTACTAGGGTCAAAGTTTGTATTAATTTGGGGCCAACTGACATCTCTGCTTTCTACCTTTATTGGTGGGGAAAACAATATAGAATTCCCTGATCTTGTATATCGGTCAGACCCTGAGATGTCTGTGTATCACAGTTGGGTACGAGTCAATAAACCATTAGGGACCCCAATAAAAAAAAATGATGCCACAAGATGTTTCTATCAATCCAATCAAATGCTTTCGCCAAATCTGAAAAAAGCCACAAATATTCTCCCTCGCTTAACCTTACTGCTCCGATTGAAGCAGTGGTGGACTGTATTGGCATAAAGAAGAATGCTGTAAAAAGTAAGCCCTCCCCTGAAACCCACTAAGGGTGGTTCAAGATATTGTTACTTTGAGCCCACTCCTGCCGTCTGAGCAACTAACATGTGGAGAATATCTTACTGGGAATGTCCAGTAGGGAAATTGGCCTATAATCCTAGGGGGCTGGTGGTCGAAGGACTGCTTGTCCAAGGAGACGGCATAATGACTGTCTCTACAATGGCATTAAACATGGAACAATTTGGTTTAATTTGAAAATGTCCCCCTCTCTAAAAGCTCCCATTGTTACTCAAAACATTTTTAAAAAAAAAAACCTTTTAGCAATTTTGATGTCCTTTTTGAATCTATAAATCCGGCCAGTCGTGTACACACCACTCATTAAATCAAGGTTCAATTTTGTTTTCGAGATTCTACATTCTGACTTGAACCATGCGGCATTGATTTCTATAACTCCTGAACTGAGGGGCGTTGTTTGCCATTAGCTCTGTCCCAGATAGTTTCAATTAAAGACTCAAACAAACTGATACTTTCCGTTGTGGCCTCTGAACTGTTCAACCTCTTTAAGAAGAGAGTATTTTTTTATTTGTTTCGAATTCGTATTTTTTGGATTGCCTCCTTATCGAGTTTAGGAATTGCCCACCAGCCAGCCTCTCTAGCTTTCTGACATCTTCTTTGTGGTGTTTACCCCATGACATTGGAAAATTAATTCAAGAGGATAGTTATCACTCTGTGTTCAATTAGAAATGCAAAATGTTATAACATTCCTGAAGAAGAAACAGTCCACAATACAGTAATCAATGATTGAGGGACACTATTATAGGTCTTTTTAGCTTATGAATGCACTATTTGCCACTAAAATGCACAGAAAATCCCCGGCAGAACCTCAAAGTATGCCTGAAAATCAGTGTTCCGTTTGTGACCAATTTTTACCGTTACAACATTTGCACTAAATTTCTTTAAAATATTTTGCTCGAGAACCTGAAGCCGCTGGTAATGTTTATTAAATTTTACTATATTTTTAAACATCTTGACAGTCCTGTCTAAAAATGTACTACTGACCCCACTCCATTTTGTCAACATTTTCTGTTAACAACCACTTAATGTCAAATGAAGTTAAAGGCCGTCAATTTTTTTTTACTTGAATTGCACATAATCTAGATTACTTAAATACTGCAAATTAAAATGTTCTATTAGCAGTCCTAAGTTTCTTACATTTCTAATTTGTTGCAATCATTTTTCTGCCAACTGAGCGGTCTTGGGTTCCTTCGAGGAATGGCTGTCGCTCACCATTTCATTTGTTATGCACATTTTGCTCATTGTACACAAAAGGTTGGGGACCCCTGGCTTAAGGGATAGTGGATACTTACTTTCCCCTTAGTTAATTGGTAGACCCGGCCTCCGATGTATGCCAAACCTCATCACACTGCTTGCTGTTGTGATCTAGGGCGAGTTAGGGGATATGCCTTTTCCGCTAGAACCACACCAGCATGGGTACTCCAACATCTGCTTGCTCCCCATCACATTGAGGGTTGATTTGGGATTTTTCCTTGCAGCACACTGGAATTGTGTTCTGGTGCGAGCATGCTGTGAATGTCAAACTGGGAACCCACTAGGAGTGTCACAATTAGTGCAAATGTCAAATACAAATTCTGTGGAAAGCAGGCAAAATGTAAACTGGTAATGATGTACTATGTGGACATGCTGGAAACTGGCAATGTTATTCCCACTAGGTATAATGTAAACTGGTAATGATGTGCGAGCTAGGTTCAGAAATGCACACACAAAAGCTATTTTACTCCACAGGAGGAGTGGTGCCCATAGTGGGACTGTCCCTTTGATTAATTTAATGTGAACCTTAAGGCATTGTCAGTAGCAGGTTTTGTTTTGTTCTCTTGTTTTTTTTTTCTTTGAAGCTCTTTGGTGAAAGTGTTCCATAAATATAAAATTAAAATGAAATGCCCAGGTGTGGCACTGGCTAGAGGTGCTGGGGTTGTATCGGGGGGCTGCTCTGGCATGGCACTGGACTGCCAGTGTGGCCTAGTGTGCTTGGAATGTCCAGTCACCTACCCACTCTACCATAGACCCCTCGACAGGACATTTTCTCACGAAACATTTTCATTCTGCCACTGTATTTTTTATTTGCCTCACTTCTCTTTGCTTCTGCTCTTATTTTCCCATCCCTCATTTTTTTTCATTTCATTTTCAGTTTGCAGGACATGGTGACAAAGTATCAGAAACGAAAGAATAAAACGTGAGGAGGCAGAAGCTCTGCCACATTTTTTAAATATTGTGACGCCCCTAACCATGGCATGCCCTCGCTCCAAAAAGCCAGCCCCCCGTTAGCCAGAGCCTACCTCTGCATGCTTTACTGCATGTGTCGCGTGCATGCTCATCGCCACTGGAATGCATGGGGGCGCCTGGAACTTGCTGCGGGCACGACAGAAGTGTGGGCGCGTATTGCTGACCTTACAAAAGGAGGAGGACCTGTAGATTGCTGTCAGTGCGCAATAAATGTGCAGGGCTGCGCCTGCTTGTGTGGAAGAAGGGGGGGGGCATGGGGGCATTAGTGTGAAAGGAATGCCCGTGGACATATCCATCAGTATGAAAGACATGAACAAGGCTGTTACTGCTCGTGTGAAAGAAAGGAGCAATGGGTGCCCTTCGCATTAGTATTAGCTGCGCATGGGCTCGGTCATCGCTGTCAGCGTGAAAGTAATGCGCCCGGGCGTTGTACGAGTCGGGGTAAGGACGCGTGCGCAGAGTGGCGCTGCGATCTCTATATAACACACGCGTGCACACTGCTGCCTGTGGGGGAGAGTGCGCGTGCGTGCCGCAGAATGAAAATAGTGTGCCCGGGCATTGCCGTGGTAGGGGACGCACTGGTCCACTGCCACCAACGGGAAATAAGTGCACACAGACTTTCCCATCAGCGCGAAAGAAATGAGCTTCGATGCTGCAGTGTCTGGGTGCAGGGATGGCGATGTCCAGCCGCATGTCTATCATTCAGATCAAAGTGAGTGCGAAATACATCTGCATGGGTACTGCCACCAGTATGCCCGGGCCTTGCCATCAGCATGGTACTAACACACGCGGCACTGCCGTCATCTGAAGGAAATAGGCATGTTCCTACCCATAAGCATGAAAACCGTGTGCCCTGACATTGCCAACAATACAAAAGTGCACATTGCAGAATGAAATGAGTGGGTGCCGATGCTGCCATCGGGTTGACAGCAATGCTGCACCTCTCTTGCCATTAGCATGGACAGAAATGGGCATGGACTTCGCCACGACGCATACCTTTCTTTTTTTTCCTGATGGCAATCCACCATGCACGGACTGCGATGTCAATGTGATATTGCCATGCAGCGGAGGGAGGTATCTGGAAATGGACGTAAATATGGAAGAAATGGGCCTCACTGGTAACCGCAGTTTGAAAGAAATATGCATTGGTATTGCGATGAGCGAAAAAGGAATGCACCCATGTGTTGCCGTGAGCATAAAAGACATGTGCATTGACTTCACCCTCGCCATAGATGAAAAGCGCCTGGGAATGTCCATCCATGCATTAGAAGGAAACATGCATGTGCCGTGGCACCCCCCACCCCCTAATTAACCAAGGCCCGCTCCAAGCTCGTCTTGCATTTGTATTGGTCGTCTTGTTTTTTTTTTTTTTCTCTCATTAATTTCTCAAGTTGAGAGAGTGCACAAACATCAAGCGAAGGTGTCTGGTTTCTCCTCTAAAGACACCAATTAACACCAAGGCGCAGGTGTGAATGCGGAGTGTGGCTCTTGTTTTTAAGTGACTTCCATTAGTGGAATGGCTAATGTGTCATGGAATGTTCCACAGGAACGAGGGGTTTATATTGGAACATTGATTGTGGGATATTCTGCCTAACCCAGGGGTGCACAACTGATTTTGACAGGGGGCCGAAAGTACCTTACATGAGGGCTATAGTGGGCCGAAAAGTAAATGTGGGCGGGGCGGTAGGCGTGGCGTGGCAGGAGGCTTTTTAAACAACCAATTTGTACTAAACACATGGAAAAAGAATGTTTTTGAGGGGTAACGATTTTTATTTGCATTTCAAACTTACATTTTGTACTATCATTTTCCATTGTTATAATTTATTTCTATTTAGTTATTGTATCTCGCCTGTTTAATTAACTTATATATATTTTATTGACCCTAGATACACTATGCCCCATGGCACCCTCACCCCCAACCAAACACTATGCCCCAGGGCCCCCTTACCCCCAACCAAACACTATGCCCCATGGCCCCCTCACCCCAACCAAACATTATGCCCCATGGCCCCCTCACCCCCAACCAAACACTATGCCCCATGTCCCCCTCACCCCCAACCAAACACTATGCCTCATGTCCCTCACCCCCAACCAAACACTATGCCCCATGGCCCCCTTACCCCCAACCAAACACTATGCCCCATGGCCTCCTTACCCCCAACCAAACACTATGCCCCATGGCCCCCTCACCCCCAACCAAACACTATGCCCCATGGCCCCCTCACCCCCAACCAAACACCATGCCCCATGGCCCCCTCACCCCCAACCAAACACTATTCCCCATGTCCCTCACCCCCAACCAAACACTATGCCCCATGGCCCCTCACCCCCAACCAAACACTATGCCCCATGGCCTCCTCACCCCCAACCAAACACTATGCCCCATGGCCTCCTCACCCCCAACCAAACCCCCCACCCCATGGCCCCATGGCCTCCTCACCCCCAACCAAACCCCCCACCCCATGCCCCCCTCACCCCAACCAAACCCCCCAACTCAGCACACACACAAACCTGCACCCATACAGACCCGAACCCCCCACCCCAGCACACAAACATGCACCCATACAGACCCGAACCCCCACCCCCCAACAGAGCACACACACAAACATGCACCCATACAGACCCAAACCCCCCACCCCAAACCCGCCACCCCCAACTCAGCACACACAAACATGCACCCATACAGACCCGAACCCCCCACCCCAAACCCGCCACCCCCAACTCAGCACACACTCAAGCATGCACCCATACAGACCCGAACCCCCACCCCCCAACTCAGCACACACACAAACATGCACCCATACAGACCCGAACTCCCCACCCCCCAAATCAGCACACACACAAACATGCACCCCTAAAGTCCCGAACCCCCCACCCCCCCAACTCCAAACCCCCAACTCAGCACACACACAAGCATGCACGCATACAGACCCGAACCCCCCACCCCCCAACTCAGCACACACACAAACATGCACCCATACAGACCCGAACCCCCCACCCCCCAAATCAGCAAACTCTCAAACAAGCACCCATACAGACCCGAATCCCCACCCCCCAACTCAGCACACACACACAAACATGCACCCATACAGACCCGAACCCCCACCCCCCAACTCAGCACACAAAAAACATTCAAATCAAAACATTCATACACATCCGACACCCCCCCACCCCCGCAACTCAACATACACACAAAATACATTCAAATACAAACATTCACACACCCCCCCACATCTCAACATACACACAAAATACATTCAAATACAAACATTCATACACATCTGACACACCCCTCCACCCCCGCATCTCAACATACACACAAAATACATTCAAATACAAACATTCACACACACCCCACATCTCAACATACACACAAAATACATTCAAATACAAACATTCACACACCCCCCACATCTCAACATACACACAAAATACATTCAAATACAAACATTTATATACATCCGACACACACCCCACCCCCGCATCTCAACATACACACAAAATACATTCAAATACAAACATTCACACACACACCCACATCTCAACATACACACAAAATACATTCAAATACAAACATTCACACACCCCCCCACATCTCAACATACACACAAAATACATTAAAATACAAACATTCATACACATCTGACACCCCCCGCACCCCTGCATCTCAACATACAAACAAAATACATTCAAATACAAACATTCATACACATCCGACACACCGCCCCACCCCCGCATCTCAACATACACACCAAATACATTCAAATACAAACATTCATACACATCCGACACCCCCCCCCCGCAACATACACACACAAACATAAAGCAAAACAAACCCGACACACAAACAGACCACTTACCGGAGACGAGACGGAAGGCAGGCTGGTAAGCGGCAGGTAAGCTGGAACGCTGGAATCGTACTACGGCTGGCGTGGTCCAAGGCTGAAATGCCTTCCGGCATCAAGCCTTATGGACCACGCCAGCCGTAGTGCTGGCCCTCCATTGGTGCAGCACACACGCATTACGTGGCTCGTAGGAGCGACGTGATGCGTGTGTGTGCTGAGCCAATGAGGCCCAGTGTTTTCACCGGCCCGGAAGACAACAAAGACTTTCCTAATGGAGGGAGGCCGCGGGCCGCCCTCCATTAGGAAAGTCTTTGTGCCTCGCGGGCCGTTCAAAAGGGCATGGCGGGCCGCAACTGGCCCGCGGGCTGTATGTTGTGCACCCATGGCCTAACCGGTACAGGGGGACTTGGATGAAACCTTCTCCAAAGAAGATGTGCTCTGCAGGAAAGCAACTAATGAGAGGCCCCCGCATATTTGTTGTAATGTTAAATCTGCCTGGGCTATGGATGTCCGGCGTGGAAGGGCATTAAACATATTGCTTTAGGCGTCAATTGGGTTGTTTTTTTAACGACCCTTAACATCCTGGCAGCCGGGGTTTGAAATCTCATAGGGGCCTGACACCAAAAGCTTACACCCCCTCATTGTCTTCACATCTGAACCTTACATCAGTGTCCTGAAGCCAGACTAGTTGTGTTATCTGATTACTAGCCTTATGCCAGGTTTTAGCACACCCTTGAAACACTTGTGTATAGGCGCGTTATGAATGCCATATCATATCACCCCAGTTTTAGCATCTTACCAGTCCCTGACACCTGAATCACACACAAATGCACACACCCCCCATAGATGCCTCGACACGCAATCACTTCATACACTCAGTGTCCTAACACCTCAGCCCTGCATCCCATCATTGCCCTCACAAAACCCTTGGGATATTCTCTTCCCTTGTCACCCAACTTTTAAAAACCCTCCAGACTCTGGCACCCGAATCTTTGCTCCCCATTTGCCAGTGGTAATCGAATCTTGGCATTCCAGCCACCTTGATACAAATGTTTTGGCTTCCATTGGCCACTGCCCCTGGCATCTGAGCCATGGAATCCTGTAATTTCCTTGACAACTGAGCTCTGATCCCCATTTATTAGCTAACACTATGGGACTGATTGATGAAACGTTTTCCTACGGGATTGCGCCATTATAAAACACTTCCGCGCAGTCCCCAAGACTGAACGCCGTCCGTGCCGTTGCCTGGGTCTTTGTATATTACCAGTCCCTGTTACCTTAATCTTGGGATTCCAACAGTTCCCTATGCTTGAGTTTTTCATTTGTACCCGGTCACTTTTGTCTTGGGATTCAGTTTCCTTTTTCCCACCTGGTCACCTAAATATTGTATTTTCTTCAATCCACCTACGTTTTAGCATCCCTGTGTTATCTAAATCTTGACCTGGTATAATATAAGTCATTTATAAGGCACCTGTATACAAGTGGCGCGACAAGACAAGAGAGTGAAGACAGAGGGAGGACAAGACGAACCATCTTACTAGGCCTTTTGTCATTCAGATTGTACGAGAAGTGCAAGGGGAAAGGGAGGTGGGCGCAAGGCAGGGGAAAACAGGGCAACAATGTTCTGAGTAAGTGCAGCCAGGGCAGCGCAGCTCTGGGAAGTGCAAGGAGAACAAGGGACTGTAGGCTTACAGTTAAAGCCCCTAACTGCGTGGTAGGACCGGAGGCAGTGCAAGGGTGACTGATCAAGAAAGCAGCTGGTACCCAGTGAGCCTTCAAGGGTAGCCAAGCAACCAGTCGGTACAGCAGACAGGTTGGTCAGCAGGGGAGGGAGAGAGAGAGAGAGAGCACAGGAGAAGAGGAACGTTTTGAGCTGCTTCTGGAACTTCAAGTGGTCCGGCTCAAGTTTGAGAGGTGCATGGAGGCCATTCCAGAGAGAGGCACTTGCAGAGCAGATAGATCTACCCCCCACTCTCTGCCTGGAGATGCGTCTAACCCATAGAGAGTTGGAGGTAGTTGAGCGAAGGGCTCGAGAAGGAAGGTATTTTGGAAGAGAGCATTGGATGTAGTGAGGCCCCGGGCCCAGAAAACCCTCACACCAAAATCGAGCATCAGATCAGTCCTTTGATGTCCGAGTACTATTTATTTATTGTGCCCTTGTTTTTGTTCGTCTATTAGGCGCTTATACAGCAAATACATTCTGTTTCAAAGCAGGTGAATTGGATAGGTGCTGGGGTCCTCCTGGGTGAGCGAAAGGTGACGTGCAATGTATGTTAAGTGCGAGCCTCCAGGGTGGAGGGTGTACCGAGGCAAGTGCTGAGGATAGACAGAAGCTGGGGGCGATTCGGTGTGGGAGGTCAGGGCTCCGAGGATGCATAAGGGCGCTGGACACCAAACAAGCATCTGTGAGATTAGCAGAGGCGAGGGGGGTGGGGGAGGAGGTAAAGAGGAAAGTCTTCCGGAATTTAAGAAAGTCCTGCTCAAGACAAAGAGGTAGGGGGAAGCTGTTCCAAAGAATAGAGACAGCTGAGGAAAGCGATCAACCTCCTGCCCTCTGTTTAGCGAAACTCTTTACACACTAAGAGCCAGAGGAGTGCAGAGGTCTAAAGGGGGAATATTTAGTAAAAGAGAGTTGCAGATAGTGTGGTCCCCGGCCCCAGACATCTTTGTGGATGATACAGAGGGATTTGAATTTAATCCATTGAGCAACCGGGAGCCAGTGAAGACTTTTTAGGGCAGGAGAGATGCGGTCCCTGGGCTTGAGGCCAAGGATAAGTCTTGCTGCCCAATTCTGGACTAGCTCGAGTGGTTGCAGAGTGGAAGAACATAACCCATCACGCCTGGTACTTGAGTCCTGTATCTTATCCCTGCTCACTTAACCGCGTCTTGCAGCCCATCAGTGCCCAGGATTGCGTGAGTGGATACCCAGTCAGGGACACATTTTTCTTTCCTCTCGCATTTCTTTTTACATTTTCTCTTTTGATCTTGTGTCTTGACATCACCCAAACCCATAAAATAAAATGTTGTGCTCCATCATAGGCTTGCATGTTTATAAAAGCAGCCGAAATCTGCCAAGTCCATCAACTGCAACTAGTGCTAGCATTAAGATGTTAGCCTTTTTCCAAATGTCGTCTTAACCTGGGAAGAGGCAAATTGTCCCTAGTTGCATCTATACAATCTTTATAAGACCTGTGAAGCTCTGCTCGTGCCCCCTCCGTTCACACTCTGGATTCCCCAGACTCTTCTCTAAATTTGTTGTTGAATTTCTAAATGCTTTTATTGTTCAAGCAACCCAGTATGCAGAGAGCACCTCCTCTGGGATGTTTCTTCAGCTGTTTGTGATGTGTTCATATATTTCGGGTCATGCAAAGGCCATATTCCTTAAGGGAAGTGGTTGCCGGATAGCACAAACACAATGCTACGATATTGTGGCAGAAGCAAAAGTTAAGGAATGGCTGCTGGAATCTTAAAATCCAGACCTCTTCTCATTGTATAGTAGAAGTGAAGAAAATGTGACGATTCACTCGTCACTTCTCGCAGAGGGAGTCCCTTTCCATGAGGATACAGAGATAAGGCTGCTACCTAATAGTCCCCCTAGAGGTGGCTTAATGTGGGAAGACCTCATGAGGAGGAACTCCCCACCAGGGGACAAGTACGACCACCTAGGGTATTAACCCTCAGATGACATCACACTCCAACATTCTCTGCCCCCCTTCCATCACAAACCCCCTTTTTGAGGATAAACATATGTACTATTGTAATATCTTCAGTACAGCCCAATTAGAAAAGACTACGATGGGGAAGATCACAGAAGAGGTGAAAAGTGCTGGTCAGCCAAGTACTGGTACGAGGTAGCCCTTAGGAAGCATAAAGAGGCAAATGTCAAAAGGAACAAAGGACTTTCTGCCAGAGAAGCCCTGGCAAAAAAGTATAAAAAGAGTCACATGACTATACAAACTGTCAAGCTCAGCTTGGTCAAGCCAACTCCGGAGTAGTGAGAGGTGAGGCCAGACGCAGGAGTCCAGAAGCAGTGAAGACCAGAGACTGGAGGACACTAGTGGGAAGCAGAGAGCTTCTCTAGTGGGTCCGACGGCAGCAGATCCAAGAACCAGTGGAAAAAGTCAAGGCAGTGGTGTGACCTCCCGCAGGGGGTGGACCGTGTGGTCCCAAATTGACGCAGAGACTGAAGGGAAGTGACAGACGTGGAAATGCTGCGAAACCACAAAAGGCTGCGGTAGGCCAGGAAAAGACAGATCTCAGTCCCTGGAAGAACCGTCACTGACCACCAGAGAAGGGGCCGGGACCCTGAAATAGTTGAAAGAAGTAACAGAGTAGAACATCCTCAACCCAGTGACCACAGGAAGACCACTGGATAAGGGTCAGGAACCCAAAGCAAAGTGCAATACAGCATAAGGAAAACTTTCCCCAATTCAGTAACGCCCCAATTCAGTGACCAGAGGGGCATCACTGAAACTCATAGAAAGAGTTGGGACACAATAAGAGCTTGGGAACTGTAAGGAACCTGAGGATATTCTCCGAAGCAGACCTCAGGAATCCCTTATTCAGGTGGCCAGGGAAGGGCTGGTACTCTTAGATCCCAACCCTGCGTGTGGACAAGCGAGGGAGGATCACCTGGGTAGGGGAGCCCGGGTTATGTCCCAGATGAGACGCATTATTACATCAGGGGGGAAGACGAAATACCGAGGCAGTTATAGGCTGTACCAGAATTCAACGACCTGTCCGTATATGATAAATCCCCTAAGAACCCAAACCCGGCTGCACCAGGAAAAAACATCTCCCAGAATGCCTGTTTTTCCCCATTGCGTACCCGCGTACTTCCAGTCATTCTTCTCCCCGTCCCTCTGATTATAATTTCACAAATTCCCAGTCTGCTTTATCCCAACACTATCCCCCCAATTCATTTCATAAACCATACAAATCTCAACTTTCCGGATTCATCAAAAACCCTTTTCCAAAACAAACGCTTTCTCACACCGTGACAGACAACGGACTAACACCAGAGCCGTTTACCCGACATGTCCCAACACAAGGGTTAGGCAAGTGACAACCACAATGCACACCTGACGGTCCTTTCCCTTCCCCACAGGGGTAAAAGGCAGAGCACAAGAGCACACTTTGAGCAAGTCCAAACGCAATAGTAAACGGCTATTCCGAACCGGCAGTCCAAACGGAGGAGAAAGACAGTGAAACCTGGAGGCACAATGCAGGAACTTCCCTTGCCCTTTTCAACTCTGGCCTGCAAAGCCTCCAAAAGGGAAATCATAAGACCGGGAAGTCCAGCTGGCGTCTGGTGTGACAGGTGTCAAGGGCACTTGGTGCCCTCCTGCGCTGATAGCCAAAGAGGGGAAAAGCGATTGCCGCCATAGTGCCGTCCTTGACTTCCGAGACGACAAGCTTCAACAGTTCAGCACAGCCGGTGAGTTGGAGCAGACTGATAGTAAACCGAACTGTGCTGGGCCCAAGGTTGCAGGTGTCAACATTGTTGAACAAAGAACTTGTGTAAATTGAACTTTAAAGAAACGGTAGTAAAAGGTACAGAAGCAGAGTGGTCCAGCGCCGCAGCAGCACGCATTCGAAAGACACTGACTGGAACCTTTTCATGTCGCGTTTTGTTTAAACTATGAGAACCTAGATGCCTAAGGAGAGGCTGCCGTGAAGTGTGGAAGTGGTCCTATGAGGGTTGAGCAAAACCCCTCGTACACTTGAAATCGGCAAATGTGAACCCGACTGAAGGATGCCTACAAATCAGAGTAACCATTGACGCACCCGAGAGCAAGGTATTAATCGAACTGTATGAAGCCTGGCTGGGGCTTTGAGGAAAGCCTAACTGGGGGCTGAGACCCAAACTTAGGTAAACTTAGGTAAAGGGAAGAACCTAAGGGGTCTTGTGAACTGAGGCAAGTGTGAACCCAACGGAGGGATGCCAGGAGAAAGCTAGGGGAAGGGAACCCCCACTTTCTGACAAGGGAAGAACCTAAGGGGTCTTGTGAATGGTGGCAAGTGTGAACCCAGTGGAGGAATGCCAGGAGAAAGCTAGGGGAAGGGAACCCCCGCTTTCTGATGAGATTGTGAACTTTGATATGGGCAAATGTGAACCCGACTGAGGGATGCCTGCAAAGACATTGAGATTTTTTGAATGTTACTTTTTGAGTGAAAGGCCATAGTGAACCCCGACAGAGGGAGGTTAACATTAAAGAAGGATCAGAACCCGGCTCAATGGGATCCAAGGGGCAGAGAGCCATCGCCCAACATGAAAGATTACCAAAGGAACATTTGTTTGTTTATGATCCAGCAGGCCTTCTAAGGCAAGAGACTTTACAGGAAAGAGACTTGGCCCCAGAAGTTCCAGGCATAGTTGAAAGGAACCTTGTGCTCGAGAGGCCCAGGAGTGTGCTGTGCCCTAAGGTCCTGCCCTGTCCCATGTTAAAAACGTGGTGAAGGGAGACCCCAGCCATACCATCCCGACCTATCATTTGGTGAACACTTCTTTCTTTTCTTGTGAAGATTATCCCACACTGTTTTGTAACTTAGTTGTAAGGATTGGCAATAGTTTTTTTTTTTTGTATAGACCCTTTTATTTGACAAGATGCCAGTAGGACCGCCTTATTATCTGATGGTCGTAGATTGCTCCCATCTTAGATCTAGGTTTAGATTAGGAGTTTTTCTCACCCATTATACAGTTTAATAAACACCATTGAACTGTGATCACGTGTCTGTCTTTACTGTTGCCGCCATGAGTTCCTTACAGAACAGAAGCCAACAAATTGCTGAGCTAGCAGGAGTTAAGAACATTACAAGTTATATGTAGAGAACCTGGGGAAGGGAGTCGTCCCCCCCCCCCCTGGTCTAAAGTATGTGGACACTGCAATACATCCATGGACGCCAGGAGAAGGGAGGCCTTTTCCTGGTAAAGAATCTGAAAGCTGAACTAATATAGAAGTCAATTGAACGTCAGGTGAATGGAGTCATTCCCCCTGGCTTGTGCCTTTTTGTAAAGAGAACTTTTATGTAACAGGAGAAAGGAGGCATTTTCCTGTTGGAAGATCTTTTATGTTTAACTGTATCAAGAGAAGGGAGAGATTCTCTTGGACTTTTAACTACACCGAATACCAGGAGAAGGGAGTTATTCTCCTGGTGGAAGGCTTAACTTTATTTAGCATTCTTTAACAGGTTTAAGTGTAAGGGATAGAAGTGGAGTTTTGGACAAGGATGGTGAATTTTATTTGACACACATTCTGACACTTCCTTCATTTTCATAGAGTTAGGGATAGATATAGGGTTCGGTATATAAAAAGGTTTTAACCTAAACCATGCCACCTTTTAGACCATCTTATACTTGTACACCCTTACAAAAAGCAAAGCTTGTGTAAGTTGCACTTGAATTCCACTATATCAAGACATTCCAGGCAGGCCGATTTTCCACAATCCTACTGCTAGAAGGTGGATAAACTATACCGGCACAAGTTTAACACTTCCCCAGTTTGACATTAGTGTGTTGGCTCAGAATAAAACATTGGGTCATTGACCTCAAAGGGATGGGTGTGTGTAGTAGGGAACCTCTCTACTGTAATATTTATGCTGACTTTTCAGTCTGAAACATTCCCACTGTGAAAACAAGGGAGCAGCTTGTACAATGGAGGTGTCTGCATGTCCAAGAGGTTGTGTATGCCCCAGAGAAATGTGTGGAACTTCAAATCAGTCCTCAAGCTCGTTGATGAAACCCTTAATATAAAAGGAAACACATTTTTCAAGCACATCCAGTTCATTGTCATCAGTACAGGTAGCGTGTACTAGGCAGAATGACTGGCTCAGTTTACACTATAGAAGGTAGCATTTTTATTCTTAGCAGATTAATGTGAATATACCCTTTTTTGCACCGACCAGTAGCATTTAATAGTCATCAGAAAAGGAAAGCTGTAGCTGTTTTAAAACAATAGCAATAATGGGTTTAGATTAGAAAGTACATCAATATCTTACCTCTATGTACTGCTAAAGCAATATTGGTTGAGATTTGCGTCTCTCCTGAAACTCTGGACAGCGAGTCTTTAATTCATCTAGTTGAGATGGAGACTATCCTTACGCCAGCCCAGATTCGGTTTAGGGTACTCGCACAACTAGCTGGACAGGTGTTTTTCCATGATGTGATGTCCACAGGCCTGATGCTAAAGGTTTACACTTCTGCATTCAGTGGACAAGCCAGGCATTTAGTTATGTCTTCTAAATGCATTTGTAGTGATTATGCAAACCTCAAAGAATGTGTTCAAACTGTTGCACAAGAAAGGGACACCCCACAGGTTCTGTAAGTCCGCAAGGAGCTCCTTCAGGGACCAATCAATGTTCACAGCCATGGTCCCTGACAGTCAACTGAAGTAAAGTGCCATGAGAAAGCGATGGAGTCATGTTCTATGCACATTGGGACAGAACAGGCAATGTGTAGCTTGAAGTCCTTTTTCTAGGGGTCCCGCAGGACCGCGCTTTAGGCAGTGGCCAGGGTGAGAAACATCTTAATAAAAGCACTGTTCAAAGTTGTGTACGGTGAGCTCCCACAAGGGTAGGTCTCTCCATAGAGAAGACGTTTGCAGACTCCCTGTTTTTGATGGGGCTCTCACACTGGAAGACACTTTAAGCGGATGTCTAGAAGATCACATTATTTTTCCACAAACAATTCAAATTCAGAATTCCTCAATAGAAGAGGTTGAGTCTGGACTTGATAACATGTATGTTGCCTTCTAATGGATACATGCCTCCAATATTCCCCACCTTGTGAAAATACACCACAGCTGTCTGCAATAACGTCACCAGGATGCCCCCACGCTGGTCAGAACATGGCTCCATCATGACTCCTTGATGCTCTTGACTGCTAAAAGCTATATTATCCATACACAAACTCCAAGTCACAGTTGTCATTTTCTTCAGTTCTCTTTTTCTGCAATCAAGCAAAAGAATGTGTTTTTCTCAGTTACTCAACATTGTATCACTTTTTTGAAATGTCTCCTCCTAAATGATACTTTAAAGCCTTCCCAGAGCGTTTTCTTTTCATGCTGGTCACCAACCCACACTCTTTCTTTGTCTTGGAGAAGTCCAAGGCCTGGAGTATGACAGATCCTCTCAGATGATGAAAACAAAGGTGGTTTGAGACTGCATGGCAGGCTTCTTTAGGACTCTATGAAGGTTATGACCATGGCACAGGGCCACTAAAAAGACTTCAAGATTGGAGCTCGAAACCTCATCTATGCATGAGGTGTTTGGAAAGAAAAGAAAGGAAAAAGGCATCAGCACTCACGTAGCAATTTTCTCCGTTTCCGACACTCACTTCTCCTCTTCTTCGTGTAAGTGGCACTGGATGTCAAATTATTCATAGTAACTGGTAGATGCAGGTGGAAACCCTTCCTGACCAACTTCCTCTTCCATCCCTGAAGACCAAGTCTTTTCAGAAACCTACGATGCAGGTCTTCGAGCAGACCCCTCATGCAGTCGAAACGCCAATCGCCTCTGATCTCAAGGAAGACAGTCCTTTGAAACACAAACAAAGATCCCTCACCACAAAGGTCAGATGTCGGAAGAGCTGGTGTCCTCAATGTCTTTGACATTGCCTGTACGCCATTCAACATCAGTCTCCTCCTGTGCACCATTAGTGCCAGGTTTTTCGGAGCCAGTGTCTTCGGCACTGTTATCAGATCCTTTAAAGCCTGTATGTTTGATCCAGTTGCCGGCGGGGATGATGTTCTTTGATTCAGTGGACCATTTTTCCATTGAGGGTGGAGTCCCCTTAATGGCAACCATGAAAGGGTCACTCTTTTCAAAAGATTTAGTGACATTTTTGCTGATGAGGAGGAAGACATTCCTTATGGCATGGAACTTATCTGGCATAAAGGAGACAGAGGTACCTGTGGAGCACTTGGATGAACAATCAGAAGACTCCCGCATGCAGCTGCAGTTGGATCTACAAGAAGCAAGTGGTCTGGAAACCTCTTTGGACTCCGAGATAGGAATACTTCCTGTCTTGGTTGCTGGTTCTGACTTCCACTCATTTAGGTCAATTATATCTAGAGCAATGGCTACCCTGGGGTTCGTGTCGACTTCTGAGGAAGTTCAAACGGATACAATAGCAGATGTCTGGCAAGTTTGTAGAACTCTACATTATTTTGTGAGGGGGAAATTTGAAAGCAACTGTTCCTGCCGCTACCCAAACCGGCTTCCAGAGGGTGGAAGACGTAAGATCCCGCAAGTTCACTCCTCCGCCCCCAACCAGGGTCCAGTATCATTCCATCAGGGGGGTCCAAAACCCCAACACAAGCGATATCTAAAACCTCAACTACCAAATTGGATTATGAGGTAAATACCCCCATTGAGCATAGATCAAATTTAGTGCATATCAGGCCAGGAAACTGTAAAACTACTCCACATTCCGTTAGAAACACAAAGATTTCAAGGATTGCTCATGTAACTTTTCCCAATCGTAGTTGCTGTGCATGGAGAGGAATGGGAGCGATCACAAATCGCGCGATTGGACAGACCATGTGGGAGACCATGTTTCAGTCTCTAGAAGACATGCAACGCCAGATACCGAAGTTCCGCTGTACAAAAGAATCCAAGATGATACTGACATGGCATAGCACCTCTAAAGCTCCAGGAAAAAGTGAGATAAATGTAATAAGCTAGAAATGTAAACATTTGTTGGGGGAACTGAACAAAGATCCATAGCCAAGACCCTGAAACAAAACCTTAGCAATCTGAGCCAATCACAAAGCACAGTGTAATAGTGGCCATGGGGACTATTGTCAGCCTGCTTGTCTACATGCAAGAGGAGCTGGGCCCTGGAAATCCCCTGCATCAAGAACAGAAGACTCAGCCATAGGACAAAGGTTAACTGTCTTTATTACACATTCAAATGACAGGGATTGCAGCATGAACAACGTAACATTCTGCAAACGCTCTGTGTCTAGGCGTTCGTCAGACGGTTTTGTTAGTGTAGAACATCACAAAATGCGGTTACATCCCAAAAAACCTTGCCGGGTAAGGGATTGGTTAGTGAGGTGAACTACATAGATTTTCTATAAGGGATTACTGCACTCGTTGGGTAAACCATATCTGGTTGCTCCTCCCGAGACCACCTCTAAGAGTATCAAATGCGAAGTTACAGGTTAGTGGAAGGTGGTTGGACAATACAACAGGTTATATGTGATTTTACTGAAGGTAAAATCGGAGTGGTAAATTTCACCAAAGTCAAAATACCGAAAAAATACGGAATTGTTTTTATTTTTTTATTTGGGGAGTGTCTCCTCAACCCCCCTGTTTTCCAATCCTTTTAGCCCCAACCCCATCCATTTAACCACTTGGCTCACTACCATATATATATTTAATGAACATTTACAGTATTTTTTCGGTATTTTGAGTTTCGGTAAAACTTACCACTCTGGTTTATTTTTGGTAAGATGACTGGGTACCAATACAACATAGTGTAGCTTAGCATGGGAGGTAAATAGGGATTGGACAAAAAGGGTCTTCTCAGCCTTGGACAGGTAACGGGCCACATCTCGAGGTAGTGGGAATGACTCCGAAGGTGCTGCATGTTCCCAATAAGTTACCTTCTCCGATCTCCTATGCCGTGAGACAGAACATTCAGCCAGCTTTGAACCTGTGCTATTTTTGTATCTCCATGCCTTTAGTCTTATGGGAACAGCCATATCTATCTGGCTGGAATGAATAGGCTCTGTGTTGCAGGAGCGGATGACGTGTGTAGGGACCACAAAATGTTTTTCTCTTGTCTTTAATTATGATGATTTTTGTCTCGTCTTCCCCGCAGGTGCCCATCTTTCCTCCTAACTGGCAACATTCCTTCTCTGTGTCCTTGGCTGTCTGTGCATGGTACCCGCACTGGAAGACTGTCATGCCCACTTCAGCTAGATCTGCCTGTCAGTTTTCTGTGTCTCTAGTTTTCAAAGCTTCTCCCATTCACTCGAATGTACCTGTGGCATCCATCTTTACTTGCATGGTTGTCCCCGTTAGTTGCGTTAAGCATCAGCAGGCTGTTATTGTGTATTCTTATGCGTCTTGCGGTTTTCTGCTTAGCAAAAGCTATACGTGTGTCAGTCCTCAAGCTATGTGAGTCATAAGCATATCCTTTGAGTCTATAGCAATAAAGCTAAAATCTCTGCCTAGCTTCATGCATGGATGCGCATGTGCTTCATGTCTAACGTATCCATGTCATGGTGTCAGTCTTGACATCATCGGCTTTCCCAGAAGTTATAGTCAGTCAATTTGTTTGATTGATGACAACTGCATCTCTTCAATACTGCCAGCCCGGTATGGTCTGAATGGTTGTCTGATTGAGTAGTGTTTCTCTCATCTGCGGTACATCACTGTTGAGGATAAGGGGCCCACAAGCGATGTGCATCTCTGGCTTCTCTGTTGCCAAGCCGAGAGCAGGATGGGTGCAACGAGGGACATGCTTAGGTCACCCTCTTCAATCCCCCCTCTGGTCCACAGGTCAACGACACTTCCTTGACAACCTTCACTATTCACGTGTGATCTCCGGATCCATATTTTTGCCACTCCTCCAGATGTCCAGCATGTCGCACTTGTTTGTCTAAGCTCCAGATCATGTAGCGGCATCTCCATCAGGCTTGCACCATACCCATTTTCTCCAAGAGTTGCACGGATCTGGGGGAAAGGAGACCCTTGTGCATGGTGGGAGCAGAGGACTCCTCTTCAAGTGTGATTGAAACACTTCGGGAGTCTGTGTTTCTTTCTGTTTTCATCACAATGTCCAATAATATTTTCATCCCTATTGTCTTTTCAGTGGTCCTCTTGTATTGTGATATAGCTACTCTGATAACACAGAAGGTGAATAGTACTTTCAGTCCACTGGCCATCCAGGATATTATCCGGAAAAAGATGTATGATGGCCAGTCTCCATCTTCTTTTATCTTGTTAGTTACTGCCTCCATCTTAGCATGCAGGTCTGATAATTGCATGATCACCTCTGTGAGTGTTCATTCTCTTCATCGTGGGAAGGCACGTACATGCAACAGGAAGGCCTGATTTGTGTACAAACACCTCCTTCTATGGCTGTGAGGAGATCTAAAATGTACCTGTTCTGGCGAGTCATCACCCTGACGGCTCTCAACTACTCCTTGATAGCATTGAACCCCTTGACAGTCGAGTTTGTCTGCAACAGTTCCCATCTTGTTATCTGGAGCCATTTGGTGTTCGAGCTGGCCTGAATTCCTGGGATGACTGATGCAAAATACATTTCAATGATGCTGAACAGTCTGTGCTCTGCAGGTATCGCATCTAGCGCTTCCTCCATCTTTGTCGAATTGTAATTGCCTCTCTTCATGCTTGTCCGCTCTGTGGACCTTTTCTTCCTCTGGTGTGATTCCATCTTGGGGAATCCATCTACTTGCATTTCTTTTCGAGGCACTACTAATACTGGAGTGTTCTGCTATACGAGAGAGCATATTCCTCCCCAGTTTGGCGGCAGTTGCATGTATGCTTTGGATCAACAGGCCCAGTAACGGTCCTTTAGCACTGCAATACCGACCTTCATGCCTGGTATCTTCGATATTCATTTACATCCTCGATTTTCTCCAACCTTCACTGGACCATCATTCTGTAAAGACGGAAGCATTCTCGAGTGGTATGATTGGCATAGGACCTGCTTCATTCTCCACCAAGGTGAGCAGTGTTGCACTTGCTGCCCATTCGTTGAGGCAATCGTCATTTTCTGTCTCTACCACTTCAACTGCAACTGTCGAGCGTGTGTGCTTTGTTCCCTACCATTCCCTCTTTCCCCTATGAATAATTGTTCATATACTAACAGCTGAGGTCTTTGCCAGCATCCTGGCATTCCTCCTATTTCCTTGTGTCCTGTCTTTGGCCATTGCAGGTCCCTTTGTGTCACTATTCGGGTTTATCCTTTGTTGGGCCCATCAGGAATGTATTCTATTGTCTTGTCAGTGCCCCAATAGTTGTCCTTCATCTCTTGGGTGTTGATGTAGCTATCTTGATACAGGAACATCTTCTGAAGCATCCATCTTAATGTAGCCCATCTTCCTTGGAATCAACCTCTTGTGGTGCAGAGCGGCAGGTGCATAAGGCATTATGCTCTGGCTATTGGGATTTCTCTTGCTATGAATGTTCTAGAAGTGCTCATTGCATAGGGAACAAGAGAGCTCGCCTTCGTTATCTCTCTCCCCATGTGGTCCTATGCTGATACCACACATTGTTAGATACGTTGGCTGAATCAGCTAGGTAAGCATTTACGTGTTCAAAATCTATGTCTGCGCTTCGCCTGAGTCTTTTCCTTCTCTGGCAGTGCTAGTCACCTGGCCAGATATGGGTTCCGTAAGAGCAGGAATAGGGGTTGTGTTAGCAAGTATCAGAGCATATGCATCAGACAATAAACTATTTTGTAGTGCAGTGAGGGTAAAGAGGTAGAGACAGCAGAAGGCACACAATATTAACATGATAGATCTTGCAGTTGCTTCTGTGTTCTGTACTGTTGGATATCTCCTATATTGTCCATAGAGTCTGTGAAACCATTCGAAAAAGTCTTTGAAATGCATTATTGTTACTTTGTTATATCAATCAAGCTCTTCTGCAGTGTACTGGGATAATGCAGCACTAAACAATCGCTCCCAAACAGCTTGCAGGTGGGCACTATTGAGCAATGCAATGAAAGGTGTATTGTTGGGGAGGGCTCCCAGGTATGCCAGAGTGATGCTGGGGGTCTGCGGACTCGGAGGGCCTAACACCCTGCCCAGAATAAACGGAGGACTCCATCAGAGGGCAAGTACAAACTGCAATTTATTGCAAATAAAACCAACAGGGATCAGTGCATGAACACAGAAGAATTCAGGTACAGCTTGAGGATCCAGGGCGCGCAGTCTGGTTTCCTTGCATTGTAGCGTCATCACTCAGGCCCTTACCCTAAAAACCTATCACTTTGAGGGATTGACCAATGAGAGTCTCTACCACTTATAGTGGACCCTATAGGTGTTATTCTACTGGTCCTCGTGTGCCAGGTGGCTGGCCTGTCCCATCCCAAAAAATGATCTATTACAATGTTGCAGAGTAGTGCACCTACCATTGGTACGTGCCCCGTGCCATCCACCCCTGGAATACTAAACTGTGATTGGTTAGAGCAGCTGCCCCATGGCCTGGGACTCGATGAGTTCTCAGCTCGCTGTGCACCTCTTCAAGGTGATGTGAACAATTATGTCTCTGTATTGTAACTTGTGTACACCACCTTGCCTTATGAGAATATTCTCCTTACAGTAGCAACACTTATTGCAATCTGCGTCAGGCTTGCTAAGAACGGCGCCTCCTTCTCACCGTGGGAGACTGTCCATTGTCTTGCTTGGCTGCATCACGTGTTTAGAGACCACGATTTTGAGCTTTGCAACTCTCAATTATGAGGATTTATTCAGTTTCTCTGCAGCTGGTCCCTTTGCCATCTGGGGATTGGAATGTGTCCTAATATCGCTGACCTTGGCTGTGGTCTTGTCTCACGCGTCTTGCTCTCTGTGCAGCCTTAGTCAGCTCTGCTCATCTCCTGCTCAGTGGCTTGAGGCCTGCTGTAATTTTCCTTAACCTTATAATGCGGTTTCTACATTGTCCATGTTAAACTCCGTTCCCTATGGGTTAACTATATGTGGTTCAATCAGGTTCCATATATACTCATGTTATGTCCGCGTGAATATTGGTGTTAAGCATTAGCAAGCCTGCTCAGGATCTCTTGTGCCTTGCAGTTCTGCATTACTGCATTTGGCTAATGACAAAATAATAAAAGCATTGACTGTATGTATGTGTATCTGTCCTCTAGCTATAGAACTGTAAGCTCATGTTCTTCATGTATACGAGTGTGTTTATGTGGTGCAGTGTGAACTGCACATGTGCTTCATGTCTAATGCTATTATGTCGTGGTGTCACTAATGTTGTCATTACCATGGCTTCTTGGTGCTTAATCGAGGCTGTCCATATAGGTGTCCTCGATTACTGGCTCTTCTCCCACACTCGCAAAGACTTGCATTGTATTCGGTCTGTATGGCTGGTTGAGGGGATATCTTTCAGTATACCTTTCACTCATTGGTGCACTCTGGATTCGTCTCACATAAGATGAATGGCGGCAAGCGTTTCTACCTCTTTGTCCTGACCAGAACTTGGGGGCGTTGAGGGGTTGGTCTCGGGACTCCCTCTTCAGTATCACCTTGGGTTAGTACTGGGTGAGTGTGTGCCACATAAAAACGAAAAGCATAAAAGAACACTTTAGGCAGGATCAGGTCAGAGGTGGCTACACATTTTGAAAGTGCTTCTCCAAGTTGGTGCAAGTATAAGGGCGTTTGCCACAATCAGTCCAAACTTTCACGATGCGTACCTAGTCTAAGAAAAATAACAGTTTGCCTGTTCTAACTTTTCATTTTGCTGTTGTCTAACTCTAGTCGGTGGCCTTGTCTGCATACGCTGCAGTGTTTCTTCTTCTTCATGTTCTTCTTGCATCTGATCGTCTAGGGGCTGGGCCGAGGAGGTCTCACGTCTGCATGGCTTGACGTCTCCAATGTAATTCCACGCCTTTTTTCCAGCAAGCTTCACTACCTTGTCCATTGCCTGCTCAGCTGAGTAGGGGCCCTCGAAACAGGGCTTATACCTGGATCGAACAAAGTTCTGCAAAAAACACCCTGTCTCCTGGATAAAGAAGGGGTTGCTTAAGCAGTTCATAGTCTTTTACTGGTGCATTATCTTCCTCATCCTTCTGTGACTTTCCCCGCCGGGACGATTGAAGCTGTTGAGAGACAAAAGAAGCACTAGTCATCATTGAAGCAACATAGTCGCACATTTCATCACCTAAGACAGTGGGTGTACTCTGGGCATCTATCAGTGCTCTAATGGGAGGAGCATGTGTGAGTTGCCTGCGTCGTCCTGTCACCACCTCATGAGGGGTTAAATGGTGGGCGGATCCAGGTTGATTGTGCAATGCGAACAATGCTAAGGGCATGCAATGCAGCCATCCCTTCTTTAATGTTGCTTTTATTTTTGCTATTTTCTCTTTGAGCAAGGCATGAAGGCGTTCACAAATCCTGGTTGCTTGCGGGTGATAATCGCAGGAAAACATATGCTTTATCCCCAGCAGGGATGTGATGTGCTCAAAAATGTAATTTACAAAGTAAGACCCATTTTCTGAACGTATTAACTCACACACACCCCATCGTGGGAACAGCTCTCTGAAGCAGAATTTTGCCACCCTCCGGGCATCAGGGTGTGAGCATGGACCGGCTTCAATCCATTCAGAGAAAGGGCACACCACAACTGTCATGAATCTATACCCTATACGTGTTTAGATCATATCCACATATTCTATATGGAGATGCTGGAATGGCCTATTGGGGCGCTCTAATGCTCCTGGCACTAAGCACAACTTGTGGCCTTCGTTGGATTTTTGGCATACTATACAGGAATTCATAAAAGTGGTGACAAGTTCTGCCAGATTAGGACAGAACCAATCTTCCCCAATGTGTGCAGCAAGAACATCCTTACTAAGGTGAGTTGGGTATGAAGCTGTGTGAGCGCAGTCACCAGCTTCCCTGTGCTTTTCTGTCACCACAGTGCATCTTTTGGGGATATCGGACACCCTCTCTTCACCCACAACTCTTTCTCTTCTATTGGCGCATGTCCCTGAAACTCTACTATCTGGGTAATGGTAGTGTGTAAGGTGAGGTTTCAAATTCATTTATTCCAGTAAAATATGCTGCTCGCTTTTCTTGTGTGTCTGCAGCTTTTTTGGCTCGGGAGATTGTGTCGTTCCCCCCCCCCCCACCCCTCGTGTGCACCTGGCAAAGTTGTAGTGCGTCTGAGAGTCTGGCCAATAGGGGGCGCATGCTGGACTGGTGTGTTATCAGCACGTCGATAGCCCCTCCTCTTTCAACGTGACGGCCCTGAATGTACGGTTGACGTCACGTAGGAGTACACAGTGAGCTCCTCCTCCTTATGCGCTTCTGATGCCATAATGAGAGCCATTAATTCTGCTGCTTACACTGAAAAATGTGAAGGCATCCTTGCGCTTGCTATTACTTCGACTGTTCGGCTTGGTTTTATTTTTACCACTGACGACCCAGTATGTCTTTCTCCCATCGTCTGGTCTATGGTTGAAGACCCATCAATAAAGAGTACCTATCCTCCTTTGAGTCGTTCTCTCCTACTCTGGGGATGTTGTCATAGGGTACTGTATAAGTGGCACAGTCGTGTACATAGTGTCCCTCACCTACTGGTTCTGCTATAAATGTTGCTGGGTTTTCAATTTTGCATCTTACTACTTTTAATGCCAGTTTCGAGATAATACCCTCGTATCCTGACGCACTCTGCATGGTCAGTGTGCTCTTGGGCTTTTTGTGAATGGCAAAAGGCCCCTACAACATACGGCCTGCTGCTACCTTCCTTACGCTCGGTGCCTTGTGAGCTGCGCCTTTCACTTTCTGCTGGTGCAGGGTAGGTCGGCACCTCAATGGAGACGGCACCACCCTCCTGCCCCTCTCATCCCCCAGTGACAGCGAGCACAGCGAGGTGCATTACCACATTGGAATCACCATCTGAAGCACTTTGAGGCTCCCAACGCCTACTGGATCCTTGCTCCTCCTCTGTGCCTTCAATCCCGGTACTCCTCCAACAGCGCTTCATTGCCTCTTCATCGGGCCCAGTCTACAATCTGAAGCCAGCCTCCTGTAGGGCTGAGACAATACTGCACAAGCCACGGGTGCTGCTGAGGCCCACTGGAACTGCTGCCCTACTCCTGGTGAGTGCTGAACTCCCCCTCCAACCCCCCTGCCAGGGCATAAACATGTCCTCTGGACCGCCCACCTTGATTCCAGCCATAACGGGGGAATCCATCCTGCAATACCACACAGTACAGTGTGCCCCTCCCCCCACCCCCCAAGTGACTTCAATTCCCGAGGTCCACGCTGGGAGGCTTCATATCACAACCTGCTGGGAGCCCTTTCCTTGTGAACGCTGGGTACCTTGCCCTGCGACTTGGTCCTGGTCAGTGGGTGCTGCCTTGTCGGAGGCTCTGCGTAACATGTCTCCCCACCACCCCCCAGCTTCTACTCTTTCAACTTTTAAGCATGACTAAAGGGACAGGCGGAGGGAAAAAACAGGCAGCATGGATATGTTCACCAGGGTGGCCCCCTGGGGGAATCCGGTGGGGATCCTCCTGCCTCACCTTCGGGAGACCCCCCCCTCCCCCCCCCCCGAGTCATCCATCCCGGACCTCAAACAAATGATGGAGGCTATTACAAGAGGGCTTGCAGCGATGCACGAAAAACTAGATGACATAACGGCAAATGCCTCATCAATGCGCTCCCAATTAGCTAAAGGGGTCCAACAGATTAATGAAGCTGAAGAAAGAATCGGGCGACGGAAGATAATGTGCAATCCCAAGTGGTTGTGGTCACTCTTACGAAGGACATGAAACTGGTCAAACATAAATGCGATGATTTAGAGTCCCAGTCGAGGAGGATCAACATTCGCATAGCGGGGAGTCCACGAGGACACGCGATCTAGGTACATGGAGCTAGCAGTGGAGCGTCTGCTCAAGGAGCTCCTTGACGCCCCACAACTCGACATACTTTGCAGTGGAATGGGCACACCGGGCATTCACTCCAAGACCCAAGCCCAGAGATTTCCCCCGCCCGATCATGGCTAAAATCCTGACCTTCTGAGACACGGACCAAATACTCAGGCTAACCAGGGACAAGAAAGAACTGCGGCTGGGGTCTGAAACCATTCAAATCTTCCCCCGACCTTTCTATTGGGGTCCAACAAGAATGTCGGCTGTTTATTGGAGTCAAGAAAATACTGAGAGACCGTAATATTTGATATGCAATGCTATTTCCGGCCCGCTTGGGTTTTCAGTTTAGAGGGAAGTTATATTTTTTTTACAGTCCCAGAGGAGGCAGTGAAATGTATTGAGTCCCAGATTCCGGTGGACTATCTTGAGGGTGCCCCTCCTGATGAACAGCATCCTGGTTGAAAACTCCTGTTATTATCCTATGATAAAGTCCTGTAAGATCCTTGTGCATAGTGCACGTTTGCTTGTTCTGCCACAATGTTTAATGTGTTCAGAGTAACCTGTTTAGCGTGCAGACATGGCAACAACTTCCCCCTTAGCAACTGCTTTGTATTTGTTGACATTCAGGGGTCTACCCACTAGATGTTTGTGGGCTGACGAGGGAGGGAGGGAGGGAGGGGGTGGGGTGGGGGATGGGAGGTCAACACGCTGCTGGTTGGGGGGTGGTAGTGAGGGTGGGGGAGGGGGCAGGGACTGGGATGGTTTTCGGGTCTTTTTATTCAAGGTAGGGTTGGTTAAAATTGTTAAAATCTCTTGGCGGGTGGCCGGTGTGGCATGGGTGGGGGGAGCAGCAGCAGTGAGGCAAGCATTCAAGAGGAGCATACATTGGTTGACAATCGGGTCTGGTGAGTGAAATGTAAGTACTATTATGAGCTCAAATGTTAGGGGTTGGGGAACGATATCAAATCGAGGAAAATAATGGCCTATGCTGCCAGGCACGGGGTCAAAGTTCTTTTGTTACAAGAAACCCATGCTAGTGCCATTACCTGTTGTTGTGTTGCCCCCACTTGTGGTGGGGACAGATATTTCACCTCCTACGCGACCCAGTCTTGTGGTGTGTTGACGCTGGTGCATAAAACTGTAACATTTGTTGAAATAAAAAGCACTCACTGACCCTGCAGGATGATATGTCATTATACACTGTGTCGGCGGGGGGTGTGGGGGGGGGGGGGGGCTCTGCTTGTAAATACATATTGCCCTAATGTTGACTCCCAGAATAAATACTTCAATGGACTTGTTAGACATACTATCCTCATATATTGGGGTCCCTATCCTGTTGGGGGGTGATATGAACTTTATTCTTGATCTCGGACTAGATAGGACCGGCACTGCCCCCAGATCCTTATCCAGGGCTGCCAGCCGACTGACAGTAAACATGAATACGTTGTCCTTAACAGATGCCTGGAGACTCACACACCCACAGACACGGAATATACTTTCTATGCTTCAGTACACGATATGGCCTCATGCATAAACGTTTTTCTGGTTTCTAGCTCACTCCTGGGCTGGGTTCTCGGGGTCCAAATCCTACCCCTACATCTTCGGACCATTCCCCAGTAATGTTGAGTATGAGGACTGATCAATCCCCATCCCCGGGTCTACTTGGGGATTCAAGTCGGAGGCTTTGATGGACATAGTGTTTAAAGCTAACATTAAATCTGACATCGAAACCTTCTTTGCATGTAATGCCGGTGGAGATACAACCTTGGGAGCTCAGTGGCAAGCCTTTAAAGTCCTCATAAGAGGGGTGTATACATCCAGGGAGGCAGAGGTCCTTAAAGCGATCAGGAACAACCTTCACCTCAGGGAGGCCTGACACAAAGCCCTTGAGACCAAGCACGCTCGATCTCTTGATCCGAAAACTCTAGTACAGATACGTAATGAGTTGGAGAAGTTCGGTGCACACTCCTCACGCAAAGTTCACTTTCTGGCTAGGCCAGTAGCCGCCAGAAAATATGGGGAGGAAGAAAGGCCTGGTAGGACACTGGCCAGGGCGGTATAGGCCAAATATGAGAGAACTCAAGTCAACAGTATTCTCAACGTGCAAGGGGAACTCAAATGGAAGCGACACGAGGTTCTGGAAGTGTTCCGGTGCTACTATGGGCCCCTATACGAGGCAGACCCATGATATGACCCTGCTGCCAGTAGTGTCTGGCCAGAGAGAGTGCCGCTGTCAAGGTTGAGCCCACAAGCTACTGAAAGCCTCAACAGCCCACTCACTGTAGACAAACTCTTGACCATTATCAGAGACCTCCCCAGAGTAAAAGCACCTGGCTGGGATGGTCTAACCGCTGAGGTTTCCAGGAAAATTGAGCTCTCTTGTCCCCATATCACATTGAGGTCTGGGAGGAATCGCTGGCTACCTCCCTATTGCCTGAGTCTATGCTTGAGGCCATCATAACCACACTGCTGAAGCCTGGCAAACCCAGCAATGAATGCAGGTATTCTCAACCTCTTTCACTTATGAATGTGGACACAAAAATGTTTGCCATGGTGCTGGCGAACCTGTTAATGCCTCACATTATCCATCAGAACCAGGCGGGGTTCACCCCGGGCAGAGCAACATCTCTTAACATCCGCTAGCTATTTAATGTAATGGCCAGGCTCAACTCCAACGTAGAGGCTGTGGCGGTGGCGAGTGCTGCCCAGAAAGCATTAAGTATGGTATCATGGAAATACTTGTATCTGGTACTGGAAACAATGGGCCTGGGGTCTGAGATGCTCAAATACATTAAATTACCATACTCTAGCACCCTAGCGAGAGTTCTCGTTAACTCAAGGGTCTCTGATCAGTTTGAATTGGGAAGCGGTACCTGCCAGGGATGCCCCCTATCCTATTTGCACTTGCGATTGAGCCAATGGCAGACTTTATCCGTTATCATCACAGCAGTCGAAGTCTTTCGTCTCTGAGGCCCCCCCTCAAATAATCTTGTTATACAAGGAGGATGTCCTGCTCTATATTCACGACCCACAAACTAATCTCGACCCCATCAACTGAGATACTACTCTGCACTCAGGATTTGTCATAAATTATACCAGGTCCGAGATCCCCTGATGCTCTGTACAAAGTAACCTCGCAGGGACTTCCCCCTTTTATGGGCTCCAAATGGTATCAGATACCTTGGTGTGATGGTGGCCCGAGAGGGCGCTTTCCTCCCCTGCGACAACTACTTTATCCTCGAGGAGTACGTCAGAGACAATGTCACTAGGAGAAGGTTGTGGCCAATATCACTGGCGGGTATGCTTGCTCTAATTAAAATGATTTTGCTTCCCAAATTGCTGTGCACATTCATTGATGTAGCCTATAGCCTGGTAAACCTTTCTTTACTAAACTGCATGGGACGCTAGCGCAATTCTTGTGGCACGCAGTGAAGGTCCTTAAAAAATGGTTAGATGCGACTTATCCATATTCGACTGGAGGACTAACGGCTCCAAATTTTGATTTATACTGGCTAACTGACCAAGCCCAATTCGCATCCTATTGGTACGGGGAGGACCCATCCCCACCTCATGTGAGACTGGAAGACCTTGCTTCAGGAAGGACTAACCTTCGGATGCTGGTCCTTGATGAGAAATGTACTGATGACTGCCCCTACGACCCAGTTAAGACAACCTTGACAGCGTGGCGCTCAATTTTTGCAAAAACTGGGGTCAAACACCCATATAAGTGGCTCCCACTATGGAAGTTTCCCGTGTTGGGCTCCACATGGGACAAGACATTGAGCTTACATTGGGAGGGCCTGGGCTACCTGGTATTGGCCGACCTGTATCCAAACGGTTCCTTTATTACTCTAGAAACCTGGTGACAGGGCCACAGGGACTCGGCCGTAGAGCAGATGCAGTATTACACAATGCGTGCTGCAGTCTCCGCACGGTGGCCAAATTACTCCAACAAACCCCCCTGAAAATGTTGAACTGACATACATTGCAAACGCCATAAACTGTTTTGCCCGCCTCTCCACACTATATAGGATGATATTAAATAAAACAATTGTGACTATACCAGCCACCAGGTTGAAATGGACAGAGAGTTTAAATGTACAGTTGTCTGATACCCAATGGAAGAACTTGTGCCTACATACACGAAACGTATCCCTGAATTCTATGTTCAGGGTCATGCAATTTAAATTGTTAAACTTTACTATACACCCGGGAAACTGAGTAAAATGCTTAGGGCTGGGGAACAACTGTGTGCAAGGTGCCACACACGAGGGGCCGACCACATTCGTATGTTTTGGAGATGTTCCTCCCTAGCTGGATTCTGGGAATCAGTCTTGAAGACTTTGATATAGTGGGGGTCATGCTGGATCGTTCTCCTTTGGGCGCACTGTTTGGAGGTTGGTCCAAAGGTTGGTCCTCACTGCCATCAAAGCACTTCAGACCTTTAGTAAGTATGGGGTGCATGATCGCCAAAAGGTTCATACTGCTCAAATGGAAAGACCAAAAACCCCAACAACTAAAATATGGCTGGTAGACCATACATGGGTCCAGAACTGTGAGGAGGCTCCACCGATACTCCCCAACTCCGCCAGACCTAGAGAGACAAGGCTGTAGTTCCGCGCATACTTAGCCAGCCTTACCTCGGATTGATCATCCGGCTGTCTTGCTGAATGGCCCTTCAATCCCAACTATCCCGTTTGCAACTACTGTGAAAAACCTACTGTATGAATGTTATCTCTTTACCACTGATATTCTATGCATCTGTACATCTGTATGCTGAAATGTGTTCTCACTCCAGTCCAGTTTCCTCTGTCGGTTGTTTCTCGTTGTACCTGCCAAGAGTTAATAAATTAAAAAGAAAAAAAGAAAGTCGTCTCGAATTTCCATCTATCTCAAGTGATCCATCTACCTGTCTTCTATCCTCCGCCTCGCCCTCCCAAGGCAGAGGAAAAGATCCATTGGTTAGATCTGGTATGGGCCCACATGTTCTATGTCTCTCGGACTCAGGAGAACAGGGCTGATGGCCAGATTTTCATTGGTTAGGCAGTGGCCCGAGTAGGTAGGGTTGTTATGAAACAGACCCTGTCCCTCCCTCTACTACTCTTCCCACCTAATCTACTACTCTCTCTCCCTCCCTCTCTCTCATATGCTCACTCTTACTCTTCTATCTCTTTCACCCTCTACTACCTTTTATACCCCCATTACTCTACCATTTAGTCTGACAAGCACGGCTTCACTCTTTCATCTAGGTAACGCTCTCTTTCTCTCTCACACAATGCCTCACTTGCACTCGTATCTAACTGCTCCATACACTCTTCAGTGCTCCGCTCCAGCTTCTAGTCTCTCGGGCCACCTCCCCACCTCCTAATCTCACCCGAGAACCCTGCAAACTCTGTAGTCCTTACAGGTCTTTTAAACAATCATCTTCCTGGTGTTTTCACCTTTCCTCATTAGCTATGCTGTCCACCTGCATCTGGGGCCCAATGTGTGGCTGTCTTTTTCCCCCGGGTGGGTCGTGCATTGCAAGGGTACCAAAACCCTTGTAGCCCTACCCATTTTTGTTCCACAGCACTTTTGACAGGATTTGCTGAGGTCCCCGCTGATTTCAGGCTGTGGCCAGTACTGTTCGTTTTCCTTAACCATCACTGGGTTGTAAGTCTGCCTGGAACAGTCAATTTCTTTCTTCGGCCCACTGGACTTATCCTGTCTGGCGCTGCACACAGGTCCTGGTAGTTTTAAAAATAAGCAAAGAAAACTCAGCCTGAAAGGGGAGTGCATGGCATTGGGTGATCAAAAGTGGTACCGATCAGTATAGTCAAAGCACATTCGGGGGAGGGAGGGGTGTTAAGGCCCCCAACACCCTCAGCCCAGCTCTGGGGTAGGATAGACTCTGCCATTCACCCCAGTAGGCATCCTACCACAGGTTAGGATGGGCCCCTTGAACCCCTGTCAAGGTCAGGCCCCTGTCGCACACACCAATTGTATTTTTTTTCTATTTGAAAATACAGATGCAAGATTCTGTGTCCAAGGATAGTAAGGGCAGGCATGTCAAACTTCTAAGTATATTCTAGTGCAGTGGTCTGCTACCTGTGTGTCTCCTGATGTTTTGCACTATAGCGCCCATGATCGCTCATCACTGCGCGTTGCAATCCAAAACATCTGGAGAGACCAAGGTAGCATACCCCAGTTCTGGTCGGAGGGCCCTGCCAAGGGTGTTGAAGACTCATGAATGTTTGTGTATCTGGACCTTAACAGGAGGATCCTCCATTTATTTGGAACAACCATGCCAGTTCGGAAGGGTCAGTTAATTGTTTCTGGTGCCATCCCTACTAAGGATCCTGTAGGGGTATGTTCTTTTCAAAATAATAATTCTGTGCATTGCTGCAGCTCCTGTGTCCAAAGGACTTGGAAAAAGTGCACGCGATTGGCGGTTCCCCACATTTTATGAGGATCATTCCTCTACATACCTCTTTTGTTTGCTCCTGCCTGAATTCTTTGAAATTCCTTTTGCACTTTCATTTTTATCCTCTCGTCTTTCAGTGTGGCAATCATAAACCATTTTCTCTGAATGCTAAGCCGCCAGTGACCTAGCAGGCAAGGCTCTCCTTTCGAAAATGCGATGAATCCACTGTGGACAATAAGCAGTGTGAAATGTAATGAAGGTGATGTTTGCGTGGAGGCTGTCTTGATCATACAGTATCAAGGCTAGAGGACATTGCAGAGGGTGCGTTAGCGAGAGGGATGTTTTGCAGAATTGGGAGGATGTAACTTCCCCTTGCTGCTCCCCCCAGGAGTCAGGCAGCTTTTCCCCCTCCAAGGATTCACTTGTGGTGACTGAAGGAGAATCCATAAGCATTAATGATAAATGTAATCGTGTGTAGCAGTGATGGAGGGCCACAGGAGCCTGGCTGTCGCAGGCAATTAATGCCCCCCCGCCGTTCAGACTCTGTTCCCAGATGGTTCAGCGCCCTGTTAGCTAATGGCACACCAGTGGCGACATAAACTGTGTTTTTTTAAATCTCAGTTTACCCATGCCCTTCTTTAGCTTCCTGCCTACCACACCCAGTGTCTACAATTTGCTTTTGGTCTGTTCGATCAGAAAGCACTGCTTGGTTGGAAGGAGGTGTGTGGACAACAAGGAATCCAATGTATGCGGCTGTGAAGAAGTCACTGGCCACTCTTGCAGATGTTTAAGTTAAACGCTTAATGTGCTGTAAGGGAGCTTGCACACTACCCTATCTGTGCGGCAAATAAACCGGAGGAAACTGAAGGCTTAGTGTGGTACCCTTTGCCCCCTCATGAAGTATGCGAAACCCCAATTCTGACCCAGCAAGAGTTTCTGGAAACAATAAGCATAATTCAAAGCAGTAAACAGAGAGGGATTCTAAGGCAGTGGTCTTCAAACTGTGGGGCTGAAAGATGTGGGTTGCGGGGGATCAAGGGGTGGGGCGAGCACTGTGATAGCTTTGAATAGAAAACATAAGCAGATCTGGCATCTGGGGAGCCTGGCAACAATGTTTACTCAAGGGGGTTAGGCGGCTCCATGTAATAATGTCCACGCAAAAATGTTCCCTGACAAAAAAGTCGAATTGTTTTGCGTGGACATTATTACATTGAGCATGCGGGGGACACCCCTGCAGCCCCCGATTTATTATTATTTTCTTAACAATGGGAGCAGGGGACATCCCTGCAGCCAGTCTCCATACATAATGTTGCCAATGGCTTTTCCCGGCGACACTATGTATGGGGACATTATTACCGGATACCGGGTAGGGGGGCTCAGCAAAAAGTTACTCAAGGGGGGGGTGGGCTCGGGATAAGTTTTAATACCACTGGTCTAAGGTCTTAACAGAAGTATCTATACAAATATTAAGAATGTATTTGTTAGATATCACTATAAGGCTGTTAGTTTGTAGATTAAAATTGAGTATCCTCATAGTTTCACCCTGTATGTTCATTCACACTTCATGCTGTCCCTAGTTTCCGGCCAAAGTGAAGTTTGTTACTGTTTGTCCACCCCAGGCTGATGGCGGCTTCTTTGGACCCTGGAAAAACATAGTGGAGTCCATCAATGAGCTCACAGGAGGAAGGTGTGTGCCAACGTCTGCCAGGGAAACCCCACTTTTGCATTCTTCTATTCACTGACCATCCACAATCCGTGCTTGGAGCAGAAATCCTTTATGATCATTTCTGCATCTAATCAGGTGGATGCTTTTGGCATACGTCGCTTTTGCAGTTACTTGCAAACCAAAGTGAACCGTTTGGTATTGATCGCTGCAAGATCCAGTCTGATATATTCATCGTTAGGACTGCACAGGGCTTAACCAAGGCACTGAGTCCTGTGATAAAGCTGCTCCTTTTCCCCCTCATTAACATGGGAAGGAGACCAGTATTTTTCATATGGTGATGCCCATTTGACCAGACCAGCCAACCTTTGTAGAATACATCAAAGGAGGCCACTGAAGAAAGGGCATCTTGCAGTAGGAGCAGATCGGAAGTACACGGATTAGAGAGCAGAGCGTGGCTTACTCACCAAGAGGGCATTCGCACCCAGGAAAGGCACACTCCTCCTTTCCCGGGCGCGATTGTACAATCACCATCCGCGGTGAAAAAAAGAAATGTTAATGAAAATGGCCTCCATAAAAATGGAAAAGTGATTAGGCCTCTTTTCGGATGACGGCTGCCATTTCGAAGCCTGTTTTCCGAAAAGAGACCTAATCCCTTTTCTATTTTAATGGCGGTGGCAATTTTTGAATTTTTTGTCTTTGCAACTGCACATCTCCCATCGGAATGGAAAAAAATGAAAACTATCCGCGCCCCGAGAATTCCCAGGGTGCGGATAGCTATCACGCCGCGGCAGCGAGGCAGGCATGGCATTTAATGCCCCGCAGCCCGGGCCTACAAAATTCATGCTAGTGGGCCATTAAGTCCCATGTCCACACCGCTGCGTGAAAGCTACAATCGATAGTTGAGACAAAGAGAAAGTAAAGATAGGGTTCCATTGTAAAGCATACCAACAGGGCTGCCCAAGCCATAAACTGAAACCTCCATGAGTGAGGAAGACTTCAGAGGGGCTACCTGAACTGCCAAGTCCCAACCAGAGCACAGGGGCCTGTGAACAGTGCTGTACTGAGAAGCAGCACTGCCAGTCATGGGAGCGAGGCATAGAAGCCAGTTCCAGAAGGTCTCAGAAACGGACGCACTGTACCAATAGACTGTGGGAGTTCTGAGCGATACATCAGCAAAAAGTGGCAATGAAGGCGCACATGCCTATATGCATTGGAGGGGGCGTGAGGAGGTGAGGGCAAGTAAAACTGTAAAGAGGTGAGCCCAGAGAAGAGCTCTTTGTGAAGGAGTAGATGGGGACGTACATTGGGAGTTTTGGTTCTAACGGATCTGATACAACTTGTAGGTGGCCAACTCATTGCATCTATTTCCCCTGCATTTTTAGCGGCTTTGTTAAGGGATGGGGAAGCGCCCCATACCCTCCTTTTCCCGCCCCATTCCATCCCCAACTCCCGATAGAAATTAAAAAAAAGAAAACTCTAAAGCCACTTAAAATGTCACGAAAATGCATCAAAACGGCCGAAATGAGTTGGCCCATTTAACAACACGTTTTTTGACCCTGCTGCAGCACTGCTCCTGCCCATTTCAAGCCAGATCTGCTCCATTAACTTCAAGATGTGTGTCCGATGACAACCCGTGCCATCCGCACATTAATACCCAGACTGGTCTCCCCTTGTGACTTGGCATTCCTAGCCAATGATTGCCTTGTGAATGTGTCCCTCATGTACGAAGGCTCAAGTGGGGGTCTTGAGCCCTCCCTGTGGGCCCGCCCCAGCTTAAGTGGTACTACCATGCCTGACAAATGAAATGCCTCGCTTGCTGTGATTACGAGGTCACATGTGTTCCGCTGCCCTACTTCAGATGATCATGCCCGCTCTCTTTCTGAGTCTGTAACCATCACTGACCTTCTTTTCTCACCCACAGCGAGGGCGACTCGGACGGTGACTCGGAGCTCGAGGACCGCGTCGATGGCGTCAAGTCGTGGCTCTCCAAGAACAAAGGCTCGGCCAAGACCTTCTCCGACGATGGCAGCTTGAAAAGTTCGAGGTCAGTGTGCTCGAGCGTCTGTGCTCAGTGTCGTAGTGTGCAGAGGGGCCAGCGAATGAGACACAATTTCCATCCATAGCAATGGGTAAAGAGGCTCCTACGCGAAGGTGGCGTAGACGGTAACCATGTAGATGTGTGTGTGCACTTCATAGGAGTGATTGCTGCACTGCCAAGCCTCTGGAACAGGGAATAGTCGCACAGCTCTGTGTAGCCAAAAGCCTGGCCAATGTCTCCATGTGCACTGGACTTTCTGGCACAGAGGGGAAACTTGTTGGCCAGAAGGCCACTTCTCATCTGAGGAATATACATGCATTAGGTCACCTTTTCTTCCATAATTCATGTCATTCTCCTGTGTCATCGTGGACCATGCAGGTTTCCAGCTTGCTGCCGTTCTCCCATGTCCCCTAGATGACTAACAGTGTGGGAATTCCAATCTATCCATGCTTCAGGTTGACCTGTTTCACCTCACTGAACCTGTTCTACTGTGAAGTTTCTCATCCTACAAAGTAATCTGTCTTTCTCTCTCTCTCTTCTGTTTCCACCTGTGTGGCTGCTTGTCCTGTCTGCACTGCCCATTTCTCCACGTTTCAGGTTTAACCTAAACTCTGACCTAAAAGAGAGCAAGGAAGGGAAGGAAGGCAAAGAGGGAAAAGAGTTCAAAGAGCCAGAGGAGAGGCCCATGTCTGTGATGAGTTCTCTCAGCTACAGAAAGCGGGCTAACCTGAAGGATTCCATCGGGGGCAAAGGGGATGAGGACTCATTGTTCACCACTCTGAAAGAGAGAGCCACCTCTCCAGATCGATCTTTCCGAAAGACGCAAAGGAACTCTGCAGCCAATGCTCTGGACGAGACATACTCTGTCAGCTCTTGGAAGAAATCCCAGGGCAGCGAAGACTTGGATGATCGGGTATCCATGATTTCACAGGCCTTCTCAGAGGCCTCCAGCAGAGCCAGAAAGGGTTTAGACAAAAGATGGTCTGTTGCCAGTCCTGACTTTGACAAAGTGTCCACCATATCTGCCCCCATCAGTCGCGTATCCACTCGACGGGGTCTGGATGTGGATGATGACTTGAGGTCATCAATGAGCTTTGCTATGTCCAGCCCACCCAGTTTAAGACGTAGTACATCGCGTCATGATGATCCCTTGGGTGGACTTTCCAGTGCCATCAGCCCTTCTCTCAGCCGCCGGTCTGACTTTGGCCGAAGTAGTCCCACTACAAGCAACCGCTCTGATTCAAGGCTCTCCCTGTCAAGAAGCCAGCTCAATGACTTTGATGATGTCTCCAGCATCGCCTTCAGTGACAGTAGGTCTGCATACAGTCCACATTCAACTGGGCGTAGCTTTTCAGTACCTCCGAGGCCTCGGACCACAGCTTCTGATGAAACTCAGCCAGAGGGTTCAGATATCCGGCCTGTCGCCCATCGCAACTACTTGGACCCAGATCTAGAGGCAGCAATTAATGAAGTCCTAAACTACAAGCCAATCAAGTTCAAGAGGACAAGCTTGGAGCCTGACTCAGAAGAGGATGATGACAAGAGAAGTGTCAGGAGCCTGAAGAGCACAAAGCTGGACAAAGGGGAACATTCCTCTGGTCTTCGGCGGTCTGCTTCTGCCATGGAGGTTTCCCGACCACGAAGTCGTAGAAGCAGAAGCAAGAGAAAAAGCTCAGAGTCATCGGAATCTTCCCAGGAGGACCGTAAAAGGAAAAGCTCCAAGAGGCACAGCAAGAAGTCAAAGAAGAAATCCAAGAAGAAAGAGACCGACTCAGAGTCCTCTGAGTCTTCCTCTGATTCGGAATCGTCCTCAAGCTCCACAGTCTCCTATCGCAGTGGCAGCAGTGTGAAGAAGGGTCCCAAGAGCAGGGATCCAGCGTCTGAAGGGGAAAGCGCGCGGGGCAGTAAGAGCCCGGAGAAGGAGAGTAAGCAAGGCAAGAAGGAAGAGAAGAAAAGGAAGAAGCAGGTGGACAGCCTGATGATGAAGTACCTGTACCGGCCAGAGAGTGATTAAGTCAGTAGGTGTTTCAGCGTCTGGGCCGAGCATGAGATTGCACTGTGTGCTTTTACTAAAACCTTTTCTGGTCTTTTGCAGTGAACACCCCATAACACACTTTATGATCTACCCAGCATGACCCCTCAAAACTATTGTTGCTTGACAAACTATCATCATCCAGTTCTGTCATTTCATCGACAGCTATTTTTTCGTCAGGTTTTTTTAATGAAAATGTGGTGCCGATTTTTTTTTTTTGTATTTTTGGGGGTTCCTTCCACCCCCCCCCCCCACCCCCCCCCCCCCCCCCGAGTCCCTCATCCTCTATCGTTTTTCTACTATTCCCCGACACCCCAGCACGTTATTTGCTCTTTCCCACACACCCCTATATTTTTTGATGGGTTTTTCGGTGAACAATTTTTATTAGAAAAACCGTCGAAAAAATTGCTGTGGATAAAAGGACGTTGTACCGTTCATCCAAACCTTGCATAAGCATGTCAAGTGTGCCCTGTTGTCTTCTATGCCGAGGAAATTGCGATGCAAACCGCACAGAATGAACCCATGCTGGCACCTACCAGATCCTGTAGCCCTCCTATATGTGCTTTTCGGAAACCAGCCTCTGGACGGCTTGTGCAGGTTGCCTGGGTTGATAGTAGAGTTTGCGTATAAACATGAATCGCACTTGTTGGTCTCAGACATTGGTTGCCGATAATGTGTTGTAAGCCACATGTGAATGGACTTTGAAATAGTAAACTCGGTAGGCCGAGTTTTTATATAAACGCATGTCAGTAATAGAAGGTGACCTGTCTGACTTCGTTTGCAAAGCCAATATCTGCATCTAAAGTGGACGGTTTTTTGGATGGTGCCGAGACAATGAATAGCCTCCGTGACACATCAAGATCAGACGACTTAAAAAGCAACTCCTAGGGCCTCTAATCCCGTGTATTGGCATTAATGTTTTCGAAAAAGCGTTTTCAGTTAGAAGGTAGTCCTAAAATACGTGCAGTTATGCGCCTACCCAGAACACGGCGTTGTACTTTGTATAGTAACACGAGAGGAAGAGCCCAGCATTTGGGCCAATGCCAGAAAGCAGCATTAAAGTTTCTCCATTTCCGACCAGTGTGTGTAAGTGGGCACATTAGGCATTCCCTGCCTCGCAGGGTCGCCCTGCTCACCTCACCCCACCCCTGCCTTTTCAGGCAATCTACAGACAACCGTGGCCCATATTGATGCCAATTTCCTTTGTGGCACTCCTTCCGTATCAAACTCTGCTTGGCAGATTGTGTCCGGGTTGAGTCCAAATTCCTTTTGAAAAGTTCATGCAGTACAACATAGTTTGCATGAACTTTTTCTGCCAACAAAAGCTTTGGTATCACATTTCTGTAGCTAATCACAGCAGTGTGATTTTTGGAGCACTCTGTTTTCCAGGGAAACTGGGGTGAAGCCTTTTCTTGTGCAAGGCGTTGCTGGTTAGGACCGGGGGTCTGCATGACAACTCTTCCATTTCTCCACCTCACTCTAATTTGATGAACGAAGATTTGGGGTATGGGCCATGATGAAACTACACACCCCAAGTGTTCTCTGACCAGTCCCATTCCTCTCGCGTTGAATTAGTGTCAAATTGTTTTACACGAGCAGTGCACAGATGCAGTTACATAACAATTACCAAATGTCAGTGTTTTGCAACTGTACAAAGCATAAACGCTACAAGCATTTTGCACAAATATAAAGGCTGCTTACTGTGCAAGAATGGAAACAATACCAAACAGTCTGTGGCTTCAACCCACGTTTTGGCTATTAGGTGGCGCTGTAAGTACATATGGCCAATCCCAGCCACTAGCTGCCCCACCCTGCCGACTACACATTCCAAAATAAACGGTCAGATCACTTGCTCGCTGGTTTCCTGGAATCAGTTTGTGGATCTACTCTTGACCTTGTCTTTTTAATAACTCCCCTCCCTTATTTTTACTGGAAACACATTTACCCTCTATCCTTCCCTTAATGCCTGCAGGCTGGTTCTTACTGTGGCACTTCTAGATTCACATGCGTTGTATGTAATAACTGTTTCTCAGTGTGTTGCAGTACTCTTTGTATGACAGGTCTTCCTGTTCTCCCTCCCTCCCTCCTCTTATATGTAGTTCTGAGGTTGAGGCTCGTGCTCTTCATCAGAGGAGCTGTTCTCTTTTAATCGTAGAGTTCTGCTTCCCCCCTAACTGCACTCCTCCTGCACCTCATTGAAGCCTAAACAGTGTTGCGGTTTTACTATTCAAAATGTGAAGGGATTCCATGCTGACTGCACTAGTCAAGGCAAGCGACACACCGGCAAACGTGATACTTTGATTCTAGACTTATTGTTCCTTTCAATTGTTGCCGCACTTACCATCTGAGAGGGTGCTTTACTCTATCCCGGCAAGGCTGGCGTACACAACTCGTGCTCGGCGTAGCAATGCGGCTTGTGTGCATAGCAAAAGTGCTGGAAATGGAAAAAAATGTACTGGCGGAAACTGTCTCATCCCTGTAGGGGAGGGGGCATGGGGAGATGGCGCTTGTGTTGAGTGGCGTCATCCAGTACATTATCTCTTCATAGAACCCAATCCTCGCGATTTGCACAAAAGCAAAGAGCATTTTGGGAAAATAAGAATGTCCACAAATTTAAATTTGAAACCTGTCCAAGTGATTCAGTAAGAAGCCCTTTAGAGTGAATAATGGAAGTTGAGCTCTGCCATTTTGATTGGTCACAGTGCTCACCCTGAGAAAAAAAAATCAGTACATTGCAGGACATATATACCAGTTTGGACAGCTATAACAAGTATGCAATGCTTTGGCTGTTTCTGTATTCCGTTTCCAGTCGAGTCTACTGAAAGGGCCTGTTTGTTGAAACGCTGGTTACTCGTGCATGTGACAACTTGGCTTCAGGATAGTTCTAGCTAGAAATATCCTCTTCTGTAGCTGAGCTATCACATGCACAAGCAACCCGTGCTTTAATGTGCAGACTGCTTTCAGAAGACTCGCCAGCGCTATAGAGTCGAATGAAAGCTGCGTGCTCGTTGAAGCGCGGGCTGCACGTCGGTGTGATAACACACCTTCAGAGCAGATCCATAAGTGTCGTGGGCAAGTCCCTGGGTTGTGGGGACAGGGTAGCGCAACCTCAGAGCGCCCTCCGTCTTGTTCGGGCCCTTTTGCTGAGCTCAAAACCAGTGAATAATACCAAAAAAACGCTCCATCCTTCTGTGTAAGTAGTTGCTGCATGGAGGACTAGATTAGGGTCATAAACCACAGATGAGGTCATGCGAAATTAACTGACTGCTAAACACGTGCTAATCCCACGCTATTACTCTTAGTGTTCATTGATGTACAACACCTGCTCCCTTATAAATCACTTGTTGGACTGCGCACCGTTTAGGACAACAAAATAAAGACAATTGCTTGCCTCTACTCCAATTCCAACAATGTATCTACTGTGTATTAATACTTTGTATTTGTAATTATATACAAGAAATTCTAGTTTAAAACGAGTTTCAACTTGCTTTCATTTGTTGCATGAGTTCTTCAAAAGTGCTCTGTTCAGAATTCTCTCTAGACTCTGGATTTTCTCTCTTCTTAATACTTAATTACTCAACTCTTGGAAACTGAACTGCTAGCTTAAAGTATTGGAAGAAAAGCAATTTAGAACCCACCTGAGAGTTCCACACTGCCTCGCTGGCGGACTTCGGCCAATCAATTTTGAGACCCCTCCCTTTCATCTTAGAAATGGATAGGACCACCTCCCTGAAAGAACTTTAGTCAAGGGAAAGTAAATAAACATCCGTTCCAAGCCCCCTTCTGCTCAATCCAAGCCCAAACATGCATACAGTGTCACCTCTCGCCTTCTAAAAATTTTGGTCACAAAGCAGCCTCTCACTTTAGGAACAACCAAAGCCGCTCCAGCTTTGCAACCAGATCAACAGTCCAGGTTATGAAAACAAACTGTGGGAGAACTGCAGTGAGGTACTGCAATCCTCACACGGACCTCCGAGTATCCCTGTGGTCTGCAGCAACCCCGACATCTGCAAAGAGGCCCGTTACCCTGCAGTGCTATACATAGATGGCCAGCCACCGACTTTGGACCCTTAGGATTTGCTCTCGCGATCAGCATTGAGCAGTGGTCCCCTTCTTTCCCTGCAGAAAATCAAGACCCTGGATTTCTCTCACTTCGTCTCCCCTTTAAGCTCTTGAATCCTTGACCGCATTGTTCTCTGTATTGGCATCCATATAGTTCATGTTACTACCTCATAAGTAACCTTCCACTGTGCTTGGGTGACATGTTCCACGTAACAGCGGTGCCAAGCCCTCCTGAATGTCTATGTATGACATCCGAAAACCGGCATATGTACGGCTGGCCGGCGCTGACCAAATACACAAGCGTTGATGGAGTCAGTTCCCGCTCGCCTCTCCGAGCTGTAACAAAAAGTACAAAAGCAATAGTCATCAATGAGCCCTCCCCAGTTCCCCACCTTTATTATGGAGTGTACCTTCTGTTTATCAAAAGACAGTAGTGAACCCAATCGGGAGGCTGGGGGGGCGGGAGGGTTGCAATTCATCTGAATGATGCGGCCGCACCAGCACTGAGGACTAAGGTAGGCCAGATGGCTCGAGGCAACTCTTACAAAGAGTCCCTTGGGGGGTCTGCAGACCGCAGGTGGGGAACAGAACCTAGATGTTCAGCACCCACATGGGAACTAGTGGAAAGTCCACCAAGTCCAGGTAGTTCCAAAAGCTGAGGGGTAGAGCAGTGAGAACCACGTGAGCAATTAATAAATATATAGGATATGGCCAGGTCAGGCAAGCAATCCAGCGCAGTCCAGAGATCTGCAGTTCCCAGAGACAGAGGGCGATCCAAAGCGGATGGGACAGAACAGGTCAGTAACGGAGCAACACACACAATCGTAACTCTTGCAATGTGTTGAGGAGTGCTGGGGGTAAGAGGAAAGGGTGTAAATGGGCAACTTACTAGTACAATCAGCCCGTGGCGACATTGGGGTTGTATCAAGATACGTTCAATACCAGCACCACTCTCTCCACCCATAAGCAGTGTGGCAGGGAATTCTAGAGACTGTTTGGGTGGCATAGGGCTTGAAGGGTCCCCCCCCCTCACATTGGGCCTCTCTTCCTCCACCACTAGTGTGTTCTGTGAGCTGTCTGCTCTTCAATATAGCTTTCACGCCCCAGCGCCGCGGCGTACATGGGCTTTAGCAGCTCGCCAGCCCGAGCTTTGGTAGGCCCGAGCTAAGCGAGGGCCTCAGCATGGGCTAAGGGCCGTTAAAGCCCTGGTACGCCCCGGCACAAGGGTGGGAAAGCTATTCGCACCCTGGGATTTACCAGGGTGTGGAAAATGTTCTTCTTTTTTTTGTCCGGCGAGAGATCAGCTCTGCGCGAGCCCATCTCCCATCGGAGAAAAAAAATGTTTAAAAAAAAGGCCACCGCCATTAAGATGGGAAAGGGACATGGTCCCTTTTCGGATGACGGTGGCCATGGAAAACATGTTCGAAAATGTCCGCCGTCATCCGAAAAGGGACGTGTAATCTGTCTTGATGTACACTGGAGTGCCAAGTCGCGTCCTGTGTAGTCAGCATTCCAGGTGCGGGAGACAGACGGCTGCAGAGGGCTGAGTGGTGCTGTGGCCACAGGGTTTGTTCTCAACGTGAATAAATACACGTCTTTTTCAGTTTCAATCCTTTGAATATTGTCAATGCAGTCACTTGTCGTTATTTAGTGCATTATTATTATTATTAAATGTTGACAAACTCCAGACATTTATATGTTTTTCTTACTTGGGACTCTTTTTTTGCGCACAGAACAGTTCTTGATAAATTCTAATGAATAATGACATATTTGTGCTGTCTTTTAGTGTGGTTTCCCTCTTTTGCTTTGTGTGACTACGCAGGACACGAGCCGGCATTCCAGTATACATTATGACACATCTCCCCTGCCCCTTGGAACACCAAAAAGGAACTTAACCAAACCGGTGACACTGAGCAGTGACCAATATTATGAACACAATAACAAGGATAATACCAACAATGGTTGAACATGTTACAACGATAACACCCACTAATTGTGGAGAGAGAAACTGTCCAGTAAAACTATTAACAATTACACAACGAAAAATACACACGCTCACTGCAGTGCCCCACACACACGCACACCACTGCACAGAGTGTTACTCACTACCACCCTTCCACACATAATCCCTAATTCTGACTGGAGGCCCACACATCCTCGATGGACGCCCCCCACTCATACCCCATGCATGAGCAACACTTTCCTCTGACGCCACACTCACACCATCCTCATGACTGTTTCCAACAGGTACCTCATTACTACCTCCTCCCAATGTGGTCCCACGCACACACTGTTCCACAGAGAAATCACATAATGCACACTCCAAATCAGAATCACGCTGAACCGACGATACCATGGTCATACCACTTAACACAACAACCCTTCTCTTGTCCCATCATCAAGAACTACATAACCTGTCCCTACCCTCCCCACCACACACAAGGACGTGAATGCACTCCTCCCATTGGGAACAAATTTCACATAAACCCGATCACCAACTTCAACCCTAAAAGGCCTTTTCCAACACTGCTGAACTCTCACAAGATTTTGATGTGCCCGTACTCTATGCAACACCTCAGACATATTCACCTCCATTACTACACCACCAACAAGGACAGCTGTCCTCAACCTTGACCCGGCCTTCCTACCCCTCATCAACTCAGAGTCTTGCCAATGATCACAAAGGTGTACGCCTGTATGCCGTCAACGTCTCTGAAAGCACCTCCTGCCACAGCAAACCATTAGCTATGGCCAGCTGAATGACACCCTTTACAAAACAATTAATTTTTTCTACCAATCCATTGGAATGCGGATTGTACAAAGCAGTCCTATGATGATCCCATAGTTTCTCAAAAAATCCTGCATTTGCTGGGACACAAATTGCACCCCCTTGTCGGTAACCATACTCACGGGCACTCCCTATCAAATATCCTCTTAAGGAAACCAATCACTTTGTCAGTAATCACATTCTAAAAAGCAGCAGCCTCTACCCATCGCGAAGTATAATCAACCAGCACCACCATAAATCTCAAACCTCCCTCCAAACACTCCATGGGGCCCATAATATCCAAAGCCACTGTGGACCACAACTTGTTGGGCACATCAATGGGAGGCACTGGTTGCGGGTGCACCACCCTACTCTTATCACTCACGGCACATGCCACACACTCCTTCACTACCACCTCCTCATCCATGACCGGCCACCAATACGCCTCCCGCAACCTCTTTTTGGTCAAAGACCTACCCAAATGCCCTTCATGCGCCAGCTTCACTAGCCTACCTCTCACACTCACGGGAGGCACCAACCTCTCCCCTCTCATGACTCCCCATGGTCCCTCCGCCAAATCACTCAAAACCTGCATGTACCCCTTCCTCCCTACCCTTAACTGCTTCCCAACCATCTCGCAGACCTTCTCTAATCCATGTAAGTTCTGCATCCTTAGCTGATTCCTCCCACTCATTCTTATCCACCGCGGGAAGCATGCACGCCACCTGAGTGCCTACATCGCACTCCCCCATCTCTTCCGGTACCTCCACCGGCAACTGTGATAAACGATCAGTTATCACATTCCTTTTTCCCAGAAGAAACTCCACCCTGAAGTTAAATTCTTGTAAATCCACCATCCACCACGCAATCCTGGGAGTCACTGATGCCACACCCTTAGTCGTGAGCACATACACCAACGATTGTGATCCGTCCTGATAACATATGGAATACCCCCCAGAAAAGTCCTAAAAGGCTTAGAATCAAACGCCTCTCTCTCAATGACCGCATGCTGCTTTTCCCCGTCCCTGAGCGCTCTTGATGCAAATGCAATCGGCTTACATTCACCATCCTGCCACTGCTCTAGAACTGCCCCCAAGCCGACATTGCTAGCGTCCCCAGTAAGTACTGTCTTGTTCTTTGTGTCAAATGATTTCAAAGATTGTGCCCCATCCACATCTTGCTTCAATTGAACAAATTCATACCAACTCTCCCGGGACCATTAGAACCTGGCATTCTTCTTTAACAAAGCCCTCATACACACCGTCTTTTCTGCATGTAATCCCTTTTCTATTTTAATGACAGATGTGAACGTACAATTGAAGTGTTAGCTGCTCCCCTGCACCAGGATCTGTAGAAAAATCAGATGCATGTTTAAAAGTTGATTTTGAAAGCAGCAAAATAAAATGGAATAGATTTAGAAGGTGGATGCACCCGCACCCCAGTGTCAAGAAGCAGCATGAGTTTTCTTCTTTCTTCCAGCAGTGCTTCTGTTGCCACCCTTTGAACTAGTGGCCTTTGAGAAATCTCAGGCACAAGCTCCTTCTGGAGTGATGGCTTCATAGATTTCTACCAGAGGATGTGCATTCCTAGCAACATTATATGTATTTGTACAAACAATATAAGATGCAGCATTTATAACACGCCTGTACACAAGTGTTTCGAATGGATTGTGTCCTCCAACGTATTCCACATTTTTGACATATAATGTCCACAGCTGTGCACTTTACATGTCAAAGATGTGGATTACGTTGGAGGAACATCCAGTCGAAAGAATGTTACCAGTTGGTAACTAACTTGTTCTTCTAGGCGAGACAAGACAAGGAGGGGATAACCAAGGGAGGACAAAATAACGATCTTACTAGGCCTTGTGTCATTCAGATCGCTCAAGTGCAGGGAAGAGGGAAGGGGAGAAGTGCCAGAGGGGACGAGAAGGGGCAAGTGCAGTTAAATCACAAGTGCAGCCAGCGGGTGGCTCATAAGTGCAGAGCGAAGGGACTGTAGGGTTGCAGATACAGACCCTTAAGTGGTAGGCAGAGGCTCCGAGTTCAGAGAGTGACTAGGTGACCAGTGCGTGGAGCAATAAGGTGCATCAGCAGGGGAGAGGAAGCGAGAAGGCGGAATGAAAAGGAAGGTCTTGAGTTGCTTCCATAAACAGAGGTGGTTCTGCTCGAGTTTAAAAGGGGCAGGGAGGCTGTTCCAGAGGTAGGCCCCAGCCGAGGAGATAGATCTGCCCCCAACTCTCTGCTTGGGGAAGCGTCGGACCCTCAGAGAGTTGGAGGTGGATGAGCAGAGAGCTCAAGAAGGAAGATATTTTGGAAGAGAAAGTTCGGGGTAGAGCGATCCCAGGCCCCAGAAAGCCTTGTGGACGATGCAGAGGGTCGTGAACTTGATCATTGCAGGCACAGGGAGCCAGTGAAGAAATTTCAGAGCTGGAGAGATTCTGTCCCTGGGCTTGAGGCCAAGGACAAGTCTTGAAGTCCTGTTCTGGATAAGTTGTAAAGGTCGAAGAGTATAGGCAGGAAGATTTAGAAAGAGGGTGTTGCAATAGTCCACCCTAGAGAGGACCGGAGCGCTGAAGACAGTGAGCTTCTGGAGGAAAGTGAGAAAAGGAAGAATACCTCTCAGGAGTTGCAGCTGAAAGTGTGACTTCTTAGAGACGTCAGAGGTGTGAGGAGAGAAGGAGGGGGTGGAGTTGAGATGACACCAAAGGTTCTTAGCCTCACAGGAAGGAGCAGGAAGAGGGCCCAGAGTGGGCAGCCAGAGAGAGAGAGTAAAGGTGGGAGCGGGTGTCCCAATGAGGAGGATCTCAGTCTTACTGGCATTAAGGCAAAGAGCATTTTGTGGCACACTATTCCTTAATTGCGGCCAGACAGTCTGGTATGAGAGAAAAAGCAGAGGTGGCTGAGGGGAGCCTGAAAGAGAGCTGAATGTCATCCGCATAACATTGAAAATTGGAGCAGAAAGAAGCGATGCAGTGGGCTAGAGGTGCCAGGTAGTTGTTGAAGAGCCAGGGAGAGAGGTTGGACCCCTGGGGAACACCATAGATAGATAGATAGATAGATAGATAGATAGATAGATAGATAGATAGATAGATAGATAGATAGATAGATAGATAGATAGATAGATAGAAGAAAAGACCCCAGTTGGACCTGAGGGGTTCGGTCGGTGAGAAAGGAGGTCAACCAGGCCATGGCCTGATCAGTAATACCAAGGTTGAGGCCACTTAGATGATCTTGGAGAGAGTCCCATGTTGTAGTACGTCTCATGTTGTAGTGAGTCATTGAGTGATCAAAATGGCAGACAGTATTTGAGAGTTTGCAAATGTCAGTCATATTGAGAAGTGTGTGATTTTGTCCACTTTAACCATTTGGATAGTGGGGATGGTCTCCACTTTGACCACAAGTGTGCTCCTGTCAGCATCATCGTTAGCTAGCACTCGAGTTAACCCTTTAAATGCCAGCGACGAGCCGGCTCGTCGGTAAAAACCGCTCCAGGTTGCCACCGACGAGCCGGCTCGTCGGTGGCACTTAAGGGGTTAATGAGGGGGGGAAATGCTGGCGGGTTTGGGCAGTGAATACCGTGATTTTAAAAAAAAACCATTGGCACTGGGGGAACCTCAATGGCACTTAAGAGGTTAATCCATTTTCAGGAGGTTGCAAGGGTAGATCTACCCTGAAGCACTTTAATGCGTATCTGGGTCTCGAATTCTTTCAGAAGTACTGAGCTCTGGGAATGAGAAAAAGGAGGGTCGGGTTAGCGTGAGTTACAGGATCCTTGTTAATGGCGACTCATGGAGAAGGATTCCCAAAAATGAAGGTCGGAGAAGCTTTCTGGTGCTGACTAAACAGGAAGCAAGCACTTTTGGAGGATGCCATTTAAGCTGGGGGGGACGATCCGAAAAACATCAAGGGGTTTGGATCTGGTCAGCGCTTTGGGGTGGGTTGGACAATGGTTTAAAAACGAGTCCTCATTGCCCACCTTAGGTGACTTTGTGGAAACAGTCTTTCGCCGACAATAAATGCAGCCCCTTCTTATGCGCTCTGCAGCCCTCCCGGCATGGTTTTTGGCTGTCTCATTCCCTTTGCCACGTATTCTTCTAGAAATAAACCATGTTCTTATGCATGAAATTCACGTTTTGAAAAAAAATGGCAAAGATAGGCCTTTGGTTTCCAACCCGATGAGCGATTATCCACTCCGGCACGAAGCAAAGGAGGTAGAAAAATGGCGGGGAAACATATAAACAGAAGTGACAGTTTGTGAAAATGAGAAGCCAGCCCAGCAGAAGAGGCTCGCAGTCAGGTGCTAGCTGTAGGCAAACCTTTTGAATGTTAATGAACAAAATTAAATAGAAAAACCTATTGATCTATTTTCTTTGGTTTGGTTTCTCTGATGTAGAATTCGAGGTCTGTGTGTAGAAGCTTTCTGCCTTTCAGTCATTAATTAGGGAGCTCTGACATCCCTCTGAGATTGGATCTGAGGGACCTGCCCATGGCGGGGAGGGTGGGAGGGGCACTGTTGTGCATTACCTTTACATGCAGTGATACACAGGGTATTTTATAGAATTGTAAAACACTACCAGTAGCAAATCGTTATCTGGGGTGATTTGTAGTAGACGGGGCGGGCATAAAAAAAATCAAATTTTTGAAAAGCGCATTATTCTGCATTCCTCATTTTTAAGCGCTGTGATAACAGTTGGTATCATTAACCAATCCAGCTGTGTATAAAGGGCTGAGTCTGCATTGCTGGATTTCGAACCTATGTGCTGCAGGCTGTGCAGAGGTGTTGGGGGCAAGTGCTATGATGCTCACTGTGTTTACTGGATGTACAGGAGTGCTAGTAATCAATGGAGGGGGTTATACCCACCACGGGGCAATCCCACTGGGTTCAAATTATCAATACAACTCCAAATCAATGAAAGCATCTTTCTGCAGAAAGACGGAAAGAAAACATAGGATTCAGACAACGGCAGTGTACAAAGTGACCATCTCTGCACACAAGGGTCTGTGCTCGGCCCCCACTCACACTCTATTCTCTGCACGGGACACCCCTATGAGAAGGGGGGTCCTGGGAGTCTCAGGGGTACCCTCCGAGCAGAGGTAGGCTACCATTCCATTACAGTATGGACAGAAGGAGTTGCCTGGCAGTGCCTAGACGTGTTTTGCAGTATGTGTGTTTGATGGGATTCTGGTGGGGGGCAGTCCTAGCTGTGCTAAAGGGTAGAAAGAACCAAGAGTGCAACAAAACCTACATTTTGGGTTGGGGGCTAACTGGTTATCGGAGGGGCCACTTTAGAAACTGGGCGTGGCAAACGTGGAGGCCCTGCATCCTCTGTTCTACCCAAGGGTTGTCTGGCATGGGGCCCAAGTATCAAATGGTAGCGGGCCAGCATTACTCTTAGGCGCACACACAATTACACATTCCCTCACTTAGACATACCATTCGCCATACACTCACTTATTTACACGCGCACCCAGCCCCCATACATCATACTCATTCACACATGTATTACATACACACTCCTTGCACACGTGTATGCATTATGAGATCATATGCAAAACCCTTTAACACTGCTACCTAGTTTCAGAACAAGTTTCCCTCGTGCCTCTGCCTAACAAAAAGCAAGTGTGCCTATCGGCCTCTTCGCCTCAGATGTGAAAGAACATATAACCTTCTTATATATTTGCTCGCATCCATGGGGAGAGGCTGATGTGTGTATTTGATTTTTTTTAGGCAGAGAGGTGAGGGAAGACTTTCTTGAAACTAGCAAGTTTAAAGTGTTGCTGTGTTTGTACAAATACATTTTTCTGCACGAATTCAGTAACTTTAAAGGCGCAGCTTCAGGATAGGCTTCTTTCCCCTATCTGACTAACACAAACCATGATGTGCAACGCCATTGAGCTAATCTGGATTCAGCCTCGCCCCACAGCTAAAATTTCGGGGAGGTGAGGGCTGAAGCCTGATTAACTCAATGGTGTTGCACGCCTGGAAAGAACCTCTAGTTGGTTCCTCATTTTTATTTAAATGTATGTTTACCAAGTACGACAGGAAAAGCTATAGCTCTACCCAGCTTGGTAAAATGTATGTTTATGGCCAGTGCAAAAAAAAGGGGGGGTCCTGGGAGTCCCTCTGCCGGTCATTATTCCTGGTTATGAAAGCCTTACCTAGAGTCTTTAGCTCACTATCTTTTACAAGGAGAAATGTCCAAAACCTATCAGTCTTTGTCCTGCCATGGGGCAGTCCAGCACCAAAATGCTAGGCAATTCTCCTCTGAACAAGAGTACCAACAGCGACCCCAGACACTTGTTTTGGTCTGTTTGGACCTCATCAGTAGGGTGGAGCTGTGCCTCTTTAAGAATAGTGAGCAAGGGGTCCATGTCTGGATTCCTCTAGTAACTTAGGATGAGACCCAAAGTTACTTAAAATATGCAAGAAAACAAGGGGGTCCTGGGAGTACCCTCTGCCAGACATTAGTCCCGGTTACGAGAGCCTTACCCAGGCCCCTCAGCCCCTTGTTTTTTGCATAATTTGAGTAACTTTGAGTCTCGCCCTTGTCCTATTGTATGATACAGTCCAGGGAGGCACTTCTTAGAGATTAGCTTGCCTGGTCATCCTTGCTGCACGTTGGTGAACAGTGGGACTTGAAGACCCTGTTTTGATTTTAGGTTGAGGATAGAGTTCCTGTGGTGTCAGTGGATGAAGCTAGACTCCAGGTGTGAAGTGCACAGACAATTCCTAGGGGCTATAGGCCCATCCGGGTCTTACAGAGCTCGTCTCTTCTTTTCCTTTTGTTGAAGAAATTCCTGCCATCCGTTTTTAAATGACGTACTCCTGGCTCAGATGTGAGTGGGAGAGGGGGCAACACGAGCCAACGTGATGGACAATGCAAAGGGAAGATGGAACACATTGGACATGCTCTTTGAGAGGGACCAGTCTACTCAAGAGTCACTTCTTTGCACACATTGTCATGACCAGAAGGAAACAGGAAGTGTAGTGTCTCTCCTCTGGGTAAATCCTCACAATTTAGTCCCCAGCTTTATAAAGAAACTCGTCCCCATCCTAAATGTTTCCAGTAAGGGAAGGCACTGGGATGATTTGTGCATTGGCTTCCATGCAACTCGTGGACCCTCTGCACAAGTCGTGAACACAGGCTCTTTGTCTCCACCCTCGGGTGGAAAAAGAAGGGACCGGAATCTGTGTTTTATTGCCTTTTCTGCAGTTGACCCCTGCATTAGGTAGGAATTCCATTAATCTGGTGGCTACTCTGAACCCAGGCTTGCCGGCTATTATTGGAGGAGGTATTCAATCGTTAAACCGTAGTCTTTACTATGTATGTTGTGGTAGATTCCATTTCAGGGCAAGGTAGAATTGTTTTACGTTCACACCTATTTGTCCTGTCATTGTTCCTTATTTTGTATATAAATAATAAATGTTTTAAAAATAAAACACCTGTGACTTGATCACTGGCTCCTCAAGGGTCACAGGACCACCTTCTTTCTATAGAAAGTTATTTTTTCATCCTTAGTTACAACTAGTCCTAGGTTCCTGTGGATCAGTCTGCAGAGCGTGTTCTATCGGTCAAAGGAGTATTTATTGGCTAAGAGTCTGATGGTTAGTTCTGAGGATCGTTTCCCTCCTCAAATGACTGATTCTGCCTCCAGGATTAGAATGGTAACAAGGAGCGCTGTTCTGGTACCCGGTGCAGTAGACCCCTGGCGGTAGGAGACACTCTCAAAGGTTGGAGGTGGGTAACAAGCTGGGCTGCTTATGGTTTGTCTTTGAGCTCAGGGATTTAAAATCCAGGTATTCTGAATTTGGGAGATCGGGCTGGTGTTTGTGTGATTGGGCTCAGTTATGGTAGACCTCGGTTTCCGATTTAGAGGAATCGGTGGTCAAATGCTGATGCCCTTATGAACTTGGGCCAGCATAGGTAGATCCAGCCTTTCTTTTTTTAAGTTAAATTCCTCTCTTGAAATAAATAAATAGGGGAAACCTGTCCGACTATAGTAGAACAGAACAATTATTTTTTTGCCAGTATGCACTTTAAAAAAGTGTCTGTAGTCGTGACCAGGCTGCTGCTGGAGTGGGGGAGGTGGATGGTGGTGGAATATGGCCACGCTTGCTTCTTTGAAAGGCCATCAAGGATGCGGGGCGGGTAGCTGGCCGGGAGTTTGGCAGAAGCCTTGCAGACTTTTTAGTCCAAAGTGCGATGGAAAAGCAAGAACACAGACTACCCAGATGTGCAGTGGAAGGCAGATCGTCCGCTCACTGGCGGCTGATGGGTTCCAGCCGAGTTGTTTTGTTCTCGGACTTCTATGGCCGTGTTGGCTTTTTTGGATCTCAGTGACGTGGCTGCAAGCGCCCGCAGAGGCGGGTGGGCAGCAGAGGGAGCAGATGTAGCTGATGGAGGGCGGTCAGCAGACGGGGCTAAAAAATAGCAAGGGCGTGCGGAGCAGAATTGAGGACATTGGCAGAGGACTGTAAGGAGCTCAACAGTACTTTCATATGGTTAAAAAGAAGTGCATGTACTCGCCAATCAGGTTCGAAATATTTCTCGTTCCAGGCTGCACCAGTTCCCCCTGACCCATCTCTGTTCATCTCTGGTGATGTCCCTCTTTTTTCTTTTTCTTTAGCCCTCCATTTCTCTCACTTTGTATGTGTGCGTGTTTGTGTCGTTCTTCATTTCACACTTGTTTGTGTCCCTTTCTGTTTCTCTTTCCCCATGCCCCTCCTCTTCCAGTCATATTCTTAACCTCGTCCAATTCCTCTCATTGAAGGTGCCATGTGCAATGGTAGAGCCAAAATCTTGGCAAGCACTGAAAAGCCACATACGCCGGACTTGATGGCAGAACCTATTCTTGTTCGGTTTCAGCCATTGTGCGTTGCATAATGCTTATCTGACGCTTTGCAGAGGGCCCTCTGTTTCACTGTATAAGGCAATGTTCTGGACTCCCTGTTCAAGGACTCCCTCTTTTATGTGACAAATTGACTTCTGCCTTGCTGGAGGATAAGGCTGCGCAGAAGCTAAAGTGCCTACTCAGCCCTCACCCTTCTACAAACCAAGAGCCAAAACAATCCTAACGGTAAAACAGGCACCAGTAGGAGAATTGCCTCCCTCGCCTTATGTGGCAACGTAGGCACACGGAAGGCTATATATACTCTCATGAGGGGTGCAAATGTGGTTCATTAGCAACCCAAACAGCGAAGTAGAACAGTCCAAAATAAGGTAATGTCCAATCAAGGTTCTATACAAATATATATTTTAAACACACCATGTACAATAATAACTAGCAAAACACTACCCAAAACCCACCCCAAGGAAAGAACACAGAATAAGCAAAGATAGCAAGATGCATCATGAATCAAGGTGGCAAGGCAAGTAATAACCACAATGTTCTTTAAAAGGATATGTCCTCGGGTGTCAGTGGGATAAAAGTGACCTTAGCAGTCTCTACGGCCTGAAAATTGATCAAGGAGGCAGTTAGTAGTAATAGTACCTTTTTATGGTTCTTGGTGGTCTAGCAGCACCAAATCAGAATTCTTGGCGATCTGTGAGCAATTTGAAGATCGGGAGAGTGCAACGGACAGCACCAGAAGGTTGTGGTGGTTCAAATGTGTTGAACAGTTCTTGAAACAAAGCTCCAAGCAGTTCAATGCCGAAAAACACTTGGCTCTGCCTCGCTTCTTTCTTGGCACTCAGGGTGCTCTGAATCCCAATCCAGGGGCTCATGGAGAAGATGAGTCATTTTCTTGTGCACCCAAACACTGAGAAACTGGCACACAGGCCCTTCAACAATGTGAAGTCTTGGGCACTGCTGTGGCTGGCAGAGAGACATGTCTTGTTCCAGTAGTAGGTACACCCCCATTGGTCACTGGGGATGGTTAGGGGACAGAGATGGCCTCTGCCTTGGGACACCTGCTTTCCTCTCACAACTGGAGAACTCTTAAAAGGTCTGGCCTCCCAGCAGGGTCAAAGCGAAATATTCAAGGATGTGAGTCCAAAAGATAACAAGAAATGGTGTGAGACTCCTTCTTTTAAAGGTAAAAGCCCACAGGTGATTGGACTAAAACTAGCCTGCCTTAGTGGTTCAGTCCCTGCTCTGGAAATGGGTGGGCCTTGCTCTTCTGACATCACACCCAAAGTACTTTGCTCTAGAGGAAGTGAAGGAGATAAGGAGAGAGGCAGAGAGAAACAAGATGGTGAAAGTCTTCCCCCTCACTCCCCACTGTACAGACATCTCCTGTCTACACTAACCCTGCCCCATTCCCTTCTCAGTAGTATCAAAGGCGTTTAGATATGCAGCACTGTGGTGTGAGGCCAAGTCTTTTATGTTTGTTTGTTTATTATTTCTAATGCGCTCCAGACCCAAGGGTATCAGGGTGCAACAGTTACAGGATGTGCAAAGCTTATTTCAATAGTTACACAGTGAGGTATTTACAAAGCATGGACAAGTCAAGTATATACATAGTTACAGCATGGAAATGTTACAGGGAGAACAAATATATACAATGGATGACAACAAATATATCCAATGGATGAAGCATCGATGCCCTGCATGATACTCGCATGGACAGACTAAAAGTCAGAAGACTTGAGCCAATTTAGGTAGTTAAGTCGGAAGTTCAGGTAAGATCTTCTGTAGTAGGGAGTTCCATAGTTGGGCGGCTTTGACCGGGAAACTACAGCCGCCGACCTTAGATAGCTTGAATCTGGGGATAATAAGACCTTTGGAATAGGCCAGTCTCGAAGGTCTGGTAGAAGTTCTCTTGTGGAATCTGTCCATAAGATAGGTGGGGGCTGCATTGTTCAATGATTTGTGAGTGAGGGATGCTGCTTTGAGCTGAATTATATTGAATGTTGATAGCCAGTTATTTTGGCGCCTGATTGTGGAAATGTGTGGATTTCTAGCCACACCGAGGGCTGCTCTTAAGGCGTTGTTTTGGAGGATTTGTATCCTCTGGATAGTCGATTTATTATCTCCAATATAGAAGGTGTTGCAATAATCGAACCTCGAGAGTATGAGGGCTCTGGCCAGGATGATGCAGTTTTCATTAGAGAGAAATGGTTTGCCTGTCCTAATGAGCTTGCAAGTGTAAGCTGTGGCTGATGCCATGGCGTTCACTTGTTTGGTAAAGGAAAAGGTAGAGTCGATGTAGAAGCCAAGGGTCTTAACCTCTTTGACAACCTTAATGTGGTTGCCATCAATTAGGAAGGAGGAGTAGTCCGGGTCTAATTTCTTGAGGTTGGTGTTTGTGCCCAAGATAATAAGCTCTGTTTTCTCATCATTGAGGCATAGACCATGGGTAGCCATCCATGCCTTGATGATGAGGTACACCCTATTCATCAAGGCCAAATCCTTATCATAATCCCCTGAAAGTGGAAGGAGAATCTGAGTATCATCTTCATCGTTGGTGTAGGTGATACCAAGATGGTCCATATCGTCGAAAAGGGGCTTGGTGAATATATTGTACAGTGTGGGGGAGACACAAGATCCCTGGGGCACTCCACACGTGATAGGGATAGGGTCTGCTGCTGCTGTAGGGGAGAAGACCCTCATAGTTCTATTACTTGACTCGATCCAGTCTATAGCGTCATTTGAAAAGTGGGCAGCAGAGTCCAGGTGACTACATAGGACTTTATGGTCCACTAGGTCAAGCAGCAGAAGGAGAGCAGTTTTCTCTTTATCTCTTAGCTCATCAACTTGGGACTTAAGATCGATAAGGGCAGTCTCGGTTTAATGTAATGGGCGGAATCTGGATTGCTGTGCTCCTAGCAATTTGTGATTTTCCAAGTATTTTTGGATCTGGAGGTAGGCAATCTTATCAAGAATTATTTTTAAGAGAAAGCGAACTGTCGTGATGGGGCAGTAATTAGTAGGTATAAGTGGGTTGAGGGTTTGCTTTTTCAACAGCGGGAGCACCCATGATTGTTTGAGATTGGAGGGGATAGTACCGGAAGTAAAGGAGGCATTGACAAGTTTAGAAATAAATGGTGCAAGGTCTCTTGCTGCATCCGTTATCAATTGTGCTGGGCAGAGGTCAGCCTGGCAGTTGGATGGCTTCAGGGTGAGTATAACTTTTTCTACTTCTAGAATAGTTGTTTTGGTAAAGTTAAATCGTGCCGGAGAGTCAGCTGAAGGTTTTTTAGGGAGTTGGTTTGTAGAGGTATTGATCACATTGGGTAATGAGTTTATTGCTGCCTTTTTTAGTGATTTTTTGTTTTGCAGGTTGGAAACTTTGTTGGAAAGTGCCTGTTGTATTTCTGAGCACCAGGATTTGTCCTTGATACAAGTGTCGGGCGATAAGGATGGGAGTTTCTAGTTCCTTGAGTATAGTGAATAATTCTTTCATATTAGAATTAGCATTGGCGATGTGTTTATTATAAGAGTTGTGTTTGGCTAGGCAGATTTCTTTTTGTATTGGGATGAGGCTTTGGATAGTTTAGTTTTGTTGGTTTCTGACGGGTGTAGTCTCCAGGTGGTTTCGCAACTCCTTTTTAGTTGTCGTAGCTTCTTTAGCTGTGGGGTGAACCACTCGTTAAGGTGGGATTTGGGCTTACTTGGTCTAAGTTTGAGTGGGGCAATGTTATCTAGTGAGGTTAACATGATTTTGTTACATTTGTTAACAAGAGTTTCTGGGTCTAGGTTATCTGCAAGTGCATTAAGTGTAGGGAGGATGGACGGGACCACTTTGTCGGCAGTGATATTCTTTTTATTCCTTGATAGGCAAGGTGGAGCGGCTGGGATGTCTGAAGGAGGTGGTCTTGAGGAGGGGAGGTTAAAAGCCAGGAGGTAGTGGTCGGTCCAGTGTTGAGGTGTGATGGATGTGCCCTTTGCTTCCTTTTCTGAAGCCAGCCTTATGTAGAGTGGGTGACCCTGGGAAAGTGTGTAACCGGCCCTTACAAAGGAACAGAGAGGCAATGCCCCCAGGCTACATTCCTACCGCTAGGGCAAAGTCCAGCCTTTCTGGGGAGAATACACATAACCCTTCCACAGTTGAACTGGGTCTACAGGGCTGACGCATGTGATATCAAATTGGATGTGGCTGCAATGATCCCAGGCATTTTCAAGCTTACCCTGCCACCAGCATGAGCTTTGTCTGATCATCATGGTTTTAGTACAGGGGTGCATATGTTAAATACAACACCCAGAAACGTTTTTATGGGAGGGTGAAACAGGCACTTGCCCAGGGCCCCCACCTTGGAGGGGGCCCCACAAAGCTAGCTGATCTGAAGAAGTAAGATTCCATTGTTCACCAGTCTTAAATAGCACATGTCAGGATATTTTATCGGGTGCTGCTGAGGCTATAAACCCATTGCCTTTCTGTTTTGGCAAGTGCATTCTTTGATCAATTCATCATATATTGCTTTCTGTGTTCACTGTGGTATACGTAGTTTGTGTGTTCTTTATGGCACAACTCTGTAGCATTATTTCCTTTCTGTGGGAATTATGTTGATCGTGTGCAATAGGCAATAGTGAAATGCATATTGATAAATTGAGTGCCACAATGGTACAGAAGTTAGCTCAGTGTGTGAAGCACCCATTGCAGAGATATGTGTTCATATGAAAAATTAGAATATCACACTCCAGCAAGGCTGACTGAGCCTTTCCTGTGTCTGAAGTTTATAAACTTGCCTGCATATGTACTTGGTTTTGCAGAACAACATCTGCTATTATCAGCAATGTACCTGTACCAGATAGGGGTTGCTATAAAATCTAATATATCATCCGTATGGTGAAAGTCTAGAAATTGGTTTGTTCAGATGGGGTGTTGTAAAACCCAGAAAATTGCCTCCAACAATGGCATAAACTGTTAGTCCAAGAGGTGAATAAGTATCCAAATTCAAGACTATTGAACGACAGCGTTCATGTTTGTATCCTGGATTTGCCAGCAGACGATAGTGATCCTGGTCAAATCATCTAATATATCTTACATGACTGTGCTGTCTTCTGTGAGGTTTGCCTTCTTGCATGCTGCAGGTATCGTTTAGCCCATTACTTGATCTTTCCTAGGCCATTTGGGTGGAAGGGCTGGTAGACAGAAGAGAGTGGACCATATGTTGCAGGCCTCAGGCAAGCATACTTTAAGGTCTGCTTGTTTGACACAAAACAGTTTACTTTTTGGTAAAAGTCAAAGGTTTTTATGCACGTTTATAAATGAAAATGTCACGGGCCATTTTTTTGGAAGTGTTTAAAGCTTTAAAATACAAAAGACAAACCCAGATTAAATTTGTTAAATCACATCTATTGGTATGCTGGTTCTTAGATACTTCCCTTGATGATAGAGAGAATGAAGCAAGAATCATTCCCATTTTGCATAACACCCTTCTATGATATTTTGTTTAAACATGGTCATATTTGGTAATGTGATTTGGGTACTTTCCAAGTCTGTTTTTTAATAAAATTAGATTGTTTTAATTCATGGTAAGAACTAGAAAAGAAAGTGTTCAAATGCAGAAATTGCAGAGTTGGCACAAATCTCAGCTTCCCCCTTCACCCCTTAAAGAATGTGTGATCCTGGGCATCTCATTCAATCTTGTATTGCCTAACCTCTCAATATTGCCAGTCACTAAACCTTTCAAAATTGTCAGCCCTTCCGAGTGATTTCCTTCTCATTGTATGATCTTCATAAAAGCCTTATTCATGCTTTCACTGTGTTAATAGTGAGCATATTTATATTGCACACCACAGACATTTGTTCCTTTGATATCCAATACCAACACTATTTGAAAACCATATCCCACTTCTAATGTCAGTCTGTCTGGATAAAGACACCTTCCTGGTAGCTTTTAATCTGCCTCCACTATCCATGCTAAGGAATGTGTAGCGTTCTTCTTCCTTCCAATTGGTGGTCTCTATCCATGCATGAGCACTTTTGCATTATGTGAGGCAGCTAATGTGACTTCTCTGTTTATTATGGGTTAAGTGACCTTTTACATATGGTCCTGCATTAATACTACATCTACCTTCCTGGATGTTATTGATAAAAAGTATCCTGTATGTACTAGAACAGTAACCCCTTTGTAGACTGCTAATGTTGGTCTTCAAATGCGACTTGTTTATCATTCTGCATAGAGCAAGAATGAAGATGGCAAGGGGACTTAAAGGGAGTAAAAATGCTTATTATGCTGCAAGACAGAATATCAACCTACAGGTTGTGAGCGCGACGGGTGGGGAGCGTGGGGCGCGACCAGTATTCTTGATCCCTTAATTCCTTTGGTTTGGTGGAGGGGGGCGCCAAAAATGTCTGTGCCCTGGGCCCCAAAAGTGCTTAAGATGGCCCTGACAACGCCTGCACTGCAGAGACTTGCCTGTCACTGCAGCTGTCAAATGGGAACCTGTGTCTTCTGAACCTGCTATGCGGCACTGGTAGAGCAGGCACTGTAGATCAGGATACTGACGCAGCAGGGCACAAGAACACACTATGCTTTTGGCATGGGGCGGCTGTAAGCAGATTACCCTTTCAGAGATTGAATTACCCACATCATTGTATTAATTAATAGAAATCGAAAAAGCCTGGCCTTTTACACACTTGCCAAATGGCAATTCATCACAGGTACACTGGGAATTGTGACTTTTACCATGGAAGAGCTATTGGACTACCTAAACTAAGGTACACCTTGTGGATAGCTGAAAGAGTTAAAACCCAGCAGGCCAACTCAGCCTTCAATTCTTTGGCAGTCGATAAATTGAGTCACCTCTTCCCCCTCTCTCATCTCTGACTGTCCGCCATCCAGGAGTGGTGTGCCGCCAATGATCTCTGCCTTAATGCCAGTAAGACCGAGATTCTCCTCATCTGCACACCCTCACCCTCCTTTCCTGTCACTCTCTGGCCTGCCTCTCTCGGCCCTCTTCCTGCTCCCACCTGTGTGGCTAAAAACCTCTGGGTCATCTTTCGACTCCACACTCTCCCCCTCTCCTCACATCTCTGACATCTCTAAGACGTCACACTACCAGCTGCACCTCCTCAGAGGTATTCTTCCTTTCCTCTCCTTCACCCAGAAGCTCACAGTCTCCAGAGCTCTGGTTGTCTCTAGGCTTGACTACTGCAAAAGCCCCTTTCTAAATCTGCCTGCTTCTACTCTCCGCCCTCTGCAACTCGTCCAGAACAGGACTGCGGGACTTGTCCTTGGCCTCAAGCACAGGGATCGTATCTCTCCAGGACTGAAATCTCTGCACTGGCTCCCGGTGGCTGCAAGGATTAAGTACAAAACGCTCTGCATTGTCCACAAGACCTTCTGGGGCTTGGGGCTTCAATACCTTCAACTATCACTTCCTAAATATCCTCCTTCTCGAGCTCTTCGCTCATCCGCCTCCAACTCCCTCTGGGTCAGTCGCTTCTCCAAGCAAGGAGTTGGTGGTAGATCTCTTTCTTCAGCTGGGGCCTCCCTCTGGAACAGCCTCCCTGCCTGCCCGAAACTTGAGAATCATCTCGGTTCCAGAAGCACCTCAAAAACGTCCTCTTTGCTTCTGCTTTTTCTCCTCCTCTCCCCTGCTGACCTCCTGGCTGAAAATGCACTGGTTACCTGGCCACCCTATGATCTCGGGCCCAGGTCCCCTCCCCCGCCAGTCGCACACCTGCACTGCCTTCCTGGCAACTCTCACACTTGGGGACTGTTTTTTGTATCCCTACAGTCCCACTACCAGCACTTGACACCTGGTGCCTGCACTTACCCTTGCACTTGCCACCTGCTGGCCTTACTTTTACTTATTTATTCTATTATCCCAAGTACTGCACTATCCCCTCCCCGTCCCCCCACACTTTCCCCTTTCCCCTTCCCATGCAGTTGCGCAATCTGAATGACACCTGGCCTAGTAGGATCGCTGTCTGTCTTCCCTCTGTTCCCCCTACCTTGCCTCATCGCGCCTTGAAACACTTGTGTATAGGCGCGTTATAAATGCCATATATCATATCATACCATTAAACTGTGTAATGATAGAAGCAAATGTTGCAGATCATACAAACAGGAGTTTTCTGAAATGAAGCACTATATGAAAAACCTGCTGTTCTTATCAAATATTAGCAATCAGGAGTTATCAGACCACCTCCAAGCGGTTTATAGTGATTTATTCGGAAAAGAAAGTCTGAACGACAAAACATTAGAAAACAAAGTTTCGAAGAAAAAAAAGCTGTGACAAGCTATATTTAACAGGAAAAAATGCATTTCTTTCGAAAACGGTCCATCGACAATAGACACGGCTGGTTTCAATTGAAATGCACTTTCACATGTTAAAAGTAGCATTTAAATGCTTTTTTGTAATGTTAGTTACATGGAGCTGTCCAGTTCTGAAATTTCACCACTGGCCAGCCCCTTGTAACGTTTTAATGTCTTGTGTATATTGGGGGGTTCCCCCCCAACCCCCATGCCACCCCCAACCCTAGCCTCAACCCTAACCCTAATGTAACACTTAAACTAACCCAAACCACAACCCTAACCCTGTTTTAACACTTAAACTAAACCTAGCCCTAACCCCAAACCCTAACCCCCAATCCTAGCCCCAACCCTAGTAATTTTTTTTTTAAAAATTCGATTTGATTATCGATTTTTTTTTCGAAAAAATGACTTTTCGACAGAGTATTCACAAAGTTTGTATTCGAAACTTTGAGTTTCGAAAAAATGACTGGATACCCTCCAAGCCAATCAAAAAGCTCAGAATGCTGGCATGCATTGCTTGCTGTATTGCCCGCCTTCCAAGTCCCCTGAGGTGTGGGCAGCTGCATTCTTGCCTTTAGTCACCAGCCCTTCGGACTCCCACACATCTCCCCCTGCACAGTACTCCACTACACTTCCCCCGACCCTCTCCAGGCACACACTTTCCTCTCTAGTGTGTCTGCACGCGCCATGCTCACTTGACATCCCATTGGTCCGCCTCATCCCCTGCTGAGCCAGTGGCCTTCGAGGAAATGAAGTGACTAGGAGTAGTTGCCTTCTCACTTTGATCAAGGCGGCCGTTTCCCTGTGTACTGTTTTCCAAGCTTGTGGAACAGCCGTGGCTCCACACACCATGGTTGGGTGCTAATAGCTATTACCTCCAGTTTGGCGGTATTACCAATTTATAATGGTGCCACGGCCCTAATTAAGAGTGGAAAGTGGATCTGGGACTTTTTAAATTTCCTGCCAGAAGGTTTGGACTCTTCCACTGGCCCACAAGATCTAGGTAGAGATTGCCCCTACCTCATCGCATGCAAAGCAAACTTGTTTGTCCTTCAGACTACATTTTAAGCGCTGTAAGGCTTGCTGCTGCACGGAGTTTGGTCCATTGTGGACCTAAAGTTATCTTTCAGTATGTTCCCCACTGCCTCAAGCCCCAGGCTCCTGGGCCCTCGCCTGCTAAGCTTTCTTTCAGCCACATGTAAAGGGTGGCTGTCCCGCCTTTGCACTGCGCGAGTACTGCGAAGAACCCAGGGCGCATTCCACAGAGGGTCTCGTGGCACTGCGAAGACAAAGGCTGCAGGGCCTCCCTCAAAAGTAGCTACCTATTCTAGGTCCTCTCCTCTAATTAGCATTTAAACGCAAGGGAACCCTTAAACCTTCCACCTGAGGAGAGGCTCAATTTTGGACGTGTAATTTTAATCGCGCTGTAATCTGCTTTTCACACCTTGCCTCCTATTTTTGTCTTTTGCTGGCCTTAAAAGCTCCAAAGCGGGCTTAACTGAAGCCTTGGCTGCTGTGTAGGCCTGAGAGGATGAAACGTCTGAAAAAGGGACCATTTTAAAGGGAGGATTTTGAATTCTAAAAAATCCGTTTTCAAAGCCGTCAACATAGTTGTACCTAGATTTCAAACGCTGTGAGGAACTGGCACATTTCCTGCATGGGGTTTGCGCCAGAATCGGCATGATCCAATCACAGTGGGGCGTTCTCGCTAGATCATTGGGGTCGGAGGATGGCGCAAATAAAGGGTGATCCTCTTTTACAGCCAAAATGGAAAGACTTAGGGGATGCCACATAGGCGCAGTGGCTAGAACATTGCCAAGGCTCCACCCAGCTAGGCTTTTGATCAGTTGCTGGGCACTTCGGAGGGGCATGGGGAAAGAGAGGAGGGGGCCTTAATTCTTTCCCACCATTTCGTTTGCTTGAAATGCCTTACAGGGCACCCCACAGTCAAGTAAGGGGCTGCTACCCCCACAGCAATCGGGGGTGTAGGTTATTCTGCAGCCCAGGCTCTGGGGCTGAATGCTCAGCTCTCCTTTTCTTCTGCAGAGTGGGTGGGAAAGTGGCAGATGTGAGGCAAAGGGACCCGTGGGCAGAATTGAAAGAGTGACTCGCGTGGGCAGGTCATGGGGCGGTGCTTTGGTGGGCAGCGTTTAATGGCGATCAGGAATGGCCAGTGATTAACTTTAGGGATACATGTTTTATGTTTTTTCAGTTCTCTTTTTTTAATGTTTTCTATGTTTAGGGGTCTGACTGGCTGAGAACATCTGGTCCTCCTCACCAGGTTTTGATGATAGTGGTGTTTATATTAGATGATCACAGCTGAAACAAAAACAGACTGAGCATCAGCCCATGCATTGCCCTAAAGGCCCAGCGTGCCCTCTCTGTACTTCTGTGAACCCTCTCCTCCTCCGGGGTACTTTTCTGAGCATTAACGTATGGCTGCTTAGCCAATGAATTGGAAGGCTTGCTGGTGGCCGCCTCTACCCAGTAAGGATTGAGTACTAGGTTAGCCCAAAATCCTTTGGTCCTGACAGATGTATATTGGGCATTCCCCTCAGGCGCAGCCCCCAGTTGTATTGGGGCGTGTAAATGTCCATGAAAGTTGATTTATGTTTATGTGCTGTTATATAATTTGTGCCCAGAGCATCTAAAATGTGGGTTTATCCAAGTTCAGCCCAATCCTTCCGAATCCCTTTAGTTACAGATGCAGAGAAACGGAGAGGTGGCGGCAGCCACAAAAAGAAGGGCATCCTCAAAAACGGGGACACATGAAGAGAGCACGGTGTGCAGAGAGGAAGCGGAGGCGAGCAGAGCTAAAGATGCAAAGTGTGTGTGCACTCTCAGAGAGACGGACATGTGCACGTAGACAGAAAAGAAGGTTGCGAGATGCCACAAAAAGTGCCAGACCGGTGTACAGAGATATAGGCAACGGAGAGGGCGGCAAAATACGGGAAAATGGCACAGACAGGCGCAATGTATCAGGAAACGAGCATTGGCAATGCCAACCGTTTGGGCGTTTGTGAATGCATAGTAAAGGCACCTGCCAGGCACTGGTGTAGTAGTGTTAACTGGCCATTGATGGCAGCCGTTGCACCATGGTGCGAGTACATGGGCATCTAATAGCAGTGCCTGGCAAATGCCTAATACACAAAACAAAACTGTTGGCTTTTCCAATGCTTGTTTTTAACAGGACTTTATTGAAGGACACTAGTGGGTGAAGGCAAACCTGTTTAAGAGATTTTTATTACAGCAGTAGCGCGTTTAATTCTCCAATTAAGTAATTTACTCTTGTAAGACTGCTTTGAAAAAACATCAGCCGTTACTTCAAGTGCAAACTTTGATTACAGTTAGCTCAAAGAGATCACAGGAGGATGTGTTTTGGACGGACAGGGGCAGGAACTGGTTGGGAATGGCTATTGGGATTGGCATGGCCATGGCCAGTCAATGGGTGGACAAATAACCAAACAGCACTTTCAGGCTTAGTGCCGCGCCCCCCCAGGTGGTGTTCAGTGGCTACACACTTGTCTTGGATGCAAGAGGACGCAGAGCAACACAGGTTCGAATCCAAGGTCCGTGCTTAAATGGCTCTTTGGTATTAAGCGCGTTATAAAAAACAATTATAATTATAAAATGCAATCGTTTCCGCTTATATAGCTGTAGATGGCCAGTTGCAGGGAAGGGCGACTGGTGCACAGAAAGGGACAGGGGTAAATCACGGTGTACGGATGCCATGCAAAGCGTAATAAAAACAAAGGCTAATACAAGGAGACTAACAGATAGTACACGTTCAATCTTGACCACACATGCCATGCAAAGTAACTGCACTAGCTGTTCTGCAAGTAAGGCTTTGCCCTTGCTCCCTCCTTTCTCTTATTGTTACTTTTGCAGTTTATCAAAAGTCTAACGACAAAGGCAGACCTCCTCTTCATCAAGAATGTGAATTTCTATATTTATGTTTCTGCTTGTCAAGAAACCCCTATACCGAAGTACTGCCATTTGCGGAACAATGCCTGTGTACTGCCCAGCGGAAATGCATGTGTGCAAAACAGCAATGGCCAGGGTTGTATGAGTAGATTGAAACTTCACCAGTTACATTATAGCACACGTGTTTCACCTCGTTTGCATATGATTGAGCATTTGGTACTGATGGGGCTCCTGTTGGCTAGGTGACTATCAGCGAGCGGTCTTTCACGCGGAAAGGTCCATCCATGACAATTGCCTAAACATGCAAAAGAGGAGAGCACCCAGAAAGAATAGAACAAAGGAGTAATTGCAGCCCATTGCTAGACGCTCTGTGTAGCTGCCACGTGTAATGGGCTTGGCTGTCTAGGTCACCTGGCAAAGGACGTCCTCAAGAGCACAGGGACTGGAGGGCGTGTGGCTCACCTAAAGAAACGGAGAGGTGAGAGCGGCTGGGTGGGCACCGGGTGCCCGTTCCGACTTTGTCTATTTGCTGACTGTTGAGTCCGCCTCTGTGGTGGTAAGGTGTCACGATAGGACCCAGCGGGTGGTGGAGAGGGGAGGAGTGGCATCCACAGCTTTCCACAGCAGAGGTTGCAGGACATAGTTCTACATAGTAGGAATAGTTAAAGAAAATGTTTTCTTGTTCTCCTCGCCACACACTCGAGTACCGGTACTCTCCTTCATCGTGGAGAAGTGTGGCACTCAACATGGACGAAAATGAGACGCCTCGGTACTGAGGGCCGGTTAAGGACAGCCTATTTTAAAGCATTGGGGCCCAGCCCTGGTACAGAAAAGGGTAATGCAGACTGGGTTTACGTTTATTGGCGGAACAGCATATAGCTGCCAGTACACTATAGAATGTTGGTGCCATGGCAGGGCAGGGGTTGGGTTTCAGTACTGGGATAGCAGGTGAGTAGTGCGGGGAATAGGCAGATTGGTGTATCGCTATTGGATTATACGATGGTAGACCTGTGTTTTCAATCTCTTGACTGGGATAACAAGAGCTACTCTTCGAGGTCTGATGTAAGAGCAGTAGCAGTATGTATGTTGCATTTCAGTACTAGGTCAGCAGCGATGCTACATAGGAGAACTGTGCATTAACTACACGCTTTGTTAATATCTGGGCTGAGATGGGAGATTTGGCAGAGCACGATTGAGGTTCAGTATCAGGGTTGCACATTGGAAGTAATAAAGTGGCAGAGGATGCTGCAGAGGCAGGTCTTGGTACACTGGCAAAGCCAGCTGTTGGGTCTCTGGCAGTAGGCCATGATCCAGGTGCTCTGAAAAGGGGATCGGGATTCCCCCACATCAGCATTGAGTGACCCTTGCCTTGTTCCATGTGGGCCCAGGCCACAGATTACCGCTCCGGTAGCTGCCCGGACCCGCTATTCAAGAATCCTTTTAAGGCTGCATTTTCTCAAGTGAGGCCTGCATGTATTTTCTGGCGTGGTGAACTAACAGTCTTCCAGTGTGCCTCAATATTTAATGTAAAACTAAAATTAACTCTGGTGTGATTAAATGCTGTGCTGCCTTGTGATCTAAGGGGGACTGCCAGCATTGGCCCATGGACTCACTATCCCTGGAGGGAGGCCCAAATAGAAGATATCAAACACTGCTTCCAGGGGAAGGTCTCTTGGATATGTTGGTTAAGTAGCTGAACTAACCCACCTCTCTCTTTCTCTGCAGCCCTCCACTCTCCCGGAAAACGTACACCTATGACAAATCGGACGAGGAGCGGGACATATTTGACAGCACCTTCAAATCCAAATACTCGACGAGAAGTTATACCTTAAGCGATAGCGACTCTGAGACCAAAGCCTCTGATGCCACTGTGTAGCAGGCCTTAGCACTACTCCTCTCCCTGACTCGACCCTACAAGCGATGCCCAAGAGGAGTGAAGGCATGCATTGCCTGTGGCCAACCCAAGGCAGATGTCGCCTGCCGAACCACCCCAGACACTGCATAAATCGGTCCTGAAAGGAGAAAGTGGTGGGATCAGGCAGAGGAGGCGGGGAAAAGGCTGGACTCCTGCTACGCCCCTCCACCGCCCGCCCCCTTAAGGAGACCTGGTAGTCTCGGAGCAGAGCTCACCACTCCCCTGGGGACATGGCCACTTGCTGCTCTGAAGATTTTGAATGCCTTGGCTGTCTGCATCTACTGTCTGCATGGCGGAAGAATTGATTGAGTGTACCCCTCCTTGACTCCATCTTCCCCAAATCTCCCTAACTACTTCCTCACCAAAAAAAGACAACAGAGAAAGAATTACAGGGAATGGTGTTCTTAAGCCTGATGGGCTAACGTGATGGCTGTGATAATCCTTAATAAACCCGGATTCTTACTCCAGTATTGAAGCTGTGGCTGCTTTCCTGGGGGTGCTGCATTCCCATTGGGGGGGGAGAAGCAGTTCACTATTTGTTGTGCCCTGATGTGCACTCTGGTCACAGTTAGTAGCGTTTCCACAGCTGTCCTCTTCACAGTCCTGACCGTAAAGCTTACTTGTGGTAGTTTAGGCATTGCTTCCATTCTCTGTTTGGGGTGATGGCTGGAATGCAATATGGGGTGGTGTTGTATATTTGAAGCCTGGCAGGGACATACCCTGGCAGAGGGCTTGGTAACTTGGGAAGGATTAGAGAAGGACGGGGGTGTCTGCTTCCAGGCCTTCTGCCATCCATGGTGCAGGGATCCAGGACTCTGCGTGTGCAAAGCTCAGGATCTGGTTGCCTTAACTCTCTGCAGGAAGGTGCTTGCAATGGGGACATTCAATTAACATATGTAAGATCCAGATCAATGCTCCGACAGTCCTGAGAACAGACATTCCACTGTGCGTATTATCCCATGGCATAGCAGCAGTGCCAACCAAGGCCTGCACTCTCCAAAACCTTTGGCCCTTAAAAAATTGTCAATCAGTGTCACACTCATCCAATTGGGATAGATTTTAGCACCACTGGACAAGGTTTGTGGTTTTCACTCTGCTGGTTTCGGGGTGGCCTTGTGTGCTCTGAGGTTGTGTGAATGTTGAAGAGCACTGCGTATTAATCAGTCTTCAACCTGCTAAAACCTATTTTTCAAACATGAGCCTATCATGGGTTGTGCCTTATTCCCCTCACTCTTCCACATAACCTTGTGCTTTCACTAGCCAACCAATCATGTTTGTTTTTATTGACTATTCAGAAGGCCGTCAGTCCTATTTTCTCTATTTTCCAAGAATGTTATGTTATGTGCTTATAACGCGCCGTAGCCTGCAGGAATCAGGGCGCACAGTTACCATAATGACAAACCACTAACGATACTCACAGACATATAATGCATGAGGCTGAAGAACAATGAGGTTACTGGGCAAGAGATGGTTGTTGGCAAGCAGAGCTACTAATGGAATAAAAGCGTCTTGAGCCTGAAAGACTTGGAGGCTCTGCTCTATACCATCTCAACTTGGAGGTCATTCCAGGCAAGAGTGGCTGTAACCGGAAAGAATCAACCTCTACCACGACTTCTTTTAATCTTCAGGCAGAAGAGACAGAAGCTGTTGTCTGATCTAGTTGATCTCCCCTCTGTTTAAGTGATGCAGTTTTTCAGGTAGCTTGGAACGTGCCCATGCAGGCATTGATGTGTCAGAGTCAGGATCCTGAAGGTAATCCTAGAAGGGACAGGAGCCAGGGAAGTTCCCTCCTGGCTGAGGCTACGTGTTCCCTTTTTTAAACACCTTTTATAATTCGGACTGCATCGTTTTGAAAAACATGGACTTCTGTATACAGTTTTTACTGGCTCCCCCAAGCAGAGCATTATAACAGTCAATGATGGGCATTACTATGGCTCTGACTAAGATTTTGCAGTTCTTGCTGATAACGTATGGTTTACCCAAAGTGAGTAACCTCAGGCATATTGAGATTTTTTATGACGTTTGCTACATGAGTGTTTGCACCCACTGACTGATCCACTATTACTCCTAGAGTTTCGACCTGGTCTAAGGTCTTAATATAGTGGCCATCAATGGTAAATTCCACATATCCCGGTCCCAGTTTCAACCTCGCTTGAGGGGAGCCGAAGAATATTTAGACACTTTTCTTGCCACATTAGGTGTTCTCCCTATCCGCTGGGTGTTCTCCCTATCCGCTGGGTGTTCTCCCTATCCGCTGGGTGTTCTCCCTATCCGCTGGGTGTTCTCCCTATCCGCTGGGTGTTCTCCCTATCCGCTGGGTGTTCTCCCTATCCGCTGGGTGTTCTCCCTATCCGCTGGGTGTTCTCCCTATCCGCTGGGTGTTCTCCCTATCCGCTGGGTCTATCTGCTGGGTGTTCTCCCTATCCGCTGGGTGTTCTCCCTATCTGCTGGGTCTATCTGCTGGGTGTTCTCCCGATCTGCTGGGTGTTCTCCCTATCTGCTGGGTGTTCTCCCTATCTGCTGGGTGTTCTCCCTATCTGCTGGGTGTTCTCCCTATCTGCTGGGTGTTCTCCCTATCTGCTGGGTGTTCTCCCTATCTGCTGGGTGTTCTCCCTATCTGCTGGGTGTTCTTCCTATCTGCTGGGTGTTCTTCCTATCTGCTGGGTGTTCTTCCTATCCGCTGGGTGTTCTCCCTATCTGCTGGGCCTATCTGCTGGGTGTGCTCCCTATCCGCTGGGCATTCTAGCTAGCCGCTGGGCATTTTCGCTAGCCGCTGGGTGTTAAGTTTTCTCCATAGGTGCTCCGTGTTGACTGGGCCTTTTGATCAAAATATCATTTTCTGTCTTCAGGTTTTTAGATCCCCTTTTCTTCTGTTATTTACTTTTTGTTTGCCATCAATGGGAAGGGTGGGGGAAATGTACTCAATGTATGTTATGTACTTAAAGCCTATACATGTCAATGTAAATATTTAAATGTCCACCAGATGGTGTGAGACTGTGGTGCGAAGGGTTCACTGCACCCTGTGGGTATACATCATTGCAATGCAGATACTTGCGCTTTGTCCAACAATGGATGAAAGATTGGTGAAAAAGTTCTACTCAATGGTTTCTTATCCCTGCAATGGTTGATTGTGTACCTCACACTGCCATTTTGTAGATGCAGAGTGTGCAGGGGAGTCACATAGCTGGAATTGTGTGAGAGAAAAAAAGAAAGGAATCTCCTTTTTCCCAGGTCTTCAAGTTGTAATGTTTGTAGCCAAGTGGTTTCACTCTTCAGAACCAGGTAAGTCTAGTTCCTAGAACAAGAGGTTACTTCAGATTGGACTTTTAGGTAAGCAGCCTTTTGGTATGTTAAGCAGTGCTGTCTGGCGTTGAGCCCAAGATTTACCTGTGGGTGAAACTGCTGAAATTCTCTCCATGGAGAAGTTGGCATATTCTGGGCTTCTCCAGCATGGGGTCTGGCATGGATTCACATGCTCATGAATTTGATCATGAATCGTTTCTGATCTGTCTTTCGTAGTAGTAACCAATCACTGATCTCTGCGTCATACTGACCACAGCCAATGACTGCCCTCTACCTAAGCCGCGCCTCTGGCAGCCATCTTCAGATTTTTACCGCACGTTCAAGTGTTGGGATCCTCGTGCTATTGCTCTGGAGCGTTAGTGCTATTTTTTCACGTTTTTTTTCTCAAAAACTTCGATTTTTCTGTGAAAAGAGCCTCAAGCTCCACCGTTTCTTCATCCGATCAACGGGGACCCGTGTCGGATTCGTCTACGCCCCTCAAGGGTGAAGATTTCGTCGAGCCACGCTTTTGGAGGACTCCAGAAGTTTCTCAGGCCCATCTCGGACATGGCCCAGGAGAAGGGAAGCTCGACGCCCGGAAAGCTGTTCCGGGTCTGCCCTGGATGCCAGCTCCAGAATGTCTTTAAGGAGGACGAACACTCCTTTTGTCTGTACTGACTACATGAGGACAAGACGCACGTGGAGAAGGACTGTGCGTTTTGCGGCAATATGTCGGAGCGGACCATGAAGGACCGCCATCAACGTCTCGCCAACTGGCTGGAAGGGAAGAGCCCGTCAGGCGAGAAGAAGAAGAAGAAATCCGAGCGGTCTTCTAAGACCTTTGAGGACGCCCCTGCGACAGGGGTCCAACACAAGGCCAAGCACCGCGAGTCCGCTGGCACCGGGAGCGCTGAACTGTCGGGCTCTACGGTTGCCAGGCAGGGCGCATCCTCCCTGGCACCATCAACCGCGAGCCAACGCTCTGGTTCGGGTAAGAGGAAGGCCGAGCACCCGGCGAAGCTCCTGGAGAGGCCCCGGTCGAGCTCGGAGGCCCCATCGGAGGGAGAGCGAGGCAGTTTCTCCAGCATGGGGTCTGGCATGGATTCACATGCTCATGAATATTCCCCGTCGTCAGGCTGGGAATCCTCGGTAAAGAAAAAACCAGTATCAGTTTCGTTTCTGATCTGTCTTTCGTAGTAATAACCAATCACTGGTCTCTGCGTCATACTGACCACAGCCAATGACTGCCCTCTACCTAAGCACCGCCTCTGGCAGCCATCTTCAGATTTTTACCGCACGTTCATGTGTTGGGATCCTCGTGCTATTGCTCTCGAGCGTTAGTGCTATTTTTTCGCGCTTTTTACAAAAACTTCGATTCTTTCGGTCAAAAGAGCCTCAAGCTCCACCGATCCTACATCCGATCAACGGGGACCCGTGTCGGATTCATCTGTGCCCCTCAAGGGTGAAGATTTCGTCGAGCTACACTTCGGAGGACTCCAGAAGCTTCTCAGGCCCTGTCTCGGAGATGGCCCAGGAGAAGGGAAGCTCGACGCCCGGAAAGCTGTTCAGGGTCTGCCCTGGATGCCAGCTGCAGAACGTCTTCAAGGAGGACGAACACTCTTTCTGCCTTTACTGCCTTCATGAGGACAAGACGCACGTGGAGAAGGACTGTGCGTTTTGCGGCAACATGTCGGAACGGACCATGAAGGACCGCCATCAACGTCTCGCCAACTGGCTGGAGGGTAAGAGCCCGTCTGGCGAGAAGAAGAAGAAATCCGAGCGGTCTTCTAAGACCTTTGAGGGCGCCCCGGCGACGGGGGCCCAACATAAGGCCAAGCACCGCGAGTCCGCTGGCACCGGGAGCGCCGAACGGTCGGGCTCTGCGGGCGCCAGGCAGGGCGCACCCTCCCCGGCACCATCAACCACGAGCCAACGCTCTGGGTCGGGTAAGAGGAAGGCCGAGCACCCGGCGAAGCTCCTGGAGAGGCCCCGGTCGAGCTCTAAGGCAGAGGAGGAGCGTGGCAGTGCCCCCTCCCTCAAGGATAAGGCGGTGAGCGCACCTAAGGTGGTGAAGGCCTTGATCCATCCGACCAAGCCCTCTATCGAAACGGTCGCGGCGGCCCTGGCTCAGCCTGTGGTGGCTGCACCAGTGGTGGCGACCTCAGGGCCCAGAATCTCCCTGCCTCCTCGGAGGGAGTCTTCCTTTGTGCCCATCGATAGGACCCCCGTGAAACCCTCCGTGGGGAAGAAGAAGGGGGGGCAGGGCGTCGTCGTAGAGTCGGCCTCAACCTCAGAAGAGGAACTGATCGAGGTCTTAAGCCACGGCCTAGGCGTGGAAGAAGGCCAGCCCGTCGGAATGGACCCCGACGCAGGTGACGACGACGACATCGTCGAGGATACCGACGGGGCCCCTGCTCGCCCGTCGGATTCCCCTCTGCCAGCGCCGCAAGACAACTCGGCGGCCATTTTGTTGGCCATACAGTCCTTATGCTCCGAGATAAGGACGAGGCTACCGTTACCGACGGAGGAACCTCTCCCGTCGGGGGATCCAGAACCGGGACCTTCTGGTGTTCCCCCTACCAAGAAAAGAAGGATCCATCCACCACCTCCTTTTCAACCGTCGCGCCCCTTCCAGCCCTCCTCCCCGTCCACCCGAGGGGATGATACGGGGACTGACACGGCAGCGACGGGTACGGACGACAAGGCATACGACGAGGATTTTCCGTCGTCGCCTCCCACCAGGGCCTCTCCGCCCGACGAGATCGGATCTTTCCACTCCATGATCTCCAGGGCTTCCGAGCTTTTCCAACTCTGCCCTGAGGAGAAGAAAAAGGAAGGCTTCCTTTATCAGCGGCGCGAGGCCAAGAGGAAGACGGTCCTCGCAGTGCCTCTGTTGGACGACATTTGGGATGAGGGCCTTTCCCTCCTCAAGAACCCTTCCACGACGCCAGCTAGAAGAGACCGGTACGAGAAAAAGTACCGGGTCCCGGACACGGCCCCCCTATGCCTCCGGGCGCAGCCTACCCCGGACTCCGTCGTCTCCGCGGCAGCCAGGAAGAAAGCGGGGGGGGGTGCGGCCTCCACATCGACTTCCCCGCCGGACGGCGAGGGAAAGAAATTGGATACTATGGGGCGTAGAGTCATCTCGTCGGCAGCGACGACGATTAAAGCGGCCAACGCCTTGGCTATCGTGGCCCGCTACGACAGGGAGCTCTGGTACAAGATGGCTCCTCTGCTGGATTTTCTGCCGGACGACAATAGGGCGGAGGCCCTTGAGATCCTGCAGGAAGGTGAGGCAAGGGCGCCTCCAAAGGTTCCGGCGGCGGTTTCGCTTCCTACCGTCAAGCGGCCCGCTCGTCGTCGCAAGAGGCCTACAGAGGACGAGGCAAGTCTAGCGGACCCCGCCGTCGTCGCCAAGGAGGTCAAGGCGGCAAGGCCGCGTCCAAGCAGGATTGAACCGGCCTTGGGGTCGGGCCCCCACCGAAGCACCCCGGTGGGAGGCCGGCTGGCGGGCTTCGTCAGCGTGTGGGAGTCCATCTCCACCGACCGTTGGGTGCTGGACGCCCTGGCCCGGGGCCACGCGCTCGAGTTTCAAAGAAGGTGCCCGCGCGTCCCCCCCGTGGCCAGGAAAGAACTTCACGTCCCTCAACTTCTCCTGGAGGTAAAGGCGATGCTCAGAAAGGGCGCCATCGAACTCGTCCCAAAGAGGCTTCGGGGCTCCGGAGTCTACTCAAGATACTTCCTCGTGAAGAAGAAGACGGGAGGATGGCGCCCCATCCTGGACCTGCGACGTCTGAACAAGTTCATCAAGGCGCAGAAGTTCCGGATGGTCACCCTCCAGCACGTCCTAGGTCAGCTGGAGGAAGGAGACTTCCTATCGTCATTGGATTTGGAGGATGCCTACTTCCACATTCCCATCCTAAAGGGGCACCGCAAATTCCTCAGATTCGTGGTCCTAGGGCGTCATTACCAGTTCAAAGCCCTTCCCTTCGGACTACGGTCGGCACCCAGGGTATTCACCAAGTGCCTTGCACCGGTGGCGGCGCAGCTGCGCCGCGAGGGGATCCACGTCTACCCCTACCTGGACGACTGGCTCATCCGCGCCAAGACGAGGGAGCTCGCCGTGGTCCACACGGCAAGGACCGTCCAACTCCTCACGGACCTGGGATTCTCCGTGAACTACGCCAAATCCCACCTGGTGCCCGCGCAAGTCGCACTGTTTCTGGGAGCGAGGCTCGACACAGTGTCCCTTCTGGCCTCCCCGTCGGAGGAGAGGACCAGGACCATCTTGGGCAAGGTGCAACGGATGTTGGTGGCCGACGCGGCCAAAATGAGGTCCATCAAGTCCCTCCTCGGGATGATGTCTTCCTGCATCTACCTCATTCCCATGTGCAGGCTCTGGATGCGCCCGTTGCAAGAATTCCTGGATGCGCGCTGGATCCAGACGACGGGCAGCTTCGAGGAAAGGATCAAGCTCGACGAGAGTTTCCGACGAGCGATACGGTGGTGGGGCACCCGCGCGCATCTGACGGCGGGCATGGACTTCCAGACCCCAGCCCACCAGGAGACTGTGACCACGGATGCCTCCCTGGAAGGGTGGGGAGCGCACACCGAAAATCTGCACGCAAGGGGACTCTGGCTCCTGACGGAGAAGTCCCTACATATCAACGTCCTGGAGCTCCGTGCAGTGTTTTGGGCCCTCAGGTCCTTCCTTCCGTCCCTCAAGGGCAAGGTGGTGAGGATCTTCACCGACAACACCACCACCATGTTTTACATCAGGAAACAGGGCGGAACCAGGTCCCCAGCGCTGTCCAAGGAGGCGCAGGACCTGTGGCATTGGGCCGTCGCCCAAGGGATTTTTCTGGTGCCGTTTCATCTGGCAGGGATAAGAAACACCATCGCCGACTCACTCAGCAGGGAGCTGCGCTCGTGCCACGAGTGGGAACTACGGCAGGATCTGGTGGATCGCCTCTTCCGACGGTGGGGCACACCCCAGATCGACCTGTTCGCGACGGCGACGAACGCCAAGTGCCGGAGGTTCGCCAGCAGGTTTCCCCAGACGAGGAGCATGGGCGATGCTTTCTCGTTCCCCTGGGAGGGCCTGTTCCCCTACGCGTTCCCTCCCTTGCCTCTGCTATTCCGGCTCGTCAACCAGCTCAAGAGGTCACGGTGCAGGATGATCCTCGTCGCACCTGCGTGGCCGAGGCAGATATGGTTCCCGGACCTTCTGGACTTGTCAGCGTCCCCGCCGATCAAGCTGCCGGCGGACGCGGATCTACTCTCCAGGGAAGGAGGCGCCATCCTCCACCACGACCCGAAGTCGCTGAACTTGCAGGCCTGGCTCCTGCAGCACTAGAGTTTGGAGGATACGACATACCGGCCGATTGCAGAGAGGTTCTTGCAAAGGCCAGGGCGTCCTCGACTCTTAAATGCTATGGACACAAATGGAAGAGGTTCTCTGTCTGGTGCCACGCACAGAAGATTAACCCTCTACGGATTACGGCTCCCCAAGTACTGCCGTACCTGCTGACGCTGGCCAAAGCTGGTCTGGCACATGCGTCCATCAAGATTCATCTTGCTGCGATCTCCCGATACACCAGAACCACGGGCCGGACGTCCTTGTGGTCTCATCGTCTGGTGAAAGAGTTCATGAAGGGACTGTTCAGATCGTTCCCGCCGGTGAAGGCTCCGGCCCCGGCGTGGGAGCTCAACGTGGTGCTGACCAAGCTCATGGGACCTCCGTTCGAGCCTCTGCACTCGGCCCCGTTGAAGTTTCTATCGTGGAAAACAGCTTTTCTTGTGGCCATCACCTCCGCACGACGAGTGGGAGAGATCCAGGCCCTTTCCTGCAAGGCCCCGTACTTGACTTTCCACGACACGAGGGTAGTGCTCAGGACGCACCCCTCCTTCATGCCCAAGGTACCGTCGGACTTCCATCTCAACGAACCCTTGGTGTTACCTGTGTTCTTCCCGTCGCCTTCGTTGCCGGCTGAGAGGACTTTGCACTCGCTGGATGTAGCTAGAGCGCTGAAGTTCTACGTGGACCGCACGAAGGGTTTTCGGAAGACGTCACAACTCTTTGTGAACTTTGGACCTGTCAATCAGGGAAAGGCTCTCTCGAAGGCTTCCATCTCCAGATGGCTCTGAGGCTGTATCATGTGCTGTCACCGGTTGGCAAACCGACCGCTGCCTGGCCGTCCGAGAGCCCATTCCACCAGAGCGATCGCAGCTACCACGGCGTTCCTATCTGGTGTGCCCCTGCTGGACATATGCAGGGCTGCTACGTGGAGGTCGACGCACACCTTCACGAAATTCTACTGCGTCGACCGGGATTCCAGGGAGGAGTCCAGGGTCGGCCAAGCAGTGCTGCGCAACCTGTTCGCCTGAGGTGAGCCTGGTGAGGAGGTAAGATGCTTAATGTTGAGTTGATGTGATGCTTAATGTTGAGCCTTTGCCACCTCCCGTGGTTGTGCATGTGTGTACTGCTATGTATTCTTTATTCATGAGCATGTGAATCCATGCCAGACCCCATGCTGGAGAAGGAACAAGTTACTTACCTGTAACTGTTGTTCTCCAGCATGGGTCTGGCATGGATTCACATGCGAACCCTCCCGCCTACCCCTCTGCGGCTCTTCACTTGGTCATACTGCCACTTCACGTGCTTCCAAATCTGAAGATGGCTGCCAGAGGCGGTGCTTAGGTAGAGGGCAGTCATTGGCTGTGGTCAGTATGACGCAGAGACCAGTGATTGGTTATTACTACGAAAGACAGATCAGAAACGAAACTGATACTGGTTTTTTCTTTACCGAGGATTCCCAGCCTGACGACGGGGAATATTCATGAGCATGTGAATCCATGCCAGACCCATGCTGGAGAACAACAGTTACAGGTAAGTAACTTGTTCCGACCCTCCCCCCAAGGAGAAGGCGGTGAGCGCACCTAAGGTGGTGAAAGCCTTAATCCATCCGGCCAAGGCCTCTATCGAGACAGTCGCGGCGGCCCTGGCTCAGCCTGTGGAGGCTACACCAGTGGTGGCGACCTCGGGGCTCAGAGTCTCCCTGCCACCGCGGAGGGAGTCCTCTTTTATGCCCATCGACAGGACCCCCGTGAAACCTCTGACGGAGAAGAAAAAGGGGGGGGGGGCAGGAGGTCGTCGTGGATTCGGCCTCAGCCTCTGAGGAAGAGCTGATCGAAGTCTTAAGCCACGGCGTTGGCGTGGAAGAAGACCAGCCCGTCGGGAGGGATCCCGACGTGGGAGACGACGATAACGTCGAGGGTGCCGACGGGGCCGCTGACCGCCCGTCGGAATCCCCTCAACCAGTGCCGCAAGACAACTCGGCGGCCATTTTGTTGGCTATACAGTCCTTATGCTCGGAGATAAGGACAAGACTGCCGTTACCACCAGCGGAGGAACCGCTCCCGACGGGGGACCCGGACCCAGGCCCTTCTGGGAGCCCTCCCCCTAAGAGAAGAAGGATTCATCCTCCACCTCCTTTTCAGCCATCGCGCCCTGTTCAGCCCTCCTCCCCGTCCGCGACTCGTGGGGATGATACGGGGACTGACACGGCCGCGACGGGTACGGACGACGAGGTTTACGACGAGGATCTGCCGTTGTCACCTCCCACCCGGGCTTCCCCGCCCGACGAGATTGGATCGTTTCACTCCATGATCGCCAGGGCATCCGAGCTTTTCTAGCTCTGCCAGGAAGAGAAGAAGAAGGAAGGTTTCCTTTATCAACGGCGCGAGGCCAAGAGGAAGACGGTCCTCTCCGTACCTCTACTGGACAATATTTGGGATGAGGGCCTCGCCCTCCTCAAGAACCCATCCACGACGCCGGCTAGAAGGGATCGGTACGAGAAGAAGTTCCGGGTCCCGGACGCGGCCCCCTTGTGCCTTTGGGCACAGCCGACCCCGTACTCGGTCGTCTCCGCGGTGGCCAGGAAGAAAGCAGGGGGGGGCGCGGCCTCTACGTCGACCTCCCCGCCGGACGGCGAGGGAAAGAAATTGGATACGATGGGACGCAGGGTCATCTCGTCTGCAGCGACGACGATTAAGGCGGCCAACGCCTTGGCTATCGTAGCCCGCTACGACAGGGAGTTGTGGTACAAACTGGCCCCCCTGCTGGACTTCCTACCGGATGACAAGAGGGCGGAGGCCCTAGAGATCTTGCAGGAAGGAGAGGTGGCGTCGGACCAAGCCATTACGATTGCGACGGACATCGCTGACACTGGATTTCACCAGTTGGGCAACGGCGTGTGCCTTAGGCGGCGTGGATGGCTCAAGGCTACTGACTTCCGTCAGGACGTGCAGACCAGAGTCTTGGACATGCCGTTCGACGGAAACAACCTGTTTGGGAAAACCGTGGACGATTCCCTTCAAGCCATCAAGGCAGACACGGAGACGGCCCGGGCTCTTGGGGTTCTCCAGCAATGGCGGCCGCCCTTTCGGAGCGGCGGAGGCAAACAGGGTGCCTCCAAAGGTTCCGGCGGCGGATTTTCCACCTACCGTCAAGCGGCCCGTTAGTCGTCGCAGGAAGCTTACAGGGGACGAGGCAAGTCAGGCGGACCCCGCCGTCGTCGCCAAGGAGGTCAAGGCGGCAAAGCCTCATCGAAGCAGGACTGAACCGGTCGTGGGGTCGGGCCCCCACCGAAGCACCCCGGTGGGAGGCCGGCTGGCGAGCTTCGTCAGCGTGTGGGAGTCCATCTCCACCGACCGTTGGGTGCTGGACGCCCTAGCCCAGGGTCACGCGCTCGAGTTTCTAAAGAGGTGCCCGCGCGTCCCCCCTGTGGCCAGGAAAGAACATCACGTCCCTCAACTTCTCTTGGAGGTAAAGGCGATGCTCAGGAAGGGCGCCATCGAGCTCGTCCCAAAGAGGCTTCGGGGCTCCGGAGTTTACTCAAGATACTTCCTCGTGAAGAAGAAGACGGGAGGATGGCGTCCCATCCTAGACCTACGACGACTGAACAAATTCATCAAGGCACAGAAGTTCCGGATGGTCACCCTCCAACACGTCCTGGGTCAGCTGGAGGAGGGCGATTTCCTGTCGTCTTTGGATTTGGAGGATGCCTACTTCCATATTCCCATCCTAAAGGGACACCGAATGTTTCTCAGGTTCGTGGTCCAAGGGCGTCACTATCAGTTCAGAGCCCTTCCCTTCAGACTGAGGTCGGCACCCAGGGTGTTCACCAAGTGTCTCGCACCGGTGGCGGCGCAGCTGCGCCGAGAGGGGATCCACGTCTACCCCTAGCTGGACGACTGGCTCATCCGAGCGAAGACGAAGGAGCTTGCCGTGGAGCACACGGCAAGGACCGTCCAACTTCTCACGGACCTGGGATTCTCCATAAACTACGCCAAGTCCCACCTGGTGCCCGCGCAAGACGCAATGTTTCTGGGAGCGAAGCTCGACACAGTGTCGCTTCTGGCCTATCCGTCGGAGGAAAGGATGAGGGCCATTCTGGGCAAGGTGCAGCGGATGCTGGTTGCGGACGCGGCCAGAGTGAGGTCCATCAAGTCCCTCCTCGGAATGATGTCTTCTTGCATTTACCTCATCCCCCTGTGCAGGCTCCGGATGCGCCCGTTGCAGGAGTTCCTGGACGCGCGCTGGATCCAGACAACGGGCAGCTTCGAGGAGAGGATCACACTCGACGAGAGTTTCCGACGAGCGATCCGGTGATGGGGCACCCGCGCGCATCTGACAGCGGGCATGGACTTCCAGACCCCCGGCCACCAGGAGACAGTGACCACGGATGCCTCCCTGGAAGGGTGGGGAGCGCGCACCGAAAATCTGCACGCGAGAGGCCTTTGGCTCCCGACGGAGAAGTCCCTCCATATCAACGTCCTAGAGCTCCGTGCAGTGTTTTGGGCCCTCAGGTCCTTCCTTCCGTCCCTCAAGGGCAAGGTGGTGAGGATCTTCACCGACAACACCACCACCATGTTCTACATCAGGAAACAGCGTGGAACCAGGTCCCCAGCCCTGTCCAGGGAGGCGCAGGATCTGTTGCATTGGGCCGTCGCCCAAGGGATGTTTCTGGTGCCGTTTCATCTGGCAGGGATAAAAAACACCATTGCCGACTCACTCAGCAGGGAGCTGCGCTCGTGCCACGAGTGGGAACTACGACAGGATCTAGTGGACCGCCTCTTCCGACGGTGGGGCACACCCCAGATCGATCTGTTTGCGACGGCGACGAACTCCAAGTGCCGGAGGTTCGCCAGCAGGTTTCCCCAGCCGAGGAGCATGGGCGATGCTTTCTCGTTCCCCTGGGAGGACCTGTTTCTATACGCGTTCCCTCCATTGCCATTGCTGATCCGGCTCATCAACCAGCTCAAGAGGTCACGGTGCAGGATGATCCTCGTCGCACCTGCGTGGCCGAGGCAGATATGGTTCCCGGACCTTCTGGACTTGTCAGCGTCCCCGTCAATCAAGCTGCCAGTGGACGCGGATCTTCTCTCCAGGGAAGGAGGCGCCATCCTCCATCACGACCCGAAGTCGCTGAACTTGCAGGCCTGGCTCCTGCAGCGTTAGAGTTTGGAGTATACGACATACCGGCCGACTGCAGAGAGGTTCTTGCAAAGGCCAGGGCGTCCTCAACTCTTAAATGCTACGGACACAAATGGAAGAGGTTCTCTGTCTGGTGACACGCACAGAAGATTAACCCTCTACGGATTACGGCTCCCCAAGTACTGCCGTACCTACTGACGCTGGCCAAGGCTGGACTGGCGCACGCGTCCATCAAGATTCATCTTGCTGCGATCTCCCGATACACCAGAACCACGGGGCGGACGTCTTTGTGGTCTCATCGTCTGGTGAAAGAGTTCATGAAGGGACTGTTCAGATCGTTCCCGCCGGTGAAGGCTCCGGCCCCGGCGTGGGAGCTCAACGTGGTGCTGACCAAGCTCATGGGACCTCCGTTCGAGCCTCTGCACTCGGCTCCGTTGAAGTTCTTGTCGTGGAAAACAGCTTTTCTTGTGGCCATCACCTCCGCACGACGGGTGGGAGAGATCCAGGCCCTTTCCTGCAAGGCCCCGTACTTGACTTTTCACGACACAAGGGTAGTGCTCAGGACGCACCCCTCCTTCATGCCCAAGGTGCCGTCGGACTTCCACCTCAACGAACCCTTGGTGTTGCCTGTTTTCTTCCCGTCGCCTTCGTCGCCGGCTGAAAGGACTTTGCACTCGCTGGATGTGGCTAGAGCGCTGAAGTTCTACGTGGACCGCACGAAGTGTTTTCGGAAGACGTCACAACTCTTTGTGAACTTTGGACCTGTCAATCAGGGGAAGGCTCTCTCGAAGGCTTCCATTTCCAGATGGCTCTCCGGCTGTATCATGTACTGTCATCGGTTGGCAAACCGACCGCTGCCTGGCCGTCCGAGAGCCCATTCCACCAGAGCGATCGCAGCTACCACGGCGTTCCTATCTGGTGTGCCCTTGCTGGACATCTGCAGGGCTGCTACGTGGAGGTCGACGCACACCTTCACGAAATTCTACTGCGTCGATCGGGATTCCAGGGAGGAGTCCAGGGTCGGCCAAGCAGTGCTGCGCAACTTGTTCGCCTAAGGTGAGCCTGGTGAGGAGGTAAGATTTGCTTAATGTTGAGCTTGATGTAATGCTTAATGTTGAGCCTTTGCCACCTCCCGTGGTTGTGCATGTGTGTACTGCTATGTATTCTTTATTCATGAGCATGTGAATCCATGCCAGACCCCATGCTGGAAAAGGAACAAGTTACTTACCTGTAACTGTTGTTCTCCAGCATGGGTCTGACATGGATTCACATGCGAACCCTCCCGCCTACCCCTCTGCGGCAAACCTGAAGATGGCTGCCAGAGGCGGGGCTTAGGTAGAGGGCAGTCATTGGCTGTGGTCAGTATGACGCAGAGATCAGTGATTGGTTACTACTACGAAAGACAGATCAGAAACGAAACTGATACTGGTTTTTTCTTTACCGAGGATTCCCATCCTGACGATGGGGAATATTCATGAGCATGTGAATCCATGCCAGACCCATGCTGGAGAACAACAGTTACAGGTAAGTAACTTGTTCCAAAGTTGACACGTGGAATAAAACTGCCAGTTTCCGATTCTTTTTTTTTCCACCAGAATGTTCCCCCCCCCCTCCAAAAATGCAATTTTGTAGGTGGCGCAAAATGTTTCAAGAAAAAAAATCTTGAATGTTGTGAAGAAAATGAATTTTCAGACAAAATTCCCTGCCTGAAATGTAGTTTTTCTCAAAAATGTATTTTTCTTTGGGCTGCAAAATGTCTCAGGGGTACAATAAATTCAGGGGACACAACATTTCCCAAAAGTAATACATTTAGCAAAAGAAAGTGGTGAAACTGGTAGAAATATACCCTACCTGCGAAACTGAGTTGAAGGCGAATTTCACCATTTTTGTTTCACCTGCACACATTTTTCCCATCCTATCCAGGATACCATTGCCGATGTATATCTAACATGGTTGAGAAACTTGGCCCTGGTCAGGCTTTCTTTTGGTTTTATATGAATGTTCTCCTAGTTCAATTTACATTTGCGTCTGTGTACAAGTAAATTCATGTGATAAATATTAATTTTGGAAAACCTGAATGTATGTGATATTTACGACTGTCAAGGTAATCTTCTTACTTCTGACAGATGAAATTGCAAGTGTGGGCTTTCAAGAAAAACCCAATTGTACGACTATAAAGCAATCAAACTGAATAGGACATCTCGTACTGTTTGTGACGTACATGAGAAATATGTTACATTAAGGGAATTCCTGACCCATACCTAACACAATTCTCCAATAGGAATCTCACGAAGGTACAAAATCACATACGGTGTTAAGAATCCTACCATACATTAATTCATGAAAGTATGAATTGCATTAAGTAAATGTGCCTGTCGGTGTATACTTAAGATAATATGGCATGACAAATGTGTATCCAAGATAAGTAATACATCATTTACTGCCCAGTTGATGACTATTTCAATGAAAAACAATGAACACCAAAATGGGCTCTTGCAATTCTGAAAGAAACGTACGAAATGGGTTTACCCGCCTAGGCATATTCAGGGCTCACAAAATCTACTAGCTCACTCCCATTGGCAAGGAGGTTTTATGAAGGGCGAGTACCATTTGTATGGTACTCGACCTTACTGGCGAAGATGAGGATGTTTCAAGTTTTTATTTCACGTTTACTGCAAACAAACCTTGTGTGTCAGTAAGTGGAAAATAAATGTTTCTTGCATGGCTGCCTTTTGGGTGGAAGCATTGTCCAAAAATTGAAGTGGGTTTATGGTGACATTGACCGCTTTATAGAAAACACTGGTAAATATTTGTCACCTCTCACCATAGGGCGAGTGCATTTCTCTTCTGTAGAAGTAAGGAGTTTGCCTGCAGGTGTAGTGGGATTTTTAAGAATTTGCAAGGCCTGAGATTATTTCATGACCAGCAAATGGGCACCCCATTCATATGGACTGAAGGCACCAGTGGGGCATGACCTTACCTGTTGGCCAATGTTCAGTTATACTTGTCTGCTAGGGTTCTCTGGTGCAGCTCTTCCAAAAAATATTATATATTAACATAATATGTCTGTCATAAAAACCTTTTTTGTTTCCAGACAGCAACCTTGTGTAGCACAATTGGGCACCTTTCTCTCCTTGCCTTATTCCAAGTCTCCTCTGCCATCCTATTTTGCCCCCTATGCACTGGAGCAGTCTGGCGTGTCAATAAATATGACTCTCGATAGTCATTCAACATTATTTTAAAACTGTAATTAATAGGAGTGTTTATAAAGTGCTAGAGGACACATTACTTGTCTTTGTTAATGTTCTTTCTAATGGATACAATGATTTCTTCTGCACATTCCTTATGCTTAAATACCCTCCTCAGACGTAGTCTGTCTAGAAAAGTTTCCAAAAGCCAGTAGGAGGCACCAGGCTGCTCCGTGGCCAACTTGGGCACAGCTCCCTAGCACCCTCAACACAAATGCTGGTAAGTCATGCATATTTCTAAATGCTGAGAAGTCATGGATATTTTTCACAGCATAGAATCCCATTCTTGGGGCCTATTGAGTCCCATACGTTTTATCCCACTTCATCTAGCTACAAAATAAGGGTCAACATGTTTTGGCTTTCGAAACGTATTTTCACTGGATTGCAATTCCCCACTGATTCCTCATCTTGATAGATCCAGCCTGAGCTTCTCAGAAACCTTTTTGACACTTGGCGTATTGCTGCTCGATATAGTCAATGCCTTCTTCGTATACGGCCGTGCCATTCCTGGATCGGGCAAGACGTTGGGGGTTGTATAAAAGGATGCACTTTGCCCCATATCTCATTTCATTTTTTCCACGTGCTCCGCACACTATTCATAGCATGGTCGTTTTTGATTCTAGAATTCGATACCGCGTCAGTATGTCAGGGCCCAAGCCGCCTGGGTTTAAACATTGTAAGCACTGCAACACCAAGATGTCCCTCACAGACCCACACACTCTGTGTGTGGTGTCTTGTTGTAGGGCATGACACGAAGCAATGATGTTCTTGTCTGGCGAGGAACCCGAAGGTGGTAAATGAACGCTAGGCTAAGCTGGAGCTCGGCAGGCCGCCATCTAAATTCTCAGTAAAATCACTTCCAAGATCATCGTAGCATGATACTGAGGGGTGACTCTCGAGAATCTCAAAGTGGGACGTCGCCATCGCATATCTAAAAAGCGTTTGCACTCCGGTAGTGAATCTCCACACTCATCATCATCGTCACACAAGAAAAAATGCAGACACGTTTCCGACTCGTCAGACAAAAGGGGTAAGTCATACCTTGCCAAGGGTGCATCTAGGGAGTAATGGGAGCACTTAAAAACCGAAATGCTCAATGTTTTTGAGAAGACCTCCGCTGGTACGGCTTTGGCCTCGATGCCACTGGTCGATACGGCTCCAACCGTGCTGAGACTGTTTGGCACTAAGGCAGCCAAGGTGGATCGAAGAACACCCTCAATCCAGACCCCCAAGGAGAAACCACCTGCTGCGCCACAACCATCATGGGGCCCCCTTGGGTCAAAAGGCCCTCGACCGGAGCCCCGCAAGATCAAGTTTTGTGTCAGACACCCGATCCGTGTTCTTCGATTCAATGCTGTCTATTTTTTGTGAGGAGGGCTACTTGATACCCTTTGGGTTCGAGCCGATGGGGTGGTGCAGCCTTGGATCCGTTGCTGGATTTTATGGTGGACCAGGCTGGGTTATTTCAGCTGACGGAGGTCCTCCACAATGTCAGTGGTCTGGATACATGGCGGGATGTGGAATTCCAGCAGTTGAACTCATACGTGCACCCAAACGTGCAATACGTCAAGACGGTTGAGAAGGTTTTCGTTGCATTGGGGCTTGCCGCACCATCAAAGCTGCTGTCACAGTACAACCTCACTGACATCCTCGACCGTGGCCTTCAAACGAAACATGCTTTGCCATTCAATGCGGCCATAGCAGACCCGGTTATCCCCTTGTGGCAATGTCCATGCTCAACACCAGCAGTCGACACAGAACCTACAAAGACAAATAAGCCGGCGAGAGGCAACCTTCCAATATTGACACCTCACCCGAACCCAGAAGAGTTAGTGGTGTCAGCCACAACAGTTGCATCCAGGCCCTCAATGTCGAACCTCCCCATCAACAGGGAGTCAAAAAAGTTGACGCTTTGGCAAAAAGTCTTCAACTCTGCAATTGCTGTTAAGGGTGTAAATGCCTCTTGTACTTTATCAAAATTCTCCCATATCCTCTGGAGCACAATTTCGGCAGCAGCTGATCACCTCCCAGAAGAGGAGTGGGGGGCGGGGTCAAAGCTGGCTTCTTTGATATAGTGGTTGATGGCAAGGAAATGGCTTGCCAGGGTTGAATGCATCTGGCTGTATGGGTTGTGCAATGGGCATTTTGACAGTCTTGCACAGGTCTTTGTTTGAGGGGCTCTGGGTTTTCCCTGAATGTTCAAGCGTAGCTGCTAGACCTTGCCTTTGATGGTGAACATCTTTTTGGCCCCAAAGCCAACAAGTCATTAGAAAAGTGTAAAGACTCAACAAAGCTCACGGCTAAGTAACTCAGATTATCAGTGCAGCAGCAGCCTCCACGGCAGCATTTTGCATTTGGGTCCAGAGGACGGGGTTACTGGAGGTAGTCCATCATTCCCAGAAGGGCGCAGGCATCCTATGCCAAACCGTGGCAACGCAGGTTCCCGACGGCCAGGTAGAGGAGGGGCACGGCAGTCGACGGCTGCTGTAGCGTCGATGTCCACAGCGCCTCAGAAACCTCTTTGAGGTCTCTCCTCATATTTCACCAGTTGGAGGGAGAGTCACTGGATTCTCGGGCCAAATGGAAGGTAAATACCTTGAATACCTGGGTCCTTAAAGAAAGAGGGAGGACCCCTTCAAATCATGGACCTCAGGGATTTGAACAAGTTCCTGAGGGAGGACAAATTCAGGATGGTAACGTTGAGGGACATTCTCCAGACTGTACAATTCCATGACTGGCTGGTGTTACTGGACCTTCAGGGTGCCTACCTCACATACCTATACACAGAAAGCACAAGCGGTTCCTAAGGTTCATCATTGGAGATGACCTTATTAATTCAAAGGGCTCCATTTTGCCTTGACCTATGTCCAGGGTCTTTACCAAGCTGATGGCAGTAGTAGCGAGCCATCTCGGGAGAGCTGGCATCTTTGTGTTTCCATAGTTGGATGATTGGCTGATCCAAGCACGGTTGCAGCTGCAGGTTTTGAGCCATCTCCAGGACACCTGTTCACTACAGCATGACTTGAGGTTCTCCCTGAACTTAAAGAAATCTCAGACCTCATCAGCGCAAAAGCTTCAGTTCATCAGAGTAGTCGTGGTTGGACACCCTAGAAAAGAAGTCCTTTCCTCCCGAAGAGAGAATCACCAACGTGGCACATATGGTCAGAACTCCAACATTCTACTGGCATTGGCTCTCTTGTGCCTGCTGGTGCTGCATGCAAGACTCCGGATGAGATCCCTTCAGTGGCTTCTCAGGTGCCACTGGTCGCAGTATGGCAGTGAGATGTCGGATGTGCTCCAGGTATCGAGGTCTGCGGTGAACGACTTGACCTGGTGGAGCGACAGGACAAACATGTTGTCAGGAGAATCTTTCTTGCACCATGGCCGGAGAAGCAGGTCATCACAGAAGCCCCACTGAAGATCTGCTGGTGTGGGGGATCATTGCGGCTCTCTCCGGATCAGTGGTCATTGCTCTCAGATGGAGAAATGTTACCACATCAATCTGCTGGCGCTGGAAGCAGTCAGACTTCGCTGATGGATTTTGCACCCTCTCTGCAGGGGAAACATGTCCTGGTGTTAACGGATCAACATTACCATGCACTACCTCAACAAGCAGGGAGGCATTCCTTCACTACCCCTGTGCATGGAGGATATGCATCTATGGTTCTGTATGCTTGAGAACAGCATTCAGCCTCTGCAGCTCATCTGGCAGGGGTGGAGAATGGGCAGTCAGATGTTCGGAGCAGGCAGAGCTGTCTCTCCCGCGAGTGGAAGCTATACTGGGAGGTCACTTCGAAGATCTTCACCTGGTGAGGCACCCTGATGGTGGATCTGTTTGCATCAGTGCACAACACAAAGTGCAAGTAGTTCTGCTCGAGGGAATTTCCCCCCCAGGAATGCATTGGGGGGTGCATTTATAGTGGAGTGGGCCGTGTAAGGAAGGCATGGTATCGACAGTAATACAGACACAAGTGACCACAGTTCAAGGGCGTTTATTGAACTTCAACAAGGGTATGATAAACGCCTATCAAATCCTAAATCTACAAATGGGAGCAAGCTACGACCATCAAATAATAGCACAGTCCTAGTGGTGTCTTGTCAAAATAAAAGGGCCTATACTAAAAAAAAAAACTATTGCCAATCCTTGCCTCTAAATGCAAATGGTGTGGGGGTAGTTTTTATGAAAAAAAAAGTGTTCACAAAAATATGTCAGGATGTTCAGGCCAGGACAAGCCGGTTCACTGGAGTGTAGCACAATCTCTGGGTTCTTTAGGATACAGTTAAATCTTTAGCATCAGGGCCTTCTGTGCCCAAGTCTCTTTGCCTGTTAAAGTCTCTTCATGCAGAGGGCCTAATAGGCCAAAACAAACAAACAAACAAGTTATTTTCCTATTACAAGTACTCAATTCAGATGATTCACTATTCACTCCGGTTCCCCATCTTACGGGCTCAGATCCTCTTTCACAATGTTCATATGATATTACTTCTCGGGTGACTCGCGGTTCACCCCGGAGCCCCCTCAGCTGGGCTCAGATCCCCTTCTTAATACAATTAGTCTCCCTCAGCTGGGTTCGGACCAATTTCAGTTAGCATCAACTATCGAAGACTTTCGAATGTGCACAGGGTTTGGCTTGACACGTTGCAGGACCACTTCAATTTCACAATTCCTTTTTACATTTGCCACCTTTCAGTTGGATACCTAACAGAGACCTTCGAATGAGCACCCCTGTGGAGCCGGACCACTCTGTTTATGGTATGTGTCTTGGCTTCAAAGTTCAGTCACTCATCCACTGTTTAATTATATTTGCATCTCTTCTTGTTGTCTTGTCTCACTGTTCTCTTCAGTTTTCCCTATGCAATGTTGCCGCTTGCAACCTTGGCTCTAACACAGACCGGTCTGGTATCAGTCTCCCCAACTCACCGGCTGTGCTGACTTTACTGGTGCTGCTTTGTTGTAGGAGCCAAGGACAGTACCACAGTGGCAAAGGATCCTCCCCGCCATGGCTATCGATGCGAGAGAGCCCCAGGTACCTCCGACACACAATGCAGGCTTCTTCAGCTTTGATTCCGGGTCTTATGTTTCTTATTCTCAAAGGCTCATGAAAGTAACAGTCTTTCTCATAAAAGGTCATTAGCACTTCCCTCCTTGCAACCGTCTCCAGTCTTGCCCTCTTTCTCCTTCTATTAAACTGCCATCTTGTAACTGCTGCTTCCTCGTGTGCTTTGCCTTGCTCAGAGTGTGGTTTTGTGCTCCACCTTTTACCCGTATAGGGAAGTGTGATGGAAGTCAGGTGTGTGTAATGATCAGTAATTGCCTGACCCTGCCTGACCATTGTATTGGGACATGCCAGATATACAGCTCGGATGTTAGTCCTTTTTCTCTCACACTGAGCTGTCCGTGAGAAAGTGTTTGTGTCTAAAAAGAGGTGAGGGGGTTGAGTTTGTATCCTACCAGACCACGTCTCGCCCCATCCGGTGTCCCACTTCCACTCCCTGAAGACCCCTCTTCCAGGTGCTCCTCCCACACTGGTCCACCCCAGGAACTGGATCCAAAACTGATGGTGGTGTCCTGGCCACCTGGATGACAGATCCCTGGGGAATAGCTTGTGAGACACCGTCAGGTTTCTCACAGCCGTCAACCTCCTGTATGTATTCCTGCCAATACCGGTCATCCCTTGGGTTGTCAGTAGGTTACAGGGATTCAGGGCCCACCTGATCCTGATTGCTCCGAACTAGGTGAGGAGGACGTGCTACCCAGATCTACTGGAACTGGCTGCATGCCCACTTCTCCGGTTTCCTTGGATTCAGGATCTCTTGTCACAGTCGGGAGGCAATATGCTTCACCCAAACCCGGGCTCCCTGAACCTGCATTCTTGGCTTTTGAGAGGCTTAAGTACGGGGATTGCTTGTTTGACAAAGAGGTGCTAGAGGGTGCTGTTGGCTGCACGTAGACCATCCACTCTGTTCCTATATGCATGCCGATGAAGAAGGTTTGTGACTTGGTGCAAGGCGAAGGTAGTGGACCCCATGCGTCCCACTTCCTCTGTGATGGAGTTTTTGTTGGCCCTAGCCAAATCAGGTCTACAATTGGGCACAGTGAAGGGGTGCTGGTGGCTCTTTCCCTTTTTAAAAGAATGGCAAACAAGGATCCTTCTTTACCATCCCTGTGGTGGCCCAGATTTTGAATAGCCTCGTTCATTCTTTCCCTCCTTTGCCTTTTGTGGTCTCTGATTGGGATCTAAAGTTGGTCTCTACCTTTCTGATGGCGACTGTTTGAGCCTTTGCATTCAGCTCCTGTCTGACTCGTCACATTGAAAACTGCGTTTTTGGTGGCAATCTCATTCGGTAGGAGGGTCAGTGAATTAATGGCAGACACTTCCTAGTAAAGTCCCTTTCCTGAAGTTTTTTTCAGCAACAGCTTGGTCTAAAAGTGTGCCATACGTTTTAGCCAAAAGTGGTGTCCGATTTTAATCTCGGGCAGAGCATCGACCTACCACCGTTTTCCCCTCCAACCCATCCTTCAAAGGACGAGAAGAGGCTCCACAGATTGGATCCCAAGAGAGGCGCCGAGTCTCTACCTGGCCAGAAAGGGCTCTTTCAGAAGGGTCAACCACATTTTTTTGCATTTTCACAATCCAGGTTGGGGTGAACAGTTACTAAGCAAACTATCTCTCGCTGGATAGTGCTGTGTATTTCTAAATGCTACCAGCCTATGGATAATGAGGTGCCTGCAGGACTTTGGACCCACTCTAGAGAGTGCTGGCTAGAGACATTTGCCGCACAGTGACATGGTCTTCTCTACACATGTTTGCCAAGCATTACAGTGTGGACTTGGCCCGTGGGGCAGATTTGCTCTCTCTGGTTGGGTGGTCCTCCAGAGCTTTTTAGTGTGAATTACAACCCTCCTCCAGCATGGCTACTGCTTTAAGAGTCTTATCAAGATGAGGAATCTGTGAAAGAATACAATCTATTGATGGAGAAATGACATGCCAGTAATGTTCTTTCTATAGATTCTTCTCCTTCAGATTCCTCATTGCCCTTCCAGTCTACCGCGCTTGGAAGGCCATAGTCTTAATCGCGTTCTGTGGTCACGTTTCTGTGTGCAGTGACATGAGGAGCAGAGTGCTACATTTTGGGCAGCAACAACATAACTGCCCTACTTCTGGTTTTGTCTCCGAGGTTGAGATATGGGAGAATAAGGTAAGCAAACAATTGTTTGTTTCTGTGCCTTTCCCCATTACTGCATGTTTCCTCTCACAGGCTGAGCCTGGGGAGGGTGGCGGGGGCTGGGGGGCTGAGGTTTGGGGTGTAGTGCATCTTTTTATATGATGCCCAGTGCCACACCCTATAGAGGAATGGCACGGCTGTATATGAGGAAGTCGTGAGCAACAATATTCAGCGGCATTAAGCCCTCCTGTCAAAGTTTTCTGAGCAGCTGACGCTGGATAGCTATCAAGATGAGGCATCTGTGGGAGAAGAAGCCATGGAAAGAACATTACTGGTAAGTAATTTCTCCTTTTAGCCATCCTCATGGTTAAAAGGAAGTGTTTGTTCTGTTCTCCAGGAATTCAGAATGTTGTATGTATTGTTATGAGAATTTCAAGTCAACCCTTAGGGCAGTAAGATGGCAGTATGAACCATGATGGAAAAAAAAGATTTTTCAAAAACGAAATATTTCCTATTCAATATACTATGCTCGTGTTTGCAGCATACAAGTGTGTTGCCTCAAAAATCAATTTTATCGAAATAAGGAAGCCAAGCAGATGACAAATAGCAAATAATTTGTAAAATGTGGCTTAAGGGTGCGATCCTCGACACACGCATGAACAACACGCAAACTCCAGTTATTGGATTCCCATCTGAGTAAGTTACCTCTGACGTCAGTGTGGGATTTGTGAACTTAAACAGGTGTGGGTGGCAAACAGTGTTTTGTTGAGACATCATATAGTGCAAAAAGTATAGGTACACACTGAAATTATTAAGAAATTAGATCTAAACACAGGCAACGGGTTTTTAAAGGTGGAAAGTTCCACTGCATTTTCCCATCACAAACTAAATATTTGTTCCCTGCTTCATAAGAAATGTATAACGTGGCATAACTAATTAACTCTTTCCCAAATGTTTTTTATCATATTGTAGACTATGGAAACAATAGTTCGTTTTTTTAATCTGTGGCAGCTGACCCTATGTATTTTTAGGTAAACAGTGTATCTTTAGGTCCCACTTGCTCTGGCATTATCTCTCTAAATAATGGCGTGTTCTCCGTTTGGCAGCTAAGCTCACAACCTAATTTTGCAGAAAGGGAACGTTTGGTTCATCTGCATTGGCGTCCTCATAAATGTGAGCTACCGGTTCATGTCCCATCTTATTCTGTCTTCCAGACTGATGGTCATACTTTCTGGAACTGGCATCCCCTTAACTCTGCCTCTATCATCCATGCAGAGCAACAGAGGGATGGAAATGACTGTTCATAATCACATCGTGTGAATGGCTGATAATCAACCTCTGATCCTGGAGAAAAGGGTGGGACGAGCCACAGCCCAACCTTGCCAAACCTCGGTATCCAATGTGTAGGGCCAAGCCTCATGGTTTTGCGCTAAGGTGCCTTGAACGGATTATAATTTCAACATTTTGACCATAGATTGGCTGCTTTGAGACTGGATTAAGGTCAGGTCTCTTACCATGGGTGTCAAATCAGGCGGTGTGATGTACGTTTGCCGTTGATCCTTTACCTGGTGCTCTTGGTCCAGCTTCTATGTTGTTGCCAGGCAGCCACAGTACCTATAACACCAAAACATGATGGTTGAAATATGCTGAATCATTAGTAACTACTGACAATGGGCCTCATTACAATACTGGCAGGAGCCGCGCCGGTATAATTTTTTTTCTCTGGCACCCGCGAATGGGCAATTACTGGGTAATAACGGCCCTGCCGGACCTGGTAATTGCCCATTCGCGGGCACCGAAAAAAAAAATGCTCCCCATTCCCATTGAGCCCTATGGGGAGGTCGGATGCACCTGGCTGACGGGAAGGCACCCGCGAGCAGAACTCATAGTTTGCTGGTCCGTTAACAACGGTACCGGTAGCTTACCGGTGCCGTTGTTACCAGTCGGGCAAACTTATAATGAGGCCTAGTATCTGCATACAACGGGTTTGTGGTTTCATGCCCATCTTCCCCCTCAAAACAGGCTCGGACTGGCCTATAGAGCAATAGGGCAATGCCCAAATCCAAAACACAAAATGCTAATGTCAGGCAGTTTTTTGCGTCAAAATGTGCCTCTTTATTGCCCCATCTGGGCCAGTTTGATAGGTTACTTCACCATGTGGCTAGTAGTTTTGACCAGTGTTACTGAATAAAAGCACAATTTGCATCAAATGTGATTAAAAAAAATACTTCCCCTTTGGGTCCTACTCGAACAGTCTGTCACAAAAGGAATGAATTACCATTTTAAACTGTGAACCACTTTTTCATTGGTGCCCGAGACAGTTTTTTATTCCCGACCGTGCCTCAAGGTCTTGATTCTGTTTCCCTGCAGGGGTATTGTGCATGCATTTCAGTGACCCTTGGTTGGCTTGCAACATTTATTTATTTATATACAGTGAAGAACAATGCTCTTTTTTTTTCTATATTCATGTTTTTATTCAGAAGGTACGCATTAAAATGACATCAACACGTGTTTTCGAACAGACATGTTCTGGGACTTGCCCAAAACACAAAAGAGAGGAATCAGCTTACAATTCTATATACAATCATATTCATGTTAGACCCCCCCTCAATGATGCAACACCTCTTATTCTCAGAGGTAAGAAAAACAGTCCAGTTAAAACAATGAGATAAAAAAGGTAGTCTAAAAGACGCAACAAACCTTTTGAGTAATGTTTTACGTTTTCTTCCACCTTCCCACCCGGAACCCTCCCCCCCCTCCCCCCCACACCCCTTTCGTCCCCCAGGGAACCAACCACATTAAAAAAACGATGTTAACCAAATCCTCAAACAAAACCATTACAGTTGCGTTGAGCATCAATGCACCCTGAATGCCCTGTTGTTATTTAAAAAGCCAGGAACATCACAGGGTCTATAAACATCACATACTCGCATACACCAGCACAATGAACCAAGGCCGCTGGTAGGAAACACGTGTTCACACAGAGAAACCGAAGCTCCCACCATGGGAGGACCCTGCAGAGGCCAGTAACCCCTGACATTGTCAGTAGGTCAGAAAACGGGAGCCACTCCATTTCCCTTCCTCATTGTGACTCAGATAAAGTCGCAGTGAGGCTCCACATGTTTTAAATATTGCATGCTTTATGCAACCCTTCCTCGTGCGTGGCAACATTAGTTGTGTTTCCAATATAGTGTTGTATATGTCCTAGCGGCCAAATATAAATTGCTCATTACATGAATGGTATTAGTATAGGTCTCTCCATCAGACACTCCAAAAAGTAGCAATGAAGGAGTCAAAGGCCTCTGAATACCATCTACGGCCTTCACCCAAGCCGACACCTCCTTCCAGAAAGTCTGCATAGCCAAACACTCCCACTAGACATGCCAGTAAGTGCCAACATTGCCACACCCATGCTAACACAGATGGCTAGAACCTAGAATCTTAGGGAGAGCCTACCAAGCGAGAATTGCCAGCGTTGCAATAATCTGTAACCATGCATCTTGAATTGCATGGCCATCAACGCCGACCATAGATATCGAGATATTAATAGCCAGGCATCTGTACCCTCTGGAAAGGGGATATCGTGCACCCAGTGCTGTCTAAACCTCTGTGAATATTCATCGCTGGTTCCCAACAACACTGAATAAAGCTTGGATATTGGATCCCTAGAGCCCACATGGGAGTCGAGCACCTGTTCAACAAAAGTCGTTAAGGAGCGGCTTAAAAGGTTATTCCAGGAACACTCTAGAAGACCAACCCCACCCCATCTTTCCACTGCATCTTACTTGTGACTTTGCCTCAGTCCACAAAAAACTCGAAAGAGCTTGCTTCGCTTCTGCAAAAAACGGCTGAGGAACTTCAATCGGTAGAGCTTTAAGCAAAAGCAATAATCAAGGGAGAACATTCATTTTAATGGTAGACGGCCCACCCAAGAGCTAATCGGATTCGTCCATCGCACCAAGTCTGACATAATAGTCCATAAGGAGGGATAATTAGTAGTATATAATTGCACCAAATCCCAGGAAAGAGCAACCCCAAGATAACGCAGTCCCTCTGATTACAAATGAAAACCACTCTGGGCTGCCCATCCAGAAAGTGCAGGTGAGGGGTCCGTCGGAGGCAACACCTCTGATTTCGCGTAATTTCATTTAAGCCTGAGCAAACTCCATATGCCCCATAAGCCTCTATCAACCCTATCAGGGAGACTTCTGGCTAAGTAGCATACACCAACCTATCGTCAGTAAATTGTGCTAATTTATATTGCCTCCCCTCTCTTATTAAACCACACATTTTTTCATCCCCACGGATCCTATCTGCACGTGCGCTAAGGACGGGGCAAAAGCAGGGGGGAGAGGGGGCAACCCTGTGTTTGCCTCTGTACAAAGGGGAAAAAAATCAGATGAAAGACTGTTCACCATCACTTGGGGTCTTGTATAAAGCCAAAGCCCCCTCACACCAGCGAGAATCAACCCCATATTAACCAAGACCGCTTCAAGAAAAAGTGACTCAACTCGGTCGAAGGCTTTTTATGCATCAAGTGAAACTAAAAGTGGGTCCTTGTCAGCAGGAAGGATCAATAGAAGTGATTAAATCAATTATCTTGTGAATATTATCCACCACCTGTCTACCTCCAACAAAACCCTCCTGGTCTCTATGTACCAAAGTGGCCAGTAACCTTCACAGGCGCTCTGTTAGGACACTGGAGTAGATCTTTATATCTACATTACAAAAAGATGTAGGGCGGTAAGAGCCACAGTCAAGCCTATCCCTGCCTTCTTTTGGGATCACAACAATCCTTGCTTGGGTAAAAGAGTTGGGTACCAATTCCCCATCCATTATTCTGTTAACAAGTGAGGAGAGATATGGAGCTTACAAAGGGTAAAACCTCTTATAAAATGCTTCTGCATAGCCTAACTTCATTTTGGCAATGACTTGCACTACCTCCTGAGGTTCTATTGATGCATTCAGATTGGCAAGATGAGCTATCCCTACTCTGGGAAGGCAAGCATCTGCAAGATACTCCTCTTTTACATGGGTTGGGGCAGAAGCATCACTAGTGTATAAAGCCCTATAATATTGAGCAAATCTCTGGACAATGCTTTCAGAAGCCATCAACTTCTCTCCTCGGGAGGACCTTTTTATTTGGTGAGCAACCTATCTGCCTGCCGCTTACAGAGCCTGGCAGCCATTAAGGTGTGTGCTTTATCTCCTTTCTCAAATAATTTCTGTTTTAAACATCTTAGTTGAAACAACACCGCACCTATCAATACTATTCAATTCCTGCCTTTGGCCAACTATCACTTTCAGATTCTCTTCCTGATGAAATAGGCTGTCATACACAGCATTTTCCTAGGGTCTGATTTGTTCCCACAGCTGCACATCTCACAAGGCCCGAACGCTCTTCTTCTCAGACCCTTTAAAATCGCATTAAAATCACCACCACAGATCGTTACCCCCACTCCACCTCTCAAGCAAGGGGAAAGACCTCGCAGAATTGAGCTGTTGTTGATTGGGGGTGTATAAAACACACAGCGTTACCTCAACTGTCTTCAACCTTCCCCCAACGGCCACAGAACGCCCCCCCCCTTGCCTCACACTGGTACATAACAATTGGAAGTCAAGTGACTTTTTAAACAAAATCCCCACACCAGCCTTTTGTTCCCGGACGGATGCCCAAACCACCTCCCCAATACCATTACCTCTGATGGAAAACTTCACCTTTTTAAATTTTCGTCTCCTGAACAAACAATAGGTCAAAAGCAGACTGCCAAAATCCCCTCATCAGCATGGAGCTTGCATGCAGAGAATTGAGATCCTTAACATTCAGAGATCCAAACCCTCAACGATGCTGCACTGTTCATAACTATTCACAAATTAAAGCAACATCAAAAAGCACAATACTAGGTCTCAGCACAACCAGAGCATTCCAATTTCACACAGTGCAAAAATGGTATCTTCTGCCGTCAACAATAAAACATTGCCCAGGTGAGCCGGTTCAGTTGAACAGGATTCCTGCCTCACCTTCTCCCCCAATTCCCCAACGCCCCTCCCACCAGGTCCCCAAAAACACCCCCGCCCTCATTATGTCGACAACCCAATGTAACTAGAGCCACCCAAACAGGTCCCTTCCACCCTTGTAAGACGAAGCAACGTATAACACAGTGAACTAAATCAGAACCCTCGCAAGACCCTGCATCTGTGGCACACTAGAGAAGAAATACTAATGACCAAGATGAAAAAAGAAAAACAGTTCCGGAGCGTGTTACCCAGCATTACCAACCTGTCATCTCCAGAACCTAGGAATCGAACATAAATCCCAAAGGTCGATAGCCAGGCCCAGAACCACAAAATGCACATCACCAGATCCAAGACCCTTGCTCTGTGTTAAATTTCCAAAACATACTGGAGCTTCCACTGCCTTCCTCTTTGTGGCAGTGGTTGATGACTGCTGACAGTTAAAGGCAGACCCTTCATTGTCCTGGTAGGGTTCTCCAACGAATATCCATTCTGCAAATTCTCCAGCGCAGATTCTGCCTCTGCCAATGTAGAAATGCAATAGTGTTCCCTGCCATGTTCAAAGTTAAGGGAAAACACCACCTATACCGCACATTGTTATTTCTGAGCCATTGTGTCAACTGGCAGCACTCCTTCTGCTTAGTCACGATGAGGGCTGATAGATCCTGATATATTTGCACTGTTGATCCTTAATAGACAATTGGCTCCTTTTCTCTTGCTTTCTGAAGAATCATCGTTTTCTGAGCTGAATAATGGCATTTGACGAGCGCTGAATGTGGGCCCCCTGGAGGTCCTCCTCCTTTATGCACCCTGTCAAGAACAAGATCCGGAAGGTCAGACCTCACAAACATCAAGGTCAACAGCAGTCACATGGAGTGATCCAAAGAGAAAGCTGAGTCACCTTGATTTTCTTTTAGGCCCATAATTCGTAGATTACATCTCCTCTCCCTATTACTCAAGGTCATCAATTTTTGTAACCAAATCTATCCCTCTAGAGTCCAGGTCTTGAAGCCTCACATCTATCTTCATATCTACTAGGTCAATGAAGAGCTGGTTGTATTCAAGCGCCTCCATTCTGTCCTCCAACATTCCCACTCTCCCCTTCAACTCAGAGACCGAGGCCTGGACTTCACTCCTCATTGATTTGATTTCATCCAACAACAGTTGGATATCTGCCTTGGTGAACCCTTTCTCTGAGATGTCAGATAATTCCTGCAGAGCCTACCTTGTCCTGGAGGACCTAGCAAAAGTTTGCAGAACACTGAAAGTTGTGGGGGTAACCCCTGCAAGTGCGAACACACAGAACTGTGGTCAGTTAAACCCCTGGCTCCTGTCAACAGCAACAAATTTCAGATGCCACTTGAAGGTAAGAGTACAATCAAAGAGCACTTGTTGCACCGTAGTGCTAAAAGAGAGCCCAGAATAATCACTGTATTGGATTGCTGCACACTATTGCAATAAAATAAGGAAGTTAAATCCTTTATCACGTCTGAAAGGGGAATTAGCTATCATCTTTCAGCTGGAGCAGCCTTTGGAAAAATGTAAGGTTAAGCAACAACAAATCAACACACTTCAAAATGACTGTCGCATCTCAGGAACACTACGTGCGCTTATCCGTGTGTGTAGGCTGCAAGAAATCCCCATATTCCCCATATACTGATGCGAACACTCGCCACGATGATCTAGTAATGAGAAAACCACATGTACTTTCAGTCGCAGCTCAGATAACACATCCCAGCATGGAGCCTCAGTCCAGCACTACTGTGCTTACCAGCAAGCAAAGTCGAGTGATTAATGACAGAAGGTGTTTTCCAACGGCGGGCAATCTCCACCGCTCACCGGCCCTTAAGTAGATAGAGTGTAGAGAAGTTTGTCAGCAGGCAATCGCGGCATCCACCCTGTGGCTACGACCACGCATAAAGTGTCAAGAATCTCACACTGCAGCTGCCCTGGCAAAGCCGACATCGGGGGGATGCACTTGTGCTTCCAAGTCCTGCAGTCCACACGGAGGCCGCACCCGTTAAGCAGAGGCTCAGTACAATGCTCTTTTGATCGCAACATAACTTTTAATAGATAAGATATCAACTTTGACTTTAATCAGTTAGCTTCTTACAATTGGGTGGGTTTGAGTAACATTCTGATCAGGTTGTGGTGGGGAGTAAATGGATCAGTCACCAGGCACAATACTTGGTTGTACTTACATAGATTAAGGTCATTCAACATTAGAGATTTTTAAGTGCAGGTACGTGGTGTGGCCATCTATAAGTGTTAGAGTGGAATTGGAGAAAGTGAGGTGTAAGGAAGGCATGGTATCAACAGGGATACATTCACAAGTGACGACAGTTAAAGGGTGTTTATTGAACTTCAACAAGGGTATGATAAACGCCTATCTAACCCTAAATCTACAGATGGGAGCAAGCTATGACCATCCAATAATAATAACGCAGTCCTAGTGGTGTCTTGTTCAAATAAATGGGCCTATACAAAAAAAACTATTGCCAATCCTAACCTCTAAATACAAATAGTGTGGAGGTGTTTATGAAAAAGAAAAAAGCGTTCACAAAAATGATATGTCAGGATGTTCAGGCTGTTGGCCTTCCTTGCCCACGTTTTCAGCACGGGACAAGGCGGTTCACTTGAGCGTAGCACAATCTCTGGCTTCTTTAGCATGAGGATACAGTTCAATCATTAGCATCAGGGCCGTCTGTGCCCAAGTCTCTTTGCCTGTCAGTCTCTTCATGCAGATGGCCTGATATGACAAAACAAACAAAGTTGTTTTCCTATTACAAGTACTCTATTCAGATGACTCACTATTCACTATTCATCCCGATCTTCATCAGCCGGGTCCTTTAATACAACAATCGTCACTTTGGATCTCCCTCTTCCGGGCTCAGATCTTCTTTCACAATGTTCATAGGATATTCTTTCTCGGGTGATTTACGGTTCACTCCGGAGCCCCCTCAGTCTGGCTATGATCCCCTTATTAATACAATTATTCTCCCTCAGCCAGGTTCGGACCAATTTCAGTTAGCATCACCTATCAAAGACTTTCGAATGTGCAGAGGGTTTGGCTTGACCCGTTGCAGGACCACCTCAATTTCACAATTCCTTTTTACATTTGACACCTTTCAGTTGGATACCTAACGGAGACCTTCGCATGAGCACCCACGTGGCGCCGTACCACTCTGTTTATGGTATCTGTCTTGGCTTCAAAAATTCAGTCACTTATCTGCTGTTTAATTATATTCACATTGCTTGCTACAAACACTTTACACACTGTTCTCTTCAGTTTTCTGTATACAATGTTGCCGCTTGCAACCTTGGTATTAACACAGACAAGTCTGGTATCAGTCTCCCCAACTCACTGGCTGTGCGGACTTTACTCGTGCTATTTTGTTGTAGGAGCCAAGGACAGTACCACAGCGGCAAACGATCCTCCCCACCTTGGCTATCGACGTGGGAGAGCCCTGGGTATCTCTGATACACAATGCAGCCTTCTTCAGCTTTGATTCCAGGTCTTACGTTTCTTATTCTCGAAGGCTCATGAAAGTACCAGTCTTTCTCAGAACACCACCAGTTACAGGAGTGAGTTGAGAGGTGTTGTTCAAAGATTCAGAGAAATGGCAAGGTGCAAGGTAGGATTGAATCCAGGCAAGGGCTTAGTCGTGAATCCCAGGAAGAGAGCGTATTTAGGAGATCCGAGAGATCGACAGTGTCAAAGGCAGCAGACACATCAAGGATAATTAGGATAGATGATAGTTTGGAGTGCTTAACAGCATCAATGAAGTTTGAAACATTCCTTAGAGCAGTTTCTGTGAGGTGAAAAGAGGGGAAACCTACTTGAAGGGGGTCTCGAAAGTTGTAGATGTGTATGAAATTGGTAAGATGGTTGAACACAACCCGTTCCAGCACTTTAGAGTAGTGTCGAAGGAGAGACACAGAGTGAAGATCCGCTGCAGGTTCGGGTCAGCCCCTTGCTTTTTTTTAGGAGAGGAATGACTATGGCCTTTTGGAAAATAAAAGGAAAGCAAGCATAGTTGAAGAACAAGTTTAAGAGTTCAGCTATGTGAAAGGCTACTAAAGAGACAAAAGGCTCAACTAGCTTAGGAGGAAGAAGGTCTGACAGGGAACATGAGGGGTTAGCCTTCATCAGTAGAGATGACCTCAGTATTATTTTTCAGTATTAGTGTGACTGTAGTGGGAGATGGAAGCCGAGGATTATGGTAGAGTAGGTAGAATGTAAGAGGAGAGCGTGTGAGGAAGATCAGGAGAGTCACTCATTTTGCACATGTTTGCAGTGAATTATTGAGCTATGTCATTAGCTGTGAGAGTGGAGTTGATAGTCATATGTTTAGGAGCAGTCAGTTTAGAATGCCCTTTAGCCGCCGAGGATGGTTGGAGTGAAAGTCGATGACAGTGAGGTAGAATTCCCTTTTCACTATCAAGAGAGGACTTGAGAGCGGTCAGGGCAGAGAGCTTGAGTTGCAGGTCCTCATGCGAGTGGTTACTCCTCAATTTACGCAGAAGCTGATGGATGTCTGTGCGTAGACAGTGTATGAATGGGGTAAATGTTAGCAGTGGGAAGTGAGAGGAGAATGAGTCCTATAGTAGAGACCTGAAGCTGCAGAAGCCAGTGATAGTGGAAGACGCATCGGGTGTGAAGGAGAAGAGTGAGAACTGTAGGTCAGAGAGAAAGGGAGGAACGGCAGGTTAGAATTCTCTTTTTGTAATAGGTGAGGCAAGTGGCCAGGAGAAGTCGGAGGGTTTAAAGGAGATTTGGTGGAATCAATGGACTGATCAGATAGGGATGGTGTGACAATAGTATTAGTGGCTGAGAGAAAGCAGGACATGAATAAGAGATGCAAAGAGTTACCCCAGGTGTGGGTTGTGGCTAGAGTAGAGGGAGTGGTTACTAAGAAAAGACTGTAGTTCATATTTCTGAGAAGTGGTTGGAGAGGGAAGGTTAATGTCACCTAAGAGAATGAGGTGATGTTTAGTGGAAAGAGAATCAAGGAGTTACCCAAATTCATCAAAGAATGGTCCAGTGGCTAAACTCATTAGACAAGGACCATCGTGCAGGTTCCACAGTGTTAGCCACCTCATCTCCTCCAGGAGACTTCCTAAATTCCTCTTCTGTAGAAGAAGGTTTCGCCAACTGGGGTTCCATGTGTATAGATGGTAGCCACCTACATCCATATGTCAAGATTTGCTCATCCAGGGCTTGGTTTCATCAATAGGACTTTTGTCATCTGCCACTCCCCTTACAGACTCTGTGACCCCCAAATCTCCCCAACTTGGCTGTTCAGTTAACAAAGAAATCTTCTTTGTCTCCTAATGTTAGGCTAGAAAATAGAGGACTCTAGTCATATAAGTGTTAAATACCTTTAATGTCAAAAAAACAAAAAGGCAGAAAAACCAAAAGGAAAAGAACAGAAATACTCTTACATGAGGGATCTGTTATAGTATTATTTCCCAGCACATAGTGTCTGAACATAGTGTCAAGGATTGTCTCTTGAGAATAGTGTCTGCAGTACCTTCTCTTCCAGCTAAGAGCAGTGAGTAGTGTCTCATCTATGGTGTCTCTGCGGGGAGTAAGTGTCCTCTCTTCCAGCAGAGAGCAGCAAGTACCATCTGTGCAGGGGGTGAGTGATCTCTCTTCCAGCAGAGAGCAGCAAGTACCATCTGTGCAGGGGGTGAGTGATCTCTCTTCCAGCAGAGAGCAGCAAGTACCATCTGTGCAGGGGGCGAGTGATCTCTCTTCCAGCACAGAGCATAGGACAGTGTCTCCTGGTGATTGTTCATGAAGGAAGCAGGGCTCTCCAAAGATAATGCCAGGAACCAGGAATGAGACACGCACACAAGGACCTTTTGTTTAGGCCATAAACCTTTATTATAAATGAAAAGGGGGTTTGTAAATGCCTCTCTGCGCCTACTCTGAGAAGAGTTTCCTTACCTAACATAAAACTAAGGGTCTGTCCGATGTCAAGATGTCCAAAGAAAATCGTCCTTTGTCTGAAGTACTTTTCTGGCCCTCACATTCTAACATAATTAACTTTAAGGTGAAAAGGGTAATAACTTTGGCCTTGAGTAGTGTATAAATGTTCCAAAAGGGAATGTGTAACTCCAACACAAGAAGTTCCGGAAGGACAGAGTTCTTTGGTCCAGACAGTGGTTCCCTTTCTGAGGATTACTCTTCACTCTTTTTTTATTACTTTCAAGAATATCAGTTACACCCTATTGAAGTTAGCACCCCCCAAGTGTTTTCTTCTGGCATAGCGAGGGGAGTCCCTGTCCCACCTTGTGTTCCATACTGCACCTTCAGACCCAGGACCCCTGGTGAAGGCAGAACCCTGCTGCGCATCCCTCGGGCCTGTCATCCCTTGGGGCTGTGCTCTACATGAATCTCCTTGATGTGGCCTGGTGCCTGAGGGATGTTGCGCACTGATCCCCTGTGCTTCTCTTTGTGGTTAACTGCTTGCCTGTGCCCCTGCTTGGAAAGTCGAACGGCGTGAATTCCTCTGTGGGAAATTTTCAACAACTGTGTGGCCTGGGCTTGTGGATCCTGTCTCGCTCGTGGAACGTATTAGGCTCATCCCCCAGACAATGATATGCAGACAACAGGCAAAGCTACACCAAACTTTGTGAGATGGGCAACCCAAAAAAGTAGGCCAAAAGGGACCAATTTGGTCGACCTGACTAAGCACAGGCCCCTCCTGCAGCAAGTCAGGGCTCTACCCATTTGGACGTATCAGTCCTAAAGTAAACATTGCTGGCCCTGAAAAGCAGCAATGACAACCATGGTGCCAAAATAGACACCCTAACTTGTAAAGTCTATGTCTCGGCTCTCCAAATTGACAAACTCTGTGGCCATATGACTGAGGCGGAGCAACAGATAGGCGATGGTGAGGATAAGGTAGAGGATAAGGTAGCTGTCCTGCAATGAGAGGTAGCAGCAGATAGTCAAGAGGGTAGCAGCAAAAAATGAAGACCTCAAAGGCAGATCCAGACGGAATAATATTGGCATTTTAGGGGTGCCCAAATACACGCCAGTGGACAATATAGAAAACTTTGTGGGAAAATTGCTCATCGAGGTGCTGGAGAGCCCCCTAGTCACCAGAAAGGCCCTTTATCAGCCGAATATTCAATTACCACGACAGGGACATCCTACTCCGAGCCGACAGACAAGAGGGAACTACGATGGGGACTGTGAGCATTTGCCTTTTCCTGGACTTTAGCCCACAAGTCCAGGACCAAAAAAAGACTTTTCAAACTGTGAAAAACATCCTGCGGAGGAAAGAAATACGCGATTCAATGTTATATCCAGCCAAGCCTAGGGTGGTGCATGGTAGTAAAGCAATCTTTTTCACCTCTCCAGATGCTGCTGAGTGCTTTGCACTAGGTCTCCCCCACCCCGATGGATCACCTCACTGTTCACCAACATGATCCTGTTGCTAGGACCCCTTCATGGATTTTATTATCACTGCTCTGTTAACCTTGTGGCAGATCTCAGACGATACTGATAATGAGCCGCAGCCACTGTGGATACTGTTTGGTGTCGAATGATGTGGGATGTTTGGGGTGGGGGGGACTTGGGTGCCGGTAGATTTAAGTTTCTTGTATGGGCTGGGGTGGCTATCAATGAGAATTGGGCTTATAAGGTGTTATGTAGTTGGGTTTGTAAATGGGTTTTGGGGGGGGGGGCTTGGGCGCTGCGCAAAAGAGCAACACTGACCACTGTGTATCATGGTATCAATCTACTTCCCTAGCTGGTTATTGTCCGGACCAGAGGGCAACTCCAGGGGTTTTGAGAGACTTCTCCAACTGTCCGCATCAATGTGATATCTGTAATGACGTGGAATTTATTTTTTTAATTGATATAGCTGATGTAACTCAACTTTTCAATAATAAAATAAAACTCCATTAAAAGACCAAAGTAAATTAACACATTACATGCGATTAAAAAAAAAAACAATCATTAGAATAATAAAGGAAATAAAAGATATGATTAAACACCTCCAATTAATCTAATTTCAATGCATTCAAAGAATTATACATGGCAATTTGGATTGAGACAGATGTTGCGCCTAATATGGTTGACCATCGCTTCTGTTCATTCAATGATCCAAGATATGCACAGTGTCTCATGAAATGAATAGCTCTTAATGAAACTAGAGCATGGCAAAGTGAGATCAAATGTTCAAGAGATTCTTTCATGGTGAAGTCTTGACAGAATCGACAAAAGTTCTGCTTGGGTGGAATTAGCTTTCGTGTGGCCAATAAGTCCCTGGTTGGCCATAAATTGAGGCGACTGCGAAATATGGAGGAACAAAAGTCTTGTGATGGTGATTTCCATAAATATTTTTCCATTGTTTGATTTTTCTTATCCACATAGACTTGGCTAGAAAGGGTTTTGTATCTTAAACATCGATTTCTGGTCTCTATCCAATCAAGCTGGCAAATGTTTGTTTTTGCTTTGTTTGGATTTGGTATCAGCATTTCGATGGTGATGTCAGCCTCTACCATAGTGCGATAAGCGCCTATTATTCAATTCTGAATACAAATTTACTGAGTTGAAAACATATAAGATGCAGGAGTTTTTAGCATGACATTTAGGTCAGTTGATATTAAGCACTTTCTGAAAAGCGCACAGATTCGCCAATGATGGAGAACGTGTAGTGAAACCAGACCCAGCTCATAGCGCATCCAAGCGCCAGGAGTACATTGTGGCATGTTTAGAATGATTTGCCCAAAGTTTTCTGCTAGTATTTCAAAGAATTGATCATGAATGATAGCTTGAGTTTCCATTCCATAGAGCAAGCATGGTGTTGCTTTCGAATTCCAATAGATTACAGCTGGATTAAGCGAGAATTTACCATATTTATGCATTTTGACCTTAGTTTGAGAGATTGCTGTGTTCAGTTTTTGCTCCACACTCTCCATCTGTCCTTTCGCTTGAACTGACCCTTCAAAAGTCATGCCAAAGGTACTTCTAACGGGATACCACTCCCAAATGTATCTTATCGATTGACATGAATGTGACAATCACGTGGAATATACGGGGGTTTACCATCGGAAAAAAGTCAGTCTAATTATGAACTATGTTAAAAACCATAGTGTAAACATTCTATGTCTGCAAGAAACACACTTGCCACAAGATGGGGCCTGTCCTAACATCGCTGGATGGGGCACAGATAGATACTGCTCCTCCTACACCTCACACTCACGCTGGGTGGCTACGTATATTAACTGTTCACTAGAATCTAAGCTCCACAAACAAATAAGGGTCGAGGAAGGTTGCTATATCGTACTGGCGGGCGGGATGTCGGGACTGAGGGCTCTTTTGATGAACATATATGCTCCAAATACAGACTCCCCAGAATTCTTCCAGCACTGTGCTAACCAACTCCATAGATTCCCTGACTACAAGGTTCTGTGAGCAGGCGATTGTAACATGAATATTACCTTGGGTCTAGATAGATCAACCAGGGCGCAACTCACCCTGCCTCAGGCGGCCCAGAAATTGGCTGTAATAGCAGAGTACAATGGACGATATGATGCATGGCGTATGACACTCCCCACTAGCAGGGAGTACTCCTACTCTAGCGTACACAATAGCTCCTCTAGAATAGACTGTCATGACGACAGCAGCCCTGGCTAGGAACATTATTTGGCCTAATATACTCACTGGGACTATCGGGCCCCCGAAACAACTGCGGTGGTGCTTTAGGGCTACCGCGCTACAAGACATGGTATTCCGGGAAGAAATTGCACAATACATACAAACATATTTTCAAGCTAACGTGGGCTCAGTTCCTGACCCTGTGGTATTATGGGAGGCCTTCAAGATATAGATTGGGGGCAGCTGTATTTTCAAAGAGGGAGATGTCCTGAAGGCTTAAGACCTGGAAACGCAACAGGGATCTCAGGATTCTCCAGCTGTACGTATTAAGCTTTGAGTAAAGAGAGAGGGGATGAGCCTATTGGCGACTAGAGGGGAGAGGTACATTGGAGAGCTTATTGCAGCAGCGGCATATGGCGAAGGCAACCGCCCTGGCAGGATGCTCTCCTGGTCTATAAAACGTGAGCAGAAACTAGATGCCATCATAGAGGTTGAGGACTCCGAAGGGACCCCTAGTAGGGATCTTGAGAGTATCAATGGTATCTTCCGTGATTTCTATGAGCACCTGTTTACACTGGACATGCTCCATAGTGCAATATCTAGATAGAATAGCTCTGAGTTGGCTGGACCCAACTCAAGGATAGAACCTAAATGCTTCTCCAACGGATCAGGAACTCCGCAATGCAGTCCTCTCCCTTCCTAACGGAAAGGGTCCTGGCCTGAATGGGATACCTACGGAACTTTATAAGACATATGTGGACCTCCTGCTGCCACACCTGCGGGACATGTACGAAGCTGCTAGATCCTCAGGTGTCCTCCCTGAATCCACCAGAATTGCCCTTGTGACGGTTTTGCTTAAATCAAGATAAAGACCCCCTAAAATGTCCCTCGTGTAGGCCATTATCCCTAATCAATACTGATAATAAAATCCTAGCTAAAATACTTGATGACCGACCCCTACCATATATGCAGACATTGGTCCTCCCAGGCTAGGCAGGCTTCATCCCAGGTAGGTCCACCCAAAACAATCTGAGGTGACTGTTCATGCTCATGCACAATGTAAATCCTGAGATTCCTATTGCTGTGGCCGCTCTGGACACAGAGAAGGCCATAGACTCTGTGTAGTGGTCGTTTCTGTTTGAGGTCCTCTGCTGCTCGGGTCTTGGGCTATCATTTCTACAATGAGTTTGTTTGCTGTACACAGCACCCAGGGCGGCGGTGTACACTAACAGAATGACCTCTGAATATATTCACCCAATGCGGGGGACAAGACAGGGTTGCCCCCTGTTGCCAATTCTATTCACCCTTGCTGTCGAGCCAATGGCCTGCTGCATACAGGAGTAGCACTCCCACCAGGCCGTTAGGATTCATTCGCATCTCTCCATCATCTCCCTATATGTGGATGACATACTGTTATATGTGAAACATCCAGGGCAGAACTTACAACCACTGGTGCAGGAAATAAGTAGGTTTGTGGACCGCTAAGGGTTGTGAATAAACTGGTCCAAATCAGAGGTACTTCCTCTGACCCCAGGGGTGCAGCAGTCAGATTTGGTGGAGGATGTCAGACGGTGTCCACAGGGCATTCAGTATTTGGGCATCCTCATGACCCCTTCTAAGGGAGACCTACACAGGAAAATGATGTGAAGACGCTCAAGATATTGCAGCAGAGTGGGATCATGGATTCTTCTACCCATTTCTCAGGCCGCCCGGATATCCCTGGCCAAAATGGTGATCCTTCCAGAATTGTTATACATATTTACCAATGTGCCCACCTGGCCCCCCAGTGAACTACTAGTCCCGTCTAAAAAGCCTAATGCTTTGTCTTGCCTGGGCAGGTAAACCAGCAACAGTGTCATACGACACCCTAGCCCTTCCCTACGAACATGGCGGGATAGAATACCAAGATATGTATATTTATTGCCTGGCTGCACAGATACAATATTCTGTTGGTGGTGGTACCCTACTGTGGAACTCCCACATACGCACCTAGAAAAAGCAATAAATTACCTGAATAACTTGATGGGACTGCTGTGGGTGAACCCGGAGAAGACGGGGCGACTGGAGATCCAACCAGTTGAAATCACCTGTAAAGCATGGAGCCAGGTGTGCCGGGTGGCGGGGAGGGAGCCTACTAGTCCCTCAAACCTGCCCATTTTAAAAGTCTGCGGTCTCCCTATTACCCATGAAAAAATATTCCAGACTCATCTTGACAGTTTGGGGCTCCTAACACAACACAGAAAGAAATTAAAGGGAAGAACTATAGAGTTAAGTGGGAACTGGCATTGGGGAAGTTGATAGCCGAAGAACAATGGAAGGCCATATGCATGCAAATACGCTACCTGTCCCTGAATAACCGGTTCCGATGAATGCATTTTAAATTCCTACATCAGGTTTATTACTCCTCTGTCTGCCTGTACCGGTTCTTTCCCGACAGATCCCCTCTCTGTAAAAGATGTGGTTCAAACCTGGCTGATTTCTATCACGTGGCATTGACCTGTCCACATATTAGATCATTCTGACTAAAGGTTGAAATTGCCATGACTCAAATGTTCACGACCCAAAGACACTATTCCCCTGAGTTGTAGCTGTTGGATATGATTGAGGGTGGCTCTCGAACATAAAGGAAACCATGTTTTCAGAGACGGGTGAACTCAATGAACATGTCTGAGAAAAGAGAATCGCAATATGCAGCACTGCTACCTAGTGGCAGCAGACCAATGGACAACTGGGGCCCTTTTAAAAACGACATGGCTGAAAGGATGCAGAACTCGCCCGCTCCCTGTGGGAGCCCCGATGCCGGGAGACTCCACTCCCCATAAGAATGCATAGAACTATGTATAGCGGGAAACTTACATTGGCAACAACTGGGGCTTGATTAGTTAAGGATCTACAAGTAGTATGTTATACTGTTGCAAGAATATGGTGGAGACGGACTTATTGTTGTTAATATTCTTACTGTACAGGAGAGACCTGGGTCAAATGCCACTGTGACTAATGGTTGTACTTGGAATGGTCAAAAGTACTGTGCTGTGCTCAATTGTAAAGGGGGTGGAGGGTGGGGGGTTATTGCCTTGCTGGGTATGTTATTAACTACCTTATGAAACCAATAAAGAAAGTTTGAAAAAGAAGTGAGTGTAGGTCCTTTTATTTTGAGACTCGAGTAGGACTGCATTATTATTTGATGGCTGTAGCTTGCTTGCATCCTTTCATTTAGGTTTAGCTAGGCGTTCAACCAGCCCATTGAAGTTCAATACACACGCTTGAACTGTGATCACTTGTCTGTCTTCACTGGTTGATACCATGCCTTCCTTACACTGGGTATTTCACTGCTGACTGAGCCAGCTTCCAATTTGTTGGGTTGGCAGTTAAGCCGGCCTCTCGGAGGGTTCTCGTAATAATGGACGGATGGAAAAGATGGTCTTCCAAGTTTTACTATAAATGACTATGCCGTCAATATTGGCCCCGCAGATATCGGAATAAGGCTGTAATATCCTGTCCATGAGTCATTGGAAAGTTCCTGGGGCATCATGGAACCCAAAAGGGTTTGAATTGGAATAGCCCTATTGGCGTTTTTTCCTTATCAGGAAAGCTGTTTTTTCCTTATCAGGTCCATGCACAGGGACCTGCCAATATCCTTTGGTTAAATCTAGGGTTGACAAGAATGTGGCATTTCCCAGTTTATCGATACATGGCATAGGCTATGCATCGAAGGCGCAGATGGTGTTGACTTGCCTAAAGTCTATGCAAAACCTCCAAGAGTGATCGTGTTTAGTCACCAACACAATAGGGGAGGACCATGGGACTGAGGAGTGCTTGGTGATATTTGGCTTTAAAAAATATGTAACCTTGTCCATCACTACCTGTTCTAGTGCTTCTGCGAGTCTGTATGGCTTCAAATGGACCACTTTTCCCTTTCAGAGTTCTGATATAGTGATAATGATGTGTTATTTATATAGCACCTTTATCAAAAGCGCTTTACAGAGCACATGTTTACATACAATATCACCCAACCGAAATTGGTACTCATTTATCGACCTCGGAAGGATGAAAGGCTGAGTTGGCCTTGCTGGGATTCGAACCTGCGACCTGCAGATCACGCTTAGATCGCAGCAGCAAGCGCTCGGCCAGCTGAGCTATCTTGCCGGATATAGTGGTACGTACCATGTACTCTCCCTGGTTTCCACAAAATACATTGAGGTATGCAGTAATAAGGTCATTCAAATCCATTTGCTTATCTTTAGGTAGTTCTTGGGGAATACGTTCTAAGTTGTCAATCTCCTCAGGTACTAACCAAGGTAGTATAGAGGAGATAATAGCGGAAGAATTTTCTTTCCACTCTTTCAGGAGATTTACATGGTAGAGGTGGGTCTTTTGCCTTCTATCAGGTTCGGCTATTTTATAAGTACAGGTTCCTGGTTGCTCTAGTACCTCATAGGGCCTGTGCCACTTTTAAACAAGTTTATTTTCAGAGGTAGGTAAAAGGACGAACACTTTCTGACCTACTGAAAATGACCTTAGATTTACGTTCTTGTCATAAGTATGTTTTTGTTCTCTCGCAATCGGGTAGCTGTCTGTGAGAGGGGCATTGGCGCCTCTGCTCTTTCTTCCCAAGTCTCTCTGAGCATGTCCAAGACATCTCTTGGTTCTCTACCGTAGCGTAATTCAAAAGGAGAGAAACCGGTGGGTGCCTGAGGGGTCTTTCTCACTACAAACCAGGCGCAAGGGATCATAAGATCACAATCTTTCCCATCCCTGTCTACTAACTTTCTTAGAAACATTTTGAGGGTCTTATTAAATCCCTCCACCAATCTGTCTGTTTGGGTGTGGTAAACTGAGGTTTTTAAGGTAGTAATGTGTAGTAATTCCTTACCTTCACCCACAAGCTTACTCCCTGATCCATTAGAATTTCCTTGGGGAACCAACCCTAGAAAAGAATGGTAGCAGTTTGTTGTTGCGCATGGGGAAGGCTTCTGGGTACCGGGTAGCATAAGCAACGATTACGAGAACATATTTATTGCCCAGTTTAGAAGTTTCCAACGGTCTAATAATATCCACCCGGATTCTAGAGAAAGGAACTTCTATTATCGATAGTGGGTTTTTGAGGGGCAGGTAGGGGAATATGTGAGCTGTTTTTGGGAGTATCTGACATGTCTGAATGAAGTTCTTTATGTCAGCATGGATACCTGGCCAGTAGAATTTCCCACTGATTTGAGCTTGGATTTTAGATTGTCCCAAGTGTCCCCCTGTCAAGTGAGTGTGCAATCTCTTGCACAACCTTACGATGGGTTTTGGGTATTACTAATTGAGTCTTACTCATACCTTTCCTGGAGGTTTCCCTTCTATATAGTAATCACTGTTTTAGGAAGAAAAAGGCACTTCTCGTTTCCTGTCCTTCTCCCTCAGTAATCGCTTGCAAGAAAGACTCTGCGAGTACTGGATCTTTTTGCTGGGCAAAGGCTAGGTCGGGAAGGATGGTAGGTTCATATACCCCTTTTGCTCCGGTGGTATGTGTCTCATTGGCCTCTCTGTTTCCTCGGGTTCAGTTTCCTCCTCAAAACAGGGAAATCGATTTTCTCAAGAATTCCCTGTGCAATTTCGTCCCCAGGACGTATTTCAAATGGGATCTCACCATGGATCTGGAAAATAACTTTTATGTCTCCCCGAAAGTCTGAATCTATAACGCCTGCTAGGACAGTCAGACCAAAGTTCAAGGCTAGGCCAGACTTTGGGGCCAGTCTTATATAACAACCTACAAGGGGGTATTAAAACTGTCAGTGGGAATCATCTCTTTAACAGGAGGGTTAGTGGCCTCTCTGCTGCTACATATATCAAAGCCTATGGATTCTTTAGTGGCGGTAAAGGGGTCTGCGGCTCTGTGGCTGTATTTTTGGAATGTTAGGGTCCTCCAATTTGTCTTAATTGAGTCATATCCCACTTCTGCCCCATATGGAAGGGAGGCATGGTATCACAAGTATGACACTGACACAAGAGCTACAAGTTCCAAAACCTTTATTAAATTCTTGGGGTTTGGAGAAACTCCTAGTTTTGCCCTATAGCTATGATGGGGAGTAGTCTTTAGCAACAAATAATAAAGAAAACACAGTCATAGTCTACGTCAAATCAAAATGTCCTATACTAACAAAACCTAATGCCCGCCCAATCTCTTATACAAAAAGTATGCAAAGGAAAATCAGTGTTATAAAGGATCAAGGTGGCTGAGTCAGCCCTCCTCCCCACGTTGGACAGCACGGGGTAAGGCGGCCCCTGTAAACAAGATGACACACTCTCGCTCGGGTTATCCAAAAAAAGGCAGTTCAAACATGGGTCGAGGCCCGCTTGGCCTTTCAGGTTAAAGTCACTTATTCCAGTTTTCCAAACGTTTTTTTAACAGTTATACAAAAGTTCACATTGGTCTCCCTCTGTCAAGTTCGGACCTCTCAAGCCATAAAGTACCTGATTCCATGTAGATCTCCCTCAGCCGGTCTCAGACTTTGCAATCATGGCAATTGCAGGGGTTCCCTTCCCCAACCTTCGTTCACATTCGTTAGGGGTTCCCTTCCCTTAACTTATTTCATGTTCCAGGTCTCCCTCAGTCGTGCTCGGACCTTTCACTGATGTCGAAGACTTTAGAGTGTGCAAGGCTTTTCCATAGACCTCCGCAGGACCACTTCGACTTTCACTTCAGCTCTCCCTCATGTTGTTTGCCCCAGTGTCTCTTGGTCTTGGTAGTTCCAAAACACAATCAGCAACGTTCAAAGAGATATTTCTCTTAAAACAATACTTTTACTTCCCCTTTCGACAGGGTTCATCTTGACCATTGCATATTTCAGAGTTTGCTCACTTGCCGCTTTCTAACAAGACATCAAACATTTTGCTGAGACTTTGAAGTGGGCTACTTTCTTTCGCCGGACCACTCCGCTACTCTATATCACTGGCTTCACAGTTATCAGTAACCATTAAGTTTACTACTGGTTTGCTTTTTTCCGCGTCTCATCAGCATGTGCCAACCTTCAATTGTGAGATACTGTTGCGACTTCAATCTTTCCTTGACACAAACCGGCCTTTCATGTCTTTCGATAACATATGTGTGTGCATTCCTTTCTTGTGTCTGTGTCTTTGATTCACGAGTCAAGGCTGACACCAAAGGCTTGGCCTCGCCTCCCCAACTCTGTCGTTCACCCCTGGTGGGTTGCTGGCATCCTTGGCACACAATGCAGGCTTATTTATTTACTTATGTATTTATTTGCATTTGTATAGCGCACTTACAGCCCAAGGACATCGAGGCGCTGTTACATGAAATTTTGCAAGAAGTTTTGATTAGGTGGATACAGGGGACCGAATTGGTCTCTTGGGTACAAGTGCATAGCAAATAGGTGACTTCATACATGATCAAGTGAGCAAACAATCAGTAATACATCAGACATATAGCATAAAAGAGTTAGGGAGGCAGTTAGACAAAAAGCTTGGTTTTGATGGCTTTGCGGAAAGCTTGGTGCGACTCGATCATTCTTAGGTGAGAGGGAAGAGCGTTCCAGTGTGAAGCAGCCAGTGTGGGATAGCTAGAGCCCCCAGCGCGGACTTTCAGTGTCTTGGGAGTGATGATAGTGTTGGCATAACCCTTTCTGAGTGGTCTTGTGGAAGTGTGCTTAATGATTCTTTGGGAAATTCTTGTCTGGGATTTGGCTTTCTCCACGTATCCTTCACGGTTTCCTGGAGGCAACAACCTCCTCCAGGGATCTTCAGGGTTTCCCTACCCTTCGATCTGGTCCCTTGATCAGTCGTCCTGCTCAAGTGAGTTTGCCTTCGCCCCAGAATATCTGCTCCTTCGCGTGTCTCACCTTGTTCAGAGTGTCTCTCAATCTTCTGCCTTTTATCTGTGTGGGGGACGCTAATGGGTGTCCGATGTATGTGATTATGGTCAAATGGCTGACATTATTAATGGTAAATGTCCAATGAGCTATGCAAGTGTTAGCCTTTTTACTCTGTCCTCCTCTTCCTCGGTCCAGTGTTTGTGTAGAAAGTGGGTCGGGGGGGAGTTGGAACGTCTCTGAACCCTATGAAATAGGATGGGGTATGAGCACGGAAAAGGGTGGGATATCGCCTCTCTCCATCGGTTCTCTCACCCCCGCTCCCGAAGATCCCTCACCCAGGTGATCCTCCCGTACTGGTCCACCCTCACGGTCTGGACCCAAAAGCGATAGCCGTGCCCTGGCCACCTGAGGGATCCCTGGGGACTAGTAGGTGGGACACCCTTTGGTTTCTCACAAATAGGTGAACAAACCTACACAAATCAGTCTTAGTAGCACAACAAAAAGGGCAATAGAGCAAAATGACATGGTCACATGCACATATACACCAGCAACCCCAAATCCTTCAGGGAGCGTCATCCGTGGGGTCCAGGCATGCCTGATAATGCTTGTGCTCATATGCAGAGGAATGTGACCTAGCAGTTCGGATATGTCTGCTCCTTTTGGGAATGGAGCACAATGGCATGGACGGGCTAAAAATGGATAGAATGAAAAGCCGGCTCGATTTCCTAGTGGTGGAAAGTAATTTATTAATGCTTTGAGGCTTTCCACCCATTTTGTGTTTAACTAACTTTACGTAAGAGAGACAGGGTTTGTCCAGATGGGGGCTACTTGCTGCATTGGCCCTGATGGGAACCACAACAAATCAATGTTAAATCAATTGCACACAGAAGTGATGCAGCTAAGCAGTACAGGCTGAGCAGCTCCCTTTATTGGCTAAGGTACTAACCTTGACTCTTGAATGAAAAACTGCAAAGACAAGAAAGAAACGCACACAGCTGGTGATTTGGCAAGTAACATGAGACAGGTGTGTGTTAAAGAAAGATTGAAGTTGCAACAGTATATCGCACAATTGTGAAGGCTGCACGCATGTGGATGAGACGTGAAGAAAGGCAGACCTGTGATGAACTTTGAATTCCTGATAGCTGTGAAACCAGCAAAACTGAGTAGTAGAGTGGTCTGGTGAAAGGAAGTAGCCCACTCGAAAGTATCAGTGAAATTGTGAAATATTTTTGTTTGGTAAAGTGAATGAACTATAAAAAGCAAAGTGATCAAAATGAACCCTTGGGAAAAGGGGGAAGTTAAAAGGTGAGCGTTGAACTTTTGTGCTTATGACATCGAACTACCCAGACCAAGAGACACTGGGGCAAATAACACAAGAGTGTGAGCTGAAGGAAAAGGTCTGAGTTAGGCCAAGGGAAACCCGAAAGGATGTGAATTGAGCATGGGGAAGAGAACCCCTGCAATTGTGCATTGAAAAGTCCGAGCTCGACTGAGGGAGACCGGCGTGAACTTTTTTTTGCACTGTGTTTTGAAAGCTGAAAAGAGCGGCTTTAATGTGGAAGGCCAATCGGGCCTCGCTCCACGTTTGAACTGCCTTTGTTTTGAGAACCTGAGCCAGAGTGTCATTCTGTCTATGGGGACCACCTTACTCTGTGCTCTCTAACTGGGGGAGGAGAGCTGACTGAGTTGCATATTCTCCTTTTCACACTTTTTGTATAAGAGCTAGGCAGGCATTAGGTTTTGTTAGTGTAGGCCTTTTTGATTTGACAAACTCAACTAGGACTGTTGTATTAATTATTTGTTGGTAGAGACTACTCCCATTCTAGCTACAGGGCACAGTAGGAGGTTTTCCAAACCTAGAAACTTTAATAAAGGTTTTACAAATTGTACCTTTGTGTCGGTTTCATACTTGTGATACCATGCCTTCCTTACATTTTGTAATGGCACAGAAATGGTAAAGGAAATAGTGGAATTGAAGGCTGCCGGAAGCAATTGCCAGTGGTTATGATTGATTCAAAGCTCCATCACTTTCTTGATGTTTCAAAAGTCTTCATAGTTCCACTGTAGTGGGTGCTGAGTTGCATGTTCCTTTGAGTCCCAACCTACACCTCATTGATGATGCCGAGTGAGATCGAACCATGTCTGTTCTTTGTGTTGGCCACATCTATGTAGTTCAAGCTGAACTGCCTACATTGGGGTGGGATCAATACAGATGTTGCCTCCTTCCGCAATGGCAATGACTGTATAAAAGATGATTGACCTGAAGGCTTCTCAGAGCAATTGCCAGTGGCTTTGATTGATTCCATCCACCATGGTCCGATTGTTCCCCAGCCCAGTAACACCATGTTCTTCTGTTATCAGCCCAGGCAGAGAAAGAAATTGCATCTAGAAAACAAATGATTGCAACATTGAGATCTAAATGGCTCAAAATTCCAAATCTAAAATTCTAGAGAGAACCATAGCGCATTAGATGGGTCCTAGGCCTTTCTGCACTGATGGATGCAACTCCATAGAAAAGTAGAGAACAAAGGTTCTTAAGATCTGCTGTTCGAAGTCTCGGGAGGATAGCTCAGTGGCAACGTGCTCGCCTTGGAAGCAAGGCAACATGGTGCTACACAGGTTCGATCCCCGGATCCGCGCTTAGAAACCTCTGGGTATTAAATAACCTATCATATCATATCAAACAGCAGATATTTAGTGCAATATTTTGGTATTTATATCCTTCTTTCGGATCATATGTCATGGATTCTTCCCTCTTCGTCCAAGGGCAGGCTAAGGCTATGCATCCCATTATACTTGGCCCTTTTTTGTTTTGACTGTTGCCCATGGATCGGTCACTCATACTGCATCATTTGTCCTGCACAGCTTTTACATTCACTTTCTTTGCAAGTTATTGTGCCCTCTCTTAATCCAATTGAAGTTATTTGATGGGGGGCATCTTATTGCACTGGTCACAAACTGCTAAGCAGGTTCTCTTGTCAGAGGTTCTGTGGGGGATGGGTCTGATCCTGTGAATTAAGCAACAAAACACTTGAATAGCCTTTTTTTTGTAGGGAGAGGCAACTGTGCGTCTGACCTCCTTAAATTGTAGCTTACTCCGTGACTAGTACCAGACAGTGATTCTGCTTACACTCTCAAGGAACATTTGGGGCCGTCCGTCATGAGGGCATATCTAGCTTGTGGGTGATCTAGATGCAGGTTGGCTGCATTGCAATCCAGAAGCCCCAATTTCCCCCTACCGTTTACCATTTGGTGACTACTTCAAGAAACCTTAATTAGAAAGTCCTACCTATGACTGGTTAGTAGTGAAGAACCTGTGTGGAAGCGGATACTGCCAAAAGTGAGGTGTTTTGTTCTGTTTTTCCAGGGTCACAAAATGTTTGCCAGCAAGCTGTTATGCGGTCAGTTGTGTACCGCTAACACTATGCAATGACCACTGAAAACAGACGACTCCACATATTTAGTGCTTACGCAAAACATTATTTATTTTAAACAAAGCCATGTTGTCAACACGTGTTTAGTGCCCATATCACTGCTTTATCAAGGCTTTGGCATGTGGAGCCATTATAAGGGTAAACACTGTAGTGCAAATACAGAGTGACCCGACCGCTTGCTCCATGTATGTGCCTTTTTGTCCGTTTGTATGCAAAAGGTAGCAGAAAACTGAAACATGGTATAATGTTTCTTTGTGACCGGATCGGGCTCAACTGGTGTTGTCTGCATATGCCGCGTCTTATTTACACAAACTTTTTTTTTTTTTTTTTTGCAATTTTATAATCAAATAATTGATTTTTTTGCAACGTTTGTACTTTGAGTTTGTACAATCCTTTCTCTTTTGTTCTTTTTTATCTTCCGGAGAGCACGTACACAGATGTTTTGAGGTATTTAGGTCTGGGTAAAGAAAGTCTTAGTTGTATTCCTTTCGTTTGAGCTCTAGTTTTTCAGTTAACTGTTGTAAGATCTTGAAGGTCGCCAATTGCCATGATGTTCGATGTCCGCCAATCATCCGAGCCCACCATATGTCTTCATCAGTTGTTAATGAATGTAGCAGAAGAGTCCTCAGGTAGGGCAAGCGTATCTCCTTTGTGTCTGGGCATGAGAGCATTAAATGGCGAAGTGTTTCCTTTTCTTTATTACAGAATCTGCAACTGTTTGATAATGACAAGCCTCTAATGTATCGTATTTCATTAGAGTCAAGGAGGTTCAGTCTTGCTCGCATTATCAAGTTACGTGCTGATCGGCTCGGGAATTTTTTGATGTAGTTTTGTAGGGAATTCAATTTCATTGCCATAGGAGGAAGATGCGAAGTAAGTTTGTAGTTGGTTGCTGTATTTAGCGTGTTGATCCAATCCATCTCTTTTAATTTCTTAAGTATCCTTGTTGGATTATTAATCAGTTCATCTTCAGCACACTCTATTGTATTTAGCAGATCTACATTTTCTTTTTTCCACTGGATGAGCATTTTGCAGCTTGATATTTGAAGTTCTTTGAAGATCAGGCCGTGAATGAAAGTACCGTCTGGAAGTATGCATTTCCTATAAAGCATGATTGAGTTGCAGTCAACCGTACTCTGGAGGGATAGCAAACTCAATTCTCGACGAATCAATGGTATAGGAGTTGAGTTTGGTAGGTAGAAAACCGACCTCCAAAAGTAGGCTTCCAGCTTAGGCCAGAGAGTTTTGGGGAGGTATGGCATGGCTTCCGCAGCATATGTCACAGTAGGCACCACCTTTGCTTTATAGAAATTTAAGAGAGGGATTGTCGAAAATTTCCCAAATTTTCTATCGATGGCTTTTCCCTTTGTGGCTAAACTGTGAATTTTGTCCCAGAGGTGGTCTTGCATTACCGACTCTTTTGTTGTGGAGTCTAGGATTGCACCCAAGTATTTAAAGTTCTTGACTTTTTCAATCATTGTTTTATCGATGGTCCAATTGAATTTTTCCTGCTTTTGTGACGAGCCTTCCAACACCATTATCTTTGTCTTTTCGATGTTAATTTCCAGATTGTTTTCGGAACAGTACTCATGTAAGTTTGAAAGTTGTCGTTGAAGGCCTATCGGGGTCATATCTAGTAAAATGAGGTCGTCCGCGTAGAATAGTCTGCTGATGTTCGTTTTTGCAAGTTTTGGTGGGAAAGATCTGATCAAGGGTTCTGTGTATTGATAGTCTCCCATATAGGCAAGGAAAAGTGCCGGGGCCAGAGGACAGCCCTGTTTAACACCTCTACTGGTGGCAATTTCAGAAGAAAGGCTTCCTAGTTGGTTCAGCCGTATCTTAATGTTGGTATCTGTGTGCAGGGCTTTAATAGGGTTTAGAATAGCACTTGGGCATTTCCACAGTGACAGTTTCTCCCAGAGTCTAGAACGGTCGACACGGTCAAAAGCCTTAGAGAAGTCGATGAAAGCCATGTATGTTCTCGGGTTTCCCTCCTTTACCTTGGCTTTCAAAGTGGATATCATAAAGATGTTAATGGCTGTCCCCAACGACTTCTTGAAACCTGCTTGGAAGTTGTCGTTGCATGGCGCGCTGGCAGCCCAGGCTTGGAATTTTTTCAGGAGTAGTGATCCAAATACCTTCCCTATGGGGTCCAATAAGGCGATGGGGCGATAGTTTGTAGGATCTTGTTTGTCTCCTTTTTTGTATATAGGAACCACAATGGCGGAAAGCCATGAAGGGGGTACAGATTGAGAAGCCACATATCTTGTGAAAACTGATCTTATGAATTTAGCCCACTCTTCTGGGTGGGTTTTTAGATCAAAGTTTGTGATCCCATCGGGTCCGGGTGCCCTTGACTTTTTCAATTTTTTCAGAATATCTCGTATGTCGTCCAGATCATCGAGTTTCGTCCAGGAGTCCGTGGTTTTTGTGTTTTTAGGGACAGATTGTGTCACCTGAGAGCTCGTGCCAGCTGTTACATTTGATGAAGGTTTATCGAAGAGGCAACTAAAGTGGGCAGCCCAGGTAAATTCGCTGATGCTGTTTGCGATATTCAAACCGTTGGGTAAAGATGATTTGTTCATCAGAGACCAAAATTTTTTCGGATTGTTATAACAGATCGCTTTTAAAATGGCTTCTGCATCTTGTGGGTGAAGTTGCCATCTGTATGATCGCACCCAGTTGTTATAGTTCCTAGTAAGTTCTTTGATTGCTTGAGTTCTTTCGGCGCTCGTGAGTTTTAGTGCGTTTCTTTTAGCTTTTCTGAAGACCCTTTGTTTCTGGACAAGCACTTTGTCGTGCGAATGAAGGGGAGCTTGCATCTTTTTGTTTAATTTGCCTCTCGGAATTCTATAGGTAATTAAAAGAGGACCATAGTCGACCAAGTCAGAGGTACGTGATCGGCACGAGTTTGCGTACAAATTTGTGAGTTCTCTGATGCCATGTGCTGTTAAGCGTAGTCTTGTGCCTTGAGGAGTTTGTTCCACCGCAGTTTCATACCTATCAGGATTGAAATAGAATGTTTTCAAGGTAGTTTGGAGAATGTTACGATCGCTCAATGTTGTGTGAAGAACGTCAAAAGAGGTTGTTAGGTGCAAAATGGGTTACGAGACAAAAGTGTAGTCGATGGTTGACTTTAATAGTCCATTCGACCAAGTTGGTAATCGATTGTCATTTTTGTATACTGCATCAAGGTTATGCAGTTTTCTTGAATTCATCAATTTCATCCATTCGTTTCCCCGGTCCTCGCTCTGGGATTTTTTTTTTGGTAGTTTTCTGATTGCAACAAGAATTCAAGTCACTGCATATTATAATATGGAAGGTGTTATAAATCTTCCGTACCTCGTCGATTATGTTTTCAATCAGTTTTAAGAATTTCTTTTGGTCAATCGCCGCCGGGTTCCAGTATTGCTGTAAAACCTCTATCCATTCGGAGGCCGATAAGCAAGCCCGAGGAAGGGCGGCCCATTGGGCCTTTTGCTGCTGGGGCCAGGAAAAGGTTGTATCCGTCAAGTGTTGGTAGTTTATTCAGCCAAGTTTCTTGAAGACACAATATGTCAAAAGAGCCCAAGTTTGTATCGCTGATCGAGGTAAGGTGTTTAAATCCCCTGGTGTTCCAGGAGGCTAGCTTGAGTTCAAGTACAGTACTGATTCGGTAGATCGTCGAAGGTGGCGCGGCGTTCAAGTTCTTGGGCTGCTATTTTGAGCGATGTGATGCTAAGGCTTTTGGGAGCCATGCCCAGAAGCTGGATGAAGTTGAATTTCTGTCAGATGTTTTTGGAACATTTTTTTCCCGTTGGATGGTTCTGTTAAGCTTCCTATTGCTTTCTTGTCGTTCTTTGCAGAAGCTCATTTTTTCTTTGGGATTTTCTGGATTTGAGTCATTTCTTTTTGTATTCGGTGTTAATGAGGTATGATATGAACCGTGTTTGGTTTTATTTGAAAAGGTCACTTTTGAACTGTAGTGGTGACTTGGTGGGTCTAATCGATCCCCTAAGTTTTGTCGCTCTGTGGAGATCTCTGAATTACGGTGTGCTCTTACATCATTGTTATTTTTTCTCGAGTTCCTAGTAAGGGTTCCAGTAGTTACCTTTGTCTCGTTGGTATTTTCTTCTGTTGACGTAATTTTTAGTGAGAGGTGATAGCCCAAACTTAAAAAGTCTTTTTTCCGGTCGATCAGTTTGTCTTTGACTTTCCTTGAGACGATATGAAGGTGACACACCGCTCTTCCATGATAATGGCTAGGTTCGACTATCCACAGGTAATCGGATGAAATCTGAGTTAATTTTGGTATGAGATGAATCAAAGTCAGCATACCTCCTCTATTTAGAGTGACTTTGTCTCGGTTTTCTCTAGATTGTTCTAGTTTTAGGATCCATTTCCCCAGTGGTTTGCCCTGTTTTTTGGTCATTTGGTGAGAGTTTGTCTTTGGGCCGATGGACTTTGATGTATGATATTTGCTTTCCTTAGGGGTATCCTCTCGCGGGCATTTCCGTGATGAAATATTTCGAGGGTGACGTGGGGTATCATGAAAATCTGAGAATTGTTGGGAGTCTGTTGGAAGCCGCGAACGCCGTTCCAGGCGGGGTTTATAGGTGTTTTTTTCTATCCTTTCATTCTGAAGAAAGGTAGGGTCACTGTTTTTTTTTTTTTGTTGAGAGTGTCTTTGCTTTGGTTAAAATTTATAATTCAGTCTTCGTTTGTCGTTCTTCTAAGGTCATGAACGGTGATCGATGTCTGTCTTCGCAAGAGGTGAGTGTCGAAGGGGTCTTTGCATGTAAGTCTGAAGAAATATGGTTATCAAACGATGCTCTCTGTTGAGCTGGTGGCGTCGTGGAGATATGTTCGTCACAGTGTTCTGAAAGGTTCGTCAAGTCTGTAATGGAATCGGAATCCTCTGTAGATTTTGTTGAAGCCTTTGAGTCATTGTTCGCAAGTGAATGGAGACAGTTCAAGAGGTCAGAGTCTTGATGTGAGAGGTGAATTTGATGGGTACAATGGTTGTGGGGCTCAGAGGCAAATTTTTCAGCTGGGTCCATCACTTTTGTAGAAGCTGTTATTGGATCAGAGGTTTCCAAGGTCGGTAAAGAAGTGGCAGGTTTTGGTTTTGCGGAGAAAATTGAGTAAGGTTGATCTGCTTGAGCTAAAGGTGTTTTGTTTAAGTTTTCTTCCTCGTCGATCACCAAACGATACTGGAGGCAGCTCCGTTAGTGATTTGTGATGGTAGTAGTGATGGTTTTTTCAGAGCCGGTTTCGTTTTAGCACGAACGGTGGAGAACTGAGGAATACCCAAGATCCGGTCAATAGGAGTCACAGGAGCAATGAGGGCCTCAGTAGAGATGTTTGGGAGGGCATATTTCTCCAGACGATTCAGTGTTGTTTCGATTTCTTGGAGACGCGCTTCTATGGTCGTCATGGTTGAGATTGGTGAATTACTTGTTTCTTTTTGGGCAGTGATGTGGCCTTCAAGAAAGATAAGTTTAGTGTGAATCATCGCCTGTAGAACGGTGTGATCCTTTAAGGTATCGTACAATGACTCGTATAATTTGGTAAAAGGGACCAGGGCAATGGATAATGCCGACATGTAGGAAAATAAATCCGACTTTTTTGATGAGTCTTTGGTATTTGAAGAAGACTTGCGACAAGATTCGTGTAGGGGAGTGGAATGGATAGAAGAACTTAGTCTGTCAGAGCCGGAATCAGGATTTTGGTAAGATTTTCTGTTGTCTCTCAGGTCAGCAATAAGTGGGGTCTGAGGAACAGATTGGTGCCGCTTAGGTGGTATATCTGGTTCATTGGGGATTGGGATCGCCTTTTCAGTTACACAGGTATCGACGTTTTCTGGTTTGTTTTGTGAAGCAATGGGCAATGCTGGGGACAGGAGAGGAGAGGTTGCGTCCCCCAAATGTTGTTTTCTTTGGTCAATCGTCTGGGTCGTGGTGTCGTCGACAGGATGGGAACATGTCGCCATAGAAGCCAGAAGGTCCTTTGTAGGTAGTGAAGGGTTAAAAGGTTGATTTGTGACCGAATTTAGGTCGAAGACAAACTCAGTAGGTAAAGGATGTAGAGGCGTTTGACCAAACGTAAATTTATTTTCTCTGACTTTTTCAGGCTGTGGTCTTTTTTCTGTAGTAAGGCGTTTTGAGTTGAGAGGGTCTAGTCTGGGAAATGGGCCCTCTTCAGTTCTTCTTAGTTTAGTTAATGGCTGTAGGTCAAGAACTGCATCTAGGAGTTCTGCATCCGTTAGCTCTGTCAATGAGCTATTACAATTGTTAGCTTGGTGTTTTTTTTTAAAGAATGTTTTCAAAGTTCCCATTGGGAAGTGAGCAAGGTCCGAGGACTTAGCTTTGGTTGCTTTATTATTTTTTTTTTAAGTTTGTTTTAGTGTAGACTCGTTGGTTTGAGGTTTAGGTAGCCTTAATTTGCTACTTTTTGCTTTTAAGTTTTTTTTTCTTTTTCCAAGGGTTCGGGTTGGAGATGATCACGGGCGTTTCTTTGTGTTTGTTGTAGTGACTTCGAGCGATGGCGTGGGTTGCTGCAAGCTCTGGGGGCGGGGTTTAGGTATCTCTAAGGAGCCTCTCGCCCCCAGCTCTGATGACGGCTCTCGAGGTGTGTTGTTTTCCACGTCTTCACACGGAGCAGACGGCCGCTCCTCAGAGCCCGCCCTCGCCTCAAACGGGCCCCGCGCGTCTGCCTCTGCCGACTCAGCGTGCACCTGAGCAGAGACAAAGCAGAGGATCGACGCCGCTGGGGCAGCCGAAAGCTCTGCTTGCGTCATTTCAAGTCGGCCCTCTCGCCCCCCGTTGGAATCTCGCGTCATCAGGACGGCATGGGCGGCGGGGGCGCACTGGTGCTTCGAGTCATCTTGCCCTTGGAGGTCTTCCTTCGTGGCACCAGCGTTAATCAATGGCTCGGATTTGGCCTCTCCCACGTCGAGGCGTGCCCGTCCGACTGCAGACTCAACCCCCCCTCCGGGAAAAGCTGGTAAGCGAGCGGGCGGGGGCTCGATGGCAAAGGAGGTGGGGGGCGCTATAGGCTTTTCTTTAGGTTGTGTCCCTGGAACATGTCTTAGCAGGACTGGGAGGTTAGTTTGCTCAGCGAGTCTTTGTTGAGCCACATTTGTCAGTAGATCTTCTCCCTTGTGCAGTGATGGTAACTTGAGCACTTTTTTGCCAACTTTTTTACTCAAGGGTTTTAATGAATTTGCTGAGTTAAACAGAGTCTTTGCGGATTCGGATAGATCTGTCGGCAAGGATTTGTCAACTTGCTGGCGTAAACGCCAGCTTCGCAGGCGGCCATTTTCTTCTTCCTGCGGGGCCAAGGGAGAGGCAGTCGATCCAGTCACGACAGCCATGACTGCACGACTGCCACGCTCCGCCACTCCGCGTCCGCTCCGCGGACTGGAAAGGTAGATGTAGGTGGATTCTGTAACTCCTCATTCAGAAAAGGATAGGCAGGGTGAACAGACTCAACAGGTAGGGAACTCTGCACGACTGCCACTCTCCTCCACTCCTTTACACAATCCCCGTAGAGGGCCCCTGTTAATCCTGGTTTCCGCTCGGTTTCTAGGGACTCATTTCACCATGCTCAGCTCCTCTGTTTTGTAGCATTGCTTCTGAGAGGTTAGAGTAAGGCTCAGTGACCCTTTCGGCTGTTGTGTGTCAGTGCTCAGGAAGGTATGGAAACTTTATTTACAGGTGTGGTTGGAGAGCATCCTCCCTTCGGTAGAAATATTTTAGCTTTTTATGTGGCACCCTTTGGTTTGCTCTTGAATATGTTGTCTATGCCTGCCCACTCTCAAGTTTTTTCACCAACCATCCATCCATCCAAACAGGTACTTCTAGAGTAAATTATTTAAGGAGGACACTACTCCTGTAGACCTGATGGGAAGGAGCCTTCAGCTGCTGGCACTGCTTATCAATGATTGGAGAAGCTGGTGAGACAAGCTAGGCCTTGAGGTTCCTATTGAATTGTTGATGACCAGAGATTGTTTTGAGAGTAAGAGGATGGTTTTTCGTACATCGGGCTTCAGCTATGACATTGAGTGTTATCTCTACGTTCTCTTTCATCCTTATTAAAGGGATGTGTTCCTCAAAGCTCTTGTGTTAGCGACCCTTGAATGGAATGAAGTGTAACAATGAAGTCTATGCAGAATCGGGGCAATGCATGTGCACGGCTCCTTCCACTCCTATGCTATCCAGCTGTTTCCCATCATCTGTGCCTTGATGGGAGTCTATGCGCTTAGGCAGCTGCAAACGTTGCATGGTTCTAACCCCCACCGATGTCTCTTCACCCACTTCATTCTGCTCCTCACATGCTTCACAGGTTTGAATTAAGGCAATCCTGCTCTTGCACATGGCCCTTCTCTGCCTCTGACAGATGCACACATTATGTCTCTAAATTCCTCGGATCTGACTGAATTTGGCCACTGGTGATGTGGTTTGTTTTATGGCTCTCCAACCATGTCTTTAATGTTTGTGAACTCTTAAATATTTGGCACCTGGGTTTGTGGAAGAGTAGTTGGGGAAACAAGCTAAATTGTAGTCCCCTACATTCCCCATCTGCCCATTCACTCCTTTACATCTGTAATAGAGGTAATTGGAAGCTAATAATCATTCAGCAACATTATTTATTAGGATTTTTAAAGCGCCCATCAACCCTAAGGCATTGTGGCGCTGTTACATTGAGGATAATTCAGAACGCAGTGGATGCATTATTGCTGGTTACAGTAAATTAAAGGAACAGTTACATGATTGAGAATTGTAGGTATAGTACAGAAGAGGAGCATACTTAGTTACATTTGTCTGTGGGCATAGCTGTGTCAGTTGAATAGTGTGGTCTTGAGGACTTTGTGGAAGGTGGAGAGGGAGGTTTTGGCGCAGAGGGGAGGGCATTCCAGTGAGCATCTCTCCTAGTTTGGGTGATGTGGTCTCTCTTAGGGATATTGGGGGCTGCTCTGAGCGCGTTGTTCTGCACGGTCTGAAGCCGGTTTAAGTTTTTTTCAGAGGTGCCTACTAGGAGGGCATTACAGTAGTCCAGTTTGGCGCCTATGGTGTGTCTAGCGATGGAGAGGCAGTTCTGTTTGGTTAGGTATGGTTTGACTAGGCTTATTAGTTTGGTGGTGAGGGCGGAGGCAATAGCATTGACCTGTCTGTCCATGGATAGTGTGGCATCTAGGTGAACTCCTAAGGTCTTAACGGATGTGGAGACTGGGATTAGTTCACTCTAGTTGTGGCAACCCTGAGCAGATAGGCCTACCTTTAGTGAAATAATTTTGTAGCCTTCTGGGCCTTCACCTATGCTTCTGTCTGCGACACTGTTTTGGCGATTTTGTACGAAGCACTGCTTATCTGGGCTACCAGTCCGTAACCCGAGGCACCACTTTGGTGCTGCTGCAGCTTGGCTTCTGTCAAGGCCTTGTTTTGGCGGCATGCTGGGCATTTGCATGAGTCACTGCACGGACTGATTTCTGCAAATAGTTTTCCCATGGAGTTGTGCTGGAGGTTAGCCACTGGTGCTGGAACCAAGGAGCCAGTGTGACCTACTGAAGACAGATCACTGATGTCACTTCTTGGTTCGGAGGCGAATCTGGTGGGTTTTCCCTCCAGGTGTCTTTGGGTCATGATTACAGAACTCATTTCACATCCTTTCATGAACTCACGGATATCGAGCTATATAGCAAGAATGCTGTCCTTTTGGCCAAACAATTCTTGAACAAGAGAGGTTTTTTTTTAATCTTTATCCCGCTCCCCTTCACTTGTGTAAATGCGGTTTGGAATCTGGATCACAATGTGTCTATCTACTGCTGCCCATGTAGCATAATTGGATAGCACAATGGTTGTCGGGGTAGCTGGCAACAGGTCGGGAATTAAAGACAATGGGCCTCATTACAAGTCAGTCGGTCCGGAAACAACGGTGGCGGTAAATCCGGCTCCACTGTTGTTTCCATCCCGGCTGATTCCGAGTCCTGCAGGAGGGAGGTGTCACTCCCACCAGATCTGACCTGGCCGAAGTAACACCACCCGCTTGCAGGCGGACATGGAAACACCGGCTCTGTCATAGATGGAACCAGTGTTTCCATGGTCCCCATCCCTATGGAGTCCAATGGGACTCCATGGGAATGGGGATTTACAAAATTCTGCCTCAGGAATTACCGGGTCGCCGGGGTTGTATTGCCCTGGTGTTTCCGGCAATCATGGAGGCTGAATGGTATTACCAGTCTTACTGCAGCCTGCCGGTTTTTCCCGCACGGCTACTGCAGGACTCATAAGGAGGCCCAATGTCTCTATCTACTGCTGCCCATGTAGCATAATTGGATAGCACAAAGGTTGCCAGGGTAGCTGGCAACAGGTGGGGAATTAAAGACAATGTTTTGGTGTTGGAGCATAAAATGTCTGAAGCCCCGCTGGAGAGGCATTTCCTCGGGCTGTGATTTACGCTGAAGCCCCACAGGTCCACCTTGATTTTAAGTGTCCGGTTACGCTTGGTATCCAAAGCTTTTCAGCTTTTGGTTGTGTCCGCCTTTGGGATTTCCAGTTCACGCAGATCCCCCAGAGCAGTAGAACTGAAATGAGTTGTATCTGAATCAAGGAATTCTGATCCTTGATGCAGGAATCTGACAGCATAAGAAACAGAGACTGGGATCTGAAAGGTGAGGTGTTGACTGGTCTTTTTCTCTACCAGACTAAGGTTATTTTTCGATCTGTTGAATTCAGTTTTGTTCTGGTTGTGTACGTTAATTGCTTCACCCACTGAATTGTGGTTCCTATGTCCTTGTTTTTCTGTTAGGATTGGCTACGGGTCATGATACAGTGATCCACATAGGGCTGTCTTGTAGATATTTCAATATTTAAGAGAATTCAAGAGCAGTGACTTTCCTTATTGGTACTCTGACGGGCCATTACATGAATTGCTTGACCGTGTTTTAGCCTGCTCATTGAATCCTAATTTGTCCTCTGTTTCTTGTTGGTGTAGTAGGAGTCCATTTGAGCTCCTGTATTGATGTTCACAGCAGTTACTAACATACAAACGTGTGTACGTGGTTGCTGGTAATTTGGCAAAGTGAGTTGAAGAGTTGTAGGCCATTTAATTTGTTCCACATTACACCATTCCTTCAAGCGAAAGTGAAATTGGGGGTTTAAACCATCTTTATTGATGAAAAGGGTTTCAGAAAAAAGATGAACCTGCTACCCTTTGCCCATTCTTCTGGGATGGAGGTGAGGTTCCATAGGTTGGTCCTGAAGAGGGCTCTGGGTTTGTGTGTGTACAAGGCAGCCGTGCAGAGTAAAGTGCATCTGAACCACACATTAGTGTCCAACACAGCCTATTCCAGAATAAGGACTCGAAGGGTCGACCACAATAGGCAACTGGGATAGTCAGGGGGGCTACTCTGCAGGCAAAACCCAAAAAAGACCATTTCATTTTGTCATTTGTATAGCGCCTATCACAATTGGTTTAGGTCACAATGCGCTGTAGGTTCAACGCCCTCGGGAGGGACCGATGTCCAAGCTCTGGGAAATTCGAGGAGCTGCTGGTATGCATGTGTGCATTATAGCCAATACGTGGATATGAAGGGGTGTCCAAGTCCCTGCTAAATACCCATGTCTAGTGGATGGGTGCAGAGAGGTAGTCTAGATTGCTAGTCTAGAGGGGGTATGCGAGAGGATAGTCATTATGTGTGTAGCTACAGTTAGAATTTTTGTCGTGAAGGGTACCTGCATTCTTATGGCAAAAGTGTTGTGCAAAGTATCTTTTGAATTGTGTATGAAAGCAGATGTGTGCGAGTCAGCAACCGTGCCTTTGGCTAAAATTCCATGAGCATGGAGTGCGATAGGTTTAGATTCATTGGCTACATTCAAACTAATGCCTAGATTCTATATGTTCGCCATAATCTAAAAACATTTAGTGTTAATGTAGTTTAGTGGCTACTTTCTACCTACATCCAGCAATAATACTGAGGCTAGATTCAAAAAGCACCTATAATGAAACAAATCACACTGTTTTCATAAATTCCAACATTTTTCTAAGTGCAACACACTGGCTACCCTCACAACTCCTCCAAGGGCAAAACATTGGCCACCCCAGAATTCCCCCAAGTGGGACATATAGGCCATCTTCAGATTTCTTCCAAGTACAAAACATTGCATACCCCGAGAAATCTTCTAGGTGCAACACATTGGCTACCTTCACAATTCTTCTAGGTGCAACACATTGGCTACCTTCACAATTCTTCTAGGTGCAACACATTGGCTAACTTCACAGTTCTTCTAGGTGCAACACATTGGCTACCTTCACAATTCTTCTAGGTGCAACACATTGGCTACCTTCACAATTCTTCTAGGTGCAACACATTGGCTACCTTCACAATTCTTCTAGGTGCAACACATTGGCTACCTTCACAATTCTTCTAGGTGCAACACATTGGCTACCTTCACAGTTCTTCTGAGTGCAGATTTAATTCAGTGGCTACATATTGCAGTAACTACACTCGAACATTGCAGAGGATCGAAGCATTGGCTATAACACAATAACTTCCTTCACAGTTCATCCAGGTACAGTACTTTGACTTTTCATATAAACTCATCTAACTCTGAACTTCAAGTCGGCACTAAAATTCAAAGCACCTAAGTTAAGCTAAGTCGTTGATTTTACACAAGGAAACAAAGCAGTTGTCTTTTACCTGATGGTTGCTGCGGACAGTTTTGGGGCTTGGCTGGGGGTGCCCCAGGCGAACTGGGTAAACTGGGAATGGGAGCGGCCCTTTGCCCTGGCCCTTAGCTGGCTGCCTCTGCAAAGCTGCCCTGGAGAAGTTCCTAAAGTAGGCTGTTCCACCCACGTGGGTCTGTGCAAGTCTATCCACACTGGTCTGGGTGAGCAGAGAGGCAAAGGGCTTTGCAAATAAATAAATGCAGCTTGAACGGAGTGGGCAGCTAACAAATCAAAATAAAAGAAGTGCCTGGACGCAAGCAGGGATATTGAGTGAAGGGGAGAGGCCAAAAAGGAGAGGGGCTGAGGGGAGGCACACACCGGCAGGTGTTTTCACTCAGCCTCCACGCTACAAAAGGGTGAGCCATCCAATAGCCAAGGGACACTAGAGCTTGAAATCCGATTTAAAAACAGTTCTTAAAAAGATAATCAAAAAGGAATTAGGAATCACAAGGTACAATACAAATAAATCCAAAAAAATCCTGGGAAGTGTTCTAAAGAATTGACTGGTCAGGATAGTCACCTTCAGAACAAGACCATCCGGACTCTTGTTTCAAAAGAAGCCGTAAACAGCACTCAAGAGCAGAGGTAAACATTTCAATTTGCAAGCTACTAGCAAGGTATAAAAAGTCACTTGCTCAATTCTCTGCATGCGCACAGCACGCAATTTATTATCCTCCAAGAGTCAATTATCACTCTCCATTGGCGAGTGCACGTTTGAGGCCTGCTCAAGAGGAAACGCCCAATATGCAGAGAACTCGGCCACACAATGAAATCGCGATTGTCAGGTAGGTGGCAAAGTGCAAAGTCCTCATTGCTAACCTTCTTTACAGTGTGTATTCCCTGAAATGGGCATGAGGGTCACTGGGAGGAGACATTGGCGCAACTTTAGTACAGTACATTTGGATGCGCTCCAGTAGCAAGGTAAGGAAAACAAGACGAAGCCTGTAGGAGACATTATCCTGAGACAACTGGAGGACTGCCATTCTGCTCGATTGAGGGAACAGGAAACCATAAAGTGAAAATGAGTCACACCTTAACCGATGTAACTAAAGCTCTATGCACACTTTTGAGCATCAAAACAATGCTAAGTATATCTTTCTGTGTTTTTCTTGTATACACTTTAATAAAATAATGTAATTTCGTACATAAACTTCTTCAAGAAGATTATTATGTTCAATACAATGATATTCACTGATCCAGCAACCTCAATCGGGTATATTCAATCGTTTTCAACTTTGTAATCATTGCAACATTACATTTCTATTGTGGTTATTTCATAACAGAATTTTGAAATTCAAAATTTCTTTTTTTAAGTAAGAACACATCTGTTCAAAAGTCCATTTGTGTGAGATCAATCTAGATATACATATAAATAGTTGATTTTCCGGGTATATCGCCTCGTCTCCTGCACAACGAGTTTCAGGCGTATTCGCCCTTCATCAGGTGTGGACAAATTCATACATTTCTGTGAATTAAAAAAATATATAAACATATCTATTTACTCCGTTCATTATCTTTGCTTCCTGTTGTGATTAATAGGCTTCATGGGTAAAAACTCGAACCTGTTCTCCTGCAAGTTGGAGGAATGTCTCCTGACTGTACCGAAATCTATTCCAGTTTTCTTGTATTATCAGTTTTTTCACAAATCGGATCTGAAAATAAGTCAGTTGCTCACATGAGAATTGTAATGATAGGAGGGCTAGAAATGGGATCAGTCGCTATGTTTTAGCACTGTGTCCCACTTCTAAGCCCTGATTTTCGCTAGTGATCATATACTTTCATTTTTATGGTTTTTGCGCTCACCTCTATTAAAAGGTTGATTGGGGTTGCACTCGATGCTGTCTACAGTCTGTTTGGCTCTAACGTGAGAGTGATGGAGATTAGGATTCCTCGCTTGATCACATAGTCTGGTCTGCAATCCTTCCTGGCAGAATCCTATGGGTGGTGAACCCCTTTTAGTACTGTGTTTATTAGTCCCTGAGGTTACTTTCATAATTAATGGAAATTAGATGGTAAGCTCATTCCATGAATTTCCCACAAGTACCAGCATGCAGATTTTCTTTCTACAATCAGTTTCTGAAAGCTCTAGGACCTTGGCCCGGAGGTTCCAGCATGCAGCATTTCTCAATGTCTCTAGGAATTATGCCTTCAATTTCCAATATGCAGCATTTTTCTGTACAATCGGTTCGACAAGCAAGTAACTTGGAGACTTGACCTTCAGGTTACAGCATGCAGCGTACATCTTCAATTTCTAGGTTACAGCCATCAGCCTCTCTTTTTGGTCCAGTAGCTTTCATGTAGCTCCTCCTTCACTGTATAATTGGGCAGCCACGAACCTCTCTCCAGCCTGTGTTCCGCAACCCTATGGGTCTTCTCTTTCTGGCCCACTCACTTATGCTGACCTCTGTGACAAAAACCCCTAACCTGTCTTTGGGACCGGCAGTGGGGTTGTCAGAAGGGCCAGGAGCTTCCCCATGCTAATGCATGCTAGAACCAAAGGCATACAGGGAAATCACAAGACCACCCAACTGGGTCCCCACACTAAGGCAGGGGCAGTCAAAGGAGAACTTCCACAGCCATAAACACCAATGATATTCCCCAATGATACTTGGGTTAAAGGGCTCAGGTATAAATCCCTTGAGGAGGCATCTGAACACCCAGCATAGGGATTAATTCCTTTCCCTACATGGGAACAGAGTAGCAACCTTGTGAATTCACCAGCACGTTAATAAATACATGTATTTCTTCAGCACAGCAGCCAAAGGAAATATTTAAGAGAATGTGTCCTACTAACACAGACCATTTGAGTCCTGTCGATACAAAGCTGTAATTGAACAACAGAAAGGATTAAATGAAATTTACATGTGTTAACTGCTGATAGAGAAAACAAACACTGTTCTCGAGAAAGCCAGAGCTTAATGAAAGGTTCCTCTTAATACCAAACAGTGATCCTTGCTTACCAAAGGTTCCCCTGACTTTGGTTTTGCAGGCGAGGAAAACAGACTGACTCACTTCAAAGAAGGCAATATCAGCATGGTTCGCCAACCCGCCATTTCAGCCCACACACCGCGCAGTTATAGAACAGGCCAGCCTACACTACATGTGTGCACTACATAGATGCAATCCAGGACTTCCAGCAGTGCCCCTTGTATGAAAAAATGTATGAAGAAAAGCTTGCTGAATTAGAGTGGGATGTTCAAGAATAAGCTGAAGGAAGGTGTTTGGTGGGTTGAAGGAGATATTTGGAGGTCGGAGATAGAAAATTGTTTTAAGTAGAGCGTTACCAGCTGGAGAGTGTCTTATTGGAGGAACATTGTCATCAGGAAGTTGCATTAAAGGAGGAGGTGGAGGTTTACCATCTGGAGGGAGTTATTGAGAAGGTTTGAATGAGAACTATTAACATCTGGGGAGAGTTACATTGAGGAGGTTGGAGTGAGAGTTGAGGAGATTGCAAGGAGAATTATTACCATCTGCTGTGTTTTTATTATTATTTATTTCTTCTTCCGTGCATCACGCCCATAGGCCTCGGTGCACACATAAAAGAAAACAATCAAACCACCAAAGCAGTCAAGGTCAAAAGCAATCATAAACCCATCAGATAATATAAATACATGAATAAAAACACATCAGTCATTAGCATGAAATATAGGTGTGTATTGCTTTCTTAACACTCAGTGCAGTTTGTGCTGCTCAAAGGGTAGATGCTAAACTGTTCCATTGGTCAGGTGCACACACATTAAAGCTCATTCCACTGAATTCTTTTGTTTTTTGTTTGAAACGAGGTTGAAAAAGCTTATATCCCCCCATTATATTGCAACAATCTTGAAAATGTTGGTTGCTAATCTAGTGTTCTTTAGGTGAGTAGGAAAACGGTGGCATCACGCAGCCGATGAGCAAGATAGCTTGGGGCATTTCCTGCATGACATTTGTATGTGAGAGTAAGAATTTTGTGTGAAATCCTGTCTGACAGGCAGCCAGTGGAGTGACTTTCTTGCTTAACAAATATGATCCGTCCTGCCCAATCCACAAACTGCTCTTACCGCACCATTTTGAGCAATCTGCAAGGTCTTAAATTGGCTTTCGATGTTCCTGCCAGTAGGCTGTTACAGTAGTCAATTTTCGAATTGACCAAAGCACACGCCAAACAAGTATGGTTGTTAGCAGAAAGATATGGCTTAATCTGCCTGGACAACTTGATGATATACACACATGTGGATCTTAAATGCGCAATATGCTTCTTCATGTTTAGATTGTAGTCAAATTGCACTCCCAAGGTCTTAACGGATGATGCCACTGGAATGTTACAGTCAGTGATCTTAAACTGACCTCAACTCTTATCTAATTTGTTCAGATGCTGAGCCGACCCCACAATAAGCAATTCAGTCTTGCTGTTGTTGAGTGCAAGGGAGTTCATGCCCATCCAGGTCTTAACTAACGAGCATGTTTGATTTACGATAGATGAGTTGGAATCATAGTTCAAAGTCAGCTCGATGATGATATGGGTATCATCTGCATAGTTGGTGTACTTACCCACAACACTATCAAGAAGTCAAATAAAGGGCAGGTATAGAAGTTAAACAGTGCTGGGGATAAGTAGGACCCCTGTGGAACACCACAAAGTAATGGTGCTGGCGGTGCTTTAAATTCTTCAATTAAGACCCACAATAGGTGAGGACCAAGAAAGGATCCGATCCAGGATGTAGCAGTATCAGAGCTGTTCATAATCTTGGTTAACCTCTCAAGCAGCAAAGCATGGTCCACAAAATCAAATGCTGCGAATAGGTTGAGAAGCATTAACAAGGCCATCCAGCCTTTGTCAATGATCTCCGCTATATTGGCCCTCAGATCGAGCAAGGCTGTTTCAGTTCCATGCCTTGACCGAAACCCAGATTGATGACATCCAAGTAGACTGTTCATTTCAAAATGTTCCTACAGCTGCTGGTAGGCCGTCCTATCCAAGATATTTAAAAGAAAATGGACGTTTGTAATTGGACAGTAATTACCTGCAACTTCAGAATCTAACTTCTGTCATGATGCCTACCCCCAGGCATCCGGACCAAGCCCATCAGCCCCGGGAGCAGGCATCTAGACATTTAGTAAAACCTCAGCAGCCCCGGCTAGGGGCTACCTGGGTTCAGTCCAGGCGCCTTAAGCGCCAGGCTCATAGTAGAAATCAGTCCTGGCGCCTAAGGCGCCAGGCTCATAGTCATTACTTACCTCAGGCAGATCATGCTGCAAATGACTCCAATCCAACATGAAGCCTGAAAGGGACTATTTTTCTACAGGGACTATTTTTTACTCGGGTGTGGTTCTAGGGACTTCTTACCTGGGGCTACTTTTGAGGCTATTTAAACCACGCCCGACCAGCAACACACGCTTCGCGTTATTCTGCATCCAGCAGCGTAACTCTCACCGTGCCTGCAGCCTGCATCCAGTCTTCTGCCACGCCCGCCTCGAATCCGGAGCTCCTAAAACAAAGAGGAAAGAAAGGGACAAGGTTAGAAAACAAACTTATTTCTATTCCACACCTGATTCTGGATCCATCTCGTCTCCGGACCTGTAAAGAACATCATTTCTGCACGCGCCGCACCTCCAGCTGCAGCGCCGCGCCATACTCGCCAGTCTTCACAGCATCCTTCAGGTCGGAGCTGCCTCCATCATTTCTTCGCCGAACTTCGGCACCTAGGAGACAAAAGAAAACCACAAGGTGAGCCGAGGGAACCAACAAATATAATTCTTACCACCATAGACTTACCTGATTTACCACCAGAGGCATCCTTTTGTGACTCTCCATATTTTCACGTGCCGCATCTGTGAAGAGAGACAAAACACATTTTCCACGTGCAACATTTACCAGACAGCGCCGGGTAATATAGACTCTTACCTGAGCGCCACCAGCTGCCACAAGAGCATCTTTTCACGAGCCAGCTGCAAGACAAGAAAGGAAGGGGGGAACAAGAGTGAACATTGGACATATTGAACTCTATGAACTTAATACTTACTGGTCCTCACCAGGAACCTCAGAGTCAATACTTTCCGGAACTCTCCCGAGCCTTCAAACCAGTGAAGTAACTGGAATCGACGCGCCCCTGCAAATCCACGCAGGATGGAGAGCTCATCTTTCAAGAATATAAGGTGAGATTGCTGTGAGGGCATTTCGGAGGTGATTAGTTGGGGAGGACTGTGGGGGTGCCATCACTTGAATCCACAAATGGCTAAATCCATCTCTCCACTTGCAGGAGAATATTTCTACTGGTTAAGCAGACATGATTAGGTGGGCAGATCCAGTCAGTCATCGCTGCACTACGCATCACGTGGGTGGAGACCGCAGCTGTCCGGGTCCGACCGACGCCCCTGTGGGAGCCAGGTGAGCGTAACACTTCTCCTTTTTTAGTAGTGGGGTTACCCAAACCTCTTTTAAACACATCGGAATGATTGAGGCCACAAAGGAAGAGTTAACAATGTTAGTAATCAATGGCATAACAAACGTAATAGCACCCTTGATTACACTTGCGGAGCATAGATCACCCTTACATGAATTCGGCTTTAGGCCTGAGATGATCTCAAAGATCTCACTTTCGGTGAACTGCTGAAAAGTAAACTTTGGTGGACAAACATTAGTAATGCTAGAGCTGCTATGTTCCAATAAGAGGGAAGGAGAGAAGGAGGGGCGGAGGGAGGGAGCGCCCTGCACACCTTCCTGATGAATCTTAATGCTATATAGGTGTTGCTCAGTTTTCCTACTGATGGAGAGGGATAAAGTTACCAGCACTAAGAAGGGAGTACTTGGAGGTTGGAGGAGAGAAATATTACCCTCTGAGAAAATGGATGGGGGAAAGCTGGACAGGTATAGGGCTGCAGGACTTGAGGAAGAGGGTGGAGCACAGGCACCCCTACTAGCCAGTGATACTAGCAAGGTTCCAACAGAACGGTCAGTCCAAGGTAGACTTCAGAGATGATGGGAAGTATGAGGTGGTGAAATCTCACTGTGGTGGGAGGGGCATTGAAAGGGTAGCAAGAATGGGGGTTGTCTTTGGCACAAGGACTCTACCACATGGAGGTGGTCTGGCAACACTGACACGCTTGAGCACATCCCTGAATCCCTGAAGACCTGTGTATGAAAAATCCCTCCACCCTTTCTGTTTGTAGAGAAGAACCAAGACCTTTGCTAAACTGGTGTCACCTTGGCCCCAGAGATCCCTGACTATTGTTTTGTCACAAGTGGTCCGGGAACCCTGTAAACTCGCAACCAGAAGACAAAGACCAAGGTAGTCCTCCGGCCACCAGTTTGGGCAAGGACGAGCCTGCCTTTCGAACTTTGTAAGAGATTATTTTCTCACAATTCATTACTTGGGGTTCATCTTCTACTTTTGTTGCTTTAAATGTACTTTGAGGGACTGAAGTTCTTTTATGCTTCACCACCTCATCATTGGCTTGTCTCCCCTGTCATGGTCGGAAGTGTTGAACACCCAAAATAACATTCACTCTGCTGAACTTAAGCCTATTTTTAGTTGCTCATTTCTACTGCTATCAGTTGCGCTCTTTTCTCATTCATCACTCTCCTGATTCACTTTATTATTTATTTGCTTGATAAACCACTTGGGACATTCCAATCAAACTTATCTTGAGTCCACACTTTGGCCGCTTGTGACGCCTCCCTGACCTGCAATGTCTGTTGTGAAGAGTCAGGAATGAAACTCGGACACAAGTGAACCATGATTGTGGTTAGACTTTTATTGAAAATAAAAGCAGTTGGGGAAAATGCCTCTTGTTTCACTACCGAAAGCAAAAACTAAGGATCCATCTGTGTCAGAATGTCCAAACCAAAACTGTCCAAAGTTCTATTCTGATCCTCACTCTATAAGCTAACTCTAAGGTGAAAAGGAAAATGTCTTTAACTTTGGGTGGTTTAGAAAAGTGTTCATAAACAAAGAATACATGTCTCCAAACAAAGTTCTTCAAGGATGAAGGTCCTTGCTCCAGAGGGCAGTTCCCTTCTCCTGAATTCTTCTTTACCCCTTGAGGTTTTATACACAACAGTTCTTTAGGCCTCTTGTGTCCAATTAAAATGCCAGTAAAAACACTGTCTGCCTTTGTAATCTTTAGCATGATAACCTGCCAGCTTCAACTTTGGTTAGACCTCAGGCATCCTTCTAGAGGTTGATGAACAAGGTTGCTGATACCCTGGGGTTATCGGCTCCATCCAGACCGAAAGTCCAGTTTGTATTGATGGATATCTTGGACGAAGTTCCCTGAAAAGGAGACCTTGCTACCGTTTAAGGAAGCTTTAGAAGCTCTGGTGTTGGAGGGGCGGGAGAGACCTGCCTCTACACCTGCAGTCGACAGACCTGGCAAGAAAACATTGTCCAGCTCCATCTGATCCAGCCTTTTTTGTTCACCCATTCCTCACCTTAAAGAACTTAGGGGTTCAGACTGTGACAGCAAACTTGAGGATATCCACGTCTGGAAGAGTCTGGGAGTATTTTGCTCGGCTCAAAGCAGCATTCGTTGTTGGTTCCTGCTGCCTGCCCTGCACACTGGACTGCCTTCCATCTGAGGGGCTGTCCCTCCCCGGGTTCCAGCTTGGGATTGGTCTGCCACCATCTGGCCCCACCCCCTCCTCCCCCCTGTCATCATGCCGGAAGGGATTAAAATCCTTCCCAGGGCAAAGTTAATGTGCTGCTGTCTGCGGCTGTCCACAGCGGGCAGCAGCTCCTTAATTTATCTTTCAATATGCTACATTTTCCCATCTTAATACTTCTTCTGTTTCTCTTTCTTTCTCTGCGTTAGTTTCTCTTTTCTTAGTCCGGATATCAACCACTCCCTGCGCCTGTGCCCCCCTGTACCGCAATTTCCTGCTCTCCCACTGCTATTCAATCTTGCTCTATGCCTCCTGCGGGCACTCCTTCCTTTTCATTGTCCTGACTCTCATCGCAACCTGGACAATCGTATCCATCCTCCTGTCGCCGATTCATCCAAGACACTGAATTTTGCACTCTGGAATCATCCCTTAACAAAGAGCATTCCGTGCTTGATATTTTTCTTGGTTCTGTTTTCATTTCATGTGCATTATCGAAACCTTGATTTCAGCTACTAATAGTGCTATTCCTGCTTCTCTTGCCTCCTCTTCTTCCTTCTTTTCTAACCCCCCTCTCTACCTTTCTGGCCAGGGCAGTGGGGCTGGTATTCTCTCCCACTCGCTCTCGGACTCTGCTTCTCTGAGTCGTCCTTCCTTTTCTTCTTTTGAATATCATCTCACTTTCTTTTCTTCACCTTCGCCCCTTAATTGTATGGATATCTATCGCCTACCTTGCCCTGTCTCCTCTTTTTTGTGACAATCTCGATGCACTTCTGTCTTCTCTTCTTTCAGTTAATTCTCCCTTCTTCTTCCTCTTTTCTATTCTTGACTCTTCACCTTTTTCCGCTTCCTACTCCCGCCTCTTATTCTTCTGGCTCTTCTGTCGATCTTATTTTCTCTTCTATTTACTCTTCTAGATCTATTCTTCCACTTTATTCTTCTGCTCATTCCGTTCTTGCTTTTTCATGTGTTCTGCCATCTTCACCCGTTTCTTATCCCTCTTCCTCAACTTTTCTCCACTCTCATCTCTATTCTTTTCTCATCTCTCCCTTTTCTGCAGCACTCTTCACTACTCCCCTCCATTGATCTCTTTTTTTCCTTTATCTGTTGACTCTGCTTCTACTCTTCTGTTCTCGAGCCTTAAGTATGCCTTGAACTTCTCGATCCCTCCTCTCCCTTCTCTCCTCGAAAACCATCTCCCAACCCTGGATGACCCCCTGCTCTCCGCTCTGCTTGTCGCTTTCGGGGTAGGGCTGAGAGGCGCTGGTGTAAATCCAGGGAATCTAGTGACGTAGATCTGCTGTCTTCTCTTCATTCGATCTATGACTCTATGCTGCTCTCAGCTAAACAAACCTATTTTAATGATCTATTTGCCTCCCTTTCATCGCATCCTCGCCGGCTTTTCCTGAATCTCAATACGATTCTTTCCCCTCCTTCTCCTGGCCCCTCTTCTCTTTCATCTGTTTATGCCTCTGATTTTGCTAATTATTTCTCTTCAAAAATGTCTCTTCTTTGTTCTTCTATTTCGTCCTCATCTGAGATTTCCTTCCCTACGTCTCCTTCTCAGTCAGCTTTTATGGACTCTTTTTCTCCTCTTTCAGACTCTAATACACTACTCTTTCTACGTGCTGCCCATCCTACTGCAGACCCCTGTGACTCTTCCTTCTCTTATTCCTTTGGTCTATTGCTCTCCCGTTCCTTTCCTTACTGCTCTATCTAATTCCTCTCTCTGATCTGGTACTTTCCCCTCTATGTTTAAACATGCTCCTATTCCCCCCTATCCTAAAAAATCCCTCCATTGATCCTTCTATTCCCTCTAACTTGTTTCGTATTTCAGTTCCCTCTAACTTCCAACCTATTTCACGTCTACCCTTTCTTTTGAAATTACGGGAGAAAATTGTTTATTCTCAGGTTTGTAGTTCCATTTCTGCACACTCACTACTTACCTCCGATCAGTCCAGGTTCCAGGTTTTTCATTCTACTGAGACTGGTCTCCTTGCTGTGCCTGACACACTCCTCTGTGCTCGTTACTCCAAACGTTCATCTCTCCTCGTTCTTGACCTATCGGCTGCATTCGATACAGTTGATCACTCTATTCTTCTCTATTCTCTTAGTCATCTTGGCTTCTGCTCCTCTGTTCTTGACTGGTTTCTTTTGTATCTCTCTCAACGCACCTAGTCAGTTTCCTGGAGTCGCCTTTCATCCCCTACTCTTCCTCTTTCACATGGTGTTCCCCACGACTCTGTCCTGGGCCTCCTACTCTTCATTATATGCTATTCCTCTTTCTTCCATTTTCTCTTCCTTTGGGCTTCCCTATTATGCAGATTACACACAGCTTCTCTCCTTTACTTCATTCTCCGACTCTATTCACTCGACTCTTTTCGAATGATATGCTCTCCATCCCTTCTTGGATTTCTTCTCACTGTCTTCACCTTAACCTGTCTAAAACAGAGGTTCCTTTCTTTCCTGCATTTACCAACCCCCCATTTATCCCCCATCTTCTCTTCCTATTTCTGCTTCCGCTGCAATCCGGGTGCTATCTTTGACACTTCTCTTTCTTTTTCTTCTCTTATTTCTTGACTATTGCTATACCTTACTTCTTGGTCTCCCTGCCTTCCATCTTGCCCCTGTTTGTTCCATTTATTGTGCTTCTATTTGTGTATTGTCCACCCTCTTTCCATAATATTTCTGCTGCCTTGCTGCACCTTTACTGGCTTTCCTTTCAGGCTTGTTTGCTTTTTAATTTCCTTGATATTGTTTTTAAATTCCTACACGGTCTGGCTCCTCCCTGTCTTCCTTCCCTTGTTTCTTTCTATGTTCCTTCTCACTCTCTTCACTCTCAATTCCTTTTTCTTCTATCAGTTCCACTTCCTACCTGTGTCTCCTCCCGTCTCAGCTCTTTCCCTTTGTTAGTCCCTAATCCAATGCTCTCCCTCTTTCACTTCATTCTATTTCCTCTCTCCCTTTAAATCACAGTTTAAGGCCCATCTTCTTTCGTCTTCTTAATCTCCATGTATTGCATTTTATTGTATTGTTATTGTTCTTTGTGCAGCGCTTAGGTGTTAGGCTCTATATAAATACACATTAAAATACAAATACCTTCACTTCTCACCAATTTACAGAGTAAGAGACTGGACACTTGGGGGAAAAAAGATGTGTGCCTTGGGCCATCTTGCTCCCTGACATTGAATGCCTCCTGTCCTCTGGCAACGTTCTCTTTTGTCCTTTGATACACAGTGGCCAAGATGCAGGATGGCAGGGAGACTTGTTGCCAGATCTTGCAGTTAAGTCTCGACTCAGCTGACTGTGTCAGACGCTCCATGGCCATGTGTACAGTAGTGCGACATCAATCATGGATGAGGACATCAGACTTTAGGCACCATGTACAGGCAAAACTAATGGATTTGCCCTTCGATGGGCGTAACCTGTTTAGAGCCATGGTCAACTATGCTCTACAATGGTTCCAGTCTACCAAAGTGACAAAGTCTTTGGGGTTGGCAGTACAGCAACCTTCTGTGCCATCCCTGAAGGTTTGTGGCTTTAACCACTCTCCTCCTACGCTTAGATGAAAAGATCAGGGGACCCCTTCAAAACTGCAGGGCAGACACTTCACAAGAAGAAGAGGTAGTGTTACCCAGCCGCCACTGTCTCTTCTGCCACCCAGGGTGAAAAACCTTTGCGTGAAATTCTGCCAGAAGTCCCCTATGGGAGGGAGAATTTCCCTGATCGTCATGGAATAGTCTCAAACTACATCCGATGCTTGGGCCTTACAGGTTGTTCAATAGGGTTACTGTCTCCATTTCATTCAGCAGCCTCCAGATCACTTCCCTCATATTACCACCTTGCCTCTGGACACCATCCTCTTGAAGGACGTCCAGCAGCATCTCTAAAAAGGACGCAATACAACTGGTTCTTTGCTCAGAACGAGACAAGTGGTGGTACTCAACATATTTTCTGGTTCCAAAGGAAAAAGGGGCTTGCATCCAATGCTCGATCTGAGGCTTCTGAATTTCTACCTGTGAAAGGACCAATTCAAGATGGTAACTCTAGCCCAGATCCTCAAATCCCTCAATCTGCAGAACTGGTTGGTGTCTCTGGACATTTGGTATGCCTACTTCAATGTGCCCATTCATCAACAGCACAGGAAGTACCTTATGTTCTTTGTATGACCTCCAGCAAACCCTGCCAATGTGGATCATTCTCTGCATCTCAGAATGCTATGATCTTGTTGGGAAGAATGTGCCCGAAGGTCTCGGAACTCATTCTACCAGAAGACTGGCTGCCTCCTCTGCCTTGCAGAGAGGGGGGCCTGTTATGGACATTTGACAGGTGGCTATGGGGGCCTTAATGTATATCTTTGCCAAACATCACTTCCTGGATTCACAGTCAGGGCAGGACACCCTTTTTGGTAGGGCAGTCCTCCAGAGCCATCTGGTATAGTTGGTGTCCTTGCTGTTTGCCCTCCTCCAGATCCACAGACTGCTAGGGGACTCTGTGATAGATGAGGATGAGACGAAAGAATCCATTGGAAGAACAAATGACTTGCGTTTCAGTAATTTTCTTCCTAAAGGATGTTCCTCGCATGGATTCCTCATCTCCCTGCCTACCTGCCCCACTTGGCGGATACCTAGTACACCTTTAGTTCTGAGGCTCCTTAGTGTCAAAGTGCTAAGGAAAAAGGGTGTAACTAAGGTCACGGGCGCTGTGCCTCAATATATGCTGGCCCCAACATCATTTGTGCTGTGGATAGGATATCATAGATGAGGAATCTATGGGAGAAACATCCATCAGAAAGAACATTACTGAGAGGTAAGTAATTTGTTCTTCTCCCTTGTATGTGCCCCGCCCCCAACAGCTGTAAGGTATTCACCACTTATTAATTGTTTTATTAACAATTATCTAAAACAGGGAGTACAACGGACATCAACGGCCGTTCGCTCAAGTCCCATCGAGAACTCTCAAAGCATTTCATAAATAAATCCATTTATATAGTAAAAACTCTTCATCATTGATGTCATACTAAGTGGGGGAATAGGATTGTGATTGGGTCTCTAAGGTCAGGTGGAAAAGCTACGACCTCCCCTAGTGCAGGTCATCCTCAGTGTCATAAAATACATGACGTTTCATTGGCTTTGAAACTATAGGGCTCTTTGCTAAGTGGCTTTCTGATTGGTTGGCATGCTTGTAGCCTTCTGGAATATTCCATTCGCTAGCAGCACGCAAGATGGAAACCCAGGTGTTTGTGGGTGGACTTGACCATGCCTCCCCACCCAATTAGCCCAACATCCATCATCACTCCTGCTGTCTGCCATTCGAATTGTCTTGCAAAGTATCACTGCACTTAAGAATAGAAGGGAGGGTGAGCATGGTCTAATCTTCAAGTCTTGGTGTAGTTTGCCCAAAGTCTATTTTCATCTAGACCATGTGACAGGATACAGTTTTAGAGTTCTTTCTTTCTTTCTTTCTTTCTTTCTTTCTTTCTTTCTTTCTTTCTTTCTTTCTTTCTTTCTTTCTTTCTTTCTTTCTTTCTTTCTTTCTTTCTTTCTTTCTTTCTTTCTTTCTTTCTTTCTTTCTTTCTTTCTTTCTTTCTTTCTTTCGTATTTAACACTATTAAATGAATAAAACCTGACACTTCTAGTGTTTTTTCCATTACACCTTAACAGGAGCTCGCCTCGCTTCTCACGTTCGTTTTATCTTCTTGAATGGATAACTAGTTTCTTGGCTGCCCCAACCCTTGACACCGGGCCAGACAAGCTTTCTCAATTCTTCCCTCATCGTCCGCTGTTTTCTTCTACTGCACCACACTTTCAGCCCTTCTGTTCATGGGGTCCTAGTTTGGAACATCCAGATTCTATATATATACATATATATATATATATATAAGAGAGGAGAGAGGGAAGTCCGCACTCTCCGCGGATCGGATGGCAGAATCCAAAAAGGAAAAAAAGCGCAGCTCACACGAGGAAGGTCATAACAAAATTTAATGAAACAAACACAAAAGTGTGTAAAAAAAAACACGGCTGGGAAAGCAGCAGCAACAGAGGCAGGACGCCCGTAGGCACGACCTGCAGACAACACGTTTCACGCTCAACTGAGCGCTTGGTCACGTAAAGGAAAAAAGGACCAAAGCATAGTTATAAAATCATGTAGTCCTTTCACTGTGTCAATGGAACGAAGGGTGCATGGAGGCATGGATTCAATGGCAGCCATATTGTAATGCAGGGGGGGCGGAAATCTACCCATACTGGAGCCAAAAAAGAAATGCGGGATGAGCAAAGTAAGCCAAAAAATAAAGTTCAAAGTGCACAGAATATAAAGGAAGCCCTTAAATAATAAGGGAGGCGACCAAAAGAATGGGCTAAGCCACATGAACCAAACCAAATGCACCCCAAGTTCCACTGTGAATTCCTGGTCGAAAAAGGACAATTACACACACAATAAGTACATAGTGCACTGAAAAAGTTAGATGAGGGTTGCACGTAGAGTAGAATAAAATACATTGATGGTATAAAAAAAAAACCACAATGGGTCAAATCTATGTCGGGATAAAAACAGCTGATTCGTGTATACAAAAGTTAAAACCCAGGCGGTATGTCATACTGGGACTAGAGATGGAAGGCATAAAGTGCAAGTGCAAGCCAGAATCAGCAGCATGAGCTTGTGCAAATAAGCAGAACCAGAATAGCAGCATAAACATGGGCAAAAATTGCAAAATGCATCTCTTAACAGTACAGTACATGAAAAAAGCAACATGTGCAAATAAGCAAAGCCAAAATAGCAATAGCTACATGCGCAAAATACAACTCTACCCTATACAGTATATACGTGATAACTGGAGATAACAGCAAAGGTCAACCTGACAGAACAACTGAAAACGAAATGGCAATCTCAAAGGTACAACCCAAAATTTCAAAAAATGTGCATGAGCTGTGGTACACTCAATGAAATTCGACCAAAAAATCACAATAAAGGAAATTAAGTAATGAATAAACATTTTAAAAACCAAGGACTACAGGTAATGTTTTAAAATTAAGCTGATTTCCTAGAAGGTTGTGACTGCAGCAGCTGAAAAGTGAGACCAATGCCAGTCTCAAACAAATTGAACTAGTAAAGCCACCAATGAAATAAGGTGGAAAAATAGTAATACTTGATGGCCAAGGATAGAACAGTGAACAAACACTTTAAAAGTAGAAGGGGAAAGAACAACTCAAAACAGGCATTGGAATCAGATATGAAATATCAAGAAAAAGAGCGAAGGCAGACCCATGTAGGTATAATGGTGGACCTCAAGTACCCAAAAATGTATACAGCTCCTCATCAAGGTTGTGACCATTGGGGAACTTGGTATCGAAGTCCAAAATAAATCTTGTCTCCAATTGTCTGAGCTTTAAAACATGATCTCCACTGCTTGGTTGGATAGGAACATGTGCCACTGCAAAAAATGTAAGCAAATTTAGGTCATTCCCATGTATCTGCATGAAGTGTTTGGCCATGGGGTATGCGGGATCTGAGTTTTTAATCGCCCTAAGGTGCTGCAAGATCCTTAATTTAAGCTTACATGTGGTACTCCCAACATACCACTTCATGCAGGGACATGAGAGAACATAGACTACAAAAACAGTATCACAGTTCATAGAATGCTTAATGATCTGATTGCATTTGGTGACTGGATGTATGAAAGATTTGCATACAGTGGCATGGGCATAGGCTTTACATTTAGAACATTTGGTAAAGCCTATGGGGGAGACCGCCAACCAATTGGTGAGAGAAGAACTTTTGTTGATGGGTGACAGAAAGCTAGATACTAGTTTGTCTCTAAGCGAGGGTACTCTTTTGTATGTGATGGTGGGACGTTTAGAAAGTAGTGGGCATAGATCTTTATCTAAAATGAGAACACGCCAATGTCGTTCAATAATTCTGTGGACATGGTTAGAGGCATTATCAAACAAGACAATAAGTCCAGGTTCATCATCAGTAGCAGTCCGATCGGACTTAGTGCCATACAATAGTTGATCCCTACACAGTCCACGGGCCTTGGTATAGGCCATTTCTATAGTTCTGCGCTCGTAGCCTTGTTTCACAAAGTTCAGAGCCGCTTGGGCACAGTGATAATCAAATGATACCAGGTCTGTACAGTTCCTCCTATAGCGAATGAATTCGCCATAAGGAATACTGCGTTTGCATGACATTGGATGGCTACTAGTGGCATGCAGAGGTAGACCGGTGTTAGAGGGTTTTTTGTGTAGTGCTGTGTGAAAACCAGATCTTTCAAGGGTCACAACCACATCAAGATAAACAATTTCAGTGGTACCATGGCATTCGGTAAAGCGTAGATTAACCGTGTTAGTATTTATACATTTCACAAACAATTGCCAGTCAGCTTCAGTACCCACCCATATAACAAAAACATTGTCAATATAGTGCCACCAGGCGACAATTTGTGTGGAAAAACGGAATGCGAGCAAATCACTTAGAAAAGTAGCCTCCCACCACCCCATCGTCAGGTTTGCGTATGATGGGGCGAGGATACTGCCCATAGCAGTCCCCCTTACCTGCCGGAAAAAGGAACCCTCAAACAGAAAAACATTGTTGGTCAAACAAAAAAATAACACTCCCAAAATCATGGAACTATGGCCATAGTGATTCAATGAGCGGGTATCTAAAAAGTATTTGCTGGCTCCCATTCCCATTTGATGATCAATCGAGGTGTAGAGGGAAACAACATCGAGGGTTGCCAAAACAAGACCATCCTCCCAAGGTGTATTGGTGATGTGTTGCAAAAAATCCTTAGTGTCCCGCAAGTAAGGAGGCAAACCAGAAACAAAAGGAAATAAAGTATCATCAATAAACTGGGCCAGGTACTGAAGCAAAGAACCACATAAAGTAACAATAGGTCTACCAGGTGGATGAATAAAAGATTTGTGGGTTTTAGGGAGAAAATAAATGGTGTGTACAGTGTGGCAAGAGGGAACAAGAAATTTAACTGTATCATCCTCAATTAGGCCAATATCAACCCACTTAGTGCAGAGGCTATTAAGTTCAGACTGTATGTCACCAAAAGGATTTTTTGATAATTGGGCATAACACAGTCGATCCTTAAGTTGACGATTAGCCTCGGTAACATAATGGACCCTGTCCTGAACCACAATATTCGACCCCTTATCGGCCTGCTTAATAACATATATATATTTTGGCACAAACGCCTGCGGTCTATTCACTACGTATAGCCAGCCTTCATGATTACTTAGTCTACTTGCATTTCAGCATCTCTACAATTATAAAACGACTTGCATTTTCTTCAGTACTCTCCACACGTGTAATCTTCATTCCGCCGATGAAATGTTACTAAATTCTTTACTTCGCCATCAGATTCTATAAGGTCTAATCACCTTCTTCATTGGCATTTCTTCTGTGTGCGTCATTTCTGCTTCATTTGACGTCACTAGTCTTCTCTTTCATTCATCTTCATACTTTTTCTGAAAACCTCCTCTAAGAGACTGTCATTTCTCCGCGGGTACATCATGTATGGCTTTCCCAATGGTTACCGTCTTTCGGGGATTCTTCGCGGAATCAGGACCATTATTGGCATTGTGCACGTCGCAATTTCAAGCTTCCAACATATAGGCAAAATAGGGGCGGAACCTCTGGTAGAGGCATTTAGCTCCCCCTCCACATGGCCACTTACTTTGCAGCCATTGGAGCCTATTACAGTTTTGATAAGCAGCTCTTCTCTCCGATACCCCCTTTTTTATTGTTGTTTTTGATGCAAGCACCTTTACAACAGATTGAAAACATATAAGTAAAATAACATTGCGTCAGTAAAAAAAGGTTAAACTTCCACTAACCCATACAAATAAAATGTCAGTTCCAATAGCTTATCTTTCATGTTAACATTGATGAAAACTTCACGTCTAGGTGTTCACCAGGTCATTTAGTATATTCAAGCACATTTTATCCAACACCTTGAAGCAAACTTGGAAAATTCATCAATTCTCAAACAATATTCGTCTGACACTGTGCAATATTTACATCATTTGACTCCGCTACACCATCACATTACAGATGTCTTGCTGATGGAGACCGGCACTGTCCTAAGGACAAATGGAGATGTTGCCAGCAATAACCGTTGGACTAAGAATTGATTGAGATATCACCCTTTTGGTTAACTGGTTCAGACAACTTTCCCATACACCAAGGTTATTTTCAATGATTTTCAAAAAGTGGAATAAAGCCAGCAACAAGGTGTTTCTGTACCCCCACATTCATTGGCGCCAGAGCATGTCAGATGAATATAAGATGTCCTTGTTGTCATACAGCCCCAAATATTTAAGTCTATGTTGGGCGAAGAAGACACAATTGATGGTCAAGTGCTTCAAACTTTCAAGTTCGATATCAGATTTACAAAATCTGCACCTAATGTCATTAGTTGCCTGGTATTGTTTTCCCATTTTTTCATCCGTACATTAGTTGCAAACAGATTTAGTCTAAATCGCATTAACATTATCCTGACTTTATCAGATGGCACCTGTATGATGTAGCGAACATGCAGTTTTTAATTGTGTCTAAACTTTACATATTCCACATATGAGCTGTAGGTGCCAATCAAATCAGAAGTCATAGCCCAATCCCATTGATATAAAAAAAATTACCATCTGTGGGCACATTACCAAGTCACCCGGGTGCATGGCAATTGCATTCATGGCCAATTTCTGTTGATTATAAAATAACGTCTATGAATTCGGGTTACCATTTGCGATCATTGCTGCTCACTCCTCATATAGCGAATTCCGAGGAGGATGTAACATTTTTGCCAGGTTCATCAGACTTCTCCAGACTAGCCTTCATGCCAGCAAAGACAGACCGAGTTCATGGATGATTATCGCATTTGGAAGGCTATTAGGTAGATGTAAAACCTTCTTCCAAATCATTCCTTGGATGGAATTAAGGACCGGTCCTATCGGTAGTATGCATAGGTCTAGGCCATATAAAATGATCGTCTCCACCTTGAGCCAGTAGAAATCAATAAGGGGTAATAATGAAAACCTACATAACTTATGTACAATGACCTTCATCTGTGCAATCAAGGGCAGAATCTTAATAGTGTTCGCAGTTTGCCAGTTCAGGATGGAGTTCGTATTGGTCAAATTATAACCTAGGTATGTCATTCCCAGTGATCGCTGTAGCGGGACGGTATCTTAGACCCATTTATAGGATGTAATTTTTCCCTTGTTCGCGAGGGCCAAAATATTTGCGGTGCAGTCAAACAATATTACATCGTCAGCAAAAGCGAGCCAACTGACTTGCAAAGCACCAAGCTTGGCCGGAAATATGTCAGCGTTTATCCAGAGTTTATCAATGTCAGCGAGGTACAAATTAAACAATATAGCGGCCAAATTGCGCCCTTGTTTGATCCCTATGGGCTTGGAAATCGGGTCAATTAGTAGCCCAGTGTGATCGATTCTCACTCTGTAGTTTGTATTGTGCAACGCTGCAATCATAGCAATGATATCTGCCGGAATCTGGAAGATTTGCATTTTTTCCCACATGAGCCCCCTGATGACACAATCAAAAGCACTCGATAAATTGAGTAGTGCCATGAAAATGGGTCCGTTTTTTGATTGGTGGGCAGATGTCAGCAGGTGTGCTAGTATTGTGGCATTTAACTGCGTGCCCATTGCATTCCTGAACCCTGTTTGGAAACGCGGGAGGATTTGTTGAGAAGAAATTACCTGGTTCAAATCCTTGAGGATCAAGGATGCAAAAACCTTTGCTGCCACATTCAGCAAGGCAATGGGTCAAAAATTCACTGGCTTATCAATTGGGCCCTTTTTGTGAAGGGGAATCATTATTGCAGTTGCCCACGACGCTGGAAACATCTTGTAGTGAAAGATGTGGTTAAAGCGCCGCTTCAGATATCCAGCCCAGAATTTCGGATCGTCCTTTAGGACACATGGTGGAATACCATCCGGGCCTGCTGCCTTGGAAAATTTCTAGTTCTTCACAACTGCCAATATGTCTTCCACACCCCATGGGCAGTTCAAGGGCAAAAATGCAGATAGAGTTTGACTGAATATAGTCAAATCTAAGAGGCAAAGAATATTTATTTTTAAAATAATCTGACCAGTGCTGGCCACTGACTGTCGATTGCAGCCCACCCGCTGAATTCACTAATGGGTCTCTCAAGAGGGCCCAGATTTCACACATTTTCTTTTTGCTTAGGAGGCAATCATATGTTGATTTTTTTGTTGTTGATAGGATTCAAACTTAATAGTTTTGAGTTTTTTTTTTCAATTTTAGTGTGATTGCTTTGTTTTCAATTTTGTAAGCCATATAATTAATCGCCTTTTTCTTCAGATCGCGGATTGCTACGTTTTGTAGCCTTTTTCGATCCTTGAAATAGCAGTATTAAAGGGACCATGCTTGTCAGAGGAGTGACAAAACCATGTTGATGATGCTAGTTGGTTAACATGGGTGCGGATCATCTCTTCATTCCACGCATCAGTGCCTATGCATTCTGTCACTGACATGTTAAACTCATCAATAAATCGAACGTCACGATTTACTAGGAAGGACAATTGCCTGCACACAGTGCAGGTACCCACCTTATTGATATCATAAATCTATCAATCTCCGGTAACACCAAGGGTGGGAGGGATTTGTATGTGTGGCAACAGAAGTCAATGGAGCATTTTAGTATACAATGATCACTCATGTTAGGCCGAATAATGGTACAAGGGCTAGATTTCCCACCAAGCCTACCAGGGAGAGCGATGTAGTCTATGAAAGATGAAAGCACCCCACGAGCCCAGGTTACAGATAATAAGTTAGGGGTAAAGGGGATTTTTTGTATATCCCACGCAGCCAAGAATTTCACCCAAAGAAGACCTCTCTCGTGTGAAAGTGTCGAATATTGGTGATTGAGCGGCAACATTTTGTGCGTTGCAAGCAATTAAGGTTGAATTAAAGTCCCCACCCATTATAAATTGTACATTTGGGGTCTTAATACATGCTTCAATAAAGAATAGGTTTAACTTTTGCATTATCACCTCCAATTGCGACGCTCCTGGGTTCCAATACAGGGATACAATCACAAGCGTTCAAATCAGCGGAGCACAAAGTGAGACTTCAATTGCCAACCATTCAGGGGAAGAGTGAATCAAGACGGCTTTCAATCGGAGGTTGTTTTTGACCAGGATCGCCAAGCCACCTCTAGGACGCCCTGTTGTGTCCCTTTCAGCACGTTGGGAGAACCCTTTTGTAAAGTGACATTTGGTTGTTCCTAGTCCCTCTGTTTTCCTCTCTTAAAGTTCACCATCCCACTTGTGATGGCAGTCGTTGGTCAAAAACCCCTTGAGCACATGACTTCAGTCATTTGTGTTCTGATGCCATTCACCTCTGCTTTTCTTGTAAGCCAACACCGGTCCCCTTTGTTTAGATGGATCCTTTTCAGTGTTCCACAAGGACATGGTGGTATTCCATACTCGCCTTTCAAATGTACCCAAGAGTTTGAAAGACCTTCACATTAATTGCAGCATTTCTCTACCTACTGTTTTCCTCACCTCTCTGCCAGGCATGGACATTCCCCTGAATTCCAGGGGCACGAGAGTGCGGCTGCACAGGTTTCCTTGAATATGCACAACCAAGAAGAAGGGCGGTACTGCTCCCAAAAGAACCAGCTCTCAGTTTTGTTAGGAATGCTCTCCTGCTTTGTGGTCATCAGATGAGAGCCAGCATTTCCTCCCGGTCCTTATTTGACTAATGATTACATACAATAATTGAATGTGCAATGCGTTGGGATGGGGTAATCACTGCTGCAACCCAGGAGCTGGTGTTTAGTACCTCTCAAGACACATGCATTGGATGTGCTAGTTTACAGTACTAAGCATTGTAATGTCCAGTGGATGCTTTCATGTTGACCACTTAAGATGCCACAAACATTGTGACACTGCTGGAGGAGGACCTCTGCAGATTAATTTTTGTGGCTGATTGCCCCACAAGGCCTTCACGTGTCACCATTGTGTGGCCATTTGCAAGGTAGGCAGATCAATAGACAACACAAAATACATGCCCATTGAAAACATTCAATGCCTCTAACATCAACACACGTTCCAAGGCAGCTGTTAGGCTTTCTAGCAAGGCTTCAGAAGACACTGGGCGACCACAAGCAGAGTTCGGCTGTTACTGATTGGTTTGGGGCAGGCTTCACATGTCACTGAGGGAACTTGGCAAGAGTCAGTTGGCCGCTGTGTGACCGATTCAAGGTATGCCCATGCCGCCGTCTTACCTCGAGAGCGAGTCCGACATGGGATTGACATTAGCAAGGGATTAGAAGCCCCTGACTGACGTAAGAAAAGATTCAAATCCGAGTGAACTGTGTGGATGCTCCGGCATGTACACGCATTTCTATTTCACGTCAAGGTTAGTACTCTGTGGCATGGGAGCACTGATCCTGTTTCAGCACTGGGGTTCACTTCCAGGAGTAGTTGCAAGAACATTGACTTCTGGGAGGGCCTGGTTCTGCTCCAACTTCTCCATAGAATGGTCAGGTCTAAGGTACTGTGCAGAATAAAAGAAGTTGTGTGTCTACCCTCTGTCCAGTTTCGATTTAAAAGATCTAAAAATGGCAGCAGTATTGCAAAATACTCAAGTATTATTTGATATTCGGAGCCTGCTGTTAAGATGCTGGATTGGTGATTTAGGCTCAAAAAGCCAAAGCCCTGTCCAAAGATGGAAACCCTGATTGCATCAGACGAAAGCCCCAGTCTCCTCCTAGTGGCGAGGCAGAGGATGGCACCTGGAAGCGCATGGTAGGCACCACAAGGCAATTTCACATTGTGCTTCACAAATCAACCGCAAATAAACAAACAGCACCATTTATCGAAATTAAAACACAAGGAACGGCCCAAAAGTTTGTATTAAATTTGGACACCAAATCAAATTGAAATATTCATTATATAGCTCAGGGGCAACGTGCTCGGCTTGGAAGCAAGACAACACAACACGGAGCAACACAGGTTCGACCACCGGGTACGCACTTAGAAACCTCTGGGTATTAAGCACGTTATAAATAACCTATCATATCTTTATATAACATGTCTTTATAATGATTTCCCAGTTGGAACAATCTTATTTGTTTTCAAGAGATGACTGACCATATTCATTGATTGGTATATTTCTCTGTGGAACAGGCACACCATGTTGCCGGAAAAATGCCCAGTGTCTCCAACAGTATGGTACACCATTAATATCGCTCCTACTTGTGTTCTTGAAACGTTTTCACTGCTGGAGGTTGACTGACCATGATCCAGCCCAATTGCCCTGTCCGGGGCACACAGCTCTTTGGTAAGGTTTGCTTCTGATTCTAGACATTGGGCCTCAATGCGGGTTTGCTGGTATCCCAGCGGTAATGCTGGCACATGGTAATACCATTTCTAGCACTTGTTTGCCGGTAATACTGGCAGATTAGAAGTGCCGGCATTCACAGTAAGTCCCCATTTCCATGCAGTCCCATAGAATTTCATGGGGGGGTGGGGTTTGCTGCAATTACTGGCAACAGTATTACCGTGCAGGTAAAACAGGCCTTTCTTTGCTGGTAGCAGGGGTCATAATTACTTCCAGCTAAGTTACCCCTACCACCAAACTTGTAGTTGGGCGGTTCAATAAAAAAGCTGGTGAACGTTCTTACCGGCACTTTTAATGTGTACCGGCCAACTCTTAATGAGGGCCATTGACTTCCCCAGCTGACTATGCTGTGGCTGTCTTTCTGCATGCTGGCGTTTCTGTGAATGTTCCTTTTTTTAGCTGACATTTGGTGTAGAGTAGCTATTTGCATGTTTGTGTTTATTCAGCTGGGCTGCTGGTCTGTTTGCTCCAACCCCCAATCCTTCCAGCCGGTTGTGATTTGTAGCTATTGCTGTCGAATTATAGAAAAGGTTTTCTTTTCTAAATTGTCCTTTTTCAGATATAAGCATGGATGTCATTTGGGGATCGCCAGGGTTTGCAACTGTGACCACTGGGGGCAGCCATTGCAATCCCTGGGGACTCCCTTGCGTCCCCCAACTTTAAAAAGAAAAGAAAATGTTTTCAGGAAAAAAACAGAAGCTTCTGTTGTAGTGGGGTCCCTGCGGTGCAGTGGTCCTGTCACATCAGGTCTCGTGGGCCCCGGCCCAATCCTCACCCTTCAGGGTGAAAGCTGGGCAGGGGAGGTGCTCAGTAGGGGTTGGAGCTGGCCGTGGCATGTGGCACATGTCACATGCCATGTTCAGCTCCAACCCCTTCTCCCTGGCATCCTTGCAGCTCACATACAGGAACCAGGAAGCACTTGCAGCTTCTTGGTTCCTGTTTGTGAGCAGCAGAGAGGGGCTGAGGGTGGCCTGGAAGGACAGACAGAAGTTGCAAGAAAAAGGTAAGAAGGCTTTTAAAAAAAAAAGAATGCATGTATGTGAATAGTGGGTGAACGAGATGTGATGTGAGCTCTTGAATGTTCTGGGTCGGTGGGTGTGTGCCTGTGTAGAGAATGCAATGGGTGGAGGTAAGAAAATGTGTATGAGTGAGTAACTGTTGGGTGGGTGAATGAATATGAATATGAATATGAATGTGATGGTGTGGTTTTGAATGTTCTGGGTGGGTGTGTGCCTGTGTAGAGAATGCAATGAGTGGATGTAAGAGATGGTGTGAGTGAGTGAGTGAGTGAGTGAGTGAGTGAGTGAGTGAGTGGGTGACTGGTGGGTGAATTAGTTTGAAGGTGGTAATGTGTGTTGTGTGCCTGTGTGGTAAATCCGCTGTGAGTGAATGTGAGAGGGGATCTATGGGTGAGTGACAGGTGGGTGAAAGGGGATGCATGTGTGTGTAAGGCCCTGCGAGACTGCGGATCAAAGGAGCATTTTTACCACATCCTTTATTGACTTTGCATGTTTTACTGGTATTTTCGGGCAGACACAAGTTCATGTGTGTCTGTGTCTTTACCTGGCTAGACTCGCATTTTGGTCCAGTCAGCCTAGCCATCGCTTACTGTGGCATGATATTTATTACTCAGCATCTTTAAAAAAGCAGGCATGATTAGTGTTACCTCGCTAAACTGATGTTTTGGTGAAGCGGCCTGTATATTTTTTTTACTGTAGCAGGACGCTTTATTAACTGAGCATCTATGATGAATCAAGCATGATAAGTGTTCTTATGGGTCTAGATTGGCTTACATTGGAACCAGTTTGGACAGGTTTTCATATTGTGACATGTCACTTTTCATGGGCAAACCAACAGAAGTATGTTCTTACATAGGAGAACTGGCATATATTGGCAGAGCCAGTTATGTGCCCAGTGCCAGTAATGATACTATAGAAAAACACCTTAAATCGAACATGAGTATGGATTTATATGGGAATACTAGCATATGCTGGTGAAGCCAGCATGGAAATGTATGGGCACAGCCAGCATGAACATGTGTTTATACTGACATATATTGCAGGGACCGGCATGATAATGCATTGGGACATGCCCTGTGGACTTTTGGTGACTTGCATCTATTGTACTTTTTTCATGATTTACCCAGCACCCTACAAAATTGTTGGCCTCTTACCCAAATTTTCAAAGAAAATTTCAAAACATGTTCTCAGGGAAGGGAGAAGAATCTCCCCTGAACACGCACCCCCCATCCCTGGCACCTCCCACCCCACCCAAACCCATTTTCGTTAGTTCAGACTCCCTCACTATGCTGGGTCACAATCACACACTTGTGGCAAATATTTACACCCTCAAAAAAACAACTCACCAGCCACCACTGGTGGCTGGTATATTTGTGGACCAGGCACTGCCATCTTCGCTCTGTTATGTTAAACATGTAAGCTTTGATTAAAAAGATTTGCATCTTTCACTTGCATTAGTGCATGCCCCTTTAAGTGGCATAATCCTCATGGACATTGCGCACACGTGGTGGCCCAGACTGTCCCGGGGTGTGGCGTTCCCTGTGCTTTTGGGAGCTTGGGTGGGGGGGGCCCCACAGCGTGGCTCTCAGGGAAGCCGCCAAATTGCATGCTATGCCATTGGGCACGCTGGGTCTGACAAAGAGGTTGTGTGCAGTGCGCGTCTTGAAGTCTGCCAGTGAGTCCCCAGGTGAGAAGCAACTTGTGGGTGTTTTCAATTTAAATTAACTGTGTGGTGCCATGGATTTAGGTGTGCAGCAATGATATTACATTAAATGTTTTTTTTTAAAAGTTGTCCTGCACCCAGTATTACGCTTAGATGATGAAAACTATGAGGGGTCTTGGGCATATTGAAAGAACCTTTCCCAGAAATTATACTCCAGCAAAGATAACATTATCAGGTGCACTCCCGTATTTACGCAGACTAGGCTAATAGGTTTCTTCTGTCCTAGTTGTAGCTGACTCATAAATACATTTATAACCAGGGAATCTTGTTGATACTAAATCCTGGTCAATGATTGAATTTTCAGGCCTTGCTCGTACAGCACTTTTCTCCTGGGTAAACAGCAGCACATGCCTCCTCAGGTCAGTGCTTCTTTGGCTTTTTTTAACACAGCAATGCCACAGATAGCGCCTACTTCTGGGTCCATTGGTCTATATTGGCCAAGCTCAGAAAAGAGCGGGAAAAATGTGGGAGGAGCTTCTTAATTGTTTGGTGCCTTGAGGGCCTTTTAACGGATAAAAGGCGGGCACTTCTTCCACAATCATGCTGTGCCCATGTTCCCTGTGAATCCTTACCTACATTTTCTGTTCCCTTGCAACATTGTGTTTTACTGACCTGTGCAACTGTTTTCCCTCTCTCCTCTGCTTCTCTGCTCTTTTTCACTGTCTTATCCTCTGTTCTCTTCTCCTTTCCCTGCTTCCTTCTCCCACTCTCCTCCCCCTGCCTTACTTTTTACTTTGCACTTAACCCATCAGAATTGTCCCTAGACCTAGTATGATAGTAACAAATGTTTGTCTCCCCCCTTTCATTACTTGTTTTTCTTCCCCTCCCCCTCCAGCACTATCTGAAATGTCATCAGGCCTAGTATGATAGTCGCTTGTTTTGTTCCTCTCCCTCCTTTCTCCTCCCCTCTCCCTCACCTCTTGTAATTCTCCGGCTCTACCAGAAATGTCATCGGGCCTAGGACGGTAGCCGCCTGTCTGTTCCCATTTCCTTCCTATCTGTCTTAGCTCTTGCACTATCTGAAATGTTGCCAGGCCGAGTACAATAGTTAATTTCACATTCTTGTTGTTCATGGCCTGTAAGAATGTTTTTGTATTTTCCCTTTTTCCCCTCCCTTGCCATGAAACGCTTTTAAACATATTGTGTATAGGCGCTATATAAATAAACTATCATATCATCATATCATAGATGTTTCATACACTAGCTGTAGCCTGCATTAGAGATTTCGGTTACCCTGTTACAAATACTGCATAATGTATGTTTTACATATAGAGCCCACATCAAAGCTGGAAAATGACATTCCCCAAATGTATAGCAGCCACTGCAAGTCTGCTGGAAACATTAGCCCAATATTTGGACAAAATCTTGCAACCACTCATACAGGACTCTAATACTTACGTGAAAGACACAATGCATTTTCTACATAAACTCAAAAATGTGCAATTTGTCAAAGGAACAGATGTGATGTTTACGATGGACGTGACATCCCTCTACACCAACATCACACACAAGGCAGGCCTTGAAGCCACTGAATGGCTTCTACTCCAATCAGAGCAATGTCAAGGAGACAGACTATTTGTATTAACCTTATTGAAATTAGTGCTTACAAACAATTTCTTCAAATTTCAAGATCGCTTTTTCATCCAGATATCCGGAACCAGCATGGGTGCAGCAATGGCACCATGTTATGCTAACACCTACATGTACCACCTAGAACACGAAAATATTCTCAGTTCACCCAGATGGATGAGGCACCTGCCACTGTATTTGGGATACATTGACGATATCTTCGGAATTTGGTCCGGCCCTGTGGAAGAATTGCAAAACCTCTTCGGGATGATGAACTCGATACATCCCCGTATCAAATTTACCACGGAGATAAGCGACACTACCATCCACTTTTTAGATGTTGAGATATATGCGAAGAACGACACTCTGGAAACAAGAATTTACACTAAGAAGACCGATAGGAATAGCCTGTTGCTTGCTACAAGCTTTCATCCAAAGAGAACTGTTGACAGTGTCCCGTTTAGCCAATTCTTGCGCTACAGAAGAATAATCTCGGAGACCACCGAGTATGAACGACAATCACAACTACTTGAAACGAAATTTACATCAAGAGGATATGACCAACTGAAAATCACAGAAGTCGCAGATAAAGTCAAGAGTACTGGGAGAGAGTCACTACTGGTTCCAAAACCCCCCAAATCAAGTGAAGCACTCGTTTACGTGACTACTTATTCCATGCAGAGTATGAAGATCAAAAGAGTGATAAAAAAGAACTGGAACATGTTCAGAATGGATCCCCAATTGCAGCAATTGTTTCATGAACCTCCATCCTTTGCCTACAGGAATAGTAGGTCATTACGTAAAAGCCTGGTAAAAGCAGAAGTTCCATCTTCTAGTCCACAGAAAAACTTTAAAGGGACCATCCCCTGTCACAATTGCCAACATTGTGGCAACATCATTAAAGGCAACAGCATATCACACCCTCACTCTGGTAAACCCATCTTTCTCAAACATTCATGCACGTGTGATGCCCAAAATGTCATTTATGCATTAAAATGCCCATGTGGTTTATACTACGTAGGCATGACCACAAGAACAGTCAAAATTAGATGGTCAGAACACAAATCTAATATCCGCACCAAGAGTCTCAAGTCACACCAGTATCACTACACTTCTCTGAAGCACAACACACAATTGCTCAATTAAAATGTGTTATACTTGAGCAAATCACAGCAGGAAGTAGGGGAGGTGATATACAGCGTAAACTGTTACAACGTGAAATTTTATGGATCGAACTACTGGACTCTCTATGCCCACGAGGCATGAATACCGAATTCGACCTTATGTGCTTTGTTTAAACTGGATATTTGAAAATTGTCAAACTGTATGTTTTGCCTTTAAAAGTATGTCACTGTATGAGTATGTCACAGTAATAGGGTTACATTCGCTGATTAATGTCTGTAGTTAGAGGTATAGCCTGTACCATCTACACATGGCCTTCCAGTATGACGCACTTTGGAATTCCTTCAGTGACCCAGAGTTGACTAGAACTGCTACCTCTTGGGCTATGACGAGCGCATGTCATTGCCCGATGACTTTTTTGTTTCTTCATACTTGTTGCCACACTCACAATGTTAATTCTTATTCATTGGTCTCTGTTCCTCTGTGTCCCTTCTGCCCTTTCCTTAGGTTTTCCTCATTCTTTGATCATGTACTTCGCTGTTCTCTCAGCGTACACCACACTTAGTCCCTATTCCTTTTGCCACGGCTGTGGTGGAATAATTTGCATCCCGAGTTGTACTCTCGTCTCCACTTTTGACCTGACCTATTGGCTGCCTTTCCACTTGTGGTTCGGTGGCCCTGGAGTGTCTTCCCCAAGTTCGGACACCTCCGCGCCGTGGGGGCACCCCGTAGTTCCTTCGAGCTACGGGTGTTGCCCCCACGCGCGCGCTATATTGATTTTGATACTACTTTTACAGTTTTACACTTTTACCTTCCAGATGTCCTATTTACTTTCCTGAGTCCTTTTTGTTGCTGCCTGATTCACGTCTCTTTGTGACTTCTCGGCCGCTATGAGTGTGTTACTCGATAGCCCTATGGTAACGCCGACCTTCGACGTCCCATTCCTATATGGACGCCGTTTTCATGTACTCGCGCGCATGCGCGTGATCACTGTGAGAACGCTTTTGTTGTCTGGTTACGCTTAGTCTCCACGTACGGCTGTAGCGAGATGACCGTCTTTCTCCTGCTCCTTCAGGTATGCATCTATCCGCCATTTGAGACTCTACATTCTGAACCTCTCGGTTCATGCTTCCTGCTCTTTGATGCAGGACCGCCTTGATTTACACACTCGTTGGTGATGCTCTGTCATACCTGTTCGCCCGCTTTTTTTCTTTTGGGCTCTTATTGTATTTTGCTTTTAAACTCGCCTGTAATGCACGCAATCCTGGTGGATGCTCAGTTTTATCGCAGACCTTTGGTTCCTTTCTCCATGACTCAATGGGGTTAGCATCTTTGAGCTCACCTCCGGTCCTGGTTTTATAATTCCCTCTCTTTGAGGCTATTCTCATTGACTCTACTGTGCTTACTTGTTATACGGACCGGCATTTTGTGGTGCTTTACTTTACGATTGGGCCTTCTGATTTTATTCTTTAGATACCTTAGCAACCTGTGGCTCTCAGCCACTCGTTGTGTGTGTTTGGATTCTCTTTCTGTGCCCGGCTCTTTATTCAGCAAGGTTAGTGTTTTTGATCTTTTCTACACTTTTTGAGTAGACTGTACACTTACTATAGAGGTTTACTTAAGAAATCCTTTCGCTTTACAACCTTACAGAGACTGTGCTACTACCCTATGATTATGAATATGGAAATAGAAAAATGAAATCTATCCCCTGAAGATGGTTCTTTGAACCGAAACGTGTCGGCCTTATTTGCAACATCTGAATATGAGATTTCATTTGTACATGTGAAACAATTGAACCTATGCATTTAGAGCATTGTGTACTGTAACTGTCATACAGATTTACATCAGGGTCGCTCTATAAGAGATGCTGTTTATCAACACCTTTGTTTGCTTCAAGTTATGTTACATTGAATATTTATGAGTGCCCTTTTTTGATGTACATTAGAGAACACTAACTGTACTAGCATTATTTTTATTCAGGTATGACTTGTTGGATTATGAAGATTAAAGTCCACAAGCTAACTGCTATGTTTGGGTTCTGATTGTTACATTTTCTGTACCACTTTACAAATTATCGTTTACCCAACACTGTGTAATGTAGTAATTACATCTGCCTTTGAAAACTAAAAATTGTCAAGCGGTGTTTATACACCGCAGAATTCATGCCTTTTAGGCACCTAATAGTAAAGTTAATTTGATTGAAAATAGAGGGATGTTATGTCTCTACTGAGTGCAGCTGGGCCTGCCGTGTAGTAATACACTGCTTTGGATTTGTGCTGTTTTACATATAGAGCCCACATCAAAGCTGGAAAATGGCATTCCCCAAATGTGTGACCGTGGCCTAATCATGCCTCCCTCTGTGCCTCGGTTCTTATATCTGGCTGAGCGCCTGGAAACACGGGTGCTAGACGCATCTGAAAAATCAGAAGGTTGTTTGCCATCACTTCCTGTGATGTCACTGGGAGGTTGGGGGGGGTCAAATGACATCACTTCTTGTGATGTCATCAGGGGGGTCAAGGGTCGTGTGATTTCACTTCCGCTCCCCCTGGCATTTTGGTGAAATGATGTCCCTGGAAACAAGTCAAGAAATCACATTAATTTCGATTGTGTGGAAAACCAATGCAAAAAAACTGCTTTTGTTAGACTTTGTTTTTGTAACATGAAAATGTTAGCTATTTTACCAAATTTGGCATAAATGCTTGAATGTGGCTAAAAACGTTGATGGAGGCATTGAAACGTAACAAAAATAATGGGCTTCATTGTGAGTTTGGCTTGGGTGTGGTAAAAATAAATGGTAATCCCAATACTGTCATTTTTTGGGTGGTAACAGATTTATCAGCACTTTTACAGCATCGCCAAATTTCAGGATCAGCGTTTAAAGTGGAGGGACTACCTGCAGCCAAGTGCTGGAGGTATAGCTGCCACTTTAACGCCAGAAACGGTAGGAATTTTCATGGGTGGAATTGGCGCTTTTGGTAATTCACCAAATAGTCTTATGGACTGCATGAATGGGGACAAACACAGCTGCTACTCCACTGTAATCTAGTGCTAATTTCTCCAGACCGAGTGGCTGCAATGGTAATCTAATTTGGCAGTAATTCCTCAAATTAATGCCTAACTTGAAATGAGGCCTAATGTTTTCACAGTTTCCTTTGTGAAGTGCGTAAAACCTTAACTGTGGTATCGCTACTGCTTTAACAAATTATGAGTTTGGCTGTGCAGTAAAAAAGTGGAGGTGATTCCATTACGGCTACTTTTTTGGTTTGGTAACACATTTATCATTACTTTTAAAGCACTGCCAAATTTCATGTTTAGAGTTATTGTGGAAGAACTACACCCAGCCAAGTGCTGGAGCTATAGCCTCCACTTTAATGCCTCAAACTGGAGAAATCTCCATGGGTGGAATTGGCGCCTGTGGTAATTCACCAAATTACCCATAAAGTCCTATGGACGGCACAAATGGGAACTAACACAGTTGCTACTGCACTGTAATCTAGCAGTAATTCCTCCAGACCGAGTGTCTGCAATCGTAAACTCATTTAGCAGTAATTCCCCTGAAATTACTGCCAAATTTGAAATGGGGCCTAATGTTTTTACATTTTCCTATCTGAATTGTTGTGAAACCTTAACTGTGGTATTGCTGCCACAGTACCGCACTGCACAGGTAGAGATTCTGGTAATTACGTGGATCGAGTGCATAAAACAACCTACGCGGACCGGTCTGGAGTGCGTGGACCGGTCTGGAGTGCGTGGACCGGTCTGGAGTGCGTGGACCAGTCTGGAGTGCATGGACCGGTCTGGAGTGCATGGAATTGCGCGACTTACATGGAATGGTTTGAAGAGCATGTAACCCACCACATCAAATCACCACGCTTACTCTCTTCTTTACATCACCACTCAACTAGAACACAGAGATAACTGTTCTCATATCAACATCTGCCTCATACTGCACATCACTCTAACTAAACACTGCCGGTTACACACCCCCAGCCAGGCGTTCTCCTCAGGCCTAACGCAGCCACAATCGGACTGGATTAACCCTACCAGAACGGACACATACTCTTGATCTCTCAACCACCACACCTACCGCTAAGAAGCAGCTTTTACACCAATACCACACCAGCTGCACACATATCCGGTGCTCACACGCACCTTTGACTCCCCCTACTCTCTCTACTGACCTGAACTTCGGTCCCAAGGGCGTTAAACCTACCAGCGCCTTCAGACCATACAATGGTATATAAGGCGCTATATAAATGCAAAGTAACATAACATAATACATTTCTAGCATCTGGTACTGCAAAGTGCTGTGTATCGGCCGAAAATGCTGAATGAGGATTTGCTGCGCCTTCGGCTGCAACCAAAATAACAAATCCCATTATCGCAAACAAGGGGAACGGGGGATGCAGGGTATCCCCTGCTCCCCTTGTTCAGTATAATGGGTTCAGAGGTTGCGGGGCTGTCCGCTGCTTCCTTTACATGGATAGCAGGGGATAGTAAAGGAGAAAAATAAAAGGACCCTGCGCTGGCAGTTCCGACCTACGTTAGTGGAAGGGAACTGGCATCACAGGGATAGAGGGGAGTTGGCACACAAAGGAGTGTGTCGCTGAAAGGTAAGTGGGGGGTTTAAAGCTGTAGCGGGTATGGGGATGTCAGAAAAAGTGATCTATGTGATCACTGCACGATTTTCGTATTCAACATTTTCGTTGTTGGAATTTCTGGCTGCACAGTGATCACATAGATCCGGTTGTGTTAACATCCCCGCAAAAATATCGGCATACCAAAATATCGCCATATCTTTCCGGCGATATTAAGGCATTGAATCTGCAGGGGACACCCCCTGCATTATTTTTAAAGGAGCGCGGGAAACCCCTGCAAACCCCGCTCCCAAAAAACCCTAATATTATCCCCACTAAAAATATCGCCTATGGCCGTTCCCTACGACCATATATGCGGATAATATTACCTGATACCATAGATACTAAGTGCTGTAGGGCCTCAGAAATCCATTCTTACTTTGGGAAGTAAATTAAACTAAATATAATTTGCAGCTACCCCATGCCGCCTCCCATAGCCATCCCCCCTCTTCCTCGTCAACTTCAGAGCCTTCAGGGACCACGCGCCGCCTACAAGTCTGAGCTGGGTTATTGGAATTCCTGTAATGACAGGAGCTGTGACAGGATCGCCTCGCTGCCATGGCCACATCTGTTCGGTTTGCAGGTAGGCAAGGCCCCCTCCTCGCATGTAGCCCAAAGGCTGACAAGTCTCTCCTTCCACACATGTCTAGCTGTCAATCATCCGCTGCCTGCTGCATCCTCAATCAGAACGCCCAGACTGCCACTTTTGAAACGGCGCATATTTTACTGTTCGTGTGATGCCCTCTGCCTGCAGGCATGATTAAGGTGTGGATGTCGCCTGTGTCAGACTAACCGAGCACTGTGCTTTGCAATGGCTAGGAATCTCCTGTTCGTTCTCCATTCGGCGTGCCATTCACCCTCCCCTAGGCAACAGACGATGCTAAATAAAAGATGATGGCACAGTGTAGTCCCCGGGCCGCAGGACAGGAAGATTGAGGGCATGGGTGATGAAGCACATGGGGATAGGCACTGCACTTCCGGGGCAGTGGGTGACAGGTTGGCACCCTTAACACGGCCCTGAGGCGACCCACCCCATGACACAGGATGGGGAAAACAAAAGGCAGGTTGAACGAGGGTGGACCCCAAGAACGAATATGAATGGGGGCGGGAAGGTGGCAGAGTGCAAGGCATGCTGCTCAGGGCATGAGGTGTTACATGCCAGCAAGGGGACGGGCGGAGACCCAGGCACTGCAACAAACTGGTTTCGACAGGGGTGAGTCTCCCTCCCATAAGAGACATTGCCCCAGAGAGCCCTACTGTGATGAGTCAATACAGACCAAGAAGAATCCTAACCCACGGCTACATACTCAACCCGAGAAGATGGAGTAATGAGGCTCAAGCCTCGGTATCCAATAATCACAGCTGATGGATACAATCTACCGAACAACAGTGCTGCACAACGGGACCCGCTGCTCCCAGACGAATGGCTGACATTCAAGTCAATACATGAGTGGTTGCTGACACCTTGAGTGTGAGACACTGCGCACATCCAGTGTTCTCTTTTGGGGAAGAACACAGGGATCTCTTGTCACTGGTTTAGGGCACTTAAACCGATTGGCCTGCAATATATCCAGCGGGGAGGAAACAACACCTCTGTGATTTAAGAAGTGGCTTTCTGAAAAAAACGTTTTTGGGATCATCACCATTGAACACCTTGTGAAGCAAAGGAAACTGGCTCTTTGAAATTGAATGAAATTCGTTTATTCACATCAATTTGAATTCTGTTTTTAACTGTGTTTTTGTTTGTAATGTATATGTCCTGATGAGGTGCACCAGACGGAAGCTGTATAGACCGTTCTGGTAGCCCGAAACTCGAGTCGACAACACCACAGAGCCTACTCCTCCCAGAGTTGGCTCTAACTTGGGTTTTTTATAGGCAAAATATGGGGATTAACATGGGTCCATGAATAACTATTTTGGAATACCTACCCAGTGTTCTTGCATCTTTTGATGGAAAAAATATAGTTAAATAGGCATTTTTTGGAACTACTAAAATATTAAACCCATATGGATGGGATGTTCTGAGTCACAGAACAAAACTACCAGGATTGCGTTTTTTGCACAAGTAGGAGTGGTTTTTTGTATGCATGGGGATGAAAGAGTATGGAAGGTAATGATATGTGAGATGTGAGCTTTCTTTGTTGATGTGATAAAATATGTGTTTTTGACAATTGGATTTTATAGATGTCTTATTAATATTTGATATGCCCTTTTGTAAAGTTTTCTACAATTAAAAAATGATTAAATAAACCTGAAACAAATGAGTTTTGGCATGCTGTCTTGTGTCTAAAACACACACTCTTTAAATAAGGTTGTTGTCTTGCAGGGGACTATGCAGCGTTTTTATGCACAAATTTACATGAATCAAGTATAGGAGGTTGTGCAGTTTATCCACGGATAACTGCAGCTTTTGTTTGGGATATCTATCAGCAAGAAGAAGAAAGACAGCGAACAGGGCTTCACAGAACGCAAGCTCACTCCAGACTGAGCAAGCTAGCGGCTGTATTCTTGTATTTTCCCTCTCTATCCACCCCATTATGAAGGTACGAAGGAACAAAGGTTTTTGGCATGAGAGGAACACAGGATAACACGGTGCAAGGTAGTCAGGCAGCAGCAAAGTGTCTGACAGTAATAGGCGGAAGGCGGCACGGGTCACAGGAGAAAAGGCCATCTGAGAATGTAGGGGATGGTAAAAGCTGGAGAAGCAAGTGTATGTTGTCAGTTGCTATTGCCTGACCATACCAAGTCCAATTATTGGGACATGCCTGACCTTCAGTAGTGGATGGTTGCATACTCCTCTTCTTTGTCCCAGTACCATAGTGGTGTTTTACATAGGAAGTGTGTATTCCTAACACTGATCTGTCTGACCCCTCCTCTGCCTTTATGGTTTATATGCAATCCCAACCCATTCACCCATATCTGGTACTGAGACGAAGAAGAGGGGACTAGGCGTAACACACACTCCCTATGGATAACACCACTATAGTACTGAGACCAAGAAGAGACTAGCAGTAATACACACTTGTTATGTAAAACACCACTATGGTACTCGGGTGAAGAAGAGGAGTTTGTAACCATCCACTACTGAAGGTCAGGCATGTCCCAATAATTGGACTTGGTATGGTCAGGCAATAGCAACTGACAACATACACTTGACACCTATTAACAAGACTCAGATGTAAAAGGTACAAAATCAGTACAAGGAGAGAGCTTTCTGGGTGCAGAGAGGGAGAGAGCTGCCTGGGTGCAGAGGAAGAGAGCTGTCGGGGTGCAGGAGGGGAGAGTAGCCTTGGTGCAGGGAGAGAGCGACTTTGGTGGCAGGAGATCCGGAGGTCCAAAGACTTGCCACTATCCCAGAGGACCCACAAGTCTAGAAGCGAGCAAGTTTTATGGTGTGTGCAGGACTGGGAAAGGGGACAGTGGCAGCTGTCAAACTAAAGGAAAGCAGAATGGCTGCAACCCGCAGACGCTCCGGCGTGTGTAGAAAAGTGTCAGCCAAGGAGGTGAAGTGAAAGCGGTCACATCCCGGCTGGCCAGGAGGTGAGAGGGAGCTGCAGGAACTGCCGCGGTGTAACAGGAAGAGCCGGTGAGCATCTGAGGACTCGGCAGCACCAGAGCGCTCACTAGGATCCGCAGGCAAGTAGCAGTTCACAGAATTAAATGCAATTACTCAATTCTGAATACCAAACTAAATGAAAAACACTGCTTGAAGATAATTAAGCAATTTTGAATACCGAACTGAACGAAAAGATCGAATTTAACGAAAGACACTTTGAATGTAATTATTTGATCTTGAATACTGAACTGAACGAAAAGCACTACTTGAAAACAATTGCTTAATCTTGAACACTGTACTGAACGAGCAATATTGTTTGAACGCAATTACACATATTTAAATACTGAACTCAATGAGAAGCACAGTGTGAAGGAAAATATGCAATATTAAATGCCGAACAGAAGAGACTGTATTGTTTGAAGTAAAACCAAGGCATGTTAAATACCTGCATATTAAACACTGAGCGAACATTGCTAAATAAACTGACAAGGAGTGTCAGACTGAGCAAGTGCCGTATTGCACACAGAACTAAAGCAAGGAGGTTAACAAACCAATGTGGAAAAGACTTGCAAAAGACTGACGTAGAAAAGTCTAACAACAAAGGCCAAAGAGGAGGAACTTATGGTTGCACGACCTGTCATGGGTGGACTCTGTGGTCTGACAACTGCACCTAGACCTGGAGTTCCCCACTGTCAAGTTCACCTACAGTGCAAATCGAGTCAAGGAGAAGCACAGCGCTCCTGGTTGCGTGACCTGTGATGGGTGGATCATGTGGTCTGACAACTGCGCCGGGACCAAGGGGCCCTAAACGGTGAGGAGCCTGAAACTTTGTGGCAAGTCAGTTGAGTACTACATTGCAGTCTTGGGGAAGGGAATCCTGAGAACTTAAAGAACTGAGAAATGCTGTCTTGGGTAAGGAAACCTCAAGACTCCCTTTTTATGAACTGTGCTAAATTGAACTTGAGGAAGGGAAAACTCAAGATTTGGCAGAACATTGTTTAGACTAACAGCTATTGGAATTATATTAAGCCTGAAGTATAAGGCCCAAGGAGAACATAAGCAGAGCGCAGCTAAGACTTCAATTTTGAACACTATTTTGGTTAAGAATAATCCCACACTTTGTTTATTTCTAGATGTGAGGGCAAGCATAGGTTTTGGGACACAGACCGAATTTTGATTTGCACTTACAGACTTGGACTTTCTTTAGTTTTCTTTAGGATATAGAAATCCACACATTAGTTACATGGCAAGTTAGGCCGTTTACCCTCCTGACATTTTAATAAAGCTTGTGGAAACTTGAGTTCTGTTGTCTGTGTCATCTCTCTTGATGCCATGCGTGTCTCACACCCCTCCCCACCGCCTCATCTTTTTCATGCCAGGTAACAAAGCACTGCTTCCCCTGTCACTTGGATATCTTTGTGGTAAGCTTAGATCCCAGCAGTGCTGTAACGTCTTCTTGCGGTGGATCAGATGGTTTTACAAGCTGTGGCTCAAGACTGCACTGTCATGGGGGTCATGAAAATCTGCTAGTTTCCTGAGTTCACATCAAACCTGCTCAGGAACTGGGAAGCTTCAATGTTTCCACTGGTTCATCAGCGTCTGATGTGGGGGTGTGCATCTGTCTTTGTGACCTGGAATTGGAGTCGCTGATTTAGGAACCAGTATGACAGAGCTTGACCGTGCAGTTCAGTAGGGCTCAAACACCTTTGCATGCATCATCTTTGCTCCCAGACTCTATCCAACATCCCATATGTCTCGCTTTTGACATAAAATGGGACTCATTATGAGTTTGGCGGTATTCTGTTGATAAATCTGCTGAAATACTGCCAGTTACCGCCATTTGATCCCGTGGATTTACCATGGTATTTACAAGTGGTGGTGATTTCCCATTTTTGCAGTCCATAGGACTCCATGGGGCCTTTGGCAGATTTACTGCTGGTGGAATTACTGTGCGGTAAATCCACTGATTTGTTTTTTTGGGGTAAAGTTAGAGGATTTACCTCCAGCAACAAGCTGGAGATGAATCCACCACTTTTCCTCTGAAAATAAGCAGGTTTACCTGCAGTAATTCCGCAGGCAGTAAATTGGTCAAAAATTCTAATTTGGCAGTGCGGGAAATGTGACAACAGAATTATTGCCACTTTTTTTCCCAGACCGCCAAACTTGTAATGAGGCACAAACTGCTTCTGATATTTGTATCCTGCTAACACTACAGTGTTATTTGTGGAATCCACGAGAAAATGGAAGATAACTTGTTGAGGAAAGCTCTGCGATATTCCAGAGGTTCACTCATTCCGCTGAGCCATTTGTGGGTTTCACTCGAAGTACCTTGGGGAGAGGCACACCGCCTGTCTCCTTGTTTGAGACTACAAGTAGGCCTGTCAACTCCCTGTGTGTAGAGTATGGATTGAGTCTACTGACCTGGGACATCATTCAGGGAGATCCCCAAGTGGTTGTCAAGTCAACCAACCAGCGGACCTCACTAGCGTTTCTAAAGACGATGTAAGCCCCCGACTAATGTTTCACCAAAGAACTTTTCCTAATGGGCTCCACTGCAAGAACCAGTCAGTCCTCCTGCAAATCTACCACAGTCACCTTCTAATCAAACCACTCTTTGATCAGAGCTTGGCTCACCTTTAGGGAATCTTTGAACTTGTGCATGAACTGAGCCATCTTTTAGTGGAGTGCCAGCATATAGTCCACCACATCACAAGTAAGATTATGGGGGTTTTCCTCTTAAACCGCCTTCCCCCATAGGATGTCCAACAAGTAATTTGCCACGGCTAAACTATGCACCCCTTCTGTGGCATCTCCCCTGTTGGCAAAGTGTAGCCATGGGACCATCCTCGGAAGCTCCGTTGCCATATGCATGTTTTTCAGAGTGCACCTGTTATGCTCCACTTTACCACTAGTCTCGAGTGGAGTTTCAAAAAGCTACAGTTAATCCACATCCTGTCTGTATATTCTTCATATAAGAAGAATTTGTGCTGGATCCCCAGACTGAAGCAATCATCTGAGAGGAACCAACTCTCGTAAACATCCCAATCGGGGATCCTGCTACAGCTGGTTAGTGCTGCTTCCCAGGGGCACAACCTCATAGCATTTCATTTCATTATCTGCAAATATCAGGATTAACTGGTTTGTAGAGGTACTAGGCTGCTCGATGACACCTATAATGGTGATCCAACCCTCTCAAGGTGTACCGCTGCCATTGTGAGTGGTCGTATGAGCCTGTTGATTTGTCCCCTGCACTTACCAGACTAATTAGCAAGTTGGACAGGGTTCTCAGATGCACCGCAACATCTACTTCCATGCTGAGCAAATAAATGTGAGAAGGCAACCTCCCCGTTGTCCTTCATACCCCAAGGTGCCTCGTGGACTGCCTCACATAGACCCTCTAGCTTACATGCACCACCATACTCCCTTGATCTCCTGGCTGAAGTTCACTGTAAAGGAGTGACCTTTTCTAGAGGACTTTGACATGCCCAAAGTCTCTCATTTAGATCTGCCAAGGGCTGCCTCTGAAGACCTTAAGCAGTGGGACTGTGTCCTTTCAGAACTTCTCTGGGTTAGGACCTTCTTTTGCAAGCAACCCTTGCAGTTTGGGTGGATCTTCGCGTTCCAAAATGAATGTTTAGGACTTGCGGTCTCTTAAACAGGTACTGTGATTATTCACCGGGTATCGTTACTTCTCCCCAAGGGGGGGGGAGCCCTTTCCCATGAGGCTAGGGAGGTGCAGCCACTACACAATAGTCCTCCTAGGGGTGGTTTAATGCGGGAGGACCGCATGGGGAGGGACTCCCCTTCTGGGGACAAGGACGATCACCTAGGGTACAGCCTATTGACCAATGCAACACCCCAACCTTCCCTACCCCCCAACCCCATTCCATACCTCTTCCTTGAGAGTAGACCAATGTGTTACTGGGGTACATGGGATACACCAAAACAGAAAGTACTAGGATGAAGAATACACAAAGATTACTGACTGGGCTAGTACTGGTACGAGGTGGCCCCGAGAAGGCATAAAGATCAAGCTGTAAAAAGAAAAAAAGGACTTTGACAATCTGCCAGGGGGGTGGGCGAAGGACTGGCAACAATGTAAAAAAAGAGACGGTGGACTAAAGATGTGGTCAAGCCCAGCCAATAGAGGCCACTAGAGGCAGCAGGTGCGGAAACCATACAGAGCGGTAGTTTCAAATCCTGTCGGCAGACCGGAGATATAGAAGAGCGCAGGACGCCAGTGAAACGTTGGGTGAGTTCTCCGTGGGTCCCGCTGGAGCGGATCCGAGCACGGAGCAGCAAAAGAGAACTGAGCAGGACAGCAGAGCGCTGAGTCGCTGCGGTGCTGCAAAATCACAGTAGAGAAGCCCAAAGACCCACAGAGACGAACCACAGTCAAAGGAAGCCCTAGTGGTGTACCGAAGTCCCAAGAGGGTACCGGGAGGTACGAAAGACCCAGAGGTGACAAAGGGGTGGGAAGAGATGCAGTTTCGAGCGGCTCTCCTTGGGCCAGTAGTACCAACCAAACTATTGGAAAGAGTGGACTGAGCATCTGAGGAAATCTTCTTTGCAGTGGCAGCAATGAGCCCACTCACCCCCCCAGTGAAGGGTCTGGGACCTCAACATAAGTGAACCGAGCATCAGAGGAAATGTTGCTCATAGCAGTGGCAGGCATATGTCCACTGACCACCAGAGATGGATTTGGGACTCCAACATAAGTGAACTGAGCATTTAAGGAAAGCATCCCCACAGCAGTGGCAGAGGTTACCCCACTGACAACCAGTGATGTGTCTGGGACCCCAACACTAGTCAGACATCCATGGAAGCCTTCCTAATCGCAGTGGCTGAGATAAGTCCACTGAAATCCAAAGAAGGATTTGGGACTTTGTTAATACCGTTAGAGAGTGGCAAAATAAAATCAAGTTGAACTATAAGGAAATAACTCTCAAACACCAGGAGAAGGGATCATTGTTTTGGTGAAGAAACTAAAGCCCTTTGAATATACTTGAGATGCCAGGGGAAAGGAGTCATTCCCCCTGGCTTGGATGTGAACTATATTACAGTGTACAGACCAGTATCCAGGAGATGGGAGTCATTCTCCTGGTCCAGAAAGTCGAGTTGTACAATAGTTTTGTTGGAATCCCAAGCCAGGAGAAAGGGTGTCTGTCTCCTGGTCTACAAAGTTGTGTTGTACCTTGCATCCTTTTGCAAGAGAACATTTTGGGAACACCACCAGAATACCAGGAGAAATTAGTCATTCTCCTGGAGAAGGAACTTTCTGTTGGATTATGTTATTCTTTAGTGGTAATGTAAGGGATAAAAGTAGGTTGTGACACAGGAGGGTGGAGGTGATTTTGAAGGACATTCTGACAGATCCTTTAGTATTAGTTTGAGGCAGGGAAACCCCTCTGAGAAGATAAGGGATAGTGAGTGTTTCTTTTTATTATAAATACATGTTTATAGCAACCAACATGCCACCTTTGTGGGAACTTCCTTCTTCAGCAACCTTACAGTACCCAAGGGATTTTGTCAGCAAGGTTGCCTCTGCCAATAGGAGGAACTGGACTGGACTCTAGCTAGGGTAGAGGTAGGACTCTAGCCAGGGGACAGGTACAGACAGCCATGAGCGGAGAAGTATTCCTGCCTCTCAAGTGAGGGTGCTGGCAGTCAAATATAGTAAGAAGGACATTTCCCTGCTTTCAGGTAAGCAAAGGCTGAGCAGCTGCAAAATTACTCATGAGGTCCAATGATTTCCAGCGAGAAGTGGTTGTCATTTGCTGTGCCGATGATCCCATTGTAAAGGGCAGACATCCAAGCAGCTCACATCTTCATTCATCGGACAGCTCTTATTCTTGCAGGGGATTTCTCCAAGGTCACCTCCCTACCCCACCTGTAACGAAGTGCCATTTAGTCTTACTGGAGTTGTGAAATTGGCTTTTGCCATTGATGTGAAAGCCCCGTCGGAAAACTGTCATGCAACATTTGTGACGGAGAAAAGTACAAACAGAGGCCTCATTTAGAGGCGTGGTGATCCACTCGTCCATCGTTGGAGTCATTTTCACCCGTCAAATAGAATGACTGCAGTCCCAGGACACCCTTGCTCCTTGCATGAGATGTACAATCACCAGCCCATCCAATTGGGGATTGACATAAACGTGTGGTTACACCCTCAGAACAGGAGATATTAACATCTCTGAACTGTGACACAAAAAATGAACACATCCAGTCTTCTCACTGAGTTGAATTACAAACAGAAAATGCATGATATGATAGGTTATTTATAATGCGCTTAATACCCAGAGGTTTTGAAGCGCGGACCCGGGGATTGAACCTGCGTTGCTCTCTGTTGTCGTTTCTAAGGTGAGCACGTTGCTCCTGAGCTATCCTCCCATGTACTGCAAAACTACAACAAAAACATGACAACATTTAGGGCAGTTCATCTGTGGTATAATATGGCATCACCTGGTTGTGTCCCTCCCCATTTTCCTTCTCTGCCCCCCCTTATCCCGACCCTCAGTTTTACACTGTCTGTTATTCCCTCTTCACTCCTATTTGTTTTGTCGCTTCTCCCCGGTTTGTTCTGTTTCCCCATTTGTTGATTTTCTCCACCTGCCTTTATTTGGTTCCATGTGTTAATATCCCCGCAAAAATATTGCGATCTAAAAATATCGCCATATTTTTGTGGCGATATTGACCCATGGACCATGCGGGGGACACCCCCTCAACCCCCGCTCCCACAAATTATCCCCCCCAAAAATATCGCCTATGGCGAGACAAACGGCCATATGTATGGCAATATTTTTGGTGGGGATATTTTGTAGGCATACCCTTTATTTGCTATCCTCTCAAGGCAGAATTATTATTTTGACTACCCTGCTATTCTTTTTTTCTCACTGGTGCCTCCCCTCCCTCTTTGTTCCCCTTTTCCACTTCCTCCCTTGCTAGTAAGCATGAGGTTCTACTGGGTTCAAGCTTGTGTCTAAATAAAAACAGGTGAATAGAATCTCAGGACAGTCGATTGTGGCATTTGAAGAGGCAGGAGTGGTTCAGGCTTGTTGGTGAAGGGATTTATAGGATAGTTAGGTTTCAGAAAAATGAAATTGATGATGGGGTTTAGGTAGCTTTTTGCAATTGGGGGGCACATGATTTGTGGGTGGTTGCGGATTTGAATTGTGGGTGGAGGGGTGGCACAGCTATATGTATTTTGTGGTTGGAGAAGAATGCCAAAGCACTGAGAGCCTATGTGTATTTTATAGGCAGAGAAGCCCGCGTTCACTTATTGAAGGGAAGTGTGTATTGAATTTGCATGTCCGAATCTACTGAAGGACCCAAAGTGGTATGGGACATGGTAAGGGTCGGGGAGGAATACATCTGCTAGACGTTTTCTACCTGGTAGAGTGGCAGCTGATTTTGTTGGAAAAGCCCAGATTGTATGTGGTATCTGTTTGGCCATGCCAGTCAAATCGGTGGTAGCTGTAGTTGCCGTCCCCTGCAAAGAAAAAAAAGTGGTGCATCGAGAAGAAATGCAAGTTTGCATGCAGCACATGTGTGCATGTGTCAAGTGCCAAAGGATGCATCTCTGGAGGAGAGGAGGAAATTGAGCGGCTCCCCAACAGAGATGAAATAGGGAGAAGACATGACATCAGCTCAACAGCAAAGCAAGACATCCACGCATGAGAGAGAAGAGGTGATTCCTGAAAATTCTCCACCTGATTGCCTTGGAAACAGATCACAATGAAGGACATGACAAAAGTTACCCTCTATACCCTGATTCGAGAACGAGACACGAACCTCTTCTTAGACGATACCATAGTGAGCGAGAACAGACAGAAGAAGAGGGCGCAGGCATTGACAAACCCATGCAATTTCCAAGTGCAAACATATTACACAAGAATCAAGTTTCAGACACTGCCCATGTGCCACTGTACAGACTTTTCAATATAAAACACATGCTAATGGTGGTACTCCTTTGCAGTCTGCAGGAAAAGGGACAAGCACATCTTGCCACCTGCCACTTATGCAAAAAAAAATTTTCTCGCAATGGAACCCGGGTACCAGTTTGGGCACCTCTTGCCTGTGGGCCTACAGAAGGTGGCATTTTCCTGATTCACAGCTCTTCACAGGTCCCGTCAAAACACTATCATTGGTGGGAGGATCAAGCAGGCCCATCTGTTGGAAGACCACACAACAAATTCTTCAGGTGATGAAGATATGTGTGCAAACCCATTCTAGTCATGCGGATGGAGCAGCATAGTGAATGACGGTGGAAAGTTTGACTCAGTAGTGGTTGAGTGCAATGCAAAAGGAAATCTTTTGTTTTTCCTTCGTCCTCAATTTATTTGGCTCTACCAAGCGGTAGAGCCACTCTCCGAGTCCTAGTACTGTGCTCACAAACTGGAGGTTCTGCCTCAATTTATTTGGAATGACCAACCTGCGTAGCCACTAATGCTTTTCTCTGCATGCTCCCAGTGCGCCATGGCCCCTGTTTCACTACCCTCTGGCCCAGTCATCTATAGGCGGGTATGGTGGTGTAGGAGCATGTGCTTCTCCATGGCATCCACCACTAGCTCGTCATCCATCTCACACAGACTGACGGACATCAGACAATGCACGCAGTTTGCACCTGTATTACTCATTGCTTTGTCTAGCCTGCTATGCCCAAATGGCACAACACCCTGAAATCTACCACCACCAACATGAAGCTGTGCTGCCAGTGGTGCAAATGCGGTCCTACTAGTTGTTGATGCTAGTATGTCAGTGGGTCAGGATATGCTGGGGCAGACATGCAGTGGTCGGGAGATGGTTGGGATGGCTCAGAGTCAGAGTAATTAATGTTGCTTGCTAGAGCTTGAGTGGTGATGAGCTGGAATGTCAATTTAACACTCCCTTGCTGCCACCATCACTTCTGCAGGAGAGTGCTCACATAGCTGCATCTGTGGCACGTGATGTTCATGCCTTGAATACATCAATTTGACAAAGCCTAAAGTGCGTGTGCATTGAGGAAATGCAGAAAACTCTCTTACTTAACTTTCCCCAATGACCCCTTTTGGCAGAGGATGCATATTGCACTGCCTGCCCCCCATGCCTCTGACAGTTACACCCACCAGCGAAGCAGTCCCATATTCATGAGTAGATCAGCAATGATGCCATAGGGTGGCAAGTCTTCTGACCTAACTTCCCCCTCTTGAGGTAAGACTGACCCCACCTAGCCTTCTCTGCATGGACACACAATGTGCAATGGTTCCAGTCTCCTCCTCCTGAGCCCTCTGCTGGAAGCAATCTCTGGCTTCTATGTCTGGTGTTCTTCTGTCTCCTGCAACACCACCAGAACCATCACCTCCTATCACAACTGCCCTTAATCCCCATGCATCGCTCTGGTAACTTCTCCCTGCTGCTCATGGAGTAACCCCTTCTACCTGTCAACTCCAAAGTCAAGGTACGGACTCACGTTCTGCGGGTACCACAACCTGCTCTGAATTGGTAGTCCCACCCTCCTCCTCAAGCACCGACTTCCCCTTCCTCAACCACCGGCTTCGCCCTCCTCAACCACTGGCTTCCCCCATCTCAACCACCGTCCCCCTCCTAAACCACCATCTTCCCCCTCCTCAACCACTGGCTTTCACCCTCCTCAACCTCCAGCTTCCCCCTCCTCAATCACCATCCCACCAATCTCAACCAAAGCCCCCCCAACCCACCATCTTTCCTCTCCTCAACCACCATATTCCCCTCTTCAACAACCCTCTTCCCCTCCTCAACCACAGTCTTCCCCCTCGTCATGTTCCAGCTCAACATTAATCTGCCCTCCTCCGGCTGTTCCTCAAACCCTGATATGGAGGTAGATTTTATTTATTTATTTTTACATTTGTAAAGCACCCAATCCCAGAGGCGCCAGGGCGCTGTTGCAACCAGTTACATGAATCAAAGCTTAAGTAAGGCAATACATAGAGTGATGTGGACATGAGATAACAGAGGAGATGTTAATGCAGACCAAGAGTCATCTTTTCCTGCAAAGAAAAATGTGTGTTGGGCGAAGAGCCATGTTTTCACTGACTTTCGGAAGGTCCAGTATGAACTTTCGGCTCTTAAAGCTGTGGGAAGGGCGTTCCAGTGGTTAACTGCTACCGAGGGGAGCTAGCCCTGCCTCCTTTAGATCTTTTGAATTTGGGTAGGGTGAGTCTGTGAGCATCGATGGACCTAATTGGTCTGTTGGGTGTTGCTCTCACAATTTTCTGAGCAAGATAATGTGGATGGTGTTGCTCAGACATTTATGAGTAATAGATAAAGTTTTGAAAATGACCCTTTCCCTGACCAAGAGCCAGTCTGCCTTTTTTTTCTTGTGGCTGAAATGTGGTCTCTCCTCGGGATGTTTAATGCAGCTCTGATGGTGTTATTTTGAATTAACTGGAGTTTGTTCATGTTTTTTTGGAGGTCCCAGCAAACAGCACATTGCAATAATCCAGTTGTGCGCCTGTGCTGGCTCTTGCTATGGTGCAGCTCTTTGGTGTCAGGAAATATCTTGCTGCAGTGATGTTTTACTGTGTATGCTGCCGAGGAGGCAACAGCGTTGACTTGTTTGGTGAGGGATAATGCAGAGTCCAGGTGGATGCCAAGGGTTTTTACTGTAGCAGAAATAGGGATCTGGAAGCCACATATCCTGAAGGGTGGGTATTGTGGGATGAGTTTCTGAATCGGAGAGGTTGGGCCTCCAAAGAGGATCTCTGACTTTTCGGCATTAAGACCGAGGAAGTTCGTGGCCATCCAAGTTCGAGTAGTCAAATACAAGAGGAAGAGTTTGTGTTTTCATTTTTTTAAAGGGGATACAACAGGGGTCCAGAAACACAAAAAAACACCACTAACAAACACTTAACCTGGCCAAAAGCACTCTAAACACCCCCGATATCATTAATTTGTGAGCCTGTACTTTCTACTTCTAACGCAATAGCCAAAAATTCCATAAAGAAAAGCAATCTGGATCTTTTAAAGGCCTTCAAGTCTGTTTCTGAATGGCTCAGGACCTCTGATTGGCTGGTCAAGCCCCCCTCTCGAGTCTCGGGCCTTGCAATTGGATGCAGTGCTGAAAGGAATGTTGTGTTTCTTGACCCCTGTTTTATCCCCTTGACCCTTGAGAATCTGATTGGAATCCTATGGGACATGTTGAATCTGCCCAGAACTAGACTTTCATCATGGGTATATTTTGAGAAGTTGGAGCACCTCTACTTGCTGGCTTGCTTACAATGATGGTGCTTCCTGGCTCCCTAGAGTCTTCACGTCCTTTTTAGTTTGGGCTTTTAGGTGGTGCTTGCGCTACCTCAATGCCGAAACTATTGCATTAGAGTGCAAATAGGGTGAAATGACATATGAGGAGGGATAACAGCTTGTAGGTGTTGTTTGGTTATTTGTCCACCCATAACTATCATATCATTTGTTGACGAGGAGAGGAAATTAGTGACGGGCCCATTGGTCAGCACTCACGCTCGAAAACTAGTAATACAAGATAGCTGCACCATGCGAGGACAGCGTGCAGGATTCACATACTCCAGCAAGGTTCAATAATCAGGACTCAGTAAATTGGCATAGGGAAGTCTGCTTAATGATACATACATCAGCTTATGGAAATCAGCAGCATCACGAACACCTGCCTCACCCCGATTTCTCCGAACATTAGCCCAACAGCCTCTTTTATGGGCAAAATCTGTCATCATTGATGTCTAATTCTACAAGAAATCATCATGCAATACAATTGGTTGGGAAAGGTAACTTAAGTATAGGTGCTATATCTGTATATGGAAATAACGCAAGTGGATTGGATAACTCTTATCGGGTGGGCGTCTACACCCTTCCCTCTACACCACACGTGATTGACGTCACTACAAGTACGACGTCTCATTGGTTACAGTGTCTATAGGAACCTAGATTACATGGTCCCTTGTGATTGGGCAAGTTACACCCCTAAACATAAATCTCCATTTTAATTAGCAGCATGCAGAGTAGACACCCGGGTGCCTAGTGTCCCAAGATTCACCCTTCCTCCCTTCCATCAATCAGTTTTTTAGGGCTGTGTGTCAATTAGTTGGCTGGGTATGGCCTCGAATCTGTAGCCTCTTATCAGGAAAAGTTATGGCACTCTCTGGTTCTGTATGACATCAGGCGGTGGTACATCTTCGCGCCTGTCTGGTCACGTGTTGGTTCACCGTGAATCTGCTTAAGTTTCCAACTTTTTGTGCATTTAATTCTGTGTGTGCTTGGACACCTGCATGAGCCTCTCTTATCTTGACCTTCACGGGCGGGCTGGTATTCTCTTTAGTTGGAGTCTCGTGAGCTCATGCTCACCTCCCCTTCTCTGGTTGTCCTCGATCTCCCCGGCATAAGCCTCTCTTTGTTGAGTTTCGATTCAGCTCCTTCTCTGGTCTTTGCTGGGTTTCTAAACTTGGCCTGTCAGGCCTTTGGCCACCTGGGTACATTTCTGCTTTCACAAAATGGAGTCGCACGTGTACATTTTGCAGTATTGAGGTAGATATATGGTTGGCGCTTGCCGCTCTACTTTCCTACTATGTATTGCAAGTAGCATTGATTTCTTAGCCTCTTGCATTTCAAGCTTATTTACATGCATTCAACAGGGCGGTTGCTTCCATCTTGCCTTATGGCACCATTCTCTTATGTTTTACCAGTGTCTCTCCCCTGCATCCATTATCATTATCCTTGCGGTTACTAGTACTGGCATTCGTGCATTCAGTAGCCAAGTCTGTTTGTTCTCGGGTCTGTTCGGGCCCTTGGTTTATTTTCATTGGCCTTCCATTAAGGCCTTAGGTGTCTCCTCATGGACCGTGTGCAGGTATTCCTCATTCCGTATCAGTGGCTGGGTATCGTACTGCTCAGGGTTGTCGCGTTATGGCTGCTTCAACCGGTATTGATCTCCTTACGTACAAGGGGCAGAGTCCCAGTGCGGCTCTCTGTTGGTTTATCTGCTCCTCATACGTCACGTACCACGGCGAGTACCTTACTGGCAACTTGCTATGGCGGGCAGGGGTGCGGGTCATATCTGGGACCTCCTCTACACTCCCCCCTCTGGTCGGTTCATCGACCACTCCTCCTTCCTCCTTTATATTCAGTTTCTTTGATTCCTCAGCTTCTTGCTCATCGTCTCCTGGGTTTACACAAGAAGGCATGAAAGTATGCAATTTTGGTGTCCATATCTTTATCACCCCTTTCAAGCTTCCTGCTGTTCTCGCATGCTCATCTTTGTTCCAGGTCATCAACTGGCATTGTCCATTTGGACTTCAGTAAATCCATTTGCCTTCGTACCTTCTTCGTTTCTTGGGATAAGTGAATTTTGTTCCTTCTGGTGCAAATTCACTGGCCTTCACAAAGTCTTTTATTTCCTCATCTGTCAGGTCTCTGGGCTTCCAGCCTGGCTCGACATCAACCATAATTTTCATCCCAATGGCCTTCTTTGCTGTTTTCTGGCACTGTGTGTTGATTATCTTGATAACATAGACTCCTAGCAGCACCATTGCTAGCAAAGCTCCCAGGAACTTGAATATATCTGCCATCCATTGCGGGACCCATGAGAATAGGTTCCCAAACCAGCTGTCATCGTCCACTTCATCTGTCTCATCAGTCATCTGGTTTTTCAGGGTTGTTAACATGTCTATGGCCTCTGTGAGGGTTCCATTTTCTTCATCGTGTGATGGTATAAATGTGCAACATGATTCTCCAATTTTTGCGCAAACACCGCCATCCATTGCGGTGATCATGTCAAGCATATATCTGTTCTGGAGGGTCATCAGTCTGACTGCTCTCAGCTCTTCTTTGATTGCATTGAATCCTTTTATTGTGGTGTTGATGCTCTGCAGTAACTTCCATCTCGTTATCTGCAACCACTTGGTGTTTGCACCAACTTGGATATGCGGCAAGAGTATTGTTGTAAATACTGATGAAGTTAGGCTGAACAGCCTGTGTTCGTAGGGAATGGCGTAAAATGCATCCTCTGATTTGGCGGAGAAGTAATTCTCTCTCTTCATCCTTGACATTAGTTCCACAGACCTCCTTTTCCTCAGTTGAGCGTCTGCTTTCGGGAAACTGTCCAAATTCAGTTCATTTTTTGAAATCACTAGTGCTGGAACGTGTGCGTTCACCAGTGTGCATATGCCTCCCCAGTTCCTCGGTAGCCTTATGTATGCCTTGGATCCACATGCCCAGTAATGGTCCATTAAGACTGCGGTTCCTTGCATCATCCCTGGGACTTCATATATTAGTTCACAGTTCTGATTCTCCCCCATTTTCCTTGTGCCATTGCTTCTAAAGCATAGTTTTGGGTTTTCAAGTGGTACTATCTGCAAGGGTCCTCCTCTGTCTTTGACCCATGTCAACAGCTTTACCAATTTTGGCCACAATGGTCTGCATAGTCTCGGTGAGTTCTCTATTGCTTCTTTGCAGGCTCCAAGGACCATCCAAGCTTGGCAGATTACTACTCCTTCTTCCCATCCATCTGGGGAGACTATTGATACCCAGATCTGCATTTGTCCTCGGTTCTTCCATATTTGAGCTTCTTCTGCCGTTTTCCCTTGGAAATTCAGTCTTCAGTTTATTTACCACCTTATTCCTGATCCCTTGACGTCAGGGTTTTCATATCTAATCACATGATTCTTGGTGTGCGCCCTGTTTCTTGTTTTGATGTCCTGGACATGTCCATCTTCATCAGAGTAGTCCTTTTCGTTGGCCCATATCAACGAGGCGTCTCTCCCCATGAATTGTCCTCTGGTGTTACACATTGCCACATGTGACAGGCAGTGTGCTATGGGGACATCTATTTCTACAGCCACAAAGATTTTGGACTTGCCCATGCTGTACGGCAGGAGTGCACAGACGAAACATTCTCCTTCTGATTGCCTTCGTCCAACTTCCTTCATATGCTGGTATCATATGTTGTTTCCAAGATGGGCCGTGTGCTGTCCAAGCAATCATTTAACTCGTTATCGGTTTCATATGGACTTCTCTTGATCCTTAGCGTTTTTCTGAGGTTGGCTATCACTATGTCTCTGAATGCGTCTGTACTGCTCTTTCGTTCAGGCAGACTCTCGGGCGTTATCCTTTGAGGGGCAGGTTTTATTTCCTGCCCTGCAGAAATATGGGGAGGTTTTGCGCTTCTTTTCCTTCCCTCCTGCATTCTTTTGTAGACCTCCTCCCACCGCATGTGATTTATCATCCTTCCAACACGTGGCTGTGTCGTAGGCTCGGTAGTTACTTCTGGCGTTGGAGCTGGCGTGCTCGCTATCACAGTTGTGGTGGTTGTCTTGCTTAGCTCCTCATGTAGCTTCTTTGCTCTAAGCATGAGTGGAAACACATACTCAACTACCGCATGTGTTTTCTCAGTGAGTTCTTTTGTTGCTTCCTCTGTTCTATTGAGTGATTTTGCTATTTCACTTCGGTTTGGTTTCTCATGTTGCTCCCTGCTTTCTGGAGCTGCTTGTTCCACAGGTGATTTCCCTCTTTCAGTTGGTTTGGCCTGTGGCTTCATAGCCATTGACACTTGCCCTTGTTCGTGTGCACTCAGTGTATGGGTGCGTGCCGTGGACAGTGCTATGCTATCATTCATTCCGTGCTGACCCTGTCTCCAGCCTTTCTCACCATTCATTACTTCAAGTGTATGCGTGTTACTGCTAATTACATTCAACTGTAAATCGTTTGCTTTATCATCAGTTTTTCTTGGAACAGGGATGACAATATAAGGTCTGGGTGCTTTTGTGGGCCCCAGATGTTCATTACCTGGTGGATGCACAGACATTGGGACGCTTCATGCACCAATAAAAAAAGCAGTTCTGATAGAGAAAAAATACTACAATAATCATTATGCATATACATATAATGGCCTTGAAGGACAGTTTACAGCATCTCCTTCCGGGAAACCGGGTGGCGCTCTTCCGCTGGTGGCACGACTAAGTTACTGTTTTGGGCCCCCATTTCAAATACGTCCACAGTCAATAGTTTATTTTTCTTCTTATTCTGTTTTCGTCATTCAAAGTTCAATAAACACTAAAGTGACAAGTGCAGTTCAATGTCCCCCCTCTTACGAGTGATGATAATGATAGTCTCTGAGTATGGAGTACAGTTCCTTTGCTAGACTATGGAAAAAGCTTAGACTATCGTTTTCAACACATCATAATTATCCTGTATTTGTATGGCCAGCATATTCCCAGGGCACTCTTCCAACTCGCCTTGGCCCTGGAGACATACAGGACCTTGTTTGCTGTGACACCATGACAGGATGGATTCGCTACAAATCACGCAAAATAAAATTTTGAAAAAATAAAAATAAAAGTGAACATATGAGAAGATAGGAAAAATAAGAAAAAGGTAAACACGGCAGTGAAGTTCATGTCTCTGTTCCTTTCACTTGGTCCTTCGAGGTCGAGTTGGTGAACAGTCTCTCTCTCACCCATTTATTCTCCTGCGCGATTATGATGAACAAATAGAAAACACAAAACAAGAAAAATAAGAACGGATGTAGTTATCCTTGTTTCTGCTCTTTTCGATCTGTCCTATGTTGGAAGCATGAAGAACTGTGTCTTTTGTTTTCTTGCCTGTCCCCGGTTGATGATGATGAAAAAGGGTATTTTGGAACGCCCCCTTCTAAGGCTCTTCTTAGATGTGGATGTCCATAGTTGCTTCTGAGTTGTGATGCAATAGCTCTTAGGAGCCTGTTCAGTTGGGCATTCTTTGCTGTATCATTAAGAAAGGCAGGCACATCAATGTTGCAGGGTCTGCCCACTAGTTCTGGAAAGTTTTCAATGAGATGAAAGAAAACACGAAAAGCATAGCGACTGTCTTCAGGTGTTAATGACATTTGTTCTGGTCCTTTGGCTCTAAAGTCACAGGCCTTTTCTTGCAGTGTGATCAGTTGTTTTGTTTTCTTCGATCTGTCCCTCGTCGACTAGTCTCACTGAAATCTCCTCAGGAATTCGCGCTGGAAATTGGACAGCTCCACTTGGAGCATGATGCCTTGGAAGAGTGCGCCCATGTGTGGGGCGTTGGCCGGATTCCTAAGAAAGGTGATGACGTCAACATCTGCAGTTCTCTCCACCATTTCCGGATAGTCTGTGACTAATCGAAATAAAACGTTGTGTGCCAGCCGTGTATCCTCAGGTGATAGGGACATTTGCCTCGTTTGCTGGCACCTAATCACAGTCCCTTTTTTTGATGCAAACAAGTTTTGCACTTTCCTGCTGCGTGAGTTGCAACCACGTGGTTCAGCTTGTACCACACTTGGTTGAGAAAGTAATTGTTTTTTGGATCTCTAATAAATGTCAATGTATCTGTAGTTCCCCCGATAAGTCATGGACATTCTTCGATGATGCGGAAGAACAAAGTATATGTGATCTCGTCAATGATTACTTGTGGTGGAAGCATCTGTGTCTTTTCTGCTGTGTTTGGGTAGTGTAATAAAAGATTTCTGTTATGACAGTCAGTAGTTGTCGGATTATTTTCTTGTTTGCAGGGTCTTGAATGAATTCAGTGACACTTGTTTCTCTCCCTATGAGTGATGGATAGGACAGTACTACTAGCTGAAAATAGGTGAGCACATCCCACTTGAGACTTCTGCTGGAGTGAACCATATGTCTGTGAACAGAGTCTTGATACTGGATGCTTCAGGATACCAGTTTTAGTTTACAAGAGTGTCCTGTTTTTACAGTTTATCAGAGTCAGAGTTCATGTTCAATGCTTTGTGGCTCAACGTTCATGCGATTAGCGCTTCTGTTGATATGAGTACGCAATTTTCTTCTTTTAACCTGCATCTTTGGCTGCACAGGGTGTTTGCCTGCTTCTTATTGTCTTTTTTATGCCTATAGAAAAGGTTCAGCGTGGACAAGATTTTCACAAAAGTTATTTTGTTGGCTACATTGAATGTTCATTTAATTGTCCTTTTTTCACCTTTCACTTGGTTTGAAGAACTGTCTTGTTTCGAAAGTCACACTTTTATATATTTTTTCTCCTAATTCTTGTAACTTGTCTGCTCATGCGTCCTTCTTCCTTGCCATAGATCTCGTCTGCACGTGCTGCGGTCCTTCCCCGTTGTCTGTGGATTCCTCGGCAGTAGATGTAGTAGGAGTGCTCTCTCCTATAAAGAGTTTTATATAATTTGTGAAGATCCAGGCTCTTCTGCCTTTGAGCTTGACAACTGACGGGGTGCAGTCCTCTACGATGAACGGGCCATTAAACCTCGGCTCGTCCCATCTTTTCTTGTGAAATTCTTCACGAGGACGCGATCTCCAGGGAAGACAAGAGGCGCGCATAGGCTATGAGCTGCGTCGGCATCAGCACTGTCTGTTGTGGTTTGTGCTGTGTCATCTCTTTTCTGCCGTCGCTGCAGCTGGCCTGAAATGATAGTGGAACTGGATGTAAGACAATCCAGATAGGCCTTCATCTCCTCTCCCAGAACCTCCCTAGTTGACTGGGCATTACATCTAGCTCTGTCACGGGGGGGGGGTGAGAGGGGTCCTTATCCTTCTCCCTGTGACTATTTTGTGCGGCGTTAGATGATGGTCGGAGCCTGGATGGTTCCAAAGAGCATACAAGGCCAGTGGTAGGCAGTGCATCCAGCCCTTTCTTAATGTGAGCTTCAACTTGGCTATCCTTTCCTTAAGCAAGCCGTTGATCCGTTCACATATCCCGTTTCCCTCTGGGTGATACGCCAACGAGAATTTGTGCTTTATACCAAGCAACAAGCTAATCTGCTCAAATACTGCATTTACAAAATGGGCCCCATTATCAGATCTCATTACCTCGAAAACCTCCCTCACCAGGAATTTAGCAGCACAGTCAGCGTCAGGGTGTGTACAGGGGCCTGCTTCTACCCATCTGGAAAAGGGACACGCCACTACAAGTAGATACCTGTACCCATTACACACCTGAATCATATCAACATAATCAATATGTAGGTGCTGGAAAGGTCCATTTGGTCTGGGGATGACTCCTCTCACTACTTTTAATGTGTGCCCAGAAGTGAATTGCTGGCAGATAATGCAGTTTACCATAAAGAATGCAACATGCTCTGCTAAATTCGGTATAAACCAGTCTTCCGCGAGCGTTGCAGCAAGATTTTCTTTTGACATATGAATGGGGTAGTGAAGCTGTTCTAGCGCTACATTTAGAAGGGCGACAGGCATTGCTTGTTTACCAGTGCTGTCTTGCCTCCACAATCAGAGGGGTTTAAAGAACACCCTCGACGCTTCCATACATTTTTCTCCTCCTGAGGTGCCTCCCCCTGGAGCTCCATCAATTGAGACTGCCCCATATTACTATAGGTTTCTGGAGTGGCTCGTGCTACCATCATTCGTTCATGGGTACGTGCCACCTCCACGTCCATGATTGTTTCAGTTTTGGATGCCATCCGTTTGGCTTCCGTGTCTGCTTCATGATTTCCACGTGACACAAAATCTGTCCCTTTGGTATGAGCGGCGCATTTTACGACCGCTATGCCCAATGGGAGCTGTAGTGCTTTCATCAGCCTGTCCAACAAGGCTGCGTGTTGCACTGGCGTGCCGTCTGCTCGGAGGTAGCCCCTCCTCTTCCAGCGCGCTAATCCTGCATGCACTGTTGACATCACATAGGCAGAGTTGCTGTACACTGTTACTTCCTGGTCTGCATGGTTCTCGATGGCGAGTATCAATGCCACTAGTTCTGCAGCCTGTGCCAAATAGTGAGATGGTATTCGCGCACTGACAAGTACTCGGAACTCTCCATTCGCCATGTGTTTGATTACGGCCACGCCTGTATACCTCTGCCCGTCATCTTGGTCAATTCTTGATGACCCGTCAATAAAGACGATCTCTCCACTTAGGGCATTTTCCTTGACCCTGGGGATCTCATCATAGTATTCTTCATAGTTTGCACAGTCATGCACAGGTTCTCCCTCTGTAACTGGCTCGCCTATAAACATAGCAGGGTACACCGTTTTGCATCGCACTATTTTGATTCTTGGATTAGAGATAATCACCTCGTAGGCTGATGCTCTTTGCAAAGTCAGCGTGCCCTTTGCCTTCTTTAGTATGGTGAATAGTGAGTGCTCAACATATGTCATGGAGCACCCCATCACAATGGCTGACGCCTTCTCAATGGCGAACGCGGCGGCAGCTAAATTTTGTTAGCACGGAAGTGTGTTACGCTCACCTGGCTCCCACAGGGCCGTCGATCTGAACTGGACAGCTGCGGTCTCCACCAATGTGACGCGTAGTGCCGAGATGATGGACTGGACTGGCCCACCTAGCTTTGTTTGCTTGGCCCGTAGGAATATTCTTCTGCAAATGGAGAAAGGGAATTAACCACCCGTGGAGTTGAGCGTTAACCCCCCCACTCCCACTGTTCCCCCCACTGATCACCTTTGATGTCCCCTCTTATAGTCTCACCTGATGGTTTGGAAAGATGAGCTCTCCATCCTGCATTGAGTGCAGGGGCGCGTAGATAACCAGTTCCTTCACTGGCTCCAAGGAATTGGTGAGTTCCAGAACAATATTGACTCTGAGATTCCCAGCAAGACGCCGTAAGTATGTAGTTCGTAAGAGTTCAAATGTCTGACTTTCACTCTGTCTGATTCCTTGCAGGTTGCAGCTTGACCCTAGTGAAGAGTTCCTCGTGGCAACCGGTAATATTCAGGTAAGGATTTGTATTATCCAACATAGTTCGATAAAATAATGTCAATATGTAACCTGTTGCTTTCTCCTTTATTCAGGCGCTGAGAGAAAGTATGAAGTCTCGGGGAATAATGCCTCCGGCGGTAAAATCAGTCTATTGTGGTGAGGAGGTTTCCCCTTGTTTGTCCCTTTGAATAACCTTGCTGTCCTTTTGTTTCCCCTTAGGGGCCGGGGTTCGGCGAGAATGCAGTGGAAGCTGCGCCGACCCGTGAAGAGGAATAGTACCCCTGGTGGTAAAATCGGGTAAGTCTATGGGGGATAACTAATATTGCCTCTGTGTATTCCCTTGGCTCATCTTGCTGTTCTTGTCTTCCCCTTAGGTGCCGGATTGCGGCGGGAACATGCAGAAGGATGCGGTGGAATGTGAAGATGCTGCGAAGGGCGGTGAGTCCAGCGCGGCGCTGCAGCAGGCGAGGCACACGCATAAAATAACTTCTTTCTTCCAGCTCGAAGGCGCGATGGATCGGGAATTCAGGTAAGGATCAAAGGTGTATTGCTCTTGTTCTAACCTTTTCTCCTTCTTTCTCCCTTTTCTAGGAGCTCCAGACTCGAGGCGGGCGTGGCCGAAGACTGGATGCAGACCTGCAGGCATGGTGAGCGTTAAGCTGCTGGATGCAGAATAACGCGAAGCGTGTGCTGCTCTTCGGGCGTGGTTTAAATAGCCTACAAAGTAGTCCCAGGTAAGAAGTCCCTAGAACCACACCCGAGTAAAAAATATTGCCTGTAGAAAAATAGTCCCTTTCAGGCTTCATGTTGGATTGGAGTCATTTGCAGCATGGTCTGCATCAGGTAAGTTTGCAGCATGGTCTGCATCAGGTAAGTTTGCAGCATGGTCTGCATCAGGTAAGTTTTAATCTATGAGCCTGGCACCTATGGCGGCAGGACTGACTCTCCATATGAGCCTGGCACCATAGACGGCAGGACTGGACCCAAATAGCCCCTAGCATGTGTTGTTGGGCTTGCTTGGAATAACTTGATGCCTGCTCCCGGGGTTGCTGGGCTTGGTCTGGGTCCCCGGGGGTAGGCATCATGACAAAGTGGCCCTTCATGACCAGGTCCTGACTCCCGCTGTAATACGCTAGGAGTTTATATCCCAATGAGGTTCGCTGCGCGAGCACTGCTGTCATAAAACTGCCATCAGTATGAGAGAACAGATAGAATTCCTCCGCATAATTAGGAATCCCGAGAACTGGGGCCTTACAAATTGCCCCCTTGAGTTCTGTAAACCCCTTCTCCATTTCTTCATTCCATTCAATTTCTTCTCTTGTTGCCTGGGCCTTTTTAAGGGCCTGTAACAAGGGCTTGGTATATGAGCTGTAGTCAAAGACCCATGCTCTGACATAATTGCACAAGCCTAAGAAGCTTTGCATTTGCTTTATTGTTCACGGCTTTGCCGTGTGCATGATAGCCTCGGCCCTTTCTGGGGTTACCTTTTCCCCCTCATGTGAGATTAGTTTCCCTATGTACAACACCTCCTGTTGGCAGTACTGCAGCTTGTCCTTGTCTACTTTGTATCCTTTCTCAGCCAATATAGTCTATAGCTGGACTGAGTCGTGTCGGCATTGCTCTTCAGTGATGCTGCAGAATAGAATGTCATCTACATACTGCAAAACAATACTGCCCACCGCAATATTGCTTAGGTCCATTTGCAGGACTCTGTTGAAAATAGATGGAGACTCGCAATACCCCTGTGGCAACCTCGTACTTTTCAGGCGCATTTGCCTGAAGGTAAATGACGTCAGGTCTTGTGAGTCACGGTGCAATGGAATCGAGAAAAATGCATTTTTCAAATCGATCACCGTGAAGTATTTTGCCTCAATGGGTATGTTGCACAAAATTTTGGATGGATTCAGGACTAGAGGGAATTCAGCTTCGACTATGTCGTTCAATGCTCGTAAATCCTGGATTAAACGCCAAGACCCTCCCTTTGATTTCTTGACAGGATAAATCACTGTGTTGCACGGCGATTCTGACGTCACAAGGATGCCCTGCTCCATCATGGCAGAGATTGTCTTTGCGATCCCTTCATCCGCTTCTCTGGACATGGGATACTGTCGTGCCCATGGCAGAATTGCTCCTGGTTTCAATTTAATTTTTACTTCGCCGGCCCCCTTCAGGAGTCCTACATCATAGGGCCCTGTAGTCCATACTTTGGCCGGCACCAGGGCTGTGTCGTTATCAAAGTATTCTGGACGTACTAATGCTAACATCCTCTGCGGTACCTCCCGCATGATCGTTTTGACCCAAAATATGAGACTCACTTCCACCCGCATCTCTTCTAGGTCATGGTGTACTTCGAACAGATCGTCATCGGTGACGTCAGTCACTCGATACCCTTCTTCGATGGTGACAATCGCACACCATGGTCTGCCTTCATCGTCACATCCCTCAACCAATACCGCTTTTCCTCGCACTGCGGCAGAATGTATCATTAAGGGAAATACTTGTCCCTCCTCTTTGTGCATGGGTATTCTTGGTCTGAATAGAAACTCATCTGGAGTTCTCATAGTTTTGTCTGCGGGCCTAGCAACCCCGCCATAAGCACTCGTACGCCATATGCGAATACTTCTGGCTCCAGCGGTACAGTTCTCATAGCTGCACATCCAGAGTATGCTCTGATCATTTTGCACACGTTTGAATAATGCATTCCTGGGGTGGAGCACACTATGCCATTCTCAGTGAATGAGGTGGTCACATTCAACTTTGTCATCAAGTCCCGACCCATGATATTTACTGGGCACTGACGAGAATACGATAAAGGTACATTCATATCACACTCTCCCATGGAAACTGGAAGTGCATCAGTAAAGGGAACTCTGCTATGAGCTCCAGTAAAACTCTGGGTATCTATTGCCTCGCCGGACAAGGAGAACTTTCCTTCTCGTATGCACGAGCACGTTGCACCCGTGTCAACTAAGAAGGAATATTCTTTCCCCCCTATGGTGACATTTACCCTTGGTTCCCTGTTAGGGTCTGGTGTCACTGATAGGATAGAACACAGAGTTCCCTGTGAGCCGTCCTATTTCATATATAGGTTTGGTCCATTTTACACCTGTGGGTTTCCTCCACCTGAATTAGTGTCCTGAACCACTTGTGGCAGTGTCTGCTGGGGTTGTCCCTGTGGTACATTCCCCATGTTCAGTGGTTGGACCATTTGATGTGTACCTTGCTGCAAGCCAGCTGCCTGCTGCTGCACGGTATAGTTTTGCGCATTGCCCTGTTGTGGGGGTAGCAGGTTGATTCACCATGCCTGTCCCCATCCCTTGGTTGTTCTGTCACATGCCTTGGCTTCTGCACATGCGCGCCACATGTCCTGTCACTCCACATAGCCAACACACTGGCGGTGGTCGGGCCATCTGCCCATCTGGCATAGCTGGACTGCCCATTGGTGCGCTCTGGATACCACCTTGAACATTTTTAAAACCTCTTTGGTTACTTCTAAAGCCTCCCTGATTGCTCTGCCATCCTCTTCCTCCAAATCCCCTTCCTCTTGGGTAATATCCTGCGTTACCCTGATTACTCTGGGGGGGGTTAGCTGCACGATGTGCACTCGATTCGGCTGGGCTTGTTAGCATGGCTCCCTTGAGAGCATATTTTGAGAGCTTCCTTTGCACTAGCTTCGCCTCTTCTCCCTTACGCATTGCCTCTTTCTTTCGATTCTTTTTTTGCAACAGCCTACAGTAATGTGCAATTGTCAACTGGATCTAAGCCCACAGTTTAGCTTCTATTCCTACCAATTTTTTTAGCTGTTTTTGCACCGGTTCTGGTAACCCTTGGCACAATATATGGTAGAATACAGGGATCGATTTCAAGACTCATGCGTTTCGAGCACCCACGCGTCTTGAAAATTCTGGATATAAAGTAACAGATCCTCTGACTCCTTCATTTTTCGAGTCATTATAGCTCCCATATCAGACATGTCTGGATATAGCATATGCAGTGCTTTCCATACTGCTGCTCTACGGTTATTAAATGGTGCTCCGTCATGAGAGGTGTTAGTTATGGTTACCCTAGGTTAGCCTGCCCTTTTCCACACATCGTCTGCTCTTTCTCCGAGTATAGCAATTAGGAGACCCTTGATGTCCCCTATGGCTAGGGTGATGCCCCCCGTCATTTTTTGTAGCTCATGTATCCACTTCCCGGCTCCTGATGTCAACATTGGAAGCTTATTTTTGAGATTCTCTCAGTCCATGTGTGGCCATGGAATATATTGCGGTCTTGCTCCCCCCTTTTCTAACAGTGGGAATTGGAATGCACAATCTTCCTTTCCCTTCTCTACACCCCCTCGGTCTCTTGCCGGGGTGGCATTCCCACCTTGCCGTCTACCTGGCAATGCCCTTAATCTATCAGTATAGGCAGGTGCCGACGCCCCCCTCTGACCGGGGCGCGTGTCTTCATCTCGGCTGGACTGTCCAGCGGACTTCGGTGTCCTACTTATGGACTCACCCGCGTCTGACCACCGTACCTCTCAACTCCCTGGGAGCCGTGTTTCGCACCGCCTCCCTTCGTCATACATCACTTTCTCCGCTTCTCCATCGGAGTCGGACTCTGAATACTCCCAGTTTGCACAACTTCTTGCATCATCTTCGTTCTGCCCATTTTCTAGTCTATCTAGGGAACGTCCCCTACTCTCACTACTTCGGGTGACATCCTCAGTGTCATATAACTGAGTGCTCTCTAAGTGCTCATCTTTCCTTCCTTCTTGGGAGATTCGTTCTAGTCCCATCTCGTCATATTTTTATCAATCGCTTCCCCAATGCTTCGGGTGTCGAAGTCATCATCAATAATTGTCCCGCTTGTACTTGGTACCGCATCGTTTGCAGGAAAGAATTCTTCTATGTCTTCCCAGTCTACAACAGGATTGGGTTTTTTAACTTCCCGTTGCAAATATTCTAAAGCTCGCGCCCTTTGCCTGCGTTTACGCTCTGCTTCCTCATCCATTTCTCTCCGCTTCTTCGCTTCCTCTCTAGCCTTATCTACTTCCCTCATCCGTTCATTTCTACGTTCTTTTGCCCTTCTACTTTCCTCGTCTTCTCGCTTTTTTACCTTTCTTTCGTGCACTCTCTTCTCTTCCTCTAACCTAAGCATGTTCTGCCTGTACTTTTCATAGGCTGCATATTGCGTGCGACTCAGCGGTATACCTTGCTCTTCGCGATATAGTTCTCACCTCAACCTATCCTTCTTTCTTGCCCTCTTGTTTCTTATGTCCACTTCTTTTTCCCTTTCCTTTCTTTGCGCCTCATCAGACCGTTCACTCGGCCTTGCACCGTCACTTCCTTTTCCATCTAACTTCAACAGTATCTGCCATCCCATCCATTCATCCTTTGTACATGTTAACTCATCGGTTCCTTTCTGCTTCTTTCCCTCTCTCTCTCCCTATCTAAAGGTGCACTCGTTTGTGCCTGGTCCTTCCTTTCCCCACCTTGCCTCTCTTTTCCCCATGGGACTGTGGAGGCCGAGTCAATTTGCTGTTCCTTCTCTTTCGTCTCGTCACTGCTACACGCAGGTGACTCATATGCAGCCTTAAACTCTCTTAATGGGTAAAGACCCTCCGACTTACTTCCCTCAACAACTGGTTCCGGCGGGGCAGGTGGCGCGATAGGCATCTCACCCCCCTCCGTACATACATTTAATATCCAGTCTGCGGGGGGTTCTTCTTCTTTTGTTTGTTTAAACATTTTCCAAAGCTCGAGAACAGCAAGGCGTTTTTCGAGCTTCTTCCCGCTATATGTGGCATGTAGGAAGGTGGTCATGTGCTGTAAAACGGCCTTTGACAATGACCCATTTTGGGGCGGCGGCATAAACTTTTTATTTGCGGTGCCCTTAACCCACTCCGTGCTATATTTCTTCAATTTTGTTGCGTGCTTTGGCAACTGCTTGCATAAGTGTGCAAGTGGGGTAACTTCTTCCATCCTTAATGTTGTCATCAACAATGTTCATACAGTTTTTCAACTTTACGCTATTATGAGCAAGCACCACATATGCGAGCTCCAATCCAATTTTTCTGCAAAATTTTATACCAACAGTTTTACTCAAAACACATCAATTCAGTGGCGATTCCCTCTCATTTACAGAATCGCGTAAAGCAAAAATACATTGCCATCAATTAATAACACAATAATTCCACATTCAGCATACACAGAACATATAGGACAGACGCTTGTGGGCTCTGGGTTCAAGTACCTTCTGACCACCCTTTAAAGCGCAGGAACAAGGCAAATTTTACAGTTTTTTCTCAGGTGCCCCCCCGGTCTTCCTTACAGTTTTTTTCTCGGATGCCCCCCCCCGGTATTCCTTTCAATTACTTCAGGTGCCCAGGTTTTTACCCTTTATCTCTACAGTCTTTCCTACTTTTAACTGTATTAATCTTCTCCACCACCCTCTGTTACCTTTCCCCTTCTTACTCTAAGGCCTATAAGACATTTGCCAAGGTAACGAGTTTCGTTGTTTTCACTCACCGATCGCCTCTTTTCCTCTCTAGAACTTCAGGATCACCACCCCTTCCTCTTCCTGCTTTTATGGTTTTCGTCCGATCCGCTGCCCATGGGAATGAAAAGGGTTATGCTTGGAAAGGCGGGTTCCTTCAGACCCACTGCACATTTTTTGGGAATGATTACACTATCATTGTCCACGGGGAGCTTCTCAGCCTACTCATAGCGAAAGGACTCGTGATGTAACTGAAGGCCCAGAAATACTTCATGCCGTCGGTCGAAAGGTGTATTATACTATATCAATCGATAATCTATAATCGATGGCCGAAACCATCCTCTGCTACCAAGTGTTGACGAGGAGAGGAAATTACTGACGGGCCCATTGGTCAGCACTCACCCTGGAAAACTAGTAATACAAGATAGCTGCACCATGCGAAGACAGAGTGCAGGATTCACATACTCCAGCAAGGTTCAATAATCAGGACTCAGTAAATTGGCAAATGGAAGTCTGTTTAATGATACATACATACATCAGCTTATGGAAATCAGCAGCATCACGAACACCTGCCTCACCCCGACTTCCCCGAACATTAGTCCAACAGCCTCTTTTATGGGCAAAGTCCGTCATCATTGACGTCTAATTCTACAAAAAATCATCATGCAATACAATTGGTTGGGAAAGGTATCTTAAGTATAGTTGCTATATCTGTATATGGAAATAACGCAAGTGGATTGGATAAGTCTTAAAGGGTGGGCGTCTACACCCTTCCCTTTACACCACACGTGATTGACGTCACTACAAGTACGACATCTCATTGGTTACAGTGTCTATAGGACCCTAGATTACATGGTCCCTTGTGATTGGGCAAGTTACACCCCTAAACATAAATCTCCATTTTAATTAGCAGCATGCAGAGTAGACACCCAGGTGCCTAGTGTCCCAAGATTCACCCTTCCTCCCTTCCATCAATCAGTGTTTTAGGGTTGTGTGTCAATTAGTTGGCTGGGTATGGCCTCGGATATGTAGCCTCTTATCAGGAAAAGATATGGCACCGTCTGGTTCTGGATGACATCAGGCAGTGGTACATCTTTGCGCCTGTCTGGTCACGTGTTGGTTCACCGTGAATCTGCTTCAGTTTCCAACTTTTTGTGTATTTAATTCTGTGTGCGCTTGGCCACCGGCATGGGCCTCTCTATCTTGACCTTCACGGGCGGGCTGGTATTCTCTGTAGTTGGAGTCTCGTGAGCTCATACTCACCTCTCTTTGTTGAGTTTTGATTCAGCTCCTTCTCTGGTCTTTGCTGGGTTTCTAAACTCGGCCTGTCAGGCCTTTGGCCGCCTGGGTACATTTCTGCTTTCACAAAATGGAGTTGCATGTGTACGTTGTGCAGTATTGAGGTAGATATATGGTTGGCGCTTGCCGTTCTACTCTCCTACTAGGCATTGCAAGCAGCATCGATTTCTTAGCCTTTTGCATTTAAAGCTTATTTACACGCATTCAACAGGGCAGTTGCTTCCATCTTGCCTTATGGCACCATTCTCTTATGTTTTAACAGTGTCTCTCCCCTGCATCCATTATCATTATCCTTGCGGTTACTAGTACTGGCATTCGTGCTTTCAGTAGCCAAGTCTGTTTGTTCTCGGGGCTGCTCGGGCCCTTGCTTTATTTTCATTGGCCTTCCATTAAGGCTTTTGGGGTTCTCTTGTGGACCATGTGCAGGTATTCCTCATTCGGTATCAGTGGCTGGTATGGCTGTCTGATAGGGTATCGTGCTGCGCAGGGTTGTCGCGTTATGGCTGCTTCAACCGGTATTGATCTCCTTATGTACAAGGGGCAGAGTCCCAGTGCGGCTCTCTGTTGGTTTATCTGCTCCTCATACGTCACGTACCACGGCGAGTACCTTAATGGCAACACGCAATGGGGGGCAAGGGTGCGGATCATATCTGGGACCTCCTCTACACATTGACTGCCCATGGCCAGGCTACTGGTATAATGAACATTTCTTAACCAAATTTGCCTTCAACCACTGGATTTATAAGCACTATGCGTGTCCTTCACTGATAGTTCTGTTAAAACAAGCATTGACATAGCCAACAGTTTTGGCTTGTGCATCCATTTGTTTTTGCCGTGTCTCTTTTTCATTTGCTTAATCCCTTTATTTGTGTTTGTTTTCCTCACCTGTTGGTCCTTGCCAACTAAAGAAACTACAACGTACCCAAAACGCAGCGGCCAGACTCCTGCTTAGTCTAACATGAAGAGCACACATCAACCCAGTGCTGCAAATACTACACGGGCTACTGATAAAACAATGAATAAGGTCCAAAACAATGTGTATAACGCACAGAGCAATCCACGGCCAAGGAGCAGAGTTCCTAAATAAGAAAATAACCATCTACCTTCCAGCAAGACCTCTCGGATCAAGCAACCGCTTTCGCCTACAACAAAAACCATACAATAAAAGAACATTCAGAGAGTCATCTTTCTCTCACCTGGCAGCAAAAACCTGGAACTGCCTCCCAAAAAACAGACCCAAAACAAGGAATCACCTAACGTTCGGAAAACTACTTAAACTTTGCTCTATAAATCAGAATCAGAAGTGAAAGACTAGGAAAACAAAGACTTTGCTGGAAACTGAAGGGGGACTTTAACCAATACAGGTAACTCAAGGGGCCCCACAGCACCTGACCCCAGTAGGTAGGGACCCCCATTAATAAACCCGTAGGTGGGGGGAGGCCACCTCAACCTCTCATGCCCACATACTTACATGAGAAAGCCACCAAGCTGTGAAGCGTCTGTCGACTAGACTGCCCCATAATATCCAACAACACAGGATGGTCAGAGATGATGAACACAGAAGTCACCAAGGACTACATACTGGTGCACAACGCGATCACAGGCTTCCTTCTCCCCCACTCCGGAGCCACGATGACCTGGCCTGCTCATCCGGAGGGTGATCCTGCCGTTGCTCGTGGCTGCAGTGCACTCCTCTCTTCTTCAGAGGTAGGATTGTGGGGGTTATGCTTTTTTGCCACCAATTTGGGGCGAAAATACTTTTTATTCCTATATTGTGCCCTGTGTATGCAGCACCCTTCGTGATGCACTCTGCCTTGAATTTGCATTCATCCCTGGAGGTCCTCGTGGCAATTCCATCATGACCACCGATTAACGTGCAGCATAAAGGAGGATCAGAGTCCTCTGCCTTTACATCAGCTGCTGTGCAATTGGCCTCTGTTCGCTTGATCTTGGTCTTTCGGCGACTGGCAGGCTTTAGCTGGCCCCTCACCAAAGGCCCCTGTCTGCTCCCTGTCCGCTGCCTGAACGCGTCTTGTCATGTATTTCAGTGAGTAAAACTATAATTCATGATTCTTCCTGCCTCTCTAGCTATATCAATGTGTCTATGTGAGCGTATTCCACATCCCAATGTCTTCCAAGTGCCTACTTGCCATCCTGCATCCTGGTGCTGTAGCCATCCTGCAACATGGGGTATGGCCCCCCAAATGTACTTATTAACTGATTGACTCTTGCATCCTGGTGCTGTAGCCGCCCTGCGACATGGGGTATGGCCCCCCAAATGTACTTACCTGACTGTCTTTTGCATCCTGGTGTTGTAGCCGCCCTGCAACATCGGGTATGGCTCCCTAATGTACTTACTTGATTGGCCTTGATGTAACCCTACTCTGTTGCACTCAAATGTAACTAATACCTGTAACTACTGTCACTTATGTAACATAAGCACTGTAACCAATCTCTCAAGTGCCGAGATGCCTCCCGGTTTGATGCACTTTATAAATAAACAAATAAGTCCAAAGCACGGAGGTAAGAAAAAAAAAACACTAACCCATCTCTAAAGCCTCAACTTTCCACATACACTGCTCCAACGCACACAGCCACAGCTCTGCACAGCAACCCGCACGCACTTCACCACACTGCAACAACATACAAACAACACATAACCATGCACAACAGCACATGGGTATTGGACCGACCTGAAAATCGCGCCTAAGCTCAGCGAACGGCGCAAACCGAACTGAAGCTGCCAACTGGACACAACTCTCACTGTACCAATTCCCGCTATACCCTACTAACCTCCTTCCACACCTCCTTTTCAGATCCGCCAGAGCGCCAGGGGATCACTGAGGTGGTGATAGTTTGCGGTACAAATACCCTTTAACATTAACAGTATGTGGTCACGTCTTCATCTATCATTGCAGTTCACTAGCTTTTACATATCCGCTTCTCTTCCTCCCCTGTTCCTCACCCTCTCCACTCTATTTCTACACCTTACTTTGCTGCTTTGTGCACTGGCTCTCATCTATGTGCCTTCCCTCCCCTGAAACGTCCTCCGCCCCCCCCTTTCCCCCTCACCCACTCCCCGTGGCCCATGTTAATCTCCCTGCCTAGCCTCCCTCCCTCCATTTGCTGATGCTTCTTTGTATCGGCCTTGCCTCATAGTCGTCCTTCTAAACCCTCTCTCTTTGCATGTCCGCCATGTTCTCTCTGTCTCCCAGTACTTGGTCTCCTCTTCTTGGGCCTCCTACGCACCCTTCTCATGTTTTGATGAACCGAGTGTCCACAGGCCTGTCCTGCTGATGCTCCGACTCCTGACCCCGGGCGCTGCAGCTCGTTTCTCCGTTTCAGAGCAGAGAGGAGGAGGCGTCGAGCGCTCCTTTGGAGGGGGGTGAGGGCCGGCGCTGCGCTTGTTTGAATATGAAGCTCTGGCAGCAGAGCGCCCGGAGCAGGCTGGATCGTCTCCCGATCTATAATCTCGCGTCTGGTCGCACAATATGTCCTCCTGCGCTGCTGCTGCCGCTCCTTACCACCGCCAAACTCGCTGTGAATCCTTCAGCAAGGGGGTGTCTGACCCCCTGCAGTCCCCCCCCCCAAACATCCCCTCTTTTGTATATGTGAATCGATATGGAGACGTTGAGTTCGTTTGTGAGGGAAAGAATGCAGGGTGTCAAGTCTGCCTGTGGCGCACAAAGGCCCATACAGGAGAGTACAAAGACCCCGGGAATGCTGTTCAATTCTCAGAAAGGGCCAGCCCCAGAGTTCCATCACACACTGACAGGCCGTCTTTGGACCCGTCAGGTGCTGCAGGGTTTCTCCACGCTGCACGTCTGGTGTCAGGGTGCAGCGAGGAGGTTGGTTGAGAGCAGTGAGTGCACATCGGAATAACGTTTTTCATAAAAGGTCAGTGGATGTTGGCTTAAGCCTGGCACAGATCGGTGCTACTTTTCAAAGCACACATAGACAGTGGCGTCGCCAGGAATCAAATTTAGGGGGGGGGCACAGAGGGGACCACAGACAAGGTAGGGGGGCCACAGACAAAAGTAGAGGGGGTCACCTATAAGGGTGTAATGTGACGTCAGAAGCACTCCAGCAGAGAATCGTTTGTGTACACCAACTACCACACCCCACTGCACCTCCCCTCCCATCAGAAGGTAGGTACTAAACCAGTAAGCCACTAATGACCCATCATTAGCGGTTTCGTGCACCACATTCTGTGAGGAGGGGCTGCTCTTGGCTGCAGGGCAATGCTCTTGATTGTTGTGAGGTAGTATTGATTGCAGCCCTGTGTGTGTGCTGAACTGGTGGACACAGCAATGCAGACAGTGCAGAAAGTAGCCCAGCTGAGGTAGGGCCCAGGATTTCAGAGGAAGGCCCCGCCCTCCCGTAGGCCCCAGGATTTCAGAGGAGGAGCCCACCCTCCTCTAGTGACGCCACTGGGCAGAGGGGGTTATTTCTCCTGAAGGGCCGTGATTCTGCTAAGGCCCAATGTTTCGGAAACTTAAACCTGAAACCAGTTTAGTGAGATTTGTCCCAAATTATACTTTTGGAGAGGCTTTAGTTTTAACTGCGATTCCTCCAACCGCAATCAGATCTATGAACATGCTTTTTGCTGAATGGAAATTTCGCCCAACATTTTTGCCCATTTTATGGACCTATTTTTACCACAAAAGCCAGAGGGAGAGCCCCCGGACACATACTTCCCCTCACCACCCCCCATATACCTTACCTAAAAGTACCACCTATAATTTTGTGATTTTAAAAAATGCAGCAAAACAATATTGTGAAATGGCCATTCGGCAAAACTGGTTAATCCCCCGCAATAGACACCATTTTTCCTGTGCCTAGCTTTAATACAACCCTACCGGTGTGATTGAACTTGCTTGGGAGTGGTCGAGCACCTGTCCCATGTGCTCCTTTCCCAGGAAGGCCATATAAATATTAGTAAGGCTATTTGCTATTAAATTTGTGACATCCTGGAATTGGAGAAATCAAAGCGTGATTTGGATTTCATCAAACAAAACCGCTGAAGACTGGGTGATGCCACACTGTGGTAGAGCAGCTTTAGGATTGGTGCTTTTTTATAGTTTATTATTTTCACCAATGAGACTAGGAACATTCTTCGATTAATAGTGATGTTGGACGCGCTAAACTACTGTAACATTTTGGAGGTACCCATGCTGCACGTAAAGGTTCCTGAGAAAGTAGATTTGTCACCCTCTACAAAAGAGACTTGCATACAAAGTTAGGGCAAAGACACCATCTTCTATTATTTCATAGAGAGTGAATAAACCTTCACTTCCTCCATCTAATCATGGATGTGTGAAACAATAAACAAAACAAGTCACTGTCCTTCCGGTATCGCAAGTCCCATAACACCCTGGACGCTTTAGTGCACTCTGGTCCTTCAGCCAATGCGCAACACTTCATCTATATAGTTGTAGAGGAGCAGCTGCATGCCTCTGCAGGAAACCCTGCCCCCCTACCTCCCATATGTTGGAGACCTCAGATTGTGCCGTGTTTGACACCAGCAGTTGTGCCAATACTGCGGCATGTGTTCGAAAGAAGATACCTATTGAGACAACCGTACCGAATGTATCCCCGAAGCAATGACAACCTAAGGGAGGCACTCTCTAAAGGAATATGAAAAAGAGCAAAGAAAGAAGTTGGTGACGTCACAAGAGACTTATACCACGTCCCGGGATACTGGCTGAAGAGGCTGTATGGATCCTACAGAAACTAATGACGAAGTAAGAATCAAGTGAAATTTTAAATACGAAAAAGATTACATGTGCACGAAGTGCTTTAGAGAATCTCAACCATTCAATAATTGTACAGACGATGAAACGCAAGTAGACTAAGTCATCATAGAAGCTGGCTATACGAAATGAATAGAATGCAAGCAAAGCCGCCATAGTATAGAAGCTGAACATCAGAATCATGAATTTAGTAAGGCAGGACTCATGAAGAGGAAAGGAAAAACTTTGTTGCAGCAAGAATACGCTGAATCGTGGAGCTGCATTGCGAGGTTGTCTGGCCTGGAGTCAAGACCGAAGCAGCTAAGGTCAGCTATCTATTCTGGAAAGGAGCAAACGTGCGAAGGATGAATCATCCCTTGTTAAGGTGCAAAGAAAGAACATCTAGAGTGTCAAGTTTAATTCATTTAAGGCATTTAAAACCTGCAAAATGGGCCAGATCGTGGTCTCCTGTCATGTGAGATAAGGATGAAAACAGAGTTTGAACAAGGAGTCCCAGAACACGATAGTGAGCGCTCTCACTCCCATGTATTCTGAAGACAAGGATACTTTTGCAAGGCCAAGTTCAAAGACAGTCTTCACGGCAGAAGGCATGGGCGATGAGAGATGCTGGGCTAATTGGGTGGTGAGGTAGTGTCATGCCACATCTACTTGCAGCTGGGTCTGGGCTTATGTGCTGCTAAGTGAACCGAATGTTCCAGATATGGCAAAAGCATGGCAACCAATTGTAGTGGTCCATATAACGAAGGTCCTTATAATTTGAAAACCAATGAGAAACAGTGTATCTAATGTCTCTGAAGATGACATGTATTAGAGGTAGGCATACATTGTCCACCTGTCAGTGGGTAGCCAATCACAATACTAGTTCCTATAGAAAATATACTTAGATGTTCCCCTTAAGCCAATCCCAATCCTTAGTAGGTTTTTCATTATTTGCCACGAAGTATGACGTCACCTCTGATGTATTTTTGATATATAAACTATGTTTTGTGAAAAGATCGCTGTGAGAACCTGAGAGTATGTCCGTTGATGTTCGTTGTGAACCCCCCTTTTCAGATAATTGTTAATAAAACAGTACTTTGCCATCTTCATGAGTTGCTTCGGTTATTTGGACTCAGATTTTCTGTGTGATGCCATCCATTACATGCATGCTCCTAAAGTACCCTAAGCTCCAGTGGTAGCAGTGCAGAGGGTTCAATGATCCAAATTATTTCAGCTCCAGATTTTTGGATGATCGGGCACCCTCTGCCATTAGCTGGAAGATCACAGTTTCCTGTGAAGAGCGGCCGAATAGAAATAAGCTTGCAGGAATAACAGAGATGGTGGGCAGGTTCCCCTTTGAAGAAATGCTTGCCTGGTTTCCAGGGGTGCCCTGCAGACAGAAGACCAAGTGGTCGGATTGGAGGAGTCGATACCGAAGGCCTTGAGCTGTTTAACGAATGGTGAGTAGTCTAAGGGAAATGGCAAATAAAGAAACAGGATTGTAATAATTTTGAGGAACAGGGAAATATTGTGAAGATAAAGAGATAATGCCTAAGAATCCTAATTCAAGGGAATTATAAGGAGACATTACAAACTCCAGCAGGAGTAGGGTGAAATATAAAATGCGCAGTCAGGACTGCGTAAGGTAATGTCTCAAATCCTATACAGGATAAAAAAGTAAAGGCACAGGAAGAAGTGATCACAGTGTTTTATAAAGTGTAAATGTCTGACTTGTCTAAATGTTGTCTGTTGAGTAAAATATGGAGGAGCAATAGACATTGTGAAGAGTTGAAAAGTAACAGTGACTAAAGATAAAGTGTAGTAAAACCATTGGCGCTAATCAAACGAATAGATAGGCCATTGAAACAAGAGGATTGAGCAGCGATTGATGGTGCTTGCTCATATTTGATGTTTTAAAACGTTGAAAAATGGTGACTTAAGCCAAGGTAAATGGTTTATTTAATGGTCTTGTAAGTATTGACAGTCATTTGAGACTTGCCATTATGGGGGATACTCCTCTCATGCACCTATGCAAGACACTGCCAAAACATGTGCACAAGCTCAAACAGTACAGTGCAGAATGGGTAAAGGGCTCAGCAGATAAAATGTTTATGCCGTGATACAAGGGGGATCATTGTCAAGAGTGGTATTGGAATACATGACCACTTACTTGCACACTACGTATACAGGAAAGAAATTGGAGAAAAGATTAGCGATTTTACAGCTTTGGTAGATGTATAAAGAGGAAAGAGAAGGCCAGCCACCTGAGGAGTGAATGCTTAATCAGCATAAGGGGGAAGGCGTTGATCCCTCAGCTCTCATTACCTTGCCTGAAGCAAAGGGGAGTGTTTCTATGGAAGAGATAGGAGTGTATCCTTAAAGGAATTAAGAGCAGCGACAGGGTACCGTAATCCGATGTATGAACCCCCGCTTACAGTACTGACGATATTCCGGAAAAGATTTAAAGAAAGTAAGAGATTTATAAGTTCATACAAGACAACGAAGAAAAAAGTGAGCAGTTGAATTTGTTGACGGAAATAGACAGGGAGATTAAGAGATGGAAAAGAGAAAAGAATAAGATTGACGAGATAGCACTCGTACAAAATGAATGCATGGGAGGACAGCTATTACTCAAGATAGATGGAAAAAGTATTGAGGAAGTTAGGCAAAAAGAAGATGAGGACGAACAAGAAAGGAAGGATAAGGAACGAAAGAAAAGACTGAAAGAGGATGAGCAGAAAAGGAAAAGCAGGGAGCGACGAGAGCAGATATATCAGGAGGAACAAGAGAAAATTGAAGAGCGAGCAGAATAACAAAGTATGACAATAGACAACAAGCTATAGAAGAAAGGGACAAAGGAAAGGAAGAGAGGAAGAAGAAGCACAAAGACTAAGGGTCAAAAGATTGGAGACAAAGAGGAGAAGAAGTGGGAAGGAGTAAAGAGAGGAGAAGAACAAAGGCAAGAGGAACAAAGAATTAGAAGGGATGCAAGAAAGCAAAGGGAACTATATGAAGAAATAGAACAAGGTTTTGACAGCAAGGTTTTGATGCCAGTCTCATTCATAAAGAACAAATGAGGCCGAGCCCAGAAATACGATGGGACAGAGTGGAAGAGAGTCTTCTGATAAAGGAAGTAATGCCGGCAGTATCTAGAGTAGCACTAGAAAAAGAAAGATTTTACCCGGAAAACATTGGAGAAAGGATCGATAAGGTTGATAAACAGTTCAGACGAGATAGAGAGTATGAAGCTCGAGGGAACGATGATTGATCCCCAGTACCTCCATCACGAAGTGAGGAAGGAAGCTTGTTAAGTGATGAACGCAGAGCATTGTCTTTGAGCAGACTGAACTTGGACAAGAGTGAACGACGATCATAGCCACACTAGTTGGGGACTAGACATGTCAGACGAGGAAAGAGAGCCCAGTCTCGGGGAAGAAAGAGGGAGCGCAAGTGCCCCTGAAAGAAGCCTGCAAATGGATAAGGAAGTGAGATGGTCGGATCTGGAACAACCTAAGGATAGAATGCCAGATCCCATGGCATATCCTGAAAGGCTCCGAGGACAATCAGATAGTGAGACGTGGAAGTCTCCACCATACATAAGCAGGTTAAGGTCATTACAGACAAGGAGACAGACAGGGACGATTATCCCTACTAATAGTGGGATATGACTTTGGATGGGATTCACACAGTTCCCCTTGTTAGAGAAGGGGTGAGCAAAACCGCAATACACTCAATGGCCACAGATGGACAAGGATAACTTAAAATGCAAGCTCCCTGGTTTGACTTCGGGGGCTGGGAAATGGATATACAAAGTACAGAAAATGACCGGAGGAAATACGCTGGCCATAGGCGACATAAAAGGTCTCCTGGCATCTATTCTTGGAGAGAGGGCTGATGACCTATGGAGTACAGGATATTCAAGTGTGACTGCACAAAGCACAGCACATGATGGAGCACCATTTAATAATTGTGAGCAGTCGTTTGGAGGGCTCTCTGGGTATAATATCCTGATACATCATATGTGGGTGCAATTATGACACATAAAATGAAGGAAGATCAAGACCATATTGCTTACATTCAGGAGAAATGGCAACTTGCAAGCTGTGGAAAAGATAGTGGCATTATTTTACCACATTTTATGTTGGGGGTTGCCAGAGCCAGTACATAGGCGGATGGAAAAACAAGTCGGGATGGAAGCAAAGCCATAGGCTGAGATACAGTTGACAATAGTGCACCATTGTCGGTTATTACAAGAGAAAAACAGAACAAAGATGAGAATAGTAAGATCGGGGAAGCCAAAATCTGCCATAGAAGGTGCGGTATTGATAAGCAGAAAACTATTGGGAATGCAGGAAGCAATGGGCACATCGCAGGCGAATACTTCATGCCAGATGGTCCAAGGTGGGTATGGGTTATAGGGGACGAGGATGCAGCTTTCAGAATACCAAGGTGGGTTTCAAAATACACAGAATGAGAACCAGAGTGCTCGGGGAGGACATAACCAAGGATGGACTAACAGGAAGGTTCCCCCGGTATGTTGGAATTGTGGAATGGCAGGACATATTGCATGCATATGTGGGAACCAAGGGAATGTACAAAATGGCCAATTTTCCAGAGTGAGGACAGATTATCATCCGCCATACAGCACACAGACCAGAGAGAGCTTTGCCAAAGATCATTCATCTTATCGGGCACAAGCACCGCAAGCACAGCTGGTGCAACAGCAGGGACAAGTACAACTGAATCCACCACAAGGGCAGTTGCAACAAGCCCCTATGCAGACACAGCAGTATGCAAATACAGGACAAGGATTGACACCTAGAATAGGAGGTGTCACGGTGGTAGGATCAAATCCTTTCACAGGGATGGGGCTGATCTTGTATCCACAATAGGACAGCTCACAGGGTGACTTAATGTGTTCAGTACTATCTGTGACACCAGGTCCCAAGAGGAACCAAGGGTCGATATGACAGTAGGAGGCAAATCCTTTTCTTTTCTTGTAGACACTTGAGCAACTCGTTCGTGTATATGAGAGGGAAAATATCTAATATCAGGTATTGCCATGAATGCTAAAGGTTTCTCTGGAGCTACGAGTCAAGTTCCTTTCACTGATAAATTACCAGTTTCCATAGGAGAATGTGATATGTCCATTCCTCTTTTATATTCACGACAGACACCGGTTAACATTTTAGGAAAAGATTTAATGACGAAACTTAACATGATGATTTCATTTACTTAACAAGGAATAGTGTGCTCCACTCCAAGAATACACTATTTAAAAGTGGGAGAATTTATTCTGACATTCACAGGGCAAGTGGCTCTGCGAGATCTTCCAGTAGATCCAGAGATTGTTTTTATATGGGGTAAGCATTTTACTGACATGGCTACTTGGCCTGGTAGGAAAGATTGTGAGGATACCTGATAAGTTTTTACTTAGACAGCAAATACCCATGGATGAGGAGGGTCGACAGAGTATTCCTATAGAGTTGAAGGCAGCTTTAGTACAAAAAGAAATGGCAATGCATGAAGGAATAGACGATGAGAGTAGACCATGGAAAACACTGATGGCTCTTGACGAGGGGTACAGATTAACAGAATTGATGATCATATGTTCAGGGAAGACCAAAGCGATGACAAAGTAGTGTTCTTCATGAGCATTACATACTGGATAAAGATAGAAAAAAAGGGAAGTTCTACAAAGAATGGCAGTAATGGGGTAGCGACCAGCATGTTTTCAGGAGGATCTGGAAAAAGTTCCAAGTGCTCTATGGACCACATGCCCTTATGATGTAGGCCTATTGAAGGGGATAGAGGAGGTTAAAATAAAGCTTAAGCCAGGAGCAATTTTACCCCGAGCAAAACAGTACCCCTTGTCTCGAGAAGCTGATGAAGGTATATTTCAGACTATTTCAGCATTGATGAATCGGGGGATTCTGGTGCCATCAGAGTCATCGTGTAATACCGCGGTGTATCCGATTGAAAAATTCTAAAGGAGGGTCGTGGAGATTTATCCAGGATATTAGACCTCTTAACCAGATTGTAGATGCGGAGTTTCCTTTATTTCCTACTCCAGCAACAATATTGTTTAGTATCCCAGTAGAAGCTCGATACTTCATGGTGATCGATTTGAAAAATGCATTATTCTCGATCCCATTGCATAACGACTCCTAAGACTTGACTTCATTTAGTTCTCGCCAAGAAAGATTAAAACACACTAGTTTGCCTCAAGGGTACTGTGAGTCCTCATCAACCTTTAACAGAGTCCTAAAGATGGATCTAGGCAACATCGATCTCGAAAGTGCGGTGATACAAAATGTAGATGACCTATTGCTTTGCAGCAAAACAGAGGATGAGTGTAGACCGGACTCTATCCAATTAATGACTATTCTAGCAGCTAAGGGAAATAAGGTGGACAAGGAGAAGTTACAGTACTGTTAAGAAGAGGTGGTATACATAGGTCAGTTGATTTCGCATGAAGGAAAGAAAGTGACACCTGAGAGAGCTGAGGCAATCATGAAAATATCAAAACCGAAAACCGTGAGACAGATGTAACAGTATTTGGGTTTGTGCAATTACGTTGGAGCCTATGTGTTTGATTATAGTAAGTACACTACTGCAAGCATTAAGCATTAAAGAAAGCACAAGTTGTTAAAACAAAATTAGAATGGACCGAAGAAATGGAGGAAGTATTTGAAAAATTGAAAAAAGCAATTAGTACAGCCTCAGTTTAAGGAATTCCCAATTATGGTGATGAATGTATTTGTTTTCACACACTGATGGGTCAGTAATTACAGCAGTGCTTACACAAAGAACCAAATTGGGGTACAAACCTTTGGCATATTACAGCATATTACAGTGGGAATTTAGACCCAGTTATGCAATTGAGAAGTCCACAACTATTGTCAGGGCTGTTCTATGACCCTTTATGTGGAACATGCTCTATTTGCCATTCTAGAGAAACCCAAGGGCACATTGACATCCCAAAGAGCTTCAGCTTATGAGGTAATGATACATATTCCAGCGATTAAAATTGTAAGATGTAAAATAGTGAACCCAGCCACATTTATAGCTGAACTTGTAGAATAAGGTGATCTTGTGCATGAATGTGCCATTTATGTTGTATTTTATGATGCTATACCCTGTGTGAAGGAGAATGCTTTAGCGTGAGGGAAGATTCTTTTTATTAATGGTGCTTCAAAAATGGATCAGAATAATTAGGAAAGGCATTCAGGCACTGCAGTAGTAAAATACAGATTAAATGAAGAATTCAAGGTGGTGGCTAGTGCAAGGCCACATCTCATTTTTCAGCGCAAGCTGCAGAATTAGTGGCGCTTATTGTCAAACTTGTGAAACATGAAGGGCAGGTAGTGACAGTCTACAGTGACTCCGCCTATGTGACGTCCACCGTACATGCAGGGTTGGCACGTTGGAAGAGGAGGGGCTACTTCCATGCAGACAGCTCTCCAGTGCAGCATGCGTCCTTATTGGAGAGACTCATTAAGGCACTACAACTCCCAGTACCCAGATCGGCTGTAAAATATGCTGCGCATACTAAGAGAACAGATTTTTATCTCTTGCGGGAACAAATGCAGACATAGAAGTCACAAGTGTTGCATATTCTAAAGACATTTTGAGTTTTGATACTGAGTGTATTAAAGAGAATTCAGTTACAACTATGTAAGTACAACAGGGGCTTAATAAGTTGTCAATAACCCAATTAATAGAGATTCAGGGAAGCGCACCACAGGAAGAGCAAGAACTGAGGAAATAAAGGAGATGTTCTTTATCCCCCACGGAAGCTCTATGTTGACAGGACAGCACTCGAAAGCCAGTGATGCCAGTAACTTTATTAAAAGTTGCGGTTGAACAGCTGCATTACCCCGCACATGTAACTAGAGAAAGTCTTTCTGCTAATATTGCAGAAGACTGGTTCATTCCTAATTTGTCGGTACACGTTGCACTATTTATGGTGAATTGCATCGTGTGTCAAAAGTTTAATGCTGGCCATACACTGAGAATGATCAGAGGATTAAAACCTCAAACAAATGGTCTGTTTCAACATTTACATATCAACTATGTCGATATATTGCAGACATGTAATGGATATAGGAATCTATTAGTGGTGTGTCCCTTTTCTAGGTGGATCGAGGTGGGTCCGTGCACACACCCTGATGCCACTTGTGCAGCAAAGTTTTTAGTGCACAAAGTATTCCTGAGATGGGGGTTTTGTGAAGTACTAAAAACCAAAAATGGGCCACATTTTGTCAATGAGCTATTCAAACAAATAGGGCTTTTATTATGTATGAAGCACAGGCCCTCTTCTGCGTACCACCGGCAAGTGAATGGGATATGTGAGAGACTCAACGGCCTCCTCAAAGAAAGGATTGCCAAGATGAAATTGACTTTGAAAAAGGGATGTCTGTATTGCCTACCCCAGGCCTTATATACCCTTCGGAATCAGCCAGGATCGGACCACCACCTCACCCTGCATGAGCTAGTTACAGGGTGTTGAATGAGAAAGCCCCTTACACCTCTGTCTAGGATTCGGAGTGATGCCCAGAGTGTAGCCAAAACTTTAGGTCATGAGATGCATGATTATTTGACATGTATGACTACCAGTATTTCTTTAATTTCAGATCAAGTCAAGCGTCAGGGGGGGCAGTCTAAGAATATGGAAGAAGATAATTCGGCAACCAATCCAAGTGAACTATTACCACCAGCTAAGTTATATGTTAGGGCCCTAGTCCTGATCAGGATAGTGACATGAGCCTCGCTTTAATGGCCCATCGGCTGTTTGAAGGAAGAAGAGCTTGGCTACACCTAAACTACATGAAGATCCCTCCTACCATTGCTGATCCAGAAGTAAGACGAGAAGAAGAATTTTCACATGTGCAAACCCGATTGATGATTAAGAAGGACGATAAAGCAACGAGTAATTAACACGTACTTTATTTGGACTGGAATTCAATATACACTCCTCATATATATTTGAGCAGAAAATGTGAGGACTTGCAGAGAATTCCAGGAGTTTTTAAATGAACTTTTAGAAATATATTGAAGCAGAAAGTGATGCATCACAGTTACGCCTAAACATCAGTTCTTGATCAGAAATTGGAAAAGAGATCAGTATCCAGATTTATTTTGTGGAGAATATTTGTTTTAAGTGATAAAAACACATGATATATGCCAGCAGTGATGTTCATTGGTTTGTGGTTGCTGTCTTTGTGTTCATACTTCAATCTTACCCTGCTCTTGTTAGAAGAGACATTAATATTCACAGCTTTTTACAGGATCCTAAAAACGGTCCAGTGATGAGAATACTCCTTATTGCTATAATTTAACAAATTGTATAGTTGCAGACATAAAAGAAATTTGAGGATTGTATTAGACATTATTAATGTAGAAGATGGCATGGTCATGGAGAATGAACAAGTTTAGCAAGCAGTATGATGGCACGAGAAATGGTTCCCCAGATTTGTATACATGATATATATTTGCATGATTGTTCTCATTGTTGTTCTGTTCCTTATCTTTCATAGTGTCTATCATCTTAATGTTTCTAACAAAGAAAGAGCTCTTAAAGTCCACCCTTGTGAAAATGAATAATGACAAATAATTCCTTGATCTCTATGTATATTGGGAGACATAGAAGAGATGCGGCGGAAGATAATGAAGGGTTTAAATACATATATAGATACTACAGCTCACCTGGGGAATAACATGTGGTATCAACACCTGAAAAAGGTGGGGGGAAAGAGCATCTAATGAGAGTTGCTATGTCTGTGCTCTTATCCCCTATTTCATAATACAGTAAGGACTTTAATTTCAAAGGAGGTTTCAGCACACGATGCAAAGTGCCTCAGCCATCTTGCAGCATGTCCTACTAGAGAAAAGTTTCAAGGAAGTTGGGCGACCTTGCGATGGCGATCAAAATGGTTGTCTCTATACCAGGATGACTATATCAAGACCACACAAATGGAGAAGGAGCCTGGATGGAAGAGCAATATGGTTGTATATCCTGCCGCAGGACAGGATGAGGTGATCATTGAAGAAATGAAGAGAATTAATTGTCCTGATGTGACAGAAATAGCAGGATCAACTGGATGTTGGGAACAAACTCAAAAGTTGATATATGGACACGTGCACACCAAGAAGGGATGGGAAGAAAGAATGGTCATTCTGTGCAGCTCAATTTCTGAAGATGGACCACGTGCAAGAAGTGCAGAAAGTGAATGATGGATGCTTAAATCCATGGGCTAAGCACTCCAAACTATTGACATGGGTAGAATATGAATCAGGCCCAGTAGTTGTAATCCTGTTGGTTAATGCAACACTATGCTTCTGAAGACATGGAAAGAACCATGTGGGATATAACAAAGAATGCAAGACCACAATTAATGTCCCCAGAATGGGAGAAGGGACAGCCGTCCTTATGGATCGAGATTGGGCTTGTGGATCTAGAGCCTATGTAAAGTTGGTTAAGGCTTGGTGCCGAGTATGTTCCCTGGTGCTCATCCATGTTCCAGCATTAGTGATTCCTCAGAGCGACCTAAACATTTGTGAATTTCCAAAGGTGGATGACCATTTGCGAAAGAGAAGATCACTTGAACTCATACGGATGAAAAGAGAAAATTATTTCTCAGCCAAATCGATAACAGCGTATGAAACCATTCATGATGAGCACAGGTTGTTCATTAAAACTGCTATGATAATGACAGATATATTCATGCCTGGAATTCTGACAGTAGCAAACAACAAAGCGTGTTCCCCAGATTGGTGCAATACATAACCATTGGTGCAATACAGAACCTTTGCAGACAATGCTACCATAAATGGATTCAACGGCATCACAGAATAGCTGAGGGCAATACGACTGATGCCCCTCCAGAAACGATATGTCCTTGATATGATCACAGCGATGGAATGAGGAGTTTGTGCCAAAATCGTGCCATCATGTTGCACATTCATACCTTCTCACAATGACGAGAATGGAGCCTTGACAGAGGCCATAACGTTGTTGACAGACCTCCATGCCAAGATGGAATAAGAGACTGATGACATTGAACATGACAGCTGGTTTGCCTTTTTGTTTTCATGGATTCCACAGTGGTTGGCAAATATATTTAGGGTTCTTGGAGTAATACTTGTGTTAGTAATGTTTGGATTCTGTGTAGTCAGAATGGTGATTGCCCAATGCAAGAAAACAGCAAAGAAGGTGGTAGGGATGAAGATCATGATTGATGTCAAACCTGAACCATACGCCTAGGAGATGACTGATAACGCTGTCAGGAAATGCATAGAGGCCAGCATCGTGGCACCTGAGGAAACAAAGTTCCTGTATCCAAAGAATCATAAGAAGTATGTGGGACGATGGGTCTCTTGTACCCCAAATGGACAATGTAACTACATGACCTGGAGTGTATGTGAACATGTTAAATCAGCAGGCACCCTGAGGGGGATGATGAAGATATGGACACCAAAGAAACACTTCTGCAAGAGAAAATATCAGGATGTGGAAACGATTGAAGAGGTGGTCGAGGACTCAACCAGAGTGGGGAATGTAGAGGAGCAGCTGCATGCCTCTGTAGGAAATCTTGCCCCCCTACCTCCCATATGTTGGAGACCTGAGATACAGATACGGCCGTGTTTGACACCAGCAGTTGCGCCAATACCGCAGCGTAGGTTCAAAAGACGATAACCATTGAGAAAACTGTACCGAATGTATCCCTGACGCAATGACAACCTAAGGGAGGAACTCCCTGACGAAATATGAAAAAGAGCAAAGAAAGAAGCTAGAGATGTCACAAGAGACATACGACATCCCAAGATACTGGCTGAAGAGGATGTATGAATCATACAGAAACTAATGACGAAGTAAAGAATCAAGTGAACTTTTAAATACGAAAAAGATTACACGTGCACAAAGTTCTGCAGAGAAACAACCGTTCAATAAATGTATAGACGCTGAAATGCAAATAGACTAAGTCATCATAGAAGCTAGCTATATGTAGTAAATAGAATGCAGGCAAACCCGTCATTGTATAGAAGCTGGGCATCGGTATCATGAATTTAGTAAACCAGGACTCATGAAGAGGAAAGGGAAAACTGTTTTACAGCAAGAATAAGGTGAATCATCGAGCTGCATGGCAAGGTTGTCTGGCTTGGAGTCAAGACCGAAGCAGCCAAGGCCAGCTATCTATTCTGGAAAGGAGCGAAAGTGCAAAGGATGAATCAGGCTGTGTTAAGGTGCAAAGAAAGAACACCAAGAGTGCCAAGTTTAATTCATTTAAGGCATTTAAAACCTGCAAAATGGACCAAATCATGGTCTCCTGTCATGTGAGCCAAGGATGAAAATCGAGTTTGAGCGAAAGTCCAGAGCACAATAGTGAGCGCTCACACTCCCATGTATTCTGAAGACAATGATACTTTTGCAAGGCCAAGTTCAAAGACAATCTTCATGGCAGAAGGCATGAGCGATGAGAGTTGCTGGGCTAATTGGGTGGGGAGGTAGTGTCATGCCCCATCTCTTTGCACCTGGGTCTGGGCGTATGTGCTGCTAAGGGAACCAAATGTTCCAGACATGGCACAAGCATGCCAATTAATTGTAGTGGTCCATATAACAAAGAACCTTATAGTTTGAAAACCAAGGAGAAACCATGTATCCAATGTTTCTGAAGATGACATGTTTTAGAGGTAGGCATATATTGTCCACCTGACAGTGGGTATCCAATCACAATCCTAGTTCCTATAGAAAATATACTTGGATGTTCCCCTTAAGCCAATCCCAACCCTTAGTAGGTTTTTCATTATTTGCCACGTAGTATAATGACACTGCTGACGTATCTTTGATATATAAACTATGTTTTGTGAAAAGATTGCTGAGAGAACCTGAGCGTACGTCCGTTGATGTTCATTGTAAACTCTCTGTTTTAGATAATTGTTAATAAAACAGTACTTGGCCATCTTCCTGATTTGGTTCAGCAATTTGGACTCAGAGTTATTCTGTGTGAACCCACCCATTACATGCACATTCCTAAAGGGCCCTAAGCTCATAGTCCACTACCAATCAATGATCTTCCTCTTTTCGCACATCCCTATCAGCCCTCTAAGGACACCAATTTTGGCAGGGTCAATAAGACCACAAATTTTTAAATCCACGTAGATAAAATCTGCATTGTCCAATCAAATAAACTGTTGAGCAGAAAACTGGAATCTGCAGAGGACAATGACATAAGGGAGCTGGCAAGGGAGCGATAATATTGTCTGCCAAGCATTAATAGAATCCCAACTCTGTCATGATCGAATAAGATAAATTGACATTCTATAGAATGGCATGGAAGCTTCCTATTAAGCAACCTTCAAAGCTGATCAATAACCACAAAGTGGCCTGAGTAATTGGTTTAATGACCTCTTTTTCATAATTTATATTTTCAATCTATCAGCAGACCTGAGGATGTTCTCCAACATAGCCCCAGACCAAAAGACTTTGGATACCACAGACTCCTTCGCTGACAGACCAGCAAGCACAGAAACGGCAAACCCTGTCAAGGGCATCACCCAGCAGAACCACCTAACTAAGATTTGTATTTGTATTTATTGTGTTTATATAGCTCTTTATTCCAAGTCCCGGCACGATAGCTCAACGGCAACGGTCTCGCCTTGTAAGCAAGACGACAGGAAGCAACACAGGTTCGATCCCCGGGTCCGCGCTTAGAAACCTCTGGGAATTTATGCGTGTTATAAATACACAACTAAGACAAAAAAAACAATTTTGCAACAAAAACAAAAACAATTCCTGTAAAAGTGCCTCGATGCCCGCGGGCTGTGTGAGCGCTTTAAAAAAATGAAAAATAAATAAAATAAATTATAACAACAAGGTACATAAAACATTTTTTAACAGTAGAAGCAATTTACAAAACATGAATCAAACCAATAAAACAGTATGTAGAGCAATTAATCTGTGAGGGTAAGAGGGAAGGAGGGGGTGAGGATGGGAAAGGAGGAGGGAAAAGAAAGGGCATTATGGTGAAGAAGCAAGGAGGGTAAGGGAAAAAGGGGGTTAGGGTGAGGTACATAGGGGGAGATGTGAGGGAAAGGAGATAGTAATGGGAGAAGGTATCAGGGTGGGGGGTGGAGAAGGAGAGATTTCAGGGAAGTACGGAAGGAGGAAAAGGCAGGTATGGAGCGGATAGAGAGAGGTAGGGAGTTCCAGTGCAGGGGAGCTAGGAGCTGAAAGGAGTGGAAAGGAGCGTAAACGGGAGGAGGCACATGGGGCAGAGGGAATGGTGAGAAGGAAGAGGTCAGCAGAACAAAGGGAACGGGAAGGGGTGTAGAAAGAGAGGAGAGGTAAGGGGGAGCAAGATCATGGAGAGATTTAAAGAAAAGGCAGAGAAAATGAAATTTAAATTGGGAGCGGAAGGGAAGCCAACCAAGGTAAGAAAGCGAGTAGGAAATTGAGTCATGAGGGGCAAGGAGGCAGAGGGTGCGGACGGCTGAGTGATAGAGGGATTTGAGGGGGCGAGTTGAGATGCAGGCAGTCCAAAGAGTATAGAGGAGCAGTAGAAGAGGCGAGAGAAGATAAGGGAGGAGATTAAAAGTTTAGTGGCATGGAAGGTGAGAGAGGAGCAGACTTTGCGAATGTTGAAAAGGTGGTAGCGACAGGCGTGAGAGGTAAGAGAAATATGGTGGGAAAAGGAGAGGGAGGAATCAAAGTGAATAGCTAGATTGCGAGAATGGGCAGAGATGGGACGATTAGAGGGGGGAAAGTGGTAAAAGGTGGAGGAGAGGGAGGGGGAAGGGGAAGAGTTTTGGAGGGAAAGAATAAGACTTCACTCTTATCAGTATTGAGGGAAAGAAAGTGGGATGACATCCAGTTTTTAATGGCTGTAAGACAAGAAGAGTTTAAGGTGGAAGTCAGGAGAAAAGGAAGTGAAGGAAAGGAAGAGTTGGGTGCCATCGGCATAGAAATGGTGAGAAATACCAAAGGAAGAGATGATGGGGGCAAGGAGAGAGGTGTAGAGAGAGAATAGGAAAGGGGTGAGAACCCAACCTTGGGGTACTCTGTAAACCAAGGGGAAGGTGGGTGGGGTACGACCTCCCCAGGAGACAGCAAACGAGCCGGGGGAGAGGTAAGAGGAGAGTCAGTTGAGAACAGAGCCTTTGAAACCAAAGGAAGAAAGAATGTTGAGAAGTAGAGGGTGATCAACGGTGTCGAAGGCAGCAGAAAGGTCGAGGAGGATGAGGACAGAGGATTGTTTAGAGTATCGAGCGGAGAGGAGGGAGTTAAGAATATAAGTGAGGGCAGTTTCAGGGGAGTGTTTAGGTCAGAAGCCGGATTGAGAGGGGGGAAGGAGGGAAAGGTTAGTGACAAAGGTTGAGAGGTGGGAGTAGGCTAGTCGTTCAAGTAGTTTAGAGAGGAATGGGAGAAGCGAGATTGGATAGAAGTTAGAGGTAAGAAGGGGATCAGCAGAAGGTTTTTTTCAGAATAGATATAATAGTGGCATGCTTGAATGCGGAGGGGAAGGTAGCTGAGGAGAGACAGATGTTGAAGAAGGAGGCTAAGTAAGAGATGAGAAGAGGGTAGATCTTCGGGATGAGGAGGGTGGGGAGAGGGTCAGTAGGGGCCGATGTAGGGTGGGCTTTGCACAGGAGGAGGGACACATCAGAAGGGGAGACAAGCGAGAAGTCAGACATGCAAACTGAAGGCGTATAGGGGGAAGGGGAAGGGGGGAGTAGGGAGAGCAGTTCATCTTTTGACAAAGAGAAAGAATCTTGGAGAAGAAGTTTGCAAAGTCAGAAGGGGAGAGGGTAGTTGAAGCAGAAGAGGGTTTGAAAGATACGGCGAGGATGAGAGGCTTGGAAGTGGAAAAGGTTAGAATAGTAGGAACATTTCGCAGAACTGAGGCAGGAGTCATAAAGAGAATGGTAGGAGAAATAGGAGGTTTGGTTGGATAGTGAGGGGAATTTGAGCCAGAGTCGCTCGAGGCGATGAAGGAGATGACCCATGGAGAGAAGTTGAGGGGAAAGCCATGGGTTTGCGAGTAGGATGGGAGGAGGAGAGGGGCCAAAGTAGATCAAGAGTGGAGGCTATAGAAGAGGAAATAGTGGCTAGAGCATCATTGGCTGACAGAGAAGAGAAATCAGGAAGGCGGGGAAGAGAGGAGGAGCAAGTGTCAAAAAAGAGACGGACTAAAGTCACAAAGGTCAAGTCTAGAGAAGAAAGTAGGGGAGGGTACAGGAGTAGATGAATGGGGAAGGGGAGTAAGGGAAAAGGAGAGTATAGCATGGTCAGAGAGATAGATGGATAGTGTAGAGATGGTGGAGGAGGGGTAGGTTGAGTTAAAGATAAGGTCAAGAGTGGAGCCTGAAGAGTGGGAAGGAGAAGAAGGGAGAGGAGAAAGGAGATAGGAGTCAAGGATTGAGAGAAGAGGGGAGGATTGAAGGGAAGAAGGCAGATGAAGATTAAAGTCGCCAAGTACAGTGAGAGGAGAGGGGGAGGGAGAGATAAGTGAGAGGAGGTGGTTGAGGTCATTGTAGGAGGAGAGGGGGCCAGGAGGCCGGTAGATAATTAGAAAAGAAATAGGGTAAGGGGAAGTGAAGGATTTGAATAGGTATTTGAAGGAAGAAAAGGTAAGAAGAGGGGTTGAGGAGGTAGAGGAAAGATATTTAGGATGGAAGAGGAGGCCAATGCCACCGCCGCGACCAGAAGAGCGAGAGATATGAGAGAAGGAGGAAGAGGAGGTGGTGAGGGAAGCAGGGACAGTAGAGTTGTGAAGGGGATCCAGGTTTCGGTTAGACATAGGAAGTGAAGGTTAAGACAAAAGAACATGTTCAAGACAGCTGCGGTCTTATTGCAGAGGGATCTGGCATTCCAGAGAGCAATGTTGATGAGGCTGGAGGGTTGAACAATAGGTTGTAGATAAGGTTAGGACAGAAAGGGAGGGTAGGTATGGGGTGGGAAGAGTGGGGAAGGGGGTTGAGGAACAGGGTAGACATGAGCAAAAGGGGAATGGAGAGTAGGAGAGGGAGGAGGCAAGGGGGTAGGAGGAGGGGGAAGAGTAGTGAGGACGGGAGGAGAGGAGTCTGGTAATACGCATAACCGAGGAGAGGAGAGAGTGGTGTGATGAAGAGGGAGCAAAGGGGAAGGAAGGGGGGGGGTATAAGAAGAAAGGAGAGTGGAAGAGAGACGGAAGATGTTAATTGGGAGATAAGTCAATCGGACTAGGGTTGGTGAACCTCAGATCAGAGGTCTAGGGAGGGGAGGACGTGGGTGAGTAAGTGAATTAGAGGTGGTGGGTTAAGAGTCGGGAGAAACCAGGCAGGAGTACGTAGATCACTGATCAGAGAGGGTCAATGGTAGCAGATGGCTAATGGGGAGTGAGGAATCTAGGAGGTGGCAGGGAAGTCTGCAGAAAGGGGGGCCAGGTGGGGATCAGCAAGCCATAGAATTAAAAGGAAGTTAGACAGTAACTAGGGGACTCAGATCAGGAAGTTCCAGGTGGTAGCAAGTGGACCGTGAGAGAAGAGGAATCCAGTAGGTGGTAGCAGGTAGTCCGTAGGAGTAGAAGTGAGGGAGTAGCAGATAGTCCGTAGTAATAAGGGGTCCACAGGTTAGGCAGTAACAAAGGGACCACAATTCAGAAAGTTCCAGGTGGAAGCAAGCAGACCGTGGGAGATGAGGAATCCACTAGGCGGTAGTAGGTAGTCCGTAGAAGTAGAAATGGGTGAGGTGGAGGCAGGAGGGCCACCGTAGAAAGAGTCTCAAGAGGTGGAAGGTGGTCTGAGGAATGAGAAGAGGCTAGGAGGCAGTAGGGGGTCAGCAAACTGGAAGGGCCCTAGGAAGATTGCTGTACTACTGAACTAATGGGGTCAGTAGTGGTGGGTGGTGAGTAAGGGCCTTGGAGGAGGCAGGAGTAAGCAGTTGGGGGGGGGGGGGGGTACAAGGGAAGCAAGAGGGCTGACCTATAAGAGCCCCGAAGCAGCAGGGGTCCAATAGACGGTAGCAGGTAGACAGGAGTAGAAGTGGGTGAGGTGGAAGCAGGAGGGCCACTGTGAAAAGAGTCTCAGGAGGTGGCAGGCGGTCTGAGGGATGAGAAGAGGCTAGGAGGCAGTAGGCGGACTGAGGAATGTAAAGAGGCCAGGAGGCAGTAGGGGGTCACAGACCGGAAGGGCCCTAGGAAGACTACTGTATTACTGAACTAAGGCGGGGGGGGGGTCAGTAGTGGTGGGTGTTAAGTGGTGAGTAAGGGACTTGGAGGAGGCAGGGGTAAGCAATTGAGTGGTACAAGGGGAGCAGGTGGGCCGAAATACAAGAGCTCAGAGGCAGCAGGGGTGTTGGCTGCCACACGTCAGGTTGGTGTGATGAGAGGAGCCAGCAATAATGACTCAGCGAGGCAGATGACGAGGGGATAGGTACTGGTAGGGGAGGACTCAGTGGAGGAAAGAGGCCAGTCGCAGTGAAAGGGCAACAGACACTGGAACCCGTGGTAACGAGATAAGGAGCAGGAGCTGGAGGAGGCACAGTCGAAGAACTTTAAGTGTGCAAAGGGGCTAAACAAAGACAAGGATCCAAGAGGAAGAGTAGCTGTCCTGGGTCGAGTCGATGTGCCTCCGCCTGCAAGAGGCAGGCGGAGGCACATACCTTCGAATGAAGCACAGCAGTCGGTGTCGGTGCAGAGGGTGTAGCTGGTGCAGGAAGAGCACAGAAGATGGGATCCTCGCGAGGAGTACAGGTCCACAGCTCGTCTGAGAAGCCGCACAATACAGGGGGCCGGTGCTGAAGATGAGGGGCCTGGCCACTCGGAAGTGGCACAGGTTGGTCCGAGTCAGGACCTGAGGTGCAGACAGATGGGGGTGCGGATCTGGTCTGAGACAGCAGGTAGAAACCCCGCGCATCCGCGTGAGATGGAAGCGGGAAGGGACCTCTCTGAGGGAAAGTAGGACAGTGTCCGGATCAGAAGGCAGAGGCTCTGCGCGGGTGGGGGTCTGGCCACTTAGATTTAATAAGGCACCGTGAAGGAAAGTGACTCACTGAGGAAAGACATGGCAATGTCCAGAGCTAAAGGCAGGCCCCGCGCCCGTGTTTTATGAAAGCTGGTAGGGGTCCGGCCGTCCAGGTTTAATATGGGCCGATCCGAGTCCGGTTTAGAGCTGCAGGCAGAGGCACCGTGCGTTCACGTACGACTGATGGGGAGAGAGGTCCGGGCACTGCCGAAGCGCCAGAGGGGAGGTCCAATTCCAGTGAAGACCGGACCAGCGCAGCAGGCAGAGGTCTTGTGTGTCGGCGCGGGAAGAAGACAAGGCCTGGGTGCAGAGGAAGCGGCCAGCGTCGTAGAGCTGGAGAGAAGGTCCGATTCCTGGAGGAACCTGGCCCAGAGGTTTCAGAGAGACAGAGATGCAGGTTCACCAAGTGGGGTAAGAAGAATTGCTTTAAAAACTGCTTTTTTTGCGGGTTTGAAGCAGCCTGAGGTGAGGAGATGCCGGTCAGGCAGCCGCGCTTCATGGATGATGGAAGATGGGAAATGAAAGAGATGAAAGATGGAAGATGGGGGACAAAACAGCCAAGGAGGCTTATGAAAGAAAAAACAAAAATTGGTCATTGGACAATGGCTGAAGTGCCTTTTGATCTGTGTACTCCATCAGACATTGGACCATACATAAGGAAGGCTTTGCATGAAGGCCAGGAAATTCAGTACATTATGGATCCATATTAGCTCAACGAGTCCACAAAATGTAACCTTATTTGGTATAAAGCATTTACCTGACAATCCAAGTGTCCCAACATCAGATACTCTCCGGAATGGCACTAAACACATTAGGATCACCTGCTTAGTAGATCGTTCCTATACGTTTATTTATAGAAATCGCAGGAAAGCAATGCGTTTTTGGCACAAAAACATGTACAAAATGTAACATTGATAACAGAGCAAGGACATGGGTCCTTGACAAGGGCGTGAGAGAATGTGACTTTAAGAGAAAATGTTGCAGGGAAAGGTGGGAAGATAAACCAGGGATGAGGACAGGACACAATAACATAGGAACAGGATGGTGGAGAAAGTGCCGACTTCAAGCTGGAGTGGTGATGGTAAAGGAATATAGGGTTGTCTGTGAGGGTAGGTAGAGAGGAAGCAGGGAGATGGAGTAAAGTAGAATGCTAGGAAACAGGTTCTTCAGATCGGAGGGGGTCTTTGAGGTTGGATTTAAATAGTGGTAGGTTGTAGTAGTATGAAGAGGGAGGGGAGCGAGGAGAGGGAGAGAGCAGAGACGAGAAGAAGTGCAGAAACAAGAGGGAGCCAAGAGGGTTTGAGTAGTGGAAAGCAGGTCTGCTGAGGATGATCATAATGATCGAGGGGGAAGAGTATGGCGTGAGATGAGCAGATAGGTAGGGTGGGGAAAGTTCATGGATTGTTTGGAAGATGATGAGAAAAAGTGTACAGTTAGCTCTTCGTTTCATAGAAAACCATCCAATATGGTAATGGGCAGAGGAGGTAGAGGTAAAGCCAGAAAGGTTGAGGACTTTGTCCAGAGGTGAGAAAGCATAGTTGGGAAGGAGGATATTAGCTGTTTAGCAGTATGGAAAGGGAGAAGATGAAGAATTTTGCTGATAATGAGGACATTGAGTCTGGCTGCAGTGGCAAATTTGGCGATGAACAGCGAGAAGTTGCGAGATGGGTCAAAGAGTCTAAGATGACACACAGGTTATGAGCAGAAGCAGAGTAAGGAAGTTAGTCAGGAGAGAAGCGATGAAGAGGGGTAGAGGAAGAGATAGTCTGGCTGGGACATAGAGAATTTCAGTCTTAGTGGAGTTGAGCATGAGCGAGTGAGACGTCATCCAACATTTGATGGCAGAGAGACAGTTTGACATTTTTGAAAACCGCTTGTCTGATGATGTGTGAAAGGAGAAGAAGATTTTAGTGTTTTCAGCGAACGGTTGATATAAGAAGCTGTAAGATGAAATCAGGGTGCCAAGTACTGAAGTATAGAGAGTTAAGAGAAGTGGACCCAGGACAGACCCTTAGGGAACTTAGGAACTTCAACAGTAAGGGGGTGAGTAGGCAGGTAAGATTGTTCCAGGGACACCTGAAAGTGTCTGGAGGCAAGGTATGAAGCAAACCAAGTAAGGGCCTTATTTCTGAGGTCAAGGAGAGATAATGTAGAGAGAAGGTCAGAATGGTCGATATCCAAGACAACAGGGTGGTTGAGAAGACTACGAATAGCTGAACAGTTTGCATGACGTGCGGAAAAGATGAAGTTGCTGTCATTGAGGAGAGCTGTCTTGGTAGAATGCAGAGTTCGGCAGCCAGATTTGAGAGGGTCCTGGAAGTTGTGAGTATTAAGGAACTCAGTAAGGCGATTGAATACGGCTCTCTCTAAGAATTGGGAATAGTGTGATAGAATAGAGAATGTACGAAAGTTGGCAGGACAGTTAGGATTGAGACCAGGTTTCATTAAAAGAGGGGTGACATTAGCTGACTTATAGGATGATGGAAAAGTAGCTTTATCAAGAGAGGAGTTGAAGCGGGAAGTATGTTGTGGAGTAACACTGGGAGCTATGTGATTCACAATGTGCATGGACAGTGAGTCAGTTGGGGCACAGGAAGGGCTTGACATGAGGAGTAAGGCAAGAATCTCATTAGGGTTGGTGGGAGCAAAGGAAGGCATAGTACTGGGAGGATAGCTCAGCGGAAACGTGCTTGCCTTGGAAGCAAGACAACACAGAGCCACACAGGTTCGATCCCCGGGTCAGCGCTTAGAAACCTCTGGTTATTAAGTGTGTTATAAATAACCTATCATATCATATATCATATCATAGTAGCGGGAGTGGTGGGGAAAAGTGAGCAGGGAGGAAGGAATAGAAGGTAAGTAGCAAGGGTACTGTGAATGGTGGACATTTTAGAAGCAAAGTCGAGGGCAAGACCATTTTCAGGAGGATGGAGACGGGTTAAGGAGTTGAGAGAATTGAGTTGAGGGATTTTAGGAGGTGCCTGGGAGGATTTAATTGAAATGAGAGAGATAGAAGTCACATTTGGCAAAGTCAAGAATCGAGGTGTAGGTTTGAAGAGCAGTGAAGTCGATTTGCGGAATGTCTTGACCTTTGCCAAGTGCAAAGCTTTTTCTGCATTGCTGTTTTCAGGGTGCATATGAGATGTGTAATCCTGGGCAATGAAGGGAAGGATTTAGGAGTACATGTGGAAAGAGGGTAGCGCGATAAGAAGGGAGCACAGTTATTGAAGGTGTCTTCAGTGGATGTAAAGTTGAGTTCAGCATAGGAGGAGAGAGAGTGGTGTAGGTCAGAGAGGTAGTCAGCGAGTTTGGCGGAGGGAAACCTGTACTTACTAACAGTAGTATTAGAAGGAGAGAGGGAGGACAAAGCAAGAGTGGAGATGAGTGAAACATAAGAGAGAAATGGGAAGGAGAAGGAGCAGTGTAGATAGCGTTGGAGAGTTGAGAGAAGATGAGAATAAAGTCAAGTGAGTTTCCTTTTGAATGGGTGGGCAGAGAGTTGACATTAGTGATTGAGTGGTTATGGAGAAGAGGGTTAAAGTCAGTGGGTAGAGCAGCAGAGAGAGAGGGGAGGTTAAAGTCACCAATGACAATGAAGTGGTAATCAGGAGGGAGAGTCAATTAGTTGGGTGAGGTGGTTAGAGAATTGACCTAACAGACCACAGTACCAATAGAGATAATATGTATGCCATAGGAGCAGTGACTGTTAAGATAGTGTATTTGTAAAGGGGAGAATTAGCAGGAGATGGGGGAGTAGGAGAGATAGGAACTTTGGAAGATGAAAACAGTCCTACACCACCACCCCTGCCAGTGAGGTTGGAGAGTGGATGAAGGTGTAGGCAGGGTCATGAAGGGCAGCAAGGTTTGCAGAATCGGAGGGAGAGAGCCAGGTGTCTATAAGGTTAATGCGATTAAGAGAAGGAGAATGAAAAAGGAAGAAGTGGGAGGTAAACAAGGTTTTAATACAGACATACTGCAAATTCCAAAGCACAATAGAAAAAAAGTGAGATGTAGAAGCATAGCAAAATTGAGTCAGAGAAATAGAGAGGCTCTGGGGGTGTATGAGAGAAGATGAAGTGTAATGAAAGCTAGCTGAGGTTAAAGTAGGTTTTGTGAATCGAGAGTGTAGTGGAGCAAGAATAGGGGTGGCGACGACGACGAGAAGAGATGTTAGGGACGGGAAGAGAGTTGAGATGGTTCTGAGCGTAGAAGAGTGCAAAGAGAAGTAGATTGGAAAAGAAGAGAGAGCATGGGAATTTCATGGTGAGGATGAGGCTGAGAAGAAGCAATAACAGATACCTACAGATAAGTAGCAGGACAAAGCAAAGGCAAGAGGCTGAGGGAAGAAGGCTGGGAGATTGCCCTTTACTTAAACACCCTTAACTGAAGATACCCATATGTGGCGTAAAGGTGCAGAAGTAAGACTCAGACACAATGGTGGCATATGTTTGGATCAAAACATTTATTAAATAACAAAAGGGCAGAAAAAAGCCTCTCTATCCCTAAAACTAAGAGTGGCCTCCCTACCTCAAAGAAATCCGGTGAAATTGTCATGAAGTCTGAAAAAAAGGATAGTCTCTTCTCAAAGCAAAACAGTGTTCTTGGTGTTTCAATCAACAGAAAAGTTCCCAGATTTGCTGGTAATAAAGTGATGCAAAATTTTGTTCCAAAATATAGGATTCCGATGTTAGGTTTGGGCTCCTTTCCACTAAACATCTTGGTATCTTTAGTTACTGGATGATTCACAAAGAAATGTATCTTGATTTAATAACACTTATATCCTACCAGCTTAGCACACTCCGTGACCAAATGTTCGATCCCTTTTATCTGTCTCAGGGTCCTTGACCCTCCTGTTCCCAGTCTCTCATGAGGGTGCGAGTCCAGACCTGCAAACGTGGATTGGTTCTCTCTCTTGCCAGTCTACTGGGTTCTCATGGATTGTTTCTATCATCTCTCTTACAAGGTCCCAGACCCTCATGACTTTAAGCTTTGGTTTCTCACATGGGTGCGGGTTCCAGACTCTCACTCTTGCACTGTTTCTGCTTGGACCACTCTCCTGCCAAGTATAGAACTGTCTTCTATTCACTTCAGGGTCCCGGACCCTCTCTTCTGGGTCCCTGACTTGTATCGTGACACTGTACCACCTGACTCACTCTCTTGCTAGATATACAAATGGCTCTTGTTCTAGGGTCCCAGACCCTCTCTTCTTGGTTCCTGAGCTCAGCCGCTTCCCCGAAACTGTCACAGCTCCCGGGCAACCCACGTACCTGTCAGCTTTCTTATCAGCAGTACCAGTGGTTCACAGGCTGTTGTATCCCTTCTGGCGGCTCCGGTAGCCTTCGGGCGTCCAGTGGGGGCTGCACCGGTTCGGCAGACTGAAGCCATCCTCCTGCTGCATGGTCTCACTCTTCCATGCTTCACAACCTCCTGCGACTCTTGTCAGCTGTTTCCGTGCACGGCTCCCGCTATTCCTCTTCGAGGGACGTCTCTCCCCCGTGCATCTCTCCTACACTTAGGATTGACCCCAGCTCTTGAACTCCTTCGAAACTCCTGCATCTGATACATTTACTGCTTTGGGCCAATCACTGGCCTCCAGAAGCTAGACCACTCGTTCTGCTTCTCACGAGTGATCTTTGGGCTTTCACCTATCGTCTTTGTCCCAATATCAGCCTTAAAGTTATATACGTGATATTTTGTGTTTCCTGGCCTTTGTGTTCTCATGTAGATCAGATGGACTGAGTCTGCAACCAAGCATCTCAGTTTTATCAAGAACGGGGAAAGAAGAATGTAGTGTTGGAGAAGGGATTGGAGGTATTAAAGCAGGTTGATACAGCGTTCTCTGTTGATAACCGTCCCCAAGCCCTTGGGGTCATCTTTGACTCCGCACACATCTCTATTGTCTCCAAAAAGTCTAACTTCTTACTGCACCTCCTTAAAGGTACTCTTCCTTTCCTCTCCTTCCCTCAGAAGCTCCTTGTCTCCCAAGCTCTGATTCTCTCTAGGTTGGACCACTGTAACAACCTTTTTCTAAATCTACCTGCCTCCACTCTCTGCCCTTTACAACTAATCCAGAACAGGACTGCGAGACTTGTGTTTGGCCTCAAGCCCTGGGATCGTATCTCTCCAGCTCTGAAATCCCTTCATTGGCTCCCTGTGGCTGCTAGGATTAAATTTAAAACCCTCTGCATTGTTCACAAGGCTTTCTGGGGCCTGGGTGCAAATTACCTTAAACTATCCCTCCGTAAATACCTCCCCTCTAGAGCCCTTCACTCCTCTACCTCCAAATCCCTCAGGGTCAGTTGTTTTTCAAAGAAACGAGCTGGTTGTAGATCTTTGTCTTCTGCGGGGGCCTCCCTCTGGAACTGCCTACCTGCCACCTTGAAAATTGAGGAGAACCACCTACGGTTCCGGAAGCTCCTCAAGACCTTCCTCTTCGCCTCTGCCTTTCCCTCTCTCCCTTGCTGATCTGCTTTCTCTCTCAGCAATGCTGCACCTGGCCACCGTCTGCCCTTCATGCCCAGATCCCTGCTCACCCTGTCGGCCTCCTGCACTGCCCCCTGGCTACCCCTTGCACTGGGGCCTGTATCTGTACCCATACAGGCCCCCCCACTCTTCGTCTGCACTGATCAGATACTCCCCATCTGACTAACCTTGCACTTGACCCGCACGGGCTTGCACTACCACTGTTTCTGATCACCGTATTTATTTATTTATTTTCTTATTATTTATCTTGTCCTCTTATGCTTCTGCACTTTCCAATTTCTCCCCCCATGCACTTTCCCGCTTTTTCCCTTCCCCATGCACTTGCACGTTCTCAATGTCACTGGGCCTAGTAAGATTGTTGTGTTTGTTCTCCACTGTTCCCCCCCCTTTGCCTGGTCGCGCTCTGCACCAACACCACAGGGACTATTGTACTGTGGACACACTGCCCAAGCCCCATGGGAAAGGCCTCCCCCTTAGGGGAGAAAGCACGACATCCTTAGATTTGTCATAGTAGCTACTACACATTGTGACGGGGCAAAGTCACCTTAAAATGACCACTGCTTACGGCTCCAGGACCCTGTTTACGTGATATGAGATCAATGTCTCCAATTGGTGGTTAGAATGGAGGCAGGTCCATGGGAACCTGGGAGCAGTGTTGGCTGGGAGCAGGAGTTGTTGCTGGGCTCTCCGGTGGGCAAAGTCACTTTAAGATGGCTGCCGCTTATAGCTGTGTGACCCAGTCACGTGATCGGAAACCATTGCCCACAATCAGTGCTTAGAATTGAGGCAGGTCCACAGGAAAGCTGGCAGCAGTGCTGGCTGGGAGTTGGAGCTGTGGCTGGAGGTGGGATGACTGTTAAAAGATGGCCGTTTTGAGGTCGGAGGTCACCTGAGCAGTCCCTAGATCGATACTGGATGCGTCTTGCAGGTCCCCTGATCTCTGTATGCAGCCTCGGGCAGATTGAATGAGTCCCTCTGCCAGTGTTGTAATGGGCTCGGTGTTGCTCTCAGCCTAGTTAAAGACAGATCCCCATTCGATGGCCACTCCCTAAACATAACCAGTAGTATTCATATCTCAAAAGCTCTAAGTGTGGGAGGAAGACAAATATGCACACTTTTCAGTAGCCTGCATACCAGAGTGGGAGAACCCACTGGCAACCGAAGAAAGGAGCAGGGAAATGGCTGATGGTAGACAATTACAGTACGAAAAGCAGAATTCACTGGAAGTTAAGCCAACACATTTACTACTTGGATAACATGTGTACCAGAGAGCTAACACTGCCAAGCAGATTTGTGTGCCCTGAGGTTGTCTATAGCCCATGTCCTCAGAATGAAGTCTGGAGCCTCTTCTGAAAGGCCACATGCAGACTCCCTAACTTTGACACCCACCATGCCACTAGTGACAGAGTATCCGACTGAATCAGAGGATGTGAGGTCCCAGTGCTGTTCCAGAGCAGATCCTTCCATGCTGGCAATCGAAGGGGAAAGTCCCAAATTATTGCCAATATCACTGGGATCCATGCCTGCGACAGAGGCCATGGTAAGATCACTACCTGTTATGTGCCTGTTTCTGCTTTTGTAACAGTGTGCAAGCAATCATAGAACCCTGAGGAAATGCGCAGTGCACCCCTTTCCCCCCAAACTGGTAAAGTGCATCGGTCTGCTTTCTATCTGGTTTCAGCCTCCAGATGAAACATCTGGCAATCTGTGCACTGTGTCTGGAGGCAAATAGGTCTATCTGAGAGGTCTACATTGCTTCAGGCTAGCCAGGAAGGTGCCTTTGTGCAGACACCAAATGTTGGTGTCCGTTCATTGGCTGGAACACCAATCTGCTACCAGGTTTAGAGTGCTCAGGAAATACTACACCATCGCCTCGATCTGATAATGGAGGCTGAAGTTTACAGCAAGACCAGAGAAGCTTTTGTCCCCCACATTTTGTAAACATTGAACCACTGAAATACTGTCCAAACAATGATGATGCAATGTAAGATGTTTTTGGTGAAATTATGCACCAAAAAGGATCCTACAAGAATCCCCAAACACTCTATATGCCTAAGACTTCTGAACGGGCCATGGACCACCAGTCAAGACAAAACTGCACCTTGCCCACCTACTGCTCAGGCTTGCTTATGACTATAAGCCTGAGACGGCAGAGAAAACCGCCCCACATGCATCTCGATTTCCGTGCCACCATTGCTTTGCCGCTTAGCCTCTGTTCAAAACCGAATGGAGTGGAAACACCCAAAGCCTTTTTTGAGGGGCTAGATCTTTAACCTTGGAGATGCTGATAATGAAGAGAACTTGGAAAGCCGCCTGGTTGGAGGACGACAGACCTGTAATATGTGCAGGCTGATCTAGAGAAATTACCGGATCAAGGACCACTCTCCTCAGTTCCCACCTTGCTCGCTGGCAACCTCAGTGTTGAATGTGTACAATCTATGAAATCGTATAGGACCTGCATACCCTGGACAGTGCAACAGTCTGACTTGTCCCCCTGCGGCACAGATGGTCAAGTGTAATGCGCTGATGGCTCTCTTTGAGATTGAGCCATAAGAAGATTGCCCTCTAGGTATGTCAGAAGACTAATTCCCCATGACTGCAGAAAAGGCACAACTGACTTCAACAGTTTTGTGAAGCACAAGTAAGCAGAGGCCATGCCAAAAGCAAGAGAAGCAGCATTACAGTCACACCAGGAAAACTAAAGGCACTTTCTGTGATTCTGATGAATGGGCCTTAACAGATAGGCGTGCTTCAGGTCTAATCTTTCAAGCCAAGGTCGTGCTTCAGGTCTAATCTTTCAAGCCAAGGTCTTGACCTCAACATATCACTCATACAATCCTTCTGGGCTGTAGCTTCTTGAATCCTATTTCACCTCTTCCAAGGCAGCCCCAACTTCTTGAAAAACAACTCCCTTCGGGGCCAAATCTGACGTTGAACTTTAACACATTTTTACAGAAGTAACAATCCCCCCCACCCCCCGACCTGAAGTCCTTCTGCCCGTATTCTTTTTACCTTGGGAAAAGGCATATTGCTACCACCTCCTCTGGAACCCCTGTGCATGACTGAGTGCCCTTCATGCATAAAGAAGGTGGACTTGGTACTCTGGACGGTGGGTTGATCCTGTCAAGTCTGTTATGTTACTTGGCATTCATATTAGCAGGTGTCCAGTCAAATGGTCGAAAATAAAAGATCGAATGACCATTTGATCGACAGTCAAATGGTCGGAAAAAAAGGTCGAATTTTTTATTTATTTATATATATATTTTTAGTTTTGGTTGGTTAAAAAATATTTTTAATAAAGAAAACGGGGGGTTGGGGGGGAACACCCCATAAAAAAAAAGAAAAATCGACCATTTTTTTCGACCATTTGTCTATCAAATGGCATTCGATCATTTGGTTTTCAACCAAATGACTGGTAACCGGTGCTTTTATATCATTGCTATGACCTCAATGCGCTGGTAGGTTGAACGCCCTCAGGAACCGCAGTTCAAGTCAGTAGAGAGAGTGTGTTGTATGGTGCGTGGGCGCACCGGATATGTGTGCAGCTTGTGTGGTTGTTGCATGATAGCTGCTTCTTAGCAGTAGGTGTGGTGCTGAGGAAATCAGTTGGATGTGTTCAGTCTGGAGGGTGGACACCCAGACTGAGTTCTGGCCGCGTTAGGCCTGAGGAGACGCCTAAGCTAGCGTGGGTATGTGCTCAGCTAGCTTTGTTTTATTAGGATGATGTGTTCGTGGGGTCATGTTAGTATGAGAACAGCTAGGCCGAATTTATTGTAGTATAGCTGTGTTCTAGTTGAATGATGGTGTATAGGAGAGAGTGAGCTTAGTAGTGTGATATGGTGGTTATCCGTAAAGCGCTTGCGACTAGGCACGAGAGCAGGACAGGGGGGCGTGACGAAACCGAAACCACACATAGTGACGCTGATAGGCACACTTTCAAATTCTACTATAGCACGGTGACGCTATTATTCACACTTTCTAAATTTAACTTTAGCACAGTGGCGCTATTTGGGCAAACTCGATGATGTGGAGCGCTATTAGGGCTCACTTCGGTGATGTTGGGGAATACCTTCAAATTCAACTTTAACTCAGTAATGCTATTAGGGCACACTCAATGATGTTGGGAAAACCTTCAACTTTCGACTTTAACACAGTGATGCTATTATTCACACTAAATTCTACTTTAGCACAGTGAGTCTAAAGGAGGAGCCTGAGGATCTAGCAGCTTGGCTGATAGAAAAGCCCCTTTCTCGACTGACCCAGAGAGAAACCAGAGTGAAAAATGTGTTTCAGCCAGACCTGTACCCTATCTAATCATATGAAAGGTAATAATATATCCCCCCCCAATTCTTTTACAAGGATATCCCCAAATTGGTGTCTTGCTGTGGCTGAAGAATATTTGGATTCATCTTACCTTCAATTCAAAGCAATGAGGCCGGCGTGTTACTTTGTTGCGCTGCCGCCTGTCTCTCCTGTTCTCTCAGAATCACGCTAGTCATTATGCTGACTGCGAGGTGGAACATCTGGGTAAAGCCCATGAGCCTCTGGACGTGAACCCGTGGATACTTTGAGCAATTTGAAGAACACATAAACAACCTGTTGTACGCATATCCACTGGGAGCCTTCAGTTGATTTTCGTTGAGAGCGCATGTATTTGAATTAGCGTCCTGAGGAAGGCTCGCCTTTAAATGATTGGGCATGGGAACTGAAACGTAAGTGCTTAAGTAGATGCAACATCACTCAGTATACTCATGACTTGTGTAAACTCAGATTGAAACACATATTCATGTTTCTTTTGTATAACATTTTTCTACATGTATCATAATTTTGGTTCCTTATACATTACCCTTGAGGGACTGTGTTAGGTTTCAGGTTTTTATGTTTAAAACATCAGTGTAATATATTGTTTTGTTCGTTATTAGTGTCTTTCATTTAATGTTGTGCATGCGCCTCTTGCAATATGTCAGATTTTATAGACATCTTTTCTACATTTGTCAAACCTTTTTAGTAGCCCTTTTTCATCAAGTTTTGTAGGAAATGCATTAAAATAATTATGAACTAATGGTATTCAGCTACAATTAGATGCCACCTGTTTAAAACCATTAACATTGTAAATATTTTGCTACACGACTATCGCATCATTCATGTTGATTATTTAGACTACAAAGCACAAGAAACTCTAATGCTTTAGTCATGTTTGACCAAACAACACCTCTATTTAGGATTTTGCTCGTCCAATGGGATTGTCCAGTGTTACTGGATATTTGGATTTGGTCAGTCAAGCTAGTTCAGGACTGATCTTCTTTATAATCCCTTTTCTCCTTTCACAGGGTATATTTGTTCGAACATCCTAAGCAGCAAAGGGCCCTTAATCAATGTGATATACTTGATAAAATGAATACGAGAATAAAAGATCTGGTAAGTATTGACAGTCAAGATCGACTTTACGTTATGGGGGCACTCCTCTTCTACACCTATGCAGGACACTGTTGAGGTACACAATCAAGAGAAGACAGTATCACACAGAGTGGGCGAGAGGCACAACTAAAAAAAAAAGCACTCGTGTTGTTTGTTGTCAAAAAGAGTATTGCGACATATGACAACATATTTGCATGCTACTTACAAGGAGAAGAGGTTTCAGAAACGATAGGCCATTTTAGAGTTGTGGAAAATGTATCAGAGCGAGAAAGAAAATCGGCCTGAGAAGGAGTGGATGATTAATCAGCACAAGGAGGATATAACGCCTTCGGCTCCTTTATTCACTCCTGAAAAACTGCTCTTTCCCTTTCTGAAAACAAGAGCGCAGGTGCAGGCACCTAATCAACCATCTCCAGACTGCTTTATTGTTCCTGTCACAAGTCATCTTCCCTCGATTCCTGGCATAATCAGACCTATCATTGTTCCCTCACTGCCTCCAGTGCCTCTTTCCCAGGATGTGCTTGGTGGCCCCACACATCCTGTTGCTGCTCCCGTGTCTCCTCCTTCTGTTCTGCCTTTACCCGTTCCTCACTTTTCTGCACCAGTATCGACACCTGTCCCTGTTTTGCTTTCTGAACCAGTTCTCACTTCCCTTCTCTTTCCAACTTTAGATACCCCCCCAAATGCCTTCTTTGCCTCCGACAGCACCCAACGTGATTTCTATTGCCAAACCTCTAACCCGTAGAATTCATCTGGCAGGTAAGAAAACCAAAAATCTTTCTGCCTCAGAGCACTCCAAACACACCCTCACAGATTTTTTTAAAGTTCTAGGGCAGTCTTCAGTACCTACTGTACTTCCGACTATTCTCTCTGCGGCTTCTCCTCTGCAACCTTCTCTTCCTTCCACCATGGCAAGTTCCTCCACTGTGATGCCAGTCAGTCATTCTGAGTCTCTTTCTCCGCTCAGCCATTTAGTTCAATCCATCGAACATCTTGAGCCTCCTCATCAGTCCATTGCCGTGCCACAATCTTTACAATCTCAAATCTAACTTGTCTCTTTCCTCTTCTCATTCACCGATTGTGTCTACTTTACCATCTTCGACTGACACTCTCTTTGATTACAAAGCTAGAATTGATGCTTATTTGGCATCACGTTTGGGCAACCTGGGTATGCCCACAGCTCCCTCACTCTTACCATCTGTCCACTTCGAGAAGGCTAACTCGTCGACATGCAAATGTTTTTGATTCGAACATCCAAGCTGCTAAAGCCGATTATCGAAGAGCCATTTTACGATTAAATTCCTCTACCCTTATTTTTGACCTCATTACGCTTAAATGCAGACACAAAAATTGGATCAGAAGTAGGAAAGCACTAATATATCAACAAGACAGTGAAATGATGTTCAGGGCTATGAAGAATAAAAACACTAGCCCCATGTGGCAGATACTCCATAACCTGACATCTAACTCACAAGGTGCTCTGCAGATCAATGGTGTATCAGATCTAGCTTGGATAACTCATTTTTCTTCTCTTTATCACAATCCAGATTTTGGTAATATTAGCTTCCCACCCACTACTTCTGGCTCTTGGCGAATTGAGTTTTCCATCTCTGACATCCAAGAGCAAATCGTGAAAGCGAGTTCATCTCTGGCAGCGGGCCCAGATGGCCTCTCCAACATGATCTTAAAGACCTTTCCGTTTGAATGGGCCAATATATTACATAACATCTTCCTTAATATTTTAAGTTATAAATCAATTCCTCCTTTAAGGAAGACTTTGTTACGTTAATCATTCCAATTTTCAAAAAGGGCGATCATAGTTTACCATCTAACTACCGCCCCATCGCACTTTTGGACACCCTGGGTAAATTATTTTGCAAATTCATTTTACGAGACTTCAATCAATGGACTAAAAATTCAAATCTGCGTGATCCTCTGCAATCAGGTTTCGTTGCAGGCTTAGGCACTTCCATCAATCTAATCTGTCTAAATGCTCTCAAAGCACAGTGTCATGCCACAAAACAGCACATTTGTTTTGCTTTTGTGGACCTACACGCTGCTTTTTACTCTGTTAGCTGACCCCTTTTATTTGTCAAACTACTAAATGACCATTGCCCACCTACTCTCTTCGATATAATTACATCTTTACATACTAATACCTCAATACAAATCCGCCTTTCATTAGACGGGCGCCTCTCTTCAAGTATCCCCATGGCCCGGGGTTTAAAACAAAGGCTGCCTTTTAGCCTCAGCTGTCTTTAATTACTTTTTTCAAGACGTGAGACTAGCCTTTGAAAACATCATCTCAGATGCACCAAAGTTCAATAATCATCAAGTCAAAGCGCTAATGTATGCTGATGACCTGGTGCTCATTTCCAAAACACACTCCGGCTTACAGAACCTTCTAAATGCTTTTCATAATTACATTGATCATAATAAATTACGAGTTAATACCAACAAAACTCAAATTGTATCCTTTTGCCCACGAAATCACAGGCCCGTTACCCATCTTTGGCACATCAACCACATCCCTCTCTCTGTGGTTTCTCAATATACTTATCTTGGGATGATCTTCGAGGGCAAGTCTCACGCTTCTAGTCACATCGCTCACATAGGTAATAAATTGAAGACTGCCATCTCGCAGGCCTCCCTTTATAATGTTTAAATACAGCAAATTTTCCATCACTCCGGCATTGCAATTTTGGAACTTGAAAGTTACCCTGTCTCTACTATATGGTTTGGAAACCCTTCATGACGATTTATCATCGTTCTTCACACTTTGGGAGGCCACATTTTGGAAACAAGTGTTACACTTACCACAATGTACTCCTTGTCCATGGATTAGGTTTGAGTTGGGCCTTGTTTCATTACAAGCTCTTCATAACTGGCATGTTTGTGCACTCTTTAGGAAATACCTGCTTTCTACCACTCATACCTCTATTTTGAAACTACTAGCTGACTATATGTTCTCTGTAACACATGTCTTCATGCACACATGGTTAACCAAAGCTTACCAAATTTTGATAATTACAGAAGTCTCGATTGAAACTTTGTTAACAAATCCTGACAGTCAAACTTAAAATCTATCAATCTGATTGGCTTCTGACAAGAGATCTTTGCCTTCAGTACAAAGATGGGGATGATTTAAGATTCCCTCATTAAAAAAAACTTTGTATAGTGGCTCCTTATTTGCTGCTATCGCCTACTCCGAGATATCGTTTAGATATTCTACGTCTGAGATTTAACTTATGCCCCACAAGAGACATACAAGTTAGATACAAACTTCTTCCCATATCAAGCAACATTTGTCGATTCTGTATGACACCTGACACTCATGAAACTCTTATTCATTTGCTTACGGAATGTGTTCCTCTCTGTGGTGAACGAGAGTTACACTTCTCAAAATATTGTAATTATTTAGGTCACTTAGATCAGCGAGAGTGTTGGGCAGCAATTTTAAATTCTTCATGCACCGCAATTCAAATAGCGACTGTTAATTCTTTGAATTGTTTGGTATTAGACTCTGTGCATTATTAGCTGTTTGCCAATTTGCTTATGCCATGGTTGCATCTGCTTTGAAGTTTGCTTTGTTATTTTGCTTTGTATCTATCAAATTGCTGTTATTTACATTTTTATTCATGATTGTTTCATATTTGAAAGGTTGATTAATTTCAACCAACCAAATAAAGAAAAAGAAAACAAGAGCGCAGATACTGAGGAGCAGGGATTTTATAATTTAAAGGAATTGAAAGAAGCGGCAGGATATGTTAATCCGACATACGACTCCCACCGCTTACAACAGTGAGGATAGTGTGGAAGAGAGCAAAAGTAGAGAATGCAAATATATGCCAACACGCGATGAAAGTAAACCGCGTGATGAGAGAAAGGACAGACAGATGGAGATGGAGAAGGAGGCATGGAGACAACGGGAAGGGAAAGATAAGGCTAAGGGTGTAACGATAGTACAGAATGAATGGATGGGAGGACAGATATTACTTAAGTTATTTATTTACTTGTTTTTTTATAACGCGCCTAATACCATACCTGAGTTCGAGTTTGGTTTCTAAGCGCCGATCAGATTATAAGGGCATTGATGGGGGTTCGAAAAAGGGAAGAAAGAGAAGAGTGTAAAAGGAAAGAGAGCACAAACAAAGAAGAGAAGGAAAAAGATAGGAATTGAACGGAAGAACGAAGAAGGTATGAGGCAAGGAAAGAAAAAGAAACTTGAAGAGAAGAAGCAAGAGGACATAGAAATACAGAGAATGCAAGTACGCAGGTTGCAACATAGGCAAGATGAAGAAGAGAAAAGAGATGACAAGAAGGGAAGATGAAATTAACAGAAGTAGGGGACTAAAGGATGATGAGATAGATTATCTATTTCATAGAAGCATAGTGCCAATCGAAGCACGAGAACGATTTTCAGAAGAGAGGAAGCTGCAAGGGATACCAAGAAGACGGACATGGGCTGACGAGCATGAAGCAGAAAACATAGGGAAGAGGATTGGGGATTTTATATAGGCAAATGAGAGATAAAGATGGGAATAAATCACAAGAGGATGTTGAAGGATCTTTATCGAGGGAAACAGCAGGAGGGTCAGGTGACGCATTAACAGATGAGCATAGAACACTGTCCTTAAGTAGACTAGATCTTGATGATGTGGAAAGAGATGAGTCATACAAGCTGGAGCATAATGATGTCAGGCGAAGAAAGGGAACAAAACAAGAAAGCGCAAAGAGGGGGCGCAGGCATTTTCACGAAAAATGTTAGCATAGAGAAAGGGGTAAAATGATCAGACTTAGGGAACCCTTAAAAAAAAAACAGAACCGCCACCATACACTGAGCGACCACAAGCATGGTTACACAGTGCAGGGGATGTATCCCGCCTTATGTAAGCAGATTAAGGTCACTACCTGGACAGAGACAAATGGGCGAGACTAGCCCCACCTGGAAGACATGAAGTGTAGGTGGGTATAATTATGGATCAAGGTTTTCACAATTTCCATTATTAGAGAAAGCGGGAGGACAACCACAATATATTCTGTGGCCACAAATGGACAAGGATACTTTGAAATGTAAATTACCTAGTTTGACTTCAGGTGCAGGAAAATGGATTTATGAGGTAGAATGAATGACATCAGGAATGACGTTTGCTATAGGTGATATAAAAGGCTTGCTAGCAGCCATCCTAGGGGGAAGAACTGATGATGTTTGGAAGCAAGCAGGATAAGCAGGTGTGACTGCACAAAACACGACACAAGATGGAGCGCCATTTAATAATTGCAGAGTATTAATTGGTGAGCGAGTACAATATCCCGATACATCAGATATGGGTGCAATCATGACTAGGATGATGGGGCGGATGAAGATCCTATTGCCTTTATTAAAGATATTAAAGAGAGATGGTGTCTCGATACAAACCAACCGTGGGATTAAACAGTGGCATAATTTTCCACATTTTATGTCAAGGACTTCCTAACCCAGTGCAAAGGCAGATAATGAAATAGGTAGGGATGGAAGTGAAGCCATGGCCAGAAACTCAATTGACTGTTGTGCACCATCGCCGATTGTTACAAGAGAAGAATAAGAAGAAAGCAGAAAGCCGGAGGAAGTGAAGTTAGTTCAGAAAAAGTTGTGAAAACTTGCCATAGAGGGAGCAGTATTGACAAGTAATGAGGGTGTGGCGGCACAGGAGATGCGACCAGTGCAGCAAAGCAATGTAGTATACCCTATGGATCAGAGTGGGTGCAATGTTTAGCTAAGAGGAAGAGGGAATGGACCCAGGGAAGAAGGACAAGGTGGATTTCAGAACCCTCAGGGAGGAGGAGGATGTAATGGCAGACAGCCGCAACAATGCTGGAATTGCAAGCGGATGGGACATAAAGCCAGAACATGTAGAAGTAGAGGGGGCATGCAGCAAAATTGACCAGCTCCAAGAGCGGGTGGGCTATGTTCCACAATATAATACAAAACCACCAGAATATTATGCCGAAGATCACACACAGAATCATCAGGTATGTGCGTCGCAAATACAAAAAGCTCCATACAAATGCAATCGCCACAAGGGCAACCACAGCAAGTGCCTATGCAAACCCAATAGATACAGACCCAGCAAGCACAGCCACAACAGGCCATGGAACCACAATGGAACACAAATAGAGAAATATCCCTGCATGTTGTTAGAGCGCCACAGCTCCACCTCACTGATGTGGCTCAACTAGGCCGAAACACGGGTCTGGGGTTGCTCTTGGTACTCTTGTTCAGGGGAGAATTGCCTAGCATGTCGGTGCTGGACTGCCCCTGGGCAGGACAAAGACTGATATGCAGGGATATTTCTCCTCTGTGAAGGGACAGTGAGCTAAAGACTTGGTTGAGACTCTCCTGGGGGTCATCCACCCAAGAACAGGTCAATGGGCTGCATTTGTGCCGGTAGAGAGTCTCCCAGAACTCCTCTTGTTTTGCATATTAACCCTTTAACTGCCATGGGTTTACCACCCCCCCCCCAAGTGCCAAGGCCTTTTTTGGTTATTTTGGTATGTCACCATTCAATGCCTTCTAATGTTTTCTCTTTCATTAACTCCTTAAGTGCCAAGGATGAGGTATCTCGTCCTTGGCAACAGGGAGGTAGTGCCAAGGATGAGATACCTCGCCCTTGGCACTTTACGGGTTAAGTAACTTTGGGTTTCACCCTAAGTTACCAGGGGAATCCAGACATGGAATCCTTGCTCACTGTTTTTAGAGAGGCACATCTCCACCTCACTAATGAGGCCCAACTAAGCCTAAGCACGAGAATTGCCTAGCATTTTGGTGCTGGACTGCTCCCGGGCAGGACAAAGACTGATATGCAGGGATATTAGAGGGACTCCCAGAACCCTCCTTGTTTCCCCTCCATAAGGACTCACAAGATTTGACTTCCTTTTTGCATAGCAATATCTGCCTGAAACATACTCATTTGCCCCAAGGGTATTGTGAGTCCCCATCAATCTTTAACGGGGTTCTTCAGATGCACCTGGGTAATGTACAGTTTGAGAGTGCAATAATTCAGTACGTAGGTAAAATATTGGTTTGCAGTGAGACAGAGGAAAGGTACACGGAAGACTCAGTGCGACTCATGACCATAATTAGCAGAGAAAGGATACAAAGTGGACAAAGAAAAGTTACAATATTGTCAGGAAGAGGTCCTGTAAAGAGGAAAGCTAATCTCTCAAGAGGGGAGAAAAGTGACACCTGAAAGAGCAGAAGCAGTTATGAAGACTTCAGAACCTAAAACAATGCGTGAAATACAACCGTTTTTAGTCCTATGTAACTATTGTAGGGCCTGGGTTTTTGATTACAGTAAATATATTCAACCACTTTTAAAAGGCCTTAAAGAAGCACAGGTAGACAAACGTAAGATAACATGGACAGATGAAATGGCTGAAAGAATTGAGGAATAAAAAAAGGGAATTAGTACAACCCCTATGCTAGGAATCCCATACCATAATGAAGAATATTATGTATTTTTTCATTCAAATGGAGAAGTCATGACATCAGTTCTTCCACAGAAAACAACATTAGGGCATGGATACAAACCATTGGCTTATTGCAGTGGTAGTTTAGTACCAGTTATGAAAGAGCATTACCCTGGTGAACAAGCTTTAGCTGCTGCTGCATTTGCAATTGAAAAAGCTTCAAGTATCACAATGGGGTGTTCAGTAACATTATTAATTGAGCATGCATTGTTTGCAATTCTAGAGAAACCCAAAAGTACATTGACTGCCACCCCTCCATCCCTTATCCCACCTCTCCCCTCGCCCCATGGTGACCCTCCACTCCTGTACCCCCTTACTAATCTTTTAAAGGGGGCAACGAGCTTCACTTAGCTACCCTAAATTCTCGCTCTGCTATCAAACACTGTTCTGACATCTGTTACCTCCTTGTAGACCTTGACCTTAACGTCCTTGCTCTCACTGAGACGTGGTTCAAGGCCAGCTCTGTTACTGTTTTTGACACTTTTCTCCCTGAGGGCTATAAGATCCTGTCCAATCTCTGGCCCTCTCGGCCTGGTGGTGGAGTGGTTCTCATCTTCCCTGAGTGGGTTCCCCCCTCCATCATCCCCACTCAAACCTACTCTTCCTTTGAAAGCTTAGTCTGCAGGCTTTCTGTCTCACCTACCTTCTCTCTTACTCTCGCTACCATCTACATGCCCCCCGGACCTATGTCCCTCTTACTCTCAGAATGTGCTGACCTATCCTCTTTTCTTCTTGCCTCCTCCCCAAACCTATCTTCCTTGGTGACTTTAACATCCATCTCAATTCTCCTGATGTGGTTACTGTTCTCTTTCATGACCTCTGCAACACTCTTTCCCCCACTATCCTTCCCTCTGGCCCTACCCACTCTGCCAGACACATCTTGGATGCTCTCATCTCAATTGACATCCCCATCTCCAACCCTCTTACCACCCAACTCTCCTGGTCTGACCACTCTCTACTCTCTTCCCACCTTGACCTCTCCTGTCCCATGATGATGCCTGCACCCACTCTGCCAGTCTCCTTCTCTGTCATTTGACCAATGAAGCATGTCAGTCGCTGAATTTGCCCCTTCCTTCATTTCCCCTTCATTAGACTCTCTTTCTGACTCTTTTCTAGCTAACTTCCATCTCTCTATCTCTAACACCCTGGACATCCTTGACCCCATCATGAGGATCCGTATGAAGCGTGCCTCCAAATGCAACTCATTGTATGATTCCGATTGGGCAGCTTTGAAACGCAAGTGCAAAGCTGCAGAGTGGAAGTGACAGGCATCTAGCTCATCCTCTGACAAACTGGCCTGCCGCCTACTCCAAAGGCAATATTGTCTCACCATCTGCTCCAAGAAGAGGACTCGTGTCCAAGCCTGCATCTTTGGAGCCACCAATAACATGGCAGAACTCTTTCAAATCTGCAAGGAACTGGCCAATCCTTACGCAGTCTCCTCGTTTCCTCCTCCCTCCCAGGCCCTCTGCTCTGCATTGGGTACCCACTTCTCCTCCAAAACTCTAGACATCCTGTCTTCCCTATCATCTGCTCCACCTCAAGCCCCCGGCTGCCCTGCCTCTTGCCTCCCTTGCTCCTCCTCTGATCCCCTTACTCTCCTCCTTCTCCCCCATTGCACCAGATGAGATCTCTACAGTTGTCCACTCTATGAAAGTCTCCTCTAAACAGGTGCTCCCATACTCCTCCACAACCATCAAGGACAACATTGCCTCTCTCGCCCCAGCCTTGGCTGGCCTCTGCAACCACTCATTTGCTACTGGCCCCTTCCCTCAACCCGTTGAGCACTCTCTTGGGCACTGTCTCCTAAAACGCCATCTGCTGAACTTTCTTGCCCGGCTATCTATCGCCCTATCTCTATTAACAGTTCTTTGGACAAGCCCATGGAAAATCTGGTCATTCCCCAACTGACCCTACACAACAAAATGGATGGCTGTCTTCATGACCACCAGTCTGGTTTCAGGGCAGCCAGAGGCATAGAAACTGCTCTCCTGAACACCCTGTGAAGACCTACTCTCTAATCCGGACTCTAACTCTCCCTCTGTTCTTATCCTCCTCGATCATTCTTCTGCCTTTGACACAGTCAACCACTCCATCCTCATAAACTAAATTGGCCCACCTGATCTCCACCTTCTCCCACCACTTCCAGTGTAATGCAGATGACACAAAGGTCTCTTTCAAGCTGCCATTCTCTACCTTAAGTTATCATTACCTTATCTCTTCCATTCACCCCTAACACCTCTCACCCCCTCTTCCACTTCTCTACGCCCTTGCCTCACCTCCTACTTCTTCACCTCTACACCCTTTCCTCCCCTCCTCTTCCCTCTTATACTACCTCCTGCTCTTACCTAATCTCATTCTTCCCTTTCGTCTTCCTCTCACCCTCCTGCTTCCCTCTAACTCCGCTGACATCTCCTCTCATCCCTCCTTTTCCCTCCCTTTCCTTAGTCACTCTACACTCCCTCCTCTCCCCAGCAATAATGTAAACTGTTCCTCGTCCATCGAGTTGTGACTCATTCATCATCTTATATTGTTTTACCTCCCACTCCCTCTTATTCCCTTGTCCCTCTCCCCTCCCTCCTTACCAATAATGTTAATTGTTCCTTTCACTGTTTCAATTTATGTCTCAATTATTACTAGCTGTTTATTGTCTCTCCCCTATCCCTAGTATCCCTTGTCCCCTTGTCCCTCTCCGCTCCCTCCTCACATCAGCAATAATGTAAATTGTTCCTTATACTGTTTTCGAGTTGTGATTCAATTACCATCTTATGCTTGTTGTATTTCTTCTAGTTCTTATGTACAGCACTTTGGATTAAAGGGCTATATAAATTCAATAAAATACAAATACCTCCTCCCTCAAGCCTGACTGCTATTCAAGCATGGTGCTTTGCCAATGATCTCTGCCTTAATGCCAGTAAGACAGAGATCCTTCTCATTGCGATGCATGCTCCTTGTTTCCCGCCACTCTCTGGCCAGACCCCTTGGGTCTACTCCCCTCACCCACTTGTGAGTCAGAAAACCTTGGAATCATCTGTGCGTCCTCTCTCTCCTTCTCTCCACACATCATGGACCTTGCCAAGAAGTTCAAATTTCAGCTGCACCTCCTCAGGGACATTCTACCTTTCCTCATCTTCCCCCAGAAGCTCATTGTCTCCAGAGCCCCAGTTCTCTCTAGGATGGACTACTGCAACAGCCACTTCCTGAATTGGCCTCTTTCCTCCCTTCACTTAATCCAGAATAGGAGTGCGAGCCTTATCCTTGGCCTCAAGCCCAGGGACCGTATCTCTCCTGTCAACATCTCACCACTGGCTCCCGGTGTCCACAAGGATCAAATTCAAGACCCTTTGCATCATCCTCAAGGCTGTCTGGGGCCTGAGACCTATCTACATCCAGCTTTCCCTCCTTAAATACCTCCCAGCCAGAGTCCTTCGGTCCTCTGGCTCCAACTCTCTTCAGGTTAAACATTTCTCCAAGCAGAGTGGGAGGTAGATCCCTCTCTTCGGCTGTCTCCTCCCTCTGGAACGGATTCCCTCCTCCCCTCAGAATTGAGCCGGATCTTCTTAAGTTCTGAAAACTTCTCAAGACTTTCCTTTTCTCTTCTTTCCGTATCCCCCTCCCGTGCTAACTCTCCCTCTGCCACTGCAACTGGGGCCTGGTCCCTTCAGAGTCATACAGGGGCCAGACCACCCCCTACCAGTCGCCCCCGCATCCCTTGTCAGCACTTGCCCTCGGGAACCCTTTCCTGGTCTAGCGCCACCTAGTCCTTCCTGTCCACCGCACGCATCCTCCCTTCCCCTACTATCCCTCTGGGCACTTGCCACCTTGGTCTGCCCAGCACTTGGCCACCCCCACCTGCACTTCGCCCTTATCCCCCTCCCCCTGCACTTACCTCCTTGTTCATGCACTTGCACGGTAGGATTGTCACACGGTCAATATAACCGTTTTGTATTGCTCTACTTTGTTATTCCCATGGTCCCCCACCCCATCTTGTCTTGTGGCGCCTGGAGTCACTTGTCTACAGGCGTCATACAAATGTCCAATAAATAAAAGAGCATCAGGGTACGGGGTAATTATCTCGAAACCTGCTATCAAAATGTGTTAGATTCAGTAAAGTGAATTCAGCAACATTCATAGTGAAACCAGTAGGGGAGGAGGGTATCTGGACTTTGCGTCGAATACCTTTCGATCAAATGCATTTGCATCGAGGGGTTTGCAATGAAAAAATATGCACCAAATGCATGTTTTTTGGGGGTAAAAGGTACATTTTTGTTGCAGCAGGTTTTAAATAGTAAAAAAGGGTGGTTGTTGGGGACTCCCCCCCCCTCCCCACCCACCCAAAAAAAAAATGCATTCGATGCAAATTGTTTCTTTGCAAAAAATTTGATGGAAATGTCCCTCGATGCAAATAATTTGATGGAAATACCATAAACCGGGGAGGATGATTAGGTACATGACTGCACAACGTATACTGAATTTTATGATGACATTCCCTTTGTTAAAGAAAAAGCTCTTGGGGATTGGAGGGGGCTTCTTTTTATTGATGGTGTTAAGAGGGTCTCCTAGGCAATCAGGGTGGGTTTCTAGGATTCATTGTGTTGATAACGGAGAGCTGGTGTCTTCAGGGGGGTTATAGGTAGTGGTCCTGCTTCATTATCCACCCATGTCACTAGGTTTGCGCTTCTGTCCCATTCCTTGAGGTATTTGTCATTTTCTTCTTGTACCTTATTTACTGCAGGTTTTGCCACAGTCAGTGCCTTGCTTCCCACTACTCCATCTTCCCACCCATCATTAGTATATACTCTTCCATAGATCAGTATCTGTGGCCTTTCCCAGCAACCATGATCTCCTCCTATTTCTTTTACTCTTGTCCATGGGCATGGCAAGTATTGTAATGTGATAGTCTTTGTTTCTCCTTTCTTTCGTCCTTCGGTTATGTATTGCAACCCCTCACTTAGCTGCCAGTAATTGTTAAATGTGGATGATGTCTTAATATAATTGTCATGTTACGGAAAGTCCCCTTGGACATCCACCTTAATAGTGCTGTTTTCCCTCAAAATCTTCCTTGCATTTGGAACTTTGCGAGATACATCAAACGTTGCGCTCTTGCTGCAGATATTTCTGTTGCTATGAAGGTTCTGTAGGCACTCATGGCATAGGGGATTAAAGAGCAGAAATAACAGCTCTTTCTGATCGTATCTTTGCCAATTTTTCTGAGATATGCGTGTACCACATGTTTGTTAAGTGTGCTGTGTCTGTAAGATAAATGTTAACTCCCTTCATGTCTGTGTCAACACTGCGCTTACCTCTCCTTACCTTATCAGCAGTATTTTCTCTTTCACTTGACATGGATGTCCTTGCTGCTTGGGTCGGGGGAGTGTTAGTAAGGGACACAGCAGTGGCATGCATAGCAAAATACAGCTGCCAGAAAACAGTACCCAAGAGCCCAGTGGATAATAGGAACCACACAAAAGTCATTGCAATCTTAATTTTATTCATCTTAACCACTTACGCTGCTTTTGTGAGCAGCAGAAGAGATGATAAAGTTGCCCGTCTGAAATTCGTAAGAAAAAGCTTTATTTGTTTAGTAATTGTGAGTATGATTCAAGCTCTGCGAACTAAGTAATCACTAAGTGCCCATGCAAAGATTTCCTCCCAGATTATCTGTATGGATGGGTTACATAATGTGGTCAGGACGGGGTATGCGCTATGTTCGAGCAGACGGTATATTTGGGTCAAGTAATCTATGAATACCAAGCTACTTTCCTAACTATGTTAGCAACAGTTGCATCAACCTGCATGTGCGAAAAAGAGAAGATTAAATTGTGTTACTGCTGTCAAATGTGCATAACCTGCATGTGCGAGAAAAGAGAAGGTTAATTCGTGCCTCCGACTGGAACCCACAGGACACTAGGCTTATCAAGGTCTTCTCTCCTAACATCATCTAGCTTAACAGCTTTACTGGAACTTACCTGGCAAAATCTGTGCCGCATGCTCATTTAAGTTAGGACAGAACCATGATTCTCAATGCGTACGGCAATTACCTCTTTCCCTGTTTGCGTTGGATGATGCAGCTGTGTCAATACTGTTTTCAGAAATGCAAGTGGCAATACCACCTTCCCAGTGTTGTTTTGTCACCATAGGGCATCTGTGGGGGACATTGAACACCCTCTCTTTACCTAGAGATCCTTTTTATCCTTGGGTGCAGCTCCCTGCAGCTCCATGATTTGTGTTTTTGGTAGGTAATTGTACCCTTCCTTCAACACCATTAGCCTTACTCCTCCAGTGGCCTGTGTACTCTCCTTCAATTCCCACAACTCTCCAAAATATGATGCACATTTTGCCTCATAATCTGCTGCTTCATTCCCTCTTAATATTGCATTTTCCCTTTGGTGTGTGCCTGGCACTTTACCATTGCAAGCTCCTGCGGGTATGTTATCACTTCAATTCATTCTCCTAATATTAGGGCTTGTTGTACTCTAGTTCCATCACTTCTCCTGTATCCTCTCCTGAGCCATCTGACCAATCCTGAATGTACTGTTGATGTGACAAAGGCACTGTCGGAGTATATTGTCACTCTCTTTCCTACACTGTGTCGTAGAGCCAATATGAGAGCCACAAGCTCTGCTGCTTGTGCTGAATAATGAGGTGGTAACCTGGCACTCACCACTACCTCACTTGTCCAGTCTTCCTTCGATCTCAATACAGCAGCCCCTGTTCTCCTGATCCCATCACTTTGATCAATAGTTGAAGACCTATCAATGTAGAGCACCTCTCCCCCCTCAAGTGCATCGTCCTCCACCTTGCATGTCTCAGTGTATTGCTCTACGTTCTTGGTACATTCATGAGTGCAATCTCCTGGTTCATAGATGTCTGCCAAGAATAATGCTGGGTTTACAGTCTTGAATCGTACTATCCTTAGCTCTGCTTTTGATAGTATTATCTTGTACTCTGATGCTCTTTCTATTGTCAAAGTGCTCTTTGGTTTGTGTGATAATGCAAACAGGTGGTGTTGCACGTAAAGGGTGGTTGTGCACCCCATTGTTATTGTTGATGCCCGCACCACTGTGAAAGCTGCAGCTGCCAATGATTGTTCGCATGGATAGTGTCCTTTCATTATTGGGTCAAGCTGTCCACTGTAGTAAGCAATTGGCTTATGGCCCATGCTTGTTTTTTGTGTCAGTACTGCCTTCATAACCACACCGTCGGTGTGTGAAAACAGGAAGAATTCCCTTTTATCATCTGGGGTCCCTAGCACTGGAGGCTTGCATATTGCTTCTTTCAGCTCATTGAAAGCTTCAGTTATTTCCTGTGTCCAGACCAGTGTTTTAGCTCCTGCCTGAGCCTATTTCAATGCAGTTAGGAGGGGCCTAGTGTATGTGCTGTAATCAAAAACCCATGCTCTGTAGTAGTTGCACAACCCTAGTAATTGTTGCATTTCCCTCACTGTTTTAGGTTGTGGTGTATTGTGGATTGTCTGTGCTCTGTTTGGGGCAATGTGTCTGCCATCCTTCGATATCAGCTGTCCAAAGTACAGTACTTCCTTTTGACAGCACTGAAATGTGGTCTTGTGTACCTTATACCGCTTGTCTGCCAGTACTGTGAGCATGTGTACTTAGTCTGTCCTGCATTCTTCTTCTGTCTTGCTACATATTAGCATGTCATCTACATACTGTAGGACGGTGCTTTCTGTGGTAATGTTACATAAATCCAACTGAATCACTCTGTTGAATATAGATGGTGACTCGCAGTACCCCTGGGTCAGCCTAGTGTGTTTCCCCTTCTGGTTGTGGTACATAAAGCTGGTCAAATCCTGTGAGACTGGGTGTAGTGGTACTGAGAAAAGGGCGTTCTAGATATCAATCACAGTGAAACAGGTGGCTTCTGCTGAATGCCACGCAGGATTGTTGCTGGGTTCATTGCTACAGGGTACTCTGCCTTTACAATGTGATTACGAGGGAGTAAATCTTGTATAAAACACCATGACCCCCTCACTTTGTATACAGGGTACACTGTGGTGTTGCATGGAGAGTCTAATGGTACCAGGATGCCACTCTCAGTGAGGGCGTTGATAGTTTCATAAATGCCCTCATCTGCCTCTTTGGTCAGGGGGTATTGTTTCACTCATCACAGTATTGCTCCAGGTTTTAATTTAATCTTCACTCCCCCTATGCTCTTAATGCACCCTACATCATAGGGACTCGTGGTCCATAAGCTGTCGGGTACCTCTGCCAAATCATCCTCCCAGAATGGTGGCGGCACTTCCGAAGCCATTGCCATCTTCTGTGCAACCTCTCTGTAGTTAACCTGTAACCAGAACCTCACTTATTTCCAACATCATCTCGGTCTCCACTCTGTCTTCCGAAAACAACTCCTCATCTGTTACTGTTGTCAGCCTGCATCCTTCTGCTACTGCAACTATTGCCCTCCATGCTCTCCCTTGGTCATCTGTTGCGTTAACTGCAACCCAATCCTCTCTTGCCACAACTGCCTCGATGTCTATAGACACAATTGTTCCCTCCTTCTCATCTAGTGGTGTCTCTGGTCTGAACAGGTACTCACCTAGAATTCTCCATACTTTTCCTGCTATTCCTGGCATCCGGGCAAGTGCCACGTCTGTCCCGTACTGGAACATCTCTGGGTCTCATGGCACTCCTTTCTGTACCGTGTTCCAACAATATGTTTGGAGAATCTGCCTTGTGTTCGCATGTGTATTCCTGGTGTAGAACATATAATGCCCTTGTCTGTGAATGAGATGGTCATGTTCAGTCTGCTCATTATGTCACATCCCAGTATGTTTGCAGGTGCTTGTCGGGAATAGAGCAAGGGTAAAGATAAGTCATGATCTCCTATAGGTAAGAAGATGTTATCAGTAAAAGGAACTACTTCTCGAGCCCCAGAGAATCCTTGAGTGTTTATGGCACTGTCTGACAACGGAAATGTGCCGTCCCGAATACATGACCTAGTCGCTCCAATTTCAACAAGAAAGGACAAAGTGTTGTCACCTATCACCACCCTTATGCGAGGTTCCTCCGCAGGATTAGGTGTGACCCACAGGATAGGACACAACAAGTTCGTCTGTGGGCTGTCCTATTGGGGAAACATAGATAGCCAGTTTCCCATGAAAGGGTTGTTGCCAACCATGGTGACCCCTCCCAACCTTCTAACTGGCACCGTTGCCACTGTGTCCATGGGTTCTGGGGAATGGCGGTCCTGTATTTTTGCTAACTATTGGGGTAGTGGTGCTGTCGTTTGGGGGGCTGTCATTTGGGGGGCTGTCATTTGGGGGGCTGTCATGGGTGCAGCCTGAGCCTGGGTCTGTACTGGATGTGGTACCGGTTGTTGGGTGCTCTGCACCTGTCCTTGTTGCTGTGTGTCTTGGGCATAATAATCGTCCATTCTCCTTGGTAGCCCGGCTGCCCCTGATCTCACCACCCTTGTTGTACCCCACTAGTTCTACCCTCCTAGTTCTACATGCTCTGGAAATATGTCCTAGCTGCCTGCAGGTGCAGCACTGGGATGGTTCCCTCCCCTGCCCTGGGAACCCTCCTGTAAAGTCTCCTTGTCCCTGCAGCATCTATTGGTTGCATCCCGAAATTCTCCTGAGTTTTGATGGGACTGGTGCCTGAAGCCACGCCCTCGTCAGAATCCTCCACTCCCATGATAACTCTGTTGGTATCACACCTACCCAAGTATCCTCCTCCCATGGGCGGGGCATATTGTTGCATGGGGTGGTATGACAGCTGTGGTTGGTATTATGGCTGTGGTACCGGTGCTTGTGTCTGTTGTGTGGGGCTTGTTATTATCGCATGAAATGAGGGGTAGAGGTGGGCACTACTTTTTGTATTTGTTGAAATTTTCAAACATCTTCATTTCTTCTTCATATTTTATTCTTGTATATACGAGGAGCTACCAGAAAAAAAAGCGCCCAATGACACAAGGGCCTCTCATCAACACTACACCCAAATAAATCAGGTGGAAACCACCTAATTACCACTGGTGCCCTAAAATTGCTCAAATCAGAGCTGTCTCTAATTCAATAATAGTATTTCACACTGTGTGATCAGTAAGTCTCTTTTTTCTTCAATTGTTCTCAAAAGAAGATTCTGCTCAATGGTAGATCAAAAAATCAAATAAGTTAAACAATGAGTACTGTGTTCACTTCGATTGAGAATTTAAGAAAAGCGTGTTTATTCACACGGTTATTGAGACAAAAAAAGACCCATTGGTCTATTGAACAACACTATTATGCCAATGCATTTCGATGCCAAGCACCATCTTCAGGGCTATGTGTTCAGCATGTACAAAACATCACACATTAGATGCACATCATATTCAAATGTACATTTCATTCCCATATTGTGCAGAATTTCAAAATTACATACCAAGGTGGTTTGCAGTGTTCCAATCAGTTAGAGAGAATCACCCGATCCATGCAAGAGGAAAGGAACAGAAATGTATACCAGTAAACAATTCCACTAAGCTGTTAATTGCTACAGTGTGTTGTACAGATGTTGACCAGGTAGATATCATACGTTAGTGTCCGTATGAGGGCTTTACGTGTCTGATCTCTCCTTTGTGATCCGCTAAAGTGCGTGCTGCCTGGAATGTATACATACCAAGGACCCAGTTACTGCAAGTGAACCAACTCACCTCCTCCTCTGTTCACTTACCGCCCTTATTGCTTGTGCATCCTCCTCTTTCCATGCCTGTTCCCTTGCCAGTCTCTCCAACTGTAACTTCCTCAGCCTTCTCTCCTCACACTTACGTGTTTCCTGAACTAATATTTTCCACCTCCATTCTGCCATCTCTGCCTTTCTCGTTTTCCCTCTCCTTCTACTTCCTCTTTTCCCTCTCCTTCTCCTTCCGTTCCCTTTTGATCGTCTGCTTTCGCTCCCTTTACATTATTTCCAACTCCTCCTCCCTTCTCCTCTCCTGCTCTTCCTGATCCAATTTCTCTTCTCTCCTCCATTCCCTGTCCTTACGTTCTAGCCTTGCTTCTTTGTCCCTGTGTCACTGTTCCTCCTCCCCTGTTGTCTTTCCCTTTAATTTCAGGAGTTTATGTGTGGCTATCCATTCCTCTGCCCCTGTTCTGTCGAATTCTGTCTTTGCGCACCGCAGCCCCTCCTCATTTTGGTCGGTGCTACTGGCGGCTTGCCCTGTCCCTCGCTATTGTTCGTCTTTGGTATATGGTGGTGGTTTATATGTTGGGTTTGAATACCCCTCTGCGGCCCTTAGTTCCCTCAGTGGATATAGTCTCTGTTCATCATCTGTGTCATCGGATATTACACTAGGCGGGGCTACAGGAGGTGTAAAAGGGTCAGAACCCTCCGCTTTTGCCTCCTGCTGGTTCATCATCCATACCCTTTCTCCCGCCCCCTCCCAGAACACGCGCCAAAGCTCGAATATGGGCATGCGGTTTGCACATTTTTTCTCCTTGTATGTGCTCTGTAAGTGGGTCAGTATTGATTGCAGCACGTCCTTGGAGAAACTGCTGTTAGGCGGCCATGGGTTCATGCTTTTGCCCTCAGTGTCCTTTGACCACTGTATACTACATTTAACAATTGTATTCTTATAAGGTGGCAGGTTTATGCACAGATGTTGTATTGGCATTACCCCCCCCCCCCACCAACCTGTGGTACATCAGGTACATTATGATTTTTTACCTGTCCTCTAATTGAGGGTTTCAATAATCCGCTGTCAGATGGAGAAAGTTACAATGCAATGGTTATCACCTTCAATTGCTATGAGCCCTAATGGCTCTGATGTACTCCGCGTACAGTGTACGTCTTTTCTCTGTCTCCATTTGGAGTAGAAGGTTGTGCCTCCCCACCATCGGGGAAACAACATCTGACCCAGCTTATTTCCTCACGGGTCGGAATGGCTTCATAGTCATGCCAATGATGACAACCAGGTTTTAGCTCTTTGCCTGGCCTCTCAGAGATGCCTGGAGGCACTCAACTCCATGCTGCTTCCTCATTGGCCGTAACTACCAGCAAACCAGAAGTTCTGACGGAGCCAGGAGGCGAAGCCGGGCCTACTCAGAAGGGCCGTTTGCAAGGGCCTGTCTTTCCCTGTCTACACCTGTCGCAGCGGCTAGCTTCCTTCCTGGGTCTCATCCAAAGGTAAAGTTTCCTTACATGCAACCCTGTTTCAAGCCACCTAATGAAAATCACTCTCGAAACCTACATCCTCCTGTACCCACACCCCCTGAACTATGTTTCTGCACAGAACATCGCATCGCGGAAGGGAAAGCACACTAACTTAAACATTGCACACTATGTTGTTCCCCCCTTCGTGCCTTTCCGGACGCAAATTGCTTTCACTTGTTCAAGCCTCCCCAACATAAGGTATGATTTGTAATCTCATGTACCTACCAGTTGCTTTATGCATTGATTGCCGAACCCCATGTAACCCGAGCGATGGCCACGTAGTACTGTATGGAAACGTATGTACTGACCTATTTTGACATGCGTCCCGTATGTAAGCGCCCCCGCAAAAAGTGGTGAGGCCTGTATTGTGTTGCTACTAACTATTTTGACCTGCATCCCGTATGTAAGCCCCCGCAACAAGAGGTGAGGCCTGTATTGTCTTGCTACTACCTATTTTGACCTGCATCCCATATGTAAGCACCCCAAAACAAGAAGTGAGGCCTGTATTGTCTTGCTACTACCTATTTTGACCTGCATCCCATATGTAAGCCCCCCGCAACAAGAGGCAAGGCCTGTATTGTGTTGCTACCTATCTTGACCTGCATCCTGTATGTAAGCCCCCCACAACAAGAGGTGAGGCCTGTATTGTGTTGATACCTATTTTGGCCTACATCCCGTATGTAAGTCCCCCACAACAAGTGGTGAGGCTTGTTTTGTGTCGCCACTACCTATTTTGACCTGCATCCCGTATGTAAGCCCACCATATCAAGAGGTGAGGCCTGCACAGTGTCGCCCCCACAAGCACTTATGAAACAGCGCCACAATGCCCCAGGGCAGTTGTGTGCTTTATAAATGCAAATAAAAAATAAAAAATACAGCTTCAACACCTCTGCTGTTCTCTGGCACACCACCACAATCCTGCGCATGTGCCTTCAGCGCACCGCCACGCGTTCACCTCTCTACCAATCCCAATCCCACAATGCTAGATCACCGTCACAACACTTCGCCCTATGCAGTGACCTATGGGTGACATCACCAAGCTAAAGTTTGAACAGGTAAGTAGACAAGTTGTGCACACAGAGAACAATGACCCGTTGCTCCAATCACACAGAAAACCCCACAAAGAGCCCACAAAAACCCCACAGCTGTCTTCCCGCCTCTCTAGGGCAGAGTATACTTTTATTTCTTGTGACTAACTGCACCCGCTGCGTCGCCTAATGTGTGAAACGCCTCTCGCTAGGAAACTTAACCAGATAGCGCATCTTCTGCAATCTAGGATAGCTCCAGCTAACCCTCACAGGGATACCAACATCTATGCTTCAAGCTAAAATGCCTAATTTATAGGAATACCTTATTTACATACTTCTACAGTCCAAGCCTGTCAAGTCTATAATCCCGGTTAATCACCGGAACCTTTTACCTCGAAGACCGAATGTTCCCTAGACATAGAAAAGGGACTTCTACTTCAGTTCCGGTCCCTACTTAACACGCACCTGCTACCAATACTCTTTACATACTACACAATACAACGCATTACAATCAACACCTCCCTCCTCCCGTACATATAATGCCCACCCTCACATCTTTCGTTGCTGAGTGTCTGGACCAATACTTACGTTCCGTGTTCGTGGTCACTGCTCAGCTGCTGGCTCCCCATCAACCGCTCACCTCGCCCTTCCGGTCTGCCTTGGACCCTATGCCAATCACAGGTGGGGTCATTTCCAAACGGCACAACCAACAGCCTTTCTGCGGTTGTGCTTTCCAGTTTTTCTTGCAATACCCGCAAGGGTCCTACAGCTGTACAGGTTCGGCAGCAAAGGAGGCAGCTTCTTGCCGGGCTGGTTCTACGAACCATTCATTCTGCTACCAACTTGTTAGGAGGGTCTCCTAGGCAAGCAGGGTGGGTTGCTAGGAGTCTGCGGATGCCAAACTCATGGAAGGCCTAACTCCTTCCCAATCCCAAAAGGAACATGAGTCCAGACAAGTAGCAAGTTCAACTGAGGTTTATTACAGCCAACAAACCAACAGGGATCAAATGCACAGAGGCAAATCCAGGCACAGCTTGAGGAACTCTGACTCGCAGGCCAGTTTTTATAGAATATTACATCACAAGTAAGTCACACCCTGGTCCCTTTTCCAAAAACCTATCTCCACTCCGGATTGGCTATTGAGTGGTAGCCCCCCTATAGTAGCCCCTATAGACCTTAGTCGATTGGATGTTACTTTGTCAGGTCTGAACCATCCCCGAAAACTGTTACTTACGAATTGTTACATTAGGTCGGTGGGCCCAGCTACCCACCCCTAGGGCCATAAGCTGTGATTGGCTGAGCTGTGCACCTCCATACCTGGGACATAATCAATTCCCAGCTCCCGGTGCTATGTGAAACAATGTGTCTGTGATTTAACCGTGTGTAGACCATTATTGCTGTGAGAGTGCTCCTTTCCCAGCGCATAACTTTAGCTTGAGTGTAACAACTTTTTTGTGACCATTGTCTGGTCCGTGAGACAGTTGCTTCTTCCCAGCTGGCAATTCTTGGCCCAATGTCAGCTTTGCTGGGTCACATGTCCAGAAACCGTGTTTGTGAGCTCTGGAGTTTTGAATTATGCTACATTTAAGAAGGATTATGCTTCTCTGCTGCCAGTTTTACTACGGTTCAAAGTAAAGAACATCACCTTGCAACAGTGCAACCTTGGCAGTGGCCTCCTTCCCCATGCAGTAGTTCTGCTTGCACAGCACTGAGCGTTGCTTCAGGTTTTCTGAGACGGTTGTGGCCTACTATGATTTTTTAAGCCATAGTCTGGTTTCTCCTGTATGTGCCTTCTGTATAGCATCCATAGGCTAGTGCGTTATGGCTCTGTCAGGTCCCTTGAGTGCTCCTGCCATTCCATGGGGCTATTTGCATGTAAGCACTGCAAGCATGCACACGTGATCTTCTTGCTTCTGGCGTTTTCATCGTTGCTGCGATAAGCTAATGGCAAAATAATAAATGTGCAGACAGTATGTGCATGTCACTGTCCTCTATCTCATAGAACTGTACGCATGTGTTCTTCGTGTATTTGGGTGTGTGGGTGTCCCGAATGTGCGGATGGCAGGTGTGCTTCATGTCTGACGCTGCTAGGTTGTGTGGTCTCTAACGACTTGAGGCATGGCTTCTCAGCGCTTTAGTCGATTCTGCACATATAGCTGTCTGGTTCTGTCTTGCGTGTCTTCTTCCACTCTGGGTAATGTTCGCACTGCTCCTGGGTTGTAGGGTCCAGTGAGAGGGTATTTCTCATTTTACTTGTCCATCGTGGGTGCAGTGGGGGTTGGTGCGAGCTCGTACGATCAGTGGCCATGTTGTCTTTGGTTCTTCTTTCGGTTGGGCGGTCTTCCGGTACGGGGGGCATAGTTCGACCTCCCCTCTTCAATGGTTCTTCAAAAATGTATCAAAATATTTGACGAAAGGCATACTGGGTCAGCAGTAGTAAAGCAGAACTGAGAGGGGGGATTTGAAGTAGGTGCAAGTGCAAGATTGCCTTCACATTGCTCAGCAGAGGCTGCAGATTTAGTGGTGCTTATCGCTGCACTTCAAAGATATGAGGATGAGGAAGTGATGGTGCAGTCTGACTCCACCTATTTGACGTCAACTGTGCATGCAGGTTTGTCATGCTGGAAAAGGAGGGGCTTCCTCCGCACAGACGGCATTCCAGTGCAACATGCCGCCCAATTGAATAAGCATTTTGAAGCATTAACACTCTCATTGACTATCGCAGTCATGAAATGCGCAGTGCATACTAAAAGAAAAGATGCAATTTCTTGCAAAAATTAAACCACAGACTTGGAAGCCAAAAAGGCAGCATAATTCCTAAATATCTCTGATTTTCAAGTAAGAAGTGTTAAGCAAATGACACGACGATGCATGTTGGTAGAGGAGGGCTTTAACATGATATCTTCTGTTTTTCAGTTAATTGAAATACAAAGTCAAACTGCACAAGAGGAGCAATATTTATGGAGAAAACAGGGGTGTTCCTATCCCCCACTGAGGCAATCTGGAGGCAGGATAGCGCTGGAAAGCCAGTTATGCCTCTAGAATTATTGAGGGTAGCGCTGGAGCAGCTTCACTAGCCTGCGTATATGACTCAAGAGAGTCTTGCTGCTACAATTGCAGAAGATTGTCCTTCAGCAAATTGGTTAGAACATGTGGCACATTTTATTATGAATTGCATCGTGTGCCAGAAATGTACTGCAGGGCACACTTTGTGAACAGTTAGAGGAGCAATTCCTAGTCCCAACGGCCCATTTCAACATCTACATATAAATTATGTGGATATGTTTCAGACATGCAACGGTTATAGGTGCATGCTGGTAGTGGTATGTCCCTTTTCTAGATGGATCGAGGCACATCTGTGTATGCACCCCAATGCCACATGTGCTCCCAAGTTCCTTGTGCTTGACATGTTCCCATAATGTGGTGTGTGTGAAGTGTTGCAGTCTGACAGTGGACTGCATTTTGTAAATGAACTATTTGAGCAAGTAACTCTTTTATTAGGTATAAAACACAAGTTATCTTCTGCCTATCACCCACAGGTGAATGAAATTTGTGAGCGAATAAACAGACTCCTTCAAGTGAGGATAGAGAAGATTAAGATGATTTTAAAGAAGGGGTGGTTACACTGTTTGCCACTTGCGCTATATGCACTGTGAAATCAGCCTGGCTCAGATCACCACCTAACTGCTCATGAGTTGGTGACTGGACGCCGAATGAGAATACCCCTTGCTCCTCCAACTACGGTAGAAACTGATGCCCACCGTATAGCAAAAACATTAGGTGATGAGATGCATGACTATTTCGCAACTATGACCACTAGTGGCTCTTTTTATTTCTCAACAGATCAAGAACTGGTGGGAGGGATCAAAGAGGATTGGAGAAGAAAACCAGTCAACTGATCCAGACTGCTTATTGAAACAGGCAATGTTATATGCAGCGGACCAGGTGTTGGAGGGCAAATGTGCCTACACCTCGTATAAGCCCTGCTTTGAGGGATCCTATGAGGTAGAAGTAGTTACCCTCACAGCTGTTAAACTACAAGGAAGGCAAGCCTGGCTGCACCTGCATGACATCAAACCATGCAAAGGAGAAACCTCGACACCTCCTGCATCTACTGACAGTGAAGCAAGAGAAGTTCCACGTATGCAGACAAGATCAGCAACCAAGAGCAAAGAAAAAGAATCTATGCAATAGTAAATATACCCTTGAAATAAAGATAGACCATTCTTAAATCTAATAAGGAATGAATGGACTTGCAGCTATGCTGGAACATTTTTAGATAGGTAAAAGGGACAATGCTTTGAAGCACCAGACCCAAAGGACAAGGAATACGTTGATATTCTATGCTTCCCATAATAATTACATTACACACATTCTTGTATGCTGTTTTTCATCTACACATTACAGTCTTACTCAGCTCTGATAAGATGACATGTGGACATTATAATATTTTTTGGCAATCCTAAAAACAATCACATTATTTTCAGAATCATAGTGGCAATTAATTTGCAGTTCTTGATATAAAAGCATGAGTTACAGACGATAACACAATTACATATTGAATTAAATAAAATGGGAAGGTTCCAAAATATGAGAGATTCACTACCATCAAAATAGTCGATACATTTTTTTCGGGAATGGTAATTGTGATATCATTTTGTCTTATGATTTGTCTTTTCTTCCTTATTATTAAGGCATTTAGACCCATAATGATTAAAAATGCAGATACTGTAGGGGACAATGAAACATGCTTTATAAACCCTAAAAGAAGCAAGAGCAACATCTTCCTTAATTTTACTAAACAAATTGTTTGACATAAAAGAGATGTTGCAGAGCTACATGAAGGCATAAATGCATATTTTGATTATTCAGCTCACTTAAAGAATAACCTATATTATCCGCAAATGAAGGAGGTGGCAGAGAAAATGTCAAATGCAAGCTACTAAGTGTGTTCTCTCATCCCTTATGCCATTAACCCAGCCAGAACATTTATGCAAAGTGCCTCAGTATTCTGGCAGAGTGCACAACCAGAGGACAATTCGAAGGAAATTGGGCAACCCTACGATGGCGATCAAAGCGAACATTTCCATATGAAGATACTTATGTGAAAACATGGAGAAAGGGATTGGTTGGACAAGCAAAACACGTATGTATCCATCCTGGATTGGAGAATGAATAAAGGTTGTCAAAATGGCGAGGATGGAATGTTCAGACATAGTGGAAAGATCAGGAATACCAGGGTGTTGGGAGAGACCCCAGCTACTTGATTATGGACGAGTGGTCACCAGCATGGGATGGGAAGAAGGAATGTGATCTTGCCTGCACACTTACCGAAGAAGGAACCAGTAAGCATAGTACAAATAGTAAATGACATGTCTTTAGAGAATGGCACCATGTACTCTAAGCTACTAACATGGGTTGACAATGAAGCAGGGCCAGTATCTATAATACCACCCAAAAATGCGACAACATGTTTCAAGAATGAAGGCCTGGTTCAGGTTGGACAAAATAAAGGATGCAAACAGGTGCTTGAAGTGCCAGGAATTAATGGTAGAACTGCCGTGCTCATGGATCGATATTGGGCCTGTGGATCCAGAGCTTACATGCAGCTACCTAAATATTGGGGAGGAGTATTCCTCACTGTGGTCATACACGATCCTGCATTAGTGATTCCTCAAAGTGACCTCCATATTGAGGAATTTCCAAAAATAGATGAACACCAGAGAAGGAAGAGGTCACTCAACCTCAGCTGAATGAAGAGGGAGAATTATTTCTCATCAAAGTCAATAGAATCCTATAACGATATTCCGGATTAGCATAAATTATTCAGCAAGACGGTGATGATAATGACATCTATATTTATGCCAGGACTTCAGACTGCAGTGAATGTCAAGTGGCTGCAGATTACCAGATAGGAGCTGCTGCAAATGATCAATGTAACAATAAAATGATTTAATGCAATCAGAGAAGAGCTGAAGACCATTAGGTTTATGAACCTCCACAACAGGTATGTCCTGGACTTAATTACAGCAATGGAAGGAGACGTATAGGACAAAGTTGGGCCTTCTTGCTGTACATTCGGGCCTTCTAATGATGGAGAAAATGGAACCCTGACAGAAGCGATAACTATGCTGTAGACCCTGCATACGAAGATGGAGGATGAAGTTGATGAGACAGGAGGTGATGACTGGTTTTCGTCTCTGTTTTCATGGATTCCTACCTGGCTGGCAAATGCCTTCAAATTACTTAGAGCAGTACTAGTGTTGGTGTTGCTAGGATTCTGTCTCATAAGGATCCTTTTGGGACAGTGCCATAAAACCACCAAGAAAGCTATTGGGGTGAAGATAATGATTGATGTAGATCATATACCTCAGCCTGAAGATACCACCTGTGAGAACATTAAGAAAATTCCCCTGCTACCCCCAGGAACAAAGTTCTACTACCCTAAAGATCACAAGAAATATGTAGAACATTTGGTATTTTGTCGATCGACTGGAGAATGCCATCACATGACCTGGAGTGTGGATCGGCATATAATAAATGCAGGTGACTCGAGGGGCATGACGAAAATATGGATCCCAAAGAAACCTAGCTGTGAAGAGAGGATGAAGAAGATTGAAGAAGAGGTGGTCAGGGACTTGACCAGAGGGGGGAATGTTGAGGAGCAGGTGGCCATGTCATACTGGAACAGTTGGAGAAGAGCTCTATGTGGGGGGCAAAGTTTCATCCCAATACTGCATTGAGTGTTTGACAGACGATATGCACTCAGACAATCATATCGAATGTACCCTTGCAGTGAGAGGGTGGAAGGATGTCTGCACGCACCATTGGACATCATAGAGCAATAAGTAAAATCTGACAAGAGCAGAGTGACTTCACAGAGAAAAGATACTGAGATTCACTGAAACGACATGTAAATTCTCCAAGAATAAAGATTTTACTGAAGTAACAAGCGAAACATGTAATCGAATATGAAGAAATTGTAGATGCAAAGAAGATAAAATAACCTGCTGACTAATACATGTATATATGTGGAAATGCAAGGTAGATGAGACATATATAAGCTTGCTGCAGAGGAAAACATAACATGTCTAGAACAGCCATGATGTAAAGATGGATGTCGGACTCGTATTAAAAACAATCAAGCTACCTCGGAAGAATATCAGGGCTGCAGTTTCAGGAGACGCTGGAAAAACAGCTTTGTGTGAGGAATAAAGAGGAGTCTGTTGGCCTGGGATCAAGGAATAATTGCAAGGCACAAGGGGCGTCAAAAGGATAAGTCATGTATGTAAGACATATTTCTCTTGGATTAAGGAAAGGAGAAAACATCTGCAAAGGATAAGTCATGTACGTAAGACATATTTCTCTTGGATTAAGGAAAGGAGAAAACATCTGCAAAGCCAAGTATTAGACAATTAAAGATGCAGAAAACCCATGTAAGATGGAGTGAGCGAGTCTGTAGAGGCCAAGAAGGGTAATGACACCTAATTCAATTGAATCAAATAGCAGTCAACAGAAGGCAGAGATGGACACATTTGTGGTCTACTCAAACGTGATTCAGAAGTTGAAAACAAGGACTATATTAAGCACAAAGATAATGAGACACTTCAAGGTGCTAGAGCACGTTGTCTATATTTTCCGACTTCTATTCCACAGCATTACTTGATTAGCGTGTCATGAATAGATACACTTCCCACAGCTCTTGCTGCAAGCTCCTCTGTTTCAAAGTTCAGAACCATCATTCAGTGTCAAGGTCCCCCCGACCAAGCCACACAGCTACCCTCACATCTCCATATTTTGACTGTAATATGGACTTCATGCACCTGCTGGTCACGCTGTGAACCATGTTCATTTGTTGGAGCCCGCTTTGCAGAACATCTTTCAAGGAAATAACAATAATCCAGGTCCAAAACACAGAAATATTCAGAAAGTGAGAAGCCGCGCTTATGCTTAACTTGTTGAAAAAGCATTAAGGAAAGAAGAAACACTGATAGAGTAAGGACTATGTAGATGAAGAGTGTTGCTGATGGTGAAATGACCAGGCTACACTAAAGGGAGGAGTTGTGGGAATTGTAGAATATGAATGGACAGTCATTTTTCTGTTTGTTTTTCTTTTCTATTTGCTTTTGTCAGTATAATGAGAAAGTAAATGCACAATAGGAAGTAGTTCCCTATTGGGTCTCAAAAAATGACCTCCGCGAAGCATCAGCAGTTAAAAAATTGACTGAGTAAGTCATAATTCTTAAAGGCGTGCTTAGTTATGTGTGGAAATAAACTTGTTTATAGACACCAATTATTTTTGAGTATTTTTGTTTTGCACATGCTGCTATGTATTCACTGTCTTTGATAGTCCATAATAAATACGACATTCTGAGAACCAATTCCCTCCTTCTGGTAGCACTAAAATGCAAAATAAAAACCACTAGTTTACGGATGTTCACTCTTTGTGTGATAGGTACTCTTATTAAACAAACAATGTACACACAATGTCTCAACACATAAGTTAATTAATTCCCCAAACGGTCCAACAAGGTGGCAGGTCAGTTGCGTGCTCTCAGCAGAAACAGGAAAGTGGAGCTATCCCATGTTCAGAATATGTAATTCTAAATAATGCAGCTGGTATATTGATTGCAAAATGTTTACCTACATTCCAGAAACAACTCTTTTACACAAATGATGTGAAGATAATTCTCCATATCTGAAATTGCTATTGAAAAATTCATGCACACATTTGCAACCAGCTGATGAACTTGTGTGTATTCTGATTCATTGGCTACTCTTTGAATATAAATGCCAACATAATTTAGCTTCTTTTAATGTTCAGAAACATGTATTCAAATATTGAACAAACTAAGAAAAATACAAAAGTATTGTTTTGGTCTGATATCAAAATATTTAATATATTGTAATGAGCATTTATGAATACAAAGAAAATTGTTTACATCAAAATGGAACGATCCAAACCTTAATGACACCAATCATAACACATTCAGTCCTACATCCAATCCATTTGTTCATGACATAATTATGAAGAAAAGAAAAATTAATACAATGATATTATTTCATATATAGTATACTCTGGATCCATAGTAGGAGTCTTTTTGGAATTCCTTTTTCAATTCAAATATCCTGTTTAACAGTTCCTCATATTAATAATTTTGCTGCAAAGATCTGCATGTTGCGACTTATGTTGTTGCTTTAATTGCTTTCCATTGCAATCAGGTTTTCCTCGGGATCACACTCAGTTTAACAAACACATACAACACTTGTGGTATTGTGCTTGTTCTGAGTTTATTCTCATGTCTCAACATCCAACTTGCAAGTCTTGAAGCATCTTTTAAGGGCTCTTCATTAATTTTGTGTGGCCACTTCATTCGTGTGCACTCTGTTCATGCTCTTTTCCTCATTCTTTTTTCCACCAAATTTAGTTTTAATGGGACACCTCCCAAACTACTCCTCTAGCCCACAATACCCCCACTCCTTAATCTCCCCCCCCCATTTCCCCACAACCATAATGTATATGTTCAAACAAATTCGGTGAAAATGAGACCGCAGGAAAGGGTTCGAACAAAGTGCACACAAATAAAGTAACATCAAAACACAAACGTGATACACTTTTAATATCTTTATTCACATCTTTTCTGAGAAATTGCAAAATACAACATAACAGTCCTCTCTTAATGAATATTTTCTTACATAGCTCCATTTTATATATGTGGCTCAACCTAAATGTAACAAAAGGACCAAACTGAGGGAACCTCCCACATCTCTTGTTGCACCCTTGTAGCTCAAACAATGCTCCACTATCTTAACATATATATGCAGTTCAATAAAGCTTCTTTGCTCTTCTTAATTCTAAAACATCTTTATTAATGTTTTTCCATTCTATAAAAAACTGACGAGGCTGACTGTGTTGGCCAATGCATTTCGGAAGATATAGTCCATCTTCAGGGCATCCAATAGTAAATAGTATAATATATACAATTACATTTACAATGTGTCCTTTTGTTCTATGTTTCCACAAATGTGCTGTGTGGATCTGGTATGCACCAAATACTGATTGATGATATTTCAATACAATACATAACTTGACACATTATTGCAATATGGTGATGCCCATTTCTTCACATTTAGGGCCTCATTACGAGTAGCCTGGTAACAGCTGGTTAATTACCGGCATGCCGGAACGTGCAAGTCCGTGTCCGTATGAACCCGCTAACAGCAGGTGATTACGAGTGCGCGAGTACGTGCGTTCTCCCATGCCAGTAGTGGCAAAACTGCCGTGCCGGTAAAGGGCCACCAACCCCCCTATACCGGCATTGCGGGTGCCACCCATTGCGTAACCGCCTCATAACAACCCCTAAATACCGGCACGGTAATACCGGCAGAAATGGGCCGGCGGCCATCTTTAAAAACACAATCCATTGCCATCCTCCATAACCACCACTTCTCTCGTGTTGTTGTGTGCCACAACAGAAGCAGGATGTCTAAGGCCACCAAGAAGTCCTCCCAAAGGAAGAGAAAGAAGCGTTTTTCAGACGCAGAACTCATCATGCTTGCCAACACCCTCGCACAGCATGCAGATGCGATCAGGAGCACTGACCTGAAGCATGCGGCCCAAACCAAAAAAAAAGAGGTCTGGCAGGAGGTCGCACAGAGGGTGTCGGCAGTGGGGAGCACCCCAAGGAGCGTGCGTGACTGCCGGAAGCGGTGGGACGACCTCTGCCTCTGGGTGAGGAAGATCCTGGCGGAGAACAGGAGGGCCGCAATGGCGACAGGCGGGGGCCCACACTCCTCTGTGAAGTTGACGCCATGGGAGGAGACCGCAAGTTCCTTCATCGACCCGGAATCAATTGAGGGAATTGGAGACCAGGAGGTTGGCGCTACATCTACCACAGAGGAAGGTGAGTGAACCATCACATCCATGTAGACTAAACCATGATGTGGCACAAGTGATGTGGAAGTGAGACTAGGCAAGGTAATGCATGTCCCAAGGCTACATCAACATATGCATTGAAGAATGAGTGCACACCCTGCACCACACGCATGCTGAGTGCCAATCCCAATCCCAATCCCAACGGAGGTGCAACATGACCCAACCATGCCCATGGAACTCACCACACAGACACCAAACCAATGCCATGCCACCAGTCATGCATTGATTGCCCACATGCCCCCTAAGAACACCAAATGCCACACCCCCAGAAATGAAATGATGCCTGAATGTATGAACATATCACACCGCAATACATCATAGCTGCCATTTGACAACATCACTGAGGACCTGCATCTCTTCTATCCCCCAGGCACCGATGAGGAAGATGGAATGCAAGTACATCCACTGCATGCAAAGAGACCAGGGCCACCGCCACCCCCCAGCCCAAGAAAATGCCTACAGCAACAGCCAGTGTGCCACGCAAGGCAGTAACCCTGCAGGGGACACCTGCAGCCACAGAACAGCAGCGGGCACCCACAACAGTGGGAGCCGTTTCCATTGATACTCCGCCAGCCACCATGGACGTTGTGTCTACAGAGGTGGATGATGAGGCTGAAATCATGTCTGGCACACCCACCCCAAGCCCCATTACCAGCCTCTCCCCCCCCTCACCCTTCCTACAGAGTCTGAGAGCATGGACGATCCGTGCCTCCATGACTCGGACCTTGGAGAATCTGACATTGGCACCTTTGAGGAGGACAGTGCCCTGGACGAGGGCCCCACACAGGTGCCTTCCACCACCCTGCCAGCCACCACCCTGTCTACCGCCACCCTGGCCACCAGTACTCCTGCAGCCGACAACTCTTTCGAGGCTCGCCTGGCAAGGGTTGAGGCCCGACAAGAGTCCATGCTGGAACTCATGCTGCAACAGGTTAACACTGGGAATGAGGCCATGAGGGACATTGCCACGGCCATTTCAGCCAATACCGCTGCTGTGGAGGCATCGACGTGTGCCTTTAGGGAGTGTATGGGGTCACTCACATAGGCCCTTCTTGCAAATCTGCCGCAACTGCAGCGCCCACACCTTGGCCCAGCCATGGGACTGACCATTGACACCTCCACTGCAACAACTCCTTCCACCTCGGCCCAATCGAGCCCTGTGCTGTTAATGCGGAGGAGTGCACGGCGCTTGACCATGGCACCCCCAGACCCAAAAATTGCCAAGAAATAACAGGACAGGCAATGACATTTAGAAAAAGTACATTGGTGAAGGGACCACTGTTTGTTGGACATATGGGGACATTTGGGATCTGTGGGGTGGGTGAGGGAGTTAACTGGGGTATTTTCAGGGGTTTGTGGGGTGGGTGAGGGAGTTTACTGGGGTATTTCCTGGGGTTTGTGGGGTGGCTGAGGGAGTTTATTGGGTGTTGTGAGGGGATTAGGTTCACCATATCACGTCTGCTGAAAATACACTGTTGTGTGCTAGCAAATTATTGGCTGGACATCGTTCTTTTTGTACATATACATTTATTGTGTGATGGTGTACAGTGGGGCACATCGAACCAAAGAACTGTGCATGTCCAGATTCAGCAAGTGTGTTGCAGACACATTACTTACATTGTCCCTGCGTTTCAAAAGTATTCGTCAATTAGTGCTTGGCGTACAGCATGGCCATCCCGTGCATCACGTACTGGCAGGGGGGCTCCTTCGCCTCCGTCTCCATCCCCTTCATCCTCACCCAGCCCATGCCTGTCAATGTCAGGTGGCAGTGGTACATTCCTTCGGACGCACATGTTGTGCAGCATGACACAGGCCATGGTGATCTTTGCGACCTTCTCAGGCCTATACAGGAGTGCCCCACCAGACCTGCTTAGGCAGCGGAACCGCGCCTTCAGCAGGCCAAAGGCCTGCTCAATCACAACACGGGTACGAGTGTGCACACGATTGTACTCCTCTTCATGGCTGTCCTGCGGGTTCCGCACAGGGGTAAGTAGACAAGGCCTCAAGGGATATCCTCCATCACCTGCAAGCAGATACAAATAGGTGTGTGTCACACTGAACTGCCACCTTCAGGGAGCACAGTCATGGCAGCAGCTACTTGGTGTGGCATGCACATGTCCCTGTACGTGTACAAAATAGTCACCTGGATGCAATGTATACTGTAATGAGGTGTGGTACACTGGATGGGGTAATCATGCATGCTCTGGCAGATGTGCTTTGTTAGTGCAAAAATCTTTGGCCTCCAAATCATGCTGTATATTCTTTATTATGCATGGTCACACTCGCCGCATTGCCACAGTTGCCCTCCTATTCATTCATGCATTGCTTGACATCACCATGGTGCCCTGGTTGTGCTTCTTACTTGTTGTCATCCATCTGCAATATTTGTGATAAGTGGCCCAGTGATGTGTTATGTTCTGTTTGGCTGGTTTAGGTGAGGAGTGTTTAGCTCTGCATGCATTCTCCACTCACTGGCCAGTGCAACCCCGGTGCACTGTTCCCCCCCTCCCTTTCCCACCCAGGTGCACTATTCCCCACCCCTTCCCACCCAGGTGCAGTAGCCTCCCCCCCCCTTCTGCATCCGCACACATCAGTATCCCACAGCATGGCCATGGGCCTGTTGTGCAACTCACCGAGCAGCCAGGCACGTGGGCCAGCATGTCGCTCCATGTGACGGGGTAGCGTTGAGTTGCGCAGTACCATGGCATCATGTGTGGATCCAGGAAATCGGGCGCAGCAATGGGTGATGATCTTGCTGGAGTCACATACCATTTGCACATTGATTGAGTGGGATTGCTTGCGATTGCGGTACACCACTTCTATGGCATGGGGGACTACCAATTCCACATGGGTGCAGTCGATGGCACCAACACAATTGGGCATGCCTGCCAGTGCATGGAAGCCTACTTTGGTTTCGACCATCTCCGGGGCAGTCCGTGGTAGGGATATATGGGTGCTTGTGTGCTTCAGGAGGGCATCCAGCACTTGGTTCAGCACGCTTGAGAATAGTGGTTGTGAAATGCCATGCAGCTGGCCCACTGTGTGTTGGTAGGTGCCTGTGGCCAGGAAGTGTAGCACAGACACCACCTTTAGTAGTGGGGGGATGGCAGTGCGTATTTCTATGTGGCTGGCAATGTCATTGTGTATCATGTCCACTAAGGTGGTGATGGTGTCCCGGTCCAACCGGTACAGGGTGTGGATCTGCTCAGGGGTTAGGTTGAATGGGCTGGGTCTGGTGCGAGGGATTGGTGGCTGCCTACGAGGCACTGGTGGCTGCGCTGGTGGTAAATGCTGGGCCTGTCTCTCCCTCCTTCTCCTCCTGCGTCTCCTCTGTGCTGCCTGTTCTAGATGCTGTTGTTGTTGCTGTTGTTGCTGTAGTTGTAGCAGTATAGGCATGTCCTCCAGCGCCATGATTGCAAATGCTAGTGGTAGCATTTTGGTGTGGGAAGGGGTGTGGTGTGTAGGTGTTGTGCTTTTGTACTGGGCCAATCTACATTGCCTACACCTGTGGGGGAGGTTGTAGTGTGTGGGTGTGCTCAGTTTATACTAGCACAGCCTCCATTGGCTCCACCTGTGGGGATTGTGTGCACCTGTGGCAGCTGCCTTGTATCCTGCTTGCTGTTTGCGGGTGGTCCGCGATGCCTGTATGGCCGGCATCGTGCAGCCCGTCATTACCGGCTTTGTGATGCCGGTATTTGCATGTATGAGTGGGTTGGAATAAACCCCTACTACCGGCATGCCGGTATTTGCTCCCTGAAGGGGCGCCTGTATGTGCCTATGCCGCTATTAGCGGCACCGTTGTTTAGTGTGCCGCTAATACCGGGTTTGCGGGTCGGAATGCAACGGGACGATGAACGATGCCGGTATTACCATACCGGCATCGTTTTTGCCTTACCGGCATACCTCCAAGGTGGTCAAGGGGAGATTCTTTCTGGTTACATTGTAACAACATGAATTTAATTTTGGTGTTGGCTAAAATTAGCCTTGGAGTATCTCGGGTAACAGTACCCGTAACTTCGACACATAATCACATCTGCCGCCGGCTTCAAGTTATCGTAACCAACTGATGGAAGGTGAGCTAATGGGAGGAGTGCAGGGCCTTCTTCAAGAAGGCTTTGGGTGTTGCTTTGTTTGCGCTTAGAAAATTGGATTTGTAGGAGCTCACCTGGAACGCACGCTAAGCCTGTAGCCGCATTGGTACTTCAGTTCTAGCAGTTTGTTTCTCGCAGTAACCAACAGGAAGTCTTAGGTAGTCAGTGAAGGGAAATACAAATGTATCTCTTGGTTGAGCTCTTCAGAGAGAAAGCGGCATTCATGGTGCACCGATAGTCTTCATAACCCTATTGGAAGTATACATGATATTTCATTTAACTACCCTCAATACTCCACCCTCCACTTCCTCGTCCCATTCCTTACTTACATGAGTTTAGTCCGTCACCACTGAAAGGTAAGTAGTTACACTGCCGAAACAAGGCACCATGGCTGACCCATTTCATATTGTGTGGTAGCCACAGAGATTTCCTGTATGCACTTCCCCCCTCTGTTTTTGGTCCCACAGGCAGACCACCATTGGTCCTATAGGGCATGCTACCTTATTCTGTATACAGTCTGTAACTGTGAGAGCCTGCTGAGGATGAGGAGACAGGGCAGCATTCCTATGGGGCTCGAAGTTGTGGAAACCATGATTGAGAAAGCCAGAGTAACAAGGTAAGTGCTGACGGAGGCTGTGTTGTTCCACCCCCTCCCCCTCGGACCGCAAGATAGCTTGTTGGAGTTTCCTTTACCACCTAGCAGCCTGACAATGGTGCAGGAACAAACCGGGATGCTGGAGTGGGACATGAATGGCATCCGTTACAAACTCCCTTGTGGGCTCTAGCACCTTAAAGCATCTCATGTGTTGGATGGAATTACCAATAATGATCTCAGACCCAAATAACCAGACAGACTCACAGAATATGGCAAAGTACTACTTTATTATCAGCATAAAAATAAGGTAGGGCAATCTGGCGAACAACTGCCAGTATTTCACACACTCACACCAAATGTGATTATACAAAGGTTGTATACCTTAATGTGCGTCATGTATGACATCATCCTACGTGGCAAACTAAAACCTATTGAAGGGAGGGATCGGTTAGGGGAACATATGTACCTATAGTATGCATAAGTGTTAACTTCATTGGCTGTCCCATATCTGGTGGCATTGCCTTGTACTACCTCTAAATAAGTATAATAATTATTTTAGTGGAACAAATATCAGTCGGTTGGTCTCTGCAACATTGTATAGCATGTTGCTACATAGACGCTCTGATTGGCTGGCAAGCTTTCTCAACCTTGGACTTTCGGCTCGTTAGCAGCACGTAAGCAAAACAAAACTCAGGTGTCGCAAACATCACACTACACCCCACTTTCCCAATCGGTCTATCTTTTCTCATCGGTCAGGCCCTGAGCCAAGGGCTCTCCTTTGTAGTTCACCTCGAAGCATGATCTCTGTTCTAGGACATTCAAGGGAGTGTAGACACACTATTATCTTAGCTTGAGCTTAATGAATAGCCCTTGTTTTCAACTTCTGAATCACTTGTTTAGAGACCACAAATGTGTCCATCTCAACCTTCTATTTATTGCTACTTGATTCAATTGTGCTCTGTGTCCTTACACTTCTCGGCCTCTGGAGACATGCTCACTCCATCTTACATGGGTTTTCTGCATCTTTAATTGTCTAATGCTTGGCTCTTGCAGATATTTCTCCCTCGCTTAATCTAAGAGAAATATGTCTTGTGTACATGGCTTACCCTTTTGACTCCCTTGTGCCTTACAATTATTCCTTGAAATAGCATCCTTGATCCCAAGCCAATAAACTCCTCCTTATTCCTTACACAAAGCTGTTTTTCCGGTGTCCAACTTTCCATCATGTTTGCTCTAGCCATGGTACGCTTTCCTCGACAGCAAGCTTCTATACGTCTCATCTACCTTGTGTTTCTGTATATATACATGTATTAATCAGCTGGTTACTTTATCTTCTTTGCATATACAGTTTCTTCATATTTGATTACATGTTTATCGTTACTTCAGTGTCATCTTTATTCTTTGAGTATTTGCATATCATTTCATTGAGTCTCCGTATCTCTCCTCTATGACATCACTCTGCTCGTCAGATTTCACTTATAGCTCTATGATGTCCAATGGTGTGTGCAGACATCCTTCCACCCTCTCAGTGTTAGGGTATATTCGATATGGTTGTCTTAGTGCATATTGTCTCTCATACACTCAATGCGGTATTGGGATGTTTCGGAGAAAGGGGGGTTGGGAGCACCGGGAACGTTTGGCTACCGCGCTTGTGCTTGCTTTCTTGCGGTTGGTGCATGCTAGCAGCCTGTTGTAAGAACTCGGCGACTACCGACCAATGAGCAGACGTTTGACCGAGGCACTAGCCACACAAGAAGCACTACTCAGTGCCCAGTACCATGCCATGTAATATGGCCATTCACTATCATCGTACATGAGACAAACCCACCTGCCTTGATAAAGCTCCCCATGTGGTCGAAACACGTGTCCGCACTTTTAGTAACATTAAAAACCAATGGCACAAATTGAACCAACAAGTTCTCCTCATTTTTTTAATTGAGACCCAACAAACCGACCACAAATGCAATTCAATCAAAACACTTGAACTATATGTGTAGCTCCAACTTCGTAAGAATCCCCAACAGTATTGGGATGATACCTGGTGTTTCACATAGGACTCGTCTCTTACTGTTCCACTATGACGGAGATGAGGGGCGGGAGCTAGGGATAACATGTCCACCTGCTCCTCCACACATGCTTCGGACTGGAGGATAGGACTGGGTGACCCTGGGGCTGCCACTCGCTTGGTAATGCAGACCCCAATGGGGTAATATGGAGGCTCGTGCAGGCTCCTCAGTCCAACAATAGCCCTGTGTGTATTCCCTACCAAACGGGTCACTAACACCCTGGTAGGAGAGGAGTAAGAAAACTAGTAGTAAGAGAAAACCCGTTAAGTTTGTGGTACACTCAGCCTTGGTGTCTGCGAGTATTCGAGGACTGAGGCCTCGTTCACAGAAAGATGGCAGCTCTCAAGCGTGGCCCACCCATCTGTCCGCCGATCATTCCCATGCCAGATTTCCATGAAGCAGCCTGAGGCTACAAATGTTCAATTTTCATCGGACAAGTAACTCCGGTCCTCAAACATAGTGCGGCTTACTGGCATATGTAATGTAAATCAAAGATGGTGGCCATATGTTTAAGTTTGTTGGTTTACACTTACAGACTGCGATGGACTGCAATGCAAGAACGTAAACCGGGCACTTCTGTAGTCTACAAGAGTATTGGCTAATTACCCATCAGCCCTGAATGCATTCACTGCATTATGTTCCCCAGGCCCAATCCCGGGCAGGAATAAAAGGAGAGCAAAGTATACAGGCTGAGTGGGAATAAATTGTGTTGAAAACCTGAAGGAGATTTGAGAAGGATGTTCATGTATTGAGGAGGGAAGGAGGTGCTGCAAAGGAGGTGAGGAGAGGAAAAGAAGAGGGAGTAAGAGGACTGTAGGTGAAGAAATGATTGAGGGAGGCAGTAAAAGGAACAGAGGTGAAGAGAAAAGTGGAGCAGAGGTGGAGTAAGGGGAGTGGAGGTAAAGAAGAGTGGTGAAAGGAGTAAATGGAGCAGAGGGGAAAAAACAATAGTGGAGACAGTGGGAAGAAGTGTGGAGGGGAAGGAAGGAAGCCCAAGAAAGGAGGAAAAGACAAGAGTTAGAAGGTCAGACGTAGGTGGTAGAGAAAGTGAGGAAATGTAAGTAGGAAAAGGAGGAGACAGTGGGGACAGGATAAAAAAGAGAAAGGAGAGAATGAAAAGAACAGAGAAAGAGAGAAGCAGGGACGAGCCAAAGAGAGAGAAGCAGGAAGTGAAATTCAGGGGTTGGGGTAATGGAACACATTGCATGGCAGGGGTGGATGAGTTCCTTGTACAGGAAGAAGGAACAAATAGAGGAGGAACTAAAAGAATGGCGGAGACAAGGAAAACAGAGGGAAAGAAGGGTTGTGAAAAAGAACATGAAAGTCCCTTGACGCTTAGAATCATTCAGTGATGGGGAGACCATAGGCTTTGAATAAAGATCAACTGAGCAAGGCCCCCACCACAATGTATGGAAGCTTACCAAAACCAAGGTCCCCTTCACCCACATAAGACCCTAAACCCTGTCAAGATAACCCAACGCACCAGAGGTGGTGGTGCCAGGCTCTACACCAATCTGGGAGGACCAACGCAATATCCTGACAAGCCCAAGAAAAGAAAACTTACACAGGGTGCAAAGAAAGAATTGCAGGGCACTTAAAACCCCAGAGATGGAGAGTGGCAGTTTTTCTCTGAGAGGGCAGAGTTGTTTTTGGAGGAAAGGAGAAGGACTGAGTGCAATGGTCCTAAGTCCAGCTTAATTATTGAACCTCATTTCTGAAAGCCCTCCCATGGGCCCAGTCAAACCGAATCCCCTGATTTTCTGTTGTGTCCAAAAGAAAGTAGGCCGACGTTTTGGCTTTGAGTTACCCGTCGATCCCTCAACCCTCTGACACTTCCCTGACTCGTTGCTTACCAGAGAAGCATTTGGTGGAGCTTATCGGAATCACGGGGCACCTGGATTGCAGGCATGTCATGTACGAGGGGTCCCTGGGCCTTGTAATAATTGTTTTAAGAGAATCCCATGGTGCTGTTTGTGCCCTACGGGTAATGCTTTTAGTCAATCCCTTATTTAGGTCTCACAACACTGTATAAACATATAGGGCCTCATTGCAAGTTGGGCGGATCGGTAAAAATGTGGCAGTAACGCTATTACCATTGCATTACTACTTCACTTAACTTTGTGCGGAAAGTTGGGGATTCACCTCCAGCTCTGAGTTGGAGGTAAATCCGCCGACTTTCCGTTCAATGGACCCAATATAAATGATGACTTACTGCCCCACTGCAACTTGGCATCCGGTACTAATAGCATCGGACCAAGTTGCAGTAACTCTAATAGCGTTAGGCGGTATCCCGGCAGATTTGCCGCCAGGATGCCACCCACTCGTGATGAGGCCTTGACTTTTAGGAAATCGGGTGTCATTTCTCTTCTGACAGTGGCACCCGGTCGTCTCCACAGTTGTTTCAGGATAATTCTTTGCAATGGATCACAGAGGGTAAGAAGTCATCAGGCACATAAACTCTGCCCTCCTGGAGGTTCAGTTCAGAAAGAGGGTTCCTCACCCTCATAATCCACCCGTGTGTCTGGAAAGGCTGAACTCCTGGATTTCATGAGACAGACTATTGCCTACACTCAACCTACTCGGAATGAGAGAGCGGTAAAAAGTGGATGCTCGGGGCCTTCCCCAATTTATTGGTTGTCTGGTGCTCACATGAGCTCCATGCCTACTGCCACACCCCCAGAGAGCTGAAAAAGCCTTTGAGACTATTAGAGACTCAGACCTACCCCAAGATCCTGAGAGAGTTGAAGAATCCATTCAGATAACTAGAGTCTATCATGCATCCAAACTTTCCAAGAGAGTTAAAGAGGTAATGGAGGCTACTGTAGTCGCACACCTGCCCCAGCAACCTGTGGAGCAAGTAGAAGAAACCATTCTGATTACTGGAGTCTTACTCTCGCCCCTACGTCCCCAAAGAGCTAAATTAGCCATTAAGCCTATTGGAGTTTTATTTATTTATTGGTCATGTATAAGGTACCTATACACAAGTGTTTCCAGGAGCCAAAAGACAAAAGGGTGGAGGGATTGAGGAGAAAAAGAACAATAAATGGTCCTACTCGGCCTTCTGACATTCGGAGCATACAAGTGCAGTGACAATAAGTTCAGGGGGAGGGAAAGGTCAGGGTGGAAAGGGTGGGAAAATGGGGGCAGGGGAGAAGTGCAAGAAGGCTGGGGCCCCAGGGGCTGGACAAGTGCTGAGGAGAGTCCAGGAGGGCAAGTGCCAGGGGAATCAGGGGTAACAGTCAGCTAGTGCAAGGATGGGTGGACTAGATTGAGGCTAGTCCGTGACGGGTGCACGAGGGCAAGTGCTGGTTAAGGGGTGTTGGGGAAGACTGGATGAGGCCTGCCAGACCCCTATAAGGCACATAAGGGACCAGGCACCAGTCGCAGTGCCAGGGGACCTTAGAAGCGGAGGGGAGAGGGAAGGAGGAGGAGAAAAAGGAAGTCTTAAGAGGGTTCGGGAACTTAAGGAGATCCGACTCAAGCCTGAGAGGGGCAGGAAGGATATTCCAGAGGGAGAGTCCTGCCAAAGAAAGAGATCTACCCCACACACTCTGTGTAGAGAATTGTCTGATTTGCAGAGAGTTTTCTATTTATTTCTATTTCTATGTGTTTATAACGCGCCGGCAGCCCGCAGGCATCAGGGCGCGGAGAACATCCTGAAAGGAAAATAGCATATTAGGGAAGTAGGACAGGGTTAGTTCGTAACAGAAGCTAGTCGGTCATGTGAATGCCAAGTAGACCCTGGCAGGTCTGGGAGCTATTGGAAAAGAAGTGTTTTCAAACATTTCCTAAACTTGCTACAGTTTTCTTCTAGTCTTAGATTTGTAGGAAGACAGTTCCAGGATTTGGCCGCTCTAATCGGGAAAGCTCTGCCACCACCGGCAGCTCGTTTCACCGATGGGACAACTAGGAATCCTAAGTTGGCTGATCTCCGGTTTCTCCTAGGTGTGTAGGTAGAGAATTCCTCCTTAAAATATTTTGGGGCCTTGCCATGTAGACATCTATGAACAATTGTCATGGCTTTGAAGAGGACTCGCTCCTCAATTCTGAGCCAGTGAAGATCCTTCCTTGCTGCTGATATATGCTCTCCATACTTGATTCTCTTAACAATGCAGACCGCATCATTTTGCATAACCTGGCAGCGTTGCAGCTCCTTCTTGGTGGCGCCTACTAGCATCGCATTGCCATATTCCAAACGGGACAAAATAGTCGCTCTTGCGATATTTGCAGCGTTAGTTTCTCAAGAGTCGTAAGTAATATGAATTATTTTTCTGCAAATAATTTACTTGTGCTTCAGCCCCCACCGATGCTTCTACTAGCATCCCTAATGTTTTAACTCGGGGTAGCACTTGAATTTTATCTCCTTTTATCATAAACTCCCTGTATTCTTCTCCTAATTTGGATCTTGTCTGTGTCGAGCCAAAGATCATGAGCTCAGTTTTGCTGTTATTAAGACACATCCAATGCCTATGCATCCAGGTGTCAATGATTTGTAGACTTCTTCTATTTTTGCACAGTCTGTGGCGTAATCTCCCGTCATTTCAAATACCAGCTGCGTATCATCAGCGTAGTTAGTGAAAAACACCCCAATGCTTTCTAATAAGTCACAGAGACTACGCATATAAATGTTGAAAAGCAGAGGAGACAAACTGGCTCCCTGCGGTACTCCAAATAGGATGAGAGGTGCATCAGAAAAGGTGTCTCCCCAGTGAATGCGTGCCTTCCTATCACTTAGGAAGGACGCTATCCACGCTAGTGCTGTGTGAGAGCAGCCTACAATCTTATCTAATGCCACTCGAAGTAGGCGATGGTCCACTAAATCAAATGCTGCACTGAGATCCAGGAGCATAAGCATCCCTGATTTGCCCTGTTCTATTAGTTCTAGCATGTGGGACTGTAAGTCGAGCATCGCTGACTCCATACTATGTGCTGTTCTGAAGCCTGATTGTTGTGTGTGTAACATCTCCAAAGTCTCCACATGTTTTTGTAACTGATTCGTGGCGATTTTGTCCAAGATCTTCAGTACAAAATTGGAGTTTGTTATAGGGCGTAGGTTGCTGGGGTCCTTCGGATCCAGGCCTGCCTTTTTAACCAATGGAGTTATTGTTACTTTTTTAATGTTATTGGGTATTTTCCCTTCGGAAAATTATGCATTTAATTATTTTAGTAAGGGAAGGAGCGAAAAGCTCTTTATTGTCCAGAATAATTTTTGTGGGCAGAATGTTCTCCGCACAGGATGTAGGTTTCATCGTAGATAGTAGCAGACAGAAATCCTCCTCTGTTATGGCTTTGAACTGAAAGCCTTCACCATTTTTTGGTCTTAGTTCTTCCCTGGTACAGGTTTCCGTACTAGTGGACTCCCTTGCCTGTATTATGTTTGTTCTTGCTTTTGATATTTTAGCAACAAATGCTGCTTGAACTCTCTCACAATCTTCTTTAGAAGGATTGTGAGGTAGAGATAGTGCCTTTGGTTTTTCAATGGACTTGAGAATTTCGAAAAGTTTACTTGTAGAGTTAACTGCTGACTCTATTTCTCTATTGTAATAGTTTAGTTTGGCTTCTTTGACAGCCTTTCTATACTCAAGATCCTTGAGTTTCCAGACATTTCTGTTCTCTTGTGATTGGTTGCGAAGCCAGGCTCTTTCTTTGGCACGTTTTTCTTGTTTCAGAGTATTAATTGCGTCGTCGTACCATTTACATTGGTTGTTATTTTTCCTAACAGATTTGTTTTTTAGTGGGCCATGCTTTTCTACTAGTTTTTCCAAGCCAGCCTTATATTTTGCAAGCATAGTCTCACAACTATCATTTTCCCCAAAAGATTCTAGGACTTGTTGTAGACATGGTTTCAGAAGTTCAGGTCCTATATTCTTAAAATTTCTACTTTGGATTACTATGTGTGGGTTATCCTGTCTTTTGGGAGGTGGTTCAAGTATTATTTCAAAGGTAACCAGACTGTGGTCAGACCAAATACACGGCTCAGTAGAGATGTTTTCTGATTGTACATTGTTTGTACAAACCCAGTCTAGCTGGTTCCCTTGGGGAGTGGTAGGGTCATTGTTAATGACGTGAAAGGCCATGTTATTCAAGGTCTTTTCTAAAGCCAATGCTTCTTTTTTAGCCGGATCCCCCCTCCACCTATTCATATCGCCTACTAATAAGGTGGCGGAGTTTAGCGAGATTAACTTACTGATTTGACTGGTCACCTCGTTGTCAAAATCTGAAGATAACGCAGGGGGTCTGTAGACCACAATAATATTCAAACATTCATTGGGCGAAAGGGTCAGTTTTAGCTGAATAGACTCACAGCCCGTACATTCAAAGCTGGCTTTGAAGAATTGCAGTGTTTCTTTGCTATAACTGCCACTCCACCGCCCAGACCCTTATCTCTGTTTTTATTGTACATAATATATCCCTCTGGGACCGTGGTTGATGCTACAGGGCCAATAGGCTCCTTCAGCCAGGTTTCTGTTAGGCAGATTATATCTAAATCACTCTCTTTTATAAGATCATGGACACTAAGTGCATGTTTACTTAGTGAGCGCGCATTTAATAGGCCTATTTTCAATCTTGTGTTGACTTGTGTGCCATCTATGCTCGGCCCAGCCTTTTTGTAAGGCTGGTTTGTGGATGGCTCTATTCTCCCTGTAACATCTTGTTGGAGTGAAGTGTGTGTGAGTAGCTGAGGGGTAGCCCCTTCCCCCATACTTCCAGACGTTATGGTGGTTTCACCCCTCTCTCTACCTTAGCTTAAGGAGAAGGAAGTGGAAAAATCTCCTAAAAGAGGCTCTTCTTACCTCTGTGACCACCTAGCACCTCCTTGCACAGACTGAAGCAGACTGTGCTTGCCCGTGCGCGCCGGCGCATTCGCGCCGGGTTTGAAAAGAAATCCGATTGGAGGACTACAATCCTGCTGGGGATTGTAGTTCCTGCCGTCGGAAAACGCGTGCCAGGAGCAGCGTTTGAAAAGAAACTACTCGCTTTACTTGGAATTCTAAATCCCAGATTACTTCAAACCCAGGTAAGTTAAGCAGGAAGAATATTAACAGGTGAAACAGTATCTGGCTCCAACAGTAGAGTTAGAGCCAGAGGACCGAAGAACTCTGGCAGGGTGGTATTTAGGGAAGAAAGTTGGATGTAGTGTGGTCCCAGGCCTCAGAAAGCCTTGTGGATGATGCAGAGGGTCTTGAATTTGATCCTTGCAGCCACCGGGAGCCAGTGGAGAGATTTTAGGGCTGGAGAGATGCAGTCCCTGGACGTGAAGCAAAGGATAAGTCTTGCAGCCCTATTCTGGATTATTTGAAGAGGGTGGATGGAGGGAAGAGGCAGATTGAGGAAGAGGCTGTTGCAGTAGGCAGCCTAGAGAGAACCAGGGCTCTAGAGACATTGAGTGTCTGTGGAAACGTGAGGAAAGGATGAATGCCTCTGAGGAGGTGGAGCTGAAAGTTGGACTTCTTGGCAAGGTGCATGATGTGATGGAGGACGAGAGAGAGTAGTCGAAGATGACCTTAAGGTGTTTTGCCTCACAACAGGGTGAGGGTAGGGGAGCCAAAGAGGGCTGCCAGAGAGAGGGAGTGAAGCAGGCAGCATGCGTCCCAATGAGAAGGATCTCGGTCTTACTGGCATTAAGGCAGAGATCATTAGCAGAGGATCATGCCCGAGTGGCAGTCAGGCTGGAGAGTGGAAGAGGAGGTCGAGGAGGGAAGCTTAAAGGAGAGCTGTGTGTCATCGGCATAACACTAGAAGTGAGGAGAGAAGGTGGAGATCAAGTGGGCCAGAGGGGCAAGATAGATGTTGAAAAGCGATGGTGATAGGAGAGAGCCCAGAGGGATGCCACAGGTAGAAACTGAGGTGGCGGAGAGGAAATTGCCAAGTTGCACTTGGGAAGGTTGGTTAGAAAGGAAGAAGGTCAGCCAGGCCAGTGCCTGGTCCGTGATGCCTAGGGTATCGCAGAGACGATTTAGGAGGATGACGTGGTTGTCCATGTCAAAATCAGAGGAAAGATCGAGAAGGACCAAAACGGAGGGAGAGTTAGAATCAAGATTTGTGAGCAGGTCTCCACAGGTGTTCAGTAGAGCAGTTTCCATGTCTCTGGATGCTCTTACACTTTATTCAACCACGCTGAGAGTGTTGAAGAGGCCATTGGGGCTACTGGATTCTAAATTGTAGCCTAGCTTCTAGAGAGAGTTAATGTTGTTTTTGAAGCTACTGGACTCTCACACCTATCTCAACATCCTCAGAAAACGGAAAAAGCTGTTTAGCCTGTGGGGCTTGGCTCCACATCAGAAAGAGAGCTCTCAGTCAGGAAGGACAATAATTCAGCAGTACTGGACTCAACAGTTTTGGGCAGAAATGAATCTAATATCGGTATTCCACATCAAGGGTATGGGTAACTCGACGTGGGCTGGCTGAGCAGGTTTTCCCTTGTTCCCTGACATACTTTCAATCTCAGGAAGTCTCTGGGTTTGTGTGGCAGGTTTGGGGCACCGTTTATGGATCTATTTGCCAGCTGTCCCAATGGTTCACTACATCTATATTTTTGTTCCAAAACAAGGGGCTTGGTGAGGAATGTCCTTTGGTGCCCCTGGCCAGATCTCCTCCTATAGGCCTTTCCCCTTTAAATTCGTTTTAAGGCTTCTTTCCCTTAATGATAAGGGAGGGCTTATAAATGATTATGATAGTCCCGTTTAAGCAGCAGATGCCTTGGATTCTTCTCGTCCGGTGTATGGCCACTCAAGTGGAACGGTACCTTCCAGTCTCACCTCGCCCTCTTCAAACCCTCCTGCTCTGATTTGCAAATGGCTTGTCTATCGATGTGGATGTTGACGGCCTCTTTCCATGCCTCGCCACGCTTCTCCTCCCTGCGGTCACATGGTCACCACTGAGCGGCTTTTTAGGCTTAGTGCACTGATGGAATTTCATTCTCGGGACAAGGGGCCTACAGAGGCCCTTCAATCTTTGTAGGAGGGGTATGATTTAGGCCTATCCCCTGCCACTCTCATACTCCAGAGGGCAGCCGTTAAGACGTTCCTTCTTCCATCTGGAGGTCTTGAATCCATGGAGACCTCTGCTTGTGGTCTGCTAGTTTTTCTTTACTGTGTACTACACACAGGAGTTTGGCTCCTGCTGGGACTTCCTTTAGTGCTACCCATCCTTTATATTTACCCCCCTTTCATCTATTATCAGATTATTTACTTAAACTGCTTCCATTAAAGTGATTTTTACTGTCAGCGACTACTTCAACTAGGCATGTAGGCGATTTGGGGTTCTCTGATTGCAGTTACTCCATGTTGGAGGATTTTTCCAGAATGTATAGTCCTCATACCGCTGCCTAGATTTTTTGCCTATGCCGGTGTCTTTCTTTCACTATAATAAGACGATTGTGTTGCCTCCATTTTTTTCAGATCATTCCAGCTCTCTCTCAGGAGTAAAGACTTCAAGTGCTTGTTGTCAGGGCCGGTGCCAGGCGTGTGCAGCATGTGCGGCTGCTCTTGGCCCCGTGCTGATGGGGCCCCGCACACAGGGTGCTGTTGATGCCCTGTTTTTGCAGGCTGCAGTGCGGGCCATATGCTCAGAGTAGCTTAGCTTGCTGCAGTTCACTCTGAGCACATGGGCAGCCCACGCTTCAGCATGCATGATGTGAACCGTCACTGTGTGGTGGACTATCTTTTCAAATGCTGCTGTTCTTCCTCCCAAGCTGGCTGTCTTCTTCTTGCTCATAGATTTCATCCATCAGCTGTGATTATTGGATACCGAGGCTTGAGCCTCATTACTCCATCTTCCCGGGTTGAGTATGTAGTTGTGGGTTAGGATTCTTCTTGGTCTGTTTGGTCTTGTCACAGTAGGGCTGGTTTCACAGGGTCTTCGCAGTGATGGGCTGCGGGTAGCGGTCGAAGGGATTTACAGCGGTGGCAGTGAGTCTTCTGATCAGAGGTTTCGGGTTCTGATCCAGTCCTTGGCAGACGTTCTTACTCAGCTTCGCTAGATGTTCATCCAGCATCTCAGTGTTCTACCGCGAGGCTGAGCTCCCCTTTTGTTTATCCTGTGAGGCAACGTGTCACATCTCAACCTCCTGCTGCGACTCTGCAGAGACAAATACCCCCCTCCCAGCGGCCCAATAGGCACTGCTGGCATTTTGAGCACTGCTGATCACTTACTTTCTAAAAGCAGAGCATTTAAAGAGGGTGTGGTTTACAAGCAATGGCCTTCTTAAGAGACCATTGTTTTGGACAACGTGTTCTTAACGTGTTAAGTGCAAAGGGGCATTTTCATTTTGAAAGCACATGCAAAGCAAGGGTTGGCTGCCTAAAAGCTGTGCCCTCCTCAAGCACATGTTCCTTTCTGATTTTTTTTAAATCAGAGGGCAGACCCCCAAAAGCACAGAGTGCTTTAAGAACACAATTGTCTTCAAAATAAGGAATGTAATGTAATTTTCACTGTTCGCACCTGCATTCATATGCATACATTTTTAGGCCATTGAAATCGTGATGTGGGGTTAATACTTGCATGTCAGGGGGTGATTGGAAGGGTAGGGGTGACAGGAGACCACTCATTCTCACAGCAGTCCTTAAGCGTGTGGTTTCATATGTGAAGACACGTTAACTGCTTGTAACATTGAAGCTTCACCAGAATATAATAGAATATAAATAGACTATGACAGCACCCCAACTAGCCACAGCAGATGTCGGGGTGATCATCGGCTCCAACCAACAGTGCAGGCCTGTCCCCCGCTCCACACTTCAGGATGGCAATGTGGGCAACCCAGGTAGGCATTCACCCACCAGTCCCGTAATCCCCAACTGGGGAAAACTAATAAAAGTTACTAGCAACACATTACTGAAACTTGATAATAGGTGATATATATATATATATATATATATATACATATATACATATACACACAAACACACGTTTTTACTGCTGCCTACATACGTAGTGGTCATTATCCTGTGATGTCACTTCCTGTGATGCCACTTCGTGCAAATGAAGGGACCTGCACTTAATTTACCACACTTGGCCCCACGAATCCAAGGGCCAGCCCCGCTTGTTGTAGAATGCACAAAGGAAATCTATTTGGAGATAACTCTTCCATTTTGGAAGTGTAACAGTCTTTTTGTATATTTTGGAACACCTGGTAGGGGAAAAAAGCCCTCAATTGGGACTCTGGGTCGATGGATAAGATGTGTTTGCCACAATGGGATGGATGGAAGAGAAAACTGCTTGGGTACATTATGTAAGGAATGGGGTGAGGGGGCACATGGGTTGATAAAGTTTAGATCATTTACCAGTAATTCCCCCCCACACCCCACACTTGTTTTTCTTCTAGTCCTTGCCCCATTACTTCCTGCCCTCTAAAGCCACCTCCAGGGGTGGGATCTCTTGGTTGTGGCTCTGTGGTACGGACAGGAGAAGAGTACAAGCACAGAACGCCTTTCATGGCTTCGACCAGGTAAAGGAGGGGCAAGCCAGTCCGATAGCACAGCCAGTGGGGCGCTCGCTTTGACATGTGTGCAGAGCCTGCTCAGCAGGTTCGAATCCTGGCAGGGCCAAACCTCAGCCTTTCATAGAGCTATATAAATGCTAAATTATCATTTATTATTAAGCCAGGGGGACTTTTCTGGTAGTATGATGTGAGGGGCCACTCATGTAAGTAATTGGAGGAGAAAGCAAGAGGTGGAGCAATACATATGACCTGCGAGCAGTCTAGACATTTCTACTGTCTACCTCTTTAGGGCCAAGAAATGTTTGTATATTTGCACTGCTCTCCCTACACACTGGTCTAACCAGTTGTCAGAGAGACTAGTAGAGGCCGGCGACACCCTACGCAGGCTGGTACTGCCATGATAGTTAAATCCTAGGGTCCCCGTGGCATACAAAAGCAACACATACATGCCAACCCTCACGATTTAGGTGCGAGACACCTGATTTTTCAATGAAAAATATTGCAATTTTTCACTTTCTTCCGCCTAAAATATCCCTAACCCCAATCCATTCCTATGGGGAAATTAATTTGCACTGATTTCTCTGACAAAATCTCCCTCCCAGGTGCTTCAGAATGTTGGCATGTCTGGCAACATGATCCCGCTAAGAGGGTTTATCGTCAAACTACATGGGCCATCGTCAACGGCGGGGAGCCTCCCTCCAAAGCCGGTCGGAAACCGAGACGAGAGAGGCACAAATCCCGCCTTGTTTGGTGGAGCAGATGGCGTTGCGTGCCGAGTTGGAGAAGGCCCCGGAGCAGAGGCACCTGTTTCTCGGGCGCTCCAGCCATCCGCAGCCGAACGGCTCAGCGGCAAAACAACATTGCGTTTGGAAGCATGGAGGCGGAGGGAAGAATTGTTGAAAAGTAACAAGATTATTGAGGAAAACAAACAATCGGTATTCGAAGCTCCATCATGGGTGGAAATTAATGTAGCGTAGGGAGACGAAGGCAGTTTCGAACACTTAAATTAAAAGCGCAATTATTGTCAATCCGAGCGAGAGGCAGGTGAAAACAACGCACGCTGCCCCCTCCCTGACGCCCCCGGGGCCACGTTTCACTGCGTTTCCAGACGGATTCTTAACACCACTGCAATTTCATTATCATCCTCCCATTTCATTTACTTTGCGCGTTAATTGAATTCAACGTTTCCAATTCGCTTTGCTCGGCGAGCCCCGGCTCGTGCCTCAGTGGCCTGTGCTAGGAGACGTCGCTTTCCTGCGCGAAATGGAGTCCATGGAAGGACGTGTGGCGATTGATGGCGGGCCATAGCCAGGGGTGGACTTGGAACCAAAAGAGGCCCTGGAAATGATTTTAAAGTGGCGCCATATTAGACATTTTCAGCATGCCCAACTCTTTTCCTATGGGAACATTTGGAAATACCACACAAAAGAGTCCCAGGGTGCAGAGGCCTACCGGGAAATCTCCAGAGCTCCCAATAGGCCAGTCCAGCACTGGCCATAGCTCGCCTATATCATGACATGGAAATACATGGAAAAACCTACGTGCTCTGTATAGAGGGGTCCGAATAGGCGGGTGCAGCTGTGTCGGGTGTTACAAGGTTTCCGTCTGAGGGGTATAGTTGGTACGTGAAAAGGAAACCCAGCTGTAGCCCAAATTGAGTTAGGAACTAGCCCAAAAGCAGCCCATTCACATACTTGTGCATGTGCCTTCACGCTCTGTCATAATATGATGTACGCGCATGAAACACCATATTAAAAACTGCAAATCCGTCACGAACACAGACAATTAAAACCAAGATTTCACAGAGAGAACATCACTGATTGCATGCAGTGTGTTCCAAGCCATGCGGGCATGACGTGAGGAAGTCCTATAATGAAATAAGCCAACGTGCTGACGTGCTCCACTGCGTTCAGGAGATACCCGTCCGGCTTTGGTTTCCACTTTGCATTCTGGAACTTGCAGGCGCAGGTTTATAATGGGGAAACTCAGGGCTACCCGTCCCAGATTGCAAAGTTGAACCCAGGAATGGACCAGTATCTCGCGAATGGAATGGGGGCATGCTGACATGTACGTCACAGCAGGGGTGGACTGGCCTATAGGGAACTCTGCAGATTTCCTGCCAGGCCTCTACACTCTGGCCTCTTTTGTGTGATCACCTATTTTATTTTGACACATTTTCTCATAGGAAAAGGGTTAGGGTTGCTGAAAATGTACCGTATGGGGCCACTTTAAAAATAAATTCCAGGGCCTCTTTTGCTTCCCAGTCCACCCCTTTGTCAGAGATCTCTGGGAAGCTCTTATTTGATTAAACAAGCATACAATAAAATGATAAACCTCCATGTCCAATGTTGGTAACGTTGTCGGAATGGCAGGCTTATCTCCTCTAAAGGTTGTGGATCGTTGGTTATTTGCAACACAACGAAAATACAATTATTACCAAATGATAAAAGCTCTGAAACACTTGTGTAGGGGCGCAATAGAAATAAAATATCAATATCAATTTCGTCATCTCCGTGACTGTCTGGCAAGCTCAGAAAAATGCACTTCATGCAGTCAGTGATGTTCTGACAAACCACCAAATACACAGGTGAGGCAGTCACGTGATCAAAGGGCTTCCCTAGCTCGCAGCAGGTATGGTGAGGCAGACCCCTATCCATAGGTTACACTGGCCGCCCCTCCCCGCACATCATACTCGTCACTCATTGCGCATCTGATCTCCCCTTTCCCCTTATGGCTTGAATTCTGTTTAGTTAAGATTTGCCATGTCAATGTTGGTTCTCAACATTCAAAGCCCCCAGTCATTCTGTCTTACAGAGTTTACTTGCAAAATACACACATTGCAAGAACCTAAAAGACATGTAATTCCTTCTAGAAACATGTCGAGCCAAAATACTATCACTGTAGCTTTGTTTTTCACATCCTGAAAAGCAAACTACAAGTGCCAGAATGAAAAATAATGAACGCCTGGAATGTCTCCTATTTAACACAACTATACCTTCACCACTTTCAGACACACTAAAAGAAGTTTTTTAATAAGCTATGTTGGGTATGCAGATTCTATGTCACACACTTCCAGCTCCTCGTCATCTATTTTGTTAAGAACAGAATTTGAACATTGACACTAAGCCAACGGTGCCCCTCTTCCCACAATGTCAAGCAAGTAGCCATCATGGGTAAACACAAGTCTTCAAAAGGGCACTTTCTACTATTCACCTTAACTGATTTAGACATTGGTGCATATTATAGGAAACTGGTGCTGTTTGGGCTTCTTTCAGTGGGAAATGTCTAGGCCATCACACATTAGAAAAGATTTACTGATAACAAAGAAATGCACAATAAGGGCTTTACTGATGGTAATGTTAAAGGTATTTATACCGTGTACAGTCAGCAAAGGAATTGGTTCCCCGGCGTTCAGACGGATCTACAAATAAGAAGGCGAGGTGGGGTTAGTAGGGTGAAGAGGGAGTAGGACAGCAAGGAAGGTGATGTTCTGTTGGCAGCTTCAGTTCGGTTGTCACTGTGCGCTGAGCTTGGGTGTGAATATTGGATCGATGTGAGTCCTCGTGTGCTGTTGGTGCGACCTACGTGTTGTTTGTTGATGCAGTGTGGTGAAGTGCGTGCAGTTTACTGTGCGAGAAGGTGGTTGTGTGGATTTTTGTGTGAGTTAAGTATGCACAGGGGTTAGTGGGTTATATGTCTCTTAGTCCTTATAATTCTTGTTCTATGTATCTGGCTGTCCTATGGAGTGGGCATATTCGTTCTCTTTTCCTTTCCTGTCCGTCTGACTGTCAGGAGTGATGGCGTGGAAAGTTCCCAGCTGTGTTATTTCGACCTTTGTGTACCAGGGTGAGACCTGCATTGGCCCCCACTTTGGTATTGGTGCTGTAATTTTACATTCACTCGCTCCCTTCCTATCTATTTTCTGGCGGTGGTCCATTGCTGCCTGTGTTTACTTAGTAGGCCAATGTATTATTGACATATCATCCTTACCCTTCCATCCCAATATCTTTGTGTGTTTGAAGGTCGTTATGGTGCTGGCTGCAGCCCCACATTGCTGTCTCTGCGTGTTTCCCAGGCCATGACTTGGAAAAGGGGCAGTGCTTGTTCAACGAGCAGAGCTGATTATACACTTGATGTGGTTTGAGCCTTCCTGGATGCCTGGGTGAGTGATGTCATTGGGAGAATGTTGAAAGAGTGTTGAGAATGTCTGTGTGTGAATGTTATTTAGTGTGATTAATGGGCTTGCGACAGCTTTGTAGTTGGATGTTGTGACAAATCAAATTCTGGGGTACCAGTTGCCAAGGATGAATATTACGGTGCAATGTTCATTCATCGCCAGGATTCTTTCACAGAGTTTTGCACCTCTTTTTTTGGCCTAAAAAAAACATTGAAAGATATGAGGGTAGAGAGGTAAAGAGATATAAGGGGTAGGGTGTGTGGGAATAGACAGTAAAATATTGGGAAGGGAGGGATTAGGGGGGAAACACAAATAAAAAATATATAATTTGGACACGTTTTTTAAGCAAAAAATCAGTAGCAACAAAACCCTAAGAAAAAAACCCTGGCGATGGAATGACATAGAACCCTCCATTATACCAGAATGGGTCAGAACAGATTGGATTAAATAAGCATACAATTAAAATTATAAACTTCCTTGTCCAATGTTGGTAACATGGACGGAACGGCAGGCTTATCTCCTCTAAATGGTGTGCATCGTTGGTTATTTGCAAAACAGCAAAAATACAATTATTACCCAATGATAGTGTCCAGTTAAGGTTGTATAAAAATATCTACTTTATTATCACAACAGACAATGGCCCTCATTCCGAGTTTGGAGGTAAGTAACATTCCTTACCAGCATGGCGTAAATAGCGTGTCCGGGCTGTTACCAGTCTGCTAATAGAGGACTATTACGACTTCGTAGGCACGAGCTTTACGCCATGCCGGTAAGGTCATTTGCGCCATGCTGTTAAAGGCACCCAAAATGCCCTTAGCGGCATCAAGCATAGCACAGATAACACTACCGACATTGTCCATTGCGGCATTAGCGGTGACCGTAAATAGCGGTGACCGCTAATAATGGTCACTGCAATTTACAGTCACCGCTAATAAGCGGAACCGGAAGTAGCATCATCGCACAGGAATGGGAAGGAGCGCGGCGGCCATCTTTAAAAACACAATCCATTGCCATTCTCACCACACAGGACCCCTGATCTCTGCTGATTTTTGGAAAAGATCCACCTCTAACACCACTATGCCCAAGGCCCTGAAGAAGGGAGCTGCCTGCCAGCGAAAAGAAAGGTTCAATAAGGATCAGCTGCAGATGCTGGTAGACACACTGCAGGAGCATGCTGCCATAGTGTTCTCTAATGACATGAAGAGAGAGGCAGTACTTAAGAAGAAAGAGACCAGGGCACTTGTTGCCCAGAAGGTCAGTACTGTGGGGAACACCTCACGCACGAATAAGGACTGTCAGAAGCACTGGGACGACCTGCGACTAAGAGTACGAAACATCCTCTCAATGAACCGCAGCCAGGCCATGGGAACAGGAGGAGGTCCCAGTTCCCCGATCAAGCTCACCCCATGGGAGGACATCTGCGCCAGAATGATAGGGATGGAAGCTATCGAAGGTGTTGGCGAGATGGAGTGTGGCGCCACGACATCGGGCGATGGAGGTGAGTGTCCAAAGTAAACATTGCAATGGCAAATCTGATGAAAGTCAACCAATATCAGTTCAAAGAGTCAACCCACGGTCCCACACACACACACACACACACACTCCCAGCAAAGTAGGCTGACGCATCATAGACACATGCAGATGCCTGGTGCAATATCGTACATGACACATACCACACAAAGATGTAAATGCCATGAGTCACATAGCGTGCATGGCCAAAATACTATGCATGTCAGATAGCACTGCTCTTGGGCAACAAGAGTGACGCCTACTTATGCCTGCATAAACCACCCATGTATCAAATAACGTGCTCATCGAAACACAAATGCCTATTACCCCCAATTGTGTGGATGAGCAATTGTCCTAATGTATGTATGATGCCTATCAAAACATCACTCATGCCGTACTCTCTTCGACCCCCAAAGGCACTGACCATGACAGCGATGGTCAGGATGCAAACCCTGCACAGGCCAAACCCCGGAAGAGGTCCCGGGATGACAGCAACCACCCTTCGACCTCGAGGGGACAACCCAGGGGGCGCTGTGTACCAACAGGCAAGCCACCCATGGTACCCATTACACCGGTGCCACCAAGGCCCGTAGAGGGCGAAGCACCACCACCCATTGGCCGTCCTGATGATTCATGCGAGGCACCATAATCTGAGCAGTCGAGTTTGGCTGGGGAGGTGGCAGCCACGGCACCCCTGGCTCTGGAGGACACACAGGCCGACATATGGGTGCCCATGGAGGATGATGTTTTGGAAGTGATCCATACCCCAACTCCACTGGCATCCCCCAAGTATCGTCCCTCAATACAGAGCATGCCACCACCCCGGAGCAGTCTGGTCAGGAGCAGATGGAGGGACCATTCAGTCCAATTTTCACGACTAGGGAGGCTGAGCAGGCTGGGCAGGACAGCCAGGGGCCGACTACCTCCACAGGTGCACCCGCAGGGCCGCAGCGGTCTGACCTGCTTACTGCCCTTGTGCGGGAGTTTATCCAGGACAACAGACTGGCCAGACAAAAGTGGCGTCAGGACTTAGCCGCTCTAGGCAGGTCCATCACAGACAACACTGCCTCCATGGCCAAATCATTCGCTGACAACACCAGCCGCGGTTTGAGGCCCCATAGCGGATGCCATGGAGGCAGGGCATCCCGCTACCCAATCACAGCAGGCGGCCACACCATCTTCCTCCAGTTCTACTCAAACAAGCCTGCCCCGCAGATCGGCACGTATCCTGCGCCAGCAAGACATGCCGCCCCCTGGACCAGGGAGTGCCAATTAATGGTCAGGGCAGCCTCATGTAGGCTTTGGAGACTCAATCGGACACGTGTGGGGGGAGGGGGGTGAAGGTGTGTGGGGGAGTTGTGGGTGGAGGCGGAGGGGGGTGAGGGTGTGTGGGGGAGTTGTGGGGGGAGGCGGAGGGGGGTGAGGGTGTGTGGGGGAGTTGTGGGGGGAGGGGGAAGGGGGTGAGGGTGTGTGGGGAGTTGTGGGGGGAAGGGTTGTGGAGGGATTTTGCACTTATGTTTACATTGTTACATTTAATACACCAGTTGTGTGAAAAACAAGACCTGAGTGGACATTCATCATTGCACATGTGTCATTGTTTCATTTACAGTGCATAGTGTAAATGTATCCCCACACCCAGTGCCCTCTGTCCAACCATCATGTCACCCTCTGCTGCCATGTGTGTCAGTAATATTGTGCAATCACTGACTGGCGCACAGCACGTCCCTCATGTGCATCAGCACCGCAATGATGTCCAGCCACATCTTCTTCTTCCCCTTCATCATCATCAGGTGGTAGCAGTTCAATGCCAGGGGGCCGGGGCACGTTCCGGCGGATGCACATATTGTGCAGCATGACACATGCCATGATGATCTTGGCCATCTTCTCATGCCTGTAGAGGAGTGCCCCACCCGACCGGCTGAGACAGCGAAATTGTGCCTTCAACAGGCCAAAGGTCTGCTCGATGACCACACGGGTACGGGTACGGGTATGGGAACGATTGTAGGCTTCCTCTTGCCTGTTGTGTGGATTTCAGACAGGGGAGAGGAGCCAGGGCTTCAAGGGATAGCCACCATCACCTGCATGAGAGGCAATTAAAGGTAAATGTCAGGCGAATCATGATGGACAGCTGTACTAGTCACACATGCCTGCAGGTTTACGTTGGCCACATGCACATGTCCCTGGATGTATTGACACCTTTTTCAGTCCCTAAATGTGTACTGTGCTATGGACTGATGGTGTGGGTTGCATCTTCAAGATGATACATGGTGTGCTCTGATGTCTTGTTGCACGTGCATCGTGTACGCATACAGCTGTGTTAGTGTCAAATTAGTGAGGTGTTGCGTTCTGTGAGATTTACTTAGAGGGAGCGTTGGCAGTAGTCTGTGCAATATTGGGCAATCAGCGCTGATCATTCCCATGGTGACATGCAGCACTCCTGTGAGTGTGCCGGCCCTGTGCCAGACAGTGGATTCCCTAGTAGGTTCAGTTTGATGCACTCACAGGGATGCTTGTCCTGTGTGGTGATATGCTGGAGACAGCAACATAGTGCATTTGCACTGCATGGTGCAGGATGGCGTTACGGATGGTGAGGGCCGCTGATGAGTGGTGCACGTGTTGTGGGATGTGGGTTGGTTTCCTGTTAGTCATGTAGTGATAGGTGTCAACCTTTCTTCATTCCTATGGGATTTGGGTGTCATGTACCGTTTGTGATGCTTTGGGGCACAGTGTTCGGTGATATGCACATTGTGCAGTCACATCCAGATTGTCAGCATGGTGGTGTGTGCATCTCTCCCCCCAGTTCAATGCCATGTGCCAGTCCTGCAACTTACCAAGCAGCCAGGCACGTCGTCCAGAATGTCGCTCCATGAAGCGTGGTAGCGTGGAGTTCCACAGGACCATAGAGTCATGAGTTGATCTGGGAAATCGGACACAACAATGTGTGATGATCTTGCTGGCGTTGCATACCATCTGCACATTGATGGAGTGGTATTGCTTGCAGTTGCGGTACACCACCTCCATGGCATGCAGGACCATCAACTCCACGTGGGTGCAGTTGAGGGCACCTACACAATTTGGCATGCCTGCCAGTGCATGGAAGCCAACTCTTGTATCCAATATCTCCTGGGGAGTCCGAAGTAGGGTTATGTAGTCCCTTGTGTGCTTGAGGAGGGCATCCAGCACTTGGTTCAGTATCCGAGAAAATAAGGCTTGTGATATGCCATGCATGTGCCCCACTGTGTGCTGGTAGGTGCCTGTGGCAAGGAAGTGGAGCACAGACACTGCCTTCAGTAGAGGGTGGATGGCGGTGCATATTTCAATGAAGTTCAATAAGTCATCGTGTATCAGGTCCACTATGGTGGTGATGGTGTCCCGGTCCAGATGGTACAGGGTGTGGATCTGCTTAGGGGTTAGGTTGAAAGGACTGGCTCTGATGCGAGGGATTGGGGCCTGCTGGCGTGGTAACGGTGGCTGCACTGGTTGGGCATGCTGGCCCTGTCTCACCCTCCTTCTCCTCTGTGGTGGCGGCGGTTGTTATTGTTGTTGATGTTGTGGCAATGCAAGAATGCCCTCCAGCTCCAGTAATGCTACTACTATTGGAATCATCTTGGTGTGGGAGGGGGTGTGGTGTGTGGGTGTGCTCCTTTTGTACTGTGCCAGACTCCATTGCCTCCACCTGTGCTGATTGTGTGCACCTGTGGCAATTGTGAACACTGCTCAGGGCATGCCGGTAAGAACTTTTTCCGCCTTCATGAAGCCGGTATTTGCATGTCCGCTTCAGATGTGATGTACTCCAGTTTACGGCATGCTGCTAATGCTGGCATGGTGGGTCGCGTGCCCGCGCCCAGACCGCTATTAACGGCATCGTACTTTACGATGCCGATAATAGCGGTCGGGCTGGTCAGAATAGCCCATAGCGGGAATCAATGCCGGTATTCCTTTACCGGCATCGTTGTTCCTTTAGCACCAAGCTCGGAATGACCCCCAATGTAATAACACTACATACAACCCACCTCGGTAAAGGAATGCAGAGAATAGACAGTTTCTAAGAAGAAAAAGGGATGCACTCTGGATACCGTTGGGGGGTAGTTGGTATGGTTAATAACCACAATCGTTTTTTTAAAAAGGCTTCTTCGCTTCAGGAGAAAGAGGGAAATGGTCTTACAAATGTCTCTAGGGGACTTCTAGGAAGGACTAGGGGGACAGAACCACAATGAACCTCTTTCTGTAGTTCTTGGTGCTCGACTGTGTCGAGTCGGCTTCAGGGTGCTTTTCCAGCTTCTGCAACAGAGTCGAGACAGGAGTCAGCGGCAGGTTTGGGTGGCAGTACGATTCGGTGAGCAAAGCTTGCCTAATAGCTGCAGACTGGCCTTCATGGCAGCTCAGGTTCAGGAATCATCTCAGTGCTGATTGGTGGTTCTAATGCGCTCGTTGAGAAGTCTCTGGTTCATTCGGTGAGTGTTGCTTGACAGCGGTAGTTCGAGGCTTGGCGGTGGTCAGCGTTGCAGGCAGTTGCGGATCGAGGAACTCGACTGGCTTGAGAATGTCCTTTACAGCGGACGGTGCTTGTCGTTGCACTTCTCCCTGTCTCTTCAATAGGCTTGAGTTGTTCTTTAAGGCGGACGCCCCAGAGCTAGGGAGTGTGTGGCAAGCAGATGCCTTGTCCTTGGTTTCGGGTTCAGAGACCTTCTGGCTCTCCCTGTGCAGGGAGCTTGCTCAGAGCCTAGCAGGGCATGCTGGCTGGGTACCAGTTCTGAAGCTGCTGGAGGGTCTTCTTAATTCTTTTCTTCCTCTGTTCCCTGGGAAAAGTTAAGGGGAGGGATCTTACTTCCTCTTTGCATATTCCTGGTCTTCCATCACTGGTGGAAGCTGTAAATCCGACTGTACCTTGAGCCAGGGCCCAAGTATGAGTTCTTCTTCGGGCTTCACGTGAAGTCTTCAGATGATCTGCCTAAAGAGGGGCTCTAGTCCTCTTTTAAAGTCAATGGGCCACAGTGATTGCTGTGGGCTGAGCCTATCTTAGTGAACCATTCCTGGGGTCCCTACCAACAATTTTCTGTATGTGTGAGGTCATAACCAGAGTGCTTTGCAACAAAAAAGGTATGGGGATATTACTGGAAAATGGGGTGTCCCAGAACCAATATGGCGGAACCCTTTTCTCAATAGAAAGAGCTCTGGGCTCACTCCCCTGTGATTCAATGCCCTCTATCGGCCTGTTAATTGCTGTCAGCAGCTGCAGGGCCTAACAGAAGAGAAGGGTGGTTCCATGGAGCCTTTGTCAGTTAATTAGGCTGTTCATGGCAGGGGGAAGCTTTCCACCCGCTTCCTTGGGATGACATCATGCTCTGCTCTCCTGTCATATTCCAACTAAATATGACAGGTACAGACTGTGCCTGTAGTCTGTGTCCATGCCAGAGTACAAAGGTCTATGCGTTTGTTGTGGTGTGAGCATATGAAAATGTGTGTGGATTAGCCCCACACATTTTCCTGAAGCAGGTCTACCATCATCCATTTACTTAAACTTTTCAAAAAAGCCCAGGAGAGCTCACGCACACCATGGGGATGGTCAAATTCCCTGCAGATGTGGTATTTCCTTCTTAATGTTGATTCAGAGAACAACATGTGTGGTCTATAACTTGGTGCATGCGTTTGTGCTTTGTTTTGGTGGTGTTCTATTGTTTTGGGCAGGTCTTAATTGTAACGTTGCAGATTTTATTTTTTGACAGAGCCCCGTCGAAGGATAAACGTAACATTTTGAATTTGCAATACGCTCTCCACTCCACAACTCAGTCTGTTTGAGAGGCCTGGTATTGCAGGAAATTCAGTTGGCTTTCTCATTAGTAGCTCTGGCTGGGTTGGTCAGGTCCATGTTCTGCAGAGAGGACACATTGAAAGAATCTTGCTGTGTACAGAACTGTGGAGTTTGGTTATGGCATGTTCTTCTGGTGTGACCAAGAGTTTCAAGTGAATTGGGTTGTTCTGTCTCTCAAATTAAGTTAGACTTTGGTGGATTTTGATCTGTCTGGCCAGTAGTTTAGGATGGGGGAATGGGTTTTGTCTTGTCTCTAGCATAACTAGGGTGTTCCATCACACCTGTGTGTCTTTTGTTATTCGTATGCTTCCGTATTGTGACATCTTTATTTAGTAAGAAGGGAGAGGTGTGTCATGGTGCATTTGGTATGTGTGTGATTTCAATGTTCCCCTTCAAGTGTCTTATAGGTGTTTTCCTGCATGTGTTTCACCTCAGCTTGTGGCTTGTTTCTTTAAGCTTGTTGATTGGTGAACAGTATGGCCTGTTGTATCTTACTCTGACGTTTGCGGTTTGTGCTCGAGTGTGGCAGGCTTAAGATCTGTGGTGGCAGATCCAGGTAGAAGATGGTCTGTTTTCTTGTGATGACTTGGAGGTGGTTTGGTTTGGTTGCCCATGGTCGGGAGTGGGAGGTCTGAGATTCAAGGGTGGCAGCCATGAATAGTGTTTTGTTCTCTCATGCTGGTTGGGAATGTTGGTAAGGCGAATCGGGTGTGCTGTGGGTGTTGAGATAAGTAAATAGGATGTGAAGACCATGCCTTTGTGGCATGCAGATGGTGTGGGTGCGGCATGTGTTCTCTGTTGTGAATGTTGAAGGAAGGAAGGTGTGTGGTATTGTGCCTTCCTGGATGCCTGGGTGAGTGATGTCATTGGGAGAATGTTGAGAGAGTGTTGAGAATGTTTGTGTGTGAAAGGGGTTCTTCACACAAGCAGTTGGAGATGTGAGCCTGGGTGGTGGGAGCCAGTGGGCTCTTGTCCCTTCTTATCCTTACACGTGTCTGTCCTGTTGCTAACCTCATGTGACTTGTAACTTAACAAAGGAGCTTAAGAGGAACTCACCTGCTGACTCCAGGAGTCTTCATATATAACACTTGGCTTTCATTTTGTGACACTTTGATGTAAAGGAGCACAATAAAATGAACATTAACTAGTGTTGACATCTACCCACACTTTGGGCCTCATTCTGAGGTGGGCGCAAAGGGATACCGGGCACCGGTAATGACACCGGTGCCGGTAATCCCTTTGCGCCCTATTCAGAGGTCCCTTAGCGGGTCCCTCCCTTAGCGCCTGGTTTTACCAGGTGTTATGGACGGCACCCGTTAAGGGATACCGTGATCAATAACGGTACCGCAATTTGCGGTACCGTTATTGACGCATTCCCCCTTCCCATTGAGCCCTAAGGAGGCTCAAATGGGAATGGGGAATGGCTTTTACAATGGGGACTTACCGGTCCCGCCAAGGTCGGACCGGATCGGTAAGTCCCCATTGAACGAGGGCGACACAGTCCTGTTATTGGTGCTAGTCATGGCGCTAATAGCGCCATGACTAGCACCAACCTCGTAATGAGGCACTTTGTATTACAATTCCACCTATACATATACAACAAACATTTCATTTATGAAGCACTGCTCTGTCAACTAGTCCAGAGTTCGCCCAAAGAACCCCCAGCCGCACACTCACGAAATTTCCCCCATACAAGGATTTTAAGTAGCCCAATTATGCGGGAAATGGACCAAACTGGCAACCCTGCTACCAGGATGCTATCGAGACTGGGAGCAAGCATGGTTTAGCAGATATCTCCACACACCGGTCGACGTTTTAATAATCTGCAAACTCTCATCTGCGAAGCTAATACGCAACGGGGGTCTTTCTGGAAGGCTCTGCAGTGGTATATAGTGGGTAAATGCCATCTATAAAACCATTACGCATTAGTTATCACCCTGGGGTTTTTGACACATCGTTGTATTTCTGTGCTGGAAATTGATGAAATGTACCCCCTTGGTCAGAGTAATATATACTGTGCTGATGGACAGAGCCGCAGTCCAGGTTGAGCAGTGCCTGTTCTGCTCGAAGAACCCAATGTTGTGCAGGTAGGAGACCCTTGCAGGAGGGGCACATTGAGGGCAATGAAGGTCTCTGGGAATGGTCACAGATGGTGTTCTTTGCATCCAGTCTACTGTTTGTAAATTCATTTCTCTAGGGTTTGTAAAGATTCACTTCCTCACTCAGTATATAAACAACAGAATCAGTGAGTAAATCAATGTCCTTCTGTTAACAAATTACCCGTGAGAAAGGGGAGGGGCGACAAATCGCACCAACGTGGCTTCATGGCGATTTGCACACAGCAAATAGCATTTTGGAGAACATAAGAATGAACCCAGAATTTAATATTAGAAATATGCCCAGGATTGTGATTCACACGTGAACCCCTTTTGAGCACGTAATGCAGACTGGGCTCCTGCTCATTTAATTTGCTGAAACACTTGCGCCATTACTAAAAAGTCTGCAAACCACAAGATATATACACACAAGACATGTATAGTAGTTATATATATACCTGTCGGACCATCCATATCTGATCACTCAATTGTTTCCACCACCATCTCCTTCCCACCCTCTGACTTTTCTCACTACTTGCTTCACCTAGTACTAAAAGAAAATGTAAACCAGTTCTTGGCTGCTCCAGCCTTTGTCACCAGTGCCATTCCCCCTTACTCTCTGACCTACAGTTCTCCCTCTTCTCTGTCACACCTGTTTTCTATTCCACCAACCTAGCCTTCTGCGGCTTCCAATTCCTACTGTATGAGTCATTTACCTTTCACTTCCCACTGCTTACTTTTATCCCTATGTTTCAGCATCCTCAGCCATGGGTCACCCATTCATACGTTCTCTCCGCACAGAAATGCATCGGCTGCTGCACAAATGAAGGCATACCCACAAGCGTGAGGACCTGCAACTCTACCTCTCTGCCGTAAACTTTCTAAAGTCCACTCTTCATAGAGCGAAAAAATAATTCTACCCTAACCCTCATTGACTCTCTCCAACCATCTTCGTCAGCTACAGGGCACCCTAAACTCACTCTCCTCACTCCTCCTTAGTCTATGACTATTAGCTCATGGCCCTTAAATAGGTAGCAGTCGTGCAGTAGATGGGATGCAGAGTAACCCTTACACCAAATAATCAAACCAACTCAGGAAGAAGGCAAAGTCCTTTTACTGTTTTAATATCAATTGTCTAAAACAGGGAGTTACAAGGTACGTCAACAGACGTTGCACAGCATAATCTCACTCGAAGCATTTCATAAAAACTAAATTTTTATAGTGAAAACTCCTCATACCTGATGTCATACTATGTGGCAAACAAGAAAAACCTACGAAGGATTGTGATAGGCTCAAGAGGAACATCTAAGTATACTTTCTGTAGGGGATCGGGTTGTGATTGGGTCTCTACAGTCAGGTGGACAACTTATGCCCACCCCTAATGCAAGTCATATTCAACAGTTATTAGATACACGGTATACCATTGGCTCTTAAACTATAAGGCCCTTCGATATATGGCCTTCTACAATTGGTTGGCACACTCGTGTACTTCTGGAACATTCGTATCACTAGCAGCACTTAAGCCAGATCCCCAGGTGGTAGTGGGTGGACTTGACCATGTTTCCCCACCCAATTAGCCCAACATCTCTCATCACCCATGTCTTCTGTCAAGAAGATTTGCCTTTGAACCTGACCTTGCAAAGTATCCTCAGCCCTGGGAATATATGGGAGTGTGAGCACGCACAATCTCAAGTCTAGAGCTGCATGCCCAGGTTCTATTTCCATCCACAGCCCACGTGGCAGGATACCGCAATTCGCCCCATTTCTAGCATTTAATTATCTTAAATGAATACAACTTGGCAATCATGGTCTTTCATTTCACCTTAACAAGGGATGACCCAGCCTCTCACGTTCACTGTTCTTCAAGGATAGATACCCAGTTCTTGGCTGCTCCAGCCTTTGTCACCAGGCCAGACAGCCTTTCTCGGTCCTTCCATGATTCCAGCTGCTTTCTTGCTGCAACACCGTTTTCAGACTTTTTCTTCATGGGCTTTAAGCCTACTAAAATTGTGATGCCGATGTCTAGATTCTACATAATGGTGGCACCATCTGCAGCCTATTCACTACGTATAGCCAGCATCTATGATCACTTAGTCTACTTGGTTACTGCATCTGTACAATTATTAAATGGCTTGCATTTCCTGCAGTGCTCTTCACACGTGGAACAATACTTTATTGGGAAACTGCAATTGCAGTGACCTTTAACAGCCAGCGAGAGCTTGGGAGGTAAAAGTCAGGTAGAGAGCAATAGGTAGTAGAATGAAGGTGTGAATAAACATGGTTTTCGAGAGTGGGTGTACACGGAGCGGTTAGGGAGTAGGGTCTGTATCATCTTAAGAACAAATAAAGAGTCAATAGCAACTTAAGTAGAAATAGCTGATCACCTGCCATCAAAATTGCCGGTCGTTCTCTCCATGCATGGTACTAGAGGCAGTTGTCAGTTTTAGGGGCTACAGGGTGACCTGAGAGGGATGGAGTCACCATCCAGGGCAGGGGGCGAGGAAGGTGAGTCGGGCGAAAAGGTAAGACCCTTTGTCTGGCCGCCCAACAGGCTGGATGCCTTGATGGGTCAAAGAAGTTGTGGATTGGCCTGGTCATGAGCATTGATCTCCTCCAGAAGTGGGGGTCTTATAGTGGGACAAGATCTGGCTGTTCCGCTGATGCAAATGAGCAGTCTATGAAACACCAATTAGCTGGAGGCTACAGCTGTTTTTATGGGCAAGTAGGGGCAGAAATGCAGGGTGAGCCAAAACAAAATCCTCTATGGTGTAGTGGGACCACTTCGAGGCTTCGCCTGGCCTCCTTCTATGGTGTCTAATGGGTGGTTCACAGGATACTAGTGGGTGAAGCCCTGCTGACCTTCTGATAGATATACTCATGCCTCAGGGCTTTAGCTGGTCAGGCGCCATGGATTTTTTAGTGGGCGAGGAGGGGGAGAAATGGAGTATCAGCTGTGAGGAAAGTTCCTTTTTGATACAGGGGATTGCTCATCAGGCGGCACAGCCCAGTTATGTGGTCCTGACGGCTACATGTGGCATTGTTTGATGGTGGTCAGTAAGGCCTGCTTTATGGGGCAAGACCAGGTTGGGTCATTGTTGCAAATGATCAGTCCTTAGAACCCCAGTTGGTCGGGGGCTTGGCAGTTTTAAGGAGCAAGAATGTTCCTACCGGTCGCTCGAGCCACCATGTCTACTCAAGGTTAGGACTACCTTCCTTCCAGTCCAAGCATCATATACTGCTCTCTCTTTTAAGTGCCTGCCCAGGTACCCAGAGTTCTAGGTTAAAAAAAGAAAAGGGACGGAGCACTCAGCTTACTGCCCCACCTCCCAAATAGGAAATAAATAGATACACCTTCTGGAAAAATAACACTTTCTTAGGGAGCCATAAGTATCCTAATAGCCCTGCAAGGGTTAAATCACCCCCCTCTGCCAAGTTGGGGGCATTTTCAGCAATCAACATACCCTCCCCAACGGATGTTCTTTGGCTCCTCGCTCCCTGCCTTTTCAGTTTGTTGGCCTATATTTCTAGTCCCCCCATTATTCTGTGGGTGGACGTGTCTCTCCAGCACAAGTAATCCTGTACCTCACCCTGCCTAAAAAGCTGCAACGTTTGCTTTCATTATTCTATGTTCCCAACATCTCATGTTCCTATTTTATTATTTTCAGGTCCTCTTGCTTTCCTGGCTCTCCCTCACACCTTTCTTGGCCGTGACCACACTACCTTAGTCCTGGGTTGCATCTGAAGACTGTCCCTTAGTCACTGGTAGGAGCCTTTACCGCTGCAACAGCTCAAATCATCACCATGATTGGAGCGCCCTACAGCGCTAAATACTCAAACCACCACAGAAACTGAGGAATGAGGAACACAAATGGACCTTCTACTTTTCAAGTGCAGGTTCCCATTCATTGTACTATTTTATAAGGCCCGTGCCATTTGGAGACAAGTATGTTTTCTGAGGTGGGTAAGTGGACCAATACTTTTTGTCCTATGGACAATGATCTTAAATTCACCTTTTTGTCATAAGCAGATTTTTTGTTGGCTCTGGGCCTTTTCCATATGCATACAAACTAAGTCTCAAACCATTTTCATATATTCTTGCATTCTGGTGACAGTTTGTGAGATGGAAATGGGGGCTTCCTCTCATTCTTCCCAGGTTTCCCGGAGCATGTCCAGGACATCTCTGGGCTCTCTACAATAGAGCAGCTCAAAGGGAGATAAATCTGTGGAAGCCTGGGTGGTTTTCCTCACTGCAAATAGTGCCCAAGTTATCATTCGGTCCCAGTCTTTCCCGTCTTTGTCTACCAATTTTTGTAAAATTAGCTTCAGGGTTTTATTGAACCTTTCCACCAAGCCATTGGTTTGGGGCTGGGTACACATTAGTTTGCAAGGTGGTAATGTGGAGTGGCTCTTTGACTTCGGCCATAAGCTTACTCATAAAATTCGAACCCTGGTCATCAACATTTCCTTGGAAAAGCCAACCCTGGAGAAATACGGTAGAAGGTGTTTAAGGATCTGCTGTGTGGTATTATTTCGCATTGGGAATGCCTCGGGATATCGGGTCGCATAATCTACAATCACAAGGACATATTTATTGCCTAACCTGGATGTTTCTAGGGGTCTAATAATGTCCATACCGATTCTTGAAAAGGGGACTTCTGGGATCTGCAACAGATTCAAAGGGGCAGGTAATGGGATGTGCGTGCTGGTGTTTTGGCATATTTCGCATGTTTGGATGTAGGTTTTTATATCAGCGTGGATAAGTGGCCAGTAAAACTTCCCACTAATATGCGCCTGGGTTTTAGATTGTCTTAAATGCCCCCTCCCCTGGTGATATGGGAATGCATGATCTCCAGTACAACCTATCAGTGACTCTTGGGTATTATCAACTGCATTTTTATAAAAACCTTCCGTAGATGTCTCTCTTCTATAAAGCAATCCTTGTTTTAAGAAGAAAAAAGGACTTCCCTTCTCTATGCTCTCTCCTTCCGGAATTGCTTGTAGAAAAGCTTCAGTGAGAGCTGGATCATTTCGCTGGGCGAAGGCTAGGTCGGGATAGATGGTGGGCTCTTCTCCCTTCCTTTCTTTCATGTTCAGAGATTTATCAGCTTCCCCAAAGCCTAAGTTACCTCATTCTGTTTCATCTGGTTCACTTTCTTTAAAATGAGGAAATAGAGCTCTTTCCATAATTCCCTGGGCAATTTGATCTCCCCGACCTATCTGAAAAGGGATCTCACCATGATTCTGTAAGAGAACCTTCACATCTCCCCAGATGTCGGGATCAATAACGCCTGCTAAGACTTCTATCTCAAACTTACACGCTAGGCCAGATTTTGGAGCTAATCGTATGTAACACCCCAGAGGGTGTTTTAGGACCAAGTCCATAGGAATCCGTCCTCTTTTCCCAGGAGAGATAATAGCGTCCCTACTACTGCAGATATCAAACCCTATTGATTCCTTGGTGGCGATGGAAGGGTTAGAGGCTCTCTGACTATGTTTTTGAAATTGTAGGGTTCCCCAATTAGTTTCAATTGAGTCACATCTCACCCTGGATGCCATATGTTAGGAACTCATGGTGGCAAGAGTAAAGACAGACACAAGTGATCACAGTTCAATGGTGTATATTAAACTGTATATGCGGGGTGGAAAAATGCCTGATCTAAACCTAAATCTAATATGGGAGGAAACCACGATTATCAAATAATAAGGTAGTCCTAGTGGTGTCTTGTCAAATAAAAGGGCCTATTCTAAGAAAAACCTATTGCCAATCCCTATGCTAAATACAAAAAAAGAGTGTGGGATAGGATTCACAGGAAAGAGAGAAGTTTTCACAAATAATAAGTCAGGATGCGGTAGTCGGGGTCTACCTTCTCCACGTTTTGAGCACGAGACAAGGCGGGACTCCGGAGCACAGCATACACTTGAGCTTTCCCAGTATGAGACTACAGTTCTGCTCTCAGGTATCCCGACCTTCAGTGGTTAAGTCTTTTTTCTACAAAGAGTCTCTTGCCTCAAAGGGCCTGATGTGTTCCAAAAATAAACAAAAGTTCCTTTCTGCTTGCACCTTTGGTAATGTCTTTTCACCCCTGGATCCACTTCTTTTGGGCTCAGAACCTTCTCAAAGTTAGCCTCCATCCGTCGGGTTCACTACGACTTTCAACACAATATCATCTGTTACATTCATGAATCTTAATGTCTTTTTAAACAGTTCACTGTGGACATCCCTCTTCCGTGTTCACTCTTGTCAACACGCTATTTTTCAGGACTTTTGGCTTTGCCCCTTCCTTATTGGCATCCCTCCGTCGGGTTCACTCTTGCCAACTTTTTCAATCACACAATTCCTTGAACAGTTCTTACAATACGGGATTCACTTCCCTCAGCTTCACAATCATCTGCCAGTCAAAGACTTTGGAATGTACAGAGGATTTTACTAAACCATTTTGACCCCTTTCTCACGCCTTACCCAAGGCCTTCTGGTAACAGTAGTTTTAACAACAGGGTAGTCACCCATAGCTTCTCGAATAAGCACCCACGTGGTGCCTGACTCCTCTATAACTGATTTTCCCCTTTTGTATCAACAGTTCTTTGCACTTTCCTCAATCAACCGCTTGCTACTTTTGTTCAACACTGTTCGGTTTCTTATCGGCTCTCCCCTCCACTCGCCGGCTGTGATGAACTGCTTTGCTTTTCTTGTCTCTGGAGTCAAGGACAGTACCACAGAGGCAGGCATCTCTCCCCTAGCAACAGATCAAGTACAGAAGTGAGTAGAGAGCTGGCCAACCTATTCTGCCACTGTCACCCCCAATGCTTCCTTGTCCCTTTGTGTCCCTCTTTCCTCACCCCTCTGGGTTCTTCTCAACTTCTTCACTGTTTCACTTTGCCCATTGTGGCTCCCCCTTTATTTTCTGCCCGTTTGGGTCTTGACCATTTAGTATGGTAATTTCTCCTTTTATCCTCCCACTGCTGTATAATCACCGCCTCCTCAACTTTCCTTCCTCACAACTCCAATCAGACTTCGGGATATAGTATCCTGCTCATCCCCAAAGGATGCAGTACTTTGCACAAACCCCAGGGATATGAACTGCTCACCCAGATCCGTTTTCTGTATACTTATTCCTGTGGTCTCAACTCTATACCTTGCCTGTCAAATCCTCCTGGCTTTCTCTTTCATCCTCCCCCCAACTCTGAAAAATACAAACTTCCCTCCCACTACTGATAATCAAACTTCTCAGCCTTTTCCCCTCCATCCTCCTCCTCTGATGTCACTACTTCCTCCATTTTTCTCCAACCCCTCCATTGTTATTAAGTCCGGAACTCTTGCTCCACCAACCTCCTTCAATGGATCCTCTTCCACAATGTTAGCTTCACCAACCCCCTCTGATCTTAGCGCAACCTCCTTTAACACCTTCCTCTCTCTTGGTCTCTCCCTCCTCTGTACTCCACCCATCATTTCTCCTTTCCTCCACTGCCGCCTAGCCATTCCACTACCCAGCCACCTCCTTGCTGCAGCTCTAGGCCCCTTCTTATTACTCACCAAACTCTTTCCTTCGTCCACAAACCAAGCTGTGTGGTTTGGCTTTTTGTAGTGTCTTTGTTCTTCTCATAGGCTGGCTCCCAGACTGATGGTTTGCACCTGTGGCTTTTAGGGAGGGCAAGTCCGAGATTTCTTGAGGCACTATTCCCTCCTCTGACTCCCCTCTCAGTAGGTTTAATGAAACAGAGGCCATAAGAGTTGGGGTGGCCATTTTGGATCTCACTTGGCTACACTGCTTCTCCCATCCGGTTTGCTGTTTACAATCACCTCCTCCTGTGACCTAACAAGTAGGTCCCCACCCATATTGGCACTTCTGAAGGTTTCTTCCTCATCTAAGGATCCCTAATGTGTTGTGGGGTGTTATGTGTTTCTCTTTGTTTTGGACTTTACCAATGTTTAGCAGGCAAGTTTGGTCATGATATGCTATTGAAGAAGCTAAGAGAAGTGCCTTGATGAGCATCTACTGATGTCCGCCTTAAAGGACATTTTTGAGCCAGTCCAATTCCTCGCTGTGTAACCGACAGCAGCGTTGATCGTTGTCAAGACTCTGCTACTTGAAGACATCCGAGACGTCTCAACCAGTGCTTCAGAACCGCTAATCACCACTGAGGTAATGTTTCCTGATCCCGAGCCGCTGTGTAGGCAAGCCTGCAGCCGTTCGTCCAGCTTCGCTCGTCGAACTGTCTTGCCGCCTGATACTCGCAGCGGACCCTCGTCTCGAACACTGTCACAGAAGCATGCACAGCACCCTGAATCCAACTTGACCCCGTCGAGCACCAAGAACCTCTACAGCACAAGGTGCATTGTGGTTCTGTCCCCCTGCTCCTTCCCAGAAGGCCTCTATAGGCATTTTAAGACCCATTGCTCCCTTTGTGCTGAAGCCAAGAAATCTGAAACTTTTGTGGGTATTAACCATACCGACTACCCTCCTGTCAGTATCCAGAGTGCATCGCTTTTCCTTCTTTGCAACTGTCTGTCCTCTGCATTCCTTTACAGGGTGGGTTGTATTTCATAGTGTTGCTAGAACTGTCTGTTGTGATATAAATAAAGTAGATATTGTTGACACAACCTTGACTGGACAGTCCCTTTTATCATTGGGTAATAATTGTATTTTTGCTGTGTTGCAACTAACCAATGATCCACGACCTTTCGGAGATAGGCCTGCTGTTCCGTCCACGTTACCAAAATTGGACAAGAAGGATTTTAATGTGCTTGTTATCACAATCTGTTTGGATAGTTTCTGGTGTATTAGAGGTGTGGGCCTGATTGATGGTTTTGAAACCGATATTCACCCCTGGACCGCTTGTACACCAGAAGTTGATTAGTCACAAACGCAGAAGCGCAGCTACCTTTATCATTAGACACAAACTGTTTCTCTGTCAAAGTTTTCCTCTTCCTTTGACCATCCTTGGCGTGAGGCCCACTCCTCAGATGTTGTTAAATTGTCTGCACATTCCCCGGCTCATGTCTTGTAGCCAGGGCTATCGGGTGTGACCAGAGCGACTTTATTGTTCCCATGTTGGGTTACCGCTTTAATAGTTCCCCCATTCCGTTACTGTGTCCCACCTTTCTTCTCTTGAGCTCCTTCTTCTTGCACCATGGTAATTCCATTATTGGGCTCTCTGTATCATTGTGTCCATGCCTTGAAGTTCACCTCCCTTGTTGGCATGAATATCGAACATATGGTTACAGCCTTTTGACCTATTGCACCCATAAGACTTCCTCCTTCCCTTTGCATTCTGGCATGCCATACCTCACACTCCTTCCTAACTTCATTGCCCTCCAAGATGGTGCCTCACCTATGCTACCTTCAATGCCTTGTCTTACTCCCCGGCGGAGGCACTTTTGCCTTCCCCGGGTAAGGGGCTATCTCTCAAGCTCTCATTGCAGTGTTGCGGCGCTCAAGCATTCTTCTATAGGTGACCTCCTCCCTTGGCCACTGCCTATATCTGCCTTTACTTGTCTGAGTCTTGTGTGGCACTTACCATTAACCACTAGTCATGTCGTCCTCTCTCTTTTCCTTAAATGTCTACCCTAGGGACCAAGGCCCTGCACCTTGTAATCAGTTCTATGTTATAATAACTCAGGCGGAAAATGAAGCTGTATAAATAGACGTTTATATGATTTTGCATTGACAGTAAGGTAAGCAGTCAAAACAGAGAACTATTAAAGGAAGAACACAATATTGTACTTCTTCTCTTACTGAAAAAGTACATTCTGAGTATTATATGTTTTTATTTTTTAAGAATTTCGTTCTGGCTTCATAGTCATTTAGTATTGAGAGAGATTTGGGAGCCCTGCCACTCCTATTCTCCGGCTTAACTCTAAACTACTTCATTTGCAATCACCTATTCCATCCATGAAGCTATCCTCTTACAAATATGGTATCCCGCCAAACCGCCCCCCCCTTCAGATCCCTTGTAACCCTCCTCTACAGTGCCCAGCTCATTAAGTTCACACCTGACATGGTAGCTGGCTCTTTGCCCCTCGCCCCCACTTGCCCTCTGTGACAAGCACTGATAAAAGTTTCAGCCTGAACTTAAGGTGCAACATTTTAATTGCAATGGTTTCACATTATCTAAATATACCGCCGCCTCAGGGAGCACGCAACTTAGATTTCTCTTAATAAGGCAGAGCCATGGCGATCTCGCTGTGGCCGTCATCTTAATCACTGCATTCAGTAAGACGCTATATCCGCCCGTGGCAGGTCTTAACTGCAAACTCAACGCAACCCCAACCCCCTCCTAGCATAATTAGGCCTGAATGGTCAGAAGGGGCCCCCTTCTGGCCATTCATGCCTAATTATGCTAGGAGGGCAGTTGCGGTTGAGGAAGTAGTTCGCCATCATACAAAGCAGATGACACGCCATAGCCTTGCACACCCGAACTTGCCCACCTCGCCATGGCCTATTATATCCGCAGCAGCGGATGCAATCAAAAACATGAAATGAAACTGCGTAGGCAATAAAACAGGGAAGCCAGATATGTCGGTCAGTCTTCTTTATACTCCAATTCTAAACTGCGCACTAGTCGGTAAACGTGCCTCTATATTTGTATGGTGGCCTGCAACCCACATCACGAGTAGAAAGGGGACTTGTGGAGTGCCTGTACTTTAATGGGCATAGGAAAGGGGACATTACATCTCCCCATAGCTTAAGAAATAACTTGGGACCTTAACCCATTTTTTCAATCCATTATGACGGTTCTGCGAATCACCCTTCTGGATGGGCTTTGCAGCGTGGGAGTGCTTGTGTTGTTGCAATCACTCTCACTGTCATCTGTGTCCACATCACCGTCCATAAACTCAGAGTCTGTATCCGATGAGTCCGCGCAGTTTGTTGATTCTTCTCTCTCGTGAGTAAAATCTCCTTCAAGTGATCGGAAGAATGATGAGTTTCTTGTGACAGTGCCGGTGGGAATGGCAGTGGTTACCATGGTTCCATGGATGTGGGTCACTGTTATGGGCTCTGGTTTGAACGCAGGTGTTTCCTTGGAGTCTTGTGTTTGACGCACTAGTACTTGATCTCCTAGTTGAAAATCACTGGTCCTTGCCTTCCTTCTGTGATCGGCGTACTCTTTCATTTTGTGTTTGCTTTCCCGATCCTTTGCTCTGGCCTTGGCTTCACTATTTTCGGATGTCTCACTGTTGGGATTGTGTGGGAGAGTGGTTCTCAAAGCAAAAACAAAGAGGTGATGGCTGGAAGGTTTAGACTGAATCTTAACCACTGGCATTGCTCGGGGCAACCCTCCAGACCATCGTTCTTCGCCTGCCAAGCCATTACAGAAGGGGAAAGACCATATGCAAATCAGTCTTGGCCCCACCCCAAAAGGGGCAGTCCAGCCCGAACTGCTAGGTCACATCCCTTCTGCACGAGACCACAAGCATCCCCAAACATGTTTCACCCTTGTTGGGGCTCATCAGTGAGGAGTAGCTTGGGTCTCTAGGCCCAGCAGGCACGGGACCCACGTCTGGGCATACCCGTCCCACTCGGGGTGACAAAGCAAAAACAAAGAGGTGATGGCTGGAAGGTTTAGACTGAATCTTAACCACTGGCATTGCTCGGGGCAACCCTCCAGACCATCGTTCTTCGCCTGCCAAGCCATTACAGAAGGGGAAAGACCATATGCAAATCAGTCTTGGCCCCACCCCAAAAGGGGCAGTCCAGCCCGAACTGCTAGGTCACATCCCTTCTGCACGAGACCACAAGCATCCCCAAACATGTTTCACCCTTGTTGGGGCTCATCAGTGAGGAGTAGCTTGGGTCTCTAGGCCCAGCAGGCACGGGACCCACGTCTGGGCATACCCGTCCCACTCGGGGTGACAAAGCAAAAACAAAGAGGTGATGGCTGGAAGGTTTAGACTGAATCTTAACCACTGGCATTGCTCGGGGCAACCCTCCAGACCATCGTTCTTCGCCTGCCAAGCCATTACAGAAGGGGAAAGACCATATGCAAATCAGTCTTGGCCCCACCCCAAAAGGGGCAGTCCAGCCCGAACTGCTAGGTCACATCCCTTCTGCACGAGACCACAAGCATCCCCAAACATGTTTCACCCTTGTTGGGGCTCATCAGTGAGGAGTAGCTTGGGTCTCTAGGCCCAGCAGGCACGGGACCCACGTCTGGGCATACCCGTCCCACTCGGGGTGACAAAGCAAAAACAAAGAGGTGATGGCTGGAAGGTTTAGACTGAATCTTAACCACTGGCATTGCTCGGGGCAACCCTCCAGACCATCGTTCTTCGCCTGCCAAGCCATTACAGAAGGGGAAAGACCATATGCAAATCAGTCTTGGCCCCACCCCAAAAGGGGCAGTCCAGCCCGAACTGCTAGGTCACATCCCTTCTGCACGAGACCACAAGCATCCCCAAACATGTTTCACCCTTGTTGGGGCTCATCAGTGAGGAGTAGCTTGGGTCTCTAGGCCCAGCAGGCACGGGACCCACGTCTGGGCATACCCGTCCCACTCGGGGTGACAAAGCAAAAACAAAGAGGTGATGGCTGGAAGGTTTAGACTGAATCTTAACCACTGGCATTGCTCGGGGCAACCCTCCAGACCATCGTTCTTCGCCTGCCAAGCCATTACAGAAGGGGAAAGACCATATGCAAATCAGTCTTGGCCCCACCCCAAAAGGGGCAGTCCAGCCCGAACTGCTAGGTCACATCCCTTCTGCACGAGACCACAAGCATCCCCAAACATGTTTCACCCTTGTTGGGGCTCATCAGTGAGGAGTAGCTTGGGTCTCTAGGCCCAGCAGGCACGGGACCCACGTCTGGGCATACCCGTCCCACTCGGGGTGACAAAGCAAAAACAAAGAGGTGATGGCTGGAAGGTTTAGACTGAATCTTAACCACTGGCATTGCTCGGGGCAACCCTCCAGACCATCGTTCTTCGCCTGCCAAGCCATTACAGAAGGGGAAAGACCATATGCAAATCAGTCTTGGCCCCACCCCAAAAGGGGCAGTCCAGCCCGAACTGCTAGGTCACATCCCTTCTGCACGAGACCACAAGCATCCCCAAACATGTTTCACCCTTGTTGGGGCTCATCAGTGAGGAGTAGCTTGGGTCTCTAGGCCCAGCAGGCACGGGACCCACGTCTGGGCATACCCGTCCCACTCGGGGTGACAAAGCAAAAACAAAGAGGTGATGGCTGGAAGGTTTAGACTGAATCTTAACCACTGGCATTGCTCGGGGCAACCCTCCAGACCATCGTTCTTCGCCTGCCAAGCCATTACAGAAGGGGAAAGACCATATGCAAATCAGTCTTGGCCCCACCCCAAAAGGGGCAGTCCAGCCCGAACTGCTAGGTCACATCCCTTCTGCACGAGACCACAAGCATCCCCAAACATGTTTCACCCTTGTTGGGGCTCATCAGTGAGGAGTAGCTTGGGTCTCTAGGCCCAGCAGGCACGGGACCCACGTCTGGGCATACCCGTCCCACTCGGGGTGACAAAGCAAAAACAAAGAGGTGATGGCTGGAAGGTGACCAAACATTAGTGCTGATGGGCATACTCCCGTGGAGCTGTGCGGTGTGTTCCTGTAGTACCGGAGTGATGTACAGATGGCCTGCATGAACGATCCCTTAGTTATTGAGCAGATTTGGGGCATCGTTGTCATTTTGAGTGGTTCGGGGAAAGTGCGTGGCGCGACTGCATTGCACGCTATGCATTTTTCCAGCATCTGTTCAACGTCCTGGGAGGATAGCTCAGTGGCAACGTGTGCGCATTGGAAGCAAGACGACACAAAGCAACACAGGTTCGATCCCTGGGTCCGCGCTTAGAAACCTCTGGGTGTTTAAGCACGTTATAAATACGCAACTAAGACAAAAACAATTACGGAACTAAGACAAAAACAATTCGTGTAACAGCGCCTCGATGCCCGCGGGCTGTGTGAGTGCTTTAAAAATGTAAGTAAGTAAATAAATAAAATAAATAAACTTTGCCATCCATCTGTGGGAACCAGACCTTGTTCTGAGTTGCTGCTTTGTAGATACAATGCCACGGTATCCTGTGTGTGCTAGATCGATGACTTGATCCTGTAGACTTACAGGGATGACGATTCTGTTCTCTTTTAATAGTAGTCCTTCCGGCGAGAGTGTGCCTTATGAGGCCGAATGTTTGGAGTTGTTTCTCCTCTGCTGCCGACTTGGGCTTCTCGTGGTTATTTCTTTGATGCCACTTGCCGGATGTTACACAGTCTCTTACTGTTGTGAGCAAATAGTCTTGCTTCATGCCTTCCAATATTTGCGGTAGCGTGAGTGACGTTGGCAGTGCATTACTCACAATGTAATTTAAATATTGGTTTGCTTTGATGGACTGACTCTCATCTTTGGTGGGTAAGGGATATCTAGATAGAAAATCAGCGGGATTATTGTCTTTGCCCGGCCAATGTATGATGGCAAACGAATATTCTTGTAAACGGAGCCCCCATCTTGCGATGCAAGGTTACATCTCGACTGTTGGCTTGCCGTATATGGTTGTGAGGGCTTGCTGATCTGTTATGATGGTGAATGGTTGCCCGTGTAGGAATAAATGATAGTGCTTGCATGCCCAGACGACAGCGAGACTCTCTTTTACAGCGAGACTCTCTTTCTCTGGTTGCGAGTATGAGCACTCGGTCGGCGATAGGCTGCGGCTTGCATAGACTACTGCGCATCTTGTCAAGGATGGTGACGCACCTGGCTTTATTTGCACTAGGATCACCCCAAGACCAACGGGGCTGGCGTCAACTGGTAGTTCTGTTTCGAGTTCTGGGTCGTAGTAGGCCATGCACGAGGCGGAGGTGATATGTCTTAATTTCTTGAAACGCCTCTTCACAGTCATTCCACAAGGCACATTTGTGACTCTTGCCAGTGAGTAAATGGAGGGGCATGCTGACGGAGGCAAAATCTTAGAATTTACCTCGTACAATAACTTGCCATGCCTAAACATGATCTGATGACAGACACTGATGTTGGTGTGGGAGCTTCTTACAGTCATTGCACCTTGTCCGGATCTGGTTGCAGGCCTCTGTGCAAAAAGATGTGCCTAAAGAATTAGAACATTGAATTGCTTAGCTCGCACTTGTCAGCGTTTAAAGTTAAGTTTGCATCTTCGAGTGCCATGCACACACTCCTCAGCATGTCATCATGTGCTTCTTGTGTCACTCTGAAGATCAGAATGTCATTGCTGTAGTTCAGACAATGGGGAATGTGTTTGATGACCTGGTGTATCTCATTCTGAAATATCTCTGCAGCGGAAGATACCCCAAAGCTGAGACGTTTATATCTGAAGAGCCCTATGTGTCTGGAGAAAGTGGTTATATAACGAGAGGCTGGATGCAGTTCGAGCTGATGATATCCTTTATTTAAATCTAAATTGGAAAATACTTTTGTCCCATGCAACAGGTGCATCATATCGGTCATTCGGGACGCCATGTGCCGCTCTCTTTTAATTGAAACATTGGGTGCTCTCATGTCCACACAGATGCAAATGCTTTTATTGTTTTCTTTTTTAGGGACTGGCACTATGGGGGACACCTATGGGGTGGGTCCTGAAATCTGTTTGATGATGTCCTGGTCTAGTAGAGACTCTATCTCATCTTCCACGTGCTTCTGAATGTTGAGGGGTATTCCGCGGTAATGTCGTGCTAGCGGTTTGACGTGAGTGTTAATATGCAATTTAATTTGCTTTCATTTTAACTTTCCCAGGCTTTTGAAGAGTGCCGGGAACATTTTTGTCATCATCTCTTTTGGGCTGGTTGTTTAGGCCGACATAATCTGATACATCACATGCACCATGCCCATCTGGATGGCCGATCAGAAGCTAAGGATGCTTCCTCCTGGGACTTCACCTTTGACTATATTTATTGTGACCCTCATGCTCTTGTCTTTGTATGTACAAGAAGCTTTGAACATTCGCTTGCAGTCGAGCTAGGAATTTGTGCCATACGGACATATGTCAATGACAGCCTTCTTTAATTCTTTGTTAATGTTGAGGGTCTTGTAGGTCTCTTCATTGATTACACTTACTGTGGCTCTGGTATCTATGAGAAATTCTCGACTGTGTCCATTGATCTGTAGTAGCAGAGTTGGGCTGTATTGCGTCGCTGTGGCCTTTCCTATGGCATGTACATAGCCTCTATTCCTGGCACCACTCGATGATGATGAGTCTGACTCATTGCACCGCCTCGGCGAGGCCTCTAAATACCTTATCTTCGGCCATGTCGCTCTCCTATGCAAACCACTTTTGTGCTGTGACTGCCCTGCGTCTTCTCTTCTGTCTTCATGTAGTCTGTCCCTGTGGGACGATTCCCTGCTTCTGCAATGCGAGCTGTGTCTGCTTGGTGCTGGAGACTGCCACGTTCTTGGTCGAGGGCTTTCCAGCCTCAGACGATGACTTTCATGCTGTCTGCTTTCTCCTTGACTTTCAGCTTTCTGGAAGAACTTGATGTTTTTGCACACTGATTAAAATGGTTCTCACCTCCGCATTTGTCACAGTTGTGGCCTGTGGCTGGGCATGGGCCGATGTGCGGGAAGTTGCAGCCGTTCCAACGTATTCACAGGACATAGGGATGCCGTCGAGGCAGTTTGCGTGATTTTAATGTTGCTTAAAGATTTAGTCTGCAGGGGCAATGCAGTGTCTGCTCTGGCAAGTTGTAGAATTTCTTCAAGAGTCCTGCTCTTCAGTAATAATTTCTTTCTAAAGTCAGGCGATTCGCAGCCTGCAATAGCTTGTGACTTTAGTGCTTCCTCTGTTGTATAGCGCCCGTAGATGCAATATTTTTCCCTTTTCTGCAATCTCATGATGAAATTGTCCATGTTTTCCTCTTTGTCTTGTGTAGATTTGTGGAAAATGTGGCGTTCGTAATCTACATTCTATAGCGGGGCAAAATAATTATTCAAGGAGTTAATAATACCTTGGAAAGTGTCCGTCAAATTTTCCGGCATTTCAAATACAATGTCTCTCACAATGGGGCCTAACGAGTGCAGAAGTATGCCTCTGAGGCAGAGTTCTTCCCTGACGCCTGTTGCATCAATGTATATATTAAATTCCTTGAGCCACCAGCTCCACCTGGTGCCATGCCAGCCTGCTTGTGTCCGAGATATCAAATGGTTGTATGGCCTGGAGTTGTAGGGAAGTGTCCTCCCTCCTTCCTGGACACTGGGTTGCGAGGGGAAGAGGTTGCTGGTGGGCTTCGTGAGCTGCTGACACCCTCATTGTCTGACATGATGGCAGGGTTCTACCGTAGAAATTTGAGGCAAAAGCTCACTTTGAAGCTGTCCCCTGTTGGCATTCGTGTGCCACATGTGAGTGTTCCTGCAGACAGCACCGTTTATATATATGCCTTTGACCACAGGGCCTTCCTGGTCACGTACTTCTACCCTTTCTAGTACTGCTACTAGTTCAAATGTACCAATTTCCTCTGTGGCAATGCAATGAAATGTGAAAACACACGTTGTGATTGAAATTAAAATAATTTCCTCTGTGGCAATGCAGATTTGTAGAATGCAGAGCGTTCGGCACGCCACACGTGCCGACGAGATTAGGCTCCGGCAGAGGGCAGGGCCTCCTGTTGCTGTGAGTACGCACCATTGTGCGAACTGATCTGGATGGAACGCAGCGCCAGCCAGGCCTGCTGATATCCTGGTTGAGCGCCCAGTGCTGCGTGGCGTCGAGGCACGGGTTCCCGATAGGGTAGGCAAAACACTCACGGTGCAGGCACTGTGCACCGCTGCAGCTTCCTGGGCTTCTGTCAAGTCCTTCGAAGTAGGAGACCGGCGACACGGTCTCAGCAGGTATGACTATTCTTCCCAGTATGAGGGGCACAGTGGTTCATTCTAATCGCCAATATTATATCCGCAGCAGTGGATGCAATCAAACACATGAAATGAAACTGCGTGGGCAATAAAACACGGGAGCCAAGAATGCCGGTCAGTCTTCTTTATTCTCTAATTCTAAACTGCGCACCAGGCGGTTACTCCGCCCCTATATTTGTATGGTGGGCTGCAACCCACATCAGGAGTAGAAAGGGGACAGGGGGAGTGCCTGTCATTTAATGGGCATAGAAAAGGGGACATTACTTGGCCGCTTCATTGTGTTTTTTTAAGCTTTTATTAGGGCGTAGGGGCGGGCTGGGGAAAAGGTACAATTCGTTTTTAGGGTAGTGGGGTGCTTGGGACATGGGCGCTTGCCCTCCATAAAAATGCTGCAACAAACACAGGGAAACGGCTACCCAGCGAGATGGACTAAATCCTTTTACACCTGCAGCCTAGCTGAAATCTAATGTTGCACTAGCTTTGTATGAAAACCTTCATGTTAACATGGGGATCTCTTCTTAAAGCAGGATGTGTTTTCCACAGTTTTATTAGGGAAACAACAGTGCAGGTAATAAGTAAAATCGTCTTATCATTGGAGCAAGGAAAGTCAACTTCTAGGTCCAGGAGGGATTTGGCATTTGACCCGCCACGCCCACCCCGTCTAAAAAAAAGATAAATGGAACCACGGCAAGGAACCTGCCTGGGTGGGCACCCTTTTCAGATGTAGAACATTTCTGTTGGCCCTATTCACTCCCTACCCCGAAGATAGTGAGCAGATGGCATCAATCAGATTATTCCCGATACCTAGGGACTTCCCACAGCCAAGGGCAACTGATCCAGTCGAAGAGGCCCAAAAGAGAGAGCCTTTCCTTAAAGCAATATACTTTTGATAAATCAGAGCAATTTTAAGGATTGCTGAACCATTCCCTGGCCCCTTCCGAGAGAAGATTTTTTGCAGCTATTTAATCCTCTAATCGGGAAGCATGAGCCTTCTATAAATGCGGCCCACAGAATCCAGTAGTGAAATGGGATGATAATGACATGGAAGTCCTCTATTGCCTTTATTTTAGTGTTTTCAAATAAAGTTATTTTCACCTCTTAGTTTTCTCTCTCGTTTATCATTGCAATTCTTTTAACTGTATTCCGTCCATTCAGGTGTCCTAGATCTTGACTTCCAGTCCATGTGCCCAATAGGCCATGTGCACTTTTTTTCTTGCTCGTCAAAACTCTTTAACCCTGTCTTTGGGGTTTTACCCTCTTCTCGCTTTTCTTTTACTCTTGTCCGTTGAGTACTGTGATTTCCATTGCAGTGTTTCTTCCGTTCGTCGATCGAATCAACCTGGCTGCCACTTTCCCTTGCTACAAAGGGAAAATGTCCCTCTTTTTCCTTGGTTGCTCCACTGGGATTTGGCACGCCACACTCTGCTTGGCATGCTCTTGCATCGACGATTTCTTCTTTTTGCTGCATGCTCAATTCCCCCCTTTTATATATCCTTCTACAATTCTTACCTTCAGCTTTCATCTAATACAGTGATCTTCAACCTTTGCCTCTCCAGAGGTTTTGGACTACTACTCCCATCAGCCCTAGCCTGCCTAGTTAATGATGATGGCTCTGGGGAGCCAAAGGCAAACACATCTGTAGATCCACAGGTTGCAGACCCCTGTTCTAATCTGTCCTTTTCCCTTCACTGATTTTTCCTTTTTTGTATCATTGGCATTTCCCTGTCTGGGTGGTGACCTAAATGTGACTATTTCTGTGGATACCACAATGATATTGCCTTCCCCATGGACAGCACCAATCTTTCAAATGGCCCATTCTTCTCACGTGTTCTGTTTCCCTCTGTCCAGACCCTCCATAAGTGGGGAGGCAGAATGGTTTAGGGGGTCAGTCCCTGTTTTTCACACAATGGGCCTCATTACGACCTAGACGTTGGACCATGGTGCTAACAGCACCATGGTCCATGCCGGTAACTTACCGACTCCGCCATGGCGGAATGGGGAATTACCACCCCATTCCGAGGTTGGCGGGGCGGTAATTCCCCATGCCGCCATGGCCCTTCCCCATTCCCATTTTTGCCCCATAGGGCTCAATGGGAAAGGGGAAGGCGCTAAGAACGGTACCGCTAATTGCGGTACCGTACTTAGCACCAAGGTCCCTTTGCGGCACCCTACTTTAACGGATGGTCTGTACCAGCCGTTAAGGTCGGGTCCTGCAAAGGGACCTCGTAATCAGGCGCTAAGTGTTTAACGGTGCCGTGGCCTTTTACGGCGCCGTTAAACACTTAGCGCCAGGGTCATAATGACCCACAATGTCCTTCTGTCCCAACACGTTTCTGCAAAATAGTCAAATCTCACACTTTTTAGAATAGCCTCTAAAGATAGATCTCCATCAGAGCACTTCTATGAGGGAGGGTGATAGTAGTTCTGGTTACAGCTACAGGGAAAAACTTGTTTGAGGGAGAGGTAGCGTAAACAGGGGCGGCTCTTCCATAATGGGCGAGGCGGTCACTGACCTCCCACAACCCTTTCCCATTGTGGAGGAGCCGCGAGTTAAACTGTCAAATGGAAATGTGGTTTCCCTTTCATAGTTTGTTTGCCAGCTCAAAGGTCCAGTGGACCATGAAAGGATGGGGGCATTTTGCCTCCCCAGCCTTGCATGGCCCATCGGGGATGCAGGCCTGGGAACTGTACGTCTGCATGTGTGAGGGGGCTACTCTAGTGGCTTCCCGGACATACAGACTCAACAGGGCACTGACAAAGTGCTGTTCCGGCTCCTGTGCACATTTGCAGGAACGAGGAAGAAATTGGGCGCTGTGAGAAACCTGAAGGTGTCTCACCCGCTAGTCCCCGGGGATCTGTCATCCAGGTGGCCAGAACATGGCCATCACTATTTGATCCAGTTTCTAGGGGTGGTCCAGTGCGGGAGGATCACCTGGATGGGGGGTCTTCGGGGAGTGGAAGTGGGACACCGAAGTGTGAGACGCAATATCCACTTCCTTATGACACCTTTTCCCCATCCTGCCCAGTAGGATATTTAGAAACTGTACCCCGCCCCCTTTTCCAACACAAACACTTTCTCACACCGTGAGCAACAACAGACTAAAACCAGAGCCATTTACCTGACATGTCCCAACACAAGGGCCAGGCAGAGTCAGGCAATTGTCGACAACTACACACACCTGACTGCCCTTTCCCTTCCCCATAGGGATAAAAGGCAGCGCACAAGAGCACACTCTCAGCAAGGCTGAATGCAGGAGGAAGCAGCTATTCCAGGACGGCAGTTCAAACGGAGGAGAAAGACGACAAAACCTGCCCTGGCCATTTTCAACCCAGACCCACAAAGCCTGCGACAAAGGAAGTATAAGACAGTGAATCCGAGCTGGCAAATGGTGTGATGGATGTCAATGATACATGGAACCCTCCCGCACTGATAGCCAGGGTGGGGAGACGTGGTTGCCATAATGGTACCATCCTTCACTCCAGCAGCAAACGAAACGCCAACGAGATCAGCACAGTCGGTGAGTCGGAAGAACCTGATAGTGGACCGGACTGTGTTAGGCCCAAGGTTGCAGTGGCAACATTAAGAAGATGAATAGAATTAGGTATTTTTTGTGAACAAACGTGGTACCAGGGATAGAGTGGTCCGGCGCCACATGGGCACTCATTTGAAGTTCTCTGACTGGTACCCCTCTCCTGAACAAAGAGAATGTGTAGAACTAAAAGAATATTGAAACCACAAGTACCAAGAGGCCATAGGGAAAGCCAGCCAGAGGAGTTAAGGTGGTCATACTAGCTTCAAGCCAAACCCCCTGTACAATCGAAAGTCCTTGACACGTTACAGTACATTTTTGACGATTGTGAACCCGACTGAGGGAATTATGAAAAAAGGGTTTGTGCCTGGCTTAGGGGAATGCTGTGCAAGCTGTGATTTTGTGAAACCCGCATTTGCCATAGGCTAATAGAGTGACCAAGCGACACTAGATCGCCCTTCGGAAGTCTGTTTGAATTGGCAAGTGTTTTTGGAGGCTGATGCTGAAAGAAGGATCGGAGCCAGGCTGAGGGGGATCCTAGGGTGAAGAATAATCGCCCGACGTGGAGATACAGAAGGAACTTTTGTTTTGTTGTTTATGACATATCGTCCCTCTTAAGCAATAGACTTTGCATGAGAAGAGACTTGGGTGCAGAAGGCCCTGATAAAGAGAAAATGAAGTGTAAGCTCGTGATACAAAAGCCCAGGAGTGTGCTGTGGTCAAGAGTCACGCCTTGTCCCGTGCTAAAACGTGGGTAAGGGAGACCCCGGCCATAACATCCTGACTTATCATTTGTGACCGCTTCTTTCTGTTCTTGTGAACATTAACCCCCACTCTTTTGTAGCATAGAGGTAAGGATTGGCAATAGATTTTTTTAGTATAGGCCCTTTTTATTTGACTAGACTATACTAGGACTGGATTATTATTATTTGATGGTCGTAGTTTGTTCCAATCTTAGATTTAGGTTTAGATTAAGTGTTTATCTCACCCATTTTACAGTTTCATAAACACTCTTGAACTGTGATCACTTCTGTCTGTCTTACTTTGATACCATGCATTCCTTACAGCGCTTCCTGGTTCCAGTTATTGTGTGTGAGAGCCGGAGGGCCCTTGTCACTGGAGGCAGCAATTGTGCATGTGTGAATGAGCGAGTGTATGGGTGCACGTGTGAATGAGCGAGTGAATGGTGTTTGAATGCTGTGTAAATTAGCGAGTGAATGGTACTTTAATGCTGGAAAGAGACAAATGAATGCTGTGTGAATGTATGTTTGAATGAGTGAGTTAATGTGCATTTGCTTGCTTGTGTTGTGTTTGTACCAGCCTGGGACAATGATTTCGAAGGGGAGGGAGATAGTTTTACTGGGCATCTGTGATAAAGCAACCATGATAAGTATTATTATGTGGCTAGACTGGCATTTTGGTGTGGCTAGTCTATTCATTTCTTTCTGTGGCATGACACTGTTCACTGGGCATCTATGAAGCAAGCATGCTCAGTGTTAATATGTGGCTAGACTGGCATTTTGGTGCAGACAGTCTAACCATTTATTAACTGTGATATGACATTTTTTACTGTGCTTTTATCTATGATAAAGCAGCATGAATAGTGTTATTATGTGGGTAGACTGGCATTTTGGTGTAGCCAATCTATCCATGTCTTACTGTGGCATGACATTTTCCACTGGTGTCAGGGCTATCTCTTTGTTTAATTGATTCCCCTTCGCTCTCACCTGCAGGATGCAGAGTTGGACTGGTTGGAATCCTCCGTAGTGGTGTCCTTAGAGCGTCGCTGAGGGTTTCCCTTCTTCTGGAAGAGATAGGGTCTGTTCCGGGAGGGCACCACAATTTCCTATGATTTATACAAAGAGGAAAGAATGGCGCAACATCCGGAAACAGCCCAAATTCAGCCAAAAAGCCAACAGGCGTAAAAAAACCTGGATGAAGTTAATCTCTGATGGTAAAGTGGGTTTGACTGAGGAAGCTTGGTAGTATGTCCAGCGTAAACAGCAGTATACTAGAATGTGGAGCAAGCAGGTAAGGAGAACAATATACGACGGAGAGCACGTAGAAATCCGCACTGGGAGAGGACTGTAGCAGGAAGGGGAGGAGGCCGCAGAGAGAGTGGCAGTACAACAGGCAGAAGGGAAAGTGGAGCCACTCCAGGGCTCAGACTGTGAAGGAAACAGAAGGCAGCCGTAGGAAGGCGGGAAAGGCAGAAGAAAGCAGGAAAAAGTAAGCACATAGGAAAGTACTTACTTGCATTGGAACTCAAGCAGAGTGAATAGTTGCAACGCAAAGGGTGGGCAGAGACTGAAGATAAAATAAGACTGGGAACGCAGAAATACGTGAAACACTAGAACAGGCCCCGCGTTCTGAAACAGGCGCGAAGGCATAGTCTATGGTGGCACTTCCATCGGTCCCAGAGTCTCCATGAAGGTGTATTCATGACAGTTTGCCTCTTTTTACGGTTGGAAACACTGGGCTTTCCTGGGTGAAGGCTATGAAATTGATTAATAATCCTTGGCGCCTTGGTGTTGGATAACGGTTCCCATGAATCTTCCAGGGGAGAATACCCCTTCCACTGGATAAGGTATTGTACTCTTCCCTTCGTATACCTAGAGTCCAATATCCTTTCAACTTCATATTCTTCAGACGAAGGATCGGTGAAGTCACTCTTCTGTCTGTTCCTTCTCTGGAAAGTATCTGGAAAGTGGGATTTCAGCAAGGATGCATGAAAGACAGCATAGATGCGTTGAAGGGTCTTGAGTAACAGGAGTCTAAAGGCCACTGGGTTGATTTGTGCTGTGAAGGTGAAAGGCCCAATACATTTGGGAGACAGTTTGGACTGGTGAATGCATTGTGGCAAATGTTTGGTAGAAAGCCAGGTAGGAAGGCTGGAAAGGCAGAAGAAGGCAGGAAAAAGTAAGTGCGTAGGAAAGTAGTTACTAGCGTTGGAACTCGAGCAGAGTGAATAGATGCAACGCGAAGGGTGGGCGGAGACTGATGGTAAAATAAGACGGGGGAACGCGGAAATGCGTGAAACACTAGACCGGGCAGCGCGTTTTGAAACAGGCGTGACATGGCAGTCTATGGCGGCACTTTCATCGGTCCCAGAGTCTCCATGAAGGTGTATTCATGACAACTGGGCATCTATGAAGCAAACATGCTTAGTGTTACTACGTGGCTAGACTGGCATTTTGGTGCAGCCAGCCTAACCATTTCTTAACTGTGATATGATATTTTTTTTTTGTAATTAATTTTTATTGATATTTCACAAGAAATAGAAATCAAACACAACAAGGAACAAGGAATGTAACAAGGGAAGAAAACTCCCATCCCCAAAAACCCACCCCCCCACACACTCCGGAATCTAAGAAGCAGTAGTACTGAAGTTATAACATCTTTGTAATAGAGGAATAAAGACCAGGAAAAATATGAACATAGCATCATATCTAAGTTCAGGCAAAGCTCCCTTTAGACTCTAGTTCACTCCTAAATCAGTGTCTTCTTGAGGGAGTACGATGCCAAGTATTTCCATGCTTTTAGAGCACCAGTCTCTACGTGCTCTCTCTTTCAAAAAGTTCAACAGGGGAGCCCAGCCAGACAGAAATTTCCCATGTTGAGCCTGTAAGGAGTGTGAGAGCCATTCCATGGCCACGACCGACCACAATCTCGACACCCATTCGTGTTCTCGAGGGGGTTCTTTTGACCTCCACCTGTGCGCCAGCGCCAGTGCTGCCGCCATCATCATAGTGACGTATACTATACGACCCGACTTCTTGGGTATTTCCAGCAGGCTTCGATTGAGGCCTAGCATGGAGAGACCTCTGTTGCCACTCAGCTTGATATCTAGTACCCGTTCAATGGCCTGATGAATACTCCCCCAATAAGCGGCCAACCTCGGGCAGTCCCACCAAATATGGGCCCACGAGCCACGCTCACCACATTTGCTCCAGCACAGTGGCGAGGAGGACGCAAACATTTTATTGAGTCTGCCATTGATCTTCCTCCACATCTCCTGGATCTGGATAGATCTAGTTAATTTCGGGATCTGTTTCCACAATTCCTGCCATTCTTCCTCATCTATTACAATGCCCGTGGCCCCCTCCCATTTCTCCATGTATGCTCTGCGTGAAATGTCCTCTCCTATTTTAATAACCCTGTAAGTACTCAGCCTTACACTGCTGGAGGTCCTTCAGCTTATCTCCCTCAAACATATCCCGAATCATCCGGCATCCCCCGAGGTGCCAATCATCGAATGCCAAGGTTTTACAACCTGGTGAGAATCGTGGGTTATTGTAGAGAGGTGTGTAGGGGGAGGGGAAGGCAGTTACGTGCGCCTTCTCGATTGCTGCATCCCATGCCTCTCCTACTGTCGAAGTGATTCGGCTCCTGTACATCTGAGGGGGTCTATCCACTTTTGGGAGACAAAGTGCTCCCTCTAGATATCCGGCCACTACCGCCCTGTCCATAGGTCTCCACGGCTTGCCCTGGTCGTCCCTCTGCCAATCTCGAAGAACCCTCACCTGAGCCGCTAAATAGTAAGCTCTAAAGTCGGGTTCCCCCAGGCCCCCCCGACAGACGAGTCTCTCATAAGAGTCGCGGCCACCCTGGGTCTTTTGCGGCTCCAAAGAAAGGGTTAGTAAGAGCATGCAGGGTTCTAAAGAAGGAGTCGGGGACCGCCACCAGAAGAGCGGCAAAAAAATATAGCAAACGCGGCAGCACCGCCATTTTAAGAACATTAATACGCCCCAACCACGAGACGAACAATGGGCCCCAGTCAATCAGCTTGGACTTAATTATCTCTAACAGTGGGGGTAGTTCACACGATAGAGCTCGTCCACTGTTTTGGTAAGGTAGATCCCTAGGTATCTAAGTCCTCCGCGTGTCCACCTGAAGACATAGCCCTGCTTGAGACTTTGTTCTGCAGCTGTTGATAGGTTCAGGCCTAGAACCTCCGACTTATTGGTATTCCCCTTCAGTCCTGCCACCCGCCCAAAGTAATCCACTTCCTCTTGCAGCGCGGCTAGTGATGTTATAGGGTCAGTCAATGTGAGCAAGATATCATGTGCAAATGAGGCTACCTTATGGGTTCGCCCACCAAACACCCTGCCCTTTATCCCCTCGTCCTCTCTTATCGCCTCTAAGAAAGGTTCTAAGTGGAGCGCATAGAGTAACGGAGACAGAGGACAGCCCTGCTTTGTGCCCCTCTCAATTTGTACTGGATCCGAGATCTGCCCATTGATCACTAACCAAAGGGATGGACTCCGATAGGCCGCTTTTACTCGAGCCAGAAATTTAGGCCCAAACCCCATCTTAACCATTGTGGCAAACAGGAAGCTCCACTCCACGCGGTCAAAAGCCTTTTCGGAATCAACCGCAAGAAGAAGGCCTGGGATCTCCTTAATCTGAGACTTCTCAATCAAGTGAATCACTCTCCTCACATTATCAGCTGTCTGACGCCCCTTTATAAAGCCCGCCTGATCGTTGTGTATCAGTTTGGGCATGAGGGGAACTAATCGGGATGCCAGGAGCTTCGTGAAGATCTTTGCGTCTACATTTATGAGTGCAATCGGTCGATAAGATCCACACTCCTCTGGATCTTTGCCCTGCTTATATATAAGCGTTACCTTGGCCTCCACCATGGAGGTCGGTAAGACACCGCACGCGCCAACACAATTGAAGAGCCTAGTTAGGTGAGGGATTAGAATCTCTTCATGATTCTTAAAGAACTCGGCCATGAAACCATCGGGCCCCAGGGCTTTATTTGGAGAGAGCTCGGAGATCGCTTTCCTGACTTCATCAGTAGTTATGTCCCCCTCTAGCTGATCCCACTCATCCCTCGAGAGGGCCGGGAGATCAACTCTATCCAGGTAAGCCTGCTGCAATGAGGGGTCAGAAGTACTTGACATATATAAGGAAGAGAAGAATTGACAGAACTCCTTCTCCATCGCTACGATGTCTGTAAATCTCTGGCCCCCCTCCCCCTTTATAGCTAGAATCTTCCTACGCTGTTCGTTCTTCCGCAACATTCGCGCTAGCAGCCTATCCGCCTTATTGGCTTTCATGTAGTGTATCTGCCGCAGATGTAGTAAGCTACGTTCGGCCGCTCAATTTGGAGAAGGTTCAATTGCCCTCTCAAAGTACAAACTTCCTTAGCGGCGGCCGGTGTGTGTTTAACGGCTAACCTTGCCATTGCTTCCTTGAGTCTCTCGCCCACCATCTCCTCCTCCCTCCTCAGCTCCCTCTCTCCCCTGGCTTTAATTGCCAAAATGTTCCCCCTTAACGTGGCCTTAAGAGCATCCCACCATATTTGTGGAGAAGTATCCTCCCAGGCATTCTTTTCCACATATTCCTCCAGCTCCCTATCAACTTCCCTGACCAGGACCGGATCCTTAAACAGTGCTGAGGGATAGCACCATCTCCACAGACCTGGAGGTCACCACGATCTTCGAAGAAGTAATGTCATAGGGGCATGGTCTGATATCGCTATGGGGCTGAGAGAGAGCTCCGCGATAAGCCCCAGGATAGAGGCCGAGGTCCAGATAAAGTCAATACGGGAGTGGGTTCTATGGACATAGGAGTAAAATGTGCATCCCCTGTCTTCCCCCTGTGTTTCCCTCCAAGCATCCACTAGGGCCAAGTTCTGAATTTTCTTTTTAAGGTCTCTCGAGGGCCCGCCCGCCGAACCCCATATGTCTCTGCTTCTATCCCTGGACGGATCCCAAGCCATGTCAAAGTCTCCAGTTAAGATTATACGCCCCCTGGCAAAATCTCTTAACCGGCCCAGAGACCTCTGGAGAAAGGCCTCTTGACCAGTGTTGGAAGCATACAGCGTGGCAACGGTATATACCTCTCCCCTGCCCTCCATCAGGAATGCCAGGTACCTTCCCTGATTATCTTTCTGTATAGACTTGATCGACAGGTCCAGCCCATCCCTCAGGGTGAGAATCACCCCACCCTTCTTACATGACTTTGTGGCCTGATGGAGCCGTCCATATCCCCAGAGCCTAACCCTCCATTGATCTCGTGTCTGAATGTGGGTTTCTTGCAAAGCAACTATATGTGGGTTCTCCTTTCGTATGTAGAGTTCTAACTTTCTCCTTTTAACTAGAGAGTTGAGCCCATTCACATTTAACAAAACTATCCTCAACTGGTCCATGCTAAATAACGATGCTGCTCAGAAGAACAAGGCCCCATACGCTATGCTTCTCACACTTTGTGGTATCCGGCCTCTTATATAGGGTCTGCAGTGTAGCCTGCTCGGTCCTCCTCTCTGCTCTTGAGGAAACCCCCCCATCCCTTTCCCCAACATCCAAACCACCCCCTGGGCGGGCCCAGCTGGCAACATGCCCCCCTCTTCTCCAAAAGACGAGAGGTGAGCCCCGAAAGTAACCCAGTATTCCCCAACGCAGGATATCCCAATCCCATTCCAAGACACGCTCCTCCTCCCCGCCCTGTCTTGAACCTTTACAAATGCATTTACTATCAAAAAGCTGAAACCAACAGAATGCTGTAGGTGCCCTCCCCGGACTGCCTTTGCTGGGCCTCTATGAGTGCAAAACCCCAGTTCCACCCGGGGTATCAACAGAGGAAGACTGAGTATGCGGACAGGCCCCCACCCTGTGAGCCATGATCCGCCATCCAGGTGGAGCGCTTCCTGGACCGCTTCCGTTTGACCGTGGCCTACTCCCAAGGCTTGCCCGATCTGTCGTGACCAGGAGGGATTCCTTGGTCTGCTAGTGAGTGTTCTTCAATACCCAGCATTTCCATGCCTTGGTCACAAGTCGTGATTTTGCGTTGCTGGCCTTCCCACACAAAGCCCAGCGCGAAGGGATGGAGCCACCTGTACCTGAGCTGTTTCTCCCGTAAGAAGTTCAAGACTGGCTGCATCCGCCTCCTTTTGTTGAGGGTGATTTGGGACAGGTCTTGGAATAAGAAAATCTCACCACCGTTGTAATATATGTGCCCAACTTCCCTCGCTTTTCCAAGGATCTTTTCTTTTGTCACAAAATTGTGGAAGGCCACAAGAACATCCCTAGGCCTAGCACCTGGCTACGAACAAGGAGGGCCCACCCGGTGAATCCTGTCGAGCTGAAAGACTGCAGCTGTGTCCCCCTCAAGGAGATCTTTGAAAACCGTCGTAAGGGTTTGCGCCAGATCCTGGTTCTGCACAGATTCTGGTAATGCCTTGATCCGTATGTTGCCTTTCGTGGAGCGATTTTCCAGATCCTCCATTTGAATCTCCAAGTTCTGGGTTAGCCTGCGCCAATGTTTCCAGTAGGTTCTCAGCTTTGCACGCATCCTCTGTCAACTCTTGAACGGCCCGTTCGTTGGTATCTACATGCTCTTCGACCTTACGGACATTCCGCTTTAAATCTTTCAGGCCCTCAGCCAAATCCTCCCTCAAAGTGTCCATCTGTTTCTGGCTCGCCAACGTAATTTTATCCCCCATTTTGCCAAGGAGCTGCCGAAGGGCTGAGTATGTAACATGCCCATCTTGACGGTCGTAGGTAGATCCTTCGCTTTGCCTATCCTCGCCATCCTCCGCTGAGAGCTCACTTCGGTGATGGGTTTCCTGGTCTTGGTCTTTGGCCCAGAATTTGGCCAAGGAGGTCTCGCAAACCCTTGCAGTGTTCTTGGAGGCCGAGGGGGGGTCACGGTGCCTATTCCTGGACATGGCGGGCCAACAGCTCTAAATTCCACCTCGGAGAACTCGAAATCTCCCTCTGCCACTCGGCATCCTAAAAGGCAGGAGGCTCGATGGTCCATCCCCCCACTGTGCTAAGTCCATGTAAGATCTCCCGAGCAGGCGCCAGCGCACCCCTCCACCTGGAGGAAGTCATGCTTCTTCGCCAGGCGCGGAACACCCACTCGCGCACTCCAGCTCCCTGCTGATATCGATGCGTGATCCAACAAACGAAAACTGCAGTTCCCCCAGGCCTGAGGGACCTCCACAGACCAAGTCCAGACAAGCCGCGGACCCCGCACCCCGGGTCAGCGACTACCTGTTCCAATGCGTCAATGCGTCACCTAGGGCGCCCCCTCCAATCCCCAGCAGATGCACAGCCAAGGTGTAGCGCTGGCCCACCAAGTTACAAGGGCCACATAGTCTCAAAATTGTCACTGGCTGCCCGAAGCGGGGATCGCCGGCCTAGGCAATCCAGCGCTGGAATGGAGCGGCCAGAGACAAAGTTGGAAGCCGGATCAATGAGGGCCACTCAGCTCACTGCAGCTCAACCTACTTCCCTTCCACGGCTCTCCGAGCCTCCCCTTGTCTCCAGCGGGCCCTCCAGAAAAGTGCGGCCGCCTCCATATCGGCCTCAAGAATGTGCGGCGTCTCCACCCGGCTTCACTCCTCCTCGCCGCCGAGCCGAAGCGTTCCTCCTACCGCTCCCGTTCATGGAGCGGTGCGTACCCTCAGGCAGAGAGTCTCCCAGCCGGATAATCAAGGTCTGCGCAGGGGAATCAGCCGCCTCCAGAGTGAGCGGCCGGGGCCGCCAAACGCACCTCCGACAGCAGTGCCGACTCCTCCACCCTTGGCCGCAGAGAGAGTGGGCCCGGCGGACACCTCCAGACTGGCTCTCCGACACCCTCCAGTTATACCGGCTGGCCGGATCTGTAAGCAGTGTCCCCTCGGCCCGCAGGGCAGGCGGATCGAAGTTCGGGAGCCACTCTAGGCAGCTCCAACACGGGCGGCGGCTGTCGCCCAAAAGCTCCTCCAACAGCAGTGATCGCCTCTCCGGCTGCCGATACCCAACCGCGGGCACAATTCTTTGCCGTTTCGCGGCCCTCCGTTCTGCCGGCATGCACCCCCTGCACTCTGGGTACGACTCCCCGCCGATATAGCTGCTATGTGAGCGCCGGGGAGGGCTATTTACTCACAATCAGCCGTTTCGGACTGCGTACAGGGCAGGAGCTCCGGGGACACAGTGTTCAAAGGGCGGCGGCCATCTTGGAATCCCGATGTGATATTTTTTTACTGCCCATTTATCTGTGATAAAGCAAGCACAATGTGTGTTATTACGTGGCTAGACTTGCATTTTGGTGCAGCCAGTCTAACAATTTCCTAACGGTGACCTGACATTTCTTTACTGGGCATCTATCTATGATAAAGAAAGCATGATAAGTTTTTTACATAGCTGGACTGGTATATTGGTGCAGCCAGTCTAGTTATAATATTCTGGTGTGGCGTGACATTTTTTTTACTGGGCCTCTATGATCAAGCAAACATGATAAGTGCTATCACTATTATTATTATAAGAAGACACCTCACATCATTCATATGGCATCATGGCCATGCACCCAGCGGGACGTCACCACCACAAGCTTTTTCAAAAACCTTTCCTGCCACTGTGACAAATCAACTTCTGGGGCAACAGCGGTCTAGGGATGAATATCATTTTCTAAACCATCAATCAGCCCATACTTCTAGTACACCAGAACGCATCCGAATAGATTGGAAACACAAGCAAATTATAAACCTCCTTGTCCAATTTTGGTAATGTGGACAGAATGGCAGGCTTATCTCCGAAAGGTCGTGGATCGTTGGTTAGTTACAACTCTGTGAAAATTCAATTATTACCCAATCATAATAGGGGCTGTCCAGTCAAGATTGTATACAAATAGCTTCTTTATTGTTATCACAACAGACAGTTCTAGCACATTACGAAATACAACTCATCCTGCAAATGAATGCCGAAGACAGACAGTTTCAAAGAAGGAAAAGGGGCGCTCTCTGGATAGTGACAGGACGGTAGTCGATATAGTAAATAATTGCAACAGTTCAAGGATACTTGGTTTCAGCACAAAGGGAGCAATGGGTTGTAAAATATCACTAGGGGCGTTCGAAGAAGGACCAGGGGACAGAACCACAATGTACCTTGTGCTGTAGGAGCTCATTGTGCTTGACATGGTCGAGTCAGTTTCAGGACGCTTTGCAGCTTCTGCGAGAGAGTTCAAGATGGGAGATAGCTGTGGGTATCAGGTAGTTCGGAGAGCGAAGCTGCATGGGAGGCTGCAGGCTGGCCTACATGGCAGCTCGGGTCAGGAATCGTCTCAGTGCTGGTCAGCGGTTCTGAAGCACTGGTTGAGGCGTCTGAGGCAGCTTTAGTGACTTGTCAACACGCTTCTAGCTTCTTCACGGGGCTCATGCCGTCCTTTAAGGTGGACATCTGAAAGCTGAGGAGTGTGTTGCAGGCAGTTGCCTTGTCCTTGGTTTCTGGTACAGAGACTCTCTGTCACTTCCCACCTAGGAGGCTTGCTGCAGAGCCTAGCCGGGCATGCTGTGTGTTGGCTGAATACCGGTTCTAGAGCTGCTGGAGGATCCTCTGGGTTCGTTAGCTCCCTCTGGTTCCTAGGAAATGTTTAGGGGAGGAATCCTGCTTCCCTCTTGGAGGTCCTGCCCTTCCTTCACTGGTGAAAGTTGTAAGGCAGACTGTACATTTGGCCATGGTCCAATGTTGAGTTCTTCTTGTTACTCCTTGCAAAGTCTTCATGTGGTCTGCCAAAAGAGTGTCTCAGCCCTCAGGGATTGGTGCAGGCTAAGCCTACCTTAATGAACCAATCCTGTGTCCCCATCAACAATCTCCTGTATGCGTGAGGTCATAACCATAGTGCTTTGTAACAGAAAAGTTAAAGGGGTGAAAACATGTAATACTAATTCCCACCCATCTTCCTGTCTGTTGTGGATCAAAGGGTCCTTCTGCTTAATGGAGCTCTCTGTGGTTCCTGATTAAAAGCAGCAGGTCTCCCTTGAAGCTGCGGCGAGACCAGACTTTCTGGCTCTTTGAAAGCACATGCTCGTACCGTCTGAATGGGGTCCCCCTGTGGGGATGACTACAGTAAACATACAGTCCCAGACATGACAATTAACTGTAAATCGATATTGAGGGAGGTAGCTGGCATCAGGTTGACACAGTTGCATATGAAAAGTTTTGGGGGTTTCTGGTCTCCTTTGTTAGCCTCTGTAGCCAGACCCGATGTCAGCCTGTTTTAATTATTTTCTGACTAGCATACAAATCCCTGCCACCAGCTACATGGCTCAACAAAATGACATGGCAGCTCCATGGAGACTTTGATAGTTAATTAGGCTGGCCATGGCAGGGGGAAGGTTTGGCCCTCTCCCTTCTGGACAACTATATATCTCAGAGGGGGTGGGAGGCTGCGTCTGTAGGCTGTGTACACCTACAGTATACAGGTCTATGCGTATGTTGTGCGGTGAGCATAGGAAAATGTGTGCAGATTAGCCCCACACATTTTCTGGAGGTTGATTTACCATCATTCAATTTAATTTATAATTTAAAAAAAAGCTTGGGCGAGCGCACACCCACTGTGCAGATGGTCACATTCCTCACAGCCACTTCCCGCTCTGCCCAATGGACACAGTCACTTTTGACCGCTTCTACAGACCACCCAAGCCCCACACCTTCTTCATTGAAGACTTCACTGACTTGGCACACCCTTGTCTCTCACGCATGCCAACCCCAATTTCTCAGCGACTTTAACATCCTTGGCAACCAAGACAATGAAGGAAGATCTCCCCTGCCTAGTCGCCACTCTGAACCTCACATAGCAAACGAAAGACCCAACTCACAGGAAAGGTAATATCCTCAATCTCATCATCACCGCCCTGCCCAGCCGACATTACAGCTTTCGAATTCCGCTACAATGGTTGGACCATCTGGCAATCCACTTTGACATTAGACACACAGCACCACACCAGTCAACCAAACCCACTATCACCTATGATGGCATATTTGGCCAAGAAGCATACTCGTGCTCTGAGCAAAACTATCCAGCTCCTGGTGAATGCCTCACTTGTACAAGGTTCTTTTCTGGGTGAATTAAAAAAAGTCCTATCTAACTCCACTCTTAAAAAAGCCCTCTCTGGATCAGAATGTATTAGTTAACTATCGGCCAATTGCGGGTCTCTTGTGGCCTGCAGAAATCCTGGAGAAGGTTGTTACCTCCCAATTACGCGTTTTTCTGGAGGATAATGACATTCTAGATCTTTATCAATCGGGATTCAGAGCAGGCCACAGGAGAGAGACCGCATTACTTACTGTCTGGACGACCTCTTAGAGACTGCCGACAAAGGAGCTATCAGGGCATGCTTGATTTGTCGGCAGCCTTAGACACAGTGGATTTCAGTATACTCCAAACCAGACTTTCAATTTTGACAGAGATGTCTGACTTAGCCAGTCAATGGTTTATATCTTTTCTGTCTAATCGTGTGCAACAGGTTAAGGCAGGTCCATACCTGTCTGAACCCCTGCCTATAAGTTGTGGAGTCCCGCAGGGTTCATCCCTGTCTCCAATACTGTTTAATTTATACATACATCTACTACCTAATATATTTGCTCAATTCAGCCTGTGTTACCATTCATATGCGGATGATGCGCAAATATAAGTACGACTAACACAGCCAGTGGAGGCAGTCGAGCTCATATTAAAATGTGCTGAAAAATTCAAATTTGGATGCAGGATAACAAACTCCAATTAAACCCTTCTCAAACGGAGAGTATTTTCTTTGGCCCTAAAAAGAAATTGAGCAACAAATTGACTCAATACCTTTTCCAACATTGTTTGGCCTGGCTGCTGACTATACTCAGACAGTAAAAAATCTTGGTGTTATCTTGCAATCTAATATAAGTTGTAATTTACAGGTAAACAAGATAATTAAGGCATGTTACTATCAGATGAAAAGTCTCAAACCACTACTCTCGCTCATTTCTGAGAAGGACCATCCTATTGTGGTGGGATCCACTATCAAACGACAAGCTGGATTAATGTGATGCCCTATTAGTTGGACTACCTAAATACCAACTTCAGCGGCTTCAGGTTACACAGAATTCTGCAGTGAGATTGATATTCTCATTGCTTTGGAAAATGTCGGTATCAGGCTTCCGGAGGAGCCTTCATTGGCTCCCAGTGCAGGAGTGAATGCAGTTTAAATTGTTGTACATCATTTTTAAATGCATTCATCGCCCCTGCCTATCTAAAATTGTAAACCACTGACCCTCTTGTGCACTGCACTCAATGGATAAAGGTCTGCTGGTAGTCCCCTCTTCTAGAACTACCATTTGGGGTGGCAGACAATTCTGTGTTGGAGGCCCTCGAGAATGGAACACTCTGCCGATACACTTACGTCAAATAAATTCCCTAACTATCTTGCGTAAGCATCTGAAAACGTATTTATTTTCATAGTTTTCTGACCTATTTGGCATAGTTTAAGTTGTTGGAACTATATTAATCCATCGGCACTTAGGTGCAGTTAGCTGCTGCTTTCTCTTTGAGATATGCACATTACAAATTCAAAAATCAAAACAAAATCATTGGAACACCCAGCAAACAACTCTTCAGATCATTCAACAACTTCCCTGTGGAGGATCTTACAGAACACCTTGCCAACCTACACTTCACATCAGGGATATACCTCTGACAAACCAGGACTGTGACTTGCCTCTCCAAGAACTCAACATCAACCGCCATTCCCCAGTGAAACACTGCACCCTCAAGCTGGAAAAAATGGCTTTGTTTTGGCCCTTGTTTCTGTGCTCTGTTGCAAGGGTCAACGCATTGCTGTGCCTAAGCAATCGTGTTTGTTGAGGGCAGCTTTTATTTTGTGCAGGATGCCCCAAGGACAGCATGTGTGCACTGCGTCAGGTGCACACAGGCAATTGGTTAATCCTCTCTAGGTCCATGACAATGGGTGTTTATCCTTTGGTCATTCGCTTTTTATCTGCCAGCGCATGTTCCACTATCAGGCCAATGGTATTGCTCTAGATACTGCGGGCTAGCTAGCTTGTCCTTCGTTTTAAGTCTTGGGATTTATGCTTCTCTTGTGACTGGTCCTTTCAATCCAGGCCCTCAGACGTTAGGGATCCATGGACATTCATGGATAGGTTTCGATCATTTACCGAGCCAGAGATCTGGCCTGGCTGTCAGAGCCAAACAAGAGCTGAGTCAAGAAACCAGCCCCAACATTTTAGGCACAGAATATTTTGAACCCCATTATGGCACTTGACCAATGACCTCATCTTCTCTGCTCTGGTTGGTACATGTATGCATTAATGTTTGGGCTTCAAGTAGGAAAACAATACTGTTTATGGAGATGACTTGAAAATAGACAAATCAGATACTACTCTTAACATGGTGCTCAGTGTGCCTGCGCTTGTGTTCTGATGTTTGTATGGTAGCTGGGTGGAGGAGACTCACAGGTATGGAGCTCTGGGTGCAGGGGAGGGAGTGGTATTGTTGGATTGTGGCACCAGCTGGTGGTATTGGGATAAGGCCGGGGAGAGAAACTAGGGATGGGGATTCATGGGGGCCAGCACCAGTGTTTGGATGGTGGTAGGGCCTGGGGTAAAGAAACAGGGATTGAACACTTGAACCTGGTGCTAGTGGCAAGCGCTGGATGGTGGAATGGGGGTGGGTGGAACGCTGCTTCCGGAAGAGAGCACACACTTTATGTTCCCAAGTCACCACCACTCTGCAGTCTATTCCAGGTCCACGACATGTCTAAACTTGGAAGAAATCAGACTTAGGGCCTCATTACGAGTTGCCCGATAAAACCGGGTTCATTACCGGCATGCCGGAATGAGCGTGTCCGTGCACGTATGAACCCGCTAATTGCGGGTCATCACGAGTGCGCGAGCACGCGCGTTCCCCCATGTGGTAGTGGTAATACCGCCATGCCGGTAAAGGGCCCCCAAGCCCCCTATACCGGCATCGCGGGGCCCGCCCATTGCGCTACCGCCTCACACTAACCAGTAAATACCGGCACGGTAATACCGTCATGTTATTACCGTGTTCGCAAAAAACGGACCCGGAAATTACGTCATCGCGCAGGAACGGGAAATGGGCCGGCGGCCATCTTTAAAAACACAATCCATTGCCATCCTCCATTACTACCACTACACCCGTGTTGTTGAGTGCCAAAACACAACCAGGATGTCAAAGGCCACTGGAAAAAGCTCACAAAGGAAGAGGAAGCAGCGCTTTTCAGATGCAGAATTGACAATGCTAGCGGACACCCTACAACAGCATGCTGACATAATCCGAAGCACGGACCTGAAGCATGCGGCCCAAACGCGTAAAAAACAGGTGTGGCAGGAGGTTGCGCAGAGGGTAACAGCATTGGGGTGCACCCCAAGGAGTGTCCGGGATTGCAGAAAGCGCTGGGACGACCTACACCTCCGTGTCCGGAAGATCCTTGCGGAGAACCGGAGGGCCGCAATGGCGACAGGCGGTGGCACACACTCCCCTGTTAAGCTCACCACATGGGAGGAGATTGCAAGTGGATTCATCGATCCAGAATCCATAGAGGGGATCGGAGAGCAGGAGTTCGGGGCAGCTACAACAACAGAGGAAGGTGAGTGAACCATCACATCCATCAATAACAAAACATGATGTGACACAAGTGAGGTGGGAGTCCGATTAGCAAGGCAATTCCTTTACCCAAGGCAACATCAACTCACCAACAGAATACTGATTGCCACCCCCTGCACCACATGCATGCTGCGTGAAATATGTAAACCCAACAGAGGTGCAACATGACCCATCCATGCCCATGTCCCCCCCCACCTAGACAATCCATTGCCACCAGCTATGCAATCATTGCCAACATGTCCCCTCAGTACACCAAATGCCACACAACAGAAATGAAATCATGCCTGAATGTATCAAGATATTACACTGCAACAAATCACAGCTGCCATTTGGCAATCTCACTGATGACCTGCATCTCTTCTATCCGCCAGGTACCGATGAGGAAGGTGGAACCCAGGACAGGGGGTCAAGCACATCCAGTGCACGCAAGGGGACCAGGGCCACCGCAACCCCCTCCTTTGCCTGCGACCACTCCCAGTGTGCCACACAAGGCATCATCTCTGCAGGGTGCACCTGCTGCAATAGTGCCAGCTGTACCACCGGCCACCACGGACGTCGTGTCCACAGAGGTGGTCGAAGAGGCCGAAGAATCTTTGGGATTGCCCAGCCCAACACCCATTGGCACCCCCTGCCCCCCTGTGGAGACAGAGAGCCTGGATGACCCATGTCTCCATGACTCTGACCTAGGAGATTCGGACATCGGCATTTTCGCGGACGACAATGCCCAGGACGAGGGCCCCACGCAGGTGCCTGCCACCACCCAGCCTTCCACCACCCAGCCTTCCACCACCCTGCCTTCCACCACCCTGCCTTCCACCACCCTGCCTTCCACCACCCCACCAGCCACTGGTACACCTGCGACAGAAACCACCTTTGAGGTCCGTCTTGCAAGGGTGGAGGCCCGCCAAGACGAGATGCTGCAGATTATGCGGCAACAGGTCGTTGCCGGTAATGAGGCCATGAAGGCCATAGCCACGGCCATTGCTGCAAATACAGCTGCCGTGGAGGCGTCCACGTCTGCATTCAGGCAGTGCATGGGGTCACTGACCGAGGCCCTACTAGCCAACATCAGGCAAGTGCAGCAGCCACACTATGGGTCTGCAAGGGGATTGACAATTGACACATCCACCACGTCAACACCTTCCACCTCTGTTCAATCTAGCCCTGTCCGCTTAACGCGCAGGAGTGCACAGTGCATGGCCATGGAACCCCCAGACCCCAAAGACGCCAAAAAGTGACTTTCTGAAAATTGGAAAAAATGTGAGGAGTAACATTGGTGAAGGCAACACTGTTTGTTGCGCACATGGGGACATTTGGGATCTGTGGGTTGGGTGAGGGAGTTTGTTTTGGGATTGTGGGAGGGGGGAGTGGGCACAGTTTTGCACTTTCATATAATACACAAGTTTTCTGGAGAACAATCCCTGGCTGGACATTGTAATTTTTGGTGTGCATCCATTTAATGTGTTACGGTGTTCAGTGTCCAAACTACAACATTCCCTTTGTGCATGTTCACATTGGCCCAGTGTCTGACTGACAAAAGTCATTCATGGTCCCTGTGTCTTAAAAGTATTTGTCAATTAGTGCTTGGCGTACAGCATGGCCGTCCCGTGCATCACGTACTGGCAGGGGGGCTCCTTCGCCTCCATCTCCATCCCCTTCATCCTCACTCGGGTCATGCATGTCAATGTCAGGTGGCAGTGGTACATTCCTTCGGACGCACATGTTGTGCAGCATGACACAGGCCATGGTGATCTTTGCCACCTTCTCAGGCCTATACAGGAGTGCCCCACCAGACCTGCTTAGGCAGCGGAACAGCGCCTTCAACAGGCCAAAGGTCTTCTCAATCACAACACGGGTTCGAGTGTGCACACGATTGTACTCCTCTTCATGGCTGTTCTGCAGGTTCCTCACAGGGGTAAGTAGCCACGGCCTCAAGGGATATCCTCCATCACCTGCAAGCAGATACAAATAGGTGTGTGTCACTCTGAACTGACACCTTCAGGGAGCACGGTCATGGCAGCAGCTATTAGTTGTGAGCATGCACATGTCCCTGTACGTGTACCAAATAGTCACCTATATGGAATGTATACTGTAAAGAGGTGTGGAACACTGGATGGGGTTGAATAGATGATGCAGGGTGTAAGCATGCATGCTGAGGCAGATGTGCTGTGGCAGTGCGACAATGTTTAGCCTCCAAATCATGCAGTATACTGTTTGCTATGCATGGTCACACTGGCCGCATTGGCACAGTTGCCATCCTATTCAGTCATGCATTGCTTGCCATCACCATGGTGGCCTGGTTGTGCCTCTTACTTGTTGTCATCCATTTGCATCATTTGTGATACGTGGCCCAGTGATGTGTCATTTTCAGTTTGGCTGTGTCAGGTGAGGAGTGTTTAGCTCTCCATTCATTCTACACTCACTGGCTATTGCCACCCAGGTGTACTATCCCCCCCCTTTCCCACCCAGGTGTACTATCCCCCCCCTTTCCCACCCAGATGTACTATCCTCCCCCTTCTGCATCCGCACACATGAGTACCCCACAGCATGGCCATGGGCCTGTTGTGCAACTCAACGAGCAGCCAGGCATGTGGTCCAGCATGTCGCTCCATGTGACGGGGTAGCGTGGAGTTGCACAGTACCATGGCATCATGTGTGGATCCAGGAAATCGGGCGCAGCAATGAGTGATGATCTTGCTGGAGTCACATACCATTTGCACATTGATGGAGTGGTATTGCTTGCGATTGCGGTACACCGCCTCTGTGGCATGGGGGACTACCAATTCCACATGGGTGCAGTCGATGGCACCGACACAATTGGGCATGCCTGCCAGTGCATGGAAGCCTACTTTGGTTTCGGCTATCTCCTGGGCAGTCCGTGGTAGGGATATGTGGGTGCTTGCGTGCTTCAGGAGGGCATACAGCACTTGGTTCAGCATGCGTGAGAATAGTGGTTGTGAAATGCCATGCAGCTGGCCCACTGTGTGTTGGTAGGTGCCTGTGGCCAGGAAGTGTAGCACAGACACCACCTTCAGTAGTGGGGGGATGGCAGTGCGTATTTGTATGTGGCTGGCAATGTCGTCCTGTATCATGTCCACTATGATGGTGATGGTGTCACGGTCCAACCGGTACAGGGTGTGGATCTGCTCAGGGGTTAGGTTGAATGGGCTGGGTCTGGTGCGAGGGATTGGTGGCTGCCTACGAGGCGTTGGTGGCTGCGCTGGTGGTAATTGCTGGGCCTGTCACACCCTCCTTCTCCTCCTGCGTCTCCTTTGTGCTGCCTGTTCTTGCTGCTGTTGTTGTTGTTGTTGTTGCTGTAGTTGTAGCAGTATAGGCATGTCCTCCTGCGCCATGATTGCAAATGCTAGTGGTAGCATTTTGGTGTAGGAAGGGGTGTGGTGTGTGGGTGTGCTCCTTTTGTACTGGCCCACTCTGCATTGCCTACACCTGGGGGGGGGTTGTGGTGTGTGGGTGTGCTCCTTTTGTACTGGCCCACTCTGCATTGCCTACACCTGGGGGGGTTGTGGTGTGTGGGTGTGCTCAGTTCATACTGGCACAGCCTCCTTTGACTCCACCTGTGGGGATTGTGTGCACCTGCGGCAGCTGCCTTGTATCTTGGTTGCTGTTTGCGGGTGGTCCGCGATGCCTGTTTTTCCGGCATCATGCAGCCCGTTGTTACCGTGTTCGCGATGCCGGTATTTGCATGTTTGCGTGGGTTGTGATTACCCCCTATTACCGGCATGCCGGTATTTACTACCTGAAGAGGCGCGTGGACGCGCCTATGCCGCTATTAGCGGCACCGTAAATAATGGTGCCGTTCATACCTGGGTTTGCGGGTCAGAATGCTACGGAACGTTAAATGATGCCGGTATTTACATACCGGCATCATTTTTCCCTTATCGGCATGACTCGTAATGAGGCCCTTAGAGAGGTAATGGGGAAAAGGCCCCTCCCATCATCCTCTTTAAGGCTGATCTATAGCCTCCCTGACCTTCTCTGGCCATTGGATATCCATGATTTGACCGAGGTGCAAAATATCGAATTTGAAATTGCCAAATGCGTGAAAAGCTGAATTCGAAATGTGCCCCTCGGTCAAATCATGTTCCCCCACCCGCCCCCCTACTTACATGTCATTTTGTGCCGTCGACTCCTCCATCCCTCTGCGACGCTGGTTGCCTTCACTAAGGTGGATGGGAACCGGCGCAGCAGGGTCCTCTTCTGTTCCCCAACTTTATTTTCCTGGGAGCGGGGGACACCCCTGCAGGCCCTGATGCCATTATAGCAAACAAAGGTGCGGGTGATACCCCCGCAACCGCTGCTCCCATTGTTCACTATAAGGGGACCGCTTGGGATATTTGTTCGAAATTTTTGGTTGTTCGAAATTTTAGTTCAGCTGAAATTCGAACAAATTTCCCATTCGTTTTTTAAAATTCATATATATCTACGGATACCCTAGCCATTGAATGAGCGGTGTGTGGGACTGTGGAGTGAAGTGGCAGGAAGTCAGGCTGCAGGTGCTCCTGTATGTGTATGGTGTGCGCATCAGTTAAATATGCTTTCAACTTTTTTCTTTAATTTAAACTTTACTGGCGAGCGGCAAATAATAGGTATATATTCAGTGAAAAACGTTAGTTAGGACATAGTTAAGATTTTCTGCGTCATCACAGCAAAACCCATTAAAATTCGGCAGATCAGTGATGTGACGATCATCTTAACTCGGAGTTCCAGCCCTGTAGATCACCCCCATAATGTCACTTTTGATCTCGTTGTTGATCCCTGCTGTGATCTCACATATGGGCTGAGTAATTGGCCGGGACTCAAGGTTTAGACGATTGACACCGAATTTGATGAATTTTGTTGCGAAGATTCGGATAATCTTAACTATGTGTAGCCTTGTGACTTAATGATGACAGACTCTTCCTACACAATCTGCTCATGTGAATTTATCTGTGCGATATCATTTGCTTATTAATTATGGTAATAAGGTTTCACATGTAAATATTACTAATTATGTACAAACGAAAAAATGTATATGTAAATATCTTATGTCTGTAAATATGTGTAATATTATTTATGCCAAACCATTGTTTTCTATAGTTGTCTGTGGTAACCCTGTAATGCGTATTACCTGCTTTCCAGCGCCCAGATACCTACTGGTTTGGCGCGCGCTACAAATGCTAAATAAATATAAAATATGTCCTAACTAAAGTTTTTTCACTGAATTTCCAGGCTTTTGTTATGATATATCTTCTCCAATTAATTACCTTTGATCATGGCCAGTTGCCCCGACGTACAGTCGTGACCCTTATCCCCGAGCCTTATAACTAACCAGATCCCACTAGATATGACCTTCGGTCATGGGCACTGTCCACATTGCAAACATTAGGCAAAAGGACTGTGGGCCACTGGCCAAGGTCTTCGGCTTCCAGCCGTGTCCACTGTCCCCATTGCACCAAATAGAGTAAAATACCTTGGCCATTGCCAGTGAGCTGGGCTACAGTCAATATCCCATAGTCAATATTTGTTTATTTATTTGGCATTTGTATGGCTCCTATACATACACAAGTGTTTCCAGACGCCACTTACAATTAAATTACAATATCCTACTAACAATTAAATTATCCGATCTCAATGGCCATGCGCACTAGCCCTGTTGCACCCTGGTCATCCTATATATATATATATATATATGTTTTCAAAAGAACTGGCTGAACATCAGTTAAGTGAGGAGCATGTTGTTGTACCCTTATTTTTAATTTGCATTTGGTGCTGCCCACGTACCACTTTTTACATTTGCACATCAGAATATATACTACGTATTCAGTATCAGATGTGATTTTTTCATTGATATATTCAGTTAATTTTGTTATTGGATGCTCAAAAGTGGTGCAGTTCTTAGCAAATTTACACATATTGCATCTTGTGCATTTGTTAAAACCTTTCTTCCGATTGGTCAACCAGGCACTCGTATCCTTAGCTACTTCTTTATCCATAAAACTGTGGACCAATTTATCCTTGATTGAAGTATTTCTTCTGTAACTGATGTCTGGATGTTTTTTTAGCAAGCCACCAATTTCCTTGTTAATAGTTAAAACTTTCCAATGTCTCTGTAACCCACGTTTCAATTCTGTTGTCTGGCTGCCATACGTTAGTATTAGTCGTACTTCCTCGTTCTCATTAATCATAGCTTTTTCTTTGTCTGCCAAGAGAATTTGTCTATCATGACTTCTGGCTTTTAAATACTATATTGTTGACTCGTGATAGAAAATCCTTTGTGTCTTTGAGATAGGAAGGTAATGAGGAGACGAAGGGCAAAAGAGTTTCATCTATGAATTTCAACATGTTCTCCAACACTGACCCCACTAGGGAAACAATCGGTCTTCCCAGTGTTTTTTTGCTGTTCTTATGTATTTTCAGAAGAAAATATATAGTTGGTGTGATGGAGTTGGTCGTTTGTAGAAATTTGCAATTTTATTCAGTTAGAATGCCTTTCTGTTCCCAACCTGCTACAAATTTCTTTACCTTCTCTTCTAATGCTTTTGTTGGATTTTTTCCACATTTTTCATAGCATTTTTTTATCATTTAACTGTTTGTATGCCTCTTTAACATCGTTTTCACGAGTTATTAGGACAATATTTCGTCCTTAATCTGAGGGCTTAATCACACATTTTGTTAGGTTGCACAGTTCATTAAGGGCCATTCTGTCCTTCATGGTCAAATTGCTTCTCTCTTTATATCCTTTGTTATGTCTGAGCTTTTTAAAGTCCTCAATTACAAGTGTTTGGAACGCTTCTATGTTGTTGGCGGTGTTAACCATAGGATTGAACTTTGATTTTTGTTTCAGTTTACTTTTTACTGTCCAATCCGTTCTGATGTCCAACTCTTGAAAGTCAATTGATTCCATCTCTTGATCATCATTGACTGTTCGGCCTTTTTGGAGCTCAACTAAGTCAGCGAGAACCCCCATTTCAGAAATGGTAATATCTGTTTTACCTTCCGGTAATATTTATTTCTGTGCCTTGAAATCTGTGATGGCAAAGAATTTTTTCAGACGTAATTTTCTAATATACTGGTCGAAATCAATCCGAGTTTGTACATAGTTGAAACTGGCTGTTGGACAGAAATTCAAACCCATAGTCAGCAACTTTGTTTGATTATCGGTCAAATTGTGATCCGACAAGTTTATGATCTTAAAACTTGTCTCAATATCGTCACTTGCTTTTTCTAATTGCCAGAGCGCAGCGATCTGGCCGGGGTACTCTTCGAGGCGTTTGTTTCCCCTCTGCCCCCTCCTCATTTTTTTGGCCTCCTCCGCCTCTGCCTTTTGCTGATTTTCCACCTCTTACTTGTTTTTGTTTTTTGCCATCTTGGCAAAGCAGTCTCATTTCGTCTAAAAAATTTAGACGTGTGCTTGACTCTTCATTTTCGCTAACAGTCACATCTGATTCTGATGCTGAGGAGATAGATCCGCTGTCACCATCCTTTGTCACTGATGTCATTTTTTCAACCGGGATTGATGTCTGTTTTAGTTGCTCGAACCTTTTGGCAAATGTGTACACTCTGCCTTTCTCGTAATCTTTCTTATCTCGCAGGAATTTCCTCTGTTTTATTTCTTCTTCATAGTTGGCCATGTTTTTCATCATGCTGTTTTTCAGTTTTTTTGCCTCCTCACTTTAAGGTATCACCTTCAGTTTATCCTCCATTTCCTGAATTTTGTCCAACAGTTTAACCCTGTCAGTGCCGGCATATTTTACTAGTATCTTTAGAAAAGTTTTGGAGCATCCATTTGTCGCTTCGCTCCATTCATGGAGCATTTCCGGGTCCTGTTCTTCGAAGGAGGGAATGGTTAAGATTCTTAAACCTCGTGGTATTCTTCCGACATCAATATCATTTTTCAAGGAATGCTCCTCCCACCATTTACTGATTTCTTTCTTTTTGTAACTTTTCCAATTCTTTAAGTAAAGTGATTTCATTATTGTCCTGAAGTGCCGGTATGTTTTTGGGTTGTTTATGGCTGATGTTCAGTGTTTCATTAAATAAATCTAGGGCTTGTGCCCTTCTTGTTGCTTCTTTGTGGGCTTGGGAATCGGCCATGTTATGCTCTGTGTTAAACAGTCTGGTTAACAAGCTGGTATCATTAGTGTATTGGATTCCAATGTTTTGTCGGAAAAAATGACTTTTACGTTCTGTGAAGGAACCAACTGCACTTCTCTCAGTCGATCGTGCCGGTTGTGGGTTTATGCAAGGCTGAATAATGTTACTTTTGTTTAAAAGTGCTGCGCGGCAAAAGCAGTTACGGGACGGGGAAGACAAGACTGACTCACCCAGCTTCACTTTTCCGGCGCGTTCTCCAACGTGCAGGTCAGATCCGCCGCATTGAGTTTTGCCTCGACTGCCACCGATAGCGATACTGCATCCTTTGCCTCACTTTATAAACAGTCAGAGCTGCTCCAGGACATCTGTCTTTCTTCTCGTGATGATTGCCGTATATATTTCATGTAGGCGTTTATCCCAACTGCGGTTGTTGCCGTTTCAATTGCCCATGAAATGACTGTAATTTTACTTAAAAATTACGACGGAAACGGCTTGCATTGATGATGATGAAAAACCAAGGTGCCATTTTTTTCATCCATGAAAAGCCACGGTTGCCGCAGTGCAACATGGGAGATATATAAAGGTTTTGTTGGGACTGGGGTAACCCCATTCTCCATCACATTTTTTTTAAACTACTGGACGGATTCACACCAAACCAACAGAAGACCAATCGGCGACATGCCATGCCCAATTTATTTCTTATTTGATGCAAAAAACGTCCAGCATTTGATTGCACTCTGGGTGTTCAATGGAAGCAGTAAATCAAAGAGATGCTGCTCTGTTCATCAGCCTTTACTGGGAGCGAGTATTTGGGCAAGATCTGCCACTTAGGTGTTCTTGAATGCAATTTCCTTCTTCACAAAAGGACCCTGTGAGAAGACATCACTGTGTTACTACCATTGATAGTGTTGCTTAGTACAGTCATCATTGGAGTTTGTGTGGGAACAGGCGCAAAAGTATGCGCTGGGTCACACTCCAAACTCCTAGTTACTTAGATTCAAGTGTCATGTTCAACTATTCCAAAAGTACTCACTTATAGTATTCTTTTATCTGCTCCAAAATGAGTGATATCTGCAGATTCCCTTGGACTGACCTGTCTGTAACGAGATACCCGAATCTCCATTAGTGTGTTTTAGATTAGCCGTAGGCGTGTCTATGATGACTTGTAAAAATAAGAATAAATAGGCATACCTGTGGGACTACGGTCCCCTCAGAAACGAGATAACAATCCCCGTTGGCATGGGTAAATCAGTTCTCACTGTTGCACTGTAATTCGTGTCGCCAGAGCTGTTATAATGGGCTCCTTCGGGATGAAGCAGCTCCTATTAGAAATAATATGGGTCTAAATTATGGTCCCGCTGAACTACAGACTTTAAATATGCTTAATAGCGAACTTTGAAAACAATTCAGGTGTAAAACCTACATCACGCGAACGTGCCACATGCAGCACGGAGCATGAAATGCGCCCGGCTGGTGCACGAGAGCCGCGTTAGTGTTCGACTGCTTCCTCCGTCGGCGGACGATCTGTCTAGGACCAAGCTGCAAATTCTCCCGACTACTACGACCGAGTGGCGGGTACTGTGAGTAAACACTGTACCTTGCTGGTTACTCCCTCTAATCTACACTGCACATCTAGTGCGTTACACTTCAATACCTGATACCTCAACCTCCATTTTGGGTGAGTGTCAAAGTACTCACCCAGAACAGTGTAGATTCTGCAAAGTAGTCACGTGATACGCGTGTTACGGTCACGTGATTTGTATTTGATAGATGCTAATATTTTAACCATCTACATGAATCGAAGTACTCACCCAGGAGGGTGCCGATTCCCCAATTTGATAATGTGATGAACATGTTATAGTAACATGGTTAATATTAATTAGATGCAGATAGTATAACCATCTATATGAATAAACACTGTGAATGTGCTGATGTCGGCTATATTTTTTAAATGTTGATTATAAATCAGCTGAGAACCTTTCTTTCATAATGTAATCTATGCGTTACAGTTTGGTTATCGTGTGAAACAGCCCTCAACATGTATTTCTAATGCTGCGCTCAAGTGGGGACATGTTAAATGCGTATATTATACTAAATCCCTTATTTTAGACCTCAATGTAGTGATTCAATTGCAGCAAAACGAATTTATGTACATCTCTTGCTAATATACATTATCTTAATTAAACCTGCCTCTTATTCGAAACAACAGCATTATCACATCTCCATAGAAAAGCGCCATATCTTAGTTGGCATATACAGTGATGTTATCAATTTCTGCTTCAGTACTACCATATGGGTTCTCGGATAACTCAATAGACAGAGCAAATCCAATATTGATAGATGACAAACCATCTGGTCTATACATGTATTTTCATTGACATTAGTACATAAAAACATCAAAGCAAGCGAGCAAACTGTTTGGTATTAAAGAACAAGTAACAACTTGATTTTCAAAGGTAACAAGATAGATCCCAATCTAAATTCATCCCACGGGGCACATTGAATCGAGCTTCTCTATCCAATACACTTCTCTCTGTTGTAACAATTTAATTTGGTCCCCACCCCTTCTGGGTAAAGTCACATGCTCCAGGATTATAAACTTGACTTGTGCACCTGTATGTTTGTATTCTTTAAAGTGCATAGTCACCGGGGATTTAGGTGAAGATTGTCTGATGTTCGACTTGTGTTCTCCCCATCCAACGTTGGCCTTCCTGCCCGTCAGGCCTACATAGAAAAAACCACATGGACATTTCAACCCATAGATTACATTCATAGTGTCACATGTGGACGTGTGTTTTAGTGGTATTGAAAACCCTTTATGAGGGTGATTTACTTGGTTGCCTTGGATCACATTATGGCAACAGCTACAATTATTGCATGGCAGTGTTCCCTTGTGGATCTTTAATGTATCTTTCTTGTGACTGAAATCTGATTTGATCAAAGAATCACAAATACTCCTGCTCTTGCTGTAAGCAAAGAGTGGTGTCGTTGGGAAGAGACTTGCCAAATTTGGGTCAAGGGTTAACAATCCCCAATTCTTCTTTAGTATTTTTTTCACTTGATTGCTCTGCTGTGAATAGGTGGTAACATATACTAATTCTGTACCTGATTTCTTGGTACTTGGCTTCAATGCTGATTCTCTCATACTCTTGACCTTATCTGCCTTTGATTGTAGTTTTTGAGAATCATATCCTCTTGCCAGAAATTTCTTGGTGAGATCCACCAATTTTCTTTCAAGTTCTTCCTCTTCTGAAATTATTTGCATATACCTAAGGAGCTGGCTCAGTGGAATGCTCTCAATGGTATTCTTAGGGTGAAAGCTTGATGCCAGTAGTATACTGTTCCGGTCGGTACTTTTTGTATATACTGTGGTTTCTAGGCGATTCTCTTTGTAATATACAAGAACATCTAAAAATTCAAGTTGCTTCTTGCTTGATTTGTGCGTGAATTTGATCCTGGGTGATAGTGTGTTCATCCAATCAAAGAAACTATTCAATTCCTCGTTTGTACCTCTCCATATACCGAAGAGGTCATCGATGTATCTCGCAAAGAATTGTAGTTTTCTGTCCCATAGGGTACTGTTTAGAATCTGTGTTTCTTCTATGGATGCCATATAGATGTTTGCGTAACTTGGGGCAATGGCGGCCCCCATTGATGTCCCAGAGGTTTGTAGGAAGTATCAATCTTCAAATTTAAAGAAATTATTATTCAGGATAATCTTGAGAAGTTTCAAAACAAAAACCTTGTCGGATTGGACATTTTGTGTGGTATTCAAAAGCATCCATTCCACTGCTTCTAGACCACTCTGGTGTGTAATATTAGTGTATAAACTTGCCAAATCCATAGTAAACAGGATGTCAGTTTCTTCAATGAATGTGGAAGCACTGAGTTTCCTCAAAAAGTCGTTCGTATCTTTGATGTAGGTGGTGATCGTCGGCACCAATGTTTGTAGGATCTTGTCAACATATTGTGCTAGAGGTTCAAGTAAGCTGTTGGAGGCCGCTATGATTGGTCTTCCGGGAGGATTATGTAAATCCTTATGAATTTTTGGAAGAATATACAAAACCGGCGTGATAGGGTGTGTATTGGTGAGAAAAGCTTTTGTTTTGTGAGTAATAAGTTCATCCATCTCTGCCAAATCAAGTGTATCTTTAATGAGTTCTCTGACTCATGCTGTAGGATCATTGTAGATTTCCAAGTAGGTATCTTGATCAGATAGTTGTCTTTCTATTTCTGATTTGTACTTCTCTGTATCCCAGATCATGAGCGCTCCCCTCTTGTCAGCAGGTTTTATAATTATTTCCGGATTGTTCCACAATTTTTTCAAAACCTGTTTTTCTCTATTAGTCAGATTCCCTCGAGATCGATTTTGAAATTTCATTTTCTTCATATCATTTAGTACAGATTTCTGAAAAGCATCCATTATGTTATTTTGAATTGGCGGCATAAATACACTTTTTGGTTTCATCTCTAGATATTTCGATTCAGGTCTGGTGTCTGTTAGGTCTATTGAATCAAAGAACAACTTCAACCTCATTTTCCTTGTTAATTTGAAGAATGACATTTTTTCTTTCACTAGAGAACTGTTGTAATGTGGTACAAAGGAAATTCCTTTTTGCAAGATAGCTTTCTCAAACTTACTCAAATTATACGCCGAAATGTTAACAACTAAGTCCTCTTTATTGGTTGACGTACTTTCCTTGGTGGATTTTTTCTTTTTCCCTCGTCTGCACAGACCCGATCTAAAAAAGAATAACTAATGGGATCGCTTGAAGGTATCTGTCTGGAAGTACTGGGTCTCTGTTCCGAACTCTTGGGTTCTTCACTCCTTTCTGGTTGGTTATTAGCAGGTGCTTCCGTATTATCAGCCTCTGTACTTGAGGCTGATAATTTCGGCGTATAATTCGAGTACGTTTGAGAAAGCTACCTTGCAAAAAGGAATTTCCTTTGTACCACATTACAACAGTTCTCTACTGAAAGAAGAAATGTCATTCTTCAAATTAACAAGGAAAATGAGGTTGAAGTTGTTCTTTGGTTCAATAGACCTAACAGACACCAGGCCTGAATCGAAATATCTAGAAATGAAACCAAAAAGTGTATTTATGCCGCCCATTAAAAATAACATAATGGATGCTTTTCAGAAATCTGTACTAAATGATATGAATAAAATGAAATTTCAAAATCGATCTCGAGGGAATCTGACTAATAGAGAAAAACAGGTTTTGAAAAAATTGTGGAACAATCCGGAAATAATTATAAAACCCGCTGACAAGGGGGGAGCTCTCGTGATCTGGGATACAGAGAAGTACAAATCAGAAATAGAAAGACAACTATCTACTTGGAAATCTACAATGATCCTACAGCACAAGTCAGAGAGCTCATTAAAGATACACTTGATTTGGCAGAGATGGATGAACTTATTACTCACAAAACAAAAGCTTTTCTCACCAATACACACCCTATCATGCCGGTTTTGTGTATTCTTCCAAAAATTCATAAGGATTTACATAATCGTCCCGGAAGACCAATCATAGCGGCCTACAACAGCTTACTTGAACCTCTAGCACAATATGTTGACAAGATCCTACAAACATTGGTGCCGACGATCACCACCTACATCAAAGATACAAACGACTTTTTGAGGAAACTCAGTGCTTCTGCGTTCATTGAAGAAACTGACATCCTGTTTACTATGGATGTGGCAAGTTTATACACTAATATTACACACCAGAATGGTCTAGAAGCAGTGGAATGGATGCTTTTGAATACCACACAAAATGTCCAATCCGACAAGGTTTTTGTTTTGAAACTTCTCAAGATTATCCTGAATAATAATTTCTTTAAATTTGAAGATCGATAATTCCTACAAACCTCTGGGCATCAATGGGGGCTGCCATGGCCCCAAGTTACGCAAACATCTATATGGCATACATAGAAGAAACACTGATTCTAAACAGTACCCTATGGAACGGAAAACTACAATTCTTTGTGAGATACATCGATGACCTCTTCGGTATATGGAGAGGTACAAACGAGGAATTGAATAGTTTCTTTGATTGGATGAACACGCTATCACCCAGGATCAAATTCACGCACAAATCAAGCAAGAAGCAACTTGAATTTTTAGATGTTCTTGTATATTACAACGAGAATCGCCTAGAAACCACAGTATATACAAAATGTACCGGCAGGAACAGTATACTACTGGCATCAAGCTTTCACCCTAAGAATACCATTGAGAGCATTCCACTGAGCCAGCTCCTTAGGTATAGGCGAATAATTTCATAAGAGGAAGAATTTGAAAGAAAATCGGTGGATCTCACCAAGAGATTTCTGGCAAGAGGATATGATCCTCAAAAACTACAATCAAAGGCAGATAAGGTCAAGAGTATGACGAGAGAATCAGCATTGAAGCCAAGTACCAAGAAATCAGGTACAGAATTAGTATATGTTTCCACCTATTCACAGCAGAGCAATCAAGTGAAAAAAATACTAAAGAAGAATTGGGGAGTGTTAACCCTTTGACCCAAATCTGGCAAGACTCTTCCCAACGACACCACTCTTTGCTTACAGCAAGAGCAGGAGTATTCGTGATTCTTTGATCAAATCAGATTTCAGTCACAAGAAAGATACATTAAAGATCCACAAGGGAACACTTTCATGCAATAATTGTATCTGTTGCCATAATGTGATCCAAGGCAACCAAGTAAATCACCCTCATAAAGGGTTTTCAATACCACTAAAACACACGTCCACATGTTACACTATGAATGTAATCTATGGGTTGAAATGTCCATGTGGTTTTTTCTATGTAGGCCTGATGGGCAGGAAGGCCAAAGTTAGATGGGGAGAACACAAGTTGAACATCAGACAATCTTCACCTAAATCCCCGGTGGCTATGCACTTTAAAGAATACAAACATACAGTTGCACATGTCAAGTTTATAATCCTGGAACATGTGACTTTACCCAGAAGGGGTGGGGAACAAATGAAATTGTTACAACAGAGAGAAGTGTATTGGATAGACAAGCTCGATTCAATGTGCCCCCATGGGATGAATTTAGATTGGGATCTATCTTGTTACCTGTGAAAATCAAGTTGTTACTTGTTCTTTAATACCAAACAGTTTGCTCCCTTGGTTTGATGTTTTTATGTACTAATGTCAATGAAAATACATGTATAGACCAGATGGTTTGTCATCTATCAATATTGGATTTGTTCTGTCTATTGAGTTATCCGAGAACCCATATGGTAGTACTGAAGCAGAAATTGATAACATCACTGTATATGCCAACTAAGATATGGCGCTTTTCTATGGAGATGTGATAATGCTGTTGTTTCGAATAAGAGGCAGGTTTAATTAAGATATTGCATATTAGCAAGAGATGTACATAAATTTGTTTTGTTGCAATTGAATCACTACATTGAGGTCTAAAATAAGGGATTCAGTATAATATACGCATTTAACATGTCCCCACTTGAGCGCAGCATTAGAAATGCATGTTGAGGGCTGTTTCACGCAATAATCAAACTGTAACGCATAGATTACATTATGAAAGAAAGGTTCTTAGCTGATTTATAATCAACATTTAAAAAACATAGCCGACATCAGCACATTCACAGTGTTTATTCATATAGATGGTTATACTATCTGCATCTAATTAATATTAACCATGTTACTATAACATGCTCATCACGTGATCAAATTGCGGAATCGGCACCCTCCTGGGTGAGTACTTCGATTCATATAGATGGTTAAAATATTAGCATCTATCAAATACAAATCACGTGACCGTAACACGCGTATCACGTGACTACTTTGCAGAATCTACACGGTTCTGGGTGAGTACTTCGACACTCACCCAAAATGGAGGTTGAGGTATCAGGTATTGAAGTGTAACGCACTAGATGTGGCAGCGTAGATTAGAGGCAGTAACCAGCAAGGTACAGTGTTTACCCACAGTACCCGCCACTCGGTCGTAGTAGTCGGGAGAATTTGCAGTTTGGACCTAGACAGATCGTCCGCCCAGGGAGGAAGCAGTCGAACACTAACGTGGCTCTCGCGCACCAGCCGGGCGCATTTCATGCTCCGTGCTGCATGTGGCGCGTCCGCGTGAGGTAGGTTTTACACCTGAATTGTTTTCAAAGTTCGCTATTAAGCATATTTAAATTCTGTAGTTCAGCGGGACCATAATTTAGACCCATATTATTTCTAATAGGAGCTGCTTCATCCCGAAGGAGCCCATTATAACAGCTCTGGCGACACGAATTACAGTGCAACAGTGAGAACTGATTTACCCATGCCAACGGGGATTGTTATCTTGTTTCTGAGGGGACCGTAGTCCCACAGGTATGCCTATTTATTCTTATTTTTACAAGTCATCATAGACACGCCTACGGCTAATCTAAAACACACTAATGGAGATTTGGGTATCTCGTTACAGACAGGTCAGTCCAAGGGAATCTGCAGATATCACTCATTTTGGAGCAGATAAAAGAATACTATAAGTGAGTACTTTTGGAATAGTTGAACATGACACTTGAATCTAAGTAACTAGGAGTTTGGAGTGGGACCCAGCGCATACTTTTGCGCCTGTTCCCACACAAACTCCAATGATGACTGTACTAAGCAACACTATCAATGGTAGTATCACAGTTATGTCTTCTCACAGGGTCCTTTTGTGAAGAAGGAAATTGCATTCAAGAACACCTAAGTGGCAGATCTTGCCCAAATACTCGCTCCCAGTAAAGGCTGATGAACAGAGCAGCATCTCTTTGATTTATTTATGACTGTGAATGAATATTGACATACACAAATTGTCGTTTGTTTCAAAAAAAGTTTTTTTTCAAAGTTTGGGTTTGGGAGACCCTAACGAATGAATTATTTTGGATATTCCTTTACCTGAAGAAGGGCCGGATTGGCCCGAAACGCGTAGTAGCTAGATAGATAGGTATAGAACAACATTACCTGTCTGTTGACTTGGAGATCCATATACATACATATATGTTTAAAAGTGTTGGAAAATGATGTTATTTTTTTATTTATGAATACAAACTTTTATGTTTGGTACTTTTCATGAGAAATTGAATGAAATGTTCATGTAAGCATTCCCAAAGTTGAGGAATTCCGTATACATATGATTTTTTGGGGTGAAATTAAGAGTCTTGAAAACAGATCGACATTTACCTGGAAGTGACACATATGCTTGATTATTAATTAAGTATTGAACAATTGAAAAGTATTTATTTTGAATGTTTGTTTATGACATACTTTGTCTAATTAAAATACTGAACTAGATAGTTCTTTGTGTGTGCCCCTAGTTATACCCTGTTACTTCAGGGCATCTTCCTTTGCACATTTTCTACGGTCTGGTAGCACAGACTCACTAGGGAGCACCTGGAATTTGTTAAGGCTATTAGGATATCTGTTTAAGTTGTTTTCAATCTTTAGTCAAATTTTAAGGAGTGCACCTCTACCCTTAGCTTTGTTCAATGGAAGCACCCTTTCCTCTACAGTAAAATGAAACGGAGTAGACTGTAAACAGCTTTTATTCTGTTTTCTCAATAACTTTTGAACCGTTAACCAATTTTCCCCGAAATGTTCACTTTGCAGATTCCCGCACCACAGATCTTTGTGGGGGGGGAAGTTTCATCCAAAGAGATCAGTGAGTGAAACGTTTTTGGAAACAGAATTTTGGTAAAAGTCATTGCAAACAGGTTTGAACGGCCCCCCCTCCCCGCTCTATAATTTTATTGGTTATTCATAATGCACCTTATGCAAGACTCCACCTGCTTCTAAGAACCGGACCTGGGTTTGAACCCATGTTGCATGGCATCATCATGCACCCAGGGCAAATGTGTTGCCCTGACCGATCCTCCCAATCTTTTTTGAGGGCACCAGGTGGGCAGCATTTTGAGGCTTGTGGGCTGGTCTGTGGTTTCGACAGGCATTGTCCCTAAACAAGGGTCTAGCAGGGTTGTCCAACTCCAGGCCTCAAGGCCTGTCGGGTTATCATGATATCCCTCATGAATATCAATGAGGGGTATCATGAAAATCCGATATGGATCCGGCTGTCAAGGCACCCCTTACACCCCTTACACCCCCTGTTTTGGTCCTGAGCAGGAAAAGACTGGCAGAAAAATGACTGTAAACTATACACCTATTTGGACAGGTTGTGCAACACGGGTGTGAGGCTTGGGCTGTTTGAGAAAGGGCAGCACTTTACACAATTGGTCTCTGAAGCCTTAAGGGCTGCTTGTAGCTGAAAGCTCTTGAGTCCCGGTTCTGGAGCAGATTTTGGGGCTGCTGGGCTAGAATAGCAAGGTGGATATGGGCTTCGGGTGGAACAGTGATCCAGCAAGACAAACTTTGATGGGGCACTGCTCTGTCTTATTCCTGACCATTTCCTACACTAGGTGTGCAGATGTTAAAGGTGCTTTTGGGCTCTGTTCTCAGGAGTGCTTGGCTGCACCAGTCAAAGATGAGTGGCCGATCCTCCCTCTCCCCCTCTTTCTTTTTTCCTTTGTATGGAAACCCTCCTCAGTTTTTCACAAAAATGACTGACCGAGGTCTCCAGCTTCGACAAGCAGTCTCAACACAGCATGTCTCGATTTATCTGACTAAGGAAGAGTGTGAGAGCTTTAACCTCAATTATCCTCAAGAGAAAGACAACACGTCGATCAATACTCTGCTCAGACGCGGAACATTGCGCGTGAACTTTTCTCTCCTTTTGCTAACTGCGTATATTGCCAATATCAGGGATATCTTATTGCTGCGGAGGAAAATGGACCACGTGATTTGAAGAGGAAAAACTAGACGAGCGACACGGCTTAGCCCTTGCTACTCACCGTCCAACCCGTCCTCATTAGGAAGGTTTCAGAGGCGCTATCATTCCAGGCTCACCGCCCTTGCAGGGAAATAAACTGCAGCCACACAAACTAAACATTGCAGTGTCCACGCTTGCAGATTTACCACATGTATAGGGTAATACCACACACCTGCGGTAACATGGGTTACCACATGCATGCGAAAATGCAGCATGTATGCAGTAACACTGTCCAGAGCTAGCAATATCACAAACGCCACTAAAATTCTGCACTGCCCAAAAGCAGGTTTAAGTCGCTGGTCTGACCATTAAAATGCCAAAACGAAATTTTGACAGCACCGTGGAGATAGCAAGAGTACTTTTCATTGTGCTGGGCCAGATCATCTTGACTGGCAACGCCTGAGCTCCTACCCAGCTCATAAATGCCCATGGCCATTCCTGGCTTGAACTTCAACTTCAGTCTCAACATTAAAAGCCAGCTATTGTTGGAAAATCCAGGTTGTCATTGTAGATGGAGTTCACTGTACCTGAGTTCTCATCAAGATCCATGCAACTTGCTGCATTCCCCTCTTGAGAACTGAACAGGTAAGAAACCGAAGCATTGGATAGATATACCATAGTGGGCCTTGTGAGTCCACCTCCTGGACTGTCCCTGGTCCTGCTTTCTCCTATAGTGATGGAGACGTCCGTCTTAGCAACAGGCACCCACCGGTTTCTGATCAAAGAACTAGGTGTGGCCTCTCATGTCTGAGACACAGCAGCTCATCAATATGACCAACCTATTCATAGAGTGCAAACAGCTAGCCTGTGGGGAACCTGCTGAAAAGGTATTTTGGTCTCATATGGAATGAATAGAAAAGGGAAATCGGTTCCAGAATTTGGCAGCTGGACCTGAGACGGTGCAACCACTAGGCTGTGAATGTCTGCCCACCAGTGACAAGGACGGTAGTTGGCTTCTAACCATCATTTTGATTCTGGATGTGTGGTGGTCAGCTCACAGTGGTGGGGTAGCCAGTTCGCGGTCTTCCTGGAGGATCTCACTCCTTAATGGTGAGTTCAGGTCAAACGGACATCCGACGACTGCAGACTTGTGGAATCACATGAGGACTTGCCGAAATGACACAGGAGCTCTTTGAGGCTTGGCCTCAATGCCCGATCAGTGAACCAATTGTTGTGTTTTGCGGTGGCATGTAATATATTGTTTCTCTAAATGCATTTGAACAGCATAGAAACATACCATATATTGGTTCCTGGTAGGTGTTAGGGGAGGAACTATTGAACAAACCAGCCTGATATTGCACTTAGTACTTACTGATGGTACTCTATTTAAGCCACCTGAATTTGGGCAGCCTCTTTTTTTGCTGACCGGTACCTTTGTATGTGCCATAACACATGCCAGGTGAAGTACGTTAACGCAATCTCCTTAATCCCACCCATAGGGACCTTGCACACAGAATACACTTATTTATAGCCAATGCTACCGGCATTTAGTAGCACAAGGTATGACCCAGGTCAGTGCGTGCATAAGGTACAACCACATCGCAAATCACTGCCTCAGAAATATCACAGCATAGGTCTGTGGGTTGATTCGTACCTGTTAACTTCTTTCGGCTCTCTATGTCTCATAAAAAGGTAGCAACATAAATTATATCACCCCGATCAAGGTATGGGTGCTGCTTGCTCTTCTTCAAACATCTATATCTTGCAGATTCTTGAACAAAGAGGGACAGACCAGTGGCACGCGAGATGATGGGGATATGGTGGATTTTATTCTGATTAACATCAAGGTCGAGGTTGGTAGGGAATTTAAGACAGTGGGTCTCATTTGGAGTGTTGGGGTAAGGCAACAACGGTGCCAGTAGTGCTACCGGCGCCCTTGTTGCCTCGCCGCAACATTCCGAGGATTCTCGCAGGTGCCGCTCTGGAACACCTGGTCAGACCAGGCATGCACAGCGGCACCCACGAGCAGTACCGGATGGCAGCAACGGCCCTGTTATCAATTATCAACGGGCCGTTGTTACCATCCTCCCCATTACCATTGAGCCCTATGGGGGCTCAAATGGGAATGGGGATGTACCGGGTCCGGGTCCCACGAAAGGGATTTACCGGGCCCTCCAAGGTCGGAAAGGCCTGTTAAATACCGTTTTGTGGGACCCGGCTTTGTAAGGGCATGGCTACCTCCAAACTCGTAATGAGGCCCACTGTGGCCTACTATGGCGTCAAATCAAAAATGGGGGCCACAAGAAACAGACTGCCTGTCTGGCAGTGTATTCCGAGAAAATATCAGGAAAAGAAATACTGATTGCGCGTTTACTGCTCATTCGGCAGTTAGGAAAATACTGAATTCAATTTTACCGAATGATGGGAGCAGGGAATACGTGGGTGTCCCCCGGTCCCCATGTTCGGTAAAATGGGATTCAGAGGTTACATGGATGGCAGAGGACAATACAATTCCGAAAAAAAGGACCCTGCAGTGCCAGTTCTGACACACGTTGGGAATAGGGAACTGGCATTGCAGGGGGGGGGGATTCGAGGCACCAAAAAGTAAGTAGGGGTAAATGGGTAGCAGGTATGGGGGATGAGGGAAAAAGTAATCTATGTGATCGCTGTGCAGCGCCATTTTTGGATTTGACATTTTTGTCGTCGAAATTTCGGGCTGTGCAGTAACCACATAGATCTGTCTGGAAGTACTCTGTCATTGCAGGGAGAATACCCTCTGCTGTGGGGGCGTTTCTACCCCTTTTCTCCAATTATCATTTTTGGGTTTCTCTGGCTTGATTTCCTCAACCTAATTCCCTCTTCTTCTTAACCCGAGTCCTATCGTCATGGGAGAGTGAGGGAAATTTCTGGAGGACCTAGAGGTTGAACTAACAAATATAAAAGAGAGATGCTCATGTAGTGGCATCAGGATGGAGGAATAGCTCAAATCAAGTGAAAAGAGTTGAAGCTACCAGAACCCAATGTTCTTCATTCAGTGTCTAATCCCTATTCCAGTCCACTCACAGTTCCGAAGCATCTGCACCCAGGCAGCAGCTTGCAATGCACTTACTGCCTCAGGGTGACTTAAGTGGCCCAGCACACGTCTTTGCTTGGCCTTGGTGGATGATCCAGAAGATGGGCTGTCTTCCATGACCCTATAGCCATGTGACGCAATCCTACCAGGGCAGGACTTCACAGATTGCCCATGTTCCCTTGAGGGGGGGGGGGGCTCCTGGTGCTCTTATTTGGGCAAGACCTTCCAATCTCCCCTCTTGCCCCATTAATCTCATTGGGCAGGATTTCCTGACCCTCAGCTCCACTTTGGTACTTTCCAAACTGCAATCATTATAACCCTGAATCAGGATCACTCTCCCAGTTTTGAGCCTCAGATTCTCAAGGTAGCTTCCATCAAGATGCGGGCAAGATCTCCCGGTAGCTATTCTTTCCCGTGCTCTTCAGTACCCCGTGGCTATTGCCAGCATCTAGTCTAGGCCCTAAGCAGCAGGCACACTGCCCTGGCCTCTCCTGCAAGCCTTAACTCTCTCACGCTGTTGCTTGTTTGGCTTCGCCACCTCCTGCTCCTCAACTCTCTCACAGTGTGACCTGTTTGGCTTTGCCACTGACTGCTCTCTTTCTCTCTGCTTCTCGTGCTCCTTTCACTGTATTAACACTAACTCTCTGGAACTACTCCCACGTCACCTGGTTGTTTCTCCCTCTTTTTATACAGAGGCTCTGTCACTAATTGCTTCATAAAGAGTTCGGTTTTCCCATCATCCTGGGGTCATGTAATTTGTAATGGCTTAGCAGCTCCTCCTCCTCCTCCCCATGTCAATATGCATTTCCCCCTTGTGCGAAGTCTTGTCTTTTTTAGTAAGTCAATTCAGTTGAGACTACCACTGCAGGCTGGGGACTCCATTGGGGTGTCGCCATCTTGGAGTCAGGCTTAGGCATCATAGCAGGTTGGCAGCCTCCCATTCTGGCTGCTGATGTCTTTCATCATTGCACTTACCCGCTAAAGTAAAGTTTGTGCTGTGAGCATACGCCTCTTGAATTTCTCTCTCTTCATGCACCTGCTCTCTTCTTCAGGCTACAGTCTGCAGTCTGCACCGGGGCTTGCACGTCTGCAGTGCACGCAACAGTGTGCAACAGTGCATCCCAATGCATGAGTGGACTCGCTGGATGAGTGTGAATCAGGGGGCTGACATTTCTTACCTATACTAGAGCTAGTGAACCTTTATTGAAGAGATGACCGGTGCCTGTTTTGAGGATCACCCCGTCAACAGAGAGGTGATGGGGAGATCCTCCACATACTGACCACAGGGCTTGCATGGAATAGCAGGTGACTTCTCCGGTCGCCCTCCATGGTCTCCCCAGAGGTGACTTTGTCCCATATAGCAGCCAAATGATAATTAGGTATAAAATGATACGTTACATGGGAACATGAGCCAACATTTACCTCTGAATCTTGACCTCGCCCATGTAAATTCACCAAATTTGCCAGCAACATGGCCTGGCCACATCGCAACACACATGACAAATTTGGTGAACTTACAAAAACACTGGGTCCCATTACGAGTCTGCCGGTCCCGAAATAAGGGTGCCGGTAGCAACGTACCGGCACCCTTACGCACCGGCAGACTACAACTCTGCTTTCCTGGGCCTGTACAGGCGCAACAGTCCCGGGAAAGCAGAGCTGTCACTGCAGCAACGGCACTGCTAGCAATGGTGCCCGTGCTTCCGAGTACTATGGGACACCACGGGAATGGGGACTAACATTTTTTGCCACCTGATATCCCAGGCCGCCAGGACTTGTAATGTCCCAGTGGCCCCGGGATCTCAAGCAGCAGAAACGGTATTACTGGGTTACAGCCAACCTCGTAATGAGGCCCATTGCCATGCCACAAAACAATGTGGGTTTTCTATAGATCCAGACAAAGCCTGCTGCTGGAATACATATCTTGAAATTGTCTGATTCGATTTCTGAGATATTCTGCACAGACCAGGCTCTTACCTGGAACTAATGCTTGTTGCAAAAACCTCGAAAATTGGATCCACCAAACTCGAGATATTCAGTTTTTTTATGCTAAATAATGTACCTGCAATTCGAGCGTGGAAGGAAATACAGATCAGCAGGGTATGGAGGCGCTTTCAAACACACACAACCACTATCAACAATACACTGAGAATATGCATTACACGGTGTAACCCTTTACCAGTGAGGACGACAAACTCAGAGTTGGAAAACCATGAAGCGATTTTATTCTTGGATCCCTGTACATTGGTGTCAGGAGGACCTATAGCTCCAGTTGTCATGAGCCTACCCATCTTCTCCATTTGATGAGGTCTTCTCAGTTCTTAGCTGGTAGCTCTCGCATAGAGTTTGGCCTTCCTGTGCCACAGTCTCTGGAGTTCAAGTGCTTCGCTGTGAGGCTTCGAGCCACCACTCTCAGCCCGTGGCTTTCTTAAAGTTTCCTCTCACCTGTCGGTGGCTCTCTATTATACTGCTGGAGGGTCTGAAGGACTTCTGGGCATGTTGTTGTACACTACTTGGCCTACTCAGTTTGGTTGCTCCTTCTTTTGACTTAGTGTATGTAGCTGCACCAGGCTTTCGGACAATTAGAAGCAGAACTCCCAATGCCCAACACCTCCTAGGTTCTCTTAACGTTGTCTTTTGAGCTGTGCTAGGCTTTTTCCAGCATTAGAACCACAACTTCCAATGTGCAACTCTTCTTCATTTCTGTCTTTGCCAAGCACCACTGTACGAAGCGTTTGGAGTCTTGGAACCACAGTTGGTCCCTAGTTCTCTTGACTATCTCCAGCACCAATTCACTAGCCTTTTCTCTTTCGGTCTCAATATTCAGTTCTCCTCTGGACATTTGCACTGTCCAAACCCCTACTCCCAGAATGCAACTTGTCTTTGGGGTTTCTTCCTTCTCCTCGTCTGTCTTCTCCTCAGCTCCCCTTCTCTGCTCTATCTGTATCTTAGCCTCTCTGCACTGCTTTATCTTGGCATCTTGTCCAGGGCTTTCCCTGTCCCTCATCCCTTCACTACCTGAGGTGCTCTGGGAACAGTCTGCGCCTTTCATTCCCATCTTTCAGCTCTCTTTCTCCCTGAATACTTGCTATGAAGCCTTGAGCTGCACTTCCTGCTTCACGTACACTTGTTACCTTCTCCAAAGTTGCTAAAGGATTGGCCAAACTTTTTGGTCTGCTTTCCATCAGAGGTTTTGTCTTATACTGGTCAGTGCGCAGCCCAGTTTACCAGATATCCTCAGCATCTCAGTTCTCATTTGTGTTCACTGCCATCTACTTGTGACAGATATCCAGTGATAATATTGCAGTGAAAATGGCCGCCTGGAGGTGACATTTCCCTAAAAAATGCACCCCCCAGACAATCAAACACTTTCCCGAATATTGTAGGATTGGAGGTAATGATATATAATCATACCCCTCCTAGAATATTTGGGGAAAGATTTTATGCAACATTATCACATGGAACCCTCTGACATGCTTCTGCGTGGCTCTCTGCTTCACATAGTCTTCTTTGCTGCTCCCCTCCCTGCCACAAATACCAAGCTTCTATTGTTTGGGCCCATGGCCTCCCTCCCAGGTACATATCTTAATTCTTCCTAAAGTGATACTGCATTTCTTCCTCGGTTTGCATGGAAAATGGGGACTATCAATGTACAGGCTGAAGGGTCAGCAAATAAGTTGAGACCAAGTAGAACTTCTCTTACTTTTTTGTTACAAGAAAAGGGATTAGGTTTGACTGAATCAACTGAGAAGGGGTTGAAAATGCTATCACAACGGACCTGGTACCCCGTCAATTTATTGTGGACCGTTGTTCTTACTCCTTCCCTCTGTCTCGGGAGGATAGCTCAGCAGCAATGTGCTCGCCTTGGAAGAAAGGCGACACAGAGCCACACAGGTTCGATCCCCGGGTCCATGCTTAGAAGCCTCTGGGTATTAAGCGTGTTATAAATAACCTATCATAACATATTCCCCTTTTACAGGGCTGCCTCATTGCGAGATTGAAATCCGAGACAATCGGAGCGACTGTTCATAGAATCCCAAACATCTCTTTCATGGCTCTATTATTTTTTGGCGGATGCAAGTATTGCCCAGCACTCCAGTTGGCCCTCCTGGACTCTGCTAAAATACACCATCCCCTGGCACCCTTATATTGTCTTACAGGGGTCACGCTTCAGATGCAACGTACAAAGTTGGACCCCAGGATCCTTCAGCCTATCCCCTCCTGGTAGTTTTCAACAGACCCCTCTTGACTTGGGTGATGGTTCTACTAGGACTCACCTTTTTCTATATTTTCTATACCCCAAAAAAAAACCGATGAGTTTTTTTCGATAAAAAAAGGCGATGAAAAGTCCAGCGATGAAAAATACCGCGGCAAAATAACATAGAACCCTCAGGAGCACCCTCCTTGCCCAGGTCTCTGCCCTTCTCCCAAGTTTCACTTCCATGCTATCGGCCTCACAGACTTCTCTACCATCTTATAGCTGTTTCCCCGGATTGTTCGTCTATCCGTCCCCCCACTCATTCCTTTCCGTCTCCTTATATTGTTGCAGCTCTGTATTGAAGCCTTTCCTTCTCTGCATTCAGCTGCTCGTGATGTTCTCTTCCCACCTCCTCTCTCTCTTTATCAGTGGAGGATTGACATTTCCTTCCGTTCCCCTCTACTTTGATATTTCACTAGCCCCTCTTTTTAGTCTGGCACCTGCACGCTTTCACTCACCCTCTTCTTTCTGATGGTCTCTATCTGCCCCCTTCCTCCCTCCTTTGACGTTCTTTCTCCTCTTCCTCCTCCCTTGTTGCACTTTATCTCACTTCCTCCAGTCCAATATTTCTCTCCTCTACCGCAGTACTCTCTCCACTCCAACTTCGTCCTCCACTCTTCTGTTCCTCTCAATCTTCTCCCTTTCCAACCCCCAACTAACTCTCTCACTTCCCATGTCAATGTTCAATGTTCTTGGAAGAAAAAAGCAGAGAGAGGGGAGTCTTAATAGTTACTAAGGTCAAAGGGGGACAAGACCTCTTCATAATATCTTATTCTTGTATTTGGGGTTCACCAGCATTGAGCCAGGCTTCTTGATGCTTAAGCAGCAGTTCAACCAAGGTTGAGACCTTTTGAGGCGAGCAGTCCCACCGACAGTTGGCATCGAGTTGGTTTGAAGGGTGAAGTCGGTGTTCCAGAAGGGGCGATGAGGTTTTCCAACAGTTTGAGCAGCTGTAGATTTGGGGGTGAGATGATGGCTTCTGCTGAATTGATTTGACATTCACGACAGTGCGTTTGATGGCTTCCAGGAGGTTGAGTCAATGCTCAGATCAGTTGCTCCCAGGAAGGTTGAGGCTGCAGTCGGGCTTCTCATTATGGTCCGCGGTAATGGGTCGAGCCAGCATCTGGATGGCTCGAGATGCATAAGAGATAGGTAGGGCAAAGGGTGACCCTCTTTTTTGTTTAAGGGGGGCCTGACTCGAGAGGGTGTGTTATATAAGAGCAGACAATAATGGCGTACTACTACTATTAAGTAGTACAGAAATCTGCACAAATATTATTGTTACTAACCTTCACTACAATGTATAGTTTAACATATCATTGTGTGTTTTTGCCCCCATGGGCTCATGTGTTGCTATTTTAAGGCCTTCTGTTTGAGTTATAGGCCCACCAACTTTTAGATGTTTGTCCATATAATAATTAAATTTTGAATACACCTTGCTCTTTGTGTGACCATATTTCCTGTCTAGTTAAACCTAGCTCCTTGTCGCAACTCGCACCTACCCTCAAATGTGTCTTTGAACAGGGGTAGCTTCTGACTCCTGTTTTTGCTCTCTTAAATGGCTCGAGATGCAGCAAGCAATTTGAAGTTTAATTAGAGTACCAAAAGCAGCACTCACAAGCCAGATGCACAAAATGAATAACAAGCATGACAGGTATTCGTTGAGAACAATGATAAGATCAGAAGGGAAACATAGGGCCTACGTTGTTATATGGACTGGTGGCCCTGCACATCTAGGCATGCATTACTTAGAACAGGTGGAAGCAATGATATGGAGGAAGATCTTGTGCCTACCTAATTGTATTCTCATATCTGCAATTAGGTACGAAGTGGGTTTGAAGTCACTGATGGTTCGTTTGAAATGGCACATTTTCTCATTGTACGCAGACTACTCGATCCCCCAAAAGACTCTCTGTATGAGGATTTCAATCTCTTTTTGACGGGTAAGAGCATACACAGTGGAAACCTGTAATAAACTGCTGAACAAATTGGGGCTGATGGAGGAAAATCTATTGGCCCATCCGTCCAATGTAAACCATCGATTGCATCGTATCAGCAGGACTGGATACAGACTTTGGAATCTTCTTTTCATAGCTATCCTTCACTAAAACCATTACATCATGAGCGCAAGCTATTGGGAATTGTGGCACCCTATTTGAATGTTTATCTTAGTGTTAAGGCAAGAAATGATTATATGCGATTCCGATTCCACATACATCCAGACAGATCCAGGTATGCTGGGGTCTTATTTCAAGAGAAGACGCTTAGTGCAGATTCTGCAATGAGCAGAATAAAAAGGAAACATTGCAACACACATATCTTTTTTTGTAAAACTTTAATAATTCCGTGAACTGTGTACTTTGAGAAATGTGTTTTTAGGTTTGAGATAACTGACAGTGAGAATGCTCGGTCTAGATTATTGGGTGCTTCCCACACCGCAGTAGTGGTGGCAGTCTTGGGTTTTTTGAACTACATAAAACTGGGAATCAAACCAGATGAAATTTGAAAGTGAATTGTGTGGTTTGAAAGGATTTGTTTTCTCTTCCTTTCTCTTCTTTATTGAAATGACAAATTAGTTGATAGCAGAGTTGATTTCAGAATCGTGGGAAAGTGAATTTGTTTTGAATTTTTTTTAACTGGGGGACATTTGTGTTTTTAGTTATTCACTCTGTTTGTAAATTGACTTATTTTTTATGTTTTTTTGTTTGTTTCTTTCTTTATTTCCTTTTTTTGGTAGAATGGAAAAAGGTTGAAATGTAATTTAACCAAATGCTAATCATTTTTTTTTAAAGCCAGACCTTTCACACCCATGCAGATGGCAGTCCATCGCATTGATAGCCTGGTACTTACAGATCCCTGCTATTACAGACGTGTCTGAAACTCCATGTGTTAATATCCCCGTAAAGATATCGCCATAAAATAATATCACCATATTTTTGTCGTGATATTAAACCATGGAAGCGTTTTAATGAAGTGGGGGACATCCCTGCAACACCAGGTCCCAATAACCCCAGAAATGATCCCCATTAATCATATAACCTCTGGCCTTACCCCACGGTCATATATATGGCGATATTACCTGATACCTCTGAAACTTGCCGATATCTTTCCTGCCATAATGGGCTTGTCCTTTATCAGATGGCCATAGGAGGCTTGGGATGGAGTTGAGGCCCTTGGGGATCCCCCATATACAGCCTCCAGTACCAGCATTGTAGAGGGGGTGGTATTCTGCAGCCCCTGGCATCCCCAACCCATATCACCTAGCGTCTTTTTTTTCTCTCTCTCAGTCTCTCTCTCTGTCTCTGTCTGTCTCTCTCTCTCTCTCTCTCTCTCACCACAGTAGTCCACATCCAAGAGTGATGAGCAGGAATACGAAAATGCAAAATTGTATGTCGAAAAATGCAAAAGAAAGTCTGCCTGCATGTCTTGCGGGAGTTTCACAACTTTCATGTACCTGAGATCATGGCCACTGACATGCAACACACGGGGCCTCATTACGAGTCATGTCGGTAAGGGTAAAATGATGCCGGTATGTAAATACCGGCATCATTTAACGTCCCGTAGCATTCTGACCCGCAAACCCGGCATTAACGGCACCGTTATCTACGGTGCTGTTAATAGCAGCATAGGCACGTACACGCGCCTCTTCGGGTAGTAAATACCGGCATGCCGGTAATAGGGGGCAATCACAACCCACGCAAACATTCAAATACCGGCATCGCGAACACGGAAATAACGGGCTGCATGATGCCGGAAAAACAGACATCGCGGACCACCCGCAAACAGCAGCCAAGATACAAGGCAGCTGCCACAGGTGCACACAATCCCCACAGGTGGAGTCAAAGGAGGCTGTGCCAGTATGAACTGAGCACACCCACGAACCACACCCCCCCACAGGTGTAGGCAATGCAGAGTGGCCCAGTACAAAAGGAGCACACCCACACACCACACCCCCCCGCAGGTGTAGGTAATGCAGAGTGGCGCAGTACAAAAGGAGCACACCCACACACCACATCCCTTCCTACACCAAAATGCTATCACTAGCATTTGCAATCATGGCGCTGGAGGACATGCCTATACTGCTACAACTACAGCAACAACAACTACAGCTGCAAGAACAGGCAGCACAGAGGAGACGCAGGAGGAAAAGGAGGGTGAGACAGCCCCAGCAATTACCACCAGCCCAGCCACCAGCGCCTCGTAGGCAGCCACCAATCCCTCGCACCAGACCCAGCCCATTCAACCTAACACCGGAGCAGATCCACACCCTGTACTGGTTGGACCGTGACACCATCACCACCATAGTGGACATGATACACAACGACATTGCCAGCCACATTCAAATACGCACTGCCATCCCCCCACTACTGAAGGTGGTGTCTGTGCTACACTTCCTGGCCACAGGCACCTACCAACACACAGTGGGCCAGCTGCATGGCATTTCACAACCACTATTCTCACGCATGCTGAACCAAGTGCTGGATGCCTCCTGAAGCACGCAAGCACCCACATATCCCTACCACGGACTGGCCAGGAGATAGCCGAAACCAAAGTAGGCTTCCATGTACTGGCAGGCATGCCCAATTGTGTCGGTGCCATCGACTGCACCCATGTGGAATTGGTAGTCCCCCATGCCATAGAGGCGGTGTACCGCAATCGCAAGCAATACCATTCCATCAATGTGCAAATGGTATGTGACTCCAGCAAGATCATCACCCATTGCTGCGACCGATTTCCTGGATCCACACATGATGCCATGGTACTGCGCAACTCCACGCTACCCCGTCACATGGAGCGACATGCTGGACAACGTGCCTGGCTGCTCGGTGAGTTGCACAACAGGCCCATGGCCATGCTGTGGGGTACTCATGTGTGCGGATGCATAAGGGGGGGGGTAGTACACCTGGGTGGGAAAGGGGGGGGATAGTTTACCTGGGTGGCAATAGCCAGTGAGTGGAGAATGAATGCAGAGCTAAACACTCCTCACCTGACACAGCCAAACGGAAAATGACACATCACTGGGCCACATATCACAAATAATGCAAATGGAAGACAACAAGTAAGAGGCACAACCGGGGCACCATGGTGATGGCAAGCAATGTATGACTGAATAGGATGGCAACTGTGCCAATGCGGCCTGTGTGACCATGCATAGTAAAGAGTATACAGCATGAATTGGAGGCTAAACATTGTCGCACTGCCACAGCACATCTGCCTCAGCATGCATGATTACACCCTGCATCATCTATTCAACCCCATCCAGTGTTCCACACCTCTTTACAGTATACCTTCCATATTGGTGACTATTTGGTACACGTACAGGGACATGTGCATGCTCACACCTAATAGCTGCTGCCATGACCGTGCTCCCTGAAGGTGTCAGTTCAGAGTGACACACACCTATTTGTATCTGCTTGCAGGTGATGGAGGATATCCCTTGAGGCCATGGCTACCTACCCCTGTGCGGATCCCGCAGAACAGCCATGAAGAGGAGTACAATCGTGTGCACACTCGTACCCGTGTTGTGATTGAGCAGGCCTTTGACCTGTTGAAGGCGCGGTTCTGCTGCCTAAGCAGGTCTGGTGGGGCACTCCTATATAGGCCTGAGAAGGTGGCAAAGATCACCATGGCCTGTGTCATGCTGCACAACATGTGCCTCCGAAGGAATGTACCACTGCCACCTGACATTGACATGCATGGCCCGGGTGAGGATGAAGGGGATGGAGACGGAGGTGAAGGAGCCCCCCTGCCAGTACGTGATGCACGGGACAGCCATGCTGTACGCCAAGCACTAATTGACGAATACTTTTAAGATACAGGGACCATGAATGACTTTTGTCAGTCAGACACTGGGCCAATGTGAACATGCACAAAGGGAATGTTGTAATTTGGACATTGAACACAGTAACACATTAAATGGATGCACACCAAAAATAACAATGTCCAGCCATGGATTGTTCTCCAGAAAACTTGTGTATTATATGAAAGTGCAAAACTGTGCCCACTCCCCCCTCCCACAATCCCCCAACAAACTCCCTCTCCCACCCCACAAACCCTCAAAACACCCCTGTTAACTCCCTCTCCCACCCCAGAGATGCAAAGTGTCCCCTTGTGTGCAACGGACAGTGCTCCCTTCCACAATGTGTTTTGCCACAATGTCATTGTCCGTGCATTCACTTCTTTTGGACTTTAGTGTCGGGTGGTGCCATGGCCGACTGTCGTGCGCTCCTCCTTATGTGACACACCGGACTGGATTGCGCCAAGGTGGTAGGGCTAGTAGTTGCGGAGGAGTCTATTGTCAATCGACTGTCTGTGTGAAGGTGTGGCCGCTGCATCGGAGCGTTACCTGAAAGGATGGCCTCGTGAGTGCCCCCATGCACTCCCGGAAAGGCACGCGTGGATGCCTCCACTGCTGCAGTATTGGCTGCTATTGCCCTTTCGATGGCACTTATGGCCTCATTGCCTGCTTGCACCTGCTGGCGCATGATCTGGAGCATGTACTCCTGCCGGGCCTCGACCCTTGTCAGGCGGGCATCAAATGAGGTGTCGTCCGCAGGTTGCTGGCAGGGTGGAGGAAGGCAGAGTGGAGGAAGGCAGATTGGAGGAAGGGGTCTGTGCGGAGCCATCCTCCGGGGCACTGTCCTCAAACAGCGCATTGTCTGATTCCCCGAGGTCGGAATCATGTAGACACGGATCATCGAGGCACTCAGACTCCGCTAGAGGTTGGGGGCTGGCAATGTGGCTTGGGGTGAGTGTGCCAGGCATCATGTCTGATTCTTCTTCCACCTCTGTGGACACAACGTCCCTGTTGGCTGTCGGCAGGGCTACCACTGTTGTGGTTCTTTGTTGTTGGGCAGTGGGTGCAGGTGTCCCCTGTAGGGTTGGTGCCTTGCGTGGCACACTGGCTTTGGCAGGTGTCTTTTCCTTGGCCGGTTGTGTTGGGGTGTCCCTGGTCCCCTTGTGTGCACTGGACATGCTCGCACCCCTGTCCAGTGGTCCATCTTCATCATCGGTGCCTGGGGGATAGAAGAGATGCAGGTCATCAGTAATGTTGTCAAATGGCAGCTATGTTGAATTGCAGTGAGATATGTTCATGCATTCAGCCATCATTTCATTTCTGGTTTGTTGCTTTAGGTGTACTGAGGGGGTATGTGGGGACTCAATGCATGGCTGGTGGTGTAGCATTAGTTTGGTCTCTGTGTGGTGGGTGCATGGGCATGGTTGGGTCATGTGGAACCTCTGTTGGGATTGGGGTCGTCATTCAGCGTCCATGTGGTGCAGGGAGTGACAATGATTATTCTATGGATATGTTGATGCATCACCTTGCCCACTCTAACTTCCCCAGTTGGGCCACGTCATGTGTCGTGATACGTGGTTGTGATGGTACACTCACCTTCCTCTGTGGTGATTGCTGCGCCAACCTCCTGATCTCCGATCCCCTCAATGGTTTCGGGGTCAATGAAGCCACTTGCCGTCTACTCCCATGGCATCAATTGGACTGGGGAGTGTGGGCCACCGCCTGTCGCCATTGCGGCACTCCGGTTCTCAGACATGATCCTCCGGACACGGAGGCGGAGGTCGTCCCACTGCTTCCGGCAGTCGCGCACACTCCTTGGGGCGCACTCCACTGCTGTCACCCTCTGAGCTACCTCAAGCCAGACCTCTTTTTTGCGGGTTTGGGCAGCATGCTTTAGGTCTGTGCTGCGTATTACATCCGCATGCTCTTCCAGGGTGTTGGCGAGCATGGTGAGCTCAGCGTCCGAGAAACGCTGCTTCCTCTTCCTCTGTGTGGATTTCCTGCTGGCCTTGGACATGATGATGCTCCTCTGACACACTACGACACGGGAGGAGTGTTGGTTGTGGGGGATTGCAATGGATTGTGTTTTTAAAGATGGCCGCCGGCCCATTTCCCGTTCCAGCGCGATGACGTAATTTCCGGGTCCGGTTTTGCAAACACGGTTATTCTGTGCCGGAGTTACAGTGCCGGTGTTTAGGGGTTCATTGAAGGCGGTTACGGAGTGGACGCAAGCCACAATGCCGGTACAGGGGGGTTGGTGGGACGTTACCGGGATGGCGGTTTTTCCACTACCGGCATGGGGGGACGCGCATGCTCGCGCACTCGTGATCGGCCGCTGGTAGCGGGTTCTCGAGGGCACAGACACGCACTTCCCGCCATGCCGCTAATTGTGCCGGATTTTCCGGCCGACTCGTAATGAGGCCCACGGTCATATGGAAATCCATAAGTGCCTGTATCGATGTTCCGGATAAAGTATATCATGGTTGCCCATTCTCCACAGCAGTGTTCATGGCAAAATATACTGACATCCTCAAAATAAAAGGGAGATCCAGAGTTGGGGAGCTCCTCCTTTGCCAATGCACCCAAGAGCCCTGAATAATCCGCACTTAACGTGCTTCTTGGAAAACCTGCAAAAATGTCAAAATGTACCCAGGAACAAATGTAGGCACTTTCAAAAATAAAAAAAAATGCATGCGAAACGAGAAAGAAAACGCTGTTCGCGCAAAGCATATATATCATCAGTGTAATAATGCAACAAAGGATGGTCACATACCACTACGGTGACCAGACGTCGAGGTTTAGCTGGGACTGTGCTGGTTTTTGGTGCTCTGTCCCCCTTTCTCAAGATTACGTTTCCATTGGAAACTGCAGTGGTCCCGGTTTTTGGTATTAGGTCTTCTTAGCTGGCAGGCAGGGATGCACAATCGCGCACATAAGAAATTTTGCATTTTACAACTTAAGATAGTGTTAGTTTGTGATAGATTAAATATAATATGTGTTTATTTGAACAGTAGCACTTAAACCTCCTTCTCCTCCAACCGCTACTGAAGTGTAGAGCCTTGACAGCCACTTTCAAGGGTTAGTCCTACTTTATGTTAGTGGTCCTGTCCCGGTTTTTTACTTTTTAAATCTGGTCACCCTGATACCACACATACCTGCCTACATTCCCTAAAGAAAAAGCCTGAGGATGATGCCATCGGACGACCCATCCCCTTTTCCCAAGACCGCCCACATTTTATTATTTTAAACAAAAATCAACGCTCTCGGTATTAAACCGAGCGTGAAAGGAATAGATTCACGGTTAAGCCACACGTGCTAAGATGTTCACTTGAATTATGCTTTATTTTGGGGCGTAGAGGGCGTGAGGAGGGGGGGGTTATTAGCTCAATCAGGCCTGTATTCTAGAAGTTGCAGAAGTGCACAAATGGACGTGCTTGCTGTGTCTGCATCTCTTTCTGACAGGCGAGGGTTTTCGGATGTCTCCTGGTGGCCATGATCTTCTCCGGTTTCCCAGTGTGGCTGTTCAATAGGTCCTTTCCTGCGGTACATGGCCACCCTTTCTAGGTTCCATTTCCTTCTGTCGCTAGTGCAAATGTGGTTTGACCCTTTCTCCAGGACTTCTATGGGACTGCTGTATCTGGAGCCAGTCGAAGTGTCTTTGTGGGGGAGGCGTATCTTTACTAGGTCGCCTTTGTTAACTGCTGTGTGGCGAGCGGCTCAACGCAGGTCCCCTTGAGCCTTCATGGCTTCTTTTTTACGCTGCATGTGGAAAACTACGTCTTCCATGTCCACGTCTTCGTCAGCTCTCACTTGATGGAGCCAAGGTGGTACCAGCGTGGATGCTGTCCTTCTCCCCCTTAGCAGATGGAATGGCGAAACACCGGTGATGGCGTTGGGGGTGATGCGGTGGGCTGCTACTGCTTCTTTGACTGTCTTGTACGGGTCTAGGCCCGAGGCATGCGCCAGTTGCAGCGCCCCTTTGATGAAGCGGTTTGCCCGCTCGACCAGGCCATTGGCCTGTGGGTGATAGAGACTTGCTCTCCGCTGTCGAATGTTGTTGAGTTTGAGGAATTTCTCCATTTCTCGAGAGACCAGCTGGACCCTGTTGTCTGTGACAATTTCTTCTGGGAGACCTTGCCGCTGGAATATGGCGGTGAGTGCCTCGATGACTGTGCTTGTGGTGATGTTTGAAGTGAAGTCAACTTCGACCCATTTGGAGAAATAGTCGACCGTGACTATCCCGTATTTGTGTTCTGGGGGCATGCTGTCCAGAGGCCCAATGAAATCCAACCCTAGTTTGCGCCACACCCCTTTGGGGACTTCGGTGGGCAGCATGGGGGCTTGCCTCACGGCTAGGCGCTTGTCACCGTTGGTGCATTCATAGCACCTTTCGACCATTTGTCGTATGTCCTGGTCCATGCCTGGCCACCAGTTGGCGTCGCGTATCCTGCATCTGGTCATGTTGCATCCCAGATGGCCTGAGTGTGCTCTGCACAGTATCACTTTGCGAATTCCGCTGGGCGGGATAACTTGGTCGCCTCTGACAATGAGACCATTCATGTTGGTGATTTCCTCGTTCACCTTCCAGTAAGGACGAAGGCCTTCAGGGATCGCTCTTTAGTTGGGCCACCCTTCGTGGACCCAGACTGCTACGCGCCGTAGGGCTTCGTCCTGCTCGAACTCCTCCTGCCAGTGGCGTTCACTCAGGTCCATGTACTCGCCGTTCCTCAAGTCACCGATGGAGGCTATCACACATTCATCTTCCAAGAATGTGGTACCAGGGGCGCTTTGGTTCAGGAGCCTGGACATGCAGTCCGCTTGTGCGTTTTTCCAGCCCGCAATGTGGGCTATCTCATATGTATATTCTTGAAGCTTTGCGGCGATCCTGGCCAGTCTCGGGATGGCAGTCTTGGTGCCGCCTGGGCTCAACATGTGAATGAGGGGTTTGTGGTCGGTGACTAGCCTGAATTTCGTGCCCCAAACATAAGATCTGAAGTAGTCGACGGCCCAGGCACATGCCATTTCTTTCTCAACGGTGGAGTAATTCTTCTCCGATGATGATAGGGCTTTTGATGCAAACGCCACGATATTTTCAGTGTCTCCCTTCTTCTGGGTCAGGGTGGCCCCCAGCCCATATGCGCTGCTGTCTGTGGTAATGCAGGTGTCCCATTCAGGGTTGAACGGTTTCAGGCATGGTGCTTGTAGAATTCTCCTTTTGATTTCACAGAAGGCTTCATTTTGCTCTGGGCCCCAGGAGTAGGCTGCCCCCTTCTTCAGAAGCTCCCTCATGGGGGACGTGGTTTCGGAGAACCTTGGGATGAATTTAGCATAGTACTCGGCTAGGCCCAGGAACGAGCGTAGTTCTTCTCTGGACATCGGGGCCGGGGCATCTGTTATGGCCCCATGAGGTTCTTCTTGGGGCTGACCCCTTCGCTTGAGATGCAGTACCCAAGGTATTCTACCTTGCTCACTCCAAACACGCATTTTTCGTGGCGTAGATGAACGCCCGCCTCTTGAAGCTTGCTCAGGACTGCCCTGAGTGCTTTGTCATGGGTCTCGTTGTCCTTGGCATACACGAGAATGTCGCCCTGAAAGAATGAAACATTTGTGAGTCCTTTAAGTAGAGAGTTCATCATCCTCTGGAATGCAGACGCTGCAGACGACAACCCAAATGGCATGCGGGTATATTGAAAGGTGCCGAAAGGAGTGATGAACGCTGTCAGGGGGCGTGAAGATTTGTGTAGAGGAATCTGGTGATAGGCGTCACGCATGTCCAGCTTCGAGAAGATTGCCGCCTCTTTCATCATGAGGACAATTTCGCTAATGCTGGGGAGCGGAAAGCTATCCATGACAACCTCTAGATTCAGGCTTCTCAGGTCGATGCATATCCTGAGGTCGTTGCTGGATTTCTTTTTGACTAACACCACTGGACTCAGCCACTCTGAGGACTCCACGGTCTCGATTGTTCCTTCTTCAACCATCTTCCGAAGGTGGGCATCCAATGCAGGTCTCACCGTGGCAGGTACTGCCCTGACTTTGTGTTTCACAGGGACCGCATTGGGTTTAAGGCGAATCTTGTGGGCAAAGTTTTTCACTTTCCCTGGGTTCTCGGAAAACAGGCTCGGGAAAATCTCCTTGAAATTTTGCGCTGCTCCTGAGGAGACCATGAGTACCTGTTCCGGAGTGCTGGGATCTAGTTTTATACTGAGTTTGTGTTGATCGTCCTATCCCAGCATGGCTGGGCCTTTGGGTGAGAAGTACACTTTGGTGGTGGTAGACCTCCCTTTTAATTCGATGCAGGCTCTGATGTAGCCTAGGAGGTCGACCGTCGCACCTCCGAACACCGTCGGTTTTTGCCTGGTCGTTCTGATTTCTACTTGTGCTTGTCCCATCATCTCCTTATACTTTTTGATGGGAAGGATTGTGAGGTCAGATCCTGAATCTGCCATGACACGTGTTTCCATTCCGTCCACTTTGATGGTGCAGTGGGGCTTTTCCCTCCTGGCATGGGGGGCATTGACCATGACGACCATGGGTCTGTCCTGTAGTTCGTCATCATCGCTTGAAGCGCAGTCGCCATCGACACGGGAAACGGTTTTCTCCCGCCACGTACATGCCGGGGCCACGTGATCAATGCGTCCGCACTTGGAGCACTCCTTATTCCTGGCAGGGCATTCGCGATCATTCACCATGTGCTTGGTGCTGGCGCATCTATAGCATTTCGGCATGTCCTTTTGCCTGGGGCCTTTGTCCCTGGGGCTGTCGCGGGACTGCTTGTCTCTGCGCCCTCTCCATTGTAGCGCCGCAAGTTCGGGTACGGGCAGGTGACTTCCCACCTCTTTGCGTCTGCTGGAGGTTTCTTCTTCCGCCCTGGCAATTTAGATGGCCTTGTCGAGGGTGACCGCCTTTTCTTAGATGAACTTTTCCTGCACTTTCCTGGAGTTAGTGTGCACGACGAGCATGTCACAGATAACTTGTTCTGCGTTTTCGCCAAAGGCGCAAAGAGAAGCCAGCTCCCTCATCCTGGTGATGTAGTCATCCACGGGTTCGCTCCCTTCCTATTTACGGGTGTAGAACCTCATCCTGTGTAGTACCACTTTCTCCTTATTGCTGAACCTCTTCACAATGCGACGAGTCGCCACCTTGTAGACGTCATCGTCGACCACTGGAATGGCTGTTAAGCTGGCAAATATGCGCTGACCTTCAACCCCCAATGCATTCAGCAGCATCGCCCTCTTCCTGGCGGGGGCATATCTCATGCCGCCCACAGCCTCCAGATAGGTGGAGAAAAGGGGCTCCCACTGCATCCAAGGAATTGCCGGGGTCCCTGGTGAGGGGAGAAACGCAGGGGGTGGTGTGGCGCCTTGCAAGGTGGGCCCGTGGGTCTCTTGATATCTTTGTCGCCAATTATGTTGTGGCCTTTAAGGACGACAGGATGCTTCAGTGGGTTCTAACTCTCTTTATTACATGACAAACAGGTGAACATAAACTTGTCCTCGTGTAGGCAGGGGAATTACACACAGTTCAGTTCAGGGCCTCTCAGGTACTTCACTGGGGCTAGGTGTGCACAAGGATGGCACGCTGTAAGCTTCCAGGGCCCCCATGTGGCCTCCTGTGGCTTTGGACTTATGCCCTGGAAGCAGGATCATCAGGCTCTTCAGGGCCTTGGTTTGATGGCTCCTTATCAGGAGCAGCGCTGTGGGTCGACCGCTTGGTCTGGCGCTTCGCCAACACTGGCGGGAATGTTTTCTCGCGGAGCGTGGTCTCGCGAGATCTCAGCATAACGAGATCTTGCGAACCCGGCCAGTTCTCGAAAATTCTGATCCTGCATGACTTTGGAGAAGCAACAGAAGACTGTCGAATTGGGCTGAGGGAAAATTGAATCATACACGCACACACAAAGACACACACACACATACTAACCGTTTTTTTAGTTTTTAAAACAAAAATTGCCTTTTTCCGTTTAATCCGTGAATCCGTGAGCAGAGAATTTACAATTGGATATCCAATGGTCTCCGGTGACCGAAAGACCTGAGAATAGACAAACCACACAGTAGTATTTATGCTCACTAGTGCTATTCTCTTTTAATTCAAATTTCATGGGTCCTGAAGAATGTGTTACTACTTATATAACTCCACTGAAACCACTCGACCAGAACAAATATGGAACTAGCAACTAACAACTGGCCACCCGTCTCAGAACAACTTATACACACCTTTTTATTTTTTGATTTTAAAAAAGCAGAGCATTAAAGGATTATTTTTCTTTTGTTTAGACTCACAATCCGGGAACGTCTCTGTTCCATTTTCTGGATTTTTAATGTATGAAAAATATCCCGTTCTTCACGTCTTGGTCGCTCCTGCCTGCCTGGCGATAGCCAGAGGAGGGCCAGTCTCTTTTTTCTATCCCCTCCCCCTAGACATGCGGCTCACCACCTCAGCCTAGGGATTGTCCATCCCTATCGGGGGAGCGAGCACCATTTGGAGGGTCATACTAGGCTATTAATTAGTGGCATTTGGAATCATAGACACCAGGAAGACTGACCTGTACTTCGTACGTGTGAAAACGTTTGGGTATACACACAGGGTTCAGAAACCCGACTTGGACCCTTTTTGTTGTTTCTTTTAAACATGGATTAGATCAAACACTGGACGATCTTCAATCACTACAGACTCCAACCAGTTCTCCAATGTCTACTCTCCTAGAAGTACCCTGCCCAACCACATACAATAAAAGTGAGGTAGGTGAGATCAAGGCATGCACAGTATAATGTGCAATTTGGACCTAGGTTTGGAGTAATCCATGTTGCTGTGCCCGCGCACACACACCTGTCCGTTATGCTTTGAACTCCAACAATACGATAACCTTGGGGGAATGATGTGTTCGCACAAAGGTCATCTTGTATGCCCATGAAAATACGTTACTATCAGCACTGTCACAAACAAGGGGTCAACAGAGCTACACTCTAGCTGTAATATCAGAAGGGGGTTATTCAAACCCACACGGGAGTGGTTGGAGTACGGAAAGAACTGATAACTCTTGGTAAAAAGAGCGGGGTACAAGGGGCGTCAAAATACTTGGGACATTCCTTATGAAATGCAGAGCTTTGCTCCTGATAGGATGGCGGACCTAAATCCAAGGTTCTGCTAGGCAATTCGTAGTCAGGATGAAGCCGCCTGACCAAATGCATCAGCCACTCCCAGTTCTCAAGTTGATGAACTCCATAACTTTCTCTTGGTGGATGGTAGCGTACAATAGTCCTCCTCTGCAATCGTCACTAGCAATAGCCTGTTCTTTCCCTCTCTGCCCTAGTTTGATTTTCAGGCTACAGTAATTTTAGGCCCCACAGCCCAGGGCAATGTCTCCGATTGCAAACGGGTTACTCACTCCTAGCCAACCACAAGGCCACTACAGCTCTACAGGTCTCAGTACCGTAAGGCTCAGGTCTCTTACAAGTCTATTTGTCACAGGCTTTGCCAGTCTCAGCAAGCGTTCATGGCTCAGATTTCTCTCAGTGGCTGCAAACCCTGTTGGCTCAGGTTTTTTAGTCTTAGTGAGCCATCTTGTCTGAAGCTTCTCAATCTCAGTGAGCCCACCTGTATTTGGGTTCTCCCAGTGTTGGTGAGCTCTTCTGACTCATGTGTCTCACAGCTTTTGTAAGCTCTCCCAGCTAAGGGTTCTCCAGTCGCACATTTAATTGTGTTTCTTGGCAGGCTTGCTAACCCCATCAGCATCCGGATTATGGCTACCAATTAGTTTAACAATGTCCTTCAATTTGCTCAGTGAAATTTCGCTAGTGCAGAGGTCTTCAACATTTGGCTCTCTAGATTTTTTGGACTACAACTTCCATCAACTCTACCCACAATAGTCAATGGTGAAGGATCATGGGAGTTGTAGTCCAAAATATCTGGAGAGCCAAAGATTGCAGACCCCATCTCTAATGATATGCCTGTTTTGACCATTGCCTGGAGTAGGGCTTCCGGTTAGCCTAATTCTACTTTTATTTCTACACACTTGTTGGGCTCAGGCCCGCAGAGCCCTTAAGTTTCTCAGCCCAGACCAAACAGCATTTGTGTATGACATACACAGCCATGTCATGCGGGCAAAGAGCGTGCATGGACAGACCAGCCAGTGGCAACCAGAGGATGCACATAACTTCCAAGATAGTGTCTGTATATGCTTGGTTTGTACTGCTGCACAGCGCAGAAGAGTTTTAACCCAAACAGGTGCACTTGACATTTCATAGCTGCTGCTTCAATCACATAACAGTTAGATACAGCTGTATCCACTCCCGAGTGGGGCAGACCAGGGTGAGGAGTTTGACACCTATTAAGGGAACAAGCATTGTGACAGGGGTGTAATGAGTTGGCGAGCAAGTTGTCATTATCAGATATTTTTATTCAAACAAAAGGGTTGGATGAAGGGCTCTCTGTCCCTATCCGAAAGAGAGATTTTCCTATCTTGGAAACGAAAACTAAAGAGCAGTCAATGTCAAGTCTATAAACTGTCCTTCTGTCCAAAACATAGTGATCTGCCCTCAGGCAAGAAACAAACAATTAAGGGTGCAAGGAAAATGTCTCTAAGTTATGTTTGCCAAAAAGTCTTCATAACTGAAGCAAATTGAATGAATTCAGCAAAAACAATATTTTCCAAGGAAGAATCTTGGGTCCAGAGGGTGGCTCTCTTCCCCTGGATATTTATGTAGGATGGCCCAAGTGTCTTTTTCAAACAACAATTGCTGAAGGATAGCAAAATAATTTCCTTCAAACAACAGTTTCTTGAGGATGGTAAAAGTGTCTTTTCTAAACAACAGTTCCTTGAAAATGGCAAAAGGGTTTCTTTCAAACAGTAATTTCTTTGGTTGTTTATATTCAGTTCAGAAAAGTTCTTATGCAAACGATATGTTCCAGCTTTGGATCGTGCTCTCAAAAGACTTTAGTCAAATTAAAAGCGTCTTTATTAGATTTCTCTGTTACAGCTTTCATGGATCTCCTGGTATACTTTCCTGCCAGGAATCCCTCTATGGACTCTTCAGATCCCTACTGTACCCTCCTGCCAGTTATCCTTTACACAATCTTGTTACAACTTTCATATACTTTGGAGGGAGGCCATGCTATACTCCCCTGCCAGGAATTCCCCCTTATGGGCTCTTCAGATCCCTGGTGTACTCTCCTGCCAGGTAGCTTTCCCACTTTTGTTTAACAACTTTCCTATACTTTGTTTGGGGGGGCCTGGCATACTTTCACAATGGCTTCATTTCTGTTTCACTGTTCTTTAGTATAGCATAGTTGCATTATTTCAATATTCTTCTACTTTGTTTGAGGTATCACTTGTTCCAACTTTCCTCACAATGACATCTCATACGTGGAGACTTGTTCAAGTTTTGCTGTTTATACTTATTTCTGTAATGTTCATTTGCTAAAGGTAATACTTGATCCAACATTCCCCATATTAACATCTCATATTTGGGGACTTGGCCAAGTTCTGCCTTTGTGTTTTATTTGATCGGTTTCCAAATGTTCTTTTTGTATTTATCTGTTTATATGCCTGTTGTTATGCCCTGGGGTCTCCAATGCCTTTGGGCAGACTCACCAGTATACTGCAGCATTCCCAACCTCTTGCACATTGCTGTGACAGAGCTTCTTCCCTGAGACAACCTCCTTCGCACTGCAGGGCTTCCTTCAGCATTTCCAGCAGCTCTGTGCGTCCCTTCAGTGTTCCCACCGACTTCTTTCAGTGACCAGGATCAAAGGCTGCTGCTTTTCGGCACTACTGTATCCCCAGCAGCTCTTCTGCTGCTGTCAGTGCTCTGGCGGTTTTCTCCTGGTGCCAGCTGCATTTGTTCTGGCCTCGGGGGCATGCCAGTAAGTTTCTCTCCCAGTGGCGAGCAGCTGCTTGGGGAATGCCTGCTTCCTTGATCTCCGCTCTGCCCTTCAGTATGGTTCTTCTTCTTTTCTGGAGTGCGTATACTATATATAAATGTCCCGCGCACACAATATCCACAAAAACAACTAGTCTGCATATTCAACTTGGTGTTTCTTTCAATCTGTACTAACCACTTCCTTGTCTCAGTACTTGAGGCTTTTTGGGAGTTGAAGTCCATAGGGTTTTTAGGATTTCTAAAAGGATCCTGTTGAAAACTTTTATTTTGGAAAACATTAGACAAGTGGGCCTGATTCATGGAACATTTTCCTATGGGTTTGCGCCATCATAAAACACTTCCATGAATCAGCCCCAATGTGTCTTATGTGTGTGTGAGGTATGAATGGATTTTTGTCTATAGTGATTTGCAGAAAGGGGTTTGTATGGTTACAACAAGCAGTCAAAAATTTAGGAATGATGAGGTCTTCTTCTCTGGGAAGGGAAGAATACTGCGCCTCTCCTGATGGAGTCACCAACTTCCCCCAACAGCCGGCTTCTCCCACGTCATCCTCCCTCATGATACCACCCGACTTACTGTGAATGCTTGCTGGTGGCTGGGTTTGTTCTGCTCCTCTCTGCCTCTTGCTAGAGGGCTTCTCCCTTCTACGGTTGGATTTTGCTATCCCCTGAACATAGCAGGTCAGTGGGCGTGTTGTAAACTCCTGTTAGTGGTTTATGAGGTTGGAAAAACGTTTCTGCTGCACTGTGCATTGTGCAAGCGTCTCATTGACTTTGATGCAGTGTGTTGTCTGCTGAAGTGTCCCTCTTGTGGCGGCAGCTGTGAGGCAAACATTACATTTCCTCTTTTCTGATCTCCCTTTGGTGTGGCTGAAGCAGGAGAGTCCTCTGTGTGTTTGGTTGCTGTACTGCAAAGGGATCCACTTTTCCCCTTCTCTCGGGTGTTAAATGGGAGAGAGGAGTAGAGGTCCCTTGCGTGCCCTCTCCCGCGTGTACAAAGCACATGTGTGGGCTGCTTGGGTCTTCACCATTGTCTTCTTGGCCCTGAATCCAGAATATGTTTCTGCATCTATTCAGGATTTACAGCTGTGAGAGAACGAGATTGTGGGAGATGTAGTCCTTGCCCATTTGGTTTGCCAGAATCTTCTGAGGAACCTGTGCTTGGGATATGTTCTTCAGTGTCCTCCCTGCCTTTGGGCACCTGTTCAGGGCTCCCACATAGCCTCCCCTCTCATAAAGCTATAGTTCAGTTTTCTGGAGCAGGAAAGTATGGGAGACAGTTCTTCCTTATTGGATTTCATGAATTGAACCGAGTTCTTTGGGGATATAGTTTTCAGTATTACAGCTAGCTCTGTGGACCTGAGGATGTTATTCCCAGGTCCATGTAATGATGACTGCAAGGTCTCTTTGTCCCAGTATGTATGCAGATATATTCCAAGGAGCTACATATAGTATAGAATACGAAAAAAAGAAGGAATCCAAACCGCATTCCAGGCGAGAAGCAATCTCCACTTATGTTGAGTCAAAAAATGAAGAGAAACCCAACTCGCATCGTAATAAATTAAGAGCTTTAATTATTATTTAAAATATTTGTCAAATAGTTGGACTGCAAACAAAAACAACAGAGGAAGGACGCCCTGGGGCATATCCTACTCAACAAGACGCGTTTCGTGCTCCACTCGGCGCTTGTTCACGTGTGAGGGATCAGAATAGACAACAGTGTTAAAAGGACCAGCAGTAGTCCTACTACTGTGTCCACTACAAACAACAACAGAGAGGTTTCAGTGTAGAAAATTCAGCAGACATCTTTGAACGGGAGACAACAGTATGGTGTAGTACCAACTGAAGACACAGTGCGAAATAGAATACAAACAAATAAATGTTCTGTTTGAGTGATGATACACATACAACATAAAATGTTTTTCAAACCGAACCCTTCTTTGCACTGCGTTACCTGGCTGGACATCCACATTTATCCAATAATGTCAATCCCAGCTCAGAGCCGTAAGCGATCACAGCCCGGCATCCGATTCATACGAGTTTCCAAATACATCCGTAAACTTGTATTAATTGCGGAAAGCAGCATTTAAAAAATAAAGTGCACATTTGTAAAAGCAATATTGGTACTAGCAGCACACATGGTAAAGTGCAGCATAGTACATCAGTGCATTGCGGAGAGCAGAATTTCAAAAAATAATAAAGTGCAGATTTGTTACCGCGTTTTAGAACTAGCAGCATACATGGTAAAGTGCAACATAGTACATCAGTGCAGTCTTTGCTTTTAAAACCGCACATAATATTATTTCAAAAATAAAGGGTAGAATAATAAAGTGTGTAGTGCATGATAACATCAGACCACTAGCAGCATTCAAAATAAGGTGCAAAATCCATATACTATCTGAATTAGTATATAGCAGCATTGAAAAGGTGGCAGCACATTCAATGATTGCACAATTATGGAAGACAGGAAATGACTAGCATATGACTTTAAAAATGAAAGCGCATCACAATTGAGCAAATCCATAATCAAATGCAAGATATTATAGTAAAACATTATTTAAAATGATATATAACCAAGTCAAAAAGACAAACTGACATGCAAGTGCATACAGTTAAATATACCTGTCAGTAAAGCCTCATGAGTGCATCACGTTAATTTACTGAGGTGCTGATCGCTGCTCAACAAAACTTCACAATTTCTACTAAAGTTGACAGAATGATTAATGATGTTAAAAATAAACCCCATCATTGACAATTTATGTATTGCATCACAAAAATGCTCCACCAACAAAACTCATGCATATGGAAAGTCAAGCACAAAGGAGAAGAGAAGGCAACGATGTAAACTTCAACCTACAAAAGATGACAAATAAAACAGGGATCCCACACAAAGCTGAGTAGTAATGGCAGCCCAAAGAAACGTGATCTTTCCTTAAAAGACTGAAAGACCACATGCAGCGGCCAAAGAACCAAAGAAAAGGGGAAAAAGGAAAAAAAAACTGTATAGAGGGCATGAAATACAGGATAGACCTAATTATATTAGAAACCAGTGAGACAAAAGTAAGTGTTTATAACCCAAGAAAGGTATAGAGCTCCTCATCTATATTATGACCATTGGGAGTTTTGGTGTCAAAATTCAAGAATAAGCTTAGTTTCTAACTGCCTTAAATTCAAAGTCCAGTCGCCACCTCTTTGATGTATGGGAACATGTGCCACACCAAAAAAGGTCAAAAGACGGAAATCATTGCGATGGTCTTGCTTAAAATGTTTTGCCATAGGATACGGAGGGTCCGAATTCTTTATAGCTCTCAAATGCTAGAGAATTTGCAGTTCGAGTTTACAGGTGGTACTGCCTACGTACCAATTCGAGCACGGACATGGAAGCACATAAAGTACAAATGCAGTGTCGCAATAAATAGAATATTTGATTTCATAGGTGACATCTGTAATTGGATGTTTGAAAGACTTTTGCACCATTGCATGAGCACACACCTTACATTTATAGCACTTGGTAAAACCTAACGGAACACCAGACATCCAATTAGAAAAATAATTATTTTGCAAGGGAGGTAAGAAACTTGAAACCAGTCTGTCGTTGGGAGAGGGTACTCGCTTGTAAGTTAATGTTGGACGTGCAGAAAGAAGAGGACACAGATCTTTGTCCAAAGTGAGTACACACCAATGCTTCTGGACAATTCTGTGAACTTTCAAAGAGGCATTATCATAAGTCACAATTAAACGGAGATCATCATTGTTTGTTGATTTTTTGGAACTTGGGTCATATAAAGATTTATCCCTAGAGAGACCACGTGCCCTCATATAGGCAGATTAAATGATTTTCTCATCATAGCTTTGTATTAAAAAGTCCACAGCAGCCAAAGCACAGCACCTGTCATATTGTTTGATATCGGTGCAATTGCGGCGAAAGCAAATAAATTCACCAGACGGAATACTCTTTTTGCAAGGTGGTGGGTGGTAGCTACTGGCATGCAGTGGAAGGCCAGTGTTAGAGGATTTTTTATACAGGGATGTATGGATCCCCAGAGTATCAAGGGTGACAATAACATGAAGATATACAATTTAATGATAACTATGGCATTCTGTAAACTTCAAATTAACCAAATGAATGTTGATACTTGTGACAAATGATAACCAGTCAACTTCAGTGCCCTTCCAAATTTTAAAGACATCGTCAATGTACCTCCACCATGACACAATCTGTGTTGGAAAACTCAAAGAAATTAAATCAGACAGAAAGGTTTCCTCCCACAACCCCATGGTCAAATGAGTATAAGAGGGAGCAAAGATACTATCCATCGCAGTACCTCTGACGTGCCGAAAAAAAGAACCTTCAAACAAAAAAACATTATTGGTCAAACAAAAAAACAACATTTGAAGGATCATGGTACTGTGGCCCAATAAATTCAATGATCGGGTATCCAGGAAATGTTTACATGCTGCCATGCCCACATTATGGTCAATCGAGGTACAAAGAAACCACATCAAGTGTGGCCAAAATAAAACCATCCTCCCACGGTGTATCAGTAATATGCTGTAGAAAATCTTTGGTATCTCGCAGGTAGGAAGGTAACACTGAGACAAATAGGATCAGAGTTTCATCGATGAACTGTGCAAAATGCTCTAACAGTGAGCCACATAAAGTCACAATTGGTCTCCCAGGAGGATGAATCAAAGATGTATGTGTCTTGGGTAGAAAATAGATAGTGGGAATGGTGTAACTAAAACATTCTCAAGTAAGCCTTTTTCCACCCACTCAGCATAGAGAGAAACCAAATCAGAATGTATTTCAGAAAATGGATTTGTTGGCAGCTCACAATAACGCAGACTATCTCGTAATTGTCTATTTGCTTCTGATACATAGTCACTCTGATTCTGAATTACAATGTTGGAGACTTTATCGGCTGGTTTAATAACAACATTAGACACATTTTGTAATTCAACAATTGCTAAACGTTGGGCAGCAGTTAGGTTTTGTTTAAGACTAGCAGATCGCTTACGTAGTGATCTTAAATCATCAACACACAGATCATGGAAGGCCTCAATACAACCCCCCACTGAAAACTGTGGGTTAAATCTGGATTTTTTTTTAGTTTGGTGCAAACATCCCATTTAGGATTGATGTGAAAATCAGATAGGTCAAGTAGGAAGGATCAAAGGAAGCATTATCCAGGCAAGACAAATCACTAATGATGGAACATCTAGAATACGCAAATCGGTACGTCCTGTTCGTACTTGAGATGGTTACATTACAACTGGATTGGAGGCAAAGAATTTTTTTAACTTTATTTTGCAAAAGAATTGATCAAAGTCAAGGCGTGATTGGACATAATTAAAGATCATAGTCGGGCAAAAATTAAGTCCTAATGAGAGGAGTGATTGTTGTGGTTTTGTAAGCACAAGCAAGGAAAGGTTAATAATTTGGCAAAGTGTCATGGTGTTATCTTTTGAAGTTTGGCCCCAGAGCGCATTTGTCCCTGCTGATCCACTTTTAAGTCATTTCCCATGCTGGCATCGGCAGGTTTTCTTCCTGTCAGAATTTGTTGTCCTCTTCCTCTCCCTCTGCCCTTGCCGTGCCCCCTGCCTCGTTTTTGATTTTTTCTGTCTTGACACAGGAGCCGGAGAAGATCTCTTCTAAAAAATTCAATTTGATCATTGGCTCATCATTTTCTGCAGCCAAGACATCAGATTCGGAAGAGATAGGCCCCATTTCAGCAGGTAAGGCTAGCAATGATTCAGTATCAGGGTATGTTCATAGAGAGTCAAAGCATTTAGCAAAGGTAAAGACCCTTCCTGACTTATAATCAATTGTGTCCCTCATGAACTTTCTATGTTTACGTTGTTTTATATCATCCTCATATGGAATTAAGCCTTCTTCAATTCTAATACGCAATTTATTTCCCTCTTCTGTACTTGGTATAGCAGTTAATTCAGTTTCTGTTGTTTCCAACTGTTGAAGCGCTGCAATACGATCTGTTTGGCATATTTAACCAAAATGGTCAAAAACTGCTCTCAACAATGTTTGCTAGCTCCACCCCACTCCTCCAGCATCTGTGGATCCTGATCTTCAAACGAGGGTGTTGTCATTATACGGAGGCCACGAGGCACACAGACAATATCCAGGTCATTTTGTAGTGAATGTTCTTCCCACCACTTAGAGATTTCCTTTTTTCATAGTTTTTCAATGTCTTTGAGGAGCATTAGCTCCTTGCTCACATTAGTGTCTCTCTTTTTAGTACCACCAACAGCGGTGGCTGGGGGGGCATCCTGTTGTTCATTGAATAAATCTTTGCCCTGAAGCAAGCGGGCTGCCACCCAGGTGTCCTGCCTGTTGAAGAGTGTCACCGAACACAACGTTTGACAAATTAGATTAAGTTAAAATGTGGAGTTAACTCGCCCATATACCAACTTTCTCATCGAAAATAGAGGTGGGGTGGTCAAGCACAGAAAATCTTGTGTGGAGATAGTAGACAGGCACAATGCCACCAAATGTAAACTAGAGAAACACAAGGAAACTGAGTATGCACCTACCTTACACTGAAATCTGTGCATCCTTCGACACACGTCATGCAGCCCGGGGAAATGGCAAGACTGCTCCAAACTCTAGCGGGTGCCAATGTCAAACTCCAATAAACAGTCAATCTGTCACCAGCGGCAGCAGGTCAGTTTACAATAGCGAATATAAAAAAGACGCGCGCCCTAGTATAGAATAGATTCATCTGCAGATTTCCTGATGCAATATTAGGTACAAATCCACATGTAGATTTTACCAAAAAAAGCCCCAACAGTGGGAAGCACGCATATCCATAATGATACGTGTGTTCATACAAGCTTGGCCCCCATTCACTTGCACACAGAACCTACGATACTTGAGCAAATGCGGTGACCATAGCACACAACTGCAGGTGAATGAGTATGCACGTAGCTACATGTAGACCCACTCCATGTACACGCGGGTGCAATTGTAAAGAAATCATGTCCAGTGCTTACCCGTTTCCTCGTACGTGCAGTGGCTCTCACCAGGCATGGATCCACTAGTTATGGTGCAGGGTTTACAGGTAGGTTCTTAAACACATACACTTCAACTGGACTGTACAACACAGATGATTGCTTTGTATGGTTACTCTAGCATTTCTACACAGTGTACCATATATTGGAGGGTTGCACATAAAACATGTACCCCTGGAGTATTCACTACCTAATATAGAGACGCTTGCAACAACTGAGGGATCAACAGACACCTTGAAATCAAACTGCAGTTCTTGCGCGGGTTTGTTTTTGCTGTCAAGGAGATTAAGGTTCGTTAAACAAACAGTGATAAGGTTAGTATACGTGTGACAAATTCCCGGGTCTTCTACTCGAGTTCTCCCTTCCTTGGGACCATGGTCCTTAGTCCTTTCCTCCGTCCTTGATTCAGAGTCACTACTGTCATAAACTGCGTCACGCCTGCAGTGCATACTTGCTTCTCATCTTCGGCCCATCATTGAGTAATCTCAGGGCGAATGAGGAAGCAGAAATCCGACCTAAGTCCCCAGGGTATGGACACCTGGGTTTACTGATTTGCCTCCCCGCAGAAGAGCTTCCAGCGATTAAAACGCAGCTGGAGAGTAGACAGGATACAGCCAGGCTGGGCACTGCAGAAGTGCAGGTGGAAAACTGGCGGTTTATAGTCAAAGGGTCGAATACTTTGTTTCGAAATGCAATAGTTTTGAAACAAAAGGACCGAGAAAAAAAAAATAGAATGCCCTTTTTTTTTTTTTTGGGCCCCCCCACAATCACCCGTTTTTTGGGGAAAAAACAGTCTGTTTTCCTATACGAATGCCACACAAAAAAATACATTTAAAAAAAGGCATTCGAAAAAAAAAATTCCGATCCTTTTCTTTCAAAACTATTGCATTTCGAAACAATGGGCCTCATTACACGGATGGCGGAGAACCATGGCGCTATTAGCGCCATGGTTCATGCCGGTAAAATACCGGCACCGCCTTGGCGGAAAGGGGAATTAGCGCCCCATTCCAAGGTTGGCGGGGCGGTAATTCCCCCTTCCACCATTGCCCTTCCTCATTCCCATTTTTGCCCCATAGGGCATAATGGGAATGGGGAAGGCGCTAATTACGGCACCGCAAATTGCGGTACCGTAATTAGCTCCCTGGGTCCCTTTGCGGGTTGGTTTTTAATGCCTGCAAAAAGCAGGCGTTAAATCCCCCAACACGCAAAGGGACCTCGTAGTAAGGCGGTAAGGATTTAGCGGTACCGGTATTTTACCGGTACCGGTAAATCCTTACCGCCATCCGTGTAATGAGGCCCAATGTATTCGAAACTTTGACTGGACACCATACTGGCAGGAAGGACAGAACTGGATCAGGAGAAGATAGGCAAGCAGGACCAGACAGACGGGCTAGAAGAAAGCAAACTGAAAGGATAAGGACTGCGAGGTTCAGGCAGAGGAGAAGTAGGAGAAAATATTAGTCAGAAAGGGAGTCTTAACAGATTGAAACCAAAAGGGAATGTCTCCAACACGGAAGAAATGAGGGAGAAGGCAGGAGGCATTGGGAACAATGGCATACAGTGACTACGAGTGAACTAAGGGCTACAAACACATTAAGATGTACTCATCTCTGTGACTGGCTGAACTAAATAGTTCCCGTGAACGGGAATGAAGCCAGCTTCCCCGTGGGTTTATGCTGCCAATGAGAATGCTCTCCACACTGCATATGAGTGGAACTCTGGAGCAGAGACGCACGCATGAATGGAAGGCACACATGTGTTGTGTTCCTGTTTGGTCCAAGCCCATGGTAGTGCACGCCAGCATACGTGCGCGCCAATGACAGCACAAAGGCACCAATGGGCATTTGCCAAGAACTCCCTAGATTTCCATGCCAAACACGGCCTCTTCAACTCGAGGCACATGGCCCTTTCCAGTCACACGTGCTGGTGTCACCTGACACTCCCAGCATGACATTACATCTCCCCCCAAAATAATAGTGTCCTACCCCATCTCCTCGATCCACCGTCTCAGGCGCCGGATGATCCTATGTGGCTGGCCCTTAGTTCTGGGATACGGGGGCTCCTCGGTATGTTCCTCTCCTGGGTCAGTATTTCTCTCATCTTCCGACTCCTCCTCATCTCCTGTATAACACGACTCTTCTCGTGTGATGCTCTCATCGTCCCTCCACTCTCTGTGCTCTTCTCAGTGTTCCCCATGTATCTTCTTGAAGAAGGAGGCGTTTCTTGTCACGCGTGTGTTGCCTCTCTCAGCTGTGATCATGGAGCCATTCATGCTGGTGATGGTCAGGGGTCGAGGGTAAAAGGGTGGTGTTTCTTTGTGGGAGGCAGTCTGCTTCACGAGAACATGGTCCCCTAACTGTAGGTGCGAGTCTGACTACCGTGCTCGGCACTTGCTTTCAGCATATTCCTTCATCCAGTCCTTCGATTTCTCATCACTTCTTCAGACTTTTTACGGTTGCTCGCATTGCCGTCTTCGTTCTGTGGGTCGTGGGGCATTACTGGATGACCAAACATTTGTTCCGCTGGGCAGGCTCCCGTGGAATCATGTGGCGTGTTGCAGTAGTCCCGCAAGAGTTTATATAGTGACTGTTCCATGGGCATGTACATGATGTTGGAAACCATGATGGCCCTTTTGACTTTGACCATAAAAGGTTCAACTGTCCCGTTCGACTGGGGCCACAGCGGAGTGACCTTTCTGTGGTGGAAGTCTATATATTGTGCAAAGTCCCAGAAGTCGTGACTAGTGAAAGGGGGTCCATTGTCCAACTTCACTATTTTCAGAATCCTGTACGCTGAGAAGATGTGATCTAGCACCGGGATCACGCCTGTGTCTGCCGTGGACTGCAGGATCTCGATCTCGGGGTACCTTGAGTGCTCATCAAGGACCACAAGTATGTATTCTCCCGATCTGACCAGACTGAAAAAGAGTGGCGTCATTTTCAGGGGTTCAGGGGAAGACTGTGGCTGCAGGCTGAGGCCTATGTGGCATGCACAGAGGGTCCTCTCAATGGTTCTGGTCATGCCGGGAAACCATTCTTTCCTTGGAAGCATTCGTTTGGTTGATACTATCCCCCATAGTGTGCTAAATCCACCGCTCACTGGTGTAGGGATGCCGGTAGCATGATTCTATCTCCTTTGAGGGTCAGTGGCGATGGGGCACAGACAGCTCGTCTTTCCACTGCACGAGTGTCTTAATGAGCTGCCCGTCCACAGGCAGGTTTTGCTGTATTGAGGCCTATGTTGACTTCCTTCGCCTGCTGCAGATGCAGGCAGTCTCGAATACCAGGATCGGGTCTTCTGATGTGCACCTCACCAGCCTTTCCTTGGAGATGGCTTGTGGTTTGGTATGGTGTATGACATAGTTGATATATACATCAGCACTACTCCTGAAGGATTGCAGTCCTGGTAGTGGGTGCGGGACAGGAAATTCCTTGCCTTTCTTATGCATGATGTTAAATTGGTATTCCTGCAGGCGAAGACCCCAGCGATTGATGCGGGTTGGCATCTTGGCTGTAGACTTCCTATAAACAGTGACAAGGGCCTGATCGTCAGTGACCATGGTGAACGCCTTGCCGTACAGGAACAGGTGGAAATGCGTGCAGGCCCATACCACTGCGAGGGCTTTCTACTCAACCTGCGAGTACCGTTGTTCGGCTTCCATGAGGTTCTTGCTGGCATATGACACAATCTTCCTTTGAGCATGGTTGCTGCCAGAGTGTTGAGCTAGGAGGGCTTCTAGCCCAACTGGGCCCGCTTCCACGGTCACTTTCGTGTGCAGATTGGGGCCAAACATGACATGCAGTCTGTAGCGGCGATGTCCTTCATAATCTTGTCAAACGCCTTTTGTTGCACTCGCTCCCACACAAAAGTGTGGTCTTTCTTTGTCAGTGCCTGCAGCGGGGGACTGGTAGAGGTGAAGTCGGGAAGGTAGTGCATGCTGTGGTTCACCAGGCCTAGGAACAATGTCACCTGGGTGACATTTGTCAAGCGAGGCGCTTCAGTCAATACCCAGATCTTGTCAGGGTCCAGTTCAAGGCCTTTCTCCGAGAATATGTGGCCAAATTATTTGAGCGTGGCTTTGTTAAATGCACATTTCTCCTTGTTGAGTGTCAGGTTTGCGTCTGTTGGGGTGATCTCCTGGAGGGTCGGCAGGGCCGTCTGTGGTCCCCCGGCGGCTGGGGAGGCCCCAACTCCTCCCGAGGTCCCCAATGAGTATGAGACACACACAAGAGCAAGGCGTTACTGCTGTTTATTGGACAAACAGCAGGGATAGGCTCTGGGATCACAAGTCACCCGGGAACACTTCTCGAAAGAATGGGCTCGCAGGCCCTTTTTCATGATGTGTGATGCCTCATCGTGCGTCACCTGGGAAACTTCCCCCAAAACCTAACGCCATCTCGGGTTGGTTCCCCGAGTAGTAGGGTTAGTATAGGAACATATAGGTGGGTTAGTGGTTGGCGGAGAAGGGGTCAGGTGGTACGCTTGGGTCGTCCCTAGAAATGGCTACACTAAAAATGTTACAGGAGAGAGGTTAGTGATTGGCTGAGTTGTGATGCTGTCAGTAGTTAGCCCCCCGTGCCCTGATTGGTTCATCCACGAGCCCCCAAGCCTGGGACCATCGTTGTTCCCAGCTCACGGTGTACCTGGTACTAGAAACAATATATGACTATGTGTCAGTGATGGACAATGGACAGGTCTACCATTCGCCGTGGAAATGCTGCTTTCTCACTGCTGTTAGTGTCCAATGTGTCACTTCATTTTTGCAGTCTGTGTCCCAAACGTGAGACCCCAGAGTTTCACTTGGCATCGCATCAGGTCAGCTTGGTCATGTGTGTTAAGACCGTAGCTGAAGCAGAATTATGAGTATTTAATTTGTATTTCGGCTCTGAGGGGTGGTTGGCCGCAGCAGGTGTAACATTGGCTCGGGGCGCGCAGCGTGTAAGTTGCAACTTCGTGGCCTTGGCTGTGAGGCCCTCGCTGGGATTCGGTTCTGCATGATCAGCACCTTGCAGCCCTGTGCCTGAGGTTTCTGGGTTTTGCGGTCTACTCTGGTCTGGTTCATGGGTGGCGGCATATGGTTTACAACACAGGGGTCGTGTGGCAACATGGGTCCTTATACATAAGCGTTGTATGTTGTTGTGGTTATAATGGCGATGAAGCGTTTGCAAGAATGTACATGAGTTCTTCTTGCGTTTCTGCGGTTCGGTAGCTTGGCCTATGTGAAAAATAACAACGATGCATCAGTGTATGTGAGCAGTCCGCTACGTTATGGCATTGAGTATGTTCTTCGTGTATAATTGGTGTGGGTCTGACCGGCGTGCATGGTGGCACGTGTGTTACCGTCCGTTGGCTAAGTCATCATAGCATCTCTAACGATGGTTGCTTTCATTGTTGCTGTGTTAGTCGAGTTGATCCATATGGTCTATGTCAGCTTCGCCAGAGGTTCCAGCGGGGGGTTTGATTGACGGGCAGTTTCCCTGGCCATGTGGGACGTGGCCGCGATAGATGTGGATGTCTGGAGCATCTGTGAGCGGGTCGAATTCCTCTCGTTGTGGGTGCTTAGGCCGTGATGATCTAGGCCATGGTCGGCTGAGAATCGGGGGACGGGAGCGTCCCATTTTCCTTCTTCAGTCCCCCCTTTGGTTGACTTGTCGACCACAAAATTATCCACTCTCTTGTCTCCTCGCTCTCGCCATAACGTTCGTTATTCCCGCCAAGTGTCCATATCTGTCCACATGATCTTCGAAGGACCAATACATGTAAACACAGCCACCACCGGGTTTGCAGTAAACCCACTTCCCAAAGTAGCTCTTTGGGTTCCTTGGATTTTCAACTTTCTTTTATGGAGGTTACAAGTCTGCTTCCACTATTTGTTGGCGCAGTCGTTCACGTTCCTTTATGATAATGTCTGCATTCTTGTCGTCTTCAGCTGGCATGAGGACGTGCATCCCTATCATTTCTTCAGCCGTGTGTTTGGATCTTGTCTTCCATGCTTTCAGCCCCATAATAGCAGCCAATCCTATAATCACAAATCCTGCTATTACCTTGAGGCCATCTGAAAGCCATGATGGCATCCAGGACCATATGTATGGGAACCAGCTGCCGTCCTTCTTTACTCCTTTCGCTTCTTCTTCCATTTTGGTATTCATCTGGGCAATCTGTGATACTGCTTCCGATAGTGTACCGTTGTCTTCATCATTGGCAGGAATAAATGTGCAACACAAACTTCCAATCTTTGCGCGAACACCTCCTTCCATCGCCGTTAGGAGGTCCAGTAAATATCTGTTTTGTAGGGCTACCATACGTATTGCTCTTAATTCTTCTTTTATTGCATTGAATCCGTTCACCGTGGAGTTGATCGTCATCATGAGCTCCCACCGGGTGATTTGCAACCACTTGGCATTGGCATAGGCTTGCACTCCTGGGTTTATTATGGAAGAGAAGAACATTGCTGCTGTGCTGAATAGCCTGTGCGCTGGTGGGATGTCACTCAAGGCCGTCTCTGACTTCCCCCAGAGGTAGTTCCCCGTCAGAGGTTCTGCTTGTCTCTTAACTCTCGACAGGTGAGTAGTGTCATTTCCTTTGTTTCCTCCTGTTGTCTTCAGCAATCTTTTCTTCCTCTTATTCCCTTTGTCCATCTTCGGGAAATTTTCCAAGTTGACGTGCTTCTGTGGCACCACTAGCGATAGTACGTTGATATGTACCAGTGTACACACTCCATCCCACATAGGTGGTAAATTGTGGTATACCCTTGCACCGCAGGCCCAGTAGTGGTCCATCGGTACAGCTGTTCCTGCACCCCCCTCAGGAAGCTTAACTGTTCTCTTGCATCCTTTGTTTGTTCCAACGTCTATTTCCCCATCATGTTGATAACATAGTGTAGGTGCTGTTAGTGGTAGTATTGTTATGGGTTCATCCTTATCTAACCATGTCACCAGTGCTGCACTTTTCGTCCATTTTTTATAGCACAGGTCATTTTTATCTTGTACCTTCACTACAGGTGACTTTGGCAGTATCAGCATCTTACTTCCCACAACTCCATCCACCCATCCGTCTTTCGTGAACACCTTCTCATCTATCAGTATCAGTGGTCTCTCCCAGCAACCTGGTTCACCTGCAACTTCTTTCGCATACCATTCGCAGGGTAGGTAGTCCACAGTGACCTCTTGCGTTTCTCCTTTCTTTGGTCCTTCTGCTATATACTTCAGTCCTTTCGTCTGCTGCCATGAGTCATCATACATGGGCAGTGTTTTAATGAAGTTATTTTCATAGGGGTACGTTGATCTTGATTTCCACCGAAGCATTGCTCTTTTCCCATGGAACCTTCCTCTTGTTTGGAATAATGCTAGATATAGCAAACATTCAGCAGTCGTTGCAGGTACTTCAGTTGCAACAAATGTTCTTGAGGCGCTCATGGCATATGGGATCAGCGAACAGACGTAGCAGTTTTCCTTTGTCGCATCCTTACCAATTTTTGACATGTGTTTATACCACATGTTATTAGAGACGTGTGCAGATTATGTGAGATATGTGTCCACCCCATTTACTTCATTTGGTACACCACGTTTATTCCTCTTAATGTTTTGCCCCGTGCCAATTGCACCACCTGGCGCAGTGCTCCTTGCAGGCATGGCGGGGGATAGGTTAGTAGTGGAAACTGCAGCCACATAGAAAGCATAGTATACCTGCCAGACAGGAGCAGTAATCAGACAGGTGGAAAAAAATATACCTAATACTTTTATTACAGTTGCTAGTACCACCGGCATTGTCACTCTTACCTTTGCTGCGGTCCTGCAGCTACTTTACTTTCAGATGATATAGGTGCCTGCCTGAAAATCTCTAAAAGTATGCGTTATTGGTGTTAGTCGTTTTATATTAAGCCCTGTGTATTAGATAGTCGTTCAATGCCCAAGGAAAAAGCTCTTCCCACGCTTTCATTACCGTCCTATCTCGTAAGGCCGGTAGCACTTCGTGGAGGTGTGGAAACGATTGCGTAATTATCATAAGAAACGTGTTATAATATACCCATATTCTTCTTCTTTTTAAGTATTTTGGCCTTTTTATAACATAAAAAAAATTCGTGTGACAAGGCCTCTGTGGTGTTATCATCTGCAGGCAGCATTTACCCCTGGGCAATGACATTTGTTATAACTGTGTATTTACTTTGTTCTTAACTGCAAATAGTATACCAATTCAACAATCCGCAATGCCTGCATGTGCGAGACAAAAAGGGAAGAGAGCATGCACGAGTTTACACAGTGTGGTGCATATTTACAGCTCATTTTGCCAATGTCCCTTATTAGCTAGTGTCTGGGGAGGTAAGATCAGTATAATTTTGCTAGGACCTCGTTATCATGGGGTGGCCTATAGGGTGTTTATCAGGTGTGTCTTTTGGGACGTTATTGTCTTGTGCTGTGTCTATTTCCTGTGTTGTTGCCGATGCGTTGGCCCCTTCATTGAGTAGAGGGTGGGTCTGTGCTTTGTAGGGCTTGATGTCATGTAGATGCATCCAAGCTTCCCTGCCCCTGAGCTTCACTGCCCTTGGGGCTACCTTTTCTACTATATGTGGTCCTAAGAATCGCGGACTGCTCCAAGTCCACCGGACGTTCATTAGAAGGACTTCATCTCCCTCTTTCACTGTCCACTTAGTAGTCTGTTCTTGTTCCACGTTGGTTACTTCTCCTTGTTGGTTGTTCTTCGACCGCCCTTGCGCCCTTTGGATCTGTTGAGAGATAAAAGAGGCACTAGTAACCAAGCAGAGACATATTTGTGCATTTCTTTACCAAAACAGTACTTGTTGGTTCACACTCAGTTGTAGCCCTGAATGGTGGTGTGAGTGGAAGGTGCATTTGGTGACCAGTCACCACCATGTGAGGTGTGAGGCGGTGGTCTGACCCTGGCCTGTTTCTTAATTCAAACAACGCCAATGGAGGGCAGTACAGCCAACTCTTTTTTGTTGTTTGTTTGATTTTTGCTATTTCTTCTTTTAGGAGACCATTGATGCATTTGCAGATGCCATTTGCCTGAGGGTGGGATGCACATGCAAATTTGTGCTGGATCCCTAAGAGGGTAGTGATGTGTTTGAACAATTCATTAGCAAAGTGGGGGCCATTATCTGACCGCAGTACCTTGCATACCCCCCACCTGGGGAAAACCTCCCTCACTAGGAACTTCGCCGCCCTAAATGCATCTGCATGGGAGCATGGGCCCGCCTCGATCCAGCGTGAGAATGGGCACACTACTACAATCATGTATCTGTACCCTTGACATACATTGATCATGTCAACATAGTCAATGGAGAGGTGTAAGAAGGGTCCTTCAGGCTGGGGTATGGTACCTTTGATCACTTGCAGCATGTGACCGGCTGTAAATTGCTGACATGTAAGGCAGTTACTGATGAAATTAGTGACATGTGAGTTTAACTCGGGGCAGAACCAGTGTTCCTTTATTCGTGCTGCAATTACCTCTTTTCCTGTGTGCGTGGGGTGGTGCAATTGGGTCAAAGCTATTTTTAGTAGTGTTAGGGGCATCACCACTTTCCCTGTATTGTTCTGGCGCCATAATGCATCTGTGGGGGACATATTACACCCTCTTTTTACCCACAGTTCCTTTTCTGACATTGGTGCTGCTTCCTATAGTTCCATGATCTGTATCTCTGGGATGTGTGTATACCCATCCTTCATTAACATTTGTCTTACCCCCCCTTTTATTTTTCATTTTCTGGGAGTGATCACGCTGGATCGAGGCGGGCCCATGCTCCCATGCAGATGCATTTAGGGTGGCAAAGTTCCTAGGGAGGGAGGTTTTCCCCAGGTGGGGGGTATGCGAGGTACTGCGATCAGATAATGGCCCCCACTTCGCTTATGAATTGTTCAAACACATCACTACCCTCTTAGGGATCCAGCACAAATTTGCATGTGCATACCACCCTTTTCTGGAAGCATGAGCATCAGCTGTGTTCTTACCTCTTGATATTGGGTCGTCACCATTGGTGTGGGCCTGACACTTCACAAGTGCTACTTCTTCTGGGTAATTAATCACTTCAATTAATTTGGCTAGTAGGAGAGCATGCTGTACTGGGGTACCGTCAGCCCTCCTAAATCCTCTCCTTTTCCATTTTATTAATCCTGATTGTACTGTAGATGTTACATATGCACTATCTGAATATATTGTAACTCTTTTGTCACTTCCCTCTTCTAGGGCCAAGATGAGTGCTACCAGCTCTGCTGCTTGTGCTGAATAATGTTGGGGGAGTTTTACACATTTAACTGGAATGAAGGTCCAGTCTTCTCTGAGGCTCACGACAGCTGCTCCTGTCTTTTGTATTCCATCACTTTGGTCAACAGTTGACTACCCATCTACGTACATAACCTCACCCCCCTCTAATACATTTTCCTCTACTTTCCTTGTTCCTGAGTAATTTTCAATAGCCTCTGGGAAGTCATGTGAGTATTGTTCATTCACTGCTTCTTGTGCTATAAATCGTGCTGGATTCACATTAGTGCATCTCACTATTTTAAGCTCTCGTTTAGATAATATTATTTCATAACCTGTTGCTCTTTGAGCAGTCAGTGTGGACTTTGGCTTGTTTAATATTGCAAATAGTGCGTGCTCAACGTATAGTGTAGTGGAGCACCCCATGGTAATAGAAGATGCCTTTTACAGTGCGAAAGCTGCAGCTGCAAGGCTTTGTTCGCAAGGAAAGTGTCCCGTCATTACTGGGTCTAAGTGGCCACTATAAAACGCCACTGGCTTGTGTCCCATACTGGTCTTTTGTGTCAATACTGCTTTCATCACAGCAGTGTCACAGTGTGAAAATATGTAAAACTCATCTTGATAATTGGGGGTGGCTAGTACTGGTGCTGTTGAGATAGCATTTTTCAGTTCATTAAATGCATCTGTTATTTCTTGTGTCCATTCCAATTTCCTCTGCCCCCTCTGTGCCTCTCTGAGTGCCTCAAGCAGTGGTCCTATACATGAGCTGTAATCAAAGACCCATGCCCTGCAGTAGTTACATAAGCCAAGGAACTGCTGTAGTTTTCTCACTGTTTGTGGTTGTGGTGTGCCTTGTATTGCTAATGCTCTTTGTGGTGCAATGTTCATCCCTTTTTGCTAAATGATCTCTCCAATGTAAAGTACTTGCTCTTGTAGTTTCTCCTTGTCTACCTTGTATCCTTCTCCTTTTAACTGAGTCTCTCCTACACTTCTCCTCAGTGGTGCTGCATATTATAATATTGTCAACATACTGCAGCACTGTGCTTTCCATTTCTATGTTGCCCAAATCCATTTGGATCACTCTATTAAAGATTGATGGTGACTCGCAGTACCCCTGGGGCAGCCTAGTGTGTTTCCACTTTGTGTTGCGATATGTGAAATTTGTCAGATCTTGTGAATCAGGGTGTAACTGAATGGAGAAAAGGGTGTTCTTGAGGTTGATCACTGTGAATCGTGACGCCTCCGCCGGGATCCCACACAGTATTGTTGCTGGGTTGGCTGCAACAGGGTATTCTGCTGCCACAATGTGATTGAGAGGCCTTAAATCTTGGATAAAATGCCACAACCCCCCTTTTGCCTTACGTACTGGGTACACTGCCGTGTTGCATGGTGACTCTGATGGTACTAATATGCCTCTCTCTATCAGGGCGGATATTGTCTCATATATCCCCTCATCAGCTTATTTTGATAGTGGGTACTGTTTCACACTGTGCAGCAGTGCCCCTTTCTTTAGCTTTATTTGCACCCCTCCAATGCTCTTGATGCAGCCCACATCATAGGGACTAGTTGTCCATAAGAATGCGGGTACTGCAGCTAAATCTTCCTCATAAAACGGTGCCTTGGTAGGGTAGGGCACCTCCAATGCAATTGCCATTTTTTGAGCTACATCTTTAAGTGTTACCTTCAGCCACATATAAACACTCATGTCGAATACCATTTCCCCATCCCCTTTGTCATCTGAAAATAGTTCCTCATCTGATACCTGTGTAAGCCTGCATCCTTCTGCCAATGCTATTACTGCTCTCCATGCCTTCCCTTCCCCATTGTGTGTGTGTACTGCAATGTAGTCTGGTTTTGCAACAATACCCTCCACGTCCACTGATATCACTGCCTCTTCCTTTTCTTCAGTGGGTGTCTCTGGCCTGAAGAGGTATGCAGCAGGTCTTCTCCATCTTTTGCCTCTATTCCTGGTAACCACGCAATTGCCATGTCTGTCCCATATTGGAAAAGGTCCCCGTCCACTGCTCCGCCCTTACCACTTTCTTGCCACAGTAAGCGTGTAGTATGTGTCGAGCTGTAAGCATGTTTATTCCTGGTGTGGAGCACACTATTCCCTTGGCAGTAAAAGAGATTGTCATGTTCAATCTGCTCATGATATTGTAACGCTCACCTGGTATCCACGGAGACGTCACTCAGCCACCCTTCTTCCCCGGGGTCCAACCCTTCCCTTTGATCCACAGCTCACCTTGTTTTCTTGGATAGCGTGCTCTCCGTCCTGCTTTCAGCACAGGGGCGCGTTGATTGATGCGGGCTCGTTGCTGCCTAGTTACTTCACTGGCAAGAGTCCGACAGGTAAGTATAATGAGTCTTTTGAACAGTTCTCTAACTTCGTTGCTTTGCTTCCTTAGATGATGGCTGGCGTCCGGGGATGGCGGCGTGCTGCTGAGAGTGAGTGAGAGCGCGATGCACCCCTTTTGTATTTGCATTGAACCAAGTTCTTTTTCTGTGTCTTTTAGGTGCCACGACGTTTTCAGCGTGGATGCCGGTTATGAAGAAGAAATGCTGTGGGTAAGCGTGGTATGCTGCGCTTCTAGATGTTTCCACGCTAACCTGCAGTGTCTTTTCCCTCTTGCAGATGGATGCGAAGTTCTGGAGACAGAGTTCCCCCAGAGCGGCTGGGATTCAGGTAAGCGTTTGAAGCTCGTACAGTATTTAAAAATAAGCGAAGATTTGCAGAATACTTACTAATGCCTTTCTTCTGTTCTTTTCCCTTTTCCTTAGGAAGCGGCGTGCCGGGATGGGAATGACACCGCCAAAGATGCCCGCAGAACAGAAGGAGCGATGAAAGATTGGGCAGAAGCGCCGCAAGGTAAGGCTGTTCCTAACAGTGTTCTTGTTCTTGCAGGAGCTGAGCGCAGAAGAAAGATACAGGCCTACTGGAGACCGATCCGAACACGGTGAGTGTCACGCTGCAGGTGCAGAAAACGCAAAGCATGTTTCTCAGCCTGGTGTGTGGCTTAAATAGTCTCTGGGTATCCCAGGTGTCTCTGGGCTGAACCACACCCAAAAGACTAGACCGCACATGTAGTTCTGGGAACCGAAATATGTGGGGGCATCCATCTTGTCCCCATCAATGCACTACAAGTCCAATCCCCAATGTTATCCTATGGCAGTGAGTGAGTCTGGTGCCACAAGCGCCAAGTCTGACTCCAAGTGGGTCTTTGGAGAGATGGAGAGGCCCTTGAGGGCCATGTAGGAGATTGTGGCCTGGCTCCAGCCTGACATCTTGGAGGGCTGGGGACATGAGGGGCAGGAATCATGACAGATATCTCTTCCAAGAATATTTACTGGTGATTGCTTTGAATATAACAATGGTAGAGATAAGTCATGCTCCCCAACAGATAAGGAGATGTTATCAGTAAAAGGAACCAGTCCTTTAGCCCCAGGGAATCCTTGAGTGTGCATGGCATCGCCTGACAATGTAAACTTTCCTTCCCTGATGCAGGATCTAATTGCACCCGTGTCTACTAAAAAGGAAAATGTTTTGTCACCTATCGCCACCTGTATGTGTGGTTCCTCCGCAGGGTTAGGTGTTACTGACAGGATGGGACACAACAAGGACATCTGTGGACTGTCCTATTGAGGGTAAAGTGACTGTCCGTTCCCTGTGTATGGGTTGTGACCCAGTATTGTCACTTTCCCAAAATGTGTCTGTTGTACTGGTGCCTCTACGGGTGATTGGGTACTATCTTGTACCTGTGTCAGTTGTTGTACTGTTTGGACGTGTTGTTGCTGTGCTACTGTCATTTGTTGCTGTGCTTGTTGTTGTGCTGGTCGGTGTTGCATCTTTTGTATATGGGACAGTGTATATTCAAGTTGTGGTGTCATCGGTTGTTGTGTTTGTGCCTGTGTCACTTGTTGTTGTGGTAACTGTTGGTAATACTGTTGTCCCCCATTGTAGTTTTGCAGTCCCTGCTCCCCCCATCCTGCTTGTGCTGGTCTTGCCCTGCAAGTGCGTGATGCGTGCCCTATCAATCCACACATGCAACACGTTGGTGGTTCCCTTGCTTGCCATGGGTATCCCCCTGTACCATCTAAGTACCCTTGATTTCATATGTATTGTACCCTCAGAACCCTCCCCCTTGCTGTGGTGCTGCTGGTCCATATCCCCGTCCTCTTCCTGCTCCTCCCCTTCCTCTAAAGCTGTTCACTTGTCCATTCCCCATCTGGGAGTATCCACCCCCCACCTGAGGAGCATAGGAGTGTTGTGCTGTGTATGGTGGCGGTGGTGGCATTAGTGGTGTTGTTACTTGTGTTGGATTTATTTGTGCTACTGTATGCTGTTGTGTCTTCTCTGATTGTTGTGTTACTTGCGTGTTATTTGTTGTAGGTCCTGTTATCAGTGCACCTTCCATTGCATATTTTGACAGCTTTTTCTGCACCAATTTTGCTTCCTCTGCCTTCCTATCCTCCTCCTTTTGTTTCACCTTCTCTTGCCATAGCCTACAATGGTGTACTATCGTTAGCTGTATTTCTGGCCACCCCTTTGCTTCCATTCCAACTAATTTCTTTAGCTGTTTTTGTACCGGTTCTGGGAGGCCCTGTATCAGTATGTGGTAGAAAATTGCTAACGTTTTGTTCCATGGTTCCCGCATTTCCAGGCGCCACTTCTCTTGAATCTCCTGGATGTAATTAAAAGGATCTTCATTTTCACGCATTTTGCATGATGTTATTGCTCCTATGTCTGATGTGTCTGGGTATTGTATTCTCAGTGCCTGCCATAATGCATGCCTGCAATTTGCAAATGGCGCTCCGTCATGTGATGTGTCATTAATAGTTAACCCTGGGAATACCGCACTTTTCCAAATGTCATCTGCTGCGTCACCCAATATGGAAATTAACAACCCCTTCACATCGCCCACTGCTAGTTTTAATCCAGCAGTTTGTTTTTCCATTTCATATATCCATTTCCCAGCTCCTCCGCTCAGTGATGGTAGCCTACATTTAATGTTCTCCTTGTCCGCATGCTTCCAAGGTACATACTGTGGTCTAGCTCCCCCTCTTTCTAACAGTGGCATCTGTGTGTAGTGCTTCATCTCCCCCGGTGTGCGTTTGTGTGGTGTTATGTGGGCATATTCAGTATCCTCTTCCCTGTCAGAGAGTTCTTCAATAAAGTCAGTGAGGTGTTGTGTAAGTCTGCTCTCTTCTCTGGTCGCATGTCCCCTTCGCTTACCTACCTGGTCCTTGTTGTGTGGTGTTGTCAGGTCCTCCACTCTATGCCCTGGAAGGTCCCTCATTCTATTAACATATGGCGTGTGTTGCGCTGGGGGCATTGTTACTGGTCGCTGTACCCGTCATCCTTGTTTGCTTTTATTTACCCTTCCTACTTCCCCTTCTTCCTGCGTCTTGCATGTCCATGGTGACCCGCAGCCTGTGCGCGTTATACATAGTTTACTCAGCCCCTCCACGCTTGCATTGCTTTGCCCTGTGCACGATCCTTCCTCTTTCTCACTGCAGAATCCATCCGAAAATCTTAATCTTGTGGTTATGTTTTTCCCTTTATTGTTACTGTATCTAAGTCTATATCATCGTACTCGCCTGTCATTCCCACGTCTCCCTGTGCTGGTGCTGTCGGTGCTCCTTCTGTGTTTTTTGCAGGTGTTCTATCCCTGTGTGCTGTGCCTGATCCTCTTATTTCTGTATTCCCCTGGTTGTTTCCCACAATCTTTACCTCCTCTCTTGCCCTGCAAAGTTCGTTCATTATCGCGTCACTTACCTCTTTAAGCGCCCTGACATATCTATCCTTTTCGTACCATGCTCCATTCCCCTTTTCAATAAACTCTCTAGTATCCTCCCTTCCTCATACTTACGTGCACTTTCTGCAATGATTTTCCTTGTCCATAACATCATCTCCCTATCGTTTTCCTCTCGCTCCTCTTCTTTCCGCCTAAGTTCTCGCTGCTCCATGCGTGCTACCCTGTCTGCAATCCCCTTTAGGTGGTCTTCCTCCTTTTTCCTTCTCTCTATCTCTTGTTGTGTTACCCTCACTTTATCCCCCTTGCTTCCCGTCCTTTTCCCCTGCTTCTCACGCTCCTCCTGCTCCAGTTGCCTGATCAACACGCTTTGTGCCTCCCTTAGTTCTGCCAGCTTTCCCTCTAACGCTGCTTCCTCAGCCCTTGTCAACTTCCCTTCTTCAGGTGTACCTATCTCGCTCCTTACGTGTTCTTCTCCCTCTTCTTCTTTCTCTATCTTGCTGACCGCCTCTTCCTCTTCTTTTGTGATTTTCCCCCGTAGTTTCAGTAACACTTGCGCAGCAATCCATTCATCTGGTCCTATATTGGCGAAAGCCTGCGTGCCGCTTGTGTACTCCCTGTATTCACCTGTGTCTGTTGTGCGCTTGCGACACTACCCCGCCTTCTTTGGTAACTGTCTCAAGGTGCATACGGCGGCAGGCTAAATGTGGGGTTTGAATACCCTTCTGCTGCCGTCAATTGTAACTGCGCCGTCTCCCTAAGTTTGGTTACTGGGTACAGCCCTTCTGTTTCCTTCTTTACCTCCTTAGTTATGGGCACCTCACCTTCTCCTTCCCTTTTAATCTCTGTTGCTGGGTATGACCCTTCCAACTCTTCTTTGCTCTCCTCTGCGCTGGGGGGTGCCGGAGGCATCCTACACCTGCCCTCTTCTTTCACCTTCTCCTCCTTCACCCCCTGCACTGTTAGCATCCCTGTCACCCAAGATATGCCCCCGCTCCGCCCGCTATTCAGAGAACACCGCTCAGTCCTATGCAACTCTATGGGTGACGTCACCAGTTCTAAGACAGTTGAATACAGAGGTATGTACAACACAATATAGGAAATGATATGCGCGCTACTTTTACACTGTTATTCCCCACAATCCCCACAGCTGTCTTCCCACCACACCTGGAGTGGAGAATACATTAATCACTTCGTTATTATAATAGACTGCACACACTGCGCCGCCTCGTGTGCGATACGCTCCCGCACTGGGGAACTTAACAAGTCTACTATCTTCCGCACCGAGAAACAATGAAGTCACCTCAGCCAGGGATACATCATCTATTCACCGAGCTATAACGCTCAACCAATAGGGATTCTCATCTACTCATCGATCAAAAATGCCAATTCGTAGGAATACCACACCCCCTTTCCCACAGGTGTCCACGATCAAAACCAGTCAGGCGCGGTTCTCCAGTCACATGTGGGTGCCTTAAGCCCCACCTCTCTTACTCTGCGATACTATACAGGGCAGCGCTCATGCCTTACCCCGCTGTGTTTCACACCTCAACCACCGCTCAATTGACAAAATCTTTACACACACTGTAAAGCCACCCGCCACCCTCGTTACAATTCCTCCCACCACCCACACAATGTTGCATTGCCGGTTGCGTGTGCCATACTCACATCGGCTTTCGCCTGCCGGTGCTGCTCGGCTGCGGGTGTCCCTCCCAAATCTGCTTGCCAACTTTCCTCGTCCGGACCACGTCTGGACACTCACCAACTGTAGCCGGGGTACTTCTCAAGTCGGCTCCCGGCGGCCACTCTCCGGATTGCGCAGTCCGGTCGTCTCGCAGTTCTGTGATGGTCCTGTAGTCCTTCAGAGGGGGCAACAGCGGAGGGGCCGCTGTGTCGGGCCACCTTGGCGCAGGCCGCTCTTCCCTCTTGCCTCGCCCTCACAATCTCAGCAGTGCCTCCAACTTGTCAGGGTGATCTCCCAGAGGGTAGGCAGGGCCGTCCGCGGACCCCCGGGGCTGGGGAGGCCCCAACTCTTCCCGCAGCCCCCAATGAGTATGAGACACACGCAAGAGCAAGGCGTAACTGCTGTTTATTGAACAAACAGCAGGGATAGACTCTGGGATCACAAGTCACCCAGGAACACTTCTCACAAGAATGGGCTCGCAGGCCCTTTTTCATGATGTGTGATGCCTCATCGTGCGTCACCTGGGAAACCTCCCCCAAAACCTAATGCCATCTTCGTTTGCTTCCCCCGAGTAGTAGGGTTAGTACAGAACATATAGGTGGGTTAGTTGTTGGCGGAGAAGGGGTCAGGTGGTACATTTGGGTCGTCCCTAGAAATGGCTACACTAAAATGTTACATGAGAGAGGTTAGTGATTGGCTGAGTTGTGATGCCGTCAGTAGTTAGCCCCCATGCCCTGATTGGTTCATCCGCAAGCCCCCAAGCCTGGGACCATCGTTGTTCCCAGCTCACGGTGTACCTGGTACTAGAAACAATATTTGACTATGTGTCAGTGATGGACAATGGACAGGTCTACCATTCGCCATGGAAGTGCTGCTTTCTCACCGCTGTTAGTGTCCAATGTGTCACTTCATTGTTGCAATCTGTGTCCCAAACATGAGACCCCAGAGTTTCACTGGTCGTGAGACTTGGCATCGCATCAGGTCGGCTTGGTCACGTGTGGTAAGACCGTAGCTGAAGCAGAATTATGAGTATTTAATTTGTATTTTGGCTCTGAGGGGTGGTTGGCCGTAGCAGGTATAACCTTGGCTCGGGGCACGCGGTGTGTAAGTTGCAACTTCGTGGCTTTGGCTGTGAGGCCCTCGCTGGGATTCGGTTCTGCATGATCAGCACCTTACAGCCCTGGGCCTGCGGTTTCTCGATGGCCGCACTAATCCATGAAGATATCCCTGTGGTAGGCTTCAATGGAATGTTGTAGTTCATGTGTTTCACTGTTTCCTTGGGATATGCGTGAGCCCCTGACCGTACCTGTGACTGACGTTGGTACTCATGCAGTTGTCTCTTGTGCACTTGCTACTGTCAGAAAACAGCTCGCAAACCCCCTGTCCATGGTCTACTGCGTAGCAAATTCTTCACACCCCAAACCTCTTCTGTCTTGGGTTACATGGGAGTCTAGTGATGAGTTCGAGGCCGTGAGGGATCCCCGATACATCCATGGGGCGAAATTGGCAGTGGTTCCTGAATCTCTGAACCCCCCATTTTCTTGCTTTTCAAAAGTGGCTTCATCACACACCATTGTGCCTTTGTCGACTTACCAATAGCTTAGGTCTGACAACAGTCGTATCTTTAATTTACCATCATGGTACCGCAACAAGATATAGGATACTGTTAATTTGACTGGTGTACCTTTCTCTTTATGAATATTATGATCGAGCCACGTATATAATATTTAAATCATTATTTCAACTTGTATTTTCGTGCTTGCCCAATGAAAGATGACACTCATCCCACAACAGATGTGACTTATGCTAGCACCCATGGAAGATGTGCCAACCAATCAGATGTCAGGAAATGCGGGCAGAATCCCACAGTAACTGCCAATATTCTGTCGGCCACCTGAACACCTCCCATGGGTGTCTGCCATTGTTTTCCTGACCGCCTCAGCATCCCCCCCTGGGTCCTTGGCCTCTCCCTGCTCTTCCCCTCAAGCCTCCCACCCTCCCTGCAGGCCTCCACTCTATTTGGCACACCCCGAACCATTTACCTGCTCTTCTCCTCCAGCTCCATTTCTATGTCATATCAGCCTCCCAACATGGAAATAGCCAAAGGACAACTCCCGTTTCTATTTGCCATGATGGTAGCCATCTTATTTTTGTTGTTTTTTTCCATGAGAGATTGGTCATGTGCAAAACGCGTGGCGCCCATTGCAAAAAATAAAATAAAAACACTAATGTAAAACTATTAACAGCCTGGAATGAGCCCTTAGATTGCTAATAGCCATAACACGTGCAATGAGGACTAAGCGGGCCAGCAACAGCCTTGAGGCCTTGCAAGGCCCTTGCTGTGCTTGGGCCTAGCTGCGGGCTGTTACAAGTAGAGCAATGTCGCTATAATGACCACCAAGGAATGCGACACAGCTCTACTTGTTATACAGTAACAACAGGCCCCTGGTTATTGCGAATATGACCCTCATGTATGACGCCCTGACAGATCAGTGTGGGAACTTTAATGACGAGCAGCTACTCGGTTTTTCCAATTTACCCTGCCTAATCCGCTTTCAAATGCACTATTCCCTTTAGAATTTCGTGAAAAGTAACGAATTGAAATTCGTGAATATGGGCGAGGTTTCTTTTGGTACTAGCTTTTGCTCCAAAATAATGAACCTTGTTCCACTACTATACGAGCAAATAAGGTATGTTTCCATTTTTTCTGTACCTTTGTAGTAAAAAATGTTTGCGCCTGAGAACCTCCATTTCGAAATGCGTTAAGCCACGCTTCTTTGTTTAAATGCAAACATGTGGATTTGGTGAACCAAACTTGTATTTTATTTAAATAAAACCTTTATACAATTATTTCAAGCTTTTCGCTATTAGCTCATTAGAAACGCGAACGTTGGTATTTGATTCATGCGCTAATGCTGCTGAAAAGAACAAATCAATTCTTTATTATTTCAATGAAGGCTGTGCCGCGTTGAGTGCGCCAACCGTCGATATAACATTGTACCGCGAGAGGGTGGGAAACCCTGGGTTCGAACCCCGTCAGTGCATAAACATGAACAGGCACGCGCTCGGAGAGCGATCCCGCTTCTTCCTAAAACGTGGCTGTGCCCCTCCAGGGCGGCTGTGAAATTGTACCGAGTTCGTGCTTTCAGGAACCCACGAATCCTTCCATTCAAATTCACACGTTTAACTTGACTGCAGAAGTGGGCGGAGCCTACAGTGATTCCTTATGGATATTCAGGACGAAAATAATAGGCTGAGTAGAGTGGGCCCCCCCTTCGCTCTTGTTCCTTGTACCCCGACTATGGAATAATATGACAAGCAGACTTGGGTGTGGAAAACGTATAAGCCGTAGGCTTATTTATTTTCTACCGAAAATAACACCAAAACATAACATAACAGAATACATCACACCAGATGCTTTTGGGCACATCGTGTGCAGGGTTGGAGGATATGCCCAGCCTTCTCCTCAGCAAGTCTTTGTTACCCTTGGGCATCCGACCCCTGACACGTGCCGCCGCCTACGACTTTCTTCTACCGTGTACCGAAGAAAGTACTCGGCGTTCCGGTTCCTCCTTCTTTCTCCTTTCCTTCCTTTTTGTAGGGTGGGTTGGGTGGCAAAATGTTTCCTTCTCCCCCTTTTCCAGGCCCTAGGAGCTTACCCGAATGAGGTGAGCTACTTACCTGGTTTGTCCTTTTCTTGGTTTCTCTGGGGTTACTTATACTCCCCTGCTCCTTTGTTGTCCCTTTGGGGGCCGGGCTTCCCCTGGCCCCCCCTGTTGCTTTTCCTTCGCACCTTTCCTTGTTGTGTTGCTTGTTTCCTGGCAGCACCATGGGTGGAGGCGCCGCCTGGCTGCCCCTCCCCTTGCTTTTCGCGCCGTTTCGTCCCCCACCCTGCGCCTAACCCCCCAGGCCCTTCATCGTGCCGTACTTTGTAAGGTACGGGGCCTGGGGCAATCGTGTTGGGGGCCCCTCCTCGGGTCACCAGGCGGGCATCTGCGTGTGTCGGGAGCACCCGACATGGACCATTAGTGTTGCGCTCACGCAGCAAACAAAGGAGCCGGGGCACCCTGCTCGCCCCATAGCACCGGATCCTACCACGTGGCAGGGGGCTCCCAGCTCACTGCAGACCCGGCTCTGGGGGCACCCAGGCCAGGGACGCACCGCTAGCCATGCTCACATGGCCACAGCATCCACAAGGGACGGTGTTGCCCAGCAGGGGCACCGTCTTCATGCTGGGCCCCGTCCTTGGGCCCACAGCACGTGGTGTGACACCAGCATGGTGCTTTACAGAAACAACACCAGAGTCATAGTTGGATCGACTGACTCGACGGAAGTGGCTCGACCCTTTTATTAACATTGTCACATGGTTACCCAATGTGACCATGACACCAACCCTAGAATGTACCATGTCCCCCAGAAGGGGTGACATGCAACAAATCGGACAGATTCAGGGTCGGAGGAAGCCCTCTTCCTCCTCTGGAGTTGAGTTACTATTCATTCTGACTGACTGGCACTCCTGACAGGCCGGTCCGCTAGGGCAGTAAAATGTTAGGAGGCCTAACAGCCTTACCATGGCTAACATGACATCATAGGCTGTGCCATGGGCCATTTTACCAATGAGATAGCACCTTCGTTGTTTTCGGGACTGTAAACTGCACAGGGTCCATGTTTTTTGCAGAGTTACCCAAAACTTTTAATGATTGCACGCGCGTGTTACAGATCCAGTCAAGAATCAGACATCTCTTTTGCTACCTGCGTCCCCCCCACAACGCCTGGCAACCAGGGATTTAAGTGGGCCAGGGCTAGCCGAGGCAGAGATCCGGCAGGCTCAGAAATATGGTTCTGAGGCGGGGCTCTGCAGAGGCTGCCTAATGCGCCCTGTTAGCCCGGCTGCTAGAAGACATGCTTTTTCCCCTCTAAAGCCTGAAGCTCTTCCTCATGTGCGAGAGCCAGAGGTGTTGTTAGGGGGGCTAAGGGGGCTGTAGCCCCAGGTATTTTGATTGTAGCCCCAGAAAGAAGCTCAGGGGCTACAACCAAAAGGCTAGTCCCGGGTCCCAACCCAGGGCATGAAGCTGTGATGGAGCAAATTCTCTGTCTGTTATCCCCAGCCTCCCGACCCATCTGATGCTGTCTTCATCGTGGGTGTGAGACATGGCGAGCGGCATGGACTCTGACACGTAGGCCGTCATCCTCCCGTCACAGCTGCTTTGCAGGGACACTTTCCAAATGCACACGTTGTTTCTGTGGCGTGGTAATTTTACCACACATGCACATGGGCTACACACGAGTGGTAACGCTGCATGAGGCAATGCATGGTGCTCTTGAGTGGATGGGAGCCTGCAAACATGCGGAAATTGTGACCAGATGGTCCCCCCCACCACCAACCAACCAGGTGCAATTGCACTATTCACGTAGAGGGAGGTGTAAATGGCCTCGGCCTCGTGGACAAGGCATAGCACATATAGAGAAGGCACAGGGGAAGTCTGCATATGCACACCCCAACATGGGCACAGCAACACAATGGGCCTGATTTGCAAAAGCGTTTTACAATGGCAAAATCCCATTTAAAAATGCTTTGTAAATCAGGCCCAGTATGTGCTAAGTGCCAAGATTATTTACCATGCTTTTCAGATAGTGCCTGGAAGGCCTTCAGAAACAGCCCAATCCAAGGAACGCTTCTTATTCATCAGTATGATGGTGGTGGTTGTAGGGCAAGGCCTCATGGGCAGCACAAACTCCTAATTTACACCTTCAATGTCAATGTGAAGCCTGACGTTCACCACAAAGGCTCCATGTCCAGTTTTGAGTTTCTGTGCACCTTAGAGAGGGAACAGAGGAACACAAGCTCAATTACCCCTCTTTTTGTCCGCCTCGCAGAAGGGCAGGGACAGAGGGATTTTTTGGATAGATATATTTCTTGTCTATCTGAGAGTCGCATAAAAATATTTCATTATTCAGGGAGTAGTCACAGTAAAAAACATATTTTAATAGTATAATTTATACACTTTTGTAAGTGGTTGGTGCTTTCCACCAGGCACCTCCAGACTTAGAAAACAATACATACAACTAAAAAGTCCACACTAACACATACATATTCTGCTTGTGGTGTCTAGGTTAGTAGAGTGACAATTCTAATGATACACTTTGTCAATTTTAATTTGTTGACTTTCGAAAAAATGGGGAAACTAAGACATTAAATGTACAGCATACAATTTTAAACGCTGCAAAAAAACACAGTTGTTTCAGTGTTAGGATGTCTACATATGTTTCGGCACATAATATGCATCAACACCATCCCTGGTGTTCTGCTATTTTAGTTGTGGCCCTCTTCAGGACAGAATATTGTTTTTCGGAATGACAAAAGTTCAGAAAAACCCCAGGTGTTCACGTTGTTTTTCAGTGCTGTAAAGGATGGAAAATATGGAATTTGTGTTAGTGGTGTGTCTAGGACTCAACTTGCATTAAAAACTCTTCTGATAGAAATTTATGCGACATGGATGCAATCTTCTCCACATTCCCACTTCTCACTGACCTTTGTATGCTTTTGTGGTCGGACTTAAGATTCTTATTTTTGTTCAAGGCAAGCGTCGAATTCGCTGTCATGCCCTAGATGTCATCATACAGTTGGTTGCCTATATCTTATTTGGGCTTAGTGGTTGGTCCTTGCGTCGAAGTAATTCAAACTTTCGAGCCTACGGACACAATTGAAATTTAAACAAAACGTTTGTTTCGTTTATGCATGTTGGTATTTCAAACATAGAAGTTTGTCTTCATTGTTTACTGACCTGAGGGTTTCGTCAGAGGATATAATTTAATTTGGCGCTAGTTGTTTTTGCAGAGATGCATGTCCCCTGCATGTGGGTTCCCAGGAGTACCTTCTTTTCCTGTTTAGCAGAACCTGTAGGGGCAGATGGAATAAAATCTGCGTTTAGGAGGCCGAATCTCCACATGGGCCGTGATGTACTTTTTTTCTTTTCACTATCGTGATTTCGTAGTTGTTTTTTGAAACATTAGCGTTTAGGTTTTGTTTACCTTCTATTTGATTCGATGGGACGATCTTTACGTATCGTAGTGCAGCTCCTCTCAGTTTCGACGCAGAGGTACCCACTTGTTTGAGTTTGGTGTTTCAAAAGGTGAAATATATTACTTCCGTATTGCTTCCGTGGTTTCATGTCATGTGACTGCCAGGTACGTCTTACGAAAAACCTGTTCATTTCTTGGCGGCGCATGCGGCCATCTTGAAGTGTATAAACAAAATGGTCGATCCTTTATTTTTGTAGGTCTCCACATAACGTAATTGTGTTTTTTTCATTAAAATAAATATGATGGTGCACGGACACACCTTGGCAGTGTTTTCATTGTTTACGTGCAGTGTAGCCCGTGTATTTGTTGTGGTAGAAACGAGGTCTGATCTCCGGGGTCATATAGGCTCGAGATATTCTCTTCAGAAGAAAATTCCCCACTCTACTGATGAATTAAGACCATTTTTTACTGTATCCAGGTCGAAGATCCATTTTTGTTCGCATTTGCGCAGAGCCAAATCACGGTCTCCGCCTCTGTTTGAAATTTGAACTGTTTGGATGATAAACCAAAAGATTTCACATGGTTTATGTTTTAGTTGGAGATAGTGGGCTACAAGGGGTTTATTAGGTGTCTGATTTCTGATGTTAGTCCGATGTTCTCCTATGCGTATTTTGATGTGTCTTTTTGTTTTCCCGATATACAGGAGTTGGCATGGGCATTGGATCGCATATACTACCCATTGCGAATTGCAGTTTGTGAACGATCTGAGTTGCCAGTCTCTTTCTTTCAATTTTATGTTTTTCATGTTTTTCGTGAGTGGGCAAACCGAACACATGCCACATTTAAAATGTCCTGTTACCGGTGGAAGATCCCAGAGGGTGTTCTGTAAGTCTGTTTTTTTTGATTGAGGATATGTGTGGACCAAACTGTCTTTTAGGTTCTTCTGTCTTTTAAACGCAAATCTAGGAGGTACAGGATTGAAGTCCTCCGTTTTTATGATATGCCAGTTCTTTAAGACTAGTTTGCGTAGCTTGTGGCTAATCGGGGTGAAAGTTGTAATGCATGTCATTTTTTCCACAGTTGTTTTTTTGGGCGGGTTTAAGCATGTTTCTCGATTTTTATTTTTTGCACTTCTATAGGCCACGTTTATATACTTTTTCGGATATCCTCTTTGTTCCAGACGTTTTTTCAGTTGTTTGCCATGTATCCTATAGTCTTCTAGATTCGTGCAATTACGGCGTACTCTTAGGAATTGGCCTATCGGGAGGTTGGTCTTGAGGCTTGCTGGATGGTAGCTCTTGAATTCGAGAAGTGTATTCTTATCCGTTTTTTTCCAATATAAATTTGTGGTGAGGAAAGCGTTTGGCTCTGTTCTGATTTCTAGATCCAAAAAAGGGATGCTCTTTGTGTTGTGGCACATAGTGAATTTGATGTTCACATTGCATTGGTTTAACCATTTTTGGAATTCTAGCAGGAGTGAATTGGAGCCTCTCCATACTAGAAAACAGTCATCGATGTATCTGTGCCATGCGATGATGTTAGTTTTAAACGGGTTATCAATGTGATAGATAGATTTGGTCTCTACCGAGTCCATATATAGGTTTGCAATATCGGGGGCAAATGTTGCACCCATACTGGTTCCGTGTCTTTGGTTATAGAAAGAATCTCCACAGATGAAGTAATTCTCCATAAGGGCCAGTCTTGCGCATTCAAGGATAAAGGGGGTTGGAACTGTCTTGTTGTTCATAATTCGTTGGTTCAAGTATTGTTCCAGTATTTTTAAACATTCGAGCTGCGGGATGCTGGTGTATAGAGCGACTACATCTAATGTTGCTAGAATGTCTCCTTGTTCCGTGGTTATATTTTCTACGATCTTTATCATACTCGTCGTGTCCTTAACATATGATTTCATGCGTGATACGAAAGGTCTGAGGAACCAATCGACGTAAATTGACAGAGGTTCGAGGATCGAGTCTATTGCCGACACTTTTGGTCTCCCTGGGGGTGTTGTGCTGTTTTTGTGTACCTTAGGGAGTAGGTAGAATGCTGGGATAGTAGGATTGGTTTTGATTAAAAAACATTTTTCATCATGATCTATCCACCCTTCGGCTTCTGCATGTTGCATTAGACTCGATATCTCCTCTTTCAGGCGTGATGTCGGATCGCCTTGTAGAGGTTTATAAAATTTCTGATCTTGTAGATGTAGTCTGATTTCCTCATTGTATGCGTTTTTGTTCCATAAGACTATTCCCCCTCCTTTATCTGCAGGTTTTATTACGAATAGTTCATTTGTTTGTAGGTCTTTCAATGCTTGCCTTTCCATTGGGCATAGATTGTCTTTGGAGAAATTGTTGGTGCATAGTAGTTTTTTAGTTCCTTCAATTATTTTATTTTCAAAAGCCGCGATCGCCGGGCTTATCATATTGTTCGTAGGGAAGAAGGTCGACGGAGGTTTTAGGCCCGTTGTACTCTTTTCTTTTTCTTTGTTCCCTATTTTGGGATTTCGGAAAAAATATTTTAGCCTGATTGTTCGGAAGAATTTTTGTAGTTCAATCTCTGTTTGAAAGTTTTCTGCCTTTTTAACTGGTACAAAACTGAGGCCACGGCTTAGTACCTTGATCTCACCTTCTGTGAGAACGTGAGTGGAGAGATTGAAGATAGGGATTACCAATTCTGCACAGGTCCGTTCCAGTTCCGTGTCTGCATCCGTTGTGGGGCTTGGGATCGGTTGCGGCCTCCTTGTGCCCTCCCTTGAAAAAACTGTTGTCTCTGGTTTTTGCCTCCCCTCGGTGCGTTGGTATTGGTGCTGTTATCGGAGTCACTGCTTGTAGTACTAATGGTGGTGTTAGAGAAAGTAACGTATTGTTTTCTTTGGTATCCATTTCTTCCTCTCGGTGGTCCTGTTTTGTTGGTGTTGTCATAGTATGTTTCAACGAGATATGGATAGGTCTTTGTTTCTTTGTACATTTCAATGTCCTTTTTTAGTTTCCAAATTTTCTTATCAATGGTCAGTTTTTTGAATTTAGCCATTTCTTCCTCTATTTTTTCCAATTTTTGTTTTATTTCTGTAATGACTTGATCTGATTTGATTTTCTCTTCTAGGATGTTGATTTCAGCTTGTTGTTCTTTCGCTTCTTCCTGGGCGATATCAATAATTAAAATGAGCCAGTCTCTTGAACATTTGTTTCCGACACCGCTGAATTTCCCTTTGAACTTTGCGTTGTCAGTGAAAACTCGAGGGATGTTTTTGACCTGGAGGCCTTCCGGGATTATTCCAGCTTTTAAGTAGGCTAACATCAGTTGTCCGTGTGATTCAGTTCTGATGAGCTTTTTCTGCACCTTAGGCCTGACCGGCAACAAAGAACCCTAACACATGTGCCGCTATCGGTTTGGCAGTAATGAAAGAAACATGGGTGATATTTTGCGAGATAATGATTTATCTATATAGTGCTTTCACCAAAGCACTTTGCATAGAACATACCTCCATACGTTGTGGGCCTCATTATAGGCCTGGTAATCCGGAAATAAGGGTGCCGGTATCAGCGTACCAGCACCCGTTCCGTACTGCCAGACTACAAGTATGCCTGCAGGGGCCGTTGCTCTCAGCAGTTCTGACCTGCCGGCACACCGGCCCCTGCAGGCATGCTTTTCATGGAAGCACTGTTAGCAATGGTACCAGTGCTTCCGTGTCCCCATTCTTGTGCATTCCTATTGGACTCCACGGGAATGGGGACTTACACTTTCTGCCGATTGACATCCCAGGCCGCTGGGACTTGTAATGTTCCAGTGGCACCAGAATGTGGCGGAACAGTGTTATGAGTTTGGGGGCAACCCGCCGGTAGCACCAGCGGGTTACTGCCGAACTCGTAATGTGGCCCAATATCACCCAATGGAAGTTGGTACTCATTTATCAACCTCAGAAGGATGAAAGGCTGAGTTGGCATTGCTGGGATTTAAACCTGCGACCTGCAGATCACAAACAAATCACAGCAGCGAGCGCTCAACCCAAATTAGAATGTTTACAATACTTGGTAATCAGTTTGGTAGCGTGTGCATAGGCATCTACTGTTTTGGATTTAGTTTGCAGAGTGGAGTCTCTGTTAATATTAGAAGCCATAGTCTGTGCATTAGATGTACAGACATCTGTGTATCCTCTTGCCTTTAACCTGTCTGTTAGTAAGCAAGGTACATCCCTGGTCAAAGCTCATCATCTCACTTCAGTTTCTTCAAGCTCTAATAAACTCCCCTACTCGGATATTCTTAATAACACTTTGTTGATGGCAGCTCGAAGCATGCACAGTTGAATTAACCTCAGTAGGTGTTCTGTAAGCTCTTGGCTACATATATATGTCAGTCTAGGCATATTGTGATTGCCAGGCGGAGGGCAATGTCTGGGAGGTTACGGCATTACATCTATAAATAGACATAGTATGATATATGTATATATTAATCTGTGAGGAACAACAGAGATCTAGTGATTGGTATATGAGAACCGTGCACTGCAATGACAGTTATTTGTGAATAATAGGTATGATTGCTAATAACAGGCATACTGTGATTATAACTGAGATGTACTTATGAGTCTGTGAGCACCACTAGAGATCCAATCGCTTGGTATATGAGAACCACATACTGAAATTACACCTAATTAGTGGGAGCTTATATGATTAACACAGAGCACAATACAAGCACGTACACCTGTCTGGTCGTTTTAGGTTCTTCATAATTTGACTAGATGACCAAAATTGATAATACTACAGGAATTTGAAACTTGAAACTTGTTTATTTTATTTTTTTAATTATATTTTTACATTTATACCACCACACAAAACCCTGGGGCATCTAGGCGCTAGTTACATGGTTACGGTGCAGTAGCACAGTTCACATTTGTAGGACCGAGCATAGGAGTTACAGCATATGGTAGATCGTGAGTGCGCATTCCGGTAAAGCCTCACCCCATTGTACGGGGGCAACATCGGGTGTGCGTGTGGGTAAGATAGTCAACATACATGTGATATTGCATTACGGTAAAGCCTGACCCCATTGTACGGGGTGCTACATCAGGTGTGCGGGTAGGTAAGATAGTCAACATACATGTGAAACTGCATTCCGGTAAAGCCTCACCCCATGGTGCGAGGGGCTACATTGAGTGTGCAGGTAGTGTAGGGGAGCCATGTATCACAAATATGACACTCAGACAATGGGTACAATTTGTAAAATCTTTTTTGAAATGGTTGGGGTTGGAGAAACTCCTAGTCTGCCCTATAACTAAAATGGGAATAGTCTCGACCATCAAATAATAAATAACACAGGCCTAGTGGAGTTTGTCAAATCAAAATGGCCTATGGTAACAAAACCTAATGCCTGCCCTATCTCTTGTACACAAAAGTGAATAAAGGAGAAATGTATGCAAAAGGAAAGATCAGTGTTCAAATGAATAAATGTGGTTAAACTAGCTCTCCTCCCCACGTTACACATCACAGAGTAAGGCTGTCCCTGTAGGAAGGATGACACACTCTGACTCAGCTTACAACACACACACAGGGCCTCATTACGAGGTGGGCGGTAAGGGATTACTGGCTCCGGTAAGGCACTAAATAACGTACTGCAATTTGTGGTACCGTTATTGCCGCCTCCCCCCTTCCCATTGAGCCCTATGGGGACTCAAATGGGAATGGGGAATGGCCCTGGTGAATGGGGAATTACCGGTCCCGCCGACCTCGGAATGGACCGGTAATTGCTCCATTTACCAGGCCGGAGTCAGAAGGGTTTTGGAGACAGCCATGGAGCTAATAGCGCCATGGCTACCTCCAACCTCGTAATGAGGCCCACAGTTCCGGAACGTGGCTCAAGGCCCATCCGGCCTTCCACATTTATGTCTCTTTCCTTGACTTCCAAAAATAATGTTTCAAAAAGTTCACAAAGGTCCCCCCACTGTCGGGCTCAGAGCTCTCACAGTTAAGTTCAACAGAAACTTGCAAGGGGGAGACTCCCTTCCCCAACCTGACTTTACTTCGGGTTTCGCTTTGTCGGGCTCAGACCACTTTCGGATGTTGAAGGCTTTTGAATGTGCGTGACTTCGTTTTCAGACCACTACAGGACCACTTTGTCTCAAAATGTATAGTTCAACTTTTTACTTTCTCCTTTCTAGGAGATAAACCTTTCCATATCACTTTTGCTGTATATTTGTTTCTCTCTTCAAACAATTTACCTTTCACAGAGACTTTCGGGTGGGCTACTTCCTTTCGCTGGACCACTGCGCTACTTAGTATCATTGAACTCACAGCTGCCTTTTACTTCAAAGTTCATTCACAGGTCTGCCTTTCCTCGCATGTCATCCACGCACGTGCAGCCTTCACTTGTGATAAAATGCTGCTATTTCAAACTTAAACACACAGCAGTCTTTCAGGTTGCTTGCCAACTCACCAGCTGTGTACATTTCTTCTTTGCTTTACGATTTCCAATTCACAAGTCAAGGTTATTACCACAGGCTTGGTCTCGCCTCCCCAACTCTGCCGTTCACCCGGGAGGGTTTCTGGGGTCCACTTGCAGGATCTGGCCTTCTTCACGTGTCTCTCACAGCATGTCTGAGGCAACAACCACCAGTACTGTGTGTATAATTTAATGTTGTTACTCTCAGTCACCCACTTCCTCGGCCCACTGTTTGTGTAAAAAGGGGGGCATTGGGACCTCGGAGCATCCTAAAACAAAGGATGGGTTGGATAAACAAAATATGGGGGAATAAAGCATCTTGCTGTTGGCGTTCTCACCCCCACCCCCTGAAGACGCCTCACCCAGGAATCTCTCGCGCACTGATCCACCACCAGGGTCTGGATCCAAAGGTGATGGCTATGCCCTGGCCACCTGAGAGAAAGATCCCTGGGGACTAGCGGGTGCGACACCCTTTGGTTTCTCACAGTAGGCATATAGTCAACATACGTGAGAGTAATCATGGTGTTGCGAGAAATACAACAGCAATATAGGCTGAGACGTCAACGTTACATACAATTAGGTGTTATAATCAATAGAGTTGGTGTTAAGGCAGTACAGCAGCCATGGAGGCTAAGGAATCGAGGTTAGATGAAATAAGGTGATACAGCCAGTAATCAGCAGTAGAGGGCTGAGGATGTAAGGACAGGTAAAAAGTGGAGTTGCATGAATGTTTAGAAACGTACAACTAGTGCAGGCACAGAAAAGTCTCTTATACAGTAGGCAATGCAAAGGCCTTAGTAACTAGGTTCAAGTTGAGGTGGGTAGGCCGTGCATGCTCAGGCCAGGTGTACAAGGTAAAACAGAAGCGTGGTTACAGATGACTGCAAGGGAGGGGCCTGTGTTTTGCACCGACAGGGCAGTGTTCAATAGTGGCTACCTCGCTAAAGCGGTGCAGGCAGTTACAGTGAAGTACATGTGCAGAAGGCGAGTTTTAGGCAATATCTACCCCGTCCACTGGGTTACAATTATATATGGTAAGTGGGAGGGAATCCAGTGTGTGAAGGGGAGCGGTAATGCGATAGACAGTAGCAAACCGGGAAAGCCTCATCCCACGAGGCAGGGGGCTACATCGGTAGGGAAATAGGGTCATGCATGTGCAGTGTAGGTACACATTAGATGGTAACAGACAGGTTTGGCTGATATTTAGAAAGCCAGGTACATTAGCACAAGATGGTAAGCGCAAGCATTCATATGAGGAATAGCAGTGTAGTATGTCTTTGTCCTGGTCTGGGAAAGCCGCACCCAGGGGATGGGGCTGGTTCGCAGCTGGAGTTGGGTGAAGAGGTCACAGAAGGTGGTACACATAGGGGAGTCTTACCATTGTAATTCAGTGCCGTGAGGCCTTCCAGTAAAGCGGTCGTGCAAGTCATTGCGGTAGGCAAGTCTCAATTGGGGTCCATCGACGAGAGCTAAAGTTGGTGAAGGGGAGTGGGCGGAAGCCAGGTCGCCCAGGCCCGGACAGGGGAAGAGACCACAGGCCTTGAGAGAGGGCCTTTGGAAGGGGCCTTCGTCACCTGTCAGCTCCCAGGGGAAGGCTAGATAATAGGACCTGTCCTCCAATTGAAAACGGGTGGAGGCGGGAACACAGGTGGGTCAATGTAGGCTGCTGCAGTCATCAGCAGTGGAGCGGCCTTTTTTAAATGGCTAATGCATTTGTTGAAAAGAAGCCCAGCAGAGCTTACCTGGCTCACGATTCTCAGCGAGGAGGCACAGGATGCCTGGAAGAGAGGCCTCTGCTCTGGAGAACACTGCTGCATGATGATGATTCCACAGGGCCAGACAGTTAAAGAATATGCGTATATAAGACAAAAAGGGAGAAATACAAGTAAACCACTATGGTCCTTTAAGGTTGGCCAGGGGGCAGAGCTCTTTATATACCTTTTGTATATTATCTTTGGGGCTCAACATTGAGACTGGCTTCTTGGTCCTTTGCTGCAGTCTAGTCCTTGTTGAGACAGTCGAGTCGTGCATTCCCAATGGTGAGTTGGAAATAGTGTTGGTTAGAGGCATGGGCTCCCGTTAGATCGAGTCGACGTTCAAGACGTTCAAGTCAGTGGCTTCCAATGCTTTGAGATGGTCGCAAAATAGGCTCCTGCTAATTTGAGTTGGCCTTTTGAATGGTGAGTCAGTGGCTTTCAGCAAGTCGAGTCGACATTCGAGTCATTTTCTTCCACGGAGTCGAGCTGACAATCGAGTTGAGTTGAGGTTATCTGCTGCAATCGGTCGAGCAGGCGTCTGGATGGCTCAAAGAGCAGGCAAGCTGTTCTAAGAGCATAGTGGTCAAAGCAGTTCAACGGGTCCTGAAGTAGGTTGAAGTGATCCATGCAAAGTCGAACTGGCTTGAAGATGTCTCAAGTCAATACAATAGGGTTCCAGCTGCTACAAGACATATTGGTTGCTGGGAGGGCCAATCCAGCGTCTTCAGGGACAGGTGAGTCCTTAGATCTGCTCTTCCACTCCAGGAAGTTTGTTTGGCACCAACAGGGGTTCCTTCACCTCCAGTGAGCAGGAGATTGGTTCCAGTGCAAAGGTAGCAGAGAGGCCGTGGTCCACAGCAATGCTAACCCACTCTTCCCTGAGGATGGTTAGGGAGTCAGTGTGATGTAAGTGGTCCTATTAATGTGCCCAGTAATTAGGAAAGAAAATACAGGATCTGGCAGCGCTGTGCTAAAGATTGCTAACTACCCATCTGTGATTGCCGTGTCTTCCCCTGATTGAATAGAGTACTGGCATGGCCTCAGGGGGCCTTAGTTCTGGGTGCAATTTGGACAGCATAGTGGGGCAGCAGGGAAAGAGTGGGCAGCTTTACATTGTCGGATTACTTCCATTACGAGTGATACCCATCCCCCACCTGTGAAGTTACCTCTGTGGTTGTGGGGGAGCACTCTGCCCTTGCCATGATTCTGGCTTGAATGGGTACTGCTTGGAAGAATTTCTTATCAGTGTGAGCTCCTTATGCTGTGGTGACCAGCTGCAAGTGAGGACGTGGGTAGAAGTCCAATGGTGACTTCCCCAGGTGATGGGGTTGAACGTGTTCTAAACAACGTTGGTGTGGCTGTGGAATGGCTTGCCCATGTTGGGGAAACAGATGTCTTTGTCTGACCAAAGGCGGCACTCCTGATCAGGCGTCGGGTCTTGCAGCCAACTGGTTCCCAAAAACACCTTATGATTCAGGGAAATATGAATCTACTGCTATGGTAGCAAACATGGCCTGGACTTGGACGTTACCAGAGGTAGAAGCAAGTGGAGCTGCGGGAACTTGTAGTCCATTGTTGTTTGTTGGGACTATGAATTCTCGTGACATTGGGCCTTCAGCCCAGACAGGTACTGTACTGCTTGGAATGTTCAATCTGACGGCATCTTCTAATGGGGTTCATGGTCTGCTCATATGTTCCGCTGGTCACGGAGGTGAAGTGTGCAATTTTGAATGGAAGCTGTGGAATCCGTTGAGTGCCTTTATGGAGTTTGAACTTGACTTCCTCTGGGTTTGGCTGGATATCCCAATATATAACATAGACAGCCCGATATATAACATATTCCTTTCACTGGCTCCTTATGTTGTTAATTAGGTTATGTTTAGGACTGCTATAAGAGCAGTGACGTCGCTAGGGGGGCACTGGGGGTCCAGTGCCCCCCCCACCCCCTTGTGCACCCCCTACCTCAGCTCTCAGTTGGGCTGTGCACTGCCTGAGTCCTGCACCTTACTGATTTTGCCACAGGGTTTTGTCTGCTTATGTAAAAACAGTTAAGTTTCCCCTGCAGCTAAGACCAGCCCCTCCCATCAGAATGGAGCACAGGAAACTGCTAATGGTGGCCCATTAGCCACTGAATGGTTTGGTGCCTGCATTCTGATGGGAGGGGAGGTGCAGTGGGCTGTGGGGAGTGGGCATGTATTGGGGGCAGCTTTGCCTCTCTGCAGGTGAGCAAGTGTCCTCTTCACATAACAGTTACCACTCTCTGACAGGCGCCACTATGCCATTATAAAAGCGCTTAAAAATGCCCCAATGTCAGCACAGCACTGACAGCAGCCAGCACGTTGCCACTTGCATTTTGCCTGCCAGCCTTGAGGGATCTAGTTTCTCTTTGTTTTGCTGTCCCCGCTGACCGTCAGTCCCCAGAGGATCGAGGATCCAGCCTGCAGCCTAACCCCCGCCTGCCCTGTCCTGGTCACCCTGAAAGGTAAGGACTGAAACTGTTTGTTGTGTAGCTATGTATAACGTATATATTCCCAGCGCAAGGCCCACATATACTTTTGCAAAGTGTGCATTGATTGTGCAGTTCACAAACAGTCCTGCACTGCTGTTGATGTGCACACAGTAATGATTCACAATGTTTGCTGTAGTATTAAGGCACCCGATAGTCCAATGATAAATAATTAACGCCCCACTCGGCAAAGGATGAAAGGTTGCGGTTTACGTCCAGATCCTTGCAGCCGGCACATGAACACACTGAGCTATTTTGAAACCTCCTTCTTCTCCGGCAGTCTCTTTTCCAGACCGATCTTGTTTGGGACCTGTGGCAAGGAGTCGGTACCCGAGTCATTCATGCATTCATTCATTCACTATGTTTTGCATGGGCAGCTTTTTTTGGTTGTTGGGGTGCACATTAACCGTGCCATGTTTCATTTTGCGATCCTCTCTATCTTTTGGGGGTGATGTTCCCGTTTCAGAGCTTTGGGGCTTATTCAATCACCCCGAGGTGATTTATGGTGGAGCCTTGGGTCCACTGTGTCAGCCTCCACTGTGTTGGTGTCCAGGAGACTCTGCCCACTTTAGGGAGACCTGGGAGCCATGCCTGGAGGGAAATGGTTGGGTGAGGTGGGCACTGCACCCACTCCTGTTATCACCTGCTGTGTGTGGCGTTGCTGCTTTCACGGGAGTGACGTGGTGTCATCCTGCAGCAGGCTGCTTTGTGCAAAGCTGTTTATCTGAAGGCTGATTCACGGGCATGCATGCCTGCAGTGCTGACTCAGTCTGCCATCCTTCCAAGAGTGATGCCATCACTGCTACTTACAATGCCAATCATTATTTATAGGCTAGCGGTGTGTGCTATACAAAATGTCATTATTCTCAATTAATATTGTTTTCAAAGTAATGCAGGATATTTTAGTGGGCTGTTTAATTGGGTTTGAAAGTGAGCTTTTGCCGCAAGCAGTTGAGTGGATTTTCTTTTAAAAAGCTTCCACAGGATGGGAAATGTGCATGAATGCCCTGCCCTCAGTGGGTTAGGCCAACAGCAACTTGGTTAATATAGTTGCGCAAAATGTTTTTGTGACACTTTATTTGCCCGTAATATACATTACCACAAGGTGATCAGATAAGCGAGAGATGCCCGTTGGTTTCACAGAGGTCCCCCAACCGCACCCTATGCATGTTGGCTGCGGGTGTACACCCCATCTTGCACGCTGCATGCCCACAGGGCGAAGTCCCTGTAACCAGTGAGTAGTGGAAGCACCCAGCTAACGTCTCCACTCTGCGTTCACTAGGGTAGCACGTCAGTAGGACTGAGTACTCCTGAACCCCACTGCATGCCCTGTAGCCAGTGAGTATTGGAAGCACCCATCTAACCTCTCCACTCTGCGTTCACTAGGGTAGCACGTCAGTAGGACTGAGTACTCCTGAACCCCACTGCATGCCCTGTAGCCAGTGAGTAGTGTAAGCACCCAGCTAACCTCTCTACTCGCTTGCTGAAGTAACCTATGAGACTAACCGCACATGCTACAAAGGTCTAGAGATCTGTTAAGTGATTTAGACAGTATTCACGTCCCCTCTGAAACACTCCCTTGTGAACCCTCTTCTTAAGAAACCCTCAGCCGACCCCTCCTGCCCTGCTAACTACCAGCCAATCTCAATCACTCCTTTCCTGGGCAGACTCCTGGAAAAGCTGGCCATCCCCCAGTTTAATCTTCACACTGAATCTGTTGGTTGTCTCCATGACCATCAGTCTGGCTTCAGATCTGCCAGAATGCCTGCACTGGCTCCCAGTGGCTGCGAGGATTAAGTTCAAAACCCTCTGCATTGTCCACAAAGCATTCTGGGGCCTGAGGCCTCAATACCTTCAACTTTCTCTTCCTAAATATCTTCCTTCTCGAGCTCTTTGCTCATCCGCCTCCAACTCCCTCAGGGTCAGTCGCTTCTCCAAGCAACAAGTTGGTGGTAGATCTCTTTCTTCAGCTGGGGCCTCCCTCTGGAAAAGCCTCCTTGCCCCCCTGAAACTTGAGGAGAACCATCTCTGGTTCCGGAAGCACCTCAAGAACTTCCTTTTGCTTCTGCAGTCTCTCCTCTCCGCTGCTGAACTCCTGACTGAAACTACACCGGTCACCTGGCTACCCTCTGATCTCGGGCCCAGGTCCCCTCCCCCACCAGCTGCCCACCTGCACTGCCTCCCAGGCAACTCCTGCACTTCGGGGCTGTTTCTGTATCCCTACAGTCCCCACCAGCTCTTGACACCTGATGTTTGCACTTACCCCTGCACTTGCCACTAGCTGGCCGTACTTTTTACCTATTATTACCCCTCTGTTCCCCCTCCCTTGCCTCGTCGCGCCTTGAAACACTTGTGTATAGGTGCGTTATAAATGCCATATCATAGATCATTAATTTTACGCACGTCTGAGTAAAGTAAGCAGAACATTTTAGAATGAATTGCCCAATTACAATGTTTTTTTCCTTACCATTTATGTATGTAATGTTTAAAAGACTGGCTTGCATGCTCAACCTCCTAGAGCTATACATGGATATACATTTAAGGATGGAGGCAAAAAAATCCGCGTGGGAGGTGGTTTCTTAGCCTTGCTTTAAAATGTGATTTCCGGTGAGTGAGCCACATATGCTGGCTACCTTGAACAAATAAAACATATCTCTTTATTGATTTTACTTGATAGTGAGACAACAACCCCAGAAATGGATATCCGGTCCTATTATTCCCGTGTGACAGTGAAGCATCACAGCAGCAAGACAAGAGGGAGCTGAATGACTCTTCCGTGGATGATGATCAAGTGTTTGAAAGAGAAGATGTGGAATACAGTAACCCTATGAGTGCTGATGCTTCCACAGAAGGTGTTGAACCCTCATCATCACAGAGTCCTGGTTCAAGCATAATGCCTCCGGCCACCGACCAATACACTGCTTGTGGAAAAGTATGCACTGACTTTGACCAACCTCAGAGAGAAGTAATGGCTGTTGATGCTGTTAAGGGAAAGGCACCACCAGGTCCCAGTGATATCAGCCAGTGTGCTAGTGAGGGCCCTTGACAGCCTGTCTTAAAAACATATCCTCAAACAAAACTGGGATCACGCCTTAGATCATTCTGTTCGCATTGGTTTCAGGTATACACATGGCTAGAATACTCCATGTCCCAGGATGCAGCATACTGTTTTCCATGCCGATTTTTTTTCTATGTTCAAATCTCTTCATGGAGAACGTAAACATTTAACTTTTATCAGTGTAGGCTTCACCAACTGGAAAAATGCATTGGGAAATGGCAAAGGAATATTGCAGCCTGAGAAGTCTGCTTCCCATAAGGAAGGCTATGTGAGATGGGAGGATTTCAAAAGAAATATAAAAGATGATACATCAATCATGAAAGGGCTCAGTGATGCATATACCAGAGAGGTGATTGAAATCGGCATTAAATTAAAACAATTGCTCAAGTTTTACTGTTAACTGGCAAAACTAAAATTGCCCAAAGGGAGCATCGCTGCAACTCTGACGACAACAATCACGGAACGTGAGAGAAATATTGTATTTACTTGCTGAAGGAGACAGTGTTGTAAAAAAAGAAGCTTAATGGGCCCAAAAATGCATGCTATTTACATCCGTCCATTCAAAATGAACTTCTGTCAATTATGGCGGCTCTTGTTAGAGAGGGCATCGCTGAAAGCCTTAGAGGAAGCCCATTTTCTATTCTTGCTGATGAGACTAAAGATCTCAGCAAAACTGAACAGCTGTCTGTTGTTGTGAAATACTTCCATAATAATTCTGTCCATGAAAGATTCCTGAAATTCTACAAAGCAGATAGCCTTGATGCAGAATCTTAAACATGTTATATATTTAATGTCCTATCATCATTGGGCATTGATAAAAATGAATGTGTTGGGCAAAGGTATGATGGGGCCTCAGTGATGATTGGTCAGCTTTAGGGTGTGCAAGCACGGGTTCAAAAAGAGGTGCCCTCTGCATTTTTTGGTCATTGTATGAATCACTGGCTTAATTTAGTAATTGTTGACACTGTTAAAAACGTATATGCAGCTACTGAGTTTTTTGTGAAATTGGAGAATCTTCATGTGTTCTGCAGTGCATCTGTTGTTCACTCTGTGTTTGTAAGAAATATCAAAACAGGTCAAACAGTTAAAAGACTTAAGGTGGACATGCCAATATTCTGCCCGTAAAGCTGTCCTCCAAACCCTTGAGCCCCTTCTGGAAACCCTCACACTAGTGGCAGAAGGGAGACAGACAGAAATAGCAATAGAAGCAAATGGCATTCGGCAGTTCATTGACTTCAGCTTCATTCTAGCACTTGTGCTTTTTGAAAACATATTAAAAAGGACCGAGAACCTATCAAATATGTTACAGCAAGCAGATCTTGACTTGCCCTCAGCTGTTGTCCTTGTACGCACAGTCATAGAAGAACTTGAGGAAGTACGTAATCAAGACATGGCTGCAACTATGAAAAATCTCTGGGACAAAGCAGTCCAGCTGAGCAGTAAGTGTGGTATAGCAGCATCTACAAATGATGAGGCTGATCCACCTCGCAAAAAGCGCGATTGTCGACTGCCTTTCCACTTAAGAAATAGTGCCATAATGGCGACTTTGGGACAGCGACCAAGACTGCGCGCAAAAGATGATTTTCACTAAACATTTTGTGTATGTAGTTCTTGATCCGATAATCTGAGAACTAAAATCACGCTTTTGAAAAGATTCTTTGCTGATCATGGAAGGTCTACAAGCACTAAATCCCAGATCTGATTCTTTTCTCAGTTTTCAGAAATTGTCACAAATGGCCACATTCTACTCTTGTGATCTGGATAACTTGCAAACAGAACTAAAGCAGGCACTGGTAACGCTAGCAAGGAAGAAGGCATCTGATGCCATTAAGGTGAACATAATTCTGGAGTTCACAAACTTTCTGGAGCCTTATGCTGTTCCATTCTTTGAACTGTACCAACTGTGTAAAATTGCTTGTGTTTTGCCAGTGAGTAGCTCTTCATGTGAAAGAAGCTTTTCTGCGCTAAAGTTAATAAAGTCATATCTGCGCACAACAATGACAGCGGAAAGGCTGTCGGATCTTGCACACTGGCAAATGAGTCCAGACTTGCTGGCCAAATAAGCATGGACATTGTAATTGACAGGTTTGCATCGATCCACAGAAATTCACGTTTGAATATTTATTAATGTAAACAGTTTTCTGTAATTTGAGACCACAAACACGCATGTTAAGTTTGAACCCTAGCTTTCAGATTTTTGGCTTTCAAGTAAAGTTACATGTTGCAATTGAAGTAGGATAAGCATTTGACAATAAAATGATTTGTAAAAACAATCTAGTCTTCTAAATTAGGCCAGATCTGCGTTGTATGTGCTCAGGAGAAGTACTTTCTGCAGTGACACTAAAGCTTACACATTGGGTACTTAGCAGCTCTATGGAGGCACTATTGTAGGGGATTTTACACTCTACTTTGTATATGATGTATCTGCTGCAAGGCTACACCTTGTACATGGTGACTTACCAGATATGTTTTTATATTCTGGAACATTGGAACCCAATGATGTACACTGCATGTACTCCTCGACCAATATTAAAACTAGTATTTCTACTGACCTATGATTCATGGCATGCGGCTTACAGTTCATGCTCTGGCTTCAAAAGTATTACAATTTTGCCCCGGGCCACTTTGGACTACTTTGCCCGCGTCAATTTGACAAAAGCATATACATTGGCCTTTTATAGGCGCCCCCCTACTTTTATCTGTGGCCCCTTCTGTGCCCCACCCTAAATTTGATTCCTGGAGATGCCACTGTATAAGAGCATGGAACACGCATGCAGTGGTGCACTCTTTGTTGGGTATTCCTGATCATGGCCTCATATATGTTAAAGGAGCAGTTTAGCATAGGTAGTTTAAGGATTTAGCATAAAATTGACCACTAAAATTAAATTTCCCATCCCATAGTCCGTTTCCCCAAGAAACATGTACTTTTCTGATTATTTTGAAAAAATTGTGCTGAAATATGTGTGATTTTGACAGTGCTTTTTCAAAAACTTTTTCCTGAAGCTCCTGCTCATCCGCGGGAGCTTCAGGCTTTAGGAAAAAAGGCCTTGGCTTCCAGCGGCCTCAGCGTTTCCGTCTTAATGGTGCTGCTGCCCCTCAGCAGGCATCCCTTTAGCTTAGAGCTGGGCGATCACCAAGGGTGATCACTGCATCTCTAAGCTAAAGGAATGCCTGGCGAGGGGCAGCGCCACCATTAAGGCTGACAACATGTGGCACTGCCCCCCGCCCGGCAATCCTTTAGTTAAGAGATGCAGAGATCAGCACCCTTTCCCCTAAGGGGGAGGAGGATTGAGGGTGCTGATCTTTGCAAAGGGCTGCCTCGCGGGGTTGCCTGTAGCCCAATAAACTGCAGTTCGCCAAGGGGGCATGGCCAAATGAGCCGGCAGGTGACCCCCTGCTGTCAGGTCGCGCCCCCTTGATGGGCCCCGGCTCGTTTTCCCTTGCCACTTAAGGCACTGCAGGCAACATTGCCTCTGCAGAACAGGCTAGAGTTTCCTGTAAATGCTTTATTAAGCTCAGCACCTGAGCAATGTGGCTCTACCCGTCAAGAGCAGGCCTCCCAACTCAAACGCCTTTGCCGGATACCACCTGCTGTGGAGCCAGTTCACAGACAGCAAAAAAAACATACCGTCTATAGATTTTAATGGGTTTCTCACCGCCCCAAACAAATGGTCGCTTTTTACCTGTCCTGGGGACTCAAAAGGTTGAGAACCTGTGCATTAACTCCTGGTACTGTGCCTTGTTCTGAGCCACCTCAAGGACTTGCTGCACTACCCGTTCTTAACCATTTTTCCATCATTTGCCACTTTATGCCAGCAGTGCTCCCACCAGCATCCCCTTCTTTCCATGGCTTGTCAACCTCTCTTTCCTTCAATGGACCAATAGCGGAAATAGAATGGGGCATCTAATTTCTATGCAAGCTCCCTTGTGTTTCCCATGTCGGCCATCTTGGCTTGGGTCTTTTAAATGTATGGAAAAGGTTGCGATCTGAGCATGTTCATCAGAGCACAAACAGCTTTCCCACTTTCAAAGCCACCTAGATAGATGTGATGATGTTAATATCTTAAAATCTGGTGGGACAGACTATACCGCTACTGAAGGCAAGGCATGCTTTTGCTAACTCAGGGCCTTTAACATCATCCTTGAAAGCATGACGACACGGAGCAACACAGGTTCGATCCCCGCATTTGCGCATAATAAATATCATATCAAGCTCATTTATGAGTTAGTTGACAAGCCTCTGTAGCTCTCTCTGAGGTGGTGGTCAAAGTAACTGGTGTGTTGTTTTTGTCTACTCGCTGAAATTCAAAACCACTTGGTTTAGTTTTTTTATTTTGCCGCGATTGAAGTAATAAGACACGGGTGACTGTTCTGCCCACTGACGCTATAGCCTGCGGCTGCCGGCAGAATCTTGAGGGCTACACAAATTGGGCTGATCAGCACTTCAATCTCTTTACACACGCTCATAAACAAACGTAGGCTCACCAACATGCATTAGAACGTTTGTGGTTAATCCCCAAATACTGGATGTCACAATGACCTCAAAAACACATGTCTCAAAGACTTCTCAAAGTAAAACTTCCATGACTCAGGGCCTAAATGTCTTTGGGGTCCATTATGTATTTGGGGTACAACATGTGGCATTTGGAAATATTGCACGTTTCGCTGCACAGCCAAATTAGTTTTGTTGACTAAACTCTTCTTTTGGGCTTACTGCACAAAAATACCCAGACTCGCTTTAAAGTGGAAAAGGTTGCTTTAATGTGACAGGCCTAAGCTCACAAAGAAACGCTAACCTGGCCCCCGACCTTACAGACTACCATAAACGTTTTTAACAATTCGCCAAACAATTAAATAAACAATTTAATTCCCCCACAATTAAATCATTAAATCATTTCAAATTCCTCCCTTCCTATGCCTTGCTCCCTTCCTTCTCCTTAAAATCCTCTCAACCTTCATTCCCGCTTCCTCACATCTCTGCGAGGCCACAACCCTCCTTCTTCAATACATGTTCCCCCTCTTTGTACCCCCGTGGTAGCCCGTTCGTGCAAACAGCACCACCCCCTTCCTTTACTGCGCTAGAACCCCATTGAACTTCCCCCACCCCTCCTCCAATGGGCCATGTCCCCAGCACCAGAAAAACCCTCCCCTGAGGTGTTCTTTCTGCCCCACCTAACCTAGGTTTCCTTCTACTTCAAAGTCTTACTTATCTCCTGCACTGCCAACATAGCCTCTGTTAAGTAGTATGTATTTCCAAACACAGATAAATGCACCCCGTCCTCCCTAAAAACTGAAAAATCCTCATAAACTATTTCCCTATGCTCCAGCACCTGCACGCCCGCTACACTACAAAACTTCCCCATCTCCCTGTTACTCTTCTTCCTTGTCCTTTCCACTACCCCTTCATTTACCAACCTCTCCAGACTCTCCTCGGCAATAACTTTGTCCAAAACAACTTTACCTTGGACCATATCGCCCTTAACCAGCTAAGGTCCCTTTTCATTTTCCTCACCAATGATACCCCTGTGTCTCTTACCAAGTCATTCTCCCCCGTGTGCACTATCATTCCCTCTGGAACCCTATGACGCTCCCTCATTCCCGCTAACATGGGCAACAATTGGTCCCACCTAAGCCCCCCTATCCCCGACCATTTTATTAGCGCAATTTTGTAGCTGCAACCCAGTTCGTTCTCAAAAATCCTTTTTTCCTTCTCTTTCCCTGCCATTTTAAGATGCAATGTCCGCAAATCCATATCTGCGGAAACTCACCACTCCTCCGTGCCCCATCTGCAAAAGTAAAATAGTTGTGAGTTTCTTTCTGCCACTTCCTCCCACCCCTTCACTCTGCTCCCTGTGCATGACCACATTCCTAACTTGCCCCTTTCCCAAAATATCTGATGTACCATTTGTACTTTCTCGACCTCATTCGTCCCAAACTCTTAACCTTTTCCTCCGATAGCCCCATCCTGTTACCCTCCGATGCTGCCCCCATCCTGAAAGAATTGAGTTCCAAAAACCTCTGCTCTTTCTCCCATGGCCACCAAAGCCCTCCTCAATACTCCCAAAACGTGTACTGGTGACACTGCCGCGCCGTCCTCGTGCTGAAAAACCAACCTCTCTCTTCCCCCGCATGCCTCCTTCCATGCTAAGCCTGTCTTCACTGGGCACAACTCCTCACTAACCCTGTCCAGAAGCACCTAACATCCCTATCCTTTCTGGTCCGTTTTTTATCTCTTTATTTTAATATCCTCCCCAAACTCTGAAAATGTAATATCTCCCCACCTTAGACCCCCTTCACCCCCCCCTCCACCAACTCGGACACCCTAAATGCTCCAAAAAATAACCAAGTGAAGCATGTTGAAAACATGACCTTCTCCCATGCTGACCAGCACCCCCCCAACACCTTACATAATCTAACCAACAAGGCCTCTCAGATCAGTCTCCTGTTATCCTTTTCTCTCTTGTTCTGTCTTGCCCACCCTTCCAACATTCTTCTTGCCATCTCCCCGCCACTTGGTTGAAAATCCCAAAACCATTTACCATAGAAACCAATGCCTGCCAACTTCCCCGATATTGTTGCCTTTGACCAGCCTTTATCCACATACTCCAGTAGAAAGCTAATCACATCATCCCTTCTTCTCATCTCTGCGTCCTCTCTGTCTTTCCAACTGTGCGCTCCCTCCATTAGAAATTCTGACCATGCCCTTTTGTACTCTGCCCTAGAAGACGGGGCTAGTGACTCTCTACTAAGGACATTGCTCTCATTTTCCTATCCTCCACAGCTCCTCCGGCATCCGATGCCTGCTCCAGTCTGCTCCTGGTGCCATTCCACGGAATCTATGCCACTGAAAACCAGATAATGCATCAGTGATGCTATTATTTTTCCCTGCCTTGTGCGTTGCTCTAAACACCACATTCCATTCCATATAATGCAGCACAAATTGTCTCATTAATTTAGCCAATTCATTAATTTAGCCTCTGGTCCCTTGCCGACTGCCTGTTAACCACGCTAACCACTGCTTCGTTATCAATGTTGAAATTCACTTTCTTGTTCCTCAATTCAGCCCCCCCCACAACTCCATTTTCACCAACAAAGGGAAGAATTCCAAAAAGGCTATGCTTCTACCTCATCTCTGCCACTGCTCTGGCCACCTTTCTGCACACCACCTACCCTCCCAGAAACATCTAAAACCTCCTGAGCCTGCTGCATCTGAAATAATGTGTACCTCCCATGAAACTGGATCACTCTGAAGCCACATGGACACCCCATAGAACCCTTCAAGAAATCGCAGCCAAATCCTGCAGTCTTCCCTAACCGTTCCCGACAGCCTCATTCTGTGGTGTGGGCATTGAGCTCCCACCATAGACTGCGCCATGTTTCTGCAGAAAGAGTGCCCCAGTGCCACTACCCTACATGCAAAATTGAGATGTCCCTCCAAACTCTGCATGTCCACCAGTGTCATTTTGCGTGCTACCATTGCCTTCTCCAATAAAACTAGCAGCCTGCTCACCTTGTCGTGCGGCAAGCTTGAGGTCATGGCCACTGAATCCAACTCAATCCCTGAAAAGGTCAATACCACTGCCGGCCCCTCAGTTTTGTCCTCCGCCAACGGCACTCCCAACTCCTGCATCAGCGTCTGAAAGGTCTCTAGCATACTCCGGCATTCTTGGTCCTTGCCTGCCCCACTGATGAACAAAAAATCATCCAAATAATGCAACACTCCTTCAGCTCCTGAGCTGTATATAAAACCCACTGTAGAAAGGAACTAAAATGCTCGAACAAGGCACATAAAATTGTGTAACCCATCAGCAAAGCTTTGTCAACATAGATGTGTCCTTCAAACGGCATCCTCAGCAACCAGAAATCCTCTGGATGCACCGGTAACAACCTGAACGCTGCCTTGATGTCACACTTTGTCATGAAAGCCCCACTCTCCTCCTTCCTCACCAAACCCACCACCTGGTCCACACTCGCATAGGACACCCCGCAATCTTCCGGCGCAACAAAGTCATTGACTGACCTGCCCTCCGGCCATGGTAAATGGTGTATTAGCCTGAATTCTCCAGCAACCTCTTAGGCACAAACACCAATGGGGACACCACCAAACCCCCTGTCAAATGTGTAAATGGTCCTACCACTCTCCCGGCTACCACCTTCTTGTGCAGTTTTACCCATACCACATCCACATTTTCCCATGCTGACTTCAGATTTTCCGGCCCCGACGCGACCCTGGTAACCCAACCTAAAACCCTCCTGAAAACCTTATCCCAATATCTTGGCACTCTCCCTGTCCAGGTAGAAACTGAGCCTCTTTTCCAAAACCGGCACCTTAACTGGAGTATAGGCCTTTCCCCACAACTCCCCGTCCTGCACTTCGCCCTCTCCCTCTCTCCCCTGTTTGGAAGCATTGCGTAACCGGAAGCCGTCCCGCGCATCTGTTGCACTCGTGCTTAAATTTGCACACTGTCCTCGTGCAACCTTCTTTATGGCAAGCCCAATATGCTTCTGAGGGCTGACCTCTGCGTCCTCCTCCCGCCCCCTCTGGGGCAGGGTGACCATGAATGGGCCAGTAAGGCATGGGTAAGCTGCTCACCGTATGCAGCATCGGTGCTGGATGCGTGGGCGCCATCCACTGCAGCAAGAGATCCATATCAATCTCTCCCTACACACCTTCACTGTCCTACACCATCCTTGCCCTAAACTCTTAGTTGTAATGTATGTATGTATTTTATTTTTATATAGCGCCGGTAGCCCGAGGGCACCCATGCAAATCCCCCAAAACTTGTAAACGCTTCCTTATCACATCCATGTACTTCAAAAATGCTACACACCTCTCAGGAAACTTCTCACAATAAACACTGGCATATATAATGAAAACCGACGTCCAATTGTCAATCGTGACCGGTACCTTTGGCTTTGTGGCCAGCTCCCTCTCCTTCTCCTTAGACCCTTCTTTGGCCCTCACCTCCCTATTCAGGAGCTTAAGAATGTCCACAAACTCCCCTGCCCGTATTTTTTCTTTTGTTGTTCCCATTAGATGGGAGCCCAATGGCTTAGTAATGCCCATTTAAGGCATCTTTTTGTCCTTCCCTGTGCTTTCGGCAACCTTCTCTTTAGGAACCTGCACTGCCTCTGGAGCCACGGGCTGCACTACCTTGTCAGTTTGAACTTCCACTGAGGACACGCTCTTCCCTTTCTCCAAGGTCCCTGTGGTCCGAAACCTCATTTCCCTATCCCTCCCCCATGCCCCATTCCCTTCCCTGCCTGACCTCCCATTCGCTCCGACCTGTGCCAAGCGGCTGACCACTCTCGTTCCCGCTCACCTCTTTCTGCCCCGCTGTCACTTAGCTGCAGCATCCTGGCCTCCACTCCGACACTCCTCATCTCTTTTCGCACCGGGCTCCTGCTGCGGGGACAAATGTTATCAGCAGACTCACTCAGCCCATTTCCCCGCCGTCTTCTCGCACTTCTCCTCCCTCCAACCTGACTTTCCCCTTCAAATCTTAAACCCCTTCTCTTCCTTTCCCTCCCCCGAAAACCATGTTGCTCTTCCTCCTCACATTGTCCCACATACCCCTATTCCCATTCATCCTCCCCTGTGAAATACCATCGTTGTTGCGAGCACACGCTCGTGCTGGGCAGCTCCTCTTCGGGTGAGCCCGGGGTGTCTGCCCCACCGATCCTTTGACGTCTTCTTTGCGGGGCCGTGCTGACCCCCACCTGCTCTTCCCTTCTCTGGCGAGGGGTTCTCTCCTCCACCCTCTGTTTCTCTGTGCTAGGGGCCGTGCTGCATCCTCTAGTCTGTTCCCTGCGTTCTTCAGGAGGAGTTGTTCTCAAGCCCTCCCCTACCACCTCCTCTGGAACCACAGGGGCCGTACCACCATGCCCTCCGCCCGAAGTCCTCCTAGACAGGGAGGTCGGTCTGCACCTTCCCCTTTCTACACTACCAGATGGGGACCGCTCCCTCCTCCTCCCACTTGCACTCTTTTTCAGGTATTTTCCCCCTCTGCCTCTCCGCACCTCCTCTCCTCTCTGGTCCGAGACGCCCCTGCCCTTGCCCATGACCTGCTTCCTGCCCACCTCAATCCCCACTCCACTAGAGACCTCCGCCGGGTCTTTGTCTCTCAGCCCACTAACTGAACCCCGAACTACCTCCCCCACGCCCCTGGTCGCTCGTCTCAGAATCTCCTTCCTGCTCCACCTGTCCCATTTTTCCCATACATCTTCCCTACCTGCTGAAGGGGTTCAAGCCATCACAGTGGCGAAAGCCACATCCGCCGCTGCTCTGCACTGGGGCCTACCTTCCCCTGACCCCTTTCCCCCCTTACCTTCACCTACTGCCCCCTCCAGCTGGGCTTTGGTTGCCCTGCTAATAATATCCAGTTCCCTTTCCTGCCATCGTAGCACTGCTTCCAATTAATGCTGCTGGCACTTGCTACCTAAACCCAACTAAATTGGCACTCGAGCCTTTGTGTTTCCTCCCTGCGTGACCTGCTTACACTACCTGCTGCAGCAATATCAGCCTTCCTGCTGTAACCCTCTAACTTCTCTTGTAATATCTAACCCCCCCCCCCACTGGGCATGTGAAGGTAAGGATCAAGCTCCTTCGAGAAGGGAGTGGGGTGGTAACTTGATCCCCAATCCCCAACTCTTGTAATATAAAACAGGCCCTGGACACCTAATATGTCTTTTTCTGTAAAAAACATTTTTTATTGCTCTTGACCTCCTTACAAATCTCACCTGAAAGGGTAAAAATATTGAGTGCCCACACTACCTATCCCGTTCTGCTGCCACTCACGCAACTTGTGTTGATACACGCAGCCTTTGCACTTCCCCCCCGGTGGCTCCTGGGCCGCACTGCAGTACCTGTGACAATGCTGCGGCCCTGACGTACGCGTCTGCGTGGCTGCTTTACTATTTCCCCTTACTCTACACTCTGCAGCCGCCTGCCCCCACAGAGAAGAAAAGCAATGCTGCTGTGTCCGTGATGTGCTGGCTCTTTAATGCGGCCGCAGTGCCCCCTGGCAACGAAGGACGGTCACTGCGTTCCTTCACGTGAGGAGCCAAAAACCCAGCACCGGCACTCCTTCCCCTGCTCCCGGATTCAGCAGGGGACATACAGAGAAGCCCCTGCCTCTGTCAAGACCTAGGTGCACAGTAACCCCACGGACCCGTCCCCAACTGCTCCCTCATGGCACCCACACTGACCCGGCCCCTAGTACCCGCGACCTGCAACGCCAACTGCTGAAAACCCCTGTGGGTACGGAGCGGCCTGGATTGTCCCGGATTGCCCTACCAGGTACGCGAAGGGCTTTATCTACAGCCACCTCTATAAAATATGAACGCTATTCTAAACAATACTCTGTTTTACAATACATCTCCCAGCTACCCGACACCAAATGATAAAACCCTACCTCAACACTGCTGAAACTAGGACGCACGCAGGGAACGGCTCGGGAGCAGCGACACGACAAACTCACGTTGCAACTGTCACTTGCTCCCGAACCTTACCTGCCCCTCATATATACTAGCTGCAGCGCTCTATGTGCAGGCCAGCTCGCTGGCCTCTGCAGCGCCCAAAAACACCCCGGGGGAAAATGCTTTGCGTTCCCCCCAGTATCCCCCTTCCCGCCGTCTTTTGTGTAGAGAAAACATCCTTCACACAACAGTGGTACTGACTGGGGTATTACTCATGCAGTATTATAGAATATTCCAGGAGTGCTATGGACCCCGAAATGGGGAATAACCAAAGGGTCTGCACAACCCTAAATCATGCGGACCCTTCCTGGTACTGCATGCTGACTGAGGGCCCGATTCTGAAGTTGGCGCAATGGGCATGCTAAAGAGCAGGAAATCACTGTGCCAAATCTGGATGCCTATGCTCCACCACTATTCTCAAGTGGGCCTGGGCATCCTCGTAGTGCACGACAGTGCACCGCCTTCATTGCGCCTGTTTTTAGGTACATCGGGTGCAGTGGAAAAATCTCGGCAGCACTTTCCTTAAATAACAACATAATCGTTATTTTACAAAAGTGCTGCCGAGAACCCTTCATATTCAACATGCAAAGTAGTTCATGTTTGAAAATGTGTATGTCTCCATAAGGATATTGGTTACATTTACACGCACATTGAACCCTGTCTCTCATCTGCATACTAGCACTACCTCATACACTACTTTTAAAAAAATGTCATGCTAAAATACAGCACACAGATGGTGCTAGTATGTAGGTGAGAGACAGGGTTCAAGGCAACCAGTGTAACACCGATCCCACCCCACCCGCCCCCAAACACTAATGTTTGGCCACACACCTGCACTGCATCCAGCTTCCTGTGGAACTCCTCCACAATACCGGCACCGAAATGGTAAAGTATATGTGCGCCACTTTAACGCACATTTAAAAGTGGAGGAGTGCCACAAGAATACCTGTCTTAAATGGTTGGTTTCCTACCCATCCTAGCAACCGCCACATATATTCCGAAAAGTGGCGCATTCATACTGACTTTAGAAGGATGCACCACCTTCAGAATAGGTCTTTTACAACTTTTTCGGTACTTAACATCCACATGAGAATCGAGTCCTAAATGCCGGAACTGTAAACAAGTTTAATCCCGCAAAACTCATAATGACATCCTTTGTATCTATATGCACATTGTGGGACAACATGATACATGGTTGTTCTGTTATGTGTAAGTGTTGTAAAATAAAAACATGTATTCATTTATGTGATACCCATATCACTATTGTTCAAATTTCTTTGGTTATTGTCGCCCAAATAATTATATAAAACTTAATTGCAATCCTTACTTTGTACGTCAAAAGACAAACAGGATACCTGAGCTGTGTATGTAATTGCCTAAATGTCCACATAAAATAGTGAAAAAGTAAAAAGTAAAAAAAAAAGAAAGGGTGGATTCAATTCCTGAAATAATCTAATTAATTGTGAGACAGGACCACAGATGCCAGTACGCAGGCTCTCCTCTCGGCCTAAAGCGCGCAACCATCATTCGAGGAGTGAATCTTCCAGTACTCGGTCTTCATACTCTAGGAAGCCCCCTGAGAACTCTGCATCACATCCCCAATATATTTAACTGTCCTCCTAGATTAATACTTGCCCGCTGTATTCTCCCTAGGGGTGTAGACAAGGGGTCCGGGCATACCTGCCTACTTTTGGCATAGAAAAACCCAGAGGATGATGTCATGGTATCCCCGCCCCCTTTTTCCAAGACCCCGCCCACATTTTTGCAAGCTGGAGGCTGGTAATCTAGTTTTTATATAAATTAGGCAGAATCTGCAAGGTTGATTGAAGTGATTGTGAAGTTAAGACTAAGCAACTGAGGAAGCTGTAAACAGACAATATTGTTTTTTGTAAGTAAAATGGCTGCAGTTTTCTTTCAAGTTGTTTGGCCTTTATTATTCTGCAGAGCCGTTCTACCATTTGCCGCTCTCGCCTTCATTAACACCTGTTTGAGAGCCCAAACATTCCATTAAGGATCCGGCCCCACCCTGAGATCTGGGGGTGTCTTCAGTAGTTTTTGCAATTAGACTGTAATCTGGCTGAATATTGGATAATGGCCCAGGTACTTGCCCGAGTGGTGTGGCCGCTGCGCTGCCCCTTGAGGCGTGGGAGTAGGTGTTCTATTGTTATTGATAATGTTCGGCGCAGTGGGGGAGTGACTAATAACAATGCGCCCCATTAGTAAGTCTGGTAATGGACCAGAAACTGATCTGCAGCTTTCCTTTGCATCACCACAGAAGTGCATTGCGGTGGGCCGTCTGTAGGCTCCCGAAAACCCAGAGACTCCACACTCTTCCCCGGAGACCCAGAGAAAAGCGTAAAAACCCTAACTCTCTGGGTTATGTCTGGGTCCCTGATATTTTGTGGATGGTGTCCAAAGGCGATTCATATCCCATGATACTTTGATCCCTGACAGATCGGGCGGGTGCCCTAAATTGCCAGTATCTCTCCTGCACTAACTCTCTCACCTTCCACGGTCTCATACCACTTCCCGGCCAATGCATCCAAGCACTACAGGGTACATGCGACTACCATCTGGACACAATTGCCTCTATGCCCTTGACACAGGCATTCCAGAAATCAGACCTGCACACAGTAACTGGGAACTTCCAGACAACATCCACCTACACAAAACATTCTACCTCCCTTCCCACTAATCTAATCCACCCATCCCGTTTCCAGATCCATGAGAGGCTCTGGAGACCATGCAAATGCCAGCTTTGTGTGGTATAAATCCCAGTAAAGTTAAACTCTACTTTTCTGATGTATGCTTGTGAGCACATGCAAAGTGTCTGAGAGATGATACTGGGATGTTGGTGCGGTCCCCCAGGTTCTGCCGGCGGCTGCAACTGATTGCGTGTCAGTTGTCCCCACAGTCACCCCTGTCTAGTTACTCAGAGCGGCAGCAGAGAAGAGTTGCACCATTTAGTGGTTCTTGTCCTCCTTGCACCCGCCAGTGAGATGCCAGTCTCTGGCACAGAGCAGTTCCTAAAGCAGAAACACAGGGGCGACGAGCTGAATCCCATCCACCATTGTGGTTAGTGGACGCATAATGCTGTACCAGACTGCGGGGGTCATTCCGAGTATGGAGGTAACCATGCTGCTATTAGTGGCATGGCTACCCCCATACCAGATACCGGGTCCGGGTTAATTGAATGCGGAATTACCGGGCCATCCTGACCTTGGAGGGCCCGGTAATTCCTCATTCAAAGAACCCATCCCCATTCCCATTCGAGCCCCCATATTAGCACCCTGGTCTGCTCGCGGGACCCACTAAGGGCACCTGGTAAAACCAGGCATCCTTAGCGGGTTCCCGCGAGCTGACTTGTAATGAGGCGGTAAGGGGTTGACGGCTCTGGCACCTTTACCGGCGCCATTAACCCCTTACCGCCTCACTTGTAATGACCCCCTGTGACCCCTATGCATCACCACCACCAGAGAGGTATGGTAGAAATAATGTGCTCAGAAGAAACAATAGGCGCAATCACATGATAGCTTGAAATGGGGCCTGGATATCACACTGTGGAATGTGTGTGTTCCGCGGCATATATGGAATTGTACAATTTCAAGTTATTCCCGTTGGGGCATTATGGGAAATCTCTAACTGTGCACTGGAACGGTGAAGCGTATCTCTCAATTCTATCAACACACACATTGGCGGGAACCCAGCTTCTGTCCCAGCCTCATTTCTTTAGTAAAAAAAGGACTCTTTTCTTGCTGTGGCAAATAGGCGGTCATTTAATGGGGGGTGGGGTGCAAAGGTCAAGCGTAAATGCATGTAGTATGCTGTTTACAACAAGTCTCGTACTGGCCTATAGGGCAATAGGGAAATGCACAATGCTGGTGTGGGCCAGTTTTTTTGTGTGAAAATGGGCCACTTTTACGACCAATGTGAGCCAGTTTGATGAGTTGCTTCCCTATGCGGCCAGTAGTTTGACTATTATTTCTGAAGAAATATTCTTTAAATTGTACAATTTGCATGACATTTTATGAAAAAGCTCCCCCTTGGATTCAAACAGTCTATCACAAAACGAATGAATTGCCATTTGCAACTATGGGCCGCTTTTTGATTGGTGCCCGAGATCATTTTCTACTCCGTTTTCCAGAAGTGGGAGATTGCATGCAGGAGACCCAACAGCATGTTAGTGCTAACGAGAAAGCGGCTAGTTTCAGGGAAGGCTTCCTGCCCCCTCTCTGCCTAACAAAAAATCAAATGCACACACCAGCCCACTCCCCACGGATGCGAGCGAACATATAACAACGTTATATGTTCTTTCAAATCCAAGGGAAAGAGGCTAATGGGCGCACTTGCTTTTTGTTTGGCAGAGGCTTTGTTAGAGGGTGGCTGAGAGGGCTATAGTCCAGGGTCTTTTGGTTGTAGCCCCGGGTAGAAGCGCAGGGGCTACAACAAAAAAGCTATAGCTAGCCCCGAGTCGCGCCAGTCCCGACATTAGCTTAGCCCCTGATCTTTTTCAGACCTAGCAACAACCCTGGGCGAGGGAACTCTTTTCTGACACTAGCAGTGTTAGCATGTTAGCTCATTATGTATGTATGCATGTGTGCAAGGAGTGTGTATGTAATGTGTGTGTGAATGAGTGTGTGATGTGTGAATGAGCGTATGATGTATGGGGGCTGGGTGCGCATGTAAATGAGCGAGTGTATAGTGAATGGGATGTTTAAAGGAGTGAATGTGTAATTGTGTGTGTGTACGCGCTTATGTGTAAGGCTGGGCGGCTACCAGGGGTGTTGCTAGGTCTGGAAAAGACCCGGGGCTACGCTGATGTTGGAACTGTCAGGACTGGGGCTAGCTAGCCTTTTGGCTGTAGCTTCTGAGATTCTATCAGGGGCTACAACCAAAAGACCAGCGGCTATAGCCCCCTTAGCCCCCCCCCCCCTAGCAACGCCTCTGGCGGCTACCATTTCGTACTTGGGCCCCACGCCAGACAACCCTTGGGGTAGAACAGAGGGGGCAAAGCATTCAAATGTGCCCCACTCAGGTTCTGAAGCGGTCCCTCCCATCACCGGTTAGCCCCACCCTGAAATGTAGGTGTTGCTGTGCCGCTGGCCCCCGCCAGGGGAATCCAGACCCGAGTCTGCTGGAAGAGAGAGAGAAGTGAGAGGAAGATAAGAAGGTTGGGGAAGCGGGACATAGATGCGTCAAAAGTAGGGAGAGGGGGAGGCAGCGGTGGAGGAATGTTCTGTGAGAGCGTGTGTGCTAGACTTGCCACTCCACTCTGCACCCCGCTGCTGGGTTGTATTATCGGCTATGTTGGGTGCTAAACGTACTACAATGACCTACCTCTCTTTGGTTTCCTTTCCTCTTTCCTTTCCTCTTAATGCTGTTAAGGCAGCATGTCGTGCTTCACAGAAACCCATTAATAAATAAATACACTGCTAAAAACATTTTAAAGTATTCTGTTGGGTGAGGGGCCAGGTGGAGGGACGCGGAAAGGCAGCCACAGAAATGTAATTTAAAAATGTTTCTGACAAATGCAAAGTAATATTATAGCATTCACCCCCCCTCGCCCCCCCTGCTCATTTCACCAGTAGAACCCCTCGCCCCCCCCTGCTCATTTCACCAGTAGAACCCCTCTCCCCCCCTGCTCATTTCACCAGTAGAATCGGGCAGTCGACTAAACTAAATGCCACGAGACCAAGCACAGAACAGCATGAATAGCCGGTGACCAACGAAAAATGTTGCTCTTTAAAAAAAAAAATATCCACTTTCAGTGACATTTTCGGTTACTAATGTGGAAAAATGCGCCCCTCTCCCGCGTATCAGGATCTGTATATGCTTGCAAAGTGTGCCTGCCTAATTTCCCAGGCATGACATGATTAATTCACAATGCATTCCCGTGGGAGGTGCAGCATTGAATATATTTAAATTGCTTAGCAGGCGCCTTTCAAATATTTAAAAATAGAAAAGGGATTGTTCCGCCGCCATTACAGAAATGAAAAACACTAGCCTGAGTTGTTCCGAACCCTAGATAATAAATCGAATCACTTGACTTCACACGATAAAAAATAATTGATAGTGTACGCAGTGCTGTTTCCAGGGGCGGGCCAGGGGCGGTTGCCCAGGGAGCAGCAGGGGGAGGAGCAAAAAAGAGACAGGTGTCAATCTGCTCCCTGGCGCCTCGGAGACGGGCGCCCCATGAACACATGCGCCATTGCTGTCCAGCGATTACGGAAAGCGGGCAGCATGCTGGCTGCAATGTCTGGTGGGAAGTCGGGGCCTGGGTGGGTTTGAAGAGGGACTAATGTACACGGAACTAAAGCTGCACGCACATGGCACAGGCTCAGCAGCTCACAGGAACAAAAAGGTGTAATTGTCTGCAAGATGGCTCCGATTGGCGCTGCTGGTCTATGCCTCATCCGCTCCCTCTACAATCCTGTTCCTTCACCTCTCTCATTTTTACGGCATTACCCACCTCTGGGAATACAAAAATGCAATCAAAACACACACACACATTGATAAAGCGTGTCTGCTAGTTTTCAGGAGGCGTAATAAAGTGGCTGATTAATGGCATTGCTATTTCAGACCCGTTTTCTTTCTTCAGCGCCATGATCATAGCTCATTAAATATTACAAAGGCACATTTATGAGCTGAGAAACAATGCGATTTCTTTGTAAAGAAGGTGAATTGTCTCGGCTGATGTAACCGTAAGTATTTTGCCTAACTCGTCCTTACAGTGACATCGTAAAAAAAGTTGGACTTTTCTGATGGGTTTATTTTCCGTAAATCTTGTGGGCTTATAGTGGCGTCCTGGCATTTGCCAATGTGAGCAGATATGTGTTTCTAGAGAGTGTGACAAGTGCTAGCGGAAGAGCCCTGATGACCCAAGGTGCTGCGGTATATAGCTTTAGAAGAGGTCTCTTGTGCTTTAATTGAGACTGGGCAGTACCCAGCCTTAATGCCCAACCACTGGGGCAGAGTGGGTGGCAGTGGCCACTGTTACATTTCAAGTGGGCCCCGGGGCTTCCCAATAACATAAGTACGATACCTGAGGAATAACGCAGGGACACGTCTTATCGTTACGGGATCCCGGCGGCGACTGACTCGCAAGGGCTCCCCTTTATTATCTGCGCATGCGCGAGCCAGAACGAGGCATGCGCTTACATGCGTGGCACAACATTGCTCCGTAACATTCCTCCTTTTTCATAAAGAACAAAACAGAGTGATAAAACATGAATAACTTTTTGCGGCCCAAATGGGGCTGCCACATTCAGTGCAAAAACATGTGGGCAACATGGGGACCCAACATGGGTCAATACCGTCCTCCCTGGGACTCAGGGATCTGGGTCCATTATGAAGTCCCGGAACCTGGCCGGGCATCTGCGGCTCTCCCGTCTTGGATATCTCTGGCTGTTGCTCCGGACCTGATGTGGAGAGTCTATAGGCCTCAAGTTGCTTCCCTCCTCTGCGTCCATAGGCACTTGACTGGCGCTCGGCGTTGCTGGTGGACTCTCTGTTGAGCTTTCCTCTGTTGGACAGGTCCTTCTTGAAGTAGCATGCATTTCTGATGACTGTCCCTCTTCGATCAGCCGCAGTCACCATTGATCCCTTGACATGCGTCACGCCCATAGGTGTGAGCTCATACGTTAGGGATATCTTCCCCTCTGGATGGCGGTTTCACACTAGTACTGTGTCTCCCACAGTAATGTTGGGCTGCTGGCGGTTCCTTCTGATGTTTTCACGCTCGTTGCGCATTTGTCGCTCCGCCAGGGTTCTCTGGTCATCAATGGTGCCCGAGTCTCACCCTTCTATGTCTGGAATTAGTCCTCTGGGGCACTGCTTAAAAAGGGCTTCGGCTGGGGCCACCGCTGTGGATTGATGGGGAGCGGCACGATACTCGCGGAGGAACTGGTAGAGGTTCCTTCAGAGTTCTCCCCCTTGATTCTGGGAGATCCTTAAAATCTTGAATGAGGGTTACCCTTGCACCCAGTTACTTAATTCACAGATTGATATATATTTGCTCCACACAATTTTTGTTTTTTTTCTAACAGTTTTTAATGCCCTTTGTTGATGACACGTGTTTCGATGTGAACACGTCTTTTTCAAATCAGGGCCAATAGTTTTGATTGTATGAAATATCCTCAAAGTCTTTCCATTCAATCATGGGATAATCCCTTCTTTACCCGCGTGGTTCCATTCTGTCCGCCTAAAATCTTGTTCATAGGGCGCATAAATCCCTCGGCTTCCCATTGGCTCTTGGCCAGATAGGTGTCATCTTTCCGGTGCTATATTCCACACTCCTCCATGTATGTTCAAATTGTTATCCTTGAAATGGTGGTCATTTGTCTGAGCATAGTCCAAGGGGAAAACCATGGGTGGTGAAAATCTGTTCCAGTGCTTGGATGGTGTGGTGCTGGCGGTGGACTCAACCAGTTCTACTTCCGGGTATCGCGACCATTGGTCTATTTCTGCCAGAAAGTAGTTCCCTCTCCGTGTAGAGCCGAAGTCGGCATGTACCGTGCCCCATGGTCTATCTCTTCTCTCCATCGTCCCTATGTGTAGTTCGTTCTCTTCTGGGCTGGCCGCTTGGCGCCATATGCACCTTCGTACATACCCATCTACTTGGTGTTCTAGGTCGGGGAACCAGACTTTGGCCCTCAAGCGAGCTTTAGTTTTAGCTGTCCCCTGGTGGCCACTGTGTGCTAGCTTCACCACTCTCTCCACCAGCATTCGTGGTATGATAATCTGCCATCCGCTTAGCAGTAATCCTTCTTCTGACACAGATAGTTCATTGCGGGAACGCCATAGCGCCTGCAGGTCCTGTTGGGCGCCTTTCTCTCTCCACGCCACGTTCGCCAGTGCCATCTTCCAGTCTCCCATGGCCATTGCTTTCTTTATGAGCTGAAAGTATTCGTCCGCCATAGATGCGTCGATGAGGTCAAGTAAGGTGAATGCTACTGGCATAGCAGCCTCCACCACGTGACGGATGCACAATCTTCCTCAGCCTGCTCCACCTGCGCGCCCCCCTCCCGTGTGATGGGACAGGTAGTATGCCGGATTGTTTGTGCCTGGCCGGTACTGAAGTTTCACTCCGTATTCCATCAGGGATAGCATCCATCTTTCAATTCGTGGGGGAGGATTAGAGGACGCCCCAGCCATGATGGGGAGTATAGGCTTATGGTCAGTAATGACCGACACTGGCTTACTTAAAATGTACAAGCGGAAGTGTTTGCAGCCCCTTAGAATGGCCAGCGGCTCCTTCGCTCTCTGTGAATACCTTTTTTCCGTGTCAGTCAGGGCCTTGCTAGAGTATGCTATCGGCCGCATCTGACCTTGTGTGTCCGGTTGTAGCAGCACCACCCCCAGTCCCACTGGACTGGCGTCCACTAATTCAGATTCCTTCTTGGGATCAAAATATGCCATAGTTTCTTCCCTGGTTAGTGCTGCTTTGATGGTGTTGAACGCCTTCTGCTCCCGGGCAGACCACTCCCAGGTGGCGTTGTTTCTCGTCAGAGCCCTCAGTGGTTCGGACAGACAGGCCAGATCCTGGATAAACCTCCCCCAGTAGTTCACCATCCCCAGGAAGCTTCGGACATCTGAAGGGGATTCGGGGGGGGGGCACCTCTCTGATGTCTTGTACCTTCTCTGGGTCGGGTGAAACGCCTCCCGTGTGGAACACAAAACCAAAAAATTCAATGTTGTCCTTGAAGAATTCACACTTCTCCTTTTGGAGGGTCAAACCTAGGTCCCGGATCCTCTCTAGGGCCTTCTCCAGTCTTTTCACATGTTCTGCCTCTTAGGATGCGTACACGAGGATGTCGTCACTTAAGTTCAGTGCTCCTTTTAGGCCTGTAAGCGCCCCTCTGATCATGTTCTGAAAAACATCTGCGGCCGAAGAAATCCCAAAGCTTAACCTCTTGCATTGGTACAGGCCCTCATGCGTGGTGAAGATGGTTATGTACCGGGAATCAGGGTGCAGTTCGTGCTGATGATATCCCGAGAGAAGGTCCAGCTTCGAAAATATCTTGGCCCCTTGAAGTTTCCCCACCACATCGTCCAGCGTTGGTGTCAGGTGACGTTCTTGTTTAATGGTCATGTTGGGCAGCCTCATGTCCACGCAGATACGCACTGCCCCAGGTTGTTTGGGTTTGGAGGCCACCACTATCGGGGATACCCATGGGGTGGGGCCTTCTACCCTTTCAATTATGTTCATGTCAATGAGATTTTGAAGTTCGCGTTCCACCTGCGCCTTCAGGTGAAACGGGATCCGGCAATGTTTCAGGGCAGTCGGTCTCACTGATACAACAATGTGTAGACAAATTGGTTCTCCACGCAGTTTACCCACACCTTTCACCACGTCTGCAAACCGTTCTGTGATGTTATGGACGTCAGATATGTATACAGACATGGCAGAATGCACAATGTTCAGGGCTTCAGATGCTGCACAGCTTAGCATAAAGTGTGGACTGACCTCAGTTATGAAAAATTTGGCTTTGATGGAATGTGGCCGTGGGTGACGGATGTGGTGAATGCTCCCTGTATGGTAAGGGGTTTGCTGCCTCTGAAGGTGTATATCCTGGCCTTAGTTTCAATGAGCACTGTTGGGCATGGTAGTGCCTCATAATGTCTGGCAGCCATGACCCACACAGAGTCTCCTGTGTCGTTCAGTACGGGTGTTGAGGTCTCAATAATTTCGACCACGCATGTGGGTTGTCGCCATTTTCTGGAGCCAGAGTCAATGTTCGAGATGAAGAAGACTTCTTCGTCCTCCTCTTCTTCCTCGGCTAAGTCCAGCTCTTGCATCCTTTGTTCGATGGCGGCCACACGCTTTTGTTTTCGTGGGGCACTATTGATGGTTCTCGCTGGTCCTTGCAAAAAAGCCACTGGGTTGGCTGCCCTGCATACTCTGGCAAAGTGTCCATTTGTGCCAAAGCGTCCACACACTCTCGATTTTGCTGGGCAGTCACCGGCATGCGGAAGCCGCAGTTAAGACATGGTTGGGGCTGCTCAGGTCTCTGAAGGTGCTCCAGCTTTCTTGGAGCCCATCGTGGTCTTTGGATTGCATTTGCCGCAGAGAGTCCAACGGCATAGGCCGCCCCGCTTTTCCCCGGGCCGGACAGCTGCACCCATCCTGGCACCTCTGCTTTCCGCTAGTTCATACGCCCTGCCCGTGTCTAGGATCTGAGCGAGTGTCAAACCTGGTTCTCGGAGCACCTGTCGCCTGAGCTTCCCCGAGCTGCAACCTTGAATGAGCTGTTGGGGCACCATTCCTTCCTCGTTTTCCATCTGCATGTGCTAGCCAAATGGCATAGTCTTCCACCGAGGTGGTCTAGCGTTCCCTCGCTTGATTGCCTCTCATTGCACATCACAAACCTGTCAAAGTCCTGGTTGACCAGGGGCAGAAAGTGTTCTTTGAGGGTGTCCTTGACGTCTGCGTATGTGGTTGCCTGAGAGTTCAGTGTTTCAAATATGTGATGGACTTCTGAGCCAGCTGCATACAACAACGTCGCCACCTTGGCGTCATCTTCTGTCTCCTGGTGGTTCTAAAATACATTTCAAATTTTTTGACCCATTGGAGCCACTTGGGCCCTAGTTTGGACGAGGTCCCAGACAAGTCAAACTGGGACATGGGTGCCAAGGTACCTTGTTGTCTCTGCAGTGGCTGGGTTTGGGCTCCGGCATCTTCCTGTTCTCCCATGTCCTCAGACCGCACAAGCACCTCCTGTTGTATAGAGACCACAAGTCTGCTCCACGCGTGATCAACTCACTGCTCCAGTCTCAGAGCACCAGCAAAAATTGACCCCTGGGTAGGCAACACAGTCCAGTGGGTCTTTCTAGAGATATGTGAGGCAGGGTCCTCCTTGTGGATGCACCAGTGTCTGGAGTCCCTTCCCTGGTTGAAAAGAATGTCTCAATGTTCAATGTGCACCATTGCACACTTGGCCACAGCCACCTGTGGGTTGACAGCTGTGGAATGTCCAAAAATGTCCAATTGAATGGCGCACAAGCACCCCGTGAGGGGCCTCAACCGTCGAATCGTAAAATCGTAGCTCGCGTGTGCCGCGTAGGTAATGGCGTCTAGTGGGCGTCGCAAAAATATCAATGATGGCAGCAAAGTAATGCTCAGGATATTTCCACTCCCGATTCAGGGCCGCCCTCGTCGCCAATGTTACATTTCAAGTGGGCCCCGGGGCTTTCCCATAACATAAGTAGGATACTTGAGGAATAACACACAGACACGTCTTATCGTTACGGGATCCCGGCGGCGACTGACTCGCACGGGCTCCCCTTTATTATCTGCATATGCGCAAGCCAGAACGAGGCCCGCGCATGCGTGCAGGGCACAACATCGCTCCGTAACACCCGCAAGGCCACGACACACCACGGTGGAGTGCTGTTGCGATCATACAAATCCCCTGCTAATAATCAAAAGGTGAAAGTAATGTTTCTAATTCAGGGTTCTGCAACCTTTGGCTGTCCCAATCTCTTTGACCACAAAATCCCATCAGATCTGGACTTCAAATCCCATGAGCTCTTGTCAGCATATTGAATGGTGAGGGCTAATGGGAGATACAGTCAAAAGCATCTAGAGAGCTACAGGCTGCAGACCCCTGTTCAGTTTGCTTATGTGTAAGATTACTAGTTTACATGGCGTGTTGCCTGTCACTGGGCTGTATAGTTAAAACCACTTTTAAAATCAAACTTAAACCTACTTTATGCACGTGTGGATACTGGCATTGTGCACCGCATTAACAAAGCAAGCAATTGCCAAGTCAATAGGCTTTATCGGACATGGGTCAAGTGCAGCCTTAAACTCGCTAATTAATGCCACCATAGGCCATGGTATAACCAGGGACGTCATTTGGGGTTCGCCAGGGGTCGCAACAGCGACCCCTGAGGTTACCCTTGCTACCCCTGAGGTCTGTCTTGTTACCCCTAACAAAAAAACGTTTTTTTTTCTTCTTTTTAAAAATAAAAGAAAGCTCCTGGGCTGTGGGCAGCATCATGTGGCTCTTTATTTTTGGAGTGGCTGGCTTTCTTGTTCAGGCCTCTTAAAAAACTGGGGGTTCCACAAGTGTAACACTTTGAGCAGTGATCCTAAATAAGAAAGAATAGGAATAACAAATAATTTGTCTTTCTGAAATTCTATACAATAATTGCTAGACTCATTAAATGTTTATTCCAGGCAAACTACAGGGGGTGAGTCACTGATTTAGTCTGTTCCTAAACACCTCAACTCAGCCTTTCATCCTTCTGAGGTTGATAAATGAGTACCAACACAGGTTTGTTGTTACTGTATGTATATTTGTTCTATATAAAGTGCTTATGCGTAAGTGCTTTATAATAATCCATAATTATAATTTGGCCTTGGAAGTCTGCTTGCATTCACAGTAATTTCGTAATATGGGCCTATACACACTGATATTAACGATACATACGGTGACCCATTCTTGTGTGAAATGTTTATCACATTGTAGTGATTTCGTAACCATATTTTCCATAGTTTACTCAGGAACAATGCTATGCTACTTCCTATTTTGTCAAGGGGTGACAGGTCGTGTTACTTTGCATCCCGTGATGTCACTTCGGGTGGTGGTTAAATGTCATCACTTCCTGTGATGTGATCGGAGGTCAAAGGTCATGTGATGTCACTTCCGCTATCCCTGGCATTTTGCTGAAATGTCCCTGGGTATAATGCCACCTGTTTAGGTGCCATCCCAATGCAAAGTGCGGTCTTGAACTCCCCACTAATGTCTTAACATGGCGTAGTAAATCACCTTACGTAATGTGCAGCTTTGCAGTAGCTGCCATCATGGGCCAAAGCCAGTCTCTAATGCCCTAATGTCTGCACAAGCTTTGCATAGTCACCATATCAAATGCATAATCCCACATGTCCAGGTACTGCCAATATAGGCCATATCAGCCCTCAAATGTCCCACTAAAGATATCATTTTCCTGGTATAGACACTCATGTGCAAGATGGACTTTATCATTAATATGTTCATTGATTCAGTGTTTTCTGTTCACTAAAGCACTGGTTACTAATACAATCCTTCCACCAAGCATTAGATTCTGAACTGAGTTAACTGATGGCATTAGCAGATCCTGCTCAGCTAAGCTGTCAGGGATGCATCAGGAGTGCATTACTAGAAAACATTCAGTTAAACAAAACAAAAAATACCAATAAACGTTACGCCATTAATAAAGCACAGCAATAAGGCTTACACCACTACAAAGTGATAACACACATTTATCATATTTAACACAAAAGATGCACAATAATCACACAAAAAAAGTGGAGCTAAACACACCCTCTTCTGCCATGTCTTGGACATCTAGCACTCTTCATTAGACTGCCAACACCGGCAAGCAATTGCAGCTAATGTGCACAGAGACTATCCATTTGTTCAGTAGACCACAAAGGACAAAACATACAAAAGGAGACACTAATAACACATGACGGATGTGTATTGATCCACATTTGCCACTCAGCACCTTTCAAATTAAGTTTTTCCTTGCTTGTGTTAAGGAGTGAGCAGCAAACGCATGCGGGCGTGCAATATTTGACGTGTGTCCTGGGCACCACATTGTCTGGAAACTGCCCTGAGTGTACCATAATTGATAGTGAGTTGACAGACTATAGTTGGGGTATTCAGGGAGAATCTCTCTGTGACTTGGATAGGTTTGTTAGATCAGTTAAGTTGGTCTGATTGTGATCTTTGTCACAAATACGCTTTGTCACATCTGAGGTGTCTTGGAGTTAACCCCTTACTTCATAATTGATAGTGTACCACCCATATCAAATGTTTAATGTAACCGCTTCGTGTATGCAAAGGGAGACGCAACTTCCCTGTGGACTTTGCACCCTGAACACGCAGTCCGAGCACAGACCTGCCAGAAACTAGGCCTGTCTCTCTGTGCATGCCCATGAAAAATATAATGGGCCTCATCACGAGTTGGGGGGTAACGCCGGTGTTAATAGCGCTGGCGTTAATAGCCCTACTGCCAAACCCACTGCCGCTATTAGCGCGGGATCAAAGGTTTGGCGGAAGGGGCATTCCCCATTGAGCCCATTCGGGAATTCCACATTCCCCATTGGGCTCAATGGGGAATTTTCACGCTATTTCGCTGGCAGATTTCCCGCCAGCGGTAAACGCGCCGAACATCGGCAATATTTCGGCGGATTTCCGCCCAGCTCAGAGCTGGGGGGAAATCAGCCGATGCCATGATTTGGCGGACCCTTAAATGCGGCGGTAACAGCGCTACCGCCGCATTTAAGGGCTACCGCCAAACTCGTGATGAGGCCCAATATATTTAATGTCACAGAAAGTCAAATACAAGCATAATAAAAACATGGAGACTTGCTACGGTTTGGTCAAAATGTCTTTGAATATGTCGGCGATAAAAATTGTTACGACATGCAAAGTTCTGAGTGTCTCCACCACGGTATGACTTTACTGAAGGTGAAGATGCAGTGCTTTAAGTAGGCTGGGGCTAGTTGGGGCAGAGCTCCAGCAGTCTCAAAAAATGTGTGTCCCGCCGGGGCTCTGCTGGCGCTCCCTGATGTCCGACCAGCATGAGAAACAATGGAGGCCGGCTCCATTTGCAGACGGGAAAAGGAGGGGTGGTATGCACTGGGATTGGAGCCCAGGTACTTCTGCGGAGCAGGGGAGAGAACATTCCCACCCCAGGAAAGTTAAAAGGGTTAGAACGTGATCCCTCTTTCATGGCCACTGTCCAAGGCAGCTGCAGGCTGACATGTGAGGGGCAGGTGGATTCCTTTTTTCAGGGGCACGGGGTGTACCTTATTGCATGGGCTAATCAAGGGGCAAGCCTAGGCGAAAGGAGAACACAACAGACATGTATCTTTTGTTCGAAACAAAACCAGCCACATTTTTTATCTCACAGCAAACCCATAATGCACTCCAAAAATGTAACATTACATATAATACATTCCATCCGTAAACATCATTTCTTACTGGCAAGTGGTCCAAGGAAACCCATGGCTCTCTACCCCCCCCCCCCGCTGGGGCGTTGCATGCTGATGAGGCCCTGTCTCCTCCCCACCATCCCCTACACGGGAGGCGTCACCAGATTGCAGCTCCCTTTTCTTACCGGGTCAGCTGCCCCCAGTCCCGCTGCCCCATCCCCCGCTAGGAGCCTCCGGTTGCTGTGCCCCATTATGGCTCCAGAGCCCCCCGGAAAGGGATCTCAGTGTCCCCATGGTCATCCAGAACCAAAAAGGAGGTAGAACTGCTACTGCCAAGGTTCATCACCAATTTTTGTCAATAAAAGAAGCAAAACAAGTAATTTACATTGGGGAACCTGGTATACCAGTACTAATGGATTGAATCCCTAAATTCATAACCCATGAAATTGTCCAGAAGGGAAAAAGAAACTCACACACATCAAAGACTGTGGACATACATAGTTTGTATTGAGACAAAAACATCAAAACGCAATTGTGACAAAAACATCAATAAGGAATTGTGAAAGCATACATATAGCAGAATTCAATATTCTGAACACAGACAAATGGTGAAAACAAAATTTCAAATCGTCTTCAGTACATGATTAGTTTGCAATATGTGGCATAACCCGAGAGGCAAAGGTACATAATTTACTTAAAATGTAAAACTTAACCCACGAATGAAACATGTGGAAATCAAAAGCGCCGGTAACTTGGCGCTATAGTGGACCTGTAACCATCTAGGTCCTAAAGTAGCTTAATGGTCATCGCCCACTTGCCAAACCCCCCCCTCCTAAAACAGGATTGATGGGATGGGAAACGGACTCTGAGGTGGCTTCGCGGGATCCAGGCACGCTGGCGACAGCCAGGCAGGACGAGGCATAGTAACATGCTCTCCCCGTCCTCCTAGGTTCTATGTAAGCCCACAGGCTGGTGCAGCCGTGTCCACCCCTCATCACCTGGGCCCGCAAAATCCGCCCTTCCAGCCCCCCACTGGGGAGCTGGTGCAAACAGGCTTACGCCTGCTCTTTTGCCCCGGGCCACCCCCTGCCCGCCCAACCCGGTGCCCCCGTGATGGCGGGGTTTCACCTTTGTGGGCTAAGCAAGGTGGCAAGCCTGGGCAAAAGAACACACCAGACATGTATCTTTTGTTGAAAGCCAAACCGGCCACATTTTTTTTAATCTCACAGCAAATCCATAATGCACTCCAAAAATGTGATGTTACATTTAATAGATTCCATCCATAAACATAATTTCATATTGGCAAATGGTCCAGGGGAACCCATGGCTCTCCATCCCCCCTACCGGGACGTTGCATGGTGGTGAGGTCCTGTCCTCTCCCCACCATGCCCTACACGGGAGGCATCACCACAAGGCAACTCCCTTTTCTTTCCGGGCCAGCTCCCCCCGTTCCCACCGCCCCATATTCCGCCGGGAGCCTCCAATTGTCGTGCCCCATTCCGGCTCCGAAGCCCCCCAGAAAGGGACCTCAGTGTCCCCATGGTCCTCCCCCACTCACCACAGGGGTGCCGACCCCCCGGTCCGTGCCCACCCCAAACAATGCAAACGTTTTTATTCAGTCCACAAATTTCTGTCACAAGAGTTCACTTCCGTGCACTAAAAGATGCACCCTATCTTGATGAGAAGTTCCTGGGTGCCTCAGTAAACCATTCCTGATGATGTGAAGCTGCCCCGTGCGACCGGCCACCCGGGATAGCTCGCCATTCAATTTGCTTTCGAACGTGTACAGGGGTCGCGCTGACCCTGGGCACCCCCAAGATGGTCTAGGAATTATCTGAGACCAAGCGATCAAAGCCCCGGGGAAAATTCTTCCAAACCAAGAAAACCACTATGTCAACTGTGTGAGGAGGTCTCTTCTTCCCAACCTCACCAAGTCATTACCCCAATGTGCAAAATCACCATCACAGGAGACGGCAGCCCCCGACGCAGCAGTCCTTCCACCATTGCAGGGACATGGACCACCTCTAGACCCCTAATAGAGCCAGTGAATGTCAGCCTCTGCCACCTTGCTCATCAGACCCGGTCTCTCCCACACTCTCTGCTCCATCATACGGATGAATGAGTGTGTATTAGCATTTTAATTAAACACATTTTCCAGAAAACACACAGTGCCCAAGTTAGCTAGCACTCCACCCTACCTATTTTCAACACAATAGGTGTGGTCTGATGTAACCCCTGTAACCATAAGACTGCCTTCTCCTCAACCCCTTGATCTATCCCTCACCAGCCCGGTTCCCGGTGGCTGTAGTGGCCACCCCTATTTTAAATGAATGTGGGGCAAATCCCAAACCCTCTAATTCAGCTTCTTTCAAGGCTTTCTGTTAGGAAAGATTTCCATTTATGGGTTATTTTCCCTCCAGTTGTGTACCCCCAACATTTTGCTGTTGTCTGACCATCCTAGCCTGACCTTTGCCAGTGGAGCCCAACCTTCTGCAGTACTCTGCTGAGCTTTTGCTCATTTTGTTATGGGGAAACTAACATGCTGTTAAGACAGTCAGTACTGGGAGACTTTATTTCCCTTAGTCTTTCACTTTGTTGCTATTCTTTAGTAACATTTTATCAGTGCACAAAGTACAGTGCGCTGGGGTCTTTTTTTTGTTTTTGAGCCCCTAGACACCCTCGAAGGATTTTTGGTGAATGTACAGGTGTGCCTTGGTCAAAGCTGGTGGTAGCTGTTACTTTTTACATGTTTTCAACTCTGTTCAATGGACCAAACCGCGTTTACTGCATTTGCCCCAGGACAGTGACCAGTGCCTAAAATGGCCATGCCACGAGATCCTTTGTTCTGTTCTCTGGCCATCTTGTCCCTTTGCCTTCTCCAGGTCAAGCAGACCTGTGAAATTCCTTATTTGGTCCTGCAGACTCCTGCGCAAACCGAAGCTTTTGTGGGCTTCTGCATGCCTTGTGTGTGTGCCTCCAGGATGTGGGCTTGAACTGTCTAGTTCCAATACACATCCTGAGTACGAGGATATCTGGTGTGCTGGGATGACTGGGACAATCGTGGTCCATGATTATCCATGTCTGGGATGGCTGTATGTGAGCAGACCCTGGATTGGTTTGTCTTCATTTTGGCGTGGAGATTTTGGATAAGAGAAGGCATCTTACACCCATTCCAGGTCTATCTTCTGAGTTCACACCGAATTTAGTAAAGGAGCCAAGTATCCTGGAACCGCTGGAACCTGGAACCTTTGGCACTATGAGCCCACTGTTGTCCCATCGGACCTCCTGTTTCTGATCGAACCTAGAGGGCTTGCAAGGGTGCTTTGACCCATTGGAATAGTCGGACCAACTATTCTCTGCATCTCTAACTTAGCCTGTTAGCAAGCCTTTTGGGAAGTGTTCCTGGACTGCCCAGTAAACTTACTAGCTCGTAAGAGACCTTTGCCCTGGAACTGCAGCTGTCTCGAGTTGACACTCGAGACTTTGGAGACTGTAAACTATTTTTTATCGAGGTAGCCTGTGCTAGCGAGCTATTCCCAATTCTTGGATCCTGTTCTGCCATCTTGGGGCGACCCTTCTCGAATAGTGGAAACTTATTCTTCACTGCCTCACTCACTTTCCTGAGTCGCTACAGCCCCTGAAAGAGACTCCGTTTTGACTTAACCGCACAATCGCGTGCGCCAGAACCGAAAGTACTTTTGAGCTCAAGGCTCCGCTCATCTTAGTGACTAGACTGCCTCTCAAGTTAGGGTTTGAATTGTGAAGGACTGCCACATTGATATTCGCACTGCATAACCCCTTTCTTTACAGGTTGTGGAACTGTACTAAGTAATATCCCTGTTGGCCATTGGTTGATGTATATATGTTTGCTAGATTAGTGTTGTGTTGGTTTTGTTATTACTGCTGAATACTTACTTTGAGTTTAACTTAAAAGGTCTTTAATAAATGTATATATATTTTTAAGATACATCTGACTGAGAGTCATTTGTGGTATCACCCTCACCCCTCCTGAGACACAGGGCCTCATTCCGAGTTTGGAGGCAGCCATGGTGCTATTAGCACCATGGTGTCATGATTCCTGCCCCTCATGTCCCCAGCCCTCCAAGATGTCAGGCTGGAGCCAGGCCACGATCATCTACATGGCCCTCAAGGACCTCTCCATCCCTCCAAAGACCCACTTTGAGTCAGACTTGGTGCTTGTGGCACCAGACTCACTCACTCCCATAGGATAACATTGGGGATTGGACTTGTAGTGCTTTGATGGGGACAAGATGGATGCCCCCACATATTTCGGTTCCCAGAACTGCATGTGCAGTCTAGTCTCTTGGGTGTGGTTCAGCCCAGAGACACCTGGGATACCCAGAGACTATTTAAGCCACGCCCAGGCTGAGAAACATGCTTTGTGTTTTCTGCACCTGCAGCGTGACACTCACCGTGTTCGGATCGGTCTCCAGTAGGCCTGCATCTTTCTTCTGCGCTCAGCTACTGCAAGAACAAGAACACCGTTAGGAACAGCCTTACCTTGCGGCGCTTCTGCCCATCATTCATCGCTTCTTCTGTTCTGCGGGCATCTTCGGCGGTGTCATTCCCATCCCGGCACGCCGCTTCCTAAGGAAAAGGGAAAAGAACAGAAAAAAGGCATTAGTAAGCATTCAGCAAATCTTCGCTTATTTTTAAAGACTGTACGAGTTTCAACGCTTACCTGAATCCCAGCCGCTCTGGGGGAACTCTGTCTCCAGAACTTCTCATCCATCTGCAAGAGGGAAAAGACACTCCAGGTTAGCGTGGAAACATCTAGAGGCACTGCATAGCGCGCTTACTCACCGCATTTCTTCTTCATAACCGGCAGCCACGCTGAAAACATCACGGCACCTAAAAGACACAGAAAAAGAACTCAGTTCAATACAAATATGAAAGGGTCGCATTGCGGATCGCGCTCCCAATCACCTTCAGTGCTACTCATCTCAGCAGCACGTCGCCATCCCTGGACGCCGGCCATCATCTAAGGAAGGAAAGGAACGAATTTAGAGAACTGTTCAAAAGACTCATTATACTCACCTGTCGGACTCTTGCCAGTGAAGTAACTAGGCAGCAACGAGCCTGCATCAATCAACACGCCCCTGCGCTGAAAGCAATGACGGAGAGCACACTTTCCAAGAAAACAAGGTGAGCTGTGGATCAAAGGGAAGGGTTGGACCCCGGGGAAGAAGGGGTTCAAGACACAGAGACAATAAGGAGTTAAACTCTACCAATCCTGTGTTTCAGGCCCAGTCTCCAGTCGAGTAGACTCCAGGGAAGGGTTCGAGGTCGTAAGAGGTCAGAACAAGCTGAGTGGCGTCCCTGCGGATACCAGGTGAGCGTTACATATGGCTGCCTCCAAACCCGGGTCTGGGTCCGGTCTGGCTGAATGGGGACTTACCGGGTCATTCTGACCTTGGAAGACCCGGTAAGTCCCCATTCAGTAAACCATTCCCCATTCCCATTTGAGCCCCCATAGGGCTCAATGGGAATGGGGAAGGTGCTAATTACGGGCCCGCAAATAGCTGGCCTGTTATTAGCCCCCTGGTCCCTTAGCGGGACCCGCAAAGGACGTGTGGTCAGACCACACGTCCTTTGCGGGTCCCGCTAAGGGACCTCGGAATAGGGCGGTAAGGGTTTACCGGCACCGGCATCCTTACCGGTGCCGTTAAACCCTTACCGCCCAACTCGGAATGAGGCCCATAGTCTTGACCGCCACCAATGCTACCGTGATTGGTCTGGCTTGTCCAGAAGGTTACCCTGTTCCAAGAAACTAGGCTGGCCTTATAAATCTCTGCCCACCAGGTCAGAGTTCAGCAATCCATCTTAACACTTTCCCAAATATTCTCCTAAACTGGAACCTGAATAAACACGACCCAGCATTGGGCAGGAAAAGGGGGCCTGACTGATCCCCTCTGAAAAACAGGTAAGCTAGTAATACTTTAATAGGGCAGATCTCAGCGCAGACATGCATTGCTAAAGTTACTCTGATCCCCTTTCCTTGCTGATCTGTTTTAGACCTTCTCAGCTAAATGTGTGCCCGGACTTCCCTCTCAAACACCAAATCGTCCCTGGCCAGACCCCCTGACAAATCTGCCTTGGTACAATCCACAATTTCTCTGATCCTAAAAGGCCCCTAAAAATTCTCTCACGAAGACCGCCCTGAACAACCCCTTTTCCCAGTCATCCCTGCAGATTCCCCCAGAACCTGTACAAGTCGTACCACCTTCTCAGGGTCCAATGGTCTTCTACTACTCTCCCCCACCCACCCTGGTGCCACCGCCCTCCTCCAACCTGCAATTGCCTTTTTTATTGCAAAATCGATGGATGGTAGGGACCTTCTTTGTAACCCTGCAAAGTAACAGACGGCCGTCATCTTTGTTCTGGCAATCCCCACCGTCACCCCCCCAGAATGCAGGTGACCCAGAAAACCCCTAGCAGTATTTCTATGGAATATGTCTCGCCATCCCTGCTCTGCAACAATTCCCTGAATTCACCAAAGGCCTTCTCGTAAGCTCTCTTCGTCCTCCCTGATACCAATACATTGAGCAAAGTAGCTAATTCCAGGCACAAAGCTCCCAAAGAGTCTCCAGGAAGGCTGCAATCCCCTGGTAACCATGGCTGGAACTCCTGCATTTTAAAACGGTACAAAGCATCAGCAGCATTATTGAAAACACTCGGAACACGCTTCGCACTGAAACGAATATTGGCCTTTAAACACAGCAACATCAACTTCTTCAGCAGTCTCAATACCACAAGACACATTGCCCTCTGGTTGTTAATTGAGCAGACCACAGACATGCTATCTGACCAAAACACAACATCCTTGCCCCTCAACCCCTCCCCCCAAATGGACAGGGCTACCACAATGGGGAAGAGTTCCAGAAATGTAATATTCCTGCACAAACCCTTCTTCTGCTAGTTGTCTGGCCACCGTTGCCCACACCATTTGTCGGCCAGGATTTCCCCGAACCCCGCGCTCCCAGAGGTGTCGGTGAACAAGCCCAATCGATTGTTTTTTTCCATGCTTTCTGGCCATACTGGTACCCCATTGAAGTCCCTCAGGCAACTGTCCCAAACCATCAAGTCTTGTTTCTGCTCTTGGATAAACTGGTATCATGGTCAGCCCTGACATGGCCGCGCAATAGAACAGGTGAAGGGCCGCCCCATTGGAATAATTCTGAGGGCAAAATTCAACTGCCCCATCAAGCTCTGCAGCTGCCCTAGGGTCACCTTCCTGGCTTCCAGGCATGCAGGCACTGCTCCTCTGAAATCTCACACTTAGGGGGTACTTCATAGAATCCAGCGCACAAGTGGCGCACGCGGCTGGCGCACAGTGTGCGCGTGCGAATCCCTGCGCCAGCCGCGTGCGCCAAAACCCATTTCCGCGCACAGCGTATTCATGGATTCCAGCCACCAAAACCAGCCGTGGCGCGCAGTGGCGCAGCGACCTTCCAGCAGCGCCAGTTACGCCCCCAAGAACGCCTTCCGCGCAGGGAAAAGCCATCAAAATCCCCAATCCAGCGCAAAGGGCTGCGCTAACCCTGTACCAGCACGGCAAGCGGGCTACGTGTATTTCAGGGGTTCACGTGAAGTTCCTCACGCGATCGGGCCCGGGGGAGCGTGCTACGTGTATTTCAGGGGTTCACGTGAACTTTTTCACGCGATCGGGCCTGGGGGAGCGGGCTACGTGTATTTCAGGGGTTCGCGTGAACTTTTTCACGCGATCGGGCCTGGGGGAGCGGGCTACGTGTATTTCAGGGGTGCGCGGGAAGTTTTACACGCGAATAGCCTGGGCGCGTGTATTTCAGGGGTGCGCGGGAAGTTTTACACGCGAATAGCCTGGGCGCGTGTATTTCAGGGGTGCGCGGGAGTTTTACACGCGAATAGCCTGGGCGCGTGTATTTCAGGGGTGCGCGGGAAGTTTTACACGCGAATAGCCTGGGCGCGTGTATTTCAGGGGTGCGCGGGAAGTTTTACACGCGAATAGCCTGGGCGCGTGTATTTCAGGGGTGCGCGGGAAGTTTTACACGCGAATAGCCTGGGCGCGTGTATTTCAGGGGTGCGTGGGAAGTTCTACACGCGATTTCAGCAGGGTACGTGTATTTCAGGGGTGCCGGGGAGTCCTACATGTGATTTGACAGTGTGGGTCCTCCCAGGTGTTCCCTGTCCACCCTCCACGGCCCCTGCAGGCAGCCCACACCACAGGGGACTACCCTGCATCCCTGGTCATGTCCCGCAGGCAGCCCACCCAACATGGGCATGCCCCCCAGCAAAGGCACATGTCTCCTTGAACTAATGAACACCAACTCATGTCCCCCACCACCCCCACCCCCCAGCACTGTGGGGCACCTGCCAGCAGGCCCCCACCCATGTCCAACTCATGTCCCCCACCACCCCCACCCCCCAGCACTGTGGGGCACCTGCCAGCAGGCCCCCACCCATGTCCAACTCATGTCCCCCACCACCCCCACCCCCCAGCATTGCGGGGCACCCTCCACCAGGCCCTCGCCCATGTCCCATCCATGCCCCCCTGCACCTGGGTCCCAACAATCCCCAATCATGTCCGTAATGGCCATCCTCCCCTGCCAAAAGGCCCAACCAACTATCACATCCACCCACATATCAAAGGCAATTACATGTTACACACTCAATGTAAATAATGCAAATGAACACATGTCTGTCACACACAATGGCTGCAAGTGAATGTCAAAACAACCAACATGACATGCATGAAAGTAATGAGATGATACGACACATTGAAGGATGAAAATAAAAATGTATTGAAAATCAACTAGAATGGAAATGAAATTAGAAAAACCACAAAGCAAAACAACAAAAAGAAGATGAATGTCCAAGGAAAAAAATCCAAAAAATCAAAAAATCCATAGAAGAACTATTTACAAGACAATCCCGGGTCCCTGAGCCCAACCAAATGAAACCTAACTATGTCAACTAACTAAAAACTGAACTATATACAAAAAAGTGGCGCATTGTCCAATCGCAACCAAATAAAAAAAAATAATTAAAAGGAAACCTACCACTAACTATATAACTATATACAATGGCAGCGGGCAAGTCCTGCGGCTCACTCTGTGATGTTGCCGGCCAGGGCATCATCGAACTCCATGTCGATGTCCTGGAGGCGGGACTCTATCCTGGCCCCGAGGTCTCGCAGGGATAACCCCATGTTCACCTCAAACTCCCTGCGAGCTTCCTCGAGGCACTCAGCCCGCCTCAACGCCCGACGCATGGAGAACTCCGCCCTGACCATGGTGAGCCGCTCCTCTTCCGCCCGCTGCCGCTCCGCACCTATCCGCTGGACCAACTGCTCCCACACGGAAGACACTACCATCCCAGGGTTCTCCTGCCCTCCGGCCGATGCCTGCCCCTCTGATCTTGATGGCCCCGAGCCATGATGCCTCCCACGTCGAGCCTGCTGCTGCCTCCGACGCCACTGCCTCTGCCAGCACGACGGCATCCAGGATGATGGAAACCACCGACGCCGTCGTGCACATGCCCTGCCCGATGATGCCGTCACATCCTCCATCTGCTGGGGTCCAGTTGCTGTGTTGTCCACCCCTGCTGGACCTCTGACTCCCGACTGTGGCAGGGATGGGATCCCCACCGAGCTGGCTGCATTGGTCAGGGCAGGTCCACAGGGGGCCCTGGTGGCATCTGGGCCGGAAGACGGCAAGGAGAACGACTGGCGTATGGTCTCCACAGAGGAGGAGAGGGCCGCCAGATTGGCCGACACATGCAGGAAACCCCCGAACATGGCCGATCCCAATTGGGCCACGTCGGCACGGTGCTCTTCGTGATGACGTGCGTGCTCCTCCTGGAAAGCACGCACGGCATCACGAATCACAGCCGTGCGCATCGCGACCCCAATCAGGACCTTCTCCACACGGCCAGGGGTCCCCTCGTCCGCAGGTGGAGGGGAGTCAGATGACATGGACATCCACTCTACCTGCGGACGGGCCTGGGACGGGGCATCCCTGCTGGTGCAAGGTGGTGCACCCACAGGTTCAGGGACAGCGACATGCACAGGCCCCTCCACGGTGACCTGTGCTGCCTCCTGCCCCTGCCCCTGGACTGCACCACTTGCACCAGCAGGGATGCCCCCACCAGGCCCCATGTGCGCCTCAGTGGCGGCCTCCTCCTCCTCTGTGGAAACCACCAACCTGGATGGCTCCTCGCCGTCTACCGCCGTAGCAGGCCCCTGTGGGGGCTCACCCACCCCTTCCGCTGCAGCCGTGGGGGCATCCCCGCCGCCTTGCTCCACAGCGCCGTCTCCGCCCTCTCCTTCACTAGCCGCTGCGTAGAGGGAGACATAGAACACAAGCATCAGGGTACTGTACAATGGTCCCCTAGACAGGAAGCAATAGCAGATGAGTGCCACTGTCAAAGTACACTTCCATCATGTCACACCACAACACATGTGTCAGTCCAGGCAAAACACACACAGTGACAGTCATGATGCGTGCCATGGACATTTCAATGCATGTCCAATGGACTCTCGAATCATACAATGTAATGGGACTCACATGCATCATGGGTCATGCCTATCACATGCACACACTTCACCTCAGTCACATCCATCTGGCCCCGTACACCCCAATCACAGTGCATACAAGGATGACTAGGCTGCATCAGTGAATCTGTACATTGTCACAGACATGTGTCATGCATCCATGGCACTCACAAGTCACAGACACGCAGGTCAGGCACACAGACATGGATACCACATATGTATCTGGCATCAGCACCCATCCCTCGCCCCCACCCATGTCCAGGAACAGAGACTGCCATGCTCTCATGTGTGCAATCTGCACAGGGCTCCCCATGTCGCATTCAAACACATGCAACAACCGTGCGGTTCACACATTACAGGTCGCACATGCATTCCCATGATGTCCCTGCACACATACATGCGTACATGGCCTATGTCACACATGCAGGCAAGTATCAGACAACCAGCACACTGCTACATGCCCTGTCTCACACAGCAATGCTTGGCCACTTACCGCTCAACTCCAGACGGGTCTCCCTCTCAAGGACCTGGGCGTGGAGCGCTGGGTGTGCGCGTTCCAGGACCCTCAACTGGATGGAACTCATGCGGCCCCGGCCCCCCTCCACGAGGCGCCGGGCCTTCCTGAGGGTCCTGGACCTCAAGTCTTCCCAGCGCTTCTTGACCTTCTGGATGGTGCGGGCTGCCACCCCCTCCGCGTTGATGGCAACCACACAGTCGGCCCAGATCCTGTCCCGTCCTTCCTTGTTGGCGCGGGACGATCCGAAGAGGGCATCATACTGCCCCAGGACTTGCTCCACCAGGACACCAACTTCGGTGGCAGTGAAGCTGGTGCCCCTCTGCCCCTCTGGCTGGGGGTTGCCACTGGTGCCAGATGTTGATGTGCCCGACATGGCAACCCCAGGGGCAGGAGTGGGTGGGCAACTGGGTCCTGGGGCTGGGCTGTGGAGCGATGTTATCCGAGTCGGGAGTCTTCTGTTCCAGCAGGGGTGGACACAGCAACTGGACCCCTGCAGATGGCTGATGTGCAGGCACCAAATGGCAGGGCACGGTGGCAGCAGGCAGGCAGGCAGGCAGGCAGGCAGCAGCAGATGGCACGTGGGAGGCTGCTCGGGGCACTGGGGGGCAGTGATTCGGCTTTCTGGGCAGGAGCGTGGTCTTCCGTGTGTTTTTCGCGTGGCCAGCTTGATACGGAGTGATTTGGCACGTGAAAATCCTGCACGTCAGCGTGAAAATCGAGGAAAAGCCCTTAGCGCGTAAGCGCGTCAGCACGCGTACGCGATTTCATTGGACCCAAGGCCCTTGCAGCGTAAGCGCGTCTGTGACGTTTTGCGCACGGGCGTTGCCCTGGCAGGGCTTGGTGATCCCGCGTGCATTTATGTTCTGTACGTGCTTTTCGTGCGGTGCGTGTGTTTTCCATCCCTTGGGGTTCACACGCTATTACTTCACAGCGGGTGTTGGCTACGCGTTCTTCTACACGCAAGGCAGACGGTGAGTGGTACCCTGCTCCCCCAGGCCCGATCGCGTGAGAAACTTCACGCGAACCCCTGAAATACACGTAGCACGCTCCCCCAGGCCCGATCGCGTGAGAAAGTTCACGCGAACCCCTGAAATACACGTAGCCCGCTCCCCCAGGCCCGATCGCGTGAGAAAGTTCACGCGAACCCCTGAAATACACGTAGCCCGCTCCCCCAGGCCCGATCGCGTGTGTGACTTCCCGCGAACCCCCGGAATACACGTATCCCGCTCAATCGCGTGTGTTACTTCCCGCGCAACCCCGAAATACACGTGCCCCGCTCGCACAATTGCTGTATGTTGCCACTTTTGTAATGCGCAGGGACGCTACCGCCTGCCTTCGTGTGGCGGACGTGTATCGGCTTGTGCGTGTCTTTCGCTGTGCGTGGTTTTGCCCTATTCGATTCCATGAATATGTGTGGTTCGGGTGCGTGTGGGCGTTCCGTCTGCTTCCCTGCAGTACATCCCCAGTTACGCCCTTGTTTTCGCGAGTTGTTCCCCATTCCGCGCGTTACGCCCGGTGTTCCGCCCACTTTCTGGTGTATGCGCCGAGGTTGTGCGCTTTCACTGTGCGCATCGCGCACGTCTTTTGGGATGTTGCAGTGACGTGTGCGCCATGCACGGGTTTGGCGCACATCCCGTGGTAAACACGCGCAGGGACTTCCATGTATCGCACGCGTGCGCCTGTTTTTTTCCGCTTGCGCCTGCTTGCGCCTGCTTGCGCGAAGATTTTCGGCGCACGTTTGTTCCATGAATCGGCCCCTTAGTCGGGTGGTAGCCAGCATTCCCCTGCATCAGAGTCAATTTCAATGCCTAAAAAACAAAGTGAGGTGGAGGCACCCTCAGTCTTCTCTGGTGCCAAGGGGACCCCCATCTTCCCTGCCACTTCCTGAAAGGTCCCCAGCACCCTGGTGCACTCCATAGTGCCCTCCCTGACACACTCCCTCCTGACCACCCACTCGAGGAATGTACTAAAACTCCCGAAAGTAGGCGCATGAGTAACACCTGAATTTGCCCTCTACTTGAATCCCAACAGTCGATAGTTTTCAGGGTGTACCGGCAGCAGCTGGAAGGCGGCCTCAATGTCTGCCTTGGCCATTAATGCCCCCTTTTTCCCATTTTGTTTAACCTTGCCACTGCCGAATCAAAAGATGCATATTTTACTTTACATAGTTTGCTATCTACGGCATCATTCACCAACGCCCCCTTCGGAAAAGATAAGTTATGAATCAACGTATACCTCCCTGGCTCTTTTTCAGGACATTCCCCAGGGGAGAGCAAAACAGCTCCCCCAGGGGTGGCACCGCGAATGGCCCTGCTATCCTCCCCAGTTTCACCTCCTTTACCACTTTTACTTTCAGTATTACCGGTTGCGCCGTAGCCGATCTCTGGTTCCCTGGCACTGAGGGTGTGTGTGTAGCCCCTCCATTGGTATCCTGAAACCCTGTGAAAAGCCCTCAACCAAAAAACCTGCCTCAAACACCCGAGGATACCCACTAGCCCAAGCCCTCACAACCTCCACACACATAGGTGAGGGTAGTCCCCGGGGACGTCATTTCGGGGTCGCCAGAGGTCGCAACTGCAACCTCTGAGGTCTCCCTTGCGACCTCTGTGATCTATCTTGTGACCTCTAAAAAAAAAAAAGGGGGGGTTGTTTGTTTTTTTGTAATGCAAGCTCCTGGGCTATGGCTAGCACCATGTGGCTCTTTACTTCTGGTATGGTTGGCTTTCTTGTTCAGGCCCCTTACAAAAAAGAAGAAAAATAAGAACAGGAGTGCCACAAGTCTAACACTTTCAGCACTGATCCTAAATAAGAAAGAATAGGAATACCAAATAATGTGTCTTTCTGGAATTCTATATAATAATTGCTACACTCATTAAAGGTTTATTTCAGGCACACTTCAGGGGGTGAGTCACTGATTTAGCCTGTTCTTAAATGCCTCAACTCAGCCTTTCATCCTTCCGAGGTCGATAATTGAGTACCAACACAGGTTGGGTGATATTTGGTGTATATTTTTTATTTTCTATATAAAGCGCTTAAGCGTAAATGCTATATAATAACACATCATTTGGTCATGGACGTCCGCATGCATTCACAGTAATTTGGTAATATGGGCCTATACACACTGATCTTAACGATACATATGGTGATCCATTCTTGTATGAAATGTACATCACATTATAGTGATATTGTAACCATATATTTCGTAGTGTACAATGCTATGTGATGCCACTTCCTGTTTTGTCAACGGATGAAAGGTCGCGTTCCATCGCTTCCCACGATATCACTTTGTGGTGGAGTCAAATGACATCACTTCCTGTGATGTCATCAGGGGGTCAAGGGTCATGTGATGTCACTTCCGCTACCCCTGGCATTTTGGTGAAATGACGTCCTTGGTAGTCCCGCTGGTGGCAACCCGCGCATCGCTCTCCTATTTCTGTTCTTTTCTGCGCTTGATGCATTTAACTTTTCCGTACCCTGACACCCTACAGAATGAGTAGACATGCTTAATTTTGCAGACCATCATAGCGCAGGGTGATTTGTTGTATTTGTATTTGTATTTATTTATTTATAAAGCGCAGCCAGGCCCAGGGGCATACGGGCGCATGAGTTAGATCTGGTTACAGTTGCAATTGAAAGCAGTCAATAAGGGTTACGTTACATTGCAGTTACAGGTGGGTACAAACTTAGTCGTGCAAATGCATATATACATAGTCTAGTATAAGTACATTAATTACAAAAGTGTGCCAGTGACAGTCGATCATGCTGGGATCAGGCGGTTAGGGTGTCAAAGAGTCCATGTTGTGAAGCCAACACTTCGTGTTATGTTTAAATAGGTTAAATGAAGGTTCTGCACGCAAAAGCGCAGGTATTGTGTTCCATAATTTAGAGGCTTGTACAGGGAAGCTAGCACCACCCGAGTTATGAAGTTTAAATCTCGGTATGGACATAGTGTTAGCTTGTGCTGCTCTAAGTGGTCTTGAAGAAGTGTGAGGTGTAAGTTGGTTGGTGAGGTAGGCTGGTGCAAGGTTGGCCCTGGCTTTATGTGTAAGGGCCAGAGTTTTAAGGGATATTCTGTGCTTGACTGGAAGCCAACGTAGTTTGCGTCTGGTCTCCGCGATGTGCATCTTTTTGGGGATGTTGAGGGCAGCTCTGATGGCATTATTTTGAATTACTTGCAGTTTGTTGATATTTTTGTGGCTAGTGCCTAAGTAAAGGGCATTACAATAGTCTATCTTGGATAGGACTAATGCTCTAGCAAGAGTAATGCAATTGGGTGAGGAGATGAACGGCCTACATGCAGTGATCAGCTTGCAGGTGTAAGCGGCTGATGATGCTACTGCATTAGTTTGTTTGTACGCCCAACATGCCCCTTTTTTGTCCCACTCCCCCTGCTCCCCCCGCTAGTCCGAAAGGACTGCTCTGGTGGTCCCGGCGTGAAACCCTTACCACCGGATGGGCGGGCTGCCGTGCAGCTGGCCCACAGATCCATTGCCCTAGTCCCTCAATCATGTGTCCCATTGTCTACTTTGGCGCTCCTAAACCTCTCATCGTCCACCAACCAAGCACCAAATATACAATCATGATACATGGTCAATATCGGATGATTATAAGACCACAACTTCTGACGCCGCTCTGGGCCCTTTTCCAGCAGTATGATTGTGAATATCGAAAAGCTGTCACCCAGTTGGCTAATGATCTGTCCACAAAGAATTTTCTGTCTTTCCCTCATTTTTTCCCCTCCTTGCCTTCCTCCACCCTTTTATGATCCAGGAGAGAAAATATGGCCATGCACTTTTCTTTCCAAATGTTTTCCCTTGTTTTCATACGTACATGCCAGGCCAACATACCCAAAGTTGTTGCCAACATTGTAGCGGAGGCTAGCCATGTCTGCTCGCCTCCAGTCAAAGTTGCCCCTGTGCCCGCTGTTATTGTTTCCTACACCCTTACTGTACCTGCATTATTCCCCACACTCCCAGATGCTTGCGAGTGCACACCTGGTCCCTTGTGGGCACCCGACGTTGGTCCCATATGGGCACCAGCCTCTCCTTGTGCCCCCGGCAGGGCCATCATTACCCCCGCCGTGATTTGCTCGCAATGGGCACTCTCCCCCTTTGCTGCTGCGCTAGGTGCCCCGGGGCATTCCCGGCCAGTGACCCCCTTCCTCCCTGTGGTGACCCACCCTGCCACCCTCTCCCACTATTTGTGGGAGGGCCCCTAATTGCCCCACCTGTGCAACAGGGGAGCACAGCCAAAACCCAACCCTCCCATTCGTCCCCCTGGGTTCCCACGAGGATCCCGGCAGACCCATGTGCGCATTGCCCCTTGTAACCCCATTTCATTATATACTGTCTGTGAAAAACCCTGTGGAAGAGGCCCCTGCCTCCCTGGGGTCCCTGTCAGGCCCATGCTCATACCGGGGTTTTCCTGCAAATCCCCGTCCCCTTCCGGGGCCCCGGAGGTTCCAGCCACCCATCTTCTCCCATTGCTCTCATAGGATGCCGCTGTCTGCGGGGTGCTCATCACCTGTGCCCTCTGGCCTGTATTTCTGGCCCCACCTGTATCGCTAGCTCCCTGTGACTCAAAGGGAGGCCCCACCGGTGCACGTGCCGGTGTTGGAGCAGCTGCCTTATTCTCCCCTTTCCTTTTCTTTGCTGGAGGGAAAGCAGCCCTGGGGGGCACATTTTTTCTCCTTGGCCTCGTGGTTGTGGGCCCCACTAAGTCACCCCCTGCATCTGCCTGGGGCTGGGATCTCCCTGCCTCCCCAGCCCTGCCGTCTGGTCGTGAGTTTATTACTTCCTCAAGCCCCTCCCAATGCAATAAGGACACGATGGCCAGTATTGTTGCCAGGTCCACCCCCTCTTCCTATTAGTATCGTCAATTCCTCAATTATCCCAGCACACTCCTCTTCACACTATTATATGCTGATGCCTGTTTAAAATGGTCCCTCTATCCACGGGCCTTCGTTGCCCAGGCAACCCCCCAGCTGCTTTACTCTATCAACCTCTCCTCGACACCTGGAGGATAATGGCCCTGAAAATACACGAGTTTTTCTTACTCTGCAAGACACAACAATGCCCTTCTAGCACCAATCTCCGCCTGCCTGCCCTAACCCCACAACCTTTTCCACCCCCGTACTAACCAGGGGTAGTACCCGCGGTCCCTACGAATAACAACCTGCCTCTGCCCCACGCTCCAATATGTAAAATCCAGGAAAAATAACAAAATTACAAGCCCCAGCTCTGTGCCCACACAGCCCAGGTCCCCCCACACAACCACCTCAGCACAAACCCTCCCCTACCACACAACCCCTGACCCGCCTTACCTCCACGGTATTACCCAAATTGAGCTTTTACAATTGACGTTTTGCACATTTGACCTAATTATAGTGGTCCGAATTGACCTTCTGCACAATTGACCTTTATAGTATTTTAGTTCTTTTATATATGTATTGTGTTGGTTTTGGATTATAAATAATATAAGGGGATCGAGTGAGGAGTTGCGGCGGTTTTGGATTGGGTGACGGGTTGCAGGTGGGTTTCCCCTCGCATATATATCCTAATTGACCTTCTAAATTAGGTCAATTCTCCCGAGGGCAATTGTGAAAAGGTCAATTAGTATACAAACACCTCCACTGCAAAGTGCTGCCCCCAGCCGACGGACAGAGATCTTCACGGTGCCAGGGACAGCACACCGCAGGCAGAGACGGCAGCAGGGTCCAGGGGCTCGAGCAGCAAAAGCAAAAGACTCTGAGGTGGCTTTGTGGGATCCAGGCGGCAGTCCAGGCACGGTGGCGACAGCCAGGCAGGACGAGGCAGAGTAACATGCTCTCCCCGTCCTCCTGGGCCCTATTTAAGCCCTGAGGCTGGTGCCGGCGTGTGCACCCCCTGCTGTCTGGGCCCATGAAAACTACCATTCTGGTCCACCAGAACAGGCTTCCGGCTGCTCCTTTGCCCCTGGCCGCCCCTTGCCGGCCCAACCAGGCGCCCCTGTGATGGCGGGATTCTTTTTGCCTTTGTTAGCGTGCTTAATACCTTTTAAAGTAATGGCTTGGCAAATGCTCCTTGTGGGGCAGAAGCACCACTTGTAAAATCGGATGGAGTCTCCACAGGAGTGCTTCCAGTTGTTTTCACGACAACGCCAACTACAACAAAGGATGGAGCTTGGAGGTGAGTGTTAACTTTAGAGGGCCTGGGTGGGGCAGTGGGAGCGGTGCAGGATGCAGCTAACAGGCTGTGGCTTCCTACTGTGGCATCAAGAAAGGGGGCTATTGGGCACATATTGTCATGGGACAGGCAGCCAGCAGGACAGCTGACAGAATGAATGAGCTCTAAGGGCACTGGGCCTGGGTCAGCTACACAATGAAGGTGATTTACTCACTGATCGAATTGGCTATATCCTGAGGGAGAAACCGTTTTTATTTCGTTTTTTATTTACAGACGGCATTTTATTTTGTGCAGAAACTGAAACAAGGGGAGATTTATTTGCTGTTTGCCGACAGCACCGCCTGAGACCATGCTAAGCGATTCAATGTACATTTCCGGCCTGCTTGTTTGGGGTAGGTATCCCTTGACAAAGCCATCAGCACATCCTTTTAGACCATGCCCAGTCCACTTTGGCCATTTCCCCTTTCCAGGCCCCCCACTTAATTATGTGTCCCACTTAAAAGACGCTAAAGATGTATATATGGTCTGCATGTTGGGGGGGAAAGTTCTTCTTTTAGTAATGGTAAAGATCATTGATGGACGAGGAAATACCAATTCTGCTTATAAGTGGGACAGATAGAGGCACAGCTGCCATTTTGAAAATGTCCATCTATAGCAACCATCCCATTGCAGCAGCCATCTGTCTAAAAGGACTGTCCACAGGGATTCATGAGGTGATGGCCACCAGAACAGATCAACGTTTCATGTAGAGCTGGCGGTCCTGGCAAAGGAGGCTGCCAAGGAGGATCCATGGCTTATTAGCCACCTGTAGACCCTATAACCTGCCTGGAGGTGCAGCAGGCACAAGGAAGCCACCCAGGGCATGCTTCAAGTTAGCATATATTGTATCCATCTGTTTGTCATTGGATTCCAACAATGGTTGACCACATTATGGTCAGTGGTCGAAGTGAGCCGGAATTATGGAGAACTGAGTTCTAGTACTTTTTTGCAACACTACTACCAGTTCATTTTCTCTATGGCTCTATGCTTGTTTTCACTAAACAAACCTATTTCAACTACCTATTTACCTCCCTTTCATCTCATCCCCGCCGACTTTTTCTGAATCGTAACTGCATTCTCTCACCGCCCTCTCTTCATCCTTCTTACATCTCCCCTCTCTCTGTTTCTGACTTTGCTAATTACTTTTCTTCTAAAAACATCTTTCTTCTTCGTTCTTCCATTTCCCCTTCATCTGAGACTTAGGGGCCGGTTCATGGAACAAATGTGCGCCAAAAATCCATGCGCAAGCAGGCGCAAGGGAGCGCAAGCGTGAGAAACGCAGCGCACGCGTGCGATTCAAGAAAGACGCTGCGCGTGTTTCCCGCTGTCCGTGCGCCCAATGCAGCCATGGCGCACGCAGGCATACACGGCGTGCGCTACACGCACAGCAAAAGCGCACACAGCGCGGCGCACACAACCAAAGTGGGCGGAACAGTGGGCGTAACACGCGGAATGGGGAACGTGTGAAAAAGAAGGCGTAACTGGGGAAGTACTGCAGGGAACTACACGGAATGCCCACACGCACGCGAACAACCTGTATTCATGGATCCGAATACGGGAAACCCGCGCACGGCAAAAGACGCACACAGGCGTCAACGCGTCCGCCACACGAAGGCAGGCGGAAGCGTCCCCGCGCACAGTACAAAAGTGCGCGCAAACAACAAACACGTATATACAGCTACGATGAATGCCCCATTTGTCGCAGCACTGATCGTGGGACACCGCAGGAGGAGGAGAATAGCCAGGGCACGCATTTTCGCACCACGGACAAGCCTTTTTGGGATGCCTGACGACCAGGTCTATGGCAGGTATAGGTTTCCACCCCACATCATCCTAGACCTGGTCAGGGAGTGGGAAGATGACCTTACATCCCCCACCCTTTGCTCCCATACATTGAGCGCCTTGGAGAAGCTGCTCAATGTCCTGCATTTTTTGGCCACTGGGTCATTTCAGCGGACTACTGCCATAGTGGGGGGGGTCTCACAGGCCACGCAGTCACGCTGCCTACACCAGGTACTGGCAATCATGACAGCGCGCCCCTCAGTCCGCAGGCACATATACATGCCCAGAACACCCGCAGAAAGGCAGGCCGTTGTCCTGGATTTTTTCAGGGTGGCACACTTCCCCAAAGTGCTCGGTGCCATAGATTGCACCCATGTGGCCCTACGTCCACCTAGGGCCACTGAGCACATCTACCGAAACCGCAAGCACTGGCATTCCATCAATGTACTGGTGGTATGCGATGCAAAGGGAATCATCACCTCTGTCTATGCAAACTACCCTGGCTCCACCCATGACAGTTTCATATACAGAATGTCCGCCCTGAGCCGAGCCCTGGAAGCTGGGCAGCATGGCGACACATGGCTCCTAGGTGAGTACAAATGCCCTTGCACATGCATGCAAGTCACACACAGACAAATACCCAAACCCTAAGAATCTCAACTATTATCACCTCCCCAGGGGACAGTGCCTACCCTCTGAGCAACCACATGATGACGCCAATCCGGAACCCCACCACACCACCCCAGGTAAGATACAACGCCGCCCATATTGCAACCAGGGCCATAGTGGAGCGCACATTCGGAGTGCTCAAGTCACGTTTCCGCTCCCTTGACCGCTCTGGCAGGCAACTACTCTATGCACCACCAGTAGTGTGCAGGATCATTGTGGCAGCATGTGTCCTGCACAATGTTGCAACACGGCAGGGCGTCCCGGTGGACATGGTGGTGCCCCCACATCCCCAACCACAGGCACATGCGCTGCCCATGGGAGGGGACAGGGCACGTGGCGAGGAAGCCCGGACCCAGCTTGTGGCCACATTTTTCACCTAAACTCCCACCCCTGCGGAGTGCACACAGGCCTGGCACATACCAGGTGACAATCGATGATGACAAAGAGACAGTCAACTGTCACAACCCTACCACCCTGAGATAGTTGCCATGGAAGTGCCACATCGTCTGCATCCCTAGCTACTTAAACACAAGCTATCCTGTGTGACCAAAAGGCACACATATGACATATGACATGATATGGCCTATACACAAGTATTTCAAGGTGCGATGAGGCAGGGAGGGGGGAACAAGGGAAGACAGACAACGGTACAACTAGGCCAGGTGTCATTTAGATTGTGCAAGTGCAGGGGTAGGGGGAAGGGAAAAGTGCAAGGGGAAGGGGAGGGGGGGAGTGCAGTACAGGGAAAGTAGACCAAAAAACAAATACACAGGTCAGCTGGTGGCAACTGCAAAGGTAAGTGCAGACAAGTGCTGGGAAGGGGGGGCTGTAGGGATAGAGAGACAGTACCACAGTGCAGGGGTTGCCAGGGAGCCAGTGCGAGTGGAGAGTGGCTGGGCCAGGGACCAAGGTCAGTGAGAGTGGCCCAGTTGCAGATCCAGTGCAGTTCCAGTGAAGAATTCCGCAAGGGACAGGCAGAGAGAAAGCAAAAGCAAAGAGGAAGGTCTTGAGGTGCTTCCCGAACCGGAGATGGTTCCCCTCAAGTTCAAGTGAGGCAGGAAGGCTGTTCCAGAGGGAGGACCCTGCCGCGGAGAGAGATCTACCCCCAGCTAGTTGCTCTGAGAAGCGGATGACCCTGACATGCAAGGTGTGCATCACACACACCTGCAAAACAGGCCATGGCCATCACTGTTATGTCACTCAAACCCTCCCAAACCACAACATGACATGGCAAGCAATACCCATACACCAACACAGTAACAATAAGGTACACATTGCCATGTCCAAAATGTACAGTGGCATCAGACAATGATGCCTGACCAGGAATCAGATGAAATGACAGATCAACAACCTCCCACCAAAAATAAGTAATTTCCAAATGCATTACAAGAGTTGTAGACGTAACATAACAATGAATGCCTGTCTACATGCACATTGTGCATTGCAAAATCAACACTGCAGCTTCTGTATGCTGTGTCCTACTCCTGCAACACACTGCTCAGCGCACAGCACAGTGAACAGCCATTGTGTGTGATGCACACCCTGAGCATCACATCTAAGCGACAGACCACATCAAAAATCAAATTAGGCATGTACAGGATCCATAATTGGTCACAGAACATGTGCTGCAGGGACACAGTGGCCACCAGAAGATATGCAAGGGTGGGAGTACATGTAGTGCATCAGAGTGCAAGTGTGTGGGTCTGCAAGGACATGCACTCAACATATGCATGTGCACTCAAGTGACCATCAGTGTTCTCTACACATCACATGTGAACATTCACCATGTGTACACCCCAGCATGTCAAACCACAACTATCCCCTCGCACCTGAAAGGTAAACACAACACATGAACAGGCATTGATCAGCAGAGCACAACATGTACATAGGATACCACCATTACAATGTCAGAGTTCCCATCACACTGCAGGGCAAGGCAACTATCAACAACAACCCCCCCTCCCTCACAAATGACCATGACCCACTGAACAACTGCACCTGGGTCATGGAGCCTTCAACCTTCAATTCCACCTGGCCACAGGATCACCTTTACCCTTCGTCACCATCTCCCACCTTGTGTGTAAAAAGGTGCCTGCACCCTCAGAATCCACACTCATTTCCAAAATCACAAAATCCAAGGCATAAAAACGAACCCGAACACCCTCCAGTAGATGACTTGACATAGCAGTACCTCACAAAGGCCAAGTACTACCACAATGATGCAACAACCAAGGTAGCACAGTAAAACAATGTCACAACAGGATGTGAACCATGTATGGTACATAACATAGGATGATGCACCATGAACGGATGTGTATTGTCACAGGTCCCATGTACGGGCGCGGGAGTGTCACGAAACAACCACCCCCACCGTGTCCCGGGTGCCTGCAAGGTCAAACTCACACAGGCCCCTGAGACCCTGGTGGGGAAGGAGGTTCAGGGATATGCAGTCGGGACAGGTGTTGGCACACTGGATAACTGGAATGAGTGGCAGGAGAGGGGAGGAGGAATGACACATGAAAGTAGGGAATGCACGAAAATGTACTACCTGCATGAACACATACACAATCCAAACAAACCTGGACATCATTGTCATGGCCTTCTGTAGTCCAGGCTTAGGTGTGGTACGAACCAACCACCCCCTCTAGGGTTTTGGCGCCTGCAAGTTCGGGGCTTACACAGGCATCCGCAACCCCAGCGGAGAAAGAGGATTAGGGAACGTTGCTCGGATAGGTACGGGAAGCAGGAACACCGGGTAGAGGGTACAGGGTTCAAAATTGCATAGGATTCCGGGTGATTAGGGGGAATAAAACATACCAAATTGAATCACACATACATCCATGCATTGGTGCACCCCCCAGCAAGCCTATGCAGAGCAGTTTGAAAGAAAAAAAACAAGACACTTAGCTCTGGTTTTGAGCGCTTGCCTCCTGCCTGCGCACTCTCAGGTCCGGTTACAGGAGCACTGCAATGCTGCAAAGAGAGCCCCAGTCAACACCCTGTACTTGCCAATTACACAAAAACACACCACCAAACATGCCCCAAAACAACAAACTACTCTACAAACAGACTATCTGGTGTAGATGCTTCGTACCCATATATAACATTACCCCTGTGACGGGTCATACACAGTCAATGCAGAAAGTCAGCCGCCGGTGGGTGCGTGGCAAATGGAACACCAATGTGTCACAATTCACACAACATGCAATGTTCCCTGGGTAAGCAGACAGACCCATATAGCAAGCCATGACTTCAGAGCAAGTTGCGTACCACCATGACCGAAACAAATTTGGCAGTGCATGTATCAAAACGTACATGGAAATGAAATGCACTGCACCCGAGTATGTCCCTTGCTGTATGTCCCTGTGAGCTTCCCCTTTCCATGTCTCGGAAGGCTACATGGTTGATACAAGTGCCTCAATGGACCTTGGTGTACCGGAGGGTATGTGCCACTGCCACTGCAGGTGTCCCAGACAACCTTACAATCAACAGCCATCAGTCCACTAACACATCTGAGCTGCATTGTGTGCTTCAACACCAATATTCGTCCAAGCTCACCCTCAGTGCTGTGACTAAGCCTGCATGTGCAATTCGCCTGGTGCAAGCTTTGCTGTGTTGTGGCCCCCCTGTGCTGCTCACCTTGCCTGGAGTTCCTTGGAGCACGTCAGCAGTTCTAGGATGTAGGTCTGCAATCCCTGTGGCTCTGCTTGTGCACACATGTGCATGTGGGCACCAACAAACGTGTCCAGAATTCAGACGTCCAATGGGCCATGTCTGCTGGCAAAGGTGCTCTGGAGGCTCATCCCCCTGCAGAAAGGGCATGAAACACACGTTTAATGCTTCAAAGTCATCTGTGTGTCTCTTCAGGCATCCCATTACTTGACCATGTCAGAGAGTCACATCATAAATCACACCATCAGTCCGTCTTTCACATCCAAAGTGTGGAACACTATCTACAGCATGAATTGCAACAAGCACGTGTACAGTAAAGATAAGAAACATACTACACAATGCATAGCAATTAATGTACACATTAATCATGAAACACCCCATCTAGCAAAAGCTGAACAGTGGACAATAACACCAAAATCATCCCCACTAGGGGTGTAAACACAAGTCACACAGCACCAGACATGCCACAGATATGACAGTCCAAAGCCCTTGTGTAAATGTTTGTGACACCGAACCATCCTTGCGAGCCCATGGATAAGGGAGGCAGGAGTGGCATATGTGAGTCAAGGACCCCAAGCAGCAAACACATACACAAGACAAGCCTGAGGGGCCCAGCTGGAGCAGACAGTGGATGCCTTCAAAAGCCACAAAGCACCGCACCGTCACATGAAAGCACAATAGACAAGCAATTTTAAACTATATTAACTATTAACTAATTACACTAACTATGGAAAACCTACATTACCTAATTAAACTAACTATCAAACAGAAACTTAACTAACTAAACTAAAAGAAAAATCAAAAATGGCCACATACGACCCGGGGGGGGGAGGGGAGGCACCCAGGAGGGGGGAGGTACAGGGTGCTGCTCAACATCCACATGCGATGATGCTGAGCCAAAAAAAAACCTCCATGGGCTCAACGCCTGCACAGCCCGACATATGTGGGAGATGGTCGTCCGAGTCTGGCTCATCCTGGAAAGTAGCCTGGCCACGCCTAGCCGCAGCTTGCCCCTCGTCGGCAGCAAGTCTGCCGGACGGGTGAGCCTGGTTCTGTGTGGCGATGTGACGTAGGTCTGCATGCAGAACCTCACGTGATTCACGTGCTTCCTCTTGCAAGGTAGCATGTGTAACACGGAGTTCCTCCTGCAAGGCCTGGCTGGACAACCGCTGCACCTCCCGGCAAGCCTGTAGCTCAGCCGAGATGGTACGCTCAAGCTGTGCAAACCTCTCCTCTGCCTGCTGCCTCTGGGACATCATAAGGACACCCAGAGTGGATCTGAGGGAAGCATACTCCTCCCTCAGGGCATCCATGTGCGCCTCTGCTTGAGAAGCAATTGCTTGACACAGAGACGACATTTCAGCCTGGCGTGCCCTGTCTGAGGCCGCCATGCCCAGTCTGAGCGAGCGGGCCGTGGACCGTGCCGCCTGCTGCTGGAGAAGCACCTGCCTAGCAGGGGGAGCACAGATCGGGCCACGCGCTCCATGCTCTCAGCGATGTTCTCCATTGCTGCCCCCTGCCGTTCTGAATTGGCAGTCATGTCTTGCTCCCACTCAGTATACTGCGGTTGCGTGCGGTGACTGCGTTGCCGGGCTTGACCCCTGCGGGACCCAAGGACCGGGGGTCCTCGCTGTGTTGGCACCGCCCGCGGCTGCACGACTACACGCCCCCGTCGACGTGATGTCCCAGGCACATCAGTGACTGGTGTGGAGGGTGACCCTGCGTCCCGATCCACCCCGGGCGGAGGAACCAAGACTGTCTGATCCCTCAGTGCAGGTGTCGCAGACAGAGGAGTGTCCACATCAGAATCACTCACCCCTGACACATGGACTTGATGCTCATCCAACTCAACATGGACGTCAGAGTCGTCATCAAGGCTGGACTCATAGGCAGCCAGAGACAAGATAGACTGTAGCACTTGGGGGTTTTCGTGGCCTACCACCCCACGACCCCCACTAGTGCCGGGTTGATGTAGTGGTAACAACCCTGTGTCTGGCATGACAACACCATCCTCCGCCTCCATTGCGTCATCACCTGAAAAATAGGGAGAAAAAAGGTCACTACACATGTCAGAAGCACACAACACACACACACACCGACAGCAAATGCATCAGGCAGACATGTGACACACAACATATAACCTGCCATGCATGCTGGGTCAACTTTGAATTGCTTCTGTGATCAGACCTGTTGAAAGGTGGCAGTTTCCATGGAAGTGGGTCTATGCAGTGCAGAAAATGTGTACGCCACTCACTACCTACATGTAAAGGACTCCATGGTGTTTGCCAGGAAATGTGAAGGCAGTGCAATGTCAAATTCAGACATCACGTGCATTGTGCATTCAATGTGTACCATATCTAGAAGCCAAGCACCCCTCCACCCCAGTACCAAAGCAGGGATGCCTAGCATGGTATCAAAAGGCTGACCATACACCTGTGTATTGACAGGCAGTGTTGACTGGCATCAACAGCTGAATGTGATTCAAGTGACACCACTGCATATGATGCTGGGACAGTAAACAGGACACATGATAAAAACTCTGGATTCCGCCCATGTGTGAAGAAGACACAACAACAGTTGGACAGAGTCATTGGCCATTGAACAGGCTGAGGCCTGTGAGCCACACAGATTGTCAGACCCTAAACATGTGTGCAACGGAGGACTGAGCCACAGTTGACATGGGAAGGCTGATGAGATGGCAGGCAATGTATGTAACCAAGGACTTGTATTACAGTGATCATCCAGTCAAGGACACATAGGGGCATGCGTGCAATGCACATGGAGCATGAATGGGCACTCATGTCCCTGCGGGACATCTGACCTATGCACAGTACAAGTGAGATACCTTGAATTAAGTACTAAGGCTGTACCACACGGCATATGTTTGGCAGATTCTACGCTGGAAGTTAGCATCTACACAGGACGCATGAACAAGAAAGTACACATTGGCAAGATTGAAGAACACCAGTGCAAAGGTGGAACTGGGGTGCAGAGTGGCAGAGGAGGGGCAAGGGAGCATGCCTACATGGAGTCCCTGCATGCAGGCAGAGGAGACATGCATGACGGAAGCATTGCATTACTTACACATCAGAAACATGTACACGTCACATGTAGCGGCAATCATGCACAACACATCCCACAAGTGAAACACACACGTCCTCAACAAACACGCATCAACACTCACTGGACTGGGCATCAAAGTCCAGCATCTCTCCCACTCCTTCGACCAATTCAGGTGGTATGAACTCCGCAACGAGTGCCTCATGCGGAGTGAGCTCTTCCTCCTCTGGTGCAGGCCCACCGCCAGTCAGCAGAGTCAAGTTGTAATTAGAGGCACGCTTAGCCTTAGTGCTGCGTTTGATGTCATTCCAACGCTTTTTGCACTCTTGCGCCGTGCGCACCTCATGGCCGAATGAACTGACATGTTCCGCAACATGCTTCCAGTAGGTGTCACGTTGGGCAGCCGTAGTCTGACTATTGGCACCCACTAGCATGTCACGGCTGTGGCCCCGCACGTAGTCCACGAGGAAGTCCAGTTCCTGCTTACAGAAAGGCTTCTTCCTCGACGTGCAGGAGGTCGTGGCTGTGTGTGGGGTCCCAGCCTGTGCTGCAGGTGCAACCTTCCTCCTCTTGGACTGTGGCGCAGACCCTGGCTGGCTAATGCCGCCCTGACCAGTATGGCCAGTGGGTTCGGTGGATTGAGCCAAGGGAGTGGCAGGTGGAGGGATGACCAAAGGCCTGACTTGTGTCAGTGGCAGCTGGGTGCCCAGTAATGGACCCTGCGCAGCAACATCAGCTGTAGCAGCGTCATTGACCGCAACGGTCCTGGTTGGCAGACTCACAACCGGGGTGCTGTTGGGTGCATCTGCCCCTGCACTTGCCAACACCCGGCTGTTCGGGGCAGCAGATGACATGACTGCCCCAGGGACACGTGTCTTGGTCTGAGCAGCCCGGCATGCCCCTATGGTTTCCCCCCTGGCCTGTTGTAGATCTACCAAGGGCTCTTCAAGTGCCAACACAGCCTGCGCTGGCAGACCCCGAGCCTGGGTGGCGGTGTCCACAGCTGCACCTGCAGCTACCACTACCCTTCGGCCCGTGGCAGTCGATGGAACGGACTGCCGGGTCACACGGGCGCCAGTGCCAGATGCAGAAGCTGCATCCCCTGGAACCACAGGGGGTGGTGGCATGACTGCACCGATACATGGCACAACATTGTGCTCAAGTGGCGCACCCCTGCCTCTTCCCCCTCTGTGGCCGCCTTGGACACCCTGGAGTCCCCCTACTCCCTGGTCACCACGGCCACGTCCCCGACCACGCCCGCCACGAGGAGGACGCCCAGCTGAGGCGCCCCTCACCTTTGGTGTCCTCCCAACCATGGCACAGATGTAGTAGTGCCGGCACAGATGGAGTGGTGCCAATGGGAGGTGTACACCACAATTGACATGGGCAATTGGGGTGAAGGGGGTGGGAAGCAAGATGTTAACAGCCCCCCTGCACCTGCAAGGCTGTATGTGACCCCAGTGATGTAGTGACTGGTCACGCAATGCTCAGGCACCCCAAAACTGCAGTAAAACCTTGCACACAACCCTGCAGCCTACGTGCGTGGATTCAACCTCCCGCAGTACGCGGTGGCACCCAGTAACACGAATAACGCATACGCGTGGGACACGCAGGCTACTATGACATCGAAAATGGGTGCGATACACAGGGGCACCCGCAGTGGGAAAAATAGTGTGTGCGACTCACCGTCTGACTAGCGCGATGCAGAAAAACACGCGTAGCCAATACCCCCGCCAAAAGAAGAGATACGTCCTTGATAGCTGTGAAGTTGTGATGGCGTGCGAAACAACAGGAAGCAGCAACACACGTCGGTCTCCATGAAAGGCACGTACAGCGAACTGCTGGGCCCGCTCACCTTTAACCCGTGCTGAGGGAAACGCACGCGCGCGTCACATCACTTATGCGCATGGGCCCTTTCCTCGTATTACACGCGGACGTGCAGTTTTTCACGAGCGCTGAAATGCCCATGCACGTCTGTGTGCGTCACGTCACAGGGGCGCTTGAGGGGCCTTCGGTCCAATGAAATTGCGTATGAGTGCAGACGCGCTTACGCGCTAAGGGCCTTTCCTCGAATTACACGCTGACATGCCGAATTTCCACGTGCCAAATCACTCCGTATCAAGCTGGCCACGCGTAAGCACACGGAAGACCACGCTCCTGCCCAGAAGGCCGAACTACTGCCCCCCAGAGCCCCGAGCACGCTCCCACCTGCCATCTGCTGCTGCCTGACTGCCTGCTGCCCACGTGCCCTGCCATTTGCTGCCTGCGCATCAGCCAGGGGTGCTGTTGCTGTGACCACCCCTGCTGGAACCGAAGACTCCCGACTGGGATTCCATCGCTCCACAGCCCAGCCCCAGGACCCAGTTGCCCACCCACTCCTGCCTCTGGGGTTGTCATGTCGGGCACTGCAACATCTGGCACCACTGACAACCCCCAGCCAGAGAGGCAGAGGGGCACCAGCTTCAGTGCCACCGAAGTTGGTGTCCTGGTGGAGCAAGTCCTGGGGCAGTATGATGCCCTCTTCGGAAGTTCCCGCGCCGACAAGGAAGGACGGACTCGGATCTGGACTGACATCGTGACTGCCATCAACGCGGAGGGGGTGGCAGTCCGCGACTTCCAACATGTCAAGAAGCGCTGGGAGGACTTCAGGTCCAGGACCCTGAACAAGACCCGGCGCCTCTTGAAGGCAGCGGATGCTAAGGGGCGCCGGGGCCACTTGTCAGAAGATCAGATGAGGGTCCTGGAATGCATATCCCCAGCGCTTCACATCCAGGTCCTTGAGAGGCAGACCCGTCTGGAGTCGAGCGGTAAGTGTACATGCATCCTGATTGTGAGCTGTGCGTGTGGTGATGTTTCAGTAGTGTGCAGGTTGCACATCTGTTTGTATGGGGTCGAGTATGGGTGGGGGTGTACAGGGCCGTGGGGCTAACACATGCGAGGGCTGTAATGTGTGAGACATGGATGGTGCTTGTGTGTGTAGGCTTGCATGCCAAATGCAGTTGTGTGGGCACACATGTTTGGATGAATGTGTATGTAAGTAGACATGTCCGTGATGTCACGCATGTATGTTGTTTTCAGCTGCATGTATCAGCACTGTGTACATGTGCATTTGTGTGTATTTGACAAGGGTGCAACAGTGATGCAACATGGATGCATGTGACAGTGGGATGTGGAAGCCTGATTGGCAGATGTGACATGGATGCCCATCTGAACACTGCGACACTTGGCAGAGGTGTACACATGCATGCAAGTGTGGTGGTGTGTGTACATGTGTGGTGCACTTCCTGTGTTGCATGTGATGTCTGGCTCAGCTTTGCCTGCTCATGCTGTTGTATGTGTATGGATGGTGCTGGCAGTTGCGATATGGCTGTGGTATGGCTCATGTGTGCGAGTTGAAATGACATGTGTGTTGGGGATTGTGATGGCATGTCTGAGGTTTGCCAATGCCACTCATGTACAACTGTCATGTGTGTATGTGTCCATTGTACAGTGCCCTGATGCCTGTGTTTTATTTCTCCCTGTCTGCAGCGTCAACTGATGAAGAGGGCGGAGAAGGTGCTGTGGAGCACAGCGGCGGGGATCCCATCGCAAGCCAGAGACGCAAGGCCCGGCTCCCCTCCCATGTTGTCATCTCGTCGGGGAGTGAGGAGTCCGGTGTCGCGTCCCAGGCCGCAGTTTCCGGGGGGAGGTCCAAGAGGCGGAGGTTGGAGTTGGACTCCTCGGCAGCAGAAGGGGCAGCTGGGACCCCACAGGGCCCAACGGGGGAAGATGGCACGGAGTCATCCAGGTTGGTGGGGGGTTTGGTGGAGGAGGAGGCCGTGCAAGCAACAGAGACGGGGTCTGGAGGTGGGGATCCCACTGGTGCTAGTGGTGCAGTGCAGGACCAGGGACAGGAGGCAGCACAGGCCGCCACGGAAGTGCCTGTGTGCAATCCTGTCCCTGATCCTGTCCCTGCATCATCTTGCACCAGCAGGGATGCCTACGTCCAGACCCGTTTTCAGGCAGGGGATGAGCAAACGACAACTGGCCTTCCTCTGTCTGCGGACGTGGCTATCCGGGTCCGGGTTGAGCCTGTCCTGACTGGTGTGGCGTTGCGTCAGCGGGCCATGCGAGGTGACCTGCAGTCTTTTCATGAGGAGACTGCACGTCATCTCGAATGGCTCGTTGACCGCGTCAGCCTGCTGGGGCAGGTCACCCAGGCCGGATTCCTCCGTTTGATGGGGCTTGCTCCGACCCCCTCCTCAACTGAACCCCCTACGTGCCAGTCGTCCTCCGTGCCATCTTCCCACCCATCAGTCACCTGGGTGCCCTGTGGAGCTGCCTCTGACGGTGCGGCCAGGCTGGTGGAGGAGGCATCCCTGCCACAGTCGGGAGTCGGACGTCCAGCAGGGGTGGCCACATCAACGACTGCACCCCAGCCGGCAGAGGATGTGCAGGCAGCAGGAGGCAGTGCACGGGCAGAGGCACAGCAGCAGCAGCAACGTGGTGGGAGCCATGAAGGCTCGGGGCCTTCAACATCGGAGGGGCAGGCATCGACCGGAGGGCAGGGGGACCCAGGACAGAGAGTGTCTTCCGTGTGGCAGCGGTTGGGCCACGCCATAGATGCGGAGCGGCAGCGGACGGAAGAGGCACGGCTCACAATGGTCAGGGCGGAGAACTCCATGCGGAGGGCCCTGAGGCGGGCCGAGTGCCTCGAGGCAATCCGCAGGGGGTTGGAGGTGGACACGTCGACGGCCCTGCGGACCCTCGGGGCCATGGAGGAGGACCGCCTCCGGACATTGAGCAGGAGTTCGATGATGCCCTGGCCCGGGACATCCAAAAGTGAGCCGTCAGACTAGCCCGCTGCCCTTGTACATAGTTATGTAGGTAGTTTTAGGTTTCCTTTGTTTTTTTATTTATTTTGGACCTTTTGGACATTGGCCACATTTTTGTATATAGTTCATTCTATTAGTTAGTGTTGTTAGATAGGTTTAATTTGTTTTGTTGGGATAATGGACCCTGGCTTGTTCGTCTGTACATAGTTCACTGTTGGATTTTATTTTTCTTTCACAATTTACCCATGGAGCAATGGCTTTCAATTATTATTTCCCATTCGATTTTCTTTTGTGGACAGTGACTTTGGACACCATTACTTTGGATTATGATTTTTGGTTTTGCTTTTTTTCACGGACATGCTTCTTTTCATTTTTGTACATTCCCATTTCTGTTTCTTTATTTTTGAATCTATTTATGTTTCCTTTAATACATATTTTTTTATCGAACTTCAATGTGTAGTATCATCTCATTGGTTTCATGCATATCATGATATGGGTTTTGGAATTCACTGACACCCATTTGGTGTATGTGAGGGACATGTGTTTGTTTCGAAACTTGCAATTGGTGTTCTGTCATGTAATTGCCATTTCTGAGTGGGTGGATGCAATACTCGGGTGGGTGTTTTGCATTTGGAGGCTGACCATAGGGACCAGGGATCTAGATTGTGATGACATGTTGGCTGGGGAACATGAGTTGGGGCCTGCTGGCAGGTGCCCCACAGTGCTGGGGGGTGGGGGTGGTGGGAGACATGGGTGGGGGCCTGGTGGAGGCTGCCCCTGCACTGCTGGGGGGTGGGGGTGGTGGGAGACATGGGTGGGGGCCTGGTGGAGGCTGCCCCTGCACTGCTGGGGGGTGGGGGCCTGCTGGCAGGTGCCCCACAGTGCTGGGGGGTGGGGGTGGTGGGGAACATGAGTTGGACATGGGTGGGGGCCTGCTGGCAGGTGCCCCATAGTGCTGGGGGGTGGGGGTGGTGGGGAACATGAGTTGGACATGGGTGGGGGCTTGCTGGCAGGTGCCCCACAGTGCTGGGGGGTGGGGGTGGTGGGAGACATGGGTGGGGGCCTGGTGGAGGGTGCCCCTGCACTGCTGGGGGGTGGGGGTGGTAGGGAACATGAGTTGGACATGGGTGGGGGCCTGCTGGCAGGTGCCCCACAGTGCTGGGGGGTGGGGGTGGTGGGGAACATGAGTTGGACATGGGTGGGGGCCTGCTGGCAGGTGCCCCACAGTGCTCGGGGGTGGGGGTGGTGGGAGACATGGGTGGGGGCCTGGTGGAGGGTGCCCCTGTACTGCTGGGGGGTGGGGGTGGTCGGGACAAGAGTTGGACATGGGTGGGGGCCTGCTGGCAGGTGCCCCACAGTGCTGGGGGGTTGGGGTGGTGGGGACATGAATTGGACATGGGTGGGGGCCTGCTGGCAGGTGCCCCACAGTGCTGGGGGGTGGGGGTGGTGGGGAACATGAGTTGGACATGGGTGGGGGCCTGCTGGCAGGTGCCCCACACTGCTGGGGGGTGGGGGTGGTGGGAGACATGGGTGGGGGCCTGGTGGAGGGTGCCCCTGCACTGCTGGGGGGTGGGGGTGGTGGGAGACATGGGTGGGGGCCTGGTGGAGGCTGCCCCTGCACTGCTGGGGGGTGGGGGTGGTGGGAGACATGGGTGGGGGCCTGCTGGCAGGTGCCCCACAGTGCTGGGGGGTGGGGGTGGTGGGAGACATGGGTGGGGGCCTGGTGGAGGGTGCCCCTGGTGGCTGCGGGTGCAGGGGGACATGCGTTGGTGGGCAGTGGTGCAAGTTGACATGTGGGTTGGCTGGGGGGCATGGCCATGGTGGATGGGGTGCCTGCAGGACATGTGCAGGGTAGGCCCCTGTGGTGTGAGCCACCTGCAGGGGCCGTGGAGGGTGTAGAGGGAACACCTGGGAGGACCCACACGTGCAATTCACGTGTGGTGCTCCCCGCGCACCACTGTAATACACGTACCCTGATGGAATCGCGTGTGATACTTTCCGCGCACCCCTGATATGCACGTACCCTGCTGATATCGCGTGTGAAACTTCCCGCGCACCCCGAAATACACGTAGCCAGGAGATTCGCGTGTGTAACTTCCCGCGCACCCCTGATATACATGTACCCTGCCACTTGTGCGCTGAATTCTATGAATTACCCCCTTAATGTCCTACTCCACCCTCTCCTCCAGTACTTATGGACTCTTTCTCCTCTCTCTCTGACTCAGATATTCTACTGTTTCTTTGTGCTGCCCATCCTACTGCTTCCCCCAGTGACCCTCATCCATCTTCACACGTCCTTCTGGTCTACTCTTCTTTCGTTCCCTTCCTCGCTGCTTTATTTAACTCCTCTCCTCATTCTGCAACCTTCCCCTTCATGTGTAAACATACTTTTATGCTCCCTATCCTCAAAAACCTCCATTGATCCTTCAGTTCTTTTGAACTTCTGCACAGTTTCACTACTCCCCTTTCTTTCTAAATTACTTGGGAAAATCATCTACTCGCAAGTCTCTAGCTTTGTTTCTGCACACTCACTCCTTCCTTCCTAGCAATCTGGCTTTTGGGCTTTACACTCCACCGAAGCGGCCCTCCTTGCTGTGACTGACACTCTTCTCTCTGCTCACTGCTCAAAACTTTCCTCTCTCCTTATTCTCCCTGACTTAGCAGCCGCGTTCAATACGGTCAACTACTCTATTCTTCTTTCCTCTCTCAGTCATCTCGGATTCCGCTCTTCTGTGCTTTAATGGTTTTGTTCTTATATTTCTAACTGTTCCTACTCAGTCACCTGGGCAGGCCACTCCTCCCCTACTCTCCCTCTTTCTCACGGTCACCCCAAAGGTTCCAGTCTGGCCCCCCTACTCTTTTCTCAATACACTATTCCACTTGCCTCCATTATCTCTTGGTCTTTCCTATCATCTTTATGCGGACGATACACAGCTTCTTTCTTTCTCCTCTTCCGACACTATTCACTCTTCTCTTTCTAACTGTATACTTAGCATTCAATATGGGATCTCCTATCTTCACCTCAACCATTCCAAATCGGAAGCTCTTGTCTTCCCTGCCCCTAGAATTCCCCAAACCCCTTTTTTCCTTTGTCTAGTTCTCTTCCCCATTGTCTCTTCCTATTTCTGCCTGCGCCTGCAATCTGGGCGTTATCTTTGAGACCTACTTACTTCATTGTTCATATTACTCATAGCTCTAAATCTTGTTGCTTTCAGCTTTTTAACATCTGCAAGGCCCATCGCTTTATCACCTTCGAGGCCACCAAGCGCCTCATATCTCCTCTTGTCTTTTCTCGACTTTTCTATTGCTCCAGTCTACTTCTTGGTCTTCCTGCTCCACTCCATTTATCTTGCAGCTGTTTGGGTGCTGCCTGTCCTCACTCCATTTGTTTTCTTGCAGCATCTCTGTTGGCTTCCCTTTGAGGCACATCTTCTCTTTAATTTTCTCTGTATTGTTTTTAAATCTCAACATGGTCTTGCTCCTCCTTATCTCTCTTCCCTTATCTCATTCTATATTGCTTTCTCCTCTCTGTCAACGGCCTCCCTATGCCTCTGTTTCTTCTTTTTCTTAACACCCAAACACTGGAACGCTCTCCATCTCCCACTTTGCTCTCTCTCCTCTTTTCCGGGCAGGTGGAACAGGGGACGTGACGTCAGAGGATGGGAAGTCCTCAGTTAGACACTAAAGAGTAATGTGCCAAGATGTAGCTGGGTGGCCTCCTTTATTTATGTGCCGGGCCTGATTATTGGCGTTGACCCTAGTCACCCAATGTTCGGAGAACATCACATTGCCGACGATAGACGTACCCTGCATGCCGGCTGTGCAATGTGGGTGAATCGCCGTATGCAGCGAGGAGCGGAGAGGCAGGTACCCGTGCAGCAGCAGCAGTGATTACCTGCAGGAAAATCGCAACCCTGAGAAGAAGGAGAAGGAATACACTCGATGCACAGCAGACAGCCCACGAAACAGTCAAGTCGAAGGGGGCGTGATCCTATGCATCAAGTGCACATTTGAACAGTAGCAAGGACATGGCAGAGCAGCACGTGGGCCTCCGGCAGGCACGTCATCTGCTTGTGTGCTTAAGACTGGGTGTGAAGAAGCCCAGTGGCTAGAATGAACAGAAGAAAGGTGATATTAAGATGTTTGATGAGGATGTTCCATCGACAGTGTCTGCACGATCATCAAACAATTTTCAAATGGATCAAGGGGGGGCTGTACCATGGCAATTGCCCACGGCTTTTGACCACATAGACACCAGCAACCTAGGCCTGCAATGGATCACTGGTCTAAGGACTTCAAGGTATGTATTGGCGCCATGAGCCTCATAGATGATTAGAGAAAGAAAACATTTTAATACTGGCTGTAGGCGCGGCGGTGCAAGGTGCATTATATGATCTGGTGGATGAGGAAAAGGCGACATTTCAGGAAATACAGGAAGCGTTATTAACTTATTTTTGACCGCACACCAATGTGGATCATGAGAGACATGTGTTTTATACGACCATGCAATAGAAAGGTAAGACAGTGGACAATTTTGTAATGCGACTCGGAATACGAAAAAACATTGTGCATTTCATGGATACTCCAATGAGGAAGCATTACGTTCCCAGGCAATAGCAGGCTGCAAGACGAAGCTCCTGCAAAAACAAAGATCACTAGATGAGATTTTGGCAACGGCAAGAATGGAGTCCGCCATTACACAATAAGTACTCAACATGAGCAACGGAAAGCTATCCCCAACAGCAAAGGAAACTGATGCCAGCTTAAGGTGAGGACGCCAAGAAGACAGAAAAAAACATGCTTCAGGTGCGGTTATGAACTCCCTCAAAAGGCACATGCCCTGCACTGGGGCAAGAATGCGCTGCATGTGGAGAGGACAATCATTTATGAGCAGTATTTAGGAATGCCCCTGCAACAACATCACAAGGCGCATCATCAAGAAGGGGAAGAAGACCCCCACAATATCGATCAGATGACTGAAAACCGAGCTGTGAATACAGGAAATAACGCCAGTCATGGGGAGAAAGTGACAAATATAAGTCGGGGAAACCTTACAGATCCCCAGGAAGAAGGAGTTTGCACCGGACAAGAAGGAATGTTAAGATGCATAGAAATTAGCTCTCAGTCAGGGAGTGATTCGTTCTCCCCGCATGATATGGGGAAAAGAGGCTATGTGTGGGCACTGCACAATGACGTTGCCAAGGAACACAGTCCCACGCTAATATTACCGGTCAATAAAACACTGACCAAATTCCTGATTGACACCAGTGCGGCAGTGAATGTAATGAGTGAAGAGGCCTACCAAAATCTTCCATATCCACCAAAACTAACACTGTAGTTCCTGGACATTTATCTATATGGATCGAACAGCTCATTACCTAGCAAAGGCAGGTTCGGAGCAGTATGCTCACACAAATCACATTCAGCACGCAATGGGGCCACTGTATTCTCAAAGCTAGACCTCAACAAAGGTTACCATGAGCTGGAACTCGCCCCCGAGTCCTAATAAGCTCTACAGTGGAAATATTCCAAGAAGAAATTCATCAGGTCATCAAACATGTACCACATTGTCTTAATTACAGCTATGACATTTTGATATTTGGCAAATCAATGAGAGAGCATGGCGACACATTATATCAGATCTGCCTGGCACTAGAGGCAGCCAGATTGACTTTGAATAAAGAAAAATGTGAGTTCTGGAAACAAACACTCACATTTTTTGGCAAAATGTCTTCAGAACAAAGCATGTGGCCAGTCCCTGACAAAGGGGATGCATTGATTGAAGCTCCACCGCCGGATAACATATCAGGTCTGACATCGTTCTTAAATTCACCCAGCTACTGTTCATGATACCAACAGAACTATGCCATAGTGAGTCCCCCACTGCGTGAACTCATGAAGGATGAGCAAGAATTTACGTGAACTCAAGAATGCCAAGCAGGGGGTCTTCCCTTACCATGGGTCAGGCACATTAAGGAAATGTTAAGTGAATTGGGCCTTAGAGAGTATTGGTCTAATCCAAGTACTATATCCAATGCATCTAAGGCAGTGATTAAGGCGCTATCCTTGGACAAGGTCCTGCGACACAATAGTCTTAAGGCTGCAGGCTCGACAGTCTTGGCACGATACTGCAGCATAAAAGCAATAGAGGTGAAGTGTACTTAGATTATGTAAACTCGAAATATGAAAGATCCTTGTTTATTAAGCCGCACTTAGGGATATTGCCAACCGCAAGTCTCTGCCATAAATGGGATAAAAATGTATCGGCTATGTGTCCGTCGTGTGATAATACAAATGAGAATATGGTACATTTCATGATGGAATGTCAAGTAACAATGTCAGTGAGGCAACGATATTTAAAGCCACTAGTTTTGGCACGATGTTGCCAGACGCCGGATGAGGCTATGACAGTCTGTCTTCGTTCTAGTGATGTCCTCGCAGTGTATACCGCTTCTAAATATCTTGTGTGGGCCTGGAGACTAAGAGCGAAAAAGTTACTGGCGCAATGACAATGGTGTTGGGCTTGCACATTTTACTAATTCTTTTACTGAACAGTTTTTATCCCGTTTGTGATTTCCATATTTTTATTTTTTCTATGTGCATTGCTTCAATGTGTTATGGTGATTGTTGCTTTTATGATATTTTCTGTTGAAATAAAGTGTTATGAAATGTGAATGCCAAGCGAGCTTCGAAACCATAAGAGCAAACATTTTTTTGAGCTGAAGACATGGCATATTTCAGCTCCTCGAAAGAAACAGAAGTGACAGTAGACATCTGTCCGATGGTCCTGGGTACCATTTTGACACAATATGACAAGAAGAAGACACACATCAAGCTGATTGTGTCATACGTTAGTCGCAGCTTATCGGGCAATGAACAAGCATGCTCACAGGTAGAGAAGGAGAGCCTGGCAGTGGTTTGGGCATGCAAGTATTTTCACCTCTTTCTCTAGAGGAAAGCTTTCACAATCATCACGGACCACCAGGCACTCTTCACCATATGTGGCAACCCAAATGCCAGGATGCTGCAACCGAGAACAGTGATATGTTGCACATCTGAATTACGCTATCTACCAAATGAAGCCATTCCCTGTTACATGGGCAACACTCCAACAGGAAAGGACATGGGGAAACACCATGACCAAATCCCCCAGAAAGACGTCAGGAGTATGACCCAAGTGCATGAGGAACTCACAGTCATGGAGGATCACATTAAAAAAAAAAAGTAATTGTCTGTTTATAACGTGCCTAATACGGTACCTGAGTTTGGTTTCTAAGCGCAGATCTGTGATTCAAACCTCTGTTGCTCTGCGTGGTCTTGCTTCCAAGACCAGCACGTTGTGTGCTATCCTCCGTTCACATTTTTGTGAAAGGGTGCAAGATTGTGTTCATGTTGCTGCGCCAGCAAGTCATCGACTTGTCACATGAAGGCCATCAGGGAGTTGTGTCCACCAAAAAACAGTTCAGACAAAAGATCTGGTACCTGAGCTTGGATAGCAGAGTAGAAGAGACACTGAAGAACTGCACTGCATGTTGTGTAGTAGAACCGCTGTCAACCCTCTACAAATGTTGCTGCTTCCCGAAGTATTATGGGAAGAACTGGCTATTTACTTCTTTGGCCCAATCAGAGATGGCTCCTATGTCCTCGTTGTGCTGGATGAATATTAGAGATTCCCAGAAATACAATTTATATCATCCACAGCAGCTACTTCCATTATAGCGGCACTGGACTGCATACTTACAGATACAGAATTCCAAAGATCATTAAATCGGACAACAGCCCACCTTTCATGAGTCAAGATTTTCCCAATTTTGCCCTTGACATGGGGTTCAAACACTGAAAAATTATGCCTCTCTTGCCCCAGGCCAAAGGCATGGTTGAACAGTTCATGGGAAATATCCAACCAGCTGCTGAGGGATTACCCCCACATATCTCACAGCACCACAGGTATGTTCCTGGCAGATCTCATGTTTAGCAGGAGGTTCAGAACTGGAATCCCACAAGGTCAATGGTGCAGGTGAGAAGAGGGTCTGTGACCAGCGGGTTTGTGAGAAGGACACTGCTGAAAACAGTAAGATGAAAGCGATTGCTGACTCCAGAAGGGCTGCAAGAGAAAAGTCTTTTACTATTGGGGAAAGGGTGGTGGTGAAACAATTGAAACAGAGAAAGGACGATTTCACGTTTGCACCGGACGTTCTGACAGTTACTCAGCAGAAAGATACCATGGTCACTGCAGGAGACAAGGAAGGAGGACAATCACGAGAAACATATCTCACTTCAAAGAGTCCAGGGAGGAAAATAACTCATGGAGAACGTCCAGAAGAGACAGGAGTGCGTGCAACTCCAAAGATTTATATCGAGGAGGCAGTAAGGCATCAGATGAGGAGTGGGAGGTGTCAGAGGCGTCAGAACACAACACTGAGAAGAAAACCAGACCGTCAGAGAAAGGGGCGGCCTGTCGGGGGAAAAAAATTAAACCATCAAGACAAAATGAAAAGATTGGTTGATTGGAAATCAATGTTTATGAAAGGGAGAGATGTCATGTTGGCAATCAGCCTCATTATTTTTAGTGGTGAAGTTTGGGGCAAGTGGAACACAGGAAGTGGAGTCACAAGATGGGAAGTCCTTAGTTAGAGAATAAAGGGTAATTTGCCAAGACCTATCTGTGTGGGTTCCTTTATTTGTGTGCCGGGCCTAATTGGCTGTGTTGGCCCTCATCACCCGATGTTTGGAGAACATCACAGGCTCAAGGGCCATCTTCTTTCCTCTCCTTAATCCTCCTGTACCCTGGTTCATCACATTTTATTGTACCGTTTTAGATCTCAGAACAGTGCTTAGGTGTTAGGCGCTATATTAAAAAAAATACCAATACCACTGAGCACGGTCACTTCCTTTGAACACTTCCAGAGAGCCTCGGATTTAGACACGTTTTCTTTTCTTCACAGACTTTCCTGTGAGCGCGTCCAGTGAGTCTTTGTCTTAGAGATCTGTGAACTTTAAGTGCAGCGTTTCCAATGACTTTTGGAGGTAGATAAGGGTGCATTTTATCATGAATTTCCTGGCCCAAAATGTATCTAACTCTCCCACTTTTAGGCTTTTGTCTTCGCCAGCTCTTTCCATTTGGAATGAATTAGATGATGGAGTGGCATCTCTGCATATGAATAACGAAATGCTGTAGGATTCCATTGACATGACTTTGAACTACGTGGACCAGAATTCCTAGGGCTGGAGTCTTTCTTCCACGTTGATGGCAGGGTGTAGGAGAGTGGTTTCTTAGTATGAACTGGCAGAGCATACAGATATCTTAAAAGTGACGTTGCGTTGTTGTTTGAAGTTTTGTTTTGACGTCATCGAGGAGCGTACAAGAATTTGAAGATGTTCTATGTATGCCAGTCGGGACATGTGTGAGCGTTTAAAGTGGTTTCCCGCTAACAAATAAAATCTCTTTACGGTATGATTTAATTCAGTTGGCTCTATAGTAATAATGTATGTTGTTTGTTTACATTTGCATTGCTTGATAACGGGACTATTGGAGGTCCCGAAACACGTCGCAGGCAACACAAAATCAATCTGATTCACCAAGAGTTGCAATGGAGTGATTTACGAGCAGGGAGCTTGGGACACAAAGTTGTGCACGTGCCTTGGAAGGGAATCATTTCACGTAGTGCGATGGACCATTGCTTTAACAGCAGGTGTGAGCCGTTGATTTAAGGTCCCATGCAGACCACAGCATTCCGTTACTTTACAATGGTCTATTCCCAGCAACATATTTCATGTCTGTGTTGGATGATGAACTACAAGCCCCAGCATGCATCAATATTTCAATGATTTAGTAACGTGTCCTGGGATTTGCCAGCATTCTAATGGTTCAAGCGTCGGTTGGCAAGCAATGGACTACAGCTCCCAGCATGCATCAGTCTTTTTCATTTGCATCTGCTTGCTCTACTCAAATTCCTTTACGGCTTGCGGCCAATCTCAGCATTTACTCCTTTGTCTGTTTCCTCTTCAGTGAGTGGCATACACTTTTCGTTGCCTACTCTGAATCCCCTCTCTGGTTTGCATAATCGCCCCCACACGCGCCTTTCCCAAAATGTGGCTTGTTTCCTCCTTACACTGGTCTCTGCAGATTTTTCTGGGCTCTGCTCTTGTTGGTTCTGTCCACCCTCATCTGTCTCAGAGAGACTCCCCATGTTTGCACCTACACTTTGGACGCTGACACAACTTTCCCCCTCCGAGCTAACTTCTGGCCTGTTTCTGGATGCTGCAAAGCATCCCTCTTCGGCTTACCCAGTCTGCCCTCATCTGTGCCGCAGCTGGCCAATGAGTCTTGTCCCACTTCAATTCTCTCCTTCTATGGCTGGTTCCTGCTTTTCGGGGCTTTGGGGTGGTAGTTATTCTGTGATAGTGGGTCGAGCGAAGGTTTTTTTAGTAAGGGGAGAACCCACGATTCTTTTAGGCCCGCTGGGACCTGTTTGGTTGACAAGGAGGCGTTTCTGAATTTGGTAAGGAGTGGGACTAGGGCTTCTGAGGAGTCTTTGATGATATTAGGGGGGTAAGCAGCCATGAAAAATAAACTGAGTCTGCTCCAAAACAAAATACTAGCCACCAAGCAAGCCCTACCCAACACACACACCCCTGTCCCACCACCAGCCCCGGACACCCCCCAACCCTTTTCATTCAAACCCATTCTAGAAAAAGACATCACCAACATAATGAGGAACATCAAACCCTCCAATTGCATAGGTGATGTATGCCCAGCCACCATTATCAAAGACTGCGCCGAAGCATTAGCTCCCTTCCTTACAGCCTTTATAAACGCCTCCTTTGCTACAGGGAAAGTCCCTGCCTCCCTCAAGGAAGCCTGGGTCCGCCCTCTCCTAAAAAAACCCACCCTTGACCCCACCTCCCCCAACAACTATAGACCCATCACCACTGTCCCCTTCCTCCTCAAAATACTGGACAAAGCAGCATACCTGCAGGTTCAACATTTCATTGAAGAGAACAAACTCCTAGGACTCCGACAATCAGGCTTCCGCCCCAGACACGGGACCGAAACCGCCCTACTTGACCTGAAAAACCAAATGGACGATGCCAGAGACATGGGCAAACCAGCACTTCTCCTACTTCTTGACCTATCCGCGGCTTTCGACCTCGTGGATCATGACGTCCTATGCCACCACCTCTCCTCTACGGCCAAATTTTCCCCTGAAGCCACAGCATGGATCACTCCCTTCTTACAAGACAGAACCATGCAAGTATTCTCGGACCTAGCATCAGCCTCACCTACTATCATACTCTGTGGTGTGCCCCAAGGCTCCTGCCTCTCACCCACCCTCTACAACATCTTCACACGACCCCTTTTTCTCATCCTTGACGCCATGGGCATTTCATACACCAACTACGCTGATGACACACAGATCCTCCTCACCCTCACTGGCAACTACGACACTGACTCCATGACCCTCAACAACCTCTACAACACCATCCAAGCCTGGATGGCAGACAATGGACTATGCCTCAACTCAGACAAGACTGAACTCCTCCTGGTAGGCTCACCCGACACGCTGAAAAATCTAGACTCCCAGTTCAGTCACTTCACCATAGACTCCATCAAAATACCTGTCTCAGAATCAGTCAAAACACTTGGCGTCTACTTAGATTCCAACCTATCCATGGTTAAACAAGTCAACGCTATAGCCTCTGCAGCTGCATATCATGCCAAACTAATCAACGCAGTCAAGCCCTTTCTCTCCAAAGAGAACTGCACTAACATAGCCAGAGCCATCACTGGATCTAGGCTTGACTATTGTAATGTACTCTTCCTAGGTACATCCAACAAAAACCTAGAGAGGTTACAAATCATTCAGAATAGCGCTCTCCGGGCAGCCCAAGGCATTGCCAAACGAGAACACATCTCGGAAGCCAGAAAACGAGCACACTGGCTCCCAATAAAAGAAAGGATCATCTTCAAAACGCTGACACTGACTCACAAGTGCTTTCACCTTACTGCCCCCGACTACCTCTCCCAAAGGATCCACCCCGTCTCTACTACGAGGCCAACCAGATCACCATATACTAACATGCTTTCTGTGCCATTAGTAAAAAAAGCCAGAGCTGGCGGCTCCAGCTTTCCATATCTCGCACCCACTCACTGGAACGCCCTACCTCCTATAATCCGAGGTGAGGCCTCCCTTTGCACCTTCCGCAAATCCATAAAAACCATCTTATTCACATAAGATTCCTCGCACCAGCTGAATACATCTCCTATGTTCCAGTGCATAAACTGTTTGTAATGACCAACTGTACCAACCAAAACAGCAGCCCTATGCCTGTTGAATACATAATGTACTGATGAATGCTTCTTTGCCTGTAACTAAGCTCTTGCAAGTAACAGCGCCTCAATGCCCATGGGTTACTTGCGCGCTATATAAATTTAAATAAATAAATAAATAAATAAGATGTTTCCTTTGCATCTGGAGGGTTTGAGTTTTCTGAGAATCTTGGCAGTTTCTGCTTCCGACACTTCCTAAAGTTGAAGGGTGGGGAGTGGAGGGGGGCGGGGGTGAATGGCTGGTGAATGGCTGGGGATTGGGAAGAGTTGGGGGGTGATGTGGGCTAGTTTAGTATTTATTTTCTATTGGAGAGTGGTGATTTTGGTACGCTGGGGTTTTTGGCTGTCTATGCACCATGTTTCGTCTTTGATGATGGTGGAAGGGGGTGGGGGGCGGACGGCATTTCTAGCTCTCTGACGATATGGAAGATTTGTTGGGAGTTTGAGCTTCCATTAGCGATTCTGGTGTTATAGGCGGTATTATTGACTTTGATATTGGCTCATTTGTATTTATTGGAGATTGTTTTGAAGGTAGTTTTTAATTGATCGGAGGGGTTCTTTCTCTGGAGGGCTTTTGCTTGTTTTTTCTTCTGGCGTAAGGCTTGAAGTTTAGGGGTGAACCATGAGTTTAGGTGGGCCACTGGTTTGGCTTTCATTGGTATTCGGGGGGGGCACCAGGTTTACCGCTTTGGTTAAGGTGTGTGTGTAAATATCTACTAGGGTCTGTGGGTCAGTTGTAGAGAGGTTATCAGAGCGACGTGGGGTGAGGAGAGGTAAAATGGAGTCCTGGGTTGTTTTACATGTGCAACGTGAGAGGGGGGCAGAGCTGGGCGGTATGCAGATGCTATTTCAGCATCAGGAAGGTGAAGGTTACGACGTGGTATCTGACCAGGGGCAAGGTAGTATGGAGGTGATAGTGAGCTGGTTGTTCAGGTCAGCTATCCAGTACAGGGTTCTGCCTTTGTTTTGGGTGGGGGATTGGATATGGTGGTAGCTACTACTGTGGCACAGTTGTCGGATGGGTCGTTGAGTCCTAAGTTTAGGTCTCCAAGAATTAAAGAGCTGGTATTGGGTTTGAGGCTATTCCCTAGCATTTGCGTGACGCCTTCCTCTATGTGGGCAGATTTGCTGGGTGGTCGGTAGATGATATGGATGTTTACTATGTCTGCCAGGGAGGTGGTGAGTTTGACTGAGTTCAAAGTTTGTCTCTCTTGGGCTGTCTGTGAGTCTAATGTTAAGAGAGTCTCTATAGATGAGAGCAACCCTTCCGCCTCTGGAGTCCTCTCTGTCCTGTCTATGTATCCTTCAGGTAGTGCAAGGGACAGAGCGGGGCCCGATGCTTTGTGTAGCCAAGTTTCTGTTATGGCTAGTAGGTCTAGGTCTGGGTGGGCATGGAATTCCAGGGTGTAGATAAGGTGTTGAGTGGTTACAGGATGAGGGGCTGCTTTTAGCCGCGCTGACCGCAGTGCTTTTGGCAGTCATAGGTTCTGGTGGATAGTCAGTGCTGCGGTTGGGCGAGCATTGGACGGCATTGTTTGTATGTGCCTGGGAGTGGGGGTGAACTGGATGAGGAGGTAGGGTAGCAGGGTAGTGTACCTTGCGGGTTGAGACGGGCAGCGGGAGGTTTTGGAGGCTTGCCGTAGAACATGCAGTTTGTCAGGGGTGGGAGGGTGCGGATGAAGAGGGTGTTGAGAGGTGTACAAGGGGGGAAGGAACGGGGTAGCTGCGGGGAGGTTGAGCAAGGACATACAGTGCAAAAGTACACTGCGCAATACAGACGTGGTGGGGCGAAATGTAATGCGGTTTACATTAGGCTTACCTTCCGATTGTTGTGAGGATTCCAGCGGCCATTGTGGGAAGCAGCGGAGAGCTCTTCCGGCAGACCTGTATCTGGGCCATTGGCATTTGGCACTGTTACCCTCCAAAAGGCTCAACTTTATATATTCTGAGTGGCTCAAATATTCCAGGAAGCAGTACAGAAGTTCGACGGGGCATTAGCAACTGTTTCAACTACAGTGATGACATCCTCTTTACCCAGGAACAACACGATTGAGCCATAACTAGTATATGCACAGCACTTCAGCAGGCTGATTTTACTCTCTATAAAGACAACTTAAAGTACAAATTTAACACGAATGAACTACAATTTTTTGGCCGCCTGTCGTCAAGTAAAGGCTTGCAACGTAGGCCTGATAAAATAGAGGAAAGTACTACCCTAATGACAACGAATGCAGGTGACATGCACTTATTCCTGGCCACAGCCAGACCACCATGCCAGGTACCTTAAAGGCTTTGGGACCATCAGAACCCTCGTGAGGGAGTGCACCACAATACACAGAGTTTACCTGGTCGGTTGATTGTGAGGCTGCATTTCTTTTACCACCAAAAGAAACCTACTGGCTGCCAAACTCTTCATACCTGGCATGACCCCCAACTGAATTTACGGTGGAGGCCATTCCAGTCTGACTTGGTGCAATATTAGCCAAAAACAAGCTGGTTTGACACACAGTTGGAAGAATTGTTTTGTATGCAAGCAGGCAGGGGTGTTGCTAGGTCTGGGAAAGATCTGGGGCTACGTTAAGGTTGTGACTGTCGGGATTCAGGGCTAGCTAGCCTTTTGGTTGTAGCTCCTGTGCGTCTATTCAGCATTACAACCAAAAGACATGGGGCTATAGCCCCCTCAGTCGACCCCTCCCCTCATGATGCATGTACAAGAAGCAATCTGTTGGGTCTAGAAAGTGGCCGGAGAAGCAGAGCTCTGTTGAAGTCTTGGTGTTCTCGCACTACAACATGTTCTTCACTATGGGAAGCAATTTGCCACAGTTACATATCATCACGCCCCCTGCCCACCATCTATGGGAACTTAAAGGGCAGATGATTTCTTTGACAGAAAGGTCGGGCTGAAACTCCTTGAATATGACCGCAAACGGGGGCAAAAATGTCAAGATGTAAGCTACTAACCAGGCAAGAAAAGCCAATCACCATGTCACATCTCTACTTGTACACAACACACAATTTCCTACTTGCCAAGAGTCAATTATCACTCACTAATGGCTAGTGGCAAGTGCACATTTTGAGGCTTCCGACAAAGCAGCGCACAATCACTGAAAGGCGAAAGTTCTGCAGACTTCTTTTCTCAACATCCGCTGAGGGGTGAGAAGATCAAGCCCTCTCTGGTTGAAGGGTACATCAATTTTCTTGGACATTAATGCAGCCTTATCCAAAAGGGGTTGACGGCAAACACCTTTGAGCTTTCAAGAACTCTCAGCGTGAACTATCCGAATGTGCAAACCGGCTCATCCTCCTAGGGAGACCTATCCCTGTCCTAAAGAATACTCAACGGCAAATTGAAGACATTGCTTATGAAGGCTAGCCGGGCCTCATGCCATCTAAGGGGCACATTTGCGACAGTATGGTTTGCCTCGCTTGACGCCATGGTTGAAAGAATGTTTGGGTCATGCCAAATCTGCCAGTTCACCCAGAACGTGTACGAGTCATAACTTCGGCGACAGGAGGTAGCATGGCACGAGATCGCAGCTGGCTTCTTTGGCATGTTGAAGGATAACCAATATCTCCGGCTCTTGATGGGTAAATACTTCAGGTTCCTGATGGGGAAGCAACTTCCTTGGTAGCTAATAGTGCTGCCTTTACAGTTCAGGGATCAGACTAGGATACAAACCATGCACTAGGCTACCTTGGTCATGCCTCCATCGTGTCACAAAGATATATGAAAGCGTGATCACAAAGCGAAAGCATGGACGAAGACATGGGCTGATCAAAGGAAATGCCCTGAAGTTTCTTGCATTGGAAAAAGGGATGCAGTTCTGGTAATGAAGCATTGCACCAGGAAGTGAGACCCCATGTTTCTTACAATGCCACTGACTAGTACTATTCCTGGTCCTGTAAAGGACAGATGGACCAATTATCATCAAAACCAGGTGCCACTTTGAGAATTACCAGAGACTAGAGACGTCAGATAATCATGTGCTGTTGGCAACCTGGGAGCAACTTATTACAATGTGTTTGCTCAGAGACTTCCCAAACAAGTAACCAAATGCTCTTACAGATTGATTGAAGAATTTGAGTGAAAAGATAAATGCAGGGAAGATGTAGGAACCTATCATTCAGGTGCATTTTCCTAATGCTCTTGCGAAATGAGGATACCTGGTTCCTCATGAGAAGAGTGTGGGCGAGGGCAGGAGGAGGGAGGCACCATGTTCAGCACCAGTCCCGGTGAGAAGCTCTGCACGCTGTGACAATGTTCCAAACTGGAGTCTCAGTGAGGGTACCACAACCCACCCCCTTGTGAAGGCCCTGGAAACAGATCATAGAGGATCCCCCAGTCTCTCCAGTCTACCACCAGTCTCAGTATACACCTTGATGCCAGGCACCTTAAAAGCCCATGGTCTTTTAGCCTCAGAACCCCTCTGACCTCAGAGGACCCATGATTCCAAAGTTACCCACAGTGCAGAGTTCCCGGGGAGGGGAATAACAAAGACCCCACTGCTTAGACATCACCTTATCCATAACCAGACCCCACGGTTGTCCTTGGAGTCCCTAAAAGAGTTCCATTGGCATCCGGGGGGAGGAGGGGAGGTAGAGGAAACCTAAACCCTACCAGATGCATACAGAGAAGTTGACATCAAGCTCCCGACCCTCAATCAATCCTTTCAGCTACAGGGACCTCCATGCATATTGGTGTTAAGACCCCTAGCTGTAATCTGGAGGATGCTGTTGCCCATGCTGAGAGAGCTGACAATGCAAGCATGGCTCTTTCTAAACTGTCAGCAGAACCCTAGTTACACCTTATGACAAAAGAGGGCGAGCTTTGGCAAAGAGGGGAATGCTTTGGACAGACACAGTGACTCTGCACCAGCAGCATATGTTTTTGGGGCCGCTCATACAAGTCCCCATGAACAGGACAATGTGGATTCAAACTGCTTTGACTGGAGACGGTGTTGGCTCACCATGCTACCCAACACAGCTTCCTGTGTGCCCGCCTTCCTGGACCTCACAGAAAGCAGTTCAGTGCAAGGAAGAGGATGCTTGCACACTGCTTGGAATCAGGGGTGGAGGCATCAACAAAGGTGGCCTGGCTGCAGACACTGAAAGTGATTCCAACACAGAGAATGCCGCAATGCAGGTCCTCACCCAAACACTTGGAGTTGAATAGTCCTGAGGCAAATTACCCACTCACGGGACTTCCATGAAAGGAAAACCCAACTGAAAGCAATTGCACAATTCTGATATCAATGGGGAGACTTATCAGCGTTCTAAAAAAGGGGACATTCTTGAAAAAGTTTGGGAGCTTCTAGTTGGCTACATGGAGAGCGCAAGAGTGAGTGGCGGTGCGGCAAGATGACCAGAAGAAGAGGGAAAGTGGCAGAGAGTGATAGGATCAGAGGGGAGTTGGCCGAGAGACAGAAGGATGTGTTGGAACATAGGAGTACAGAGGAGATGAAGGGGCATGGGAGGGGGCTAGCCCGAGGACGATGAGGAGGAAAGAGCAACTCAAGAGATGAAGGTAAGTGAATACCGGTGTTACCTATGATGGACCACTGTCGTCACACTGCTACTGTCCTGTTTCATCAGGGGGCTGATGGTGGGCGAGTCATTTCATGCTATGGGACCGCACTGATAGATGTTTGCCATATGCATACTGTATAGGCTGGTGCTAGATGCGTCACAGGCTTGATTATGGTGGAGGGCTGGGTGGGCTTAGGTGATACAGTCCACTTGGGGTTGTCCGGGTGGGTGAGTAGGGGTCCTATTTTGATTGATTTTGCCATTTTTATTGCTGTGAGGGTCCTTGTAGTTGGGAAATTGCATGGATAGGCCTGTCAGAAAATCTGACTTTGGGATGAAAGCCCCCATTAGAAATAAATTACTGGCTAACTGTGTAGGATGTTACCTAAAATATAGCCCTGGGGATGGGTGAGAGCCCGTCATGCATTAAATTAAGTTTAAGGTGGCCACATGGAACAATTATGGCATTAATAATCCTGGTAAAACTAGAAGACTTCTCTTGTATTTGAAGCGCTACAATGTTAATATTGAATTGATTGAGGAAACCACCTCACATCATCCACAGAAAATGAGTGGACCTCCCAATGGGGAAGACTTAGATACTATTCCTTGTACTCCACATATTCTCGAGGGGTGGAGATACTTATTCATAGTTCCCTCCTGTTTCGCCTCCTGGAGTTTAAGAAAGATCACAAGGGCAGGGTTATGATGGTGACAGGGATTTTAGAGGATGCTCTAGTTACTATAATTAACACATATGCCCCTGATGTAGACGATCCTACTTTTTTAACTTGATGCTCCTAAATTTAATCCCCCAAAAAGAATCCATGATACTTTGGGGTGGAAACTTTAATGACACTAAATGCCGTATTGGACAAATCCAATCCGATCATGATCCAGCAACCCAGAGCCATCCAGAACATTATTGACATGTGCGCTCTGTATGGTTTGGTAGATGTTTGGCGGGTACAACATGCACTACAGCGGGAATATACATTTCATTCATGGGTTCATGACACAGCTTCTCAAATTGATTATATAGTGATTCTCCTATCTACAGCTCTTTAATTGTGGGATAGTGAAAATCTTCCGAGGATGTGGTGGTTTAAGGCCGAAGCCCTGAAGGATACAGTATCCCAATGTGAATTACATGGCGAGATGGTCTCCTTTTTCCAGATTAAAGATGGATTAGTAAATCAGATGAGGTTTTATAGGTTTTATAGGAATACGTTAAGTGTTATGTTCGTGGAGTCTGTGTGGCCAAGGAGGCGGGAATTCTAAAATTAATCAGGAATGACTTGAATTTTACCAAAGCCAAGCTTAAGGAATTGGAAAATTGTTACCAGGAGACTGGGGACGACTAAATATTGGCAGAGATTCTAAAGGAATTGGATACTTTCCGTGCGAATGCATTACTGGAAGTTACATACCTGAATCGATGCCATATGATAAAACAATACGGTGAAGGACAAAATCCGGGAGCCCTACTAGCAAGGATGCTCGCCTTCGAAAAGAAGCCCCATCAGATAGAGCTCATGAAAGACATAGCGGGAGAATATAAACCTAAGACCTTAGATAAAGCAGAAAAATTTTGTTCATTTTATGGTGATTTGTATGCATTGAAAGGACACAATCTAGGACGTTAATTCAAATTTACGTGGAGATGGTGGAATTGTATTGGCTGTGTCAGGATGAGCATGATGCCCTTTGAAGGGAAATCATGCTGGAAGAGATGGTAGGGGTACTGAGGGACCTTCCTGGTTCAAAGGCCACTGCACCAGACGGCATATCAGCAGAGTTCTATAAGACCCACATTCATATACTGGCTCCCTGCTGGCTCCCTACATGCTCCGGATGTATTTGGAAATGATTACAGAGGGGATTCTCCCCTTGGCCTTAGGGATGCAATGATCACCCTGTTATATAAGCAGAGGAAGCCAGCAGATGATTGCTGGTTATATCACCCATTTTCCCTCATTAATGTGGATAACAAAATCTATGCAAAATTGCTGGCAAGTAGACTTTTACTTTTTATGTAGGGTTTGTTCTTCGCAGACCAATCTGGGTTTATCCCGGGAAGAAACACTACATATGGGTTGCAGTGTTTTTTTGTGCTGCTTGAAGCACTGGATCGTGTTCCAGCAATGTGGGTGCTTTTTTCTGCTGAGAAGGCATTCAACTTTGTTCAATGGGCCTTCCCATTTTTAGTTCTCAGAACAATGGATCTTGGTCTCATATTTATTACTGCAGTGACCCTTTTGTATAACACCCCAATGGCCAGGAGAACCTTTAATGGACAGCTCTCAGAATCTCTGTTGATGAGGAGGGGACTAGGAAAGGGTGCCCACTCTCACCACTACTGGTCGCTTGCAGCTTTGTTACGAGGGCACCACATAAATAGAGTGATACAACTATATTCGCACAAATTGATCATCGCGCTTTATGCAGATGAAATAGTTATTCATAAAAGATAAGCAGGACCATCTAAATCCAGTGATAAGACAGGTAATTAGGTCCGGAGAAATCTCAGGCTTTAAAATCAATCATGAAAATCAGTGGCTTTTCCCTTGATCGAGGTCACTCAAACCTTTATGGATGACTTTGGCTGTTCAATGGGAGCGGGAACATACAAGGTAGCTGGGAATTCAAATATCTCTGGACCCAGATGTACTATTTAGTGAAAATTATGGCAGAGCAATGGACTCGCAGAGGGAGCGGGTGCAGAGGTGGAGGGGCCTAACTCTCTCCCTGATAGGTCGAGTGGCAGTCATGAAGATGGTTATCGTGTCTGCGTTTCTTTACCTATTTTTAAACATCCCGACCTTCCTACTGACATACCTTTTTGTGTGCGACTTCCCAGATTCCTGTTGGAGTTCCTTTAGGCAGGGAAGCAAATTAGTTTACAATGTGCCATGCTTTCACAACCTTCTGCGTAAAGGAGGTCTGCCGCTCCCTGACCTCGAAAGATATTACTGGGTGGCCCATGCTCATTTCCTTTCCTTTTGGTATACGACCAACCATACACAGATGGAGAGGGTTTTGGCTGCCCCTGCTCTACTTCAGTCTGTGATACATGAACATCTGAAATGTTAACCAAGAGGGTTGAATTTTGTTATTAATGCCTGCAAAATATATCACAAAATGGATGGCGGGACCGTTGGGAACTGGCACTTTATACTCCCCAATATTAACAGTAAGATATGTTCTCAGACTTGCAATAACACACAAAAAGTTCAATATTCAATTGGTTGCTAAACTGGGTGTAATTACTATGGATGATTATTATGAAAATGGTACATTCCTGACCTTAGAAGCATTCAAGCAAAAAGGTGGATCTTCTCCACTGGATATATTCATGTATCTTCAGATCAGGAATTTTTTTAGGGGTAGGTTTCACTCCTTTCCACAACAACCGCTGCAACAACCTGCTACATTCTCTCTTTTACACAACATAATTTCAGCCCAAGGTGAGGGCCATCTGATTTCCTTGAAATATAGTAGTCTAATGTCCGAGATTTCTTTGGAGGGTGATATCCCCAAGCACAGGTCGCTCAGACCAAAGGCATCTCCCTTAACACTAGGTACAAGATGTCTGCACGAGAGGGAAGGACACATCTTCAGATTTTGTTCACTTAGCATGGTCTTGTACCCCATAGCCACATTTTGGAAAAGGATATTTGAGAAGATGTCTCTTATTTTAAAGGAACAGGTTGTAGTTGATCCGTTGTTGGGGTTAACCGTTACACTACTCAGACATACACGTAAAATAGCAGGGCTTCTTTTGGTATTGGCATGTAGGAGAGTGACCATTGTCTGGGGGAAGGGGCCATTACCTAAAATCTCAACCTGGATGGAAGATATAGCTTACTGTTATGACCTTGATGTTGCATTTATACGAACTATGCCCTTACATGCTTGCCCCCACAGATATTTTGAGTCCCTATGTGCAATATGTGTTATCCACTTCCGATACAATTTCCGAAACGAAGAGCTGGCACTCTATAGTTTCCATTGTATCAATGACTGTATACTGTCAGTTTGTGATATTGTCTTTATTCTCACTGTATTTTTCTCCCTTTATTGGACATTCACCAGTTGAGTTCTTTTATGTTTGTTATAAAATTAATATACATGTATTGGTGGCTTCTGGTGATGTAAAAAAGTGCACCTTGCCTTCATGTTGGATATGCAGCTTATCCGGGAACACCATAGAGTATGTGATATTTTTATCACAGAGCCTGCACTTCATTCCTGCAAAGGATCATCGGGTAGCCTGAACCATAGCTGTAAAATCCAGAAAGATCTGTAGTTGATCTCCTTCAAATTGTAGTTCACCTTTCAGTCTCGACAGTCGAAATATGGTATCCCAGTCATGGTAGTTAAGGATGCACACAATAATCAGTCTGAGTGGAGCGCTGTGCTTGTTCCACTACAAATAGAGGGGATAAATCCCCTCTCTCGAATACAGTTGTGCAGACCTTTTCAACTAATTCTTCCATTCGTCCGGCTGGTTGCGTTTCACGTATTCCTACCAAACAGATGTTATGTCGGGATCTTTCCTCCAGGTCTTCATTTTTAGCAGTTACCGTCTTGATGGTTTCTAGCAGAGTTAACCTGGATGAGACTGTCGCTGCTGAATCTTCCAGTTCCGAAATCTAGTTTATCTAGGACGCAAATTAAGCAGATCCATCTTGCATATGAGCGCACGGAATCTAGAATCTATTTTGCCAATGCCAGCCTTGAGATGAAGTAGGTCTTTCACATCCATTTCAGGATCATCTGTTGATTCCCTAGTATCAACATTTCCTTCTGCCGTGACGGATAGATGTGCCAAGATTTTAGTTTTTTTCATTATTGTTCCCCCCCACAAAGGAGAGCTTTCGCTGTTTTTCTTATCCCCTTGCCCATGGCAACTGTGTCCCTTTGGGTGAATGACTGGCTCCTCAAGCAGACTGCTCCCCAGATTTCCTGAATATAACTGAAACAAACTGTGTAAGCACTGGATACCCCAGTGAGGGCTCACTGAATAAAGTGCACAATTGTCCCAAGGTAGCACAACACAATGGCCCTCATCACGAGGTTGGTGGTAGTCATGGCGCTATTTGCACCATGACTACCACCAATAATGGTACCATGTCCGGATTGGTGAAATGGGGACTTAGCGGTCCAGTCCGACCTTGGCGGGCCGCTAAGTCCCTATTCACCAAACCATTCCCCATTCCCATTTGAGCCCCTATATGGCTCAATGGGAATGGGGAAGGCGCAAATAACGGGCCGGCGTGTGCCAAGCCCATTATTTGCGCCCAGGGCCCTTAACGGGTCTCGTCCTTAACACCAGGTCAGACCTGTTAAGGGACTCGCTAAGGGACCTCGTAGTAGGGTGGTAAGGGATTACCGGCATGGGTCTCCTTACCGGTGCCCGGTATCCCTTACCGCCCCACTCAGAATGAGGGCCAATGTCTGGTCCTGCATGAGGCACTCGGGAACACTAACGATCCATTACATTACTCAGGAGTTTCTCTGCTGGTGGTCAGTATTGGGATGAACAAGTAATGCGGTTGCCCCAGTACGGGCCAGCAAGATCTCCACTCACCAGCTACACGCCCAGCAGGTTGCTACTCACATGCAGGGTACAGACCTTGCAGAGATTCCCCTCCTCTCTGTGCCACTTGCTCTCATCTTCAATGGCCAGCTGTTGCGCATTGGCCCCCAGGTTGGCTTAGACTTGTCGCGGCCCAGCAAGGCCTTCACTTACTGGCGGTCCCCCCGAGCACCGTGCTGTGCTGCACCAGCTTGCCAGGCAGACTGCTTCGCTGGGCACGTCTTGCTGTTCACAGTGGCCAGCATTACTGGATTAAGGCTTGAGGGAACATCTCCGCCAGTGAATGTACACTGAAGTCCACAGGACCTCGACCCACGCCAATCTACTGAAAAGGGCAAAGCAGTAGTTGCTCCTTCTAGTACACTCCATTGGCCCCCAGACTCAGGATCACAGCCTGGGTCGTTAAGCTACATATACATTCTGTTTTATTTGCAGGTGCACCGCAAGATTTGCCAGATCTCGACAGGAAATTCCACTGGTGTGCAGAGATTAAATAAGAGCCACTATGCTGGATCGGACTCTCGAGCACCCCCCCAAGACTGAGATGGTTGAACCTAAGGGGTCCCTAGGGCTCTCTCTTCCTCCCTGCTGGATCCCTCTGCCGTAGCCCAGGTGTCCTTAGCCTCCAGAAGGTCCCCAACGTATTCTAAAGCAAAGTAACCCCTACTTTTTAGGTCTTTTCTTATCAGTGAGGGAAACATAAAGGCAATTGCCTTGTCTATCTAGCTTCATCAGGGTATTTTCTAAATGTTCATCTCCCTTTTGTCAGACTGATTACACCGGGGTATCTGCACCAATGTCTCCCTCTCAATCTCTCTGTCATGCTCTTTTTCCACCTTTTTTTCCCCTATATCTCTGCTCTCCTCTTTCTGACATCTTCCTACTCTCCCCCTTTTTCTGTAGCTCTATTCCTCCCCCTCTTCTCTACCCGCTTTTGCTCCTCTACCAACCTCTTTTCCCCTCTCGCTCTATGCTCCTCACACTTCTTCTCTACTCTCCCTCTTTCTGCTCTCCATCCCCTAGCAACACCTTTGTGTCCTGATCTTATTACACCCTATCTGCCTATCTCTTCAAACTATGCCCCACCTGCGGCTTCACCCCACCCTCACCACTACTCCCACCTTGCGCACATACTCCACACCCTCATACCATATATTCTCTTTCACTCTCACTCTAATTTCCCACTATGCTTTCTCCCACATCGCTCTAGATTTCACCCCTTCCTCACTACATTATACACAACTTCTTCCACTCACTCTCACACACAACACCTTACCTGTATTCTCACAACAAAACACTTCCACAGACTCCTCTGCAATTCACTCCACTGTTCGTCCTCCGCCTGGTCTCTTGATCCACCACTGATCCATCTGATCTCACCGGAACAACTTTCAATCTCCTTTGTGCTTGCTTGGATCTTAAAGCCGAACCTACCGTTTTCCAACACTCCTATTTGACTCGCTGGTCACATGCTCCCCTTAGCCCAACTCTGGCTAATTTATCCATCTGGGAATTGGGACTTCTCCTCCAAGTCTTTAATAAGAGTTTTTAGCCCTGCCCCTTTTCAATATCCACAGTTTATGCCCCTGTGCTGGCACCAAACACAAACGTAGTAAAGGCAAGTCTCCATGCAAATAAAGAGATTGTCTTTATTGAAGACAGTGCCCCTTATGTGACACGTGTTTTGAGCTTGCTCTGCTCTTTTTCAAACATGGGCACGTAACACCCTAGTTAGGATGATTTAATATATGCTGCTGCTCGTCATTATGCTTTCATAAATGTTTGACGCCAGCACGGGGGTATAAACTGGTGTTTTCATTTTCAATGGTTGGGTAAAACATTGCACCCGCAAGAGCGACGGATCATGGAACTCTATAGACAACATAGAGCAGAGGGGAGCCATCTTACCCCTGTTTGCTACATACCTTTTCAATATCCATTTACAGGGTGGCAGCCATGTTCTCAGACTGCTCATTTTCTTTTTGGCTTTCTCTATGCATTTGGAAGTTTTGTTTCCAATTTAATTTAATTTGGGGGGGATTTCTGTGTCTCAGCTGCCCCGCTGCAGTCACTTCTCATTTTCAGATCATTTTCTGTGGCCCCCACCATTCCCCTGGGGTCCATCTGGGGTTGAAGGTTTGGGTGTTGGTGACTCATTTTTGTTTGGCAGGACAAATCCCAGTCCATTCCGTTCCTGTTCTTGATTCGATTCTAGCCTGGCTTTTCTTGGTTGTGCCCAGGTGTATTTTGGGAGTTGCTGTTCTGCTAAAGACAAAAACAAAAGAGAACATTGGGGAAGGGTCAATGGTACCAGCAGGCAGTCATATACAAAACACACTCGGTTGCGAGGACTTCTTTGCCCCACCATTGGTGTACAACTGGCTTTCGCATAACCCCTGGTAGGGCACCTACCCCAGGTGAGGAGTGGTTCCCGTTACACCTGAAATGATCATGATCTTGACCCTGTCACAGAAGTTAGAAGCAAGTGGAGAAAGAGAGAGGTGGAGAGGGTGAAAGGAGTTGTAAGGAAGAGGCAGAGGGCACAACTAAGAAGAATGAGGGGGAAGAAGGGAAAATTAGAGGGTGTCTAGAACTTTTATCGATGAGAACCACAGATGACAACCAGGAGATTTGGGGAGATGTTGATAAGAGAATAGCCAAGAGGAAGGGGAGGAGGAGCAGAGCATAAGGCATTGAGGTGGAAGAGGGAAGTGAAGCATGTGAGGGGGAAAGAGGAGAAGAGCAGCCATGACGATGGGATGATAGTTGAAAAGGAGGAGGAGGAGGTACCCAAGACTAGGGGAAATAAGTGAACTGGGTGGTTGAAACCCACGCTGGAGCGACTGTTGCCTGATCTGTGTCCAGAATTAACATGGTTAAGCCTGACAATCCCAGGGCCCACCTTGATCTTTGCTAAGTTCCAAAAGAGTCTAATGCCTGACCCCCGCTCATACCACTCGGCCCACCAGAGGTTGTGGTGCAGGTTCCTCAAAATAGAAGAAGGAAATCCTGACAACATCCCTGAAAGCCAAGCATCCAACCACAAGATTCCAAAAAAGTGCTGTGGCACTTTAACTCGTAAAGACTGCAAGTCACTTTATACGCAATGATAAACTACGGTTCTCAAGAAAACCTGATTTGCTTGTCTATCCATTATGTTGCTTCAGTTCAACCTAATCACTCAGCATTTCTGTTCTTTAATAAAGACCTTTGATACCTTGACTTTGAGTTGCCTGTTGGTCTGTCTTCCATGACAGTGAATAGCTACTGTTAAGGCAAGGCAGTAAAGAAATAGAATGGCTGTGTCTGTGGTTTTCCTTCCTATGTTGCCTACCTAGTTCAGTGACCGTACAAGTGCTGGCAACTTTGTGGAAAAGAAAACACTTCTTTGCTATGTCCATCCATGATATGGTCTTCACTGTTCTCACCTGTTCCAGTGAACACTGATGCAGTTTAATGTCTTGGAGATGTTATTCGTCCAAGGCCAAGATTGGCTGACCTTTATTCGAAACATGCAATTTCTCCTTAGGCTTATGACCTATGAACTTTAAGTTGAAAAACCATGAGGCCTATTTAGTTGAATTATGTGTCCATCATATGCACATGGAGAAATATTTGATATTTCCTCATGAATAATACGAGGTCCACCAGCTGTTTTTGAATCATCTACATTGGAAACATCCCTATCGTTATCATTGAAGACTACAGCCTTGACATGCTTTGCATGGTAGTCAGAGAAAAAGTCCAATTCAAGTACTCTGTTAGGAGCAGGGCACTGCTATGGTACACCACATGGGAGTGACAGCCTTTGTAGTGTATAGAGGTGCCAACCCCTCCCCCCTCAACTGAGTATAGATAACATGATAGGCAGATTAAATGGTTCTGTTATTGCAGAAATCAGGATTGTAGTGCCTTTATTTAAGGTAAAAAGTGCACATGGTACTGCACATATTTGGGTTAGAATGACCCAGGAAGTGAAGGGTGCTTTAAATCTCACACACATACCATAAATGTATAAAGATATATCATGAATGAGGGATATGAACTGAGAAATGCTTAAATACATAACTAATAGCTCCCTGAAGAATTAATACATTTCAAAATGGATACCACAAGTACAAATTGGTGCCCAGGTTTAAGGCAGGTGTGGAAAACCATGACTCATACTGATGAATAACAGAGGCTGATACATTAGAGATAGGCTTTGGCAGCATCTCACAGTGAGATAATTGGGGTTGTTAGCCAAAAATGGAACTTGGCAGAAAAAGCAGACATGATTCATAATGAGAAGGGCACAATGTGCTTTCTGGAGACCATTTTGAGAGACGAGCTGTATTAATTGGCACCGTGTAATAGAGCATATCTATTTTTCCACAGTATAAACACTAACTAACTTGGCAGGACCTTGAAAATCAGATAAGGGGTAGACATTGGTGTAATGAAGGGGTTTTTGGCAGGAGTTGAGAACTGTCATGATGTGTCCAGCTAAGTCTAAAAATAAGCATATTAGCTTTGTGAGTCAGGGAAAATAGTGTATGCCAACTATGCTAATGTGGGATTGGTGTGCATCAGATAAGCCATCCAATCGTAGTGAAGGGAGGTTTTTTCTCTGGCTAAGAGGACCTATCAGAAACATACTCTAACCAAGGTAGTCATTTGCATAAGGATGTTTCATCATCCAAATAGCCTATACAAGTAGGCTGAAGGCAAAATGTGCTGAGTGCTTTTCTAGAGTGTGTCGTGTAACCACACTTAATAAAGAATGCTGAGAAAAACTCCCAGGCGCCTGATTTCCTTTTGTCTCTGTCTCTGAGAAGTGTTCATAGATGCCAGATGCTTGATGGGATGGGAAGAGGACCCCCAGGACAGTATCCTCAGATATTTTGGACTACAAACCCCATGATTAGGTTGCAGACCCCTATTATAGAGTGTGTGTGTGTGTGTGTGGGATGTTCTCTGGGCAACATTTTCTACCTCTCCGTGAAGCCTTCTAGCCGCTCTGCATCTAGTACTTCCATAGCCTTGCTTTTCTTCAGTGCATTCCTCTTCTGTGGCTGTTGTTTCGGTCATACATTGAAGCAAATGCTTAATAGTTTTTGCAACAGTGATGGCATCCACCGCAGAGGGGTCTTCTTGTGCACACAGAGGCCTTCTTGCACTAGAGGATTGTGGAAATGGAGAACAAGTGGATCCCTTATCACCTGATCGCTCATGCTTACAAACGCACACGTGCTGGCTGATTCACTCAGCATTGTGAACAAATCCTCAAGTTCCTCAGATGAGATCTCTAGTCTGTTCATGTTCCAACACACTGGGCCTCATTACAAGTATGTAAAAAAACAGCAGTAACGTGGCAGTAATTCTGTTACTGCTTCATTACTCCACCGTCATACCACAGGTTTGATGGTGAGGTGGAGAATATGTCCTCCATCAAAAAGCTGGAAAACCTGCCACCTTAAGGCCAAAAATCAGCAAAATCGGCAGAAATTCCACCGAAAACCTCATGGAGTCCTATGGACTCCAAAAAACGGAGACTTACACTGCCTACCACCATTTGTAATTCCACGCAAATCTGCGGGACCAAGTGTTGGCAACAGTAATTTCATTTGGCGGTATTTCGGATCTGCCAGAATACTGCCAAACCTGTAATGAGGCCCAGTGGTTAATCTGAAAAATGTTGTTAAATCCTGGCCATCGTTTCATCAAACGCGCATGGATAATCAGACTCATTGTTCTTATGAGCTATGGGCGTTAAAGCAAGCCATCCCCAGAGAATTTGCAAACCGCACAAGTTGCAGAGCGGAAGCAAAGTCCAACATCCATCCATTGCAAGTTTCCTGATGAAGGAGGTTTTTCACTGGGTCTAGGATACCACAGTTGAGGTTGTAAACCCTTGCACACAGAGCCAGCCTGAACCATGGGCAGTCTGTGTTTTCACCACGGCTCCCGTTCTCTTGGGGGCCCTGCAGCTTCTTGCTGCCGTGAATATAAGAAGTAACGAGGGTTGGCTGCTTCCAGCTACAGGGCTTTTCTTTGGGCCTTTTTAGCGAGGCTATGCTGTCAGTTCTCAACCCTCTATGACAAATGCCTCCCGCCCACCTCCCCAGCAGCCCTTCAGAACTGGAGGGCCTCACATTTAGGGCTTATCACACTCTTTGTTTAAAGCAATGGTCAATTTAAGAACCTTTGTTTTGGATAACGGGTTGAAAAGGGGCATTTTATCTGGATAGCACATATAGAAAAATGAGTTGCCGCCCATTTCTGACTTCTGTGAAGAAAAAGTATGTTGATAAAAAGAATTTGTACCGATAGTATTCATATGTCCGCAGTTGGTGTGTTAAATAGATTTTTTTGGGGGAGGAGGGAGAATATAAAATTTCACTTGCATCATACAAAGCATGCCGTTGTTAAACGATGCACAAGTTTACCATTTCACATTATCTTTTGTTATGATTAAGTCTTGAAAGACAGCCTCCTAGCCATTTTCTATAATTTTGTGGAGTTGCATTCTGGTATTTGTAGTCTTCAAGATGGGGTGAAAATAATGCCACATTTGTATTCCTTTTGTTTAACATATTTCTAAAAGGATTCATTTATTGCTGGAGTACTTTAATTATGATGTGTGTACTTTTCAAGTCTGATGAGGGGAAAGGATCAGAGGGCAAATTTGTTGTGATGATTTACCAGGTCAATGGATTTGGTGAGAGAGTTTGCTGGACTGAAGATATTCTACCTGGCCCTGTGCTGATTTTCAGGGAACAAGATGAGATTACATTTGGGTTGACAGCATCCGCCCACTTTTTTTCACAGTGCCGGCTCCATCCCGCTTGGTGTTTTTGAGGCCAGCATGCAGAAAAGCTTGTTTCTGCAACTTTTCAGCCACCAGGATTTGAACCCACACAATCAGATGAAAGTGTCTTCAAAGCACACGTCTTGAACTGGTATTTTGTTTTCCATAGACTATTTCAATATAGATTTTTGGGTTAAAAAGCTGCATACCCGTTATGTTTTGCCAGTAGTGTTCTAGGAAAATCTCCTTTAGCTGCTTTGTTTCCAGCTATTAATGGTTCATTTTGTGAAAGACCATGCTCATTTCTATTTTGAATCGTCTTCTATTAAGAAAGGCCAGTTGGACGGAATGTCGTATTTCACGTTCAGTCCCTGTGCATATATTAATGATCCCCACACTTTTTTCTGGACTTGAGCCCTATTGATGACACTTGAAGACCTGCAGAATTGCTTACTCTGACTGTCTCAGTACATTTCCGGCCTTACGATTGCATTATCCTGCAGTAAAAGCACTTTGGTCTGCCTGGCACAGAGCTAATGCCTGCCCTTCCATCCTTGGAACGTGCAGTCACATTAGGTATGTTTGGATTACTTACCGGTGATCTTCATTACTCGTTGTCCTGCTCTTCCTCGTCACAGTACTTTCTTTTGAAGTACCAATCTCTACAAATGATTCAGCTCGCTCGGTAGGCTACTCAAAAATAAGCTGCACTTCTGATATTGCTATACCGTAATATTAACAGTTAAAATTCAGATATTGAACGTCAGTTTATTTGATCCCCACGGATATGGACATATTTTGTGACATCATTTTCTGCGATGTCAATAAAGGGGCCCCATACATCTTTTGCAGACCAGGGCCGAGCAAATCCTAGGGCCTGCCCTACTTATATACACTTCAATGGGCTCTCTCACCCGCCAAAAACATACCCTTAAGATTTGACCCGCCCTGGTGACTGAAAGGTTGAGAGGCATGGTGGAGGAGGTGTAGCCCCCTGCATGATGGTGCATGGTCCTGGAGTTGTGGAAATAGGCAGGTGACGGTCTGCAGGCAGAGGGACCAGACCAGTGTTTTAAAGTTGCACAGCACTTACATTTTACTTTGCCAGCCAATCTCAGAGTTTGCGGCACGTGTCGAGGATGCTCACTGTTCCTTTGCTGTGCTCGCACCGTCGCTGCTTGTCACGCCTGCGCTGTTGGTTCTGTCATTGCAGAGCATGTGGCTCGGGGTAGGGGTGACATGATGTGAGGTTTTAGGGTGACCAGACTTCCTGATTTTGCCGGGACTGTCCCGGAATTTGGTGCTCTGTCCCTCTTTTTCAAGATTATGTTTCCATTGGAAACTGCAGTGGTCCTGGTTTTTTGTAGTAGGTCTTCATAGCTGGCAGGCAGGAATGCACAACCACATACAGAAGAAACGCTGCATTATACAACTTAAGATAGTGTTCATTTGTGATAAATTAGTTACAATATATATTTATTTGAACAGTAACACTTAAACCCCCTTCTCCTCTAACCGCTACTAAAGTGTATTGCCTGGACAGCCACTTTCAAGAGTCAGTCCTACTTTTATATTAGTTGCTCTGTTCCGATTTTTTACTTTTTAAATCTGGTCACCCTAGGTGCTTTGCTTTGTGTGGAGAGGAGGATGTTCTACAGGTTAAACAAAGAGACGGCACACGTTTGTAACAGAAAAGCCAATTTTATGTTAAAAATCAGACTAGTTTGGCAGTTTTGACAAGTTTGTACAGTAGTGTGTCCCAGCATTGCCTGGGGTTCAGCGGCAACAGAAGAGTCATTGGGGCATAGAGAGGGTGCAGGGGGAACAGCGTTTGGAGGACCGCTGGCCAGTGGAGGAATATTTGTCAGCCCCCTTCTGTACAAGACGTGCCTGTCTATAACAGGAGAGTTTCCAAAACGTGCTTAAGCTATCTGGGCACTTGCCAGGCACTGCCAAACTGTTAACTGGCCATCGATGGGAGCAGTTGTAAAATGGTGCAAGTACCTGGGCATCTAATAGCAGTGCCCGGAAAATACCTAATACTCATACACAAGCCAAAACTGTTGGTTTTGCCAATGCTTCTTTTAACAGGACCTCAGTCAAGGAAACGTATAGTGCTTATAAATCGAGTGGCTGAAGGCAGACCTGGTTAAGACATTTTTGTTACACTAGTAGCGTGTTTGCAGCTACAATTAAGTCATTAACTCTCAGAAGACTGCTTTGAAAAAACAGTGACAGGCACTTTAAGTACAAGGTTTGATGGTAAGGCTTGATACAGTTAGCTTAAAGTCTTCCTATGAGGAAGTGTTTTGGGCAGGGAGGGGCAGGAACTGGGTGTGAAGGGTCATAGGGATTAGCATGGTGATGGGCAGTAAATGGGTAGCAAAATAACCAAACACCGACAAGCTTTGTGTTCCGCCTCACATGCCATTTCTCCCTCTTTGTATTCTAATGTCATAGTTTTGGCTTGTATGTGGCACCTTAGCACCACCTTATAGAAGTTTGAAAATTAAATGAAAAAACCATGTGAGTAAAGGGCTTGGAAAGAAAGCAACTACGAAATGGTCATGGGTAAAAAAGGGGTGTGATTATGTCCAAGTCTTAAAATGTAAGGAAAATAAGAAAGGCGCAGGTAGCTCTTGGCTATGGGAAAGGTTTATGGAGAGGGTTCAGGGGGAGTAGATGGCTAGAGGGCAGGGTCGTTCAAAATAGGATAAGAGGGAGAAAAACCATGGGGATCAGAATGAGAGCTTGCAAGTCATTGGGGTTTCATGTGGGTTTTAGAAGCACAAGCAACAATCCTACATGTGTGCAACTATCTGGAGCAGCAGATTGTTTGCCTATGGCATGAATAGTTTGTCCCAACGCTAACACCCTTTTCTTCACGCCCAAGCACACTGTACACAGACCAACTATGCCATTTTGCGCACTGATATTTAAAAGCCCTCCCTCCAGACATCAAACATCAGAACTCTTCGTCTCTGCAACCATCTTACATAGCACAGGCCCAGCCAAGGCACACTAGCAGAATGGGCCTTCTAAACTCCCAACCAGACACAAACGCCTGTATGCCAGTGATGGGTAACCTTTGTCTCCCCATATGTTTTGGCCTGCCGCTACCATCAGCCAAAGCCAGCATAGTAAACGATGGATGATCATGGGGGTTGTGGGCCGCAGCATCTGGGGTTCCACCGCTTTCTCACCACTGCTCTATGACCTCAACACAAGCCACCTAGAAACAGTCCCAAAGTACCAAGTACTTCCAAACTCCATACATCGACACAGAAGCAATGCAATCTTGCATTACCCCACCCCTGACTAACTCAACTCACCCCACTCTCTTTCAGGTTTGCCAGACAGCCTGGAGGCCATTATGAATGCCATCTGTTGAGCAGGATAGCCTGAACCTTTTGATTTTTAGAAATAAAACCATGCAGGTAATTCCGTTTCTGCAAAGGGGTCTGTTAATCAGTAAAGGGATCCCTTTACATCCCACTACTATAACATAACCCACTAATTAGGCCAAGCTCAAGACTGCGAACTGAAAGGCTCGCAGTTTACTGTGTGCTTCCACAGAGCTATCAAAGGTGCAGTCCCTGACATACTTTCATGTCACCACAAAGGCTCGCCAGCGGTTCATGGAATGCCCATGGCTAAGCCGGGGAAGTCATTAGGAGTGAATTAGCGGTGTTCGCTGACAGAATGCCTTCTGAAGAGGGCGCGTTAGCCTGAAAATGTTCTCTTTTTAGCAATAAAATGAAGTAGGTAATTCTGTTTCTGAGTCTTGCTAATCAAACCCTTCTTTTATAATGCTCATGCCAGAAACACAGTGCATCCGTGTACTTCTGCTGTGACAGTCTCCTGACATCCCAAGCACTTGCCCCCCTGTTGCAGCAATGCAGGCTCTTAGATCACAAGTACATTCCTGAACAGCTGCTGGAACACAAGGTTCCAACAGGAAGAGGCGTGTTTTTACCCCAGCAGTATGGTGGCATGTTAATATCGAAATATGAGCCATGTCTGTTGCTGACATGGTGGCTACGGAGATTACACCAGCTTAAATCTACACGCATTTGTCATATTACTGTCAGCTTGGTGAAGTGACTCCTTCATGAGAGGGCCGGATATGTATGTATGTATGTATGTATGTATGTATGTATGTATGTATGTATGTATGTATTTATTTATGTATTTATTTAGCATTTGTTAGGTGCCTATACAACCCAATGGTGTTTCCAGGAGACCCAAGACGGTGCGGGATCAAGGGGACTAGTAAACAATAGCAAAAAGCATTAAATCATCAAACAATCTTGGTTCTACTAGGCTTTGTGACATTTGGATGCAAGTGTAGTGACGAGAGGGACAGGGGTGAGGGAAGGGAGGGTCAGGCAAGGGGAAGTGCTAGGGTGAGCCACGGAGGGGAAGTGCCAAGGTGTGGGAGGGGACGACTGGCTAAGTGCAGGGGTGAGGAGTCCCAGAGGGGTGCACCTCCACCCAGGGTGGTGTCGGGGGCAAGTGCTGAGGGGGGAGGGGCTGGTGTCGACTGGGCAGAGGGTCTGGCAACCTGGGGGACACCTGAATGACCAGGCTGCCAGTTTCAGTGGCTGTGAGGGGATTAGCAGGGGAGGGTGAGAGGAAAGGAGCGAGGAAAGGAGGTAGAGAAAAGAAGAGTTTTTAAAAGTTTTCGGAACTTAAGGAGGTCCGGTTCAAGTCAGAGAGGCTGTTCTAAAGAGAGGTGCCAGCCGAAGAGAGCGAACTGCCCCCCGATCTTTGCTTGGTGAAGCGTTTGATCAGCAGAGAGTTTGAGCTAGAAGAGCAGATGCTAGAGCGGAAAGGTATTTGGGGAGAGAGAGTTGGAGATAGCAGGGTTCCAGGCCCCACAAAGCCTTGTGGATTATGCAGAGGGTCTTGAATTTGATCCTTGCGGCCACCGGGAGCCAGTGGAGAGATTTTAGGGCTGGAGAGATGCGGTCTCTGGGCTTGAGGCCAAGGATAAATCTTGCATCCCTGTTCTGGATTAGTTGTAGGGGGTGGAGGGAGGAAAGAGGCAGATTGAGATTAGCCATCTGGCCTGGCTGTACTCAGAACAACCATGTGGGACTCTGCCCAGGAAGCTTCTCTTTGATTCCCCTGAAGAGGGTTGACGCCCTCCCCCATGTGACAGGAACTCTAACTGGGAGGTCCCTTGGAAAATGGTTCTTCAGAGACAATCCTGACTTCACAAAGGCCCGCTCACACCAGGGTGCTGATTACTGGAGTTCTTGTCAAGTAGGCAGTCAATGAAAGTGGGTGGAGTTAGAGCGGCACAAAGGAGAGGTTTAGTCCAGAGAGAGGTACCACCATCTTCGATTTTGCTAGGGCTCTACAAACGTTCTGCTTCCTCTCCACTTCCAGCAAACAAGGCACACTGGATATGATATCAGCATTCAAAGGACACTTGTTAGAGCAGGCTGGATTCGACCTCTAAGAACAGTTTTGCTGTGGACCAATCCACTGTCAAATTCTGCCTATTTAAAGCGGGGCCCTCCCCTTACTGGATTCATGTTAGGACTTCAAGACAAGAAGGATTCGCCCAGAACTCTGTTTGGAATAGATTGTATCCCAAAGTCCTCTGCCATAGAGGTGAAGACAGAAGGCTCCAAGGAAGTGGAAAGCTCTTCTTACCCATCTCAACAGCACATTTTGGGTAATACTGCTCTGTGGACAAGGCCTACTGCACCTGAGGCACTGGTATCCATAATTCTTCGAGTGGAGGTGACAAAACGCCTGCAAGTACCCTCCACAATCCCTACTGGTTGGATAGGGCAGAAGCAAGTACTCCCCTTGCTCCTGACAGCCTGGACTGGCTCTCTCAGCAACCACATAACCAAGGGACCATCCACTGGTTCTTCCTACATTTTTAAACCACCTTGACACCTTTCTGGGCACCTTCTGTGCCATCCAACCTATTGCAAGGGAACCGCCAGAGTCATCCTCGACTGTGATGGTCAACTACCTCTGCATCCCTCTTTTTCGCTCAATGCCACATCTCTGCCTTCTCAAAATATAGAACCACTGAGTCTTGTAGCATCACAAGCTTAACACCACTGCCTGCTTACCAGCTTCTTTAAAATCCAAGCTGTTGCCACGCATTACTCCAATGCCATATTGTGACAGCTGAGCCTGCTCTCTGCCGATGACCAGTCTCCACTTCCAGCTGTGCCGCCTCGACATTACATGCTAGCCACAGCATTTTCAACCCACAAGCCATTGCTGTGGACAAACATCACTGCATGGTTGCAACCCATCGCCACAGTTTGGTACTAAAATGTATGGCACAATGCTGTTGAGCCCCAAAGATAAGAACATAACATATTTGAAGAGGCCCTGTCCCCCTGGTCTTCCTTAAATGTCCTTGGTGACTTTGTGCCACCCTACTATTGTTGTTTGTGTTGCATTAGTGCCAGCTCACACTACTCCTGAAGAGTATAGCGGGCTCTTGGCGAACATTATTGAAAGAGGAGAAGGATACATATCTATCGGGCTGTGCCTGTTTCACCTTTATGATTGGGATCACTGCTCGTTTCGTAATAGTATGGGGCTGTGTAGGTGTTTTAGCCACTGCACATCACTGTACTCCTCCAGAGCAGTAGTCATGTCATCAGATCTCCTCAATATCCGCATGCTGGAGAGATTGGTACAGTATTGTAATTGGTTATTTATAACACACTTAATACCCAGAGGTTTCTAAGCGCAGACCTGGGAATCGAAACTGTGTTGCTCCACATTGTCTTGTTTCCAAGGTGAGCGCTTTGCACCTGAGCTATCCTCCCGAGACGGCAGTCCCGGCACAGACCATCAGCTGAAGGGGGGCTCATGATTTATATCAGAGTGCAGACAAATGCTGGATGCTGGGAATCTGTGGGACCAGAATTGTTGTGCTGGATTGAAATGAGGTGGCACCAGTTTAGGCCTGAATGTTACTGTAGCTTAGTGATAGTGTGGGCTTCCTTGCCTCTGGAAACACCTGATTAGCCAATTCTTCCTTTCATATCCATGCTAATTGGATACTTTAATGCCATTATTCAGCTGTAATAAATCAAGACTACAATCCCCAGATTTAACCAGTTCATTATAGGAAACTGCAGGACAAGCCCACACAGTCATAAAGTAACAGCTTAATTGTGCTTACTCTTTCTTTAATTTTTTGGGTCATTTTTCTTTTACTGTTTTTTTTTTTTTACACAATTCGATTCTTTGCAGTGATTTTCTTTGTTCTTCTTTTTTAAAGATTTTTTTTTATTTGAGATGTTCTGTTTCTTTGTACTTGTGTTTTTCCTCTCGTTTCTTTCTTTTTTCCTTTCTTCAGTACTTCCTGCTGCATGCGAATGCACTTGGTATGCACATGTCCAAATGCACATACCTAAAGTGCAAATACAAAAGCTGTTGCACAGATCAGCAAATGAATGATCTGTTCACCCTCCAAAGAGTCAATTCTCATTCATGATGGGTGTAGTTATTGAAGAAAGAAGTCATAAAAAGCAAACTAATAAACAGGACTTAATGAGCTGCTACAGGTTGCCATGGAACATGATGGGATGGATGCAGACAGGAACCAATCCTGAAAGGCCTACATCTTTACTGGGCCAACAGTTTCTAATAAAGATAGACACCAGGTGTTATGCAACTAGTCAAACTCACCATGGTCATTTATTTTATTCTAATATGCACCAAATCACCACCATTGTAGCAGCAGAGTGTTTAGGTTTGTACGTGGATTGGTATACTGTGCGCCCGCCATAGGTATCCTGAAAATGGTAAAGGGGAATAGGAGGATGGGAAAGCAGGAGATAGGTGCTACAAGCACCTGGATGGAGGGAGGGAGGGAGCGAGCTAGAGATGGAGGGATGCCGCAGGGGAAGAATGTTAGAACATGGGTGCATGACAGCCCTCTTAGGTGGCCCATGGTTCTGCCAAAGGGAGGAGGTGGATGTGTCCTAAAGTGTTAGTGTTTCCAGGGCAGAATTGTAAGTTAGCACACAATGTAATGTTGGATGCATGAGGGCCTCAAGGGTGTGCTTGGGCAAACCTGGAAGATTGTTGGCTTATTTCGTCTGGGCGCCTCTGTACTTTGTAGCCCAGGTCAAACTCCAGAAGGTTAATTCTGTGACTGCCACGCCTGATCCAAGAGGGACCAAGTCAAGAATAAACTGTGTACAAAGGTAAATGTGGTTGGTTACAGAAGATAAGGGAATGGAGTGGTCAAAATAATATGGCCTGGTACCATTATGCCAAAAAGGTTATTATTAAGAGTTTTCTCCATGTCATGTTGTGTTAAACTTTATTTCAGTTCACTGGGAGAGAGGGTGGTGCCTTACCTGGAAGAAGGCGTGCATAGTATAGTAATACGCAGCCTTCTATAGTGAGAACATGTAGCAGGACTTGTAATACCTAGAGTGCAGACATATAGATTGCGCTCCCTATGCAGGGCGTTTTCATCAGACTATGTAAAAGGCAGAGGCGGATGTGCAGTCAAAGAGGGTATATCAGGAGAGGATAGCCCAGATGCCTGTCCTTCTGCATGCAGTGACAGAGTGACAAGCGTCTCTCATATTTTGTTACTATGCTTTGACTGTTAACATGAGGCTATGCCACGCTGTGTACAGCCACAGTAATGCCACCACACAGGACTGTGGTGCAGGGAGGGAAACCTTCAGGACCCAAGGCAACAAACCTGAACACCAGTGTGCCCATAGATTAGCACTGAGGCACCCCTCAGCCAGCTCACCAGCCAAAATAGAGATGGTGGTCATGAAACAGAAGTGAGTGTGCCCCACAACAGCACTCCTGCTGTGCTGCTTGTACACCTGGAACCATTTTACATAACAACATTCAGGAGGTGTTGCAGATCAAAAATTCGAACTTGCGATGTTCGCAACTCCCTGAAAGAATTATCAATATTTTTTTGGGTTCTGCGTCCCCTTTATATTATGCTAAGAACAACGTTTCTATGCTGCACCAACTCACACCAAAGGAGTCTCAGAAGAAAGAAGGCTCATGCTTTTGTGCAAAAGCTTTAAGGACATGAACACTGTCGCTCGCTCAGGAGCGATCAGACCTTTAAGCCTTCCACGGTGCCAGGGTGTCATTGTGAGCCTGGGCATGTAGAAACCATGCCTGAGAAAGCACATGGGGCATAGTCCTTCTACTTACTCCATGAGGCGACAAACAACCAGTTTTCACAGACATGAAAGCTGTTAGGAAATGTGGGCAAATGCTTTGGGGTTTCAACCATGGCTGCCCTGTGTGTAAACATCTTGAATTCGGCTTCCTGGAGCATTCCGGAACGGTTCCATGTGATAATAACAAATGAAATAATAACGAAAACATTTTTATCTAATTATAAATGAAAGAATATGGGGGAACCCCCTGAAACTCCCAGTTTCCCTAGCTTTATTTCCCCACCCCAAACCCTCACCCGTTTAAATCCCGTTACCCCACCCTATATATACTTTAAACAAAAAAATTGATATTTTTACGTTATTTATTATTTAAAAAAGTTATAAAATATTTATAAAATTTGTTTATTATCATTTTGTTATAATCATTGTGTTAAGTATTTCAATCAGGCGATACACCCTGGTCTCAGCCTAGTATGCAGCACACAGCTGAAATGCTTATTTTATTATGTCTATAGGTTCAATATTCTGAGTGATATACCACTCATATCGCACCCCTTCTCAAAATACCCCATGTCACAATGGATCAGAAATCAGGCTGGTTGGTAAAGGTAATATTTATTTATTTATTGAAAATTCAAATCAAACGTATGCTTTGTAATAGGGAGCAGCAATCACCAATGTGGTGACAATAACAGATAAGAAGGTATGGAAGGAAGTTAAATTCACTTTCAGCAACACAAAATATGAAACGTCGGCGAAAAGAGCACCTTTGGTTTGTTTGGAAGGGTAGCACTTAAGTTAGGATTTCCCCCTGCAATATTCCTCAACTCACAAATAAACAATTCTAAATAGATATAAGGAAGTAGCAGGTATTCAGGAATAAAGAACAGTAGACATAATTTGAATACAAACTTCCCTCCCCAAACAAGAGAGAAAAACGGGTTTGAAATCTTACACTTTTTTAAAAATGACATTCGAAAATGGCTGTGTAAAACAATGAAAGGTGTGCAAAAATCCTTAAATCAGTATAACTTTCTATGGGAGCAACATTGAAAAGATGCTAACAATCATGAGCTGTAGTTTGAGCAAAAGTAAACACTTTAAATCTTAATGGAAGTTTGAAAATTATTTAAAATGAAAATCACACGTGTAAAACTTTGCAGAAATGCGGATTCCTGCCTAAAATTAACCAAACGGTTTTTAAGAAATGTGGGTGAGATATACTGATTTTGAGTGTGGTTTCTAGGTTGGAATGTAGCTATAGGTCTTATGTATAATCTAGAGTTGAAATTAAGTCGGTAGCTATTAAATTGAGTGAGTTATGCAAGGTTGAATGAGAGGCGTCTTTGGAAAATAAAGACGCAAAAAAGAACAGAAATCAATTTTTACAAGGATAGTTATACTTTACACTAGGGCATTCAGGCTAGGTTACCAGATTGAAACACAGTAAGCTCTAGAGTTGATCCGCGGAGCCAACCCCGGCAACTCTGCGCCTGCCCTGGCGGACCCAGTCCGATTACCTAAGGAAGGATTGAGAGTTTAGGATTTCACAAGACAGAATGATTTAAAGAAGTTAGCATTAGCGCAAGGAATCAAAGGCAGGGTGGCAATAATGGTTGTGAAAATATTACAGTGATCAGGATAAGGATTGGATGACTTAGAGATTGGAATGGACCAAAGCAAGGCAAGGTATGCTATGATTTTCTGTGCTTCCTATTAATACTTACAGTCCACTTTAATTTAGGATTTTGGACCGTCAAGGGTTCTAGTCATCACACGGATCGGGTGTAACCAAGAACAGCTGGGCAAATCTGGTGGAACAGGGTCAGGTGGGCGGTTCTGGTCACCGGACTGCACTTCTGGTTAGTGGAGACTGGAGATCAGTGGGATGGTGAGTTTGCAGCAGGCATACATTTAGTAGCAGCAAGCCAAACCGGATCAGATTGCTTCCCTTGGGTTTTTGGGATTTGTTTAGAATGTGATGCCTAGCTGAAAAGAGTTTCAGCACTGCATAGGCCTTGGCTTTGGGGTGTAGAGCCTGGTTACCACATTCCATTCCCAGGTCTGCTTTCCGTTCCTGCTTTTTAAACATGTATTTATGTGTTTAGGGGAGTGCTACCTTGCACCATATGGCTGCTTCAATGCGCTTGAAAACTAGACATTAAAGCAAAATGCATAATGAAATATCATACGACATAACCTGACATAACATGACCTAACCAGCTAGTAAAATGGAAACCGGCATTGTGGCCTAAAAAATAACAAAGGGCACACACAGCACATACATGTACAAAGGAAAAACAACCAAAACCCAGGTAGATTCCAGTTAACATACAATTATGCAATTAGCTTTGGGTGGAAAACACATAGATCCCAGTAGACAAACATTGCACATGTTCCTACATTTTAAAAACATGACACGGCATATCATAAAATAAAACAGTATAGCATACCAAACCTAACAGAGTGTAGCATTTGACAGCGTGGCAGTGCATAGACAATACAGCATACTGCAGGCACATAGCAAAACGTAGTAGGTAGTATGCCACTAGTAAGATAGTGCAGTGGGACACCATATACACACCCTCGCCCTGCTCTCGACTCAGTGCTTCTAGATCTGAAGTCTGCTGCTGTTCTGTGGGTTGATTGCTTTCAAGATGCGAATGAAATTCTCTTCTGTAGACTGTGAGAAACCTGATGGTATGCTCCCTGTAAAACCTCAAGGATCCCTTATTCAGGTGGCCAGGACACGGCCATCGCTGATGGATCTAGTTCCTGGGGATGGACAAGAGGGGGAGGATCACCTGGATAGGGGAACCCAGGGTTGTGCTCAGGGGAATGCCCCAGGTGAGATGTGGTATGTTACAGACAAAGAAGACGAGGAGGGTGAGGTCCCAGAGACCTTTGTGGGCTGTACTACATCTGGCCCTCTTTCTCCCATAAAGTCTGCCATATCAGAATCTACCAACCCACCCCTCACCCCCCAATCTGGTAAATCCTCTAGGAGAACAAAACCTATAAAATTGGAAAATCACATCTCCCAGGAACCTTGCTTTCCCACTTTCTACCCGAAAACTCTCAACCATTCTTCTCCATATCCTTTGGATTATTCGTTTAAAACTCAATCTGCCCTGACAAAACACTACCGTTCCCAGAATCCCCTGTGTTCATTTCTCAATCCCAGTTATTCCAGAGTACCTCACAAACCACAACAATACCGTTCCTCTGAATATCAATGTCTAAACTCCCGGTCACATGTAACCTACCCTTCCGAGATCCTCACATGCCCTAATACGAAGGTCTTTATTCCATGTAACACCTCATTCCCTTCTTCCCTGGTAAGACATCTGGAAATTCTACTTCTCTCCTTTTCCAACCCAAACATTCTTTCATACCACACCAGACAACGGACTAATCCCAGAACTGTTTACTTGACACATCCCAACCCCAGCGTCAGGCAAGGTCAGGCAATTAACCTGACTCACACACCTGATGGCCCTTTCCTTTCCCCGTAGGGATAAAAGGTGGAGCAAGAGAGCACAGAAAGAGCAAGGCAATTACAGCAGACAGCACAACGAGACGGCTACCACGTGGCAGTTAAAAAGGAGAAAGGCGGCAGGAAGCGAGAGGGTGGCGGGGAGAGAACTAACCTTGCCCTTTTCACCCCAGGCCCGCAGAGCCTTTGTGGAAGAGAGCCTAAGACCATGAACAATAGCACACGTGTCCTGCAGCAGATGTCAACGGTACACAGGGCAAACCTATGCTGATAAGCAGGAGCGAGGGAAGCTCCTGTGCCCGTAGCAACGGCCTTGACTCCAGAGAGGCAACAAACACTGAGTAGAGGAGAAAACCAATAAGAAATGGGCTGTGATGAGTGAGAATCACAAAGTGGCAAGTTCCGAAACCAAATCCAATGAACTCTGAATGAACTGTTAAAAGTTTGACAGGGAGACCTGCTGCAGAGGGAAAGCGGCAATACGCGGGTGCTAACTCAAGAGACTCTGGTCGAACCCAATATGAGATAAACTACAAGTACCAGAAGGTGTGGGAAGGCCTGCGAAATAGATAAAAGTGGTCATTCAGAGGGTCAAGCTAAATCCCTGTACAATCGAAAGATTTGATCTAGAAGTGCCGGGAAAGAAAGGGAAGTAAATCCCGAAAAAAGGCAAGAGAGATCCAAGCCCGACCGAGCAAGATCCAGGGCTGAAGCCATCACCCAAGAATATAAAGAGAAGAGGGGTCCAAGCCTGACCAAGGGAGATCCAGGGGTGAAGCTGTCACCCACAGTTGTTTGATCAAGTAACTGTGGTATATTTTGGAAGACGATTTGGAAAGGGTCAGCACCCAGAAGAGGGGGACCGAGCGGTGAAGTCCTCACCCTACATGAAACTGTGATAAATTATTGATACGGGTCCCCGCCCAGAAACCCATCACCCAGCGAACCTTGCAGAAGGACTTTCATTTGTTAAAGGAACTTTTGTTGTATGGTCTGAACATGTCGGGTCCTCGAAGGCAAGAGACTTTCAAGTGAAATGAGACTTGCCCATCGACGTCCCTGATAACTGAATAACTGAATAATTGAGGGTTAAACGCTGAAGTATCATCTCGTGTTGGGAAAGCCTGAGAGTGTCTCCTGAGAGCTGTCCTTGGAACTGTCGTCTTGTGCTGGAGAAGCCCGAGACTTTACTGTGCTTCAAGCTCCCATCTTACCCGGTTTCCAAAACGTGGGGAAGGGAGACCCAGGCTACTGCATCCTAACATATTATTTGAGAACACTTCTTTCATTTCTTGAGAATTATCCCACACCCATTTTTGTATTAGTTGTGAGGTTTGGCAATCGGTTTCTTAGTATAGGTCCTTTCTGTTTTGACACGACACTACTAGGACTACCTTATTTTGATTTGATGGTTGACGCTTGCTCACATCTTAGATTTAGGTTTAGAGTAGGTGTTTTTCCAGCCTGCATACAACATTTCGTTGTTCAATAAACACCCTTGAACTGTGGTCACTTGTGTCGGTCTTACTTGTTGTCACCATGATTTTCTCACCAGACCTATACCCATGGCTCCAAGGCAAGAGTAGTCCAACCTTCATGCCCTTCTTTCATTCCACGCTGTATGAGAAAGAGGATTTTCCAAGGATGCAAATTAGGTTTGCCAGGGATAATAGCTCCTACACTTATGCTTATGTTGTGTTATGTTAAAGGACATTTGTACCGCGCACTATTACCACCGGAGTGGTCCCCGGGCGCTCAGGTGGATCTGAAAAGGAAAGGGAGTGGGGTGAGTTGGTAGATCAGAGCGAGAAAAGTGCAAGAGAGCAGTGATGTGCTGTTGGCAGCTTCAGTTCGAATAACACTGTGCGCTGAGCTTAGGTGTGCTTTTTGGTTGGTAGCCGTCGTGTTCTGTTGTGAGGGGCTATGTGTGATTTGTTTTGTTGTTGCTGTGTTGTGAAGCTCGTGTGGTTTGGTGTGCTTTAAAGGTGTGGTTGTGTTTGGTTAGAGATTGAGAGGAGTATCCTATGGCTCGTCCAGCTACCCCTAGGTAACATCTGTGACGGGGATGGTCTTGTGTGTGCTGCGTAGCCCAAGGAAACTTTTAGCACTGCCATCTGACCTAGTGTGGTAGACACAAAGGGAGGGATAGGCACTTGCATGATTGCAGATTTACCCAAGAAATATGACAAAACTGCCTGTGCAGTCTTTCCATTATGTCGCCGCCTCCTCAGACATTCTGCCATTGAGTTCTGTGCAGTTTGCGTTGTTCTCTTGCTGGCCTAAACTGCGCAGTGTGTGCACCCAATCAAAGTTTTATTTAAATGAGTTATCTTGATTGCTGTCAACCCTCTGCTCCCCGGGCTCCTTTTGCATGGACCTGCCAGGCAGAGGCTTTGAGATCCAGCCAAGACCTCGGGTAAACCAACCCTCACCGTCCCGGGCAGATGGCATCTGCCGGTTGGTGCTGTCCATCTGGTAAGAATCTTTCTTGTCACACCCTAGTGTGTAGACTTGCTATAGAAGCCAACTCCTTGTGAAGTGTACTTCCAGTTTTAGTTTTTCAAAATGTAAATGTTAAAGTATTGTTTTAAGTGGGATAAGAAATCGAGGGGGAGCCTTAACAGGTCGCAAAACAACATTTAAGGACAACCTATAGAAGTGGCAGTCTCAGAATCGCTATTAGCTAAGCATACTTTAACGGGCGCAGTCTCAGAATCGCTATTAGCTAAGCATACTTTAACGGGCGCAGTCTCAGAATCGCTATTAGCTAAGCATACTTTAACAGGCGCAGTCTCAGAATCGCTATTAGCTAAGCATACTTTAACGGGCGCAGTCTCAGAATCGCTATTAGCTAAGCATACTTTGACGGGCGTGGGGCGCATGTACTTCAAGGAGTGTCCTAGCAGATGCGCTCGAGGTTTCGTACATGGAATGAGAGTAAAATCTATTTTAAAAGGTGTGTTAAATATAGTTCATATGCAGTTAAAATCGACTAAAAGAAAGATATTCAAATAGAAAATTTAACCCAAATCAAAACAGGTTAATGATGAAATCAATATAACGGCAAGAATGCAATATAACATGTCACTCATATATTGCAGGCCAATCGCATTGCAGATTGGCAGCATGGAGAGTGTAAAAGTTGTACAAACATCTCATTAAAGTTCTTCAAATTGCGACAGCATATATCTTAAGGTAGCAGCAGTCACAGGAGCAACCGTTTGTTATGGGAAATATTGGGCTAGCGTTTCCTTCCTGTAAGGCTGCATGTGTGCTTTAATAAATTAGAATAATTCATACGACAAAAATAAATGTTGAGGAGTACAGAAAAAAGGCCCAAAAATAAATATGGATAAATACAGAGGGAAATGACAGAAAAATAAATACCATGAAACCAGGAGCCTTAATCATAACTAGGGCTTCAAGTTTAATGCTATTTATTTTTGGACCATTGTCATCTGTATTTATCCATATTTATATTTTGGTTGTTTTTTTCTGTATTTATTTTCTGCTATGTGAAACATTAGCACATGGATGCCTGTAATGTGAAGGTCCGTTCTTGCACAAGCCAAGGGCTGCATATCCGTAGCCATGTAAACAACTTTAAAAGGAATGAAATTCCCTTTTCAACCTTTCTGTTATGCTACTTTGCACAGTCATTGCATGCTTGACAACTTAAGGACCCTACCAACTCACATGCATTTCCGTTTTTATCAATTTTTTGCAAATAAATACTGAAGGGATAAAGTGTGATTTCCGTATGTATTTGTGTAAAAATCATTAAAAACAGAACTCCTTAATCATAACCACCGGCATTGCTCCGAGCAACCATCCATAGCCTTGTTTTTTTGCCTGCCGTGCCATTACAGAAGAGGTCAAATCCATATGCAATTAAGGGTAGGTCTCATCCTAAAAGGTGCAGTCCGGACCGTACAGCTAGGTCACTTCCCATCTGCAGTAGGCCCTAAGCAACCCCAGACATGTTTTGCCCTCACGGGCGTCATCAGTGAGGTGTAGTTTGGGACTCAAGGCACTGAAACTCTGACCTGGGGCTACCTACCCTTTTGAGGTGGGGCAAAGCCTTTTTTGTATATGGTTCTTTCCTTCTATAGTGGCCTGGCAAGCTGAAAAACAATGGCTTGGGTGGTTGCCCAGAGCCATCTCAGTGGTTATTATTCATTTAGAACCCGCCAGCTTTCACTCTTCAGTTTTGCGTAATTTCCTTTGATATTGCCTCGGTCGAAGGTCATGTAATGCCATTTCCGTTGTGGTCACTTCCTACGATGCCACTCGGTGGTGAAAGGCCACATGGTATCACTACAGCTCCCCTTTTGGTGTTCTGAATTTCCCATGCACACAATGTGGCTGAATTGCATTACACAATCAGTAAGGAAGGCTGTCAGTGAAATGTGTCCTTGATAATAGCATAGCAATGATGGAAATTAATGCATTTCTGAGTGCTGTTTTGAACAGGTATTCGGAGCAAATACCTCTGGGACAAGGTGAGACAAATGCAAATTGTTCCACTGAGCAGGGATTTGCATTTCAAATAGCATGGCACGCTTTTATGAATTTAGCAGAAAGGGAGCAAATATAAAAAATAATATTATATTTAATCAAATAGACTTTCATGCCCTTGTGAAAAAGGGACAGATGGGTTAAAAGAAATCTTGCTGGGGAATTGCATTGCTGTTTCTTGGATGCAGAGGAGTGCATTCTGTTGTGTCGTGTCTGTTTTTGGATTCAAAATGTTTAGAATGCACCCTGGGGTCAACCACTAGGAGCTAAAAGTGTTAATGCCCCCCAAAAAACTACTTCCAGGGAGCGAGTAGGTCGTGAAGTAAACGGCTGCCATGGAGAAGGAGGAGGGGCTCCATTCGCAGCCCCTCTTCCATTTCCGTGGCTATAGATGACCAAAGCCGGCACCGGTATGTATGTCTGGACAGTTTTACCCATAAAGACAATACCCCACGCAAGCTATGCGATGCAGAAAGATAAATGAGCCTTGGATTTAGAAGTTTCAGTCTTTTATTGCATTCGGATTGTGTCTTCGACGTGTGCACAGGTTGTGTATGGTTTGTATGGGTTGGGGCGTGTTCCGGGTTATGTTGTGCAGTCGGGCATTCTTCTTTTGTCAATCACGTGTTGCAGACTTTCTTATCTTAGAATTGAATTATCTCTGTAAAATCTTGCCTCAGAAAGCATACCTTATGGCCTCTTGCATTTGCGCCTCTACCATCATTGCACCTTCCCTTGAACATTTTGTTCTATAACTTCTTGCCTTTGAGCATCTTCCCTAAATGTATACATGCTATTCGGACTGTAGCCCTTTCAGTTTCCCCGATTAGCGGCTCTCTCCCTGCTAACTGTCTGTAACTCACTAAGATGCTACAAGCGCCTAGACACCCTAGGGTTAAGCGTGCTATGCAAATGTTAAATGCATCTTAGAGAACATCTCTCAAGTCTAAACTTACAAGATCATTGCAGTCCACGGGCAAGAACACCACGGAGTTGGACAACAAGGAAGATATATGAAAAAAAGGGGATGGTGAGGCGCGCACTCCAGTTCCCAGTCAAAATATACCTGATACAAAAAGTAAGTGGGTTAAATCCCCAAAAAATGAACATGTATTAACAGGGTTGAATCCCAAAAAATGAACAAGTATAAGGAAGATATACGTTTCACAGGGCTGGGCAAAGTGCAAATTGGTATACGTGGGGGAGATATAACACTCATACTGAGACAGGCTGAATCGAAACTAATATGTTATTGACAATGTTGGAAGTACGGATTAAACCGAGAGCATGAAGTGAATGTTTTCTTGTAACAATAGCCACGGCGAATCATGGTTGAAACCAGCAATATTGTACCATGTGATATTTCAGACTTGAAACATTTTGAGTAAAATGATGTCATGGACAAACACAATACAGAATGTAGCTACTGAATAGCAGTAGTAACGTAACAAGATACCTTTTGAATTATTGTACTTAGGACACTAGGTCTATATTGTTGCTCTTAGACATACTACATGCCACTATATACAATGTATGTAAATCCAAGAGGCAATTTGGAATGTACAAGTGTTTCATAATGATGTGTAATTGTCTATTTTTTACCTCAGATTTTCTATTGTGACTAAGTTACTCACCTAGACCCAGCCGCGTAAATGAAATCTAATAGACAAGATCTGAGCCTAAAGATCTGTGAATTCAAGTAAGGTATTTTTACTCATTTATTAAAACAATTAGGTAACATGCCGGTTCACATCAGTTAAGAGAAAGTGTCCAGATGACATGTAGCGCTCCAGAAACTTTTAGAGCAGACTGACATGAGCGGTTATGGGGACAAATGTTTAGATTGCACTTCGCATAACATATTACCATTGTTGGTAACCTTATTACGCTACAGATTAAATCAATGCACTTATGCGTCAACACAATGGGCCTCATTACACGGTAGGCGGTAAGGGTTTACCTTTACCAGTATTTTACCGTTACCGGTAAATCCTTACCGCCTTACTACGTGGTCCCTTTGCGGGTTGGGGAATTTAACGCCTGCTTTTTGCAGGCATTAAAAACCAACCCGCAAAGGGACCAGTGGAGCTAATTACGGTACCGCAATTTGCGGTACCGTAATTAGCGCCTTCCCCATTCTCATAGAGCCCTATGGGGCAAAAATGGGAATAGGGAAGGGCAATGGTGGAAGGGGGAATTACCGCCCCGCCAACCTTGGAATGGGGCGGTAATTCCCCTTTCCACCAAGGCGGTGCCGGTATTTTACCGGCATGAACCATGGCGCTAATAGCGCCATGGTTCACCGCCTACCATGTAATGAGGCCTAATATGTGTTATCTAAATGACAATATTAATAAAGACTGAAGACAGACTATTGTGCTATAGACCTTAAAAATATAACAGGGTTATCAGATTAGCTGAACCGCAATATCCTTGGTTATAAATACACATATTACAGTAGTACAATGATTATTTTAATCTTATAAGAGTCATTACCGCGTGCATCAAATATGTCAGAAAGTGAGAAAAGACTAACGGCAATATGGCCATGCACTAGGTGTGATTGAAGTTCATGAATAAAGTATTAAAATGGCGACTGCAAGCATTTTGAACGCCATACGAATGCCCGAACGCCTTAACACACCGCAGGGAGAACACCCAATGACACGGGTAAGTGATACTACACATTGTTAAGTGGGTCACAGGTTATATAACCAACTATCTTGGCACCATATTATGTTTTGATCTATATAGATGCTGATAAATAGCAAACAATTAGTGACAATTAATAACTTAATCAACGTCGACTCTATCCTTACTTACTGTGAGGTCAGTACCAAAGTAACCTGTGGCGCTAATCATTAAGGGATCTAGGGGCTAGATCCCAACTTTTCACAGGTCTTCAGCTATCCGAATTACAAAATAGAAACCACAATATTTACATTTAATAATTTTCCACCAAGTGCATCACTTTCCGATCAGCCCCGACATTAGTTTTTGTCCCATTTTATGAATCCTTGTGTCGCTTTCAATTGTAAAAATAGTCCAGGGTGTTCCACTGCAGTAGAACCCCTACAGAAATGGCTTGTTATATGCAGTACAAAAGGACACACTTCTTGACCCTGTTGCACATTTCCGAAAAGTTGCAGATTAAATATTCATGTGTAAGCAATTTATTTGGAGGGCCTTGCGTGGTGTCGAGCATCACTTTCAAATCAATGTTTGGTGCGTGCTCTTTTTGAGGGTTCATAGCTAGTGTTATGCATTAGTTATATAATGTTTCATAGAATTCACTGGTGCAATATGAACTTCTGAAATATATATATATATATATTTAGGGATGCCTGTGTGTGTTATTCACCAGGGGTGTAATGTTTCTGATAATTTAATGATGAAGTATATGTAGTTTGGGGGTTATTGCATTGTGCTTAGAGGCTTCACACTGACACATGAGACATCTAGCAAATGTATTGTCATTGCACGACTTTACCTTTGGGTGGGGATGAGTGAGGGCTGGGGGGGGGGTAGTAATAATGATTCCCCTATCCTTTGGTTATGTGCATGGGATGATTCAGTGTGCTTTTGATAAGCTGTGAAACTGTTACACATATCTTCCGATTCCATATTTGCATGTGGTGGGCTGGCTCCGGGGCATTCCTGTTAGCTGAAGAGTGTTTGTGGTGTTCTGTACCTGTAACATTTATTATGTGATTTCTTTGTGAAGTGGTGCATGCATGGTGCTCTAGGCCTGTACACTGGTGACAGTGTGCATGGCTAAGTGTGAAGGAGAGGGGGCGTTCGCCCCCAGCACTTTTTTTTAACTTTATGTTTGTGTGTGATGCAGTGCGTACATGATGTTTTGGTAATGGACTTGTAGGCCTGGCTAAGCACATGCAATTTACACACCAGCCTTATTAGTAGTGTCTGAATAATGGATGTTTCTCCATGTGCTAGCCATGCTGTCAAATGCACTGAGAACAGTGTGTGTGTGTGTGTGTGTGTGTGCGTGCGTGCGTGCGTACGGGGGTTTGTGGGTTTATGGTCAGGACATTCGAGTGATGGTATTGGCTCAAATGGAATGATGTGGCGGCTGCTGTGTGCATTCTCTTAGATTGCCAGTGATGGAGTTACAGAAGGTGGCACGAATTTGACTGTGGAGGTGGCTGTATGAATATCATTGCTACCCAGGGGCATAGCACGGTAAGTGGGAAACTTTTAGTCCCATCTGGTGAAAGATGTAATGATTTGCTGTGTGCATCATTTGTGCATTGTAGTGTGTCACTATGTTCCGAAAAGCCTTCCTATGTGTTGCGGAGTATCGCTGGGGGATACTGGCGCTTTAAGAAGAGACTGGACATAGGCGAAGGTAGGGCGCGTGGGAGCGGGAAGGAAGAAGCCGGGAGTTGGTGGAGGAAGTTAGTTATAGATGGTGATTGAATAATGTAAGTTTAAGCTACGACCGGCTTTGTTTACTGCTGGGACAACCCAAGTGCCACCAAAACAACTGGCGACGAGGATTTATTTATTTATTTATTGTTCACTTGTTAGGTGCTTATACAGGAAGCAAATACTGTTTCAAAGCACCCACAGGGCAACAGAGAGGTGACAGAGGATGATAGAAAATGTAATTACAATTATGTTAAATAATTAAAGACAACAACATAAGAAGAGACATGGGGGAGGGGAAGACAAACCTACTATGCCTTATGAGTGTTCAGAACGTGCAAGTGCAGAGGGGAGAGGGGTATTCGATAGGTGCTGTAGTGCTTATGGAGAGCAGCAGGTGAAGAGCTATGAATAAAGGTAAGTGTAACCTCCAGTGGTGGAGGGTGAGCAGAGGGAAGTGCAGAGGATAGACAGCAGCAGGATGATACGATGTGGGAGGTCAGTGCCCAAGAGGATGCATAAAAAGGCCCTGTGCTTCAGTCAAGCTACGGTGCGATTAGCAGGGGAAAGAGGGAGGGGAGGGAGAGGTTGAGGAAGGTCTTGAGGCTTTTCCAGAACTTAAGGTGGTCCTTCTCAAGACAAAGAGCGAAGGGGAGGCTGTTCCAAAGAAGGGAGCACGCTGAGGAAAGCGATCAACCACCTGCTCTCTGTTTAGCAAACTGCTTCACACGCAAGGAGCTGGTGCCAGAGGAACGCAGGTGTCTAGAGGGGGAGTATTTGGTCAGAAAGAGTTGCAGATAGTGGTCCCTGGCCCCAGACAGCCTTGTGGATGATGCAGATGGATCATCTGCTTGTGTCCGCAGATGATCGTCCAGGCTGCGAGCTGGGACCCGACACAATCAAGTGCAGCAACCAGTGCAAAGGACTTCCATTGCCATGGAGAATAAGGCCTCCGGTGTGCGGAGAGCGAGGACACTGTCTTCACCGGAGGGCGGATACTGGTGAAGAAGCGGCTGTGTGCCAGAACAAGGTAAGAGCACTGCAGAAAGACTTGCACGGGTCGCCTCTGAAGCAGGCAGCAGTGGGAAATATTTTCCTATGGAAAATAAGTTTTAAAATTACCCTTCATGTCCTGTTTTCCAAGGACTTGGAGACAGCGATTTCCTAAGCGGAACCAGTTTTATGTGTGTGTGTGTTAATGCTGTGCTCTCGTGGCATTAATCAAGCAAAATCCTAATACTAGGAACTTTTGTTTATTGCTGCCAAAGAGCTGAGCAGTTTTCAGCATCCAGGGAGAAAAACATCACTTGAGCTGCAAGATATAATTTCTCACTCAACCTGATGGTATGAGGAGACCCACCCCTGAATGGTGAAAGTTATGTATCCTCTGCAAAGCTGGGCACCCACTGCATGGTCTCCACCACCCTGTATCTTCTGAGGAGAAGCAAGCGAGAGGCTGCACAGTAGCGGCGGCAGAGTCACCCGAGCCTGCGCCGGCCTGGACTACAGTCTGTATATTGAACGATGTGGAGCTCACAGGTGCCTATGCATAGACCCCCAGCATCAGGCAACAGCAGCCTGATGTCTTTGTGTGAGGACCACGCTGCCTGTGTGCCAATTTCACATTGCATTAACCCTTCACGCGCTGCCACCGCACTCTCTGCAGTGCTGCCTCCTCTCAGAAAGTGCGGCGGAGCCACCGTCCTCTGAGTGAAACCAACCCCTAGTGTGAAATGGGATCAGGCATGCCGACACTATGCGCTACGCGCACGCCACATTCTGCCCACGCCCAGGGAGCAACCTTCAGCAAGGACAAGACTGCTCTGTGACTGCAGCTCCCAAGACAATAGAGAGAGACACTCCCATTTCATGATTGGGGTTGATTTCAACATGGAAAGCAGGACTTGAAGGGTCATTTCAAAACTTATTTTCCATAGGAACTTTTTTTTTTTAAATAATGCTCATATATCTTTTCTTATTATGGCTAGCATTTTTCCATCATAACCTTCCTGAAAGAACTTCCTCTTTAAGGCCATCAGCATCTTGGACCAGGTAACAACCTTTACAGTGACCAATACAATCGACAAAATTAATTTAACCCAGTGCAGGCACATGTTTAGTAGCTGCAATCTCTTTTCTGGGATTGCATTCAGCTTGGCCTGTCTGACTTTTAAATGCATCCATGAGCTGACTTCAATATATTCAAAAGAAGTTAATCCTACTCTATTCCACCACATGCTTTGTGGGTCTGGCGCCAATGTCGGGACCACTCTGCCAGTACATCGGTGAGAAATTGACACCTCCTCCCACTTAAAGAAATGACTGAAGTCTCACCTGTTTCATGAAGCGGCCTAATGCCTAGGTGATTGCGGTCTGTTCTACAGTGCAGGATTTAGATAAGCACCTAGAGCTCTCAAGAGACGCAGTGCCTCTATAGGAGTATGTCACAAAGCCGAGTAGGATGTGTCGCAGAAAGCCGTCTGGTGAGGGCGGAATAGCCTGAGCTGTTTTGATTTTTATTAATAAAATTATGGGGGCGGGGGGGGGGTAATTCTGTTTCTGGAAGGGATATCTGCTGATCAGATAACACTCCTTGCCGAAAATAATAAGGAAACCATGTACCTTGCTGTGACAGTCTACTGACATCCTCAGAAGTTGCCCTGCAGCGTTAAGAGGGCAGGTTCAATGGGCACACATACATTCCTAAACACGACTTGTGGAACCCAATGTTCCAACAGACAGAGGTGGTTTTCTAACCCTATGCACTTCTGGTTAAAAATACCATAATTATGCACCCCAAACGAAATATATGCTATGTCTGGAAATAAACTTGCGCAGCACTGGGCTATTAGGTGTACAGTTTGCTACATTGAATTAGCAGCAAGTTCACAGAAGGGGGAGGGGCTGCCCACACCTCTTGTATTAACATGAAAGGGTTGTACCCCTTAATTTTCGCGCTGATAATAAAGTACACAAAGGTTTTCAAGTTGTCATGCAAAGGATTTAATCAGTGATTTAGGTAGGTCAGCCTAAATAATTGATTAAATCCTTTACATGAAAACTTGAAAAACATTGTGTACCTTCTTATCATTGCAAGAATTATGGGGTCCAACCCATCCACCTTATTTTCAGCTTGGTGAAAAGTGATTCATTCATGATGGGTGATATTGAGCTGCTGGGCTGGCTGAATCTATGACAACTATGTGGATTCTTGGGGTTCAGCTTGGAAATGGTATTCAAAGGCAGTCCTGCCATTACAATGGCCACCTCTCTCAAGGTAGCTTGTTACTGGAGTCTATTTGGCATAGCGCCAGGTTTAGAGCTCACCTGAGTCCTGACACATGATAATGAAGCAGGTGATAAACTGCCTTGTCAAGAGTCTTGTAGAAAAGGTTGACCCTCTCTGGACACCACCCTGCCCGTTGGATGCAATTCCCAGATCAGGTAGCTCCCAAAGCAAGCCACTAATTGATATAGGAAAAAGAAAACACCAAAGGGGAAAAACCTACAACCTGGAACTGGAGGCAGTCTTGATGAGGGAATGATGGCGTCCGTCCAAATTATCAGTGAGCAGGAAAGTAGGAAATAGGAGTTGGAGGAAGGTAATTGCAACGTAACTCAGGATTCGAAACATAAAGAAGGAATCCAAGAAGGCAGCCAGGGAGGGGGAAGTGAGAGCAGAGAGGAACAAAGAACAAGAACTTTACCTGGAGCGTGCTGAGCTAGGCAAAGTGTACCGTAGCATTGAGACGTGGTGACCCTCTGTAGTAGACTTGTCTGTAGTTATTCCTGTGGATGCCGGTTCCGGAGATGTTAGCGCAGCGTTGCCTGGTGGGCGTACCCGCATGACATGATGGATATAGAATGTAGGCAAGGGGATAGTCCCCACGAGGCGCAATCTTGATGTGTAGCGAAATGATCATCAGATGAGGGGAAAGACTCCTGCGAGTCCAGATGGACCACAGTCTTTATTTCATGACAGAGTTCCCCTTCTGTGCCCTGAATTACCCAATTTCCCAGGATGTAGGCGATGGAATCGGCATACCAAGAGTGGAGCATGTATGTAAGAGCTAGGTTCCCAGGACCATTCGCTGGGAGGGTACCAAATACTGGAGTTGCCCCCTCCGATACAGAGAGTCACAGATCCGAACGACTTCATATTCAGGGTTCTGTTCAACTAGAAGCTGGTTGTACTTTGACAGACGAGGTAGAGCAATTAAATGGTTTCAGAAGGGAAACATAGAACACAGGATTCTCTTCCAGGACTGAGGCAATATTAGATGCTAGGCCACAGGATAGATTTTTTGTTGGATTTGAAATTTGCCAAAATACTTAGGAGATAACTTAGATGGGCATAGATGTCTCAGCAAGTATTTAGAAGAAATCAAAACTTGATCTGCAGGCCTCCCTTGGACCCATTTCCCCTTTCCTCCTACTCCCCTCTTTCCCATATTACCTGATGAGGTCTCTAGACAGGTTTGCTCTATGAAAGTCTCATCCAAACAGATGCTCCCCTGTTATTTCAGAACCATCAAGGACAACATTGCCTCCCTTGCTGCAGCCTTTGCTGATTTCTGCAATCACTTCTTTGTCACTGGCTCCTTCCCGCTACTCCTCAAGCACTCCTTTGTGCACCCTCTCCCCAAAAAGCCTTCTGCCGACCCCTCCTGTCTGGCTAACTACCACCCTATCTCCACAACCCCCTTCGTGGGTAAAATTTTGGAGAAGATGGCCATCTCCCAGGTTAACCACCACACTAAATCTGTTGGTTGTCTCCACGACTACCAGTCTGGCTTCAGAGCAGCCAGAGGCAAGGAAAACTGCACTTCTGAACACCTGTGAAGACTTGCTCTCTAATCTCGATTCCAACTCTCCCACCGTTCTCATCCTTTTTGACCTTTCCTCTGCCTTTGATACGGTCAATCATGCCACCCTTATAAATTGGGTCTGTTATACCCTTGGCATCACGAACCTGGCTCTGGAATGTTTGACCTCCTTCCTCCCTGACCAACCTTCCCAGGTTCAACAGGGCCCTTTTCTCTCCTCCATCCCACTCTCCCCTTGTGGTGTCCCTCAGGGCACTATCCTCTCGCCTCTCACAATAAAGTTTGGCGCTATTTTCTAACAGGGTTTGGTAGGTGGAGTAGGCTGTAATAACAAACCAACCGGTCTTTCTTTAGGCACTTTGTTCTGAGCACACAGCAAACATGTTTTGACATGCGGATTTCCAGAAAAGGTAATGGAAGGCCAGCAGAAATGTCTTTGAATGTTGTTCATTCTAGCTGTTATGCCTCTGTGTCCAGCTGGTAAGAAATCATGACAAAGATGCAAAACAGTGTTCTGAGTCTTTTCTGAGGGTAGATATAGGTGATGGTTTTTGAACAAAAGTCCTTGATTTTGTCTTCGTTTCGAGGGATTAGTAGTATCCAAATGCTGCCATACTGAAGATTTAAGTGTCTCATGATGTACTTGGTTCAAGAACGTATGAACGTGATAAATAAAGGTCTTGTCTTGAGCAGTCGTGGAATATGGTATGTTGGGTAAGCCCGGGTCCATATATTTATGTGACAAAGCATCACCAATTATGTTTTGAATTCCAGGAATGAAGTTAAGAAAAAACTGATACTGAGCAAAGAAAAATGGCCAACGGGCTTGTCTACTGTTACAGCATTCCATGGATTGCAAGCCCTGGAGATTTCAGTGATCTGCCCTGATTAGTACCAGATGAACAGCTCCTAGAAGAAGGTGACGACGTTCCGGGAAGGCCTGCCATATGGCCAGTAATACTTTCTCCAAAACAGAGTAGTGTCCTTTGCTAACATTCAATGTCCTAGAGAGGTATGCAATGGAATGTTCTTCATCATTCTCTTGCTGCTATTTTGGGACTGTCCAATGAACAATCTGAGGCATCTGTTTCCACAATTAAAGGTTTTGAAACGTCAAGCTGACATAGCATTGGAGCCCGTAAGAACACGTCTTTTAAGGTTTGAAAAGTGTGATCTGCAGCAGAGTACCAGTTAAAAGGAACCCTCTTTTTAATAAATGCGTGATAGGAATAGCGAGCTCTGAGAATCCAGGAATTTTCTATAGAAATTGCCAACCCAAGGAAACATTGAATCTGTTTCACAGAAGTAGGCTTTGGCCAGTTATAGTTATCCACGACTTTACAGGGATCCATTGTAATGTCAGACATATCCTAGGTATTGGATGGTGGAACAATTGAATTTACACTTCTCAGGTTTGGCCAATTAATGATTGTCCTGTAGTCTTGCGAGAACTTGTTGGACATGGCTGTGATGCTGCTTAAGAGAAGAACAACAAATCAGGATATCATCGAGATAAATGATGACAAACTGAAAAAGGATGTCAGAGAACACCCGATCCATGAACCATTGAAAAACTGCTTGGACGTTCATTAATTCAAATGGCATGACCAAATACTCGTAATACCCAAAGGGCGCCCGAAAAGCCATCTTCCATTCATCACCTGATCGTATACGGATCAGGTGAGAGGCCCGTCTGAGGTCCAACTTGGAAAATATCACAGCTCCGTGTAAGGCCTCTAGTATATCCACAATTGGGGGTAAGGAGTACTTATCAATAAGGTAACCTAGTTCAATCTGCAATAGTCCAAATACACTTGAAGTTTCTTTTTTAGCACAAAAAGACAAGGAACCCCCAGCAAGATATTTTGAAGCTTTTATCAGCCCATTTTGGAGCTGGATTTCCAGATATTCCTCCAGTGCTAGCTTTTCTGGGGATGATAGGTAAGCATCCTTCCAAAGTGGATGATGGCATCTGGTATTGTGTCTATGGCACAGTCCTCTGGCCTATGCGGTGGTAAATTCTTATCAAGGGATTCTGAGACGACATCATAAAATTCCTGCTACTCTGATGGAATCTGTTGGACATGAGATACCGAGATCTGCTGCTCTTCTGAAACTTCTGCAGAACACTGGAACTGAACTTCGGACTCTGTTAGAAAACAATGAGATACACAGAATTCGGATCCCAGGAACAGAGTGCCGGCTGACCAATTTTTGTAGAGATTGATGCGCTTTAACCATGGGTTGCCCACTACCACCAGATAATGGGCATCTTAATATTTTCTGTTTGTTCCACAATAGGGCCAGAAGGTAAGGGTTGACCATCAGTTCCTTCCACAGTCTGGATCATGTCTTTAGGTTGTCTGGGTATGTTATGTGATTGAGCCCAAGATTCGTCCATGAAAAACCCTGCAGCACTGCAGTCTACTAAAGCCAGAACTGATATTGGTTCTCTGGTATCTGGAACAATAAGCACCTTTAGCACCACTAAAGTGGTCTGAGCACTCGAACCAAGAGGTACAGGATGTTTTGAGCTTTCCTTTGTCTCCCGGTACCATGCTCCATCTAGGAACGGAAGCTGGCGTTTCTGGGGTGGTGCGATAGGACAATTCCTAACCAGATGGTTGAGGGATGCACAATACATGCAGAGTCTTTGCTCTACTCTACGACCTCCTTCTTCAGGTGTTAATGGCCCACAAGTCATTCCTAATTGCATAGGCTCAGGTTCTGAAGGAGTATTAAAACATGCACCTGAGATCATCTGAAATGTCTTTGGGAGAATCACACAATGGTCCTCATTACGAGTCCGGCGGTAACCGTGCAGGAAATTCCGGCAGGTTACCGCCGGACTCGTATTACCATTCTGCCTCTGTGATTGCCGGAATCACCGGGGCATTACAACCCCGGTGACCCGGTAATTCCGGAGGCGGAAATCGGTAAATCCCCATTCCCATGGAGTCCAATAGGACTCCATGGGGATGGGGACCATGGAAACACTGGCTCCGTCTATGACAGAGCTGGTATTTCGATGTCCGCCTGCAGGTGGGTGGTTTTAAACCCGCCAGGTCAGACCTGGCAGGAGTGACACCTCCCACCTGCAGGACTCTTAATCAGCCGGTCCGGAAAGAACGGTGGTGGCGGATTTCTCCGCTTGTCTTTCTTGTATTCGGTAGGCCATTTGCAGACCCAAGGAAAACATATTTGGAAAGTTGTCAGGTTGCAGTTCTCGAGCCACTTCATCTTTGATTTCTTCATTTAAACCCATTCTATACAGTGTAAAGGAAGCATTGTCTGACCAACCAGCTTCTTTGGCCAGCTGTTTACGTTTTGTGGTATATGTCATCAGGTTTGTGTGCCCTGATGGAAGTCAAGCAGTGACTCCTGTGCAGAAAACACTACATTAGGAGGATCAAACATAGTTTTGAAGGCAGTTATGAATGCTGCATAGTTATCCCATATCGGGTCACCTATGTGGCATAAAAAGGGTCTTGAAAGTTAAATGTATTGTGCAAGAAAGCAGGAACTGACTTAGCTTTTTAGGTGAACCATTATACTTGTCTAGAACCATACCTAGGGTAGGGTATTCCAGAGACAGTACATCTTTGCTCTAAACCATTTGTTTGGGAGCAGCTTTTTCTGCCTTGAGAGCATGTACTTCAGTGGTTAGCTCTTGCATGGCCCTGGCTAGGTCATGCATGGGATCCATGAAGGGCAAAGTTTGTTGTTTTTGTGGGCATCTCAAACTGTCGGGTTTAGAGCTCACCGAGTCCTGATGCGTGATGAGGAAGCAGGTGATATACTGTGTCGTGTCGCCTTCTCTGTCTAAAACGAGAGTCTCGTAGAAAAGGTTGTTCCTCTATGGACGCCACGCTGCCTGTTTGATGAAAATCCCAGGTCAGGTAGCTCCCAAAGCAAGCCTCCAATTGATGTAGGAAAAATAAAACGCTGAGGGGAAAACGTATGTGCTGGAACTGGTGGCCGTCCTGATGAGGGAATGATGGAGTCCGTCCAAATTAACAATGAGCAGGAAGGTATGAAGTAGGAGGTGGAGGCAGGTAATTACGACGTAACTCAGGAACAGGAACATGAAGCAATCCAAGAAGGGAGCCAGGGAGGGAGAAGTGTAAGCAGAAAGGAACAAAGAAAAAGAACTTTGCAAGGAGCGTGCTGAGCTAGGCAAAGGGTACCTTAGCATTGAGACATGGCAACCCGCTCTTGTTGTTTGTAGTTATACTCATGGATGCTGGTTCCGGAGATGTTAGCGTGGCTTCGCCTGTTGAGTGTGACTGCCCGCTATGATGGATATGGAATGTAGGGAAGGGGGTAGTCCACAGTAGGCACTGTCTTGGAATGTAGCGAAGTGGTCATCAAACGAGGGGAAAGTCTCTAGCAAAACCAGATGGTCCATGGTCGGTTTTTAATGACACAAAGGTAGGCAGAGCAAGGAGGCTGAATAGTGAAGCCCAGGAGAGAGCTTCAGTCCACATAGTGGTCTCACCATTTTGGATTTTGCTAGAGCTGCCAAATGTCCTTTCCCCCTCCCCACTTTCTGTAGACAAAGCAATCTGTGTATGACATTAGAAGGCAAAGGATATTTATTACAGCAGCCTGTATTGGACCCTTAAAAACAAGCCTAATCTTGACCAATCCGCTGTAGCATTTTGCCTATATAAGTAGGAGGGGTGACATTCTCCTTAGTTGATCGGGAGAACAGTATACTCCAAAGTCCTCTGCCGTGGAGGTGAAGATGGGGTGACCAAAGGAAGAGGAAAGCTCTTCTCCCTAACCATCCCAAGAGCGTATGTGGGATGGACCAGCTAGCCGAACAAGGCCAATTGCAACTGATCTACTGGTATCCTGGGCCTACACAATGGAGATTAGAGTGTGAGGAATTCGACCATCCACACAGCGGGTGTGCACTCACCTGGGCTTTTTTGATTTTTTAAAGAAATGGAATGATGGGAGGACTAACTTCAGAAAATGTGAGGGGCTAATACGCACACATTTTCCTATGCTCGCCGCACAACAAACACATAGTCATGAGTACTGTGGGTGGACACAGACTTCAGGCATAGTCCTCCTGCCATGTTCAGCTGGAATGTGACAGCCATGGGTACATCAAAGCCTCCCAGGAAGGGGGAAGGCAACATCTTCCTCCTGCCATGGCCAGCCTATTTAAATATCAAAGGCTCAATGGGTACGCCCTGTCTATTGTCAAAGTTCTACTGATGGCAGCGCATACTGATGAGAGTTAATTGAAACAGATCTATGAGGAGCCTGATCGTAGAACTGACAAAAGGGGACAGGAAACCAACACCTCTTTGATATGCACTGTGTCAACTTGAAGCTAGCTCCCACCCCCTCTGTATGAAGGGCAGTGAATTTCATGTCTGGGCCAACTGTTTACAGAAGGCAACCCCTGCAGGGGTCCACCTTTCAGAGGGAAGAAGTATGTGATTTGGTGGAGACGGAAAGTCTGTTCTCGCCATAACTTGAAGGGAAACCACAGAGAGCTCAATTAACCAGAGTGACACTTTGATCCACAACAGGCAGGAAGATGGGTGGGACTTAGTAGTACATGTTTTCAGCTCTTAGCGTTCCTGTTGCAAAGCACTATGGTTATGACCTCATGCATAACAGAACATTGTTGGTGGGGACCCAGGATTGGGTCATTAATGTAGGCTTAGCATTCATTTCATCATAATACAATTACACAACACATTCAAATCTACTGTCTTTAGTCAGCAATTGCAAAATAACACCCCTCGATTCCTTAAAATCCACCAAGAATAACAATTAATCTAAAATCATCATTATTACATATTTTAAATCCATTAAAATGAACATAATAAAAGTAACATGATTATGCCTCTGGGAGTCCGTAGATGGTCCTCCTACCTCTTATTGGTGGGTGAAAGTGCGGGAGTTGTTGGGGAAAGAGAAACTCGCAGCAATGGCAGAGGGGAAGATGCCTATGTTTTCACGTACTTGGAGGCCATTCTTGGACTATGCGGCAGACCGGGAGCAAATGTTTCTTCAGCCAATGCTCTCGAAATATCTTATGAAGCCATGACTGTTGGCAACTTGTTCTTCCCTTTTTTTTCCACTTTCTTTTCTTTCTTCTCTCGTTCCCCTTCTCCTTCTCTTCCCTACCTCGCGTTCCCTTCCCTTTCCCATACCTATCTCTTACCTTTCACCCGTTGGATGATCGGCGGGGATAAGAAAATTACTTGTCGATTCCTCAGGGTTGCCACAGACTTTGTGTTGTGTGTCCGATGCATTTGACCACCTGGCCGTGCAAGTGGCCATCTTAAGGGTATTAGTTCGGAATTTAGCTCGAGCATATGCAGGTGCCACACCAGCTAGCTATGGCTCAAGGCCCTCTGACTGCTTTAACATTATGTACGGGGCGCCCGTCCTCAATGCAGCACATGCCCTCTTCATTTTCCTGATGGTAGCCCCATGACATTTTGCTTTAACCATCGCTTTAGTGCTGGGTAACAGCCCCACACGGTTAGACCAGATAATAACCAGGTCCATTTCCTCAAGCCCTTTATGGATAAGCCTGAGCCATGCAAGTGAACCTGGTACAGGTATGTTCTACAAGCTGACAGTAACTTTTCTGTACTTTGCAAGTTCTGGGATACTCCACAAGCTAGCCCAATATAACAATTGGTTGTTTGCTATTACTTCACCAATGGGCTTAAGGTCGCATTCCCATCACAAACAAGCCATTGGGGCACCATTGGATTGGATGAGTAAAGACTGCAGAAAGTCATTATCGGCTATATTCAGGGTATCACTAAATATTATCCCCACCAAAAATATCGCTGTATATATGGTCATCTGGAACGGCCATAGGCAATATTTTTGGGGAGATAATTTGGGGGGTTTCTGGGAGCGGGTGTTGCAGGGGTGTGCCCCCCACCTTTAAAAATAATGCGGGAGTTGCAGGGGAGTCCCCCGCAGGTTCCATGCCTTAATATTGCTGCATAAATATGGCAATATTTTTTGCAGGGATATTAACACATGGAACCATATCAAGCTGAGCAGATTTGCAATGGCCCCACAGCTCAGCCCCATGTTTATCTGCCGCCCAGCCCTGAGCTCTATATAGTTTTAAAGCAGGGGAAATAGCACCTCTGCCATGTCTGTTGTAAAAACAACACACTCCACCGCTATATTTTTCTACGGTTGCCACCGCCTTAGCGTGACGAGCCGCCCAAGTGATATCTTCCGAGAACGTGATCCCCAAGTAATCACAATAACACACCTGTTCTAGGACACACTGCAATCCTCAACTTAATTTTCTTACATCGTTTTTGTGTAAATACCATTACCTTAGTTTTTTTTCTAGTTTAAGCACCATTGAGAGTTCTTGACATTTCTCAACGCAGATTTTCAAATTATGCCTCAAACCCATGGGGGTAGTGGATAGCAGCACTGACTCGTCGGCATAAAAAAGAGATGGGAATGTGTCCCTGTCAAACCTGGGGGAATCAAGACCGGAGGCCAACAATTCCTCTACAATTAAACTGATATACAGGCAGAATATGAGGTGGGCCAGCACACATCCCTGGCGGAACCGTCTCTCCACTGCAAAGGTGTCAGTAGTCTCCCCGTCCAACCCCCATCTCACTGATGCGCTATTCTTAGTGTAGAGAGATTGAATATTAGCTAAAACGGACGCTAGGACGCCCTTCTTTCTGAGCACTGACCAAAGTTTACAGCGAGAAACGCTATCAAACGCAGTGCATAGATCTACAAATATTGCATACATTTTAACATACTGCAAGGAGACATATTTGGCCAGGATTGCACTGAACCTGAAACATTGGTCATTTGTACTGATGCCGGGCTGGCACCCCGCTTGGAGGTGATTTAATAATGTTACCCTCAAGAGTCCATTGTTGTAGGCGAGTTAACAATACCTTAGCAAAAACCTTCCACACAGTTTCCAATAGTGCGATGGGTCTGTAATTCCCTGGATTTTTATTATCGCCCTTCTTGTACAATGGTATGATAATGGCATCACGCTAAGATTGTGGGACAGACCCTGTCTCAGCAACAAAATCGAACACACGTCTCAACAGAGGGGCACATACTCGCGGCTCGTCCTTGAGCAAATCAATAGGAACTCTGTCGGGCCCTGAGGCCTTCCCACAGCCTGGTCCAATAATGGCCTCTTGCAACTCAATAACTAAAAATATGGCACGGTCCCCGCCACGATGCTCGATAATATATTGCTGGGGTTGGTCTTACGACTCGCCCTGCCCTATTGTATAGAGCAAACTAAAATGTCGATACCACTCTTTCAGAGCGATATGGTTGGAAACAGGGCCCACTGATCTAGATTCATTACCGCCAACTAATTTCCAGGAGTGTTTCTGATCACCATTCACACTACAGGATAACAATTAATTACATTTATTTTTAATATATTGTGCTTCTTTGGATGCCACCACTGCCTTATACTTAGCCCGAAGAATCCTTAGGTAGGGCTTATCAATCAAAACTGTGGACTTCATTATAAGTTTGCCTACCGGCACCGTTGTTACCGGACCGCACACTACGAGTCAGCGGGTGGGTGCCGTCCGAGCCGCCAGGGTCATAACTAGCGGCGGAACGGCAGCGGCTCGCAGACTTACACGGAAGCAGCGGCCCTGTTGCACACGGTGCCGGTGCTTCCGTGCTCCCCATTCCCATTGAGTCCTCTGGGACTCAATGGGAATGGGGATTTACATTTTCCGGCGTCTGACTTTACGGACCGCCAGGGCTGTAATGCCCCAGTGTCTCCTTGAAGTCAGGCGCCGAAAAAATGTGTAAGTCTGGCGGCAGCCTGCCGGTTTTACCGTATTCATCAAACCAGCTCCTGTTACCCAGGTTATGTTTTCTAATTTTTCCCGCTGGTTTGACACAAAATGAGACAAGGACTTTATCATTTCAATAAATCCATTCTCTGATGTTCTCATCCAACCTACTTTCTGGCTGTGTTCTCTGCCTGGCCTCCTCCTCTCTTCATCTCTTCTCCTCTGCTCCCATTTCCCTGTTTCACCTCCTTTTTTCTGCCGGCTCTCTCCTGCCACCTGCCTTTACCGACAGCAACCTCTCATACTTTCCAAATCCTGACACCCACACTCCTCCCCAAATTCTCATTCCTTGTATGAGGGCCTAGCTGCTGTGGCTTGGCCATTCCATTGAGAAGTGTGGACTCCTGTTGTCCCTGATACCGCGGCGCGTTGTGACTTCACCTGATTGTGATTGTTTTCTGTGGTGTCCCACTGTGCAGGGACTGAGCCGAAGCGATGCCTGGTCATCATTTGGTTTGTGGTTGGAATGCCTTTGAGGTGACCCCCATCATATCCTCCCCCCAGGGAGGTCAGATGCTGCAGTTCGTCTGTTTCAGGCACTTCCAGCACAACACAACTAGAGTCTACCCATTCCAGTTAGGGCAATTTATGTATTTCCTCATCTCAGCAGCCACCCAAAGTGACAGTGTCTTTCAAACTCACGAGGGCAGAGCCTCATACCGGACATGGTGAGACCACTTAACGAGGAAGCTATCGGGTACGCAGTTTTCCTGACAGCCCCCTCGCCTGCTGTAAACCTGGGACTAGATGGATTGGTCTGAGGATCCTCCGTCAACCCTCTCAAGGCCCAACATCACACGGTGGGTGGCGGCAGTTGTCCCCTGCAACACCCCCCCCCCCAATGCCTAACAGGCAGGGGACTTTATTTCAGTAGTCAGTCATTCAAAGAGTGATGTGAGACAGTAGAGGCTCTCCAGGTGCAACACCTACAAAATGTGCTTCATCTTTTTATAGGGCAGAAACATCCAAGTTATGCAACCATTTTGGCACAAACTAAGTCCTGGCTGAGCCATCAGCATGGCAGGGACCCTTGAATCCTCTGCAGTCTGGGGAACCTGCTGCCCCCTGTCCTGGGGGTGTCTCTTGCTTCTCTGAAATAAATTATTGCAAAGAAAGAAATTATTTATTTTTTAACTGAACAGCAATGGAAACGGCTTCTTTCTGAAGTCAAAGAGACTTCAGAAGATTTATTTCTATTCCGACTGCTCTACGCATGTTCATGATGTATGTTTTTATGTATGCATGCATGCAAGGGTGTGTACATGTGTTATGTAGTGTATGATGTTTGGGTGGCTGGGTGCACAGGTGTATGAGAGGGTGTGTGCTGAGGGTGTATGGTGATTGGTTGGACGTGTGAATGAACGAGTGAATGGTGTGTGCTTGTGTTTAGTGCTGGTCCGAGGAACTGATTTTGGGGGCTGGATGATGGTTGTGGGGAAGGCGTAGGGACGTGGTGGGAGGAATGGGGAATGGTAGTGGGGAGAGGCAGCAGGTGGGAGTTGGGGGGCTCACTAAAAGATAATTTGTAAAGAGTATCCATGATAAAGCAAGCATGATATGTGTTATTGGTGTCTAGACTGGCATTTTGGTGCAACCAGTCTAGTCATTTCTTACTGTGGTGTGACATTTTTTACTGGGCAGCTATAAGAAAGTAATTATAATAGTTCTTTTATAACGTGCTTAAAATCAGCAAGTGATTTCTAAGCGCGGAATCGGGATACAACCCCTTTGTTGCGCTGCATTGACTTGCTTCCAAGACAAACGCATGGCCCCTGAGCTATCCCTCATTCCATAAGTAAGCATGATAAGTGCTATTATGTGGCTAGACTTGCATGTTGGTGCAGCCAGTTTAGCCATGTCTGACTGTGGCATGGCATTTATTGCTGGGCATCATCAAGTGTAAAGCCAACCTGCTAAGTGTTATTATGGGCCCAGACTGGCCACATTGTGCAGCCAGTTTGGACATGTTTTCTTATTGTGGCATTGCATTTTTAATGGCAAAGCATTACATTAATTAAAGCATTAATGATCCTGTACACTGTTGGTGACTTGCGTATATTGGATTTTAGATTTGAAGTTGCCTAACAAAACCAATTGAAAACTGTTTGGCTTTTTACCCAATTTTTCTCAGAAAATGTGCAGCATAATTCTCCATTTTAATCCATCATTCATTATTATCCCCTTTGGTTGGTTCAGGCTACCTTGCTATGCTCGGTCACTGTGGCATATTTGTGGGAAATGCTTACACACATTCAATTAAAATATTCACCAACCACCACTTGAAAATCGGTATGCATGTGTGCATGCAAAGCCAACCCAGTGAATGTTATTACATAGGGGGAAGGTTTGAGGTGAGCACTTTATAGCAGAAAGGGGCAGGCAGACCGGACATTTTCTGTAGCAGGGTATGTTTTACTCACATAAGGGGCAAGGCCACTATGATGTCCATTCTTACATGGTGGTCGGAAGCATTTGCGCAGCCAAAGAGGAAATGTTTCCGTACTAAAGCATTGCATGCTTTACTGGCGTTGAGGGCAAAGTCAACATGAAGAGTATTCTTACATGCTGGTGCGGGAGTTGGGCAGCATTTGTGCACCCAGCGATAACATGTTTTCTTCCTGTGGCTGGACATTTTTACTGACATTAAGGACAAAACCAACAAGAGAATGTTTGTACATGGGAATACTGGCAAATACTGGAAGAGCCAGCAGGAACTGGTTTTCTTATGGTAGCATTAATGTGTGTACTATTACTGGGAATGCACAGAGTTTGGGTGTCCAGAGCCAGGCACACCTCCTTCTTTCCATGCTAGGTGAAAGATTTAAGGTTTGATTAGAACTCATATTTATATCTTTCTCTTAGTGCAGTGCGCAGTGTGCCCCTGCAGCAGCATGCTCTTCATGCGTATTGCAGATGCGTGGTGGTCCAGGCTGGCCTGCAGTGTGGCGCAGCCTGTGCTTTGTTGCCGAGCTTCGGGCGGGGCGGTCACAGCATAGCTCGCGGGGGGTGGCGACATTTTGTGTGTTACGACACTGGGCAGAGCTAGAAGAAAATAAATCTTTTGCTGCTTTTCTGGTTTCCTACACAGAGGTTGCTGACCAAGGGCACAGAGCAAATGGGAGGAACCACCCTGGCATTAGAGAAGGGTCTCTGGGCCTTTGATCAATTTAGAAAAAATTTCAGAGTGGCACCTGCCAGGACCAGGTGTTCAAAGAAGGGAAAGGAGGGTCTAGATAAAGAGATGAGTGAGAAAGAAAGAAATGGCAAGTAGGGGAGCATAGACCGAGAAGAGAGATGGAGCGTGAGAGGCCGATAGTCCGAGAGGAGTCATTCGAGAGATAGACATGCCAGAAGAGAAAGAAACAGCCAGGCACAGAGAGAAGAGGGGTGAGATGGAGATCAAGAGAGAGAGAATGGTGTTAGTGAGAGAGATGGAGACTGGGGGCCCACGAGCCAGACAGAGAGGTGGGATTCAGAGTGAGAGGTAGCGATTATTGACAGATTCGTAGGAGATTGAGAAGCACAGTTGAAGAGAGAGAGAGAGAGAGAGATTTGCAAGGGAGAAAAAGAAAAAGGGTGTTGAGAGCTATAAAGCGAATGTGAGAGCTATGTGGGGGTTGGGCGAGAGATGTGTATGCTGATGATGAGAGAGAGTGAGAGAGCCAGAAGAGGGATGGGGAGGGAGAGACTGGGAAAGTGTAAGCGAGTTGTGCACGGATCCGCCAGAAACATCCTCTAGTTTGCACAGGCACATCAAGGCAGTCATTTTCTCTGATAGACGTGGAGAAAATATAGATTCATTGCGGTAACCTGAGCCAGTCTAGGAGAGACCAGATTACACACAAGAAATGCTTCATAAAGTTTAGGCTTTTAGAGGGACATTTTAAACGCATACCTCTCTGAGAAGACTGCTAAACACTCAGTACTTCCAGACGCCCATGCAAGTGGGGTAGTCCACTAAACATCTTCTGTGCCCTGTCTGAGCCCCCCCGCCCCTCTTGTACCTGTTATCCCATTCACTTATGTTGGACTTGTATTTTTGAAAGAAAACGTTTCCAACGCTAGTTTTTTATTTCAGGGTGCCCTGAAGCAAACCATTTTATTTGTTGATGTTACACATAAATTAGAATACATCAAATAAATCCATAACTTTAATGGGAAGAGACATTACACACAGATCAGCCACCTAATAGTATGCACTTAAAGAGACAGCATACTTTTAAGTACAAGGGACATCACTCGCAGCTCAGCTTAAAATAAGATGTAGTCAGAGACAGTATTTACCAGCAGAGACGTTGCTCATTGCTTAGCTAGTTCCTTTTTAACTTCTGTCAGCACAATGGAATCATTGCATTTCAAACAAGGTGGTTAACAAGCCAAGAACAACTTTGTGAATGAAACCTGGGATACAATACTCATAGGAAGGGTCACAAAAAGGTTGGGTTATTAGTGGGGATATATCCACATAAATCTAAACACTGATTAAAAGAAATCAACGGGTGGCTTTAAGCTTATGAAAGTTCTTCCTGTCGGGTGTGGCTTGGGAGCTGCAGCGCACCGATGTAACAGCATGAGGCTCATGGCTGACCTGCCAATCCAGAGGATGGATCCGTTCCCTTCACCCTAATTGGCAGAAAACGACAGTGGCTTACAGTACGCCCCCCCCCTCCCGTTAGTGGGGCATTTTGTTGCTGTGGTTGGTGGCATTTGGTGGACTGATTGCGGGCCCATCCCCCATGTGGAGACTGTCAAGTTGGCCACTGGTTGTTGATCACTGTGAGCGGAGAGTGACATGCTTGACTGCACTGGGGAACTCAACGTGGCACATGCGTGAATGAGGTACGTCTGCTGCTCCACACCTAGAGACATAGTTGGACTGCAGTGCAATGAGAAGAGGAACATTCGGCAGCGCTTCCGCTCCTCACTGAGAGATTGGATTTCTGATGAGCCGGGTGACCAAGCAGGTCTACAGTATGGAGAGAAAGGTTTGCCCAGGCTGAGCTGTGGGAATCTGCTGGGGGAAACTGAATGCTGCTACTACATGTAGCGTGTCCTGTACTGGATCATTGAGGTGGGGAGCCAGGAAGCAGGTCGTCGGCTGGGAGGAGGGGCTCAGTCAGCTAAGCCTCTCTTGGCCTAGATGACTTCTGGCTAGTGATTTCCAGAGCTAGGGATGTTCAGGAGCAGAAAGAGCATCCCTAGTCCTTCCTCTGTTGGCTGTCCATCCTCCAGGGCCTTCAAAAGTCAAACATGTGCTGCCTGAAGCATTGAGAGACTCTTGGTCTTCTAGAAAGAGGACAGAAGGTACCACGCAAGTTCGAGTGAATCCGACTTGCTGCAGAAGCAGGAAGAATCCAGTGGTGGTGTGACCTCTCCGAAGTGGACCGTATGGTCCATAAAACACACTGAGACAGCTGCAGCAATGACTCATTGGAGTCGTAAAGATAGAAGAGGAGAAAAACAGGAATATGCCTTTAACACCTGTGGAACCAACAGTATCCGAAGACCCCGGGAAGAACCAGTATCACTCCCCAGTGAAGATACAGGTAACAGGAGTTTATGGGAAAGCTGGGTTGGGTCCAGGGAACCCAAGTAGTCCCAAATAGTCAAATTTTCCTCAGGAGTGATCTCCCACCATCACAGCAGTGATACCCAGAGAACCAAGAGTCAGGTCTTCTTCGGAAGTGATCTCCCACATCACAGTGGTGATACCCAAAGAACTAAGAGTCAAGTATTCCTCACAAGTGAGCTTGCTGATGACAGTAGTGATATCCAAAGAAACAAGAGTGAAGTATTCCTCTGGAATGATCTCCCTTGTCGCAGTAGTGATACCCATAGAACCAAGAGTCATGTATTCCTCAGGAGTGCTCTTCATTGTCACAATAGTGATAGCCACAGAACCAAGAGTCATGTTTTCTTTGGGAGTGATCTCCCTCACCACAGTAGTGATGCCCAAGAAAGAAAGAGACAGATATATCTAGGGAGTAATCTCCCTCATCACAGTGGTGATATTCCAGAGACCTAGAGTCAAGAAAGTCAAAGGAGTAATCTTGCTGATTACAGGAGTAGTCTGCAAAATAAAGAGTGCATCAGGAGTGATCTCCTTCGTCACAGTGGTGACAAGAAAAACTATTAATCTCAAGAGTGCCTCAGAGTGAATTCCCTCATACCAAAATGACCAAAAACCGTCAGGGAGTAATCTCCCAAATAGTCAAGACATAAAAAGTGCTGATAAAGTGTCAACAATAAGAAGAACAGTTGGACAGGGTTCGGAATTAAGACTGGATAAACAGGAGATCAAAGCAGTTCCCGGTATCCAGCATTAACCAGTGACCAGGGGCTACCACTGAGGAGCCAGGAGCTAGTATACAGTGTTCCACAAATCTAACTTCCACATAAAATGCAAACATATAATTTTTCCCATTATTTATTGCCCTTTAAGCTTTAAATGTTTCATATATGTGTCCTAATGTTTATGTATAGATTGTCCTAAATGCACAGAGATATATTCACATAGATGTGTTTTTGCAGCATCAGGAGCCAAAAGTAGCTCCTGGTACCTGTTGGTGTCAAGCTAACCAGACACTTCTAGACTACAAGCAGGAGCTAATTAGCTCCCAGGACCCCTCAATTTCGATCCCTGACCTAACTATGTCATTCCCAGATCCTTGGGAGGACGTAGAGAGACTTTTAAAGACTTGTACAAAGGATTATCAAGGAATAGTCTTCCAAAACCCTTCCAGATAGACTAGGAGAAGGGAGTCATTCTTCTGGTCAAGGCCAGTCTGCAGCCGCCCGTCCAGTCTCGCTCACCGAACTGCCTGCCGTCTGATATCCGCAGCTGTCTTCCATCTTCAACTCTGTCCCAGAAGCTGCAAATCACCCAGAAACCGACTCTACATTGTCGAGCAGCAAGAACTTCAACAAGCGCAATGTACGTTGTGGGTCTGTCCCCCTGGCCCTTCTCTGAAGGTCCCTAGTGACGTTTTACGACCTATAGCTCCGTTTGTGCTGAAACCAAGTATCCTTGAACTATTGGGATTAATTACTTTACCAACTACCCTCCTGTCAGTATCCAGAGTGCATCCCTTTTCCTTCTTGAAGCTGTCAGTCCTCTTCCCAGCGCGGGTTGTATTTTGTAGTGTGCTAGAACTGTCTGTTGAATAATAACAAAGTCAATTTATTTTATACAACCTTGACTGGACAGTCCCTTTTTATCATTGGGAAATTGCATTTTCGCTGTGTTGCAACTAACCAACGATCCACGACCTGTCAGAGATGAGCCTACTTTTCTGTATACGTTACCAAAAACAAACAGATGCACACCGTGGAGACTGTGGTCCAGCATGGGAGAGTCACAAGCAAAATAAGGCAGTGCACCCAAGGGAGAGGGTAATTCCCACTGAGTCACACTATGCGACTTACTCCCAATGCTTGACATTGCACTTCTCATGTGTGAGGCTCCTGCACAATGAGTGTGAGGCTCCTGCACAATGAGTATGAATGTGCTCCCTTGGCTAAGTTTGCACTTCCCTTGTGTGAGGCTCCTGCACAATGAGTCTGAATGTGCTCCTATGCCAGAGTTTGCACTTCCCTTGTGTGAGGCTCCTGCCCAATGAGTGTGCATGTGCTCCCATGCTTCAGAATGCACTCCCCTTGTGTGTGGCTCCTTCACAATGAGTATGTATGTACTCCCATGCTTGAGATTGCACTTCCATTGTGAGAGGCTCCTGCCCAATGAGCGTGAATGTGCTCCCATGCTTGAGATTGCACTTCCATTATGAGAGGCTCCTGCACAATGAGTGTGAATGTGCTCCTATGCCAGAGTTTGCACTTCCCTTGTGTGAGGCTCCTGCCCAATGATTGTGAATGTGCTCCCATGCTTGAGATTGCACTTCCCTTGTGTGAGGCTCCTGCACAATGAGGGTGATCAATGTTGTGAGACTCTCACCCCACTCAGAGAGACCACATTGAGGCCTGAAACCTATGAGCTATGAGGAAGACTGTGTTGTAATGTGAGACGTGTGCTCATGTAGTGAGACTCTAGTGAGGGGTTTCAAGTTCTCACCCAAAATATGGGACTGTTCTACAGAGTGCGAGACTCTCACCCAGTGAATGAGGCTGTGCTCCTCGCTGTAAGACTCACATAAGTGATTGAGACTGTTCTTCCAGTGGTGCGTTTCACACCCAACAGGAGAGCGGGCTCCCAAAAAGAGTCTGAATGTGCTCCTATGCCAGAGTTTGCACTTCCCTTGTGTGAGGCTCGTGCCCAATGAGTGTGCATGTGCTCCCATGCTTCAGAATGCACTCCCCTTGTGTGTGGCTCCTTCACAATGAGTATGTATGTACTCCCATGCTTGAGATTGCACTTCCATTGTGAGAGGCTCCTGCCCAATGAGCGTGAATGTGCTCCCATGCTTGAGATTGCACTTCCATTATGAGAGGCTCCTGCACAATGAGTGTGAATGTGCTCCTATGCCAGAGTTTGCACTTCCCTTGTGTGAGGCTCCTGCCCAATGATTGTGAATGTGCTCCCATGCTTGAGATTGCACTTCCCTTGTGTGAGGCTCCTGCACAATGAGGGTGATCAATGTTGTGAGACTCTCACCCCACTCAGAGAGACCACATTGAGGCCTGAAACCTATGAGCTATGAGGAAGACTGTGTTGTAATGTGAGACGTGTGCTCATGTAGTGAGACTCTAGTGAGGGGTTTCAAGTTCTCACCCAAAATATGGGACTGTTCTACAGAGTGCGAGACTCTCACCCAGTGAATGAGGCTGTGCTCCTCGCTGTAAGACTCACATAAGTGATTGAGACTGTTCTTCCAGTGGTGCGTTTCACACCCAACAGGAGAGCGGGCTCCCAAAAAGAGACTTGCACCCATTGGTTGAAACTGTTCTCCCACTGGTGCAATTCACATGCAACAAATGAAACTGTGATTCCCGAAGTGAGACTCGCACCCATTGAATCAGACTATGCTCTAAGGTGCAACACGTACAACCAGTGACTTGTGAAATCTGACCCTCACACCCAATTGGCTGACACTGCTCTGACGTGCAAAACTCCAACCTTTGAGTGAGGCCAAAAGAGTTAGGTAAGATATGTGTTATAAAGGAGCTAAAAACTGTTGCCATGTTGATGTTATCAAATGGATATGTTTGTAATGTCTTTATGTACTCTGAAAGCCATAATAACCTAAAAACCTATAGTGAAATGGTGTGTGAAACATGCACCCATTAGTCTGTCCTCCAATGAGTGGGACTTGCACCCAATGTGTGAGACTCTCCTCCTACATTTAGGCTTCACCCTACAATAATCCGCACAGGCTCGGGGAGTCTAGAGGTCTGGGAGTCAAAACAAGGAAAGAAAGGTTGGAGAGAGCCCAAACACAACACTCTTGTGTAAGCACTTGTGAAATGCCATAGCACAGGGGTTTGTACCATTTGGCTCTCCATATGCTTTGGACTAAGCCTGCCCAGATCCCTCTTCATTGGCTATTCTGGCTAGGGCTGATGGGAGTTGTAGTCCAAAATATCTGGAGAGCCAAAGGTTGCAGACCCCTGCCAGAGCAGGACAGCTGCCATAATGTGTGGAGTGTTTTTTCCGGTCAGTAGCTTCAGCAACAAACCCATTTACTCCACAGCCTTGTGCCTACCTCAGGGAGTACAGCTCTCCTCAGTGGGCCATAGTGATGGCTCAGCAATCCTGATGGACAGGAATTATATGGCAAGGTATTCTGTGCAAATTGATGGAAGGACAGGCCATTTGCAGCACAGTAACTGATTGACGTGGGATCCATGCATAGGAAGTGATGGGCAGGTATTCAGTGATCCTGTGCTCTGAGAGGGCTGGACTTCTTGGCAACAGTAACTGATGGGATGGCCAAGAAGTATGAGGGCAGAAACCATTGGCTGGCCACAGCATTCAACAGGAAAGCATTGCATGCACAGTAGCTATATCGGATGATGGGCAGGCAATATTTCGACGCTCACTGGTGAGCGGGCACGCATATGCACAGGTCTTCCGTGGTACAGTAACTGATGGGCAGATAATCTGCGCATGGGACCTGGTGGCCAGGGTTTATGTTCTTAATTGAGACTCTGGAATTGTGTAGCATAGTATCATACTGGCAAGTATTCTCTGCACGTTTATTGGTGATCAGACCTCTTGTGGCACAGTAAATCATAGATAGGGTTGTAAAGGTGAACAGTTCTTCTACGGTGCAAGAACTGGTGGGCAGGCATTTTCTGAAAAGAAACTGGTGGGCAGGCATTTTCTGACTAGAAACTGGTGGGCAGGCATTTTCTGACTAGAATCTTTTGGGCAGGTATTATTTGCATATAACCTGCTGGGCAGGGACTATGTGCAAATAAATACAGGTAGTATCTGCATAGGAACAGGTGGGCAGGTAGTATGGGCATAGAAGTGGGTGGACCAGTATTATGTGCATAGAGTCTGGTGGGCAGGCATTATGTGCATTTGCTAAGTTACTGAGAGACTTGTCGGAAGCAGACAACGCTTAGTGCGAGCTGCGAGTGTTCAGACGTGCACAACGTTTTGAGGTCCTTTCCTCGTGGTTCACCGCTCGCCTCGCAGCAAGAGTGATCTGAGGGGGGTGACCCCGGTGTAGACCTGTGTGTTGACACAAAGCTCAGAGCTCCTCAGAAGAGTGAGGAGTGCCTCCCCTAATAAGGGGGGGGAGAAGCCCAGTCCCTGGAGGGTTGCATAGTCATTAGCCACAAGCACGCAATGCCTGCATAACCGGTGGTAAATTAAGGTTGGATAGCGCTCACTGACTGCGGGGTTCCATACCCATGGGGCCCTTTGAACTCAGTTCCTTTCTACCAGTTTCCATAAGTAGGGAAAAGTTCCCGCTATATGCTGATCAACTCATGTTCGGAGTGCCAGTAGAGTGCTGTTAGCACTGACAGGAAGGCTGCTTGTTGGATTTTTGTTGCTACATGGACCCCTGATTGTGCAATACTTACCTCGCGCCAGCGAGTGCCTCGCGAGGCCGTGATGCGGTGAGTGGGAGTTACACTACATTGTGCGAGTACCATCTTATTTGTACCTGTTTATTCAAATTGTACCAGTTTGTGATGCGCTAGCACCTAAGAATGAAAACAGCTAAACAAAGAAATGATGGGCTCAGAAGTAACTCAGCACGAGCAAGTGAACTCTCACGTAGGCCTTTGATGACCAGCCACCAGCAACATGGTGCTCTCCTTCCTTAGACGGACAGATTCCAATCCTCAAAACCAGGCAGTACCATCATATCTCAGACACTTTTGAATGGTACATATAGGCAAGTAACATTGAGGCGCCCGATGGACAAATGAGTTATAGGGCCGGATTCTCAAGCGGTAAAGTCTTCTATACCCTCATTGATACTAGGTATTATTTTTTAAAATACTTGGAATCGCACCTCACCATCTGAGCATGACCACCAGTGAAACCCAAGATGGCCACTCTACAGAAAGAGACAGTTTGTTTTCTACTTTAAATCGGGCAAATGGTGGTTTCCATCAAGCTATACTTGATTGTTGGATCCTGGACCATCTGTGGATCACATGTCCTTGATGCCTGGTGGAACTGAACCAAATCCATTGGCTTTCTTGGAACACCTGTGGGTATCACTCTTTTCTGTATAATCCTATTGGCTGTTCTTATTTACTTACTATTGATGTTTTTTTTTCTCCAAGAAACCTGGGTTACAGGAATCTTCTGAATTGATGGTTTCAGTGTGATTGGTCGCTCTGCTTCTGTCCAGGAAAGAGGCCGCCTCATTGGGATTTAGATTGGTTTTACCTCTGCCATATGTTTTGTGTGCGGTTTTGGATGATCCTATATTCCCGGGAAACAAATGTTTTATCATTCATTTGTTTTGTCTCTCCTGGACAGAAGAAAAATTGTAAAATCCAGCACTTGGTTGAAAATTTCTTTTAGCGCCTGCTTCAATTATGGCAAGGTAAAAAGGTGATAATTGCAGGAGATTTTCACGCTAATTGTAATCCCCTTCTATTGACATTTCCTCTGGTTATCTTTCCACTCTCTATTCCTCAAACGCAGAGTTAGTGAATCGTAGGGGGAGATCGAGGGTGGGTCCTGTTAATGGAAGAATACGATCTTAAGTGCCTCAATGGTAAGGGTCAGGTTCCCACTAAATTGGCCAAGACATGAATGAATGGAAAGGCTTCTACGTGTATTGATTACGTCTTTGTTGAGGCTACTCATTGGGAAGGGTATACTCCCATACAAATTGCTTTTAATCCACTTAGTGATCATGCATCATTAAAATGGACACAGTCCTTGCTAGGATCCCGTGGACATAGTAGGCTGCATACACATGTAGAGGTTAACTCCCAAGGAAACCAGATTATCTGGTCCACTGCAAATCTTAAAAGATCACTCTATATACTTGTGCGATGGCATCCGAGCCGGTTGCACTTCTGGCGGCTCATCAGTGGGACATATGTTCAATAATGATGGTGTTTGCAAGTAATTTAAATTTGCTTTCATCTCGTACCTGCCACCCAAGATCAAATATCTCTGTACTCGATGTAGCTATATATTTAAGAAAGAAGATGTAGCGTAAAACTGTTGGGGGAGTTAAAATGTGTCCCCTTTTTGCTAAGGAGGAAAGGAAAACAAAATTGGTCCAGCTCGCAACCAGTTATAAAAACTGGATTAGGCAACACAGGAACTTATTAAATAATGCAAACTGGAAGTTAATGTTCTCCGTTCTTTGGGGGAATGATAGTAAAATATTTTGGGCTGGTTAAAGGTGGTTTTTGGCAACCTCTTCTGTTCATGAATGTAACACCTTAGCCGAATCTGCCTTGTCTGTGTATCTCCAGGAGTTTTATTTTTATCAAACTATAAATGGTTTCACTCATTCTAACCTTCAACCTACGGGATTTATAATGAAAGGTTTTTTGATTGAGGAGATAGTGGAGGTGATTGTTAAGTTAAAAGCCTCCCGGTCCTCTGGGCCCGACATGATCTCAAATATAGTGATCAAATCAAATCCCAATTATTGGGCAATTTTGCTGAAGGCCTTGTTTGATCGGATTATACTTTCAGGAGAAATACCATCTAGTTGGATGGAATCCATCCTGCTCTCTGAATTTAAGAAAGGAGATAGGATGGACCCCTCCAACTACCGTTTATTGGCAATGCTGGATACAAGTGCCAAGATGTTCTCTTCTCTCCTTCCTCGGAAACTGAAAAGATGGGTGGATGAGAAAAATCTGTTAAAGAAATATCAAACTGGTCTTAGAGGTGGATGTAGCACAGGCCATAATGTATGTGCTCTCCAGTGTGATGCAGAAGAGCTATATAAAAGACCTGAACGCTAGCTATATCCATGCTTTATTGATCATGCTAAAGCATTTGATTGTGTGTCCAGACCTATATTGTGGAAAAAGCTATCGGGATGGGGTTTAGAACATTGATTAATATGTCTATTGCAATTGCTCTATTCTGAGATGACCGTCTCTGTTACGATGAACCAAGCGGGCGATCTGTCCCACCCTCTCCAGACAAATCAGGGTTGAAGGCGGGGTGCATTTTGGCACCCCTGCTATTTAATATCTATGTCTCGGATATGGGTGAGGCTCTTAGCAGATGTCGTAACAATCCCCCTAAGCTAGGTAACAAACTTTGTAGTTGGTTAGCATATGCTGATGATACAGTGCTCCTCGACCTCACCCCCATTGGACTCCACATTCGTTGAATGCTTTGTATGACTTTGCCGTAGTGAACAACTTGAAGATAAATGTGTCAGAATCAAAAATCCTGATTATATGGGCGAGGTCCAGGAACAAACCAACATTTTCCTGGAGGCTGGCGAATGAGGCTTTGGAGATCGTGGGGAGTTGCATCTATTTCGGTCGTCCAATTAAATCACATCCATCTTGCCAATTCCTGGGTGCATATATTATTCCATGCACCATGAGGAAGCGGAAAGTCTTCAAGAAATTAATCTCCAGTAAAGGGGGATTTAACAATCAAAGCGCTCCTTACCATCTATTGTAAAAGCATAATTCTGGCTATTTTGTATGGTCTAGAGGTAATGCCGATTGAGAGAAAAAACTTGTGCTCAATATTGGGGGTTTCCAATCCGGTTCCAGTAACAACCCTACGATTGGAGCTACATTAATTAAAATCACTATGAATTTTTCTGCACACAAAATTGTATTTCAAGTTAATCTCCACTGGTGGTGAAGGAGATACTTTACTGGGTCTGATGGCCATATATTTGGAGGGGGTTCAAATAGGTTTGTTCAGAATCTGCAGCATATGGCAACCACACATCTAAAAGAGATTGGTCTGACTTTGGATTCCGCTCTTAGTTCTCCCAACACACATCTTATCTTAAAAAACAAGACACGTGAATGGGACTTGCGTGTCGATTTAGATACCTTCCACACCAAAAGAGATATAGGGGGTCATTCCGAGGTTGGAGGTAAGGGATTACCGGCGCCTGTAAGGGCACCGATAGCGGTAATCCCTTACCTCCGTATTCCGAGTTCCCTTTGCTTTTAGCAGGAGTAAATTACGGGACCCGCAAAGTGACCTTGGAGTAAATTACGGCACCATAATTTACGGTGCCATAATTACCTCCTTCCCCATTCCCATTGAGCCCTATGGGGGCAGAAATGGGGGTGGGGAAGGGCTATGGTGAATGAGGAATTACCGGTCCATCCAACCTTGGAATGGACCGGTAATTACTCCATTCACCATGCCGGTATTCCATGGAGTAAATAGCTCCATGGTTGCCAACCATGGAGCTATTTACTCCATGGTGTAGTCCTAACTCGGAATGAGGGCCATAGCGATTACTGCAAACAGGATTTTAGGGCACGTTAACCCTCTATCTATCTGACAAAATATACCCCTTAAAGTTATGGAGATTCAGAATGTATCTCCTCTTTAATATTCTTCCAACGTTTCAATACCTTGGGGCTTGGAGAGGGATACAAGCGGAAGAAAGATGTTGTCGGTTATGCCATCGGGCATCGAATCCGCTCGCCCATCTATTAACCCAATGTCCAAGGTTATTACAGTCCTATCCAAAGAGCTACATGAAATGTGTAGCAGCAGAGGACGCAATCCAATCAGGGCAATTCTGGGCTACTATGTTTAGTGCAAATCCCTTGGTGATTGTTGCTGCAGCATTTAATGTGTGGAGAGAAGTTCTGATATTGCTTGATGTGTAATACATGGCATATCAAATGACATTATATTAAGGGGGAAGCAAATGCTTTTCTTCTTTTTTCCTTAAGATAATGTGTAGTTTTATGAATGTTTAAAATTGATCATTTGGATTTTGTTGTTTTTCAATAATTCATTGGATTGTAGTTATTATTTGTACATGTTTTAAGCTGTGTTAAAATATTTTCTTCTTTTGCACAAAAGGTTAATTATTTAGCCAAAATGAGCCATGGTACATTTTATTTTAATGATTTGCATAGAAACTGCTGCCCAGGCATTAAATGCATAGAAACTGCTGGTCAAATTGCACGAGCAAAGAAACTGCTGAGTGGATACTGGGCCTCATTACGACCCAGGCGGTAAGTTACCGCCTGGGCCGTGACCTTACCACCATGGCGTAAACTACGTTTACGCCATGGTGGTTGGCGGACTTACCGCCCCATTCCGACCTTGGCGGGGCGGTAAGTCCCCAATCCCCATTTACCCTTCCCCATTCCCATTTTTGCCCCATAGGGCATAATGGGAGTGGGGAAGGCGTTAATTACGCCACCGTAAATTACGGTGGCGTAATTAACTCCATGGTCCCTTAGCGCCATGGATTTTAACACCTGCTAAAAGCAGGTGTTAAAAGCACCATGGCGCTAGGGGACCTCGTACTCAGGCGGTAAGGGTCGGCGCTGTTAACGCTGCCGTAAACCCCTTACCGCCTGAGTTGTAATGAGGCCCATTGTTTGCCTAGAAACTGGTGAGTTGGTACGCAAGTACTAAGTGCATAGAAACCTGTATGCAGGGATTATGTGCATAGACAGTGGTGTGCATGTAGTGTTTAAAAAGAAACTGGTGGTATGAGCATAGAAACTCGTGGACGTGCATTATATGCATATAAACTGGCGGGAAGGCATAATTTGCATAGAAAATGGTGGGTACATATGCATAGAAATCGCTGGGCAAGTGATAAGTGCTTAGAAACTGGTGAGTTGGTATGTGCATGGAAACTGCTGGGCAGTCAGTGTCTGCATAGACACTTATGGGCAGACATTATGTGCATAGAAACTGGTGGGCAGGCACTGTGTGCCTAGAAACCAGTATGCAGATGTTATGTGCATAGAAACGGGTGTGCAGGCATTATGCACATATGCACTAGCATGCAGGAATTATATGCATAGAAATTGGCGAGTGGGCATTATGGATGTATTGTCATTTGTACGAAGCTGAAATGTTCAAGGGAGAAAAGACTGAAAGTTATTATACCGAAATCCACTTTCGGTTTTCTCTCTACCAAACATTTCAGACTATCCCCTTGCCCCCCCTCACCTCCATACGTACCTGTGGGCGGCACACCTCCCTGTGTGCCGCCGTCTCCAGCATCCTTCTGCAACGCCGGTTCCCTTCACTTGCTTGTATGGGAACCGGCGTCGCAGAGTCTGCCTTTCCTTTTTTTTCTTTTTACTTTATTTAGACGGTACAGGGGACACGCCCGCAACCCTCTCACATTACAGTGAAGAAAGGTGCGGGGGACACACCTGCAGCCCCCGCTGCCCTTCTTCACTGTAATGGTTTGTATGGCATATTTGTTCGAGATTTTCGTATAGCCTAAATTCGGTCAAATATGCCAAAAAGCTTTTTCTCTTAAGTCTTTTGGGGGTGATTCTAGCATTCTGCGCATATAAACCATCATGCAAGTGTTAAGTGCATAGAAACTGGTGGGCCAGCATCATGTGAATAGAAACTGTCATTCATGATGCAGGTTCTAGGGTGAAAAGAAACTGGTGGATTGGTGTTATTTTCATAGCAACTCAAGGGCAGGCCTTTTGTGGACCTGACGGGTTGGCAGTCCATGCTCATAAAATGGTGATTAATAATTCTGTGGCCCACTAACTAGTGGACAAGCCTTCTGACGCAAGGATGGATGCTAGAGTTATATCTAGCAGAGTAACTGATGGGCAGACGTTCGGGCGCAGAGTAGGGTCTTGAGGGAACACTCTGAACTGGTGACAGGCATGTTGGGGGGGAGTGTGCAGGCAAAGGTCAACCTTTAGGCAAATCTCTCAATGGAAGCTGTGATGCAGATAGTCGCCAGCAATCGCATCCCTGTATTGTGTCTGCCCAATACTATACAGCAATTTAAAAAAACAAGGATGGGACACATAATGATTGCGCCAACTGTCCGTTTTTAAGAATTCAAAGTTTGAAACAGTCAGGTGTTCAAAAAATGAAAACTCTTTAATTAAGACATCAATAGTTTCCAAATCATCAAAAATATGTTACTGCCTCAACACGTGTTTCTCCACTATACTTCTAGTGGATCATCAGGAGGTATTGTTTTACAATTATCTAAAGAAAAAGAAAAACAAATAATACACTGTTCCAAAAAGTGGGATAGAGCATATCCTTAGCAACGCAGAGAGGAGCTAGTCTCCTGTCCTAAGGGACCATTGCATAAACAGCAGTGTTTCATAATTGCTCACCCTTTGTTGTGAATAGGCAAGGTTAATTTGTTTGTAAATTGTCTTCTTATGTGAAGATTCCTATTTATTCTGGTGTTTCCTATAGGTAAAACAAGTGCATCTTTATGAGGTCTCATGTCCTTGTGATACTGTTATATTGAGCAGAATAGAGATGCAAATGGGAATTCATAGTTATTTAACTATTGAATACTCTTTTGGTTTACCTTTGCGTCTTGTTGCCCCGGGATGCAATTGTCCTTGTGGATTTTCTCAGAACGCCATCCTGCTGAAAGGATCGGCATTCCAAAATGGCCACCATTTTATTTACCAACACGATTGCATCATTATGCATTTTAACGTGATGATGTCATCGTGTTGGAAAAGGGCCGCAAAATATCGAAAAAAATATGGTATTGTGCCTTATGGAAGTTGGTGATTGAGAGAATACTTGAGAATAGAAGGGGAACATTGGATACATAACAGTTTGAAAGATACAATATGACAAAAGGTGAAAGTAAAGTTAATAAGTTTTTGCAAACAAGATTGGTGGTTGCCATTTTGAAGATATATCTGGGTTTACACAAGGGCTTAATGGCAAAAGTGCTTGGAGGCAAGTCAAATTGCCTGGTTCCTTATCCTGATAGGGGTCCAAAACTGGGGCAATCCATTCAGTTCAATTTGCAGTATTCATTCAATCTGCATGTAAGGTTTAAGGGAACAGTGTTTTTCAAAGAAAGTTTCAAAGAAAACTGGACATTGCACTGTCTTGGTTGAGGCTGGTCACACAAACGTCCATGATGTTGATCCATCTCGCTTTTCTTCTGCGAAGCAACTCTTTTCTGCCTCCTCTTGGAGGTGATTCCACTTTTTCAATTCCAAAGAAGGTGATTGCTTATAGTTTTTCAGTAGGATGAACTGTGTGGAAGTGATTTGCCAAGAGATATTTGAAGTCCTTGTTGTTAATCACTCATAAGCGTTCCATTATCCTTAGTTTTAGAGCATGTATCATGCTTCCTATGTATAGTTTGTTCTATGTGCACTGGATCCCGTATGTAACATATTTGGTATTGCAGTTGATGAAATGTTTAATCTTGATTTGTTTGCCTGATGGTGGTTAAATACAGTATTTTCCATTATACATTTGTTTTTTTGTTGATTTGAGGAAGGTAGGGCTTATGAGATTTTTGATAGTTGGCGCCTTCCGATATGTAATGGCTGGTGTGGTATTGAGGTATTTTGTCAAGTCTTGGTTTAATTATACAATATTCCAATTTCTTCTGAGGATTTTGTTTATCTCTTGGGTGTGCGAACAGTTGGTAGTAATTAATCTTACTTTTTGTGTGGTTGTGTTAGACTCTTTGGTTCCTCTGTTCCCAAGCAGGTCTGTTCTTGCCTTCTTTTTGACTTAAGTCATGATCTTTTTAAGGGATTTTTGGTTATAAACTCTTGGCTTGAAATTTTCTATTGACTGTTCTGCATTTTTCAGAAAATCCTCATCGTTGCTACAGTTTCTCTTAATTCTGAGAAGTTCTCCATATGGTTTATTTTTGATTATGTGTTTGGGGTGGTTGCTCTTTGCATGAAGAATGCTATTCCCTGCTGTTTGTTTTAAAAATAAGGTTGTTTGAATAGTATTATTGTCCATGTAGAGTTCCTGGTCTAAGAAATTAATTCCCTCAGTGCTTTCATTCATAGTGAACTTGATGTTAGAGGTATTGGTGTTCAAGGTTTTGACATATTGTATGAGGGATCCTTTGTCGCCATCCTATATCATTTGGATATCATCTATATAACATACCCAGTATATGATGTTTTGTTTGTCTGTAAATGCTGGGTGTTTCCAGGTGTGCTCAGTTTCAAAGAATCCCATGAAGAGGTTTGCATATGAGCGGGCAAATTTTGCTCCCATAGTGGTTGCTTGTTTTTGTTTATAAATCTGCTAATTGAAGCAGAAGATGTTGTTATTAAGAGTAAATGTCAGCATAGATATAAGCATATTATTGTGAGTAAGGTAAGAGATTAATCTTGTTTTTAGAAAGAATTCTGTTGTCTGGACACCTTTTTGGTGTTCGATGATTGTATAGAGCAATGTTACGTCCAAGTGTTATCAACCTAAAGTTAGTTTCCCAGTTTATGTTTTCCAACTGTTGGATGACATGTTTTGTGTCTTTAATGAATGAGGATATGTTTGAAGCAAGTGGTTGCAAATGTAGATCAATATATTGTGAGATCCTCTCAGTGATAGATCCTATTCCATTGATTATTGGTCTACACGGCGGAAAAGTCTTACTTTTCTTATGTATTTTAGGAACAAGGTAAATTGTTGACATGATTGGGAATTGTACCTTTTAGGTATCAAAACTCATCTTCCGTTAATAGTCCTCCTTCATACCATGTTTTACTCATTTGGTGCCATTCTTCTAGTAGGTCTGATAGCGTATTTTGGTTTAGTTTTGTGTAGCATTTTGGATCTCTTAGGTGGCGTTCTGCTTCTCTGAGATAATCCTCTCTTTCCATGATAACTATTTTGCCACCTTTGTTGGCCATTTTAATAATGATGTCTGGTCTGTTACTTCAGGATCCAGGAGTACCAATTTCTCTTTCTTTGCAAGATTATGCTGTATTCTTGATTTCTTGTTGGATCATTTTTCCTGAGGTTTTTACCTACTGCTTGTTGAAAGAGGTCTATAACGATACCCATAGGAAAGACTGGGGTAAAGTTTGAGCAAGGTTTAAGAGTTGTTTCTTCTGAAAGGTTCCATACAATTCCTAGTTCTTATGTACGTTTTTGGATCGAATATTCTTTCTTTAGGTCTTGTAGATTCTGCCACTGATAGTGACATGCATGAATTCCTGGCACAAGAACTCAGATAAAAATATTCTCCTAACAATTTAATTGTGATTGTTTTATTAAATTGCATTTTGTATTTTCATGTCGGGATGGATGTAATTCCCCACCACTCCCCTGCCCCAGGCACATGAGCTATAGTGGTAGGTATTTGTTCTGGGGTATGATTTTTTTCAGAGGGGCACAGTGTCTCATGCAGCCTCTCACCTGCATCCCATATTTCTGCCCACTTTCCAGTATTCCCTTGTGCTTTGCTGGAAGCACTCAGGGTTCCCAGCGCATTCCTCTTGCAGAAATGGCGGCCATGGAATGGGAGAAGGGGCTGCATGTAGTTCCCTTCTTCCTTGTCTGTGGTGGCCCTCTTGGTTTGTAGTTTTTTCAAGTTGAGAAACCGCAAACATGCCATTTCTCAATTTTGGAAAAAAACTATAAGGCACCCTGGTAAAAAGTATTCTGGGATAGCTAATAGCAATAAACCCTTCTGGGGGTAAGAGGGGTCATTACCAGGTTTGGTAATGCCACAGGGCTAATGTTGTGGTAATGCCCCGTCACAGCTAGCCGGATGGCTTTAAGAATGGCATATCAGAACCCTCTCTGATACCTGTAACTTCTCAGATGATATTGGTTGGAAAATGTGATTTAAAGTGTAGGATTGGCTGCTCATGTTATGTTATCCAACATGTATACTGTGCCATCACCACCATGTCATATTGTGACCCCTGGCAGTGTGTCACCAGACCTTATGGTAAATGTAATATAAGTTAAAATTGGGCAGGGCCCCTCCATATGATATTGTCATAACTGGGCTAATGCCCTCCCAACCTTTGTGTTTTGGTACTGGCCTGACTGTACCTCCCAAAAGTGACCAATGGCTTCCTCACATAACATGGCTGTTAAACAGGATCTCATATTATGCCTCCTTTATTGTATATATTGGCCTAAACAAAGTTGCTCTGCAAAGAAATCCGCATTGCAAGGTCCCGATCTTAGATCGACCTAGCCGCCATTTTGGGAACATCCGCCATTTTGATTTCCACCTCAAAGTCATTCTGTATTCTAAAATGGTGGACAGTGTTCTCCTGTTCGTAACCTTAGCTGTCCTGACCTTTACACAGGTTAATGCCTAAACTGCCTGTAGACTAAATGTTTGGGTCGTTTAATAAGACCATGTCCTATGTTTGACCTGAAGATCAAAGGGTTACTCACACCAACAAGTCTGATCCACGGGCATACGTTGAATACAATGTTTTTTAAATACTGAATGCGAGCACTTGTTGAACTACATTGTATAAAACATATACCAAGGCTTAATGTGAAATTCTAAGATACACTGTTGCCATTGTAACTTGTTGTTTTATAAACTAGATGTAATCCATATGCATATAGTCGGTCTAACTAGAGGCGACCTCGGCGCGAACCCTAGTTCGAGAATGATTGACTTGCAGAGGGGCTGGACATTGAGATGAGAATTGTATAAAAGATGTGAATATGTAGACGTCCAGTACCTCTCACTTCTCAAACCGAAAGGGCTGGTACTCGCTGTGATGTACTGAGGGCCAGAGAGGTATTTGATACTTTGTTTCTTTGTAAAACTGTACAGTTATTTGAATAAAGATCCGAGAATCTTTATAAGCCTGTGTTTGGTGTAATTCCTTTTGGGGTGCTCGATATTTTCTTTTGCTTTTACAGATGGCGGCCGAAAAGGGACCCTCAAGATTGATGCCAGCTCGTTCAAGGTTGACGCGGCTATCGGACCGGGATCGGACGGTGTAAAAGGGGGCCCCTTTCTTGGATGAGACGCGACACCTCAGCAGCGCTGCACGACCCGATCCCTGGACGGTGAGCCCGCGGTCCGAGTCGGCATCTTGACGATGGTCCATATATCGAGGCGGGCAGATTTACCGAAATCACCAACCACAAGGCACCTTAGTTAGAAAAATGTGTATTCCAATTGGACCTCCTTAGGATTTGATCAGGTGAGTTGTGACCCGATTCTTAAGTATCCTGATAATTTGTTTTGGCGCATTGCACTCGCAAGTACAATTATTGACCCGGTAACACCAGTATTCTGACATGCCTGGGAAATTGTCTGGCTGCTTCAGGGCGTTATTCTGCAGTGACAGAAAATCTTTGGAATTTGGCCGACCGGCACCAATGGAGGGGTCACCGGCGTGTACCATCTACTGTAAGCACGGCATTGGTAGTATAGTATTTAACAATATTTGGCACAGACAAACTAGACATGCTTCCGAACTTCAGTGGCCAATTAATGGTAGTTTTGAATACTTAGAATCTATATTATTGAAGAAGAAGGCTAGACCTGCAGCATTCGATGTATTACAAAATTGGAAGAAAGGAGCTATGCAGCAGCTTAAGAGTAAAGAAAAGCATGTGCGCCGTCATATGACGAACGCCGAAAAAGTGTTCTTATATGACCAGAGTAAACAGTCTGAGTCAGTTAGGAATATGGATAGGGATTTCTCACTTGGTATCCAGAAAATGTATCCTTCTAAAGACTTTCATGTATCTGATGAATTTATCGATAAACTGTTAAATGAACGAAGACCTGGTGCCACTGCGCCACCTCCGATTGTTCCTCTTCCTGCTGTCATTCCTCCTCCTATTGCTCCTCTTAACGTTCCTTTTCCTCCCGTTGTTCCTCCCCTTGTCGCTGCTCCTCCACCTGATCCTCCATCTTTGCCTACTGTTACGGGTCCGGTGGGCTTGCCTGCCGCACCAGCGACAGTACCTCTGCATCCGGATGTTCAAAATCTGCCTACTCTCCCTCTTTCAAGTGGTCCTACACTGCTTGTAGTAGATCAGGGATTGGGATTGAGGGTTGTTACTCGTAATACTGTATCTTCAGAGAAAAAGCGTGAGTTAACTGCGTGGGCTAAGCATTGCATGGAGAAGGGTGACCAAGCTGACATTCTTGCCACACTTTATAATTTAGACAATTTTCCTGAGAAAAGCGTTTTTATTGAGGGATTAGGAATTCATTTATGTGTAATGTGGAACAGACTATGTGATATAGATCTCCCACAGGGGTTAAGGGATGTGAATACTTTAGCATTTTCTAGAGATACTGCGGAGAAGGTACATGAGCATCTTGAGAGGGTTTTTGGGTATAGAAAGGAATTGGAAGGGCTAAAGAATGAAGATGTAGATGGTGATAGCTTGGATGTTATGTTCGTGCAGAAACGGTTTTCTCCTTGTCGAAAATCAATAAATAAGGAAGCACAAATTTGTACGAAAGATGCGATTAGGTGGATCTCAGATACATCGATAGCTCCTTTTGAAGTATATGACACGTATAGTCAGTATACCCCAGAAATGCAGAGGAAAGTGATACAGGTAATGGTAGAGTACCTACAGGATGAGTGTGTAAAAAAGAAATATTTGTTGTCCCGCAGAGTTATTGAGTATTTATAAGAGGGCTTTTTCGTTTGACACTTATTGAGCTGTTTTAGCGCTCGATTTGGCTCTGTTGCTTAGTAAGCGTTTGGAGTTGCCTACTTCTCAGTTGCCAATGGGAGAGGTCCCTCCGACATTTGTCCCAAAAGAAGAGATTCCGGCTAATGTTACAGCAGGTACTGCTGCTCAAGAAATTACTGCACAATATGTGTCGCAGTTCGTTCACGTCCCGTTCTCAAGACAGGAAGTGAACACCATTAAATAGTCTATGCCCGATATTAGAAAGAATCCAACAGGGTTCTACAAAGAAATATAATCTGTTTTACAATCCTCAGTATTCACCTTAAGTGATATTGATTTGTTGTTTCCCGTACTCCTGCCCATTGATTTGTGGAAACAGATTAGGACTATAGATGATGTACCAGGTTTAGGAGATTCATGGGATACTATGATTAGACTTGATAGAGAAAGACCAGCTGGTGAGAGACCATCACAGGTAATACTAACTTTACCTGACAGAATAGTTACAAAATTGAAGACTATGATTCCTGAAAGAAGGATTATTTGGGACAAGTTTACGGCCTGTGTCCAAGGGAAATCTGAGGGGCTACCAAGTTTTTTAACCGGTTCGAACAAGTATTTTCAGATTACAGTGGGCAGTTAAGCACAGAGTTTGGGAAAAGGTTATTCGTGAACAAATTTTAACGTGGATTGCTGCCTGACATCAAGTCACAGACCATGTCCTCCGAGAGCGCTTGGTAAGCGAAGTCTCAGTCAGAAGTACTACACATGGCCCAGTACCATGAGAATCGTGTCAATAACGAAAAGGAAAGAGTTGAAAAGAGAAAAGGTGACTTAAAGACAAAAGTACTATTGCAGCAAATTGTTAGAGGCACTAGAGAGGGTAATTCGCAATTTAGAGGTCAGTACGTTCCACAAGGAAATGCGCCCTTGGGTCCTGCAAACATTAACCAGTGTGCTTATTGCAGACAAGAGGGTCATTGGCGTGCAAAATGCCCGATTCTCCAGCAGAGGTCAAATAACACATTTGGGAATATGGGTAGACGATCCAGAGGCCGCCCAGGGTAGGGGGTCCTGGTAGAGGTCAGTTTTCACAAGATTCACAGCAACCTTTTTCGCAGGACAATCAGGCATCGAGTGTGGATAATAGAAACATTTTTGACCATCCTTCTGCTGCTTACCTCTCTGAAGAACTTCCTTTCAATGACATTCTGTTTCGCTAGGATTGCCCGAAACAGGGTTTGGAACCAACGCCTATTCCCGTTAATCAGAAAGGTCCCTACGTTGAAATGTTAGTGGGTAATAGGAAACATCTATTTTTGATAGATACAGGGGCACAGAAGTGTTCCATTGACCATTCGCGGGTTCAAAACATTCCACTGTCAGGGCAAACTAATGTTTCTGTAGGGTTTTCTGGCACACCAGTCGTCTGTCCGGTTTCTTCGCCGGTATCTATTTCTTTGGGTCCATTTACGGACCACTGTCCATTCCTTTTGACCACGAATTGTGGGGAGAATTTGTTGGGGTTGAATCTGTTGAAGAAATTAAATGCAGTAATTAATTGTTCTTCTGATGGAGTGCGTTTGACGATTTCACCACAGCAACTTTCAATCTCTCAATTCTTGACCAGACCATTGCCGCCGGAATTTAGAGATGTTCCGGAGTGTTTGTGGGCAATTGACGACAATGATGTCCATGTTTTGCAAATTGAGTCAGTTAAGATTGTTTTGAAACATGGAGTGAAGTTGCCACGCATTCCCCAATATAAGATCTCGGTCGATGGTGAGCAAGCTTTGAAATGCATTGTCTCCGTTTTTGTGCATCGAGGGGTGATTGAGGAAATTGCAGGTAGTTTGTGCAATAGTCCGATTTTGCCCGTGTACAAAAAAGGCGATAATGCAATTCCCATCTGTTTTATTATTGATCTACCTGATCTACGTGCCATTAATAAGATTGTTGCTCCACAATTTCCTATTGTGCCTGATGTGACAACAATATTGACCATGATCCCGGCTTCAGCTACTTACTTTAGTGTTGTGGATCTAAAGAACGCCTTCTTTAGTATCCCTATATATAAGGACAGTAGATACTTGCTCGCGTTCACCGTAGGGGACGCTCGTTTACTTTTACCAGTGCACCGCAAGGTTACACGGAAAGTCCTAGCATCTATAGTAGGGCTTTGAAAGAGCGGCTCGATACCCTTGAGTTGCCCTCTACTTGTACACTGCTTCAATATGTTGACGACCTGCTTTTAGCTGCTGACTCAGAGAGTGCTTGTAAGGAGGGCACTGTGTTGTTGATTATTCATTTGGCTAAACATGGACATAAAGCTTTGCTTAAAGCATGTCAGTATTGTCGACACGAGGTCACCTATTTAGGCCATCTCCTGTCAAAGGAGGGAAGAAGGTTGACGCCGGAATGGATAAAAATAATTTCTAGCATGTCTGTCCCAAATACACAGAAGGAAGTTAGAGCCTTGATAGGTATGACTTCTTACTGTAGGCAATGGATCCCGAATTTCTCCTTAGTGATTAAACCAATGTTGGCTTTGACGAAGAAGAGCATTTCTTCGCCATAGCCGTGGAACTTGGAACACCAGCAAGCATTTGATCTGCTCAAGACTGCATTGCGCTCGGCACCAGTTTTGGGCACACCAAACTATGAAAAGGCCTTCGTGTTGTATGTGCATGAATGTGATGGATGTGCTTTGGCTGTGTTAACGCAGGAACATGGAGGGAAGAATAGGCCGTGCGGCTACTTTTCTTCCGCCCTTGATCCTGTAGCATGTGCTTTGCCAAGATGTTTGAAAGCTGTCGCTGCTGCTGCTGCGTCCGTTAAACAGAGCCAGGGAATGGTCCTAGCCCATGCTTTAACCCAGATGGTACCTCACTCTGTAGATGTTCTATTAAACGGGACACAAATACAACATCTCACCTCTGCACGATTAACGAGATACGAATTGATCTTGTTTGCACCGCACATTCAAATAAAGAGCTGTTGTGTCCTTAATCCGGCTGAACTTACGTTTCCCGCAAGGTATTGCTTGCAGTGACGAAGAGTCACATGACTGCCTTTACACTACAGAGCAAGAGACGAAAGGCAGAATCGATCTGAAAGATACTCCTTTGAATAAGCCACAAGAGGAGCTGTTTTGTGATGGCTCCTGTTCCAAACGAGGGCCCTGGCCACAGCATACGGCCAGGTGACTGGGTCCTTACGAAAGCATTCGAGCGATCCTCTTGCCTCGCACCTCATTGGCGGGGCCCACATCAGATCCTCCTGGTCACACAGACGGCGGTGTGGGTAGTAGGAAAGAAGAATTGGATCCACGCGTCACACATCAAGAGGATTCCACACCCTGTGCCACACGCTACAGAAGATACAGAACCCCTCACCAGTACTGAAACCAACGATCACGAAGCAGTAAACAGTATTGAGAGTGCATCAGAGACTCTCCCTGAGCCCGTGAGGCCAGGGAAACAGCCATTTCATTTCACACTCTCCAACAGTTTTGTCTTTTCAATTTGTTCCGGATCTTGCATCAGATCCTGCTTTGGATTCGTCGCTTCCAAAGGGAAGTGACATGTTTTCGCAGATCACTCAGTATCAGGGATCACAAGGTACGATCTGCGTCTGAGGAAATAGACTTACTGCACGGTTCGCTGTGCCTTCAAAGAAAAGTCATCAAGGGCTTGCCTTTTTGGCCCGATCATCTGTGTAGAAGGGGATTCTGTTGGCTAGGGTTTGTGAAAGGACTAAGAAGACGCTTGGCCTGGAGGTCGCCAGCAAAAAAACATTGGTGTAAATCATTTGAAGAACAATGCCTGCAACCACTCCCGCTCGTGCGGAAAAAATAAGAGACTGTGTGACCCGCTACATTCAAATGCGTGGGCCCCGAAAACATATTGTTGCTTAGTGATAATGTTGATTGGTTTTACAATAGTCATTGCCTTAGGATTTTGGTATCTGGAAGAAATACATTTGCTCGAAAATGTGTTACCTACTGAAAATGTACCCACTGTTTCTACTCCATTCGTGCATCTGCACACTCTATCTCCTATAGACTCTCACCACAGACAGAGTTGCCAGAACAACACTCTGCTACCCATTATGAATGCTACACATGCCATTTTTAATAGGTCCAACTGTTGGGTTTGTTCACATTTACCGCAACACGGGGATAAGGGGCTGGGTTGGTATATTCATCCTTTACCTTTGACAACTGCTTGCTATGCTTCTCTTAGAGCATTATTCTTTGGCCGATGAAACAATAGCATCTCAGGGAACTTTGATGGGACGAATTTGAACGATTTTGAAAGACGTGTTCTGACGCCCCTAGTATGCTCAATTTTTGCAAATTGGAGCAAGCCAAACGTTGCTTCTATTAGGTCTTCTGACAGATTGTCCCATCCTTTTTAATCTTCGATTTCTTTTTAGATGGCTCCTATTGGCAATAGGGATGCCACGCCTCCTTCTTATACTGTTAACCACAGCCATGATTCAGTTTCTTCCTGTATACAGAGGAATGGTACTCAGTCAATAGGTGATTTTAAAGGTTGCGCCAACGTTGCAAATTTGACTAGTGGGAACAGACCTTTGTATGTAGGCGAACCTGTCTACTTTGTTTGCGGTAATGTAGCATTTCCATGATTACCCAGGGATTGGCAGGGAACTTGTTATTTAGGGATTCTGTTACCCGGATATTCATTGGTAGCACTATAGAAATTTCAAAGGCTCGTCCACGGCGGGACGAGAATGGCGATACTTCAGCACAAGTTCTGGGCGATGTAGCTAAATCCTTTGTGCCATTTTGGGGGCAGTTACTGAACTCAGAAGACATCAGGAGACTAGCTACAGTACTGGAGAGGACCATCAACCGCACCACTGACATACTCTATAATATGACTCTAGAACAGAAAGCAATAAGGTTAGTGGCACTTCAGAACCGGATGGCATTAGATGTCATCCTGGCTGAACGTAGTGGGGTATGTAAATTAGTGGGGTCCGCTTGCTGCGTTTTCATGCCAGATTCCTCCCCAACGATCTTTAGAGCAATCCAAAATCTGCATGTCCTTAGTTCAGAAGTGCATGTTCCCGAGGGACACTGGGAACTTAGCGCTTGGTTCTGGGACCTCCTATGATCTTGGGGATGGAAGTTACTTTCGGTCTTGATGATTATTGTAGGTATTCTGTTGTTTCTTTGCTGCTGTATAAAATGTCTTCCTGGTATATGTTGGATGGTAGGAGGATGTTGTGCAGAAGCGATGGGTGTATTAGGGCACAAAGTATGCACCCCAGAGAAGATCTCCAATGAATTCGTGCTGAAAGAAATCTTAGTATCCGACCTCATGGCAATTGATATTTCCGATAGTGATTCAGGATGTATGGACATTGAGACGTGGAGTTACTCGTAAAGTGACTAGAATTAGTTTAGCGCTTGGCTTAGGCCGAAAGGAGGGTTTGTTAAACAGGATATCATATTATGCCTCCTTTATTGTATATATTGACCTAAGCCCAGTCGCTCTGCGAAGAAATCCGTGTTGCAAGGTCCTGACCTTAGATCGACCTAGCCGCCATTTTGGGAACATCCGCCATTTTGATTTCCACCTCAAAGTCACTCTGTATCCTAAAATGGTGGACAGTGTTCTCCTGTTCGCAACCTTAGCTGTCTTGATGACCTTTACACAGGTTAATGCCTAAACTGCCTGTAGGCTAAATGTTTGGGTCGTGTAATAAGACATGTCCTATGTTTGACCTGAAGATCAAAGGATTACTTGCATCAACAAGTCTGATCCGCGGGCATTCGTTGAATACAATGTTGTTTAAATACTGAATGCGAGCACTTGTTGAACTACATTGTATAAAACATATACCAAGGCTCAATGTGAAATTCTAAGATACACTGTTGCCATTGTAACTTGTTGTTTTATAAACTAGATGTAATCCATATGCATATAGTCGGTCTAACTAGAGGCGAACTCAGCGCGAACCCTAGTTCGAGAATGATTGACCTGCAGAGGGGCTGGACATTGCGATTGGGAATTGTATAAAAGATGTGAATATGTAGACGTCCAGTACCTCTCACTTCTCACACCGAACGGGCTGGTATTTGCTGTGATGTACTGAGGGCCAGATAGTTATCTGATACTTTGTTTCTTTGTAAAACTGTACAGTTATTTGAATAAAGATCCGAGAATCTTTATAAACCTGTGCTTGGTGTATTTCCTTTTGGGGTACTCAGCCTTGATATTTTCTTTTGCTTTTACATGGCGATTGATCGATTTGGTGATAGTGTTAGGGACATACTTTACATTCAAATCCACTCGATGCCCCATTTCCAATAAACCATGAGCTTTGGAGGTGGGGGTAACAGAACTTCAAAAAAAGGGGTTCTCACTGCTCAGTCTGAACACTATTTGAAAGGAAAGGAAGGCCCAGAGTCAAACAAAGATCTTCCCCATGTGACACTGCCGCCTGTTCTTTGTGGTCAAGCGAAAAACAGACAGAGGCTGACACCCACCCAATGAAGAAAGGTCCAAGACCTGCACCGCATGTAAAGTATAAACTGCCTCTTGCTGATTGTTTGTGATTGGAAGAGAGTTAGTAGAAGCAACAGAGCGCTTTACAGAGGTACACAACAGTACAGATGCATAATGGAGTGTTTTCAGAGGTAACAACAGAACAGATGAAGAGCAAGGGGTAGGATACAGAGGGGCACACAGGAGGTCGTGGGGAAGAGGGAGGCGGGTCCTGTCTAGCGAGTCAGTCGGCGCTAGGGGCAACGTGATGGCGTAGGTGTTGAGGAGGAGAGACTCCTTGAAGAGGTGCATCTCTAGTTCTTTTTTCAATTATAGGAGCATGGGAGTGAGTCTGTTGCTGACAGTGAGGAGGTTCCATAGTCTTGGGGCGTAGGCAGAGAAAGCTTGAAGATAACCCAACCCTGGTGATGTATCCCCTATAATTGTACGATGCACTACCCTGTCCACCTCATAACAAATTCCTGAAATGAGAAACTAACCCTGGGAACATAGCAGCTGTAAGTCTAAGGCATAAATCTCGCCCTCATCAAGAAGTACTGGAAGGAGACCGTAGCACTTGGGAACAGCGTGATTAGAACCCAGTGCTCGGGGCCTCCCATCATAAAATGAATACTCCTGAAAGGAGTACCTCAATTCTGAGCAATGCATCTGACCTAACTTAGATATATTAAATGCCCTGGCTTTAACCTATAAATAAATAATAAAAGGAGAAGCGCACGCAGGCTTGTGAGGATGTATAGGCTCGACGTCCTTTTCCTGCAGGATCCTGGCGGTGGGCACGTCTGGTGTCTCCCGGCATATCCTCACTGCTTGTATTTGCTCTTTACCTTCTGGCCCTGCTCCCATGATGGAGGGGCCAGACCATCTGAGGCAGCGCCATGTTTGGGTTTAGAAAGGTCTGGCTAGGATCTGGTTCCCTGTGCCACTCCCAGAGGCCTTGGTGCACTTGCCATGAGACTTTGAGTGGACCCAGAAGATTAATTACACCACCTATGAGGATCTGCAAGGTGAAGATGCAGCCCTGCATGCTGCCCGTCCGCTCCCTATGCATGCAGTATGGAGGAAGTGACTGGGTGCTGGGTGTGGCTGCACATGGACATATAATCCCTAATATTCACCCCAATACTGGATTAACACAGTGAAGAGTGCGGGTCGTGAGAGTGAGTGGTGTGTTGGGTGGTGGAGTTCCTACGCGTTGTGTCAACATTTCAGGTTTGGGGCTGGTGTCCTTGCACAGCAGAGGAATTTCAGCCCCCTCAACCTTGCCAGACACATCAAACCACATTGCACCTCCAGGTGCCTCTCACAAGATGGTGTCCAAGCAGCCACCTTTACGGTATTCTAGGATCGGTCCTCCACTAGCTGGAAAAACCATTCAGTTAGTTCCCATGTTAGAAGAAGTGATGACAGAACCATTTTGCTTTTGGTGATCAAACTCTCCATGCAAGTTACAATGCTTTGCTCCCTGCTTTTTTGTTCTATGAAAGAAGATGGCCTCCAAGGAGCAGCTGAGAGATGTTATGTTATCCTGTTTTAAAGGTACTTATAAAGTGCACCGTCAGCAATGGAATTGGTCCCCAGGCGCTCTGGAGGATCTGTAGAGGAGAAGATGGGATGGGTTAGTAAGGTGAAGAGAGAGTAGGATAGTGGGAGGAGTGGTGTACTGTTGGCAGCTTCAACTCGGTAGACACCGGGTGCTTAGCTTTGGTGCGAGTATTGGATCGGTGTCAGTCCACATGTGCTGTTGGTGTGGCTTATATGTTGTTGCAGTGTGGTGAAGTGCGTGCAGCTTGTTGTGTGAGAGATGTTTGTGTGAGTTTTTTTGAGTGAGACAAGTATGCAGAGAGTTTGAGCTTATATTCGTTAGTGGGGTATATGACATTTAACATGCTAACTTTCACAGTTCTGTCCAGGCGTAGTACTTGCTGTTCTACATAATTCCGTCTAAATGTGGCACTCGCTAACCTTCACAATAATTATCTAGATATGGGCAGGCTAGTGTTCTCAATTCTAAGTTTGGCATATGCTAACATTCAAGTTCCATCTGGTTGTGGCATATGCTAACATTTACAATCCTATCTAGATGGGATGCAGGCCAGAGTTAGCAATTCCGTCTAAGTGTGGCACATGCTAACCTTTACAGATTCATTGAAGTATGGTGCATGCTATCATTCACAATCCTGTCTAGTTGCGGCGCAGGCTAATCTGCTCAATTCTAAGTGTGGCACATGACAAAATCCATGTTCCATCTAGGTGTGGCATATGCTAACATTTACAGTTTCATCCAAGTATGGCACATGCTAACACTCACGATCCTATCTAGATGCGATGCAGGACAGAGTTAGGAATTCCGTCTAAGGGCCTGATTCATGGAACACTTTCCTATGGGATTGCACCATTATAAAACACTTCCATGAATCGGGTCCTTAGTGTTCCACATGCTAACATTTACAGTTTCATTGAAGTATGGCGCATGCTAACACTCACAATCCTGTCTAGATGCGGCACAGGCTAATGTTCTCAACTCTAAGTGTGGCACATGCTAACATTCAAGTTTCATCTAGGTGTGGCATATGCTAATTTTTATAACCCTACTTAGATGCGAGACAGGCCAAAGCTAAGAATTCTAACTAAGTGCGGCGCATGCCGACAATCATATTTCTATCAGGGTTCTATCAAGTGTGGTGTATGCTAACCTTCCTAATTCCATCTGAGTAGGCAGATGCCGATCTTCACAAACCTATCTAGCTACGACGCAGGCTAGCGTCAACAATTGCTTCCAGGTGTGACACTTGTTAACATGGGCTAGTCTGTTAGGATGCAGAGCAAGGCAACATTACAAGTACAGTCATGGATAAAATCCGGCTGGTGGTCACAAATCTTTCTAAGTATGCTTGGGTTAAGTTTATGGCAGTCTATGTTATGGGTAGGTAAGGTAGAGTGGCGGGGGTTTTCTGGTGTAGAGTAATTGCTCTACACCACACCCATGGTGTACATACGGTTTTTGTTGGTGTCTGTTGACTGCTGGCTTCCATGGCTTCCCCTATAGATGTATAGCTAACTGCTGTAATGTAGTGCTTAGCAATGTATGGCTCATTGGGTCCAGCTGAGACCAAATTACAGAAACCAGGAAGTGAAGGCGAGAGGGACGGGAACATGTAATATGTACTCTATGCTGTACAGTTGCCCAGAATCAAGCAGTTTTGTTTAAGTTCGAAAGCTAGATTAAGAAATGAACTACAGGACTGTGAGACAACGGCCGGATGCCACCATGCAAAACAAACAGTGTGAGGGACCTGCCAGGCAAAAGGCTGATGTACGGCCCAGAACTGAAGATGTTGAAGCAGTTGTGACTGGGATCTGAGACCAGGTGGAGCGGGATAGAGGGAAGTGGGTGGCTAAAAGAGGAGTGCAGGAGAAGACCCCCCCAAAAGAACACACTCAAGACAGTGCTGCAGGTCGTTGAAAGTGCCAGTGGCATTTTGAGGACCAGGAGATTGCAGTGCTGTGGAGTAGGTGCTCTTTGTACCTAGATCCGAGAACCCTTCTCTCTATGTTCCAATATCAGTAACACTGGAGCACGGCTACTTTGACTTTAAGCCACTTACCCTGAAAGCTCTTGTCCTATAAGTCCTTTTTCCTTGGGTTTCTTGCCCCGCAACTGTCCATCATCTTCCCTATGGCACGCGTTTGTACATCTGCCAGACTTCATAATCCCTTGCCCTATACCCTCTTGCTTTATAGTCCCTTCCCCCAAACCTCACCCCTTTTGCCCTCTCGCCTCTGAAAATGTTGTATTGGAGTCCCTCTTGTCTATAGGTGTTCTTCCCAAAGAACCTACACCCCTTGAATCCATAGATAATATCACACAGCGGCCCCTTTTCGTAAAATGTATCCCCTACGGAATGGGGGTGTCTTTCTTCCCCGTGTTTGCTGTGAAGCCACCTCTTTACTCCCCCCTCCCCCCGCCCCCTTCAGCCTTGCGTTCTCGCCCTTGACATTAATTTAATGAATAATGGAGTAGATTGAATTGGAAGTCTCCGGCCCTCGTGGGGCGCTCCTGGTTCCTCTGCCGTGTCCATCCGTGGCAGATCTTCGCGGTGCAGAGGAAGACCCTCTGTCACGCCTGCTTCCCTCCCCTGTCACACCACCTGATACCGCATCTGCACCTGCCACCTGGCATTACTTGCACCGCCACCTGATTTCTCTATTTACTGCTGCACATGGGTGAAGAGGACCGCTTGGGGACAGAATGAGGAATTAATGCATTTTGTTATAAATTACTGTTTTTTTGATTTATACACACCACAATGCAATAAAATCTATTAAAAAGACCAAGTAAACTCCAACAATGGAAAAATCGCATAGTACAGAGTAAGCTTCTCCTAATGAAAAATTGAATCCCCCCATTTCATTGCGCGCCTCTTTGCTCAAGACCACTTGCTCGCAGTTCTGTAAGACATTTACCCCCAAATATAGATGGGAGTGAGTTAAGGCGTTTAATTGTGGTGGGGATGATGTGGAGGGATTGCGGGGGGACTCCCCCCATCATATTTGTGAGGAAATATGTTTTTTTTTTAAAACAATTGAAAACAAATTGACTTCAAGCAATTTTACCCAGACAAATAAAGTACAACTGAATAAACTATACTTAGCACAATAAATCCCAGAAACATAGCATAATATAATTTACCAATGACAATCGATAATTCGTAGCATTCCATTATCCAGGCAAAATAGATCCCTTTCCCAAAAGAGCGAACCTATTTTAACTCCTTAACTGCTGGGCTATTATGCATGTCGTGGTGAATGGTATGCTATGATTGGTTATTTATAACGCGCTTAATACTCAGAGGTTTCTAAGCGTGGATCCGGTAACCGAACCTGTGTTCCTCCTGTCGTCTTGCTTCCAAGGTGCACACTTTGCCCCCGAGCTATCCTCCCGAGCGCATTGTCCCTGAGCATACTCGTCCTCGGCACTGCTGTTCCACATTTTCACTATATTAAACATACAGTTTTGCGTCTACTGCCCGTCATGCAGATTCTAGTGAATTCCTCTACTGAGGGGTGGCCAGAATTCTGCTGAGCAAGCAGGTAAGTGGCAAGCCTGGCCAGCACTTACCTCTGGCCAGACAAAGATCAAATTGCACACACTTTCCTGCACACCACCACATAAGTGACACATATGAACTAATCAAGAGGTTATTTTCCATGGGTGTCAAGCGGAAATACATCTGGCACCCAGCAACGATTATGTTCACTCTAATGGTGTGATGGATTTCCATTTGCCTAGGAAAACAAGTCTCACTTCCATAAAATGCTCTGTGCTAAAGACTGGTTTTCAGTGGTGCGTACCAATGTTCCCTCTAATTATTTTTTCTCTAAGTGCGGAAATGATTAGCCTTTGTGCAAGTGAATAACGATGTAAAACACTTTGCAAGCATGTGTAGTTAGTGAGATACCATCTCCGAAGAGTTTGGAAGGAAATGTCCCCTTCCCAACCACTGCAATTCTTTACAAATCAGTGTAAAAGGATCATCTTACAACTCTTTTTCCAAACATATGGCTAAGGAATCAAATATTCTATATGCGATTATGAGGAGAGCTCATCAACCAGTCCAAGGTACTCCTGCGCAGAGAGAAAAACGTGTATGCACAAAAAAGCTTTGCAAGCTCAGGATAAACAGCAGGTTTAGTTGTGGCTATTCATTTGTCAACACTGCTCAGAGACAATGCAGAAAGCGTTTAATGCCATTGGGAAAAAATGCATGTTTATTACAAAAACAAGCATCGCTAATCACGGATGTGGTTGTCTAAAAAATTCTGATATTATGCAAATTTTGCAAATGGAATAATTGCAACTGAAAGGAATGTGTCAGAATACTTGCCAATGGGAGTTAATGTGCCACTTTAATGGAGTAATTCAAGGGCCAGGAGAAAATGCCTCTCATAATGTACATAAGGATAATTCCATCAGAATAACTGCACCACGGAATTTGATGATCTGAATTCCTGGGCCTCTGCTTACTATCCACATTATGTTGTTCTGTGAGTTGTGATATTTACTCAAAACCAGCCTTACAGCTAGAGGGCATATACTATTTTACTAAAAACAGGGCAATGTACCCCAACAAAAACAGGAAACCATGAACATATAGGAATCTACCCCCTGCTACTACGCACCAAGTTCCACTGATCTCTTTTCGAGTCAGTGACCAGCAGAGCAGTGTCATTGGTAGAAACTCAAATAATATTACTGCCCGATCTCCAGAGGAATTTTAAGGGGAAAGAACATATTTTAATAAGCATGAACTATACCTACTGGCAAAGCCAATTACTTTCTTACTCTCTGAAAAATCTTTTGATTCCAAGTATGGAGTAAAATCGTATCGGAGCCCTGATTGTAACCCTGACATAGGAAGTGAAATTACAGCGCACATAATACAGCCCACCCTTGATTACCACAGCCTAGACAAAACTCAACAAGGTTTCTTCAAATCACATATATTTGACCTTAAAGTCAATAGCAGCAATGTTCACAGTTACAACATATTGAGTATCTTCTTCTTTAACTGGGGACCCCTCTTCTGAAATTCACCGTTATCAGTTGAACAAGATGCATGGGGATGCTAGAAGCAATAAATGCAAACCCATGAATATATTGAAAAGTCCTCAGCAACTGAGAGAGAGGTGTAGGATCAGGCCACAGCTGGGCAGCCTTATTTTGAATGAGTTGCAATGTGTGGCCCATGTACTTAGGGAGACTAAAGTACATACTATTACAGTAGTTCAACCTGGACAGCACTAAAGGTCTGGGGGCTTCCACCTTTGTTATACATGAAGGTATGTCAATATGTGTTCAAGCATCTGAATATGAGAGTGACAGGATTTAAACACCTCATTGATCTGTTTGTAAAGGATAACCAGTGGTCGCAGAAGGACCCACAAAGGGAGGCCAATTAAAGGGATGGGAAGCAGGGCTTCTGGGCCCTATGAAAATAACATATACCTTAGTGTCATTCAAACAAAGGTTGTTGTTAAGCAATCCCCGATTGCAGGGTCACAAGGCAGGATGAGATGATCTGGGTGTTGTCTCTTCTGTTTGGTAACAATGATCGCAATTTGAGTGTCATCCATATACAACTGGAAGGGGTTGGACAATGATTCAAGGATGGTGGCAAAGGGTTTTGCAGACCAATTGAAAAGCCCAGGGGCTATGATTGAGCCTTGAGGGACAACAGATCTGAAACTGACGAGCATGCAAAATAAAGGGCCCGATTCAACAGTGACACGTTGGTCTTGCAGGGAGGACGTGATCCATTCCATTTCAAGACCAGCTCTTTTGATACCAAAGGAGTGTTGCACTCTCTGTATGAGGGTTTGGTGATGGACAGTGCCAAAGGTCATTGCTAGGTGAAAGAAAAACAAAAATGCAGGAGTGTTTCCATCCATTTTGGACAGGAACACTTCTTTCATATGACTAGGTAAGGTGAAGGAGGGAGCTACATTCAGTGAACTGCAGGAGGTGAGATACTGCTACTTTCTCTAGCAACTGTGCCATAAAAAAGAGGTTATTGGTAGCCAGGCATAAGTTGGACAGCATATTAAGATCAGCACCTCTATCAAAAAGGGTGACGGTGCAGGTCTTGTGCTCAGTGGGAACCACCACATGGGCAGGGGGGCTGCTGAAAAGTGCTGTGCATTTTGGGGCCATGGTGAGCATATTTTCCTTGATCATTGTGGGGGACACGGACGATCTGTTCGGAGGAGGCCTTCATTTTGCTAACAATCTTAATTAAGTCTTCAAATAAGATTGGTTTAAAGGTGTTGATGGATTTTTTCCATGTCTGCTCCATAGGGTTTGGTTGATTGGCTCTAGACAGAGATGTGATTAGGGCGGCAAAGCCCGAGGACTTGCCTTGAAAGAAGGTAGCAAGTTTGTCAGCAGGGTGTAGCGATGCAAGGAGCGTGCCGTAGCTTGCCTGGTCACTCGCAATTCCTTGATTGCGTGTCCACATCACCCCTTCGCGTTCACCTGACCGTGTGATCCGCGCTTGTCTCGCACCCAGCCCGCGTGGTTCCTCGCAACTCCCCATATCATGTGTCCTCCCTTCCACCTGTGATCCCCTGACAGCGCGACCCACGCTTGCCTTACGCCCTAACCCGTATGGTCCCTTTGCAATCCTCGATTGCGTAGTTCCTTGCAACTCCCCCTATCGCATGTCCTCGTAACTTCCTTGCGATTCCCTGCCTAGCGCTTGCCCGCATGGTCCCTCGCAATCCTTGACTGCATGGTTCCTTGCATTTCCCTCATTGCGTGTCCTCGCAACTTCCTTGCGTTCCTGACCCCGTGCCCTGCGTATTGCCTCATGCTGCCCGCTTGGTCCCTCGCAATCCTTGACTGCGCGGTTCCTAGCAAACTCCCCTATCGCATGTCCTCGCAACTTCCTTACGTTCCCTGACCGCGTGCCCCACGCATTGCCTCGCGCTGCCCGTGTGGTCATTCGCAATCCTTGACTGCATGGTTCCTCGCAACTCCCTTAAGGCATGTCTCGCAACTTCCTCGCATTCCCCGACCGCGTGTTCCCCGCACTTCGTCACCCTCCTGGTCCCATGCGCCCTCTACTCTGCCTGGACTGCTGTTATCAATCCTTGTCCAACTGTCCTGTTTCTGCCGTATCCTTGCCTACTTAGGTCATCTCTCTTCATTGCTGTTGTTTTCCTCACTGACTGCCCTGTTTTGCTTACATTGCCTGTATTTCTTCTTTATTCTTCCCTCATCTAGGTCTGCTTTCGCCGATTTCTCCTGTTATTTTTCTATTGTTTTTGTATTCAGCCACTGACTGCCCTGTCCTATTCTGTACTGCTTTTTGTTCCCTTGCACTCTTCCTTCCTCTAGGTTCGCATTCACCACTACTTTGTCTTTGTTGTTTTGGTTTTTGTCTTCTTAGCAAATCGTTCATTTAGCAAATTGCTCCACTATTGTCTTAGCTCTTGTCATATTGTTCAATTGTCGACTATTGTCTCGTCCCTCTTTGTCTCATCTGCTTGCACCCCTCCCTGTGTCCTTCCCTAGCGTCTCCCCGCCCCCTCCAACTCCCTCTCTTCTTCTTCTCTCCTCTCCTTACCTACTCTATGGTGCTCTCTGTTCCTCCTATCTTTTCTAACTGCTTCTCTATCGACTATCCTGCCCTCCTCCCTAAATCAGGTAGGAAGAAGTTTAAAAAGGACATCCTGGTCTCCAACACAGGCCTCCCTATCACTGACACCTATCCCGGTGCCTCCTCCAGGAAAACCCCCACCAACATAATTTTTATTGTTCCCTTGCCAGACCTATGGGACTCTTCATATGGTCTCTGTGCTCTCTCCTTCCTCTTCTTCTCCCATTAATGGTGGCACCCGACGGGAGGCCCTCCTGGCCCCCTTCCACTCCTCTAAGGTCATCACTAATGTTTACCTGAATTGCACCGTCTTGATCCAAGGCCCGCAGGCTAACCTTCTCCTCTTTGATAGACACTTCCCGCACCTCATTAAATTCCTTTTCTCGCCTGCTGTCCCCTCTCTTTCCCCCACAGCTTCCTTGCCTCCCCCCGCTGTCTCCTCCATGGCTACCTTGCCCTCTCCTCCTCCTTCTTCCGCACCACCTCAGGTTTCTTCGACACCTCCGCAGGGGGATCCTCTGATTTGTACCCCTCCCCGGAAGTCTTTCAAGGATGGCAACCTTCTCCATATTGCCACTCTCAACTCTCCTCAGCTGTCAGACACTCCTCTGACATCTCTCGCTATCGGGAGGAACTTGACATCGATGTCCTCAGTCTCACCAAGACATGGTTCATGGCCACCTCTGTCATGAGTTTTGACACTCTCCTCCCTGATGGCTACAAGTTCCTCTCAGCGCCCAGATCCAACTGTGCCAGAGGGGGTGTAGCCCTTTTCTTCCTGGAGTGGATTCCTGCCTCTGGCATTCCTACGCAGGCCTACTCCTCTTTTGAATGCCTCGTCTGCAGGATCTCTCTCCTGGCCATTCCCTTACTGTGGCTACCATCTATCGACCACCTAGTCAGATCTCCTCCTTCCTCTCTGAGTAGGCGGGCCTCTCCTCTTCTCTCCTGGTCTCGACCACCATTCAACTCCTCCTTGTTGGAGACTTTCGCCGCCACTTTCTCATACCCCACTCATAGTTTGGGCGACTCACACCCTGACAGAGCCCTTTTCATGCTCCACTCTGCTATATCTGATACTCTTGCTGTTCTTGCCCATGTCATGAGGATCTGCTTGAAGCCCAAAGCCAAGTGCAACTCCTAGTATGACTCAGACCTCTTCACCCTTAAACGCAAGTGCAGGGTGGCTGATAGGAAATGGTGTGCTTCCGGTACATCCTCTGACAAACTGGCCTGCCTCCTGCTCCAAAGACAATACCGGCTCTCTGTCCGCACCAAGAAGAAAGCCCACATTCAAGCTTGCATCTCTGTGGCATCTAACAACACGGCCAAACTCTTTAAAATTAGCAAGGAGCTGGACAATCCTGCTGTAGTATTTAACTCTCCTGTCCCCTCCCAGGCCCTCTGCACAGCCCTGGATTCTCATTTCATCTCTAAAACTCAGGACATTTTGTCCTCGCTCTTTTCCTCTCCCCCTCTACTCCCTGCTCTTCCTCTGGCCCTTCTTCAGCTACCTCTCCTCCCTCCTTCTCTGCCTTTCCCCTGTTCTCCCCTAGACAAGTCTGATCTATGAAGGTCTCATCAAAACCGGTACACCCCTGTTCCTCCAAAATCATCAAAGACCACTTTGACACCCTGGCTCCTGCTCTGGCTGACTTCTGCAATCATTCCTTAGCCAATGAAGTCTTTCCTTCCCCCCTGAAGTACTCCCTTGTGCACCCTCTTCTTAAGAAACCCTCTGCCGACCCCTCCTATCTGGCTAACTATTGCCCAATCTCCATCACTCCTTTCTTGGGCAAACTCCTGGAAAAGCTGGTCTTCTCCCAGCTTAATCTTCACAATGAATCTGTTGGCAGTCTGGCTTCAGAGCTGGCAGAAGCATGGAAACTGCTCTCCTGAACATCCGTGAAGACCTGCTCTCCAACCTCGATCCCAACACCCCCTGTGTCCTCATCTTACTTGATCTCTCTTCTGCCTTTGACACGGTCAAGCATGCCATCCTGCTCAACATCTCCGTGATAACTTGGGTATCACTGATCAGACCCTGGCTTGGCTGGCTTCTTTTCTCTCTGATCAACCCTCCCAAGTCCAACTTGGGTCCTTCCTCTCCTCTATCTCTATCTCTACCTGTGGTGTTCCCCAGGGGTCTAACCTCTCTCCCTGGCTGTTCAACCAATACCTGGCACTTATTGCCCATCGCATTGCCGCTCTCTGCCACAAATTTCAGTGCTATGCGGATGCACTAGCTTGTTTTCAGCCTCCCTTCCGCCACCTCTTCTCCTTCTCTCATCTCTGACTGTCTGTCTACTATCCAGGAGTGGTGTGCCGCCAATGATCTCTGCCTTAATGCCAGTAAGACCGCAAGTCTTGTCATTGGCACACCTGCCCCATCCTTTCCTGTCACTCCCTGGCCCTCTTCCTGCTCCCACCTGTGAGGCTAAAAACCTCGGGGTCCTCTTCGACTCCACACTCTCCTTCTCTCCTCACATCTCTGACGTCTCTAAGAAGTCACACTACCAGCTGCACCTCCTCAGAGGTTTCTTCCTTTCCTCTCCTTCCCCAGAAGCCCACTGACTCCAGAGCTCTGGTTCTCTCCAGGATGGACTACTGCAATGGCCTCTTTCTAAATCTGCCTGCCTCTAGTCTCCGCCCTCTGCAACTTATCCAAAACAGGACTGTGAGACTTGTCCTTGGCCTCAAGCCCAGGGATCGTTTCTCTCCAGGATTGAAATCTCTGCACTGGCTCCCAGTGGGTACGAGGATTACGTTCAAAACCCTCTGCATTGTCCACAAGGCCTTCTGGGGCCTGGGACCTCAATACCTTCAACTATCTCTTCCTAAATATCTGCCTTCTCGAGCTCTTCGCTCATCTGCCTCCATCTCCGTCAGGGTCAGTTGCTTCGCCCAGCAACGAGTTGGTGGTAGATCTCTTTCTTCGGCTGGGGCCTCCCTCTGGAACAGCTTCCCTGCCTCTCTGAAACTTGAGGAGAACCATCTCTGGTTCCGGAAGCACCTCAAGACCTTCCTCGTTGCTTCTGCTTTCTCTCATCCTCTCCCCTGCTGATCTCCTGGCTGAAACTGAAACTGCACTGCTCACCTGGCTAACCTGCACTTGCACGATCTCAATGTCACCTGGCCTAGTAAGATCGTTGTCTCTGTCTTCCCTCTGTTCCCCCTCCCTTGCCTCGTGTCTCCTTGAAACCTTTGTGTAAAGGCGTGTTATAAATGCCATATCATATCATATCATATATCAAGGATGGCTGAGCCGCATTCAGTGGGTGTTTGCAATTCTTTCAAGATCTTGACAATCTCTGCTAATGTGTTGCTAGCCACTGCATTATGGCTGTATAGGAAGGCTTTTCCTTTCTGATGATGACGTAGTCAGACATTTTGGTTGACGTAGGCAGGTCAACTTCTAAGAAATGTCTTTGGTTTTGCACCATGTTTTTCAGTTTTTTGCTAGCCATTCTGAAGAGGGAAAGCTCCTCTTTAAACCACCTGTTGTTCGATTTAGCTAGAGGTTTAAATGATTTAAAGAACAAATGCGCCTGGTTGTCTACGACATCATTGATGTCATTGTTCAGGGTGTGAAGGATGTCGCTCGGGAGGGAGTACAGTGTCAAAGAAAGAACAGTAAGACTGTCGGAGTTTGTCCAGGGAGGCCATTTTCATAGTTTGGACCAAGAGGGAGGATTTGCTGTGAATGGGTTCAGGTGTTGGCTCAAGGACATGTTCTAGGCAGCTTAGCTGAGATCAGGACGTGGTTAAGCCAGGAAAGAGGAGTGACGTCAGCTTCTGAGATGAAGAGGTTGGGGGCAAGAATAGCATCAAAGGCGTGCCCTCCAATGTAGGTGGCAGAGGTGAAGAGGAAGGCAAGATTGAGCTTGTTGAAGAAGGAAGGAGTAGCGGATATAGAGGAGCAATCCAGCCAAATGTTCAGATTGCCCATCGTCATCTTTTGTCCCAGATGGATGTACACATGTGACAAAATCGGACCACTTTCAGAATAACATTTGCACTACCTGGCTGTGTTTTGATTACACCAAAATGTAGAGTTGGTATTTAATGTAAATTTGCACAAGGTGTAGTAAGGAGCTCCAACAGTTTGTGGTAGGTAGGGTGGCCCTGGGTGACACCACCACCTGGATCTATTCTTGGTGAGGATTTTAAAACCAGTAGGCAGGAAAACGCCCAAAAAGTTAATAAAGTTGGCAATGAACCATATTTTTGTAATGGCATGAATATCCATATTAAGATCTTCCAAGAGGTGATGGATGTTAGAGGCATGGTTCGCTACTGATTGACTATTCACAGAGACGATGTTCAGGATTGTTTTTGGCTTGATCTTTTCAGTACCGAAATGTCCATCTCTGAAGGTTAGTTAGTGACACTGGAATGAAGCGAGATTCAAGGTGACATTAGACTCACAGACCTGCGAATCCCATCAGGAGAAGAGTACCTCTTGTTGAAGTATTCATTGCCAGGGCACAGTGGGAGTGATACATATAGGTGAGGGCAAGCATGCCAGGGTCAAGAGCAGGCTTACTATTGGTGAAAATACAATCTGTGCGTTGACCTTTAACCTAAATGGGCATCAAATAGGAGTAGCTTTCTGTGGTTCCCTTGCACCATAAAGGTAAGGGCGGTAGGCAGTATTAGCATCCTTGGCAGGTGCGTCAGGCAATCAAGTCGCTCCATATCTGGGCTGAATCACATGACCCAAGCCCTGATTTGGAGCAATGCGGTGTTGGTCCCACCGGCCGGCATCTTCATTTACACCTCTTCACTTGTCTCTTCCCACCTCACCCGACCATTCCTGGTCCCATTTTGCCTGAAGCCTGCTACGGTTGTGGTGCCTCCACGACTCTCCTTACTTTACTGCCTGCCCGTGGCCACCATGTAAATGTGAGTGTGGCTCAGCACAGAGCTCCACCCTCCACTTCCATGAGGGCTATGTTAGGAGAAGATGTATTTGTGAGGAATATTGGGTCTTGCGCTCACTGCAACCTGCTGTTTCTCACAAATGCATTGCTCTCAGCACCCTACCGGTTGACCTTGGGGTGCTAAAAGCAATTAACACCTCTTCTGGAGGCTGAACTGGTTGGTAATATCACAGGGGCACGATGTTAAGGCTCTTGTTTCGTTTGGGCTAATAATTTGGTCTCCCTGGGTGAATGAGGCCATTGTCAGATCTTGGGATGGTGGGTACGAAGACCTGTGCAGGAAGCAAAGATGGAGGGTCAAAGAGGCCCTGCTTGAACTATGGAGGCCCTTCTCATTTTGTGCTGGACCCCATCCGAGAGGTGAAGGAGGTCTGTAAAGGCCAGATCTTATTGGCAAGGAGGCAATGTACCCCTGACTGAGTACAGTTACATGTTGGTCATGTGACTCCCTAGATGAAGCACGCCCTTGCCGGACCTTGTGATGGTGAGCAGGTGAACAGGACCAGGCAGCAAAGATAGAGGGTCACCTAGGCCTTGATTAAGATTTGGGAAGAAAATGAGCAGGTAGCCTTTGCTGCGTTGGCCACCATCAGGGAAGGTAAGGAGGACTGTAAAGGTTGGACCTTCTTGATGAGGATCCTTTGTGTCTTAGATGGTCATGTGCCTCCCTGGATCAATCAGACTCCTGCCTGACCTTGGGATGGTGGATGGGAGGACATGACCAAGCAGCAAAGATGAAAGGTCAAAGATTCCTTGCTTGAGCTTTGAGAAGTGCTGGTCACCACCGGGGAGGACAAGGAGGTTTTATTAGCCCAGGAGAGGGCTGGGCCCAAAACCATGCCTAAGCAAATGACGTTTATTTTCAAAATGGAGGTCCATGGTATGCCTCATTGGCATTTTGTTTATGCTGTTATATATGTTGGCAATACCGTAGCAGCCTTACAGTTATATGGTGGGCAGACATAAATATAAACCAGTATGAACAGAACCAGAGTTGTGGCAGTTTTGTTTTCATCATTTAAAAGTCCAGGAACTTGCCTGTCTGGGATTGTAGCTGAACTAGTGTGAAGAAGAGTCACCCTGCGGCCATTGTTCACAGGGCATACATATCTGGCTTTGGTCCAGCTCAGGGCGGCCTTTGTTCTCCTAGTTGAACATTTTCACACTTCATTCATATGTGAATGAGGGACTTCTAAATCCTGGGGGCTGGACCCGAAACAGACCACCGGGGCCAGGACCCCAGGGCTGATTAATCAAGAGTTTAGTTGTTGTGTTCAGAGTCTTAGGGGGGAAGTATTTGGGTGGAACTATGGCAGCATGGAAGCTCCTGCCCAGGGAATATCTCTTCCTGCGATGTGCAAACCCGCAGCATGCTTAGTTTTGGCACTGCAGTGACTCCTTTAGAAGCAAGGCATTCTTGGTATTTCTACAAGATCGGGAGGACACTCCGCTGGGAGATGCCCTCATTGAAACCTAGCAGGAGGCTTCAAAGCCACTAATTCCCCTGTTAGGTTTAACCTATAAATGTAATGGGAGACCCCGCCCCACACTCGAATGCCTCACTTTTGAAGATATTGATGGCTGTAACTCAAAGCCTCCTTCATAGCCTTCACGTCACTGGAGAACATAAGGGGCGCCAGCTGCAAGCATTAACCACTGAGGACCAAGAGGCAAGCACACCTATGAACCTTGAGAAAGACTGTGTTCTCAGAGGGTTGTCAGTTCACTTCAGCCTGAGGGTGGTAGCAAAGAGGGCTCCAGCTCTTTGTGGTTTCTGGAGAAGACCCCAGCACCCTGAAGTTCAAAAGTATTGCTTTGTGCAACCGCTGTTGCTCAGCAGAAGAACCAGGACTTTGAGATGAGCCACCTTCGAGCATCGGTCGAATCACTGCTTCCTCCTGTAGCAAATCACTGACGAGCCATCAAGTCCACCTCTGAACCGGCCTATCAGGCTTAGTTGGGCCAACCGCTCTGGAGAAACCACTGCTGTGACGAGTCTACTCAGTGGAGTAACTTTGCTGAACATGTTGCGGGGGGATGCCATCTAAATGAAAGGGGTCCCTTCCAAACGAATGGGACAAAATGGTGTGCCACAAAGTTGGGGGCGGGGGACAAACACCCATGTCCCCCCTACAATTACGGCCATGATCGAGCAGCCTCTTCAAAACCATCATCAAACCGGCCGATAAGTGCCCGCCTGAAACCATCAATGAAGACTATCAAGAGTCTTGATTCGAAGACAGCCGCCTCAGTGTCTGTGCGAAGTGGAGGCATTGAGCTTCCTAATGATAACATGCATGCAGCGGTTAGTGAGACTGGTGAAATATTGAAGAGCTGAACCACAACTCAAAGACGTACAAAGTACCCTGAAACTGGCTCCATTCTATTGAGCCATCAACAAAAGTCTGCGTTAGGGGCCCTGCGAGATTGGCATGATTCCAAGCATCTCAAGCACCAGCGCTCCCTGAAATTACCTTCCTCCCTATCCACTGCTTAGATTCCCCTTCCATAACTTACCAAAGCCCTTAAAGAGTATTTTTTTGTCTTTCTTTTTTCTTCAAACATTTGTCTTTTTTTGATATATTAGATTTCCTTCGGTACAATTCCCAGTTTACCAGCTAGAGTGTAAATTCAGCCAGCGTTACTGTGAGTTTTCCGTTGCAGAGAAAGTGGGTTAGTGAACTTAGTTACAGTGTGGGCCTGATTCATAATATATTTTTCACTGTGCAAAGTGACTTTTCACTGGTGCAAAGTGACTTTGCACTGACAACACACACGCACATTAATGGAACAGTGCGAAGTGTATTTTTGCAGTGCAAAGTCATTTTTGCAGTACATAATCAACTTTGCGCTGACTTTGCTTTTATGGACAAAAGGGCACCTGCCCCTTTAAGGAGAAAGTGAAACCAGAAACAGGAGAGGGAGGGGCGGGAGGAAGGAATGGGGATGGATGAGGGAAAGGCAGTATGTACGTGAGTAAATGGAGTTGAGACGTGTATCGTCTCCATGCGTCTTTGTATGAGTGAGCCCAGGCCACCCACAACAACTGGCGATGAGAAGGATTGTCCACACCACCGTCCTGTGAGGAGGGGACGTGTGTATCCCAGCGCGGCAAGGAGGGCCGCGAAAGCGAAGCGTCGGAGGAGGTGGGCACCACGTCGGTGCAGGAAGGAGGCACAGTGGAGCTGCCGACGAAGAAGACCGGCGTCAGAAGTGGAACGTAATACGCCAGTGAAAGAAGGAGGCCCACGCGGAGCTGCCGGCAAGGAGGACTGGCATGCCAGACAGCCCATAATCCACAGAGGTCCAGAAAGGGGACGTTAAGGAGAGCTGAGCCACCCAGAAGCAAGAAGACCAGCCTGGAGGGAAGGAAACCCAACAACGCTGCCGGTGAAGAGGACCAGCGCAGCAAGGAGGAAACCAGCAAACCACGTGGGAAGCCAGCAGAGCGACCGGAGGAGTAAGACCAGACCAGAGTGGAGGACGTCCGACAATGCTGCCGGTGATGAGGACCAACGCAGTAGGAAGAAGCAGAGGACTAACGCAGCAGGAAGAGGCGAGTAAACCGCGTGGGACAGCCGCCCAGAAAGGTACGGAGACCGAAGGGCGGGCAAAGCGGAGGAACACATAAAGCATAGAGAGGCCACTTGAAAGCAAGGACTATTAATGAGAGGAGCGAACATCAAGCAAATACCACTAGAAGGCGAGAATTACAAGACAGCCCACAAGGGAGGGCACTTCAAAAACAGTGGCCCACAAGCCCACTAGAATGCAAGGACTAACGGCACACGTGCCTGACAGAAAGAACAACCCAGTGGCCCATAAGTCCACTAGAAAGAGAGGATCATCAAGCAGTCCACAAAGAAAGGGCATCACACGAGCCTAAAGACAGATTAGCAAGCGAGGACACCCGCCAAAGGACCCACAAGGAAAGGGCAAACCCAGACGCGCACCAGAAGGTGAGGAACTCCCACTTGGAAAAGGCGACAGACACACGAGAAGGCCAACAGGAAGTGAAGACAGGCTGCCCTGCCCCCAGCTAGGACAGGGGCAAATATAGAGTGAATTTACACAAAAATGTCCCAATCGGGAGGCGTTGCAGCAGATGAAGCCATACCAGCCACAGCAGGGATAACACCCACCAACCCAATATCATTTCTATGTAGACCGAATCCCTTCACGCTTCAGCCTCAAGAAAATCAGGGCCAGAGATGGCAAGAATGGATGGATGAATTTAAAGAATTCATGAGAGCCGTAGGAAATCAAGATGCACCGAACAAGCTAGACATCTTCACAAATTTAGTGGGCAAAGACATCAAAAGCATCATCAAAACCATCCCGGCCCAAGAGAGGATGACGTACCCACTACTAATCACTGCAATAAATGGGCGCCTAGTTGTGGTACCAAACAGAGACTATGAACGGTACACCTTCAACCAGTGCACCCAGGCACCCCATGAAACAATAAGCCAATTCATCCTACGCCTTCAAAGGAAAATAACATACTGTGACTTGCGAACTTCAACAATGACAAAGTCATCAGGCTGAGGGTTATAGAGGGGTGTCTGTCATCCCAGTTTAGGAAACATTTGCTGAAGAAACCGCTCCCACTGCAAGAGATAGCAGAACTGGCAAGCGTTTATGAACGTGTCGACATCCAGGGCGCCAATATCGAAAACCCGAAGAAGCTGGACTCAGTAGCAGCCATCACCACTAACACGCAAGGATAGCCTTGCCAATTTGGCACCCCATCCCGACAAGACTCCTGGAACCAGACACGTCGAGCGCAACCAGAGAGACAGTATCGCTGCGGGTTCGAATTCCCCCACAAAGGACAGTGCCTAGCAATTGGCCAGATGTGCATGAGATGTGGCCAGGAAAACCACTTTCATGGCATTTGCCGAGAAAGAACACCTCTACTACAGCCTAGAGGCCCCTGACGCAGATGGCCCCGAACAGACGATATGAACTGCCAAGACCACTCAACACACGACCGTACCCCAAGAGGGACAACACCAGAAACAACGCTCCTGGAAACATTACACACCCCAGATTCATCCAAGCAGCGGAGAACCTGCAAATGGAGCCAACAAATGAAACATACAACGACCTGGAACAAATCTACCAAGTACAGACTGCCCGCGACGAAGATCCAAGAAGGGAATTCAATGCCTGACACCCATACGGAACCCCCCCCCCGGTCGAAGAGCAGCCACCAGGGGATGGAGCAGTACCTGGAATACGACCGGTACAGCAGAGAATATGTCCTGGCTCATATCTGACTCGGCTGACGACAACACGGCACCCAGAGTAACAGTACAACTGGGAGGGATTAACACACCGTTTCTTATTGACACAGGTGCAACAGTCAACGTAATGAACCAAGAAACATATCAGGCGCTCGCCAAGACATACACCCTACGGCCTTCTCAGGCTCACATCTTTCAATGGTGCACCACCCTACCACTGACATCCAAGGGTCAGTTTCCGTGTGATCTAGTACACAGAGGCAGAAAGGTACCAGTGACAGTCCTCGTTATACACAGCCCAGTAACAGGAAGATGCCCCCTGAGCTACAAGACAGCCATTGCGCTATACCTGATAGACATCTGCTATGACAAGTCAGAGACGATTCAAGGATTCTCCCCAACAGCCCAATCCATATAAGCCATATCCTAGAAGGCGCTCGACCTCGAGACACTGAGAGCCATATTCCCCAACCTGTTTAAAGGCATTGGCATGTTGAAAGACACTGTGATCAAACTACACATCGACCCGTCAGTGCGTCCCATAACAGAACACCCCAGAAGAATAAGGTTTCACCTACAAGCCAAGGTGACGCATGAGCTGCAGCTATTACTCAACAACAACATCATCGAGAGAGCAGAAGAACCCAACCCGTGGGTATCCCCAGTAGTAGTTGTCCCCAAGGTGGATGGACGCCTCTGCCTCTGTGTCGACATGAGGATACCCAACACGCCCATCCAACGGGAAAGACACCCAGGACCAAACATAGAGGACATGCTGGTGAGACTCAATCAGGCCACCAGATTTTCAAAGTTGGATCTAAACCAAGGCTACCATCAGCTTGTAATCGACCCGGAATCCACACCCATAACAACGTTTACGACACATAAAGGCCTCTTCCGCTATAAAAAGCTGAATTTCGGAATTTCATCAGCAGACGAAATTTTCCAAGAGACCATCTGAAGGCTGATCAGCCCAGTGACTAACTCCTTTAACTACAGCAACAACATCTTGGTCTTCTGGGTAACACAGGATCAACATGACGAAGCGCTGAAGCAGGTATGCCACATCCTCCAGGAAGCCGGTATTACACTCAACAGCCTCAAGTGTGAAGTCAACAAACACAGCCTGTGCTTCTTTGGGCATTTTTTTTTTTGACCAGGGCATCAGAGGGGACCCTGACAAAATCAGCGCCATCGTCAACCTGACAAGCCCGATAGATGTGTCCGAACTACGCTCGTTCCTGGGCATGGCAGGATACTGTGCACGGTATCTTCCCCACTACGCGACACTCACCAGACAGCCCCCTATGACAACTGCTAAGGAAGGACCAATCATTCACCTGGGAGGAACAATGCAAACAAGCGTTCTCTGCCATTAAGCAAGAGATGGCGACCAACCGCCAACTGACATACTTCAACCCACAGTGGGACACGGAAATAACTGTAGACGCCAACCCCGTGGGCCTTGGAGCCATACTGGCCCAAACCAATCCACAACAGAACACTGAAACACACGTTGTTGCATACGCCAGCTGGGCACTGAACCCCTTCGAGCAAACCTACTCGCAGGCAGAACGCGAGAGCCTGGCAGCAGTCTGGGCATGTGAAAAGTTCCACCACTTCATCATCGGCAGGACCTTTGTACTGATTACGTACCACCAAGCACTATTATCCCTATTCGGCAACCCCAAGATAAAGATGCCGATACGCATCGAACGCTGGGGCATCTGCCTCCAGGAGTATAACTACTCCATTGTCCACAAACCCATAGGTGAGGCAAACCCAGCTGACTACCTATCAAGACACCCAGACAAGCCCCCGGACACTGCGATTCAGAGAGAAGCGGAGGACTACATTTCCAACATGTCTCCGAATGCCCTTCCTCCAGCCATCACGATGAAGTAGTTCGTCGATGGATGAGAGCGGCCGTCCAACTAACGAACACCAACATGTGGCGACAGATAGCCATGGAACGCTTTGAACCAGGGGAGTCGGGGGGTGGGGGTGAGCAGACAGGAGAGACCTAGCCAGAATGGCAAAGATATACGGGGAACTTTCCATGACAAGCCAAGGAATGCTGTTGAGAGGAAACCGACTAGTCACAACCAAGAGCCTCAGGAAACCCCTTGTCTTGATTGCACATGAGGGACACTGTGGCATAGCCAACACAAAGAAGGTATTACGCAACCAGGTTTGGTTCCCACACAGGGACACCATAGTCAAGGACACATTGAGGCACTGTGACCCAAGTCGGATAAATGCGGCGAACTCGCCCCCATGCTCACTACAGACAGACCCCTCCCCGAGGGACCATGACAACGAGTAGCTCTTGATTTCTACGGGCCACTGGAAGAAGGGGCTACCTCCTAGTAGCCATTGATGAATATATAAGATTCCCCCTATTGAAAAGTGTACAGTCGACGGCATTCTATCAAGTCGTAGCTGTAATAGATGAACTGTTCAGCGAATGGGACATCCCCAATGTTGTGAAAATCGACAATGGCCCACCCTTCCAAGGACAGGAGTTCGGGAAATTTGCAGCACATCTCGGATTCCACCATCAGAGGATCACGCCACTGTGGCCACAATCCAACGGCATGGTAGAGCGCTTTATGGAAACCATCAAGCGGACATGCCAAAAAGCCGTCGTCGACCAAACATCCATGCCACAAGCTATCTCCCAAATGCTGAGGAGCTATCAACACACACCCCATGAAGCAACCGGCCGGACCTCGGCAGAAATGATGATCAAATCCAAACCCTGAACCAGACTACCACAGCTGGAAGATTACACCCGGGAGGAGGATGCCGAAATAAGAAAGCAAAATAAGAAAGCGAGAGGCAGAGAAAAGAAAGAAAGCCAAAGAATGGGCCGACCAGAAGCGGAGAGCCAGGGACCCCAAATTCTAGTAGGCGAGATTGTGCTAATCAGACAAACCCAGCCCAGGAAAACTGACTCCCGATACAGATCAGAGCCCCTAGTGGTGAGGGAAGTCAAAGCACCAATGATCACCACCATAGGAGACCAAGGAGAAGTAACAAGGAACGCATCGTTCTTCTGCAAGATGTTCCAGGAGGACCTGGAAGAAGATACACCTCTGGAATAGGAAGAACCAGAAACCCAAGAGACGCCCCCCGAGCCGTCTGAGGAACCTCCGACACCGGCGTGGGGTGAGGAGTCAGGTAACCTGCTTGGCCTACCCCACCGACTCTCAAGAAAGCCAACCCGCCTCATTGAAGAAATGTAGGCACTGAACTTCCATGATAAGTAAGGGGGGCGTGTTATGGACAAAAGGGCACCTGCCCCTTTAAGGAGAAAGTGAAACCAGAAACGGGAGAGGGAGGGCGGGAGGAAGGGAGGGGTATGGGTGAGGGAAAGGCAGTATGAACGTGAATAAATGGAGTTAAAACATGTATCGTGTCTGTGCGTCTTTGTATGAGTGGGCCCAGGCCACGCACAACATTTGCCCTGCAAAAATACACTTTGCACAGTTCCATTAATCAGGGCTTGTGTTGGCAGTGCAAAGTTACTGTGCAAATAATTCCATGAATCGGGCCCCGTGTGTTTTAGTAAAGACTGTTAGTTTTATGGGGCCTTGCTTCTGCATTCCTTTTTTAGTACTTAAAACATATTGGTGTCGAGTGTAACCTTCTACTGCTAAGGCACATCGCTGATGGGTATAGCTTGGCACAGCCCATGTTACCAAAGTCGGGCGACTAGTTATGTCCGTTTACCTTTAAAACTGAAATATCTCAAAGTAACGTTTTGCTTCACTTTTGGCCATAGCCCTTAAACGCTTTATGTTCCCAGTGTGGTATTTACCCCATATCCAAATCAGGTTTTATTTTTTTAAAAAATAGGAGGTATTTAAAATACTATGTTTTTACTGGTACGATGCATCCCTAAGTCGCATTATTAAATAACACTGCATTCAGTTGTCCTGTTTGTCGGAGTCTTTTTTTTCACGCCGCTGGTTTATTTTGCACACGGCCTGCACGCTCCCCATGTTATGTCTCCGGGTGGCTAGAGTAATGAGGTGGGAGGGGCGTTAGGGGAGAGTCAGAGGCGGTCAAGGGCATCTGTTTGAATCATTTATACACCTCGGAGTCGGGCTGCAGCTGCGGAGTGCCGAGCACGAGGCCTTGAGCTCTGCCTCTTAATTATTAAAAGCGAGGTAATTCAGCGGATCCAGCCGCTTGCATAATTACGGTCATTTTGGCGCGCTTTGTCTTCCCGCCGAGGCAGTGGGCGCCACATACAGCGTGCTTTTGTGCCGGCGCTGTCGACAGCCGACAGGCCTTGCCAAGCGCTTACCTGCCAAGGTCAAGGCCCGGAGCTGGCATGAACTGTGAGCGGCGCCTGACTGACTGGCGAGGACTGCCTAGGTCCATGCAACACCTGCCACGCTTGGTACCCTCGAATTTAGGGAAGTGCCGGTTGTGGTAGGAAATTAATTCATATTCGTTCACTACAATGAACCATCGAGAGCTCGGAAAACCGAGACGCGCATCTAACATTGTCGTCATGTAGCGGCCACGTTTTTTTTGTATTTGTGTGACATTAACATGTTTGCAATGTACTTATATGTGATATTGTTATTCAATTTATTTGAGCATAGTTTTGTTTTGTAGACACTGGCTTCTGAATTAACAGTAGATAGTTGTGAACACCTATCAAACCACCACAATAAATATATAAAGTGCAATGTGCTAAAAGTGCAATTGGTGTATGCCAAATTCTAGGAACCTAATGTGCAAAAGATGTAATCGCCCTAATCAATAAGGAGAGAGAAAAAAAATCCAAATTGTTTCACAATCTAAAACATCAAAATATAAAAACAAGCAGACAAGTATGTTGAATTTTATTGCAGTCATATGGCTTGTTTAATGATGCCATAATTATAAATGCTATACTATGTTCCTAGAATTTGGGATACACCAATTGCACTTTTTGCACATTGCACTTTATATATTTATTGTAGTGGTTTGATATGTGCACTATGTTCCCAACTATCTACTGTTAAATCAGACACCAGTGGATGACTACAAAACGAAAATATGTTTAAGTAAATTGAATAACTGAGTAATACCTTAATTCCGGCTTTGTTTTCTGATCTTAGATTTATTAGCCGCTGGAATGAGGGTCTACGGGCACACCTACCCTTGTGTTTTTGACTTATGTGTAATATTTCCATCTTTTTTGAGTGACACTTAAAGGGGTTTGGGCAGTAGCACCCTGACGCCAACAGTCTTTTCAGGGTTTGCAGCAGCAGGTGTGAATAGGGCTATCCCAGGGACGTCATTTCACCAAAATTCCTGGGGTGGCAGAAGTAACGTCTCACAACCCTTGACGTCCCAGATGATATCACAGGAAGTGATGCCATTTGACCCCAGCCCTAAGTGACATCACAGGAAGTGGTGGCACACGACCTTTCACCACTTGACATCACAGTAAATGGCGTCGTCTGCTTTCATACACAACTCGAACGACACTTTGCACAACACTTTGGCCATGGGAACGCAGCTAGCTTTAATGAACAAATTTGAATTGCAGCTACACAGATAATGATTATCCTCTGGCCTACCCACTCTAGACTACCTCTCTCCACCCCTCCACATACCAACTAGACATGGCTTGCTAGCAGGGATTTGGCCACTCCTTCATATCCTCGTATGACTATAGTGCACACGCGCGTAGTAGCACCTGCTTGAATTTCCCATACCCTGGACTTCTGTCCCCCAGAGGGCATTCAAACTACAGCGCATTGTGACCATACTAATTGTGAAAGGTGCTATACAAATGAGGCATTACATTGCATTTTCCCTCGGAACTTTAATAAAAATATGGTTACAATATCACTGTTATGTGACATACGTTTCAGACAAGAATTAATCCTCGTATGTAGCGTTATTATCAGCGTGCCAAGGCCCATGTTACCAAATCCCCTCTTTATGTGGCTCCGCCTTGCTATTTCTACACGACTACAGAGTGGAATTGCATTCTGGGGGACAGGGGTGGATAGGCGGGTATAGGGATAGGGGAAAGCCAGGATAGAAGGGGAGAGGGAGAATATTTCAACACAGCACATAAGTTCTTATGGTCGATGGCATACACAGTCTTCATTGATTTTGGAATGTACCTTCAGCATTTCCTTCTGATTCAGCAAGTTACCTTCAGGGTTCCCTCTCAGTAGGGTGTGTTGTGCTGTGATGTACTGTTTGCGGATGTTTCATGGACTTCATTATTCCTGCAAAAAACAGCGGGATGCCTCCGATATTCCATATCCTTCCGAAAATGGGTTTGATTAGTGTCTTGGTAAATACTGATACCTGAGAGGCAGTACTGCCCAGCAGTCAGACATCACAGTTCTTCCTGTAATTTTTCCACACATTTTTGTTATGATATGATATGGCATTTGTAATGCCAGACAGAGACAACGATCTTACGAGTCTAAGTGACATTGAGATCGCTCAAGTGCAGGTGAGGGGGGGAGGGGAAAAGTGCCAGGCACAAGGGGAGGGGCAGTGCTGTACATAGGATCAAAACAATAAACAAGAATTGCAGCTGGCAGGTGCAAGGCTAAGTGCAGAAAGCAGGAGTCCAAAAGTGCAGGCATGGGGACTGTAGGGTTACAGATACAGACCCAAGTGCAAGGGTTGCCGGGAGGCAGTGCGGGTGTGCAATGGGGCAGGCAGGGACCTCGGCCCGAAATCAGAGGGTAGCCAGGTGACCAGTGCAGTATCAGACAGGGAATCAGCAGGGGAGAGGAAGAGAGAAGGCAGAAGCAAAGAGGAAGGTCTTCAGGTGCTTCCGGAACCGGAGATGGTTTTCCTCAAGTTTTAGAGAGGCTGTTCCAGATGGAGGCCCCAGCCGAAGAAAGATCTACCACCAACCCGCTGCTTGGAGAAGCGACTGACCCTGAGGGAGTTGGAGGGGGAGGTGTTACTATTAATGGATTAGGACTGGGCAGAGGTGGAAGTGGAAAAAAGGAAATAGTGGTACTCTGGCTGATTGCTGGGATGGCCAGACAGATGGGGTGGGGGTGTTTTGGGGGGCCCAGAATACAAACTTTGGCTAAACAGTGAAGCAGGGATTTTAATCCACTCTGCAAATTTGACCACATACCTTCGAAGTTTTACTCGGTATAAATAGTTTGCATTTCAAGGCCTACAATAATAATCTATTTTAGAGTTTATTTGCAAAAAAAACAAATTGCATAGTAAGGCCCCATGCCAACATGTAAATCCTTATAGCAACATGTTAAGCCAAACGAATCTCATTGTTTGTGGCTTTAATTTCCACTTCCTGAATTGTAAACTATAAGTCCCAGAATGCAAGATAATGGCAACCTAAAAACGCTAGATAACCCCACTATACTTTCATTGATTTACGACATACAATAAAATAAGTTGTGTAATGATCTGAGAAAGGTATGGAGATTCTTTGTCACAAATCTACAGCTCGTTGTTATTCATGATGTTGAAAACATGTGATTAGTGACATAATGTAACTTTTTTCATGTCAACCTACACACCATGGATTTAAACACATCTTTAAATGGGTGCATTGTGTTACTCACTTTAACTATCAAAATTTTGCAAGGTAACTGCTGCTTTACGAGGTCTTTGAGTTGGAAATCTTCCATCATACATTTGAAAGGCTCTAAATGAAATGTGTTTGCAGATCATGAAGGGCCTCAGGCTGCATTGATACAGACGCTGTGTGCGTGTCCGTGCCTGGCTGTGACTTGGGGAAACTGGTAGTTCTTGAATGTCCGACCTGAGCCGATTCTATATAGTTGGCTCATGTCCAGGGATGTCATTTGGGGGTCACCAGGTTTTTCAGCTGCCCTACCTGAGGTCTCCCTTGCTACCCCTATGGTATCCCTTGCTACTCCTAAACAAAACAAAACATGTTTTTCCTAAATGGAAGTTCATGGGCTGTGGCCAGTGCCATGTGGCTCTTTGTTTCTAGAGGGACTGGATTTCTTATTCAGTCCTCTTAAAAAACAGGGGGGGTCCACAAGTGTAACACTTTGAGCAGTGACCCAAAATCAGAAAGAATAGGAGTAACAAATAATTTGTCTTTCTTGAATTCTATACAATAATTGCTAGTCTCATTAAAGTTTTATTTAGGGCACACTTTAGGGGCGAGTCACTGATTTAGTCTCATCTTAAACACCTCGAATTCACAATGCAGACAAAAACGTCCAAAAAGCATTCAGAGTACAATAAGCATACATTTCGACTATGTATTTTGCTTTTCGCAAGTTCCGGTTATAGCATGCTTTTTTCTGCTGTTGTCTCCGTTACTATCATCACAAGACATTCCATCTCGATATACTCATTCACTTGACAAAATCCTTGTTCCTAAAACCTTGTGTACAGTGTAGAAATGTTTGACTATAGCACATAAAGTGGGCCTTGTTCATTGTGCCACAATTAATGCTTTGTTGTAATGTGTCTATCTTTCTTATCTCCCTTGCATGCTGTTCAGGGTGTTTGTTTGCATGTAGGAGGTAACGAGTGCCCAGATTACAAGATGGCGTGTGAGTACGCCGCTTTCCCTGTGCTACTCTAAATTCTTTAATACAGTTATGAACCCTCCCAATGGTATGTATTTTGTCAAGCCCTGAAACCTGAAAAGTAGATCCACACAGGCTTGACATGTGGCCCACTTTGCATCAGACCTGCAGATGAACTGGCCTGCTGTTAAATCTCAGATACCAGTTTGATGGTATCCACTACAGAGTGTCATTTGCTTTCTGACTTTGAGAACATTCAGACATTTAATTGCCCATTTTACTATAGCCAGTAAAATAGCTCAGTGGGTTGAGTGCTCGCTGCTGTGATGTGTGTGTGATCTGCAGTTTTTAATCCCGGCAAGGCCAACTCAGCCTTTCATCCTTCTGAGGTCGATAAATGAGTACCAACACAGGTTGGGTGATATTGTATGTACATTTGTTCTATATAAAGCACTTAAGCATAAGTGCTCTGTAATAACACATCATTATCCTTGGACGTCTGCTTGCATTCACAGTAATTTGGTAATATTGACCTATACACTGAAATTAATGATACATATGGTGATCCATTTTTGTATGACATGTATATCACATTACAGTGATATCATCACCATATTTGTCAGAGTGTACTTAAGAACAAAGCTACTTCCTGTTTTGTGGACGGGTGAAAGATTGTGTTTTATTGCTTCGTGTGATGTCACTTTGGGGTGGGGTCAAATGACATCACTTCCGGTGATGTCATCAGAGGTCAAGGGTCATGTGACTTCACTTCCACTATCCCTGGCGCCATTTTGGTGAACTGACGTCCCTGCTCTGAACTGGAGAAAGAAAGAGTCCCAGGAAGGGTTTCTTGAGCCTTTGAAAAGTACGCACCCTGCTGTAAAAAGCAAAAGAAAAACTAGTGGTACGGGCCCCACCGCATGATTTGTACTTTCTGTTAAGTAATCCTTGTGAGTTCTGTACACTGGGATATTGGCAGTAAAAGGCACACTGGAGAAGGAGAGGCTGCAAATGACCAACTAGGAAAAAGAGCACCATCACAGCTATCGACATCATTGCCCCACTAAAAATGCGCAAAGGGAAACCAAAAGCGCATCTGAACTCGTGGTACACCCCGGAGCTCAAACTTCTCCGACAACAAAAAAGTAAACTTGAATCACTATGGAAATCAGTGCCTTCAGTAGATAACAGAACTAAACTCACCAATATCTCCACTCTCTACAAAAATGAGATTACACGCGCTAAGAAAGAATCTCTTAATTCCAGGATCTCTCAGGCAGGCTCTAGCACAAAGGAACTCTTTAACATCCTAAAGGAATTAGAAAACCCCATTCCTCCTACAGATACCTGCACAAAGGATAAACCATGGTGCACAGGGATCCAGAATGCCCTTGCTAACAAAATCTCAGGGCTCCAAACTAAAATTGAAAACAAATGACAATAACTCACTCACGGTGCTACTTCCATTTCCACCCTTCCTTCACCCACCGCCACTAGCTCAGGCTTCACTTTCAAAACGGTAACCATACCTGAAGTACAAACAATTATAGCATCTTTGAAACCTTCAAACTGTAAGGGGGACAGTTGCCCCGCACAGATCATAAAAGATGCAGCCAGGGATCTTTCCCCCTTCATTACCAAATTAATAAACTTGTCATTCTCCAACAACACGGTCCCAAGTAATCTGAAACAATCCTGGGTCTTACCACTGTTAAAAAAACAAACTCTCGACCCAGATATACCCACGAATTATAGACCCATTACCACTGTCCCATTCTTACTAAAAATTCTTGACAGGGTGGCCTATTTACAAATTCAGGATTACCTTGAGACAAACCAATTACTAGGAACTCGCCAATCTGGCTTTCGTCCTCAACATAGGACAGAAACAGCCCTTGTTGATCTTAAGAGCCAGATAGACGAACTCAAAGATAAAGGTAGGGCTGCCATCCTTCTTCTCCTTGTCTTTTCCGCTGCCTTTGACCTGGTTGACCACAAAATCTTGTGCAACCACTTGTCATCGGCAGCACACTTCTCCCACTCTGCGGTCACATGGATCCAATCCTTCCTGGACAACAGGACCACGCGGGCCTTCTCACCCTTAGCAGCGGCTACACCATTCCACTGGATATCAAATCCACTCCCACCTTCCAACCTTTCAGAACTAAGGTCATCACTTGGTTACTCAATAAATAACTAACTATGTATGCATGCCTAATGTATGAATGTATCCTTTACTACGTCTGCTTTGTTACTATCTCTGCACTAACTGCTTTCTTGTAAACTATACATATGCTGCACAAATGTACAAATGTTCCTCACCTTTGCCTGTAACTTGATGTTTAAGCGCCCATATACCCTTGGGTCAGGAGCGCTATATATAAATAAACAAACAAACAAACATCACCAACTGGAACGCGAGTCTCCATATTGCATATGGTGAATTGCTAACTATATGATGTATTCTGAGGCATTGAATGGCATTACAGGAGCATTTGAAACTGATCTTGGCATGTGGCACAACAGTTGGAAATGGCTAGTGGTTCAATGCATATGGAGAATATCACCACATGGGTTACTCCGAAACATGGAAGGCCATCATAGGCGCAGAGTACATCTGGTCGAATGGGTGACAATCCCGGCTCTGTTCATTAGGAATGGGTGCTGTGCACACATGGATTAGTGAAGTGGGTACAGCCAGGCCCAGGGGAGCCTCCCTCTGTCTTTTCCGCAGGGAAAATCAAAGGCACTAGGCACAAAGTTTGGGCTTTTTAAAAGTGTGTCTAAGAGGCACATCTGTATTTTGCAGGACTGAAAGCAATAGAGGGTAAATAAATAATGAAACGTAAAAGCACAAATCTAAGCGTTTCTGCATATGGTGAAAAGAAGTATATCACAGACCGGAAGTGAATCTCGAGGGTCTGTAAATGATTCTCTTTTGAAAATGCATAAACAGAACTGGATTTGCAGTTTGGTGTTGATTTCAACACAAGATGCCTGCCGTACATTTGCAACTATTTCGATCACGGTGCCAGCGCCCTACAATCAATTAAAATACATGCAACTTATGTATGGACTTTTGAGATTTGTGCGCAGGGTGAATGCAACCTTTGCTCTATAACTTACAAATTGTGGCAAGCTTGGCAGGCGACACACACCTTGCATTTACCCGCAGCCGAATTCACTTCTAACATAATAGTACAAGCGCTCAGGTTTTCAAATTTCTCTTTCTGCCAAACTATCCCAGTCCATTACGTTAGAGGTTGCGCCTCATATGTGTTGCTGAAAACGATGGTTCTAATGAGGGGAAGATACAATGCGGATGGATACACATTTGCAGTAGTGATTTCCTCTTATTACCTCATTTTTGATTTGCCAAAAGTTAAATGTTAAAATTCAAGTGCGGGCATACGGTAACTCGACACTGAAAGCAATGCAACTAGTTTGGTAAATTCCGACAGTGTTCCAAAGTCCAAAATAAAAAAAAAAATGTTGGCCCGTGCATTGGTAAAATTTCAGAAGCATTCCCCGCTACACAATATTATCACCCATGCTACGCCCCTGCTGGTGGCTGACACCAAGACCCGCTAATAACGGTTCCCTGCGCAAATTGCCTTTAATGCCCATAATCAACACACCGCTTAAAGTGAACGCAGAATCGTCCTCATTGGTACACACTCAAATGCACGAATCCCCACCACACACCCACAAGGCATGAATCCCTGCCCTGTTACGATTCCACAGCACACATGTCAGCGCCTGGCTGCAGTATCGCCATTAAAGAGCACCACTAGGGCCTTAACTCTTTATTTATTTTATTTTGTATTTATTGGGTATTTATAATGCGCCTCTGCACATGTGTTTCGAGGCGCAAACTCTTTGCAAATGTAATACACGCGGCCGTAAAACACTACAATTCACGTTCTTCTTGTGGTGACAAAATAATGCAGTTTTACACCTGGCCAAGCCAGCTACAACCATGGCTCAACCAATGCAGTTAATTTTACCCCATTCTGCATTATTTTCCATGACCATGCTGCAAATCAGGCCTAAAAACACTACACACCTGTCCAGCAAGGGCTGCAACTTTGTCACCGAAGACGGACAAACCTGGGCACAGCAGAATACCACTGAGGAAAGTGAGGTGTGAGAGCTGGATGAGAGGCACAAGGAGCCAGTGAGTCACTGGGGACCTCGCCAGTCAGTCAGCCCAGCTCGGCAATAGCAGAAGACACCTGCGGAAGAGCGATCCTAAAGGCGGGCACAAGGGCGACATGTCCGGGCCCGGGGCGCTGTATTATCAGCAGACCCGGTAACAGAGCCATGTCACATCATCCCAGAGTCAACCCCAGCCTACCTTTTCACTTGTGAAGAACTAGGGCAGGCAGGGCTCCCTCGGGCTGCTGGCTGCTCACACACATGCTGCATAAACAAAATGGCGACTAAGGGAAAGCGGCACATGCAGCAGTGCCTCGTTTTCAAATTAGCCATGGCCGCCCCACCCCCGATTGGCAGGGGTTGCAAGGATTGGACAGGGGTCTCAAACTAAGAAGCTGTGGTCGCAACAGCGATCCCTACAGACCCCAAAAGGATATCCCTGGGTGACCCCCAGGTTGCAGATAAGGACAATGAAAGGCCATCTTGGAGAAGGAAAGGTTACTGGTGCAGGTGTCTTGAGCATGAGTGTTGCATCACAGCATTCTTGTACTCCTCTTAAGACACCTCTACTATGTGTGGTATTTTCTTTGGCTTGCTGGAATGAGTGAGGGTGCATTCAAATACTTAAGTGTTACAAACATTGTAGAAGTCAGGCCATTGGCAGTTCTGGATTAGGGTGCTGAGCCCCTTGCCCTCTCTCCGTGTGCCCCTTGATAAGCACGCAGTTAGCAAAGACTGCTCTGGAGTGACAGAAAGGGGCCATTCTCTGCACATCAGCAAATGAGGGACTTATGCTGTGAAGCGTTACCCAGTAGGGGTCCACCCTCTTTCAGGTGACTGAGACTCACCCTTATGAATAATCCTGCGACCAATCATTGGGCATAAGGCCTGCAGAAATCGGCTCCCGGGTGGACCCTGGCACATCAAGTAAATCGAAAAGCCCCCCATTGAGCATGCTCGCAGGAAGGTGATTGTCTACGTTATAAATGTCAAGTATTTGGGAGTAACTGGCAACAATGCAAAGGTGTTGCACAGCTGCCAGATTTTCAGATTGTGTACGTTTGGCAATTCCATGTGTGCAACGGTTTTGTACTAGAATCTCCATTTTCACTATGAGATTCTGTGTGACACACAAAGGGGTTAGAGCCAAAGAAGCCTGGTGCCAACAGCTGAACCCAATGCAGCGGACAGCAGAGAGGAGCTGATTTTCTGGGTGTAGGGCCAGGGGGAGAGGGCAGGCCTATGGAAGGGCATCATGAAGAAAGCATTGCTAATGATCTGCAGATAACATGAGTATGGGCTTAATAGCCAGGCATTCTATTGCCTCTGCTCTCTTACGTATGACATTTTCATTGTAATGTAATGATAAAGGTCATTTGTATAGTGCCTTTTCCCAATTGGTATGGCCTCAAAGTGCTGTAGGTGAACGCCCTCGGGGGACCGAAGTCCAAGGTATGGGAGATTTGTCACAGGAGTTTAGGATGCGTGTTTGTATTTCAGCCAATACAAAGGTAGGTAGAGGTGGCCAGGTCTCTGCTAGCGATCCATGTCGAGGTGGGTTGTGGAGGTTTGCTGTGAGGTTGTCGGGATAGTATGCGAGTGCAGGAGACTGAATATGTGTCCAGCTAGACTGAAGTTTGCCATGGCATAAAGCTGCATTTTAGTGGCAGAGGTGTTGTGCGATGTGTCTTCAAATAGTGTGTGATAGCAGATGCATGTGTGTGGGTGATCGTGCCTGTAGCAATCTTGCATCGACATGGAGTGGGAACTGTATCCATGGGTCCTGTCTCGTCTCCTGGTTTCATAGATGTTGCGTGGATTATGCCCTGTGGTCTGCTGCTCTCCATCGCTCAGTATATTCTATGAGGGGTTCATTGCTGCCTCGGACTATCCGACAGGGGGTCAAAGTGCGTAAAGGGTTTGTCAGGATGTGGGCGTAGCGGGGGGTGGGTGGTGGGTTAGTGAGCCAGGTCTTGAGGGCCTTCCGGAAAGGCAAGGTGATCCTCTAAGCGGTGAATGCTAAGGGGAATTGCGTTCCAGACCGTGGGAGCTTGGACAGAGAAGGAGGATCCCCCTATTCTTGTTGATTTGAAGTGATTTGAAGTGATTTGAAGGGAGGAAAAGGAGGAATGCAGTGCCTGAACGCAGGTTTCTATTGTGTTGGTAACTGGTGAGCTTGTGTTGATGGTATTCTGGGCCTGTCCTGTGAAAGGCACGGTGGGTGATGCACAAAGCTTTAAAAGTGGATAGGGAGGGTGGGTGTGATGTGCTTTCTTGGGCCAAGGGCTAGAAGGAGCCAAACTGCGCTGTTTGGACCTGTTGGAGCTTTCTGAGTTTATGTGCAGGGGCGCCAAGGTAAAGTGAGATACCATTGTGTAGATGGGAGAGGACGATAGTCATGATTGCTGTGACTGTAGGAGAGGTAAGGGAAGATGTGTCTGAGAAGGTGGCTTGCTGGAATGGGATAGAGTGCATAAAATGCATGAGTGCCACCCTACATGTGTACACTTTGCAGGTCTGCTTCATGTTAATGCCCCTTTCCTTGAGTGGCAAAATAGTTCTGCCAACAACATTGGTTGCTGAAGATCGGCCAAACCAGAGCTTTCAAGGATCCACACCTTCAGGTATGGTCTGCAAATTGCAGCTCTCCAGATATTTTGTACCACAGCCCTCATAATGTTTCTCCCTTCAGATGGACTGATGGGAGGTTTAGTTCAAAACATTTGGAAAGCCAAAGGTTGCAGACCCCTGATTAGAGCTTGACCCTTCAGTGTTTAGGTGGGTCTTGGACTCATCAACAGTCTTCTGTTGGATATTGGAGCATAAGGCATGGTGTCTGTCTTTAGCCGTCAAATGAAAACAATATTGTTCACATCCTGTACATGCTTTCAAATATTGATGGCTGAAGATGGCCAACACCAAATGCTCAAGACCCTAACAACTCCTTTTTGAGTGACCTACACTGACTTCCTTCCCCAGGCCCTTAAATTTTTCTTCTTTTTCACTCGTCCTCCCTTGTTATCCATTCTCATTATCACACTTTCAATCCCGGGACTTCAGTGCTTTCCACTGGGAATTCGGACATACATGCACCTTTCATCCTTCTACTTGTTTTGGTCTCTGGATGCCTCCTCCCTCATCCTGGGGGACTCTCTTTTTGGTGCCCTTTACAACACCTTCCTTCCACCCTTTTCCCTTTCCCCCTTCCTCACTGAGGGCTGCTTTTCTTTTGCACTTTCCTCTCAGTGGTTTTCTTTAGCCATTCCTCTCCATTCTTTGACTCCGCTTTCATTGTCTCCCTACACACCCGGGTTATCCTGGTCTCCTCAACTCTTCTGTTGTTTTTCTTTATCCCTCCGCTGTACTCTTATTCCCCTTTCCTTTTCTCCCCCCCTGATCGAGGAGTTATTGATCTGCCTCGCTCCACTCGCTGTGATTTTCTTTATTGCTCTCTCTGGGGTTTTCCTCTTACTCCTGTTCCCCTGCTGTCGTCCCACTTTTTTTTCTGTAGTGCACAAGATTCTTGTTTTCTGTCCTGCTTTCGTCCTCTTGACCTTTTAATCTCCTTTTCACCCCCACTACTATAACTTCTAAGTCGGGGTTCTCTTGTTCTCCTGCATCACCCCTGTTTCTTCCTTCTTCTCTTGTCCAGGTCACGTCTATCTTACCCTGCTCCTCTTTCCTTTGTTCCTTTCTCTCTGTCTTGCATCCAGGAGTGGTGTGCCGCCAACGAACTCTGCCTAAATGACAGTAAAACAAAGATTCTCCTCAACTGCACACCTGTTACTACCATGATTCTGCCTTATGTGCTTTCTCATACTCTTTGCCCCTGGGACGTTAAACACAGAGGGGCTATGACAACCCTACTCTCTTGATGATAATGAATGCAACACATGCTATACTGAATAAGACCAACTGCTGGGTATGCTCACACTTACCTCAGATTGGGAAAGAGGGTTGGGTTGGTATATACATCCCTTACCTCTCAGCACTGCCTGTTATGCCTCTCTTAGAGCATTATTTTTCAGTAGATGGAATGGCAGCATTTCTGGGAATTTTGATGGAACTAATATACATTAATTTGAAAGACTAGTGCTGACACCTTTGGGCTGTTCTGTGTTCGCCAAAAGAAGTAAGCTGAATGTTGCTTCAACTTGACCTATTGATAGACTCTACAGACCTTATCAATCCATGATCACTTTCAAGATGGCTCCAGTAGGTAATAATGATGCAATGCCTCCTTCTTACACCATCAATCACAGCCCGCATTCTGTCCCATTTTCCTTGCGAAAGAAGGGCTCTCTACCGATGGGTACATTTGATAGATGCATGGACACTGCAATTCTGGAGCATGAAGATAAGCCACTGTACATAGGAGGTCCCGTTTACTTTGTATGCAGAGATGAAGCATATCCATGGTTACCAAGGGATTGGGGAGGTACATGTTACTTGCTGATACTCCTACTTGGTGTATATTTTACTACTACTGCTGAAGTATCCAAATCCCATCCTCGACGGGATGACGAAGGAGACATGGCCTGGCAGGTTTTCAGTGACAAAGCTAAATCATTTGTAGCATTCTGGGGGCAGATAATAAACTTGCAGAACGTTAGGAGACTGCCCAGAGTTTTAGAGAAAACTATTAACGAACCCACTGATATCCTGTACAATATGACACTAGAACAAAAAGCTTTCAGATTTGTTGCACTTCAAAACAGAATGGTGCTCGACATCATCCTGGCTGATCGTGGTGGTGTTTGCAAATTAGTGGGATCCGCATGTTGCATTTTCGTACCTGATTCCTCTCCCACAGTACTCAAAGCTATAAAAAGGTTACAAATCCTGAGTACAGAGATACACGTTTCCAAAGGTAACTGTAATCCTAGCGCCTGGCTCTGGGATCTGTTGCGATCCTGGGGTTGGAAGGTCTTCACTTTCTTAGCCATAATACCTAGTATCATATTATTTTGCTGCTGTTGCATTCAGTGTCTACCCGCCATTTGCTCCATGATGGGGGGTAGTTGTGCGCAAGCGATTGGTATGATAAAACTGAAACCGAAATCTAGTTAAAAAAATGCCAGTAATGCTTTTGTAATGCAGGATGTAACCATCAAAGAATTCATGTCCATCAATGTTTACGATGACAGCGATTCAGAATGTTCTAATGACGACACATGGTCTGCTGTATTTGGGTGATGCTCTTGGCTTCAGGCCAAAAGGAGGGTTTGTGAAAACGTGTTTGCTATAATACCACCTGATAATATGTTGGCCACACTCGCATCACACTGTAGCATTACGAATAGCTGGACCTGAAAGTGACAACTGAGAAGCCATTTTGTTTTGTCCGCCGTTTTGTTGTCTCTCTCTATTCTCTTATACTCTGCACAATATTCTATGTCCTAGGCCTAAAACGTGGTAAGGTAGCCGCAATTTGAATTCTGAAATGCTTACATAGGCAGGAATGTGAAGCAACTGCAATATATTGTTTGTCTTGCATCATAGAACCTTGAAGCTGTGCATGAGCATGACTAATCAGCAAACCAGGTGCCATCCAGTCTCATTAGTGCTATTGTAGAGGGCAGTAAAATGAGAATTATGTGAGGCTGTATGTGCTCCTCCGCGGAAGCTGGTAATTTCTTTCCTTTAGAACTGTCTGGTCTTAGCCAAAGAAAGCAGCAACAAGATAACGTTAGTTGTCAGAGCATGGAATATCACCTTGCGAGAGAACAAGATATTCTCCGACATGCAGATGTGCCTTGTTCCCAGACAGTAAATTGTCTTGGAAACGGCGGCAAGAAATGTTCAATGTTTAGGCGAACAAACTATGTATATGATTTGTTAACCCTAGCTCAAGAATTACGTGCAGGGGGCTGGGCAATGCTTTGATACTGCAAATTGAGCTGTATATATGTTGAAGCTTTTCTGATGCTCGCTCTCTCTCTTCTCATGGTGTCTGTGTGCACACGTCGTGGGGTGTTGAGATCCGCTTGGCCAAATGTGTACTTGGAATAAAACATGTTTTGCCTCTGAACCTCATGACTGGCGTGTCCTTAGTATATGGGTTTAAGGGTGTAAGCCTTAACTCCTTTGATGGTCTAACAAAATGGCGCCCGAATAGGGATCCTCCGAGTGATGCCCCATCGCAGAGTCGAGGAAGAGGCCGTCAGTCCGGGATCGCAGAGTGATGGGGCACCCCTGCAAAGTGTGAAGTGATTCCTCCGCAGATCTGCACACAGCCGATCCCTGGACGACGAACCGCACCTAGTGGGCATCATGGCGAGGGTCCTGGAATCAAGGCTTGTTTTGCCAGACACGCCAGCCTCGACGATTTGCGTCCTCGGACGATTTGTTGGAATCAGGTGAGTCGTGCCCCGATTCATAAATATCCTGATATTTCTTTGTTGGTAGTGTTGCACTTGCAAGTAAAAATGCCCAGGTAAGCGTGGGAGTTAATTATGCCTGGGAAATTGTCATCCTGCTTTGTGAGATTATTCCATTGTGGAAGTCAATCTTTGGAACATGGCCAACCCGCGTCACCCGAGGGCTCGCCGGCATATGAAATGTATGTTCGACATGGTTTAGAGGCAATCGTATTCAATGCAATTTGGCATAGACAAACCAGACATGAACCTGAACTGCAGTGGCTGTATTTTGGCAGTTTTGAGCTTGCCCGCATAGAGCATTTAGAGACTGTTATTACGGAAAAAGGCTAGGACTGCAGCATTTAACGCTGTTAGAGATTGAAGAAAGGAAGCACCCCAGCGCCTGAAAAGTAGAGGGAAGCATGCGCGTAGACCTATGACAAATGCAAAGAAAGCTCTAGTGCATGATCAGCAGAAGCAATCCGAAGCGATTCGAAGTATGGATAGGGCCTTACAATTAAATGTGCAGAAGATATACCCATCTCAAGATTGGCATACATCAGACGAGTTAATAAACAAAATATTCAATGAGCGCAGATCTGATCCAATTACTGACCCGACTTCACCGCCTCCCTATGCGTCCCCTCCCGTTGCTACTCCTGCACCAGCACCTGTGCCAATTGTTGCAGCCTACATCCCCACAGTTCCATCCGCGCCGACGGCGCAATTTCCTCCGCCGCCCACAGAGCATGATTTGTATGTGTTATCTTTGCTAAGTGGTTCTGCTCCACCGGTAGTAGTTAATAAAGGAAGTACTGATCCTAGACATACCCGTAGTATGATAGCAAAGAACGAAGGGAAGAACTGAAACAGTGGGCTGAGACGTATATAGATGGGGGTGACGAAACCGCTGCTCTGAGTGCAATGTCTGATCATGGGGGCATTCCCGAACAGCAGGTACTGATTGAAAGAATGGGAGCCTATCTAGCAGAGGTGTGGGGTGATTTGTCTGATACAGTTGTGCCACAAGATTTGCGCAATTTGATTTTCCTTGCCCGTTCGAGAGATAACGCTGCGAAAGTACGAGAACATGTAGGACGGATGTTTGTGTTTAAGAGAGAACTTGATCGTTTACCTAAAGATGTGATGGATAAGCATGAACAACATACCTCGTATGTGCAGAAGCGATTCCTTCCCCCATTGAAACCCGTTAGTGAGGAAATGCATATTTGTACAAGAGACGCACTCAGATGGGTTTCAGATGCCACTATTTCCCCCATTGAAGTGCATGATACGTTTTGTCAATATACGCAGGTGATGCAGAGGAAAGTGTTGCAAGTAATGGTAGAATATTTACCGGACGATTGTGTATTTTTTTTGTTTTTTTATTTATTACATTTGTTAGACGCCCAGACCCATAGGTATCACAGCGAGGTTACAGACAGCTTATAATGTTTGTTGTACAGAGTTACATTCAAACGGAAGAAAACATGGTGGTGCTCATAACGAATCTTCTTTTCAGCATATATAACAAAAGACAAATAGAACAATCATTGTTACAGGTGACAGGTCAAGGACACCCTAGTAGTTAGACCATAGTAGAGTAGCTTGCAGGGGTCAAAGTTGGTTGAACAGCCAAGTTTTCAATGTTTTTTTGAACCCTAAAGTAGTTTCCTCGTTTATGATGCAGAGTGGCAGGGCATTCCAGTGAGTAGGGGCAAGGACACTGAAGCTGCTACCTCCTGCTTTGTTATATTTGTAATGCGGGATTTCCAACAAAAACTGGTTATTAGATCTCAGGGTCCTACTGGAGATTTTTTTCTTGATGGTGTTATTGAGGTAGCTGGGTGCTTTATTCATGAGACATTAATATACAACACATAATATCTTGAAGATGATTCTGGCCTTGATAGGCAGCCAGTGGTTTGCTCTCCTAATGTTAGAGATATGTTCTGATTTCTTAATGCCTAGTGCCGCCCACTCTAAGGGCTTTATTTTGCAGTAGTTGAAGCTTACCGATATTCGCTTTGGACGTTCCTAGTAAGAGGGCAGTACAGTAGTCAAGTTTGGTTAATATCAATGTTCTGGACAATGTTATGCAGTTAGTGGGTGTGAGGAATTGTCGGCTTAGGGAGATTAGTTTGGCAGTGTATGCTGTGGAAGAGGAGAGGGCTGAAATATGTTTATTCATGGTGAGATTAGCATCTACGTTAACACCTAGCTTTTTGACTTGCTTAAGTACTGGGATTAGGGTACCGTCAACATTGAAATGTACGTAATCTTGGTGGAGACTGCTTGTTCTAGTTTGGGAGCCCAGGATGAGGACCTCCGTCTTTTCATCGTTTAGGCAAAGGCTATTTAAAGCCATCCAGTTTTGAATGATGGTGTAGACTTTATTGATGTTCTGAGAGTCTTGGGTAAAATCCCCAGTGATGGGAATAAGGATCTGGGTGTCATCTGCAAAGTTTGTGTAGATGACACCCATATTGTCTAATGCTGAGAATAGGAGTTTTGTGTAGGCATTGTACAGGGTTGGGGAAAGGCAGGATCCCTCGGGGACTCCTATTGGAACCGCAATGGGGTCCGCGGCCTCCTTCCCAATGGCAACTCTAGATGTTCGTTCCACTAAGAATGATTTCATCCAGAGAGTGCATTATTAGAGAAGTTAGAGTTTTTTGTTAGTGTTTCACATAGTTTGCCATGGTCTACAAGGTCAAATGCTGCTGATAAATCTAGCAGCAGCAATATGGCTATTTTTCCTGCATCTCTTATAGCATCTATTTGGATTTTTAAGTCAGGGAGAGCAGTCTCAGTACTATGGTTGGGCCTGAACCCAGATTGTCTAGCTCCTAGGATGTTATTTTGTTCTAGGTGGGTTTGTAATTGACTATATGCTATTTTGTTGATGATTTTGAGAAGGAAGGGGGCCGTAGTTATGGGCCGGTAGTTAGTTGGAACTAATGGGTCTAGTGATTTTTTTTTTTTAATAATGGTGTGACCCATGCTTCTTTGATGCTGGCTGGGACCAGGTTAGTGTTGAAAGAGGCATTCACAAAATTGGTGATTATAGGGGTGAGGGTGGGTGCACATAATTTAACTAAATGTGCTGGAAAGTTATCCCCCTTAGAATTTGATGCTTTTAGTTTGGCTATGGTGTTGGACACAACTTCTTCGGAGACGGGGGAAAAATAGAATGTTGTCATGGTGCATCCTGCGGAATTAGTAATTGGGTTAGGAGTAGATTGTTTTTCAGATAATGCTTTTCTTTTGCTGATAACGTTATTTTGTAGAAGTTTAATTTTGTTGGCAAGGGCATCTTGAATAGTGGTACACCATTCTTTACTAGGTTGTACCGGATTGATGATCGGGATAGGGTTTTCCGGTTCCTTGAGGATGGAAAACAGCTCTTTAGAATCTGAGGACACATTACTAATCTTGGTATCGAGCGCATCTGCTTTATGTGCAATGATGGCTGCTTTGTACATTTTGTTAGCCATGTTAAAAGCGTCAGCGGTCTCTGGGGTTTGGGTTTTGTTATGGAGATGTTCCAGCGAACGTTTTCTTCATCAGAGAGATACTAGTTCATCATTAAACCAAAAGGAGTATTTTTTTTCTGTTCGTCTAGTTTTGGTGATACACGGTGCTACAGAGTCTATTGTATTTGTAAGGCAACTGTGGTAAATATCTGCCAGCGAGCAGGGGTTATCATTGGCAATCATCTTGTCTGTGAGGATTTTATTTAGAATTGGGTTGAGGTTATCACGTGAAAGTTTACGAATATTCCTGGTTACATAGGTATCCAACGTGGTGGTTTTAGGTGGGTCAGGTTCATTGCAAATGATGGAAAAGTTGACACTATGGTGGTCTGTCCAGAGTAATTTGTTGATGGATTCTATGGTAAATGTGGAATTAAGTGGTAATATCCAATCGAGCGTTCTCCCTTTAGCATGGGTAGGCTCGTTCACGAGTTGGGTGAATGACATATCTTTCAAGGCATTGTATAAAGCTTGTGCTTTGTGGTCTTGGGTATCATTAAAGCCGAGGTTTAGGTCCCCAAGGATTATGCATTTAGTTTTCGGTTTGATGAGTGGTGTCAGTAGTAAAGGTATGTCTAGTTCAGGCTGGGAATTGGTATTAGGTGCTCTGTATATGGTTACTATAATGGTAGTTTTGTGATTAGTGGCTAATTTAGCTAATAAGATTTCATACCCATCTGGGTTGTCGATAGAGCAGGCTGTAATTTTAAGATGGGTTGTAGCAATAATAGCTACTCCCCCTCCTACTGATTTGGTTCTGTCAGATCTCAGGATGGTGTAATCAGGAGGAATGGTGATGGTAAGTGTTGGTCCAGATGCTTGGTGTAGCCAAGTTCCTGTTACTATGAGTAGGTCTAGTTGTTGCTCAATAATATAGTTGTGTATCTCTGAGGCATGTCAGCTATGGAGCTTGCATTAATGAGTGCTGCTTTCAGTTGCATAGTAGGTGGGGTCTGGAGTGTAGGTGTTAAGCATGGCTTGACGATGTCATGCCTGGTGGTCTGTTGTTTAGAATTGTTTGTAGTGGTCATTGTGGATGATTTGTCTTGGTAGACTGGTGTATCTGTTCTGCATGTAGTGAAAGGAGTGACGGGGGCATCTATTCTAGAATGGTTTATAGTTCGAACTCTGAGCCGTTGGAGTCTGATACTACCCTGTACTGGGATCATCTTAGGTTGCTTAAGTTTAGTGTAGTCTAAGTCTGGCTTGGGTAGGGTGTTATGTGTCCGTGCCCTAAGTCTGTTGCATCTGGTTATGCATTGGATCGGGTAGGTGTTCCTAATCGTTGAGCCTTTTGCAATGGGTATGGGTATCGTAGTGTTTGTTTTTTGCTTATGTCCATTACTGACTTCTATGCAGGAGTTGGTTTGGTGATGGTGTAGGGGGGATGGGGTGGTGTGTGGGAGGAAAGGGGTGGGGCAAGGGATGGGGTGATGCCGAGGGCATGCTGCTCTGAGAAGGCCATTTTTATAGGTCAGGAAGTGAGAGCCTGTGCACATCACGTCATATGGTACAATGCAATAGGGGAACATTATGAGCATTAGCCCAGCTAGCATGACTTTGGATTAGTGAGGAACTGGCCATCTATTAACACTAGACTGCCGGTGGACAGATGCATATATTCAGGATAAGTAGACTGGGGTGGCGCGTATGTGCTCCGTGACTACTAACTCATGCGGTTGGTTGCTACTACGGGTACGGTAGTTCCGATAGGGTCTGGTGTGGATGTATGTGTCGGTAGTAGTGGCAGTGCTAAGTTAAGGAGGCGCACCGCTATTCTAACTGAACAAATAGGTGGAGTGGAGTGGGGGGTCTGGTAGGCAGCGGTAATGAAGAGAAACACATGTTGTCACGCTGATTTAATGGTCATTTATAAAAGAGCATTTTCATCCAACAATGAACCGTCATCTCTGTCGCTTGATTTAGCTTTGCTGCTTAATAGACGTTTAGATCTTCCCACTTTGCAATTGCCCATGAGAGAGGTGCCTCCAACATTTGTTGTGAAGGTAGAGATTCCTGCCGTTGGGCAGACTCCAGCTCGTACCATAAAGCACATTATATTGCACAGTTTGTCCATGTCCCATTTTCGAGACAAGAAGTGAATACAATTAAACAGTCGGTTCCTGAAATCAGAAAGAATCCGGCTGGGTTTTACAAGGAAATAGACTCTGTCCTGAATTCTTCTGTTTTTACCATGGTTGATATTGATTTATTGTTCCCTGTGATCCTTCCTGCTGACATATGGAAGCAAATTAGATATGTAGATGATGCGCAAGGTTTGGGTGGTACGTGGCACGCTTTGAGCCGAGTCGATAGAGAGAGGAATGCTGGTGAGAAAACACCACAGGTCCTTTTAACGCTGCCCTCGTGCATAGTGACTAAATTGAAGACTCTGGTACCTGAGAAGAGGATAATTTGGGACAAACTTACGGCCTGTATGCAGGGCAAATTAGAAGGTGCAACGGAATATCTTAATAGCTTTGAGGAAGTGTTTGCCGATTTTATTGGTCAAGATTTGAGTACGGAACCAGGGAAGAGGTTGTTTGTCGATAAGTTTGTATGAGGATTGTTGCCAGAGATACAAGCACTAATTATGACCTCCGAGAGTGTGTGGCAAGCGTAATCGCAGTCTGAAGTGTTGCACATGACACAATATTATGAGAATAGAGTTAATGCTGAGAAGGAGAAAGTAGAGAAGAAGAAAGGCGAATTGAAGACTAGAGTCTTGCTACAGCAGGTAGCAAGAGGAGCTAGAGGGGGGAATACACAATCTAGAGGCCAGTATACACCACAGGGTAACACACAGATGGGTCAGTTGAATATTAACCAGTGCACATATTGCAGACAAGAAGGCCATTGGTGAGCGCAATGCCCGGTTCCCCAGCAAAGATCGAATAGCACCATCACTAGAAGGTCTAGAGGTCACCCAGGGATAGGGGGCACAAATAGAAATCGGTTCACGCAGAATTCTCAATCACAGTCCCAAGACAACCAAAGGAATCAACAGCAGAACACCCCGAGTGGAGGGAATGTCTTTGATAATCCTTCCATTGCTTATTATTCCGAAGATTTCACATCTGACGATGTATTGTTTCACTAGGACAGCCCGAAGCAGGGTCTGGAACCAGTACCTATTCCCGTCGATCAGATGGGACCCTACATTGAGATGAAAGTTGGGAATAGGCAACATATCTTTCTTGTAGATACAGGGGCACAAAAGTGTTCTATTGACCATCAGCGGGTTCCAGATATACCACTGTCAGGGCAGGGCAATGTATCCGGAGGGTTCTCAGGTACGCCAGTGGTCAGCCCAGTCTTGCGCCCTGTACCGGTTACACTAGGTCCATTCACTGAGTCTTGTCCATTCTTACAGACGACAAATTGCAGCGAGAATTTGTTGGGATTAAATCTGTTGAAGAAATTGAATGCAGTGATTTATTGTTCTCCAGATGGAGTGTATTTGACGATTTTGCTGCAACAAAGTCCTGTGTCGCAATTCCTGTCTTTGCCTTTGCCTACTGAATTAAGTAAAGTTCCAGCATGTTTGTGGGCAGTGAATGACAATGATGTAGGAATTTTGCAGGTAGAACCAGTTTAAATTGTTTTGAAAGCAGGTGTCACTTTGCCGCCTTTCCCACAGTATAAAATTTCGGTGGAGGTGAGCAGGCCTTGAAAAGTATTGTCTCAGACTTAATACACAGAGGAGTGATTGAGGAAATTACGGGTAGTGTGTGTAACAGTCCGATTCTCCCTGTTTACAAGAAAGGGGGGAATGCGATTCCTTTTAGTTTCATAATTGATTTGCGTGCGATTAACAAAGTTGTTGCCCCATAATTCACGACTGTTCCCGATGTCACTACTATTTTGACTATGATTCCAGCCACGGCTACACATTTTAGTGTTGTTGATTTGAAAAATGCGTTCTTTAGTATTCCTGTGCATGCTGATAGTAGGTATCTGTTTACATTCATGTTAGGGGGACGCTCTTTCACATTTGCACATGTTCCGCAGGGCTACAGTGAGAGTCCAAATATTTACATTAGGGCTTTAAAAGAACAACTTGATACGCTTGAATTGCCCTCCTCGTGTACATTATTACAATATATTGATGATCTGCTTATTGCAGTAGATTCTGAGCAAGCTTGCAAGGAGGGCACAGTGTTGCTACTGATTCATATAGCAGACCATGGTCACAAGGCTTCGTTCAAGAAGTTTCAGCATTGTCGACAGGAGGTTGCCTATCTCGGCTACATCCTATCGAAGGAGGGTAGACGTTTAAAACCTGAACGTATACAAAGCATCTCTGATATGTCTATTCCAAATACACAGAAGGAAGTCAGGGCTTTAATTGGCATGGCTTCATATTGTAGACAATGGATCCCGCATTGTTCTTGTATAGTTAAGCTTATACTGGCACTGACAAAGAAGGATATTCCTTCGCCTTTGCCATGGAGCATGGATTGGCAATCTGCATTCGCTTCGCTCAAGGCTGCATTGTGTTCAGCCCCAGTTCTGGGCACGCCCAATTATGAGAAATGTTTTGTTTTATTTGTGCATGAGCATGATGGATGTGCTTTGGCTGTTTTGACATAGGACCACAGGGGTAAGAATAGATTGTGCAGGTATTTTTCCTCCACATTGGATCCTGTCACATGCGCTTTGCCGCATTGTTTGAGAGCTGTTGCTGCTGCTGCCGCATCAGTTAAACAAAGTGAGGGGATGGTTTTACGTCATTCTTTAACCATGATGGTGCCCCACTCAGTGGATGTTCTACTAAATAGAACACAGACGCAACATCTCACATCTGCTCGACTAACGAGATACGAGCTAATACTCTTCACACCGCATATCCAAATTAAGAGATGTTGTTCCTTGAATCTGGCCGAATTATTGCCTTCTCCACAAGAAACAGAGAATAGTGACAGTACGTCACATGATTGTCTTTTTGTAACCGATCAAGATATGAAGGGGAGAGTTGATTTAACTGACATACCCTTGAAAGATCCAAATGGAGAGCTTTTTTGTTATGGCTCTTGCTTTAAATTACTGAATGGCACATCTACTTCTGCCTATGCAATCACCACATTGACCACTGTTGTAGAAAGTAAGCGAATCCCGCACAACTCAGCACAAGCTGCAGAGATAATTGCCTTGACTAGAGCATGCGAGATCTCTGAGGGGCTGAACGTAAACATGTTCACAGATAGCCAATATGCCTTCGGGATGGTTCATAACTTTGGTCGGCTATGGGCTGAGAGGGGATTCCGGACATCACATGGGACAAAAATGCAGCATGGTCCTTTAATAATTCAGTTGTTGTCTGCACTTGCGCTTCCTACATGATTAGGGATAATAAAATGGGCCGCACACTAGAAACTGACGGACGACACAGGTAAAGGAAACGCTTTTGTTGGCAGAATTGCCAAACAGACTGCTAATGATTTACATTCAAAACTGTTTTTCCTTGATTCACGAAATGGGTTACTAACACTTGCATGGTGAAAGAAAGGATTAGCAGCGTGAAAGAGATACAGGCGGAGGCCACTTCCGAGGAAATTTAAACAATGGTCAGAGGGTCCAGCGAAATTAGACAATGAGGGTTGTTGGGTGGATAATGACAAACAAAGATGGACGCTGCCCAATGCTTATGTAACTGCAATAGTCACCATGGCCCATGGCCCGACACACATCTGTGCTAGTAAGATTTGTCAGCAATTAGACACTGTCTGGTACAACGAAAACATACCAAAGATTGCTGAACGATTGGTTCAGAATTGCATGATCTGTCTACAACATAATATTGGGAAGAGAACACCTACACCAGGGGGAAGGTTTGGTCCTCCTTCTATACCCTTCGAGGTAATTCACTTTGACTTCATTGAGATGGAACATTTCCAATATTACAAGTATGTTCTCGTAGTGGTCTGTGCCTTCAGCAAATGGGTTGAGGCATACCCGCTCAAAGATTGCACAGCAATTTCAATGGCCAACTCCATGCTGAAGGAATATTTTCCCCGGTTTGGCTTGCCACGAGTCATATGGTCCGATGATGGCCCACATTTTATCGCAGCTGTAATACTGCAGATATGTGCAGGCCTACAGATCGATAAGCGTTTTCACTCGGCCAGGCACCCGCAGAGTGCCGGTCTTGTGGAGCGTCACAACGGAATACTGAAAAACAAATTAGCAAGAATCTGTGCCCATAGTAAACTCAAATGGCATAACACTTTACCGCTAGCTTTGCTGTCAATGTGAACGACTGTGCAGTCAAAACAGGACTTTCTCCCTATAAGATCATTATGGGGAGACCAGCTAATGTCTGGAATGCACCCAGGACTAAGACATTGGGGGAAATAGAGTATCCCTTATTGTCAGATTACTGTGATCAGTTGACTCAAAACTTGCGTTTGATTCATCAGCAGGTGCGAGAAGCCCTTCCTGTCAAATACGAGGGGCCAGGTCATCGTTGCGGCCAGGGGACTGGGTCCTCATAAAGAACTTCGAAAGAGGTACCTGTCTTGCACCTCGATGGAAAGGCCCTTTCCAAATTCTCCTGGCAACGCAGACAGCTGTCCGAGTGAGCGGCAAACACTGGATCCACGCTACACATGTGAAAAGAATTCCTCTTCCTTGCCATATGACAAGTGGGACGGAAAAGGCGTTGATGACTCCAACTCCCAGAATGCATCAGCACAGACCGACAGCAAAGATACCAAATCTTAATTGAATCTGCTTCCCGAGATCGTGGGGCCTGGGGAGATTGCAACACCCCTATCGTGGCCTTCTTCATTGTCTTCTTCATCACTGACCAGTACTGTTTCTACATCCCCTGCAGACAGCAACAGCACGTTATTTTCAGACCACTCTGCGCCTGGTGTCACAAGATACGATCTATGTCCACGGAACAGGAAATAATTGCACTTGCACAGTAGCCTTTGCCTCCGGCCCTGCCACTTGAGGGCTAGGGAACGGAGCAACCGCATATGAGCTGGGGACAAGCCTCTGACATGCGTATTCCCGGTGCTACCTTGTTTAAGGTGAAGGACTTTGGCCCCTGTGGGGACAAGCAGGAGGTCACTGTTCCGACTCCATGGTGCTTTGGAAGCAGTTTTTGATCGGTGCTCGAAATACCAACATTGAGTCAGCCCCTCGTCATTCCTCTACTGTATGCAAGAGGCATGGGTTGGTAAGAACAGACTGAATTACCTGCAAGCAAGATTGGCCACATGGTCGAGCGCCACCGACGGATGAACTATAAAAAGCCCAACAGTGAGGCTTCTTAACGGACATTGAGAAACTTTGTAAAACTATGCCCGCGTTTGGGGTCGCCACTCGCTCCAATGAAGACATTGATCACTTTGTTGAAATTGGGCCTGTCCCTAGAGGGCCATCGTCCTCCAAGACCAATTGGATACTGATCACAGTAATTGTTTGTAGTGCAATGATTTTGATACCTGTGTTATTGTACCTGGAACAGGCGCATCCACTTGATACTCTACTGCCAACTGCTTGTGTTACTACCATGATTCCTCCACATGTGCTTTCTCATACTCTTCATCCCTGGGACGTTAAACACAGAGGGGGGCTATGACAACAATACTCTCTTGATGATAATGAATGCAGCACATGCTATCCTGAATAAGACCAACTGCTGGGTATCCTCACACTTACCTCAGCATGGGGAAAGAGGGTTAGGTTGGTATATATATCCATTACCTCTTAGCACTGCCTGTTATGCCTCGCTTAGAGCATTATTTTTCGGTAGATGGAATGACAGCATTTCTGGGAATTTTGATGGAACTAATATAAATGAATTTGAAAGACTAGTGCTGACACCTTTGGGCTGTTCTGTGTTCGCCAATAGAAGTAAGCTGAATGTTGCTTCAACTAGACCTATTGATAGACTCTCCAGACCTTATTAATCCATGATCACTTTCAAGATGGCTCCAGTAGGTAATAAGGACGCCATGCCTCCTTCTTACACCATCAATCGCAGCCCCCATTCTGTCACATTTTGCATGGGAAAGAAGGGCTCTCGACCGATGGGTACATTCGATAGATGCATGAACACTGCAGTTCTGGAGCATGAAGAGAAGCCACTGTACATAGGAGGTCTGGTTTACTTTGTATGCGGAGATGAAGCATATCCATGGTTACCAAGGGATTGGGGAGGTACATGTTACTTGGGGATACTCCAAACTGGTGTATATCTTACTACTACTGCAGAAGTATCCAAATCTCGTCCACGACGGGATGATGAAGGTGACATGGCCTGGCAGGTTTACGGTGACATAGCTAAATCCTTTGTACCATTCTGGGGGCAAATCATAAACTCGCAGAACAGTAGGAGACTGTCAAGAGTTTTTGAGAAAACTATTAACAGAACCACTGATATCCTGTACAATATGACACTATAACAAAAAGCTATCAGATTGGTAGCACTTCAAAACAGAATGGTGCTCGACATCATCCTTGCTGATCGTGGTGGTATTTGCAAATTAGTGGGATCCGCATGTTGCGTTTTCGTACCAGATTCCTCCCCCACAGTATTCGAAGCAATAAAAAGGTTACATGTCCTGAGTACAGAGATACACGTTCCAAAAGCTAACTGGAATCTTAGCGGCTGGCTCTGGGATCTGTTGCGATCCTAGGGTTGGAAGGTCTTCGCTTTCTTAGCCTTAATACTTAGCATCATATTATTTTGCTGTTGTTGCATTCAGTGTCTACCCGCCATTTGCACAATGATAGGGTGTAGTTGTGCGCAAGCGATTGGTACGATAAAAGTGAAAACCAAATCTAGTCCTAAAAATGCCAGTAATGCTTTTGTAATGCAAGATGGAACCATCAAACAATTAATGTCCATCAATGTTTATGATGACAGTGATTCAGAATGTTCTAATGACGACACATGGTCTGATGAGGATGCTGTATTTGGGTGATGCTCTTGGCTTAAGGCCAAAAGGAGGGTTTGTGAAAACGTGTTTGCTATAATACCGCCTGAAAATATGTTGGCCTGAAGCACACTCGCATCACACTGTAGCATTACGAATAGCTGGACCTGAAAGTGACAACTGGGAAGCCATTTTGTTTTGTCCGCCGTTTTGTTGTCTCTCTCTATTCTCTGATACTCTGCACAATATTCTATGTCCTAGGCCTAAAATGTGGTAAGGTAGCTGTGATTTCAACTCTGAAATGCTTACACAGGCAGGAATGTGAAGCAACTGCAATATATTGTTTGTCTTGCCTCGTAGAACCTTGAAGCTGTGCATGAGCACGACTAATCAGCAAACCAGGTGCCATACAGTCTCGTTAGTGTTATTGTAGAGGGCACTATAATAAGAATTATGTGAGGCTGTATGTGCTCCTCCGCGGAAGCTGATATTTTCTCTGCTTTAGAACTGTCTGACCTTAGCCCAAGAAAGCAGCAACAAGATAACGTTAGTTGGTAGAGCAAGGAATATCACATTGGGAGAGAGCAAGATATTCTCCGACATGCAGATGTGCCTTGTTCCCAGACAGTAAACCGTCTTGGAAACGGCAGCAAGGAATGTTCAATGTTTAGGCCATTGGTGCACAACATATGGCCCACGGGCCAGTTGCGGCCCGCCATGCCATTTTGTCCAGCCCGCGAGGCACAAAGACTTTCCTAATGGAGTGCGGCCCGCAAGCAGAATCGGCCGCCCTCCATTAGGAAAGTCTTTGTTGTCTTCCGGGCCAGGCAAAACACTGGCCCTCATTGGCTCAGCACACACACACCACGTCGCTTCTATGAGCCACGTAGTGCATGTGTGCTGCACCAATGGAGTGCCAGCACTACGGCTGGCATGGCCCATAAGGCTTGATGCCGGAAGGCATTTCAGCCTTGCCATGCCAGCCGTGGTACGACTCCAGTTACCTTGCCAGCGTTCCAGCTTACCTGCCTTCCAGCATGTCTCTGGTAAGTGGTCTGTGTGTTTGTGTTTGTGTGTCAGGTCTGTTTTGCTGTATGTTTGTGTTGTGTATGCTGAGATTGTGGTGTGGCGGGGTGTTGGGTTTGCATGAATGTTTGTTTTTGTATGTATGTTTTGTGTATGTTGAGATGGGGGGTTGGGGTGTGTTGGGTGTGCATGAATGTTTGTTTTTGTATGTTTGTTTTGTGTATGTTGAGATACGTGGGTGGGGGGGTGTTGGATGTGCCTGAATGTTTGTTTTTGAATGTTTGTGTTGTGTATGTTGAGATGCGGGGTTGGGGGGTTGGGGGGTGTCGGGTGTGCATGAATGTTTGGTTTTGTATGTTTTGTGTATGTTGAGATGTGGGGGTGGGGGGTGTCGGGTGTGCATGAATGTTTGTTTTTGAATGTTTGTGTTGTGTATGTTGAGATGCGATGGTGGGAGGGTGTCGGATCTGCATGAATGTTTGTTTTTGAATGTTTGTGTTGTGTATGTTGAGATGCGGGGGTGGGGGGTTTGGGTCTGTATGGGTGCATGCTTGAGAGTGTGTGTGCTGATTTGGGGGGTGGGGGTTTGGGTCTATATGGGTGCATGCTTGAGAGTTTGTGTGCTGAGTTGGGGGCTGGGGGGTTTGGGTCTGTATGGGTGCATGCTTGAGTGTGTGTGCTGAGTTGGGGGGTGGGGGGTTTGGGTCTGCACGGGTGCATTCTTGAGATTGTGTGTGCTGAGTTGGGGGTGGGGGGTTTGGGTCTGTATTGATGCATGCTTGAGAGTGTGTGCGCTGAGTTGGGGGTGGGGAGTTTGGGTCTGTATGGATGCATGCTTGAGTGTGTGTGTGCTGAGTTGGGGGAGTGGGCCATGGGGCATAGTGTTTGGTTGGGGTTTGAGGGAGCCATGGGGCATAGTGTTTGGTTGGGGGTGAGGGGGCCATGGGGCATAGTGTTTGGTTGGGGATGGGAGCCATGGGGCATAGTGTTTGGTTGGGGTGAGGGACATGGGGCATAGTGTTTGCTTGAGGGGTGGGGGCCATGGGGCATAGTGTTTGGTTGGGGTTGAGGGGGCCATGGGGCATAGTGTTTGGTTGGGGGTTGAGGGAGCCATGGGGCATAGTGTTTGGTTGGGGGTTGAGGGAGCCATGGGGCATAGTGTTTGGTTGGGGGTGAGGGGGCCATGGGGCATAGTGTTTGGTTGGGGGTGGGAGCCATGGGGCATAGTGTTTGGTTGCGGTGAGGGACATGAGGCATATTGTTAGCTTGAGGGGTGGGGGCCATGGGGCATAGTGTTTGGTTGGGGGTGAGGGCACCATGGGGCATAGTGTTTGGTTGGGGGTGAGGGCACCATGGGGCATAGTGTTTGGTTGGGGGTGAGGGGGCCATGGGGCATAGTGTTTGGTTGGGGGTTGAGGGGGCCATGGGGCATAGTGTTTGATTGGGGGTGGGAGCCATGGGGCATAGTGTTTGGTTGGGGAGTGAGGGGGCCATGGGGCATAGTGTTTGGTTGGGGGTGAGGAGGTCATGGGGCATAGTGTTTGGTTGGGGGTTGAGGGAGGCATGGGGCATAGTGTTTGGTTGGGGGTTGAGGGAGCCATGGGGCATAGTGTTTGGTTGGGGGTGAGTGGGCCATTGGGCATAGTGTTTGGTTGGGGGTGGGAGCCATGGGACATAGTGTTTGGTTGGGGTGAGGGACATGGGGCATAGTGTTTGCTTGAGGGGTGGGGGCCATGGGGCATAGTGTTTGGTTGGGGGTGGGAGACATGGGGCATAGTGTTTGGTTGGGGTGAGGGACATGGGGCATAGTGTTTGCTTGAGGGGTGGGGGCCATGGGGTATAGTGTTTGGTTGGGGGTAAGGGGGCCATGGGGCATAGTGTTTGGTTGGGGGTGGGAGCCATGGGGCATGGTGTTTGGTTGTGGGTGAGGGGGACATGGGGCATGGTGTTTGGTTGTGGGTGAGGGGGACATGGGGCATGGTGCTTGGTTGGGGGTGAGGGGGACATGGGGCATAGTGTTTGGTTGGGGGTTGAGGGAGCCATGGGGCATAGTGTTTGGTTGTGGTGAGGGGGCCATGGGGCATAGTGTTTGGTTGGGGGTTGAGGGAGCCATGGGGCATAGTGTTTGGTTGGAGGTGAGGGGGCCATGGGGCATAGTGTTTGGTTGGGGGTGGGAGCCATGGGGCATAGTGTTGCACTCCAAGAGTGAACCCAACAATAAAGCTAAAACAGGCACATTTAGGAGATGTACATCCTTTGCTTTTTGAGGAAACCTGACTCAACGAAGGCCATGCTCCTCTTGGGCAACCCAAACATCAAACTATATCAGTCCAAAATAACGGAATGTCCAATCAAGGGTCAATAAAATATATATAATTTAATTAAACAGACGATATACAATAACTAAATAGAAATAAATTATAACAATGGAAAATGTGTAGTACAAAATGTAAGTTTGAAATGCAAATAAAAATCGTTACCCCTCAAAAACATATTCTTTTTCCATGTGTTTAATGCAAATTGGGGGTTGAAAAAGCCACCTGACACGTCCCGCCTACTGCCCCGCCCACATTTACTTTTCGGCCCTCTATAGCCCTCATGTAAGGTACTTTCGGTCCTCTGTCAAAATCAGTTGTGCACCCCTGGTTTAGGCGAACAAACTATGTATATGATTTGTGAACCCTAGCTCAAGAGTTACGTGCAGGGGGCTGTGCAAGCTTTGATACTGCGAATTGAGCTGTATATATGTTGAAGCTTTTCTTATGTTCGCTCTCTCTCCTCTCAGGGTGTCTGCGTGCACACATCATGGGGTGTTGAGATCCGCTTGGCCAAATGTGTACTTAGAATAAAACATGTTTTGCCTTTGAACCTCGTGACTGGCGTGCCCTTAGTATATGGGTGTAAGCCTTAATTCCTTGGATGGTCTTACACCTCCTTTCCTGTCACTCTGTCTGGCCTCTCTTGGCCCTCTTCCTGCTCCCACCTGTGAGGCTAAAAACCTTGGGGTCATCTTCGACTCCACACCACACTCTCCTTCTCTCCTCACATCTCTGATGTCTCTAAGAAGTCACACTACCAGCTGCTCCTCCTCAGGGGTATTCTTCCTTTACTCTCCTTCTACCAGTAGCTCACTGTCTCCAAAGCTCTGGTTCTCTCTAGGCTGGACTACTGCAACAGCCTCTTTCTAAATCTCCCTGCCTCTACTCTCCGCCCTCTGCAACTAATCCAAAACAGGACTGCGAAACTTGTCCTTGGCCTCAAGCCCAGGGATCCTATCCCTGCAGGACTGAAATCTCTGCTCTGGCTCCCTGTGGTGGCGAGGATTAAGTTCAAAACCCTCTGCATTGTCCACAAGGCCTTCTGGGACCTAGGGCCTCAACACCTTCAACTCTCTCTTCCTAAATATCTTCCTTCTCAAGCTCTTTGCTCATCCGCCTCCAACTGCCTCAGGGTCAGTCGCTTCTCCAAGCAACGAGTTGGTGGTAGATCTTTCTTCTGCTGGAACAGTCTCCCTGCCTCTCCGAAACTTGAGGAGAACTATCTCCGGTTCCGGAAACACCTCACAACCTTCCACTTTGCTTCTGCTGTCTCTTATCTTCTCCCCTGCTGATCTCCTGGCTGAAACTGAAACTGCACTGGTTACCTGGCTACCCTGTGATCTCAGGCCCAGGTCCCCCCCACCAGTTGCACACCTGCACTGCCCCCCTGGCAACCCTTGCACTCTGGGACTGTTTTCTGTATCCCTACAACCCCCTTCCAACACTTGACACCTGATGTCTGCACTTAAACTTGCACTAACCACCAGCTGGCCGCACGTTTTATTTATTGTCTTTATATTTATTTTACTGTTTATCCTATGCACTCGACTTCCCCTTCGCCCTTACCCCGCACTCCTCCCCCTACCTGCACTTGCGCGATCTCAATGTCCACTGGCCTAGTAAGATTGTTCCCTCTGTTCCCCCCCACTTGCCTCATCGCGCCTTGAAACACGTGTATAGGCGCTTTATAAAGGCCATATCATATCTTAAAGCCTAGTCCCCACTGATCTTTTTCCATGTCCTTGCTGTTCTTTCTGCACTTCCTCCTTTCTGTTTGTACCAGGTCATGACCTTTCACCTGGTGGGATTCGCCGACTTCACCGGATTCCTCACACATGTAGCTCCCCTCTATCCCCTGGTCAGTGGCCCTGGGTTATTGGCTGCTCTAGCATCCCCCTCCTCCTCTTGACACCCCCTGTTTCACTAACCCTTGGATATTGCTGCTTCTGTCTCTTGAGACCCGGCCTACCCTTTGTTTAGGTCTGCCTCAATGTGGGGTGAATGTCTGTGAAGCCGGGGGACTGGATCGGTGTGCAATTCCGCCCCAATGTCAATGTTGGCCTTGGTGCCCCAGATCTGCCCCATGTAGCTCCCGCTGCCTGCGTTCTGTTTCTTAGTTCCCATGTGGCCCTCATGTATGTCCTTTGTTGATCTCACTGGTGCAGTGTCCCACTCAGTGCAAAGGTCTGCCCCAATTTCACTCTGTGTCCAAGTGCTGCTCCAATGTCACTCTCAGTGGCCATGTTCTGCACCAATTGTTTTCACTGCCCCCAAATGTACAGCTCTCGCTGACCACATGACTCAGTGTTGCTCAATGCAGCTCCCAATGCAGGCTCAGCGAGGGGTAGAGTAGTGCGCCCCTGAAACCTCTCTAGCTGGGTGCCCTTCTCGCTACCCCCCAAACAAAGAACAGACGAAATGCCATGGGCAGTGTTAACCAGCAGTGGCATTCACACACGACTTTGTGATCTAGCACTGCATTATATCTCATCGCCCTTCGTTTGGAAGGGTCCCTGGTGGGGCTCATAAATTGTGGCTGCCATCTACTGATAACCTTCACTGATTCATGACACATGCATGATTGCATATATGTCACTTGCTGAGTGTCTTACATGTGTTATAAACATTTTGTTTGAGGGAACTTTAGAAATGACTGCATCACTTGCTTCAATGTTTTCTTTCTTCCGAAAAATGTTAATAATTTTAATGGCTCTTGTACTGCGCACTGGTGCCACTTGCGCGGTCTCTTGGCACTCTACATTGTAAAGTGGCCTTTACTTGCCAGGCCCACTTTTTCTTCGAAACCCTGTGTCTTCTTTTCTAGTTACCTGGGTGCTTGTTACCATTGGACAATGCTCTTTTCCTTACCCAGTAGCCTCGATTGCAGGCACATAACTGCCCCCTAAACCCAGAGGATCATTGCTTTAGCCAGGAAATTAGGAGCACATGCGAGTGAGAGAACAGCATTGCCTCACACTGAAACATTTGTGCTGCCTCATTTGTTTTTGGATTACCTGCGCTTTAGTTTTGAGTGGCATCCTTTGCACATGTGTGCAGGTCCATGCACCCAATCACATTGGGAAACAGGGTACTCTAAAAAAAAAGTTGGCCTTCGCTCTGAGTGTAATGGTTGATGGATTTGGGAATGTGGCGGACTGGTCCACTTAAAGAGCACATCCAGGCCCTACAGAACCAGCCATCCCAAGCAGAATAGAAAAGGGCACACTAGTGGTATGCAGGAAGTGCCACGAAGATGGAAGTATTTCTGTTGCGCACTTAAGTCTGCAATAAAAAATAATCATCAAATATAATCAATATAGGGGATTAGTGCAGTGTTTAGGATCGGATGCAGAATGAATGTAAATGGCATGGTGAGACATGCCTGTGGCCATAGTTACTGTGTGCTAGCTCTACCCACCTGGACAAGAGTGTGGGACAGGCAATTGCTGGAACATGTATGGTATGGTTGTGCCAAAGCCTTTGTGTGTCTTCGTCAACATGATTTTCTTTTGAAATGTCAATCATGGTTGTAATGCCCATCTCCTAAGTATTTTGCAGCTGCCTTTATGGTGTTTAGCATGCTGTTTGGTGTAGGGTTGCCTTGTATTTAGTGGCGAGAAAGAACACATGCCCTCATTATGAGTTTGGTAGAGTGAGCTTTGCTAACTCAGTTACTGTTACCGCCACTCAATTTAGCCATAACTCTACCATATTACCAGTGGCAGGGAGGCAAAGTGATTCCTCAGTAGTGATTTAAAGAACTTACAGATAATTTCTCCGTCTTTTGGGAGTAAAAAACAGCGGAGTGTTGAACGTTTTTCCTTCACATTACCACCAAAAAAATGGTTCAGGACACTTGTCACTCTCGCTGCCACACTCGTTATGAGGTCCATCGCTCTTTGTAACCACTCTCACTGCCACACTCGTAATGAGGTCCATATGAGGTCCGTAGCTCTTTGTAACCACTCTCCCTGCCACACTCGTAATGAGGTCCATAGCTCTTTGTAACCACTCTCGCTGCCACACTCGTAATGAGGTCCATAGCTCTCTGTAACCACTCTCGCTGCCACACTCGTAATGAGGTCCATAGCTCTCTGTAACCACTCTCGCTGCCACACTCGTAATGAGGTCCATAGCTCTTTGTAACCCAGCAGGCAGTGTGATTAGCTCTTAAATTCATTTTTCCCTGCTAAGTGTACGTCTCAGGACATTTTGGTTGGAATGTTTTCCCACATATTTTCCATCATGTTTTTTGTGGTATTGCTGTTCATGCTGGATTTTCCCGCTGGGTCCTTAAACAGATTTCCATTTATTTATGCGCACTATGAATGGCAGCAGATTTTCTAGTAAAAGCAGCCTTTGACAGCCTCGCCATATTTATTGTGTTGTCATTTTGTATTTAGAGCTTTTGTAATGTAATGTGCTGTTTGCATACAGAGTCGCCTTAGAGCACAAAGAGCAGAACGTGTTCGCAAGAGTGGACGAGGAAAAGAGGTTTAAAAGGAAACAGGAAAGCAGATGGGAATCATTCATGACACATAATTAAAGTGGTCTTTCCGACACCCCAAAACAGGAAACCTGTACTTTTAATCCGGAACCTTAGCTGTGGAAATCGGGTGGGACAGGCCTTGCGGAATGGAACACTTTATAAGGCAATAATGGGGGGCAGCCCAAATCCAGTGCCTCTGGGGGTTGGGGCCTGCTATGGACATCCAGCCGGCCCCAGGGTGCTATGGAGCATCAGCACCATCTGGAGTGGGGGCAGGGCGCACCATGCCCACGACCATGCAGACCTCTGCCACCGTCCTGGCACGGGAGCCCCACAGCATCGTCCGGAAGGCCCGTGCTCACACAGTGTGGGCCTGCCGGCCTAACGAATGAGAGACGGACTCAGCCGTTCCTCTTTGGCAGTCTGCAGCTATCCTGCTGCACGTGTCTGCAGAGGCTCCTTTTATTAGTTTGGGCCATGTTAAAAGGGCAATAGACAGGGGAGGGACACATTCCCTTAAAGGGGCACACACCACACCTGCCGGCCCTTGCATTGCTAGTTCTGTGTTTTTAGCATAATCAACACCATTTCAATACCTCTGCAAAGTGTTTCTCTCATGTTGGACTCTCTCCCTCTGCCTACCCCTAAAGGGTGGCTAAGGTGGGAAAAGAACTCTTACTTAATCGTGCGCTCCCGGTGAAGCGCCTCCCCCAAACTGTTCCGGGATGGGGGGGGGAGCTTTCCGGGCATGGAAGATCTGGAAATAAATCAAAGAGCCCGCTCCCTGCTCGGCTGATATTTTTAGCTGAGAAGGATGTATGTTCCCCGAGAAATCAGACGAGCGCCTTTTACATTAGGAATGAACAGATGCTGGGACTCCTTTTTGTTTTTGGTCCCAGGGGAATCCCAATTAGAGGGGAGGAATGCAAATGAGGCACAGTTCTTTAGTTTTTTTTTTTGTTTTTTTTGGTCTGTAAGCTGCCTGGCGTCTTTGGGTAAATGTCCCTTCCGTGCTGTGTGCTCTGCAGGGGTCAGAGTCCAGTGAGATTTCACTGCAAAAACCTCTTTTCTTTTAAATTAGAGCTTCATTCTGAGGAAAATAAAAAATAATATACTCCTAATGAAACGGCCCTGCTGCCACTGTGCAGAGCTTAATTTCCCCTTGTCTTCTGCTAGACTTCTCAAAAATTCCCTGCCCAATTAACTTGCTTTTTCCTTTAAAACCAACGACTCTGAGGAATTACCTTAACATCAAGCTGTAAAGGGAGGGCTTTAAAAAGCTTAGCAATCTCTGACCTAGCAGGCACAGCTCCTTGCGAAATTACTTTCAGCTTTTTTAAGTGTACCATTGTTAATTATCGCTACGTTGAGTGATATGATCCTTTCGTTAATGCTGTGTTTTAGAAGCAGTATATACTGAGCACGAAAGGTTGTGATTATGTTTATTAATGTTATCCTTATCCCCCGGAGCAGAAGTCAGCATTACTAAACAGAATTCAGATGGTAACTGCTCTGCCAGTGCCCGCAAAGAATTTTGGGAAAGTACTGTTGTACAAGCACACAACCACCGTACTTATGGCACCAATATTTATTAGATTCATTTCCACAAACCACAGGGAAAGCGATTCATTTTTGGCACAAAAACACGTACACAATTTACCAGTGCGAACATGACATGGGTCCTTTACTCTAGGGTGAGAGAATGTGGTTTGAAGACCAGATGTTGCAAGGGAAGCTGGAAACATAAACCAGGGACAGGACAGAATGAGATAGAAACGGGATGGCGAGGAAGTACTGAATTAAGGATGGAGGGGTAACGGACAAGTGCCGTAGGGCTGTCTATGAAGGGTAGGGAGAGAGGAAAACAGGGTGATGCAGTAACACACAACACACACAGCAATCCTAGCTGTGGCCTTACCCCGCGTTGGTAATTGCAACACAGAAGACCGTAAACAAAAGCCCAGGAAGCTCTGAGGTAAGCCCTGCACCGCACACGAGTAGACTCCTCAAAATGACCATTCTCCCGCCCGTTGAAGGCCTCACCAAATCAGCCTAATAAACACGCCCTTTGGGTGGGCAGTCTTTGACGGGCAGAGTTTGCACATCAATCCAATTGCAGCAACATTTACAGTGGTATTTCAACCAAGTTGGCGGCCAGATTCCTAAGAGCACAAAACTAGGCTGCGTGCCTCTCTTCTGGACCCACCATTCTGGCATTAAAGAATCTGCACTGGCTGGATGCTGTTCAGTCATAGGCTTGACTGAATTAACTCCCTACATGAGCGTACATGACACCCCAAATGGAATCTACTGCTGCCCTACACTAGGTTGACCTCATAAAGGTCCCCTTTGCATGGTGAGATATACATAATTCACTTTTCCTCTTTCTCATTGTTTAATCGGCTCGCCAAAGATTTGAAAGACAACCTTTTGTAACAAGCATATGGCCTAGACTCTGTCCAAAGGCACCTACCATCGGCAATACCATCATTTGGTAACCCGCCCTGAAAATGCCCTGAAACAGGCTGTGCTTTTATAAAAAAAATAATACCATTAAGACCGAAACTCAGAATCATTTCAGTAGAGCAGGCATTGCTCACTTTCGAATCCCAACCCTGAAAAGTGATGGAGCGTTTTGCATGAATCTCAACAACTGGCTTGCTCTTGCAACCCCTTAAACCATTGTTTTTCAGTTCAGCCGGCCATGCCACTGCATGATAAAGACCATATACAAATCAGGCTTCCTCCCACCCCAAAAAACGTCAGTCCTGCCCTCATCGTCTACAGGAGACCACAAGCAACCCCAGGAATGTTTCTAATTACTGACATTCCCTTCATTCGCTTGTTGAGAGCCAATGACGCAGGAATTGGCATTGAAGAGTTGGGCAGGAGTGGCTCAAGTGCGATTCAGGTGGAAACAGGGGATCGGGAGGAAGAGGGTGTGAGAGAGTGATGGGGTACAGGGAAGAGGTACATATACAGTTAGAGGGGCAGGAAAAAGATGAGGAGAAACAGAGCTTGTAGTGAAGGTGAACAGGGAAAGTAGAAGAAAGAGGAGTGTGTGCTGAAACCACAGATCAAAGAGATGGGAGAGGACAGTCAGAAGATGAGGAGAGGAGGAGTTGGGGATTAACATCAAAGAGAAGACATGCCACAGACAGAGAGGAGGAGAGTGATGTGGATTGAGCAATGGGTGGTGGAAGAGTGGAGAAGGTGGCGAGGAGGATTGGGTGGTAAATAGATAAACAGGGAGGAGTAGGCAAGGGTGGGCTGGCCTACAGAGAACTCTGGAGATTCGCCGGCGGTCCTCTGCATCATGGACCTCTTTTGTGTTGTTACCTATTTTATTTCCACATTTTTGCATGGGGAAAAGGTTGGGCTTGCTCACACTATAACATGGGGCCAGTTTGAAAATCATTTCCAGGGCCTATTTTGGCTCCCAGTTCACCCCTGAGAGTATGGAAGGGCAAAGGCAAAGGGGAGAATGAACAGGAGGAGATGGAGAATACAGGAAGGAGGAGAAAGAGGGAAGAGAGAGTGTGGTGAAGAAGTGCTGTTCTTCACCAAGCCAGGTTCCCCATACTGAACTCCACGGGTGGCGAATGAAAACATGCTCTCCGTTAGATTTTCCCTGAAATCCTGCCAGGCCGTATGAGAGGAAATCAATAATATATACCCAGGGCCGCCTCCAAATCTGCAGCTCTAGCAAGACATCCAAGCTGAGAATGCTAGAAATCACTGCACATGATGAGATTAAAAACCAAAGACCAACGCAAACCTCGGATAAATGAGAAAGTGAGGAGCCCCGGGTGTCTCCTGGAATGTAGTCCTGAATATAAATGCCTTTTAGTGAAATTGCATGACAGGGCTGGACAGGGGCGTCCAAAAGTGATCCTGCACCCCGGTGCAATAAAGGAAAATGAATCCTGAGCCCCAATCCTGCCGGCACTGACCAAGCATCTCTCACCCCACTCCACATCCCTCAACTAGTCATTTAATTTCTGTCAGACCCTAAAACAAGGGCGCGGGGGACTCCATCTCTTCAAACAGCAAGCATTGGCAATGCCAAACGTTTATTTTGTACGCATGGTGAAGACATTTGCCAGGCTCTGCTAAAATGGTGCTAACTATCCGTTATCGGTAGCAGCTATAAAATGGTTCGAGTACCTGGGCATGTAATAGCAGTGCCTGACAAACTCCTAATTAATGCCTATACACATGCCAAAATCTGATGGCTTTGTCAATGCTTGTTTTAAAAGGACTTGAAGGATACAAATGCTGCTTATAAATCAAGTGACTGAAGGCACACTTGGTTATGGTATTTTTCAGTACACCAGTAGCACATTTAAAGCTCACATTAATGAACTCTGAGAAGACTGCTTTGAAATAACACTGGCAGACACTTCAAGCACGATCTTTGATGTTACTTCTAGAAAAAGCTACCTCAAAGAGATCCCAAGAGGATGTGTTTTGTGTGGGGGGGTGGCAGGAAGTGGGCTGTGATGACCATAGGTATGAGCATGAACAGTCATTGGGAGGGGTGAGGGGGTACATAAGAAAACGACACCTAAAAGCTTTGTGCCCCTCTCATATCCCATCTCCCCTCCGGCTGTACTCCAATGCAATAGTTTCGGCTTATGTGCATCACTTTAGTGCCACCTAATAGCCAAAACTAAACACCAGGGCCTGAATGGGAAGTAGGAGGAACTCCTGCCATTAAGCTGATGTTCTCTGTCCTGGAGGCATCTAATTGTCAGAGCATTCACTTAAATGTGACCAGCTTGGCACATGGGCAACCCCAATCTATGGACATTTCTCCCCAAAATGGGATGCAAGGGTAAAAAGAAATGTTATATTGTGTTTAGAAGCGTGTCTGATTACCAAGGTTCTATGGCCTCTTGGCCTCTTCTTAGTAGCATTGGACATTTCTTTTCAATAGCATGACTGGCATTCCCAATTTAATTGTCCTCATTTTATGCTAACAATTCTATATAAAACCTAATTAAGTGACCTTTTCAATATATTTGATACCCATTTTCAATAGGAAAATACAACTGAATAACTTACTTGAGTTAATTTACTGTATTCTATCATACTCGGGGTTACCAAGTGAATCAATGTGTATAGGACACCACTTTTCCAGTCCTGTTCTTTCTTTTTACAAATCATTGTTCTCAGTTGTTTTAGTGTAGTTTTTTAAATTGGGGAGAAACCAAGAATTCCAACATGGATTGGCTGTTCAATCAAAGTCCAGGACTAGAGCAGTGTCCTGGGGACATGGAGCCATTTGGCTTTACATACGCTGTATGCAAAAGGTAGATGACATGAGATGTACTTTCCAAGGGTTTTAAGAGTGTTGCTATTGCTCCAACCTCATGACAGAGAGTTAGAGCAGTGCAAGACGACAGATGCCACTGACATCAGTCACAGTAGAAGTGTATGGGTCCCCCTTTCATGCACATCAAATTTGTGACAGGTGGGCACGCCCCCTGTTTCCGGTCTTAGTACCTCCCCCTTTTGATATGGTTTTGATATAAAGTGAATATACATTTTATATAAATAAGAAATCAACATGGTTTTGATTTGATATTAAATGTATATTTTATATAAAGTGGGTATACAACAGATGTTAAAATGTTTTGATACTATTTGAGATGATTTGATATCAAATTCATATAATTTTTATATAAAAAATTTGTAAACAGTGGAACTCCGGGTGGTGGTGGTGTCTTTACGACTATTGAGGGTGAAGTGAGCTCTGAAGACAGGGACTGTGAACCTAGGGTTTTGCAGAGTGACGCAGTGATGACATGGGAGAGGGGTACCGCCCGAAGGTTATAGGTACCGTTTATACCTTCTATTGATAGAATGGATGATGTCATTATTTTATAATCTCAATTTCACAGGCTAGAGAGTTAACGAGTATAGATGGATATAGGTTTGAAATAAAATGATTGAGCTATAAATAGGTCAGGGATGGGTCTAAGGCTACGATGGGGCCGGGGGAGGGGTTTACAATGCCGGTATATAGCCTTTGTGGTAGGCCCGGGAAACACGCGCACTCTTTCAACTTGTCAGGGGCTATCAAGCGTGATATTTAGGAAACAATGATTATGAACAGCTACAGTTACACCATGAGGAAAACACCCAGAGGCCACCCCGAGGGTTCAGAGGTTAGTCATATTCCTGATTGTTTTACTGTGTATGATGGGATGCAAGATGCTCAGGATTTGATGGCCAACTATGAACCTGAAGAGTTTTGGGATGATGACGATGTGGTTTTTGAGCTACCATCCGCTGTCGATGTCGGATCCGAAGACAGGGACTGTGAATCTATCGCTCTGTAGTTGAATGCGGTGGTGACACCGGAAACTGACCCTGCCTCTTGTGGGCTTGATGAAAAACAGGCTCCTGTGTGCTGTAGTGGGGAGCATCAAGCTGTAGCAGAGCCTATTAATATTTACTGTGCTTGCTGTTCAAATCAACTTGAAAACCTGAGGCCTTGTGATAATGGCCTGTGTAAGGACTGTGTTTTTCGCTAATGGAGACTGATAGCATTAAAGACAATGTTAATATTTATTGTGCTTGCTGTTCAAAATGAATTGAAAACTCCAGCATCAATTTCCTATCAAAATTGGTCTATATTGAGGTTTTAAAGAAGAAGACATGTCCTCACGTGGCGATGGCATTTAAATGCATATTAAACAAAGGCTGAGTTCTTGCTAAATTACAGACAGACGCTGGTAAAGAGTTTTTAAATGAGCCATTGCAGAGCATTGTAAACCAACATGGGGTCCAGCACTTTGTAACACACTCTAACGTTAAAGTTCTATTATAGAACATTTTATACACACCTTTAAAACACGGCTGTGGCGATTCTTCACAGCAAAAGACACTTCTAAATATGTGGAGGTGTTACCCGCATTTATAAATGTGTATAACAACACGTATCATAGATCTATTAAAACCACTGCCACTGGTGTAACATCGCAGAATTCCCTGGAGGTCTGGAAAAAACGTTATGGCGAAAGACTTTTTCAGAAGACGACACTTATGCCCTGTAGTATGCTATACAGTACAAAATTGGTATACGCATATATTTATACAATAGAACATTTATTAATGTATTTTAAGTAACAGAATATATAATAAGGGGATAAGGAAGGAGTCTCCAACCGTCTTCCAAGTGTCCACACTCCACCTCCACATTCTTCTTCTAGAACCCCTGTAAGTTCCACATCAGTATGACATAAAATGCTCCATGCTACACATCCCCTTTCTTTCCAAACAAATCTTCACTATCCAAAGGACATTAAGCGTTCCGGCTTTTGGTACCTTCTTCCAAACCTTGACTCCAGCAACTGTGTTACATCAGTGCATGTGTTGAGTTCATTGGTAAGGAAAATTCCTGGTTTCCTCTACTGTCACCAACATCACCATTGTCTACACCTCCACCATCAACCTTACCATTCACTTCCACAATTCTTCCGTTATTCCAAACTCTTCAATCACTCGTTCTTATAGCATGCTTAAACACCTCAATGACTTGAATGGGATCAGACCACAAAATGCCTCTCACTCTCAAGGCTTCCGGAAGCTTCACTCTCACAAAGCACCCTACTTTGAGTGTATCATTGCATCTAAACCTTTTCTTGTCATACCCTGCTTTATTTCTGAATTGTCTCTGCTTAATAGTATCTACAGCATTACTCGTATCAACTTCCATATTTATCACTTCACCCATCCATCCAGGACAAAGCTTGGTGATAGCCTTCCTACCCCTGCTCAGTTCAAATGGTGACATACCTGTAGAACTGTGCGGAGTAAATCTGTGTGCCATAATGACATTCCTAACTGCTTCTTTCCAGCACCTCCCATTGGCCCATGCCCATCTAATGGCATTTTTGAGAATCCTGTTATATCCTTTCAACCACTCCATTAGTTTGTGGGTGATAAACTGCAATAGTCACATGCTTAATCGATCTTTTAAATAGTCCTCCATCTCTTTCGAGACAAATTGGGGACCATTATCAGATAGGATAACTCCTGGATATCCTTCCCTACCACACACTTCTTTCATGAATTTAATAATGTTCTTAGATGTAACACTAGGCATCATCTTTACCTCAGCCCATCTTGTTAAAATGTCAATCATGCCACACAAAACCTTTGCCTGCCTTCACTCCATACTGGACCCATAATGTCAATTCCAACTTTCAACCACAGTCTGCACGGCACATCAGTCCTAACCATAGGGTATGCACTACTCACACATCCCTTAACATACCTATTACAAAGGATACAGTTTCTTATAACCTTCTCGATTTCTGCATCGCATCCTGGCCACCAGTATGTGTTTCTTATTCTGGATTTGGTCTTGGAAATGCCTTGGTGGCCTTCGTGACTTAGATCAATTATTTTCTTTCTTAAATCTTCAGGTGGAATTAATCTATCTTCTCTGAGTAAGTATCCGTCTTGTACACTCAACTCATCCCTAACACTCCACAGTCCTTGCACATCAGCTTCCTTGATCTTATTAAGAGGAACATGTTTTCTGTTTATATTTCCCATTATAAACTGCAACTTCATGTCTTTACTCATCCTTTCAAACCATTCTTCCTTAGTTACAGCTGTGTCCTGTAACACACATATCATTTCCTGTTGATTCTCTTCATCATCACCTCCATAGTCTTCTTGCGTATTAGTAAGCCTGAACAAACAGTCTGCAGCATAATTCCTCACTCCTGGAATATACTTGACCACCACATTGAATTCCTGCATTCTATGCACCCATCTCCGTATCCTTGCCGATACTTTGTCCAGTCCTTTGTTCATGAATAGTTCTACAAGTGGCTTGTGGTCTGTATTTACGTCAAATTGTGTTCCCTAGACAAAACTCCCGAACTTGTCCACTGTCCACACAATGGCTAGTGCCGCTTTTTCAATAGTTGCATACGACTTTTCTGCTCCTTTTAACAGCCTCGAGGCAAGCACAATTATCTTCTCCTCTCCATTATGTAGTTGCGCCAACACTGCACCTGGACCCACATTACTGGCATCCGTTGTGATTATTGTCCGCTGACCTCTTATAAAATTCTTCAGTGCCGGTGCATTCGTCAGAGCACTGTTTATGTAATCAAATTCTTTCATACAATTTTCATTCCATTCATATTTGATATTTATCCTGGTGAGATCCCTCAACACAGCCGAGTGATCAGCAAAGTTTCTAACATATTTCGAGTAATACTCAGCCATTCCGAGGAAAGTTCTCAATTTCTCTTTGTAGCCAGGTGTAGCCATATCATTAATTGTAGACAATAAATCCGGCTTGGGTGTAATTCCTTGCTCTGATATGACATGGCCCAAGTATTCAATTTGCTTCCTGTAGATTTTTGATTTCTCTCTGCTCAATGTCATGCCCATTTTATGCAATTTCCTCAAAGCTCCATCCAGAATTCTGTCATGCTCTTCTTGAGCTCGGCCAAATGTAAGAATATCATCTTGAAAAAAAATTATGCCCTTGTCACCATCAAAGATATGATGCATGGTCTTCTGAAAAACAGAAGCTGCTGATATGAGGCCAAACAGCCTCCTCTTATATTGGTACAAACCCTCCGGGGTTATGAACACTGTCAGATGTCTTGAGTTCCTGTGCAAACGAATCTGATGATATGCTGAAGTGAGGTCAAGAGTTGAAAACACTTTCGCTGGCCCCATCGTTGATGACAACTCATGAATGTTGGGAAGCGGGTGTCTCTCTGGGATGATGCACTTGTTCAGTTCTCAGAGGTCGATACACACTCTCACCTTTCCAGAGCTCTTCCTCACCACCACTAACAGTGATACCCACTCCGAAGCATCAATCTTTTCAATTATACCCTGTTCTTCCAGTTTCTTCAGTTCACTTTTGACCTCATCTCTCATTGCTAAATGTACATTTCTAAGTTTCTGTGCAACTGGAGTACAATCCTTTCTGAGCTGTATTTTGTGTGTAATCCCTTTTGCACAGCCTATTTCATCCTTGAACACCTCACCTCCTTCTTGACTGCCTCTGTAGACATCTCATTGGATTCAATCATATAAACAGACTCCTCAGCACTAGCATCCAATCTAACTTTCAACCGTGCCTGATGCGTTGCTCCTCTTCTTGATACATAAACATTCCCTCTTGCAACTCTATCTTTGAAGGCCAATTTCGCCTCAAACCATCCAACAATGTCTATCTTCACACCTCCATAAGCACTTGGGTTAATGTCAGATTCATTAAGCCATCTGGGACCAATTTTTCTCCAGATCTTTTCAGGCAACAACGTATATTTCGCTCCCGAATCAGTCATCATTGTCACTGGCAAATCATTTATCATTATGATAGTCTTTGGACTTTCCAATTCCATGCCATTCACTGTGTCGCTGACGGCAAATACACATTCCTCCTCCTCAAATTCTTCTACACCACCAATCCAGTTCATGCTTGCCTTGTCCATTCTACAGCATTTGGCCATGTGGCCCTTGCCATTACAGTTCTTGAATATGATATGGATAGCTGGACACCCAGGACTGTTAGCCCAGTGCATGGGACTGTCACACCTAAAACACGTCCTGATTCTTCCTCTACCTCTCTGATACATTTGAGGGCGTCTATTACTCGTGAAACGTCCTCTGTTGTAACTCCCATAACCACGTGCAAACACTCTGCCTCTCATATCACCACTGTATTTGTACGTGCCCTGTATTCTAGGTTCGTCTTTCCGTCTCACCACAGCACTTTGATTATTTGAATTGTCACCTTTCGCCACTTGGACTGCATTAATAGGACTTTCAGGCTTATTTTCAGGTTTTATATTAGTGCTTTTCACTCTTTCTTCTAGTGTTTTGACACAGTTCTCCATATTCTCAACCTCTTTGGCTATGCGTAGTACCATATCCAAATCAGGATCATCTTCGGCCCATAGACTCTCCCTGATTTTAGTACTATTACACTCCAACATTAATTGATCCCTGAGTCTCTCATCCAATTGCGGTCCAAATTTACAATTCTTTGCTAGTTTCCTCAGGACTGTTATGAATTGCTCCATACTCTCTCCACTTTCTTGCAACCTCTTGCCAAACTTATACCTTTCCAGTATTGTACTCCGTTTCTTTTCATAATGTTTATTCAACTTAGCAATACACTTTTCGTATTCATTCATATCCCCCTCATCATCATCAGGCAAGTTTGGTAAATCCTCATACGTTTCCTGTCCACCTGGCCCCAAGCAATGAAGCAATAATGACTTTTTTCTCTCTACACTGTAGTTTGTTCCACAAACTACTGAAGCATAATGCTCAAATGATTTCAACCATCTTTTCCATGGCAAACTAGGTTCTCCAGCCTCCAGTAAAAACATAGCCGGTGGTGGGACAATGTGCATTGTCATAAAGCCAGATAATGCTTGGTCACCCGCTCCTCTTTCACCAATGGCTGTGTTACCACTTGATGATATTTTCTGTGTAGTTCCTTTATTCACACTATGGTTTATTAGTTCAGTGCCTTGCTCCTTATATTTACATCACGTTGTCCTATAACTGTAGATGAGTATTTGTTGCCTACTGTATTGGGATGAGTAGGAGCAACAGGAGTGATTCAACCGATCCTCACATGTTTTTTATAAATATATATATATATATATATATATATTAAAAGTAAATAGTTCAGTATAAAAGCTCCCACAATTACTGTGCCATCAATCCGTTTATTTATAATCCTCTATTTACTCTGTCCGTGGCTCCAATGAAACAGCGTTTCGATCCGATGCTGTAAACGCGACGGCTGGCCTACTTAAAATGGCTGCCTGTGCGTGACGGACGTCACATCGTCGCAGGTCCTTTTCTCTAACGGGCCGGCTCGCGATCAGGGATCAGAGCAGTGTTTACTTTCAATACACGGCCAGAGACGCAGCGCATGTGTAACTGGTAATGGTGAGTCCCCTTAGTAAATATATATCAATCTGCACGCTGGGACGCAATCTGCCAAAATCTTTCAATAAAATATAGAGGCAGTGTTCAAGCTCACCTGTGGCTTCAGTTTCTCTACTCGCTTCCCAGGTGACTGGTTTTCTTAATGCCTCGTCACCAAATGTAGTATGCTATACAGTACAAAATAGGTATAAGCATATATTTATATAATAGGACATTTATTAATGTATTTTAAGTAACTGAATATATAATAAAGGGGGATAAGGAAGGAGTCTCTGAAGGGAGCTGTTCCAGTCTCTCCAACCGTCTTCCAAGTGTCCACACTCCACCTCCACATTCTTCTTCCAGAACCCCTGTAAATTCCACATCAGTATGACATAAAATGCTCCAAAACCACTGCCGCTGGTGTAACATCGCAGAATTCCCTGGAGGTCTGGAAAAAACGTTATGGCGAAAGACTTTTTCAGAAGATGACACTTATGCCCCTTTAAAAGAGAGATCATGTCCAGATCTCAAAACACAAAGCCGTCTTTACAAAAGGGTATGAGCAGAACTACAGCAACAAGATAGTTATCACAGATGGAGTGACTTAAATACATACAGAGAAATTGATTATTCAGGGGAGGTTGATCAAGATATTGTTTATAGGGAGGAGATCCAGAAAGTCAGTAAAGACCAACAACACGTTTATAGAATAGAAAAGTCATAAAGAGTAAGAGTCGTGGAGCTAGGAAACAACATCTAGTCAAATGGCTTGGGGTGGCCTGACAAATTCAACAGTTGGGTACCCGCCGGATCCCAAGAGGCAACGGATGTGTACTGGCGCAGCATGCACTCTATACCATTTTAAAATTGTATGCACCCCAGCAACGCTTCAGCTGAGACATTCCCAGAGAGGAAAATGTCCAACTTTACAGTGAAGCTGTCCAAACCCATACATTTGGAGGGGCAATCGATGGTGGCACTCACTGAAGTTCAGTACGTCCGATCATGGGATACTTTAGTCTGAGGGGAAGCCACGTTTATCATAATATGAACAAACCCTCCGTGGCTTTTGCTGGGTGGGTCCCCCGAGTGGTATTATCCAAATATTACAGTAACTTGTCAGAGTCATCATCAAAGCCACAGCAATCGCACCCAATTACAGTGATACGAAGCTACACCTAGACCTGCACCAGCGGAACGTTTTTCTACAGGGTACAGACGTATCTGTTTGTTTTTTCAACAACTGGCAGACTACGTAACATATTGGGAACCGTGGAACACATTGGAAGTAAAGAACCATGGAACAATATCTGCACCGACATTAACAGGTTTTTTATAGCTTAATGCTTTACAGTGATGTAATGGAGTATCAAAGGGTGGGGGATAGCTATGCCCGCTACTTTCAACCGTGGACATAACAACGATATTGTGAACATTCGACACAACAAACCCGATTACTTCCCTGTGTGTAAAAAACCTTTTGAAACCATCGACATACAGATAAGAGATGACAGGGGCAGTTTGCATATTTTAAATCTGAAAAAGTATGGCTGCGGCGACCACTCCGGCTGAAAGACTAATAAAAAATAAAAAGCGTTATAATGTTTGTGGTGAAGAACTATGGAGACCCTGAGGCCTATATGGAATATTGCATGAACCAGGATGGTTACGTGATCAGACATATTTTTGTGGAAACCCCTGTAATGTATGGTGCGGGGCTCGGCGGTATCCTTAGAAGTCTTTTTAGATGAGCAATGCCCTTCCTATGCCATGGCTTTGAATTAGCTAAACCACACGCAAAAACGGCAGTCACAAAATATTGCAAAATACGGCATGGGAAGCATGATAACTGCGGTTGCTGGGCGTCTCGCCAAAAGAGAAAGGAGGGCCAGGATGGATCTGGACTCATTTATAAACCACATAGGAGTGTTAAGAGGAAGAGGTCAGCACCACTGCTGCGCGTTCAGCCCCCCCCCCCAAACCCACCAAGAAAAGCAGATCAAGAACCCGACACGGAGAGCCGAGTTAGAAGAAGAAGCAAATTATTCCTAAAAGACACACTGTGGGGGTTATATCTTTTAAAGTGCAATGGCCTTCTTACACAGAGCCTTTGGGGGATGTGTGAAATCAGAGCTCAATCTCTTCCCAGTACCCCGACCCAGACCAGCATTGATAAGTTTCTTCATGGAGGTCTCGCCTTTGGCGGCTCTATCGCTGCTAGTCTGAATAGAATTCTTTGAATCAGGCTCAACTGACATGTATCTGGATATGAACGATACGCTGCTGTATCTAACCTGTAAAATAACTAAGGCGGATGGAAACGACATATAGGCTGCTGCATGCGTGGGTATGATTGCCTATCCCATAGCCATCATGTTCAATCAGGAGTAGTTTTGGCACAAACTTAGTAGCACAAGGGATTTTAAATGTGAGTGTTTGGATATCACTTACTAACCCCATAAGAGACCCAGATGAAACAAAGCTTTGAGCCTAGTGCTTTACATAAAATGAGTGGGATATGCGCACCATAATAATATGTGAATTATAACATAAAACCTAAATATTTTCTTTGTATTTGTTTTTGATATCAGAACATATATAAATGGGATTTGACCCATCATACCACTACTATTTAAAAGGAACTACTGACCCCTGGTGTGGGTAAGTCATGATAATTATTAGTTATAGCCATCATTACACATTTAAGTCTGAGACAAACCGTGACTTATTCAATATCCGTTTCTTGTCTCTGTATGTTTGTTTGTCTCCCCTTTTTTCTCATCCCTCCCTTTCCTCAATTTTCAAATGTATGATTTGCTGGTTATTACATTTCATTTACAATGATGCCAAATGTTCTTTGGGATAATTTTTTCTTTTTGCTGTTTGACTATGATGTGTCTTGATTTCTCATGGCGGTTTCTCCATGAAATTTGTATGCTGTAATACATGATTTTGTTTTAATTGCTCTGATGATTTGGCATCCTAATAACTGGGTCTTTAACTTTTCTCATTTTCATGTGTATGTGTGTATATATATATATATATATATATATATATATATATATATTCCTTTACCTTTCTCATTTAATGCTATTATCAGTATGACCATACTAGCCCTGATTTGATAAAAGGCCAGCACAGGCCGAAACACATGTTATCGTTACAAGGGCAATATCTAAGATTGGATGATTATGATTGGATGATATTAAAACATACCTTTTTCAAACTAAAAGTGCGCAAAGTCCTGGGTTTTTTGTATGCTTCAGCATTTTTGTTATTATAGTTTATGACGGGTTCTCCTTGGCTTACCGTCAACCCAGTGACCTGCGACGATACATCACATTTGTGGAAGTAAGGAGCTATTCCTGTCCCCAGACTACATTTGGTTACAAATATCTATGCTGGAATCAAAGGTTGAAAAAGTCGCCCGATAGACCAACTGTAAAGATAAGCCGATTTTAGTTTTGGTTCAATTAGGAGGACGTGACGCTGGGCGATCGAATGATGACGCAGAGTGATACTATGCACGCCTACAGGGCGTATGTAAATAGAGAGCCTCTTAAATTATGGTCACAATTCCCTGGATAAGCAGCTCTCGGCAGGGCATTTCGACAACACCGCTCTCGATGGCGAAAACACGAGGTTCGCGAAGAGAGCCCGCCACGCCAGGACCAGTAGAGTATTTGATTTACTAGGCCGTCTACACGTGGACCTTTGCTTCCAGGATAAACTATTGATCCAAGGCGTTGACCTTAAAATGAAACTATCCAGAAACACAGATGCTTTTTGGCTTATGAGCAGGGACGCCAAACAATACAAGCTAGGCATTGTATCAGCAAGTTTATTAGTTAAACATATGAGCGTCTCCCGGACCATTAGAGTGGTGCATGCAGAGGCGCTGCAAATATCTGTCATGAAGTATCCTGTGGAAAGAGTCACCCTAAAGTCTTTAGCATTCCTACTGGTAGTTCTGGTACCAGTCAAGACAACATGTTCCTGCGACAGCTCCCAAAAATAATTATCATGGGAATTGTTGAAACAGTGTCGATCACCGGGACATACGATCGAAATCCCTTTTGACTTCAACCATGTAACGTGAACTATGCAGTGCTGCATAAGGACGGTGTCCTGAGCCCTGCCAAAGCATATTCTCCTAACTTCGAAGTTCCGGACATAATTAGGGAATACATGGGGTCGGTGGCTGTCACAGGGAGGCACATGCGTGATGCACCATTTCAATCACATGCAATGAGTATGCCCATGGCTATACACTACTGGTCTTCGATCTAAGAACCAACAACGCATAAGCGGGTCTTTTCAACCTCTTGAGGAGCAGAAACCTATGTGCTGAGATAAAGTTTGAAAGAAATCTAACCGCCAGGCACTCCTTGCTAGTGTGGAGCGCTTTCAATGTACAGAGAAACATACTCTTTGATATTTAATGGATACTTTACAGATAAAAAGATTTCTGCATAAGCATAAACCCACTCGGGAAAACATTTCACGGTGTGTGTATGCCAGTGATACATGCCCCGAGAACCAACCTAGGAATCGAACCGTTAGCCTGGTGGTGAACACTGATCCACAGGCCCAGGGTGGAACACACTGGATAGCTATGTGGTTGGAGGGGGACGTGCTAACAGTGTTTGACCGTTTGGCACACTTCCCGCAACACCTCATATATGCCGGAGTTTTAACGGACTATGTGAAAAGCATCTCAAAGTATTTACTTTATACCACTGTGTTGGTTCAAGACTCTAAAGCCATTACCTGTGGTCAGCACTGTATATTCTTTTTCAGTCAAATGCCGGACTGGAGATCGCTGTCGGCTGTTTTGAAAATGTATTAGAGCAATCGCAATCAAAATGATCAAATGGTGGCCAGATTCGTTAACAAGACGTTAACTAATGTGTATAGATCATGCAAAATGTTTACCATGTGTCACAAATGTAAATGTGGGTCGTCTATCTAGCGATACATGTTTCAATAAAATCACTTTTTAAAAATCAACAAGCGTCATGTGTTATTATACATAATTAATAATACAATGTAATAAAGAACCAGTTGGTTTTATGAACTGAAGACATTTTTATTTATAAAAAAATAAAAAAGACATACTTAATACAGAAAGAATGAGAGTTATACCACAAACATGTCAATACAGAAAAAATAAATGTATACATTCATACAATGATGGGGTTCGCATTTATCAGATGACCGCATGGGGGAAGTGTCTCCGGCGAGGCCTAGATGCTTTGGAGATATGGATGAAGGAGGCATTGTAGATTTGTGAGTGGGTGGGTAAAGATTCCTTATACCAACTGGTATCCTACACCTCTGTGGGGCTGGGGGAATGGGGGCTGTTAATAGGAGTATATAGAAGGCTGTGTTTTTGCTGAGGAGTAGTGGGGGCACCAGTTTTTAGCCGCTCCAGAAGGCGTTGTTGGGCGACATTACCCACAACGGATGTCAGGATATTTAAATGAGCAACCACTTGCATAAACTCGTTTTAGCAGATGGGGGTTTATTATAGATGTAGGGTGTCGATTTGTAACACCCCATACTAGATTGTGCAGGTTTGAGCCCCGTGCAATCCTACCTCTGTAAATAAACTCTTCCCTATCGGTCCAGGCAGCCACATCCTTTGCAAGTTCCATCTTATGTAGCAATAGTTCTGTGTTAGGTTCATAGTGTTGGTTAAGAGTAGTCACCACACCCGCCACAACAAGATCTGCCCCGGGTGGAGCCTTCACACCGCTAGATTCTTCTGGGGGCATGTATAAAGTTAGTTTGTTTTTCTCTGCATCGCTGCTTCAGGCGTGCTTTAAATATTTATGCAAAATATCCATATATAAGGCTACTTTATCATGCGCCAGTAAATCAGGTCTGTTTAAACATCCTTAATTTTGGAGTCGAGCCGCATGGTGGCAACCTTCTGTATATCCCAACCACCGGGGGTGGGGGGAATCGTCAGACTTTCTAACTGATGTTTGTTCACTAAATACATTTTGTAGATGTGCTTCATCACTGTCCCCAGAGCAAGCTGGTGATTAGCGGTAGGGCTATACCTATCAAAGATCCAATAAATCCGCCGGCATGAGAGACCACTTTTATTTTAGCTCTTTGCGATATCTGCTTATTGAGCAATTACGTTCTTTTTCTTTTTCCACACACTTATTTTACTGTGTGTTAGGGGGACATATCCCTTTAAAGTGTTGTGTGCAATCTCCAAAATAGCGGGCACCAGATCGTCAGAGGCTGTGACTAGAATGGCCTTGATTGTTGAGGGGTGGCATATAAAAGCATTTTGAGCAGCACAATGATTCTCTATATATGTATCGACGACGTATATATACGTGAAAGCACGACCGGCTACTAATGCGGTATTGCGATTGTTGTTTTTTAAATGTCTTTTTAGGAGTATAAACAGCGAGTAGCCCTGGCGGAAATATATTGGTGCACAATCTATAATCCTGTAGAGTGTTTTTTTGTAAATCAACCAGAAGCTATCCATAGGACTTAATGGTCACATCTTCAAAAGTCTCCATAAAGAAACACATTTTGGATGGATACATCTGGTGGGCCATCACAGCTAGCTTTTGTTTATCCTGAGGGTTTTTAAATAACACTGTATATCTAGCATTTAGTGTTATAGATCTGTTTCTCTTGCCCTTGTTAAACAAGTTCTGCACAATGTAAGAAGTGCTTAGATTGCAGTGATGGGAATATTGAGTAAAGGCTTTTTCTAGCTAGGCGCTCTGGGCCCCCTCGGTCATCAAATCATCCACGATAATCATATTCACCATGCTCAGAGACAATAAACGATTGCCGTTGAGCCTGTTGGGCATACCCTCTACAAACTGAAGGTGCTTAAACTTTTGTTGCAAGGGGGTATAAAGAGTTTGCCAGCAGCTGTACAACAGAAAAATATTATCAGGAATATGTCATTGCAGTGTGGGTGTTTTCTAGATATTTTCTAACAAAATACCTCTTGCAACAGCTGGAAGGCCCTGCCAGCACACATGTGAATGGATGTTGTAGCCTTGTATCCATAACGACAAATACTTGAGGGTTAACAAACCACATACAGATATCAACATGTGAATGCCCCAGACGGGGTTAAAACACAGCAGGGGTCAACCTTTCAACCTTCTGTGGGTTTCCTAAAACAAACACTGCTGTACATGCGCGTCTATATTCAGCGTTTAAGTGCTACGTGAAAAACTACAAATGAAATGCATGGCCTTTTCTAGCTTACCTAGAAGCGGGAAATAAAAACATGATGCAGTTTTGTATATTTTCTTCAACAATGTACCTCTTAAAGACTGTATAAACCCCCCAGCCATTGTGTATCAAAAGCAAAATACATTTAGATGCTGTAATGAATCATCCAACATATATTGGCCCCACCCCAGCCCCCTGTAAAACAATGGGTGTCCGTTTGTCAGACATTCCCAATACATCTGCTGCCAAAGCCCATTAAAGAACCAAAAAAGCCACTCTCCACTACCTTGGGACAAGCAGACATTCCATCAGCCCTTGTTGGTAGCTGCAATCCAACCGTTCCCTGTTAATGAATCAGAAGAACAACTACACTGTGTTCGGGCCCCCAAACATTCCATCGGCCGTTGCTGTATCTGCAATACAGCATGCCCTGTTAATGAATTACAGAACAACGCCACTGTGTTGGGGCCCCCAAACATTCCATCGGCCCTTGCTTTGAACTGCAATTCAACCATGCCCTGTTAATGAAGCAGAAGAACAACTCTGCTGCATTGGGGACCAAGCCACTCTGTCGGGCCTTGCGAGAGGCTGCAACCCAACACTGCCCCTTGTTGATCTGGTAAAAACATGCAACCCCAACCTTGGACCCCCAAAACAGCCAGGACGTATTGCATCATTGGCACAAATCTCCATAAATCGAATAGGTGACGCTTGTCGGTTGGCACATTCCAGATTACTTGTCTACTGCAACATCCAGTTGTTGAAAGACAAAATGTCTCTAAATAGAAAGAATATGGCCATCTTTTACACAGTGAAAATTCCCATTGATACATAACATATCAAGTAAGATGTAACACCCCGGTACTTGCCACCCTTAAAAATCCACCATTACAACATTATGTGCGAATAAATCTCAGCTATACCGTTTACGCAACATGTGTGATCTTTGACAAAAAGTCAAATAATCGCATCTTGGGGCGTTTCAATATTGTGCGAGAGACAGCCAGAGGTATAAGTGTATTTTAAAAGGCTATCATGTGTTGCCTCATTGTTAACCATTCAACACGGCTTTAAAAGATGCAACCGAATACTATGCGCTTGCCTTTGTCGAACGGGTAATCATATCATACCTTCTAGATCATATATATATATATATATGTATATATTGGCCTAGGCCAAGTCGCTCTGTGAGGAAATCCACATTGCAAGGTCCTGACCTTAGATCTGTCTAAGCCACCATTTTAGGTTCATCCGCCATTTTAGGTTCTCTCTCTAAAGTCACCCTGTGTTCTAAGATGGTGGACAGTGTTGTTTTGAAAGTAACATGGCCGTCTTCGCCTCTGTGTACAAGTTAATATGTAAACTGCCTGCAGGCCAAATGTTAGGGTCGTGTACTGAGACCTTGTCCTTCGTTGACCTGTGTATAAAGGATTACCTGTACCAACGAGACTAATCCATGAACGTATATTATACACAATACTGTTCGAGCATCCAATTTGAACACTTGTTTGACTATATTGTTTAATACATATGTGAAAGATCAATGCAAAATCCAAAGACACACTGTTGCTTTTGTAACTTGTTTGCGAATATGTTAAGGATAACCCCTAAATGTATAGCTGCATAAATTAGGGCACGAACTCGGCATGAACCTCTAGCCCATGGATCTGGTTAACCTGCAAGTGGGTTGAACATCAGATAACATACTGAATAAAAGGCATGACTATTCTGATGTACAGCCCCACTCACTACGCACACCGAACAGGGCTGGTTCTCGCTGTGTCGTATTGGGGGGCCTGATGGCTATCTGTTGCTTTGTCCTTTGAAAACTGTTCAGTTATAGAATAAAGATCTCTGTATCTTTCTTTGTAACCCGCTTTTGGTGTATTTCCTTTGGGGTACTCGGCCTCAATATTTTGTTTTTGCTTTCACAGATGGCGCCCGAATAGGGACCCTCAAGATTGATGCCAGCTCGTTGAAGGTTGACGCTGATATCGGACCGGGATCGGACGGTGTTGAAAAAAGGGGCCCTTTCTGAATGAGACACGACACCTCAACAGCGCTGCATGGCCCGATCCCTGGACGGTGAGCACGCGGTCCGAGTCGACAGATTTGCCGAAATCACCAAACACGAGGTAAAATTCATTAGAAAAAACTTTGAAATCCGATTGGACCTCCTTAGGCTTGATCAGGTGAGTCGTGAGCCGATTCTTAAGTATCCTGATAAATTGTTTTGGAGCATTGCACTTGCAAGTACAATTATTGACCAGGTAACACCAGTGTTCTGACATGCCTGGGAAATTGTCTGCCTGCTTTAGGGCATTATTTCGCAGTGACAGACAATCTTTGGAATTTAGCCGTCCGGCGCCACAGGAGGGGTCGCTGGCTTGTACTATGTACTGTAAGCATGGCATTGGTAGTATAGTGTTTAATGATATTTGGCACAGACAAACTAGACATGCTTCCGAACTTCAGTGGCCAATCAATGGTAGTTTTGAGATCCCTCACATAGAATACTTAGAATCCATTTTATTAAAGAAAAAGGCTAGACCTGCAGCATTTGATGTATTACAAAATTGGAAGAAAGAAGCTTTACAGCAGCTTAAGAGTAGAGAAAAACATGTGCGTCGTCATAAGACGAACGCCGAAAAAGCGTTGTTATATGACCAAGATAAACAGCCCGATTTCGTCCCTCTTCCTCCAATCGTTGGTCCTCCTTTTGTTGCTGCTCCTCCGCCTGCTCCTCCGCTCTTTCCTGCCGTACCAGTGATTAACACCTCCGTTGAACATGCCTACTCTCTCTCTTCCAAGTGGTCCTGCACTGCTTGTAGATCAGGGGGCGGGATCGAGGGTTGTCACTCGCAATACTGTACTTCCAGAGAAGAAACGTGAATTGATTGCATGGGCTGAGCATTGTATGGAGAAGTATGATCAAGCTAATGTTTTTGCCACACTTTCTAATATGGACAATTTTCCTGAGAAAATTTTTTTCATTGAAGGATTAGGGATCAATTTGTGTGTAATGTGGGACAGATTAAACAATACAGATCTCCCACAAGGGTTGAGGGATCTGAACACCTTAGCGTTCTCTAGAGAGATTGTGGAGAAAATACAAGAGCATGTTGAGAGGGTATTTGAGTATAGAAAGGAGTTGGAAAGATTACAGAATGAGGATGAGGATGAAGATGAAGATAGTATGTATGTGCAGAAACGGTTCTATCCTTGTCACAAATTGATATCTGAGGAAATGCAAATTTGCGTAAAGGATGCGATTAGATGGATCTCAGACTCATCGATAACTCCAGTTGAAGTATATGACACGTATAGTCAGTATACGCCAGAAATGCAGAGGAAAGTGATACAGGTAATGGTAGAATACCTACAGGATGAGTGTGTAAAAAGAAAGATTAGTTGTCCCACAGAGTTATTAACAGGCCGATTCATGGAATAATTAGCGCGGCGCAAGTGGCCAAAAACGTGCGAATCGCAGTGGAATAGCGAAAATCGCAGTGCAAGTGCGAAAATCGCACGAAAAGCAGCGCACATCGATTCGTGGAAGGCCGTGCGCGAGAAAACCATCGGATGTGCGATAAAAAAGTGCGTGGCGCACGTTGGCGCACAGGCCATCTAACTGCGTGCGCCAGGTCACAGCGAAAATCGCACAGGCCACAGCGAAAATCGCACATAGCGCGGCGCACGCAACAAAAGTAGGCGGAACACGGGGCGTAACACTCGGAATGGGGAACAACTTGCCAAAATGTGGGCGTCACGGGGGAAGTACAGGGTACAAGTGCGCGGAACGCCCACACGCTCGCCTACAACACGTATTCATGGAATAGAATAGGGCAAAAAAGCGCACGCTCAAACCAGCGCACAGGCACAAACACGACCGCCACAAGAAAGCAGGCGGTAGCGTCTCTGCGCCTGTAAGAAATGTGCGCCAAAAGGTGCGCCAACAAATAGCACCTATATACAGCCATGATGAATGGCCCATACTGTGGCCCTCCAGGACAAATGACGTGCAAAGGGGTACCCACAAACACGGACACCCGCTGAAAAAAAATACGTGTGCGTGTATACCGTGGTGCGCGGGAAGTCTCACACGCGATTTGGCCGGGTACGTGGATTTCAGGGGTGCGCGGGAAGTTCCACACACGATTTGTCAGGGTACGTGGATTTCAGGGGTGCGCGGGAAGTTCCACACGCGATTTGGCCGTGTACGTGGATTCCAGGGGTGCGCGGGAGGTTCCACACGCGATTTGGCCGTGTACGTGGATTCCAGGGGTGCGCGGGAAGTTCCACACGCGATTTGGCCGGGTACGTGGATTTCAGGGGTGCGCGGGAAGTTCCACACGCGATTTGTCAGGGTACGTGTATTTCAGGGGTGCGCGGGAAGTTCCACGCGCGATTTGGCCGTGTACGTGGATTCCAGGGGTGCGCGGGAGGTTTCACACGCGATTTGGCCGGGTACGTGGATTTCAGGGGTGCGCGGGAAGTTCCACACGCGATTTGTCAGGGTACGTGGATTTCAGGGGTGCGCGGGAAGTTCCACACGCGATTTGGCCGTGTACGTGGATTTCAGGGGTGCGCGGGAAGTTCCACACGCGATTTGGCCGGGTACGTGGATTTCAGGGGTGCGCGGGGAGTTCCACACGCGATTTGGCCGTGTACGTGGATTTCAGGGGTGCGCGGGAAGTTCCACACGCGATTTGGCCGTGTACGTGGATTTCAGGGGTGCGCGGGAAGTTCCACACGCGATTTGGCCGGGTACGTGGATTTCAGGGGTGCGCGGGAAGTTCCACATGCGATTTGTCAGGGTACGTGGAATTCAGGGGTGCGCGGGAAGTTCCACACGCGATTTGGCCGTGCACGTGGATTTCAGGGGTGCGCGGGAAGTTCCACACGCGATTTGGCCGGGTACGTGGATTTCAGGGGTGCGCAGGAAGTTCCACACGCGATTTGTCAGGGTACGTGGATTTCAGGGGTGCGCGGGAAGTTCCACACCCGATTTGGCCGTGTACGTGGATTTCAGGGGTGCGCGGGAAGTTCCACACGCGATTTGGCCGGGTACGTGGATTTCAGGGGTGCGCGGGAAGTTCCACACGCGATTTGTCAGGGTACGTGGATTTCAGGGGTGCGCGGGAAGTTCCACACGCGATTTGGCCGGGTACGTGGATTTCAGGGGTGCGCGGGAAGTTCCACACGCGATTTGGCTGGGCACGTGTATGACAGGGGTACGTGGGAAATTCTACACGCGATTTGGCTGTGTGCTCCCAGGTATTCCCTGTACACCCTCCACGGCCCCTGCAGGCAGCACACACCACAGGGGACTACCCTGCACACCTGCTCATGTCACCCAGCACCCCCACCCCCCAGCCACCAGGGGCAGCCTCCACCAGGCCCCCACCCATGTCTCCCACCACCCCCACCCCCAGCAGTGCAGGGGCACCCTCCACCAGGCCCCCACCCATGTCTCCCACCACCCCACCCCCCAGCAGTGCAGGGGCAGACTCCACCAGGCCCCCACCCATGTCCCCTATCACCCCCACCCCCAGCCACCAGGGGCAGCCTCCACCAGGCCCCCACCCATGTCTCCCACAACCCCCACCCCCCAGCAGTGCAGGGGCACCCTCCACCAGGCCCCCACCCATGTCTCCCACCACCCCCACCCCCCAGCAGTGCAGGGGCAGCCTCCACCAGGCCCCCACCCATGTCCCCTATCACCCCCACCCCCCAGCCACCAGGGGCAGCCTCCACCAGGCCCCCACTCATGTCTCCCACCACCCCCACCCCCCAGCAGTGCAGGGGCAGCCTCCACCAGGCCCCCACCCATGTCCCCTATCACCCCCACCCCCCAGCATCCAGGGGCACCCTCCACCAGGCCCCCACTCATGTCTCCCACCACCCCCACCCCCCAGCAGTGCTGGGGCAGCCTCCACCAGGCCCCCACTCATGTCTACCACCACCCCCACCCCCCAGCATCCAGGGGCAGCCTCCACCAGGCCCCCACTCATGTCTCCCACCACCCCCACCCCCCCCCCGCCACCAGGGGCACCCTCCACCAGGCCCCCACTCATGTCTACCACCACCCCCACCCCCAGCATCCAGGAGCAGCCTCCACCAGGCCCCCACTCATGTCTCCCACCACCCCCACCCCCCCGCCACCAGGGGCACCCTCCACCAGGCCCCCACTCATGTCTACCACCACCCCCACCCCCAGCATCCAGGGGCAGCCTCCACCAGGCCCCCACCCATGTCTCCCACCACCCCCACCCCCCAGCAGTGCAGGGGCACCCTCCACCAGGCCCCCACCCATGTCCCCCACCACCCCCACCCCCCAGCAGTGCAGGGGCAGCCTCCACCAGGCCCCCACCCATGTCCCCTATCACCCCCACCCCCCAGCCACCAGGGGCAGCCTCCACCAGGCCCCCACTCATGTCTCCCACCACCCCCACCCCCCAGCAGTGCAGGGGCAGCCTCCACCAGGCCCCCACCCATGTCCCCTATCACCCCCACCCCCCAGCATCCAGGGGCACCCTCCACCAGGCCCCCACCCATGTCTCCCACCACCCCCACCCCCCAGCATCCAGGGGCAGCCTCCACCAGGCCCCCACTCATGTCTCCCACCACCCCCACCCCCCAGCAGTGCAGGGGCAGCCTCCACCAGGCCCCCACTCATGTCTACCACCACCCCCACCCCCCAGCAGTGCAGGGGCAGCCTCCACCAGGCCCCCACCCATGTCCCCTATCGCCCCCACCCCCCAGCATCCAGGGGCACCCTCCACCAGGCCCCCACTCATGTCCCCTATCACCCCCACCCCCCAGCATCCAGGGGCACCCTCCACCAGGCCCCCACTCATGTCTACCACCACCCCCACCCCCCAGCCACCAGGGCAGCCTCCACCAGGCCCCCACTCATGTCCCCTATCACCCCCACCCCCCAGCATCCAGGGGCACCCTCCACCAGGCCCCCACTCATGTCTACCACCACCCCCACCCCCCAGCCACCAGGGGCAGCCTCCACCAGGCCCCCGCTCATGTCTCCCACCACCCCCACCCCCCAGCAGTGCAGGGGCAGCCTCCACTAGGCCCCCACCCATGTCCCCTATCACCCCCACCCCCCAGCATCCAGGGGCACCCTCCACCAGGCCCCCACTCATGTCCCCTATCACCCCCACCCCCTAGCATCCAGGGGCACCCTCCACCAGGCCCCCACTCATGTCTACCACCACCCCCCAGCCACCAGGGGCAGCCTCCACCAGGCCCCCACTCATGTCTCCCACCACCCCCACCCCCCAGCATCCAGGGGCACCCTCCACCAGGCCCCCACCCATGTCCAACTCATGTCTCCCTGCACCCCCACCCCCCAGCATCCAGGGGCACCCTCCACTAGGCCCCCACTCATGTCCCCTATCACCCCCACCCCCCAGCATCCAGGGGCAGCCTCCACCAGGCCCCCACTCATGTCTCCTATCACCCCCACCCCCCAGCCACCAGGGGCAGCCTCCACCAGGCCCCCACCCATGTCCCCTATCACCACCACCCCCAGCATCCAGGGGCACCCTCCACCAGGCCCCCACTCATGTCTCCCACCACCCCCACCCCCCGCCACCAGGGGCACCCTCCACCAGGCCCCCACCCATGTCTCCCACCACCCCCACCCCCCAGCCACCAGGGGCACCCTCCACCAGGCCCCCACTCATGTCTCCCACCACCCCCACCCCCCAGCAGTGCAGGGGCACCCTCCACCAGGCCCCCACTCATGTCTCCCACCACCCCCACCCCCCAGCAGTGCAGGGGCAGCCTCCACCAGGCCCCCACTCATGTCTACCACCACCCCCACCCCGCAGCAGTGCAGGGGCACCCTCCACCAGGCCCCCACTCATGTCTCCCACCACCCCCACCCCCCAGCATCCAGGGGCACCCTCCACCAGGCCCCCACTCATGTCCCCTATCACCCCCACCCCCTAGCATCCAGGGGCAGCCTCCACCAGGCCCCCACTCATGTCCCCTATCACCCCCACCCCCCAGCCACCAGGGGCAGCCTCCACCAGGCCCCCACCCATGTCCCCTATCACCCCCACCCCCCAGCATCCAGGGGCACCCTCCACCAGGCCCCCACTCATGTCTCCCACCACCCCCCGCCACCAGGGGCACCCTCCACCAGGCCCCCACCCATCTCTCCCACCACCCCCACCCCCCAGCCACCAGGGGCACCCTCCACCAGGCCCCCACTCATGTCTCCCACCACCCCCACCCCCCAGCAGTGCAGGGGCACCCTCCACCAGGCCCCCACTCATGTCTACCACCACCCCCACCCCCCAGCATCCAGGGGCAGCCTCCACCAGGCCCCCACTCATGTCTCCCACCACCCCCACGCCCCAGCAGTGCAGGGGCAGCCTCCACCCGGCCCCCACTCATGTCTACCACCACCCCCACCCCCCAGCAGTGCAGGGGCACCCTCCACCAGGCCCCCACTCATGTCTCCCACCACCCCCACCCCCCAGCATCCAGGGGCACCCTCCACCAGGCCCCCACTCATGTCTCCCACCACCCCCACCCCCCAGCCACCAGGGGCAGCCTCCACCAGGCCCCCACTCATGTCTCCCACCACCCCCACCCCCCAGCCACCAGGGGCACCCTCCACCAGGCCCCCACCCATGTCCCCTATCACCCCCACCCCCCAGCATCCAGGGGCACCCTCCACCAGGCCCCGACTCATGTCTACCACCACCCCCACCCCCCAGCCACCAGGGGCAGCCTCCACCAGGCCCCCACACATGTCTCCCACCACCCCCCCACCACCAGGGGCACCCTCCACCGGCCCCCACTCATGTCTACCACCACCCCCCAGCAGTGCAGGGGCACCCTCCACCAGGCCCCCACTCATGTCTCCCACCACCCCCACCCCCCAGCCACCAGGGGCAGCCTCCACCAGGCCCCCACTCATGTCTCCCACCACCCCCACCCCCCAGCCAACAGGGGCACCCTCCACCAGGCCCCCACCCATGTCCCCTATCACCCCCACCCCCCAGCATCCAGGGGCACCCTCCACCAGGCCCCCACTCATGTCTACCACCACCCCCCAGCCTCCAGGGGCAGCCTCCACCAGGCCCCCACTCATGTCTCCCACCACCCCCACCCCCCAGCCACCAGGGGCACCCTCCACCAGGCCCCCACTCATGTCTCCCACTACCCCCACCCCCCAGCCACCAGGGGCAGCCTCCACCAGGCCCCCACTCATGTCTCCCACCACCCCCACCCCCCAGCCACCAGGGGCACCCTCCACCAGGCCCCCACTCATGTCTACCACCACCCCCACCCCCCAGCAGTGCAGGGGCACCTTCCACCAGGCCCCCACTCATGTCTCCCACCACCCCCACCCCCCAGCAGTGCAGGGGCACCCTCCACCAGGCCCCCACTCATGTCTACCACCACCCCCACCCCCCAGCATCCAGGGGTAGCCTCCACCAGGCCCCCACTCATGTCCCCTATCACCCCCACCCCCCAGCCACCAGGGGCAGCCTCCACCAGGCCCCCACCCATGTCCCCTATCACCCCCACCCCCCAGCATCCAGGGGCACCCTCCACCAGGCCCCCACTCATGTCTCCCACCACCCCCACCCCCCGCCACCAGGGGCACCCTCCACCAGGCCCCCACACATGTCTACCACCACCCCCACCCCCCAGCAGTGCAGGGGCACCCTCCACCAGGCCCCCACTCATGTCTCCCACCACCCCCCAGCATCCAGGGGCACCCTCCACCAGGCCCCCACTCATGTCTACCACCACCCCCACCCCCCAGCCACCAGGGGCAGCCTCCACCAGGCCCCCACTCATGTCCCCTATCACCCCCAGCATCCAGGGGCACCCTCCACCAGGCCCCCACTCATGTCTACCACCACCCCCACCCCCCAGCCAACAGGGGCAGCCTCCACCAGGCCCCCACTCATGTCTCCCACCACCCCCACCCCCCAGCAGTGCAGGGGCAGCCTCCACTAGGCCCCCACCCATGTCCCCTATCACCCCCAGCATCCAGGGGCACCCTCCACCAGGTCCCCACTCATGTCCCCTATCACCCCCACCCCCCAGCATCCAGGGGCAACCTCCACCAGGCCCCACTCATGTCTACCACCACCCCCACCCCCCAGCCACCAGGGGCAGCCTCCACCAGGCCCCCACTCATGTCTACCACCACCCCCACCCCCCAGCCACCAGGGGCAGCCTCCACCAGGCCCCCACTCATGTCTACCACCACCCCCACCCCCCAGCCACCAGGGGCACCCTCCACCAGGCCCCCACCCATGTCCCCTATCACCCCCACCCCCCAGCATCCAGGGGCACCCTCCACCAGGCCCCCACTCATGTCTACCACCACCCCCCAGCCTCCAGGGGCAGCCTCCACCAGGCCCCCACTCATGTCTCCCACCACCCCCACCCCCCAGCCACCAGGGGCACCCTCCACCAGGCCCCCACTCATGTCTCCCACTACCCCCACCCCCCAGCCACCAGGGGCAGCCTCCACCAGGCCCCCACTCATGTCTCCCACCACCCCCACCCCCCAGCCACCAGGGGCACCCTCCACCAGGCCCCCACTCATGTCTACCACCACCCCCACCCCCCAGCAGTGCAGGGGCACCTTCCACCAGGCCCCCACTCATGTCTCCCACCACCCCCACCCCCCAGCAGTGCAGGGGCACCCTCCACCAGGCCCCCACTCATGTCTACCACCACCCCCACCCCCCAGCATCCAGGGGTAGCCTCCACCAGGCCCCCACTCATGTCCCCTATCACCCCCACCCCCCAGCCACCAGGGGCAGCCTCCACCAGGCCCCCACCCATGTCCCCTATCACCCCCACCCCCCAGCATCCAGGGGCACCCTCCACCAGGCCCCCACTCATGTCTCCCACCACCCCCACCCCCCGCCACCAGGGGCACCCTCCACCAGGCCCCCACACATGTCTACCACCACCCCCACCCCCCAGCAGTGCAGGGGCACCCTCCACCAGGCCCCCACTCATGTCTCCCACCACCCCCCAGCATCCAGGGGCACCCTCCACCAGGCCCCCACTCATGTCTACCACCACCCCCACCCCCCAGCCACCAGGGGCAGCCTCCACCAGGCCCCCACTCATGTCCCCTATCACCCCCAGCATCCAGGGGCACCCTCCACCAGGCCCCCACTCATGTCTACCACCACCCCCACCCCCCAGCCAACAGGGGCAGCCTCCACCAGGCCCCCACTCATGTCTCCCACCACCCCCACCCCCCAGCAGTGCAGGGGCAGCCTCCACTAGGCCCCCACCCATGTCCCCTATCACCCCCAGCATCCAGGGGCACCCTCCACCAGGTCCCCACTCATGTCCCCTATCACCCCCACCCCCCAGCATCCAGGGGCACCCTCCACCAGGCCCCACTCATGTCTACCACCACCCCCACCCCCCAGCCACCAGGGGCAGCCTCCACCAGGCCCCCACTCATGTCTACCACCACCCCCACCCCCCAGCCACCAGGGGCAGCCTCCACCAGGCCCCCACTCATGTCTACCACCACCCCCACCCCCCAGCCACCAGGGGCAGCCTCCACCAGGCCCCCACTCATGTCTCCCTGCACCCAGGTCCTCACAATCATCAACCATGTGCGTAATGGTCAGCCTCCACAGCCAAAAGGCCCTACCAAGTAACCCATTCACCCACATGGAAATGGAAATTACATGTTACACCCCCAACGTACATAAAGCAAATGAACCCATGTCTGTCACACACAATGGTTGCAAATGAATTGGAAAACACCCAACATGACATGCATGAAACCAATGAGATGATACCACACAGTGAAGTATGAAAACAAAATTGTATTAAAAAAATAAGAATGCAAATGAAATGAAACAAACTACAATGCCAATGAAAAAAAGAAAAGGTGCATGTCCGTCCCAAAAAATTAAAAACACCAAATCCAAAAAAAATGTACTTCAAAGTCACATTAAAAATGAAATCAATCCGACAGAAAAAAAATAAATCCAAACAACATTGCTCCATGGAGAAGAAATAAAAAATTAAAAAATAAAACAATCCAATGAAGAACTATGTACAAAATATCCAAGGGTCCATGAGCCCAACTGAACAAAGGAAACCTACAAAAAACCCTAACAAAAATGCAACTATATACAAAAAGTGGAGCTGTGTCCGTCGACTCCAAATCATAAGAATAAACAAATGAAACCTAAAACTAAAGAACTATATACAAAGGCGGCGGGCAAGTCCAGCGGCTCACTCCGTAGTGTTCCGGGCCAGGGCATCATCAAACTCCTCGTCTATGTCCCGGAGGTGGTCCTGTTCCATGGCCCCGAGGGTCCGCAGGGACGACGCCATCTGCTCCTCCAACCCCCTGCGGATTGCCTCGAAGCACTCGGCCCGCCTCAGGGCCCTCCGCATGGAGTTCTCCGCCCTGACCATCGTGAGCCGCTCCTCTTCCGCCCGCCGCCGCTCCGCACCTATCTGCTGGCCCAACCGCAGCCACACGGAAGACACTTCCTGTCCTGGGTCCTCCTGCCCTCCGGCCGATGCCTGCCCCTCCGATGTTGATGGCCCCGAGCCATGATGCCTCCCACGTTGACTCTGCTGCTGCCTCCGACGCAACTGCCTCTGCCAGCACGACGGCATCCAGGCTGATGGAATCCACCGACGCCGTCGTGCACGTGCCCTGCCTGATGATGCCGGCACATCCTCCATCTGCTGGGGTACAGTTGATGTGGTGTCCACCCCTGCTTGACCTCCGACTCCCGACTGTGGCAGGGATGGGATCCCCACCGAGCTGGCTGCATAGGTCAGGGCAGGTCCACAGGGGGCCTTGGTGGCATCTGGGCCGGAAGACGGCAAGGAGAACGACTGGCGTATAGCCTCCACAGAGGAGGAGAGGGCCGCCAGATTGGCCGACACATGCAGGGAACCCCCGAACATGAAAGATCCCAATTGGGCCACGTCGGCACGGTGCTCTTCGTGATGATGTGCGTGCTCCTCCCGGGAAGCACGCACGTCATCACGAATTGCACCAGCGCGCATCGCAACCCCAATCAGGACCTTCTCCATACGGACCCGGGTCCCCTCGTCCACAGGTGGAGGGGAGTCAGGTGACATGGACATCCCCTCTACCTGCGGACGGGGCTGGGACGGGGCATCCCTGCTGGTGCATGGTGGTGCACTCACAGGGTCAGGGACAGCGACATGCACAGGCCCCTCCACGGTGACCTGTGCTGCCTCCTGCCCCTGGCCCTGGACTGCACCACTTGCACCAGCAGGGATGCCCCCACCAGGCCCCATGTGTGACCCTGTGGCGGCCTCCTCCTCCTCTGTGGAAACCACCAACCTGGATGGCTCCTCACCGTCTTCCACCGTAGCAGGCCCCTGTGGGGGCTCACCCACCCCTTCCGCTGCAGCCGTGGGAGCATCCCCGCCGCCTTGCTCCACAGCGCCATCTCCGCCCTCTTCTTCACTAGCAGCTGCGTAGAGGGAGACAAAGAACACAAGCATCAGGGTACTGTACAATGGTCCCCTAGACAGGAAGCAATAGCAGATGAGTACCACTGTCAAAGTACACTTCCATCATGTCCCTCCACAACACATGGGTCAGTCCAGGCAAAACACACACAGTAACAGGCATGGTGCATGCCATGGACATTTCCATACATGTCCAATGGACTCTTGAAACATACAATGATATGGAACTCACATGCATCATGGGTCATGCCTATCACATGCACACACTTCACCTCAGTCACATCCATCTGGCCCCATACACCCCAAACACAGCGGATACAAGGGTAACTAGGCTGCATCAGTGAATCTGTGCATTGTCACACACATGTGTCATGCATCCATGGCATGCACAAGTCACAGAGACGCAGGTCAGGCACACAGACATGGCTACCATATATGTACCTGGCATCAGCACCCATCCCTCACCCCCACCCATGTCCAGGAACAGAGACTGGCATGCTCTCATGTTTAAAATCTGCATAGGGCTCCCCATGTGGCATTTAAACACATGCAACAACCATGTGGTTCACACATCACTGGTCGCACATGCATTACCATGATGTCCCTGCACACATACATGCATACATGGCCTATGTCACACATACAGGCAAGTATCAGAGAACCAGCACACCGCAACATGCCCTGTCTCACACAGCAATGCTTGGACACTTACCGCTCAACTCCAGACGGGTCTCCCTCTCAAGGATCTGGGCGTGGAGCGCTGGGCGTACGCGTTCCAGGACCCTCATCTGGATGGAACTCATGCGGCCCCGGCCCCCCTCCACGAGGCGCCGGGCCTTCACGAGGGTCCTGGACCTCAAGTCCTCCCAGCGCTTCTTGATCTTCTGGACGTCGCGGGTTGCCACCCCCTCCGCGTTGATGGCAACCACACAGTCGGCCCAGATCCTCTCCCGTCCTTCCTTGCTGGCGCGGGATGATCCAAAGAGGGCATCATACTGCCCCAGGACATGCTCCACCAGGACACCAACTTCGGTGGCAGTGAAGCTGGTGCCCCTCTGCCCCTCTGGCCTGGGGTTGCCACTGGTGCCAGATGTGGAAGTGCCCGACATGGCAACCCCAGAGGCAGGTGTGGGTGGGCAACTGGGTCCTAGGGCTGGGCTGTGGAGCGATGTAATCCCAGTCGGGAGTCTTCAGTTCCAGCAGGGGTGGACACAGCAACTGGACCCCTGCAGATGGCTGATGTGCAGGCACCAAATGGCAGGGCACGGTGGCAGCAGGCAGGCAGGCAGGCAGCAGCAGATGGCACGTGGGAGGCTGCTCGGGGCACTGGGGGGGCAGTAATTCGGCCTTCGGGGCAGGAGCGTGGTCTTCCGTGTGTTTTCGCGTGGCCAGCTTGATACGGAGTGATTTGGCACGTGAAAATCCTGCACGTCAGCGTGAAATTCGAGGAAAGGCCCTTAGCGCGTAAGCGCGTCAGCACGCATACGCGATTCTATTGGACCAAAGGCCCTCAGCGCGTAAGCGCGTCTGTGACGTGACCCGCACGGGTGTTTCCCACACAGCACATGATGACGGAGCACACGTGGAAAGACTGCACGTCAGAGTGTCATCGCGTGTAATTGGACAAAAGTGCGCGTACACGCGATTGGCCTATGTACGTGTATTTCGGGGGTGCGCGGGCACTTACACACGCAAGTACGTCAGCGCACCTGTATCCCGGGGTGCGCGGCAATTTCCACACGCTATTGGACTGGGTACTGGATTTCAGGGGTGCGGGGTCACACGCTCGCCTACAACACGCGCAACGCATAAATTTGCGCGCTAACAAAATAACAAGCTCTGACCCAGGATGAACATACCGTTCCTAGCAGCAGTGGCCGTGGGCTACCAAAGGAGGAGGAGGAGGATAGTCAGGGCCAGAATATTCACACCCAGAACCAGCCTTTTCGGCTGCCTGATGACCAGGTGTATGGGAGGTACAGGTTTCCACCACACATAATACTGGACCTGGTGAGTGAGTGGGAGGATGACCTCACATCACCCACCCTGTGCTCCCAAGCACTCAGCCCCCTGGAGAAGGTCCTCAATGTACTGCACTTCTTAGCCACTGGATCATTTCAGCGGACAAGTGCCATAGTGGGTGGGGTATCACAGGCCACCAGGGCATCAGAGCACATCTATAGGAACCGCAAGCACTGGCATTCCATCAACGTGCAGGTAGTATGTAATGCCAAGGGAATCATCACCTCAGTATATGCCAACTATCCCGGGTCCACCCACGACAGCTTCATTTACCGAATGTCCACCCTAAGCCGGGACCTAGAAGCTGGGCGGCATGGCGATACATGGCTGCTTGGTGAGTATGAATGCCACTGCACATGCATGCATGTCAGATACTGAGCAAGGTCACAACCCCACCAATGATACCAATCACCACCTCCACAGGGGACAGTGCCTACCCTCTCAGCCCCCACATGATGACGCCAATTCGGAACCCCACCACGCCACCCGAGGTAAGATATAACACAGCCCACATTACAACCCGGGGCATAGTGGAGCGCACATTCGGAGTGCTAAAGTCACGCTTTCGCTCCCTTGACCGTTCTGGCGGGCAGCTGTTATACGCTCCCCCAGTAGTGTGCAGGATCATAGTGGCAGCATGTGTCCTGCACAACGTTGCAACACGCCGGGGCCTGGCCGTGGACATGGTGGTGGCCCCACATCCCCAACCACATGCACAGCCGCTGCGCATGGGAGGGGAAAGGGCACGGGGGGAGGCAGCCCGTACACAGCTAGTGGCTAATTACTTCACATAGAAATCACACCCCTGTGGAGTGCACACTGCCCTGGCACATTCCATCTGGCAATCAATGATGACTCAACCTGACACTGATCCTGAATGTCTGGAGAATCAACCGTGAAAACCATATCAGCCTGAGATTGTTCACCTGGAAGTGTTACAATGTGTGCATCCCTACCCACACAGACACCACCAAGGCAGTTTTGTGAAGAAACACATTCAAGCAGCTAAAATGAATACCCACTTGCAAAATGCAACAAGAGGACAGTGCCATGTCAGCCAACCCATCCCCAGCACCGCCACACGACACACCGTGCCATGTCATGCTATTTGCAGGTAAACAAAGTAATCCCCACAACATGACACAAGTGTCACAATGTACAGTGTCCCTAATTGAAACTTGCAACACCTGAAATGCTCACAGTAATGCAGGACCAACAACAAACTTGAGCAGGTACTACCATTAACATGACATCACAAATGTAATAAATTAGTAGTCTCACCACCTGGAAATGCCTGCACTCCCACCACTTCCAACTGTACAGTGTTGGCGCCATGTAGAGTTGTAGGTGCACTGCTGCCAACATGGACCCCATCTCCAAACTAGAGGGCCTTGTGTAGACATGAGGAAGGGACCTGCAAATTGGGAGATAGACACAGATGAGTTACACATCAATGCAACATGCAGTGTACAACACAACAGCAATATGCACTAGGAATGTATACACAGTATTGACTAGACTACCCACACATGTAGTGGGAGTCCAATGTCACCATGTACGTCAATGTCACTTGGGCACACCCTTTGCAAGCCCATGGAAACGGGAAGCAGGAGGGGTGTGTGTGACTCAAACCCAAGCATCTGAACCAAATACATGACAAGCCTGCATGTGCCTAGCCACAATGCAGCGTATGCCCACAGGAACCACGGAAGGCAACAAATTGTCCCAAAAAAATTGGGAAAAATAAAAATAAAAATAAAAAAATCAAAAATGGCCATTGATGGGCCCGGGGGGGTTGGGGAGGCCACCCAGGAGGTCCGACAACAGGGTGCACACCAAAACCCACCTGTGTGGATCCTGGGAAAAAAAAACACCTCCATGGGCTCATGGCCCACACGGCTACCCTATTGTGGGAGTATCACTGCTGTCGCTATTATCACCCTGTGCAGCTGCATCCGGAGGTGGTTGCACTATGGGAGGCAGCCCACGCAAGGCCCTAGTCTGCTCCTCCATGGCTGCAAGCATGCGGGTGTGGTAGGTCTCGTTCTGGAGGATGAGTGTGCGGAGGTCCCCATGCAACAACTCACGGGATGCCCGGACCTCCGCCCTTGTTGCCTGCATTTCAGATGAGAGCGTACGGGTGAGACGCTCCAGCTGCTGTTCTGTCCTTTGGTGTGTTGAAGCCTCAAGCTCAACAAGAGTCGTCCTGAGGTGAAGGAGCTCCTGCCTCAGGGCTTCCCTGTGGCCCTGGGACTCTATGGAGATGGCCTCCTGCAGAGTCGCCAGTGCCGCCCGCCTGTCCCTGTTGGACGCCAACATGTCCTCCCTGTGTGACTGGCAGATGGAGTCGGTTGCCTGCTGTAGTCGCTCCATCAGCCTTTCAGGGGGGACAATGGAAGTGGCCACCCTATCCATGGCCTGAGCCATCATCTCGGATGATGCTGCCTGTTGGGTTGCCATACCGTAAATGGATTGCTCCCATGCGGTATTGCCAGGTGGCGTACGGCCACCACGTCGGCGGGCACCACACCTGTCTGGGGCAAGGCGAACTGCGCCTTGCTGTGCCGGCACTGCCTGAGGCTGCAGGACTGCATTCCCCCTCTGATCTGCTGGCCCAGGAACAGGATCAGATGTCGCGGAGTGTGACCCTGCATCCGTAACCACCAAAGGCGTAGCTGCCAACACTGACATCCCCATTGAGGGTTCTGACCCTGGTGCAGGTGGGTGGGACAGAACAGAATCCCTCCCTGGAACACTCAACTGCGACGGCACGTAGGTCTCATCATCCGAATCAACACCCGAGTACAGCTCGGGGGAGGTGCAGCCAGAGACACCCCTTGAGAGCACGACCTGCAGCACTTGTGGGTTCTCACCCACCACCACACCACGTCCCTCACTGGTGGTTGGTCGGCCCTCGGACCCCTCCTGGGTCTGCACCATCTCCACAACCCCAGCAGTATCAGGTGCGTCTTCCCCTGCAAAGACATAAAAACAAAGAAATGGAAACAGGCATTAGCACCATGGCACACAATGAGGGCTGAGAAGCAAGAGAACCAGTACCTGATTGACACATGTCCCACATGACTAAAACCCTCCCATGCATGCACCCTCACTGCATTTGAAGGGCAGGCAAATGGCACACACTGATGACACCAAGATGGAAGATGAACACATTTTCTGCATGCTGCCTGGCAGTGGCATCACACATTGGCCTGTGATTGCCAGGTGAAACACACATGCCATCACACAGATGGCATGTACCATTGCTATTGAGTGAAGATGGAGAGGAGGGCAGCACCTATTCATTCAGTCCAGTTCCCGCATGTAATAGCTTTTCTAATTCAAACAGGTCAGATTTTTCACCTGGAGCTGCCAGTCCAAAATGGTCCAATTGCACAGGGACATGTGTGAACATATGATATCCAGGTAACAAAGTCACTCCACTTTACCATAGCCATGTCAGACATGTGACTAGAGGACTGAGAAATGCCTAGTAAAAGTGGTGGAATGCAAACAATCTGCCTGAATGAACAGAGAAAAATAAGCAACAATGTTGTGGCAAGTTGACACTTCAAGGGCAACTGGCGTGCTGTTGGGCTAGATGTCTACTGTTGGCAGAAGGGATACTGCTATAGCCAAATGCAGCTGCGCAGGATGTATTGCATGAAGCACATGGCTGACCCATACGACTCAGGCGCACACACTCTCACCTGGCACACAAACAGAAGCCCTCACACACACACCATGCACATGGATGACACACACATGCATGTGCACTCACCGGACAATGCCTCGTAATCAGGCAGATCTCCCACGCCTTGGATCTGTTCCTCCGTGACGTAGGTCCCAGCGACTGACTCATGTGGAGTGAGTTCCATGTCCACTACTGGAGACCCACCTCCAGTCACTAGAGTTGCGGCATGACTTGAGGCCAGCTTTTTCTTTGCCCTGCGCTTTAGGTCATTCCAGCGCTTATAGCAATCATTGGCTGTGCGCCTCACGATTCCAAGGGCACTTACGATGTCCGCAACGGTCTGCCAGTGTGCCTGGCGTTGTGCAGGTGTGGTCTTGGATCCTGCAACAATGACCATCTCGTTATCATGTCCGGACACATACTCGACAAGTGCATTCAGTTCGTCATCCGTGAAGCTGGGCTTCCTCGACGGGCTGGACTGTGTAGCCGTGTCTGGGGCATCAGCCTGTGCCGGACGAGCACTCTTCCTCTTCCGCTTGGAAGGTGGTGGTGATCCTGAGTGTCCTGCGCCGCTCTGGACACTAGGGGCAGGAGCCCTGGTGGACTCTGTATCAGGAGTGTGGGATTGCACACTCAGCATGGGAGTTGGTGCAGGCATTGGCTCAAGTGTAATGGTGTCAGGGGGAATGTCAGCAGGATGGACTAGGACCGACACTGTCCTGGCTGGGTGTGTGAGAGCTGGGGTGGATGGAGCCGCAGCTGCCCCTGCAGCCTCTCCGCCCTGCCTACTTGGGGCAGCAGATGACCTTGCTGCCCCAGATCCACGTGGCATGATGACATCAACGTGCACCAGCGCACGTGTCATAGGCCTGCTGACCTGGAAGTCAGCCATGGAGTCAGCCAGGTCTGGTGCCACAATGGGCTGGTCCAACAAGGGCTGAGCATGGATGGTGTCGGCCACATCAGCCTCAACGGGAGGGGGGGGGGGATTATGGGTGCCCTTGACTGGTCCTCCACACATGGGGGGACAGGCTCACCCTGCAAGTAACGACCACGTCCCCTACCGGATCCACCACGGCCACCACTTGTGGCTCTTCCACCTTTGCCACCCTTACGGAATCCTCGCCTCCCAGCCATGGCACTGATGTTAATGTGCGTATGGGAGTGGCTGTAAACTATTGTCCTGGGCAATTGGGGGTCAAAGGGGTTGGGTACCAGATGGTAATTGTACCCTAGTGCTCTAGCAAGGCTGAATGTAACCCCTGGGGAAAGATGACGGGTCACGCTACGCACAGGAGGCCCAAAAAAGGGAGATGACGTGCACGCAACCCCTCCTAGACCAGGTGTGCAGAAAGAAAAACCTGCACTGCGCTGTGGCACCCAGTAACACAAGAATGAACGTATGCGTGTCCAACGCAGCCTAGAATGACCTCTGAAGGGGTAGGCTACACACGGGGCAAGCACAGATGTTAGATACGTGCGTGACTCACCGTCTGCCAGGTAAAAGAGCGTGAAAAAGGAGCGCATTTGGTTGGCAACACCCCCGCCAAAAGAAGATTTGTACGCTGTCTGAGGAGACAGGACAACAGTAGAAGGGAACACTGTTTGAGGGAACAGGCCCAGGTAAACCAGTAAAAGAGAAAAAGCAGTCAGAGGTAACAGGGAGTACGAACTTGAAACGCCGTGAAGTAAATCGCGTGTAAAACGACAAGAAGTACAGAATTCACCCAGCATGTACAAGGAAATGGTGTTCTACACGTACCTTTTATGCAGGCCCACACGTCCAGCGTCACTTACGCGGCGTGTACGCGCTAGGGCCATTTCCACCAATTACACGCTTTGTCACTTCTGCGTGTAGGGCCATTTCCACCAATTACACGCTTTGTCACTTCTGCGTGTAGGTCCATTTTCACCAATTACACGCTTTGTCACTGCCGCGTGTACGCGCTAGGCCCATTCCCACCAATTACACGCTTTGACACTCGGACGTGTCTTTCATTTTTTCACACGCAACATTTTCCAACGTTTGCCCAATTCAACGTGTACCTGACTTCATGGACGCGCATACGCTGGCGACGCGTTTACGCGCTAAGGGCCTTTCATCGAATTACACGCAGACGTGTTGGATTTTCAAGTGCCAAATCACTCCGTATCAAGCTGGCCACGCGTTCACACACGGAAGACCACGCTCCTGCCCAGAAGGCCAAATTACTGCCCCCCAGAGCCCTGAGCACGCTCCCACCTGCCATCTGCTGCTGCCTGACTGCCTGCTGTCCACGTGCCCTGCCATTTGCTGCCTGCACATCAGCCAGGGGTGCTGTTGCTGTGACCACCCCTGCTGGAACCGAAGACTCCCGACTGATTTTCCATCGCCCCACAGCCCAGCCCCAGGACCCAGTTGCCCACCCACTCCTGCCTCTGGGGTTGCCATGTCGGGCACTGCAACATCTGGCACCAGTGGCAACCCCCGGCCAAGGAGGCAGAGGGGCACCAGCTTCACTGCCACCGAAGTTGGTGTCCTGGTGGAGCATGTCCTGGGGCAGTATGATGCCCTCTTCGGAAGGTTGCGCGCCGACAAGGAAGGACGGACTCGGATCTGGATGGACATCGTGACTGCCATCAACGCGGAGGAGGTGGCAGTCCGCGACTACGAACGTGTCAGGAAGCGCTGGGAGGACTTCAGGTCCAGGACCCTCAACAAGGCCCGGCGCCTTCTGAAGGCAGCGGATGCTAAGGGGCGCCGGGGCCACTTGTCGGAAGATCAGATGAGGGTCCTGGAACGCATATCCCCAGCGCTCCACATCCAGGTCCTTGAGAAGCAGACCCGTCTGGAGTCGAGCGGTAAGTGTACATGCATGCTGATTGTAAGCTGTGCGTGTGGTGGTGTGCCAGGAGTGTGCAGGTTGAACATGTATTTTTATGTGGCCAAGTAGGGGGGGTGTACAGGGCTGTGAGGGTGAGACATGCGAGGGGTCTCATGTGTGACACATGGATGGTGCTTGTGTGTGTGGGCTTGCATGGCACAGGATGTGGAGGAATGATTGTCAGGTGTGACATGGATGTCGATCAAAACACTGCGACAGTTGGCGGAGGTGTACACATGCATGCAAGTTTAGTGTTGTGTGTGCATGTGTAGTGTACTCCCTATGTTGCATGTGATGTGTGGATGACCTTTGGCTGCTCATGCTGTTGTATGTGAATGGATGGTGCTGGCTGTTGCATTATGGCTGTGGTATGGCTCATGTGTGCAAGTTGAAATGACATGTGTGTTGGGGATTGTGATGCCATGTCTGAGGATTACCAATGCCACTCATGTATAACTGTCATGTGTGTATGAGTCCATTTTACAGTGCCCTGATGCCTGTGTTTTCTTTCTCCCTGTCTGCAGCGTCAACTGATGAAGAGGGCGGAGAAGGTGCTGTGGAGCACAGCGGCAGGGGTCGCACCACCAGCCGGAGACGCAAGGCCCGGATCCCCTCCCAGGTTGTGATCTCGTTGGGGAGTGAGGAGTCCGGTGCCGCGTCCCAGGCCGCAGCTGCCGAGGGGAGGTCCAAGAGGCGGAGGTTGGAGTTGGACTCCTCGGCAGCAGAAGGGGCAGCTGGGACCCCACAGGGGCCAACGGGGGAAGATGGCACGGAGTCATCCAGGTTGGTGGGGGGTTTGGTGGAGGAGGAGGCCGTGCAAGCGACAGTGGCGGGGTCTGGAGGTGGGGATTCCACTGGTGCTAGTGGTGCAGTGCAGGATCAGGGACAGGAGGCAGCACAGGCCGCCGCGGAGTTGCCTGTGTGCAATCCTGTCCCTGCTCCTGTCACTGCATCATCTTGCACCAGCGGGGATGCCTACCTCCAGACCTGTTCTCAGGGAGAGGATTGGCTTACGACACCTGGCCTTCCACTCCCTGCGGATGTGGCTATCCTGCACCAGGTTGTGCCTGTCCAGGGTGGGGTGGCGTTGCGTCAACGGGCCATGCGAGCTGACCTGCAGTCTTTTCATGATGAGTCTGCACGTCTTCTCGCATGGCTCGTTGACCGCGTTGACCCACTGGGACAGCTCACCAGGGCTGGATTCCTCCGTTTCCTGGACCTTGTTCCGACCCCCTTCTCCACAGAACCCCCTATGCCCCAGTCGTCCTCCATGCCATCTTCCCACCCATGTGTCACCTGGGTGCCCTGTGGAGCTGCCTCCCACCGTGCGGCCAGGCTGGTGGACAACAGATCCCTGCCACAGTCGGGAGTCGGACGTCCAGCATGGGTGGCCACGTCAACGACTGCACCCCAGCTGGAGGAGGATGTGCAGGCACCATCGGACAGGGCACATGGACAGCAGCAACTGCAGCAGCAGGAGGCTGTAGGTGGGAGCCACGATAGCTCGGGGCCTTCAACATCGGAGGGGCAGGCATCGGCCGGAGGGCAGGAGGACCCTGGACGGGAAGTGTCTTCCGTGTGGCAGCGGTTGGGCCACGCCATAGATGCGGAGCGGCGGCAGGCAGAAGAGGCGCGGCTCACGATGGTCAGGGCGGAGAACTCCATGCGGAGGGCCCTGAGGCGGGCCGAGTGCCTCGAGGCAATCCGCAGGGAGTTGGAGGTGAACATGTCGGCGTCCCTGCGGACCCTCGGGGCCATGGAACAGGACCTCCTCCGGGACATAGACAAGGAGTTCGATGATGCCCTGGCCCGGAACACCACTAAGTGAGCCGCTGGACTGGCCCGCCGCCATTGTATATAGTTATTTAGTGATAGGTTTCCTTTGCAGTTTATTTTTCTTTGGAGTCGACGGACACTGCTCCACCTTTTGTATATAGTTCCATTTTAGATAGGTTTTTTGGTAGGTTTCATTTCTTCTCTTGGGATGATGGACCCTGCATACTTTGTACATAGTTGGACTTTGGATTTGGATATTTTTTTGACTATGAATATTTTTTGCCATGGAGCAATGGTTTTCTATTTCTTTTTTACCTTCATTTACTTTTCATGGACTTTGGAAGATATTTTTTCGTATTGTCATTTATTGATTTCATTTTGAAAAGAGACAGCCTGCTTAATTTTTTAATTATTTTACTTGTGTATTTTGGTTGATTTTGATAGCCATTCCTGTTGTTTTTAATACATTATTTTTATTTTTTCATTCTTCAATGTGTGGTTTCATCTCATTGTTTTCATGCATGTCATGATATGGGTTTTCAGGTTCCCTTGCAACCATTGTGTGTGTGTGAGACACATGTGTTGATTTACATTGTTTCCATTGGAGTAGTATCATGGGCACATGTAATACTTGGTTGTGTCTTTGGGCTGTGGTGGCTGGCCATGAGGCACATGCTTGAGGATTGTCAGGGCCTGTGGGCAGGGGGACATGAGTGGGGGCCTGGTGGAGGGTGCCCCTGGTGGCTGGGGGGTGGGGGTGGTGGGAGACATGAGTGGGGGCCTGGTGGAGGCTGCCCCTGGTGGCTGGGGGGTGGGGGTGGTGGGAGACATGAGTGGGGGCCTGGTGGAGGCTGCCCCTGGTGGCTGGGGGGTGGGGGTGGTGGGAGACATGGGTGGGGGCCTGGTGGAGGCTGCCCCTGGTGGCTGGGTGGTGGGGGTGGTGGGAGATATGAGTGGGGGCCTGGTGGAGGCTGCCCCTGGTGGCTGGGGGGTGGGGGTGATAGGGGACATGGGTGGGGGCCTGGTGGAGGCTGCCCCTGGTGGCTGGGGGGTGGGGGTGATAGGGGACATGGGTGGGGGCCTGGTGGAGGCTGCCCCTGGTGGCTGGGGGGTGGGGGTGGTGGTAGACATGAGCGGGGGCCTGGTGGAGGCTGCCCCTGGTGGCTGGGGGGTGGGGGTGGTGGTAGACATGAGTGGGGGCCTGGTGGAGGGTGCCCCTGGTGGCTGGGGGGTGGGGGTGGTGGGAGACATGAGTGGGGGCCTGGTGGAGGGTGCCCCTGCACTGCTGGGGGGTGGGGGTGGTGGGAGACATGGGTGGGGGCCTGGTGGAGGGTGCCCCTGCACTGCTGGGGGGTGGGGGTGGTGGGAGACATGGGTGGGGGCCTGGTGGAGGGTGCCCCTGCACTGCTGGGGGGTGGGGGTGGTGGGAGACATGGGTGGGAGCCTGGTGGAGGCTGCCCCTGCACTGCTGGGGGTGGGGGTGGTGGGAGACATGAGTGGGGGCCTGGTGGAGGGTGCCCATGCACTGCTGGGGGGTGGGGGTGGTGGTAGACATGAGTGGGGGCCTGGTGGAGGGTGCCCCTGCACTGCTGGGGGGTGGGGTGGTGGGAGACATGGGTGGGGGCCTGGTGGAGGCTGCCCCTGCACTGCTGGGGGGTGGGGGTGGTGGGAGACATGAGTGGGGGCCTGGTGGAGGCTGCCCCTGGTGGCTGGGGGGTGGGGGTGATAGGGGACATGGGTGGGGGCCTGGTGGAGGCTGCCCCTGCACTGCTGGGGGGTGGGGGTGGTGGGAGACATGAGTGGGGGCCTGGTGGAGGGTGCCCCTGGATGCTGGGGGGTGGGGGTGCAGGGAGACATGAGTTGGACATGGGTGGGGGCCTGGTGGAGGGTGCCCCTGGATGCTGGGGGGTGGGGGTGGTGGTAGACATGAGTGGGGGCCTGGTGGAGGCTGCCTCTGCACTGCTGGGGGGTGGGTGTGGTGGGAGATATGAGTGGGGGCCGGGTGGAGGGTGCCCCTGCACTGCTGGGGGGTGGGGGTGGTGGGAGACATGGGTGGGGGCCTGGTGGAGGGTTCCCCTGGTGGCTGGGGGGTGGGGGGGTGGGAGACATGAGTGGGGGCCTGGTGGAGGGTGCCCCTGGATGCTGGGGGGTAGGGGTGATAGGGGACATGGGTGGGGGCCTGGTGGAGGCTGCCCCTGCACTGCTGGGGGGTGGGGGTGGTGGGAGACATGAGTGGGGGCCTGGTGGAGGCTGCCCCTGGTGGCTGGGGGGTGGGGGTGATAGGGGACATGGGTGGGGGCCTGGTGGAGGCTGCCCCTGCACTGCTGGGGGGTGGGGGTGGTGGGAGACATGGGTGGGGGCCTGGTGGAGGGTGCCCCTGCACTGCTGGGGGGTGGGGGTGGTGGGAGACATGAGTGGGGGCCTGGTGGAGGCTGCCCCTGGTGGCTGGGGGGTGGGGGTGGTGGGAGACATGGGTGGGGGCCTGGTGGAGGCTGCCCCTGCACTGCTGGGGGGTGGGGGTGGTGGGAGACATGAGTGGGGGCCTGGTGGAGGCTGCCCCTGGTGGCTGGGGGGTGGGGGTGGTGGGAGACATGAGTGGGGGCCTGGTGGAGGGTGCCCCTGGTGGCGGGGGGGTGGGGGTGGTGGTAGACAGGAGTGGGGGCCTGGTGGAGGGTGCCCCTGGTGGCTGGGGGGTGGGGGTGGTGGGAGACATGAGTGGGGGCCTGGTGGAGGGTGCCCCTGCACTGCTGGGGGGTGGGGGTGGTGGGAGACATGAGTGGGGGCCTGGTGGAGGGTGCCCCTGGTGGCTGGGGGGTGGGGGTGGTGGTAGACATGAGTGGGGGCCTGGTGGAGGGTGCCCCTGGTGGCTGGGGGTTGGGGGTGGTGGGAGACATGAGTGGGGGCCTGGTGGAGGCTGCCCCTGGTGGCTGGGGGGTGGGGGTGGTGGGAGACATGAGTGGGGGCCTGGTGGAGGGTGCCCCTGGTGGCTGGGGGGTGGGGGTGGTGGGAGACATGGGTGGGGGCCTGGTGGAGGCTGCCCCTGGTGGCTGGGGGGTGGGGGTGGTGGGAGACATGGGTGGGGGCCTGGTGGAGGCTGCCCCTACACTGCTGGGGGGTGGGGGTGGTGGGAGACATGGGTGGAGGCCTGGTGGAGGGTGCCCCTGGATGCTGGGCGGTGGGGGTGATAGGGGACATGGGTGGGGGCCTGGTGGAGGCTGCCCCTGCACTGCTGGGGGGTGGGGGTGGTGGGAGACATGAGTGGGGGCCTGGTGGAGGCTGCCCCTGGTGGCTGGGGGGTTGGGGTGATAGGGGACATGGGTGGGGGCCTGGTGGAGGCTGCCCCTGCACTGCTGGGGGGTGGGGGTGGTGGGAGACATGGGTGGGGGCCTGGTGGAGGGTGCCCCTGCACTGCTGGGGGGTGGGGGTGGTGGGAGACATGAGTGGGGGCCTGGTGGAGGGTGCCCCTGGTGGCTGGGGGGTAGGGGTGGTGGGAGACATGGGTGGGGGCCTGGTGGAGGCTGCCCCTGCACTGCTGGGGGGTGGGGGTGGTGGGAGACATGAGTGGGGGCCTGGTGGAGGGTGCCCCTGCACTGCTGGGGTTTGGGGGTGGTGGGAGACATGAGTGGGGGCCTGGTGGAGGCTGCCCCTGGTGGCTGGGGCGTGGGGGTGATAGGGGACATGGGTGGGGGCCTGGTGGAGGCTGCCCCTGCACTGCTGGGGTCGGGGGTGGTGGGAGACATGGGTGGGGGCCTGGTGGAGGGTGCCCCTGCACTGCTGGGGTTTGGGGGTGGTGGGAGACATGGGTGGGGGCCTGGTGGAGGCTGCCCCTGCACTGCTGGGGGGTGGGGGTGGTGGGAGACATGAGTGGGGGCCTGGTGGAGGCTGCTCCTGGTGGCTGGGGGGTGGGGGTGATAGGGGACATGGGTGGGGGCCTGGTGGAGGCTGCCCCTCCACTGCTGGGGGGTGGGGGTGGTGGGAGACATGAGTGGGTGCCTGGTGGAGTTTGCCCCTGGATGCTGGGGGGTGGGGGTGCAGGGAGACATGAGTTGGACATGGGTGGGGGCCTGGTGGAGGGTGCCCCTGGATGCTGGGGGGTGGGGGTGGTGGTAGACATGAGTGGGGGCCTGGTGGAGGGTGCCCCTGCTCTGCTGGGGGGTGGGGGTGGTGGGAGACATGAGTGGGGGCCTGGCGGAGGGTGCCCCTGGATGCTGGGGGGTGGGGGTGATAGGGGACATGGGTGGGGGCCTGGTGGAGGCTGCCCCTGCACTGCTGGGGGGTGGGGGTGGTGGGAGACATGAGTGGGGGCCTGGTGGAGGCTGCCCCTGGTGGCTCGGGGGTGGGGGTGATAGGGGACATGGGTGGGGGCCTGGTGGAGGCTGCCCCTGCACTGCTGGGGGGTGGGGGTGGTGGGAGACATGGTGGGTGGGGGCCTGGTGGAGGGTGCCCCTGCACTGCTGGGGGGTGGGGGTGGTGGGAGACATGAGTGGGGGCCTGGTGGAGGGTGCCCCTGCACTGCTGGGGGGTGGGGGTGGTGGTAGACATGGGTGGGGGCCTGGTGGAGGCTGCCCCTGCACTGCTGGGGGGTGGGGGTGGTGGGAGACATGAGTGGGGGCCTGGTGGAGGGTGCCCCTGGTGGCGGGGGGGTGGGGGTGGTGGTACACATGAGTGGGGGCCTGGTGGAGGGTGCCCCTGGTGGCTGGGGGGTGGGGGTGGTGGTAGACATGAGTGGGGGCCTGGTGGAGGGTGCCCCTGCACTGCTGGGGGGTGGGGGTGCAGGGGGACATGAGCAGGTGTGCAGGGTAGTCCCCTCTTTTGTGGGCTGCGTGCAGGGGACGTGGAGGGTGTACAGGGAACACCTGTGAGGACCCACCCAGCCTAATCGCGTGTGTAACTTCCCACGCACCCCTGTAATACACGTACCAAGCCAAATCGCGTGTGATAATTCCCGCGTACCCCCGTGATACACGTGCCCTGGCTAATCGCGTGTAAAACTTCACGCGTACCCCTGTAATACACGTACCCTGGCCAATCGCGTTTTAAACTTCCCGCGTACCCCTGTAATACACGTACCAAGCCAAATCGCGTGTGATAATTCCCGCGCACCCCTGTAATACACGTACCTGGCCAAATTGCATGTGAGAATTCCCGCGCACCCCTGTAATACACGTACCCAGCCGAATCGCGTGTAAAACGTCCCGTGTACCCCTGTAATACACGTACCCAGCCAAATCGCGTGTGATAAATCCTGCGTACCCCTGTAATACACGTACCCTGGCCAATCGCGTGTTAAACTTCCCGCGTACCCCTGTAATACACGTACCCTGGCTAATCGCGTGTATAACTTCACGCGTACCCCTGATATGCACGTTACCCGCTTTGCGTTCCTTGTTTGGCAGCCCTGTAAACTGGTCCAGGGTTAGCGCAGCCCTTTGCGATGATTTTGCGATTTTGATGGCTTTTTCTTGCGCGAGGGCGTTCTTGGGGGCGTTACTGGCGCTGCTGCAGGGTCGCTGCGATACTCTGCACCACGGCTGGTTTGGGAGCCTAAAATCCATGAATACGCTGTGCGCGGAAATCGGTTTTAACGCACGTGCCTGGCGCAGACAATCGCACGCGGACACTCTGCGCCAGCCGCTTGCGACACTTTTCTACGAAATTCTATGAATTACCCTGTAAGTATTTACAAGAGAGCTTTTTCACTTGACACTTCTTCGGCTGCTTTAGTGCTCGATTTGGCTCTGTTGTTTAGTAAGCGTTCGGAGTTGCCTACTTCTCAGTTGCCTATGAGAGAGGTTCCTCCGACATTTGTCCCAAATGTTGAGATCCCTGCTAATGTTGCAGTGGATACAGCTGCTGTGGAAATACCTGCACATTATGTGTCTCACTTCGTTCACGTCCCGTTCTCAAGACAGGTAGTGAACACCATTAGACAATCAATTCCCGACATTAGGAAAAATCCGACGGGGTTCTATAAAGAAATAGAGTCCGTTTTGCAATCCTCAATATTCACTTTAAGTGATATTGATTTGTTGTTTCCCGTACTCCTGCCTGCGGATTTGTGGAAACAGGTCAGGACTATAGATGACGTACCAGGGTTAGGAGATACATGGGCTAACATAATTGGACTCGATGGAGAAAGGCCAGCTGGCGAGAGACAGCCTCACGTGATACTAACTTTGCCTTACAGAATAGTTGCGAAATTGAAAACTATGATTCCCGAAAAGAGAATTATTTGGGACAAGCTTACCGCCTGTGTCCAAGGGAAATCTGACGGTGCTACCGAGTTCTTTAATCGGTTCGAACAAGTATTCTCGGATTTCAGTGGACAAGATTTAAGCACAGAGTCTGGAAAAAGATTATTTGTAGACACATTTGTGTGTGGATTGTTGCCAGACATCCAGTCGCAAATGATTTCTTCTGAGAGCGCTTGGCAAGCGAAGGCTCAATCAGAAGTACTGCACATCGCACAGTACTATGAGAATCGTGTCAATAATGAAAAGGAAAGAGTCAAAAAAGAAAAGGTGATTTGAAAACAAAAGTATTATTACAGCAAATTATTAGAGGCCCTAGAGGGGGTAATTCACAGTTTAGAGGTCAGTATGTTCCACAAGGAAATGTGTCCTTGGGTCCTGTAAACATTAACCAGTGTGCCTATTGTAGGCAAGAGGGTCATTGGCGTGCACAAGGCCCAGTCCTTCGACAGAGGTCAAATAACACATTTGGGAACATGGGTAGATGACTCAGAGGTCGCCTGGGTGTAGGGGGCCCTGGTAGAGGTCAGTTTTCACAAGATTCACAGCAACCTTTTTCACAGGATAATCAGGCACCAAGTGTGGATACTAGAAACATATTTGATCATCCTTCTGCCGCTTACCTCTCTGAAGAACTTCCTTTTGACAATATCTGTTTCGTTAGGATTGCCCGAAGCAGGGTTTGAAACCTATGCCTATTCCTATTAATCAGAAAGGTCCCTACGTTGAAATGTTAGTGGGGAAATAGGAAACATCTATTCTTGATAGATACAGGGACATAGAAGTATTCCATTGATCATTCTCGGGTTCCAAACATTCCACTGTCAGGGCAAACCAATGTTTCTGTAGGGTTTTCTGGCACACCAGTTGTCTGTCGGTTTCTTTGCTGGTACCAATTTCTTTGGGTCCATTCCTTTTGACTTCGAATTGTGGAGAGAATTTGCTGGGGTTGAATTTGTTGAAGGAATTAAATGCAGTAATTCATTGTTCCTCTGATGGAGTGCGTTTGACGATTTTGCCACAGCAACTTTCTGTCTCCAAATTCTTGATTAGACCTTTGCCACCAGAATTTAGTGCTGCTCCGGAGTGTTTATGGGCAGTTGATGACAATGATGTTGGCGTTTTACAAATTGAGCCTGTTAAGATTGTTTTGAAACATGGAGTGAAGCTGCCACGCAATCCGCTGTATAAGATTTCAGCTGATGGTGAGCAAGCTTTGAAATGCATCGTCTCTGATTTTGTAAATCGAAGGGTGATTGAGGAAATTGCAGGTAGTTTATGCAATAGTCCGATTTTGCCCGTGTACAAAAAAGGCGATAATGTAATTCCTGCCATCAATAAGATCGTCGCTCCACAATTTCCAATTGTGCCTAATGTGACGACGATACTGACTATGATTCCGGCCTCAGCTACTCAGTTTAGTGTTGTGGATCTAAGAATGCTTTCTTTAGTATTCCTATACACAAGGACAGTAGATATTTGTTCGCGTTCACCTTAGGGGGACGCTCCTTCACATTTACCTGTGCACCACAGGGTTACACGGAAAGCCCTAGCATCTACAGTAGGGCTTTGAAAGAACAACTCGATACCCTTGAATTGCCCTCTACTTGTACACTGCTTCAATATTTTAATGACTTGCTTTTAGCTGCCGACGCAGAAAGCGCTTGTAAGGAGGGCACTGTGTTGTTGCTCATTCACCTGGCTTAACATGGACATAAAGCTTTGCTTAAGAAATTTCAATATTGTTGTCAGGAGGTCGCATATTAGGTTATCTCCTGTCAAAGGAGGGAAGAAGATTGACGCCTGAACGGATAAAACTCATTTCTAGCATGTCTGTCCCAAATACGCAGAAAGAAGTTAGAGCCTTCATAGGAATGGCTTCTTACTGTAGGCAGTGGATCCCCAATTTCTCGTTAACGATTAAGCGATGTTGGCTCTGACGAAGAAGGGCATTTCTTCACCATTGCCGTGGAACATGGAGCACCAGCGTGCATTTGATTTCCTCAAGACTGCATTGTGCTCGGCACCGGTTTTGGGCACACCAAATTAGGAAAAGGCCTTTGTGTTGTTTGTGCATGAATATGATGGATGTGCTTTGGCTGTGTTAACGCAGGAACATGGAGGGAAGAATAGGCCATGCGGTTACTTTTCTTCCACCCTTGATCCCGTAGCTTGTGCTTCTCCAAGATGTTTGCAAGCTGTCGCTGCTGCTGCATCTGTAAAACAGAGTGAGGGAATGGTTCTAGGCCATGCTTTAACCCTGATGGTACCTCACTCTGTAGATGTTCTACTGAATAGAACTCAAATGCAACACCTCACCTCCGCACGGTTGACAAGATATGAATTAATCTTGTTTGCACCACACATACAAATTAAGAGGTGTTGTGTTCTTAATCCGGCTGAACTCTTACCTTTCCCGCAAGGTACTGCTTGCAGTGACGAAGAGTCGCATGACTGTCTTTACACTACCAAACAAGAGACAAAGGGTAGAATTGATCTAAACTCCTTTGAACAATCCGCAAGGGGAGCTGTTTTGCGATAGCTCCTGCTTCAAACTTTCAGATGGTACATCCACAGCTGCTTATGCAATCACGACGTTGAGCACGGTTGTGGAAGCCAAGAGAATCACGCATAACTCCGTGCAGGCCGCAGAGATTATAGCATTGACCCGAGCTTGCAAACTTTTCAAAGGCCTTACCGTGAATATATACACTGACAGTCAATATGCCTTTGGGGTGGTTCACAACTTTGGGAGACTTTGGTCAGAAAGAGGGTTCTTAACTTCACATGGTACAAAGATCCAGCATGGCTCCTTGGTAGTACGGCTACTTTCAGCGCTTGCACTCCCTACTCAGTTAGCTATTGTAAAATGCACAGCGTATCAAAAGATTGTAGATGATATAGGAAAAGGGAATGCTTTTGCTGACCAGATAGCTAAACAGACTGCCACTGACCTCTCTTTAGACATATATACTTCAAGGGAAACCACAAATGCCTGTACTATGGATGAGAGTATCAATTCTGTGAGAGATATCCAAGCCAATGCCACATTGGAAGAGTGTAAAAAGTGGGCTAAGGGCTTGGGGAAACTTGATGATGATGGGTGTTGGGTGGACAGAGTTGAAGGAAAATGGGGACTTCCCGATGCGTACATCATGATAATGGTCGTTTTGGCTCATGGCCCTACACATATATGTGCCCGCAAGATTACAAAAATGCTAGAAAATGTATGGGTGAATGACAAAATCTCTAAGGTAGCTGAACGTTTTGTCCAAAACTGCATGATCTGTTTACGGCATAATGTGGGAAAGGGAACATCAACTCCTAGGGGAAGTTTTGGTCCACCTTCTGTCCCCTTCGAGGTTATACACTTTGACTTTATTGAAATGGAACAATGTAATAACTTGAAATACGTGTTAGTTGTCATTTGTGCATTTAGCAAATGGGTTGAGGCTTTTCCTGTTAAAGAAGCTACAGCCATGACTACTGCAAAGACAATGTTAAAGGAATATTTTCCTAGGTTCGGGCTACCAAGAGTCATCTGGTCGGACATCAGCTGGATAATGTCCTTCTTAAAAAACAGAATATCCAGGGTGCACTGGGGGGACAAGTTCTCTTTAGAAAAAGAAATCCTCTGTGGAGTCCCCCAAGGGGCAAGCATGTCACCATTGCTGTTTAACATCTACTTGAGGTACTTATGCCTAGTTCTTGACCATATTAATACCTACTTCACTAACTATGCTGATGATACGCAGCTGGTATTTGAACTAAGTGGCGATTATCAGAAGGACAGTGAGCAACTCAACAGGATTTATAATTACGTGGAGCAATGGATGGACTCCAATTGGATGTGTCTTAATGGGAAAAAAACGGAGCTCATGATTTTTGGCTCATCATACGCCCGAGCTAAATTACCTACATCCTACGCATCCTTTCAGATCAAAGACACACCTATACCAGTATTAGGCAAGGTCAAAACCCTCGGTATGATGCTTGAAGCATCCTTAGGGGCAGAGGCCCAAGCACAATACGTTAAGAAAAACTGTGCTTACCACCTCCGTCTAATAAAAGCCATCAGACCCTTCTTATCAGAGGAAAATTGCGCGACCATAGCTAGAGCCACCATCTTGTCGCGCCTCGACTACGGCAATGCCTTACTTCTGGGTGCCTCTAAACGGTGCCTACAAAGCTACCAAGTTGTACAGAACAACGCAGTAAGAACTGTGAAGCTTAAATCTAGAACAGAGCACATCAGCGACTCCAGAAGGGAGCTTCACTGGCTAAAAATTGAAGATAGGGTGCACTTCAAGACCCTAACTATTGTCCATAAATGCATTCACGGAAAAGCACCAACATACCTAAAAACGAGAATCAGACCATACGTTCCAAATAGAACACTGAGATCATCTCAACTCGGTAAAATTGCAATAGCCCCACATAAACTTAAAAGCGGCCTAGGCAGAGCCTTTCCGTCCCTCGCAGCCAATCTCTGGAACAACCTCCCGGACCACCTAAGAATAGAGCCTAATTACATCCGCTTCCGCAAATCGCTAAAAACCCACATCTTCAAATAAATTACCATACGTCCAAATTTCCAGCTGGAGTAATCTCTGCATGTTTCTGTCCCGTCTTTGCTGTTTGTTTCTTGTCCGTCTGTCTATCGTGTTCTTGTCTCTGCGCCCCGAGGCTCGCGAGCTACCGGCGCAATACAAATATTAAATAAATAAATAAATAAATAAACGGTCCACATTTTATCGCTGTTGTAATTCTGCAGATATGCGCGGGATTTCAGATCGATAAACGGTTCCATTCGGCCAGACACGCTCAGAGTGCTGGACTAGTAGAAAGACACAACGGCATCATCAAGAACAAGCTTGCTAAAACGTGTGCCGGCACTAACCTAAAATGGCCGGACGCCTTACCGATTGTGTTGTTATCCATGAGTACGACCCCTCAAACTAAGACTGGGCTCTCTCCCTTTGAGGCGGTTATGGGGAGGCCTGCTAATATCTGGAACCTTCTGAAAAATTGTTCACTGCGAAATGTGGAAAATGTACTTCTTTCAGATTATTGTAGCCAGTTGACTAAAAACTTTATTTATCACCAGGTGCGAGAGGCTTTACCTGTACGATACGAGGGCCCCGGTCACTGCATACGGCCCGGTGAATGGGTCCTCTTAAAAGCATTCGAGCGATCGTCTTGCCTTGCACCTCGGTGGCGGGGCCCCTTCTAGGTCCTGCTGGTCACGCAAACAGCGGTGCGGGTGTCGGGCAGAAAAAAATAGGATCCACGCGACCCACACCAAGAAGATTCCCCACCCAGTGCCATACGATACAGAAGAAACAGACCCCCCATCAGTACTGCAATCAACGATCCCGAAGCAGTAAACAGCATCGAGAGTGCGTCAGAGACTCTACCTGAGCCCGTGGGGCCTGGGGAAACAGCCATTTTGCCTCCAGACTCTTCAACAGTTTAGTCTCTGGAAGCTGTTGTTCCGGATCTTGCATCCACTCTTGTTCCTGATACGTCGCTTCCAACGGGAAGTAACGACACGTTGTTCTCAGATCACTCAGTACCAGGAAGCACAAGGTACGATCTGCGACCTAGGAAATAGACCTACTGCACGGTTCGGCTGTGCGATCGAGGAAAATCATCAAGGGCTTGGCTTCTTGGCCCGATCTATTGTCCGTACGGGGATTCTGTTGGCTAGGGTTTGTGGAAGGACTAAGAAGACCCTCAGCCTGGAGGTCGCCAGCTAAAAAACATTGGCGTGTTCGTTTGAAGACTACAATGCCTGCCACTGCTACTGCTCATACAGGACTGATAAGTGAACGTGTGACCAGCTGCGAAAAAGGACAGTCTGCAAAATGGGCCCTGAAAACGTATTGCTGTTTGTTCATAATGCTAATTGATTTTATAATAAGCATTGTTTTAGGCTTCTGGTATCTAGAGGAAGTATATCCGTTAGAAAAATTGTTACCGACTGAAAATGTAACTACTGTTTCTACTCCTTTTGTGCATCTGCACACTCTGTCTCCTAGGGATTCTCAGCATAGACAGAGATATTACAATAATACGCTATTACTCATCATGAATGCTACACATGCCATCTTTAATAAGTCCAAACGTTGGGTTTGCTCGCATTTACCGCAACATGGGGATAAGGGGCTAGGGTGGTATATTCATCCTTTACCTTTGACAACTGCATGTTATGCTTCTCTTAGAGCACTATTCTTTGGTCGCTGGAACGATAGCATCTCAGGGAACTTTGAGGGGACTAATTTGAATCAGTTTGAAAAACGTGTTTTGACTCCCTTAGGATGCTCGATTTTTGCAAATAGGAGTAAGCTCAACTTTGCTTCTATTAGGCCTTCTGATAGACTGTCTCGTCCTTTCCAGTCTTTGATTTCTTTTGAAATGGCTCCTGTAGGCAATATGGATGCCACACCTCCTTCTTACACTGTTAACCATAGCCCCGATTCAGTTTCTTTCTGCATACAGAGGAATGGTACTCAGTTAATGGGTGATTTTAAAGGTTGCGCCAACGTTGCCAATTTGACTGGGGAAGACAGACCTTTGCATGTAGGCGAACCTGTATACTTCGTTTGCGGTAATGTAGCATTTCCATGGTTACCCAGGGATTGGCAGGGAACATGTTATTTAGGGATCCAGTTACCCGGGGTATTCATAGCCAGTACTGTAGAGGTTTCAAAGTCTTGTCCACGGCGGTACGAGAATGGTGACACTCCAGCACAAGTTCTGGGGGACGTAGCGAAATCTTTTGTGCCGTTTTGGGGACAAATAATTAACTCGGAGGATATCAGGGGACTAGCGAGAGTACTGGAGAGAACCATCAACCGAACCACTGACATACTCTATAATTTGACTCTAGAACAGAAAGCAATAAGGTTAGTAGCACTTCAGAACCGGATGGCATTAGATGTCATCCTAGCTGAACGTGGAGGGGTATGTAAATTAGTGGGGTCCGCTTGCTGTGTTTTCGTGTCAGATTTCTCCCCAACTATCTTCAAGGCAATACAGAATCTGCATGTCCTAAGTTTAGAATTGCATGTTTCGGAGGGGAACTGGGATCTTAGCGCTAAGTTCTGGGACTTCTTGCGATCTTGGGGTTGGAAGGTGCTTTCGGTCTTGGTGATCATTTTGGGAATTCTGCTGTTCCTTTGTTGCTGTATACAGTGTCTTCTTGGTATATGTTCGATGCTAGGGAGATGTTGTGCACAGGCGATGGGTACGTTAGGACGCAAGGTATATGCCCCAGACAAGAACTCCAATGAATATGTGCTGAAAGAAATTCTGGTAACCGATCTAATGGCGATTGATATCTCCTATGGTGATTCAGGGTGTATAGACATTGAGACATGGAATTATTCGTAAAGTGATTAGAATTAGTTTAGCGCTTGGCAAGGCCAAAAGGAGGGTGTGTCGAACGGGAAATCATATCATACCCTCTAAGTTATTATATATATATATATATATATATATATTGGCCTAGGCCAAGTCACTCTGCAAGGAAATCCGCGTTGCAAGGTCCTGTAAGCCGTCATTTTAGGTTCCTCCGCCATTTTAGATTCTCTCTCTAAAGTCACCCTCTGTTCTAAGATGGTGTACAGTGTGGTTTTGAATGTAACATGGCCGTCTTGACCTCTTTGTACAAGTTAATATGTAAACTGCCTGCAGGCCAAATGTTAGGGTCGTGTACTAAGACCTTGTCCTTCGTTGACCTGTGTATAAAGGAATACCTGTACCAACGAGACTAATCCATGAACGTATATTATACACAATACTTTTCGAGCATCCAATGTAAACACTTGTTTGACTATATTGTTTAAGATATATGTGAAAGATCAATGCGTAATCCAAAGAGACAGTGTTGCTATTGTAACTTGTTTGCGAATATGTTAAGGATAACCCCTAAATGTATAGCTGCATAAATTAGGGCACGAACTCGGCATGAACCTCTAGCCCATGGAAATGGTTAACCTGCAAGTGGGTTGACCATCAGATAACATACTGAATAAAAGGCACGACTATTCTGATGTACAGCCCCACTCACTATGCACACCGAACAGGGCTCGTTCTCGCTGTGTCATACAGGGGGGCCTGATAGCTATCTGTTGCTTTGTCCTTTGAAAACTGTTCAGTTATTGAATAACTGTTCAGTTTATGATCCGTCTGTGCTGAATATTTTGCACACTTAAAATATTTTATCAAGTTAATCGGCACTCTGAAATGAATACAGTGGTATGTGTGCATGAAATATGTGGCATCACAAAAAGGCAATTAAATTCCTGACTTTTCAAGAATGTGACTTGGGAGAGTAGAGTCAGGGTTTCATTCGTGAAATACTTTTAATTCAGTTTTATTTGAAAACATTTAGCTTTTTTCAAAAAATAAATAAAATGGAATATTAACTAGAAATGCATCCTTTGCAGAATATGAAAATGTTTGCACCGCCAAAGACCCAGAGAAATTCACACTTGTCATTCCTAAAACTCAATTGTTGCTATATTGCATCACTGACTTTGTAGTCTTGACCTCATACTTTCCAAGCTTTGATATTTAAAGTGCCTGAATGATTGTGTGACCATCCCATAAACACTTACAAAAGCCTATACAAAATTCCAACAATGCAATGCTTTAATAGTTAAAGACAGAGCATACCCACAGCATTTCAAAAGCTGCACCCCCTGATTCAGTGCCCCTCCTCACCCCCCCGAAACTGTACATTAAAAAAAAACACATAGAACACATATCTTAAAATACCCCCAAGCTCACCTTTTTTTATGTTGTTGAAATCAACTCTGACTAAACATCATGGCCAGTTTCCAATCATAAGCCTTGCAGGGGGACTCCCAGTGTCCCAGTGCCACAATCAAATCCAATTAACTCCAGATAGCAAGGTTTCCTCGCAGGGCTCTGACTGAAGGTGTCAGTCAATAAGTGGCACAGCAGTGCGGAGGGCAGACCAGAGCTCTGGCAGCATTCCCAAGCCCAGGCAAAGGGATAGCCCTGATGGAGTCAGAAGGCCCCTTTTAAGGCTTTCCTTATGAACACCCAACATGTTGACCCAAAATCTAATTTTAGCTGTTTCCTGGGTCCAGAGACGCAATGCATTATCAACAAAACACATAATTATATTTCTTGCATACTCAGCAGAAATTAGAGAGTGGAACCATAGATTACTTACTATGTCGTTAAAGCAAAATCTAAATTAACCGCACCCTGCAGATGTTTCCTGTGGTATCATTCCATCATAAGTTAAAAATAACCTTGCTGACTACAACTGGTTTAGTTGATAAACAATATCCATGTGTATTTTCCTGGGGGGAGTTGTATTTACACATCTTTCACAGAACATTCTGTATTCTGCCAAGCTAAATATAAAGATCCATGTGGGTTTTCTGCTGATGTGGATCGAATGCTGAAAGCTTACTGTGAGTCATCGGAGTTGCTGGCATTCTTGGCATTCCATTGAGTATCAGTCATCTGCGGGTGAGCTTCCCAAAACCCCCTGCCCCTGCAGCCCATGCTTCCATATCTGTGTGCCGTCAGCATCTCAGTCATTTCTCTTACACACGCTGCCTGTGTGCCTCTGCTTCTCTGCGACCCAGAAAACAACTTGGGTCATCTGCAAGCTGGGAAAGGGGTGCTGTAGACTCAATAAAGTATCAACAAACAGGTAGGTGCCTCTGCAGCAGCCCTTCCTTCAATACCACACATTGTCAAAGGCCTTAGTATGGACTTTTGTATAGGCTCTGGGGAAGACAGTTTGCTTATAAAGTTACCTGCTTTCATTATTTCAAAGAAACAGCCATTGTCAAAGGCCATAGTTTGGACTTTTGTATAGGCTCTGGGGAACACACTTTGCTTATAAAGGGCTCTATCACGAGTTGGGCGAAGCGGTAAAAATACGGCAGCAATGCTTTTACCGCTTCTTTACAGCTGCTCCCAATCTCGAGTTGGGTGGAAAGTGGGAGGTTTACCTCTAGCTTTTTGCTGGAGGAAAAAAAACGTTTTCCCCTTTTCGCTGCTATTAGCACAGCGTTAATTGCGCCAGCGCTAATAGCACTAACAAAGCCTCATTGGGTCTAATGGACCCAATGTGAATGGGGAGTTACCGCCTTACCACAAATCAGGATCCAGTGCAAATTGCACCAGACCGAGTTTCGGTAATGCTAATAGCATTGTGCGGTATCCCAGTGCATTTATCGCCGGGATACCACCATACTCGTGATGACCCCGAAAGTAAACTACTTTCATTATTTCAAAGAAACACACATTGTCAAAGGCCATAGTTGGGACTTTTTATTAGCACAACAAAACACACTTTGCTTATAAAGTAAACAGCTCTCATTGTTTCAAAGAAACACACATTGTCAAAGGCCATAGTTTGGACTTTTGTATTAGCACTTTAAACTAGACTTTGCCAATAAAGCGAATTGCTTTCATTGTTTATAAAATCATGACATCATCTATACTGTCCATAGAATGTATATCCGCTTCCTATAACCTTGAGGTGGAACCCCTCTCCCACGTCACTCTGCAAAACCCTAGGTTCACACTGCCCGCCTTCAGAGCTCACTTCACCCTCAATAGGCGTCCAAGCACACCACCAACCCTGCTCCAATGTCTACATCATTTTTATATAAAAATTATATTCACTTTATATCAAATAATCTCAAATAGTATCAAAAAATGTTAACATTGTTTTATACCCACTTTATATAAAATATTAATTTTATATCAAATCAAATCAATATAATTTTGATATCTTTTTGATATAAAAGTATCAGAAGTACCCGTTCACCGAAGGGGTTCTGTAGACAGACATGATAACACTGATCCTGTAGGTCGCTGCTCCAATTCGCTTATCGCTTGATGTGCTTTGCACCCTGAAGTAAACTGCACTGATAATGAGCATGTGTGGAGGCGAGAGTTGATGTGCTGCTTCATACTGGGACCTTCTGTGCTCTCTCCCCACCTGTCTCCTCACCCTGGCGTGGTTCAGTTCGTTGCAGTACATTGCAGTGCAAATATCTTTGAAGCCGTGCATTCTAGGGCCTGGACCTCGAGTTTTGTTCCTTGTGTCAGGGCTAGTCCTTCTATGATGATATTGATGTTTCGCCAATTTCAGGCAACCGCCTCATGTGTTAAGGTGCTGAAATCCGGGGAAAAGGTATCTAAATGTCATGCAGCTAGTAATGCCCACAGGGTCCTAACAGGTAACTATGCAACATTTGGTTCAGATTGGTGAAACTGTGTGGAATTGTATAAGGAACAACGCTTTGCCAAGACACAAACCCACAAACAAATTTTGACTTGTGCTGAAATGTGGTAACTGGGTGCAGTGTCCAAATGTCACGTAGCCAGTAATGTCCAGAGGGTCCTAACAGGTAACTATGCACTATTTGGTGCAGTTTGGTGAAAAGGTGTGGAATTGTATAAGTAACAATGCTTCGTCAAGCCACAACCCTACAAACAAATTATGACTGAAATCCAGGGAACGGGATTGGGTGTTCAAATGTTATGTAGCCTGTAATGTCCGGAGGATCCTAACAGGTAACTATGCAACATTTGGTGCAGAATGGTGAAACTGTGTGGAATTGTTTAAGGAACAATGCTTTGACACACCCATATCCACATTTTGACTTTTTTTCTGAAATCCAGGGAAAGGGGTGGGGTGTCCATATTATGAAACAGTGTGGGCGTCCTGCTACATATATTTTTGTATTGATTCACATTAAATCATGTCAGTCTTTTCTAACTTACAACCAATTTCTTTGGTTGGGGCTTCCATTTGTCCACCCATACACATCCTCACCTAAGATGACGATATCTGCTAGTAGAACTATGCAAATACGGGTGCAGTTTTCAAGGTCTAAATACACAGCATTTATTCATTAGCTGGTAAAGACTATCTTTTCTTGAATCCATTATTTTTACAAACATTTTATCATTTTTCACTTAGCCTTTAAAGTAGTACATAAACATCTAACAATTCATTTGACACATACATTGGTGTATGTAAATATAGCACATTTTTTCATGAACAATCCTTTGAACTCATGTGAATGACATTATAACCAATATACTTAATCACATACATAAATGCATATGTGAGCTCCAGCAACTCCTCCTAGTCTGATTTTTTTAAGTTTTGGTTGCTGACAGAGGTATGTTTGATATATATCCCCTCACTTGACCTTTTGAGGTCAATTGTCAGCCAACAAAGTTGACCAAATCTTTGGTCTACGTCAGGGTATGAGTCACTAGATATTGTAAGGACTGCTGGGCACCAAAAGAACCGCTTCCAGTGACGTTTCGGCTCTAGATGAAACTGCCTTCTTCTGGGCCATAGATAAGGCCTCCCTGGATGAGGAACATACAAATACATACAATTAGTGTAGAATTAATCAGTGCTGCACATGCAATATTTCTGTGGAGTGTCTTAAAAACAGTTTAAAAGGAGAAGTGATTCTCATTGGTGCACGGTCAGTGCACCTCTAACCTTGTCTGGGTTTCACTTGATGGCACCTAAGGGTGTGGACTATCGGTGGCTCATTGTGTCATTGTCACAAATCCATGTATAACTCTTGGATGTGTAGCTTCCCGGAGATTCTGTCAAAAATTAGAAAGGGGGAAGGCTGATCCTTTACTGTGTCTATGGAGCCGGCTCTATCTAGTTGAGCGGTTTAGTAATAATATGGCTCATTTAGCTGCAGTATTTAGGCTAGTAGGTTATCAAAACTCCGGGAATAATGGTGCTTCTCTGCCGATAACAGTAGCTTATGTTCCTTCTGCTGGTGTGATGTACTGCACAAGCCTGCAATGGTTAGATCTCCTTGTTAGATAGGAATTTGTGCACATTGTCTTGTCTTATGCAAGAGGCATAGGCGTGGGGGTTCACGGAAGGTGGCGAGTGGGAGGGATAGGGTGTATGCAGGGGTAATCGCTTAGGTTCAGTGCCCACCAGGCACTGGAGCTGCTCTTAGGTTAGCGAGTTCCAGTCCATGTACGGAATCGGCTGTCTTCCGCGCGAGTCAGGAACCTGTGCTGACGGCTACCTGCCATGTTGGCAAATAGAGCTATGTCGCTCTTAACTACGCAGAAGCGCAGACTCCGTGTTTCTCGCATGCAGGTAGAGTGCATGCGTGCTGGCTTAGTGTAATGTTGTCATAGCAACTCCCTGCCGTGAATGGACGCTACAGTTTGTTATGAGACTTCACGTACCCTCAGGTTTGTGGTGTGTCAGATGGAGGATAATACTAGTCCTAAGGTAGGTGAAAAGAGAGGTTGTGTTCAAACCCATTTTCTAGTGTTCAGGAAATGTGGCTGAATGTCACGGAGGCTTAATTATAAACATACAGTGTACTACTGACACCGTAGTTCATCAAATATGGCCAGTCTAACTCGACTCAGTGTATGTTTGGGAGGACCATACACCCATAGCTTCCAGTTTTAGACTGTTAGTAGAAGAATGTGGACGGGGCTTGGACTGTGATAGCTGTGTTTAGAATGCACTCCATGTTGTCCCCCAGCTGTACTGGGGTGCTCAGCTATACTGCATTACTGGCTGTAGTCCATATTTTATAAGTAGTGTTGTGAAGGCAGCATGCTGACCCAAAGGCATTTAGTTGCCTAGTGTCATGGGCAATGATGTGGATGTATAAACCCTAAGGAACTCGGTCTTGCACAGGTGGTGCCTCTAGTTCTCTTTAAGGTCTCAGTGTTGGGTATGGAGCCCCCCACATGGAGGGGTAATTCAAAACAGGCCTGTTGGTTGAGCTTCATTCAGGCCCCTCATGGTGGATTTAAGCCTGAAAATCCACCAAGCTTCCTTATGATTAAGAGAGCTTGACAGATTAGTGGTGTTCATTACTCTGTCAATTATTTACCAGAGCATATCGTCAGGACCATGTTGCAATTCCATATAGTGTGAGACTAAAGGAGCAGTATGTGTTTTACAGCGGATGTGTGATCTGTGTTCTCCGATTCTTTTATTTACTGGCCTCTGGGTTTGTCCTATGTAGTGTATGACACACAGGCATTCTATCACATAGACCACATTTGTCATCTTGCAATTTGAAAAGTGGTGTAGTTCCCACTCTTCCACCCGGAACGATTTGATTTTCTTCGTAAGTTTGCAGACTGTGCATGTTCCGCATGGGTGATGCCCTCTAATTTCTCTCATGTTCCACGGCTCTTTTCTCCTCGTCTTTTTGCTAAGCCTAGCATATGTTAAGACTTCCTTTAAGTTTTTGGAGCGTTTCAAAGCCATTCTTGGCAGTGGTTCTTCTGGGAGACTTAACTGTACCAGCGGCCAGAATTCTTTTATTAGCCCTTTCAGTTTTGTGGTTTCTGGACCAAACGTTGTGACACATGTGATCATGTTGTCTTCAGTCCCATGAGTTTTGGGTTGGAGTAGAACCTCTCTTGGTGTACATAAGGCTCTCTTCTTTGTGTTTTTAAGAAGTATCCCCAGGTACCCTTGTGCTTGTATTTCTGTTTGTAGCTCTGCAGCGTGCTGACTATATTGTTCTGTGTCTGTGCAATTTCTTCTTACTTGCAAGAATTGTCCATAGGGATGGTTATCCCTTAGATTTTTGGGGTGATTACTTCTGTAATGGAGAAGTGTGTTTTGGTCTGTATCTTTTGTGTAAAGAGTACAAGTTAATTTGTCATTTTGTGACCGGATGGTTAAATCAAGAAAGTTAATATCAGAATTGCTCCTATTCATTGTAAACTTGATTTCTTGAGTCTGTGAGTTGATCCAGCTAAAGAAATCTTCCAGAGATTCATTGTCCCCTTTCCAAATGAAAATAATATCGTCGATGTATCGACGCCACTGTGTGATCTTATCTGCAAATGGATTAATTATATTCAGGACAAAGGAATGCTCATATTCCGCCATATATATAATGGCCTATACTTGGGACAAATGCCGCCCCCATGGCAGTTCTACAGGTCTGCTGAAAGAATGAGTCATCAAACGTGAAAACATTTCTTGTTAAAGCTAATTCCAATAGTTCCACAATAAAGTTGATGGGTACCCGTCTCTAGGTCATATGATGTGTTAAAGGGTGCCGTATACATTCCACTGCTGCATTTTGGGGTATGCTTGTATAAAGGCTCTTAATATCCATTCTTACTAGAATTTCTTCATTTTTCTTGAAGGGTATGTTTTCATATACTGCGATCGTTGTCATGGTGTCCCTTAGATAAGATGGAGTCTGTTGGCTAAGTGGTTTTAAGAAGAAGTCCACCAATTTACACAGTGGTTCTAGGATTGACCCGCACCCTGAAACAATGGGTCTTCCAGGGGGTTAGCTGCATCTTTGTGGATCTGCGGGAGGGCATAAAATGCTGGTATTCTGCCCTCTGAAGTATTTAGGAAAATGTCTTCCTTTTCTGAGATCCAGTTATGCTCGAAGGAAAACCGTGTCATTTCCTGGATTTCCATCTTTATCTCTGATGTAGGATCTTAAGTCTTTTGTAGTTTGTTCCTTCATTCAAAAGGTCCATTACCATCCCTTTGTATTGATTCCCATTCTAAATTACAATTCCCCCACCTTTGTCTGCTGTTTTGATTACCATCTCCTTGTTCACTGTACGTTTTTCAAAGCGCTCGGTTCCTCAGTTACCAAGTTATGTCGCAGATTATGTGGGTCCTCCTGAGCTTTCTTCATCTCTTGTTTAATACATTTTTCAAATGTAATAATCGGAAGGCTCCGCTAACAGGTTACCCATGTGCCCACGTTTTAACGAAAAAGACTTTTATATATACAGATTTATATTCACTTTATATCAAAACCATATCAAAAGGAGGGGGGATAAGACCGGAAACGGGGCATGCCCACCTGTCAAAATGTATATGTACATGGAAAGGGGCGCCATACACTCAGTCTTCATTCTCCACAATATGAGGCACCAAAGATAAATGTTTCTCTTACTAAATAGCATATGCATGTACACATTAAAGTCATCAAAAGTCATCCCTGTCATGACAGAGGAGCCAAGTAGCTTGAGCAAAAACATAATTTAAATAATGTCCCAGAAGGCGGGATCTGGTGTAATAAATGAATATCCAAGTACAGTCACTGATTAATTAATAGTTAATGTCAAAGGTTTGAAATGTAGGGATTTCAACAATCTGCGATAAAATATACAATTGCAAACATTAATGTCCACAATAATTCTAAATACATCATTTAGCCACATTGTTCCACTGCAGAACATAATACACATTTTAAACACACATTTAAAATTTAATAAAGCAAATATTTTTGACTCTAGTTGATAGTGAAATATAAAAACCCTTGTTCCAGGCATTAGGGATACATAAATAGCAAAGAAACCAGATTTCAGTCAAGCGCATGACTTTAAATTAAAGTCCCCATCGTATAGAGGAGGATGGTGGGGACAGCCAGTTATTTCTGAAGAAATCAATTGTAAAGAAATTAAATAGACTTAAAACAATAATTTCTTTAAAGCAATATGTATTTAGAAGCCACTGAAATCTTTCCATTCCTGTACGAAAAAGGTGGTTCCTTTTAAAACTGGAAATGAATGAATTACTGAAAATGTGTACTGAAAAGTAACACGTGAGAACTGGTGGAATTAATTGAGCGAGTGTTAATAAGTGTTATATTGGATATTATTTATCATTGTCACACATGCCTGCTGGTAAGGAACATTTCAGAGTTTTTGGAGGCAGCAAAGAGAGTAAAAGTTAAGTTGCACAATAAGGATTTTTGAGAAATAACTAAAATGAGCACCCTTGGCAGGGGAGCCAGCAAGTAAGGAGGCTGGAAACACGGGCTGAATCTGCCATTCAAGCCCACGTTCCAAGCCGCCTGATGGCCTTTGCCCCCGCCCACCATCTCCCCCCCCACCAGAATGTATATTTTATAGAAAGTGGTGTGAGAAACCTGAATGTGTCACCTTGACTAGTCCCTGGGGATCTGTTATCCAGGTGGCCAGGAGATGGCCATCGCTATTGGATCCAGTTCCTTGGGGTGGACCAGTGAGGGAGGATCACCTGTATGGGGGGGTCCTTGTGGACTGGAAGTGGGACACGACAGGTGAGACACAATATCACCATTTCTATGAACCCTTTTCCCCAACCTACCACGTAGGATACACAATTTACCCCCCCTTTTCCAACGCGAACACTTTCACATATTACCAAGGAGGACGGACTAAAACTCGAGCCATTTATCTGACATGTCCCAACATCAGGGTCAGGCAAAGTCAAGCAATCGACGAGAACCGCACACACCTGACAGACCTTTCCCTTCCCCACAGGGATAAAAGGTGTAGTACAGGAGCACAATACAAGCAAGGCAGACCGCACAACTAGAGTGCTAACTCAACACAGCAGTTCATGAGGAGGAGAAAGACGGCACAAACTGAGAGGGTGACAAGGAGAGAAGTGACCTTGCCCTTTCCAACCAAGGCCCGTGAAATCTCTGGAAGGAATCGTAAGACTGTGAACAATAGCCAGCGTGTGTTGCAGCATGTGTCAACGGTACTCTGCGGACCTCCTCCGCAGATAAGAAAGCTGCAGAGAGATGCTGGCCTCTGGCGTATCAACCTTGACTCGAAAGCGGTCCATCACAGCCGGTGAGTCAAGGGGAGAGCTGATATGAAACCAAACTGTGTTGAATGAAAGTAGAAAACGGCTAATTGAACTGTTAAATAACAAATAACTATTGATACTAAGAAGGGTAGAACCAGCAGCAGAGGAGTCCAGCACCATGTGGGTGCTCACTCAAGAAAAGCTGGGCGATTACCCGATTGTTGAAACAACCAGAACCAGAAGGCCTTGGGAAAGGCAAGGTGAGGGTCAAAGTGGTCATTCGGGGTGCTTGGAAAATCCTCAGTAGAGTCGAAAGTCTTTGACCAACAGAGGATTTTGAAGCTAAGGGAAGTGAATCCTGCATCGTAAAAGTTGAATGTTCAATTGACAAAGTTGGCAGGAGTGAACCTGAAAGAGGGATGCAGAGAAAAGGGGGTGAAGTCTAAAGTCCTGAAACACAGTGTGTTGACAAGAGTGAACCCTGCAGAGGGAGGTCCACAATGAACTGTGTAAAAAGACATTACACTTTGTGAATGCCAAAAGGTGTCTGGGCCCTGCAGAGGGCAACTCAGAGGTGAAATCCATCACCCAATGTATATGTGAAAAGGAACTCTTTGTTCGTTATTTGAATACATCAGGCCAACAGCGGCAAGAGACTTTTTAATAGAGAAAAGACTTAACCACCGAAGCCCCTGATTGATGAGAGCGGAACTGTTGGCTCGTGTTGGGAAAGCTTGGGTGTGTACTGTGCTCCAAAGACCTATCTTGTCCCATGCTGAAAATGTGGGCAAGGGAGACCTTAAGTTCTGCATCCTGACTTATTATTTGTGGAGCCTTCCTTCTTTCTTAAGAACATTATCCCACACTTATTTTGTATTTAGAGTAAGGATTTGGCAATAGATTATTATTATAGGCCCTTTTATCTGGACATTAGGCAAGAAGGACTGCCTTATTTTTAGTTTGATTGTTGAAGCTTGCTCCTATCTTAGATTTAGGTTCATCTTAGGTGTTTTTCCGACCTACCTTTATAGTTTAATAAACACCCTTGAACTGTGATCACTTTTGTCTGTCTTTACTCTTTCCATCATGAGTTCCTTACAGTGGGTATAAAGTCTCCACTCCCCACTCTAATTTCGCACCTGCTCCTTCCTGTCTGCCTGATGTTTTCGGCTGCCATGGAAATGGAAGAGGCGGCCATCTTGGTGAAGGATTTTCTTTCCGTGAACGGGACGCTGCGAGGCGACCCGTTCACAAAACAAAAATACTTTAAATTAACCCTGTCCCAGGCCATGGGACGGGTGATAATGGCGTTATGTACCTTTGTCAGAAGCTATACTGGGGGTAATGGCCCAGGGCCCCCTTTATCCCTGGTATTACCGATGGAACTGGTACATAACGCCATAATATAACACTACTTAGCATAAATTATTCAATTTGTCTGTCCACCATACATGGTCACCTGAGTCCTGGATAGCTTTGTATGGGGCTCAGCAACTCAGCTACAAGTGCCTGCTGTTATGCTGATGTCAAAGTGAAACCAAACTCTGATTGACAAGAGTTGATAATCTCTTCTCTGGGAGCATAGCTGTCGTGCCAACCAGTCTCACGCTTTTAAGAAATGATATAGCAACAATAATAAATGTACAATTTTAGAAGCACCTGGTGGCTTGGATCTCCAGTTGCTTTCGGCTGAATGTGTTGCTGCAAGCACAGGGTGTTGTGTTGTAGAGAAATATTGACAAATAAGATTGGAATGCCATGAACATTTGCTGGGCGAGCAGTTTCGTGTGCATTTGCTCAGTGAGCGATGCAATGTTACAATTTGCTGGATGGTTCGATCTGCCCATTCCCTGGGCCGCAGTGTGAGACCCAGTGCAGCTGAATTAGTTGCATTGATGTTAGCTATGCACCTGGGATTTGGAGACTCACATTATGCATGCACCTTCCTTATAGTCCCAGCCACAGCAATTACTGTTTTAAAAGAAGAAACTACATTTCCCAAGAGCTTTTGGAAGCAAAATTAAATCACAAGTCCCATGCATCTCAGGGTCACACAATACAACACATCCTCGTCCAGTTAGATCGGGCTGATTGACTAAACTAAAAAAATAACATAATTAAACCCTATGCCAAAAAATTGCTTATGTTTTACTTAACACTGTTTTTTGAGCTTAGTTGCGGTAGTGGCCATGTAGTTATGATTAAGTTGCTAAACCCATAGGAAGTGCACTTTTTGAGCAGCTTATAAATTCGCTCCTCCTGGACGAATCCTCACCAGACTTTGCAGAAAAAGTATATGGCCCATTCTGAATTTCCTTTTGCAAAGTTTGGTAAGGTTTGGTCCAGGGGGGGCAAAGTTATAGGGGGGGCCCAAAATGTCTTTTTTCCCATAGTCTGAATGGAGAAAAAATGTCTGTCGCGCCAAAGCCCAAACCGCTGGACGTATTTTCACCAAATTTGCGGCAGGAGCAGCGGCTTGGTCCCGGAAGCTTGCTTTTGTAGATTTGGTGAAAATCTGTCCAGTAGTTATTTTTTTAAATCACCAAAAAGTAGGTCTAAAAGAATTAGTGATATCTATGGCCACTCGGCAGACACACATACCTGTTCGCTCCAGGGACAGGACACCGATTGGCTAATCGGCTTGCGTCATGTCCGCGGATACGTGGCGTGTTCGCTGATTGGTTGGAGTGAAGCTTGAGGTGCATCAGATTTTTGGAAACGGCCACCTACTTGGATTCGCAGACAGCGGCCGGTGTCCGCGGACATCGCGGTAAAAACATATAAAAAAACACAACATTGCAATAATCTTTGGGAAGTTGAGGGGTGAGGAGGATGGGATGGAAAATGGCTGCAAGAAGCAAAAAAACTGTTTGTAGCCACGAATGTCGCAAACAGTCCGGATGTTCGCGAAAAGTCCTGTGAAGTTCGCCGTCACCTCTGCATTACAGGGTTGGTGAAAAGCAGTTCTTGGATGGCTTATAACTTTGGCACCACTTAATGAAACTGCATGAAATTCTACAATTTTGATGAAAAGTCCCTACAAGGAGTTGTGTTTATATTGTTGGTAACAAGATGTCAGGGGTGATCGGGAGACCTATCCTGAACTACTTAATCTATTAAAGAATGTACTCATCTAAAATCATTGTATTGAAGTGTTGTTGTTAATACAGAAACCTAATCATATATAAACCTAGGCAATGACTGCAGCATGCACCATAGAAGTACACTATTTATAATCTTGTAATTGTCGATGGTACAATAATGAATGCTACCTTATCAGAGTTTTGAGCAATGTTAAACATGTAATAACTAGCTAACAATTCAAGACTTACAGCACTTGTGCTGGTACAAACAATACATATGAAGAGCCACAATGCATATAAATCAGAGGCACATACAGGGAAACTAAAGTAAGGAAGAAAGAAACAGAATCATCAGAAAATGTTAATGACATTAAAGTGTATCTTCATGTATACAAATGAACTGTGTGTTTGAGGCCTGCTCATTTCCCCATGTATGTGCACCATGAGCTGAGACCAAACCCTAAGGAAAGTACCTAAAAACATATGACAAGGTTACTGTCTAGCTATATATTACCTTTTCCAATTTTAATAATCTGACTGTCAGTGAACAAAACCACCTGTCATATATATGTCTGTGACCAAAAAAAAAGCGGCCCAGATATGTGATGTGATCAGTGATGTCCTGGGTGTTAGTCTTAGCAGTGCACGGTGGTGGCGCGAGTTATGATTGCTTAGCTTACCATAACTGGCAAATTTCTGGGGCGTTTCCGTTTTACTTGTAACCATAACGTCCCTATGACAAAGGTTTTTCATTGAATTTCATAGGTTTTTATTAGTGCAACTTAGCCATAACGTCCCTTTAACAAAGTTTTTTTCATTGAATATATATATATATATATATATTCAATAAAAAAAAATATATATGGGGCCTAGTTCCTTAGCTAAAAAAATTGCAGAAGTAAAACGTATGACAAATAAATGGCTTCAGTTCTACTTAAAAGCTTAGTAAATTAAGTCTTTTTGTTGTTAAATCTTTTCATTATTGTTATTGCAATTAAAGAGCCAAAAGCAAAGACCTCCGTACCAGAGACATTGCCACATATAAGGCGGTTGTACGTTATACATTCCGTGAGTCAATCCAATTGAATAGGGCAAGTAAAGGCTTAAAACATACACGACATAGAATAACATATGTACACCCCAGGAGTGATGTGCATGATTTAGTACAGTCCTTGAAACAGCCGTGCATTCTAACATACAGCTGGGGAAACCAACAATACTAAACCTCTGTCCAGCCCCCTCGCCCCTCTTCCCTCCCCACACAATGTAAATTAAGTCTTAGGCTATTTTTTGAGCTAAGTAAATCAGCCCTATATATATATATATATATATATACATATATATATGTATATATATATATATACATATTTGCTGCTATGGCAAGAGGTAAGACCCCCCTTGTTTTCCTCTCAGTACTCCTGTAGGTGTGTTCGTGTTCATGCTCCATTTTGTTTCATGTGCTAATGGCGCTTTGCTACAGGGAGCAGATCGGAGCCCTTGGTGAACATGCCCGGCTCAGGTCTTTCCCAGCAAAATTTTGGTGGAGGAGCGCCTAGCAGAAGGAAGGCTGCATAGAGAGTGGTGTACGTCTAGAGTGCCAATATTGGCAAAAGATGCATGTGTGTGCAGCGGCCAGAGTAGGGTGGCCAACTGTCCTATATTTTGCGGGATTGTCCCGTAATTGGGGACTCTGTCCCACAGTTTGCAGAGTGGCTGTGCGGGACGCAGGTTGTCCTGACTTGCTTTGTTCCCTGGACGCGACTCTCAGGAGACAGTAAGTCGGGACAACCTGCGTCCCGCACAGCCACTCTGCAAACTACAAAGTGGCTGTCTGCACAGCACGGGCGCTGCCACCTGCTGCTTTCTTTCTCGTGACTATCGCCTCCCAAGGATAAACCATTTGCATTGCAATTAAGCCAGGTGTTAAGAGCCATTAAGGAATTTTAATTACAAATGGGGCGGGCCAAATGTGAATGACGCTGTGACATCATCATCACCTTGTGGGCAAGTGTCCCGTAAAAAGGATATCAAAAAGTTGGCCACCCTAGGCCAGAGGGAGCCACACACAAGTACACCTCACTCGCCCTGTGTAGGGAAGAGGCTGATAAGTTGGCCAACGTGTGTAGGGGAGTGGGGTTGCGGGGGTAAAGGGTAGGAAGGGTGGGCGCATTGAGAGGGGGCATCGAGGTATGCTGCCATGAGGCCTGAGGCGATGGGGCAGTGAGATTGGTGGTCATGGATAGGGTAGAGCTGGCCACGGAGGGAGCAGTATGGGGCATCTGAGGGTTCCATAAAAGGAAAAGTGAGACGACCGCCCAAAGGCTGCATTCTAGTTAGAGGTCTACAGAACAAGGAATGGTTGGCATTCGAGGAGTGGCATTATGTGGATGGCATAGATGGCAGGCCGCAGGAAACGGGTAACAGCAAAACATAGACTCATACCTCGGCTATCTTCCCTGCTCCTCATGAGACAGATTCCTGCACTCCCCACCAGTGTGTGGGTGTTAGGCTTGAGTGGCCTGAGCATAGCCTTCATCCTAGCACTATGGGTTCATAATAGGGTGGCCATCTTTCTGAAATAATCTTGCAGGACACTTGGCACACATACGGCGGCAATGACGTCCGCTCTGACCTGCCCCAATTGTTATTAAAACAACTGGTGAATGGGTTTTAACGCTCTTAACACCTGGTTTAATTGTAATGCTAATGGTTTGTCATTGGTAGGTGATGGTCACGATTTTTAACTGCAAAAATGGCTATCACAACCCCAGGAACAAAGCAATAGCATTGTAATAAAGCCGGGTGTCAGAGCATTAGCAGCAACACTGAAAGAGCATCGGCAGCAGCTTAATCTGCAGGCACACAAAGGAGCCTGGGTCTGGGCTGCTGAACGAACGGAGGTGGGACTTTTACCCATCCAGCACGGGGCAGAGTTCTCCATAACACGGCAGTCCCACAAAATAGGGGACAGTTAGCCAACCTAATTGATAAATAATGCCATACACACTTTTGCTCAGCAGAGAGGATGCCTTTGCACTGTGCAGTTCGTCTACCCGGGAGTTGGGTAGTGCATGCAACATGATGATGCAGCACCACTGCCTGTCTGCGGAGGCGGGGTGACTGCTCGGGGGTACTGAGGGAAAGTACATGCTCAGAGTACAGGGAGCAGTGATGTCCTCAATGACATTTGTGATGTCATCTTTGATGTCCTGGGTCTTAGCAGTGCACAGTGTTGGCGCGCGTTGTGTTTGGTAAGCTTACCATAACTGGCAAATTTCTGTTTTTTTTAGGTTTTACTTGCAACCATAACGCACCTTTAACTGAATTTCATAGGTTTTTATTAGTGCAACTTAACCCTAATGTCCCTTTAACAATGTTTGTTGTGTGAATTTCATATGTTTCTATGAGTGAAAATGTTTCATGATGTTACATCACTGTATATAAGTTATTAATAATTCCTCTTTAAACATATATGAAAGAACTGTAAACCTCCTTTTGCAATGCATACTGATGTGTGTCATTATCAGCAGCGCATGCTGGGGATGCAAGTCATGGTTGAATTGCCTAGGGCATGAGACTCGACCATGACCCCAGCCCCACCAAACCACCCCTGTTATCCACTGCACATACCCTGCATCCTAGTGAATCCTAGTTTAGTGTCCACTATGCCCTCATAATGTGACCAATGGCCAGTGCTCATGGCTTGCAGCCATGGCCATTCTTCACAGTCCATGGGGCATGGGCTTCAGTCATGCAGAATTCCCCAATAGGCAAATCAGAGTAGACATTTGTCCTTGCCGAGGGTCAGGACTACTGCCCAGGCAGCAAAGTTACATAACTATTTTTTTGTACTTTTGACACTTTCAAAAAAGTAAAACACAGGACAGATTTGCAAAAGTATGCTTTCAGGTCCTTGCTGATGTTCCTCGGGCAGGTTTGTTGTAATCTAGTCCAGTACGTCAGGCGTAGCCGCACTTAGAATAATTATTTTTTTTCCATTCAAACCTAGGGCTTCGGCCATGCCGCATGCCCCAATAAGCAAATCAGAGTACACATGTGTCCTTGCTCAGGGCCAGGCCCTTTGCCCAGGCACCAAAGTTATATCACAATTTTTTCTACTTAGATTTTGACACTTTAGAAAAACGAAAACACTGGACAGATTTGCAAAACCATGCTTTGAGACCCTTACTGATGCTCCTCGCGAATGTTTGCTGCAATCCTGTCCAGCACTTCTGGCTGTTGCCACAAGCAGAATTCTTTTCTCCGTTCAAAACCTCTCGAATACAAAAAACTTTACCACATAGCCGGTCCCTGGTGGCCATACCTACTTTAAGCCCATTGCCTGTCCCTCTGACAATCTGGTCACAGCACATGGCGACAGTCACCAAAGGTATATTCACTATTTTTTGTACCTACATTATGACACTTAAAAATAAAACACGGGCACATTTGCAAAACCATGCTTTCGGGTCCCTGCAGTGTTCCTTGCACAAGTTTGCTGCAAATCTGTCCATGTTTTATTTTTTGAAAAGTGTCAAAATGTACATACATAAAATAGTCTTACAAAATCTGAGCTATCCTCCCCACTCCATATGGTCCCCATCAGGCCCTCCTGCCACCATAAGGTCTTCCTCCTCCCCCTCCTCCTTCTACCTAACTTGACCATCCGAAAACAGCTGCACCAGCCCCCTGATCTCACCTAGCATGCAAAGTACCTCCGGTCCTGGTTCTAATCAGCGACCTTTACTGATCCGAAGCAACTACCCAGTCCAGTGGATGTTTGCTACCCTATTGGCTTGCACTGCTCCCCACGAACCCCTCCGGACCCTCCTCTGCCGACATTGTAATCTCGCCCTCCAGCCCTTCTCACTGAGCTCTAGACCTACCTCTGCAACCTCTGACTGCATCTACTTCCCTTTCTAGACTACCACCTCTAGCCTCTTCTCCTGCTCAGTTCCAGCCTGTTCCACTTGTGAAGCCTCCTGGCTAACCCAAGGGAACTGCCCCTGCCTGAGGATCCTTTCTTCCGTGCCACCCCTGCTCCTGCTAAACCATTCATAATACTGCCGGTTTCATCCTCTGTATACAGTGCATCTGCCAGTGCCCCTGCACACCTAGCGCCCTAAGCCACAACCCAAGACAGCTACACTTCCCCTTGAATCCTCATCTGCCTAGCCCCTTACTCCCTCTAAGATCTCTACTGTGCCTTCTCAAGCTCCTGCTCTCACCCTTTCCCCTTTTATTCCATATTCTTCTCACCACTCTCCTCCCCTCTGTTATGCATATTACCATACTCCTCCCTCCCCGTACTCATCGCTCTCCCCCCTCTACCCCTCTCTCCCTTACCCCAGTCCTCTCGTACTCTACATCTCCCGCTTCCTCATGTCCATCCCCCTCCTCAATCCCCTTCCCCACTCCTCCCACTCCATACCTACCCCCCTCACTGTCCTAATCTTATCTACCCCCCCATAGGTCATCCCTCCAGCCTCATCAATATTTCTCTCTCCTATGTCTAGCCGAAAACCTGCATCCCCCTTCACAACTGTACTGTCCCTGCTTCCCTCACCACCTTCTCTTCATCCTTCTCTCACATCTCTCGCCCTTCTGGTCGTGGCGGTGGCATTGGCCTTCTCTTCCACCCTAAATATCTTTCCTCTGCCTCGTCACCCCCTTCCTATTTTCCCTTCCTTTGAATATCTATACAAATCCTTTTCTTCCCCTCACCCCATCTCCTTTCTAATCATCTATCGACCTCCTGACCCCCTTTCCTCCTTCTTCGATGACCATGATCACCTCCTCTCTCTTATTTCCCCCTCACCCTCTCCTCTAACTGCATTAGGCGACTTTAATCTGCACCTCCCTATTCCCCCTCAATCCTCACTCCTTTTCTCGATCCTTGATTCCTATCTCCTTTCCCCTCTCCCTTCCTCTCCTACTCATTCTTCTGGCTCCACTGTTGACCTTACCTTCAACTCAACCTACCCCTCTTCTACCATATCTACACTACCTATCTATCTCTCTGACCACGCTTTACTCTCCTTCTCCCTTACTTCCTGTCCCCTTTCGCCTTCTCCTTTACCCTCCTCTACTATTTTTTCTCGACTGGACTTTCGCGACTTTAATCCCTCTCTCTTTTTTGACACTTGTTCTTTCTCTCTTGCCCCACTCCCTGACTTCTCTTCCCTTCCGCCCAGTGAAGCACTATCCACTCTCTCCTCCTCTATCTCCTCCATTGTTGATTTACTCTACCCCCTCTGCTCTTTCCGTCCTACCCGTAAACCCTCTCAACCTTGGCTCTCTCCTCAACTTCTCTCCATGCGTCGTCTCCTTCGACGTCTTGAGTGACTCTGGCTCAAATTTCCCTCACCATCCAACCAAACCTCATATTTCTCCTACCATTCTCTTTATGACTCATGCCTTGCCTCTGCTAAACGTTCATACTACTCTAACCTTCTCCACACTCAAGCCCCTCACCCTCACCGTATTTTCCAAACCCTTTCCTGTCTTCTCTCCTCACCTACTCCCGACCCTTAAGCCTCTTCTACCCTTTCTCCTTCTGACTTTGCAAACTACTTTTCCTCCAAGATTCTTTCTCTTCGTCAAAAAATTAACTGCTCCTCCTACTCCCCCTGCCCCCCTCCCTATTCCCTTCAACATGCATGTCTGACTTCTCGCCTGTCTCCCATTCTGACGTCTCCTTTCTCCTGTCCAAAGCCCATTCTACGTCTGCCCCTACTGATCATCTCCCCTCCCTTCTTATTCCCAAGAGCTACCCTCTTCTTATTCCTTACTTAACTTCTTTCTTCAACTCCTGACTTTCCTAAGCCACCTTCCCCTCTGCATTGAAGCATGCCACCATCATCCCTATTCTGAAGAAACCTTCTGCTGATCCCCTTCTTAACTCTAACTTCCGTCCAATCTCTCTTCTCCCATTCCTCTCTAAACTACTTGAACGCCTTGCTTATTCCCAGCTCTCAGCCTTTGTCACTAATCGTTCTCTCCTACCCCCCTCTCAATCTGGTTTCAGACCTAAACACTCTCCCGAAACTGCCCTCACTTATATCCTTAACTCCCTTCTTTCCACTCAATATTCTAAGCAATCCTCTGTCCTTATTCTCCTTGACCTATCTGGTGCTTTTGACACTGTTGATCACCCCCTACTTCTCAACACTCTTTCTTCCTTTGGTTTCAAAGGCTCTGTTCTAAATTGGCTCTCCTCTTACCTCTCCTCCCACTCATTCGCTGTCTCCTGGGGCAGCCGTTCCTCATCTACCCTCCCCTTGGAATACAGTGTACCCCAAGGTTCGGTTCTTGGCCCTTTCCTATTCTCTCTCTACAACTCTCTCCTTGCCCCGGTTATCTCTTCATTTGGTATCTCTCACCATTTCTATGTTGATGACACCCAACTCTTCCTCTCTTTCTCTTCCTTCTCCTCTGACCTCCACCTTAAACTCTCTTCCTGTTTTACTGCCATTAAAAACTGGATGTCATCCCGCTTTCTTTCTCTCAATACTGATAAGACTGAAGTCTTGTTCTTTCCCCAATACTCTTCCCCCTCCCTCTCCTCCACCTGTCATTCACTTTCCCCCTCCAATCTTCCTATCTCTGCCCACGCTCGCAATCTAGTCATTCACTTTGACTCTTCCCTCTCCTTTACCCACCATATTTCTCTTACCTCTCGCGCCTGTCGTTACCACCTCTTCAATATTCGCAAGGTCTGCTCCTCTCTTACCTTCCATGCAACAAAACTATGAATCTCCTCCCTTATCTTCTCTCGCCTCTTCTACTGCTCTTCCCTACTCTTTGGACTACCTGCCTCTCATCTTGCTCCCCTTAAATCTATCTACCACTCAGCTATCCGTATCCTCTGTCTCCTTACCCGGCATGACTCCATTTCTTCATCGCTCTCCTCCCTTGGCTGGCTTCCCTATCACTCCCAACTTAAATTTCATTTCCTCCGTCTAGTCTTGAAATCTCTCCAGGACCTGGCTCCCCCTGATCTCTCCTCTCTCCTCTCTTTCTATAATCCCTCCCACTCCCTCCGTTCAGCCGACCACTTCCTTCTCACTTTTCCCCCTCCCCCATGTGCCTCCTCCCGTTTCCGCTCCTTTCAGCTCGTAGCTAACCTCCACTGGAACTTCTTACCTCTCTCAATCCGCTCTATACCTACCTTTTCCTCCTTTCGCACTTCTCTGAAATCTCTCCTTCTCCATCCCCTGCCTTGAAACCTTCCCCACCTCTCATCCTCTCCCCTTCCCTCGAATCTTCCCTATGGTCCTCTCCTCCCTCCCCCCTACCCTTATCCTCCCTCACTTCACCCTTATATCCCTTCTGTTTCTCCCCTCCTCCTTCCCTTCCTCTCCCCTCCCCTTCTCCCTCACAGATTAATTGCTCTGCTTACTGTTTTTATTGGTTCGATTCATTGTAAATTGCTTCTTCTGTTATAATGTTATAATGTTCTATGTATTCCGTTGTTGTAATGTAAAGCGCTTTGGATGAAAGTGCTATATAAAAATAATAAATACAAATACAAACCTAGCCCCCTCTTCACAAAATCCATTCAGACTTTACACAAACATTCATACACATACATTGGGTCTATAATAATAATAATTTGGCATTTATATAGCGCTACGAACCCTCAGGTATCTGAGCGCTGCATATTATTACCCACGGTGTGTGGTGCTCATTTATCGACCTTGGAAGGATGAAAGGTTGAGTTTGGCTCTGCCGGGATTCGAACCTGCATCGGCGGGCTCTACATGGATGTCATAGCGAGCGCTCTACACGCTACTTGACCGGCTATAATTGTTATAAACTTTCAGAAAACGTTTGTGCCGATTTGTCAAACAGCAACAAAGTTATAAGCCATCTAAAAGTGTTGAGACCATCACTCTCATTTTGCCCATTGTCGTATCCCTTTCAGTCCAGCAGGCCAATTCACTTCTGGGCTGAAATGTCTCTACTGGGGTAAAGGCGGCTTTTTGGCTTCCTTCATTGGGAGTCGGCTTTTGTGGCTCGCTCTCTGTGGGAAGGGGATGCCTTTGCGGCCACACATGTTAAATGTCTCAGCAGGGTCTCCCAGTACCTCATGCAAAAACATCCTGATTAAGACCAGCAAATGGCTGAATTTATCTGGGCTGTATTTTGGTAGCTTCTGGCAACACCATAATAGGAATTTGGCGGTGACAGCAGGCACCCCCAGGGTGGGCCCGGAGTTGCCGGAGGCATGGCGCATTAAAATAGTGCGCTCTCACTTGATGTCTGGCAGGAGAAGTGAAGGGAGTGGGGTTCAGCTGAGGTGCATTCTGGCAGATGTTATCCTTCCAGCAGGGGCCTCCAGCTGACCCACCATGGCTTCCAAAATGTGCAGTACACTGCCCCTCAGTAGCACCATCTGCTGCTTGACGGTCTGCATTTCACATTTCTGCAATATCACAAACAATCTCTAATGCATACATTGTGTACAAATGGAAACATTTTTAGAAGTTACATAGAAGAACACTATGCATTGTGTATGTGTGTTCCTGCAGGACTTTGCACACGCATTACAACATCCTTGTGAATAACAACTACAAGTATTTTGCTGTTGAAACATCTTGTAAAATATTGCTCTTTCCTATGTGTATTAGGTTACCCACATGTATTGTCTGCCTGATGTGTCTTTTTTTTTTTTTTTTGTTTTTTATAAATCATGTACATCATTTAACCATTTGCCGAAGAATTTTAAAGAATTAGAGAATGGTTAAATACATTTCTTCTACTGTTTTTTGTATTTTGTGTGCACACATTAGTCACTTTTCCTTTCCCTTCTCTATAATTCTTAATGATTGGCAAACTAATGTGGGCAACTTATTTATAGCCTTGTAAGCATAACCGCTGAAGAAGGGCCGTTGCACCTGAAACATGTAGAGCAATATATCCTAACCTGTAAACACTGCTTTCCAATCCAAGGATTTATATATCGTTTATCCAACTTAATTTTCATGGAAATAAATTCATTTTACAGACTAGCGAGTCTTTCTTTACTTGCAATACCATACTAATAATTGGATGACAGTACAAATAAAAAAATAAATCAGCTCTGTCTTCACATCGAGATGGAAGGATTTCCGCTTTTCTATGTTTTGCATCTGTAATCTGTGACATTGTCTACATTGTAGCAGCATTTACTTTTGAATACTGACAAGCCTTAGTTTTACAGTAGTACATAGGGACAGCAGTATTGACCTTTTTTGGATTTCTTTTGTAAGAGTTTACTTTCACTTCTGAATAGCAAACATAGTCACATCCTCCGTGAGTGCACTTAAAGGATACTACACTTATGATACTTTCCAATTTTTAGCATCAGATTTCTTTGAGTGGACCTCGTTTACAGGTACAGGTGTGAGGCACCTTGTACTGTGCAATGGCTGAAGAAAAAGAGAGACGTATGGCAAGAGTCACCGGCAGCAGAGGGCAGAGGCGGCGAAAATGTAACCGATGGGAGAACTGCCGCGGCGGAGGAAAGGTGTGGCAGCAGCCAAGAAAAGGCTGGCGATTGTGAAAATGACGCCTAGGGATGCAGCAGCGCTGAAAGAATGCATGGAACGCTGGCTCGCTCAGGTTGATGATCGCTCATGCCTTAACTCTGGGCCCCAGCGCCGTTACCACCCAGTGAAAGCCCCAGAACGCGTGCTTATTGCTATTAGCACCCTGAGGCTAACCCTTGTGGTTGGGAAGAGCAATATATTTGTGTGAATTAGTGGGTCGCAGCGAGTGCATGACCCACTGATTTATCCAAAGGCACCCTCACCTTACGTGGGCGCCATGGAAATGGAGGTTGGGCTCCGGTGCAGAGTCCCTCCGGTGGCCATGGTGGCAACCGGTGGAGTCGGGAGGGGTGCGGCACAGCAGTGCCACAACATGTTAGTGGTGGGATGGCAGCATTGGATGGAGGCTGCGGGGAACGGGGAGAGCAGGGAGCATGAGGGAAGATTGCTACCAGGGGCCTCCTTTGCTTGGGTTTCTCCAGCCTTGGATCGTTAGATTCAGCCTGGGATTTGAGCAACCTGATTGGCTGAAGAGCTCATTCTAAATAATGGAGCGCTGCAGGTGTGAGTGCTCTCAACACAAATGCTGCCATCTTGTCATCCTTGTTCGGAATCTGGGATAGCATTGCACCACTATGAAGATTCCCTGTGTCAGTAGTGATATGTTTGGCTAATTTTAGCTAGCTAAACATTTTAGCTAATTTTAGCTCTTCACTAATTGTGCACATGTGTTACCTAACTGGATATTGGTGCTTACTTGCACGTTGTCCCTTTTTTTTTATAGCTCTATCTATAAATTAGCAGAATCATTTGGCATAGTCCTCTGCGAGTCCCAAAAACCATATCAATTTATCTCGAATAGAGTTCATTTTGGGCTCTCTGATCTCCTTCCGCAAATCAGCCCCACTCTCCCCTATTCATATCAGGACCATAGGGCTCAAAGCTTGTAATACAAGTGCCAAGCTCCTGCTATGGTCATTCGCATCTGTGCCCCAAAATTAGAGGTCATCCTGCAAAAAGTGTGTGTCTTGAGTCTTTCTGAACATCCTGAACGTTATCCTTTTAACAATGGCCTCAGCTCACACTAAAGCAAGCAACATCCTTCGAAACTGGAGTATGCCGTCTAGCGTTATATTTCACGGAGGAAGACTATTGTTGATTTGGTGATAGAACAAGCATAGGCCTATTGTGGAACCATAACCAGCCATGCCAATTACCTCCTCAATATTGGGAAATGTCTGTACACAAATGCCCATTTCGGAAGGTATGCAAAGAAATGTATGAATTAGTTGTGGAATCTGGATATTGTGACTGGCCGATAGACTACCTGCTGTCACCATGTTCCCAGAACACAGATTGCCTGATTGCATCATTCAAGGGTGTTTATTAACCTTTTGTTAGAAACTAAAACTAATTGTGTCAGGATTGTGGCAAGCTCAATAAACAAGGTGTCAGGACAGTGGCTCACAGTCTGAGGGTGATCATGTGAGGGAAGAGCCTGCATCTCTCAACAACAGGGTCAATGGAAATCGGGGAATCCCCTCTTGCTCCAAAGGGGTCTGTTGAACAAATGTCCTGTCTCTCAAAACGTCCAGCAGAAAAAAACCCAAACAATCCAAATCTGGTTGTGGTGCAAAGTGAAGTGTCTTAAAAGTTATTCCAGAACAAACGAAAAATAAAATGCAACTAAAACAGCTCACCTCCTCAAAGAGGGCATTGTCATTCTTTTGAGTGAGCCAGAAAGGTGTTGCCTCCTCCTTCAACAAGTCTCTCAAGCAATATGGTCATCCAACCCTGAAGCCCCATTTCATGGGTAGATAGGATTTTTGAGGTTTCCAGAGTGCTGCCTTCTTGGAAAGTCCCTCCAGGCCTCCCTGCAAGGTTGGGCCTAAGCTCGTCACTCGGGTTGGCCTCATTCACCCTGGTGGGGTTTTCTTCTTGCAGACTCGCAAGGGTTTTCTGCCAGTCTTGGCCGAAGGTTGGCATATGTGGGTTGGTCTGGTATGTCCAGGTGGGTTTCTTGTCTTGCAGGCTGGCATGGGCTTTCTGTCAGATTAGGCCCAAGGTTGGCACCTGGGGGTTGGTCTAGCGTACCTTGGTGGGGTTCTCTTCCTGCGGGCCAGCTGAGGCTTCCTGTCAGATTGGACGCAAAGTTTGCATCAATGGGTTGTTCTAATACACCCTGGTGGGGTTCGGCAGAGAAGCATGTCCCTATCCTTCCACTCATCACACTTTCCTTTGAAATATTCTCTCTGGGGTCCTCCTCTGACCTGGTTATTCCTGATCTGCCTTCCCTGCTCCCTGATGTAGCGGTGCTGTCCCTTTCCTCCGCTCCCCTCTTCAGATTTCTCTGGACTGGCGTCATCCAGAACCTCCCTACAATGGCTACATAAGGGGGTGGCCTTTCCTCTTCTCTTCTGCCTAAGTTTGTGTGGTTCTATCACCCTTTCTAGCTGCTCAATCCCGTACACTCCCTCTTAAATGTATCTCCTTTCCTGCTCCTGTCCATTATATTCTCTTCTCTGATGGTCTCTTTATCTCTAGATATTTCTCTTGCAACTTCAAGTTGCCTCCTCTCTCCTCTATACAGCCATACTCTTCAGCCTAGTTCTCGACTCTCCTCCCAAAGACAAATCTTCAAACTGGTCTTCTTCTCCTCTCTCCTCTTTATTGTGATGGCTTCCTCCATTCTCTCCCATTCAATATTTCTCGTATCCTCTTCTGTGATAGTATCTCCCTCCTTCGACTCTCTTTGTACCTCACTTTTGCCTAATGATATTTCCTTCCTCCTCCAATTCAACAATATCGGCCACTGTCGCCTTGGTGAGAATCTCAATCTTCTGCATACGCTTCCCCTACTCCTCTTTCCAGATTATTGCTCCCAGTGGAACAATATGCCTTTCCTCCTATCTCCAGATGGGATACTTTTCTTTCCTCTCCAATGTAATACCCTCTTTCTCTGCTCCCACACAATCTCTCGTTCTGTTGCCAATGAGCTAGTACCTCCCTCCTGCGCCACACTACTGTTCATCTTCTCCTTAACACCCCAAGCTCATTCTTCAGGATAACTCTGTCCTCTTAGCTACTCCATGCTCCTCTTGCCTCACCACTCATCTGTGCGTAGTATCTCCAGGACAGGAGTCTTCAAGGGTCTGTTGCCTTCCTCCTGCCACCTCTTCCAAGTAATGAACCCCGATTGACTGGGCTGGTTGCTTTTTTAAAGGCAGGCTCTCCTCCCCATGGGTGATGTTCAGGTCCATTCACTGCACCTAGGCTGCGCCGAGATAGGGCCATGTGCCCATGATCAGGTGGGCTTAGTGGGGCTGGGTCTAAACCTATATTATTCCCTGTCTCCATTTTGGTTTTTAAACTGGACCTGGATATCTGTGGGATATCTCCTCCTCCCTCTGAAGTCTGTTTTATTGCCTTTCCCTCTGTTCCCCTAGTGGGTAATGTGAAGGTCAAAGTACCCTCTGGTAAGTAAGGAAAACTGTTTACCGTATTTTTGCCCTCTTCGCCACTTGAAGCTCCCGTGGAATTAGCTGGCACAGAAGAAGCGACTATGTTTATTTTTCTCACTCGCATACTACAGAGGTCATGCTCCCATTGTTCAAGCATACATTTGTATGTAAGGAGTTGAGTTCTCGTGGTGTCTGCTAACTAGAGGCCTGTGTCTCTCTGCAGTAGTGCCAATGAATGCAATGCATCCAGACCAGATGCAGAATCCTGGCAGGCTTTTTTCCCTGCTCTAGGGGGTTGGATCTGGCTGGGGGGCGGGGGCTTCAGGGTCTCCTCACCCCATGGCATTCCCTTACCCTGTCTTCCCTTCGTTCTTGCCCCCCTGGTGATCTGTGAGGCGTCCCTTAGGTCTCTGACTGCAACTTCATAACAATATATTACCAAATGCATGACACAGCCGTGGGTGAGAACAAGTGCAAGGGTGTTTGTGTGCGAGTGAGAGAGGAGAGAGACAGAGACAGAGGGAGGGAGAGAGAGAGAGAGAGAGCAAACGAGAGAGAGAAATAGAGAGAGAGAGATGCCCTTGTGTTGCCTACTAATCACTCAAAAAAGGATGATTGTTTCAGATCTGTCGCAACATACATAAAAGTGGTGCTTTCTAAAGGAAGCTGCAGAGACACTAGTACTCATTAAAGAAGCTCCTGGTCTAAAATGTTACTTGAGCTTATCATCAGCAATATGGAATAAGAGGACTGCCAACCCAGAGTTGCTCCCGCCTCTTGCTTCCCACTCTGCCTGCAAATCCTGCCCGTTTTATGCCCGCAGGTGACTGTACGCTGGCATAAAAACTGAAGGATTTCTATGAAACCCGCCTTCTATTAGCACCTGCTAAAGGCAGGCGGTTTTTATAGAAATCCACTCGAAAGGATGTATGTTTGACGGCAGCAATAATTATTTTTACAAGGCAGAGAGTAAAAGTGAGGAGCAGCTTTTACCCTTCACCTTTGCACTCTAGCTTGGAGGATAGCTCAGCTGCAACGTGCTCGCATTGGAAACAAGACACCACGGAGCCACACAGGTTCGATCCCCGGGTCCACACTTAGAAACCTCTGGGTATTAAGCGCGTTCATATCATATCATATCTATATCACTCTGCCATGTAAATATTGAAAATTGCATGCAGGGGATCCAACAGCACATATTTGTTAACTTTGGAGGTCTACTGGATGCAATTAGAATTTTTTATAACATGACCCCCTAGTGTCTTTACTAATTGAATCTTGGGTAAGTGGAAAGGCAAGTCAGTTTTCGAAACATGACAGTGTCAACCCTTTGACACAGATTTTGAAGAACATTTTTCAATAACCTCTTTTTCAGACAAAATAAATTCAAGATGCAATTGTGTTCTTGAAAAGATAAAATGATGTAGAACAGAAATTACCCTAATATATAATGGCATGTTAAAATAAAGTCCTGTGTATGTCTGTGGGTGGGCGGAGGGCCGCATTAATTGGGAGTTGCGGGGGGTGGTGCTGAGTGTAGGGAGGAAACAGTGCTGCAGGTGCACTTATCCCAGGGCAGAAAGCGGATCATATGAATGACTTCATTCTATGGTTCAAGTCGACAGGGGAATTATTGGAGGTTGAATGAACAGTGCTAAGCATACACATTAATACCAATAGCCACTTTTGACTCTGCAGGCATACCTGCACCAGAAAGGCCTACCTGCAAGACATTAACATGAACCATGTGTGTGTGTTTTATTAGGACATTAGGACATGTCTAGAAGACATTTAGGGCCTGATTCACAGAGCGTTTTTCCATGGGATTGCACCATTATAAAACACTTCTGTGAATCAGGCCCTCAATGCCTAATGGGTCACATATAATGACCAACAAGCTATATTCTGTATATCATGCAGAAGGTAGAGTCACCAATGCGCACCTACATGCATCGAAGAGAATTCTATATATGAACATGCGCAATTAACATATTTCTTTATTATATTCAATCAAATATTTCTGTTGATACATATTTCAATTGCTTGGATCTGTGGATGATATGATAGGATTGGTTATTTATAACGCGCTTAATACCCAGAGGTTTCTAAGCGTGGACCCGGGGATCGAACCTGTGTTGCTCCGTGTCGTTTTTGCACCAAAGGCGAGCACGTTGCCGCTGAGCTATCCTCCCTAGACAGATAGCTCAGATATATGTTTTCAAATGTTAAAAAAACAATGAATACATTTAGCGTATGTGCCTACATCAATAGGTTCTTACAAGACTTACAACACTTATCCAAAAGGTCACTATTTCATCTCTTCTCAATCTACGCGGTATAATTGCTGCGTGCATCTGGCGTTTCCTGTGCTTCTGGGAGACATTTTAGAATTGATTTAAATGGGTTCTCTAGAACATGAAAGAAAGATTATGGGACTCTTTACAAGGTAGGAGGGACCTGAGAGCTAATAACGGTACAGCAAATTGCCCCCTATGGGGGTGCAAATGGGAATGGGGAATGGTTCTCGGAATGGGGACTTACCGGTCCCGCAAAGGTCGGAATAGACCGGTAAGTCCCTATTCCGGGAACCCGGACTCTGACGGCGGTAGGGGGTAGCCATGGGGCTAATAGCGCCATGGCTACCGCCTACCGTGTAATGAGGCCCTATATGTTCGTCTTGCACATCGTCCACCTTTGAATGTATTCTTATATGATCTTGTCAGAGTTTTTGGTTAAGTGTTGTAATTCTGGAGTGTTGGATTGTTTGCAATTAAATATTAGACATCAATAATGGGCTCTTTTCTCAAACCATTTTGACATTGGCTGCATATTTACTTTTTACATTTTTTTAAATTTATTTACTTATATAGCGTCAAGAACCCTCGGGCATCAGGGTGCACATAGACACGAAGCACATTTATTAGACGGGACTGAACATTTATGTGGTAGTCTCAGGAGAATGCTAGGTGGTGCTAGTTAACCCCTTTAGACAGTAACGTTTTCAATTGGGCACGGAAGCTGTTGATATTTTTTTCCAGCCGGAGTTTGCTTGGAAGCCTATTCCAGATCTGTGCTTGGAAGCCTATTCCAGATCTGTGCTGCTGTGTCGGGAAGGCTTGACCAAATTCTCTGGCTTTCTGAATCTGAGTGATTTAATTATTCCCAAATTGACCGATTTTAGCACCCGGTTGGGGACATAAGGGAACGTGCGGGTCTTTTATTATACATTTGTTATACATATATGTTGACATTTTTCAGGGCAACAAACTGATTATATATTAAAAATGCAAGTGAAATGTAAAAAATAAATCACATTTAGAATTGTGTCACATACAACTCACATATGAAGGTAACCAGCTCCATTATTTTTAATTAACTATTAATCTGGCAGTTTTAAAACTCAAATAATACATGTTTCAATAACATCTATAGATCACTAACTAGAACCACGCTAAGAATGCCTATTGTTTTATCAGAGATTTGTAGAAAATACAGGTCAAACCAATTTGGAAACACAGGAATGAGATACATTTCATGAATTCCAGAAAGGTATGTGTTTTCTGCCTTGCAGCTAATATTTAAGTATGACCATAAATTATGTGTCCAAATGAAATTGTTCTTTATATTTGAAATACACGCTCCTAGTTTTCTCTTTACTAATGTATTTATTTATAGACCCTGAGGAAGCACGGATTGTGGCAATACTAAGCGCACCGAAACTAGAAACACTAGTGTACAGGCGCATTATAAACGACTCACATCATATCATAGTGTGAAACATGTGTTGGTCGACTAATGTTGATTGCCATTCATAGCAACACATACTAATTTGATTTAAAAACGTAGCTGTGGGATCTTGTTAGACCCCATTGATGTAGGCGCATACACTGAAACGATGTAGTGTTTTTGGCATAATTTGAAAACATATGGACAGATGCAATCAATTGAAATATATCTACAGAAATATTGGATTGCAGATAATAACATTATTTGCACCTTTTGATATATAGAATTCTCCAAGTTGTATGTATCATCACGTTGGTGATAGCTTTATGTGGAATGTTGTACGTATTACACGTCATTACAGGTGAGACGTACAAAGCAAACTGATTGCAACCTAGATACGATAGCTCATTGACGCGCAAGAATGAATAAGCACAGGAGGTTCTGGTACACCTGTAAAAACATAATGAATATCAATCAGGGATTAGATTGTGAACACACTTTGTACAGACCTCTTGTTGCCCACAGCTAGCACCTGCTTAATGGGTTATGCCTAATAACGAGAGGCTCCCGTTGATCAAATTTTTGTTTCATCCCTCGGTGTGCATATATTAACTTTTGATTAATCAATTATACTCATTAGAGTCAGAGATGTTGTGCAAGTGAATTGAAACTGGTACATGTGGTCAATGCCCGCTTATCATCTGCTGTGCAAAACTGGCCTAACAAAGATGAGCCCCATATTGTGTAAGATCTCAAATTGGGGCGGCTTAAATGGAAGGAGTAATTATATGGGAGTAGTCACAGTAGGTGATAATACTGCCTCGATGAAGCGTTCCCTGGAGCAAACCGCTGACCACAGAAGCATTTCTATGAGTGTGGTGAGAGCATCTTAGTGAAATGATGCGCAGACATTCTAAATCAAGATATATGAGGGCAAATGTTCGATTAAAGCTAGAGTAAACATATTATCCTGACACAAACATATAATCACCACTCCAACATTGATGTTGTATGTTTGACAAGAGGGGTTTTACAACAAAGACAGGTCATTACATTTTCTCGGGTTTGCTTAAACTGCTTGCCACTGCAGAGTGGTGGCTTCCTGGTAGTTCAAGAGCAAACAGCCTTTGCTTATTTGACAAAGGACTTTACCAAGACCCTTCCGTCTGTGCCCAGCGTCCACTGGATATGCATGGGATGCTAATACATCTTGTAAGTGATTTGACCCCGGCACTCCACCTAAGTCAATGCTTAGCATGTGATGCACAGCTGGAACCCTTAATGATATATTTGTGTCTATAAGTTCTTTTATTTCTGAATGATGTACCCTTATATCACGCCCGTCTCTTTGAATCCCCCAGGTCTCACTGAACCAAGAAGCAGGTTGTTTTGCAAAGTTAAAAGATTTATTTTATGAATTTGAACAATATATATATATCACACTATTTAATATTTATACAATAATCACCAATGGGTGATGTTGCAATCAACAATCTCTTTAGTCAGAAGGAGTATGGATAAGAAGAATAATGTAGCATAGAATCAATCTTTGTGTGGGTTCAGTCAAATGCAATGATAGGAAATTAATGCAGCACAGAAATAATACTTTTGTGTGTTCAATCAAATGCAATGTAATCACTCTTTCCCCTGCACACTACTCAATTCCCCCCAATATGCAATATAGAGATGGAAGGAGAGAACACATCTTTTAGTAAATACACACTCCACAAATACAGTTTCAATCCCAATTCCCCTCAGCAAGCATAGAGAGAAACAGGAATGATTTCAAAACGGGTCAAATGCTTTTGAATGTGGTTTGGAATGAATGGGAAAAAACACTAAAAATGGATTTAATTCTCTAAAATGGATTCAAAACTAGTGGGAGCCGCTTTGTATAGTTTCAGGTAAACACTAGCAATGATGAGTGAATAACTAGCAGATAGAAAACTGAATTCTGAAGTGAATTGCAAAGAATAGCTTTATTTACACGCAATGAAATTGTGCCAAACGAAAGATTGGCGGCAAACTTTTCAGCACACAAGAAATGCGATTGCGGCAAAACTATAAGGAGTTGGAATGCCGTTTTAGATTTGTTTGAAAACTGAGGATGTTAGCTTCAATTTGACAGTTTCTAGCATGCACGGTTCAGAAGTTATGAAGGTTTTAGTAGAGGTCGATTTTTCTCAGAAAGAGTCAAGATTTTCAAATGGAAGATGCGCTTTTGAATTACAAACAAGAATTTCTTTACACTAAGGAGTCTATGAAGCCACAAGCTACACGACAGCACAGCCACCGAGCCAGTGACGCCCCCGGATGGTTTATACCTGCCGAGACGCTTGCCTTTCTTTAGCAAATATATTAGCGCAAAGATGAATTTATCACTACAATTAACAAAGCACTATATGGATGAGGGAAATATTCAGGAAAAACAAAAGAGATTCTACAATGCAGTTCTGGATATGATATAATGGATTGGATAGGATTACTTAAGGATAAGAGATTGGCGATGGACAATTCTATGCTAGATACTCACAACTATGGTTTGGAATAGGCCCGTCAAAGATCTGGTCAAAGGTTTTGGACTGGAATTCTGCTAGACCACCGGACAGGATTCAGTGCCTCGGTTCTGCACTCAGCACGGCACGCTGGACTCTGCACGGCCTCTGGACTGGATCTGACGGGTTGGTTCTGGGTTACAGCTATCAGGTTACAGCTCTGCTCTACTGGTTTGGATTTCCGGATTCTAGCAAGAGTTCTTGGCAAGAAAGCAGAATCAGCACAGCCCGGCTGTTCTATTTTTGATGTGCCCTTTGGAAGTCTGGGGGTAAAATCAGGTTGCAAGATTTTAAAGGCCAAGCTAAGAAGGGTTCAGCTTTGAAATTGGGCCTTCTCTGCTTTCAAAATTCTGGAGTATTGGATCTGAGTTCTCCTGCAGAGCGCTTCGCCAGTAAATCAGTTGATGGATGAATCTCTGTGTGTCTCTAGGTCCTAAACTGTCCCTATTTATGTATTTCCCTAAGGGGTGGGTAGGCTACATTATACTAGGCACACCCTCCAGGAATCCTATTGGTTAGAGCCTGTCCTCTCTCCTGATTTGAGAAGGAACACATGGTTTCATGATGATGTGGCATTTTACAATCCAGGGAGTACCTCCCCTTTGTTTCAGTACAGTAAATCTATTTTTCACATAAATCATATTTACAATATCACCAACTTGCTAATAATACATAATTACATCACAGATTTAGTCTAGCACGTATCTGTCCGAGTTCCATTTTAGTGAGAGCTTCGGTTCAAATTTGACAGTTTTTCGCGCTTTTGGTTGGGTACCCAGTGTCAGATCTGTCCACATTTTTCTACCTATATGCGCAAGACATCTGGGCATAATCCTGTGACGTTTCATATTTCTAGCATTATCACAATTACTAAAACATCCAAATATCTGTAGTCCTGTCTCTGAACATCGCACAGAGTTCAGAGTAGTCTCAAACTGTGAGCAGAATTTTCATATTAACAACCTATAAATTACAGAGTTTTACAACTTTTGCACAGTTCTCTGAGTCTTTTTCCAAAAAGATATTTTCTGCAGTTTCAGATACACAAATCTGTCTGGTCCCGCCTCCATGGTTTGCTGGGGCCAGAGCAGTCCAGCGCTCTCTTCCTGCTGGCAGTTGGTTTCTGTTGACACCTGAATTTGCATCCCCTTTCAGTCCAGGAAGCCTATTGTCTCTATCCCAGAGAAGCAGATCAAATCCCCTCCTCCTTTCATTAACATCTAAATGATAGTTCCTCGGCAGAGAGAAAAAGGAAGGCACCCTTTGTTGGAGCAAACTGTGGAATGTGCTTTTGAAGTCCAGTAACACCCCACAAGGATGTTGGATCTTCTCTGCTGTTTGGGGAACATGATTTTGCAATTTCAACAGCCAAGGAAAAACGGACTTTAAAGCACTTCTGGGTTTTTCTGTCAATGCAGCACTGCCTTTTCGAGCAGTTTTATTTCACTCTGTGGGCAGCCCAATGACAGGTTTTGGCAGTGTGGTCTCCTCTTTTACCACTGACATAGGCAAAATGGATTGGCAGCCTATATTTCCGGTTTCCCTGTGCACTTCTCAGAGATTTTTAGCGCATAGGGCTTTTTGGCGGCCATTCTGTTGTTTCTGATTAAAGCAGCACACAGTGATGTTGCAGGGCAGAGCCTAATGGGTCAGAACATCCCACAGGGGGCAGAATAAAAGTTATCCGCTCTACTGGGATAAACTTCAGATTTGTGAGTTGATGTCGGTTTAGTAATGCGGCAGATGGAAATTAAGCATGACCAAGCTTGACTTGCCTGTGGGCTTTCCCATTTTGCAATGGCATGGGAGGCTGAACAACAGTGGTCTGAAGGGTTTCACCAGACCAATGCCAGTTGTATTGATTAATTCAAAACCTTCCAGACATCAGCTTTTTGTTTTGCAAAACAGTTCCAAAACATCTCAGGTAATGCTGGACAGGTACTTGAGGGCCTACTAGCCCTATTAGACCCAAGAGCATGTGTCATCCCTTCTGAATTTTCTAGCGGCGTCCAGCCAGTGGTGTTCCAGTTAAGGGCAGAACAGTAAAGGGTGACGACCAGCCATTGGCCAGCGTCTTTGCTTCTTTGCCTCTTGGCCTATGAGCTTTTGCTTTTGTCTTTCTCCCTGTCACACCTGTGAGTACCCAAGCTTCCTAATTACTGTACTGTCTTTCCACACTGTGCTACTCACCTATAATGCATTCACTCGTGCTCCTCCTGCTGCTCCTACTCACCTCTCCCTAGGCTTCCTCCAATCACGCTACAACTTCCTCCTTTCATATGCCTATTATAAAACTCACAACTCAAAACTCCCACTTCTCCATCTCTCTTCCACCTCCTTCCAACGACAACGCAAACCAGCTCATCATACCTCCTCCAACACCTATCCACCTCTTCCCATGAGACTCAACTTCTCTACTGTTCCTTACCTCATCAACTGAACATTGCACTCTGGAACAAATAATAAATAAATAACTCTATGCAACAAAATGTCCTTTATAACTGACTAGTTTCACTCCAGCTCTCCTCCCCTAGACCTTCTTGCTATCACTGAAACCTGGATTTCTCCACCTGACACTGCCACTCTGGCAGCCCTACATGACTCCAAACTACCCTTCATGCACTCTCTTCGATAACTCGCAGGGGTGGAGGCATCAGGCACATATTATTTTCCTACCTCAATGCCTCACACCTCTCCAATACCACATCTTCTCCTACTTCTTTTGAAATCACCATCACTACTTTTGCTCTGCCTCACTCGGTTCACATCATCTCCATCTATCACACTCTGGATCTTTCATTGATGATCTTGGACAACCTCTTGATTCTCTTTCCACTAAACATCACCTCATTCTCTTAGGTGACTTTAACTTTTCCTCTCCAACCACTTCTCAGAAATCTGAACTTCAGTCTTTTCTTAGTGACAACACTCTCCACTCTATCCATAACCTACCTATCCACACAGGGGGCAACTCTTTGGATCTCTAATTTCATCTTCACTTCTTTCTCAGCCACTAATACTACTGTCACACCATCCATATCTGATCCCTCAATTGTTTCCACCACCATCTCCTTCCCACCCTCTGACCTTTCCTCACCACTTTCTTCACCTCTTCAGCCATTCCCCTCTTTCACTCTGACCTATAATTCTCACTCTCCCCTTTCACACCCAATGCCTCTTCCATCAACACTATCTTCTCCAGCTTCCAATTCCTACTTTATGACTCATTATCCTGTCACTTCCCACTGCTTACTTTCACCCCTAGGTCTCGGCATCCTCAAACATGGGTCACCCCATTCATATGCTCACTCCACACAGACATGTGACGGCTGCTGCGCAAGTGGATGCGTACCCATTCACATGAGGACTTGCAACTCTACCTCTCTGCCCTGAACTCTCTCGTTCACTCTTGATAGAGCAAAAAGGAATTCTACCTAACCCTCATTAACTCTAACTCCAAACACCCTCGACAGCTAAGGCACCCTAAACTCACTCCTCCTAATTCTATGACTATCAACTCCACTCTAACAGCTAATAACTTATCTGAATACTTCACTGCATACATTTCCAACATTATAGGCTCTTTCCTGACCTTCCTCACACGCCCTCCTCCTACATTTTACACTCTGCCTAATCTACCATCATCCTCTGCCTTTACCTCCCACTTTAGTCACACTAATACTGATGGAGTGCTAACATTATTGATTAAGGCTAACCCATCTTGTGCCCAATCATACCCTCTTGCTCCTCAGCTAGTCCAGCCTATTGCCGTTACAGTGGCCTCTCATCTCGCTGAACTCTTCAACCTGTCCTTCGACTCTGCTTGCTTTCCCTCTGTTTTCAAATCAGCCACGGTCATCCCTCTCCTAAAAAAAAGGGCTTACCGGAACCTATCCGCTAACTTTCGCCCTGTGTCTCTTCTTCCACACTACTCTAAAGTGCTTGAAAGGTTGTGTTCAACCATCTTACCAATTTTTTAGACATCCACAACCTTCAGGGCCCCCTACAAGGGTTCCATGTGTTAAAATCGCTGCAACAATGGCCGTGGACATAAAATATTGCAGCAAAAAGGCTGTGGATTTGCTGTTGCAAACCATGTAAAGGATGCGGGGGACCCCCCAGCAGCCCCTGCTCCCCTTAAATGGTGTATTGGGGTACATCTTTAATGGGTCAAACCACCGCATTTTTGCTGTGATTTTCTTTTTTTTTTTTGTACAGGTGACATTTTTGCAGCAATTTTATAATTGCATACCCCTACAAGCAGGTTTCCGCTCCTGTCACTCCACGGAAACTGCTCTGATGAATGTTTGACAACTTCATTTCCTCTGCTAAGCACTCCAACATATCCTCTATCCTAATTCTCCTTGACTTGTCTGCTGTCTCTGACACTGTTGATCACTCAGATCTCTATAATACTCTTTTTTCTTGTGATTCATGATCAAGCCCATGTCTGGATTGAATCCTACTTAGCACCTTGCTAATTCTCTGTCTCCTGGAAGCACAAACACCTCTAAACTCACTCCTCTAACTGTTGGTGTCCCACAAGGCACTGTCTTGGGTCCGCTCCTCTTTACACTCCCCACATCTGCTCTTTGGGCACTAATCTCCTCCTTTGGGTTCTCATACCAACTCTACACGGATGGCACCCAAGTCTTCTCTTGTCCTGAACTCTCCTCTGATCTCTCTATCAACATTTCCAACTGTTTCTCTGCCATACATTTTGACTGGCTTTATACTCTCTGATCTTAAACATCAACCAAAACAGAGGTGTTCTTCTTCCCTGCCAAAATCTCTATCTCGTCGGTTCCTCTGCCTATCCAGTTCCGATCCCGACAGTCTACTCTAATCTTCTTCGGCTCGAAACCTCTGTGTCATCTATGAACCTTCTCATACCTTCTCTACTTTCATATCCAGAACTGGAACAGCAGCTCGCCTCAACCTCATAAATATTAGCAAAATCAGGCACCTCCTTCCTGTCAACACCGGCAAGCATCTCTTAACCACTCTTGTCGTCTCTAAACGGACTACTGGGCCAGCATCTTCTTTGGTCTCCCCAACTATTTTTTCTGCCCTCTTGACAAGATCATTAACTTTGCTGCCAGGAATCTCTGTGAGCTCCCTCACTTCACACATACTTCCTCGTACCGTCACACGGCTGGATTACTGATAATGCAAAACAAGGACAGATTTACATTTTTTCTCCTGGGTCACAAATCTATCCACTTGAAGGCACCACTGTATCTAACCTCCTCTATCCAACGCTGCAAGCATTCTCGTAATCTCTGCACTGCCTCCTCGACTACCCTTGTGGCTCCTTGCCCTCCCTGTGCTTCTGCTTGCTTCTGTTTTTTCTCTCTTCTTTCTCCACTGGCATGGAATTCTCTTCCGAGGAACAGTCCACACGGCTTTGTTCAAAACCAAACTAAAAGCCTACCTCCTCACCTCTGAGTTGCCCTCTTCGCCTACCTCTTATCTTCCTGCTATCTAAAATGTTTCCCTCGCCTCTAATCTACCTACCTCCCTCAGTTCCTCTGCCTCCACTCTAGCACTTCATCCATCATGGTCACATCCCACATCCCACAGACAGCTGACCTTATTGCCAACTGCACTTAATAATGCCCACTGTTGGTTGTCCTTAATCTATATATGTCCACTTATGTATTGTCCCCGCTGACTGTTCAATTTACTCCATTTACTCCCCTCCCCAACCTGTTCAGAATGTCCCTCAAACTCACCCCATTGTAAGAAGCTCACTGCTTCCCATCATTCTGATTTCCTCTCTATTGTACGTTCTTTTGTGATCAATAGAGCATTGTGACTCCAGTAAATAAATAAATATATAGCCTGTACGGCTAAGATAAAAAGGAGCACTGGATGGAAAGTGACTTAAAATAAAAGCTGACAAAAAAATCTTCAGAGCATGCCATCCGGGACAGGGGCAGCATTGAAGTTATACACAATTGTCAGGGAATTGTAATGAAAGAACCGTCAGGCATCAGAGAAGTGTTAGCTTATTAGCTGTGACACAGTAAGGATATTCAAGCAGAAATCCAGCGCACGGAATTCTTGGAATATTTGGACGTGGGAAGAGTGCTGGACAGCATCGTCCTCGTTTTGGGCCTAGGTCATTTATTTGAAGATTGAAGGTGTCTCACTCAATGATTGAATTGCTTATATCCTAGTGAGAAAGGAATATAGTTATTTACAGACAGCAGCTTATTTCGAAACTGTACCAACAGGAGTTGTATTTACAGTATGCAGACAAGACCCCCTGCCGCCGTGCTGAGTGACCCAACATACACGTTTGCAGGGCCTCATGATGTATTCTTTGTAGCAGGTGGGCCTTGTCCCTCTTTTAGCCCACTGCAAGCACAATTTTACCATGCCCCCTTTCCAGAGGCCCCCCTGATTTCGTATCCCACTTAAAGCACTGGTAGTGACATAGTGGGTTGTTGCATTGATTGTGTGCCCATGCTCTGCGTCGAAAGATCCTTTCATCGCCGCTCGTAGCAATTCTTCTGTGTCCTACTGGTGCAATTTGGCCTTAGTCCTGGTCTGGTAAAATAGGCTGCATCTCTTTGAGTTCACCCTGCTGCAAGCACTACTCACAAGAGTTAATGAGCCTCATTATGAGGTTGCTGGTGCGGTAAAAACGGTGCTGGTAAGCTACCGGCACTGTTGTTACCAGACCGGCAAACTCTGAGTCCTGCGAGCGGGTGCCTTTCCGCCCGCCAGGTGTCACCTGGCGGGCGAAAAGGCACCCGCTCGCAGATCTTGAGGTAGCACCGGCACCGTTAAAAACGGTGCCGGTGCTACCGTCCTCCCCATTCCCGTTGAGTCCTATGGGACACGATGGGAATGTTTTTTTTGTTTTCTGGCGCATGAGAGACCGCTAGGGCTGTAATGCCCCAGTGATTCCCCATTGCCCGGCTCCGGAAAATAAAATGACTCTGGCAGCAGCCGTGCCGTTTTTTTTCCAGCACGGCTACCGCCAGACTCCTAATGAGGCCCAATGTCTCAATTCATATCCATGGGTGTTTTTATTTACTCTATATATTGAGGGGTTTCTGAAAATGGACACGGGTAATGCATAGCTCCCTCTTTTCGAGGTACGACGTTCATTCATTGCCGTTTTTTGCATATTTTTCTGAAGTTTATTTGCCTAAAAATGTTTAAAAAATTTGGCGGGGCATATAAGGGGTAGGATGGGGGACGTGTATATCGGAATAAATAATAGGGGGGATCGGCGGGGAATCACCCCCCCAATAAGGAAAAAATGCAATGATTTTTTTCACCAAAATATTTTCGGCAAAAAGGGCAAAGAATGTACATAGAGCCCTTTTTGTCACTGCCCTCGGGATGCCTCGGTGTCGGGCTATGCAGACGATGCTACAGTTTTCTGCTACTTTCGGGCTTGGACCAATAGCAACCCTCTAGTATCATGTAACCCCAATACCGCACCTAAGGGTGAGTTTGACACAGTAATTGAGACATCTCCCGATCTGGAGGAGTGGATGGAGTTTATACGTTGATGTTGGTAAGATCTGGTCAGAGGTCGAAGTGGGCGGGAAAATCAGCCATCGCGCCCATACTGTTTGGAACCTGTGCACCGTTCCTGGATGGCAGGGAAGGGGAACTTTTTTTCCTCCCAAAGATTACTCTACTTGTTTGAAGTGCATGGCCGTTTTGCATTAAGTACTTGAATGATTGTTACAATTTGTAATGATGTGAACTTATTGCTGTCCTTCAGTTATGGCAAAATCATGTTTAGGTAATTTTAGGTTGCAGTCAAAACGTATTGGCTTTGCCAATGCTTATTTTTATACTTTCACCCTTGAAATATAGGCAGCAATGTAATGTTTTAATTGTAAATGACAGGTCATCTTAGGCCCGTCACTTGTAACGTGCACCATACACCCACATGGGCTCAGGGAGTCAATGCTATCTAGGCTCTGGTGGACACTTAGCTGTTCCAGGTGGGTGGGGCCCTCCTTTTTTACGCAGGTCCCTGGATGAACAGTTGTGTGGGGAGAGACTTGCTGAATGCAACAAGCAGACGAGTAATTTGCTTGTTGCATCCTCCGACACCGTTTTCTGTCAATTGGGGCCTGAGTTCTTCTATAATAAGTGACAAGATACAGACACGCTACCCGTCATGGAGGGGCAAAGTAAAGCAAGCCAGCCCGGTGAAAACACAGAGGGCTCCCTGCCTGCAGCGTGGTTTCTGTTTTACAGTAAAGTACTCTGTCTATGCATGCCCAGTGTTCCATGAAGGGCAGGGCCATTTTGCTTCTCCTGCCTTGCATGACCCATCGGGAATGCAGGCTTGGGTACTGCAAGCCCAAATGTGTGTAGGGCAACCCCTACTCCTCACTGTGCATTAAGGTGTCCTGCGCCAGCGAGGTGGTGGTGCTCTGGCTCCATCATGAATGTCAGGAAACAGGAAGGGAGAGGTGTTGATTGACGCCTCTTTCTGTTTCCTGGTTCATATCTGCAGGGTGTGTGGGAGCCAGATGGTCATCCTGTTACTATTTGAGGTGGGACTCAAGTGCATTGCTGGAGCAGATAAGGAAAAAACGTTCTTTCTGTATGTGTATGTATGTGTGTATGCAAAGGTTTGTGTCTGTGTTAGTGTGCCTGTGAATGTGTGTGTGTGTGGATGTGAGTGCAGTCAATGTGTAAGTTGTAGTGTATGGCAAGTGTGTGAATGAGATAGATGTACATTTGGTTTATGCCTGAGCATGTGACTCAGATAGTGTTGTATGGGAATTCCGGTGACTGTTAGGAATGTGTGCTCATACAGGCTGTTGGGTGAGCCTCTGATTGGGTGTGGGGCTACATTGGTGCAGCCAGCATGGACATGTTTTCTTACAGTGGCATACCTCTTTTACTGGCAACATGGGCAACGCCAACGTCATTAGCGTTCTTACACAGGAGTGCAGGGGGCAGGGTCATGTTTTCATACAGTGCAGGATTAGCATTTCTACTGACATTATGGACAAATTGAATATGATGAGTGTTCTTATGTTGGGGCTACATTGGTGCAACCACTATGGACATGTGTTCTTACTGTGTCATTCAATTTTGCACTTGCAGTATTGGCAAAGCCAGCATGATGAGCGTTCTTACCTGGACATACTGGCCAACATTGATGCAGCTAGTATGGACGCGTTTTCTTACAGTGGCATGCCACTTTTTACTGGCATTATGGGCAAAGGCGACAGGTTGAACATTCTTACCTGGGTATATTGGCCTAGATTGGTGCAGTCAGTATGAAAATGTTTTCTAAAAGTTGCATGATATTTTTGTACTGCCATTACAGCCAAAGCAAATAGGAGTATGTTCTTACTTGGGGATACTGACATATATTGGCTCAGCGAGTATGTACATGCTTTATTATAATAACATTACTTGTATTACGAGCAAAGCAAACATAATTAATTATCATATGTGTGCATATGTGCCTACCTTGGTGCAGTCAACATGGACATGTTTTGTTAAAGTAGCATGGCATTTTGTCCTGGCATTAGATAAGGGGCAAAGTGAACTGGAGTATTTTCTCATGTGGGGATATTGGCATATAGTGGCACAGATAGCATAGATCTGTTCGAGCACAGCCAGCATGAAAATGTTATTTTACAATTCGCAAGAATACTCACATATTTTGTGGGCAAAAATATAATGAAAAGGTGTTGGAAAATGCTTATGTGCACCGTTGGTGAACTGGAATGTATTCGATTTGTTCAAGTGTTATATTACAAAACTGAATGCTTTAATGTGGCCAAAGTACTCATTAGACTTGCATCTACACCTGCAGTACCGCAGACGTCCATCAAATGTTTTCAACCATATTGTATCCTTATAATTACAATATACTTGACAAGTGGTGGTCACGAACATTTTGTAACGTGCAAGAAACCATTTCACACTTTTCCCCTTGCCCATCATTCCATGAATCTTTGTGTTTACAAATAAGATACAATGGGCCTCATTACGACCCAGGCGGTAAGTTACCGCCTGGGTCGTACCTTTACCACCATGGCGTAAACTACGTTTACGCCATGGTGGTTGGCGGACTTACCACCCCATTCCGAGGTGAGTGGGGCGGTAAGTCCCCATTGACCCATTTACCCTTCCCAATTCCCATTTTTGCCCCATAGGACATAATGGGAGTGGGGAAGGCGTTAATTACGCCACCGTAAATTACGGTGGCGTAATTAACAACAAGGTCCCTTAGCGCCATGGATTTTAACACCTGCTAAAAGCAGGTGTTAAAACCTCCATGGCGCTAAGGGACCTCGGAATCAGGCGGTAAGGGTCGGCGCTGTTTACGCCGCCGTAAACCCCTTACCGCCTGGGTCCTAATGAGGCCCAACATGTTTTGAAATGGCAGCAATACTCGCGGCATATTCATGTTCTCTTTCAGAGGCTGTCTCCAACTGCAGCTCACGTATAGATACCTGACAGCTCAAGCAACGTTCTCATCTCTGAATGAACCTTCCTCCGGTTTGAAATATAGCGCGTGGGCGTTGCACCGGAACTGTGCGCATGAGGGGGATGGGAGGCTGTATGGGGGCACGGACCAGCAGGGGCAGGAAGGAAGCAGCGCGTGAAGAGCGTCGAGGGACTAGGGAGCAGTAGGGACTGCATGTGTCTGCTTATTACACTTGCCTCCTCCCCGAATGCGCCAAATAACCAATTAACACATATTCTCTGATAACAAACTAGCACACATTCTGCGATTTTTGTGTTGGGGTCATAGCCAGCTTTAAAATGTAAAGATGTACAAGTGTTTTATTAGACTTCTAGTTCTGAGGTTTGTGTTTCCCGCCTCCAATGCTTATATGATGTATGTGTTTTCTGTATTCAATAAAAATGTTAATAAAAAAAAATCAATTCATGGAGGCACAAATCAAATGCTAATTTCCCTTCTGCCCCTGCCCTAACATTATAGGGCGTACAGAGCGAGGTTTGTTCTGTACTGGGACTGATTTCGGGCCTGCCACCCTTCTTGTAAGATGTGAAGCCTTGTGAATCCCACACAACAGACCTTAGGTACCCTCCGGGAAACCTGCCATGCCTAGAAGTCCTGTGCCAACTTCCAGCCACTCAATGCTGGAGCATTCGGGTGTCTCTTCTTGTGACATAAAGTTATGATGCTTAGGTCGCCTGGCATGCCTGTATTTCCTGTGCCAATGATGCCTAGGTCGCCTGGCATGCCTGTATTTCCCGTGCCAACTACCAGCCACTCACCCCTGGAGTATCCTGATTCCTCTTCTTGCGACAGTAAGGTATGATGCCTAGGTCGCCTGACATGTCTGTATTTCCTGTGCCAACTTCCAGCCACTCACCCCTGGATTATCCCGACTCCTCTTCTTGTGACAGTAAGGTATGATGCCTAGGTCGCCTGCCATGTCTGTATTTCCTGTGCCAACTTCCAGCCACTCACCCCTGGAGTATCCCGACTCCTCTTCTTGTGACAGTAAGGTATGATGCCTAGGTCGCCTGGCATGCATGTATTTCCTTTGCCAACTTCCAGCCACTCACCCCTGGAGTATCCTGACTCCTCTTCTTGTGACAGTAAGGTATGATGCCTAGGTCGCCTGGCATGCATGTATTTCCTGTGCCAACTACCAGCCACTCAGCCCTGGAGTGCCCTGGCTCCTTTTCTTGTGACAGTAAGGCATGGGGCATTTTCTGGTTCCTCTTCAGAGTATTGATACTTTTTCAAAGTGTCCCTGAAGGACCAAGGTTGACCTGTTAATTTCGGACCAGCATATTATCGCTCCAGACAACCTGCATACATGTCTGTTTGATGCCCTAAGTAGGCAAATATTCCCAACAAAAAGAAAAAGGGAATACCAGGTTGGTCTCTACCCCTTGCACTGCTGTGTTGAAGGGTTCAGAACAAAGTGATCAACAGTGCATGCCACACAGCGGAGCTCTGCGGTGTGCCATCTGATCTGAAGAGGGCCTATGAGAACCAAAAAAAAAAAAACTTATTTTCATTTCTTGGCACAAAGAAAATATGTATCTAAGCAAAAAAATAACTATGTCGACAATAAGAACAACTGGACCTATAAGAACCAAGGGGGAACAAAAACATTTTAATTTCAGGTAACATCTGGGCCTGAAGAAAATATGTGCTACTTAAATATATTATCCGGAGCCCTGAGCACATATAATGAAACTAGCGTAGAAGCCTGTGTACACCTGCCAAAGTGCAGGTTTACATTAACACAGTAGGACCACTATATATCCTAAGGCAACAGCTCCCTCCAGCGGTGACAAAAGGCAAAGCTATGCAAATTGGCATTGTCTCTATATATCCTAAGGCAACAGCTCCCTCTAGCGATCACAACAGCCAAAGCTACTGCATCGGACAAACATATATCTGGCCTTTTATTATATTGTTATAAGTAAAAGTAAACTAGTAGGTATTGTGGATAAAACTCCTAGGACCTGCTCTAACATTTGATAACCTGTGGCATCTGACTTGGAATCCTTAGACTTACTATGGATGTTGTTCGTTGCCCTAAAGTCACACAAATGGGCATTGGGCGCTGTGCAAATACAGGCAAGACAGCACATATCAATAACCATATACTGTTCTTTCAGCAAACTAAATAACCTTGAGGTAATTTATTTGGTAGGGGCGTATGAGAGAGGGAAGTCTATGGCAGGCTAAATAGGAGTTGATGGTATGAAAAATGCTGCAATGTAATTTCAGCGAAGAAAATTACCTTAAGTTGAATTCCTTTGAAGAAACAACATAGAACCATCAATAACAGTATGTGTTCTTTGGGGCAGGATGTGTTTAATCAGATTTAAAATGTTTAATGATGCCTTTGAAAGAGTCATGAACACAATAGAATTCCTATCGGTAATAGGAACTCCCGTCCCCTGCACACAATACAATAATGGAAAGAATAGTTTTCCAATCAAAACTAAAAGGTCTCCTTGATAGTTTAGTAGTTTCTAAATTTAGAAATTCAAAAATGGAAGATGAGTACATCAAATATTACCGTTTTTCAAAGTAAGTCATTTTCAATCGTTCATTCACTTCATTCATTTTATATTCTTACATCTCAAAAAGAAGAAAAGAAAACTTTTTTACAAGTAAGTTCAATTTACTAAAAGATCAAAGACCAAAATAATAGTAACACTTCAAAAAACAAATCACATAATTAGGTACAGAGCTCTATGCGTTTCGAGAGATATTGTCTCTCTTCTTCACGAGCAAAATTTATTCAAAAGTATTTTCAAAAAGACTTTTTAAAGTTCAAAGGTCTTTCTGTGTCACCAACGATCCCTTATTGTTGGTATGAAAACTGCATCTGTATTTCCTAAAACAATAAGTGGATGCATCGTAAGTGTGCATGTTTTATGGTTGTCAATTCAATTAGTTAAACTCCAAAACATGGCGATAGTACTCAACATTGAGTGCCTGCAGATTTCAAACTAGTGCGTTTGCAGTCTCTGGGTCGGGCTCAGAGTTCCGTCTGTGAAAATTAGTCTGGCGTTAGAGTAAAGGACTGTAATGTATTCTGTAGAAAATGTGGTAATTTTCGCTGTGCTTACCCGTATGATTCTTGCAAGTACACGGTGTCAAGGAGAATCTAGCTGTTTCCATCGTTCCATTGCCGAGTGAGCTTGTTGCTCAGCAACGGTTGCAAAATATAGTCACATGACTTGACACTTGCGGTCTTCTTCTTCTTAATTATCGGAGGCGTGGGCGGACCCACGCAGGCGCTTCCCTATCCTATAGGATGATGTGCACCATACCCGCTAATTATTATTTAGCTCCATTTAAACTCACAACTCCTCCCACCTCCCCGTCTGCCTCACAAAATCCAACAACACACTACTCCTCCTCCTGCCTCTCTCCCCATTACCTCCCAGCAAAGCCCTCCCGCTCAGCTCAGCCACACCCAACGCAGTCAACCGAACCCTCATCAATTCTCTCTCTGCAACATGTCTCTCACACCTAATCAAAAAATGTCCCACCGTTTCAGGCACCCCACACACCGCACAGTCCCTTGATTCACGCTTCCCTATTCAAAATAGACAGTCATTCAGCCCCACATGCCCTATACTCAATCGATTCAGCATCACCCCCCCCTCCTCCATTCTGAACTCCCTGCATCCACCTTCACCAACACTTTCCCACGAACACCGAACATCCACCTGCCCTTCACCCCACTCACCCACCTCTCCTGCCACTCATCCAGGACCCGTCTCACCATCACAGTCTTCACCTCATCCACACTCAAAGGCAACCTCACATCAACTGCTCCCCCCTCACCCGCCGCCAGATCCACCAACTCATTTCCCAAAATGCCACTGTGACTGGGAACCCATGGCAACTCCAAATCCATTCCCCCGCGCACACACCGATCAATCTTCATCCTAATGTCCAAAATCACATCCTTCCTATCACCATCCCCTGCCACAATTGCCTGCAACCCACTCAATGAATCCGAGAACACCACCACTTTCTCATACCCCAACTCACACACCCTATCAATCGCCAATACAATCGCCACCAACTCAGCCATACAAATAGACACATCATTCGTCAGTCGTCCTACTTTATACTCCCCAATGCTTTCTAGATAATTAGCCATTCCCACTTTCCCAGACACAGGATCCTTTGAACCATCCGTAAACACCTTGTATCCTTCCTTTCCTGCCACATACTCCTGACCCAAAGCTTTGATCTCACCCCGGATACCTCTCTTCTTCGACACCACATTCGCCAACTCCAAACACACCTTTGGAGATCTCATCATCCACCTCGGCCTTCTTTCCAAATCCGTATCTGTCACAATCATCAAATCACCCACACCCCACTGCACTCCCTTCTCCCACATGTGAAACCCAAAAGTGCCCTTCTTCCTCCTCCACCGATCCCTGTAATAGTCAAACCTCCAATTATACTTCAAACATTCACGCACCGGATGAGCCACATTCTTCGCACTGCACTTCACCCACCATCTCATATTTAACGCATCCCTCCTCAACCCCAATGGCATCTCCCCCACAAGCACCTGAACCGCATTCACTGGGGAGGACTTCATCACACCCGAACACACCCTCAATGCCCTCGCCTGTACCCTATCCAACCGCAACTTCTGACTCGACGTATAACCCACTGACACCTGACACCCAAAATCCATCACACTCAAAATCAACCCCTTATACAACATTCGTAAACACTTCTGTTGTGCACCCCATTCTTTCCCAGTCACCGCCCGCAACAAATTCAGCCTGCGTTTACACTTATCCACCACACCATCCACTTGCACATTCCAATTCAACTTTCTATCCAGAATCACCCCCAAGTACCGAAACTCTTCCACGCTCTTCACCCTCACACCTTTCAAAACCAAATTCAACTCCTGCTGCACTCTTCTCCTTGAGAACACCATACTCACACTTTTATCCACCGACACCGAGAAGCCCCATTTCCCACACCACTCCTCCATGCGTACTATCGCAGCTTGCAACCGTCTCTGCACCAACAACAAACTCCGCCCTCTTACCCAGACCACACCATCATCCACGAAGAAATCCACCTGACACCCAATTCTCGCCAAAGCCCGAATCAACCCATCCACCATCGCATTAAACAGCATTGCACTAATCACACTTCCCTGCGGCGTCCCATTCTCCATCTTCCAAACTTCAGACAGCACCCCCCTCACTCTCACCTGAAAGGTCCTATCTGCCAAAAATGCCTTGATCCACCAAAACATTCTCCCCTTCACACCCATCTCCAACAGTCTCACTAACAACCCTCTCTTCCACACCATATCATACGCTTTCTCCAAATCCAAAAGTAACGCTCCCACCAACTCTCCATCACATAATGCCTCCTCCACCCCAGTCACTAATCTCACTAATGGATCAGCCACCGACCGATTCCTCCTGAACCCACTCTGAAAGTTACTCAAACACCCATTCAACTCCAAATAAAACCCCAATCGCTCAACCACCATCCGTTCCATAACCTTACACAGCACAACAGTCAACGCAATCGGCCTATACGACTTACACTGTGTAGGAACCTTGCCACCCTTCAAAATCGCCACTACAATCGCTCTTTTCCACAACTTCGGCAAAACTCCACTCTTCCAGATCTCATTGAAAGCGCTAATACCTCTAACTTACATTCCTCAGGCAACTTCTCCAAAAATACATACATAACTCAATCCACCCCAGGGCTAGACCACTTCCCCTTCCGAATCGCTCCATTCCACTCCACCATCGAAAACGAAACCTCATATTGCTCCTCCCAAGGCCCAACATTCGCCACCACCTCCCGCATCTCCTCCTCTACCACAGCCATTTGTATGCTCACCTCTTCTGGGAAGTTCCTCGAACTGTGAACCCCTGCAAAATACTCCCCCAACAAATTCGCCTTATCCCCATCCTCACTAATCACCTCTTCTCCTTTCAACAACACAGACATACCACCCTGCGGCCTCATTAAACCGGACATCCGCTTGAACTGTTTCTAAACCTCACTCACACCAGAATTACTCCCCAGAGACCCACAATAGCCCCTCCAATATCCTTGCTTTCTTTCCCTAATCACCCTCTGCACCACCGCCTTAGCCTTCTTATATGCCACCAGATCCACCAACATACCCGTTCTCACCGCTCTTGCTCTAGCCTTCTTTCGTGCCGCCACTGCTCTTGAACATTCCACCGACCACCAAGGAACCTCGATCTTCCCACCCTTCCCCTTCTCAACCTCCGGAATGCTGCCACAGACGCTGCTCTCATTCCCTGCACCAGATGCTCATTCCATTCATCCACCCCCCCTCTCTTCCCCTTGGAACAATCAAATCCCGACACACTCCCTTATACACCTCCCAATCAGCCTTCCTAAAATTCAACCGACTCCCAGTCATACGTGACCTGATCCCTACCTCACCGCTCACAGTCACCAAAATAGCAGAATGATCGCTCCCCATGTCCCCATCCTCACGCACCTCCCAATCACATTCACCCGCAATTGCAGCAGTCACCCAGGTCAAATCCGAGCACGACAGCTTCCCATTCCTCACATCCAACCTCGTACCCGACCCATCATTCAGCAATACCAGACTCAATTCATCCGCCATGTCTTCCAACAGTTCTCCATTCGTATCTGTCCTATCACTACCTCACAACGTGTTGGCACTGTTAAAATCGCCACACAAAACACACGGTGCCACATGTCCTCTTATCACTCCAGTCAACACACCCACTTCCACCACCTCACACGGATTATAATAATTCAGCACCAATACTTCCGATCCTCCTACCTGAATCCCCGCCCCAATCGCCTCTACTGCTCCATCTACCATAATCTCCCTTGCAATCAACCCCTTTCGAACTGCTAGAGCCACACCCCCCGTCCCCTCCAACCTATCCTTACGAAACAACTCAAAACCTGGTATCACAAATCTCAAATCACCCCTCAACCACGTCTCCTGAATACAAACCACGTCAACATTCAATTCCTCACCCAACACCGCTTTCAACTCCTGTCCATTCCTCAACAAACTCCTCACGTTCCACTGCAAAATCCTCATGCTGGCACCCCACTCAGCTTCCGCACTTTAGCAACCTTCTTAAACACATCTTCTTCTGATACCTCTACAACATTCAAGAACCTCCTCCCAGCTTCCACCACTCCTTTCGTAAGATCTGATGGACTGATAGACACATTCCCCTGAACCAGATCCAGCACATTCACTATAAAGCACAAAAACTCAGTTTTCGGGACAGCCACCATTTCTACACCTTTCACATCACCCACCACTTTCTTCCTTCCCACAACCTCATCCACCACCAACTCTTTCTCACTCACCTCACTCACTACACGTACTGGTTTCACCTTTGCTACAGCCTGCGCATAAGACAAACCATCCGCCGCCCTCACCTGTACCACTTCTTTCGCCACCCTGTAACTCTCACACCCCCTAAACGCGGAAGAATGCTCCCCCCCCACAATTCACACATTTCTCCGGGGTCCCCACCTTGCATTCCTTTATATCATGATCTCCACCACACCTCCCACAGTGTCTCTCATTCCTGCATGCTCTCGCCACATGTCCAAATCGTTGACACTTATAACACCTCAATGGCATTGCCACATATACTTTCACACGATACCTCTGATAAGCCATCTCCACCACTTCCGGGCACTCCGTTCTCGCAAATCTCACTGCCACAGTTGTAGACACCACATCCCCATGTGCATCCCTCCTCCCCAACCTCCACGCCTCTACCACCCCCACTCCCACCAGCTGCTCCTCCACCTCAGACATACTCATAACCACCAGCACTCCATACAGAACCCCCTTACAAGACACACCACTTTGATCAAACACTCTTACCGCATGTCTACCCAAACAACGCACCTCCAGAATCTTTGCTTTGCTATCAGCATCCGTCCCCTCCACCAACAACCAGCCCCCAGCCACCACTTGTACCCTCGAAACATCTCCCACTGCTGCCTTCAACCATCTAGCAATCTCTGTCGGATTCACCCCCAGAAACGTCTTGTCACGATTTTCAGGTTTCAACACTACCTTCCACACACTATCATACTGTATCTTCTCCTCAGACATACCGCTCACTGAGGCTTCCAGCCCCTCCAAAGCGCACTTTTCTGGAGTCCACGACCCTGAGATGTCCCGGACCAGCCCCCCTTCATCATCCCTCTGAGGGGATCTGCTGTGATGCCGTCCCTCATTTCCCCCCTTCCCCCTCTCCACAGATGTAGATTTCACAGATGATGTCTTCCCCCTCTTTGCCTCCTCCTCCTCCATCCCCCCTTTCTTTCCAACCTTCTCTTTCCCCTTACCCATTCTTACCACCTCCTCCGAGCACTCTCACTCCTTGCATCCGTCTCCAGAGACCGCTCTTCCTCCTCGAACCCAGCACCCTCCACCCAGTCACCGCTCCGCCCTGCCTGGGTCCGCCTTCTCTGAGAGTCTCCTCTCCCCTGCAACAGAGCCAGCCCCACCGAGGGAGGGGCTCGCGCACACCGCTCCGATGAAATGGATCAAAAGCAACGTCAGCATTCAGGCGGAAGTGAAAACGCCGTCAGTCATCTCGTCCCTCGTGTTCAATTCTCAACCACCGACACTTGCGGTCATGTGATGTTTTAGAATTATGGGAGCCGTAGTTCCAAATCATTGGATCCGATTAATCTGCTACGTGTTCTCGATTAAGATGACAAAATGAACTAATGACTGCACATTCACCATTGTATGGTTAAGGTCATTTGAGCTCACAACCACGAGTCGTATCCTTCACTCGATTACCGTTTGAGCCTGTTGCTCAGCAACGGTTGTGAAGTATGATCACGTGACTTGTTCAAAGTGGTCATGTGTTGTGTACACTTCTGGGAACAGTAGTTCCAATTCATTCAAACGGAATTCTATAATTCGCATCCTAAATCATTCAAACGGAATTATATAATTCGCATTCTAAATCATTATGACCGAATGTACTGTTAATGAACTGCTCATTCATAGCTACATGATTAAAGGTAGTTGAACAAAGCAATATGTGTGTAGTGTGTTTATTAAAAATAGTGTCGTGAGACATACCATCAAGTTCCAACATACTGTGGACTTGCTCAGAAGTCGAGGTGCTGTCAGATGCAGCATAATCTCCCATCCCCAAAAAAACATTAATACTATTTGCATCCTGGATGAAGCCCAAGGTATGAACAGATATCACTGCCTTGTTGGGGGGTCCACAGGGGGGGTGATGGCCCGCTAGCCTGAGTCAAGGCCCTTGCTTCCTTCGGGCCGATCTGGGCTCAGGCATGCAGGCCGATACCAGTCCTGTACAACCCTGACACGGGGGTGATTGCTTAATTGATTTAATTCTTTATTGTTCCAAATAATACAAGTTGCCATAGATCCTACGAAACACTTCTTTAGAAGTAATACTCTATCATCTTTACATTTCCAGGCACCTTTTTATTCTGAGTATGGAGCGGACAGACTGGCAAAACCCAGCACTCATAAGACCCATCAATATCTAAGAATCTCCACTTTAGGGGTCCACACTGAGAGGGAAAAAAATTCCTATCTAATATGCCAACAGAATATGAGCTCATTTGTAGAGAATATTGCGTAAGCAGTGGGTCACAACCAAAAGTATCCAGAGGCCAAATATCATATTCACTATGTACCCCCACCCCTTTTTTCAGGCACATGAGTCAAGGTGGAGTATTCACATTCTAAACCTTCTCCATAACTTCCCTGGCTATTTTCACCACTACAACCCTTTCTCCGTGTAGAGTGCTCTCAATTTTGTAGGATTTCAAACTGACGCTGAAAGCCCCAATTCATTTCTCAGGGTCTGAAGTTCCTGCCGTCTGACTAGGTCATCACAGAAAAAGTCTGAAAAACCTGAGTATACAGTGACACTTGTAGTCCACTTTCTTCCAAATCTCAGTCGCCTTCGATAGACTTTCTCCCATGTCTGGTCTTGCCAGCATAGCTATGGCCATTCAAGCATCTTGCAGGTTCCATTCAGCCCCCTTAGTATGCAGGACAAAGCCTTTTTTGAGGAGGATAGGGACCCTCCTAGGATCTAGATCATATATTGAGTCAAGAAGCTACCACAGTCATCAAGTGACACCCCCCCAATATCTTTCAAAGGTTGAAGCCCAGGGATTCTGATGTTTACTGCATGGCTTATATTTGGCACTCTCTCTCTAGTTGGTGCCAGACACCACTGTATAATGAGGAAAATCCTAATTCTTTTCCTGAGCATTGTGACAAAGGCACTTCAGAAAGAGAGTAGAGGATGCATCGCTGGAGACGCTGCGGCTAGGGGGGCCACTTCCTGCACCTCTATGCGGGCCCACGAGGCATTACACACAGGATCCCACAGTGCTTTGACCCCCATCCATAGCCTCATCTGTTGCACCCACATAGTCGCAAGGTGCCACCCACGTAGTCCCCAAATATGAGTTGCAGTATCCACTTAGAGATGGAACATGTTCAGTTTAAGAACTCCAGCGCGCAAGACCTTCCTCCCGGGTCTCTGCGAGCCACATACTGCATCCAATTGAATACATATACAATTCATTAATTAGTACTTTGCTTAAGTAATGACACCATAAAGTTCATATTTAATACATCAATAAATAAAATAAAAACCTTCACTAAATCATAAATTCATCAATAATAATTAAAAAAAAATCAATCATCGAATGCTAGTTTAGGGAGAAGTTAGCTCATTAATAGCTAATAAAATGTATCTAAAAAAAGAAGAAAGGTGAGTAAACATCTGCCAAATTGAAAATAAAATACAATTCCTTTAAAACATCACTCAATAATAGGACAAAAATCAACATTTTGTCAATTGAACATACAACTTGAGCAAGAAGGTGTACTTACACTCAGAAGACAACACATGCTTGCATCTTATTTCTTCCTGCATGAAACATGTCCATACCCAAATACAGGGTTGGTTGGTTGTCGCTCGAAGAAATAACAAAACCGGATGTCATTCTCTAAACCTAAATTTACACAACAGCTGGATTCAAATCTCTTTTTTTCCTCCACATTGAGTATCATACAAAAAAATAAAACATGCAGACTAGTTTTAACAGTGTTTGGGTAGAAATGGAAAAAGAGACAATCCCCTGTACAAAGACCAGTCGTAGACTTTGGACCCAGTGCTGCAACCTGCAGCTCTCCAGCTGTTATGAACCATGGCTCCCATAATCCTACATCATGGACTCTGCTGGCTGGGACAATTGGGAATTGTAGAACAATGCAAAGAAAAAGCCAGGACTGGATAAACAGCTACAGATTGGAAGGGGTCATGTTGTTAACTATGTCACTATAAACTGTCGCGTGCCCCTGTCATGTTAAAGAAATTAACCTATTTCAAGACATTCGGGATCCCCTGCACACAATGCAAGTGCCAATTCACACCCTATTTAGAAATTCTGTGTCTTTGGCAATCGTGATACACAATTGAAAACTATTTGCTGCAGTTCTGGGTGATCGTGTCCTTCCTCTTTCCATTCTAGGATACAGAGCTGCTCAAATCTATTATCCCAAGCATGTCATGAGACGGCATAGCATTCTACATACTCAGGGCAGGTGTAGAGGGCGCATGAAGTCTGGGAAAGATCTCCAGCCTTCAAACACCTAGCCTGCTTACAAGCCACCAAAGCCCAAAACATTATTGCCTGCTCTAAAGATAGTCTTTGGGGGAAACAAGGGTTTCTCTGAACGAGTAGCCACTTGTGTATTCTCTTTCAAGGAAATTACAAGCCACTGCAGGTCGTTAACAGATTGCCCTCAGATTCCAGAGGCCAACTTGCGGGGACAGAAATATGTTTGCAGTTGGATAAAAAAAACCTGCAATAGTTTACCTACGATACTATGAAACTTGTAAAACTCATTCTAAGTCAACACAGTCACAACACGTGGGTTTGGTGGTGTTTGAGCATAATTACCGTAACACTATGCATAACAGATGCTTCCCAAAGAGGAAGGTCCCCTTCACCACCTCTACCACAAATACAGGAGGATGCTTGCAGGCTGCTTCAAAAGCTACTTCTTGAGTGATGAAGAGGCCTGCATGGTGTTGGAAAAGGTGAGTTGCGTTAATTTCACAGAGAAGTGATCTGTATTGGTGCAGGCTAAAGCCAGGGTTCTTGGACTGCCTAGTGTCTATTTCCCATTCAGTATCAGAGTGCTTGGGGGTTAGGAGTAGGTTTTAGCTGGATGACTGTGTGGCTCATACATGGCTTTAAATGGACTGGGGCTAGCCAGGGCTCAGCCTCTGCGTGGTCCCTAATATTCCCCTGAACAGTTGACTCTGCTGGGGCTTTAAGACCTGATTTTAAGTGTTCAAAATGTTTCTGATAGGAATTGTAATGACAGTCCTTTTCCCTGATAGATGGCTCTATTGCCATGTTTAGAATCACATCACCAGTTTTAGACAGTTGGAGTTGGATTATTTGTTTTATAATAACACTCTCAAGGGAAATTATAACCAGGAGAACACACAGTTGATTTTTGCAAGATGTTAGTAAATTGAAGTCTTGTCATTAGAATGATTTAATAAAATTAAGTAATAAAAAACGAATTGTGGCTTTCATTAAAAAGAATTGAGGGACTGGAACTTGCAATGACCAATTTTTATTTTATTTTTATTTTCTGTTTAAATAATTTGCATTGTTAACTACATCATTACAAATGTAAATTAACAGCATATATTAATTGCATATCATTACATTGGAAATAACATTTTAGCAAATAATTAAACAGTTCAGTAGGCAATACACAGAACAAGTGTGACTGACAGGACAAACAAGACATGGGAGGGCGAAGTGGGGTAAGTTCATACCTTTTAACAAAGCAGAGCAACAATGTATTTATTTATTCTAAATTGTTGATGTATTGGTTAAATTATATTCCATTTAAAATTAAACTTATCAAAGTTATTAGTAGAAAAAGCATAACATTTTTCAATGCGATGAAGTGAGCAAATATGGTTCCAGCATGCAGTAAAGGAATGTTTGCTGGCGTCTTTCCAATTAGAAGTGATTATACAAAAAGTTATACAAACAAAAACATTAAAATAAGCTAGAAGATACAATCATTTGCACCTAAGGGTTTAAAATGGGCCCTATCATTAAATTAGACAATGACAAAAGTTATTGAAAGTGGAAAATAATTTGTAAGTATTCCCAAATTTTAGACCAGAAAGCATGAACAAATTTACAATCATAAATTAAATGTAAGAAGTCAGCATTTGGGGTTTGGCATGAGTAACAATTACTGGAAGAATGATTTGACAGCTCAGCAATTCTTACAGGCATTAAAAAAGTATGATGTAATGTGAAGTCTGATTTAAATTGGCAGCCACAGAAGTGGAACAATACTGTTTCCAAAAATTGGTCCATATATCTAGAGAGGGTTGAAAGTTCCAAACTAACTCAATTGTCTGATGATGATAGCATTGAACAAGCGCTTGCTTTCAGTTTCATTCAAGTAGGAATATACCTTAGTGTCTTTGGTGGAAGGCTTATTTAACATTAGGGTTAATAGAGGTGAAGGGGATTTTTGAGTTAAGGATGAAAATGACTTGGAGATAGACTTGATAAGTGAATGATGATAATTTAGATCAGAATCAATAACATTGTCTTGATGACATAATTGCACGAAAGGAATGGGTACATAGTTGTGAAATAAACATTTTACTTGTTTAATACCGGAAGAATACCATCTGTTAAAAATAATGGGGTTAACCTTACTAAAAATCGATTTGTTAAACCAGAAGTAAATACTGTCAGAATCAGTTTGAGAGAATGAGTTAGTGGGAAGTTTGACCCAGATATGTTTGAGAAAGTGTAAGGAGGGGTAGGAAGTAATATTTGTCCAAGAAGAGTTGAGAAGAAAATGAGAAAGAGAAAGCAGTGCTATTAAATTGGTTTCAATATGAATCCACATGGGGGCATTTAATAGTTGATTCTCATAGCAAAAAAACTGAGCAGCTTGTTTACGGGCGAATGCTCGAGGACACACTAAGAAATCTGGAAACTTCACAGGACTAAGCATCATTTTGATGGAGTCAAGACACCCTCACCAGGATAAGAATAATGTTGACCATTTAGACACCAAATCCTTCGTTTTTTCTAGCAAAAGATTAGTATTGTGAGTGTTGGTTGTCTGAATATCCTTTGAGAAGTGTAGACCAAGATACTTTATAAAAGAGGATTGCCAAGTCATTCCAAATAATGCAGTATTAGCTAATGTGCAAGCATTGGTAACTGGCATAATTTCAGATCTATCATGATTTACTTTATATCTGGACACTAGTGAAAATAGTGGACATTACATTTTGAATGAAGGGTTAGATAGGTATAGTAGTATATCATCTGCATATGCAGAACTTTTGACTTCTACATTACCTAAAAGAATGCCCGCTATGTTCTTGTTTGATCTAATATTCTGTAAAAGAGGTTCAAGGGAAAGGTTAAAAAGTAAAGGCGAAAGAGGGCGATCTTGACATGTACCTCTGGTTATGCAGAATGATTGGGAAAGAGAGTTATTAACTAGAATCCTAGTAGATGATGTAGAATGAAGGATTCAAACGAGGTTCATGAATTAAGGAGTAAAACCATGCAATTTTTAGTACTCAAACATAAACAACCAGGGAACTCGATCAAATGCTTTTTCAGCATCCAATGTGATGAGAGCTAAAGGGTCTTTTGATTTCTGGGAGTGGGACAAGATTTTAAAGAGTAGTCTCGGGTTGAAGGATGCAAAACGATATGTGATAAATCTGGATTGATCAGTGTGAATATGTTGGGGGAGAAAGGTTTTTAATCTTTTAGTCCGTTATGAGAGGATTATCTCAGCTGCAGGTCTTTGCGACCATCTTGATGCCGCTCGGCCACGCCCTCCCGATTTGACTTTTGTTTTAATAGAGATTTTAGGTATGTACCGTGCCACTCAAATTGTAATAAATGTAATATTATAGTTAAAGCCTTCAAATAAAGGTGCATTGTTTTTTTTAAAAAAAAATAGTTAGATATACACTTAAGGCACAAGATCAAATATCTACCTCTTTTTGTAATTAGGTATTTGTTGGTTAAGTGAAATGATCAAACATTTGCCATCTATTTAGCTACACAGTGTTTGGGAAATGTGATAAGGGTTTTGTTGGATGAGTGCAGGGATATTTGAGGGATGTGGTTAAATTAGAGTGGTGTAAACATTTTCCAGGGATATGCAGAATCGGCCAAACATAGCTAGGCAGTCTGAGCCAACCAAGGAGATTTCAGGTGGTGGGGTTTTCCCAATGAGATTTCTTTTAAATAGTGGTTTAAAATGGTGTAGTGTACAGCATATTTTCTGTGAAAATTGTGTAAAAAGCCACACAATTTGCAACCCATTTGTAGGGTAACATATGAAACCAAGCCAATGGATGCCAAGGCACCAACAGTGTGAAGGACCATTTTCCTGAGCATTGTCCAACATATTTTCATGTTGCCTTTGCCCACAATATATTCCAGTTCACTGCCAGTGTAAAAACCATGTTCAAGGTGGCAATGCCCATCCATGTCCATCCTGGCTGCACTAATATATGCCAGTATACCCACATAGCAGCATGCTCATTCTTGCTTTCTCCACAGTTTCAGTATTACATACCATGCACCTATCAGAAAACAGTCCATACTTGCTGCCCCAAGGTAGGTCAGTATAGCCGCTCAATAACACTCATCATATGGGTATTGCCCATAGGGCCAGTAAAAATTCCATGCACCATCAGAAAACATGTCCATACTGCTGTGCCAATGTTTTGCCAGTATAGCCCCTTAAGAACTCCCACTGTATTGGCTATGCCAATAATGCCAGTACATATGCTATGCCCACTGTACTAAAACATATCCATGCTGCTTGCACCATTGTAGCCCCCACATCCCCAATATAGCCACATAGGAACATGCTCATGTTTGCTTTCCCCATAATTGCAGAATAAAATGCCATGCCACTGTCAGGAAACATGTCCATGCTGGCTGAACCAATGTAGGACAGTATGACTACATAATAACACCCATTATCTTGGCATTGCCCATGAAGCCAGTAAAATGCCATGATACTATCAGAAAATATGTCCACACTAATGCGGGATAGGATGGCCACATAATAACACTCATTATGTTGGCTGTGTTCATAGTGCCAGTAAAAATGCTACGTCATTATCAGAAAACATGTCCACATTGTTGCACCAAGGTAGGCCAGTATGGCCAGGTAAGTACAATCATCATTTTGGCTTTGCCCGTAATGACAGTCAAAATTCTATACCCACTGTAAGAAAAGATGAGCATGCTGCCTGCACCAATGAACATCAACCCCACATAAGAATAATCATCATTTTGACTTTGCTCATAATGCCAGTAAAAATATCATGACACTGTAAGAAACATGACCAGGCTGTCTGCACCAATTACAGCCAGTATAGTGACTTAGGAACACTGATAATATTGGCTTTGCCAATAATCCAGTAAAAATGCCATGCCACTGTAAGACAATATATGCATGCTGCCTGCACCAATGTAGCCAGTCACATCCTTATGTAAGAACACTCAGCATGTTGGCGTTGTTGAGAGTACAGTCTGCTCAAAAGTCCTCTTATTTGAACCTAAGGACAAAGACTTCCAAGAAAAGAGCATGCCTTTTCCATCAACTATCCCAGAGAAATAATTAGGATGACCTGCATGAAGCCTACAGCAATCTGAGACCACTGGTACCCAGGAACTTGCTCACTGGAGGAGACAGAACCATGCAAGTGCTTGCTAGAAAACTTGCTAGCTGGGAAGCGTAGAACAAAGGATTACATTGCCCTTGAAGACCCTGGATGGGATGACCCAAAAACCAGAAGTCAAGACAGAGCCCTGGACCCAGTTTTCCAGCTCTGCTCCATTTTCGACCATCTCAAGGTGCTTTATAAGTCGCTGCAAGCATCCAGAGCTGCCTTTGGCATTTGCCGCTTGTCAATCCACTATAGAGTTGTTAAGTCACTGACTGGTCAAATCCCCTGCATGTGTATCGCCGTTTTAGAGAAGATTGGCACTGAAGAACTGCATTGCATTGTTCGACCTCTTTGAGCCAACTGGGTCGATTTGAGACACTGACTCAACCCATTGCCTGCTTGTTCTTCACCAGACTCAAGCCAACTGGATTCTCTCAATGTTGCGATCCATTGGGAACAACCAACCCGAAACATCTTGAAACTGCCTCGATCCATTGTAAAGTGTCTAGAACCCTGGCTCGATGATGTTCAGCCCCAATAACAAGCATTGAAAGGTATTTAAAGTGGTTCGGTCCCCCTGCCCTGCCTCTATTTACTCTAGTGACTACTAAGACCCCAGTCTGCGGTTTTTCAAAGATATCGTCACTGAACTTGACATTACTGCTGAAAATATCACCTGTGCACCTCTGTCTTTAGACCAAGAGTGCCCTCTTCCAGTACAAACTCTACATGATATGTATCTTCTCTTTCAGGGGTGAATTATAATGTTGTAAATGAGTACCTTTGTAATTGTGCTTAACTAAAGTACCCTATTTGTATAAGACCTTGGTTTGGCATTCTTTTATTATGGTACCTGCACTATTGTTCTCTAGGCTGCTTCTGTGCTAGCTCACCCCCATTCTGAAGAGTATAGCCTGCCCTATGCCCACACTCCCTTAAAGAGGCAAAGGAGGGGTACCTGTCAGGCTGTCTGTGTTTTACATTCATGATTGAGATCACTGCTGGTTTAGTTGCAGAGTGGGACTGGGTAGGAGTTTTATTCACTACTCATCCCTGTACTCCTGCAGTAGTCATTGTGTAACAAATACCAGCATTCTTTGCATTTGCATTCACAAAGAATATAAATATTGTTTAATTATGTTCTTTTCGAATGCAAAGATTACATTTTCATTATCTAATGCAAACCATTCATTTATTTGTATGCTTCCCAAAAATGTGGACTCTGGCGCCCACTATGTGTGAGCCGCTCTTGCGTAACATGCCAATGGTGAGTGTTGTCGGTGCATGAAGCACATGTCAATTAGAATAAAATGACTAGCACCTTAGCGATGCAGTCGGGTCACTGAGTATGGGCGGCGTCTTTTGTTTTGTGCTCTGTCCCTGTCCAGTCGGGCACCAACAAGTAGATCTGTCAGAAATGCAATTTAATTCTTTTTTGCTCTGGTACATAAACTTTTGAATTTCGCTTTAATAATGCAGGACAACAGGAACCAGAGTGGCCCAATATATTCATTACACAGATTCCTAGTCTTCCCTGACACAGGCCTTACACACATAGGGCCCCACTTCCCCGGACAGAATCTCCCAATTACCCATCCTAACGGCATGATGGGAGATAGGGTTTGTCTTTCCGTAATCCCTTCTCCCGGTTGTTGCCACTCTCTTTTTTAAATAAAAGGCTCCTCCCTCCTTGCCGCCAGCATGTGCAATACCTATCAGCCTGAGATAGGGGAGGGAGGGAACTGGGACTGTGATGAGGAAGACTATGGCCCTCGTTATGAGTTCTGCTGTATTTAAGCGCTAACTCCATCAAGACATAATTAGCATTACCACCGTGTTGATCAGCAGAGTTACTGCTGAATTACAACTTGGCGGATGTGTGTGCATAGCCCACTTGACGGTAAAGTTAATTCCGCCTAGCAGAGTTAACGAAACCTGACCCAACTTCGGAATTTCCATTGATATTCTGCGGAATTACCATTGTGTCCTTCCTCGGAATTTCGATCATCGGAATTTCTTTTGTCTGAATTACCACCAATGTTAATTCCGTTATCGGAAGTATGTCATGGCTTATAAAGGAAGCAATGCAGCAGCCATTTTGAAAATCACAATCCATCAAAAACCAGCAAAACGGACTTCCATCCAGGACTACTGACAAGTGGAATCATGTCAGGGGAAAGGGGAAATCAAGGGTGCCAGATATGACAATGTGGAAACCTAAACATACCTAGCAAGATCTCACCGTATTGGCTGAGCATGTGGTGGCACACTCGGATGAGTTGTATGGAAATCAACACCAGCAGACCCCCCCAGAAGCGCAAAAACGCAATATGGGCAGACATTCGGGACAAGGTGGTGGCCATAGGAAATGTCCAACGTGATGAGATGGACATGGAAAAGCTTTGGAACGACCGCAAGGCCAGGGTATGGAGCCTGATTGCAATACAACGCAGGGAGACAGCTGCCACTGAAGGCGGCACTGTAAAACCACTCCTGCTCACACCCTGGAAGGAGGTGGTCGCCGGCATCATCCACATGGTAGACATCGAGGGCGTGGGCACTGCAGAGTTTTGATCTAGCGGCCAGGCAGCATCTGGTGAGTACCTGTGTGAAATGTGCATCCATACCTGGACACCCCTGCATGCATGCCGCAAAAAATATAAATCCATCAAGTGACATGATCCCCCGCCAAAATACCCAATCCATTCAAGGTCAGAGTCCACAGTGATTCCAGTCAGCAAAGCAATGACCCCGATACAAGGAAGCCAGGCAGGTCGTGGAGGGGATGACATCCAACTATCACCATTGCGAAGGCTCAATGCACACCCACAGCGCACAGCACAACCCCCTCTTGAAATATGGTGACCACGCATGCACATGCAACACATAAAATATGCAACCATTTGACAATAGCATGTGCATGAATGTTAGACACACAGCCCATGAGCAGCAATATGCCATGGGGACACTCATTGCACACTTCATGTCCGTCATCACATCCATCTGACTCACACCCAACTCAATGCAGTGCAATCACCTTACTGCTGTACCACAATCAAATCCTCAACAGTCCCGGCGCACATCTGGACAGGACACCCTGTTGGTCAACCCATACCAGGGTTGCACATCCATAGTAAGCACTGCACTCTACATCTGTCACCTGGTTGCCCCTACCCAATACATGGTCCCAAAACAGTGTGAGACACATGATGCATTCGCCCCGCCCCCGGAGGAACAATGCACGGTGCTGAAATTGTACTAGTGAAAATCAATGTTGATCGCCATGCACCTCATCAACAATGTGTTAATGAACATCTGAATTATAACCAAACAGGCACCCAAGACACCCAGGAACAGACTGTTGTTGTGGGACCCTCAAGGACACCAGCACCAACCAGCGCCTGGAAGCACCCACTGCCAGTCAGTTCTGTGACTGGGATAGTGCCACTCAAAAAAAGGCACCTTGTGAGTACTCAATCTACAGGCCCAACGGGCATTGGGAAGGACACAGCCATTGTGCATCGACAGGACACCATCACAAAACAGCACCACCGGGCAACACACAACCACAGCTGGGACGACTGTGGCCCCTCATGTGAGACACAGTGTTGATGACAGGACACAATCCCAGCAGGCCAGAGCTGGCACGGCAGGTGTGCTGTCAAACTATGCATCCCCCGCTTCAAGTCCATCATATTCCCCTGCCAGCTAGTTCTCCCCAGAATCCTCTCACCTGCGTAGCCTCTCCCCATTGCACACGCTCCCTTCCAATCGGGAATTACGCTGTGCACTCCAGTACCGTCATGAGTCCTCCTGCGACGGCCAGGCTGAGGCAGGTCGCCATTCACCCCGTCCACTGTAGCAGGCCCACCATGGCAGTGGCCATTCACCCCAGCCATTGCCTGGCCACACAATGCAGGTCATCTGGGACCATCTTGGCAGAATGGAGCAGAGGCAGGCTGAGATGCACTCCACGGCCCAGGAACAATTGGGTCATTCTGAGGCCATGCAGGACTATATCCAGGGGGAATCCAGGTGGTTGTCCAAATCCGTTGACATGCTGTGCATGAGCACAGAGCGCAGCAATGCAAGCCAGTGTCTGATGAGCCAGAGGGTGCGTGAACTTGCTGAACAGTTCACATCCTCCCATGAGGCCATGGCCAGGGCCATCCACCTCACCATGGAACATGTCCTTGGAGCCACACAGGGGAGTTCACAATCCACTGCCCCCACTGAGGGTTCATTAGCGGGCACCGCACACAGGCGCTCACAGCCCCGTGCAACACATGACGCAATAGCTGCTGACAAGGGGGACAAAAGGTTGTGCTAGTGGGTTCATGTCCAGGGGCTAGGTTGTGGGGTGGGAGGTGGAGTTGGGGATCAGGGTATGGGGTGGGAGGTGGAGTTGGGGATCAGGGTATGTCGGGTTCTGAATAAATCTCTGTTTGAAGTTATTGTTCGTGTAAGGTATTTATTCAATGGTTGAGTAAGTTGTGTATTCAGTGACTCATCGTTGCCCTCAGTGTCCCATAAGTGCTTAATCAAGGGCAAGTGTCCCTGAGGTTCTTGCGGACCGTCTGTCTTTCCATCACATCCCGACGTATGTCCTGTGCTGACTTGTTTACATCTTCAGAGACATCCTCATCTGAGCTAGGGTGTGATTGGGCCTCACCTGTGGCATGTTAATGTGCCTTCAAGTGCACAAGTAGTGCATCATTGCAGTGATGAATACTATCTTGGCTATTTCATCTGGTTTGCACATGAGGGCACCACCTGTGGGGCGTAGGCACCTGAATCTGTCTTGCTTTCAGAAATCGAAATATGCACTCAATGCATGGCATTGTCCTCCTCTGCGCATCACTGTAGGCTTCCTACTGTGGTTTGCCAGGGGTCCTCACATGCATCCTCAGCCATGGTGGCTGTGGATGGCCAGCTTCCCATGCAAGACATGAATGGACTGTGTGAGGTTGATGTGACTCTTCAAACATGATACAAGTGCAGTCAGTCAAATTGCAGGATTCAGCAGTAATCAAGGATTTGTCAGTGTCATGTCATCTGCAACACACTTTTCAGTTATGGTGTTGCAGTACATTTTTACTATGGTTGTGGCAGGTGGCCTGAATGCGTTGAGCTGCCTTGCATGGCAGGATACCCTGTGTCATCACATGAGTATTGTCTGTGTACCGGGTGGGTCAGTCAGTGTACTAGGTCTGTTCTGTGCACTTCTGTTGTTGCATCATCGGACTTGTAGTTGTTACACTTTGCTGAACATCATGTACCCCAGGTGTGCGACAGTGGTCCTGTGCATCAGGTATACCTATTTCTTACCCACAAGCCAGGTGAGCTGTCCTCTGTCTCTCTGCTTGAACGCTGGCAGGGTGCTTTTCATCTGTTCATGGCATCATGTGTGGCTCCAGGGTGTCGTGTACTGCAGTGGGTGATTGTGAGGTCAGTGTCACATGGCATTTGCACATTAACTGGTTCCTGTATGCCTGCTCAGTTGCCTTGGGGGTAGGGTGGGGGTAACAATGCCACATGTGTGCCATCCAATGCCGCTATGGTATCGGTCAGATGGGCAATGTAGTTGAAACATGACTTTGCTGCATGCACGTGCACCTGGGTGATGTGCATGCCTCATTAGCGCATCCATGCCTTGGTCCAGCAGCTTAGCAAATATGGGCTGTGACATACCATGCAGTGTACCCATGGTGTGCTGTGATTCACCCATGGAACAGAAATGTAGGAACGATGCCAACTTCTGCATGGTGGGGGTGGCAGTTCTGATTCCAACGGCACTCTGGAGATCGGCCTGGATTAGGGTGAGCAGGTCTGTGATTGTCGGGTGGTCCAACCGGTAGAGGGCCACTGATTGACTAACCGTCGGTGTCCATGGGGGTGGCGGACACGTGGTATGGGTGCCCCCTACTCCATGCATCTCCTGTTCCTTTGTGGTGCCTGCCTGCTTTCCCTGCTGGGATCCTGAATGCTGCTGTAGCTGTATGCGCTGTAGGGGTAGTGGTGCCTATAATGAACGTCTCCTTGTAGCTGCATGTTGCCTAGATGTGTGTTGGGTGAGGGTGTGGCCCTTACATAATCCTCCTGAGGTGATCTGGTGCACCTGCGCCTTGATTTAAATGACCTGTTTGCATTTACCTCTGCCATATTGGTGAAGTATAGCCTCTGTTTTTTTGTCTGCAATTCCTCCAGTTTTTGGAGGCCATTCCAGCGATTCCCAACTTGTAAATTGATGGAAATAGGCTGATTCTTTTGGAGAGGTATTTCCGCAGCGGCCTTGGCCCTGGGATGATTCTGCCAATTGTTGGACGATTTACCACTGGAGAAAATTCCACACGAGAAATATCTGCCGGTGGAATTAACGCCAATTTTCTGTGACTCAGAATTTGACGTAGCAGCAAAGTTGGCAGTAATGGAAATGCCTCCAATTTTACTGCTTACCACCAAACTCGTAAAATTAGGCGCAATGACTATGTAATGAAGATTACCAGTAAGTACACAGGCCATTACCTCTTGTTCATCTTCCTCATCACAGTCCTTAAACACATGAGGATGTATCAGGCTACACCTGTGAACACAAAATGTGCGTCCACTCGCACTACTGTGTCACCTGTACTGAGCTTTTAATGCTCAAGGGATGATAACACAACAGATTCAAAATCCCCTGGGCATCCCGCCTTACCCAACTGCTTATGTTTCATGAATGTGTTTGGAGTTGGCCAGGTAGGTGCACAACAAATGTCTGGTATGAAAGCCCCCTGAATTCAGCCCATGAGCACCCCCGCCTCCCGAGTTCCTCTAACCAGAACCAGATTCCAGATTGTGCAGTGGCTCCTCCGAATTCTCATATGCAATGGAAATTGCAAGCTTGATCTGTCAGGTTCACATTCCTTGGCCGTTTCTGGTCCAGAAGAAATTTTCGGGAAGGAATGCAAATACTCTGCTAGAACAAACTGGCTCCACACACACACCCTCTGTAATTAGTATAATGCACAATGTGTTTATTATTGCAGGAGCTTTAATAGCTAAAATTTGCAAAGAGAAATTTGCAATGTTAAACATACCCTTTACATTCCAAAAGCTGGAAATAACTTGATGGCCGATAACTCAGTGTTACCCAAATGGACAAGAAGGCGTCAGGTAACTCCTATCACTGTAACCCAAATAACACCTATGCTTATTGTATGTAACCTTCTGCTCTCCATCCTCCAACAGGCTCACTGGCCAAACAGTGCCCATTCATTCAAAGCAGATGGGGGAAAGCTTCTCCATGTCAAACCAAAGGAGCAAAGATACAGTTACTATACAGGTTCAAAGCTGAATGTTGTGTTTAAGGACTTAGGCGATCAGAGATGGCAACTTATTGGGAAAGCACAGCACCTTTGTGATCATTCCCATTAGCTTGAACAGCTTCATGTGGCCTGGTGGCTGGGAAGGCCTGTTCTGCACAATCCCTAGCTAGCTACCTTTCATGTTAGCATGCACTAAGTTGCACAAGCCAATTACTTTCAGGCGAGGCTGCAACATAATATTTATTACATTTAGAGGTGGTCCTAGGTGAACCCACTAGATATAGCGATCCAATAACCAGACCAACCCCTATGGATTACATATAAAGTTTTCCTTGACTGACCAATACTCTTCCCTGATAGGATTTTGGGGAAAATAACTTGTTTTTTATGATGTCTCTAGCCTTTAAAATGGTGGAACCCACGTACGGAAGATGAGAGCTCTGGGAACGACATGTTTTATAGTGATCCCTGTAATTTTTGGTTGATAATAAAGACAGTAAACTTTGCCCTATGGTAAAGTCTTTCATCCTTGCAGCAGGGAATTTTGTTGATACTTTCTGGTAATCGGGGTGACTGCTAAGAGTGCCTCTGCCAATCCTTTACAAATCCTTACCTTTTCTTTACTCAGGTTTACCGGGAAAGAGTGCAGGTACCCTACGAGTGCAGTTGTGCCAGGGTCTGTGGTGACAGTGGGGAAATATTCTATTGGGTCTCAGTATTGTTATGTCCTGCGTTGTGCCGGAGGCCCAGCACGAGGGGCTGGCTCCGGTCCAAGAAGGCTGCATGGCCTGGGCGCGGCCTTGGCAGGGGAGCGCAAAGAAACACACACAGACGCTGGCTCAGCTTCGCCCGGAACTGCCTCCCACTCAGGGGGCGGGGCTTTTATTAACATGCCCTACGTCACCGCGCTGCGGGACGTAGGGCGGATATAACATTCCTCCTTTATTTCAACATGACCTAAACAACATAAACGTAAACCGCATGCTCAACTATAACACTTCTGCCACTGCTGGGGAGATTAGCATACATAGTCATTCAGCCTCGCAGGCGGCCTCGTGGCCTTTCTCAGGCTGTACCGCTTCGCTTGGGGGCTGTCCCCGCTCGGCTCGTCAGTCTGCTCACCTTCAGTACATGTGTCCTCACTGCTGGGTAGTCTCGGTGATTGCCAGCTGCAATCCCCCGCAGATCCTTCCTGGGGGTCTTGCACCGGCACGTCGCTGCTTTGTTGCTCGTTGTCGTCGTGGTGCCCTTCGCCATCCGTCCAGAGGTGCTGGGGCACGGGCTTGAACCAGGAGGCGTTCCTTGTTACTTCCCGACCTCCCCGTGTGACCGTTATCATGGTCCCACGCCGGTTGCTGATAGTCCATGGCAGTTCGTCATACCTGGTGTCCATCTTGGATTTTGTGGGGTTTCGCAACATGATGACTTGGTCGCCCACTCTGTGGTTCGAGGGCCTTGCTCTTCTCTTGGCGCTCATGTGAGCATTGGCACGTGTTCTCCTCGTTTCCACACGTGCATGGTCGATGTCGTCAGGGGTTCTGCTTGGATGATGGGGAATCGACGAGTTGATGACAGTTCCGAACATAAGGTCAGCGGGTGGTATGCCCGTGGTGCTGTGGGGGGTGACACGATAGTTCCTTAGGAAACGGAACAGGTCGATCCTCCATGGGCTGCCGTTTGCCTTAGATACTCGGAGTACCTTGTTGATAGTTCTCATGAAACGCTCGACGTCCCCATTAGCTTGCGGCCACCTTGGCATGATATGGTGGTATTTGATGCCCAGTTCCTGTAGGTATGACCTGAATTCCTCCCCTGTGAATGGGGGTCCATTGTCACTCTTAATGGTCGTGGGCAGACCATGGGTGGCAAACATCTTTTCTATCACCGGGATGACCACTTCCGCGGCGGTGGACTCCAGTATCTCGACCTCTGGATATCGTGAGTGGTCATCGATTGCCACCAGTAGATGTAGCCCCTCTCTGATTTTGCAAAAGTCAATGCTGATCACTTCCCATCGTGCCCGGCCACGCTCGGCCGATAGGATCGGTTCTGGGTCAGGGGGTCCACTCGTTATTTGGCAGGGTAGACATGTGTTCACTAAGTCCTCCACTCGATCGTCAATGTGAGGGAACCAAACCCTGTGTCGGATCCGTGCCTTTGTCCTTGCAAGCCCTTGGTGTCCTTCATGCGCTAGGGCAACTATCCTGTCTTGCAGCCTTGGGGGTATGATGATGCGGTCACCCCTTAGCAGGAGCCCTTCCTCAGTGATCGAGAGGTCTTGTCGAACCGTGAACATGCCTGCTAGGAACGCCTTGGCCCCCTCGGTTCTATTGCGTGTATGCGACATGAAGTCTTTCCAGTTGCCTGACAAGATGGCATCCTTTACCAGATCGCAACATGGGTCATTCTGGGTTTCTGTCGTAATGTCCTCGATGTTTATCGCTCTGGGCCTCATGGTGTGGACCACTTGACAGATGTGCTCCTCCGTTTCTTCGGCGACTAACACTTCCTGCTGGGTGGCTGGTCGTGGGTGTCTCGACAGGAAGTCCGCGGGGTTGCCGCTGCCCGGTTGGTAGACAAGTTCGAAATCATATTGCTGGAGGTGTAGCAGCCACTTGGTGATTCTGGCTGGTGGGTGTGCCGATGACCCAATGAAGATTGGTAGCAGGGGCTTGTGGTCGGTGATCGCCGTGAACTTGCGCCCATATAGGTACATGTGGAAATGTCGACATCCCCATAGAACGGCAATTGCCTCCTTCTCTATGTGGGAGTACCTTTGTTCCGTTGCAGTGAGTGCCCTGGATGCATAAGCAATCGACCTTTTTGTACCCTCTTTCGTGACCTGCATCAAGATTGCTCCGAGTCCGACTGGGCTGGCATCCACAAATAGTTCTGTCGGGAGGTCCGTGTCGTAGTAGGCCATCCTGGTGTCCGTTGACAGGGAGTCTTTTATGTTCTCAAATGCCTCCTGGCATTCGGGTCCCCAGTCCCACTTGGTGCTGGCCTTTGTTAGCTCCCTCAGTGGTTCGGATAGTGTTGCTAAGTTCCGAATGAATCTGCCACAGTAGGTGGCCATACCCAGGAAACTGCGCACCTCGGTGGGAGTCATGGGGGGGCTGGCAGCTTGTATGTCCACCACTTTCTGGGGATCAGGCGATATGCCGGTGCGGTCGAACCGGTATCCAAAAAACGTAATTTCTGGTTTTAGGAATTCGCACTTTTCTCGATGGATTGTGAGTCCGGCGCTTTCCAACCTGCCCAGTAGTGCTTTCAGTCTCACGATGTGTTCCTTGATGTCCGGTGCATGTATCAGGATGTCATCGCTCACGTTCAGTACCCCTGGTATGCCTCTGATGACCTCCTGGATGGTTTTTTGAAAAACCTCCGCGGCCGACGATATGCCGAAACTCAGGCGCTTGTACCTCCTCAGGCCCAAATGGGTTGAGAACGTGGTGATGTAGCGCGATTCTCTGTGTAGCTTCAGCTGGTGGTACCCCGCCTTTAGGTCTACCTTCGAGAACACACACGATCCCGTGAGGTCAGTGATGATTTCATCGATTGTCGGCGTTATGTGTCGCTCTCTCTTTATGGCTGCATTGGGCAGGCGCATGTCAATGCAGATCCGAACTTTCCCTGGCTGTTTGGGCTTCCGGGTGACCACCATCGGGGAAACCCACGGTGTTGGTCCCGTGACTTCTTCGATAATACCAGCGGCTTCGAGTGACCTTAACTCCTTCTCGACTTGTTCCCTCATGTGGAAAGGTGTCCGTCGGTGCCTTACTGCGCGTGGTTGCACTGACTGATCAATATGTAGTTTGATGGTCTTTCCTTTGAGACAGCCTATCCCCCTCTGTAGCATGGGGTGCTGCCTGAGAAAGTTCTCGACCTCGGATGTGTCGTCAACGTGGCATATGAATTTTACCACGCCCAGGTCTTCAGCCACATCTCCGCTCAACAGGCTTTCAATTCCCGCCTTGACGACGTAGATCTTCGACCACAACTTCTGTTCACCATGCTCAAGCGTGGTGCGGAACCTCCCGATGACTGGTAGAGGTTTTCGACTGCCGTAGGCAAATAGTCGAGTGTCTGTGGATTTTAGCTCGGGTCGTGGAGAGAGGGTTCGGAAAACGGTGGTTGGCATGACGTTTACCGACGCCCCCGTGTCGATGGTCATTTGTATGTCCTGGCCTTGTATGTTGACCATGCATTTTCGTCGCCTGGCGGTTCTTTTCGACTGGGCTGGCCCTTGGTTTAGTGTCGATACTAAGTATACCTTTCGGCCCTTTCCTTCGTTCTCCGTGCCTGCTGTTTGTCGTAGGGCTGAGAGATCATCTCCTTCTTCTTCCGTCGAGGAGTTGACTACCGCTACCCTCCTCGCGCTGGCTTGTTTCTTTTTCTTCGATGACCCTTTCTCCTGGGATCCTTGTGGGGGCTGCAACGGCGTACTCGCGGATCTGCACACTTTTGCGTAGTGATCCTTCCGGCCACATGCTCCACACGTGGTGCCTTGCGCCGGGCAATTTCGCCTTCCGTGCCTTTGGCCACCACACCATCCACATTCAGTTGGTCCTGGTGCTCGAGGCTGCCACCTGTTCTGGGTGTAACCGCTGCCATATTCGCTCCTCGTTGATTGTCTGTCCGAGATTTGAGCCACCAATGCTGTGGACAGTGACGGCTGGAGTTTTTGTAGGGTCACTTCCATGTTTGCGGCCCTGGAGTGGGCAAGCTCCCTTTGTCGGCCCAGTTCCAGGATGCGCTGTAGAGGGATACCCTTCTCACTGAGCACGAGACGCCTCAGCTTCTCCGAGTGAATTCCATTTATGATTTGCCTCCTAATCTCCCTTTCAGTGTTCGTAAACTCACACGACATGGCCAGCTTCCTCAGCCTCGTGTGGTAGGCGTCGAGGGTCTCGTCGGTGGCCTGGATGGTCGTGCAGAAGATGAAGGTTTCATAGTCTGGATTCAATTGCGGGAGAAAATGTGCTGTCAGAGCGTCCTTCGCGCTCTGGTATGCATCTTGGCCGTCGTCCACCTCCAGGGAGTTAAAGATGCGCAGCACCTCGTTGCCCACACTAAGGAGTAGATGAGCCTTCATTTTTCTGGATGACGTGACGTCCTTACATTCCATGGCCATCTCGAACTTCTGTAGCCATAGCTGCCATCTGGGCCCACTGGACGATGGGTCCGTGAATGGGTCGAATGGTTGGATCAACGTCGACGAACTTCCCTGCGTGCGAGGCGGTGGTGACGCCATGGACAGGTTTGCCGCCATTCTGGACGGTGTGGAAGGTCCAGGGGTAGATAGCCCAGTCGCCATGGTGATGCGTGCGCTCAGTCGCCGAGTGTCTGCCTTTCAGGTTCGTGCGTGCCCTGTGGTGATGCAGCGTCCTACCGGCACATGTGCTCCGATAGATTGGTGCAGGAGACGACGTGCTGGTGGTGCCTGGGACGACACGTGAAAAAAACTTTTTTTTTTTTTTTCACCCTGCGAGGATGAGGTGTGGAAAAAGGGGATGAAAAGAGAAAAAAAAAAATTTTTTTTTTTTTTTTTTTTTTGGGGGTGGGGGTCACGTGGTCGTGAGGCCCCCACCGGGTGTCCAAAAATTTGTACGGAGCGACCGTGTGGTCTCTGGAGCGCGTGGATGCTCGCTCACTTCCTCGTCGCCATTGTTATGTCCTGCGTTGTGCCGGAGGCCCAGCACGAGGGGCTGGCTCCGGTCCAAGAAGGCCGCATGGCCTGGGCGCGGCCTTGGCAGGGGAGCGCAAAGAAACACACACACACGCTGGCTCAGCTTCGCCCGGAACTGCCTCCCACTCAGGGGGCGGGGCTTTTATTAACATGCCCTACGTCACCGCGCTGCGGGACGTAGGGCGGATATAACAAGTATATTTATTCCTTATATCGTTCCTCCTATAGACACATGGGAAAGGAAGCCAGTAAGTGATAGCATCGGAGGCCACAAACTGTGGATAAGGTCTTTTGTGATAAACCCAGTGTTGTCCCCATGAAGTGCCCACCCATGTAGCTTGGTAGGCTGTAAAATCTGGTGACGTGCAGCCTTGTCGAGTGAGAACCTTACAGATATGGCAGTGATACGTAATTTTGCTTTGATGGATGTTAAAGTTGTCTGGAAGTGCAAATTCTCATCTATTGTATTTGGTTATTGTGTGAAATTGGTGTTTCCTGTACATATTGCGAGCTTTGCTGTGTCATCTGAAGGAACTTGTGTGTCTATAGTTCTCCTTTCCGCCCCCACCCCCTCCTCCAAGCTGGCAGAAATTCCCAGAATGGTCGGTCCTTGGGGACTGCAAGGAGTGGTAACTTTTCTGGAGCCTTTGCTGAGGCACCTTTCACAATCACAATAACATTCATGCAATGACCGCTTTGCTAATGCGTGCCTAGGTCGATAATTATTGGGTAATAATGTGGAGAAGATGCAATATATGCCGCACCTAGTGCTGCACAGGTATAACCTTCTGTGGGGACATGGTGTATGCAGTGCTTACGAGGAAAGTTTAAAGTAGTCACATCAATTTTATCGCTGCTTTCTATCTGTGGGTGGGCACAGTTGCATGGTCTCCCTTCCGGCCAATGTGCTGCTATCAACTCTCTGACAGCTTCGAAACTTGTGGCTTGTTCTAATACGTCTAGTGGGGACTGCTGTTCTCCAATGTTCATCTATCTTTTGCTTCTCAGGTTGTAATGAGAAGTTGCTGCTGAGTCTTTGGCTTTCCAAAGCTCAGGCACAGTCTTTTAAGATGCTGCTGATGGTGGAGCGAGGTCAGATAGCTGCTTCTGCTTCTTCACAGGTGATGCCTGGATCCACATCGACAGCCCGTCACATCGATCAGCGATGTATGATGTCAGGATCACCACAAAGGGTCCTCTTCAACTTCGCTCCAATGCTGATTTTCGGGTGTGCGATTTGACGTAAATCATGTCACTGGGCTGTATATCATGCATGGGTTTGCTTGGCGGTTCTCAGAAGGTGACAGGGACCTGTGAATGAAGAGACTGGAGAGCAGAGGTCAAGGAAATACAGTACTGTAGCATGTTATCATCATACAATAGAAGAGTTGAAACTTCAGTTTACTAAACTGATATAGTGCTTAAGACAGGCCTGCTGGCATAATTGCGCGAATAAAACGAACACAACGAAAAACATAATCTCAATCAGTCAGCAGCAACAGTAAAAAGCAAAACAGGGAGATCAGCGAAATAAAAATGTCTTCAGTCCACGTTTAAATTTTTCAAGTGACAGGAATGTCCTTAAATATGGAGAAAGGGATATTCTAGGTGCTGCATAGGAAAAAGATCCCTGGATGACACAATTAGGCTCTGCGTGCAGGCAGTCAGGAGAGGCCACTGGATAAGTAACCTGGGCTTAAATCATGAAAGGCACTTAATTGTAATACACAAGTGTCGGAAAATAATTCAGCTGGTAATGGGCAACCAGTGTAAGGCCCTCCTGGTCTCTGACACGTGGTCTCTTTTGTGCAGGGATTCAACAGCCCTGACCGCATTGTTCTGTACGATCTGTAGTCGATCTGTAGTCGAGCAATTTCGCCTTTGCCAACCCCTTGCAAGATACTGGCACAATAGTCCAATATGGCCCCAATTATGGCTTGTGCAACGGTGGCACAGCTCTCACGAGTCAGAAAAGGTCTGAGCTTCATGAGCAATTTCAGATAGTACGAGGTGGATGACACAAGGCTATTCACATGCACCCTCCTAGTGAGTTCTTGGTCAAGGACTATGCCCAGAGTCTTCACTTTAGGAAGTGTGACTATGACACAAACCCACTTGCTGAAATGCCAGAAAATCCGGACTTAATTTTTTCAGTTAAGCGGCCGTACCAACTATCATGAGCTCCATCTTGGAGACATTCAGGGCTAGTCCATTATCCAACATCCAGATCTGAATGGGGGTGAAAACTGCATTGATGACTTCAGTGTCCCAGATGTAATCTCCCGACAGGGTGATGAGACACTGAGTAGCATCAGCATTTTTGGTGTAGCATCCACTCCCTGCATCCAGTATATTATGCAGGGTACTAGTAAAGATATTATAAAGTGTGGGGGACAAGCAAGAGCCCTGAGGGACTCTGAAAGTCACCCCAACATCATCCGCCTTGGCGTCACCATGGAAGACTCTGGCAGCCTGATCAGTCAGGAACGATCTGACCAGCTGGCTGCTGCCTGCAAGCAAAAGGCAGTGTAGACAAGTTTAGCAACCAGCATATCATGATCAACCAGGTTGAAGACAGCCAACAGATCTACAAGCATTGAGAGAGCCGAGCCGCTTCTCTCCAAAACCTCAAATCATGTTGGCCTTGAGATCCCATAAAGCAGACTCTGTACTGTGTGCCCTTCGAAAACCAGACTGCCTCTGGCCCAGAATATTATATTTATCCAGTAAATTCTGAACTTGCATGTAAGCTTCCCGATGTAAAATCTTAAGCAGGAACGGGACAGTGGTAATTGGCCTATAGTTTGAAGGGACACTATGATATGATATGATATGATATGGCATTTGTAACACGCCTATACACAAGTGTTTCAAGGCGTGACGAGGCAGGGAGGGGGGAACAAGGGGAGACAGACAACGATCCTACTAGGCCAGGTGTCATTCAGATCGCGCAAGTGCATGGGTAGGGGGGACGGGAAAAGTGCAAGGGGGAAAGGGAGAGGGGAAAGTGCAGTACAGGGTTAGTAATGAACAAGATAAATAATAAGGGCCAGCTGGTGGCAAGTGCAAGATAAGTGCAGACAAGTGCTGGGAAGGGGGGCTGTAGGGATACAGAGACAGTCCCGCAGTGCAGGGGTTGCCAGGAAGGCAGTGCAGGGGAGAGTGGCTGGGCCAAGGACCGAGATTGGTGAGTGGCCCAGTTGCTGATTCAGTACAGTTTCAGTGATTTAGCAGGGGAGAGGGAGAGAGAAAGCAGAAGCAAAGAGGAAGGTTTTGAGGTGCTTCTGGAACCGGAGATGGTTCTCCTCAAGTTTCAGGGAGGCAGGAAGGCTGTTCCAGAGGGAGGCCCCTGCTGCAGAGAGAGATCTCCCCCCAACTCGTTGCTTGGAGAAGCGGCTGATCCTGAGGGAATTGGAGGCGGAAGAGCGAAGTGCTCGAGAAGGAAGATATTTAGGAAGGGAGAGTTGAAGGTAATTTGGCCCCAGGCCCCAGAAGGCCTTGTGAACAATGCAGAGGGTTTTGAACTTAATCCTCGCAGCCACAGGGAGCCAGTGTAGCGATTTCAGTCCTGGAGAGATACGGTCCCTGGGCTTGAGGCCAAGGACAAGTCTCGCAGTCCTGTTCTGGATGAGTTGCAGAGGGCGGAGAGTAGAGGCAGGCAGATTTAGATAGAGGCTGTTACAGTAGTCCAGCTTCGAGAGAACCAGGGCTCTGGAGACAGTGAGCTTCTGGGGGAAGGAGAGGAAAGGAAGGATACCTCTGAGGAGGTGCAGCTGGTAGTGTGACTTCTTAGAAACGTCAGAAATGTGAGGAGAGAAGGAGAGTGTGGAGTCGAAGATGACCCCTAGGTTTTTTGCCTTGCACGTAGAAGCAGGAAGAGGGCCAAGAGAGGCCGGCTAGAGAGCTGCATGGAAGGAGGGAATGAGTGTGCAGATGAGTAGAATCTCGGTCTTACTGGCATTAAGGCAGAGGTCGTTGGCGGCACACCATTCATGGATAGCAGAAAGACAGTCAGAGATGAGGGAAGGGGAAGAGGGGGGGGGGAAGAGGAGGCCAAGGGTAGCCTGAAACAACTCATGACACGAGTGACACAGCATGCACAGAGGTTGAAATGAAGGTCTATTTGCATGCCCAAGATGTCCATTGCCCTGATATTGTATGTGTTCATGAGTGTTAGATGTTCCACAAGTGTCCCCCCCTCTCGTGGGTGATCGATTGTCTCTTATTTCTGGATACAGTCCCTCTGTTAGTCTATGGGAAAAATCAAATTAGCTAACACTTCAGTCTTTTTACTGTACATGTTCAAAATAGGTGAGTTCCCAATCCACCCCCCTAATTTTCTTCAATCCTGAGGACATGGTGTATGCTGGTCAGATACGAAGAGTAAGGACAGAAAATATCCAATACAAATGAAGTTCTTGATGCTGCCTTCTCGATTTGTCCCTCGGCGAAAACTCTTCAGAATCTCCTCAGATAGCTCCTCTGATGGTTAGAAAGTTCCACTTGAAGCATGATTCCATGCAAGAGCATTCCCATCTGTGCAACATTAGTTGGATCTCTGATAAAAATGATGATGTCAACATCGATTGGTCGACCCACTAGCTCTGGAAAGTCAGTAACTAGGCGAAAAAAGACTTTGTTTGCCAACCTGCTGTCTTCTGGTGACAGGGACATCTGTCCTGTCTTTGTTGAGGTTCAGGATTATATGTTCTTTCCTTGTTGTAAACAATGTCTGCACTTTCTGGTCGTATGGAGTGCAACCAGAATGATTATCTTATATAAGAGATGGCTTAACTGTTCTGTATTTGCTGGATCTCGAAGAAATGTGAGTGTGTTTGTTGTTCTCCCAATGAGAGTTGGACAGTCTTCGATTATGCGAAAGAACAGGGTGTTGATGAGCTCATCTATTTCTGCCTGTGTTGGGATCATTTTGTTCTTTCTCACCGTACTCCGGGAGTAGGATAAATTGTTCGGCAATGACAGCGAGCAGTTGTCTTATTATCTTTTTTCGTTTTCAGGATCTTGTAAAAAGTCAGTGACACTGGTGAGCCTACCTACCAATGAGGGGTATGATTTTAGCACTAGGTCAAAATAGATGACCACATCCTTTGTGATGTCTCTACTGTTGGACACCATAAGTTATTCCGAACAGAGTTATCGTGAGAAAAGAGTCAGGATACTGGTTTTTCTTCCAGGTTATGTGTCCTCGATCAAAACTTCTCATGTTCTCCTCTCTTTATTAAGGCTTTTGTGTGCCTCAGTTCAAAGTTAAAAGTCATCTGACTGTGTTGCTTGTGCGTGCAATTTTCGTCTTCACCCTGCAACTAGGATGCACAGAGTGTCTGTTTTTATGTCTTTATCCCCTTTTTTGCTTAGAGGATGTGTCCAATTTTAAGCCATAACTTGCAAAAGGTTCCTTGTCTTTGTCTGGCTGATTATGCGTCCTTCTTCCGCGTCATGGCTCTCGTATGCACGTGCTTTGGTTCTTCCCTATCGCTCGTCGATTCCTCTCATTGGGGTGCAGGCAGGGGGCCTTCTCCAATGTAGGGTTTTATATCGCCGAGAAAAATCCACGCTCTCCTGCCTTGCAGTTTCACAGCGGATGGAGTGCAGTCCTCTGTAAAAGGACCACTTAAACCTTGGCTCATCCCACTTTTTCCTTGTATGGATTTTCACGAGGACGGCATCTACAGGGAAGACAAGTGGAACACGTAGACCTTGAACTTGGTCTGTTGTAGTGTCTTCTTCTTTGTTCTGTGCTGCGCCCTTTTCATCATCACTGCAGCTGGTCTGAAATTACAGTAAGGCAAGATGTCATGCAGTTCAGATAGTTTTGCATTTCAGACCCTAAAACAAACTTCTCCTGTTGACTGGGCATCACATCTAATTCTATCTCGGGGTGTCAGGGGAGTTCTCATTCTTCTTCCTGTGGCTATCTCGTGTGGCGTAAGATGATGGTCGGAGCCGGGTTGGTTCTGAAGAGCATACAGTGCCAGTGGAAGGCAGTGCAACCATCCCTTTTTTAAGCTTCAACTTGGCTATCCTTTCCTTTAACAAGCCACTGAGCTTCTCACAGATTCCATTACCTTGTGGATGATACGCCGACGAAAACCTGTGCTTTATACCAAGCAGCAAGCTAATCTGCTCAAATATAGCATTGACGAAATGAGGGTCATTACCTGATCTCATGACTTCGCAGACCCCCCACCTGGGGAACACTTCCCTCACTAAAAATATGGCCGCACAGGTAGAGTCTGGGTGTGTAAATGCACCTGCCTCAATCCATCTAGAGAATGGACACACCATAACAATTAAGTATCTGTACCCGTTACATACTTGAAATATGTCGACGTAATCGATGTGCAAGTGCTGAAAAGGCCCATTTGGCCTGGGGATGACTCCTCTCATTACTTTTAATGTGTGCCCTGCCATAAATTTCTGGCAAATCATACAGTTCACCATGAAGAATGCAACGTGCTCAGTTAAATTCGGTAAGAACCAGTCTTCCATGAGAGTTACTACTAGATTCTCTTTTGTCATGTGTGCCGGGTAATGTAACTGTTCCAGTGCTATTTTTAATAGGGCTACAGGCATTACTGGTATACCAGTAATGTCTTGTCACCACAAGCTGTCAGAGGGGTTTAAAGAACACCCTCGATGTTTCCACAGGTTCTTCTCTTCCTGTGGTGCCTCCCCTTGGAGTTCCATTAGTTGTGTTTGCCCCAAATTGCTATAACTCTCATATGTAGTTCGTGCCACCAGCATCCTTTCATTGATGTAGGTGACTTCCACTTCCATGATTGTCTCACTTTTGGATGCCATGCACTTGGCCTCTGTGTCTGTTGCGTGATTTCTGCGCAAGATAAAATCTGTCCCTTTCGTGTGGGCGGTGCATTTCACGACCACTATGCCCACTGGGAGCTGTAGTGCTTTCATGAGCCTGTCCAATAAGGCTGCGTGCTGCACTGGTGTGCCGTCTGCTCGGAGGTAGCCCCTCCTTTTCCATCGTGCTAAGCCTGCATGCACTGTCGACATCACATAGGCAGAGTCAATGTACACCATTACTTCCTGGTCTGCATGATTCTCAATAGCGAGTATCAATGCCAATAATTCTGCAGCCTGTGCTGAATAATGAGATAGTATTTGTGCACTCAGAAGCACTTGTAACTCTCCATTTGCTGTGTGCTTCATCACAGCGACGCCTGGGTATCTTTGCCCATCATTTTCGATCCGTGAAGACCTGTCAATAAAAACGATCTCTCCTCCTGCCAAGGCATTTTCTTTCACCCTGGGGATTTCATCATAGAATTCTTCATAATTTGCAGTCATGTATGGGCTCTCCTTCAGTGACTGGCTCTGCTATAAACATAGCTGGGTTCACTATCTTACATCGGATTATTTTAATCGATGGATTTGATATGATCACTTCATAAGCAGAAGCTCTCTGATATGTCAATGTGCCCTTTGGTGTCTCTAAAATGGCAAATAGCGAGTGCTCGATGTACAACGTCATTGAGCATCCCATTACAATGGTTGTAGCCTTTTCTATGGCGAACGCTGCAGCTAAACTTTGTTCGCACGGGAAGTGGCCTCTCATCACTGGGTCCAGATTCCCACTGTAATTTGCCAGGGGCTTGTACCCCAACAAGGTTCTTTTAAGGGAGCACTGCCATCATAATGCTGCCATTTGTCTGTGAAAACAGGTAAAATTCCTCTGCATAATTAGGAATCCCTAGAACTGGTGCTGTGCAAATAGCTCTTTTGAGTTCAGCAAATCCTTTATCCATGGATTCAGACCATTCAATCTTCTCCTTCATCACTTGGGCCTTCTTTAGGGCCTGAAGTAAAGGCTTAGTGTAAGAGCTGTAGTCAAAAACCCATGTCCTGACATAGTTGCATAGGCCTAAAAAGCTCTGCATCGGCTTTATCGTGTGTGGCTTAGCTGTGTTCAATATGGCTTCAGCCCTTTCTGGGGTCACCTTTTTTCCTTCATGTTAGATCAATTGGCCTATATACAGCACTTCTTGTTGGCAATATTGCAACTTTTCCTTGTCAACTTTATATCGTTTTCAGCCAGTATAGTCAACAGCTGATCAGAATCATGTCTGCATTGCTCTTCTGTGGTGCTGCAAATTAAGGCGCCATCCACGTATTGCAGGGCGACACTTTCTAATGCAATGTTGTTCAAGTCCATCTGTTGAAAATGGAAGGGGGCTCACAGTACCCCTGTGGTAGCATTGTGCTTTTCAGGTGCATTTGTCTGAACGTGAATGACGTCAGATCCTGTGAGTCACTGTGCAACAGGATTGAGAAAAATGCATTTTTCTAGTCAATCACTGTGAAATATTTTGCCTCAACAGGTATATTACATAGGATTGTAGACGGGTTAGGGACTAGACGGAACTCAGCCTCAACAATATTGCTTATTAGCCTTAGATCTTGCACTAACCACCAAGACCCCCCTTTACTTTTTTCACAGGATACACTGGCGTATTACATGGTGACTCTGACGTCACTAAGATGCCTTGGTCCATTATGGCAGAAATTGTCTTAAAAATCTCCTCATCTGCCTCCTTGGACATGGGCTATTGTCTTGGGTAAAATAGCTCCTGGTTTTAATTAAATTCTTACTTCTCCAAACACCTTCAAGAGGCCTACGTCATAGGGTCCTATAGTCCATACTGAGACAGGCACCTGGGCCATATCTCCATAAAAATATTCAGGACGATTTAGCGCCAACATCATTCTCTGGGGCAGCTCTCTTTTAATTATTTTAACCCAAAAGGTGAGACTCACTTCTACCATTGTCTCTCCCATATCTATTGGTTCTTCAAACAGATCGCCATCGGTGACGTAAGTCACTCGATATCCTTCTTCAATGGCAATTATCTCACTCCATTGTCTGCCCTCGTCATCGTAACCGTCAATCAACACTACTTTCCCTCGTACTGCAGCTGTGTATCATCAAGGGAAATCATTCTCTCCTCGTCATGCATCGGTATTCTGGGTCTGAATAAGAACTCATCAGGGGTTCTCATGGTTTTGTCTGCCAGGCCTAGTAATCCTGCCATAAGCACACGCATACCATATGCAAACATTTCTGGCTCTAATGGTATGGCCCTCATGGCTATGCGTCCTGAGTATGCCCTGATTATTTTGCATACATTTGAATAGTGAATTCCTGGAGTTGAACATACTATGCCCTCCTCTGTGAACAAGATTGTCATGTTTAACACCGTCATTAGATCTCTCCCCAAAATGTTTACTGGGGTCTGACGTGAATATAGTAAAGGCATGTTCATTTCACGTTCTCCTATAGAGACTGGAAGTGCTTTGGTAAAGGGAACATGACTTGTCGCTCCTGTGAAATTCTGAGTATTTATGGCCTCGCCGGACAAGGAAAATTTGCCTTCATGAATACACAAGCCTGTTGCGCCTGTGTCAACGAGGAAGGAATATTGTTTATCCCCTATAAAGACATCCACCCTAGTAGGTTCCCTTTGAGGGTCTGGTGTCATTGATAGGATAGAACACATCAGGGTTCCCACTGAGCAGTCCTAGTCCATATACAAATTTGGCCCACCATGTGCTGGTGGATTTCCCCCATTTCCATTGTTACTTCTAATTCCAGGGTTCGTGGTCTGCCCTGTGCCCCTCATTTGTGCCACTTGTAGTGGGGACTGTTGGGACTGTCCTTGTGGGAAATTCCCCATGCTCTGAGGTTGTGCACCTTGTTGCGCTCCTGGCTCTTGTTGTTGCACCGTGTGATTCTGTGCAACTCCCTGCTGTAAGGGTGCAGGTGGATTCACCATACCTGCTCCTGTCACTTGACCGTTCTGCGTCATGTCTCGGCTTCTGCATGTGCGCGCCAAGTGCCCTGTCATTCCACACAGCCAACATGCTGGCGGTGGTCAGATTATTTGCCCGTTTGACATATCTTGATTACCATTTTGCATATTTTGAAAACCTCCTTGATTATTTTGGAAACCTCCCTGATTACTCTGCCATCCTCTTCCCCAAAATCCTCTTCACCGTGTGTAAAACCCTGCATTACCCTGATTATATTGCTGTGGACTAGCCACCTGCTGCATTCTCGATTCAGCTGCGCTAGTTATCATGGCTCCCTCGAGAGCATATTTTGACAATTTCTGTTGCACCAATTTCATTTCCTCACCCTTTCAAGTTGCTTCTTTTTTGCAATTCTTTTCTTGCAGCAGTCTGCAATACTGTGTGATGGTTAGCTGTATTTCAGCCCAAGGTTTAGCTTCAATTCCCACCAATTTCTTGAGCTGCTTCTGTACCGGTTCCGGCAGTCCTTGGCACAATATATGGTAAAATACGGGTATAGATTTCGTACAAAATTCATGAGTCTTGAGCACCCATGCGTCTTGAAAATTCTGTATATAAATCAATGGATCCTCAGACTCTTTCATTTTCCGTGTCATTATAGCTCCCATAACGGAAGTATCTCTATATAACACTTATAGTGCCTTCCATACTGCGGCTCTACAATTGTTAAATGGAGCTCCATCATGCGAGGTATTAATCGTGGTTACACCAGGGTAGCCTGCGATTAGGAGACCTTTGATGTCCCCTACAGTTAACGTGTTTCCTCCTGTCATTTTCTCTAACTCGTGCATCCATTTTCCGGCTCCCGATGTCAGTATTGGAAGCTTGCTTTTCAAGTTTTCTTGATCCATGTGTGGCAATGGGATATATTGCAGTCTTTTCCCCCTTCTCAAGCAATGGAAATTGGAATGTGTAGCCCTCTCTCTCTTCTCTCATTGTTCTCCTGTCTATTGCAGGGGTAATATTTACACATCGTTGTCTACTTGGCAATGCCCTTAGTCTATCCACATAGGGCGGCGAAGACACCCCCCTCTGACCGTGAGATACTTCTTCATATCGGTCAGGATGCGTGGCTGACTCTGATGCCCTCGGTGCTGGTTCGCTAGTGTCTGACCATCTTATTTCTTTTTCCCTCAGGAGTCATCTTTTGCTCCTTTCCTCCTCATCATTTTCCACATGCTCCTCCCTTTCGGAGTTGGACATTGCTTGTCCCCAACTAGTGCGACTTCTTGTATCCTCTTTGTTCCTACTTATATCTTATCGATCCAGGGGTAGTTCCCTATTCCCACTACTTCGGGAGACATCCTCAGTGTCGTAAAGCTGAGTGCTCTCTAGGCGCTCATCTTCCCCCTCACCTTGGGGTATTTGTTGTAGCCCCATTTCATCATATATTCTATCAATAGTTTCTCCGATGCTTCTGGTGTCGAAGTCATTGTCAATATTTGCTCTAGACATGTCTGGTACTGAGTCGTACTCAGGAAAAATTTCTTCGATTTCTTCCCAACCTACCAGTGGAGCGGGTTTTTTAACCTCTCTCCCCAGATATTCAAGATCGCGTGCTCTCTGTCTTTGCTTATGTTCTATGTCCTCATCGAACTCTGTGCGTTTCCTCGCCTCTTCTCTGACCCTATCTTCTTCCTTTCTTTTTTCATTTCTACGTTCATCTGCGAATTTCCTCATCTCTTTGTCTTTTTATTGTTTTCTCACGTATCCTTTGCTCTTCTTCTAACCTTTGCTGTTTCTGTCTGTCTTGATCATTGGCTGCTCTTGGGTTACGATCAAGCTGTTTTTCTTGCTCTTCGCGATATAGCTGTTCTCGCCTTTGTCTGTCTTTCTTCCTTATCCTTTCATCTCTTAACTCCTTCTCTTTCCCCTTTCTCTGTGTCTCATCTAACCTCTCCTTTTGTCTCGCATCATCAATGCTTTTGCCATCGAGTTTCAGTAAAATGTGCCCTCCCATCCATTTGTCCTATGAGAATGCTATTTCATCAGTTCTATCCTCGCTTCCCTTCCATCTCTTTCCTTCTCTCTCCTTGTTGAGAGATGTACTTGTCTGTGCCTGATCTCTTCTAGCATCATCACGTCTCTCCTTGTCCCGTGGGACTGCGCCGGCGGTATGAGCGCAAATTTTTCGGTGGATTTCCCCCCAGCTCAGAGCTGGGGCGAAATCCGCCGAAGTCCTGATTTGACGGACCCTTAAATCCGGTGGTAATAGCGCTACAGCCGGATTTAAGGGTTACCTCCAAAGTCGTGATGAGGCCCTATTTGTCAATTATCTCACTGTGGTTGGCATCGAAACTACGTCTTCTGTCTGGAAAAGTTCTTATATCTCTTGGTTGGGCAGATGCCAGGCGTAGGTGTGAACTCCTGCTGCTCCTCGCTCGGTTGGTCACGTGATGCAGACACTATTAATTTGTCTAGTTACTTGCAATTTCTGTATTTGATTCTCATTCGGCCACCTGCCCACGCCTCCTTATCTTTGGCCTTTCAGAAGCAGGATATTCTGTTCTTAAGTTTCAATTATGTGAAGCTACTGTTCGTTCCTTTATTAGTATAACTTTGGCTCTCCTGGCACGAGTTGCATCTGCTGAGTTTCGATTCAGCCGTCTCTTCTCGTTTTTCTAGAATATGAATCCTGTCTTGTTTGGCCTCTAGTAACCTAAGTTGATTCTGCTTTTAGTGCAAAGTGGACTTGCACTTATAATACTGTGCCTTGTTTTGAGGTACATTATGTTATAATGGCGCTTGCCGCTCTATTCTTCTACTAAGAATAGCAAGGCGCACTGGTTTCTTAGCTTCTTGCATTTCAAGCATATGTACAGGCGTTAGCGGGTTGGATATCTTCATCCCGCTTAAAGCCTAAGCTTCTTGCTTTTTGACATTGTCCCTTCATATGTTCACAATATCTTTATTCATACCGTTTCGTCTCTCTGCATCATTCTATGGTTGTCATTTCTCCTATCTGCAAGTCAGTCCGGGCCCTCGTGACGTCACCATTTGTCTTCCATTAAGGCCTTTTTGGTTTCTTCCGGGACGGTACTTAAGCAATCTTCATTTCGTCTTATTTGCTGGTAGGGTTTTCTTAATGGATACCTTACTGTCCATGGTGTTCTTGGTGTAGGTACGTCAATAGGTGCTGTTCTTCTAATGGGTACTGGGCAGAGCCCTACTCCGGCTCTCTGCTGGTTTATATCATATGTCACATAACTCGGTGTGAACGTTCCTGGTACTTCAAAATGGACGATTGGAGTGTAGGCTTTATTTGGGACCTCCTCTACAACTCTCCTGATTCCCACTTGGTCTGCTCAAAGCCACCCGTTTATTTACAATGTTATTCTGAATTGACTCTATCTTATCCAAAAGCTCCTGTCACTGAAGGTAAATGCATAGGGCGTCCGGTAACAATTTCAGGAGGGGGAAAGACCAGTGGTTCGGTTAATGGAACCCATCATATACATTAATGCAATGGGCAGGGCATTGAACCAGTTTAATTGAGCATCTGCACAGATCTTTGCTAGTTAACATTTAGGATCTCTGTTGTGTCTCTCCATTCGGCCCTACCAGATTTGGACTGGGACAAGATATAAGCTCAGGCAGCAAAATAAAATTGGCCCACTGTGAGGGGTCAGAAATGAGAAGCAGACACAAAGTGGTAGTGTTTTCAACATTAGACATCTTTATTAAAATGAAAGGGTTGGATAAAGGCCTTTCTGTCCCTATGCTAAAGTGAGTTTCCCTACCTAGGAAACTAAAACTAAAGATCAGGCTGTGTCTCGTCATCAAAATTCTATACTCTGTCCTTGTGTCCAAAACATACTAATCTGACCCTCACAATAGAAATGAACATTTAATACTATACAGACATGAAGTAGGTTTGGTAAAAAGTGTTCAAAAACATGTAGATACATCCAACAAAATAATCCTTGAATCCAGAGGGTTGTGCCCTTTCCCTGGATATTTCTGGTAGGATGACCAAAAGTGTCTTTCTCAAACAGTAGTTCCTTAAGGATGGCAAAAGTGTTACTTTTAAACAACAACTTCTTAAGGATTACCTCTTAAGGATTACCTTCTGGTATACTCTCCGGCTAGGCATCTTTGCACAATGTCTTATTCTTTTTGCATCTTTCAAAATGGATTGCCTGGTGTACTCTCCTACCTGGAATCCCATCATGGGATCTTGCAGATCCCCTGGTAGGCTTCTCTGCCAAGTATCATTTCCCCCAAAGGCTCACTGCCGAGTGGGCTTCTTTCACTAGGACTTATTTCAATGTTCTCACTGCCTTTTAGCGTAGCACAGTTGCATTCCTTCACTGTCTATAATTTCTTGGTTTCAGGTGCTACTTATTCCAACTTGCCCCACATTGATATTTCATGTATGGAGACTTGTTCAGGGTTTGTCTTTTAACTACTTCATGAGCATTCATCTGCTTCTAATAACACTTGCTCCAGCTTCCCCCTTGTTGACCTCTCATACATGAGGATTTGTGCAAATTATTTCTTTGTATTTCACTTGTTCATTTCTCAAAATAGTTTCTGTATTGGCCACATGTCTGTCACTATGCCACAACGTCCCCAATGGCTCTGGGCAGACTCACCATTATCTGGTAGCATTCCTGACCAGTGACCTGTTGCTACAGTGAAGTCATTCTGGGACAGCGTTTCCCGCTCTGCAGACCTTCTCTCAGCTCCCCTGCCAGTTCCGCGTTCACCCGATGGTAAGACCGTTGCTGTTTGTCATGACCGCGTCTCAGGTAGCCTTGTTGTGGCTGCCAACTTCTCAGTGGTTCTCCCACGGTACCTGCTGTGTCTTCTGTGGCCTTGTGCCATGCCGGTAAGTAATGCTTACAGGCGGCATCTTGGAAGCCTGTGGGCCTCATTACAAGTAGGGCGCAAAGGGATACCGGGCGCAAAGGGATTCCGGGCACCGGTAATGACACTGGTGCCAGTAATCCCTTTGCGCCCTACTAAGAGTTCCCTTTGCGGGTCCTTAGGACGGGACCCACAAAGGGACACCGGGGTCAATAACGGTACCGTAATTTACGGTACTGTTATTGCCGTCTTCCCATTGAGCCCTATGGGGGCTCAAATGGGAATGGGGAATGGCCCTGGTGAATGGGGAATTACCGGTCCCTCCGACCTCGGAATGAACCGGTAATTACTCCATTCACCAGGCCGGAGTCGGAACGATTTTGGAGGCAGCCATGCCGCAAATAGCGGCGTGGTTACTTCCAAAGTCGGAATGAGGCCCTCTGCCTTCTTCAGCATGGTCCCTTCCTCTGCTGTTGCCTGCTCATTCGGTTCTGGTTTCTGGTTCTCCTGTTCTGCTTCTCTCTTCTCTGACTGCCGTTTGAATGTGTATGCCATTTCTTCATGAACTTCATTGCAATAACTAGTCTGTAAGTTTAACTTGGTGTTTCCTTCAATTCACATTAACTTCTTCCTCGTCTCAGTACTTGATGCTGTGTGGGAGTTGGAGTCCATGGAATTTCTGGAACCTTTAAAGTGCTTTTGTTTTATATATTTGTTTGAAACAAAAACATCAGAGACAGGAGATGTTAGGTGTGTGTTACTTGTATATGATGCATGAATGGTATTCTGCTCAGAATGACATCAACAGTTTAGATGTCATAAGGCTTTCCTCAAAAGGAGGAAAAGAATACTGTGTCTCTCCTAATTGAGTCATCACCTTGTCCCAATTGTTGTCCCCTCCCACATGATCCTCCATCATAATACCACCCCAGGGTCAGGATCAGGTAGCAGCTGCCGTCCCCTGGCCATGTGGGGAGATCATCACTGGGGAATCAGTGCTGAGTCTACAGGATGCATTACACCGCTCACAAAAATGTGGTCCACATACTCAAATTTTAGTGATTCGCAACATTTTGCAACACTTTATTTGAAAAGAAGGCAGATGGGCGGCTGCTGCTTGCTTTCGTTTTGCTTCTTGTAACAAAGAAGCATCAGAGGAACCCTATATTTGTTATTTTCCAGAAACATAAGTAAGTCTGTTTTCATTTAAACAGATATGTGTAACAATTGTACATCCAAATGATGACATCCTAAAACAAATGACCTTCATTACAATGAAGCTCACAAAAGGGACCAACACATTTGATATCCACAGTTGTTGAAAGCCCCGGGGGCAGCATACGCTGGGTAAAATCATCTGAAGGGAATGCACCCAGATTAAGCTTTACCCAGGACCAGATTGCACATTTTATTATTATTATTATCATTATTATTATTGTATTTATTGAGCGCGGACCTAGCTTTGAGAAGCAATGGAGCGCTTTACAGAGGTATACAACAGTACAGATGCATAACAGAGCTCTTACCAGCAGTATCAACAGAACAGATGTACAGCGGGGGAGGGATACAAAGGGGCACAGAGGAGGGGTACAGCCGTACGGGGTGGCAGGAAATAGAGGGGCAGACAGCGTCTAGTGAGTCAGGTGTTGCGGCCATTCAGGTGATGGCCTAGATGTTGAGGAGGAGATACCGCTCAAAGAGGTGGGTTTTTAGTTATTTTCTGAATTGTAGGAGCGTGGTGGCGAGTCTGATGCTGACGGGTAGTTGGTTCCATAGTCCTGGGGCGTAGGCCGAGAAGGCTTGTTTTCTGGTCCTTTCATTTTTGCAGTGGTGGATTTCAACTGTGCATGTGTCCTGGTTTCTGGTGGTGCGCTGTCCACCAGAGATGCTGAGTTTCTCCACGAGGTAGCTGGGTGACTTGAGGGTGACTGCCTTATAGATGAGGCAGCAAGACCTGAAGGTGATTCATGCGTGCAGTGAGAGCCAGTGAAGGTCGATGTGGGCCGGGCTGAAGTCCTGAATAATTGGTGGAGCCAGGATTTAAGATTTTGTCTGCAATTTAGGCACTTGATAACATCGTTTCGCACCTCTAGTTATAAGCAAGACCCAATTATTTGGGTTTCCCAATTTGTGTTTTATAGAAGAACATTTTTAGGGGAACATAGCCTTTGGAATACAGGATTCCACAATCCGGGCCATTTTCCTGATATTTTCTGAAAGGACAAAACCTGACAAAGGGCCACCCTCTCTGAGGAACCCACAAAGCTTCTCCTTCATAGCCTTGCTGTTTGTGACTGTACAAAGGCATCTCTGTGTATAATAAAAGTTCTCATTTATTTATTCATTCATTCATCAAGTCAAATCCAATTAATGTATGTGGCCAGTAACCTGTTACAATTTAGGCCGAGCTTTGCAACATGCAATTATGTACTGTAGCCCAACCAATATTCATCATATATTGACCATTTATATAGCACATGCCATACATGTATTTGTTTCAGTGCTTTAATTATTGCGTGCTTTTAGCACATGGAATTCATTATTGGCCTTCTCTGAACCAATCGGAATGCAATAACTACTGTTAATGACTGCAACCCAAACATTTTGGGTTTGGAAGCATTTCTCTGCATTAAAAAATCAGCACTGCAATCCCAACAAGAATTCACTCACTCAAAGCATCTTTTTCATGTCCATCTTCGACATAACAGACCATATCCATTTGTGAACGGAGGATAGCGCAGGGCAACAGAGGTTCGAATCCAACAGAGGTTTGAATCCCGGATCCGCGCTTAGAAACCGAGCACAGGTATTGAGCAGATCGCCTGGTCTATATTTGACCCTGGTTCATGCCTTGGTCCTCATGGTGTTCGAGTGGACGCCTTTGCACATTTACATGCCTTTTTACTGGTAGTTGTGTTAGTTAGGAATACTTTATAATAAAAGCACCAAACGTTTTTTTTCGGAAAAGCGTAAGTCTACCTAGAATGATTGACAATGATTTGACTGGACACCCTCTGCTCCCACTGAGACCACCGCCACATAAAGACCAAACACTCGGATGACTGATAGCGGCCCGGCTGAAATAAAACCTATTCAGTGACTCGTTCCACCCCCTTCCTTACGTTTTGGTAGGAAGGTTAGAATGGCAGATCCAACGCTATGGCCGTGCAGCAGCTTTCAAAAAAACGTATTTGAGTTCTTTTGTAATGGGCTGAAGCACAGTCTGTACTGGAAAATGTCCTGCACAATTACAGCTGCTTGAGTGTCGTTAATTTAGAGCATTCTGCCGCCCGTGGTGACTTCTGCATGAGGACATGTGTGGCGGGTCGTCTTGCTCTAGTCACTAGGAAGGACTCGGACTACAGGAGAAGTGCAAGCGCACGGCTGTCAGCTCCCATTCTTTTACACCCGGGGTGTTGCTAGCTCTGGAAAAGATCTGGGGCTGCACTAATGTCGTGACTGTCGGGTCTCAGGGCTAGCCTTTTGGTTGTAGCCCCTGAGCTTCTATCCAGGGCTACAACTAAAAGACCCAGGGCTGTAGCCCCCTCAGGCACCCCTAGCAACGCCTCTGTATTTGCACAGAGAGCCGTCTTCCAGTGCAAATGCGCAAACACCCACATATCCATGTTTACTCACGTTCTCACAGGATGGATCCTCCCACTGGCACACATGCGTGGATTGTTGGGATTCACTCTGCTCGCTGCGAGCCCGGTCTTTCCAGCACATTAAAAAAAACACAGATACTATCATGGCCATTGGCCACGGATGGCAGTGCTGATTCTGATGAGCCCCAAAATCGTGCTTTCTCCCACTAGTGCATCGCAATAACCAATAGGTTTCCATGGTGTTGTGTCAACGTGTCCGTGCGTCCTAAGCAACCTGCCCCTTCTGCGTGCATAGCAATGAGCCGGGGAGAAAGCCTAGAGTAGTTCAACGTTTAATTTTTTGGAGTTGCCTTGCGAGCTGCTAAATGCAAGCTAGACACATTGCATCAAATTTCATTTGGTGCAATGTGCAGCGTGCATGGTTTTCAATTGGCCCACAGATTGCACAGAAATTCGGCCTACGTAGGTTCTAAGGCTTGGCCCATTCGGCCCTAGACCGAACGCCCGATGGTCCTATCCAACCCTGGGCACCACGCATGTGGGCGATAAGAGGTGTGCAAATTATGTTCAATAGATAAGGCTTTACAAATAAGAGACATCAAAGCATTATCAAAATGGGGGCCCTTGTTGCTATCTATAAATACCGGGATACCCCATTTCTGTGTAAAGTATTGCAACAAGCATTTAGCTACTGGTTGAGCATCATCTCTCTCACATGGATACGCTTCAACCCATCCGCTGAATACGTCAACCACTACAAGGAGGTAGGAGCTTGAGTTAACAGATGGCGACATGTGGGAAACATCAGTTTGCAGAGCCTGCGCCTGGACCTTTTGCAGCTCTCCCCCACCCCTGGACGGAATTGGTGACATTTGGAACATTGACAGTCTGAAGTGCTACTGCTGGGAACCCTGGAGCCCACCATGCCGAATACACCTGTGATACCATGTTGTGTTCATTCACATGTGCTAATTCATGTGCCCTTCTGGCTAACTGAAAGAGTGTCTTTCTCCTCAAAAGAGTCCCTTCCTTTCTCAAAATACCCTCCTTCATTGCTCACTTCTTTTCCCATCTGGCCTTTTCTACTTTTGTGGCCAGTGTATGCAATTTGCTCAAATGGTCCGACACATGCCATGCACCTCACTGTCACTCTCATGTATGCCAGCCATGGCCTCATGGGTGCACGGGGTGCTACACGTTGATGAGATAATCACCAGGGCCACCCCTGTGCTGTGTCGTCAGTTGCTTGATTACTTCCGGGCACCACACCCTACCCCTTTGTATATGCAGAGTATTTGACAATGGCAATGCTTCTGAGTAGTAAGATTGCGTCAAGGAGGGCTCCAATGTTTGGGTCATTGAGGATTGGTGTCCCTGCTGAGGTTAGAAAACCTTGCTCTTTCCAGATTTGGCTGAAATCATGAGCTGCGCCCCCACGCATATCTACTATCTGTGCATATGGCGACGGAGGCAGCGGATGCAAGTTGACATGCAGATGATAACACAATAAGCTCAGCGACCTGCGCTGAAGTGGGAACGTGTGTCATTTGGGCTAACAAAACAGCAAAGTCATCATTCCACAACTCAGTAGCAGCAAATGCTGACTAGAATGCTCCAGAAGAGGGAAGGTGCAGGGAGGATCTGTCCATCAAAACAATGCGTCCTTCCTCTCAGGGAACCTCCCGTATGTCAGGCCTGACCGTAGTACATTGAGAAACCACAGTTAGACAATCATGCAAACCCTCCTTAGGAAACGCAGACAATGGTAACAATGAGGCAACATTAAGCGGGCTCACACGCTCCAAAGTAAAGGAAGGGTAATTAAAGGGTGTTTCTTAGGCATACGGCGAGTGCTGGCTGAGTGCAGATTTGCAGAACTACTATCCCCTTGAAGGCTGTGGCGCTGGGCGAATTTGCAGTGTTTTTCCCTTTACTGTGCTCTGATTGGCTGCTGTGGAGGAAGTCCTGCCTTCCTAGCCAGGAACTGCATAAGAAGGGCGAGCGCACGCATTCACGCGCACGCATACAGCGAGTGCTGTCTGAGTGCAGATAAGCAGTGAGCAGGAGGGGTGGTCCACTTACCATTTTACAGGATCTTGCTAGACCAATGTAGATCTTTTCAGGTATGCAATTGTGAAACCCCCTCTTATTGAATTTCCATCTGCTGTGTCCCGCAAGTTACTTTAAAACTGGTTCCCTGCTTTTACTTTGTGCGCTGTCTTCTGCAACCCGCATCTTTCATGAATCAGCGCAGGCAGGTTCATTACAGTCTTTGCAGCGGGCCAAATCTTATGGGGAAACGCAGTCAGAGCACTGCACACAGCGTATGTGCCAAGAAAGGCTTCACTTGTAAAAAAAAAAAAAGGGAAAAAACAAGCGCGGGCGGGGGGAGTGTGCGGAAGCCTTCTAGTCTAGGATATTTTGGCAGCGTGGACTTGGCTGTGGGGAGGCAAAGACTCCTGTCCCTGCCGTTGCTGAGGGAAAACAGACACACTGCTAACAATAGCCCCTTTATCAATTTTACTTCTACTGGCTAATTCGTTTGACATTGATAAAAATGGTTCGCTTTTGAATCTCTGCATAAACCTTAAACGGATTTCACTGGGCCCGGTGAATTGTAGTGGAGGAAATGTCATTGATGCAAATCTATCTGATTCACCTGACCTCGCAAAAATGAGCCTTGCTTTCGGAAACCTTTTCGATCGATAGTGAAACTGAGGAGGAGGTCTTGGCACACAGTAAATTACTGCTACCAACTCGGCAAAAACAACACAAAAAATGTTGACAAAGGTGGATTTGATTGAATCCAAATTAGAGGCCTTACTTCACCTCTGTATGGATTTGGCTACTGAACAAAAGGATTTCAAGTATATATTTGTCAAAGTTGTGGATTTAGTGTTAGCAAATTGTCAAAGGGACAAGATGAAGGCGCATGAAGCCACAGCCTCGAAAGAGGCTGTAAATCGTCCCCCAGCTAACGCGCTATGAGCCAGACCATAGTGGAAATGCTAAATCACAGGGAGTACCACAGGAGGAGCCGTGCATATCCACCAAGGAACATGCTGTCGAAGCATTGTGCACAGAATCATACATGCTCAACAGTCCGCTCTCATTACATACAGAAACGAGGGGGTGAAGACGGGAGCGATTCAGAGTGGCTCGACCTGCTTCCCGCATTTTCGAAAAGCAGGAAAACTACCCTTAGGAAATCCACATCTAATCAAGAACGCCCAAAAGTACCATCTTCTTCAAGGCCATATTACACCCTCACTAACAAACTGAGTGTTGGTAGTGTTAGGCAAGTCTTATTGCATGGGACACTGGACAATTGGTTGGAGCCTCGAAATTTGACTAACACAGCTGCCACAGGGTTAACCTAGATAAAAACACAGATCTTGTGAACTTGGCAGATCCCAGAAGGGCTCCAATGGAAGCAAATAAGCCCCTTAGTTCTGATGTGGTGATTACTAATCTTGTTAAACAAACTAAGAGAATCAGTGTTACTCTTGGGGTGGCAGGGACTTGAGGATCAGCGGAACGCTACAGGACACGCGTTAACGCTTGAGCCGGAAGTCTGGCAAAGTGTAATCCAACTGCACGAAGTGGAAAACCACTACAATCACCGGAGAAGGAACATGGCCCCATTGCAACTTTGATTTATGATCCGTGACTCTAATTCGTGGTTTCCATGCAAAATCCCAATAAGGGTCTGCTTTCGTCTTATTTGGACCCCTCATGGTTTGCGGCGGCCAAATATGTAAAGATTGTAGAGAACAACCCTAAAGCGTCGAGCCCCTTTCTCAATCGCTCCTGGCCACTGGATCTACTACATTTCATCCCTGATCTCTGTAACATCACCTCTAAAGATATTGACGGTCTGGAATTACCCAAAATCTACAATGCCACAAACTGAGTTTTTGCTTCTTTCATTTCACCCACGGTGGTGGAACGCATATGTAAACATGCTGAGTCCTTTTCCGCTTTGGGTTTTGAATGTGCGATTTTCTGGCTTTTGTGTCCCGTGGAGATGGGTGCTGAATTGTGTTCAAGGATACTGACACATCAAGCAAAGGGCTGTTACTAATAAGGAATTCGCCTATGGGTCAGAGGCTGAGCGCGTAGCAGTGTCTTTGCTGAAGGTGCATCGATCCTCACAATGACACAAACATACCTATCTTGAAAACTCCTTCCGTTCAATATTATGGAATACCCATGGGCATCGTTCCTTTTTGTGTAATGTTACAGTACTGGAGAAGTTGAAGAATGTCCACCTATTATTTCTCCAGGAAACATGGCTGACTGCCCCCTTTCACCATGATGGTTATGTATAACTTTTCTCTCTATCTCCTATATAGCGGGCCGCCCTAAGAGTGGACTTTGTATTGGGGCGAGAGTTGCATTGGATTTGAAGGAAATGTTAAATATGAAGACACATAGCATTTTGTTGTGTGCCAAAATGGTAAACCCTCCTTTAGGCAGGGGTGCTGCTTTGGTTGTCACCTTATATGATCCTCCAGGTGCCAATCTCACTTCTTGTATGTGTGATACACTGGCTGACTCTCTCAGACCATGGTCTCTGTAACACCCTATGGGTGGGATTATTGTAATGGTTGATTTCAGTGCAGAATACCAGGCCTCCTCACCCACCTCTAAAGGGACTGCCAGGGCACAACTTGATGCAAGAGGTAAAAGATGGTCTGAAGCTCTGGCGGAGTTTAACTTGCAACCTGTGTCAATCAAGAAAGATGATGTGTTGTATACCTGGTCTAATGGGATTTACAACAGCTGTATAGACTTTATCTTTGTGTACAAAGAAAAATGACTTTCCTTTGTTCTCTATATTATCCATCAGTTCTAGTGGCCATGCCATCCTTGAATTGGAGTTGCAGATAGCTAGTCACCCCGCTAAGGAAAACGTACCCATAACCCCACAGTTAACATTCAGGGTCATAGACTACGGTGGTCAGCAGCTGATATATGTAACTTCAACACTGCACTTGTCTCTTTGAAGAAATCGGGGTGGGACATGTTGAGTGAATGTGAGTGGGAGCTGGGAAATTTGGTAAATCTCTATGGCCCATGCTCTCGTAGGTACACTCGTAGATGCCACCATCTGAATAAAGAGGGGCACTTTTGTGATGTGGGGGAGGCAAAGAAAAAAAAAGGAGCTGAATATGGCCTTACCAAGGATCAAGAGAAACCGCACATTGAATGCACTCACTAAGAGGGTGATCTACGGCAAATTGAAAACTCAGTATAGGCATTGGTTGCGTAGTTATCTCTCCAGCAAAGACTGTGCTGGGTGGAAATGTGTTAACCCACTTACCATGTCGGGTGACTCCAGAAATGTTGGGTACATGATATGTACATTTAAAACTAAGATCATGACCGTTGGATAAAGAGCACGTGGCCACCCACCATTTATTTGGAGGATTGGGGACCTTCAGCTGCAACAGGTCAATGAGTATAAGTATTTGGGCATGAACATCAGTAACACAAAGACTCTAACTCATTTGGCATAAAAGGTCCCTACCAAGGCCTGGAAGAAATGGTTGACCATTAGGAGAATCATTGACAGTCATGGGGCGGGGCTCGGGGGGCGATTGAGGCCAAGATCTGGGCGTATAGAGTTTCCATAATCTAGGCAATCCTATATGCCCTGGAAACATATCCTGAAAGGGTGTTGACATGGTTGACAAAAATAGAGGCAAAAATATTGCGTTCCCTTTTGGGCCTACCTGGTGCAGTGCTCATTGAGGCTATCAGATTAGAATTTGGTCTCCAATCATTAACATCACTATGGAAGGTTTTGGTTGTCCATGATGGTTCCTCCATTGTGGATTTTCATCTCTCTGGATATCTGGCGAAATCCAGAGAGAATGATCGAATACAATCTTTAGTTCACTTGGCCGCTAGCTGGAAATACACTAGTTACTTTCATCAGGTTTTTCAGAACGTCCGCAAAGTATTTGAATAACTTCTGATATCCATCATTTGCACGCTTTGTTTTATATCTGAGGCTTGAGATCCTCCTTGCTCTGGTAAACACAGGTGCCTGGAGGGGAATCCCCAGGGAGCAGCGCCTGTGTAGGCTATGCATACCTCATATGGAAACCCTCCTTTGTATCCACTCAAAGCATTGTTTGAAGTGTTTTAATTCGAAACAATGGTATTTTCTTCGTTTCTTTTACTTTTACTTTTTAATTCAGGTGCACTTATTGATTTATGTTTTAACATATTGATTGTAGTAAAATGGGATATGTTGTTTTATTATACAGTGTGAAAGGTTGTTCTAACCATATGCACTTAATAATAAAATATGTTTTAAAAGTGTTTCTTCATAGTGCAGCAAGCACTTCTTTAAGTGTTGTGTCTTACTTTATAACAGCAAAGAATGCACAGCGTGTGGAACCTTACTCTTAAGAGGTGTTCCAAAAACAATTGCAGCTCCTTTGTTAGTGAGCAGCATAGCAGCAGAGGATGCTCTTAAACAAGCTGGAAAGCCGCGAGACACTGTATCGAGAGGTGTAGAAAAATATGCAATGGGGCGTCACTTGCACCCATGGTCTTGTGTAAGTACTCCAGACGCTACTCCTGAGCTCTCAAGACAAAAAAGAACAAAATGTTTCTCATAAAATGGCAAGCCAAATTCTGGGGTGGTACTTAGTGCAGTTTTCATTTGATCAAAATCATCCCTTCACACCGGTGTCCAGACGATCTCATTCAGGGTGTCCCCATTACAAGCACTCTGCAAATTCTGTGCTAAAATAACAAAATCCACAATCCATGGCCAGTAACACTCTACTATTCCTAAAAACGATCTTAATTAGGCTTTTGTGTGTGGTGGAGTCATGGTCTTTATTGAATTTACTCTCAATAGATCTAAGGCCTGATAAGGCGTTAAGATGTGTCCCAAATATTTCACTTCAGGTTGACCAAACTGAATCTTAGATGGGGCCATTTTATGGCATGAGTTGCCTGGACTACTCAACAAATAATGATCATCCTTTTGTTCTGCTGCTTGATCAGGGAAGCAAAGTAATAGCTTGTCAATACACTGAATGAGCGTTGAGTCTCCTGGCAAACAAAGCGATGCATTGTTGGCATGCAGTATTCCGGGGAATGTGGTAGGGGAGTGTGTGGATCCCTGGGGGGAGCCCAGTGTAGGTCATTTCACAATTTTGTTATTTGCCCCCTCCTTGAATGGAGAATGAAAAAAGTAACTGAGACTGAGAGGTGGTTCTCGAGGGGATTGTTGAGAGGACAGTGTGTGGATTGGGCACCACTGGGGCAATAAGGGCCACAATCTCATTAATTGCCCTCAAGTCTTGTACTAGTCTCCATTTTACTTCTATTGTTACCACACCTTTGTGCGCCGGGAATATCAGCATGTCGCAGGGAGAGACAGTATAAACAATTATGCCTTCGGTCAACAGGTAACCATTATCGGTTCAACCCTTTGTATCACTTGTGGTGTAAGGGGGTATTTTTTTTACTTTAGTGAAGGTGACATTCTCTGATACCAGGTATCCCTTCTGGTTTACAGAAAGTAATGAGCCCAGCATCATTTTGCCGGTTGCCCATAACTGTTTAGGAACATTGTGAAGCCAATTGGACAAATGTGTTTGCAAAGTTACAAGCACTTCAGTATGTGTTGCTAAGGTAAAGGCTTCCGCTGCTGTGGGGAGATCTACCGCCAGGGCGGGATCTTGAGGTACGCGAATATATGATTCATGTGGTCTACAATACATTGTTGCGCACATGGCGCTGAGGCAGTCCATACCCAGGATATCCATGGGGCTGGGGGGAGTTGGTCTGAGCAGGAATGCCTGTGTCATGGTGGGGGGGCCAGGGTTAACGTGGTTTGGGTGATTAAATGTAAGCATGTAGTGACAATGTCCACGCCCATTGTGACTATGGCTTTCCTGAATGTGGTAGTGCTTTAAGGGTACTTTTAAAAGCTCTCGTATCCACTAGGAGGTTTGTGTGGCACCCCTGTATTTTTAGCAGGCAATGGTGGGTTTGTTTGGTCTAATTTAAAAATGGGTGCTAAAATGTGTGGACCTGGGTCTTCCTTATGTCAATAGGAAAATGTACAATGTCCTGCTGGGTAGGGATTTGCTTGTGGGGTTAATTGGATTTTCTGGTGTGGGGCTGTCGTCGCATATTATCATTATCAGGGGGTTCTTGTTGTGCTTGCTGCTGTACTGGTGGCTTGGGATACCGGGGTGTCTGTTGGGTCTGGCTAGACCATCCCAATGCATTGGGAGGGGCCTGTGTCAAGTATAGTGTCAACGTCTTGGGGCACCCTGCCTTCCAGTGTCCAAACCTTTGACAGTAATGGCATTGGGATCCCTGTGGGGGTTGGTATGAGGGTTGAATGGGGCAGCATTCCTCTGGGGTCTGTTGGGCCCCCTTCCCCTTGTCCCCTGTGTGCTGGGTGTTTCTACAGAGGCTTGTCTCTGTGGTCAGTCTATTTGGGCCAACTGAAAGGTAAGCAGTTGTCTGTTTTCTGATCTCTCTTTTCTAAATGCAAGTTGTACATGTGTATGACTGTTGGCATTATTTCTGACATCTCCTTACATTTCCGGTCAACGACTGTCTTCTCAACATCACTCTTAATTGCAGGGAGAAGGCTGCTCACAGAATATTGTGTTGCAAGTTTAGGGGCTGTATTGTTGACATTACCTATGTTAGAGGGATCTTCCTCGGTGGCTATCAACCTGGATAAGAACCTGAATAAGAAGTGCTCCAGGTGATCTTTATTCTGCCTTAAAGACACCACCTTGTACCAATCTGTTTTAGCCGTTGCTGGTTCATTTATTGGCTCCAATATTGAATCTCTTTTCATCACAATCCCCTCCATGTCCAATCTTAAATTATGTTTCGTACCATCATCCTATCTCATTAATGGGTCCTTAATATTTTGGGGCCATGCTGCCTTAGTTCTAAGTGTTTGAAGCTGCTCTGGAGTGAGTGCCCATTTAAGTAACCTTGCCAGATATGTGGTAGTAGGGTTATGGGAATCCATAATACTTTCTATTTCCCTGACAAACCTATTAGGATTTGTGCAAATTGGTGGGAATGCGTCCTTAAAGGACCTTATCTGATCAGGTGTCTAGGCCACGTGGTACGGCACAGTTTGGAACCCCTCTGGTTCAGGAATTATTCTGACTGGGTATGCATGTTCTTCCACACCTGTCCCCTCCATATGAGGTATGTTTCCTTGTATGGGTGGTGGTGTCACGTCGTATTTCTCTAATTCATTTAAAACATCCTGCAATAGTTCTCTGTTGTCCCTACTAGTGTTTGTACCAGTGTGTGACACAACTTCCCTTACATCCGCTTCAAACCTATCATACTGAGTTAGAATTACCTGCCCCCTGTTCCTTCTGTACTCCCTTAATTGGCGAGGAGTTTTTGTTGAGCGAGCGCAATCCCTAGACAGGCTTGTTAAGTGATTTTGTATCCTTTGCAGTGCACGTGGGAGAAGGGAGGTGCTGCGAGAATATGGGGTCGTGGTGACGGGTGACGCGACCTGTGTGTGGGGCGATGGTGTAGGAATTGAGGTGTTGGGGCTAGTGGGGCTGAGGGACATAGCGAGTCTTGTTGTGCCACTAGAGGATAATGTATCAGGGGAGGGTCGGTGTATCATTTCTAGGCAGTGCACTGATGGGTGTGATAACTGGGTGAAGATCATGCTCTGCGTTATCACTGTGTTTCCCATAATGCAATTTCTATTCTAATTTTACTTTCTCTTCTGTGTTTTTGTAAATGTCCCTGTGCCTTTTGTGCAGATTCTTTAGTACATAGGGCAAATACTGACCATTCTTTTGTGTGTGGTTTATATCCCGTTGAGTGTAGTAGGACGCAAACAGAGTTCAATACTCCTTCATTGAATGCCCCTGTTTGTGGCAAAACCGTAGTCCCCTGGCCAGCTGCAGCAGCATTTTCATGCAACTTAGCACCAAACCTCACTGAATCCTCTGCATAAGCTTTCTCCATCTTTCCCGCAGGAGCGTCAAACCCATATCGCCATATCGAGCACAGTGTATATGTGGCTGTGTGCTGCCTGTAGATAAGGGGATGGAACTTGCCCAAAATTGCCCCAGCAAGAAAAATAGACAGCCAAAAGCTGTTCAAACCTGAAATGTAATTAGCCTACTAACAAACTTCGACTTTTGGCAGTCGTAAAGTGGCAGTATGACCAAGAAGAGCCACAGAGGGGCAGGAGGGAGGGTTTGTATGCAAATCCATGCCAGACCCATGCAGGAGAACAATAGTTACAGGTAAGTAACTTGTTCCTTCCCGAGCCTGGGGTCTGGCATGAATTCACATGCTCATGAATAAAGAACACATAGAAGCACAACATTACACAACCACGGGAGGTGGCACGGCTCAAAAGAAGCAATTACTCTTACCTCTGGAACAAGCTCACCTTCAATCAAACAGGTTGCCTAGCACTGCTTGGCCGATCCTGGACTCTTCCCTAGAATCCCTGTAGACACAGAATCACAACCCACAAACCGCAACCCGGCCATTCCATTCAGACCAAAGAGTGCGTTGCGTCATATTAAGTTAGATAGCAGGATGAAATAGCGCACGCACAGTGGCAGCAGAGCAAGCAGCGGATTGTGATAGTTACCCCGGCCGCAGGGCCCTGCTTCTCTGCAGTTGGTCAGCTCGCCCTCTGCAAAAATATGAAAATCGCGGGGCACCAGGCTGTTAGCTGTCTTTGGAAATAGAGCTAAACACCTCCATTTCATTCCCTTGTCTCTTATTATTTATTTCATTTTTGACATTTATAAAGCGCACAATCAACCCGTGGGCATCGTGGCGCTGTTACAGAGGAATGGGGCTTAGTTACATGAGACATACAGTACAACATATATTGCAGGCAAAATCAGCAGTTTGGTAGTTAGACAAATAGGCAAGTTTTGAGAGCTTTGTGAAAGGCAGGGTGTGCGGGTTCAGCTCTGAGAGTGTGCGGGAGAAAGTTCCAATGCCTCGTCGCAATGTAAGGGAAGCTTGCCCCCGCCAGCCCAGGCTCGTTTTATTTATTTATTTTTATTTATTTGCATTTGTATAGCACACTTGCAGCCCAGAGGCATAGACTTAATTCAATAACAACGAGCAGTAGTAGGCTTGGCTCCTGCAGGGACTATCATTTTCTCTGCTAATTTTGATTTGGTTGCAGCTTATTTTTATATGTATTACTTTTTCTTTATGTTTCTTTTTTGTTCTTATGCAATGTATTATACTTATGTTTTCCCATAACATAAGCTATTCCACGAATACAAGCATATAAGAACTTTTATAAGTCATGATTCATGTAACAGACTTTTTATACAGAGAGCACAGGCTTTTTGTCTAAGAGAGAAATTGACCAATTTGATCCAGTATGTACTTAACTGTAAGAATATCAACATAGTAGCCATCCCATGACCAGGATAATATGTATAATAAACAGAAATATGTAACGTCGCACACGATGATGACATTGCAGAATAGGTGATGCGATGACGCCACATCAGTAATTATACCTGGTTTACAGCGAAGACAAGATTATCATAGAATTACATTGAATAAAACGAAAACACTTCAAAAGACAAATATTGGATCTTAAAATAATGTAGCTCGCGATGACGTTGAAACGTGAGTTTATGAAATCACGATAGTAAATAAAAAGCAGCCATATTGGAATACGTGGAGATATGGCGTGCAACTGCACATGCGCAAGAAGGGGAAAGATTTTCGATGAAGAATCAGGTAAACAGTAAAAGACATGAATAGAATGAACCATGCTACAAATAGAATCAATGGTCTATATTACAATTTTAAATTTTGCAACTGGAAAATATAACTTTCTGCAGTTATATGCAATAACATCTTCCCATTACATTTTCATTTGCCTCTTTTTTTTCTTTCTTTTGCACACTCAAAAGCGGATTTTTGATCTAAACAGAAGCATCTTTGTTTCTTTTAGGAAACGCCCGATGTTATTAAAATAAAATTGCAATTATGGGTAAACAAAAGTTGTAATTAAATAGTCAGGGTCAGTGACTTCTAATTTCTATTTTGGTATCTTAAATCTCTTATTGTCGTTATAAGATATGAATTTACATATGACAATGCGCGGTACAAATATCCTTTAACATTAACAATACATATTTTTATTTATGCTTTCATTTTTCAGATGAAATGAATCTATTTGCAATCATAAGAACTTACAGAAAATCCCCCTGATGAGCCAATTGCGGGGAAACACATGCATAGATTACGCATTAAAGGCACACCTTAAAGGGATATACATCAAATATAATGAAAAAGACTACTATTAGCACATCTGAGAAAATTGTGCATACAAAGATATGTTCAGGACATGAGCATAACGGTGAGATGATTTTCTGAAAATACTAGACATTTTCGTTGATGTCACAACAAGAGTGATATTGTGTTGATTCTTTATTGGGATAACATCTGTGTATTTTACTCTGCAATGGAAATCATTGAGTAACTCCTGAATATGAGACAAGAATGAACATATATTATTTAGGATATGTGGATCAACATACCTTTGGTTTGATAAACCATTCCTTACGTCTCTTCTCTTCCCTTTTCTTTTGTCTTAATTTGTTTATTTATTTAATTTATTTTTACATTTGTAAAGCGCACTAAAGCCATAGGCATCAAGGCGCTGGTTTCTTAGGGTTACAGTACATGCATGTTACTTTTTATGCTTCAGGTTTCAGTTTTCTCAAGGATTTGGTTACAGAACATCACATTATGTGGTACAATGGCTCAAATGCAGGGTCTGGTGAAGCCACACTTCATGGTGCGGGCGGCCACACCAGCTGCACAGACACAACATGACACAATCAGGCTCAGTGCAGAGTCAGGTAAAGCCACGCCTCATGATACAGGGGGGCTAGGTCAGGTGTACAGTTACATCAGAGCATGATCAAGCAAGGTGCATAGTCTGGCAAACCTACGCCGCATGGTGCGGACGGCCACACCAGCTGCACAGACACAACATGACACAATCAGGCTCAGTGCAGAGTCAGGTAAAGCCACGCCTCATGGTACAGGGGGGCTACGTCAGGTGTACAGTTACATCAGAGCATGATCAAGCAAGGTGCATAGTCTGGCAAACCTACGCCGCATGGTGCGGATGGCCACACCAGCTGCACAGACACAACATGACACAATCAGGGTAGGTGCAAAGCCACACCTTGTGGTTCCGGGAGCTACTTAGGTGTGCAGATACATCATGACACAATCAGGGTAGGTGCACAGCCTGGTAGAACCACAGCTAATGGTATAGGGGGCTGCAATAGGTGTACAGGTGCAATCACGTAACTTACAGGAACATAAAACCAAACCAAGGCTAGGGGAGTCAAATCGGGTGTACAGGTGCAATCAAGTAGGTTACAAGAACATATAAGCAGCGCAAGACTGGGGCAGTCAAATCAGGTCGGTTACAGGCACGTATCAAACACAATGCAGGGCTAGAAGAGTCAGAGCAGGTGCGTTATGGGCATATATCATAGCCAACGCAAGGCTGGAAGTATAAAAAACAGGTAGGTTACAGGCACGTCTGGCACTCGATATGACACACATGCTCTCCTAGGCAGATGGTTTGGGCCTGGGACCTTGTGTGAGATGAAATCACGGGCATCGTGGTAGGCACTCAGTAAGTCATACGAGGTCTCCCAGACAGATGAAGTGGGCCTGGGACCTCGCTGTGCATATGAAATCACGGGCATCGTGGTAGGCACTCAGTGTGGCACACAAAGTCTCCCATTCAGATGGAGAGTTGAATACAAGAAAGGTACAGATTGGGTTTCTGAGGAATGAGTATGCTGATTTAGATTTGACTTTGTAAGATACTGCCGTTTTGTTCATTTTCATTTGTAAACATTAATCATCACATTCCTTGGCCATCTCTGGTCTGGAGGGAATTTTAGGGAGCGTACATAAATACCCTCCTAGACCAAAGTTGATCCACACACACCATCTGTAATTAGTATGACACGTTTATTATTCCAGGATCTTTTATAACTAAAAAACCACAAAGGGAAATATGGAATGGCAAACAAAAATACACATGTATTTCATAAAAAGCCCTTATTTCAAAAGCTGGAAATAACTTGAAGGCCGAAATAAATCTGCTATTTATTTTGTGGCTTCATTATCTAAGAGAAACATTAGCAACCCTGGTTCTTAGTATAAACTGTAACGTCTCACCCAATGAGATTTGCTGCCTTATCAGCAGCTAAGGCCTGGCTGTAGTCTGCAAGCCACTGTGTACGGTTGTCTTTCCGCTGTTTATTATGTGATCATGTGCATGTCCCCAAAATGAACACTATTTATAATGCAAGTCTTCCTTAAAAGCAGTGACTTAAGATGGCAGAGTATAGCAAATAAAATGGCAACCTCACAGAACCATTTGTTCAATGTTGCTGAGAAGGACGAGAATCTTTTTGGCCATCCCCTAGTTTACAAAGAGAGAGTCATCCCGGCGAAATAACTGTGTGCACTATAGATATATGGACGGAGCTTGTGTCACTTCCAATGGATGACAGCCAGCGCTCTGAGTTTCCCCATGCAATCCCGGGAGAACAATCTCCTGGAATTCATGAACAAGTGGCACCACTTTTGGGGCAAAAGGAGACAGGCAAAATCGAGGGCCACTGTGATGCGGAAGTGTCTTATGGAGGGACATGGCCTCTTGTCCTTGTCCTATCACTTCTCTGTTTGTTTTTTCTCTGTTTTCTGCCACTGAGGTTCAGCCTGGACCTCTGGCAGTGCAGCTCTTCATTTTATCTTTTGGTGTACAAAACACCCATGGGATACCCTTATGGCACCCAATGGGTGGGTGTTTTTGGGCATCTGTGTGTTGCCCACAGAGTAGGTTTTGGGCTGGTGGTAGCTACATGCTATCTTGGCAGTGGATCTTAGTGTCCCCCATTTTTGGAATTCCCAGCCCCTTCCATAGAAATAAATGGATTCCTACACAAAGGCAAGATGGCCACTGTGGCCTCTTGGTTCCTATTTCCTTTTACCTTGCTTCCCAAAGTCCTGGGAAGCCCTGTCTCCGTGCCTTCCTCTCAAATGGCTGTTGGGTGGAAACACCATATCTGTGTCTGGTGTTCCCTTCACCCTGACTGGCTGTTGGGTTCCTTGAAGCCCAGCTGTTGGATAGGTCTGCTGCTGCTGCATGTCTCCCACAGACTGATCCAGAGAGGACCTGTGAAGGAGACCTCTCCCCAAGCTACGAGGGACCATCATGCAAAGTTGCTGCTTTTCATCAAAGTATCCTGGAAGCCAGTCCTGTGCGCCTCCTGTCCGGAGAAGGGATCTTCAAAGTCCAGAAGAGGAGTGCCGGACATCTTGAGCCAGAGAAGACCATTGGTGTCACCCAGGGTCCGAAGGATCATTTCGTGACTGCTGGAAGCTGTTGCTGTCTACCGCCCAGAAGAGTGGGTACCGAGGCATAGTGCTGGTGGACACCCAGAGTTGTGAAAGTTCCAAACTGCCTAGAACTTTTCAAAGGCCATCCTTGCCATCATCTCTGACCACTTTTTCCTAACGGAGAGAGTCCAGAGTCACTGGAAGCAGAAGAGGGTCCGTCAGTGGGTTTACCACCACCAGAAGCTAATGAAGATGTCCCAAGGGTCCAGACTTTGTGAGGGTTTGAGGTCCACTCCAGTGGTAGAGTCCAGGTCACAGGAAACTGTCGAGACATTAGTGTTGCGACTGCAGCACTGAAGAACCAAAAGTCATAAAACCATGAAATTATGAAACCCAACAACAAAAGTGACCTATGCATCCGTTGCTGCCAGAAGTCATTGAAGGGTCCCAATGGTCTTACTTTCATCTGCCAAACCTTTAAGGAGCCCACAGCAAGTTTAATCTTCACAGGACTTCTACAGTCGGAGAAATCGTCGACCAAAGAGAACACTGAGAAGAACCACACTGCTGCACTTCAAAAAGACTTTGGTTCCTTTGTATTCTTGGACTCAGCATCCCAGTGGCTCCGTCTTCCAAAGGGGGTCCATCCTTGGAGGGAATCAATGAGTAAATCTGAGAAACTCTGCCACTTCGCCTGCCAAGGCACCAAATGTACTGTGACGAGGAAGAGCATTCTCTAGATTCAGGAGTCCTCTGGGGGTCCCAGATTTGTCTTGGATCCTGTTCACCTGTGGCCTATCAGATACGTTGGGGTGGTAGAACCTTTTAAAAGAAAGCACAAGGTTATTGAACATTTTTGGACTGGGTTGTAAAAGACAACATAAGTTACTCCCTAACTTTTCCCTTTCAGGTTGCCCAGGTGGGGGGGGATCCTCACTCAGAATTACTTGTCTACTCTAAAGAAAGCATTCTGCCACTGTTCATAACTAACCTGCCTTTCTTTCCTATTCTATGCCGTTATACCTAACTTAAGAATCCACCTGCATATTTAAAACTGACTGCAGTAAGTGCATCTATAACTGGATTGTAAGCCATGTGCGGTACCACTTAGAATGTGCATATTCACCATTCTTTGAACAAGTATTCCAAGTACAAAGTGTTATTATTTATATGTATATTTGGTATAAGTAGCAAACCTTATTTTATATATTTTAAAAAAATGTTATTGTGTCTTAACCAACGTTGGTTTTTTTACACATCTTAAATCTTCTAAAATGAAAAACAAAAAGTACACACAAAAGAAAATGTATTTTATATAAAAAAAGCTGTGTTATCACCTAACATCGTGTGTGGACATTACTTTGTGGGGGCTTTGGGGAAACACTGCACTTAGGAACCTGCCTGCATCACCTCCTGAAAGCTTAAGCCTGGCTGCTTGCCACATTCTGCCAAAATGAGAGCTTTACTGGGGTGTTCTGTGCCTTTATCCTACCATATAGAGGGCAGAAGTACAGATAACCCCTCCAGTCTTTACTGCCACCCTGTCCAAAGAACCATACATATGGCTCATTATGTAGATGAGACCCCAATTGTGCCATCCGGCTCCCTGATATAATAGCAACCAGAAAGGTGACCTTGACTGAGAGGAATTTCAATAGGGTGGACGCCAGAGGTTGAACGCTAGCATCCTCAAGTCCCTGAAAGACAAGCATTGGCCTCTTTAACTCAAAGCTCTTAAAGAACTTTGCCTGAGTGGACACAGATGCGGCATATCCTCTCAGGTCTTATGAAAAGCTTAATGGCAGCCCACTGGCCATACAGTATGGACACTGACAGACCCAGAAGGAAGCAGTCTCAAATAAATCTAGAACCTAGCAAGGTTTGATTTCTTTGGGAAGACAACCCTCCCTTAGAAACCAGATGGAAACATCTTCCAGTGCCAATGATATGCAGGCAGCGTGGCAAGTTTCCTGACTGCTTGAATGCATAGTTCCACATCCATGGGGCAGCCGATAAACTGCAATTCTAACCTCTTAAATTCAAGCCACAAGGTGCAGATTCTGCAGTATGAAGTGAGGCAGGGACGAGGCAGGGGAAGTGAGGCGTCCAGAAGCAAAAGTCTTGGCTCCTCCTGCATCAGGTGGAGAAGGAGAAAATACCACAGTCTCCTGAACCAATGGGTAATGATCGCTAGGAGTGCTGCCCTCATGGACTGTGCCTTCTTGAGGAACCATGTGATTAGTGGAATTGGGGAAAAGCATAAAGCCATTCCCTAGGCAATGGTACCCTGAGGGCATCCACACGCCATGCTTTCTGTGATGGTGTGAGTGCCATGAATACTGGAACCTGATGGCCCTGACTCGAGGCCAAAGATCCACCGGTGGCATCCCAAAGCAGAGACTGAGGGAATTAAACCTAGAGGGGCAAAGATGAAAGTGTACTGAGAAGTGGAATACCCTGCTGGGGTGGTCTGCAAGCATATTAGCCCTCTCTGGAAGATAGGCTGCTGAGAGACTCTCTAGACTTGCTCCTGCCCCTTGACATATTTCGAAGGCTGTCTGAGTGAGTGGGCTGCTCCTGGTGCCCTCCTGCATATTCAGAGAAATCCATATGACACAATTGTTGGTCCACACCAGAACTGCAGAGTGTAGCAGCACCCACTTTACTACAAGGAAACTCTTCCTGAGCTGCTGACTTGGCCTTCAGTAACGCGCAGAGGGATCCCCAGCTCTTGTGCCGCCACGCGGCCGGCCCAGCAGTGTTGCAATGCTCTTTGTATGCAGGGAGGCCCGCAATGTAGGAAAAAGGTAGGTGTTGGGTGTTTCTCCTTTGTTGCAGAGTAGCAGTATAGCAATATGGTGACTTATCAGAACCACACAGACTAATAAGGGTGGCGTTCAGAGTTGTTGGTGACCATGGGCAAATGATCCAGGTACACTTTCTCTATATGATCCAGGTACACTTTCTCTATATATGTTTTGATATATGTATGATACATTGTTAGGGATGTGAGAAAGGTCATTAAGTAGACCAGTGTAGACTAAGAATGTTTCTCTATACTCATAGTTAATCCCTAGAAGCATATGGGAAGACATACACATTGTGAATCTTTTTATGAATTATCAAGTTCACAACACATTCACAAATTGGTGTAGCCCCTGATGAATGTCCGGCAGATAAACACGTTTTGGACAGAAACATGTACATGTAGGGTAGGTATAAGAGTGTGGGCAGTTATGAGAGTGCAGAGAAATTTTGACCGACTGGTCCCCACTCATGTTCCTAGAAGATTTGTGTGACATTATGGTGTATCTTGGGGAGAACAGACGTGTATGTTACACTATATGTGCAATAGGTTTTGATATTTGATATGTGTGTACTGTATAAATGTTTTTAACACATTATCAACTGATTTTATTATGTATCGATGTTGTGTATAATAAAGATATATATTGTTTATACTGTTTATGGCAACACTAGGGGGAAGGTCCCTTATTTCAGGACTACTTGTCGGTCTGATAGCATAGTGAGTAGAGCGCTCACTTTGACATCTGTGCAGAGCCTGCTGAGGCAGGTTCGAATCCCGCAGTGCCAAACTCAGCCTTTCATCATAAATGAACACGGCACACTGTGGGTAATATTAAGCTGCGCTCAGATGCCTGAGGGTTCGTAGCGCTATATACATGCTAAATTATTATTATTATTATTATTACTCCATATTAATTTTGAAACAGGGCGGGTGAGTTTGTGTTATTGAGAGCCTTCCTTTTGAATATGAAAATAATTCTTTTACCCCACTAGGTAGGAAGGCAAATTTACCTTTTTGTGGGGGTGGCATTTGAAATGGAGGTAAAAATTGCAAACACACATATCAAAAGAAAATCTTATTATGCTGAGCGTGATGGGTCAAAGACCAGGGAAAGAACAGGCTGGCGGTAGGGAGGGAGGAGCCTTTCTTGTATTACAAACACACACACCAACAAGGAGACGGGGGCAAAACGAGCCCCATCTTCCAGTATGTTTTGAGTATGGGGATTTGGGAGACTCTGGGGAGGCGAGGGCGCCATGTTTCTAAGGTCTGTGATGAGGAAGATGGATGGGGGGTAATGGAGAGTAAAAGCATGCCTGTATTGTTAGCCCCTGACCCCAGACGCTGGGCAGCTTGAGATCTCTAAATGGGGCACTTTATTGTGTTGCCTGGAGATTTCGCGAGTGTATTCTGTACTCCTTTCACAACTAGTAAGCCTACTGTAACAGCACCACGATGCGCAAGGGCCGTTTGTGTGCTTTATAAATGTAAATAAATAAATGTGTGAGGCACAGAATGCCTGGGAGGGCGTTGCACAGTGTGTGACCCCGGCGAGGCCACAGAGTGAGCGCAGAGAGCGGAGAACAGTTGAGGAGAGAGAGGCCCTGCTTCAGTGAAGTGGGTCAGTCCACAGTCGATGCTCTGCATGCACCACCCAGGGCTATTCTTAATTGGTTTATGGTCCGGAGTGTGCTCGCGTGCCCCTTGGAGGGTGGGTGGAAGGCTCATTTCACAATCTAAGACATGATGGCGGCCATGATGATGATGAAGGAGATAATGAGGGCCCTCTTTGGCGACAGGTAATAGGTTTTGATTCGCTCCACCGAGCACACTTTCAATTAACAGATTGTTTTTCTCTCGTGGAGTCTCTGCTGAATTATTTTTTCCTGGACTGGTTCTCCTCTAGATGGAGGCAAAATCGAGCATGTGCACTTGTGGGGAGGGGAGCTGGCCTTTTTTCCTGAAGTATTGCTTTGATGAAGACCACATATGTGGCGCGCGCGCGCGTGTCACTAGAGATGTGTGTCACATGGAAGACTGAGCATGACTAGTTTGTTACAGAAACTCCTGTTGGGCCATATGCGCACACACAGGGACTGATTCTCGAAGAATTAAGTGTCTCTGACGCAGTGCATAGATCGGTCGCCTTATTCACAACGTTGATCTACGCGTGTGGCTGAGCGTCCAGGCGTGCTGACAGCACAACAATGCCTCGGGCTAAACTGCACAAAAACCCCTGACTTGCGTATAGTGAAAAAGGTTGCTTTAATGTGACAGGCTACAGCTTAAAACTAAATGCTAACCTGGCTCTTTGGCCGTACAGACTACTGATCGTTAACAATTAACCAAAACAATGAATACATTAAATCATTAATGAATTCATGTCCCTTGTTCCCTCCTCCTCCCCTCAATAGCCTCTCAATTCCTCTCGCCCTTCTTCCCCCAAATCTCCCCATCTTCTCCCTGAGGCCACACCCCTCCGTTTTCCATACTGCTTCACCCTTCTTGTACTACCCGGGCCAGCCTGTCTGTGCAAACAGTGCTAACCTCCCCACCCCCATGACCACACTAACACCCTCTTTTGCTTCCCCTAACCATCCTCCAAAGGACTGTGTCCCCGGCACCCAGGAACAACCTTCCTCTGAGGTGTTCTTTCTGCTCCACACCCACCTCCTTTTAACCTACACATTTTTACCAACTCCTCCACTGCCATCCTCAGGTCCAGCAAGTAATATTCAATACCCTTCACCGATAGGTGCACACCATGCTCCCAAAAGAAATAAAATGTCTTCATATTTGATGTCCTGGTGTGCTACTATATGCACTCCCCCCACGGCCAGGACCTGCTAAATAATCTAATTTCTCTGTTGATCTTTTTCCGTGTGCACTCCACTGCCCCTTCCTTAATAGCCCCTCCCCAGATGCTCCAATGCATCAACTGCGTCCAATGTAATGAAACCGCCAGCCAAATCTCCCTCAACCAAGTCAAAAGCCTTGGCAACTTCTTTGCCAGGGCCACGGCTGGCTCCCTGACCAAATCGTTCTCACCCGTGTGCAAAAACAGCGCCAACGGCACCCCATCCTGCTCCCTCAACCCAGCCAATAACCAGGGAGGTCCTGGGAGACTCTCTGACATGAGTCCTGGTTACAAGAGCCTTACCCAGAGTCTTTAGCTCACTATCTTTCACAGAGGAGAAATATCCTAAACATATCAGTCTTTGTCCTGCCCTGAGGCAGTCCAGCACCAAAATGCTAGGCAATTCTCCTCTGAACAAGAGTACCAACAGCAACCCCACCTCAAGGTGGCCTTGAGGTGGGCACCAACTGGTCCCACCTCAAATCCCACACCCCAACCAATGCAAGCTCATAACTGCACCAAAAACCTCTCTTCGCAGCCCTCATTCCCACCCATTTTATCATGGATTGGTTGCATATCCAGATCTGAGGAACCTCACCACTCCCTTGTGCTGCATCTTTAAAAGAAAGGGGCACCTGCTCCAGTGCTGACAAACCTTGCCCCAACTTCTAACTCCCCCCTCCTGAACCCACTCTCCTCCCCCAGGTCTCTGATGTACACCTTTTATTTTGACAACTTCCACCGCCCCAACCTCTTAATTCCACCCTCAGTCGAACACAAATTCCTCCCTTCCGATCCCATGCCTATCCTAAATGAATGAGTCCCAAACACCTCAGCGCGCACTCCTAACGCTGCCCATCCCTTCACCCCAAGAACCTGCCCTGTCGTCACTCCTTCCCCACTCTCATGTATGAAAACCAAGCCCGCCCTGCCTGCATATTTTCTTTGCCATGTTAAACCCACCCTGACTGGGCACAATTCTTGTCCACCACCCATGTCCAAATGAACCCATAGCCTTCTGCCCTTCTGATTAGTTTTAGAATTTTTGCTCTTAATATCTAGATAGTCCTATGACAGTAACACGTCCTCCCACCTCAAACCTACCCGCCGTCAACACCAATTGGAACGCCCCAAAAAACAACCAATCTAAGCATGCCCTGAACATGTCCCTCTCCCACTGTGACCAGCAAATTCTCACAATAGCTTGACACAACCTCAACAACAATTCTGCAGTTACCACCCTTCCATCATCTTTCACCTTCCCTTTCTCCCTTGCCAAACCCTCCAGCATCCTAATTGCCATTGCCCCCGCTAGGTTGAAAACCCCAGAACCACGTGCTGGAGAACACAATCCCTGCCAACCTCCCTGCTATCGTTGCCCTGGATCACCCCTTATCCATGTAATCCAATATGAAGTTCACTGTGTCCTCCTTCCTTCTTTCTTCCGCATCACCTCTCCCTCTCTAGCTCTGTGTTCCCCCTTCTGAAAATCTAACCATGCTTTCCTGTACGCCACCAGTGAACTTGCAGCCAATGAACCATTCACTAAATGCAACGCTCTCACTCTCCTAACTGCCATAACTGCTCTGAGATCGGGTGCCCTTCCAGCTCCACTTCCAGTGCCAACTCATGCAATCTCCCCCACTGAAAACTAGATAATGCAACAGCGATACAGTTAGCCTTTCCAGGCACGTGTGTCACCTTAAAGACAATATTCCACCTTAGGCACAGCAGCACAGGGTTTATGCCGCTGTGCCTCAAAAGCCTGGACACACTCTGATCCTTGACAGACCCGTCTGTTCACCACATTGAAGAGTGCCGTATTGTCCACAGTGAAGTTCACCTTGTTGTTCTCAAGCTCTTTGCACCACAATGCTCCTCCCTGCTTTCCTCCAATGTATTGGCCAACTCTCTGCATATCATCTCCCCCGCCAAAACCTTCTTCTCCTGAGGTATCAGTGAAAACCTTTACCCCCCCAAGCAACGGGGTACCATAGCAGCCACATGGACACTCCATTAAAATCCACCAAGAAATGCAACCAGACCCTGCAGTCCTCCCTGGGAGCCCCTGACAACCTTATTCTGTGGTCCGCTTGCTTTGCCCCAGGCACAGACCTCGACATGTTTCTGCAAAATGTGTGTCCTGGGGACACTGCACGGCATGCAAAATTCAGGTGCCCCAACAACCTCTGCATGTCTAACAGCATCATCTTGCGCACCCGCACCACCTTTTCTACTAACTGGACCCACTTGGTCACTTTGGTCTCCGGCAGGCATGAGGTCATACCCACCAAATCCAATGAAATTCCCAAAAAGGTCGGGACCAATGCCAGCCCCTCTGTCTTGTCTTTTGCCAAGGGAACCACCAATTCCTCCATCAACTACTGAAAAACCTCTACTACCTCCTGACACTATTCCTTTCTCCCCACCCTACTGATAAACAAAAAAACATCCATGTAATGCAACACTCTCTCAAACTGCACGTGAAACACCACTGAAGAAAAGAGCTCAAATGCTCAAACAATGCACAGGGCACTGCACAACCCATGGGCAGCACCCTATCCACAAAAATGTGATCCTCAAATTGCATGTGTAACAATCAAAACTCCTATGGATGTACTTGCAGCAACCTGAAAGCTGACTTGCTGTTGCACTTGGACATAAATGCCCTCTTTCCCCTCTCCCTCATTTATTTTTAGATGTTTTTATTGGCATTTGTGATCGTATACATAACAGTAGAGCACGGGGTGTGCTTTATATTATTGATCTTGTGTCGTATTCCCCTCTCCCTCATGACCTCCACAGCCTGGTCGACGCTCGAGTAAGACACCACACAATCCTCTTGTCAATGAAATCGTTCACTGACATGCCCTTTGGCCACGACAAATGGTGGATCGGTCTAAACTCCCCTTCCACCTTCTTAGGCACCCCCCAAAAGGGACACCACCAAATCCCCTGGCAAGTCCACAAAAGGCCCAACCACCTTCCCCTCTGCTACTTCTTTGTCCAGCTTGTGTCTTACAGTGTCCGGTCACTGTCGTGCCGACTACAAGTTTTCTGCCCACGTTCTCATCCTAGGACCCTGATACCCCAACCTAAAACCCTCATGAAACCCCTCTACCAAAATCTTTGCTGCTACCCTGTCTGGGTAAAAGCCCAGCCATTCCTCCAACTTCTCCAACTTAACTGGAGTATATGCTTTTGCCACAATCCCTTTTCCTGCAGCCCTACCCGTTACTCTGTGTCCTGCTGCAAAACAGTGCGTGACAGGGTGCTGTCCCACGCCTCTGCTGCACTTGTGTCTAAACATACACACCGCCCTGGAGCACCATTTCTTGTTGAATACCCAGCATGCCGCTGATGGCTGCCCTCTGCCTCCACCCCCACCCTATTCAAGTCAAGGTGACCATGAAAGGGCCACTAAGACAAAGTCCAACAGCTTTCTGTGTGGACGCATTGGGGTGATCCTATGTAACCAGAAATCTATGCTGATTTCACGCAACACCAGCACCTGATCGTCTCCCATCCTTGCTCTAAACTCCTCCTCATACTTTACCCATGCAAAACTCCCAAAACTGACAAATACCTTTCTAATGACGTCTATATATTTGAACAACAACACACTCCTCTCCGGGTATTTCTCACAGTACACCGGCATATTTCAAAAAGGCTGATGTCCAATTATCAATCTTTACCAGCACCTTGGCCTCAATGCCAGCTCCTCCTCCTCCTTTGATGCCTCCTTTGCCCTCACTTCTGTAGCAGAGCAGGTGGACACCTTCTCCCTGGTCTCCACACCCTTAGCATCGTCCTATTGGAATGACAGACGAAGAGATACAATTGTGAACCCATGCAAGAATCCTTGCAATATTCCTCTACCAGGACGGATACATGAGAGACAATATGCACTCAGGCAACCATTGAGAGTGTACCCATAAACTGTCATAATGGAGGAAAGTTACCAAGAAGAATGCTATTTGCCGAGCTGTTGAAATGCAGCCATGAAAAGAATGGTTGTATGTTAAAACAAAGTCTGACGACAGCAAAAGAATGTCATAAAAAAGATGTAATAACCTATGCTGAAACAATATTAAAATATTTAAGGTTTACAATGTAACTGAAACACTAAGAAAAGTGTACTCTACGATACAGTAATCATGAACATAAAGAAAAATGAAGTAACTCACTGGTCAATAACTGTAAATACGTCAAAATGCAGGTAGAAAGAACATATAGAAGCATGCTTTTGAGAGGTATATATTCAATGTTTAGGACGTCCATTCAAAGAAGATGGATGATGGCTTATGTGAATCAACCCAGCTACCTCAAAATGCGAGCCCAGGGCATGAGGCCTACCAATGAGAGAGGGTAGACTAATTGGGAAAACAAGGGGAGACCTGGCATATCTCCAAGCACCTGGGTTTCGCTTCTATGTGCGTGCTGCTAGTGAGCCGAATGTCTAAGGTTAGATTTGGGTTGCCAACCAATCAGAAAGGCCTGCCATGAACTTTTACATACAATGTGAAAAATTATTATTCAGCATCCATATTCTCTGCTGTAATCAGAATAATACGTATTTAGAAGTAGCTTAGGGCGTGTGATACAGACAAGCGACCGCCAATCGGAGATTAATATTCATGCATTCTATATGTAGACATGTTCCCCTAATCCAATCCCACCCCTCAATATTTGTAATATGCTACGTAGGATGATGTCATTGATGAAGCATCTAGAATTATATAAGCTAAGTATAATCAAAAAGACATTGTGATCCTGCATGAATCCATTTGATGAATGTTGATGCACCCTGTTTTCCTTCATTGAGATAAAAGCAGTATTTTGCCATCTTCTTTGACTCTGTCCAGTTATTTAGTCTGAAACATTTTATGGGCAGTTCCATCTAGCAAAAAAGACACTTCTAGGTGCTAGAGCACATTTGGTATCAGGATGTAAGTAGACCAGTGAAGCAGGTAAAAACATAGAGGGGAGGGACTGTAATTGTGTTATTTTGTATATATAAGAGAGATAAAGAGTCAAAGGATTTTTGGGGATTATAAAAGGAAGAGAGATGAGACTACCTCAAATTCACGGGCTCAAGAGAGACGTAAAGGGCACACGCTATAATTCCATATCAGAGCATTAGAGATTCCAAAAGGCAGGGCCAGTTAGAAGAGCGTGTGTCAAACTCCCTGAGGGAGTAACAAAAAGAGAAGAGTTACATTTATTAAGACGTAAAGGAAGGCGTACCTAAGGGGAATATATATGTATATATATATATTAAAAGTGCACATATGTAAGGGATATGATATGTTTGTATAAATTATAACGTGTGTAAAACAAACGACAAATAATAAGAAATGGTAGCATATATAAATAAATAAAAACAATGTTTTCCTTACATTTATTAGACAAAGGATTGACCTCAATCTAATAGCTAGAAACGGACGAAACCAAAATATGAATAAAGGAAACAGTTTAAAGATACTAAAAAACAAACAACAATATAAAAATAATTAACGGAAAGTGTAAACAAAGGAGTAAGAAGAACAGTGTCAATAGCTTTTTTCAAAAAATAATTTACACAGATTCAGAAAATATTCTGATTTTCTAAAATACGAGCAGTGATAGATGGCGCCTGCTCAAATATATTAAAACAATATATTTAATACATTTGGAAGCAAGAGGAAAATTGGCTAAGTATTGGAAGTCTGAATTGACTTGTCATCATGGAAGAAACACCTCTCACACATTTATGCAGAACATTACCAAGATATAGAGCCAAAATTAGGCAGTATCATTCCAAATGGATTAAGGGCATGTCCAATAAGACATGTATGCACTGGTCTCCACAGGGTTTGTTGCCAAATACGGTATTCTGTAATCTGGTGATATATTTACATGCCACACTTGAGGGAAAGAAGCTGGAGAAAAGATTGGCAGTATTTGAGCTCTGGAAAATGTACCAGACTGAGAAAGAAGACCCAGTCTATGGGGAGTGGATGCTTAGTCAGCCCAAAGGGGAAGATGTAAAGCCCTTTCAGTTCCTCTTTTCCCCTCCCGAGAAACAAGACGTAGAGGATAAAGAGACATGATTTTACTGAAAGCAGCAGGGTATGTTAATCCACAATACGAACCCCCTGCCTCTACTATTGAAGAGACGGAGAAAGCGAGTAAAAGCAGAGAACGCGAATATACACAGACAATGAAAGTAAACAGCGTGATGAGAACAGGGATAGACAGAATAAACAGATAGAAATAGAGGAAGAGGCAGAGGCAGAGAAACAAAAAGGAATAAAGGATATAGCTAAAGGTACGACAATTGAGCCCCTGTAGTCAACACAACAGCAAACTTCAGTTTTCCCACTACTGGTCTTTTTAGGGACCAGTACCACTGGGCTAGCCCAGGGACTGTGGGATGGCTCTATCAATCCTAGGGACAACATCTTGGAAATGTCCTCCTTGATTGTTTCCCTGACTTTATCAGACATCCAGTGAATCCTACTCTTCACCTGCTTACTGTCTCTACTGTCCACATCAGGGGTGTACCAATCTGCATGACCAGGCGTCAGCGAAAACAGACCGGCAAACTGTCCCAATAACTGGTGACAGCAGGGCTTTAAGTGGGGTAAGAAATCGAGGGGGTCCCTCATTTGGGGGCGTGGCTTGTGGGGGCGTGGCCTAAAACGTACGCAAATCGTAAGGTATGCACACAAATATATATACAAGTTATATATCTGTGTGCGTACCTTACTATGGTTTGTGTACTTTGCAAGCCATCTTTTCTAAACATAGAAATATGTTACATATTTCTATGTTTAGAAAAGATGGCTTGCAAAGTACACAAACCATAGTAAGGTACGCACACAGATATATAACATGTATATATGTATTTGTGTGCATACCTTACGGTTTGCCTAGTTTTCAGGCCATTTTTTAAAAAACATTTCGGGTTTATAAAAGATGGCTTTGAAAGTGCACAATTCAAACCATCTTTTATAAAGCTTTGACTACGGACAACATTGTCCGTCTGCAAAACTTTATAAAAGAGGGCTTGAATTGTGTACTTTTCAAGCCATCTTTCATAAACCTCGAAAAATGGCGAGGAATCCCCAGGTTCGCCGAGGGTTAAAAACGCCTCGGCGACCTAGGGAAACAAAGGGACAGTAACTGCCTCTGGTGACCCCTCACGCGAGGGGTCACCAGAGGCAGTTACTATGACTGACAGAAGTGGCAGCCAGGCACAGCATCGCTGTGGTTGGCTGCCACCTCTGTCAGCTAGCCTGACTTCATGGCAGGCGCATCTCCCATCGCAGCTGCAGCTGCGACGGGATAATGCATCCCGCCAATTTTGCATGCGGTGGGACGGGGCCCCGGCTCACTTAAAGCACTGGGTGACAGTCTGTCAGTTGCTGTTCTGACAGGTCTGTTTCAAGGTTGACACCTTCAACTGACCCATCTGTGCCTTCAGTGTGCAAGAGGTCTGGGAGGAGATCGGTCTCCTCCTCATTCTCTCTGTAAGTCACTAATACCATGACCAAGTCATCGCCGGTATAATGGGGTTTTAGGTCCTTTCACGGCAATGAGATAATTCACCTAACTGACCTTTTCCAGCTCACTGTAAGGCCCAGGCCACTTGTCCTGAAGGGCACTGGGTTTTACAGGCTCCACAATCCACACTGACTGGCTTGGAGAATAGACGGTCACTGTGGACTTCTGGTTGTGCCAGTGCTTTATCAGCTCCTGACTGGCCTTTAGATTCTTTGTTGACTGTTCCATGTACTTTGCCATTCTAGACCGAAGGCTGAGTACATAGTCCACCACATCTCATGACGGAGGGGGTTTGCTTTCCCATCCCTCCTTCACTAGACTGAGGGGACCCCGCACAGGGTGTCCAAACAGAAGCTCAAAGGGGCTAAACCCTACTCCATTCTGTGGCACCTCCCTGTATGAGAACACAAGGCATAGCAGTTGAATATCCCACTTTCTCCTCAGATACGGTTCCAAGCCATCTATCATGCCTTTCCGGGTCTTGTTGAACCGATCAACACGCTGATTGGTTTGTGGATGGAAGGAGGTAGAGAACCGGTAGGTGACTCCACAATCTTCCCACATAGCTTTCATATATCCTGATATGAACTTTGAACCCCTGTCAAAAATGACTTCCTTGGGGAATCCAACATGGGAGAATATCCCAATCGGAGCCTTCGCAACCACAGGGGCTTTGATGTTACTCAGAGAGACAGCCTCAGGGTATCTTGTGACATGGTCCACCACCACCAAGATATATCGGTTCCCTGAGCTGGTTTAAGGATTCAAAGGACCCACAATATCCATGCCTATTCTCTCGAAGGCTGCCCACCCACAGGTAGTGGAAATAAGGGGGCCTTTGTGGCACCACCTGACTTGCCAGAAGCCTGACAAGTTGGGCAGGACTGGAAGAATTCCTTAACTTTTACGCCGAACTGCAGCCAGTAAAAGTGCACAGACAACCGGTCCAATGTCTTAGTCACTCCCAAGTGACCGGCTAAAAGTATTTGGTGAGCCAAATACAAAAGGAACTTTCTGTGGCATTGGGGAACCACCAACCTTCTGGTGCTCTCGCCCTCAGAATCCTTTGGCTCACTGTACAGGAGTCCCTCCTCCCAGTACACTTTGAACAGTCCAGGGGCCTCGCCCTTATCCTGCTTCTCTGCCTGCTTCCGCAGACCCGCCACAGTGGGACACTCTTTCTGGGCTGTGTAGAAGTCAGTCTGATCTGGGCCCCTAGCTGAGGTGAACTCATCCAGCTTGGGCCGACCCTTCAGATCTGCACCCACCTGGTCCTCCACCTTAGGTTCCTGCACTGCACCAGGCAACTCTGAAGAGCGTTCAATCTGGTGTTCTGTTTGGCCCTCGATCTTGTAGCCGCTGCGATTATTTCAGGATCAGTGCGTAAGTGGAAGATCATTACCCAATAGACATGGGACAGGGATGGAGTCTTTCACCGCTACACGGCACAGGATCGTTTCACCTCGCCAGCTGAGCTCTACTATCACCAAGGGGAACTTATTGTTATCATCAAATCCACTTACGCACAAAGCAGGCCCATTAATATACTGGCCTGGCCGTACACACTGCCGGGTGACAGCGGTGATGCTAGCTGCGGTGTCTCGGACCGCAGGAGTTTTTTGTCCGTCGATGTACACGTGGTCTGGATAGAGTTGAGTATTATTGGGAATGGGGGGTCTCTTCTGGAGTTCCGGTACTGTTCCCACTCAGTGTCACCAATCCATATTCGGCCACTAACTGGCCAACTGGCAAATCATCCTCTGAGAGACCCACACTAATGATGGCATCTTCCACTAGTCCAACATTCACTATGGCTTGATTGGGTAAGCTCTTGCAAGCAGAATCCCTTTTCCTATGGCCCAGCTCCTTACACACGAAACAACCTTTGGGCAGTGAGAACGCGGGTGTTCCAGTGTTAGGGGTTCCTGCAATCTTCTTTTTGGTGTGCACAGCTGAACTAGAGTATGGGGGTTTTCCTTTATTCTTTTGGAGACATAACTTTGAAGAGTATAGGGTTGGACCTTTGTCCTTCCCATCCTTGTTTACTTTTTTGTCTGCCGATTTCTCTTCCGTTTTGGTTGTGCTCGCCTGAGCCTTTTTTTTTAACTCGACACAAACCTGTCGGCATACTTCGTAAGCTCCTTAGGGTCTGAGATAGTCTTGTCCACAAGATGCTAGTGTAGGTCAACCTCACAATTTTTCAACACATGCTCACAGGCAATCAAATTGTACATCCCTTTAAATGTGTCAATTTTGTTACCAGTCACTCACCCGCTCGGATATTTCAACGGCAAGTGTGTGAACTCTTCAAATGTCTGCCCATTTTTCTCTCTGAGCTCTCTGAATCTCTTGAGATACTTTTCTGGGATTTTACAGAACTTCCTGAGGATGGCTGCCTTCATGCTCTCATAAATGGGCCTTTCCCCAGGAGTTAAAGAGTTGCATCAGTCCCTGGTGTCGGTAAGCGACTCATCAGGGCTGCACCCCACCGTACTTCATCCACCTCCTGTAGCTGGAATGCAAGCTCGAGCACCTCAAACCATTTGGAAATATCCTTCCCCACTTCATAGGCCTGTACTAAATCTTTGGGGATGTGCCGTAGGGGCTTATCCTGGCCACTCTGGTTTGAGCCACTACTGTTGTTCTCATTAGAGGCGGTCCTGTTGGCCTCTTTCTGCTCTTCAAGTGCCAGCGTGCGCATCTCTATGGTGACCCTGTCCCGCTGTTTCTGTTCCTCTAGCGCAAGTCTCCTCTCGTAGAGCAGGAACTTTCTAGCCACTACCTCATTTACAGCCCGAGCAATTACTGGGCCACTTAGAGATTGTGCTGAGGCCTGGGACCTCCGGTATGCCGTACTAGCACATGTACTCTTGAACACTCTCGAGTGTAGAGAAACCACACTTACCCCCTGACTGGATGATTGGTGAGAAACACTGCTCATGCGGTCATCCTCATAATTTTCCCCCTCCAGAAGGTCTTGCATGTTAGGGTACACAGGGCCTACCCAATTCCCTGGGCTCTTCTCCCCAACCACCCTCCCTTCTACCCATGCTTGGAGGCCGGTCAACAACTCAGGTTTATTAACCTTAGCGCTGTGGGGAAGTCACCTCTCTTGACATAAGACACGCAGGACATCCTTGGTCATGCATTTTATAGTCTCCATGTCAAGCTCTATGACTATTACTATAACCTAGCAGTGACTAAACGTTGCCTGCAACAGTATTTTTAATGTTCGTTGACTAAGCTGTGTGCAAGGCTCCAACCAATCCGACCGCTTGCCACCAATGTGACGAATCAACTTCCGGGGCACCAGTGGTCCAGGGATGTATATCAGTTTCTAAACCATCAATCATCCCCACACCTCTAGTACACCAGAAGGGATCCGAACAGATTGGAATACAAGTGAATTATAAGACCACCTTGTCGAATTTTGGTAACGTGAATGGAACGGCAGGCTTATCTCTCCAAGGTCGTGGATCGTTGGCTAGTTACAACACAGCGAAAAAGCAATTATTACCCAATGATAAAAGGGACTGTCCAGTCAAGTTTGTATACAAATATCTACTTTATTATTACTACTACTGGTAAAATAATTAGTCTTACTGTTTAAGGTTATTCTGTGCCAGCACCAATGGGGCAAAACGTCGTAACTGTCTCTAGGGGACTTTGGAGAAGGACCAGGGCGGCATAACCACTAATGTACCTGGTGCTGAAGACATTCTTGGTGTTGGGCATCATTGAGGCAGTTCCAGGGTGCTTTGCAGCCCTTGAGACAGAGTTATTGGTGGGAGACAGCTGCGGGTACCAGGTGGAAGGCAGTTCGGCAAGCGAGGCTGGACGGGCATCTGCAGGCTATCCGGCCCGGTAGCTCAGGGCCAAGAATCGTTGTCTCTGTGCTGATTGCCAGATCTGGAATGCTGGTTGAGGTGGCTCGGACTGCTCTGGTGACTGCAGCGTGACAACAGTTAGCGGTGCAGCTGGATGCTGTTCGAGGACTCGACTGTCTCGAAAATGTCCCTAAAAGATGGATGCTGGTTGATGCTTGTGTGGCACTCGTCCTAGCTTGTTCGCCGGGCACATGTCATCCTTTCAAGGACGATGGCCCAAAGCTCAGGAGAGTGATTGCAGGCAACAACCTTGTCCTTAGTTCAGATGCTCTCCGGCACTTCCCACCTAGGAAGCTGGCTGGTAGAACCTAGCAGGGCATGCTGTTTGCTGTCTGGGTTCCGGTTCTGGGGCTGCTGGATAGGTTCTCTGAGTATGGTATCTCCCTCTGTTCCCTGGGAGATGTTTAGGAGAGGGATCTTTCTTCCCTCTTGGAACTCCTGGCCTTCCTTCACTGGCGGAAGATGTAAGGTAGACTGTACCTTCAGCCCAGGTCCAAAAGAGTCCTTCTTCTTACTCTTTTCGAAGTCGTCGGATGATCTGCTAAGTGAGGTTCAGCCCTCTTTTAAAGCAAAATGGGCCCCAGTGATTGGTGCAGGCGAAGGCCACCATAATGAACCAGTCCTCTGTCCTCACCAACAATCTTCTGTTGTGCATGACGGCAGGACCAGAGCACTCTGCAACAGGACAGATAAGGAGTGACAAAATATACCTAAGTGCCACCCATCTCCCTATCGGTTGTAGAGCAAAGTGTCTCTCTGTTGAACTGAGTTCTCTGTGACTCTGTCATGTGTGGCCGTACCGGCACGATCAAAACACAGGGTTGTAGCCCTTTAAGGACTCTGCAGCCAGGTGCCTGGAAGTTGGCATGGCAACGCTGGCGTCCTCTCTTTTCCTATTGCGCTCGACACCGAGCAATACGCGTTGTCACATGACCTGCCCTTCATAAGCACCTCCCTCACTCTGCCCGGTGCTTCTGATTGTAATTAGTGGCGCTTCGTACCTTGCATCTTGTTATACCTGTACCTTGTTCCCTGTTGCCCTTTTTTCCTTCCCTTCCCCTTTGAACCTCTAGACTCCTTGGCTCTTCGACTCGGACCGCTGATTTGGAACTGCTTTTTGGAACACTTTGTACTTTGGTTTTGCCTTGACCTCGGACCGCTATCGGATTTCCTCATGCTTTTCCCTTTTGAACTATGTTACCTTGGCTGCTTTTGGACTCTGTCTGCCTGTTGCTTCACATCGTGGGATCGCTTCTGGACTTTGGAATTGTGTGTCATTCTTGTTGAACTACTGGGACTTGGGACTTCCGGTTTGTTCAGTACACGGACTAGAGACTTCCAGTGTGTACTAAGGCGTCCTCGTGCCGTCGGGTCAGGTGGCTGCTTAGGTGTCCTCGTGCCGTCGGAATAGGTTGGACCTCTTCTCCTTTGGATTGCTACTTTGGACCTTCCTGTTTCCCACTGCAGGGATTCTGTCCTGGGGAAAGAAACAGGAAAACTACGGTAAGCCATTGTGACCTTCATTGAGTGTACAAGAAGGGGAGGGGGGACTGGTGATTATTATACAGTATACCCGCATTCAAGGAAAACCCTATGTGATTGTCTTTATCTTGGTCTGGGCAATTGGCGCTGTTCTCACATAGGTTACCCTGCTACGTGTGTTGTGTTAATAAGATCACTTAATTTGCAGGTCCAGCGCCTACACCGTTTGTGTCATCATCCGGTTCGCCTGTATCTCCTCAACTGGCATCTGGCATTCTCTGCAGCACCTGGGACTCCATTGGCATCCTTTCTTTAATCCGATTGACCGCTCTGGTTTCTTGTTCATACTTAAGCCAGAGGGGTACATCAGGGAGAAGAACTCTTCGGCTACAGTACGTGGGCAACCTGACTCCTGACAGACTCTTAATTAAAGTGCAGGTCTCCCTTGAAGTTTGTGATGGGAGCACACTTCCTGTTTTGCTGAAATCACATCCTCTGTCCGTCTGAAAGGGGCCTGCTCTATAGGGACACCTGCAGTAACTGCTGGACTCAGACAGGCAATTCACTTCCCTTCATACAGAGAGGTGGGAACTAGCGTCAAGCTGACACATTGCATACCAAAGGGGTGTTAGCCCCACCTTCCTGTTGTCTCTTCCGTCAACCAAGCATCTTCTCAAGGCTTGCCTTATTTATTCCTCGTTAGTATGCACTGCCAGCAGCCAGATTGGACAAAGGTAAAGCAGATCCATGGAGCCTTTGATGTTTAAATTAGGCTGGCCATAGCTGGAGGAAGGTGTGCCTTCCCCCTTCTTGGGAATGCGTTGATGTACCCGTGGCTGTCAAATTCCTGCTGATTATGACAAGGGAAGATGGCGCCTGTAGGCTGTGTCTTCCTGCAGTACATGTGACTATGCGTTTCATGCGGAAAGCAGAGGAAATATGTGTGGAATGGCCTCACGCATTTACAGAGGCTGATCTCCCATCATTCATTTTCATCATTAAAAAATCAAAAAGCCCAGGCGAGCACACTCTCCCTGTGTGGATGGTCGAATTCCCTATTTATTATTATTTTTTTAAAGCACTCACACAGCCCAGGGACATCGAGGCGCTGTTACAGGAATATGTCTCTTAGTTGCGTATTTATAATGTGCTTAATACCCAGAGTTTTTAAGCGCGGACCTGGGGATCGAACCTGTGTTGCTTCATGTGGTCTTGTTTCCAAGGTGAGCATATTGCCACTGAGCTATCCTCTTGGGACACACAAGCGCCATTCAATAATTGTAGAGCAGACATATGGGGAGCGCTTAGAGAACAATATCCAGTTACATTGGATATTTAGGTGATAATGACTAGGAAAATGAGGGAGGATGAAGACCCCATTGCTTTTACTCAGGATATTCAAGTACGCCCTAGAAGGAGCATTGTTGACAAGTAATGAGGGAAGCACGGTGCAAGTGAAGCAGTTCCCACAGCAAAATGATATAGCCAATATCCAAGATCAGAGTGGGTATAATGATAATGCCAAGAGTCAGAAGGAATGGGCCTCGAGGAGGAGGACGAGGAAGATTTCAAAACACTCAAGGAAGGGGAGGATCTAATGGTGGACAGCCCTTAACATATTGGAATTGTGGAAAAATAGGACATATGACTAGAGCATGTATAGGTAAAGGAGGAATGTTATTAGATTGTTTCTAAGCTAAAGTGTCATGCCTAAATTGACTGTTTTTTAGACAACATGGAATTGTTTTATGCTAAGTGAAAGGGATTGGCCCATCGCTTTTTTAAGCCTATGTGTGTTTTTTTCTATGAAATTGATTATTAAAAAATTATTTTGTCATTTTTACAGCGCAAATTTTATCAATGTTGACTGTAAGTTGTTGATATGAGCTAACTACCTCTAACGTTTAACAATATTATTTGTCCCAATAAAAGGTAGAGCTACTACCTAGGTAGTAAAAATTGGGTTTCTGCCATTATAGTTTATTGGTTCACAGTGGCTATAGGTCACGGGAATTACCCTAAGAGTGGAACTACTGGCAAAGGGACAGGCTGCTCTCTACCGATGCAAGTAAGGTGTAATTGCTCCAAACACTAGATATAGATACTTACAATAACATTTGACTAATACCAATATATAAATACTATAAACTCTTGCTCTATCTTTTGACCATGGCAGAAGACAAGACTTTAGGATATAGTGATGGCTATGCCACAGCACTTATGAATGCCATCTCTATTATTAACAACAGCGAACTGGAAAAGACTGAACAACAGTCTAATGAATGGGATGAAATCTTACAACTACGTAAAAGACTGATAAGAACAGAACTTCACAGAGCAATAATGCTCGAATATCTTAAAAGCAAGGCATTACCTCAAGGCCTAACAGTCCTAAACGAACCCCGACTATTCTTAGGCAACCCAAAATTTATACTCCAATGGAGTTATATAGCGTACCGTTGCGGAAGAGATTGGCTAATTCTAATTATAGATAAGGCTAAAGATGTGGCACTAGAAATAGACCTAACAAAAATGGAAGAAGATTTAAAAAAGACTATATCAATAGAGGCAGTGAAAAAGAGACTAGAAGAAATAGAAAAGGACATGAAAGAGTTTAAACAAAGTAATACCTTAGAAAGGATACAACTCCTGAAAAATGACCTTACAAAATACTCTGATGAGAAAGTCTACCCCTATACCAAAGAAGGTTACAAATCCACAGGTCAACTGGGAAATAGACCACAGAACTCTAATCGGAACCGACGAGTTTACTTTAGAGCAACTTCGTTTAGCTCGAGTAATAGCAGCAGTGACCAGGACACCGCTACTACAGGAAGCACCACTCCAAAAAGAGGGCGAGACAGTAACAAGAGAGGACAAAGCAACCAGGGAAATAAATCAAAGAATTTTTTACAACAAGGCCCCAACCAGGGCAATTGGAACAACGACAAATGCCCAACCAGGAGCGGCAATCGCTCCTAGTCAACCTATCCAAACATAAATTGACAGATATAGAAGAATCTGTCCTTAATAAAGGTCTGGGCTATGTCCTCACTAAGAAGCATGATCCTTTTCTCTTTCACAAAGATTTTCATAAATTAATGCGGAAAATACATCTCAAAGAATTCTTCTCGGACACCACTAACAAGGTCATGACTCCACAGACCAAGAACCATACTGGTCTTAGGAATCCTTCACATTTTTGCCCACCTAGCCACTCTCATTCCCCGGAATCTATGAGATTTGAAAAACGAGTTCTGAGAGAGATTGAGAAACTAGAAAAGAAAAATAACCCAGTCTTTCAGAATCTTAACCATCAAGAAATGAATGCACTCAATAGCCTCTCTAAAAATGAAGACATCATAATAAAAAGAGCTGATAAAGGAGGAGGTGTAGTGGTCCTAGATAAAAAAGACTATGTAAATGAATGTAAAAGTCAGCTCAACAATACTAAATATTATTAAAAAACTGTCAGAAAACCCAACCAAAAATGATTGAGCTAAAAGCAGAAAAAGCGAAAGACAGGGGATGGATAAGTCGTCAAGAAATTGAATTCCTTTTGAATTCTGACCCCTCTACTCCAACCTTCTATTGTCTACCAAAGATACATAAGACCTTAACAAAACGCCCAGGACGACCTATCATAGCGGATATAAATTCCGTCTTAGAACCACTCTCCAAATTCGCTGACCATTATTTGAAAAACTACGTCACCAAAATGGAATCATATCATAAAGACACCAAAGAGGTCATTAAACGTCATGAAAATCATCCATACGATATCAACACCCAGTATCTAATTACTCTATATATCGTCTCTCTGTATACTAATATTCCTCAGCAAGAAACCATCGAAACATGAGAGGAAATATTATTGACACGATTAGACGAGGACCCGGTTCCTACGTCTTTCATCCTTTGGTGCATAGAAGTAGCATTAACAAAAAACTTCTTTGAATTTCAAGGTCAGTATTACCAACAGATAGAAGGGACGGACATGGGTGCCACAATGGCCCCAAGCGTGGCCAATTTATACATTGGCCCTCATTACGACCCTGGCGGAAAGGGTTTTATGCCAGCGTAATGCATGGCGTACCTTTCCGCCTTACTACGAGTTCCCGTAGCGCCATGGTGATTTTTTCGCCTGGTTTTTCCGGGCGGAGAAATCCATGGCGCTACGGGACTTGTTGTTAATTACGCCACCGTAATTTACGGTGGCGTAATTAACGCCTTCCCCACTCCCATTATACCCTATGGGGCAAAAATGGGAATGGGGAAGGGTAAATGGGGATTGGGGACTAACCGCCCCGCCAAGGTCGGAATGGGGCGGTAAGTCCGCCAACCCCCATGGCGGAGTTGGCAGCTCTGCGCCATGGACCATGGTGCAAATTGCACCATGGTCCTCCGCCAGGGTCGTAATGAGGGCCATTGAATTTTTCGAGAAAAAACAGTCATGGGTGAGGTATATAGACGATATTATAGTCATCTGGGAAGGTACTGAAGAAGAGGCTGGTAGTTTTGTAACATGGCTGAACCAACGCAATCGCCATTTACAATTCACAATGACGATTAAAAGAGAGGAAATTAACTTCCTAGATCTGACCATCTTCCATCAGCAAGGAGCATTACTAGTACGATCCTATCATAAAACCACAGGTAAGAATTCCCTCCTGCATTATCATAGTCATCATGTGAAACACCTGAAAAATAATCTACCTTATGGCCAATTCCTGCGGCTAAAAAGAAATAGTAGCACCAAGGAAGCTTACGAAAAAGAAGTTAATACTCTCTCTAAAAGACTTAAAGATCGAGAATACCCCAAAAAACTTATAAGAAAGGCAGCCAAAAGAGCCTATAACAATAACCGAAAATCCCTACTTGAAGAAAAGGTGAAAATACCTCCAGAAGAAAGAATAGTGTTAATACATTTACAAACCTGAGTTTATTCATCACTAATAAAGTGAGAAAACATTGGAAGATTTTCGATCAATCTAAACTTCCATGTCCGCTTTTTGCCTATAGAAAATCAACAACTATTGGAAATAGGGTAAGTAGTAGCAAATACAGAGGTAAACAACCAGAGTTAGTAAATCTTATTAAAACATGGGGGATGAGCCTAGTTACTGGTCACTACCCCTACGGACAATGCTCAGTAAGTAAATTTACCAAAAATTCTAAAGAAATTGAGATTGGTCTCATCACACCTTGGAAACAAATGCAACTAACAAACTGCAATTCAGAATATGTTGCATATATGATAACATGCCCGTGTGGTCTGAACTACATAGGCAAAACCATTCAGAAAATTAAAACCAGCATCATAGAACACAGGAGCTGCATAAGAAATAAAACCTTAATGGCACCGATGGTGAAACACTATTTAGAACATAACCACTCGAGTGACAATCTTAAATGGACTGTCCTATTAACAATCAAAGGAAACAATCCTACTAAAAAGAAATAAATACTATTAGAAAAAGAGCAAAGACTCATTTTCCAGACCAAAAGCGACCAAAGGGGGCTAAACAAAGCCATTGAATGGCATAAAATGTAACTGGACAGTTACGCCCGATTGGACGACTTGAAGTAAACAATATCCGTCTAGACTGGATACCTTTTAACCCAACTCTTTAGTCCATTTAGCTTTATAGGTCCCTCCAAATTCATTTACTGATATAGAGTCACTACATAGTCCATTCATGACTACATAACAATAAATAGATAGTAGCTATCTTAGTCCCAGTCGAATATCCCTTTAATTCATCTAACTAATATGGTCCCTTCACCACGGTTACACGCCGTTAGTAATCCACTTCTCTCATGATTGCTACTCTATTAATTATGGTAACCTAAAGAGAGTAGGTTTAATGCGAACTTTCGTTTCACTAATACTTTAGTGCCGAGCAGTCTTCACTGAGCTCGGTAGTCCTAAAGATAATAGACTTTGCAATAATAACAAAGAAAGGACTACACACTCTATATAGTGCTCCTCTTCCGATATGGCGACTACAAGCAACACCGAGACGGCGTCCTGAAGCCCTCACGATCGGAGCGAGCCAAACGAGGAATTGGAATCAAATGGAGTAAGGTAACTCTCCCCCTGAGTCTAGAACTCTAAATAATCATATGATTTACCGCATCATGATATGCTCTTTTTCTAAAAAATAGCAGAACAACAGTTCTTACTGTGTTATTTGAATGTCCCACAGAATTTAGATACTGCTACCGTATCCGGTTTCCATATCTAAGAGGATCGAATTAAGAAAAGCCAAGTATGACCTCTCGTCGCGCTGGCTATTAATCGCCATCAAAAAAGGTGAGCGCAAGCTCTATGACAACCGCTATAAGTTTTAATTAACCGAAACGAGATTGATGCAATAATAGTAACGATGGCTCATAATTTTTCATAGGCACATCTAAGCGCCTGCTACATCCCTGAGTAGTTGGACTACAAAGAAGGATAGACAACACCTGAAATATTGAGAATTTCATCTCTATTTACTCTATAACGCTAAATGTTATTTATTTATTTATTTGTATAGCGCCGACTGCTCGCAAGCATCGGGGCACATATGTAGAGACAAGAACAGACGAAAAATGATGAACAAGTGACGGGACAAGTCAGAATATAGTAGTATTAGGCAAGCGGTGGTCGAGGAATCTTGTCTGGAATTATTTAAAGAGCATGGTTTTAAGTTTTTTGCGGAAAGAGTAGAGGTTTGTTTCCAGCCTGAGACAGGTCGGCAGTTTGTTCCAGCTGGCTGCCGCATGGTTGGGGAAGGCTCTTCCTAATCCGAGTTCTTTTTTATGTTTCAAAGTTGTTATCAAGCCCTTAGCTTCAGATCTTAGTGTCCTGGTGGGATTGTAGTGTGTGAGTTTAGCCTTTAAGTAGGCGGGTGCTTTGCCATATAGACATTTATGGGTTAGGCACAAGGACTTGAATTGTACACGGTCTTCCATTTTCAACCATTGTAGGTCACGCCTGGCTTCGCTAATATGATCTTTCCTTGATTTTTGTTTAATAACTCTTATTGCATGATTTTGAATCAGTTTGAACTGGTGCAAGCTTTTCTTGCTGGCACCTGCAAGTAGTGCGGTTCCATAGTCTAAACGCGATAAAACGGTGGCTCTGGCAATAATGGCGCAATTCTTTTCACTGAGTAGGGGTCTGATTGCTTTAAGAAGTCTAATGTAGTAATTACAATTTTTAAAACATACAAAGCTTGAGCATCTGCTTTAAGAGCTGCTTCAAGGGTCATGCCAAGTGTTTTGACCTTACCAACTACTTCAATGCGGGATTCGTTGATTTGAAATGCCTGGTAGTCGGACGAAAGTTTGGTGCGCGCCTGGGTGTATCCAAATACCATTAACTTGGTCTTATTGCTGTTAAGGCGCATCTAATTGTTGTTCATCCACCCCTCACTATTCTTGTAGAGGGTGTTCAATGTTATACTGTCTTTTACATAGTCCCCGCTCAATTCCATGACCAGCTGGGTGTCATCAGCTTAGTTAGTGAAAAACACCTGGAATTGTTCTAATAGTTCACACAGGAAGCATATGTAAAGATTAAAGAGCAAAGTTGACAGACTAGCTCCTTGTGGAACTCCACACAAGATGTTATGTTCAGGGGAAAATGTATCTCCCCAGTGGACATGAGAGATTCTATTCTCGAGGAAGGAGGTGAGCCAGCTTATTGCTTCCTTGGAGCAATTTGCAATTTTAGCGAGTGCTTGTTGTAATAGCTGGTGGTCTAACAAGTCAAATGCGGCACTTAGATCTAAAAGCAGTAGTAAGCCGGTTTTGCCCTTGTCCATGATTTCCAACATTTTCGTTTGTTAATCTAGCATTGCTGCATCTGTACTATGTACAACTCTAAATCCAGATTGTTGTGGATGTAATAACTTGTGTTTTTCTACGTATTCCTGTAGTTGAGCTGTAGTGATCTTGTCCATGACTTTAAGTGCGAAATTGCAATTCGTGATTGGCCTCAGATTGTTAGGGTCATGTTGGTCTAAATTGTTTTTTTTTACAAGTGGGGTAATGGTGACTTTTTTTATGTTTTCCGGAACTGTTTTGTCGCGGAAAGATGAGTTTACAATTTTAGTGAATAGCGGAGCAAAGATGTTAGGGTGTTCGAGTATTATCTTGGACGGGAGCTTGTTTTCAGCGCAAGACAATGGTTTCATGGATGCCAATGTTTTCATCATAACATCGACAGAGATTTGATGAAATTGAAATTTCTCTTTTCCCTTGATAGTCGTCAATTCGACTGAGGGGTTAGGTTGGGATTTAGTCTCAAGAGCAGAGGCAATTCGTTCTCTAGCTTTGGTGATTTTATTAGCAAAAGCTATCTGAGTGTTTTCACATTCTATTTGGGATGGAGTGAAATTGGGGTCCAAAGCCTGAGGTTTATCAATAGATTTCAGGATGTCAAAGAGTTTACTGGCTGAATTTGAGGATGCTTCAATTTGACTATTGAAGTAATTCCCTTTGGCTTTGTTAAAGCTGTTCTTATAGGATTTTTCTAATGATTTCCAACTGGTCTTATTGCCATCTGTTGGATTTTTTTGCCATTGTACTTCTCAGAGTTTTTTTTCCTTTTTTAAGTTAGTTCCGGTGTGTACCATTTTTGATGGTTGGAATTAGGCCTGACTGTTTTTTCGCGATTAGGAGCTTTCTGGTTTATCAAACTGAGCATCTGTTGGTCATATTTGCTAATGATGGTTTCACAGGAGTCCATTTCCGTAATGTCAGCAAGAATACTATTGACGCAAGATTGTAAGTCTGCACTTTCAATATTTTTAAAGTTTCTTGAGAACACTTTCCTTGCATCGTTAGCAGGTTTTTTTGCTAACTGGGGGGGTAAGTAGATTAAAAACTACTTTATAATGATCCGTCCAGATGCAGGGGGTAGTAACAACATTGTTTGTCTCAATGTTATTGAAGATAATCCAATTGGTGACCATTGGCCATAGTAGGGTCGTGGTTCAACACATTAAACTGGATCTTTTGAAGATTTTTTTCCAGTTGGTTTGCTTCCTTGTCTTTTGAAGCACCGCGCCATCGATTCAAATCTCCAAGGATGATCGTGGATTTGTTCTGGCCTATTAATGAGTTGGCGTGGTGTATGATTTCATCGTTGAACTCGGATTCAAGTGAAAGTGGTCTATAAACAAGTAGAAAATGAATACAGTTATTGTCTGTGGGACAATATTTTAGGTGTAATGTTTCACAGCCTAAGCATAATGATGTCGTAGGGAAAACATGTATTGAATCTCGTGATATTATGGCTACCCCGCCCCCTTTCCCACTGTCTCTGTTGGTATAATTCATTTTATAACCTTTGGGGACTGCTATGGAACATGTCGGACCTATAGGGTCCTGTAACCATGTCTCAGTAATTCACATGATGTCTACATTATGTGACAGTATCAGATCGTGGACCCTTTAATAGAGGTAAGTTACCACTAATTTCACCACGTGCAATACGTAGGAGCTAGCCTGCCTACTTTGACAGTATACCAATTAATTAATGCAAAATAATATTGCAGGTCCCAATAGACTCACACTGAAGCCAACTGCGGACCAAGAGGACAATATCCTGCATTACACAGGTACATACCTCCTAATGAACCACTCACCCCGACAAGACTAGGTAATAATTTAACCTAGCCGTGTCTGATAAATTCTATTTATCAAAAAGAAGTAATTAGCATCTATAGCTTATACCTCTCTCTTTTTTGTATCTTCCTATTTTATATCAACAGCTACAGAAAGAACACTCAAGTTTGATACTAAACACTGCCAACAAGATCTATCAACTGAAGAGATATGCACTGATAGCACTCTCTAATGTTGTTGTTGTTTTACTGTAACACTCTCAGATACAGTGAAACCACTCCTGAAGAAAGTTCTGTATAAAACCTAGAGAACTGAAACATGTCGAGTTTTCTCCACCTAGATAAATTACTAGATTGAAGAAATAGTTACCCAATCTCAGGTTCCGTGAACAATGCAAGTTAGCAAATGCTCCCTGCCCTGTTCACCGAATCAAATACCCGTCAACTAGACAGATGTTATGAGATTGTTTCTAAGCTAAAGTGTCACGCCTAAATTGACTGTTTTTTAGACAGCATGGAATTGTTTTATGCTAAGTGAATGGGATTGGCCCATCACTTTTTTAAGCCTTTGTGTGTTTTTTTCTATGAAATGATTATTAAAAAATAATTTTGTAATTTTTACAGCGCAAATTTAATGAATGTTGAACTGTAAGTTGTTGATATGAGCTAACTACCTCTAACTTTTAACAGTACATTTCTGTATTACACACACTGAGTGTTATAATGATATTCCCCATGTTAGAGAGAATGCTCTAGGAAGAGGGGAAGTGGTTTTGATTGATGGTTCATCTAGAATCGATCAAAAAAGGGGGGTGAGATATTCGGGATAAGCAGTAGTAAAACTGACCCGAGGAGGTACATATGAAGTATTGATGAGTAGAAGATTACTGTCAACCTATTCAACAAGGCTGCAGAAATAGCCACGCTTATTGATGCACTACAACGTTTTTGAGGATGAGGAAGTGACGGTGTACTCTGACTCCGCCTATGTGACGTCAACTGTACACGCAGGCCTGTCCTGTTGGAAGAGGAGGGGCTTCCTCATGGGCAGATGGCGCTCCAGTGCAACAGGCAGGGCTATTAGACAAGCTCATTGAAGCCTTAATCTTTCCAGAAACCATAGCCATCGTGAAATGCGAAGCGCATTCAGAAATAACACATTTGATCTCTCATGGGAATGAAGCCGCAGACTTAGAGGCCAAACGTGCTGCTTATTATTGTACCGTAGTTGAAGATGAAATTAAAAATACAAGGAAACTGACAGGGCGTGTCATGTTGATTAAAGAAGGATTTAATATGATGTCCATTGTACAGTTAATTGAGATACAAGGACGAGCATCACAAGAAAAAAAGGAGCTATGGATAATGTGGGGGTGTTCTTTATCCCCCCACTGAGGCAATTTGGAGGGAGGGCAGTACAGGAAAGCCAGTTATGCCTCTAGCATTGTTGAGAATAGCAGTGTAGCAGCTCCATTATCCCATGCATGTGACTCAAGAGAGTCTATCTGCTGCAATAGCAGAAGACTGATTTTTACCAAACCTCAGTAAACATGTAGCACAGTCCATTGTAAACTGTATTGTGTGCCAGAAATTTACATCAGGGCACCCCCTGGGAACGGTGAGAGGAGCAATCCCTAAACCTTCCAACATCTGCGTTTAGATTATGTGGATATGTTGCAAACATGTAATCATTATCGATACATGGTAGTTGTAGTATGTCCCTTTTCTTGATAGATCGAAGCAGCGCCATGCACACATCCTGATGCTGCATGTGCTGCAAAGTTTCTAGTCCGCAAATTATTTCCAAGATGGGTGGTGTGCAAAGTTTTTCAATCCGATAGTGGACCACATTTTGTGAATTAACTCTTTGAAAATACAGTCTCACTTTTAGGTATCACCTGCAAACCAACGGGCTATTTGAGGAATTAAATGGCTTTCCGAAGAATAGAATATCAAAGCTTAAAATGACATTGAAAGCTTAAAATGACATTACGCACCCAACCTGGTTCACATCACCATTTAACGCCCCATGAGTTGGTGACTGGATGCCAAATGAGAACTCCTCTCAGCCCCCCCCCCCCAACAAGGGCAAATACAGATGCCCACAGTGTAGCAAAGGCATTAGGTGATGAGATGCATGATTATTTGAAAACAATGACTGGAAGTATTTCTTTTATTTCTCAACAGATCAAAAACCAACAGGAGGGGTCAAAAGTGAACAAAGAGGACCATTTTCCCAATAGTTTGGATGATTAATTAAAACCTCCATTGCTGTACCAAGGGACCAGGTGCTAGCTGTGTTTGTAAATGGACCGTATGAAGTTGTGGAAATAAGCCCTACTGCTGTGAAGCTCAAGGGCTGACAGGCTTGGATCCATCTGCACTATATCAAGTCCTATAAAGGTGAAGCATTGACCTCTCCTGGACCTAACCCCAGTGAAGTAAGTATTCCCAGTGAAGCAAGTGCCAACAGTGAAGCAAGAGAAAAGTGGCGAAGAATGACAATGCGATCTACGGCCAAGCACACAGATAAAGAACGCACAACATTTTTAGATTAGGGTTGTCTTTTGAACTGATTAACAGTAATCATGGAGCACTTACCCTAGATTAAGCCCAAAGAGACGATGTGAGAAGAGTTCAAACTTTGATAGAAGATAAGAAAGAAAACATTTTTTTTATTTTCATCAATGATAGATATTATTATATTGGTATACACATTCTTAGTTATTGTTTTGTCTTACATTTCTGAAACATATTCAGCTTTTACACAAAGGTGAATAAACATCATCACATTTTTGGAGAACCCCAAGAACAGTTGGATCGTTCGGAGAGTGATAATTGAAGCAATACTCCAATTTCTGATATAAAATGGATTATAAATGTAAGGAGCCATGAGACAGACACAAGTGATCACAGTTCAAGGAAGTTTATTAAACAGTACGCAGTGGTGAGAAAAACGCCTAATCTAAACCTAAAACTAAGATGGGAGCAACCTACAAACATCACATTATAATAAGGCAGTCCTAGTAGCATCTTGACAAATAAAACGGTTTTATACTACCTATCCATACCACCAAGTTACAAAGGAGTGTGGGATAATGTTCACCAGAAAAGAAAGAAGTGTTCACAAAATGATGTCAGGACGGTATGACTGGGTCTCCCTTCCCCACGTTTTAAGCACGGCACAAGGCGGATGTCCTGACCACAGCACACTCCTGGGCCTCTCCGGCACGAGGTTCACAAGTCTAATCAATGATACCAGAAACTTCAGGGGCTAAGTCTCTTTCCTACAAAGTCTCTTGCCTTAGAAGGCCTGCTGAATCAAAAACAACAAACAAACGAAAGTTCCTTCAGTGATCTTGCACACTGGGCGATTGCTTTTCACCCCGTGTATCTCCCTTCACTGGTCTCAGATCCTTCTTGCAACGTGGGCCTCCCTCTGTTCTGTTGGGTTCACATAGCCATCTTTAACAGTTCATGATTTGCTTCATATCATCAGAAAGCGTGGTTTCCCTTCTCATAGTTTTCTCGTGCCAATGGTTCAGAGATCTTCGATTGTACAAAGGATTTCACGTAACCCCTGTAGGACCACTCTGACACCTCACAACGCCCTTTCCTAGGGCTTTCTGGTACTGCAGTTTCAACACAAAACAAAAGGTGCCAGCGAGAGTCCGTTGAATGAGCTCTCCTGTGGCGCCTGACCACTCTGCAGCTGGTCCTTCTTTGGGTTTTCCCAAAAAATCAAACACACACACGTTCTTTGTTCTCAGGTTCCTCGTGTCCATATAATGTTGCCACTTGCAACCTTGGCCTCAACACTGTTTGGTTCGCTATCGGCTTCCTCCGACTCACTGGCTGTGATGAATCTGTTGGCTTGTCTTACTTCTGGAGTCAAGGACGGTACCCCGGTTGCAAGCATGCCTCCCCGCCTGTGTTATCAAAGCAGGAGGCCCCCGTGTTCCGTTGACACTACACACCAGCTGTACTTCCCGTTCTTCTGAGTCCCTTTTCGGAGGCTTTGCAGGTCTGAGTAGAAAAGGGCAAGGGCAGTTTCCCCTTAGTCGTCCCTTCAGGTCTCGCCACCTTTCCCCTCCGTTTGAACTGCTGGTCCGGTGTAGCTGTTTCCTCTTGCGTTCGACCTTGCTCATAGTGTTCCCTCGTGCTCCAACTTTAATCCCTGTGGGAAAGGTAAAGGGCTGTCAGGTGCGTGTGTTGGGACATGTCAGGTAAACGGCTCTGCTGTTAGTCCGTTGTCTGTTACGATGTAAGGAAGTGTTTGTGTCGGAAAAAGGGGGGTAGAGCTTCTAAATATCCCACAGGGTAGGATGGGAAAAGGTGTTACAAGGAAGGGGGTACCACATCTCAACCTTCAGTGTCCGACTTCCACTCTCCGAAGACCCCCCATCAGGTGATCCTCCCCCATTGGTCCACCCCTAGGAACTGGATCCAATAGCGATGGCCATTTCCTGGCCACCTGGATGATAGATCTCCGGGGACTAGTGGGTGAGACACCTTCAGGTTCCTCACACAAACATTTGCATAGTTATACAATGGAGAAGATTCAACAGTTTAGAGATTCATTGCCTTCTAGTAAATCGATAGGCTTGCATATGATATCAATCAGTACTATTATTTGTGTTTTCCTCCTTATTATAATGACCTTCAGATATGTTATAAATGATGATGGCATAATGAATGATACTGAAACATCTACTGTTGTCTCTGCCAAAGATATAATGGCCAGACTTCATAATATAACAATGCACCTGTTTCAAAATAAAAGGGAGAGCGGGGAAGATCATGAAACTATAAACACACATTTAGATGAGGCAGTACATTTAAAAAATAACATAATGGTACCAGCATCTGAGAGAAGTGGGAAGAAGCGAGAAGTGGGAAGAAGAACGTCGGACGAAAGCTGTTATGTATGTTTCTTGATACCCTATGCCTTGGGAACATCCAAAATATTCATAGCTACATAGATTTCAATTATAAAGACACACTGGCCCTCATTCCGAGTTTGGAGGTAAGTGCCGTCCCTTACCGGCATGGCGCAAATAGCGTGTCCGAGCTGGCAGTAGCCTGCTAAAAGCGCACTATTACGAGTTTGCGGGCACAAGCTTTGCGCCATGCCGGTAAGGGACTTAGCGCCATGCCACAAAAGGCCCTGAAAAACTCCCTACAAGCATGAATCGCACCGTAGACAAGACTACCGCCATGGACCAATGCGACATTAGCAGTGACTGTAAATAGCGGTCACTGTTATTTACGGTCACTGTTAAATTGCGGAACCGGAAATAGCGTCATTGCAGAGGAATGGGAAGGAGCACGGCGGGCATCTTGAAAAACACAATCCATTGCAATCCTCACCACACAGGACCCCTGGCACACTGGTGACCTACCGGAAAGTTTCTACAACCACCCAGGAATGCCCAAAGCACCAAAGAAGGGAGCTGCCCGCCTCCGAAAGGAGCGGTTCAGCCCAGATGAGCTACAAATGCTCATGGATACCCTACACGAGCATGCTGGGAATGTGTTTAGCAGCAACATGCGGAGGGAGGCGGTGCTGGAAAAAAAAAAAATTCTGGGCACTAGTATGCCAGAAAGTGAGCGCAGTGGGCAACACCCCCCACACCATAAAGGATTGCTGCAAAAGGTGGGATGACCTGCGGCTGAGGGTGCAAAGCATCCTTTCTGCGAACCGAAACCAGGCCTTGGAGACCAGAGGAGGACCAAGTTCGCCAATAAAATTCATGATGTGGGAAGAGACATGTGCGGCCATGATAGGGGCTGAATCCATTGAAGGGATCGGAGAAATGGAGTGTGGCACCATGTCATCCGCTGATGGAGGTGAGTGTCCAAAGTTAATACTGCTAATGCAAATGTGATGAAAGTCACTGCTAACGTCTGGCCAAAGAGTGACGCCATGATCGGCCACACACACCCCCCTGCTGTAAATCATACCGAAGCAAGTAGAACCCAAGCTAGTGCCTGGTGCAAGGCCGTAATGTACATGACACATACCACACAAAGTTGCTAAATCCATAAGGCACACAGGGTCGTTTATATAAACAGTGTGTATGTTAGACAGCACAGTACCTGGCCAACATGAGTGACACCAACATATGCATGCATTTACCACCCATGTATGGAATGACGTGCCGTTCCCTACACAAATGCCGATTACCCACAATGGTCTGAATGTGCAATCGTAGCCATGTATGCATGCTGGCTATCCAAACATCACTAATGCCGTCCCTCTCTTCCACCCCCACAGGCAGTGAGCATGACAGTGAGGAGCATGACGGCAACCGTCCCAGCACATCCAGGGGCCAAGGCAGGGGCCGCCGTGTCCCAGCGACAAAGCCACCACTGGGACGTACACCGCCAGCACCAGCAACGCCCGTGGAGGGTGCACCACCCCCACCTCCACCCCTCCCTGCACTGCCTGCATACACCTGCCCAACACCATGGTCCGAGGAGTCCAGTGTGGCCGGGGAGGTTGCAGCCATGGCCCCCCTCAAAGTTCAGGACATCCCCAATTACATCTGGGGAACAACTGAGGACGACACTGTGGAAGTCGTGCACAGCCCTGAAGATTTCACAAACCCCCAGGTATCCTTTAGTGACTCTGGTGAGAACAACACACTGGAGCAGTCTGGCCAAGAACAGACACTGGGACATGGCAGTCCCGTGTACAGTCCTGTTGAGGAAGCGCCGGCAGGACATGTCAGCCCGATTCCCAGCAAGGCCACTGCTTCATCCGCTGGTGTACAGCGGGCTGACCATCTTTCTGCCCTGATAATGGAATTCATTCAGGACAAACGCCAGGCCAGGGAGGAGTGGCGTGCTTATTTGAGGGCATTGGGCCAGACCATAACTGAAAACACTGACCGCCTCTGCGAGGTGCTCGGCCGCATAGCCGATGCTTTGGAGGCTGCTCATACCAGCCAACAGCCACAGCATGAGGACACACCGTCCACGAGCAACTCCACCCAGACCAGCCCGCTCCATCAGTCGCTCCGTGCACAGCAACGACGGGACATGCCTCCCCCTGGCTCCGGGAGCACAGAGTAACTATACTGGCAGCCTCATGTGGGCTACGTGAACCCTATGGGACTAGTGTGGGGTTGTTGTGGTGGGACGGGGAGGGGGTGTTTGAGGGTATGCTGGGGAGTTGTGGGGGGAGTGGGAGGGAGTGAGGGTGTGTTGGGGAGTTGTTGAGGGAGGGTGAGGGAGGTGAGGGTGGTGGAGGGTTTGAATATTCACGTTCATATTTTCAATTTTAATACACTGATTGTGTTACAGAAAAATAACCAGAGTGGACATTCATCATTGTGCATGAGTCATTTAATCTTGCACAGTGCATAGTGTACATGTGTCCCCACACCCAGTGCCCTTTGTCCTAACATAATGTCACCCTCTGCTGACTAGTGTGTCAGAAATATTGTGCGATCAATGACTGCCGCACAGCACCTCCCTCCTGTGCATCGGCACCGTGATGATGTCCTGCCACATCTTTCTCCTCCCCTTCATCATCATCAGGTGGTAGCAGTTCCATGTCAGGGGGCAGGGGCATGTTCCGACGGATGCACATATTGTGCAGCATTACACATGCCATGGTGATCTTGACTACCTTCTCATGGCAGTAGAGGAGTGCCCCACCCGACCGGCTGAGGCAGCGAAATCGTGCCTTCAACAGGCCAAAGGTCTGCTCAATCACCACACGGGTACGTGTATGGGAATGAATGTAGTCCTCCTTGTGCCTGTTCTGTGGGTTTCGGACAGGGGTCATGAGCCACGGCTTCAAGGGATAGCCACCATCACCTGCATGAGAGGGAAATGAAGGTAAATGTTCGCACATTCATGTTGGACAACAGTACTACTCTCACATGGCAGCAGGTAATTTGTGCGCACATGTCCCTGGATGCATTGACCCCATTTCTGGACCTGCTATGTGTCCTGTGCAATGGACTAATGGTGTGGGTTGTATCTACAAGATGGGTCATGGTGTGCACTGACATCTTGTTGCACGTGCATTGTATATGCATACAGCAGTGTTGGTGTAAAATCAGTGATGAGTTGTGTTCTCTGGGATTTGGTAGTAGGCTGCATTGGCTGTAGTCAGTTCTATATTGGGCATTCTGCACTGATCAGTTCCATGGGGACATGCAGCACTCCTATGGGTGTGTCGATACCACTGTAGTATCCCTGGTTGACGCAGTTCTATGCACTCCCAGGGATGACTGTCCTGTGTGGTGATATGCTGGAGACAGCAACACAGTGCATATGCAGTGCATAGTGCAGGATGACCTTACGGTGTGTGAGGGCTGCTGATGAGTGGTGCATGTGTTGTGGGATGTGGGCTGGTTACCTGTTAGTCATGTAGTGATAGGTGTCGGCCTTACTTGATCACTATGGGATTTGGTTGTCATGTACCATTTCAGTTGCTTTGGGGCACAGTGTTCGGTGATGTGCACATCGTGCACTGATGTCAACATTCCCAGCAAGGTGGAGTATGCACCCCCCCTTCCCAGCCAGGTGGAGTATGCACCCCCCCTTCCCAGCCAGGTGGAGTATGCATCCCCCCCTTCCCAGCCAGGTGGAGTATGAACCCCCCTTCCCAGCTAGGTGGAGTATACACCCCCCCCCCTTCCCAGCCAGGTGGAGTATACATCCCCACCTTCCCAGCCAGGTGGAGTATGCATCCCCCTTCCCAACCAGGTGGAGTGTGCACCCCCCATCCCAGCCAGGTGGAGTATGCACCCCCCCATTCACACCCGGTTGGAGTATGCAGCCACCCACCTCACAACCCCGATGCACTGCCATGGCCCAGTCAGGCAACTCACCAAGCAGCCAGGCACGTCGTCCAGCATGTCGCTCCATGTAGCGTGGTAGTGTGGAGTTCCGCAGTACCAAAGAGTCATGAGTTGATCCGGAATATCAGGCACAGCAATGTGTGATGATCTTGCTGGCATCGCATATCATCTGCACATTGATGGAGTGGTATTGCTTGCAGTTGCGATACACCACCTCCATGGCATGCGGGACCACCAACTCCACGTGGGTGCAGTCGAGGGCACCTACACAATTTGGCATGCCTGCCAGTGCATGGAAGGCAACTTTTGTATCAAATATCTCCTGGGGTGTCCGTGGTAGGGATATGTAGTCCCTTGTGTGCTTGAGGAGGGCATCCAGCACTTGGTTCAGTATCTGTGAAAATAAGGGTTGTAATATGCCATGCATGTGCCCCACTGTGTGCTGGTAGGTGCCTGTGGCAAGGAAGTGGAGCACAGACACTACCTTCAGTATGGGGGGATGGCGGTGCATATTTCTATGAGGCTCACTATGTCGTCGTGTATCAGGTCCACTATGGTGGTGATGATGTCACGGTCAAGCCGGTACAGGGTGTGGATCAGTCAGGTGTTAGGTTGAGGGGGGTGGCTCTGATGCGAGGGATTGGGGGCTGCCGGCGTGGTAATGGTGGCTGCACTGGTGGGGCATGCTGGGCCTGTCTCACCCTCCTTCTCCTACTGCGTCTCTGTCACACCGCTTCCTACTCAGCCGAAGACACGCCTCTCCGCTTCTACCACTATCAGCGCTTCCCGGCACACACGCTCAGATTCCTGCACAGCATTTCCCACTCACGTTCCACACGGCAGGGCACGGCGTGGCATGTTTGGAGGTACAGGCATTTATCGCCCTTCACTGCGGTGGCAAACCAAGTGGAGACTTTTGCAATCCAGGAACTCGTATCTTCCGCGGAGATCAGTGCTGCCCGGCGCGTCACGGACTATGTGACCCTGGTTCCTAGCAACGCGGCAACGCTTTCGGTTCGCTTCCACGTGACGTTGTCACGTGTGTCCTTTCCAGGGATAAAAAGAGTTCGGAAACCGAAGGCGTTGCTTCACAGCTGTTTCAATCAGGATCACGTGACGCACTCTCTTCGTTCTACAGACCTGTTTTCATTGTCGACCTACGCCTGCTCCATGGATTGTCTCTGCTTAGCCCTTCTCTGACTCTGGAACTTTGGAACTTTGGATTGCCTATCATCGACCTACGCCTGCTCCACGGATTGTCTCTGCTTAGCCCTTCTCTGACTCTGGAACTTTGGAACTTTGGATTGCCTATCATCGACCTACGCCTGCTCCACGGATTGCCTCTGCTTAGCCCTTCTCTGACTCTGGAACTTTGGAACATTTGATCATCAAGTTTCTGACCTCGGATTTCCACGTGTTTCCAGTTGGACCTCGGTCCTACAATAGGTGGTTACCTGCTATACCATACAGCCTTGTCCCGCCACAGCCTGGAGGTTCACACCTCTTTCAAGTCCTCACAGGTATTTTAGTATCTGCTATTTACATACAAGTAATTGTGTCTTGCTTTCATACTTACATAACCATTGTACCTTGCCTTACAGCGCTCAAGGGATTCTTCCGGCTGTCCCGCGTCCTGGTTTGGGGACTTCCACCTGTGGCCTTAATAAACACGCTGACAGTATTTTAGGTGTTGTCAGGGTGTTTCTTGGGGACAGAGGGGTAGTTCATACTCTACACGACCAACGAACTTCGTAACAGTCTCCTCTGTGGTGGTGGCTGTTGTTGTTGTTGTTGTTGAAGCATTGCAAGCAGGTCCTCCAGCTCCAGTAATGCTACTACTATTGGTATCATCTTGGTGTGGGAGGGGGTGTGGTGTGTGGGTGTGCACCTTTTGTACTGGCCATGACTCCATTGCCTCCACCTGTGCTGATTGTGTGCACCTGTGGCACTTGGAAACACTGCTCAGGGTTCTTAACGCCTGGTCGGTGATGACGGTATTCACACCATGCTGGTAAGCATTTTTTCGGCCTTCAGGAGGCTGTTATTTGCATGTCTGCTTCACTTGTGATCATCTCCAGTTTACGGCATGCCGCTAATGCCAGCATGGGGTGTCGCACGCGCGCCCAGACCGCTATTTACGGCATTGTTAAGTACGATGACGTAAATAGCGGTGTGGTTGGTCAGAATAGCCTATAGCGGTAAGCGATGCCGATAATCCTTTACCAGCATCGTTTTGTCCTTCCCTCCAAACTCGCAATTCCAAGGAAGAATAGCATCCATAATATGGCTGAATAAGAAAACAAATCAGAGAGAAAACAACTATGTACAGGATACAAAATCAAGAGAAAACAAAAACACAATGTATCAAATTATCAAATATGAACAAACTTGAATGAATGGAGTAGGAATCAAGAGGGAGGAGAACAAGATGTTGAACTGCAAGGGCAAGAGAAATATGAATATGTTAGGAGAGAGGACAACTGCAAATAAAGGGGACAGTGCTTACTCCAAATGGAGGAGGCAAAGGATTGGTTGTGTGCAAAACACTGGATTAAGCGGACAATGGGAAGAAGTCATGATGAATGCTGAAAAGGAAAGTAAAAACCAGAGGCCTAAAATTGTAAAATTACTGACTTGGGTCGATGATGAGGGGGGACCATTACAGATATTGCCCCTAAAGAATGCAACACTGTGCTTCAGAAATAATGGCAAGATAAAAGTTAGAGACAACATCAAGTGTGGCTGGATTTTTTATGTACTGGGCATGAAAGGTGGAACCGCAGTCCTGATGGATAATTTTTGGGCTGGTGGAACAAGAGCATATATAAAGTTACCACCAGACTGGGGAGGACTTTGTTCATTAGCACTGGTAAGCATACCAGCCATGGTAGTACCACAGGCAGACCTACAGTAAGTAGACTCCCCAAAAATGAATGCTCACCTGAGGAAGGGAAGATTGCTTTACAGAAACCGACAAAAAAGAGAGAATCACTTCTCAGAAAAATCAACAGAGGCATATCATGAAATCCCAGAAGAACACACATTGTTCAGCCCGACGGCTGTGATATTTACATCCATATTCTTGCCAGGACTCCAGGCTGGAGTACAAGGTAAGTGGCTCCAGATCACTAGATTGGAAGTGCTGCAGCCGCTCAAAACAGCAATAAAGCGAGTCAATGCGATCAGAGAAGAATTAAGGGCAATAAGGTGCATGTGCCTTCAGAACAGGTATTTCCTGTACTTGATTATAACAATGGGAGGAGGCGTATGCCCCAAGTTTGGACCTTCTTGCTGTACATACACACCTGACCATGATGAAGAAAATGGAATCTTAACTAAAGCGATAACTACATTGACTAAACTACACACGAAATTGGTGGAGGAAGTAGATGAAATCGAAAATGATGATTGGCTTACATCTCCGTTCTCAGGGATTCCAACTTGGCTAGCAAATGCTTTCAAGATGCTTAGCACAATACTAGTGTTCATATTGCTAGGATTCTGTCTCATAAGAATCATCATCGGACAATACAAAAAGACAGCCAAGAAAGCTATTGGAATGAAGATAAGGATTGACATTGACACTGGAACAATTGAGAAAACTGAGGCCAGTACCCAAGAGTACATAAAGAAAAGCACTCTTGCACCTCCAGGAACTAAGTATCTTTATCCCAAGGATGGGAAGAAGTATGTGGGACAATGGATGTTCTGTTCACCAACAGGGGAATGCCATTACATGACCTGGAGTGTGGACGAACACATAATGAATGCCAGTCACCTGAGGGGGGTGGCAGAGGTATGGGTCCTGAAGAAAAGGAAATATGATGAAATGATAGAAGAAGATGAAGCAGGAATTGCAGATGATTTTACTTGAGAACTCGACCAGAGGGCGGGAATGTAGAGGAGTAGATGGACACCTTCTCTCTGGTCTCTGCCCCCTTAGCACCTTAGTCCTATTGAAAAGATAGATGAAGAACTACAATTGGGAACCCATGCATGAATCCTTGCAATATTCTTGTACTATGTCGAATATATGAGCGATCATATGCACTCAGGCAACCATTTAGAGTGTACCCACAAGCTGACATAATGGGGGAAAGTTATCAAGAAGGGTGCTCTTTGCCGAGCTGTCGAAATGCAGCCATGAACAGAATGTATGTACAGCAAAACAACTTTTGACGACCGCAAAAGAATGTCATAAAGAACATGTAAGGACCTATGCTGAAATTATATGAAAATACTTAAGAATGACGATGTAACTGAAACACTAAGAGAAACGTATACCCTAATATACAGTAATCATGAACATAAAGAAGAATGAAGTGACTCACTGGTCCATAACTGTAAATATACGCGAAACGCAAAGTAGAAAGAACATATAGAAGCTTGCCTATGAGAGGGCCTATGAGAGGTTAATATTCAATGTTTAGGACAACCATTATAAGAAGATGGATGACGGCTTATGTCAATCAACCCAGCTACCAAGGAATACGGGCCCAGGATCTTAAAGTGAAAAGATGTTCAGGAAATCGTTTTTCCCTTGCAAACTAGAGGAGTACATTGGCCTAGGACCAAGGATATTATTTTGAGAGATGAAGGCAAAGTACGTAGGGAGTACAACGAGCAGACCATTTCTGAAGGACGTATTTTTCAAGATTACGAGGAACAAGAACATTTACGGATGCCAAATATTGGATAATTAAAAGTGATCAAAGTTTATATGGGATAGAGTGAGCAAGTCTCTAAAGGCCAAGAGGAGCAACTGTACCCAGTATAATTGAATCAAATAGTGTTGACTATACTCCCGAAATGGACACATTTGTGGTCTTGATACACGTGGCGAAGAGCTCGCAAACAAGGGATATTCATTAGGCTTGAAGCTAAGATAATGGTGTACCTACTCTCCTTTGAATGTTCCAAGACAGTGGAGACTGGTAAGGTCAGCCTTCAAACAGAGGACACTGGCATGAGGCCTACCGATGAGAGAGGGTAGACTAATTGAGAAAACAAGGGGAGATCTGACATCTCTCCAGGCACCTGCATTTTGTTTCTATGCTCATTCTGCTAGCGAGCCGAAGGTCCAAGGTTGGATTTGGGTTGTCAAACAATCAGAAAAGCCTGCGATGCATTTTTACATAAAATGTTGCAAAGTATTATTCTGCTGCCATATTCTCTGCTGTAATCAGTGTTATACATATTTAGAAGTAGCCCAGAGCGTGTCCTACAGACAAAGGACCGCCAATGGGAGATTAATATTCACGCATTCTATATGTAGACATGTCCCCATATCCAACCCCACCCCTCAATAGGTTTTTGTAATATGCCACATAGGATGATGTCATAGATGATGCATCTACCTTTATTTAAACTAAGTATAATCAAAAAGACAGTGTGATCCTGCATGAATCAATTTGATGAATGATGATGCACCCTGCTTTCCTTCATTGAGATAAAAGCAGTATTTTACAATCTTCTTTGAGTCTATTCGGTTATTTGATCTGAAACATTCCATTGGTAATTCCATCTAGCAAAAGGACGCTTCAAGGTGCCAGAGCACATTTCCCTGTGCAGAAGCTTAAATATGGCAACACACTCCCTGGCCCAGATCTTCTCTTTGCTGGCCGCCATTAAATGTGCCCTTAGCAGATTTGTGATACCCATATAAGGTAACTTCTTCCACTTCTCTGTGACCTCACTAGCTCCTGCAGTTCTTACTTCCGGCACCACTGGTACCTTTGTGTCCGGTACCTTGTCTGTCTGTACTTCTACCGTGTTGACATTCTTCACCCCTGTTCTCAGCAATGCTCTGCAGCCCCCTCGCCAACTTTCCTCCTCTCAAACTGCTCCCCACCCGCACTCCTTTGCGAGCCCCACTTCACCTCCAACCTGACCCACGCAGCTGACCATTCCCTACCCCGCTCACCTCTTAATGATCTGTCCATGCCGTCCATTTGTGCCATTCTGGTCGCACCACCACCACTTCTCACTTCCTTCCTGATGGGACTCCTACTGTGGGGCAAAACACATCGGCAGCTCTTCTATGCCTGTTAGACCGACCACTGCGCCCACCCCTAGACCACCTCTCCCTCATAGCTTCCTCGCCTCTGCTGTCACCCCCTGCCCTCCCGCACTACCCTCCCAAACCTTTCAATGCTCTCCTCATCTCTCCAGTCCCCATGACCTCCTCCCTCCCTTACCATCCAGTCTTCCTCCCCCACGTCCTTCTCAACCGCCATATACCATTCTTGGTCCATGAGCCCATTTGGGCCAGGAAGATCCGCCTCTCGCCAGCAAGGGGTGTCTACCCCAATGCTTCTGTGACATCTTTTTGGAGGGGCTGTTCAAAACCCCTGCACTGCTCTTCTTGTTAGAGGCGCCCCGTCCTCTGCCCATCTGTGCTTTACCTTATAAGCTGTTCATCACCGCTGATTAGAGGGACTGTCCTGGACCTTCCCCGTCTTCCGGCCAATACCGGGGAGGGCGTATGCCTCCTACTCCACAAACTCTTCCCCAGGCACTTCTTCCCTTGGCCCCTCCTTACTGCTGCCACGTTTTGCTCCCTTTCACTATCTCCACCCCCCTCTCCCTTCCAACATTCTCGCGCAAACCAACTTCCTCTCTGCTCCCAACACTTTGCCTCTCTTGTCCTTCACTACCGTTATTCCTGGACCCCTACTTCTCCTGGCCCCTTTCATCTTTTCATTAGCCCTAACCTCTGCTTCCCCCGCTGAAGGACTACAAGCCACCACTGCTGCGAGGGCTCCGTCTGAGGCTGCCCTGCATTGGGGTCTATCCCCTCTAAGCTCCCACTCTCCTGTGACCTCTTGCACTGCCTTCTCCAGCAGGGTATTTGACACCCTGCTTATGAGGCTTGTTGACTCCCGCAAGGCCTACACATCCACTTAAACCCCAGGCATGGCACCCCTCCAAAGAACAAATCTCCCCCGTTACCCCTGTACCCTTGGTGCAGCTCTCCCAAGCCCCACAAACCTTTTATCTTCAATTTCCTGCTTTCTATGTATTGTTATAAAAAACAAAATATACATGCCCCCAGCACCTACCCCACCAATTTTCCCCAGCTGCCCTAAAAAAACGCACCCTAGCGGCCTAGCTCTAACTTCCTCCTGGTCCTAGGCCCAGGATGCGCTAGCAAAAGCAGCCTAACACCCTCCAAATGGTGCACAGCACTGCCCCCTGGTGATTGGCTTGAATCACCATACTCTCCTTGACCGAGCTGAAAACGACCATGCCCTCGCTCGCTCTTCAACATGGAAGGACATCTGCACCCCCCGGTGGACCAACCCGCACCCACACTACAAGCCCCCAAAAGCCCCTCCTGCTCCTCACAAAGTACTTGGCACCTGAATGATGCCTGGGCTGCTGGCTCTTACCGGCACCTGTCGCTCATGGAACCCCTGCCACCCCATTGGGACCAGGCACACCAGAAAATGGGCTCCTGCTCACCCGAAGTGCGAGGCACTGATACAGTGCACAGCGCTCCCCAACTGGGAACCTAGCGACCCACACGAGGAGACCACAGCGCAGGCCGATTCACACTACCTGTCTTTATATTATATATTTTTTTAACCGCACCTGCTCCCTATGCGCCCGCCAAAAAATGTGTGGTTATAATTGATGGCACCCACGCGTCCGATGCCCACTTTGCACACAGCAAGCGACAACACGAACCAAACTCCAACCAGGAGCCCTCTCCCATCCACAGTGGCATCTACAAGCAGCCGTGACCCTGTACGACGCAGCAGCCACATCGTGCTCTCCCTGCACCCCCAGTAGGAAGGTGAGCACACGCGTGCATCCGCCATCATATCTGCCTATATTGTTCATCGATCCACACTGGTGGATGATTATCGTGCCCATGGGCGTAATTTTAGGGGGGACGGGGGTGTTTGTCCCCCCCAACTTTCATGGCACACTATTTTGTCCCCATTCATCTTTTCTTCAGAGGCCATGTCCCCCCCAACATTTTCAGCGAAGTTTCTCCACTGATCATGCCCCACAACATGCAGCATTTGCTGAAACCGGTGCCTGTTCCTAAGATGGCTGTTCCCCAACACACGGCATCTTTATAGCGTTGCCAAGCAACCGGGGACGCTTCATCTGCAGGAACATCCGCCGGTAGGTGGAAGCCGACCCGACAGCGAGAAGGCCCGCAAGAAAAGGCCCTGTTTGCCTCGGTTCGCCACGCCGAGCTACGGGCCCTCTCTCTTCCACCCGGGTAAGCGCTTTCATGTTATACAGCCATGATTAGTTTCTTATCCCCTTTAACTCTGTACCCACACTTCATCTTGCCACATGCGCCTGCCTTGACTAGGAACTGACTCTATTATTAGAACTGCATCAGAACCTGTCTACGTGCCACCGTCATTATAGTTATATGTTGTATCTTCGCGCAACTGCAGCCCTGCTGCATCTATGACCACTGGTGACATCTACATATGTCTATGCATTTGCAGAATTTGCATCTAGCCACTGTGCTCGGCCATTGCATTCTAGTCGTACTATTATCAATGCTCTGAAAACTTGTCTCTGCCTAGTGCATAGTGAACTGGCCTATTGGTCCTCATTAATAAGCATGACCACTGCTCTAAGCAAACACGCCCATAGCGCACGTACCGAACTAGCCCACTGCTCTAAAGTTAGCCAGCCTACTATATCCAACGTGTTCTAGCCATCTGCATATATAGTGAACTAACCCTCTGCATTCATAGTGAACTAGCCTACTGCATCCAAAGTGAACTAGCCCACTGTATACAAAGTGAACTAGCCTACTGTATTCACAGTGAACTAGCCTAATGCATCCAAAGTGAACTAGACTACTGTATTCATAGTGAACTAGCCTACTGCATCCAAAGTGAACTAGCCTACTGCATCCAAAGTGAACTAGCCTACTGCATTCACAGTGAACTAGCCTACTATATTCACAGTGAACTAGCCTACTGCATCCAAAGTGAACTAGCCTACTGTATTCATAGTGAACGAGCCTATTGCATTTAAAGTGACCCAGCCTACTGTTTCAAAAGCGAACTTACCTACTAGTCAAGGGCTTAACTAGCCTACTGTACTTAAACTGATCCAGCCTATTGCATACGCACAAAATTACCCTACTGCAACTATAGTGCATTTTACGCCCACCCCTATATGGACACGCTCTGCAGTGTCACCCTAATCATGGCAGCCATCCTCCCTTTACTCAACTCAATCATCCCGTCGGACCTCCTACCTCCACTGCAACCTTTTCCCGTGCCACCCCCATAGTGCACAGATCGCAAAGATTACAAATCTCTCAGCCCTTCAGAATGGATCCATCTCTTTGCATCTCCACCCACTCCGTGGATTCCCTGACGGCGAAGGAGAAGAACCTAAGACTATGCTCCCGGATCCCTCACCGTAAGTCGCCTCTTCGAAGAGACACCCAATCCCGACCACCCAAGTCTTCTCTCACCAGCCCAACTCCTCGCTCACCCATAACTCCCAAAACTCCAGAAACGCCTAGCCCAGCTATAAATCCTATCATTAGAGGCACTCTCATTAATGTCCGATCCCTGGTCGCCCACGCGCTGGACATTGCAGACCTCATTTCTAGTAATGACCTGCACTTTTTGGCAATTACTGAGACCTGGTTGCATCAGGCAGCAGGCCCAGCATTATCACTAGCCATCCCAGATGGCTACTCAATAATAAGGAAAGATAGAGATGTCAGCAATGGAGGTGGTGTAGCTTTCATTGCTAAAACGTCACTAGGCCTTCAAGCCACCCTCACAGCCTGCCCCTCTTCAACAGAACTATTGTCAGTCAAGATCCCCCTTTCAGCATCCCAAACAATCCTTATGCACCTCATTTACCGTCCCCCAGGTCAGATCTCATCATTTGAGGAAGATATTGCTGACCTGCTGACTAATAACACCAAACCCGGGTCACAAATAATCTTGCTTGGTGACTTTAAGCTAGGCATCTGTGATACTAATGACCTCAATGCCACAGCGCTGGAAAACTCTATTTCCCAGTTTGGCTTCAACCACCGCGTCACAGCCTCAACGCATAATAAAGGAACAACATTGGATTGGTTGGAAGACCTCAACTGCTCCACCAGTATCCTTCAAAATGAACCCACTGCCTGGTCAGACCATCACTTCATTTCCTTTACTATTCAGGGCAATGCTCCCACCACACCTAATCCCCAAATTGCTCTGCAAGTCTTCGGCAGAAACAACTGAAATGTAACGCTCCAAAGCCTACGCCCCCTGATAGAGAACACCTTAGACTCAGCCAACTACATGGACCTGGACTCCATCAGGCTAGTTGACCTATTCAATATTACTCTTGAGGCTGCTTTGAACAGCATTGTCCCCATTAAACTATCCAAAGCTACACCAATAGCCCAGCTTAACAAATGGTTTACCCCCAAACTAAAAATCCTCTGGAACGCCAAAAGAGCGGCAGAATCCTTATGGAGAAAAATGCCAAACCCCATTAACAAGGATCTTTTCATCTCAGCTGCCTCCTCCTACAAATCCGCTATCCTCAATGCAAAAAATCAAACCTATGACAACCGAACCCTCAATTCCAAATCCAAACTGAAAGAGCTCTTCAGTTTCCTTAGGGAACTTGAGTCCCCAGCACCACCATCGGAAACTTGTGTGAAAGACGTAGTTTGGTGCGCAAACATACAGAAAGCTCTCGCAGACAAAATTGCCATGCTCCAATCCAAACCCACTGTGCCCCTGAGTGCCCATCCTTCTCCTTCTCATCTGTTTCAGCCAAAGAAGTGGAAAAAATCATTAAAAGCCTCAAACCCTCTAGATGCTAAGGAGATCTTTGCCCTGTGGTAATCATTCAGAAAGGCGCCGAGGACTTGGCCCCCTTCATCTCTGCATTAATTAACTCCTCCTTCGAGACCAGCATGGTTCACAACAACCTTAAGGAGGCATGGGTCATGACTCTCATAAAAGAAACTAACCTAGACCCCAATACCCCCACTAACTACAGGCCCATCACCACAGTTCCTTACAACCTAAAGATTCTAGAGAGAGTAGCCTACCTTCAAATCCAGAAACACCTGGAGGACTATAACCTGCTGGGCCTCAGGCAATCAGGCTTTAGGCCAAAAAATGGAATGTAAACAGCTGTCATGAATCGCCACTTTCGCCCCCTATGGACTTCATGGTCCATAATGCACCCAAACATCGGGTCAATAATCCTTCCTACATGGCCGCCTGCACAGGAACGCCGTTCTCTAGCGTTTACGCTGGACGCGCTGCCTTCTAGAAAATAGGCACGCCCCCTAAGCTCTGCGCGTCTCAACGCTACTGTTCTGTGTTGTTAGCGATTGCTATTATTACTGCTCCCTTTTCATCAGTGCCCTTTCCAATTTCTTCTGTCCTTCCCTTTCAGGCTGCCCCCCTTGAACTGCTCTCGCAATTCTTGTCTCTTTCCTCCTTAATCCCAGACCACGCCTTGTGGTCCCGTGCTAGCGGGTTCCCTGCTTGCTCCAAACTCTGAATCTGCGCTCATATTCATTTCCTGGATTCCGCCGCAGTGCTTCCTTCCTGGATCCTGAACACTACCCTGCTTCCTCAGGCAGACAGCGAACCTCACACTGGACCCAGACCCAGCGGATACGCGCCCTTGCCTGTACAAGTCCAGAGCAACCAGGAAGAAGGAAAGATTTCCCAAGAAGACTCAACCCAGAGAAAAACAGGTGAGAAAAAGGGTTGAGTGTGACAACAGCTCTCTTGGACCTTAAAATCCAAATGGATGAGGCTAAGGACAATGGTAAGCTGGCTATGCTCCTGTTGCTAGATCTATCGGCAGCTTTCGATCTTGTCGATCACCAGATACTCACTGATCACTTATCTACAGCAGCCGCCTTCTCCAGTAACGCCGCTACCTGGATACAATCATTCCTGTCCAATCGTACTACAAGAGTCTTCGCACCTTCAGCCTCCTCTGACCTAATCGCTATCCACTGCGGCGTACCGCAAGGATCGTGCGTCTCACCAACGATTTAGAACATCTTTACTAAGCTCCTTTTAACCTCTTGATAACCTGGGTGTCACATACACAAATTATGCAGATGACACCCAGGTTCTCATCACGCTATCAGGATGCTATGAAGATGATTCTAAACGGGATATACCTGGAAATCCAGGTGTGGATGGCAGACCACAGCCTTTGCCTCAACGATGAAAAAACCGAGCTCCTGATCGTCGGCTCCCAAACACGTTCACCAATTTAGACCCATGCTATGCATCCATCAATATCGACGGTAACCCAATCAAAGTGGCCAAAGAGATTAAAACCTTGGGGGTATACTTAGACTCCACCCTCTCTCTCAAAAAGCAAGTGAATGCCACTGCTTCTACCACTGCCTACACTAACAAACTAATTAACACCTGCAAGTCATTCCTATCACCCAGTAGCTGCATTGTCCTAGCCAGGACACTAGTGTTGTCCAAAATCGACTACTACAACACCCTCTTCCTAGGCACTTCCGAACTGAACCTTAACAAACTACAGGTCCTTCAAAATAATGCCTTAAGATCGGCATTAAGCATCCCTAGATCCACCCACATCACCATTTCAGACAGGACACCCATTGGCAACCAGTACGAGATAGAATCGCCCTTCATACCTCGTCATCACCCACAAATGCCTTTCAAATTCTGCCCCCAAGTACCTTGCAGACAAAGTCAACAAACACCAACCAGCTAGACCGACAAGAGCTGTGTACTCACACTGCCTTACCGTCCCTAAATTCTACTAAAAAAGAGCAGGAGCTTCCCTGTGCTAGCCACTAAACAGTGGAATGCCTTACCCCTCAGCCTTAGAATGGAACCTTCATTCTGGACCTTTAGAGCCAAAGTAAAAAGATGGCTCATCGGTAAGAAACACTGCTGATAAAACTATCTCACCTGTCAAAATACCCTGCCTGCTTAATCTCCTTATGTCTATCTGCTTCACTAGCAGCTTGGTATTGTAACTGATTCTCCTAAAGCTTGACCCCTATGTAACCATGGTCAACCTGCACTTATTGCTGTTTTTGTTGTTGTTGTAAACTATCTGTAAGTCTTGCTCAAGTTTTTGGTGCCCAGTTACCTGAGGGTTTGGTGCGCTGTACAAATAAAGAAACTAAACTAAAACGCTGCTTGCTCCCGGACCTTCCCAACCCCTATTTATACCAGGGGGGGCACTCTGGCTTAGAGCCTGCTCGCTGCCTGGGGAACAGCACCCAAATAAGCCCGATGGGAACACGTATGCCTACCTCCCATCCCCCATTGTTTATGGTGATCGTTGATATATTTGCAGAATGTTATTTTTTGTTTCTGTTGGAAGGTTTACTCTGTTCTGTCATTGCTATTCTCTTCTGGAGGCAGTCTCTCACTTACACACTACTTTCCACGGAGCCAATTCATTCTCTGCACTTGTTTGCTTTATCAGCTTCAAGAAACGATTTGAGGAACGCTCCCCTCTCCACTGTCCTAGGTTCAAGGATTATCTCCTGTCGTGCCGAAACTAAATAGACTTTTCCTCTTTATCATAATTCCACACTATCACGACATTAGCAGCCTTATACGTTATTGTATCTGCCCTGAAATTCACAAGGACTTTTATACCTTGTTCATAGTCTATAGAACCTAATATATAAAATCCAATGGCTCATACATGTAAAAAACGGGTTAGGGAGTCTAGGGTTGAACTCGTACTGGGAAGATGGATCCGACATAAATAACCAGGGAAGCAAAAGTAAGAGCAAAGATAGCCTACCTGAATTATAAAAGAACTAGGGTGATTGCTAGGTGCTCTGCCGAGACCTGACACAATTCCATGGACCACCTGGGAGCAGAAGGTGCTCCCACTGATTGAATTGGAAAGTGTCATAGTCCTAAACGTGGGACACGATACAAATGAGTGAGAGAACAACAAAACAAGACCTACAGAACCAAACCATTTACACAGATATATGCACAGCGACAAACATATGTACAGATATACATACAGGTGCACCTGGATACATGTCAACTGACATATCCCCCACACCAAGGGCACAATCACTCACCTTCCTGCAACACCCATAAGATATACCAATGCATGTATACTGCTGCCAAACACAGAGATGCCAACATACCTCCTGAGCATAAGATGGTGCCCTGTATGTATGCTTTGGCCCGTGCAGGCAGCACACCACAGCATTCCAGCCGGCATGAAACTCCACATGCCAAACAGCAGAGAAAGAAAAGGAGTGGCAAGAGGCAGCATGCTGCAACAGCAAGACACATCGCCAGCACCTCAGGCGACAGCACACATGCCAGTGACAGCAGTGCAGACCCAGTTTCCTCTGACACCGCCACAGTGGAGTTTGGTAGCAGTACTGGTTCCACCCAGGTAACCCCAGTACCCACAACCCACATTGCAGTACCCATGTAAGAGGTGGGAGAAGTTGAGCAGCAGGAAGAAGTGCCACGCAATGACCTTGTGGGCCAGGAGCCTATGTATGAGGGGGAGGATGAAGACCACTGTGGAGAAATGCAACCGTTTTTAGATGACCAGACTGACAATTGTCCTAACACTCCGCCACAGATGTCTACCTCCTAGCACACATATACTGCACATGACGATGTTGAGGTACATGATCAGACAGCCGTGTCAGTAGCAGGCTAACGTCATCTTATCCATGAAGCCAGATGGCAATCCAATGAAGCAGAACAGCTGCACATATGGTATAGAATCCTCCAACCACTTCACCAACACAACCAGAAATGTTTGACAAGTGTGCTTGACCAACAGGCCCTTCTACAACTGCTGCAGGCTGTCGTCCACATCTCATGTGTCCAGCATGGCATCCCAGGACTCAAGCCCACCCCGCACACGCACCTGCTCTACTTCCACAATACTGTCAGAGGGTATATCAGATGGCCTGAAACCACCTGCAAGGGATAGATGCAGGACGTAAACTGACCACTCCTTACTCCCCAAGGTTGCGCTGTTATGTACACAGGGACATTGGGCCTCATTATGAGTCTGGCGGTAGCCATGCCGATAAAAACAGCACGGCTGGCGCCAAAGTTATTTTTTAACCGGCATGCAGCAATGGGGAATTACCGGGTCATTACAGCCCCGGCCATCCTGGTAACTCCCCATTGACGGGTGCCAGTAAAAATTACTCCCCATTCCCATTGAGTCACATAGGACTCAATGGGAATGGGGAGGAAGGATGCACCGGCACCATTCATGAATGGTGCATCTGTCAAGGTCTGCAAGCGGGTGCCGTTCCGCCCGCCAGGTTAAACCTGGTGGGCTGAAAGACACCTGCTTGCAGAACTCGTAGTTTGCTGGTCCGGTAACAACGGTGCTGGTAGCTTACCAGCACTGCTGTTAGCGGACTGGCAAACTTGTAATGAGGCTCATTGTCATTGCACAGATATGTGAGGGAACATGTGCACTGCATGGACCCAAAACCCCATTTGGGCCATATTGACACCAGGCCAGGATGCAGCATGTAAGGAAACGTTTCTGCTCCATGGACCTATAGCCCCAGTTGGGCCATATTGATACGAGGACAGGATGCGGCATGCAAGGGAATGTGTATCGGGTGCCATTGACCTCACAATATAGTATATACATATATGTCACTTATGGAGGGGACTGTGCAGGTCAAGAGGTACGTTATCATACTTTTTGACCATTGTCCACTGTCCTTTTGATTGTGCTCATATTCAGCTACTGATGGCTACATGAAAAGCATTTATGTACACATAATTACCCACTGGGCCGGGGCCCTGGGAGGGGATGGCAATGTTTAGTGCCCACAGATGATTGGTGGTAGTGTGACACTCGCCTGTGTACTAAGCCAGTTAAGCTAAGCTAAGGCAGTTGGTGAGCAGGTGTAAGTGCATCTAGGTCATGTGGTCTAAGTCCCACCAACCTGTCCATCACTGCAAATCTGTTGGTGCCTTCTTGTTTTGTTGCCCTTTTTTTCCTACTTAAGCAGCCCCCCAGCCTCTTTTCCTTTGCAGTTGGTGAGCAGGTGCAAGTAGATCTAGGTCACATGGTCTAAGCTCCACCCACCTTTTTAGCCCTGCCTCTTCCTTTCTGCTCTTAACTCTTAGATGGCATCTCTCACCCGGCCATCCGAAGTGAAGGGCAGACAAAGATAAGGGCAATTCCTGCTTGGACCAGGAGGAACCAGGACCAGAACTCCTGCCCCTCTTAACATCAGGTAAGCTCCATTGAATATGTGTGTCACGCCTCTCTCCCAACAGCCCATTCCTACCATCACCACTCATCACAAACCATGCTGCTCACCTGCAACCTCATGGGAACCACATCACAGCAACCTCTCTCATGTCACAGTACACCCTATCACCACCCCATCATCCACCATTACATGAAAATTGATGCTCATCAATGTCCACTCAGCAATCAACCATGCAGTGGACATCCCTGACCTCATCACCACACATGGCTTGGAGGCCATCTTCATTACATAGACCTGCAAGACATCCACCTCCACCTAAATCCTAAATGTCCTCACACCCAATGGCTACAGAATTCTACAACAAGACCATCCAAACAAGATCAGCGGAGGCCTCGCCATCATTCACAAGGCATCATGGCCATGCACCCAACTGGACGTCACCACTGCTGGTTCTTTCCGAAACCTATCCTGCCACTTACTGCTCTCCCCAATGGACACAGTCACCTTTCATCTCATCTACAGACCATCCAAGCCCAACACGCCCCTTCATTGAAGGCTTTACGGACTTGGCCACCACCATGTCTGTCACGCATGCCAACATCATCATCTTTGGCGACTTCTACATCCCTGCCTACTCGACAAACTGAGCCTCACACAGCACACAAAACAACCAACTCACAGGAAAGGTAATATCCTAGACTTCATCAACATCATCACACTGCCCCCCTTCATCACAGCTCTCTAATTCTGCTTGACTGGTCGGACCATCTGGCAATCCTCTTTGAGATTAGTTACACCACTGCAACTTGCTTGTCCAAGAACTCAACACCACCCTTACAAACAACATCAACCACCATGCCACAGTGAAACGGCTAACCCTCAAGTCTAAACCTTCAGCACTCTGGTACACTCAAGAAATTCACATCAACAAATGAACTTTCAGAAAACAAGAAAAGAATTGGCAAAAATCCTAGAGAGCATCCATCCTTGCACTGCTCAAGGAACTCTGTGATACATACAGGTCACTGATCAACACTGCCAAGGCCAAATACTACCAAAACACCATAGGCAAGGCCAACAATGAAAGCAGAGCCTTCTTCAAAGACATCAAGCACTGCATCAACCATCTGGCCGACCCACCATAGCACACTCCATTGAAAAATCCACTGCCATGAATTCTTTCTTCACCAACAAGATCTACGAACACATGAACACCAACGCCACAACTGACAGCACACTACACATCCCTTCTCGCAAAACCACAACTACCTGGAAAGCTTTCAAGTGGAAGACCTCACTGCCACCTTAGAATCCCTCAAGGCCACATCGTATGCGGATGACAACCTCCCTGTCTCCTTACTCAAGATGTTCCCTCTAAGCTGTGTGCATGTGCACTTGCCCGGCTTCCTTCTGGGTGCAGCTCAGAAGAATTTTAGCAGCACACACAGACAATTTCCACCTATTCAAATAGGATATAATAAGGCACAAGCCACAGTAGGTACCTAATATTTGCTTTCTCTCAAAATGAAACTAAATTATACTAACTATTCTTGTCATTCTGGTGTAACTAATTGACATTGCCCTACTATGCAAGCTTGACCTTAAAAACCTACAAACTCTAAAAATAGAATACTCCCACACAAGGTTAAACATGAATATGAAAATATGAAAATGAAAAAGTGGCTTCCTGAACAGAAGATATAACTAAGATATGCCTGTACACATTAACTAAATTATCTTCCCTCCCCACCCAGGATCCTAATCTTTACTCTACCACACATATACTGTATGACTCGAACTCCGCCCCAGGCCACATCCAGATAATGCCAGACAACCTTGACTCTGCCTACCTTAACTCAGCAAAACGTTACCAGACTTAGATACAAGTCTTGGTTTATGTTATAATATGAATGACGTTCAAGCACAAGCAAGAATTTCTGTTACTCGTGGTGCCTTAGTAAAAGCATTGCCCAGATTACGTAATCCGAGTGTCAGCTCAAATATCGGGTATTGACTGTAAGTAAGCAGGCTACTAGGATACTTAACCTCATCCCATGCTTCCTGTTCTTTGTACATATGTCACACAAGCACTTTGAAGACCCCCCTTGCAAGATAATGCATTATAAAACTCAAAGATGAATTTGACCTCTAAGGATTTTATGCTCAGCATTTCCTACTTTGCATTGCTAACATTACCCTATGGATGGAGAGCAATACTGCAATATAATTTACTTGGCCTGTACGGAATAATTAGTATGGACTGTGCCTGGCATTATTCAGATATAAAATTAGGACAAAAATATTCAGATAACTAGAATGTTTTTCACACAATCTGCAACCTTTCAAAATGTTCAGTGTTCCATGGGGGATAGACCTTAACAAATTATATGTTAACTTGCTCCTATACAGAAATGGTTTCACTGAGCAGGTGTCGAAACCTACTCAACAATTGAAAGGTGGGGTATGTTGCAAACAATCTTGTATGCACTTCATAGTAATTGTGCACATGCATATTTATGACATTTCCTTAAACTGCACATAATATCATCACAAGGCCTTTCATTGGATTTGCTTGCAAAGTATTGTGGGTATGCAAATATCCCAGTTAGAGTTTTACTTCTACAATCGCTCACTTTTTACAGAGCCCTGTCAACTAATATTGGAGGTTAGCACAGGAGCCTGGGAGGGGAATGGGTGGAAGGGAACAGGAGAACACTCTTTCAGGGTGAAGAACAAATCAGCAACTTTCAAAAAACAAATCGGATGTTTTCACAGTACAGTAAGTAAAGGAAATGTTTGTTAATAGATAGTAAACTGTAGTAATAGCCTAGGAAATGGCACCTTCTATTTTTTTTCTGTGCTCAGTTGCTAATGACTTTTCAATATATTCATGGGTTTGCATTTATTGCTTGTAGCATCCCCATGCATCTTGTTCAACTGATAACGGTGAATTTCAGACGAGGGGTCCCTAGTTAAAGAAGAATGTACTCAATATGTTGTAACTGTGAGCATTGCTGCTATTGACTTTAAGGGCAAATATATGTGATTTGAAGAAACCTTGTTCATTTTTGTCCAGGCTGTGGTGATCAAGGGTGGGCAAAACTATAAACTGTATTATGTGTCCTGTAATTTCACTTCCTATGTCAGGGTTACATAGGAATCAAAGGATGTTTCAGAGAGTAAGAAAGTAATTGGCTTTGCCAGTAGGGATATTTCATGCTTATTAAAATATGTTCTTTCCCCTTAAAATTCCTCTGGAGATCGGGCAGTAATATTATTCGAGTTTCTACCAATGACACTGCTCTGCTGGTCACTGATTCTAAAAGAGATCAGTGGAACTTGGTGGGTAGAAGCAGGGGGTAGATTTCTATATGTTCATGGTTTCCTGTTTTTGTTGGGTACATTGCCATGTTTTTTAGTAAAATAGTGTATGCCGCCTAGCTGTAAGGCTGGTTTTGAGTAAATGTCACAACTCACAGAACAACATAATGTGGATAGTAAACAGAGGCCCAGGAATTCTGATCATCATATTCTGTGATGTAGTTATTCTGATGGAATTATCCTTATATACATTATGAGAGCCATTTTGTCCTGGCCCTTGAATTACTCCATTAAAGTAGCACATTCAGTCCTATTGGCAGGTATTCTGACACATTCCTTTCAGTTGCAATTATTCCATTTGCAAAATTTGCATAATATCTAAATTTATTAGACAACCACATCCGTGATTAGCGATGCTTGTTTTTTGTAATAAACATGCATTTATTCCCAATGGCTTTAAACACTTTCCGCATTGTCTCTGAGCAGTGTTGACAAATGAATAGCCACAACTAAACCTGCTGTTTATCCTGAGCTTGCAAAGCTTTTTTGTGCATACACGTTTTTCTCTCTGCGCAGGAGTACCTTGGACTGGTTGATGATCTCTCCTCATAATCACATATAGAATATTTGATTCCTTAGCCATATGTTTGGAAAAAGAGTTGTAAGATGATCCTTTTACGCTGATTTGTAAAGAATTGCAGTGGTTGGGAAGGGGACATTTCCTTCCAAACTCTTCAGAGATGGCATCTCACTAACTACACATGCTTGCAAAGTGTCTTACATTGTTATTCAGTTGCACAAAGGCTAATTATTTCCGCACTTAGGGAAAAATAATTAGAGGGAACATTGCTCAAGACCCTTCCAACTGAAGCACTCCTCCCTTACCCGACGATCACCAACAGCTCCCCAACTCAATGCACCCTCACCTCGACCCTCAAGACCGGACAAATCCTACCACTTCTTAAGAAACCAACCCTGGACCCTGACGATCTCAGCAACTACTGCCCATTCACCCATCTTCCCTTTCTAGGTAAGATCCCTGAGAAAGCAGTAGCCACACAACTTCTCCAACACATCAAAGCCAATAACCTTCTTCGGACTCAGATGTAGCACAGAAACGGTTAGCATCAAGGTAATCGACAATGCCGTTAACATCGTTGATGATGGCCATCCTTGCCTCCTAGTTCTCCTTGACCTCCCAGCAGCATTTGACACAGTAGACCACAAGACACTAACCGGCAATCTACATCGCTGCAGGGGAATTCGTGAGATCGTCCTCAGCTGGCTTTTTGGCACCAGGAAACACTTATGTATAGGTGCCATACAAATGTCCAATAAACTAAACTAAACTAAACATTACCTGTGGAGTCCCTCAAGGATCCATCCTGTCCCCCGTGATCTTCAATCTTTACATGGAAGGGCTCGGAACCCTTCTCTCTCCACACAACATCCACATTAACCAATATGCAGATGACACGCAAATCTACCTCAAGATATCCTCCATCGAAGACATCCACAGGCTCAAGTCAGTCCTGCCTCACATTGATCCAGTCCTGGATATCCAGTGCTTACCTGAAGCTCAACCCCTCCAAGACTGAATTCCTACTGCTGACCAACAACACCAAACACCCTGTCACCCAGACCTGGCTCTCTGCTGTGAACATTTAGGGTTCACACCCCAGGTGGCCCCCTGTGCCAAGTCCTTTGGTTTCAACATTGAGAGACATCTCATGTTCAAACAGCACATAGCAAAGAAGACACAAACGGCCTGGTACCAACTTTCTCTCCTGTGGAAAATCAAGCCCTTCATCCCAGAAAACAACTTCAGATCTGCTGTCTAAGCCTTGGTCCTCTCTCACCTGGATGGTAGGAGTGCCATTTTGAGAGACCTTCTGGCGACTATCCTGGCACCCCTGAAATGTGTCCTGCATGCTGCCGGAAGACTCATTAAAGGGCTCCGCAAATTTAACCACATCACGCCGACCTGCATCAAACTGCGTGTGCTCCCACTGCAACCCCATATCATTTTCAAATCCTGTTGCATCATCTACAAGGCTGTCATTCTGATGTCCCCAGGCTACCTCACTGAGAAACTCGGCATCTCCGGAGGCCTGCGATCCACCAGAAGTAAGGACATTTGCAGACTTGAATTACGACAGTTCATTAAGGAAAGAACCAGAAGATAGGCCTTCTCTGCCTACTCTCCAAGACTCTGGAACCTCATCCCCGTCAATATCAGACTCCCCCCATCACGTCTACAGTTCAGGTAAGATCTCAAAACCTTCCTCTTCAAGGAATGGCTCCTCCTTAACACTTAGGTCTGCACACCGTGCCCTTCCAACCCTACATTAGACTCTGTGATCTGCCCTCTACTGTCTTCTACTCTGGCCTTCCTCTTTGGGCTCTCCCCTTGCGCCCTCTTCTGAAGCCAGAAACCTTGGAGTCATCTTCGACTCCTCTCTCTCCTTCCTCCCTCACACTCAGGACATTGCCAAGAAGTCCCACTTTCAGCTCTTCCTTCTCAAAGGAATTCTCCCTTTTCTCACTCCTCCCCCCCCAGGCTCAATGTGACGTAAGCCCTGGTACACTCTATGCTTGACTATTGAAATAGCCTCCTCCTGAATCTACCATCTTCCATTCTGCGACCCCTCCAGCTAATCCAGAATAGGGCAACGAGACTTATCCTTTGCCCTAAGCCCAGGGAACGCATCCCTCCTGCACTAAAAAGTCTTCACTGGCTCCGGGTTGCTGCATGGATTATATTCAAATCCCTCTGCATCATCCACAAGACGGTCTGGGCCAAGGGACCACACTATCTTCAACTTTATCTTACTAAATCCTCCCCTCTAAACCACAATGCTGCTCTGGCTCTAACTCTCTGTGCATAAAGCGTTTTGCTAAACAGAGGGCAGGTGGTCAATCGCTTTCCTCAGCTGGCTCACTCCTATGGAACAGCCTCCCCCTCCCTCTGTGCCTTGAGCAGGATCCTATTAAATTCCAGAAACTCCTGAAGACTCTCCTCTTTACCTGCTTCTTCCCTTCTTCTCTCCCCTGCTAATGCCACAGTAGCTGCTATTGGCGTCTTGGGCCCGTATGCATCCTCAGGGCCCTGACCTCCCGCACCAATCAGCCCAGCTTCTGTCTATCTGCACTTGCACTTACACCCTCCGCGCTGGTGGCTACAACTTACACTCCTTGTGGCTCCAGGCCATTTAGCACTCAACATTCCTAGCACTTCATCTGTGGCTCACCCATGAGCTCAGATTCCACTGCACTGACCCCCTGCCTTCTTCCTTGCTGCACTTGCACGTTCTGAATACTCCAAGGCATAGTAGGTTCGTCCTGTCTTCCTCTTCCCCCACTGCTCGTATATATTGTGTTTTAATGTACTTTACTGTATGTCCCACTCCTGCTCCCTGCTTTGCCCTGTGGGCACTTTGAAACAGTCTTTTTATATTGTATAAGCGTCTAACAAGCAAACAATACAATAAATACATAAATAGATGCTGCCAATTAGCCACCCTCCCCTGTAGCTCCCTGCTTATTGTCTCTGCTTCCCTCACAGGGCTCTTCCCCCTATGATTATAAAGTGCTCTATTGCTTCAGGAAGCTAGGTCCGCTCTCAATAAATACCCCATAAACCGTTCTGCCCCATGCAGTTATTAATGAATGTGAACCATTTGTGGGATGGAACAGTCCCAGGTGTGTGCAGCTTTGTGTGCCATTATACGCACATCTAGAAGTCATCAGCGCCTGTTGCATGGCTTTGTGGTCATCTGGGTGTGTTGGAGGACCCTCCTCTGCTGGGTCTTCTCTTTTGTCTGCTTCATCCTCACTGTTTACATCCTCTGGCAAAGGCACACCCCTAGACATTGCAAGGTTGTGTAGAATACAGCCCACCAGAATGATCCTGCACACCATTGCAGGGTCATACATGAGCATGCCTACTGTACAGTGCAGCACCATCGGTTCTTCAGCACTGCAAAGGCACGCTCGATCACATTGCGTGTCCTCGTGTGTGCTTGTTCGTAGCGTTGGTCTGGTGCGGTTTTTGGATTGCACACAGGTGTCAGGTGCAATGATCTGCATGGATAGATAGCATCAACTGTGGGAAAATAGGGACACATATTTGCATGGTCATGTTAGATTTGTGGCGTGTTCATAGACAATACAATACAGACATGGCCTACTTATGTGTTTCAACACTTCCCAACCAGCCATGTTCTGCTGTTGCTCATACTACACATCAATTGTGGCGCACTATTTTTCTGTATTGCCAGGCGTCAAGTGTGGATCCTGGAAACTTTTCACATATCATGTTTGCATCACACAAAGCCTGCATGTTGATGCTATGGAATCCTTTATGATTCCAATGCATGTGGTCACGTGCCTTGGGGGGGTATGAAGGAAACATGTGTTCCATCAACTATGCCTCCAACGGTAGGTAGGCCAGCCACACTGTGGAGTTCAGATGTAATGGTGTTGATTGAGGGGCATCTATAGTAAATAGGATGTACTCCCACACACGTGCAAAGATGGCGTCAGCTCAGCACCTGTGTCAGGATGTTACTGAATGCCGGCTGTGAGATGCCAGCTACAGTTTCGACATGGGTCTGGAAACATCCACTCGCACAGAAATGCAAGACAGTAGAATTGCAGGAATGGATATGACAATGTTGATCTGCGCCTAAAGGTCTGAGGCTATACTCCATAATAGTCCTATGGTCAAGTCTATGGGTGCTGAGTGTGTGCCCTGCTGACATCACCCAGAGCCATGCCATTGGAAGATGGATATGTGATCTTCGCCATCTGTGATGTGCCCAGTATCGTGCACCATGTTGAATGTCAATTACCAATGTTCATATTTATGTGTCTTTCATCCTTATCATACCCACCCCATTTGTAACATGTCCACAGATAAACACATATGTAATGCTTGGCATGCAGTCATTGGTGTAGCACTAGAGCTGGGTGAGCCCGACATGGCTTGGACCTGCCCTGGTCAAAGCTTGGGTTCTGGCCTGACCCTCCTCTCAGGTCAGTGCCTGTCCAAAGCGGACTTGGTACTGCCTACGAACTCTTTGTGCTCCCTTACCTTTGTAATTGCCACCAGTCGCTGCATGGTCTGGCCGGAAAGCACTCCTGTCCTGTACCAGCCAATCAATGAGTGGCTGGGATAGGACAGGAAGTCGGCCATCCCAGACCGGAAGTCAGGCGACACGCAATTATTTTTAAAATTATTTTTATCCCGGTCTGGGATGGCTGACTTCCTGTCCTGCCCCAGCCACTCATTGATTGGCTGGTACAGGACAGGAGTGCTTTCTGGCCAGGCCATGCATTGACTGGTGGCAATTACATAGGTAAGTGAGCACAAAGAGTTGGTAGGCAGTACCTACCAACTCTTGTGCTCCTTTGACGATCGCTCCTCTTCTCAAGCGCTTCACTATCCGCAAAAATGCCACTATCCCCATTTTCACCACACAGCCCCCTGACCCTCCCCAATACACCAGCATTGTTCCTACACCCCGGCCACAGTCCCTTATATTGCCCCAGGACCCTTTAGCCCCTTCGCTTGTCCCCAGTCTTTTTAGCCGCTTTTCTTGCTGCAGTCCCCTTTATCCCCTTTTCTTACCTGCAGTCCCCCATAGCCCCTTTTTACCATCCAGTCCCTTTTAGCCCCTTTTCTTACCCCCTTCTATCCTTTTCTTGTTCTAACCCCTTTGCCCCCTTTCTTGCCTCCTTTTGCCCCTTTTCTTGTTGCAACACCTTTTTGTGATCCCTTTCTTCCCAGTCCCTTCTATATCCTTTTTATGCCCATGTTAGCCCCTTTTTGCCCCAGCCCCTTTTCTTGTCCCCCGACACAGGTTGCTCCCCTGTTCTGCGTGACCTTTTCCCCGGCTCGGCACGTGTTTGGCCCTGAGAGCCAGGCCAGACCCCAGGCTCTGCCCTTGCTCAGTCCTACCCCTGAATTCCCTGACTCTCCCAGGTCTATGCAGCGCATGAATGGATGTATTGTTGGTGACATGTTGTACATGCCTTGCTAGGTTTTATATAGTAAGCCTGTTTCCCTGTCATTTCTGGCACATTGGACCCCACATATTTATGCATTGCCTTTGCCTCAAACACTGCGCATTTTGTGCTGCATGGTCATCTGCTTCTGCTCTGTCTTCTGATGCCCACTCTCTGCCCAGTGCTGACATTCTCGCTGCTTGCCTTGCACAATTTCGCCTCTGTGTGTGCAGGTGAGTACCCACTAATGCTACGTGTGCCCCATCAATTGCCATCTTGCTCTGATCTATAGGCAGGCTCTTGATCCATTGGTTTTTATTCCATTACACCACATCCATTGTGGAAGTCGTTTAGGGTGGTGTATACAACAATTTTGTGGTGTTACGGCCACTCCTTCTTGGCCGATGCATGTACGCCGATGCAGTGCATTTTTGATGGTGGTGCTCCATTGTTCCTTCAGTGTAGTGGCAGCGTGATTGGCAATTTGTGTTTCCTACGTCCATGTCGGGTACACCACTTCCAGCAGACTTGTGATCGGTGGTAACTGTTGTATGTTGATGCCCCTTTAAGGACTCTCACAAGCCCCACGTAGGAAGCACAGGGGGCAGAGAGGAAGGGGAGGAGGTTGGTGGAAGTTGGCAGTTCCTGTTTGTAAAAGCGAGACGGTGCACATGAATAAAGTTGTCTTGCCTCCCCTGTGTCTGTGTCCTTGTTTAAACGAGTGCAACAACTGGCAACAAGGCTCCCTCTCCGCACTCAACGGACCCGACTCCTAACGGCGATCCCGCTGTGCTCCCCCTCCCGGCGATCCCGCCGTGCCCAGCGTCCCGTGGCACACTACCGCTCCGACTACAGCAGTGAACCTGCACTCTGTCTGCAGCTTAGGTGATCTCGCCTCGAAGTGCCCGCTAGGGTTTTCCCTGAAAAGGCGATCCTGCCTACCCCGGCGTCCTGGTGATCCCGCCTTCACTCCACTAATCGGTCCTGGCGATCCTGCCTCTTTTCCTCTGCAAATCCTGCGATTCCTGGTGCTCGCTGCAGGCCGCATAACACACATGGTGGCCATGTGGAAGACTGGCTAACAAGCATGCTACACAGTACGTGTGCAGGCCCATCCGGAAGAGAAGAACACGCACACAGATCTTGTGCAACCGTGTGGGGCCAGCTGGTGATGTATGCAGTACCACACAGCTTGGAGCAGCTATAAAGAGCTGAGAGTTGACGGACTCCCTGAGGTACGGTGCACACCCCGCCCAGAGAGTCTGCCCTACGCATCCTCCAAGCCCTCCTTATAAAGGCCCATGCCGATCAACTGCCCCGCACAAGGAGCTGAGCACCCTCACCGGCGAACCCAGAACCAACATTTGCTCATGCAGCCACGTGGTCCACGTCAAGGGCGGCATTACTCTGGAAACTATCACCATTCACACTGATGCCCCAAAGTGACAAAGGACTCAGATGGGTCGAATGGGTTGAGGACTTCAACTACTTCGTCAAGGCGGTGGGGGAGGACCAATCACCTGCACTGAATTACATTTTCATCAACCTGGCAGGGGGGATCAAATCCATTGTTAAGAACATTCCCCCAGTGAAAGAGAAACCTATGCAGTGCTTATCGTCGCTTTGAACAAGAAACTTGTCATTGCACCTGATCGTAACTATGAACGCTATGTTTTCAACCAATATAAGCAGAGACCAGAGGAGGCCATTGACTTATTCATCACGAGGCTATGTCAATAGTGCCCCCATGTCAATTCCACCTGTTTTCCTTATATGAAGCAATCAGACTGCACGTAATAGAGGGCTGCGTCTCAACCATCCTCAGAAAACAGCTACTCAAGAAACCACTACCCATTAACGAAGTGTGTGAGTTGGCAAGAATATTCGAGAGGGTGGACCATAGGGGACAAAAGTGAGTCTGTAGCTGCCATAGAATCACTAAGGGCGGGTGACCGTCCATTACTCACGGGACGACCTGCCAACTCAACCACATACAGGACTCAAAGACATTGCTACAGATGCAGAATGAACTTTCCACATTCAGGCACATGCCCGGCCCTCACCCAGCGATGTTCCAATTGTGGGAGAGAAGGCCATTTTGAGTCTGTGTGTTGGGAGGGGAGGCCATTCCCCACAGCCAGAATGAGCTCTGCACCCCAAGGAAAGCAGTCAAGCAAGACATATGCTCCTCCACATCACATGTCAAGGGCACAAAAAACAATATATGCCCAAGGACCGCAGAGACTCTTATGAGCGATTGACAAATTCACAAATCAGGACACTGACTAAGAATATGGCCAATACGATGCAAGCACCCAATTTGGGGATGAATATGCTGAGCCCCTGTACACCATCCACCCATACCCCAAATACTCCAAACTACAATACAGCATCCAATACGGCTACCTAGCTGAACCTGAACATAACCAGCCAAATGAATATGTCAATCTCATCCAGGGTGATCGAGAAGCTAAGGAGGCACGCAGGATACTCGTAAACCTGGGAAACAAGAACTATTGCTTTCTAATTGACTCAGGAGCGACCGTAAATATCATGGAAGAACAAGGGTTTCTGCAGATGGCTGAAAAGTTCATCCTCACAAAGACCACGTAATTTTTCAGTGGGGCGCAACGCAACCTCTACATTCCATCTGCCATTTCCGACAGATATTGGTGCACAACCGACGGCTCATTCACACCCCCATTCATGTCATACACAGCCACACCAAAGAATGGTGCTTTTTGATCTACCATATGGCAAGATGCCTAGGACTGATTGACATCCACTTCCAGAATGGGGAAGTGATCCAGTCTACAGCAATACCACCAGAAGGATTGGAAGTGATATGCACAGTCCATGATCCGCCACTATCAAGAGAGGGCATCCAGGCACGCTTTCCAGACCCATGCAAAGGCTCAGGAAAATTCAAAGGTGTACTCGTGAAGCTGCATGTTGAGAAATCGATGTGACCAGTACCCCAAAACCCCAGGTGGGTAGGTTTGCACCTCCAGGAGGCGGTCTCACAAGAATTGAACCAACTGCTTTGAAACAACATCATTGAACCAGCCACTAGACCCACGCCATGAGTTTACCCATTGGTCATCACCCCAAAGAAGGGGGAAAAATAAGACTCTGTATTGACATGAGGGTTGCCAACACCGCCATCCAACGAGAATGACATCCAGGACAGAGCACTGAGGATATAATCATACAATTAAACAAGGCAACCACATTCTATAAATTGGACCTCAACCAGTGTATCATCAACTTGAACTACACCCCGAGTCAAGAGTGATCACCACCTTTTCCACACATGTGGGTCTTACTGTTGTTTGAACTTCAGAATTTCGTCAGGTGTGGACATTTTCCAGGCCAAAAGACAGGTAATTCACCCAATCAAATCAGCGTTGAAATACAGTGACGACATACTGGTTTTCGGCACGACACAACAGGAACATGACATGTCATTACTCGAGACATGTGCAGCACTGCAGAGCGCAGGCCCGACACTCATCTCAAATAGTGCAACTTCACCAGGAGCAAGCTCAAGTTCTTTGGCCACATTTTCTCAGATGCAGGGATGACCCCTGACCCTGACAAAGTCAGCACCATTGCGAATCTTCAATCACCACCTCAACATGGCGGGCTACTGCGCCAGATACCTCCTGCACTACGCCAGAATAGAAAGGTGGGTAATAGGCCTACAAGACCATGACTACGACATTATCCACAAGCCGGGGGGGACCAGAATCCCGTGGACTACATCTCACGTCACCCACAAGGAGACCCAATAACACAAAAGGGCGATGCGGAATACATCAACTATGTTGCAGTGAACGCCTTACTGCCCGGCAGTCTCGTTGGAAGCAGTAGCTGCCGAATCAGCCGCCGACCCGTCCATGGTGCTGGCCATATCTTTAACCAATGGCAACAAATGGAGAGACTACCGCAGGTACCTTGAGAGACACCCAGAGGCAAACAAGAGAGAAATAGAAAGGCTTGTAAAGGTCCACAAGGAACTGGAAGTGAAAGATCAGTCAATAATACTCAGGAAATGCAAGCTAGTCATATCACCAGCGCTCAGAAGAGCTGTCATAAGGACTGCCAAAGAGGGCCACAGAGGAGCTGACAACACCAAAAAACAACTGCGATGCCATGTATGCTTCCCCTACATGGACACACTTGTGGAGGAATGGCTGAAATGCTGTCTACCTTGCCAATGCACAGCCAAGGCAGAGCCGCTGGTGCCTTTGCAGCTAACACAAATGCCGGAAAGACCATGGGACCATGTGGATGTATTTTTCTATGAACCATTGACCACCGGGGATTACCTGGTCATCTTCATTGACAAATTTCCGTGCTTCCCCATCATAAGAACAGCAACAACGGCATACCCACAGGTGGTGGCAATCTTCAATGAAGTACTTAGTGAATGGGGCATACCACACAACATCAAGTCAGACAATGGGCAGCCATTCAACAGCCATGGCTTTGCAACATTCCCCAAATACATGGGTTTCAATCACCAGAAAATAACACCAAGATGGCCCCAAGCAAACGGGATGACTGAATGGTTCATGGCCTCCCTGAAAGGGGCCATACAACGAGCACATGTTGAGAGGGTAACCCCTCACCACGCCCTGTGCTGAATGCTCAGAGCATACAGGAACACCCCCATGAGGCCACCAACAAGGCACCAGCTGAGATCATGATGCGGTATCAAGTAAACATGAGATTGGTGTGCATCCCAGGGGATCGAGGATAACAAGAGACAGAGATAAGGGACAGAGACGTGGCAGGAGATGAGCGTGCAAAACAGGAGACAGACCTCAGGAGGAAGGCGATGCCCAAAGACTTCATGGCCGGTGACAAGGTCCTCATGAGATAACCGATGCACAGAAAGTCTGACCCTCGATACTCACCACACCCTCTCAACATCGTCGTCAAAGGGACCATGGTGACAGCCAAGAACGCAGAACATGAAATAAAAAGGAACTCGGCACAGATCAAACACCTCCTCAAGAACAAAAAAAACAAGGTACGCACACCTGGACAAGAACCAGATGTCGAGGATAGGGATAACGACCAATGGCTGCCCCCAGCAGGGAGTGTCACGCCTCTGGTTCCTGTGCGCCGGCTCCTGGGTAGGCCTAGCAACACCTGGAGGCTGCCCTGGCGTCTTTCTCAGCGCCAAAAAGTCAGCGAGCACTATTGGACCACAACTCCCAGCAAACCTCGGCTACAGCAATCACGTGACGTACACGCAATGTAATTTTTCGCGTCCTCATACTGGGTAGCTATTTATACCCTTTCCAGCCGTGACCCGGGTGCTCCTTAACCGAGCTGTTTGCTACTTTGGTGAGAGTACGTTTTGTCTCTTTGCTTCTGTATTCCTATTTACCTGACCTCGGTTCGCTCATACAGACTTGTATCTTTGCATTGCCCTTTGATTTTCTGACGCTCGCCGCCCTTCGTTGTCTTCCCCCCTGGTTGCCGGACCCTTGGTTTTGTTTCTATGGTATTCTATTTGTCTTGCCCTCCTGGATTGACGTTACTTAGGTATTCCTGCTCCGTTCCACGTGTCAAAGTCTGTTTACTAGCATTGGACACCACTCTGAGAAGCACTCTGATCTTGTGCTGTTTGTGCAACACTCACTGCTTTCTTTTTTAAATTATTTTTCCCTTCTTCCCGAACACGCTTTGCTAAACTCCATAAAGATACTTTGCTGCCCTGCTGAAAGACGCTCTCCTGTGTTCACAAGGAACCCAACCCTGCAACACAAGTGACCTCCTGGACGCTCTCCTCTCTTCATCTTTATCAGTCACTTTCTGGATTGTTTGTGTGGTTATTAGTTGGACGCTGTGCTGATTACCCCCAGGACTTGTTCAGGACTTTTGTTAGTGTGCGCCCTCGTGCCGTTCGGGTTAGGTGGTCCTTCACAGACTTCTTTGAATGCTGGGATTTTCTGCAAACACCCACCACAGCACTTACACGCCTCTGGAAATCAAGTAGGTTTTCAGTCTTCTCACCTTACACAGCAGGTAAGAGCGGGATAATTGAGGGTGGTTGAGATCCGGCATACTTAGCTGCCTATTCTTAGCTCTGTTGCTGCTCCTGCCTTTTCACTCAAGCCCCTGACCTGTCAGGTGACTTATAGTCCTGCAGGCCGCGCTCTTGGGGGGAAAGTCTATTTTACATCAGTTCCTGGGCTTTCTTCGAGTGATGTGTCCCTTTGAGGGTGTGACATACTTGCAGCACCCAAGGGTCGTGACAGGGAGGATGGGGACGGCGCTCGAAGATGTCATCATACCAGACTGCGTAGGACTTGGTGAAACTAGGAGTCGCCCCCAGAGAACCGTCAGAAGGGCCCCGTGGCTTATAGAGGAGTGGTAAACCCGACCTCAGAACATTTATCCGGGGGTGATGTTGTACGCTGCTGCCCCTTTAAGGACTCTCACAAGCCCCACGCGGGAAGCGCTGGTGGGTAGGGGCAGAGTGAAAGGGGAGGAGTTACGGGAAGTTGGCAGTTCCTGTTTGTAAAAGGGAGAAGGTGGACATGAATAAAGTTGTCCTGCCTCCACACAACTCCCAGCGTCCGTGTCCTTGTTTAAACGAGTACAACAGTAACATGGCGGCTTTGCTTACTCCACTGTTCCAACATTTTTTTTGGGCGGATACATGCCGTAATTTCCATTTACGCTACACACTAAATGTGCTTCACATACTCCTAAAAATCTCTCCCCGGCTACAATTCAAAGATTATTTCTTGAAAATTCCTCGATTGCGATTGGAAAACATGGGTCACCTTTTTCTGTGTAGCAGGGTCTATTTTCCTTCCCCATCTGTCGCGGACAATTGCTGTTATTACCACGGAACGTTCTTCAAAGACGGGATAGGAGATATTAGATATACTAAAGTTGTTTATTGCATTTTTGCCTATATTGGCATGCTGCTGGGAAAGGACGCCTTTGTACGCGCCCGTGCATTGGCGATCAAAGCACGTGAGGGGCGCAGCGGTAACATACACCCTGGGAATTTACCAGGCGCTCCAGGCCCTACTTGGCCCCACAAGGGCAGTTCCCGTGAATGAAAAGGAGTTAATGATAATAAAATACGGCGTTTAACATTAAAACATTTAGCGTGACTTCTAAGGCGCTCTGTCTCTCCTTAATAACAGCTCCGTCCTGCAGCAGCCTGACAAGGCGCCTTAATTAGCTTCCACTGCGCGCCCGCTTTGAAGGGAAGGAGCGATTGGCAGTGTCAGGGGAGTGTGGGGGAGGAGGCGGGGAGGGGGCCTCGCTGGGTGCAGACACCCCAGAGCTGGCAAAGGAGCCTCTCTCCATGACTGCCACTAGCCGCCGTCACATAATAGCATTAATACATTAGCATTTCCATCACATCGCTTTATTATATGCATAAGTACGGGGTAATCTAACACCGGGGATGGCTTTGCATGTCGAAAGCCTCTCGCTTGATTAGAAAGAAGGGGCCCCAGTGATCTTTCGCATCCAGGCGCATTTGAAATGATCAGTGCAGGCATCTCCGGGGTGGAGGGGTTCTCAGATTGGGGTTGGCTACAAGTAAATCAGAGCAGGGCAAAGGCCGACGGGTGTGTGGGGTCATGCACTGCAGCAAACCACTTTGAAATGTTGAGGGGGCAAGCAGGGTCAGATAGATTGTGGAGTAACACCATTGAGCTGACTGGCTTCAGACACCACTCTCCCCTCCGAAATATGGGGCTATGTTTTTCCCCCAAAATTAGTTTCATAATCCAACAAACACAAAAAAAATGGTCACATTGAGTCAAAGTTATCATGACAGTTGTATAGTCAACTGTTGTGCCTCCAACACATACTGTAAGGAGTGATTCCCCACTCCACACCCCCCACCCCCCACCGGGAACACCTAATCCTCCTCCCCTCACTGACGTCAGCTTTTGACTGTCTTCTCCAGGCATCCCCGTGCAGTGTATATGCATCGTTCCACGGACACACAAATGTCTACGTCGGCCACCCATTGTCTAAATGCCCCCCCCATTTCATGGCAATGTTCAGTTTTATCAGACCAACCGCTGTGGACAAAAACTATTTTTCATAGCGATTGTATGAATTCTTACCCCAAATCCCCAAAAGTAACAGCTTAGGGTACGGGTATCTACGTGCCGAGTATCTTTAATAGCTTAGTACAGCATGCTATCCAGAAGCGGCGGATTTGTGAACATTCCCAAAGAATATGAATAAAAGTACACTCCTCCACTCCATATCTCAAGCATTTATAGCCACCAATACCACCCCAACCAAACAGTGAGACCCGGGGGGTCGTACACCCTGTGAAGGATTTTGAATTGAACCAGACGGAATCTAGAGGAGATCGCAACCCCCCTGGGAAACATCAGGGCCTCCACTCAGTCCTCTGGTTCGATAGGTCCCACATTCGCCTCCCATCTGTCCTTGAGACTAGATAACTCTGGAGTTGCAGACTTGGATGTGGCTCGGTATAGGATGGAGGTGACCTTAGTGGATGTGTGTTCCGGGAGAATATTCCTGTCAAGTGGGGAGCACTGTGTGCTTTCAGGGAGGTCTGTGAGCTGTGTGGGCAGTGCATGTGATGTTTGCAAGTGATGATACCACTCTGCATCGGATAAGTCATATGTTTGGTGCATCTCTGCGAATGGTGTAACATTCCCCCCGCCCATCACATCACCAAGCGTCTCGATGCTTGCATCCACCCACCCCGTCAGCACCAGCAAATTATTCACTTCTGGCAGCAGGATATTTTCCCAAAGAGGCTGAGCCAGGGTCAGCTTATTGTTGCAACCAATATACTTGTCGACTTCCCTCCACACCTGTACCGTGTGTTGAATCATTGTCTGTGGGATTGCCAGCTGCGCCCGCTGGTATAAGTAACTAAGTGGAGTCACTTCTTCCAGCCCCAGCCTTTCAGCAGGAATATAGGGCAAGCCAGGGTTCCCATGTAACATATCATTAACAACCACCAGCTGACTCGCCCAATAGTAGCATCGGACATGCAGTAGCCCAATTCCACTTTCCCAGACTGACGGCTGTAGTGCGCTAAGGGCAATCTGTGGTTGTTTACCACTCCATAGGAGCTCCCGGAGAGCGGAGCCTATCCTGTTAAATTATAATTTTGGAACCTGAAGGGGGCATTTTGCAAAATATATATGCACCCTGCGGCAGTGTGAGCATCTTAAAAAGGGCAGCCCACCCAGTAAAGTAAACGGGAGAGACTTCCAGTGCTGGACGTCCCTGAGACAACAGTCAGTGATGCTGTACACATTGTGGGCAGGGAACCATGTGTGGTCTGAGTCGATATGGATGCCCAAATATCGAAAGCCCTCTTTCTGCACTCCAATTTACTTGCAGCCCACTAAATATTTCATATTCCCATAGTATTTGTGTCACAATTGGGCAGGAAAGGGCTGAGCCACCCAAATATATCAGTAAATCATCTGTGTATAGCGAGACCTTTTCTTCCCTACCCCCTGGCCAGCGGAAGCCCGTCCACGAAGAGTCCTGTCAAATCTGTGCAGCCAGAGGCTCAATGACAATCGTGAACAACACTGGGGACAGTGGACACCCCCGTCGTGTGCACCACCCTAACAGGAAGGTCCTGGAAGTCCTCCCATTTATTCCGACATCCACGATCAGTGATTCGTAGAACGGGCGGACCCAGGTCAAGAATCCATCTCCGTATCCCATTTTACTCATTATTTCCCGTATGCTATCCCACAAAACCGAATCAAATGCTTTTTCAAAATCCACTGCTAGAAGCGCTAACAGTCCCCGTATGATGGGGGCCCATTCGATTGCCAAGTGCAACTGCAGAATATTCAATTGGATGAATTTGTCTGGCATAAATCCACACTGATCGGGGTCGATCAGAGATGAGATGATCGGCAGCAAACGATTCGCAAGCACCTTGGCGAGCATCTTTGCTTCCCCATTAATCAGTGAAATTGGTTTATAAGATTCACAGAGTTCTTGAGGCTTGTATTGCTTGGGAAGGACCACAATGCTGGCTCTCTGGTGGTCCGGGGGAGGGTGCCACAAGCTCTACAATGATGAAACATATTATATAAAGGTTTGACCACTGTCTCCCCAATCTTCCTCAATACCTCAACCGGGAAGCCGCGGGGGCCGGGTCTTTTCCCAGTGTGAAGTTGGGTAATGGTGTTGGTAATTTCGTCCTCTGTTATGTCAGCCTCCAGCTGTAAGTGCTGGGGCTCTGCCATTCGGAGGAGGGTCAGGTTATCAAGTATAGTGGCATCTCGCAACCCACATGGGTCCCAATAGAGCTCTGAGTAGTAATCAACGAGTGCCTCTGCAATGCCCTCGCCCATCCTCACCATCTCACCCCGACTATACCTCAATTCCCGGACATACCAGTGACCCTCATCCGTCTGTTTGAGCCATGCCAACATTTTACCTGCCTTGTTGCCTGACTCAAAAATGTGACTGCACACTTCTCAGTTGGCCTGTTTGGCGTTCTCCAAGGAGATATTGCGGAGTATCTCTCTGGCCTTGAGGAGCGATCAATGTGCCTCAGGAGAACTCAGATATTCCATTTCCTCTCTAGTGGCTATGCCTTTAGTAGCCTCTTACACCCGTTGAAGCTGAGTTTCTTCGGGGCCGAGCTCCAGGAGATCCTTTCTCCTCTGAGGACCGATTTGTACCCTTCCCAGAGTGTCACTGGGCTGCTAACGGAGCCGCTATTGATGTCAAATTATTCAGTAGTCTTATTCTGTATACGGTCTATGAAATCAGGGAACCCCAAATAGTATCCGTTTAAGCACCAGCTCGGGGTGTGCCTTGCATTGTTGCTTTGGACCTCAATCACCAGTGGTGAGTGGTCCGAGTTCCCACAAGCGAGGTACTGTGCGGAGATCACCTTGTGTGCATCCTGTCGTGGGAGGAAGTAGTAGTCCAACTGCACGAGGGAGGCAAGGGTCCCGGAGTGAAATGAGTATCTGCGTTCATGCAGGTGTAGATCCCGCCAGACGTCGCAGAGACCCACTGCTGACTGTTTTGTAGGTACGTTAGGATTCCTACCAGGCAGGTGCGTTCGTCCTAGGGTTACATCCATGACATTGTTGAAGTCTCCGCTGAGGACCCACAGGTCTGCCCGGTGTTTTGTATGTGTGTCCTGAATATCATCGAGTAGTTTTGCAGAGAGTGGTGGAGGGGTATACACTGACACGGTGCTGATGGTAGCGCTCCATACTTTGCCAATTAACAGGTCAAATTAACCCCTCAGGTCCTGTTGTACTGGCAACATTTTTAGAGGAATGCACTTATTATTTAAAACCAATACTCCCCTGGCCTCCATAGAGAAGACAGAGTAGTGAGGTCTTGTAGTTGGATCTACAGAAAAGTGTGCATATTGACCCGGCCATGCGCGTTTTAACCCCTCAGGTCCTGTTGTACTGGCAACATTTTAAGAGGAATGCACTTATTATTTAAAACCAATACTCCCCTGGCCTCCATAGAGAAGACAGAGTAGTGAGGTCTTGTAGTTGGATCTACAGAAAAGTGTGCATATTGACCCGGCCATGCGCGTTTCGGTGGGAAGAGCTACGTCAGGGGAGTATCCGTTAAGGAACTGCAGGACCAATTGTCTCTTAATACCGAAGCCAAGGTCATTGACGTTCCATGTAAGAACCTTGAGAGATTTTGATACTGAACTAGCCATATAAACCTAGGTGAGTGTCCAGCGGCCCGCTCATACTGCTCAGTGGTTACATTAAATCAGTGCCTGATATAATAGAAATGTGTATAAATATTGTGACCCAATCAAAACAGACAGAAATCAAAACTTCCCAAACTTCCCCACCCCATACTCCGCCTCAACCCGATGTACATGTTGCCCAAACATGCCATCTGTTAACACCAACCCACAAACACCTAAAAAGGAAACGAAGAGGGTCGGGGGGATCTCCTTGTAATTTGGGCCCAGCCACCTCCACAGCCCTAAGAAATTGGACCAAATGAAATGAGAGTACAGCCTATTGTGAAACAGGCTCCTCTAGTGTCATCATCTCTTGTCTTGCAAAGCTGGGGCTCCCCCCCACCGTCAAGTCCGGATCAGTATCATGGCTGCTCACCGGCCGGGAGGGGATTTGTGGGTCGCATGGCCGAAGAGCGTTATCAGCCCCACATCTGGCCGAGCCCTGTCTGCTTTCTAGGTGCAGTTCAACCCAGGCCTCGCAAGGATACGTAAAATAGTGGTGGGCCCCATTATGATGCACATTGAGTTGGGCTGGGAATAACAATCAGTATTTAATGCCGATGGTTTGCAGCCCCTTCTTCAGTGGATCAAAAGACTGCCTGGCTCGTTGGACTTCTCTTGTGTAATCAGGGAAGAAAGCGATTTTGGAGCCATCAAAGGTAATCGGCCCTCCTGCACACATCATCTTTAGCACCACTTCACAGTACTTGTGGATGAGTAACTTTGCAATTACTGTGCATGGTACAGCCCCATGTATAGGCTGTCCCAAGGGCATCCGGTGGGCCTCTCAATTGAGAAAAAATGCGAGAATTTCTTGGGCGCCACTAGGTCAACAACCACTGTCTGAGAAAAGGTTCCATGCTGGGACCTTCTGATTTCTCTAGGAGTCCCGGAATATGGACATTGTTACGTCTAGATCAGCCCTCATCGTCATCCACTCGGCTTTCCGTTACTTTAAGCCATTTCACCACTGTTGACATTTGGTGTTGCAGGGTCTTGAGGGGGTCTTAAGAGTACGATATGCGCTGTTCGGCCTCCCCCCCATGCGTGAGGATAATTTGTACAGACCGTGCCACAGTAGGAAAACCTCTAAGTTGAGGTCATCAATTTTCCCCTTCCATAGATGACCAAGAGCCTGCAATGGCGGCCATCACATCTTTCAAGGAGATAGCCTCTCCCACCGCCGTGACCCCCTGCGGCGCACACAGCGCTGTCTGGGTGATGGGGGCATGGTGGCACCCAATGCATTCTGCTCCATCTTGCTCTTAGTGCAGGGCTTTCTGGGTTTATCCTTGACCATGGTGGAACACGCTGGTAGCGGGGAAGGGGGATATCTAGTCCATCATGGGGACTCCAGCAGCGTTGGAACCGAGGGCCCAGCTTGTGTGGGGTCACTAGAGACAGTCCCATCCCGGAGGGTGTGCACTGCAGACCTCTGGCGCCCAACGCTATAGTGTCAGCGAACGGGGGGCCAATAGAGACAGTCCCATCCCTGAGGGTGTGCACTGCAGACCTCCGGCGCCCCAACGCTATAGTGTCAGCAAGCTAGCGAGCGCAGTCTGCGCAGGTCAAACAAGCGTGGAAGTGGCCTGCAGCATTGTTTTAGCACTCACGCTGGTGCATACTCTCTACTGGGAGAGTAAGCCCACTCCCTGCACTCACACCACCTGCACCCACCCCTCACCTCATGTGCATTGTGCCTCGCTACCTGAGGTCAAGATCTTGGCACCCTCTTTAGTGGATGTTGATATTGCAACTCCTGTGTCTAAAATGCAATCTTCCTCCTTCAGCTGTGGATTGGGCATGAATCTAAACCGTTACCACTGCCAGGATCTCCATCCAGCACTTGTGTAGCTGGAGAGCTGTGAGGGTATGCTGAGCGGTCACTTGGGAGGTGTGTCGCACAGCATCCCGGAGCCAGCAAGTGAGGTCGGGGGTTCCCCCCTGCTGCCGCGGCTCTCCAGGCAGCCCTCGGGCCATCAGCACGTTGCGACCCTATCACAGCCGGGGGTCAGCCCGGACCATGGGGAACTGGGGAGGAGGTACCCCCTCCGTGCAAGCCCTGGTTTGGAGTGAGGAGGATTGGTTTGCTGGACTCTCAGAGCACCTCCCTCTCCTCCTACTGTGCCATTTGCTCTGCCGCTCCATCGGTCTGCAGCACCTGGATGCGGTGTGAGCAGGATAATGTCCGGGCCATTGGGAAGCGCACCAGGAAATCCCTCTGGCGAGCACACTCTGAAAATGGCGCTGATTGCCTGGGCGCTCCAGAGCTTCCCGAGCACCAGCGCTGCCAATCTGCACTCAGGGATGCCACTTGGGGCTCGCAAGGGTAGGCAACTGCGACCCCTGAGGTCTCGCTTGCTACCCCTGTGGTCTCCCTTGATACCCCTAAAAAACGTTTTTGTTTTTTTTTACTTTTTCAGTTTTTATGGAAGGTCCATGTGGCTCTTTGTTTCTGTAGTGGCAGGCATTCTTGTTCAGGCCTCTTAAAAAAACAGGGGGTTCCACAAGGGTGATACTTTGAGCAGTGACCCTAAATAAGAAAGAATAGGAATAACAAATAATTTGCCTTTCTGGAATTCTATACAATTATTGCTAGACCCATTAAAGGTTTATTTCAGGCACACTTCAGGTGATTTATAGGCACTATGCATGTCCTTCCCTGAAGTCCTGTTAAAACAAGCATTGGCATAGCCAACAGTTCTGCTTGTATATCAGCATTAGGCATTTGCCAGGCACTGTTATTGGATGCCTAAGTGCTTGCACCACTTTGCACCTGCTACCATCAATGACCGGGTTGACACCACTACGGAAATGCCTGGCAAGTGCCGTTGCCATGCTACACAAAGCCCAAACTGTTGGCATTGCCAATGCCTGTTTTAACTGTTCCATGGTAGTGGAATGGAGTATGTGCATCTGCATTGGACAAAAACAATGTTTTGCTTGGAAAAGGCATCTTATACAATAGAATATTGAGTGAGTGTTTTTTTCTTCAGTATATTTAAAGCTCTTTAGAAACCAGACCAGGTGAATTTATTGAGTGCACATTCACCCTAGTGGGGCAACCTGGGCTGATAACATATGTATCGTTAGCCAACTCAATGGTACTCATTTTATCGACCTCAGAAAGATGCAGGGTTCAGATGACCTGCAGGGATTCGAACCTGTAGGCGGCTGTGGAGACACATTTCCTCCTGCTGTTAAAAGACCAGAATAAATGTAGCAGGGAACTTTTTCCCTGGACGTTTACTGGACTTTAAAAATGTTTTAAAATCTTTATGATGTACTTCATAGCAGTGAAAGGTGGGTAGAAAGATTATATCGCAGAAGAATTGGTCAAATTCGATTTCATCGAATTTATTTTAACAAATTGTCGCTGCAAATATATGTGGGGGAGTGGGTAGTCGTGATAATAAATATAAACGGTGGTCAGGAGGGAGAGCTGCGGGGGAGGGGGGTCCTCCCCCTGCATATATTTGCAGGCAAATCAAATTAGAGAAGACATTTTTGGGGACAAAATCGTATTCAAAAATGTATTTTCGATGTAATCACATAGAACCGTGAAATGTTACACACATTCATTCTGTAGTTACGTCAGTGCAAGAGCAGAATATTTGTGCACCGCCAGATATTACTTTTACAATATGCAGCAAGATTATACCAGAGCTCCCCCCCCCTAGGATCATAGTTCAATAAAAATTATATTTGCTGATTATTATGACGATTTAGTCTCAATGATTCTGTAAATTGGCCACAAAAGTGCTAAGATCTATGTCAATGCCTGGCAAGAAAGAGTCTAGCAAGACAGGTGCTAGGAGAGAGAGGCAGCCAGGCAGTGGTGCCCCACCGGACGAGTCGGGTCAGTAAGTGAAAAGGACTGAAAAAGCCAAAAGAGCGGTTCTGTCTTATATGCGATACACTGACTTATAATGTCATGCTTCTAGTTAAGGTCAGTTTTCAAGATGGAGGATTAATGGGGCATTTCACAGTCCATTGACAATGAAGTGCATGAATATGTACCATAGTTGCTTGTTCTGCAGCATCATGGGAGGTGAAGAGCAGCAGTAGGTCGGTCAATCTGGAAACCAGGGAAATTCCCTTTAGGCCGCCCTGATTTTAGGGCATGTGGGCATTGTGATGAATTCTCTGGCATAAGTCACGGGATCGAGAGGAAGGCGAGTCAGGGTGCTAAGTGCCACCCTTTCCGAGTGGATGTTGGACCTGGGAGTTTGTGTGGGGAGGATTCTCTGGTCACCTTGCCTTTGAGCCCATCTCTTGGCAGGAGACAGTCACGTTGCCACCTCAGGGCAGATTGTTCCTAGGAGCTTTGACCTTGACCCAAGCCCGCTCGGGAGCCTACCAGATAAAGGAGAAAGCCTCCTTCCCAATTGAGAAACCCAGAAGCTCATACTAGCCAGATGTAAAATGACAACATAAAGATAGGTTTTCCCTTTAAGGCAGTGCCTTATTGGTAAAAAATAAGTGCCAGAGCCCTAATATTTTCTAGAACTCCTTTGACACTGCGGCTGGGCAGTTTTGCACCGCTGCTGCCACCACCCATAGCTGCTCCCCACAGTGTCAATATATTTAGGGTTACGCTACAGCTCGCACCAGCTCATTGTGGTTGATGGATGCACTGACTTTCACCACTTCATAATTAAAGGGAGTGTGAGACAATAAATGTAAATGCCGGGGCTCAAAAATAAGTGCCAGGGCTTAGCCCTGGCAAACACTGCCACAAATGAGCACTGCTTTAAGGGAAATGCTTTCAGTTGAGTTAACAAAGGGAATGCAGACAGTATTACTGCTGCCAGTGTACCCGGTATATCAACAGAACTGTATTGGGAGGTCTGCAGAAACCGCATTAAAACCAGTGATACCATGAGCTAGACTCATGACTCCCCCAATGTAGACAACCCAACACAACAAGCAGCATTTCAATGCCTGGACACCCCTGCAGCAAAGGTCCCCACTAGTGAAACAAAGAATCACACTCACCCCTCAGACACTGTACACAATGAAGCTGAGGAATCGCAAGCTTATCCAGTGTCTTCCCAGGACTCCATGTGATAATATCCCAGCAAAAATATCGCCATGCAAGAATTGTGCCATATTTTTGCGGCAATATTACCCCATGGAACCTGCGGGGGATACCCCTGCAAATATATCATATATTTTTAAAGGGACTGGGGGACACCCCTGCAACCCCTGCACCCATTTACCCCATAAATTATCCCCACAAATAATATCGCCTATGCCGTTCCCCGGCAATCATATGTATGGCAATTTTATTTGTGGGGATAATATTACCTGATACCCTTCCCAGACCATGGTGTACATGTTGAGCAGAGGGGAGGGAGGTGGTGATATGATATGACATTTATGACGTGCCTATACACAAGTGTTTCAAGGCGCGACGAGGCAAGGGAAGGGGAACAGAGGGAAGGCAGACAATGATCTTACTAGGCCAGGTGTCATTCAGATCGCGCAAGTGCAAAGGAAGGCGGAAAAGAAAGTGCAGGGGGGAGGAAAGTGCAGTACAAGTGATAATAAAAAAAATAACATAAATTAAGTAAGAATGGCCAGCTGGTGGCAAGTGCAGACATTAGTGCTGGTTTGGGGACTGTAGGGATACAGAAAACAGTCCCCAGGTGCAGGGATTGCCTCTGGGAGGCAGCGCAAGCATGCAAATGGCAGGGCTTGGGCCCGAGATCAGATGGGTGGCAGTTCAAGAGGTGATAAGATCCGGAGCCAAAGGTTGGCCCATAGAAATGATATACGAGGAGAGGTTTATGGAGGAAGTGAGAACAACAGAGGAGATAAGGAAACGGCAGATGAGCAGGACTCCCTTTTCAAGGAAGAGGAGCTAACACTAGAGCCCAGGTGGGTTACAGATGCAGTTGCAGGATCTGTAGAGAGGGGGTACAGAGGACGTAAGGAGGAAGCAGAGAGGCTCGGAGAGTGAGACACATAGCGGGGAAGACCAGGATCTAAAAGGCCATAATAGGCAGGTTCCAGCAAGCCAGGTCAGTCCTGTTCAGGCCGAGATGGTGGGATGAGGAATAAGAATGCATTAGGGAGTGTACTGTCAGTTTAGAGAGGGAACGACTGAAGACGACAAGGATGGATCTACCCTACACGGAGCGGCCCCTGTCTAGTTCTCCCTGTCCGTGACAACCAATGACCGGGACACTCGTAAAGCTTGGCAGCAGCATTAGTCCAGGGAACCTGCACCCCAAGAAGCCTGCAACTAGAACCAACAGAAGAAGAGTATTTGGGAACCCTGTGAGTCTGCAAGGCCAGATGAATGGGGAGGTGGCGCAACCTCCCGAGAACTCTTGATGCTGGAACTTCGATGCCAGGTGCAGAGAAATCTGGGCACCCGCCTTGGTGGGAGAGACATTTATCCGAGAAAGTCACCCTGATTGTTATTATTATGTCCCTTCTGGCACCTTTAAGCCTAATGTTGGCACTGTTAATGCTTGTTTTTGGAAGGCTCCTAGTTATCCTTGGTTCACCAATAGTGTACGTCAGCCCTAAGGAACCTAGTAGAGTGAAACCATGTGGCCTTGACACCCTTCGTCACCCCTGTTGTCCTACTTGATGGCATTTACAAAGCAAAACCTTTCCTTTCTTGACTAATATGCCACCGACTATTTGCAGGTCACTGCTGCAGCAATGTCTCTTTTGTTAAAGTCAGAAGTTTAGTTTAGTTTATTTATTTGTATGGCGCACTAAACCCGGAGGTAACTGGGCGCAACCAGTACATGTAGACGTTAGGCTTATGCTTAGATGTTTCAGTGACTCAAAAAACAGACATCAACAGCTCAGAGGCGGGACAGCCCTTGCTGGCCTTGTGGATGGAACAAAGGTAGAACGTTTGGGCCTTGTATTGATAAGTCACCCCGATTCTTTGATAGGCCGGAGATTAGTTTGGCTAGATTAGAGGATCAGTGGCTGCCGGAATGTTCTCGGATTTGTGGGTTCCCGTCCCATTGCAGATGGGTTGAGGTAGCGGTCCCTGTCCTTTGTGCTATGGGACTCGCACTTCATGATTGTGTGGTTGTAAATGTAGAACTATAGGAAAGAGAGTGCAAAGACAAAGAAAATCTGGATTGAATGAGATCACACATCATATCGGAAACCTTGAGCTGCTTTTAGTATTTGAAGGTCATTGCGTAGAGAACAATTAAAGTGGTGGGCAAAAAGCTGTTTGATCATCTAAAAGATGGAGCTACCCCCGCGTGCGCAGTGAGTGGCGCATTCAGTATCGTTGATTATGCAGCATGTGAATTAAAAGTGTGGTACCACAAAACTACAAACCTTTCTTTGCTTGTGTATCAAGAAACAGCTTTGTGCCTTTTTGGAGGTATTTAGTTTGCCTTTTCATTCACAAATGAATCAACTCCAGGCTCTGGTGTGGATTTGGCTTTAAAATTGAGATGGGCAATCACAATATTAACAACACGAACACAATCACATTTCACAAAGTTGTGCAACTTTTCATACAAAACAGTGCTCTGAAGATGAGCTTGACCTCGTGGCCAATTCTGGATGAAAATCTGTCTGCTGTGCGGGACATGGCGTTCACAAATCCGAATATGATTGCTTCATGGAGCAAATCAAAAAGAATGAAATGGCCTTGAGAGTACAGCAGGATGCCTGGATTCTCTTAATCTTTCTCTCGCTAAAGAAACTTAAATTATCATTGCACTGAAACACATGCCTGGGGTTGCTGACAGTACTCCTGTTCAGAGGAGGTTTGCCTCGCATTCTGGTGCTTTACTGCCCTTGTGGTTGAGACCAGACTGATATGAAAATAGAAATTGTTCTTCTGTGAAGGGTGCAGTGAGCTTAAAACATGGGTGTAGACTCTCCAGAGTGGAACACATTCCACAGAGCTGGCTATTTGTGTCAAGTTCGTTCTTGGAAGAGGGTCTCCCAAACCTTTTGTACATTTTGTAAAACTTGGGGTTTTACCCTAAGTTAAAGGTAATCCAGACTTGGACCCCTTGCTCACTGTGCTTTAGAGAGGCTCAGCTTCACCTCACTGAGGAGGCCAAGCAAGGCCGAAACACGCGTCTGGGGTTACTGTTGGTACTCTTGTTCAGAGGAGAATTGCCCAGTATTATGGTGCTGGACAGCTTTTGTGGGTGCTACCAGACTGATATGCAAATGGTTATTTCTACTCTGTAAAGGTTCAATGAGCTAAAACGTGGCTGTAGACCATAATGAGTTTAAGAAATTCCATAGAACAGGCAATCTGAGCCATGTTCGTTCTTGCTAGAGAGGCTCCCACACCTTTTGGAAATTATATCAGTGAATTGCTCAAAAAAGAAAGAAGCCTTGATAAGCTTAATGCTGCAAAGTCCTGCTGCTGTCGCCAAGTATCTCTGTGATGCAGCAGTCAAAGGAAAGGGGAGGTGTGCAAAGTTCTGTAGCGCGGTGCCCAAAGGCACTGTGAGGAATTCGACCATCGCCTGGGCATTTCTGGCATTTTTTTAATGAAATTGAATGATGCTAGAACAACCTCCGGAAAATGTGTTATCCGCACACATTTCCCTATGCTCACTGCATGACATACGCATAGACCTGTGTACTCTGGGTGGACACAGCCTACAGGTGCAGTCCCTCCTGTCATAATTAGTTGGGATCCATGGCCAGCCTAATTAACTAACCAAGGCTCCATGGATCTGCCTTGTCCTTTTGTTGGGTCCTGCAGCTGGTAGCAGCAAATTAACACACTAATAGAGTGTACTTGAAACAGGCCCACATGGGGTCTGGCTGCCGAGGATAACAAAGAAGACAGGAAACCGCAACAACCTTTCATATGCAATTGTATAAACCTGATGCCAGCTCCCGTCCTCGGTATCGATTGACAGTGACATGTCATGCCTGGCACTGCGTGTTTACAGTAGTCATCCCTCAAACAGAAACAAAGGACTGCTGCCTTGGGTTGATGCCAATATGGTTAACTTATTCACAACCTTATTAGATCAACCTATGATTTAAACAGTGCTTCAGTCAAACCAAGTTATTTAGGTGACAGAGGGAACACACAAACCAATAATGAATGTTTAAAAGAAGGAGTTGTTTTACTAATAATTTGTACCATCGAATAAAACAGTAATGATGATGAAAATAATGAACATTTCAAAAACAAATAAACCAACTCACAAACTTCAGTATTCAAACATATCCTGTGTCTACAATAAGAAGAGATACTGTGTTTGACCACTAGTTGAAGTTGAATGGCTAGAATAGGTGAATTCTAAAAAAATAAATAAATAAAGTGCAAAAGACCCAGTGTTGAAGCAGATGTGGGGACCTGGAGGCCAACACATAAAATGACAAGAGGAAAAAGAAAGGAAAAGGAGAAAACGGGATCCAATGAAAGTATTTACATAAACATTTGCTCACTTGTTAGAAACCGCAATGAGCATTCAGACCGTGTCTAAACTTTTAAATTAAAGTTTAGTCAGAACTTGTAAGCAAAGACACTAACTATTGTCTTTTTATTGGGACAAAATAACCCTATATCAAATGCAGATCATTCTGTTCATTAGCAAAAATCAAGTTCAATATGAATCAATGCATGTCCCAAATGGACTGTGTTTTTCTGCTATTTCCTCAGCATACAAGGGATATACGGTAGACAAAGAGAAATTATAATACTGCCAAGAAGCGGTGTCATACCAGCTGATAATCACATGAAGGAAAGAAAGTGACACCTGAAAGAGCTGAGGTGATTATGAAAACCGCAAAGCCAGATACATTGAAACAGATGCAACAGTTTTTTGGGCTTTGCAACTATGTTAGAGCCTGGGTGTTTGATTACAGTACATACACAAGACCTCTTTTGCAAGCTTTAAAGAAAGCACAAGTGGATAAAGTAAAAATAGAATGGACTGAGGAAATGGAGGAAGGGTTTGAGGAGCTGAAAAAGCAATTTGTAAAGCCCCTGTTTTGGGAATTTCCAACTATGCTGCGGAATTGAATTTGTTTACGCACACAAATGGGACAGGCATTACAGCAGTGCTAATTCAGAGCACTACATTGGGGTACAAGCCTTTTGCGTATTACAGTGGGATTTTAGAGCCAGTTATGAGAGGACACTTTCCTTTGCAAACAGTCTTTGGCAGTTGCTGCTTTCGCAATTGAGAAGTCTACAAGTATTGTTAGGTGCTGCTCTATGTCTCTTTCTGTGGAGCATGCTTTGTTTGCCATTTTAGAGAAACCCAAGGGCAGTTGACATCCCAAAGAGCTTCAGCTTAAGAGGTAATGATTTTGCATCCAACAATTAAGATTGTGAGATGTAAAATAGTGAATTCTGCCACGTTTGTAGCTGAGCCAGTGGAAGAATGCGATCATGTGCATGACTGGGCTAATTATGTTGAATTCTATGATGATATGTCACGAGTGAAAGAGAATGCTTTGGTGGGAGGGGAAGTTCTCTTATTGATGGTTTTTTGAAAATATACAGACTAGTGGGGAAAGGCATTCAGGCGCAGCGGTAGTGAGACATAGATTAAATGGAGAATTTGAAGTTTAGCAAATGCAAGGCTACCGTCTCACTTTTCAGCGGAAGCAGCAGAATTAGTGGCGCTTATTGTTGCGCTTGAAAAGCACAAAGGGCAGGAAGTGACGGTGTACAGTGAATCTGCCTACGTGACGTCAACAGTACACGCAGGGTCCGCACATTGGAAAAGGAGGGGCTACCTCCGTGCAGACGGCACTCCAGTGCAGCACGCATCCTTATTGGACAGGCTTATTAAGACACTACAACTCTCAGTAGCCATAGCAGTCGTTAAATGTGCAGCACATACTAAGCGAACAGATTTTATTTCTTGCAGGAGCGAAGCCACAGATGTAGAAGCCAAAAGGGTTGCATATTCCCCAGATATTTCAAGTTTTGATACTGAGAGTATTAAAGGGAAAGTAGTTACAACCATGTTAATGAAAGAAGGGTTTAATAAATTATCGATAACTCAATTAATGGAGATTCAAGGAAGTGCACCGCAGGAAGAGCAGGAATTATGGAAGCGAAGGGGGTGTCTTTATCCCCCACAGAAGCATTATTGAGACAAGAGAGCACTGGAAAGCCGGTGATGCCAGTAGCGTTATTAAAGGTCACGCTTGAGCAGCTGCATTACCCCGCGCATCCAACTAGGGAGAGTCTTGCTGCTACTATTGCAGAAGACTGGTTCATTCTGAATTTGTTAGAGCATGTTGCACAATTTATGGTAAACTGCATTGTGTTTCAAAAGTTTACTGCTGGGCATACACTTAGAGGGTAATACCTCGACCGAATGGTTCATTTTAGCTGCAAGTAGGCAATGGATATAGGTAGCTATTAGTGGTGGTATGTCCCTTTTCTAGGTGGATCGAGGCAGGTCCATGTACACACCCTAATGCCACTTGCGCAGCAATGTTTTTAGTGCGCAAAATCTTCCCGAGATGGGGGTGTGTGAAGTGCTGAGATCCAACCATGGGCCACATTTTGTTAATGAGCTATTTGAACAGATAGGGCTCCTATTGAATATTAAGCACACGGTTACTTTTGCTTATCACCCACAAGCAAACAGGATATGTGAGAGACTCAACTGCCTCCTTAAAGAAAAGATTGCCAAGGTTACATTGACGTTGAAGAAGGGATGGCTATATATCCTGCCCTTAGCTTTAAATGCCCTTCTCAATCGATGACGAAGAAGAACAACGATAAAGCAACTGTCAGCAGATTTTGCATTTGAATTAAGATTCAGTGGACACTCCTTATAGATATTCTAGCAGGAGTGCAGAGACTTGCTGAGAATTTTAGAAATTTTGAAATTGAACTTTAGAAACACATTGAAGTGTTAAAAAGTTATGACAAGGCATCAGTTTGTGATCAGAAATCGGAAACTAGATCAGTATCCAGATTCATTTCTTCGCAAATACCTGTTTTGGCTAACCACATGGTACTTACTGACAGCGATGCTCATCGATTTTTGCTTGCTGTTTTTGTGTTTATACTTCAAGCTTATCCTGCTGTTGTTAGAAGAGATGTTGATATTCACACTTTTATACAGGATCCTAAAAATGGTCCACTGATAAGAAGGCTCCTCATTGCAATAATCGTGCAAATTTTACAGTTGCAAGTATAAAGAAATTGGATGAGTGTATTAAAAATGAGAAATGTAAAAGCTGACACGGTTCTAGAGAATGAACAAGTGCACTGAATACAGGATGGCGCAAAAAGTGGATGTCTATGGTTTTGTGCATAGTATATGCCTGTACGATTACTCTTTTGGTCTTTCTGTTTCTCTTGTTTCACACTTGCTATCATGTTGTTACTACTGCTAAGGCAGAGGTCCCTATGGTTCTCCCCACTATGAGAACTGCTTTTGATTTGTTTCATGATTATTATACACACTTTGCATATGGGAGACATAAGAGAAATGCAGAGGAAGATAGGGAGGGGATAAATGACTATCTAGACAGTGCAGCACACTTGGGTAATAACATGTGGTACCAGCACATAAGAAAGGTGGGAGAGAGAACATCTAAGGAGAGTTGCTATGTCTGTGCTCTCATACCATATGCCATGAATACAGTGCAAACTTTAATTTCCAGAGAAGTCTCAGAATACGATGCCAGATGCCTCATTCACCTTGCAGCATGTATGACCAGAGGACAATTTCAGGGAAGTTGGGCCACTTTGCGATGGAGGTCGAAATGGTCGTTTCCATACAAGGATTATTATTTCAAGACCACACAGATGGAAAAGGAACCTGGATGGAAAAGCAAGATGCTTGTGTATCTTGCAGCAGGAGGGAAGAGGTAGTCTTTGAAGAGATGAAGAGAATGAACTGCCCTGATGTGACAGAAAAAGCTGGATCGCCTGAATGTTGGGAACAAACTCAAGTCTTATTCTATGGACAAGTGAAATCCAAGAAGGGATAGAAAAAAGGGCTGATGTCCTGTGTAGCTCATCTATTGTCAGGATCAAATCCAGGGTTTCTAGTTTAGATTCAGCAGTTCAGACCAGGCAGAATTCTTTGTATAGATCGGCAGGCTCTAAATGGGTCTTAGCATGGCAAACATGGCATTCTCACAGTCCACAGTATTAAGTTAACCATAGACTTCCATAGAAACCCAACAGTATCCCGCTACCCCTAAAATGGCCGCCCTCTGGGTCACTGATAAGTTACAATAGAGAACCAGACATTGGGCTTTGATGGCTATATAAGCCCCGGCTCCCAGTAACATGCACTTGGCGTTAGGTCCGCTGACAGCGGTGTAATGCTACCGGCGCTCAGCTCACAGAACCTGCAAAATAAAATAAAAGTAATGTTAATAATCTAATCCTCTCAGAATATCAACAGACCATGGACTAGTATTACCTGACCAAAGTTTCCGCCGCTGCAGTCCTCCAACAGAAGATTTTCTTCCATCATAGTTCTCAGTTCAGTCATCAGCCTTCGTCCGCAGCTGCAGCAACATTATGAGGTTTTCCGACTTCCAAAGACCTGCAATACAAAGGTACCATAGTTATATAAAGAACATTACAGAATTAAAGGTGAAGGAAAGTACTTATGCGTTTATGTACCTGAAGCTCCCATGAGTCTTTCCTCACAGTTAAACGCTGTCCTTCACAGAAGAAGGCTGTAGTTTTGAAAACGAACTTAGGTAGTGCAGTGCCTTTTCCCCTAATATGCGCGCATACTTACCACGATAGAAAAACCTTATCTGTTTGCCGAAGGCACCCCGTTTTTGTACGCTTCAACTATCGCAAGCGCGCCAATTTACCTCAAGAAAAGGTTTTCATGTTTTTTCCTTGATAACGCCAACTTCTTCAGCTAAAGCTTATTCTTCAGTGAACCTGCAAAAGGATAACAGAATCTTACGTCAGCAAGAGAGATCTCTCCAACTTTAGGACATTTTTTTTCTCAGAGACATCTGCCTTCACCCTTTTTTCTGACAAGAAACTTTCATCATATATTAAGACACTTACCTTCAGAGGCTTAACAGAGTTCAACAGCATGTTAGTCTTCTGAAACTCAACATCTACGTGCCCTTGTGTGATTGCAGGATGGAGAGCTTCTAAAACACAAAACACAGGTGAGGAGAGTGTGGGCCTTAGAAATAAAAGAGGAGCTGTTTCAGGGTGGAAGGCAGGGAGAGCGCTACTAGAATTTTCCATTCATATTAATTACAGTACCTCCCTTCTTGTTCTCTCTCTTTCACGACAGTAAAAAATCCTTAAAGAACCAGTTTAGCAGATCAACAGGGCACCCTTACAGAATAGGTTTAGCAGATCAACAGGGCTGTTGGATCATTATGCTCCTGTGGAGACAAGGTAAGCGTTACATCTACTGAAGCCAGAATATGTACAAGCGGTACAGCGAGTAAACAATGGATGTTTGTAGTCATGGACTAATCATGCCAAGCTACTGTCATGGGTAGAAGATGAATCAGGTCCAATGGTTGTAATCCCATTGGCAAATGTGACATTGTGCTTCCGGAGACATGGAAAGAATCATGTGGGAGACACCATGGACTGCAAAACTACAGTTGACGTTTCCAAGATGGGAGCAGGGACAGCCATTCTGATGGATCGAAATTGGGCTTGTGGGTCTAGCAACTACATGAAGCTGCCCAAGGATTGGGGCGGGACGTGTTCCTTGGTGGTAATCCATGTTCCAGCATTAGTGATTCGTCAGAGTGACCTGAACATTGGAGAATTTCCAAAGGTAGATGCCCATTTGATAAAAAGAAGATCACTTGAATTTCTTAATTGAACCAGAAGAGAGAATTACTTCTCAGCTAAGTCAATAGAAGCATATGAATCTATTCCGTATGAGCACAGGTTGTTCAGCAAGACTGCTCCAATATTCACGACTGTCTTCATGCCTGGGATCCAGATGATGGGCAATGCCAAGTGGTTGCAGATTACAAGATGGGAGCTTCTGCAGACAATAAACGCCACCATAAGGGGATTCAATGCTATCAAAGAAGAGATGAGGGCCATACGACTAATGACGCTTCAGAAAAGATATGTCTTTGATATGATCACAGCGATGGAAGGAGGAGTTTGCGCCAAAATCGGGCCATCATGTTGCACATTCATACCTTCTCATGATGACTAGAATGGGACCTTGACAGAGGCCATAACGATGCTGACGAAGCTGCACAACCAGATGGAAGACGAGACAGAGGACATTGCTTATAACAGTTGGTTTGCTTCCATTTTCTGATGATTCTGCAGTGGATGGCAAACATCTTTAAGTTTCTTGGAGCAATATTGTTGATGATAATGTTTGGATTCTGTGTAATCAGGATAATAATTGACAATGCAAAAAGACAGCAAAGAAGGCACCCCTCCAATCCCTGGTACTTGCCCTCCTGGCCTCTCCTGAGCACTCGTCTAGCTCATGTGGTCCCCCCCCCTATACACCCTTTTTTCACTTGCACTCTCTCCTCTTACCCTACACTTCTCTTCCCACCTTAGCACTTTTGCATTTGTGCAGAACGGCACTCCCCCCTCTCCCTTGCACTTCTTGTTACTGCACTTGCACGATCTGAATCTCACAAGGCCTAATAGAACCGTTAGTGTTCTCCCTTGTCTCTCTTTCTCCTTTTTTGTCTTGTGGCACATTGAAACACCTTTTGTTGTATACGTGCCTTACACATATCCAATAAATACATAAAATAAATAAATAAATATGTTTATTTTAATTCTGAAGTTGTGTAATAACTAAAACAAAAAAATTACTATGCCAATTTCAAAAAGGCATTCACTGAGGTGGTATTCAAACTGAGCTCTCAAGACTAGTCTTTATTCAGAAGGTAATGTTGTATCCTCTTTCCAGTCCAACACCGCTTGAGTGAAGCCCACAGAAGTCGAGATAAGCTTTAACACATCCCCATCCATCACATGTACTTTGCTCTGGCAACATCTTGTGCATAGGCAAAGTGTTTTCTATTTAGCGCCACACTATCAAGGGAGTGGTTCAGTGCAATTACTTTCTCTGTATATATTGGCAATGGGGAAAAAAGAAATAAATCAAGGTCACTCGATTAGACAATGGGCCTCATTACACGGTAGGCGGAGGACCAAGGTGCTATTAGCACCTTGGTCCATGCCGGTAAAATACCGGCATTGCCTTGGAGGAAAGGGGAATTACCGGCCTATTCCAAGATTGGCGGGGCGGGAATTCCCCCTTCTCCCATTGCCCTTCCCCAGTCCCATTTTTGCCCCATAGGGCTCTATGGGAATGGGGAAGGTGCTAATTACGGTGCCGCAAATTGCGGTATCGTAATTAGCACCCTGGTTCCTTTGTGGGTTGGTGACAGCAGGCGTTAAAGTACCAACCCGCAAAGGGACCTCGTAGTAAGGCGGTAAGGGTTTATCGGTACCGGTGCCCTTACCGGTACCGGTGCCCTTACCGGTACCGGTAAACCCTTACTGCACTACGTGTAATGAGGCCCAATGTATCTAGCATTGTGGCATAGGGTGCATTGTGTCTCGGCCAATATTACAATTGTCGATGGCAGGTACTGTACAGAGAAATCCAGTCCAGGTCTCTAAAGCCAGAGGGAATTTTGGTCGGGATGTCCCAAGTTCAATTTGTGCGATCCTGTCTGGTGAGGCACATGGACAATGACACCTACAATTCCCCTTTCCTATAGAAGGAAAACCCGGAGTGGATTGTTGCGTTTACTGGTTTGAGGCCAGGAAGACTGGACATTGCCACAGCAGTACTTGCGATCCCCCTCAGAGGATCGCCCTGGAGAACCCTTGCCCCTCTCCCAATTAAACTAATGAGAGAAACATCCCCACCGAACCACAGGCAAGAGGTGTAGTTCTTCAGTCTCTTCACTCGCTGAAGATAAAGGGCCATCCCTCACACTACCTGCAGCCTACAGGAGTCAGCCACACTGAATTCTCTCTTTAGGCCTGCTTCTGGAAGCTTCTTGCAAACCTTCCAGAAGCAGGCCTAAAGAGAGATCAGAACTTATGCTTGAGGATCCCCCCAGTTGTCACTGTATATTAAGATTGGGGAACTTTGGTTGTCCTGCAATATACGGGATTGTGCTTTTCATATTCATTAAATTGTGATCTTTAAAGAATATTATTTATTGTTTCACAATGTTTGTTTGGGACTTGTGGGTCTATCCTTTTCTGCAAAATGTTCTACTTAATGTCATTTATCCTTTCTTCACATAGCACTGAGTTGCGCTTGATTTTGAAACGTCTATTTTTTAATGCAGAAAACAAAAGATGACGGAAGAAAGGTAACGAGTGAGGACGGTTGAAGGGGGGGATGGACTGCAGAGTGGGGGAGGGTGGCGGAATAGGCATTTAGCGAATGGGTGAAGTTCAGCAGTGAACCCCGTATAATTATACAGGAACGTAGGGGGCTGGGGGTGAGGGGAAGAGTGTGATGTGGGGAGGGACAGGGGTTCTGGGGGTGTCTTGACAGTGAGGAGGGAGAAGGGTGTTGGGCAGGGGACCAGGAACGAGAGGAATCCTTTTTTGAACTCCTTTTGAATGAAGGTCTATGTGCAATGGGTGTTTCCAAAAGGATACTTTCACAACTATCCTATACAAATGTCAACCCATGTCTGGGGCCCAAAATGCTGGCTGACCTCTCTAACGGCTTACTTCAGAGAGGCTGGTCTACACAACCCCCCTGCCACTCAGCATGGACAGAATTAACGTGTGACAACTATAGCCAATCAGAATGCAACCATTCTAGCCAGGTCCTATATAAGAAACAGCTCCTCGCACATCAGTGGAAGGATGTTTTGAAGATGCAGAGTGGGAGTTTAGGGATTTAGAAGGGCTATTGCAGGAGGCGTGTGGTGAGAGCAGAAGGAGCTCTTGAGAGATCTTGCCAAAGAGCAGGAGAGGTGGTTGGCAGTAACAGAGAGTAAGTAATGAGGTGGTGGAGTGTGAGGAGGTGGTGTGGATGAATAACACCATTACTGTTATGGTTGGATGGAAAGCTAAAGGACAGAAGGAAAAAGGAAGGCAAACAGGGGAAAATGCTATTTGCAGAAAAGAAAGCAGAGGTACAACACTCAGAAGGAGGTATCAAGGTGACAAAAGGGGAAAGGAAGTGAATTAAGCAGGAGATTTGAGATTATATCAGGGAAGAGGAGTATGAGTGTGTTGAAGAGGGGATGGCTGTAGCAACAGAAGAGAAAAGGTGGAGGGTGTTAAGGAGCCTTTTACGAAAGAGGTTAGGGGGAGATTTGAGGGGGCAGTGTTTTAGGAGGAGGTTTGAGGAGACATTGGAGGAGAGACAGAGGAGTGTCAGCGAGGAGGTTGGGGGGAGGATTTAGAAATGAGGAGGAGATTAAAAAAGCAAAAGGTCTGATATTAAGACCAGGGAAGAGGTAAAGAGAGGGAATCACACCGTGAGCCAGGGGATGAGACTGGAGGTTTGGTAGTGGTTTAAGCATGTATTTGAGCAACAAGGAGGTGGAAAGGAATAGGAGAGGAGTTGAAGAGGAACTTCCCAGAGGCACGAGACTGGTATGGCTCATTAAGGAGGTAGAGGAGGATGGTGTGTTGGGGACTAGAGTCTAAGAAAGGGAGGTGGCAAAGAGAATCAGCCCTAGCTTTTAGATCAGCTCTGGTGGCCATCCTCCTGGTGTTACACGCTGTGTGTCAGCCCCCATATTATGAATTGTAGGCTTGTTGCCTTGTCACTTGCATTATCAGAATGGATATATTTCAAGTGTTTTATTTATACATGTACTCAACAAAATTACAGAGTGCTTGTGAAAGAAAATTCTAACAGTGGGTGGATGATTTTACAAATTTGACACTAAGGATGTATGGATAATAGGAGTGGTCAAAAGTAAAGTGCCTATGTGAGGATCAGTGCCACTGAGATCTAATAAAAGGTCCAAAGGGAAAGGGATTACCCCTCTCGCATCTGAGGGAGCTACTCTGTGAAAGTGTTCCTGTTCCAAAGTTCAATGCAAACCAAAATACGTTGCTACAAAGGTTCTAAACCTCAAAAATGATCCCATTGTTCAAAACAAAAGTATTGCCAATGGAGGGCATCGTTCCACTGCCAAGCGGCTCCGAGAGGGGCATGGTCTGGTCTCTCGGTTTCCTCTCTGGTCCTGGGAGTTCCTCTACCATAAACCCATTGGAAGATTGATGTTTTAAGGGTCTGCAAGACCTTTGTCTCATATGACTATTACTGATGGTTATTCCAGAGTGGTGGGTTTGTAAATTCCTATTTCTGATGAAAGGTTAAGGTCTCACTTGCTAGTGTGCTTAGATTGCCCTGGTAGGGTTGACATGAAAGCATGGCCCTTTTCTTACTCACACCCATATTGCCCTTTCAATAGTCTCTCTTGTTCTCTTCGCCTGTGCTGCTCATCAACGCACCCTCTTGCTATCTGTAAAGGGAGGTGAACTCTCTTTTAGTCTCACGTGTTCGGGTTCTTTCCTTCTCTCTATCTGCTTCTCTCCTTCCTCTGTCCCCTGAAGATATCCCTTGGCCCCAGCATAACTACAGTGGTCTCCTTCACAATGATCTCTCTCACTCTCTACAGGTCTGTGCATTGGCATCTTTCTCCTCTGTTGCACAATTTTCCCTTCTCAATGGCATGTCTCTCTTCAAATCCCGTCAGTAATCTTTTCCCCCATCTGGGTACCTTAAATGCTTCCTCGCTCAATGGTCTCTCGCACTACAAGTTTCCTCGGTCGGTTCTAGGTCAAAGGATCGACAGTAAAAGGGTCGAGAGGCCAAAGGATTGACACCAAAGGGTCGACAGGTCAAAGGATCACATTTTTTATTTTTTTTCTCAAATTTTGTATTTTTTTTCTCAATTTTTTTTTTTTTGGGGGGGTTCCCCCCAACCCCCTTTTTTTTGCTAAAAACCACTTTTTTCACACAAAAAAAAATTGTTAAAAAAAAATAAAATTCGATCCTTTCACCTGTCGACCCTTTGGTGTCGATCCTTTGACCTGTCGACCCTTTATATTCGATCCTTTGACTAGACACCTCCTCGGTCATCTCTCACTCCTCGGTCTTCTCATATCTACAATCATTTCTCCCTCTATGGTCTGTCTCTCTACAAGTCTCTTAGATTATTTCTCTTTCCTATGTCCCCTCCTTCACCTTCCCAGTATCCTCATCTCAAACCTTCCTAGTGCTGTTTCCCTTAAATATAATCTCACTCTCTGGCCTATTTTCATTTCTTCTCACCTTCCTTATGGTACCTCTTACTTTACTCTCCCAGGTAGTACACAGCTTCCCCTCTTCACAACCCAACTCTTCCAGTCTCTCTCAATATGCCGAAACACTCCCCTTACTCAGTCTCTCTTTCACTTCCCCAGAGGGACGCCTTCTCACTCCATTCCCAAACCTTCTCATCCTTCTCTGTTTCCTTGTGTTTCACTTTCTTTCTCTCTCTCTCTCTCTTCCCAAGCGGTACCACTTTCCCCACTCTCCAAGATGGCACCCTTCTGTTTCGAACACCCACTATTCCCTTCTCTATCATCTAGCTCTCTTTTCAATTGGATACATCCCTTCTAACTCTTGCATGCTTCTCTGAACTCGCCACACACCAGGGCCTGCTCCTTCCAGCACTTCCACCTTGGTGTTTCTTTCTTCTGTTGCACCTTCTCTGGCAAGGTTTCCCATGGTCTGCTGCTCTCCTTTAGCGAGATCTGCCCACCTCATTACCTTTAGACTAAGGGCCTCATCAAGACTTTGGCGGTAACCCTTAAATCCGGCGGTCGCGCTATTACCGCTGGATTTAAGGGTCCGCCAAATCAGGACTTCGGCGGATTTCGCCCCAGCTCTTGGCTGGGGGGAAATCTGCCGAATATTTGCACTATTACCGCCGGCAGGAAATCCGCCGGCGGTAAGAGCGCAAATTTTCCCCATTGAGCCAAATGGGGAATGGGGCATTCCCGAATGGGCTCAATGGGGAATGAGGAATTACATTACCGCCGAACTCGTGATCTGGCGCTATTAGCGCTGGGGAGTTTGGCGGTAGGGCTAATACCACTGGCGGTAATACCGCAGGCGTTACCGCCAAAGTCGTGTTCAGGCCCTAAGTCTGCTCACTTGGGGGTCTTCCCAGGACTGGGCCTCTCAAGCATTGCTGGTTGTGTTTTAAAGGGTAGCTCCTCCTCCCCAGGGATGTGCATCAGGTTGATACCCATCACCTGTGAGCTGTAGGGTGTGCTGTTGGATGATTTGGCATTGTGCTTTGTGGCAGCTGGCCTCTCAGGGGGCTGCCCAAAGCAACGTAAGTGCCAGCCGCCATTTTGGATTTTAAACTAGCTTGGTTTTTGTGATTGCTGTCATCCTCCTGCCCTGTGGCTGCCTGCTCCGTGTGTTTAAAATGCACAGAAATCTTCAGGTAAGCGTTGGAATGGAATACATGCTTTTATTCTGGGTGTCGGGTGTTTGTAATCTAGGGTTTGCAACTTTCTATCTCCCACAACACTTTCTGCAGTGGGAGAAAAATGCTTGCTGCATTTTTGCAATTTGTGGGTGATGTGTGTTTGTTTTTTCTGGGGAAACCAACAAAGAAAGGCCTGTCTTGTATGGGTCCAGGCCCGAGGCGTGAGCCAGTTGTAGCGCCCCCTTGATGAAGCGGTTTGCCCGCTCGACTAGGCCATTTGCCTGTGGGTGGTATAGACTTGCTTTTCGCTGTTTGATGTTGTTGAGCTTGAGAAATTTTTCCATTTCTCTGGAGACTAGCTGGACTCCGTTGTCCGTGACGAGTTCTTCGGGTAGGCCCTCCCGCTGGAATATGGCGGTGAGTGTTTCAATGACTGTTCCTGTGGTGATGTCTGGGGTGAAGTCAGCTTCCACCCATTTGGAAAAATAGTCGACCATGACTATCCCGTACCTGTGCTCTGGGGGCATGTTGTCCAGCGGCCCTATGAAATCCAGCCCCAGTTTTCGCCACACCCCTTTGGGGACTTCGGTGGGCAGCATGGGGGCTTGCCTCACGGCTAGGCGCTTGTCGCTGTTTGAGCATTCATGGCACCTATCGACCATCTGCCGTAAGTCCTGGTCCATGCCTGGCTACCAGTATGCGTCGCGTATCCTTCGTCTGGTCATGTTGCACCCTAAATGGCCCGAGTGTGCTCTGCACAGTATGACTTTGCGGATTCCGCTGGGTGGGATGACTTGATCACCTCTGAGAATGAGACCGTTCATGGCGGTGATTTCCTCGTTCACCTTCCAGTAGGGACGAAGGCCTTCGGGGATCGCTCTCTCGTTGGGCCATCCATTTCGAACCCAGGTGCTTACGTGCCTTAGGGCGTAGTCCTGCTCAAACTCTTCCTGCCAGTGGCGCTCGCTCATTTCCATGTACTCGACGTTCCTCAAGTCGCCGATGGAAGCAACGACACATTTGTCTTCCAGGAATGTGGTGCCGGGGACGCTTTGGTTCAGGAGCCTGGACATGCAGTCCGCTTGTGCGTTTTTCCAGCCCGCAATGTGTTGTATCTCATATGTGTACTCTTGGAGCTTTGCGGCGATCCTGGCCAGTCTGGGGGTGGCCGTCTTGGTGCCGCCCGGGCTCAACATGTGAATTCGGGGTTTGTGATCGGTGATCAACTTGAATCTTGTCCCCCATACGTATGATCTGAAATAGTCGACGGCCCAGGCGCATGCCAACATCTCTTTCTCTACCGTAGAGTAATTCTTATCGGATGAGGATAGTGCCTTGAATGCAAACGCCACAATGTTCTCAGTGTCGCCCTTCTTCTGGGTCAAGGTGGCCCCTAGGCCGTATGCGCTGGCGTCAGTGGTGATGTAGGTGTCCCATTCAGGGTTGTATGGTTTAAGACACGGCGCGTGTAGAATCCTTTTCTTGATTTCGCCGAAAGCCTCATCCTGTTCTGGGCCCCAAGAGTACGCTGCCCCCTTCTTCAGGAGCTCCCTCATGGGAGACGTGGTCTCAGAGAACCTGGGGACGAATTTGGCATAGTACTCGGCTAGGCCCAAGAATGAGCGTAGTTCCTCTTTGGACATCGGCGCCGGCGCTTCTGTAATGGCCTCCATGAGGTTCTTCTTGGGGCTTACCCCATCACTCGAGATGCAGTACCCAAGATATTCTACCTTGTTCACCCCGAAGACACACTTTTCATGGCGTAGGTGAATGCCTTCCTCCTGAAGTTTGCTCAGGACTGACTTGAGTGCCTTGTCATGGGTCTCGTTGTCTTTGGCGTACACCAGGATGTCATCCTGGAAGAATGAGACATTGGTGAGGCCTTTAAGCAAGGAGTTCATCATCCTCTGGAATGCGGATGCTGCGGACGATAACCCGAAAGGCATACGGGTGTCTTGGAAGGTGCCAAAAGGAGTGATGAACGCTGTCAGGGGGCGGGAGGACTTGTGTAGAGGAATCTGGTGATAGGCATCACGCATGTCCAGCTTTGAGAAAATGGCCGCCTCCTTCATCATGAGGACAATCTCATTGATGCTGGGGAGTGGGAAGCTATCCGTGATCACCTCCAAGTTCAGGCTTCTCAGGTCGATGCAGATCCTGAGGTCGTTGCTGGACTTTTTCTTTACTAATACTACCGGACTCAGCCACTCTGAGGATTCTACGGTTTCAATGGTTCCTTCTTCGACCATCTTCCTCAGGTGGGCGTCCAAAGCTGGTCTTGCGGTGGCAGGTACTGCCCTTACTTTGTGCTTGACTGGGGTGGCGTTGGGTTTCAGCCGAATCTTGTGGACAAAGTTTTTGACTTTTCCCGGATTCTCGGAAAACAGGTTTGGAAAGATCTCCTTGTAGTTTTGCGCTGCTCCTGATGAGATCGTGAGCACCTGTTCCGGAGTGCTGGGATCTAGTTTCATGCTGAGTTTGTGTTGGTCATCCCACCCCAGCACAGCTGGATCTTTGGGTGAAAAATACACTTTGGTGGTGGTAGACCTCCCTTTAAAATCGATCTGGGCCTTGATGTAGCCCAACAGGTCGACCGTTGCCCCTCCAAACACGGTCGGTTTTTGCCTGGTTGATCTAATCTCCACTTTTTCTTGTCCCATCATCTCCTTGTACGTGTTGATGGGCAGAATGGTGAGGTCGGATCCCGAATCAGCCATGAGGTGCGTTTCCATTCCGTCCACTTTAATGGTGCAGTGGGGCTTTTCTCTTCTGGCATGGGGGGCATTGACCATGATAACCATGGGTCTGTCCTGTAGTTCATCATCGTCAGTTGAGGTGCAGTCACCGTCAACACGGGAAACAGTTTTCTCTCGCCACATGCATGCCGGAGCCACGTGGCCAATGCGTCCGCACTTGGAGCACTCCTTATTCCTGGCGGGGCAGTCACGGTCGTTTGCCATGTGCTTGGAGCTGGCGCATCTGTAACATTTCGGTGCCTCCTTTTTCCTGGGACTTTTGTCTTTGGGGCCGTCGCGGGAATGCTTGTCTCTGCGACCTCTCCATTGTAGCGCCGCCATTTCGGGCACAGGCAGGTGACTTCCCGCCTCCTTGCGTCTGCTGGAGGTTTCTTCCTCTGCCCTGGCAATCTGGATGGCTTTATCGAGGGTGACCTCCTTTTCTTGGATGAGTTTGTCCTGTACTTTCCTAGAGTTGGTGTGGACAACGAGCATGTCGCAGATAACCTGTTCTGCATTTTCTCCAAAGGCGCAAAGAGAAGCGAGTTCCCTCATCCTGGTGATGTAGTCATCCACGGGTTCGCTCCCTTCCTGTTTGCGAGTGTAGAATCTCAGCCTGTGCAGTACAATGTTCTCCTTATTGGTGAATCTCTTCATGATGCGACGAGTCGCTTCTTTGTAAACATCGTCGTCTTCGACGTCATCGTTGGCCGCAGGTATTTCTTTAAGGCCGGCAAAGATGCGCTGACTTTCAACCCCTAACGCATTTAACAGCATCGCCCTCTTCCTGATGGGGGCATATCGCGTGCCGCCCACTGCTTCCAAGTAGGTGGAAAAAAGGGGTTCCCATTGCATCCAAGGAATTGCCGGTGTCCCTGGCAAGGGGAGAAACGAAGGTGGTGGTGTGGCGCCTTGCATGGTGGGTCCGTGGGACGTCTGGTATCCTCGTCGCCAGTTATGTTGTGGCCTAAATAGATGACAAGACGCTGTAGGGTTTCTAACAGTCTTTATTGACTGACAACAGGGAGAAAGGCTCTAAGGTGGCCTGGTGATTCTGGGCGCTTACTTACAGTTCATTGCGATCAAGTCCTGTGCTTTCCCAGTTGATTCACTGTGGAAAGGTTGTGCTCACCGGTGGCACGCTGTAGACTTCTAGGGCCCCCATGAAGCCTCCTGTGGCTGTGGTGTTACGCCCTAGAAGCTGTGGTGTGAGTTCTGTCACTCACTGCCTCTTATCCTGTAATCAGGAGCAGCGCTCCTGTGTGACCGCTTCAGCTGGCTGAGCGCCAACTCTGAAGCGGGAACGTTTTCCCGCGGAGCGTTGGCTCGCGAGATCCCGTCTCGCGAGATCTCGTGAGAACACGCTCCCGCGATCATGTGATGTCCCCACACAGACATATTTTATTTCTGCGAGACGTGCAGTTTGTTATTTGATTTACCCGGCAGGTTTTCGGAAGGAAACCATGTAACAAACCACTTGTTTGGGGTATTACTAAGTTCTAGCTAAGGGGTATCACAACAGACAACACCGGGACGTGGAGGAAATGAATAATCAGCAGTAGTAGCAGTAGTCAAAACGAATGAGTGGAGCGTGCACAATGAAGAAGAGAGACCTATCCTTGACCTGAGGGGTATAAACCCCAGAGATTTTGGTTTACCCCCTGGAACATTTAAGCAAGTGGAGACCATCCTGTGCAGTGTTGGGGCTGGTCGTTCATCACACCCCCACCATCCTGATATCTTAAATAAGTCACTTGAAATGTAGCTGCTGTTTTCCGTTATAGTTAGTGTTTTTTACAGTATGCAGCACAAAGCACATTATGCATCAATTTCAAAACATCCATGTTGTGCCAGCCTCCCTGGCTCAGTGGGCCAAGTTTTGACACAGTAGAAAAAAGGCACAGTTCCATGAAAAGTTGCCCCGATAAATTAGGCAGGTGTTCACACATCTGTCCCATTATTTGTGCAGTTCCTTTGAGTGTGAAGGGATACACACAGTGCTGTACCCATGTGGACATCTGCTGCTTATTTTTGTTTTTCTACCATTTCATTTGAAGAGGATAATGCTGTGCACACTGTTCTACTCTCAAAGCATGTCCCCTCCAGCAAATGGAACTCATTTGTGATTTCTTTTTTTTTACATATTTGATTGGCCCCATGATCAAAGTCACATTTGAATTGGCAGTGCATACAGATGGACATTCTGAGCTTCAGGGATGTATCCAGCATGGCTGGAGCAGGCTTCAAACTATAAAACAAGCCTACAAGGTATGTTTTTTTTATGGGATCTGGGTCTCCCATTGTATCGTAAAGCAAGAGAAAGACCTAAATAGCCATCTCCTTGGGCTCGGATGTCCCACATTGGCAACACTGCTATAGTCTAAGTCTGGCGTAAACAAAGAAAACGTCACTGCATCATTGTAAATAACAGATTTTACTATTGCATACTAAATGTTATTCATTTTATCTACTGTGTAAGGATAAACGGCAGAGGTGTCCCTGGCAGAGTCTTTTGAAATGTGGATGAGACAGAGTCAGCGTTGTGTTCTCCATTTTGGGTGAACTAGATTGATGAATTGGAGACTATCATCCAGAAGAGACGACACAAGATTGAACTTAACTAATTCTATATTGATCCTGAAGAAGTCAGATAGTCCTATTGAAACAAGTTGTACATGTGTAAAGGCAATAAGATTTAAAACTAAAAAAACTAAAGTTTTGTTTCGAACATTTCATCCAAATCCGTGCAGCAAATGAACAATTCTTAGCAATCCAATTTTGGGGGAAAATTGATGCTTTTTTATTTTTGAAAATCCTGTCTGCCTCCTGCTGTAAAGCACCATGGAAGATATAACTATAATTGTAGTAGAAGGGGCACCCCCTTCTCCGTCAAATATTTAAAAAACTACTGGGTGCAATAACCACAGCGGTCCCCTTTCCCGGAAAACAAGTCAATGCTTCATTCCCAAGTTGTTTCCTACCTGGTCCGTTTCCATCCAGTGATTTTCACTGCGCGCTCAAGCAAAAATTAGACCTTTTCCTCCATGGGAAATAAATGGAAACTAGGCCAAAATTGTGTTTTCTGTTTTCTTAATAACTCATTTATTTTTTAACAGATCATTGCCAAAGTTTCCAGTCTTGGGGCGTAAATGCAATTTTGTTAGCAACATTGCAGCCAAATCCATCATACAAGTCAAATGTTATTGGCAATTCATTTTTTGGGTTTCCTATGGTACTAGATACTCAACTTAGCTATAGTGTGACGACTGGTGCACTAGAATATACATATATATATATGTATATATATATATCTACACACACCATGGACATGTGGGAATTCTATGCTCAACGTGTCATCATCACAGGTTAACTCTATTTCGATTACATTTAATACATAAAAACCTAGCTTTTACTATGTTTATTTTATTTGAAATGTGCCATGCAACTATAATTAAACCACACAATACAGATATTCTCACAGCAGTATTCCTCATTCTCTTTACCTGTAAAATCCCCTCTAAGAATTGGTATAAAGTGCTATAGATGCCCTTATGAAGTGCTAGAAACAAAGTGCTTCATTGTTTGTAAAGTGTGGTTTGTGCTGTACAAAACATCACATTTAAAATACTCTTCAAAAATCAGAAATTTAAAAAAGTTATATAAATATATTATAAAAATACACAATACATGAATTTATGTCACATAATTGACAATCCCAAAAACTACTCATAAATATGCAATCATTATTCACAACAATGATACCAACAATATTGTAAAAATGTGGGGAATGAATCTTTGTAACCCAATCAGTCTGGATATCAGTATGAAAGAGAGACCGCTATTCAAGCTCTACCTCACAGTGGGCACAACGATTGCAATGGAAGCACATTTTCTGGTCAAGGGCTTCACACCACAGCTGACCACCTGTTCCAGGTTCTTTGGGTTCTACATTGCCAGATACCTCTCCTTGAAGGAACACATAGCTAGGAAGACACAAACAGCTTGGTACCAATTTCGCTCCTGTGGAATTTCAAGCCCTTCATCCCAGCAAACAACTTCAGATCTTCTGTCCAAGCATTGGTCCTCTACTACCTGGATGGAGGCAATGCCGTTCTGAAAGGCCTTCCTCTGACCACCTTGACACTACTACTGAGATGTGTCCTAAATGCTGCAGCACGTGTGTCCTAAATGCTGCAGCACGACTGTTGAAAGGTCTTGGCACATCGGACCTCATCACCCCGACCCTCATTGAACTGCACACGATCCCGCTGCAAGCACGTATCATCTTCAAATCCTGCTGCATCATCTACAAGGCTGTTGCCCTCAAGTCCCAAAGTTATGTCTATCCACCAGAAGCAAGGACATGTGCAGGAAAAACAACCAGAGGATAGGCCATCTCTGTCTGCACCCTCAGACTCTGGACCTCACCCAGTTAACCCTATACTCAGCTCCACTCTTACACCTAAGTCCACACCCTCTCTACTCTCCACCTAACATGAGACTGGGGGATCTGCTCCCCATGATACTTCCCTGGCTGTTTGTAGATGCTTTACTGCCAAATTGCCCCCTCTCTGTCTCCCCCCCTTCCTTTGTACTGACCCTTCTCATCCGCTTCCCTCATAGTGTAAATACCAGTATGACTTGTAACATGCTCCGTTGCTTCCCGAAGCCGGCCCCGCTCTCAATAATTATCCTACTAATAATTGGGGAAATTTAGTGCACACTTGTGGCACTATAGAAAACCCCATTCATTGCTATTGCACATCTAGGAGTAGAATAACAGGAAGTAGATGACCAGCGATGAAGTGCACTATTAGAGCTGAGTCGAGGCATCTTCCTGGCAATTCAGGGATTGTTGCAGTTTATGATTAAGGTGCATTTTCAGAGATGTTTAGAAATTCGAGGGAGTATTTCTGTCCAGGAAGTCCAGGACTGAGTAAGCATCGTAAATAATGCCTCCGGCTCACCACTAAAAATCAGTGGGGCCCATTGCTGGAAAATAGACCAAAATGTCTCCCCCAGAATTCCGACTCCCGAAATTCAGGCTTTTCTTTTTTTGTTCGACCCCCCCCTTACACCACATATGTATGTGGGGGTGGGGTATGGGATATAATAGTAGTATGGGGCGAAGTGGGGGGTCTCCCCCTGCATATGTATGTGGTGTAATGGGGGTTGAAAAAAAATGAAAAAGTCTGCATTTTCGGCTGTCGGACTTCTGGGGGATCGTAGTAAACACATAGATCCTATTGCTGAAATATCGGAGGGAGCTGTACGTCAGGTTGGGGTGCATTGGGAGATCGATCTGTGGGTCCCAGTCCTGAAACATCAGTGGCTGCTGAACGTCATAATCAGTGCGCATCGACAGCTCTCTCCCAGTATAAGAACATCAAGGGGTGCAAAGGTCATGCTTGATGTGCATTGGCTGAGCTGTCGGTAGATACCATTATGGTAATCTATGGGTCCCTACTTCCAGTAACAGCGGATCGAAGTCTTCGCATGTTCACACGGGCTCGTGCACGGGGCAGCCATTGCATTGCTCCACTTCAATCGCAAAGATGCTGTTCTGTGCCGTGCTTTCCACAAATCATCCTACAAGGCTCTTCCTGATTCTAAATGCAAGGTGGAACTTGCCTTGACATCAAATGGCAGGACGATTGTCTTCTATCACCCAACGGTAGATACTCCGTTTGAAAACACACTTCCTGTACCACGACTAGATCCAGTGCACAACCTAGCGGAAACACACGATCAAGTGCTGAAGGCCAGACTTCACCAAGGGTTAGCCGAGGACAAGCATGGCCCTACCATGGAACAGCTCACCAAAATGTTCTACACCACAAAGCATCGCTGGTACCCTGTGGGGCAGTATCGGCGAAGACGTGTTAAGACGAATCCTCCAAAAGACAGATGATTTTAAATGCCTTTGCAAGCTAATTGATAACTGTTGTTAAACATGAAGCGTCCTCAATGGCTTTTTGCATTTTTTTATAAATAAGCCAGCCTATCTGTAATTGCTGTAGTAAAATCATGTGTATCAGGATTTAACAGATTTGTCTTTTATTATAAATGTCTGAGTTTCGTGATCTTTAAATTGCAAATAAACGTATATATCAAATTCAGATACCATTATATGAATATCAGTGGGGGGGGGGGCTAAAGTTCATGACATGATCAATGTACATTGGCAGAGCTGTCGGTAGGTCCCAATATATGAATATCAGTGGGGGGGGGGCTAAAGTTCATGACATGATCAATGTGCATTGGCAGAGCTGTCTGCAGGAATGCCAGTGGGATCTGGGTGTGTGGGGGGGGGGGTTGAGGTCAGAATTTGTACTGATATGATGATGTGAGGGCCTAGTAGAGGAAAAGAGGGTGGTGCTCCATTCCCCATTATACAAGCAACAACAAGGGTGCAAAAGGTGTTTGCTTCCTTTTTGGCATCAGTGTAAACTTTACACAATGTGGCCTCTGGGTTGTTAACCAACTGGAGGGTTAAAGAGCTGGTCACATAATCGAACATGCCCTGGACCTAATGATCACGCATAACAATGGGGCGAGACATCTGTTAATGCCTTCTTATTAGTATGTCCGATCAATCATGCATCGCTCTCCATCTCTCCAACATGCTAATACTGTCCTGATCACAAAACAAGCGCTTGCCAGCAGAGCAGTTTCTAGCCAATGTGGCGCCAAGGGCAAACAACAGATATCCCCACCCGCCCACATGCGTTTGTGGCTCACCCCTTAACACAAGCAAGAGAAATCTTAATTTGGAAAGTGCTGAGTGGCAAATGTGCATCAATACACATCCGTCATGTGTTGTTATTGCCTCCTTTTGTATGTTTCTGGCTTTTTGGTCTACTGAACAAATGGATAGTCTCTGTGCACATTAGCTGCAATTGCTTGCCGGTGTTGGCAGTCTAATGAAGAGTGCTAGATGTCCAAGACATGGCAGAATAGGGTGTGCTTAGCTCCACTTTTTGTGTTTTTTTGTGTTTTTTGTTCAATATGATAAATGTGTGTTATCACTTTGTAGCGGTGTAAGCCTTATTCCTGATCTTTAGTAATGGCGTAACCTTTATTGGCATTTAGTACCCGGCGAGAGTCAAGCAGTATGCAACACGCATTCTGATTGGCCCTCGCCGGGTCCGTACCCGGCCGAGAATCCTTTGATTCTCAGCCGGGATTCCAGCCGCCTTGTCCTTGGCGGGGGGCGTGGCAGCCCCTCAGCCAGTGAGGAGGCTGGAAGCGGGGCCATTCCCGCTCCGAGCCTCTCCGCGGCTGAGAGGCTGCCTTCGCCCCACGCCGGGGACTCAGGTAAGGCTTTTTTTTTTATTACTTTTCCTCCCTCCTCCCGCCCACTTACCTTCTTGCTCCTACGTCCCCGGCGGGGGACGATGGCAGCCTCCAGCTGTGTGGAGACTCTGAGCGGGGCCATCCCCGCTCCGCGCCTCCACACACCTGGAGGCTTCCCTCGTCCCTCGCTGGGGACGCAGGTATGTTTTTTTTTTTTTTTAATTTTTTTTGTTTACTTTTTTCCCTATCCCACTCTCATCCTCCCAACCACTCTTACCTTCGTTCTGATCCTTTTTAGGGAGCGGACGCGCTGAGAACACTTGTGTTCCCAGCGCGTCCTCTCCCGATGGCCGCCATGGAAAAGGGAAAATGGACTCTGTTTTCCCTTTACCGGCGGCCATTTTCTTGGTCGTTTCTTTTTTTTTTTCTGTCCCGAAACGCTGCAGCGTTTCGGGACAGAAAAAATGCTTTTAGTGCCCCGGTCACGCACATAATGCAGGCCGGGGTACTAATAGCAATATGACCCTCGGGGCGGGGGCATTACCGACTCAGGTAATGCCCGGGGCCTTCGTTAATAATAACTATGGGGCCCGGTGCATTACCTGAGTCGGTAATGCCCCCGCCGCTCGGGTCATATTGCTTAATTGTTGTTTAGTTTAACTGAATGTTATCTAATAATGCACTCCTGATGCATGCCTGACAGCTTAGCTGAGCAGGATCTACTAATGCCATTGGTTAACTCGGTTTAGAGTCTAATGCTTGTTGGAAGGATTTTATTAGTAAGAATAAGTGAACAGAAGGCACTCAATAAATGAAAATATCAATGATAAAGTTCATCTTGCACATTGGTGTCTATACCAGGAAAATGATATCTTTAGTGGGCCATTTGAGGGCTGATGTGGCATATATTGGCAGCACCTGGACATGTGGGGTTATGCATTTGATATGGTGACTATGCAAAGCTTGTGCTGACATTAGAGGCTGGCGTTGGCCCATGATGGCAGCTATTGCGAAGGCACACGTTACTTATTGGTGACTTACTACACAATGTTAAGACATTACTGGGGAGTTCAAGACCGCAATTTGCATTGTGATGGCACCTGCACCGGTGGGTTTATGCCATAGCCTATGGTGGCATTCATTAGGGAGTTTTATGCTGTACTTTACCCCCATCTGACAAATCCTATTGACCTTGTAATTGCTTGTTTTGTTAATGCTGTGCACGACTCCAGTATCCACACGTGCATAAAGCAGGGCCAGGTTTGGTTATAAGCATGCTGTTAACCATGCTGCCCAGAGACGGGCAACACACCATGTAAACTACTTGTAAGCGTACACGTAAGCAAACTGAACAGGGGTCTGCAGCCTGTGGCTCGCCAGATGCTTTAGACTGCAATTCCCATGAGCCTTCACCATTCACTATGCTGGTTAGAGCTAATGGGATTTGAAGTCCAGAGCTGATGGGATTTTGTAGTCAAAGAGATCCGGACAGCCAAAGGTTGCAGAACCCTGAATTAGAAACATTACTTTCACCTTTTGATTATTAGCAGGGGATTTGGATGATCGCAGCAGCACTCCACCGTGGTGTGTCGTGGCCTCGCGGGCACTGCCACGCACTCTGCCCCCGTACTTGAGCATTAAGGCTGGGTACTGCCCAGTCGCAATTAAAGCACAAGAGCCCTCTTCTAAAGCTATATACCGAAGCATCTTGGGTCATCAGGGCTCTTCCGCTAGCAATCGTCACACTCTCTAGAAACACATGTCTGCTCACATTGGCAAATGCCATGACGCCACCACAAGCCCACAAGATTTACGGCAATTAAACCCATCAGAAAAGTCCAACTTTTTCACGATGTCACTGTAAGGACGAGTTAGGCAAAATACTTACGGTTACATCAGCCGAGACAATTCACCTTCTTCACAAAGAAATCGCATTGTTTCTCAGCTCATAAATGTGCCTTTGTAATATTTAATGAACCAAGATCATGGCTCTGAAGAAAGAAAACGGGTCTGAAATAGCAATGCCATTAATCAGCCACTTTATTACGCCTCCTGAAAACTAGCAGACACGCTTTATCAATGTGTGTGTGTTTTGACTGCATTTTTGTATTCCCAGAGGTGGGTCATGCCGTAAAAATGGGAGAGGTGAAGGAACAGCGAATGGAGAGGGAGAGGATGAGGCGTAGACCAGCAGCGCCAATCGGAGCCATCTTGCAGACAATTACACCTTTTTGTTCCTGTGAGCTGCTGAGCCTGTGCCTCACGGTGAACAGCTTAAGTTCCTTGTGTGTTCATTAGTACCTCTTCAATCCCACCCAGCAGGGGTGTTACTAGGTCTGGAAAAGATCCGGAGCTACGCTAATGTCGGGACTGCCTGGATTTGGGGCTAGCTACCCTTTTGGCTGTAGCCCCCGAGCTTCTATCCGGGGCTACAACCAAAAGACCCGGGACTATAGCGTCCTCAGCACCCCCCCTAGCAACACCTCTGCCACCCAGGCCCCACCAGACATTTCAGCCAGCATGCTGCCCGCTTTCCGTAATCGCTGGACAGCAATGGCGCATGTGTTTATGAAGCGCCTGTCTCCGTGGCGCCAGGGAGCAGATTGACTCGTGCCTCTTTTGTGCCCCTCCCCCTGTTCCTCCCTGTGCAACCACCCCCCTGGCCCGCCCCTGGAAACAGCACTGCTTGCCAGAGCTCACTGCAAAAGCCTAAGCAGGGTTGATTTTCAAATGCCAATCGCAATATTTTACAAGCAACAATCTCACAGGCTCTTCCGGAAGGCCCACCAACTCAACAAAACCAATACTGTTGAGTATAAAAAATGAAAAACAGAAACCAGAGACGGGATCAACCAAGAGATGGTTTTATGGAGAGTTTGTGTTCCCAGGGACTATATTGATCTTGGGGGGCAGGGGGAGCGTTACTTATTGTGTGCACTGCCACATCAATAATGAGTTTAATAATACATGAACTGTGAATAAATCAGTGGAAATCTTCACCTGCAGGGGATGTGGAGTTCGGGTTTATGATGTTCCTTTTCAAGAAACGCAGGGATTCGTGAATTGAATAGCAAGGGGGTGATCCGTCTTCGTACACGCCACGATCATAGTGATTATGTAGCCACGTGAGTTGGGCTGGCTTGGTCCTCGCACCTGACATGGGAGTGTGACAAGGTTCACTGCTATGGAACCGTTAATATGCAGTGATAACTGCATGCTGTCCAAGTAAGGGCGCGTCCGTGTATCAGACAGATACTGCGGGTCCTTTTCTTAATACAAAATGAATCGGAAAAAATATCTGTTATTCCGGATGCCGCAATGTACCGTTGATGTATGTTTTCAGTGTTGATGACGAAGACATCAACAACACAAAAAACGGTGCCAAATTACCATTTCAGCAGTGCTGGAAAACGTGGTAGTAGTTCTGTTGCCTAATAGAAAACAGATCCCAGAAAGCTACCCTAGTTGTCGCACGCATCACTAGAGAAAATCATAGACACAAAAAGTGGAATTACGATCTTTGTAAATCCATGTAAAGAATGGTAGAGGGCCATTAGTAGTATAAAGTCCTTAGTTTATTTTACAAATCAAAAGGTTAAAGCCGTAGACAACTATGACATAGAATCATATATAACAAAGAGTAACTTAAAAAGTGGACAACATAGATCCTATTAATCCTTCAACAATTTCATTCTTGCTGTTCCAATCGCTCATATTTTGAACACAAGTATTGTTAGTAACCAATAATGAGTGACTTTTACAATCAATCAATGACAACCAATATATGACGAGAAAGCCCTCCCATCAGAGTATCGACAGCTTAGTCTGTTACTAGCCTTGTTATTCTGATTACAACCATTTCAGATTAGTCAATACTTGGGTTATAATTCAAGGCTGTCTTCAGGACACAATCTCTTGCTTGGATGAGCGTTTTACACTCTAGGGATTCTTAGGTGTTATACACTGGACAAACACATCTACAAATAAACAGATAAAACAATATTTAAAAAACTAACCCACATATCATATTCATAATTTTTCACTTTGTGCCCAATACATCCTTCTAGTATTTCAAAGTGTTCGTGCACAACACATCAATTCATGATTAATTAAATTCACTTATTTTTGATTTAGTGCCTTTCAAACACTGTTCTTTTGCATTTGATTTCGTACATGCAATTATTGTCAGCCTCCATGTGTCATGTGCCAGGCTGACATTCATGATATGTCTAACTCACATATGCCATCAATAGTTAATATATCTGTACATCATCTTATCCCAATAACCTTTGTCTCTACTTCATGCGGCAAGGAGAAACATTTGCCTATGTCACAAGGTTATCTGTTCGGCAAGTGCTAATCAGGACTTAAATTGCACCATCATTATTTCAGTCTTATAGTCTACCGTGTTCTACTTCTTATGCTAGTGGGCAGATTCTGACACCCGGTCATCTGAAAAAGGGGGATTTTACTTTGTCAGTATTTCTAAGGATGCCACCCAGAGGTTGTTAGTCATGCTGTTGCCACCACTCTTTTGGTGTTCACAGAATTATCGCCCCTTTTGCTGCACTGCCAAATTCAATTTGACCTTAACATGGAGGATGCGGGAGGTAAATTCTTTACTTTAAGGCCAAAAATCGTCAGACTCCAGCGATCAGGGATTTACAGTGCCACACCAACACTGGGATTGAGTTGCAGTGACGGGAAACCATTTTGACAGTAACAGTAAATGAGTTTGGTGGTAAATCAGCAGATTTACCTCAGATTTACTGCCACACTCATAATGAGGCCCACTGACTGAAGCAGATGCTGGCGGCGTAGTACATAAAAGGTAAGTTTACATTTTGTAATTAGGAATGAGCCCTTATGACCCTCTTCTGGGAATCGATGGTGCTAAAGCCTGTGCGGGCTGCTGTTGAGAAGGTAGCCACGGGAATGATGGCGAGGAGCAGGGTTGGGCATCACTCATGCTGCTCGTAATATGGGCTTCTACTAGTAAAAACAGGGTCCATTCAAAGCATCTGATTGGCCCCGTCCCCTTAACGGATGGGCGGTCCCTAAATACCTGAGGCTCTGATGCAAAGGGTGAGTTATGAAGTGCGGTGCTCCACAGAGGGCTGCCTTCCAGGTTGGTTTGTTGGTAACATCAGCCTGAATACAAAATGTGTCGGGATCACACTGGTTAGTTCTAGGATGATGGAATGTGACTTGAAGACCACATGTTGCAGGGGAAGCTGGAAACATAAACCGGGGACAAGGACAGGACAGAATTACCTAGGAACGGGATGGGGAGGAAGTGCTGAAGTAAGGATGAAGGGGTGACGGAAAAGTGCTGTACAGTTGTCCATGGAGTGTAGGAAGAGAGGAAAACGGGGTGATACAGTAGAGTAGAGTGCTAGGAAATAAGTTCTTCACAAAGAAGGAGAGCTTTAAGGTTGGATTTAAAGCAAATGTTTAAAAGCAGAATGGCCATTTAAGTATTATAGTCGTGAACTGATGCAATTTAAATGTAGCATTATCTGTGCATGTTATGCTTTGCTTCTGGAATGTATACTGGGCACTTCTGCTATTGGCACGGTCGTCAGGTATCCTAGAGGATCTGAAAGAGGGGGCAGGTTATGTTGCAAATACGAACACAGTTCAAGGTCATAAACTAGGCTTCAACAATCTCCCCATACCCTACTCTCGCCCCAATCATCTCCCTAGCAATAATCACAATAGGCACTCAATGGGCCTCATTACGACCCTTGCGGTCCTGTAATGAAGGGTGACGGTACCGGACCGCCACCCTTCATTACAGGAGCCCTGATTACGAGGTTCCCTTTGCGGGACCTGGAACAGACATCTGGTAAAACCAGACGTCCTTTCCGGGTCCAGTGAGGGGAAGAGGGAGGTAATAATGGGCCATTTGTAATGTGCCCATTATTACCTCCCTCCCCATTCCCATTGAGCCCTATGGGGGCTCAAATGGGAATGGGGAATGGTTCCTTCAAGGAGGAATTACCGGGTCCTCCAATGTTGGAATGGCCCGGTTATTCCTCATTCAAGGAACTCGGTAATGGAGCCCGTTTTGGAGGAAGCCATGGTGCTAATAGCACCATGGGTACCTCCAAACGCGTAATGAAGCCCAATATCTCCCCACCATAATAATGACAGAAAAAGAACTGATGACACCCACTTTTAAGCCTTCTAAACCTATCCCAAGATTGGATCACATTAACATTGTAACTCACAAAATATTTTTTTGAGGAGTTGCATGATTGTGGAAATGGATTACTCTAGTCTTGTAAACAAGGATACAATTGGCTCATCAGTAAGGAAAGACATCTGCTATAACAACTCCGTACATTCTAGCACGGGCCAAACACCTTTTTACACCTTGTAAGGCAGACATCCACGTACATCAGAACTTGACCTTCCTGCCAGCTTGGAAATGCCTGCAGTAAAGACTCTTCATACAATCATCACTCAGGCGTTCAGAAAGACGAAGGAACATCTTATTCATGCTAAAGAAAAACAAAAGCACTTTGCCGACCAGCATCGGAAAAAGGCCCCAGATTATCAAGTAGGAGACCAGGTTTGGTTAGCTGCCAAATACGTACCCATCAAAGGGACCCGGACCTTCCATCCTCGATATTTGGGACCCTATACCATCAAGGCAATTATCAACCCAGCAGACGTCAAATTGGACTTACCACCTAATCTACAAATCCATCCGGTATTCCATGTGTCCCTCTTAAAAACCAATGCAACCCGGTACACGAATCAAGACACCACCTCAACCTATACTAATAGATGGAGAACCAGAATTCGAAGTCAAGGGCATCCTGGACTCTAAGTACTCTAGAGCCAAGTTGTACTATCTCATCGACTGCAAGGGTTTGGGCCTCAAGATAGATCCTGGGAACCCAGTGAGAACATCCATGCACCACATCTGATCAAGAAGTTTCATCAGAACTTCCCAACTAAACCTGGACCAGTCAGGAGACACACCTTGGGAGGGGCCTTGGTGGAGAGTGCTGTCACGACCCTCAGCCCTGATTCCCACCGGCAAGCCCATTGGCCAGGTGGAATCAGGGCTCGGATCACTAATAAGGCCTGGCATCCAATTCTCAGGCCCTCTTGGGGCCAGTCCTGGCGCCATTGGCGCCAGGCTCATCAGTAAGGAAAGACATCTGCTTGAGGAAATACTTTATTTAGGCTTTCAGCCAACATGGAGGCATCCACATAGCTTGGTTCCTAGAATTCTAGTGTTTTGGGTGTGGTGGCCTAGGGACTACTTTAGCTGGACTACTTTACAGTGGCTATTTAAACCACACCCGAACAAGACAACACGCTTCGCGTTACTTTGCTTCTAGCAACATGACGCTCACCGTGTCCCGCTTTCTCACGAGCCTGGTGAATTCCGGACCTGCAGAAAAAACCAAGAACATCGTTAGCAGCAGAATCTTACCTGCATTCATCATCCTTCACTGCTTGCAGCTCCTAGGAAGCTCTGTTGGTGGAGTTCACCACCCGGATCAAAGGACCTGAGAAAAGGAGAAAGACAACATTAAAGGAGGTAGTGGAGACATTACAGCCGCAAAGCGCTCAAAGACTTACCTGGTTGGTTGCTTTTCGGCTGGCATAGCTCCGGAACTCCATCTGGGCTGAGAACTCACAGCGACCTACAAAAAGGGAAACGCACAGGTCAGTGAGGACAAGACATCGCTGTGCTATGCAAAGCGCCTCCTTACCGCATCATAGCGCTATAGTGCGCCATCATCTCCCGTTGAGAACCAGTATATCCAGTTCTCCAAGCGGACACTCCACGCTCCTAGGGAGAACAGAGAAAAGGCATGCAAGAATTACGACGCCATCAATCGCAATAAGACCTACCTGAAAGACACTACAAGGGCTGCAGTCAGTGAAGTAACTGGACTGCCCGTGCCCACAAAAGACAATGCGCCCCTGCCCAGAGAGCAGGACGGAGAGCCCACCGATTCCGACAACCAGGTGAGAAGAGAACCTGGAGGGGCTGGAAACACAAGGGAGGTGGGGGAAAATTTACCTTGGTCGCCCAGTCCTAATATAGTCTTCATTTCCAGGCGGAATCCCATCGACACCGAGACCACACCAGGGAATCATTGGGAAGGGCACCAACGACCAACTGGCTGGGTTGCGTCCCCGTGGATACCAGGTGAGTGTACGTAACAGTATGTGAGGGAAATCATGGAGTGCTGTAGAAAGGAAAAGGAAGGCTATTTAGAAGAGTGTTCCAGTAATATAGTAATATATATACAACTGAATTGTTTGCTGTACCGTGTGTCAAGTACCATGGAAAAAACAGCTTACCTGTGCGGAGGGAATTCCACCAGGCACTTTTTTTGGGAAAACGTCTCGGGTGAATTATCCCGACAGTGTTCCTGCATCGAAAAATAAGAGGGGACCAACTAAATAAATTCTCCTCTGGGGAACGGTTGGAAGCAGGCACAAACGGTAGCAGCTGCGCTTAAATGTGCTGGTAATGGTGGTAGAGAGCTTACCTCTCATGTGAAGACGATATGCAGGGATCTGAAGTCTGCGATGTCTATGCGAGATTCCCAGTCCTGAAAGAGGACCGTATGTTAGTGCATCAGTCACCTAGTGCGCCCTCGTGGCTTGTGTGAGAATGGTAGCAATATTGAGGGCATACCTAATAATGGATCTCGCTCGCTACGCTCGCGGGTCGGTGCATGCAAAGTACTGCAGGGCAATGCACGGAATGCTGAGTCACTCCCAGGTGAGAAAACAGGAAGTTTGGGGTAACTAACGCCGTTGCTAGGGCGTGGGTCTTTATATACGAGCGGCCATATTGGAGTGTGTGTAAATATCACACTCGGCCGTACGAAAGGTATTGGAGCCCACAGGCGATCTAAATATACAAAATAATATTGATGGATGCCGTATAACTTTAATGTCAATAATGTGAACATTTGAAAACCATACTTTTATATATGTGTGCACATTTCTGGTTCCTATTAATTTTTTCAAATCATATACACTTTAAAATACAATTTTAATTGTAATGTTAATGTTTGTTTATGAAAAAAAAAACATTTTGGCCAAGAACGAACCTAACAATATTATTAGGCCTTATGCCAAAAGTAGCATCATTACTTTTGGGGCAAGTTTAGGTCGACAACAAACCATAACCTAAATTATGGCCTTAACACAAGAACAGAATCATTAGTTTTAGGAAATTGTGAGGATAACAACAAAAGTAACCTAAATATAGTTCCTAATCCAAGAATAAATTCATGAGTTTTGGCCGACACGGTTTTATTCAAATAAGAGCTTCTTAATGGCCATACCACATGATGCTGTGCTTTCAATGTCATGTTATTCTAAATCTGTTGAAAAGGGTTACAGATGCGGATACAAATGAAACATTTTCATAAAAAGAAAAAAAACATATTTTGTGACATTGTGAAATGAACACATCAAAAGAAATTGAAAAGAAAAAGGGTGAAGAAACAAGAGGATCAACCACATGCAACATGTTATATCAGATAATAAAAGAAACATAAATAGATAAAGTTACTTATATTTGTGATGTACAACTTTCAATAAAAGAAATAGTATGCATGTTTATTTATAAAATGCAATACTAATTTTGGGATTCAAATTAAGTTTGGAGTGAATCGATCCAATGCGGTATTGAAGTATTAATTGGTGACCTTTGCTTGATTCTCTGATGGTGCTAGATGATGTAGGATAACATCCATGTGATGAATGTTGGTTAACATATGGTGCTAAGAACAATCAGCTCACCAATATGTGTACTTCATTACATAACCCCGGCTTCAAAAATGAGCAATTAATTCAAATAGTAGGCCTCCTGTGACATTTCAATCATGCCATGTTGACAGGACATTTGAGAATGTTCCACTTCTTGTTGTTCACCTAATTAGGATGACACATGTGCTCTGTAAAGATATTATAAAATTACTCTGTCACATGAAATCTAAATGTTGGAATGAGCCAAATATGTATGTGCTTATTGGTAGTGCCTTGGTAAGTAAATAACTTAAAAGCGGGGATTAGCATACACCAGAGGAATAATGAAACTTAAATAAGTGAGTCCCTTATTAAGAATCCTGTTACGGATTCATAGATAAATGCATGTTAGGTGAGTACGAATAAATCTGCGTATTTGAGAAGAAAATACATTGTAAAGAAGTGTGGACAAAATGATCTAGAAATTTTATAAAGCTGTATTCCTTTTTTGTAAATGCCATTGGAAATTCAATTTAATTGATCTGGTGGATAGGTTTTTTAATTGTTCTCTTTAATAATATGTACCTATTGACTCGAGTTGATTTATGATGTGAAAATTTTGTGGAGGTGTTGGGTACTTATTTTTATTATTATAAAATTGTGAGCTGTCTAATGAACTACTTACTGTTAATGAACCTGGAATAACACGTCCGCTATTGTCCCGATCAGTCTGTAAACCGCAGGATATGTCTGTTGGAATAGCCACTTATTTTGTGCGGCGCTATATTGAAAATGCGCAATGTAATGATGTATGGCATGTAGTTGCATCTTGTATTTGGAACCATACTTGTCTGTGCTAGTTTATGATGATAATGCAAAACATTGTGATGTTACCTGTATTTTTAAAATGGCTTGATGTAGTTTTCTATGAATTCTTATTACGGAACTATGTCAATTATCAATCCTTACTTTCACATTTAAATGTCTCAATTGTGGCACTGCATACGTGTTTATCTATTTATTGTTAGTTATTCATTTCAAGCTCAATAGTGGTGATTCCTAAATGTGAACTGTCGGCAAACACCTAGGTCGATAGAGACTGTGATACAATTGCTTAACAAAGCTTTAGCAAATTCATCTGTTGTTAAACACTTGCATTTAATACAGTAAGTTTCACTGGAAGGAAAAGCAATGGGTGCATGAGCACATGAAAACGCACACGGTTCATGATCAATGTTTAATCCATTCTTCATGTGGTCTGCATAAGATATATTGGGCTTCATTTGGAGTGTTGAGGTAAGGCAACAATGGCGCTGGTGGTGCTACCGGCGCCGTTGTTACCTCGCTGCAACATTTCAAGTATGCTTGCGGGTGCTGCTCTGGAACGCTTGGTCAGACCAGGCGTGCAGAGTGGCACCCGCAAGCATTACCGGATGGCAGCAAGTTGTTGCCATCCTCCCCATTACCATTGAGCCCTATAGGGGCTCAAATGGGAATGGGGACGTACCGGGTCTGGGTCCCGCGAAAGGGATTTACCAGGCCCTCCAAGGTCGGAATGGCCCGGTAAGTCCCCTTGTGTGGGACCCAGACACAGTTTGGTGATAGCCATGCACCTATTAAGGGCATGGCAACCTCCAAACTCGTAATGAGGCCCATTGTTTCTGTATTACCACCTTGGAAGTCTTGCTGAACATCTTAGATGCCAATGAATCTTATCAAATCCAACGTGGCTTCAGAATGTTCTTCTTGGCAATGAGTCACTTGGGTGACTATTGTCATGCTTTCTGATGGCTCACAAATGTTCTCCAATGCGTGCTCTAAGGTCTCTCTCTGCACTTTCTCTGCCATTGTCAATCACACAAATCACGTAACCACGCCTGCAGTAAATTAATGACGTCAAGCCATTGTAAAAATACAGGCAACATCATAAGCAATGTTTGCATTATCATCATAAACTGGCACGCAAAGATGCAGCTACATGGAGTACGTCATTACGTCATAACATTGCATTTTTCAATATGGCGCATAGCTATTCCAACAGACCTTTCCTGCGGGTTTACAGACTGATCGGGACAATAGCGAACTTGTTATTCCAGGTTCATTAACAGTAAGTAGTTCATTAGACAGCAATTTTACAATAAAAAAGTTAAGCACGCAACAGGATCACAATACTTTAACATCATAAATCAACTCGAGCCAATAGGTACAACTCATTAAAAGAAAAAAAATTAAAAACCTATTCACCAGATCAATTAAGTTGAATTTCCAATGACATCTACAAAAAAGTAATACAGATTTTAAAATTTCAAGATAATGTTGTCCACACTTTAAATAGTTTTGTCTGCTCAAAAATGCATATTTGTGAGCACATTATCATTAATTGTTGATTTGAGCATTTTGTTTTTGGCAAAATCGTACAATTTACAAGTGCAACACATATACAAATATTGGAGCTCTTGACTGAGCCACGTCCGTGCCTTATTAACCTGATTTTTCAGGTGACTGTGGCTGATTTTGTTGTGCTAGGGGGGGGCAACGGGGGGCTTTTCTGGAGTAAACAGGGGTGTTTGTATAAATATTGCGAGATAATAGAATCTGTTGCAAGCAAATGCCAATGTCTCTGTAATCATTTATGCGTTAAGTGATTGCTGGTGCAATATTGAGTAATAGATCTGATTTTATTATGCTTCATAATGTTTCCTCTGAGTGCTGAATTCATGAGTTTATCTAGGTGCTTTTGGGCTGCGTGTTTTCCCGCTCTCTCTGTGCCAATACCTTTGTAACATCTTTGTTTAAATCTATGAATAGTCTCATTTTTCTCTGAAATGTAGTCCGAAGTATAATGACATAGGGCTTCATTACGAGGTTGCCGGTCCGTTAACAACGGTACTGGTATGCTTGCAGGTACCGTTGTTACCGGACCAGCAAACTCCAAGTTGTGCAGCGGGTGCCTTCCATTCCGTCAGGTCTGCCCTGGCGGAATGAAAGGCACCCGCAAGCACAGCATGTCTGTAGTACAGGCACCGCTATGAACGGTGCCGGTGCTACAGGCATCCCCATTCCCATTGAGTCCTATGGGGTTGAAATGGGAATGAGAATTTGCCGGCACCCGCGGAAGGTCAATTTGCAGGTCCGGCGTGGTCGGAATACCCCGGTGATTGCCCATTCGTGGGTGCTGGACTTTCATGCCGGTATTGAGGCTAGCCTTGCCGCTCTTACCGACAAGGCTACCTCCAACCTCGTAATGAACTCTCGTTTAGGAATTTTTGAATTACATGGTTCTGATGACTACGGTTTGCATGTAGTATTGAACCGAACCATGTGGGTCTTCTGTAAAGTTTAGTTGCTATTCACTTGTCAGGGTTCAAAATTGCTGGGCGCTACTTAGCACCCGCATTAGCTGAAGAGAGCCTGGTTAGCTTGAACTCATCAGTTACCAGGCGCTACTTTTGACCAGGCCAACTGGTGCCTAACAAACATACATATGTGATATTAACTCTGCATGTTTGGTAATATGAATAAAGACGAACAAAGAGACACATCTAAGGCTTCTTTAAAGCAGAATGAAACTTACATCATGGATAGTGATTTTGTGTTTGCATCTCATGCGCAAGTTAGATTTCCTGCACTCTGTGTACTAGCTCCTGGTTCTGCTGAAGTACTTCCCGCCTACTCGGTGACGCCCAATTCCCAGGTGCTGCTTTTAGCTCCTGCTTCTCAAATATCATTTTTGACCCTTGCTTGTTCTGGATCAAAATGAGCAAATCAAGGAAAACTATTTCTGTTTTGTTGCTATGGGAAGTTAGATTGAGGCCAAATTCGTTATTGTTTAAGCAAGTGAAAAAAAAAATCCTCTTGCTCTCTTTGCCAAATTAGCCAGAATTCATCTTCGTTTCGTATCCACATTAGTATGTTTTTGTGTGTAATATCTCTTACTCTTTAATGCATGTTCCATTTCAAAGTATCCGATATACAAATTGGGAAATGATGGACCATTGTAGCTAATTTGTTGAAATGGTTATATAGTTGATTTTTGAATAGGCAATAGATTTTTTCCATGGTGAAATGAAGCATTTCCAAAACCATATTGCATTATTAGGAATACATGACTGACTAATTTTCAAGAAAGAATTAAGTTGCTTTCAATGCCAGTGTATGTCGAATTGATGTATAAAGTGCATTTATATCTAGCATAATTAGGAAATATCCATCTACCCACTTCCCATTGCTTAACTCTTGCAGGGCATGAGTGGAATTGCTTGCATAAGAATCCAACTTAATTGTCTGGGGTTGTAGAAATGTTCAATGAATTCTGTCATTGGCTCTGTCAGAGCCCCATTACCATTAACGATGGGACGCATAGAAATACATGGTAGCTGGTCTAGGATAATCAACTTGGAATACCCATCCCTGATCTTCATTGAAAGTGTATAACTGATCCCATTCATTAATCTGGGTCACTAGTTCCCCTTTGATGATTGTTAAAGTCTCGAAGTTGACTGCCAATGGAGGTTTGCCGTCTTGATGTCTCTTCTACTCATTATCGCTATGTTATCTCACTTGTCTGCCTGTTTTATCACAGTGCTTTCATTATTTGACAGGTACTGTAATGATTTGCTTCCTTTCATTGTTATGTTTTTCTCTTTTATTGTTCATTTATAACACCAATTTCTAATCACCGGGTCGGGATTCGAACCTGTGTTGTGCCACGTTGTCTTTCTTCACAAGGCAAACGCATTGCCCCAGAGCTCCACTTCCTCCCCTTTTCTGCTGCTAATTTTAGTTTTTCCCGTAATCATTGCTGATCTGAGGTGTTTGGACACCATTTAAAAAGCGTATGGACATGGTTTTTGGGTGGAAAATGGGGAATTAATTTAGAACTCTGTTTGAAATCCATATTGGTTGGTTTTGCTAATGTCAGTTCTCGTTCCGCCGCTTTTTCTACTGGCGTGATCTCTGTTTCCAATGATGCCAGTAGACTCAGGATTTCTAAGTCTTGGATGGTATAGTCTGTATAGCTGCACTGGAACCGTGATCTATTGCCATGGGTTTCATTATCATGAAACATTTTGGGGTTTAAGTTTACTAGTACAATTATACAAGTGAGTGGCTATGTCCATTGGATCTGCCGTAACAGGTGGCTCAAATGACATACCTTTTTGAGATCACTGCAATCAACGGTGTTAGTTCCTTATTAAATAGATTGCATATTTAATTAAGTTCCAGTAATTGGTTCTGCCACGTCTCTGTGTCAATCTGGATCTGTTTACTACTTCCTTGTCCTTTTTTCTCTTTCTCTGTTTGCCGGCTCCTCTGCCTCTTTTGCCTCTTGGGCTGTATGTGTTATTTCTGTATTGTGTTGCCTGTGTTCTTCCAACCTTACCCTCTTGATGATCTTTATTCTATTGCACTCCTGTGTCATTTCATCTTTGCTAAAAAAAAAATAAAAAAAAACGTTTAGAAGGTGATTGTGAGTGTCTCGTTGGAAATGGCATGTGAAGTGCTTGCCTCGTTCCCACTCTCTGCTTCTCAGCTCAATGGTGTCACTTTCGGGGGTATTGTTTCTACTGTGGTCCTGAGGAAGGATAGCTCAGGGGCAACGCGTTTGTCTTGGAAGCAAGACAAGGCGGTGCAACATAGTTTCAAATCCCGATCCCGTGCTTACAAAACACTCGCTGGTATTAAGCGGGTTATAAATGAACAATAAATAAAAATAACTTTTAGGTTTATCATATTTGGGTTGGAACCTGTAAACTCATCTGTCCTTCTAATCTCTCACATCTGTAAAGTATTTTCTTGCTTTTGTCAGACATCATCCTGGTATTTTTTTTTTTTATGCTGTCCCTAATATTCCAACATTTCTTGTTAACTTCCTTGCAACTCAGTTCTTTTAATTCTAGTTTTAGAGTTTGTGTCTTAGTTTCTATGGCTGCATGTGTTTTGAGGAGTGTGGCACTACCTTCTTCATCATATTTATGGGTGCATTCGTGAGGTTTTCCTCCCACCTGGTGGATACATCCCAGTCTTCATATTCATCAAATACATATAGTCTGAGATATATTGATACTCTGTTTCTAAATAATTAATCATTGCAGATTTCCCCCAATATTTATCAATGTCTTTTATTTCCAATTTTTCCAAACGTTTACATTTTGGGCTTAATGTTTGTTTGTATTGTCAGTATCTTTGAAAGCATAGCAGGTGCTTTGCACGTGCTCATAAAAGGCTGTTAGGTCTTCCTATCTCCAATCCCAACATGTTGTCATATTGGTATGTTCAAATATTAGCTGTGCAACTAGTAGCTAAGTCCTGCCTATTGTCAATTATTCAATGCCTCAAATTGGGGTATAGGATAAGGCGTAGCTGAGTGGAGATGCAACGACAAGATTATTTATCGCTGGCTGCATAGAATACAAAATAACATTTATGTTATCCAGACCTTGGTCTGCTGGAGGAGAGAAGAGGAGCGATGGGGAACATAAGAGGATGGGAAAGCAGAGGAAATGCATGCTAGAAACACAGGGAGGGAGCAATGCAGTGCGGGTAAGAATTGTTTGAGGTAGCAGCTGAGTGTTTCAGTCCGATTAGATGTACCATTAGTTCTGCAAAAGGGAGGAGGCGCATAGGTCCCGAAGTGGTGTGATAACTGGGTTTTGTTTCAAGGGCTGATTTGGACAGTTGTAAGCATTGTGATGTTTGCTGCATTAGGGTCTCCAGTGTCTGCTTGGGAAACCTTTGAGGTTTATTGGTTTATTTGCCCGGGCATATCTATATGTTGTGCAACAGGTCAAGCTCCAGAATTGTGGGACTGCCAAGCTTGAACCAAAATGGCTTAGTCAAGGATAGACTGTGTATAAAGGTGAATGGTGTTGGTACGGGAATGCTTTGGAGGTATTAGGCGCATGTTGAGATTATCACTCGGGCGATATTTGCTCTTTGATTAGGGCTTGAAAGATTCTTTTCATCAAGGTTATGATTAGATATCAATATTCAATGACATTTACATCATGCATGAGTCTTTCTGAAGCAAGGGAGAAACCTGTGGAAGTTGGCTCCTGAGCAAGGAAACTCAGATGGGGCAAAGCTCCCACAACGCACCAAAGGCAGTTGAAGTGGTCGGCAGCACAGAGACAAGTGAGTTTGTTTACAGGGAATGCTCTCAATCCATTCCCTAGTACAAAACCCAACCACTTGCTCTCCTGGAAAGTCCTGACATAGACTTGCTTGAGCAAATGGCTTGTTAACTAAAGCCAGGGGACGCAGTGTGCAAGTGATCCCAAACATGGACACCTGGCCATTATGCCAGCCAGTTTCAAACTGCACTGACCCATGGCATAGAGTCCAGTTTCCTTTCTTCAACTACTACTTCAAACAGGGGTCAAGTTCTAAAAACAAAAGTGGGGGGTCTCATTAACATATGAGATGGGATGTGACATCACCAGAAATTTGCATATCAAGGTGAAATATGCAAGTTTCATTTATTGGTTTTGAATAACCATACAAATTACACAGGACAAACGGGAATTTGCCTTTAATGAAAACAACATACACAAAAAAAAACAAGAGGATATTTTCTTCTGATAGGGTTTGAAAATGCTAAAAAGTGTGCACGTTTCAAACCCCAAGAATCAATGCCAATGTCTTCCGTGGAGAGCGCAGTCCTGAAATGTGACATTTCACCTTTCGTTGTAATTTGTTTTTCACCAGGTTATATGGTCTTCATAAAACCTGTTGAAAAACAACTAACAACTCAAGGTGAAATGTGGTGAAGTGCCCAACCTGTGAACCTGATGACTGCAGTTCAAATCCCCAGGTTGTGTTCAAAATCATAATTTTGAAAAAGACAGTCAAAGTCTTGTTTTACACACAGCCACTAAAATACGCTAGGGGACAGTGCCCGACCTTTGAAAAAAATGGGGGGATGCGATCCACCCATGCGTCTCTTCGACTTGAGCCTTGACTTCAACAATTAAATGTTAGAGTCGACACCATAGGGCTTAATTGTGCGGTAGGTGACCACTTCCTAAGTTAGTGGTCCAAGACAAAGGTGAAGGACTTCTAATGAGAGTGAATGTCACACGGACACGATAGATTCAGATGGTAAGGGCTACAATCTTGGCCTTTTTGTGAGTGAGCTAGTCCATGTTTGCTTGACCAGTGCACATTGTGTACAATCACAAAGGGAAGTTTGCAGGCAGTTACAACCTCCATTCCAAGCTTGCTGATTGGCTAAAGAGCTGAAAGCTGTACGAAAAATAAAGGAGAAGCATGGAATACAAGCTTCTAATGGTGTAAGAGCCTGGATGCCATGCTTTCTGATTATCTGAGAAGAACACATGCTCCAATTGGTATTAGCACATGGATATCATTATTGACTTCCTCTCAGCCAATCAGAATGTTTAGAATGCAGTCAATAGCTACTGGTATTGACTGCATTCTGAACATTCTGTCTTCAAAAGCAGACAGGGAAACAACAATGGAATTTGCAGGTAAAGTTTCCTTCAGCAAGACATTTCCTTATTTAACAGTACCTTTTGTTTGCGACAGAATCCTATTTAACTCACCAAAGAGAAAGCTAAACTTTGTTAAAAGCCTTTCACTTTCTTATAGAGGAAACCGTTTACTTTTACATGACACCTAATAAATGTTCATATTAAATCTGATCCATTGTTATCACGTTTGCATTTAAATTGCTTATATTATGAGTCTGGCTGTTTAAATACTACAAAACAAAACTACATTTAATTTACTCACTCAGTTTGTCTATTTAATTTATTCACTATTAATGTATGTTTGTGACTTTACCACTAAATTTCAAAACAGGTATTGCTACCACCACAATGTGCTAACAGCCTTATAGACCTCGCGAGAGGTCATTATCGCTTGGGATAATGACCCTTTCCCAATTTAAGGCCTGAGGCGAAGGTGATAGGTCATTATCCCGTGTTACTGATCCCTCCCTGAGTCTAGAAGGCTATAATAGGAATCAAAAGTGTGGCCCTTGAAATCTGGAACCTCGTGCACATGTTTCTACTAACCAAATGTTGTCTGTAACACAGAGCCTTAAAGTGGATGCATGACACTATGAAAAGCGAATTAAATCACTTAAAACACATTAAAAAAAATAATACAGGAGGGTTAACAAAAATACCAACATTAAGACTCCCTAACTGCATTATCTCCATCCTAGATTGCATAGGCAAAATCTTTAAACTAAAAGAAATATTGGACGCTGTAGACCAAATGTTGCTTGGAATTTAAATTAGAATCCTGCTATACTTGCAAAGTGTAAATTACTGAACAACAATATCGTAGGAACACAATTAAATCCACAAGATAATCATAACATGCCTTGTTTGTCCACTGAAATGTATAGAATGCGAACACTAGAGAGACTCATATTCAAAATGCAAAGTATCTCAGTCAACAGGTGGAGTTCACCATGTTGCTAAAGCTTCTCCGGAGTTTGCCAGGGAGAAGAAGGGAACATATAATAATACTGGTGACGTCAGTGGTAGGCGGGAGACTTTACGCCTGGTTTGTTATATTGTGGGATGTACAGTAAGCAGCTGCTTATCCAGCGTGAGGAAAATGGTTAACACAAAGTTTAGCATTGGTCTCCCTTTTGTTGACGTTGCCCAAAACTTAGCAATGAGCTAACATTCTAAAGATGCCTTTACACATGGAGAAGCAGACACCCCAAAAGTTAAGGAACATTTAAAAAATATATATTTTTTCGGGATCAGCTCTAATGGCACACAACAAGTTCTCACCAGCGCTATCGAGGGTCTCATTCTTGATGTTGGAAAACTGCAGCCAATGACACATAACACGGTTGTTTTTCTATTTCCTTTGCATTGCAAATGGTAGATTAATGGTTCATTTTGCAATGAGACCCAGAAGAGGCACCCTGGTGATTGAAACATGTTTCAGGTGGTTGTATTGTGGGACTCTGAATACATTGTAATTGAAAGCAATAGCTTCCAACACAGCCCTGATGCAGTGTCTCTCACAGGTGAAGTCTTTGTATACGAAAAGTATATTACAAAAACAGATTCTAAAACCGAGGCCCATGTAAATATATATCACACACAGAGGTAATGTGTTTTCTCACATAGGTGATGTGGAATGACACAAAGGGGTGGACACATAGTAGAGTAAGGTTTCAGTCACAATTGAGGTAGTCTCCATACTCCCCCCAAAACTCTTGAGGTGAAGCGGGCAGTGTAAGAAACAGTATGGGGGAGTCCCAAGTGGAAGAGTAAATGGGGGCTGGGATAGTTTACTTCCTGTATGAGGAAATGTTATGCCCGGACGTCTCTGTGTTTAGCCACAGAAAGAGAAGATAATCATTCCCCTGATGAGAGCATTGTCCGTCGAAACTCGTAGGGATTCATGGTGATCTACCCCACATACACATTTATCAATCTATGGGTCATGTAATAAAAGTTAACGAGAAAGATTACTGAAATGTGTGGGATCGTTATTTGGGAAAAGTAGCATTGCTTTCCGTTTGGGAGTGCTGACCTTTCTACCCTGAGTTTCAGGGCGGACTACTGTTCTACCTCCTGTCTGCGGTTTGGAACTGAGAGCCTCATTTCATGTTTCCATTACACAAATATTCTCATCTTTGATAGCTCACAAGGCATCAGTTCTGACATGGGAAGTTCTCCTATATTTATCTATCATACAATTAATATTCCAAAGTCTTGAAGAGATGTATATGATTTTTAATCTCTGGTAGTATCTTGCATAAAAACAGCCAACAAGGGTTTCGACAATGTGTCTTTCTCAAGGCTGTGCGTACATATATTCCAACCAAACTGTACAGTGATGGGCATAATGATTCACATTAGTGAGTTCATACATGTGATTGTACAATAAAAGTAAAAGAGACAGTAATATATAAGAAATACAAAAAATACATAACATAATATCAAATGAGTGCAAATTGTTGGTACATAACCCAAAAAGGCAAGATCCCGGGAGAAAGAGAAGGAATATGTGGATATGGAAAAGTTGTTAGTCATTCAATTTCATACATTTGGATTTAATTATTTAACCTTTAAGTCCCATGTGCAGTGGGTTGTTTCTGTCAGTGCTCCTCCAAGAGTGCTGGTAGTTGTGCTACATGTGTGAGTAGTGTGCCCAGGGTGGGTTGTGCTACCACTAACCATGTTCATTCTATTTCATGATAACAGAGGGAATTAACCCACTCTAGATCACATTCACTATGAAGGTGCAACTACAGTGGTTGTTGGATGTGGTAATTGTGATGAGTCTGGAAAGATTGATAACTCACCAAATATGTTCCTTTGAGTATCCTGCAAACCAAATAGACAAGGATATATGTGTATATGTGCATATGGCATTACACCATGGCAATTCGTTTGTATAAGCACAGATCTCTTGTGGTCAGCAATATTGGCCACCTGAACCCCTCCTACTTTTGTAGGTTGACTCGATTCACTCGTTAAAGTGACAATCATTTTTGTTGAAGATCAAATCGTCTCCCTTGTTGGAATCTATTGTGGAAATGCATTAAGTTAGACGTTGCCTAAGGTCTTGAATATGTACTTTCCCCTCTACTAGTTTGCGGCTAACCACTCTGTGTACTTACTATTCAATCGATGAGGTGTCCTGTAAGGATTCCCCTTCACGATACACCCCACATGCTGGTAAGACACCGCCGCCATCTGCAATGTTGTTTCTTTTCCCGCTTCTGCGCGTAAACGTGATGCGGTCATCACGTTTTGGAGCACCTGGTTGGTTGGGAAATGTAGCCCTGGCTAAGATAACGCTTTCTCCATTATATTAATGTGTCGTACTTGTACAGTTAATAATCCTTGTCTCCCAATGCTAGTGTTGGTCCAGTAAATAATTGCCAAATTCTTTTTGCATGTTATAATATTATTGCTCAAACCGTTGAGCACAGGTATTGGTGTTGCAGAACTCAGCCCGGCGTCCACTCATGTCTTAACAATCAATGTCCAAACTTCAATGAGGTAAAATGATTATAATACCTGGTAAGCATTAATTACTTGAAAATGCAAAGACTAGTGCATATCAACTATACTGTTGAATAGATTCAACCAAACCTCATTCTAAATAGGTTCTGTGATTGATATTGTAAGACAATGCTCCTCCTAGTTAAACGACTGTTTATTTGACTCCAGTTGTTTGTTTAAAGTATATGTAGCTAAGGCCTGTGGAGGGTGCAGTGTATGTATTGATGGTGATAATACATGTTCATCAATATACAGTTTGTTACTAACTGAGAATGTATGCATCAAGACCTATGTCAAGTATAGTGGAGAAAGTTACTGTCTGAAATGCTCGTAATGAACTTGCCTTTCTACAAGAACACATACATTTCATGTTCCTTGTGCACCCCCTCTGTTGTACATCTAAAGAGACAGATGCATCTAGACTCCATCTGACGGAGTTTCAATGTAAACTCACCTCCCCGTTTGTTGCATTTAGCTTTCATTAGCCCAATAAATCTAATGTCCTGTCCATTATCCATTTGGTGCTTTTGTGCCAATGTAAAGCTAATGGCATTTTGGGATCCTGGATGCCAAGATTGGCTATATGTTCCCGAATACGTGTGCGAAGTTGTCTGATGGTACTACCTATGTACAACTTGTTGCATATGCAGATAATCGCGTCCACCACATGTGTTGTTTTGCAATTTATAAAGTCCTTAATATGAATTTCAGTTCCGTCTCTGTACCTAAAGTTGTGGCAGACAGTGTGTGAAAATCTGTGGAAGCAATTTTTTTTGTCAGCCAATCTGAGCCAGTCACCACATTATTTGTGTCTAGAAAGGAGGGACATAGTTTGTTTATCAATATTGGTGCTCTGGTATACACACATTGTGGTCCCCTGTCAATGCATGGTGAGATGTCTTTGTCTATGTGAAGTAAATGCCAGTGTTTCTGCATGATCTTGTATAATGTCTGACAGTCATGAGAGTATTGTGTGATTATGTTAATGCGACTACTGTAGTCTTCAGTCTTAGAACCACAGGCCTTCGATGCACATACTATCATCTTCGATCTGTTGATCATTTTAATTTTGTTCTCTATAGTTCTCTCTAGTTTAATTTTGTCCTCTAAACCACGCTCCATGCCTAAAATATAACCATTTTTTTAGACCTTGAGGAACTTTTCTTGTGAAGATATCTTCTGTTTGTATCTGCGCGACTTATGTTGTTTGTTCTTTGTGATTATCGTACTTTCTTTATATATTTGTAGTTCTTCCTATATTAGCCAATTTTTTGTCACATGGGTGAAGGCCACGGCGGAGACAATGAGTCCCTCAACTGCGTCTGTAAATAATACGGGAAGTATGCTTGTGCCCGCACCCTGCTGCGCCAAGATAGATAAGTAACAAAATTGAAACAGCCGTTGTAGCTCAAGTACAGTTTTATAATAATTCAAGTGCTCCTGCTCCAAGCATCGGGAACCCGACGCTTGGAGCAGGAGCACTTGAATTTTGAGGTGGGATTGAACCCAGGAATTTCCTGACAAGATATAAAAAATTGTACCGTTTAAGGGGAAACCACAACATCATACAAAGGCCTGGATTTGAGAAAGGCGCAACATATACGCCGAAACCCATGTCATCCGCAAGGGGCTGAGAAACAGAATGAACTGAACAAATTAAAACTGTACTTGAGCTACAACGGCTGTTTCAATTTTGTTACTTATCTATCTTGGTGCAGCAGGGTGCGGGCACAAGAATACTTCCCGAAAATATAACCACATCTCTGCCCGCAGAGGATTTTCAAGTGGGCGGAGATGCTTTAACTCCTATGTAAACACCAGACGGAATTCATAGGGATGCAGTGTACTGCCGACCACAATGCCCATACATGGTGGGTGGCAATAGAGTTGGTTTTCTTAGGGGTGTTAAAAGAGACTGCACAGATTTACTTATCTCTTTCATGCCCATACCGAAAAAAAGAAATTGCATTGAGATGATCGTGGGCACATTAGTGTCAGACTGGGGTCCTCTCTGTCCTCCACAGCTCGAAATGAGGTTGTTAGTCAGTGCTCTGTTCCTTGGTACCCTAAAGGTTTTCGATGTACCCCATTTGACAACTCTTTTGTAAATGGTGCATAATTATAAGATATACTTCCATTTCCTTCCTCTTGTCTCAGCCCCTATTTCTGTTTTATTTTTTCATTGTTTCTTCGCCATGACTGGCTGACAAGAAAAGGCGGTAGCGTCAAGAGAACGACTTTCCAGAAAAGGGTATGCAATAGTTTTGCCTCCAGTTTTTTTTTTTTTAATGCAATGCTTTATGAAAAGTGACATCGAAAAATATAGGGGGGGAGGGCAAGAGGATAAAAGGGGTGCAAAGGGGGTTGGGATAGAGGTAAAATAAAAGGAACCCCCCAAATATATGTAAAAGAAATCGATTCGTTTTTTCAATGTCCATTTTTCATAAAAGAATTACATCAAAAACAACCTGCCGGATAAAGGACAGAGAACCCCAACCAAGGCAAGCAGCATTCTATTCTATGACTATTTCCCATCTTGTTCAGAGAGAAATTAAAAACCGGGATTGTTCACCAATTTATGTAAGACTAGTTAACATTATTTTCAAATTGTATTGATGCTTAACTTTCATTTGATACCTTTGTGTACACACATTCTGTTCGTTGAGTGATGGTGCTGTAAGCACGCGAGTGCAGAGAGGTTTGAAGATCTGGTCCAGCTGGAGATTGGGCAGAAAGGCACCGAGGAGACCACGTGGGGAAAAAAGGGCTCTGTTCGGTTCGTGGTGAAGCATTTTTGGGAATTAGTCACCAGCGCAAGATTAGACTTGTAGAAATTCCATATAAAATGGATTAGCGTTACTAGGGAATGGGCTTGGCTAGAAATGACTGGTAGGTGGGTTAGGGACTTGCCTGGCAACTTTCTTTGGGGGACCTCTTCTGTGGTCCCATTGCAGCCCCTCGATGGTACCTTCATCGGCTGTGTTCCATATTTATTGTTGTGGGTCCGTCCACCCTCATGCTCCCGCTGTGTGGTCAGATCTTTGCTCCGCTTTCCATTTCTACTTCTCTCCATCTCTCCTCTCTTGCTTCTTCCTGCTCCCGCCTCCCCTTCTGTTCCCTCCCTCGTGTATCTTTCTGACCCCACCTCCATGCTTTCCCACGCTGCCCGGCTTCCCCCTACCCCACAGCGCTCGCTTGCACATCCATTTCTGAGCCTCCTCGGTGGTTCTCCTAGTGCAGCCCTAGTTCCTCCACACTGCCGTGCCTGTTGAGCCTGCCTAACCTTCCTGCGTGCCCCCTGCCCATGTACAATCTTCCTGCTTGCCCACTGTTGGGCTACCTTAACTTCTCTGTATTCCTCCTCCTTGGGACTCCGTGTCGCCCCTGAGAGCAGTTTTTCTCTTCACCATCATGGATTTTCCTTGCCATTCATTATGACAATGGAGAAAGGGAGTGGCAGGTGGGTGAAAGTAGGGAACTGTGTCTTTAAGTCCTCTACCGGGTAAGCCCCCTGATATCACTATATTCTTGGTCATTGCTACTCTGTACTGCCATCTAATTTCTATCCTTTTGTACTCCATTGCAGTCCTGCGAAGAGCCTGCTCTTTACCTCCCCTTCTTTTTGTCTCACAACCTGCCACATGGTACTAGAATTCCAATGCTCACCCACAGGTTCTAGGGTCTGGAGGAAGGGAGGACTTGCCCCTAACGCAAGGTTACTATTTTGGGACTATGAGGCTCATTACAGATTTGTTGGTAACCCTACTGTAATACTGCTGGGTTCCCAGCAAACACGCCTTACCGTTACCGGCGCCTGATATCGCGCTGTTACCAGGATATTACGGGGCCTGGCAACGGTAGGAAGTTCCCATTCCATGGAGTCCTAATAGGTTTGCCGCAATCACTGGCACCGGTAGGGGCCCGAACTTCCATCATGTCAGGCCAGCCAGTAGTTCACTGCCCCTAGCGACGAACTTGGAGTGTGCCGGTCTGATAAAAATGCCGGATCCGGTATTACTGGCATTTTTCCCGCATTTTTACCAGACCGGCACACTCATAATGAGGTCGTGTTTTGTTATTTGGTATGTTTATAGTGGTCAGCTAACACAGGGTGGTCTTCTAGCAATGAGCATACATTTAGTAATGCATTACTGCATCTAACTGGGTGCGACAATGTTCCCTGCCTGACCACTGAGGTGGAAGGTGGGGTCCCCAAGGTTGCCAGATGCTGCCACAGGCTGCATGGTGCTGGACATGGGGGTGGTGTGGAGGGGAGCCCCTGACCATCTCCACCATGCCACAGAAAGAGGGCTCACAACATAGGACCACAAGAAAGGGCTGCCCATTACCGGATGACAGAAATGTAACTGGTACTGAGGTACCCTTTAAACATACTGGGCCTCATTACAAGTTTGGCGGTAGCCTTGCCGGTAAAACTGGCAGGCTGACGTCAAACTTGCAATTTTTTCCAGCACAGCGGGCCCAGCCGGACCCGGTAATTGCCCATTCGCGGGCGCCGGAATTAAATGCTCCCCATTATGGGAATGGGGAGGTCGGCTGCACCGGCATCATTCAGAATGGTGCCGGTGTATCCGACATGCTCTGCTCGCGGGAGCCGTTCCGCCCACCAGGACCACCCACGAGCAGAACTCGTAGTTTGCCGTTCCGGTAACTACGGTACCGGCAAGTTTACCGGTACCGTAGTTACCGGACTGGCAAACTTGTAATGACCCTCACTCTCCTTTTTAGGTGCTTCTCAATGTCAGGCAACAGGCCTGCTTAGTTCAGGGCCTTTTGGAGTGTCTTTTCTCCTTGATTTATGAAAGCGTCTTTAAAATGTCAACTCATTGCTAAGTTTGGGCAACTTCAATAAAAGGAATGGGTCCTTCTTGCCACTATCTCACCATGTCTCACGAGTCACATGGCTGCAGGAAAGCAGAGAGCTCAGCAAGACACACTGGTGGCCATAAACTGTCTGCTTGCGTTCATGTGCGAGTCGCTGTAGAAAACCAAGATGGCGGAAAGGCGTTTTATGGTTTTGGTCAATACACCAAAACGGTCCTGGGGGGCCACTCCAGTATTAAGCACGTTATAAAAGATTAATTAATGAATAGAGGCACTAATTAAATCACATGTGCCCTTTTATGCCAGCTCTTATGGCTTGCCAAGATAATTTAATTAAGAGGAGGAGAAAGTCTCTCGGTAGGGGGGATTAGGTGAGTATTGGCTGGACATGAAATGGCAAGGCATATGAGTGCATAGGTCCATATTCATAATCAGATGAAGAGATGGCATTTGACACCTTAACTGTAACATATAGCTAGGCCGAATTCACAGGTACATCTCATAATGGCCGACATGCAATTGTCATGTGCTATGTAATATGTTATGTATGTTTCCTGTCTAAATAACAACATCTTTTATGAGGTTGTGATATGTTTTAAATCTGTGTCCTCGTGCCCAGAATCCGAATTGGGCAAACGCTGCGCTTTACAAAAAATGTGTGATTTGTGATAGGAATTTATAACGCACCACAGACAAACTAAAATGCATCAAATTCTTGTAACATAACATATTGGAAGGCGTCTACTTTAAAATGTGGACCGTGGCTTTATTCTTTGCTGTTCCCATCATCATCGTGCCTGTTCCTTGGCATGTCCTTCGTCATAGAGAGTTGTTTGCAGTGGAGCAATGTTTCTGCTGTTGCCACCTTCCCCCTCCCTCCCCCACCGCGGCATCGAGAATGTTGACAAGGAGATTGTTCATTCCAAATCAAAATCGGTGACAATTCGACCATGTTTGACATCCCACTCTGGCAGATTGTCGATAAAGACCTGTCACTGCAATTATATTGCTTTTTGTTTTTCTTGAAGGCATTCTCCATTAATAATGCCACTTTAAAATGCTGCGAGGGGTGGCGGGAAGGTTCCCGCTCGCTCTCCCCACTAAAAAAGCTGTTGAAAAAGCTGTTGAGAATTTACTGTTGTGAAAAGGTGGCGGATTAACGGCACTGGAAACTGAACCGTTCAGTTTATCCATGTGTCCTGGATACACCACAGGCGGCATGGCAGTGCAAGCTTCCTTCCCACACAGAGCAGGCACAGCAGGGGTGGCAGCAGTGAAAGATCCATCCACACACCCAGAGCAGGTACAGCAGCAGTGCAAACTTCCATTACACACATAGCAGGCACGGCGTGACAGCAGCAGCGCGAGCTTCCTTCACAAACATAACAGGTGGCATAGGGCAGTAGCAGTGCAAGCTTCCCGCCCACACAGAGCAGGCACAGCAGGGGTGGAAGCAGTGAAAGATCCATCCACACACCCAGAGCAGGTACAGCAGCAGTGCAAACTTCCATTACACACATAGCAGGCACGGCGTGACAGCAGCAGCGCGAGCTTCCTTCACAAACATAACAGGTAGCACAGGGCAGTAGCAGTGCAAGCTTCCCGCACACACAGAGCAGGCGCAGCAGGGGTCGCAGCAGTGAAAGATTCATCCACACACCCACAGCAGGTAGAGCAGCAGTGCAAACTTCCATTACACACATAGCAGGCACGGCGTGACAGCAGCAGCGCAAGCTTCCTTCACAAACATAACAGGTAGCACAGGGCAGTAGCAGTGCAAGCTTCCCGCACACACAGAGCAGGCGCAGCAGGGGTCGCAGCAGTGAAAGATTCATCCACACACCCACAGCAGGTAGAGCAGCAGTGCAAACTTCCATTACACACATAGCAGGCACGGCGTGACAGCAGCAGCACAAGCTTCCTTCACAAACATAACAGGTAGCACAGGGCAGTAGCAGTGCAAGCTTCCCACACACACAGAACGGGGCAGAAGCTGAATCCCGAATAGGCAGAAGCTTCCTTCACACACAGAGCATGTACCACAGCGGCAGCAGCAGTGAAAGCTTCCTTCACACACAGAACAGGTAGCGCAGGGCAGCAGCTGTGCAAGCTTCCCCCACATAGAGAGTAGGCCGGCCCGGCTCCAGGAATTTTCATTTGGGTGGGACAGGTTTGTGATCAAGGGTGTGGGGTGTCTATGAGTACCCTAAACAACGTGCAGGTATTAATTCAGATTTACCACGTCCATGATCCATCAAAACATCTCTTCCCACATCTGGAAAAATACATTTTCACTGCTCTACAAAAAACAGTACAAAGGAAAAGAGAAACACAGAAAATTGCAACATCAATCTACTTATCTTCCCTCGCTTGCTATCAGCTCTCCCCTTTCCATTCTATCCACTTCTCCTTCATCTTTCACCCCCCAGTCACCTTCCATCAGCTCCCTCGGACCACCATTCCTATTTACCTCCACTCCCATCAACCCCCAAAAACCACCAGCATGTCTTTCTAGGCCTGGCTGGGGAGAATCAAGGGCGATGCTTCGTCCTCTGCGAGGGCTGAGCAGCAAGGCCCCAGTCTTTGTTCAATCTTAGATGGTGTTTCGCTCAACAATGCCACCCTGAACACTGTGGCTAGGAGGTGCTTGTGGTCCCACGATCTTGTTGTGAAAGATAGGGCACTCCCACCCGCTCCAGAATACCAACACTTCCAGAATACTGAATGTAACCACCATTTCGGGGGATTGAAGAAAGGATCCCTGACACGTTAAGGCGTGCCAGGGATCCCAAAATACAAAAAGAGAAAATCGTATCCTTGCACGAGAGATGCGCCTGGCACCCGTGAATGGAAAAGAAATTAGAGTAAGGGACCCTTGCAAGTACACACGCGAGATTTCCATTGTCATCAAGAAAAAAACTGTCACCGACGTGACCGGAGCACCGGTTGACAGTTGGAGAACCCTGCTAGAGGGTTGCAGGCACCTTGCTCAGCGCCGGACACTGCTGCTGCCGGTGCCATTAATTTGGTACTTCCCTGATAAGCAGGGGAGTGCCTGAAACATCACTGCCACTCCCCCAGGTGGCCGATCGATAATCACAGCAAGGCCTGTGGCATACTGATTTAACAGTGCATCCCATTTCTGGGGCGCGCTTAATGTGTTTTTAGCCCTGCTCGGGCTGAATTATAATGAAGGGACCACCTCCCCCTTGACAGGTGGCCCACTGAGACGTGGGCCACACCTGGCAGATGTGGCACAGGAGGGAAAGGTCCTGGGGTACCCCAAAAGGCTGCAACTGAGTGCTGGGCTGCATCTTGCTAAGTAGCCCAGCCCAAGTTAGACTTTGGGGCCTACGTTCTTGTTGATTCTGCTGCCGCCTGCTGCTCTGCTGCCGTCATCTGCCACAGAAGAGCCACCACAGGAGAGCACAGAGAGGAACATCGAGAGCAGCAGCCAGCGACCTTGAGACAGCCCAGGTCAGGTTGTCTTGCAAGTAAGGTCTTTATACATTGTTTTATAATACAGTGCACTGTATAGACTTGTTTTTTTAAATACTCTTTTATATTTTTAATATCTGAAGGATTCTTTGATATTTTTGTGTTTTACTTTTTAGTGGAGGAACTTAAGTTGTATATAGTGTGTTGTGTTTGCCTCTTTTGATAAACTCGCAAAACCCTGCTGGTGAACCGGAAAAGTATATAAGTAAGCGTTTACCAACTAAAAAGAACTATACACAAGTATTCCTTTGTCCGCCTTACCTTTTTTGCTCCAGTTACTCTAACATGGTGTTTTCTCCTTAGGGGTACATTGGGATCCTGTCCTGCACTTATGATTTCCCTACTGTGAGGAATTCGACCATCCGTGGGTGTGCGCTCGCCTGGGCTTTTTTGAAATTTTAAATGAAATTGAATGATGATAGATCAACCCTTGGAAAATGTGTGGGGCTAATATGCACACATTTTCCTATGCTCATCGCACAACATACACATATACCTATGTACTCTGGGTAGTGTAGGGAAGGCATGGTATCAAGAATAGACACACACTAGTGATCACAGCTCAGGGGTGTTTATTAAACTGTATATGTAGGTTGGAAAAACACCTAATCTAAACCTAAATATAAGATGGGAGCAAGCTATGACCATCAAATGAAAAATAAGGCAGTTCTAGTGACGTTGTGTCAAATAAAAGGGCCGATACTAAGAAAGACCTATTGCCAATCCTTACGCTAAATACAAAAAGAGTGTGGGATACGGTTTCACAAGAAAGAAAGAAGTGTTCACAAATGATAAATCATGATGTGTTAGCCGAGGTTCTCCCTTCCCCACGTTTTGAGCACGGGACAAGGCGGGACTCCTGAGCACAGCACACTCTCAAGCTTTCCCAGCACGAGACAACAATTCCGTTTCACGTATCTGGACCTTCGGTGGTTAAGTCGCTTTTCTACAAAAAATCTCTTGCCACAAGGACCTGATGGGTTTCAAAAACAACAAACAAAGGAAGTTCTGTTCCAAATGCACGCTGGGTGATGACTTCACCTCTGGGTCCCCCTCTTCCGGGCACAGAACACTCTCGAATATCAGCCTCCCTCCCGTCAGGTTCACTCTAACTTAAATTCAGAATCACTTCTCAATAGCATTCATGTGTCATTGGGGTGATGGCTTCCTATCTCTGGATTTCCCTTTTCTGGGCTCATACCCTTTTCAAATGTTTGCCTCCCTATGTCGGGTTCACTACAGCCTTTTCCAGTAGGTGTTGTCTTTTCACCCTTGGACCCCCCTCTTCTGGGCTCAGACCCTTTCTTCAATGTTTGACTCCCTTCCTCGGGTTCACTCTGGCTCTTGAATAGATATTTGCTCCTTGGGATTCACAAATCTTAATGTCTTTTTAAGCAGTTCTCCATTGACATCCCACTGCTGGGTTCACTTTTGTCAACACACTGTTTCCTGGGACTTTAGACTTTGCTCCTCTTTATTGGCATCCCTCTGTCGGGTTCACTCTTGCCACTTCACAATTCCTTTTGCTTTCGTTTGCTGTGGGATTCACATCCCTTGCGTTTCTTAATGGTTTGTCGGTCAAAGACTTTCGACTGTATAGGGTTTTTGCTAGACCCCTGTATGACCACTTTGACCTTTCATGGCGTCTTTCCTACGGCCTTCTGGTATCAGTAGTTTCAATCAACACAGGATCAACCAGAGTCTCTCGAGTAAGCACCCACGTGGTGCTGGACCCCTCTGAAGCTGGTCTTCCCTTAACAATTTACAGTTCTTTGAACTTTCCTCAATTTGCCACTTGGTGACTTTTATTCAACACAGTTTGGTTTCTTATCAGTTCTCGACCTCGACTCACCGGCTGTGATGAACCGCTTGGCTTTTCAGTATCTTTGGAGTCAAGGGCAGTACCATGGCAGCAGGCATCTCCTTCTGTCCTGCTTATCAGCGTAGGCACGCTCTGTATACCGTTGACATCTGCTGCAACGCACCTGGGATATTGTTTGTGGTCGTACAATTCCTTCCACTGAGATCTAATGTGTCTGGGTCGGAAAGGGCAAGGTCACTTCTCTCCTTGTCAGCTTCTAGCCTCTCACTGCCTTTCTCATCCTCTGAACTGCCATGCCTGGATAGCTCTTTCTTTGTGCAGTCTGCCTTGCTCGTATTGTGCTCTCGTGCTCCACCTTTTATCCTATTCCATGTGATAATATCCCAGCAAAAATATCGCCATACAAGAGTGGTTCCATTTTTTTGTGGCAATATTACTACATGGAACCTGCAGGGGGAACCCCTGCAACCCCCAAATTTGTTTTAAATGGAGCGCAACCTCCGCTCCCACTTACCCCATATATTATCCCCTAAATAATGTCACTTATGCTGTTTCACAGCGACTATATGCGACTATATGTATGGTGACATTATTATTTAGTGAAAATATTACCTGAAACCCTTTTATCCCTGTGGGGAAAGGAAAAGGGCTGTCAGGTGTGTTTGGTTCTGATCAATTTCCTGACTTTGCCTGACCTTTGGGCTTGGACAGGCCAGGTAAACAGCTTTAGTGTTAGCCCATTGTCTTTTTTGTCGGGGAAAAGAGTTTGTGTCGGAAAAGGGAGGGGTAACATGAGGAATTATATTCTTCATCCTAGGGGGTTTTGTAAATTCAGAGGTGAGATTGTTAGGGTTTGTTAAACAAAAAGAAATTACTGGTATTATTATCATAAAATGACGAAGGGGAATTGTGGGACCGCTAGTGTTTGGTCTGAGCAGATTGAGAGTCCGGGAAATAATAATCAAAAGAACGGGAAGCAGAATGATTTGGAGTATTTGGGTAGAAAACCACCTGAAAACAGGGATTCTGGAAGTTGTAGTTTTCGAGTATAAAGGGGTGTGGGTTTGAAGGGGATTTGGATAAGGGAGATTCTTTAGGTGGAAGGGAGGTTGAGTTGGTATAACCTATCAAAGTTCCAAGGACCTCATCTTCCTCATCCCTTTCTTTGGTATAATACCGCGCCTCACCTGGAGTATTCCCCTGAGCACAATCCCGGGTTCCCCCATCCAGATGATCCTTCCTCACTTGTATATTCCTAGGGTTGGGATAAGATAGGACCAGTTCTTCCCCGGCCACCTGAATAAGGGATTCCCGGGATCTACCTGGGAAAATAGTCTCAGGTTTCTCACAGTGGACACAGCCTACAGGTGCCACCTACCTGTCCTATTTAGTTGGAATATGACAGCCAAGAGTACTCCAAGGCATTTCAGAAGGGGGAAGGCAAAACCTCCCTCCTGCCAAGGCCAGCCTAATTATTTATCAAAGGCTCCATGGATCTGCCCTGCTCGTTTGTTAGCTCTGCTGGTCACAGCTTCACATACTATTCAGAGTTAATTCAAACGACCCATGCGAGGCCTGGTTGCAGGACTAACAAAAGACAGGAAAACCCCTACAACCTTTGATGTGCACTGTGTCAAACTGAAATGAGCTCCTACCTCTCAGTTTCAAGGGCAGTGACCTGTCATGTCTGGTATTATGTATTTACAGTAGTCATCCCCACAGGGGGACCCAATTCAGAAGGTAAAAGTATGTGGTTTGGCGGTGACCGAAGGTCTGGTCTTGCCACAGGTTTAAGGGAGATCTGCTGCTTTAATCAGAAACCACAGAAAGGTCCATTAACTAAAGAGACCTTGTATAGGGTTTGCCAATCCCTCTCCCCTCAAATTAATATAGATAACATGATATGCAGATCAAGTAGTTCACTCTCCTGTCCGCCTGTTAGATCTCTCTGCCCTTCCAGTCTGTTAGCTGGGAAAGAAAGCACGGCGTCGCCAGTTGCTCACCGGCGTATCCACGATCAAAGACTTCAGCGCAAAACTAAAGTGTATCCTAGCAGTCGAGTGCTTCACTTACCGCGGATGCAGCGCGGTGCCTGGAAGGTACCCTGGCAACGCTGGCGTCCTCTACACTACAGGAACACTCGCCCTGCTGTGACGGTATCACGCAAACCAAGTCACGTGATACAGTCTTCATAAGCTCCTCCCTGTACAAACACCGGCGCTTCTGAACTTTCTTCGGTGGCGTTTTGGATTCGATTCCTGTTTCCTGATCATAGTTTTTTCCTGGTCCTCCCGGTTTTGACTTCGGACTGCCTTGGTTGCTCCTTGGAATTTGCCTTTTGATCTTTTGCCTTCCTCCTTTTGAACTCGGACTGTCCCTGATTTTGCCTTGGATTCTGAATTGGTCTGCACTGCCCGCTCCCTGCTCGACATTGGCCTGACATTGGAAATTGCCTTGGATACTGATTTGGTCTGCTTTGCTCGCTCCCTGCATGACATTGGATTGTTATTGGACTTTGCCTTGGATTGCCTCCACGCTGCTACCTCACCTGGAATGATTTTGGCTTCGTTTTGGTTTATTGAACTTCCTTGCTTTCGTCCCTCACGAGTACACGGACTAGAGACTTCCGTGGTGTACGTTGTGGGTTGTTTGCTTCTGAAGCCTCGCGACTGAGGTTCTACGAACTTCCTCTGCCTTCCGGACCCTTGTTACCACTGGACAGGAGTCCAACACGGTAAGAAACTAAAAGTAATTAGGGACTTTTAGTTATTCTGTTGATGCTTATTGCTAAGTTACTCATTGCCGTATTCTTTGCTTAGACTGCAGGTGTCAGCATTACCAGCCGGTTAACTTCTTACCTGAGTTAGCAGGTTAGTGGTATTCCGTGTATGCTGTTTGTATTGGCCTTATTGTTTATGCAAAGTCTGATACTTGCCTTGTCTTCAGCTGGTGGTGTGTCCTCCTGAATACCGAGTCTACAATTCTACGGCACCTGGGTCATCGGTCTCCTGTCTTTCCAGTAATAGACCATTCTGGTTGTTAATTCTAATAGCCAGACAGGTACATTATTTGGAAGACTTCGTCATCTACACGACGAGGCAAGTCGCTCCATATCAAGTGCTCCCTTGGTCTGACACCGCCATTGTAGAAATCAGGATTAGATCCCCTTTCCGACTCCTTGGGGGGATTTGCCGGTATTACAGGCACCAGTAATATGCAGTGCTTCACCGAGTGCAGTTAGGCACCCCTTCATACCTAATTCCTGCTGGAACTTTTTCTGTTGTGTCCAGAGCTTCATTACTTGCTTTTGGATTGTTTTTACTGAACTTTTCAAACATGCCGTTTGGCCATGCACCTTTACTGCTAAATCCTTCAAAAACTGCCTTGCACGCGCATCACAGAGTGCTTCACTCAGTGCAGTTAGGCGTCCCTTCTTGCCTGCTACCTGCTGGAGCTTTTGCTGTTGTGTCGAGAACTTCTTTACTTGCTTTTGGATTGTGTTTGCTTAACTTTTTAAGAACGCCCGTTTAGCCATGCCCCTTTATCGCCAAATCTTTCAAAAACTGCCTCCTGCGTGCATCAGCATGTGCGCATTATGGAGTGCTTCACCAAGTGCAGTTAGGTAGTTGGGCGGTTGAGTGGCGGGGGCGTGAGCAGTAATATTGCCATTATTTATTTATTTTTATTTTTGTCTGTTCCACTTTGGAAATAATTACAGATTGCCAATCATTTCATCACATATTTCTTTTGTATGCTATTTACCTGTATGGAAATGTCGTATGCTTATACATTGAAGTCAGCTATGTCTAGGAAGGCATGTTTGCAACAAATGACTGATATCTCAATCCAAATGTCTAACATATGTGCACAGGATCAGGCCCCCTTGTGGAGAATCCGACTTGTACAACATCTTCATACAAAATCTTTAGCGTCTGATATTAGAGGTTATTGGAAGAAATGAAAGACACCTGGTGAAGTGGAGGCCAATGAAATCTCTGAATCGGACAATTATGGCCTTCAATCCCACAAGACTCCTCCTCTTACTCAAGAACGCCTTATAGACTTTACTGAGATATCGTATTCCACCTTAGCTTCAGGAAACCTCTGTATATAGAGCAGGGAAGAGAACGTTGGAAAGAGCGGTAGCTTTGACCTCTCTGTCGTCTCCAAGGGGCAAGCTTGATAATTTACCTACATCTCACACATTAGAGATCCCGGCCTGCCAATATACTACTGCCCAGATCTATATGGGAGTTGGATCTATTTTATGTACCCCCTCTTTACCTGCAGCGATAATGTTGGTAAATGATCACTCTCAGAAAGCCACTTAAAATGGATATCAGGTAATAATGTCCCCATACATAATGTTGCCGGGAAAAGCCATTGGTAACATTATATATGGTGACATTATGTATGGGGATGGGTTGCGGGGATGTCCCCTGCTCCCCTTGTAAAAACAAAAAAGAAATTAGGGGTTGCAGGGGTGTCAACCCGCATGTTCAGTGTTCACATTTTTGTTAGGAGACATTTTTGCGGGGACATTATTACATGGAACCTCAAAATGTAGGTTCATTGCCTACCCATGAGGAAATGCATTCAGTTCATAATTCTGAACCACAAAACAATCTATCATCGGAAGGGGTCCTTATTTAAAAGGCACATCATCCATTATTATTCTCCCCTTTGCCTCTAAACTTATCTCAATTTCCCATACTGTATCCGGATTCCTTGAGCTCATTGTCTGGTTCCTCGGTTTCCTTTGTTAATCCCACTCCCCGAAGGTCTCTTAGCTTGAACCAAGGGCACCCTGCTATGATGGAAGTCACCTCAACAGCCATGAACATTGTTTTAATGGCCTTGGCTAAATTCTGCGACACATTGGATATGGAAATTGCAGATCAATTTGGATTACTAACCACCTTAAAAAAATATAACCACCATGGAATCATATCTACTCCAAGGGGAGACAAAGCCCCTAGAGGGAAGCAACAATGCAAAATTGGTGACCACGATCACGGGCCTTGCCTCGGTAGTGATGGACCCAGAGTCACAGCTGCCCATTCTAGAATGCAATCCTTTAGAGAATATTCAATGTTGGAATGAGCAAGATAATGTGACGTGGGTCAATGACAGTGCCATATTTCAATACCCGGTTGAAGAAATTGGTGTGATATGACCTCCATCACCTGAACCAGTTTTCAAAATGTTTTCTACCAAATGGGTAAAATGACCAAAAATCAAAGCTCTTGTTCGAGATCAACTTTATTTGGTTCTAGAAAATTTCTGAGGAATCTAACTACACCTCTGAAGGAAATTTGTCAAACAAAGGACTCAATGAAAAAAATAAACTTCCAACGTAAAAAAAAAAGCCAAAACCTCATCACGATGGCTGATTAGTGAATCTTTCCAGGAGCCAAAATAAATAGATGAACTATTACAAGAGGTTGATCTTCTTAACCTCACTGTATACACAGAAAGATATGATTCACCCACAGAAGTTGCTGTTACAACAAGTACTCAGTCCCCTAGAAATAAGGGATTTAATAGGACACCCTGAGATCTTGATAATACAGTCAATTTAAATAATTCCCTTCCTAAGGGTACATTCATCGTACTAGAGCAGAGAAGGAATCGCCTTTTAAAAAATAATAAGGGACCAAATAGGACCCATTACGACCACATCATATCTAGGGAAGACCAAACACACTACACAGAAGATCATTTAATAACAGATGGACACTCTGGAATGATAGAGGTCGAAAGGAGAAAAGCTATGAATCATTACCCTCTTCAAGGCAGAAGTGGGCATATGATTCCAGCTCTCATTCGCGAAACCACCTTAATAAGTACTATACCCTCATATTAAAATGTAGAGGAGGAATTTATGAAGAGTTTATGCTAAATAGATCGAGCATTTTGAATTTGTTCCTTGACATTCCCTGCTTGGAGGAAATTCAATCCTCAAATATTGCCCTGGTCGAATTGCTTAGTGACTACGACCTGAACAAGGCACGGCTGCTTATCCAGTCTTTACTGATTACTAAGGTATTAATGAATGCATGAAATGACTTCTTCCAACAGGGATTTAGCCTAAGGGAGGAAAGTCATTTTCAATCTCCAAATATTGGGAGAGAGGCTTCCTCTCCTTTACAACATATGGAAAAGAGTGCCTCTAGACTACTCTTGAGGATTTTGTGTTCCCAGGGACAATCTAAAAGCCCAAGTCAGATTAAGTTCCTAACAACACTGCACAATCAGAAAGACCCTAAGCACTCCTGGCTGCCGACTGTTTTAGCACGGAACAATCGACACTTGCAGAATTAACTTTTAACTAAACCAGGAATTCTAAACCTGAAACTTGCAATTTGGAAAACCGGAGAGTTCAGTCATTTATTAATTAAATAAGGCAACCTGCTGCAAGGCCTGGATATAGTCATGCTCTGAGAAACTTGGTTTTTAAAACCCCCGGTTTGGGAGGGCTATGCCTTGCTCATGATACCAGTGGTTAAAGCTAATAAAGGACGGCCTTTGGCTGGTTTACTGACCACATGCAAAAAGAACATTGGCTTTATTCTGGAGCAATGGGCTTCACCTAATGCTTTCACAAAGCTCACTAAATTGATATGTCTTAATGGACATTTTCCCTTTTTAAATTTGTACTGGAATCATGCAGCATTTACGGATGATTTGTTTTTCGAGGGTGTAGAACGAATGTTGGACTTCATTCTTCAAGAGTCTAATATTATGTCCACAATAATATGGGATGATCTAAACATTCAATGTATAGCTGCAAGCCTTGGTTCATTAACTAATTCAGCAACATGATGACTAACTCTAATGAAAAGCAGTAATTTAGTTATGCTGATAGAAGCTGATACCTGGAGACAGGCTCAACAGACCACTATCATTGATTATATTTACGTTCAAAGAAACATTTTTATGACCATAAATGATTTTTAAGTGGTTTCCCAAACCCATAGTGACTATAGTTTGTTATGGCTAAAATGGGATCTGTCTATGTCTGCCTTACAAGCAACTTGGAGGTTGCTGGTGGAAGGAACAGGTTTAGATGCACTACCTTATCTTTGCATGAATTAAATGCATGTATATTAAATGAGTGCTCAGTACTAATCCAGAAGTAATAAAGTCGGAGGGCCATTACGTGGCTGCAATGAGCTTATTTATACAACAAAATGAAAGTTGTCGTAGTCCCGTATTGAAGCATAAGTATATCTTTGACATTAAGATTAAAGATAGGAAGACACAATTAAGGAAAACTTTGAGAGCAATTTCTCATTTAGATCTGGAGCCAAGATTGGATACAAGAATTTGTTGAAGTCCCATTATGCCTTTATGTACTAACAGGATGGGGAACTAATGCTACGTACCATAGCATTTTAAAAAATAATGCCCAGATGTGGGCCTTATTTAACAAAGCTCAAAATAATCTACAACTTCACCTCCAAATTAACCCAATTCTGGAGACAGTATGGGTGCAATATTTCCTTGATCTATGTGCCCCTCATAATCCAACCCAGGGCAATGTAGCTACACATGGACTACCGAGGATGCTCTAGCTTTTGACCTGCTTGATATTCTCCTCCAGATTCAAAAACTGACTACATCCAAGGCCCCGGGTCCAGATGGTTTTACAAACTATATGCTGAAGGCTCCCCCAGAGGCTTGGTCCAGAGTTCTCTTTTCTATTTTCTCCCAGTTTATACACTTGAAGCAAATTACACAATCCTGGAAGATATTGGTTATTATTCCCATATTTAAGCAGGGATATCGAAAGTCACAGCAGAACTATCGACCAATTGCTCTTGTAGATGCCCCAGGCAATATCTCTGCTTGCCTGCTTCTCAGAGATATGACTTGTTGGATTCAGCAAGAGTCTGTGGGGGACAGGTAGCAATCAGGTTTTCCCCTGGCCTGGGCACTTCAATAAATCTTTTGGCACTCACTTTGGTTAAGAAAAGAGTCATCCAATCAGGGCAGATGGTATATATGACCTTTACAGATTTTAAAATGACTTTTGACTCCGTCCAAAGAGATCTTTGTTGTCAAAGATCGAAGAGGCTGCATGTTCGGCATATATTCTAGCACAAGTTGTGCAATTTTATCCAGGCACATACATACAAATCAGGCCGAACCGAGATGGACTCTTGCCACAACCAATCCCAACATTCAGAAGTTTAAAGCAGGGATGCATTTTAGGGCCTGCCCTTTTTAATTGTTTGTCAGTGATATTGGTCGCCACTTGAAAAGCATAATTTCCTATCTGCCAAAATTGAGATCTACACCCTTACCTTGGCGTATTTATGCAGCTGATCTTGCGATTTTAGATAAAACTCTGATGGGTCTACAAAATTCATTATTGTCCCTTGAGCATTATGTAAACGAGAATCATCTAACCATGCATTTTGAGAAAACCAATATTCTCGATTTAACAGCAAACAAGTTTTTTAAGGAGATACACACTTAAGTGGTTTTTATATAAAAGACCAGACCATTGGTAACTGGATGAGTATCGCTATTTGGGAATGAATACCAATAGTAGTAGCCAAGAGTCCCCTTATAAATTGAATGTTAGAAGGAAAACTTTGCCAGCAGCATCCCAAGCTGCAACAATACACAGGAAATATGGGAAATTCTCCTGTAAGCCATTACTCACCTTTTATAAGCAAAGGTGGTCCGTATTTTAATGTGTGGAGCAGAAACTAAGATGATAGATACTATGCTGGTCTGGAGCAAAATTGAGGGTTTGTTATGGAGGAAAGTGCTGTCTCTTTCATCATGTCTTCCAGTTCAAATGATATCCTACGAGTGGGGGCTACTGTCATTAAATATTATGTGCATATGTCGAACCATCACCTTGTTCACTAACTAACTAACTAACTAAGGAATTTCTTATATAGCGCAATCACTCACCCAAAGATCTCAGGGCGCTTACATGAACATGTACAGAACACATAACACTAAAAGCCAGAAAGGAGAGAAGAAGGTAGCCGCCGTGAGTCATGGCGACTAACGAGTCCTGAGGGGTAGCCAGTGATCTTAAGGCACCAAGTGGAAATTAGACATCAAAAAGAAAGGTTTTAAGACATTTTCTGAATTGTTGCAGTGTGGTGGACTGTTTAGGATGAAGAGGGTTTGTGTTCCAGTTCTTAGGGCCCCATGCCCGAAAACCTGCTTCACCTAATTTCTTCAGGAGGGTACGTGGTTGTGCCAATAGCAGACGACTGTTTGAGCGTAGCGTACGCTTAGGAAGCGCCATCTGGAGCCTAGTTTTTAGATAATCCGGGGCTTTGCCTGAGAGGCATTTAAAAACTATTACTAATCCTTTGATTTAAGCCGCTGCTCAATAGAGAGCCAGTGTAACTTTTTTCGATGCTTTGTAATGTGAGTTTGGCGACTTAGGCCAGATACAGCTCGAACAGCTCTGTTCTGTATAGTTTGGAGACTCCTAATATTTCTTTTAGAAGTGCCTATCAGGAGGCTATTGCAGTAGTCCAACTTAGTATTAACTATAGCTGCTGCAATGGATGCTCTATTGGCTTCAGACAGATATGGGGCCTCATTACGACCCTGGCGGTAAGGGGTTAACGCCAGCGTTAGCTGCGCCGACCCCTTACCGCCAATTACGAGGTCCCTTAGCGCCATGGCGCTTTTAACACCTGCTTTTAGCAGGTGTTAAAATCCATGGCGCTAAGGGACCATGGAGTTAATTACGCCACCGTAATTTACGGTGGCGTAATTAACGCCTTCCCCACTCCCATTATGCCCTATGGGGCAAAAATGGGAATGGGGAAGGGTAAATGGGGATTGGGGACTTACCGCCCCGCCTAGGTCGGAATGGGGCGGTAAGTCCGCCAACCACCATGGCGTAAACGTAGTTTACGCCATGGTGGTAAAGTCACGGCCCAGGCGGTAACTTACCGCCTGGGTCGTAATGAGGCCCATGGTCTTATTTGCCATAGGAGATGTGTAAAGAAGCTGCATGATGATTTGAGGTAAGATACATGATTCTGAAATGTAAGATGGGTATCAAAGTAAACTCCCAGCTTTTTTACAGAATCTGATACATGAATGTTGTTACAGCCAATTATGAAAGCTGTGTAATCTGGGTCCATGATTTTATACCTAAACGGTGTACTGATAACCAGCAACTCTGTTTTTTTTATCATTTAGTGCAAGAGAATTAAGAGCCATCCATTTTTGAATGGTATCATAGATTTCATTTACCGTAGCCAAATCCTTGTAGACCCCAGATAGTTTAATCACTATCTGCGTGTCATCGGCGTAATTACCAAATTGTATGCCCATTGATTTTAGCAGATCACATAGGCATTTGATGAAAATATTAAAAAGTAATGGGGATAAACAAGATCCCTGAGGGACACCACATGTCACGGGAATTTTTAGAGATTTAAAAGATCCCTTCGTGACACACGCATTCCTGGGGCCCTGGAAGGATTTTAGCCAGCGTGCTGCTTCAGGAGAACATAGGCCGTTTTTTTTGGAGTCTTTCAGCTAGTAATTCGTGGTCGAGCAGGACGAAAGCAGAGGAGAGATCCAGCAGGAGCAATAGAGCAGAATTGCCCTCCTCAAGTATTTCTGTTATATTGGCTCTAAGTTCTAATAGCGCCGTCTCCGTTCCATGATTGGCTCTAAAACCGGACTGTTCCCTGGCAAGAATGTTATTATTTTCGACAACTTTCTCCAGCTGTATATAGGCTATTTTGTCCAATATTTTAAGTATAAAGGGAACATTTGTGATGGGACAATAATTCTCAGGTAGCAGAGGATCAAGATTATCCTTTTTAAGTAGAGAGGTGATCCAGGCCTCCTTTATGCTAATGGAAACAACAGCTTCCTGAAAAGAGCGATTGACGAGTTCTGTTACCCATGGGGTGAGGGTGTTAATTCCTTAAAGAGTGTAGTGGGAAAGATATCTCCTTTGCATGATGTAGGTTTAAGGCCTTCAATAATCGCTAAGACCTCTGACTCTGTCATGCTAGTAAAGGAAAAAGGTTTTATACCAAGATGCGGCGGTTCTGGAAGAAAGGGTAGTGATGATTCAGTTAAGCACTGAGATAAAGTTTTATCCCTAATACGTCCTTGATGGAGTTCGGTTTTATGAGTAAAACTATCAAGTATGTTTTGGCACCATTCATTGTTTATAGTGAGCCTTTGTTCAGTGTTGGGGTTTTTGAGTTCATTGAGGACTGTAAAGAGTTCTTTGGATTTTATTGCAGCTTTTTCAATTCTGTCATTAAGAGACAGTTGTTTGGCCACGAACAGAAGACGTTTGTATTCTCTGGCTGCGACTTGATAAGTCAGTAGGGCGGAGGGGGACGGGTGGTTACGCCACTGGCGTTCACATCTCCGTTTATTTTTCCTGGCAAAGATTATATCGGGGGTAACTTGAAGTTTGAAACCTTGCTTCTTCTTCCTTCTCTCCTGTCGCAGAGGGTCAAGGATATCAAAGGCCTTGTTGGTTGCGTTTCTAAAGGCAATGGTAAAGTCTTCCAAGGATAAGTTACCTCCTAGGGGGGGTAGCATGGGCTGTATAGTGGCTTTAAATGTAACAGCTGTAATATTTTTTATATTACATGATTCAGTTATACTACTAGTTTTTATCCGGGTATGGTTACATTTTAATGCTAGTGCAAAGTACACCAGGAGGTGGTCGGACCATGGGCATGGATCTATGTTAGTCACAAAATGCATTCTGAGCAACAGTAACTCTGTTTCAATATTGCCGGCCATAGCCTCATTATTAGACCCCAACTCGGATCAGTCAATTTGCTGGCTTGGAAGAAAACCTGCACAGACATAATGACGGAAGCAGACATTTCACTAGATTTACTCGTAGCTAACCCAGATCGAGTCAAAACAAAACTGTGGTAATATGACTGGATGCTTACTTGGGAGGAGTGTAGTAAATAGAAGAATTTTAAGAGTTGTCATTTTGAGTTGAAACCTTTTAACCAAACGACTGCTTATCTTATGAAGTTCCCGTCACCAAAGTTTAGAGCATTGTTTTTAAGATTCTGTTTACATTTATGGCCGACTAAAGAGGTTCTGGGGGTGAGATTAAAAAGATTGATGGGGAAAGAAGTTGTCAGTTCTGTAAATATCAGAACCAGCTTGAAACTCTGAAGCATTTGGTGATGTTGTGTCCATACTTTCTCCCTCAAAGAAAGTTGTTTCTACAACATCTTAAGGATCAGTTGATATTGTATGGGAAATGTTTTTCTTTTACCGGCCAATGTATCACTGTTATTTTAGCAACAATATAATGTCTGTTGTTTTTTGAGATTTTAAATTTCTAGTTAATAGAGATTGCATTTTATTATGGAGTTTTACTGACAGTTAACAAACTCTAATCTGATTTGGTTTAATAAATATTTGTAAGCTTGAGTATTTTCATCTTTTCTCTGTAATCTTTTTCTCTGTTGTTTTGTTATTATGATGTTATTTAAAATTGCATTGGAAGGTTGAACTTTATTTTCAACTATAACAATACAAGAAAATACATTTCAAAAAATATATTTTTTTGCCTCTAAAGCGGCTCTTAGCTGGAGGTAAATCAGGTGCCCCACTGGCAAAATTGGATTTGCTGGTGCATCAATGTGCTAGTAAATGGAAATACTGGCATGTTATTACCGCACCGGCAAACTCCTAATGAGGCCCAGTGTGATTAAGGGGCTGATTCATAGAATTATTTGCACCGTAAAATGGGGATTTCTGTGCCATTCTGCCCACAAATCCCTGATTAACAAATGGGGATTTGCGGGCAGAATGACACACAAATCCCTGTTTTTCGGTGCAAATAATTCCATGAATCAGCCCCTAAATGTTTTGCCCAGGATAACATGCTTTGGTTAAGTTGTAAAGCCAGAATTTCAGCCTATCCTGGAATTTAGATACTTGACCACACATATTCCATGCTCAAGTTGGTACAAATGTGTGTTTGTTTTACAATTTCTTTCAAAAGTCACATGATAAACCAACCTGACAATGCATATCATTGTAAAAGCGTGTTGATGAAAAAGAGTAAGAGAGTCATTTTATTTTGAATCCTGAATTTCACAGAGCGGACTACTCCTGTTTGCAGTTTTATTTTTGAAAATACCAGCCCCTCCATGCAATTGCAATTATTTTCACCAAATACTGGTAAAGTACAGAGTAAAACACTGGCAACTATCGCCTTTGATATTCACTTTTCCACTGTGTGTATGGAAAAGTGTAAATCCCTCCCACAATTAATGATTGTGCGAGCCATTCACAGTGGTTTCTTTTGGCAGCTGCCTGATTTTATCAGGGTGTAAAAGTCAGGATTCAGCAGCAGGACCTGTAAGAGCAGTCACACTTGTTAAGCCAATCTTCTCTCTAAGTTCGCCTGCCAAATCATACAAAATCCTACAGTGCATAAAAAGTGATCTATGCTTTTAGTGCCACTTATTCCACTCTGCTTGACTTGTAAAATGACCCCCTATAATTGTAGCTTTATTTTCCCCATCATGAATGGAAGCCTACAAGCTCCAGCAGAGTAATTGTCCCTGACAGTTACTTTTTCGCATCTCTAATCACTTCCTGTTGTAAATAATCTGCCTCTGAGACACATTAATAAGATAAGACCTCACTGGTGGGGCCTGTACAGCCCTAAATGTTTGGGTTCGCGAGGGGAAAAAGGCAGAGAAGGGGGGAGCGGCATTTGTTCAAATGTTAAATCCCCCTCTTTTTGCACTCTTTAAGAAATATTTAAATACTGTTTTTTGGTTTTAAAAGATGTACAACCTTTATACTTTGCCAGCAACTTTAAAGAAATCGCATTTCACTTTTGTTATTTTCCAGGTGTTCATGATGTTTATTGGAGGATGGAAACAATCCTCCCATCCTGCTCCCCTCCCCTTTACTGTTGTGGTCCCACAGCAAATAATTTCAATGTCCGGCTCTGCCTAAACACCCAGCACCCAGGATTTACATCATACGTTCCCAACAAGACCCACAGTACACATGATGTAGTCAAACAGCACATGAGGTTATCCATTTAGTACTTATTAGTTTGAATCATGAAAGTTCAGGCCAGGCTTCCACACAGACAAAGATACATTCTGTTTAGGTCGGAACCCCACTGGCAAGAACACATGAGATGAAGATCGGAAACTGGTCCATACTGCCATTCTTGCCTTGTCACTTTCAGGTAGGGCCTTGTTGGAGCAACTCAGTGAGGTGCAGCTTGATTCCCTAGGCATAGCAAGCAAGGCACCCACATCTGGGCATATACACTTTTACTTAGGGAGACAAACTGAAACAAATACGCATTGGCAAAGCCAACAGCTTGGGCTTTTGATTAGGCAGGGTCGGCATGTGGCAGGCACTGCCCTAAGGGTACCACTCGGCCATACGATGGGAACAGCAGGGAAACTTTGCGAGTACCAAGAGCTTATTTACAGAGGCAATTAATTAAACACTCAAAATAATACGTAGATTTAACACTGGCAGGTCCTATACAGCACAAACATTGGTGTTACTTTTTGATAGAGCTTGCTTAAAGAGTTCCCAAAGGGTACTTTATTTAGGCGATGAGGGGTAGGTAGTAATGCCATAGGCATTCACATAGCCATGCCTAGTCATTGGGTGGGTAAATGACCAAACACACCCATAAGATGTGTGTTTTTCCTCACATCCTTTCTCCATCCTATCTGTATTCCACAGCAATAGTTCTGGCTTACACCTAGCAGGCAAAAACTAAAAAAGGATGGATGTAAGTCTCTGATTCATTTATAACCACCATCATTGCTCTGGTCAGTCTTCCATACCTTTGTCAGCAAATCAGCCTTGACCCTGCCACTAATGTGAGTAGCCCTGACCAAACTGCTAAACTGCTAGACCACAAGGCCTAAACACGCACAAGGCCGAAGCATGCCTGTAGTTGCGTGTTTTCCAGTGCAGAGGGTACATGGCCTACCAATTGAGAGTGAACTGCACCTTTTGGTGGCAGAATCAGGAGTCATTTGCAAATGGCGTGTCCCCTTCTGTAATGGCACAGACATACTAAAGAATTATGGCACGTAATGTTGTGTGAGCAATGATAGTGGTAATGTTTAATTGAAAGCCTTGCATCTATCACTTTTTAATTTTACTACTCTCCTCCAGAATTACATTTTTGTTACTACCAACCTTATTTTTTTCGCTTGTTCTTAAATATATATAAAATATATATATTTTCAAAGTAATTGTAAGGGCCGCCAATCAATTTAGGCACCTTCTGCAGAAATCTGTCCGAGCAACATCATGTTATATTTATTGTTTGATATAGGTAAGCATGATGTGAAAAACCGCTATATTCCCACAGAAAATAAACATACTTTTAATTACAGAATCCAACTTTGCGATTTTAGGCTTGAGAAAATAGTTGTATGCAGCCTGCTTGAATACATGTGAATGGCCCTTCATCTCCCTGGTAATTTGTGCTTTCATGGCTGCGGGGCGTAGATCATTGTCCAGGGCAAGCAGACAAATCCTGGTCTGGCCTCCTGCAGTGCAGCCTCTCAGAATGCTAATCACTCTGAGGTTGCTGCAGCACGTTTAGAGTGAAATGCCCCCCCGACCCCAACACACCCCCTCTTATGAGTCCTACATTCAAGGTCTCCTTTGTAGGGGGTGCCAGGACCCCCTCCTGGAGCCGGGCCTGTGAGTAGGTACCACAGGGGCAGCAGCAGTGAAAGCTTCCCTCAATCACAGAGCAGGTACCAGAGGGACAGCATCAGTGCAAGCTGCTTCCGCACACAAAGCAGGTACCACAGGTATCGCAGCAATGCGCACTGACGGCAGCAGTGCAAACTTCCATTACACACATAGCAGGTATCGCATGACAGCAGCAGTGCAAGCTTCCATTCCACACATAGCAGGTATCGCATGACAGCAGCAGTGCAAGCTTCCATTCCACACATAGCAGGTATCGCATGACAGCAGCAGTGCAAGCTTCCTTTACACACATAGCAGGTATCGCATGACAGCAGCAGTGCAAGCTTCCTTCACAAACAGAACAGGTAGCGCATGGCAGGAGAAGTGCAAGCTTCCCTCACACACAGAATGGGTGCCGCGTGAGCAGCAGCAGTGCAAGGGCAAGCTTCCACCACACAGAACGGGTACTGCAGGGGTTGCAGCAATTCATGTATCCTTCACACACAGAGCAGGTTCTGCATTGACAGCAGCAGTGCAAGCTTCCATTACACGCATATCAGGTACTGCATGGACAGCAGCAGTGCAAGCTTCCTTGACACAGAAAACAGGTTGCACAGGGCAGCAGAAGTGCAAGCTTCCCTCACACACAGACTAGGTGCCACATGGGCGGCAGCAGTGGAAGCTGCCTTCACACACAGAGCATGTACCACAGAGGCAGCAGCAGAGAATGTAGCAGTAACACATTGAGCAGGCACTGCACGGAGGGAAGCAGTACAAGCGTCCATTACACACAGGGAAGGTCTACAGGGGCCGCTCCCTTCACACACAGAACAGGAATCGCAGGGACATATCCAGTTCAAGGGGGCAGCTCCCTTCACACACAGAACAGGAATCGCAGGGACAAATCCAGTTCAAGCGTCTTCCACAGACAGAGCAGGTGTCGAATCTACAGCAGAAGTGCAAGCTTCCTTCACACACAGAACAGGTACCGCATGGGCAGCAACAGTTCAGGCTTCTTCCACACACAGAGCAAGCACAGCAGCAGTGCAAGCTTCCTTCACACACAGAACAGGTACCGCATGGGCAGCAACCGTTCAGGCTTCTTCGACACACAGAGCAAGCACAGCAGCAGTGCAAGCTTCCTTCACACACAGAACAGGTACCGCATGGGCAGCAACAGTTCAGACTTCTTCCGCACACAGAGCAAGCACAGCAGCAGTGCAAGCTTCCTTCACACACAGAACAGGTACCGCATGGGCAGCAACAGTTCAGACTTCTTCCGCACACAGAGCAAGCACAGCAGCAGTGCAAGCTTCCTTCACACACAGAACAGGTACCGCATGGGCAGCAACAGTTCAGGCTTCTTCCACACACAGAGCAAGCACATGGAGAACAGGCATCACTTAGGCAGCATCAGCAAAACTATAATTCACCCACAGGTGGACTGGTAACCAAAAGAGGCCCTGGAAATAATTTTCAAAGTGGCCCCATATTAAACATTTTGAGCAAACCCAACTATTTCCCCCATGAGAACATTTGGAAATAAAATAGGTAACCACACAAAAGAGTCCTATGATGCAGAGGCCTAGCGGGAAATCTCCATAGTTCCCTGTAGGCCAGCCCACCCCTGTTCACAGAGCAGGTACTGCAGTGGCAGCAGCTGTGCAAGCATCTTTCACACACAAACCAGGTAACACAGGGGCAGCAGCAGTGCAAGAATCCCTCACACACAGAATAGCTATTGCACAGCCGGGGCAGCAGCTGTGCAGGTTTCTTTTCCACATTGGAGAGGACAACAGCAAGACAGGGAGCCGCAGTCAAAATGGGTGCCAAATTTCGATTGTTGCTATGGGGCAGAAAGCACCTCCTGAAATGTAAGCAAGCCACCAAACGAAAGGAGGGAACCTGACTCCTCTTTGGCGGTTTCGTGGTGGTTCTCCCAATCAACATATTTTTGAAATAATGGTTCAAAAGGGTTCACCTTGTTGCACATTTTCCAGAAGAAATTGCATCAAAACCCTTAAGGATGTACCTGCAGCTGTGAATGCTTAGAATATTCCAAGTGCCTCAGATACCAAGCGGGGCAGGGAAGTTGCTGTGATGAGCACAGGAAAAGTAAAAAGAAAAGTCTCCCAGGCATGCAAGTCATTTAGGGGTCTTCTTTAAATTGAGGCTCGTGGGCTGTGGCCAGCTCATGTGGCTCTTTTGTTTCTGGAGTGGCTGGTTTTCTGATAGCTATAGCAGTAAGATAGCTCAGTGGGTTGAGCGTTCACTGCTGCAATGTGTGTGTGAGCTGCAGGTTGCATTTTCGACTCCCGGCAAGGTCATCTCAGCCTTTCACCCCGCTGAGGTTGTTAAATGAGTGCTAACACAGTTTGGGTGATACTGAATGTATATTTGTTTTAGACAAAGCGCTTAAGCGTAAGTGCTATATAATAACACATCATTATCGTTTGGCTTTGGATGTCACTGATATTAATGATATTATTGTACTTAGAAACAATGCTATTGATGCCACTTCGTGTTTTGACAAGGGGTGAAAGGTCGTCTTCCATCGCTTCCCATGATGTCACTTCGGGTGGGGTCAAATGACATCACTTCCGGTGATGTCATCAGAGGTCAAGGGTTGTGTGATGTCACTACAGCTACCCTGGCATGTTGGTGAAATGACTTCCCTGCTCCCTGGTGTGGTCTACCATCACAGATGTCTTTCTAAAACCATTGTGGGGACACACACATGAGAGTAGAGTAGGGGCCGCATTGAGCTTCAGGCGGATTTCCCCCCAGAAATATTGCATGCAGTAAATCTGCCGGATTATGTGATTACCATTGGTTGGTAGGAATAGATGTGGACTTCCTGAAATACCTCATGTGGTATTTATGGAAATATGCGTGCATTAATATTGCATTTTTTAGAATCCATTTACCCCTCATGTTGAGTTTATAAGCAGTAGTAGTTCACACTGCTTGTGTATAAATCCATTTTGTGCATCGAAGGTGGTGAAAAGGCGGGCATCAGAGGCGCCCCCTTCCTCACCACATCTGGATATCCCGAAGCGGTTTTTGTATTAGGTGGAGGTAAACAATGGAGGTGTTTTCAGTATTATTAAAAATTCAAAATCAGGTAGCATTTACAGCATGCGGTATACCTTACATCTCCTAATCAGGTAGAGTGGTAAAAAGGGTGGTATTCGGATATACCACCTGCTTACCATTATTGCCTGAGCCTAAATGAGGCCCAATTCCGTTTATATGTAAGTATAAAAACATAAAAACATTTGGAATACATGTGTATTTCACTTTCTGTATTTGGAACAACGACACACAAGTTGTCTTGCCAAGGCTGTGGAGCAGAGGGACAATTGAGCTAATATTTTGCACAATTTAATGGTTAATATTATCATTGTATATGTGCAGCAAGGCTGCAGACTATCAAAGCATGCATGAACACGACTTTCATTATGCAGAGCCGCCAGTGTATTTCGACGTTGTGCTCAGACAAAACATGCATAATTTGCCATTTTCAAATGAGCTGAGCAATTTGTGAAATTATGCTAAAAGGCATATATAACCAATTGTTATTTCACCCACCCGCCATGCGATTTAATTATTCTGAAGGTCAAATCATTGTCAGTTTCTGCTATTTGATGCCAGGGGCGACATTGTTGCCAAGACCCACACATCATTTAAAGAAAGATACCCAATGCCTGAGAGTGTGCTGTCAGTCTGGGGCCAGATTACTGAAATTTTACACTGGTGCAAGTGCAAAGTTGCACAGCATTAGTACTAGGGCAAAGTTTGCTCTGTTTTTAAAAACAGTGGCACACACTAAAAAACTGTTGCACCATAATAAGTGCAGTTTGACATATTAAAAGAACTAGGGCAAAAATTGCCCTAGTGCAAAAAAGATACATTTTTGATGCATTTTTGCATCAGGGCAAAATTTGCGCTAGTGCTAATACCATTCCGTATTAGCACTAGGGCAAACTTTGCCCTGGTGCAAAAATGTAGTGAAAATGCATCTTTTTTTGCATTAGGGCAATTTCTTCCCTGGTGCTTTCAATATGTCAAACTGCCCTTGTCATGGTGCAATAGTTTCCTAGTGTGTGCCACTGTTTTTAAAAATAGGGCAACCTAGGGCTAATACAGTGCAACTTTGCACTTGAACCGGTGCAAAGTTTCTGTAATCTGGCCCCAGGATGCTCCGTTTGGACCTCAGCAGGAAATGACCTTTCTTTATTATTGGCCTATTTCTATTTTCATTTATCATGACGGCCGCTAAATGTACAGAATTCTTGCCACAGAATTTTGAAACCAAGACCACCCACTACATCCTGGAGGCGTTTTCCACAGCGCACCCTGAACTGAATCATGAGTTCAATCATGAGTTCATCAATCATCAGTATTGGAACAGCAAGTTCCTCAAACACTAAAGCAATGCAAGCAAGAACAACATCATAGATACTAGTAAAAGTGCCTTGGGGAGTAAGGGTAGCTCAGGGGCAATGAGTTTGTCTTGGAAGCAAGCAATCGCAGTGCAACACAGGTACAAATCCCGATCCTGCGCTTAGAAATCACTTGCTGGTATTAAGCGCTTTATAAAAGAACAATTATAATCATGAGTTTGGTGGTAATTCCGATACAATCGCTGTCAAACTAGTTCATCGTTTTCAGCACTTGGTCCCATAAAGTTACAGTGGGATGGAATACAAGTGGGGTAACTGTTGTGTAATAACCTACTTCTGGTGTCCATGGATAATTCTACTGCAGTCCAATTCCCCAAATCTGGAGTCCTTGGTTAATGCTGTTGTGGTAAATCTAATGGTTTTCTGGAGGTAAAGTGGAGGATTCAACTCATGTAGGACAATTCTGCTCTCAACCACTGATATAGAAATTCAGCAGCGCAGTAAAGAGGTGGTAAATCAGTTTTGTCCTCCTCCCCCTTTCTTTCTCACGCCCCTCTGCCCCATTTCCTGAGTTCTCCATCCTCTTCCCATTCAGGTGTTCTCCACTCCTTTTCCTAAAAGTCTCTCTGCTTGCCTCCTTGTGTTCTTCACAATCCCCTCTCCTTCAGCTGTAGTCACCTCCTCCTCATTGAAGTATCTCTCTCTCTCTGTCTCTCTCTCTTTCTCTCTCTCCCCACTCTCCTCATGATCTTCACCACCTCTTCCTCTTCAATTCCCAGTTTCTCCTCTTGATAGTCTCTCTCTCCTCTTCTCATGATCGTCACCACCACTTCCTTTTCAGTTGTTCTCTGCACCTCCTCGTGATAGTCTCTTTCCCTCTCCTCATGATCTTCACCACCTTTTCCTCAACAGTTGTTCGCTGCTTCTCCTCTTGATACTCTCTCTTTCTTCTACCTCTTCTCACAATCGTCACCACGTCTTCCCTTTTAGTTCTCTGCTTCTCCTTTTGTTAGTCTGTCTTTCACCCCCTCTCCTCATGATCCCCACCACCTCTTCAGTTGCTCTCTGCTTCTCCTCTTTATAGTCTCTCTCTTTCATCCCCTCTCATCATGATCCTCACCACCTCTTCAGTTGCTCTCTGCTTCTCCTCTTGATAGTCTCTCATTCTCCCCCTATCCTCATGATCTTCACTACCTTTTCCTCTACAGTTGTTCGCTGCTTCTCCTCTTTATATTCTCTCTTTCTCCTACCTCTTCTCATGATCGTCGCCACCTCTTCCTTTTTAGTTTTTCTCTGCTTCTCCTTTTTTTAATTTTAATAATTTGTATTATTTTAAGTAATAATGATGATACATGTGTTCAAAAGTTACAGACATCTAGAGGAACTAATTGCTAAAAATGAACATAGTATAACCATAAAAGCATGTGAAGAAGTTAATAATGCTTAAAACATTAATTAGACAATGGACCACATTACACGGTAGGCGGTAGGGATTTAACGTTACCGGTAATGGAATACCGGAAACTTTAAATCCCCATCCAAATTACGACCTGGCTCACTGCTATTTGCGGCACCACCGCTAAGTACGGTGCCACTAATAGCGGCCAGTCCGTGGGCGCGCGACCCTCGAGTCCGTAATTAACGCCATGCCGCTACTAGCACATCATCACAAGCCAGGCGGACGTGCCAATAGCGGCATGGAAAAGCACCCAAAACCCCTTACCGCCATGGCGCTAATACCGCCATCGCAAACCACCCGTTAAGAGAACTGAGCAGTGTTCCCACCTGCCACAGGTGGACACAATCAGCACAGGTGGAGGCAATGGAGACTCAGGCAGCACAAAAGGAGCACACCACACCCCTTCCCACACCAAGATGGTCCAATACTAGCAGCATTACATGGGCTGGAGGACATGATCTCAGCGCAGCAGCAGCAGGCAGCACAGAGGAGATACAGGAGGGGGAGGAGGAGGGCAAGACAGGCACAGCAAGCACCACCACGGCACCTAATCATACCACAGAGACACCCACCAATCCCCAGGATCAGAGCCAGTCCATTTAACCTAACCCCGGAGCAGATACACACCCTGTACCGTCTGGACCGGGATACCATCACCAGCATTGTAGGTATGATACACAATGACATTGTGAGCCTCATAGACATCCGAACTGCCATCCCCCCTCTCCTCCTCGTGGTGACTGTGCTCCACTTCCTGGCCACAGGCACTTACCAGCATAATGGTGGGGCAGATGCATGGCATCTCACAACCAGTATTCTCACGCATGCTGACCCAGGTACTCGATGCCCTCCTGAAGCATGCACCTGAACACATATTCATGACACGGACTGCCCAGGAGATTGCAAACACCAAAGTTGGCTTCTATGCACTGGCAGGTATCCCAAGTTGCATCAGGGCAATTCGCTGTACCCATGTGGAATTGGTGGTCCCACATCACAATGAAGTAGTGTACCGAAACAGGAAGTAATTCCACTCTATCAATGTCCAAATGGTATGTGACACCAACAAGATAATCACTCATTGCTATGCCCAATTTCCTGGATCAACCCATGATTCCATGGGCTGTGGAACTCAACTATCCCACGCTACATGGAACGACAAGCCAGACAACGTTCGTGGCTACTTGGTGAGTAGCAGGGCAAGCACATGGCAGTGTGATTGGGTGGGGATACATACTCTGTTTGGGTGTAGCTTGTTGTCGTTGGACAAATGCACATACAGATGTACGCCAACATCCATCTGGGTAGGCCCAAAACGTACCAGAGATGAATGGACATGCAAGTGTGAGCTACATAACGTAGATGACAATCAAGGTCTAGAAAAATCAAACATCCATCCACATCCACATTGCACAACATTCCACACGACAAAATTCACAAATCTCATACATGCCACGAACATAGTCATCCAAAAAGAGCGCAGCACAACATCAATAATGCATTGTGGCCTTGAATGCATGCGAAGGGATAACCCCTAGCCATAGCATTACACCACGCACTTATAGCACAACTCAAGTGATTCCTCTCAGCATGGCAACATCAATGTTGGAATGGCAGTACACCAGCAGTGTGATAACAAATCTGCTTAGGACCAAGGAACCCCTAACACACGGCTTCAGCCAGGACATGTCAATTACTGTTGTAAGCATTGACGGGGCATGTGTACTTGCAGGGTCGCCCATACCTTTGCACATTCCAGTCACACAGACAGTCTGTATGTATGCTGTTAATTGTGCACTTCAATCACAATGCAAATTAAAAAAGCCTGAAATGAACTGGCCGCACTTGAGCTGAACAGTAACAGGTCCCCATTTGTCCCCCTATACAGGTGATGCTGGCTATCATCTGAAGAGGTGGCTCCTTACCCCTGTACGGAACCCACAGAACAGGCACGAGGAGGAATACAATCGTGCACATACCCATACCCGCAACGTGATTGAGCAGACTTTTGGCCTTTTGAAGACACGGTTTAGGTGCATTAGCAGGTCTGGTGGCGCTCTCCTGTATGGCGATGAGAAGGTGGCCAAGATTACCATGGCACAATATGTGTATCAGACGGAATGTACCACTGCCCTCTGACGTTGAAATGGAAGCACCTGATGAGGATGATGATGGTGATGAGGACGGAGGTGAAGGGGATGCAGGACATGCAAGAGGGGATGGTCAGGAGGGACGTGCTGTGAGACAACATCTGATCAACCAAATATTCTGAGTTACGTGGTTTTTTTACTGTCACATGGATATGGGTATGAATGCACTGGTGTATGTTTGGAAGCACGCAATGGACCCTGTCGCCAATAAAGTACACAAACACAATGAAGATGTCCAAGCCTGTGTTTTGATCAGACACCAGTGTATTAAGTAACGGAAAGATGAAAAAGGGCATGTCCCCAAACATCCCACCACCCTTCCACCCACCCACCCCCCACAACAGACCCATAACACCCTTTCCCCCACCCCCCACAACAGACCCATAACACCCTTTCCCCCACCCCCACACCACAACAGACCAATAACACCCTTTCCCCCAACCCCCACAACAGTTCCTCATGTGTCTGCCACTATGTTTCCGTCCGGCCATGCACGCAGAAGTTTCACCATGAACTCCCTATTGGCCATTGTCTGCAGAAGCATTTGGAGGCTGGCTAGACATGCGCCTGGTGGTGCGTGTGGAGCGGCGGAGGGGGCTTGTCTGCGTTGAACCGGCGGATGACGACGTGTCTGACTGTCCTGGTGGTGTGAAGTGGCGGTCCATTGTGTCCGCTATTCGAGTGAGGACCTCCCTAAGTCTGCCTATCTCCTCACACAGCCTGTCTGTACAGGCCTCCATGGAGTGCCTTGCTGTCTCCACAATCTCCGCCCTGAGACGGGCAGCCTCCTCCACATGCTGGCCAACCAGCACAGTTAGTTCCTGTTGCCGCTGGCTGATGGTGGCCAGGTCGAGGGCAGTGCTGGTTGCTCGTGGAGTGGCTGCTGTGCCCTCTGATGCATCCATGTCAGCAGGTGAAGCCACCGGGGGGGGTCATAGAACCTAGAATGTTGTCCTCGCCAGTGGCATCAGACCCAGGTGTCTGGAGTGGTGATGGCTTGGGGATTACATGGGGGGTTGGGGTGTGCATCTCCATTGTGACATCTGTTGTGTTCTCAACATCAGATAGTGGGGCAGTGGCTGCTGCCTCTCCTGCGGAGCTTGGCACAGCTGATGGTGGGCCCTCCATGGCTGGGATTGGTGGTGGTGGGTTCACCTCCGGTGGTGGGACTGTAGTTGGTGGTGTGGCTACTTCTATCCTGGCAGTGGCACTCCTCCGATGCTTGACACTCATCATGTGGAACCTTCCTCCCTTGCCCCTTGATGTCGTGGGGGTGTCCTCAGAGTCCTGTGCCCTTGTTCTCTTAATTGCAGGGGGTGCCTGGGATGCATTTCCAGCATCCTCACTGTCTGTATGTGAGCCTGTCAGGGACAAGAAGGGGGATGGCATTGGTTACATTTCAATGTACTTTATGCAGAATACATCAATAATGCAGTTGTGGCTATTGGGACTTCATTGTTGGGGATGCAGGTGATGTGTCAGTTCAGTGCCTCATCCATGCATGGTTGTGTTTGGCACTTGTCTCTGGTGATGTGTGCATGTGTGTGTGTTTGGGTCTGACACTGACATGGGCAGGGATGGATGCATGTGTGGATGTTTGTCTATCCATGAGATGATTCTGGGCTCACATTTGGGGGGACCAGTACATTCATATAGCATCCTGTTATGTGTACACTCACCTCCATCTGAAGTGGTTGCCACGCCATGCTCCATAGTGCCGACTCCCTCAATGGATTCCACTCCGATTAGGTTCGCACAGGTCTCCTCCCATTCCTTTAGTTTGATGGGTGAACCGGATCCACCTGCAGTGGCTATTTTGTGGTTTTCTGCAAGGATGCTTCTCACCCGGAGTCTGAGGTCGTCCCACCTCTTCCTGCACACACGCACATTGTGCAGGAAGGCAAGGTGGTGGTGCCCACTGCACTAACTTTCACCGCAACATCAGCCCAGATTGCTTTTTTTTAATGAGTGTCTCCCGCCGCATGTCGTTGGCAAAGAAAACGGCAGCATTGTCGGCTAGTGTCTGGGTCAGCATGATTAGCTCCTCTGAGGTGAATTTTTCTTTCCGCTGCCGGTCAGTGTTTTTTTTTTAATGCCTTGGGCATGTTGAGGGTGTCCCTGATGATTTCAAACTGCAAGCTACTCCAAACAGGTCCAGGGGGCAGAGGATGGCAATGGATTGTGTTTTTAAAGATGGCCGCCATGCTCTTTCCCGTTCCTGTGCGATGACGCTATTTCCGGTTCCGCAATTTAACAGTCACCGCTAACAACGGTGACTGCTATTTGCATGCAGCGTGAGGGCGGAGGTGCTATTTGCACTTTCGTCGAGGGCGGTAAGTGACTTTTTGGGGTCTTTAGCGGCATGGCAGTAGGGTGATTACCGGCATGGCGCTATGCTCGTGTCCGCGTACTCGTAATGGCACGCTATTAGCGCCCTCTTGCGAGGGCGGATACGTTAAGAGCACCATGCCGGTAATTGGAGATTTTTACCGCACAACGTGTAATGAGGGCCAATATGTATTATTTTACAAAGTTCTTGGAGCATAGGTTATGAAGGCAATAGAAAATAGAACATGAATTGTTGTACCAAATCTGCAATGAAAATAAATTAGGGGGACTCGGAAAAGAAAGATGGGGAAACAAACAGGTAGACGCACAGCAAACGTACACGAAACAAATGGGAGGAGAGTGAGGAAGAAGGTGGGTATAATGTTATATTTGTTCAAACTGTTATTGCAGTTATAATAATAGTATATAACAAGCATATGGATGACATTATATGCAAATATCTAATAGATTCAAAACGGGTATGTAGGTTCAGGTACCATGTGCAGTTACATTGACATAGTTAATATAACAGATGAAAAGGAACCATTTTGCATTGAATTTAGGGATTGTATTCAAATCTTTAGCCTTTACACAATTCCATTTTATGAATATTACAAATAGATTTTCACCATCCTCTTGTGGAGAGAGATTGAAAATCCTTCTAGTTAGCTGTAATACATTTCAAGGCTGTGCAAACCAATAAATCATAAAGTTTGGCTGAGTCCGTGGAGATATTAGTTGTTAAGGCTATACTGCCTAGAAAGACATGCAAAAAGGACAGCTGAATATTGACAGAGAATATGAGCTTAATGAACTTCCAAATGTCCTGCCAAAACCTGAAAGGAAATGAACATTCAAACATGTCCAGCATTTAGCATCATGATAAGGTTTGGCCTTTGCTAACTTAGCATGGGTAATAAATGCTCTATGAATAAAGAAAAAATAATGTTGTGTTATGTTTGCTGAGACAGATATATTTTTAACTTTAGAGAACAGACTGAACCAAATATGATCATGAAATGTGCAACCCAGATCTTGTTCCCATTTAAGACGAATAGACCAGACTTCAGATGTTGAGGTGAGCATATTATAAAATTTAGAGGGTCTCACATCGTTGATCATGGTAAGATGTAGTAGTCTGAAGGCGTCTGGAGAAAGAACCTTATTAGAGAAGTTATTGAGTGTGTCTAATCAGGAGTTAATTAACTTGTTGCAGTACTGAAAGTCTGCTTTGGGAATGGCATATTTGGATGATATTTGCTGAAGAGATAGAATGGTAGGACCCTGAATAATTTGTTGAATGCATCTGATTCCTTTTTTTTATCCATGCTCTGCGGTTTAAGACCTTGTTATTAATCCGAATATTTTTGTTATGCCATATTAAAGGAGAGAGGTACTTATTGGGAGTATTGGTATAAGGTAAAAGAAAGGTTTGTAGGGCTGAGACTGATGCTTTAATGGGGTCTAAGATACTCATGGAAATATGTTTAAATTTGTAAATGATGTCCGTGATGCTGTGAGGGTAAACTGAGTGTTTTTCTAAAGTGCACCACGTAGGGGTATCTGAGATTTCAGGATCTGCGAACCAGTGGCGGGTTTGTTTTAGGAGAAAAGCTGAGTGGTATAGCTTGAAGTCAGGGAATCTAACCCCACCCGTTTCATAAGGTGCTTTTAGTTTAGATAAGGCAATTATCTTACTTTTTCCTATACCCCATAGAAAGTTTATTAAAATGGAATATATAGATTTAAAAAAGGAGAGAGATAGAGGGACGGAAAGCAGCTGTAAATAGTATAGTACAATAGGGGAAAGCATCATTTTAATTGTGTCTAGGCGGCCCCACCAAGAAAGGTAAAGGGGGGACCATTTAGATGTTAAATCCTTAAGGGTGTCTAATAAGATTTTAGTATTAAGTTTAATAGTGTCTTGGATTGTAGGGGCAAATCCAATACCTAAGTATTTAATAGAGCCACAACACCATTTAAGACCAAAAGCATCAATGTCATGTTTATAGCAATAGGAGTTAAGGGGCATTATTTCTGATTTCTCTTTATTTAATTTATATCCGGAAACTTGACCAAACTGAGTTGGAGCTTTGAGTAGATTGGGTAGGTGAAGTTTGGGGTTCTTGATAAGGATAAGGGTATCATCAGCATACGTTGCTATTTTAGTACATGAAGCACCTGCAGGAATGCCCGGTATATTTTTGCTGGATCGTATAAGTTCCAGTAGTGGTTCAAGTGATATAATATATAATATAGGAGAAAAAGGGCATCCCTGCCGAGTATCTCTTAAGAGGGAAGAAGGAGGACGCTTGGCCATTTAAATAGATAGAGGATTTGGGGGATGAGTATAGAAGTTTGACCAGAGAAATAAAAATATTGCCATATCCCTGCCAGTGTAGGACTTGAAACATAAAGTTCCAATTAACACGGTCAAACGCCTTTTCCGCGTCTTGTCTATAGGGTTTATCACCATGTGCAATTTTTCTACTTATGTTACAACACCGGAATCGACACACTCTGTAATGTAGAATATCGTACTTTGTAACATAACCCTGTAAGTAACTGTCTGTTTAAGCATCACAGCAGGGCCGCTTTTTGTAACCCACAAGCAAGCCTTCTTAAGTATACTTATAGTGCCTCGTTTCCTGCAGGGCTGAAGTGCGCTCTACAAATACAAAATAAAAAATAAATAAAGCTATGGTTGCGTAGCCTTGTTTATCTTTTTTGTCTTTTGCCGCTAAGTTAATGGCGTTAAGCAATAGTCTAGCATTTCAGGATATTTTACGTCCTTTCACATAGCCGGTTTGGTCTGATTTAACAAGGGCAGGAAGTGAGGATTCAATTCTATTAGCTAATATGTTCGCAAACATTTTGCTTTCAATGTTAATATGTTAATGAGGGAGATGGGTGGTAGTTACTAGGAATTGTAGGGTCTTTATTTGGTTTGGGGAATATAATTAGTAGTGCTTCTGAAAATGAGCCAGAAGATAATTTTTGAGATGTAAAATATGAGAATAGTGCTTTTAAGTTTTGGGGCTAGAGAGTTAGATAGGTTGATATAGAATTCAGTGGATAATCCATCAGGACCTGGTGCCTTCCCTCTACCCAAGCCGTTGATAGCTTTTATAATCTCAATAGATGTAATGTCATTATCCAGGTGGGAAAGGTCTATTTGAGGGTATGATGTTCTACTTATATTGTTAAAAAAGGATTCAATGTTTTTGCTAGGAATAGGACATTCTGGGGTGTATAAATCAGCATAGAACTTCCTAAAGCAATCCAGTATATCTTTTGAGCTATGATGAGAGATACCATGGGTATCTTTGATATGGGAAATATGAAGCTTTAAACACATCCCAATTATTTACAACTTAGGTGTCACAGTCTTCATTGTTTATAAAATATTGTTGGATAAATGATTGTACTGATTGAGTGAACGGAGGGTCTTGTAGAAGAAAATTATTAAGTTTCCATCTATTGGTGGTTTTGTTTACATCAGAAAGAGAGAAGGATGTCATTACAGGAGCATGATCCGAGATGATAATATTGGAGATTTTAGAATCTACAATGGAACCAGAGAGGGATTTAATTGCAAATATATAATCTAAGCATGATAGTGTATTGTGTGGGGGTTAATGAAAGGTATAGTCTAATTGTGTGGGGTGAGATAGTCTCCAAGTGTCAATTAATCCTGTTTCAGCAAGATAGCCTACAAAGGATTTGTGAGTTTTATTTGTTTTAAACGCACAGCTGGATTTTCAATCCAGGAATGGATCAAGGACCTGATTGACGTCCCCACACATTATCAAGTTAGTAAAGTTGTTTTTGAGTATCATTTGTTTGCTAGATGTCCAAAATGTGGGATGTGGTAATGTAGGACCATAGATGTTTAAGATAGATACATGAATTGAATCAATCAAAAGTTTAACCCAAACCCATCTTCTATTGGTGTCAGCATTTTGGTCTAGAATTTTGAAGGGTAGCTTTTTACTTATTAGTATGGCGACTCCATTCTTTTTGGATATTGCAGGACTGGAGATTATCTCCTTGACCCAAAGGGATTTAAGCTTCATTGTCTCTTTGTTGGACAAGTGAGTTTCTTGTATACATGCAACCGATGGTTTAAATTTTTTTAGGTGGGATAACCTTTTACATCTCTTAATGTCATTCTTACATCCTTTGATATTCCATGTAATACACTTAAAGATAATTTAAACATATACGTAATGATAGACATACATTCTATACGTGTAGCAGAATATTAGAATCTGATCCAAAGTAGTGTGATTTGAAACAAATATACCCGAACAGTGACACGAAAGAGAAATACAATTGGGTTCTGGAACGGGAGCAGGGAGTTTGATCATGAACAGAGAAAATATGAGCAAGGAGATAAGAGTGACTACAGAGATCAAACAGGACATGGGAGAAGGATCAGTGAAAAAGGATGTAACGGGGGTAGGTAACGCCAATTGGGTCGTCAAAAGGAAAAAGAATGACCACAGTGGAAGAAGGACGCTGCAGGAGCACCCACTTCAACTGTTATAGTAATTGGGTATGCGCTGCAGATGGCGCTCTGCTGCTAATGGAGCCCGCGATTCCAGGCCCAAAGCTGGCGCGTCACGTGAAGCGCGACGCCGCCCCTCTCCTCATGAGAGGCGGTGTGCTGTTGGAGCTGATGAAGGAGCTCCAAGATGGGAGGCGATACGGCTTCCGGAGACTAGCAGAACTCCAAAACCAACGCGATGCTGTGCAGTCCAGCAAAGTGGCCGGGAACGTGAAGAAAAGAAGGTAAGTAATATGCTAATAAAGACACCTAATGCTTATTTATATTTTCGTGAGGTGGAGCTTCCCCTTTAGGCGGCCATCTTCTCCGGCGTCCATGCCACGCCCCTCTGCTTCTCCTTTTGATAGTCTCTTTCTCCCCCTTTCCTCGTGTTCTTCACCACCTCTTCCTCTTCACCACCTGTTCTCAACTTCTCCTCATGATAGTCTCTCTCTCTCCCACCTCTCCTCAGGGCCAGTGAAAGGAACTTTGCAGCTCTTAGCAAAGGATCATTTTAACACTCCCCTCAGCACCCCAACAGCTGCATGCCCTGCCACGTCAGATAAATGCTGTCCCTTCACATAGTGTGAATGACCTACAACATTTCCTTTACTCCTACTGTTTAAAACTTTCTTTTGAAACAGTGGCTGGAATAACATAAATCGTGTTACTTTTTATCATACGCAGGAAACAACACAGGATATTGTGGCGATGATGCCTTTATTAGGCAAACTCATATTTCTGTACTCTGCTGACTGTGGTCTTGGAAGCTAGAATACAAGAATATAATGTTTCCTATTAAAGGTACCATCTTTGCAAGATCCTGTGTTTTTGTGCTTTCTTTTTTAAAACACAGAGATGCACTTTATATAATCATAAAAGTAAATCCCACATAACATCTCTCTCCCTCCGGCAGAAACAGAATTTGCCATAACAAATAAAATGGAAACAAAGAACTTCAGTCAAACATGACCAGCCCCACCCCACATGTCCAGACAGTACAGCATGAGTAGGAACACTGCAAGCTTTGCCCTCACAAAAAAGGGCAGAGAATAGGTAAAAGTATTAAGCTAGCCTTGGGCATCAGCGTGTACAACACCCAAGTGGCACTACATGTGGCCTTAAGAAACAGAAACAACACAGCACACAGAAGTACACGTTTTCTTCTCACTTGGATGGTATAGCATGTGCTGTAACTGTGCAGGTCTCTCCCGCTGAGAACAGTGGCAGCACTACAAATTCTCTCGTCTCATACACACAGAACAGAAAACAGCATGAGCATCGCTGCAACAAGCCCCCTACAAATAGAACAGGCACAGGATGTACAACCACTGTGCAACTTTCCTGTGCAACCATAATGCAACTTTCCCTCAGTTAGGTACGTCCAGTGATGGCTAGTGAATTTGTAAAGAGGACATCAATATTTTTCCTGACCAGAACAAACACAGATATTTCAGGGTTCACCCCCAAGAAATGCAGTGAAATAATGCATTAAAAGGGTGCATTGTATGACGCCTGTTACGGTTGAAGTCTGTGAAAAGCCATAGAATTTACCATCAGTTCTTTGGGTGATCATATGAAATATTTCAATAGAATCCAGGTTGCCACAGTACACAGGAGCGTTTTGCAACACATGTTCATGTTGGCCGTCCCCAAACAAAGCCATGTGCCTTTGCCACAGTATATGTCAGCACTGGCAACATATAAAACGTTTTCATACCTAACAAACAAAAATTGTGGAGGGTTTAAGTATTTTATGCAATGAGCCTTCCCCATTGGTGGTTGAGGAATCAGAACTGAGTTTAACATACCCATTCTCTGGGTATCAGCATTTTTATTATCCACAGATCTGGTAATGGGGCCTCAGATCGCGTGGCATTTGAAATTAAGTGTTCTCCCGCTCTGGAGGCCTGTGGATCGGGTATTAGAGTCCCTATGTACCTGCCATGGTTATAGGTAACTGGCATAGTGAAGCTATCTTAAAGGAGAACCACAGCAATTCATATGCGGGCAGGGTTAGATTCAAAGTGTATCCTGGTTCCCTGGCTTGCCTCTTCAAAGCGGACTTCCCTTGAGCAAAACATGGTCTGGACGACTATGGTTCTGCAACGCTGGTTCTGGTGACAATGAATTCTGGATGTTGCAGATTCTGTTGAAACTTTCCTCTTCCATGAAAGCCTGCCACAGCATAGTGCTCCTGGGAATCCCCACATACGTCCTCTGGGGCCATCATGGAGTGCAAGGGGGTGCCGGATCTCTAGGGCCACCGTACTGAGCTAAGCAGGGGACTTTGTCACACACCAAAAGCAAATAATCGGAAGGTTGGTTCGGAGGAGGGCTCGGACTGGCCTATAGGGCAACAGGCCAATGGCCAATTTGCCAGCCCATGATTCTAGTATGGGCCCGTTTTTTTTAAACGGATTGGGCCACTTATTTGGCCAGCGTGTGCCAGTTTCATAAGTAATTACACTAGTTTCAGCCAATGTAACTAAGCAAATATGCCTTCAAATGTACTTTATGCAACATATTTTACCAGAAATACCCTCGGGGTAGTACTCAAAAAGTCTGTTCTGAAAAGTAACAAACTGTCATGTGTGACTGTGGGCCACTTTTTTATCTGTGACGGGAGGAATTTGATGTCCCAGTCCCACCCTGTTGGGAGGTGTCACTTTCCACCATCAGCAATCTGCTAAATGCCCTGGGACATCGGTTTCGTATGCCGGGATTTGGTCAGCGGAACTTTCCTGGTCAACGGACAGCCAACAAATGCACACCGGCCTATGAACAACCATGCAGGAAACATGGAAACATGCTGAGTGCATTGCATCAGGCCAGAGTGCCATGGAGATCGCAGTGAGTGGAAGTTCCAAGTAAATCAGATTTATGGGGCTGTGCATAGGGTGGGGAGCAGAGCATTAACGAGGATGGGGAAACAGAGTAAGATGTTTGAGGAGACCATGCCCAGGAAAACTGAATTATTCAAAAAGACAAGTGGCCAAAGGACTTACTTGGCAAGGAGGTGATGTCCCCAAAAGGCCAGGGGTAGCAGAAGTGACATCACATGACCCTTGACCTCTGATAACATCACATAAAGTGATGTCATTTGACTCCACCCCAAAGTGACATCACTGGAAGCGATGCAACATGATCTTTCACCTCTTGACAAAACAGGAAGTGGCATCGCCTCCTCTGTGGCTTACCATGCAAAACTCCTTAACGCAATCAGGCCTTTTCTGTCAAAAGACACCTGCACCAACATAGCTAGAGCCATAACTGGTTCCCGGCTAGACTACTGTAATGTTCTCTTCCTAGGGACCTCCAACAAAAACCTCGAGAAGCTGCAAGTAATTCAGAATAGCGCCCTGTGCGCTGCACAAGGCATTGCCAAGAGGGAGCACATCACGGCTGCCAGAAAAGCATCCCATTGGTTCCCCATAAAGGAAAGGATTATATTCAAGGCGCTAAGCATCACCCACAAATGTGTCCATCTCTCAGCCCCAGCGTACCTATCCCAGAGAATCCACCCAGTCGCATCCACAAGACCCACCAGGACACCCTATGCCAATACGCTCTCCGTGGCCAGGGTAAAAAGAGCTAGAGCAGGTGGCGCCAGCTTCCCCTACCTTGCCGCACTACATTGGAACACCCTCCCTACCTCTCTGCGAGCTGAACCCTCACTGACTGCCTTCCGCAAAGCCATGAAAACTACCTTGTTCACCTCACCAACCTCTCATGTTTAAACTTTAATGACTAACATGTATGATGTACCCTGTTGTATGATTCTCCTTATTGCTTGACACAGGATCCTGCCTCACTGTAACCCAAGGCACAACCTATACCTGTACCTGCAACTAAGTTCCCTTACAAGTAACAGCACCACAATGCCCTTGGGCTGCCTGTGCGCTATATAAATGTAATAAATAAATAAATCACTTAGCATTTTTCTTAAGTACACTACGAAAAATATGGTTACGATACCACTATAATGTGATGTACATTTCAATACAAGAATGGATCACCATATGTATCGTTAAAATCAGTGTGCATAGGCTCATATTACCAATTTACTGTATTTGCAAGCAGAGGTCAAGTCTAAATGATAATGTGTTATTATATAGCACTTACGCTTAAGCACTTTAAATAGAAACAAGAGAAGGTAGGAGCTTGTAGGAAAAAGGGGATGGCGCACTGGTCTGCTCTCTGTCTAAGTTGATTGTAGTTCTTCCTGCAGCTGATGCTAGGGTTCCAGTGGGACAGAGCTCCTGAAGTCCCAATAGTTGTGAAAATGTATATAGAACAAATATACATATAATATCACCCAACCTATGTTGGTACTCATTTATCGACGTCAGAAGGATGAAAGGCTGAGTTGAAGTGTTTAAGACCAGACTAAATCAGTGACCCACCCCTTGAAGGGTGCCTGAAATAAACCTTTAATGAGTCTAGCAATTATTGGATAGAATTTCAGAAAGTCAAATTATTTTTTATTCTTTCTTATTTAGGGTCGCTGCTGAAAGTGTTACACGTGTGGAACCCCCTGGGTTTTTTAAGAGGCCTGAACATGAAAGCCAGCCAATCCAGAAACAAAGAGCCACATGGTGCTGGCAAAAAGGAGATTACTTTTTTTTAAATAAAGAAAACCTTTTCTTTTTGGTGGGTAGCAAGGGGGACCTTAGGGGTCGCAGCTGCAACCCCTGGTGACCCCGAAATGACATCCTTTACCCTCGGGCTGCATGTCAGAAAATACAAGAAGGCAGCGTTGAAACAAGTAAGCCAATTCTGGCAGACAGTGCATCTGGCGTTATTCGTGCAGTGTTGACACAATTGACCATAGGGCCTTAATTTAGGTAGCGTGTCATGCAGATGGATGGGAAACAGAATAACTCTGTACTCCAATAATCAGACCAACTCAGTAAGATGGCAAAGTCTTTTTACTGTTTTAATATCAATTATCTAAAACAGAGAGTTACAACGGACATCAACGGACGTCACACAACGTTCTCTCAAAGCATTTAATTAAAAAACATACTTATGTAGCAAAAACTCATCATACGTGATGTCATACTATGTGGCAAAAAAGAAAAACCTACGGGGGATTGTGGTTGGTTCAAGGGGAAAATCTAAGCGTACTTTCTAAAAGGGGTCAGGTTGTGGTTGGGTCTCTACAGTCAGGTGGACAACTCATGCCCACCCCTAGTACAAGTCATCTTCATTAGTTATTAGAAACACGGTGCTCCATTTGCTCTCACACTATAAGGCCCTCAGTTATATGGCCCTCTACAATTGGTTGGAACGCTCGTGTCCTTCTGGAACATTCGGTTCACTAAGCAGCACGTGAGTTCAGACCAAGGTGCCAGGGGGTAGACTGAACTGTACCTCCCCACCCAATTAGCCCATCATCTCTCATCACCCATGCCTTCTGCCATGTAGACTGTCTTTGAACTTGGCCTTGCAATGTATTCTCGTCTCTGGGAATATAAAGGAGTATGAGCACACACTTATCAAAGTTCTGGACTGCGTGCCCAAATCTATTACCATCCTTATCTCACGTGACAGGAGACCATAATTTGGCTCATTTTTTAGCATTTAATTGTCCTGATTTAATAAACTTGGCACTCATGGTGTTCTTTCTTTGCACCTCAATGAGGGATAATTCAGCTTCTCACGTTCACTGTTCTTTGAGGATAGATAACCAGTTCTTGGCTGCCTTTAGTCTTGACACCAGGCCAGACAGCCCTTCTCGTTTCTTGCATGATCCCAGCTAAGTCTTTGCTGCAACAGAGTCTTCAGCCCTTCTCTTCATGGTCTGAACTTATTAAAATTGTGACACTGATGTCCAGCTTTTATATAATGGGGGCTTTGCCTGCAGTTTATTCACTACGTATAGTCAGCTTCTATGATCACTTAGTCTAATTGCATTGCTGCATCTTCACAATTATTAAACGGCTTACATTTTCTACAGTGCTTTTCACACGTGCAAACTTCGTTTCGCACATGAAAGTTTACTCCATTCTTTACTTCGTCATCAACTTCTATAAGGTCCATACATTCTCTTTGTCATCCAGTCTTCTCAGTACATCACGCTCGTTTCTTGTGACATCACCAACTTCACTTTCTCCCTTTTTCATATTCCTTCGTGTATATCCTCCACGAAATTGTAATCTCTTTGGGGATACATAAAATAGGGTTTTCTTAGTGGATACCTGTTCTCAACGACTTGACGCGGAATAGTCACAACTGCTGGTGTCAAACATGGCACTATTTCAGGCTTCCAGCATACAAGTGTAGGGGGCGGGCCTTCCTGCAGAGACAATTGGCTGCTCCTCTACACTATAGATCCCACCTGTTTTTAGACAATTGATGCATTGCGAAAATGCTTGACATTTCATTTGAAAGCAAAATCAAGCTTTCCTTCTTAAACAAACAACTTGAATTGTGTTTTGTGCATGACTTAACCTTTCTCAGGACTCACAAGTATTTTTAATTGGTTATTAAATATGAAACATCTTTACATGGCATACTGTAATTAAGACAGGAATAATGGTTACTCAAGCACTCCGACGAACAATGGAATTCTGTTCTCTGGCTTAAAGAAGGCAGCATCTCTGAAACCCGCTTGTGACAGCACGCATCCCAAACGTGAAGAATTTGAGAGAAAACGGAGTGATTTTTATTTCATTTGATTTATATACCACTTTCGGCGAAACCGCTGCACAGATTTATTTACAAAACAGAACAAATTCAGTGTAAAATGACATCTAGACACAATATTAAGAACATGGTCTCTAAGACCACAGCAGAACAAGGGATAGGAAGACAAAGGGGTTCATTATGAGTTTCCCGGTCCAGAAAAAATACTGGAAGAAATGCTGGTAATTCCGGCACCAGCATTTTTTCTGGACTGGGAAAACACAAGTTTGCTTGTGGGGGCAGTGATCTACCAGCAGGCCTGACATTCCAGGAGTTCAGGCCCCTACCAGCAAATAAATGCCGGAATCACTGGCAAAGGTACTACCTGTGGGACTCCATGGAATGGTAACTTACCAGTGCCTCCACCAATCATAATATCCAGTGCAATACCGTGATATCGGGTGGTAGAAATGGTAAGGCAGTTTTGCCGGTATCCCGTCAGAATTACAGGTATGACAATAGCAAAAATGTAATGAGGGCAATTTAGTGGAGAGAGAGCGGGAGTGCATTCCAATTTAAAGGGGCCAAGAGAGAGAATGAGCGAAAGCAGGACTAGGCAAAAGGTAGGCGAGGGACAGTTAAGAGAAACAGAGACTGAGAACGAAGAGAGCGAGGTGGACAACACAATGGTATCAGGGAAGAAAGATATGGGGGGCTATGTTGGGAAGGTACTTAAAGACTATGCAGAGAAAGTTGAATTTAAGACTGGAGTGAAAAGGCAACTAACTGAAGAAAGAAAGGGCAGAGGAAAGAAAATCACAAGGGGAGACTGAACACAGAAGACAAATATATGAATTATAGATAGGTTTTAATGGACTTAAATGAGTGATGGGGAGACCAAAAAGAAGGGAGCAGCAGTAAAAGAGTGTGAAAACATAAGGAGGAGATGAGGAGCTTGGTCACATGAAACGTAAGATAAGGTTGTGCTTTACCGATATAAAAAAAAGAAACCTGCAAGAACGAGAGAGTGGTGATAAGCAGTGCATAGGAAAGAGAGGTGTCGAAGTGAACACAATACGGTTACGGGCAGAAGGATAGACAGAAAGAGAACATGGTGGAATAGAATCTGAAGTAGGAGGTGAAGGGGGAGGAATGGTTGAAGCAGGGAAAAAGAGAACTTTAGTCTTGGAAGAATTGAGAAAGAGACATTGATCAGCCATCCATGATTGGATGGCCAGGAGGCAGGAGGTCAGAGTATCGTGAATAGAGGAGGTGAAGTCTGAGAAGGACAGAAAAAGCTGAGTGTTATCAGCGCAGGAGTGTTGGGACAGAACAAAAGAAGAAATAATGGAGGCAAGGCGGGGTGGGAGTATACAGAGAGAAAAGAAAAGTAGAGCACCCAAGTCAGAACCTTGGGGAACACTGTGGTGGAAAGGGTGTGTGGGGGAAGATTTGCCATGGCAGGAAATTGCATAGGTGCGATCAGATAAGTGCGACTGGAACACATTTAGGGCAGGTCCAGGTAACCCATGGGAGGTGAGGGAGGAGAGAAGAAGAGAATGGTTCACAGTGTCAAAAGTGGCTGACAGACCAAGAAGAATCAGGAGGGAGGAAGGGAGGGACACGGGGCACCAAGTTATCAGTCTGTCATGTCTTCCTGGGATCGCAATCACTTTTGAGCTGGAACTTGTGACCATTGCAGAAGCACCTATCAATTAATGTATAGGTTGATATTCCCTGCTTCTTGAAGAGCCACAATCCCCAAGGTTATTCTGAACTTTGTGCAGATATGATATGATATGATATGGCATTTATAACGCGCCTATACACAAGTGTTTCAAGGCGCGATGAGGCAAGGGAGGGGAAACGGAGGGAAGACAGACACCAATCCTACTAGGCCAGGTGACATTGAGATTGCGCAAGTGCAGGGGAGGGGGGAATAGGAAAAGTGCAGGGGGGCAAAGGGGAGGGGGCAGTGCAGTGCATAGGATAACAGTAAAATAAATAAAGACAACAAATAAAAGTGTGGCTAGCTGGTGGCAAGTGCAAGGGTAAGAGCAGAAATCAGGGGTCAAGTGCTAGTAGAAGCTGTAGGGATACAGACACAGTCCCCGAGTGCAAGGGTTGCCAGGGGGCAGTGCAGGTGTGCAACTGGGAGGGGGGGTTGGACCTGGGCCTGAGATCAGAGGGTAGCCAGGAACCAGTGCAGTTTCAGATACAGTCAGGAGATCAGCAGGGGAGAGGAGGAGAGAAAGCAGAAGCAAAGAGGAAGGTCTTGAGCTGCTTCCAGAACCGGATATGGTTCTCCTCAAGTCTCAGAGTGGCAGGGAGGCTGTTCCAGAGGGAGGCCCCAGCAGTAGAAAAAGACAGGGACGTCATTTGGGGGTCGCCAGAGGTCTCCCTTGCGACCTCTGTGGTCTCCCTTGCGACCTCTGTGGTCTTCCTTGCGACCTCTACTAAAAAAAAAAAAATTTTTTTTTTTTTTTTTTTTTTAGTAATGCAAGCTCCTGGGCTGTGGCTCTTTACTTCTGGGGTGGCTGGCTTTCTTGTTCAGACCCCTTAAAAAAAGACTTGTGGGACTCCTGTTCTTATTTTTCTTCTAACACTTTCAGCACTGACCCTAAATAAGAAAGAATAGGAATACCAAATAATGGGCCTCATTACGAGTCCGGCGGTAACCGAGGCGGTAAAACCGCCTCGGTTACCGCCGGACTCGAATGACCATTCCGCCTCCGTGATTCCCGGAATTACCGGGGCATTACAACTCCGGTTTCCCGGGAATCACGGACGCGGAATGGTGTTAATCCCCATTCCCATAGGACTCAATGGGAATGGGGATCATGGAAACACCGGCAGCATCTCGTAATGCTGCCGGTGTTTCCTCGTCTGCCTGCAGGCGGGCGGTGTTAAACCCGCCAGGTCAGACCTGGCGGGAACATTACCTCCCGCCTGCAGGAGTTGTGATCGCTCGGCATGGAAACAACGGTGTCGGCGGGTTTACCGCCACCATTGTTTCCATACCGGGCGATTTGTAATGAGGCCCAATGTGTCTTTCTGGAATTCTATACAATAATTGGTGGCCTCATTAAATGTTTATTTTAGGCGCACTTCAGGGGGTGAGTCACTGATTTAGTCTGTTCTTAAATGCCTCACTCAGCCGTTCATCCTTCTGAGGTCGATAAATGAGTACCAACACAGGTTGGGTGATATTGGGTGTATATTTTTTTTATATCAAGTGCTTAATAATGTGTTATTATATAGCACTTACGCTTATCATTTGGTCATGGACGTCTGCTTGCATACACAGTAATTTGGTAATATTGGCCTATACACACTGAACTTAATGATACATATGGCGATCCATTCTTGTATGAATATACATCACATAGTGATATCGTAACAATATTTTTCGTAGTGTACAATGCTATGTGATGCCACTTCCTGTTTTGTCAACGGATGAAATATCGTGTTCCATCGCTACCCGCGATATCTCTTTGGGGTGGGGTCAAATGACACCACTTCCTGTGATGTCATCAGGGGGTCAAGGGTCGTGTGATGTCACTTCCGCTACCCCTGGCATTTTGGTGAAATGACGTCCCTGGAAAAAGATCTACCATCAACTCTCTGCTTGGAGAAGCGACTCACCCTGAGGGAGTGGGAGGCAGAAGAATTGAAGGTCCTTCCTTTGGGCTTTGGAAGGAGAGTTCCAATTGATGAGCAGATCCAATTAATGAAAGTGCAAGTGTCATCTCTTGTCCTCTGGAACTATTTGGCTTGTATCATCCAGTCATCCAAGAAGGGGTGCCAAAGGATGCCCCTCCTGTGATGCAACTTGCCTATCAGAGCCATGACTTTTCTGAAGATCTGAGTTGCAGACTTCAGGCCGCAAGTTGAGGAATTGAATTTGTAGGGTTTCCCCTAAATCAAGAAACAAAAATAAGTGATTTGGAGACCAAATAAGGATTTGCAGGTATGCGTGTGCAGGAAATGTAGAAAGCCCACCTAGCTCACTAGAGGAATGATCCACTGGGCTACTTGTTTCATTTCCTAGGAGCTGCTGAATACCCCTTGAACTCGGCAGTCCTTGTAGTACGATATATTAAAAGAAAGGTCTGTTTAGTGCATCATATCCAATGTTAACAGACATTCGAGTATGTACCGCAGAATACCGCATGACCTGAAACATCAGCCACATGAAACAAGCAGTAACCGGCAAGGACGTAATGCATTCGCACTGAGAAATCTTTAGAGGACCTGGCCGTACACATAGAAACCCTATCTCAGAAGACACTAGGGGCACAATCACTTGATAATAAGGAAGTAACCACAAAAAATACATAATAGATGTCCAGTTAAAAATACCATCCCTGCCCACCGGCCCCCCAGTGCTTGGCATACACACATGACCACATTGATTGTGTAAGGAGCTCGGGACCCAGGGGACTGGCGTGTCATTTTTTGTACTGGGCATCTATGATAGATGGCCTGTGAAAAAAACATGCCTTAACCCAGTGTCCCCGAGCACCTCGCAATCACACATAATCACATTCATCATTATTTTCATTATGTCTGACTGCAAGACGCTGGCACACCATGGAGCAGGCATGGCATGTTTTACTGTGCATGGTTGATAAAGCAAGCATGATAAGTGTCATTATTTAGCTAGGCTTGCATTTTAATGCCGCCAGTACATACATTTCTTATTGTGGTATGACATTTTGTATTGGGCATCTTTGGTAAAGCAAGCATGATAATTGTTATTATGAAGCAAGACTGGCATTGTTTATGCAACTAGTGTAGCCATTTCTTACTGAGGCTTGACATTTTGTATTGGGCATCTTTGATAAAGCCAGCAGGATCAGTGGTATTATTCTTACTGTGGCATGACATTGTGTATTAGGCACCTTTGGTAAAACAAGCATAAGTGTTATTATGTAGCTAGACTAGCATTTCAATGCAGCCAGTTCAGTCATTTTGTATTGTGCTATGGCAATTTGTATTGGGCATCGTTGGTAAAGCAAGCATGATACATGTTATTATGAAGCAAAGCTGTCACTGTTATGCACTTAGTCTAGCCATTATTTATTGCAGTAGGACATTTTGTTTTGGGCATCTTTGATAAAGCAGGCATGATAGGTGTTATTATGTAGCTCGATTGTCATTTTAGTACAGCCAGTTTGGACATGTTTTCATACTTTGGCATTCATTTTGAATGTAATGGTAAAGCCAACTGGACTATGTTCTTACGTAGACATACTGCCATATATTTGCAGAACAAACATGGATATGTTTTCTTATGGTATCATTACTGGCATTATGCACAAAGCAAACATGACTATGTTCTTATATGGGAATAATAGGGTATAATGTTGAAGTCAGCATGGAAATGTATGGGCATAGCCAGTGTACTGGCACATACTATGAGAAAAGGCATCATGAAAATGTGTTGGAGAAATGCTCCTGTGCACTGTTGGTGACTTGATGAGTTTCCCTACAAAACCCAATTTCAAACTGTTTAGCTTTTTACCTAACATTTCTAAAAAAAAAAGTGTGCTCTAAAATGCACCATTATCACCCATTATTTAAAAAAAATATTTGGAGGAGAACCCCCATAAACCCCACTTGCGGGGTGTGTGCACCCTCCCTACGCTCGGACGCTCTGCCATATCAGGGACAAATATTTACGCCCCTCCACTTAAAAAATTCACCAGCCGCCACTGGGGTTATGACTTTCTTCACCAAAGCTCCATCCGCTCCACAGTCATGTGCTCAAGGGGCATTCTCCTGTATCTTGTGCCCTGTCCTCTTCCTCATGTTACTCTTCCGGCAGCTCCTCACCACTTCTTCACATGTTCCTACATTTGCCTTTCCCAGTCTCTTCTCCGACTGCCTCCCGAGCAGTGTCTCCACCATTTTCTTTGATGCTTCACCAAACTTCCTTCTGCTGTTTCCTCCAAAGTGCCTCTCTCTCTCTCACTCTCGCCCTCTGTCTCATCTACTCCAAACTCCTACCATGCTTCTTTCTACACTTCCTCTCTCTCTCCTACTTCAACCTCCTACCCTGCTTCCTCTCTCTCTCCTACTCAAACCTCATACTATTCCTCTTTCTACACGTTCATTCTCTCTCCTTCTCCAACCTCCTACCATGCCACTTTCTACACTTCCTCTCTCTCCTACTCGAACCTCCTACCATGCCTACTGCTACATTTTCTCTCTCCTACTCCAACCTCCTACGATGCCACTGTCTACACTTGCTCTCTCTCTCTCCTACTCCAACCTCCTCCCGTGCCTCTTTCTACACTTTCTCTCTCGCCTCTCCTTCCACCGTCCTCCCTGAATTTCATTCCAGCAAATCTTTTCCATGATCCCTCTACCACCTTGTTCTTCTGCCTACATGACATTGCCTAAAACATATCACAAGCCATTCCATTGCTAAAGCAAAAAATAAGGTGGGAAGTGGACAGCCCCGAATTACAGGCAGGGGAATTATTATCAATCTCCCCGATTGCAGGCAAGAGGAACTGTGCCAAGGAAATCCCCTGCACCAATAACCGGAAGATCCACCCATACGACCAGGTTTGACTGTGTTTATTGAAAATTCAACAACAGGGATTGAGATATGAACAATACAGCATTCTACACACTTGCTAATCGATTTTGAGCCTATTGTCCAGTTTTGATAATACATGACGTCACAAAATGAAGTTACATCCTAGAAAACTGAACGTGGATCGGGATTGGTGAGTAAGGTAAACTATACACACATTATATAGGCGGTTAATGCGATAGTTGGATAAAACATATCTGGTGGCTCCTCCTGTGACCACCTCTAAATGTTGCAAATACAAATGTTACAGGTTAGCGTGTGGTGATTTGACAGTGCAACAAAGTGTGAGTTTAACGTGGAAGGTGGATAGTGGTTGGGCAGTTAGGGTCTTCTCAGCCTTGGAGCTTTGGAAAGTTACCAAGCCAAGTGCAACTATTCAAGGTAGGGAGAATGGTCCCAAAGGTGCTGCATGTACTCGACAGGTTACCATCTCCGATCTCCTAGGCCTTGAGCCAGAACATTCAGCTTTGAACCTGCTATTGCTTTCGTATCGTCCTGCCTTCGGCTGGATGGTAACAGCCACCTCAGCCTGGATTGAATGAATAGGCTCTGTCTTGCGGGTTCTGATCACGTGTGTAGAGACCAAAACATGGATTTCTCCTGCCTGCAATTATGAGGATTTTCAGGTTGTATTCTCTGCAGGTGTCCTGTCTCTTCTGCTAACTTGAAACTTTACTTCTCTCTGTGTCCTTGACAAGGCTGATGGCTGCACTAGAAGCCTGGTCTGCGTGTTTCAGCGAGACAAACCTGTTCTCTAAATTCTTGAGTCCATCCTGCTCCTTCCATTCACTCCAATGTACTTATGGCTTCCATCTTGATTTACACGGACGCCCATGTTAGTTGCGTTTGAGCATTAGCAAGCAGTTCATATGTATTCCTTAGCATCTTATGGTTTCAGCGTGGCAAAGGTGTACGTGTATCAGTCCTCTAACTATGTGAGTCATAAGCATGTTCTTCATGTCTGTCAGCAATAAATCTAAGTGTCTCCCTTCATGCAGGGAGGCCTATGTGCTTCATGTCCAATGCATCTAGGTCATGGTGTCAGTCGTGACATCATCGGCTTTCTTCGAGGTTACAGTCAGTCAACTTGCTCCATTGGTTGCAGCTGTATCTTTTCAACACCATCATCAGGATAGGGTCTAAACGGTTGTCTGAGTGAGTAGCGTTTCTCACACCTGCGATACATCGATGATGGGGAGGAAGCACCAAGGAACAATGTACACATCTCGTTTCTCTGCTGCTGAGAAGAGAGTGGGATAGTTACAATGTGGGCCGTTTAGGTCTTACTCTGCAGCCATGTTACTCGCCCCTTTCCATATTGAGTCAACTGCCTTTTTGCCATCTACATAAGCAGTCAGAATATTTCGATCAGGAAATACTATATACATAGTGGAAAATAATCTTCTAATATCCAGTTGTCTGGAGTGGCACGGAATAAACCCAGCTTGAGGCGGGTAGATTAAATGAGAGATGTTAGCTAGCCTGCGATTTGCAACTATACCTGCCAGAATGTTGTTGTCAATGTGCAACATGTACAAACTTCTTTATGAACCACAATGATCAGATGCTTTATTGGGATTTAATAATATGATAATAGTGGCTATATTGAGTGACATCAGTAGTTCCCCTTTAATTAGCATTCATCGTATTGTACATGCATCAGTTTCCACATAAGCTTTGTAAAAATCAGTATAAAGGCCATCTGGCTCTTTGATTTACCACATGTTAAACCATAAATAGCCTGGCATATTTCTGCCAATTCAACAAGAGCCTGAGATGACTCGGGGACGAGCGTCTCGAGGAGCGGAACCCAAATGGAATCTTTTAATTTTGTATCCATGCATACCAATCTGGTCTGAATGAGTGTTTTACAAAAAATCTGCAAACACATTATTAATCTGCTCTGGACCTTTGACCCACCTGCTCTGAATCTGAACGGGGGTAAATGGTCATGAAAACTGAGCAATACATTTGGCAGGAAAAATGAAGCATCCCTCCCCTCGATGTAATTCGAGAGAAGGTGCACAGTCACCTGCACGCACAAAAAGACAAGTGACACATAGCTGCATTGTGTACACATTCCCTGTAGTCCGTCTCCCCATGTAGATATTTTGTATTTGTATTTATTACATTTTTATATAGCGCTTTACGCCAGAGCGCTTTACATAAGCAACAGATAGAGTCTTGGTCAATCGTGTCTCATTTGCTAGGCCAGACCTTATACGTAGACCCGAGCAGTATTGTAAGAAGTGAGACCCGAGCAGTATTGTAAGAAGTGATTGGCAAGTGTGAATACATTAACCAAATTGACACCAGTCACTTGTTCTTAAACCCTACAAGGAACAATAATTGGACATTTTTCCCTCCTTGGCACTCTTGACATATAGAGTTGAGGATTTCCACAATTGAAATAGGATGGAAACTAAGTAACCTTAGAATACTTCTTTTACACAGAAGAAGAATGTATTTTTTGTGACACTCAGCGTCTTTACTGAAAGGAAAGTTTCTTCTTTTTTATGTTTAACTTTTTCTTGTTTGTTTTTTCAAAATGTGTAGCTTCTTTTTTGCTATTGATGCATGTTCTTTTGATTATTATCGTTTTGTATGGTGTATGATTTATTGAGATATCGTTGATCTGATTGTCATATGTTTCGAGCCTGATACAAAAAAAGAAAAAAAAGTGTCTAATAGTTTGTGAAATGACACAGAGGCTCATGTGTAAAAGATTGTCTTATGTTCTTTATTAAATAATGAAAAACATCCTTGATGTATATGGTGAGATTTCATATCTAGTTAAGTGACAAAATCAAAGTAAATGATTGTTGACAACATCAGTTGCACTATTACACATATGTATGATGGCAGTGTGTACAAATAGAGAATATTAGGACACCACCTGAAATTAAGGAATAGCATACCCAGTCAGTAGTGATCCTTTTGTGACAGATTTTTGTGCAAAAACTCCAATTTTTTTGTTTGGTCAGAGAGAAAGAGGTGGGTATAAGTAATACATATACCATATCACCAGTTTATAACCTGTGGGGACATATTTTGTTGGTTTTTGCCAATCGTGTCCTCATAGCAGCGTGGCGGACCCTTACCTCCTCCTCCCCAGGTTTCTGTAGGACGTGTCTCTGCCACGGCACACTGACTGGTGGGACACAATTACATGTCACCACCTCAGGTCCATTTGAGATCAGTGGTGGTTGGTGGTAATTGTTGTCTTGGGTCTGAGCAGGTTGTGGTTTTTGGTCATTGCGCACTGGGGTTTGGGCTGGTGGTGCCACTGCCTTTGTTAAGCCAGCATTGGGGGTGAATGTAATTGAAAACATTTGACTACTCACCACCCCACTCCAGGATGCTAATTCAAGCCTGACATGTTGCCTCCTTATCAGTCATCCTGCCAAGCTCTCTCTCATCCCGTTTGCTCACTCCATTGAACTTGCATTTGCAGTTATCATTACTGCATTATCTACGACCATTGATGCAGACTATCCTGCCCACACCTTCACCCCCATCTCACTCCTGCCCGACCCATGGATCTCTCCAGCCATCACTAAGCTGTAGACAACCATGAGCCCACACCATATCCCAGTGGTGCAAATCCCACTCCCCTACTCTTCTCACAGCATATAAAGATGCCCAACAGCTTTTGAATAAGTGAAATCCTCACTACAGTGAGCTTCTATGCTTTTTCTAATCTCACTCTTGCAATCTTTCCATGTCCCTCCAGGCCATGCTTGCCCCCCTAAACCCCACTCCATATCCTGCTTCCTATCTGCTGATGATTATGCCTCCTACTTCTCACTAGAGATCAACAAATACCGGTTACACTGTCCACCCTTCCCTCTTATCCTTTCCTCCACCATCTCTCCCCCTCCTTCTCACTCAGTTTTCTCTATCTCCTTTCACTCCCACCTGCCCTGCCTAGGGGATTCACATCCTTCTCTCTGCCGACCCACCCGGCACCCCAGATAATAAGAAAGAAACTGGCACTCGCCTCTTACCACTCTTCATTCTTCTCTCTCTATCTGCACCTTCCCAGCCTGCTGCAAGATGGCCACAGTGATACCAATCCTTAAGGCTAATCCCACTGCTCCCTCATTTCATTCACCTTTCTCTCTCCTGCCTCGCCATTTCAAAAGACCTTGTGTGGCTTTCAATCGAATCACCAACTACCTTTCAGATCACTCACTATGGGACACTCTACAGCAGGGGTGCACAACTGATTTTGACAGAGGACCGAAAGTACCTTACATGATGGCTATAGTGGGCCAAAAAGTAAATGTGGGTGGGGCGGTAGGCGCGGCAGGGAGTGGCATGGCAGGAGGCTTTTTCAACCCCCAATTTTTATTAAACACTATGCCCCGTGGCCCCCAACCAAACACTATGCCCCATGGCCCCCACTCCCAACCAAACACTATGCCCCATGGCCCCCAACCAAACACTATTCCCCATGGCCCCCACTCACCAACCAAACACTATGCCCCATGGCCCCCACTCACCAACCAAACACTATGCCCGATGACCCCCACACCCCAACCAAACACTATACTCCATGGCCCCAACCAAACACTATGCTCCATGGCCCCCACTCCTCAACCAAACACTATGCCCCATGGCTCCCACCCCTCAACCAAACACTATGCCCCATGGCCCCCAACCAAACACTATGCCCCATGGCCCCCACTCCCCAACCAAACAATATGCCCCATGGCCCCCAACCAAACACTATGCCCCATGGCTCCCACTCCCCAACCAAACACTATACTCCATGGCCCCAACCAAACACTATGCCCCATGGCCCCCACTCCTCAACCAAACACTATGCCCCATGGCTCCCACCCCTCAACCAAACACTATGCCCCATGGCCCCCAACCAAACACTATGTATACAGTCTCAATTTCACAGTAAACGCTCCAGTGAAACACTTATCTATCTATTTATTTATTTATTTATTCTTACATTTGCACAGCGCACAAAACCCTCAGGCACATCTCTAACTTTCCTACAAAGGCCCTCCACTCTCACCTCGTTCTACTTGATCTTTCAGTCACTTTTGACACAGTGGATCCTCCATCCCAACATCTAATCCTCCCACTGGTAGGATTCAAGGGCACCCGGCTTCAATGGGAGGCCGCTTATCTGTTTGATCACTTCCTCTGGAGCTCATTTAACTCCAACGCCACCTCATCCACTCCCCCCTCTACGAGTGTCCACCATGGATCAGTCATATGCCCGCTCCTCTTAACCCTTTACACCTCCACCTTGAGCAACCCACTTGCATCCTTTGGCTCCACTACCAACCTTCTGCTGATGGCTCCCAGATAATAATAACACATAATAATATTTTGTTGCCTTCTTTTTTTTTTAAAGGCATTATTTTTCCGTTTTATAAATGACAAAGACAAAAAGGAAATGAAGAACTAACTCTACAAAAACAGTGCAACAGTTGAGAACAATAACAACAGAGAACACATAGTAACCAACATGGAGCTATAGATGAAGCACATTCGGGAATCCAGTCCATATAATTTGTTCCTTCCTTTATCGAAGGACTATAATAATATGGAGACTTATATGTTATATCAAAGAGACGTGACATAACATTTGTGGTTTGACTGAACGTGCAGGGTAGTTCTCACAAAACTTATGCAAGGGAAGCCATGTGGAGTCATGACTTGTATATTTATCCTGAAACAAAGCCCCCACTTTCTCCGCTGCTGTAACCTTCCAGATCTTATACCACCATACATTAATATATGGCCCCTCCTTTTTCTTCCAAGATTTGGCAAGCGCGATACGTGCGGCTTGCAACATCTGTGATATCAAGGTCGCTCTAGGACTACTCATTGGGAAGTCGGCTCCACTGGTTCGCCCAAGAGGATCGACCCGGATCCATTAGTAAGGCTGAGCCTGTGATATCTGTTTTGAGCGCTGTTAACTCTCGCCAGAACTTTTGAGATGCCCTGCAAGACCGCCGCATGTGAAAGAAACCCCTCTCCTGGCCACACCCCGTCCAGCACAGGGGGGAAATCAAGACATCAAATTCATGAAGGCGGGTAGGATACGAGTACCACCCATATAGCACATTGTACGCATTTTCTTTATTGGTGACACACCGAGATGAGGTTGCAGCACTCTGCCAAATGCACCCCCAGGTCTCTTCAGATATGGAGTGGTCCAAGTCTCGTTCTCATTGGGCCATATAGGTACACCTTGCTGAAGAATCGGACCTGTCCAGCAATTTATATACCTTAGAGATTTTCTTAAGTACCCATCCACCTTGAAAAGTTAGTTCTAGAGCTGGAAGGCATCTCGTTCCCACAACATGTGTCTCCGGGTTGGTGATCCAATGACGGAGCTGATGGTACCTAAAGTGTTGCGTCTTGGGAAGACAAAATGTGGCCTTGCACGCCTCAAATGTCTAAGGAGACCCTTCCTGATATAACTGGTCTAAGCACTCTAGGCTGTGAGAATGCGCCCAGCTCCACACCAGGCAAAAAGACGGGGTTACCAAATATCGGGGGAGGGGCCAAATCTCCCCGGGTTCCACACGTCTAATCGCCCTATCCCAGTAAGAAAGAGCAGTCCTGGTGGAACACAATAAAGCTACACCATATGATCTGACTGTTGCGGCCCTATGTGGATATGGGGAAGTCTGCCTCTGTCTGCTCATCCAGACCCAGAGCGCTGCACCTTCCTCCCAGCCCAGGAGATTATCCAAGAACTAATAGCTGCAGCAACATAATTCTGGAGAATTGGGAACCCTTAAAGTGCTTGTTGGTGTAAAAGGCACATTGAAGCCATGCAAATGGGGAAAGGCGCTATATAAATGACTACTACCCCGTGGCTTACTATCGCCCCAGATAAATCAACGTCTGCCATGATGCTCTGGGACTAGTAGCCAGAATGGCCAAAGCAAAATATAATAATTAGGGTAATATCTTCATTTTGACAGCGCTATTCTGCCCTAGCCACAAATCTCTCTGAACTCTCCCTCTTGAATTCTCTGATTCTCCTCTCAACAAACTATCTGTTTCACGCCCCTGGGCATCCTCTCGCTTCTGCGGCCTCTCACTACAAGCCCCCCTACACTGGAATACTTCCTCCCTGATATCAAAGCAAATTAATCAATAGAACTGTTCAAACCAGGCTTTAGCTCCCTTTTCTAGCCTTCAACCGGGCATCTTTGACCCACACTGACTCCAGCCTATGACCCAGCCTGTCCTACCCGCAGATTATATATACAAACATATATGGGAACATTGAACCCGAATGTATATTGGCACAGGGCCCACAAGTCTATTGAATGTATGTTTGTTCCTCTGTCAACATTCCTTCTCTGTGATCCTTTGCCTGTCCCCCTCACCCACTTGCTCGCTCCCTACCATGTTTCATTGCAGCGTGTAAGTGCACCCTCTATGGGGACTGCCTCTGCTACCTGTACTTCATCCGATACATGGCACTTCTGCTAGAAATGTCCTCCAAAGGACCAATAAATATAGGCATACTAGTTGAACACCCTGTGTATACAGGCCAAAGTGCGTAAAGTAAGACATTTTCAGAATTAATATATTATGTGGTATACTTTGCTGTAATTTATGTTAAGTGAAAGAATGGACACAGTAGGACCACTATAAATCCTAAGGCAACAGCTCCCTCTAGCTGTGACAACAGGTGAAGCGGGCAGTCTCTACTGTGCATGACTGCATCGGACAAAAATACATCTGACCTTTTATTATAGTAAGATGGGTCTTGTTCCCATGCATGGATGGTAGACGGAATTGCAACTGCGGGAGACAAAGTTATGTGAGGTGAGCCCTGTGGCGTATATGTCTGTACGTGTTTCTGCACAAACACATGTGTGCCAACAATTCACTGTCTACATTCTGGGAATCATATCGCCATCAAAGGGGATCAGGTACTACCTCCTAACCATTCCAGCTGTTTCCCTCACACTTCTAACTCTCTCCCTGGTCATGCCATCCAGTGATCCATCCGTCCTCAATAGCAGTGCAATGGTTCACTCGTAGGATGATGTCGCACATGTCCCATTTCCATTGAGAGTAGCGAGGCTCACTTACCTCTTTCAATCTAGACCCTGCCTAAATCCAACCCGGGAGGATAGCTCAGGGGCAATGCGTTTGTCTTGGAATCAACACAGGTTTGAATCCCGGGCCCGCACTTGGAAACTGGTCTCTAGTATTAAGCGTGTTATAACAGATGAATCCATTAATTACGCTTCATTCCCTGCTTCAGCTCCTATGACATTAGGACACCAGCGTGCGCTTTGGCCTGAGCTACCTTGTCGTTGCATGAGCAGCCATCTTTGTTTCACATCACTGGGCGTGCGCTGCAATTTCATGCTGCAGAGTATTCCCATTTGCAATGGAATGTCTCTTCCCCCTGAGGTACCACCGCTCATTCCCTGCTCCTTCATGAAGTGTATTCTCACCTTGCCTGCAGCCCCTGGGAGGTTTCTCTTCCACTTGCCCTTCTCCCGTGTCCTTCTTGCCGTCCTCTGTCATGGCTCCTGCAAGCTGAGTCCAGGGGGATCTCGAGGAGTTCCTCCCAAGGGCACTTCCTGTTTATGTTCAGGGTTTCCTGGCAAGTTTTTCTTATTGCTTCTGCTTATGGCATGCTAATTCGCATCACATGAAGGCAGATGAGCAATTATTTCGTGCTCCTGATCACGATGCACAACAAATGTACGCCACAGCGGCACGTTTATCACGTCACGTCAGCAGATGTGTTCCATTATCCCAGATCTGGTGGTGATGCATACTTTCTTCACGCAATGTACACACAATGATATCATGTACGCTGCACAGCATCAGGTAATAATGTCTAATGTCCCCGTACATAAGGTGCCCATACATAATGTCGCCGGGTTTGTGGGGGTGTCCACTGCATTTTCAATGCAATAATGTCTCTGCAAAAAACAGCAACTTTTTTGTCAGGGGACATTTTTGCGGGGACATTAATACATGGAACCGCGTTGCACACATTTCATGACACATTGCAGAATTGTGTGTGCGTACATTTCTAGGCATCGCATTTTGAAATGCCCATAGTGCATAGCTCAGAGGGTTAAGCGCTCGCTGCTGCGATCTGAGAATGATCTGCAGGTCACAGGTTCGAATCCCGGCAAGGCCAACTCACCCTTTCATCCTTCCGAGGTCGATAAATGAGTACCAATTTCGGTTGGGTGATATTGTATGTAAATATGTGCTCTTTAAAGCGCTTTGGATTAAGGCGCTATATAAATAACACATTATTATTATTATATTATCTCAAAAGCACATTCTGGCCTGATTCCACATCTCGTGGCAATGCACATTTTATCAGTGAATCTGCATCTGTTTGCCTGGCCCTTGGTGAGGGGGTCACCTGGTCTCCTCCCACCTTCTCAGGTTGTTTGGGGGTATCTCCCTCTCCTGTGTTCTTCTTTTGACTTCCTCCCCAGAATACAACGATTAATTCTCCTCAAATCTCCTTCCCTCCTCGCACAAGATGGCCCTTACCCTCCAAACTCCACTTCTCTACTCCAGATATTATAACCCTCTCCTCCTTAATGCCCTGTCAATCTCCACCTCCTTCCTCCAGATGGTAGCACCCCTCCAGCAACCTTCTCAATATTCTCTCTGCAACCTCCAACTCTCGCTCCTCCAAATGGTATAATCAAATACTCAACGCCTTCCTGCGTAATGATATGATATGATATGGCATTTATAACGAGCCTATACACAAGTGTAATAAGACGATATTACAGTGTGCAGACACAATTCATAGTAGAGCTCTACAATGTGCATACACGTAGATTGTCAAGTCAAAACCATGTTGCATTTACACTATATAACACAGGAATGCGTTGAGCAATTGATTTTTCCCGAATTCTTTACTTAATCTTTGTCATCTATTTGGCATATACATCTTAACAGCATGATAGAGGTTGCTTGGATTTTAATTTCTTTGAATTTGTTTTTGATTGGTAGCATTTTTTTGACATTTTCTATTTTTTGATTGATGTGGTCTTTGAGTCGTTTTGCAGTATAGAATGGATTATTGTTACATAAACATTCACAGCATTGTCCACATGACAACCCGACGTCATCATGCTGACGACATCACTGCGTATTGGTGTCGCTGCGCGATGATGCAATCGCGCATGCTGGTTATGGCATCAAGCCCAAGTCATTTGATTATAATTGCATAGAGAAGGTGGCAGTCTTTTTTCCATGTCACTGCGGTAACCTTTGTTTAAACCATGAAGTGGGACGTTCTACACTTTGGGGAGTAAAGAACCATCTGGAGTGGTGTGCTGCCATTACAAAAACTTTTTTATGGCCCTTGATTATCAAGGCCTTCTCAGGTATGCCTAAAAAAGTGTGTGCTTGGATAAAGGATGTTTTCAGTTGGCACTAGAAACTAAGTTGATTTATGTAGCATTTTTCCTATTCTACAAAAGGGGACACAGTTGAGGGAAGTTGGTCAGACACAGTCTGACAAACGTATGATCAATACTTTTAAACGCATGTACAGAGGCATGTACAGAGGCAGCATGTACAGAGGGGCTCCGAATGGTACATTGTTTATGGTAGTTTTCGGACACCTCCCAGATGAAGGATTGCGAGAGTATATTTTGTGAATCTTCTTGACTAAATGTGTGTACCTTGCCGGACGTTCATGGATGCACCATATTGATGGAATGAGGCAGTGAGTTTTCTCGTGAGGGATCACTCAGATGCGCTAATAGTACTGCACTAATAGCACCGGAAAAAAAATGAGCAGAAAGGGGAGGTTTTTTCCTCTGGTAAACCTCCCACTTTCCACCCAACTCGGAATTGGGCAGAGCGGTAATGCAGTGGTAATAGCATTACCTCGTCATTTTTACCGCTCCTCGCAACCCCTAATGAGGCCCAATGTGATTTGTTTACTCTTAAGGGGCAAGTGGGTTGCTGTGGTAAACCAAATAATTGTATAGGACCACTGTGTGGTTAAGTAAAATTAAAACTTACAACAGAGGTACCCACCTCTCGTTTTGTAGAACACCAAATAACACAACAAAACTCATGCAACCAGCACAACTTCTCCTCTTCTCTGAGTGCTGCAGCAGGAAGAAGCACACTCGCCACACTCGTCTCCTTTCTGCAGAAGTCACACCTTTATTCCGTGGATCTGTTCTTCGCCTCCATCTAACGTTCACAGCCTTCCCTCAGTCTCTTCTACCCCGGACCAGGTAGGAGGAAGTTTAGGTCCCCTCCTTTCAGGGGCGTTGCTAGGTCTGGAAAAGATACGGGACTACGTTAATGTCGGAACTGTCGGGACTGGGAGCTAGCTAGCCTTCTGGTTGTAGCCCCTGAGCTTCTTTCGGGGTACAACCAAAAGTCCCGGGTGAACACCCCCATCAGCCTCCCCCCCACCAATGCCTCTGCGTCCTTTGGTCTTCTTGACACAGGTCTAGGGGTTCTAAAATGGATCTCTGTGTGCCGGGGATCCTCATTTCCTGTCTGTCTTTTTGTTTTGATTATTCATCCTGAGGAACTTGGTTGATGTGGGAGCCTTGGGAGGCTCAGCCTGAGGAATCTGTGGCCACTGATCCTCGATTGGTTTTGGTAAATCTTGTGCAGGTGAAGGTCAATGGCTCACCGCAGCTGGCATGGGGCCAGGTTCCACTTTGCAAGCTGCAATCGCCTGCCAGTGCTGGCTCATTTCTTCTTTCTTCTGAGCTTCATACATTGAGTCCCATTAACTACTGGTTATGACAGTGCTTAGAAGCAGGAGAAATACAGTATGCAGCACTATGAAAGAACACGTATTATTATTACTATGATCCTCATTGGTTTCTGTGCCCCCAACCCATAGGAGCAGGACCGAGAGAACAGATGTGTTTTGGTTCGCATTCTCCAATGTGCCAACCAGAACTGGGCATTTGAGTAGTGTATATACTACTACATTCCAAAGATATATTATAAAAATATAGTTAACAATAGTTGCATAACGCAGCAGACGAGTATACACAAAGACAGCATTGCCCTTACTGGACAAGTCCATACTGATTAAGTGGGCCACGGGTTTGTAACTGGGGTATCCCGTCTTTTTCTGACGGGTGTTTTGCCGCGGGAGTTTTGCTGAAAATTCCCATTGAAAATGTTTGGGTGTGGTGAGAAAGGGTAAATAAAGGGTTGGGCAAAACTCCTGCGGCAAAACACCAGTCGGAAAAAAGGACGACAGTGAGGGATTGTTGAGCGATTGCTGATATTTCTGGCAAAGATGAGGTGACTGCTTCCTTTATTTTACATCTGGCAAGAGATAGTTTTAGCTCTCGCATCTCAGAAGACATTGGGCCTCATTACGAGGTAAGAGCGCCAAGACTACCTCCATACCGGCATTAAAGATCAGCAACCCGCAAATGGGCAATTACCGGGGTATTCCCACCCCGCCGGACCCGGTAATTGCCTTTTCGTGGGTGCCAGTAGATCCCCATTCCCATTTCAGCCCCATAGGGCTCAATGGGAATGGGGATGCCTGTAGAACGGTGCCGGTGCTACAGGCATGCTGTGCTCGCGGGTGCCTTTCATTCCGCCAGGGCAGACCTGGCGGAATGAAAGGCACCCGCGTCACAACTCAGAGTTTGCCGGTCCGGATACAACGGTACCGGCAAGCTTACCGATACCGTTGTATCCGGACCGGCAACCTTGTAATGAGGCCCATTGTATTAATGTCACAATATAAGAAGCAGGCCCCCCTCTACAGTCAGTCGCTGGCTCCAATCGCTGCCCCTTTGCCTGTCTTGACAATTCTTGTCTTCACTTCCCTCGAGGTAGAGGTGTGCTTACTGCTCGACCCCTGTTCATTCTGTAGTACCCCCTGAAAGCTCATATCCAGTTTGCATTAATCATCTGACCTTTGTTTAATGGTGTACTTATTAGTTTAGGCTATACAGTGGCACTTTAGCGCCACCTACAGGCTGAATCTAATGCATAAGTGTACAGCCAGGGAGAGATGGCACATGAGGAAGGACACATGCTTGTAGGAGCTGTTTGGCTATTTACACACCCATTGCCTGCCCATGGCCATGCTGATCCCTATTACCATACCCACCCATTTGTTGCCACCCCTTGCCCCCCCCCCCTTCCAAAATACACTTTCCTGGCAACTCTTTGAGCTACAAAATCAAGCTTTGCCATCAAAATGTGCACTCCAAGTGCATGCCAGAGATTTTTCAAAGAAGTTTTCTGAAAGGTAATGGTTTAATCAGTGCTTTAAACGTGCTACTGGTGTAATAAAAATGTCTTAACCGGGTCTGCCTTCAGCCACTTGATTTATAAGGACTATGTGCTTCACGGCGATCCTGTTAAAAGCAATCATTGGCAAAGTCAACGGTTTCAGCGATATGTGCACCCTTTTGGAGCTGCTTCCATTAATGGTCAGTTAGTACCATTACGACAATGCTTGGCAAAGAGCTTTTCCATGTCTACAAAAAAAAAAAAACAGACCACTTCTTTAGGGCACATTCATACACCCTAAGCCTTGCCTGGTGCCACTAAGTGGGTTTATGAAACATGAGGAGCTCTCTGATTGCCTTCCCGCTTGTGCAGGATGGACCCCAGCCGGCCCTTAGGACTGGGGGTTCCAAACAGCACTTTAAGATGAGCAGCAGCACCCTTGAGATGGATGGGGATGCAGATTCGTACTCTTGCGCCAAATCAATATTGACAACTCAATAGTTTGGCAAAGTGAGTCCATTTAATGACAAGTACAACAAAACGGGGAGTTCAATGAATATCAGCAATCAGTCGATCTTCCTTCTCGCTTCAACTCCAATTAATTTCAGAAAAAAAAAACATTTATACCAAAAACTCATCATCACTGACGTGTAACTCTTGAAACTTAGCATGCAACTTGATTGGTTCTAGGAAGGTAACTTTAATTTAGGTACTACATCTGTATATGGTAATGGAGTGAAGGGATTGGGTAAATACTGTCAGGTGGGCGTCTAAGCACTTCCTTCAAAATGACTACTGTAGACTTCACTAAAAGTACGACGTCTCATTGGTTCTACTAACTATAGGACCCTAGATTACATGGTCCACTATGATTGGGTTGGCATCAACCCCACTCATATTTTTCCACTTGCACTTAGCAGCGTGCAGAATAGCCGGCCAGGTGCAGGGAGTTTGTCTGCACCCCAGCTTCCCTCCAACTTTTGTTACAATCAATCATCACCTCAGTGGTCATGTGTCAATTATTTCTTTGTGCTTGGCCTCGAGTCTGCTTCTTGGTCTGGGAAAGTTAAGGCGTCTCGGTATGGCAAAGGTTCATCCATAGGTGTGAAAGTTTCATCCCTTCCTGCTTGTCGGGTCATGTGATTTAATTCTGCCAGTCCTCTGCCATCTGTGGCTTATCCTGACCTTCCCTGAACAGGATACTCTGTTCTTCTTCTCTTTAATTGTATCCACTGTTGGCCTATTTCAGCTGATACGACCTTGGCTTCTTGGCATGGTTACCTTCGTCTGAGTTTCTCTCCGTCTTTAATTCTCGATTTGTTTGCTGAGAAACTCTCCACTTGAGACCTTTAGTAACCTTTGGTTGATTCTGCTCTTGTGCGTAGTGGAAGTATACTTATACAAAGTGCTTTCTTGAGGTAGCCATATGTACACGTGGCGCTTGCTGCAATCTATCTTACTACTAAGCATAAGCAAAACTCAGGATTTCTGTGCTTCTTTTGGTTACTTTGCATATGTACACATTTAAACTAACTGAATATCTTCATCGTGAATATGGCTCAAGTTCCTGACCTCTTGACATCAATTGTTTCACTTTAGGCTTAGGATGTCACTTGTCCATGGTGTTTCGTCTAGTTTGTCATCATTCTCACATTGTTATATCTTCCATATGTGAGTCAGTCTGGGTTCTTATGACGTCATCATTCATCTTCCTTCAGTATCTTCTTAGCTTCTTCAGGTATTACATTCTGACAATCGTCATTCTGTCTCACTTGTCAATATGGTTTTCTCAATGGGTACCTTACTGTCAAGGTTTTCTTAGGTGTCGGTACTTCAATAGGTGCTGTTATTCTGATAGGTACTGGTCAGAGCCCAACTGCAGCTCTCTGCTGGTTTATTTGCTCATCATATGTCACATATTTTGACGTGAATGTTCCTGGTACTTCAAAATGGGCGGCAGGAGTGCAAATCATGCTTGGCACTTCCTCTTCACTCCCCCTTCTGGGCGATTCATCAACCACTCTCTCTTCTTCCTTTGTATCCACCCTCATTTCCTCCTCTGGAACCAAACATAGAGGTCTGAAGAAATATCTCTTTGGGGTCCATATCTTTATAACTCCCTTCAAGCTTCTCGCTGTTCTTACATGCTCATCTTTGTTCCAAGTCATTTATTGACATTCTCCACTTGGATTACAATAGATCCATCTTCCCACATAATATCTGTGTTTCCTTGGATACCGAAACTTTGTTCCTTCTGGTGCATAAATGCTGGCTTTCACAAAGTCTCTTATTTCTTCATCAGGTCCTTGGGCTTCCATCCTGACTCGGCATCAATCATGATCTTCATCCCTATGGCCTTTTTTGCAGTTTTCTGGCACTGAGATATTATTATCTTGCTAACACAGAATCCAAGCAATATCATCACTAGCAGGGCTCCTAGGAATTTGAATGCATCTGCCATCCATTGTGGAACCCATGAGAACAGTGATCCAAACCAACTGCCATCAACTTCATCTATCATCTGATTGTGTAGGTTTGTCAGCATACCTATGGCTTCTGTTAAAGTTCCATTTTCGTCATCGTGCGAAGTTATGACGGTGCAACATGATTCTCCAATTTTTGCACAAACACCTCCATCCATAGCTGTGATCATGTCCAGGACATATCTGTTCTGGAGAGTCCTTAATCGAATCGCCCTGAACTCTTCCTTGATTGCATTGAATCATTTTATGGCCGTGTTGATGGTCTGCAGTAACTCTCATCTGGTTATCTGCAACCATTTAGTATTTGCTCCAATTTGAATCCTTGGCATCAGAATTGTCGTGAACACTGATGAGGTTAGGCTGAACAACCTGTGTTCATACAGGATTGCATGAAAGGCTTCTTCTGATTTAGCAGAAAAGCAATTCTCTCTCTTCATTCCGCTCATCAGTTCCACAGATCTCTTCTTTCTCAGACATCTGCTTTCGGGAAACTGTCAATATTCAGATCACTTTTTGGAATCACCAATGCTGGAACATGGACATTTACTAATGTACATATACCTCCCCAATTCTTTGGTAGTCTGATATATGCTTTGAATCCACATGCCCAATAATGATCCTTGATCACTGCAGTTCCATGCATCATTCCTGGAGCATCAAAGATGCGTCCACAGTTCTGATTTTCTCCAATTTTTCTTGTACCATTGTTTCTGAAGCACAATTTGGAATTCTCCAATGGCACTATTTGTAAGGATCCTTATCTGTCTTCGACCCATGTTAGCAGTCTTGCAAGTCTCGGCCATAATGGCTTGCATCCATTCTGTACTATGTCAATAGTGGCCTGGTAATGCCCAATCACTACCCATGCTGTACAGATCACTACTCCTTTCTCCCATCTGTCTGGTGAAAGCACTGTTTCCCAAATTTGCATTTGACTTCTTTTCTTCCAACTCCGAGCTTCTTCTGGAGTTTTTCCTTGAACGTTCAGTCTTTGGTTTGTCTCTCTTCTGATCTCTGCTCCTTTAACTCCAGGCTTCTCATATCTGATCACAATGTTCTTTGTTTTTCGATTGTTTCCTGTCTTTATGTCCTGGACATAATCGTCTTCATTTGGATCAGTTGCTTCAGTTGCCCATTTGAGTGAAGTATCACTTCCTATGAACTGGCCTCTAGTCTTTCACATTGCTATGTGTGATAGACAGTGTGCTGTCGTGACATCTATTTTCACAGCTTTGAAGATTTTCGACTTCCCCATGCTGTATGGTAAGAGTGCACAAACAAAGCATTCTTCCTCTGTAGTTCGTCTTCCAACTTCTTTCATATGTTGGTACCATATGTTATTTCCCAAGTGTGCTGTGCTGTCCAGGTAGTCATTTAGTTCGTTGTTGTCTTCTTGTGTGTTTCTTCTGACTCTTAAGGTTTTTCTGTAGTTTGCTATAATCACATCCTTAAACGCATCCATATAGCTTCTTCTTGCTGGAGGGTTCTCGGGTATCTCCATCCATGATCCAGGCATTCTCATCTGTACCATCTGAGTAGGCGAAAGTCTGGTAATTCTTTCCTTGTCCTCTTGTATCTTTTTTGCTCTGGTTATGAATGTCCATATTGACTCTACTATTGTTCCAGCATGTGGCTGTATTGCAGGACTTAAGCTTGACCCTTTCGTCGCTGGATTGGGTGTGCTTGTCAGTGCCATCTCTGTTTGTTTATTCTCCAAATCCTTTTGTTTCTTAAAAAGTTTAGCTTTCTCCATTTGTCTTTTGGCTCTGGACTGTGGTTCTGCAGTTGTTGACACTAGACCAGATGTATATGTACTCATCGTTTGCGTGTGTGTGTTTTTCATTAACCCCCTCTCATGCTGGCTCTTCCGACTCTGTCTCCGGCAGTTCAATTTGTTTGTTACCACAAGTGTGTGTGTATTATTGCTCATCACATCCATCTCAAGTTCACTCATTCCTCTATCAGACCTTCTAGGGACTGGAATGACTATGTGGGTTTCATGTGGGTTTCATGCGTACATCATTAGGTGGGTGCACTGGAATCGGAACTCTTTGTGCACCAATAAAAAATGCAGTTTGAATCATCAGTGACAGTAATACAATAATGAACACTATGCATAGGTAAATAATTCCTCTGTAGGTGAATTTACAACACTTATATCTGGGCTAATACGAGCGTCTCTCCTCCTGAGAGAGGACAAGATTACTATTTTGATTGCCCATCTCGATCATCTAAGGAAATAAGACTAACTTTTTAATATATTCTAGGTAATGTCATTATATCTGGGTTCTGCTGTTTCTGCTTGTAGGTTGCAGATACTGGAATGATTATTTTCTTTGTCTGAATAATAGAGTCTCTCTTGTCTCTGGAAACAGTTCTCTTTTCCGTATACGAAAATGTCAAATAAGGTAATAAGTTCAGTAAGTCTCTAATTTGCATGTTCAAAATAAACAAGCTCACAGTCGATACCTCTTATTTGTTTCACTCCAGAAGACATGTTGTTTCTTTGTCAGCATAATCAGGAGTGAAGTCCTCTGGCAAATATTTCATAATCTGTCCCTCGATGGAAAGTTTACAATCTTCTCCGGTAATTCTGATGATGATTAGAAAGTTCGACCTGCATTACAATACCATGCAGGAGCATTCTCATTTGTGTAGAGTTCGCTTGGTATCTGATGAAAGTGAGGACATCAACACTTGCAGGTCTCCCCGCAAGCTCTGGAAAGTCCTCAATTCGGTGAAAAAACACATTGCTTGCTAGTCTGCTATCTTCTGGTGACAGGGACATTTGTCTTGTCTTCCCTGTACTCCGGAAGCAAAAGGAACTGCTGGCCAATCACAATGAGCAGCCTCCTTATTGTCTTTTCGTTGAAGAAATTCGGTGATGTTAGTGAGCCTTCCAACTAATGACGGTTATGACCTCAGTACTAACTCGAAATAGATCAAAACGTCCTTAGTGATATCACTACTGCGTGACACCATAAGTGAGTTCAAATAAGACTTCTGTGTTTAAAGAGTCAGGATACTGTATTTTCTTCCAATGTATGTGTCCTCGATCAAAATTTGGCATATTTTTTTCTTATCAAGTTTCAGTGTGCCTCAGTCCAAAGTTCAAAGTCAACAGACTATGTTGTGACTTATACGTGTAATTTTCTTCTTCACCCTGCAATTAGGATGCACAGAGTGTCCGTGTTTATGTCCTTATCCCCTTATTTTGCTCAGAGGAAATATCCAAAATGAAGCCACAACTTTGCACAAAAGTTCCTTGCCTTTGCTTTGCTCGTCATGCGTCCTTCTTCCTCGTCATGGATCTTGTCTGCACATGCTGTAGTTCTAATCTGTTGTCTGTAGTCTCTCCGCGTTGGGGTGAGGGCAGAGGGTCTTCTCTGTTGTATGGATTGATGTCACCCAAAAAGATCCAAGCTCCTCTTCCCTGTAACTTGACTGCCGAGGGAGTGACATCCTCCACCTTGAAGGGACCGTTGAACCTTGGCTTGTCCCACTTTTTTCTCGTGTGGTTTCTCACCAGGACCGTGTCCCCAGGGAACAATTGTGGTACACGTAAACCATGAACTTGGTTTGTTGCAATATCTCCTTCTGTGTTCTGTTTTGCCCTTCACCCTTCTTATCATCGCTGCAGCTGTCCTGAAATTAAAGTAAGACAAGATGTCATGCAATTCAAGTAATTTTGCGTTTCTGATCCTAACACTTCCCCTGTTGGCTGAGCATCACATCTAGCTCTATATCGGGGTGTTAGTAGCGTGTGCATCCTTCTGCTTGTCGCAATTTCATGCAGCGTGAGATGGTGGTCAGGACTAGGCTGCTTTCTGAGCGCATACAGTCCCAGTGGAAGGCAGTGTAGCCATCCCTTCTTTAGAGTAAGTTTCAACTTGGTTATCCTTTCCTTTAACAAGCCGTTGAGCTTCTTGCATATCCCATTTCCTTGAGGATGATACACCAAAGAAAACTTCTGCTTTATACCACGCAGCAAGCTGATCTGTTCAAATACTGCATTAACAAAGTGAGGTCCATTGTTTGACCTCATGACCTCACATACTCCCCATCTGGGAAATACCTCCCTAACCAGAAATTTGGCCGGGTGTGTACATGGACCATATAGAGAATGGACACACCACAACATTTGGGTACCTGTACCCATTACATACTTGAATCATATCGACATAATCGACATAAAAGTGCTGAAAAGGTCCATTGGGCCTTGGGATGACTCCTCTGATTACATGTAATGTATACCCAGCCATGAACTGTTGGCAGATTATACAGTTCACTATAAAAAATTCAATGTTCTCTGCCAAGTTCGGTATGAACCAGTCTTCGGCAATTGTCGCTGCTAGGTTCTCCTTTGTCATGTGCGCTGGATAGTGTAACTGTTCCAGTGCTATTTTCAATAAGGCTATATGCACCACCGGTTTACCAGTGCTGCCTTGTCGCCACAAGCTCTTGGAGGGGTTTAAAGAACACCCTCGCTGCTTCGAGAGGTTTTTCTCTTAATGTGGTGCCTCCCCTTGGAGCTCCATTAACTGGGCTTCCTCCATATTATTGTACTCTTCAAGTTTGCTTCGTGCAACAATCATTCTCTCATGCACATCAGTTATTTCCACATTTATTATTCTTTCGTCTTTGGTCGCAACACGCTTGGCTTCCGTGTCTGCTGCTTGCTTTCCTCGTGAGATAAAATCTGTCCCTTTCATGTGGGCGGCGCATTTCACGACCGCTATGCCCACTAGGAGTTGTAGTGCCTTAATCAGCCTGTCAATAAGGCTGCGTGCTGCACTGGTGTGCCATCCGCTCTGAGTTAGCCCCTCCTTTTCCGGCGCACTAGGCTTGCATGCACTGTCGATGTCACATAGGCGGAGTCACTGTACACCGTCACGTCCTGGTTTGCATGATTCCCGAGTGTGTGTATCAACGCCAATAATTCTGCAGCTATGCTGAATAATGAGTTGGTAATCATGCACTTATGAGTAATCAAAATTTTCCATTTGCCGGGTGCTTCATCACAGCAGTGCCTGTATATCTTTGCCCATCATTTTGATCGATTCTCGAAGAACCGTCAACAAAGACGATTTCTCCTTCTGCCAATGCATTTTCTTTCACTCTGGAAATCTCATCAAAAAATTCTTCATAGTTCGCGCAGTCATGGATTGGTTCTCCTTCAGTGACTGGCTCTGCTGTAAACATAGCTGGGTTCCCTATCTTACATCGAATTATTTTTATCAATGGATTTGATATGATCACGTCATAAGCCAAAGCTCTCTGAGATGCCAATTTGCCTTTTGGTCTCTCTAAAATGGCAAATAATGCGTGCTCGACAAGTGACGTCATTGGGCATCCCATCACAATGGTTGTAGCCTTCTCTATGGTGAACACTGCGGCAGCTAAACTTTGTTCGCACGGAAAGTGACCTCTCATCACTGGGTCCAAAATCCCACTGTAGTATGCCAGGGGCTTTTACCTCACTGTGGTTTTCTGTGTGAGTACTGCCGTCATGCCACTGCCATTCGTGTGTGAAAATAGGTAGAATTGTTCTGCATAATTGGGAATCCCTAAAACTGGTGTGTTCAAATGGCCTTTTTTAGTTTGGCAAACCCTTGATCCATGGTTTCTGTCCACTCAATTTTTTCTTTCAGCACCTGTGCTTTCTTTAGGGCTTGTAACAAGGGCTTGGTATAGGAGCTGTAGTCAAAGACCCATGCCCTGACATAATTTCATAATCCTAGAAAACTCTGCATTTGTTTTATCGTGTGTGGCTTGGCTTTGTTTAGAATCGTGTCTGCACGTTTCCTCTGACGTGCTGCAATTTAAGATGTCATCACATATTGAAAGACAACACTCTCTAATGCAATATTGCTTAAGTCCATCTGTAGGACTCTGTTGAAAATCAAAGGAGACTCGCAGTACTCCTGAGTTAACCTTGTACTTTTCATACACATTTGTCTGAACGTGAATGATGTCAAATCTTGCAAGTCTTCGTGCAATGGAATTGAGAAAAATGCGTTTTTCAAGTCAATTACCGTGGTGAAATACTTTGCCTCAACGGGTATATAACATAGGATTGTGGACGGTTAGGGACTAGAGGGAATTCAGCCTCTACAATATAATTTATCGGGAGCAGATCTTGGATTAAACGCCAAGACCTGCCCTTTGATTTTTTGATAGGGTAAACTGCGGTTTTGCATGACGACTCTAACGTCACTAAAATACCCTGCTCCATCATAGCAGATATTGTTTTGAAAATCCCTTCATCTGCTTCCCTAGAGATGGGATACTGTTGTGCTTTGGGTAAAATTGCTCCTGGTTTCAATGTAATCTTTACTTCTCCAACCCCTTTCAACAAGCCTACGTCATAGGGGCCTGTATTCCACACTGAGACAGGCACCTTTGCCATGTCGTCACCAAAACTTTCAGGACGTTTTTGTGCCAGCATCATTCTCTGGGGCACTTCTCTTTTGATCATTTTCACCCAATAAATGAGATTAACCTCAACTGTCGTTTCATCTACACCTGTTTGCTCTTCAAACAGATTGTCATCGGTGACGTCAGTCAATCTGTATCCTTCCACAATGGCGATTACTGTGCACCGTTGTCTGCCTTCGTCATCACAACCGTCGATCAACGCCATTTTTCCTCACACTATGGCTGTGTGTATTGCCACAGGAAACACTTGTCCCTTTTCCTCATGCATAGGTATTCTTGGCCTAAATAGAAACTCATCTGGGGTTCTCATTGGTTTGTCTATAAGGCCTGGTAGCCATGACATTAATATACGCACCCCGTACGCGAATATTTCTGGTTCCAATGGAACAGCTCTCATAGCCGTTTGTCCTGCGTATGCTCTAATCATTTCACATACGTTCAAATAATGCATTCCCTGAGTTGAACATACTATGCCCTTCCTGGTGAATGAGATTGTCATGTTTAACTTCGTCATTAGGTCTCGTCCCAATATATTTACTGGTGTTTGCCTTGAATACAGCAGTGGCACATTCATGTCACATTCTGCTATGGAAACTAGGAGTTCTTTTGTAAAAGGAACACAACGTCTTGCTCCTGTGAAGCCCTGATTATTTATTGCATCGCTGGACCAAGAAAACCTGCCTTCACGTATACACAAGCATATTGCACCTGTGTCAACTAAGAAAGAATATGCTTTATCCCCTATAAGGACATCTACCCTTGGTTCCTTGTGAGGGTTTGGTGTCACTGCTAGGATAGAACACATCGGGTTTCCTAGTGAGCTATCCTAGTCCATATATAACTGTGTCCCACGTTCAGTGAATGACTTCCTCCATCACCAGTGTTATCTCTCATTCCAGAATTCAGTACGTGTCCTGTACTTGTTGTTTGTAACAATTGCATCGGCGACTATTGAGACTGTCCTTGCGGAAAATGTGTCATATTCTGAGGTTGCAAGCTTTGCTGTGCTCCCGGCGCTTGCTGTTGCACCGTGTGATTTTGTGCAACTCCATTTCCACCCTGCTGTAAAAACACAGGTGGATTTACCATCCTTACTCTTGCTCCTTGGTCGGTTTGCACCATGCCTTGGCTTCTGCATGTGCGTGCTAGATGCCCTGTCATCCCACACGTGCAACATATTGGCAGTGGTCTGATTATTTGCCCATTTGACATATCCTGATTGCCGTTTTGCATGTTTTGAAAACCTCCCTGATTACCTTGGAAACCTCTCTGATTACTCTGCCATCCTCTTCCTCGAAAGCCTCTCCCTCTGGGGTAAAACCTGTTATTGCCTTGATCACCCTGCCCTTGATTATTGACCTGCTGCATGTTTGATCCATCTGTGCTAGTTATCATTGCCCCTTCAATGGCATATTTTGACAATTTCTTCTGCACTAATTTTGCCTCTTCAGCTTTTCGTGCAGCCTCTTTTTTGCGATTTTTCTCTTGCAGCAACCTGCAATAGTGAGCTATGGTCAAATGTATTTCAGACCATGGTTTGGCCTCAATTCCTACCAATTTCTTGAGCTGCTTCTGTACTTGATCTGGCAGCCCTTGGCACAATATATGGTAAAACACAGGTATGGATTTCCCCCAAGATTCTTGGTATAGCAATCGTAATGCTTTCCATACCGCAGCTCTGCAATTGTTAAACAGAGCTCTATCATGCGCAGTATTAACTGTAATCACGCCAGGGTAACCTGCACATGTCCACACATCATCAGCTCTATCACCAAGTATGGCGATTAAAAGACCCTTAATATCTTTGATAGCTAACGTGTTCCCTCCCGTCATCTTTTCCAGCTCATGCATCCCTTTTCCGGCTCCCGATGTCAACATTGAAAGCTTATTTTTCAGATTTTCTCGATCCATGTGTGGCCAGGCTATGTACTGTTGCCTCGTTCCTCCTTTTTTCGAGTAAGAGGAATTGTGACACATGTCACTCCTTTTCCTCTCTCATCATTTTTCTATCCACTGCAGGGGTAATATTCCCGCATCGATGTCTGCCTGGCAATGCCCTTCGTCTGCTCACATATGGTGGTGGAGACACCCCCACTGACCATAAGACCGTAAGATACTCCTTCGTGTCTGACTGATTGTGTGACTGACTCTGATGTCTTTGATTCAGATCCACTAGAATCTGACCATCTTATTCCCTTTCCTCTAGAGAAGCATTTTTTGCGTCTTCTCTCATCTTCTCTTTCCTCACATTCCTCTGTTTCTGCCTCTGATATTGTCTGTGCCCAATTCGCGCAACTCCTCTCATCTTCCTCATTCCTGCTACTTCGGGAGGCGTCCTCAGTGTCATACAACTCAGTGCTCTGAAGACGCTCGTCCTCTCCTCTCATTTAGGGTACCTGTTCTAGCGCCATTTCATCATATATTCTATCGATCGTCTCTCCGATGCTTCTGGTGTCGAAGTCATCTTCCATATTTTCCCTAGACGTGCCTGCTACTAAATCGTACTCAGGAAAGAATTCTTCGATATCCACCCAGTCTACTACTGACCCTATCTTCTTCTTGTTTCCTCGCATTGCTTCATTCATTTGCCCTTCGTATTTCCTCATCTCTTCGTCTTTTTATTCTCTTCTCCCGTATTTTGTATTCTTCTTCTTCTATTCTCCTTTGTTCCTGCCTGTCCTGATCATCAGCTGTTCTGTGCTTATGGTCAGGTTTTCTTTCTTGCGCCTCACAATATAACTGCTCTTGTTTCTGTCTATCCTTTTTCTTAGTTCTTTCATCTCTCAATCGGTTTTCCCTTTCCTTCTCTTTCCTTTTTGATTCATCCTGTTCTTCCTTTTGTCTCATGTTCTCAATGCCTTTATCATTGAGTTTCAATACAATCTGACCTCCCATCCATTCGTTTTGTGTGAATGCCATCTCATCAGTTCTGTCCTCATCTCCTTTCCATCTCTTTCCCTCTATATCTGTATCTAGAGATGTACTTGCTTGTGCTTCGTCTCCTTTTTCCTTTTCACGCCTCTCTTTGTCCTGCAGGACTTTGAAGGTAATATCTCTGTATCTGTCCTTCTGTGGGCTTTCGTCACTACTTTGTGTAGGTGACTCATATGACGGGTTGCTGTATCCTGTGGCTGCTTTAAGCTCCCTCAACGGGTACAATCCTTCATCTTTACTGGCTTTGTTTTTTGTTTCAGATGGGGTGAGTGGTGCAGAAGGCCTTTCACCCCGCTCTGTGCATATGTTAAGTATCGAATCTACCGGCGGCTCCTCCTCTTTTTCCTCTTGGTACATCTTCCAAAGATCTAAACTAGCTAGGCGTTTATCTAACTTTTTGCCAGTATACGTGGCGTGCAAATATGTCGTCATGTGTTGCAGGACCGTTTTAGATAGCGATCCGCCTTGGGGCCATGGCATAAACATTTTGTTTGCGGTTCCTTTAACCCATTCTGCAATTTACTTCTTCAGCTTAGGTACATGTTTTGGCAACTGTTTGCACAAGTGTACTAAAGGGGTAATGTCTTCCATGCTTATATCTGTTTAGCTTCTCCTTATATAACACTTTGTTATGCTTTACGTTCCTCAAACAAGATCAACAATATGAGCGAGCACCAATCGTCGCAAGCTCCAATCCCATTTTTTCACAAACATTTTTACTTTTACTTCTTCAAACAACAACCATCAATCCAAGCCATACAACATTTTGTCTATTCAATCGCACAATTTTCATGCTTTTTCTCCCAAAAATGTTCTTACCTCATGACGTCAGAAAAAAGAAAAACAGACACGACAGACTAGACAGACTCCAGCCGGCTATATAAATCTCATGCCATCAGCTTCCTGAGATGCATTTTTGCCCTTATTATTATTCCGACATGGAATGTAAGCCCATTTCTTTCAGATCGCCTTTAATCGATTCTGGTCTCCTATATTGTCCTATTAATTCAGGACTTTAAATGCAAGCTTCTTCTAGCGCTATATTAAAACCTAGGTATCTGGGCGTCTACTCCTCTCTCGGGTATCCTCCCGGTATCTCGCTCTATTGCTCGGGTATCCTCCCGGTATCTCTCTCTATTGCTCGGCCACCCTCGAGTCAATATTTTCCCATTATATATACATTATACTCTTACTCTGAGTTTATTTTAATCCCTCCTCCCTCCGTTACCTTCCCTTTACTTGTTCTGAGGCATGCAACTTTTTGCCAAAGCATTCAGTCTTTTTCACTCACCTTTCGCATTTTATTCCTCTCCGGATGATTGGGATTACCGCCTTCGTTACTACCTCTCCGTGCCGTTCGTCCGATCAGCTGCTCGTAGAAGTGGGAAGGGTTTTATGGGGGAAAGCAAAGATTCCTTCATACCTAACTTGCAGGGAGCTTCTCGTTCTACTCAGCCGGATGGCAAAGGACTTGTGATATTGGCGAGGAGCCAGAGTTACTTATGTCGATGGTCAATGGGTGTCTTATCTAATCAATTCTAATCAAACCATCAATCTCTGCTACCAAGTGTGCAGGATGGACCCCAGCCGGCCCATAGGACTGGGGGTTTCTAAACAGCACTAAAAGATGAGCAGCAGCACCCTTGAGATGGATGGGGATGCTGATTTGTACTCTTGCACCAAATCAATAATGACAACTCAATAGTTTGGCAAAAGGAATCCATTTAATGACAAGTACAAAAAACAGGGAGTTCAATGAATATCAGCAATCGCTCATTTTCCTTCTCGCTTCAACTCCAATTAATAAAAAAAAAAATAACATTTATACCAAAAACTCGTCATCACTGACGTGTAACTCTTGAAACTTAGCATGCAACTTGATTGGTTTTAGGAAGGTAACTTTAATATAGGTACTATATCTGTATATGTTAACGTGAGAGAAGATTGGATAAACAATGTCAGGTGGGGCAACTAAGCCCTTCTTCGAAATGGCTACTGTAAACGTCACTAAAAGTACGACATCTCATTGGTTCTACTACCTATAGGGCCCTATATTACATGGTCCACTATGATTGGGTTGGCATCAACCCCACTCATACTTTTCCACTTGTGCTTAGCAGCGTGCAGAATAGCCAGCCAGGTGCAGGGAGTTCGTCTGCACCCCAGCTTCCATCCAATTATTGTTACAATCAATCATCACTTCAGTGGTCATGTGTTAATTATTTCTTTGTGGTTGGCCTCGAGTCTGTTTCTTGGTCTGGGAAAGTTAAGGCATCTGGGTATGGCAAAGGCCCATGCATAGGTGTGAAAGTTTCATCCCTTCCTGCTGGTCTGGTCACGTGATTCCGACACCGTGAAATCGGCCTTTCCTTCCGGCAATTTCGTATATTTGATTTAATTCTGCCAGTCGTCTGCCATCTGTGGCTTATCCTGACCTTCCCTGAACAGGATACTCTTTTCTTCTTCTCTTTAATTGTAGCCACTGTTGGCCTATTTCAGCTTATACGACCTTGGCTTCCTGGCATGGTTATCATTGTCTGAGTTTCTCTCCGTCTATAATTCTCGATGTGTTTGCTGCAAAACTCTCCACTTGAGACCTTTAGTAACCTTTGGTTGATTCTGCTCTTGTGTGTAGTAGAAGTATACTTATATAAAGTGCTTTCTTGAGGTAGCCATATGTACAGGTGGTGCTTGCCGTAATCTATCTTACTACTAAGCATTAGCAAGACTCAGGATTTCTGTGCTTCTTGTGGTTAATTTGCATATGTACACGTTTAAACTAACTGAATATCTTCATCGTGCATATGGCACAAGTTTCTGACATCTTGATATCAATTGTTTCACTTTAGGCTTAGGATGTCACTTGTCAATGGTGTTTCAACTCGTTTGTCATCATTCTCAGGTCGTTATATCTTCTAAATTTAAGTCAGTCCGGGTTCTTATAACGTCATCATTCATCTTCCTTCAGTATCTTCTTAGCTTCTTTGGGTATTACATTCTGACAATCGTCATTCTGTCTCACTTGTCGATATGGTTTTCTCAATGGGTCCCTTACTGTACAGGTTTTCTTAGGTGTCGGTACTTCAATAGGTGCTGTTATTCTGATAGGTACTGGACAGAGCCCAACTGCAGCTCTCTGCTGGTTTATTTGCTCATTATACGTCACATATTTCGTTGTGAATGTTCCTGGTACTTCAAAATGGGCGGCAGGAGTGTGAATCGTGCTTGCCACTTCCTCTTCACCCTTCTTAGTAATCTTCCTGTTGTTGTGAAGAGTCAAGACTACATATATTGCCTTGCCTTTGACCCTATTCCTCCTCCTGGCCCCATCTCAGAGCCTCACTATGTACCCTCCCGTCTCCATTCTAATATCTCCTCCAACCCCCTCCTAACCACACTGCCCTGACTTTGCACGAATGCTGTTAGCTTTTCATTTGGCATTCGCCTACTGCTGTCACAATACTCTTACCCTTACTTTCCTGGTCTCTCAATGTCTCCTTTCTCCCTGGATCCATTCACTGTCTTGTCTATCCTTTCCCACACCACTCTTCATATCCTCTCTCTCTGCTTTCCTGCTACCCCATTACCCCCACCTCTCATCCCGACATTTAATAACAAAAATAATAATTCTAATGCCACGTTTGTAAATAGGGCTTCGTGCCGGATTCTTCATGCTTCTAAATGCTATAATAACATCTGTTATCGTAGCCTGATTCAATTGATCTGATTACAGAAAACTAGAGTAGGCTGATGCCATCACTGAAAGCATCACATATGACCTCATCTATGTCATCAGTCGTAGAGCGAATGACATCTGAAAGTGAAAGAGATGCGATGTTTAAAAAAAAAGTACACTACTACACCTAAAAATTATAAAGTGCTCAGAGTCCAGTGCATTTTACTGTCCTTGGAAGGATGAATGTCTGAGTCGCTCCTGCCAGGGTTCGATACTGCGAAGGACAGGCTTGCCCCGCATCATAGGAATGTGTTTGCCAAGTGAGCTATTCCCCAAGGCTGTAATCATGATTGTTTACCCCCCTTCCTTGGTAGCCCCCTGTCCCTTTGTACAGCACACTGCCGCCCATTGGTCTGCGCTTTCTAAAGCTCGACAAATATTACAAAAACACTTTTCGATCCATCAAAAGTCACTTCTTTGTATGAAATGTATGCCAGCACCAGAAATGATTGCATTGTTCACCATGCAGACTTTGAAGGAGAAGGTGACTGTTGTGGCCGATCCCGTGCCTCGGGCCGCCCTGTACTAGCACACACGCACACTCAATCTCTGAGACCGGACACATACGTCTGTGTTTTCCAGGGTCCCGGCAACAACTGCCGCACGGACGTTCTTTATTTAAAAGGCACATGCACGACCCAAAACGAGCCTCGCGCATGCGTCGTTTACACTTACGACGCCACATCCCTTCTTTTCTTTAATCAAAACAAACTTGCATTAACACAACGGTGAAAACATGTACACAACAACTGGACCCAACATGGGTCGCTGACCTGACTCAGATATCGGCTCAGCCCCCCGAGTCCAGGACATAGTCTTTGAGATGAGCCGGCGGTCTGCGATCATGTCGCACAGGATATCGGCTGCCGCTCTGGGGAACCACACCGGGGCTCGTGGCACATGGCACCATATTCAGCGGGGGATCCTCTGCGGGGCCCTCGGTCCCCCTATCCGATGAGGTTCCATCGTCGGGGTCGGCGCCCTCACAGGGAATGTCCACTTTTTTGAAAAACGATCGGTTGCGGGTGACAGTCCCTCGTTCATTTGCCGCAGTGACCATGGTCCCCTTCACATGTGTAACAGTCCACGGCTGGGGCTCGTAAGGCAGTGACAGTTTCCCTTCAGGTCTGCGATTCCTCACCAACACTGAATCACCTACTGCCAACTCTGTGTTTTGCAGGCCCCTCCTCACGCTCTCCTTCACGTTGCGTGCAGCTCGCTCCTCCCGGACCTTCTCATTGTCGATGACCCCAGGCTCCCGGCCTTCAATCTCGGGTATCAAGCCCCTCGGACAGCGTCCAAATAAAGCTTCTGCTGGGGCGACCCCCGTCGACTGGTGGGGCATGGTTCTGTATTGCCTTAGGAACTCGACCAATTTCTGCTGCAGGTCATCTCCTCCACTTGCCGATATTCTCAACACTTTGTTCAGGGACCGCATGAGTCTTTCAGCCTCCCCATTGGCCCGAGGCCAGAGGGGCGAGACCTTCCGATGTTGGATGCCCCGTTCTTTCAAATACTGAGCAAACTGGCTACCCGTGAATGGGGGTCCATTGTCTGAACATAAAATATCGGGAAAGCCATGTGCTGCAAACATTCTGTCTAGCGCCCGGGTGGTGTGGTCGGTTGCTGTTGACACCACCACCTCCACCTCAACTTCAACCTCAACCACTGGTCGACCACCGCCAAAATGTACATGAACCTGCCCGTCGATCCAAAGTCAGCATGGACGGTGCCCCACGGCTTCTCACTCCTTTCCATGGAGCAGATGGGCAGAGCCCTCTCTACAGGACTCGCCGCCTGGCACGGTAGGCACCTCTTCACGTACACTTCCACCAGGCTTTCCAGATCCGGGAACCATACTTTGGGCCTGTGCCTCACCTTTGTCTTGGCGACTCCCTGATGCCCTGTATGGGCCAATACCAGGACGTGGTTCCTCAGGGCATGTGGAATGATGATCAGCCTTCCCCGGAGTAGTAGACCATCGTCCGATATCGACAGTTCATCCTTCACCCTCCAGATTGCCTGAAGGTCCTTCTGGCTTCCCACCTGGAATTGTTCTGGAGCATCTCTTTCCAGTCACCACTTCTCACAGCCGCCTTGATGATTTGGAATACTTCATCGGTAGACGACTCCTCAGCCACAGTGTCCCGGGACAGAGCAACAGGCATCGCGCTCTCTACGACATGACACACCAACTCCTGGCAGTCCAATACCTCACTGGGACCTTTTGCCCTCTCGTAGTTCAGGTGGCGAGAGAGGTAATCTGCAGGATTGTTCGTCCCTGCCCTGTATACCAGCTTGACCCCGTACTCGATAAGCACCAGCATCCAGCGCTCTATCCTTGGGGGAGGTTTTGACGACACCCCTGCTAGGATTGGCAGGAGCGGCTTGTGGTCAGTCACGACCGTGACAGGCTTGCCCAACATGTACAGACGAAAATGACGGCAAACCCCACAGAATGGCCACGCCTCCCTCTCTATTTGCAAGTAGCGTGTTTCCGTGTCCGTGAGGGCCTTACTCGCGTATGCGATGGGGCGCATGTCGCTTCTATTGTCAGCCTGCATAAGAACAGCCCCCAGTCCCACTGGGCTGGCATCCACGACAATCTCTCATTCTGCGGTGGGATCAAAATATGCCATTGTGTCTCGATCAGATAGGGCTCTTTTGATTTCCTGAAACGCCTCCTGCTCTCTCCTGTCCCACACCCAGGTGGCCTCATTTTTTGTCAGTGCTCTGAGGGGCTCCGACAGGGACACCAGCCCCCTGATAAATCGCCCGCAGTAGTTAACCATCCCCAGGAAACTATATACCTCCGTGGGGGACTGGGGCGCCACTGCCTCGCGGATGTCCTTGACTTTTTCAGGATCGGGCGAGACGCTGCTGGCATGAAATATGAAGCCGAAAAAGCCAATTCTGACCTTGGAAAACTTGCACTTTTCGCGGTGCAAAGTGAGCCCCAATTTGCTCAATCGCCGCAGAGTGTGTTCCAGTCTTTTCATGTGTTCAGCCTTGGATTCAGCAAAAACCAAAATGTCATCACTCATATTTAGTACGCCTTTCAACCCTGCCAGCGTTCCCCTGATGGCATTTTGAAAACCTCTGCCGCAGATGAAATGCCAAAACTCAGGCGTTTAAATTGGTAGAGGCCCTCGTGCGTGGTAAATGTCATAATATATCTGGAATCTGGGTGGAGCTCTAGCTGGTGATAGCCCGACCTCAGATCCAATTTCGAGAATACTCTGGCCCCTTGTAGTTCTCCCACAATGTCATCAAGGGTCGGTGTTATATGTCTCTCCCGCTTAATGGCGGCATTCGGGAGGCGCATGTCCACGCAGATGCGTACCGCCCCCGGCTGCTTTGGCTTAGGGGCCACCACAATGGGCGAGACCCAGGGCGTCGGCCCTTCCACCCTCTCAATGATGTCCATTTCTACTAACAGTTGAAGCTCCTTCTCGACTTGCCCCCTAAAATGGAACGGGATACGTCGATGCTTGAGGGCCGTGGGCCGGATGGTGTCATCAATGTGCAACCGCACTGGGGGAGCCTTCAGCTTGCCCACTCCCTGAAAGATGCCAGAGAACTTGGCTAACAGTTGATCTATGTCCACTTGGTAAACTTCAAGAGCAAAGTGTACAATGTCCAACGCCTCTGACGCCGCGCAGCTGAGCAGTGAGTGCGGGCTGACATCGGTGATGAAAAATTGGGCTTTGATGGTCTTGGTCCTCTTGGTAACGGGGGCCACAAACACCCCTTGAATGGGAAGTGGGGTATCGCCTCCAAACGTGAAAATCTTCGCCGTGGACACATCCAATGGTGGTGGTCCCGGGATCGCCTTGTAGTGGTCGGTTGCAAGCACGCAAACAGGCTCCTGTGTCTATCAGTACTTGTGTAGGAACACCTTGAATGTCTACAACACACTTGGGCTGCCTCTTTTTCCGTGCACCTGTCGCGAGATTGGAAATAAAGAACACCTCTTCTTCCTCCTCTTCCGCAATGTTGAGTCGTTGGGCGTCTTGCTCCAAAGTCACAATGCTACGTAGCCTCCTAAAACCACTGCCACTCAGCCTTACCGGTCCTCTTTGCGTGGCAACCGGTGCAGGGGCTCGACACATCCTGGCATAGTGTCCAGGACCATTGCACCTGCCGCAGACTCTCGATTTGGCGGGACAGTCTTCGGTGTGGGGCAGGTCATACCCGCAGTACTGGCAAATGGACGCCGACCCGTGCACTGGAGCAGCATCTTGGCATTTCTGGCTCCATCGAGTCTTCGACGACGCTTGCCTACCCACTGCAAACGCCTCTTCGAACTTGCCAGGGTGTACCGCTGCGTCCATCTTTGCCCCTCTCGACTCACCCAGCTCATATACTCTCCCATTGTCTAAAATTTGGACCAGAGTCAAACCTGGCTCCCGCAGTACCTGTCTGCACAGCTTGCCCGAGCTGCACCCTTGGATGACTTGATTCCGGACCATGACTTCTTCATTGTCCCACCTGCAGGTAGTAGCCATCTGCCGCAGGTGTGCGCAGTACTGGTCAAGTGATTCCTCCTCCCGCTGTTTTTCGCCGCAGAATAGAAATCTGTCGAAGTCCACATTAGACAAAGGAATGAAATAGTTCTTGAGGGCCGTTTTAACAGCATCGTACGTCACCACTTGCAAGTTCAAAGACTCATAAATGCCGAGGACGTCCATCCCTGCCGAGTATAGCAGTGTCGCCCTCTTGTCGTCATCATTGGTCTGTCCAGTCACAGTGAAATACATATCTAACTTTTTTATCCACAGCAACCATTTAGGGCCCAATTTTGAAGGGGGACCCGAAGTGTCGAATTCTTGCATCGGTAGTAATGAACCCTGTTGTCTGCGCACCACCGTCTGCGCTGCCGTTGCTTCTCCGTCACTGTCCATCATCTTCACAGGTCGCACGGGCACCTCAAAATAAGGTTAGAGGCCGCAAACCTAGTGGGAGAACTGCAGGAGTTCCAAAAATTGGGTGTTCTGCTATCCCTTAGCACGTGGGCAGCGCCCGTGCACCCTCTCGTGCCGCTACTGCCTCACGCACTAAAGATAACATGATCGCCATCGCGTCGGATTCAGGAGCACAAAGGAGAAAACTGCCAATGATTGACACATTGGTACGTGTCAACGTTCCCTCCGTTGGCTCCCCCCTTGTCGCCAGTGTTGTGGGCGAGCCCGTGCCTCGGGCCGCCCTGTACTAGCACACACGCACACTCAATCACTGAGACCGGGCACATACATCTGTGCTTTCGAGGGTCCCGGCGACAACTGCCACACGGACGTTCTTTATTTAAAACGCGCATGCGCGACCCAAAACGAGGCTCGCGCATGCGTCGTTTACACTTACGACGCCACAGTGACTTGGAAAGACTAACTGCCGTAGATGGCGTTGAAAAGAGAAGAGGATTTCTTTTTAAAAGAGTGCCGCTGCAGTTGGCGGGCTTTCCTTTTAGTTTGGGCTACTAGGTGTTTCTTGATGAAGAAGAGGAGGATGAAGGAGAAGGGTGTTAGAGCGAAATAGAGGTAGTAGGTACAGTAGGTTGCACTGTGTGGAGGAAGTACCGAAGAGAGCGGCAACGGTAGTCACGGTGAAGTTGAGAAGGAAGGTGGGTCAAACTACTCTAAGGCCCTGCTAGTTAGAGAGGCCCTTGGAAGTTTTGTCAGGATGGAGAATGGACTGGTAAAGAGAGGGACGGTGAGTGCCTAGTGTTCTACTGCGCGTGTATTGTGCAGATTGGAAAGGAGATGAGGTGTGTTACATCTGTAAATATAAACAATGGATGTCGTTTTGTTCTGGCTGTGGAATCCTCATTTGAAGACGCCATGTTGGATCGTGGGGATGGAGTGTTTGGCTTTGAAACGGTGGTTGGTTTTTAGAGTGCTGGAGTAGTAGGGGGAGGCTGGGAGGCCTGGGCTGCTGTTACGCTGTAATAACAAAGGAGGAATAATGCTACGTGACACACTGTATCTCTGAAGGTGGCTTCATGGCATGTTGTCCTCTCCTGGGGTCTACATTAGAGGTGACGCTTGTCGGGTAGGTGTGACCCGGAAGTACATTATGGCCAGCCTTCTTTATTGTCTCTTGCAACAGGTTATCACTCACAAGTATAGGTGGAGACCTCTTATGACAACCGGTGGCCACCACCCAGGCTGGCACCCGTTTACTCTCTCAATAACCAATAACCGTCATTTGTGGAATCTCCCCACAGAAGATACCACTAACATTCTCTGTGACATCGCTGTGACGTCACACGTCCATCAGCTAGCCACTACAGGTGATTAAAAAGAGTACAGGATGCGATGCAGAGGGCTTTCCTTTTTAGTTTTGGCTATTAGGGGCTGCTTGCGACACCTATATGCAGAAATGATTGCATTAGAGCACAGCCAGGAAGAAATGGCATAGGAGGAGGGATACACAGCTTATAGGTGCTGTTTGGTATTTGCCAACCCATTGACAGTCGATGGCCAGGCTAATTCCTATGTCCATTCGTACCCAGTTGCTGCCCCTCCCTGCGCAAAACACCCCTGTGTCGGAACTTTTTAAACTCGCTTTAAACAAGCCTCCATCAAACCTCTTACTCCAAGTGCCTGCCAGTATTTTTTCAAAGCAGTCTTCTGAGAGTTAATGACTTAATTCTGGTTTAAACCCACTACTGGTGTAAACAAATGTCTTACCCGGTCTGCCTTCAGCCACTAGATTTATAAGCACTCTGCTGGTCCTTCACTAAAATCCTGTTAAAAAACAGCATTGGCAAACCCAACAGTATTCGGCATTCCAGTGCGATTTCACGCCCAGGTACTCAAACCATTTTGCACCTGCTACATTCAATGGGCAGTTAATACCACTACGGCAGTGCCCAGGGGTGGATTGGCAACTAAAAGAGGCCCTGGAAATAATTACCGGGGACCAAAAGAGGCCCTGGAAATAAAGTTCAAAGTGGCCTCATAGTACACATTTTCAGCAAGCCCACTGCTTTTCCTATGAGAAAATTTGAAAATACCATACAAAAGAGGCCCAGGGTGTAGAGGCCCACCGGGAAATCTCCAGAGTTCCCTATAGGCCAGTCCACCCCTGGGCAGTGCCTGGCAAGGGCCCTTTCCATGTCTACACAAAAGCCCAAAATGTTGGCATTGCCAGTGCTTGGTATGGTTTGACCATGGTTTATTGTCGTTCAGAGGAACACACTTAAGTTGACATGGTGTTAAGGTGCTGGTTAAATGCAGATGTTGGATGCTATTCCACCTTAACTCTGAGCCCCCTTGATGGGAAGACCAGGAGCACGCGGTGTAGATCGCTTCCATGCTCATTCTTTTACCTGTACCCCTCTGCAGGTTTGGACATTTCACCTCTAAGTGCTCGGTTTCCCAGGCCTGCACGGTTTTGCTCAGGCAGGACCCAAATCGATTTCGGAGATGCTTTTTAAAAACATATTTATTTATTTAACATGTGTATATGTTAGCTGCCGAGATGTGGTTGTCCTTGTCATCAATCATTTCTTACTCTAGTTGTACTAGGAGCATCTGTTCCGACCAAAGCTGTAGAATGGATGGGGCTTTTGGGATCTGCACATATTTTTCTATCTCTCTCCTTCAGGGGTGTCATATTTCAATGTGAGTTCCTGAAAGGTCTGTGTTCCCCCGCCCTCCCTCCAGCATATGGTACACCATTGATATCTTCATCACGTGCCACTCTCCCCCGCCCATTGTTCCTCATGGCCCTCCAGTTTCAGCAAAGAACATCCCAAAGTTGGTCTGCATTCTTATTATGATTATTAAGGTATTTATTGAGCGTGGACCTAACTTCCGGAAGCAACTGAGCACTTTGGTTAGTAAAGCAGTGATACATGGGAGCGGGGAGCTCACAGTGGGGGAGGGCGATGACAGCCAATTTGGCAGCAAGGGATCTACAAGCAGCCTGGGGAGGAAGCGGGGTGTGTGGCGGGGTGGAGTTGGGCAGATCGCTCAGTCTCAGGTTAGGTGGGAGTGGAAGGTGTGTGGACCTATGTGTTAGGGAGGAGCCGTTCCTTGAATGCATGCATGGCATTAGATGTGGGTGTAGGTTTACTTTTAGACTTAAGTAACTGTGATGAAATGGCCACTGCTCTGTACGGGTACACATATGAGTAGTGGGTAAACCGCCTACTCAGCCCCACACTATTACTAATCCCAATCATGAAGCTGAAACAGACACAGCCCGACAGGTATACGCTATCGCCTTCCGTGGTAACCTGGGCCAAGAGCAGACCATATTCTAAGGAGGGGTGTGAAAGAATCAATGTAGCAACCCTAACAGCAATATAGCAGGAGGATAGCTCAGCGGCAGCGTGCTCGACTTGGAAACAGGACGACAGGGAGCAACACAAGTTCGATTCCTGGGTCCGCGCTTAGAAACCTCTGGGTATTAAGCGCGTTATAAATAACCTATCATATCATATCATATCATATCATGTCATATTACAAGGACTCCAAAATAAAAACATTTCCAATCAAGCTCCTTTGAACAAATATATACTTTAATTAAACATTCAAAAATGAACTGAAAAACACCAGCAAGAACCCACTCCGCAAGTGGACACAGAAAATGCAGAACTGGTATTGGATAGCACTCTGGCTATTTCACCATGGGTGATCAGGCACAGGGCCATCTTAAGCACTTTTGGGGCCCTGGGAACGGACAACTTCGGGCCCCCCCTCCACCAAACCAAAGGAATGAAGGGATCAAGAATACAGGTCTCGCCCCCCCACATCCCACCCGTCGCGCTCACAACCTATAGTTTGATATGCTGTCTCGCAGCATAATAAGCATGTTTACTCCCTTTAAGTCCCCTTAGCCTCTTCATTCTTGCTCTAATCAGAATGATAAACAAGTAGCACTTGAAGACCAACATTAGCAGTCTACAAAGGGGTTACTGTTCTAGTACATACAGGATACTTTTTATCAATAACATCCAGGAAGGTAGATGTAGTATTAATGCAGGACCGTATGTAAAAGTTACATGTAACCCATAGTAGACAGAGAGCTCACATTAGCTGCCTCACAGAATGTAAAAGTATTCATGCATGGATAGAGACCACCAATTGGAAGGAAGGAGAATGCTATACATACCGTAGCATGGATAGTGGAGGCAGATTAGAACCTACCAGGAAGGTGTCTTTATCCAGACAGACTGAGATTAGAAGTGGGATATGGTTTTCATGTTGCCATTAGATATCAAAGGAACAAATGTCTGTGGTGTGCGATATAAATATGCTCACTACTAACACACTGAAACTATAAATAAGGCTTTTATGAAGATCATACCATGAGAAGGAAATCACTCGGAAGGGCTGATAATTTTGAAAGGTTTAGGGACTTGAAATATTGAGAGGTTAGGCAATACAAGATTAAATAAGATGCCCAGGATCACACACTGGTTAACGGTTGAAGGGATGAAGCTGGGATTTGTGGCAACTCTGCAATTTCTGCATTTGAACACTTTCTTTTCCAGTTCTTACCATGAACTAAAACAATCTCCTTTTATAAAAAAACGGACTTGGAAAGTACACAAATCACATTACCAAACATGACCATTTTTAAACAAAATATTATAGAAGGGTGTTATGCAAAATGGGAATCATTCTAGCTTCCTTCTCTCCATCATCAAGGCAAATATATAAGAACCAGCATACCAAATGATGTGATTTAACAAATATAATCTAGGTTTGTCTTTTGTATTTTAAAGCTTTAAATACTTCCAAAACAATGGTTTGTGACATTTTTATTTATAAACGTGCATATAAATCTTTGACTTTTACCAAAAGGCAAACCGTTTTTTGTGTCAAACAAACAGACCTTAAAATATGCTTGCCTGAGGCCTGCAAAACATGGTCCGCTCTCTTTTGTCTACCAACCCTTCCACTCAAATGGCCTACATAAGAAGAAAGATCAAGTAATGGGCTAAACGATACCAGCAGCATGCAAGAAGGGAAACCACACAGAAGACAGCACAGTAATGCAAGATATATTAGATGATTTGACCAGGATCACTGTATCGTCTGCTGGCAAATCCAGGATACAAACATGTACGCAGTTTATGCCATTGTTGGAGGCGATTGCCTAGGTTTTACAACACCCCATCTTAACAAACCAATTTCTAGACCTTCACAATACGGATGATATGTTAGTTTTTATAGCAACCCCTATCTGGTACAGTTACATTGCTGATAATAGCAGATGTTGTTCTGCAAACTAAGTACAAATGCAGGCAGGTTGATCAACTTCAGACATATGAAAGGCTCAACCAGCCTTGGTGGAATGTGATATTCTAATTTTGCATATGAACACATAACTCTGCAATGGGCGCCTCACACACTGAGCTAACTTCTGAACCATTTTGGCACTCAATATATCAATATGCATTTAATCATTGCCTATTGCACATGATCAACATAATTCTCACAGAGTAAAATAGCCTGACGTGTGCTATTTAAGACTGGTGAACAATGGAATCTTACTACTTCAGATCAGATAGCCTTGTGGGGCCCCCTCCAAGGTGGGGGCCCCGGGCAAGTGCCCCCTTTGCCCTCCCATAAAAACGTCTCTGATCAGGCAAGCAATTGCAGAAATACCACTGTGAGAAAGGCTATGTCTTTCAAGAAATTGATTGAAAAGGGGGCTTATAAGTCACAATGGTTCCAAAGTTGGACCAGGGGCCTCTTGACAATACCTTATTCTTGGCAGCGAAGGTAGGTCCTTTTGCTCTGCACTTCCACTCCAGGTAGCTTGGCTGGCACCTACAGGGGATCCTTCAGCTCCTGTGAGGAACCTGATCATAGTGCAGTTGGCAGAAGGGCAAGCTTTGGCCCAAACAGTAATCACCCCCACTGTACCCTGGGGATGGTTAGAGGACAGAGCTCTCCTCTGCCTTGGATGCCTTCTATCTTCACCTTACTGTTGGAGGAGTTTGGAATGGACTGCACTTCCAATAGCAGTCCAGTAAATTCTCTCTGCCTTCCTAAAAGTCCAACATGAGCCAAAGAAGGTGTGGGGGACCCCTTGCTTATAAAGGCAACGTGTCACTGAGGATTGGACAAAAGCAAGCCTTCTCTAAGGGTCTAATCCTTGTTGTTACAAGTGACCCATGTCTCATTACATTATACCCAGAATGTATTGTTCAGCAAGAAATGGAGGGAACAGGAAGGGAAAGAGCCCCAGCAGAAAAGCAAGATGGTGGAAATCCTTTGCAGGTCCACTTTGCCATCTCTGGCTACTCTAACACTGCTCCTTGACCATGCCTGCTGACTTTAAAGGCACTACTGGTCTGAGGCTGGCATTTGTTAATGTCAGTGCCTCTTTGAAGCAGGGTCCCCAGGAGATTTCTGAGAGAGAGCTACTGAGGGATGGTGTTACCCTTCCTTACAGGAAATCGAAGGAAGACAAAATCCAGGTCATTGTCTCACGGGGAGCAGACAGCGGAGCAAACAGCGAGGCAAGCCATGAATATACATTGCTTTGATTGTTGTGGCTTTCATAATTGTGTGTTCTTATCATTCACCATAACATAACCAGGTATGGCATATTCTTAGAGATTACCCTGCAAACAGACTGATAAGGCAGCAATGATTCATTTTTAGCTAGGCGGTGGAGAATTTACAACATCAATATCATCAGCTATCATCGAGAATGTACAAATGACCCTTGAACCTGGCCTGTGCCACTGGAGAGCAGGAGTTGCAGATGTCAGGAGGCTGGTGCTGCAATGGCACATCTGTGCACTATGCATTAATGAAAAGGGGTCTGATTAGTAGGCCTCCCTTTCCGAAACAGAATTACGTCAATTATTTAAAAAGAAATTAATGACAATTTTAAAAAGCCAGGGCTCTCACACCATCGCAGATGGCGATCCGCCACATGCCTCCCAGCCAAAAAGGTTGAGCACCACCCTTCTAAGAGTCAGGCTCATTCTCAAGGTGAGAAACTATACTGATGCCATCTGTACTAGAATGTTGAGATCCACTCTGAGATGGTATGTCCATTTTGAATCTACACTTTTGGAAAATAACACCAAGTCACATATTACACAAACTCTTCTACTAAGCATTTATTCATATATGGTATGTTTAAACACACCTAATGCTGCCTTATTAATGGGAAGCTTTACGGTCTGCCAATGAAAGATGGTATATTATCAGTACATTAGCATGATGTGTTCTGACTCAGGAGTTTAATCCTGAAAGGGACGGACTAGCAAGCAGATCATCTCTAGTCAAACAGAAGGTCGACACACTGTGTTTCGCCACACCTTTAAGATCAGCCTGTCCTGGGACGTTCTTAAGTAGAGTGATAGAAGGCCTTCAACAGGACAGGCGATTTCTTTCAGCGAGGAAGCAAATCAAGGAGATCCCATTTTCCTAAGGAGAGGGAGAACAATGACAAACATAAAACTAATTATCTCTGGCCTGACCGAGGGATCTTCACGTATTGTTATACAAAGATGTGGTAGCTTAGACTGGCCTTTGTTTTAACATGAAGCATGTAGGGCTATGATATGTCTTCTTTCCTTTCTTTAGTTGGAAAAAGGGTTGTGTCTTCTTCTTACTGGGGGAAGACAACAGCCAGTGAGTATATTCATTGGCGCTATCACTATCACATCAAAAGTATGCAAAAGTACTCATGTTGTGCCATTCATGGCCATTCTTTACGAAACATGACTGGAATGCCTACAACTCTTCATGCTTGTGGCAGCAAAACCCTCCCGATTTAGATGGGAGACTTAAATAATTCTTTCCTCAATGCATTCCTATGGGGAAATTCTTGTCTCCCAATTTCTCTGAAGAAATCTCCCTCCCAGGTGCATCAGATTGTTGGCATGCATGAATTCCTGTTCAGTGTGCCTCAATATTTATTGTTGATGCTTGCACTCTATAAAAGTAAACACATGTACAGCCCTTATTGTTCGTTTTGAAGTTTAAAATACACTTTAATAATACATTTGTATTGCGTGCACGCTGCTTATGGTAAATCAAACCCATAGCTGGTCATTTGTAACACGAAAGGAGGATATCCGGGGAACTGTGTGAGCAATTAGTGGATGTAATAGCCTGTGCATTGTTTATTGCAGGCTCTTAAATGGTGTCTTAAGTGGGAGGCTTTTTACATTATTATCAATGTGCGGGGGCCAAAAAAGTTTCAGAACAGCGCACCACCCCTTGCATAATTATTATTTCACATAATCTATGGGGCAATAAAAAAGGGGAGAAGCCAGGTCTGACTTTCAGCCCTCTTGTTAGTAGAATATTCTGTAACATTCTCACAGCAGCAGAGCCGGACGCAGGGCAGGGCGGGCCGGGCGACTGCCCGGGGCTCCCTGCCATTAAATCGCTGCCACGCCAGCTCAAAGGAGTCTTTTTTTTTAGGTCTCCCCCGAGCTGGCGTGGTGGGAGATTGAAATCAAATGCGCTCTGCAGCGCGCATCTAATAAAAAAAGGGTGCTTGCCGTGCCTATTGAAAAATGTGGCGCTCCCCCCACACCCTGTCCCATGACTAGGGGCACACGTGTGTAGGGGAGGGGCACCAAATTGTTGTATTTCTGCCCTGGGCACTGCGACTTCTAAGACCGCCTCTGCACAGCAGGTCCGTACATACCTATTTTGGTTTTAACGCTCTCCGTCCTCTGCATGTGTCTTGTTTGAAAAACTGATGGAAGAATCAGCACAAGTTATTTAGGTACCAATGTGCTCACAGAAGCACAATGCTTGTAGGGAAATGCTTGTACCTCCTCTAATGTACTGAGGAACTGGCGGCCATTTTAGTGTGGTGGTCGTCAGCCTCATTGCATTGGGTGGAAGGCTGAATACCTCTCACCAAAGTAAATGGTAAAGAAATCAATCTTCAGATAAATGTGTGTTCTTTAATATATAGGTCTCCCATACCTGCCAAACAAATAGGTTCCATTGGACTCACATCAACAGGAAACACTTGCACCTCCTCTAATGTGCTAGGAGTATGACAGCAATCTTAGAGTGGCGGACATCACCCTGAATAGCATTAAGAACAGGGCAATTTTGATCTATATCGCTCATACCTGCCAGCCGACTAGTTGACACCAGAGGGGGTGTGCTGTTTAAATCCCATTCAATGGTGGCATTGATGCCTTCATTCACAGAATCCAGTTTATGGATCCATTTTTGTTCTGTTTTGCAGAGAGTTATGTCACGGTCGCCACCACTCGGGTGTTCATGAATGGTTTCAGAATAGTTCAGTTGGTTGTGGTTCTTTTCCTCAAAGTGGGCCTACATTGGTTTATCTGCCACATGGTTCTTCAGACAAGAGTTATGCTCACATATTCTTTGTCTGATTTTGCATTTTGTTTTACCAATGGAAATGAGTCCACACAGATATTTGATCCCTTATATTGCCTACTGTGTTTTGCAGCTTGTGGATTTCTTAAAAAGCCAATTTTGGCCACACACGTTAATTAGTTTCATATTTTTTGTCAGCGGGCAGACTGAACAGTAGCCACATCTGAAATGACCAATGACTGGTGAATGGGCCCATAGAATCGTCTGGGTAGGGGGTCTCTGGATTTGGTGTTCATAAGTGTGGATGAGCATCTGTTTTAAATTGCTCTGTCTTTTAAAGGCAAATCTTGGTGTTTCTGGATTAAAGTGTGGAGTTTTAACTGTATTCCAATTTCGTGGGATGGTACACCTAAGTGCATTACTAATGGGACTGAACGTAGTCACAAATGTTAACCTATTTGCAGTGATTCTTAACTGCTTGGTGAGACATCTGTCCCTGATTGTGTTACAAGCCCGTTTCTTCACATCCCAGATCACTTTGCCCGGGTAGCCATGATCTTTGAGTTTGGTGGCTTGTTGTTTACTGTGGCTATCAAAGTCTGTCATAGTCGTGCAGTTTCTACAAATTCTTAGAAACTGTCCAAACAGAAGCTTGTCTTTCAGACTAAGGTGGTGTAAGCTACCCTAGTGGAGGAAAGTGTTTCAGTCAGTGCTTTCACAATTGCCATTGTCTGATTTATAGATTTTCAAACTCAGAAAAGCTATTGTTTTATGATCATAACACATAGTGAACTTGATGTATTCATCCTGCATGTTAAACCACCCGACATATTCTACCAATCTTGTCTTGGTTCCTTTTATAGGTCACCAACACGTCATTGATGTATCAATTCCAGCTAGTGATGTTGTCTGAGAATGGATTGCAAATGCTATACATGAATTCAGACTCAAAGTGGTCCATATAAAGATTTGTAACGTCTTGGGCAAACGTTGCCCCCATGCTTGTGCCGTGTCTTTGATTATAACATTTTCAGTCAAAAAGAAAGTAATTCTCAGTGAGCTCAATTCTTATACATTCAAGGATGAACGTCTTGTGAACCTTTTTAAGTGTGGTAGTGCATCTGTCTAGGTACACACTCATTACTTCTATACTGGCCATCCGTTGGATGCTTGTATATAGCCCCTCCATGTCAAGGGTTACCAAAACATCTTCCTGATCTATGCTATTCTGAGCGAGGATATTGATCATCTCTGTCATATCACAGACAAATTATTTCATTTTTTGTACAAATGTTCTCAGGAAGAAGTCTGCTTAGAGAGACAAGGTCTCGAGTATTGAACTGATCACAGAAACAGGTGGTCTTCCGGGGGCGTTGTGCTGTTTTTATGAACATTAGGCAAGATGTAAAAGGCTGGGATGGTAGGATGAGATATAGATAAGATTGTTTTTTCATTTACCTCTGTCTATCCTTGAAGGAAGGAGTGGGCAGTAAGACTTTTAATTTATTCCTGGAGCCTCTTTGTTGGATTGATGCCTAATCTCATGTAGAATGTCTGATTATTAAGTTGTTTAAAGACTTCTGTATTATATGCATCATGTGCCCACAGTACAATCGCAACCCCCTTTTCAGCAGGGTTTATGATAAAATCGGGGTGGCTCCTGTGAAAATATTAAAACCAAAAGCTGATGGCTGGCAGGTTTGAAGGTGTAGTGGGTTGCCCAGAGCAATTACAGGTGTTAAGATTAATTCTAGACATTCCAGCCATCACTTCTTTTGTTTTGCTGTAGTCACCACCAGTGGGATTTGTATGCCCCCCCATCCCCCCCAACGTGGTTCCCATACCTGTTGGGCCTAGAAACCAAAATGTCTGTTCACAGATGAGGTTCAACAAGTCCAAAACATGTTTGGGGATGCTTGTGGTCTCGTGGAGAAGGGATGTGAGCAAGTAGTTCAGGTTGGACTACTCGTGTTGCGGTGGGACCAAGCCTGATTTCCATTTGGTCTTTCCCCTTTTGTAATAGCTTGACAGGTGAAGAACGATGGTCTGGAGGGTTGCCCAGAGCAATGTCAGAGGTTAAAATTCATTCTAAACCTTCCAGCCATCACCTCTTTTGTTTTCCTGTGAAAAAAGAAAAAACTAGATTAATACATTTTTTTTAAAGAAAAGAATCTCTGGTTTACGAGCAGATATTATTTAAAACCTGCTTGCAGAAAGTGTAGCTCTCATGATGAGTTCCACTGTTTGTATATTTCCAAGTGTGTTCTTCCCATTTTGAACAGGCCCCCAAAAACAAAAAAGTGGTAAGTACCCATAGTAATCCAATGCTCCTGTAGTGCCAAGAAGATGACTCCCTTGTCTTGGCTTATTTCACAATGTTCCCAAACACCAGGAGGTATGGTTCCCTTCCCCTGGTTGTTTTTCTTCCAACTCTCTCCAGTGTACAACAAGCTCACAGCCAACACCAGGGGCTATGTCTCCCTTCCTCTGGTTTTTCTTACAATGCTCAACAACATATATCTACTCTCCTGGTTTTAACAACACCAGAGGGTATATCTCTGCCCCCCCTGGTTTCAACTCTGCCAGAAGGCATTTCTCTCTTCCCCTGGCGTTCCTCCAGACCTCTCCACATCGTACAACAAACTAACAGCCCACCTGGTTCACTCTCCTGCCAGGCACTGTGATTGTAAGGATGATCCCTGAGGCAGGTCATTATTATGTGTGGGTCCCAGACCATTCTTGGCTCTTCCTGATTCTCAGGACTTATACCCAGTTCACTATCCTGCCAGGTATACCCTTTCTTGGGTCCTAGACCCTCTTGCCATTGGTTCCTTTTTCTCTCTTGTGGTTTAGGCAATCCTGGTTTCTCAGCCTGCCATGGACTGCCTCTCTCTGTTGGGTTCCAGACCCTTTTGTAGGTATTTCTTTCTACTGGATCCTGTACCCCTTTGTATGACTTTCTTTCTCTTGGGTACCAAACCCCCGTGTATAGCTTCTTTCTTTATTTTTGGTACCAGGCCGCTTTGTATCGTTTTCTTTCTTTCTTTTAGGTATCAGACCACTTTGCATGACTTTCGTTCTCTTGGCTCCCAGATCCCTTTGTATAGCTTTCTTTCTTTCTTTTGGGTCCCAGATCCTTTTGTATGACTTTCTTTCTCTTGGGTCCCAGGCCTCCTTGTTTGGCTTTCTTTCTTTTGGGTCTCACACCCCTTTATATGGCTTGTCTTCTTTATCCTGTGGTTTAGGCAGCCCTGACTTCTCAGTCTCCCAGGTACTGCCACAAAGAAGATGAATTTGGATGTCACTTCCGAGACCCATGTCTCAATGTGGTAAGGTCCCTCTGGGGTCCCAGCATGCCTCCCAGTTTCCCATCCCTTTGTTGGTTGCTCACCAGTTTTTGTTCGCTTCTTCTGGGTCTCTCACCCCTGCTCTGGTACCTTCTTCTCTCCCTCAGCCGTGGGGCAGTTCCACAGCAGCTTCCTGTTTTCGGGCAGGGCATGAAATGCTCCAGCTTCTTCGTCCAGCTGGTTGCCTGAGCTCAGGCTTCCTTCTTCCACGCGACCGCGGTGGATCTGTCTCGGATGCCTCTGCCGACAAGCAAGCATCCCATCTGTTGCAGTTTCGGCGTCTCAGCCGCTCCAGCGGCTCATGAGGATTTAGTTTCCTCAATGGCGGATCCCTCTCTTGGTTTGAATATCCCTCTTCTTTTTCAGGTATCTTCTGGCCAATAGAAAGTCTGTATAGACTGGAAAGCTCACAATTGTTTCTAAAGGTGATCGTCAATCTTCCGTATTTCTTCCTCATTCCAGTATTATCTTGCTAACACCCAGTGGGTTGGTTGGTCTCTCCCTTGTCTCAATACATAGGTGATCCAAGTCCCTAGTGCAGTCTACACTCTTCCTCGTCCCAATAGTTTCTACATTACATGTATGGCAAAGGTACATGGGTACACTAGGGAAGGAGTTACAGGTAGGGGGGTAGGAAGGTATGTAAGGGTTACGTGGGATATTGGGATACCATGTTCTCCCCAGTTCATCCCGAATCTCATAGGGGCTTTCCCTCCACATGAGATCCACCCACTGAGTACCACACTAAGGAGGACTATCGGGTAGCTAGCTGCCTCCCCTCCATGGCCTCATGGAAAAGGGTTGCCACCACGGGAGAAGTGGCAACACCCGGGGATTCACCACACCCAAAAAGAAGCACCTGACATATCTTTTAAGGCAATTTGGAAAAAAGTCCACGCATTTGAATTAATCGGGTTCCATTTTGAGGATTTGTTCCTACATTAACATAAGGCATTTGTGGAGCCCTAATGAAGTTACAATGGGCCTCATTCTGAGTCCAGTGGTAATTTCAGTGGTTATTCTGCCGAATTATCCCCAAAATCAGTTACCGTTACCGCCAATTGGTCCCGTGGGTTTACCATGGGATCATATGTGGTGGTAGGGCCGTTTTAGTCAGTGTTTTTGGAGTAGATAGGGGTTTTTGGCAGTCTTTGCTGGAGGTGAATCCTCCACTTTTCTTCCAAACTCAAAATATTTGCGGAGCAGTAAAAATGTGGGTGATTCTGTTACCGCGCAAAAAAGTGGTGGTAAAGGAACTGCACTGTCTAACTTGTAATGAGGCCCTAAGAATTTTTGTTTTGCATCCTTTTGCTTTTCCATCCTTAAATCCATGTTTTGTTTAATGCATTCCATATTCTTGCAAACACCACACCTAAATATTCTTGAACCTAGTCAAGTTCAAAAACAAAAATAAATGTCAAGCCCCCTTATGAACTTGTCTGAATCTTCACAAATTCTCTTGTTTATTCCTCTCCACATTCACCCTTAGGTCAAACATCCATTTGACCCCCTATAATATGCCTTTAAGCCAATTGTAATTTGTCAAACTTGAAAATATTTCTTTCATGCTCTAGATTAAACAATGGCGTTTTTTCCCATTTCGGAACAGCCTCAGCGGCGCAATGCACCGTGAGCGGTAGAAAACATTTTCTTATAAATCCATTCAGCAGTTTGGGCTGTACACATGAGCAAACATTGTGCATTTTTACACATTGGAAAACTAATGCAAAATCCTAAAAACACACTTTTCTGATACGTTCTAACTTTTGAACTGATTTGCACTAATCAGTCCATTTTTTTGCAACCTGGGTGACACAATGTTTTGCATATTTCCGTTCGTAGTCATCAATTGTGTCAAATGTCATTAGCCATAACAGGATTAAGGTTTCACCATAATTGTTAAGTGACAATGATTGCCCCATAACAAAGGCATCAAATTTAGTGAACAAACGTTTGTTGAAGGGAGTTTATGGTTAAAGCACGAAATCTAAAAATCATTAGGCATTTGCCAGTCTAGTTATAGTAAGATATGCAACCATAACTCGCGCCCTCACCATGCGCCGTTCATGCTGATACACATGACATCACAGAAACACCACAAAGAGCATCATTGATGACATCGCTGATGAAACAATAATGGCATTGCATTACGTCAGCATTACATCCTACAGTAAGCACGCAGTGACGTATTAACTTCATGTTCTCTCTCTGCGTATGCATCGCCCTGATTCCCCGTGTGGGGGATTTCTTTTCCTTCCTTGGGTTTTTCCCATGTTACTGATTTTCTTGGTTCCGTTATGATTCATGCCTACAATGATCTTGCTATCAATAAAAATATTAAAAGAACAAATAATGTCGGCCCAAACAGTGGTTTGGCCTATGAAGCTCTTCTTGTTTAGTGACAGTAAGCATGGGCGGTGATTTATTTATTTATTTATTTATTTATTTATTTATTACATTTGTTACTCACCCAGACCCTAAGGTATCACGGCGAGGTTACAGACAGCTTATAGACAATGTTGCAGGCAAGGAAAATGTACAGTTAGCTGGAGGGCTGTGGATACAGTAAAATACAGTTAGAATATACAAAGTAGGTGTACAAGAAAACGTACACTTATGGTTACCGTTTTGTAGGTCGAAGCATCCCAGTGCTGAAGTTGGTTAGGACCTAAGCAGTATGGCACACTTTATCAATATTGGTTAAACAATCAGGTTTTCAGGGCGTTTTTAAAACCAGTGATGGTTTCCTCGTGTTTAATACTGAGTGGTAGAGAATTCCAGTGAGTAGGGGCTTGAGAATATGGCATAAAGATATACTGGAAGCAGTGGCGTCCCCACAAATTTTTTATAGGGGTGGCCTGATAAGGCCACAGGAAATCTTGGGGTGGCACACCAAAACAAACACATAGCTGAATTTCAGGAAATCTATTATGCCGATGTAATATATAGTCCAGTTGAGAACTATGTATATACGAGAATTAAGGATTTGCATATTGCTATAGTTCCATTTATTATTTAACAGTTAACAAATTAATTTATCTGATGCGCATAGACTAATACCAGTAAGGTTAACATTTTCAGTTCCACAATCCTGTTTTTCTATGTAAGGAATTGATGTGTATATGTATGTTAGGCAATTTATTGTTCTTCAAACAGAATAGTTTTTGGTCAGTTTCACCATACGCCAAATACTAAGAATTGCAAATCCGTTCGAAAAGAGTAACAGGTTTGATGATTTCTACCCCATCAGGTCTCTCAAGTAAGGGTCCTTAATATTTGTTTTTTTAAATAACTCCTACAGCCTAGCTGCAAAAATTATGGAAAATACCCTAGTAATTTACAGTAATTTCCCCATTTAATGTAGTAAAGTTATCAACCTTGCAAGGATGAAGGGCTGAGGCGGACCTGCTGAGTTTTGAATGTGTGAAGGCTGGACCCATGTCAGAGGCGAATGCTTAGCTTTTGCGTTATCCACACTGTCAGTGTGCATTGTGCAGTCACCAGAATGAGGGTGAATCCCAACACATCCAGTTTCTCTCATCATATGCCAAGTGCAACATTATATGCCCCATATTTATAGAGTAGCATGGCTGTGTATCCTGTGTAATCATTTTGCTAACATGCAAATATGTATAGCTCATCAGAGAATGCATACTCCAGTGCATAGTGCGTCCCATGCATAGTGTGTGTTGCAGACAGTGGTGGGCTGGCCTATAGGGAACTCTGGAGATTTCCCGGATGGTCTTTTCACCTTGGGCCTCTTTTGCGTGGTATTTCTAAATGTTCCATAGGAAAAGGGTTGGGTTTGCTGAAAATGTGCAACATGGGGCCACTTTGAAAATTATTTCCAGGGCTTCATTTGGTTCTCAGTCCACCCCTGGTTGTAGGCTATTGGCGACAGCTTTGTTTTTAACAAACAAAACGGAGTCCCCAATAGTGATCTTTGTCTTCCCTCTAACACAATGAAAATAAGGAAACATAGCACCATTACCAACACTATGACGGGCTCGAATTCAGCCCCCCGTGGCCGAAAAACTCCAGTGTTGATCACCTGTGACACTACTGTACAAACCCTTTTTGTGTATGTTCTGTAGATAAGTGTTGTGTACACTTTTATGTTAATCACTCCCTGGACTATTTTCCGTCCTGGGTGCACTTTTGTTCAACTTATAGGTCTACCCTACTGACATTTGTGCCTGTGCTCTTTTGTGGAGATTTTACCTCGACAGTATAGAGGTTGATACTTACTTGTATTTCCATTGCATATAATCACACCTGTCCGTTGTCACTTTCGTGCTTATCGAAAGCTGTGTAAATAATTGAGAAATCATCTTAAACAATTTTTTTTGCGTTTTGAAATAAATGTACATGTTCAAAACCACACAGCTGGTTATAGGATCTCTCATCCTAATTTTTTGATGAAAGCAGTGAGTGCAGCGCTTATTGGCCCTTGCAGGAAAAATGACTGCCTGGCAGCGTGAGGGTTTCAGACCTTGGATGATCTGCGTGTCCTCAAGTTTGGAGACTGGTTCAAAGTCAAAGGGGGTGAATTATGTAAGGGCGATTGGGGCCCAGCACTAGGGATAAAGATTTTTTTTTGTGATGATCTTTTTTTGGAGTGTGGCGATTTTGAGCAGCAAGGCATTTTGTATGTTGGCACATCAGGTGCTGCCCTGAGTTCACTTTGTTGGGGTGGGCAGAGGGGCTTCAAGCTTGCGCAGTATAGTGAAAAGCTCTCTGGCGCTAGAGCTAGACTAAGCAATTCTGGTATTATAGGTAGAGCTCTTTTCAAGGATAATGGGCGTATTCCTTGGCTGCTAGGGTGAAGCATGCTTTATTGGGTTTGGAGGGGTTATTATTCCACTGTGTTTCCGCCTTGCATTTCATAAAATGGAGGGCTTTAAGTTCAGGGGAAACCAGGCATTGTCGTGTGTAGCAGCTTCAGCTTTCCACAGCGTGAGGGGTGCCACTGTGTTGCTAGCCTGTGAAAGTGCTAGGTATATAGGTCTACAAGTGCAGCCGGGTCGTTGACAGGAGTCTGCGGGTGGAATAGCACATCCAGCAGTGGCAGGTTGTGGTCTTTGGTAATATTTCTGTTATTCCCCATGACAGTGGGCGGTAGTGGTGGGGCAACAAGGGTTGAGGATTGGACATTGGTATAGTGAATAGGATGGTACTGTGATCAGTCCATGGACATGGCAGGTTGATGGAGATGTTGCAGTTAAAGTCAACAAGCCAATCTAGGGTATGGCTTTAGGAATGTGTGAAACTAAGGATCCGTTGGGCAAAGCCTAGCACTTTGAGGGAGTTGGCTAAGGATAAGGCGTTAAGATCTGTTTCGTCATTGAAGCCCAGGTTAAAGTTACCTAGTATTATGGATTTGGAGGTGGGTTTACTATTAGCTAGGAGGTGCAGGATGTCCTCTTCAAATGACAGGAGAGGGCCAGGGGCACGATAGACCACATGAATAGTTAGCGTGGAAGTGTGGGAGAGGCTCAATGTCGTTGGCAAGAGTTAACCCATAGAGAACAGAGTATTGCGTATTTCTCTCAGGAATAGTGTCCATAGCTATGAGGGCAAGACCACCACCTCGGGAATCCAGTCTGTCCTCCCGATAAATTGCATATTTTGGTGGAACAGGGAGGGACAAAGATGGGCCTGCAGCAGCGTGAAGCCATGGCTAAGATATCAAGGTGGTTGTTAGTGAAAAGATCTGCAATGTCGGGTGCATGGGCAGGGATATAAATAGCATTAACTAGAGCCACCTTTAGTGGAGATGGCTCATGTTTGGAGATGGGTTTGTATGATTTAGCCAGGGTGTGTGGCTGATGGTGGATAGGGTTGCAATTGTCAGCAGTCATGGTCGTGACAGTTGAGGGGTGGCTGCGTGCAGAGGGGGGCTGCAAGAGAGTAAGGTAGGGTTGTCTAGAAGAGAAGCAGCAGCAGTGTGAAATGAAGGAAGACTGGTGTCAGAAAGGCAATCCATTGTATTAGAAGCATCCTATATGTGGCATTTCGGGAGAGCCTTAGTAGTGGGCATGAGAGGTGCGTAGTGTGAGCTAGGACAGTGGAAGAACATCTGGGGAGGAGTGCATGATCATGTGGGCTCATTGGGGCATTATCGAACAGTGCTGAGGAGAGTGGGCAGGCAGCTGTGGGTTGGGTGCAAGGTACTTGTATGTGTGAATGATCGATATTGGTGAATGCTGCTGGAGCAGGAATGGTGCTGTTTGTTTTGGTGGCATTTGGAGTATTGTGCAGTGTGGTGAGGGCATGGACCTCCTGGCCCTCAGAGAGCGAGGAGTATGGGTATCCCTGGAGCGAGCACAGTGAGTGCCCTCACATTTCAGTGGAGAGTGAGGTTTATAGCGGAAGGTATGGCAGCCTGGGGTTAGAATGTGCGCATGGAAATGTGTGCCAGCCTTAGGCTTCCCAGGCACGGTATCGAGGGGAACTGAAAAGCGCATTTTACCAAAGGGGTAGCGACTGGATCAGAGGAAGTCTTGTTTGCAATTTTGGTTGTAATGGTACTTAGAGGAAACATACAGTGTGGGGGGAAGGAGGAGGTGGGAATTACTGCGTGATCTGGGAGGGGATTGCACATTGAAAGTGTTATGCAGATAGGGTGGCTGATTACAACATACCTTGATAATGTTACTTTCATGCCTCCCATGGCCAGACACTGCCATACAGGTATCGGCCTTGAGGAGGGGCCTTTATAGGGTGCCGGCTTCGCCTGCCAGCTCCCCTGTTTGGGTGCATGTAAAGTCGAGTGCGTCCAATCGTCGACCTGCTCCTTGGATACAGAGTGACGGCAGTTTCGAGGTCGGGTGATACCAAAATGACAGCAGCTATTTTTAAATGGAGCTCCGGCTCCGTGTCTCGCATATGCAGCTCAGCAAGGCACAGGGCCTGCAAACTTTGATGGAGCTGGTGCTGTGCATTTGTTTGGCCATAGCCCATCGGGGCTTACCTTGATTATTGGGCACTGCATCGATGTGCCAGTTTGTTCAAGTTTGTGAAATTATTTTAGTTTGGATATCTTTGAAAGACAACTGTTACAACTGACTATTAACTAAACCCTGTTCAACATCAGGGTTGCATCTTAGTATAACTCGTCAATACATTTAGAAAACGAGTCAATACATTTTACATTCCAGCTGTGTTTGAGATATATTTGTCCAGGTTATTTAGGCATGCTGTTGCTTGCTGACATGTAGGGAGTGTCCTGCCATGCACTTCTAGTTTGTCTATGCCCCTAATGTGAATGCTGGATTGCATTTCTTTTTTTTTTACCATTGTTGTATTACATTTGTCACAGTTTGCAAGGGTTGGCATTAAACACATGTATTGATTTTATTTTGTTAATTGTTCCATAACATCAGGGGCAGATGTTTTTTCCACACAGCTCATTTACAGTCTACTTTTTAAGGATGACATTGTGTGTTCAGTAAGTACACCAATTCTTATGCTCTTTGAAATTTGAGCATATGATGGATCTTTAGACTGACTATGCTTTTTGCAATTTGTTTAGAGTGAAAATCATGCCATAGATTCACGTTACCTATGCTGTGGAGTGTGGTACAACATTCTTTGTAACATAATATTTTAAATATGGGTTGGATTTTTACTGGTGTTAACTGTAGGAGATCGCCAAAGACAATTACATGTTTTTCTCCAAACAGTTCTTTGTATATACTTTTAAGGACTTCTTGTATTCTTAGGAGAATTAAAGCAAGCATTGGTTTGGAAACCATGCTTACTTAATCTACTAGCAGGACTTTCACGTGTCGCAGAATTATGTGTACTTCAGATACAGCTTCTGCTGACAATTTGTAATATTCTAATTTGTTTTGGGTTTTTGGTGTTCCACTGGGAGGCTGTAGTCATTGTAAAGTTACACCTCCTATCTTGTAACAGCTGAATGTTATTTGTTTTCTCTTCTAAACATTTTCACAATGTTTTAATTCACATTTGTCTCTGTGCCGGTTCTAGAAATCCCTGACACAAAATATGATAAAATAGTGCCACTGTTTTTCCCACTGCTCACGCATTTAAAGCTGCCATTTCTCTTGAATATCCTGAATATAAGTAATAGGGTCTTCATCTTCTTTCATTTTACATGTCATTGCACCCATGTCTTATGTATCAGTATACTGTACCCTGAGAGCCCTCCAAACATCTGCCCTGCAACTATGAAATGGGTCTCTATCATGCACTGTGTTTTGTGCGGTCACATCCGCATATCCCGTTCGTCTCCAAATGTCGTCAGCTCTCTTCTGCAGGAATAGCTGCCAATAGACCTTTAATGTCTTCTATGGCCAGCGTGTTTCCCCCTGTCATTTTTTCTAATTTTTATATCCATTTACCAGCCCCTGAAGTCAAACTGGGGAGCTTGCATTTTAAGTTATCCATGTCCATCTGAGGCCATCGAATATATTGCAGTCTTGCTTCTCCTTTCTCTAGCAAGGGAAACTGTGAGAACCCCATTCCATAGTCGGATCCCACTATTTGTTTACCTACTGCAGGGGTAATTGTCCCTATTCGTCTTCATGCTGGTAATGACCTTAGCCTCCTCACATAAATTGGAGATTCTCCTCTCTCACTACATGATCGTCTTTGGGGAAATACAGGATATGGTATAGGATCTGGTGTCCTTTCCTTAGGGTGTTCCAGATCCAACCATCTTACTTCTTTATCCATCTGTTGGCTTCCCAGGGGGATGCACGTACCCTCTCCCTCTGTCTCATGACCTGACTCTCTTTCCTCGTCTGACATTGCTAAAACCCAACTAGTGTGACTACCATTCTCCTCTTCTCTAAATTCAATCTGCTCAAAGACGGTGCTCTTCGTTCATCGCTAAACATGTTTTCCTCCTCATATCCCATGATTTTGGTATCAGGGATCGGTTGCCACTCCCTCGAGTGCCATACTCGTTGTCCTGCCTTATTTGTTGAAATGCCTTATCAATCCTTTCTCCAATACTTTCTGTATCATATCTTTCCTCTTCCTGCACTACTTTAGGTGTTTCCTGACTCTTTTCTCTCATCAGGAGAATTTCACTTACCTTATCCCATTGCCCATGTATTTCATCACTTGGCCTTATTCGGTCTTTAAGAATAAGGCTGGCATCAAGACCTCGCTGCCTTCTATTCTGTTTTATTTCTTCATTCACTTCCCTTCACTTTATTTGTATTGCGCACCTAGCCACAGACAAGAGATTGGTTACAGATATGCATATTTGAAGAATGTGGTTGCAGGTAGTACAACTATGGTTGCAAGTAGTACCAGGTTAAGAGATTGGTTACAGTTATGCATACTTAAAGAATGTGGTTGCAGGCATACAGTCTTATGAAAATGGTTACAGGTCATGCAGACAGAGAGAATGGTTGCAAGTCTTATAAGCTGGGGCTGTTGTTACAAGTAGTGCTTAGATATACCGATTGAGTCTAACGTGTGCGGGAGTTATACAGAGCAGAGTGAGGAGGCAGTTGTGTTTTTATAGATAGGAATGTTATTGGGTGCAGATACCTTGTCGTAATCCAGTGCAGAGTACCTAGTGATGGGGCAATGGAGTGTAGTGACAGGTAACTACGGTCAGTCCATTATAGAAGTCAGGTTGCTTACAGATGAGGGTTATTCTGTTTGGTGTCTTGTGTAAAAAGCCATGTTTTTAGTTTTTTCCAGAAGGATGGTAAGGAAGGATCTGTCCTAAGATCCCTCGGCAAGGCGTTCCAATAGTTGGCTGCCATGACTGGGAAGCTCGAGCCGCCTGCTCTTTGTCTTTTGTAGCTAGGCTTGGTCAGTTGCACAAGATATGCTGCTCGAGTAGGCCTGACTGATTGGTTTTTAGATATCAGGCTGGATAAGTAGCGAGGGGCAGTGTTAGAAAGGCATTTGTGCGTTAGCGAAAGTACTTTGAATTTAATATGGTCTCTCGCTGACAGCCAGAGAATGTTTCTTCTGACAGTGGTGATGTGTTCTGTTTTGGGGATGATAAGTGCTTCTCTGATGGTTTTATTCTGCACAATCTTGAGTTTCTTAATGTTTTTTAACACAGAGCCTGCGAAGATGGCATTGCAATAGTCAATCCTAGACAAGATTAGTGCTCTTGTCAGTGTGATGCGGTTCTCTTCTGATAGATAAGTTCTGCATGGCATAATAAGTTTAGCTGTGTATGAGGAGGCCGAGGAGATAGCATTGACTTGCCTAGAGAGGGTGAGTGAGGCGTCAAGGCAGACTCCTAAGGTCTTAACCTGTTTAGCAGTCTTTATGCAGTTTCCATCTATGTCAAAGGATTGGAAGGACGGTGACATATTCTTAAGTTTTGCTTGGCTACTTGGGATCAGGATCTCCGTTTTATCATCATTAAGACATAACTCATTTTGAGCCATCCATGCTTGAATGATGTGATAGATGGCATTTAGTGCTTTAGCATCTTTGTTGTAGTCTCCTGTGAAATGAATTAGTATTTGGGTGTCATCCGCATAGTTAGTGTATGTGACACCCAAATTATCTAATTTATCAAAAATAGGTTTGGTAAATGCTTTATACATGGTTGGTGAGACGCATGATCCCTGAGGCACTCCACAGGTGACTGGGGTAGGGCTAGCTGCTGCCAATGATGAGAAGACTCTCATTGTTCGGTTCAATAAGAATTATTTAATCCATGCTATAGCATTATTGGAGAAGTGGGCATCACTGGCGAGGTGGCGGCATAAGATGTTGTGATTCACAAGGTTGAATGCCGCCGAGAGGTCCAAGAAGATCTGATGCATTTGCAGTTTCAGGTCTACGAAGGCTGTTTCCGTACCATGACTTGGACGGAAACCTGATTGGCGGAGACCCACTAAGTGGTGTGTTTATAGGTATTGATGAATTTGAACATGGGCAACCCTATCAATAATTTTTAACATGAATGGTACTGTTGTGATAGGCTGATATTTAGTTGGTACATTCGGGTCTAACGTTGGTTATTTAAGTAAGGGCAGTTCCCAGGCTTCCTTGAGGTTGTCCAGCAGTTTATTGGTGGTAAATGAGTAGTTTATAAGTGAGGTGATGAAATGCGCAATCTTTGATTAATGTCGCTGGACAGATGTCACCTTGGCAGCGTGATGGTTTTAGGCCTTTTCTGATTTTGGTAATCTCCTCTATTGAAGTAGGGGAAAACTCAAATTTTGGGAATGGTTTAGGTAGGTTATGTTCAATTGTAGGCTGCCGGGATGTATTAAGTTTCATATTTTTATTATTGATTTTAAGTTGGAGTGACGTAATTTTGTCCATGAGGGCCTTTTGTATATTTGGTCTTTGATGCATAGGTCTGGGGTTTGAGACTGTGCTTCTAATTCTCTTAGAACTGAAAAGAGCTCTTTAGAACTAGAGTTGGCATTCTCTATGCGCAAGTTATGTGCATTGATTTTGGCTTGGTGGGTGGCTTTTTTGTGGTCGGATGCTAGGGAGCTGAATATTTGTCTATTGATAAGTGATGGGTTTTTCCTCCAGTTACTTTCTGCATTTTTTTTTACTACAAAGGTCTTTGAGTTCAGGGGTAAACCATTGGTTGAGATGTGCTTTCGGTTTAGCTCTGCAGTTGCCCATAGGGGCCACCGATTCGAGGGCTGCTTCCATGACTTGGTTGTAGGTGGTTGCTAGGGAGGCAGGGTTGGCTGAGTTTTCCGCGTGTGTGTGGTAGGCCGTGTGATCAGGGGGAGTATGTTGTCAGGCGTAATGTTGCTCATGTTGCATGCTTGGGTGGCAGGTGCCATGGGAGTCGGTGTGCTGATGGTGATGTTAGTGCTGATTGTGAATATTATGTTATTGTGGTCGAACCATGCACACGGATCGTTGTTGGAGATGCAGGTGGTGCAGTTATGGTCAGTGAGCCAATCGAGTGTGCGACCTTTAGCATGAGTTGGCCCAGAATATCCTATGGTAAAGCCTTGTGTTTCAATGGTGTTGGCTAAGGTGGAAGCTTAAGTGTCAGAGCTGTCATGAAGACCTAGGTTGAAGTCTCCCAGGATAATGACTTTAGAGGTGGGTTTTGTGTTAGTAGTTAATAGGGTGGTGTAATAAGGTAATAGATACACAGAGGATCCAAGATAGGTTAGGCTCTGTTAATACTAGGCAAAAGACCCATATGAAGGGTTAACTGGGCTGTCAAGAAAAGGAAAAATAATTGACAGGACAAGTATCCAATAAGAGTGTAGCTTTGTTGTCAGCTGTTTGTTTATATCAACAAATTATTGTTTTGCTGTTGTGCTGTCGTTGCCAGGAGACCGGAGGAGAGGAGTGGAAAAGCGACGGTTGCGAGTGGGCGTATTAGCTGGTTGAACGAGGGAGAGAAGTGACGCCGAATAAAAGAAAGAAAAGTTCCTGTTGCACCATTGCGCCGTGTCCCAGTTTTACCCTTTTTGATGGAGCGACCGTACAGTTCGAGATAAGCGTTTATGGTCAGATGAGAATGCTGAAGTTGAGGCATACGTGACCTGAACTGCAGGTGAGGAGGTGAAGGACGATTCTAGGAACCGGAGGCTTCGCGTATTACATGTGTATATTGCCGGCTCTGTTTGTGGGGAAACGTGTCATTGGAGCTAGTAAAAAGCCAGAGCAGCGTTTACTCTTAACTGAAAGAGAGGGAGAAAACAGTGTTAAAAGCTGTGTCCCTTCGAGACCGGAGCGTTTGTGCGAAGGGGGCAGAGCTTATAAGGCTACGTTGTGATACGGCATAAAACGAAAGAAAGCCACTTAAGAGTGCTTACGAATTAAGGAACAGCTGATCGGGAGACATCAGTGAAGTGGCCATAAACGACGGAACTGAACGCCGAGAAAGACCGGGGAAAGAACGTATAGGTCTGTGAAAGTGAAAGAGTGTGAAGAGGGAAGAAGAACTGTGAGTTGTAGAGAGAGAATCGTCACGTTTTGAGATTCACATTCTGTTAAAGAAAGACAAGAGAGAGTTAATGGCGAAATGCTAGAAAGACTGTTTGAAAGTGTCAAAGAGAAAGAAAAGACTATTTGTTAGTAAGGCAAGTAAAGAAACATATAAGAAGTCAAAGACAAGAAAGTAAGAATAAATTGAAAAGCAACAACAAAGATAGACTGCAAAGCAATTCAAGAAAGTAAAGCAAGAAAGAAAGTAAGAGATAAGAATAATGATACAGAAACTATAGACGGAAAGACAACCAATTGAAAACAGAGTAGAATGGATTAAAGTCAAAGAACGGTTGTTCAAAGTTGTACCGAACTGCTCCAAGTAATCAGTAGTAAACCTGAAGTTTTTAAAACGATAAGGAAGTAATTCCATCAGAAGACTTACCTGAGTTTAAGCTGTCTGACTTTATTTGAATACTTATGTCACCTCAAGAATTCACTTCAAGAGTCAAGACATATCCAGATAGAACTTGAACATCTAAAATCCAATCCTCTACTGTTGGTTTCTTTCGTGTCTTGTAAGCAATGCAAAGAAGCACGTTATGATGAACAATGGGGGAATTTCAATGATTTTTATGGCTAAACCATCTTGATCGGAATTGTGTAATAGACCTTCTCTATCTCTTTAGAATCTGTAATTGACAGCAGAGGGCTGCAATATTGAAATAATTACAAATAAGGATTGAAGTGAAAGTAATCTCAAAACAAAGGGTATTTGAAAAGAATACGTTTTTTTGGTGAGTAAAAAATAATAATTATTAAGCGAAAAATTATACAAAGAATACTATGAAGTCACAAATTAAGTGACAATGGTCTTTTTTCTAATTATCCTTCTTTTTTTGATTTATTATTGTCTTTTTTAAAAAAGGTTATCAAGATTGTGATAAACTCTCCTGAAGAACCATTGCAAAGAGCGATGGAGAAACACGTGTAGAGAGTAATTGAGAATTGTAAAATATAATATGGAAAATTGAAAAACAAATTCAATGGATATGTTCGCATGTGATGTTAAACATATGAAGTTTACAATAAATGGAACCATGGAATAACAGAATTGAGCATTTGAAATCAATAATTTGTGGAATTTTGCTTTTCATTTTCATTTCATTAAGATACTCACCGAAACAAATTTAACATATAAGGTTGGCGCATTAGAGTAAAATCAGAACTCTTATCTATATTTAAGTTTTTGATAGAATGGGTTTGCATCACGTCTAATGGATACGTTTTTGGGGGATGGTGCTTGTGTTGTTATGTTCTCTTGTTTTGTGTTGTATGTTATGTTTGGGAATGTCAGGTCATCGCTCAAAACCACGTTTTTAAATGTGTCGCGGTTAATATGCATTTCGAGGTTATTGTTTTCTTTGATTCAGTTTATGTTGTTATCTGGATGATAGTAACATTTGCTTTGTACTTGATATGATTCTTTCTTGTTGAAAATAAGAAATAAAGTTATTGTGATAGCTGACAAGGGCAGAAGCTGATAGAGATGGAAAAGCGCTGCACTGAAAATACCGAACTGTCTTCAGGACTTGGAGGTCGAGTTCAGACCGGATGAATGAGTGAGATGTCGTCCTATGGTAAAAGAGGCTGTGTTAAAAACGGTGAGAATAGAGTATCCACTAATGGTGAGAAGGGCAAGGCAAACGGACCTACCGTGTGGACGTTGATAGGCGCCATGGCTGTTTGAGTGAATAGCGGCTGCTGGAGTTAGCGGCCGGGGGGGGACGATCTGCAAATGTCAGAGGCCCCAGTCTAAGTAAAAGAAGGTCAAAAAATTGATACGAAATAATCATAAGGCAGTGGCTACAACAAGGACTAACTCGTGCTGCTATGTCCAGTGAGCGGCCGTGACTCAGAGTTTGTAGATGAGGAGTGCTCGAGTCAACAAGTGAGTGGGAGTTGCAGTACTGATAATTAGTGGGGAGTCCGTGACTGCGTGGTGCTGGGATATGCAGGTGGTGTACAGAGGTACCTAGCCTAAGTACAGAGGACAAAACCACGAGTGAAACGTTGGGATATGGTTGTGACCAGAGAAGGTGGTACCAGCAGCGCGGGGAATTACGGATCTTACCTGTACGTGAGACAGGAAAAAGAGCTGTGTCACTGCTGTCGGTTGCGCTGGACTGACTGCGCATGTCAGGAGTTTAAAACGAGGCCGTAGTGCCTGCAGGGACTGCGCATGCGTCTGGGGATAGTGTAAGGGGTGGGAGCAGTCGCACTGAATGCGTCGGTATGCACGTATATTTAGGTCATGTGTATATTGGTGCGTGCACTGAAAGAGTCATGAATTGATCATGGGCGAAAAAATTAATTAATATTGGCACCATTTGCAACATGCATTATTATTCCATGAAATATCCATGAGGAAATCAAGTTAAAGGCTATTGAGCGAATATTGTCGAGTCGCTAGGTACATGTTACATACAATGCTGGCACTGCAAAATTACAAAACATGTGTTGCAGTAAAGCGACGTGAGTCATCAATAACATAGTTACCAGAAAAAACAGTTCAAAATTTCTGTATCGTTTCTGTGCTGGTAAATTAAGGACATGACTATACAACAGTAATGAAAGGAGTCATGGGTTGCAGTAAATCACAGACAAGTGCCATAAAAAGATGAATCACGAAAAAAGATAGGAAATTGTTACAGGTGTGACCAGAACATCATGGATGTATACAAAAGAAAAACCTATTTGAAAAACCTCAGGGAGACTGACAGTTGGAGGGAGCTTGTTCTGGTAGTGGAAGAAAGCCCATGGGAATTTAAGTGGGTCAGAGCACAGGGGGGTGAACCGCACTTTTACTTATTAAAGAACAGGTTCCATTCGATGGAGATGTTAAGACCCTGTCTTACAGAGTCCAGACGATAAATCCATTTTTGCTCGAGTTTACGAAGGGCAAGATCCCTGTTGCCTCCGCGGAAGGGGTTGCCTACTGTTTGCAATATTGCCCAGAAGATGTCGTTGTGAGTGTGATTCATCATCTTGAAATGTGCCACTAGTGGTTTGTCTTCTGTTTGGTTTCGTACGCTGGAGCGGTGTTCACAGATCCGTTGTCGAATTTCTCTCTTGGATTTGCCTATGTAAATAAGATCACAGGGGCATTTGATGATATATACGGACCATTTGGTTTTGCAGTTGGTAAATGAGTTAAAGGTCCACTGTTTTCCTTTCAGATCAATGGTCTTGAGGTTAGCCGTGAGGTTACAGACGGAACAATTGCCGCATTTGAAGTGGCCTTTGACGGGTGGGAGGTTCCACAGTGTGGTTTGGGTACTGTCTGGGGCATCTCCTTCTGTGTACGTATGTACAAGTCGGTCTTTCAGGTTGCGACTTCGTTTGAAGGCAAATCTTGGTTTTTCCGGTTTAAAAGATTCTGTTTGTAGCTTGTCCCAGTGTTTTAGAACTGCCTTTTTAATTGAGTTACTCAAGGGGGTGAAAGTGGTGACGCAAGTCATTTTAGAGTTGGATTGATCTCTGACGGTGGGAGTGAGGCAGGCCTTGCGAGTAGTATGTTTGACTCTTTTTCTAGCTTGACGAATGATGTGGCTGGGGTATCCCCGTTCTTTTAGACGGGTAGCGAGTTCTTTACTCTTAGATTCGTATTCAGTTAATGTAGAGCAATTACGTCTGATGCGTAAGAATTGGCCATAGGGTAAGTTGGTTTTCAACCCTAGAGGGTGGAAGCTGGAGTACTCTAGTAGAGTGTTTTTGGATGTGGGTTTACGATATAAAGTGGTGCTGAGTGAATGGTTTGGATTCTTGGATATTGTTAGATCCAGAAAAGGAATCTGATGCTGACTATAATCCATGGTAAATTTAATGCACTCGTTTTGTGAGTTTAACCACAACAAGAACACATGAAGATTGTCTTCGGTCCCTTTCCAAATCATGAACACGTCATCAATATATCTTAGCCAACATCCGATCGAGTCTTTGAAGGTATTGTGTATGTTGTAGATGGAGTTCTTCTCAAAAGTGTCCATGAACAAGTTGGCCACGTCCGGGGCGAAAGTAGCCCCCATGCTAGTCCCGTGGCATTGTTGGTAAAAAGAGTGTTTGAAAATGAAGTAGTTTTCTGTGAGAGCTAGGCGGGTGCACTCAAGGAGAAAGGCGGTGGGTGGATCTCTTGTTATCCTGTCGTCTAGGTAAGTTTGGAGGACTTTTAGACATTCCATTTGCGGGATGCTCGTGTAGAGGGACTCAACGTCTAGGGTTACTAAAAAGTCATTTTGTTCGACTTTCGTTGTATCCAGTTTCTTTATCATAGCCGTGGTGTCTTGGATGTAGGAGGGCATCTTGCTGATAAAGGGCCGTAGGAAGTGATCCACATAGATAGATAAAGGCTCCAGGACTGATCCGATACCGGCCACGATAGGTCTCCCTGGAGGGTTGGTTATGTTTTTGTGGATTTTAGGGAGCAGATAAAATGCTGGAATAATGGGATGGTTGTTGACTAGGAAAGCTTTTTCATCCTCGTCGATCCAACCTTCGTCGTGTGCGTAACGCATCAGACTGATGACTTCCGACAGGATCCTTGACGTAGGGTTGACCGGTATCTGTCTGTAGAACTTAGTGTTCGAAAGTTGCCTTGTTACTTCCGTGTCGTATAGGGTGTTGCTCCAGAGGACGATACCGCCGCCCTTGTCTGCCGGTTTGATGAGAAACTGTTTGTTACTTTCTAATGATTTGAGGGCCAACCTCTGTTGGGTCGAGAGGTTATTCCTAAAGTGGGTTTGTTTGTTGAAAATGTTTCGCATTTCTAAGAGGATGCGATTCTCAAACGATAGGATCTCTGGACAAACCATGGAAGAGAGGGGGGTGAAAGTGGATGGTGGTTTAAGGCCTGTTGATTTTGGCAGTTCTTTTTCAGGGCTATCTCTGAAAAAATAGCGTAGTCGGATGGTTCGAAAGAATTTGCGTAATTCAACCTCAGTGGTGAACATGTCAGCGCGAGAACTCGGAATGAATGTTAGGCCTTTACTGAGAACATTGATTTCGTGGGAGGACAAGATGTGGTCGCTGAGATTGAAAATTGGGATCACCATGTTTGTTGTGCGCGTGGGGTCCAATTCCGTGTGCGCATGGGATGCTGGCCTTGGTATCGGGGTCTGCCCCGTTGTCCTCTCCCCTGAAAACTTGAGGATTGTTGGGGATTTGCAGGCCCTGTTGTACTTGAGTCTGAATCGCTGCTATTGGAGCTGTTGGAGAAAGTGACAAATTTGTTCCTTTGTTGTCTCCGTGGGTTTTGTCTATTGTTTGATGCCTGTGAGTTCTGTTGATTGTAAAAGCCTGGGACTAAATAAGGATAAGTTTTTTCCTCTTTATAGTTTTTTATATCATTTTGTAGTTTCCACAATTTTTTGTCGATTGTGAACTTTTGAAATTTCTTTATTTCCTCTTCTATCTTGTCCAGGTGTGTCTTTACCTCTGGTATTACAGATTCGTAATACCAGAGGTAAAGACACACCTGGACAAGATAGAAGAGGAAATAAAGAAATTTCAAAAGTTCACAATCGACAAAAAATTGTGGAAACTACAAAATGATATAAAAAACTATAAAGAGGAAAAAACTTATCCTTATTTAGTCCCAGGCTTTTACAATCAACAGAACTCACAGGCATCAAACAATAGACAAAACCCACGGAGACAACAAAGGAACAAATTTGTCACTTTCTCCAACAGCTCCAATAGCAGCGATTCAGACTCAAGTACAACAGGGCCTGCAAATCCCCAACAATCCTCAAGTTTTCAGGGGAGAGGACAACGGGGCAGACCCCGATACCAAGGCCAGCATCCCATGCGCACACGGAATTGGACCCCACGCGCACAACAAACATGGTGATCCCAATTTTCAATCTCAGCGACCACATCTTGTCCTCCCACGAAATCAATGTTCTCAGTAAAGGCCTAACATTCATTCCGAGTTCTCGCGCTGACATGTTCACCACTGAGGTTGAATTACGCAAATTCTTTCGAACCATCCGACTACGCTATTTTTTCAGAGATAGCCCTGAAAAAGAACTGCCAAAATCAACAGGCCTTAAACCACCATCCACTTTCACCCCCCTCTCTTCCATGGTTTGTCCAGAGATCCTATCGTTTGAGAATCGCATCCTCTTAGAAATGCGAAACATTTTCAACAAACAAACCCACTTTAGGAATAACCTCTCGACCCAACAGAGGTTGGCCCTCAAATCATTAGAAAGTAACAAACAGTTTCTCATCAAACCGGCAGACAAGGGCGGCGGTATCGTCCTCTGGAGCAACACCCTATACGACACGGAAGTAACAAGGCAACTTTCGAACACTAAGTTCTACAGACAGATACCGGTCAACCCTACGTCAAGGATCCTGTCGGAAGTCATCAGTCTGATGCGTTACGCACACGACGAAGGTTGGATCGACGAGGATGAAAAAGCTTTCCTAGTCAACAACCATCCCATTATTCCAGCATTTTATCTGCTCCCTAAAATCCACAAAAACATAACCAACCCTCCAGGGAGACCTATCGTGGCCGGTATCGGATCAGTCCTGGAGCCTTTATCTATCTATGTGGATCACTTCCTACGGCCCTTTATCAGCAAGATGCCCTCCTACATCCAAGACACCACGGCTATGATAAAGAAACTGGATACAACGAAAGTCGAACAAAATGACTTTTTAGTAACCCTAGACGTTGAGTCCCTCTACACGAGCATCCCGCAAATGGAATGTCTAAAAGTCCTCCAAACTTACCTAGACGACAGGATAACAAGAGATCCACCCACCGCCTTTCTCCTTGAGTGCACCCGCCTAGCTCTCACAGAAAACTACTTCATTTTCAAACACTCTTTTTACCAACAATGCCACGGGACTAGCATGGGGGCTACTTTCGCCCCGGACGTGGCCAACTTGTTCATGGACACTTTTGAGAAGAACTCCATCTACAACATACACAATACCTTCAAAGACTCGATCGGATGTTGGCTAAGATATATTGATGACGTGTTCATGATTTGGAAAGGGACCGAAGACAATCTTCATGTGTTCTTGTTGTGGTTAAACTCACAAAACGAGTGCATTAAATTTACCATGGATTATAGTCAGCATCAGATTCCTTTTCTGGATCTAACAATATCCAAGAATCCAAACCATTCACTCAGCACCACTTTATATCGTAAACCCACATCCAAAAACACTCTACTAGAGTACTCCAGCTTCCACCCTCTAGGGTTGAAAACCAACTTACCCTATGGCCAATTCTTACGCATCAGACGTAATTGCTCTACATTAACTGAATACGAATCTAAGAGTAAAGAACTCGCTACCCGTCTAAAAGAACGGGGATACCCCAGCCACATCATTCGTCAAGCTAGAAAAAGAGTCAAACATACTACTCGCAAGGCCTGCCTCACTCCCACCGTCAGAGATCAATCCAACTCTAAAATGACTTGCGTCACCACTTTCACCCCCTTGAGTAACTCAATTAAAAAGGCAGTTCTAAAACACTGGGACAAGCTACAAACAGAATCTTTTAAACCGGAAAAACCAAGATTTGCCTTCAAACGAAGTCGCAACCTGAAAGACCGACTTGTACATACGTACACAGAAGGAGATGCCCCAGACAGTACCCAAACCACACTGTGGAACCTCCCACCCGTCAAAGGCCACTTCAAATGCGGCAATTGTTCCGTCTGTAACCTCACGGCTAACCTCAAGACCATTGATCTGAAAGGAAAACAGTGGACCTTTAACTCATTTACCAACTGCAAAACCAAATGGTCCGTATATATCATCAAATGCCCCTGTGATCTTATTTACATAGGCAAATCCAAGAGAGAAATTCGACAACGGATCTGTGAACACCGCTCCAGCGTACGAAACCAAACAGAAGACAAACCACTAGTGGCACATTTCAAGATGATGAATCACACTCACAACGACATCTTCTGGGCAATATTGCAAACAGTAGGCAACCCCTTCCGCGGAGGCAACAGGGATCTTGCCCTTCGTAAACTCGAGCAAAAATGGATTTATCGTCTGGACTCTGTAAGACAGGGTCTTAACATCTCCATCGAATGGAACCTGTTCTTTAATAAGTAAAAGTGCGGTTCACCCCCCTGTGCTCTGACCCACTTAAATTCCCATGGGCTTTCTTCCACTACCAGAACAAGCTCCCTCCAACTGTCAGTCTCCCTGAGGTTTTTCAAATAGGTTTTTCTTTTGTATACATCCATGATGTTCTGGTCACACCTGTAACAATTTCCTATCTTTTTTCGTGATTCATCTTTTTATGGCACTTGTCTGTGATTTACTGCAACCCATGACTCCTTTCATTACTGTTGTATAGTCATGTCCTTAATTTACCAGCACAGAAACGATACAGAAATTTTGAACTGTTTTTTCTGGTAACTATGTTATTGATGACTCACGTCGCTTTACTGCAACACATGTTTTGTAATTTTGCAGTGCCAGCATTGTATGTAACATGTACCTAGCGACTCGACAATATTCGCTCAATAGCCTTTAACTTGATTTCCTCATGGATATTTCATGGAATAATAATGCATGTTGCAAATGGTGCCAATATTAATTAATTTTTTCGCCCATGATCAATTCATGACTCTTTCAGTGCACGCACCAATATACACATGACCTAAATATACGTGCATACCGACGCATTCAGTGCGACTGCTCCCACCCCTTACACTATCCCCAGACGCATGCGCAGTCCCTGCAGGCACTACGGCCTCGTTTTAAACTCCTGACATGCGCAGTCAGTCCAGCGCAACCGACAGCAGTGACACAGCTCTTTTTCCTGTCTCACGTACAGGTAAGATCCGTAATTCCCCGCGCTGCTGGTACCACCTTCTCTGGTCACAACCATATCCCAACGTTTCACTCGTGGTTTTGTCCTCTGTACTTAGGCTAGGTACCTCTGTACACCACCTGCATATCCCAGCACCACGCAGTCACGGACTCCCCACTAATTATCAGTACTGCAACTCCCACTCACTTGTTGACTCGAGCACTCCTCATCTACAAACTCTGAGTCACGGCCGCTCACTGGACATAGCAGCACGAGTTAGTCCTTGTTGTAGCCACTGCCTTATGATTATTTCGTATCAATTTTTTGACCTTCTTTTACTTAGACTGGGGCCTCTGACATTTGCAGATCGTCCCCCCCCGGCCGCTAACTCCAGCAGCCGCTATTCACTCAAACAGCCATGGCGCCTATCAACGTCCACACGGTAGGTCCGTTTGCCTTGCCCTTCTCACCATTAGTGGATACTCTATTCTCACCGTTTTTAACACAGCCTCTTTTACCATAGGACGACATCTCACTCATTCATCCGGTCTGAACTCGACCTCCAAGTCCTGAAGACAGTTCGGTATTTTCAGTGCAGCGCTTTTCCATCTCTATCAGCTTCTGCCCTTGTCAGCTATCAACCGAACCAGAAACACAAACTTAAGTGTCGACAACGTCAATGTGTTGTGATATAAAACAACACATAAAATAGACTGTCACCACTGTATACTAATCCTTCACAATGCAGATTTAATGTATGCATATATGCCAGATTATGGCACAAAAATGTCTTCCTGTTTAATAAATTTATAATGTTTTATTCATCCACGGTGATTCTTTGTTCTGAGTTAGCAGTTATCTAGCTCTTTTTGCAAGGCTATAGCGACCTCCTGTCACGCTATTGGCTTGGGAAGCCTTTGACTCTACCCCCACGTATCTGTATACTTCTCAACCCTCTCGAGTCAGGCCCCCTAAAAAAAGAGGGTTCGCCCATTTTCTTTTCTCTTGGCTGTATGAGGTGGACAGCTAGTTGTCACTAGGTATAGCATTCAATTAGAATAATGATACAAGGCAATAGACGGTCTGAAGTCAATTTAGTACTTGAGGTAGCTTTTGGGGGTCAACCTCTTTGGTCTTGTGCCCTTTGTTGAGAAAAAAGCTAATTGCTGGTGTTGCATCAGTGCGAAAGTACAGACGGATGAACCACTACCTCACCTCCGAGGTTTTTAGATTACTTTGTATCAGGTTTTCACACATTGACTGCGCCACATGGGTTCATTGTTATAATAACGCGCTGACTCCAATAAGGCTTGTGAGAAAGCATAACTCCTGTAGGAATGCCATTTTATTGACACGTGTTTCGGCTCTGCCTGAGCCTTCCTCAAAACAGGGCATTGGTTTTAAACATTGACATGATAGCAAGCGTATACATAACGCAAAAGACATTAGTGTGAACAGTACATTAACCAATGGGTGTGCTCGTTACTGTTGGAAATGGCGAGATCACATACACGCCATCGCATCAGTTTTACCAAACTTGCAAGCAATATTGTGCTTGCGAATTAATTTGCACTGCTTTACGGTCTAAACTTGTGATTAATTGAGTGGTCTAGACCGTGAAGCAGTGCGAATTAATTCACGACCGCAATATTGGTTGCAACTTTGGGAAAACTGATGCGATGGCGTGTATGTGATCTCGACGTTTCGAACAGTAACGAGCAACATTAACTTAGACGCGTGAGCTCGAGCATACTTTAAGACACCCATCAAACGATACCAGACATGTATCAATTTGTCTATTGCAATCTACCATTTACGACACCGCAGGAACAGAATAGGCTAGTTATGACACAAATACAATAGTGACAAGATTATTACGAGTTCAGCAACAACTCACTATTAAGGAGCAGTCTCAAATTTCAGACATAACCTTTTTTGTCATGTACCAAAGACATGTATAACTAGGATTCACAGGAAGGATTTAACCCAGGTGAACACGGAAAAAAGGGAACAACATTTCGCACATCCACAGATAATGAACAAGACGATGGATGGTAAGAGAATGCACAGTTTACTTCTATTTTACCAATGGCAATTATCCCAGTAAGCTGTCCTTATGAACAAATAACTAACATTCAGCGACTAATATGAAATGAAAAATGTGTCCATATGTATGCAACAGTGTGCATGTGCAGAACAACATTTAAATGTTCAAAGCCATGTAAGATGCCATAGCCATTAATATGATATTTACATGTCACCCACAATATGTGACTACCTGGTTTTTGGTTACTGCACCTTGTCGAATGTTATTTACTAAACAAAAAACGGTATTCCATCATTTTCTGAGAAATGATTGTTATTTTTGGTTGTTTGTAACCGATTCAGTGACACATCAATTTACCGTTTTTTTATTTTCTTTTCTTTTCATTTTTTTGTTCTTTATCACCTCCTTTACCCTTCCCTATCTCTTAATGTATTTATTCTGTATATGCTACTCTTTGAGAATATCTCGTCCCCTAAAAAAAACCTACCCTATAACCCTCCGTAGTCTCTGTCTACACACATTGGTTAATGTACTGTTCACACTTATGTCTTTTGCGTTATGTATATGCTTGCTATCATGTCAGTGTTTAAAACCAATGTCCTGTTTTGAGGAAGGCTCAGGCAGAGCCGAAACACGTGTCAATAAAAGGGCACTCTTACAGGAGTTATGCTTTCTCACAAGCCTTATTGGAGTCAGCGGATTATTATATATAACAATGCAGCCATGTGGCACAGTCAATGTGTGAAAACCTGATACAAACCAATTTAGTACTTGGTTATGAACAGCGCATTGCTATATTTCAATTTATGGCTATAGGAGAGGTGAGATTAGTAGCAGTAAACAATCAGTTTGTTGAGTTAGGTACAACATAATTTCTATTTTCAAAACAGGCTAAGATCAGCATGCAACCATTATACTATTTTCAATACAGGCTAAGATCAGTAAGCGTTCTTCCCTTCTCACTTCCTGTCTTCGTTCTTCTCGCCTTCGCTGTAATCTTTTTTCCTTCACTTTTTGTGCTTCTTCTTCCTCTCTCTTTCTTTCTCTCCTATCTCTATCTCGCTAGTGTCGTGTTTCCTTTGTTCCTTTTTCTTGCTCTTCTTTGTCTTCTCTTTGTCTAACCTCCTCGATGCTTTTCGCATCTAACTTGAGTTATATCTGTCCTCCTACCCATTCGTTCTGTACAAGCGTTGCCTCATCAGCCCTATTCTTTTCTCCTTTCCATCTCTTAATTTCTCAGTCTATGTCCATCGATATATTCGATTTCTCGCCTCTTTTTTCCTTATCTCGTATTTGTATTCGTATTTTGTTTATTATTTATCTTGCGCACCACACTCGAAGGTATCTGGGCGCATTACAAGAAGATGCAATTTCTTAGTTACACACAAAAATAGAAATTCGGAACAATGGTTAAAGGGGGAAAGCAGGAGATATATACAATAAGCACATAAAAGTCTACAATAAATTTACAATAATTACAGTTTATATAATTGTACAGTTCCTATTGTAATGGAAATGCTTGCTAAAGAGAAGGCTAGTATGGTGTGTCATTGGAAACCAACCAGTTTTTATCTTTCCTAAATTTATAGAAAAGACTGGTCCTCTCTAAAGGTGGCAGGTAAAAAATGCCAACGCTGTGCTGCCATAACTGGGAAGCTGCAGCCGCCTGCTTTTTTTGAGTTTGTACCTGGGCACTTGCAAACATTTGGATTCGAGGACCTAGTCAATCTGCCGTGGTGATTTTTGGTGAACTTATCTATTAGATATTTAGGGGATGCCTTGTTGAGGCTTTTGTAGGTCAGGTAAGCTGTTTTAAGCTGTATTGTCTCTCTGATAGAGAGACAGTTGTTGTCTCGTCTGATGGTCGAGATATGTTGTCTGAGAGGTATACTCCGAGCAGTTCACAGTGCATTGTTCTATAGGATCTGTAGTTTTTTAGTGATGTATTTGCTGGCGCCTAGGTATAATGCATTGAAATAATCGATTTTGGATATACTAAGGCTCTGGCTAGGGTCCTACAACTTTTCACAGATAGGAGTGGTTTGTGCAGATTTAGTGAAGAGTCCAGGTAAAAAACAATGGTTTTTACCTCCTTGGCAACTTTGATGTTGTTCCCATCAATGCAAAAGGAGCAGTATTGGTTGTTCATTTTATTCATGTTAGTGGGAGTGGCTAGAAGGAGAAGTTCTGTCATCTCATCATTCAGGCAGAGGCCAGGTGTGGCCATCCAGGCCTGAATGATGAGGTATATTTTGTTCACAAGGCTGAGGTCTTCGTTATAGTTACCAGTTAGAGCTATGAGGATCTGGGTGTCATCTGCGTAGTTGGTGTAGATGACACCCAATGAATCCAGATCATCAAACAATGGTTTGGTAAAAGCATTGTACATGGTTGGCGAGACACAGGACCCTTGTGGGACTCCACAGGAGATTGGGATCAGGTCAGCTGCGGCTGTGGCAGAGAAGACTCTCATGGATCTATTGTTTAAAAAGGAGTGGATCCATGCTGTTGCTTCTGTTGAGAAGTGTACCGCTGTGTAAAGGTGTTTACACAGAATTTTGTAATCAACAAGATCAAAGGCGGCAGACAAGTCTAGCAGAAATAATAGGGCAGATGTACCTTTGTCTTTCAGATCGTCAATCTGTATCTTTAGGTCAACGAGGGCTCTTTCAGTGCCGTGTTGGGGCCTGAACCCCGATTGGCGGAGTCCGAGTAGATTGTTGGCCTCTGAATAATTTTGTATTTGGTTGCAGGCAGCTTTGTCAATAATCTTTAGTAAGAAGGGGACTGTTGTGATAGGTCTAAAGTTTGTAGGAATATTAGGGTCTAGAGATGTTTTTTTTAGTAAGGGTAATACCCATGCATTCTTAGGATTAGTAGGGACAGATCCTGTGCGGAAGGAGGCATTTATCAGTGAGGTGATGAAAGGGGCGAGAACACTTGCTGCTTCTTTTATGAGGGAGGCAGGACAGGTGTCGCCTTGGCAGTTGGACGGTTTGAGTGACAATATGATTTTTTGCACTTCTTGGGGAGACACAGGTGAACATTTTAAACGCTCGGTAGGCTTAGGTGTAGTAGTACTTGTAGTTCTCAAATTACCTTGGGAAGGAAGGTTTAGTTTCTTGGAGGCTATTTTGTTTTGGAGCACAGTGATTATATTGGCTAGTGCATCTTGAATATTGGTGCACCGTTTTTGATCTTTAATACAGTTATCTGTGGAAGGGGTGGGAGATTCAAGTTCTCTTAGGATGTTAAAAAGTTCTCTGGTACTGGAATTTGCTTTGTCAATCCTGCTATTATAGGTTTTGCGTTTTGCTAGGAGGATTTCATCTTTGTAGGTGGCTGTAATTTTTATTAAGGTGTCTTTATTGGCAGAGGTGTTATTTTTTCCAAATGGAGTCAAACTTCCTTTTTTCATTTCTTAGATCTTTAAGTTTAGGTGTGAACCAGGTGTTCAAGTGTGCTTTAGGTTTTCTTTTGCCCATTTTTAGAGGGGCGATAGCATCTAAGGCTAAGGTAATGGTTTGGTTGTATAGGTTCACAAGATCTGATGGGTCTGCAAGAGGAGGTGGAGGTATAAGTAGTGGTTGGAGGTAGGGTTTAAGGTCATATGAACTTACAGGCATCTTCCTTCTTCTCTCTTCTAGACTGTCATCACTACTGTAAGCAGGGGGTTCATACGCTTGGTTACTATACACGCTGCTGCTTTCAATTCCTCTAAAGAATAAACTCCTATCTCGTCTGTATCTGCGTTCCTAATTTTGGGCAAAGTAAGAGGAGCTGAGGGCTCAATGCCCTCCCCTGTATGCTGATTAAGCATCCACTCCTCCGGCAGCGGGTCTTCTTTCTCCTCTTGGTACATTTTTCACAATTCTAAAACGGCCAGTCTTTTCTCTAATTTCTTTCCTGTGTACGTGGCATGCACATATGTAATCATGTCTTGTAATACTGCTTTTGACAATGATCCCCCTTGTGGCCATGGCATGAACATTTTATCAGCTGTGCCCTTTACCCATTCTGCATTGTACTGTTTGAGCTTGGGCACATGGTGTTTTACAAATGTACATGAGAGGAGTATCCTCCATAATGACAAGTCACAATTGACTGTCGATACTTACCAGATTGTTAATAAAATCTTTATCTCAAGTCTTATTGCTTGCCACTTTTAATATTAAAACAACAAATATGAGCAAGCACTATCAATCGCCGCTCAATCCTTTTTTGTTTCAATAACCTATCTGTTTTCTGATTGGTGCCAATCTTTTACTATACTTTAACTCAAAACAACATCACTTCCAAACTTTACAGCTTACTCACATTACAAATAACCCTTAAACCACTAACACAATACACATTAATAACTTTTGTGATCACCTTCCCTTTTCCCTATAATTATTTATAGTACGAGGTATTCTCTCCTCGCCTACAATTATATTACCCTGTACAGGGTTTAAGACGTTACCTTTCACAGTCCTGACTGTGCGTATTCTCTCTCTTAATATTCTTATTGGAATTTGAAATGCCTTCTTCTACTTCCCTTGAAATAGGATTACTTAGGCATTCTCCTATCTACACAAACTTTCCCGTTACCCCTTTATATTGCCATTCCCTTAGTCTACTTACATCCGTTAATCAACTCGAGGCATTTGGTATCAACTCCTCCTCCAATCCGACCCATTCGCCTTCCATCCACGGAGTGCCCGTGGTACCGAGCAGGGATTTCTTCAAAGAGGGACCTCGATTCTCCTTGAAAGTTTATTTCTATTGGCCGCCCTCCACAGGAAACTCCACGATCTTCCAGCCAATGGCGAAGGATGCCCGATCGTCCAAAACTTGAAGTTGAGCTAGTTTAGACCTGAAACCATCTGCACTGCTACCACATGAGCTTGTGGCACTTAGGAACTTGCATATATAGTGGAAGGGATTACACCAGAATCATTCTGAGTCCAAATAACCAGATAACCAGACAAACTCAAGAAGATGGTAAGTTACTGTTTTATTACCAATTATCTAAAACAGGGAGGTTACAACGAACATCAACAGATATGCGCTCAGTCTCTCAATGATCTCCACAAAAAGTACAATTCTTATACTCAATTATGCATCAGAGTGACGTCATACTACGTGGCAATAGTGACAAACCTATCAAGTGTCGGGATTGGATAAGGGAAGCATCTAGGTTTACAATTGTGTAGGAGCTAGGGTTATAATTGGCTGTCGTTTATCAGGTTGACAATTTATGCCTACCTCTCATAACATGTAATTTCAGAAACATTAGATACACAGTTCCTCATTGGTCTTACAAGCTATGAGGTCCTTCGTTATACAGACTAATACAATTGGTTGGAGTGCTTCTGCCATGTCTGGAACATTCGGTTCATTTTGCAGCACGTAAGCCCAGACCCAGGTGCACAGAGATAGGACATGAAGTTACCTCACCACCTAATTAGCCTAGCATCTCTCATCACCCATGCCTTCTGCCATGAAATTGTCTTTGTACTTGACCTTGTAGAGTATTCTCATCTTTGGGAATGCATGACAGTGTGGGCAGATGTATACAGCTGCTCCTCTACATAGTTTTTATTTATAGTTATATAAAACACTTCTGCCCTTGGCCTATATATCATATTATATGTTTATAAGTAAAAGGAAACAATACTCTTCACTTACTTGATGATTTTCCTTGGTTGTGTATATATCGTGCTTCAGTGCCTGTCAGGTATAGAAGTAAATTGTTTACACAGGGTATACAGTTTACTCCAATATATGGTAAAACCCATAATGTATTGTTATGATTTTAAAAACAATATTTCTATTTCCAAACTTCGAAGATAGGTAAGAGATCTAGGGGCTGATTCATGGAATTTGTGCGCCGAAAAACGGGGATTTGTGCGCCATTCTGCCTGCAAATCCCCATTTGTTAAACAGGGATTTGCGGGCAGAATGGCGTACAAATCCCTGTTTTTTGGTGCACACATGTGGCTGCTGTGGCTGCTGGCTATGGGCAAAGGCCATGGTCAGTGACCAGTTAGTGTTTTCAAAAATTCAGTGGGCATGGCTGAAGGTCATGGCCATTGGAGGCTGTGGCCACTGGCCATGCCTAATGACCCGTTACTGATTTAAAATATAAAGTGGGCATTGCCAAAGGCTGTGGCCAATGCTCATGGCTTTTGGCTCATTAGTGTTTTCAAATAAATGGTGGGCACGGCTGAAGGCCATGGCTAGTGGGCCGTAACTAACTTACAATATACAGTGGACACTGCCGAAGGACATGTCCAGTGGCACCCAAAAAAACTAGGGCATAACAAAACCCTTGAAATTCAAGGAAAAAACTTTAGTTAAAGTGCAGTTAAGGTGACTAAACATAATCCAACAAAACCCTTGAAATTCAGCGCATGCGGCGACTCAGTGTTAACTCGGCGTGTTCTTGTTGCAAAGTCCAAGAGCACATATATATTATAAGAGAAGGGATTCACAATGCCATACAAAATGGCATTATGGGGCATACGGCCTTATGGGTGAGATCAACGGGAACACGCCAAGTTAAGCCGGGTCTGAGTTTCCCAATGTGCTGAATTTCAAACGTTTTGTTGTCGTGTTTAGACACCTTAACTGCACTTTAACTAAAGTTTTTCTTGATATATATTTACACAAAAATCTAGGGCAGAGTTGGTACTTTATCCAGAAAAAGGTCTCTGTGTGCCAACGCAGAGGGTCTGCCCATCTCCATAGTACAGACATTCAAATATACTCGTGCACTGCATACATCCATCTAACAATATAATAAAAGGCCAGATGTCTGTTTGTCCTGCATGTTTGTCCGATGCGGTTGCTTCACCTGTTGTTACCGCTAGGGGGAGCTGTTGGCTTAGGAAATAAGTTGCTGCAAAATATTTTGTTTCTATTAACATGCATTACAAACAAATATAGCACATGATATATTAATACTCTAGACATTGCTCTCCTCTCGCACTTTGGCACATGTACACAGGTTTTCACACTAGTTAAGAATAGACAGAGCTATTACAGAGGACAGTAAACAGAAATGTCTTACCTGAGTATTGAACTGCAGTCAAGTGAAATGGCAAAATCCGAACTGCATGTGGAATGGTACAGACGTCTCCTGCCATAAGTGTCGGGATGAGGCTGAGAGGGTGGGGATCAGCTAAGAGCCCAGGCCCCAGTCTCATGTTGCCCATGTGAGCATTAAGAGCTTAGTAATGCAGCCATCATAAAACCTGGTGGGAGAGAGAGAGAGAGAGAGACAAATGGGGAAGGATGTTTTCTGCAAAAATGCAGACAGTTCCACTTCATGAGAAAAGAGACCGAGAAAAGGCTAGGCCACGTGTTAAAATGAAAAGAGCCTGTGGGGAGACAAGAGGTGATCATTGAGCAGTGGAATGGAATGCAGTGGGAAGGTGCCATTTCGGTGTAAGCATGAAAGGAATGACAAGGTGGGTAATACAAAAATATAATGGCTGCAGCCTAGGGAAAGGATTGCACAAAAACGTGAAAGAGAAAAAGAACGGAAAAGTAAAAAAAAACTGCTGGGCAGGCTCATTGTGACATCGAATGGGTCACTCATGGAAGATAAATTGAAATAGATTAACCTTTTTCTGTTTTAGTTTTTCCGTAGATTGCCCACTTACCCGAGGGACACTACAGACCGGTATCCAGTAATTTTACTGAATAGAAAACAGAGACTACCATATATAACTGAACAATAATAACGAAAAAATATCGAATTTGAAAAGAATATATATATATGGGGGGTGGGGTAAGGGGTTAAAATGGGCAGGGAGCGGGTGGGTTGGGTTTAAAAGCATGGGGAAATCGAGGGTTTGATGGGAACCCCCCAAATAAAAATATTAAACAAATTTGATATGTTTTCCTTATAAAAGTTTAGTTGTTATTTCATTTTCTGTTTTTTAATTCGCTAAAATCACATAGGTCCCTGCAGACATTTTGAAGAGTTCGCTTGCATGCCATGACGGGTAGGACACTTACCCACCACAATGGATGGTACCTCCCTGCATACCAGCATTGACCACAATGGCATTGCAGCCTGCAAATACTTTCAAAAGACCACTACTTCAACCACCTGAGAACTCTGACCGAGACGTACTAACTATTTCCTGTTTAATGGATCCCATTACAGGCAATAGAGGGGTACGCCATGGTCACATAATTTGCTCCTATGTAGGCCAACTTTACTATGGGATGGTGGAAAAAAAGAGATAATGGTTAACTGAGAATTAGAAATATACGCAAAAAGTTGCTTGAGGACTATGTTATGTTGATGACCTGATAATCCTCTGGAATGGTACTGCTAACAAATGGAAAGAGTGTGTGAAGGCCCTCAACAACAATGAGCATAACCTAAGATTCAATGAGCATCCAACATAAATAGCATCAACTATTTAGATGTCAGAATCCTGATAAAAGATGGCACATTGTGCAGTAAAGAGCAACAACCACCAATGCCATACCTCATGCTGAAAGAAGCCATGCGACAAATCGGATGTCTTGCACACCATAGGTTTTACACGTATGACATCATTTCTGGATGTTACATTTTTAACATCAATGTAAAGAAAGCGGCTCACAGATTCCCCGAATTGAGGCTTCACAGAGAAAATTGCTGAATTAGGTTTCGACAAAGTTAAACTGCCGAAACACAAAGATCTACTGAAACCCAAACAGACTGACTCTGCGTCTCTTAAACTGAAGACCAGGATGATAACTTTCAATCAAGAATCCAAGACAGTGAAAAAAGAAATGAAGAAAACACTGGAAAGTATTAATCTTTGACGAAGATCTGCGAATGATCCTAGGAAAGAACATTCTGATAACACACCGCAAATCTTCCTCTCAAAGAGATTTAATGATGCCAAGCTTCATGGTACCCAAGAATGCCCCATCCACTCATTGCTTATTACTAAAAGTCAACCATAATGGTCATCACAAATGGATTTACCACAAAACGTCAATGAGGGCCGTTATCCTTTTCACTGGTATATAGGCCAACGTCTCAAAAGTCAAATATCCAAATTACACTTTATTTAGTAGAAGATGACATGGACCCACTTGAGATACCTCCCTCTCCCCTTGCTATAATTCCACCCTGCTGTCTAATAAATAATCATGCAATTGTATTTATTTATTTATTTTGTTATTTATATAGCGCTCAAAGCCCGAAGGCATCTGGGCGCATTTCTTGTCAGGTAATCCGCAGAGAAGGTGCAAGGTTACAACATTGTGATAGATATAGTAGTGGTAAATGTAGTACAAAAACTGTACAATGCTATGCAATACATCTGGTGGCTACATCGGTGCCGGTGGCAAGTAGTGCATAGTTGACATCATACAGAAAGCTTAAAGGTATAACAAGTTTTCATGTGGCTGGGTTACAAGGTTGCCAAGTAGGAGAGCGATGCAGGGTAGTGGAGTTAGATGGAGCTATTGTGGGGCAGGGTGGTGGTATTATTAATTAAACGAAAGCAGACTATCAATAAAAAAAATCAACTATAAAGTACATGAAGTACTCTGCCTACTTCCCTGCCTACGGCGACAGCGTTGCCCCATCCCTGTCTTTTTATCGCAATGTTTGTTCTTACGTGTTCGGGTGTTTTTGTGACATTCACACATATCACAGCAGCGGCCACCTAACAGCGCTGATGAACCCATGCCAGCCGTGAGATTGGGGCTGTCGCTCTCCCGCTCTTTTGTTTGGTTGGTGAAGCAACTGGTGGTGATCTCGTTCAGGATTTTGAGTGTGAGAATCTTTTTTTAAAGGTGGTCCTAATCCAGGGGCCGAAGTGTAAAAAAAGAAAGACTAGTGGAACTACATTCTCTCTGCCCCGCCCCTTACTTCTCCCTGGCCCCGCTGACCCCATACTCCTCCCCCAATTCAAATCCCAATCCTGGGCCCTTCCATTCCTCCACTTCACCCCACGCTGCTGTCTTTTACAACAGTACTATCAAGACAGATGAGAACACAATGAAAACAATGCATTTAAATGACCACCATTAGTTTGCCACTGTTCCCCACAGAATACAGCTTTAAGCAGCCTCCCCTTTCCAATTGGTTCCATGTCATTTCATCGCGGGGTGTTTTTTCGCTGGCTTTTTTGCCGCGTTTTTCTTTACAAAAAAACTCATCAAATTTTTTTTGGGGCGGTTCCCACCACAATCCCCCCATCCCCTTTATTTTTTAAATACCCCCAAACACCCACACCCAATATATATAATTTTCCAACCCCCCAAAAAATTCTGAGTTTTTTCGGCAAACAAATTGCGTAAAATAACCCGCGAAAAAACATCCTGCGATCAAAGGACGTCGTACCATTCTTCAATCACCTACCATTCGCATCTCTTATGGGACATGCCCAGTACTATAGCCTCCCCCAAACACAGATCACTGCTGAGCTGCGCCTTTGGCTCGGCAACGGGTGTTATGTCTCAAGCAGTCTATACAAATAAACAAGAGCAGGCCAGCACCTGAGAGAAGGTGCAGTATGGTGGGACACCAGAGTGTTACCAGCAGGGCCCAGATTCGAATTCCCTTAGGCGCAAAGTAAAAAACAAAAACAATGTGCCCTTCCCTGCGACCTGGAACGGTGCTCCAGCTCACATAAAGAGAAAGATGGTGGATTTCCCTGAAAAGTAAGGGAACGTAGTACTCTTTAGTTTCCGCCCACTTTTATCTGTGGTCCAGTCTCCCCATAAAAACAGAAGGTGCTAAGCTCACAGTGCATTTGGTTATTCACTGCTAGATGGAGAAATGCCTGGCTTCTGTTGCCAGACATGACACTCATCTGGAGCTTTGTGCTGGCATGTTGGTTGGTATCATTTATAAGAATAATTGGTTATTCATAACATGCTTAATACCCAGAGGTTTCTGAACACGGACCCAGGGATCAAACCTGTGTTGCTCTGTTTCGTCTTAAGACGAGAGTGTTTCCCCTGAGCCATCCTTCCGGTATCTCTAGAGAGCTCTGAAGTTTCTCTTGGGCATGTGCGAGCAGGCCACCAAGTCCTGTTTTTTCCTTTGAATTGTGGGACTTGCAATTTTTCTTCCCCATTTGAAATTTTACAAAAACATTTACCAGAATTCCAAGGAAAAACAGGACTGGTTTGCCTTCCTAACCCATGGCCTTTGAAAGCTTGATAGCTCTGCCTTTAGGGAGTCCAAAGTAGTGCTGGGCAAGACCGAGGGGGGTCAGGCCGGCCCAAGCCCCACCTAGGGCTCTGTCCTGAATCTCCTCTCCCCCTTTCAGGCCAGGGGACCGCCACAAGCCCTACTGCTTAAAAACAATTGATGCGCCCAAGCGTGTCTGCTGTCTAGCTGTCCCAGCCGCCTGACTGCCGGTCCCTCCCCAGTCACTCATTGATTGGCTGGAGCAGGACAGGAAGTCGGGCAGCAGGACAGGAAGTCAGGTAGACAGGCTTCTGTAGGTGCTACCAGCACACCAGGAGCATGTCTTTTTTTTATTTTTGTTCCTCCCAGCCTCTCATTGATTGGCTGGGGCAGGACTGGAACAATTCCAGGTGGTGCTGTGAGGCAGCTGCCTATTCAAAAAAGGTAAGTAAGTCCCTTTGTTTCTCCTTCCAGTACCCTTTGTCCCCTTTTGTTACCCAACCCCCTTTAGCTGCCCCAGATGCATTTTTCCCCTTTTCTTGATCCCCAGTCCCATTTAGCCTTTTTAGCTGCCCCTTAACCCTTTTAGCTGTACCCAGACCGGTGTTGCCCCTTTCCTTGACCCCAGTCCGATTTATCTGCCACTTCATCCTTTAAGCTGCCCCCCAGACCCGTTTTGCCCCTTTTCTTGATCCCCCAGTCCCTTTATCCCCATTTGTTGATCCTCACTCCTTTAGACCCTTTTATTGGCCCCGTCCCGCTAAGCCCCTTTTGTTGCCCCAGCCCCTTTTAGCTTCTATTCTTTCCATGGCCCCTGTTCTTGCCCTCTTTATCCCCTTTTCTTGTCCCAGTCCATTTTAGCCCTTTGTTCTTGGCCCTTTAGCCCTTTTTGTTGCCTTCAGCTAATTTTCTTGCCCCACCCTCTTTTCTTGCCCGCAACCAGGCCCCTCCACTGTTTCACGTGGCCATTTCCCAGGCTCGGCTTGTGCTTGGCCCTACCCATAAATTCCCTGGCTCCCCAGCTGTAGTCCAAAGGTAGAGTGGTGGGTCCTTGGGGGGAAGGGGAGGAGAGGAGAGGGATAGAGATAGATTTATTTATTTATTTATTTCCCAGTTCTTCTTGAATGTGTGTAGCCTCACAGGGGATTCCTAATGCACATTTAGAGCCTTGCAGAGGAGGGGGGGGGGGGCCGATTACCTTGATGGGTGTGTCTCTGTATTGGAAACATCTGAATTACACACTGTCAATGCTCTGCCTCTTCGGGCGTGCCCTGTGTGCAATGGGTCTTCATTCACAGGTGGGGCCCAATGGGCCAAAATTAATAGGGATTAACTGAGTCCTGTCTGAGTGATGAAAAGCACTTGAGCAGTGGTTACTGTAAGCCCCTCCTTTGCCTTTACCTAGAGCCCCTGTAAACTGATTACTCATAGACTATTTGTAGGAAGGCAATCAACATCTGGATTCGGAGGGATTGCCCTGCAAGGCAGCCTTGTGATCTTGTGCAAATTCTCTGGACCAATTCACTAAGCTATTTTGCAAATGCTGCCAAAAAAGCTCAGATTGCATACGGTCAAACCGCATATAAATTGGCCAGTCTGGAAATAAAGTGCCGGTAATAACGTGTACCGTCACTTTTCCGGACTGGTCAACTATACGTTTGCTGGTAGGGTGGAGGATATACCTCCAGCTAAGAGCTGGTTGTATATCCGTCACCCTACTTGCAAAAAACTGCTGGTATTACCGGCCCGGTAACACCACCAAATCCCCCCATGGAGTCGATAGGGATTCACCAGTGTTTCCGGCACTTGGAATCTGCTAGTAAATCCGGCAGGCCAAGTGGTGGAACGAGGTACTACCAGATACCAGCAAACTCGTAATGAAGTGTGATGGAAGATATTGCTCGTGCAGATTCCCGCAAAGCGTATGCACAGAGGACTACACTTCTTATGCCCTATTGCGTAATGTAGGAGCAAGCACATCTAACTGAGGGCAAGAAGGTGGTGGACCTTCATCTACCCCCTGTTTGCAGATACCAAACGGGGGTGGCCTTGGCCAGGCAATGCAAATGCAGAGCAACACCTATGCTGCCAAACCTAGCATCGTGACTCAGTAAAAAGGAACCAATCGCCTACTTCTTCTTTCCCAAGTTGAAAGTGCCGCCTGATACAACATGGCGGCGCATGTCAGTCTAAATGGGCGAACACAACTTTTCTTTTCTACAGCATTTGCTGAAAGTGTTTCAGTTCCCATGCTCGTAGATTCCGCTTTTAGCAGCAGATATTTCTTTAACATTTTCCTTTTCCAAGACCACCTTTTCCACTAGAGGCGTGTTCATGTACCCATTTTTAGGGAATCACAAACTGGTTCAGGTGCAAAGGGTGATGAGAATAAATTGTCCACACATGAGTATGAGATTATTTGTGAACTACCAGTCATGTGCAGTTTGTGCTCCAGTATGGGGGCAAGTGGGTGCCGACCGGGGCGTCACAAGGTGGGGGGGGTAGGAGGGGCAAACTGCCCGAGGCCTCGCACTTGGGGGGGGGCTCATGGCACCCTCCCCTGAGTAGAAGGCAGCACAGTCCGCCCGTGTCCTTTATTCATACGGGGACTGAGTGGCTGCTCGCAGCCCCTGCAGTGATTTTGCTGTTTGTTGCGTAGCCGTTTGGCTATGCAAAGAAGAGCAAAATAATGGGGGACAGAAGGGCTCAGTGGTGAGCTCAGTCACCTCCCATTATTCAGCCGACAACGTAGACATGCTGACTGACAAGAGAGGACTCTTCTCCTCTCAGTCAGTGTGTTCACGTTGCGCAGCGTGTTACATGCTGACTAACAGGAGAGGATGCCACTCCTGCCAGGCTGCGCTATCTAGGTGTCGGAGTGAAGGGAGGGCCATCCGGCCCTACCGTGGCTGTGCGGGTGCTTTTGAGGGTGCATGGTGGTAGGTATTTAAAATTAAGTATATATATATATATATATGTATATATATATATATACATATATATGTATATATATATATATTCAATGAAAAAACTTTGTTAAAGGGACATTATGGTTACAATAAAACCGAAAGACCACAGAAATTCACCAGTTATGGTAAGCTAAGCAACCATAAATCGCACCACCACCGTACACTGCTACGACAAACACCCAGTAAATAAAAGATGACATCACAAATGTCAGTGGTGACATCACAATTTTTTCCATTGTGCCTGTGAGAAAAACCATACATGTTGCCCCCCTGGACAAAACCTCACCAAACCTCGCAAAATCAATCCAAGAGGGCCATATGCTTTTTTTTTTTTCAAAGTTTGGTGAGAATTCGTCTGGGGGGGGGGGGCAAAGGTATAAGCCACCCAAAATGTGTTCTTCCTATGGGTTGAGCAACTTAACCATAACTACAGCGCTGCTACCGCAGGCCCTGTAATATATGTGTATTTTAATTAAATATGTATGTATATGTTGGTGTTTATATTTGTCTATTCTGTGTTTGCTTTTATGTATGCGTGCATGCAAGGAGTTGTGACTGGTGGATCAATGCAGGGGTGAAAGTGTTGTATGTGAGTGTGTGGGTAATCACCTACCCCTAAATTTAGCATCCCGGCAGACCACTAAATTTAGGGGTGCGGGCATGGCATCAGGAGTGCAACTAGGCTAAAATTTCAGGGGGGGGCTAACATTTCAAATGTTGGGAGGGGCGCTAACTTCAGAGGCTGTGGAGGAGGGGCAAACTTACTTGTATGGGGGCATCTAACTTGTTTGCACATTCGAATGAGACTTCTGGTGAAGCTTCAATGTTACAAGAAGTTAACTCTCTCCTTCATTACTGAAACACCACACTTAGGGACTGCTGTGAGAATGAGCTGTCTCGTGTCACCACTTCCCTTCTAATCACTCCCCTGGCATGCAAGTTCTAACCCCACATCACAATTTCAATTGTCTAAAAATCTATGCATGCGAATGCAGGTGCTAACTGTGAAATGCTTTATGTTAGTAATTGCAGGGCGATTGTTAACAGCGAAGCCCAGGCACCGTTTAACATCTGTGACCTGTTCCGTCAGACCTCGGCTCTGTAGGTCAGCCGGGCAGTAGAGCCAGCCTCAAACTTTTGGGGGGCTGGATGACAGTTTGAAAGCAGATAGTGAGTGGGGCCAATGTGGGGCCAATAAACCCATTGTGCTGTTGGTCTCCCCACCCAGGGATGGCGCCAGGATGTTTCAGCTTTTACAGTTGAAAAGGGCCTGCAAGCAGCTGCCCCCATGTTGCCAGTTTTATGACACAGAAACCTACTGATAATCCGCAGCTTTTAATCACCAACCTGCATTCTTTAAACTTCATTATTGATTTAAGCACTGCACTGGTACGTTGGCCTATTTTTCCGAACTGTAAGGCAAGGGGTGCCTGCCAAACATTAAAAAGAAATGGTACCACACCAGCCCTGCCCCATCTTCCCTCCCAATTCCCTGATCCCAGCTAGGAAGCTCAATAGCTATTTCACCTTCCCTTTGGCCACTAGTCGTACGTTTCACCCCGATTCAGAGGCTGTTCACTTTCATAATGCTATGCTAATCCCTGGAGACATGGGCCATCTAAAAACTGAGCCCAGAAGTTAAGACTTTTGCTTTATCAAAGTGAATCTGTTGATATTGCATGGGCAGGCTTTCGTCCTCTGCATGATTGATGCTGCTGCCGCTCGTTAACGAGTGCTTAAACATAAGCAAATACAGAGCTCTGTCAAAGGCTCTTGATTTTGCTTTGCAGCTACAGGCTGGGGACACACCGAAAAAAAATGCCTTCTACCTGAAAGTTGGAGGGCTTCAGCCCTCTCTAGCCAGGGGCTGTCACTGCTCATGCAGCCAGGTCCAGTCAACAGAGCCCAACATTTTGGCAGGGGACAGGAGTCGCTTTTGTGCCACCATTAAGCCCAAACTATTGCTTTAGAGAACCGACAGGGGTGGAAATGTACTTTTTTACTGGGGCATCCCACCTAGCGCAGGGAAATGGGACAGGTCCTGCAAGGGCAGGATTGGGAGGGTGTAGGGCAGGTGATTTAGTCACCTCATGAACATTTACCTCTTCCCCTCAGAGGATTTTACATGTCAGCAAAGTACAAAATCTGCACCCTTTTTAAACCTAAATAATTCACATCAATATTTCCAGTACAGTCCAACATTGACAAGAGATCGCACAGAACTCCTGCTCAGACCATCACGTGGTGTTGTGGGGAAGTGTCTCATTTCGGAACCTAGCACCCACAGTTAAAATCCCTGTCTGACATAGTTTAAAACACAAATGCATTACAGCGTTCTAAAATAAATGGATAGTGCACATGTATTTCCCAGGATTGTGAAGCAGGATCTGAGATCTGGCGAGATATTTTTTTACAGATTCCGGATCTAGGAAGATCCGTCCCTATGACAGCACTGAGTACAGATAGAAATGGCATATGAGGAGGAACACAAAGCTTGTAGAAGTTGTTTAGTTATTTGCCCAACCATTGACTTCCCATGGCCATGCTAATCCCTATTGCAATTCCCACCCAGTTCCTGCCTGCCCCCACCCAAAACATCTTCTGATTGGAACTCTTTGAGCTAGCTTTAATCAAGTCTTACCATCAATCTTTGCCCTCAAAGTGTCTGCAAGTGTTTTCTCAAAGGAGTCTTCTGAAAGTTAATGACTTAATTGGAGTTGTAAACATGCTACTGGTTTAATAAAAATGTCTTGACCAGGTCTGCCTTCAGCCACCTGATTTAAAAGCACCACGTGTCTTTCACTGAAGTCCTGTTAAAAACAAGCATCGGCAAAGCCACCCATTTTGGCTTCTCCATAGGTATTAGGCATTTGTCAGGCGCTGCTTTTAGATGCTCAGGTACTCTAACCATTTTGTACCTGCTACCATCAACGGCCAGTTAATACCGATGCAGCAGTGCCTTTCCCATGCCTACACGAAAGCCCAAACTGTTAGCATTGTCAATGCTTGTTTTGCTTTACCCTTAATGCACAGGACCATGCATCAAGGGTAAAGCAAAAAACCACCCGGCTAAACTGAACCACATTGAATATAGGCCAGTCTAGTCAGTAATGGCTACATTTATGATATCCTTATAGTCCAAGACCCAGAACTTAAAGGTCAGCCTGAGAACGGCAATTTAGGGGCTACAAGAATTGGTGAAAGCAATGCGAGATTGGCTTCTTCACATTTAGAAATGATTTAGTCCACAAACCCTACTCAATTGCAAATCTTATAGGAGATTGCTCCACAGAACCAATGTGAAATTTTCAAACATCTTTTATGAATGTACTGATTTATTTTATGCTATTGTAAATATGTTCTTGCAACCAATTAGGGTTGTATATATGTTCCTTCTTTCTTTGATTATGGAATTTTGCACCAAAAATTGAAAGTGATATATAAAAAATGTTTTTTTCCTGTTCACATTGAATACGTGTGTCACTGTAAATTTGTGTTACTGCACCACATACTTTGACTATATAAATTGCTCTTTCAATATACGTCTTTTCTGTATTGATTTTTTTCATTGTTTTACCTTCTTGTTTGGCACACACAGAGCCCACATTACTAATATGTTTGGCTAAAGCTGTCCCAACTAGCAGACTCAGACTCTGACCAACACAAAGAAATGTGACAAGTTCTTTGTTAGTCCCCTTCACTAATACTACGTGACGATATAAGCAAGGACAAGGCAGGAACAAGTTTGTGCCCCGACTCGTATAAGGAGGGGCTCCATTTCAAATCTTTTTATGGGAAGGGGGACAACTTTTCTTTGTTGGCACAGTCTAGTCAGTAATAACATTTATGGTGCACAGTCAGCCTGGACATACTTTCTGTGGCATGGCATTTTTGCTGGCTGGGAGTCCTTATATGGTAATAATGGCATCTATTGGTGCAGCCTGAATGGACATACACGGGAACAACCAGCATGAATATATTTTTATATTAGCATATGTTGCGGGCAAAGGCGGGATGAGATGTATTGAACAATGTTCCTGTGCACAGTTGGTGACTTGCAACTATTGGGTTTTTCCTTGTGCTACATATAAAACCAGTTGCAAAATGTACATATAAAACCCAGTTTTGAAAAGAAAGTGCAGTAAAATGCATCCGTTTAACCCAATGTTTCAAACATTTTCTTGGTCGTGAGAAACCCCCTCAAGCGCCCTTTACTTGTTTTGGGCCCCCACACTGTGCTCTGTCGATCCCGCATAATTGGCATAAACATTTAAGCCTCTTCAGTTCAGAAATTCACCAGCCTCCACTGTACATCATCTCTCTCTCATTATTTATGAAGTGTGTTTTAATGAACACACAGGTGCAGGGTGCTCCATAATGCTGGCGCCATGCACCACATGCCAATGCCATCCTATATATATATTTATGCATATGATGAAAAAGTTTGTCTGGCATAAACCTTTCTTCAGTAGAGAAATCTAACTTTGCTGTAGTTGATTTGCAGTTGTAATTATAAACAATTTTTGGGTCCCTTCACACAAACTCAATGGGAGATTTCTCGCATCTCCTGTTTGCGGCTGTGCCGCTGCTGGCCCAGTGCAAAAAAATCACAAGGGGGCCTCACCTCAGTCGGGCAGCCTGTGTAGCCGAAGCACTGCAGTTACACAGGCTGCCTGCTACTTCAGAAGTACTGACACCAGCAAGCAGCCTGTGTAACTGTGCAGCGCTTTGCCTACACGGGCTGCTTGATGTCAGCTCTCCTTTTGTTTCCGAGTAAATAGCCATCACGCAGCTTGAAGCCAAGGGGCCTCATGCTGCTTGATGACTTAACTCAAAAAAGGAGAGGTGGGGAGTCCAGCCCACCTCCTGTTTCTGAGTACAGAGACATCAGCAGCAGGGTGACCTTTCATTCAAGGAGCCAGTGGTTAAAGAGCTGAGACTACCATCAGCTCCTTGGATGAAACGACTGCCTGCTGTGTATGAGCTGGGGCACACTGACGTCACGCCTTTGGTGCTCCCAGCCCCTGCTTTTGTTTAAAAGGAGGGGCTGGGCGCATCAAAGGTAATAATGCCAGTGCGCGCCAGCTCTAATTCTATTACCAGCACCCCCCAACCTTAGTCCAGCAGGGGGCTCTCGTTAGGGGGCGTATCCTAAGTACCCCTACTTAGGCCACACACCCTAATGAAAACCCCCCTCGATTTCTAATCCCACTTAATGCACTGTCTGGACCTTTATATTTTGAGCTCTTGTGTTCCATGTGTGAGCATCACAATTCTATTGTAAACACAAACTTTAAAAATGCAAAAAATAAACAAACTTCAATAATGTTTAGTAATATGACAAATTACCCTGTCTTGTCTTAATATACAACAAACTGCAAACGACTGTCACCCTGTGCCATTCTCAAGTTTAGTGTCACCACAACTGCCCATTCGATGCAAACCACACCTATAATTTTGTGAACCTGGCACCCAGTTACACTAGTTACAATTAGCCAACGGGACTTCAGCTGACTGGGCCCCCACTCGGGCTCGAACCCTAGGAATTGCAAATCAAATTAATTAGATGGCGGTGTGTGTTTTGAGTCTTCCCAGTCCCCGGCTCGTTGGCAGCCGTCACGGCGTGCGCGACGTGTTTGACAAGCGTCTGCTTAGGGGACGCTCTGCGTGAAGGACCCTTTTCCATTAGCGCTGCGTTTCCATTCATCTTGTGACAGGCCGTGGAATCCTACATTTCCACGGTGACTGGTCTGCGAAATCCGCCTGTGATCGACATGGAGGCGAAGGACTGATCCCCGCCTGCTAATGCCCGCTGGGAGGCTGCGCCGCCACGCAGGATTTCACGCCGCTTCTCTGATGAGTCTGCAGCCGAGCTGGGCGGAGACCTGTGCCGCCGCTCGACGCAGCACGGGTGGGCTCGGGACATCGAGTACGGGCCTGCTCAGGGGACCACCCTGGAGACTAAGCCAGTGGTCTTCAAACTTTTATTTGGCAAGCCCCCTTGAAGAAAAAGTTTTGAAGTTCTCCCACACGCTACCCTAAACTCCCCTCTCCGCCCCCGCGCTCCTGTCAGACAGCTTTCCAGAGGCTATGACTGTGAGCAGGTAGATAGCATGCCAAAAGACCACCTGGCCACCCTGTTAGTCACACCTCTCCAGCCTCGAAGGAGAGGGAAATCAGATTTTTTTTTAAGGTGGTCCCCTTAATTCAATATCAGAGATTGGTTTCTGTTGGTAGAGTAGAGTTGGTCACATGAAATTAGCACTACCTAAATGAGGGACAGTTGTGAAGTTTGCTTCTGTATAGGGAGGGTTGGGGCAGAGGTCTGCTCCAGCAGCCTCATGATTAAAGGGCGAGGGGCGAGCATAGGTCCCAACCAGATGTCAGCAACATATTTATTTTTTATTGTTAATGTATAACGTGCTTAATACCAGCGAGCGGTTTCTAAGCGCGGGATCGGGATTCGAACCTGTGTTCCGCTTCAAGACAAACGCTTTGGCCCTGAGCTTAGTGGCTAAGTGTGGGATTAAAACACAGTAGCAAAACATTGAGACTCCTTGCATCAGTTTCTCTTATTTTTAAAAGTCAATTTGACTACTTCCTTGTCTATTACTCCCCCTCTATCTCACCCTTCTTCCTTACCCCGTCTCGCCCACTGAACTGGTTTTCCGCTGTCCTTGATTTTATTCTTCACTGCACCTGTTCTGTCCCCCTTTTTCCTCGCCACGCCTGACTGCCGCCTTCACCGATTCTCCCAGGGGCTTAAAGGGTCATAGGTGGGCATAGGTACTTGACTGTAAGAGCCAAGTGTGCCAATCAGGAAACTGTTCAAGAGGACAAGGTGCAGGTTGTACAATCTAGTCCCTAGCAGAGGTGGGCTAGAGGCTTCAGTTGGCACTGGTGAGCATAGGTGCCTGCTCATGGTTTGGTGGACAAATTGCAAGGCGGGGTGGGGGTGAGGGGTTGGGGAGGAGTGTGTGTGTGTGTAAGTAAATGTTAAATGCAAGGACATCCAGGCAGTGTTGGCAGACAATATGGGGGTTCCTAAACATGATGTCAAGTTGGAAGGATTGAGAAAGGTTTAATCAATAGCCTAATATGCCATAATGGGGACGGGAAGAAGGGAAGGGAATAACGAAAGTCCTTGGACACCGAAGGGGGCAGGAAAGTCAACACACTCTGTAACAAGCTCAGGCCTTGGAACCCAGAATAGACTCAGTGCTGAACCCTCACCTAAGGTCTGTTGAGGATTTCAGAACTAAGACTTTGCTTTCATTCATTTCACCTGCAGACAATAGTCTCGGGAGGATAGCTCAGGGGCAACGTGCTCGCCATGGAAGCAAGATGACACAGAGCAACACAAGTTCAATCTCCAAGTCCACGCTTAGAAACCTCTGGGTATTAAGCGCGTTATAAGTAACCAATCATATCATATCAGTCCATCCTTGGAGAATAAAGAAGCTGACGACTTGTATGCGGAGTAACCAGGCATTGTGAGAGGAGGATTTAGCGGCCACTCCAAGTGGCACCTATGCAAGAGATGACTTGCCCAGACATTTGGCACATCAAATCCAGACAACGATGGATGATAACCAGATGCCAGAGGAGCCACCAACCCAGACCACAAAGGCACACGCACCTCCACAGTGAACAGGCTACAGGAACACCCCACTCGCCACAGCCTAACAGCAGTTAAGTCCAGCCCTTTCTCCACAGGGCTTACACCAAACGGGCGTGAGAGGCGGCCTTTTAAGGTCAGCTGGTCTTGGTCCCTTAAAGGCACACGCACCTCTACAGTGAACAGGATACAGGAGCACTCCACTTGCCACAGCCTAACAGCAGTTAAGTCCAGCCCTTTCTCCACAGGGCTTGCACAGCTGAAGTAGTGGGTCTACCTACTGGGGGATGTTCCGGTATGTGGCTTTGTGGTATCAGCACAATCGTATACTCCACATTTTCAGTACTTGCCAAGACATTTGTAATATTGTCCGATGCTTGATGCACACTTTGCCCAGATATGAGACCCTTTGCATCGACAAGTTACCACTAGTTGGTTTATTTCTTCAATTTCCATCACCGATAGGCTTAAAGAGAAACTAAACAGCACTTTCCCACTTTGTCGACAAGGTCGCTAGACAGAAGCTGCATTGTGCATGCGCACGTTTTTGGCTCAGTCAAGTGTATGGGGACATATGATGACAAGGCTGGCTATGAGAACACCTATGTTATGTTATGTTATTTTACTTTGCATTTATATAGCGCCTTATGTACCATTGGTATGGTCTCACGGCGCTGGTAGGTTGAACGCCCTCGGGAACCTATGACCACTTCTGTGGGCTTGGCAGTTACAGCATTGGTTGTGAAGTGTTTTGGGTGCTCGCCTCTGAAAAAGTAGCACCAATGGGGGCTGGGTTTAAATCTCGCCTCCTTCAATGCCTTTTTTTAATTGGCTCTATTTCGATTTATTTTGCTGCTTTAGTATTACCATTAACAATATGGTTTTAAAGCTTAGGTAGGTTTGGGGCAGCAATTAGCCTTACAGCCTAGTAGTCAAGGGCATGTGGTGCAATGACGTTATAAAGAGTGAAATAGACACTTTTGGGGGGCAAGGAGTCATCAGCAGACAGTGGTGGCATTGCTGCCCCTGATGCATGTGGATTGATACCCTGGTCATCAGATAGAGAGGAGACACTGCTACGACCTCAGTGTGCTTCCATGATAGCTGCATAGGCCTCCAGGACAGACATTAGGCGGTTACCCACTCAAGCGGGATGGATTTATCAAAGCCACATTTGGCGCCTAGCACGCCGAATGTGTACATATTGTGTGCAAATGACTTCCCTGCAGTGCTTCCACTTGGGTGGCACTAATATTGGTGAGGGAAGTGCATATGGCTACTTGGTGGTTGCTCGTCTACTGTTCCAATGCCTCCTCAGTGTGTGCTTGGTTGGTGCGCTGTTGTCTATGCCTCGGCGGCATGGTTGTTTGCGCCTGAGCACTTGCCACATTTGCCTGATCAGACTAAGCAGTACCTGGTCTCTGGGTATTGTCCTTTGTGGTATCCTGTTCACTGTTCACTGTAGAGGTGCGTGTGCCTTTAAGGGACCAAGACCAGCTGACCTTAAAAGGCCTCCTCTCGTGCCCTTGTGGCGTAAGCCCTGTGGAGAAAGGGCTGGACTTAACTGCTTTTAGGCTGTGGCAAGTGGAGTGCTCCTGTATCCTGTTCACTGTAGAGATGCGTGTGCCTTTAAGGGACCAGCCGCCTCTCGCGCCCTTGTGGCGTAAGCCCTGTGGAGAAAGGGCTGGACTTAACTGCTGTTAGGCTGTTTGGCGAGTGGCACCGGCGCTACTAACTAATGGCCACTCCCGTGTCCAGAGCACGGGCACAGAAGAAACGTGAACGACCTGGAGGTAATGGAGGTAATGGCGAAAACGTACACTGCAGTACTGTAAACCAGACTTGCTCAGGAAAAGTAAGTCGTTTTTACTCTTGCACTTCAACGAGTGAAGAGCAAAATGTTGTTGCTAATAACACTATCAATGGGGACCACATATGTGCTTCGAGTGATCAATTGTCTCAAAGCAGTGGGGTGGATGGGGGATCGAAACTGGGCATGTTTTTGAACAATAATATTTGCAGCGCGCGCACTCAAGAAAAAGCTTTCCCACTCTTGGATAGGAGCACTTCTGGCGTGTCAGGCCCCCACCAGAGCTCAACACACTCAGACGAACACGAACACTGTGAACACTTACCCAGGATGTCACCGGTCCGGGGTGGCCCACGGGAACTGTTGAGTGTTGAGGAGGCTGTGTTGGGGGCGGTCAGAGGTGTCCACCGTACCGATCCCACGGTGCTCCGAGCTGCGGGCGGCGGCGGAGCTGGGGGTGGAGTGTGCGCTGCGTCGCCCGCAGATGATGTTGTGCGTGGGTGTGGTACGCCTGCCGGCGTCTGTGAAGGCTGCGTGGTCTGTGGCAGCCTCTGTCCGGGAGGGCGGGCTCCTCCCCCCGCGTCGGGTGAAGATGCGGTTGGTGTGGCAGAGTCAGCTGGAGGAGCTCTGTTTGTAGCGGAAAACAAAGTATTAATCCTAGGCGAGTGCACAACCTCAAGCTCATTGGCACCTCAAACTGAGATGCGTTCTGCTGAGAACGTCTCGGAGGATCTCAATGACGAAGTATTCAGCTCTTCTATTGGCCTGACAAAGGATTCCTGTGTATCAGAACGGAAGTTAAGATCATTAGCAACAGAAGGGCAGTCGGCTCTCAGGCGAGAAGGGCGCCGCGACTCCATAGAGGTTGTGAACAATATACTGCATAGCATGATTGCTATGAATAAAACATGCAGCAGTAAATTAAAAAAGAGTAATACTTTGTACGGTGAACAAAGACAAATGCAAAAATTAGCCCTAAAACGTCACACACAATTAAATGAGCCAAATTAGGACATATGGGCGAATGTATGCTACACACGCTTAAAGCAGTCTGTCTGCACCTCTAATGAGAGGACAAGTGAGTCCTCTTTGTATGACTCGTCATTCAACCAAATGAACTCACAAAAGAGAGTTGTTAATGTGAAATGGCTGGAACCAGAATCAACGCATCAGAACGTGCAAAACTCAGTCTATCATTATGGGTACATCGGACAACTGTGATCCGTCTGATTTGTCCTTTATTGAACGCCCCTTTCCGAAAATAAGGAGGGGCAGAATTCACAAGCAAAAGAAAGCAAAGAAGTGTACAACCCAGGCCAAGAATGTGGAGTCTAACGAATTTAGACTAACAATGGACCTACAAGCCGCAATAATATCTTCGTTAGCGATCTCAATGGCCCCTTTCATGAAGCTATAGAAAACCTGAATGATTCAATGAAGGACTTTACAACACTGATGGCGCTATTGAACACTAAAGTAGTTCATTTGGAACAACTATGTAGTCAATCTTCCTGCAACGTTAATGAAGGCTTAAAAGGTCTAGATGCTTCATTTAAATCTCTGTGTGAGCAAAAGAGAAATGATTCCATGGATAAAAATCTTTTGGCTGAAGTAGCCCGAGAAGAACTAGCCTTATTCAAACACGAAGGTCTATCTCGTATAGGGCCTCAACGACATAATGAATCAAATAGCAGTAATACACCAAGAAGAAGTTTAAACTTGCCTCTGACTGTGTGCCCTGAGCCAAAGCCGCAGAACGTTGGAGGCAGTCTGGATGCGACCTCAAATGTAACAGAGAAGTCTATCCATGGGTCTGAAGAACCTGCGTTAACTGTTCAGGGCAGTGTGATTGATATTACTAGTCTTAAGGATCTCGTTCAAGTTAGTCACATTCACTCGAACATGGCTGGTGCAGTGACAAGTCCACGAGGACGAGCTGTAAGTACTTCACCTGAGTGTGAAAAAATTGTCGACATTTCATTCAACACAGCCTTTGAACAGACAAGAGCCTGTAAGAGACAGCTGGGCTTCGACTATCAAAGGCCGTCAACGTCTAACATGGTTCCATAGTTAAGTAAGGAGGAAAATGCGCTTATTATTAGCAAGGGCGCAGAGAAGCTAAACGTATTTTCGATTTTTGAAGGCACTCCAGCAAATTGCAAGAAACCAGTGGAAACCAAACCCAAACCCACAAAGATTGTAAAAAAATCAAAGAACCTGTCAATCAAGATAAATAACAAAAATACGGGAGTAAGAACATTTTTGAGGAACATAAACTTTGTACAAATAGTGACAAAAGACTCAAATAAACTTAAATTGAAAGAAAACATACAACAACCAGAGCCGTCAAAGGAAGGTGTCCCTCTTCAAGTAGTGAATGAGGTTGAAATACCGTCTAATGACATCTCTGACAAACTCCTAAACATGTCCACATATGATGACGTGGAGGAGGAGATTCCTCTATAGTTTTAGGCTCGCGTGCACGGAACTTAAATCAGGTGGCTTCACCGCAGATGGCGGGAGTCAAGCGTTCCAGAACCTGTCACCTTGTCAAAGAACCCCCAACTATGGAGACAGATCGCCAAACCTTATGAAGTCCGCCGTTCATGACTATGCACGAAAAGAGGTTGAAATTATGCAACAGACAAAAAGGTGTACAAATGGGTGAAAGTGAGGAACTTCAAATCAGCACATTCAGTAAAGAGAAGCGAAACACTGAGGATATTCGCGGAGATGTAGCTTTGGTTGGTAGATCTACCAACAAAAAAGTAAACAAAATTTCATCAAGCACTCAACTTGACTCACAAGTGGATTCCCAAGGAAGGGGCAGGGACAAAGTTAAAAGAGAATGACTTGGAACTGGTTTTCAAGGTGATGATCGAGAGGCTGGATTCGAAAGACAAGCTGATTTTAAATTGTGCAAACATTATCATGCTATTTGACTTGATTCACAGTCTACGTACTATCACGTCTAAAGATCTAAAGATTGTTGAATTTCCTAATGAAAATTGGAATGATAAAGTAATTCTTCATGTCTCTTCTTCACTGATAGCCAACACAATTACCGAGGCAAACGTTGCGCTATTTTTATTGGGATTTGAAGTTTACATGTTGGAAGCACCCCGCCTGAGTCACTACGAACGGGACACACAAGGCAAAGAAGACATGTTAAGCTGTTTGCAGCAGAGTACTGTGTTGCGCTCCCTAAATAAAAAGGAGCACTCATAACCCAAAAGCATTGAAGTAAGGACCATAGCCTGTGGCCAGCCCCTGAGTCTGACACGTGAAAGCCCTCAGACAGAGGAAAAAAACTTAACGCTAAGAAGAACGAGGACATGAGTGTACCTGAGACACCCAAAGCGGAGATCAGAATCACCGTACATGGAAGTCAAGGATCAAAATTGCCAGTAGTTAACGCATATAGTCACACAAATTTAGGAGAGGCAAACTGCGACTGGGGCTGGTTAGCAGCTACACTCAACATGAACAGTCAACAATAACGCCAAGAAGGGTCAATCTCGATTGGGTATTTAGTGGCCTCCTGGAACACGCAAGGTTTTATACATCTTTTTAATACAATTTGGTTGGATGGCTTATCAATCGCATGCTTGCAGGAAACATGGCTAACTGAATTGCCACTCGTGAGTAATTACGAAGTGGCCTTGAATCCTGCAATAAAACTGGCGAAAGGGCGACCGATGGCAGGTCTGCTAACATTGGTAAACAGGGCTTCGGGCTTTAGGATCTTAAAGTCCTGTAATCATTCCCCATTCATTCAGGAAACGACAATTACAATGCAGATACTGGGCCTCCAGGACGCCTACGAAATAACACTTGTAAATGTTTACTGGAATCATCAGAGGGCAGGCAGAATGGAATTTATTGAGAAAATTGCGGAAATTCTGGATGTCCTGTATGAGGAGAAGGCGAGGGCGAACATCTTGATGTGTGGAGACCTGAACATCGATCTCTTTAAACTTGCGACAGAAGATAAAAAGGCGCTTGCTAATGACTGGCTCGAAGAAATGGAAGTAAGGCAATTGCAAATGCTGAATGGGAACACCGTTGGGGACATGCCACCTGCCTCAACTTGGCAGCGTGTGGACTCAGAATCAATAATCGATTATGTCTTTGTGTCAACTGCTTTGCATGCCCAAATAAAATCCTTCAAGATTAGAAACAAACCACAGTGATCATAATATGTTAATAACACATTTCATAACATCACTAGAAGAAGGCCCTTTGAGGTGGCAACACACCATCTCGGTTGCAGCAAATAGGATGAGACTCTGTTTAGAGGATCAAGAGGTCGCCCAGCTGTCAACAGCTTACTCTCAGGACAGTACCCAATTAGAATACGACCAGCTACTGCTCCAATTCAAGACCAAGAACGTGGGGTTGAAAAGTGTAAACTTGGTTCGTAAACATTGGTTTGACCCCGAAATACAGAAACACAAACGACAGATGCGACAGGCCATTCGACAGGCCCGCTCACTAGACTTGAATGCTAGAAAGACGAAAACTAGAGTAGCTAAACAGATATACAAGAACTGGATGAAGGCCCATGTACATCTGACTCTTCAAAACAATGCCGAGATAATGCTATCTATACTAAAGAACAATAATACAAGAGAGTTTTGGAGGATCATAAATAACATGTAGGCACTGCAAAAGTCGCTGCAAAAGTGCCTGGTGACAGAAACAGAATGGATCTCTCATTTCTAGGACTTATACAGGAGTAACGAAACTGTGGGTGATGAGACCAAACTAACATTTTCATCTCGAATCCTCACGTACTGCAAAGATTACATTGTGGCTATAATAACGAGGGCCAATAACTCAAGAGCTCCTGGCCCGGACAGCCTAACGAACTATACCATTAAACAATTCCCCGAGATTTGGGCTGAGATTTGTGTAGCATTATCCGAAAGAATAAATAACTCGGGCAAATCTCCCAAATCATGGAAAACAGCGATTATTGTACCAATTTTTAAAAAAGGGGATAGATCAAACCCGAAAAACTATCGGCCGGTGGCATTGTTAGATGTTCTGGGCAAGGTTTATGCTACCATCCTACAACTAAAGTTGGTACAGTGGGCTGTAAAAGCGGACATGTAGACGCCAGGCAGGCTGGCTTCGTCAAACAAGTTGGCTGTTACCTAAATTTACTGCTACTTAATTTGGCAAAAATGGAGGCTATAAAATCTAATACTGCAGTTTACTTGGCGTTTATTGATTTCTCGAGCGCCTTCGACACTGTTGACCAAAACCTTCTGTGGGTAAAACTGCGGTGGTGGGGATGCCCGGAAGACCTTGTATCCGCTATCCAGGAGCTCCACACGGAAACATCTATCAAGATTCGCTTGGATCAAGCTGGAACTTTGTCAACAGCAGTAGAAACACGCAAGGGAGTAAAGCAAGGCTGCCCGCTTGCTGCAGCCATATTTAGCTTGTTCATATCGGATATTGGCATCTCGATAGATGCAGTAAATTCATTTTCACCGAAAATAAACAAATCACATGTAAGCTGGCTCTTATACGCCGACGATCTCGTCGTGATGATTTAACACCTGTCGGCTTACAAAGAAAACTCGACGCCATTCAGAGATATGTAAGCGAGAATCGGCTGTTGATCAATACAAGTAAAAGTGAAATCTTAATATTCAAGAACTTGAGAGGAGCGTCCTCGAAAACAGCAAAAAAGTTAAGATGGCTCCTGGGTGGGGTACCGCTGAGGACATCGCAAAGTGTGAAATACCTGGGAATGGTACTAAGCTCTTGCATCAATGATGGTCCTTGGATAGCCGACACTAAAAGGAAATGTGCTCAGCTAGCAAGCCAAGCATTAATTATTAAAAAGAAATTTGGGAAATTATCTCTTGAACCACTGAGGTTGTTTTATCAACAAAAAGTCACTCCAGTACTGATCTACGGGGCTAAAAACACCTTGGGCTGTACTCACGAAGTATAGTCCTTCTTGGAGAATCAATTCTGGACGAAAGTACTGGGCTTTCCAGGAGGAACCATGTCATCATGCATTAGATACAAATTATCCTTTATTTCACTTCAGGCTAGGATCACTTGGAACTTGTTGTCCCTGTTTCGAAAGACCCGTGCCCGAGAAAACATCCTCCAGTTTGAAATTCTCCACAGTGCAACGGACAAAGGTCAGAACTTGGTGGCAATGTGAATGCAAAGATGTGAAAGCCTATTAGTGGAATTTGACATTAATATCAACATGCTCCACGAAAACCCGAACGCTGCAAAAACAACAATCTGGCGTATAGACTGGGAGAGAACCTGTGCTCAAAGAGCCTTGGCGAAATTGATAATAGACGTACCAGCTGAAGCCCACACCTTTAACATGGCACAACGCTATATTAGTCTATACCCAGGCCCCACTGCACAAAGACGTTTCATGTTATTTCGCATGAACTTGTTTAAAACCAAAGAGCGAATACAAATGTGGAAATGTAACAAAAACATAAACCTCATGTGCAGATTCTGCACAAAGGAGCCAGAAACATTGAAGCACCTAGTTCTATTTTGCAATAGCCTTCGTAATGAATGAACTTTGCGCTTGTGTCCGTGGAGCGCAAGCCATCCTTCCTTGTGTGAGGATGACTGGTGGGCCCATATGTTTAATGGAATCGACTCGAAATTGTTAATCCCACTGACGCACTTTTTAAGGACAATTGAAATACGGCTAAATCTGGTTGCTGGTGTTCAGGAAGTAAGCAATGACTAAAGGAGCATTTGGGTAAACGGACGTTGGAGTGACCAGGAGGACTGGAGCAATATGTAGAATGATGTATGTTACATGTTGTTTGTTGATGCGTGTGTAAAAGATTTTAAAGGTTTGCATAAACCGAATAAAATTAATTAAAAAAAAAAAAATTACTTCAGGTGGTCCAACCTCTTCATGAGCCCCAATGGGAGGATGGATGGCTTCTGTACACCGTGAACGCTAGATTGCTATAGATGTCAACCTCACATGGCCCTGGTCTAGCTACCAGGTTTACTGGCTCAGAGCAATGTGCTGGTGGAAATCCCTTCATGTTATGTTACTGGGAGTTATTCAGCGCACCGTTGCCACGTGAAAGGTCTCCAGATGCTCCAGTCTGAAACATAGCATGTTTATGTTCAACTCGCACGCAAATTCCGGCCACAGGAATGGGGAGCATTTTGCACTATTTACACCAACCTTTTTATAGGCTAACAGGAAAGGGTCCAGGGTAGGTTCTACGACTTGTTATACCCACATCAGCATATGGGATGTATAGACAATCTTTTTGTTACGTTTGGGATGGTTCCTCAGAACAACTTAGTAGACTCCCATAAAGAACTTGACTAAAAGAATACTGTCCTCCATGCAATGAAAATTAGCTATTGCAGTAGTGGATACAAAACTGGGTCCATCCACTTAAAGCAGGGTTCTCCAACTCTGGGCCCCGAGGACCAGAATCCTGGCTGGTTTTCAGAATATCCCTCATTAATATTTATGAGAAAAAAATTGCATACATTTAGAATCATTGTATGCAAATCTAGCTCATGAATATTAATGAGGGGTATCCTCAAAACCCAGAATGGATTCGGCTCTCGAGGCTTTGAGTTGGACAACCCTGACTTAAAGGAAACCAATCTCGAGGAAGGCTGCCCCACACAGCAGAAACGCAGGGCCTTGTCAACAGTGCGCCATACAACAAGGACTCTAACCTGTGAAAAAGATTTGCAGCTGTGTATGTAATGACGAGCATGACGGGAGAAGACAGATCAGAGGCCTGGTGCTATTGCTTAAAGGCCATTTCACAATCCCCGAGCAAAGAAGAGCGTAGAAAGAAGATCATCACTGTAAGGACGAAGGCGAGACAATTGGAGAAACAATACTTCCTCTATTTTTATCAGTTGTTTTAATAAACAAAGTTGTAACCTTAAGAACATTCTTCAGAGCATTTATCACTGGCCAATGAGCAGCTGTCAAATGTACAAATCTAACACACCACAAACTATATTTAGAAAAACAGGCAATTTTTGGGAGTATGATCGGTACTAATTATTTAAATGCACCATTACCACTAATCGAAAAAGGATGGAGTCACATATAAAGACATCAAGGAGAGGGTCAGGAGGACTCAGGTGGCCAGGGGAAGCCACCCACTGTGCAGGTCGAGCCCTAGAAGTGGTGTATGAAGCAGGGAACTCCAGAGATCACCCAATCTCCCCTCTCTGATCTTGGGGCAAACCCCACACCAGCCCTATCAGGGTAGCCCCCCCCCCGTTGTGGCCCACCATGATGTGTATTGTGGGGAGCGGCCCTCAGAACAGAGCATTAGAAACACTTCAGACACCCGCATGAGCAGAGATTTCTAAGGGATACAGCACACGCTGTGGGTATGGCCTTAACCATGGACTTGGTCCATGGACCCAACCGCTGAGTGGGGAATTCCTTTTTCGTGCACCCCAAAGTCCGAGAAATCTCGGAATAGAGTGCAGGTAAGATTCCAGAGGAGAAGCGTGTCCTTGTGAACATGAAAAAACAAGCAGGTCATATGCACAGAGCGTGGTAGAGATTTTAGCGAGGGAATACAATACCTGGCAGCACAGAGAGCTGTAATGCGGAACCGCACAGCTGTCATGAGAGTCTTGGCCACATTGAAGATGGTGGCTGGCATATTTGAGTCCTCGGTCCATGGTGATGTAATTCCTCAGTCCATAGGAGGGCACAGGCAATTAGGGAATGCACAGCACCTGATTCCGTAAAGAAAGCGTAGAAACCAATCAAAAGGAGATAGACCCAAGAAACGTTCGCCAATGCCATGACGCACAGTTAAGTAGGATAGGGTTCAAGCGATCACCCACGATTGTTAGCCAAATGGAATATAGTAAAACAGTATAAAAGGAGGCATAAGGCGGCCATCTTGGTTGAGAGTTAGGATGGTGGGCTTGGGAGTAGAAGGAGGAGTAAAGAGCAGGCATCTGAGGCACTTATCCCGGCCCCTGAGAGAGATTAGACTTCATGGAGAGATTGGTGGAAGGAGCCTGCTGTTGGCAGCGACCCAGAAGCTGGCAAAGGTAAACAACCACTTAGAAGGCATTTTGATTAGTCTGATGGAGGCTGTAACCTAGAAGCTGATGGTAGTCCTTAGACCACCAGAGTTCACAGGGAGATGCTTCACTACCCTACTGAGGCCGGAGCCTGGCAGGTAATTAAAAATGGTCTTCCTCTATCGAAAGGCGGGCCAAAGTATTCTGTTCCTGCTCCACTGTGGCATTTGTATCAGCAGTAAAGATGAGTCAGAAACTGTGATTTAAGGTTCTACCCACATGCTTATACCTCAAAGGGCAACCCAATGCCCTGGGTGTAGGACGCCCACCAGTCTCGGGATTAGCTGGATGCGACCAGGTTTTCCCAGGGAAAGGTTGGTATTGTCGGCTGTCTGAGCCAGGGGCTCCAGCCATTTGGACAAAATGACTGTTCCATTGCAGTACCCACACCCAACTCATACTTTGTTGAAGCCGCACACCCCAACACAAGAAAGATGTACAGATCAGGACCATCATAGCCTTATGAGTCATGGGAGGAAGAGAGGCCACACAGTCTGAGGACCTTGTTCCCATTGAAGAATGGCACATTGCCACTCTCTGTGATAAGAATAATATGGCTTATTAGAAGATCAGGACACATTCCAGGGTAAGCCTCCATAAGCTCACAAGGATACAACCATACTTAACCCGGTCCTGTGCATATTGACTCATTTGATCCTGGCATTGAGTGGATCCCTTCCAATGCACTCATTAGAGGAGGGATTAGCCTGGAGATATCTCACTGAATCCGATTTTTTTAAGGAAAGAAGTAGGAGGAGAATCTCAGTTTATCCTGGTTGTACAAAATCTCTTGAAACAGCTTATGGACAAACAGGTGAGCGCAAAGCAACACAATAGTAAGGTTCTCAAACAATAGAAAACCGCAATGACCAACAGTATATAATGCTCACAAATACTTCCCGTCATATTCTATTCTGGCAGGGAAAGATCCAACTTGCTCTTCAAAAACTTTGAACGAGTAGCAGAAACTGCTGGGCGGGGCCCAGAATGATTAGGAGGGTGAAAAGCACCCTTACTAACAGGCAAACTACACTCAGCCTATAAAATGTTGAACCCAGGTGGGACAACCCCATTTGAAAATATGAAACAGAGAAGGTGTGCCACAACCCCGAATTCCACCATCAGAGGTTGAGGGCCAACAAGTTACTACTTGCGGAGACCCCTAATAACTAGATTCTGATGGAAAGAGGGCAGGACGATAGCTGTAACAAGCAGAATAGCTGTGGGCATAGGACTTCCCCGGACCAGCAACCAGTCTACCCTACAGAAAGTTTAAAAGCCATGATTGAGCATGGCTCCAGTGATAGGAACAGACTCCTAGCCGGTTGGTAGCTATACCCAGCAGAATAACCTAGCACTAGGACCCTGATGGCCTCCCACCAAACCAACATCCTGTCCCGCTCCAGAAAGTTTAAAAAAGCCACAATGTAGCGTGTCTTCAGTAATGGGAATAGTAGACTAACAGGATGTTGGTTGTAACCAGCTAAATAACCATGGCCGTTAGGACCCTGAGGTAGTCCCACCGGACCGACAACCTTCCTGCCCTTGGGGATCCAGCATGAGAAAACTAGTGTCAATTAAAGCTCACACCTAAGGGCGGATCAGTCTGCATTTGTCTGCAGCAGGCCACGACCTATTCCTAGGCACTAAGTCCCTGCTGTGGTAAGCAATTAGGGGTCCTAGAGTTTCCATGTGTGCCTTTATTGGACTTGTCTGTCCATTGATCACCTCCAGCCATCCCATTAACAGTGACTCTTCCGACAGATTTATCGAAAACCCTGGCGTCAAATTAGTGGCTGTTGACCTAAATTGGTTCTTCATGTTATCTCTTTAAAATCATACTGTACTCCATATAAACCTTATGAAGTTCTTGAAGGTTGATTTGTTCTACTTACTTGTAAAGTGTATATCTAGCAATCAGCTTAATCCTGTTAAATTTCCCCATGATATGAGGACATGTAAAGAGCTCCATTGTCCCTGTAAAGAAGCGGGGAAAAAACGAAATCTCTGTTAATTTAATTGATAATTACTGCAGGAAAGTGATGGATGAATTAGCATTTATTGAGCCAGTTTAACCTTGCTATCAGTGGGTGAAAAATCGAGCTAGTCAGGCATTAATCAGGACACTGCTACTTCTGACCATAGCACCTCACACCCCAGCACCCCTCTAAGACCGCTTGTGATTTAACAGTGTTTGTTAATTAGTCTTAGCATACTAAGTTATCAAATAAAACTGGTGCTAAAACCTGTTGTGTGCCTACTATGAGAAAGTCATATGCTGCAGGCTAGAGGGTGGGACAGTGGTGACAATGGGGGATGGGGACTGACACCCGTTGTGTGATGCAGGCCCCGGAGGCGTTATGTTGGTGATCACAATGGTTCCCCCAGCCTATCCCTAAACTCATATGTAAAAGAGCGCCTGCTGCCATGGTAACATTATTAATGCCTGGAAATCAAATGCTCAAGTATAGCATAAAAAAAGATTAGGATGGGAAGTGAGCTACACTGTTTATACTGGCAATCATGATTTCCTAAATGCGAAGAATTTATGAGCTCTGCTCACGAAAACACTCCAGTCCCTGTTTACAACCATTCGCAGGAACCCACGGAGCACAGGAGGACATCAGAAGTCCCGCCGCTGACATACTTCAATGGAATGGACAGACAGTGCTCAGGAGCAGTTGTCAGAGGATGGGCGGCCGCCATATTGATTTCAAAATGGCATACCCATCCTCTGTAAGCTTGACTAGCTGAGCCACGCGGTGCTCTGCTCTGCAATGTAAGCCAGCTGGGAAGATAGTAGTTCAAGCAGGCCCTGACCAATCAGAGGACACAATAACACCAACACCTGACGCCTATCACATAATTATTCGGCTTAGCCCAAGCCCTACGTTACAGTGACACAGTGGATGAATATTGTGGTAGTTAGGAGCCAAAGTACGGAGTTGCAGGTACAGAACAGGGTGTGGCGCAGTGGCAATGATCCTCCTATGTGTAATCTGCTGTCCCCTCCCCCTCCCTCACCTCCTCCTTCCTGTCTGTAGTACACTCAATGGGGAGGCGCTGCTCGTATGCCCCACCTGAGATCTTTGTCTACACTTCCCCAACCCACGGGCCCACTAACCACACTCAATACCCCCATATCACCTACTTGCGTCTCCTCACCACCTTGTGTCCCCGCTCAACTTTCTGAATCTGTGCAGCAAATACTGGACGTAGAAAGGTGACTGCGCGTTTGCGCATCCAGTGTTCATTGTGCGGGCCAGCTGGTGGCCTGTGGGCTACATATATTCTGTGAAGATGAATTCGACAAGTCCATCTTCACCGAATATGGGTAGATTCAGTGAACCTAATTGTGTTATGGATAAAACAAATTGATCCCAAATAGTTGCCCGGTTTGGAATACAATTGTTGCCATAATACAAACATGCCATCAATGTACCAGGCAGAGTACCATGTGGCTGATTTTCACTGTGAATTAATACAAATACTGTTTCATGCCAGCTGTCTTGTTAAAATATTTTCAATCCTTGGGCAAAATTCAAACCCTTTGCAACTCAGCAGGCTTGTAAATAAAATATTTTGTTGAAATGAAAACAATTGCTGGTCAATACTAAATTCAGCAATGATAACAAGAAACCATATCTACCGTTTTTACAAGTTTCTTTTCTGGTTCTGACTGAAGCGATAACATAACCTCCTCCAAAAGAATATGTGGTATGAACTTGTGATGCCAAAAGTCACCAAACTCAACTTAACATTTGTAATGGTATCCACGTCTGCTTATACATATAATCAGCCAAATCCTTGATGTAATCAGGACATTGTTATTTTATTTATATTTAAATTCTTATTAGGGGCACTATATGTTATGCAGTAACTACAAGGCAGTAATACATGCAAAGTTAACTAACAAGGAACCCAACAAACACTATGGATGAGTTATGTCATCAAACCTTAAGCTCCTATGAACAGTGAAGCGGGAGGGAGACAAAAGGAGCAGGGAATGGTGAGGGTCTCCAAACTTTCTGTGCAGTAGCACCTGATCTCAGGCCCAAATAACCGGACAGGCATTACTACTTTATTATCAGTTCAATAAAGTAGGGAAACCTGGCGAACAGATTGTAACTCACACGCTCTCAACGTATTTCAATTGCTCAAAAGCTTTTATACCTTGATGCACTTCAGCTATGATGTCATCCTATGTGGCAAACAGTAAATACCTACTGTCTGGAGGGATTGGTTAAGGGAACATATATACCCATAGTTTATATAAGTTTTATTATCATCATTGGCTGCCCCTTATCTGGTAGGCACGCCTTGAACAACCTCTTACTACGTAAAATACTATTAATAATATAATACCAGCAGTGGAGAAGCTTCTGCAACAATGTATGGTCCACCATTTCAGAGGCCCTCATGATTGGCTTCACTTTCTTCCAACCTTGGACATTCGGCTCGTTAGCAGCACGTAAGAAACAAAATCCAGATGCAAGGGCAAGGGATACTCCCCTCCATAGCTAATTAGCCTACCATCTCTCATCAGTTAGGCCCTAAGCCAAGGCGTCTTCTCTTTTGTTGACCTTGCTGACTGTTCTCTTCCTTGGAGCTTTACAGGGAGTGAAGGTACATTGCTATCTTTTCCTGGAGCTTTATAAATAGGCCTTGTCTTCTGGTTTTATACCACTTGTGAGCAGACCATGATTTTGTCCATGTGTCCTTTTAGTTAGTGCTATCTGATTAAATATATATTGGGTGCTATTACTCTCCTCGGCCTCTGGAGACTTGGTTGCTCCGTCCTGGGTATGATTTCTGCATCTTTGATTGTTCAGTACTTGGCACTCAAAATGATTCACTCCTTTACTGAATCTAAGAGAAATTTGTCTTCCGTACATGGCTTATCCTCTTTGACTCCTTTTGTGCCTTGCAGTTGCTTCCTGCTGTGGCATCCTTGTTTCTGAGCCAAGCAAATATCCTTTGTTCTTGCACAATTCTGTATTCCATCGCCTGTCAGCTCTGCAGCCTTGGTTTCCCTTCTCGAGTCTTCTCGCTTACTATTATACGATGCTGACGTCCATTTTATCAACATGGCTGCTTTACTTGCATTTAGCTTCTACATTGCCTTATCTCCCTTGCGTTTTCTGCATACATACATCTAATACATCTCTTATTACTTATCTTCTTAGTACATATGATTGTCTTCATATTCGTCTGTGTGTTTATTTTGTTACTTCAATCACATCTTCATTTTTTAGATATCCATATTTTAGTTTCAGTTCGCCCACATATCTTCAATTCTTCATGACATCACTTCACACCTGTCAGACTTTACTTATAGCTCTTCTATGTCCAGTGGTGTCTGCAGGCTCATGTCTACCGCATCAGTTCGGGGATACATTCGATACGGTTGTCTAAGTGCATAACATCTATCATACCTTTGGTGTGGTATTGGAATGATACCACGTGTCATGCACAGTGTTCTCCTGCTGTTCTTCCAATATGACGAAGGTGAGGGCATGGGCTCCGTGAATGACGTGTACATCTGCCTCTCTACATTGCCGTAAGTACTTTCTGTAATTTTCTTGTCAGAAATCTATTGAATGTACATAACCCTTTTTTAGTTTAGCCACTCGAAAGACTATAGGGGAGTGCAATTAATTGACAATATGCAGATAGCAGTCCACAATAGAATGAAACCAACATTCTCTCCCATGAGGTCTGTAAGAGACTGACTCTCAGGACACCACAGTCATCAGTGGTGACTGTAACATGGTTAGATGATTTTCAGTTGCATAAAATGACTATTTTCCCAACAATTACGAAACTCACTGATGCTAGGCGGCAGAAGCAAATGCATCAAACAATGCCAAGTAATCCAAAACAACGCCATAAGAACCATAACAGGTAAAACTTAGAGAGAGCATATCACATGCAACAGGATAAACCTCCATTGGCTAGCCGTGGAGGACTGCACCGTCTTTAAATCCCCGACATTAGCCCATCAATGTCTGTTTGAGAATGCTCCCGCATACATAAAGAAACAATTTAATAGGTACAAGCCAAGTCGCAATCTTAGATCCAGCGACAAAGGACTCCTACACGTTATCGCATCAAAAAGGGCTAACGGACTAGGCAGGGCCTTCTCCCCCAAAGCTATCACAAAATGGAATGAGCTACCCACTAACTTGAGAGCAGAATCAAACTACTTAAGCTTCAGGAAAAACTTAAAACCCTTCTTTTCAAATAATGGCACTTGAATTTTGACTTAATCCCATAGGTACTGACACTAGGGCTCACTAATCTATTTTGCCCCGTTACTCAGTCCTTTTGTCTCCATGCAATGCGCTCTGATGCCTGCGGGCTGCAGCGCTATACGAATATATAAATTAAAACAAATAAACAATTAAGCTCTGACCACCTACCCCTTATCAGTGGAAGCTATTGAGTGAATCAACAAGACCATTGATTTATTCAGGAACATGTTTACATCCAAGCACGTTGCAGCTGAGCTATCCATCCGAGTAGCAGAGAGCAAGGTCTGGATGGGTCAGTCTCCATCCGAGTAGCAGAGAGCAAGGTCTGGATGTCAATCTCCTCAGGTATTCCCACAGCTCAGCAAAGTTTCCACTCTACTCTTTCTTCATGTGCGCCTGGAGACTGACCCTGGGTGGTAGCGTTGCGTGGTATAAATCAACATAACATAACATAACCTAAACAAGATCCACATGATCCGCTATAGCATAGACAATAATTCCACAGCTGTCAGCACACCGCAAATTCACCATGGAAAACCTTACTGGCAACCTAGAATCCCTCAAGACCCCACTTTACACAGACAACATTCTCCCTGCCTCCGTACTCAAGAACCTTTCTACTGAAGCACTCCTCCCTTACAATCATCAACAGCTCACTCAAGGCTCCTTCACCAGGACCCTCACAACTGTACAAATCCTCCTGATTCCCAAGGAACTAAAACTGGAACCTGATGCCCTTAGCAACTGCAGCTCCATCACCCATCTTCCCTTCATAGGTAGGATTCTTGAGATAGCAGTAGTCATGCAACTCCTCAACACCAACAAACTCCTTACGTTTTACCTATCTGGCTTTAGACCAAGATGCAGCACAAGATGTCTACCATCAAGATGATTGACAATGCCCTTAGCACCCTTAATGATGGTCATCCTTGCCTCCTGATTCCCCCGACCACTCAGCAGCATTCAACACAGTAGACCACCAGACACTCACCAACATTCTGCATCGTGCATGGGGATCAGTGAGACAATTGCCAGCTGGTTCAAATCCTTCCTTCCTTGCTAACCACCACCCGTTCGTCCAAATGGATTTCTCCAGATCACCAACTCCACCCATAATCTGTGGAGTTCAGCAAACTTTACATGGAACCGCCCAAAGCCCTCCTGGCTCCACACAACATCCACATCGACCAATATGCAGATGACATGCAGCTATGGCTCAAGTTATCCTCCATCAAAGACATTCACAGGGTTAAGACCTGCCTCACAATTGATCCAATCCTGGATGTTGAGTGCTTACTTGAAGCTCAATCCCCCAAGACTGAATTCCAACTGCTGACCAACAACATTGAACACCCTGACATCCAGACCTTGCTCTCTGCTACTCGGATGGAGACTGACCCATCCAGACCTTGCTCTCTGCTACTCGGATGGATAGCTCAGCTGCAACGTGCTTGCCTTGGAAGCAAGACGACACGAAGCACAGTTTCGATCTCCAGGTGCGCGCTTAGAAACCTCTGGGTATTAAGCGCGTTATAAATAACCTATCATATAATATCATATCATGAATCTCCAGGACTTCACACCCCAGCTGACCACCGGCCCCAAGTTCCTTGGGTTCTACATCAGCAGACACCTCTCCTTCAAGAAACACTGCTCCTTCAAGGAAGACACAAACTGCTTTGTACCAACTTTCCCTCCTGCAGAAAATCAAGCCGTTCCTCCCAGCAAGCAACTTCACACCTGCTGTCTAAGCCCTCCCACTTGCATATTGGCAGTGACCTTCTAGAAGGCTTTCCGACAACCACAATGGCACCCCTGACATGTGTCGTACATGCAGCAGTACAACTCAACAAAGAACTCCACATATTTATCAAACTGCACTGGCTCCAGCTACAAGTAAGTATCACCTTCACATTCTGCTGCATCATCTACAAGACCATTGCCCTTAGGTCGTAAGCTACCTCTCTAAAAAACTCAGCATCTCCAGAGGCCTACAATCTACCAGAAGTCAAGCCATTTGCAAACTTAAACTCCACTGGTGCAGGTAGGAAAGAACCAGAAGACAGGCCTTCGCTGTCTACATCCCCAGACTCTGGAACCTCCTCCCTGTCAATATGAGACATGCCCCTTCATGTCAACGTTTCAGGAAGGAGCTAAAGAACCCTCCTCTTCAATGAATGGTTCAGCCCTGACACCGAGGTCCACACACCTTTCTCTCCCTACCTAACTTGACAATGGGCCATCTACTCTCCCCTGTTTTCTCCCGATGTTACTTATAGATCTGTGTCACAGATGGTGCACAAATCACTCCTGAGACACAAGGAAAGTCTAAGGGTTTATATTAAGATTTTGTGGTGCCACGGACCGCCACTCCCTCCCTTGTCTCCAGCGGGGCGGCCTCCTTGACACAGGTTTCTGTAGCTCCCAGGTAGTACTATCGATCAGCAACCCCCTACTGTCTGTTTCTGTCTAAAGCTATGGATGACTCCCTAATATGCTAGCTCTCGGAACTCCCTTGGGGACATCCCAACTGTCCCTATTCTATCCAGTTGTTAGTGTTCAAAGGGAGTTTGGAAAGTGCCTAGCACTTGATAGATTGTATGCAGGCGTGTTCACTCGTGCCCATGCTTACCTTTCCTCTTCCACTCTTACTGTCTACCTCCCCCTCTTGCTCCTCCAACCAATTCTCTGTCTCTGTGATATTTGACTCCTCCTAGCTCTAATTCCCGCCTCCACCCTTTGATGCTATCACTACTTCCTCCTCCACTCTACTGCTCCCTCTTCTACTCTTTTGCTCCCTCCTCCACTCTACTGCTCCCTCCTCCACGCGGCTGCTCCCTCCTCCACGCGGCTGCTCTCTCACCCTCTCTACTGCTCTCTCCCCACTATACTGCTCCCTCCCCCACTCTACTACTCACTCCTGCAATCACTAATCCTACTCATACACCCGCCTTTCGCCCTGTTGACATACGTATCACATCTCCTCTCTTCACTGGCCTTTCTGTACCCGTGCCATTTAACACACACTCACGCTGTAGTATTGTTACACACACTAAACCAATGCCTAACCTTCTCAAATAACAGCCTCCATGCTCCACTGCTTCCTCCTTCCCCCTGCGGGTCTCTTGGGCTGCCTCTTTCCTCTCCTCTGACCTCACACTTGCAACCCACACTTTGTGTTTCCTGTCTCCCATTTACATTTCACCCCCTCTGTCCTGATTGGCCAATTTTCCATAGCCAATCCTTTTATTTCTTCCAGTTCTGGGAGGTTTAAGTGCAAGAGGAATTCTTTAAAAGGGGGAAAAGTCCCACCCTCTTTCTCAGTGTGGGCTTGCTGCAGAATTACAATGGTGGCACTGGACGTTTAATGGTACAGTTCATGTTTCTGGGTCTGCTTCCGGAGACCCTCTCAGTAAGTATGGCAAATGGCTCGGTTTTCCCTTTAGTCCCTGATGACCCAGGGGCTGGTTATATTCCTGTGCAGGATTTCTGGAATCCCATGCCGGCTCCACGAAGTGGCTTCCCCCATTGTAGCATTGTGTGAATGCAAAAGGTGCCCCTCCCTTGCTATCGCCGGTTGCTGTGCTCCGGTCTCTGCGGCGCTGTGGCTGTGTTTGGTGTTTCGGCATGTCAATGGAAGGTCTGGTTGTCCTGTTTTTCTCACCTCAAATCTGCTTCAGATTGCTTCGGATTGGATGGGTCTGAAAGTGAGAGAATAAACTGATGAGAATCTGCATCAAGTGACAAAGCTGTAGATAAGGGTCTGCAAAGACACATGCTGGCACAAGGGGTGATATAGGAATGGGGACCATCTCTGTTCCCTTCATCGTCCTCATACTTAGTACCGATGCTGGGTCCCCATCTGACAATGCCAGGGTACTGGTCTTCTGACATCCCTTACTTCCAAATTGCCTATGCTCCCTCTGCCCCATTGTTAGCTTCCCGATCCCTTGTATCTCTGCTTTCCTCACTGTGTACTTCTCCCTGTGACTTGTAAAGTACTCCATTGCTTCCTGAAGCTAGGTCCGCGCTCAATAAACACCCTAATAATATTTTGATCTTCTTCAGGCAGGACACTCCTTTCTGCGAGGTGCTTTGATAGATGCTGCACACTGAAATTGATCTGTTCTCATCGTTAATGTTGGTCTTCACAAGCTGTACCAGAGAGCTTGGATCAGAGAGAGTGGCAATATCTAGGGATGAAGAGCTTTCTTTATGTGTATGTATCTCTAATCTCCCTTCAGAATATTGCACTTGGCTCTACATTTCTGGAAAGTCATTGACCAGCGATTTTCTAGGATATGATGCAGCTTTCTTGAAAGCTTTTTCAGCACCGAGACTCACAAGTAGGCCATGGTCCAGTAGCCTTCTAGAGGGGCAAAAGGAACCCAGCTTTTCTCTGACTTTTGTGCTTCCATTACGATGTCTCATAAACCCAACCTGGTTTGGATGGATAATCGTCCCAACAATACTCCTGTACATATGCACCCTACCTTGGTGAGGAGTTTCACATCCAACTTGATTCAATGGATTGGTCTTTGATGCTACAGCCGAATGGGTCTTTGGCCGGCTTGGGAATACAATTGTCATGTGTTTCTTTAAAGTACATGGAAAGATGCCATTTTAGTTGCCTGACTGAGGGTCAGTACAAGAATGTATACAAAGTTCTTGCAAAAAGAGCATATGGTGACATCTGGGCCTTGGTCTTCTCCTGTCTTGAGTTCCTGGATGCCCTTCCTGATATTGTCCTAATTTTACTGATCATTCTCTGTCCTAGTTCTCCACCACAGGGTGACCTAGCCTCTTCTGAAATCTCAGCATGCTTTTTGGCGAGCCTGCCTGACTCCTGAGTAGTCGCATATAGAACTCTTGGAATTAGCTGCTTAAGTTCTGGTCTTTTGTATAAACGTTGGCCGAGACTTTGATGGCTAGAATTTGCCTCTCGAGAGTTGATTTCTTAAGTTTGTGGGATGAAAGATTTGCTGATTTCCTACTCCTTCCCATTATTTATGCTGGGTCCTTAATACAGCGTAATCAGCCTTGACTGAATATAATTTGTTCAAATCATATTCTACTTTTTGAAGATCTCTCCTCAGTGCTATGATTACGCTTCAATTTTCTCTTTATTCTCTAAGTCACTCAGAAATGTTCAGAGTCTCGCCCTCTCCATGGAGCCATTCGCGATCAGGGTTCGCCACAATGCAGGGATCCAAGGTCTGGGAATCAAGTCCCAAACTTATAAAGCCGCCCTGTACGCCGACGATGTCCTCCTCACTTTAACCAAGTCCGAGGAATCCATGAAGGCCCTATGGAAGGAACTGCTAGAATTTGGGGAAGCCTCTGGTTTTAAGGTTGACCTTACCAAGTCCACAGCATTAAGCATCAACCTACCTAGCCAGCTGTTATCAGACCTGGAGAAAGAATATCAGATCCCTTGTGCCAAAAAGAACCTCCCGTATCTGGGGGTCCAGCTTCCCGGCGCTTTCAGCAGATTATATAGAGCCAACTTCCCGGCACTCCTGAAAGAATTCAAAGACGATCTCATACGCTGGCAAAAGCAGGAGATTTCCTGGTTCGGAAGAATCACGGCCTTGAAGATGAACCTCATCCCTAGACTCCTTTACCAGTGTGCTGCCATACCCACCACAATCCCGAAGCAAGAAATCCAGAAGCTACAAAAGAACATCATGAGTTATATCTGGGAGGGGAAACAGCCGCGCATCCCGCGAAGGGTCATGCTGCGGGGTCGGGAGACGGGAGGTCTGGGAGCGCCCGATGCTGCAAGATATGTTCTGGCCGCTCAGCTCTCGTCGGCGTTCGCTTGGCTCCTCGCCACCTCTAAGCCCCGCTGGCTGGAGCTGGAGGAGGCCTGGAGTCCAAGCCCAATAACCTCGCTGCCACACCTGAAGGAACCCAGCGCAAACAAGGGCATGGGACCCCTGGCGGCAACTGAAAATACAGTAAGGAGCTGGAAGAAAGCGGCGCGACTGTGGAACCTCTGCGGCACGACGGGCCCACTCACCCCGGTTTGGGAAAACCCAGAATTCACCCCGGGCTGTAACCCCAGGAATTTCAGGAGATGGAAAAATGGAGGACTGGAGAGAATACAAGATTTTTATGAGGAAGGAAACCCCCTAGACTTCGAGGCCTGCAAGGCGAAATTCGACGTGCCGGAGAGCGAAAGATTCAGATACACCCAGCTCCGCCACTAGCTCTCGAGCAGGGAGATGAAGCGTCACGGAAGCAGAGCCCTCACAGCCCTGGAACTCACCCTCACAGGGTCCCCGCCAAAGGGCAGAATCTCCACCCTCTACAAGCTCTTGGACAGAACAGACCCATCCCGCAAAGAGCCATATATGCTGAAGTGGGAAAATGACATCGGGAGGCCTATCGATTTGGAGGAGTAGAACCACATCTGGGCAAGAGCAAACAGAAGCTCGAAGTGCGTTTCCAACAAGGAAGGGGCATTTAAGGTATGCCTCAGGTGGTATCGGACCCCAGAGATACTCAATAAATGCAACCCCACGATTCCCCCGGCTTGCTGGAGAGGATGCCCAGACAAAGGCACACTCTTTCATCTGTTCTGGTCATGTCCCAAGGCTATTCAATTCTGGAAATCAGTGCTGGATCACATCAATAAAATCACAGGACTCACTATCCCATGGGACCCGGGCATCGTTCTATTGGGATCAAGCGGGGAGGGCCAATTCCCCCTCTCCGGGCACAGAGCAGAGCTATGCTCCCACCTGTTGACGGCCGCAAAAATCTCCATAGCTAGGCTGTGGAAAAACCCAGAGGGCCCAGCAGTACAAATGTGGTGGACGAAATGCTGGGACATAATTGCAGCGGAAAAAATAACTGCCCTCCGGTTCGGAAATAGAGACAAATTCTCCCAAACATGGGCTCCCTTTTTGGACTTCACCCAGAAATTCCCAGGCTTAGCACGACAACCCCCCTCCCTACGATGGATGGACAAAACCGAATAAACACAAAGGGGACAACGCAGAGCAGAAGTACAGATTGGCCTAGGGTCCCGCCGGCTAATAAACCCAGGAATGATGCATCAATGCCCGGATAATCTGACGCTCACCGCTACCCACGTATGACTCAGTGCCTAAAGAATATACAAGGATCCCTTTTCGCCCACTTGTAACCCACCACTGCCCACCAGGGCTGGACTAACCGCTTGCTTCTCCCCTTGAACTGCCCTCTGACCTGTTATTACTGTTGTTTTGTTACGAAGGACATTGTCCTTGTTGTTTTACTACTTGCACCTCTAAGCTCAACGGCGCTGCTCGCAGCGCTCTTTATGTACTCGCAGCCACTCGATGCAATGTATGTACAAAAACCAATACATATATATTTAAAAAAAAAAAAAAAAAAATGTTCAGAGTCTTGGCAGCTCAATTTCCCCTTTTTCCATTGACTCAACGATTCATACTTAAAAAGGCTTTCAACGAGTCCCATATATTGCCTTACATTCAATTGAGCTTTTTTTTTGCATTTAGGAGGAATAACATTTCTGTTTTAAACTTTCCAACTACTTCCCTGTCTAGCAAGAAAAGCGGGTTGAAATGACAGCTCAGGTTTTGCATATTTTGAAACCTAACAGAGTGCACTTTTCAACAGGGGCAAGGTCCGATATCAATATGCTACCTAAGTCAGTGATCATGATGTCGTTAGTTGAGACTTTGTCAGTCAGAAGCAGATGTATCCGTGGGTGCAACTGGTGGCCCACCGAATAGAATGTGTAGTCCCGCGTTGTTGGGTTGGGTATCCTCCACGAGTTTGTAAGTCCTAGTGCATTTTTGAAAATTGACTGTTCCTATTTTCTTGCTGTGGTCTCAGGCTAGACTATCACAGTCCATGGTGTTTTCTGGAGAAACACTCAAGTTACCCCGTACGATGACATTATGGCAGTCGAAAGTTGTGAGTAACTCTACAAAGGTCCCTAAGGTTTCTTCAGGTCCACAGTAGGAATTTAAGTGATAATTAGCATGAGAGGCCTCCATCTTGCTCTAGCATCCATCTGCCATTTAGGTCAATCTTAATACTGATCCCTTTCACCTTGTGTCTCTTGTGAATGAAGATGCTAAATCCACCCTGTGCATACATTGTGGGCGCTATAGAATGCCGTTCCTAGCCATTCCCTACACAGTTTAATTGCCTCGGCATGAATCAGATGGGATTCCTGCAGCAGAACAACATCAACTTTTTTTTCTTTGGATACAGCAAGAGTTTCTTTCTTTTAATAGGCTTGTTCTACCATAAATGTTCCAGGCCACTATCTAATTCATATTCATTATATAGTCTGGCAGGTACAAATTAATTGAATTTAAAATGGATCAGAGAATTGAGGGGAGCAGGGTAATGGGGTAGAATCTTTGTTTCTAGCAGTTGTTATGCAAAGCAAACAGCCAACTTCCTAGCAAGGGAAAGAAAACATTTTATAACTGTGTAGTGTCTCTAGCTGAAACACAAGTTGTAATCATTCACTAATAATTCATCACGTTTAGTCTACTGTCCTAGAGCTGTACTACGTATTTACATCACCAGGCTTTTATTTCGTGGAGTTATTTGCAGAAAATGTTTGTCCGAAAGAAATCATTGAAAAATATGGGGTGGGTGGGTAAGGGGATATAAAGGGTAGAAGGATGTGGGGAATAGGGCTAGATTAAAGGGAAGGGAGGGATTGGGGGGGAACCCCTCAAATAAAAAAAATAATTAAAAAAGTCAGTTTTTTCAGCCGAAAACATTCAGCAAAAAACTTTGTGGAAATAAACCTGGCGATCTAAGATCATAGAACCCCTGGAGCAGCCCAGAAGGGGCCATACTTATAGTGAAACACGGAAACTGCAAACAGGTCTGCAATACATTTATTTATTTATTTTGACATTTGTATAGCACACAGAACCCGGAGGCATCTAGGAGCTTTTTGCTTAAGATGGCTGGTTACAGAAAGTTGCTTCCATCGTAGGTTACATACTTTAGTTACAGTGGTTACATCTTGCAAGAGGAAAATGCCATGCAGAGTAGGATGCAGGTTTGGTTACAGTGCTTGTATCTAGCAGTTAGGTTACATCAGATTTTCCGGATCTGGGGGGTTTAGGGTGCAGGTATGTGAGAAAGGTGCTGAGCTCTTCCTACCTGTCTTGGGAAAAGAGCCAGGTTTTGAGGTTTTTTCGGAAGGACCGGAGGGAGGGGTCTGATCTCAGGGCCAGCGGCATGGAGTTCCATTGTTTTGCTGCAATCACAGGGAAGCTGGATCCACCTGTTTTGTTTCATCTGAATCTTGGGATGGCCAGGTGGCAGGAATAGGCTGATCGGGTGGGTCTTTTAGACTGAGTTTGGGAGATTTGTCTGGCGAGATAGATCGGTGCACTGTTTGACACACATTTGTGAGTTAGTGATAGAGTTTTAAAGGTGATGCGATCCCTAACCGGCAGCCAATGGATATTTTGTGTGGCTGAGGGATATTAAGTGCAGTTCTTACTGTATTATGCTGGACAATTTTCAGTTTCGGGCTCTGGACCCTGCAAATAGGGAATTGCAGTAATTGATTCTGGACACAATGAGGGGTCTGGCAAGGGTGACACAGTTGTCAGTGGACAGGAAGGGTTGACTGGCATTGATTAGTTTGGCAGTGTAGGCAACTGCCGTCGCAATAGCAGAGGTGTGTTTTGTTAGGGAGAGTGAGGAGTCTAGGTCAATTCCTAATGTTTTTACCTCTTTTGCTACCTTGATGATGATGTTGCTAATGATGAAAGACTTGTAGGAACGTAATAGATTGCTAAGCTTAGGTTGACTGGCAATGAGGAGTAGTTCTGTTTCCTTATCGTTAAGACAGAGCTTGTGTTGTGCCATCCAAGCTTGGATGGTCAGGTGCATTTTATGAAGTACGTTTGTATCCGTGTCATGATTTTCTGTGATAGCTAGGAGTATTTGGGTGTCGTCCGCATAATTGGTATATGTGACTCCCAATTTGTCTAGGAGGTCGAAGCGAGGCTTGGTGGACACATTGTACAGTGTTGGTGAAACACAGGAGCCAAAAGCGACTGGGGATGGGGGGCAGCTGCAGATGTAGAGAACAGTCATGGTTTGGTTGGATAGGAAGGATTCGATCCATTTTATGGCATTGACCGAGAAGGTGGCAGCTAAGGCAAGGTGTTGGCAAAGTATCTTGTGGTTTACCAGGTCAAAGGCTGCAGATAACTCAAGTAGGAGGAGAATGGCCATGTTGCCTTTGTCCTTGATCTGATCCATTTGGAATTTGAGGTCCAATAGGGCAGTTTCCGTTCCGTGACTGGGCGGAAGCATGATTGGCGTAGACCTAGGAGGTTGTGGGTTTCCAGATATTTTTGAATATGCACATAAGCGACTCTGTCCAGTATTTTCAGGAGGAAGGGAACTGTTGTGATGGGACGGTAGTTGGTCGGGACATTCAGGTCCAGTATATGTTTTTTGAGCAGTGGAATTACCCAGGCTTATTTCAGGTTTTCTGGGACTTTACTGGATGAGAAGTAGTTGTTGATCAAGGTTGAGTTGAATGGGGAGAGCTTGTCAGCGTGGTCTTTGATGGGAGAGTCTGGGCAGACATCACCGTGACATTTTGTGGGCTTCAGGCCTTTGATGATCTTGGTAGTTTTGGCAGTGGTAACAGGGGTGAATTCAAATCTGGGAGTAGACAATTATGGTATAGTGGGCCGGTCAATGGTTTGGGCAGCTGTGGAGAGTTTAGATTTTTTTGTGTTGATTTTGTTATGAAGTAAGGCAATTTTGCCTATTAGGGCGTTTTTAATGCCTAGGCACCACGGTTGATCTTTGATGCAGTGATCAGGGGATGGGGCTGGTGATTCTAGTTCACGTAGTATGGAGAAGAGCTTGTTTGTGCCTGAGTTGGCAATGTCAATTCTCACATTGTAAGAGTTACCTTTTGATTGGATGGTGGCTTGTTTGTATTCTGCAGCTAGTGTGTTGAAGTGCAAATTGTTTGTGTGAGTGGGTGTTTTTTTTCAAGCACTCTCAGCTATTCTTTTTGCTGTACGCAAATCTTTGAGGCTGGTGGTGTACCAGGAGTTTAGGTGGGCTATAGGTTTGGCTTTGCGGGTGCCAAGCGGAGCAACATCGTTGATCACAGTTAGGGTGATTTGGTTGTAGTGTGTCACCAAGGAGGTGGGATTGTAGATGGTATTAAGGTGGTGGGTAGTGAGCGTTAGCAGCTTGGGGAGCATATTGTCTGGGGTGATGTTTCGAGAGTTTCTTGAACGTGTTGCTTTGGAGAGTTGCGGTTGGATGTTTGACTGGACTACGTCACTGATGGAGAATACTATGATGTTGTGGTATGACCACGGGCATGGGTTATTCGCTAGTATATTGGTGTGGCAATTGAGGTCTGCTAGCAAGTCCAGTGTCCGTCCTTTGTCATGTGTGGGGTTGGAGATTCGTTGGGTGAAGCCTTGAGCTTCAATGGTATTTGCGAGGGCGAGCGTCTGGGAGTCTGAAGGGTCGCTAAGACCTAGGTTGAAGTCCCCCAAGTTGATGATTTTTGATAGGGGCTGGGTGTTGGTAGCGAGGAGTTGAGCTATGTCTTCCGCAAATAATGTCAGACGCCTGGGGTCTGTAGATTAGGTGGAGAGTAAGGGTGGTTGTGGCAGATAGGGAGATTTTGAGTGAGATGATTTCTCCTGATGGGAAGGTTTGATTCACAGATTCTTTCAGTCTGAGGTTATCTCTGGAGATAATTGCAACTCCGCCTCTTTTGGATGCCATCTGTCTTTCCTAAGGATGGTGTAACCCTCCGGAATGGCAAGGGAGAGGGCAGGACCTGCTGCAGGGTGCAGCCAGGTTTCTGTGATTGCAATGAAGTCTAGGTTGTTACTGGAGATGAGGTCAGCGATATCCAAGGCGTGTGCTAGGAGGGATCTGACATTGATGGTGTCTATTTTTACGGTGCTTGAGGAGTTGATTTTTGTGGACTTAGATTTTAATGAGGTTTTGAGTTAAGGTATGGGTTCTATGGTTAAGGAGGAGTTACCTTTTGTTGCCTTATGTGGTTTTATGTGGGAGTATGTCAACTCAGGTGGGCTAGTTTATGTTGTAAGGACGGGAGGTGAGCTAGATCTCGTCGGAGTGTGTTGATTTCTGGTAGCTGAAGGGGTTTTGGTTCTGGAGCTTAGTAGTTTCTTTCTCTGTTCAATGGATGGGGTGGTAGTTAGGGTTTATTTTGGCATGTGGGTAGGCAAGAGGCGTTTGTTCCTATACTTCAAGGGGCAAAGGGTTTTCGGGTGTGCTGAGGTCTTGGTAGATGTGGGTAGCATGTTTTTGAGCAGGGGGGTGAAACATGCTTTGGGTAGGAAGGTGGAAGGCGGGACATCTTGTGGGTTGGGGAGCACCCATGCCATTTGCAGATGGCGTAGGTATTTGCATTTGGAGATGAGGTGGGGTTGGATGTTGAGATCTCGTGTTCAGGCTTGGGTCTCTGAGGCTCGGTTCTCCCATTCAGAAGCAGTACTGGTCATGGTGGGTGGTCTATTATCTATGTGTGCCTGGGTGGTTGTGGGCTGGTGGCAAAGGGGTCCTCCATGTATGGGGGCAGATCGAGGGTTAGACAGGCATTTAGAGTCGCCTCTAGATTCAAGTGGTGGCTAGGGCCTGCGGTACTTGTAGGGTTACATATGAAATCTCACCTAGATTTGACTTGTGGCTAGGCCCTGCAAAGCATGTAAAATCACATTTAAAATCACACATAGATTTGACTCGTGGCTAGGGCCTGCAATGCATATAAAATCACATTTAAAATCACACCTAGATTTGACTCGTGGCTAGGGCCTCCGATGCATATAAAATTACAATTAAAATCACACCTAGATTTGACTTCTGGTTTGGGTCTGCAATGCATATAAAATCACATATAGAGTCTCACCTAGATTTGACTCGTGGCCAGGGACTGCAGAGCCTGTAGAGTCACACTTGGGCAAGCTTACCTAAAACAATGGTGGTTGCAGGCAGTAGTCCATATGAGCACACACTTATGTCTGGGTCTTGAGCCATGGTTGGCGGTGGGAGTGGGTGACGCGTGAAGGAGGTTCAGGCCGTAGCTATGAGTTTGAGCTAGTTGGTGGTACTGTTGCTGCTACAATGACTTGTGCAGTAGCTAGACTTACTTTTGGTGAGTGCAGGAGGGACGGCTTGCCGGGGACTATAGGAGGGGTCACGTGGCATAAGTGCAAGGCGATGGGCTGCGGTCACAGTCTCTCGTGGCTCCTCAACACTCTGACAGGCTCAGACAGGAGCCTTAGTTGTGGGGCCTTTGTGGGTGGGGCTGACTACAGCCTGCCGGTGAATCCAGATCAGGTTAAGTGGGTGTAGGCACCCAAGTAGAAATCCAGCATACACCGCTGGTGGGTTGCTGGTCAATGGCATCGGAGGGTGGCCATTTTGGAATTAGCAGAGTCGAGTTGATTCACACAGTTACACGTTGTTTCCACAGTGATGTAAAAAATCACAAGCTTCGGGTTCTTGGTCGGATGACCGAGTTTCCAGGTGCAGATATTCAGGCAGGTGTTTCCGTGCTAGGTACAGGTCAGGGGATGATTGCACAGGACAGTGCTGAGGGTGCTGGAGGGGCCAGAAGGGCTTGCCTCATGTGTATATGGGCTGTGGTGAGGGGTTTGGATCCCACCAATCCTTAATCGTAGCTCTGATGGTGCATTACTGTGGAGTCACAAAGAGCATCACATCAAGTGTTTGCCAAGACCCTTTACCACCCATTCAGCAGCTATCACCATTGCACACTTGTAGAGGGAGTGGTGGATCAATACCCCCCCCCGTCTGGGCCAGGTCTTCTAGTAAGATATACCTGCCACGCTCCCATCCATGACTGAGAAGGCAACACTTATCCTTTCCCTGTAGCAGATCAAGTTTAATCTCAGTAAATGCGATATTGCATCACTCTGGGACTGATAGCCAGTTCCCAACAAAGCTTCCGGGAATGTCGTTCTTACCTCTAGTGCATGGAATGACCTGGAGCCTCATGGATTCTACTTTCTAACCCTCCATGAAGCTGTCATTCAGAACATTCGCTTTAATCAGCGCACCAGTCATCACATCCCCTTAGCCCCCCTCCTCCAGTTCCTCGAATTCTGGTGATATGATCGCATGCATCCATGAAGAATCCTTATCCCTCTGCGGTCCAAACCACCAGCGGGTTGCAATGCCTGTTCTCTGGCTAGAGTGTGGGGGAAGGTGACCGCCACAGGGCCCAGCTTGTTGGTAGAGGCTGCAACGGTCTAGTCAACATGAGAGTTAGCATGGTGACTATGCAACCAGACCATGCCTTGTGCAGCAGGAATTAGATCATTAACATCACAGCCTGTTAGCACACTAGCCGGGCTCACTCTTGGACTCCAGCTTCTGGACCATGCTCTACCATTCAGGTCATTTAACCTGCTTAATCCAAATTGCCACCTACCAGTGGTGGATTATCCATGATTGGTGGATGACACGACACACCCTGACATGGAGGAGCCAGCAGCCCAGAGAAAATCAGAGAGAGTGCTCATAAGCGCTCTCTCACGGTTAATGTATGCCCAATGGGTCATCCCTGGCTGTAGTGTACACCTAGATGTTTTTTGTCTAAATACAATACACATTTTTCCAGTTATGGTTCCCGGGTGGTTTTAAACATTTTATAATTATGATGGAATAATTATTGAAACAGAAATATTAAACAAATGTATTTTGCACAGAAGGAAGGAGCTAATGTGAGTTTACACTGTGTTAAAAAGTTTGCCAGATTTACACAGCAGAACTAGGATGTAGATTGAGGTCATGTGACAGAGACAGGAAATAAACTGCAATAGGGACCAATGGTAATAAAAGAAGGCTATGCAATTCTGAAAAGTTGATTGCCTGACGAAGTTTCTGCAAGGGAGACCGAATGCGTGGCAGAATTTTTACAGCCTGAGCAACATTGTATTTGATCAGTAGGTCGATGCTGGATTATGCCTGTAATTTTAATGAAATGATTTTGCTGAATACATTTAAACTTTTTGCACTTTAAGATGGAGTGCTGCAGTGTTTTTGTGGTTGCTTCAGGCCAGTGTTTAAATGACAACACCTGCCTGCCAATTCCTGAGTGTTTGTACAATGCCTGACACCTAACCAACCCTTCCCGAGAACACACTAACAGGATGGGGTGTTTTTTTTTCATTTCTTTCCCCTGCTCTCCACTTTGCCCTATTTAACACAGTGTACCATTTAGGACTTGAAGATTGCAATTTGTGGGGGAGTTGAACATCTACATGCCTTTCTGAGCAAAACTACAAATCAGGCTCAGATAACTGGGTATCTGCAGGAGGACCTATGCAAGCTGTGATGTTTTCTAAATGCTTCATTTCTTCTCTGCCTGAGGAAGTGGAGACATACCACAAAAGCTCGCAAATATGCAAAATAATGTCTTTGTTAACCTCTGGATCAAATCAACATTCTCCCTCTAAATATATATATATATATGTGTGTGTATTTTGTTTTCTTCACCGAAACAAACTTAAGTTAATAGAGAGATAATTGTGATTTTGGTGCAACATCAACAGTGCTCATGGCCAAAGGCCTCCGGCGGTGGGTCCCGGAACTAATATGGAATGACAAAAGTCTTGAAATTCAATGAAAGCCTTTAGTCAAGACGGAGTTAAGATTATCTGATTTATTACAACAAAACCCATGAAATTCAGCAGCTGTGGGAAGCTATTACATGATATCACAGCAGGTTCAACAATGAGATCAAAAGTGACATTGTGAGGGGCATCTCTGGGGGGGCCCCAAGTTAAGATGGTCGTCACTTGCCACACCTAGTGAATTTCATGGATTTTGTTGCGATACATCGGATTATCTTAACTCTGACACACACACATACACACGCACGCACGCACGCGCACACACACACACACACACACACGCACGCACGCACCCCCACCCCCCCTGTGGGAAGAGAAATTAAAGAAAACACAGACAATATACGCTGTTGAAAATAGCTGTGCATGTGTTCACTGTACCTGCCGATTCTATAACAATACGCAGTGCCACCAGCTACGGGGACACTTGGAAAGTTGTGTGTAACTAACAATGATGAGGTCACCCTCCTTGGCAGCCAGGACGGTGGACCGGACTCTTGCTAGCTGAAAAAAAAGGCAAGGACTCGAAAGAAAAATAATGTTGAGACAGTTTGAAAAAAGGCAGCAAGCAGAAGTTGCACAGGTCTGTGGGGGCTACAACCGATGCCCATGTTTTATATTCCGGTGTTGAATGCAAGCCCCTTGCTTTGCTCACGGTATCCGGACCGGTCTTGCTGCTGTGGGGAAGACTTAGCTATCTGGTTTGTGTTTTGTTTTTACCTTAGACAAATGGGCAAGAGCCCAGCCATCTCCCTCTTTTCCTTTCCTTCATGAATTTTTATTTGTTGCAGCGATATGAAGAACATTTCTGTGGGGAAATCTGCCTGCACAGTTATATCAGTGAACAGTGTGCCTATCTAGACATATATATATATATAAATGAGTTTGCAGTTGGAAACCTTTATTAAGATTACAACAAGACATGAAGAAGAAAAGCCCTTTTTGAGTAATGAACATGTCTGCAGTTCGTCAATTAATCGCATCCATTGATCGTAGAACCTCCCTTGAAACATCCAGAAATAATTGTTTTAGGACCCAAAGGTACCTTTCAGTCATCTCGTAAAAAGCAGCCATTTGCTGATAACGTTCACAGTTTAAACTTCATCATTTCACTGTTCCGAAGCGTTGGCAGGTTATTTTGCTTCCAGTGATTGAAATATGACATCTGCCCGTAGGTCATAAATCATCAATTCATTTGATTTATATCAGCAGCAATTTGCAGCGTGGTATACATCTTAAATCATCATGTATATCTTCCAGGTTTCAGCTTGCAAGGGTTTTATTAGACATATTGTTCAAGTTATAAAACAGTATACCATCCTGCTTTCTGCTTGCAAAATAACTAAGCATTTGTGTATATGTATGCCTCACTTACAGGATATCAACACTTTGCATGATATCTATCTGACAGATCAGTCAGATCTGTTTCAGACTTGGGCCTGTGGTGTCCATAGGGGTCTAGAATTGACAGTCAGGAGAACGGTGTCACCATACTAAGGAGACTGGGCCTACCTAACATCTGATGGCTCCATCCTGGGTGGCTTTGCAGTGTGGGAGTATGCTCCAATCAGTGCAGATCGATCCAGCCTGCGGGCCAGTGACTGCACAGCATCGGGAACCTGGTGAAGGTTTGACAGCAGGATGCCACTATGTTGTTCCTTCTGCGCATGTGTAGAGGGCTGCAGTCTGGCTTTGGGCATACATGATATCATGCAGAGGCGTTGCTGGGGGGGAGGGACTAAGGGGGCTATAGCCCAAGATCTTTTGGTTGTAGCCCCGGATAGAAGCTCAGTTGCTACAACCACAAGGCTAGTTAGCCCCGAGTCCCGCCAATACGGACATTAGCTTAGCCCCTGATCTTTTCCAGACCAAGCAACACCCCTATCATGCATCCTTTGCAATTTTATGTAGCGGGGCATTCTGAAGGATGTAAAGGAATCTGGGAAGGGTCATCATTTTAAAGAGTGCTGCTCTTCCCATAAGTGTCAGGGGGAGGAGTTTCAAGTGTTGGACATCGATAATGAAACGGTCTGTGATCGGTCGGAGATTGTGTTCTATATAAGTTGACAAGTCCCCGGATATCCATATTCCCAGATATCGAAAGCCCTGTCGTTCCACTCGGTACTGGCATTCCTGGGGGATTGCTTGTTCTCCACCCTTTACAGGAAAGAAAACTGATTTATCCCAGTTGATTCTGAGTCCGCTGAATTCACCAAAGCGGATGAGCAGTTGTGTTACAATAGGGGAGGACCTTGGCGGGTCTCCTAGATATACAAGGAGATCATCTGCGTAGAGAGATGTACGATCATCATATCCCTCTGGCCATCTAAACCCCGTCCAGGCAGTATTTTGACGAAGCCAAAGAGCCAGTGGTTCGATTGCAAGGGCAAATAGAAGGGGGGACAGCGGGCATCCCTGCCGTGTACCCCGACCCAGAGGGAAGGACCTGGAGGACCATCCATTTACTTTCACCTCAGCTTGGATGTTAGTATAAAGTAACTTCACCCATCCCAGAAAGGCTTCTCCGAATCCCATACGGCGCATGATCTCCCAAAGGCTGTCCCATCGAATGGAAACAAACGCCTTTTCGAAATCGATAGCCAACAGGGCCAAAGGTCCGTCTATAATCGGGGATCTCTCCAACGCCAGATGGAGACGGCGTAAATTCATCCGAGTCGATTTGCAAGGCATAAATCCACATTGGTCCGGGTGGACCAGGGTGGGTGCAACCAGTTGTAATTGGTTCGCTAGTAGCTTAGCGAGAACCTTAGCCTCCCTGTTAATCAGTGATATAGGTCTGTAGGAAGCACATTTGTGTGGAGGTTTATCAGGTTTGGGAATGACCACGATGGTCGCCTTGCAGAGATCTGGTGGGAGAGTCCCCTGTTCCCAGGCCGCAAGAAACATTCTATGCAGGGGAGCCGCTATTTTGTCTGCCCCTAGCTTTTGCCAGGTTTCAACAAGGAATCCATTCGGGCCTGGTGCCTTCCCTGATTGGAGTTGAGATAGCGCTTCTGAAATCTCAGCCTCCGATAAAGCCGAGTCCAGATGGTCCCTCTGCTACTCAGAGAGAGTCGGCACCATTACCGCATCTAAGAGGGAGGGGTTTAGCAGAGAGGTTGGGGCTCGGTACAAGTCTGCGTAAAACGCTGCGAAGGCCTCAGCAATCCCAGCGTCTGAGTGATAGCTGTTGCCCTGTGGTGTAACTATTTCCCGGACATGGCGCTGTCCTTCATCCCTTTTCTGCAGCCAGGCGAGCAATTTACCCACCTTGTCCCTTAGTTCGTACACCCTTGCTTTAGCCTGCCAATGGGCCTGCTTGGCGTCATCCATCGCTCTGTTCCGAAGGCGCTCTTGGGCGCGTTGGAGAGATCGATGAGTCTCGGGTGTGGGATCAGAGATGTACTTAGTCTCCCAGTTACTCGCTTCCCTCTCGATCTCCAGTAGTTCCTGGAGCTGGGTTTTCCGTTTATGTGTCGTCCAAAAGAGAATCTCACCCCTGAGCACTGTTTTATATGCCTCCCATAAAGTCACAGGGTTATCTACTGATTCCTCATTAATTTCGAAATATTCGTCGGATACTTCCTCTAGGCGATCTATCAGTTCTGGGAACCCTAGATAGTAGCTATTAAGTCTCCACGTTCTAGGGGGGAAGGGACCCTGCATACGTATTTCCACTAAGAGTGGTGCGTGGTCCGAGATGCCCCGAGGGAGCAATTCTGCGGACATTGCCCTGTAAAGGTCGGTGTGTGGTAGGAAGAAATAATCCAATCTCGACATAGAACCGTGGGAACCGGAGTGGAAAGAATATTCCCTAACATCCGGGTGTAACTCCCTCCATACATCTCGGAGCCCAAGTGCAGATGTAAAGTTGGCTAATCTGGTAGGGGTATCTGGGCTACGATTCCGTAGATGGGAACGGTCAATGTTATTATTCATGGTGTCATTGAAGTCTCCCCCTAGGATGAGTGCCTCAGGGTGATGATTCCCTATAAGGGTGGTAAGGTCATCCTGTCACTCCTGTCCCAGCCCAGGTGGAGAATAGATTGAGGCAATTGCCACCGTTTGCCCCCAGATCGTTCCCAAAATGAACACGTATTGGCCCCTGGGATCTTGTTCTACAGTTTGTTGAATAAATGGGATGCGTTTGTGTAAGAGAATCAGGGTGCCCCTGGAGCCCATTGTGTACCCCGCATGAAAGGCAAGGCGATAGTTGGTTCTCTGAAAGAAGACACAGTGTGATCCGGCCAGGTGGGTTTCTGTTAGGAGAGCCACATCAGGGGAATGTCTATTTAAGAATTGCATGATAAGATGCCGTTTAATTCCTGAGCCCATCCCATTCACATTCCAAGTGAGGAATTTCAGAGATTTAGTGTGTCGCATGAGTGATTTACAAGTTTGTGCGGAGGACATTTATTACGCATGATGGGGTTTTCCAGGGTATAGTGATCAGTGGAAGATGGCGGTATAACTCTTGCACGTACCAAAGGAGTGGGGGTGCATTGTGGGGTGGTACAGAGCGTCCTCAACAAAGGACAGTGGTTCGTTTGACCTATGAGCATATGACAGTCTTGAAATAACAAACAAAGTTTTGAATTTTCCCAACTCACCCCCACCCTATACTCCACCCCAACACGAAGTACCTGTCGCCCAAACATTGCTGAACCCTCAATTTAAGGTGTCAGTTCAAAAACCAGACCCTTGGATAGAGTCCAAAGAAGCAAGAAAGAGAGAAAAAGGGGGGGGAAGAGAAGAAAAAGGGGGCTTGACCAGGGGAGGGATCAGAGCTTCCCCCAGAGTTCCTCTCTTGCGCCCAATGTCAACATCTTCCGTGGTGGACAGATTATGCGTCGGGATCGGAGGCGCGGAAAGCACACGCCCACATGTCAGAGCACTGCTCCTAGGCCCCGGAGTAAGGGACAACAGTTTGTTCAGTGTCCTCCTTGTTCTGCCGCTGGCTCCAGGATCTCCTGTCCCTCCCGGTCTGGGTTTCTCCTCAGGGAGGCCCGCCTAGGTCCAGGTCGGGGTCTCCCTCTCGGTCTCCTTGGTCTTGCAGTCCAATCGCCTTCTATGTGAGCCATTGCCCATTTCCAGGCCTCTTGTGGGTCGTTAAAGTGAACAGTGGTTCCTTTATGATAAATTTTAAGTTGGGCCGGGAAGAGCAGGCCGTATTTCACATTCAGTTGAGCCAGTTGTCTCTTAAGTGGTTCAAACGATTGTCGTGCCTGTTGCACTTCTCGGGTATAGTCCGGGAAGAAGGCGATTCGGGAGCCGTTATGGGTGATCGACCCTTGCGAGCGTGACAGTTGCAGGAGGGCGTCCCTGTCCCGGTAGTTGAGCAGGCGGGCGATGATAGTACGGGGCGGAGCACCCGGGAGTGGTTTGCCCGAAGGCATCCTATGAGCCCTCTCTATTGAAAAGAACTTTGAGAAGGATTGGGCCTTGAAGATGTCCACGAGCCACTGTTCCAGGAACAGTTCCATGCATTGTCCCTCTTCCCCCTCCGGCAGGCCCAGGATGCGGACGTTGTTGCGGCGGGACCTTCCTTCTCCATCATCCATTCTTGATTCAAGGGTTTTTAAGCGGCTTTAGGCTTGGGACAGTTGACGAGTGATCCCTCCAATGTTGTCTTCCGCTTCAGAGATGCGGTGTTCCGCCTCTCCTGTTCTGGATGTCAGCTTCTGCAAATCGTGGTGCAGGAAGGAGACAACCGCCGCAATACTGTCTATTTTAGTCTCCAGGGAGGATCGGGAGTTGGCGATGGCCGCCATTACGTCATGTAAGGAGAGAGAGCCGTTCCCCGTGGGGGAGTTCGGTCCTGTTGCTGGGCCCGCCGTGGCCGGGGCAGTAGCGGCGGCAAACTGATCTATACTGCTCTGTGTGGATGGTTTCTTCTGCCTGTCTTTCCCCATATTTCCGGAAGCTGTGGGGCGCCCAGCACAATGGGTCGGATGGTTTTGTTTATGCTCGGTTGGAGTGATCGACCCTCCCAGGTGTGTGGTGTTGCAGCCCCGTAGCGAGTCAGATGGAGAGCTGTGGGTCCCCAGGGCGTCCTCCAGTAGGCTAATATGGCAACGTACTTTGAGCGCCTGGGGCTCGTTGCCCCTTATCGTGCCTTCACAGAACGTTCACAGAACGCGCGGACCTCTGGCGTTTCTAACAGTTCACCCAAGAAGTAGTGGTCCTCTAGTGGTCTCTATACGGTGTGTTATGACCTGTGTTTCGCCAGGAGCAGTTGCCAGGTGGGGCTTGCACCACAGATTATCATTAGTCCAATGCCAGCACCGTCACGAGACCCTAAGAAGGCCCTTGCCGTTACACCAGGCTCAGCCAGGCTCGGCCCTCTTCGCTGGACTGTAGGGCGCTTCCGTGCCTCACACCTCCTTCCTCGTGGGGAAGAATCACCCCTTTTCTATGTGTATTTTCTCCCCCGCAGTGGTTGGTTCGTCAGGGGGGGGTTGAGAGGGTCTAAAGGAGGAGGGGGCCCCACTCATTTGTTATGGCCTGGGGTTGTTCCCAATGCACCCTCCGGACCTCTTTTGCAAGCCGCTCTTCATGTGGTAGCGCAGGGAGGGGGAGAGGTCACGCCACGGGATCTCCTCCAGGTTCCAGCCATTCTTCAGGGGCCCGCGGCCCACAGCGTGTGCTCCTCCGCGTCCTCCGTTCCCCCTTTGAGTTGCAGAGGAACGCTTGGATCACGGCACCAATGTCCAGCGCAGGCACGCTGGGTCTGTGGAGTCTGTAAGCTGGTGTCAGCAGATGGATGTGCCAACGTGCTCCTGTGTAGATGACGGCTCCCAGCAGGGAGGGGAGGGAGCACCGGCCGATGCCGCCGTAGTTCGGTTGGGGAGCCTCGCTTACTGTTTTCCTTCACGTTCGTCGCTCCGGCTCCGGCTCTCGGGGCTGCAGTCCTCAGTATACGCGGCCAACACCGCTCTCTGGAGTCCGTTGGCGCTCGCGTTGCGCTAGGCAGCGCCGGTTCCCAGCCGGCAGATATGAGGCCGCAGCTCCCCGCTTCCCCGCCACTCCTACTGGGTGTTGCCGGAGGTCCCCGCCGGGTCCGCAGCACACCCCTCCTCAGCAGGCAGGCACGGGGGGGTTCAGTCCCTCTCCCTCGGTGCGGTCTGCCGTGTCTAGGCTGCAGCAGCTGCCCGGCCAGCTCCACTGCCACACGGTGCAGGCGTCTTCTCCCACCGCAGGTTCCTGGGCCCTCTGTCCTCTAGAGGCAATGAGTCGCGGTGGCCATCTTGGAAGCGCCTCACGCGACTTAAGCGCTGAAAGTATTTCTCAATTTACAGCCTCAAAACACAGGATTTGCAAGCTGAGACTTGCCACGGAGCCGCTACAGACATTCGCCCAGTTGTGCTTAAAATTTCGGGTCTCCGCGTCCCACCAGGCAGGATAATCTTATCAGGATGTTTTCGGCGGCAAGAGGTGCTCACGTCTTCTGAGTTTGCATGTCGGCCACGCCCCCTCCAGTTCCTATTCTTAATCTCCTGTCCAGTAGCCTACTGTCTCTTACCTGCTTTTTCTTTTCCATCGCAGCCCGGCTGTCCTTATTTTAGTTCCTAACCATTCTCAGGCCTCCTGCTCTTGCACTTACCTTCTGTGCCAACTCTTTTATTTTTAGTGCAGCTACCTCCTGACCCTCTGATACTCTTATGATCTCTTGGCAAGTCATCTGCCACTGCCACCCACACCAGCATGAAGAGAAAAACTGCAGATAAATAAATAATGAGTGAATAAAATCAAGGACGACATTTCTGAGCTGAATTAAGATTTTCCCAGCCCCTGTTGTGTCACCATTTCTACCCCTTAGAGTTTTCCTATTAGTGAGCATTTTAGATTTTCCCAATCCCATTTGGCTTTGCCATCACATGTATGATTGCGTAAACTCACCTGAGCATACACTCAATGAACTAAACTAGAAAATGCTGGCCACACAAGGTAACTGTGCGAAGGACAAAGGTACTTGTATGGTGGAATAAATCAGCCTGGACTGGTAAAAACAATGAGGTTGCTCATAAGCTGCCAGAAGTTGTAATATGCCATCATAAGTGGTAGTGGACACAAATGAAGGACTTCACATCCATGCATGGGTTTATTGTTTTGGCGGGAGACAGGATAAGTGTGCCAGAAAGCCTAGTCGTAGTTTCTCTAATGTTCCCGGGTCAGGTGACTAGTGAACTATAAAGGTAAGTGGTGTGGATGGAAGGTCAGGTTATTGCGATTAGGTCCTGAAAGGTGCAGGTTGCTGTTTTTCTTGGTTTCCAAGACAACAAATAACGTGAACAAACAATGCCTCTGTTTGTCATCACCTGAAATAGATGTGCAAGCCTAGTCTCTTCACCAAGTGTTATCACTGTTCCTACTCCATCATAGGTGACTGGAGACCAAGGAGTGGCGAGCTGGACATCTGGTATACCACTCTGCCAGGTGAGAAAACGGTGTGTGTGTGTGTGTGTGTGTGTGTGTGTGTGTGTGTGTGTGTGTGTAGCTATATATCATAGGACTGCGCCACCCCATAGTTGGGGTGCTCGCCTTAAGTTATAGGAAATCAGAAGATTCTATTGCTAATAACTTTTGACTTCCATGACGGATTTGGATGACATTTCCCAAACAAAAAGTATGTCATGAGCCCCCCCCCCTCCTAACCCCTCCTCCCCCAAGACTGATGATTTTGGGAAAGGTTTGTTAAAAAATGAAAAAGTTATTAAGAGAGCAGAAAACACTGTTTTCAGCCTACTCCTTCATTTGCCCATAGAGAAAACCTCCAAAATTGGACTAAATAACAAATTGGTCATTATGCATTGACTTAATTTCCTGGCCAGGTTTGGGGTAAATCCGTCCAGTAGTTTTTAAAATATTTGACAGTGAATGGGATGCCCCCTGCTCCCAAAAATATAGCTATATATCCCACGGTGCTTTTGGGCAGAGAAGCTTTAAAGAAATGAAAAGCCGCCATATTATTTTGGCTCGATGCGAACGATTATAGTGGTAATATCGGGGTAAAGCAAAACCAAAAAGTGCTCATGAAGGCAGGTGGAAAAAGGATGCAGTTGCATCAGGCGAGAGGTGGGGAGGGGCAAAGAGGATACAATGTGAAATTAGAGGGTAGGGGGTGGTCGGGGGAGGCAGTTACAGTTTGAATGTTTTCAGATTTTTGGGGGAATCCGGCAGCTACAATGGAAGATGCGATCGGAAAAAGAAAATGCCTCAAACGAAACAACGGATCAAAGGGGAAAAAGCAGCTGTGGGGTGTGGGGGTTCATGGAAAGAGGAGGAGGATACTTGGCGAGGACTTGAGCGGAAAAGGAAGAGTTTTTGATTTTCAAACTTTGTCGTTTTATCAAGGGAATGCCGGGGGAATACCGTGGGCACGGGTAGTTCATGAGTGTGAACATTGACATTTTTTACAACACTATTAAACATGTTTCTACTTTCATATATTATTCTTATTTTTTTGACGACTTCATCTAATTATTATATTATCTTTGAAATGCCTGAAATAGATTTAGCTGGATCAGGGACTTTGCCTGCAATTAAATATTGTAATTGCTTACTAATATATGAAATTCAAACCATTTGTATAACGTTACAAGTGTTATAAGTTGATAGGCTACAAATGAATGCTACCCACGTAAGCATATACTTGTACATGACTGTATTGTTCTTTGTCATGTTATTATTAAGTGTATTAAATTCAAATATGTATCAAAAGCGGGCAACACAAATATTCAAAATTATATAAGCCGTAATGTCATATATGATGTAATTAGTCATGTCACCAGTGATGTCACCTGTGATGTCATTATTGTTGTCTAACGCTGCACAACAGGGGGGCAAAGTAAGGTAGACTTGCTTCAAATGCAAGTGCTAAATTTCACATTTTTTGTTGCGTTACATCTGATCATTTTAACTCTCTCTTAACTAAAGTTTTTTCACAGAATATATAAATGCACATCAAGGTTGTGGCAGGTAAAGAACATGGCAGATCGCTTACTGGTTTTTATCATCTGGGTACTGCATAATCCCCTGAGAGGCTAGATTTAGGACGTTAAATTGTTTATTAATTTGAACACCATATAGTAAAACAAACAATGGGCCTCTTTACAAGTTTGCTGGTCTGGGAACTACAGTACCGGTAAGCTTGCCAGTATTGTAGTTCCCGGACCCAGTTGGACCTGGCGGGCAGAGCGGCACCCGCGAGCACAGCATGTCGGATGCACCGGCACCGTTATAAACGGTGCCGGTGCATCCGACCTCCCCATTGAGCCCTATGGGGCTCAAATGGGAATGGGGAGTAATGGATTCCTGCCCCCGGTAATAGGGACAAACAGGGTCCACCAAGGTCGGAATGGCCCTGTACTTCCCCATTGCCAGGGGCCGGAAGAAATGCAACACCGGCGGCAGCCGTGCCTGTGTGACAGGCACGGCTACCGCCAGGATTGTAATGAGGCCCTACGTTATCTAAGATGTTTTAAAACGTGCTGCAAGCTGCACATGGCAACTTCTATAAATCATACTCATTGATCAGGTGTGAGCTGTGGACAGATTTCACATCTCAATTGCTCGAAGCAAAACTATAACCTGTCAACACTTCAGAGCTGTAAAATGATGAAACCCAAACTGCAAATCTTCTCTCTGCACGACGCATCTGAGGTTCAGGGACTTGTCAGTAAAAGACTCAGAGTCTGAGCCGCACCGTCATTGGCAAGTGTCCCTTCCTCCACTCCACCCATCTAACCAGTGTACTGTACCTGGATATGTCTGGATGTATATAAGCTTGGAAGCGGGCATTGTAAGCACTTGCCACCCATCACAATAGGCGTGAGACTCCTAGGAAGGTAACTCACACTTATTGTACTTAGCTTACCCGAGATCAACTGAGTAATAATGGAGCATGGCTAGAGTAGGAAGGGGGTGAGGTGTCGTCCTTCTGCCTGTGGAGTTTGTTAATACCAGCTTCAATATGATGCTTAATTTCGGACCGGAACTGGGACCGCTGTGGGACATGGGGCTTCACCAACCATAATATGCTGCGGTGGTTGCTCTCCTTCAGATTCAGAGTGATAAAAGCATCGGCAGATCAAGTAATCCCAAGAGCCATTAGCACACTGTGCATGGGTGCCAGCCAATCAGGGAGCTCAGCACAGAGGCTCACACTACTAGTGTAAGCCCGCCATCTTCCCTCCACCCACCCTGCTCCTCCCCTCCCTCCCTGCTGCTCCCCTCCCTCCCTCATCCCACTTACCTGATTGCTGCAGTGGGGACCAGCCACTGCAGCTCCTGTCAGCTCCTGTCTCAGCGTGGCTGCCATGGAAATGGAAGAGGTGCTCCACACGGAGCCCCACCTTTCAATTCCATGATGGCCATGTTGATGTAGTATTTTCTCTCTGTGAACGGGGCGCTGCAAGGCATCCCGTTCACAGAACGAAAATACTTTTAAAAAAATTAAATAATTATCACCGGTGTAACGAACTACATGGGTGCTAGTGGAAATATGCTCCTCTGTGGTGGGCCTACCCTGCAGGTAACGGCCTACCACCCTCGTTAAAGGATCATCGCTGTGCTCAGGCCCTTAACTTGGGCAGCTGGCCATTACCTACATGGTGAACCCGCCACCTCGCAGCATATCGCCTCCATCCCTCATCTGCCAGAGTCCAAACTTTCATCATCACAAGGTCAGCCTAACAGAAAAACATTCTGAAGTTACCATAACATTAGATATAGACCTCAACCAATCACTGAGGTGTGCGACAATCTTGGACCTGATAAAATGGCAAACGGCAGCTATTTTGTTGTCAAGAAAGCTAGTTTTGTTGAAAAAACAGTGCTATTTTCTGAGCAAAATATCAACGTTATGTGGCATCTCAAGTCATTCGAGATGTTATGTATTGTTCTACTATTAAGTATCAACCCTCTTTCCTTTCTAGCAGCTGCAAATGACGCCATCATTTCTCCTGGGAGTTAGAACGCTGCGGCTGCCATCTTTGTTATTGGGAGGATCACTACGTGCTTTGCGTGCTGTGGTGCCCCAGTTTTGTGCTTTCTGCATTGCATCATTTGAGTATTACTTTACTCAGCTTCCTAAATGGCAGCCTCCCCTTGTAAGGTAGGTGGACACCTGCCTGCTGATACTAGATATTTGCCCATTAAAACAAATAAATGTCCATCTTACTCACTTTCCTATGACCATGGCACCCCCAGTGGAAAACACAGGTAACAACTATAGGTGTTGGTGAAATTACCGCTGGCAAAGCAAAATTTGTAATATTAATCTCCAAATTGTCTTGATTTGTGGAGCAGATTTTTTCACCCAATTCACCACTTTTGGGTGAAATTCGTTTTTTGGGCATTTTTGCCTGAAATTTCACACAATTAGGGGAACAAAACATTTCATTGCCCTCTATTTGGCCGAAATTTCAGGCAAAAAAACACACACTTGGAAGAAATTGAGTGAAGCAGGTGGATTTGGCCCCGAATTCACAAATTTCGCCACAGAGCAAATTCCACACGTTTCATCCACCCTCTAGTAATGATATGTTACGGGCAGGATTCCCACCTGAGGGAACTTACATTTGAATGCATATGTCTGTGCTTTGGGGGACTCGCTAGTAATTTAATTTGAATTGTTTTTGCGACTGAGCAGGCTCATGTGCCATACTGTTGAGGGCCCAAAGGTTTCTTTTGAATTTTAAGTCTGTGGCTATGTACAGTCGCTGGAGGTCATTACAACCTTGGTGCTAAGTGCACCAACTTTACCACCATGGTGTAAACTCTGTTTACACCATGGTGGATGGCGGATTTACCGCCCCATTCCAAGGTGAGTGGGGCGGTTAATCCCCATTTCCCATTTTCCCTTCCCCATTCCCATTTTTGCCCCATAGGGCATAATGGGAGTGGGGAAGGCGCTAATTACTCCGCCGTAAATTATGACGGCGTAATTAGCACCATGGCGGGTTAGCGCCATGGATTTTAACGCCTGCTAAAAGCAGGCGTTAAAATCAGAATCAGGCGTTAAGGGTTAACGGTGGCGTTAACCCTTAACGCCTGAGTTGTAATGAGGGCCGCTGTACGCTAGTCACGCAGTACACGGCAAAATTGCGTTTTGTTTTCAGCCCCAATCATTTTTGGAGTAGGATTTCTTAAAAAGAGGAGGTGGCGACGTGTCAAGCTGAAACCAGCTACTAAGTATGTTGGAAGCTTTTTTTGTTGGAAGTTTTTTTTTTTAAGGGGGTTGGGACAATGGCGATCTACTGTGCCAGGAGTGAAGGGAATCTTAATACAGCACATTGGCAAGCACATATGCCAAGCTGTCTAGCGCGCGCGCTCTCTCGCTGTGGTAATTTATTATCATCAATTCACACTGTCAATTCAGATCTTGCCTTTAATTTCTTACTTTCTCAACATCTGTCTGCGTTCATGCTGTTACCAGAGCGTCACTTCCCAAACTGCCAAATAAAGGGTACTACAGTCCGGAACTTTGGGGGCGCTGGCAGGGCCGGGTGTTATTACCTCATTGCATGAAAGATTGTGACTGAGGTCAAAAAAGGGAATCCAAAGTGCACTGCCTTCCTTCTGGTATATGATATGATATGATAGGTTATTTATAATGCGCGTAATACCCAAGGGTTTTCTAAGCACGGACCTGGGGATCGAACCTGTGGTGCTCCGTGTCGTCTTGCTTCCAAGGCGAGCACGGCTCAATGATACAGGGTAGGGTTGAGGAAGCATAGCTACAGTAGCAACTATACTCTTGGGCGATCTAAAGGGACATTGCTTAGCGAGGCGTTAATTGAACGTCCTAGCCTCTTGCCCCAAACCGTTGGTGGTAATTGAACAATAAACGCCAAATTACTGCCAAACTTGATTACTGTTACCACCACTTGGTTCTGCGGATTTACCATGGGATTTCAAGTGGAAGTAGGGCGGTGCTAATCCCCATTTTTTGGAGTCCATGGGGATTTCAGTGGAATTACCGTCGGCTGTAATTCAGCAGATTTTTGTCAGTAACGTGGAGGATTTACCGCCATCTTTTCGCTGGCGGTAAAGCCTCTACCTTATCACCACTTAATGTAATGTGGCGATAATGGAATTACTGCTGTATAACTGCCATTTTTACCTGCACCGCTGCACTTGTAATGAGGTGCAATGTCAGTTCTCCAGCCAAGGCCTACTCCGCCCCAACCCCTGCTACACCCATCCCCCGCCACACCCTCCTCATGAAATTAAACATAAGCAACCAAATCCGTACATTTTTGAAAACAGTGGCATGAATCATTTATCTAACCACAAATTGGGATTTAAATCGTCCTTGATGAAATCATCTTTTTTAAAATGCTCCCATATGGCTAAGAAATGACAGGAGGATCCTTGGATATGTAGATGATTTTCTTACTGAAGCTGTTTTTTTGGCGTCGATGCAGGAGACGCCGCTGGAAAACGGCACAAGACCTGTTGAAAAACAGAAGATAGTATTAGCCTTTAGCCCCTGACTCCTTGGAGGCAGGACACCAGTCCCAGGGAAGGAGAGAGAGAGAGCGCGAGAGAGAGAGAGAGAGAGAGAGAGGGTCAGAGGCCGGAAGTATACAATGAGAAATGAGTCACAGAGGAGATGGAACAGGCAGCCAGGAGCGGGGAGTGGAGAATGAAGGGCACAGACAGGAACAAAAGTGCACAGAGTGTGCTTTGATCCCCGGGAGTAGGGTGACATGTGGGGCGAGGGTTACAGACACCATCGGTGGGACTGGAAGGAGGGACACAGGCAGCAGGGCTACAGGGCACTGCCATCAGTGCCCGAGGGCTTCTGCTGTGCCACATCTAATCAACCAACATTATGAAATGGCACTGTGCTGGCCTCAAAAGGACAAGCCTTTGAAGGGGACACGAAAAGTAAGAGGGTTCAGCGGTCCATAGGCCATGGTCTTGTGCGAAAATCAAAAACACTGGTCCGAAGTATCGATCAAAATGGAGCTCATTTTACCTGCTGCTGTACAATGAATCCCAATGGTGTCAGTGCTGGGCTGCCTGGGCCAGTATCCCACACTGCCCCAGGCCTCTGAGCAATAGTTGTAGCAACCATTAATGGTCAAGAAAAGGTTAGTTATGAGGCACTGGAAGAGCCCAGAAACGCCTAAGGTTGACTTGGAACAAGAGATGGCGCCACTGTGGTCTGTTGGATTATATGATCTGACGTTATCCATCGTTAATGACTCTGCCATTTGACTGGGATACAATGTTGCATTTTGAGTGACATTGTGTTGAACAAGTGACCTTTACGGGGGACTATGTCCAGTCTGATATAGTGGATGAGCTTGACTACCTGAAAGATGAGAGAAACACGTTATATCATTCAAAGACAGTAGGAAAAGAATGGGGCAGCATAAGGATAAGAACTGAATTTCAAAGGATTGTAGGGGGAAAAAAAGGTTTTACGAGGTGAGGAGAGGAAGGGTGGTGAGAGGTTAGGTAGTCTAAGCCTTGCAAGTCAACCATATAAAGTTGCTTTTGTCAAAGCAAAAGATGAAGCTGATCGGCCTCTCTGGAAAGAGCTAGCGACAGTGGCATTCTACAACGATTCTCACATTTTTTGGCCCGTCGTGAAGTCTACGTTGACCGATCTAACAAATATAGCCATATGATTGCTTCAGTCTCCGAGGGCGAATGGATAACCTTGCCCCAATCTGGTATAAAGAGAGTGCTCAGTGCCATCCTGCTGCCCACCGTGGATCTGTTTGCTGACAATATTAGGTCACAGTCTGCAATGAAAGTCCCAGGGCCAGATTGGACTCCAGTGGATTTATTTAAGGAACATTTAGAGATTGGGGCCCCTTTAATAGCTAACTCATATAGCACTATGTCTAGTACAAGGACATTGCCTGTAATGTGGTCAAAGGGAATTATATGCCTCACATTTACGAAGGGTAATGGGAGCTTGTGGGCCTGCTCTATCAAGGTGATGGCAAAAGTGCTTCCAATGCATGCAGAAGGGTGTTGCATGATCAAACCGAACCTTTTGGATGTGCAATTTGGGTGCTGTCGTCTGCGCTCTTGTGCCTCCCCACACGTCCAGAAGTCCTGGGCGTTTAGCTCTGAGATACAAGAACCAGGAAGAGCTTCCTGTTTCCTGACCATGCTGCATGCTGCACGGGTGCCAGAAGGCCTTCATGGTAGGTGTTGTGAGGACCGATAAGCAGAGTCCAGACCGGTGTTAAAGGTCAGAAAACAAAGTATGAATGTTGTGTGTATGCATGTATCCCTGGGTTTATGTCTGTAAATCCATTTGTGAATGAGAACGTGTATGGTCTATGTCTGGGTGCTAAAGCAAATTAAAAAGTGTATGTTTTTTGGGTGTGTGGGTGAATGAGGAGTGAATGCTGTATGTATGCATGTGTGAATGAGTCAGGAATTCTGTAGGAATGTGTGTGGGCCTGAGGCTGCTCATTCGGGGTGGGGTGGGGCTTATTTGTCAGCCAATCTGTCCAAATGTTCCTAATGTGGCTTGGAACAGTTTACTGGACATCAATGGTAAAATAAACATGATACGTGTTATTATGTGGCTTGACTGGCCTACTTTAGTGCAACCAGTCTGGCTATACTTAACTACTGTGGCATGGCATTTTATACTGGGCCTCAATGGCAACAAAAACATAAGTGTTATTATGTGGCTAGACTGGCCTACATTGGTGCAGTTAGTCTAGATATATTTTCCTACTGCAGCATTGCATTTATTACTGCCATCAAGCATAAAGCCAGCATTATGAGTGTTTTTACATGGCAAGATTGGCCTACTTTGGCAAAGCATGTGTGGCCATGTTGTGTTACTGTGGCATGAAGGGTAAATCTAATGTTATGAGCATTCTTATGTTGCCATACTGCTCTACGTTGGTGCAGCCAGTCTGAACATGTTTTCTGATTGTGGTGTAGCATTTTTACTGATAAAGCCAGCAGGAGTATGTTCTGTGGTGATACTGGAATAATTGGCCGAAAGCTAGCGTGGACATGTTTTCTTATAGTATCATTACTGGCATTATTCATAAGCAAACATGAGTATGTTCTTATATGGGAATACTGATGAAACCAGCATGGATATGTATGCGCACAATTAGCATGAACAAGTGTTAATTCTGGCATATATTGTGTGAAAAAACACTATGAAAATGCATTGGGAAATTATCCTTTACACTGTTGCATCTATTGGATTTCTGCATGTGTTACCCAATAAAGTCGATTGTAAACTGTGTGGCATTTCACCTATTTTTCCGCAGAAAGTGTGTTGTAAAAGTCAACATTTAAAATAATTTCTGTGGGGGGGGACTCCCCCCAAGCCTGCCAGACCCCTCTTGGTTTGGGTTCCATTGATACATTCGGTCGCTGCCACTGTATACTTGTATGATAAAGCACACAGACACCAAGGAAGGAGAGATGAAGTACAGGGAAGGAGGAACAGAGCCTGTGGGAAGGGTGGAAGGAAGTGACCAGAAGAGCATCACTAAGGAGGGGGCAAAGGGCAACACCGAGATTGGGACAGGGGTACAGAGACTGGGAATGGGCAGGGGAGAGGGCGTACAGAAACAGATCAGGGAAGGGTGGTCAGCGATGGGTCATGCCTTTTATATAGACTTAATTTGGTGATGACAGGTGACTTGCCACATGGGTAGATGACTGGTGTGCAGGTGCTGGGGGCGTTTGTAATGAAGTATGAGGCATCAGGTTGATATACCTCAAAGGGCAATGGCAAGTGATATACAGGGTCTTGTTGCATCACATGAATGTTGGACACTGACAGATCCCCAAAAGGAAAAATAAATGTGAGAGGCGCGCATAGCACATTTGTGATTCATACTTTGGGTAGATTTAGCACATTGCTTATCTCACATGGAAGATTAAGATCACTGATCTGTAAATTACTCTAGGAGGGAATTAACGATGTTGTCTATGTATAAAGAAAGCTTATAAAAACAAAAATCAATGTTTCTTGGAAATTGTCTCTAAGGTGTAGAATTATCCCCATCCATGTGGCAAATTATTACCTTCGAAACAGAAATAAAAACTAAAAATGTGCTTGTTTCCCACCTATAAAATTAGGTCCTGGGTCAGGAGAAACCCAATCAATGGAATGAAAATGTTTTTCTTTAACAAAATTATAAGGGTTTATGACGGGGAGGAGCCAGGACCTTAAATGTATCTGAAGTGACCCACTGGAGTCATATACTGTTGTGCTAGCAGAGTTGGATGTTGGTAGGGTGTTTTTTTGTTCACAATATTATATTATGGCCATTTCACAGCATGTTCAAACCTTATTATATCCTATTAAGCATGGGAAACAGTGGTGCATTTAACAAGATCTTTGGCCTAGTTAATTCAACAAAAGTGTATACTAAAGAAGGAAACAATACAGTGCCAGATGCCTTAAATAACACAAGTCTGTGCGAGTAGGAAAAACACACCAGTGCCTCAGAGAAAGTGCTGTCTTATATTTTCTCTTAGTGTGCAGCTATGGAATGTTTGTGAGCACACTTTTTTTTCAGGTGTCCTTGCACCTGATGGAAGAGGGTGTTTGGGTAGAGGTTTTAGGGAAAGAGGTTCACACTACGTAAATTGTACTAGCCCATGGTGCTGCTGGGTTAGATGCGATGTTGCAACTAAATATGTGTTCATTGTAGTTAGAAGAATTGAAATGAGTGTTACTTTGTGTTTTAGTTTGATACATTTTAGAGTTAAAGTATGCAGCAATTTGAGTAGCAGTAGCATGGATACAATGTATTGTGCAATATACATTTTTAGCACTGAGAAGTATGTATTGAGGAGCTTTATGTATGCGACGGGGGTTGATTAAAGGGGACATTAACATTTGGGAATTCGACAATGGTTTAGCTTGCAGACATTTTTTTTAAAAATGTTTATTTATTTATTGTATCATGCAGTTAAATAAATAAATTTTGACACATTGCATCATAGTCAAATAATAAACACAAACCTGCCAAGAAGAACAATATCTCACAGGCACCGTAGCATCAAACATCAAAAGGAATAAAATATCAGCAGAATCCGTTTCCCAACATTTTAATAATGCAATGTATATCCCTCCACAATTTGGTAAGAAAAATAATGAGTCTCTCATGGGTGCCGGACATGAAAAGGCCCCGTATCGCAACAGGGGGAAGCAGGGATTCCATCCCTGATGCCATGAGGGCCTTTCTACGTAGCTCGACAAATGCATTGCAGTTTGACAAAAGATGTTGTACTGTCTCCACCTCATCATTACAACCGAACCGACCGCATCTGTCCCCCCTGGGGATTATGGACCAACGACCAACAATTTCAAGTGAGTTCACTGCATTAAATTTGAGGCGAAAGTAGTCCCACACAATGGAATTCCCCAGGAACTTGCAGATGGAAGGAGTAATCCACTGTCTTTCAAGAATATACAGGAAGAAACCATCAGCCATAGATTTAGCAGCCAGGGTGCCAATCATTTGCTCACGTTTAAATGAGACTAGTTTCCGCCTCATAACATTCTTGAATTAATTTGCACCTAGCATCAATAAGCCCTCCCGAACACTTCCAGCTCACTGATCAACCAAACTCAACATCTTTCCCAAAACTGAAGACTTCATGTAAACAGTCCTAGTGGCCATGGAATTAAACAAAATCCCCTTCAGGGTGTAACTCTCAGCATGTGCTAGTCTCCAATAAAGCATCAAGCTGCTCAATATGATGCGCTCATGAATCATAGTGAGATCAAATTCCAAGGTGATCATCTCTGCCGGGAAAAAAGGTGGTAATCTTAAGAGACGCCTTAGGAGCTTGATCTCGATCTTAGTAATGTCCCCCAGTGGCCCAGACCTCTGCTACATAGCTGAGGATAGGCACGACTTTTGCATTGAATCGTTTAAGTAAGGTCTCTACCGAGTAGCCTCGACACTGCAATGCAAAAGAGCATATTGCGCAACAATTTGAGCGCACCTTTAGACCGTTCAGTTGAGACATACCTCTTGGACCTGCTTCAAGGATAATGCCCAGATAGACATACTGGCTCACTTCCCCAATTGCAACACCCCTCAGGTTCCAACCCACTCTGGCTACGTGTCTATGACAGTTTCAAAATCCATGATCTCGGTTTTATCGATATTCAACTCCAGGGAGTTCAGAGCCGAGTAGGAGCAAAGGTTGTCCAAGGAGGTTTGAAGGCCACTTGGCGTCAGTTTCAAAATGATAATGTCATCTGCATCGCCCATCCATAGTACGACCATGTCACCCAGCTTTGGAGGAAGGCACCTTGGATCCGCCAAAGCTAATCCCATGTCAGAGAGGTATAGGTTAAAGAGGATCAGAGCCAGGAGGCAACCGTGCTTCAAACCTACCGCTGTTGAAATACAGGCTGAGGTTCCCCATCTCCCTTCAACCTTATTTTGACACAGGTCTCAGCATGCAGAAGCATAATCATCTTCCATAGGCCTGAGGGGATACCCCAACCATCTAGCTTCCACCACAACCTGGCATGGTCGACTGTGTTTAAGGCAGCACTATAATCCACACACGCAGCGTATATTGTTCACTTGCGGATCATCCGTGCCTGTTCTACAATAGTCAGAGGGCCAGTATGTTAACAGATGTTGAACAGCCCTTTCTGAAACCAATCCGGTTCCAGGGCATTATGTTATTATTCTCTGCCCAGGAGGTCAGCTCATCCAACAAGATGCGCACGAAGACCTTGGACTAAATAAATGTCCAACATGGCCAACAGGCGGTATTTGCGCAGATCAGTTTGTGCACCCTTCTTATACAAAGGAAACAAGGTGCTATCCAGCCAGGAGAAGGGGAGGACCTGGGTAATAGAAATACAGCGATATAGATGGTGGCAGACCCTTGCCCAAAGGTGGATGTCTGCCTTAATGATTAGATTGGAAAGCCCATCCGGCCCTGGAGCTCGGGAGGGCCTACTGGCGTCAATTAGTCTGGCAAACTCCTGCAAGATTTTCTCAAAGAGCCAATCCCCTATTCTCCTGGGGACAACCGGCCTTCTCAATTCTGGGTGACCCAAGGTGGAACTGATATAAACAATCCAATCGGACTCAGGTACACCGTTAAGGTCTAGCTTGAGAGAACCTTGGCCATTCACAATCTGCCCGAATTTGTTCGCATCACTGTTGGTAACAGTCGGCACCAGATAACGCCACATTTGGCATTCTTTCTGGTATTTGTGGGATCTAAGCCACTTTGAATAGGAGATCTTAATCTTCCTCCTTCCTGCCACAGGATCCGTCGGTGCCTTAGACAATATCTGCAACCCTTTGCAAATTGATCTTTATTTGTCTCGTATAATTTTGTCAGGAATGTCTGTGTGACTGAGAAATACCAACGGCCCTCTGATTGTTCCCCTTCTTGTCCATTGGGACACTTGTCAAAACCTGGGCAGTAAGGCCCTGAAATTGTTTGATTGCAGCCAGACCCATAGCTACGTCTGCCCCTTGATTACAGACAAAAAAGGCCTGAAAAACCCTGCATGCTGTTGCCAACGCAGCCTCAATTTGGGTGGGATTCCAAGTCACTCTAGTCATAGCTTTATTAATACTTACAGATCCTGTGTTGTGATCTTTATAACTGTGAGACGCCAAGTCCAAACATAAAATACCAGGAAAGTGATCACTATCGGCTGAATACCCATATCAATAACAACAGCAGCATCATTGGCCACAAAAGCGTAGTCAATGATGCTGGAGCGGGAACACTGCATGAACGGAGGTGGGCAGTCCGAAGGACTCGCCCCATTCACCATGACGTATCCCTGTGAGTAGAGGAGCGTTACCCAACTCAAGCCCCTAGAGCAACTATGGTCAAGTCTGGACTCACATCTAGGACAACTGGCATTTATTATGAATCCTAGAATTGAAATGCCCAACCATAATGGTGGTTATAGCGTTGGTCTCGGAATCAAGACACCCCACTAGATCTTTCATTAGGCCTCAATGTGGTGCAGCATACGGACGGCCATATGTATTGATAAGCAGAATGTCCTGTGCCCCCGACGAATTAAACCCAGTCTGCCATTTGGGATATTGGGTGAATCATAACGAATCTCAGTAAACCCAGAGGTTTTCTAGCCCCCAAAATTAGGCCCCCCTTTGGTCTACCTAGGGTCCCCTTCACTGCTAACTTGTGCAATATTGACCACCCATCAAGTACCAGAGGGTCAATCATCCAGGTTTCCGGCAACGCTAAGACACTAAAGCAGTCCACCTTCCCAAACAACCCCTGATCCTCAAACAGGTGCCTGTTCCCCATAGTGTTCCAGCTGATAAGGTACCAGGGGTGGTTTGGGATGCCTCAGATTTCTCTGCCGCACTATCCCTGCAAGCCACTCCCAGTGAGTGTCTTCGTCTCTGGTTCCAATTGCTGCCACCCCCATATTCATGTTGGCGATCCCACGACCCAGTGGGATATTCATAGGATCATTGGGAAGCTTTGATGAAACAGCTGCGGCATTCATTGGGAGGAAAGCAACTGTTTCATTGGTATGTTTTCTGGTTACGGGTTTGGGACCGACCACCAAGGCACCCCTGTGCGTTAGCAATTGAAGAATATTACTAATGCATGGGTGTGCATTCATAGCCGGCCTTAAAGAACAGCTGTGAGTGACGACAACATAATCATTGAGTCCATTGATAGATATATACGAAGGAAGAAACATACTGCGCACGCTCACATTGAAGTACAGCGCTGATTTCATTGCTACAAATTGAACGGAGCAGAATAATTGAATGGAAGAGCTCCAAAATTTGAGCACGAGTCAAATAATCGGATTGATCTCTCTGGATGAGACTCTGAATTAGCATTGCCCTTTCAGTGGAACCTGTGGAGGAACTCCCATCACATTGCACCGCTTCCAGCCTGGCAGATGTCCCCGTCACCCCCTCCACAGGTGAACACACAGGGCCAACCATGGAGCTCATGGAATTATTCGAGAGAGATGTTCATTTAGGGTCAGCAAACAGATGTTTTAGGTTGTACACAGAGTAAAATCCTTCCCCAAACATTTACTCGGTTCCCTCCCCCCATCCTTCGAGGTATTTAAAGTCCTTCCCCCTTTCTTGGTGCCCTTGGTAAGTGGAATAGGCAGAAGCTTATGAGCTGCCTTGCCAACAGGGGTAGACACCACAGAGGGGTCACACCCATGCAATTTAGCGTCGAGATACAAAAGTGAACAGCATGGTTATTCCTACCCATATGTTTTGCAGGGCATGGAATATAGTCCACATTGGTCAAGGCAGCATTATCCATAGAAGGCATGTGAGACTTACTAGCCAACCTGCCAATAATACAACTCATGTCCTGCATGTTTCCCAGCTAAGGAATACTAGATCTTTTGTTAGTGTATTTCCTTGCTTGACAAACAACATTCCTTTTATTTGAGCAGGGTCTTGGTTGGCTTTGGTATTTCTTGCAGCATCAGTAGACTCCCTGGGGCACCACAGGTGGAAATATGGCTGCAACAGCCTGGTTAGGAGACCCAGGTTCAGCAATTGAAGTTGTGGTCGGATTTACACGGTCATGCTGCTCACAGAAATCTTTTACAAGGGCACTAAGTGCTGAGAAAATATGATCCAATAATTTGAGGGCAGCAGCGTGGGCAGACATTGCAATATCATGAGACTCGAGATGGGACAAAGTTGAGTCTGGCCGTGCAAGAAGGGTAGACAGCAGATTTTGCAAGGAGATGAACATTGACGCTGAATCACAACTGCTCCTACTGCCTCTACTAATTCGTCAGGGAGTAGATTAGTGTGAGGGTTAATACGTGGATCGTGTAGATGTGTATCCTCCTGGACACCAGCAGACTCAGTGGATTCAGTAGAGTTATTCGTAGTGTCATCTGGTGGAAAAGACAGATTTAAATCCAAAAGGGTGGTAGAGGGATGGACAACCGCCGAGTCCACCACCTTGCTGTGCATGCATACATCCAGAATAGTATTCGTAGTAGTAACAGGGGTAGCAGATGCACTAGGACCACCCAGAGGAACAGAGGATAGTGCTGTTAGGGTAGTAGTCACTGCTTTTCAGAAGGGATTTTAGGCAAGTTGAAGGTTTGGCTGTTTTTTTCCTTTTGTTACCTCCAACGCGGTAGATCTTTCATGGCCTGGAATTGGTTAGGCACTCAGGCGGCTGGGGTGGAAGGACAAGCTCCGTGACAGGAGCCAACGCACTTATAAATACGCCAGTAGAAGTGCTATCAGTGGGTACATCCAGACAGAATGGAGGACCCGGCACACTGCGCTTGAACCCACCTGCTGATGTAGTCCCAGTCCCAGTTGTAACTCCAGTAGAGACTCCATAGGCTACTCCTTTCGTAGCATCTACAATTAAAAGCCCAGAACCCCCTAGATCGTGCTGAAGATCTTCAGAGCATGGCCGGGTGACGGCGACTGGGGGAAGATTGAGAAAAGAAGCACCAACAGCCACAGCTGCAGTGGTGCTACGTGTCCCCATAGTAATGGCGTGTGATCAGCAGAAAGCGAATATCTACCCAAATCTGCTTTGCCACCCACACACATGCCCACATAGCTGGGTACCAATAGCAAAAGGGAGCAATACCAGGTGGCCGTTTCAGTAAAGTGCTGTATCAAGAGATTAAGCAGGTTATACAAAAGCGGCACAAGAACAGTAGGCAGGCAGGCAGTAGACAGCCAGAAAAACTCACTGTGTCCTGGTCTGCGTGAACACAGAGTCAATGGGAGGTTCAACAAAGGCTTATTACAGATCAAGGAGTCCAGTGCATGGAGAGCGACATGCTACATGCCAAACACAGGAAACACACTCTCATCCACACTCTGTGACATGCAGAGTGTGCAGCTATGGATAAGAGAGTTTCTCAAAGTCAGCTGTTGATGAAAATGGTAGAAGGACTGCCCAATTAGCAAGGCAGCAGCTGCAAACACACTTTCCTCCACACTCCGTGACACATTTAGGGCATTGGGAAATATGGGGTTCATCATTGTGGGTACATGGAGACATCGCAGAATGCAGGTTGTACCTACTTGGAGTCTTAATTGGTTGCAGAGACCTGGATTTGCAGAGATGGTTTTTTACCTGGTTTGGAGAGCTGGATGGCAGAGGTCATGAAAGGGGATATTAAGCGAACTGCATATGGGCCATTGTCATAACATTGCAAAGTGCTGAAGGCAAGAATGGAATCGAAAGCCATTTGTTAAATTTGTATGGTTGCTTTACGTTCTTAGATACAAAGAGTAATTTCCCTGGGAGCATGAAGTCTTGTTTTTGATTAACAGAAAGGTGTGGTTACATGGGTGGTTAAATTGAGAGCTGATGGCTTATGAGCTTTCAGGGAAATGAGCAGAATGGATGCTGAAGGCGCTGTGATTTGAAGTGGCAGTCACAATTAGCTTTACATGAAAGAATGCAAGGAAAATAATATGGGCTGCCGGAGCATCTCTGAGGATAAGGATTTTACTGATGCTTCAAAGGATTACTTATTTTTTTCTCTCCCTTCCCTTACCTTGAAGTATTTATGGAAAACCTTGCACAATCAACATCTGGGTTAATTGGTTTCTGTCAGATGGTCTGAATAATATGAGCTATACCTGAATGATAAATGTAATATATGGAGTACGTCATAACTGAATATGAAAGAAGATCACACGTCAAAGGGGTTGTACTTTGTCAATGTATCCAACGGCGTATTAGAGCTAGGGGGATTAAATTACTTTGTATTTGAATTAGCCAACGGGGGTTTGAGGGATGACTCTGTAAAAACATAATTGTGATTATGTAAATTGGCTAACTGTGTATATAACAAGAAACTTTGTTGTCATTTAAAGAGAATCAGGTTCATTTTCAGCTCCAAGGAACTGACTAGCCCCTCCCTGTCGCTAGCATGGAATAAACTTGCTTTCATGACAAAGTGAATTCCTTTCTTCCTGGAAGCCGTTCTTTCGCATCGGAATCTTTGAGTCATTTTCTTACATGGGTAGCCAAAAATACGAGTGAGCATAGCAAGCACTCTTTCAGATATTTGAGACAATTGGACAAAGTATTGCATTTGAAAGTGATTCTTTCTAACTATATTGTATAACGAGCTATTGATGTGAGGGACTTATTAAAGGGTGCTCATGCAACAATTCAATACTTTGAAATGTGGTCCACAAGCTAGGAACAGTATATCTATTAAAACAGATGCTTTGTCAGATTGAGTCAATGTTTGTGCAGAAAAATTATACTTTTGTGGTATATAGCTGTACTCTACGATCAATTGGGATTGGCTAGGGCATCCATCCCTGTGAGTTTGTTTCAGAATATGAAAAGTTTTTTTGAAGTGTTTGGTAATGATATGAGGTAGGTAACAAAGTTTTGCTTTCTGGCTGCAACAATTCTTTTTTCGTACTGGGCTAGTTTTGCTTTAAAGGGACTTTGTTGAGTGGAATGAGAACAACTGGGTCTGACATTTCCTCTACAGTTTGTGAAGGGTTTTTTTGTTGTTGCCTAAAGCAGCTCAGTAATGAGTCTTTTTTGGGATGGAAACTTGAATGTATTGATTTTAAATGTATAGAGTGGGGGGTTGCATCCAACAGAGTAGTGAGGTAGATCCTACTGACTGTTGTGTAATTCTTATTTTTGTGTAGAGTGAGGTCTTATCGATTCAGTTGTGACTTGCAACCATTGTCTTCGGTCAATTGGGTGTGTGCCTCGATTGTCGATGCTAGGTTTCCTAGGTAGCAAGATGTTAAGGTACAGGCTGGCAGGAAGATGTGGTATCTGGTTTATAGTCATAATGTAGAAAAGAAAATATCGACTTACAAAAATGTAGAAAATAAAACGTAGAAAACAATAATGTCGAAAACCTATACATATAATGAAAAGAGTCAATTTTTAGAAAAAAAAATGTCAAAAAAAAATGTCAATTAGCACTATCAATAAATAAATAAACAAGAAGAGTATCATTTACTAGGGGGGGGGCAACCCCCCTCACCCAACACCCCCCTGCCACCCCCACCACCCTCTCACCCCCCATACTCAACACATTTTAATTATATATATATATATATATTTTTTTTCGAAATAATTCTAAAAAATGTAGAAAAAATTCGACATTGTTTTTCGACATTATTGTTTTCTAAAAAAAAAATTCGACATTTTGACTTTCTACATTATTGCATTCTACATTATGACTGACCACCGTGGTATCTAGTCATTCATTATAGGTGTTACGCGTGCATGGACTGCTGAGGGAACGCAAGGATGCCATGCACACAGTGCGATGAAGCAGCTAAGATGGGTCAAGGCTAGATGATGGAAGGTTGTTTTAGAGAAGTTGGTTGGGGGAGTTAAGAAAGGCAGTGTGGATTGGTGCCCTGTTGCACCTGGCTCTTTACTACTGATTGGTTACTTGCCTGAACTATTTACATGAACAATGTTAGAGGGCAGTGGGCAGGTTTTCTATAAGCGCAAAACAGCTCTATGCTCTGAGAAATTCTAGGTAGAATGGCGAGAGACTTAAAAAATGAGGGGAGTGTATTACTCCTGCATGTGCACAGAGAGTACTGAAAGTGTGACAAGGGTTTTAATTTTGTATGTGCAGAGATGTCCGGTGGATGAAGGCTGAGGATAAGTGTTGGCAGCCACTCAAATCTTTCATATGTGCCAGTTTAGTGCTAAGAAGTAGAGAGACACTGTTAAGTCTGGACATTTAAACACACAGGCATGAAGCAGGGGGGAACAAAGCATCATGAGTGCTGTTGCATGCTAATGCAGCTGCATGCCAGAAGAAACACATACATCTATTCAAAAATGGTCACTCTTTACAGATAAATACCCATAGATTGTACAATAGAGTATTAGTATTGGCAAGTTACATGCTTGGTAATTTAGGCAGTACAATATACTCATCTTTGAAGACAATACATTACATTTCGTGCGCTGAACCTTTGTAAAAGAGCAAGGATGTCTAAATACATTGCCTTGCAACATGTAAGCGCCCTACCAGAGTGTGAATGGGGGATGTTAACTGCTAGCTCCTAACATTGGCTGAGTACAGTCCTTTTCTCTGGCCTCAACTGGTGTGAGGCTCAGAACAATACAATCTCACATATTTCCTCTCTCTGCTTGGTCTAACATTTATCCTATGTCTAAGTGCTAAAAAAAAGCCTGACTGAACCAGGATGACCACACCCTTGGCCGAGTAACCAGAACCCATCAGACTCAGATTTTGTGAGAAATTCAACCATCCGCACGGTGGGTGCGCACTCGCCTCAGCTTTTTTGAAATGTTAAATTACATTACATTACATCATTTATATTGCGCGCTGTGGACCCTGAGGCATTAAGGTGCAGACGTTTGGGACTGAAACATATAACATCAACAGGCAAGCTGTATGTATAATATTATATTATACATAGTGCTCACTACGAGAGAGGAGTGGATATATGCGTACTAGAAAGTAAACTACGGATTTATTCAAACAAGAACGTTTTTAAATCTTTCTTGAAGACGGCTAAAGACTGAAGGAGTCTTAAGGAGGTCAGTAACTGATTCCACAGTTTGGAGGCCACTAGATGACAGGCTCCCTTTTTTGCTTTTGAGGTTCTACTCCTAGGAATAACCACCTGATTCTGTCCACCGGATCTCAAATATATACCATTGAATTTGTCTGAGATATATTCCTGCAAATAACTCGCCATTAATCCTTGTCTATATTTAAAGGTCATAACTAAGACCATGAACTTGAAGCGTGCTTTCATGGGAAGCCAGTGGAGCGACCTCCTAGCTTCTGTCACGTGCTCTCTACGTTTCAGTCCCAACACCACTCTTGCCACCCTGTTTTGTGTAATTTGCAGTCTTTGGGCATCGCGCTTGATAATGTCCACCAATAGGCTAACACAATAGTCCATCTTGGCGCCAATGATGGCTCTGGCGATTGTGGCCGCGCTAGCCTGTGTGATCAGTGGTCTAATGTGATAGAGCAATTTAACGTAGTAGGAGGAAGACAATACTACGCTGGTGATGTGGTGGCTCATAGATAGGGATTGATCCAGAATGACCCCCAAGATCTTAGGTTTCGAGACAGGCGTGATGTTTTCAACTCCTAATCTGAAGGATCCAAATTTACTGTCCAATTTGGTGGGGGCTGCTGGACTACCTACAATCATGAGTTTGGTTTTGCTCTTATTTAGCGCTAGGTTGTTATTTAGCATCCACATCTCAATGAGATTGAAGACTCTGTTTAGCGCTCTTTTCATCTTGTGGGTGACACCCTGATATTGGGATGACACATTGAGCATAATTAAAAAATAATAATACCCTCAGCCTCTACATCCGAGAAGAATGGAGTCATAAATATGTTATATAAGCACGGGGACATGCTAGCTCCCTGTGTGACCCCAAAGAGGACTGGAGTTGCGGAGGCCTCAGCTATCTCTGAGCATACTTTACTATGTCTGCTCTCGAGGAAGGATTCAATCCATGAGACGGCCTGGATGAAAAGTTAGCCACCTCCGTCAACTTAGATTTTAGTATTGAGTGATTGATCAAATCAAATGCTGCTGATTGATCTAAAGAAATTAACAGGGATAAGGATCCTTTATCTAGGCGATCCAACAACTTTGCCTTTAGTTCAAGAAGAGAGGTCACCATGCCAAAGTTCCGCCTGAAGCCTGATTGGTGTGCATTCAGAATGGGGTACAGATTTAGATGTTTCGCTATCTGTCCATACGCCACCATGTCTAAATATTTTTGTAGAAATTGGGTATTTGAAATCGGGCGGTAGTTCAGAGGGTTATCCGTGGCCATGCCAGGTTTTTTTAAATATTGGAGTGACCATGGTTTGTTTCAGGGTCTCTGGGACCTTGCCTTCAGACAAGGATGCATTAACAAAGTAACAGGTGTCCTTTATAAGAGGGGGGGACAGGTTTTTATTATTAAAGATGAACAAGAATCCCCTTTACATTGGGTAGATTTTAATTTTTCAATAACTTGTTGTGACTCCTCCTCAGCGATAGGATGAAAATCGAATTGAGCAACAAGGACTTGTTCCCAGAGAGTTTCTGTAGCCTCTTGATGGCCGACAAAGGTAGCTCTTTCTTGCATTCCAACATCCCTGCCCTGATGCCTAGTAGTTTATTTTGCATGCCATCCTGTATGTGCTGAAACCCGATGGTGTCTCTTATCTCTAATTGGTCAGGGGGGGAGGGACTACCTCCTGTTCCTTGAGGATTTTAAAGATTTCCTTAACGTCCGAAGTGGCGTTCGTTATTCTAATATTGTGGAAATTCTGCTTGGCATCCAAAATAGCAGTTTTGTAATCTTTGGCCAAGATTTTGTAAGATTGCAAAAGATCTGGAGAAGTAATAAATGGAATGATGGTAGACCAATCTCAGGAAAATGTGGTGTTAATCCACACACACAGGATAATGTGTGGGGCTAATCCACACACATTTTCCTATGCTCACACTACAAAAAATGCATAGACACATTTACTCTGGGTAGACGCAGCCTACAGGCACAGTACACCCTGTCATATTCAGTTGGAATATGACAGCCAGGAGTACACTATGTCCTCACCAGAACGGGGGAGGGCCAACCTCCCCCTTGCCATGGCCAGCCTGATTAACTACCAAAGGCTCCATGGATCCGATGTGCTCTTTTGTTGGGCCCTGCAGCTTTTGGCAGCGATTATCATTCTAATAGAGTGTACTTCAAACAGACCAACATGGGCCCTGGCTTCAGAGGATAACAATTGAGAACGGAAACCCCACCAACCTTTCATGTGTCAACCTAAAGCCAGCTCCCGCCCTCAGTATCAATTGACAGTGAGCTTTCATGTCTGGGACAGCGTTTATACAGTAGGCCTCCCCAGTAGGGAGACCCCATTCATCAGGTACGAGAATGTGGTTTGCAGGAGCCAGAGAGTCTGGTCTCGCTGAAGCTCCAAGGGAGACTTGCTGTTTCAATCAGGAACCACAGATAGAGCCATTAACCAGAGAGACTCTTTGATCAGCAATAGACAGGAAGATGGGTGGGACTTAGTATGGCATGTTTTCACCCCTTTACCTTTCCTGTTGCAAAGCACTCTGGTTTTGACCGCACACATACAGAAGATTGGTGGTGGGGACCCCAGGATTGGCTTATTGGGGTAGGCTTAACCTACACCAATCACAGTGGCCCACTTGGCTTTAAAAGATGGCTGAGCCCCTCATTTGGCAGATCATCTGAAGACTTTGCAAAGAGTAACAAGAAGAACTCATTATTGGACGCTGGCTGAAGGTGCAGTCTGCCTTAAATCTTCCACCAGTGAAGGAAGGCTTGGACCTCCAAAAACTGAAGCAAGATCCCTTCTCTAAACATCTCCCAGGGAACAGAGGGAGATACCAAATCCAGAGGACCCTCTAGCCACTCCTGAACCGGTACCCAGACAGCTCACAGCATGCCCTGCCACCCTCTGCAGCAAGCTTTCTAGGTAAGAAGTGCCAGAAGGTCTCTGAATCCAAAACCAAGGACAAGGCAGCTACCTGCAATACACTAGTCATCTTTGGGCCATGTGCCTTAAAGGACGACACAAACCAATTGAAGAAACTGGGAGAAGTGCCTCGACGAGCATCTGCCGATGTCAGCCTTAAAGGATATTTTCAAGCCAGTTGAGTTCCTGGAGCTGAAACAGACTGCAAAGCTAACCATTGTCAAGCTGCAGTTGCTTAAAGACATCTGAGACGTCTCAACCAGTTCTTCAGAACCACCAACCAGCACTGAGACAAAGATTCCTGACACCAAGACGCCATGTAGGCCAATCTGCAGCCATTTGTCCAGCTTTGCTCACCGAACCGTCTTGCTGTCTGATACCCGCAGCTGACTTCCATCTTTAACTCTGTCATAGAAGCCTGAAAAGTGTCTTGATACTGACTCGACCTTGTTGAGCATCAAGAAAAACTACAGTACAAGGTAAATTGTGGTTCTGTCCTCCTGGTCTTTCCTGGACGGCCCCTAGAGACATATCAAGACCCATTGCTCCCTTTGTACTGGAGCCAAGTAATCTTAAACTGTTGTGGTTATTAACCATACTGACTACCCTTCTGTCAGTATCCAGAGTGTATCCCTTTTCCTTCTTTGAAACTGTCTGTCTTCTGTATTCCTTTACAGGCTGGGTTGTATTTCCTAGTGTTGCTAGAACTGTCTGTTGTGATATAAATAAAGTAGATATTTTTGATACAAACTGTCATGATTCCTGCCCCTCATGTCCCCAGCCCTCCAAGATGTCAGGCTGGAGCCAGGCCACAATCACCTACATGGCCATCGAGGGCCTCTCCATCCCTCAAAAGACCCACTTGGAGTCTGCCTTGGTGCTTGTGGCACCAGACTCACTCACTCCCATAGGATAACATTGGGGATTGGACTTGTAGTGCTTTGATGGGGACAAAATGGATGCTGCTGCGTTGCATGTTACACCAAGCTGAAGGAAGCTGGTTCGACCTATTATGGATAGCTGAATATGCTTATAATAATTCCCTACACACCAGCACTGGGCAGGCACTCTTTTATACCATGTATGGCAGGCACCCACGTACTTCTGAGTTGGACGTTCCTACAACCTTGGAAATGCCAGCAGTCAAAACCTTGCACAGGACCATGTCTCAAACCTTTAAAGGGGCAGCTGAACACCTACTTCAAGCTAAGAATCGCCAAAAGAAGTTTGCTGATCAACACCGAGCAAAGGCCCCCAACTACCAAGTGGGAGACAAAGTCTGACTGGCGTCTAAACACGTGTCCATTAAAGGAACCTGAACTTTCCGTCCAAGATACCTGGGTCCATTCACCGTCACCTCCGTGATAAATACTGTGGCGGTCAGACTAACTTTGCCGTCAAACATGCACATTCATCCTGTGTTCCACGTGTCTCTCCTTAAACCCGTTCAGCCTGGGACCCGGGAAGCAACGCCACCGCAGCCAGTAGTAGTCGCCGGGGAGCCAGAATTCGAAGTCAAGGACATCCTGGATTCAAAATACATCAGATCCAAATTATACTACTTAGTAGACTGCAAGGGGTATGGTCCACAAGACAGGACATGGGAGCCTTGTGAGCACATCCATGCACCTCGCTTGCTTAGACGATTTCATCAAAATCATCCAAATAAACCAGGACCAGACAGAAGAGCCACCTTGAGAGGGACCTTGGCGGGGGGGGGGACTGCTGTCATGATTCCTGCCCCTCATGTCCCCAGCCCTCCAAGATGTCAGGCTGGAGCCAGGCCACGATCACCTACATGGCCCTCAAGGGCCTCTCTATCCCTCAAAAGACCCACTTGGAGTCAGGCTTGGCGCTTGTGGCACCAGACTCACTCACTCCCATAGGATAACATTGGGGATTGGACTTGTAGTGCTTTGATGGGGACAAGATGGATGCCCCCACATATTTCGGTTCCCAGAACTGCATATGCAGTCTAGTCTTTTGGGTGTGGTTCAGCCTAGAGACATCTGGGATAGCCAGAGACTATTTAAGCCACGCCCAGGCTGAGAAACATGCTTTGTGTTTTCTGCACCTGCAGCGTGACACTCACCATGTTCGGATCGGTCTTCAGTAGGCCTGCATCTTTCTTCTGCGCTCAGCTCCTGCAAGAACAAGAACACCGTTAGGAACAGCCCTACCTTGCGGCGCTTCTGCCCATCATTCATCGCTTCTTCTGTTCTGCGGGCATCTTCGGCGGTGTCATTCCCATCCCGGCATGCCGCTTCCTAAGGAAAAGGGAAAAGAACAGAAAAAAGGCATTCGTAAGCATTCAGCAAATCTTTGCTTATTTTTAAAGACTGTATGAGCTTCAAACACTTACCTGAATCCCAGCTACTCTGGGGGAACTCTGTCTCCGGAACTTCTCATCCATCTGCAAGATGGAAAAGACACTCCAGGTTAGCGTGGAAACATCTAGAGGCGCCGCATACAGCACTTACTCACTGCATTTCTTCTTCATAACCGGCATCCACGCTGAAAACGTTGCGGCACCTAAAAGACACAGAAAAAGAACTCAGTTCAATACAAATACGAAAGGGTCGCATCGCGCATCGCGCTCTCACTCACCTTCAGCGCTACTCATATCAGCAGCACGTCGCCATCCCCGGACGCCGGCCATCATCTAAGGAAGGAAAGGAACGAAGTTAGAGAACTGTTCAAAAGACTCATTATACTTACCTGTCAGACTCTTGCCAGTAAAGTAACTAGGCAGCAACGAGCCCGCATCAATCAACGCGCCTCTAGTCTCCAGTCGAGTAGACTTCAGGGAAGGGTTCGAGGACGTAAGAGGTCAGAACAGGCTGAGTGACGTCCCTGTGGATACCAGCCTCACATCAAAATCCACCTGGGCGTCATGGAAACGACAGAAACCGACCAGTTAGCCCACATGTTGGGGCAGCTACGTTCCGAAGTACATGCAGCCAGGCAGGAGACCAACACCCTCAGGAGAGAGCTGATAGTAGCCAAAGAACGCACTGATGATTTAAGCCGGCAACTTCTCCAGTCACAAGCAGGGCATGCACCATTGCCAGGAAGCGTGCCCTCGATGCCAGCACCATCAGCCAATCCTGTTCAGATAACGCTTCCTGGGGCAGTTCCCTTGGCCCCGCCCGAAAGATTTACGGGGGATCCCAAGAGGTTTGCAATGTTCATGAACCAGTGCCGCCTGCACTTCCTTTGTAGACCAGGGGCCTGTCCGAATGACCAATCACAGGTTGCTTTTGTGCTTTCCTACCTGAGTGGTAGCGCCGCGGACTGGTCTGTACCCTTTGTGGCCCAAGACGATCCTTTGCTGCATGACTTCAGGGGCTTTCAGCAGGAGATGGAAAAGCTGTTCGCCCATCATACTCATGGGCAGGCATTAGACAATGAACTTCTGTCCCTACGCCAAGGGAATCAAGACCTATTAACATACATAGCCACGTTCAATAGACTCGTAGTTGAAGCAGAATGGCCGGTGGAGAAGAGAACCATGTTATTTCATCAGGGGTTGCGGGGGGAGCTCAAGGATGTTCTCACACAAGTAGTGAACCCCCTGAAAGACTGCTCAGAATTAATTGACCTTGATGTTCAACTGGATCATAGGTTGCAGGACCGAAGAGCAGATCGAACCAGACCGGACCCTCGCCCTATGTATGTGCGTTCAAAGGACAATATTGCCCGCACAGCGGAAGGTTCAGGAGAACCAATGCAAATCGGGGGGGGTCAGATCCCCCTTGACTAAAGCGGAAAGGGATAAAAGGAGATAGCATTAGTTATGTCTGTACTGTGGAAGGTCAGGTCATTTCCTTAAAGAGTGCCCTGTGAAGCCACTGAGGAGGACTGTAGGGGCCACGGACAAGGAAGATACCATCAAGGAATCAAAAAACTTTCCAGCCCTCCAAGTGTAGGGGTCCACTTGTCGAGCGAAGAAAGTGAACTACAGACCTCCCATTTTGCACTATCTGTGTTCTTGATCAATCACCAACAACCATCTCGGATGCACGCAGTAAGAGCGTACATTGACAGTGGAGCCGTTGGGAATTACATCGACCAGGATCTTGTGGCAAAGATGGGGCTTCCGTTACGCCCTAAATCAACCACCGACACTGTTACCACTGTTGACGGCACCGAAATAGCTTCAGGTCCAGTAACCCAATGCACTGCAGCTTTAGCCCTTCTGTGCCAGGATGGACACCAAGAATCTATCGTTTTCGACCACATTAAGGCACCACATTTCAGGTTGATTTTGGGAATGCCATGGTTGGTAGCTCACAATCCTCGAATCGATTGGCGAGCAAAAGAATTGGCCTTTCCCGAGACTTGCACCCACACATGTTATCGCCAAGAGAAACAACCAATAGACACCAGAACCTCCACGCTTGCGACTGTGGCAATCGGCACCCTACCAAGTGAATACCAGGACTTTCAAGATGTCTTTCAGAAAGAACAGGCTAATACCCTGCCACCGCATAGACCATACGATTGCCAAATCGACCTGATACCCGGCGCACAAATCCCTTGTGGGTGAATTTACGCACTCACGGAACCAGAAAACCAGCATCTGAAGGCCTATCTTGACCAACACCTGGCCAACGGGTTCATCCGTCCCTCGAAGTCTCCAGCAGCCAGTCCTCTATTCTTCGTACCAAAAAAGGCGGGGGACTTGAGACCGTGCATCGACTATCGTGCACTGAACCAGATTACTGTAAAAAACCGATACCCCCTGCCACTGATCCCTGAATTGCTTGATCAAGTCAAAGATGCCTAAATCTACACAAAACTAGACATGAGGGGGGCATATCACCTTGTTCACGTAAAACAGGGGGACGAATGGAAAACCGCTTTTCACACCAAATATGGCTTGTATGAATAGCAAGTAATTCCCTTTGGCCTTTGCAACGTGCCTTCAACATTTCAATACTTCATGAACGATGTCCTACAGGAAATGATTGATGTCTGTGCTCTAGTGTACATCGATGATATTCTAGTATATTCCGCATCAAAGCAGGACCACGTTAAACACATCCGATCAGTATTGGAGAAACTCCGTCAACACCAGGTCTACGCCAAGCTCGAAAAGTGCTCATTCCACGTCTCCGAGGTGGAATTCCTGGGCTTTATTCTCAGCCCGAATGGAATCCGAATGGATGTACACAAGGTAGATGCTATCCTGAACTGGCCATCCCCAAATTCATTCAAGAGGGTTCAAAGTATGCTGGGTTTTGCAAACTTCTACCGCCGGTTCATTAGGATTTTCGCAAATCGTGCATCCCATCACGTCATTGCTAAGGAAAAGCAACAGAAAGTTCCAGTGGACAACAGAAGCCGAGGAAGCTTTCCAGGAACTCAAAGCAAGATTCACATCTGCCCCAATCTTACGCCACCCTCGCCCTGATCTCCCATACCAGGTGGAAACGGACGCCTCAAGCATGGCTATGGGAGCCGTCCTCTCACAAAAGGACCCCAAAACGGGCCAGTTACAACCTGTTGCCTTCTGGTCGCATAAATTCACAGCCCCTGAACTCAATTATGCTATCACAGACAAAGAACTCCTGGCCATTAAGTCGGCCATTAAGGCATGGCGGCACTACCTCTTGGGCGCCAGACACACAATCACTGTAATAACTGACCACCGGAACCTCCAGTACCTAAAAATGGCAAAGGCCCAATCCTCACGACAACTACGTTGGGCTCTTTTTTTTTTGCTGAATATGACTACGTGATTACATTTCGACCAGGGGTGAAAAACGGGAAGGCCAATGCCCTTTCCCGTATGGGGGTGGAAGAGAAAGAGTATCAGACCCCTGACCATTTGGCAATCATCCTGAGTGACAAGCTCCTAGGAATCACAGCAACCATAACTCAGAAAGAATTACATGAAGAAATCCAAAACATTATGAGTCCGGAGCAATTACAAGCATGGAGTGCACAAGGAGAACCTTACATGATAAAAGATCAGTTGCCCTACTTCAGGAATCGTTTATTCTTACCAGACCAAGAACTACGAGAACAAGTCATGTCCAGTTATCATGATTCCTTGATCGAGGGCCACCCCGCAATCGCTAAAACCCTAGCCAAGGGAAAACGAAATTATTGGTGGCCCACGTGGCGTAAAGACATTATCCAATTCATCCTATCTTGTGGACTGTGTGCTCAAAACAAGTCATCCAAGCAGAAACCGGCTGGGCTATTACAACCATTGGAAATCCCACCAGCACCCTGGCACACGTTGTCCCTCGATTTTATTACTGATTTACCACCCAGTCAAGGGTTTAACACTATTCTTGTGGTCGTGGACCTATTTTCAAAAATGCCACATTTCATTCCTCTTAAGGGGCTCCCAAAAGCTTCCACTTTGGCAAAGGTATTTCTTGAAGGCATCGTACGGCTCCATGGGTTTCCTTCAGTTTTAGTCTCAGACCGAGGTACTCAATTTGTATCTCACTTCTGGAGAAAATGCTGCTTTATGGCCCAGATCGACAACCGGCTATCCACCAGTCACCATCCCCAAACAGATGGTCAAACTGAGAGGACAAATCAGACGCTCAAGCAGTATCTGCGTTGCATGTTACACCAAGCTGAAGGAAGCTGGTTCGACCTATTATGGATAGCTGAATATGCTTATAATAATTTCCTACACACCAGCACTGGGCAGACACCCTTTTATACCATTTATGGCAGGCACCCACGTACTTCTGAGTTGGACGTTCCTACAACCCTGGAAATGCCAGCAGTCAAAACCTTGCACACAACCATTTCTCAAACCTTTAAAAGGGCAGCTGAACACCTACTTCAAGCTAAGAATCGCCAAAAGAAGTTTGCTGATCAACACCGAGCAAAGACCCCCAACTACCAAGTGGGAGACAAAGTCTGGCTGGCGTCTAAACACGTGTCCATTAAAGGAACCCAAACTTTCCGTCCAAGATACCTGGGTCCATTCACCGTCACCTCCGTGATAAATCCTGTGGCGGTCAGACTAGCTTTGCCGTCAAACATGCAGATTCATCCTGTGTTCCACGTATCTCTCCTTAAACCCGTTCAACCTGGGACCCGGGAAGCAACGCCACCGCAGCCAGTAGTAGTCGCCGGGGAGCCAGAATTCGAAGTCAAGGACATCCTGGATTCAAAGTACGTCAGATCCAAATTATACTACTTAGTAGACTGGAAGGGGTATGGTCCACAAGACAGGACATGGGAGCCTTGTGAGTACATCCATGCACCTCGCTTGCTTAGACGATTTCATCAAAACCATCCAAACAAACCAGGACCAGATAGAAGAGCCACCTTGAGAGGGGCCTTGGGGGGGGGGGGGAGTGCTGTCATGATTCCTGCCCCTCATGTCCCCAGCCCTCCAAGATGTCAGGCTGGAGCCAGGCCATGATCACCTCAAGGGCCTCTCCATCCCTCCAAAGACCCACTTGGAGTCAGACTTGGCGCTTGTGGCACCAGACTCACTCACTCCCATAGGATAACATTGGGGATCGGACTTGTAGTGCTTTGATGGGGACAAGATGGATGCCCCCACATATTTCGGTTCCCAGAACTGCATGTGCAGTCTAGTCTTTTGGGTGTGGTTCAGCCAAGAGACACCTGGGATACCCAGAGACTATTTAAGCCACGCCCAGGCTGAGAAACATGCTTTGTGTTTTCTGCACCTGCAGCGTGACACTCACCGTGTTCGGATCGGTCTTCAGTAGGCATGCATCTTTCTTCTGCACTCAGCTCCTGCAAGAACAAGAACACCGTTAGGAACCGCCTTACCTTGCGGTGCTTCTGCCCATCATTCATTGCTTCTTCTGTTCTGCGGGCATCTTCGGCGGTGTCCTTCCCATCCCGGCACGCCGCTTCCTAAGGAAAAGGGAAAAGAACAGAAAAAAGGCATTAGTAAGCATTCAGCAAATCTTCGCTTATTTTTAAAGACTGTACGAGCTTCAATTGCTTACCTGAATCCCTGCCGCTCTGGGGGAACTCTGTCTCCAGAACTTCTCATCCATCTGCAAGAGGGAAAAGACACTCCAAGTTAGCGTGGAAACATCTAGAGGCTCCGCATACCGCGCTTACTCAGCGCATTTCTTCTTCATAACCGGCATCCACGCTGAAAACGTTGCGGCACCTAAAAGACACAGAAAAAGAACGAGATTCAATACAAATACGAAAGGGTCACATCGTGCATCGCACTCTCACTCACCTTCAGCGCTACTCATCTCAGCAGCACGTCGCCATCCCCGGATGCTAGCCATCGTCTAATGAAGGAAAGGAACGAAGTTAGAGAACTGTTCAAAAGACTCATTATACTTACCTATCGGTCTCTTGCAAGTGAATTAACTAGGCAGCAACGAGCCTGCATCAATCAAAGCGCCCCTGCGCTGAAAGCAGGATGGAGAGCACACTTTCCAAGAAAACAAGGCCTAGTCTCCAGTCGAGTACACTGCAGGGAAGGGTTTGAGGTCGTAAGAGGTCAGAACAGGTTGAGTGACGTCCCCATGGATTCCAGGTGAGCGTTACACAAACTTGACTGGACAGTCCCCTTTATCATTGGGTAACAACTGTATTTTTGCTGTGTTGCAACTAACCAACAATCTACGACCTTTTGGAGATAAGCCTGCCGCTCTGTCCACATTGCCAAAATTGGAAAAGAGGGTTTATAATTTGCTTGTTATTCCAATCTGTGCGGATCCCTCTGGTGTATTAGAGGTGTGGGGCTGATTGAAGGTTTAGAAACCGATATTCACTACTGGACCACTCATACCCCAGAAGTTGATTTGTCACAACTTCACTGGTCGCTTTCCTTCAAATCCCAGAAAAAGTAACTCATCTTCCAATTAGGCAATCATGGTGGCTAATCAACATCAACATGACGCGGAAATGCATACCTTTGAAGTGCCATGGTGATATGTAGAGCTGTATAAGAACCATATGTAAATAAATAAAGCTGAGCAGTACTTGTTGAACTCACTTTGCCCTTGTGGATTCTGTACTGCTGCATCTACAGACATTGGACAGTTCATAGATAACGATTTAAGTTAGGAATGATTTGGGCTGGATGTCTTCTTTGGGGATCCAACAACTCTCGAGTCAGCGTGTTGCTCTTCCTTTTGCACCTGTGGGTAAGAGGTAAGAGTTTGAACTATTCTAACTTTTCCCACTAAGCACAGCAGACCTGGACTCATATGAAGGCATGATTAATTTAGTTCTGAGTTTGTCCCATTAATTCCTAGAGAAGAAACTTTTGGAAAGTTTGTAAACATCTTTCGTTTCTGGGCATAGACTTATTCCATGTCCCCACTGGGGTCCTGGAGCACCCTGAACAAAAATTTGAATTGTAGATGTTGCCAATGCTTTTATGTACATTATATTATCCCCGGGAGGGGATGTCATGGGGCCTTCCAGTCAATCAGGGAGTTAAGAAGGAGGGCTATACCTCATGGCATTGCCTGCCTTCGACTCGTCTGAGAAGTGGAGGGATGCCATCGTCCCTCCTTGGGGTAAGCCTTTGCTTCACCAGCTCCTTCCCCTACGCACTCATCACTTCCACCTCTCCACCCATTCTCAACACCATCCAGGCTCAGACTTCGCTTACCTGCAGTCTTGCCAGCTCCCAGAACTCCCGCTGTCCTGCCCCTTTCCCTCTACGGCATTGGCTACCACAGAAAGGGAAAAGGGACTACATGCAGTTCACTTCTCCCTATGTCCATATTGGCCATTTTGCTTTGTATTTTTTTTAGTTGTGAAACGGCAAACATGCCATTTCTCAACTTTCAAAAAAAGCTACTAGCACCTGGAAAGCATGCCGGGGTGCTAATAGATATAAACCCCTCCATGCGTTGGCATTACTGGTCAGCTAATGGGGCCAGGGCCCACACTAAGACTATCCCATCACTCAGGCCTCTAACTCGGGCCCCTGGCCATTATCTGACCAGAAATACCAGCCCACGTAAGGGCTCATTGCTTTAGTATAATAAATCACTGCTCTTCCTCTTTTACATTGCACATGATGGTGTTACTGTATTAACTTGTAGTGAGATATTGGACCTCATTACGAGGTTGGAGTTAGCCATGGCGCTATTAGCTATTAGCGCCTTGGCTGCCTCCAAACTCGTTCCGACTCTGCCCTGGTGAATGGAGCAATTACCGGTCCATTCCAAGGTTGGCGGGACTTGTAATTCCCCATTCACCAGGGCCATTCCCCATTCCCATTTGAGCCCGCATAGGGCTCAATGGGAATAGGGAAAGCGCTAATAACGGTACTGCAAATTGCGGTACCCTTATTAGCTCTAGAGTCCCTTTGCGGGTCCCGTCCTTAACGCCTGAAAAAACCAGGCGTTAAGGGAGGACCCGCAAAGGGAACTCGTAGTAGGGCGGTAAGGGATTACCGGCACCGGTGCCCTTACCGGTGCCGGTAATCCCTTACCGCCCACCTCGTAATGAGGCCCATTGCCTACTGGTTTTGTTAGGTGAACTGAGACCTCTTCAGGGCCGCCACCTTCAGTACTTATTTGTTTGCCTTCTTGGTCCAGTTTCCAATGTATTTACCTCCTTTTATGCTCTCCTTTGAAATACCAGTTAGGTTAGTTATACCCTATCGGGGTTGTCTGATATTTTGGGTCAGTAGGAGGAGTGGGAATCAACATTAAGCCCTTACTGTTATGTTCAACTATATGTTTATGTGTTTTCAAGTCAATTTCTATCAAAAACCTGTTTGACAGTGTTTGTAAATTTACTGCAATAAGTAATAAATGGTGAATATATTTTGACATTATATTAGGTGGTGATTATTATTGCGTCTGTGTCTTGGCCCAATTGTACTTTGAGACCAGCCCATTCCTCTGTCTAAGAGTAAATCCTTATTTAATATATTTAATAACTATTAAAAAACGATGCCTGCTGTGATTAAAGTTGAGTACTGCTGACAAAAACTCCATTATGGGAGATTTTCGTGTACTATTGAATGTTTTTTTTTAAGACATCAAAAGCCTTGAATGATTTTGTCAAGTCCTGCAATGAATTTCAGGCACTAATAAAGTGACCTCCCAAACTGGAAAACAATTATTGGTCAAATAAAAAGGAGCTTTGTAAAAAAGAACTGGTCTATAGGATTGGTCCCAAAATGCTAGCTATCTAGCCATGTTAAAAAAGTTTTCTGAATATGCCAGGCAATCCTTCAACTTCTATCGATACACAATTATGCAAACGTCGTTCGGAATATAGATCTGCCATGATTTATAGTGCAATTACGCTTTAATTGCCTGCCATCATTAGGGATAACTGTCCTGTGGCGAGATATTCCACACTATACAAGGAAGTGTAGACTCTGCCTCAGAGGTGAAGAAACAACACACCATTTGTTAACATCTTCTAGCTCTCTTAAACCTGCCCATGAAGTTCACTCTATGAAATGTGTCCATGCTATGACGTCAATCAAAGAGGACCAGTTGTGATCATATTTATTATGCGGTCAGTCAATAGTACTTTCCAACTCTTCTTCTAACATATGGAAAAGAATCTCGAGTAAATTAAGTGATTACATGTTAATAAATATTTTGTGATTATGTGTAGAATTAAATAGGTTTTTTATGCATGGAAATCAATGGTGCTATTGTTCTGTTTTAAATGTATACTATTGATTGAATTGTAAATGTGATCATTTGTGTATCAAATTTATTTAATTGTGTTTGAAGTTGAAATTTAGCCATGTATCTCTAATAATAAAAGAAGTAAAGCCTTTCTGTCCTGCCACATAATCAGTTTAGAGAGTTTGACTAACATGATGGACACACTCTTTTGACACCATTGTGTTGGGCTCCTGAAACACTGAACCAGAGGGTCTTTGAAAAATATCCCAAACAATAGAAAAGAAGAAACACTGCATCTCGGACTAAGGGAGAAGCATTTGGAGTATTTCAGACCCTGCTTAGTCTAGTAGTAAATAAAGGGAGTTGTTATAAAGGGTGATGACGAGGAGAACATGTAATCTGGGGTTCCAGTAAGCCTAGCTCATGAATGAAATAGGCCCAGCTTGAAGGACATAACTACGTACTGGTCATTATCAGTATCATGTCAATTTGAGTAGGAATTTAAGTAAAAATTATATATAGAAGGGCAGGTCATGATGTAAGGCTAAGAGCTCTAAACTGTTATGTAGAGTGTGGCTGAAGGGCAACCAAACTCTTCTTCCCATTCAAAATTGTCATGGCTCACAAAGTTAAACATTGACTTGAGTGCAGTCATTGAAGTTGTTTGTATTGTATTGTATTCGTCATGTATTTAGCGCCCTTTCCTCATTTGTATGGCCTTAATGCACTTTAGAGCGCTCCCGGTTATTGCAGTCTATGTGCAGGAAGTTCTAAGAGTTTAAATTAAATATGCTTGGGTGCATTTTGCCAGGTTAGGACTTAGGTGGGCTGGCTAGGCTCCAATAAGCATCCCAGAGGTCAGCCATGTGGGTGGATGCTGTTGGTGGTTAATTATAGAGTTCTGGTGCTGAAGATTCAATGTGTGCCTAGGTAGACCGAATTCTTTTTTGTTGCTTGTCACTGTATACTAATGGCAGAGGTGTGGAGGTACGTCAGGGGTTTCAGTGTGGATGGCTATGTGTGCTGCTAGACTGGAATAGTATAGCCATAGCTGCATTCTAGGGTGCATGGATGAGTGGCCGTGTCCACAGACGTGATATCAGTATACGTACCGTAAGCTTTGCTGGAGTTCGACTGCTATGTTCTTTTTCTTGGTCCAGTGCGATTGGCTGTCTCGCTGTTCGTGGTCTCCCTGGAATCAAAGTCTGAGCAGTGGAAAAGGACCCAGAGGAATGACGGGCCAGGGTTGAGGGGAGGACGATCGTTTGTTACAGTGTGCCTCTATAAATGCTTCCGGCATCCGTGGGGTATAGGTGTGTAGGGGTATTGTGTTTAGGAAGGAGGAGATTGTCACAGTGTGCCGCTGTGAATGCTGCCAGCATCCATGGGGTATTGGTGGGTAGGAGTGTTGTTGTGTTTCGGAAGGAATAGTTTGTCATGGTGTGCCGTTGCGAATGCTGCCGGCATCCGTGTGGTATAGGCAGATAGGATGGTTGTTGTGTATGGGTCAGCATTTCTGTGCACCTATCGAGAGCAATGTTCCCTCTAATTATTTTTCTCTATGTGCGGAACCGGTTGGCTGTTGTGCGCACATTATTTTCCATGTGCGCAACTGACTAATGTGATAAGCCACTTTGTGAGCTACCGTCGCAGAACAGAGTTTGGAAAGGAATTTCCTTTTCCCAGCCACTGCAATTCTTTAAAAATCTTACAATACTTTTTCCAAACACATGAACCAAAATCAAATGTATCATATGTGATTATACAGAAAACTCATCAACCAGTCCAAGACTTCAACATCTGCCACAGTACCTTGCAAACGTACTTCTGCACAGAGAAAAATTTCAGCCTCATTATGAGTTTGGGGCTAAGTGGTAAATTTGGCGGCAACTCCCTTGCTGCCAACTTTACCACTATGTCAAATTACGATTTCGGGCCTGGAGTGGAAGATTTGCATGCAGGAAAATCCTGGAGGTAAATCCTCCAACTCGGCACTGAAATCGTTGGAATTTCCACTGCGGTAATTCCACCAAAAAGCCAGATTTAGTCCAATGGACTCAATATGAATAGGGAATTACACCACTACCACCAGTTGTAATCCAGTGGAAATTCCTCCGGACCAAGTAGCGGTAACAGTAATTCGTTTGGGCAATATTCTGAAAGATTTACACATTGATACCGCCCCAAGTCTTAAATGAGGCCCTGTATGTTTTATGCCACTGGAAAATCACAAATTTGTATTACAAAACACAAATATCTCTTAGTAGTGTTCCCAGATATCTCTTGCAACCAATATTTATTCTTAAAGAAATGTTTCTTTGTATTCTGATTTTTCAAAAAAAAGGGATTTTTTTTCTTGATGCGATAATCTCTTGGTCAGCCGGTACACGTTTCGACCCAAAGGGTCTTCATCAAGGTTGGTGCGTTATTGTTCATTGACTGTTAGGTAGGTTAGCTCTTGGTGGTGGGTTGGGGTAGGTGGGTTCCACTCCTTGAATAGGCTGGCTTGTCAGCCTGTTACTGCTGCAAACAACATCCCTGGCGTCTGTGGCCCTCAAATATCTCTTGTCATAACTGATTTGGCTGTCAAGAAACTCACACAGAATACATTTGCCAATGGATTAATGGCAATTAAAAAGCAATGCGTCAAATTTGCTGAAAGGAGTTCAAGTGCCACTTTAATGAAGTAATTCAAGGGTCAGGACAACATGCTTCTAATAATTTGTGTAAGGATGACAATTGCATCAGAATAACTGCACCTTAGAATTTGATGAACCAAAATCCCTGTGCCTCTGCTTACGATCCACATTGCGTTCTCCTGTGGGTAGTGATAACACCAGCCTTAGAGCTAAGAGACCTATGCATCATGCATTTCTAATCCCAAAAAAAGGAAAATGTGCCTAACAAAAACGAGAAACAATGAACATATCATTGCTTCAACCCACAAAGCTCTACTCGAATTAGTGACCAGTAGAGCAGTGGCATAGGAAGGAACAAACTCTAATATTAATGCCGATCTCAAATGGAATTTTATAGGGAAAGAACATCTTTTAATAAGCAGAAAGTATCCCTATTGGCAAAGATAATTACTTTTTTTACTCCCTGAAAAATCATTTGACTCCAAGTAGGGAGCAAAATCTGATTAGAGCCCTGTTTGTACCTCTGACATAGGGAGTGAAATGACAGGGCACATAATAAAGTGTATAGTTTTGCCCAACCTGCCACACCACATCCTAGATCAAATTAAACAAGAGCCACACTGAGGTTTATTAGGGAGACCTGTTGAAGAAAATCACACATATGTGCCTTTTTAGTTATTTGCATCAATTCATCAGAGATACAAATTATTTAGTGCCTTCTTCTATAACTATGCATCTCTCTTATGTAATGTTTTGTGATTAGTTAAATAAGATGCAGGGAGATGCTAGAGACTGCACACACAGAACACATGGTTATATTGAAAAGCCCTCAGCAGTTGAGCATAGAAAGAAAAAGAAGGTGCTGTTCTCTAGATGGGTACTAGAATTTACTAGCCTTTAGCAAACACGCAACACATTTCCTTCAGTGCACTTCCGAAATGTTGGACTTCGTCTTTGAAATGTGCTGCTTTGTTCATCGCCCACAAGGAGTGATGCTTCCACCCATAATACCCTTTCCCGGCCACTGTGCACTTGCCTCCAATACTAGTTGATAGAGCACTGTAAAAAGTGAGGTATTGTAGCAGTAAACACTCACTGGGATATTTGCAGACCCACAATACTTTGCAAGCAAGGCATATTTGAATGCCTCAACATATGATGTGCATTTTAAGGATGTCATGACTCTGCATGTACACAATTCTTATGCAGTGCATACAAGATTGTTTGCAACATACCCCACCCTTATTTCATTGTGTAGGATTACACAAGCGCTCAGTGAAACTGTTTTTGTATAGAAGCGAGTTACCACATAATGTGTGAAGATCTATGACCAAAGGAACTCTGAACACTTAGAAATTATGCAGATTGTGTGAAAAGCATTCTCCTGTCTGAATATCCAGGGCCCTGATAGTATGGAAGAGTAATCCCAGGTATAGTGCATACTCATTATCCCTAGTAGGCTAAGTAAATGATATTGCAATGTTGCTCTCTACTTATAGGATAATGTTAGTAATGCTAAAGTAGGAGACGCTGAACATTAGAGGACAAATTAATATTTGAGTTTCATAATGTATTTGCTTACAAATGGTCTGCTTCAAAGCACTTGCGTGATATATGTACAAAGAGGAAGTATGGGATTTGGTTACGCATCCAAGTAGCCTGCTTACTTACAGTCAGTATCCGATATTTGAGCTGGTGGTTAGATTATATAGTGTGGGTGATGCTTTTGGTAAGGCACAATGAGTAACATAAATTCTGGCGCGTGAACGTTATTCATGTTACAATAAACATAAAATACGTGGATGTAGGTACACATCTGCTAACATTTCGCAGTGCCAAAAGAGGAAGAGTCAAGGTTGTCCGGTAGTATCTTAATGTACTCTGAGGCAGAAGTTAGTCATAAGGTGAAAGTGTGGTAGAGTCAGGTTTGGGAGCCATGTATGGGGCGGGAAACATTTTGTTTGATGTGTGCAGGCATATCTTGGTTAGATTCTTCTGCTCCTGGAGCCAGTTTTTCATATTAGTTTTTTACCTCTTCTGTTGTATTTTGCTGTTAGGAATTTTAGGTGCATATTAGTGTAATGCAAATTAGCAGAATATCACGAATAGTTGCTTATTTTAATAGAGAGACAATTTCAGGTAATTGCTGTGGTTTGTGCCTTATTAAATATTTTTGAATAGGTGAGAATTGTCTGTGTGCGCTGCTAAAAATCTTCTGAGCGGCACCCAGAAGGAAGCTGGGCAAGCGCACATGCGCACAGCTTAGAGGGAACATTGATCGAGAGTGTAGTGGGGGGCGGTTTCAGGAGAAGGGAGGTTTTGAAGGCCTTTCTAAATGCCATGTGATTGTCAATATTGCGGATGTGCAGGGGTCGGGAGTTCCAGATGATCGTCGCTTGGACAGAGTAAATGGATCCGCCAAGCCTGGAGACCCTGTGTTATGGATGGCCCGGTGGGTGATGCACATGGCTTTAAACCTAGTGCGTTAGCCAATAGGCAGCCAATGGAGCACTCTCAGTGTAGGGCTGGTGTGTTCTCTGGGAGGTAGGTTAATGAGCAGGGGATTCTTTGCAGTTTCCTTAGCTGAAACACCAGTTGTAGCAGGTAAGATTGCGAGAGCATATGAGTACGCGCAGAGAGTTTAGATAGATGTTGAAGAGCAGGGGGGATAGGGATGCTCCTTGTGGGGCCCCTTTTGTTACTCGTGGTGAGGTGGAGGTGAATGGGTGGAGGAACATGATTTGTGAACAATAAGAGATGAAAGAGGAGACCCAAAAGAGGGCTGTGTCTTTGATTCCTAATGAGTGTAACCTGTCTAGGAGGATGATGTGATCAATGGTATTGAAGACGGCAGAGTGGTCAAGAATGATGAGTACAGCGCAGCCTTTTGCATCAGCTTTTCTTTTTAGGTTGTCCCAGATGGACACTAGGAAGGATTCTGTTCATCAGAGAGGTCTGAAGCCAGCTTGTGGAGGGTCCAGGTTTTTTTTGGCTTCAGTGGAAAGGCCAAGCTGCTTGTATGCTGTGAGGTCCATGAAGCTGGTGTTGGAGCTAGGACGATAGTTCTGGGAGACAAGTGGGTCGTGTGTGGGTTTTTTGAGGAGGGGTTTGATGTAGGAGTTTTTTAGGGCTTCCAGGAAATTTCCTGATGTTAGGGAGTGGTTGAGGATTGATTGTGCTATAAGGCCAGCACAGGTTGAGGCTAGGATGTTTTTGAGGAGGGTAGGCGGGCAGGGGTCCTCATAGGAAACTGATGGGTGACTTTGTTCAAGGAGCGAGAGGAACATCTGGTGTGTGATTGGAGTGAACGAGGTGAAAGTTTGTATTGAAGGGGGTTTCAGTGGGAGTTGGGCTGTGGGTGGGCAGGGGTCGGGGCATGTGTTCCAATTTAGAGATGATGGCAGAGTGTTTATTGATTGTGACATTGTGGAAGTGTTCTGATAAGGTGTCACATAGGGATTGGGAGATGGGTGGTGGAGGGCTACAGCAGGCTAGGAGAGAATGATTCTATGCAGTTCCTTGCTCAAGTTCAGAGAGTTTAAGGTTCTGTTCCCATAGAATGCTTTGTTGGATTTCCTGATTTCTAGTCTGTGTGCTCTGGTTAGTCTTGCTAGGGAGGTTTTGTTGTGGGCTGTATGGATGGCTCTCCATGTCCATTCCAGCCAGTGTTTGGTGGTTTTAGTGATTTGAGGTTGGTGGTGTACCACCTGGGTGTGGGTCCTGATCTCTGAGATGACCGTTTGGTTGGGGTGAGGTGTGTAAGTGCTTTAGAGAGCCAGAGATCGAAGAGTTTTATGGGGGTTGCCTTTCCTGGAGGGATAGTGTTGGGAGAGAAGATATGAGGGAGTTGGCTAGATCTGGGGTGATAACGACTTTATTCCATAGTGGAATGAGAGGTGTGGGGGTTGGTGGAGGATGGGAGTGACCTTGGGTGCAAGCTGCTGTGTCAGTGGTACAGAGAAGAAGGTTGATAAGTGATCAGTCAATGATAAGGGGTGTGGGGGAAGTGTGGATATTTTTGCAGCAGTGAAGAACACATTGAGGGTGTGACCCTCCAATGTGGGTATGTGTGGAGATGCAATGTGTCAGGTTGAGTGCTACTAGGTTGTCTGTGAGAGATGGGGTCATGGGTTTTGAGGGTGAGTCAAACCAGATTTTGAAATCTTCTAGGATGTTAAGTGTTGGCTGGAGATTGAGGATGGTTGTAAAAGCATTGCAGAGTGTGTCTGTGAAGTTTTTGTTGTAGCCAGTGGGTCTGTAGATAAGTAGTGAGCTCTGCGAGGCAGAGGGTGTGAGATGGAGTTTTACCAGAAGAGATTCATAGTCTGTGGTGTTGGCTGAGTTGTCCTTCATTATTAGGGGGAATTGGTGTTTATGTAGTATTGCAAGTCCTCCACCCCTTCGCGGTCTGTTCCTAACAATAGGGTTGTACCTCAGTGGGAAGGCCTTGTGCGCAATGGGTCGTAATCATCAGAAAACCAGGTCTCTGTGATGAAAAGGACATCTGGACTTTCCTCTGTGCTTAGGTCAAAGATATGGAATTTGTTTTTGGAGACTGCCCTGGCATTGAGGAGGGTGCACGAAAGTTGATGGGGTATGTTTGCTAGGTGGGTCGGGTTGGGAATGGTAGGAGGAACGGGGTTGGAGAAGGGGGGGAGGGTGTGATCAGGGGTGGGGCGTTATGGAAAAAGGGTTGGTTGGGCTCGGAAGGGGCAAAGATGTGGAGGGTTAAAGGGGTGGGAAATTGGAGTTGGGCCATTGGGGATTGGCAAAGAGGAGAATAGGGCTAGGATCAGGTTGGGTGCCTGTGGGGAGGTTTGGGCCCTATAATGAGGTGGCAGGGTTTGTGATCTGGGTTGGAGAATGGGAGAAGCTAGGAGGGGCATGGTGTGGTCTTGGTCTGGGTCTTTCCTTTACACTTGGGTGGCCCATGGGGTGTGGGTGAGAGTGCGGGAGGGCTGTGGAGGTTGGGGATTTGGCCAGGGCTCCTCTGCTGTGCTACGAGACGGGAAGTGTGGGTTGGGAGCAGGGCAAAAAGGTTACCGGCACCCTTTGAGGTCCGGCTCACTTTGAATCGTCCAGTAAGGCCAATGAACTACCAGCAGGCCTGACCTACCAGTAGTTCAGGCCCCTACCAGCAGGTTTTTCACAGAAGCACCGGCACCATTACTAACGGTGCCAGTTTTTCAGAGTTCAGGAATGGGAACTTACCTACCGTTGCTCCGCCGATCTGATAACCTGGTAGCGCCGGAATATCAGGCAGCAGAAACGGTAAGGCAGGGTTGCCTGTAGGCAAGGGACAATCCAATGGTATCAAACAATCTGATTGGCCCTCGTCGGGTTGTTACCCGGCTGACAAACACTCACCTTCTGTGGGTCCGAGCTCTGCATCCCATGAAGTTCCTTTCCTTTCTTCGTCAGGCAGCCCTGGAAAGGGAGAAGGTACTAGGTGGGATGCAGAGTCCCTTCTCCTCGATCCCTGGGGGCCATTTTGTTTGTTTACTTTTCCCCCTACCTTTTTAATGGCCACCATGGAAAGGGAGAAGGGACTATTTGTAGTCCTTCTCCCTGATCCGTGGCAGCCATTTATTTTGCTTTTTTTTCTCGATTTGAGAAACCGTTGCGGTGCTGTGTCTCAACTCAAAAAAAGTTGCTATTTGTACCCCGTTACAATGTGCCGGGGTACTAATAGCAATAGAACCCTCAGAGGGGGGACATTTGGGGTCAGTTAATGCCCCTGAGGCTACGTTAAAGCCCTTGCTTCACTCTTTTAGCAGACATAGCACTCAGGTCTTCTTTACTGTTTCCATTTTCAAAATGCCCACTGTGCATGGTGGTCATAACCGTATCTTACGTTTTCCTAACCACAATGGACGGGCAGCTAGGAGAGGAGCTAGTCAGTGGGTAGACAATCCTTACCTCCTGAAGAGAATCCCATTGTAACTGTGGGTAACATGCCTCATGCTGTCCTTGTTATCTATTAATGGTTCATACAGTGGGTTTGGTTGGTTGCACATAAAGATGTTTGATGGTGCTCTTGTTGTTGTTACATTTCATTCTACTTTCATTAGAGAACAAATATAGGCCAAGGTTTGAAACCCCTTCAAAGCCAAGCAATCTCAAATAGAAATCTGGGCTTTCATTAGATTTTACCCTAACTCGCATTTTAATTTAAATTAATTTGCTTCTTTTCGTGGGTTTGATATTTTAGACAGGAAGCCAATGAAGCCAATGTTTGTGGGGTTCAAGAGTGTTAAGAGTCCTAAGTCTGTCTCCTCCTCAGACAGAAATTATGGTAATCCCAGTAGGTTGACAAATGGTGATGTGAATTCTGTTCAAACCCTAAGTGTATCTAATTTGATACCCATTGATAATAGATAGGATGGATTGACCTCCACAGAGGATGTAGATTGACGGTTGCCATATCTGCCTTTGAACACAAAATCTTCAAATTAATTCTGTTTGATCGGCTTGAGAACTTTGAGATGAGGAGTAATGAGAAGTGGAAGATGTTGTCGTGGAATATTGCTGAATTAGGGGCTAAATTGGAGTAATCAGATCTGGTATCCTTCCTGCAGTCCTGTGATTATAATAATGCTAGGGAAACTTAGCATACTAATACCCATATTCTTAATGGATTTTTGTCATATGAAATTCAGCTGTTGTTAAGATAAGGGGAGGTTTATGTGCATGAGTGGATGTTAAATTGAATGCCATCGTCAAGGAGAACCATACAGGTTTGCTGTATGCTTAACTCATTGAGCTTAAGAACTCCATGTATGAAAGTCTTACTATAATACACTCTTATAACTCCTCGTCTAAATCTAACACATATCCCCCAATGGCTGAGTTCCAGTGACTGGTTTCATCTTACTTACTCTGAAAATAACTACTGCTTTGCTGTTTGTGATTGGTAGGGACTTCGATGCAAAATTGGGGAATGGTCTTTGGAGAATTGGGGCATGATGATCTTTTTTAACTTAAGAACAAGATGCTATTTGGGGTATTCCTGCTGCTATCTTGATTGTTAATTGCTATAATAATATTGGCCTTAAGATCCATTTGTGTTTTGTTGAATGAGGTTTGTGGAGTGAACCCGTTCTGGTACCTCAGGAAAGCAAAATGTTCATTTTTTGTAAATTCAATTGTATTCATTTCAGAGAATATTGGAAAAGAATAGAAGTCAGCATGAGGGCACATGCCCTCTCTAAATGCTTACAACTCTAAATGTACTTATTTCCCCCCCCCACACCCCGACCCCCCCACCAGTCCTTTAAATCACAGAACAACTTGTGTATAAACCTTATGGCCTAAAACAAAGAGTCCAAGTTTGTGGTGGTCAGGTACCTTTCCCCCGCAGGGTCAACTTAAGTCCTACGATTACCTATGTCTCTGCCCGGGCCAAGTCAAAGTGTCTTTGTTATCTGGATACAACTTCACCCCACCCCACATTATTTACTAAATTGTTGCCATTCCCCTTCCACTTCTGAATTACCACCGTGAATAGCCGCCGTAATTTCTGTCATGAGATACATGTCCTTCGCTGTATCCGGCCATTCCTTTAGGCTGGGGAGTTCCCCTCTCTTCCAATGTCTGGCACAGCATGCCCTGGCCACCAATAGGAGCAAGTGAAGAGGGGAGGGGGTGCCATTGCTCCCCTTGCTTATCCAGACCAAACAACACGAGCATAGGGACCAACATCAATTCCCTCCCCCCCACATCCTTGATCAACTCCAGAACCGCCGCCCAGTACATCTGGACCTTCGGACTGCCCCACCACATGTGCCAGTAGTCAGCTCTGACTCCACAACCATGCCAGCATATGGGATTCACAGTAGGAAACATTTTAGATAACTGCACTGGGTCGTATTGCCACCGGTGTAGTAGCCATAGGCCAAAGAGTTTGTATTAGTAGGATATAGACATTTTGTAAGCCCTTCTACACATGAGTTGCCATAGGTGTCTATCCACTTCCCGGCCCATATCCCGCTCCCACTTCTGTCGGAGGCCCTCCACTGGATTCCAAATTAACAAGGGGGGTCCTGGGAGTCCCTCTGCCAGACATTAGTCCTGGTTACGAGAGACTTACCCAGAGTCTTTAGCTCACTATCTTTCACAGAGAAAAAATATCCCAAACATATCAGTCTTTGTCCTGCCCTGGGGCAGTCCAGCACCGAAATGCTAGGCAATTCTCCTCTGAACAAGAGTACCAACAGAAACCCCAGACACGTGTTTCGGTCTGGTTGGACCTCATCAGTAGGGTGGATCTGTGCCTCTCTAAGAATAGTGAGCAAAGGGTCCACGTCTGGATTCCCCTAGTAACTTAGGGTGAGACCCAAAGTTACTTGAATATGCAAATTAACAAGGGGGGTCCTGGGAGTCCCTCTGCCAGACATTAGTCCTGGTTACGAGAGACTTACCCAGAGTCTTTAGCTCACTATCTTTCACAGAGAAAAAATATCCCAAACATATCAGTCTTTGTCCTGCCCTGGGGCAGTCCAGCACCGAAATGCTAGGCAATTCTCCTCTGAACAAGAGTACCGACAGAAACCCCAGACACGTGTTTCGGTCTGGTTGGACCTCATCAGTAGGCTGGATCTGTGCCTCTCTAAGAATAGTGAGCAAGGGGTCCACGTCTGGATTCCCCTAGTAACTTAGGGTGAGACCCAATGTTACTTGAATATGCAAATTAACAAGGGGGGTCCTGGGAGTCCCTCTGCTAGACATTAGTCCTGGTTACGAGAGACTTACCCAGAGTCTTTAGCTCACTATCTTTCACAGAGAAAAAATATCCCAAACATATCAGTCTTTGTCCTGCCCTCTTCTCTGTGAAAGATAGTGAGCTAAAGACTCTGGGTAAGTCTCTCGCAACCAGGACTAATGTCTGGCAGAGGGACTCCCAGGACCCCCCTTGTTAATCTGCATATGCAAGTAACTTTGGGTCTCACCCTAAGTTACTAGGGGAATCCAGACGTGGACCCCTTGCTCACTATTCTTAGAGAGACACAGCTCCTCCCTACTGATGAGGTTCAACCAGACCGAAACACGTGTCTGGGGATGCTGTTGGTACTCTTGTTCAGAGGAGAATTGCCTAGCATTTCGGTGCTGGACTGCCCCAGGGCAGGACAAAGACTGATATGTTTAGGATATTTCTTCTCTGTGAAAGATAGTGAGCTAAAGACTCTGGGTAAGTCTCTCGCAACCAGGACTAATGTCTGGCAGAGGGACTCCCAGGACCCCCCTTGTTAATCTGCATATGCAAGTAACTTTGGGTCTCACCCTAAGTTACTAGGGGAATCCAGACGTGGACCCCTTGCTCACTATTCTTAGAGAGACACAGCTCCTCCCTACTGATGAGGTTCAACCAGACCGAAACACGTGTCTGGGGATGCTGTTGGTACTCTTGTTCAGAGGAGAATTGCCTAGCATTTCGGTGCTGGACTGCCCCAGGGCAGGACAAAGACTGATATGTTTAGGATATTTCTTCTCTGTGAAAGATAGTGAGCTAAAGACTCTGGGTAAGTCTCTCGCAACCAGGACTAATGTCTGGCAGAGGGACTCCCAGGACCCCCCTTGTTAATCTGCATATGCAAGTAACTTTGGGTCTCACCCTAAGTTACTAGGGGAATCCAGACGTGGACCCCTTGCTCACTATTCTTAGAGAGACACAGCTCCTCCCTACTGATGAGGTTCAACCAGACCGAAACACGTGTCTGGGGATGCTGTTGGTACTCTTGTTCAGAGGAGAATTGCCTAGCATTTCGGTGCTGGACTGCCCCAGGGCAGGACAAAGACTGATATGTTTAGGATATTTCTTCTCTGTGAAAGATAGTGAGCTAAAGACTCTGGGTAAGTCTCTCGCAACCAGGACTAATGTCTGGCAGAGGGACTCCCAGGACCCCCCTTGTTAATCTGCATATGCAAGTAACTTTGGGTCTCACCCTAAGTTACTAGGGGAATCCAGACGTGGACCCCTTGCTCACTATTCTTAGAGAGACACAGCTCCTCCCTACTGATGAGGTTCAACCAGACCGAAACACGTGTGTGGGGATGCTGTTGGTACTCTTGTTCAGAGGAGAATTGCCTAGCATTTCGGTGCTGGACTGCCCCAGGGCAGGACAAAGACTGATATGTTTAGGATATTTCTTCTCTGTGAAAGATAGTGAGCTAAAGACTCTGGGTAAGTCTCTCGCAACCAGGACTAATGTCTGGCAGAGGGACTCCCAGGACCCCCCTTGTTAATCTGCATATGCAAGTAACTTTGGGTCTCACCCTAAGTTACTAGGGGAATCCAGACGTGGACCCCTTGCTCACTATTCTTAGAGAGACACAGCTCCTCCCTACTGATGAGGTTCAACCAGACCGAAACACGTGTCTGGGGATGCTGTTGGTACTCTTGTTCAGAGGAGAATTGCCTAGCATTTCGGTGCTGGACTGCCCCAGGGCAGGACAAAGACTGATATGTTTAGGATATTTCTTCTCTGTGAAAGATAGTGAGCTAAAGACTCTGGGTAAGTCTCTCGCAACCAGGACTAATGTCTGGCAGAGGGACTCCCAGGACCCCCCTTGTTAATCTGCATATGCAAGTAACTTTGGGTCTCACCCTAAGTTACTAGGGGAATCCAGACGTGGACCCCTTGCTCACTATTCTTAGAGAGACACAGCTCCTCCCTACTGATGAGGTTCAACCAGACCGAAACACGTGTCTGGGGATGCTGTTGGTACTCTTGTTCAGAGGAGAATTGCCTAGCATTTCGGTGCTGGACTGCCCCAGGGCAGGACAAAGACTGATATGTTTAGGATATTTCTTCTCTGTGAAAGATAGTGAGCTAAAGACTCTGGGTAAGTCTCTCGCAACCAGGACTAATGTCTGGCAGAGGGACTCCCAGGACCCCCCTTGTTAATCTGCATATGCAAGTAACTTTGGGTCTCACCCTAAGTTACTAGGGGAATCCAGACGTGGACCCCTTGCTCACTATTCTTAGAGAGACACAGCTCCTCCCTACTGATGAGGTTCAACCAGACCGAAACACGTGTCTGGGGATGCTGTTGGTACTCTTGTTCAGAGGAGAATTGCCTAGCATTTCGGTGCTGGACTGCCCCAGGGCAGGACAAAGACTGATATGTTTAGGATATTTCTTCTCTGTGAAAGATAGTGAGCTAAAGACTCTGGGTAAGTCTCTCGCAACCAGGACTAATGTCTGGCAGAGGGACTCCCAGGACCCCCCTTGTTAATCTGCATATGCAAGTAACTTTGGGTCTCACCCTAAGTTACTAGGGGAATCCAGACGTGGACCCCTTGCTCACTATTCTTAGAGAGACACAGCTCCTCCCTACTGATGAGGTTCAACCAGACCGAAACACGTGTCTGGGGATGCTGTTGGTACTCTTGTTCAGAGGAGAATTGCCTAGCATTTCGGTGCTGGACTGCCCCAGGGCAGGACAAAGACTGATATGTTTAGGATATTTCTTCTCTGTGAAAGATAGTGAGCTAAAGACTCTGGGTAAGTCTCTCGCAACCAGGACTAATGTCTGGCAGAGGGACTCCCAGGACCCCCCTTGTTAATCTGCATATGCAAGTAACTTTGGGTCTCACCCTAAGTTACTAGGGGAATCCAGACGTGGACCCCTTGCTCACTATTCTTAGAGAGACACAGCTCCTCCCTACTGATGAGGTTCAACCAGACCGAAACACGTGTCTGGGGATGCTGTTGGTACTCTTGTTCAGAGGAGAATTGCCTAGCATTTCGGTGCTGGACTGCCCCAGGGCAGGACAAAGACTGATATGTTTAGGATATTTCTTCTCTGTGAAAGATAGTGAGCTAAAGACTCTGGGTAAGTCTCTCGCAACCAGGACTAATGTCTGGCAGAGGGACTCCCAGGACCCCCCTTGTTAATCTGCATATGCAAGTAACTTTGGGTCTCACCCTAAGTTACTAGGGGAATCCAGACGTGGACCCCTTGCTCACTATTCTTAGAGAGACACAGCTCCTCCCTACTGATGAGGTTCAACCAGACCGAAACACGTGTCTGGGGATGCTGTTGGTACTCTTGTTCAGAGGAGAATTGCCTAGCATTTCGGTGCTGGACTGCCCCAGGGCAGGACAAAGACTGATATGTTTAGGATATTTCTTCTCTGTGAAAGATAGTGAGCTAAAGACTCTGGGTAAGTCTCTCGCAACCAGGACTAATGTCTGGCAGAGGGACTCCCAGGACCCCCCTTGTTAATCTGCATATGCAAGTAACTTTGGGTCTCACCCTAAGTTACTAGGGGAATCCAGACGTGGACCCCTTGCTCACTATTCTTAGAGAGACACAGCTCCTCCCTACTGATGAGGTTCAACCAGACCGAAACACGTGTCTGGGGATGCTGTTGGTACTCTTGTTCAGAGGAGAATTGCCTAGCATTTCGGTGCTGGACTGCCCCAGGGCAGGACAAAGACTGATATGTTTAGGATATTTCTTCTCTGTGAAAGATAGTGAGCTAAAGACTCTGGGTAAGTCTCTCGCAACCAGGACTAATGTCTGGCAGAGGGACTCCCAGGACCCCCCTTGTTAATCTGCATATGCAAGTAACTTTGGGTCTCACCCTAAATTACTAGGGGAATCCAGACGTGGACCCCTTGCTCACTATTCTTAGAGAGACACAGCTCCTCCCTACTGATGAGGTTCAACCAGACCGAAACACGTGTCTGGGGATGCTGTTGGTACTCTTGTTCAGAGGAGAATTGCCTAGCATTTCGGTGCTGGACTGCCCCAGGGCAGGACAAAGACTGATATGTTTAGGATATTTCTTCTCTGTGAAAGATAGTGAGCTAAAGACTCTGGGTAAGTCTCTCGCAACCAGGACTAATGTCTGGCAGAGGGACTCCCAGGACCCCCCTTGTTAATCTGCATATGCAAGTAACTTTGGGTCTCACCCTAAGTTACTAGGGGAATCCAGACGTGGACCCCTTGCTCACTATTCTTAGAGAGACACAGCTCCTCCCTACTGATGAGGTTCAACCAGACCGAAACACGTGTCTGGGGATGCTGTTGGTACTCTTGTTCAGAGGAGAATTGCCTAGCATTTCGGTGCTGGACTGCCCCAGGGCAGGACAAAGACTGATATGTTTAGGATATTTCTTCTCTGTGAAAGATAGTGAGCTAAAGACTCTGGGTAAGTCTCTCGCAACCAGGACTAATGTCTGGCAGAGGGACTCCCAGGACCCCCCTTGTTAACCTCCACTGGATTCCAGCAGTGCGCTATACAGCAGTGAGATGAGGCCCTTCATCTGTGTGTGTCCATCCAGAACCTTTTCAACTGGGATGAGGTCTCTTTGTATCTTTTCCGTCCATTTCTTCGCAGTGAAAACTCCTTTCAATTGGAGGTATAGAAGTACAGTAAGCCTTTCTATCCCAAGACTGGTTTCCAGCTCCTGTAGGCCTATACATTTACCCCGCTCCCACATTTGTCCTGCCATAAACCATTTTTGGTAATTATTCAGCTCGGTTATCTCGTCCCGTACTGGGGGGCACAGATATGACTCATTGGTGAGGGCTTTGAGGTAATTCTCTGTGACCTAGCTCCTCGGGAGCTGACCTCTGGGGACTCAGAGCCATTCACCTACCATCGCTGGGCTCAGGTGTTGGTTCTCCAGGAAAACCCATTGTTTTTCGTGGTCCTCCCTCAGGTGTGGGACCGCTGCTCTGAGCTGAGTGCCATATAGTAAAATGTCAGGTCTGGGAGCCCCACTCCACCCTGGTCTTTCGGAAGTATCAATGTGTCATAACCCACTCTGGGTTTCTGGTTCTGCCACAGGACCTGCATCATTCAGACACTGGCTTCTTTCAGAAGTGTCTCCGGGGAACTGACAGGCAACATTTGGAAAATGTGCAGAACCCTTGGCAGCAAGTTCATTTTTAGGGCATTAAGCATCCCCATCCATGAGATCTGTCCCTGGGCCCATCCTGCCATTTCATTAAACAGGGTGTCAAATAGAGGGGGGAAATTGGCTGCCTCTGGGTCTTCACCTGCCCTAACTATGGTAACTCCCAGATGTCATATAGTTTTCCTCTGGATTTCAAACCCCAAGTGCTGGAGTGCTTCAACATCTTTTTGGTCGTCCCCTGCAAAGGGAAACACAACTGATTTGCCCTTGTTCACCTTAAAGCCTGAGCAATGTCCATATTCTTCAATTACCACAAGGGCTGCTGGGCTTGAGCTCAGGGGTTTCACCAAGTGCAACAGGACATAATTCGCATATAACCCCACCTTGAATTCTCTGTCTCCAACCCTTATCCCTTCCACCTGTGGGGCCCTTCTGAGCCATTCTGCCAGCACCTTCATCGTAAGTGCAAACATAAGTGGCGAGAGAGGGCAGCCCTGGCTTGTGCCCCTCATCAGGTTAATAGGCCTCAATAGTCTCCCAATAACTGTCACATGAGCCAAAGGGGAATCGTACAACTCCTGTATCCCCTTGAGCAAGTGGTCCCCCAAACCATACTTCTGAAAAACCACATAAAGGAAGTCACAGTCCGCCCGGTCGAAAGCTTTCTCAGCATCCAAGGAGATCAACATTGGGTTGCCCTCTTTTTTAGCTGCAGTCTCCATCAGATATACAATGATTTATGCACTGTGTCGGCCCCCGTCATCTCTGAATAAACCCCACCTGGTCAGAGTGGACCAGTCTCGGCATGAGCCTCTCCATTTTCGTGGCCATAATCCTGGAAAAGAGCTTAGCATCGATATTTAAGAGAGAGAACGGACCGTATCATTAACAGTTCTTTGGATCCATTCCAGCCTTAGGTATAACAGTTATAAGTGCTCTTCCGAATGAAGGGGGCACCTTCCCCGGGTCAGGATGCTGTTGAAAAATGTGGTCATGTGCTGGGCTAAGCCTCCCATAAATGCTTTATAGAATCCTGTTGTGTAGCCATCATCGCCAGGAGCCTTCCCCACCTTAAGTCCGCTAATAGTTCTCAGTACCTCCTCCTGTGTGATTGGTTTCTCCATGTCCGTGATCTCACTTTCCTGGAGGGTTGGGAGAGAGCCCTCCCCCAAATATCTGTCCAGTTCCCCTCTTCTAAATCCCTCTCTTTTCTGTACAATTGCTCATAGAATGTGGCAAATTCCAGGGTAACTGCGCCTGTCGTGGAGTGTGAAAGTCCCTCCGAGTCCACAACCCCAGAGACCCACCTGTCAGCTTTCAGACCCTTGAGCCCTGATGCCTACAGGGCATCCGCCTTGTCCCCCTTCTTTTAATATCTTTGTTTAAGGAACTATAGGCCCGAGACCACCTTCCCCACTTCAAGTTACTGTAACTCACTTTGTTTCTCTCTTGACATTCTCAGTTTGCCAGTTCAGGAACCCGCCTTGGTTATTTGAAAGCCACCCTGATTATTCTGAAAACCGCCTCTTCCTCTGAAACCTATTCCTCAGCCTTGTGCCGAAAACACATTCCCTTCTTGATCTGGTTGGCATTGATTATTTGTCTGTGACATAGCCACTGCTTGCTGCGTTTCCAGCCCTTCTCCGCTTGTCAATACCCCTCCATGGAGTATTTTGACAATTTCTTCTGCACTAACTTAGCCTCCTCAAGTTTCCTAGCATCCTCCTTCTTATTTTTCTCTTGCAGCAGCCTGCAATGATGCACGATACTCAACTGTATCTTTGCCCATGGCTCCACTTTCATTACCACTAGTTTCTTGAGCTGTCTCTGTACTTGCTTGGCAATCCCTGCCACAAAATGTGGTAAAATACTGGGACTGATTTTCCCTACAGCTGTTGAGTTTCCAAAGTCCACCATTCCTGAATACTTTGAATGCAAGCAAGCAGATCTTCGTCATCTTTCATCTTATGTGCCATAATTGCACCCATATCTGACGTATCAGGATACTGTACCCTAAGTGCTTTCCAAACAGCTGCCCTACAATTATTAAATGGCGCTCCGTCATGCGATGTATTCTGTGCCGTGACACTTGAGTAACCTGCTCTTGTACAAATGTCATCAGCCCTTTCCCCAAGACTGGCTGCTAGGAATCCCTTAATGTCCCCTATAGCTAGATTATTTCCTCCTGTTATTTTTTCTAGCTCATAAATCCATTTTCCAACACCTGCCGTTAAACTAGGGAGTTTACACCTTAAATTATCCTTTTCCATCTGGGCCAAGGGATGTACTGCGGTCTGGCCCCTCCTTTCTCCAATAGGGAGAATAGCGTGAACCCAAATCTGCAATCGGCTCGCATCGTCTGCCTATCCATAGTGGGGACAATGGTTCCTGATTGCCTTTTACCTGGTAATGACCCCAGTCTGTTTACATATGGTGGCGATTCCCCCCTCTCACTATGCGATCTTACTTTAGGTCACTCTGGGTGCGCTATGGGGCCTGGCGTCCTATCTTTAGGTTGATCTAAATCCAAACATCTCACTTCCTTGTCTGTCTGCAGACATCCCTCAGGACCACATGCACTTTCTCCCTCCTCCCCACTGAAGGTTTCTCTGTCTTTGTCTCACATATCTAGTCCCCCAACTAGTATGGCTTTCATCTTTCTCATCCTTATTAAAAGTCAGCCTGTCTAAAGACAAGGCTCTATGCTTGAGACTAAACGGACTTCCTTCTTTGCCTCGTAACCGGGCAACTGTAGATCGATCGTCTTTTCCCCTGTTTCCGATTCACCTTTTGCTCTCATCTCTTGATAAATTATGTCGATACTATCTCTGATGTTTCCTATCACAAAATTCTCATCTAGGTTTACCCTTGACGGTCCTGGCATTGCGACGGGAGAAATTCCTCTATTTCGTCCCATGATATTCCTGGACTCAGTTCCATCAGTTCTTTCTGAATGCGATCAATGTCGCGTGCCCTCTGGCTCCTTTTTTCTTCTCCATTTCTTCACCTAGTTCCCTTCGTTTCTTTGCTTCCCATCTAAAAAATGTCCTTTTCTTGTTTTTTCTCTTCCCTTCTTTCGTTTGCCCTATGCACCTCCGTGTCTCTTCGTCTGTGCATTCTTTTATCTCGTAATGTCTGTTCTTCTTCCTCTTCTCTCTTCTTTTCTATCCTGTCTCGTTCTTTGATGGCCCTCTGCCTGCTGTCATACTTCCTTCGCTCCTCTGCCCTTTCTTCCCTTCTTAGCTCTTCCTCCTGATTTAATTTTGCACACCTTTGTCTATCCTTCCTCTTATGTCCATCCTCTTTCAATCATTTCTCTCATTACCTGTCTTTTCTATCTTGTTGGTCTTGATCTTCCCCTTGCCTTACTTCCTTGATACTCTTCCCATCATTGAGCAATATTTGTCCACCCATCCATTCGTTCTGTACAAGCGTAACCCCGTCAGTTTTATTCTTCTCTCCTTTCCATTTCTTGATCTCTCATTCTATATCTAAGGATATGTTTGGTTGTTTGCTTTTCTCCTCTTTGTCTTGTAAGACCTTAAAGATCACCTCCTTTTCTCTAGTCCTTTTTGGGCTCTCATCACTGCTGTGGGCAGGTGGTTCATGTATCGGATTACTATATCCTGTTGCCGCTTTTAGTTCCCTTAATGGATACAATCCTACATCTTTTGCACTACGGCAATTTACTTCGGGCATGGTAGGGGAAGCAGAAGGCTAAACACTTTCCTCCCTACAATGATTAAGCATCCAATTCTCAGGAGGCGGGTCTTCCTCCTCCTCCTGGTACATTTTCCAGAGCTCTAACCTAGCTAACCTCTTTTCCAATTTCTTTCCTATGCATGCAGCGTGCAAGTATGTGGTCATGTGTTTCAAAACCGCTTTTGACAGCGAGCCCCATTGCGGCCATGGCAAGAACATTTTATCTTTGGTACCCTTAACCCATTCCGCACTATACTGTTTGAGCTTGGTTGCGGGCTTTGGCAGTTGCTTGCAAATATGCATCAATGGAGTAACATCCCCCATTATGACGAGTCTCAATTAACTGTCGATACTTACCGTTGATTTACGCAAAATATGTTTCAGAAAAATAAGAAATATGAGCGCGCACCAACAGTCACCGCTCAAAGCCTCTACTTCTCAATTTACTCCAATCTACCTGTTCACTCGGCGCCAACAATGACTAAAAAGATAGATATACATTTTTGATCTCTACTCACACAGCCTATATTTGTCGCTCTTCAACACTTCACTCTTCTAATATATAAAATACACAGACACACTAGTTGACTTCAACATATATATCCTCAGCACTCTTCACTGCTGGTATCCAGTCAAAATGTCGAAAACATTTGGTCGAATGACAAAAATGTCGAAAAAATGATGTCTAAAATTTTTTTTAGAATGCTTTCTTTTTTTATTTACATGTTTTTTTGATTCCACAAGTAAAAAAAAAGGGTTAAAAGAGAAAAAAAATTTAAAAAGGGGGGTGGGGGGAATCCCCCCATTTCGAACAAAAAACAAACAAAAAAAGACATTCGAAATTGTATTTTTCGACATAATTTTTTTGACATTTTGACTTTCGACCAAATGTTATTCGAAATAGTGACTGTAAACCTTTGCTGCTATCTCCCTCTCACAGATATTGTCCATGTGCAGCTCAAGTACCCACTTTGGGTTTTGGAATGACTCCTTCTAGATGCTCCTTGAGCGTAGGACTCTGGGTTTATATAGGCTCTCCTCGTCATACATGAACCAAATAACTCCCCATTACTTTATACTTTTACCACAATCCCCATTCGCCTTTTGCCTCCTGACACTCAGGATCATCTCCCCCCTCCAAACGGCCACATCGTCTTCAGTCCGCTCAGCACCTGTGGAAACCAGGAGAGATTTTGTGAAAAAGGGACCCGTCCCACCTGTATCAGTCTTCTTGCAAGAATTTCTATATCGGCCACTCTCCACAAGAAGCCTCACCATCCTCCATCTAAATGGCGGAGGACGCACAATGTTCCGAAATCTCTAAAAGCCTACTAATCAACGGATCTGAACCATGCTCTCTCTGCTACCAAGTGGACCTGTGTGGACCCTTTAAGACGCGGTAACTGTAACTGCGATGGATAGGGATGCAGACCTTACGCATACATCAATAATCAGACCGACTCAGAAAGTTTGGCAAAAACAGGGAGTACAACAGGCAACAACGGACGCCGCACAGCTCGCTCAATGAGTTCTCGAAAACATTTCATTAAAAAAATCCTTATATAGCAAAAATGTGTCATAAGTGACATCATACTATGTGGCAAAGTAAGAAAACCTAAGTAGGATTGTGGTTGGTGTACGGGGAACATCTACACATACTTTCTATGAGGTATGGGGTTGTGATTGGGTCTCTAAAGTCAGGTGGACAACTAAGCCCACCACAAGTGCAAGTCATCTTCCGTGTTGGACTAATACACAATGCCCTATTGGCTTCTCAAACTATAGGGCTCTTTGATACATGAGACTCTAAAATTGGTTGGTACATCTGTACCCTTCTATAATATTCCACTTGCTGGCAGCAAGCAAGCTTGTACCCCAGGTGGTGGGAGGTCAGCCTAGTCATGCCTCCCACCCAATTAGCCCAACATTCATCATCACTCCTGCGGCCTGCCATCCAATTACTATGTTTGAACTTCACCATGTGCAGGCTCTCTGCACTTGAGAAAAAAAGGGAATGAAGGCATGGCCTTATCTTCTGGTCTCGGTGAAGCTCGCCCCAAAGTCTATTTTCATCTGACCATGTGACTCGAGACCACGTTTTGCACTCCTTCGTTGCATTTTATTTTATTAAATGGAGAAAACCTGACGCTTCTAGTGTTTGTTCATTACACCTCAAACAGGAGCTCAGATCACTTCTCACATTATTGTATCCTTTCAAGTAGATAACCAGGCTCTCAGCAGCCCCTACTCTTGACACTGGGCCAGGCAAGCCTTCTTGAATCTTCCTTCGCCATCAGCTATTCTATTCTGCTGCTCCACAATTCCAAATCTTTCATTCACGTGGTCCAAGTTTATTACAATGGTCGTGGATCATCCAGGTTCTATACTTTCCTATACATATGCATTGGTGCATCACCTGCAATCTATTTACTATGTAGCCAGCCTCATGATTACTTTTTCTACTTGTGTTACTGCTTCTGTACAGTTGTAAAATGGTTTAGCATTTTCTTCAGTGCTTCTCCGCATGTGCAATCTTCATTTCGCTCCCGAAATGTTTCTTAATTCGCTGCTTCATCATCAGATTCTGTAAGGTCTATATTCTTTCTTAATCGGCATCTCTTCTGGGTGCGTCATTTTTTCTTCATGTGACATCACCAGTCTTCTTTTTCATTTTCTTTCACACTTCTTCCTGAACTTCCTTCAGAAGACCATCATTTCTCCATGGACACATATAGGGTTTTCTTAATGGATACCTTGTTTCAAGGACTCTTCGCGGTATAGGTACCATTACTGGCCTTGCGCATGTCGCAAATGTTCCAGTTGCCAATATATAGGCACGATGGGGGCGGGACTTCCGGTAGGAGTACTTGGCTTCTCCTCCACAATAGCATATCATTACATCGCCATAGTGATTCTCTAGGTCTGAGGCCCAACAACACTACCGCCATTTTGACCATGTCGTGGTCTGACCAGCTAATGGTACTGATTTCACTGGACGTTGCTCTCTGGGTATGTTAATGATACACAAACTAGTAGTCTATCCTGGTTCGGGACCCATGGCCCGGGGGAAAAAAAGTAAAGCCTCTTGTAGCCGGGTGGCATTCCCTCCAAACATCCGTTAAACTTTGGTCTGTCGTGTATCTGATGAGGCCCCCCTCCCCTTTTGTGCCCCCACCTCCGGGTGTGCCCAGACCCCCGCTGTGATCCATGACCCGATCTTCCCCCATGTTAAAGTCTCCTCCTAACAAGAGGAGACCCAACGTATGGGTGAGTACCTCTCCCATGACTCCCAGTAGGAACTGGGACTGGCCTAGGTTTGGGCAGTAAACCATGGAAATGGTCAACAGAGCTCCCTCAATAGTCCCTGACACCACCAGGGCCCTCCCATCTCCCGTCCTACAAACCTGTGGCTCCGCTATACAGATCCTCTGATTAATGAGGATACCCACTCCTCCCTTGTTGGTCTGCCCAACTTGAGCCCCTGGGATGTGCCTTTCCTCCCCTCGAATCAACCTCATCTCTTGGACCAGCAACACATCTAGACACCTGTTTTGAAACCACCTGCCCAGCAATGAGCGCTTAGTGGAGGAATTCAGGCCCTTGACATTTAAAGTCCTCATCTTAAGGGCATCAGCTCGGGCCCCTACGTCAAATTGTGCCATTCTGAAAAATACACAAGTGTCCTGACCACACTATTCTCCTCGGGCCCCAGATATGCAACCGTTCTGGACTGTCCCCCTCCCCCTCCCTACTCATCCTCTCAACCCCTTTCCCCCTCTCCCCTACCTCCTTTTCCTGCTTCTAGCCCCTTTCCCCTTCCCCCTCCCCCACCCGGTCCCCTCTAACCTGGGACCCCTTCCTACCCTGAGAGAAGTCCACCGTGGATGGTCCATCAGAGGTGACCAATGCCTCACCCACCGTCTCCTTTCTAGGCTCCCTTCTCTCTGTCTGCTCATATACCTTGCAGACCCCCTGGGGCCGGCTGTTGAAAATCTGTCTACATTTCTCTACCTGTGCCTCAGTCTTATTTGGCTGTTGGCGGAATGTTCAGCTTCTTATATTTCCTTCCCACTGGCATCATCTTCTCTTTGTGATTCCCTTCCTGGCTTTGCTCCATTGCTGTGCCACTCCTGTTCTCTCTGGATCTGCGTTTGAAGCCTCCTCTTTTAGGACATGTAGCACCTGTTGCGCCTCCTGGCGGCTCTTGATACAATAGTACATTTCTCCTCTTTCAAATGACATTGTGAAGGGGAAGGACCAGTGATATATGATTCCTTTCTCCGTCAGCCATTGTGTTAGGGAGCGGCAGTCTCATCGTCAGGATAGGGTAAGACTCGAGAGGTCCTGAAACACTTTAACCATGTCCCCCTCGAATTGAATGCCACGCAGCACTTAGCTTTCTCGAGCACTCCCTTCGTTTCCCTTTACCTCAGGAAGCAGACAACTATGGACCGCGGGCCCCTTCTGCCTCCACTGCCGCCTTTGTGGGCCCTTTCCAATTGGACCTCCTTCCCCCCGTCCGCCATGAAAATAGAGTTGATCAATTCTTGGATGTTTTGTCTTACATCTGCGGCCGTTTCTCCCTTTTGTTCTCGTATCCCGAGGATGTGTATGTCGGTGTGACGCTCCCTGTTTGTGAGGTCATCCAGATGAAGCAAGGTGCCTTCCTTCCTAGACTGTCTGTCAGTCGTGCCTCATACTTCATGTCTCGAAGGTCGACCTGCAGGTGGTTGTTTTCCATCCCCTCCATTTTATCTTCCAGATTATCATCCCTAAACCTGAGGTCACATATCAAGGCTTGGATGTCGGTCTGGATGGCCTTGATTTCCTGAAAGATATCTTTCAAATCGTCCCTGATTAGAGCCTGCGCCCTTCTGCCCCCGGCCATGGTGTCCTTTTTCGTTGGGGTGGCACCTGGGTCACACCCCAATTGCCTCCTGAACTGTTGTAGGGTTGCTATCCCTGATGCCGGGTCCTTCTGCAGTGTTGTCTGGCCTTGCTTTCTCTCCAGTGTGGCTGGATGAGTTGGAGCTGCCTTGGGGAGGGTTCCAAGCCAGGTCCTGTTCTGTTTCCCCTTATCGGGACCTGCGTTTGCTGTATGCTATGGCGTGGAGGGATTATTTGATGCCTGCCTGGGGCCTCCTCTGCTACCCCTACCATGCGTATTGGGGGTTTCCGTCTGTGTACCCGTGTGTCTGCGTTCTTGGGGGGGCACAGGCCCCCTGGAGTACTGTCAATGGGGAGTCTCCCGTGCTCCGGGGCGGGCCCACAATCCAGCCATTCTCAGAATATGCACCCCCAGTGCTGGCCGGTTCCAGTGATGTGGATCTGTTGGGCCCGTGGGCATGGGGGTAGGGAGTCAATTTATGGCTGGTTACTTGCCTGTTACCCTCCATGGGCCACTCCCAGTCCCTGGGGCAATCTGCACCTGGTCCTCACGAAGGCGGTCTGGGCGGCGCAGGGTCCACCTCAGCTCCTCTATTCACTGGCAGGTGCAGCCAGTCCCCCACCCCCTTTCACCTCCTGGGCCCGGGGGTGCTCCTCACCTCATACACCATTTAGATCCAGGGATTCTGGTTGGCTCTGTGGTCCAGATCTGTGAAATCCCAGTTTGCTGCCTCAGTGTTGCTTTGGCCTGTCCTTGCCTGCTTGTCACCACCGTGGGTGGGGGGGTCAATCAACCACCGTGGGTGGGGGCCAATCCACCCACGCCCTGCTCTGAATTTGCTCCGTTGGCTTGCACTGCTCCCATTTTGTGGGGGATCGGGTCTCCTCACATTCCACTGCGTCGGTTCTTCACCTGGTCCTGGGCGGGATTCTGGCTGGGTGTGTGCGGATCGCGCACAGCTCCTGCCCTGGCATTGCCGAGGCCGGGCCCGGCCTTCCTGCGCTAATCGCCGGGGGGAATGTGTGTGAGGCTCCTCCGTTCCGCACACTGGGTATGCCGGTCACTGCAGATCTCACTTCATGAAGAAGCCCAGCTTGTAGTAGCAGGGGAGAAGCAGTAATCTGCGCATAATGTCGGTGTGTTGCGGAGCTCCATCTTTAAGTGGCCATCATGGTCTGCGCCCCCTGGTGGTCTCTGAATACATGCTTTTAAAAATTCCCACTATTTTCAATTGTCCTAAGTTCTTGGACATGTAGCACCTTTCAGATAGGTCTAAGGGCAATCATTTACCTTTACGACTTTCAATTATGTAGCCTTGATTAATAATGTATTGACTTACAATCTTGGGCCCTAGGCCCTTTAACGATGAGTTAATTACATATAATTGGAAACCTATTTGATGGGGGTTGTTAAATAAACTTGGTGTTATGCTCTGCATAATGACATTTTCATAAAAAATAATTTTAGATGTGCACCAATGTATGAAAATAATTACCTTTTATTGTAGAAAATGTTTCTTTATTGGCTATGAAAATGCGCCCAATCTTGAATAAGTCAGTAAGAGCTGCAAAAAAATGTAGTACCCAGAATATGTTAGTGAAAGGTGGTTGGTTTCACCTCGAATGCAGGTTGGCTAAACGGGATCTTTTGACTGTCTTGAAAGCTGATACTAAATGTCCAGCTGAAATTTGTGGCACAATGAAACATTTTCAAGACATCTCTAGGAGAGCCAAAGGTAACTCTGTTCAACTGAAATGGACCGAGCTAAGGGAGGTAGCATATTTCAGAAATAGATGCTCTTTTTGTTGTTTAGTTGCCTCAGAATTATTTTAATCTGTACCGCTTAAACGTGAGATTTATATCTCCACCCGGTGCTGGAATTCTCAGTTTGCAAAGATCTCTAGCACTGTGACAAGCAAATCCTAACTCTGGGCTGATCCTTCCCCTTTGTTTGAAACAATCAGTTGGGTCTGGGAAAGAGAATTCTCTGTTGAGGAGATTGTTAGGAAATATCAAATGCCATCCTCAAATAAGAGCCCTGGCTTTTACTCTGTGCCAATGGATGTTTTTAAATCCAACATTTAGTTTTGGGCCCCTTTATTGACAGTGATTTTTAATATAATTTGACACACTAGAATAATTCCTTCATTTTAGCATGTTTCCATGATTTCCTGTCTTACAAGGGAGATAAAAATGTGCCAGCATATTATCATGCTCTTTGTGTATTGGATTCTTTTCCCAAGCTTTTTCACAAATTGCTTCACTCAAGGCTCTTGAATTGGATAACCATTAATGATATATTGCCCCCATCTTAAGGGGATTTTCCCTAAGGTTTATGAACAATGAATCAAGTTATAATTTTACACTTTATTATTGCAAACTAGTTTTTTGCTAGTTCCCCAGTATATCAGGCATGCATGGACCTTAGTGAAGCTTTTGATAAGGGTAATTGATCTAAATGTTCATCTAGAAACGCTGACTATTTCTCTCCAATTATTTTGCAGGATAGAGGTTTCACATTCAAATCCCTCAGCATGTTAGAATAGTGAGGCTGTTGAATGTAGAGAACAACTTCCTGTATTTAGTGTTGTTCGGCAATGGTGTTTATTGGCTCACCTCCTGTCCAATGTATATGTTAATTCCTTTGGGAAGACTTTAGTGAATCTTATATTAGAATTTACATCAATAGGGGTTCAGCCATTATCTATTTTAAGCTACATGAATGATACCATTTTGTTAGGTCATAATTCTTATGCAATTCAATTGTTGATAAATGGAAATTCCTCATCAAGGGATTTATTTATTAATTGCAATAAATGATAAAGCATGGTTATCAGTTCTAACAGGAGGAATGATTATTCATATTAATTGTAATAAATTAGAGTCACTTATTTTAACTATTTTGTGTCACCTTTTCAGATAACTGCAGAGGCCATCTTGCAAACAATGGGTGGGATTTTACAATCTCAAAGTGGTTTTGGTAACCAAGCATTCACACTATTTTAAGGATGTATTATGCCAAACCAATGTCTGGTGCCCTTTGACGGGCCAGAGCTTTGGGGATTTGAATCCAGTACTCAAGTTTAGGAGGTCATATTTTAAAAATAATCTTCTGTGGCTCCCAGGTTCTGTGTCTAACTTTGCATTGGATCAGGAATTAAAAATGGGTACATTAGTGATGAATTAAGTAGAAGGCCAGTTCTTATGTGGATGTGGTTATGGTCAGATCATGCGGCTTTACTATGCATAAAAGTGGTCTGTGATGTTCTGGCTAGGGAATCTGCATGTCGTGTTCTTTGATTGGAGCATGTCAGTAATGCATTGAATTCAAATAACTGTTCACAATGGTTCGATGCACCTGGGAATGTAAGCAAGAAAGATTGATTGTTAGTGCCAGAAGTGCACTTTATCATAATTTTCTTGAATAGAGAGAACACTGACAATTAACTGAAAGGGTTAATAGGACACGTTTTGCAATCTCGTCATAGGCATGCATTGAGTCTTATCTGTTATGGATACATTCTGCCTTATTAAGGACGTTGGTCATTCATTTTAGGTTTCACCTTTTACCTATTGGTAGTGTAACCTGAAAAGGGAGAGCATACAAAGATGACCCTGCTCCATGTTCTTTTGCCTGGAGTTTGAAGAGTCTGCTATGCATTTGGTTATTTTGTAGTAAATATCTTGCATTTTGTCATAACACTACTTTACCTGTTTTATTGTGTAAAGGTTTTTACTCAATGACAGCATGATTTTTTATCTTATTTATTTATTTCACAGTGGCGCATGGTGTAGAATTGTGTCTCTGTACTTCGACCAGAATCAGACTGAGATCAACTACAAAACTGTCTTTTATTCTTTGCATTTTAAATATTTCTATTCTTGTTTTGTATCTGTTTATTTTACATTTTTAAAATGTATTTTTTTCGCAACTGTATTTTATTTTTGATTTCGTCGAAATAAACAATGATTGGTTGATGACCTAATTAAAGCAATCAAGAAGACCCAGGTTCCAGAATTAAGGAGAGTGATGGTTGTCAAATTTGCTACATATTATAAACATCACCATTATTAAGAATTCTATTGCCAAAAGGATAACTTTGCTACGACAGGTGAGTGAATAGAGACATTTAAGTTTGAAGTAGAATGTGGAAGCACCAACACTTTCAATAGTTAGACCCAAGAGAAGGTACAATAATACCACAGATGTGTTTGCACAGTGTGCTGGCTTTACTCAAGCGCAAAAAGAAAGCAACGATGCACAGGCCTATGCATCAGGGAAATTAAGAAATACAGAAATTAATTGCAGTCTTAGAGAGAACAAGGCCCTAATGAATGGCATTCAGGAAATATGGGTGGGGAACTATGTTTGCAGGCTGTCCCCATTAACCAATAGGTTTTACAACCACATGTGTCTAATCGTGATTTAGAGTACATTCGAGGGTCGAAAGACATGATGGTGAAGCATCCATCAGGTTTTCCTTTGGTGAAAGCAGACCTTAAAGAAGAGCAGGATGTCATTATTTCATTGTCACAGTATTCGCACCCAGGGAAGGGCGCTAAGCCAATCGGGGAGGGGGGGGGGGCTGAAACAGCGGGCCAGAATGCAAATTCTCCACCCGCTTTTCCAGATGGTACCATCTGAGGCCCTTTACTGAGTGGCACCGTACCATCTTTTATTTTTGTAATGTGGGGAGGCAATAGGGATCTTCTCCCTGTTGCCTCCCCACCACCCCAACCACCAAAAGTAACCAAACCCTTTCCCCACACCTTCCCTTCTTACCTGCTGGACCGGAGATTTGTGCTCCGGTCCCCACGCTCCTCCCATCTCCCGGCTACTGCATAGCCACTTTTCCCTATGGCGGCAGCCATCTTGTCGTGTTTTGTTTCTCAAAAGAATCTCTTGATGGGGAAAAAAAAAGAAACCCTTTGCAACCTGGATAAACCCTGGGGTGCAAATGACTTTCACTCTTGCTGTGTGGGCAGACAGGACTTTAATGGCCCCCCGGCACTCACCGAGGCCCTCACGGCTCGGGATGTGGGCTGTTAAAGGTCATGTCCACCCCACACAGCATGTGTGAAAGCCATAACGGGGATCAGTAAAGAAAAATGACCATATGATTGATTAAGCATGGGCTATCTATGATGACGTGTCCTTACAAATACTTAAAAAGTACAATTAAGAATAAACAAAATGGGTTAATTTTGGAGAATGAGATATTGACATAGTGGATAATCAGAATCCAACTGGATTATGAGCAAGAGATGCTCCTTAAAAGTGTGAATAGTGTGATGCCAAAGAATGTGGGGTGCACGCTAACGTCCCCCCTCCCGGTTGGACTCCAGGCATACACTTGCTAACGAAAAAGTTGATAAAGGGGTATTCATGGGCTTTGGTGGATAAAAGAACGAAAGAATTGGTATGTTAGTGTGCCCTATCCCATATACGTGACACATCTAAAAAACGGTCAGCAAGCCCCTATTGTAGTGAGTTCAGTTGGAGGTGATCCATATAATAAGGGAGTTTATACATAATGGTATTGCATAGTGCTTTTGGGGTGGCCTCCAGGTCCTATCGATTGGTTTGAGCAATTTGTGTAGATTGTCAGACGGTGTGTAAGGGAATTCAGAGGTGAAGGGGTGGCTCTCATTTTTTTCAAAGCGGTGCATGTTTTTTCCAATCCACTTTACTTGTATTGCTCTATTTGCGGAGTGGAGGCAGAGATTGGGTGGGCCGAAACCTCCACGCCACCCGCTCTGCAATACAAAGCTGAGGGCATTCATGCCAGCATGACATTTTCATGCTGGCTTTTAGGCATCTGAATGGTGTGCAGCCCCCTTGCTTTTAGCATCTGCCAAAGGCAGGTGGAGTGCATAGGAATCCATGCAAATGCTGCCTGCCATGGTTGGTTACACAATTTGCAATATTAAGTGCAAAAAGAATTTGCAAGCACGATTCCCCCTGCTCTTTCACCTTTTTTTGCACTGCTAGTACAAATGACCGCAATTGCATGGATGGAACCATTGTGCATGTAAGTGCAAATGTAGCATGGTCCCTTTAGTGAAATGCGCTCATTGTTTTAAAATAAAATCCTACGCGTTTAGTAGCGAGGGTCCCACTGTAGTTTTTATTGAGGATAACAGGGTGTGGATGTAATCAATATTCACAAAGGAAAGTTGGAGGGTTGAGGAATGGGGCACCTGTGCACTTCTTTCTACAATCCAGGTGGCAATTAATTAGTGGGAAGAATGCATGGAGCTCTAAAGGAGTGTGTCCAGATCGTTTTATCGACTGGGTTTGAATGGTACGAGACGCTACAGGAGACCTGTGGCTGTCTATTAATACATCACCCCATGCAAGCACGTGGATGTAATCTTTTACACTACTTAGCAAGAGGAAACGGGGAGCTAGTCATTCATACAAATGGACGAAGATAGCAAAGATAGTTAATAGAGACAAACGTTTAGAAGAGCTAATCATCCGGAATGCAAAAGCTACATTCAAAGCATTCAAACAACAGAAATATGCAGTGAAACAAATGTGATTTTGCACATGCGATTGGGTTCAGGCAAAGTTACTCAGCAGTGTTCCACCTGCTGCCCCATCACACAGGCAGCCCCTCTGCCTGTCCGATCCACTGCCCCATCACACAAGCAGCCCCTCTGCCTGTTCCACGTGCTGCCCTCGTCACCCACACATCCACATGTGCATTTCCATTGGGACGTGCAGCACCACCACACCCCACCAGGCCGAGTCTTATGCCACAGACAACAGTGCTGGGGATGGGGCTGTTGAGCTAGGCGTAAACACCGACGAGGACACAGAGCACACCCCAGATGTTCTGGGTACATTCAGAAGTCCTGTAGGCTCGCCCAACCCATCGCTCCAGGGGCTGAATGCAAGTCTCGCATGGATGGAGGAGCACCAGGACACACTGACCACACTGGTGCAGCAGCACTTAGAGGAGTCACGCCTTCAGAGGGAGAGCAATCAGGCTTTTGGACGCAGGGTTGCCCGTGCCATTGTGCGTTCGGCCTGTGCCACTGTCCTCATGTCTCGGAGGGTTCGTGAGGGCAATAGTGTTCAATCAATCAGAGACAATGGCACAGGCTATCATACCACGTCTACCACCTAAAAACACGCCAATGCCCTCCACCACCACGCCTGCAAGCTCCCAGGCAGGCAGTCCCAGGAGAAGATCAATGCGCCTGTCTGGCTCATCTCATAGGGACAAACATTCTACCAAGCGTGGCAGGAAGTAGTGCTGAATCATTGACACTTGCTTCACATGTTAATATGTTGGGCCTGGGAGGTGGGAGGGTACATTTGGGAGGGGGGTCCATAGTTGGGATAGATAGTTGGGGCCTGGGAGGTGGCAGGGTACGCTTGGGAGGGTATTGTTGTTGGACCTGTTTTCATTTGTCTTGATTATAATACATTGGGTTGTGCATCTGAATCACTAGTTGACCACCCATGGCATCCCGCCGCGGTCGCACTGCCATGCCATCATTGTCATCCTCATCCTCCTCATCTGCAGCGTCCATGTTTGGGGGCAGTGCAATGTTACGTCGAAGACACATATTGTGCAGCATGGCACATGCCAGGACAATTTTGCCAACCTTGATGGGGCTATACATTAGTGCCCCGCCGGATCTGCTGAGGCAGCGGAACCTGGCCTTGAGCAGTCCAAAAGTCTGTTCTATGATGCCCCATGTACGGATGTGTGCCCGGTTGTAGGCCTCCTCATGACTGTTCTGAAAGGTGATTGCATGTTTGTGGTGGAAATTTCTTGTCAGTGATGATAGCGTGTACACATTTCCAGGATTTTGTTAGCATACAACATAGTACATGCCACAGATGACCCAATAAATATTTACAATTTTGCATGTGACAACTTTTCCAGTATTCCAATGTTTGGTCACTCATTCCTACTGAGACTGTTTGGCCTGCTCACTGTCTGCAGTCATGATATGGCCTTCAATGCTACTACATGTCTTATTCCTTTCAATGTAAACAAGGGTGTGTGTCTGCCTACTAGGAGCCTCATCTCTTGTATGGTGCTAACAATCTGCGTTTTGCACCCGCAGCGCACAAGAGGCAAGACACTGCTGTGTGCAGCGGGCCCAGTAGGCAGTGTGCACATGGGAGCACCTGCCACTTTCTCTGCTGTGACAATACTCCCATGTACAGGTCACCATTGCATAGTATGGCACTCCATGGTTAGGGGGACTTTCAATTTGCTGGTACATGGATCCTTGTGACATGGAAAAATGTCCTGGACCTCATGCAGCGTTAAGCCAGGTGCATGTAAGATGTGTGCATATGCCCCTTCCCCCACTACACAGAGGTCACGCATTGGTCATTCTACTCACCCAACAGCAAGGTGCACTGTGGTGAGTGCCTATTTACCCCCCCCCACTAAACAGAGGTCATGCATTGGTCATTCTACTCACCCAACAGCCAGGTGCTCTCGCCGATGTGACGTGCCATGTACCCTTGCAACATGGAGTTCCGTAAGACCATTTAGTCGTGTGTGGATCCTGGAAAACGTGCACAGAAATGGGTGAGGAGGTGTTCAGCATTACAGACCATCTGCACGTTCGAGGAGGGAGGGGAATTGTTTGTGATTTCTATACACTGCCTCAATGGCAAGTCTGGCAATCGACTCCACATGGGTGCAATCTAACGCGCCAAAGCAATTGGGCATGCCTACAAGGGCATGGAAGGCCACTTTGGTGGCATTAACCTGGGCAGGGGTTCAGGGTAGGGCAATGTGGTATGCCACATGGTGCAGCAGTGCATCTAGTACCTGGAACAAAACCCTGGAAAAACAGGGTTGTGACAGCCAGTGCAGCTCACCCACGGTGTGCTGCTATGTGCCGGTTGCAAGGAAGTGCAGTACCGATAATACCTTGAGCAAGGGGGGGTTGCAGTCTGTATGTTTATCATGCTGATGATGTCGTTGTTAATGAGGGTGACTATTGGTATTATGGTCTCCCTGTCAAGCCGGTACAAGGTGTGGCTTTGTGTTGGGGTCAGGTTCCAGGGCGAGGCCCTGATGCGGGGTATTGGAGGCTGCCTGCGGGGTGCTACCTGCTGGACATTGATGTTAGGTATGGCCAAATGGTTCCTCATTCGCCACCTGCACCTGCGCCACCTCCTATGCCTCTCTGCTGCATCTTCTTCAATAGCTCCTTGCCAGTTCCCCAGCCCAATTGCTGCTACAGTGACTGCCAGCATGGTTGTGTTGAGAGTTGGGTTGGGTGTGGGTTTGGTCCTTTTGTACATGTGTGCAGTGCAAAGTCAGTGCAAAGTCATTTTATACTGCAAAAATAACCACTTGCCCTGACTTTGCACTGCAAAAATACACTTTGAACACTTCCATTAATTTGTGTCGGTAGTGTAAAGTTACTTTTCAGCAGTCCAAAGTCACTTTTCAGCAGTGCAAAAATTCCATTAATCGGAACCATGTACTTTATAATTTGATTCACATGTAAGTGAGGACTCAGGCCCGCCTCCCACACACAACCCAGATTTTTTACAGACTGGGTGTATCTGGTAGGCAACCCGAAGAAGGCCAGACAAGGGATCCCAGATGTAACTTTGGACAGCTTATTTTTTGGCCATAGAATAATAACCTCCAGCTTAGAAGGATTCAGTTGGAGTTTTGTAATCCAACATCCAGCATTGAATCATTTCAGCACACTCACCAACCCTTCCACCGCCTCTTCTGGGTGGCTTAAGCGAACAGAAATCTGAGTACCATCTGCGTGTGAATGATACTGTAATATAAACTGGCCAAAAATATTGAGCAAAGAGCAAACATAAACGTTAAACAGCAGGAGCAACAAGAATGAGCCCCGTGGCACTCCACAAGTAACTGGTAATTCATCGGACGTGTACGGGCCGACCTTGACCTGTTGTCAATGATCAGTTCAAAATCACTCAAACCATTTGATTGCTTCCTTCAAAACCTGAGCCAGTGACACAAGTCTAGATTTAAGTATGTTGAAGTCAACTTTGTCGAATGCTGCAGACAGGTCAAGCATGACAAGCATGCTAAACTCACCCTTGTCCGCAGCTTCGAGGAGGTCGTCCCAGACTGTCACTAGGGCCGTCTCGGTACTGTGACCTGGTCTAAAGCCAGATGGATAAATATCCAGGATGTTGTTATCTTCCAAGAAAGTCTGCAGCTGAGAAGTGACAACTTTCTCGAATATCTTTGAAGGCCAAGGACGGCCAGCAATAGGACGATAGTTTGATAAAATGTTATGATCCAAAGACAGCTTCTTCAGCAATGGAGTAAAGTAGGATTTCTTCAGGGCTGAAGGAACACTTCCTTGGATTAACGAGGCATTAACAAACCTGTCTAAAGGCTTACTAAGGGCCTTCTCGTGTTGTTTGGCTAGGCAGGCTGGGATTGGGTCATAGGAGTGATTTTTTGCCATAAGATATTCAATCAGTTTCTGAACAATTTCTTCAGTCACTGGTGAGAAATATCATTCTGGTGTATTTTTCTTATGATCAATCTCATAATCATTGTGAGGGCCAATTTGCAGAGAAGCAGTCTGAGCCTCAACATTTAGTCTAATCTGGTCAATTTTCTCAGAAACAACGAGTTAAAATCATTTAACATGATTTGGGAGGCTTGTTGGCTGGCATTTACACACTCAGGATTAGAGAAATTTCATATGACTGAAAATAGGTCTTTCGATCGATTATCTGCGTGATCTATTTCCTTTTGAAGGCATTGGGACTTTGCCAGTGGGATTCTGTGTATGCCAATATGCTCAATCTCGTTCAGGAGACGCGAGTTCAGTCACCTTTTTGCATTCTGGGAATTGTAGTCATGCATTTTCCCATTATAAATCCATGACATGTCCCAGAATGCAAATATAAGCACAGGCTGCATTATCATCTGCCAAATGGAACGGGCATGCTGGCATGTATAATGCATTACAAAAAAAGCTTGCGTACCATCCTTACAAATGACTCCAAAAGATTTCTAGTGTTCAAATAAAAAAGGCACTTTTGCTTCACTGTTGAACCCATTACAAAGCAGGTATATTGAGGTTGAGAAGAGAGCAATATTGCTGCCAAGTGGCTCCATGCCATGATGGGCAATTTCTCCCAGTCACAGCAGTTTAGAGAATAGCACTGCTGGGATTTGTAGTTCCGCCTATTCCGTTATTAGCACACGCCTTCAAAGTTCAAGAATGCCAAGGGCAGAGTGCATGGGCACCAATGTTTGCTTTGAGTTAACTTGTTATTTGAATTCATTTTATTTACTAATGTATATTTACAAAAGTGACAATGTGTGGGTTTGTGGCTGGGTTTGTGGCTTGGCAAAGTTTTGATGCTTATACAATTACACACTGTTTCACCAATCTGCACCAGATTTTGCATAGTTACCTGTTAGGACCCTCCAGACAATACTAGCTACATGACATTTGGATAGCCCACCCCTTTCACGAGATTTCAGCACCTTCACACGTGAGATGGTTGGCTGAAATCAGCAAAATATCAATATGGTCGTAGACGGACCACTCTCGACATGAGGAACACAAATCAAGTTCCATATGGGACCTTGAAAACCACATTTCAAGGCCTTATGAAGCATTGGTTTGGGAGCTAGTTTTACTGCAATGCATCGCAGCAAACTGCACTACGTCACAGTGAGGCGACAGGTGGGGAGAGAGCACAGAAGGTCCCAGCATGCAACAGCACACCAACTCTCGCCTCCCTACAACGTCTGCTCTGGGTATGTCAGCCAGCTGCACGTGCCCTTCTCAGTGCACTCTCCTTCAGAGTGCAAAGCACATCAAGCGATAAGCGAATCGGAACAGAGATCCACAGGACCATTGATTTTTAACAATTGATAAGAGTGTTGTCATATCTGTGAGGAATTCGACCATCCGCACAGGGAGAGTGCACTCGCCTGGGCTTTTTGATTTTTTTGATAAATGAAAACGAATGATGGGAGATCTACCTCCAAGGACGGTGTGAGGCCATTCCGCACACAGTCCATCTGCTTATCGCACAAAGCGCATAGTCACATTTACTCTGAGAAGACACAGCCTACAGGCGCTGTCTTCCCCTGTCATATTCAGCTGGAATGTGACAGGACCGGGTACATCAAAACATCTCAATAAGGGGGAAGGCACACCTTCCTCCAGCCATGAGCAGCCTGATTTAAATTTCAGAGGCTCCATGGATCTGCTTTCCTTTTGTACTCTGGCTGGCGGCAGTGCATACTAACAAGATCATTGAAGCAGGCCTAGAGGAGAGGCTTGGTTGCCGAAGGAGACAACAGGAAGGCCGGACTAACACCCCTTTGGTATGCAATGTGTCAACGTGAAGCTAGTACCCACCTCTCTGTATGAAAGGCAGTGCATGGCCTGTCTGGGTCCAGCAGTTACCGCAGGTGTCCCTGCAGAGCAGACCCCTTTCAGAGGGGCAAAGGATGTGATGTGGGAGAGCCAGGAAGTTTGCTCCCAGCACATACTTCAAGGGAAGCCTGCGCTTTAATCAAGACTCACAGTGGGTTCAGTTAACCAGGAAGACACTATGATCTACAACAGACAGGAAGATGGGTGGGACTTAGGTATATGTTGCCACCCCTTGCCTTTACTGTTGCTGCGCACTCTGTTCCCGACTGCATGCCTAACAGAAGACTGTTGGTGGGCCCCCAGAATTAGTTCATCAAGGTAGGCTTAGCCTGCACCAATCACTGGGGCCCATTTGGCTTTAAGAGAGGGCTGAACCCCTCACTTGTCAGATCATCTGAAGACTTTGAAAGGAGTACGAAGGACTCATTTGGACCCGAGCTGAAGGTACAGTCTACCTTACATCTTCCGCCAATGAAGGAAGGCCAGGAGTTCCAAGAGGGAGCAAGATCCTTACCCTAAATATCTCCCAGGGACCAGAGGGAGATACCGGATTCAGATGAGCTGTCCAGCATACAGCGTGTCCTGCTAGGTTCTGCCAGGAAGCTTCCCAGGTGGGAAGTGCTGGAGAGTCTCTGGACAAAGGATAAGGCCGTTGCCTGCAATCACTCTCCTGAGTTTTGGGCCCTCCGCTTTGGAAGAACATGAGCTCTGTGAAGAAGCTAGGAGGAGTGCCACACAAGTACCATCCAGCGTCCATCCTTTAAGTACATTTTTGAGACACTCAAACCCTCGAACCCCACCCGGCTGCAACGCTGACTGTTGTCATACCACAGTCACAAGAGCTGTCCGAGCACCTCGACCAGTATTCCAGAACCGCCAACCAGCACAGAAACAACGATTCATGGCCCCTAGCTGCCGTGCCAGACAGCCTGCAGAGATCTGCCCAGCCTCGCTTGACAAACTGCCTGCCGCCTGGTATCCGCAGCTGTCTCGCGCCACTGACTCTGTTTCAAGGGCTGCGAAGCACCCAGGAACTGCCTCAACACTGTCAAGCACCAAGAACCTTTTCTGCACCAGGTACATTGTGGTTCTGCCCCCCTGGTCCATTTCCGAAGGCCCTTATAGACAGTTACTACCCTTTGCCCCCTTGGTGCTGAAACGGAATAACCTTGAACTGTAAGACTGAGTATACTCCTGTCAGTATCCAGAGTGCATCCCTTTCCTCTGTGAAACTGTCTGTCCTCGGTGTTCCTTTACAGGGTGGGATGTATTTTGTAGAGTGCTAGAACTGTTGCAGTAATACAAAAGTTGATATTTTTATACAACCTTGACTGGACAGTCCCTTTTATCATTGGGTAATAATTGTATTTTCGCTGTGTTGCAACTAACCAACGATCCACAATCTTTCAGAGATAAGCCTGCTGTTCTGTCCTCGTTGCCAAAATTGGACAAGAAGATTTATAATTTGCTTGTGTTTCCAATCTGTTCGAATCCCTTCTGGCGTACTAGAGGTGTGGGGCTGATTGATGTTTTAGAAACCGATATTCATCCCTGGACCACTGGTGCCCCAGAAGTTGATTTGTCACAATGTCTGTCTACCGACACAGTACACGGGTGCTTTTTGCTAGTTTAAAACATTTTTCTTATTTTAATTCATCATTGATATTGTTTCCTTGTAGAGCACTGTCACTCGCCAGATTTTGCCTGGACTCCATTGCTCTTGTTTCATTTCTGTTGAAAGACTTCAATTGTTATTCTTCTGAAACAGGCCTGAGGCGGCCATGTTACCACAACAGGTGAAGCCAGTTATTTGCATTGTATCTCTGTTCACTGATGAGCCTGCAGAGTCATAAGGCACCAGAGGCTCTGGCTAATGGCTCGCACACGGTTCACTCACTGAGCGGGCATTGGCAGTGGGAGCACCGCTGGCGCGTCGGAGGCAAGCGCGTCTGTGACCAACCAGGCCAGTCCCAGGCTAGGGCCAGTTGTACCTCCTTGGACTAACTGGTATTTTTCTATTCTGACTTCATCACGATTGATATGTGATACCCCCCACACTTCTATTGCTAAAGGCATCATACTCTCTTTCTTTGAAAGATGAGGACATTTTGGCGTCAGGATTCCTTTGCTATACACAGGACTGGATAAGTATCACATCGGGGGGCAGAGGCGTTGTTGGGTGGGTTGAGGGGGTTGTAGCCCAGGGTCTTTTGTTTGTAGTCCCGGATAGAAGCTCATGGTTACAACCAAAAAGGCTAGCTAGCCCCCAGTCCTGACAGTCCCAAAATTAGCATAGCCCCAGATCTTTTCCAGAACTAGCAACACCCGTGATGGGGGTGATCCCCAGGTCAAATTATATTTTCCCGGACCTCTCTTTGATACCTGCTCGAGGGATTGATTATAATTCCTCGACTGATGAGAACAGTGGCATCAAAGCAATGTGGATGCGTGTGTGGACAGCTGTTCAAATCTGTGTTTATATCCACAATCTTATTCGCGATATACTTTTTATTACTGACACGTAGCCTACAGCCTGTAATGAGTCCTCACAAAAAGATTTGACCACAACAGGATATCAACTGGCAATATATAATAACAAATGGGGAAAAGTTCGGAAACTGGGAGGGAGTGGTGGGTTGTTGTGCTAATTTTTAAACTAATGACGGCTATCAAACCTAATGTGAGTCTGGGCAATGCTGACTTATTGCACGTTCCGTGTTTATATTGTTTATTGAAACTACCACCTCGGTCTACTGTGGATTGCTGGTCTTTCTTCACACAGTATATAGCACGCCTCTCCACCCTCCCCCCACCGCCAAGAGCTGCAAGATGAGCATATTGGGTCAAACCACTGGTTTGATGTTAGGGATAGTCAATAAACTAAAGCTGCTGGTGGACTTCGGCAATTGATCCAAGATCTGTTGGATTCGGTAGGCCATACACTGGACTGTATTTTTGATAATTCTACTTCAATAACAGTGTGATAAGTGATTTTTTTTTCTCCCTTTTCCGATCATGCTCGGATTACCCTTTCAATAATTATTTTTCATTGGGCTGGGAGGATAGCTCAGGGGCAATGTGCTGGCCTTGGAAGCAAGACGATGCGGAGCAACACAGGTTCGATTCCCACAGGTTTGATCCCTGGGTCCAATTACAATTTCAAATAGGACTATAGGAAATGGGGCTACGCAAGGCTGATTCATGTCACGGCTTTGAAAAATAGACACCCAAAGCTCCTTTCTCCTCCTGAAAATGGTTAATTCCTTTTACTGAAACGAGTTGAGGAATGCCCAGTGTCTTCTCCAGCTTGATATGAATCTATACAATGTACAGAAAAAAGGAATACCATTGATTTTGAGGGAATGTGGATAAGGTGATGAAAAATTGATTAAAAAGGAACGATTTCATTCATAAATAGTTCATGACTGTGTTGCTTTGGTTTGAACTATCTATTTCAATGTATTCATGGGAATCAAGAAAGTAGAACAACAAAACTGTGATATTGGCCTTGTGAAAATCGTACCGTGCAAGTGCATGACAAGGTGGTAAGTGCAAGGGGGGGGAGAAGTGTAGGAGTGCGGTACCCCCAAGGGTGGGGGCAGGCAAGTGTTGGGCGGGCCAAGGAGGCAAGTGCCAGGGGAAGAGCTGGGAAGGGAGGATGAGTGCGGTGGACAGGGAGGACCAAGTTGGGCTAGTCCGACAAAGCGGTCCTGAGCTTCAATTAGCTTCCAGTAAAAGAAAGGGTGTGCTTCAAAACTCTTGGCCTAGTACATCCCTCCTTGCAACGCCATGCAACAGGTTTTGTGCTGACACATTTCTCTTTTTATGTCCCCTCCACGTCGCTTAGGGTCAGCATCACCATTGCCAGACCTAGTAAAAGTCTCAAGTTTTACAAAGACGTTATAGAGCAGCAGAGCAAGTTCTGTTTAAGGAACTGTCCTCTGGAGCTCCCTTGCAGTAGAAACCTTGCATGATATCATATCGTGCTTTATTCAAAAACGGGTCTTTTTCCACCCTAGTTAAATGTCATACTTCTCATTCATGTCTGATTACGGTTAGGAGTCCTAGTGCCAATATGCTTTGTTTAGGCGGACGTTTGAACTTTAGACCAGTCTGTGCCATACAGTACCAAACCGGAGCTCTCACATTTCTGCAGGCCATGAGTAAACATTTCAACCAGTCCAGGTGTCTTCTTTACATATGGAACTTGTAGTCTAAATTTAAAAGGGGGGAAAATCAAAACTACAAGTCCCATAATGCAAATTATAAGGCCAGGAGAGGGTGGCCTTTCCATGGATAAGCAAAGACAAACCTGAGAGGTGTATGCATGCAGCGTGCTAAATGTGCAGGGGCAGATGAATCTGAGCCTTGTGGATTGGTAGCTGTTGTAAGCTATGAAATATGGGAAGGCATCAGTTACATGACTTTGGTCACACTCGCCTGGGCCACAGTGGCTCAGAGAAGCAGCCAGAGAGGGGTCTCTTCGTCACTCAGCCTATATATATTAAAGGAACACACCACAGAAAACCATGGTGTGGAGCTCAGCGACAAATGTCTGATTAAGGTTGCCAGATGACACATGGCTCAGCCCTGGGCTTTCAATTCCCTATCAATTGCATTCTGGGAGTTGTCGCCTTGGATCACTTCCATTGAATTCAATGGTGTAAAGTAAAGGCAGGTCCCAGGACTGGAATAGGGAGTAATCAGTGGCAAGGAGTCATCTGGTAACCTTATATCTGATCATCTACGCCAGGGTTGTCCAGCTCCAGGCCTCCAGGATCAGGAACATGTTAGATTTTCAGAATAACCCTCATTAGTATTCATGAAATACATTTGCATACAATGATTCTAAATGTGTATACACATTTGTTATCATGAATATTAATGAGGGATATCCCGAAAACCCGTCAGGATTCCGGCCCACGGGGCCTGGAGTTGAACAACCCTGATCTAGCCCCCCCAAACTCCCTACATGTCACACCTCGGGGAGTGCGTTGGTCCTTAGTCTCATCTCACCCAGTATAAACAAGTGAACGCTCCAATGAGTTAAGTCTTACTACATTTTATTTTTGATTCACTCACAAAAAGATGAATGAATCCACGTGCTCCATATGAGTCTTCCCTGTGTGGATGCAAGCTATGCCGGCAATTCAGCGTCGCAATGCGCATCACCGTTCCAGAAGGGTGACACGGACATTTCTAAGATAAAGGGGCGCAGGGGAATGTTAGACAGCCTCGCACTGGCCTGTAGGGCAATTTCCAAAACAGAAACGCAAAATGATTTTGTGGGCTGGTTTTTTGTGCCAGAGTGTACCACTTTTTTTGTGCCATGTGGGCCACTTAGAAGAGCTCAGGGTCAACATGCTCGCCTTGGAAGCAAGACGACACGGAGCAACACAGGTTCGATCCCTGTGTCCGCGCTTAGAAACCTCTGGGTATTAAGCGCGCTATGAATAACATCATATCATGTGCAGCTAGTAGTTTTGAGCAGTGTTGCTGAATAAATATTCTTCAAAATTGCATCACATTTTATCAAAAAATGCCCCCTTCTGTACTATTCAAACAGTCTGTCACAATAGGAACGAATTGCCATTTTCAACTGTGGGCCACGTTTTCATTGGGGCCCGAGACAATTTTATGCCCCAGTGTGACGCTGATGTTAGAGGGCCTTTTTGGGGACCCCAAGGAAGGAGACGGGTCAACATATACGTTAAACAAAATGCTAAACATGCCCCGTGTTTCTGCCGAAAGGTTCAGCGCAGACCAGTGGATTAATGCCTTCAGAATTCATCAATACATTGCACGCCTGGTGGGTAGCAGCTATTTTGCTATGTACTTCGTTAAGTGCCTTGGACACTCCAAGGCAGTAATAAACAGGGCCATCTTAAGCACTTTTGGTGCCCTGGGCACAGACATCTTTGGGCCCCCCTCTACCAAACCAGAGAAATTAAGTGAACAAGAATATCTGCCCCGCCCCCCCCTGCCGCAATCACAACCCATAGGTTGATATGCTGCCTCACAGCATTAAAAATAAGGATGTTTACTCCCTTTAAGTCCCCTTACCCTCTTCATTCTTGCTCTAATCAGACTGATAAACAAGTACCATTTGAAGGCCAACATTATCAACCTACGAAGAGGTTACTTCTGTTCTAACATAGGTACAGGAGACTTTTTATCAATAGAATCCAGGTAGGTATACAGCCTGTAGTATTAATGCAGGACTGTATGTAAAAGGTACATTTAACCCAAATAGACAGATAACTCACATTTGCTGCCTCACAGAAAGCAAACATGCTCATGCATGGATAGAGGAGACCAATTGGTAGTAAGGAAAAAGCTACACATACCATAGCATGGATAGTGGAGGCAGATTAGAAGCTACCAGGAAGGTGTCGGTATGCAGGCAGACTGAGATTAGAAGTGGGACATGGTTTTCAAATAGTGTTGCCATTGGAGATCAAAGGAATAAAGTGCCTGTGGTGTGCAATATATCAATGCTCACTATTATGGGGGAAGCAACACTATAGCCAGTGAAACTATGGTTGCGGCTGTTTTGAAGATCATACCCTGAGAAGGAAATCTCTCTGAAGGGCTGACAATTTTGAAAGGTTTAGGGACTTGAAATTTCGAGAGGCTGGACAATACAAGATTAAATAAGATGCCCAGGATCACACAAATTGGTTAAGGGGTGAATCTGGGATTTGTGCCAAGTTTGCAATTTCTGCATTTTAACACTTTCATTACCAGTTCTTACCATGAACAAAAATAATCTAATTTTATAAAACAAACTTGGAAAGTACACACAGCATATTACCAAACATATACATTTTTAAAAACAAGATATTATAGAAGGGTGTAACAAATAATGATTCTAGCTTCATTCTCTCCATCATCAAGAGATACATATAAGTAACAGCATACCAATCAGTATGATTTAAAAGATTTCATCTGGGTTGGTCTTTTGTATTTTAAAGCTGTACATACTTCCAAAACACTGACTTGTCAAATTGTCATTTATAAACGTGCATAAAAACCTTTGACTTTTACAAAAATACAAAGTGTTTTTTGTGTCAAATGAGCAGACTTTAAAATATGCTTGCCCGAGTCCTTCACCATCTGGTCCGCTCCCTTCTGTCTACCACCCTTTCAACTCAAATGGCCTACATAAGAAGAAAGATCAAGTAATGGGCTAAATGATGCCACCAGCATGCAAGAAGGGAAACCACACAGAAGACAGCACAGTAATGCAAGATATATTAGATGATTTGACCAGGATCACTGTATCGTCTGCTGGCAAAGCCAGGATACAAGCATGAATGCTTTGGTTCCAAATCTGATAATTATTCATCTCTTGGACTAACAGTTTATGCTCATCGTTGGTGGTGATTGCCTAGGTTTTAGAACACCCCACCTGAACAAACACATTTCTAGACCTTCAGCATAAGGATGACATGTTTGTTTTTACAGCAACCCCTATCTGATACAGGTATATTGCTGATAATAGCACCCGTTGTGCTGCAAGAGCAAGTACATATGCAGGCAGGTTTATAAACTTCAGACATAGGAAAGCTCAGACAGCCTTACAAGAATGTGCTATTCTAATCTTGCATAGGAACACCTATCACTGCAATGAGTGCTTAACACACTGAGCTAACTTCTGAACCAATGTGGCAATTTACCAGTATGCATTTCAAATTTGTCTATTGCACATGATCAACATAATTCCCGCAGGAAGGAAAGAATGCTACAGGTGTTGTGCTGCAAGGGACACAAAAACGATATATACCACAGTGAACACAGAAAGCATTACATGATGAATTGATCGAGGCAGAATGTACTTGTCAAAACAGACAGGCAATAGGTTTCGAGCCTCAGCACCATGCCATACAATATCCTGATGTGTTCTATTTAAGTCTGGTGAGCAAAGGAATCTTACTTCTGCAGATCAGGCAGCCTTGTGGGGCCCCCTCCAAGGTGGGAGCCCTGGGCAAGTGCCCCTTTTGCCCTCCCATAAAACGTCTCTGGTAATAAGGGCTAAATAAGAAGAGAGCCATTCACTCTTAAACGGAAAATCAAAGCTATTCATCACAGTGAACAGTTCACATCATGCCCAAACATTTTACTGTCCAATGCTTCTTTTACCAAAGTGCAGTTGGGCTACACCGGGTGTGGGTGGCGGGATGTGGGGTTGAGCAAAGCTACACAGAGAGTCCATACTGAAGATGGGCCTTGGTGGGCCCCAGTCTAGCGAGGGACACTTGGCCTGCCCTCTGGTGCACCTGAAAGACTGAATCCTGGATCCTTGGTGGGAAGGCAGCCCTCCTTACAGCATCTGGAGTCTGGCTGCTATATTGCTGCATTACAGAGTGCTGAAAAAGTGCTACTATCAAGCCCAGGAGCAAGCATCACATTATTTATTTATTTTTACATTTATAGTAGTGTGTACAGCCCTTGGGCATCTAGGCGCTAGTTACTGACATAGTGTGTAAAGTGGATACATTCAATGTCAGTTAGTTAGTTGAACAGGTATGTCCTAAGCTTTTTCCTGAACAGAGGATATGAAGTTTCAGATCAAAGGAAGAGGGGTAGATTGTTCCAAAGGTTGGCTGCCACCACAGGGAAGATTGATCCCATGGGTCTTTTGCATCTGAATTGTGGCCTGACAAGGCAATTGATGTGGGTGGATCTCAGTGGCCTTGAAGGCGTGCAAATGCTGAGTCTCTGAGCTAGGTATGAAGGGGCATTGTTATACAGGCGTTGATGGGTGATTATGAGGATTTTTAATGTAATTCTTTCTCTAACCGGAAGCCAATAGAGATCTGGCCACATACTTGTTCAAGTCCAATGTCGTACAGAGTGCATTGTTTTGGGTGACTTGGAGCCTGTTTACGTTTTTTTCAGAGATCCTGCAGAGCATGGAATTGCAATAGTCCAGTTTAGCTCCCACAGGGGTGTGGGCAACAGTGAGGTGATTATCTGAATATAGGAACGGTTTACTGGCTCATAAAAGCTTTGTGATGTAGGCTGCTGTGAAAGTGATGTGGTTAATTTGGCGGGACATATTGAGTGACGCATCAATGAGGCTGCCCAGTGTTTTCATTGCAGAGGAGGCAGGGATCTTGTGGCCATCAAGATTGAAGAAGTCAAAAGCTGGATCGAGTTTTGCAAGTCAGGCCGACTAAGAGTTCTGTTTTCTCGTCATTCAGGCAGACACTGTGTAGGGCCATCCAGGTTTGGATCATTTCATAGATGCTGTTTACCTTAGTCACCTCCTCCTCATGGACACCAGAAAGGGGGATGAGGATCTGGGTGTTGTACGCATAATTTGTGAAGGAGATTCCCAGTGAATTGAGGTGATCAAAGAGCAGCTTCATATAGCTGTTGTAGAGGGCGGGGGAGACACAGAAGCCTTGCAGTACCCCACATGAGTTAGGACTAGGGAGGGCAGCCACATCACCTGCGAACACTCTTGAGGTTCTGTTATCAAGGAAGGAGGAGCTCCAACTGGCAGCTTCAGGAGCAAAGCATGCGACCGAGGTGAGACGGTTGCATAAGATCTTGTGGTTAACGAGATTGAATGACGCCTACAAGTCAAGGAGCCGAAGGAGGGATCACTTTCCTGCATCATTGGCATCGCCAAGCTGATTTTTTAAATCAAAGAGAGCTGTTTTTGTCCCATGTCAAGGGTGGAAGCCAAACTGGTGGGGGCTGAGGATGTGGTGTGTTTCCAGGAAATCTGGAAATTGGGTGTAGGCAACTATGTCGATGATTTTCAGGAGGAAAGGCAGGGTGTTGATTTGTCTGTAGTTGGTGTGGTTGGCTGTGTCTAGAGAGGTTTTATATTAGCAGGGGGGTGATCCAAGACACTTTAGGACAAGGGGGAGTGTGCCTGAAGCAAAGGAGGAGTTAACAATGGCAGTGATGAGTGGTAGAAGGGGAACCGCATATCCTTTTACCACAGTGGCTAGACAGATTCGGCTTTTACGGCAAGATGGTTCGAGCCCTTTTATGATGGAGGCCAAGCCGGACTCAGAGATGGGTTTTAATTTGAAAGGTTGGGTATGGGCAGGTGGAGCAGCATGGGAGTGGTCAGGCAGGCTGACTGAAGAGATAGCTGATTTGGGATTGATTTTGCCTTGCAATTGTGTGATTTTACTGATGAGGGCACCTTGAATTTGATTACACCAGGTGTTGCCTTTCATGATGATCATAGGGGGAAGGGGGCGATGGGAGATTCCAATTCACGATGGATGGTGAATAGTTCTCGGGAGCTTGAGGAGGCCTCATCAATCCTTTTGTTGTTTGAGGTTACTTTGGTTTTATGAATGGATTGTTTATATCTCACTGATGCTACTCATAAGAGCGCTTTGTTGGTGGTGATGGGGGGTCTTCTGCTAGGCAGCTTCTTCTGCTTGTTTTTTTAGCACGTAACGCTTGGAGTTCTGCAGTGAACCAGGTATTTTGATGCCTAATATTTTTAGTTCTCAGCGGCTTCAGTGTGGCAAGCTATGTTGCCGTCGCAGCGGAATACTGTTGCTCCCCATGAGGGGTTGCAGTCAGACTTGTGCAATGTAGGCACATTACCGGTGTTCTTTGGGTGCAGTAGGCAGGGGGTTACGTAATGTTCTGGGTGGTCTGTTACTGTTATGGGGCTTATGGTAATAGAGACAGGTGCAGGGCAGTGCACCGGTGAGAACAGAAATGGCTGTGGGCTAGTTTGCTGATGGGGGTTCCCAGGTGGGGTGCCTCAGCACAATGGAGGTAGGAAGAGAGTGGGAGGTGGCAGACGGCGATCGCTATTGGGCTGAACAAGTAGAGTGTGGCTTGACAGGAAACTGGAGGCAGCGCTCTCCCTACCTTCAGGTATGGTGGCTGGTGCAGACTGGGCATCCATTGTATCAGTGATATCTGGCAGTAGGTCAGCATTTGACCATGCAGGACGGAAGGTTAGGGGCAGTGGCAGCACCACCATGAGTAACCATTATGCCACCATGAGTCCCTCCGAGAGGCAGCACACTGCATTGCCGTTGAGTTCTGGTGTTAACAGCATGCTTCAGCACACTGCACTCACAAAAGGCCATAGAATAATTAGTACACTGCACTACCATACATGCATTGGGCTAGCAACAGCCTGCTCTACAAACAAGCCATACACCATTCAGTGTGCCTTACTATCACCAGTGCTTGGGGCCAGCATCACCCTGCACTAACAACAAGCCCTAGAGCAACGCTCTGCACTACCATGGATGCATTGATCCAGCAGCCCACTATTTTACCAACAAGCCGTGTAATGTACCACTGTCGATGCTTGGAGCCTGTATCAAGGACACTACATCCAGGCCCTGGGGACTGAAACCCACAGACCTATCCATCCTCACGCTGACCTTCTTACATTTATCATCCAGCGCCATGAGGTCAGATAAATGGCACTGAAGTACTTCATAAATCCCACAGAAAATACAACATATAACAGTATGATTCTCCCCATGCAGCATTTACTCTATTGGAGCTACAAAGTCCCGGGTGGTTCACTGGAATATGTTGCATCATTGTGAATCTAGGAAAAGAACGTTTAATCTGAGGATGCTGCAGAGACGAGGAAGCTGTAGAGAGGAGGATGCTGCAGAGATGAGGATGCTGCAGAGACGAAGATTCTGCGGAGATGAGGATGCTGCGGAGATGAGGATGCTGTAGAGACGAGGATGCTGCAGAGGATGCATCCAGAGTCGAACATTGATTATTCACATTTAATTGCCAGAGACTCCATGAAATGCTGTGAGGACCCATGGACTCCCCCTCCTTGTAGCAACTTCCTCACAAAGATGCTTGAAGCTTGTTTGGGAATCGCGCCACGCGGAAGGGCTCCATGCTGTAGGACGGTTCCTTACCCATGCTGAGCTCGCATAGGAGCTTCCCCACCACCGGGGAGAGCTTAAATCCATGACCTGGATCATGGAACAAAAACAAGAGAGAGTCCCATGTTAAGGCCATAGTCTTCTCTTCATGCAAACCTGTTCAATTAAGAAAACTGCCTTATATATTGGTATTTATTGAGTTCAAGATATTTTGATCAGAAACGCATAATACACAGTAGACTGGGCAGCCCTGCAAACATGTGCTTTGGAAGACATTTTCGAGCAGCGGGCATTTGGCCAATGACTAGTTCTTGAGGGGTTGTTAAACGGAACATCAGACATGAAGAAAAAGAACAAGTCATTAAATTGAGTGGTAAGAGAGTCTTTGCATCCCATTGGACACCACATCGCCTTTGAACCTCTTACACCTTTCACAATTCTTTATATGAATCTGGGAGCTATTTCTCCTGAAAGCTACTAGTGTATTAAGTGCCAGCATTGCAAGAAAACAAGGACTATACTCACTATGGACAAGGGTATATGCTTGGATATGTTTGTCTGAAGCCAAGCATACTGAAAAGCCGATTGTGATCTTGTTGGCCATTTTAAGGACTTCTTCAATGCTAAGAGTTGGAAATATGATGAAGCCGGATTACAGAGTAGGTGGTGGTATTTGGGGCTGAAAGGGGGAGGGAAGCTGTTGTTCATACAAAGTCTCCAATGTTGACTATACTGGCCTCAAACAGCATCAGGTGATTATTGCATTGTTCTTGGGATGCATACAGTGAGATCGTGCAGGCGTACAGGCTAGTTATTTGGAGGTTAGCAACCTCATTTAGCAGATTCAGTCATAATGTTGTTTAGTACCAACATGCTTGAAGCAAGTTTTAAATTCCTCAGATCCCATTTTTCACCAGCATTGCTCCATGATTTTGAGTCTATCCACTTGAGATTGGCTAAATCCCAAGTAAACCATTTACTAGTGGCTTTTGCCTTGGTTTCTTGGCTCACTGTTCATGGTTACACCATCACAACTATTATAGCGACAGTGCACAATAAGTAGAGGGCTTCTTTAAATGCTCTGTTTTTAGCAAAACTGGACAAGTAGGTTTATAATTGACTTCTGTTTCCAATCTGTTTGGATCCATTCTGGTGTATTAGAGGTGTGAAGCTGATTGATGGTTTAGAAACCAATATTAACCCCTGGAGCACTGCTACGCCAGAATTTGATTTGACACAGATTGGCTACATCAGAAAAAGTATTGCCATAGTGTGAATATACACAGCTGATTAATCACCCCAAAGGCTGACAAAATGGCAGAAGTTGTGTTTCAAAAGAACAGTTTACAGTGCAGTTTGGAATGGATTCCTCCCTGGGATATATATACTTTTTGGAAGAGCACTGCCCAATGTTGCTGTGATCCTCTCTAGAACTCTTCATGCTTAGCAAAGGACAATTCTTACTAGCTTGATCGGAATAATAACTACGATTCAGAAACCAACTAATAGCCCCAGATAGTACCTGTGCATTGCATCTACATGCCTTCATGGTAATTCAATATTGGGAATCAACAGCAATCATCCAGACAAGCTATCGAACAGTCTCTGACTTGAACAAGTAGATTTTCAATACATTTAGTGGCTATAAACTGCCAGCAACAGGAACAGCAGGCAGCCACCAGCAGCTGATATCCAGGGCAACATGCACTCAGCTGAAGATATGGGATCTTGGGAAGGGTCTCTTTAGAATCTGTGTCTGATCCGTTACTGTGTTATCATCTCACTCTTTGTACTGAGCATGCTCAGTCCAATACTGGTATACCGGCACACATGCTCAGAATGATAGACCAATAACAATCCTTTCTGAGAAAAGAAAATAACTCAAAAGCCATTTCTGCTTAGTCCGATCAGGACTGCATGTGTTTTTCTCACGCGCACAGCCACCATTGTTAGGGAACTAACAATCTGACCCAAAGATAGGCAGAGGAGCCCTCTCAAGCCTTAGCAAACACTAAGACGACCAACCTCACCTCTAACTAAAGATGACTCCTTCACAAGCTCTATATGTTCCTTCATTGAACCCCCAGAGCCTCCTACAGTTTCCGAACCCGGGGCTCAACATCTCCTTTGGTACATTCCAATGTATATCTTGGAGGATAACCTGAATAACATCAAACAACAATCCGTCATCCTAAACCCTACCATGCACACTGCACATAACTAAGCCATTGGACCTCATTATAAGTTTGTTGGTATTTTGGCGGAAAACCGCCAGGACACCGGCAAATGTACCTACCGTTTCTGCTGCCTGATATCCCGCTATTACCAGGATATTACAGGCGGCGGAACTACCGGTAAATCCCCAGACTCCATGGGGGAGTTGCCGGTATTTTAAACATCGGCAATACTGGTGCCAAAAAATAGTGACTGTTTTATGCCAGTGGGGACCCGAATTACATCCAGCTAACGCTTGGCTGGAGGTAAGTCAGGTTACCCCCACCGGCATACTTGTACTCTGCCAGTCCGGTAAAGTGCCTGTATACATAAATATTGGTACTTTTACCGGCAGTGTTATAATAAGGCCTGTTGTTTGGAGCTTTTGGCAACCCATTGACATGCTTATATAATGCATGCTGGGCCAAAGGCACGTTCCCCGCCCCTCCACAGAAGCCTGAAAAACCCCCCTAAAGAAACTGGATGCTGACTCAAGGTCATTGGCAAACCCTAGCCTAATTTCCATGCTGCTGTTTGCAGCCAACCCGTGGCTATACTCCTCCTCGACCTGTCAGTGTGTACGACACATATGGTACTGTTAACCATTCCATTCTGTCGTCAAGACTTGAGGCTCACATGGGCATGAAAGGAGGTGAACTGAAATGGATTAAGTCTTTCTCTTCAGACCCTGTATCGAGGGCTTATTCACATCCGAGCCATTCACCTTTCCATACAGAGTCCCACAGCTGATATCTTATATATTTACAAAATAGCATTTAATGCGTATGCAGACGACACACAAATAAGAATACCCCGGGAAGCTGATTCCCAGCCAAACACCCCGAACCTCACTACATGCCTCTCTACTGTCCAATCGCAGAGGTACAACAGCCTCAACCCATCCAAGATCGAGATCCTGCGCGTGGACACGCAGTAGCATCAGACATCCCCAGCCTGTGGCCACTGACCGAACCGCAGCCTCCATCCCAGTTGCAGTTACAAAGAACCTCTGAGTGCTTTTCCATCAACAGCTCTCCTCCAAGCACATCTCCACAATGGTAAGTAGTTGCCAATTTCCAGAAACTCTTAGCCCTAATGAATATTATTTGGAAAAAGTAAAGCTGGTCCAGCCACTGGCTCTTTCCAAGGTAGACTATTGCCTGTTTCCAGGCCATATGAAATAGGGCAGCTTGCCTGGCCTGCCATCATGGCCGCAATCCGGTGCTTCGAACCTCCTGCACCTGCTTGCAAGACAACATTTGGTTGACCTTGAGATACTCTGCACAGAAGGAGCCTGGAGGAGTAGACCAAAGTAGCTGGCAGACTGCCTCCACTAAGACACTCTGACAAGAACTCTGAGATCTGACACACCATTGCCTGGGGACTTGAAACTTAAAAGGTTTGAGAAAAGAAGTCTGGCGATATTGTGCCAAGACTTATGGGCTGTCCTACCCCCAAACCAAAGTCCATAAAACAGCCACTTGAAGTGCAGGAACACCTTAAAAACACTCTTGTTCTGAAATGTTTTGGCCAGTAGTACCTATGGACCAGCCATTGCATAGGCTCAATTCTTTGTAGGCTGCACTGAAGCAGATTGCTGATTTAAAAATGTCTTAGCCATGTCTGGAATATACTGCCTTGCATGACATTTGTAAGGCCTTCACTTAACCTCATCCGTTAACTGTACACTCCCTAGGGTGAGGACACCATTCCCTCCACTCTCTGCCCTTTTTGCTGTGCATTTTGTCTATGTGCTCTGAAGTATACTGCATACATTTGGCACTTTATGAAACAGTGCAACTAGCGCCTAGACTCCCATGGGTTATGTGTGCTCATATAAATGAACAAATGAATAAATAAACTGATTACATACAGTAAATGAAAAGAACTGCAGCCTCTGAAAATGTCTCTATGCCGTTAGCACGAGTGGCTCGCTCTGCTCTCACATACACTCAGACGGCCATTTGCACTCATCGGCCCTGCCCCAACTCACCTCATCATCTGCCGAAAGAGGATAGTTCCCTTCCTGTGCCACAAGAGACATGGCAAACTGATCTTTACAGTCAGCCAAATGGGTTGCACCATGACAAACACTAAACAAAAATGAGTGTGGCGGCCTACTGGTCTTGTACCATTGACACCTCGAATAGGCAAAAACCACCATTCGTTTTGACCAACCCATGCTGGGAATGTTATTTATTTATTTACTTATACAGTGCCGGGAACCCTCGGGCATCAGGGCGCACATAGACACGAAGGACATTTATTAGACGGGACTGAACATTTATGCGGTAGTCTCAGGAGAATGCTAGGTGGTGTTACTTAACCCCTTTAAACAGTAACGTTTTCAATTGGGCATGGAAGCTGTTGATATTTTTTTTCAGCCTGAGTTTGCTTGGAAGCCTATTCCAGATCTGTGCTGCCCTAGTCTGGAAAGCTTGACCAAATTCTCCGGCCTTTCTGAATCTGACCAATTTAATTATTCCCAAATGTTATCTACATGATCTGCTTATTTCCTGTTCTGCCCAACATGGAAGCTTGTTGGGGAGTGAGGGTCTCGAGGCCAATGTTCACTGTAGGGAATGTGTAAGTATACAATCCAGCCATCATCCTTGCAGATGCCCTGTGCGCAGTTACTCACCAGAAAATCCTGCTCCCAGAACGATGTTTTTGAAATGCGGATGGCGGTCAAGGATGAAGTTCTCATCTGGTGTGTTCTGGGGAGAAAAGATGAGAAACAGTGGTTGATGGCTACTGGGTGCAGTAAGTCAAAGTGCAACTGTTGAAGGAGAAAATCTCCTGTAGGTGCCAGGGTCAGGTGAAAGTGCCTCATTGGCAAATTAGTTTCTTCCAGGGCCCAGGATTGGCCATCAACGACCGTGTTTAGAGCCTAGACTACCGCTTAAACCCAAAAAACTGGTTTTAATACAGTCTTTCCCGGAAATCCATGTCCGCTCCTACCTTTCTCCCAACTAATAAACATGTTCAGTAGAGGTCAGACCTGGCCCGGCAGCACTCCCTGATATTCCAATAATGAGGTTGCCACAGAACTGCCAATGCCCCTTAAGCCTGCTCTGCCACATCCCAGCGGTTTCAAGAGTAGTGTTTTTCACAAACATGTCAGTGCTCCTCCTCTTCTCTGCTCGGTGAGCCCATTCCTGTTCTATCCATGTAATGTGATACATGTCTATGTCAGTGGCTCTACACCCTGTCTGGTCTCACCTTCTACTGCTAAAGTGCCCCTCCTTAATGCACAGGGGTACCAGGACACCCCAAGCCCTTACAACTGTGGAATCTACCTCTTTTGTTTGAAAATTAGGTGGTAGAATGGGGCTCATTCCAAGTTTCCTGGAATCCTGTTGGTAAATCCGACGGGATACCAGAAAACAGCCCCTACCTTATCCGCGGCCTAATATCCCAGTATTATGGGACGAGAAGGCAGCGGACTCCACAGGACGGGATTGCCGGAATGACCGGCAGCGGTAGTAGCAGTCCCGGAGATTCCAGCATTTCTTTGCCAGTAGGGACCTGATATACCAGCAGGTCAGGCCTGCCGGTAGATGAAAGCCCCCAGTAGCAAACTTGGGGTTCCCTGGTCTGGTAAAAATACTGATGATGGTATTACCAGCAATTTACCCGGCATTTCTACTGGACTGGGAAGCCCTTTAACTTGAATTGCAAACTTCCAATGTCAGGTCGTCTAAAAAAAGGCCTCGAAATTGAACAGTTCTTAAAGTGAACTGTCTGAAAAATGCCACGAAAGGGCTCCGAGCTCTGGTAGTACAGTGAGACCACACCTTGACCCTATAACAAACCTTTGTGTGAGATCTTCCTGGTGCCTCCACAGCAGTAGCCTGCAACCTTAGGCTTGCCAAATGTGTTGGACTACAACTCCCGCCAGTACTAGCCATTATAGGTAATGAAAGGGAACATGTGAGTTGTAGTCCAAAACAAAGATTGCAGACCCCTGCCCTACAGTGTGCATGAGCACATTTACCCCAAATGTTGTCATGGTGTCTCTTTCCTCTTCATAGCATGAGGGCCCAGCTCTATGGGACCAAGGCCTTTTTCTGGGCAGTTAGAATGTGTACCGTATACATGCAGCGTTCCACGATGGCCGGCTCGGGTTCCAGGCCAGGGAAATAGGTTCTGACGAAGTCACGCAGGAGCTGGATGTCATGCAGTGTTGGGCTCTGAAGTGGCACATCTCGCACATCCGGGTCAACACTGTTGCCACTGTGACAGCATATCTGCCAGGACAACAAAAAGAAAGTCACAAAATGCCACCTCCCAGCCCGATTCTTTTACTTCCATATTGCCCCCCCCCTTTCTGTTGGAAGTCACATTAGTTGTGTCTGTGTGCACCTCTTCTCGGCTGCAGTCCCCTTATGTCACAGTTCATTGGAGTAGTAAATGTTTATTTGAATACAAGTATTCATCAAACACGTACACATAACATATCAAAGATAACACATAATCCATAGATGCATATTAGATAGATTGATCGTCATTGCTTTTTCAAACAATTCCAGAAAAAAGACAACGATAAATATGCACAATTTACAAGGTTTAAAATGCAGTAGCCTGTCCTCTTAAAAAAAAAACCTTCTTGGGTTCATTGGTAGTGGATGCCAAAGGCCTCTCTTTCTGATAAGAATTAGGGTTGAGCTTCATTATGTTTTCGTCCACAAAACTCATCCATTCCTCTGTCCAGTCATTCCGCGTCTTCCCTTCCTCTCATTCTTCCATCCAGTCAGATGATGTCACCCCTCCTACCCAATCACACTCACCAATTGCTCCCTCTCTCTCTCTCTCTCTCTCTCCATTTCCCTTTTCAAATCAATGCAGTCCATTGGTATCCTCCTTCTATGCAATTATGACCCATCAACATTGCAAATGGAACCCATGACTCTTTCCTACTACTCCATCTGGCATAACTGACAAAAATGTGAGTGCCACTCTACTGAGAACACACGAGGACAACACATCTGTTAATTGGGATGATGCCCACTCATGAGGGTCTACAATTATGTGTTAGCTGTTTGTGCCATATCAGCGGAGAAATAGGCATTTGCATATCAGTCTGGTCCTGCACAAAAGGATGGTTCAACACTGAAATGCTAAACCATTATCCTCTGAACAATGGTGTGTCTGCCGGGTCTACATCATCCTTGCAGCGCGACCGCGGTAGAGCATTTCTCAAGTCTCAGAGAGCAAGGTGCCCCCCCCATACTATCTTAGGGAGAAACACCGATTTTCAAACGTTGCCAAAAATGTCAGAGCCCCAATCTGCTACAACATCCCCAGCTTCCACATTTACTCTGGAGTCTCAGGAGGATAGCTCAGGGGCAACGTGCTCACCTTGGAAGCAAGACAACACAGAGCAACACAGGTTCGATCCTCTAAGCGTGTTATAACCAATTACAATTACTCTCAAACTCTCAAATGGATTAAAATATGAGTGAAACTTTAAAGGACTGCAGAACTTGCACTGCATTCTGGACCCTATCAAACAACACCCTGGGAAGTGCAAAACCTACGATGGAAGCACAGAAGTTCTAGAGTGTGCCTCATTGGAGCACAACCTAAAGAGCTGCTTGGGACCGTGTTTTTGTGTCGAGAAAAGGCATTCAGCGAACGCCTTAGGGTATGATGTGAAAGCAGGTGGACAGCGTAACCACATTCATAGCCACGTTCGGAAAATTCAGATGCTGATTGTACAAACCAGCCACTAAACTAACCACAGAATCGCAAAGGAGAAAAGACTCTTAGAGAAGCCTTCTCACTCTACGCCCGAAGACTGGAAAGGCTTACCCGCCCAAAAAGGACTCACATCCCTAACTCCCTCAAATCAAGAAAAAGTGCAGACTTGTCTATTGAATTAATTTGTGAACTAGTGTCCGTATGAAAGCCTAAGACTCCACTCTTGGGACACCACCAACCTGGCCTCCTTCAAAAGTCCCCTCCTCTCTCCTCTGTCTCCACGCCTTCTCTTCGTTCTTGTTTTTGACGATCTGTGAAGAATCCCCTAAACAATGATTATCGATTACTATTGTACTCCCCTTCCTAATCGATCTGGTTCTATGTGTTCAAATCACAGCAAAAATTGCTGTTTACACAATAAATCACAGCAAAAAGGCCTGGGAATCGAGGGAACACCCCTGCAAACCCAGCTCCCCTTAAATGGTATAATGGGTACACCTTTTTGCCACAATCTTTTTTCTAGATGACTTTTTTGCCGCGATTTTATTACTGCACACCATCGATGTACAGTGCTACTTCTCAAAAGTAAGTCTGCACTTTAAAACGAATCAAAATAAAGTTAAACGAGCAGTTGTCTCACCTTGATGAGCCCTGGGTACTCATTTGATGGCAGTCCATAAACGGAATGCTTAGAACCATTGACGTTAATCACAATAAAGCATGGAAACTTGTGTGTGACTCCATAGGCACCAGGAACTTTTTCCTTCCAGTAGCAGACATTTATTCCTAGAGTCTAGAAAAAGAAACCGAAAAACAAATGGTCAGGTGCATCCAATTTTCATCTCCCTTTCGATCAAATAAAAGTGAGCATCAATGGTGTGTAATCGCGGTGCTTTCGTTCTCACTCTACACCAACTTCTTCTCCGCTGACCTGAAGGCTATTACTCTAGATATCTCCCCATTGGGATCATATAGGCTCCCTGTACCTCTACCTGCTGATGACCATGTAGTATAAGGCACCACAGAGTCTTGTCTAAGCATACATGGAGCATATGTGGTACAGGCGCCTAAAACGTAATCCCTCAAAATCAAGCACACATCTCCCAGCACCCTTACTCTGGGCACATTTTCACAGCGGTCTGACATGCTGCATTCAGGGAGAGAAAGAAAGTGCCAGTTCTATGATTACCTGTGCATCAGATGTTCAGGAAATTCCTATTGGTCCTACCATGACTAGACTACTTGGTACATAAAAAGTGCTGAGTAAATGGGGTAATGTTGCGATCTGCATCTTAATGGAATATACACCCAACAGGGATTATGCTTTAAATGTAGTGGTCCAGATCAATCGCAACTACTTATGGGGCACCTGTTGGGAATGTTGCAGTCAACAACCGGCAAATGCTAGAAGAAAATCTTTTTTATAAAACACCTGGGAAAACTCTTCCTAACCTCTGTATATATTGTCCACTGCGACTTGAATACTGAAGTATCCCATAATATAGGTAGGGCTTAAGCTCTTTACCAGTCCCAACTTCAAAAACCCTGCTTCCACCCTCAACACTGCTCTCACACTATCTCTCCAACTGTCCTCATTAGAAACCTCCTTTCAAACCAGAACATGGAACCCCAGAGTGCACTCCAGAAGTTCCAACTCTGGCTACCTCATATCTTCTTCTCTTTAGAACAATTACCATCATTGAAACAACTAACGTAGTTACAACACTACAACTTATACTAAATGAGAAATACAAAACATCAGGACATAAGGAAAAAAACGCTAATAGACCAACCACTTTGATTACCAAACTTGCAACTTAAAAATATTAGTATAGCATGTTCAATTATATGTTCGAAAATCATGATATTTCTTGGACAAATTCTGTGTCCTGCTACTCCTCCAGATTCATTCCCCCTCCTGATCTTGCAGCATTCCGCGCATCAAGGGAACACTCTCATTCACAGTGTCCATGTTCACCTCTTCCAGATACCCCTATCCTTCCTCATTCCCACACCTGAATCCTTCACTTGCATTTACATCCCCTACAGGCCTAATGGGGCCAACAAAAGAATCTGAATCCCACACTCATAGAGCATTGATTTCCATATCCAGTATTTTCCCTTGGCCACTTCAACTCTCTCACAAAACCACACAATTCAAGATCAATACCTTTCCACTTTCAACCTGTACAGCATGATTTAATTATTTAATCACCCCTATAGGCTTTGAATATTTAGACATGCCTTTCATTCCCTTTCATTCCCTTTGTACCCAACTTGACCGAATAGTGTCTCCTACCCTGATCTTGTGACTTCTCCCTTTCTTATTAAGATCTAACTTGGAGTCATGGCATTCTTTAAATTTTTCCTGGGCCAACCAAATATTGTTTGGTACAACACTCATATCCACTTTTCTAATCCCCATCCTTTCTACTAGCCAGGATGGTGAAAACCTAGAATTTAGTTCCCTACATCTCTTAGTATAAAAAAGAGGAAATTCCTACTGTGCTATGAGGTGTTACCAATAGTTTTACTTAATGTTATCTTCCAATCCATCTCATTACCTAAAACATGTTGTAAACTAGAACTATTTACTGGGTTAATCCTATCCACCATACCACTGGCCTCCGGATGGTACACCTATGTGAACTTCCACTTAATTCCTGTTTGTACACAAAACTGCATCACCTCCTTTGCTATAAACTGAGTACAGTTATCACTTAAAACAGACTCCTTCACTTTTGAAAATCTTGCCTGAAAACATTATAATATTATTTGAAGTCACCCTTTCCATAAGAGCCACCCCCAGCCACCAAGAATAGTGGTCCATTAGTATCACCAAGAACTTGTAACCCGTACCAAACTTTGATATGGTCACAAAATGTAAATTCTTAGATTCGCCCAGGGTCCCTCCGGTACTCGGAGGACGCAACAGCACTTTGGCAGTTGATACACGTATTACTTTTATCACACGGCCCACAATTCCTCACTATATGCACTATGTGTGATTCCATTCCTGGCCACCAGCATTTTTCTCTCACCTTCCTCTTAATGATCATGGTACCAAGGTGTCCTTCATGAGCCACTTGCACAATGTCAACTAGTCAAACTGTAGTTTACACCTATTCCCAACATGTTTGGGGGTATGTAAGAAATTGCTGAAATCTTTCTAGGGGTTGTGATTATTTGTTCTTTAAAGACTCTTAAGAGCTCTTCTCTATCCTCAGAGAATTCCATACCAACTGCGTCCCCGCCAACTCCAGTAAATAATGAAGTACCACTATACAAGACGCTCTTGCTTCCAAAATCACCCTACTACAATACAAAATAACAACCAAAAGACTGCTATTAGCCGATAAAAAAACCTCAACCCCCAACCACCTTCCTACCCCTAACGACAAAACCAAACCACTATTCCACTTCGCTCCTGTCACCCAAGAACTAGTGCTTGATACAATCACTAAGCTAAAAGCCTCCAATTGCAAAGGGGACCGTGTCCTAGATAAACTAGTCAAAGCATGTGCGACCACTCTTACCCCCACCATCAACAACTTTGTTAACTCTTCCTTTAACACGAACACAGTCCCAGTCAGCATTAAAGAAGCGTGGGTTACCCCGCTCCTAAAAATAACTAACCTGGATCCCACAATTCCAACTAACTACCGCCCAATAACCATGGTCCCTTTCCGATTTAAACTCATTGACAAAATAGCATATAACCAAATTCAAGGAAACCTGGAACAGACCCAGCTTTTTGGAACCAGACAATCAGGATTTAGGCCCAACAACAGTACAGAAACAGCCCTCTTTGTTTTTTTTTTTGTTTTTTTTTTAAGCGCTCACACAGCCCGCGGGCATCAAGGCGCCGTTACAGGAATCATTTTTTGTTTATTTAGTTGAGTAATAGTTTTGTTTTGTCTTAGTTGCGTATTTATAACGCACTTAAACACCCAGAAGTTTCTAAGCATGGACCCGGGTATCGAACCTGTGTTGCTTCGTGTCATCTTGCTTCCAAGGCGCGCACGTTGCCGCTGAGCTATCCTCCCGGGACAGATCTTAGATCCCAAAATCCATGTGGACACCATCAGAGATTCAGGGAAACTCTGCTTACTCCTATTGTTAGACCTATCCATGGCATTTGACCTCGTAGACCATGACAAACTGTGTACATCACTGGCCAAGTATTTCAATTTCTCTAATGATGCCACTCTGTGGGTGAAATCTTTCCTAGCCAAACGCACATCCAGAGTTTCCATAGGCAAAGAAGCTGCCAATCCCATCCTAGTACCCATTGAAGTACCCCAAGGATCTTGCCTCTCTCCTACTCTATATAATGCCTAAACAAAACTCCTTTTCTCAGCATTAGACGAAATGGGTGTCATCTACACTAACTTTGCAGATGACACCCAGACCATCATACCCATCTGAAGTGACTATGACCAGGACATGGTGACCATTAACAAAATATACACCATCATCCAAAACTAGATGGCCCTAAATAGTTTTTGTCTCAACGATGAGAAGACTGAAATTCTCTTTGTGGGTTCCCCACTCAAAATAGCCACCCTTCACCCTGACTACTCGACCATCAATATTGACGGCGCACCTATTCCAGTACTAAAGCAAGTGAAGACACTAGGTGTTCACCTCGACGTCAACCTCACCATGACCAAACACATTAATACACTATCCTCATCCACGGCATATACTTCTAAATTGATCACCCTAAGTCGACAATTCCCAACCCCCACCAATTGCCGGACATTGGCCAGAGCACTGGTATTGTCTAAATTGGACTACTGTAATGTACTATTGCTAGGCACCTCCAACTCCAACATCTCCAAAATGCAACTCCTGCAAAATAAAGTCCTTAGGGCAGCGCTAGGGATAAAAAAAAGTCTGACCACATCTCTAAGATCAGGGAGGATGCCCATTGGCTACCTATAAAGGCCAGAATCCTCTTTAAAACATTCTGCATCGCCCATAAATGTCTAACTAATAAAGCCCCAACCTACCTCAACAATACCTTACATTAAAAAAAAAAACACCAGACTGCTTAGATCCAACGACAATCTCACACTAGTACCCCCCCAATTAAAATCCACAAGAGCGGGAGGCAGCAGTTTCCTTGTTCTAGCGCCTAAACACTGGAACTCCCTCCCCCTCTATATCAAAAATGAATCCTCTCTCCCTGGCTTCAAATAACTTAAAACGTGGTTATTCAACCAATACTAATATATGCAGCCGATTTTTTATCTGCCATATCTAGCACCCTAGCGAAACCTGTATATAATGAATGCATATAATGTATAATGTATAATATTCTGTTGTTAATAATTTCTGTGTACTGTAACCTTGTATGACTATTTCCAAAACTGCCTGTAACCTCGCCCTGATACCAAAGGGTCTGGGCATGTAACAAATAAATAAAATAAATAAATAAAATAAAGGATGATTTTGGGATCGAGTGTTACTTGCTTGTGCTGGAAGACCCCTTTTTGCCACGATGCATCTGGGCCATTTTCCTCTTGCTGTGGTAAAGGCAAAGTGGGACAAAATACATTCTGTAATGTGTCCCTTTTGCACTTGCGCCACGGAATCCCTACAGCACTTTTTGTTTATCTGCCCCTGATATAGTGATATTAGGAAGAGGAATCTAAAAAACTCTGTTTAAAGAATTGGGGCACAAGGAAATTGATTGAAGCTGAAAACGTAAGTAAAAGTGCTAGAAGAATTGATGTAATCATTGCGGTTTCACCCTTTCTGAGTAGTGCCTGGAGGGGAGATATCTATATGAAGATGGTGTAACATTTTATATTTTATATAGAGTGTTTTTTATACAACTGCATGTGGCTGGTTTTTAAGTACATGGATGTTTTTTATTCTTGTTTTGTGTATTTTGTGTACCATGCAACTTTTATGGATTTTAAACTCTGATATAAAGTGTGTTATTGATTGAATGTGCTGCCTGACCATTGATGGGGGAATCACGTTGAATCCACTCAACAAACAGTATAACTCTATTGCCAGCTCTCCTTTAACTTCATAGAGTCCTTTTTTCCTGCCACACTATCTTTACCCAATCTGACACTGCTTTGAGAACAACGTCACACTCTCTTTGCTCAGCTTATTTAAGAGCACCCAATGAACACACCTGTTCCTCCTGTAATCTCTCTCACGCTCCTTCATCCCTTACTTGTGTTGTGTCAACTTCGAAAAAAGGCATCCTCTGCAAATAATCAGATATACAGTTTAGCCTCTCTGGTAAATACACTACATTGCAATCGTACTCCAACAACCTCACCCCCAACCCTGCAATTCCTGGTGTAGATTTTGACATCCCTTTGACTAGTGGTTTCTGATCTGTTCTAATTTACAAACTCTTCTCCCCATCCATATGGGATGACATGTTCAGCTCCCCGACAGCATGCTAAAAGCTCTCTCTCAATAACTGAGTACCATGTTTAAATGTATGCAACTGTGTGGGAGGCAAACAATATTATTCTCACTCTATCCCCTTGTAATTGAGACAAAACCACATTTAGACCCCTGCAACTGGCATCTATTTTGATTATTAAATTTGCATATACTATATTTTACAGTTAACCCTTTATCCTCCAATTTCCTCAACACCATACTCAATCTTTTGTTATGTTCGCTTGCACCTTTTCCATACATAAAAATATCATCCTATTAGATTTCCTATCATGTGGGACACGATACGCTGAAAACCTGCCATTGCAGATGCCAACCCAAAAGGCATCCTTCGATAATGGTACATTACGAAAAGGTGTGATAAATGTAATGTATTCTCTTGATTCCTTATACAAAGGCATTTGGTGGAATGCTGATGATAGGTCTATCGTGGAGAACATGTCAGTCATTCATACCAGTTTCAACATTTTCCACATTACTGAAAGAGGATACTTTTCTACCACAATGTTACTGTTTATATCTCTCAAATATATATATATATACACACACACACCTGTATTTTACCATTTGCCCTAGGAGCCACCACAATCGAAGAAAATCCATTCTGATACATCTACTGGCTCTATTACTCCCTACTTTAGTAATTTGTCTATCCCCTTCTTCAACTCCTTACTAAGGAATGTGTCTTGCCAAGGGGTTACCAGATTTGCACCCGGCTTAATGACAATATTATGGGCATAACCCTTCAATTTCCCAAAGCCTTCCTTAAATACTACTGGAAACAGTACTATTCTTTGCCTTGTTGGGCAACTCTTTTGTTAATTCCCTTTTATTTCTTCTCTGCTACTATTGACACTGGTTCTTGACTTCCCAAACTCAGTTGTATCTCCAGTTTGGCTTGATCTTTCCAACCCAGTACATTCATGCAATTCTTTGGAACATATACTTTGACAACCACCATTCGTCCTTTAAATTCTACCAGGGAGTTCTTGTACCCTTGCAGTTCAATGGTGGAACCTTCAAAGGCTCCTGGGTTCTTGATATCTGAGCTATACAAATTGGCTTTTGAACCTTTCTTCAACATTTCCTCCCACTGTTCTCTAGTGATGACAGTGTAAGGTAACACAGAATCCACCATTTACTCGGTGACAATTCAGTCTACCAAAGTTTCTTTTTTGCTGGTGTCAATTCCTCATTGTCAATTAAGCAAAAGCATTCTTTGTACTGCCTCCATGGAATGTGAAGTTCTCCTGGTACTGCCAGAAAAGGCTGAAGTGGATGAATTGAAATACCTTGTGTCGTTGTCACTTGTCAACTTTATTATTCAAATCAGTTCATATGTGTTCACAGTTTTATTGTTTTGTTTTCCTTCTTTCCCTTTTCCTCACAGGGAACATTGTTCACAAACGATGTTAACACAGTGGTTGTCTACCAGTTTCAAGATGGCGTGCGTATATTTATGCACTTGGGTGCTTTTCTCTAATAAATAAGGCTGCACATACAAGTGCATGGTATGGTGCTCTGTTCTAAATCCTCTTCGCTGGGATTTGTCCATACACTCGCATGCACATCGCCTGTCTTCTGGCAGGAGCAAGCAAGACACCAGTGTTTCTCTAGTACCCTGAATACTATCTTTTCCTCCATTTCTTTTCCATGTTCATTCGCTGCCGCTCACCTCCTCTGCTTCCATCACCACACGTAAACAGGATTCCAGCAGAACCTGTGACTACAAGCTGACTGGATACTCGGCTTTGTTCTTATAAATAGCAGGGTCTGTAGATACCCGCTCATTGCCACTTGAAGTATCTGCTGACACAGGTAAGGTTTAAGATCTTTTTATTTCCACCTTCAAAGCCCTACTTCCATCTTCCACATCACTCTTTCTCTCTATCTCTCCAACCGTTCTTACTAGAACCCTCCTTTCAATCCAGAACTTCCGACTCTGGCTATGCAAAATACCCCATATAAAATGGATGCAATCGCGGAGACAAACCCTTGGAACTTCGGGTTTCTATTTGCTCGAATCTCTCTTTGGCCCTTACCAAAGATATAACACTCGTCGTGTTGGCCGATGAACAGATTGCTGAAACCACATGGTTACCCAATGTAAGAAAGCAGTTAGAAAAGCAGTTTTAGTGAAGCAGATCGGGAATTCCCACAAACCCGTCCTCTGCTGCCATTTGGTAGGTTTGGAGCAGAATTCCAAAAGATTCTTTCTTTGTTTACTTTTTATTTGATTTTGTATAGAGTCGTTTTTACAATAATGACCACATTCATTACAGAGATAACCATTCCCCTCCCTTCCCCGTTGGGCCTAAGTCCTATTACTCTTCCTCCCACCCCTCTCTAATGCGCCAGCCTAACCCCCACCCCGCCTAACCCTGATGAGATTCTCCCCGTACTATCCAGTCCCCCCTTGCCCCCCCATTGCCTACCCACTATGCCTAGCTTCACCCCCACTGCCCCCATATCTTCCTGTGCTTCTGCAGGCATCCTCTATTCTCATACACCACCTGGTCTCTGTTTTTCATAACATCCATTTCTGACCTCCATGCCGAGATAGTTGGGGCGTGGAGCCCATCCATTTCTCTACTATGGCCGATTTGGGCACGACACATGCAATATTCAGAAAGGTCCCCCCATATCTAGCCATGTCCTCTTCTCCCCATATCCCGAGCAACGTTCCTTTCAGTGTGAATTGGATAGACCTTCCCCAGACCCTTTCCACCTCCCTGTGGACGTTCCCCCAATAACTGGACATTGCCATACCATGTGGAAAAACGTCCCCCTGTGAGTCTTGCATTTAAGGCAGGTCTCATCATCCCCTCTGCCCATCCTACGAAGCTTGTCTTTGGGGTAATAGACCCTGTGTAAGTACCTGAACTGTATTAACCTCAGCTGGGATGCTATTGCCACCTCCCTGAGGTGTTGCAGCGCTGCCCTCCATTCGTCCTCATCAATGACTCCCGCACAGGGCCCGTGCAAGGATTTTTGCCACCCTAGGAGAACTGTTAGAGTGCCCCCCCACACCCTCACTCCAGGCTCTTGGCCCCATGCCCACCACCTCTCTTTGCACACAGCGGCAGGGGTTTTGCTAGGTTTGGAAAAGATCCGGGGCTATGCTAATGTCGGGACTGTCGGAACTTTTGGGACTCGGTTGTAGCCCCTGAGCTTCTATGCAGTGCTAGAACCAAAAGCCCCAGGGCTATAGCCCCCTCAGCTACCCCCCTAGCAACGTCTCTGCACAGTGGGCAAACATGGTGGATATTGCACAGTCAGCAGTACTGGGAGCAAAGACCTGTTGGCATCAAGTCTGCCAGGATGAGCAGGGCTTTGGTGCCAAACAGGACACATTCATTGGTGGGGGCAGGAGGTGAGAGAAGGAGAGCTAAAGAGGACATCTGCCCATGTGTTAAGTGTAGCACGAGCTACAACAATGACCCCCTCCATGCTTTAAATACCTTTACAAAGTTTGCTTTTAATCCCACTCCCTCTCTGCGAGCTGGCGCTGTGCAAAACACCTACATGAACAAATGTGTGAAATGCTGGACCATGGGCTTAAAACGACATAATAAACCCAGCTCCCCAATTCACAGGCATTCTCATCCACTGCCACCCATATTCCCATTCACCAGGCTTTGCCATGTCTGGTCACCACCTCCATGTTCCCATCGCCTCTTCCATGTTCCGTTCACAGCCATCTGATTCCATCCCCTTTCACAAGTGCTAGTCACACCCTGAATGGCCTCAGTCACGTCTCCACACTCTGTTCCCCATCCATGTCCCATTCACCCTTTCATGTCCACATTCTAGGCTCGGACTGGCCTATAGGGCAACAGGGCAATGCCCTAACCAAAAACGCCAAATGCTGGTCTGGGCCAGTTTTTCTTAGTCAAAGTGGGCCACTTTTTTGGTCAATGTGGGCCAGTTTGAGTTACTTCACTATGCGGCTAGTAGTTTGGACCACTGTTGCTGAATAAATATTCTTTAAAATGTACAATTTGCATCACATTATTATCAAAAAACTCCCCCTTCGGCATTATTCAAACAGTTTGTCACAAAAGGAATTAATTGCTATTTGCAACTGTGCGCCACATTTCTATGAGACCATTTTATGCCCCGGTCTGTTCCTGCCCCATTCACCCCTCTCTACACTTCAGTCATCTCACGTACTCCTCCGTGACACAGTGACTCTGTTGTATGAGTGAGAGCTAAAAACAATAAACTATCAATCTATCACATTCCTGGCCAATCTTAAACCTCTGCATCACATCTGTATTTTCTGGAATACAGTAATCAATGGAAATAGGCATGCTGCGATATATCTATTTACATAAAATAACCAGCAATGCAGCGGTCTTAATCCTAATGCCCAAAAGGAGTGGAGACGACGTGTTTTGTGGTACCTGCAGAACAGTATACCTCCAGCTTGATGCCAAAGGGCATTGTTCACTCTAGTGCATTGGCTTCTGTTATTCTTCTCATTGCAGTTACTATCTATCCCCGTTTGGTCACATTTAGCTCTCCCTCTGGAGTTGACATCTTTAGTTTTGCCACATTGGCTACCAATGCCCAACTGTATAGTGAGGGGCTGAGTAGATTGGCTGCGCTGAGTACTGCACCACATACGTTCCATGCTGTGTCTGTGGGCATTAAAAGTAGTGCAAGTTGTGTCCTTCCAGCGGAAAGGGCATGCATTGTTTTGCAGCACTGAAGACAGGTGTGAGTTCTGGGTGATTGGATGGCCGCTCTTGCAATTATTGCAGTACTTCGACATATAATGGCAAACACTTTAAAGTGATGAATACCTTGCAAAAGCCTAGGCACACGCCAACGTTATTGGTTTTCTCAATGGTTATTATTAACATATTTATTTTTCCTTATGGTGGACCCAAACGTTCATAACACCCAATAAATAACAATAAGAAAGGCACTACATGTCCGCCCAGTGCTCAAACTTACAATCACAGGAATCATGCGCGCACTTGCAACTGACCCATGAAAGCAGAGCAGGAGAAAATAAGCCATCACAGGGTATGTCATGTAACACATCACTGCATCGCACTTCCCCACGACCCTAGATGGAATCAGATGGTTTGTGATCATGGCTCTATTTATTGATCAATTTCAACAACACAATCCACCAGTCTGTCTCTTCTGGGGCGTAGCGATCACCGATGTCTGTTCTTGTTTGGAGTAGTATCGGGTTCTGACAGATCGGCACAAATCATTCCACCTTGAAAATTACCCTTATTCGCTTGTGGACCTTTGCGTGCGTCCTTGTGCAATCATTTATTAGAGCTTGCCAGGCGCTTCAGAGGGCATTTATGTACAATTGTTGCAGGGCAATCAGGTTCTTGCCTTTCTTCGTGGGCCGAGACAATTCTCCGGCGCTACGTACGGGTCACAACATGAAGGAAGAATCCCACACTTGATGGTTTTGCAAACACACACCCTTTCCTAGTTCAGCTGTTTTATTTTTGTAAACCATGAGAAAGACATGTATTTGCTCAACAAAAATCCGCAATTCACACATACTAAGCCCGATGTTTGGAATTGGGATGGAGCGCTTCGGGTGGTTATCTCACGAATCACGCGTAAGCCTTGCACATGAGCCCAGCATGCAATTATAAATCCTGGCAGGGGCGTTGCTGGGGGGGGCTAAGGGGGCTATAGCCCCTGATCTTTTGGTTGAAGCCCCGGATAGAATCTCAGGAGCTACAGCCAAAAGACTAGCTAGCCCCCAGTCCCAACAGTTCCGACATCAGCTTAGCCCCGGGTCTTTTCCAGACCTAGCAACACCCCTGAATCCTGGCAAGTCCGACTTGGCCCTTCATCCGTCAAAGGCCGATAAATTGAGTAGCATTGGATACATCCTTGTATATAAGCAGATGCAAAGGGAGGCTAACTGCTGAGCATTTAGTAAAGGGAGCCTGTGCTGTTTAGTTGTGTGCACTTCGAAAGAAGCGGGCATGCATTGGTTAAAGAATGTATGTATATATGTTAGGGAGACTGAGCAGCATATGTGCTCAATGGTCAGCCAACATATCCATGTGCTATGTAACTGGATGGACTGACATCCAGCTACATAATGTAATATAAATTAAGGCGACTAAGCAGTGTCTGTGCCCAGACGTCAGCTCACCTATGCATGTGCTTATGTAACTGGATGGTCGAAGTGTACGAAAAGAAGTAGTGGAACTATGTTCCCTACTGTTCTGCACCGCTCCCCACAAACCCCATTGCCACGCTCCCTCCCATGCACAATACAAACCCCAAAACACATGTGCCTGCTGATTAAGGGAACGTCCAGTGCAGTGCACTGAAAGTGCAAGTTTCAACTTATTCCTACACTTTCTTTTTTAAACGAAACCGTTCCGGAACGGTTTCTTTTTAAAATAAAAGTATAGGAACAATAAAACTTAATTAAAAGAAGTAGAGGAGCACCGCTCCCGACCGCTCCCGCTCACTTCGACCACTGTGACCATCCAGCTACATAATATATATTAAGGCGAATACGTAGTGTCTGTGCTGCTAGTCTCAGTGAGTCGGCAAGGGCCAGGGCCGGGCTGGCCTACTGGTGCACTGTCCGCACGGCAGAAAGCTGCTAGGAGCCAGGTTAAGAATGTAGGCGGGTGAAGAGAGATAAGAGCACAGGCAGGCACTGGGGTAACAGTCTGGGACCGCAGAATGGTAAGTGGCTATCAGCGGGGGAGGAAAGGTCGAGCAGGAGGTAAAGGAACAGGAGGCCAAGGACCAACAAGGAGGCAATGCCGGACTGACCTACAGGGCAACAGTGCAGTGCACAAAGGGGCAGCGTTTCCACTGTTGCACCAGGCTCTCTAGGGATCCACCCTCTGCCCCTCACTGATAAAGCCCACACCACTGCCATGAGCTCTTGACTCCTTGCTGCCCCTCCCACGCTTTTACATTCCTGCTCCCCAGGCCCATGTCCAGGACCTCTTGCGCAAGGCAAGAGTTTCCCCAAGAGCCCTCCTTTCCTATCTCCGAAAGCTGTTGCTTTCCTGCTTCCCACGACTTTAGATGTGGGGGCCCTTACTCCATGTTGTTACCCCGTGCCCTTGCCAGCACTGCTGCCTCAGACTCTCACCTCTGCCACCACAGGCATTTAGATCCCTGCTGCTGCAGCCCTTGACTATTAGCCCAGCCACCTTGCGGGATCAGCCGGACCACAAATTAACGCCTCCTCTGCCCCCCACAAGTTTGCAAATATCAATTAGTACATTTTCAAGAATGTATTCTGAGCAGAACAACAAGGTCATTTTTACGAAAATGTGTAGAAAAATATATATTTTAAAGAACGGTGTGCCAGTAGCATGTGTGAAAACTGTCAGCTACACTGTGCACCGAATCCTCAACTTGGCACACATTAACACAGAACCTGCCATTATTATTACCCGGGGGTCTCTGAAGAAGAGAGTTTGGTCAGCCGCTCAGTCACTGCTAGTGCAGCCAGACAAATTAGGCAATAACACATTTAATTTCAATTTGCAAAAGAGGGATGGCGCGTTGGCAGGGGTGATGCACTCTGACCGACCGGCATATATTTCGCAGTATAACAGTCGGCACCTCACCTGTTAGTCAGTAGTTCACAGAACTGACTAGTCTCTCAGAGACTACTGGCGCACCGTCCGCACGGCAGAAATCTGCTAGTGCAGGGCTGGCGGTGGTTGTGTGGAAGTCTGGGACAGGAGTAAGACACACGCAGGCGGAAGCCTGCGGGCAGGGCACTGAGGCAAGCACAGGCCACAGCCTCCACAGCCGTCGGACGGTCATCATGGAAACGAATGCTTGCTGATTGCAGGCAATGAGGCAGCATTCGCACAAGCCCACAGTTACGAGGGTAGATCATGGCACGTGCGGTGCTCAGCTCGTGCTACTGCCAATGCGCAGGTGCGACTCGTGCGAGGCGAGCTCTGCCACGCCCAGGCCAACTTGTGACCCTGACCCGACCAGCTTCACGGTGCCTGGCTGGCTGGCCTGCTGCTGCTGCAGTCGCAGACGGCCTGCAGACAAGGTGAAAGCAGCCTGAGAGAAGATGAGAGAGAGAATGTAATGTATATTATCTACTGTAGTGGAGGTTTTGCTGCTCTGAAATCTGCGCATTATAGGCAAGTGCCTAACCTTGCCTAGTGATAGCACCAGACCTGCTCCCGCATCCATCGTCCATCTCACATTCCAGTTCCCGTTGCCTTGAAGAGGGTAGATATGCGTTTGGCCTGAATCTCCCCATCCAAGTTGTTATGCCTGATCGGCGCGGCTTGCAGTATCTCTCCCCTCCTCCCACGCGTGGTAGCAACGCATGCCTACGTTGTAAATATTTCCAAAAGATTCTTGAGATCTCGTGAAGATAGTGGAATGGCCAAACCTAAATTTAGGACACAACTCCTGATAGCTCCAATTCCTGGTTTTATCTTTCTCAGTCATTTGTTCCAGCAGAAGGTGTTGTGACCTAAATTTAGACGAGGCCTGCTCCCTTTGGTGATCCAGAAATAAAGTTGTAATATTTCCAGAAGCGTGCATGCTGTGCAAGAGGGTTGACGTTGAAAAAGTTATTCATTTCATGTATTTTCGTCCATTCTATCATTTTGTGCATAGGAAGACTATTGGACCACTGCTAAAACTCTTCCATTTTAGCAAGTGTAAACCCGCCATATTATATTTACCACATTCACCGGGTGATTTTACTTGTTCCGTAGTGTATACATATCTAAGCCAAGCTCTGAGAATTTGGACAAAGAAGGGCTTGAACGTGTCTCATCTCTGAACTTTGAGTTGTCCATTGAACGGAACGTGTAACTGTGCAGTTATTGATATAGCCTTATTTTTTGTGTAAGTAATTTTGATGGAATACTTGTATGGTCTGAACAAACTCCATTTTGAGATGAACTGACATGGTAAGGCACATCCAGGGGTTTTCAGGTAATGCTTACTGGGGTGATGTTTCAGGAATCATGTCAACCTTGCAAACTTTGGGTGGACCACATTGTGGTGGGGAAGGGCTGGTGACCATTCAGGGTGTGCCTCATCACTGCAGCCATTCATTCAACCAAGCCAGAAATAAGAGTATGAAGAAAGTTCTACCTGAACAAAGACAGCTGGTTTCACAAAGCCGAGCAAAAGACGCGATGCCATCTCATGAAATCCATAGCATGTATGCAGATCTGTGCCCGATCAAAGCCGCCTCATTGAATGCAACAGAAAACGTGTGTCATATTCAACAAACAGCTTCCCTTCAGTCCTCAGGTTGTTCTTGAGGAGAACAGTTCATTGTAACACACAATGCTAATGGAGGCTGTCCTGTTCCTACCCTCAAGCCTTAAGATGGAGGTCATGTAGGCGCTGATGTTGTCCTGCTTAGAGTACAGCAGCGTTGATGCGTAAGGTGTAAGGAATTGACAACAGGAAGTCCTACCATGCTACTGCCGCCCCTGCAACACTTTGCCGCACCCAGTGGAACAAAGGACACACACCAGAATCCTCAGCACTGTGTTCACGTTGCTCTAGCAAAGGCCCAGCTTACCTCCAAAAGCGGTTACGTACCCTATACACTGGCTCACCCGTTGAAGTCCAGTACCGCCAAATCACTATGCCAAGCCAACTCTGAGAGTGCCTGAACCAGAGGAAGGTACATGGCTCCAACTATCAACTACCCAACTGTGATCTTCAGAAAGTTGACACCTTCAAAATGAGCTTGAAAACGTCACACTGCGCAGTCTTCCTGGTTTAGGCATTTTAGCACACTACACACCACCTAATTGAAAAGGCTGGAGTAACATGTTTTTATATAGCATTTCTGCTTTTAAGCATTGGAATAATGGCTGTTACCATTACCTAATGGAATGTTCCACAATGTATTGACCTCGGAAGGATGAAAGGCTGAGTCAGTCCGACAGGCAGAAGAATGATCTCGGGAGCAAACACTCAACCCTGTGAGTTATCTTGAAGACCATCATGAACCGTCTATTGACCAGGCTCTTGCAGACAATTTAAGCTGAGCACATGAGCATTCATTCATGCAGTCTTCATGCCTTGGCATTTGATCTACTGTGTAGCTAAAAGACTTGAGTTAAAATCTGCTTTCCAAACTTGGAGTGCTTAGAAACTGGCTGAGAACCAGCATCAAACATAGCCTGAGTCCCAAAATGGTTTCTCCACTTGCACAAGCTAACTGGTCATGCAGGTCGGGTGCATAGTCTCATTTTGGATGATGCTCAAACAGAAGGCTACATTTGTTCTTGGGGGTGTTCCTACACCATTCCAGGGGGAACCCATGATTCACAGCAGGGAATTGCTCCCCTTTGCTGGGATGCCCTGCCACAGGCCAGGCACGCGAAAAGGGTTCCAGAGAGGTGGGTCATTTTGTGGACACTACTTGCAAAGCCCTAGGCAGCGACAATTGTATTTATAACTTCTGCAATAGGGATGAAAATGTAACAGTGGCCTATCAGGTGACTTGCCCTCTAAGGCCCAATGGCTGAAATTCCCGCTCACGTGAGTTGAGGACTGGGCGCTTGGTAATGTCAGCAGAGCCATCTTGACCGTTTTTATGGCCCGGGGCACAGATAGCGTTGGGGCCCCCTTATGAACCTCGTCAGACCCCCTCCCCCGAAACTTGCCGAACCCCTCCCAAACCAACAAAATTAAGGGCTTGCACACTTGGAGCCAAATTCAAGAGCAACTCATCAAGGCTTTAAATGAATTGTCTAGTCTTTAAAAAAAATGTAAACATTGCATATCTCTATGACCTGTTTCCCCAACAATGACTTGAATCCAGTGGCATTATGACTCATTGTGCTGTGTGTCTTAACTCTTGAAAACAAAGAGGGGTTCCTCTGGGTTCACATTACTTTGCATTCTGGTACATCTAGGCTTCAATCGGAAAGGGGAAAATAAAGTTGTGAAGTTGTCAATATATATATGCAAAGTAGGGGGGCTTTTGCCACACAGGGGTTAGCAATCCTACACAATCAGCAGCCCTGAGGGGAGAGGAAGAAAGGTAGGGGAATGTAAATGCAATTAAACAAATCGACTCTCCCTGAAAGGCACCTAGAAATACCTGTGTAAAGGCACATTATAAATACCAAATCATAACATATCATAACAAGGTTATCTCATATATAAAGAACTAAGGCAGAATTGTGAATGCCTTTGCATTGAGTAACATTGTCATATGTTAAGCGTCCACAAATGATTCAGATATTGACTCTTCTAGATTTTGCGAGGCCCCTGTGTCAAGGTTGTGCAGGAACCCTTCATTTTCCGTTTTGCGTAAGCTTCGACATCACAGTAGGTGGCAATACAGAAGATGGTGTTACAAGAAGTGAAATCAGTCTTTGATATTGATATTTTATTTATATCGTGCTCGGACACAAGTGTTTCAGAGTGCGACGAACCAAGGGAGAGGAATAGGGAGAACAAAAACAACGAGGCCCAGTGACAATGAGAACGTGCAAGTGCATGGGAGAGGGAGAGTGCATGGGGGTGGAAAGTGCAGAGCAAAGGAGAAAACCAGATAAATAATAATAAATAAAGAAATAAATAATAAAGACAACAAATCATGATCGTGCCGCCAGTGCTGAGTGAAGGCAGCAGACAGGGTATTTCTGATAAGTGCAGGAAGAAAATGGGTGGGTGCGGGGGACTGTATGGGTATAGATACAGACCCCAGTGCAGGGGATGGCCCGGAGGTAGTGCAGGAGGGTGGCAGGGTGAGCGGGTACCTGGGCTCGGATGTCAGAGGGTAGGCCAGGTACACGGTGCCGAGAGAGAACAGATCAGCAGGGGAGAGGGGGTAGAAAGCAGAAGCAAGGAGGAAGGTCTTGAGGTGCTACCGGAACCAGAGATGGTTCTCCTCAAGTTTCAGAGTGGCAGGGAATCTTTTCCCGAGGGAGGCCCCAGTCGAAGACAGAGATCTACCCCCAGCTTGTTTCTTTGAAAAACGACTGACCCTGAGGGAGTTAGAGGCACAGGAGCAAAGAGCTCGAGAAGGGAGGTATTTGCGGAGGGATAGCTGAAGGTATTTTGGACCCAGGCCCCAGAAAGCCTTGTGGACAATGCAGAGGGTTTTGAATTTAATCCTTGCATCCACTGGGAGCCAATGGAGAGATTTCAGGGCTGGAGAGATACGATCCAAGGGCTTGAGGCCAAGGACAAGTCTTGCAGTCCTCTTCTGGATTAGTTGCAGAGGGCGGAGAGTAGAGGCGGGTAGATTTAGAAAGAGGCTCTTGCAATAGTCCAACTTAGAGAGAAACAGAGCTTGGGAGACAGTGAGCTTCTGGGGGAAGGAAAGGAAAAGCGGAGTACCTGTGAGGAGGTGCAGTAGGAAGTTTGAGTTTTTAGAGACATTGGAGACTTGGGCGGAGAAGGAAAGTGTGGAGTCAAAAATGACTCTGAGGTTCTTACCCTCACAGGTGGGGGTAGTGGTAGGAGGAGGACCAAGGGAAGCCGGCAAGAGAGGAGGGGAAAGGTGGGCGAAGGTGTGTCATTTAGGAGGATCTCTGTTTTGCTTGCATTCAGACAAAGATTGTTGGCGGCACACCAACCGTGAATGGAAGTTAGGCAAACAGAGTGGAGAGAAGGAGAGGAGGTGGCCGAGGGCAGCCTGAAAATGAGTTGATTGTCGTCAGCATAGAACTGGGAATTTGAGCAGAAAAAGGCAATGCAGCGGGTAAGAGTTGCCAGGCATTGGTTGAAAAGCCAGGGTGAGAGGTTAGACCCCTGGGGAACCCCACAGGCAGAGAGGGAGATGAATGATAGGAAGGACCCAAGTTGGACCTGGGAGGGTCGATCGGAGAGGAAAGAGGTCAGCCATGCCAGGGCCTGATCAGTGATACCCAAGTTATCACGGAGATGGTTGAGCAGGATGGTATGGTTGACCGTGTCGAAGGCAGAAGAGAGATCGAGAAGGATGAGGACAGAGGGAATGTTAGAGTCAAGGTTGGAGAGCAGATCTTCACGGATGTTCAGGAGAGCAGTTTCCATGCTTCTGGCAGCACTGAAGCCAGACTGGTGGTCGTGGAGACAGTCCAACAGAATTGGAATGAAGATTAAGCTGAGAGATGGCTAGCTTTTCCAGGAGTTTGCCTAGAAAAGGAGTAATGGAAATTGTGCAATAGTTAGCCAGACAAGAAGGATCAGCTGTAAGTTTCTTGAGAAGAGGATGCACAAGGGAGTGCTTCAGAGGGGAGGAGAAGGTATCCTCTAGTGTATGCATTTTGGGAAGTTACATTCAAATACTTTGCCATGAGTAAGCCAATAGACACATAACTGTGATAATAAAATGCATAGTCGCTATTATTATTATTATTATTATTATTATTATTATTATTATTATTATTATTATTATTATTATATATGGCATATTAAGAAACATGCATGGAATCTCACAAAAGAATAACCCTTAATCCTTCACCCCTTGATCCTTTTTAGGTAGATAAAGCAGGTAGAACAAATGGGTTGCAACTATGATCATTAAAGCACCTAGAAGTAGTCGGTCTGCAAGAAGCAATATATTAATCACTATATTATTGTATTATTATTATTAATGAAAACAATAATACATTTAGGAAACTAATTGCAGTCTGTTTTTAGGTAGTGACTTATATTGGCACTCTCCTTACCATGGTGTTTTAGTTGAACAATAAACATGCCATATTGGTTAATATAATAGTGATTATGCCATCTTATGGATTGCTTCAAGTGAGAAGAAAGGGCACGAGAGGGAATGGAAGGTATGGAGCGTTATTATAATAGAGTGGACATGTGCATGTCATGTCTGAGTGTCATGTGCGAGTGAGTGTCTGTGAGTCTGTGCTGCTTGCATGCTCCATCACACCCCAGGGGAGCATAGCACATGATGCTTTCTCCCAAAAATGAATGAGGCAACCAAACAGCAAAGCAATCTAAAAGGCCCATTGCACATTCTGGGCTGCTGCTGTCCTGGAACCATTCGATAATGGAGTGCAGGCACACAGACTTGCATAGTGACTGGCACCCTGACTGATTTTTTTTTAAGGTCTGTAAACTCTGATAACTGCATGTGCTGACTGTGGACCTTCACTAATAATAATAATGTGCATTTATATAGTGCTAGGAACTCTCAGGCATCTTAGCGCTGCTTGTTAACCCACAGTGTGTGGTTCTCATTTATCGACCTCGTAAGGATGAAAGGCTGAGTTTGGCTTTATCGGGATTCAAACCTGCGGCAGCAAACTCTGCACGGATGCCAAAGCAAGTGCTCTACTCGCAGTGCTATCTGAACATTAGTGGCCCTTCAAGCACGATCGGCCCTGGGCTTAGCTCCCACACCTTATAGATGCAGGTAATCACTGACACACTGAGGCCTGCCTTCCACAAGCCATGCCAATGCCACTAGCAAGCTACACATCTTACAGACCCCCACCCTACACCGACACATTTGAAAGACCCTCCTGCTGCATCCGCAGTATTTCATGCCCCACTGTGCTCCTACTATTACTCTTCCTGACCTATGTGCATTTTAGGTATAGCCACTGTATTGCATTTAGGTGCTCTTTGAATATAACCACCCTGTTTAATTTCAGCTGCATTTTTGAGTATAGCCAGAAGGGTACTGCTGCCCTTTGGAACCTTGCCACTCTTTGCCACTGATTTAAACTCTGCTGCCCTTGAATGTTGCCACTGTGTTGAAAGCTAGCTGCACTCTGCGATTTGCCACTGTACTAACCAACCCCCGCTCCTTACTCATCTCCCACATACCTCCCAAGTACCACACACGCCCAAAAGCGCGAGCCACGCTGCATACAAAAACACACAAAACACACATACACCACACGAACAAATAACTGCAAACGACAAACAACCCAGACACTGGACCTCACACTTTGAGACACAACAAGCCCAGTACACACAATCAAAGCAAACTTAGAAAGCGGACACGCACCAACGCCAGTTTCCCCTCATTCTGCAAGCATCAACAGAAGGGCAAAACCTCTATCCTATCCCCCTTCCCTCATTAACTTACCCCATACACTTTCTTACAGAGCCATGCGAGCACCTGGAGACCGCGCAAATGGTAGCAGTGTAACAACCCATCACTTGCTCACTACTTCCTATTCCCGCACTCTATTACACTGTGCACCTAACCCTGCTAGGTAACCACTGTGCTCAACTGCTCAATGCCCATCATGCTCCTCCTCCTGTCCGGCCGGGCTTCTGCATCCGCTGATCGTTGCCCTTTTTCGTTCCCCAGTTCTGCAAGCCTGCAACATCATTCATCAAATGATTATTTATTTATTTAGTGCACTTATTATTTATTCTGTTCTCTCCTCTGCTCCGCACTTTCCACTTCTCCCCCTTCCACACACTTTCCCCTTTTCCCTTTTCCTTGCACTTGCGCGTTCTTAATGTCACTGGGCCTAGTAAGATGGTTGTTTTTGTTCTCCCTTGTTCCCCTCCCTTTGCTTGGTCGCACTTGTGTATGACCGTGATATAAATAAAATATCACATCATAAATACCTGCTGTGCAGCTGCTGACCTATATATACTGAGCGGACTGATGTTCTTGATATTGTGCAGTCAGTGAATGATACCAAGAGCTAGATTAGAGGATGCCTGGGCTGGCTCCTCGAAATTGTGACGTCTTTTATTATAATGAGACGGCGAGGGTGTCAAGACTGAGTTGTTTTGGGAGGGGAGACAGGCGAGGCATTCTTGATACGATATGGTATTTATAGCGCATCTATACACAAGTATTCTTCTTCCTTTAGCGCAGACTTACCATTACCACTCATCTTGACTGAAGTCTAATGGGGGTGGGACACGGATGAGGGAATAAGATGCCTTTTGTGGTGCAGCCGTGCTGTTTGTCACAAGGGGCCGCGCGTGGAGCCACACTCACCCAAAGCCAATCACACATTCACAGAAAAAGTCCTAAAAACAGTGGAGGGACTCAACATATGCAGTGTCACAGGAAGGCAACATACATATCTAGAGTTAGATATCATGAAAAGGTCAAAGGTATTTAATTGACTTTTCCTACCGCAAAAAAAGCACACAGAAGATATTATCATTTTTTTTCCGAAAGTTAATCTACATCCAAAAAATAAACATAGAGAGTGGGTATTCCTATAATGTTGCAAGCAAGTATTAAAGGTGCACACTTTTTATACAAAACAATTTGTATAGAAATATTCCCTGCAGAGCAACATCCCATTATGAGACAATTTCGGACAAATGGTTCATGTAGTCTAGTGGGAAAGGTCCTCGCCTGGAAGCCTGACACCCAGAGTTTAAATTTTGCTGGCATAGAGCACTCCCTAAACTATGAATTCAAATAAAGGCAACATACCAGTATTTTTTGGCTCGTGCATGGTGTGCATCACCCGTCACACTATTCCATCCATCATCCTTTAAAGTTTTTTCTTGACAGGGTTACCCTCCCATGCCTGAATGCACCTATCCTCATTCCCCGGGACCCAAACACACTCTCCAAGACAGTAAAGGCAAACAGATTTCGAATCAACACTTTCCTGGCGCACACGCAATGCAATATATGTAAAACGAAAGATTAAGCAGCAGTTGTAGGCAGGTGTGTCAGCCCACCTCCAAGATGGGGGACATAGGCCCGCCTCCGACCCGGCAGAATGGGGGCCCGGGGCACGTACCCGGTTTGCCCACCTGTGAAAACGGTGCATTTTTGCATCAGGGCAAAGTTTTCCCTAGTGCTAATACCATTCCGTATTAGCACTAGGGCAAACTTTGCCCTGGTGCAAAAATGTAGTGAAAATGCATCTTTTTTGCACTAGGGCAATTTTTGCCCTGGTGCTTTTAATATGCCAAACTGCACTTGTCAAGGTGCAATGGTTTTTTTAAGGTGTCCCAGTGTTTTTAAAAATAGGGCAAACTTTGCCCTAGTGCTAATACCGTGCCAACTTTGCACTTGCACCGGTGCAAAGTTTCTGTAATCAGGCCCCAGCTGGGCTTTTTGTTGCGCAAACAGTGCAGAAGTCAATTTCATGATTCCCAGGAATGCAGCCATATTCTATTTAAAAATCAGGAGTAGAGAAAGCAAAGCTTGAAGAAAGCAGTTCTTGCCAGTTTCCAACTACCTTTAATTTCCTCATTTATTTTCAAACACGTTTTTTGCTGCCTACCTGAATTTTATCAGCCAAGTTGTTGCACCCTTTCAGGTTGCACCTCCCTTCTCCCGTGGGTTTTCTTTCTCCATGGGGGCCCTGCTGGAATACTGCTTTCTGTTCCAGCTGTTTCTCACCATATCAGTGGCTACGTGATATAATGTTACGTAAAGTGGGCTTGAGTAGCACAGATAGTGGCCTCTTGGCACATGGACCAGGAGGCGAGGGGTGTTCAGAGACTGTGTGTAACCTGCAGACCACAAGTCTGAAACCCGACAAGATCAACTCAGCCTTTCATCCTTCTCATGTTGATAAAATGTATGTCATTAAGTTGGGTCATAACACCTGCTATCGCAGCATCCAACAACAATTATTTTTGTGGGGGACGATGTATAAATGTTATGTTATTTGATATTTGTATAGTGCCTACTGCCATTGTTATGGCTTCGAAGTGCTGTGGGCTGGAAGGCCCTTCGGAGTCTGTGCCAAGATTAAAATAAAAAAGAGTATTACATTGCATGCAAATAGTAATTAGAATTAGGTGACTGTTCAATTACTAGCAGAGATGACTAGTTTAAAATTGTATAAAAATCATGGAGCAGAGAGGATTGCTAGGCCAGTGACTATGTGATAGCTGGGCCAAATTTTTAGTGGGACTCAGCTGTATTCTGTGGGTTGCAGCGCAAGAGGGGGAATGGATATTATACAAAGGGCTCAAGTCGAGGGAAATGCGAGTGGACCACGTCCGTCCCGTTTTTCAGGGGGCGGACGCTGACGTCCCTCTGTGTTTTCAATTATTATTTTTTTAAATAAAAAAAATGCTAATTCCTCTTCATAACACAGCACCGTCTCTGGGATTTGAACCCAGGTTGCACGGCTGTGAGGCAAGAAACGTATCCACGAGACCACAAGAATCTCTGAATAGTGCATTTTGAAACACCGATACCGACTTGCGACTGTACAGGACACGATTGCTTACACATTTTAAGATATACACCTTTATTATTTAGCAAGAAATTCTTTAACAAATTATATTTTCCTGGGAAATGCTTATCTGTCCTGTGGACTTTCTTGAGTTGGGAAAGACATCTTAAAATGAAATATGCAAAAGTCTTTGAATTTTCGTTCACTGCCTGTGACCTCACTCCCCATTGCATACGCCAGAGCCCCCACTTTCTTTTTAGTACTTGACCCATTATTATCAATAATGTATCAACCCAGAGAACAACTGCCTACAGTTGAGGGCTCTGCTATACTTTACATGCAGAACACTTGCACACTGAATAATAAGCAGTCACATGCAAATGACATGCACAATTGTCAGACATCTCAAAGATACATTCAACGCATGTCCTCGTGTCTGGAGAGTACTACATTATTTATTAGAGTACAATGAAAGCATATTATGTGTAAAGGAGTTTCTCAATGTTATGACTGTGGCCAGCAATAATTTGAGGCGGTTGCAGAATCCAGTCAGGATCCAAGGATGCCTGGATGCTAGGCTCTTGCAAACCTCACCAAACGTCTTCTATTAAAACACATGCAGGTAGGTGATATATTAAAAAAAAAATGTAGGGAGGAGAACATCACAAAAGCAAGACCACCCATCGTCCCCAGACTGCAAAAAGATGAATACCTAGTATAGATCCATTAGAATAACACAAGCGATGAGACATCAACCAACCCAACAACTCCAGCGCACCTGATGGAGTGGTCTGGGGACGTGAAACCTAGAAGGGCAGAGATCAGGGTCCCTAGCTTACTGACAGAAAGCAGGAGCTTGGATAGAGAAACAATATTCATTCCTAGGGTGATTTACTGCCTTTCCGCAATCCCATATGTGTAAGAAATGTCCTGTCAGAAGCTGATTGGCGGTTGGTCCCCTTGATGTATGCCCGTTTGCACTATAAATGGAGCTTGCTCTTGAATGGGATTTGTTAATTACATCAAGGGTAGCTTTGAACGACTCCATTCGACTTTGCTCGAAACAGGGAATGGTTGTTCTTCCAGTTCTGGACTAGCAGGACCCTGATACAACGTCAAGACCACAGGCACAAATTATGCTTCTCCTTCTTTACTCTGCAAACTCAGACCAGCAAAGGCAAACCACTATGGACTACATTTCCCATCAAACCTCGGAAAGAAATAGGAGTCCAATCTGGACTGAACGGCAACAAATGCACTAATCCACAAGCAGCCTTCTGGATGGGTTAATGTCCTGCCCAGCTATAACGCTCTTTCTTGGGTGCTCAGGGCTGAATGGTCTCTCATTTGTGAAGTTCTTATGGCATATTTAATCTACCATCTGCAGGGTTTACTGTCTAATGTCATGGGCTGGGATGGCCAGTCCCTAGTTTGGGGCGAGTTTGCATGCTCCTGTGTTTCTTTGTAGAAGATTTGCTCATGCAGCACGGTTGCTGACTGCTTACGGAGCACTTCATGATCCTTAGGGATCTGTGTGCCTGCTTTGGATAAGGTGTTATCTCGTGACACCCCTAAAGAGCCATTCGGGGGGAGCTCATTCATGAACCATGAACATACAACCCTCTCCCTTCTGCAAAAAGACACCCTGCAGAGGACGCCCTCTTACACATTATTTGTAGCAGGTTGTCTTGTTCTAGCACTCTTGGGAAAGTTTCTTTCACTAAAGCATGTTCTCTGTGAGATGCAGCCATATCCGTCTAGATGGACGCTCTCCAGCAAAAGGACATCTTGTGCTACTTGGTGCAAAAGGCTCAACCTTTCCTGCTGGTGAATGGAGACACCCAAAGCCCTTGAGGTTTTCAGTTCTTTCTTAACTGTGATGCCTTTCTTGTCGGGATTTTACTCTTCTGCTTTTGTCCAAGATACTTTTGATACCACCACCCTGTGCCTTGTGTCATCGGGAAGGGCCCAGTCGCCCCAACTCTTTATGATCCTTTTAAGATGGTCTAGAAAACCCCAGTTTAAGAAGAAATGAGAGGCCGGGAAATCATGCTCTGAATAACAGAAAATAGTCAAAGTGAAAGTCAAAAACAATCCATCATAAAGTAGGGAAAGTATACAAGAATTGAATCTTGCAACTCTCAGAGCTCTTCGTTCAAAACATTGTATTTTAAACCAAAAACACGTCATAGTGACAATATCAAAATACAAAACCTATGGGGTGAGGGGATTGGTTAAGGGATATACTACATATATATTTCTATAAGAGTTAACCTTCTAATTGGGTAAAATGTATCTACTGGGACCACCTCTAACTTGATAACCAAAATAAGATATCACCTTTACAACTAATAATTGGTTAGATTAATATGTATTGGGCAGCCTGGCTTTGGGGGTTTTCATTGGTTGGCATCTTGCTGACCAACCTTGAGCAACTGACAGGTCACCAAAACATGAGCAAAGTTGGGAGTAGGGGGACAGGGGTCCACAAGCTACTTCTTTACTTTAAGAAGAATACCATCCATCATCTCCTAGGCCATGAGCCAGGGTGATCAGCTTTGTAGGTAAGCTTGTACAGTGCCTCGTTTCTGGAAATATGTGTAAGGGGCAAAGCAGGTGTCTTTTCTGTGCCTGTGATAATGAATAGACAGTGTTCTTGAATTATGGGTCACGTGTGAGAAGACTGCATTTTGAATTATTTTGCCCTACATTTATGAGTATTTTAGCTACAATTAATTCAAATGTTATAGTTTTCTCTACCACTACGGACTTGCATGAGGTGACCCTTCATAGAACCTTTAACCTATAATTACCCTGCATCTTGCTCACAATGGATGTTTGTACTTTTCCAGACATTAATTAATTCAGGAGTTTACTTCTTGCATCCTGGGAAGCGTTATCTGGTGTCTTCTCTGTGGCGCGCAGACCCTTCCTAAGTTCTTCGTATCCTTGGCTGGGGCTCGGAGCTACTCTCTGAGCTCTGCACAGATTTTAATTTTCTTATTTAACCTTTTGAATTCTTGTGAAATCTTGATACCTTTCATTCACTTTAAAAGCGTGATGCAGCATCCATTTTTAGAAAAGAGGGCTGCTCATTAATGCTGCGTTTCTATGTTAGTGAGCTATACTTGCGTCCATCTTATGTATTGCTTAGGTTATGTTCTTCATGTCTTCATGGTTGTAAATGTTAATATTTTCATGTATACAGGCATATTTGACCTAGTGTGTTTTCTTCTTGTTGTGTGCACGTGTGCTACATGTCTAGTGAATGCGTGTGTATGGTTCTATCGTCTGTCTGATCATTCTCGCCATATGTAGCTCATATTGTGCTCATCATTTGCTGCACCTGCTTGGGATATGGGTGGTATGGTTGCCTTAATGAATAACGTTTCTCACCAAGGCGGTATTGGCCACCGTGTGGAGGGGCATTAGCCATAGTTGACATATTCACCTGTCCCTCAACAATCCTATGATCGCAATGGGCCATGGTGCTATTGCGCTTAACCCCTTCTCAGGTCACAGGAGAGCATCTTAGCCCAACCTCCTCCAAGTCATGAAGCTCTACAGACAGAAACCCAGCTCTACTTCAACCCTCCCTCCCTTCCACTTCCCTCTAATATTTCCACGTACTGGTGATCTCAATCCTTCCCTCCTCCGTCTGATGGTCTCCCCTTCTTTCCTACTTGATGTTGTGCCAGATCTACATGAAAATACCAACATTTTTACTGCAAGGTCGAAACCCTTGCATGTAAAACAACACATTTTAGGTATTTAAAATGTGGCGACCCCCGCAGCCCTCCTACATCCGCCCACTTTATTAAACACCCCTACACAAAGCATCATCTATTTCTTGGGGGAGATTTGTTGTTTTCTATGCAAGGTTTTCTACCTCACAGTAATGGGATTCAGTATTGTGTAGTGAAACCGTTGTGCCATGCTCAAGTGGGACTCTTTTCACCCTGACAGCTCCGCCACTTTTCTTCTTTCTTCTTCTCTTCTCCAATTTGCTGAATGCTAATTGTTTTATTCTCTGTTCCTTTTTTCTCCAACACACTTATTGCTTCCTCCCCACCACTCATCTTCTCCTGTCTCTGGGGTTCTCTCAGCCTCCTCGCCACTATCCTGCTAATATATCACTTTGTGTTCTCTGCTCCCCTAACTGATGTTCTGTCCACTTCTCTGTTCCTCTGACAGGTCCTCCTCTCAACATCTCTTGACTCCACCAACTTTCCTCTTTCTCCTGCTTTCCCTTCCTCTGCCTTTATGTTTTTATCCTCCATGCACTAGCTCACGTTGTTCGCCTCCAGCTCCCACACTGCTCAGGAATGTTTGCCCTCTTTTATAGTCAAGTGGGTAAGGCTGTTTACTTGAGAATTGCCTTACTCCTTTCAGCTAGGGGTTTGTTATGAGAAAGCTTGCTGATTAGTTGGCTTGCAAAGGAACTACCAACCCCCTTAATGCACTTTTATGAGTTGCATGTATTGGTGTGTGACTGCCTCCTGAGGCTTTAACAAGACTGCCCGCCAACTTGGGTTGATTTTCTTTAAATCCGGGGTCAGGGCTGCACCGCTAAGGGTCTCACTCTGGCACACTAGCAGTGGATGTGTTGATGGGCAAGTTCAGAAAGGAGCTTCACGGACCCCCAGGCAGAAGACTCACTGACAGTTGTGCACAAGAATGGTTTTCGGAGTGATGTATCTGCTCAAATCAGGTTGTGATGTTCCCATTGCCTACGTTGAAGGTGTCTGCCATGTAGTGGAACTGATGATGAATACAGTGGCTCTTGTTGTCCATTAAGCACAGTTCTCTTTATACAAAGCTCAGTCTTCTTTAATCCTGGTATTTGCTGAACGTTTTTTGCTGGCACAATAGTGAAGTTGGCACCTTTACCACCCGTGTATCACCCCACACCAAGCCTAACGTGGACTTTTTCTTTGCAGCCAGAGGTCCCTCTTTTGTGATCTGCCGTCCTCCCAATGAGATGCCCAATTTCAATCAGGACATTTTGACCATCCTAACTAATTTTTTTTTTTTTTATTATTAATGATAGCACTCCCAATACTTCTCTTTTGCGTTAGGGAGATTTTAACAGGTGGAAGGGAAATTAGGCAGATAAAGAAGCAATCTCCCTCGAGCTTGATTTAAAAATTTACTCCACAAGGGAAACCACTTAAAAAGGTAACCTGTAGGAATACGAACATAATTGGACCGGTTGATCTGCACAAATGTTTACTTAGCCTTATGGCACATACGACAGATCTTGATTCACCTGATACATTGATCTCCAAATGCGATTCTGCCATGACTGATATGTTTAACAGTATAGCTCCTGTTATAATCAGAACTGTTAGAGACAGACAAAACCATCGTAGTTGGTTCTCTCCGCAGCTTACAAAACTGCAACAAGAAAAAAGACTAGCAGAACGTAAATGGAATTAAGCTCAGATGACAAAAATAAAATGAACTGGAAAAATATTGGAAAAATATTGCAAAGGAGTGTAGGGAAGATATCCTTATTACAGAAAGAAACTTGGAGGAATCATCAAATAGCATGTGGAAACTCTTTGAAATTCTGAAAACCCTAGACAAATCACATCTGAAATCAGATTTGGTCTCCCCTACCCCAGAAGAGTGCTCCAAAGTTCAACAACCTTTTTTTGCCAAAATTACGACAGCTCACGCAAAACTCATGGTGGACTCGGTTTCAACTTTCAAACCCGATATGCCTGAGACCCCTCTGTGCGAGGATGCTATGCTGTTTAATTTCTCTGCTATTTCTGTCTTGTAATAGTAACACTCTGGTGGGCAAAATTATTCTCAATAACGCCAACATATTTTCGCCTTTTTTTACTTGTTTTTCCAATGCTACATTTCGTCATGGTAATATTCCTAAAGAGGTCAAAAAGGTTGTTGTTTCACCTTTGTTGATGAAGGCAGGTATAGACCCCAAAACTTTGCAAATTACAGACCCATTACCAATGTACCCTTCCTCCTGAAAATTGTGGATCGAGTAGCTTCCATACAGCTTCAAAAATATTTAGAAGAAGCTAATATCCTCCACCCACTGAAAATCAGGTTTTAGAAAACAACATGGCACAGAGAGTGCTTTACTCGATCTTCAAATCCAGATGATGGATTGTATGGACAGGTGCAAGGCAGGTCTATTGATACTTCTTGATTTATCGGTGGCCTTTGATCTCCTGGACCATGCAAATCTTCTAGCTATGTTGTCCACTGTAGGGCACTGCTCCCCTCTAGCCGTGAAATGGATGAAATCCTTTCTGTCAGGCAAAATGTCGAGAGTATGTTAGGGTCAAGCATCATCAGGGCCATATTATCCACTTGTGGAGTGCCTCAGGGAGCATGTCTGTCCCCTGCATTCTTTAATGTCTATTTATGCCGCCTGTGTGACATCCTGGATAAAGCAGGGGTTAAATTCACAATCTATGCCGATGGTACTCAGTTAATGGTAGAACTGAGTGAAGACTACAATGAGGATGTAAAAACTATACAGAGTATCTACCTAATAATAAAAGACTTGATGACTCAACATTGGCTCTGTCTTAACAGCGGAAAGACTGAGCTACTGATATTTGGATCTCCCCAAGCAAAGTCGAAACTGCGGTCATTATATGTGGAATTTAAAATTGATGACCACCCCATTAAAATCTCAGACCAGGTTAAAACTCTTGGGGCCTCATTACACGGTAGGCGGTAAGGGTTTACCGGTACCGGTATTTTACCGGTACCGGTAAATCCTTACCGCCTTACTACGAGGTCCCTTTGCGGGTTGGGGAATTTAACGCCTGCTTTTTGCAGGCGTTAAAAACCAACCCACAAAGGGACCCATGGAGCTAATTACGGTACCGCAATTTGCGGTACCGTAATTAGCGCCTTCCCCATTCCCATTATGTCCTATGGGGCAAAAATGGGAATGGGGAAGGGCAATGGTGGAAGGGGGAATTACCGCCCCGCCAACCTTGGAATGGGGCGGTAACTCCCCTTTCCACCAAGGCGGTACCGGTAAATTACCGGCATGAACCATGGCGCTAATAGCTCCATGGTTTACCGCCTACCGTGTAATGAGGCCCTTGGAGTAATAATGGACCAGTCACTGAGTACAGACACCCATGTAGCAAGTGTCATAAAAAAATCTCAATACCATCGAAGGCTTCTCAGATTGATTAATCCATATGTTTCCAGCAAGAAATGCTAAATCTTTTTCAGAGCTATAGTAATACTTCGAATTGACTTCTGTAATGCTCTGCTTGGGGAAGCAAGTAAGACTTACATACAAAAGCTCCAGGTTTTACAAAATGAAGCAGTTTGAATCATTAAAGACGTCTCAAGACGGGAACACATAACCATGGCCAGGAGGGAACTCCATTGGCTTCCCGTTACTTCCAGGATTACTTTTAAAATCCTGACCTTGACACATAAATGTCTAATTGGACATGCTCCAAGCTATCTGAAAAATTGCCTCACTCCCCAATCACAGGGGAGATCAACTAGATGTAATATCACCCATCGTTTTATCTGCCCTAGGATCAAAAGAAGCCGTGCCAGAGTTCGCTCTATTCCGGTTTTAACTACTCTAGATTGGAACAACCTCCCAGTGGAAAGGCGCTCAGAGAAGAGCCTCCAAATCTTTCGAAAAAGGCCCAAGACTATTATATATCAATAGTAGCCCATTTCATTAACAATGACAAACATTTGCCTTTTTCAGGCCTGCAGAGTTAACATTTAGCTTTTTCAGGACCTTTTTCGCAGGTCCCGGTCCCCTTTCCCTCCCCAGTCCCATCATCTAGCTTAGGGAATGGGACTGCATGACACATTCTAGAGTACTTTACAGCAACACGTGTGCATCAAAAACATTACTTTTGACTAAGTAGTTGGGGGGCATCTCTTTCAATAACCCAGTCTGTGGGATTTTGAATGAAGGGAAGGTATGCCTACGGGGGATGCATTGATAATGAAGCATACAATCATGTACTACCAGGTGATTTGTCTCAATTTGTGGCATAGAGCATGTGTGATGTAATGAATTCACGATGGTCACCGTTACGGATACTAATTTTGTTTCTGAGCTATAACTGCTTTTAGGGAGTTCTATCAAACATTTGCTAGGTAGGTTTTTTGTTAAACGTGATCAAAGGAATAGAAAGGTTCATATAAAGAACTGTTTGATATTGTTTACCATTTCTGAGATATAGCCTCATACATTATTGCTATTTCCTCACAAACCTTCAACTGTATGCTCACTAAATTAGAAAGTTTGAAATAATTTGCAACTTTCTTGTTGAAATATAATATTTGTTAAAACTACAATAGCTATTTACATTTGAAGAGAGAAACTAAGGTTTTACAGGTCATCTTCTGAGTCCCAGAGTTCATTTCATTATCTACAAAATCATTCTTACAGAGCTCTTTGTCACACCACACTTACACAATTCTGTGCACCCTAGTGACTGAGCTCGACATTTGCAATTCACAGCACACCGTCCTTTGACACATGTACACCGTACCAGCTGGTGGATTGATTGTGTTGCACATGGAAGCCTACACATAGTTGGAGATTATTGATTATCTGCCTTCTCCTACACAAATTGTGATGGCTCTGGGATATTCGGGAGTGGTTGATCAGCGGGTCACGACTCCATGACTTGGTAATGAGTCCTTATGATGTGTGGTATTAGTGAGGATCTTGTTGGTGGCAGATTTTCACTTTGCATCTTTTCTTTGTGAACATCCACCAACGCAGTTGACTAATGTCTGAAATTTTTGTTTTTGGAGAGTAGACTTGACAAATGAATCGCTCTATCAATCGTTTATCTTCCTTCTTAAATTCTTCTAGTCATCCAAGTCTTCCCAAAGCTCCAACGATTTATTTTTCTGAAATCTTGAAAACTTTCCAGAAAGATAGATTTCCTTTCTTCGTAAAGCACACCATGAAAGAGCATGAAGGCCTAGTAATGACTGCACTTGTGTAGGTCCTAAGCAGGAGCATGCACGTTTGAGATCTATAAATAATCTGTTAATTTCAACTCCTGTGACAAACATGCTGTCAGATGGGAAAAAGAGTGACCACCACAGTGAAAGGAAAAAAAACATTGGTATTAGATTAACAATTTTGGAGGGTAGTAGCATAATGGCATGATACATAAACGGAGTGAACAATGATTTATGTTCCTGTCTCCTCACGTGTGCTTTCAATGGGCCTCATTACGAGGTTGGAGGTAGCCATGGTGCTATTAGCACCATGGCTACCCCCTTACCGCATTCCGGGTCCGGGTTCTCGGAATAGGGACTTACCGGGTCATTCCAACCTTGGAGGACCCGGTAAGCCCCCATTCTGAGAACCATTCTCCAATCCCATTCGAGCCCCCGTAGGGCTCAATGGGAATGGGGATGGAGCTAATAATGGGCCCGCTAATAGCACCAATAACAGGCCCGCTAATAGCTAATAGCGGGCCTGTTATTAGCTCCCTGGTCCCTTAGCGGCTCCCGCTAAGGGAGCTCGTAATGCGGTGGTAAAGGGTTAACGGCAACGGCACCCTTACCGTTGCCGTTAACCCTTTACCGCCGACCTCGTAATGAGACCCAATGTCTCCCACATCATTTCCATCTGATGACTTGGCTTCATTTCTCCATCTTTAGTTTTAGAACACAATAGGACGGTTCTCATGGAAACATTTTCAATATTTGTAGAATCGTGATTTTTTTACTCAACAGGTGCTGCTTTTCCTGCTCTTTTCCTTTGCATGACGTTCTTGAGGGAATTTTCTAGGTAGGTATCAAATACTGAATGAGTTTTATCATACTTGAGCAGATATGACGGTGTCTGCAGTGCTTACAATTCTGCCATTCAGTCAAAGACAGCTGCAGAATATGTTTGCTCTGGTACAGATATCTGTCCTCAGTAACAAATGAAGAGACCTCTGTCATGTTGTTTGAAACCTCTGTATGCTGTTCCTCTTCCAGTATCTTCATCAGCTTGCTTTGGTTTGCAGCTGATATCACTGTACTGTCTAATGTCAGGGAGGCATGGTATCACAAGTATGACACTGACACAAAAGTTACAAGTCTCAAAAACTTTATTAGATTTTTGGGGTTTGGAGAACTTCTAGGCTGCCCTATAGCTATGATGGGAGTAGTCTCTTCCGTCAAATAATGAAGAAAACACAGTCCTCGTCAGTCTATGTCAAATCAAAATGGCCTATACTAACAAAACTAATGCCTGCCCTATCTCTTATACAAAAAGTGTGTAAAGGGGAATGTGTGTGCAAAGAAAAGTCAATGTTATAACATTAAGGATCAATGTGGCTGAGTCATGTCTCCTACCCACTTTGGACAGCATGGAGTAAGGCAGCCCCCGTAAACAGGATGACACACTCTGGCTCAGGTTAACAAAATAAAGGCAGTTCAAAACATGGGCCGAGGCCCGCTTGGCTTTCCACATTAAATTCACTTATTTCAGCTTAACAAACGTTCTTTCACAGTACAAAAAAAGTTTATGTAGGTCTCCCTCTGTCGGGCTCGGACCTCTCAAGGCATCAATAGTTAACATAGGCCTATCTCAGTCGGGCTCGGACCTTTCGATCAAAAGTACCTGATTCAACGTAGCTCTCCCTCAGCCAAACTCGGACCTCACAATCATAGCACTTGCAAGGGTTCCCTTCCCCATGCTTCATTCCCATTCTTTAGGGGTTCCCTTACCCTAACTTATCTCATGTTTCCGGTCTCCTTCAGCCAGGCTCGTACCTTTCACTGATGTCGAAGACTTTCGAATGTGCAAGGTTTTACCATAGATCTCTGTAGGACCACTTCGACTTTCACTTCAGCTTTCCATTAATGCTATTTGTGGCAGTGTTTCTTGGTATTGGTAGTTTTATACCCCAATCAGAAAGGGTCAAAGAACTCTTCCTCTACAAGAAATCACATTTTAATCTCCCCTTTCGTCTGGGTTAATCTTGAACATTAAGCATTTCAGAGTTCGTTGACATCAAACATTTCACTGAGACTTTCGAGTGGCCTACTTCCTTTGGGCGGAGCACTCAGCTACACTATATTACTGGCTTCACAGTTATCTGTAACTTACAAGTTCATTACTGGTTTGTTTTCTTTCGCGTCTCATCAGCATGTGCGCAACCTTCAACCATTCTATAAACTGTTGCGGCTTCAATCTTTTCTTGACACAAACTGGCCTTTCATTTCTTTCGCTAACTAACCGGTTGTGTGCTTTCCTTTCTTGTCTTTGCAGCTTTGATTCACGAGTCAAGGTTGATACCACAAGCTTGGCCTCGCCTCCCCAACTCTGTCGTTCACCCAGGAGGGTCGCTTGCATCCTTGAAACACAATGCAGGCTCCTTCTTGACTGGGATTTGACTTTCTCCGTATCTCCTTCACGGTTTTGCAGAGGCAACAACCTCCTGCAGGGAACTACAGGGTTTTCCTACCCCTGGCTCTGGGCTCTCGAACGGCCGCCCTTCTCCAGTGGGTTCGCTTTTGCTCTGGAAAATCTGCTCCTCATGTGTCTCACCTCAGAGTGTGTCTCTATGTTCCGTCTTTTATCCGTGTAGGGGGAGCTAATGGGTATCAGATGTATGTGATTACCGTCAAGTGCCTGACTTAGGCTTGACCTGTTTAATGGGACATGCCCAAAGAGATATGTAAGAGTTAGTCTCTTTGCTCTCAGTCGCCCTGTTCCTCGGCCCAGTGTTTATGTAGAAAGGGGGCGGAATTGGGACATTGGAGAATCCTACAAAATAGGATGGGGTATTGGCACGGAAAAGGGGGGATACCGTGTCTCACCATCAGTTGCCTCACCCCCACTCCCTGAAGATCCCTCACCCAAGTGATCCTCCCACACTGGTCCACCCCAGGGTCTGGATCCTAAGGCAATGCCCATGCCCTGGCCACCTGAGAGAGAGAGATCGCTGGGGACTAGCAAGTGAGACACCCTTTGGTTTCTCACACTAAGTTGAACATTGAAAGAGGTACTGCAGACAATTCGTAATTACTCAAGCAGTCCTGTTGATCAATGTCAGTTTGACTTTGTGAAGCAATCAGCAAACATGTGAAGAAAGAACGATCTGCAATCAACTACACTATGGTGTCTAATACTTTTGTCTTAGCAACTAAGCTTGCACTTTTACACAGCTGAAGATTCTCTTTCTTCATTGGTGCCCACATGCTACAACTGTTTGATTCAATCCAGTCTTCATTAAAGCTGTTGTACATTTGGCAACCTTTTTCTGTCATTCTAGATGTGTCCTTCTGATTTTATTTCATCAAACTGCCTTTGTCAAGAAGTCATAATTCACAGGATTAGTCAATGTCATGATCAGGTTGTAGATCTGTTGAACATCTTCCTTTTGGTGTGTTGCTTTGGATACTGTTAGGTGGTGATGTTTTGACTATTCATAATCCGTGATTCCGACAATTTGTTTTGCTTCTGTAGACAACCTTGACAGATCAGGAGAGGCTAAAAATAAACCGTGCTAGAGCCTGTTTCTTTTGAGTAATATTAACCACACTACCAAGTACTTTCATTGCCCTGTTTTGATGTTCCAGAGCTTCATCTGAACCTAAAGCACAAAAGGGTACTTTTGTCTTGCTTACTACACAATTGCCTTTCTGAAACTCACTCCACAAATCCGGGTGTTGGCTTTCAAACAATTTCAATTCTACTAAGTACCATGCTATCATATTTGCATAGTTCATCAAATTGAGGGTGAACAAGTAATTACCAAACTATTCAAGTGATGCAAGGTGTAAATCCCAGTTTGCAGTTCGGACGGATCTGATAAATAAAAGCATTGTGTCCACCATATGAATATACTGAAGAGCAGCTCTGAGTGTTGGTTTTTCTTGTGATTCTTTAGCCTCAAATGCTTCTATTTTAGTCATCACATTCAAATTTGTCAGAACTGTCACAACGTGATTATGGGACGATTTTGTTCCTTGGGAATCACCCACTTGTAAACTTTTAAGTAACTTCTTAAGCTCAGGTTCCACCCTTTCCTTCAATTTAACATGCTTTTTGTAGAATTAATCGATGGTGTATTTGAAAAGTGCAAGCCTTGGTGACGCGTGTGCTTCAACAAGTCTCCTGACGCACTTCCCTGATAGAATCTTCGACACAGCATTTGCATCATAAAGTTACAGTTAAGGTGGCCTCAATGTCTGTACCATCCAAGAAAGAACCAATAACTCGAAGCATTGCCCTTATTGTATGCATCTCACCTGGTCTAAACATCCTGTTCTCTGACAAGTGTTTTTTATCCGTAGCTAATTTTAAAACAGGTTTGTAAAGGCCAAGCTCCAATGTTGCCACTGTTTTTGATTCTGGGGTGACAACAGATGTTATTTTCTCCAACTTCTTCATGAACGTGAGCTGTGTTTGTGTGCTTGGTGTGCTAGCATCTATGAGTGTGAGTAAACAGACTCTAGTTTCTTTAGTTGGAGGATCACTTATAATGGAATTATAAGCTGAGCAAGTCAGAATTGTAGTGATTACAATGTGTATCCATCCACTCTTCATCGAAACATTCTTGAAGATCACTCACCGGCAAGACTTCTGCCATGATCCAAAGTAGCTCCTCAAGCCTGTTGAAATCTAAAATAACTGTATTCCTCTCTGTATTATCAGTGATTTAACTGCTGACAGTATTCTGTGGTCTAAACCCTTTGGGACTATTGCAAGAGATGGCCCCAGGTAGGCACTGAGTGATCTTCTGCAGTGATTGAAGTGATGATAGCCCTGATATTTCAATTGGGCTTAGGACATCTGACTCCTCCTTCGCCTGCTAGACCACCATAACTGTTCTGTGCAAAGTTCCTTTACCATACAGAGTATCCTTGAGAAAGTCAATGTTGTCAGCAGCACAATAGACAAATCTGCCTCTGACCAACTATGAGCGAACGTAAGGTCCACCACACTGATCCATGTGCTTTATTACCTCTGTGGCTATCAGTGTCTAAAACCGAAGGACTTTGGCGTAATCTATAGAAGCTCCCATTCAGAAGGAGTTGGGAGCAGTCTGCTGCAGTCTTGTGTTCTGACCACATCATTGTGTTCAGGAAGTGGTTAACAGCACCAAAAACACCGCGTAGCGGAGCGGAGTTGCGAGCTGAGTTGGGAGCAGTCTGCTGCAGTCCGCTGCTTACGCGGAGTCGTAGCAGGATGGAGCCTGATGTGAGACCGCATCCAGTTTCCCACGCGTGGTCACCCCCCATGGGAAAGAAATTAAGAACTAAATCCGAATCGGCCGTGAAACCGGCAAGAATTGGCGCCGTGCAAATGAGCACGGAGCGGGTGGAAATCCGGACAGCGATCCAAAAGCATCTGCCTTCAGAGGGAACGGTGAGTGAATCTGTCATCTTAAACTGCCCCATTTCACCTTCACCTCCCTCTACGATTGAAACGATTGAAACTTTTTCTGAAGGTGCTCCCAATGCTCGGCCGGAGAGGTCAAATCAAGGGTCGAGCAAGCATAGTGCCACGACTCCACCTGTATGTACTTCTATCAGGGCGCCGTCCCTCACCCCGGGTGAACCAAAGAAAACACAAAGTAAACGAGATGTCGATGCTGACGCATTTACTCCTTTGGAAGCCCAGTCCCTAGCTGAGCCCTCAGGGAGAGTAGACCTCCTGGATCCTAGGACCTCCATCCTTACTTCTTCCGTGAGTCCAGGGGACACCGTTAGGGTGCGTCTGGAGGCCGCTGGTAAGGTGAGGTGGGAAAACGCGACGGGTGACAAGGGGACACCCGGCACGCGGGCCACCGAGAGCCATGGAGTGGCGGGTCAAAGGGAGACAACTGACACGAAGGAGCTCCAAATGGTAAAGGAAAATGAAAACCTGCGGGCGTGCACTCGCGAACCAAGCCATAAACCGGGTGGTGCCCCACATGCAAATATGAGTACACAGTTCGCTGATATAAATTCTGAGAGTGGTGAAGGAGCGAAGGGGGAAACCCAAAATCCCCAACAACCCCCGCTCAATGTACCACAAAAGGAAGGCCTAGATGGCAGCTACAAGGTCACTCAGGTAACGGCATTGATCCACGGAAATCCTAGTGGTGCGTCACCCACCTTAAAACAAACAAAAAAGCGAGTAAACATCCTAAAAGACGATCAAATGAACGAAAGCGCTGCTCGGAGACGAGCAGCAGCGAAACGGACTCAGACCTAGATACGGACTTAACTACAGATGCAGAAGAACGGATAAGATACGACGAGGCAGCGATCGAAGTGGACTCAGATACTGAAACTACAGAATCGGCTGACCTGACAAAGAAATCAAAGGTCGCATCAAATTTAGAAATCTTGGAAAAAGGGGGAACCAAAAGCTCAACCGACCACATCTTCTTAAAAACAGGAAGAAAGAGGGTACTCCAAGAAAGCAAAAAAACTGGTCACAAAAGATCAAAGTTCGTATCAGAGACGCCAGAACAAATGAGCAAAAAAGTACAAACTAGAAGAGACGTGCAACTAAAGGGGCCTTCCATCCCCCCAAACCAAAACTTCTTGAAGGCCTTTTTCACTCAACATCAAAAAAGAAAAATTCTAACAGAAGACGAAGTATCGGACGCAGACATGTTGGAAGCAGTAGGGGACCTCCCACAAGCTCTTAAAGTGAGAAAATCTGTTTTCGACGCAATTGACATCCAGAGACAGGAGCAGCAAAATGGAAAAGCAAAAGTACAAAGTCTAAAAGACACGGAAGAGCTATTAAGAAACAATATAACAGCTGAGAATACGAATCAAGGCGCGAGGGAAAAACTGACGGCCTCTTCAATTAGCCAACCTACTTCCTACCCAATGAAAGTAATTCAAGAGACGAAAAGCCAAACAGAAAACCCGAGCAAGGGATCGGAGGTGGTTAAGGAAGTAGAAGGGCAGATTATTAGCGATTCAAACCCAGAGAAAAACCAAGCAGTTGATGGGGAGCAGCGGGTGGCTTGGACCAGACCACACCTGTCGCTGGTCTCCCAAAACAAACCAGTCTCAGAGGTAAGGGGTTTGTCCAAAACCCTTTGGGACCAGGTTTTAGCGAACAAGGGGCGAAGTAATCAAACCATGCTAAATGAAAACGGCCATAGCCCTCGACGAGACTCCTCATATAATGACCTCCAGGCAACTACACGAAGAAAAGAACAAATCCTGGCATCTCCGAAAAAGAGACGATTAAGTGATATAGCGGCAGCAATGCAAAAGGACTCGCCGAGTAAAAAACCAGACATGATTGCTATCATGTCGGCTATGACTATTGTGCTGGCCCCATTTTGCAAATTATATGAGGCGATCAAAGAAGAGGTGAAAGACAACACCGCTATTTTATCCAACATGATGAATAAAATGTCTCACGTTGAAAGCTATATCACAGCCATAGAAAATCGTGCTACCTCTCCTCATCGCAATTGGGAAAGCAAAATCAGTAAACTTGAGAAAAAGATACAAATTATGGAACAAATAAACAACGAGCAGAGGGCTCAACTAAACAGCCAAAAACCACAAATCCAGTTATCACAGCCGCAGCCTAAACTGATAGGAAATACCACTCAAACGCTGCTAGCGTGGAAAGAGCCAGTTTTCATCAACAAATCCACATCCAAAAGGCTTGACGAAAACCAACACCAGATAGTCGTTTTAAGAAGTCCACCTAAAGACGAAAATCAGTCCCGAGTCCTAATAAACAGCAAAAAAAACGAAGGCAAACCTGCAAGAAAAGGTAAATTTAAACATCCAACAAAGATGCATAAAGAAGGTGACCTCTCCCAAATCACCGCAAACGGCAGAAGAATTTATGCTAAAGTCTGACTTAATGAACATGTCGATCTATGAAGAAAACGAGCAAACAGAGAAAAGCAGAGACATAGAGCAGATAGAGCAAACTGTCGGACTAGATTTACATCAAAAGGACCAAAACGGAGACAACAGAGGGGTCGAAATGGAAAATGGAAATAAAGAGGCCACGGCGACACCGCAACAAAACCGAGGAGTCGTCGCCCCTAAAGAGAGACCTAAGACAGCTTCAGAAAAGGTAAGTACCAAGCCTAAAGGACTCAATGATAAAAGCAGCCCAGTGAAATTAAGAGCCCAAAGGGGAGAAAGAGGAGATCATAAAACGAATAAAGACGTACTAAGAGTGTTCAAGCTTGAGCAAAGAGAGTCAGAGAGTGGCCACCTGATTTTGAACAGACCCACAGTCATGAAGATTACGAACAAAACGAAATCTTTATACAAAATCAGACCAGCAGATGTGGTGTTAGTAGAACCATACCACAGAGAGAAAAGGGCCAAAGCCTATGTTCACATTAAAGCAGGAGAAACAGAGCGGATCGACCAACTGGCGTACGAAGAATTAAAGTCATTGGGCTTCACCCTGACTGAGATTACAAAGCCGACGGAGTTAATATTTCCGAGCTAGAAAAAGGCTGATATCGCCGTTAGATCAGTGCACTATAAATCAAGGACGGAAGACCTGTATCGCCAAAACCGCAGACAAGAGGCAGTAGAGAAGGATGGACTACGAGGGCCCTACCTTGACCACCACTGGGACAAGGAGATAAAGAAAACCACACGAAAGAGATATCACGACACTCGTGACGAAATCTGGCAACGTTACAGAAGTGACCAGCGGGACAGGGTTTATAGTCGTTCTGAAGGTAGTCCGCCTCGAGGAAGAAAATCAGAGCAACAGAGTGAAGTAGGCAATGAAGCAAGGAGGAGAGACGATAAAAACAGCTCTCTAGACCTCAGAAATGGTGTAAAATCTGTAAACCAGGAATCAGGCCCCTGGAAATGGTTCACTCAAAAATGGAATAAAAACAACAGAAAATAGCAACGACCTGGGTCGTTCAACGTTGGCGATTTTACACTCTGCTACGACGAGGAACGGCCTGAAATAGAGACCTTTACTCTGTGCTCGTGGAACACAAGAGGGCATGCCCACTTGACAAAGGTCGGTGAGGTAAACCTGGGGTTTTGCGATATGATATGTCTCCAAGAGACATGGCTGATGGATAAACCTGTATTGGCCGGCTACACAGTTGAAATTTCAGCGGCAGTGAAAGGCTTACTAGGCAGACCATCGTCTGGCCTGTTGGTGGCGATTAAAACGGGCCAAGGGTTATCGGCTCCAATTAAATGGAAGGAGGCATACGAAGTATTGGTGGTGTTGACCTCGTGGAAACAGATAAGCGACAAAAATGAAATCAGCTCTACAAAAAATGTAGCAATTATAAATTGTTACTGGAACCCTCAACAGATGTCTATTAAAACATTCTGTGACAACATGAGGGGCACCATCGATAAATTGTATGAGAACTTTGACTCGATCGATATCATAATATGCGGTGACTTTAACGCAAAATGCAGTGTCCTAAGGCCCACTGGTTTGGGTAACGAAAAAGGGAACAGATCAAGAGAAGCAGCTTACGAACGAGGGAAAGCCTTGAACCAAGTTATTAAAGCAAGAAACATCCAAAACGTTGCCAATCTCTTCCCCTTACAAGTAAATCTCCCAACATGGGAACGAAACTCTGCAAGCGCGACCCTTGATTACATTTTTATTTCTGACAGCCAGACAGTAAGCAGGTATCACAAGCTTTAAAGTAATAAAAACAGAACACAGTGATCATAACCTGCTTACTTGTGTTTGGCAAGGCAGTAAACAGTCTAAAGAAACATATGGAACAACGCTCGACTTAAACTCCCAAAGAACAAGGCTTAAGATAAGCGAAGCGGACATCGCTAAAATCAAGCAAGGTTGGGTCGAAAAGGTTGATAAATTGCAGGAATTAAACCGTGATGAACGACCAAACTATTTACCCTTGTTATTGGCCTACGAAACCCAGGCTAAAAAGTCCACTAAGATACTCGGGACCGGAAGACATGCATTTAACAAAGCACTGGTTGATAAAAGAAAAGAGGCGCGCAAACGAAAAAGAATAGCGAAAAAAACAAATGCCTCCTCCGATTGGGAGAAATGGAAGCAAGAAACAAAAGGGTACAAAAATTGGCTAAAACAGCAGAGAGCTTCCCAACTTCAATTAGATGCGGAGCTTATGATGTCCAAACTACAGACAAAAAAATCCAGTGAATTTTGGGGCCTTATAAAAGAAATGACAAACACTCCAGGCTCAGCGCAGACAAACGCGGTGGCCGAATCCAGCTGGATTGCTTATCTGACCCGAGAATTCAAGAGACCAGACGGCGAAGTGTGCACGGAGATAAATCGGTCGAATTCATCCTGGATCGATGTATCCAACCCCAGTGAAATAGAAGCATCAATTAACAAACTAAAAACATCAAGAGTCCCTGGTCCGGATGGCCTTACTAATATGGACCTTAAGCGGTACCCGAAAAAATGGTCAGAATTGATTAGCAAAATCTTTCAGGAGTGTTGCAGAAAAAAGATGATCCCCGAAACATGGCGAACTGCGATCATCGTCCCTATTTACAAAAAGGGAGCCCGAAATGAGCCAGTAGGCTATAGACCCATCGCTCTTTTGGACATTATAGGCAAGATCTTTGCGACGCTGCTACTGACCCATTTTAAATCATGGGAACAAAACAGCCCGTCGAGGGACTTCCTACAAACAGGTTTCCAAAAAAACGGGAGCACATCAATAAACATCCTAATCCTCAACATCCTGAAAGCTAAGGTCAAGGACGGGGCGCCCAGGATTTTTTTGGCTTTCGTGGATCTATCGAAGGCCTTCGATAAGATTGATCGTAACAAGTTATGGTCAAAACTACACCACTGGAAATGCCCGGAAGAGGTGTTGGAGCCAATAAAAGCCCTCCACGAGAAGACAAAAATCAAGGTCAAACTGAATCAGCAGGGTACATTATCTGAAGAGATTGAAGTCTATAGAGGCGTCAAACAGGGCTGTCCACTGGCCCCTGCCCTGTTTATTGCATTTTTGGGAGATTATGGCCAGTCAGAAAGCAAAATTAGAACATTTCCCCCAAAAATAGGAAATACGGAGATTCCTCGCCTGTTGTACGCTGATGATGTCATACTGATTGACCAAACCCAGTTGGTCTTCAGCGCAAACTAACTAATCTGGCAAAGTATATGAGAGAAAATAACCTGGAGATCAATGAGTCAAAAACCAAGATTTTGGTCTTCGAAAAAAGCAAAAAAAGAACAAAACAGCAGACATGGTTTCTGGAGAACACTGAAATCGAAACCGTAAAAACCATCAAATACCTAGGGGTATTGATGGATTGTTCTGGAGTGGACATGGCCTGGCAACTTCAACTATGGGAGAAAACAAAGCGGCTGACCGCCCAAGTAAGAGCAGTGGATAGAAAATACGGCAAATTCTCACTTATTCCAGCCATAACCTTCTATAAAACAAAGGTGGTTCCATCAATACTATATGGTGCCGAGTCATCGCTGTGTTTACCACATAAGCTATGGCCCAAACTGGAGGGTTATGTATGGAAAACAGTCCTGGGTTTACCCAAATCGACCTCCATGCCAGCAATTAGGCATGAATTGGGCCTAGTTTCACTGACATCCATGGTGGATCAAAGCGCAATGAGGCTATTTAGAAAAATCATCATGTCTGACTCCCTGCGAATATATGAAATTCTGAGGAAAGAAAAGGAAAAAGGTAAATGCTCTGCCTTATCCAACTGGGCAGAGAAAAGAGAAAATGACCTAGTCCAAATAGCCTGCTCCGAACAAGACCTGAAGGAAAATCCGGATCGTGTCAAACGCAAAATTGAAGAGTGGGATTGGATCACCACAGTGGAGAAGGCAACTTAAAACAAACTTTTAGCCACCCTACCTCCCACCTTCAACAAATTAAAGATGCCTTTAAAATACTGTCAAAAATTCCCGGATAAAAAACTGAGAAACCTTCTATTGAAAGCAAGATTGAACTTACTCCCTACGCGGGAGATTATGGCCATTCGTGACCCTAAGACTACAAAGTCCTGCCGCCTCTGAAAAAACCTGGATACGATTGAATTTGTCAAGCACCTTGTGATTAACTGTCCAATGACCAGAGAAAACAGAATAGCTTACCTTCGACCTCTGCTAGACAACGCCTGGATCTTGGAGCCCGACGAGTGGTGGGATAGACTAATCTCAGGAGAGAAAACGAATTGGGCAGTGGCAACGGCGAAGCAAATAGAGCTAGCGATGAAAGAAATAAATTTGCATAACACCTCATCGCAACCACAATAAAGGATAGACTTTCTTTCTTTCTCGATCATCCACTTAAAGTCGCAACGCACAGGAAGCGTGAACTGTGAAATTTAGCGTCGGAGGAAAAAAAAAAATTCGATGGTGGCGTTGCGTGAAGACTTTACCTCGGAAAGGGAAGGAAAGAGAGAGGACAAATTCGTTTTACTTTTGATAAAACTCAGTTTTTCTTTGTTTTTAAACTGAGTAAATGTTTCAATAAAAAAAAAAAAAATAGAAGCTCCCATTCTATGCAGAAATTGAATGATGAATTTGCTGCATGCATCTGTGTGTATTGTGAGCCCTACTTCCTCTTGCAAGGGCAGTTTGCCAGTATGCCATGTGGTAGAAGTGCTCGCATAGGGAGCTTTTCATGGTGATAGAATTTAATATATAAACATCTGTGATAATGTATGAGCCTGGTTCATTACAGTGGTATCCTGCTTTTCTGAATTACTTTTCATGTCCATCTGTCCTTAACAGCACCATTTGTAAAAACAAATTTCTTCCTTTGGAACAAATCTGCCAAATTCACTTCTTCAAAACGTCCAGTAAATTTCCATTTTTGACAAGTTACTATGACTCTCTGTAAAAATTGCTTCAAGAAGGGCTCTCATATTTTTCTCAAGGGCCTCATTACGACCCAGGCGGTAAGGGGTTAACAGCGCCGTAAAAGGTGGCGGCGCCGTTAACCCCTTACCGCCTAATTACGAGGTCCCTTTGCGGGTCCCTACCTTAACGGCTGGTGTTACCAGCCATTAAGGAACGGGCCCGCAAAGGGACCTTGGAGGCAATTACGGTACCGCAATTTGCGGTACCATAATTACCGCCTTCCCCATTCCCATTGAGCTCTATGGGGCAAAAATGGGAATGGGGAAGGGCTAATGGTGAATGGGGAATTACCGCCCCGCCAACCTTGTGATGGGGGCGGTAATTCCTCCATTCACCAGAGCGGATTCTGGCATCAACCATGGCGCTAATAGCGCCATGGTTAACGCCTGGGTCGTAATAACCCCCAATATCTTCAAATTCGCCTTCAGCATGAGATAGTGCAACATCTGCTGTTACTTTCAGTGAGACTCATGGTTTATTTAACCTTTTGGGATTACTAAAAATAAAGCCAATACATTCAAGCTATTCTATGAAACTTTGGATCTGTTTTCTTGTTTTCATCTGTCCTTCTTCTAAACCATTTTAGCAGCAATTTTCCTGTAAAGTTTTTCAATATCCCTCATTGATGTTACGTTTCCTTCAAGGAGAAATTCAATGATTGAGGATACAAATTCAATATGTGTTGCTTCGTAATAGAGTGAATTTGGCAGCCTCTTTCCGCTTAGTGTAGGCTTGCATCGTAAGACATTCACTACGTGTGTGCTCCAACATAGCCTGCAATATGCAATTTCCCTTGTGTGAGGGTCTCCAGGATCTGTACAATCGCTAAGACAAATCTTCAATGTGTCATTGTTAGACAGTTCTACTGCTCTCTATAAACGGAGGCATGCTGAATCAGTTACTATCAAATATAATTAATTTCTTCTTTTTCCTCCTTTATTGCACAAGAAGCATTTATTTGTCTCATACATAGGTATTTTTGATCTCGTAGTGTTGCTATGTACTACTTCTTCCTCTTCTTCATGGCTAGAGATAGACGACTTAGGCTCACATAACTGCTCTCCATAAATCTTTAGCTTCGATCCATATTTGCCTTGTGAGTACATTGCTTGTAGCATTCTGATTGCCATGATGCTTTGTTCATTTGTCAGTTCTTCAGGTGTTAAGTTGTCAAATCGTAGACCTATGTTCAAGTATTCGTTATTGTTCCACTCAGCTCTCTTCTTAATACACTCTAAAACTGTCCCATAAAATGTTGGATTAACCACGGGATATTTCTTTCTTTGTTTACATAAGATACACAAGGAAAAATCTCTTATCCTATTTCTTTTTTTTGGCTGAGGGTGAAGTTCTACTTTTACATTTTTTATTTTGTATTTACTTTGCACCTAGTTTATTACAAAATTTAGATACTTTTAAATGACTTTTGATGTCTGGAGGCACCAACAATTTTACCTGAAGATAGAATCAAATTTCACGCTTCAACTACTCTTAAATAATTTTCAAATTGTCTTGCCAATTACCAGAACCTGCACCAAAATAGAAGGACTTTTGTTTTAGAAATCATGAAAAACAAACTGCGAACAGAAACTACTAAACAATAAGTGATATCAATTTCTTTTAAGGACCTTCTTTATTCAGTATTTATGGTGAACAAAAAAGGTCCTTAGAAAATGTTTGATAGGATTACTCTGAAAGGAGTGATAGATCAAATTCTGATTCATAAATTCTAGCGGCAGCCATCTTGGATTAATGACATCATGCAGGTCCTCAGGCACAAATTGAGACAGAACACCTGGTAATACATGATTATATGCTTAATTTGCAACCCACCCGCTGTATTAATGACTTTCCTCCATTATAAGTCCCCCGGAATTACAAATGCCCTTCAACTAAAGGGCCTGTAACACTGCATTTGATTTAAAGCATAAAGTTCTGCAGCCTTTAGAAATGTTTGTATCCTAAGAAAGCCCATACAACAAAACATATTCCTAGCTGTGCTATGGACCACACACCCTCCCATCTCCTTCATTGATTGGTCCCCCAGATTACACTGAGGATGTAATTGTCCATTCTGGGCAAGATCAGTTCCTGCACCTGGATTGACTAGACTGCGGTACATGTTCCCAGCCCTAGGGTACAATGGGATTCAGAGGTAGATTATGGGGCCTTTAGCTGAACTACACATGACAGCATGGTGTTGGGTTTGCCAGTGCATGTGCTCTGGTGTAGAGAGCCAGGTGCCACCAGAGTCTGAAGCCTAACAAGGTGAACACCAAATCTATGCCAAAATGGTCTGTCTAGTGTGAAGAGGTGTTTATAAACAGAACTGACTCACAGTCCGAGCCTTTGAAATGTGAATTTTAGAAATGTCATGTGCCGCCTCCTCTTCAGGTTTATTTATTCATAAGGGAAATGCAAAAATTGTATACAACAATGTTATGGGGGCAATGTGGAAATGGCGCATGACAGTTCTGTGGGCAATGTGACAGTGGCATTTGTCAATCATATAGAACACACCAACATGACAATGAAATGGGGGATGGGGAAATTCTAGAAACTAGCATGGTAATGGGCTTAAGGGGAGCCACACTGTCAAGTAAGCACTTTTATTTGTGTTGCAATTCTAGAGGGAGACATTTTTATTTTGACTTTATTTATTTATTTGTGCATTTGTAAAGCGCACAAAGCTCAAAGGCATCTAGGCGCTGAGACTTAAGAAGATGGTTACAGTTTTGGCTTAGACTTTCATCATAAAATGGCCATAGATCAGTTAAAAAACAATTTTAAAGGCAACATTTTCAGTTGGCTACCATCATGTCGTCTATATAAAAGCAACATAGCATTTCCTTCCTGATAACGACTAGCACTTCCTAAAGCACACCTTGTTTCATTATATCATAAAGTGACACTCGCCATGAGAGCTTTGTTGTGGAAATGTGAAAACGGCTTAATTTTTTGCAGGCCAGTGGGAGATCTGGCAAGTATCTGTTCTTAACTGCTGCAACAGTAACAAGGCATTGTTGAAAATACTATAACCATTTTTAAGAAACAATCTTAATTTTCTGGTGGAACACTTGCAAGGCACTATAACAACTTTTTCATGAGTCTAGTGCAAAAACAATCATGACACTATGGATCTTTCGGGTCAAACAAGGATCTGGACTGGCTATATAAAATAAAGTGGCGGGTGGGGGGTGGGGTGATTTAACATTTCTATAGCAAATTTCACATTTCGAAGCCAGTTTCAAGGTAACGGGCAGACACAATGTTGTTCTGAATTAACTCTGGCATATTTTAGAGTGTTGTGGTATATTGGAGCAGAAATCTACTGGCAGTTTGACTCCCTATACTAGCAATGCTAATTGACATATTTTTCTGGCAATTCTGATCTGTAATTTATCAACTAGTATAGGAGAAATGATGTGCAGTCGATCTCCTGGCACAGCACTTGAAACTGGTGTAAGTACACCTCTTTCTCAAACATTTAACACTTGTGCTATTTATACTGGCACCTGATTGGCGTTTTTGCCCAGTGCAATAGTGTCGCCTGTGGTGTGCCACCCGTTTAAGAGGATATGAGTCCCTGCCAGGGCTCATGCAAATGTCACATGGCTGTGACCAACAGGGATGAGCGTTTTCCCGCTCATTAGTCAGAATCAGCAGACTCTTGCCTGGTGTGTTGTTCTTTGCAGTGCTGTGCGGGAACTGCGTTTCCAGGCAGAGGGATTGCCCTGCAAGGCCCTACACCATGACAGTGCCCCTGCGAGGCAACACTGTCCCTGCTGGACCGTGATTAGCACAGCCCTTCTGGGCAACTCTGTAACTTCGTGCCGGTGCCCCTGCTGGGCCCGGATGCCCCCAGGCCATGATCCGACCTTGTGCTCATGGTCTAGCTGCAGTCTGTTGGCTCGGTGCCCCCAGCAACTGCATGCCTGGAACCCTTGCCCACGGGTTCCAGGCACAACATGGCCGCGTGTCAGGCATTGCTTCGGGGATGCGGCACACATATTTATCACATGTGCATCCGGTATTTCCATTCAACGCACAATTTTCTGATTTGGTCATAAGTGGTTTTCTGCATGGAAATGCTCCTGGCTACTGGCGCAGGACAGGCATCAGAAATATTGAAAAAATCGTACGCATTCCCCTCAGGAAGTCACTGTAAATCCGATGGCGTTTCATCCAATTGCTTCCCAAAATTATACTATAAAAATGCACATTTTGATCCATCATTTCTTGGATTTCAAGTGGAAGAGTCCTCTACTCCACTCAACCGCTCCTGCAGGTTAGAGGGGGTCCGTATAGCCAACCTGTTTGTAATTTCATCGGTCTCCACAGTAGATATTGGAGCAAGACAATACGGAGCACCACTGGTTCGATCCCCAGGTCCGCGCTTAGAAACCTCTGGGTAACCCATCATTCATTTAGTTTATGCTACGCCATAGACACATTCTCTTTTCCTATAAATGTTATGCATTTATCGTTGAAAACCTCGGCCATAAATAGAATTATAAAGTGTGTAACTATTAAAAGTCACATGATCAGTCTTTCTGTAGTACACACAACTTTCAAAATGTTGCTCCTTAAAAAAAGAATGACCTTACATTACCACTACTAAAGCAGGCCTATTGGCGTTGCCAGTGCTGGTTTCGCTCCCCTCTCCTGCCGCGGCCGGGTACGTCAGCAGCTCTTTGGCGCCTGGAACGGAAGGCGCTGCGCAATAATCATAAGCGCCGCCGTAAATGATGTCACTGCCGCAGGTGGCCCATTCCATTTAGCGCGCCGCCATCCAGCTAGGCCGAACATCGATTCCGCTTTCGTCGTTACTCTATATCTTCCCTAATTCGCGGCCGGGGCAGCCTACTGTACCCGGAAACACTAAACATTCTGGCAAAGTGAAACGAGGCGCTTCGGCAGAGGCGAGCAGACGTACGGCCGGAATTAGTCGATGGGAGTATGCGGATTCAGGTCTTACATCACCCAAAGCACCTCGCTAAACGAGCGCTGGCGCAGGCGGGCCGCGTGCTTGTAAATCTCCCACTTACTCAGCACTTCTGGTCCTGCCCTGAAATATATCCTGTCACTTTACCCTGTGCGCAGTGCAGGCACCGCGCCTCCGAACTCGCTGGGAGCGTCTTATTGATATCTTGCCACCTCCTGCGCCCACTCTGAAGTCTCCCTGCACCCTCCCAAGTGTTGTCCTGATGCCTGCTGCGTTCGCTGACAGCCCCCAGCCCTCCTAGGAAGCCCCTTCCTCTCTCCCTGCAAGTCACCTCGCATCCTGCATTCTCGGCGTTCTCCTTGCTTCACCCAGGGCTGGACTGGGAACCAAAAGTGGCCCTGGAAATGTTTTTCAAAGTGGCCCCATATTAACATGAACTGAACGATTTGTAAGAAATTCTGTATTCATCCCACTCAAAAGAGGCCAACCAGAAAATCCCCAGAGTTCCCTGTAGGTAGGGTCGGACTGGGACAAGAAATAGGCCCATACACCCAAAAAGAAGTGACCCTATTACATCATCCGTGAATCGCGTCAATTCACGATTTTACAGAAAATGCTACTTATGGAGGGTTCATGTGTCTGTTACATTACAACACAACTCATAAAATAACATAACTTTGCATACAGTTCTGTGACAGGGTCTACGGCTCTGGGGCTCCTCCCCGTGCAAAACACTGTACTGGGAATTCTTTCAGCTTCCTTTATTCAAGCCTTACCATCAAACTTTGCAGTGTTTTCTCAGCCTTCAAGAGTTAAGGACTTAATTGAAGCTGTAAACCCGCTAATGGTGTAATGAAAATGTCTTGGACAGGTCTGCCTTCAGCCCCTATGTGTGTCCTTCACTAAAGTCCTGTTAAAAACAGGCACTGGGAAAGCCAACAGTTTTGGCTTATGTATAAGTGTTAGGCATTTGCCAGGCACACTGCTTTATATGCCCAGGCTGTGTCGCACTATTTTGCTGCTGCCATCACATGTTAAGCACAGCAGTGACTTTCATGAAGTTTGGTTACATAAATAACAAATGTCCCATGAACCTGTTTGGGCGGTTTTGCCAGCCCAGCAATTCTTAAGCCTCCACGTTGTAGCTATTTACTATGACTGCAGAACTCAGAGTGCGTCTGCTTGATTATGGCTGGGAAAAGACCATTAACGCATGAAGAAATATCGTATGTATGAATGCGGAACAGAAAGTGATGAGGTGGTCATTTTTAAATTACAATCCATTCGGAGTCTTACATTTGGAGCAACCACTCATGAAAAACAAGCATTGGCAATGCCAATTGTTTGGGCTTTAGTGGAGGCATGGGATAATCATTTAAGAGTCACTGCTGTGATGGTATTAACTGGAGATTAATGGTAGCAGCTGTAAAATAGTGCAAGTACCTGAACATACAATAGCATTGTTAGGCAAATGCCTATCTAATACCTATACACAGACCAATACGGTTGGCTTTGCCAATGCTTAAAGCTTTGTTGTCCCACCCGCACATACACGGATGCTGCCAAATGGAGCTCTTGTTTCTCTCCCCCTCCTTGCCTCTTGGCTGCTGGTTCCATGTGGTCATGTGTGTGAGAAAAATCCCCCACACACCCATCCTACATCTCCCTCACACAATGCACGTCAAGTACAGGGTTTTCTATAGCCCTTTTTCCATATGTGATTTTAGTCTCTGGATTTTCCCAAGGAGAGATGTTAAAAGGTTTGGAGGGAGGGAGGGTGTGGGCGGGGGAAGTTGGCTACGTTGATGAATATAACGGTGCCTTCTCACATTTCCCAGCTGGAAAGAACGCACCCTGCATTCCTACACGGAATTAAACATCCCCGGCAGAGCCAGTCCTTTAGGCTGCCAGCTCACTGCCATCATATGACCAGGTACTCACAGCATTTCCGAGGCCTTGCCACGTGACCTCTGGCTGAGGGAAAGAATGGCCATTTTGCTCTTGTCAAACTATGTGAAGTATTTCCCAGTTGATAAAAGGCTTGGCAGTGTACAAACATGTGGATGGTGCACATGCGTGCGTGGCTGCAGTGCCCAAGAGCAGTGTCCAATTTAAGTGTGAGGGTATATGGAGATGAGGATCTCAAGCAGGGTCTCATGCTGAGGCCCAATTACTTGGTCTCAAAACGTCACAGTTTGTTTTGAGCCTTGTTTGTTATCAATGCACCTAAAAACAAAAACCCATATGTCAAACTTTTCACGTATGGCCTATCAGACACTCAACACACCGGCACAATGATGAAAACCACCCACTGACATGACTTTGCATTCAAGCAAGCAACGTAACCATAAAATAGGAAAGCAGAAAAAAATATCTGAAGAAAGAATGAACCGGAGGCCATTTTCCCCCAAGAACTTGGAAGTCGTGACAGGCACACCGAACAACCAGGCTGTCCTCCGCTCTCGAAACCACCCATTGCCAAACAAACACACGATTCAAAGCTAAGCTCCATGCCTCTGATTATTGACAAAAACATTCAATGTATGTAACTTGCATAAAGTCAATCTCCTAAACCAAAGCTCAATAGTAAGGATGTTGGAAGAAAATGGTAGCTCTAATACTTTTAAAGCAGCCTTTTTAGGCATGACTTATAATTAACCGTGTTTTAAAAATGCACATCAAGCTGCTCTCTGGCCTCACAGAGAAAGTGGTGAACCAAACCTAACGAGTATGGGAGACCAACCAAGACCAAACACTGAGGACCACTAACCAGCAACACCGGCCTAAACTAATCAGGCAGGAGGATTGACAGGGACCAACATCCCTGCAGCACACCCACTCACCTGTGGAAGGGAAAAGGATGACTTGGGAGGCATCCTCCTTAATGGACTCTACTCACCCTCTCATGCTGGTCTCCGGGGCCGGCACATCCCTCTGCATGCCTCGGAGTAGGGTGCTCGCCCAACCAGGGTCCGGGCCAGGGGCTGGGCCCAAGGCGTCCAGCACATGTTCCCGCACGTTGGCCGTGGGTGGAGACAGCCTGTATCATGACTGAGTGGAAGCGTATAGCTTGTTGCACTCACCTACTTCTCTCCTGACAAAAGTGTTGGCATGCCCACCATCCAGGATATTGGTCAGGGTCTCCACGGGGAAGGGGGGCGATTCCCTCTCCTTGGCCAGGATTCACATCCATTGATGTAATGTTACTGGAGTCCCTATGCACAGACAACCAGGCCATTTCACACAATGGTGTAGGAGCTCAGATCCCTGCGTTCTGAATAAGTCCACAGGGAATGCGCGTAGAATACTGACCTCTGAAAGTCCCAGAGCGGCTTGAAAAAAATACACTGTGCCACAAGCCTGCCTCCCAAATGTTCACTAGGGATCAGCACAGAAGACTCAATAGGGCGGGGTAAGCAGGGCTCAAGTCGAGGGTACACGCGGGGGACGCAGTCCCCCCACTTTATTCAGAGGGTGGACTCAGTTCCCCCAGCTAAAATGAGAAACATTGAATGTGCTCTTTGAATTTAAGCCAAACTCGGGGATCAAACCGGAGAAGTCCGGACACTTTACCACTGCACTATGTAACCTGATGAAGAATAGGAAACAACTAAAGGTGAAATGTCCCATTTTGGTCCTGCAAGTACCAGGGAAAACATTTGTATTGGTTTTTGGAGTTTAAAACATGGACATGTTAACGATTTCAAAAACACTATTAGAAGAAAATATCATCTCTTGGTTTTGTGTGTGTTTTGCTTTTATTAATGGCAAATGCCATTCGTCCTGTGCAATTTGGGTGGTTATGCAAAACCAATTTAATGAAATGTATATTATTTTACCTTGATATGATAATTTCTGGCTACGTCACATCCCATTCGTTTTTTGATGTGGACTTTACGCCTGGGGGTAAACTTAGGAAACGTGCAGCTCCCAAAGGGCCAAAGGACACAAATCTGTTGCTTTCCGAGTCGCTGACAAACCAGTTCCCAAAAAAGGATCGAGGAGTTCAGCAAATGGCATTGAACTCTGCCGCTGCAAAAGACGGATGAGCAATAAACTGACACCATCAGGTGCAACTTTAAGCCACCATTAAGAGCACTGACAGGCTGTGGCACAGGGAGCATAGCAAGGGCACTGAACTAGTGCAAATTGCCGGTTAGACTAGCAGAGCAAATTTGCAGAGCCGACCCCGAAAAAGACTTACTGTGGAAAGTGCATTAGCCCCTGCTGCTGTCTAACAGGAACCCCGAGGCACGGAACGGCGCCTGTACACCCAGGTAATGGGAAGACGTTACTGGCTCCAGTGCAATGGGACACTCCAGCTGTGGCGTGCTCCCGTACCCAGTGCCACAGCTAAGTGCCCAGGCCAGGTGGGTAGGTGGGGGGAGGGACGGGTGCTGTGGGGTGCTCTGGCCTGTCGAGACGGCATTCCCAGGCAGGTAGAGTTTAGGGATTCCAGGTTCCTTTGCTGGATTGGGTGCTATCTAAGTGCCATTGGCTTGAAGTGGATGTTTGTAGAGCGCCTCGTGCCGCCCTGTGCAGGCTTCAAGGCTCTTGCCCGCCTTGTGGATGGGCATCACGGAGAAATGTGCACCACACCCCCTCTTTGATAAATCCCCCTGCCCGCCTGATCGGCTAATTCACCTAAAGTAGAGAGGGGTGCGGCTGGTGGAATATGTTTAAATATGGGGGTCGGGGGGCAGTCCCTCAGGGGAAGGGGTTGTGGTCTGTGTTTGTCTGAGGCAAAAGCAACGTCTTGAGCCCCCTGTCTTTAAAACTGGGGGCACCTGAACATCACAACACTAGATAACATGGCGAAATAACAGAACATAGCCCACTGCTTAGCACAACTCGGTAAACATAACTCCAGTACTTAGCATAGCATAGAACGCGGAATAACACCACCTATAGTGCAATGCAACACAGCACACCACAGCACTGCATGACACGAGCGGCCGTCGGAGCCAGCTGCCGCCACATGTGCACACTTGCCTGCAGAGACGAGGGCAGGGGCGCTGAACCCCAGACAGGACAGTGACAGAAACATGAATATTGCAGTTACACGGCACACATAGCACCCCGAATGCTCTCCTGGAGCTATATAACACAGGCCATTATTAGCCGTTCATTTTTATTGAGATGGAGACAATTCTGAGTCAGTGACACCAGGAAAGAAGCGAGTAGATTTGCGCAGCAGGTGCATTAACTTAGTCGTCAGTCTGAGCAGCTAACTATTAGTGCCCCATTCGCCAACGTAACGCGTGTGGGCATTTTTTTTTTAACTACACATGCACCTGTGCCAATTGATATAGCCAACCTGGGCAGCGGACGTCGCAGTTACTATTTTGCCAAACAGGTGCTCAGTTTACATTCCCAAATCTCCCCGCTGGACCCAAATCCTGTCCTTCACAGGCACACGCGAGTTTTGGGAATTGTAAGTGCGCAGCCGCAGCAACACTTAACACTGCACAACATACCATACCATACCATAACAAAACAGCACAAGACAACATACAATAACAGCATACCGCAGAAAAATGCCACACACTTCATACCATAACACAACAAAACAAGACACAACACAAGAGATCATATCACAACACAAAACAGCACTTTTCTAAACTAAATTTATCCAAAGTGCTTTAGATTAAGGCGCTATATAAATAACACATCATTATCATTAAACGCGCGACACATTTGATCATTTTGTTCGCTTAAAAGAAACTGACAATGTGAATACAAATACCGTGTCGGGCCGCTCAGGTTATGGTGCGCTCACCTGTGTGCAGCAGCTCACACGGCTTGTCAGCAGAGCATGGACTTGCGCCGGGACCTTCCTGGGGCACTCAGGAACACAGGCTCGCAGCGGGAGAGAGCGGGACTCTGTTTTCAGAGCAGGCAGGAACACCCCCAGAGAACGCAGGGACTTCCCTGGAGTGCGCAAGCAGATGCGGTGTGGTGGAATCAAGGCACCTGCATTCCAATGCTTTTATACAGACCGGTCTGGAGGCTCTGTACCGAGACCGAACACAGCCTGGGAACCTGTTCTAATGCGTAGGTTCCCACTCGGGAGCGTCTACACCTTTCTAATGCCGGCGTGCACAGTTTAGCCACATTGAGTGTTCCTGGGCAGCTCAGCCCACCTTCGTTTGTTTCGGTATTTTTTGGTTCGACAGCACTTAGAACAGCGCCACATAACATACAGCCCAGGACCCCCACGATCACCCACAGGATGCACCGTCACCGTGCACGGAAACGCAGGAGTCAGGACAGAAATAAGTCAGGCAAAGCAAAATACATTTCACTGGGAGGGCCGGGCTGAAGCAGCCCCTTGACCGTCCCAGCCCGGCCGCTTCCAGTGTTTTGTAACAAAAACTAACACTGCTCGGCTGGCTGGCGCCATGGTGTTGCTTGATGCAGCAGCAGCAGGCACTCTGAGCTGAGCACAGTTGGCCGGCCCGGACCCTGGGCCTCTCTGCAGTTGGAGACAATGCAAATGCATTCCTCAAATACATGGCAAATTCCGCAAAGGAAATAACCGACCCCCAGGGCCTTGTAAAATCAGTCCAGGCGTGGGTTGGGATGATTTAGCTTCATCGGCCACGGGCTGAAAGGCCAATGGGCCAATCCAGCCCTGCCTTCCCCCAAGAAAAGAGGCCCTGTGTGCCCAGGCCCACCGGGGAAACTCCCGGTGTCCCAGTGGGCCAGTCCAGGCCTGGCTTCACCTGACATCTCCCGACATTCTCTCTCCACGCGCCCTGTCCATCTGCACAACCAGTGGAGGAGTTATTACAGGCCCCCAACGTTTCCAGTTGACCCATCTCCCTGTATTGCTACAGCCTCTGGTGTCTCACTTCTTGTTCAGTGGTTAATATTTAAAAATAGGTTAAGTGCAGGACCCAAATGCGTATCAGATAGCCAGAGGCGTTGCTAGGGGGGGTTAAGGGGGCTATAGCCCCTGGTCTTTTGGTTGTAGCCCCGGATATAATCTCAGGAGCTACAACCAAAAGGCTAGCTAGCCCCCAGTTCCAACAGTTCCGACATCAGCGTAGCCCCGGGCCTTTTCCAGACCTAGCAACACCCCTGCTGATGTAGGTTCGAACACCGGTCCGGAGGTCCCTGGGAGGGTGGCACTCTCCATTTTTTTTTGTTACTTGGATTCAGTAGCTAGCCCATACAATGAAGTAACAGCACAAAATAGTATCCTGTTTATAATTCAAAAATGTTTTATGAGCCTATTACATTTTCAATTAAAAAACTTTTATTGCAGAATATGTTATTAATATGTAATTTGTAAACATGTAGTTATTCGGTCAAAATTGCTGGCATATACACAAACAATTATTAACCAATACATCATAGTATAAGATCAACATATAATAAGGACTTTCACAAATCATTCAATAATGGCTTCCTCGCAAAACACCCATCCTACAAAAATAATCTGGACTACATGTAAACCGTTCATACATTTTATACAATGTACAAAATACGACAGACGGTGTAAGAAAGCCTTAGAATTTTGGATCACTTTTACTTATGGTCCAGCACTCTAAATATGTTCAACCATGTGCCACTATTCCAACATATTCCCGGCAGCTAATCGCTAAGCTCCTAGGACTAATTATTCTTAAAATAATATCTAATTAGCGGTGAAATTCATCAACAGCTTTCTTGTGGCCTACTTGAGTTTCGGCCTCATGGGTAGTTATTTGCAATGCCGCAGCCTTCCTCAGGGCTAAACTCCATTCATCGCACCGTACCAAAATTGGCCTGCAAAACAAACCATGGAAAACCAAATGTGTTAAATTTAATTACAGCAAAACCACGCCCCATCACTGCATCAAACAATCACAATCACAAATGCATGTTTCGTTCTAACCTGATATACATATTTTGTCGCCATGCCTATTAACAGTGGACAACCATTCAAAAGCTCAAAGTCTTGACGATCAATGGGCCTCTAATCTCCCCTTTGGGTGCACCAGTGCCAGAAAAAAAACAAGAAAGCACACCAAGCTCAAATCTACTCTTGTTAGGATAATGGGCCATCATCTCAAAAACCTCTCAAAAGTTTTAACATTTTTAAGACACACCGCCCTTACCATCGGGCTCATAAATCGCTGTACACATCATTAAAAGGTCTAAAATCAACCATACTGTGGACTTCAAATCGTCCGCTAAAGTAGTTCCACTTGTCTGCCGCCCCCAAATTCCCAAACCGTTGCCTAAAAGCCATGTCATAAGTCTTCAAAATAAACAAAGGTACAGATCCAAATGTAACAGACAACCGAGTAACTGCACACACCTCACTTGCTGACATTCTGCCAACGTGAAGTCAACTGCTACCGCCGCCACAGTGGTCTGACATCTGTTCATTGTACTGCGCGCAGCCATGCTGCCTGTGTCCTCAAAAAATATGCCACCTGTCCCGGACACTGTAACGTGAATCCAAAAACACAGCAAATCTCTCAGCGGCCATCTTGGGTTAATCCGGCGGCTCAGTAACCACACTGGGACCATCTTTAGTGTACTTGCTCCATACCTACTAATGAACAATTTAAAACACCTAAACTAGCTGCTACAACCAGAAAGCAGTCTCAGATGCGGTTGTACTCATGTTGGCTATACTCTTTATTTAGGGAAAGCACTCATACAATTATGTATTCCCCTTGCCCAATTCAACATTATAGAAACATGTATGCATATGGTTTTCTCCACCTAGGATAAGATACAGCTAGGGCATAGATATAGCTAATTCTATAGGAAACCACTTTGTGGTGGGAAACGCCAGGATGCTTACAAGCAAATTCAATTTAAAAAGGGCCCTATTGAATCAACATTTTTAGGGTATTGATGTGTCTTGAATATTTCAATCCATTATCACAGCCCATTGTAGTCCCTCATTCAGACCACTTGTATGTGTTGTCAATCGAACAATCCAAGTCTGTTCCAACTTGAACAGGCATGACTCATAGAAAAGTTATTTCTAGCTGGTTGTAACTAACCATTTGAAGTCGCCTACGCCATGTTCCTTTTTCCAAAAAGTGTTGAAGTTGCACTTTGCTCTACATTGGGATGACCACGCGAAAAGTATCGGTGAGGATCAATGAACATCGGCGTCGCATTCACAATGGAACCCTAACAGCACTTCTGGTTCAACATTTTTGTGTACAGTTGTTTTATTAGAGTACAATGCAAGAATGTAATGCAGGGGGGGAGTGGGTGGTGGGGGGCGGGAGATGACACCCCTGAAGGCTTTCAGGCCACCCTCACAGGATAGAAGGTTTGTTTTTAGGAGAGTTTTAAAGACTGGCACAGTGTGTATATGTTTGGCTTCCAATGGTGGGCAGTTCTGGTGGTGGGGCGAAGCATGGGCATAGGAGCAGAAGCAGAAAGCAGTACGTGGAGTAGGGCTCTATTGGGCTTGAAATCCCAGGGTGCAATGAGGGTAGTAAAGGGAAATGTAAACGGAGATCCATTTCATGAATGGGCTAAATTAGCCAGACGAGGAGTTGGAAGAGGGACCTTTGTTGCAAAGGGGATCGTGATGTAGCCCCCCGTACCATGAGCGGTGGCCTTACCAGTTTGCACATGTACTTTAATCTTGACTCTCATGTACCTGTATACCTGATGTAGCCCCCTGCACCACAAGGCTTGGCTTTGCCAGATTAGGCTCTACATATGTCATCTTGCACTATTTAGGAAAGTATACCTATATGCACTTACTCTAATTAGCGCCCTGATGCCTGAGGGTTTGGTGCTCTGCTATAAACGCAAAAATAAATAAAAAATAAGATACAATATGAACAGAGTTTGTGGGCAGATGTCGGTGAAGCGCATGGGGGCGGTAAGTGAGAGTGTGAGTTGCAAAGCTGGCAATGTTATGGAGGGGATGAAGGGGACCAAGAGGAGGCCCATGAGGGAGGAGGCTCAAGCAGATGTCAAGACAACTGCGTTGTAGGGTGATGTGGGGATGAATCTTGCGACTAGTCCGAAGGTTTCAAACTTGCCCATGTGGAGAAGGTGAACTGAGATTACGCAGGCTGCCAATGCTATCCCGTGGCTGCAACCCTTGGAAGGTGGTGTGAGCAGATCAGGGAGAAGGCATAGCTGGGAGGGAGAGGAGGCGTGGGACATTTGGAGCTGGGAAATAGAGGACTTCGGTCTTGGAAGAGTTGCACGTTAGACACTAAGCACCTTTTAGTGGCGACTGTTGCAGAGAATGCTGATTGTGGAGGAGGATAGATCACAGGTGTGGGAAAAGGAGAAAAAGATGTGGCTGTCATCAGCAAAAAGGGAGAGAAATGTTGCTTTGGCTTCAACAACACAGCAGAAATATAACAATGACACATCTATATATTTTATACTCAGAATTCCCCCCCACCCCGCCACCAGCCAGGATCTCTGCTTATCTTCTGCTCAGCGTGCCCTAATTCTCGCTGTTTTACTTATCTTAGAAGCATGCAACGCTTCTTCACGGGCACTGCCCTTTGCTGAGCTGTGTGTGAACACGTTGGCAGCACAAGGCCACGCTTCCTCGTGCCGTGCACCTTTTCTTTGGCTGAGGACTGCCTACGGCATTAAAGAATTTCTAAGCTCGGAAGTACATTATAAATGCCAGTGCTGTAAAATATGTGCTTGGTCCGAGCTACCGACAGCACTGGCACACATTAAGCACTACTGATGCCAGGGTGGATGCTGACTGGCATTTTCCCATTAAAGCTTCCCAATTTGCTCTCAGTGACCTTCACATTCTGCCTGTTTAGGTTTAATCTCCAGCCCTCTTATTTATTTATTTATTTTGTTGTTTATATAGCGCGCCTAACCCAAGGGCATCTGGGTGCTTTTTTTTTTTACATGTGATGATACAGTTGTTTACAGGTTTTGCAGGTTCACAATCATCTCTTCTCTCAGGTGGGCTCACCAGCAGGCATCGATTCATTGGCAATGGCTCATGAAGCCATTGTCCTCTTGAGTTACCCTCAAGAGGTCCACATCTTCCTGAAATGGGCCAATAAGATGGGCGATCTGAAATGGCATGCCAGCTCAGGATGGATTGAGTGATGTGCGAAAGGAAAGCTAAACCAAATACTTAAAAACAGGGGCGTTGCTGGGGGGGGGGCTAAGGGGGCTATAGCCCCTGATCTTTTGGTTGTAGCCCCGGATAGAATCTCAGGAACTACAGCCAAAAGACTAGCTAGCCCCCAGTCCCAACAGTTCCGACATCAGCTCAGCCCCGGGTCTTTTCCAGACCTAGCAACTCCCCTGCTTCAAAACATGTACAGACCCACTCGAAAAAAAGAATTGTGTGTTCCACGAAACATGTGGAAATTATTGATTTGATAGTGAAAAGCTGAGATTACAATAACCGCATGATTGAGCTCATGAGAGGAACTGATTTCCCTTCATTGGTACATGAGTGCGGACGGAGGATAATCAATGCAGGTAGCCTCCTGGTTTAGACTCAGTGCCAAATGCGCGGCAGGTTCCCTCCTCACACTGAACTAACATTAATGATACTTTGTATTACAGAGGATGGGTGTGGGGGGAACCCCGTCCGTCCAACAGTGCTCTTCCATTGGCCTAGGACTCCAGCAGTGTCATGGCTATGCTTTGGGACTCTAGTGTGAGCCTTCCTACACGGTCAGTGCTATCGCGCTCTAGCCGTGCTCCGCCAGTCATACATGACTCAGTGCCTTGAGACCCACAACGGGCACCAGCAATGCAAGCGTTTCCTCGAACAGTGCATTCAATTGGACTCCAGCAGTGCCGCGCCCATACCATAGGAGTCCGAATGTAAGCTCAGTCATGACTACAGTCCAAAAGCAGTTTGAGTTTCTTCCAGGACTGAAGCATCGGGTCTCCATGACTCCACAGTGTACGCTTCCTCCAGAGGGGCAATTTCTGTTCCAAACGACACCAGCAGTGGCGCGTGCCTGTGCCATTGAACTCCTAACAGAGAGGGAGCCTCCTCCACTGCTAGCGGAATAGGACTCCAGCAGTGTGAGCTAAATGGAGACATTCACTGCCAGTGCTTTAGCCCTCTAGCAGCGCTAGCTTTCCCATAGACATGCACTGTTCGCCGTAAAGCCACCAGACTGTGTGCTGTCAGTCTCCAGCGACGTTAGCCGGAGGCACCAAGGCAACACACAGGTTCGAATCCTGATCCCGCTCCTAAAGACGGCTCTCCGGTATTAAGCTCGTAATAAAAGATTAATTAATGAGCCTGCTATCAAGAACCTCAGCATCATTAGTTTCCTCCAGCGGTGCACACAGTCAGTTCTACAAGACCCAAGCAGTGCACTGGCCAGGCTTTAGGCCCCCTGCAGCAGAATCACAGACGTGTGAACTTCTTCCGGCAGGGCGCAGAGGCGTAGCCAGGATAGTCTAACAAGCGGGGCCTGGAGCTATGGTAGTTGGGCCCACAGCAGTGACTAACATCTGTAAGTACACACACAGTGCTGCACAGTGGGCATTTGCACATTTTGGGTGGGCCTTGCCCGCTCAGGCCCTTCCTTCTCTACACCTCTGGCAGGGCACTGTATGTTCTATGATCTCTTGTGTAGCATGCTTGCTGTTGAGCCATGCGTGATGCCACCCGCTCCGAGAGACTCTCGAAGCGAGGACGGTGACGACGATACCCCGCATGGCGCAACAACTGGACGGAGCAAATCTTCTCCTTTCCCTAATTTGCTCACTCCATGCTGTGAAAGGGGGTTTCAGGATGTGTCGACGGGGGTCATGCCACATCATAAAAGGATTTAGGTGGTGCTGGTCTGGAAGAGGTGAAGCAGCAAGCCCTGACTCACTTGACTTGTTGATATTGTCTGGTCATGTCCCGGCTTATGCATATTAACGAGCCGGCTCAGGCCATATAACGCGTATTGGTCACATGTCTCAATGCCCCTGCCCAGTAGTCCTCTGCCAATGAATGCACGCTAGCCACATTTACAGCATGTTGCTCTTAGTGGCATGTGCACTCACCACATGGCAAAGCCATCCCACATACTGGCCATAAAACCGACCCAACATGTTGGAGGCCTCTTTCAGGGATTGGGAGAGTTCCTAGAAAGCCGGTCAAAGCCTACTTCTCCAGAAGAATATTGTCAATGCTAGAGGACCACAGAAAGGCAGTGTCACTGAGAAAGGACCCAAGTAAATTGATATTACTGTAGTAGTGCCCCCATCACTGCTGTAGCAATCTAAAAGTATTAGTTACTCCTTCAGCAATGCCTTGTCAGGCTATAGGACCCCAGCAGTGGGAGCCTCCTCCAAGCATTCCCATTCTATAGAGAGCTAAACTAGAGTGAGATTCCTAGAGTAAATAAAACTGTCAGTGCTGTCAGACCCCAACGGAGAGCTTTCGATGCTATGGGACTCCAGCAGTGTCAGCTTACTTCATTGTCTGTGCTAGCGGTGTGGAAGCCCCCTCCATCGGGCTCTATCAGGGTCCCACCAGCGTGAGTGTCCTCCAGCTGTTCCCTGGAGGCGCTTTAGGACTATAGTAGTGTGGACAATCTCTCAGAGAATATTGTCACTGCTTTAGGATCCCAGCAGTACTTTGTCAGCGATGTTACCTGGATCTGTGAGTGCCGACTACCAACACCGAAAACCTGACCTGCTGAACTCTAATCCTTAGAATCCCCCACCGAGCCCCGCACCTCTCCCACCGATTCCTAATCAGCAGAATCACCCGGGTTAGCCTGCCCTTGTCATGATCTCTGCCCATTCTTCCTCCCACCTCCTACTCGTTCTAGCCTCTGTAATTGGGGTTTCAACACGATTTCCTGCTTATTCCCTCACAACACCACAAACGCCCCCCTCCAGTATCCTCGCAGCATTGTCTGCCTCTGTCTTGGTGGTTCGATCCACTTCCTGGCTTTGCGTCGCATACACTCGTCAAAGAAAGCAGACTATGCTTTCGATGAATGTATGTTTGACGCGCAGACGCATAAACTGTTCTATCAGTGAATCAATCCTCAAAGAATATAGGCAAATTAGTTGAATAAAAAACCTCTGTCAGTACCACACCAGTACTACAATACCCCATCTCCTCTCCTGTCCCTTCCCAGGCCCTCTGCATGGCAGTGGATTCTCATTTAATCTCTAAAACCCAGGACATCCTGTCCTCTCTCTCCTCCTCTCCCCTTCCTCTCTCTACTCCCTGCTCTTCCTCTGGCCCTTCTTAGGCCACCTCTGCTCCCTACTTCTCTGCCTTTTCCCTGTTCTCGCCACCCAGGATTTCTAGACAAGTCCGATCTATGAAAGTCTTGTCAAAACAGGTTCATCCTTGTTCCTCCAAAACCATCAAGGACCACATTGACTCCCTGGCTCCTGCTCTGGCTGACTTCTGCAGCCACTCCTTCGCCACTGGAGTCTTCCCTTCCCCCCTGAAGCACTTCCTTCTGCATCCTCTTCTTAAGAAACCCTCGGCCGTCCCGTCCCTCCGACTAACTATTGCCCAATCTCCATCACTCCTTTCCTGGGAAAGCTCTTGGAAAAGCTGGCCATCTCCCAGCTCAATCTTCACACTGAATCTGTTGGTTGTCTTCATGATCATCAGTCTGGCTTCAGAGCTGCCAGAAGCACGGAAACTGCTCTCCTGAACATCCATGAAGACCTGCTCTCCAACCTTGATTCCAACACCCCCTGTGTCCTCATCTTACTTGATCTCTCTTCTGCCTTTGACACAGCTAACCATGCCATCCTGCTCAACCGTCTCCGCAATAACGTGGGTATCACCGGTGTCAGAACTCGTCGACCCCTTGGCTGTTGAGTTCTTAGAGTAGGTGACGAGTTCTTCTAACCAATCTACCCCTCTGAGTGATATAACAGGAGTCAATTAGTGGGAAGATGGAACATCAAAATGCAGACCGGAGGCTGTAGGAGGGAAACAAAGGCACTGTCAGAATAAACAAATATAGACAAATTCAGTAGAGGGGACAGAACAGAAAGTAACCAACCTTTACGGTAGTAAATGGAGGTTGTTAAATGGAGAAACAATTCCTCTGTCTGATCAAATGGGTACCTGCAATAGAGAGCGAGCAGGAATACTAAGACCAATGACTATACAGATGGAAGGCAAATAACAGGTGTATAGGTAATCAGCTTATCATTGGGTATGTGTCAAGAAGTGATGATCCAAAAGTTCTCCCAAGAGTTGAAGATGTAGGAAAAGGAACTGTCTCGATGGCATGCGGACACCTAGGTCTAAAGTGGCTCGTAGTCTAAAGTTCCAATGCAGACCACCGGGACCGATGGCACGAGGATGCCCAAGGGAGGAACACAATGCACTCTAGGCAGTCTCTAGTCCATGCGTGTATACCAGGGAAGATACGGGAATGCAGTCCCAGGAGAACCACCAATTCTGGGAACAGGATGCGCAGTGAAGCAACACAGAAGTCAACACAACCCAGTGCGGGAAATGGCAGGTCGGCAACAAGGGGGCAATGAACTGCACCAAATCGGAACCAAAGCAATCCGTAAGTGAGGCAATCCGGGTGAGGGGCGTTACAACCAGGTCAGAAGTTGTTGAAATCGAAAGGCAGGCAATCCAAAGTTCGTAGAAAAAGTCGTCACCAAGAAGCAGCAATAAACCAGGGGCAAGGCCTAGGCAGTCGGACATAAAGCAAAAGGTCGGCAACGAGAATTCAAGAGGTTTAAGGGATTCTAGACGAAATGCAACTTCACACAATCAGAAGCACCGTATATGGAATCAGACACAGTTTAAATGGCAGGAGTTGTCACGTGACTCTGCTCTAGACGTGCCTTGTGATTGGAGAGCGTACCAAGGGTTCCAGTGTTTCCATGGCAACCTCCAACGGTCTATCAGCTGTGATCTGCCTGTGATGAACACCCTGGCCTGAAGTTGTGCTGACCGAAGCATGGAGCACTGAAAATGGTTGCGGTGACCACAAACCAAGTGTAGCGCAGTAACTTTAGTCTTAGGCCTGTTCCTTGTGCTGTTTTCTCTGCACGTGACAGCACGATTCCTGACACTGGTCAGGCCCTAGCTTGGCTGACTTTTTTCCTCTCTGATCGACTCTCCCAGGTTCACCTTGGGTCCTTCCTCTCTTCCATCTCCACCTCTACCTGTGGTGTTCCCCAGGGGCCTAACCTTTCTTCCTGACTGTTCAACCAATACCTGGCGCTTCTTGCCCACCGCATTACCGCACTCTGCCCCAACTTCCAGTGCAATGCGGTTGACACTCAGCTGAATTTCAGGCTACCCTCAGCCACCTCTTCTCCCTCATCTCTGTCTGTCCGCCATCCAGGAGTGGTGAGCCTCCAATGATCTCTAACTTAATGCCATTAAGACCGAGGTTCTCCTCATCGGCACACCCGCATCCTCCTTTCCTTCCACTCTCTGGCCAGCCTCTCTTTGCCCTCTTCCTGCTCCCTCCTGTGAGGCTAAGAACCTATGGGTTATCTTCGACTACACAGTCTCCTTCTCTGCTCACATCTCTGACATATCTAAGAAGTCACAATACCAGCTACACCTCCTCAGAGGTATTCTTCCTTTCCTCTCTTTCACTCAGAAGCTCACTGTCTCCAGAGCTCTGGTTCTCTCTAGGCTCGACTACTGCAACAGCCTCGTTCGAAATCTGCCTGCTTCTACTCTCCGGCCTCTGCAACTCATCCTGAACAGGACTGCTAGACTTTTCCTTGGCATCAAGCCAAGGAATTGTATCTCTCCAGGACTGGAACTTCTCCATTGGCTCCCAGTGGCTGCAAGGATTAAGTTCAAAGCCCTCTGCATTGTCCACAAGGCCTTCTGGTGCCTGGCGCCTCAATACCTTCAACTCTCTCTTCCTAAATATCTTCCTTCTCAAGCTTTTCGTTCATCCGCCTCCATCTCCCTCAGGGTCATTTCGCTTCTCAAATCAACGAGTTGGTGGTAGATCTCTTTCTTCGGGTGGGGCCTCCCTCTGGAACAGCCTCCCTGCCTCCCTGAAACTTGAGAGAATCATCTCCAGTTCCGTGAGCACCACAAAACCTTTCTCTTTGCTTCTGCTTTTCTCCTCCTCTCCCCTGCTGACTTCCTGGCTGAAACTGAAACTGCACTGGTTACCTGCCCACCTTCTGATCTTGGGGCAGGTCCCCTCCCTTGCCAGTCACACACCTGCACTGCCTTCCTGGCAACCCACGCACTTGGGGACTGTTTCTGTATCCCTACATTCCCACTACCAGCACTTGACACCTGCTGTCTGTACTTACGCTTGCACTTGCCACCTGCTGGCCGTACTTTTACTTATTGTTATTTATTCTATTATCCCATGTACTGAACTGTCCCCTTCCCTTTCTCCTTCCCCCTTCCCCCTTCCCCCTTCCCATGCACTTATGTGATCTGAATGACACCTGGCCAAGTAGGATCATTGTCTGTCTTCCCCCTGTTCCCCCTCCCTTGCCCCGTCACACCTTGAAATACTTGTGTATAGGCACGTTATAAAGGCCTTAATATATCATCATATCATATCATATCAGTCAGAGCTTTTACCAGCAATGTCCCATAATGGCAACAAGACCCCAGCAATTTGTGCTTCCCAAGGATGTACAATGCCAGTGCTATAGGGCTATAGCAATATGACCCTTTCCCCACAGGCGCAGTCTGTGCCATGGACTATAGCAGAGCAGTGTGTGCTTTCTCCAGAACTGTTTTGTCAGTGTCACATCATCCAAGAAGCGTCAGCTCCCTCCATGAGTACAATGATGTTGTGACTTGGGCACCTCACCATCAGGGTGCGTGCAGTCACAGGTTAATGATGTAGTAATCCCAGCACAGGTTAATGATGTAGTAATCCCAGCACGTCACATACAGGGACGGCTGTGATCATGTGGAAGTTGCCAATGAAGTCAGCAAGCAGCTTCTCGCTCCCCATTTGTTCTATCCTTCAACCGACCCCTGTGCGTCATTATCATAGAGTTGGGCCCTGTCTCCCCGGAGCCCATAACAACTGGCGACGAGGGACTTGAATATCGCGCTTGTGTACCGGTCCCCCCGGTCTGCGCAGTGTCTGGCTCATATTGTGGGGCTCCCGATGCTGGTGCTTCCTGCGATGTGGCCGGCCTCCCCGGGGTGTCGTTGGTGTCTCCCAATGGAGGTGCCTCCAGAGATTGGTGCTGCTCTTGCAGCGGGCGGGCTCCCCGCCTGCCAATCACAATCGGTGTCCACAGAGAGAGCCCAGAACAGGCATGTGCTGCTAGTGCCCTAGTGGGTGCAGACAGGGGGAAAAAAGTGACCCTCACTTGCTCGGGCGGCTCTCCTGACCGTAGCGCAGGACTGCATGGGCGCATAAGAGAACCAAGTGACTCAATTTAACAGCTACCTGCACAGAACAGATCTCAAGGGTGATGCCTGCGCTCCCACCTAGAGGTTCACCTTGGCGGAGTGGCATGGGGTGGCATGGAGAAGAAAAGGCAATATAAATAGTTGGCTCCTGCCTGGGGGAGCGTCCCGGCCGGGCAGCTGGGAGCTGCCAATGGGGAAGGAACTCCCGCCCAACGAGAAGATAAAGAAAACAGCTTGTAGCTACAGGAAGGAACTGAAGATACAGGCCACGCTATTGTCCCTAGACAGTTTGGCTTTGCTGCCGCCCTCAGAAAGGGGCTGCTCATACGGCTATGCCACCAGGCATAGAGAGGGCCCTTAGTGTAAAAATGGGTGGTTCTGTACATTGCAGTGCAGCGGAAGAGGGAACGGCCCAAACTCCTTGGCCCATCCTGCCGCGGCCCTCAGGGAAGAGGGTGCTCATGCGGCGTGAATACGGAAAGACCATAAGTAGGCCCCTGGGTGAAAGGGGACATCGCCATATCCCTGGGACAGGCCCTGCAGGCCCAGCTCCACACTGTTGTCTGGGTCAGGCCACGGAAGGTGGAAGGCCACAAAGGAACCCGTGTTAAAAGGGGATTGGGACAGGCAATGGAAGAGAAGGCCACACCACTGCCCTGGGACAGGCTCTGCAGGCCCTGATCCACACCATTGACTGGGACAAGCTCCAGACGCAGAACAGCCTGGGGTGCAGTGGCCCAACTGCTGTGGCTCTCAGTCACATGGGTGCTTGTGCGGCGTGGTCCAAGGGGGTCCCAGTGGAGTACAACTTTGCAGGACCAATTGGCTGTGGAAGCCCATCATGCATCAGGATCCTAGGTTCACCAACAATAGCAGAGGCACCGATGCCCAAAGGGCTGGACAAATGACCTCAGTGCCGTTTGATTTCCAGACACCTAACCTTGGTCCAAGGAGTGCAGCGCAGCCCGTCGGCATGTTGTTCCATAGCCACCCGGTGCCAGAGTTCAACATACAAGGGAATCCAGTAACCGCGGGCCCAAGTTGGACCCACTGGCTGGAGTGGATGGACATGTTTTTTGAAGTGGCCAAAGTCACAGCGGATGCCAACAAGAAGACACTCCTACTGCTTTATGCTGGGTGCGAGATTCATAATTTGTACAGGGTGCTACCCGCAGGTGATGGGTCCTACCGAGATGCAGGAAAAGGCACTGTCCAACTACTTCGACCAATGGTTGATTACGAAAGGTTTCAGCTCCGGCAGGCCACTTGTGGGCCAATTAGCAGCAACATGCGCAGGGAGTTGCGAGGCCAAATAATTCAAAAGTGCTGGTCGAACAAGCTACATTCTCAGATCTTGAAAGAGCCAGGAATCCCCCTTGCGAGCATCCTAGAACTAGAGGATCAAGAGTTCGCAGAGGCGCGATCTACCCAGATGGAGGTGGCCATGAAGGGGATGCAGGTGGAGGAGGTACACGCTATCCGACCCCAGAGCAAGAAAGACACTCGGCGAAAGGGGCCGGGCTGGAGCCATGCTGAAGAGGGGCAAGGAAGAAGCACCCCAGAGAATGTGTGAGTTTTGTGGAGGCGGGTAGCCACACGTAGGGCCGTGTCCGGCAGTAGGATGACAGTGTGGTAGGTGCCACATGGCAGAACACTATGCCAAACTCTGCAAGGCCTCCTGGACATCGATCACTGCGTCCAATGCACCTGAGTCATGGAGAAAGGAGGGCTGAAGTAGCTGCCCACATGGCAGTCATCGCGGAGGATGCCAACTGGCCCGAAGAGGACAGAGGAGGGGAGCGCAGGAACAAGGCCAAAGTTGTGGCCCTATTCGAGTATGATGATGAAGAGGTGTTCTTCCTGACTGAACAAGTGCAAAGACCACTGCCAGTCGATGCAGGAGCAGCAGCACGGAAAAGGCTGAAGAAGGTGAAGAAGAAGGCCCGCGTTCACCAGCGCAGGAATGTGAGTGGACAAGGCTAGCAGTGAAAAAGAACTCGGAAGCTTCGGTTTGTTGTGTCATGAAAAGTTGTGTTCGTATTTTCGTGTTGTTACCCTGGGCATGGGATGTTGCGACTTAGGCACGTCACCACCAGGGTGCGTGCAGTCACGCGCTAATGATATAGTGATCACAACACGTCACATACAGGGATGTCTGTGATCACGTGGAAGTTGCCAATAAAGATGGCGAGCGGCTTCCTGCTTGCCAGTGATTCTACCCTTCAACCGACTCCCATGTGTCATTGACTTGCAGACAGTAGAGTTGGGCTTGGTCTCCCTGAAGCCCATAACAATTGCTAGAGCTCTATGATACCAAACGTGTAGGGGCTTTGTAGTGTATCTGTTCTTCTGCAGTACCCTGTTAAGGACCACAGGACCCGAGAAGTGTGGGTTTCCACCAGTGGTCGTCTGCCAGTCCTATTGGACTCCAGCACTGTGAACTCAGTGCTACGATATCTTAGCAGTGCCTTGCCAGGACTCTACAGCGAGGATGTTAACAATGATGGGGCGCGTCTGGGGGGAGGAGCAGAAGAGGGAAGATGGCAGCACAGAGTTATGTTTATGAGGGGAAGAGCGCACTTTTTGATTAAAAGGAGGGAACCATGAGGGTCACTTGAAAGCAATGAGAGCCCCACCAAGCCTAATGCAACCAGGGAAGTGCAGGACTTTGACCTGCCCATGGAGTGTGGTCTGAGTAGTGGAAGAGTGATGAAGACCAGGACAGCGAGTGGTAAGAGTCATGGGTTCTGCTGGGGTTCTGTACTGCTCTGTGATCCGAGCTGCTGATGTCTGACTTTGTTAAACTCAGAGACATCTCCAACTTCAACAAAAAAGACATTCCCCCCAGCCATGAACTATAAATGAAGAGTGGGTGCCTTCTACATGCCCACGGGCCCAGACACCCAGATGGCCCAAAGGGTATTTTTCAGTCTTCATGTTGCCCAATCAATCTATGACCTCTTTTGATGAGCAATGGAACCCCATTATGGCCTGGGTCTCTGGTTTACAAAGGCAACAAGCCCCTGCTAAATGCAAGGCATGGTGGGGTGGGCCCGGGATTTCACTGCACACTTCCCCCGAGAGGAAGATCGCTTAGAGGTGCAGTGGTACCCAGAGTTGTAGGTCAAATGATCGAATCTAAATGGTCGACAGGACAAATGGTCGACACCAAAAGGTCAACAGGTCAAATGATCTAATTTTTTTAATTTTTTTGGGGGGGCCCCCACAACCCCCTTTTTTTTGCTAAAAAGTCACTTTTTTTCCCTAAACGAAAAACCAAAAAAAATATGTATAACTAAAAAAAAATATGATCATTTCACCTGTCGACCAAATTGTGTCGACCATTTGACTAGACACCGGTACCCAGCCCATCTGGCCACACCGCTTTCTTTCTAAAGCCAGCCATGGTAATTCGTGACACCATTTTTTTGTGTTCTCTACTATGGGAACGTGTGCATGCTTTAAAAATAAAGGTAAGTATATCAAAGGGAAACAAAAAATCTTATTTTCAACATAACACAATATTCTGTCTTCCATGATGCCAGTCCAAAGAAAACATTGCTTTGGTAATTTTGATTGGTTTTGGCGTAGGTTTTATGTGCTCGTTCTATTTTGCTACAGGTGGTACAGGGCAAACCAATACACCTTTACTGCAACTAAATGCACTTTGAGGTGATGCCTACATGGTGCTGTTTGCATCACTCTGCAACTAAATGGCCCATCACGGTCTACCATCACAACTCTTAAGTACATTGGACCCTGTGCACCCCCCACCCCAACATTTCAACGGTGTTTGCTCCCCTCCCTACCCCATCCTATCACCCTGACGCCTAAACCCTTTCTGGAAGCCTTACTGCTGCATTCTCCAAGACCACCCGGCAGCCGGCTGGACCTTCCTGTTAATTTGCATGCGGTGGTCTACAAACTGTGGGGCGGGCCGCCTTATTGGGACCTGAAGGGTGTCTAGAAGAGGGGTAGGGGAGTTTTGGGTGGGCATGAGGGTGTATAAAAAGGGATTGTGGTGATTTCTTTTAATAGAAAACATAAGCAGTTATAGCTTGGGGGTTTCGAAAGGGGGCAGTGGGCTCAGTATGAACAGGTTTGAATACCACTGTCTTACAGGGCATCGCGCTGCCTCTCAGTGCTGCCCGATTCGTCTCTCAGACACCCTTGCCCCCAGAAGAGTGGGCCCCCTCTGCAAGGTCTCTTGCATCGCAGGAGCGTCTCCTTTTGATTCAGAAGTCACTCCAGCTTCTGCATTCTTTGGGATCACCCTGCACCCCCCCAGAGGTGCCCCCACCTCGCAGAAGCCTCATCACACCCTGCGCCTTCTCTGTATTTTCCTTCTACTTTGACAAGTGCCCCCCTAACTCGCCAAAAGTCTCTTTGGTCAGCCACCCCCTTTTCATTTCTGATACAGAAATTGTGATATTATGTGACATTTGTATAGGTCCTAAACTGTATTGTTGCTGCTTCCAAACACGTTAGTTTGTTGATACAAAGTAAGCTCCTGAAGTCATCTTGGTAAGTGCTTAAGTTCCTTCATTACATTGCCGGCTCACAGGATACATCTAGGACAGCCGGTACAGGAGATAGACGGCAGGATCGAAGGTAATACAGGGAGAGTTCCCACTGGCTCCCACCACCCAGGATACATCTCTCATTCAACTGCCCTGGGAGGAACCCAAACCAAATCACAACATTCTGGGCCCCTGCATAAACACATGCAATACATTCCATGACATCACAGCTTCACAGATTCACACACACAGGCAAACCAAGGGAGAAAAAACAGGATACAACAGTTGTCTCATAATTCAGCGGTATTACTCAAATTGTTCGAACACAATTGTTCGAATGCCCAAATTGACCGAATTTCAGGGGTCTGAATTGACCTTTGCACAATTGACCGTATATATATATATATATATATATAGAGAGAGAGAGAGAGAGAGAGAGAGAGAGAGAGAGAGAGAGAGAGAGAGAGAGAGAGAGAGAGAGAGAGAGAGTGTGTGTGTGTTTGGGGGGGTTGCGGAGGGTTTTGCATTGGCTGGGGGTTGCGGGGGGTTTCCCCCTGCGCATATGTAAAAATTGACCTTCAAAATTCGGTCAATTGTGCAAAGGTCAATTGTAATTCGAACAATTGTAGTTCGAACAATTCGTATACAACCAATTCATTAGAGCACATTCTGAATATTACTTGATAGACTGTGGGTCATCAGACTCTTGCAGGTTATTGTTGGCATGCTGCACTGATAGATCGAGCAAAAAGAGTTGAGAGGCGAGTTCTATCTGGAAGCAGCTGATTGCAGTATAATGCTCTGCCATTATTGGTATGACGTGGCAGCAATGTATCATTGTCTGAGAGTGTAGTTGTTGCCCAGCTCAAGGTTCCTGAACAAGCGCAATGTGTCGGTTGCATGACTGTCACCACATAAGGTTATTATACATAGTAGGGATAACTGTGTAACCCTAAAGATATTGCCACGTATGGGTGATATACATTGGATCGCTCCTCTATACAATGTGCGTTGATGTTAGATGGGCAGCCGTTACTGGCTGCTTCAACACAGCCATGGCCACCCCTCTCTTGAATCCCAATGAGAACGAGTGTCATGGTCTAAATTAGTTTCCATATTTTCTCCCCTGTTGACAGTCCCTCTCTCACTTCATTCCTGCCATTACCATTGGCTTCATTCCCAGTTTGGTCTCCAGGGGTGGTGCAGGCTCCTCTCCACTCTCCCTGACTGCCCGGCGCCCTCCTTTTCACACACAGCTAGCTAGTGCCTCCTCCCAACACTTGCCTGTGTGTTGGCACCTGTGCTATCTATCTCTGAAAGCGCCAGATGGTGACCCTTCAGCCCCTCTGCATCACCTGTGTGTGTTGTATTTCTTTGACCACCACCTCCTCTCCCTGCTGTGCCTCGGGCTCTGCTTACTGCTACAGCCGGCCATTTCCCTATGAGCGATGGCGGCTTTCGTCGATGATTGGCTACCGAAGCAGCCATCCACTGATGCCATTTCTGTGATGGTGAGATCTGTCACCCAGAATTATGCTTATAGAGCCAGTATGCTTTCATTGCCTTCCTAATTTGTCTTCAGCCCTGTAGAGTACCAGGTTTATGCCAGTGCAGCCCAATGACCTGTGAGATTGAATGTCGTCCACCTACTTGGATATTATGGCAGTTTCGAAAACTGGGCAGAATTAGGAGTCTGGCCTTGCTGTTTCACTGCCTTTACCTTCGTGTTCTGAATAAAACGCATCACCTGTAACTAACGGGGCTGGGGGAGGGGAGGGGTTGGGGGGGATCCGGGGGTTGCAACCTGCCAACGTGTATAGGCAGAGGTTAGCAACTCATCAGACGCTGTCCTTGCAGCTGTTGTCACAAACGATGCTGCATTGCCCACTCAATCCATTACACTATGTATCCTGTGATTGTTACCAATCTGTACAGCTTTTTTTAAATACAGTTAGAAGATTTTCGGACGCACCTGCTTAAGTATTCCAAAAACCATTTTGTGGGACATAGCACTGCTTATTTCACTCTGGTGGAGGAATTTATGCAAAATCAGGCAAACTAAAATGTCATCACCGGCTCTATGTGATTTTAATTTAATTTAATTTATTTGTATATAGTAATACAACTTTTACAAATTTCAATTTACAAACTCCATTAAAATTCATTTGTGAGCAACAATGATAAAAGGCAAATAAACCAGTACATCACTAAAATGTGCATTTACATTTGATTTGGGAGCGCAAATACATTTGCAATTACAGATTTGAATATGTATAAAAAACATGATATGATTTTACCGAATTGAAAAACAGAGAATTAAATAAATACACTTTTACAACAAAAAGATATTGATTTTTTAAAAATATTTATTTGGGGGTCACCCTAAGTCCCCCATTCCCACCTTGCTTTTAAACCCACCCCAAACCCCTCCACCCATTGTAACCCCTTGCCCCACCCCATATATATCTTATTTTTTAAATCAATATTTTTTTGTTATTATTGTTTAGTTATTAATGTTATTCTCTTTTTTCTATTCGATAGAGTTACTGGCTACCATCGTGGATCTATGTGATTATAACGAATTAAAAAACTAAGAATGAAATAACAACGACACTTTTCGATGCAAACATATCGATTTTTTGTTTTTATTTATTTAGGGTGCCCCCCCGGCCCCCAAACCCCCCATTTCCACATGTCATCACCCAACCCTCCTGTTGTGAGTCAACATTGGTTGATGGCAGAGGCACTCTAGAACCCATGGGCTGAAAGCCCCCTGGCACGCGCCCCGTCTTTCATTGCCCTATAAATAGCCCTGCCTCTAGTCCAGGGATTATGCAGCATTATGCCCGAGTAATGGGCCCACAATTGGACATATATGTTGATGTGATCACTCATTTCATGCAGGTGACTCACAATCAGATCACTGCCTAGATGGATTTTATTTGGCATTAAAGTCAACCCAGCAAAAGCCACCCCGCCGCTAATGGAGGGCAGGTGATGGGCAGCCCTTGACTTGGCAAGCTCTTTGTTCGGATGCAATCTCTAGAGTAGCCAAGGCTCACTAAAGCAAGGGCCAGAGAGGACTACTTTCAATTCAAACTGTTTAATTAGCCGATCTTATGTCATGGACACGATTCCCACCTTTAAGCTTGGACTAATTGAATAAAGTCTCCAGAAGACAGAAGCAAGGACTTAGGGACCACATTCCTAAGATCAAAGGAGTACGAAAGTCAATCAAGGTCTACCAATATTACTTTATTAAAGAGCCAACATGCCCAGGATGCAGCTATAGCTAATGAGTGCCTCAACGACATCCTTACATTTGTCTTTGGGAAGATTAGAAACATTAGTGTTAAACTCGCCTTGACGTGCTCTATTTCCTCCTCTCATGTGCATCTTATAGTCAGTAAGATATCTCAGCGAGTTACGCACTTGCCTATAAAAACCTGTGTGTAACCTGCAGACAATCGTATAGTCAGTAAGATAGCTCAGTTAGTTATGCACTTGCCTCTGAAATCTGTGTGTTACCTGCAGACAATCTCATAGTCAGTAAGATAGCTCGGTGAGTTATGCACTTGCCTCTGAAATATGTGTGTAACCGGCAGACAATCTTATAGTCAGTAAGATAGCTCAGTGAGGTATGCACTTGCCTCTGAAATCTGTGTGTAACCTGCAGACAATCTTATAGTCAGTAAGATAGCTCAGTGAGGTATGCACTTGCCTCTGAAATCTGTGTGTAACCTGCAGACAATCTTATAGTCAGTAAGATAGCTCAGTATATTATGCACTTGCCTCTGAAATATGTGTGTAACCTGCAGACAGAGGTTGAAATTCTAGCAGAGAAGACGCAGCCTTTTCTCCTTCTGTGGTTGAAAAACTGTGTATCACTGAGTCGGATATTAATAACTTCTGTTATCAGCATCAGGAGACAAGTCAGTGTGTCTTGTGTGCTGCACACACACACAACATATGTTTTTATTATCTTCCCCATTATCTTTTTCTTTCCACTAATTACTTTTTGCCACGAGGTTTCAGGCGTAATTACTTGGCTCAGACTGATATTAAGTCTAGTCCACTAATGAGAGAATAGATGTTTTCCTTCGTTGGTCACTTGAGATAGAAATAAGACTCATTGATAGAATGAGCACTACCGATTGCAGGGGTGTCTCTATCTATCTATCTATCTATCTATCTATCTATCTATCTATCTATCTATCTATCTATCTATCTATCTATCTATCTATCTATCTATCTATCTATTCTGGTTTTCATATAGTGCCCTATCGCCCATAGGCCTCAGAGCACTCACAACAGAGACAGAAACAACGTAAAACACAAGAATACACAGAGAACGAGATTCTATTAGACTTCTCCTTCGTCGAATGTAGCACTACCGTAACTACATTATCAAGAGTTCTGTCCCCACCCTAGGCCCAATTTAAATAAAAAAATGTCATTCATTTTTGTCCATAAACCCATTCACAGAGTCATTGGAACATGTCTGCATAATACCACTCATAGAAAAGCCCTACTCTTCCCTGATTTGAAAACAAATGACTTGCCCATTCCAATTCACCCTTCCTCACACAGATATTAGAGAAATAGCGAACTCCTATTTACAAAGCTTCTCTGGGGCCTTTGTGTTTTCACTGACTACATGCCTGGATTTACAACCCACTTAAGGTATGAAAACTGCTTTGGTGGGCGTTCATGGCTATCGTCTGGGGATTTAGGTGGAGGAAGGAGCATTCTCCTTAAATTGGCGGCCATCTTCATCACTCCATGCCATGTAGTACTCATAGTACAAGAGACCTTGGGATGTTACCGGTGGGCACATGCTAGATGGAATAATTTTGTGTAATCATGCTTACAGAATATCTCTCGTTAGTTTGTGATTTCTGTCAACTTTGATCACTGGCTGACTTCCTCCGGGCACAAGACTAAGGGCCTCATCACACGGTTTGCGGTAACCATGGTGCTATTAGCGCCATGGTTGCCGCCGGTATTTTACCGTGTCTGCCTTGGTGGATGGCGGAATTACCGCCCTACTCCAAGGCGAGTGGGGGCAGTAATTCCCCATTCACCAAGGCACTTCCTCATTCCCATTTTTGCCCCCATAGGGCTCAATGGGAATGGGCAAGGAGCTAATTACGGTACCGCAAATTGCGGTACCGTAATTAACACCAAGGTCCCTTTGCGGGCCCGTTCCTTAACGGCTGGTAAAACCAGCCGTTGAGGTCAGGTCCCGCAAAGGGACCTTGTAGTAAGGCGGTAAGGGTTTACCGGTACCGGTGCCCTTACCGGTACCCGCTAAACCCTTACCGCATTCCGTGTAATGAGGCCCTAATTCTCCTATGATACTATATTTACATGTAACCTGAATTTGGGGGTGCAGAACATATTTACTTCACAAATTTGGTAACAATGCCTTACCAATATTTTGCTTTGTTGGGTGCTTTAGTATGACGCCACCACTCTCCCTGTCAGCGTCCCTGAAGGATCAGTCATTGGACCTCTCCTCTTCACCCTTTATACCTCTTCCCTAGGAAGACTATCTCATCCTTTGGCTTTCAATACCCCTCAATCAATCAAGCTTTATTCCAGTCTCCACCATAAAAGCATACCATTTCATTAAAAAAATGAGAAAGAGTGAAGCCTATTGTATGAGGTTTTGGAATAACATGGGAAAATGTTTATTGTTTTTATTAAGATGTGTTGTCACTCTTTTTCTTTATTAGGTATTTTTCTCTATTGGAAATATGGCTCAAGTGTAATGAAATATGAAAGTTTTTCTTTTTTCTTGTCGATTTTTAGAGAATAAACTCACCAAAATAAAGCTATGGTCATTTAACTTTCAATGTCACCTTTTTGCTGATGACCCTCAAATGTGTTCTGCTTCCCTTCTTCAGCCCAGCCATCTCAGAATGGATTATGAACTGTCTCAGTGCAATTCATCACTGGGTGGTCCTCCGCTGCCCCATGATCCCTCCCCCTCACCTTCCCACCTGACCTTCTTGTTCCCTCGCCCAAGGGTCGCAATCTTGGGGTCCTCTTTGATAGTGATCTATGACTGCAACAATTCATCACTACAACCACCTCTTCTGCTCGAATTATCCCCACTCAACATTTCAAAATGCACCCTTTTCTTACTAACCAGTAACCACTCTACAAAAACTCTAATCTCCACTCTCATAATCAGCAAACAGGGTTACTGCTCAAGCCTACTCCTTGGCCTGCCGATCCATTGATTCCTCCCTCTAGAGAAAGACCTCACCTTTGCTATCCACACTATTTACAACCTATATAGATCCTAGCCCACTTCTACCTGACAACATGCTAGTTGTCTCTCCATGCAAAACTCGTTCTCTTTTCAGGTTCTGTCTCCTAATCTACAAAGCTATCATGGTCTTGCTCCTCAGTATCTGTTTGATTATATCTCAGTTTACTCACCATCTAGATCCTCCCGGTACTTCTCTGCACTCACCCTCCTCTTTGCCAAACCCCCTCTGTGCCTCCTCTCACTTCCACTCTTTCTCCCTACTTGCCCCACTCCACTGGAACACCTTGCTCATAGCAATCAAAACCAGACAACTATGGATCTCCTCAAAGCTTGGCTTAAACTTCCCTTACTTGCTCAAGAGGGAGCATCCCCTGCCCTCTCTGCAACGCTCCCAACCTGACCTCACCACTGCCAATGTAATTTTATATAATTGAATAGTATCCCCCTTCTGTTTGAAGCACCTGCCACCTTAAGCTTCTGTTACTGTGAGGAATTCAACGGGTGTGCGCTCACCTGGGCTTTTTTGAAATTTTATATGAAATTGCATTATGGTAGATCAACCTCTGGAAAGTGTGTGGGGATAATTCACACACATTGTTCTATGCTCACTGCACAACATACACATAGACCTATGTATTGGGGTGGACACCCAATAGGCACAGTCCCCCTGTCATATTTAGTTGGGATATGACAACCAGGAGTACACCAAATCATCTCAGAGGGGGAGGGCCAAACCTTCACCCTACCATGGCCAGCCTAATTAACTAACAGAAGCTTCATGGATCTGACCTGTCCTTTTGTTTAGCTCTGTAGCTGGTGGCAGCATTTGCATGCTAATCAGAGTTTAATTCAAAGAAGCCCACATGGGGCCTGACAGCAGAGGCTGCCAAAGTAGATGGGAAACCTGAAAAACACCCTTTCATGTGCTCTGTGTCAACCTGAAGTCAGCTCCCACACTTAGTATTGATTGACAGTGAAATGTCATGTCTGGGACTACATGTATTAGAGTAGTCATCCCCACAGCGAGACCCCATTCAGAAGGTACGAGTATGTGGATTGACGACACTAGAAAGTCTGGTCTCGCTGCAGCTTCAAGGAGGGAGACCTGCCACTTTAATCAGGAACCATAGAGAGCTCAATTAACCAGAGAGAACTTTGGTCCACAACAAGTAGGAAGATGGGTGGGACTTAGTCGTACATGTTTTCACTCTTTTACCTTTTCTGTTGCAAAGCACTCTGGTTATGACCTCACACAGATTATCACAGATTGAGCAAAGGTGTGTCCTCTTTTTCTGTGAGGGGGCTAGTGTGGATGAGGAGACAGATAAGCAAAAAAAAGCGGAAGTCCCACACTCAGCTACCCTGCTTCCCAACACACAGGTTGTGGATGAAAGGGGGAGGTTTTCATCCACAACTTGTGTGTCGGGAAGCAGGGTAGCTGAGTGTGAGACTTCCGCTATGTTTGCTTATCTATGACCTCACACACACAGGAGATTGTTGGTGGAGACCCAGGATTGGTTCATTAAGTTAGGCTTAGCTTACACCAATCCCTGTGGGCCATTTGGCTTTAAAGGAGGGCCGAGATGCTCTTTTGGCAGATCATCTGAAGGCTTTGCAAGGAGTAACGAGAAGAACTCAGCATTGGACCCTGGCGGAAGATACAGTCTGCCTTACATCTTCTGCCAGTGAAGGAAGGCCAGGACCTCCAGGAGGGAAGCAAGATCCCTCCCCTAAACATCTCCCAGGGAACAGAAGGAGATACTGAATCCAGAGGCCCCTTTAGCAGCTCAAGAACCAGGACCCAGCCATCACACAGCGTGCCCCGCTAGGCTCTGCAGCAGGTTTCCTAGGTGGAACATGCCAGAGATTCTCTGAACAAAACCAAAGACAAGGCAGCTGCCTGCAACACTCTCCTTGGCTTTTTGCCGTCTGCCTTAAAGGACGACACAAGCCCAGTGAAAAAGCTAGGAGGAGGGCATCGACAAGCTTATACCGACATCTGCCTTAAAGGAAATTTTTGAGCCAGTCGAGCCCCTTGAGGTGCAAACGATGGCACTGCTGACTGTTGCTATGCCGCAGTCACTAAAGCCGTCGGAGACACCTTGACCAGTGCTTCGAACTGCTGACCAGCACTGAGACAACGATTCCTGACCCTGAGCCACCATGTAGGCCAGCCTGCAGCCATCCATCCTGCCTTGCTCTCCGAATGGCCTTCCGCCTGATACCTGCAGCTGTCTCCCGTCTTGAACTCTGTTGCAGAAGCTGCAAAGCACCCTGAAACTGACTCAACCCCGTCGAGCACCAAGAACTCCTACAGCACAAGGTACATTGTGGTTCTGTCCCCAGGGTCCTTCTCCGAAGCCCCTAGTGACATTATATGACCCATTGCTCCCTTTGTGTTGAAACCAAGTATCCTTGTACTATTGCCTTAATTACTATACCGAATATACTCAGTATCCAGATTGCATCCCTTTTCCTTCTTTAAAACTGTCCTCTGCATTCCTTTACAGGGTGGATTGTATTTTGTAGTGTGGTAAAACTGTCTGTTGTGATAATAATAAAGTAAATATTTGTACACAACCTTGATTGGACAGTCTCTTTTATCATTAGATAATTGTATTTTCGCTGTGATGCAACTAACCAACGATCCACGACCTTTCGGAGATAAGCCTGCCATTCCGTGAACGTTACCAAAATTGGACAAGTAGGGTTATACTTTGCTTGTGTTTCCAATCTGTTCAGATCCCTTCTGTTGTAATAGAGGTATGGGGTTAAAGTTACTTTTGTAAGTCACCTGTTTTCTTATATATATATTTTTATGCCTGTTTTCTTTTGACCATGGAATATTTATGTCCCACTGGCTCATTACTTGTGCTCATCCTTGTGCTAATGTCCAGGTACACTTTATAGACATGCCATCTGCCATTTGTCAATGTGTTAATGTCAATCATTTCTGAGCGACATTGACACCCCTGTTCTTCAAATAAATATAAATAAATACAAATAATCTAATAGGGGCTGGATTGTATAGTAAATTCCCGTAGAACTATATAATTTGTATAGGTAATATAGAGCATGTCACAGTCATCTTCTATGATCACCAGAATGAAGTTTGTATTGGCAACATACCGTACAACTAATTTATATGAACACTAAAGAGGGTTCCGCAAGTCTAGAAGAAGGCGGCCTGACTCACACCCAACAACATTTTCGTCCACCAACTAAGGATTAAGATTTTAATGTGGAAAAGCTTTGCTTAAGTAATTTTATGTTCTTAGGTTCCCAGGGCTTTTATATGTATATGGTTGTATGCTGACGTTCTTATGCCTTTGTAGCCCATTCTGGTTGCCTTATATACATCATGTAGATCCACATAACAAAAATAAAAGAAAGACTTTTGTTTCATTGTGTTTATTGGTTCCCTGGTCTCATGTACAGAGAACATTTGCATTCCTGCATCTAATTGCCAAAAAATTGTATTTAAAGCTTATTGCAATGTGAGAATTATTATTACCAATTGCAATGAGTTTTTCTTTTAGGATAATTCCAAATGAAATGTACACCAATTTTCGAAGAAAGAAAAGACAGACATAGTATTGCCTATCAATATAGTTACAACTACATTATTCTGTATGTCCATGTGGCAAGTGAAGGGCGGATAATGGAGAAGATATTGAAACCCTCATCACTGGACAGTAAGAAGCTCCTGGTGAAATATCGACCATGCAAGGATGTGATATTGAGAGGGAATGCAATGTTCTCTCAATGCTTTCTGAGCCCACCCTGTTTCTCAAATAATAATTCATTGCAAGTTCCTTTGCACAAGGAAAATGTATTCTGACAATATGTTAATTGAATTGAAATGACGCATGGATAAGAGTAAAACACATGTCATTTTACAAGACGAGCGTGGACGGCTCTTTGTTTCACGCAACCACTTCACACGCTGATTCACAGCTGGGTGTTAAGTGTCACACTTATGCTGAGTGATGACACTCAGATGATCTTGAGATGAATAGTGTGCAAAGTAGTAGATGCCACAGATTTCCAAAGTAATCATCCATACATCCATAACTGGATGCTGACAAATGGGATGTTCCCCAACGATCCTAAAGCAGAGCCTTTCTTACGTGGTAAACCCAGTAACATCAGGAAATCTGGACTTTACCCTGCTTTGTGTCCCAAGGGCTAAGGGCGCCTAGCAAGATGGCAGATACGTTGTTTCTATCATATCACTAAGCTTTCAAATCAATGTCCAGGTAGTGTTCAGGAGAGACAAATCCATGACTCCTGTTTAAGGACTGACTAGATAAACAAGGTTGTTTATTCTACAAAGATGGAAAAGAATAGGGTAGACTACAATAGAAATGTGTGTGACAGAGTGAACATCCGTGAGGGCAGGATAACCAGGGCTTTTTTTATTTTTAATAAAATGATGCAATCATTCTGTTGCTGAAAGGGAGGTCTGCTAAACGGGCCCCCTTTCATGATTGTTCCATGCTGAAATGATTGAGCAGACATATGCCTTTGCTGAGATAGTTTAGCGACACTACGCCCCAGACCTGCATCATTGCTGGCAGATAGGGGGACAAAGTGGCAGCAAGCACAAGTGTCTTTTTAATACTTAGTACATCTGATACAAAATCTAATACATGTATGCCTTAGTCAGCTGGGTGGCACATTCATCTTTAAATATAAGACATGTTTGGTTGTGGCATGGTGGCTACTAGGGCCACACAATTTTACTGCCACAGCAAATTGGGATCATAAAAGTGTCAGTTCCGAGAGCCCAGGCTGATATGCCCAGGCTGATATGTTCCAGCGTCTTGCGTGGGTGTCTCCACTACAACCATGTAGGAAAATCGACAGAAAGTTGCCTTCTTTAATCCTCCAGAAGAAGGATAATACCTTCCTCAAAGGCACGGTTGCCCTCCCCGGGAGATCTCCAGGGTAGCTGGTGCTTCAAAGTCAGCATTGGCATAACAATGGCATAACAAAGCCACACTGACACCAAGTGCTTTGAAGTCAGCAGGCATAGACAGCGGGCAGAGTTAGACTGGCCTGAGAGGAGAGGTAGGCCGAAAGAGGGGTTCTACCATCTTGGTTTCTATTAGGGCTACAAATTACTGCCCCCCCCATTTCCTGCAGCACAAGCCACCCTGGGTATGATATCGGAAGGCAAAGGCCACATTCTGAGGCAGTCTGGATTGGCCCCCTTACATCCGGATTGTTTTTGACCAATCCCTTGTGACATTTTGTGTTTATAAGGAGGAGAGACCCTCTCAATTGATTCCTCTTTGGACTCTCAGGACAGGACAAAGGACTCACTTGACCTATTTGGGGAATACAGCCTATCACAAAGTCTTCTGCCATAGAAGGCATCCAAGGCAGAGGCAAGCTCTGTCCTCCAAGCATTCCCAGGGAACAGTGGGGGTGAACGGCTGGGAACAAAGGCTTCTTGCTGGCTGTGGCAACGGAACCACGACCCTACACTGGAGGGGCAAGCCGATTCTCTTGAGTGGAAGCAGAAAACTGAAGGAATCACCTTGTCCTGGTGACCCTGTATGGGTAAGAATACAAATCCTGTTCTCTTTGCCTCGCTACCTTCCCCTTCTTTCTGGCACGTTGCTCCTACCTTTTCTGCTCCCACCCCGTTTTGCTCTGTTTCGTGTTTTCCTTCTCATCCTGCCTCTGCGGCGTACCATATATCCTGGTTTCTCCTCCGTGACAGCGCTCCTTCAGGCTCTCCCAATGCTGGCCTGACTCTGCTGCTCTGCTGTGCCCGTCTAGCATGCCTTTTCGCTCAGCGTGCTTTGCCTCCTCTCTTCCCGCTCTTAGGCCACTCTCCCCCGGTCCATCCACTGTTGGGACCATCTTTACCTACGGTATGCTTCTTTAGGGACTTTCTGCATTCCTTCCTGTCAATATTCAGCATCTCTATGACAGTTTTTACCTGGAACTCTAGGGTTTTTCCTCTGCCTGTCCACGGGACTATGGGATTGTCGAGGGACTATAATCCCTCTACTAAGTAACTCCTCTAATACAGTTCTTTAATTGTTGGTCCTGGATGTGTCATGCTGAAGTTTCATTGATATCCCTTTGCGCTCCACAGGGACCCTGTAAGGAACTACCCTCGACCTTCCCTTGTCTTGTCCCACTATTTCCCTGGCCAGTGGAGTTCCAGGACGTGGTGTTCATCAGTGGGTTCTGGGACCTGTGAGAAAAAATGGATTGACGTCCAAGGAAACTACCTTGCAGTCACGGCACGCCCCGAAACAGTTACTCTTTTATTTACCATGTTGGACCAGTCACATACTTGCAGGCTTTCGGCTCCTTCGTGTCCTTCAAGATTCTCATTGTTAGGATTAGGAGGTATCCACACTCATCTTCCCTCAGGCTCTTAGATTGCCGCGCTCTGTGTTGGACTTCCGAGCATCATGAACCCTTATTCTGGACCTTCAACCACTCCTGTAGATGTTGTGGGTTTCTACGAATTGCAGCTGAGATATGGTGCACATATCTGCAAGGCTCCGACAGAATAGAGGGAGTAGTTCTCCAAATGTCCAAGTATTTCTTTTTGGAAGGGACTTCCTCTTCCAGGGTCATGACCTTACCCTCCTCAGCTTGTCTCGATTCTTTGACTATATCAACTCAACATTCCTCTATGTGCTCATCCTCCTCCCACCATGGGGCCAGCCCATTCAGATTAGGTTCTTTCCCCCATCACCTATCTTTGGCCCAGTCAACATCCACAAACCTTCCTATTATGACTATTTGTTTGCTTATGCCGTTCTTCTCCAACCTCTTCCTTGTCATTCTCGAATACTTCCTCCTGATGGTCACTCTACTCCACGTTACCTCCTCCAATCACTCCCCTGGATGCTCACAATCCTTCTCAAGACGTTCTCCTCCTCCTTATCTCCTCCATGCACGGCCTCCTGCTGTCCATAAAACTCATCCAGAAATTCACCCTCCTCAAAGCCCTTTCGTTTGCTGTCCATCAACCTCCTTCAGAGGTTCATCCTCCTCCTCCTTCTCCTCCTCCTCCTACTTATACTCTTCTGCAACGCCCTTCTCACCTTTAATCTCCAATTTCCTCTCCAAACTCGCCAGCACCTCTTTCCAATATCACCAATTTGCACAAATCGCCTATTAGAATATCCTCCAAACACCCACACTGTCAGACTCCTAGTCCTGTAAGCCCTTCCCATGGGCAGATACCCCATGAGGATCTGCACCTGTGTTGGTAGATTGATTAGAGGCTACAGTGTGTAGCAAGATAATCAGAGCTCATTAAGTGATTGCAAAGGCAGACAGAGCCTTTTAAGTAGAGGGCCCGCCATCTTGGGTTCTACACAGGCCATTGATGTCATCTGCAGGTAGCTGTGCTCTTTCGGGTAGTCTGGTAGATGAGAATGTTAACAGCATTGGTTACATGATTTACATTCTTTTGCACTTAGGATACCTGACCTGTTAACGGGGTGGTGGTTGCAGGCACTGCCCGTGCTATTCCTGGTCTCTTGCCAACTTGCTCTGCATCCAAGCTGGAGCTCCTCAGGAACTCCCATGATTTTCACAAGCGGGGTTGGGCACGAGTTTGTGGAAAAATCTTCACCTGTTTGTGGGCTACAGCATGAGGGAGCAACTATTTGACTGTGTGCTTTGTCTGGTCCGAGGACAACTTCCAATCAGCCCTCCTTAAAGGGATAGTGCAGCTGAATGGTTTTTGCATACACAGAGGAGGTTGGTTTGTTTTAGGGCCAGAGGTCTTTTGGCAAGGGCTAACCTGTACATGTGTCCATAGCCTGGGCTGTTTCCTGGGTGTTACTTAAATGACCATTACTATGAGGGCGTTCCCTGTGACTGTCGTCTGGGCTAGGGAGGAGGCTAAGTGATGGAGGCCAGGGGATCCTCCCCATGCCATCCATGAGCCAATCATCTTCTAGCATGGGAAGGTACCTAGCACTCTTGATCAGTCCACTAGAAGCCCCCCATTACCAAACGGGGGATCTTTTCACATGTAATACCATACATTGCTGTAGAGCAACAATTCACCTGAACTGGCCCTGTGAAGAATGATAACACTGTGGGTAATGGGCTAATGACAAATCAAGAGACTTTCCATATATTCTGGTATTTTACCTGCACCAAAATCATCCTTTCCCTACAACGTTAGATAAAGTATATATTTTGAAAATATCTCTGGGTAGACCTTCCATTATTCAATGTGATATTGTGTTATGCTGTAATTGTGTCTGCCCTGTTTCCCTCCTAAGAGTGGACCTTCAACGCGGCTACCCCTAGTAGGAACCAGTTTCATTTGGATTAGCATGCTATGCTAAGAATTTTTATTCTGCCCCTTCACCCCTTTAAGAGCCAGACCGGGATTTCGTTAGTGGGACACCTCTCCCGTTTGGCACCTCAATGAGGGTCCCCAACGGGAAAGGTGTCCCGCTGGCAGGACGTGTGCCGAGAAATTCCTGTTCAGCACGCTCATTGCCCTGCCAGGACACCTTACCGTTTCCAGACAGGAGAGGTGTCCCGCTGCCAGGACAATGTCCCAAGGAGCTCCAGGCAGCAGAGGGACTTTCACGTTGCTCTGTGTCAACAGAGCATTACAATCTCAGCCATTAGGCACTTATGGGAGGACGGGGCAGGGACTATTAGCAGGGACTTTCGTCCCTTAAGAAATGTGAACAGGGGAGTTTGGGGTGCATAATGCCCCCAAAACCCAAGGGGGATTTGTTAGGCTCATATTAATCTGCTTGATGCTATTGTGAATTTGCATGCAGGATGGGGAGAATACAACTAAAGCCATACTCTTATTGCTCTGCATATTTCTATGGCAATGCATATAGCAGTTTACTATGAAAGGTTTGTTTATTATGTATTGTGGTTTGCTTCCAAGGTCATAATGTATTACATTATTTAAGCACATGAAATGCAAAGAGAACCCTTAATAAATATCTACATCAACTAAACTTGGGAAAATGTGCTATGTTACTTTAATTGTCCACATCCCGGTTTCACCATTTAACCAAAGTGTAAGACCCTGGGCAAATCATTTAATCACACTTATCTGCAGCTCTGTAGGTGATTTTGATTAACTTCATACATTATGTTAATATAACATGGTATTATAAAAAAAAAAAGCAGAATGACTAGAGTTGCTCCTTATATAATAATAGTGCAATTTAGGTATTTTGCACCACAAAGCTATTTGCCACTTGGCTTACTTATGACAACTTATTCTAAAATCACTTCCATGGTGTCTCCAAGCATCAAAGACAGAGGATGCTCCTTGCGATGGCCTTTTCTAAGAAGTCATTTCTGTTGGTGCAATCCATTTGCAAATCAGTGGGTTTGCATGTCTTTTGCCCAAGAGCGCTGCTTCTGTAATGATCCTGCAGTTTTATTTATTGTATGTGTTAAAGTTACCAAAAAAGTAGATTGTGGGAGGGGTGAGCAGTTTGGGAGTGTGAATGAGACCATATGGAATTGTGCACACTGCATTTGAAGGGAAAAGTAGCAGGACTTTTTTCGGGGCTCGCCCCCGCCCCCTAGTATTGCACAGCTTGCACTTAATTCTACACGTTTTAGGGGCGAAGGAGAGGAGGGCCTTGCGAGACGCCCATTTGGAATAACATGGCAGCATCAGGTGGAACTGCTGGTCTGGGCCTGGTCATCTGACATCATGGGCCCGCGTAGGCGCTCGCTAGGCAACAGTAAACATGACGGGAGCGTGGAGTAATTATATGCTTTTATGCTGCCTGGCCTTCCCGTTTCAGGTATGTAAGGGATTTGATGTGCTTATGGAGATATTTTATGTCAAGTCAAACAGGCAAATCGATTGCCGGTGACGGGAAGTGAAGAATGAGCAGAAAATACACATTTCCGAGCGTCTTACGCGGCGTTTTTGATCCAAATCCTTGCTTTGGCCATAGGGCCTACGGTGTGAGGCAGGCCGAGGCGCAGCCACACTCTGCACTTTTTCTGCTCACTGCCACGCCAGTTCTCTCGGGGCACTGCTCAACAGTGGAGCGAGGCGAAATGAAGTGTGTACGGAGCACTCGGGGAGGCGAGCAGCCTGTGCACGCAGTCAGCGAGTGCACCCGGCCGTGACTTCATGAGGCCTCCGTGCGCACACTATGACACGGTGCTTGCGCAGGGCCAGCAGGCACGCGCTATTAGTCAAGTGCGGAAATGTACAGTGCGTGCGAGTCAGGCCCTCTGCCACAGATTTCCTGCCACACGCAGCACGTGAGTATGTATGAGTAATTCATCCATGGCGTCCTTCCGCGTTTGGTGTCCAATCGGAACACGAAGCCTGAGAAGGCCCCCGGATTCGATTGGACGCTCTACGTGCTTACGCTTCTTTACAGATGGAAACGTTACACAAAATTCAAATTCAAATTCTGATATATTGCGTTACCTCACAGTACATTCCAACGGCACATTCCGGATCTGCTTCATGTGTTCCCACTTAAAGGCATTTCACTGGACCTTTGGTGAAATGTATTACAAGGTTTCCAGTTTTTACAGTATTCATTCATTCATTCATTCATTCATTCATTCATTCATTCATTCATTCATTCATTCATTCATTCATTCATTTTCCGTTTATTCTCAATAACAAACATCACTCACAAACCATTGCAGGATAATAGCATTACAAAGTAAGAGGGTTATTACTTATACATCATATCATGAATATAGATTACATAAAACACATTTCTGCCAGTCGTCATACATTCTTAAAAATGAAAAAAACAAAGACTGTGCATGAGGACTGTGGTTGCCAACTGACTTCTCATGAAATTCAGATTATACTCCTAGTAACTCTCAGAAGCCACCATAATGCCAGGTGAGCCCAGTGTTAATAGCCACAACGAAGGCCACTGTACCATTTGCAAAGTTACATTTTTAAGTGCTGGCAATAAGTACTTCTTTCTATAATTGGCATACACCGGCCAGAAACACATTTTATGAACTGGCACAGAATACTGGCACATGTCGCCCTGCCTTGGCCAGATAGCTCGCACAACCCTGGACTCCAGCTGGCCCAAATATGCCTCAGTTACTATGGGCACGGGATATGGTTCTAACCCAAGGCCAACTTGCAACAATGTAATGGATTTCTATGAAAAAACAGGTATTTTGGGAGGACACAGACAGCGAAGAGGGGTGAGGCGAGTGTGAGAACGAAAAGTCCCATGCCGTGGTCCTGAAGACGCGTGTCTGAATGAGCGTTTTTTTTTTCCAGCTGGTTTACTGGTTTTCGTGTGTGACTCGGCCTACTGCTAGAGCTCATCAACGGGGCACATGCTAATGTACCCCGCGGGGGACCCAAGTTTCTCTGGGTCATGCTACTGCACGTATCCTGTTTTCCCTATGCAAGCAACCTCTGGCTGGCTGCAAGGGCTCCACTGGGCGGAAGGCAAACCTTTGATCAATTTCAGGGAGTTCAACCCTGCCGTGCTGGACTATACAATCCAGTGCGTTGAGCCGCAGTCCGACCATGTTCTTATGGAAGAATGTGTTGGCACATATGGTCATGGTCAACCAGGTGCTGCTCAGGCCAAGACCAGATGGGACGCACCAATATGAGTGGATGCCTGGATTCAAGGTGGAGACCACATCTGTAGGGTTTGCCCCGAGAAAAGAGGAAAACAAAGCATGAATGCGGCAGCCCTTGCTGAGTAAGCAGCCGCCAGAAGGTTTGAGTAAAGGCAACCATACATTCGTGGTTTGAGATCCTTAACCTCAAACCACCCCCATCAAAGTGGAGGGTCTCCCAATGTTAACTTACAGCAGAACATGAATTGTAATAACATACTGGGCCTCATTACGAGTTTGCGGTAGCCGTGCCCTTATTAAGGGCATGGCTACTGCCAAAGTCGCAACCGGCCCCGGCACCCGTGAATGGGCCATTACCGGCCCATTACGAGATGAATGGGCCGGTAATGGCCCATTCGCGGTTGCCTGTATGGCCGGCCTCACGATCCCCTTTCTGCCCCATAGGGCTGAATGGGGGTCGGGAGCATGGTCCACCAGCACCGTTAATAACGAGTTATGCTTGTGGGTGCCGGTCTGCACGCCTGTTCAGACCACGCGTGCAGTCCGGCACTACCGGGGCCATTGATGCCTTTCCGCCACATTCGTAATGAGGCCCACTGACTTCATTAGGACGCTTGGGCAACGTGTGGGGAACACATATTAATCCTGATCATTATCTCCTCTGCTGTTGATGCAATATGTAGCTTGTTTCATGATTTCTTTTTGTTTTTCCCTATTATACCTAATGTTTCTGTGTCAGGTGTCTGTGCGGGGGGGCGGGGACTTCTGCTGCCTGTAGGAATGGGGTACTGTGATGAAGTGACAAAGCCCCCTGGTGGACACTGGTGTGAAGGTGGGGCAGCCCGGGAGTGGTGTGCAGAGGAACCCCTGCTCCAGCAAACCCCAGCTAATTGTCAGGGATTCAACGCAAAACACAACGATCTGGAAATTCCGGAGCCTGACTGGGCGACACTCGGCTGCTTTGCTGCTTTCTAGACCTAACATGCAAGTGCTCTCTGACCAGACCCGAGGAGAAAGAGCCCCCCAAGTAACGGACAAACCTGGACAGGAAGAAGAAGAACAAGAACAAGAAGGTGCAAGTTACAGAAACCAGGAAGCAACAAAGAAGTGCAGGGTCCCTTAACACCCCATGCTGTAAAGGACTGAGACGTGCCACGGTGAACGGTGTATCCATTTCCTTCTAGCCAGGTTAACATGGACCACTCCACTGGGTCGATATGAGACGAGATTCAGCCCAGTGTGAAAACATGTTTGAGGATTAAAACGCGATTCTAACTATGGCGTTGTGCTCTGTGCTGAATGCTATCACCGCGGAATTTGGTTATTTAATCAACCAGTACAATGAAATCAGCGGTCTTGTAGACATCAATATTAGATTGTGGCATCAGATCCGAGCCGCGGCGACCATTAGGGTGCTGTATCACTGCTGTCTACGTTCCAGGTGATAACGTTACTGATTTAAAACCTGGAGAGTACTGGGTCCACTGCTAAAGTGCGCTGCTCCAGGAAACCTGATCTGCACGAGCTATTAACCCCTTGACGGCTGGGCTATTATGCATTCCTAGCTAAATAAGGACGAACATCACTAAGCTATCTTACTAGCTTTAATGCAAGTTGCACATTTTCAACTGATCCAAAACTGTTACCATTACATATGATAATGTTATGTTTCTGATGAATGTACTATGTGGCATTCCTTTATATAATAAGTATTATCATATGTGTTGTGATGGCCCAAATTATGGTAATACAGTTATTAACAGCATATGGGCGAAGTTGGTTAGGGAAAACCCATGAGCTTAAAAAATCTCTTTGAAGGGGCACGCTAGCTCAGCATAAAGGGCAAAGGTTTAGGAGATTGTTTGTGGTGGAAAAGGCGCCTTTACCCACCTACCTTGTGAAAGATGCCACCCAAATTCCTTCCAAAAGAGCCCTCATGCACATGTCATTGTAATAATAAAAATAATATTGGGGAAACTGAGCATCTACCGCTGCCCCTCCTGAGTTTAAGGTGTGCATGTGATCTTTGTCAATGGCCAATCGGCGATCAGTGGTGGGAGAGGCTTCAGTCCTTCCATGTATGGCGGGGAGCGCGCACGCGAACTGGAGTGTGCACAGCTGTTCTATCTGATTTGGCCAAAAAGATTTTATCGCAGTAGATTTTGTCGATTTTGGGGGGTTTTAATCCCTTAAGTAGACGAGTATGCTCGTCCTTTTTGCATAGACTTGCATAAGAGCCTGACACTTGGGTTGCTTTGCTGCAAATATGTGTGGGGGGAGGCCCTCTGCCGCCCCCTTAAAACCCCTACATTATTTATTAGCCTAAAGTCACCCCCCACACATATTTGCGGCAACATTCGATGAAAATAATTCGACGAAATCTACTTCGATGGAATCTGCTGCGACCAAAACTCCCGTAACCTGCACCGCCACATGGAGATTGGTTTTCATCCATGGAGCACCTTATGGCCCAGCTCCTTAACTGGGAAATATGATGTTTGAAAATTGTCTGCAAAGTCCCTTCCACGCTTGTCTGGTATGGTGTCTGTGCACGCTACCTGCATGTCAGTTCCCCCATACCTGGAACACAAAATATAGGGACATGTCAGAATATGGATCAGTCCTACATGACATTTCTGGGAGTCTCGCAATACAGTGAATTCCCCATGTCGCTATACTGAAGGCGGAGGTGTGGAGTGTACACGTTCGAGCACTCCGAGCACAGGTTGGGCAATGCTGTGTTTCATAAGACAAGCGCCCCGAAAAGCCTTGTAGGATTCAATAAGGCACCCAGTTCAAATCAGTGCAAAATGGGGGTAGGACTGTGTGTAGGGTGCCCAGCAGTGACAGGTGGCAAATTACATCATGGTTCTCTGCTGCCCTTCGTTACCCAAAGTGACTCTGTGAATGAATGGTTAGTTACTTTACTGGACCCAGTTTCCCTGAATGGTTTTTCTCGGTTTATAGTCATTACTTCGAAAACAATAATGTCAAAAGTAAAAAAATAGAAAAAAGAATGTCGAAAAAAAAAAGTCAAATCGCTTTATTATTACGTTTTTTATTCGAAATGGGGGGGATCCCCCCAGCCCCCTTTTTTCAATTTTTTTTTATTTTACCCCTTTCTTTTACTTACTAAACCCAAAAAATACATATAAATAAAAAAATAAACATTTGGCATTTTGTTTTCGACATTTTTGTCTTTCGACTTTATTTTTTCGACTTTTTGACTGCACACCGTTTCTCTCCTGTGTCTTCGCTGAGTGCGCTTAGCAATTTCTAGAGGTTGTGACCTCGTCATGTAAGTAATTCGGAACATGTTAATATGTTTGGGGCCTCACAACATATTAGGCCACAAAGACACTTGTTAGCGGAATCACGGCCAGTGGGTGCTGCTATAGGGCCGTTGTCTTGTTGGGTGAGAAGGGTTGTGGCACTATTTTCTTCTAAATGTTAGGTTGCACGGTGTATCTTCACAGCGTGAAATGCTATTTTTCTTTTGTCTTGTCATATTCCCTGCACCTCCTGTGCCGGGCCTTAATAATGTCATGTTCTTACCAACGTTGGGTGGTGCATTAGCATTTAGGTTCACAGTTAAATTTCACAGTCACATAATACATGTTAGCCCATGCAGGACGCATGGAAGGAATTCATTATAGATGCTGCCTTACAGAAAATGGAACGCATCATAGTTGTATATGATTATAAGTACGGTTGGACAGGCAAACTTCATGTAGGGATTAATTAAGCCCAAATTGTCTGTAAATGCTGGTGTTGGCCTGCTTAATAGGCCTATTAATTTTAACGCCCACTGCGTCAGGGACCAGCTCCGGTTCTCGCGCAGACCACTGACTCCACAGGCACCGCAAGAGTGAGCCTGCCTGAAACTCCTGCACTGCTGCTCGGCTCTCATCAAAAGACGCAGCCCACCTGTGTTGACCGCCATCTATAAAAGCCGGCTCGGTGCCCCCGGGCTGCACCTTGCTACGTCATTCATCATTGGTGTCTCGTCGGCGGCTGTGATCCCAGTGAACGGCCTCGTCGGATCGCGTTCATCTTTTGACGCACTCCTGCTGATATTTACAACCAACTGCGCGTGTCGCTTGTCAGGTCCTGCCCGCTCATTGCCAAAGTTTTTCCGCCAACATTGGACTCCCTCTGGACCGTACCCCTTGGTGATATTTGGAATCTATTGAAGAACCCGGGCATGTGGGCGAGTTTGGAGGGAACTGGGCAAGTTTAGGTACTGATTACTCCTCACTTATCGTCCAGCCCCACTGGCACTTCACTGCACAGCTGTTTGCATTTCTATTAATTAACTTCTACAGTGCTTTTGTCAAAGTGCTGTATACAGATACCGGTGTAATTAGAAGATGATTACAAAAATGGTTATGAGGTACATCATTTTGAGGAAGAAAGAACTTTTTATTCCTTCACATTAGTGTGGCCAAATTTTGCAGCATTTATTTCAAATTCACTTTGCTTTAACTTCAATTAATGAACATAAAGTTCTTGGAACTCAGTGTTATCAACCAATTTTTCTATTTATTGGTAGTTTTTTACTTATTTTTCATTTCATACTTAGGGTTTTCTATTCATTATTTTGCGGCATTCATTTGTCTTCCGACATGTATTCTCATGGTTTAGGCTTTATGCATGTCATCAGAACATGGTTGAGTTTTTTAGAAGATTCTTTTGAAAAATCAAATGTTTAGTGATTCAGCACATAGTATTATAAAAACATCAATATACACAAAACAGAGGATACATTCCTCGTCTAACACCTCGTGTTGTGATTCCCACTAATCACCTAAGTGCAAACATATAGATGTTTCAAAAAACAGGGTCTACGTCTCAAAAAATATATTGATTACGTTTTTCCTATGGTGGTATTAGCTTGCAGTGGGATCCTATCGTCCCCGTCTGACAGATTGACATTTCGGCGGTATTATGATTTTACGTGATCCTGAAAGACAACATAAAAAGGAAATAATTAAAATCCTAAAGGGGCTTTCACGGCTTCCGTATAGTGCCTCGTCACTCGCAACTAAAATGGAACAGGGTGTATATGGAATAGCCCATATAATGAGGCTGAAACCCCTTATTTACTGTATAAGGATTTGGAACTGTGAGCATCTGAGGACTCATACCGAATCACTCAAAGATCTCCTTAAGATGTTAAAACCATGCTACGTACATTACATCTTGTTGAACTATGGGACGAACCACGCTGCCTTGGAATGTGGGACAAATCCATATTGAAAGAGGCTTACGAAAAGTGAGTAATGCGCGAGACTTGACTTTCTGGTGAGGATGGTCATTTAACTAGAGACTCTGAATATTGCAAGCTTTGTAGGCTTCAAATATAATCTTGATTGATTGGAAGCATAGGATCTGTCTCTACTATTAAAACTATTGTTATGGATTGTTACTATATAGGCATTTACAGCAAGGCGGGAGAGAGGGGGAACAGGGCTGCAAAGTGCCAATATTGCACAATGCATGACGAAACGATCATTTCCTTTTGCTTTGTTCCCTCTATAAAACCTCTATAAAGCCTCCATGGGCTCAAACCCCTGCTTAAGACAAAGGGAATTAGAAATGTGTGAGATGCATTAAACCTTTGTAAAGCAACTAACAATTGGGTAATTCTAAAGTCCTTTGTCAAGTTTCTGATTGAAGCATGGCAGTAGAGGATAAAAAACTTACCAGTGAACGCCTAGTGCAAGAAAACATTTACTGTTACCTTGACAACATGCTGATTCCTTTAATAAAGTACTCAAGTAATGGCAAATGATTTGGAGCTGTGATGTAATTACACTATTTGTAGCTGTTACTGTTGTTTCTAATGCAAGACGGGCATGCAAGGAATTCTCTAATATCATTCATTTTATTAAGATATTTTATTATATCACTATGATTTAAGTTACGTTGCACCTAAGAGTATACGCACCTTATGGAAGTTGGTGAACATGAGTAAATATCAAAGGCAGAATCACATGCTCCCTGTTTTTATTGGGGACATTAGATATTGCTTTTGCATACCATTACCTTTTAATTGTGTGCGTGCGATTGTCGTTTTAAACATTTTAGATGTATATTTATATAGGGCACTTAGCACTTTATTATAAGGATATATGATTTTGTTGTTAACATTGCTATTCATTCAATTAATGATTCCAGCTTGTCTCCTAAGAAACAGTTGTATTGTAAATATTAATATTGGATAAATACATTGTTTATGAGGAATTAGGGAATTTGCTAATTGTTATGATCGGTGATATCAACTGGTGATTACTTTTACTTGATGCAACGTATTTATTATCTGTGTATGGTTTTCCGGCTATGCCTAAATAAACAAAACATTTGTGCAATATGTTTAAGTATTTTGGAAAGGAAAGGAGGGAGTGGAATTAGATACAAATTATCAGGGACAGAAGGTTCCAAAGAGGATGATCCGAAGAATAGGAAGAATGAAAGCGTGCTTGAAGGCAGTAAGACACAGAAGTAGAGAGGGAGGTATTGAGAAGGGATGTATGTCTTTCCTTTGCCAGCATTCACTTTGCCAGCACTTACTTTGTCACATTTACTTCGCCAGACATGCACTTTGTCATTGCAGTGGGAGATCCCATGCACCCCCATTCTTTTCTATGCCGTATTCGTCCTCATGCTAACTCTTGACCCCCAACCTAACCTTACGCTGTCCCTAACCACATCTATTGCCATCTTCACAATATGAGGATGCAGATAAAAGTAAAGGCATGGCAAAGTGAAGGCTGGACAGAGTAAGTGTATGTGGCGAGGTAAAGGGGGGGATAACTTGAGAAGACATGTCATGAATGGAAGTCATCTAAGGAGCAACTTTGGAACATCAGAATAAGCAATAGTGTCAAGTGGTGAAGCAGTAGGCTGAGCCTGGGAGAGGAAGACAGCCTTATCAGAATCAGAAAGGTATGAAAAGGAAGAGAAGAAAAAGGCAAGAACGACAGAGAAACAATAGAACCATGAGGAGTAAATGAGGAAGAGAGAGAAGAGCGCAAATGGACGCTTGTTATGAAAGTATTTAGCAAAATCCGCATGGCAAAGAATAGATGAGGAACAAGGATCAGGGGAGGGTGGAGACAGAATATGATTATGGAGTTGCCACTGGCGAAGGAGGATGAGGAAGAAAGGAAAGAATGCGATTGTAGAAATATTGCCAATATGAATCTAGAAGTGTCAAAAGACTCAAGATTGCCGTGAGTAAAAGTTGGTGAGAAGGAAGAAGAGACTGATGGGGCGAAAGGAGTGACACAGAAAGAGAGTAAGAGGTGGTCAGAAGACTACAATGGCATAGCAGTGATCGGTGTGACAGGGAAAGGAAGAGAAAATTAAGTCAAGGGAACACCAGAGCATTTGGAAGGGAGAAGAGAGTTTCTGGGTAAGGTTATAGAACTCGAGCAGAGAGAGAAAATGAGAGTGTGCATGAAATGTACACAAAAGATTGAACCAAGAAGAAAGAATGGAATTCCAAAAGGAGGAAGAGAAGAAAGCAAAGAGTCTAAGGGCCTCATTACAAGGTTGGTGGTAAGGGAAAAACGATGCCGGTAAAGGATTACCGGCATCGCTTACCACTCCGGTGTATTATGACCCGGCAACCTGCTATCAGCGGCACCCTAAATAACGGTGCCACTAATAGCGGCATGGGCGCGTACACGCGCCCCTTCGGGGAGCAAATACTGGCATGCCGGTAATAGGATGACATCCCAACCCACGCAGACATGCAAATACCGGCATCGCGAAGCCAGTAATGACGGTCTGCACGATGACGGCCATACAGGCATCGCGGACCACCCGCAACCAGCAATCAGCAATCAAACCAACTGCCAGAGGTGCACACAATCCCCACAGGTGGAGTCAATGGAGGCTGGGCCAGTATAAAATGAGCACACCCACACACCACATCCGTTCCGATACCAAAATGCTACCACTAGCTGTTGCAATCATGGCGCTGGAGGACATGCCAATACTGCTACAGCTACAGAAACAACACCAACTACAACAACAACAACAGCAGCAACAACAGGCAGCACAGAGGAGACGCAGGAGGAGAAGGAGGGTGAGATAGACCCAACAATTACCACCAGCGCAGCCAGCATTGCCTCGTAGGCGGCCACCAATCCCTCGCATCAGACCCAGGCCATTCAACCTAACCCCTGAGCAGATCCACACCCTGTACCGGTTGGACCGGGACACCATCACCACCATAGTGGACATAATAGGCAACGACATTGCCAGCCTCATAGAAATACACACTGCCATCCCCCCGCTACTAAAGGTGGTGTCCGTGCTCCACTTCCTGGCCACAGGCACCTATCAACACATAGTGGGGCAGCTGCATGGCATTTCACAACCACTTTTTTCGCGCATGTTGAACCAAGTGCTGGATGCCCTCCAGAAGCACGCAAGCACCCACATATCCCTACCGCAGACTGCCCAGGAGATAGCCGACACCAAAGTAGGCCTCCATGCATTGGAAGGCATGCCCAATTGTGCTGGTGACCTGGACTGCACCCATGTTGAATTGGTAGTCCCCCATGCCATAGAGGCGGTGTATCGCAATCGCAAGCAATACCACTCCATCAATATGCAAATGGTATGTGACTCCAGCAAGATCATCACACATTGCTGTGCCCAATTTCCCAGATCAACACATGATGCCATGGTGCTGCGCAACTCCACGCTACCCCGTCACATGGAGCAACATGCTGGACCACATGCCTGGCTGCTTGGTGAGTTGGCCAACTGGCCCATGGCAGTGCTTTGTGGCATTGATGCGTAGGGATGCATACTCCACCTGGGTGGGAAAGTGGGGGGGATGCATACTCCACCTGGGTGGGAAAGTGGGGGGGTGCATACTCCACCTGGGTGGGATATGACGGTGATTGTAGAATGCATGCGGAGCCAAACACTCCTGACCTGAACCTCCCAAACAGAACATGACACATCACTGGCACACATTGTACCATTCATGCATATCGAGGACAATAAGTAAGAGGCACGACCAGGCCACCATGGGTATCACAAGCAATGCTGACTGAACAGGATTGCAACTGTGCCAATGTGGCTAGTGTGACCATGCAGAGTGTAGAATACACAGCATGAACGGGAGGCTAAACATTGTCGTACAACCACAGTACATCTGCCTCAGCATGCATCATTACACCCTGCATCATCTATTGAACACCATCCAGATTACCATGCCTCATAACAGTATAGAATGCACCAACGTTACAATCTTGCATACGTATAGGTACATGTGCATGTCCACACCAAATAGCTGCAGCCATGATTATGCCACCTGAAGGTGGCAGCTCAGAGTAACACACCTATTTGTGTTTGCTCGCAGGTGATGGAGGATATCCCTTGAGGCCGTGGATACTTACCCCTGTACGGAACCCGCAAAACAGCCATGTAGAGGAGTACAATTGTGCGCACACCCGTACCCGTGTTGTCATTGAGCAGACCTTTGGCCTGTTGAAGGCGCATTTCCGCTGCCTAAGCAGGTCTGGTGGGGCACTCCTATATAGTCCTGAGAAGGTGGCAAAGATCACCATGGCCTGTGTCATGCTGCACAACATGTGCGTCCGGAGAAATGTACCACTGCCACCTGACATTGACATGCATGCACCGGGTGAGGATGATGAGGATGGAGACGGAGGTGAAGAAGCCCCCCTGCCAGTACGTGATGCACGGGATGGCCATGCAGTACGCCAAGTACTGATTCACGAATACTTCTGAACCACAGGGAGTATGATAGACATGTGTCACTGACACACTGGGTCCATGTGGACACTGGGATTGTTGGGAGTTGGCAACTGAACACCATCACACATAATATGGATATACACAAAATGAACAATGTCCAGCCATGGAATTCTTTTGCACACAAAGGGTGTATTTGTTCTAACGGAGAAAAATGTGACCCCTCCCCCCTAACCGCCAGTGAACTCCCAAACCCAGCCAACAAACCCCAAAAAAACCCAGTGCACTCCCAAACCCACCCAACAAACCCCAAAAGTCCCCAAATGTACTCTATGAAATGTCCCCCTTCATTCACAACCATGTGTCCCACTCCCATTGTCTGGGCACTCTACTTCCGGGACTTTTTGTTCTCCGGGGGTGGCATCTCCGAGTGCCGTGCACTCCTCCGGGTCAGCCGCACAGGGCTTGCAGGGACAGAGGATGCAGGTGTGCTGGCTGTGGATGTGTCAGAGGTACGTTCCACGCCCGCTCCAAGGCGTGGACGCTGCATATGGAGTAGGATGGAGGTGAGGACTTGCGTTACTGCACCCAGACAGTCCCTCATGAGCACAGAGACGCATTCACGGCGGCTGTGTTCGCTGTGACGGGCGCTGTGGTCCCCGCAGTATACCCCTCCTTGTGTCCTCACCATCGGCAATATACTGCTGCAGGAGATCCAGCACGGCCTCCTGTCAGGCCTCCACCGTCGACAGGCGTGACTCCAGGGTGTTGGTGGGAGCTGGAGTGGTGGGAGCTGGAGTGGTGGATGGTGCATGCACGGGGCCTACATCCTGGGTGCTGTCCTCCTCGAAGGGGCACCGGTCCGAATCCGTGAGGTCTGAGTCATGGAGGCAGGGATCATCACTGCTGTAGGCGGTTGAGGGCTCGATATGGGGGGGGTGGTGGGCAGGGGGCTTGGGGTGGGTGTAGAAGTCATTACTGTGACTCCCTCGGGGTCCACATTGGCATCCAAAATGTCCTTTGTGGTGGGTGGCACAGGAACCGACTGTTGTGGGTGTGTGCTGCTGGTCCTGATGTGTGTCCGGCACACTGGCAACAGGTGTTGTTGGCTGGCTTTCCACCCGGTCAGGCACACTGCCTGTGGGTCTGACCTGTTTGTCTGGCTGGGGGGTGGTGGTGGCGGTGGCCCTTGTCTTATGGTGTGATGTGGATGCCCTTGCGGTCCTCTCCTGACTGGCATCTTCCTCATCGGTGCCTGGGGGTTAGAAAAGATGCACGTCATCAGTGATGGTGTCACATGCCAGTGGTATACAATTGTGCTGTTCAATATTCATACATTCATGCATCCATGTCTTACAGGTGTGTGGCACTTGGTGTTCTGAGGGGGCATATTGGCAATCACTGTATGGCAGGTGGCATGCCATTGACATGGGGTTTGTGTGATGGGTTACATGGGCACGGTCCTGGTGTGTTGCCCGTGTGTTAGTTATGGGATTGGCACTCAGCATGCATTACTGTGTGGCAGGGTTTGGCCCGCAATCTGGACTTGGATATGTTGATGTGGGTGTAGGGACATGCATAGCCTTGCCTAGTCTCTCTTCTACATCACTTGTGCTACCTCATGGTTTCCCCTACAGGGATGTGCAGGATCACTCACCTCCTTCTGGGGATAATGCCGCATCCATCTCCATCTCTCCAAATCCCTCAACCGACTCAGGATCGATGAATGTGCTAGCAGACTCCTCCCAGGGCATCAGCTTTGCAGGTGAGTTGGGACCCCCCGCCTGTCGCCATGGCCGCCCTCCTGTTGCTTGACAGGATGGTTCTCACCCTCAAGCGGAGGTCGTCCCACCTCTTGCGGCAGTCACGCACAGTACGTGGGGTGGTCCCCACGGCCGACACCTTCCGGGCAACCTCCTGCCAGATTTCCTTTTTCCTCATCTGAGCATCACGGTTCATGTCATTAGCTTTCATTATGTCTGCATGTGCAGCGAGAGTGTCCGCCAGCATATTTAGCTCTGCGTTGGAGAAACGCTGTTTGCGCTGCCAGGGGGTCGTCTTCCTGGGGGCCTTGGACATCCACAGGGTTTTTCAACACAGCACAACACAAATAGACTGGTGGTTTTGGAGGATTGCAATGGATTGTGTTTTTAAAGATGGCTGCCGGCCAATTTCCCGTTCCGACGCGATGACTTTATTTACGGGTTCGGTTTTACGAGCCCGGTATTAGCATGTTGGTATTGCCGGGTCGGTATTTAGGGGTTCCTCCTAGGCGGTGCTGGTATCGGTGGGTCCCGTGATGCCACTATCTGGGGGTTGGAAGGCCTTTTGCGGCATGCCGGTATGGCCATTAGCGGCATGGGGGCTCGCTCGCGCACTCTTAATCACCCACTATTAGTGGCATCATACGAGCACGGACCCGCTCGTTCCGCCATGCCGGTAATGACCACGGTTTTACTGCGTTACTTGTAATGAGGCCCTAAATCACCACAGAAGGAGTAAGGAGGTCCAGGGGGATGAGAAATAATCAAGAACGAAAAGGAGTAAGGCTTAAGAAAAAGGCAAGATGATATTTGAAATAAGAAAAAAGTGTAAGGGCAGAGGAAGAGGATGATAAAGAGAAGGGAGAGTGAATATAAGTACAAGTACCACTGTCTTTATCAGTAAGGTATAGAGTGTGAGAGCACACAGAGGAAGTTGAGGTAAGGGAAGCAGGGGTAGTAGTTTCAGTTGAAGTAATTCAGATCTCACTTAGACAAAGAAAATGTAGATTAAGACAAAACAAATGGGTTGAGAATGAAATGGTACTTGTTACAAACTGAATGAGCACACAGCATGCCAAAAGAGAAGTAGGGAGAAGTGTTCCAGAGCTTTCTGCCTCTATGCTACATGTTTGACTAAATATGTCTGCTCCTGTCCTGCCCAGATAGTTTTGGCCCACTCACCTTCTGAACACACCTCGCCATCTCCTTAGAGAGTATTTACAAGGTGAGGAAGTCCGTACTGCCGATATCAGTCCCTCTGCAATATCAGAGAGTCCAAAGCCTAACAATTTGCAAGGCCAACATCTTCCCACACCGGAAATGAAGGACTTTCCTGTCGTGCTCCAACAATTCATTGCAGAACGTAGCCACGTCTTAATAGAGGTTGTAGCTGGTCACTCTGAAATGCTTGAATTAGTCAATGCCTTACAGGAAAAGGTACAGGGCTAACGCTAGTTTCTCATCATCCTTGGTGCCAAACTTTAATCCATTTCACAGAGGTGCAGCATATGGTTGCACTACTGGGACAATTCTATGTTGATCTGAATAAGTACAAACTCTACTAAACACAGTGCTTCCTACATTTCCTCATGAAACCCTCCAATTTTTAAAGGACCGTCCTAAGATTGTATTCACTACAGCACACTTGGGGGTGAAGCATTAACCTGGGCCACCCCATTACTCAGTTCAGACGAACCCTATTCTAAGAGATCAGGCCATATTCTGAGCCTTGTTTGGGATCCAGAGACTGTGGCTAGACATAGAGAATAAATGGACATCGCCACTGGAAATTAAGGATTTGTTATGGTGCCCGAACAATTTGATTCTGAAGAGAGTGCTAGAACACCTGGTATCGAAAATAATTTGAGAAATACGGGTTGACATTAAAGAAAATAATGGGCTTTCTTCATGGCCTACACTGCTTAGTTCAATCGGGGGTCCTCCTTTACAGACAGCTGAAATAAGCAGTAATATTAAGAGGGATTTGACCAATCAAGGATGAAACAGAGATGGTCAGTTTTTCGATCAATGTTCTTTTAAATTGCTAGAAGAGATACAAAGGAACTTAGGGTGGGAACAATACAAACCTTTCCTAACTTGAGGATACAAGGGAAGCTTACAGAGTCCTCCAGAAAAATAAACTAAGCCGAGAGAGGAGAGTGTTGGAAAAAGTGATATGACGCAAGGACTCTAGGAGTGGGATAATTTCCAAATGATACAAGTGCCTGATATAGCAAACAGCGGGCATAGCACTGGGTTTAAAGCAGCTCCTGGGGAGGATCTGGGGGTAGGGACTGGCTGAGGAATCATGGAAAAACCTCTGTAAGTACATATTGAAAGTCCAGCTCTCCACACATGCTATGACCCTCTCCACGGAGTATTACATAGATGGCACCTAGACCTACACCAGCTGACAGAAATGTTCCCCATTGACAAAAGTGACTGTCCGAGGGGCTGTGGCAAAAATGCAGATTTTTCCACATGTGGTTGAGTGGCGCCCTGGTCAAGCTCTACTGGAGGGAATTGCTCAGCTGGATTAAAAAGGCAGCCTCAGAAAACCTGCCTATGAGAAAAGACAAGAAAACTACTTAGAGGTGCATACAACCACTGAGAATCTGTTTACAATTTAGCATAAAACCACTCAACCACAAGCACTCATGAATTTACCAGGCCTCAATATATGCACTCGCTATTCGCCATTTGCCAGTGTTAATGTGGTCTTGTTTACTGAGAAATGCTGCTGTGTGTCTGTCAACAACTAAGGAGGCAAGTGACTTTTTATGACTGTCTAGTAGCTCGAAACTTGAAATGTTTACCCCTAAATTTACCATGCACTCCGCTCCTACACCGTCTTTGATGTAGAAATGTAAAGATGGGTGACACCATCTGAAATAATTAGGAAGGTTCTCCTCTACCATCCTGGGTATGCTCATTATAGTTTGTCTGAGTAACCAGGGCAGTAGGTATGGTTTCATTCAGAGCGTTGTGCCCATTTCCCTGTATGGTCCTTATATGCAAAGTGTATAAAGGAGGGTAAGTCCCAATTTTTTGTTAAAGGGGGATTGAGCTAAAAACGGGACTTGGTTCTGGAGGGAAACAAAGTAACAAAAGCTCAATTACCGTTCTTTTCGTCCGCCTTGCAAGGGAACAGGGACAGAGGGATTTTTTGATAGATGTGTTTCTTATCTATCTAGGAGTCGCATAGAAGCATTTCATTATTCAGAGAGCAGTCAAAGTAAAAACACAATTTTTAATAGTTTAAGTTATACACTTTTATAAGTAGTCGGTGCTTTCCACAAGACACCTCCAGACTTAGAAAGAAATACATGAAATTAAAAAGTCCAGCAAAAACACACACATATTCTGCTCGTGGTGTCTAGGGTTAGTAAAGTGACAATTCTGATAAGACACTTTGCCAATTTAATTGTTAAATTCCTTGTTCAGTTTGGGGAAACCAAGACATTAAATGTACAGCATAGAAATTTTAACGCTGCAAAAAACACAATTATTTTAGTGTCAGGATGTCTACATATGTTTCGGCATACAGTTTGCATCAACACCATCCCTGGTGTTCTGCTGTTTTAATTGTGGCCCTCTTCAGGACGAGGTGTTGTTTTTCAAAATGACAAAAGTTCAGAAAACCCCACGTGTTCACGCTATTTTCCAGTGCTGTAGGGAATGGAAATATGAAATTTGTGTTAGTGTTTCGTCTAGAACTCGACTCACATTAAAAGCTCTTCTGGTAAAAGTTTGTGCGACATGGATACAAACTTCTCCACATTCCCACTTGCCACTGAACTTTATATGCTTTAATAGTCGGACTCAAGATATTTAGTTTTATTTGTAGCAACAGGTGGATTCACTTCCATTCCCTGTATGTCGTCGTACAGTGGATTGCTTTTATCTTGTTTTGGCTTAGTGGTTGGTCCTTTCGTTGCAATAAGTCAGACTTCAAACCTACGGACACAATTCATGTATTGAAATTTTGACGAATCATTGTTGCGTTTGTACATATTGATGTTTCCAAGCACAAAAGTCATCTTTATTATTTACTGACCTGATAGTTTTATCGAAGTCATGTAATTCAGTTTGGCACCAGTTGTTTTCACAATTACACGTTTCCCCTGTATGTAATTTCCTAGGGGTACCGTCTTTTTCTATTCCAAAGACCTGTAGGGACAGATGGAATAGAATCTACTTTAGGAGAAATAATCTCCACATTAGCTATAATATGGTATACTCTGCTAGTTTGTTAAGTTTCGAATCTTCGGCGTTTTAGTTTAGTTTACCTTCTGAATGATTCAGTGGGACGAACTTTTCTCATTGCAGTGCAGCTCCTCTCAGTTTCGGCGTGGGAAAGCCAACTCGTTTGAATTTGGTGCCGCGAGAGAGGGGATTATATTACCTCCGTGTTTGCATGTCATGTGACTGCCACGTACGTGTTCAAAAAACACCTATTTCTTTCTTGGTGGCGCATGCGGCCATCGTGGAGGGTGTGAGCAAGATGGTGGATGCTCCTTATTTTGGAGATCTCGATGATATGTGATTATGTTTTATTCGTATGAGTGAAATAAAATGATAAATGAACACACATGTTGAAAGTGTTTTCATAAGTTGCAGCCCGTATGTTTGTTGTAATTGAAAAAATATCTGAAAAAAGGCCATACAGACTCAAGACGTTCTCCTCAGAAAAAAATGCCCCACTCAACTGATGAATTAAGACCATTTTTCACTGTATCCAAGTCAAAAATCCACTTCTGTTCACATTTGCGCAGAGCCAAGTCACGGTCTCCACCTCTGTTCGAAATTTGAACTGTTTGAATAATAAACCAGAATATTTCACATGGTTTATGTTTTAGGAGGAGATAGTGGGCAACAAGGGGTTTATTAGGTGTTTGGTTCCTGATATTAGTCCGATGTTCCCCTATGCGTATTTTAATGTGTCTTTTTGTTTTCCCAATATACAGAAGTTGGCTGGGCATTGGATCGCATATACTACCCACTGTGAATTACAGTTTGTGAATGATCTCAATTGCCAGATTCTTTCTTTCAATTTTACACTTTTCATATTTTTCGTGAGTGAACAAACCAAACCCATACCACATTTAAAATGTCCTGTTACCGGTAGGATGTCCCAGAGAGTATTCTGTGAATCTGCTTTTTTTACTTGAGGGTATGTATGGACCAAGTTGTCCTTCAGGTTCTTCTGTCTTTTGAATGCAAATCTTGGGGCTACTGGATTAAAGTCCTCGTTTTTTATAATATGCCAGTTCTTTAGGACTAGTTTACGTAACTTTTGCCTAATCGGAGTGAAGGTTGTGATGCATGTCATTTTTTCCACAGTAGTTTTATTTGGCGGATTTAGACATGTTTCTCGATTTTTATTTTTCGCACTTTTGTATGCCACGTTTACATACTTTTTCGGATATCCTCTTTGTTCCAGACGTTTTTTGAGTTGTTTGCCATGTGTCCTGTAGTCCTCTAGATTCGTGCAGTTGCGACGTACTCTTAGGAATTGGCCTATCGGAAGGTTGGCCTTTAGGCTTGCTGGATGGTAGCTCTTAAATTCAAGAAGTGTATTTTTATCCTTTTTTTCCGATATAGGCTGGTGGTTAGAAAGCCATCTGTCTCTGTTCTGATTTCTAAATCCAGAAAAGGAATGGTCTTTGTATTGTGGCACATGGTAAACTTGATGTTTATATTACATTGATTTAACCATCCTTGGAATTCCAGCAGGAGTGAGTTTGGACCTCTCCATACTAAAAAACAATCATCAATGTACCTGTACCATGGGATGATGTTAGTTTTAAAAGGGTTATCAGTGTGATAGATGGACTCTGCCTCTACAGAGTCCATATATAAGTTGGCAATATCTGGGGCAAACGTTGCACCCATGCTGGTCCCATGTCTTTGATGATTGTAGAAGGCATCTCCACAAATGAAGTAGTTCTCCATAAACGCCAATCTTGCGCATTCAAGGATAAAGGGGGTGGGAACTGTCTTGTTGTTCATAGTTCGTTGGTTCAAGTATTGTTCCAGTACTTTTAAACATTCGAGCTGCGGAATGCTGGTATATAGAGCAACCACATCTAGTGTTACTAAGATGTCTCCTTGTTCTGTGGTTATGTTTTCTACAATCTTTATCATGCTCGTCGTGTCTTTAACATATGATTTCATACGCGATACAAAAGGTTTGAGGAACCAATCAACGTAAATTGACAAAGGTTCGAGGATCGAGTCTATTGCCAAAACTATTGGTCTCCCCGGGGGTGTTGTACTGTTTTTGTGTACTTTTGGGAGTAGGTAGAATGCTGGAATAGTTGGATTGGTCTTAATTAGAAAGCACTTTTCATCGTGATCTATCCACCCTTCGGCTTATGCATGTTGCATTAGGCTCGATATCTCCTCTTTAAGGCGCGATGTCGGATCGCCTTGTAGTCGTTTGTAAAATTTCTGGCCTTGTAGATGTAATCTGATTTCCTCATTGTATGCGTTTTTATTCCATAGGACTATTCCTCCTCCTTTATCTGCAGGTTTTATTACGAAAAGTTTGTTTGTTTGTAGGTCTTTTAATGCCTGTCTTTCCATCGGGCACAAGTTATCTTTGGAGAAATTATTAGTGCATAATAGTTTTTTGGTTCCTTCAATTATTTTATTTTCAAAAGCAGCGATGGCTGGACTTATCATGTTGTTCGTGGGGAAAAAGGTTGACGGTGGTTTTAGACCCATTGTGCTCTTTTCCTTTACTTTGTTCCCTACTTTAGGATTTCGGAAGAAATATTTTAGCCTGATTGTTCTGAAGAATTTTTGCAATTCAATCTCTGTTTGGAAACTTTCTGCCTTTTTGACAGGTACAAAACTGAGACCACGACTTAGTACTTTACTCTCGCCTTCTGTGAGGACATGAGTAGAGAGATTGAAAATGGGGATTACAAATTCTGCACTGGTCCGTTCCAGTTCCGCGTCTGCATCCATTGGGGAGCTTGGGTTCGATTGCGGCCTCCTTGTGCCCTCCCTTGAAAAAACTGTTGTCTCTGGTTTTTGACTCCCCTCGGTGCTTTGGTGTTGGTGCTGTTGCCAGAGTCACTGCTTGTAGTACTATTGGTAGTGTTCGAGAAAGTGACATATTGTTTCCTTTGGTATCCGTTTCTTCCTCTCGGTGGTCCTGTTTTGTTGATATTGTCGTAGTGTGTTTCAACAAGGTATGGATAGGTATTTGTTTCCTTGTACATTTCAATGTCCTTTTTTAGTTTCCAAATCTTCTTATCGATGGTTATTTTTTTGAATTTTGCCATTTCTTCCTCTATTCTTTCCAATTTTTGTTTTGTTTCTGTAATAACCTGATCTGATTTGATTTTCTCTTCTAGAGTGTTGATTTCGGCTTGTTGTTCTTTAATTTCTTCCTGGGCGATGTCAATAATTAAAATGAGCCAGTCTCTTGAGCATTTATTTCCAACACCGCTAAATTTCCCTTTGAACTTCGCGTTGTCGATGAAAACTCGGGGGATATTTTTGACCTGGAGGCCTTCCGGGATTATTCCAGCTTTTAGATAGGCTAACATCAGTTGTCCGTGTGATTCAGTCCTGATAAGCTTTTTCTTTTTTTGTGTTAGTATCTCGAAATCATTCCCAGCAGTATTATTGATTGAATTTGTCTCATCTGGGATCATTGTTAATGGTTGATTAATTATTTTCTGGTAGTACTCGTCTGTGAATGATACAAGATTCACCGTTTCCATGTTTAGTAATTGACAGAGACTTTTATCTGGTTAGAAATTCTAATTAACACAGACAGGCTGACACTATGTCGGCACTTTGTATTGGACCCTACAACAACCGGGTTGTTCAAAGAAGTGTGTAAAGGAGGGTAAGTCCCAATTTTTTGTTAAAGGGGGATTGAGCTAAAAATGGGACTTGGTTCTGGAGGGAAACAAAGTAACAAAAGCTCAATTACCCCTCTTTTCATCTGCCTTGCAAGGGAACAGGGACCGAGGACTTTAATCCAGTACCCCCAAGATTTGCGTCCAAAAGACAGAAGAACCTGAAGGACAACTTGGTCCATACATACCCTCAAGTAAAAAAAGCAGATTCACAGAATACTCTCTGGGACCTCCCACCGGTAACAGGACATTTTAAATGTGGTATGTGTTCGGTTTGTTCACTCACGAAAAATATGAAAAGTGTAAAATTGAAAGAAAGAATCTGGCAATTGAGATCATTAACAAACTGTAATTCACAATGGGTAGAATATGCGATCCAATGCCCATGCCAACTTCTGTATATTGGGAAAACAAAAAGACACATTAAAATACGCATAGGGGAACATCGGACTAATATCAGGGACCAAACACCTAATAAACCCCTTGTTGCCCACTATCTCCTCCTAAAACATAAACCATGTGAAATATTCTGGTTTATTATTCAAACAGTTCAAATTTCGAACAGAGGTGGAGACCGTGACTTGGCTCCGCGCAAATGTGAACAGAAGTGGATTTCTGACTTGGATACAGTGAAAAATGGTCTTAATTCATCAGTTGAGTGGGGCATTTTTTTCTGAGGAGAACGTCTTGAGTCTGTATGGCCTTTTTTCAGATATTTTTTCAATTACAACAAACATACGGGCTGCAACTTATGAAAACACTTTCAACATGTGTGTTCATGTATCATTTTATTTCACTCCTACGAATAAAACATAATCACATATCATTGAGACCTCCAAAATAAGGAGCATCCACCATCTTGGTCACACCCTCCAAGATGTGCCACCAAGAAAGAAATAGGCGTTTTTTGAACACGTACGTGGCAGTCACATGACATGCAAACACGGAAGTAATATAATCCCCTCTCTCGCGGCACCAAATTCAAACGAGTTGGCTTTCCCGGCCGAAACTGAGAGGAGATGCACTGCGATGAGAAAAGATTGTCCCACTGAATCATTCAGAAGGGAAACTAAACTAAAATGCCGAAGATTCGAAACTTAAAAACAACAACAGAATTACGCTAACAAACGAGCAGAGTACAGCATATTATAGCTAATGTGGAGATTATTTCTCCTAACGTAGGTTCTATTCCATCTGTCCCTACAGGTCTTTGGAATAGAAAAAGACGGTACCCCTAGGAAATTACATACAGGGGAAACGTGTAATTGTGAAAACAACCGGTGCCAAACTGAATTACATGACTTTGATAAAACTATCAGGTCAGTAAATAATGAAGATGACTTTTGTGCTTGGAAACATTAATATGTACAAACGCAACAATGATTCGTCAAAATTTCAATACATGAATTGTGTCCGTAGGTTTGAAGTCTGACTTATTGCAACGAAAGGACCAACCACTAAGCCAAAACAAGATAAAAGCAATCCACTGTACGACGACATACAGGGAATGGAAATGAATCCACCTGTCGCTACAAATAAAACTAAATATCTTGAGTCCGACTATTAAAGCATATAAAGGTCAGTGGCAAGTGGGAATGTGGAGAAGTTTGTATCCATGTCGCACAAACTTTTACCAGAAGAGCTTTTAATGTGAGTCGAGTTCTAGATGAAACAATAACACAAATTCCATATTTCCATTCCCTGCAGCACTGGAAAATAGCGTGAACACCTGGGGTTTTCTGAACTTTTGTCATTTTGAAAAACAACACCTCGTCCTGAAGAGGGCCACAATTAAAACAGCAGAACACCAGGGATGGTGTTGATGCAAACTGTGTGCTGAAACATATGTAGACATCCTGACACTAAAATAATTGTGTTTTTTGCAGTGTCAAAATTTCTATGCTGTTCATTTAATGTCTTGGTTTCCCCAAACTGAACAAGGAATTTAACAATTAAATTGGCAAAGTGTCTTATCAGAATTGTCACTTTACTAACCCTAGACACCACGAGCAGAATATGTGTGTGTTTTTGCTGGACTTTTTAATTTCATGTATTTCTTTCTAAGTCTGGAGGTGTCTTGTGGAAAGCACCAACTACTTATAAAAGTGTATAACTTAAACTATTAAAGATTGTGTTTTTACTTTGACTGCTCTCTGAATAATGAAATGCTTCTATGCGACTCCTAGATAGATAAGAAACACATCTATCAAAAAATCCCTCTGTCCCTGTTCCCTTGCAAGGCGGACGAAAAGAGGGGTAATTGAGCTTTTGTTACTTTGTTTCCCTCCTTATATGCAAAGCCTGATTCCTTCTATTGCACTGGCCAGAGTAGATGCAACATATGTAAGAGAAACAGTGTTGTAATGGAACCTTGGACTGTTTCCCTATGTCCAAGGTTCCACATTCTTTTCAGTTGTTGGCTGGGGGTGAGAGCTGCATGGTGCTGGGGTTTGCCATCAATAAAGCTCCCTGTGTAACCCCCCATTCTTCTCCTTGAATTATTACACTGGTGACGAGGACCAGCAAACCCCAGCAAAGAACCACGCGTGCAGCGAGAGAGAGAACGAGAGAAGCATCCTTTGTCCAGGGCCGTGCAGCACCCAGCAAGCTTCTCCAATGGCAGTTTCCCAGAGAGGGAGAGCGCTTGTTGACCGGTGCCCCTCCGAACAGAGGAGAAGGAAGCAGATGTAGGATCCACGTCACTGCACTGCTAAAAGATAGGTGAAGCGCAGCAGAGCAAAACACCCTTTTCCCCTCCCTCCCAAGCGCTGTGACAGGCGGAGGGAGCAGCGAGTCAAGGGCGCGAGGAGCAGCCAAGGAGAGCTCCGTCTCCAGGCATGGCCCACAGAGACCCGTTTCCCATCCACAGTTTGAAGTAGGGGGGCAGCAGCAAGGAAAGAAAGAGAAGTTCTCCTCATTCCCACACCCTCAAAGCAGCAAGGAATTCAGTGTGAAGAATTTGTAAAATGAACACTGCAGTTAACAGGAGCAAGCTGAAGGCACTCTGATCAGCGCAGATCCATCCCAACAGTGCGCAGTAGAAAGGTGCGGGCAGTGAATTTAGGTTCACACCGAAAATCTGCAAGCCACCCCAGCAGGCACAGGAAAACGGAGTGCAACTGGTGGTGGACTTAAAATCACCCCCACACAAAAAAAGTATTTAGCAGAGCAAAGCCTGCCCCCACCCATGGTTTTATCAACCTAGGTGAACCTCCCATAGCGTGGGACCTCTAGATAGACACCTTCAGAGTGTACCTGAAGGCGGCAGGAGGCACCAGGTATGACAATGACAAAAAAGAAGCGGCACTGTTGAATTGCCTGGGAACGGAGGGACTACGTGTGTTTAGACACCTTCCGGGAGAGGATGTGTGCATTCCGGGAACGGCGACGGAGAAGGTGGGATGAGTGCCTATGAGACAGCACTCAAGAAACCTGAAGAGTGCTTTGGGAAAAGGCCAAATGTGGTACTGTAAAGATATCATTTCTTTCCGAGGGCTCAAGGCGTGGGTGAGGGGATAGAAACGTATGTAACAGCCTTGTGTGCACTCATGTCAATCTGCAAATTCACAGGTGTTTTGGAAGAGTACATAAGGGATCAGGTCATGATGAAGACTTGTAATGCCAAGATGACAGAGAGACTGTGGATTGAGAAGGACCTGCCACTTGAAAAGGTGATCAAGATAGCAAGGGCCAGCGAAAAATCACAAATAAGCATGCAGGAAGTGACTGAAAGGAATGTGAAGGAAAGCCAACTTACTGTTGTCCACATAGCAATGGCAAAGAAAGGTGTTGGAGAAGGGAAAGGGAGACCTAACAGAGGAGAGAATGTGTCCACTAGAGACAATAAGGGGACGTTCGTGACGAGAGAGGCCTGCAGGAGGTGTGGTTCGAGAGGACACGCAACAGGAACCAAAGATTTCCCCGTGTGGAATGTGAAGTGCAGGAGATGCAAGGGAAGGGGGCATTTCACACACATGTGCCAGACACTTGCTGTGAACAGACAGACTGTGAGGATGTTGGATCCCGAAGGGAAATCTGATGGGGTGGTCACTTATGTCAGCGAGGGTTTGCATGGCAGAATGTTGCATGATGGTTTGCGCGAAGGGTTATTGTTGAGAGTGGGAAGTGCGCAGAAGAAAGGGCTATGTGCTGTTTTGACAGTTAATGGTGCCAGCTGCAAATGCTAGTGGATTCAGGGCCACCGCACACCATGATGTCTCCAGAATGATATGTTAATAGCTGCGGTAGGGACGTGTCCTCCTTAATTCCCTCTGACATAAATTTGTGCGCATATGGCCGCGTACCCATAAAGATGTTAGGGTATGAGTGGGCCAAGATTGAGTTTAGGGGCGTACTGTAGAGGAAAAGCTTTATGTTGCCCACAATGCAGATACAGTCCTGGCAAGCTTCTCTAGAGCTAGAGATACGCCCCGGGAAACCAATTCCCATGTTAGGGAGCAGGGAAGGTACACTAACCAAGGGCATCATAACCGCAGAGTACCTCAAGGAAGTTTTCCACACCATATTTTCAGAAGTTGGGAAAGCTTAAGGGTTTTTCACACAAAATTGTCCTAAGAGGGGTGCTGTGGCCAAGGTTTATAAAGTAAGGGGGGTGCCTGTTGTGGCTAAGAACGGATTAAAAAGTGAACTCACAAAACTCAAGGAAGCAGGTATAATAGAGGAGATTGAGTGTTCTGAATGGTTGTCACCGGTGGTGTTGGCAAGGCAGATGGAAATCTAAGAATGTGCATGGATCTGAGAGAACTCAACACAAATATATGGGTTGACCGCCATCCCCTAACCAATATCAATGATCTTCTGGCATCTGTAAGGAGAGCAACATGTTTCTCTACGTTTGATCAGTTTTCTGCTTACCACCAGATAGATCTGCACGAAGACTCACGTCCCCCGACGTCATTTGTCACGCCCTGTGGGGTGTATCATTTTGTCGTATGCCCCTTGGTTTGGCCTCAGCATCTGTCGTGTTCCAGAGGCTCATGCAAACCCTATTTGGTGGTGTGCCTGGAGTTAAATATTTTCAGGGTGATATATTGGTGTGAGGGAAAGATCGCAGGGATTTCACAAAAGGTAGCAGGCGCTCCTTTTTTTATGGCATGATAACCTGTTCTAAGATGTGAGTTTGCAGCACATGCTTTTTGCTCACTGTACCTTTCACAGATGGGAAATACCCATTTGCATATCAGTCTTTGTCCCACCCACATGGGCAGTCCAGCACCGAAATGCTATGGCAATTCCTCTCTGAAAAAGAGTACCAAGAGCAACCCCATACACGTGTTTCAGCCTTGTTGGGCCTCATCAGTGAGGTGAAGCTGTGCCAAGGAACTTGGGGTTGGTCACCCTGAGTTACCTGGGGCAACCAGACGTGGACTCCCTGCTCACTGTGCTCAGAGAGGCAAAGCTTGGGCCATAGCATTTCGGTGCTGGACTGCCCATGTGGGAGGGACAAAGACTGATATGCAAATGGATATTTCCCATCTGTGAAAGGCACAGTGAGCAAAAAGCGTGTGCTGCAAACTCTCACCTCAGAACAGATTATCATGCCATATTCTTTCTGGAGAGAAGCACCTGCTACTTTTTTTGAAATATTTGTAAGGAACTTGGGGTTGGTCACCCTGAGTTACCTAGGGGCAACTAGACGTGGACTCCCTGCTCACTGTGCTCAGAGCGGCAAAGCTTCACCTCACTGATGAGGCCCAACAAGGCTGAAACGAAGAGAAGGTTGAGGGATTCGTACTGGTGGCCTGGGTCGGATGAGGAGGTGGAGTTGGTTGTAAAGGATTGCACAGTGTGTGCTGTGAGTGACAGGAGTAAGGTACCCAGAGCGCAGCCTGTGTACCCGGTAGAGATTCCTGAGGATGTGTGGTTAAAGTTAGCAGTTGAAATTATGGGTCCAATGGATGTTTTAGGTGGTGAGTTGAGGTTCATCGTTGTGTTAGTGGATTATGCCTCCTATTGTGGGGAGGCCACAGCATTGGAAATGGTCACAGCCGGTAAGATTGTATCTTTTCTTAGCAAGGTTTTGACAGGGAAGGAGTGCCATCCAGCATCGTTACGGATAACAGGCTGCAATTTGTAGCCGGTTGCAAGCAGGAGTTCCTGAGGAGTTTAGGCATACAACACCACAAAACTGCACTTTATAATCCGTCTGTGAATGGTTTAGTGGGAAGGATGAACCGTTTCTTCAAGGGGGCCATACAGTTAGCGGTGGCCAATGGTTTTTGCTGGACCGAGGTGTTGTCTGAAGTGTTGGCAGCATACAGGCACACACCGTCGGTGGTTACTGGTTGTTCCCCTTTTGAACTCATGAGGGTCAGTAAACCTGGTTCTAAGCTGAGGATTGCAGCTTTGGGCGGCAACATTCGTTCTGAGGTGGCCATGGTAGAGGTTTTGGAAAGAGTGCAGTTATGTAAAGAGAGGGCAAGGGAGGGGCAGCCAGGAAGGAGGCTCCTCATTGTGGAGGTGGGTGATCAGGTGCAGGTGAGAAATCACTGGTTTGTGCTGAAGGGGACCAGTGTATATATGGATCCCTATGTGGTGCTGAAGGTTGGTGCAGGGTATGTGGTACTGGATGACAGTTCAAGGGGGAGTAATAGGAGATTGTTCTGATTAAGGGAGGGGCTGTTTCCAGCCGAGTCATTCCTAATGAGGTTGGGGATGTTCCTTTTGGTGTTCTGTGTACAAGTGAGGAAAGGGTAAGAGGTAGTGATATTGGAGAGGGCAATAGAGAGACAGAACTAGGAAGGAGGCCAGTATGGCTGGGATGCATTTCGCTGGGTCATGGAGATCAAGGAGGAGTTTGGTGGGTGTGGGCCGGGTTTGTTCCACAAGAATTAGACTGCCACCCATCAAGTTCAAGGACTATGTGCAGTGGAGTTCTGGCAGGGGTGTGGCGGTTGTTTGAAGTGGGGAGTTCTAGGTGTTGACGGTGTGGTTGACTGGTGTCCATTGAAGTTGCGTTGTAGTTGGGCAAGGCACCCAGGCTGGGGCATGCGGTTGCATGTAAATGCCCAGTTAGTTCAGTACAGTAAGTTCCAGTGTTGTTTCTGTTAGTGTTTGTTTTCTGTTCTTATATTTTGTTATCTTTCTGTTCTTGTATGGGGGGGGGAGTTTTGTAATGGAACCTTGGAAAGTTTTCCTATGTCCAAGGTTCCACATTCTTTTCAGTTGTTGGCTGGGGGTGAGAGCTGCAGGGGGCGCTGGGGTTTGCCATCAAAGCTCCCCGTGTAACCCCCCCATTCTGCGCCTTGAATTATTACAAACTGTATGTGTTTCTCGTCTACTTTTCATTACTGGATGCCAAGGGAGATGTACCTCAAAACTAATACATGGCAGGTTCGTTGACCACGAGAATTCTAATTGAAACATTGCTAGCCTGGACTAGATAACAAATAATATTCTTTGTGCTACTGAAGCTGATGTCAACTACAGAGCTACTCATAATTACGCTTGCCACTGCCCTCCTAGGAGTTCTGATGCTTGCAACGCCCAAATCACTGAACCACTGACTAGTTCGATTTGGGTTCATTTTGACACACACAGCCAGTGGAATTGAAAACACAATGATTCCTGTCCACTGTGGATACAATGGAAATGCCCTGAATTGTGTGACCTTGTCACAGATGGCACAAGAATCACTTCAAGTCTTAAAGGCAGCTCAAGGGTTTTTGTTGAAGTGTTTGAGGTCCTTATAACCGCCTCTTTCTCTCTCTCTCTCTCTCTCCCTCGTCTGGCGTAGAATGTCCACCTTTATCCAGGAGGCTATGACCCAGGTTAGTAGATACAAACGATTGACCCCTACTGTCTAGTTCTATCTGCGATTGTTGAGGACCTGAAGACCAAGCTACATATCTCAATTAAATCTGTCTGGGACATCCTAACCCTCCTTATTCTATCCATTGGTTAGTTTTTGAATGGGATTTGGGATGCTGCCTTGCAAATGAACCTGTTAGATTCAGGCTCTCTCTAACATGGTCACTCACACCTCCCCCTTTTCTACTTGTTTCTATTATCCACTCAACTTTACTTCTCCCACCAATTTTGTGTCCCTTTGAGGTTCTCTTTCCTCCTAGGTCTTGCCTCCACCCTTTTATGGTGGTACTCATTCCACTACTCTACTTCTCCCTTCTCCACACTGCTACTCCCTCCTCCACAGTAATACTCTCACCTCCACAGTACTACTCACACACAACTCCTCCCTCCAAACAACTACTCCTCCCTCCAAACAACTACTCCTTATTCCTCCCATTACTACCCCTTCCTACTTTTACTACTCCTCCTCCAAACTGCCAAACTGCCACTCCTCCCTCCAAACTCTTCAAACACCCCACTTCCACTCAGAAATAACTGCTTCAGAACCACACATTACATTGATCTTTCTACACACCTGTAAACTCACTCTGTAGAGCCACTTCCAGTATCTAGCCATTACCTCACTTGCACCACAAATCACCTCCACACTCTGCCCGTTGCTCCTCCCACCTGCTGGTCTGTTGGTCATGTATCCATCTCTGACCTTCTCCTCTCTCTGCAGGAGCGGATCTCTTTCCCTGGCCAATCTGGCCAGGTTTTCCCCACCCAGGGTGTGTGTGGAAAGTGGAACATAGTAGCAGGATAAGCCCTGTCCACTGTTTCCATGTGGGCTCACAACATAATGGACATAGCGTCCCGGGAAGACAAGTGAATATGTTCCTGCTCCGGGACCCTATTCCAGGTCTTCCCAAAGGAAGTTCTTTGTGGAAGGGTGAGTATTGCTCGCCTTTCAGTCCATGGTGTTCTAGCGGACCTCTGGGTTGTTGCACCGGATTGCCAGTGATGCTCGGCAGCTCTGTGAGGTCCTCTTGTCAGCTGCGTATGGAGGCGGCTACGCTATGCGGCTGTCTCCCTTTCTGTTGCCGAGCACTGCTGCCTCTTGTGCACATTTGTATCAGCATCTATGCTTCTCTTCCCTTTGACGTCTCTCTCTGTATCTCTTGCGCGGCCGATCACTGCAGCAGACTGCCGATAATGCAGCTCAATGGGTTTTCATGCTTTCTGCTTCGGGTGCTGGCAATCTGAAAGCAACAGAAAGATACTCACAAGTATCTGACATTGGAGGAAAGGCTTGAGACAACAGTGGTCTGCACAGAAACATACTGGCACCAGGGTTGGGGACTGGAAGTGGGACCCTCTCAACTGCCATCCCAGTCCTCAGGCTAAGGATTGGCTCTGGACATCTCCCTAAGCCTCCCTTAACCCTGTTTGACAGGGGCAGAGTATTTGCCTTGTCACACCATGAATGAGCCTTGGGTGGAGTCCTCCCAGTCTTCATGTAGAATCGGACTTACCACTGCGGTAGCCATCCTTTTTCTCTGATATCGTAAAGTGCGGGCTGTTCTAGCAATTAACTAGTAGCCCCATCGCGCCCATTGCTTGGGCTCCTCTAATGTCTCTCTCTCGTGCAGTTAGCTGTAACACAAGCTCTGTTTAAGCGACACTAGTATATAAATGATAATCCTCTGCAAATTGCCTATCATTAATTAACACTTTTAATGTTTTTCTGAATAGGAACTGATTCATTCTGTTCTCTGCTTGTGCCTACACTGAACGAGGGGTTGCTAGGTCGGATGTTGTCCTCCTCCTCATTTGCAAGTATTCATGTGCCATGGCCAAGATTTAATTAAATCATGAGAAATGCTACTGCTTTAAACGTTGCGATTCATCAAGCGCGTCTGAAAATGGCATTGTTATGAAAAATACATAGTTCACAATGGGTTTGTGTCTACTTACTTAGCTGTGCTCCTTCTCTAATCAGCATTTGTATTAATGTTGAATTAGTAAGAGTTTCATGAATGTTCACATAATTGTATTGCAGATATGTACAGTCGACTGGATGTTGGCTCAATAAGGGTATGGACTGTTCAGTTCTTCTTTTCTAGCTATGCCATTTTGTGGACTTAAATTGTCTAGTCCTGATGAAGGCACGAAGTCCTTATGACCACCCGATATCCCGAAATATGCATGCTGACCGCTGTACATAGAATTCTGCTTTATATACCTGTATGTTTTATTTAGTTTAATTTTTATTTAATTAAAATTATACAGAAAACAATGCTTTTTTACATTGATTTACAGATCGGAGGACCAGTGTCCTTAACAATGGGTGAGAGGATGTGGATATAAGACCAGGTGAGGCAGGGGAGGTAGAAACATGAATCAGGGACAAGGACAAAAAAGGAGAGCATGATATAGGAACAGGGTAGTGGAGTTTTAGTGATAGGTTTTAGGATGAATGGGTGAGGGATAGCTGTTGTGGGGTTGTCGTACAGAGGTAGGCGGAGAGGATAAGAGGCAGATGTGGTGGAATAGAATGCAAGTGGTTCTTCAGAACGGAGGAGAGCTAGGAGGTTTGATTGAAATAGAGATAGAGTGGGACAGTAGTGCGGCGTGGGATAGGAAGAGAATTCCAGAGTAAGGGAGTGAGGAGAGGAAGGGAGCGGAAAAGAGAGGGAGCGCAAGGGGCACGAGAAGTGGCAAGGCAGTGAGCTGAGGAAGATTGTAGGTCATGAAGGGGGGAGTAGTGAGTGAGATGGGCCGACAGATATTGTGGGTCAGGTCTGTCTATAGTTTTGAAGATGATGAGAATTAGTTTATACTTTTCCCTCTGTCTCGTAGATAACCAGCCTAACTGACGATGGACTGGAGATGTGGAGGTGAAGTGGGTAAGGTTGAAGAGTGTACGGACAGCAAAGTTGGGGACTTTGTCGAGAAGTGAGAAAGCAAAGTTGGGAAGGCTATAGTGTCGATTGGCACAGCAGTCTGATTGGGTGAATACTAAAGAGGAGATTAGGTGCTTAGCAGTGTTGAAGGGAAGATGTCTTATTTTTCTGATGTTGAGGAGATCAAGTCTGTCTGCAGTGGTAGATTTGGAGATGAAGTGCAAGAAGTTCTGAGATAGTTATAAGATGACACCAAGAAGGCGATCAGAAGCAGAGTAGGGAAGGTAATCCGGAGAGAAGAATAGAATGGGGGAGAGGAAGAGATAGCCCTTTTGGATGGAAACAGGGTCGGACTGGGACGAGAAATAGGCCTGGACACACAAAAAAAGTGGACCACCTCTTGCCTCAAAAAAGTGGCCCAACCCTCGCCTCACGAGGGGCCATTCCGACCATGGATGGAAAGTAGAGAACATCAGTCTTATTGGAGTACAGCCTGAGCGAGTGAGATGCCATCCAGTATTTGATTGCGGGGAGAGTGAAATATTTCACCATACCTCACCAAATAAGGAGGGAAAGAAGAAGATCTGAGTGTCACCAGTGAAGAGTTGATTGGAGAAGCCATAGGAGGAAATCGAGGTGCTAAGAGCAGAGGTATATAGAGTGTAGAGAAGTGGACCCAGAACTGACCCTTGGGGAACACCAATATTAAGGGGTGGGTGGTGAGGTAAGGGTGTTCCAGGATACCTAGAAGTGTCTGGGGGTAAAATATGAAGCAAACCAAGCGAGAGCCGTATCCCTGATGCCTAGGATAGACAGTGTTGAGAGAAGGTCAGAGTGGTTGACGGTATCAAAGGCAACAGAGAGGTCGAGAAGAATAAGAATAGATGAACGTTAGCATGATGAGTGGCAGAGATGTAGTTGCTGACATTGAGGAGAGCTGATGCAGTAAAGTGCATAGGTCGGAAGCCAGATTAAAGAGGACCCCGCAGGTTGTGAGTGTCAAGGAACTCATTGAGTCAGTTGAAAACAACATGCTCTAGATTAGATTGTAAAATAGTGAGGTAGAAGAGAGACAGGGCGAAAGTTGTCAGGACAGTTGGGATCTAGGCCAGCTTTCCTAAGGATAGGTATGGTAGTAGCTGGCTTGTAGGATGATGGAAATGTGGCATTGTCAAGAGAGGAGTTGAAGAGGGAAGTAAGATATGGAGCACCACTGGGAGCTATGAGTTTCACTATCTTTGGGGATAGAGGGATGATGGGGGAAAAAGAAGGGTTAGCCCTGTGGTCAAGAATCTCATCAGGACTAGTGGGGGCAAAGGAAGACATTATCACAAGAGAGGAACATTGGCGTAATGAGGGCCCACACCCCCTGTGGTGTGTTTCCCTTGCCATCACATGTCATGGGAGGGGCCCCCTTGGACTAAACAAAACAAAGAAAACTATTTTTTTAGTCACTCTGCTTCATAAAGAAATTATTTCTTTATGAAGCAGAGTGACTACAAAAAAACTAATTCTTTTTGAAGTCCGAGGGGTCCCCCCACTCCATGACATGGAAGCCTCTGGCTGGAGGCCTCCATGACATGGGTTGGGGAGCCTTCATTAGGAAATTATTTCCATTATGGTTCGGTCCTTAACGGAAATAATTTCTTCATGAAGTCAGAGGGACTTCAAAAAGAAACCATTTCATTTTGAAGTAATAGGGATCCCCTCAACCCAATGACATGTGTGTGTTTCAGTCTATGGTGAAAGAGTGCACAATTAAATGTATGGGTGGCTGGGTGTTCGCCTCGAGTGTATGGTGAAAGGGTGCCCATTTAAATGTATGGGTGGCTGCCTGGGTATGCCTGTATGGTGAGAGGGAGCACACTTAAATGTATGGGTGTGTGAGTGTATGGTGAAAGGGTACACAGTTAAATGTATGGGTGGCTGGGTGTGCATGTCAAGTGTATGGTGTATGGTGAAAGGGTGCACATTTAAATGTATGGGCAGCTACCTGGGTGGGCCTGAATGATGAAAGGTGTACAGGTGGCTGCCTGTGAGAGTGCATGGTGAAAGGGTGCACACTTAAATGAGTGGCTGGCTGTGTGAGTGTATGGTGAAAGGGTGCACACTTAAATGTATGGGTGGCTGGGTGTGCATGTGTGTGTATGGTGAATGGTTGTGTGCCTGTGTTCAGGGGCGCAACGAAACCTACATTTCAGGGGGGCCAACTTCACGGGCGGTGGGGGAAGGGCAAACTTATTTGTGTGGGGCATCTAACTTCTTCATGCATTCTAATGAGACTTCTAGTGCAGTTTCACTGTTAAAAGCAGTTAAATCTCTCCTTTAAGTCTGAAAGCACCGACTTATGGACTGCTGTGAGAATAAGCAGTCTCCTGTCCCCTCTCCAAAGGCTCCCCTGGCATGCAAGTACTATACCCACATCAAGATTTCAATTGCCTAAAGAATTATACATTTGGATGCAGGTACTAACATTGAAATGCTTTACATTAGTAATGGCTGGGCCTTTGTTAACAGCGAAATCCAGGTGCCGTTTAACATATGTGTCCTGTTCTGCCTGGCAGCGGCTCTGAAGGACAGCCAGGTCGAGTCAACATAGCCCTACATTTGAGCTTCCAAAATGGCTGCCGGCGCGCACGGACGAACGCCCTGAAGTGAGTCTGTGCGGCATCGGAATCCAGCCTGTTACTGTTCCGCAGTCGACATCGGAGGAAGAGAGTGGTCCCGGCGGGCGGTGTCCCTCCCAACAGGCGGACTATAGCGGACCAGTGCTGAGGTGAGAGCGGAGCGCGTATCCACCCGCGTGGGACGCCGCAACCCCCGCCGACAGCACTGCTACTCGAGAACGACGGGCACCCTTCCCGTGCGACCCAGCGTGTGAGGCAAACCTGTAAGCCACGGACAGGGAAGAGGTGCCGGAGCGACCGGGCGGCGTGGGCGAGTGTCCCCCCGAGCTCTGCTCCAGGAGGCGAGTGTTCCCCCCCCCGAGCTCTGCTCCAGGAGGCGACGGCGTGCAAGACAGGCCAAGCATGTAGCCCCATACACAGCTAATGATATTGGTACCATGGGGAAAGACAAGGCAAGGAAACTTCCCACACAAAGCAGGATGGATCAGTGTGCCATCCAACCGCCCCTGGCGGCAGACCCCCATCTGCAATCCGCGGCCAAGATGGAAACGGACCAGGGAATTTCATTGAAGGACATTATGACCGCGATAGCCGATTCCCGCACATCAATGGAGCAGAAAATGGACGGGATAAGCATGGATGTATCCCTCCGACGACAAGATCTTCAAAAGCTAACAGCACGCACCGGGGAAGCAGAACATCGCATATCCAACACAGAGGATAGAATGCATAATATGCAACAGCAGCTCCAAAACCTAACAACCAAACTGAAGGTACTGGAGGGCAGAATTGAAGATGGAGAGGGCAGATCAAGGCTTAACAACGTGTGTATACTCGGTATACCTGAGAAGGCCAAAGGCCCCTGCATGGAACTTTTTCTAGAACAATGGCTGACTGATCTGTACGAGCCAGATGCCTTCTCCAAGTTCTTCTCCATTGAGAGGGCACACAGAGTGCCCACGGGCAGACCTCCACCGGTGCACCTCCATGCACGATAATTGCAAAATTCTTAAATTACAGGGATCGCGATGCCCTACTGCAACATGCGCACGCAAAAGGCGCCGTCACATTCAATGGTTCCAAAATTGCCTTTTTCCCTCGACTACACCAGGGAAGTGCAAAAGGCGAGACATTCCTTCGACCACCTCAAAAAACAACTGCAAACAATGGGGGTGAAGTATGGCCTGCTCTTCCCTGCACAACTCAAGATTTACCATAAAGGGACAACAGTCCACTTCAATGATTCCAAGGAGGCTTGGCGCTGGGCTGAACAAAACATAGACGGAGACTGGTCGACACCCTGCGACAACAGGGGAAGGAACCGAAGGCCTCCACCAGACCAACAGCGGGAGGTCCGCCAACCACCAGCGCAGGACCCACCGGAAGAGCAGGGAGGCTGACCGCTGCCCCGAGGCCTGCCAGATGCCCGAGGTCCCGTTGGGTCACCCAGGTTGAGCTACTAGTTTACTCTGTCTACACGCACATTTGCAGCAGTAGGCTACACACACTTACCTGATGCGGTCACGGTATGCCACAAGACCGCGACGAAGGGGAGCTCCCTCCACGGGTATTATTCGTGGCGGTTCCGCCCTAGCCACCCCCCCCAAGAGAGGGCTCTCTCCCCCTGGGATCCAAGCCGGGGGAGGCTACCTGTACTTGAAGTTAAGTTAAACGCATGTAAGGTGTCCAGTTGACACCGGTGGTTTTTTGTTCGGGCGACCAATGCTTCTGGTTGGGAGGAGTATGGGTAGGTAAGACAGAGTTCTGCCTGGGTATGGTTGGGGATTTGTTAAGTTTAGTCACAGACAGGACCCGTCAAATGCATAGGATGAAAAGGCTAGATAAAACAGAGTTCGCCTACGGGCGTATCTGCAGCTGGCGTATAACACCGTCAGTGGCAACACAGGCAGTGACCATCACAAGCACCCATGGCATCACATAGTGGTAGTAGCAATGCTCTCAGAACACTGAGGCTCATGACGTGGAACGTTAATGGGCTGGGCAGTGCAGTCAAGCGTTGGCTGGTGCGGCAATTTCTCAACAGGCGGGGGGCTGACATAGTGTTCCTGTCTGAGACCCATCTTGCGGGCACAGACTGTATCCTATTCAGACGCACAAACTACAAGCTGGCACTTCACTCAGGTTTCGCAATGGGCTCAAGAGGGGTCATGATACTGGTACACAAAAACCTCCCCTTCCACCTCACGACAGTGACCCATGACATAGGCGGCAGATATCTGTACGCGACAGGCAAGCTATGGGATCACTCCATCGCTCTGATAGCTACCTACGCACCCCCTACCCTGCTTGAGCTGCTGCTTACTAACATTGCCCCGTTAATCGCAAACGACACATCCAACCTCATGATCCTGGGAGGTGACTTTAATGAAGTCATGAACGTAACCCTTGATAGATCACACTTGAGGAATGGAAACCCCAATGTTCCCACCAGACTTGCCACGTTTGCCAACGCACTAGGCCTATGTGACGTGTGGAGAGAACTCCACCAGGACACGAGAGCATACTCTTTCCACTCAGGGGCACATGCCTCGCTCTCCAGGCTAGATTATTTCTTCATCCCAGCAACTCATTTACATGGGGCGCAAGAAATAAACATTCTTCCCCGAGGCATCGCTGACCAATCCCCATTAGAACTGACACTCATAACATCCAGGCGGATTCCACCGCCGAGCTGGCACCTAAATAGCTACTACCTGGGTGACCCTGAGCTTGTGGACAAGCTACAGGAGACGACCAATACATACTTCGAGCTCAACTCACAGATGGCAATGAACCCAGGAACACTGCGGGAGGCCTACAAGACGGTGTTAAGAGGCGAACTGATATCGTGGACGACCGCGAAAAAAAGACAGCACTGGAGCAAGACTCTTGAGGCCGAACTCAGGTCAAGCAAGCAGAGGAGAGGCACATAATTGAGGACACACCGGCCTCGAATCGGTCGTTGTTACTGGCACAGAAAAAGCTGCAAAACATAGCGATGGACAATGCGAAACAAGCGCATACTGCAATGCGGGCGAGAATTTATTAAACAGGTGACAAGGCTGGCAAGATGCTGGCTTGGCTGGAAAGGATGGAGCAGGGACGCAGTCTTGTCCGAAGGCTTGAGACAGGAGGACCGAATCCAGGGGTGACCGATCAGGAAATAAGCCAAGGCTTCGCGGATTATTACGCTGAGTTGTACAGAAAGCCCACGACATAGATGGACGTCACAATCATGGAACAAATTAACATCCCCATTGTAACGGAAACGCAACTGCAACTGCTGGAGAGGGAGATCACAGAAGAGGAGATCCTAAGTGCCATGTCGAACCTCCGATCTGGTAAATCCCCAGGACCTAAAGGCTTCCCGGTTGAGCTATGGCGAAAGGTGGTGACCAATGTGGTGGCCCCCCAACTACTCCAAATGTACCAACATGCACTAGAAGAGGGCATTCTCCCACCAGACCTGCGAGAAGCAACAATAATAGTGATACCCAAGCCGGACAAGCCCTAGGAAAGATGCAGCTCATATAGGCTCATCTCACTCATCAATAGCAAAACCGAAAATTCTGGCGAAATTACTTGCCGACCGCCTGCAACAGGTTATTCCCACTCTGATACATCCAGACCAGTGCGGCTTCATGCCCCAGAGATCAACACGTATGAACCTCCAGAGGCTATATTCAGTCCTGGAAAGGGCCAACAGCATACAGGGCCCACTAGCCCTGCTAGCAATTGACTTCAAGAAGGCCTTCGACACGGTGAGATGGGAGGCCATCTGGACCATAATGCAACGCATGGGCTTCGGTGAGAACTTTATGAAGTGGGTGCGCCTGTTGTACGGATCCCCGGTGGCCAGGACCAGAGTTAATGGCTGGTGTTCGGACCTCTTCAATCTGGGGAGGGGCACGAGACAGGGCTGCCCATTGTCAGCCATGATTTTTGCTATCGCAATCGAACCACTGGCAATCCTCTTGCGAAACACACCAACCTGGGAAGGCTTCCGTTGGTCCGAGACCTGGGAAGACAGAATATCTCTCTATGCAGACAATCTTCTCATATATCTGAAAGACCCGAGCAATGCCTGTCCCAGAGTCATGCACCTGTTAGAGCAATATGAGGCATTCAGCGGATTGCGAGTGAACTGGTCCAAATCCATCCTCTTCCCTCTAGGGGACACCTCGTTGGCAAACTTGACGGCTGGTCCTTACCAGATCGAAAGATAACAGTTCAAGTATTTGGGGATAAGTATCACGAAGCATTTGATTGAATACACAACCCTGAATCTCTCCCCGCTCATAACAAGAATTGCAGAAGATACTCGCCATTGGATCTCCTTGCCATTAACGCTGATGGGCAGAGCGGCCCTGTTAAAAATGATTGCCCTTCCTAAATTCTTATATATCCTGCAAAATGCGCCATTATACATTCACCAGCGAGAATTTCACAAAATAGAGTGCACCCTTCGGAAGCTGCTATGGGAGAGAGGACACCCACGAATTGCTCTCGCCACGCTCCAAAGGTCTATCTGGGAATGAGGCAGTGGACCGCCCAGGATACAGTCATATTACTGGGCCAGCCAGATGGCGGTAGTAAATGATATGCTCCACGGAGACGGAAGCCTCCCACATATCAAAGGTCTTATCTGTAATGCCACGACCATGCCTCTAGAGCATCTGAATGGAGGCCTGAACCGCACATCACATACGGATATGGCAATGCATATAGTGAGAATATGGAAAGAAACACATCGGTACCTAGGATGGGGCGGGAAGCTAACGCTGGCACAACCCCTATGGAACAACTGCAACCTTCCTGAAATAAGGAAGCTGCCCAGATGGCCTGAGTGGGCCTAGCGAGGAATCGCCAGCATAGGAGATGTGGTTCACGAGGACAACCTGGTACCATTCGAGACATTGCATGAAAAGTTCTCCCTCCCAGACACAGAAAGGTACCACTATATGCAGCTGAAACACACTTGGACGACCCACAGACACATAAAACGAGACATGCCAGAAAGCTCCCCATTAGAGAGAAACATAGTTTTGGACCGGGTGGACCGGAAAAGTCACCTCTACCATGTACAATGTGATAACATCCTTTGCAAAACCGGAACTAACCAGCTTGAAGGCAAAGTGGGAAAGGGATGTGGGTCCCCTTCAACCGGAGGACTGGGTGGAGGCCCTGATGTACCTCCGAGAAACAACCATTTCCTCAAGACTTGGACTGGTCCAACTGAAGATCCTGCACCGCACCTATTACCCAAGAGTGTCTCTCTTCCGCTGGGGCAAATCCTCGGACGCACGATGCCTACGCTGCAAAAGTGAAGAAGGTACCCTTTTCCATATTTTGTGGGAATGTAGTAGGATACAGCGGCTCTGGCAGAGATGCTGTGATAAACTGTCTACCGTTATAGGTAAAGAGATACAGATATGCCCAAAACTCCTTCTCCTGGGGATCTCCAGTGACACTGACCTTTCCCGTTATGAGAAATTGATCTGGTTGACTGCGGTAGCAGTTCTCAGGTGGAACATTGCGCATCTGTGGGGATCGGAACGTATGCCAAGCTTTGAATAGTGGGTCACGGATGTGGACATATGCGCTATAATGGAACATAGAGTGTACGCGGCGAGGGGTTGCCCGCAGAAAGCGGACAAAATATGGAGAAGATGGGAAGAGGCTAGCTAAAGGACAAGGATGGCTCCACAGCCTCTGTGACTGAGAGTTGCCCCGGGAGAGTGGGGGAAATGCCTCTGCCGAGAATAGCCTATGCCACGAGGTCATCTGTTGTCAAGTTGACCGTCTGTCGGACCATGGTCCCGGAAGTTGAGTTTTTGAATGTTTTTTGTTTCTTGATTGTCTCTCTCTCTCCACATCCTAAAACATGTACCTGGAAATGTAGATTTGGCATATGTTCCTCTCCCCTCCAGTCCACCCCTTTCCTCCCCTTCCGCTATTGCCCCAAACTTTCCCACGTTCCTACCAGGTATTGCAGAGAGATAAGTGTAATGTTGTTTTATGTTTAAATCAATAAAATCTTTGATTAAAAAAAAAACATAGCCATACATTTCAAGGGGGTGGTCTGGGGTGGGGGGTGAAACCCAGTCAGCTCAATTGTGTTGCGCCACTACTTGTGTTTAATCCCTTGGTTACTTATTGGTAATCTTCATTACTCATAGCCCTATTCTTCCTCGTCCCAGTACTTGTGTATGAGGCACGTGGACTCATACACAAGTACTGGGATGAGGTAGAGCGACATGGAGCTAATGCCTGGCTTAGTTACCTGTAATCTTCATTACTCCTTGTCCCACTCTTACTCATCCCAGTATTTACCTATGAGGCAAGGAGCCTCATACATAAGCACCGGGACACGGAAAAGGGATTCTGAGGTAATTCTGGAACATGAAGCTGATTTTGGTGGTTGGGGCAGGGGGTGGGGAGATAGGGGATGTGTGGTGGGTGGGGTGGGACCGGGATTGTGCGATAAATCTTAATGGTCATCCATGTCCAGGCTAAGCAGGCATAATATGTGGTAGAAGTCAATAGAGAGGCATTTTGGTGCAGCCAGTCTCGTCATTTCTTAGTTTGGCTTGACTTTTTTGTAACTGGACATCTCTGATAAAGCAGTCCTGCTAAGTGTAATTACCTGGTTAGACAGGCATTTGGGTGCTGCCATTCTAGCCATTTCTTACTGCAGCATTGAATATTTTCCTGGGCATCTGTGATAAAATAAGCATGATAGGTGGGTTGTATGTGATCTTACCGATGGAAAATTCAGAGTGGTATCGTTCATCGCAACCAAAATACCAAAAAATACTGAGATTTATTTTCTTGGAGAGTGGATCACCCCAAACATGCTGATTTTCTATCCTTATATCCTTATAATGCCACCCCAACCCCATCCCGCCCCTTTTTAAACCCTTGCACCACTACCATGTATGGTTTTTAGTGTAATGTACCCCTCTGAATTATTTACGGTAAATTGACTGTGTATTGATAAGTGTTATTGGTTCGACAAGCATTTTGGTGCAACCAGTCTGGGTATGTCTAAATGTGGCATGGCATGCCTTATTGTAATATGTTATTATGTGTCTAGACTGGTCTACATTGTGCAGCCAGTTGGACATGTTTTCACTGTGGCATGGCATTTTTAATAGCAAAGCATTTGATCAATTAAAGCATTAATGTTCCTGTGCACTGTTGGTGACTTGCATGTATTGGATGATTGGATTGGTGTTAACCTACAAAATATTGCAAACATTCTGGCCCTTTTAGGCAATTATTCTCAGAATGTGTGCTGTATAATGCATTAAAACACATATTTATATCTTTCTCCTAGTGCAGTGTGTGGCATACCCCTGAAGTAGCACGTTTGTGCATATAGCGCAAGCGTGGTAATCTAGGCCGGCCCAGAGTGTGCTGCGACCCGTGATTTGTTGCCTAGTTGGGATGTGAGGGGGGGCCTCAGCATGGCTAGTAGCGGGATCCCCACATTTTGTGTTACGCCACTGGAGAAGAGGGTAGAGGTGGTGGAGAAAAGTGAGCAGGTGGGGTGGTAGAATGTTGATTGTGAGGGTATTTTGAATGTTGAGAATTTTTTAAGCAAATTAGAGAGCTAGATTGTTAGCAGAAAGAGTAGAGGAGATGGGGGTGGTTTAGGAGGTGAGAGAATTGAGTTGAGAGATTTTTGGAGGCGCCTAGATTGAGAAGAAATGAGAGAGAGATAAATGTCAGGTTTGGCATAGCAGAGAGCAGAGAAGGTGTTTTGAAGAGCAGTCAGGTAGAGTTAGAGATCTGAGGAGTGTCTGGATCGTTGCTGAGTGCAAAGGATATTCCTCATTGTTGTTTTCAGGGTGTGTATTGTAGGCATAATCCAAGACCTTGGAGGACAGCGTTTAGGAGTGAATGTAGTAAGAGAGAAGTGAGGGGAGAAGAGAGTGTTAAGAGCAGCATTAAAGTTAGTGAAGGCTTTATCAGTGGGTGGAAGGATGAATTGTGCATTGGAGTAGAGAGAGTGGTGTAGGTCAGATAGGGAATTTGGATGAGGGAAACTTGCTTTTGGTAATGGCAGTGGTAGATGGAGGGAAAGGAGTGGTAGTAGGTGTGGAGATTGGGGCAAATATTTTAGAATGCTCAGAGGGAGAAGCAGCAGTGGAGATATTAGAGGCGTAGAGTTCAGAGGAGATGAGAATAAGGTCAAGGGATTTACCATTTGAATCGGTGGGCACAGAGTGGACAGAAGAGAGCGAGTGGTCAAAGAGAAGAGAACTAAAGTCAGTGGACAGAGGAGTGAAGATAGAGGGGAGGTGAAAGTCACCAGTCACTATGAGGTGATGATGGAGAGGAAAGGAGTCACTCGGTTGGCAGATGTGGTCAATAAATTAAATGGCAGGACCATGTGGCTGATAGAGATACAATATGAATACCATAGGGAGCAGTGATTGTGGAGGTGGTGTATTTGACAGAGGGAGAAATAGTAGGAGATAAGGTTTCTGTAAGAGTGGTAAGCCCAAGAGAGGGAGAATATGAAATAAGGATGTCAAAAGTAAAGGAAGTCTTGTTACAGACACATTGAATTATTTTCATTGTAGAAATGTACAGTTGATTGGATGTTGGATAATATGGTTATGAATTGTTCTGTTCTTCTTTTCTAGCTATGGCTTTTGATGCGGGTCATGTGGACCTATATTGTCTGGTCCTGATGAAGGTATGAAGTCCTTATGAGCATCATATGTTCCTAAACGTGCATGCTGACCACTGTACATAGCAGTTGCTTTACTTACCTCTATGTTAAGTTCTTGTTTTGGTTCCTTCTTTAGTCCTGCATTATTGGTTGGCTTTTTACCCAGACTTATTTGTCTATGTTTTTCCAATCGCATATAATTGCAATTTCCTTTAATTGAATGTTTGAGAAAAAAGTAATAGTTATTATTATTTCCTAGTCAAATGAATATTTGGGGTGGTTATTTACATTTAATTTGATATTCAGGACATTAGCTTTGGATTTAAAAGACTAAGAAAAATGTGTGTGTATTATAGGTAACTAGGTAAGACACTCACAGGCATCACCCCTTTATTTGCAACTATGTTCTTGCCCAGATGCCAGTTGGGATAATAGGGCACTTGCATTCTCTTATAAATTACCTCCACAATCCCATCATAACTAGATGCAACAATGACCCAAGGTAGATAAAATGTCACCTTTAATTGCTTTAGGTGCATTAGGTGCAACAACAATCATCAAAAACTGCATGAACGATCTAGCTGTGGGAATCATAGTGTTTGTGGTTACCTCAATCAATGAAGGCATAGCACCAGAAACGGACTGAGATGCCACAGTCAACCCAGGTGATGTTCTTTTGAGGCAGAACCTGAGGTGGTGGGGTGAGTTGCGGTATGCCTATTACAACAGTGATGTGATGCAGTCCTCAAGCACACAAGAGCAGCCCTAGAGGCCTTTATGAAGCAGGACAACCAGGTATTCGCACTCTAAGGTTAATAGCCTGCCTTTGCATAAGGCCCATTGCCCTCAAGCCCACAATAGGATCCATTTTCCTGAAGAAGGTAACAGTCCTCTGTGTTTAGGTACCCTATTTGGAGGGTGAGATAAAAGGTGCAGATGAGAAAAACTCCTGGAAATTTGTTTGGAGCACACGTCATACCTCATGAAGCTTTGGAGACCTGGTGTTGGACTGACAAAGAGCAAATGGGAGAGGCTCAGGTGTTGTGGCAGGTGATGTCTGTTGGGGCTCTCTGTTTCAGAGCGCTTGCGAGAGAAGCCCTTGAGGTGTGGAGGGACAAAGTTATTCTGTGGAGAGTGGATAGGAGCTGGAACAGGCAAGCCTATCGGGGGACATTACCCCAGTGAGGACACTGGTAGGTTGAGTCTAATCATGGGCAGCCCCAGTAATCCGCTGGGCCAGTCTGCTGGGGAGGAATCCCAAAACTGGATAATGCACAACAATATGGACTGCTGGGAATGGCACACAGCATTTCACATCTCTGTGTAACTCAAGCTAGCATAATTCTAGACATCGATCAGGTGCAAGGGAAGTTTGGGAAGATGATGGGACATTTGTCTCTGCTTATAAAGTTACAGGGAGATCAGTCATGTTATTTGCCACACACAAGACATTGGTGTGTCACCAAAAACCGCGGTGGGACCCATGCTAAGACTAAGAGGTGACTAAAGTACTACCCACTGGGTGACAGATGCAGAGCTAGTGGAGAAGTAACTTTCTGGAAAGATCCCCCCCCCCCAATTCATCATGGTGTGATGACCCCTGACATGAAAATAAAGGAAGATGAAGTTACAAGCATTTTATGTTGATGTAGGGACGGGCAGCCAATATAGCCCGAGCTCATCATGTGAAGAGCATGTAGAGTGCAAACCAAAGAGCACATTTACACCACCTACACAAAATTCAACTTCAGATTTCTTTTATATGTACATTTTGTCAAAGCATAAGAAATTGTCTTTCTAGGAACCTAGCCGTAATAACTCCCACAAACATGAGTTGACATGCATCAGATCCCGATACACATTTGACAACATGATCCAGACAGTGGGTAAATCAATATTCATGCGACGTTGGATCATGACCCTACCCGGTAGAGAGGAACACGTTTGGGAACATTGCTGGAAGAGGCAGAGACACATGGGTGGTTTATAATAGAATAACAACTTAGTTTGACAGTAACACATCCAAACACACCATACACTGCCTAAGATACAAAAACACCCAACACATTCTAGACCAATGGTGTCAGCAGTCAGTAGCATTTTGCAATTTCTAAGTACACACACATTGATTATTTTCATCAACCTCTGGTTGACCACATTTTTCCATCAATTGGAAATGATTACATTACAAAAAGAAGATGTTCTATTTACTATCAATGTTAAACATTAATGCACATCTGTACCAACCACATAACCTTGGCCTTGATGCAATGACATGGATTTTGTTACACAAACCAGAGATTGGACCATCAAACACATTTATTTCGACCTTGCTTGAATTAATTTAATAGAATGTTCACTTTTAGTACAAAGAACAATTTTGTATGCTGGTATCCAATAAGCCCATGGTGCCAGGGCAACGCCAACTGCTTCATGTTTAGATTTGTGAAAGAAAATATCCTGGACCATCTATGTTGGCACTTATACCCTACATTCCATTTTTGTGATCTGCCATGGACAGACCAGAAGATCTAGACATGTTTTCATAATTTTAACCAGACAGATGAGATGGCACAATTGAAATCCAACATTGGAAATCCAGGTGTTTCATTTTTTGATGTACAGATAGAATTGGATTGTCTTATGTCTATCACTAATTTATATCACAAACCAGCAGACAGTAACAATCTGTTAGTCTGCTTGAGCTTCCATCCTCTGGAAATTATTAGAAGTCTCCCTTTTACTTAGTTACTAAGGGTAAGTGATGATTAAGCAATCCCAAGGTAATTGACAGCTACACTTGACAGGTTTAAAACACAAGGTTTCATCAATCAGAAGTTAATCCACGCAGAATAAAGGGCAGCTAAAGAGACATGCCCATTTTTTTTTAATCAAATACGAAGAAGACAGACTCAACCATTTCTCGTTCTTATATCTAAGTATTGCACAGAATCTGAAAGTTAAAATAATCTTCAAGGGATATGCTATATTGCACTCTCTTTTTCAAACACCACCAGTTTTGCATAGAAGCACAGTAGTAATTTACATGATAAATTGATTGCTCAAGAATGACATGAGGACACCCAATATCCGTTCGAACTGACGTTCAGGTACTTTCCGATATCTGCAGTTCATTAATGCTAGCACTGTGACAAAAGGTAATACTGCGTTTCACCTTGTTTAGAGAATTTGCAACATGTGGCACGTCAAATGTTATCTGTTGTACTGGCTGCCCTCGTGGATTTTATTATGTTGACCAAAGAACAAGAAAAACAAAGAAAAGGTCAAATGAATATCTGTCACATTTAAGGACATGAAATATGAAAGCGCTGGTTTTGAGGCATTTTGTGAAAGATTGGAGCAAGTCTGATAAATGTGGTTCCTAATCTTAGAGGCAGTGACACCACAACCCCAAAATCAGAATCTCATAAGAAAATTAGCCCAGAGAGAAGCCTATTGATAGGAAGTTTGAATGCTGTAATTCCATGAGGTATGAACAAGGAATGTAATTTTGTTTTTTTTAATAAATGTTCATAAATGTCAATAATTATGCTATTTTGTTTAAATGTTTTCAATTGTCACATGCTTCTTGGTGGTAACTACATGGTTTATGTTGTGATCATGAGTACAGTAATTGCATATTAAGGTGTGTGTTATCACAGATGGCTCAAAGAATGCCTCAACTCTCAGAGATGATTCAAGTGCTTTTATTGAACATTTCAGCAGGTGGCCATCCCACTCTCTCTCTCGTCTATAAATAGCATTCCCCACTCTAACCGAGGTGCCCCTATTCCTCGGGTTAGTATACACAGTATATTGACCCCTACTGCCTTATATCTAGACTCACAGGTTGGAATTGTCTAACGGCAATATCCTTGTCTATCTGGATTCCCTATGGGATTTCCTAGACTATCCCTACACTACCAGTTTGTTAGTTGGCTAAAAGTGATTTTTGAGTTTGCTTTACAGGCCGATTTAGTCTTTTTCCTATCAGACCCATGTACTCCTCTCCCTCTCTATCCGATGTTCTCCTCTCACTGCTCTCATATTCCCAATTCTACACACCTGCACTCCTTCCTGTGCCTTCATCCTCTGTCCCTCCCATGCCTTTCACTCCTTCTACACCTCACCTCCACCTATTAATATTACTACTCCCTCCTCGACATCACTATTTCCTCCTCTACACAAGTACTCTTGCCTCCACACTACTAGTCCCTTCTCCGTACTAGTGCTACTCCCTTCTCCACACTACTATTCTCTCCTCCACACTTCTCTTCTTCTCAATATTACTCCCTCCTCAACACGACTACACCATCTTCCGCTCTACTACTTCTCTCCACCTTCTCCCAAAATCACGCCATTCTTTCTCACAACCACTCCACACTCCTTCCCATAAAACAGTACCATCTTGCACTCACCAACCAGTCCATCACCTGCTCTACAATTTACCACCATGCTCTCGTCCGCCATTCATCACCCGTGCTGGTCTCTTGGTCTGACACCTCCTCATATTCTAATCTCACCTGAATAAACCAAACCTCCTGTTTCCTGGCGTCTCTTAACCTCCTTCCTGGCCTTTTGTTGGTCATCTGGTCCTGGCCAATGTGGCCTTTTCTTTCCCTGCCAGGAGTTGTTGCATACAAAAATAATTTCATATAGCGTGTTCAGACCAAGCTCCTCCATGTTGCGGTGGTCTCCCCCGAGGTAAGCACAGTCTTTGTGGGTGTTTGGAAAAATGGCTTTAGTCTCTAGTGGTCTAGGGAAGTTTCAGCCTTCCACTGTGTTTTACTTCGGTGCTGACGCGCAGTGCGCAGCATGACGGGCGGCTGCACACCCTCTCCGCTGTGGCTTCTAGTCTTCCTTTCTCTCACTTTGACAGTTCAGTGCTGCAGTGCTGTTTTCAGGGCTAAAACAAAAAGAAACAAGCATTGGCCATGCCAACAAATAGGACTTTTGTGCAGGCATGGGAAAGGTACTTTCCAGGTACTGCCGTAGAGGTATTAACTGACTATTGATAGTAGCAGGTGCAAAGTCCCTGGGCATGTAATAGCAGTGCCTGGCATATGCTGACTACTTATACAGAAACCAAAATGGTTGGCTTTGCCAATGCTTGTTTTTAGCAGGACTTCAATGAAGGACATTCATAATGCTTATAAATAGAGTGTCCAAAGGCAGACCTGTTTAAGACATTTTTATCACACAAGTAGCACGTTTACACCTCCAATTAATTTACTAACTCTCAGAAGACTGCTTTGAGAAAACACTTTCAGGCACTTTCAGTGCAAAGTTTGATGGTAAAGGGAGCTCAACGAGCTCCCATGAGGAGGTGTTTTGGCTGGAAAGGGGCAGGAACTGGGTGGCAATGGCCACAGGGATTAGCATGGCCATGGGTACTCAATGGGTGGACAAATAACCAACAACACCTACAAGTTTTGTGTCCCGCCTCATGTGCCACTTCTTCCTATCTGTAATCTAATGCAATAGTTTCTGCTTGTAGGTGGCGCTAAAGCACCACCTAATAGCCCAAACGAAAAAACAACCCGGAGAGCATTTATGACAGGAAGCATGGGGTGACGCAGATGAGTACTGTGCAAGTATATGCAGGCTCTTGGAGAGGATATAGGAGATGGGCCCTCTCAATTTGCCATCATCCCCCTCTGAGGTAGCAGTGGCTCTAGGTCCCTCCCTGATCGGCCTTCTACCCCAGGCTAAGAGGGGCTCCCATAACCTGTTGACAAAGTCAGATTACTGATCTTGTCACAGCGTATCAGATCTATCATGAGTAGATGCTCTGAGCATATGAAATATGTTTAAGAGGAAATATTGCTGTTTCAGCAACTATGCTGCATGATTGTTTTGGTGTTTAAAATAGTTCTAAGATGCTGCTTTCTGCTTGATTCCAAACGCTGTAGGATACTGCACAATTCAGAAAGGCCGAAAAAGGCAAGTTTCAACCTTAGTAAGTAGAGAAGATGTTAAAAAGGAGGGGTGATAGCTCAGAGGGTTGTAGCACTGCAGAACTGTTGTTTTTAATAGAGAATATTTTTGGACAAATCCTAATATGCAGACTTTGGTCAGGTAGTAGGGTGACCAGATGTCCCGGTTTTGCCAGCACTGTCCCAAAATTGGACCATCTGTCCTGTGAGTTTTACAACCAGTCCTTTTTGGGGGGCGGGGGAAGGAGTTTCACCATTAGCACAATCCCAGCTCAACTGCAGGGAGAGATTAAATCTTCACAATCAGCACCAATTCAACAAAACATTTTATAAAACAAATAAACATTACTAGCTGTACCGCAATGGTGGGAGCATACATGTCTACGCTCCCGAAATTCTATTTAAAATCTTGCCATGTTTTACTTTCTCCCTCACAGAATGTTGGAAAGTATGGGGAGCCCTTTCTTTTTGGAGAAAAGATTCAGAGCTAAATAAAATCACTAATGCGTGTTGAGAATCAGGATTAGACTTCCTAGGCAAAGTTAAGCAAACAAGCAACAAGCAGTCCAGAGTTTGGGATGGGAGGGAGGGAAGGTGCGACACTTCTTTACCTTGTCTCTGACAGTCCTTCATACAATTACAGAGGCATGTAACAGAAAGGAAGTCTGCAATGACCATGATAAATCAGGTGTTTCACTCAGCTGATAACTGAAATGGGAGAAGAAAAATAAGGGCAGCCATCTTGGGATGGGCTTTGAAACATGTCTGCCATACTGAAACTTCGGATATGGCAGCAGCCACCGCAAACCAGGCTAACTTGAGACAGAATTATTCACCTTGTCCGTCAACTACCCAGTTTGTCTTGAAACACCATTTGTTGTGTAGGCGCCTTACAAATATCCAATAAATAAAATACATGAAGCTGTGGGCGACAGCCCCAGGCCAACTCCAAACTGTAACTGTGAACTGGATTCAAACTGTCGCAACACCCCCACACCCCTATGCTGAAGGCTAAAGTGCTTAATAAAAAACATAACATTCATACTACTCCAGTCCAGCTACCAAACTGAACTTAGGAAACGCTGGAATTGTTCTGTTTAGACCACCGTAGCACTGTGAAAGCGAGACCTTCAAATACAGAGATTTCAAAGCTCTAAAGAATTTAAAACCAGACCGATAAACTTTAAGAAAATCGACCAGAAGACATATGCCCTGAAAGCACATCATTGGCCTCCAGTGGAAAACAGGATACATTTCAGAATCCTCAGCACATTATTGCCCATGTTACCTTGAAAGCCTGGTTCTACACTACACCCCCTACCCACACCCTACGTACACTACAGGGCCTTCAATACTGCGTGCCCACTGAACTTCAAAAGGGTCCGCTATGGTCAGAAGGTCTATCATGCCATAAGTGCCCCTCTTCCCCGGCACTCCATCAAAACCTTAGAGTGTCATCAAAGATCCTGGCTCAGATTAAATTCCTAATTAAAAAGGATCCTTAGTCGCATAAGCTTGTCAGCTGGGGTCATTCCCCACCCCCACCACCTCTGCCCCCAGGACTTCATAGCAAGACTAATGTTAGGACATTTTCCAGCATAAATTCCATTGAAAAGAAGCTCCTTAGATCTGGCCTTCTTACACTTTAATTGGAACACTTTGTTTCCTAGTTGCATGGAGGAATCTGACATTCCAGAATGCATGTATGCGGCATGCATGGACATGCATACATAGACACGTATAAAGAAACACACACACACACACACACACACAAACACAACTCAACAATTTTTTAGGAAAGTGAGTTAATGTATAAGGAAAATAAATTGTCCAATTCAGGGATAGGAGTCACTTTTCTGTTTTAGATTAAACACGAACATAGATCATCCTAGTCACAGAAGTCCTACATGTGGGATGCACCATGGACTTGCAGGTTACAGTGTGGGGCTTCCTGCTGCCCCTGCACCAAAGTCCTGAATCCTATCTGTTAAGATGTGTGCCCCTAGGCACAGTGCATTGAGAGGCACTGCATGACTAGTGGAGGTTAGGGAGGTAGAGAGTTTCTTCACTCTGACATTCGAAATCCTGAGCATTTGTAGGTCGCAGACCCTTGTGCCTTTCTCTGAAGAACCCAGGTAATTGGTGCTCCTCTGTTTTCTCAGACACCTGAACTGGAAGATCAGGGCACACAGAGGAGAGTAAGGGGGTAAGGTATGGAAGTACCTTTTCAGGAAAGCCTCATCTCATAGCTAAAAGATGCAAGCCAACCCAGCCAAGATCAGGAATCTGGGACAAGACTCAAACCAGTGGCCTTTAACCCCCTCCCCCCCTTACTCCTCAAGGCTGGTAACACAGGCCAGAGCAGACCCAGGGTACATGACGCAGACAGACCAACTTGACTCTCCTTCGCATCTGGGGTTTGCATGGAGAGAAAGGGTTGCTAGGCACTGGTCTTTTCTCATCTCAAATGTCCAACTGGCATCTCTGGATCAAAGCCTCCTGCCAGTGGGGAGATCAGAGAGGGACTCAATCTTAGCAAAAAGATGGTGCAACAAAGCACTGGTCAAAAGGCCTTTTTATGCAGATATTGCACAAACTCTTATTTCAGATTGAATAACCAACATTACATTCAAGTGTCAGGAACATCTATGGGGGCCTTCATGGCACCAAGCTATGCAAGCATATTTATGTACAAATTTGAAACTGACCATATTACAAAACCTGCTATCTGGGGGAATAACAATGGCTTTTGGGGCCGATATATCGATGATATCTTTGGCATATGGAAAGGTAGTGAGGAATAATTTAAATTACTTGAAGACTACCTTAACAACATAGATGACCAAATTCAATTTACTACAACCAAGGTCGTGACAACGCAGACTTTCTGGACATTACTGTCAAATACATAGACAACAAACTGACCACCACTCTATATTGGAAACCCAGTGATCGAAACAATCTACTTCACAGACTCAGTTTTCACCCACCCAGTACTATCAAGAGTCTACCTTACAGTCAATTCCTTCGAGTAAAGAAAATTGTACAAGATGAAACTGAATGTACCAGATTACTCAAAGACATGGTCAGCAGATTTAAACAGAGCGGATATCAGGATGCAGAAATAAACAATTCTCTACTCAAGATTGACAACATTAATAAAACAACAATGGGCCTCATTATGACTCGGGCAAAAGCTTTGCCAGTAAAAACGTCACGGCTGCCGCCTGAGTCATTTTTTTTCCGACACCTGGCAATGGGTACAGACCTAGGCATTACAGCCCCGGTGGTCCTGGTAATTCCTGATTGCCGGGCGCCAGAAAAAATTACTCCCCATTCCCATTCGAGTCCCATTGGGCTGAATGGGAATGGGGAGGACGGTAGCACCGGCACCATTCAGAATGGTGCCGGTGCTACCATCAAGGTCTGTGAGTGAGTGCCGTTCCGGCCACCAGGTCAGACCTGCCGGGCTGAAAGGCACCCACTCGCAGAACTCAGAGTATGCCGGTCCGGTAACAATGGTGCCGGTAGCTTACCGGCACCGTTGTTACCGGTCCAGCATACTTATAATGAGGCCCAATATTACAGTAGGAGAAAAGGGAAACACAACCGTCTCTTATATATGTAACCAAATAAACAACACAAAGCAATCAGATAAAAAAAAATAGTCAATAAGCATCGGCATTTTCTATCTGAAGACAGAACTTTGGGAAGACTATACACAACACCACCAGTATTTGCGTATACACGTAGCAGGAACATGAAAAACATGCTGGTAAGGTGCAACAGAAAGGAACTACCCAAAAAACAAGAAAATGTGGGACCTAGCCATGTCTGAACTGCACCAACTGTAGTATGGTCCAAAAAGTAAATGTGATATTTCACCCCAACACAGGTGAACAAATATTTCTAAAAAAATGCGCAACATGCGTCACTACGAATATCATCTACAGCATAAAATGCCCTTGTGGGAAATATTATGTGGGACAGTCCACCAGGAAAACGAAAGTTCTGTGGAACGAACGCCATTCTAACATCTGCACCGGAAATTAAAAATCTTCAGTAACACGCCACTTCATAGAAGCTAAACATCAAATTTCACAAATGAAATTCCAAATTCTGGAGATTATTGAAAAAAGAGACAGTGGTTGCAACATGGCCAAACCTCTGGATCAAAAAGAGACATAATGGATAGAAAAATGTAACTCCCTATATCCAGGAGGGAGGAATGCAACTTTGCATGTTTTTTTTATAAACTAACAACGTTCAACGGATACTTCCTACATGCCCAGGCAACTATAACATCCATACAATAGACAAATCAATTAGGATATTGTAACTAACTTACTGCTCATCAGCACTATAAGGAACAATTCAAAGAAGAAGGCTTTAAAAAAAAATCGGTATATAATATATCATCCTTACATGTCTAATGACTACTCATCACCATGGTTGAGAAAGATAATGTAAATCCTATTGTTGGCTGTATTTAGTAATAATGAATGTGGCGTATACTAACAGTAGAACCACTTTGACATTTCAATATTTGTGTAACTTTATTATACAAATTGCATGGATAGGACCATTGTGCATCAAAAACAGATGGACCATTATTCCTTAAAAATGTGATAATGCTCATAAGGTTATGTATATGTCAACAAACTAATAAGATCAGGTCAACAGTAGAGATTGTCTACAGTGTGCATTGAAAATACAACAATAAATGCCTCTCACGGGACGTTTACGAATATAGAACCAATCCAAAATGTCCCCCGGCACGTAATGATGTCATCAAATTGATGACATCTCGCTCTGACCGCTGGTGCTGTTTTCGGTATAAAGACAAGCAGGGACACACATGCAATCATATCATTGCGATCCTGGTGCCCCGCGGACGCTATGCCAAGACTTTTTGAAGGTAAGAGGAAATTCTTGTTATGTGTTATTACCAGAATATATTTTTTCTAAGAACTCCCCCTAATTGGAAGCATATTTGAATACAGGTCACCAGAACAGGAACCCAAAGGAATCCCACTGAAACGTGACAAAAAGGTATGACCTTTACAAGTTTGCTATGTAAACTAGTTTACCCAGTTTTAGGATGTAATGGTAAAATTGGTTAAACTTCATTGTATTACAGATACGTATGGTTGTTCCAGACCAGAACATTTACAAATATTGCAAACATAGCTATTGCGCATAAGAAAGGAAACAAAGTCTGGTCATTATGTCAACACAATTATTAAATATTAGATATCAGTTAAAAACAAACTATTATTTGAGAAATGTTCACAATTCTTTTTGTATATTATTCTTTCTAGAAATTGACCCGTAAAATGGTCCTTAGTACCGAAAATGCACTGGACATTGACTCTATAGGCCTTTTTTTTATGTGAAATCAATATTTTCAAATACATCACCAATACATCTTTTTTGAATAATAGAATTGCCCTTTTTTGGGAATGAAAAGAGAGAAAAATATATGAATATACATGAGAAAAGAATATGAACTTTGAGTGAGAATTCACACTGGTCCTTCCAGCCATTTGGGTGACCATACCCAAACAAAATCTTCCCTGCCTCCGCACTTTGGACCCTTCCAACTGAGGCATTCCTACCTTAACATGTCAATCATCAACAGCTTCCTAACTCAAGGCACCTTCCCCTTGAGCCCCAACACAAAACATCCTGCTTCTCAAGATTAAACACTGAACCCTGATTACCCCAGCAGCGACTCCCCATCACCCATCTTTCCTTCCTAGGAAAGACCCTTGAGGAAGCAGTTGCCATGCAACTGCTCCAACACATCAAACCCAACAACCTCCTTCAGTCCTACCAATCTGGCATCAGATCCAGATGCAGCACAGAAATGGCTACAAGCAAGGTGATGTGATCGACAACATCCTTCAAATCCTTGATAATGGCCACCCTTGCCTCCTGGTTCTTCTTTGATCTCTAAGCAGCATTCAACACAGTAGACCTCCAGACACTCACTGACAATCTACATCACCACACAGGGATCAGCAAGATCATCCTCAGTTGGTTCAAATCCTACCTTGCTAATTGCCACCAGTTTGTACAAATGGATTCCTCCAGATCACCACTTCTACCCATCAGCTGTGAAGTCCTGCAAGGATCCATCCTCTCCCCCATGATCTTCAATTATTACATGGAAGCGCTCAGAACGCTCGTGACACCACACAGCATCCACATCCACCAATACAAAGATAATATATATTTTATCTACGACATCCACAGGCTCAAGGCCTGCCACACATTGATCCTGTCCTGGATGGCCAGTGCTTACCTGAAGCTCAACCCCTCCAAGACTGAATTCCTACTACCGACCAACAACACAGAACATCCGGACATGCAGACCTGGCTTTCTGCTATGAACCTCGAGGGCTTCACACCTCAGCAGGCCATCTGTACCAAGTCCCTTGTGTTTGACATTGACAGAACCTCTCCATCAAAGAGCACAAACAAAGAAGACCGTTCGGTATCAACTTTCTCTCCTGCAGAAAATCAAGCCCTTCATACCAGAAAACAACTTCAGATCTGCTGTCCAAGTCTTGGTCCTCTACCACCTGGATGGCGGCAATGCCCTTTTGGAAGTCCTTTAGGCGGCTACCCTGGCACCCCTGAGATGTGTCTTGCATGCTGCAGCATGACTGAAAGGACTCTCCAAATTCAACCACATCAGCCATCCCTCATCGCATTGCGCTGGCTCCCACTGCAGGCACGCATCTTCTTCAAGGCTGCCACCCTGAGTTCCCCATACTACCTCACTGAGAAACTCAGCATCTCTGGAGACCTACGATCCACCAGAAGCAAGGATATGTGCCGACTTCAGCCCTGCCGGCGCAGGAAGGAAAGAACCAGAAGACAGGACTTCTCTGTCTATGCCTCAAGACTTTAGAACCTCCTCCCTATCAACAACAGACTTGCACCTTTGCTTCAACATTTCAGGAAGGAGTTCAAGCCCCTCCTTTTCAAGGAATGGCTTTCCCTAAAACCTGTCTCCACACATCCTCCTCTCCTGCCCTACCTGAAACTGGGTGAACTTCTCCCCAGTGTTTCCTCCGTAGTTGCTTGTAGAACTCTGGCTGCCAAGTCACCTGCCCTCCCCATTGCCAGTTGTTAGCTACCTTCTCCCTTGCATCTCTGCGTCCCTCACTGTGTCCTTCCCCCTATGGTTTGTAAAGCAATCCATTGCTTCCCGAAGGTAGGTCTGTGCTCAATAAATACCCATATCATAATAATAATAAGCAGTTTTAGATATGAACTCTGGGGCTGTACGTACTTACAATTAAAGTGACCTTGTTCCTACTCCAAAGCAGTAAAAATATAGAGGTATACACATGGAGTATTAGATCTATTACTTGAAGATATTGCACCCTTTTTAGAGCCAGAAGCTTGACTTTAACTAGTTGTTAATAAGGATATGATTAGACACCACACCCAGCCAAAGCAGTGACCGACATCGTAGCCATTTTATCTTAACATTCATATGGCAAAGTGATCCGAATTAGTGTATATGACCCATAGTTACAAACACTGTAATGTTAGGATGAGTTTCGTGAAATTAAAGGAACACCTAGCCCGGGGTGCATTATGTATGTTGTGATTAAAGTGCACAACCTTTTTAATCACAGACATATCTCATATCTGTCAAATATAAATATCTGTGATCAATCTTTTGATCCCAAAAAGCTCTTTGATTTCAAGCAAAGTATCCAGGAACCCTTACAAGTTCAGTTAGTCCATTTTGCCTTTTCTCATAGGGGTATTTCATAAGAGTACAATAGGAGTGTATGTCACAACTTGTTATTAAAGAGGCCGATGCCAACCCCTTCCTTCCTACTGAACCCTAGAGTTTTCAACCAGTCAAATACAAGCTGGCTAGAATGTGACACACAGAAGTCCTACTGTCCCAGAGAAGGGGGAGAAAAAACAAGGGCTGGTCAGGAGCATACTCTTCAAAGGATCCCTAGTGAAGGCAAAAGGACATACATTTGATGTCAGCAGAGAATATGCAAGGCCTCTAGTGTAGGCAAAGGATCTTGAGTACTGACGCTTCACACAGAAGAGAGCTGTGGAATAAAGAGTGGAAAGCAAAAGGTGCAGAAAAGGCCAGCATGGGAAATAGCTGGTGTTGTGACTAGTGTGGGAATGGTGCCGGCTTCTAGGAGGTCACTGGTACTGTGTGGGCAGGGGCACCAGAAGAGCAACAGCCAGTGAGCAGATCAGGGAGACAACATGGAAGTGCAACGCTGGGCGAAGTGTGCTCCAGAGAGGAAGGGGAAGGTAGGGAGCAAGGGGAAGACGGAGCAAAAGATCCAACCCAGAACGCGGGCTGAAGAGGTGGAGGAATACCTGTAGAATTCCAGCAAAGATTCAAATAATATGAAAGAGACTGAAACGAAACCAAGAATTGTCCAATGAAGAACGTTGACCAGCAATTTCTTCATGCTAACCCCTGGTCTTTTTAGTCCCATACAGTACCACTGTAGGGTAATCATTTGTTTATGTTGTCCAATCAGGGGGCCATCTTGGAATAGCATTTAGCAGAAAACATGTTATTCTACAAACTAGACTAACAGGATCTCTAACCCTTTGGTTTGCCATCTGTTTATTCGCCCAACTTCCACCTGGCCCAGAACCCTCACATGTTTGCAGCCCTTTCCTCATCCTGTTCCTGCCCTACTTATTTCGATTCCCCTTAATCCTAACAGTGCGCCACATTGGCCCATTTTGGACTGATAAAGTTCTATCAGAAAATAATGTATATGTTTATTGTAGGTTTTGATAATATGCTTTGCTTTGTAAGGCAAATGTAACTTATCATTATCACAAATTAAATAATTTTTAGATTCTTTTCCTGAAATCACACACCATTTTGTTTCTTAAAATGTCCTTCCTTCTTGGCAAGGGTGACACTCAGATTAAAACCAATGATAGATTTCTTCTATGAGCATCAAAGCAGTGTTTGAATTTTCATGCTTGCCACTGATAATGCTGCTGAACCAGCACATTTGTTACAGTACAAGCACTATTAACTGACAAAAATAGAAATGAACATATATAGTTGTAAACTGGAGAGCCTAGTCCTCTGTCAGAACCCCAGCACGTAAACAGAGCCTATCAACAGCCCCCTCAACCCTCACCCCGTACAGACAATGGTCATCAGTTTGATAGCAACATTCCTGTAGGGCACACACAATGACAAAGTAAGCCACCAAATACCAGGCTGATCCTTTCTCCAGGGGTACCGCTACTGATCCAATTTTACTTTCTAACCATAAAAAATTACAGAACCCCACCTCCTTCAAGATATCTGTGTTTTTTCTCTGGTTGCGCCGCTGTCAGCATTGGCTCTGGTGGGTGTAGCAAAGACACACTTTGCAAAGCGACTCTCGCCACAGCGAGAGGCAGAGACATGCAGTGAAACAGAGAGACAGAGAGAGAAAGATATTGCAGAAAGAGGGAGCAAAAACCACATCAGCATATGAAATGCTCTGTACTGCTAGTAGTGTACTATTTTAGCTTCCACCAAGCATCCGTAGAACTACTTTTCACTAGTAGTTTGCTCTTTAGTAACTGTAGCAGAGGGGTACTTTTGTATCGTCTCCTCACATCAGCCTCTGCTGCTGACCAAAGGCAGCATGCATTGCAGGTTTGGCAAAATGTTGTGGCACTGTGTACACAGTCCAAACACATGCTAAAATATGCAGGGCGTTCAATAGCAAAACATTTCAGAAATGGAAAAGATAAGAGTGAAACTCCTACATGAGAACCGTTACTTCTTCATAGCTGACAAGTAAACCAATGTATGAACAGCGCCTTCAGCCAGTGCTGGGCCTTGTAGTGAATAGCACTTTGCATGCTGGGACTTGTGGGCTAAAACCGGTAACAGGAAACGCAAAAGCCAGTCTCAGAATACCAAGTGCTGCTGGCTGAAAAACCGTGAAAGGCTCAAGGAGCGACACACGGCACGAGGCCTGATAGCTGTGCCTTCTATAAATCATGATAAATTGATGGCATGCCTGAGAACCCCAGGACTCATGTCCTCAGTTACTGCTCTGCTGGCATTGTTTCATGCATATGCACACTCGGTCTGTGGCGACTGTGTGTTTATCGTATGCTGCTGTTATTATTTTGTGCGGTTCAGCTATATGAAAAATCTTCACAAGTACAAGTAAACCTACTCAGCAGGATATTGCGCTGCAGGGATCTGCTGCTACACTACCACACCTTGTTTATTATTAATGCTTTCTGTGGTGAACCAGAAGAAGGAGAAGGATGACATTTCCAGAGGGCTTAATAAACTAAAAACAAAATGCCCATCTATCCCTGCTGCTAATCGGGGCTTTCCCTACCTACAAAACTAAGCTAAGGGTGCTCGTCTGTTGTCAAAATCAAAAGTAGTCCTCAGTCCAAACCTAATCACTATCTGGCCTTACCACTGTGGAACTAAACATATATATATATGTATAAGCCAAAGCAACAGCCTCTCAGCTTAGGCTGTGTCTGGCCAATTGTTTCCAGTTCAAACAAATATATATCAGAAAAGAAGTGTTCTCAGCTCTCCTGTAAGCCTCGTCAGATGGACTTGTATGTCTCTATATAAATCAATGTCTCTAGTTCGTTATGTCATGGAAAAACTACCACTGACTATTCCGGTGAATTGGTGAACAATGTATTAGTAAAAACCAAGTAGCAGTATAAAACAAACCAACAAAAGTAAGAGACTTCGACGCAAGTGAGAACCCCCCTCCCTCCAAGCACTGTTCTCTTATACCCAATGGAAGGGGAGGTCCAGACAGGAAAATAAATTATACTGAAACAATGTTACATAGAGGAAACAAAGCCCCTCTATCCAAGTCTTTGATACCAGCCGCGTTCTTACATCTAAGGTGGTGTTATTAGGAAGCTCAGCATATAGCAATACATTTAGTCAGGCTGAATATACTCCTCAAAGGTCACACGAGGTCTGAGGCAGGCGGGCATGCTTATAGTATGATGACTTCCATCTACTAAAGATGCTTTTCCTAGGAAAGCAGGAGCCTAAAACGTGCTTATATCTGCCAAAAGGGAAAAATGTTAGTAGCGAGCATTGTGGAGGCGAGCATAGCTACACACTAGGCGAATAGCCTTTATTGCAAAGACATGCGCAGTAAACCCTGATACCTTCTATGCCTTTGGGTGTGCTCCAGCGGGATGGCGTCCTAGCAGGGATGTTGTTGTTCGCCCCTTCTCCACGGCATCGCCAGCATTTAAGCATCAGCTACTCTTCTGCCCAATTTGTCAGTCTTCGCGGTCCTCACTCTCCTCCAGTCTGTCCTGGCCTCTGTGTAGTTTCCCGAGTCCAGACCCATCACAGTTGCAGCGTGGTCATGCCACCAGTTAAGACAGTCCTTTCATCCCTGTCTATTGCTTCGCTACTTCTGCCCTCTTCAGCAGTGTCTGTGGTCCTTGTGGTCCAGGTCTCTGTGGCCCTTGTGCTCCAGTGGGAGGGATTATTCCTCCATTCTATCCTGTCCTCAGTGTAGTTTCCTGGGTCCCAGACCTACCACAGCTGCAGCGTGGTAATGCCACTAGGTAAGATGGTCTTTTTGTCCCCGACCCTTACTTGGCTGTATCACCTTTCTCTGCGCCAGCCTTTCCGGCGTCTCTGCCTTCTCTATGCGTCTGTTTGCGCTATCACTGGCTCCGTGGGGTAGTGGGGTTACGCCCCTCCAGGAAGTTTGTACAGTATAGGATTTCCTCTGCATAGGATTCTTCATCCTCCTTTCAAGGTTCCTCATCCCTTTATTCTCACCACTGTACCTGAGTCCAAAGGAATGCCAGTATTACCTTGAGTCAATGTCAGTATTCGTTGGATGCAGAACAGAAGTAACATCAGTCTCTTCTATACCCATAAAAGCGGGCAGAGTATTCTTCATACAGAGTTCCTTCTAGGAATGGAAGTCCTGGTCTCCTAGAGGGGTGTTCCCTGACCCCTAGAGAGTGCTTAGCTGGTTCACCTCCCTAGTTTCAAAGGGGGTGATTGCTCCCTGGGAAGAAGAGACAAAACGTCCAGATTCGTCACATTTCATGGAACAAAATGGCAAAACCCTGGACTGCTGGTGTAATAATAATTTCACATTTTTATATGGTGCTTCATGGTGTCTTCCTCAAGCTTGTAAGGGCTTTAACCATAGATATTACCCATAGCAATGGCTTAGATACTCTTTCACTGCTAGATAACCCACGGACTTCAGACCCCTAGCAAGGAACAGCATTTAACGGCTTCTCAGTGGTACTTTTGCAATAGGTTGCTGGAATCAGTTCCCTATCAGCACTTCAGCAGCAGCAGATGTATACTTCTTTAGCATCTGGCACGAGGGATGGAGCCAATCAGCTTGCTTGGATCGCAAACTGAATCCAGCTATAATGGCCCATGTCTGCTGGCTTGCATGTATTATTCTCACACAGAATTCCCTTCAAATTCATGAACCTCTCCAAAAGGACGGAGGCCCTCATTACGAGTATGGTGGAGTGGTAACGTGGCCGTACTTCCCCTTTCAATGCTCTGCCATATTCCGAGTTTGGCCTTGGAGTGGAGGATTTTCCTCCACCACCATGCTAGAGGTAAATCCTCCAACATTCTGCTTAGAAATTCATCAAAATCAGCGGAATTACTGCCAGCAGTAATTGCGCAGAAATCTCCATGGGTTCCAGGGGAGAAATGGGGTCTAACTCCACCTACTAACACTTGTAATCCAGCGGTAAATCCGCCAGACCAAGTGGCAGTAACGGTAATTCTGTTTGGTGATATTCTGGCAGATTTACCGCTAAACTCGTAATGACGGCCACAGACTTATTTGATCATCCAGGCAAACTCCAGCTGCACCACCACCCGCCCCCACAGTCCTCACGCAACATCCAAAAGGGACTAATCCATTTGCTACCTTCCTAATGTGGCTAGTTGCCATTTTGTCTGTAGTGTTTCTGTTTTTGGGGGTCGGGGGGGGGAACGACTGGCATTATCAGACCCACTTGTGAACAAAAATAACGTCATCCTTATCACGACAGGTGTTAAGCCACTGTGCTTTTAACATTAATGCTAACTCTGGCCAGAGGATGATGATGACCTGGGCAGTAATGACCCTAAGGCATCATTCAAGCCCCCTTCTGATCTCAGGGTAATCAGCTTGGGACAGTGGGCCATTACTGGCTTGGTCATCCCCTCCCCTGGCACCAAGCAAATTGCTTAATAAAATCCCCACCTTCATTAGCACCTTGGTTTCCAGACGACTCATGTCATTGGGGATACGATATCCCAGTCCTGGTCTTTGCTTTTGCTTCAGCTTTAAATGTAGTCCACTGTATTCAAATGAACTGGAGTCATCAGGTAATTGAAGCCTAAACAGTCACACGGGATTTGGGATTATTTTCCAGGTCCAGTGCATTGGAAAAAGTGGTAGTACACTTTTACAACCACTTTTCCTGATCTGCGGGATTTTCATTCATTCGGAAGACGGATTTGGAGAGCAGAACCGACTTAACACACCCTCATGCTTTTTCCAGTCTGTCTGCCAAATCCGAGGGAACCTTTTGCCCACAGGTGGTCCCCACCATGCAATGTAGGTGGCATTAAAATGCCCAGAGGAACCTTTTGCTGAGAGGGAACCTTTTGCCCAGAGGTGGTCCCCACCATGCCATGTAAGTCTCAAAAGAAAATGACCCCAGAAACGTGGACCTGGGTGCAGATGCAGTGTCTGTGGGGAACAGTCCTACAAGGTGCCCAAGCATCGTCTTTTCATATGCAGACTGTTTGCCTCGTATCCTGAACCCACCTGACATGCAGCCTCGGCGCAACATACGTCCTTAAGGATCTAAATGTTTCTCCCATGCAAAGTAGCAGAATACAATCCTGGGCGTGTCCATATTCTTACGAGGAAAGAGAAAAGAGGCCTCTGATCTGATCATCAAAGGTACGAAGCTCCAAGTGCACAGCGCTGACAGATTAAACACATCAATGTGAAAATGGGCCAGCAGGACCCGGCTAAGTTAAAAGTCACAATGGCACTGTCAAAGATGTTTTTGGATAGAGCACGCTTGTCATTGGTATCCCTTTGCCGCAATCTAGCCATGTGCGGAAGTGCCGGTGCTGCATGGGTCAGGCATCTGCCGGACCGCAGTCTGGAGAATATTGTGAAAGCCGAGGGCCTGTGGGCCTAATAACTAGCAAGGGTAAAGTGAGGTTGGAAGGGTGCTCTGAACTGCTGCTGCAAGCTTGCCACTGTGGCTAGATTGGACGGCGGTAGGCTGTGAGGTGAGTGGTGCACGTGGCGACTGATGCAGTGCAGGTCAGGGCACCTCTCTTCTTGTTCTCCATGACTTGTCCGCCGCCTTTGACACGGTGGACCGTACTATTCTTCTCTAGCTTCACTGCGCCAAATCGTCTTTCATGATTCTGTTCTTGAATGATTCCACTCTGATCTTTCCGATCGCTCCTACTCTATCTGTTTGGCTGGTCATGCACCTTTTATTTATCCTCTTTCTGAGGGTGTTCCCCAAAGATCTGTCCTGGGCCCTTTTCTTTTTTTCTCTTTGCACTGCTCCCCTTGCGACTTTCATCTCTTCCTTTGGTTTTTCTTATCTCTTATTTGCAGATGACTCTCAAATCTTTTTCCCCTTGTATTCACTCTCAGAATCTATGCACTCTTCCCTCACCTCGTGTTTGCTCTCAGTACAGACCTGGATGTCAAACCACTATCTACACCGCAATCCCTCCAAAACCAAGGTTCTTTTCTTTCCTGCTTGCACTATTCCCCCACCTCTTCCTCATCCTTCCCTCCTTCCATTATTGCCATCTCCTCTCCAGCTCATAATCTGGAAGTTGTTTTTGATTCTTCTCTTTCTTTCTCCACTCACATTTTGACTATCTCCCAATCCTGTAGCTTTCCTCTTTTTAATATTCGCAAGTCTCGTCGATTTCTCACCTTCGAGTCTGCTCAGCTCCTAGTTTTGTCCCGCCTTTTTTATTGCTCTTCTCTCCTTGGTCTCACCGCTTATCGACTCGACCCTCATCATTGCATCGACCAATCTTCTGTTTGTGCTCTATGTAGCCCTGCCCCTCGCTATTCCATCTCTGCTACTTTACTTTCTCTGCAATGGTTCTCTTTTGAACCCTGTCTGCATTTTAATCTTCTTTGTCATGTTTTCAAGTGTATTTAAGGTCGAGCTCCTCCCTAAATGGTTTCTTTGGTCTCTTTATTCTCCACCTCGTGCCCTCGGTTCCCAGTCCCTTTTTCTTTTGTCCAACTCTCGCACACCTTGTGCCTCTTTTCGTTTTTTGCTCCTTTTCATTTCTAGCTCCTAAGCACTGGAATCTTCTCCTACTGTCTTTACGCTCCATTTCCTCTTTTCCTCTTTTTTCAAATCTCGTTTGAAATTCTATCTTCTATGTAATTAACTCGTACTCCTTTTCATGTTAATGTTAAAGGTATTTGTACCACACACCATCACCAACGGAATTGATCCCAAGGCGCTCAGGTGGATCTGCAAACAAGAAGGCGGGGGGGGGGGGGTTGGAGGGGTGGGGTTAATCGAGTGAAGAGGAGTAGGAAATGAGAAAAGTGATGTCCTGTTGTCAGCTTCCGTTCGGTTTTCACCGTCCGCTGAACTTGGGTGTGAATATCGGATCAATGGGAGTTCTCATGTGCAGTTATGTGTTGTTTGTTGTTATGAATTTATTGTACCACTATGACTACTCTGTATAGCGTTTAGATGTTAAGCGCTATAAAAGCACAATACTATACAACTACTTCTTGAACATGTATTCTGAGATGGGAGCAGGCTCTCTGGAGAAGGGGTATCGTTGTTGTGTTAACTTAACATTTCAACACCTCTATTGGTACGTGGAAGTACAGCCTAACTGAACACGCTTGTAAACATTGCAAGCACCTGTTCTTGGTATGTCATTGAAGCCTACAAAACTTTACATAAACATAGCACCTGATTGCAAGTTTGGTGGTAGTGATAATATATTCAGTTTTTTGAGTACGAGATTCTATACCACTTGGAACACACTCCCTCACTACATCTTCTTTTCTGTGGTGGAACTGACTGCCACACAAAACCATTACTGTATGTGTTAATTACAACACGTGGTAATAAAAAATCCCCAGGGAGTCCTGCGGGAATCCAAAATCGGCAATAACTTTAGGAGACACATAACTTGGAATCATGTGGATCCGTAAAGTTACTGCAAGACTAGTTTAGTTTCGCTGAGTTTATTTTATTTTTAAAGAGGGCCAAAAACGTGAACCGAAGACATACGGGTGCTATCAATACAAACATAGCAAAACAATGGACAAAATCCAGGAAAACAAAGAACATAAATACAGAATAAACAGTTATTGTGAAAAATCCCACACTCTAAGAAACAAACTTTGGGGAACCAGCAACATAACAAAAAACGAAAAAAAATATCAAACTAGACACAAAAACCGGGGCTTCAATTAACAAACAACAAGAAAAAGCTCCCACCAAAAACCCAATACAAACAGAGGTAACATTAAAAAACGAACTCTGATCAATTAAGAACAATTTTTAAATTAGAGGCAGATGACTTGACATAGTTCAAGTTTTTGCACCGCCTCAAGAAGCAGGGGAGATTACTCTGACCACATCCAATTATGATACAATCTGTATTACTGCCTGTACACCTGTCCTTAACTTGAACTCTACAAAGGAGTCTAAGGCCCACTCTACTGTGCAACCCAAAAAAATCCGTTTTTCTGAGTGCCTCTCTAGTCTCAGAGTCAGACCTCTCTGGTCTGTCGACATTCGTAACAATAAAGTTTCTGCAGTCACTAATAAGGTTTCTTTTGTTGGGGTTAGAAATCTCTGACAATTAATGGGACTGTCCCTTTCACAAGGAAAGTCGGCCGATCTATCCATCGAATCCTCACAATTTCTAGATGATCGAAGGGATAAAATACCCACAGACGGTGAGTCTACAGGTGCCACCGCCAAGATGGCAGTAGAGGCTGGGCAGATCAGCGTTGGTTGAGGTTTTCTACTTTTATAGCCAACAGTAGCAGAACTGTCGACTTCAATCGGGCCAATTTGCCACGCTGAATGCAGAGATTTTGAGGTGTTTTGTGTCCCCACGCCGGGATGGCCAGACGCTAATCTCCTGGACGAAAATGACAATGTAGGATTAGAAATGGACGAGGTATAGAAAGGAGGATACGAAGAATGGAAGGGAGCTTGTACTGAGGGAGAGATGAAAATAATGACATTTTAAATGTACTGTCTGGATGCAAGAGGGGCTTGAGATGTGCTTGGGCTATCCCACGTGTAGTAACGACATGATTGTCCGCGTCATCGCTAGATCGCGCCTTCTAAAGCTCTCGAGCAGTTGGATGCCAAGGCAAAGGACAACCAAGTGCAATGTATGTGCGGCTTATGCATACGAAATGTTCAGGGAAAAAAGATAAAAGGAGTAGAGGGTAGAGGTGGGACAAGAAGATAAAGGAAGCCGAGGGTCCAGGGTTTAATCGAGTATTGTATAAATATTTGAAAGATAAGGGTAATATAGAGAGCATGAGGTTAAGAGAGGTCTTTCATAAGGTAAAAGAAATAAACGTATAATAAGATATCACAAAAACATACAATGAATCACGTCTGCAGGCAAGATAAACGTAATGTTATGTTAAGTGGCATCTACACTGCGCCCATCACCACCACAGCGTCCTATGACACCAACCGCGTACAAGAAGAGGCATGTTGTGACCCTGCCAGGGTGTCTCCATACCTTAGTTTATGGATAGTAAAGAAGAGAGTGGGGGGGTAGATAAAGGTGGAGTAAACAAAAGACAGAAACGTTCAGTGGAGAGATGGTATGAGAATATTTTTTAATAATGGGGATGTGTGTTTCTTAACTTTGATTAAAGGTCAGCGTGAGCTAAAGCTTCATGAGCATTTAGCTTGTTTGATGAGATGGCAATATCTAGACCAGACGATGCACGGCACTAGAGTTATGTGGTGTGTGGTTGCAGGATTGGCTTCAGATGTGTTCAAGAGGGCCCTTGTAGTGGTCTCGGGAGGATAGCTCAGGGGCAACACACTCACCTTGAAAGCAAGACGACGTGGAGCAGCACAAGTTCGATCCTCGGGTCCACGCTTAGAAACCTCTGGGTATTAAGCATGTTATAAATAATCAATTATAATTATAGTGTGGAGGCTTTCATCAGCTTTTTGGGGAAGTAACAATCCCTGTGTTCAGGGAGGGATGGGTTTGCCAAGCCAGCTGAGTACTCGAAATCGTGTCAGTGCCAAGCATTGGATGATTTTATAAATGTGGGTGGGGAAACATGGGTAAAAGGTAGAGTAGGGGAAGAGGAGAATTATGGATACAAGTTAAGTGAAATTAGATTCTATAATCAAAGAGCGGACTAATTAATTGTGAGTTTAAGACGTAGGGAATCTAAAAATATCAGTAATGTTCCCATAGACTAGGCTTGCAATAAGGTAGGAGAGTATGCCCGGAGGCGAGTGTAAGGGGATTGCTCTAGTTGTACATCCTGCTCTTCAGGTAAGTCAGTGACTGTACATAAAATGTGTTAGCCATGTACAGTTCCACCTGGGCTCCAAGTATCTGGCACTTGTTTTCTAATTGCAAGTGGCATGTGAATGAATGTAGCGGCAGGCAGCCAAATCCACCTGAAACCTGCAGGTGAGGCACAATTATCTGCAGCGAGTGCAATTATCCAAACGACTCATTTGTTCATTTCAGGCCTATGACCGGAAGATTACACAGCTTTCTGCAACATGCGTAGTAATTAACCTGTTTTCTTTCAAAGAGGATCGCAATTAACTATGTAGAAATCGTTTGAAGATAACACAGACAGTTCCTATTCAGAATGAAAGTTCAAGCTCTTGAAAGAAAACGAGTTATTCTCTTCTCAGCCTTTTCAAAGAGCTGACACTCGAGCGAGAGGCAAAGGTGACGTTTTATTATTTCTGCACTTCCCATCACTCTAATGGCAATAGAGTGCGCCTTAACGCCTACTCTGCACACGCAGACAGGTACCGTACAATGCAAGTCAATCTGTGCAACGCCAAGCGTGTACTGCAAAGGCAGAAGGACTTTTCCAAAGGGTAGCAGGCGCCCCTCTCCAGAAAGAACATGACATGGCATGATAACCTGTTCTGTGGTTTTTTCCCACTTTGAGAGTTCACAGCCAAAGGCAGAAGGACCTACCATAAGCAAATCCTTGCCCAATTAGAATAGAAAAATGTGATATTATTACAAATACAATACATTACTTAAAAAGAACCCAAACTCCCCAAAACCAAACCAAACCACCTGTTACAGCTGAATATCTGGCCTTGGGGGTGTGAGGCGGATGTGATTTTGGGGAGCACAAGAGAGGCTCTTTGTTGTTGCATCTCCCCCACCACCTCCTCTACAAAGCTGTGTATGCTCGAATTCCCAGCACCCCGCCCCTGGATAGAATACGAGCTGCATACAGCCTGCCTGAGGTGGGCTCCTATGCGAATTATAATAGGTGCAGAGTAGGTGGGGTGGGGTGGACCCTGCTCACGGTGAAGAGCCTGTGAAACCAGCCCTACTGGGACAAGTCCACACAGACCAATAAGAATCCAAACCCACGACTAAGCACCCAACCCGAGAAGATGGAGTAATGAGGCTCAAGCCGCGGTATACAAAAATCCCAGCTGATGGATACAATCTATCAGCAAGACGAAGAAAGACAGCCGGGTGGACACTATGGCTTTAACACCCTCCTTTTAGCCTCTGCAGAGCCGGACACAAGGAACGCCATGTCTGAGCAATTACGAAAAAATGCATTTCAAACAACCAGGGAACAATACCGCAAACTCATAATTACGTCCACGGTGCATTCCCACTGTTGCATTTAAATTGATTCTATGCAGAACTATGGGCCTCATTACACGGACGGCGGTAAGGGTTAACGGTCACCGTTAATGGCAACGGTGACCGTTAACCCTTACCGCCGTACTACGAGGTCCCTTAGCGGGATGGTGCTTTAACGCCTGCTTTTTGCAGGCGTTAAAAACCAACCCGCTAAGGGACCTCGGAGCTAATTACGGCACCGCAAAATTGCGGTGCCGTAATTAGCGCCTTCCCCATTCCCATATAGCCCTATGGGGCAGAAATGGGAATGGGGAAGGGCAATGGCGGAAGGGGGATTTACCGCCCCACCGACCTTGGAATGGGGCGGTAAATCCCCTTACCGCCAAGGCGGTGCCGGTAATTTACCGGCATGGTCCAGTGTGCTAATAGCACCCTGGATCACCACCTTCCGTGTAATGAGGCCCTATGTCTTTTGTGCTCCAGGCCTCTTTAAAATGATTTCTAACAGTTTTGAAATGACTTCTGACACTGGGCCTGATTATGAGTATGGCGGTGTGGTAAAAAAAAGTGTCAGTAATGGAATTAGCGCCACTTGCACCAGATCACCATATTACGAATTTGCAGGTAAAGTTGAGAAAAATCCTCTCCCACTTAGTTGGAGGTATATCCCCCATTTTATTGAAAAAAAAATAGAGCATTTACCATGGGCAGGATTACCACCTGCAAGAATTCCTTCAAATCCCAAAAGGCTTCCCCCTGGGCTCCCTGAATGGGGATTAACACCGCCAACCCACCTCTTGTAAACTGGGGGATTTACCGCGATTTCCAGTGCCAGTAAGAGTACTTGAGTCTGAAACTCATAGTTTGGCCCAGTACTGTCTGTTCTTTTCCAATGCTAAACTGCTTACAGGGTCAATGACAAAATGCATGATCCAAGCTTGTTTTGATGAATATATATCTATAAAGATTTCTTTTACATTTTCAGGTTGATTTCTGATGGGCTGTGTTGCTTTAAGTTGCAGCTTTATTGAACACTACTAGCTTAGTCCTTGAAAGACAATATAAAGCATGTCATGTATATTCTAAAGCTAAAGAAGGTAAGGGGCATGATGTAATCTACTGCTTAAATTATACATTCTGCAACCAGGAAATCAGGGCTCAGATCTGAGCTTCCACACAAGACCACTTTGTGTGATCCTGGGTGAATTACTAATTACTTTCCCTCACAATGTGTGATCCTGGGTGAATTACTTTTCCTCACATGGTGTGATCCTGGGTGAATTATGTTTCCTTACAATGGGCCTCATTACGAGGAGGGAGGTAACCCGCCAGTGCTACGGTGGGTTGCCGCCGTCCTCGTAACACCAAATCTGCTGCCTGATATCCCGGTGCTAACGGGACATTACAAGTCCCGGCGGTCCCAGATATCAGGCGGCAAATTTGGGAAGTCCCCATACCCGACTCCATGGGAATGGGTTCACGGAAGCACCGGCACCGTTGTTAACGGTACCTGTGCTTCCGTGAAAACTCTGCCGTCTGGGGCCGTTGTGCCGGCAGGTCAGACTTGCCGGGCGTAACGGCCCACGCCCACAGAATCAGAGTGTGGCAGTCTGGAAAGTGTGCCGGTACATTGCTGCCGGCACCATAATGAGACCCAATGTCCTTTTTTCCTTAACTGACAAAATTAGAATCACCTACAGTTCAGTGTGTGCAATAGAAAAAGTCTCACTCACACATGGCTTAATAGATAATGGTGTTGTGCCATACATTCCTCCAAGAAGCCACCTATGCTTGCCGCTGCACTTTCAAATGAGCGATAGAAACCATGAAGAGAATATTGACCATTACTGTGTGCACTCTATAAATGTTTTCCGGTCACTCATGGGAATGTCACGTGTGAGCACACAAGAATCAAATCTCCAGATTCATCCTATAGAGCTGGCCAGGGCTTGCTGAATTAATCATTTAGAATTGTACAGGGTACCCCAGATGCAACCATGGGAATGGAAGTGATGGCTGCAGGCGAGGGCGCCAGACCGGGAACCATTACTGCAGTTATTACATGCAGAACTGTGGCCAATACTCCAGGCAGGGCCTCAAGAACTGAGCAAATTACTCCATGGGCGGTCCATTGGTCTGGATACAACGCCCCAGGTGCGAAAACTATGCGTCAAATGGGGTCGCCCGAAATGAGTCTCATATTGTAAATGATGGTTCCTCAAATGAGAACAATGATCTAGGCCTACGTGAGGTCTCCAGAAACGGACACAATACTCCTGACCACTGGTGTGCATAGAAGCAAAAACACCCTTTTCTGCTGGCTTTAGACTCCAGCAATGCCCCTCCTTTCCCCACTGCCTTATCATGGTGTTTACCTATTCTTTGTGGCTGCAATGGTAACATAACGTGTATTTGTAGAGCACACGTTCACTCCCAGTGGAGCATCTTAGCACTACTGACAGATAACAGATGCTTATTGTTACCCCACTTAATGGTATTCATTTTATCGACCTTTGAAGGATGAAGGGCTGAGCGGACCTGCTGGGATTCCAACCTATGACCATGAGATCAAACACATGACCCGCTAGTGGATGTATTAATCTACTGAGCCACAGACCTGACTTGGTAACCCCAATACACTCACCTATGGGACGAATCCCAGGATGTCGCCCCTGCTTCCCTATGAGGCCAGGGATGTGAGGCATACCCAATAGTCCCCCTGGGGTTGGTACTCAGCAGGTGGATTTAATGGATAGGGACTCCCCCCTGTGGAACTAGGGACGGTTGTTCCGGATAAATGCAGTACACTGAAAATACATCTACTTCTCCCTCACTCACATACTCTACACAAAGCTCTATAGTCCCCATATTTCCATATACTCCTGTAGGGTAGAAGACTTAGCCACCACAGACAGTTCTGGGACGAGGAAGAGTAGGGACTACCTATGTGAAGCATGTATAAAACCTGGGACGAAAAAGATCACAAAAAACCCACTTGAAAGTAAAACCACTAATACTGAGACGAGGAGGAGGAGGCGCAGAGCAATGCGGAGTACTCTGCAGAACCAACTTTATCGGTCCAGGCAATGGGAGACCAACCAACAAGTACAGAGAATAAAAAGGGAAGAAGGACTTGGTAAGGAGTCAGTCCCTCCCCAGAGGAACTGCAAGTTAGAAGCCCGTACTGCTTGCAGTAGGGGTGAGAACACTGGCAAGGACGTAAGAGTGGCTACCGAGACATCCCTAGTCAGTCCACAGTCTGCAGACTGATGAGAAAATTGGAGGAGTAGTCGCGAGGTGAGAGCAAGTCACCTGGTCGCCTGGGCATGGAGAAAACCTCCAGGTGCCCAGCCTCCTTGGCTGCAGAGCTGCCGCAATGTGTGCAGACTCTGCGAGGGAAAGTGACCGCAGGGACGTGAACAAAACAGCAGAGGCGCCCCATGCTCATACCTGAGACCCAAAGAGAAGTCGGAAGGTACGAGGGACATTGGGGAAGGCACAAGAAGCCAGAGAAATAGAGTCTGGGACCTGTATAAAAACCGCAGAGGCCCGAGAAGCCCGCAAAGAAGGGTCTGGAACCCACTACTCGGACAGGAGGATGCCAGTAACATTGTCCATCGTCACAGTGTCTGGCAGGTTAATAAACCAGACCTGTTACACTAAGAAAGTCAAGGAAAGAGCCAAACCCCCTTGCTTTGTGAATTGTGAAAACCTAAGAAGGCTAAGCAAAGAGCCATGCCGGCTGACATTGTGAATTGTGAAAGCCTGGGAAAGGTTAGCGGGAGAGGCATAAGCCCTGGCATTGTGATTTGTGCAAGACAAAGAGAAACCAGGGGAAGGGTTTCAATCCCCTTGGGGTGTGTGAACACTGTGATAGAAACCCAAAAGAAGGGAGGCATTCTATTGATGACCAGGACTCGAGTTGGAACTTTTGCTTTATTTGAGAATAGAGACGTTTTATGTGCTAATCTGGAACTTTGTGTGCTACACTTGAAAATAACTATAAGCTGGGGAAAGGAGTCTCTCCCTCAAGAAATAGTCGTGAGAGACTAATGGCATTGTATTCCGCTACTCAGAAGACGGAACCAACACTCTGTGTGAAGAAGACTGACCAGAACTTTTGTTGTTTAATTAGTAGTGTAAGGGATGGAAATAGGTCTGACATAGGACAATGGACTCTTGATTTCGTATTTCCTGAAACAGCCTTAGTTTAAGTTGAGGCAGGGAAATCCCTCTTAGGAATAAGGCAAGATAAGGATTTTCTTTGCTTTCGTTGAAAATAAAAGTCTATAGCCAAGACTATGGGCCTCATTACGAGATTCGCTGTAAAAACGAATCCTTACTGTCATGGAGGCAATACCGTGTCTGAGTAGCTCTGATGCCGCTAACAGCAGGCAATTACGAGAATGCGTGCATGCGCGTACTGGCATACCGGTAACGTCCGTACCGGCATGCCGCTAATGACCCCTAACACCCCGCTAGTGGCATCATGTAATGCGCTGACACCTTCTCCTCCTCCGTCCACCCCTAAATAACGGGCAACGGCAATACCGGGCCCGGCAATACCGGAACCAGACGTAACGTTATCGCGCCGGAACAGGAAAGGCAGCGGCGGCCATCTAGAAAAATACAATCCATAGCAATCCTCCACACACATGACCTGGACCCCCAAAACACCACATATATCTCCACCAGAATGCCAAAAACAATCAAGAAAGGGGCTGCCCGTCAGTGCAAGGTGTGCTTTTCTGAAGGCGAACTGAACATGTTGGCGGACACATTGGTCGAGAATGCTGATCTGGTTTTTGCTGCAGACCTCAGGCGATCCGCACAAATAAGGAAAAAGGTGATATGGGAGAAAGTTGCCAGGTAGGTCAGTGCGGTCGGCACTATCGCCCGCACGGTAAAAGACATCAAGAAGTGGTGGGATGACTTATGCTTCCGTGTGAGGAATATATTGTCCGTCATTCGTAGCCAGGGGCTAGCAACAGGCGGCAGGGCCAACTCCCCCATCAAGCTCACCAGATGGCAGGAGACATGCGACGGTACCATTGGCATGGAGGGCATCGAGGGAATTGGAGATGTGGAGTGTGGAGTACCGTCTTCGGGAGATGGAGGTGAGTGTCCACACAAACCATAGAAAACCAAAGCATGATGTTGGCCAACTAATGTGATAGTCACATAAGGCATTGCATGGGCCATCACACACACATGGACACATCCCTGCCCAGATGATGTCCCCAGCACTGTCACATCAACATGCATGCTGCATGCCAATGCCATACCTGAAACACACCCCACAAACAGCAAAACAGCATGTGTCATAACGCGCACCGACCACAACACAATGGCATGTCACACAGCATACACCACCTCACATATGTGAGAACCTGATGTATGCCTAAATAACCCCCCCCATATAGCAAGACCCTGTATGCCAATTTTCCAAGATAGCAATGCATCACATGGGAAAAACTGCACCAACACCAATGTATGCATGATATGCGTACAACATCATTGATGCCGTGCCTCTCTCAGTCCCCCACAGGCACATATGCCGACAGCGATGGCCAGGATACTGGCCATCGACATCGAAGGCCACTACCAAGCACCAACTGCCACCCAAAGCAACACCAATAGAACATTCCAGGGCAGCAAATAACAGGTGGAAAGCCACAAGAAGAAACACAGGATGTATCCACTGATCCGGAGGCAGCGGCAGACGGGACCCAGTCAGCCGCAAACAGCTCCATCGGGGAGGCAGCTGCACTATGCTTGAATATAATGTTCAATACAACCGTTGTGTGGAAAAAAGATATCACGCGTGGACATTGGTTATTTGGCATGTGTTCATTCAATGCATTACAGTGTACAGTGTCCATCTACCACCACACCCTCTGTCCATATGCACACGATCCCAGTGCCCAGAGTACAGCCACCATACCACCCCCTGCATCCCTGTCTCTCATGAAAAATTATCAATCACTGATTGGTGCACCACACTTCCATCTGGTGCATTGCGCTGCAAGGGTGAGTGGGTTGACATTTTCAGTGTCATGTTCAGGTTGGGAGAGTGTTTTGTAGTGTGGGCAGTGTCCAGTCACCATCCCATTCTCACCCAGGTGGCGTATGCATCTGACCCCCTCATACACTGCCATGGGCCTGTGTGCAGACTCACCCAGCAGCCATGCACATCGTGCAGCATGTTGCTCCATGTGGCAGGGTAGCGAGTAGTTCTACAGCCCCTTGACATCATGAGTTCATCCAGGAAATCATGCACAGCAATGTGTGATGAAATTGCTGGAGTCAAATGCCATCTGCACTTTCATGGGGTGGTATGGCTTACAAATGCGGAACACCACCTGCATGGCATGAGGGGCCACCAATTCCACATGGGTGCCGATATGATGTGACATGCCTGCCAGTACATGGAAGCCAATTATTTTGTCATTCACCTCCTGGGCAGCGTGTGCTAGGGATATGTATTCCCTTGCGTGCTTCCAAAGGGCATCCAGCACTTTGTTCAGCATGTTATACAGGGTTGTGATATGCCATGGAGCTGCCCCACTGTGTGCTGGTAGGTGCCTGTGGCCAGGAAATGGAGCACGGTTACTACCTTCAGCCGAGGGGGTATGGCGGTGTGGATTTCAATCAGGCTGACTATGCCTTTGTGTATCATATCCACAATGGAGGTGATGGTGTCCCGGTTCTGGCGGTAATGGGTGTGGATCTGCACAGGGGTTAGGTTGTAAGGACTGGCCCTGATGCGAGGAATTAGTGGATGCCTATGTGGAATCAGTGGCTGCACTGGTGGAACTTGCTGGGCCTGTCTCACACTCCTTCTCCTCCTGCGTCTCCTCTGGTGTTCCGGTTGTAGTTGTTGGTCATGGAGTGGCAATGCAGGCATGTCCCCCAGCCATGAATTTGCAACAGCAAGTGGAATCATTTTGGTGTAGAGATGGGTGTGGTGTGTGGGTGTGCTCCTTTTGTGCTGGGCCACGCTCCATTGCCTCCACCTGTGCTGATGGTGTGCACCTGTGGCAGTTTGGAACACAGCAGTTGGTTTTTAATGTGTGCTCCGCGATGCCAGTGATGCCGGCATCACGCTGTCTCTAATTACTGCTTTCTTGATGCCGGTAGGTGCATGTCCGCGTGACTTGTAATGTCCTCCTGTTAGCGGCATCCTGGTATTGCCGGGCCGAAGGGGCGCGTGTCCGCGCACATGCCTGTATGGAGGGGCATGGTCTCAGCGGTGGCTCTGATACCGGGAAGTCTACTCGTAATAGGTCGGACCGGTAAATGGTGCCGGTACTCCCTTATCGGCATCGTTTTTCCATTACCGTGAATCTCGTAATCAGGCCCTATATCTCTCTTGTGTCAGTATCCTACTTAAACACGCTTACAACATCCACCCAACAGACGTGGAATTTTCCCCATTCGTTGAATGTGTATTCAATTTCATTTAGCAATGTGCACTATTCAGGCTTTACAAAATAACATGCTTAAACAGTACGTAAGTTATTAAAATTATAAATTGCCCAGAGAAACTGCTTAGTGCCTTTTCCGATATATGCATTATGAGACATAAGTTATAAACATGGATGGGCCAATAAGTGGTCATTGTTGGCAGGCTGGTATGGTGCTAAAGTGAAGGGACACACAAAGGGCTATAGGACATCCTCAAACAGAGACTTGCCCCATTGACGCTTTAGCACAAGGTGCTCTAGCTTCCTCAAAGAAGTGCAGCAAACAGCATCACTATGCATCCTGGTACTGGTAGGTCTTCCTGTTATGAGTGGAGGGGATGATTACTACAATGGAATGAAGATTACACCTGCTAATAGCACAGGGTGTCTTGATTCTATTAAAGACAAAGAGGTGAGCATTATGCTTCAACTCCAGCAGATTCAACAAATCAATTTTTCCAAATTTGAAGAATATTATTTTATTTTTTATTTTTCTTAAGGCAGCATGGCGGAAAAGCTAATAACTGACATGGGAAAAACATGAACATTCTGGGGAGCCCATGATATGCTCAAGGTCGAATGGGGGAGGGCTTGCACAGGACCTTGTGAATCCTGAACCCAAGTAAATTATTTCTTGCCCCAAGCTATGCAGGTTTCCAGATTATTGGCCCCTTTCTGGAATGGGGTGGAACCTTCACCAATATCTGAAACCCTTACCTGAAGAGGCAGCTTGAGGCCAAGAGGGCGGAGTACTTTGCTGGCCCAGGGTCCAGCTGTGATCACCAAACTCTTGGCTCGGTACACCAAAGAGGGGGTCTTCACCATAACTTCTTCCCCCGGCCTGATTTCTGTGACCTTCTCCCCATCACGAATGGTTCCTCCCATCCGGCGGAAACAGTCCTGCAGTTTGGAAAAAGAAGTAGACCCTGTCATCCAGGTCAGTACAGTAGGAGCACACTTCATCAGCATTCAAAACACGGCTGTCGAGCACTGTGCCAAATTCGTCAGTGATTGTTGAACATCTTTGAGTACTGTCCTTCTGCTGAAAACGTCTCAACTAAAGTGACCCTGCCTTTAAATCATGCCATCCTTGAGAATGAAGGGTGGGCTATACTTGTTAAAAATTCCATATCCACAGCCCCTTCTGGGGCAATGGTCAATAAAGGGCAGCAGGGGTGGGTGCAGATTCTCGTGGGGAAGTGTATGCAGTCTTCTCAAAATTATAGGAGACAGTTTTACTTATTTTTTCCAGATAATTAAAAAGGTCTAGGGATAGATGCAATGGGTAGGTCTACAGCTACTTTTGGCCATTCGTCTAGCAATGCCTATGTCCCCTGCCAGCTGCCTGACATCTTAGACAAGAAAGGATTTCAGTTCTAGTGGCCTTGAAAAATTACAAAATGTCCCATCCAGATTGTCCTGCAAGAATTGCCAAAGAAACAGAGCAAGACTTTGTCAGGGTAATCCACATGAACCGGTGCTGTAAATGGAAAAAATGTTCTCTGGAACCCTCTCCTCTTTGGAGGGGCGGGGCCGTGAAGAGGAGGGTGTCGAGGGGCGTGCCCCAGGCCAGGCCAACTAGCGCTGTATCTCTTCATAGAACCCAATCCTGGCGATGTGCATAAAAGAAAAGAGCATTATGGGAACAGAAGAATGCTCACAATTTTAAATTTGAAACACGTCTGTGATAGTGATACAGCAAGAAACCCCTTTGAGCGAATATTGGAAGATGGGCTATGCTGTTTTCATTGGTCACAACATAGCGACACACAAAGACTATCCCGCTGTTGCATACCCCCTCTAGACTACCTCTCTTCACATGCCAGATAGACACGGGTGGCTAGCAGGGACTTTGCCACCCCATCATATCAGCATATTGTAATTGTAATTGGTTATAAATAACATGCTTGATACCCATAGGTTTCTAAGCACGGACAAAGGGATCAAACCTGTATTGCGGCACGTCGTCTTGCTTCCAAGGCGAGCGCGTTGAACCTGAGCTATCTATCCTCCTGAGTGCATTTTGACATATTGCCCAAAATGCACACGCGCATACTAGCACTTCCTCGAATATCCCATACATTGGACTTCGGGGACGCCAGAGGGCGTTCAACCTACAGCATGTTGTGACCATACCAATGGTGAAAAGCACTATACAAATAATGCAGCAGGGGAAGCCATTGAAGCCAGAAGCGGACAGACACCAACAAAACTGTAAGTGTGGCATGGGTGTTACTCTACTCCAGAAAGCCCCTGCCACCCTACCTTACCATAACGTAAACTGCAAAAGAATTACAACATGCACACCTAGAGAGGTCCAAGCACCAACCTAATTCAACACTGGACTGTAAATGCTTCCCTGCGTAACATTCTTACATACTTGCATTACTAACTAGTGGCACTCCCAGGGACTTAGCCGGCCTCACATTGAGACGGGTGTAACAATGTTAGCATGTGCCACACTTGGACGGAATTGCGAATGTTAGCATATCCCTCTCCTAAATAGAATTATGACTGGTAGCATACCCCTCACATTGGTGCATTGTGAATGATACCATGTCCCACTCTTAGTTGGAACTGTGAAAAACAGCACGCACCACATTTAGACGGAATTCCGAAAGATAGCATGTACCACATTTAGACACAATTGTGATAAATAGCATGTCCCCTAATAGCGTCACTGTGTTAGAGTTGGGTCTGGAGGGTGTGCCCTGATAGCGTCACTGTGTTGGGGTTGGATCTTGGAAATGTGTGACCGAATAGCGTCACTGTGTTAAAGTTGAACTTAGAAAGCGTGCCCTAATAGCGTCACTGTGTTAAAGTTGTACTTAGAAAGCATGCCTAATAGCGTCACTGTGTTAATGTTGAATCTAGAAAGCATGCCCTAATAGCGTAACCGTGTTAATGTTGAATCTAGAAAGTGTGCTCGAATAGCGTCACTGTGTTAATGTTGAATCTAAAAAGTATGCCCTAATAGCGTCACTGTGTTAAAGTTGCACTTAGAAAGCGTGCCTAATAGCGTCACTGTGTTAATGTTGAATCTAGAAAGCGTGCCCTAATAGCGTCACTGTGTTAAAGTAAACTTAGAAAGTGTGCCCTAAAGGCGTCAAAGTGCTAATATTGAATCGACGGCATTCCCAACATCATTGAGTGCATCCAATAGCGTCACCGTGTTAAAGCTGAACTTAGAAAGCGTGCCTAATAGCGTCACTGTGTTAATGTTGAATCTAGAAAGCGTGCCTAATAGCATCACTGTGTTATTGTTGACTCTAGAAAGTGTGCCCTAATAGCGTCACTGTGTTAAAACTGAACTTAGAAAGTGTGCCCTAATTGCATCACTGTGTTAAAGGTGAACATAGAAAGCGTGCCCTAATAGTGTCACTGTGTTAATGTTGAATCTAGAACGTGTGCCCGAATAGAGTCACTGTGTTAAAGTTGAAGTTAGAAAGCGTGCCTAATTGCGTCACTGTGTTAATGTTGAATCTAGAAAACGTGCCCTAATAGCGTCACTGTGTTAAAGTTGTACTTAGAAAGCTGCCTAATAGCGTCACTGTGCTAGTATTGAATCTTGACGGGATTCCCAACATCATTGAGTGCATCCAATAGCGTCACCGTGTTAAAGCTGAACTTAGAAAGCGTGCCTAATAGCGTCACTGTGTTAATGTTGAATCTAGAAAGCGTGCCTAATAGCATCACTGTGTTATTGTTGACTCTAGAAAGTGTGCCCTAATAGCGTCACTGTGTTAAAACTGAACTTAGAAAGTGTGCCCTAATTGCATCACTGTGTTAAAGGTGAACATAGAAAGCGTGCCCTAATAGTGTCACTGTGTTAATGTTGAATCTAGAACGTGTGCCCGAATAGAGTCACTGTGTTAAAGTTGAAGTTAGAAAGCGTGCCTAATTGCGTCACTGTGTTAATGTTGAATCTAGAAAACGTGCCCAATAGCGTCATCGTGTTAAAGCTGAACTTAGAAAGTGTGCCTAATAGCGTCACTGTGTTAATGTTGGATCTAAAAAGTACGCCCTAATAGTGTCACTGTGTTAATGTTCAAACTACAAAATTTGCCTCATTAGCATCACTGGGCTAAAGTTGAATCTAGAAAATGTGTCCTAATAGCATCACTGTGTTAAAGCTGAACTTAGAAAGCATGCCCTAATACCATCACTGTGCTAATGTTGAATCTATACGGTATTCCCAATAGCGTCACTGTGTTAAAGCGGAACTTAGAATATGCCCTAATAGCGTCACTGTTTATAGTTGAATTAAGATGGTATACCCAACATCATTGAGTGTGCCCTAATAGCGTCACTGTGTTAAAGTTGAATTTTGAAGGTATTCCCAACATCATTGAGTGTGCCTGGTCACATAAACTTTACTGATTACCACAATATCACACTACTACGCTTACTCTCTCCTATACACCACCATTCAAGTAGAACACAGCAGTACTATGACACATTCGGTAAAGCTGTTCTCATACTAACATGACCCATCAAACTACCCATCATCCTAATAAAACACAGGTAGCTAGCACACACCGGCTAGCTTAGGCGTCTCCTCAGGCCTAACGCAGCCAAACCTCAGTCTGGATGTCGCCCTCCAGATCGAACACATTCAACTGATCTCCTCAGCACCACACCTACTGCTAAGAAGCAGCTATCATGCAACAGCCACACCAGCTGCACACATACCTGGTGCGCCCATGCACTTTACGACTCTCTCTCTCTCTCTCTCAACTGACTTGAACTGCGGGTCCCGAGGGAGTTCAACCTACCAACACCTTGAGATCATACCAATGATACATAAGGCGTTATTTAAATGCAAAATAACAAAACATAACATTACGTTACAATACTCGCCCTAACAAAAAAAGGTCTGTAAAATGCAAAACATATATAGCAATTTGGACAGTTGCAAAATGTAGGGGTGTTGCTAGATCTGTAAAAGATTATGGGCTACTCTAATGTCAGGACTGTTGGGACTTGGGACTAGCTAGCCTTTTGGTTGTAGCCCCTAAACTTCTATCCGGGGCTACAACCAAATGAACCGGGGCTATAGGAACCCCCCCTCCCCCCACAGCCCTCCCTGAGCGAGACCTCTGGCAAAACGGTATGTGAGGGTTTGGCTGTTTCTGATTTTTTTCTCATGGGCTGAGTCTTCTGAAGTATGGGCTATTGGCTTGAGAACAGATATGGCAGTGTCCTGGGATAGCTCCTGGGCCAGGGGGACAGAGCAGCACTCTGGCAGTGCTCTGGAAAGACAAACTTTGACAGAGTGCTGTCCCATCTTGTCGTGCCCCATTTCGTACCCTGACCTGGGTTCGATCATAAGTCAAGTCCCTGTCATTTCAGCGTGATATAATGGCATGCCTTTGGTGGGGTGAGGGAAAGAGAAGAAAAAGTCTCAGCACTGGCTTCATTCAATCACAGTGCAGCTCCACTCTAACTAATGACCTCTGGTCAACACCCTCCACATACGCACACTTTTCAGCACAGAGCACTTTTGTAAGACGCTGGCACTGAAGGAGGGCTGGATTTCTTGAATTAGATTGGTCTAACAGTAATGACTTTCATGTGCTGTTGGAGAATAAATACCTGAAAAGCAACTGCTTGTTGCATGGGTGGCCTTCTTTCAGCCTCATACTTGAGATGCCAGAAAATGGTTTGGTTGCATGAAAAATCACTGAAACAAACATTCCACAGGCTTTTCTTGCATGTGTCCCATTTTGGTTTGATGTCGCTGCATGTAGCATGAGACACAGAAGGAGGAGCCTCATTACGAGTTAGGCGGAAAATTGGAGGTAAATCCTCCAAATGAATAGCCCTGAGGAATTACCGTTACCACCTTTTCCAAATTTCCATCTGATTACAAGTGGTGGTGTAATTTCCCATTTATTTTGGGTCCATTGGACCCAATGGGGCTTTTTTTGCGGTATTACCGCAGTGGAATTTCTTTGGCGTTGAGTCGGAAGATTTACCTCCAGGGTTTTGCTGGAGGTAAATCCTCCACTCAAAACACAAACTCTTAATTTAACGCAGTGGTAAAATTGGCGGTAACCCAACTACCGGCAATGTTATCTTTTACCGCCTAACTCGTACTGAGGCTCGAAGTCTGCTTTGCTTGCTTCCCTATTTCCACCAATATTATGATATGATGTGATATGACATTTATAACACGCCTATAGACAAGTGTTTGAAGGCGTGACGAGGTGACGAAGCAAGGGAGGGGGGATAGAGGGAAGACAGACAAGGATCCTACTAGGCCAGGTGTCATTCAGATTGCGCAAGTGCATGGGAAGGGGAACGTGGGAAGTGTGGGGGGGAATGAGGATGGAACAGTGCAGTACATGGAACAAATAAATAACAAGTAAAAGTAAGACCGGCCGGTGGCAATTGCAAGGGTAAGTGAAGGTATCAGGTGACAAGTGCTGGTAGTGGGACTGTAGGGATACAGAAAACAGTCCCCAAGAGCGGGGGTTGCCAGGAAGGCAGTGCAGGTGTGCGACCGGTGGTGGAGGGGACCTGGGCCTGAGATCAGAGGGTGGCCAGGTAACGAGTGCAGTTTCAATTTCAGGCAGGAAGTTAGCAGGGGAGAGGAGGAGAAAAAATAGGAGCAAAGAGAAAGGTCTTGAGGTGCTTCCAGAACCGGAGATGATTCTACTCAAGTTTCAGGGAGACAGGTTGGATGTTACAGAGGGAGGCCCTAGCTGAAGAAAGAGATCTACCACCAACTGGTTGCTTGGAGAAGCGACTGACCCAGAGGGAGTCGGAGGCGGATGAGCGAAGAACTCGAGAAAGGAAGATATTTAGGAATAGAGAGTTGAAGGTATTGAGGCCCCAGGCCCTAGGCACCAGAAGGCCTTGTGGACAATGCAGAGGGTTTTGAATTTGATCCTTACAGCCACTGGGAGTCAGTGTAGAGATTTCAGTCCTGGAGAGATACGATCCCTGGGCATGAGGCTAAGGACAAGTCTTTCAGTCCTGTTCTGGATGAGTTGCAGAGAGCGGAGAGTCGAAGCAGGTAGATTTAGAAAGAGGCTGTTGCAATAGTCCAGCCTAGAGAGAACCAGAGCTCTTGAGACAGTGAGCTTCTGGGGGAAGGAGAAGACAGGACCAATACCTCTGAGGAGGTGCAGCTGGTAGCGTGACTTCTTAGAGACGTCAGTGATGTGTGGAGAGAAGGAGAGTGTGGAGTCGAAGATGACCCCGAGGCTTTTAGCCTCACAGGTGGGAGCCGGAAGAGGGCCTAGAGAGGCAGGCCAGAGAGTAACAGGAAAGGAGGGTGTGGGTGTGCCCATGATGAGATCTTGGTCTGACTGGCATTAAGGCAGAGATCATTGGCAGAACACCACTCCTGGATGGCAGACAGACAGTCAGAGATGAGAGAGGGAGAATAGGTGGCTGAGGGTAGCCTGAAAATGAGCTGAGTGTCATCCGCATAGCACTGGAAGTTGGGGCAGAACGTGGCAATGCGGTGGGCAAGAAGTTCCAGGTATTGGTTGAACTGTCAAATATTAGAATTTGAATATCAGGGAGAGGCAGGGGTCCCTTTGTGCTAGGCCTGCTTTTTGGCATTTTCTAAGAGCTGCTTTTTGGAATTTTCTAAGAGCAGTATGCTATTAAGATCCCCATCACGCATGGACTGCCACATTTACAGCAGTGTTAGGCACATGAACCTGGGGTCTGACTTATTTCCTATGGAAAACACTACATTTTATGGTGAATAAGGAACATTTCCCCACAAAGATGCTGCACCGAGGAAGTGGTAGCAGTTTATATTTTTGTATTTTTAATCAATTTATACAGTGCTTTCGCCATAGCCATGTACACGATTAATCATCAGTAAAATAAATGGAATGATAAGTTACGCCAAACAATGAAAATTATGATACGCAGGAAAGACAAAGGGCCTCATTACAAGGTATGCAGTAAGGAATTACCGGCACCAGTAAGGGCACCGGTGCCGGTAATCCCTTACCGCCCTACTACGAGGTCCCTTAGCTGGTCCCTTCCTTAACGCCTGGTTTTACCCGTTGAGGGACTTCAGAGCTAATAACGGGCCCGCTAATAGCGGGCCCGTTATTAGCTCCTTCCCCATTCCCATTGAGCCCTATGGGGGCTCAAATGGGAATGGGGAATGGTTCCCGGAATGGGGACTTACCGGACCCGCCAGGATCGGAATGACCTGGTAAGTCCCCATTCCGGGAACACGGACCCGGAATGCGGTAAGGGGGTAGCCATGGTGGTAATAGCGCCATGGCTACCGCCTACCGTGTAATGAGGCCCAAAGAGATTTAAGACGAGTGAGTAAGACAGAGAAAGAGGGGAAAGACAGATGCAACATATTACGAGGAGAATTGAGATTCAGAACAATGTGATTGAGTAGGTCTATAGCTAGAAACAAAAGAAAAAAGATAAAGCCGAGCACGTGCCTGGATACACTTAAATCTAATGCTGAAGAAAGTGCAGAAAAAAAGACAGTGAAAGGGAAACCAAGAAATGGAATGAAGGGAAGAAATGATTGAGAAATAAGGGAGAAAGACCAAAAAGAAGACATACAGCAGAATTATAGGCAGAACGGAGAGGAGCGAGTTGCTAATCTGGAAGTCCAATTAGAAGAGCAGAACATTAATCCAGTCAAGGGAAAATAGGGAAGGGAACCCAGAGCTTAGTAGCACATACATCAGGAAAAGAGCAACCTTTATGAATGTTGTAGAAGTGAAAGCCACAGGAACGAGGTGTGTTAGAAATGTGATTAGGAAAAGAGAGTGGGATCAAAGGTGGCACCAAGATTACGGGCAGATGAAGAAAAGGGGAAGGAAGCATAGGGAAAGGAACGAGAAGGAGGAGGTACAGGAGAGGAACAAATGAGATGGGAAAATATTTTCCTCAGTTTTAGAGAGGTTTAGAGAGAGAACATTTTTAATTATGAAGAACTGGATGGAAAGAAGGCAGCGAGTAGTACTAAATGACTCGGAGAAAGATAAAAGTGACAGGAACATCAGAGAAACATCATCATAGAAATGACAGGAAAGATTAAAAGAATCACAGGTGATGAAAGGGGACTAGTATAGAGAGGAAAAAGGAAAGGACCAAGGAGAGAGCCTTGAGGTACTCTGAACTGCCGAGGGAAAGTCAAAGACAGCTTACCAGTCCAGGAGACGGACCAGCAGCGATTGTGTACCTACAACCAAAACCACTGTAGAACATAACCAGAAAACCCAAGGGATGAGAAAGTAGACTGAATGGTTGTGTGATTGCAGAATCAAAAGCTGCAGAAAGATGAGGTAGGACCTGCAAAGACTATAGTTTAAAGTGAAATGCAGAGAGTAAGGAATTAGTAACAGAGGGTAAAGCAGTTTTAGTAGCGTGAAATAGTCGAAACCCAGAATTATTAAGAGGAAAAAGGCGATGGTGACAGAGATTGACTGTGACTTATGCATAAATCCCAACTTCCAGAACGTCTTTAAAGAAAGGAAAAAGTGAACTAGGATGGAAATTAAATGGAAGAGAAGGATCTAGGGAAGGTTTTTTAGAAAAGGAATACTTATAGCATGTTTGAATTCTGAGGATTTAACTGAAGTAGAGAGAGTGATATTGCAAAGAGAATTTAAGAAGCAAAAAAAAAAAGTAAGGGTCGAAAGCTTCGAATGAGAGAAGGTCAAGAGTAGAACCAGTAGGGGAGCTTGGGATAAATAAAGTAGCAATATCGGAATCAGAGCGCGGAGTGAAAGAGAAAGAAGTAGGTGGTGGTGTTGATGGTGGGAGATCAGAGTGAGGTGAAGAAGAAACAAAGGAAGAACTTAGAAGAGAAAACTTAGTGGTAAAGTAGTTAGGCTCTTTCTGATGATTCTTCAGTGGTCCCAAAGGAGGCCTTTTGTGTTAACGTAATTATTGGCAGCACAGGAGCCATCACAGTGAACCGAGGGGGACTGGTTCCTGTGGCGGTGCATCAGCAGCTTCCATGAAAGGGGCCCGTTGTAGTCATGAAAGATTGCTCATGCTATCATCTTGTTTTTTTTAGTTTTGATGCAAGTTTTATTCTTGGATATATAGCACATCAGCACTCCATGGTTATGTTTCCAACTCAACTTATGTAGAGAGCCAATTCTTGATGGCCGATGAAGATCGCATATTAGTTGGCAAATATACAGGTGGTGGGGAAGAAGATCAGGCTCAGAAAGATGCTGGATTCAACTGACACCTCGATCGATGAGTTTCTGTGAGGACGGTGTTCCTTGTCTGTATTCATGGGGAAGGAGATTGACCCGCAGCTACGCAGCAGGGGGTGCCACAGTTTGCCTGCATCATGTAGTGGTAGATACGGCTGAGCAGTCACGGGCAGCTCGTAAAATGGCAATGGGGCAGATAAGGGCTGGAAGGGATGTCTGTCTTGTTTGTTCTTGAGAGTGAAACTAACCCACCCAACATCTAGTTTTCCCCCAAGCACCTCAGTTACCTTATCCTATGGTCTCTGCCCTGGAAACAAAATGGATTACCCTAAGCATTCCAAAATAAGAAACAGTCCTCATAATTGTGTTTGATATCGGTCTATTTTGACCAATCAATGCTTTAGGATGTTTTTTTGGACATTTTGAAAGATAATTCACCTCTTATTTCCAGCTACAACATGTAGGTCTAGCGATGCTTCTCATGATCTATTCTTTCGTGAAGTATGTTATGCAAAAGTGACCGGGTTCTGCACCCCAAACACACATGACTACATGTGGGGATCGAGCTGCAAGCAGTACGAAGAGGACCTTGGTGCCATTTAGTTATGTTGGCCCATCATGCCTATACATCCGTCCCATGAAGACTCTGGTCAGCCGACAGGCCAGCGATCACAGAAGCTGAAAGTTAATCTTTCCAATGAAGACCTAAGTTAATGTTGCCATGGGGATCCCAATGTACATTAGTGTCAGCGATGTCTGGACCTGGCTCGGATGCACCTTACCTGGTCAAGTATCCGGCTCTACACAGTCCACCTCCATGTAAGCAATGGCATCATGCGAAGATTGGGTACTAACAGACAAAGCTGGAGATTAATATATTTCAATGCATGTCAACTGTATGTCACTGAGCCTCAGAGAGAGGGAACCATGTCTGATTGATGAGCATCATTCTGAGATCTTGTAATGTGTTTTCACAGTCATACTTGAAGTGACACTGTGTCCCAACTATGCATCTCCACCTCTGGTTGGCGTTGTCTGCAGACCTGCTGGGTCTTGGCAACCATCACCAGCTATGACCCAGAATGCAAATCAGACCTGTGGTTGGACAGACCTGAGTCCCCAGAAAGGAAGAGTATAAAAAGTATAGTTAATCCCATAATGCAAACGCAAGTCATTCTGGAAACGCTCTACGACTTCCATTTGCTTACGCACAGTTCTTTTGAAGAACAGTAGAAGGGAAGCATATTTCAAATGACTGCGATTCCCATATTGAAATTCCAAGAAATCTCAAAACCTAGGCAAACAATGTGCTTTGGTTTCTATACATCAATTATTGGATTTCAGCAGCACTGGCTCCTTTTCTGAAGGCCATGCCAGATAATGACCTCAAACACATCGGAGACTTTTAGTACAAGCAATGTTTTGTTGAGTATAATATGGTTTAAATAAAATGTTATGTATATGTAAAAAGAGATATGCATTGTACAATTCAACTTAACTTAACATTGCAATACTACTTAAAAAAAAATATAAACACACGTTTGATTCATAATATTAACTCAGATGAGCACATCAGAATGCATTGCTCCTAGGAGTCTTTCAAAATGCTTCTACCAAAATGAGTGCACCTACATTTAAGTCACGACCATGACCCCTGATAAGGTTCAACCACATTTTGTTCACAGTCATTCCTCCACGCTCCATACAGTTACTGTCCATGCAGCCCAGTATTTGTCTCCACCCTGGCTTTGCTGTCCTCCACGCCCAGAAGCTCCTTCTTGTTCAGGAGCTTTCCGGGCAGCTGGAGCCCATGTTGCAGAGGCGTAGCCAGGATTGTCTAGCAAATGGGGCCTGAAGCTAATGTAGTTGGACCCACTGCACTGACAAAAATATCTGTAAATGCCCACACAGCGCTGCTGAGTGGGCATTTACAGATTTTGGGTGGGCCTTGCCTGCTCAGGCCCTACCCTGTCTACGCCTCTGCCTTGTTGAATTCCTCTCTGGTTTTCAGGTAATTCGGCCTTTGTGTTTTGCCAGTGTTTATGTCCTGCTCGTATGCTGCCTCGCTCCATTTTCTCCAGCCCTGCTTCAGAGGGTCACCCTCCCCGCTCTGCCTCCAGCCCCTATGCCCAGTGACTTGCCCAAGCTGCCTCTAACCCCTGCTTCTTTTTTTTGTTCAATCTTTTTATTGACGTTTTTTATAAACATTTAAATCATTACAGTCAATTAAAGGCAGTGAGTATATGATACAGTAAGCATTCTACTTTGTTGTGGTCATGGCCTTCATACTTTCAGAATGAAGGTAGTCATATTGTTTTGAAGCTGTATGCATGTCCTCTAGAATCGCTGTAATACTTAACCCCCCCAAAACCCCCTACCCCAGTGGTAGAAGTGTACCAAAAAAAAGTAGTGGAACTGTGGTCTCCACAGGGGAGAGGGTGGGCGGAAGCATAGTGCAACATGTGACACGTGTTGCTACAGGGGCATTGCAATAGTCTAAGTGACTAGTAACTAAGGCTCCCTTTACAACTTTACACTTGCACCGGCACATGAATGGACACATCCTCTGTATAGAATGGTGAATATGGCTGTGAAAAGTAGAGGAATGACAAACCGAAAAAAATTAAAGCAGTGGAACACCGCTCCCGACCATTCCCGCTCACTTCGATCACTCCCCTACCCCGCAATCCTCCTTTTGTTGCCAGCTCATTCTATCGGCAAGACTTTTTAAAATCATCCACAGTTCTTATGATCAGCAGTATTTCGTGTATGGCGTTAGGTTCTATACAGCCCCCCTTGTCGGGTCATGTGTCGTCTCACCCACCTGGCTTCGTCACTCAGCATTTTTTGTTTCATTTGTTTGGCATCCCCCTCATCGGTGATGAGTGTTGAGATTATAGGTTCTAGCCCTGTAGTATCGTGTCCCTCCCACACTCCTCTAAGTGCCTTTCATGGTATACATTGTAAACAAAGGTAGGTTGGGGCCCCAGGTATATGTGTCCACTCCGTGGGTGGTGTATTTGTTCAGTCGTCCGGTCCTCATGTCAACTCTGGGTGGTATATTATTAGGAAACTCCCGGCCATTTTTGTGGTGCGATTTTAATTTATGCCGAGGTTAAATAAATGGGTCTAGTTCCCAGAAGCATGCGGCCTGTGTCGACCTCAAGAGGCGTTGAAGGGCGTTATGTTCCATAAAACAGAGTTTGGCCAGTCACGCCTGCCATGTGGACTTGGTGGGTGGTCTGGTGGACTTCCAGTTGAGGATCAGAGACTGTCGGGCGGCGAAGAGTATTATGTGTATGAGTTTAAGCTGTACCAGTCCTTCCTCTGTGCCCCGAAGAGCATTGGGCCGGGTGATAGTTCGACCTCGGCCCCATCTATTTGGGCGACCTGTCTTTGTACCGTGCACCAAAATGCACCATTCGTGGGCAGGACCAGAGACTGTGTCCCATGGTGCCCAGACCCCCACATTGTCGCCAGCATGTCAGAGAGTGTATGAGACCCATCCTAAATAGTTTACTAGGCGTGTAGTACATCGTTGGACCATTTTAAATTGGAGATCTCTATTTCGAATGCTCAGTGATACCGCCGGTATGGCCTCAAAGAAATTTTATATGTCGCTGGGGGTCCAGCTCGATCACCAGATCGTCGGACCATTGGGATGCCAGAGTTTGTTTACGACCAACATTATGAGCTCATGGTCCTTAGGAACGTGAATATGGAATTGATGCGATAACACCAGAGTAATTCTGAGTCCAAATAATTGAACCAACTCAGGAAGATGGCAAAGTACTATTTTATTAACAATTATCTAAAACAGGGCGGTTACAACGAACATCAACGGACGTACGCTCAGTCTCTCAATGATCTCCACACGCAGTATGGTCCTTTATACGAAATAATGCTTCAGAGTGATGTCATACTATGTGGCAATAGTGAAAAACCTATCAAGGGTCGGGATTGGTTAAGGGAAACATCCAAGTAAACATTTCTATTGTAGCTACAATTGTTATTGGCTGCTCGGTATCAGGTGGACAACTCATGCCTACCTCTAAAAACATGTAATTTCAGAAACATTAGATACACGGTTTCTCATTGGTTTTCAATCTAGAAGGTCCTTCATTATATGGACTGATATAATTGGTTGGCACACTTGTGCCATGTGTGGAACATTAGTTTCATTTAGCAGCACGTAAGCCTAAACCCAGGTGCAGGGAGATAGTTTCAGGCCTACCTCACCACCCAATTACTCAGCATCCCTCATCGCCCATGCCTTCTGCCATGAAATTTTCTTTGTACTTGGCCTTGGAGAGTATCCTTGTCTTTGTGAATGCACAGGAGTGAGGGCAATCGCTATCGTGTCATTAAAGTTTGCCATCCTTTGTGTTCTGTCTTGTACGTTGACGTGAGCAGGCTCATCCTCTGCATACTCGTCCTTCTTCAGAATAGAAAGCTGACCTTGCTTCTTGAATCTTGACTCCAAGTCAAGCCAGGCAGCCTTGCCATGCAGCTCCATGAGCCTATTATTCTTGCTGCAACACAGTTTTCCATTCCAGCTTCAATGGCTCTGGCCTACTAAATTCACAATACCTATGTCTAGTTTCTGTACAATGGCGGCTTCGCCTGCATTCTATTCACTACTCATAGCTAGCTGCTATAATGACTTGATCTATCTTGCATTTCAGCGACTCTACATTTATTGAACAGTTGTTTTCTGCAGCACTTTGTGCACGTGTAATCCTTTTCTTTTATACTGGTTTTTTATTTATTTATTTATAACATGCTTAATACCCAGAGGTTTCTAAGCATGGACCTGGGTTTGAACCTGTGTTGCTCCACATCATCTTGCTTCCAAGGTGAGCACGTTGCCCTTGAGCTATCCTCTCTACTTGAGAATTCACTTGATCCATACTTCATCATTAGCCCTCTAGGATCCATACATCATCTTCATCCAGTGTCTCGAGATGTCGTGCACACTTTTTTATGATGTAATCAATTCACCCATTCAGTTTATCTTTATACTCCTTCTGGGTTTTCTTCCTGTAAGTTTTCATCATGTCTAGGGTACATTCGGTAAGGTTGTCTCAATGGGTAACTTATTTCAAACACTCGCTGTGGTATTGATATTATGGCTGGTGTCAGGCACGGCACACTTGCATGTCTCCAATACTGGGGAAGTAGGGGGGCGGAATCTCCTGCAGAGGTACACAGCTGCTCCTCTTCAATTATTTGGGGTGAAAATAGTATAGAAATTGCAAAGATGTCGGTATGACATTATGTTTTGTTCGATTGCATGTTCACCCGATGTCAGAGATGCCTGTCAGGTCTGGTCTGTGGTGTGTTTGCGGATTACTGATAGGAGGGTCCTATATTGGAGCCAGTCTGCCTCCACTAGTCCGAGATCCTGCTGTGCTTCCGTGAAGTTCATCAGGGAATTTTCTTCATATAGGTCATTTACCCAGATGTGTGGCCATGTCGTATCTTGGTTATGGTGTAGTGTAAAGTTTAGTTCATAGGACAAGATCGCCTTCACCCTGATCCAGATTGGTGCTGCTTCGGTTGATGATCCTAGTATGGATCATAATCTGTGCCACTGCATGAGCGTTGGCCCTACCATTGGGTGGTTCTTGATCGTATCGGGTAGCTTAGTTGGTGGGATCGCCAGGACTTCAGAGGGTGTGAGTGGCACCAGCAGAGACAGCTCCATAGATTTCCAGCTGGTCTGAACCTCTGCATTCAACCACCGTTTGGCCCAGCAAACTTGAGCAGCTAAGTAGTACTCCTGCCATGATGGTAGCGGCAAACCGCCATCAGACTTAGAGGCCTGAAGGATCTGTAGTTTAAGCCGCACTTTCTTCCCCCCTCCACATGAATCTGGAGATACTAATATCTAGTTCTTTGAACATTAGCTTTGTTGGGGTCAGGGTTAGCATCAGTGATAAATAGTTCAGCTTGGGTAGCAAATTCATTTTGAAGGCGTTTATTTTACTGGTGAGGGGTAGGGGTAGTGAGTCCCACCGAAGGAGGTCGGATTTAATTTTCTGCTAGACTGGGGGATAGTTTAACCAGAGGATCTTTTTCAGGGCAGGCAGATTTTTATGCCTAAATATGTGATAAAGTTTAGCTGTAATTTAAATGGGGTCAACCCTCCTGGATTTCAGGGGATGCCGGGTCTCAAGAGGAGGATCTCTGACTTCACCCAATTAATTGCGTAGCCGGCCATCGTGTAGCAGTCAACATAGTCTGGGTAGTGAGGACGTGTACTTGCTAATGTTTATCAACAGATCATATGCATATAGGGGGACTTGTTCTTCTGCCTCGTAGAATGCCCGTCCATCCGGGGTCAATATGCACTTTTACTGCCAGGGGTTCTATGGTTAGAGCATAGAGGAGGGTGCCTGAGCGTAGAGAGAAGGGGGTCGGTGTGATGACATTAGAGACCACTGATGCCACCAGATTAGTGTACAGGAGTTTTACCATCCTAATATATGTGGTCGGGAAACCATGGGTGTCCAGAACTCGAAACATAAAGTCACATTCAACTTTGTTGAAAGCCTTCTCGGCATCGAGCATTAGGATCCCTTCTTCTGGGTGGGACCCTCTAGCTATAACATGTAATAATCGGCGGACATTGTCCTTGGAGTGTCTGCCGTGGATAAAGCCTCTTTGCTCCCTATGGATGAGGTGCAGGATCAGTCTTTCGATTAATTGCACTAGGCCTTTTGCCAGGATTTTAGCATCAGAATTGATGAGGGAGATGGGGGTGATAGGACCCACAGTCTCTTGGGTCACGTTCTTTCTTGTGGATTACTATTATATTAGCCACCAAGATGGAGCATGGTAATTGTCCGCTGGTCCCCATCCCCTCAAACAAAGACTCGAGAGTCAGTGCCTTTGGGTTGGGTCTAATTTGGGTAGTTTAATGGTTGCCAGGAAGTCATCAATACGGTGGGGGGCAATTGGGATTGGTTTTGCGTAAAGTGTGCCGTAGAATTGTGCGAACTGTGAATTTATGTGGTCCTCCCCTTCCAGTATGTCCCCATTTTGATCCCAGATGGAGTCAATGATCTGTGCTACTTGCTTGCTGCATAGGGCCAGAGCCATAAGGTGCTGGGGTCTATCTCCCTCACGGTAATATGTTTCCGACCAGCTTGTGAAGGACTTCTGGGCGTGGGAGGAGGTTACCATTTTCAGGTCTGCTCTGAGCCCCCTGAATTTTGCAAACGTTTGTTGGTCATGGGTGCATTTATGGCTTTTTCAGTGGCCCGTATGTGTGTCATAAGTTGTATTTCCTGTCCCCCCCCCACTTCTTTAATTTATGAGCCCATCTTGATATACATTGTCCCCTCAGGATTGCCTTATACGCATCCCAGCATTTCTGTGCCGGGTATTCTGGGGATAGGTTTGTTTGCCAGAACATGTCTGTATCCTCTGTCAGGTGCTCACGGAAGTCTGGGTATCCCAAGGCCCTTAAATTAAGGCGCCATGTCGGTCTCCTCTGTGGGACCTCTGGCAATTGGATGCTAAGTAGGATGGGCGCGTGGTCTGAGAGAGTAGAGGCCAGTATGCCACCTTTATGGATGAGATGCGTAGTGTTAGATGGGAGGAGCCAATAGTCTAGCCTGGAGTAGGTGCCATGTCTTTTAGAGTAAAAGGTGTAGTCCCTCAGATGTTCATGGGTTACTCTCCATGCATCTTTGAATCTAAGTTCAGTGATCAGAGACTGGATGGTGGTTAGCTTCCATGGGTTGGGTTGTGGATGGTGGTCAGCTTCCATGGGTTGGGTTGTGGTGTTGTGGGAGAGTTCTGCCGATCCAGCACTGGATCTAGATTAACATTTAGATCCCCTCCAATTAGTGTCATGGCCCCCATACAGCGGGCACATTCATCTAAGACATGGGTAAAGGACAGGGAGTCTAACGTAGGTGCATAGATGTTTAGGAGGGTGAGCAGTTGGTGTTGTATGGGGCCCTGTACCAGTACGTATCTGCCAATGTATGCACAACCTGGAGGCAACCCGTTTAAGTATTAGGATAGAAACCCCCCACTTCTCATGGCATGAAGAGTGTGCTGCTACCCCCACCTGCCCCAGTTTCTCTGATTCTGCCCCATTTAAATGGGTTTTCTGTAAGAAGATAATGTCCACGTTCATACCCTGCATGAAGTTAAGCATTCACTTCTTTTTGATTCAGTGACTTACTCCTTGTATATTAAGGGTGATACATATAAGAGAGGTCATCATGTTTCCATAGGTGGGAGGCAGATATCTGTAGGATCTCTGTACCCATCATTTTTTGGGGTCTTCGGCCACGATACCAGTGTGCATAAATACCAAGGACTGTCCCTTTTATTAACCAAACCCAACAACACCCCCAACAAAAACAACTTTTATAACATTGAGAACTAAAATCTGTATTCCAATACAGAGCAAAAAATAGCCCATGCTTGGGGATACTCTGGGAGGTTCCACTGAGCCTCATCATTCCCCGTGCATACCAGGGTCCCCGATCAGCTGGGGTAGATGAGCCCAGGGTGGTAGGTGGTGGCTCGTGCGTCAACCTGTTTGAGATCTGCCAATTGATTCCACACAGTTCTGTTCGATATGGATCAATGGAGGGGATATGATAGCTGCCCACATCAGAGGTTTAGTATTTGTTCTGGGTGCCTCAGATGCAGAGTTACAATTTCATCTCAAGGATATGGATCATTGGTGCCAACCTTATGGATCTCATTTTACTGGGGCCTCATAGCATTGACCTGGTTTCCTTGGGCGCCTGCTCACTCTCTGCCAACAGCCCTGAGGTTAGAGTCAGCGTTGTGGTCTGGGAGAGGGTGGTGTGTGTTCAGTTCCAGGGTTCCGGGTTTTGGTGGTTTGGAACTCAGTGGAGACCAATTCTCGTCTGAGAAAGCACCAGGCTTCTTCTGGGTCTTCGTATGAGTGCCATTGTTTGTCGAGCATGATGCCCCAGACGGCCGGGAATTTCAAGTAATGTCTGTGGTCAGTTCCTTTCAGTGCGTCAAATATGGGGTTGAACCCCTTTCTGCATCTGGAGACCTCAATGGAGTAGTTCAGATATCGGTACCTTATATTCGCACTGTGCCCACAGATTGGAAGCTTTTAGGATGGTGAGCTTATAGGTGCATAGTAATGACCCGCAGTCTTTCGCCTGCAGCGGACTTGGGGATCAGTGCCCTTTGTCCACTTTTGGCGATGTCGCTCCTGGAGTTCTGGATCTTGAGTTTACCCTGGAGGAAGTCATAAATGTAGGATTCTAGGTCTGGTCCCTCGCTTTATTCAGGCAGGCCCACCACACAGAGGTTATTGCGACAAGACATGTTTTCTTGGTCCTCTATTTTTGCACCCAGCATTGCACCTTTTTAATTAGACCATTGATGCCGGTTGCAGCCAAGTCTGTGTTGTCCTCCAAATAGCTGATGCGCTGTTCATTGTCCGTTGTCCGTTCCGTTTGTGCATTAAGGCGAGTTTGGATGACTTGAAGGTCTTTTTTGATGTCTTGAACTGTATCGTTTGTTTCTTGTGTCCTTTGGCCTATAGTCTTAATTTCCTGGAGAATCGCCTGTTGCTGGGTCTGGATGTAGGCCTGCATAGTTTGTTTTCACCACGTTGAGCGTTGCAGGCGTGCGTTTGTTGAGTCCTTGCCTGCGTCTGCAATGGGGGCATTATTGAGGTTGGGCTGCAGCATGCCAGTCGGGTGGAATGCTTGGTTGTGCAGTTGGATTCAGCTGCTGGGCTATATGTGGCACCAATGATATGGACACGTGTGCATCTGGAAGCCCCTCGTTTGTGTTTGCTCAGCTGTGATCTAGGTCACTATCCTGGGGTTGGCTGCATCGCGGGGTGGCCCTATGGGGTCTTGTCTGCTCATGTGGGTAGTAGAGGGATGTCCTCTGCTCTGGAGTTATGGGTATTCTCCCAGTAGCACGTATCAGGGTTGCCATTGGTGTTATTGCTTATGTGTCTTGAGCTGCGCTGGTGTCCGGGGGTCTCTGGTCTCCCATTGGAGGTAGTGCGTTATGTGTGCTACCCCAGCTTATTTGTTCAGCCACCTGGGTCCTGACCCCGGGTTGCAGTTGGGGGGTCACAGTGTGTGGTCCCTACATATCCACCAGGCTCCCCGTACTCATCCTCTCATCTCAAGCGCACACCTGTTTTTAATGTCAGCCTGGCGGGGGGCAGGTGATTCGCTTCATCCGCGTGGTGCAGAGTGAGCCCTGCAGGCTCCGGTGGGGGGCAGTAACTCTCCTGGTCCTCCTCATTCAATGCGGCTCCCCGGTCTCAACCCAGTATCTCTGTGACTGCTTATAGCTCTGTGGGTGGCCGGAGGATTCCCTGGGTGGTTTGTTGCAGTGCCGGCCTCCGGACCAGTTCCTATGTGTGGCCGATGTGTGCCTTTGCGAGCTTCAGTCCCTGTGTATTGTATGCAGCCTCATTGCCTCGGTCGGCCGCACTTCTACCAGGGAGCGTTTGGCCTCAGCCCGCCATGGTAGATGGTGCCAAGGGTTCGAGCAAAGCGCCATGTAGTACCCGGTGCCAAATAGGGCTACGGTGTCAGTCAGCATTCTGCATATCACAGTATGCCGGCCCCTTGTCCTGTGAAACACAGTGCCGAGGTCAGCAAGGGAGTTCAGATTTGGGTAGCATCAGTCCCCCTCATTGGCAGCACATTGGCGGTATTTGAAGTCTCTTTATCGGCACATAGACAGGACAAATATTGTCGCCAAGGCTCCTCTACGCCCGAGCTCTCTCACCCTGCAGCCATCTTGCTCAGGTTCTCGAGCGCCCCCCTAACTCCTGCTTCTTGATAGATGTCCATGCAGCCTCCAGCCCCTATGCCCTGTGTCTTATCTATGCAGCCTCCAGCTTCTTGATAGATGTCCACATAGCCTCCAGTCCCTATGCCTTGTGTCTCGTATATGCAGCCTCGAGGTCCTGCTCCTTCAGTGATGTCCATGCAGCCTCCAGCCCCTATGCTTAGTGACTTGGCCGAGGTGCCTCTAACCCCTGCTTCTTGATAGATGTCCATGCAGTTGCCAGCCCCTACGCCGTGTGTCTTGTATATGCAGCCTCCCGCTCTACCTTGATAAATGTCCATGCAGCCTCCAGCCCCTATGCCTTGTGTCTCATCTATGCAGCATCGAGGTCCTGCTCCTTGAGTGATGTCTATGCAGCCTCCAACCCCTATGCCTTATGTCTTGTCCATGCAGCATCCAGCCCCTATGCCTCGTCTGTTCAGCCTTGAGCCCCAGCATCTTGATAGATGTCCATGCAGCCTCCAGCTCCTATACCTTGTGTCTTGTCTATTCAGCCTGAAGCCCCTACTTCTTTATAGATGTCCCTACAGCCCCTATGCCCGAGCCACTGCTCCTTGAGTGATGTCCCTGCTGTGTCCAACCCCTATGTCTTGTCTGTGCAGCCTCGAGCCCCTGCACCTTGAGTTATGTCCATGCAACCTCCAGCCCCAACGCCTGTGTCTGGTCTATGCAGCCTCTACAACCTGCATTTTGATCAATGCCCCTGCAGGCTATAGTCTGTGCTCCTTATGCTGTGTTCCGACAGTCTCAAGATCTGTTGCATTTACTGTGCTCCTGCAGGCTCCACCCCTACCTCCTGCTATGCTCCTTTCTTGCTTTCTCGGGTCTCCATAACCGCACACTGTACATTTCGCCTCAGTTTCTCTTTCTTCCGTTTGCTCACTTAGCCCTTGGTTCTTTTTCCATCTAATCCGGATGCCCCTGATTTCTACTCGTTATAGTATTGCTTGTCTCCACTCCAGGCCTACATATTTAGTTACCAATATTTTACCGTTCGCTACCGAGTGACACAGCGAAGTACATGCAGTGCTTTGCTATAATTACCTAGGTCTAGCCCCTCGCCCCAGGTGCCCTAGTTCCTCGTTCCTGCATTCCCGTGTTGCGTTCTTGTTGCCTTGAAGCAAACGTGTCTCTGTTCCCTTCCTTGTATGCATTTTGTCTTGATGTCAGGTACGGGTCCTAGCACGTGCCTCTGTGTATCCCTTTGAGCACAGATTGGCTTCTGTACCATAGGAAGCAGCGTCCACTGCTTCCTTTGTCTTGCCTTACGTGTAGTCTATAGTGTATTTAGGGTAACAGTCCGTTGATTCTTTTTTGTCACAGAAAGCATCCATTGTATTATCCACCTGGACCCAAGTGGTTTGTCACATCTAAGTGTACTCCTTGTTTGTACCTTAGGGTCCAGAGACCAAGTTCACTCCTCTTCCATGGGTTTGGAGAGTGAGTATCTGTAAGAGTAACCTGCTGTCAGGATCTCGTCACGTGTTAACCAATGGCAAACGAATAAGAAAACATGCTGAATTACGGGACGGGCTGCAGCCAGGAAGAAAGCAGCTTTAACAACGCCTCTTGTGGCACCACCTCGCTTAATTCGTCCTCTATTGCCTCGATGCATAGGACATAGGTTGCCATGGCGACTTTGGCGTCCTATGGAGTCCCGTTTCAGCATGTGACCTTTTAGGGGAGGAGTATGTTTCCATGTCAACCCATAAAAACTTCTGGGTTACGCATATCCCTGCTTCCGATTTTGCAAAAAATCACGGCTTCGTACTCTTTGGTACTCTGTATTGTGGTTTGTACCTTGTCTTGCCTTCTCGATATCCTATCCCTGACCTGGACTGTTGTAAAGGTATTACTTTTTGCCCACTGAACTGCTACCTCACTGCCTGCACGTTGACAGACCCGGGCCGTTGTAAAGAAATTGCATTTTGCCCGTTGAACTGCTACCTCGCTGCCTGCAAGTTAACAGACCCGGACTGTTGTAAAGGAATTGCTTTTTGCCTGCTGAACTGTTACCTCGCTGCCCGCACATTAACAGACCCGGAACGCCTCGTATAATTCTTCTGTTTACTTCCCCAACTGGAACATTAGCTCTCACCCGTGACTACGCTGCATTCTTCACATCCTGTTTGGATTGGCTTCATTGAAACTTCTCCTCACCACACCAGTGTATTTCCTCAAGGCGTCACAAACTGGAGACTGGAACTACTTGGTCCTCAGGTCGTTAGGCGTCCTTGTGCCGGCGGGATAGTTCTGGGACTAGAAACTTTTGTTTCCATCCATCAGGTTAGATAATACACTGGTTGCACCGTGGGGCTTCCAGGTCCAACAGAAGTCATCCTGGCAAGTCATTGTTCTTGACCGTATCCTTCTACTTTGATATCATAGAATTGTTACTTAGCTGATCTTGCATCTTGATTTCTTTAGTGATTTTATTCAGGACATCTTGGATGGGGATTGAAACTTTTTAAACCAGATTAGAAAAACTCATCTAACTTTAGGTTAGTGTTTCATCAGTTCTTGTCTAAAGATTAATGCCCTGCTACTTCTTGCACAGTTGATTATCCTTGTACTTGCAGACTAACATGACATTGTTCCCTTAGAGAGCCTGGTCCTTCATCTGGTGTTCCATCTTTTGACTAATTGTCTCCTCTGGGTTTCCCCTTGGGTACCCAGAGGGGTACATTGGTAGGAAGAACTCTACTACTACACTACGAGTTCAACTACCCCAGATTCTGTCATAATCAGAAGCCATAAAAATTGGATGCCAACGAAACCCTGGCTGCCCTTATGCAGTTAGTGGCTGAGCTCCGCACTGACATGCAAGCAGCTCATGCATCCACACAGGCTCGCATAGACGGTTTACAGGCAATGACTGCCGCTCAAGAATCTGCCCCCGCCGATGCCTCTGGTTCTGGCGAACCTGCGCCTCAGCCTGCAGCTCTAACCCCATTATTAATGATGACACAGTTCCCGCTAGCCCCGCCAGAAAGATTTCATGGAGACCCCAGGGTTTATCGTACCTTTTTGAATCAGTGTAGTTTACACTTTTTGTGTCGACCCAATGCTTTCCCTGATTCTGCTACGAAAGCTGCTTTTGTTCTGTCTCATCTAGGAGGTACCGCAGCTGCCTGGGCTAATCCTCTACTGGAATCCGGTAGTCCTCTCCTGTTTGACTGTGATGCCCTGCTGAGGCCATGAGTCCGGTGTTTGATACCTGTTATAAGACCCAGGCTACAGAGCTGGAATTACTTGGGTTACAGCAAGGAGATACTACTCTTCTGGCTTATGTAGCCAAGTTTAACCAACTTGTTGCCGGGACCGGATGGCCCGAAGTCAAGAAAGCCTCCTTATTTTATAAAGGCTTATCTGATAATCTCAAGGACGCCCTTGCTATAGTACCAGTAGTTCCTACTGCTTTTCATGAGCTCCTGAACCTTGTTTTGCAAATCGATGCCCAACGAGCAGAAAGAAAAGGGGAAAAGAGGCCCTCGGTGCTGGTATTTCCATCTCAACTGACTCCTTCGGTTGATCATTCTGAGCCCATGCAAATAGGTGCTGTGAGAGGTGCCCTGACTCCTACTGAGAGAGAGAGAGTAGACAAGTGGAGGAACTGTGTTTCTATTGTGGCTCCTCAGAGCATATCTTGAAGGTATGCCCGAAGAAACCCAAAAAGTCGGGGAATGCGAAAACTCGGTACCAGAGGGCGTCCAACTGCCAGGTTTTATGCATTCGGGCTCTACCATGTTTGTACCGGTTGTGTTACAAGTCTCTCTTCAGCTCCCTTCAGGTCAGGTCTGGCAAGGTGAACCTGTGTTGGATTCGCCAGCCACAGGGAATTATATCGACCTTTCATATGCTCAAGAGAACAACGTCCCTCTCATTCTGAAAGATCGCCCAGAGATGGTTCACGCTGTCGATGGTAGCACTTTGTTGTCTGGCCTAGTTACCCAGCAATCTGTTCCTTTGGTTATGTCCACTGATTCAGGACATACAGAGTCTGTCTCATTTGATGTTATTGCCACATCCCAGTTCCAAATGATTCTAGGGTTGCCTTGGCTAAAATTACATAACCCTGTTATCAATTGGAGATCAGGCGAACTCACCTTCATTTCCTCATACTGTACAGATCACTGATTTCAATCCTCAACTACAGCTATGTATCCTTGCAGGGCATTACTGGGTACAAATCCTACGGTTGGTGCAGTCTCTTCAGTCTCCTTGCCTCAAGTATATACAGCATTTCAGGATGTTTTTGATCTCAAAGGAGCTGAACGACTTCCCCTCATATACCCTATGCCTGCCCCATTGATCTCATTACAAGGGCCAAATTTCCAAACTGCCGTATTTATTCATTAACCACTAAAGAGGATGTTATCCATAAACAATATATCGATAAAGCCCCGAGTACAGGTTTCATCCGACCTACACGTTCTCCGGCAGATTTTTGTTCCGAAGAAGGAAGGGGATTTACGTCCTTGTATTGATAATCGAGAACTCAATGCAGTCACCATCCGGAATCAATACCCGATACCTCTGATCTCGGTTTTACTGGATCAATTAGGTACTTCCAAGATCTTCACTAAACTTGATTTACGGGGCGCTTACAATCTGGTGCGTTTGCGCTTTGGTGACGAATGGAAAACAACGTTCAAAGCCAAGTATGGTCTGTTCGAGTACTGTGTTATGTCCTTTGGTCTGTGCAATGCTCCTGCCACTTTTCAACATTTCATCAACGATGTGTTTAAGGATATGTTGGACAGATATGTGGTGTTTTATCTAGATGATATTCTGATCTATTCCCCAGATTATGAATCACATATTTCCCATGTCTCCTCTGTCTTGCAAAGACTGAGAGAAAATCGATTGTATGCCAAGTTGGAGAAGTGTATATTCCATGCCAACTCTGCGGAATTCCTGGGTTATGATATTACTGAAAGGGGAATACACATGAGCAGGAAGAAGGTCAGGGCTATTCTGGACTGGCCTATTCCTGTTACCTGGAATCAACTGCAGTCATTTCTCGGTTTTGCGAACTTCTATCACCATTTTATTAGAGCATTCTCTACTCTAGTGGCTCCTTTGACATCTCTTACCAGCTCCAAGAATGCTTTTTTCTGGAGTAGGGCAGCTCAAGAGGCCTTTGATCTACTAAAATCCGCTTTCACAATAGCACCTGTTTTACTACATTCTAATCCTGCTTTGACCTTCATTGTAGAAGCGGATTCTTCTGATGTGGCAGTTGGGGCTATCTTGTCACAAGAATGTGCGGATACGGGAAACCTGCACCCAGTGGCTTTCCATTCGAGAAAACTGACTTCGTACGAAGGCAATTATACCATCACTGAAAAAGAATTGTTGGCCATTCGTGATGCTTTCTTGGTTTGGTCGCATCGCCTCTTGGGAACTATGACTCCCGTACAAGTTATCACTTGTGCTAGGTGGCATGAATTCTTCTCCATGTACCATTTTGAAATTACATATTGACCTGTTGTAAAACATTCCAAAGCTGATGCTTTGTCCCGCATCCATGGTGCTCCCTCTCGAGATCATGAAGGTGAGTCTCTCTTGGTGCCACATCATGTTGTTTGCGCTTGTGTCATGAAGAAACCATTACGTACCTTGTTGTTACAATGGGTTAGTTCCAATGCAAGGCCCATACAAGAGTTGGACTTGACCATTGTCAAGGGTCTTCCATATCATCTGGGTTTAATTTATCTCCCCAATGCCAATACCCGCAATACCGCTCTACAATTGTGTCATGACTCTAGATTTGCAGCACATCCTGGGATACGTAAAATACTAGAGTTGTTACAGGGATGGTGTTGGTGGCCTTCAATGAAGAAGGATGTGCCTGAATACACCAAGTCCTGTGCTGTTTGTGCCCAGTGTAAGAATATCTCTGCTAAACCCATTGGCCTGCTATGTCCCTTGTCTGTTCCTGACAATCCTTGCACTATGTTGTCCATGGATTTCATTGTTGAGCTTCCCAATTGTCATGGCTATGACATTATCTGGGTGGTCATTGACTCCTTCTCTAAGATAGCCCTTTTTGTCCCATGCAAGGGTCTTCCTTCTGCTCCTGTCCTGGCGGATGTTTTTTTGCAGTAGGTGCATCGCTTTTTTGGTCTTCCCAACATTATTGTCTCCGACCGAGGTTCACGGTTCACGACAAAATTCTGCAGGGCTCTCACTAAATCTTCGGGTGTGGAGGATTGTTTCTCTTCCACTTAGCATCCTCAGACAATTGGTCAAACTGAAAGGTTGAATGCCACTTTAGAACAATATCTAAGGTGGCTTACCCTTCATCATCAAGATACCTGGTTGTCTGTTCTGGTTATGGCAGAATTTACATATAACAATTCCTTGCATACCTCAATGGGTACTTCCCCCCTTCTTTGCAATGTACAGTATACATCCTCGTATACTGCCTTTAGAGCCTGTTCTGTCACAATGTAATCCAGCCGCTATGGCTTGTGTCTGTGATCTATCCAAAGTACGTGATGCTATTTCCACCCATCTGCATGAGGCTAAGGCACGCCAAAAAAGCTTTTGCTGATGTACATCGATCATCTGCTCTGTCTTATGTGGTCGGCTTGAAGGTGTGTTTATCTACCCATAACTTGCGCATCCCGGGTTGGCGGTCTCTTCTGCCTCATTATGTGGGTCCTTATTGCATCACCTCTTTGGTGAACCCGTCTGCTGTACGACTTGGCATCCCTACCTCTTGGCGCATTCACCCAGTTTTTCATGTTTCTCTTCTCAATCCTTTTCATCCTGCCAAACGGCTACCCTCTCGGCCCCCTCCGCTTACAGTTCAGGGTTCTGATTAATATGAGGTACGGCGTATCCTTGATACCAATGTTCGTCATAGTAGGCGTGTTTTCCATGTTGATTGGAAAGGCTATGGGCCCGGGAACAGGACCTGGGAGCCTGCTGGGAACATTCACGCTCCGGCCTTGTTAGATAAATTCTGGTCTTCCCAGCAGGGGGCATCTTTGAGGAGGGGAACTGTCAGGATCTCGTCACGTGTTTACCAATGGCAAATGAATAAGAAAGCATGCCGAATTACGGGACGGGCTTCTTTAACAACTCCTCTTGTGGCACCACCTTGCTTAATTCGTCCTCTATTGCCTCGATGCATAGGACATAGGCTGCCATGGCAACTTTGGCGTCCAATGCATTCCCGTTTCAGCATGTGACGTTTAGGGGAGGAGTATGTTTCCATGTCAACCCATAAAAACTTCCGGGTTACGCAGATCCCTGCTTCTGATTTTGCAAAAATCACGACTTCGTACTCTTTGGTACTCTGCATTGATTTCTTGTGTTTTGTACCTTGTCTTGCCTTCTCGATATCCTATCTCTGAACCGGACCATTATAAAGGTATTACTTTTTGCCAGCTGAACTGCTACCTCGCTGCCTACACGTTAACAGACCCGGACCATTGTAAAGGAATTGTGTTTTGCCCACTGAACTGCTACATCGCTGCCCACACGTTAACAGACCCGGAATGCCTCTGAGATTCCCTTCTGCCTGCTGAAACTATTACCTCGCTGCCCGCACATTAACAGACCTGGAACGCCTCGGATAATCCTTCTGTTTATTTCACCAACTGGAACATTAGCTGTTACCTGTGACTACGCTGCATTCTTCATGTGCTGTTTGAATTGGATTCATTGAAACTTCTCCACACCGCACCAGTGTATTTCCTCAAGGCGTCACAAACTGGAGACAGGAACTACTTGGCGCTCAGGTCATTAGGCATCCTCGTGCCGGCGGGATATTTCTGGGACTAGAGACTTTCGTTTCCGTCCATCGCCCTCATGCCGTCAAGTTAGATAATACACAGGTTGCCCCGTGGGGTTTCCAAGTCTAACAGAAGTCATCCTGGTAAGTCATTGTTCTTGACCGTATCCTTCTACTTTGATATCTTACATTTGTTACTTAGCTGATCTTGCATCTTGATTTCTTTAGTGATTTCATTCAGGACGTCTCGGATGGGGATTGAAACCTCCTAAACCAGATTAGAAAAACTCATCTAACTTTAGGTTAGTGTTTCATCAGTCCTTGTCTAAAGATTAATGCCCTGCTACTTCTTGCACAGTTGATTGTCCTTGTACTTGCAGACTAACGTGCCATTGTTCCCTTACAGAGCCTGGTCCTTCGTCTGGTGTTCCATCTTTCGACTAATTGACTCCTCTGGGTTTCACCTTGGGTACCCAGAGGGGTACATTGGTAGGAAGAACTCTACTACTACACTACAAGTTCAACTACCCCGATTCTGACACCTGCACAGATGCATTGGCCTTGCCCTTGTTTCCCCAGGTGGTCTCAAGTGCAACCCGTGTACACACCTGGTGTGATTGCAGGTTGTTCCTCCAGTACACTATTCCTATCCCTGCTTGTTCACCACCCCGAGCTGCCCTGTTACCTTATTCCTACTTGCCGCACCTCTGCTTCATTCTTGTTCTCTGTACAGTTCTATGTGCTCTGCCTGTCCCTTTCCATAGAGCATTTCTGTACCTAGCCAGTCTTCACTAGACTGACCTCACAGCAGCGGAAAGCAAGCTGCGGCCCACCAGAGGTTTTGGACTACGACTCCCATGATCCCTCAGTATTGGCTAGGGCTGGTTGGAGTTGTAGCCCAAATCATTGGGCAGCCAAAGGTTTCAGACCCCTTTAGAGTATGACATTCAGAGATTTTGTAAGCGATCTGTGAAGTGAAAATCTCCACATCTAGAGTTTTTATCTGGATTCTGGGTGGAAACATTGGTTAAGGGATGCACTGGCCACGCCCCCAGCATGTCCTGGCTGAATGGCCCTCCATGCAGTGCACACATGGTATGTCATCGTGTTCAAGGAACTAGGGGGTTGGCTGTAGTGCTCATAGAACATGACACACAGCCATTAACTGTGCACTCTTTGCCTTTACAGTGCCCACAGGGCATGGCCTGACTACTGCTCCTGTCCACTCCCTCTGCAGGATACATGGTTGGTCAATAGAACCCCCTCCCCCCACCGGGTGCCAATGGTTGGCAGTTGGTAACAGGGCCCAAATGCGCCCCTTTTTAAACAAATTGACCAATACCACCTCTCTCAAGTAGGCAGTTACCCCCTACAGCAGCGGTTTATGCTCTAGAGTGCTTCTACTACATGCCATGTCCTCAAGGCTGTCAGCGTAGGGCCGTACCTCAAAGCTCAGCTTTCCCAGACCAAAATGGCTGCCAGGGTAAAAACTGTGCCCCTAGAATCCACCTGCATGGATTCCGATTCGGATTTGGGGCTGCAGAACACCTCTGGACCCAGCAGACAAAATGTACATATATGTATATGTTTGGACCACTCTGCTTTCATTTGCAACTCTAGATGGATTTTCAGTAAACCACAAAATGATTTCAGGTTGGCCCAGACTTGATATCTCCACATTCACTTTGCTTCCTTGACAGACCTTCACAAAACCTTCCACTAACATTCAGAGTGGGCAGCATATGTATCTGAAAGGGGAATATTTCCTACATATTGGGCAATTTGGGGCAAAGTTATAAGCCTTCTGAAATCATCTAATTTTTTTGTTAAGCTGTTTGTAATGAATAAATACAGACTATAATAAACAATATGTAAAGGGGTACAGGGAACTTTTTTGTTGAATCACTCTTTGACCTCAGTTTTGGTAGTGTCGCAATGGTGCGTGCAGGAGGGCGGAGACAAAGAGTTCCCCTACTCCGCTTGTCAGAATCGAAAAAGAATTCTGCACACATCAATTACTGCGCCACAGTAGAAATTGGATTCCAATGAGTTAATGTGGTTGGCATAGTCAATATTTTGTTAATAGCCCTTTATGATGACACGTGTTTCGGCACTTTAAGTGTGCCTTCCTCAGATTGGGGCAATGTCCTTCGGCTGACTTCTCAGCTGCTCAATAGCGTGGTGGTAGAGTGAGTCCCATCAGACTCTTATCAGAATAAGTTTCTGCAAATATCAGAATTCTTGCATCACGTGTCGGTCAAAATGGAAATACATTGCAGACATTGCCCCGATCTGAGGAAGGCACACTAAAAGTGCCGAAACACGTGTCATCATAAAGGGCTATTTATAAAATATTGACTATGCCAACCAGATTAACTCATTGGAATCCAATTTCTACTGTGGCGCAGTAATTGATGTGTGCAGAATTATTTTTCAACTGTAATGAACAATAGTTAACAATCATTATAAGACTTGCCAATTAAATAATCCAGGAGAAAAGAAAAGTTAACAATTAAAAGGCATCAACGTAGTGTATCAAGGTTACATACAGTGTAGAAATTCACTAAACCTGCAGAACACTGTACATGTACAGGTGCGTGTGTGCTGTGCGAATGTGTACATATCTCCTGTATGTTGCGAGTGCTGTTATATGATAAAAAGTATAGATGCAAAGCCTATGTGTCCATCTTGTAATACATTAATGCCGTCTTTGCAGAACGGCAGCCCAGTATATAGGGCCCCCTCCAGAAATATATGTAAATTTGGCCGCATGAATGCTTCATTAAAATAATAGGTGGCTAATAAAAGAACAGAATTCCATTTCGAATGTCATTGAATGTCATTTCGGCGCCTAGATGCCTCCGGGTTAGGTCCGCTATACAAATGCCAAAATAAGTCAACAATAAAAATAAATAAATAAATTGGTGTGCCTCAGGATTGAAATCAGTCTCACGCAAAGGGCGTTCCTGCATGTAATGCAATGTAGAGTATTTATGGAGCGCAGACCAAGGGCGCATATAAGTGGTGTGTGGGGCTTGGGACCACTGTGCACTGGATTTCAGAAGTTGAAATGGATTGGTCGATAAGACTAATATCAGTAAGCGGCAGGTGGGTAAGATAATACATTTTTTGGTGCCTCGTTAGCGGGACTTCAGACATTGTGTGCCACATTTTCAAATGACAAAGTTTGCGCTTTTTTGTTGCAAGTGCAAAAATCGCCATAAGCTGGATGGTCTGAATGGTGTGGGGGAAATAAGAGGAGACTTGGTTGGAAACAGCAAAGTCGTTATCTGAGCAGTGCTTTTGCTGTGTTCCCCAAAACCAGCAGAAAACTGGTGAATGCATGTCTTAACGTATTATATACAGAATAAATACATCTTATTATCCTTACAATTCACCAGCTGTGACATCACAATGGCCATTTCGATTACAATCCACATGTTATGATGCTCGCGAATTCTTACAGGCCTAGAGCAAACGTCAGGGGAGCCGGCTGCAGCACCAGCCCTCAGCACGGGTGGACTGGGAACCAAAAAAGGCCCTGGAAATAATTTTCAAAGTGGCCCCATTTTACACATTTTCAGCAAGCCCAACCATTTTCCTCTGGGAACATTTGGAAAAGCCACACAAAAGAGGCCCAGGGTGCAGAGACCTACTGGGAAATCTCCAGAGTTCCCTATGGGCCAGTCCACCACTCCCTCCCAAAAGAACCCTTGCAGGCTCATTCTGAGCAAGGCGGAAAAAATTTGCGAAAAAGCATGGCCGCGGCATTCCCAAGGGATGTTAGTTATTTACTACAACGTGTGGTTGGAGGCATGGAAGCTAATTAAGTCTCCAGGATCATTTGTTCTTTTCTAATGCAAAAGAGCGTGCAGAGCCCGCATCGGATGCCCGTTTCTCTGCCTTCATCAACATGCCATGCGGGTGGAGATGCTGGCGGATTCCCTGCACAACGGGTGGAGATGCTGGCAGATTCCCTGCACACCGGGTGGAGTTGCTGGTGGATTCCCTGCACAGCAGGTGGAGATGCTGGCAGATTCCCTGCACAGTGGATGGAGATGCTGGCGGATTCCCTGCACAATGGGTGGAGATGCTGGCGGATTCCCTGCACAGCGGGTGGAGATGCTGGTGGATTCCCTGCACAGTGGGTGGAGATGCTGGTGGATTCCCTGCGCAGTGGGTGGAGATGCTGGCAGATTCCCTGCACAGTGGATGGAGATGCTGGCGGATTCCCTGCACAATGGGTGGAGATGCTGGCGGATTCCCTGCACAGTGGGTGGAGATGCTGGTGGATTCCCTGCACAGCGGGTGGAGATGCTGGTGGATTCCCTGCGCAGCGGGTGGAGATGCTGGCGGATTCCTTGCACAGTGGGTGGAGATGCTGGCAGATTCCGTGCAGAGCAGGTGGAGATGCTGGCGGATTCCCTGCACAGCGGGTGGAGATGCTGGCGGATTCCCTGCACAACGGGTGGAGATGCTGGCGGATGTCCTGCACAATGGGTGGAGATGCTGGCAGATTCCTTGCACAGGGGGTGGAGATGCTGGTGGATTCCCTGCACAGCGGGTGGAGATGCTGGCGGATTACCTGCACAGTGGGTGGAGATGCTGGCGGATTCCTTGCACAGTGGGTGGAGATGCTGGCAGATTCCATGCACAGCGGGTGGAGATGCTGGCGGATTCTCTGCACAGCGGGTGGAGATGCTGGCGGATTCCCTGCACAACGGGTGGAGATGCTGGCGGCTGTCCTGCACAATGGGTGGAGATGCTGGCAGATTTCCTGCACAGGGGGTGGAGATGCTGGTGGATTCCCTGCACAGTGGGTGAAGATGCTGGCGGATTCCCTGCACAGTGGGTGGAGATGCTGGTGGATTCCCTGCAAAGAGTGGGGATTAACCGCGCTACCCTGCTCCAGCACGGGAGCCTAGCCCCAAAGTTACAGATGACGAAACGCATGAAGAGTTTATTTTAACCTTATCTCTCTTATTTTGCAGCAGAGCCAACATAAGGGCGTTAGAAAAATGTCCAACTTTCACCATTTCCGGTACAGTAAGTGGGGCCCCATTGAGCCCAATGATGGCATTGTCCACAGGTTTGCATTAGAAAAGACATGGGACTATTTTGAACAGTTTCTTCCAATTTTCACCTTAACTCGTGTTCAATCCTAGCTAATAAATGTATGTATGTATTTATTTATTTTGCAATTTGCATTCACCCCTCTGCACCTTGGCTGAAATAAGTCCAGAGTTCACTCACTCTACTTATAGGTGAAGCAAGGGTACTGTGACAGGCTCCTGGGTATGACCCTACCCAGAGGTAGAGAGATTTGAGGCAGGTCTGGAGCTGTGTAGGCCAATTGATGCTCTTTTCTCTGACCCAAAGCCTACATCTCTCCGTCCTGGCCAGGTCTCTCTTTCTATCAGTTCACAGAATCTGATGACCAGCATGCACCAGGCTCCTCAGAAACCAGGCATGGATCAGGGATCTCGGGATGCAGTGTAAAGTAAAGGAAAACTGCACCTGGACCCCGGCCTGGATCAGGAGGAATGTAATTCGTAGTCAAATGGAAATGAACTGGGCTTTTCCCTCAATGGAGCCCCAAACACTCACCCCACTTACCCCAGATGGGCTACGGGGGAGCAGTGGGGCAGCAGCAGGAAATACTGAAACTGGCAACGGATCACATGGGACCAGGGGAGACCCAGGTGTACGCCTCAAACCCTGTTTGAACAGAGACTCGCCAATGACAGCAGAAAATCGAAGAGCAAACAACCCCTCTGAGCACATGGCTAGCTGGAGGAAAAAGGAGACTGGAAGGGGTGGGTCCAGAGGGCTTTTTGAAGACTTCCAGGGGAAGTCCAGACCCAAAAGGGTACAGTGAAGCTAGAGGTTGGCCCAGTGGAGCAGCTGACTCGGGGAACCAATGTGAGCCGAGGCGAGCTCCTAGGCAGGAAGGGGTGGGCTATAACAAGCCAACAGATGCAGAATGAGCATGTAGAGGTGAGGTCGGAAGAGGAGGTGATCAAGAGACCAGTGAGGAGGGTGTAGTTGGTGAAGGAGGAGTTGAATGAGATTGTTGGAGTGCTTTGGAACTGAGAGGGCGGTACCACTTTCATTGCATGTGAGTGAGAGACTGACTGAAGGGAGTTTTGGAGGGTGAGTAGAAAGCGGGGGCTGAGAGTACGTGTGAGAGAGGTTGGGTATGAGAGAGGGGAAAGTGAGAGGTAGGAGGATAGAGGAGAGTGGAAGAAAGGGCAGTGTTGGGATTGGGGAGTATCAAGGTATGCCACCCGTGGTTCCCGCGTACCTGATCATTTGGTCGTTTGTCGGTCCAGGGTCGTTCAGGAAGCTGGTGTCCAATCTGGTACCAATACAACCCCCTGTCCCTGGTCTGATAATTGAACCTCAGCCAGAAGCAGGGAGCTCTCTCCCCCCAACACCACGGAGAAGGACTGGCCACACATTAACGTGGTGCCAGGCAGTGCAAAGCACTAAGCGGGGGAAGTCGAGAAAGTAGGTATGAACAGGATAAGAAGGCAGATAGTAGCAGAAATGGCTAAAGGGAAAAACAATGCCAGGAGACTGGGCAGAGGAAAGGACTGGCAAAGGGGACTGCAAACAGAACAAAGTTTGCACCGAGAGACAGACTCAAAGGAATCCGCAGGCAATGAAGAGAGAAGCAGGAGAAGGCGAGCCAAGGAAACGAGCACCAAGAGAGCCACCCGCAAGCCAAGTAGACAAGCAGGCAGGAAACTGGCAGGAAGGACTGGGGTCAGCAGCATGTCAGCGTCACCCCCAGGGAAGGAAACGCTTTCAATGCATCGGAATGTGCATTCACCATAGCTTTATGCAGCCCGGCACCCAATCGAGGCTCAACGCACGCCAATTGATTGCTGTTAGCAACAGACCAGGCAGCGCGTACAGTGCATGAGCAGAAGTTGGCTGCTGGTCCGCGGCGCAAATAGGGCAAGATTACGGCCCCCATGGATGGAGTCGTTGCAGCAGAAAGCGCTGTGGTGGACCCAGAGGGAAACAATCCTGCAGGCACCAGTGGGCCCGCCACAGAGGAAAGACACATCAGCGTGACAGAGAGAGAGAGAGAGAGAGAGCAGTAACACCATGGAACGGAGTGTAGGGAGGGAGGATAGATCAGTTGGGGGGTAGAGACAGGAGAAGGGAGAGTGAGTGTTATAAATGACAGAGTGGAGAAAAAGCGAGAGCGAGTGAGACTGGGAGGAGCGGAAGAATAGAGAAGGGTGCAGGACAAACAGGCTCCCCGGCTAGGTTCCGTAATCCATCGCTGAGGGATTCATCTAGATAAGGCTATGGCCTTTATTCCTCCCTAGGGCAAAGGAGAGAATTAGACAGTAGGGTTCCCTTGGCTGTAGTCAACCGATCTTGGAACAAGCAAGAGTGGAATGAGATCCCAACAGTGGGAACCTTGTTCAAGGTTGAGGGTAAAAGTAGAGGGACCACCCCTAGACTGGGAATCCCAGTTGCTTTGTGTAGCTGCTTTAAGAACAAACGTGGAAACGTATTGATTATTGTTATGGGATTCACTGAGCACCTGGTCAAAGTACCAAGTAGCCTTTTGACCTGCCACAGTATGTGAATAGCTGATGTAGGGTGTCATGGAGGCTCAGGTAAAGTGTGTTAAGGTTCTAGCAACTCCCCACCTTAAATTCCGACCATTACTTACATACCTGTATTCATTTGACCTGAAATGGAGACGGGCTAGAGGAGTGGTAGTCAAAATCCACCTACCTGGCTCTCCCCGTCAGCCCAGGTGTCCCCATTTACCTGGTCAGTATTACCAGCTCAGTACTGGTGTGCGGCGAACACTGGTGGAAAGCGGATGGGTTGGATACAGGGGCAGACTTCCTCTGCAGTCTTCTTTGCAAGACAATTGTGATCAGGAACGAGAAGGGTCCTCTTTCAGAGGATGGAGGTCCCCAGATTCACGGTGCATATACAAAAGGGTGCAAGTAGTGCATAGTGAACCTCCTCTCAGTGACAACTCCCTCAGGCGCGTGACTGTATGACATCACGCTCCTCAGCGAAGAGGATCCTCTGAAAATGGCATGTTATAAGCTAGCAAAAACAAAGAGGTGATGGCTGGAAGGTTTAGAATGAATCTCGTTTGTCTCACTATGTGAGGGAGGCTATGCCCAGACGTGGGTCCCTTGCTCGCTGCACCATAGGGAACCAAGCTGCACCTCACTGAGGAGTCCCGACAAGGCCGAAACATGTCTGGGTTTGCTTGTGTTACCGGGCAGAGGGGTCCTGGCAGGGCAATTTGGGGTGGGCTGCTCCCAATGGTAGCAGTACCGGACTGATTTGCATATGGCTGGACCCCTTTCACAATGGCGCAGACGGGATAAAAAACAGTGGTGTGGGACGTTGCCCAGAGCAGCGCCAATGGTTCATTCAAAACCTTCCACCCATCACTTTTGTGGTTATATTTATGGTTGTATGTAATAAACTGGACCAGTGCTAAATAAAACAGTTTTTCCGGTAGCGCTCTCATTTTAGGATACTGATCTAAGAGGCACCAGCATGGCAGGAAGCAGTGCTCTCCATGGATGTTACTCTAAGCGACACAGGCATGGCAGAGATGGGCACTTGTGTTGTTTCTTCCTTTTGCTGGGGAGAGGAGGTGCGCTTTCACTCACTTTGGGCCCACACACACTTTATTACTAACGCAGCCATGAGAGCTGCCACCTGGCTCCTTTATTAGCCCTCTACAGCCTCTGTTTCCCGGGGTCTGGTAGCCCCTCCCCTTCCTCCCTCACCCCCTTGCCCATGTCCTTCCTCTCCTCCTTAAGGTCGTCCCCGATTTAAGGGGGACTGACCTTATTTACTCTACAACAGCACTCTAATTGGGCGATGCTACTCCGAGTGGCACCAGCATGGCAGCAAGGAATGCTTTCATTGGAGGATGCTAATCTGAAAAGCACCATCATGCGAGGAGGACATATTTTCATATAGGAAGGATTAAACATTTCAGAATAAGCTATGCTGTGTTTGAAGAACATATGTTTGGAAGAAAAACTGGCCTCCTATGACAAGCCTTGATGTTGACATCTGCTTACAAATAGCCTCCTGGAGTAGATATGCATGGGGTGAGGAGTTGAGGGGGCATGGGAATGTTCCGTTAATGTTCCAATTTGTTAATAGAACAATGTCTTCTCTCCTGTTTCTGTAGTAAGGCTTCCTCTTTTAAGCACACAGGCACAATGGAATATGGCCAAGATCACACAATATGGTCAGCAGGAGAGCCAAGAATAGGACTCTTCCCTTTTGCTTCCGCAATTCCCCATGCTGTCCTATCTGCATTCAATTTCCCATGAGCTATTGGAAATATCCCGCCCTTTACCTGTACAGCTTTGAGTGCCTTGTCCGCATAAAGGACTCCTCCACTGTGGTCATTGAAGGCTGCTTCACCGGGCTTCAAAGTGACTCCAGGGAACCTCTTCCGGAACTGATCAGGAGCCAGGTACTCACGAGGAACCTGATTCGCACCCAGGGTTTTCCAGGTGGCCTGAAAGTCCGGGTCCTGCTCGGCAGAGATCAGGAGAAGGCCAGTCTGCCTGCAGAGCAGAGAGAGAAAAGAAGAGGTAAGCGGGCCCTGTGGCGATGAGACACAGTGGTGAAGGGCACAGGAGAAATACTGGATAACAGAACATGCAACGTTATCACAAGATGGCCTATTTTCTTCTGATCCTCTGCCAAATACTACACATCCACCCCTACTACTACAATCATATTCCCACCCCTTCAACCCATTTGGATCCCTCTATTTCTCAGTCTGTCTGTTTTCCTATCCTCACTCTACTTTTCCCTTTTCCCAAGACCTGATTTACTCCAGACAGGGCACAATGTGCCATTTTCCGGACACCTCAAGACCACTGAACGGTCTAGTGTAATAGCTTCTTAATGCCTTTTAACTTAACATAATAACACATAGAAAAGCAAAGATGCCCCAGGGCTTGGTGAGCTCTATAAATGTATAAATAAATAAATAAATAAAATAGCATGCCTTATGTTACTGAATGGAGATTATTCTTGTAAAATAAACTCTTATGGCCTACTTGGTAAGGGCCGCCTCTGGGCATTTGCATTGGAAATTTGGCATGTCAAGGGTAAGGATTTGTGTATTGACTGCAGAATTTTCCGCCAGATGATCTGCAATTGTGTGGATTATCCTTGCAAGAAAAGGCTGCGCCGGCGGTAACACTGCAGGGAAATGCAAGCACTGTGTGCAGCCTAATGAGGTGGCGCAGAGAAATGTGGGCCCTTAAGAATGTCCAGCATGGAGCAGAACCACACAAGGAAACTCCTTACAGGGTTTTCCTCATATGCTTGAGTGCCCCGCGGGGAACATCCAAAGCTTCCCGGAGAAGGCCAATATACTGGTCCCTGCAGATAGCTAGTTACTTACAGAGACCACAGGCGTCCATTCAGGGGTGGACTGGCCTGTAGGGAACTCCGGAGATTTCCTGGTAGGCCTCTACACCGTGGTCCTCTTTTGTGTGGTTACCTGTTTGATTTCCAAATGTTCTCATAGGAAAAAGGATTAGGCTTGCTCACAATCTGTCATTTGGGGCCACTTTGAACATTATTTGCAAGGCCTCTTTTGGTTCACAGTCCACCTCTGCGTCCATAATTTCAAGGACGCTGGTCATCTTTTCGATGGTGATCCCCATTGCAGACTTCTACCATGCACAAATGCTTACACGGTCGACTTCGAGACAACTCACTTCATGAAGCGGTGACAGGCACCGGAGCCCAGGGTCCAGCCTAGATTCCGGTCAGTCACCAATGCATGCGGTGACTTGGAGAATCTAGAGTATATGTTTCTGAACCGCAGAAGTGTTAGCGGTCAAGCTCACTCTGCTTGAGTCTGCAATTCTTGCATAGTAAGCCACCATGTGCAGTAAAACATTTTTTACGTAACGCCAGAGTGCATTTGCTGATGATAAAGATAAGGTTTATGGTTTTCCTCCACCACATGGCTGACCCACATTTGGCCATAGGTTTGTGTTTGGGAGTGAGGAAGGCAGGCAGTTACCTATCACACCCTGTCTGCAGGGACTTGGTTACTGAAACATATTATATCTCCTTCTTGGTCTGGCATAGGAGTTTCCTTTCATGCCATTGGGCAGGGGTCTGCAACCTGTGGCTCTCCAGGTGTTTTGGATTATGACCCCCATGGCCGATCACCATTGGCTTTGTTGGCTAGAGCTGGTGGGAGTTGTTTTGGATTATGACCCCCATAGCCAATCACCATTGGCTGTGTTGGCTAGGGCTGATGGGGCTTGTTTTGGATTATGACCCCCATAGCCAATCACCATTGGCTGTGTTGGCTAGGGCTGATGGGGCTTGTTTTGGATTATGACCCCCATAGCCAATCACCATTGGCTGTGTTGGCTAGGGCTGATTGGGCTTGTTTTGGATTATGACCCCCATAGCCATCACCATTGGCTGTGTTGGCTAGGGCTGATGGGAGTTGTAGCTGAAAACATCTGGAGAGCCAAAGGTTGCAGGCCTCTGCCTTAATGCAAACGCCAGGGTAATTCCTGATAACCCCCTAACAAGGTCATATATTAATGGCATCCTGTGAACAGGCTCGACATTTTCATGGAGGTGAGTCAAATCCTGACCTCGGAGGACCAGTTTGGGGCCGGCCCCGCTTCCTGGAGCCTCTTGGATAGAGGGACTTTGTGGTATAAGGATCCAGAGCTTTGGACAGGCCTAAAGCCTCTGTGTAATGTGGCTGAGCAAGATGCTGATCCCAGTGAAGGCTAGATAGGCCGGTGCAACCTACCGCGTGCGCAAAAATAATTACAACACACAACAGTTATGGCCCGGTTCAGAATTCATAAAAAGAAATTAGGTGTTTATTAAAGCCTATTATTAATAGGGAAACACATCAAAAAATGCGCAACTATATGGATCAAAACAGCAAACGCCTTGAAAAATGGACCTTGCAATCCAAAGCAGGAGGACTTTTAATTTGAACAGAAGACATGTGTTAAATGTCCTGAAACCATTGAAACATTACAGCTAAGAACTTTCCGTGAACCTCAAGGGGACCTATGATCTCCAACATGCAAAGTGGACGTGATTCACATGCAAAAGACACTGCAATGACGTCTCTTCAAAAGCGGCATTAGAAAAAAATCAGCGAGCTTCTTGTATTGAGGGATGTCTTAATTCTGGAATAAAGATACATTAGCTAGTAATATGTTCTGAAGGTTAAAGGGCACTCTATGGAAATGTCTCACCTTGAGGAACAGGGAGTAACCTGGCAACCATCTCTGTAAAGATGGATTCCCGGAGAAGGGTCCGAAGGCTCTGAAAAAAATGACGACCTTTCTGATTCCAAGCCAATAAGGCTGCACCTGTAAGGTCGACCTTTTAGTCATAGCTCTCTCCTGGTCCCTTTTGGTGGGTTCTCCCCTACCGCACTCGCCTCTGCTGCATAGGGGTCCGTCCGCCACCCCCCCCCCTTCTCCCCGCACTTTCCTGCTGCAGACTCGGTCCTCCAGCTGCCTCATTCTGGGGGGTCCGAACACTGCGAACCCGGAAGTCCGATGCGCAGCACATTGTGCTTTTGTGCGCAACCTTTTGTCCCTCAGGCTTCCAGGTTCGCACTACCACAACTGTGAACGGGATGCCCTAAACATTTCAGAGCATCACAAACACGTAGCTAGCACTCCATCGGAAAATCAGATGTCATGGACTTCTTGCGTAGTGATATTGCAACAAACGGTTGGTATTGGGGAGACGGGCTCTGTGCTCTCTCCTTACTCCTGGGCAGAGGTAGAACTATTCTTAGGCACTGGGAGGTCTAGGATTCTGGATCAGAATCTATTAACCGCACCAGCAGATTTCCCAGGGTCAAGCTCTGCAGCACAGGATTCTGGAGCAATGCATCTCTGCTGCACAGAAAGAGGATAGATTGGGCAAACCCATCCCTCCTAGCTCCACTCCCAGCTGCCAGGGATGTTGGAGGTCTTCCCTTCCAGCCCAGAAGGGGATCATACCAAATGAGTACCCGGTGAGAGACAATCAGATTGTTTCACGCAATTTGATTGGCCCTCGCCGGGGCTTTACCCGACGCAGAATATCTCAAATGTTTTACTTCCTTCATATCCCCAGCGGGGTGTGTAGGAGCCCCTCTGCCAATGAGGAGGCTCGGAACAGGGTAATCGCCGCTCCCAGCCACCACAATGCTGGAGGCTGCCATCCTCCCCTGCTGGGAATTCAGGAAATTGTTGTCTCCATCCCCCTTCCAAACAATCCCCTCTCCGCCCTCCCAACCCCACTTACCTTCTTTTTGGGCCTTTTTCGAGAGCGAACGCACTGGGAGCACTTCTGTCTCCAGCACATCCACTCCCGATGGTTGCCATGGAAAGGGAAAACTGACTTGGTTTTCCCTTCCCCGGTGGCCATATTAAAAAATTTAAATAAATGTTCTGTTCCGCAACGCTGCAGTGTTTTGGAACACAAAAACAATGCTATGAGTACCCCGGTCTTGCAGGCAGGGGTACTAATAGTAATAAGTCCTTCAACGCGGGGACATTACCGAGTCAGGTAATACCCCAGGGCCTCCGTTAAGACCCTTGCTTCACTCGGGCATGTAGCTATAGAAGCCGGGCATTACCTGACTCAGTAATGCCCCCGCGGCTCGAGGCTTATTGCTTAAATAGAGAATGCCCAAAATTTCGAATACAGAAATCTGAGACCCCCTTTTTAACATATATACATATATATATATATCACATGGACCCGGTAGCGTCCATGTAGTTATGGTTAAGTTGGTGTTTCCATAGGAAGAGCATTTTCTGGGTGGCTTATAACTTCGCTCCCTCTGGACGAATCCTCACCAAACTTTGCAAAAAAAGTGTATGGCCCACTCTGAATTTTGGAGAGGTTTGGTCCAGGGGGGGCAAAGTTATAGGGGGGGTCCCAAAACTTGTGTTTTTTCCCATAGACATAATGGGAAAAAACTTTGCGCACTCCTACAGCCCAAACCGCTGGACGGATTTACACCAAATTTGCGGCAGGAGTGGGGGCTTGGTCCCGAAAGCGTGCTTTTGCAAATATGGTGTAAATCCGTCCAGTAGTTTCTTTTAAAATGACCAAAATGTAAGGCAAAAAAAATTAGTGATATCTCCGTTCGCTCCGCGGACGGACTTCCCTGTTCGCTCCGCAGACAAAGCCCTGATTGGCCAAGCGGCTTGCGTGATGTCTGCGGACATGCGACGTGTTCGCTGATTGGACGGCGTGGTGCGTGAAGCACGTCACATTTTTTGTGGTGCCCGCCATCTTGCATTCGCCGACGACTGCGGACAGCGCGGTGGTACTTGGATTAAAAATTGTATTTAGTGGAGTGTGTTGGTGTGTAAGAGTGTTTGGGGAGGGTGGGGGGAGTATGAGATAGGTTCAATGTTCTGTTTTTTTTATGTGCTAGATGCTTTTGTTGTGTTCGATTTGTCTGCGGACAACACGGCTGTTCTGAAATTTTCTATATAAACTAAATGGTGGGGTGTTCCGAGGACCAAGTATGTGTCCGTTTTGTTCGTAAGCAAGCTAAAATTGAGCTAAGAACACTCGCGGTGTCCTTAAATGTTGATACATAAACAAAATGGGGTTGTCCTGAGGACGCTGTCCGTATTGTACTCTGGCAACTTGAATGTGTTCTAAGAACACTCGCGGTGCTGAAATGTTTGCAATTAAACAAAATGGGGGTGTTCTGAGAACGCTGTTCGTATTGTCCGTTGTCAGGTTGAAAGTGTTCTAAGAACCCTCCTTATGTCCGCTGACATTACAATTTCTTATGGGCCTTATCTGACTTTTTGTCCACTAAACAAACGATAAATCAGGCTGCTGTGCGCCGACATTATGTGATAATCCTATCACTTGCCCCATCGACCTGGCTGACCTGTTTTTGCGACACTAAATCATATCTCCTGCCCCTAAGCCTGACTTTATCAAAGCATTCATATCCACCGTCTCTCTCCGTGACGTTACAGGGTGCGTAGCCAAACGCACCCAGTCGTCTCCAGTCCTACGCGACTTTACACAGAACCCGGAAAACAACACACATCATCTCACAACACAGCGCGCCACAATTCGGAATATGAAACTGTGATTTAAATGCAAACAGCAAGATTGTACATTTTCGTAAAGTACATTTATTTGACATCAAATAAAAGCTGTTCCAACAACGAGGCATTATGGATTATAAAATACTAGCATATTAAAAATGGCAGTAGACGTTTAAGAAGCGACAACAGAACAACCTAATCATTGTGGGGTTTATTTAAATACTAGTGCATTTGCATGTGAATGTATGCATATGGATGTAATGAGTTTGCATCTGTGCATTCGCGACTTTCATTACAAAAAAGGGGTGAGCTCAATGAGAGGCTATAACAACCATGCCCTCGGCAATCACCCATCATGCACCTGGTGAACTATGCAAATTAGGTTATGACATCATTTAGCTACTTCTAGCTACTTTTATGACGGCCAATAGCTACTTTTCTTACTAAGGCGTTGCCAACACTGCTCCTAAGCGACTTCATACAGAATCCGGAAAAAAACACAGATCATCTCAAAACACAGCGCGCCAAAATTCGGAATATGAAACTGTGATTTAAAAGCAAACAGCAAGATTGTACATTTCGTAAAGTACATTTATTTGACATCAAATGTTTAGAGAATATTCAGCGATTTGCATTTGTCTTTGCTGTCGATCTGCAAAAGTTCATCTTGAGTCACGCGCGGTTCCTTTGCGTTACACAGGGTGTTGGATTATGATGAAAGAAGGGCTGTGGTCGCATTGATAATCGGAAGGCTGTTCCAACAACAAGGCATTAGACCACCATAATGGTTGGTATGTTGCTTCTAGCCGCTACTACCGCGTAAGGGCATTTTGGTCCTTGGCGATTGTCCCATAAAATTGTGAGGGTCATGAAGTTGTTTACTAGGAGCTGCACCTGGCAGTTAAAAAATGCGTCGGCCGGGGTCTGAAAATCATGGCATTGACAGTAGGGAAGGATGTACCTGTTATAAAAACATAAATTAGTCTCACGAGCCAATCTTCATTAAAAATATTCATTTTATTTATTAGGGCGTGAAACTATTTGCTAGCGAGGATAGTGCAACAGAGTATGTTAACTTATTCCCACTAACCCACCCTCTCTCCTCTGCCTTTTTCAGAGCCATCTGAGCGCCAGCGGACCACTTCGGCGGTGATAGTGCGCGGTACAAAACAATATGCCACATTGAACGAACATGTACAACTTAACCGCGCTTTAACACCACGTTATTGTTATTATATTCCGGTATAAAATAACTTAAAGGGTTACTTACATTATATTGGCATTTTCCATTGTCTACGCGTAATGCAGTCCCTAAATACGACTCCGTCTGTGCCAACGATCTTTCTCATAGTGATATAATATATAAAAGCGGTTTCGTTTCAGAAATGTCATCCTTGTCGTCTCTTACGTTTTTGCACCCCTCCTTCAAAAGAAGTCTTTTGGCACGATCCCTGTCTGTCAAGGTAAAAAAACAATAGAACCTTATAGTGCGAGTCGTGGGCCACTCCGGCCCGCAAGCAAAAAATGGAAGCAGCTGACCTTCACTGTGAACGAGCATAAATTCTTACTTTGCAACATTCTGTGTAAAGCCATCCCTGAGAAATTGCTTTTTACACTCCACCTTTGTATATTGTCTGCGTGCTAATGAAAAAAGTTTGTTAAAGGGAGTTTATGGTTAACTTGCGATACTAAAAACCTATGAAATTCAGTAAAAAACGTTGTTAACGGGATGTTATGGTTAAGTTGCGCTAATAAAAACCTATGAAATTCAGTAAAAAAACTTTGTTAAAGGGACGTTATGGATAAGTTGCGCTAAAAAAAACCTATGAAATTCAATGAAAAAACTTTGTTAAAAGGGACGTTATGGTTAAGTTGCGCTACTAAAAACCTATCAAATTCAGTAAAAAAACTTTGTTAAAGGGACGTTATGGTTCAAAGTAAAACCGAAAAACTCCTGAAATTCGGCAGTTATGGTAAGATAAGCAACCATAACTCGCGCCACCGTGCACTGCTAACACTGACACCCAGGACATCAAAGATGACATCACAAATGTCATTGATGACATCACTGATGACATCACATGGCTGGCTCTCCCTTTTTTCCTTTACTGACATATCTAAGCCACATAGTTTTCTTCAGTAACAGACTGACAAGGCAGAGCTGCCACCCCTTGCATGGGCGACACACACTGCGCACATTACATAGAGTCAATAAAAGGCTGATGGGGACTGTTATCAAGGTTGGGCGTTCTCACAGACATCTTTCTTGATACCATATAAACCTCTTCTCTTGCCTATAAAATGGGGCCAGAGCTCTACATCCATGGTGCCCCAGACAGTGGGCCGAGCCAGGGGGAATGCCCAGGTGAAAGGAGAACACATGAGACACCTATCTCTTATTGGATGCCAAACCGGCCACATTTTTTATCTCACTGCAAACCATAAATGCACTCCAAAAATGTGACGTTACATATAATACATTATATCCATAAACAACATTCCCACTGGCAAGTGGTCCAGGGGAACCCATGGCTCTCTGCCCCGCCGGGTCGTCGCATGGTGGTGAGGCCCTATCCCCTCCCCACCATGCCCTACACAGTAGGCGTCACTGGGAGGCTGCCCCGTTTGTTACCGGGCCCAGCAGCCCCCAGGTCCCGCCACCCCCTTCCCTTGCCGGGAGCCCCTGGTTGCTGTGCCCCATTCCTGGCTTCGGTGTTCCCCGGAAAGGGATCTCAGTGTCCCGATGGTCCTCCCCCACTCGCCTAACACCCCTTTATCACCTCCTCCTATAACAGGGTGGGTGGGATGGGAAAAAGGCTCAGAGGTGGCCTCGAGGGATCCTGGCAGTGATGCGGACACGGCACCGACAGTCCGACAGAACGATGCAGAGACAATATACGCTCACCTCGTCCTCTTGGGCTTTATTTAAGCCCCAGGACTGACACCGCCGCTCTCCCCGCCCCGCCACCGAAGCACACAAAAACAATCCTGCCGGCCCCCAGTCGTGGGGCCAGTCCAGCCCAGCATCCACCAGCTCCTTCGCCCCTCGCTGCCCAATCTGGTGCCCCCGTAATGCAGGGTTCTTGCCTTCGAACGTGAGCAATAAGAAGTACCACATATACAGGAAACTGTTTGTAGAGGCACGTTTCCTCTCAGTATTAACGTTCTGTCACAAAGCTCTCGATTCACAATGTACATTGCAGTGTGAAGAAAGCCGAACACTAATTTTCTCTTAAGGGAGACTTGAAATCCGCTGCTGCAAAAAGGAAATTACCAGAAAACAGGCCTTCTCTGCCTGCGCCCCAAGACTATGTAACCTCCTCCCCGTCAGCATCAGACTCACCCAAATGCTCCTACAATTCTGAAAATAACTAAAGACCCTCTTCAAGGAATGTCTCCGCCTCCACACCTAAGATCATGTTGCTCCTTGCGGCATCTGACTCGCTAGACGCCAGCCCGCCCCTCTGCTCCCCACCACCTGGTAGAGATGAACCCCACCTGGTAGAGATGAACCCCTCCTCTGCGCCCCTCTGTAGCCCACCCATGCTGCATGTAGATTCTGTTACCTCTGAAAAGTTCTCTGTTATGCATCTGTACTGTTGCATACCTCTGTAAAGCGCCCCATTATGATCTGTATTGTTGTACACCTCTGTAAAGCACTGTGTTGCTTCTCGAAGCCAGGTCTGCGCTCAATAAATACTATAATTATAGGAATAATAATAAGAAGAATGAAAGAGGCGGCAAAGACAGCTAGTGACACTTGCTTCATCAGTCGAATGACGGAGAAGGAGACTGGCAGTGCTGGAAGAGGGTTAGCCGGGGAGCCCAAGCGCTCAAGGTGAGAGGACAGGAGAGCATGGCCCGACCAGGAGAGGTGTAGTGAGAGGGTTAGAAAAAGGGATGCAAATTTTAAAATTTTGGAACAGTGATGCTTCTCCGAATACTGAGGATTGGTTGCAAGGTTTGTGCCTGCTATCCAGGAGAGAGAGGGTGTCTTTTAAAGCAAAGCAGCAACTTGACAAATATGAGAGGATTTGGGGAGCATTTAATGATCTCTATGCTTAGTTATCTCTTGTAGTCTAGGAGAGGTTTAACAATAATTATTATTTATTTTTATTTAATTTAATTTTTATTTTATTTTGTTCTTCTTTTCTTCCTTTCTCTCTCATTTTAATTTCAATTCTTGATTGTTCTTTATGGATAAAGCTAATATGATGGAATTGCATAAGTATTCTTTGAACATTGTGTTATTGTATTACATTTTATTGTCAATGTGTAATATTAAATGTACAAATAAAGTTTAAAAAAAAAAAAGGGATGTCCACTGCAATGAGCACATCCAGGGTGCGCCCGGCTGAGTGTGTCTGCCGGAGGGAAGAATTGTGAGGGGAGAGAGAGTCACAGAGGTTGTGGAAGAGTAAGGAGGCCGTGCCAGGAGAGTCAAGATGAATGTTGAAGTCTTCGAGGAGGAGAAGCTTAGAGGTAGAGGTCAGGAGAGAGGAGGCAAGGTCGGCCCACTCTGACAGGAAGAGGAAGATCGTCCCAGGGGCCTGTAGATAGTGGCGAGAGTGACCAAGAAGGTAGGAGAGACACAAAGCTTGATAGATCCTCTCTGATCAATCTGAGAGTAAGGCAAAGGCGCTCCACTGTTCCAGATATGCAATCCGTTCCGGGCCATGCCCTAAGGATTGACTAGGTTCATCTTCAGCTGAGGTAATACCTCTGCGGTTTAAGTGCGACACCCTTTAGTCAAGGCATTACCCTTATAAAGATGTTTGAACCCCAGTGAAGTCATTCCAGCTTATATTCCTGATTAAGTGAGATACCACTGTGCAGATTTCAACACAACTGGGAAATGAGTGGTGATTGTGGAACTGCAAAGAGCCTCTATTGTCAAGCCTGAAACACAGGACCATGACATGTTGCTATGCGGATGTGCTGTTTTTGCCAGTGGTAAGCACTATGCAGTGAATCGATGAAAACTGGTTTGCCCCATCATCACTGGCTGAGGGATCCTGGTCTTTCTGGAGTAACCCACAAAGATTAAGATCCTTGCACAGCAAAGACTATTTACTTCTCAAATTCAACACAGTGCAAGCTCCTGAAAAAGAGTTCTACAAAATCCTACAATCCTGTGCACATGCAAAAAACATCACCACAACTAGTGAAGAGCTCAAATGTGGCTGTAGACCCTCCCGAGTGGGCACCTTCCCATAGAACAGGTTATTTGGCCGTGTTTGTTCTTATTAGAGGGAGCTCCCAGACCTTTTTGTGCATTGTTAGGAACTTTGGGTGTCACCCCAAGTTACCCAGGGTAATCCAGACGGGGCCCCCTTGCTCACTGTGCTTAGAGAGGCACAGCTGAACCTCACTGATGAGGCCTAACTAGGCGGAAACACGTGTCTGGGATTGCTGTTGGTACTCTTGTTCAAGGGTGAATTGCCTAGCTTTTCGGTGCTGGACTGCCCTTGTGGGTGGGACAAAGACTGATATGAACATTGATATTTCTCTTCTGTGAAAGGTACAGTGAGCTAAAACGTGGTTGTAGACCCTCCAGAGTGGGCACCTTCCCATAGAACTGGTTTTTTGGCCATGTTCGTTCTCGGCACAGGGGCTCCCAGATCTGTTTTTGCACACGTAGTGAAGATGCCTAGAATAGCGTTAGATCCAGTGTTTACAGAGTACTAGGCCTGGGTGAACTTCCTCAGGAGTGATCCGTGGGCTCCCTCAGATTTGCAGCTTTTCTCTGATATTTCTTCCAGCCCAAATCTGCACGAATCTCTTTCAAGAGAGGAAAACAAACTACACAAAATGAAGTCAAAAGCTGCAGGAAAGGAGAGAAAGGTTCAAGGAAACGTGGGGATGAGGCTGGAGGTCATGCATTGGTGAATGTCATCCAGAAGGATAGCTAACTGAACACTGAAGTAAGATATCTCAGTAGGCTAAAGCATCCACAGCAGCGATCTATGTGAGACCTGCAGGTCCCACGTTTGAATCTGGGGACAAACCGCTCAGCTTTTCATCCTTCTTAAGTAGATAAAAAATAGTAAAGTTTAAAGGGAAAGTGCGCTCAAAAATTTTATCATCTGAAATATGGGCAATAATAAAAAAACATATATTAAACATCTTTTTAAAGAAAGTTCCTATGTACAATCTTGCACAAATAATGTTTAAACCCATTTCATTTCAAGCACTAGGAGGCTTCCATTTTGTGAATAGATGAACCTCTTGTGCTTGTGTTAATCTCTGCCCTTGCGGCACTAATGTAGCAAAAGCCACCTGCTGGTAGCTTTTATTACAGTGGCTCAGTGGGCAATTGTAAGAGTTCCTGCCAGGGTCAAAAAGGCAGTCAAACGTCATGCATGCATGAGTCTGATTTAATCATTCAGAGGTAAATACATTGAACATTATTGAGTTTTAAAATGTAGAGGAGCAGGTAGATGCTATACTGCCAGTTCCCGCTCTCTCACCGCCATCATATTGGAACAGTGGGAGAAGAGTCATAAATGGGACCCCCTGTTTCGTTCCTATACTGCATCGAGTGTTTGAGAGATGTTATGCACTCAGACAGCCATACAGAATGTAACCTTGCACTGAAAGTGTGGAAGCATGTCACATGGAATGATGCCACATGCAAGGCTGTCAGAATGCATCAATGGAAATCGTGGACGGACGTTAAAATGAAATCTGATGATGACAAAGTGATGTCATAAAGAAGGTATATGAAGCTATGCTGAAACAATATGAAAATACTAACTAACAATGGAATTGAAGCACTGAGAGTAACATGAACCTAAAGCTAAAGTAATCGTGGATCTAAAGAAGATGAATTAACTTACTGACCAATAACTGTAAATACCCAGTAACGCAAGGTAGAAAGAAAACGTATAGAAGCTTGCTATAGAGGAATATATAACGTGGCAAGGACAGCCTATTAGGAAAATGAACGATGGCTCACATTGAATTTAATTAAGCTACCTCAGAAACAGGCCGAGGCTGTAAGAATTAGGTGATGCGGGAAAACAGCCCCGTGAGCACACCCGACTATGAGTCAAGGTTGGCCCAGAGCGAAGATGCTATTTTGGGGGATAAGCGCAAAGCACAAAGGGAGTACATGGATAAGCTCTGAATGTACAACATTCTTTATAAATGAAGGAAGAGGAAAACATATGTGAGAGCCAAACTGCTGGTCAATTAAAAATGTATAAAGTTCATATGAGATAGAGTGAGCAAGTCTCTAGTAGCCAAAAGGAGCAACAGCACCTTGCATAATTAAATCAAATAGCATTAAACGGAAGGCTGAAATGGACAAATTTGTGATCTTTTCACATGTGACTCAGATGTCAAAAAGAAGACTATACATTAGAGCTTCAAGCTAAGATAGTGGTGTGCTCACACTTTCTAGAATGTTCCAGGATAGTGAGCAGCAACAAGGTCAACTACAAATGGAGGTATTTGGCTGATGGCCTACCGATGAGCGAGGATGGACTAATTGGGAAAACGGGGAGTAGTCTGATGGGATTCAAACACCTAAGTTTTGTTTCACGTACATGCTGTTAAGGAGCCGAAAGTCCAAGGTTGGGATAGTATGCAAACCAATCAGTGGTGTTGAGGGGCAACCTAACACAATGTTGCGTAGCCAATCCACTCTCATTTTGTCTGCTACAATCAGTACTCTATGCATTTAGAGGTAGTTCAAGGTGTGCCCTAAAGACAAGGGGTAGCCCATGATGCAGTAATCCTTATATGTTCTATAAATAGATATGTTCCCTTTAACAATCCCTTCCCTTGATAGGTTTTGTATTTTTCCATGTAGAATGATGTCACAGATGACGTATGTTGAGGTATAAGACCTCTATGTAATCAACCTTGGGTGTTAGCATGCAAGCATCAGTCAGATGTCTGCCAATTTGCCCTGCTTTATAAAACTGAGTACTTTGCCACATTCCTTGAGTCTGTCCGGTTATTTGGTTTGTGACCATTAATGTAATTCCATCTAGCACAAAAGAGGCTTGAAGGTGATACAGCACAAAATTATTACAATGCAAGGAATGAATTACAGACATGTACTTCTGAAAAGCCTATAGGGCTGGAGGAGAGTCAGTCAGGTATGCATGAAATTTCCTCCTGCTGGGTTTGATTACATGCAAACTACTAAGGCCAATCCATGGCTGTAAATCAATTATCTCAAAAAGGCCGGTAGGGGTGGTAGAGTCAGCCAGATGTCATGTTCTGACTTTGCTTACATGAATGCCATTTAGTCGGGTAGTACTGCAATCTTATGACCGTTGTAATGTTTCCATGTAATTTCGTTGACACCGGTTTTTACGACCGGTGTCTTGCCGCGGGAGTTTTAATGAAAAAACTCATTGACATTTTTTTAAAATTAATTTTGGGGGGGTTTGCAAACCCCCCCCCCCCTTCATTTTTTTTAACAACTTTATTTATTTTGGTTTTTCAAAATCTGAATACAAGCATCATGATGTTCTCTCCCCCCACACCCCAACATCCCCAACATTGCATACGGTATAGCATATATCAACAATTGAGATTCCTGGGTCGCACATTCTTCCAATTCAGAATATGTGTTTTAAATAACAGAAATGTTGCGCAATACTTTCGGATTAAAGTCCATTTGTTCTCTATCATTTGTAAATTCGTGTAGTGGCATCCAGGTGTTCAAATATTTCATATAGGAGCCATGGGATAGAGCTGTAGTCTTTTCCATGGCCATTACCCCCCATAGTCTCACCCACCACATGGCCACTATCGGTCCTTGACCCCCCCTTCATTTTACTTTTTTTTTTTATTTCCCTTCCCCCAACCCTTTATTTGCCACCTCCCAAAAAAATGTTAATGAGTTTTTTCGTAAAAACTCCCATGGCAAAACACCCGCCGTAAAAACAGGTGTCAAAAAAAGGACACCATACCGCTGTAATCGGGGGTGGGGGGCAACACCTAACATATCTACAGTAAGTGTTTTTTAAAAGATTGCTTTTTTTTGTCAACCAAAAACAAAGAATTAATGTTGTTTCTTTATTAAAAAAAAAAAAAAAAAACACATAGGTGCAAGTCATGTGTCAATTATACATTTTGTTTACTTTGGACATCCTCCTACTTTGTTTGCTTTGAACAGGCAGGAAAGGAGCAGGCCTCTTCAAAGCACTGTTTACAGCCATGTTTCATCAGCATGAAAATCTCATGAGCACAGCCTTAATCTGTCACCAGAATCTCTTAAGAAGTTGTTGTTTAGGGCCTATTGGACGCCGGAGAAACTATTCAGGAGACAACTTTTGGACAATAATCTTTGCTGTAAGTGTTCTAGAGGATCTCTGAGTCATTTGATTTGGTCCTGTCCTAAAACGATGCAGTTCTGGGAAAAGGTATGTGAGAGATTAAGTTTGGTCTTAAACATTGCAATCCCCATGAATGCCTCATTGTTGATTTTAGGCGATGATTCTCTTCTGGAGGAAGTTGACTTTGGTAAGAAGGTTTGGCTGCTACGTGCATGTATGGTCGCTAAAAAATTCATTTTGAGGTCCTGGAAATCGAGTAATTCTTTCAACATTGATGATTGGGTGGAGGAGCTTCTTACAATTTCGACATATGAAAGAGCTATTTACAAACTTTCTGATGACATTGACAAGTTTTGGGACATCTGGGGCTGTTTTCTTGACACCTATGGGTAAAAACTGAACTTTGATCTGGGACTATGTATGTACATCCTTGTGCACTGCTGTGTGTATGTCATTTATAGGATGTCCATTGGTTGTTTTATAATTGAATTATTGTATGGTTCATGTAATTTAATTTCTTGGTCCTTCTCTCCTACATTGGCTCTCTTTTTTCCTATCTCTTTCCTTTCCTTTTTTCTCTCTCTTCTTCTTCTACCGGTTCTATTTTTAGTACGCTGATGATTATTTTTGAATTGGTTGTGATACGTTGCTTATTTATTGATTGGCTGTATGTTTATTGGATTGTTCATGTTCATGGTTGTTTATGTAAAATAAAAACACAAGACACAAAAAAAAAAAAAAAAAAAAAAAAAAAGAATTCGGCGCACCCCATGGATAGTAAATACTTGGAGTGATTCTGGGTTTGGCAGTGTTTAGTCACCCAGGTCCTCTCTGCTTTCGATCCTCTGGAACATAGCATCGTGGCGACAGGTGTAGAGCTGCGCCAACTTTCCCGCCGTGCCTTTGCTAAGTGAGAGCGTAGAATTCTGCAGCCGAGCCCGCGCTCCATCAACCAACACCACGTGCTCGCTTGGCGCCACTGATTCCTGACGTTGGTTCCAGTCATCATTTTACAATGGGAAATAGTCACTCGATCTACTGACTTCTGCCTCCCTGTTCTATGGAGCATTCATAAAGACCCCAATTAAGTTTGTTTTAAGGGATATTAGTTCATTATTGGGATGTGGTGTTTATAAGGAAAACATGTTTGCTTTTTCTTTCTGTTTTTGGACATTAGCTGCAGTGAAGTTTTACATTTTATTTTTTAATTGGACGGCTTGGGCAATAGTTATTTATTTATTTAGACCTTTACAGAGCTCACATAGCCCTGAGGCATCCTTTACTGGATATTCCTTTACTGCATTTAAGGTATTACTTTTTAAATTGGATTACTGTTGCGCTCCATAATCTTTAGAGAAGGAGCTTTGCCTTCTTACTGCTGCCTAACAGAGAGCGACAGTGCCGTTTTTGTACTCACTCCTGGCCTGGTTTTGTTTGTGCCCGAGTGCTGTCAAAGTAAGACTCCAATGGTGGGGGACGGGTGGGAATGGCAGAGCGACACTCTGGCCTAGGGCCAGAGGTCCTCAAGGTGCCCAGACTGGGCTAGGCCAAGGCAGGCTGGCCAGCCGCCAGTGGAATGGATTGGCTTGGTCTGCAGGGAGACCCCTGCGATGCTGCCTGATTCCAGTGGGAGCATCGCTTGGTGAGAGTTCACCGAGCACAGTGCTGCCACTACCTGCCAGACTGGTCCATTCCTGCCACGGGCAGTTGGTATTCCAAACTGGAGAGCGCGGGGTAAGGGGCGTGCAGAGGTAAGAACGGAAGAGCAGATCTGGGTGGGGTGGAGGAGGGGCAGGTAAGTTCTCAGTGAGTTTGGGGACTTGCCTGGCACCAAGGCAATCAAGGCAGTAGGGGGCGCTATGGAGGAGGTAGGTGATATCACCTTCCCTGTCAGCCCTAGATTGCCTAAAAGGCCAGACCATAAGGAAATTGTGGTAAAACGGCCAGTAATTGCCATAATCAGGCATTTTACCACCCTACCGAATTACGAGGCACTTTTTTTGCCTGCTTTTATGTGGCGGATTTCACTATCTTACAAAAGCAGAACTGCGTGCGGTGATCACCAACCGCAGTATTACTGCATGCATTAACTACTGCACCTCCATGGACTCCTATGGGTCTCCAAAATGGGTAACAGCTCTATGGTGCACACGGCTTATATTTATGCGGACCTCCCGGGCGAACCGGTAATTACTGCATGCAGTAATGGTAAATGAGTTTGGAGGCATTACTGGGGGTAAAACCTCCAAACTCGTAATCAGGCTCATAGTTCCCATCTTAAAACCAAAAGCAGTTCCAAGTAAAACCTTTGTTTACTATGCAGTATAGGATTGAAATTCCCTCTTTTGGAAAACTTAAATTTGTCTTGGCTTTATGTATTATGTAACTTGCTTTTTTATGAACACTGTATTCTATGTTACGGAGGGCATCCTGTGAGGGGTCAGAAATGATAGGCAGACACAAAGTTGCAATATTTTCCACAACAGACCTCTTCATGCAAGGAACAAGGTTAATGAAGGCCTTTCTGTCCCCACCCTGAAGATTGTTTCTCTTCCTAGAAAACTAAAACTAAAGATCAGTCTATGTCCCGGCATCAGAATTATGCAAACTGCTCTTGTGTCCAAAACGTATCTGACCCTCACGCTAACACAAACTAATAAAATGTGGAAGGACATTTGTCTTTGTTTTGATCTAGGAAAAAAGTGTGTAAAAACCAAAAATGTGAAAATTCAACAATCCTTGAATCCAGGAGGTGGTTTCCTTCCCCTAGACTGTTTCAGGTAAAATAGTAAGGTGTTCTTTTCAACCAATGATTCCTTAAGAGTGGCAGAAATGTCTCTTTTACACAACACTTTTCTTCAGAGTGGTATACTCCACTGCCAGGAATCCTGCTGTGGGTTTTAGAGATCCCCTGGCCCCCTGGTATACTCTCCTGCCAGGAATCACCCGCTGGGTTTTGCAGATCCCCTGGTATACTTCCCTGTCAGGTTTACCCCTCTGGATTTTGCAGATCCCCTGCTACACTCCCCTGCCAGGTGTCCCCCTCTGGGGTTTGCAGGTCTCCTGGTATACTCCCCTGCCAGGTATCCCCGTCTGGGATTTGAAGATCTCCTGGTATACTCCCCTGCCAGGTATCCCCCTCTGGGTTTTGCAGATCCACTGGTATTCTACCCTGCCAGGTATCCCCCTCTGGGTTTTGCAGATCCACTGGTATATTCCCCTGCCAGGTATCCCCACCCCTGGGGTTCACGGGTTAATATCTCTGCAAAAATATTGCCATACAAAAATATCGCCATATTTTTGTGGCAATATTAAGTCATGGAACCTGTGGGGGACACCCCCTCAACCCCTGCATTATTTTTAAAGGAGCGGGGGACACCCCTGCAGCCCCCGCTCCCAAGACCCCCCAAAATTATACCCCCCCAAAATATCACCTATGGCCGTTCCAGACGACCATATATACAGCAATTTTTTTTGGTGGGGATAATATGTAGTGATAACTCCCTTGGTATACTCCCCTGCCAGATATCCCCCTCTGGGTTTTGCAGATCCCCTGATATACTCCCCTGCCAGGAATCACCCTCTAGGTTTTGCAGATCCCCTGGTATACTCCCCTGCCAGGTATCCACCACCAGGTTTGCAGGCTCCCTTGCCAGGTATCGCCCAATGGGTTTTGCAGATTGCTGGTATAATCCCCTGCCAGGTATCCCCCAGTGGGTTTTGCAGATCGCTGGTACACTCCTTGCCAGGTATCAAAGGCTCACTAGATGATGTATTTCCCTCACCAGGACGTTCCACAATGTTCTCTTTCAGTATAACACAGTTGTAGTCCTTCACTGTTTATACTGCATTCACTTTATAAGTTAAACAGATAAACCAGTATTCTGCGCTTACCAAAACTATTTAACATAAGTCTCGTTTACACACTTGAAGTGAGTCATATCAATAGTACATCCAGTTAGGTCAATAAAAAAGCATACAATGCGATTGATATTTCTTCAAAGAGAGATAGGATTTGTTATTCATAGCCACGGTCTAGCCGACACGTGTTTTGACCGATGGTTTTTCTCAAGGCAAGTTATATTGTCTTATTTATATACAAGTATGTCATAATCAAATAATATGGTTTACATAAATGGTTATATGTCTACCAAATTCACACAAGGGAGAATGGAAGGAAAAAAGAAGAGACAAAAACAGAAAAAGGGGCAAGACTGTAGTTATAATTGGCACTGCTGGTACAAGTTTAGAGTTGGGCTACAAACACCCTGTTACAGTTCAAGATTGTCTTGTGTTAATATTAGCACATCATGCAACGTGTAGATTCAGAAAGGCACCCAAAACACTATAGCCACATCTGTATGGTTGTCAATATTTAATTTTGCTGTGTCTACATCTCTGTGCACATTTATAACACCCGTGCTACCACTGTCCCTTAGATCAGTTTTCTATAAATCCTACTGTGAGTGTTCCAGTCTGTAATCGACAATGAGTCTGGTCATTACAAACTCACCAAATACTTTTGATGAGGAGATTCTGAAACATGAGATGAAGATATTAATATTACGGTTAGCATATATGTGTGATTTCCACAATATCTACCCAAAGGTGGGAGGATGAGGCTGCAATCACTTACCCGGCAAGTTATCGTCTAACAGTCTTATTGGTAGCATATCCCATCATTCTGATTTTCTTAAAACTTTGCCGGTGAGCTGTGACAAAACATTGTTTGCAATAAACCTCCAATACACCTAGTCCAAACATCCATCAATTGGTACCTGTTTATTGATTTAATATGGCCTAACAGACTTACCCTTATGGTGCTTCTGATAGCATGTGTTGTGCTTGTATTGCCTGGTATGTAATTTCTCCCTCCAGGTTGGTGGAATCACTGTGAGGAGCATTGTATGTGTCAGTTCATATTTATTGGTATGAATAGTATCATGAATATTCAACAACCATAAACTGTCTTAGTTATCCTAATATTTCCAATTTTCCCCAATTGACATTTCATATATGGAGACTTGGACATTTCATATGTGGAGACTTGGACATACATCGCCTTTCAACTTCTTCATTACTTTTCATTTGCTGGTGATAATATTCACTCCAACTTTCGCCATATTGACTTCTCTTATATGCGGACTTGTGTACATTTTCTCTTACAAATGTACTTGGTCAGTATTCAAAACAGGGTTTTCATTATCTATATATCTATTGGTACGCCCGGGTTCCCCAACTCCTATGGGCAGACTCACTGGTGTTGGCTGGTGCTTCTGACCTGTGATACACTGTTTCAGAGGTGTTTTTGCTTCAGGAAGGCATCCCCTGCTCGGCAGATCCTTGCCCAGTTTCCTTGCAGGCTTTGCGTTCTTCCGTCGGCAGAACTGCTGCTTTCCCATGAGACCGGGTCTCCAACATCCTTGCTGCCTTTGCCGATGGTGCAGCAGTCCTTTCACAGCACCCAATGTCCTTCTCTCAGTCTTCCGCTTCTCTGGTAAGTCAGGCTTGCAAGTGGTTGCTTGTAAGAGCCTATGGGCCGCATTACGTTTGTGGCGGTAAGGCAACAATGGTGGCGGTAGTGCTACCGGCGCCGTTGTTACCCTGCCGCCACATTACAAGTTCTGCTTGCAGGTGCCGCTCTGCACGCCTGGCCAGACCAGGCGTGCAGAGCGGCATCCGCGAGCAGAACTGGATGGTAGCAATGGTACCATCATGAACGTTACTGCTGCTACCATCCTCCCCATTCCCAAGGTCGGAATGGCCCGGTAATTCCCCTTTCGTGGGATCCCGATGCCGGACCGGAGTTTGGGGGTAGCCATGCCCTTAGTAAGGGCATGGCTACCGCCAACCTCGTAATGAGGCCCTATATCTCTCAGCATGGTCCATTACCGCGCGCTGGTGTCTGCCTCCAGTTCTGCTTCCCACTCCACCCGCTCTGCATCACTCGTCTCCACCTGTCAATTGAAGGTATTCCCCAGGTTTAAATGTCCCGCGCAGCTGATTTTCATTATCACAACTAGTCTGCACGTTTGGTTTCGGATTTCCTTCCATCCACATTAACTCTTTCCTCCTTTCCCTCCTCCGAGTACTTGAGGCTTTGTGGGAGTTGGAGTCCGCATGAACTTTAGATCTTTTGAAGCTGAGTTGTTTTGGATCTTTAAATAGAAAACATTATAGGCAGGAGATGTTTAATGAGCATTATGTGTATATGAAGTATAGAGGGCGTTCTCTTTGGATTATTTTTTAAGAAGAGGTTTTTGAGTCTTACAACACAGGGGATTTTTGAAGTGACAGCAAGCCATCATGAATTTGGGGATTATTGGGTCTTCTTCCTTTGGAAGGGAAGAATACTGCGTCCCTCTTGATGGGGTTACTACATCTCCCCAGCAGCCGTCTCCTCCAAATGTGATCTCCCCTCGCAATACTACCCCCAGGGTCAGGGTCAGGTAGCGGCTGCCTTCCTCTGGCCACATGGGAGGAGATTTTAGGCTGGGGATAAGTCATGACGCCACACGATTAAATCACAATCCCCCAAGGCATTTTCATGTTGGATTGGAGCACTGTTTACTTTTCACATTATATGTATTTATTTTAGTCAAGTAACACCCCTTTAAGGACACATTTAACCAGCATGCAATAATAATGACTATGCTTGCATGCACGGGCATGCTGGGATAATAATGCATATAGCTAACAACATGGAACAGGAGATACAATACGGTCTCATGCAGTCATGCAGTACCAATCAGCCTTTGGCATATTAGCCCATTTTATGGACTTCACGCTACCATAACCTTTTACTAGCCTTAGAGTGAGAGTCGGGGGGCTGTAATGGGGTGAATGTGCCATCTCTCAGAATGAACCATAGTGTGGAAGCATCCAAGGTGAAGAGGCAGGACTTTCTGCAGGTCTTGCGCCTGCCAAGGCATGCTGCCACACCCCTGGTGTCACACTGGGCATTAGCCAATTTGACCTAAAACAATTGACCTAATGACCAATTTGGCCGAATTCTGCATGGGTGATTTGGTCTTCGGGGCAATTTGGTCGCATATATTGCAAAAATTCAACCATTGAGAGTGGGGGTTGCGGGGTTGTCCCTCGCTCCCCATGTTTGATATTTTGCATTTTTGGTGGTGCAGGGGTCTCCCTCGCTTTCTTAAAATTGGAGGCGGGGCCAAAAAAAAAAAATACACCTGTGCGTTTAAATTGGGCCCGAGCAAATAATTTACGGTCAGTTTGCTGCGATCAAAAAAAATTCGGTCAAACATACCCCAACCGCCACACTGGGCAGCTTGAGTCTGTTGCAATTTTAAATACTGGAAAAGACGAATCTGAATATCCCCTGGACTAGCAGTAGTGATTTAAATCAGAGTAGTGAGGGAGAAGCTCAGAAATGTGCCCATGGTAGTCAACCCGTAGAATGCACGGGCATAATCCTGCCAGCACCCCAGCACACCAGAGTTGGCATTTAAAAGCAAACTGCACCCACGCTTACGATGCGACAATGAATGAAATGCCACCCTTGAGGACATGGGCGGGGGAACGGTGTGCAGGCCCAACGTTGCAGTTACAATGTATTCCCAAAAAACAAAATCAGTTAAAGTGAAGAAAAGCAAACAACATACGTGCTATATTCCATCCGAGAACAACCTTTCATAGCAGCATGGTTTTGAGGGTTTATTTGCACTTTTTTAAAGTCTGCACCTTAATGTTTCTTTCATGAGATGCCCACAGGGCACACATAAGAGAACCGGGGTATTTTTTCAGTCGTGCACTGAGCACTACAGCGCTGCTGCCTCAGCTCATACAATTCGTGTTTTCTTCTATTCGAGAGAGTAGAAAAACAAAGGACAGCAATAATACCCTTTGACCCGAAGCCACCGCGGTGGGTGCCTCTGTCTCCCAGACCCAGTCCCAGGCTGCCTCGGGCCATGGCTTGGAGTTCGGCCCAGTTCACAACCAGCAGCCCCGCCAGTGGTTCCTGCCTCCCCTTAGGCACAAAAGTAACATTCTAATTTCCCCAAAATGATTTCATGAAACACTGTTTATGGCAATATTATTGTTGATGGATAAAGCCCTGATTCTGCTCACTGGGGAGAAGCAAGAAAAAAGCAAAGGTGTTGTTGCAGGTACAGCTGTGGCAAATGTTTTCGAGAAAAAAAAGATCACATAGAAACTATTAGCACATGTATGCCACCACAAACATCATATACAGCCGATATACTGCAGAAACGTCACATGCATATATGACAGGACGTTTATACAAAGCGCTAGGAAGTTGTTAAACAAAACTTTCTTTGGAAAGACTGCAGTTTGGTCGACCACTTTTGGTCGATTCTACCAAAAACATATACATACATATGTGTTATGTGGCGGTAGAGAGGTAGGGGCATTGGGCCATGTGAGCGTGGTTTGGAGATGTATAGGGGTGACTTACCATGACAAAATGCAGGTTGACCAAACCTAGTCGACTCATCAAACCACGTCAACATTTCCCAATGACATGCACAGTGGCAGAAAAGGGGCGCAGCGCTCCGTTATTCGCCATTCCCACCCCAAAGGAAATGCTCAGTTTCGGCCCTGCTAGAGATCCACGAAGTGCTCTTATGCGACCACAAAAGGGCCAGACACCCTCATTTTACAAGAGGTTTGTTTGAGTCATTTGGGGGCTTGACCAACTCTCTCGCTTACCAACAGCCTCCCAATCACCGACCTACGCTCCCCACACGACACTGAGTCTGCACACTGCTGAGGTAGACACCTTATTTCACTAAGCACGTGTTCCTGTCACGCGCAGTTTTACTGCATGGCCTCAAGACAGTCTACTTCTCTGACCCTTCACAGCACCAGACTATAATTGATTTGTTTATAAATCTAAGCAGCCACGATCTTGTCTCACTAACAAAACACCCCTTTCAGTCAACTAGGAATGGGTCAGTCCAATCAGGCATGCGTATGAAAGGGAAGGAAACGGGGATCGAGAAATGTGAAGCCATTTTTCTGAACATAACCATATCACTATTATGCCTGGGGATATTAGAATGTAATATAAAATACAGGATTCTATTATAATTGAAAGATGACAACTGCTAATAAAGACTGTATTTATGAGCCCATCTTGCAAAGATTCATGCCGCAATTTCAATGCAGGGGAATCTATTATCTGGCGAAACGATGCCTCATTGTTCGACGTGTCGAACAGCTTAGGAGGAATATAAGAATTATTAATGGTCAAATGTGACAAAGGAATGCGAGATGAAATAAAGGTACAAAAACAGAGCAATTTACAAAATACAAATATTCAGGGGTCATCTTTAGTTGAATAAACAACATGGATTTTGGATATTAATCGCTAAGAGAGAAATTGCTTGTAAAAATAAAAATAATCCTTAACAAAAATTGTCGGTTTCTGTTTTAGAATTGGAGCTTTGGAGGGAATAATTGCAGCATTTATTTGCTACCTGAAATACCATCTCGCGAGGAAGTAGCGGACGGAACAATTGTGGGAGAATGGTTCATTTCTAAAACTAGCTTAGTTGTCCTCCTACAGTACACTACTCCAGCTAGTGCATTTGCAAACAGAAGCTTGTACAAATCCACCTTAAAGCACCCGTGACTCAATCTGAGGTAGCGCAGACTGAGCTTAAGTGCTGGCTAGTTAGGGGACACCAGAGATTTTGGGGGATGCATGAAACAGAGTCATGAATAAAATACAAGTAAGTTCAAATATACTGCGTGACAAACAGGAGTGTTTATATGTAAAAAATGTAAAGAATGATTACGAATAACAAAACCATTTGCTAATAAAAGTATTTGTGTATTAATACAATACATTTGTTTTCAAAATTGAAATTTATTACCATTTCAGAGGGAGCACGAAAATACAGGGTCCGAAAATTGAGGGGAGCTGGGAGCTATTTAGCCCGTTTGTAGCCTAGAAGAGCCTGGTTAGCTTGACACCAACAGCTACCAGGAGCTACCTTTGACTCTCCAGGCCAACTGAAGCCAAACAAACACACCTATGTGTATTTAACTCTGTGCGTTTGCTACGATCTATAAATGCACATTAGGAAACATCTATAAGACATTTAAAGTATGAGTGGTCATAAATAATGCACAAAGTGATATGTGTGTATCTTATGTGGAATTTAGATTTGTGGACTGCTATGTGCTAGCTCCCCCAGTGGCAGCTCCTGGTCACTGGTTAATGCTGGATACCCAGGAGCTGCTTTTAGCTCCGGCTTATCCAATCTTAATTTTGATCCCTGCAACATGCAATAGACATGAATTAACTGACCTAAACAATGTTTCCAGAGCTGTCCTGTCTCCCTCTTTTTCCTACCCACCACTCTCTCCCTCCTCTCCCACCCTGAACCACCGATATTGTACAGCATGGGGACACCCCTTTCCAGAGCACGCCAAGGCAGTTATTACATAGTTCCAGTGTTTCAAATATTAGGGGCTGCCTGTCATATTTGCCAGAAAAGGGGGGCCAAACTTCCTCTACATTGCCCCAGGACTCGTCAATCTGGTATGTGAGGTATTCCATGCTATATATGTTGCTCACCCTTCAGAGTCACTCTCTTTTCGCGGGCACAGTGGCTGTTTTCCAAAATTGCACCACACAGCACCTGGCGGCTATACATAGGACATGTGGCATATGATTCGGGTGGTATTCATCATCGTCACTCACCCTCAGCAGTACCAGCAGTGGAGAGTGTTTCCTAGAGCGTCCGCAGTGGAGCGCGTTTCCTAGAGAGTTTCTAGCTCCGTTATCCACGACAAAATGTTTAGCCAGAACTTTTGCAGGGGATCACATTTCCACTACAGTTGGCCACAGTCCCCTTCCCTCTGACCACAATTGAACTCGCCCCCGGGTGCATTTTCACCAATACGTAGGGGGGGAATATTGCCACCTGTTTAGTAGCTTTACTGCTTGCATTCTATATTGCAGGGATTCAGTGGAATATGACACCCTGCGGCAAATCCGTGACCAGAGTTCATCAGAGATGTCCACGTCGAAGTCTCTTTCCCACTGGACCCTCGCTTTAAAGCCCTTCTAACATGTTTGCAGGCATCGCCCCAAGATCAGTTTGGCGCCAGAAGCAGTGCACTCCTGCATCTAAAGATAGGGGGATAGAGATCAAGCACTGGATTAAGAGCAATCCCTACCTTTAGCAACACAGGGAAGGGGAGTTGCTCCAACCAGTCTTGAGGTGGACAATTTCCGGTTAAAATCCGGATCTGCTTATCAAGCAAAGAGGGACATCACTCAGGCTGACATCCCATTGACTCACAGCTTTTTTGAAAGGGAACGTTTTTATCATACGGGGAAAATTTTTAACAACATGAGAAAAATTGGAAATTACCACTAGAGTGAAGCAGCCATCCTTCATTCAGGATTTACTTTGTCTCGGGAGGATAGCTCAGGGGCAAAGTGCTCGCCTTGGAAGCAGAACGACATGGAGCAACACAGGTTTGATCGCCGGATCCGCGCTTAGAAACCTCTTGGTATTAAGCGTGTTATAAATAACCAATTACAATTACTTTCGCTTTTACTGCAAGGTGTAAATCCTCGTGTTGCGCCTGAGGGGATTCCCAATCGTTCCCAGACATGCCGTCCGTCGACCACTGATAAATTCAAAGAGTAGGAATGTGAACTACCTTGCAGCCGTAGCTACAGAGTCTCACCTGAGAACTGTGTTGACGTTTGATTTGGCTTTCATGGTAATTCACAGGGAACTCCCCTCCTTTCATGCATTCAGTTGATTCATAGGAAAGGGCTTTTCCATGCATTTCAAGTTCAAAACTTTCGTGCAACTGGGATTTGCATAATAGGAAGCCACTGCAGCCACTTGTTGGGACACCTGTTAAATGAAACCTCAAGTGCAAACAACTCCAAATCAATTGTGTTCCCTGACATTTTGGCAAACCAGCCCTTTGAGCTGGACTGACACAAGAATTATTTACATTCTTTGTACATATTTATTAGCACCAACTACCTGCCTCCCCCCACCCCCCTGAAAACACATTCTGCTAGGATTTCCTTGAGCTAGCTCTTTCACGCAGTAACACCAAACTGCCTGTGTTAGTTCAAATGAGTCTGCTGAGAATTTAGGGTGTCATTATAGCTGTAAATGGTCTACTGGTATCATAAACATATCTTGACTCTGTGTTCCTTCAGCCACTTGATTTATAAGCAGTATGTGTATCCTCACATCTGTCCCTTGCACTGAAGTCCAGTTGAAAACACGCATTGGCAAAGTCAATAGTTTTGGCTTCTGTACAGGTTCTAGGTGGGCATTTGCCAAGCACTGCAATCACATGCAAAGATGCCCGCACCATTTTCCAGCTGTGGGCATCTTATGGAATCCTCCTAATTTTGCTTAACATGTTTCTTTCAGGAATTCTCAAACGATGAGCACATTTTTTTTCATATGATTTGTGGAATTGGCAAGTCACCGTAGTCAACATAGAGAACTCATTTACCTCAGGATAGATGATTGAACTACTGGGAGCTCTTGGTTCAAACACCGGCATCACCACTTGACCAAACTGTTTGATTCTGAACAAAGCATTTTACATTGTTTTGCCTTTTCCCCTTGTTCGAAAGAATTATAAGTAAAGCTTCCAGCTTTCCATTTTTACGAATTTTTACACATACAGACCGAAATCAATCTGCTTTCTGTCTGTATTTATTCATAAAAATAGAAAAACAAGGTCTTTCTGTGTGGTTCTCTATGATGTCACTCATACATCGCAGGCCGATCACATTGCAGATTGGGAGCATGGAGAGTGTAAATATTGTATAGAAATAGCATTAAACTTCTTCAAATTACTGACAGCATATATCTTAAGGCAGCAGCAGTCACAGGAGCAAACGTTTGTTATGGGGAAAAATGGAGCTAGCCTTTCTTTCCTATATGGCTGCATGTGTGCTTTAATAAATGCATTTTTTTATTAGAATAAATACAGAAAAATACTGGTTGCAAATTATCTTTTTATATGACGAAAATAAATGTGAGTAAATGTATTTATTTATTTTATTTATTTATTTTAGTTTTTCAATAAGGCGCTACACACCCGAGGGCCTTAGAGCGCAGCAAGTAAGAGGAGAGCAGAGCAACAAAGGTGGGTCAGTCAGCAAGACTATAAATTAGTCAACCCTGTCAAAAAGAAGGGTTTTTACGCACCTCTTAAAGGTGATTATCGAGTGCACAGTTTTGACAGCAGGTGGAAGGGCATTCCATTCCCGCAAGGTAGTCGAAGGTGGTTTCACCAAATTTTTTCAAGCGAAAATGCGGTTGAGTTATCTGTGGGATGTCCGAGCAGCGCGATTCCCTGAAGGAGGATTTGAAAGATAACCTCCGGGATAAGTAGAGCGGCGCGCAATTATTCTGACATTTGGATTCAAGAGAGAGTGACTTGTGTCTTATTCTCTGCTTGATAGGAAGCCAGTGCAGTTTCCTCCTGAAGTCTGTGAATTGGTCACACCTAGAGAGCCCAAAGAAGGCCCTCAAAGCCCCGTTTTGGGTGGTCGGGAGGTGATGGAGATTGCCATGTGATGTGCCCAATTGTAGACTGTTGCAACAGTCCAACCTAGAGTTCACGAGCGCTGATGCCAATAGCACTCCGTTAGTAACAGATAAATAGGGCCTAATCTGATGGAGCATCTTGATGACATGTCCACATGATGGACGTATTTGTGAAACTTGTTTCTACATGGACAGTTCGGCATCGAAATATACCCCTAGAGTTTTTACAGCTTTACTGACAGCGATACTCGTGCCCGCAATGTCAAAGTGAGAATATTGGGTATGAACTTTCTTCAGACAGGGATCGGATGCCACAATGAGCTTGGTCTTGGAATCATTAAGGGTGAGGGAATTTTCAGCCATCCACGTCTGAATTTGATGGTATACTGTATTCACTGAGGCTGAGTCCCTGGAGTATTCACCCAAGAGTTGAAAGAGAATCTGGGTGTCATCCGCATAATTTGCAAATTGGACACCCAGGTCATCCAAGAAGTCAATGAAGGGTCTTAGGTAAATGTTAAACAGCAGGGCGAGAGGCACGATCCCTGTGGAACACAGCAGGAAAGGGTTATAGGGTTGGCTTGAGCTCCAGGCAGGGCTACTCTGAATGTCCTGGGACCAAGAAAAGAGGCCAGCCTGTTAGTGGCACCTTCTGAACAGTTTGTCACAGTTAAAAATCTATTGTACAATAATTTGTGGTCAATAAAGTCGAATGCAGATGAAAAATGTAGCAGTAATAAGAATGCTGGGTAGCTTTTTTCAATGATTTTGATAATATTAGATTCAAGATTTAATAGAACGGTCTCCGTTCCATAAGGAGACCAGAAGCCATATTGATGACAATTCAGTAAGTTTTTTTCCTCTATGAAGGTTTGGAACTTTAAATAAGCGCCTCTGTCCAGTATCTTCAGCAGGTAAGGGACATTAGTAATAGGCCTGTAATTCTTTGGTACTGCAGGATCGAGAGAGGCCTTCTTCAGCAATGGGGTAACCCATACATCTTTCAAGATGTCGGGTATGGTCCCAGCTTCAAAGGAAAGGTTAATCATTTCAGTGGTCCATGGGATCAATACACATAGGTAGTCTTTCAATATGTTAGCGGGGCAAGGGTCACCCAGACATGACGTGGACTTCAGGTTCATGACAATTTCCATGACTTTCTCATCAGTGCACCTATGAAATGAGAACTTAGACAGTGCTTTGGGAGAATCCAAGAGGGCATTGGTTTTTAACATGGTCTTTTTATTGCATGCAGGTCTAGTCAGTTGCTTTACAATAGATTGCCGATGACTTGCGATTTTATTAGCAAACTCTTCCTGAATAGATGCACACCAAAATGAATCTTTGGTAACGAGGGGTACGGATGATGAATGACATTCAAAATCCTTGAGGATTTTAAAGAGTTCTTTTGAGTTGGACTGTGCATCATTGATGCGCGAGTTATACGTTGCCTTTTTTCCTTCAATAATGGTTTGTTTATAAGATTGAAGAATTTTGTAATAGTTCGCCAATGTCACAGGGCAGGTATTTTTGCTCTATTTCCGTTTTAGTTCTCTTGTAGCCCATCTTGCTTCCACAATGTTATCTTTGAGCCATTTTTTCTTCATGGTTTCTGGTTCCAAAGTTTTTATTTTTTCGGATGCAAGAACGTCAATGGTTCCCCTGATTGCAGAGGATAAACGACTGACCAAATCGAGGGAGTTGGCACTGACGTCAATATGCCCAAGCTTGGAAGTAAAAATGAGCAGAAAAAGCCTTGATGGAGACGTTTTTTGCATCTGGAAGGTGATTTCAACTCGTGGGTTGGTATCGAGTCTATGAGGCGGTGCAAGAAGTATAATAGAGGTGTTGGGAAAGAAGTGATCTGACCAGGGGCATGGTGACGTACTAATGGGAGTGGTCTGAATATTGTGTGTCAGAATCCAGTCCAGTACATGATAAATACAGATAAAAAGCCAAACAATAAATATGGATAAATACAGGTGGAAATGGCAGAAAACTAAATAGCATAAAACCGGGAGCTTAATTATAAGCACCTGGAAGTGAGACAGTGGGCAATATGCAATATATAAAAAAATATTAGAGGACCAAGGATGGAACTTGACAGCATGTCCCACATTTTAGGACCCAGTATTCGAAATCTTTATACAAACCCGAGTGAGGGAGCAATTTGATTGTCCACAGCACAAGCTTGATCTCTTGACTCTTGACTTGTGTATGGCAATATCACGTCAAGAATGGTGTTCCCGACTAATTACTATATTACATGAATATAGTATCGGCACTTACAAACCAACATAAATATTATACAAATACTCATGGCATTGGTCCTCTTAAAAAGCCCCTAGTCACTTTGTGGCTTCTTAAGAGTTCTGCCATGATGGGTCCGCGTCATGGCAGCCTCTGCAAAAAAGCAGGGCACCACGAACCCGACAACACCGCCCACCGGCGGATGCAGCCTCAGGAACAAAGCCATGGGGTGCGGTGACTGGGGCAAAACCGGTCGCTGCTAAAGGAAGAAAAGGCGTCTCGGGAGGATAGCTCAGGGGCAACGTGCTCACCTTGGAAGCACGACGACGTAGACCAACACTGGTTCGATCCCCGGGTCTGGCGCTTAGAAACCTCTGGGTATTAAGTGTGTTATTAATAATCAATTACAATATTACAGCTGGATCCCTCTAAACCACCAGGGAGTTTTAAAAAGATAAACCAAGACCTTAAGGGAGGCTTTAATGGCCTAACTCCACTAGACCACCAGGAACGCTCTGTATTAAAAAGAGAACCCACTAGCCCACTAGGGAAAAGATTAAAGGGCATACTAGAAGGTCCCACTAAGAAGGGACCACATTCCCATGTGGGTCGTGGTGCTCCATGTAAGAAATGCGGTAGGACATTTAAAAGGGGGCAGGGATTTACAAGCACTTTTAAGCCTTCAGCCCTTCCCCAGTCACACCTCCCAAGGAAGGTAGGCAATTGGATAAGGTGAGTGGCCAATCTGGTGAGTAGGTTGAGAACATCTGAGAGACCAGAGGAGGCGAGAGCGACCGGAGTGCAGAAGCTATTGGAGGGAAGGGTGGTCTGTGGAATATTTGTTAGGGAAAATAGAGAGTGTGAAGAGTAGAGGTAGAGTAGGAGTAGTGCGGGGGGTAGTGGTAGCAGAGGTGGTAGTTGTGGGAATAGAGTGGTGGTAGGAGTAGGCAGTGCTAGTTGGTAGTAGTGGGTGGTAGTAAGTCTTAGTGAGTGGTAGTTGGGGTAGAGAGGGAGTATTGGAGGCGAGAGATAGTAGTGGTAGCAGATCGGTGCTAGAAATGACAGGGAGTGGGAGAACTGGAGTAGTGGTAGGAAATGAGAGGCAGTAGTAGCGAAGGAAGCCAGAAGGTGTTATAGGAGGGAGGAAAATATCAGTGGAGTTGGAGGTCAGATTGATAGCAAGAGCATAAGTAAGAAAGAAGCAAAGTAACTTCAAAGGTTGGAGGTAGAAAGGCAGAATGAGAGTCTGCAGGGACAAAAGTAGGGCGCGAGAAGAACTTCTTGGGAACCCAGTGTAGTGAACGTTCTGGTAAGAACATGAGTGGAAGGAGAGAGAGTGACACTGAGCAAAACAAGGCACCATTCCTTACTCCCTAGGATACGAAGCGGGGTAGGTCAGGGAACGCTTAGAAAATCCCTGAGGGAGTTAGGCAGCCACCGTCGTAGGGAGACATCACTAGAGTAAGCCCCCAACAGACAGATAGGTGTCCCCGTTAGCGAGAAAACGAATTCTACGGAGGGGCTAAACCAGCCGGAAGTAGAGAGAGGGACGGCCCTCGCGGCAAGTTCCCAAAAAGACCCCGGTACACGGAAAGATACCCCATCAGACCCACAACCAATCTGTCTGTATTTCCAAATAAATAACCTTGGAGTTGCTACCTGAGTCAGCGTGGTTATTTGTGGTGAGCCACCCCGCCACATGTGGCATTTAGGTGTAATGACAAGCTGAGGCCATCCTCAGTTTAAGTTAGTTGGGTCACGCATTGGGTGTTAGGTGATGGGGGGTGGGCCTTTAGACTTACTGCCTTTTGTCATGATGTTCTCCCATTCATGGCACTCAGGCTTTCCTACCAGATATGACCCGAGGGGGGAATTTGATCAACAACCTTTATAAACTTTATTGGGATTTGGACATACTTTGACAATAGCATTAGATTGTTTGAAAAATGCAACCCAGGGTTTAATTTGGTATTTAAAGGCAAGATACAATAGGTGAAATGATGTAACTGGGTATCTTTGCCACACTGGAAGGCCTGAGCGATATGCTCTGTGAACACCATGGAATTAATTCTCAGTGCACACACGAGTATGTAGGGCCTAATATCCACCATTTACAGATCTCTGATTGAAAAGTCAAGACAATCACATTGGACAGAGACAGGCAATGGGGGAGATGCCTAGAAGGGGAATCCCCGATAAGGTGTGGGAAAGCACATTGGCAAGAGCTAGCAGATCTCCATTGTATTGGCAATATAGAGAAATGCAACTGAATGCGATTAACAGATGGTATTTGACTCTGTCAAGCATTGCATGCCTAAAGATCAGACAGATGCTGAATTCAATGCAGACAGTTGGAATCCATGACACATCCCTGCCTGGTATGTCCCAAGATAGTGAACCAGGCAAAATACACACCTGAAGTAATCAAAACCATAACAGATGTTTCGGCTTCGAGTGTTCCTTTGGTGGGCAAAGTGGAAAGTTGAATAAACAACAAGCAAACTATTAACAGACACATGGGTAAGCCCACCACTACGGGGCTCCTGATGGCTCGGGTGTTTCTGGCAACAGGCGACGGTAAGAGGGAATCGCCGACTGGTGATTTAAGCAGAGCAAAAATGTGGGGCACATATTCAGAAGCTTACAATGACCATAACCACTGCAATGAGAGATGTTCCAGACACACTGCATTCAGAATCACAATACAACCAAGAAAAGGTTCCTCACACTAATCATTCAATTCCACAATTTCTGATGTAATTAACAGTGGAAGACATACAATTCAGTTCATGTAACTGTTTTATCAATGGGATTAAATAATTAAAAAAATCCTTGTGCAAACGAAATCCTAACGCAATGTATATGTTTGGCGCATATACTAGGAACATTCTACAAGACAAACAAAAGGACACTCACTCTCGCACATACAAGAATCACTGAACACTAAAACAAACTTGGCAAAAACATGTTTTTGAGGTCATGAACATATCTGTACCTCTATACACATAGTAAGGATGAGCGGTCTAAGAAGTCATGCATATATTATAAAAAAAGCTGCTTCAATGAGTAGCGAAAAAGTCGCATTGCCATTACCTATTTCATATCTACAAATCAACAGAAATTGCTTTGTTGTGGCAAATATTTCTTCTGCTAAATGGTCGCCAACTTAAGTTTCAGTCAGTGTAGCCAATGGTAATGCAGCCAAGACTTCTTCAGGTCGAGACAGATCGGTTGAGGTGGTATGTTCCACTCAGTACAATTCCTGAATCAAGGGTTGTGTGAAAATATTGATCTCTTCGCAACAAGCCCACGTCCGGGCCGGTGCAAGTCACTGCTGCCAACACCTGTATTGTTTCCCCAGCATGTTCTTGAAGGCCTAATCTGATAGACTTTTGATAGTATTTTGGCATTTCCCATTCATTGAAGGACCATTCAAAAAGAGGAGTTGAACGCTTTCATTTGGGAGGACTTTTCTTTTATGGGTAAGTCATCCTAAGTAAATGCGAGCATATAGGAACATACCAACTCAACCAATGTGTCTCGCCCTGAAGAAGGCTTGGCCATGTTGACAGGTCACAAGGAGGACTCAGACACTTAGGTACAGTGTTCTAGAGTTATTTATCTTCACCTTCTGAAAGGATTATTCTTTCCCTAAACCTATATCTCCAAGCCCTACACTATCAAAGAAATAAGTAAAAGGATGCTTGTCAGGATGTCAGAATGCCTAAACAAAGTCCTCGTTGCAGAATCCTACTCTAACAGTCTCATTCTCTACTGCTAAAAAGGAAATAAAGAAATAACAAAGACGTGCTTTTCGGGACTGGCCATTGAAAGGGATGGGTGCTGGCTTCTGACCCCTAACACTGTGTCTCTTTACAATAGGAGCATGGCTATGTTTACATTTCTAGGGATACAGTTTGTGTCTTGCTGAAGTGCCGTCCTGTGACTCCAGCCAGGCATCTTTTCTTCTTTTGAGTATCTAGGTTACTCTAAATCCTTATCCCCACTCTGAGAGACATTTGTATTTCTATCTCCCCAGTCTGGGGTCTTCTCAATCTTTTCCACACTCTAGGGCTCTGCTTCTTAACCCACTCTGTGGGTCTTTCCACCTTTCCCCACTCTTGTGCATTTCTCACATAAAGTCTCGGTTTGTCTCCTTCTCACACCTCAATCTGGGCTTTGTTCCTTCTTTCCCCACTCAGGGGTTTCTAATTTCTTTCCTTACTCTGGGGCTCTCCTCTTTCTCTCTCCGCACTCTTGGGCTTCTTCGTTCTCTCCTACTCCAGGGGTTTGCCTCTTTCCCTCTTCCCACTCTGGGGTTTCTTTTGTTCTCACTACGTGCTTAGGAGTTCTTTCAGCCTCTCTATTCTCTGGGTCTTCTTTTCCTCTTTCTCCCCACTCTTCGTTTCTTTCGGTATCTCCCAGTACAGGCTTTCCTTCTTCTTTTCCTAAGCCTGTGAGTTCTTTCATACTCCTTATGGGGCTCTTCATGTTCTCAATTCCCACCCTATGCCTCTTTCTTCTTTCTCCCCACTCTGGGGTATCTCCAGGCTTCCCATTCTATTATCTCTTCTCTCTCCCTCCATTTGGGGTTTCTCTCTTTCTCAGTCCCCCCACCTGGGGGTTTCTTTGTTCTTGCCACACTCTGGGAAACTTCTCTCTCTTTCCTGCCTTGCTTCCTGCCTCCCGTACCATTAAAACCACAACATACTTGCTTGTGTTAAGCAGTGCTCCTTGGGAGAGGTGTGGAATCTGCCCGGGCCCCCTCTCGTTACAGGGCCGCTTACGTGACTCATAAACTGGACTCCCTGTCAACTCTTCTCTCCCCCTTGCCCTCTGAAATTCTCGAAGACGCTCAGTTCTCGTGGTTGCTCCAGACTATTCCTCGTTGCACTCCTAGTGCGCACAGTGGGACGGAATTGCGCGTTTGGCGTGCTCTCTCTCTGACCGGCCACACTTCCTCTGAGCGCTTCGGCGCAGTTGTACTTCCTGGGCTTCACGGAAACTGTCTTCTGATTGCTTCTTTTAATGACCCCGCTTTGGGGGCCGGTTTACTCGCCTTTCCACTGTCTTCCAGGGAGATTGGGCACAACATCGGCCATTATTAAAGGGTTTATTGGATTATTATACCCCCCTACCAACCACATAAAGGTGCTACTGTTGGCTAATACACCTCTGTGGGGTTTTCCTGTCCCCTAAGGGGAAGTCCCCTCCAGGCGGATCCCACTTACCCTGTCCCCTAGGGGATGTTGAGTAGTTTGCTCCCCACCCTAGTTCCAAAGGGAATGTCTCCCCTTTGGGGAGGGGTGACAATCTCGTTGGATTCGTCAAGCAGCATTAACCTTGGCTTCCTGGCTGAAACGTAAATTGGCAATGTTTTAGCAGAGGAAATCTTTGTCACAAGAAAACAATTTCTGTTGATGTGCAGATATGAAATAGGCGAGTGACAATGCCCCTTTGAAACAATTGTTTTAAAATGTATACATGACTGCTGAGACAACTCATCATTACTAAGGGTACACAGGTCTGGATACGTTCATGACCTCACACACATGTTTTTACCAAGATTGTTTAGCGCTCAGTGGGTCTTGTATGTGCGTGCGAGAGTGAGTGTCCTTTTGTTTGTCTTGTGGAATGTTCCTAGTATATGCTCCGAACATACATTTTGTTAGGTTTTTGTATGCACAGTGATTTTTTGTGTGATTCAAACCCATTGATAAAACGGTTACACAAATTGAAATGGTATGTCTTACATGAATTAAGCAAACTTTAAATTACATCACAAACTGTGGAATTGAATGATTAGTGCCCAGAACCTTTTCTTGGTTGTTTGCTTAGTCCCTGACATCACAAATACATATTTTGGGAGCTGCCTCTTTTTTTGCTAGTTGATTCAGAATTGCAATACCATGCCAAACCAAACCGAGATTTTGTCTGTCCAATAAGACTCAGAGCTCGGAATTGCTCAGATAACAGTAGGTGGAGTGTTCTGACTTAAGCCCTGAAGTGCAACCCATATACAGGTAACATGTCAGATGTACCCTCCTAACCCTAGGGATCTACGACACAATCCACCTCACGTAGGAGCTGAGCTGTGTATGAGAAGGATACGCTAGAACATGTGGCTGCATCCTTTGGAGTTCCAGATGCCTGGGACTACAACCTCCATCAGCCCTAACCAGCACAGCCAAAGGTGAGGGATCATGGAGGTCGTGGTTCAAAACATCTGGGAAGCTGTAGATTCCAGACACAGGTTAAATTATATTATTTTCATAAATGTGAAGAGAGTTGGGGAGTTGGAAGGGAGTTGCCAAATGAGCACTAGGCAAGGGGTAGATTTCTCTTTGTAATGAGCAATTATGTTGCAATGTCCAGTTATTGGAAAATCTAATCAATTAAAATTTAACTGAAATGTAGCGAAGAAAAGAGCACACAGTTTCAGCATGGCTCGGCAGAACTCTGTGTCCCTGTGCACGTGTTTTGAATGTTCCTTTTGGTAGTCAATGGGTTGATGTTTGAGCCAGTGATGTGTGCTCTTGTGATTTGTCTTTGAAAATGGAAGCAGATTCTGGCAGCCAGATTCTTTATACACTGCAAATGCTTGCGTTTGATTTGTGTGCCTGCGTACATACAAGATTTTACCACTATCTAGATCTGGGTCTTCAGTCTAGGCCTCTCCATGTTTTTTCGACTATGAATTCCATGACCTCTCACCATTGACAATGCTGGCTAGTGCTGATGGGAGTTGTAATCAAACACGTCTGGAGAACCAATTGTTGCAGGCCCACGACCTAGACTTAGGTTTCCATGGCCATCAACCAGTTCTTCTGTTCGGGCATTCATAGCTCGCTTCATTCAGAATTATATGTGTCCCTAGTAGTCTGAGATGTTGGTGTGGCTCACAGATCTGCCTCTTGGAACGTGGTAAAGCTGGGTGTCTTTTGCATTCAACCGAAATGGTATGTGGTATGTTTGGTTGACCTGGGTCAGCGGGTATAGGCATTTAGTAAAGAATAGTGAGGGTGTCAGGAGCCCAGATATACTGTGCAAACGATTTTGCTTTTGTGATGGACTCGGTAGTCCCTATCCTGCTTTTTTTTTTTTAATATCATATTTTATTGGTTTTATAACATACAACTACTGGTCCTTATCGGGCCAGATCGTAATAACAACAACAACTTTCGATGGAATAAATGCTTATATGGTTCACATACAAAACGTATCTTATAACAAGCTTCTCTACTCTAAAGTACATATCTTTACTTTCTATGGCGTTTAGTCATTAAATGTTCGAGAGTTCACATCACGTCTTCCCATCTTTTCCAAATTTTGTCCGCTTTCTCGGGACATCCCCTGGCCTTATACACCCTTCTTTCTATGGCGATGTAGATTTGTACGTCAGTGATCCTTTGGTCTACTTGCAGCGTTTCCGCAGCCCCCCGTAGCTGCGCTATATTTCTTTTGATTATTGCTGTTGCCATCATGAAGCAGAGCTTTTCATACCTTGATAGGTCTATTTCACTGTCTGCTCCTAATAGGAGTAGTTTGGGGTCTCTGGGGATCGACTGATGCAGGATGCTTGTAAGGACATCGCAGCATTGTTGCCAGTAAAAGCTGATGTTCGGACACGCCCATAGTATGTGGAAGAAAGTCCCTTCCTCTCCACGGCAGAGTAGGCAATTAGGTTCCGTTATTATGCTCCATCTATATAGGGCTATCCTTGGATAATAGATTCTGTGTAATATCTTTAGTTGGACTAGACGTAGTCTGGTTGATATGGCGACCTCACGTGGGTACATTAGTATCTGAACCCAATCTTCTGGCATGATCTCCCCAACCTCAGTTTCCCATTTTGTTTTCAGCAGTTCCAGTTCTGGCGTGGCAAAAGAGGTAATAACACTATACATCACTGTGGTGACCTTTGCTTGGATGTGATCTGTAATTACGTTTCGCTCCAGTGGGGTGCTTTCCGACATATCGGAGAAAACAGGAAGATGTTGTTGTAAGGCATGTCTCAGCTGCGTGTAATGGTACCTCTCCACTTCTGGGAGGTCAAAAGACATAATCAGCTCATCATAGGGTCCGATGGCACCGTTTACTATGATGTCCCCCACCTTTTCTATCCCGCATCTCGTCGATATTGGCCACTTTGGCAATTTAGCTACCTCAGGGAGATTTCTGTTGTTCCACAGTGGTTGTATCGGCGTGACCTTGTCCCCCCATCCTATGAAGGCATGTGACTCCGTCCAGATGCGAGACGTCTGTGATGCCATATTTCTGGGGGTTATTCTAGGTGTTGCAGCATATATCTCCAGTGGGGGCGATGCTCGTACATGTGGTATTGTGGCTTCTTTGTGTATTGAGTCATTTATCACCGACATTTGGCTTGCCCAATAGTATGTCTGTAGCCTCGGCAGGCCAATGCCACCTTCCCATATTGACCTTTGTAACGTTTGAAGTGCTATTCTTGGGCGTCCGCCAGCCCACAGGAGTTTTCTAAGTATGCCATCTATCTTTTGGAATGTCTTCGCATGTATATGCAATGGGGCATTCTGGAATACGTATAAGTAGCGGGGAAGCGTTAGCATTTTAAACAGTGCAGCTCGACCTAGAAGGGTCAAGGGTAGAGACATCCAGTGCTGCACATCTCCCGCAAATCGTTCTGTGATGGGCTGTAAATTATTGGAGGTATAGTCATTGAGGTTTCTCGTGATCTTAATGCCCAATTATTGAAAGTGGGCGCTATCTTATATGGGCAGGGTTCGGGGGTCTCCATTCCCAAATGATTCAATGCAAATAATGTGGATTTAGACCAATTCACTTTTAGGCCACTAAAGGTTACGTATGTTTGCAGCATCTGCGTCACCACTGGACACGTCGTCTTGGGATCTCGCAGGTATATCAGTAAGTCATCCGCATACAGTGAGACTTTGTTCTCCCATTCTGGCCCTCCCGGGATGCCTCTCCATGTGGTTGTGTCTCTCAATAGTTGAGCCAACGGCTCCATGGCCAGTGCAAAGAGGAGGGCTGATAGGGGGCAGCCTTGGCGCGTTCCTTTTCCCAGAGCAAAGGACCTTGATGTCCAGCCATTCACTCTAATTTCGGCCGTTAGTGCATTGTACAGTAGTTGGATCCAGGACATGAATCGCTCTTGAAAACCCATTTTCCGCATAATCCCCCAGAGTGCTTCCCAGTAGATGGAATCGAATGCCTTTTCAAAGTCCACTGCGAGTACTCCTAGGGGAATACTCAAGGCCTGGGCTCGTTCAATGATTAGATGTATTCTCCGCATGTTCATTCTCGTGGATCTGCCAGGCATAAATCCACATTGGTCTGGGTGAATCTGAGAAGTTATAACACGCTGTAAGCGTATCGCCAGCAGTTTAGCCAATATTTTCGTCTCAGTGTTGATGAGGGAGATCGGCCTATATGAGCTGCAGATATCGGGGGGTTTGTCTGCTTTGGGTATGACAATAATTGCGGCCTTCTGTAAATCTGCTGGCAATTGTCCTTTGCTTTGAGCCTGTTGGTACAATTTAAGTAAGTGGGGGGCCAATTCGTTACCTCCTATCTTTTTCCAGGTTCCTATGGGAAAGCCATTTGGTCCAGGAGTCTTTCCGGACTGGAGCTGCATCATAGCTACCGTGATTTCGTCTTCCGTGATTTCTTCATCCAGGTAAGCCATTTGTTCAGAGCTTAGCGAGGGGAAGTTGATGCCTTCCAGTATGGAGGTCCCCGGGGGGGTTGCCGGTGCTCTGTAGAGATCCTCGTATTATCTCGCAAATTCCTCAGCTATGTCTGCATCCGCCAGTCTCGGTTCTGCATTCTGAGGCATAATTGCTCTCATGTGATTATGCCCCTCATCACTCCGCTCGAGCCAGGCCAACAGCTTCCCTGCTTTGTAACCCGTTTTATAGACCCTGGCTTTCATTGCTCTATGAGCTTGTTTAGCATTATCTAATGCAATGTTTTGTAACTTTTTCTGGGCCAGCACTAGAGCTCTGTTCGTGTCAGGGCAGTCCTGGGTTAAGTGTGTCTCTTCTGCTCGTTTCACATTTGCTTCGGCCTCCTCCAATTCTACTAGGTGCGCTTTCTTTTGTGCTGTAGTCCAGGAGATAATTTCACCACGTATCACTGGTTTGTAGGCCTCCCACAAAATAATAGGGCAGCTCACCGATCCCTCATTTTATTCAAAATATGTCTTGCTGGCATTTTGTAGGCGTTCTATCAGCTCGAGAGAGCCCAAGTGGTAGTTATTCAATCTCCACACTGGTGGGGGGGTCGGTTTGCATGTTGTGATTGACATAAGCAGGGGGGAGTGATCCGAAATGCCTCTTGGGAGGTATTGTGCTTGAGTTAATGTGTGTATTATTGCGGCCGGGACAAAGAAGTAGTCTAAGCGTGACAGAGCATGTACTCTGGAGGGATAAGAGTATTCTTTTTCTTCAGGATGTAGGTCTCGCCAAGCGTCTTTGATACCAAATGCTTCCACAAATGTAGCCAAGTTGGTCCTTCGGTTGGGGTCTCTATTACGTAGGTGCGTGCGGTCCTGTATGTTACTCATGACGTCATGGAAGTCCCCTCCTAGAACTAGGATATCAGATGTATCATTAGTTAGGAGAGACGTTATATACTCTAATAACGTGGTTTGTAGTGCAGGCGGGGCATAAATCGCCAATAGAGATATTGATTTGTTCCAGAGTGTTCCTGTAGCGTACGTGAATCTGTCTCCAGTATCTAGTGTTGTATTGGAGAGGATAAATGGCAGTCTTTTGTGTATTAGTATCATCACTCCTCTGGCTCCCATTGTGAAGCCTGCCTGTGATATTGTGCAATAATTGGAGCAATTGAACAACGAGTTGGTTGTGCCTGCTAAGTGAGTTTCTGTTAGAAAAACTATATCCGGGTGATGTCTATTCAGGAACTGTCTCACCAATCTCCTTTTCAGGCTGTTTCCTAAGCCATTGACGTTCCATGTGAGAAGTTTTAAGGCTCGGGTCTTATCATCCCGCACAGATGCGTTAGCGTTCATGGTTATGGGTTACAATAGAGCCACCTGCCCTGGGGGCAATGCTTATACAAGCCTTGTGGCAGAGAACAACGTGCAGTGTTCGACTAACACCTGGTTTATGTAGAGTTCGGTATTTCCTTGATCTATTCCATCTTCTGAACATATAACTAACTCCCCCCCTCCCCATACTTCGCCCCCAACTGAAGCATCTGTCGTCCCATTGTCACTCAAACACTAAACAAACAAAAGTTATACAGTCGTGATACTCATACAATGATTCACATCTGCGGCACTCCCCAAGTCTATGACCAGTGCGGGATATGCCGACCGGGGATCGTGTTTGGGGGGGGTGCCCGAAGTGACTCATTGCAGGGCCGCCAGCTTCCTTATTCAGCTTACTTCCTAGTTAAGCGGGTGGGGTACGGATCCTGATGTCTGTATGATCTATCTCCGCTGTTAATCGTCGTTGTCTGGGGGCATTTCTTCTTTGGGTTGCTGCTGTGGTGGGTCATCTGGCGGTCTATCCGGTCGAGGTCTGTTCCTTCTATTTTCTTGTCTCCTACGCTGGTTCCAGTCCCCTCCTAAATTACGTTCTGCCCAGTTCCATGCCTCCCTTGGGTCTGTGAAGTGCACTGTCGTGCCGTTGTGATATATCTTTAGTTGAGCCGGGAATAACAGGCCGTACTTCACATTCAGTGCTTGGAGGCGTTTTTTCAGTGGGTCAAATGTTTGTCTTGCTTTCTGAACTTCCTTCGTGAAATCAGGGAAGAATGCTAGTTTGGAACTGTTATATGTGATTGTGCCGTTCGCCCTGGCCATCTGGAGCACCGCATCCCGGTCTCTATAATTAAGAAGCCTAGCGATCACAGTTCTTGGTGGCGCCCCAGGGATTGGTCTGCCTGTTGGTACTCTGTGGGCGCGCTCAATGGAAAAGAATTTGGACATGGATTTTGGTGCAAAAAGGTCAGCAAGCAGCTGTTCCAGGAAGAGCTCCATGCTCGCCCCTTCTGCTTTTTCCGGCAGGCCGAGGATCCGGATGTTGTTTCTTCTCGAGCAGCCCTCTCCTTCCTCCACTCTCTCCTCTAGTGCTTTGATGCGTGCTATTGCACTGCTCATTTGTTGACTCATGCCTCGTAGGTCGTCTTCTGCCACTGAAATGCGAGTCTCAGTTTCACCCGTCCGGGCCGCCAGTTTCTGAAGATCATGACGTAGCAGGGACACATCGGTGCTAATGCTGTCCATTTTGACTTCCATGGATGTTCGTGAGCTAGAGATAGCATTCATCACATCTTTAAGTGATATGTTTTCTGAGGATTCTTGCGTGTTATCTGGTTTGATTTGATCAGCTGAAGGCGGTGGACCCGGAGTTGTGAACTGCTCCATGGTGCTCTGGGTCCCTGGTTTCTTTATTTTCTCCTTGCCCATCTTGGAGTTGATCTTTACCCCCGTCCTGTATTGCCCTTGTTTTTGGCAATTGCCAGGCACGTTTCAACTTCTCTACTCAATCACACCCCACGTTGCAGACCGTCCGGGTGATTTATGGTGTGGGTGGCCGCTGTGCAATGGTCCACTCGTCTGGCATTAGTGATTCGCGTGCTACTATCACTTATTTATGCCGCGTATCCGATGGACGTCTTTTATGTCTATATCTTGCGGGTTCAGTACCACCTCCTCAGTGTATCTATGCTGTGCTGTGTAGCTTCTATCATACGGTGGTCCTGAGGCAAGGATTGTCCATTTCGCTGACATATATGACATAACTGCAATATTAACCTCATATTAGTTCATTGGGATCGACCCATGTTTGGTTTATGGGACGCTGATTTCTCACTATGTTCACCCTCTGTCTTTTCTGTGTTATCTCAGCTTCGGGGGCACCGTGCCCGACGCGGTGCCCGTGCATTGTGGTTTGCAGGGCGCACCGTGGCTCAGAGAGAGCCGAAGATGGATGTAGGCTGTGCCCTGCAGGAGGGGTCTCAGATTAGCAGGGCCTGGTCTGCAAAAGTTCCGTCCACCACAGCGGCCCCCACACCCTATGGTTCGCCGTGGTTATGCCCGTTGTCTCTCACCTCCCCCTCTCCTTACCACTGTGAAGATCTCCGGACAAACAGCAGGTGGGGTGCAGCAGGTGCTTTACGTTATGTAGGGGAGGAATGGCCACGAGGCCCTCCTCACCTACAGCTCCCTCCCCAGGTGAGGACCATGGCTCGGTGGGAGCACCCTCATGCCACCCGGGCCCAGGTGGAGGGGGGTTCACCCGCCGACGACATTGCCCACACGCACCCTGTCTTTGCATTTACCGAAACTTAAGTTAGGCCTAGACGCCATCGTGCACAGCAAACATGGTGTGAGTTCAGCACACTGTAACGAGGCCCCCACCTTTGGAGGGCCTTTCATGCATCTCTGCCGCCTCAGCAGCCCTGGCAGATCCGCTGCGAGCGCGTTCCCATGAGAAAGTCGGAGATGAGCTAAACCCGAGATGCCAACACGGCAACATTATATTAGTAACAATGTGATATTGCACCCCGTATGACCCAGACCGCAAGGCCGGGGCAACGGGGAAAAAAGCTGAAGCATCACTATCTGAAGAAGGTAGAAAATAGTTCAAGTATTGGTGTTAATGAACTACCTCTGTTTAAAATGTGAACGAACCATAAAAATGTAACGTTATATGATATCCCTCCAGGTCTGGACTAATGCTGCTATAACCACGGAGAAAGATGTTGACCAAACGTGTAACCTCTATCTGTAAAAGTGTTTTTCAATAGTATGTAGAAACTTGAACTCATATATGTTTTCTGAATCACCCAAAGCGGCGAGCATCAATCTCTGTAGGCCATAACCTAGATATCCCTCGTATAACGTCTAATGTACATACAATACGCACACAATGTAGTGAACATAATGTTAGGTAATGAAAAGGTACTGGAACCGACTGTATTAAAGAAATGTGTAACGAAAATGAAATATATATATATGTATATGTGTGTCTGAATAACGTTAAAATGAGGCAGAACAGTATAAAAACTTCTGCATTCACTGATCAGCAACGCACGAGGAAAATACCTTTGTGAGTATATGCAAGGTCATTCCCTCTCCCACCCCACCAAGCCTGCCAGATAAAAAAGCTAAGACTTGTGCTGCGCTCCCTCACCTCCCCCAACCAAGCTGGCGTTACTTCAGAGAGTCAGAGGCCCCGGCGCCGCAACCAAGGCCACAGCCCGCCACCTGTGTTATTTACAGCACGGTAATAAACCCACGGATGAACCCACTGATCTACCAGCACCCTCTCATAAATCCCCACGAACCCCCCCAAGAATCCTGACCCCGTGTAAGGACGACCCCCATCATTGGGACAAGACACAGAGACCCATCTATATAATAACTTCTAACGCAGCAGACAGACATGTATCACTCGGCCCAGGTCCCAGAGCCCCGTCCCGCGACCTAAAATACCGGTCAATAAGACTCAGGTAAATCTCACCCCAACCAACAACCACCAGACCTCTCACGAGGTGCATTCCTCATGTGTTGCGTTTATTTTATAAGATAAGCTACGGAACAATTTATTAGTGAACGTAAATGTCATTTTCTGAATAACTGCAGTGTGCATGGCCTAGGGCAACTAAGACAGGAAAGGTATTCATCATTGTCACAGGCTGCCCCAGCGCACCAACACCGCACGGATGACCTCAAGCCGGCCTGCCAGGCCCAACCCAACCCACGAGGCTGACCAGTGACGTCGTCTTGCCAAGACCAACCATGCTGCAGCAACACCTATAGTTAGTCGACGATACCCAATCCCAATTAACTTGTGCCCCCTATAGTGTTTAGGTGTTGATGACGTTTTCTGTATTAGAAATACGCCTGTCTTTGCTATTGTCAGACAGAGCGCTCTCGTAGGTTGCAGAGTTCTTTGCATGCCTTATCCTTGGATAAACTCCCACTTACGCTCACCCGCACTCTGTCTTGGTCTTATTCCCACTACGGGAGAGTCCCTTATTGTCTCTCATTGCGGGGAGGATCGTGCTGAATTGGGGGCGCTTCCTTTCAGTGGTGACCCCGATAGCGTGATATCTCCAAACTATTTTTCCTAACTCCTTCTTAAACGACCCCCTTGTGGCACGAGAATCTCCGGTCGAGAAGGGATACGCACGGTGAGCCGTCTCCGGGAGGCCGCCCGCCAACGGCGACCGGCACAATAAGAAGTGCGCACTCAATGAGAAAGGGTACGGGATCCCGATTGGAAAAAAATCCCCTTTGAGTGCCGCTCGCCGGAGCCAGGGGCTGACCGTTGAGTTACCGGTGACGCCGCCTGGACGGACCCAGTTTCGGAGAGTATCGGTTCAAGACGGGCACGTGAGTACCGAGTGCGAGTGATCGTCAAGGGGAAAAGAAAGGGAATTGGGAATAACAGAACGGGGACAGGTAGAGGAGAAGAATATCGGGGGTCTACTACAGACGGGTCTTGAAATTTTCTTTATTCTTTCTTTTGCATATGGCCATTAGGAGTAAGAAATAAGTGACGTGGTAGAAGTGACGGAAACCTAGCTCCGAGAGGGGGTGGAAGGCGGCGCCGCATAGTACTATCTAAATTAGTACTGGGAATATATGAAGAAGTGAGAAATAAGTTATTGGTGTCTAGCAAAAGGAGACACCGGGAATATTTTTTAGTGATTGTGCTCTCTCTCTCTCTATTTCTTTTTTTTTTTCCATTTCCACGGGGTAGGGGGTGAAAATGAGAAGGGTATGAAGTAGTTAGAACATCTTAAAAAGTGGGGACTCAGTAGTGGCACGTACAGACGTGAACACAGTAACCTTAGTAGGGAAACAGGGACAGCTGGCTAGGGAGGAAAGGGAGGAGAAAGACAAAGAGTGTGAGTGGAAAGCATTGTGAAGGGTGCGCGCACCGTACGAGTGTTAGAGACGAACAGGTGGCCGTGAGGTGGTGCCAAAGAGTGTGGACATAACCAGTACTAGATCGATTGCCAGTGAAATCACATAAGTGTGCCTGAGAATGAGAAAGAGATGAGATATGGTGAGTGAGAAGAGATTTGTGCACTGAATTACAGTGGGTGACAATTTTGAGAGGTCCGCTCTTGTCTGTGCCATAAAGGTATACGTACGCATATTTACACCTATTTAAAAGTTACGAAGGCGAACGCGGTAGCGCTGACGATTTAGAGGATGGGGGCTGAAACTCCCTTGTCACACATTTGTAAGAGCTTGCCGGGATATGCTGAACGCATAAATAAATATCATGATCAATGGTTAACAGAATTGAAAGGGGAGGGGTTGCCCCAGATTTGGCCAGAAGGAGGGTCTTTTGACAAAAGCGTTCTCGATATGGTATGTACCTGTATTCGCCTCAAGTATAAGGGGAAAAAATGGCAGACTAGGAAGGAGATATTAGATCTCTGGAGATTGTTTGAGGAAGTACCCCCACCCAAAGCCCCAGCACCAAATATTGATTTACCCTCCACCACAGACAATCCACTAATGATCCCGCGAGAGGAAAAGGAACAGTTAAGTACAGAACAGCCTGCGGAAGTGGTTATGTTGTACCCAATATTACCTAAACCAGCCCCTGCAACAGGATATAGCGACCCGATTTATGTGCCTCCCCCTTCAACCAGCACGCCACAAAGACCAACTGCACCCCCACCATACGAAAACACTAGAGAGCACACCCAGGGAGGCACACAGAGAGTGGACATAGAGAAGTTAACGAGTGACTTAGAGTCGAGGCTTACAGTGGCACGAGATGAGCTCTCAAGAATAAAAGACATATGTGAACGCACAGCGTGCGCCCCCACACAATCTGGACGCACGTCTAGAGCGTCGAGCGAAAGTAGACAAATTGAGGAAGGATGGAAAAAGGGGGAAATACTGTTCAGAATTGAGGAAGAACCGACCAGGATAATAGAAGTAGGGACAGCAGAAGGAAGCATTGGTGATGTCTCGAGAGAGAGAGGGATCAGAGAGGATTTGTTATGTGATGTCAGAGGAGGGGGGGATGAGAGTGATAGATTGAGCATGGCAGTAGGCGGAGAAGGCGAGGAGCTAGATGGGGCATGTTCACTGGGGACTATAGAGGATGAATGGATAGGACGACTAAGAAATAGGGTGGGGAAGATGGCGTCATTAGAGTCAGCAGTGACCAAGGAAAAGGAAGCTGCAACGGCAAAAGGGAAATTACAACTACCATTACTCCACAGGGGAGGTGGGAGGCCGAACTATATACCGTGGGCTCAGATGGACAAGGCTAACTTAATGAAATTACTACCACAGCTGTCAGGAGGGGCAAGCAAGTGGATATATGCATTTGAAAAACATACCGCGGGTATACCGCTGGCAGTAGGCGATGTGAAAAGCCTACTAGTGTCCTCAGTAGGGGATCAGGCAGACAGAGTGTGGGCTAAAGCGGGTTTTCCAGCTGTAACTTTGGAGTGTGATCGCCATGATGGGGCTTCTTTTAACACCGTGCGAGCAAGGGTGTGGGACGCACTGCGGGAAACTTTCCCAGATACCCCTGATCTGCAGTCAGTAATGCAATGTACCATGAATGATGGGGAGGACGCTATGGATTACATTCTCCGGGTGCAGGAGATGTGGAGAGCGGAAACGGGTACGCCCTGGCACCAATCCACGTCTCTATTTTACTTCATCATTAAAAGAGGGCTCCCAAAGGAAGTGCAAAAGGCACTAGATAAAATAGCAGGTGTTGAGGCAAAAGGCTGGCCGGAGATCCAAAGCATAATAGTACACCATTGTAAAAGGATCAAAGAAAGAGAGAGGGAAATAGCACAGAAAAGGTTGGCGGACGAGGCGAAGTTGGTGCAATCAAAATTGGTGAAGGTCGCAGCAGCGGTAGCGGGACACCCACTCATACGGGAGGGAGAGGAAGGAGAGGAGGGGCAAATAGCAATACAAGGAAGAATAGCAGCGAATTGGGCAGGACAAGGGCAACGACAGTGGACAGAGCAGGAGCAGAACGGAGGTCCAACGTGGCAAGAGTGGGCCCCAAGAGGAGGAAGAGGTGGGTACAGGGGGCGAAGAGGAGGACAAGGGTATGGAGGAATGGGAAGAAATGGGTGGCAGGGTCCCAGAGGTCCACAGGGGAGCTGTTGGAATTGTGGGAGATGGGGGCATTACTCAAGGGAATGTAGGAGCAGACAAAACAACGGTTTCCAAGAGATAGAACAGTACGGACACCCCCATCCAGGAAGCCCCTACGGCCTCCCCATGGGACAATACCAGCAACCAGACAATGTAGTACAAAGGAGTAACGCACAACTACACGGACATCAATACCGAACACAAACCAGCCCACAGAATAATGACAATGTGCACTACACGCCTGGTAATACTTTCGCCACAGGAGCTAATGGGGCACCAGCCCCCGCACCTTACAGTGGAGTGTCAGTAGTTTCGGGGAATATTTTCGATCAAGGGGGGGCAATGAGACACCCCGCATAGGACAGCCCACAGAGAGCACTTGCGTGTCCAGTACTGTCTACGACCCACAATGCATCAGAGGAACCATTGATAGGAGCGCAGATAGGAGACAAGCAATTCATATTCATGGTGGATTAGGGAGCGGAGAAATCATGCATTAGAGAGGGCCGGTTCCCGTTATCTAATAGAACGTTAGAGACGCAGGGGTTCTCTGGGGCTGTAATTGAAGTTCCTTACACAGAGGTATTGGATGTGACAGTGGGGGGTAAAACAGTGAAAGCACCCTTACTGTACTATGAAAACTCTCCCATCAACTTACTGGGGAGAGATCTCTTGAGCAAACTAAACATGACCATATCATTCACAGGGAGCGGCATCGTATGTTCAACGCCAGGCATATGCCCCCTCCGTATATTAGCAGTAATACACGGCCACACAACAATAAAAGAGATCAGAGGGGTACCAAGAAATGAGGAGATGTTTGTTGAAGGCATGAGAACATTGGCTCTCATAGTACCAGAACTAAAAAGGGTGGAGTGGAGAATACCAGCAGAATTCCTTTTTCGTCCCATAGCAAGCCCTGACACTGCTCTTGGGGAAGTACTATCATTGGATTTGCATGCAATACATGTATCAGCAAACAGAATATGCGTGATTGGTATTGACATGGAAGGGTGTGAGTGGCGGACAGTATTGTGTACAAATGCAAATATCCCCCTGAGGGAGCTCTCGGACGAGGAGCTATTTTCTGACACTGAGGGAGATGGTGAAGTAGTGATGGAACTGGCAATGCCCTGCGACATCGTAGTTACAGCCAGACAAACTAAAGTTGAACTAATGGCGGTAGTAGGAGCACCGCATACATTTTTTGATGAAGACATGAGTTCAGTACCCGCTAACTTATGGACTAATGGCCCCCACGATGTAGGGTTGCTACATGAAGTTCAGCCTGTGGTGATAAAAGTAAAACAAGGAGCAATACTGCCCCGGGTGAAACAATATCCACTGTCGCGAGAAGCAGAAGAAGGGATCAGAGAGACAATAGAAGCACTGCTAGCACAGGGTATAATAGTGCCCTCAAACTCCCCATGCAACACATGCATTTACCCAATCAAAAAAGCGAAGGGGGGTTCATGGAGGATGATACAAGATTTACGCCCATTGAACGATGTGGTAATGAAGGAGTTCCCTTTAGTCCCGAACCCGGCGACAATACTGTGCAACATTCCAAAAATAGCATCACACTTCACAGTAATTGACTTAAAAAATGCATTCTTTTCGATTCCCTTGGCAGAAGAGAGCAGGTACTTGACAGCATTTACATTGGGAGGAAGGAGGTTCGAACACTGCAGACTACCACAAGGATATTGCGAAAGCCCAAGCATATTTAACAGGGTACTACATGAAGATCTGGGGAATTTGTCTGTAGAAAGCACAGTGATTCAGTACGTTGATGATTTATTGGTTTGTGCACAGGCTGAGGAAGAATGCAGACAGGACTCGATAACACTATTGACATTATTGGCAAATAAGGGGTACAAGGTGGACAAGGGGAAGTTACAATACTGTCTGACGGAGGTCCTATACTTGGGTCAGTTGATATCAAAGGATGGCAAGCGAATTATACCAGACAGGGCACAGGCGATTAGAACAATTGGGGAGCCCAAAACAGTAAAAGAGATGCAGAAATTTCTGGGTATGTGTAACTATTGCCGAGCATGGATATTGGACTATGCAGCGTACACAAGGCCCTTGCTACAGGCACTGAAAGAAGCACAACAGGAACACAAACACATAGAATGGACAGAGGTGATGAACACAGCATTTAACTCACTAAAAGAGCTGATATCAAGCGCTCCAGTACTAGCAAACCCAGATTATGGGCGCGAATTCTTCTTATTTTCACACTGCAAAGGAACATTGATGACAGCAGTACTGACACAGAAAACATCTTTAGGGCACAAACCACTCGCTTACTATAGCGGCACCCTAGACGCAGTAATGCAAGGTCATTTCGCGTGCGAGCAATCCCTAGCTGCAGCCGCGTTCGCAATTGAAAAAAGTGCCACGATAGTAATGGGCTGCCCGGTGACACTGTTCGTGGAACACTCACTTTTTGCAATATTAGAGCGAACAAAGAGCACATTGACAACACAACGCGCCACAGCATATGAGATAATACTGTCCAGCGCTAACATCCATATAGTAAGATGTAAAACAGTGAACCCAGCCACATTCATCACAGAGGCATGCACCATAGAGGACATGCAAAACCACAACTGCGCCACGTACATAGGTGACGAAAGTAAGGATCAAGTGATTTTTGAAAATGCCCTGACCGAGGGTGAGGTGTATTTTGTGGACGGGTCAGCATCAATAGACATGGAGACAGGAGAAAAGCATGTGGGTATGGCAGTGGTACGATTAGAGGAAGATGAATATGAGATATTAGTACAACACCGCCTCCCATCACACTATTCAGCGCAAGCAGCAGAACTAATAGCGCTAATAGAAGCATTGCATGCCGCCAAGGGGTGCGCAGTGACCATATATACAGACTCAGCATACATGACAACAACAGTTCACGGTGGGTTGGCCCGGTGGGGGCGGAGAGGGTTCCGACGAGCAGACGGAACGCCAGTCCAGCATGCAGAATTATTGAAAGAACTGATTGAGGCCCTGCAAGACCCCACGGCAGTGGCCATCGTAAAATGTCAAGCTCATACCACCAATACAGATTTTGTATCTTTGGGGAACGCGGCAGCAGACGCCGCTGCCAAAGCAGCTTCATATCTACAAAAAGGTGAAATAGGAGAGTACATGTTGCACCACACAGCAAGCCAAGAAGTCCCCACAGGATACAACATGATGTCCACACAGGAGATAATAGAGCTGCAAGAGGGAGCTAGTGCAGAGGAAAAATTGCTGTGGACTAAGAGAGGATGCAGCAAATAACCGACTGATTTATTGTGGCGACAAGAGAGTTCAGGAAAAGTGGTAATGCCAATCACGCTGTTAGAAATAGCATTTCAACAACTACACTTTCCTGCACACAACACAAAGAAACACATAATGGCAGAGATACAAGAAGATTGGTTTACACCTTGCCTCCAGGAACATGTCACAAGGTTAGCTCTAGAATGCACGACATGTCAAATTTACAACTCAGGTATGACATTGCGTACACTAAGGGGTACGATACCAAAACCAAGTGGCCCATTCAGAGAGCTCCACATTGATTATGTAGACATGGGAGAAAGGTGTAACGGGGCTCGATACATGATTGTGGTTGTATGTCCATTTTCGAGGTGGGTGGAGGCAGGCCCTTGTGCCCGCCCTGACGCGAAGGGCGCCGCGAAGTTCCTAGTGCGGGAAGTGTTTCCGCGCTGGGGAATTTGCGACGTTATTCGCTCAGATAACGGGACGCATTTTGTTAATGAACTCTTTAAAGAAGTGACTACATTATTGGGAATAAAGCACAAATTATGTTCGATTTATCATCCTCAAAGTAATGGCGTCGTAGAAAAGATAAACGGCCTGTTAAAAAGCAGATTATCAAAACTTTGTTTTTCCCTTAAAAAGACTTGGATGTACTGCCTGCCTTTGGCCTTGTTTGAGCTACGAAACCAGCCAAGTAAGGATCACCATTTGTCCCCGCACGAGATCGTCACGGGAAGAAGAATGCACACAGCGCATTCGCCTCTCCGTGAGCGTTCTGATGCACACAGAAGCGCAGCCATATTGGGGGAGGAGTTCACAGAATACCTGCGAAAATTGACAAGGGCAGCGCGCGTAATTTCAAAGCAACTAGCCCCCCCCTCGACAAGAGAGGAGGGGAACGCGACTGAACCAAACGGTTTGCCTGAAAAACCACTACAGCTAATGCCTGGGGACCTTATATATGTTAGAAGTTTTGTGCGGAGGTGGAACGCACCACGCTTCCATGGCCCCTATGAGGTAGTGTTTTGCACGCCTACAGCAGTAAAGGTTAAGGGCCTGCGATATTGGGTGCATTTGACAGATGTACGTAAAGCTTACAGCGCTGCGGAGAGTGAGGTGCAGGATGAGGCACAGGCAACAGCGGACGATGAAGTTGTGCGGAATGAATGATTTGAATTTCGTGTGCTTCGTGAGATGAACAGTGAACACAATTAGCGCGCAACAAATGTCCTGGACTAAAACATGTACACATGTATATGTAAATTTTCTTTTTACAATTTTTGAAAGTTTTGCGTGGGGTTCTTTTTTTTTTCCCCTTCCTGTACTATTTAAGATGTTTTTTATTATTGTTGTTTTTAGAAATGTCATGTTTTTTTTATTATTTATATATATATATAGTAAGTTACAAATAATATTGACTGAAAGCTACCTTGTCTGTCAACAAACCCCCTTCCTCACCCAACCCTATATTTTATCACCGAAACGTTACAATGTGGAAATGCTTACATGTTTGTATTTAATGAACTTTTGTGTCTCAAACAGGATTTATCATGGCATCGAATGGGCAGCCTGCAACTAATAGATATGTTAGATTTAGAGAAATGTTAGTGGCTAGATTAACATATTCATTTGAATGTGGTTTATCAATGTGTGCTATCGTGTTCTTCATCTCAATGTTTTGTCTGGTGTTACACTGGATTATAGCGTTCATCTCTACCGAGATGAACGAGGGGGGAGGGGGGAACAACACCACCCTTGCTCCTGGAACGAAAACAATTCCGACTGTAGGTATCAAAGAAGGTGATTTCTTGATCTGGGATGGAGCACACTTTGTGTGGGGATACTATACTACACCACCCACTGCTGTCCTCTCACAATGGAGAACCAAAAATGTAGATAATGACACAATGTCCCAACCTGGAACATACAACAACCACACGATCCCTCCCGCCCCAATTTCAAACAACGATCTCTTGTTTATTAATGAGGATGGAAAAGTGATTATGATGGCAGAACACACGCCCCTATATGAAGAATTAGAAAAGGGGGGTGGGAGGGAGGAAGGGGGGCCTGGTTCTTCACCTCCTATAACGAGAAGGTACAGAAGAAGGGAGAAAAGTAGGCGGAGAAGAGAGACTGGTGGAAAAGGGTATGATGAGTATTATGGGCTAGGGTTAGACAAAATGGAAGACCCACGACACCCTCACCAAGCAAATAAATGGTATGCAGATATGAGCACAACAGCTAAACAAACAACCAATGAGAGCTGTTATGTCTGCTCACTTATCCCCCATGCATCAGGCACACCTAAAGTATTGTTGCCACGAGAATTGCCCATTGTGGATGCCCAATGTCTCCTTCATCTCACGCTGTGTAGAATAAAGAACACTTTCCAAGCACACGATGTCTCTTTCAGAATGGTACAGAACAACAAAACGTGCTATTCGCAAGCGTCTGGAGTGATCTGCCTTAAAGAACCTTTCTTTGCAATACAAGGGACACTGTTTTCCGAAAACAAATGGAAAGACGAAGAAGTGCTGTGCAAGGCAGAAGCGCTGAAAGGTGTCCAACCGGACAAGTTGCGGTGGATGGAAAGAACGTGCTTGCCAATATGGAAAGAACACATCCCTAAACTAACATGGGTAACAGCGATGGAGAAACCCTTCAAGCTACAAAGTGAAATACAAAACGAACTATGTTTCAAGGGAGAAAAAAAATGGCAATGGGAACGAACACGAACTGTAACAAAACTCTCACCATCCCGGATATGAAAAAAGGGACAGCAGCATTAATGGACACCTACTGGGTATGCGGAAACCAGGCGTACCTGCACCTTCCCCAATCATGGAGTGGTAGCTGCTCAATGGCCACCTTGCACTCGACACTAATGGTGATTCCAGAAAGCCATATTGACAGAAGTAACATGATGAAAGGAGGCTTGAACCAGAATGCAGCTTCTCCAACTACACAAGCGCACCTTTATGTCCTGTCCTCCGGGGGGAAGGAAGAAAAGCTCTCAAGAAACAAGCGAGCCTCGAACTACATATCACAAGCATCATCTGATTTATTGGCACAGATCCCAGACAAGTATCGCCTGTTCAGCTCCGTGGAAACATTCTTTGCTTCACTAGTGTCCAGTGTCCAAGCAAGAGCAAATGCAAAATGGCTCCAGATCACACGGTGGGAACTGATCCAGTTGGCCAATGACACTAAAGAAGGGTTCAACATAATAAAGGTGGAACTACGAGCTCTGCGACTAATGACCATGCAGAACAGGTATGTTCTAGACCTGTTGACAGCTATCGATGGAGGTGTTTGCCGAAAAATAGGAAGTGCGTGCTGCACGTTCGTACCTTCTGAAGACGCAGAAAATGGGTCCCTGTCCCACGTTATTGAAGCAGTACATAACCTGGGCGAGAAGATGAAAATGGAAGGTGGAGCTGAGGATAGCTCGTGGTTCGACAATATCTTCTCCTGGGTTCCCTCATGGCTTGGAGTGACAATGAAGTTCCTGATACCAATAGTGGTGATCATCCTTGTGATGTTCTGCCTGTGCCAGGTGGGCCTCCGATGTTGTGCTAATGCAGTCCCTAACGGTGCAATGATGATGGTTACAATGGGCAACTCCGGTGGTACAATTAAAGCAACACAAGAAGTACACGTGCAGACAGGAACAGACAACACCCCCAGGTACCAGTTAGTGCCTATGTGCCGTGACAAGTACATAGTAGATAAGCTATGGCACACCACGATTAAAGAACCACGAGACGTAGAACTGGAATGGTATGAGGAGGTCTGGGTAGATCTGGAAGAGACCGGCGACTGTATATATTTGACATGTACACCAGACGAGTATGCTAGGAGAGGTGAGAGCTTAAGGGGGGTGTGCAGAGCATGGATGCCTATAAAAGGAACCCCTGCATGGGATGGTGCAGTGTTAGAAGAACAAGAATGTAGAAGATTAGAAGAGCTAAAGAAATTCGTTACTTTAAGTAACGAAAGGGGGGAAATGTAGGGGAGGAATGGCCACGAGGCCCTCCTCACCTACAGCTCCCTCCCCAGGTGAGGACCATGGCTCGGTGGGAGCACCCTCATGCCACCCGGGCCCAGGTGGAGGGGGGTTCACCCGCCGACGACATTGCCCACACGCACCCTGTCTTTGCATTTACCGAAACTTAAGTTAGGCCTAGACGCCATCGTGCACAGCAAACATGGTGTGAGTTCAGCACACTGTAACGAGGCCCCCACCTTTGGAGGGCCTTTCATGCATCTCTGCCGCCTCAGCAGCCCTGGCAGATCCGCTGCGAGCGCGTTCCCATGAGAAAGTCGGAGATGAGCTAAACCCGAGATGCCAACACGGCAACATTATATTAGTAACAATGTGATATTGCACCCCGTATGACCCAGACCGCAAGGCCGGGGCAACGGGGAAAAAAGCTGAAGCATCACTATCTGAAGAAGGTAGAAAATAGTTCAAGTATTGGTGTTAATGAACTACCTCTGTTTAAAATGTGAACGAACCATAAAAATGTAACGTTATATGATATCCCTCCAGGTCTGGACTAATGCTGCTATAACCACGGAGAAAGATGTTGACCAAACGTGTAACCTCTATCTGTAAAAGTGTTTTTCAATAGTATGTAGAAACTTGAACTCATATATGTTTTCTGAATCACCCAAAGCGGCGAGCATCAATCTCTGTAGGCCATAACCTAGATATCCCTCGTATAACGTCTAATGTACATACAATACGCACACAATGTAGTGAACATAATGTTAGGTAATGAAAAGGTACTGGAACCGACTGTATTAAAGAAATGTGTAACGAAAATGAAATATATATATATGTATATGTGTGTCTGAATAACGTTAAAATGAGGCAGAACAGTATAAAAACTTCTGCATTCACTGATCAGCAACGCACGAGGAAAATACCTTTGTGAGTATATGCAAGGTCATTCCCTCTCCCACCCCACCAAGCCTGCCAGATAAAAAAGCTAAGACTTGTGCTGCGCTCCCTCACCTCCCCCAACCAAGCTGGCGTTACTTCAGAGAGTCAGAGGCCCCGGCGCCGCAACCAAGGCCACAGCCCGCCACCTGTGTTATTTACAGCACGGTAATAAACCCACGGATGAACCCACTGATCTACCAGCACCCTCTCATAAATCCCCACGAACCCCCCCAAGAATCCTGACCCCGTGTAAGGACGACCCCCATCATTGGGACAAGACACAGAGACCCATCTATATAATAACTTCTAACGCAGCAGACAGACATGTATCACTCGGCCCAGGTCCCAGAGCCCCGTCCCGCGACCTAAAATACCGGTCAATAAGACTCAGGTAAATCTCACCCCAACCAACAACCACCAGACCTCTCACGAGGTGCATTCCTCATGTGTTGCGTTTATTTTATAAGATAAGCTACGGAACAATTTATTAGTGAACGTAAATGTCATTTTCTGAATAACTGCAGTGTGCATGGCCTAGGGCAACTAAGACAGGAAAGGTATTCATCATTGTCACAGGCTGCCCCAGCGCACCAACACCGCACGGATGACCTCAAGCCGGCCTGCCAGGCCCAACCCAACCCACGAGGCTGACCAGTGACGTCGTCTTGCCAAGACCAACCATGCTGCAGCAACACCTATAGTTAGTCGACGATACCCAATCCCAATTAACTTGTGCCCCCTATAGTGTTTAGGTGTTGATGACGTTTTCTGTATTAGAAATACGCCTGTCTTTGCTATTGTCAGACAGAGCGCTCTCGTAGGTTGCAGAGTTCTTTGCATGCCTTATCCTTGGATAAACTCCCACTTACGCTCACCCGCACTCTGTCTTGGTCTTATTCCCACTACGGGAGAGTCCCTTATTGTCTCTCATTGCGGGGAGGATCGTGCTGAATTGGGGGCGCTTCCTTTCAGTTACCCGGAGCGCCCTGCGACTTCCACATATTCCGCACCCGTTTCCGTAGGCCCACTACTTTTAGAACAGAGTGGCAGAGGAGGGCAACGTGTCTTCCCAGCTCGGAGGCATCCGTCTCACACCAGCAGTGTAGCTTGCCGCCCTACGTGCTCGCAGCTATGATGGTGGTTACAGTATGGCCGCGCTGGAGCGGGGGAGGAGGGCACAGCAACGGTACCTCATGGATCACCATTACGGGTCTGTGATCCCGCGCTGGTCCGTTCAGGCACTGCAGTGACCAGCTCGCACCATCTGTTCGTGCCTCTCGGTCTCCGAGGGTGCACCCGCTCCCTGCTCCTCGTTCCGCGCTACGGGGACTTTCCGCAGCAGGGGTTGGTGTCAGGGTTGGTGAGAGTCGTCGTCCTCCCCAGTCCTCCAGCTCCCAGTCGCGGTGCGCTATGTCTTTAGTAGCGACGGGCTGGGTGCAGGACCAGCGTCTCCTCTGCCCGCTGCTCAGCCATTGCAGGACGTTCTTTATGGGGACACCCCCGCTGTGTAGTACCGCGCGCCCGCTTCTCAGTTTCTTACTCCGGCAGCCATCTTAGTTTTGCATGCGACTTTTGCGGTCGCTGAATTCAACAGCATTTTCTATGTGCATCAGCGTCCGAATCCAGCGAATTTTGCAGTGTTCTATGCTATGGAGGTTCCGCTACCCGTAGCTGTGTTTTTATCAGGATATGCTGATGTTTTTCAGGATTTCGAGCAGGATTCAGTTGGCGGCCTGGGAGCGACAGGAGAGCACGTCTACATCGCTCAGTCGCAGGCCACGCTCACCCCATCCTACTTTGTTGATGGCAGATCATGTATCTGCCTGGATACCAATAATTGTGGTGAAGGGCGCAGCCATTCACTCAAACATGCCTTTCAGTAGGGTCTCTGGATCTAGCGTATCATTTTCTGTGGAGTCGTGCAAGAGAATCAGTGCCTCCAACTAATTCTCACCCAGGGCGCAGAGAATATCCACTAGGATGCCCACTGACTGGAGCGCAGTGGACCTCTCAGGCTGAAATTCAGGCTCGCTCCTATGGAGTTTGTGTGGCCTTTCATGTATGCCTGTAGCTGTTAAGTGTTCTAACTTCCCAATACCCTTCTGCCATAAAGTGCCTGGAGACTGCCCCTGGGTGATAGTGGTGCACTATATAAATCAACATAACATAACAGAGAGAAGGCCAGAGAATGGATACTTGATGGTTAGTTCCTCCAAGTCAGCAATGGGTTTCTTCTAGAGTGGAGTAATACCTTAAAATGTTATCATGAAACCACAGAGTTCTCTAGGAAACGATACTGACAACTTCCAAACAGACCTTGAAATCAGTACTATGTTCCACCACCACCCACTTCCCAGGCATACCACGTAGCCCAGATGCTCAGGATGCATTTCTGTAGTTCAGATCACCTGTTGCTGCACTACCGTGTCATTCTTGCGAAATTGGGAAAAGCATCAGATCGTCATTCATAAAAAACATAAAGAGCAATCCTTTTTGGGATGCTTTCATGACTGCATAGTAATTATGGAAGCTAGGTTTTCTCATCCCAAATAGAGAAAGAGCCTGGATGGACAGACAGGATGCTTGTGTATCCTGCTGCGGTACAAGACAAGGTGATTGTTGAAGAGATGAAAAGAATGAACTGTTCTGACATGACGGAAAAGACTGGAATGCCTGGATACTGGGGACATTGACAACTGCTGATATATAGACAAGTGAGTACAAACAAAGGATGGGAAGTTGGAATTATGTCTTGTGTAGTTCATCTGCTGAAGAAGGAAGCAGTGCAAGGAATACAGAAGGTGAATGATGAGTATCTGAAGTCTTGGGCCAAGTACTCCAAACTGCTGGCATCGGTGGAAGATGAAGCAGGCTCTGTGTCTGTAGTCCATTGATTAATGTGACACTTTGCTTTCAAAGCAAAGAATTATGTTGGACATAATAGGGGTGCAAAAACACCATTGACATTCCACGAGTGAGGAGAGGGACGGCTGTCCTAATGGATCCATACAGGGCCTGCAGATCTAGAGCATATATGAAACTGTCCAGGAATTGGGGTGGGGTGTGTTCCCTGGTGTATATCAATTTTCCAGCATTGGTGATTCCACAAAGTGACCTGAAGATTGAAGAATTTCCAAAAGTAGAAGATCACTTGAGAAACAGGAGGTTATTAGAACTCTGGCAGATGAAGAGATTGAATTATTACTCACAAAAATCACTAACAGCTTATGAAAACATTCCAGACAAGCACAAATTGTTCAGCAGAACTGCAGTGACGTTCACATCTATGTTCATGCCTGGAATCCAAACAGCGGTGAATGCCAAATGGCTACAGATCACCAGATGGGTGCTGCTGGAAACAATAAATGCCACTATAAAAGGATTGAACGCCATAAAAGAAGAGCTGAGGGCCATAATGCTGATTACCCTCCAGAATAGATATGTCCTCGACATGTGTACCGCAATGGAAGGAGGTGTTTGCACCAAGATCGAACCATCATGTTGCACATTTATACCATCTGATGACGGCGAGAACGCGACTTTGACAGAGGCCATATCATTGTTGACAGATCTACACATAAACATGGTGGATGGCCAGAGGCCATTGGAGAGGACAGTTGGTGCACACTCCTGTTTTCATGGATTCCGTATTGGATGGCAAACTTATTCAAGTTCCTTGGAGCAATATTGGTGATAATAATATTTGGATTTTGTATGATAAGGATAATAATTGGACAATGTAAGAAAACAGCCAAGAAAGCAGTAAGAATTAATATTATGATTGACGCAAAGGATGAATCAGAAGACAATGTGCTGACTGATCATGCCATTAGAGACTAGATAAAAGCAAGTATTGTGGCACCCGAAGGAACAACATTCTGGTATCTAAAGGAACATAACAATTACGTGGAACATGGGACATTGGGTCTACTGTACTCTGAATGGACAATGCCCTTGCATGCCCTGGAATGTGGATGAACACATTAAAACAGCGGGTACCCGAAAGGGTTGACGAAGATATTGACACCCAAGAAACAAAGGAGCAGAACAACTTGAGGAGGTGGTCCAGGACTCTGCCAGAGGTAGGAATGTAGAGGAGCAGCTGTATACATATGCAGGAGACCCCACCCATCTACATCCCCTGTATTTGAGTCATGTGACCATGCCTTGCCTCACACCAGCTATCGTACCAATACTGCAGCGAGTATTTGGAAGAAGATACCCATTGAGACAACCCTACTGAATGTACCCGCAAAGTGAAGACAACCTGCAAGAGGAACTCCCTGAAGGAATCTGAGAAGGAGCTAAGCAAATGAACTGATGACATCATAGAAAAGTGTGCATGACATCCTGAGATACTGACTGACGACAATGTATGTATCCTAAAGGACAAACAACAGAGTAAAGGATCGAGTAAACTCTCACATGTAAAAGAAGAAGATTACACGTTAACAAAGTGTTCCAGACAACAGAAGCTCAATAAATGTACAGATGCTGAAAAACAAGGTAGATCAAGTCATCATAGAGGCTAGCTACGAGTAGTGAATAGAATGCAGGCAAAGCCACCATTGTACAGAAACTGGACATTGGTATCATGAAATAAGTAAGCCAGAAAACGATGAATTAGGAATGGAAAAGCTGTGTCATAGCAGAACAACAGGCTCAAGGAACTGCGTGGCGAGGCTGTCTGGCCTGAAGTCAAGATCCTAGAAATCGAGGTCAGCTATCTACTCTGACAAATAACGAGTGTGCAGAGGAGGAATCTTCTCACATTATGGTGTACAGAAGAACACAAAGGATGCCAAGTTTTAATTCATTTAGAGCATTTAAAAGCTACAAAATGGACCAGATTGTGGTCTCCTGTTATGTGAGCCAAAGGATGGAAATAGAGCTTGAACTTGGAGTTCCAGACACGATAGCGAGTGCCTAAACACCCGTGCACTCCCAAAGACAAGAATACTCTGCAAGGCCAAGTTCAAAGACAATTTCATGTCAGAAGATCTAGTTTCCCAGTCCTCACGGCCAAACTCTGGAACACCATACCCACTACACTCAGAATAGAACCGTTCATCCACTCCTTTAAGAATAAAACGAAACTCTGGCTCCATGAGTGTGATGCATCTGCTTCCTCCACCTAACCACACTTATTCTGTTTTATATCTGCTCTTTTGGCAGTTTCTAAAAAACTGCTAGCAATCGCTATAGTAACCGCTGATACGCTGTACTAGTTTACTTTTTGTGTGTCCTTTAAGAATTGCACCATCACTGCTATGATTTGACCTTTCCCTTGAGGAAAGCTGTTTTGATTGTATGTAACCATTTGTCGTAAATTATGCTCCCAGATGCCTCAGGGCAAGGTGTGCAATACAAAAAAAATAAATGCAAATACAAATAGAAGGCCTGGGTGATGAGAGATGCTAGGCTAATTGGGTGGTGAAGTATCGTCATGTCCTATCTCCCTGCAACTGCATCTGGGTTTACGTGCTGTTAAATGATCTGATTGTTCCAGAAATGTCACCATCGTGCCAACCATTTGTATAAGTCCGTATAACGAAGGACCTTATAGCTTGCAAAAACCAATGAGAAACTGTGTAGCTAATGTTTCTGAAATTACATGTTTTAAGAGGTAGGCATAAGTTGTCCACCTGATTTCGGACAGCCAATAACAATCCTAACTTCTATATAAGTGTATATCTAGATGTTTCCCTTAACCAATCCCAACCCTTGATAGGTTTTTCACTATTGCCACATAGTATGACATCACTCTGACACATATTTGATTAGAAGAATTCTATTTTCTGTGGAGATCATTGAGAGACTGAGCATGTGACAGTTGATGTTCATTGTAACCTCCCTGTTTTAGGTACTTGTTAATAAAACAGTAACTTGCCATCTTCTTGAGTTTGTCTCGTTATTTGGACCCTGAATTATTCTGGTGTAATCCCATCAATTACGTATGCGCACCATAGGCTCAGTATATTTAACCTTTGCCAAAGCAATCTAAACCTATTGCTAGTACAAGAAGACTATTTATCCATTTGAACAATAATAGAGTGGAGTTCAGACTACCAAGGTAGTCTCAAGATGGACAAGATGGCAGAAGAATAACAGCGGGTCAATGGGATGAGAGTCACGTAATTACTGCCTTGTGGAAGGCCAGGTAGAGGTAGTTGGAAATGTTCCCAATGGTGAGGAGGAAGGACTTTCACACGGGATTACCATGAAATGACTGAAAATAAAATAATGAGGAATGACCGAATTTCTTTTGGTCACATTTTCTTTACATAATGTCGGATGAGACCCCTGACATCCACTTCCCCCTACCTTCACCTATACTCATACCCCACCCCACATCTATATATTATTAAAAATGTACAAAAATGCCTAACAAATTCGACCAAATAAATGTAATTTCTCATTAGGTATTTTTAGATTTTATTTCTGTGAATACCTTTCACACGCTGGGAATCTGAACCACTCAGGTATGGACGTGCACCACAGGCTCGGCTTACCTCTTGGTGCCACGGATACTGCATCCCCTCGTGCATGGCAGCACTCCTGGCCTCTGGCTTCTCCTTTGTGAGTTGCATGCATCCATGCAGGTGTGAGCTTCTTTGGCCTTTGCACCTTCTGCATGACCCACATTCCTCTGGTACTCCATACTTCTCCCCTTCTGCGGCCTTACATAAGTACCCCCTCTATGGGGTTCACCAGGCTATCAACTCCTTCCTCTGCCCAGTAGTTTTTCTAGACTCTTAACTCTTCATGCTGCACTGAATCAGCCTTCGTAGTACGGTCCTTAGGAGAGCCTGCTGCCCTCTTTTTGCACCAACAGGGCTAAGGGTCTGTGGCTCATTGGACTAATGCATCCACTACACAGGTCTGTGTCTGACTTTATAGTCACAGGTTCGAATCCCAGCATATCCACTTAGCCCTTCATCCTTCCTAGGTCGATAAAGGGGTCTGTGGCTCAGTGGACTAATGCATTCACTACACGGGCCTGTGTCTGACTTCACTGTCACAGGTTCGAATCCCAGCACGTCCACTTAGTACTTTCATCCTTCCTAGGTCGATGAAATAAGTACCATTAAGTTGGGTACAAAAAAACATCTGTTAGTGTTATCTGTCAATAGTGCCAACATGCCCTTACGTGGATGAACGTGTGCTCTGCATATACACCCGTTATGTTATGTAAGAATGGAAAGAGCGCTGTTTAGTTGGACTGTGATTGGCTGCGTCAAATTTACTTCTCAAAAACCGCAGATACAGACTGGCACTTTCAACACACAGCTCCCCGTAAAATATTCTGCTTGAATGTGCACGATGAACCAACTCTTTATAGGATTTCCTGTCAAGAACAATAATTTTTATTTAAAATAGGGAGAAATGGTGAATTTGCGGCAGGATTTAGAGAAAGGGGATTTACACAGCGCTCTGTAGGGGATGCACTGGAATATAGCAATACCTTAGATGGCGGGTCACCAACGGCACACATTTTACTACAGAACATTTTGAATAATAATAATCATTTTGAATAAATTGTGTGCCTGATAGGAACACAGGATGCACAGTAAACAAATGTATATTTATGCCACATCACCTCGGCAGTGCCTGATAGCATGTACCAGTAAACCACTGCGAAACTGCCAATCATAAACCGCAGGCCAGTAGGAATTACAACAGTGTTAAATATGATAATTTAATGCACAGCATTGTTTCAGTACTAGCTACTCAAATACAAGCAAAACTGTCAGAATGTCAAATACAATGAAACTTAAACACAAGAGTTTTGCCACGACATGCCCGGTTACTAAATGTACTAGAGTTCAGGCCAGTGTCCCAGCATGTCAGTTTCAACAGGCTCAGAAAGCACACCTTATGAATCTCATGCCAGTTTAACACGGTCAGGAATGCCAAAAAAACTCTACACTATCACGCTGGCATCTATATTGGCCCCGCAACAGTGGTGTTGCTCGGTCTGGAAAAGAATCGGGGCTATGCTAATGTCGGGACTGTCCGGACTCGGGGCTAGCTAGCCTTTTGGTTGTAGCCCCTGGGCTTCTATCTGGGGTTACAACCGAAAGACCCGGGGCAAAAGCCCCCATTCCCCTCTAACAACGCCTCTGCCGCGCAAAACTGTGATAACAGTATCGACAAAGCAGTGCAAGTGTTGCCCCATGTGGTGAACTGACCTTCACGGGACAGACGGAACCCCTTCATCACGAGTCTTTCCTCCCTTTCCAGCAACATGTGAGGCATCTCGTGGCCAAGCAAGCTAGAAGAAGGACTACTGTGAATGAGAGAGAGGGGGTGAGGAGTCGAAAGACTCAATGGAGAAGAGCAAAAGGAGTGGAGAGTTCCTAGAGGCAGTACTCTCTAGAGTGCAAAGATTAGGCAGTGTAGAGATGGTTCAGGACGGTGGTGAGGGGTAATCCTAGATGTCTGATAGTGAACTCCTTGACAGTAGCGAGGGAAAGTCACATAACCACTGTGGTGAAGAGTGCTGCAGAGGAGGGGTGAAGATGCTTAGCACAGGAGAAAGTGCCATATGCGCTAGCCCTCCGTAGCCAAACATACGTCTCCCAGCCGAGCAGTAAATCACATTCAGAAAACAGTCGACGAGACAGACGTGAGCAGAGGGAAGGAAGCTCACAAAGGCTGAATGACAGTCAGACAAAATAATGGCACAGGGGCTCCAATACTGAGGAGAACACTGGAGCCAAGACGCCTTAAGAGACTGGAGCCAGGTGACTGAGTGTGAAACAAACTTGAACTTGAGGTGTAAAGGTCCTCCAGCCCTTGCAGAAACAGAGGTCACCAACAAGTGTTGCATACTGGAACTTGATGTGCAAAGTTTCTAGGGCCAATACATATGTCAAGAATGACAAGAAAGGCTGCCTATTGGGACTTGTTGCAAAAGCCCTACAGTCATTACAGAAATATAAAAAGGGTGTTGCATACTGAAACTTCATGTTCAAGGTTCAGAGACCCAAGAAGAGTGAGATTGTACATTGAGATATTGAGCAAGTGAGAAGCAAGAGAAACGTTGCCCAGTGGGACCTGAAGTCGCATGTAACATGGGACATTGCACCAGTGAGTACCGAGAGAAATGATGCACCATGGGATTTGGTCCATGGTCCCAAGAGATATTGAGCAAGTGACTGGCCAGAGAAACATTGTACATTGGGTCCTGAAGTACAGTCTCACTAGAGACATTGAGAAAATAATTACCAAGTGACCAGTTGCATCATGGGACTTGAAGTCCAAACTCCTCAAAAGACACTAAAAACCTGGTATGCTGGGAGTCGGGACCCAAAACTCCCATAAGCCATTGGAGTTGAGAAAGCCTTTGACAATTCGGAGACAGATGTCTGTAGAATTTGACAACACATGCAACTTGCCCTTTCACATATAACCTTTGAACTCTATTGCAAGACTTTAGTCATGATTATCTTGAGTTTTTCCTACCCAAAAAATGCGTTCTCAAACCAGCGTAATAATGTGTTGTACTGGGACACCACAGGCCCAGAAACTTCAGGCGCCATGTACCCACATCTACATTACCATAGAAAATTGGGAGGCCAGTTCAAGAATTGCATGCCATGGTTGTCTCATTAAAACTTATCGCTAAGGATGTATCTTGATTGGCCCAGGAAAAGTGTGCTGCCGGTACTAAAAAATATGCATAAGACGCAGTGTTGTCCTAGTAAAACACATTTTCCCACCAGCAAGATGAATTATTTGACAGGGCAAAAACCTACATGGCATTTTGTACATGGCTTCAGAGTTTCTGTGGGAGATGCAGGCATCATGCACCAATCATGTTATTAAACCAGCATCACCATTTTCAGGGAAGAATGCACACACACATCTGCAGAAAATCTATGTTGCCAGTTTAAAAGATGTTAGGTCAGTTTTGTCCCAGTAAACACAATACCCATGCAAGCATCTATATTAAGAGAACATAGCGCTGCTCGCTTCAAGAAAGCCATTCCTGTGTTGTCCCTGTAAACCATGTCCTCTTCGTGTACATTGCCTTCAGAAATGGTGATGCCAGGCCAGCTTTAAGAATGCATGCATGTTTTGTCTCAGTTAAGTACATGGTCAAGCTGCATCTACATTTCCCTAAGAACTGCCCTATAGCATGTAAGATTGCTGTGCTTTGCCCCAAGCCATGCTACATTTCCGTAGATTTGCCTTATGCAATCATATTGTCAAGAGAACTGCCCTACAGCACTTCACAGATCTATTTTATGTGACTACCGTTGGCCCCCGCACTGCCCCATGAACATACATTCCACCCGGAATAGCCCCATCCAACTCACATTGTGCCCCATGGTACTCACATTTCACTCAGAACAGCACCAAGCTATCCCAAATTGCCCGAAGACTCCCTTATTCCACTTCACATTTCCCTAGCCCTGATACCAGTCCCTCAAATTGCCCCATCGCTTACGCATGCCACTCACATTCACCCCAGGTTAGCCTGTTGCCACTCACATTGGCCACAGGGCTGCCCCATGTCACTTCACATTACCCCAATAATTGTCCTATGGGATGTCACATTGCTCCGTCACTGCCCCAGCTATTCAGATGTCCTACATCGCTACTCCTCATGCCACTCGAACTGGCCCCAAAACTGTTCCAACCCATTCAGCTTAGACACCAAACAGTCTAAAAACACACATGTCCACGACAGAATGGCACCATGGCACTTGGGCAGGCCCACATCATTGCCCAGTGCTGCTCAAATGGCCACATGCCACCTCACTTTGTCCCTAGCCTTGACTGTGTTTCTGAGATTGTCATCAGAATGCCCCAATGACATACAGAATGGCCTCTTGGGCTGCCCTTTTAACACTGCCCTTTGCCCCAAAATGGCTTGAAGTAATGTAATGTATGTATTGTAACGTGGCCTTGTGCATTTTCCTGATAACCGCTGTAGAGATGCGATACTAAGACTACGGCTGAATCTCTTGCCCTCTGGGGAGATCTTGGCTAGTAGACAGCAGATTAGAGCGATCAGAAGTGCTTGTGAGCTGTGCAAACTCTGTGTTAACCAGTCTCTAAACCACATCTTGATAGTGTGCTGGAACTCTAGCTCGAACAACCCAAATATTCTCTAGATTAGTGGAGCGATCAAGCTCGCTTGACTGCAGGGACTTTTGGCATTGCCTATCCTCGGGGCATGAAACATTTCTATCCTAGTTATAAGATACCCTTGGGTTAGGTGTGCTATATAAATAACTAAATAAATAAATAAATGAATAAATAAATAAACAAATAAATAAAACATGAAATAAAAATGACTTGAAATCTTGAAAGTATACGAAGTCCAGCCGCGGGGATTGGTGGGATGAAAATGGAAATTTTGAAAATGTTGTAAAAACTTTGAAAGAATTGCATAATGTACTACACTACTTCTCTGTTTGTGAAATATTCTTGTAACTTTAAGAGAAAGGTGAAATGATTTTCTTCTTTCTAATTCTTTTAAATGCTACATTGTTGTTTTGTGAAAAGGCACAATATTAATCATTATTTTATTTAAAAAGGAAAGTGGTCTATTATAGCTCCCTTCCACCATTTAGGTGGCCTCCCGCACTTGGCTCAGTAAGGAAAAAGGTAGGTAGGGGTTGTTAGTGTGATAGAGGGGAAGGCAGATAGGAAACCTGAAATGTTGATCGGGGAGAGGTCAAGATCTCATAACATTAGCAGTGCGAGTCTGGTAAGCCACTGATATGTGAGGGGGGGACGGCAGAGCTAGAGATGTGACCTTTGTCATAGCTTCATTAGTGTTGATGTGGTGCGGATAGATGTGCGGTTGTTGTATGTGGGCGGATTTGGGTGTGTAGTGTAAGATGGTAGGAGATTTAAGAAGCAAGTTGGTTAGTCGGAGAGAAGACAAAGGAGGGGTCCATGTAGTCATATAGTGGGACATATGAATGCATAAGGCGCTATCCGCGAGCGGGTTAGCAGCACCACCCATGCACAATCACGGCCATCTATTACATGCCTGGGGCAGTACTGGTTCAATTCCATTTGGGTTGCATGGAGCACGGCCCATAAGAGTTTGTTCTCCAGTAGTGGTTTGATGACCAGTTGCGTGTTAGTTTGTAGTGTGTATCTATACAGCGTACTGGGTTGGTTCCATTTTGATGACATGAAGCTAGATCCAAATGAGTAAGTTCTACTAAAGCCCTGCCCGACAGGTTGCATTTGGGTCTGTGTTATGGGATGATGCTACCCGGTTGATTACGGTATAGATCTGTTCTTAGGCTGGCATTAGTCAACAGTCACTCTCTAATGTCCCCCATATGTTCAAAACACACAGGTACCTCGCCTACCACAGACGCACCCACACTACACATGGTCGACCAATGCAACGGCACAAACCCCAAAAAAAATCAGAGCACGTTGGCAAACACATGTGAGGGTAAGGAAGGGTTACAGAGTTCTCAAAGTGCAGCGTGATTCCCTCATGGGAGGGGTTGAAAGCGTATCCCCACCATGAGGGCAGTCATCAAACACTTGTGTTTAAGACAGGGATGTGTAAGAGCTGATGCCTGTGACAGGAAAGGTTAAGGCATGGTGAAAGAGCAAAGGGTGTGGAATTGGGCATCTTGAGGAGAAAATAAGGCTGCCCAACGTTGGCTACCAGCCCTGGGCTCCCTGACAAAATGCACAGTGCTGTACATGCATGATTGGTGGGGTGCACTGAACAGCATCCCTGACAGCTCACACAAGCACAGCACTGCACAAGCGGCCGGGAAACACTTGCCCCCCAATGCAACTTAAGTTTCAGTGTGCCAGGACCCTCTGTGTACCAGAAGTAGTTCTACGTATGGAGGCAAGGCTGTTCTACCCATACATTTTTTAAATTATTTTTTATTTGTTTAAATGCTTACAGAGCGGAGGACCATAGTCCTTAACAATGGGTGAGAGGATGTGAATATAAGACCAGATGATGCAGGGGAGGTAGAAACATGAACCAGGGTGGGACACGGGCAGAAGAGCAGGATTATTGAAGGCCAACCAAAGCCTATGGTTTCGTCCAACAAGAGTCTCAGTAGTTCTATTGCCTTGTCTGTATTCCTTTAAAGGGGGGTGAGGTCTGTCCTGTGTGTGCCGCCTCATCTGCAGTTACTCCTACCTTACACTTCCAAAGGCAGCTGATGATGAGGCTTCATAGGAGGGCAATCCATTTCTGTGACTGGGACCTGATTGTAGAGTAGCCTCTCATAGTTCACAACAAGCCCACCCTAATGTTTCCGCTTTGGTAAAATATTTGAATTACCTTTTCGATTATATGTCACAGGACGCTTTGTCGCCTTAGCTGCCTTACATTTTGTTAGAGTTTCTCATATTTTAGATTAGGATTTCAAATCAAGTTTTTTCCATTATCTTAAGTGTCCATATCTTTAAAGACGGAAGTCCAAGTGTGACCCTCGTGACCCCCGCCTGACTCACAGCCTGAAGGCAAATGAATGATAGATGCACATTACTCCTAGGCCATTCATCACCATCGTTGATGTATCACAGATGTGAGAAACGTTACTCGCTCAGACAGCCTTTCAAACCATACCCGACTGACAACATGGAGGAGATAGAGTTGTCATTGATCGAACAAGTTGACTGACTATAACCTTGAAAAGCTGATGATGCCATCACTGACATCACGGTCATCCCTGACATCACGATGTAGGTGCACGTAGACATGAAGCATATAGGCATCCATGCACGAAGTTACACAAACACCCATTAGTTTATTATTGCTAGAAACTAAGCAAATGCATATGACTAACACACACACACACATATATCATTTGCTAAGCAGAAACAGCAAGATGCGAAGAATACAAATATCAAGCTTGCACAAGCTTAACTGCGACTAACACAGAAAGCCCTAAGAACACATTTGGAAGTCATAGGTGCACTGAAGTGAATGGGGAAAGTGAGACAGACTTCGAATACATGAAGAAGCTGCCAGCCTGATTCAGCTAAAGGCAGAGAGACGGCGCTTCCAGCACAATGTGCACATCGTAGGAGAGCTCCATTTTGTGGTCTCTACACACGTGACCTGGAAGAATAGGACAATGCCTATTCAATATAGGTGAATGGAGGAAAGCTGCTCCCATCAAACCAGAGGTGGAAAGTTACAATTACTACACAGGTTCAAAACTGGATGTACTCTCTCTGGGTTTAGGCGATCAGAGCAACATGATGGGAAAATACAGCACATTTTTGATTGTTCCCCATCACTGTCAAAAAATGTTCACGAAGCCTGGTAACTGTCCATGGTCTCAAGGCTGGGCAGACACATTCTGTCCAATCCTTAGCTACCTTTCACGTTAAGGCACAATACGTTGTGGGGCCAATAATTTCCCTGTTAATCTGCAACATTGTATTTGTTACATTTAGAGGTGGTCCTAGGAGGAGCCACCAGAAATGGTGATCCAATAACCAAACTAACCCCTATGGTTTACATATACAGCTTTCCTAAACTGACACATTGCCTTCTCTGATAGGTTTTCGTGGGATGCAAATTGTTCTTGTGATGTTGCATATGGTTAAAATGTGACACACATTTGGGGGATGAGAGCTCTGGAAACGACATGCAGTTCTAGTGCGATCCCTGTCATTTTGTTTGATATTAAAGACAGTAAACTTTGCCCTATGGTTGAGTCTTCCGTTCTTGCAGCAGGGACTTTGTTGGGGCCCAAGTACCCTCTTGCTGGTAATTGGGGTAGCTGCTAGGAGTGCCCCTGCCGTTCCTTTGCATCTTCATGCATCTTAACATTGGCAGGGAGGTGAGGTCCATTAGATACAGAGCTGTTCCTAGCCCAAGCGAGGACCCTGAACGGGAGTCCCCAGAGTTGGAGTGCGGAATTGTGGAATAGATGGCGTGTCTTGCTGGATGTTCTTCATGACACCGGAGAAGCACTAATTTCTGCCCTTTTTTAGTTCATACACGACCACAGTTGGGATAAGTGACCTGCTCCGGAGCTGAGTGGGAAAAAAAAGATGTTGGATCCAACTCGCTACAAGCAATGTTTTGATTGCATTTTCTGATTCGAGGTAATTTTGTGGGCACTTGATTTATTATTACTCTTCTGAGGAGCCTGGTGGAACACATTAATCACCCGCATGCACTCGCCACAGTCTCGTCTGATTTTGCTCCGTGCTCTTATGAATCCAAGATGTCGCCACTCTACTATACATGAAAAACAACCACGATTTATCAACACATACAGAAGTATAATTAGCCTGCACTCTTGCAAGGATGTGAATAAGATGATCAATACAGTCCTTTCACGTTTTGATGGCAATAATCTAAATGCATTGGTTAATGGATGCATTGCCCACTGCAGCTCAGCCTGTTAGACCTAGACCCAACTCGATGTGGGCACGAAGATCTGTAAAAATAATTACCTGCATAGACTCTAACTCCGAAGGCCAAGCGATTGTTGTTAACTCCAAAGAATCCGCTTTGCCTTGATTGGTGGATCAGTGCAGTAACGTCATGGACAGTGCGATTCCTCCTGATGCACTTTACCCTATTAGCCGCAGCGTTAACATTTTGAATAAGGACTTTACCTGACTGGCCCTCAAGGAGAATGATTGCCTTGGATGGTCCATATATAAAGATTTGTATATGCTGGCACAGTAACTAGTATGTTCCATCAGAAGAGAGCGGAAGGGCCGATATCCTCACCAGACGCCCCTTGGATCTCTAGGGTGGGGAAAAGGATGAGGTAGATCCCTGATTTAGCTGGAGGGGCAGTTGTCCATAGAGTGGAACACAGACCGATACCCCTGCATGGCTTGCATTTCTGCAACAAACACGTCATTAGAGGTTCCTCCCGATAGCTTTCCTGATTCCAAGACTTGGGAGAAGTTGCCTTTGCTAGCATTGCCAGTAGCAGCCAAGAAAACGACACTCTTCGTTTTATGTTTTCCCTATGCATCAAGGACAGGGGAACTCTTGGGTCTGGCCTGGTGCAGTTGGCAGGCCCATGCCACCTAGACGACCTAGAAACCGGAAACTCCATGGAGAAGCTGAGCAGAGACAGGGAGTTCAGCAAGCCCATCTGTTCAATGGTCTATCCGCTGTTGTTTGACCTCAGTATTCAGTCAAGCACCACACTATAGAAAAGTGCTACTGTGCTGCTGCAGGTACGCCTGTAAAGCCACGGCGACAAAGCGCTACAGCTGCTGCAGGTACAACGCCCCTGTTTTCAGGCCAGGCATCCTCAGTTGCTTAGACCACGATGTGAAGAAGGTCAGCTGCCGAGTTGATGATCTGCTGGTCAGGCATACAAGAAGCAACCCAAGGCTATGAGTCGGTCGTGGTCCCATGGGGTTATGCCCCACCATGGTTTACAGCTTTGCCTCATGACTGTGACCCGCAAGGGCGCGCAATAACAGGAGGAATTCCCCCTTAACAACGGGCCAAGACACTGCTCCTCATCTGAGATGCTGCTGTCTCTGCAGCCGCAGGGATGAATCTTCAATGCCAAGAGGCCATGAAACACAAAAAGGAGCCAATTGCACACATTTCCACCTCACTGTCATCAATCACCACCGATAGATGCTAAAATGAAACTCTTTGTTACATTAAAAGGTGCTTTTCACTTATGAAAATACGCCTTGAATCTTTTTTCTTTCATGGGTAGAAAACTGGATGATGTCTTTCAGTTGTAGGGGTGGTGGGACCCTCTACTGAGAGTGGGGCCACAGTTCTTCTGTTTTGGTGGATGACTTGGTAGCTGCTTGTTACACACAGACAGATGGCATGGGAGAAGAGGCGAGGACGAGAAAGCCTGGAGGAAAGAAAGGCTAAGGATAAAAGCGAGTCGGCTCATTACGTCAAGGCCATCTTAAAGATTCATGCTTGAGAAAACCAAGGGGCCTGGCTTAAGTTGACCAACAGATTCTGTTACTCCAGCGATAAAGCCCCATCATTTCCAAAAAGCCTCCCTGTTCCTCTCTCTCCTCTCTCATCCCTATTATCGTGCATTATAAAGCCCAAGAAGGAAAGGACTGAGGGTCACAGGAAGTGATCACAAAGAAGTAAAACTAAGCCCAAAAGCTTCAGAAGAAGAGAAAACAAGGATAACCAAACTTGCTTCACGCAGAGGATTCTTCCCATCTTTCGGTCTATTGAGTAGTGTGTAGATCTACCGGTCAACCAATCACTTGAAGAGGATTCAATGGCTCGTATGCGTCACTGCTTCTCTAGTTCCCATAGGAATTACTCTTTTGATCATGCCACATTGAAGTAACAATAGAGAGTTGGGTATTATTCCAATCCACTCGGACGCTGTTAATTATATGGTATATACAAAAGAAACTTGATTATTTTTATGTTGGGGACTTATTATGCACCGTCCATGAGACCCAAATATCCAGCATCAACTGGAACCCAATTGTACGGGTTTATCAAAAATGCCAGTTAACCAAATGTTGGTTATCCGAGCCGGCTAACAAAGCAAAAAAGGACAGATAGCAAAGCTCCCTATCCTTTGATTGGTTATCGGGCTTCAAAACCTTGTTATCCAGCATTTTGTTAACTGGGACCATTACTATTACCAGTAATTGGACGTACCACTTAATAGGTGCCAGATAACACAGCTGTACTGTATCCATCTTGCCTAAGTGGAAATTCTAGCTTTTATGTTTAGAATAAAATATTCTTTGGTTTAACTTCCCCCCTGGTCGGCCGGGGTCTGTGTGTTTAGCTCTGCAGCGGAAGCAGATACCTCTAGCTTTGTAGAGAGGCCTTAGGCTTACCACCACTAAGGAAAAGGCGCGGTAAATTCCAGGACCGGTGAAAGTGAAACGATATGGATAGCCTGAAATGTAAGAAAGATGGCCGGGGCACGGCGATCCTACATCTTGTAGACAAGGGATTGTGTGAGATGTCCTGATGTATGTGAGAGAGTTCCCAGGGTGATGTCCCCAGTAGTAAAGGCTAGTAGCCTTCAATCAGTCAAGGAGTCCACGGCCACCATCACTAAGTATTGCAGACAGGGGCGTAGACAGGGTAGGGCGCGAGCGGGCAAGGCCAACTCGAAACCTGTAAATGTCCACTCTGCGGCGCTGTGTGGGCATTTGCAGATGTTAATGCCACTGCGGTGGGCCCAACTGCCTAGCTTCAGGCCCCACTTGTTAGACAATCCTGGCTACGCCTCTGACTGCAGAGGACTACATGAAGACTCCCCAGTCCCTGTGTTCCCCCCTGATCTCCCCCAGCACTGCAGCATTTCATGCAAAGGACAAGTTTGCACCAGTGTTTGTTTTTAAGAGTGGTGTAGCCGTGTCTGTAGAAGCAAAACACTAGCACAAGCAAGTTGGTGTGCAATAAACAATTGGGGGTGGGGAGGGGGGAGAAGATATGGAACGTAACACCGTGAAAACTGAAAATGCATTTCAGTTTCAAAGACAAAATAGACCGGAAAAAACAGAACACATCAGGGTAAAGGGGTCCTTATAGGTAGGATGGGGAGCTGAGCACCCCCCTTAAAGCAAACCACAAATGCTGAAACAAGCACAAACACAACACAGTTCATTTGTAAGATAAACATATCAACAAGGCAATGACAAGGGCGCTCCAGCATTGGCTTGCAGGGGGATACGAGGTTTAGGGTGGTCTTTGATGGTTTTTATGCTATCCTTTCTGTAACCCTTACAGTTTTAGCTGCCTGAAACTACTGAACTGGCAACATGCAGCCAATAACTTAATCCCATGGCACAGGATGCAGGTCTGGGTATAAAGACTGATTAGTGACAAGGCCTAGCTTTCTGGACAGTAGCAAACAGTGGAGTGGGGGCGCGCACCTGAGAGAGTGTCACTTTTTCCAAATCCCAGAGAAGAGGAGAAACAATTGCCCATCACAAAACCTTCTGGGAACGCTTCCCATTAAAAGAGCTTCATGGGAAATAGAAGAAGGCATGTATTGTGTGTAGATCTTACGGAAAAAACCTCTATCCTCTAAGGGTGGTGTGGAATCTTGGGTTTGCCTCTTGCAGAATTCTGTTTCCTCAGTGCGTACTGTTGGTCAATCGTTACTTGGGTCCTCCTGAAGAGGAGGGCTGCATTGCTCGCCTCCTCCCGTCATTGCGCACCGCAGATGCAATGGAGAGAGTCTGCTTGCCTCTGGAGCACCATGGGGTTGTATTCTCATCCATCATTAAGCAGATAAACCTCTCCAGGATCTGAGTGTCGGCTCTCTTTGTTGAGGTCTGTAGACGGTTCTTGCTTCATCATTTCATCTGGACGCTCCATTGTGGAGATGATCCTGCCTATCACTTCTACCTTTATTCTGAGGCAAGGACCTCAGAGATTTTCCTTTTCTCCTATACAATCCTCTTGGGCTTCACTACTCTCAGAGCAGGTCACCTGGATCTCCAAACAGGGTGAAACACAGATGTGATTATTCTAAAATGTGGACTCATCCATGTTCTGCCCATGCTGTGTAATCCCTTGAAACATGGTTAGGAGCAGGGTGTAAGAGAGTGCAAGCGGCAAGCCAGTATCCTTATCATCGGGAACCGGTGGCGAAGATTGCCATAGCAGAATCTCATAGCCTAGGATTGATGCAAGATCCAGACTCTTCGGAAGACGTACCATAGAGTCGGCTATTGATGCCAGGCTTGCCACAAAAGTTGATGCTAAAGTGCTGACCTGGCATTCATTGTGTTTGCGGCCAGATGTCTCATGTTGTGCTCCTACTTAAGAGTGGGTGGCTTGTATATGTGTCCCTTATCTCGTTTCGGACAATGCCTGATAGTTTTAAATCGTAGCTCGGACTGTTGAGCCCGAAGCATCACATTATTTTCATATTTCCATGTTTGTGGGTAATCTGCCAGGGAGCACTAAAGCCAAAGATAGCATGAAAACATATCAGTGCTCTGTGGAGTGTGTGATATATATAGTACACGGTCTGTTGTAGCGACCCTTTAGTTATGATTAAGTTGCACTTCCCATAGGAAGAGCAGTTGTTGGGTGCCTTATAACTCTGGCACCATTTGGCAAATCCACACAAAACCCTTTCAAAAACAGTATAGACCCGATTCTGAGGCATGTTTGCAGCAAACTTGTGTGAGGAGCATTCATAAGGACCTGAAAGCATGCTTTTGCAAATCTACCCAGTGTTTTTTTTTTTTTAAAGTTTCAAAATGTAGGTACACAAAACAGTGATTTAACTTTGGTGCCTGAGGCACAGCCTGTGGCCGTGGCCACCAGGGCCTAGCTATGGGGTTAAAGTGAACATGGCCACGAGGGACCGACTATGTGGTTAAAGTGACATAACTTTGGTGCCTGAGGTATAGCCTGTGGCCATGGTCAGTGTGTTGGGGCTGCTGGCCATGGACACCAGGGACTGGCAATTCGGTTAAAGAGGGCTTAGCCACTAGGGACCGGCTATGTGGTAAACATTTTGCAATAATGATAAGCTTGAATGGGAAATAAAATCTGCTTACAGGTACAGCCCGAAGTGCGCGGCATGTTTGCAGCAAACTTGTGCGAGGGGCATTGGCATGGACCCGAAAGCATGCTTTTGAAATTCTGTCCTGTGTTTTAGTGTTACAAATGTGTCAAAATGTAGGTATAAAAAATAGTCATATAACTTTGGTGCCTGAAGGATAGCCTGTGGCTGTGACAAGTGGTCAGAACCTTCATGCCACGGACAATCTGGCCACTGGCCATGCCCACCACGGCTTGGGTAAGGGGTTAAAATTGGCATGACCACCAGGGACCGGCTATGTGGTTAAGGTGGGCAATGGGGCTGGCCCACAGCAAGGACAGGTGTACAAAATAGTGATATACCTTTGGTGCCTGAGGCATAGCCTGTGGCCACCGGCCATGGCCACCAGGGACCTTCAATGGGGCTAAAGTGGGCATGTACAGCAGGGACCAACTATGTGGTTGAAGCTGAAGCGGTTAGTCTTTTGGGGAAGGGAATCCTGAGCCTTTGTGGAACTGTTGTTTGAACTTGGGGAAGGGGAGCTGGAAAGTAAGCCAAGAGCTGCAAGAAGCTGAGAACTTTAGTTGGAACCTTCCTTATGTTGTTGTTGACATCCCTACACAGTTTTAGCTTTAGTTGTGAGGGCAGGTATAGGTTTTGGACACAGACAGACTTAAGTTGAACTTACTGACTCTGGCTATCCTTAGTTTCTTTAGGGATGGAAATCCAACCTTAGCATAGGGCAAGTTAGTCCTTACACCATCCTAACATTTAAGTTAATAAATACATTTTGTTGGAACTTTGAATCTGCTGTCGGTGAGTTGCTTCACAATACATACAGACACACACACACAGAAATAAAAAACCTTTGGAACAGTTATACATGTTTTGCAGGATGCATTGCAAGTTAATGCGTTCCCAGGAATCTTCCAAGAGCAACAAGTGTTCCTAAGAAATGGCTTGAATAGCGTTAGAGCACCACGCACGGCGCGGGGGTCACAGGAGGGGGACTGTCGGGAGGGAGAGTTGGTGGAAGCCATCCCTGAAGGAATCAATAATCAAGCCTTCTTTTTTCCTTTTTCTCAAACTGCATCAACATGCTGAGTTGTAAAAGGAAGAAACAAGGATGCGGTCAGAATTCCTGCACAGCGTGCCTTGGGACCAAGGCCCGGACTTCAAGTCGCTATGCCTAGTCAGTAATGAGGCATAACATACAGAAATGTGTCCCTCAACATTGTTTTTGCAGGACTGAGACCCACACACAGCTTGGCCAGCGTGCCTCCATTCATGATCTGCAGCAAAAACTTGTTATTCCACTAGTGCTGGATCAAGAAACGTAGGCGTCTGCGAGGAATACCATTAAACATTGTGAGTTTTGCAGGAGCCATCCATTATTTTTAAAAAATCTATAGTTCTCAGGCACCTTTGTGGTAATGTGAGACTCTTAAATTGGCCAGCAGGCTGGCCTCTCATTGTGGGGCCCAGAAGACATTAACCAAATAGAAGCCCTCCATGGCCCCTTGTGCTGAGCCCTTGTGTGGTGTTCCACAGGGCTCCTGCTTGTCACCTATGCCCTTTCATATTTTAACAAAGCCATTATTTGATTTACTGGATGACAAGGACATTTTGTATACAAATTATGCAGATGATACACAAATATTGCTCCAAATCTCAGGTGATTAGGATTCAGATTTAGGGAGAGTGAATGTCATCTTTAATTGAATTGAATGTTGAATGGCACTTAATGGTCTGGCTCTTAATGATGCCAAGACCAAACCTCTCTTGGTGGGTATTCAACAAAGGCCCTCCAAGCGACACGTTATGTACAAGAATATTACTATTGCGGCTTGTACTGTCCCTGTTCTTTCTAAGGTCAAAACATTGGGAGTCTATTTAAGACTCAAATCTCGCCACGAAAAACCAGGTTAATGCCACAATTTCATCATCCGCATATTACATAAAGATGCTTTGCCGCATTTGGCCTTTTATTTCTGATGACAACTTTGCCATGCTGGCTCATACATTAATCGGTGCAAAAATCGATTACTGTGGGAGCCTTTTCGGTGGACACATCGCAGAGAAATATTGCTAAACTCCAGGTTCTGCAGAATAGCGCTGTGAGGGCTGTGGCCCATCTTAATCAAAGAGCAGATATGACTTCTGCCCCTAGAGCGGTGCATTGGTTACCGGTCAAAGACTGCTTGAATTTCAGGGTCCTTACCATCACCCACAAATGCCTATATGGAAAAAGTCTTGCATATCTTAAACAAAGGCTGCATGTTAGATAATACACACACTCGTTGAGATCTTACCAGAGCACTCTGCTTACTGTGCCCTGTATAAAGCTTGAGAAGGCTGGTAAATATGCCTTTAATTGTATTGCCCTCTCTCTTTGGAATTTATTTATTTATTTAATTTATTTATTTGGATTTGTATAGCGCACATCTTCCCAGGGGGCGCACATCTTCCCAGGGGCATCGTGGCGCTGAAAGCAATCTTACTTGTTACAGGCATGGTGTATACATAGATACAGTGCAGAGCATATTTGCATATTTACATACAGTTGTGCTTATTTACATACAGTTGTGAAAATACAGTCGGATAGGTAAGGTGGAGTTAGTTAAACAACGTGGTTTTGAGTACTCTGCGGAAGGTATGGTATGGGTTTTCATTCCTTAGCGCGGTGGGGAGTGCGTTCCAGTTTTTGGGTGATAGGTGTTGAAAGCTAGACCCTCCGGCTTTGCTTCTTTTGAATGTGGGTACATAGGTCTGGTTCGTCATGTGTGACCTAGTGGGTCTAGTGGATGTGTTAAGGGTGATTCTTTCAGAAAGATAGGGCAGAGCCTTTGCGGAAAGGCATCTGTGGGTGATGGCCATGGATTAGAATAGTATCCGTTCTTTTATTGGTAACCGGTGGGCTTCTTTTCTGGCTTGGGAGATGTGCTCCCTTTTAGGGATGCTTAGGGCTGCTCTTAGAGCATTGTTTTGTGTGACTTGCATTTTTCTTAGGTTTTGTGCAGACGTGCCCAAGAAGAGAGCATTGCAATAGTCCAATTTGGTACCTACTGTGGCTCTGGCTACGGCCAGGCAGTTTTTAGTGGATAGGAAGGGTTTAACGGCATTGATTACCTTAGTGGTAAGTGCCGCAGAGGAGGCTATGGCATTGACTTGCCGTGTCATGGAGAGAGTGGAGTCAAGGTATACTCCTAGCGTTTTTACTGCAGTGGAGACTGTGATGGTGGAGTTGTCTATGTTAAAGGATTTGTACCGCGGAGGGAGTTTGTTTAGTGTTTCTTTTGTTCCAACTAGTAGGATCTCTGTTTTGTCCCCGTTTAAGCAGAGGCCATTGGCTGCCATCCAGGTTTGGATGGCTGTATAGATCTTGGTTAGTGCCGCTGCGTCTTGTTCATAGAGCCCTGTGAGAGGGAGCAGGACTTGCATGTCGTCAGCATAGTTGGTGTATGCTATGTGACGGTGGTCCAAATCATTGAACAGTGGGAGGGTGAAGATGTTGTATAATGTGGGGGCAGTGCAGGATCCTTGTGGGATGCCACAGTGGATAGTGGTGGGGGTAGCGCTCGCAGAGTCAGAAAAGACTTTCATAAGACGACCCTCGAGGAATGATTTTCCCCAGGAGATGGCTTCTGGCTAGAAGTGGGCTTCATTTTTGAGTTGCGTGCCTAGAATATCGTGATTGACCAGGTCAAAGGCGGCAGATAGGTCTAGCAGGAGCAGGAGGGCAGGTTTGCCTTTGTCCATGATGTCATTTAGTTGGATTTTGAGATCTAGTAGGGCCGATTCGGTCCCATGTCCCGGGCGGAAACCCGGTTGCCTTTTTCCTAAAATGCGATTTTCTTCCAGGTATTGCTGTATTTGTGTGTAGGCACCTTTTGTTTTTAGCGCTTTCGGGATCTAGAGTGGGTTTTTTGAGAAGAGGGCGCACCCAGGCTTCTTTTAAACTGGTTGGGACTGAGTTTGTGTTGAAGGATGCATTGATGAAGGTTTTAAGAAATGGTGCTAGTGTTTCTACGCAGACTTTAACTAGTTTAGCGGGGTAGGCGTTGCCTTTACAATTAGAGGGTTTGATTCTGTTAACGATATGGACTACCTCTTTTTCTGAGACTTCTCTAAATTTAAATGGAGTAATGAGATTTGTCTTTTTGCCCTCTTCTATTAGACTGGACTCTTCTCTTTTATCATTTAAGAAATCTCTCAAGACCTTCTACTTCACCAGGATGGATCTGGAGTCTCTCTGATCTGCTCTGTATTCTGCTGGTTCTTAGTCTATGGTTGTATGTGCTTTATCTTACACTTTGCCTTTTGGCATCTTATTGTTTTTAACCTGTTCTTATTTATTTTACTTATTTTTGTCTTTTATCCGATTTATTTCAGCTTTTTGCTGTTTTTATTGTATTTTTGCGTCTCTCTCAATTTGTCATTGTGTGTTTGTTTGTTATGCTTTTGCCCGTTTGTCCATGGGACCAGGGCGCAATATAAATCAATAAATAAAATATAAATTAAGTCCTTAAGCATTTCCTTTAGTTCATCCCTAAAAAGAGTGCGAAACAGAAGAATATTGCTGTACGAGAATGGGGTTGCCAGGCCTGTCAGGAAGATTATCAGCCCCGCAACATTCATTTAAGTCCTTAAGCATTTCCTTTAGTTCATCCCTAAAAAGCGTGCGAAACAGAAGAATATTGCTGTACGAGAATGGGGTTGCCAGGCCTGTCAGGAAGATTATCAGCCCCGCAACATTCATTTGAAACTGGGACAGTCCAAAGTCCAGACATCCAGTCTCAAACATCAAGAAAATTGCCTGACTAGGATATCAGCCCTACCACCAAAACACAGGCGGGTCTAGTTTCCAGCTCTGTCAGAACATACATCTTCTGCAAACTCCTGTCTGCATGGCTCCCTTCAGGAGGCGGGTGCTATGCCTCCTGGCCATAGCTCCATCCAGTAATCAGAAGGACCCTTGAGTGACATGAGTGCCAGCAGAAACCTCATTCTGCACTATGGTCCTCTTTTCTGGAAAACCAGATGGCAACGTTTGGAGGCATCAGTCCCTAGAGTAGGGGTCTCAAAGTCAGTCCTCGGGAGCCCCAACACATCAGGCTTTCAAGATACCATTATGTATTTAGCTCACATGGTATGGTACAAGATTAATAGCGCACGACATTCGCGTCAAGAAGCATCTTGGCACCAGAGTTACTATGATTGTTATGAGGGATCAAGAAATGTCTAAAGTACACAATGGAGTAGTGTATAATTAGCATTAAGCCTGAGTTTAATAAGCCATGTGTTCCAAAGATGGGCTGGGCCGTCTGCATCGAAAATGATCTTCCGGACTATCTAGCCAATCGAAATGGAGAGACTAGCACTTGTCCCCCGCAGGCTGACCTAAATGCTATGGTCGGTACTTCAGGGAGGTTGAGCAATGCTCAAGCGACGGAAATAGATTGTGGTTCAAAGAAGTGGTTTTATTAGGGTATGTTAGGTAGGTGTTGAACCAAATGCCTATAGGGATGCCTGAATCTAAATAGCATCAGGAAGGGACAAACATAACGTGAGATATTCATCAGTGTCTACCACTTCCAGTAGAATTGCACCAAATCACATGGTTTAACCTAATCTTACAACTCTGTGTCCCTCCAGGGACCCCTGGGTCTAAAACACAATGTCCAAAGGATACGGCCAACAGAGATACTTTAATGTAATGTATGGATGTTTTATGGATGAATTTTCGAAACGTTGAGGGTTGAACTGTTCATATATTGTAATGATTAAGTGTTAACCAATGATTGATATGAAACATGTAATTTATGAAACCTATGTGATGTTATGTATGACCTTCTAATGTTGTGTTCAAGATTGCAAAAACTAGGGGCACAATAACAATAAAAGAAATAAATATGACATGTCCATAGCCTCCAGACTAGTGCCTAAGATAAAACATAAAAGTTCCGAGTCTTGGCCAACAAAAGAGTCCACAAATGCTACTATACAAAGTCCATCCCTAATTTCAAACACAAAAGAAAGAAGCTTCTCGTGGGGCGGCTATTCCAGGGTTGTCTCACACTCTGGACCATCCTTAGTCGTCCCGCTTTCATTCCTCCTTTGGATGCCTCCCAGGTCCTGGGCTTCTCAGACTTCTCTTCAGGCTCCACTCTTGCCTCCCTTCCTCCCAGCTTGGATTATCCACATTCACTCGGAGAGGTCTTTCTAGGACCTGGATTATCAACATTGACTGGGGCAGGTCTTACCATGGTTATCAGAATGCGCTTGGGCAGGTCCCATCACTTTAACAGGCTTCCTCCTGGAACTTTGGCAGGCAGTACATCCTGGTATCAGTGTGTGGGTATTCCGCAATTCCTCCAGCAAAGTAACCACCATGTCCCAACTGGCATTAGTACTCTTGCATTAAGCTGCAAGTAACAAGTCCAGCTGCTCCCAGCCTGACATGGACTCTACTCTGGCTGCCCCGGACTACGTTTTCCCAGCACTTTTTAAAGTGCTTAAAAGTTCTTCTTCACCACGTTGACCCTGCTGATTGGTAGGGTTCATTATAGGTGTGTCTAATGGCTCAGAATTGTGTATCTTGTAACGGATCTTTGAATTTCTCTAATTGACCTTCTCCATGGTTCATAATAAGTACATTTCTCTCACTGGTTGTCCACAGCATTACGGGTGCTATCTGATGTTGCCACCTGCTGGCGGATGTCTGTCCTGCACGAAGTTGACACGTGAGCCTACTCAGTATTTGCTTCCGATTGCTTTGGTTGTGATCGCACACTCACCTGCTCTGAAATTCAACTAACTTCGGGAACTTCTGTCTCCCATTTTCAGTAGTTCAATGGCTGCGTTGTTGGATGCTGTGCAATTCTGATCAATGCCCATTTGCTCAAAGCAACGCAGAGTCTTCCTCTGAATGACTCGTTTCGATAGTTTAGTGTTACCCATTTGTCACGTTAGAGAGTTAGAGACTTCTGATGGTGATGGTTTAGAGACACGTGAGGATGTGAGTTTAGCAGCCACTGATAATGAGACTTTTGAAAGAGGGTGGTTAACCCTGATGGTAGGGCTCTGGATGTCCTAGCTTAGGGTCCTTGAACACCTTTAATGGTGCAATGCCACGCATTGGTGGGGGTGCCGTACCTGCTAGTTCCCGCTCGTTCGACCCTCTGGGAGGTACATCAGGTAGCAGCTGGGCCAGACTAGTCCCTAGCGATTCACCCATCACATCACATAGGGAGTTCATGCTACTCACTGTGCTCCCCTTCCCTTTCTGTGTATCTCACCCTATTGGGTAATTGACCATTTCACTTGAAGCCTTAAAGCCCAACTAGAGGGGGCTCAGCGTCCTCTATGTTCTCCAGCGATCAAAGGGACCTCCTTCTCAATTTTTGGTTTTCTGGTATTTGACTGGTGCCATCAGCATCCATCTCGGATATTGTGAAATGTTGGTCTGTCGGAATGGCGCCGGCAGGCAAACACTCACAGGAGAGCTTCCAACATGGCAGTAATGACACATCCCTCCTATAAGGCTGCAGAACAAAAAGATAAGAGACATATACTCATTATTAACCAAGCAGAGGCTCAATTATAGAAATTCAAAGATCTTGTTAGGTGACACCAAATCCCAAACCATAAAACAGAACTATAATAAACCCTGCCAATTAGCAGGGTTAAACACAGGAAGGAGAACATTTCAGTGCTATAAAAAGAGCTGGGTGAGCCCACCCATGGCGGCAGCCAGAGTAGAGTCAACAGCAGGCTGTGAATAGGAGGACATGTTCCTCGCTGCTTCATACAAGAGCAGGGAGACCACTATATGGGACAAAGTTCTGGAGGAGTTGGTGAATACCCAGACCCTGATGTAATGGTGTGCTGCCTGCAAAGGTGCAGGCGGAGGCCTGCCCATGTGATTTAAATTAATTCTAATTGGTTATTTATAACACGCTTATACCCAGAGGTTTCAAAGCGCGGACCTAGGGATCGAACCTGTGTTGCTCCGCGTCATCTTGCTTTCAAGACGTGCGTGTTGCCCCTGAGCTATCCTCCCGAGAATGCTAATAATCTGGATCAGGGTGAGACCTGCCCAAGCGTATGCTAATAATCCAGGTCGTGGAGAGACCTCCATAAGTAAATTAAGATATTTCAGTTCATGGAGGGACCTGTGCAAGCGAATGCTGATAATCCAGGTTGTGGTAAAAAAAAAGGTCCAAGTGAGTGCTGATAATTCAGGTCGTGGTGAGACTTGTTCAAGTGGACACAAAAAACCACAGTTTGTGGAGAGACTGTAATCAGTGAAATCCCAAGGTCTGAGGGAGGACTTATTTGAATGTGATGGTCTGGAAGAGGCCAATCTGGTTGAGTTCCAGAGGTTGTAGACAAATCTGATGAATCAGCAATAAAGGCTGATAATCCAAGCTTGAAGATAAGGAGGCTAAAGCAGAGCCTGAAGAGAAGTCAGGGAGGCAAGGCTTGTGTGCGGTCTGAAGGATGAGAGCGAAAGCAGGAAGACCAAGTATGGTCCAGACTGATTAAACTCTGGAAGATCCTACTCCGGATAAACCTTATTTCTTTTTGTGGTTGAGACTGGGGATGGTCTTCATAGAGTAGCATTTGTAAACCCTTTTGTTAGCCAAGACTTATAACCGTTGTCTTTTATATTAGGGGCGAGCCTACAGGCTAAATATATATTTGGAAGTTTCTGTTGGTTGAATAATTTGGAAATAGTGTTTTAGACTACAGCATCCCTGGAGGGACAAGGACTTGTAAGAGTGGGTTAACCTGCATGATTTGGAACAACATCAGTGGAGGATGGAGACACTGGAAAATTCCTCACTTTAGGTTACGCCCCTCCCGCCACTGTTTAGATTCAGACGTCGCGTTTCATTTACAGAGACTCCCCAAGTTCCTAAAGGCATTTGGTCCAACCCCTACTGTGAAATATACCTTAGAAAACACATATTTGAAGCACACTCCGTTTGCGTCATATGTGTCATTGATCAAACTCCCTACAAGTGGTTTCAGAAGTAGGATACCGCGTACTGATACAACTGACTCCACCCACACTTGAATTACATGACCCAGCGCTGCAACACATTCAAGCCGATCTGCAGAAAACAAACTAGTCTGAGGAAAAATCGAATTAATTAATGTGTTTAACACATATTGAGAACACCAAGTGAGGTGCAGAAACTTGAGCTCTCCTTCAGAAAAAGACCCAGAGCATCAGGGACATTTAGGAAGCAATTTAGTGGCAACACTCGGGGAAAAGGGGTACCAACACATCCTCTTGGTGAAGGGTCCAGATCCTACAAAATCCAGCCGACCACCACTTGCTGGTCAACTGGAGCAACTACTAACTACTTTGACCGTCTTTGAGAACATGAACCTTCCCAATTTAAAGGGAGCCTCGAGTCATAATTATAATTGGTTATTTATAACCCGCTTGATACCCAGAGGTTTCTAAGCACAGACCTGGGGATGGAACCTGTGTGACTCAGGTCTTGTTTCCAAGGCGAGCGGGTTGCCCCTGAGCTATCCTCCGCATATACAATACCCACACATACAGTCTATTGAAATTCTGTTGCTTTTTAAGCAAGCACTTTTTTCACTTGGCACTTTTTGGTATTTATATAGCACTTGCACCTTTGCACAAGAGATGATCTGTCTAAAATTATAATGTTTGTTTTATGGATTTTAATATGTATTAATGATACTACATAATTTAAAGAGATATTTATGAATGTGTACTGAGAGATTTGTAGCAGTAATAACTATTGTTTGACAAGGTTGGGTTTGAGAAGAGTGTAGCACTGGATTGTTTAACCTACCTGAAGAAATAGTACAGACTGAGCTGTCCGTTTGGAGGAATTTGATGGCAGGGCATTCTACTTCGGTTGTTGCAATACATATATTTACCCCTTTTTTTTCGAGTGGGTGTCCTTTCTATGAATAAATATTTGGGGTGACCCTTTTGAGATTTACCATCACATAGAGTTGTAGCATATTGGCCTATCAGATAGGATAACAACATTCTGGCCTGTCGCATAGAATTGCAGCATTTTGGCTTGACGCATAGAATCGCAACATTTTGGCCTATCACAGAGTTGCAGCATGCTGGCCTTTCACATAGAATTACAACATTCTGGCCTGCCACGTAGAATCGCAACATTCTGGCCTATCACAGAGTTGCAGCATGCTGGGCTGTTAGATAGAATCACAACATCCTGGCCTGTCACATAGAATCGCAACATTCTGGCCTATCACAGAGTTGCAGCATGCTGGCCTTTCACATAGAATTACAACATTCTTGCCTGTCAGATAGAATCGCAACATTCTGACCTATCACAGAGTTGCAGCATGCTGGGCTGTTAGATTGAATCACAACATCCTGGCCTGTCACATATAATCGCAACATTCTGGCCTATCACAGAGTTGAAGCATGCTGGCCTATCACGTTGTCTCAGCGTACGGGTCTATCACAGAGTTTCAGCCTGCAGATTGCCTGCAGGATCTTGTGATTTCTTGAAAATGCTGGTTCACAATTTGATTCTCGCATACGCAAAAAAAAATTCTCTTGCTGTTTTCTTTTGTTTTCCTTTTTTGCTATATTTTTCCTTTCTCACACCTTTGATACAGAATGCTTTTCTCTCTTTAACAAATGAAACAAAAAAGGACAATGCTTGCTGGACTGATGCATTCATTTTTTTTAAATTCTTGTGCTGTCATTTTAAATATGTTAGCTCCTTTTAGTATCTGCTGGGACCAAACTCGAAAATAAAATGGATGGCAGGAGAAAAGAACATAAAAATAAGTGTTTATTAATTAGGTAATGTCCTCAGCAGTTTGTAAGGAGATGTGACCAGGATGCTTGAACCAAATAAAGAACTGGAGAGCATAGGAAGAAATGTCATGAAAGGATTGGTTACAGATGGCAAAGCAGAGTAATATAAAAGCAAGAAGTACAATTCCAAAGAGGAAAGGACAGAGCAGGGCTTGCAAAATATACTACCCCACTCGCAATGGTGAGGAGATTTTATGAAGGGCGAGTACCATTTCTATGGTACTCAACTTTGCTGCAAGTAGGGAGATGTTTGAAACTTTTTTGGGACATTTACTGCAAACAAAGATTGTGCATGGCTGGTCTTTGGGTGGCCGAATTGCACCAAATATGAACTGTACTTATGGTGACATGCACAATTTTATATAAAGCACTGCTAAATATTGTCACTCATGGGGCGAGTGCATTTCTCTTCGGTAGAGTATGTAAACTAAGGAACCCACCCTGCATGTCTAGTAGATTTTTAGGAATTTGAAAGTCCTGCTGAAATAACTTAACTAGTCAAGTTTATAATCAATATAACAGTACAACATATTCACTCTGAAACCAATAACCATTTCAAGGTAAGGCAGCGTGTTGGGCACAGAGATGGCAGAGTAGAGACATTCTCTAAAGGGACACAGTGATGCAGGGGAGAATGAAGAGACTACCAGTGCAGAGCAGTATTGATCACTGGGCATAACCTTTGCAAATCAAGAGTGGGGGCGTGCAGACAAACAGAGATTTTCTATGATACAACCACTTCCTGATTGTTTAAAAGCTTCACCTGCATCACCACTCATTGATAAGGTTGGTCCAGATGGAATGAAGATCATGGCAGGCATGCAGGGACTTGCAGCAGTCTTCTCCAGTCTATTGGTATTTCCCACTATAGTCATTCCAGCTGAATGGCAAAAATCTATATAAGGCGATAATGATCATTAGCAGCTTGTGCTTTGGGAAACCTTTGGGTGATTTGTCCCATATGTGAGGAATCTGAGGGTGCTCTCACTTCTTTCACCAATATATCCTTCTCCCAGGGGGCCAGGTAAAGGCCATCTCTTTTGGATCCTGACTCCGGGGGTGGATATGCAAGGGAGGATCACCTGGGTGGAGGAGACTTGGGGGGGTGGGGATAAGGCACCCTTGGACGAGACGCGGTATCCCCCCCATTTCCCTTTCACAATGATTCAGATGTCCCCCATGCCTTTATATAGTATTATCAATCATGTCCCTATAGTTCCAGAAAACACTCTCCTAACACACATCAGTCAGGTACTAAAAGGAGGAGGAGACAACACAGAATCACACATACTTCCTTTATTAACTCAGACATCCCCAAACACCACTGTGGTGCTGAGATGCAGAAGAGGGCAACGAGTCATACAGGTGGAAAAACCAGGCAAGTCCACCTACTGGGTTTTGTCCACAGTCAGGCAATTGGAGTCAATGACCCACACCTGAGGTCACTTAACACTCCTAACAGATATAAAAGACTTCACTGCATAGAGCAAAGTGAAACGGGCTGGTGAGAATGGCGCGGCAGACACAGAAGCAGTGAGCCGTGTCATGCAGGAGAGAGAGACGCCAGCCCCGGGCTGGTCACGCGAGGGTCTGGAAGTCCTGTTACCCTCCTTATCAGGTACACGAAGCGGGAGCTGTGCTACGTCCAAGAACCCCAGAAGCCACAGGAAATCAGAAGAGCAAGAGGTGCTCTCTGCGGCTGTCGCGTGGGAAAGGTGAAGTTCGTGGAAGCCAAGAAGCAGAACGAGGAGCATTAAGAGTCCCATTGCGAAGTACAACAAACAGAAGGGAGCTGCCGTGTGCAAACTGTGAGTTGAAACCAGAGGAACACACATACCGGGGCGCTCCTGGAAAATGTAACAGAGTTACCTTTTGAATACTGAACTTTGTATCAATAAAGATTTTTGCAAACAAATATAAGATATTGAAAAGCATTGCACACAGTCAAGGGGTGTCTATAAAGCTGTAGAGTAACAGCAAGCTCCTGAGAATATCAATCTGAATGAAAACCATGGTGTTGAAAATAATACTAACATTAAAAACTGTGTGAAACAAGAATTGGCAAGAGCCAGTGGAAACTGTGTGTTTTGAGCAAACAAGCATTGGCAAGGGTTGTATACTAATTGACCTTTACACAATTGACCTCGGGAGAATTGACCTCAGAAGAATTGACCTAATGTAGAAGGTCAATTAGGACAAATATGCGGGGGGAAAACCCCCACAACACCCCACCGAATCCATAACCCCCCGCAACCCCTCACCCAATCCCCTTATATTATTTATAGTCCAAAACCAAACCAATACATATATAAAATAACTAAAAAAATATAAAAGCTCATTTGTGCTGAAGGTCAATTAGGACCACTATAATTAGGTCAATTGTGGAAAAGGTCAATTGTAAAAGGTCAATTTGGGTAATACCTTGGCAAGAGCCAGTGGAAACTGTGTGCTTTGTGCAAACAATCATTGGCAAGAGCGATTGGAAACTGTGAGAAACTAGCAGTGGCAAAAGCCATTGAAACTGTGTGCTTTGAGAAACCAAAAGTGTGTGAAGTGGCAATAAGTGAGAAGTGGCCACTGTTAAAGCAATAAGGGAATGTGAAATACGAAGCATCCCTTCACCTGGCAGGTAAGAAAACCAGGCATCACTGTAAAAGTGAAGCAGTTGAACCGTGCATACCCAAAACTGATAAGACGAAACAAGGAATGTGTTTTGTTTGCTTGACATGTAATGAGTGGACCATGTGGTCTGAAAACTGCACCCAGACCGAGGGCACCCACCTACTGAAAAGCCACATAAGAGACTTGCTGAGAAACCTGTGATTGAATATAAAGGAAGTTTGATGTGAAACAGAAAGTAAGGAACTGTAATTGTGAAACTTGTAAACAATAACCAAACCAGAGGAACAGGGAAGTGTCCCCGGAAATTGTGTTGTGAAGAGGAACCAGAAAGCTAGGGGAAGAGAACCCCTCGGCGTTGTGAATGGTCTTGAAACTATGGTAAGGCAACCCCCTTTGCAAGGCTGGAGCTGGAAGAAGCACAGAGCATTTCCTTTGAACACTTATTCTTTTGACTTTGAGAATCCCACACAGTGTATACAAATAGATATGAGGCCAAGTGTAGGTTTTGGACAGAGACGGTTATTTTCATTGGACTTCCTGACACAGACCATCGTTAGTTTATTTAGATAGGGAAATCCCACCTTAGCATAGGGCAAGTTAGGCCTTTTTCCAACTCTTATTTCGAGTTAGGTAAAAAACTGTTCAAAACTTTCATCTGTTGTCTGTGTCTAACCTCATGATGCTTTCACACATCCCTATAGCTAGCACAAAGGCGCCCAAGGTGAGCAGGAGAGCTATCCTAGTAACTGTGCAGATCATGGTCCAAATCCTCCCCCAAAACAAGTGCATCCAAGAACACCCAAAGCATACGGTGGTAGTGGCTAGTGCGGCTCAGCCAGTGCCAGCAAGCCTTGGATAGAAGAGCTACTAATTGCCTAATTTCTTACAGCATCCAAACCCCCTTTCCGTAAAAGAAATATGGAACTGAAGGTGTTTTTCTGGTCTTAGATGATTTGAACAGTCCACCGTAATTTGCCTTCCACTCTTTCCTGTCCAAACACATCATTGTATCTCAGGGTGGTAGATGTTTCATTTTGACCTCACTCTCATCTTTGCAGGACAGTTGTGCCAGAAACTATCTGGTTATTTCTGTTTGGACCCTGCGAAAAAGCATGTAACCAGACGGGCATGGCTCGTTCTCCAAGTGTCCATTGAAGGGGTAGAAGCTAATGGAAGAGGAGCCAACATCTCAAGTTTCTCAAGTGCGCACCATTTAGGCCTTCGGCAGACATCCTTGTTCCACCCAGAAGTTGTCAAATGCAAATCAAAAGACTCATGGAACTGCCAAAGTCAGGAAAACTCCCACCCCTTCTTCCCTTCACGCCCTGCAGCCTCGACAACGAGATTCTCACCTCCCCAGAACAAATTATTCCACATAAGAATTTAGATTCCTAAAGAACTCCCCAGGGTAGAACAAAGAGAGCATTAATACACTTTAAAAAACCATTGGGGAAGCCTAACATTTGATGGTATTTGTGCGCCATTACCAGCCCAGCTCCAGTGGGGACAATCGTTCAAGGCTATCACTTGTTATGAATACAGGTTTTCTTGACCCTGGAGCCTTAATTAGAATTGTTTCGGAAGAGATCAGAAATCAAGGGGGCAAAGATGGGTTACTGCAAGGACAAGATAGCAGAGAATGCTTGAGGTGTGGTCCTCTTTTGCTCGTACTGGGAAATCTTTCTAAATAGTGCACTGCAGACAGTTGTCAAGTTCTCCCACATTTCCGGCGACAAAAAACTGACTATTGCTTAATGTGAAGTAATTTCGCTCCCCTGATGAAGTTATAGAGGGGAAATTGGAGAGAGAGGACTGGGCTGCAAACATTAGGGTATTCGATATCTTGCTTGCCATTGAATTTGGCAAAGTCTTGAAAAATCGCAGTGGCGTTTCGGTGCACAAGGGCACTAACGAATGTGTTATGCTTGGCATATGATCACCTCGGTCGAATCGTAATGTTTTAATCCAAAAAAAGAGACCCCATCACATTGCTAATGTTCTTTCTTTTTTTACTATTGTCTTTTTTTCCTCCACGTTTCCCCCTTTTTTTGGGTGGCTTCCACCTTACTGTACTGGCCATGTCGCTGGTCTTCCCCCATTCTCTCCTTGTTCCGATTTTAGTATCCTCTGCTTCTAACGTCGCCATCTTGCAGTCTCAGCTGTTATGCGTCTTCCTTCATTTCCTCCACCTCTGATTCATCGCCTCTCTCCTTCCCCCATCTGTCCATCCCTTTTCTTTCTTTCCTCGCGTCCCATGATCTTTTTCTGTTCTGTACTCACCATCTTCACAGTTGTATCCTCTTCCCCCTCCCACCCCCCACATTTTCACTTTGGCCCTCTTCCTCCTCTTTTCCATCCAATCCTCAATTTTACTATATCCCCCGTGCTCCTAGTTTCCCTGCGTCTTACTTTCAAGGCTCTTGCTCTTAGCTGCTTACATATCTTCTAAAAACCCTCATGTTGTACACCATTAGAGCCTCCCAGTTGAATTCGAAGCTCAAACAACATATTTGTTGCATGATAGCTTTCCAGATGAATATCTGCTTCTGACAATACGCTATTTATAGCATGACCGAGCGGTCCCAGCTGAATATAACAAACCTGTATGTATCCATTATGTTTCTGATTCTTTGTATAAGGGCCCATCAGCACAGTTCCATGGCAACCCCTCGCCTTTGTCTCGGATGCCTGACAGTACCTGCTGCAACCGTGTGAACTAAGAAATTCAGAACAAAATTCCTCTTTAAAGAGCGCGCGCCTCCTGCTCCCTTGTTTCACAGCTTCCGTCGCGACCTCTGAGTCCACTTTCTTCTCTCTTCCTCGTCAGCCTTCTGTCCCTCCTCTCTGTCTACTGCGTCCTCGCAACACCAGCAGTAAGTCTTCTTCTCAGCCAATCATTAAAAGCCTCTTTTTCAGGCTGTGCACCCCTCCTTTTGTTTCCTCTTTGTCTCTCCCTCTCGTTTCATCTATTTAATTGCTTTGGTCTCTTTTTCAGTACATTTTCTTTCTGTCGCTTTTATCTGCCCCATCTCCGTGGATTTCTTTCTCGTTGCCTGTATGACTGCAGCCTGCCTTACTCTCACACACGCAGTGAAGTAATGAGGACACGTGCCTGCCCCATGTCCGCCAGCTCCCTGTGCGAGATTTGTGCACCCTCTACCATCCCCAACATTCTGACAAAACTGGCCAGGGGTGGCCTGAGTCGAGCAGTGCTCTTCACTGCCATTTTTGCACGATTAGTGGCGTATCAGGAACCCCCTCAGCAAGGAGTCCTGGGTCTTGTCACTAATCACGCCAATCCACCACAAATGGAGAACAGCAGGGGCCCCAGTTATGTTGTTAGGCTGATAATTGTTCTTGATATTAAACAAACAACCGAACTGAGCCCCCTACCGTTCTTGTAAAATGCTTTTAAGGACGTGTTGCCTCCGGCTCAGAGTCAGGTAAACAGAGCCTATTAAAGAATCACATTGTGATTCTTTAATAGGCGTTGTTTAGACAATGAGCTGGAGGCAAGGCACCCTTTATTTGCTACACCATAGGGGGTCCTTATGCGGCCGCACCCTCTGAGCACACCTTGAGCCGGCGCTGCCACATGTTGGCGGCTACAGTGATTCGCAAATGTTTAGTCCAGCAGGCCCATGTAGAGCAAGCTAATGTAAAAGGAGGCGGGAAGAGATGGGGCAATGATGGTGGATGAGGTGGAAGATATGATATATATGATTGTTTATTTATATAGCGCCTATACACAATGCGTTTCAAACGCGTCACGGCAAGGGAGGGAACAAGGGAAAATACAATGACATTCTTACAGGCCATGAACAACAAGAATGTGAAATTAACTATTGCACTCGGCCTGACGACATTTCGGATAGTACAAGAGCTAAAACACAGATAGGAAGGAAATGGAAGAAAGGCGACTACCGTACTAGGCCTGACGACATTTCTGGTAGAGCCGAAATATACAAGAGGTGAGGGAGGGAGGAGGAGAAAGGAGTGAAAGGAACAAAACAAGCGACTATTGTACTAGGCCTGATGACATTTCAGATAGTGCTGGGGGGGGGACAAGTAAAGGGAGGGGGGAGGAGACAAACATTTGTTGCTATCATACTAGGTCCAGGGACAATTCTGATAGAGTAAGTAAGCAGGAGTATACAAAAAAGAATCACTGCGTTGATTTGGAGGATGAGGCTATGGGGATATGATTTGTTTCGTCAAAATCTGACTTTTTAAAGGTTCCCACGGAACACGGACAAAAACTCTTTGTCACCATGACTTCCACCTTGAAGGCATTGCAATTCACCAGTTGAATTGCATTCATGTGTTAAACCAGGGGCATCAACTACACCGAAACCTCAGGGGGCGGGGTGGTGGCTAAGGCGGGTGGAATAACTATTCAGATGCTGGGGTGGGGCTCCCGTCAGAGTTTGTGTGGTGGTTGGGCCCATTTACCTTTCGGCAGGTGTTCTCCGCCAAGGAATGTTTTGTAAATTAGTGTCAAGTTAGCAGCAAATGATGCAATTTAAAGCACTTCAGGCCCCTGACGCTACCGGGAAATATGAGAGGAATAAAGTACAAAATGCATATTCCTATTGGTTCTTGTCAGCTTGATAACGCTGCAGTGTGGTGTGGTATGTGGCTAACTTTGTCAGCAGATAGTTTATTGTACTGTGTATTTATGTACAGCTGAATTGTACCTTAACTCCATCTAAGCCATAGTGTTGCTAAAGTTTTTTAAATTAATTTACAGAGTGGAGGACCAGTGTCCTTAACAATGGGTAAGAGGATTTGGCTATAAAACCAGGTGATACTGGGGAGGTAGAAACATGAATCGGGGACTAGGACAGTGCTGCATGATATAGGAACGGGACAGCAGAGGAAGTGCCAAGTTTTAGAATAAAGGGATAAGGGATAAGTGCCATGGAGTTGTTGTAAAGAGGTTGGGGAAGAGAAGAACAGGGAGATGTGGTGGAATAGAATGCTACACAAGTGGTTCTTCAGAAAGGAGGAGAGCTAGCAGGTTGGATTTAAATACAGAGTGGTGGTAGTGAGCAGTGCAGAACAGGAAAGGAGCATTCCAGAGTAAGGGAGCGAGGAGAAGGAAGAGAGCAGAAGCAGGAGGGAGAGCAAGGGGCACGAGATGTGGCAAGGAGGTGAGCCGAGGATGATCACAGGAATCGATGGGCAAAGTAGGGAATGAGATGGGCCAATAGGTAGGGTGGGGCAATTCAGTGTATAGTTTTGAAGATGATAAGAATTAGTTTATACGTTGCCCTCTTTCTCATAGATAACCAACCTAACTGACAACATGCTGGGGAGGTGAAGTGAGGAAGGTTGAAGAGTGTACAGACATCAAAGTTGATGACTTTGTCGAGAGGTGAAAAGGCATAGTTAGGAATGCCAAAGTGTAGACTGGCTCAGTAGTCAGACTGAGATAGTACTAAAGGGAAGATTAGGTGCTTAGCAGTGTTGAACGGAAGACTGAATGTCTAATTTTTCTGCTGATGAGGAGATTAAGTCCAAGGTTTGCGAGCAGAAGCAGAATAGGGAAGGTAGTCCAGAGATAAGAATAGAAGAGGGGGAGAGGAAGAGATAGCCTGTTTGGATGGGAAGTAGATAGCTTCAGTCATAGTGGAGTTGTGCGTGATTGAGTGAGATGCCATCTAGTATTTGATGGCAGAGAGACAGACATTTTTGACCGTAGCTTGTCATATAAGGAGCGAAAGGAGGAGAAGAGCTTAGTGTCATCAGCAAAGAGTTAATAAGAGACGCCATAGGAGGAGATCAGGTGCCAAGAGCAGAGGAATTGAGAGTGAAGAGAAGTTGACCCAGGACTGACCCTTCGGTAACACCAACAGTAAGGGGGTGAGTGAGGAAGAATGGTTGTTCCAGGACACCTGGAAGTGTCTGGGGGTGAGATATGACGCAAACCAAGTGAGGGCCTTGTTCCTGGTGACTAGGAGAGATAGTGTTGCGAGACGGTCAGAATGGGTGACGGTATTGAAGGCAGCAGAGAGGTCACGAAGAATAAGAATAGATAAATGGTTAACATGACGAGTGGAAGAGATTTAGTTGCTTACATTGAGGAGAGCTGACTCAGTAGCGTGCAGAGGTCGGAAGCCAGATTGAGGAGGATCCCAGCAGTTGTGTGTGTTAAGGAACTCAGTGAGTCGGTTAAAAATCACACACGCTCTAGGATTTTGGAATAGTGAGGTAAAAGAGAGAGAGGGCACACTTTGGCAGGACAGTTAGGATCTAGGCCAGGTTTCCTAAGGTTGGGGTTGACAGCTGCCAACTTGTAGGATGATAGAAAAGTGGCATGTCAAGAGAGGAGTTGAAGAGGGAGCTATGAGTTTCACTATGTATGGGAATGGAGGGTCGATGAGGGTGCATCAAGTGTTAGCCCTGAAAAGAAGGTCAAGATTCTCATCAGGGGTAGTGGGGCCAAAGGAAGATATTGTCACAGGAGAGGAGGGTAGGGGTGGTGGAGAAAAGTGGGCAGATGGGAGGATAGAGCGTAATTTGTGAAAGGAGTATTTCCATTATATATATGTTTATTTGTATTTGGTTCATTTACAAAAATATAATACCTTTGCAGAACCTTTACAAAGCGTCATAAAAAGAGGGAGACATCAACAATCTTTAAAATTTCTACATAAAACATTGCGATTACAAATTATTGAGGCGTACATGTCATTTCTACTTAAACTGTAACAGCTCCTTTTCAATGTGTTTGCAAAAGCTTACCAATTCATATATCAGAGGTTTGTACATGGCCTGCATCATGCATGCCCACAATAATTGCAAACAGTCTTCAAAGTCCACATTTACAAACTTGTGGAGTCGCTTAGTCCTCACCGTTTTGAAGTGTGGACATTCCAGAATAAGATGTTTCATTGATTCAATTGATTCATTTCAAGAAGGAAATCTGCAATTCATTGTGTTTGAGCCTGCATAACTGGACCAATTAGCTGTCCTTTCTCTTGTATGAAATAGATTCAATCTGAACCATATATAAGCTTGTCTCGTGTGATTGCATGGAAATGTAACAACATGGTCATATCTAGGAAACCGAGAAATGCGCCATATTCTTTGTATATTTTATATGCTTGAATATTTTCAATCGTACATCTCCAGTCCTTTTCAAACAACTTTTTTTTTGCAAAGGCAGGACGGAAGTATATATCGTCAGCTGTTATGCTCAAATCATTCAGTATTCTTTGCATATTTGATTGATACATGTTGAAGGACAAGGAAGAAGAGGTATTCAACAATGCGTTGAATTCCATGTACATGGAATTTTTCTGCGGGAAGCAAATCTTTGCGTATCCTGATAATTTGCGCCATTTCCATCGTGATGATAGCGCAATCAGCCCTAATTCATGTCTTAATACCGAATTGGGAGTCGACATTGGCAAATGCATGACAGATTTCAACAATGTGCCTTGACGTGTATCCAAGATGTCAGAAATATCGATAAGGCACATATCAGTGGCATACAAAATAACAGCTTCGATTTTTAAAGTTAAAAACTCAATCATAGGTATCAATGAGAATTTACTATGTTTTCTGTAGATCAATTTTAATTGAGATAATAAAGGACGTGACTTATTTTTAATAAGGTCGGTCCAATATTTTGTTGAATTTTGTGTGGATATGTTGTAGCCCAAATAAGTAGCGCTCAATGAGCATTGAATTTTGATTTGCATAAGCTCCCATTGATATCTTTTGATATTTTGCTTGCCTCCGAATCTAAGGATAACTGTTTTCGCAGGATTGGGACTAAGGTTATGAGCGATTGCGAATTCTTGAAAAAGCAATAGCTTCGCTTGTAACCCAGCTGGTGTGGGATCAAACAATATAATATCATCTGCGAAGGCCATCCACTTTAGCTGGAGAGTTCCAATTTTTACAGAGAAAAGATTGTTTGCCTCCCATAGTTTGTCTAGGTCAGCAATGTACAAATTAAAAAACGTGGCCGCCAAGATACATCCTTGCTTAAGGCCTATTGCCGTTTTAATATGCTCAGTAGTTCGGCCATCTTCCGCGATTTTTTATCTTATATGAGGTATTCGAATGAAGCTGAATAAACCAGTAGAGTAAGTGCAGTGGTATTCCCATCAGCTTCAGTTTGTTCCATAGCAAATTTCGCACTACATTGTCGAAAGCTGATGTCATATCTACCATGCCCACATATATGGGTTGTATATACTTATTTTTTTTTGCTTTAGTAGCTGCAATCAAATGTGACATAACCATAGCGTTTAATGAGGTGCTCATGCCCTTTCTAAAGCCTATCTGATATTTTGAAAGAAGGGCTTTTTCTTCAATAAATGCTTCAAGTTCATATAAGAGAAGAATGGCGAACAGTTTTGCATCGGTGTCAATTAATGCGATTGGTCTGTAATTCTGTGGGAGAGCAGGATCGCCCTTTTTAAAGATAGGAATGATGTTCGCGGTATTCCAAGATGAGGGGATCCTACCCGTGTCAATGATATTCTCAAATTTGATTTTTAGAATGTCCACCCAAAACTGTGGGTCAGCCTTATAAAGGCATGGTGGAATACCGTCTGGTCCTGCTGATCTAGAATATGATATCTTTGTAATGGCCCATATAAGATCATCTTGTGTCCATTTAAATCGGGTGATCCTACTATAACACAACTGTGTATTTGGAATTGATTTAAATTTAGTTGGGATGCGATATTTTAGATTTATGTATTCACACCATATATTGTCCGATATGCAGCAGGCTGGAGTAAGGGGAGTTTTCTTATGATCTTTGGTTATCAACTGCCATATGTTTCTTGTGTCATGATGAATTATCGCTTGTATGAGGTCACAATTATCCTTGTTATACTTTAGTATACGTATATGTTTTATATTCCTTTTGAATTCCTTCAAAATTAGTGACCTCATATAGCGATACTGTTCTCCTTCATATCCAGCTGTTTTCAGTTGACGAATTGCCTTATGTTTTTCTCTCTTAAGATTCTTACATTTCGCATCATAAGGATGCAAGTGAGAGGTTTTTGTATACTTTTTACTGAAAGTCATGAGTGTGTTTGCAATTAATTTGGCATAGTAATTGGGATTTAGTGTGATCAGTTCATTTTTAGAGAATAGAGACAATTTTATCTGTGAGGATACATGATTAACAAATTGTTGGCATAGTCTTTTACTCCATCTAATGGAGATTTGTGGGCGGTCAGTCTCAAATAAGTCCAGTACTGGACTACTGGCTAGGTATCTGAATTCCCAATTCAGATGACAGACCATTTGTGCATGGTCGCTAATCTGTACAAAACTGCATTGAGAAGATAAAATAAGCCTGGACACTAATCGGGAGACAAAAATAAAATCAATTGATGATGATTTTGTGCCTCGAGACCATGTTGCTGGAGTATTAGGGTTTTTGTGTGTTACTATATCCAAGTCCCAGTTCTCCAACAATTCTCTAAAATGTGCACCTCTATCTCGTGATAGATGTGATGGTTTAAGGGGGCCATATTCAGTCAGTTCTCTGCAGTCACAATTGAAATCCCCTCCAATCATGATTTCTGAGAATTCAAATTTCATTTTTAGATGTTCTAGACATGCTTCTAATTCATCTAACATTTCTTCTAGCGTAGAGCTCGCAGGATTCCAATATAAACTGATAAACAATATAGAAGGCAACTTTTTAGTCAAGCTATTTTGGACTACTACTCCTAAAAGATTTGCTGATTCCCATATACTTTTGGATCGAAATTTGATCGAATTATTTATGGCTATTGCAAGGCCTCCACTGGGCCTTCCCAGGAGAGGCCTTTTTGCGGGCCTACAGTAGGTAGTAAAACCAGGAATAGTAAATTTACTTAATTTCATTGTCTCCTGTAAAATCAAGATTGTGGGTAGCTCTGAAAGTGATAGAGATGAGAACCAATTCATAAAGTTCGTGTAGCCACAAGTGTTCCAAGAAAGCACCTTAATTATGCCCAAATGCTCTCGCTATGAGTGGAGAGCTGAAGGCTTAGATCCTAGATACGCAGTGATCATGGATTCCAGCCATGGCATATTTTTTGTTATAGCGACATGGGATAGCAATGCATGCAAATCATCTTCAGTTTTCAAATTGATTTGTTGAGAAGCATTGTTTGATCCTATTTTGACATTAGCATGGGGAGGGACATATGCTAAGAAATCATTAGCTAGAGGTTCTGATTCGAAAGCAAATATTTTGAATCTTTGGTTATTTATCTCTTCGAAATGAGACAGAAGAAATGTTATTATTTCTGAGTTCAGATAGCATACTGCTCTACAATTATCTGTCTGGGCTATGGACACTCTAAGCAAGTCCTCTGAGTTTACCATTCTGAGTTGTGGGATGCGGGAAAATAAGGATAATATAAATGATCGATTAATCCGCTTCCCCGCAGTAGCCATCAAACTTCCTTCTAATACAATTAAATATTGCTTATCGTTGACCTCCACACTATTTTTATTGTGGCTCTCCACCCTGCTGGAGTGGGAAAGAGATGGCTCTTTTACTTTAGATTCTACTTTAATTGGTGGTGCCTTGTTTTGGTTTGAAACAGTTTGATCATTCATATGAGGGACCCTACGAAATATTTCAAAAATCGCATCTTGGGATTTAGGAAGAATATTTATTTCTCTGTATTGCGGAGCTCGAGTTAATGCATCCGCTGTCGTATTTAAAAAGAGCTTCCTACCAGTTAGGCCCTCCTCAGATATCCATTCAGCAACATCCGACAGAGGTAAGCCATCATATGTAAGATCGGATTGCTTTTTAATAGAGAAGGCTCTACTCAATGCTGGGCCATGAGCAGAGATGCGAATGGGGCTAAACGTATTTTTTATCCCCTGTTTCTCAATGATCTTGTTCCTTTGCATAGGATTCCTTTGCAGAGGATTTAGGGTTTCATCTCCCGTAATGTTGAAAACGTGAGATGACTTATTATCATCGTAGTGTCATCGGTGTTGGAGGTGTGTTAGGATTCGGGCCCATTATTAAAACTTTTCCCCTCCCATTGATCATGTTTGAGGTCTTAAAACCGCCGCTTTCGTTTTTTCCTAGCGGATTTCCTAAGTAGACATGCTGCTCAGCGCACACATCACTATAAGATGTTTTCCTTCCGGGTGAAAAATAGTTTGGACTTGTAGTTCCCCTCTTTCCAGAGATCGGTTAATAATAAGCTCTTTCCTAGTAGTACAGATTATTCCTACGGACGGGAAAAAGCTAGGCAAAGTAGATTTTGAGTTCAATAGATTAGATGCAATGGCGCTCCTAGAATCTAAATCTGCTTCCCGACTTTCACGGGATACATGTGGTTTTTCCGAAAGTATTTTGACAGGGGGGCAATTATTTGTTATGTTTTCAGAGGGCGTCTCTGTTTTACTTGTACCGCATTCATTTCGTGTTTTTTTAGTTATTGGTTTAATAAACTAACTCAGTGAGAGTATCAGTGCCTGTTGACTTTCTTTAGACAGTTGGTGAAGACCAATATAGTCTTCGTCAGGGTTTTTGATATCTGGATCTTGTCCAGATGCCGATTTCAAATCGATGTTGCTAGTTATCCCACCCTCTGCATGTGGTTTAATAGCTTTTGATTCGCTTTTCCTCTTTGCGCGTCTTTTGATTGCTCTATTGTGCATCCTTTTGGCACGACGTGACATGAAAAAGAACTCTTTTTCAGAGTTCTGAGATTCTAGTCCTGTCAACTGTTGCTCCTCAAGAGCCTTCACCAAAGTTGAGGGACTATCTGGACACTCATCAGAGGGCAGTGGATTATTTGTTTGAGGGATGATGGTAGAAATCAGAGTTTCAATTAGCACTTTGAGTTCTTTTATTTCCACTGAGCAATTACAAGAAACTAAAGCTTGACTGTTAGCCACGGATGCTGCTGTAAAATTACAAGTAACATCTTCAGTTTGTGTAGCTTTTTCGCTTTCATTTTGGGAGAGCGGAATTATTTTATTGTTCATAGTTCGAACAATGTCTACGGCAATGATAAAGCCTTCAATTTTTTCCATTTTGGCTCCGAGGTATTGAAGGGTAGCTTTTATTTCTTTTAGTTCTAAATGTGTCAATTTGTGGCCTTTATCTAATATATCCAGTATTTTGGTAATTACAGGAAGAGGACATGGTGATCGCGACACATCATCGCCTACCTCGCTAGGATCATCTATAGGGTCAATTTGAAAGGGCCTAATGGAAACCTCTGCAGAGTCAGATAGATCAGCTACATACGGAGATGGTGAAGCATATAAGGGTTTTGATATGGTGTTTCTATCAATTTCCTCTCCTAAACTTCGATCACTCATTGACTGAGGACGCTCCTTCACTGTTTTTTTCTTTGAGCTGTTTACAAATGGAGTCAGTGTATCAATAGCACAAGTTACCTGATGGTCGAGATCAACCATATTTTTTATCATCTGAGCATGCAAATTCTTGGTATCAGAGTCAGCTAGTGGAGACCTAAGGTCACATTCGTCATGTTCAATCCCATTTATCTCTAAATCATAGTTAAAGTAGTTTGCCATCTGAGAGGGAATAGAACATAATGATGTTAGAGAGCACCGCTCACTAGCATGAATCATAGCCCCATGAGAAGATAGATTGGGACATATGCTCTGTTCAATGCTATGTGCACTAGTCATATGTTCTAAAATAGGTGGATCGGTGTAAGCTGTACTTCCATGGCAAACAAGAGAGTCAATATTAAATGAGGTAAGTCCCATACCCTCATTTCGTTTACTCCGCAAGCCTGCGGCCATGCTCAAGAAATTAAGAAAAGAAAATAGAAAAATGTGTAACGGTTCGTATGATTAAAACACTATTTTGTCTGATCTTTAAGTATAAGAGGAAGGAGGTAAATCAATAGCTGTATGCTGGTGTTAGTGTTAATAGATCTTAAATACGAGTAGAAGTTCATTCAAGAATGGTCTAAAATTAACAGGCGCTAGTCATATCACAGCATAAGCCTTAACGACTTACATACAATTAAAATTATGTTTTCAAAAAATTAATCACGAATGAATGAATGAAATATAAAGTGGTAGAAACAAAGCCACCATCACAGTGGCAACCTGATGGCCTTCAGTCCTGGCCCGTATTTGAAGATAGATGTTCGTATGGCAGCGTGCACAGGGCAGGGATCAAAGAGGATAACCTCCACAGTCTCCCAGCCAGACACGCCACCAAACAGCCACACAACAGCCGTAGGGCTTAACTCCAGAGGGCTTTATGCCGCGAGGGTGGCTGTATTCCGCAGAAAAGCTCGAGCCGAGTCACGTGAGCAGTCACGTGCTCCTGACAGGACCAGCCCCCTCCAGGAACCAAGTCCCGGCACAGCAAGAGCGTCCCACGCTCGCAGTGCTATGCTGCTTAGATGTAAACTGCCACAAGTTAGCAGCGTATAAGTGCACGATTAAACAGGTCCGCTTCACAATGTTCACTGGATGCGCCGCTCAGGCGGCTGTAGTCCGCAGAAAAGCTCGAGCCGAGTCACGTGAGCAGTCACGTGCTCCTGACAGGACCAGCCCCCTCCAGGAACCAAGTCCCGGCACAGCAAGAGCGTCCCACGCTCGCAGTGCTATGCTGCTTGGATGTAAACTGCCACAAGTTAGCAGTGTGTAAGTGCACGATTAAACAGGTCCGCTTCACAATGTTCACTGGATGCCAAAAGGAGTATTTTGAATGTTTGACATTTTTGAAGCAAAGTACAGGGATAGGTCATTAGCAGAAAGAATAGAGATGGAGGAGGGTTTAGGAGATGAGAACTGAGTGGAGAGATTTTTTGAGGCACCTATGTGGAGAGGATTGAGACAAAATGAGAGAGAGATAGAAGTCATGTTTGGCAGAGTCTGGAGCAGACGAGTAATTTTGAAGAGCCATCAGGTAGAGTTAGTTAGAGATCGAAGGAGGGTCTAGATATTTGCCAAGTTCAATGATTTTTCCTTATTTTTGTTTCCAGGGTGAGGATGGTAGATGTCATCCAAGGTCGTGGACGGGAGGGTTCAGGAGTGAATGTAGTAATATGCAAGTGAGAGGAGAAGGGAGGATTGGGAGCAGCGTTAAAGTTAGTGAACGTTTTATCATTGGAAGGAAAAATGAATTTTGTATTGGAGGAGAGATAGTGGTGTAGGTCAGAGAGGTTGATAAGGAAGTTGGAGGGGGAAAAAGAGGGTTGGTAAGGGAAGTGTTAGATGGAGAAAGTGAGGTGAAAGTAGGAGTGGAGATTGAGGCAAAGACGAGGGAATGTTCAGAGGGAGAAGGAGTGATGGTGATATTAGAGATGGAGAGTTGAGAGGCGAGGAGAATAAGGTCAAGGCATTATCAGTTGAATGTGTGGATAGAGAGTGGACAGAAGATAGTGAGTGGTAAAGAAGAATATAGCAGAGTTGATAAAGAGGGTAGATGAAAGGTGTACAATAAATTGACCAGCAGGACCAGGTGGCCAATAGAGAGATGTAATATGAATGTCATAAGGAGCAGGGATTGTAGAGATTGTGTATTCAAAAGAGGGAGAACTAACAGGAGATAGGGGAGTAAGAGATAGGAAGTTTGGAAAATGTGAACAGTCCCACATCACCACCCCAACCAGTTGGCCGGGGGAGAGTGGTTGAAGGTGTAGGGAGGGTCATGAAGGTCAGCAGGAGTTGCAGAGTCAGAAGGAGAGATCCAGATTTTTGTAAGGGTAATGAGGTCAAGAGAGGGAGAGTGGAAAATAAGGAAGTCTGGGGTAAAGGAGTTTTGTTACACACAGCTTGTGCATTCCAAAGAGCAATATAAAGAAAATGGGATGTGGAAGTACTGATGTTGCACCTGAGAAGTAGAGAGGTGCTGGGGGTAGATGCGAGATGAACGTTAGGGTTGGAGGTTTTGTGAATGTAGAGAGTAGGTGAGCGAGAAGTAGGAGCGGCTTTGAGGAAACGAGATGGTAGGGATAGGAAGAGAGTTGAAATGGTTTTGAGCAGTGGAGAATCAAGAGAAAAGTTCAAGAGAAAGGAAGAGATATTAAGAGCAGTGCATGGTGAGGGCGAGGTTGAGCAAAGACGTAATTGATATAAGTAAGTAGCAGGACAGAGCAAAGCAATAGCTCAAAGGTGAAGAAGAAAAGAGGCTGGAGGAAAGGCTTTAGGTTGGCCCTTAGCTTTTTTCCCTTTGCTGGGTTGCCCGGGACTGGGAGGTTGGGAGACGGAGCCCTGGCCCAGCCACTCTGTTCATTGCTTGATGGAGGTGCAGATGTCTGAGGGGACCAGGCTGGATGGAGGATGCCACACTCAGATTAGCAGCAGGAGCTGGTGGGGGAGCCAGGCTGCCTATGCAGGACGCCTCAGGCTGATGGAATGAGTGCCTCTGTTGCTGTTATGAACTCTGTGTGGCTCTCAACCCAGTTGAAGCCCCTTTTGGAGGTGGAAAGGCTTTTCAAAGATGGTGGTTTGGGGTCAAAGGTCACGTGAGCGTCTGTAGATCGATCCTGGATGCTTTTTGTAGGTCCCCTGACCTCTACAGGCAGAATCACACAATTTGGTTAAGCAGTGAAGGCAGGATTTTAACCCCCTCCGCAGTTTAGGCACCTGCCCACATAGCTTTCAAACTCTAGTTAGTACAGATATTGTTTTGGCTTTCAAGAACTATAACAATATGTTCTTGTAGAGTTTACTAGCAAAGTACACAAATCACCTGAATCAACCTTACGATAGGTAAAGCCAAGTATGAACTTGTTAAGCCGAAGCATACCATTGGAGCCATATTTTCTATATCCTGAATGGAAGACTACACCTCCCAGAATGCAAAACCTTTTGTTGCCATGTTATACTAGTATATCTCATGGATACAATTTCAGCGTTAAAGAGTAGTTATTTTCTGTAACTCTCATTCTTGCTATGGGCATTATTGACCCAATGTGCTGTTACTGCACAACTTCTCTACATTCTAGTGAGGCTCGTTAGCTGAAGCTTCTATGCTAAAAGCTGCCATAGCACCCCCCTTCACGCCCAAAAACCAGACACTTGAAGACTGCTGTGAAGAGGAGTTTTCTCCTGTCCCCTCTTGCCCTTATAAGCACTCTTCTGCCATTCACACGCTGGCATTCTGATTTATTAACGAAAACCTGACTTCAACTTGTTAAATGGCTTTATTGGTTTCACCTCTTACGTTTGTGCACTTTGGGCCTGATCACAACTTTGACGGTAACGCGAGCGGTATTACCACTGGCCGTATTAGCCCTAACGCCGAACTCCCCGGCGCTAACAGCACCGGATCACAAGTTTGGCGTTAATGTAATTCCCCATTGAGCCCATTCGGGAATGTCCCATTCCCCACTGAGCTCAATGGGGAAAATGTGCGCTCTTACCGCCGGCGGATTTCCCGCTGGCGGTAATAGCGTGAATTTTCGGCGGATTTCCCCCCAGCCAAGAGCTGGGGCGAAATCCGCTGAAGTCGTGATTTGGTGGACCCTTAAATCCGGCTGTAATAGCGCGACCGCCGGATTTAAGGGTTACCGCCAAAGTCGTGATGAGGCGCTTTGTCTAAAAATAAACTACCTGTGACTCAGGGCTTTCAGTTGGAAATGTCCCATCATGCTTTCAATGAGCCCAATAAACTATCAGGCTATTATGCATGTCTATGCAAAAAGGACGAGCATAATCGTCATTGGCACTTTAAAGTATCAGAAAAAGCTGCTGCCAACAATGACGTGTTACAGAGATAATTGCTAAGCCTTTGTTGACAGCTGTCCCCAGACACTGCTTGTTATCTGTGCCCTGTCTTGCTCACGACAGCTCTGCACAAGGCTCAAGTCAAGGGTACACGTGGGTGGACGGAGTCCGCCCACTTTTTCCAGAAGGCCCCTGGGCATGCTAGCTTCTGGTGACAGCACATTCAATTGGTATGTTAACGAGTCCCCCCCAGTGTTTTTTTAGGACTTGACCCCTGGCTCTGCTACCCAAAACATACACAAACATAGAACACACACACACAAGCACACACTTACCCGTTCTCCCTCTCCGGTGCTTCAAGGTCCTGGCATGGCTGTCAGCCCCTGCGCTGCACTCGTGCGGCAGGGGCAGGACAGTTCGATTTAGAAACAGTGCCCTGTGTGGTCACACAGCAGTCTTTCTTAATCGTTTTCTTCCCCTAAAAAGGTCATTTGACCTAATACCGGCTCTGCAGGTGAGCGAGGTCCAGTCAGAAAGGACCCAGAATATCAGGGCGTGGCTAAAGCCCCATTAACCCAATGACCTGTGGCGTGCCTATGACAGACGACCCCAGCTCCTTTAGCCTTAGTCGCCACCTTTCAAAACACCAGTGTCTCTTTTCTGTAGCACGCCACTAAGTAGCTGGCCACCATAAAAAGAAAATAAAGCGAATAGGGATGCAATTTACTAATTCACTTATTGTATGCCAAATATTATCCATTCAGTGACAATACACCCACAATACATTTCACAGCATTGTTTAGTGCTTTCTCATGGTGGAAACATATAGAGCACTGTTTCTTTAATGCTTCAGTTCTTGAATGTGCTCATATTTTGGTCATTTTTAACATCCTACATAAAGGCCTTAATCGTTTGAGCACTGGCCGAGGAATTACCAAATCACAAAGGTGTTTTTTTTAAATAACTTATCAATCAGTCTCTTAACCTGATCCTTCAGCTGGAGTTTCAAAACCACACATCATGAGCAGCTCACAGCATGCATCATATACCAATTGCAAAATACATCTTATTGAATTACAAAAGAAATTGGGAATGAAACACACATTTATTAAACAACTTATCCTTCATATCATTGATTCTTTATAAGCATTGATTTAGCATCCCCTCTGCCCTTATCATTCACAGAATAAATGCACATCCACACTGTTTAACGTTCTACTTCATAATACTTTTTCCTGTCTACATGTCATGTCCCGCCCCTTCCTCACGGGCCATTATACATAACGACGTGAGATGACTCTAAATTGGACACTACAATCTCCCCCCAAAGTAACAGTGATCTAGCGGATCTCCTTGATTCATTTTACAGGTCTCTTAACAGTTCTGTGAGGCTGCTCCTCCTGTGCGATGGCCCATCGGTCACCTTGCTCGCCAACATCTTTTGTCCTCTAATCACGCGATTCTTCCAAATCACACCTGTATCCAGACTCTTCCTGCTGATCTGTGGAGTAGTCTTCATGCGGGCTTCTCTCATTCTGGCCCCTGGTCCCCCATCTTCTGAAGAACGACGTATTCTGTGAGATTATTTTGTCCTGAACATCGACCCCTTCTTCTTCGCCACCGTTGAGAGGTTGGTTGTCGGGTTCGGCCAAAAAGACTGAATCCAAATGACCTACCCATCTAAAAGTTCGAAAATAGATACCATCAAATGTTCTACCTACCAAAAGTTAGACTTTTGGTAAGTATAACATACAAAGAACTGCGGGGGCTGCTGGGGTGTCCCTCGCAACACCTGCTCACTGTGAATAGGGGTTGCGGGGGACACCCCTGCATCTGTCCCACAGTCACAAAAAAAAGAAAACAAAAAGTGAGAGGCGGTTGGGGGGACACCCACGCAGCTGACCCAAAGGAAGAAAACATTTTTCTTAAAAGGAAAAGGACCCTGCGGGGATGGTTCCCAATCACCGAAGTGAAAGGAAACAGGCGTTGCAGGGACAGGGTGAGACGGAATGCAAGGTAAGTATGGGTGGGTGTGTGGCTGGTGTGTTGTTGGGGCTGTGGGTAGGGGTTGGCGCACATCAGTAATGTTCAGGGGAGAAAAGGCCGAAGATTATTTTGAAAAAAATGATCTTCGGTCTTTTCTCCCTCAAACGTTTCCGCTTCGGGCATTCAACCCCAAATCGGTTGTTGCACCAGAACGCAGTCTTCTCCTATGATATTTGACAGAAGTGCTCTGCACCGTTTGTCTGCATAGGCCTTCATTTTTCCCTTTTGCCTTTATCATTCTTTCTGATCTCCTGATCACTGTCATCCTCTGTTGACTTAAGGGGAGTATATGGCAGACAAGTGCACACATGGAGTTCAAACGTTAGCTCAGCCAAGCATTTTCCTGTGGGGCTGTGGACTGTTTGTTCCAGTGGCTGGCGCACGATGATGGATACTCAGACTGCCCTTTTGATGTTTGCCATGAAACGTTCCACCACTCCATTAGCTTGTGGCCATAGTGGTGTTATTCTTCTGTGCTGGTAGCCCATGTAAACCGCAAACTCTTTTTAGTCATTTCCAGTAAACTGCAGCTCATTATCAGATTTTACTATTTTTGGTATGCCATAGATGGAGAATATCCAGTCTAGTGCTGGTATGACCGAAGAGGCCACTGATTTGTATTTCCAGGTATCGTGTTCATCAAGCACTACTAATATACATGTGTCCGATGATAGCGGTCCAAAGAAATCAATCGCCACTTCCTCCCAGATTTGCGTGGTTCTGGGAACGTATGTGGTTGTAGACTCAAACAGACATGGCAGGATTTTAGGGTTGTTTCCAGTATCTGATCTATCCGTGGGATCCATACCATTTGGCATAGCAGTCTTTAAGTGGACACAATACCCCTGGGTCCTTCGTTCGCCAGTTCTATCACTTCTTGCTGCAGACATGTAGATATTATTATCCTGCTCCCTTTCAGTATCAATTTAGAGGAATTGATTGTTTAATTTATTTATTTATTTGGCATTTGTAAGGCGCTTATACATCATGTAAATTGTGTTTCAAAGCACCCACAGGGTAGCGGGGAGGGAACTTGGGAACGAAAGACAAATATAATTACAATGAAGAGAAAGAAAGAGGTAGCCTTACTAGGCCTTGAGAGTATTCAGAATGTGAAAATGCAGAGAGAGAGAAGGGACGAGGGAGGGGAGTCAGAGCTAGGAGTTCCACTGAGATAGTGCTAGGGAGTAAGTTGCAAGCAGCTGTTAAGTGCCTGGCAGAGATCACTTGGTGAAGGTGGTCAACTGGCAATAACAAGTCCAGGCCTGTGACAGCCCAGATCAGTGGGTGCTCCAAAGGCAAGTGCTGGGAGTGGGCGGAGGCTGAAGGTGCTTGAAGGGGGGGGGCAGGACCCAGAAGGATAAACGAGGGGCCTGGTCACCAATCTCAGCAACTGTGGGGTATAGCAAGGGAGCAAGAGGGCGAAGGAGGAGGCGAAAAGGAAAGTCTTCAGGAGTTTATGGAATTTCAGGAGATCCGGCTCAAGACAGAGAAGAAGGGGGAGGCTGCTCCAGAGGAGGGAACCAGCCGAGAAAAGAGATCGGCCACCAGCTTGCTGTTTAGAGAAGCTCTTGACATGCAGAGTTGGCATCTTTAATTTGTATCTGGATTCTTATCAGTGATACGTCCACTGCCTTGTTTCTCATTGCTTCACCTTCTGCTGCCCTCCATCTCCCTGATTGAATGCACGAGGCCGCCAGTGTCAGTGTAGTGTCGTCCATCGTGCAGCATGCAAAATCTTCTAGTGTCAACGACATTGGGCATGCATGGTGTACCACATAATTGACATATTTGTCTACACGATCCATTGATAGTGATGGACCTGGCAGTGGTTGGGGCAACAGAAAAGCCACCAGATTCACTTCTTTTCCTGGCTCATGGACGATGTTGAAAAGGTATTCTTGTAGACGAAGACCCCAATGTACAATGCAAGGTGGCAGATGGACTGCCATAAATTGTGACCAGTGTCTGGTAGTCTATAACAATGGTGAATGACTTACCAAACAGAAAGAGATACAAGTGCTTGCATGCCCAGACGACTGCAAGGCTCTCCTTCTCTGCCTGTGAGTACCTTTGTTCAGCCTAAGAGAGACTTTTGCTCACGTAGCAGACGATGCACCATTCAGAGCCATTCAATTATTAGGCCAGGTTAGCCCCCAGGTCCACCGGCTAGCATCCACAGTGACTTCAATGTCCAAATTCGGGTAAAAGTAGGACATGCATACCACAGATGCTATCTCACTCCGAATCTTGTCAAATGCATTCTGGAATTCCGGGTCCCACAGGAATCTGTGGTCTTTTTTCGTGAGCGATCATACTGGGGCTCTGGTGGATACAAAGTCAGGTAATTGCCTCGTGCAGGAGCTGGCCAGCCCCAAGAATGATCAGACCTGTGTACGTTTGTGGGTCTGGTGCCTCTGACAGTGCTTTTATTTTGTCTGGGTCCAGTTCAATACCTTTCTGGGAAAATATGTGATCGTAAAATGTTAGTGTTGATTTATTCAATGCACACTTGTACCTATTCAGTGTGAAGTTGGTGTCTTCAAGTGCCTTGCAGTCACTGAGGAGTGCGGAATCATGGGCGTCATTTGATGTCCCGTATACCAGTATATAGTCGCTATCATTTCGGCTATTCGGGATGTGTCAAATGATCTTTCAAATTTCCTCCTCAAAATCTCTGCTACCGATGATATCCCGAGGCTTAGCCGTTATTAGCGGAACAGTCCCAAGTGGGTGAATGTAGTGATGTACCTCGATTCTTTTCTGATCTCAACTTAATGGTAACCTTTGTTTAAGTTCAGTCTGGAACATACTGTGGCCCCATTGAGAAGGTGCATCATGTCTGATGTGATGTGCTTGAGGTGTTCCCTCATTATTACATGGTTGTGGACCCTCATATCTATGCATAACCGGATCTGGTTGTCAGAGCCTGTCTTGGGCAAACAGAGTCGGTCCTGTTGCTGGTTCAATTACGTCTGCCCATATAAGTGATTGTAGTTCCTTCTCAACGTGTTGTTGAATGTGGAAAGGTATCCCAAGGAACGGTTGTGCTACGGGTTTGATTTTTTGTGTTAATTTGCAGTTTGATTTTGTATCCTTTGAGCTTGCTGATGCCTTGGAATAGTCCCAGGAAGGTGGCCTCAATCTTTGCAACTGGTGTTATGTGTCGGCCGGCCATCAAATGATATAATATAGGTATTAACCCCATCTGTATGGCGGACTGGAAGCTCGGAATGCAAATGCATTGAATCTCTGCATCAATGACATGAATTTTGATATAGTATGATATGATATGATATGATAGGTTATTTATGACACGCTTAATACCCAGAGGTTTCTAAGCGCGGACCCGCGGATCAAACCTGTGTTGCTCCACGTCGTCTTGCTTCTAAGGCAAGCATGTTGCCCCTGAGCTATCCTCCCGAGAAAAATAGTACGACTTGTCTTTGTAGGAGCAGGTCATGGCAAACACACCCTTGCATGTCAGTGGATGCTTGGCACAGTGCATAGATGTCTACTTGAGCGCTCTTTAGTCTGGGTGTTTGCTTTAGCGACCTGAAATCTGTTTCAGACATTGCGTTCACTGTTGCACCTGAATCTATGAGGAAATCATATATTTGTCCATGTATTCGTAGTGGCAGTATCGGGCAGTGTGCTGTGGCAGTGGGGCTGCCTCTAGCGCATAGGTATGCTTTTTGATGTTTTCTGCTAGATGCGGATTCCGACTCACTCGTGGAAAGCATTGTTGTTCGTAGATGATGTATTCTTCTTCTCCCTTTCGGTCACGTCTCTGGTGAGTTTGGGCACCTTGAGTGTGTACTTCATCTCACCCAAGTGAATTGTCGCCATCCTGAAGATCTCTGCCCTTATTCTTGAGGTGGCAGGCAGGCAATTTTTTTCTGTATGGGAGAGTCTCTCACCCGCGTGATCCTCCACACATGGAGCTCTCCTGACCCATCGCTGGACACGTGCCCTTGTGTGGAAAATCATATCCAACGCGATAACACTGGAGCTTCTCATGCCGGTCTTCTTCCATTTGAGAGGGCTGTGGCGTACATTTATGTATGGTTTCTTCTAGTATCTCTGGGAGTATGTGAGGTTTCCATAGTAGCTTCTTTTTAAAAGACATTGGGCCTCATTACTACAAACTTGCATCCGGGTCCGGCACCCGCGAATGGGCAATTACCGGGCTATTCCGGCCCAGCCCATAGGGATCAATGGGAATGGGGAGGGTGGTAGCACTTTTCCCTTCTGATATTCCTTCCTGTAAGACCCTCTATTAATTCTCTTCTTGTTATTCTAGTTACATCCACAAGAAGTAGAATATACTTACGAGTAAAGGGGAAGACTACGCTCACTACCACGTTACCTAGTTCCTCCAGACCAGCGCACTCAAACCACCCAGGCTTTTCTCCCGTTCGAGGGTTTCCCTGCTGTGGTCTCCAAGTGCTTTATTTATAAGCGCAGGGAGAGTGTGGCAGGTGAACTCTCATCACTTCTTGCAGTTCCGAAGGCAAGGTAGGCTGCTCTTTGATTGTGCTGTCCATCTGCCAACATTGAGGGTGAAGAGTAGATTGAGGGGTAAGGGAGAAATTGGTTATTAACATGTTCACTCACATGGCTCACTTTACACCCCTGCATAAACTACCGTCCTCATCAGAGCTAGCTGGAATCTTCCTGGAACACATTTTCCGCCTAAATGGACTTCCTTCCAAGATCATATCAGATCGAGGACCTCAATACATCTCACAATTCTGGAAACATCTCTGTCGCATTCTGGGAATCCAATGCGCTCTCTCATCAGGTTATCATCCACAAACCAATGGACCTACGGAATGTGTAAACTAGACCCTGGAACAATACCTTCGCTGTTTCGCCACTAAGGTTCAGGACAACTGGTCGCTCGTAAATTTCTCGTGGCTGAGTTTGCGTACAACAATTCCGATTATTCGGCAATCAACACCAGCCCCTTTTATTGCAGTCAAGGATTCCATCCATCAGTGTTACCCTCTGTTCTTCCACATCCCACACCTGTTCCTACCATTGACTCCTGGATGGAAACACTCATCAATGTACACAAGGAAGCCAAGGAACACTTAGAGAAGGCCAGAATACGAACTAAACAAAATGCTGATTCTAAAAGAATACCAGGGCCTTCATATGCAGTTGGTGATCAGGTCTAGTTGTCCTCGAAGCTACTACGCCGACACTTACAGCCAAACAAAGTGGGCCCCTCGGTACTATGGTCAATTTCCCATCAAGGAAATCATAAATCCTGTCTCATACCGACTCAAGCTACCCGACTCCTGGAAGAAGATTCACCCAGTTTTTCACACTTCTTTATTAAAAGCCTACATTGGATCTTCCCGGAAATCTTGCAGACCCCCTCCGGTGGTGGTGGATGACCAAGTGGAATATGAAGTGTCCCGAATATGCGATTCCAGGTATAAACGGGGTCAGCTTCAATACCTGGTTGAATGGAAAGGATATCCTCCAAGTGAAAGAACCTGGGAACCAGCTTCTAACCTGAATACCCCTCGATTGCTCAGAAGATACCATCTCATACACCCGGGCAAACCCGGTGGAACAAGTCTTCGGAGGGGGCATGCTGTCATGATCCACAGAACACGCCCCTTTTGGACTTCATGGCCCTTGTCACAACGGGGCTTGTACTCATTGATACTCCCAACATGGCCGTCTAACGTGCAACATCTTCCTTGTCCTTACGTCAGACGCAGCGTATTTACAAATAGAACGTGCCCCCGCGGGCCCTCGTGTCTCAATGCTACTGCAAGCAGCGACTAGACGTGTGCTCTGTAGTTCGCTACACTGTTGTCCTTGTTCCTGGACCTCCTAATTCCATTCCCATTACCCTCTTCCTTCCTCCTTGTTTCCCGGACTCGTTTGCTGTGTGCTTACCTTCTTTGTTCCTGGATCCCGGAGTGTCTGAATCCTGGAGCATTGAACGCACGCTGGAGCCAGAAGAGGCTCGCGTGGGCTTATACAAGACGAGGTCCGTGCGTAAAAAGACACCGCCCAAGAAATCCTGCAAGGATCGCTCCCAGGACAGAAAGGGGGAATTCCGTGACAGTGGGAGTTTGACTGCACACTCCAAGAAGGGAGGCTTATACGGACTGTGCAAGACGGTAAACAACACCAAGGAACCGGCTACACTGAAGCAGGAGAGAGGATTCTTGGAGGGCCGCAAGACCAGCACAATCCGACTGTAAAGAGGAGATAACAGCAGAAAGGAGTGAGCTCCAGAGAGGAGAAGGTTACGAACAATTTCCAGGAGACAAACAAGGCTAGGCAGATTATCTGGAAGAAAGGAGGTTGGAAGGGGGTGAAATTAACTAGACCTGCAGTTGTTGATAAGCATGGCACGATCAGTGGAGCTCATAGCAACTGCTTGTGCGGTCAGTTCAGCATCGGAACACCACCAGTAAGTATAGTTGTGTGGGGTTACAGGCATTGCACAGGGAAGCATAGTGAAACAGCACCAGCAAGGCCACGCAAGTCCCTGTCCGCCCACCACTAGGATTTCCAAAGCAACCAGGCACAGGAGCGTGGAGGAAACGTGACTGCATGCCCCTTCCAAAATCCAGCCCTCCAGATTTTATGGGATGTTTTCGTTAGAAATGACATATTACCAAGGGTTCGTTCATGTTCATTGCACATTCTCAGGTCCTGTCTGAGGGTGCTTATCCTTTCCAATGAATAAAGTATTGGAGCGTGTCATGGCAATATTGAGAATCACATATCTATGCCACTTTGCCTTCAAGAATACCATCAAGACACACTGGTGGAGGGGGACAACGGTGCCTATGAGAAAAATAACTTGGGAGATAGTTTTTCAGGAGAAAATTGTGAAACATTGGGTGGGTTGCATGAAGGACGACCTTATGGGCCACAGGGTTGATCTGAAACATGATGGGAAAAGGGCTGAAGAATCACTGCGATAACTTGGGTGGTGCAAGTTGTGTGGGAAGGTGGAGAGAAAACAACTACACCTGATCCCATACCATGCAATTTTGTGCTGGTGTCCTTCTTTTGGTCTGCATATAGCTTAATGTGTTTCCGGGTTAACTGGAGGTTTTCCAGTGCAGCTTTGGTGCCTTCTTGAACCCTATGCTGCAAATCAACCAAGGATGGGATACCAGTGTCAGCGAAAGCAGTTGTTGTGTAAGCCTTGAGATGAAACTTACACAATGTGAAAAAGGGGCCATCACCAGTCTAGGAATGGAGAAAATAGTAAAATGAATGTTCCGCGGTTGACAGCAATGAACCCTAATGGGAAAGCCGCAGAGACATATTGCACCAGGACTTCCTTATTTCTCTCTGCAATGCCATTGTTCTGAGGATGGCATCCTGAGCACTCACCATTTTAATTTCTAACACCTTACACAAGCATAAAGAATACTATGGTCCCCTATTGGAGGTTATGGTCAAAGGTAGTTATTGCAACCTGAATATTTCAGTTAGAAATAATGTGCCATTTCTGCTGCTGAATGGAGTTTCTATAATTGGGTAAAGTGAGTGGTCTTGATGAAGGTATCAACAGGGTCGGACTGGGCCATAAAATTGTCTCGGCAGCAATGAAAACGTGGTCCACAGTTGCAAATGGCTATTCACTCCCAAGGGGGAGTTATTTGATAAAATGTGATGCAAATTTTGCATTTTAAAGAATATTTATTCAGCAACATTGGTCAAAACTATTAGCCACTGTAAGGAACTCATGGTGGCAGCAATAAAGACAGACACAAGCGATCACAGTTCAAGGGTGTTTATTAAACTTTATAATGGGTGAGAAAAATGCCTAATCTAAATCTAAGATGGGAGCAAGCTACAACCATCCAATAATAATAAGGCAGTCCTAGTGCCGTCTTGTCAAGTAAAAAGGGCCTATACTAAAAAACCTATTGCCATTCCTTACCGCTAAATTACAAAATAGTATGGGATAATATTCATCAGAAAAGAAAGAAGTGTTATCAAAATGATAAGTCAGGATGGTATGGCTGGCGTCTCCCTTCCCCACGTTTTAAGCACGGGTCAAAGAGGGACTACTGAGCACAGCACACTCCTGGGCCTCGTCAGCATGAGGTTACAATTTATTTCGAAAATATCAGGGCCTTCTGTGGCCAAGTCTCTTTCACACAAATGCTCTTGCCTCAGAGGACCTGATGTGTTCCAATCAACAAAGATAAAGGTTCCTTCAATAAATCTTCATGGGGCGATTACTCTTCGCCTTCGGATCCCCCTCTTCTGGGCTCCGATCCCTCGTACAACTTGGGCCTCGCTCCGTCGGGTTCACTATGGCGTTTCATTCACAATGTAATATTCAAGAGTCTCAAAAATGTCTCTTTAATAAACCATTCACTGTAGACAGCCCTCTGCCGGGTTCACTCTTGTCGACACAATGTTCAACCATTTATTACTGTTCACCACAATTCGTAGGCATCTCTCAGCCATGGTTCACATTTGCCAAATACTCAGTTCACTTTGCTTTCTCACAATGCGGATTCAGTTCCCCTTGCTCTCCTTCTTGTCAACGTGTCAGAGATCCTCGATTGTACAAGGGGTTTGACTCGACCCTTGTATGACCCCTGTGACACGTCACACCAGCCTCTACTAGGGACTCCTGGTACTTTGAGTCTCAACAAAGGCGACCAGCCAGAGTCCTTTGCATGAGCGCCCACGTGGCGCCTGACCACTCTGCAGCTGGTCCTTCACTACACTTTCTTTCAATCTTTCACACACAAGTTCTTTGTTCAAACGTTCATACAATGTTGCTGTTCACAACCTTGGGCTCAACACAGTCTGGTTTTCTATTAGCTCTCTCTCCGACTCAATGGCTGTGCTGAAACCATTGGCGTTTCTTGCCTCTGGAGTGAAGGACGGTACCACAGTAGCAAGTGCATCTCCCCGCCTTGGTTATCAGTGCGGGAGAGCTCTGGGCACCATGTACATCTGATACACCACACGCCAGCTGGACTCCCCCACCCCGGTCTTTTGATTTATCTTTCGAAGGCTTTGCGGGTCTGAGTTGAAAAGGGCAAGGGCAATTCCCTTCTCGTCGTCCTTTCAGATCTTGCCGCCTTTCTCTTCCATTTGAACTGCTGATCTGAAATAGCTGCTTCCTCATGCATTCAGCCTTGTTCGTAGCGTGCTTTCGTGCTCTGCCTTTTATCCCTGTGGGGAAGAGGAAGGGCCATCAGGTGTGTGTAGTTATTGTCAATTGCTTGACTTTGTCTGATCCTTCTGTTGGGACATGTCAGGTAAACCGCTCTGGTGTTAGACCGTTGTCTTTCATGGTGTTAGAAAGTGTTTGTGTCGGAAAAGGGGCGGGGGAATAGAGCTTCTACATATCCTACAGGGTAGGATGGGGAACAGGTGTTAATGGGAATGGGGTACTGCATCTCAACCTTAGGTGTCCCACTTCCACTCCCCAAAGACCTCTCATCCAGGTGATCCTCCCCCACAGGTCCACCCCCAGGAACTGGATCCAATAGCAATGGCTGTGTCCTGGCCACCTGGACGACAGATCTCCGGGGATTAGTGGGCGAAAAACCTTCAGGTTTCTCACACCCCACGTAGTGAAGTAACTCAAACTGGCCCACATTGGCCATAAAAATGGCTCACTTTGACCCAAAAAAACGGGCCCACGCCAGCATTTTGAGTTTTTGGTTCGGCCATGGGCCTATTTCCTATAGGTCAGTCCAAGCCAGGGCATCAATCGTGGCCATTATTATTATGTGACCTTCAGACGGGGCAGGCTCATAATAACAACTGTGGAGATGACTTGCAAGAATAAAGAAGGACATTCAGGTTGTAGTAATCGCCCTGAATGATATGACAGAGACGTCTTGGCTCGGGTACATATAGAGCAAGTGGTGACATAATCATAAACAACCAGTGCCAAGGTCGGCCGCCTGAAGTGTTGCTTGATGAGTTCCTTGGTGAAGGTGAGCCCTCAATGACTGCAATATCATGAACCATGCAAAGACTTGCTCCTTTAAGAGTTTCATAGTGACAAAGAGTTGGTCCCCCCTAAAGAGCAGCCCATGTTTCCTCTTTAGCTTGTTAGGACTGGATGTAGGCAAGACTCCTCACTCACTGAAGAAAGGTTTGTGGCATAAAATATTATTCTATCCTTTATAAGTAATTCTTAAGGCCTTGACTGTGGCCCGTTACTGGAAAATGTATGCGACAGACATTCGCTATGGTGTTTTACTTGCCTTTTAGGTACGTGAGAAATACATCAAACTGGGTGAACAATATGCCCATCCAGCTTGTCAAATGTTTCTGCACTCAAACTGCTGCAGTACCTGCAAGTTTCTGTGATCAGTACATATTCCAACTGGAAACTGTGCCCGGGAGGAAATGTGTCCAATCTAGGCAGGCATTCCACTGGGCTATGAGTTAGTTCTCTCTCTAGAAGTGAATAGTTGCTTGAACCAGTTTCAAGACTCCACCTAGGGAATCTACTTCCAATATAAAGGTTTTCGTCAAATCCAGTTGGTAGCGAAAGAAAGCTTCGGTGAACAGCATTATTTAGTGAAGCAAAAGCTTCATCGGTTTCAGGTGACCAGTAAAATTATTTTCCTTCTTCAGGAACTCTGATGGGTGCAGTCTTCTGTGAAAAGTTTGGCATGGATTTGCTAAACCCAAGAAGCACTGAATAGCTTTCACAGTGGCAGGTTGGGACCAGTCCAACACAGCCTTTACCATCTGTCATGCCTTTCTCTGACAATATAAATCCCCAAAAGGCGATTGTAGTTGGTCAAACTGACACTTCTTGGTTATTGCTAATAGTCGATGTAGTCTGAGTTCCCATAGTACCTCTCATACCTGGGCGTTATGAATTTCAACAAAAGGAGAATAAATGAGGATCTCATCCAAGTATAGAATGACTGAATGCCGGAGGAGATCGGTGAAGATCTGATCCAGGATGCACTAAAATACTGCAGGACGTGCGCGAGGCCGATCGGCATTACCTTGTTTTCAAAGTGACCGCATGGAAGGCAAAGCGTAATTTGCAGGCAGAGTTTATTTGTCCGCGAGATAGTGAGGAAAGTGAAAGAGAAAAAGTGAGGTTGACTCATTTTTACACTTTGCTTTTCCCCTCCGCCTCATGAACATTGCAAACATTGGTCGTCTCCTGCATGAAGTTACACTGATCTTAAAAGGAGGCTGAAAACCAGCACGTTTGTTAAGCCCCTCCCCCCCACACATATACACACATTTGCTTCAAATGATCCAAGTGAGGGAATTCATACTCTCACAACCGTTTTATGTTTGGTCAAAACTTTTTTTTCAGAAGAAATAGAGAATTGTGCTGAGGTCTTTCTATGCCAAGTTATTTATGGGGCACTGTGAAAGGAAACATACAACAGAATACATGTTTTTACTTGTGGGGCTTGGTGAAATTGGTTCCTTGTGTATTTGTCACCCATTTGCGGTTGAACCAAAAAAAAAAGACAGATCTTTTTTTTTACCGCCATGGAGCAACCTTAAACCTGCCACAAATATCGACAGAACCTATTTCCTCATCAGGGTTTTTCAGCCCCCGATAAGCCCGGATCTTGGTCTGAAGACCTCAAGCATAAGACCAATGTTGCAGTAGGACACCTGTGAAGGCTGCCCTGCAAGGTTGGGCGTATGTCCACCTTACCCCAGTCCATTTCAGGGGGTTCCCTCCACACTCTACCTCCTGCTGTTCGGCCCTGCCAACCAATTCCCCCCACCTCCGCCACTTATCTGTACCAGCCCCCGCTGCCTCCTCCTTCTGCTCTCCAGGCAGCTTCACTGAAACCCAAGGTACTGTGCGTCGCGCAACATGACGTTTTCTTTTGTGCATCAGGTTGTAGGTGAAGCAGTCTAGAAAACGCTATTGGATACATCGTATGGTGTGTCCTTCACTGACAGCCCTGCCTCCCTCACCACGTCTTTGTCTCTTGATCGAACAATCTCTCCACCTGCAGGAATCCATCTTCCATTGGTTAGATGCCCAATTCCTCTAACAATTTCCTTGTCACAATTACTTTTTTTTTTAAAATGATTAATCTTCTATACATTTTAAACTAAAAAATGTTATCTTAATTTAGTAGTGTGTTTAGGGAGGTTCAGGTCTAAAGATAACAGGGGGGAGCACAATTAAGTTATGTGACATTATCAAAAGGAGATGGAACTGGCTGATAATGTAGTCTGGGCGAGTTAATGGTATTAACCACAACTGTGGTGAGGGGGATAGGAGGAATAAAGGGTAGCAGGGTATTTGCGGGTTCCCATCTGATTTTTGGTAGCTATCAGGAAACCTTGAGATATTTGGACCTTGCTATGAATTGACACACAGGATATCTAGGGAGATGTCATTGCAGAAATGAAATTACATAGAAATCAGATAGAACTGGCTCGAGCATTTGAACGTTTTTATATTGGGTTGGAGCAGTATTGAAATATGGCTGAGTAATAATCAGATGAATCTGTAATTGTCTTCAAATACTGCTACAGTAAAATTAAATTTGTGGGATTTTAATTAGAGTTGATGAGTAACACTTCACACTCTGTATTCATGAAAATAAAAAGATATGAACTGAAATTTAAACCGAGCATGTGTTCAGTTGGAATTTTGATAAGTATTCATTGTTATCAGATTTTGAAAATAAAACAAATGAAATTAGGTCTTTTGCCACAGATTTAGATGGAGAGGCTATTCGCATAAATTCTTAATGCATCACAAATGTGAAACAAGACTATGGGCCTCATTATAAGTATGGCGGCAAGGCAACAGCTGTGCCGGTATCGCTACTGGCACTGTTGCTACCGTACCGCCATACTACGAGTTGTGCTTGCGGGTCTCGCTCTGCGCGCCAGGTCCGAACTCGCGGGCAGTGCGGCACCCACGAGCACAACCCGTGGATGCACCGGCACCGGTATGAACGGTGCCGGTGCATCCGAGCTCCCCATTCCCATTCAGCAGTATGTGGCCGGATGGGGATGGGGAGTCACCTATTGCCGGCACCCGCGAATGGGTAATTATCGGGTCTGCCGAACTCGGCATGACCCGGTAATTGCCCATTCACGGGTGCTGGAAAAGTCACGGGTTCGGCAGCAGCCATGCCTTTGTTACAGGCACGGCTATCGCCAAACCTGTAATGAGGCCGTATGTCTAGAAGACTTATTACATAATGTGAGCGAAGAGAGTCACTAAGGCTAATTTCGCATTACTGCAGAGAACCTTTCCCGAATGGAAATATTTTTAAGAAAAACACTTATTTACCCTGAGCTTTATTTTTCAATTCAATTTTCAAAAATATGTCATGTCGTTTTTTTTGTGAACCCATTTGTGTGATGGTTGTATTTCTGGAACATAGATATTATAAAGCTAAATGTTTGATTTACAGAAAATTATTTTGTATTGGACGGACCAAAATCATTTGGCATGACTAACAGTTGTATGTTTGTTTTTTAAGGACAGGATCTTTTATTAACGGTAAGATAAAACTTGTGGTAAATATACGTCAATGGCCGTGCAAGTTAGAGTATTTGAGAAGTACAATCTGCAAATTTGACATATAGATCTGCTTCTTCCACCTATGTATCCTCAGGCGTATCTTCCCATACCTCACTTTTCCTCACTGTTTCTCTGTCATCATCGTCATCATCCTCTCCTGCTTAGACTATGCAAACTGCCTTTATCTAGGCGCACCAGGTTTTCAGCTAAGGAAACTGCAAAGAATCCAAAACGCTGTGGCCCACCTGCTCATTAGCCTCCCTCCCAGAGAACACGTCAGCCGTACACTAAGAGTCCTCTGTTGGCTCCCTATTGGTCAACACACTACCTTTACAGCCATGTGCATTACTTACCGTGCCATCCACAACACCGGCCTGGAAATCTTCCAAGACTGACTCACTTGCTACCACCCCTCAAGATCACTCAGATCCGGCACATCATCTCTCCTAGTTGTCCCACACTACAACTGCACCAGACTGGGAGGATCCTCCTTCTGCGTCAAAGCGCCGATTATCTGGAACTCTGCCAGTGAACATCTGCAATATTGACAATCACTTGGTGTTCAGAAAGGCCCTCAAACCCTGGCTCTTCCCTTCCCCCCTTGAAACCTTCTCATACTCTATAATATTTATACACACATAGAAACATTAGCCCAAATCTAACTACACACATATCCACCCATACCCCACGGACGCCAGCAGCATTCACAGTGGCCTCCTGGAACCGTGGAATAAATTCCCCCTGAGACAATCATACATAACTCCACCGTCCCTCCGGGCCCCCTCCCATTTCTCAGGCTCTCAATCTCGGAAGACCACAATTGGCAAGACCAGCCAATCACAATGGACCTAGGAAAATGACACCGAAGATGAACTCCACCCAAATTTTATGTCTACCTTGCACCACATCTGTGAACATATGCCACAGGCACAGCCACCCATCTGTGCACCCTAGAATGCAGTTATTGCTGTGCAATTCCGGTCTAGCAGCTCACATAGCCGTCCACACTGAAACCCTTGACGTACCTCAACACCTCTAGCATTAGAATACAGCGACAACCTATAAGAAAATGTTGGTCTAGCTGGACACACATCAAGTCTCCGGTACTAGCACTCCATCCCAAACCACCAACAGCAACCGCCCACGTGCCTGACCTCCGGGCTGCCTACTGGAGCCTAGCCAGCCCCGGTAAGTCCTAACATGGCAAAATGCACACACGCATCTTATCAACTCTTAGAATCTCCGACACATGGACTTGGGTCCCCAAGGACGTCCAAACCACAAAGCGCATCGAGGACATACAAATGGGGAAAGGGCACTATATACATGCATACAATACAATACGACAAATGAATGCAAGCAGGTAGAAGAACACAATACAATACGACAAATGAATGCAAGCAGGTAGAAGAGCACAATACAATACGACAAATGAATGCAAGCAGGTAGGGTAGAAGAACACATCCTATCAAGTCAAAGTGCAGTATGCAGATTTCCATCATAGTTAACACAATTCCCTGAAATTGAAATTCAAGGCTAGCGAAAGGATCGGTTTAAATAAAGAAGGTGTGTAATCGATGAGCATCCTTTACAGGGACAGGGTAAGCACAAAGAGTTTCTGAAGGTTAGCGGCGCATAGCTGACTGCAAACAATGCAGAGCCGGGGCTGTAATTGATTTTACTTTAAAGAGTTAGATGATATTTTATACTGTTGCTTTCGAAGCAATCATTTCCAGAGATGAGTTGGTGCAAATCATGTATTGTTTGAATAGTTGTGTGTTGGGAACAAATCGCTTTTGCATGGCAATGAGGCAAATGGTATATGATGAGGGCGATAAATGGCCTGGGATGTTTTGAAACATCTGTTGAGGGTCCAGTTTTTGAGGTCAGCTAATGTCAAATACACAGGTGGTCATTTCATTAAGGCATTAAGCCATTAAAAATGATATGCCTTGTCGATTTCTACCCAGAGGAAGCAGTGAATAGGACTGTGAAACGGGTGGCGGGTCTATTTCTTGTCCGAGAGCTGGTGGAACCTGGGTACATTAGGGGATACATTGCAGGTTCGTTGTCACAAAACTGGTGATTGCTTGCTACCAGGATGGGTAAAATAACCACACTGGCAGATCAAGCGTACACCTTCTCTTCGTGTGCATCCAGGCACTGACTGCTGCAAGCGATGAGCGGCACTCTGCGGGTGAGGATGTGTGATCTCCTTGCTCAAGCAATGAGCCGCACTCTGCGGGTGAGGATGTGTGATCTCCTTGCTCAAGCAATGATCCGCACTCTGCGGGTGAGGATGTGTGATCTCCTTGCTCAAGCAATGATCCGCACTCTGCGGGTGAGGATGTGTGATCTCCTTGCTCAAGCAATGAGCCGCACTCTGCGGGTGAGGATGTGTGATCTCCTTGCTCAAGCAATGATCTGCACTCTGCGGGTGAGGATGTGTGATCTCCTTGCTCAAGCAATGAGCCGCACTCTGCGGGTGAGGATGTGTGATCTCCTTGCTCAAGCAATGATCCGCACTCTGCGGGTGAGGATGTGTGATCTCCTTGCTCACGAATAAAGATCTTGGTGGTATCCAATAAAGTGAGTAACCGGAATCCATATGACTTTATCAGGATGGCACAATGGTGCAAGTACATTTTTAATAGGATGCAGAAAAGTGACTACCCTGTGAGGACCACAAAGGGAAGCTAGCAGACTTTGGAAGTGAATAGATGGAGAGCCTGTCACGCGGGACTGATAGCAGTCACAGGTGGGTCATATGACCATGATGATAGAAAACCGGTCTATGGCAGAGGCTATTCAGTGTGCTTTGTTTGATTTCGTTGAGCTTCCAAGGAGAGAGAAGTCCGCTGCAGTGGTCCTACATGGGAAAGGACCACTGCATTTGTACTGGTGGGTGTAACTTCCTGAATGAGCTAGAAGATCAATTGGTGCAGTTTAGGTGGCTTTAGCAGGGCAGATGAGAGATTTGTGGAAGTGGGATTACTGTGTTATGTTTTTATTGGCTGCTGGGTTTTACACAGTGCACCAATGCATCTCTAAGGACCTGCTCGTGAGTTTGTAGGATGCATGTTATGGGGTGAACCATCTTGATTGGTCCATTTTTGGAAGATGGCAATGGATTAGGGAGAGGAAAGGATGGCGAGTGGCACAGTGATCTAGCTGTGGAATGGGATAAGACAGGCCCACAAATGTTAACAGCTGGATAGGCTGCAGGGTCTGGTGGATAGGGATAGGGTGAGACATTTGGTCGGAGGGTGTTTTCCAGTGGCAGGGGAGCACCTTGGCTGCTGTGCATCAGGGGTAGTTTGAGGAGCTGAGGATTGTATAGAAGCAGAGAGCTCAGTAAACGGAACAGATGTATAGGAGATATGGTGTGCAGAAGGTTGTGGTGATATTATTATTATTATTATAATATTTATTGAGCGCTGACCTAGCATCGAGAAGCAATGGCGAGCTTTATAGAGGTGTACAATATTACCGATGCAGAACAGAGTGCTTTTCAGTGGTACCAACAGAACAGATATACAGCGGGGGATAGGATACAGAGGGATACAGAGGAGGGGTACAGCTGTGGCGGGTAGGAAAGGTACGGACAGCGTCATATTGTGGCCATTGTTGTGGGTGGGAGCTTTTTTAATTGTCTTGAATCTTGGTGATAAGCGATCATCAGATCTCTTGATGAGAGATCATCAGATTGTCTAAGTAGCTGCACAGAGCTGGGGTAGAGGGGTCTTTGTGCAAATCACAGAAATCCTGGATCCGCAGCTCAGCCAGCGCATTGCAGGAACAGATTAAGTATGAGTGGATGGTTGACCAGTTTGAAGCTGTGTGGGAGGGAGGGAAGGCAGCCATGAAAGCTTTGAAGGACCTCCACTGTATTTAAAATGGGCAGAAGTGTTTTTCTTTTGTAGGCGATGGCTACTCAATGGGGGTCATAACGAACCTGGCGGCCGCGGAATGAACGGTGCGGGTAAGGGACCAGCACCATTCATTCCAGGCCGCCACATTACGAGGTCTGCCGCGGGTGCCGCTAAGGACGTCTGGTCAGACCAGATGTCCTTAGCGGCACCTGCGAGCAGACCAGTATGCTAACAACGGTCCCATCATTAACGGGCCTGTTAGCATCATCCCCATTGAGCCCTATAAGGGCTCAATGGGAATGGGGATGTACCGGTTCCCGGTCCCAAGAATGGGAATTACCGGGCGAGGACAAAGTCGGCATGGCCAGGTAATTCCCTATTTCCGGGACCCGGTACCTGGTTTGGGGGTAGCCATGCCGCTAAAAACGGCATGGCTACCTCCAAACTCGTAATGAGGCCCAATGTGTGGGACTTGTGGCAGATGTCGTAGTCGGTTGGATGGCCGTTACCAGGATCACTGTTGAAGGAATGGTCTGTGAACGAGGAATCAGTAATGGTCCTGAGGCGGAAGTGGAAGTCCTCCATTTTTCGGCTTTGCTCAGGTGCAGAGTGGGCATTTACCAGGAAGCCCACTTAGTAGACGGCGGGAGCGGCAGGGGAGTGCTGTTAGTTTAAAGGGGTGGGGAGCAGGTTGATGCTCCTTAGCATGTTGCTTCACCTGTGGCTCTCAGTATGGTGGGTGCTGCCAGGGAGCAGGCAAGTCTGCGGCTGGGACTATTGGAGGCATCCTGGCAAGGAAATCGTGTGTTGTGGGGTGAAGGCGCGAAGGCTGATGGGCCCACTGCGTGTGCGTGACCTGTGAGAATCTGCTCGAATATCTTCATGGAAATCCCGCCACACTTCACCTGATCCCGGTCATGTAATCCACCTGATCCCATGTGGGGATGTCTCTGACATCTCCTGTCAGTCTCCTCCTTTCTCTCCAACCTCATATTTCTCGCTCTCTCCCCTATTCAAATGTGTTCTCATTCTGGCTCCAAAGCTCTTTTATATCTTATTCTTTGTATGTTTCTTTTCTTTTATCCAATATATCTACTTCTCTCTCGTTTCTTTCACCTCACACTTTTTATTTTTCTGATGTTCTTGTGTATTTACTTGCAAGCTCATTCAGTTTCCTTTTTTGTCTTGTCCTCTCTCTGGCTCTCTCTTCCTCGTCTGTCCTAGCCTTTTTATTTCTTTTATGTTTCTCTCTCCCTCCAGTATTTTTTCTTTCCTTCTCTCTCTTGCCTCCCGTCTCCCTCTTGCACTTCCTCACTCTTTTCCTCTCCCTCACGTCCCCACTTCTCCCCCAGCTACAGCCCCTCTTTTTTTCCTCCAGTCACTTTCTTTTCTTCCACCCATTGCTTCCTTCATCCCAGAGTTTGCAACAGGATGGATGCTAGCGGGTGTTCTGATGTGTGGTGGCTGTGATGCAGCGGTTAGCGGCTGCCAGCGGTGTTGTGGGCTCTAGAGCCTGCGTGGCCTGTGACATCACCTGCACAGTTCAGTGTTGCTCTCCTGCTCCAGCTGCGCCCACAGCTGGTAACATTCCGCCATCATCTTGGTGTAGAAATCCTCAACGTAGGCCTTGCGGATTATGCGGGTCTGGCCATGGGAGCTTCCACGGGAGTGAGGCAGGAGGAACTGTGAAGTGGAAGCAAATTGAGGATTAGCAGCAAAACAACTACTCCTGATCCACTGCCCACCGTAACACATGCACACCTACTCATGCAATAATATTCCTCCTATCACAATCCCATCGTACCGTCCCGATTTGTCATTTCTGTGCATTGCTATTTTATTGTTTTATTTATATGGTGCGGTTGGGAAGCCCTCCATCATGGCGGCGGACCTCGTTTGAAGGCAGCCAGAGGCGAGCATGCTCTCAGGTCAGGTGGTAGTGCATTCCAGGTTCTCGGGGCTCTGTAAGGACAAGACCCTTTGGCAACGGCGGACAATCTAGCCCGCGGTGTATCCAACAGGCAGGAGTTATTGGATTGTAAGACTCTCCTCCTGACAGGTAGCCAATGAATGCAATTCTGCAGGTACTTGGGGCTTTCGCCGCGCAGGCGTTTGTTTATGTGTGATATAGTGAACTCTAAAGGAGATTCTGCTACTAATTGGGAGCCAGTGCAGGGCGATGCCAGCTGCAGAGACATGGGGCCTCATTACAAGTTTGCCGGTACCATAGTTCCCGGACCGGCAAACTACGAGTTCTTCTTGCGGGTGCCTTTCGCCCACCAGGTCGGACCAAACGGGCATACCGGCACCTGCGAGCAGACACTGCCGGTAGCACCGGCACCATTCTGAATGGTGCCGGTGCTACCTGCCTCCCAATTCCCATTGAGCCCAATGGGGAGTAAAGGGGAGTAAAGGTTTCCAGCCCCTGGCAATGGGGAATAACAGGGTCCACCAGAGTTGTCCCCATTTCCAGGGTCCGGAAAAATTTGCAAGTTTGGCAGCAGCCTGCCGGTTTTACCGGCAAGGCTACCGCCAAACTTGTAATGAGGCCCATGGTCTGTTCTACGAAGACCCTCAATGATGCTAGCCTAGTCCTGCTTCTCTCCGCCCCTACTATAGGCCCTGTTTTAATTTCTTCTTCCTCCACATACCATGGTCTGGTGACCCTGGACCGGGGAACAATACGCCATTTTCTCGAACAAGGTACTCGCACCGTAAAACCACTATTGGCTCAGTAGAAAAGCTTTATAACATAGCGTAACCAAACTGTCTGGGGAGAATCCCACTGTAAGGAGTGTCGAAAAAAGAAATTCCTGTTATTAGCTATGCACCAACCCTAAAACAGGCCACGGGGACATGCTTCGGGTTCCACTTTCTCACTGCACCATTGCCGTTGATTTATTTAATTTATTTATTTTACATTTATACAGCGCACAAACAGCCCTTGAGCATCGAGGCACTGTTACTTGTGAGGAACTTAGTTACATGAGTAATAGAAATACACGTTTGAAATATACATTAATACATTATAGGCAGTCAAAATATATTTCATGCAGGAGGTGGTAACAGTATTGCGTGGATGTAGTAGATGGCGATGATGAGGTGAAGAGTAGTGTTTTTTTTAAAAATGTGTTTATTTTAAACCAAGGCAGGACAACAACTAGAGTTATGCATCAACCCAACATTTCAATCAAGTTCTTCCCTCCCTCTCCTCCCCCATGTGACTGCCGATCCGGAGCGCAGTCTCAGGACCTTAGAGGTTCCCCTCCCATTTTCATCTCTTATCCTCCCCCTCAGGTAGAGCCCCACTGTTCAGGGTGCTCCTAGCTTGCTGAGGTTTATAGGTATTTGAGGTCATAGTCAAGAACTGGGCCCCAGATGTTCTGAAAGCGGTGAAGGAGCCCTGCCTTAGCCGTTGTTACCTTCTCTGCGATGAGAATGTCCCATGATTTGGTCCACCAGAGAGGCGTTTTTACTGCTTTGCGGAAGGCCATGTGTGAGTTTTCAGCTCGTAGGGGTGGTGGTAGGGCATTCCATTGCAGGGCTGCTAGGTAGGGGAAGCTGGCGCCTCCTGCTCTGACTCGCTTGATTTTAGGCACTGTGAGCATGTTCGAGTAGTGCGTTCTTGTTGGTCTTGTTTATGAGCGCTCATAATTCTACGCAAAGGCATATAGTAACCGTCCAATCCAAAAGCAGCGTCACTCCAAATGTGGCTTTAGTGGCCGAAGATCAACATTGATGAAAGGGGTTTAGCTATCATTCGTCTTGAGCCGGTTTAGCTGTGTGTTCTCTGGTATCAAGCCTTGTATACTGTGGCAGACTGGACATGGAATATGTTATCAGCAGGGCCCCTGGGTTTCACCTGATTCGTACAGAGGTGCCCTCATTGCATTGTCCTTTCACTGATGCAATATATCTTTGTACTGTCTCTGCAGGGGAGACATATTTCTCCTAGTGCAAAAGTTAATTTGTAACCTCTCTACCCCTTAAAATGGGGAAATTACATTTATAAAGCACATGGCTTTTTTAAATAAAATGGTATAGCCCAGGACTCCCGGGGCTACATCTGCTTGAGCTGGACCTCAGCATGTGTGCCATGTGAGGGGCAGTTCACCACTGCACCTAGGGCTCCCTCTGTCAATGCAGCGCCTGAAGCCAGAGGAGCAGCGTGCTTCTCACTGCCATGTTTAGCCTTTGGGGCTGTGTAGGGGTCAGATAATTTTTCCTAAGCCCTGGTGCTCCCTTAGTTCTGTTCCTAGGGAGCAGCCTCTGCCTACTTGGTTCAGGTGTGCAGATATGACAGGGGGAACTTGGCATTTGTATTTCTCTGAAGGACAAATTGATATCCAATGTGTTGCCTGTGTTTCCCCAAGTTCTTCAGGGTTCTATCTTCTTGGATCAGCAGGGTTTTTTTCTCCGAGTTTTTTGCCAAATAATTTCAGTTAAAAAAACAAATTGAATTTTAATTTTTTTTTATTTGGGGGTGGAGAGGGTTTCCGCCCCAGCTCCCAAAGCACCCCCTTCCCTATTTTCTACTGGCAGCTCCTCTGTGGAGCATTCTCTCAGGATGAGATTTGGTCAGTGGTGCAGCAGCCATATTATTGGACTTAACAAACACAGGGTTCACAAGGCCAAGCCTTAAAGGGCCAGTGCTTTGAGTGTGTTTCATGGGACTGATCCTACCAAATGGCATGGACAATGTCAGAGCCTCTCTCTACAACCTGTGTGCCCCACATCACCCAGCTGATGGTGAAGATCTGCCCCCCGAGATTCCCACAGGCAGGAGATTTTGTCACAAGTTGTAACACCCAAAGGAGATGTTTAGGCTACCATCAATTTGCATTCTGGTGCTTGTAGCCTTCCATTGTTTTGTTTGGGGAGGTGGGGGGATAAATGTACAAATATGGAACATGAATCCAAATGACCAGAGTGAGAGGACACCACTTGTTGAACATCACTTGAACACTCATGTTTGCATACTTTGAATGGCAAGAGTATGAATGTGCTGGTTGTATACGATTTCACCGAATTACAATTGTCCGAATGACAATTGATCTTTTTCACAATTGACCGAATTTTAAAGGTCAATTAGCGTATATGCATATATGCAGGGGAAACCCCCACAACCCCCCACCTAACGCAAAAAACACTGCAACCCCCACCTAAACCCATATATATATATATATATATATATATAAATTCACTAAAAAAAAACGTTTTTAAGGGGACGTTATGGCTAAGTTGCCCTACCAAAAACCTGTGCCCTCCTCTACAAAACCTATTCAAATGTGCCATTATGGTTCAAAGTAAAACCGCAAAACCCCTGAAATTCGCCAGTTATGGTAGGCTAAGCAACCATAACTGGCCGCACCATTGTGCACTGCTAACACTAACACCCAGGACATCAAAGATGACATCACAAATGTCATTGATGACATCACTGATGACATGACATATGTAGCCCCTCCGTTTTTGCTCACTGCCACATCTAGGCTAGGTGGTTTTCTTTACTGACAGTCGGAAAGGTAACTTCCAAAAGTTAGAACATTTGTAGATATTGCTATTTTCACATAATCTTACAAAAGTTTTCTTACATTTTAATCTCATCTCTTAATGTACATATGTAGGGGAAGAAGCAGGCCTGAAAGAAAGCTGTCATTGTTGTGCGTGAATACAATCATGTACATTATACACAGTTGCTAATGATACTGGCTCTTGTTTGCTTACTGTACTCTCCATATGTAAGGCCCATATTTGTATACATTGTGGTCTATTTATGTTTTGTGTGCATTACTAGAAATATGAAGTAAGTGATGCACTATTAGAAACTTAGTACATGTTTCTCACACCTGAAAAGTCTGATACAGAAGTATTCACTGTTTCCTTGTAGAACTTTGGAAAGTGCAAATATTGAACCTCTATGGTGTATGTTGCAGGCTGTACCTACATTTCTGTATGAGTAGGTTCCCGTATTACAAAGAATACTGCAATGGAATTTTATTTAGAACCTTATATTGCGTGATGGAGTATGTAGTTTATTACACATGTCCCGATAACCCCTGATACTTTTTTGCCAGCATGACATTCACGACCCCTTGTCCGAAAATTAAATGTACATGTGATGTCATCAGTGATGTCATCAATGACATTTGTGATGTCATCTTTGATGTCCTTGGTGTTAGTGTTAGCAGTGCACAATGGTGCGGCCAGTTATGGTTGCTTAGCCTACCATAACTGGCGAATTTCAGGGGTTTTTCTGTTTTACTTTGAACCATAATGGCACATTTGAATAGGTTTTGTAGTGGAGGGCACATGTTTTGGTAGGGCAACTTAACCATAACGTCCCTTTAACAAAAATGTTATTGTAACTGAATTTCACAGATTTACTGAAGGGCGTTAATGAAGTTTTTATGCTGAATATACACTATCAGCATGTGATCTTGCAGATATGTAGTATAGTTTGATTACTTTACAAACATATAACGTAGACCATACAGAACCTCCTCGCTATCGATATTGTGAAGGCACGGACTGAGCGCCTGTCTGCGGACGGACGCGGACATCACTACCAAAACAGTCAGGGGCCATCTGAAATTGTACTAATACGTCACACAAAAAATGTTGAACTTTGAGAAAGGACACAGAAAGACATTATAATTACTAGTAAATAAATAGAGAAACCTAAACGTCTGAAACAAAAACCATGCATTTAATGACCATGTAGAATGAAATGGATTGTACCATAAAAAAAAAAAAGGATGACTCCAATGTAAGTATCTCACAAAAACTCTGTAGGCAGGATCGACAGTAGACGCACGCACTTCAAGGAAGACAAATTACAGCAAAAAAGTATGTTAACTTTATTTTTCTTATATAAGTGTGTATTGAATGATTTCTTTCTGTCCTTTTCGTACAGAAATGTGCAGTACTTTGGAGTGGCTGGAGGAGAATTTTCTGCATGGGGAAATGTCCAAAGATAGCGACAGTAATGGTACACAGTGCTCTGCATAAGCAAAATAATGTTCAGTATTTTATGGCCATTTAACGTATATATATTTATTTGTAGCAGACCATGAGAAAAAAGAAGAGAAGCCATCAAAGGACACAGAGGAAGACAGGCTGAAAAGGATAGAACGTAAAATGGAGACACTGAATGACAATTTTAATAGTTTAAGGGCATTTGTGGAAGAATTTGTTAGAGGAAAAGTACGTTACCACTGTCCCACCTGTACCTGCCCTCCTTCTCCATTCCCCAGTGAACCGTACCCAAACCTTCAAGAACAAAATAGAAGTTTTGATGAAACATCCATCCCTTCGTCCCCACACAAATCATCTCCTCACAATCAGCCCGTGTTGAATCCTAATTCCCCTATATTCTTGTCAGTGTCTGCATCCCCCTGTGTTTCTGTTGATTAAAGTGCGTTTCATTTTTTAGAAAGTTTTTGTATAGTTGTTGTTGAATACGGGTTAGAGAAACATTTTTTTTTTAAAAAGACTTAAAATGTTCGCGAACAGCGCGCCTGTTCGAGTTAGCCGTAAGCAATACAATGTGGATGTTCTAACGGCAATACACATACCCGTACCAATGACAACCAAGATGGAACTGATCTTAGAAGGCACCATCTGTGCATGTTGTGTGTAAAGTAACAGAAGGGGGCGTGCTATGTTCCTAGAATATAGTAGGTAGGCAGGATGTATATAAATTAGGAAAATTGGAAGTGTTCTAAGGACACTATATCTGTCCGTATCGTTCGCAGCAAGATGGAACCGTCCATAGAACAGGCGCGGTGGCCGGCATGTTCGTTATCAAACAAAATGGAGGTGTCCTAAGGGGACTGGACCTGCCCTTACAGTCATCAGATCAGGTACGCACATGCGCAGTACACCCATAAGTACTGCAAACATCCCGCCTGTCCCTAACTGTCTATCTCACTTGTGACACACTTTTAATTAGTTGCAGGACCCGAACACTGTCCGTAGAACAGTGGCACGCATGCGCACGTGCGTTAGTCTGCATTTGCTCTTGTGCGGGCATGATTTTCCCTCACGGATGTGTACAGGACGTCATCATGTGACCACACCCACACTGAGTGTGTGGACTAATTTGCGCACTATGTATGCTTCTGCAACACTGCAAAATAACTGACACATGAATGGGAAAGTATTTTTCAGTATAACATCACCATTTGACATTTCCCATAGAATAGCTCCACCTGTGAATGTGTCGTTTACAATTTTTGGAGCGTTTTATAGCAAGCAATGTGGTCACGAGCCGCATCCTTCGACCCCTATAATTGGCCACACCTCCGAGGTCCTCTTCATTGTGCTTCTGGCTATAGCAGTTAGAGTTGTGCTGCCTTTAGTACAGTAGCGACCATTTGGCAAAAAATCCTTATGGCATCCATGGCTGCTACTGCTACAATACCCTCAGCACCACCCCAAACCCTCCACCGCCACCACCTCCCCAAGGGCCTGCAGAGGGATATAGGGGTGAGGATGTAGGGATCGAGGAAGAAGAGGAAGAAGAGAATGAGGTGGAAGAACTCTGCACTACAAACACTTAGGGAGTCGTGGGTGTGGCGGTTGTTTTCCTTTTATGGGAACGTACCAAAAGCACGTGCAAACCTGGTCAAGTGCAACCAGTGCCAGTTGGCGCTGAGTCGCGGCAGACCTGGTGCATACAGTATTGGTATGACAATCATGAAGCGACACCTAACGTCGTTCCACAGTGCGGACATTCACAAGGTGGTGCCATGTGAAGAATGTAGTAGATTGAGTTCCTCCACAGCATCCTCTGTGTCCGATCCTCTCACCACAAGAGACACTCCTGTGGGGGAGCGCATTCCTCCAGCTGCATCACAAGCCATTCGCGATGCTCTTGACCCTTAGCTTTCGAGGGTCACAATATTGTGTATGTACTGTGACGCAGTACTCTGCAGGGGGGAGAGTCTTCGAAGTGCTTTTGGGGCTACGGTCACTGAGCACGAGAAGAACTGCGCCCTACCTAAGTGAAGGCCACCCTATATCTTTCTCTCTCTACCTGGCCCTTCTTATCCCCGTGGTTGGTGTCCCTTCCTTACCGTCACGTGCCCTCCTCTCCTAGTGTATCGTGTCCATAAAAGCAGTGAAGTGAAAAGTTATACAATTTTTAAAAAAAGCTCTTTTCAGAGCCGCCTTTCTCAGTTTAACAATAGAGCTTTGAAGTGACTGTTGTAGGCCCCTCTCGCTTTTTTTGATAAGTCGGTGGAAAATCATGACACACACAAAAATGGAGGATGCAAGCAAAGCAAAACGAATGTACTTTTCGGTGGGAGTAAGTGGTGGCTCTGAAAAGAGCCTTTCGGTGGTGTTGAGTATGCTTCAAAAACTGTAAGGTGGAAAAAATGGATTGCCAAATAGGTGACTATGATTCCAAAAAAAGTTGCAATGCATGTTGTACATTGTGCAGAAAAAATTGATTACCAGCATATGTGAGATGGACTCCATCTCTGCGAAATATGAAAGAGCTGCGAAACAAAATGTTTTCATTGTGGAATGAGGACATGCCAACATCTCTTAGAAATGCACAAACAGCCTTATTCACATTGTGCCGCGCTTTCTCCATTTGTAGGCCAAATGCAGATGAATGCAGCCACTTTTGTCTTTGAGCAATACGGGAAAAAACTATTTGGCCATTTGGAAACATGTCCATGACTTGCGCAAGTCCTTGCTTCATTGCAAATTGCAAAGAAATGCCAGAAACATGGCCTAAACTATTGCCTCCGCAATGAATGGTAAGTATATCAGGATAACGCTCTGTCTGTAAAGTAATGTAGAGAGGTACCAAGTCCAACCAACTCATTCCGTGCACGCCATGCCAGTGAACTTCCACATGAGGAAATCCAAGATCTGCAGATAGACCGCAACTTTCCGCATGCACCTTCAGCCAATGTATCCACGAGTCTCCCAAAATCCAGATAATCTGTTTTCAAGCACACAGAGCCATGGCTGTCTGGTCCCTGTCAGGGAAAAGACGTTCTGACTAAATATCTCCGTACAGAAAACACCCACTGACCTTTAGCGGCCAATCCCTACCTCCCCTTGAAGGTGAGCTCTGAAAAGAGCCGTTGTTTTTTGAATTTTTTTTTTTGGGGCAGATGCCTTACAGACACCTGTTATTTTTCTTTTTTTGTGATTTTTTGTTCTTACTTTACTCCTACAACCATTACAGAACCTTCTCCAAAGCAAGCCTCACATTCCAAAAGAACATTGCATTTCCCAAAGAAGATAACGCAACACAATCTGCTTCGAAATAAGCCGCATTACTGGGAACAATGTTCTCGTGGCTGCACAAAAACATACCAGCACGTAACATAAAAGCACACATGCCGCGATTAATGTTACACCTCCCAATACGTTGATCGGGACAGAAAACAGAAAAATTAAAACGTGTAAAAGAAAAGTAATTCTATCAGAAATGCAACAGAATCTGATTGCAAATCCTTCAAAGCAAAGAAAAGAAGGAAAAGGTTCATCAATTACCACAAGCAAAGAAGAACCTATTAGGGAAAGTAAACCAGGTACTTCTTCAAAGAAGGAAGAGAAACTCAGAAAAAAGCACTCTGAAACGGAACTAGCTGGTACATTCAAATTTTCAAATGAAAGTGGTGTAAATTGCTATGCAAATGTAGCAATGAATATTCTATTTCAATTGCCACCAATGTTTAACAATATTTACTTACACAGTACAGACCAATTGTGTTTGCAAATGTTAGTTCTTCATAGAAACGCAACAAACAATCCTGACAACACGTACAGTGTTCATGGAATAAGACAAGAATTGGACTACTGTGCTGGAATGGTAAGATTCACTATAAACACACAGGAAGATCCCCAAGAATTTCTAATGTACTTACTACAAATACTGGAAAACAAAAGTTTACCTATAAATTAAATCTTCCAGATTTCATACATGTGGAAACATACATGCACTCTCTGTAGCAATGTCATACAGGAACAAATCCCAAATGAGCGATCTGTGTATGTATCCATACCTAATTGTGAATCCATTACATTTCAGCAACTAGTACAGAATGCAAACCATGCCAGATTATGTACTATGTGCAATTCAGACAATCGCTCCACATTAGTGGTACAAACTCATAGGAAGTACATAATACTTATACTGCTACATTATAATGCAGATGTTACCAAAAACAACTGCAAGCTCACCGGATTCACACACGGACAAGTGTCACCGGGTAGAAAACCTTTAAAACAGTAGGTATAATCTACCATACAGGACCTACAACCAATGCAGGTCACTACACTGCATACATTAAAAAGAAATGTGGATGGATGGAATGTTATGATAGCACCATTACTCTGAAGCAGAGATTGCCAGCTAATCTTACAAATGCGTATTTAATCTTCTTAAAGCCAAAATTTAATGACTAATGTCTACTTCAACATTACCATAAAATGAAGTGAAAGCCTACATACAGTTAGAATACGCCAACAGGTATCTAACTGCCCACGAGTGTAGAACAACAACACAGATAAATTAATACCACAGAAGCATAACAACAAATGCACAGTACAAGGAAACACTCAAAGAAAGCAAAGAAATAGTTTGTAGCATAGCAAATGAAGGTTTTTTTTAATCCGACAAGGATTTTTTTCTCCCAGACCCAAGGATTTCAAAAACAAACACAGAAACTGAGAACAATGCACAGTGCACAGGTTTGCAAACTAAGTAAGAGGGTAAAAAAAAAACTGTCTATTATGCAATGTAAGAAGTCTTCATAAAATGCAAACACTAACATGCTTTTTCCTTTTATCGCAGAATTAAAAAAGGCTAGGTGCGCCCAGTACTCCAGTCATGTAAAACATATGTGGATTCTGCACAAATTAATCAGTAAGTATAATTATAGTCATTTCATACATATGCAAATCAACACGGCTAATCTATAGCAGTAATATGGTACAGTGGCTATAAGCAGGACCTAGCTTTTTTGATGTATAACCCAGCACCTACACCCTACGGGCAAGCAACCCACACTATAGGTCCTAACCACAAATATCGCTATATATCAAAACCAAGGTGCTTGTAATTTCACTACTTTTAAGGTTAGTTTTGTGTGCGTGGTCTGCAGCCATGCAACCAAGACACTAGAACATGCACACAAACACAACACCACACCACGGCCATGTTCACTTATACCCTCACTCCTTATCACTGCAGGCTTGGGTGCATAGCTTGTGGCCATGTACCCAAGACTCAGGGTCCTGCCAGAAACAGTAAAGCATATCACAACCATTGTGGCTTCTAAGTTCACGCCCAATCCCACAGTGGAGAAAGGGGGGGGGAGTGTAGCCTCAAGTGAGGCACTCCAAAGCCGGGCATATATAACCCTGGTGCGGCACCCTGTCAGGTCTTGAGGATTCCACCCCTCAAGGTCCTGCGAAAAATGGAAAAACAAGGAAAGGTGCGCACTCCAATTCTCTGCATGGCCTTCCAGGCCACTAGTGTACTCCTCCGACCGGTTTCTGTGCCAATACACGTCATCAGGGAGGCTGGGTGGACTTGCAGCTCACCGCAGGTGCAGGTGATAAAAATCTGCTGCAAGGGCTACTGGTAGATGTAGTCATCTGGTCAGCAGAGAAAACGCTCACGCCCAATCCACAGAGCGTTTTCTCTGCTGACCAGATGACTACATCTACCAGTAGCCCTTGCAGCGGATTTTTATCACCTGCACCTGCGGTGAGCTGCAAGTCCACCCAGCCTCCCTGATGACGTGTATTGGCACAGAAACCGGTCGGAGGAGTACACCAGTGGCCTGGAAGGTCATGCAGAGAATTGGAGTGCGCACCTTTCCTTGTTTTTCCATTTTTCGCAGGACCTTGAGGGGTGGAATCCTCAAGACCTGCCAAGGTGCTGCACCAGGGTTATATATGCCCGGCTTTGGAGTGACTCACTTGAGGCTACACTCCCCCCCCTTCTCAACTGTGGGATTGGGCGTGAGCGTTTTCTCTGCTGACCAGATGACTACATCTACCAGTAGACCTTGCAGCAGATTTTTATCACCTGCACCTGCGGTGAGCTGCAAGTCCACCCAGCCTCCCTGATGACGTGTATTGGCACAGAAACCGGTCGGAGGAGTACACCAGTGGCCTGGAAGGTCATGCAGAGAATTGGAGTGCGCACCTTTCCTTGTTTTTCCATTTTTCGCAGGACCTTGAGGGGTGGAATCCTCAAGACCTGCCAAGGTGCTGCACCAGGGTTATATATGCCCGGCTTTGGAGTGCCTCACTTGAGGCTACACTCCCCCCCCTTTCTCAACTGTGGGATTGGGCGTGAGCGTTTTCTCTGCTGACCAGATGACTACATCTATCAGTAGCCCTTGCAGCAGATTTTTATCACCTGCACCTGCGGTGAGCTGCAAGTCCTCCCAGCCTCCCTGATGACGTGTATTGGCACAGAAACCGGTCGGAGGAGTACACCAGTGGCCTGGAAGGTCATGCAGTGAATTGGAGTGCGCACCTTTCCTTATTTTTCCATTTTTCGCAGGACTTGAGGGGTGGAATCCTCAAGACCTGCCAAGGTGCCGCACCAGGGTTATATATGCCCGGCTTTGGAGTGCCTCACTTGGGGCTACACTCCCCCCCTTTCTCCACTGTGGGATTGGGCGTGAGCGTTTTCTCTGCTGACCAGATGACTACATCTACCAGTAGCCCTTGCAGCGGATTTTTATCACCTGCACCTGCGGTGAGCTGCAAGTCCTCCCAGCCTCCCTGATGACGTGTATTGGCACAGAAACCGGTCGGAGGAGTACACCAGTGGCCTGGAAGGTCATGCAGAGAATTGGAGTGCGCACCTTTCCTTATTTTTCCATTTTTCGCAGGACTTGAGGGGTGGAATCCTCAAGACCTGCCAAGGTGCCGCACCAGGGTTATATATGCCCGGCTTTGGAGTGCCTCACTTGAGGCTACACTCCCCCCCTTTCTCCACTGTGGGATTGGGTGTGAGCGTTTTCTCTGCTGACCAGATGACTACATCTACCAGTAGCCCTTGCAGCAGATTTTTATCACCTGCACCTGCGGTGAGCTGCAAGTCCACCCAGCCTCCCTGATGTGTATTGGCACAGAAACCGGTCGGAGGAGTACACCAGTGGCCTGGAAGGTCATGCAGAGAATTGGAGTGCGCACCTTTCCTTATTTTTCCATATATATATATATATATATGTTATATATATATATATATATATATTGGATGAGACTGTTTTCAGTTTTCCTACAGTCAGAATGGGAGGCACTCCCCCGTTCGACAGAGAATCACCAGGAAGCTTGTTTACTGCAGATAAAATATCTTCTTTATTATGTAGAACATGACTATAAATAAAAACCACAAAATACGTGGTGCTCCATACTTAGTGGCACACAAATGACGCGTTTAGCGGTTACCTCACCGCTTGATCACAACAAGTGATACCCAAACACCATATTGTTAAAATGCCTCATGTGACAGGAAGTTTGACATACAATTGACATAAAAGATGGACTGAGCAGGTAACTGTGAACCTATCGGCCATTTTAGAACGGATGAAATAACATAGTTTTAATACGTAACACTTTCAATTTCTTTAACACACCCCCACTAGAATGTTAAAATGTAGATAAAATATCTACAAAATTGTATAAAAAGGCACATACATAGTTGAATATATTATCACAAGCTTTGTAAAGTGCCTTGTGCATGCATTTCGCTCAAAGTGTCTAGTGCAACTCGTGCAAAATACAGCAACATTAAAGTGCAAGGTGCCAGCAATAAAGTGCATAGTGCTCATTAATTTACAAAATGCTTAATGCATCTATGTTTTCTTTGTTGTCACATGTATGCTCTGTATATCTCTTGTAGGTGCGTTGAATCTCCATGGATTCACCCTGATCGTTATCATTGAAATTCCTATGTTAGTGGCCCAATCTCTTCTATTTATGACTAACCAGTCTCTTTTGGAATTATCAAAGGAAAATATCAGGAGGATATCTGGCAACTGTCCAAGCATAGTATATTTAATGGCTAAAGTCGCTATAACTCCCTGAGCAGTGGCACTGGACAGACCGTAATGCCTGTATATATATACAGCTATTTAACAGAGAAGGCTATCAACTTAGACATTACCGGTTTGATATAGATTAGAAAACAATTCTGAAAACATATATAGATCTCTGTCTGTCTGTATGGAAATAACACATTAGTAGCCCCAAAATTGTTGTGTTACTATCTCGCTATCAATAGAAGCTAATGTTCAAAACAGAATTGGTTCATATATGAAGGGCATACTATATCATACAAATCTATCTCTGACTTAGAAAATACAACTTTCCACTGTCAAAAGAAGTTGCTGTAACAATGCCATAGTTTCTTATTTTCAAAGAACCCCCGTCACATGTCTCACCGTTAAAACAACAAGATCACCTTAAGTGCATGAAAGAGAAAAAATGGAGACCCCAATAACTGTCCCCACACCAGGCTGCTGCCTCATCCTTATAGATACCGAATAAAAGAGAGAAACAGAGACAGAGAGAAATGAAAAGAAAAATGTGAATGAATAGAGAGGCAGAGACATAGGAAGAGAGGAAATGGGAACCAATCTCATTGTATATAGGCATGAACATTATCCATCTAAGTTAAAATTAGAAAATGAAAGATGGATTAATAGAAATTGTCCATAGCAAGTCATGTAAAGCAGGAAGTTAAAAAGTAAAAAAAAATAAAAAAAGGGGTGAACAAAAATAAAGGAACCCAGAGATGAAAAGACAAAAAATCAGAATACGCATTCACAAAGTCTGGAATTACTGTCCCAAGAAGGTATACAGTTCCTCGTCCACATTATGGCCTATTGGATGTTTAGTTTCAAAGTCTAAAATACAGCAGGTCTCTTTTTGGCGGAGTCTTTTTTCTTGGTCGCCTCCTCTCGGTTCTTTATCAATTTTGTAGATGCCAAAAAAATAAAAACTCTGCATGTTGCTGTCATGATGTTAATATCTGATCTACAATTCTGATGTTCACATCCAGAAAAGTTAGGAAAGTACGGCTATGTGTCTCTGTGAACCTGAGATTGTATTCATTATCATTGAGTAGTTTCACAAAGTCGATCCATGCCTTCTCAGATCCCTTCCAGATTATAAAAAGATCATCGATATATCTTAGCCAGAGTACAACATTTTCTGTTGACGTAAGATTCTGATCTGACCAGACATCGGAAGCTTCCCAGGCTCCCATTGTAAGATTGACATACGATTAGGCAAATATTGTACCCATTGCAGTGCCTTACAGTTGTCTGAAGAATTCATTATTGAAGATAAAAACATTATTTGTCAGACACATGTCAATCATCTCCAAAACCATTTGTGTGTGTTCCAGATAGTTCAGCGATCTTGTATTTAAAAACTTTTCGCATGCCTGCTTGCCATATTCATGTCCGATGGAAGTGTACAATGACACAACATCCATTGTTGCCATGATGTAATTCTGTTCCCATGGCATATTGTCAATATGTTTCAAAAAATCCGTAGTATCTTTAATGTACGAGGGAAGAGAGCTGACAAATGGAAATAGTATGTCATCGATATATTTTGACATATTTTCCAGGGCCAAGCCCATTGACGAAACTATAGGTCTCCCATGTGGTTTTTTCGTGTCTTTGTGCACTTTGGGGAGAAAATAGATTGTGGGTATAATCGAGTTTGATGTTTTCAAAAACGTACAATTGTCTTCGGTAAGGATGCCTTTACTCTCCCATCCGGACAGGAAATTATTTATTTTCTCTTCCAACTTTTTGATGGGATTGCTTCCAATTCTCTCATAGCATTTTCTGTCATCCAGTTGTTTATATGCCCCCTTGATGTAGTCATCTTTATTCATTAAAACAATGTTGCGCCCTTTATCTGAGGGCTTGATGACACATTTGGTAAGCAATTGTAGTTCTTTCAAGGCTGTCCTGTCTTTTATTGACAGATTGTCTTTGAATTTCGTTTTTTTCGCCCTCCGATATTGTTTTAGGTCCTCTATGACAAGAGTCTGAAATACTTCAATGTTATTGCCCAGATTAGCCATTGGGTTAAATTTAGATTTGAATTTGAGCTTGCTCTTTGTGGTCCAATCTGTTCTTATGTTAAGCTTGTCAAGATCTATTCTCCTTTCTCCAAGCTCTTCATCAGGCTCAGTATCTTTTTGTAGATCTACCAAGTCTGTCAATGCTTCTAGATCCTTAATCGTTAGATCTGTTTTGCCTCCTTCTTTAGGTGTTTTTTGGTGGCAATTTGGTTGGTGGCAAAGAATTTCTTTAGACGAAATTTGCGTACAAAATGGTCAAAATCAATCCGTGTTTGAACATAGTTGAAAGATGCAGCCGGGCAGAAGTTCAAACCAAGATTTAAAACCCTTTCCTGATGGTTAGAAGGGTATGGTCCGACAAGTTGATAATTTTCTGTCCTCCAGTTTTGACTTTATCGTCTATTTTCCAGGGCGTAACGATGTAGCCGGTATACTGTTCGTGGCATTGGTTGCCCCTCTGCCCCCTCCTCGTTTTTCCTGGCCGCCTCTGCTTTTCCCTCTGCTTTGATTTCCTCCTTTTGATTGTTTTTGTTTTTTGCCATCTTGGCGTAACAGTCTAATTTCTTCTAAAAAATTTAAATGTACGGTTGGCTCGTCATTCTCACTTGCCGTCGCATATGACTCTGATGCTAAGGAATCTGCGTTTCAATCTTTGTCATTATCCTCCATGGCTATAGGGATTTGGTTAGCAGATGTTTTTCTTAGTTGCTCAAATCTCCGGGCAAACATATAGATACTTCCTCTTTCATAGTCTTCTTTGTCACGCAAAATTTTGCGTCGTTTCCACTGTTTAATTTCATCCTCGTAACTTGTAAGGTTTTTCTCCATATTGATCTTCAGTTTCTTTCCTTCCTCGCTTTCCGGCGTGTTCGCCAGCCTCTTTTCCACCTCTTTAATCTTCTCCAATGTCTTCCTTCTGTCGGCTCCCACATATTTTATCAAGAGTTGCAAAAACGTGTTAGTGGCTTCGCTCCATTCTTTGAGCATTTGGGGGTCTTGTTCCTCAAATGACGGCATAGTCAATATTCTAAGACCTCGTGGGATTCTCCCTACTTCCATATAGTTTTTTAAGGAGTACTCCTCCCACCATTTGCTAACTTCTTTTTTTTGAAGTTTTTCCAGCTCTTTTAGAAGTCCAATTTCGCTATTGCTCTCTGTTGTTTTACCGGAGCTTGGGGCCGCTTTTTTCTGTTTGAGTGTTTCATTGAAGAGAGAAGCAGCCTGTGCGGTTCTCATTGCTTCATTATTGGCCTGGGAGCTTGCCATGGTCAGGCAGAGTATACGATTACTGGTTCCTGGTTTTGCCACACTGAATCAGTGTGTCTGCTCTCTGAGTAAATATTAGTGTTTGAATTAGTTGATATGAGCGGGGACGTTACAGCGCATTCAATGATGCGTTATGCACGTCTTGGGTGACATAGGATTGCACGCTATGTTATTCGAGCATTAATTAGGTGCTGGAAATTCAAGAAAAACGGCCGCGGCCAACACACTCACCAGGCTTTGTCTCGTCAGCTGTTGGCACCAGCTGTCTCCACTTTGCCGTGCCGCGTGTCGTCGCAGCGATGTCCTCTGGAAATCCAGCAGGAGTTTGCAAAGTGCTTTAAGCAATCCGAGCTGCTGCGGAACAAAAACGTTATCTTCTATGTGAGAAGGCCGCGCGCTCAGCTGTCCCAACTTCCACCGGTGCACTCCCTACGTTGTCACGTTGCAACGTTTGAAAATTGGATGAGACTGTTTTCCTAGAATCAGAATGGGAGGCCCTCCCCCGTTCGACAGAGAATCACCAGGAAGCTCGTTTACTGCAGATAAAAGATCTTCTTTATTATGTAGACCATGACTATAAATAAAAACCGCAAAATATGTGGTGCTCCATACTTAGTGGCACACAAATGGCACGTTTCCCGGTTACCTCACCACTTGATCACAACAAGTGATACACAAACACCATATTGTTAAAATACCTCATGTGACAGGAAGTTTGACATAAAATTGACATAAAAGATGGACTGAGCAGGTAACTGCGAACCTATCTGCCATTTTAGGACGGATGAAATAACATAGTTTTAATACGTAACACTTTGAATTTCTTTAACACACCCCCACTAGAATGTTAAAATGTAGATAAAATATATACAAAATTGTATAAAAAGGAACATACATAGTTTAACATATTATCACAAGCTTTGTAAAGTGCCTTGTGCATGCATTTCGCTCAAAGTGTCTAGTGCAATGTGCCAGCATTAAAGTGCATAGTGCTCATTAATTTATAAAATGCTTAATGAATCTATGTTTTCTTTGTTGTCACATGTATGCTCCGTATATCTCTTGTGGGTGCATTGAATCTCCATGGATTCACCCAGATATTTATCATTGAAATTCCTATGTTAGTGGCCCAATCTCTTCTATTTATGACTAACCAGTCTCTTTTGGAATTATCAAAGGAAAATATCAGGAAGATATCTGGCAACTGTCCAAGCATAGTATATATAATGGCTAAAGTCGCTATAACTCCCAGAGCAGTGGCACTGGACAGACCGTAATGCCTGTATATTCATATGTCTATTTAACAGAGAAGGCTATCAACTTAGACAATACCGGTTTGATATAGATTAGCAAACAATTCTGAAAACATATATATATATATATCTCTCTGTCTGTATGGAAATAACACATTAGTAGCCCCAAAATTGGTGTGTTACTATCTAGCTATCAATAGAAGCTAATGTTCAAAACAGAATTGGTTTATATATGAAGGGCATACTATATCATACAAATCTATCTCGGATTTAGAAAATACAACTTTCCACTGTCAAAAGAAGTTGCTGTAACAATACCATAGTTTCTTATTTTCAAAGAACCCCCGTCACATATCTCACCGTTAAAACAACAAGATCACCTTAAGTGCATGAAAGAGAAAAAATGGAGACCCCAATAACTGTCCCCACACCAGGCTGCTGCCTCATCCTTATCGATACCGCATAAAAGAGAGAAACAGAGAAAGAGAGAAATGAAAAGAAAAAATTGAATGAATAGAGAGGCAGAGACATAGGAAGAGAGAAATGGGAACCAAGATAGTTACCAATCTCATTGTATATAGGCATGAACATTATCCATCTAAGTTAAAATTAGAAAATGAAAGATGGATTAATAGAAATTGTCCATGGCAGGTCATGTAAAGCAGGAAGTTAAAAAGTAAACAAAATTGAAAAAAAGGGATGAACAAAAATAAAGGAACCCAGAGATGAAAAGACAAAAAAGCAGAATACGCATTCACAAAATCTGAAATTACTGTCCCAAGAAGGTATACAGTTCCTCGTCCACATTATGGCCTATTGGATGTTTAGTTTCAAAGTCTAAAATACAGCAGGTCTCTTTTTGGCAGAGTCTTTTTTCTTGGTCGCCTCCTCTCGGTTCTTTATCAATTTTGTAGATGCCAAAAAAATAAAAACTCTGCATGTTGCTGTCATGATGTTCGCTGAAATGTTTGGCCATTGGGTAGTTCGGGTCTTGGTTTCGAATTGCTGAATCCGTATTTTAAGCTTGCATTTAGTGCTGCCTATGTACCATTTCTGGCAGGCGCATACTAATGCATACACCACATATTCGGTTTCACATGTGATTGTGTCCAGGATTTTAATAGTGTTGCCTAAAATCGGATGTTCATAGGTTGCACAATTATTGGCATATTTGCAAATATTGCATTTTGTGCATTTGAAGTAACCCAATCTCGGTGTTGTTAGCCACATTCCTTTGTTTGATGTTGCTTCATTTAACATGAAACTTTGAACCAAGGTATCTTTCAAGGAACAGTTGCGTCTTAAGCTTACTTCTGGGTACAATTTCAGATTGTTTGCAAGTTCTGTGTCAGCCATTAGGATCTTCCAATGTCTTCTTAGTATCGGTTTTATCTCAGATCAGGGGTGCACAACTGATTTTGACAGAGGGCCGAAAGTACCTTACATGAGGACTATAGTGGGCCGAAAACTAAATGTGGGCGGGGCGGTAGGCGGGGCGGTAGGCGGGGCGTGGCAGGAGGCTTTTTAAACCCCCAATTTGTATTTAACACATGGAAAAAGAATATGTTTTTGAGGGGTAACGATTTTTATTTGCATTTCAAACTTACATTTTGTACTATACATTTTCCATTGTTGTAATTTATTTCTATTTAGTTATTGTATCTCGTCTGTTTAATTAACTTATATAAATTTCATTGACCCTAGATTGGACATTCCGTTATTTTGGACTGCTATAGTTTGCTGTTTGGGTTGCCCAAGAGGAGTATGGCCTTCGTTGAGTCAGGTTTCCTCAAAAAGCAAAGGATGTACATCTCCTAACTGTGCCTGTTTTAGCTTTATTATTGGGTTCACTCTTGGAGTGCAACACTATGCCCCATGGCTCCCACCCCCAACCAAACACTATGCCCCATGTCCCACTGACCCCCAACCAAACACTATGCCCCATGGCTCCCTCGAACCCCAACCAAACACTATGCCCCATGGCCCCACCCCTCAACCAAACACTATGCCCCATGGCCCCCTCACCCCCAACCAAACACTATGCCCCATGGCTCCCTCAGCCCCCAACCAAACACTATGCCCCATGGCCCCCACCCCTCAACCAAACACTATGCCCCATGGCACCCTCACCCCCAACCAAACACTATGCCCCATGGCACCCTCACCCCCCAACCAAACATTATGCCCCATGGCACCCCACCCCTCAACCAAACACTATGCCCCATGGCACCCTCACCCCCAACCAAACACTATGCCCCATGGCACCCTCAACCAAACACTATGCCCCATGGCCCCCTGACCCCCAACCAAACACTATGCCCCATGGCCCCCACCCCTCAACCAAACACTATGCCCCATGGCACCCCCACCCCTCAACCAAACACTATGCCCCATGGCACCCTCAACCCCAACCAAACACTATGCCCCATGGCACCCTCACCCCCAACCAAACACTATGCCCCATGGCACCCTCAAACAAACACTATGCCCCATGGCCCCCGCACCCTCAACCAAACACTATGCCCCATGGCCCCCTCACCCCCAACCAAACACTATGCCCCATGGCTCCCTCAACCCCAACCAAACACTCTGCCCCGTGGCTCCCTCAACCCCCAACCAAACACTATGCCCCATGGCTCCCTCAACCCCCAACCAAACACTATGCCCCATGGCCCCCACCCCTCAACCAAACACTATGCCCCATGGCACCCCCACCCCTCAACCAAACACTATGCCCCATGGCCCCCACCCCTCAACCAAACACTATGCCCCATGGCACCCTCAACACACACTATGCCCCATGGCCCCCACCCCCAACCAAACACTATGCCCCATGGCCCCCTCACCCCTCAACCAAACACTATGCCCCATGGCCCCCTCATCCCTCAACCAAACACTATGCCCCATGGCACCCCCAACCCTCAACCAAACACTATGCCCCATGGCACCCCTCAACCAAACACTATGCCCCATGGCCACCACCCCTCAACCAAACACTATGCCCATGGCACCCTCAACCCCAACCAAACACTATGCCCCATGGCACCCTCAACACCCAAACAAACACTATGCCCCATGGCCCCCACCCCCAACCAAACACTGTGCCCCATGGCCCCCTCAACCAAACACTATGCCCCATGGCCCCCACCCCTCAACCAAACACTATGCCCCATGGCACCCCCACCCCTCAACCAAACACTATGCCCCATGGCCCCCACCCCTCAACCAAACACTATGCCCCATGGCACCCTCACCCTCAACCCCAACCAAACACTATGCCCCATGGCACCCTCAACACCCAACCAAACACTATGCCCCATGGCCCCCACCCCCAACCAAACACTATGCCCCATGGCCCCCTCAACCAAACACTATGCCCCATGGCCCCCACCCCCAACCAAACACTATGCCCCATGGCCCCCTCAACCAAACACTATGCCCCATGGCACCCACCCCTCAACCAAACACTATGCCCCATGGCCCCCTCAACACCCAACCAAACACTATGCCCCATGGCCCCCACCCCCAACCAAACACTATGCCCCATGGCCCACTCACCCCTCAACCAAACACTATGCCCCATGGCACCACCCCAACCAAACACTATGACAGTTGGAAAAAACACCTTTTTGGAGGTGCACCCCCACCCCCCAACTCAGCACACACAAACATGCACCCATACAGACCCGAACCCCCCGCCCGCCAAATCAGCACACTCTCAAACAAGCACCCTTACAGACCCGAACCCCCCACCCCCCAACTCAGCACACACACAAACATGCACCCATACACACCCGAACCCCCCACCCCCCAACTCCAAACCCCCGAAATCCACACAGACAAACATGCACCCATACAGACCCGAACTCCCCACCCTCCAAATCAGCACACACTCTCAAGCATGCACTCATACAGACCCGAACCCCCCACCCCCCCAACTCAGCACAAACACAAACATGCACCCATAACACCCCGAACCCCCCACCTCCCCAACTCTGAAACCCCCACCCCCCAAATCAGCACCCATACAGACCCGATCCCCACCCCCCAAATCAGCACACTCTCAAGCAAGCACCCAAACAGACCCGAACCCCCCACCCCCCAACTCAGCACACATAAACATGCACCCATACAGACCCGAACCCCCAACTCAGCACACACAAACATGCACCCATACAGACCCGAACCCCCCACCCTCCAAATCAGCACACTCAAACATGCACCCATACAGACCCGAACCCCCCAACTCAGCACACAAACATGCACCCAAACAGACCCGAACCCCCCCAGCCCCCCAACTCAGCACACACACAAACATGCACCCATATACACCCGTACCCTCCACTCCCCCAACTCCGAACCCCCCACCCCCAAATCAGCACACACAAACATGCACCCATACAGACCCGAACCCCCACCCCCCAAATCAGCACACACTCTCAAGCATGCACCCATACAGACCCAAACACCCCACCCCCCAACTCAGCACACTCTCAAGCATGCACCCATACAGACCCGAACCCCCCACTCCCCAACTCAGCACACTCTCAAGCAAGCACCCACTCAGACTCAAACCCCCATCCCCCAACTCAGCACACACACAAACATGCACCCATACAGACCCGAACCCCCACCCCCCAACTCAGCACACACACAAGAAACAATACAATTCAAACATTCATACACATCCGACACCCCCGCATCTCACCATACACACAAAAAACATTCAAATCCAAACATTCATACACATTCGACACCCCCCCACCCCGCATCTCAACATACACACAAAAAACATTCAAATCCAAACATTCATACACATCAGACACCCCCCACAACCCCGCATCTCAACATACACACAAAAAACATTAAAATCCAAACATTCATACACATCCGACACCCCACCACCCCAACCCCCCCTGCATCTCAACATACACACACAAACATACAGCAAAGCAGACCCAACACACAAACACAAACAGACCACTTACCGGAGACGTGCTGGAGCCTGGAAGGCAGGTAAGCTGGAAGTCGCTGGAATCGTACTACGGCTGGCGTGGTCCAAGGCTGAAATGCCTTCCGGCATCAAGCCTTATGGACCACGCCAGCCGTAGTGCTGGCATTCCATTGGTGCAGCACACATGCACTACGTGGCTCGTAGGAGCGACGTGGTGCGTGTGTGCTGAGCCAATGACGGCCAGTGTTTTGTCCGGCCCGGAAGACAACAAAGACTTTCCTAACGGAGGGCGGCCGATGCTGCTTGCGGGCCGCCCTCCATTAGGAAAGTCTTTGTGCCTCGCGGGCCAGACAAAAGAGCATGGCGGGCCGCAACTGGCCCGCGGGCCGTATGTTGTGCACCCATGTCTTAGATGTTTCATTGTCAAAGGTTAGAATCAGTCTTGTTGTATCTTTTTCTATTTCATTCTGTGTTCTGGCTAGGGTTCGGGATCCTGAGAGAAGGCTCGATCTTTCCCGTTTCCTTGCTTTAATGTACGCTTTCTGAATAATCTTTAGATAGCATTGTTCAGAAAACCCCTTTGCTGCGATTTTACTGTCTTGGTCGTATGCCTTCAAAGTTGAGCTGTTGCGCCGAATTCTTATAAATTCCCCATAGCGTATGCTCCAGATTAAGGTTTTTGAATGGCCACTGGTCGCATGCAAAGGTGTATTGGTTCCAGTTGGTTTCCTGCGTAGTTCAGTTGTTAGTATCTGATCTGCAATTCTGATGTTCACATCCAGAAAAGTTAGGAAAGTACGGCTATGTGTCTCTGTGAACCTGAGATTGTATTCATTATCATTGAGTAGTTTCACAAAGTCGATCCATGCCTTCTCAGATCCCTTCCAGATTATAAAAAGATCATCGATATATCTTAGCCAGAGTACAACATTTTCTGTTGACGTAAGATTCTGATCTGACCAGACATCGGAAGCTTCCCAGGCTCCCATTGTAAGATTGGCATACGATTAGGCAAATATTGTACCCATTGCAGTGCCTTACAGTTGTCTGAAGAATTCATTATTGAAGATAAAAACATTATTTGTCAGACACATGTCAATCATCTCCGAAACCATTTGTGTGTGTTCCAGATAGTTCAGCGATCTTGTATTTAAAAACTTTTCGCATGCCTGCTTGCCATATTCATGTCCGATGGAAGTGTACAATGACACAACATCCATTGTTGCCATGATGTAATTCTGTTCCCATGGCATATTGTCAATATGTTTCAAAAAATCCGTAGTATCTTTAATGTACGAGGAAAGAGAGCTGACAAATGGAAACAGTATCTCATTGATATATTTGGACATATTTTCCAGGGCCGAGCCCATTGACGAAACTATTGGTCTCCCAGGTGGTTTTTTCGTGTCTTTGTGCACTTTGGGGAGAAAATAGATTGTGGGTATAATCGAGTTTGATGTTTTCAAAAACTTACAATTGTCTTCGGTAAGGATGCCTTTACTCTCCCATCCAGACAGGAAATTATTTATTTTCTCTTCCAACTTTTTGATGGGATTGCTTCCAATTCTCTCATAGCATTTTCTGTCATCCAGTTGTTTATATGCCCCCTTGATGTAGTCATCCTTATTCATTAAAACAATGTTGCGCCCTTTATCTGGGGGCTTGATGACACAGTTGGTAAGCAATTGTAGTTCTTTCAAGGCTGTCCTGTCTTTTATCAACAGATTGTCTTTGAATTTCGTTTTTTTCGCCCTTCGATATTGTTTTAGGTCCTTTATGACAAGAGTCTGAAATACTTCAATGTCATTGCCCAGATTAGCCATTGGGTTAAATTTAGATTTCAATTTGAGCTTGCTCTTTGTGGTCCAATCTGTTCTTATGTTAAGCTCGTCAAGATCTATTCTCTTTTCTCCAAGCTCTTCATCAGGCTCAGTATCTTTTTGTAGATCTACCAAGTCTGTCAGTGCTTCTAGATCCTTAATCGTTAGATCTGTTTTGCCTCCTTCTTTAGGTGTTTTTTTGGTGGCAATTTGGTTGGTGGCAAAGAATTTCTTTAGACGAAATTTTCGTACAAAATGGTCAAAATCAATCCGTGTTTGAACGTAGTTGAAAGATGCAGCCGGGCAGAAGTTCAAACCAAGATTTAAAACCCTTTCCTGATGGTTAGTAAGGGTATGGTCCGACAAGTTGATAATTTTCTGTCCTCCAGTTTTGACTTTATCGTCTATTTTCCAGAGCGTAGCGATGTGGCCGGTATACTGTTCGTGGAATTGGTTGCCCCTCTGCCCCCTCCTCGTTTTGTCTGGCCGCCTCTGCTCTTCCCTCGGCTTTGATTTCCTCCTTTTGATTGTTTTTGTTTTTTGCCATCTTGGCGTAACAGTCTCATTTCTTCTAAAAAATGTAAATGTACGGTTGGCTCGTCATTCTCACTTGCCGTCGCATCTGACTCTGATGCTAAGGAATCTGCGTTTCCATCTTTGTCATCATCCTCCATGGCTATAGGGATTCGGTTAGCAGATGTTTGTCTTAGTTGCTCAAATCTCCGGGCAAACGTATAGATATTTCCTCTTTCATAGTCTTCTTTGTCACGCAAAATTTTGCGTTGTTTCCACTGTTTAATTTCATCCTCGTAACTTGTAAGGTTTTTTTCCATATTGATCTTCAGTTTCTTTCCTTCCTCGCTTTCCGGCATCTCCGACAGCCTCTTCTCCACCTCTTTAATCTTCTCCAATGCTTTCCTTCTGTCGGCTCCCGCATATTTTACCAAGAGTTGCAAAATCGTGTTTGAGCAGGTGTTAGTGGCTTCGCTCCATTCTTTGAGCATTTCGGGGTGTTGTTCCTCAAATGACGGGATAGTCAATATTCTGAGACCTTGTGGTATTCTCCCTACTTCCATATAGTTTTTTAAGGAGTACTCCTCCCACCATTTGCTAACTTCTTTTTTTTGAAGTTTTCCCAGCTCTTTTAGAAGTCCAATTTCGCTATTGCTCTCTGTTGTTTTCCCGGAGCTTGGGGCTGCTTTTTTCTGTTTGAGTGTTTCATTGAAGAGAGAAGCAGCCTTTGCAGTTCTCATTGCTTCATTATTGGCCTGGGAGCTTGCCATGGTCCGGCAGAGTATATGATTACTGGTTCCTGGTTTTGCCACACCGAATCAGTGTGTCTGCTCTCTGAGTAAATATTAGTGTTTGAATTAGTTGATATGAGCGGGGACGTTACAGCGCATTCAATGATGCGTTATGCACGTCGTGGGTGACATAGGTTGCATACTATGTTATTCGAGCATTAATTAGGTGCTGGAAATTCAAGAAAAACGGCCGACACAATCACCAGGCTTCGTCTCGTCAGCTGTTGGCACCAGCTGTCTCCACTTTGCCGTGCCATGTGTCGTCGCAGCGCTGTCCTCTGGAAATCCAGCACCAGTTTGCAAAGTGCTCGTAACAATCCGAGCTGCTGTGGAACAAAAACTTTATCTTCTACGTGAGAAGGCTGCACGCTCAACTGTCCCAACTTCCACCGGTGCACTCCCTACGTTGTCACGTTGCAACGTTCGAAAATTGGATGAGTCTGTTTTCCTACAGTCAGAATGGGAGGCACTCCCTCGTTCGACAGAGATCACTTGGAAGCTCGTTTACTGCAGATAAAATATCTTCTTTATTATGTAGACCATGACTATAAATAAAAACCACAAAATACGTGGTGCTCCATACTTAGTGGCACACAAATGACACGTTTCGCGGTTACCTCACCGCTTGATCACAACAAGTGATACACAAACAACATATTGTTAAAATACCTCATGTGACAGGAAGTTTGACATAAAATTGACATAAAAGATGGACTGAGCAGGTAACTGTGAACCTATCGGCCATTTTAGAACGGATGAAATAACATAGTTTTATTACGTAACACTTTCAATTTCTTTAACACACCCCCACTAGAATGTTAAAATGTAGATAGAATATATACAAAATTGTATAAAAAGGAACATACATAGTTTAACATATTATCACAAGCTTTGTAAAGTGCCTTGTGCATGCATTTCGCTCAAAGTGTGTAGTGCAACTTGTGCAAAATACAGCAACATTAAAGTGCAATGTGCCAGCATTAAAGTACATAGTGCTCATTAATTTATGAAATGCTTAATGCATCTATGTTTTCTTTGTTGTCACATGTATGCTCCGTATATCTCTTGTGGGTGTGTTGAATCTCCATGGATTCACCCTGATCGTTATCATTGAAATTCCTATGTTAGTGGCCCAATCTCTTCTATTTATGACTAACCAGTCTCTTTTGGAATTATCAAAGGAAAATATCAGGAAGATATCTGGCAACTGTCCAAGCATAGTATATATAATGGCTAAAGTCGCTATAACTCCCTTAGCACTGGCACTGGACAGACCGTAATGCCTGTATATTCATATGTCTATTTAACAGCGAAGGCTATCAACTTAGACATTACCGGTTTGATATAGATTAGCAAACAATTCTGAAAACATATATATATCTCTGTCTGTCTGTATGGAAATAACACATTAGTAGCCCCAAGATTGGTGTGCTACTATCTCGCTATCAATAGAAGCTAATGTTCAAAACAGAATTGGTTTATATATGAAGGGCATATTATATCATACAAATCTATCTCTGATTTAGAAAATACAACTTTCTACTGTCAAAAGAAGTTGCTTTAACAATGCCATAGTTTCTTATGTTCATTAAGGTTTTTGAATGGCCACTGGTCGCATACAAAGGTGTATTGGTTCCAGTTGGTTTCCTGTATAGTTCAGTTGTTGGTATCTGATCTACAATTCTGATGTTCACATCCAGAAAAGTTAGGAAAGTACGGCTATGTGTCTCTGTGAACCTGAGATTGCATTCATTATCATTGAGTAGTTTCATAAAGTCGATCCATGCCTTCTCAGATCCCTTCCAGATTATAAAAAGATCATCGGTATATCTTAGCCAGAGTACAACATTTTCTGTTGACGTAAGATTCTGATCTGACCAGACATCGGAAGCTTCCCAGGCTCCCATTGTAAGATTGGCGTACGATGGGCCAAAGATTGTACCCATTGCAGTGCCTTGCAGGTGTCTGAAGAATTAATTATTGAAGATAAAAACATTATTTGTCAGACACATGTCAATCATCTCCAAAACCATTTGGGTGTGTTCCAGATAGTTCAGCGATCTTGTATTTAAAATTCGCATGCCTGCTTGCCATATTCATGTCCGATGGAAGTGTACAATGACAAAAAATCCATTGTTGCCATGATGTAATTCTGTTCCCATGGCATATTGTCAATATGTTTCAAAAAATCCGTAGTATCTTTAATGTACGAGGGTAGAGAGCTGACAAATGGAAATAGTATCTCATCGATATATTTGGACATATTTTCCTGGGCCGAGCCCATTGACGAAACTATTGGTCTCCCAGGTGGTTTTTTCGTGTCTTTGTGCACTTTGGGGAGAAAATAGATTGTGGGTCTAATCGAGTTTGATGTTTTCAAAAAACTTACAATTGTCTTCGGTAAGGATGCCTTTACTCTCCCATCCGGACAGGAAATTATTTATTTTCTCTTCCAACTTTTTGATGGGATTGCTTCCAATTCTCTCATAGCATTTTCTGTCATCCAGTTGTTTATATGCCCCCTTGATGTAGTCATCCTTATTCATTAAAACAATGTTGCGTCCTTTATCTGAGGGCTTGATGACACAGTTGGTAAGCAATTGTAGTTCTTTCAAGGGTGTCCTGTCTTTTATTGACAGATTGTCTTTGAATTTCGTTTTTTTCGCCCTTCGATATTGTTTTAGGTCCTCTATGACAAGAGTCTGAAATACTTCAATGTTATTGCCCAGATTAGCCATTGGGTTAAATTTAGATTTCAATTTGAGCTTGCTCTTTGTGGTCCAATCTGTTCTTATGTGAAGCTCGTCAAGATCTATTCTCCTTTCTCCAATCTCTTCATCAGGCTCAGTATCTTTTTGTAGATCTACCAAGTCTGTCAGTGCTTCTAGATCCTTAATCGTTAGATCTGTTTTGCCTCCTTCTTTAGGTGTGTTTTTGGTGGCAATTTGGTTGGTGGCAAAGAATTTCTTTAGACGAAGTTTGCGTACAAAATGGTCAAAATAAATCCGTGTTTGAACGTAGTTGAAAGATGCAGCCGGGCAGAAGTTCAAACCAAGATTTAAAACCCTTTCCTGATGGTTAGTAAGGGTATGGTCCGACAAGTTGATAATTTTCTGTCCTCCAGTTTTTACTTTATTGTCTATATATATATATATATATAATAAACGATCAATTGTGCAAAAGGTCCATTCGAGCCACTGTAATTCGGTCAATTGTATCATTCGAACAATCGTGTGCGAACAATTCGGGTAATACTAGTGATATTAGTAGAAAAAGGTGGGTAATGTTTTGCTACTTTCATTAGCTTTGATAGGCTTCTGTATATTCTTCGCAGTTACTTTGCATGCAGATTGCTGTAGTGTGACAGAAGGGAAACAAAGTTATACCCATAATTATTTGAGTACATCACAATTGGACAGGTAGACTCAATAGACACACCTCTGAGATCTGAGGTTATCTGTGTGCAACTTGCATGCTCACGTTCGAATTGCAGAAGAGCCGACTCTCATGGGGTGAACAAAATAAGTACTATTGGGTCATAGCAACCGCTGTTATTTACAGCACCGTGAAAGGACGCCACTATGTAGAAAGCGCTTCATTTTGTGAAGAGAACTCAGGGAAGACATTGTAGAAGGAGGATATGGAGAAAAAGTTTGAGCGATGTGCAAGAGGAATGGGAAAGAAGTGACTGAGAGTGAGCGATAGACACATGGCTATGAAATGGTTAATGGGCCCAGGGCCCCTCCCTATTTCAAGACCCACCCCTGGAAAGACGCGCAACAGCCTTGCCTGCTGCTCATCCGGGGTGCAGGAAGCTTGTGCGGCCTGCTGCTCAGAGGGTCATCTGTCTTAACCTTGGCTGCGCTTGTCTCGGATCACCACCAGTGTTGGAAGTGAGCGGGAACAGTCAGGAGCGGTGTTCCAGTAATTGCCTTTTTTACTGTAAACAGATCCACTACTTTTTGCAACTATTTTCACCATTCCAGAACTGATCTTTATGAAGTTAAAGCACACTTCTCAACTTTACCACCGGATTTCAGTGACAGCTAAAGTAAAATTTATTTCACCTCAATTGGCTGTCAACCAGCATGGCTGCAACCCTTGAAAAATGTGTTGCACGTTGCTCCCTTCCTTCCTACTCTGTCCCCTGCCGGAGTCACAGTTCCACTACTTTTTTGGTACAGTTCTATCTCTGATCACCACCAGGATTTTGACCGTGCAGGGCCTCTCTGGCGACTCTGTGGTAAGGGTGTAAACACTGCCACTGAAGATTGCCCTAGAACACGGGATCTGGAGTTACAACATTATTGGTAGGCCCCAAGCAGATCAAATATAACACAATAAATATAGGCATGCATTGGGCAGAGCAGAGAATACTTTATTTTACCTTCTGTTTTATTTTAAAGACATGACAGCATTGTTTCCTAAATTACTTACAATTATTAGGTTTATACTTTGCCAAGTTAAGCATTCATATAGAATCGAAGAGCTTGGAATACAGAGTTTACTTTTTGCCCAAGATCACAAGGCTGAACTGCAGTACAATCATTACTTTCCTCCCATTGGCTATGGACAATGCAGATTTAGAGCCATTCTGGGTGGGGGGCTTTGCAGCAAAAAGGATTTTGGCCCTTATTCACATAGCATTTTCCAATAGGGTTTTGCCATTATAAAACGCTTTTGTGAATTAGGCCCCAAGTATTTAGAGGAGTGACACCCCACTGCACTAAGCAGAGGCACATGCTTTAAACCATGTTGTTTGATGAACAATATTTTTGCAGAATTGTCTTTTATCTTTCATTCACTTTGTAGAATGAATAACGGTTTGCTGAACATGTTTCTATAAGGATTTCCTGCATCACTTGTCAGGTTGGTTTAGCACGTGAATGTCTTGAGAGCCAAGTTATTTGCATAGAATTGTACCGTACTGTTTAACTAGAACTGGAAAGAGATGCAGTCAAGTGCTTAAACTGCAAGCTAGGCCCAATCCCAGCTTCATGAGTTAAAGTGTGTGATCCTTGGAAAATCAATTAATTTAACTGTGCTTTCTCAGCCAAAATTGGGAATCCCTAGTAGTGATTGAGTTCAGAGTATATGCTAATAAAAATAAATCTTACCCGCAGTTTAACAGACTAGCGCGTTTCTCCGTATAGAATAATATTTGGGGCCATTCATATACATACATACATATACATCCACAACATCACTTGGCCCTTGACATTAGTGATATATTGCAATGTTTAGTGGCACCTTTGATTTAAACGTATAATGTATTTACCTAGAAGTAAAAACATTTTTACATATTTTTAGTATCTGCCCTTATTGGTAAGAGGCGCCCAGTTGTGCATGTTCCCCTTCCAAGCACCCCTAACCAAGATTGTACATGGGAGACAGGGGAGACTAGGATACTGTGTTTTGATGTAACCCTCAGACCTGTTTTCCACGAATATTGGACAGGGGACCCAGGAGCCAGAAGGAAGGTTGCCCTGTGCCGAAAGGGTGCATGGAGGTATCAAGGGCCAAAATCATGGAACTTTTAGCGCGGTGCAAAGTGACCCTGTAATGGTGCAACAGTGGTGCAAAATCACTTTGCACTGCAAAAATACACTTTGCACCGCTCTGTCAATCAGGGCGTTTGCTGGCAGTGCAAAGCCACATTGGACCGTGCTAAAAATTCCATGAAGCGGACCCTAAGTGTACTATACCTGCCTACGGTTGTGGGGTGCACCGTACACAAAGAATCTTCCCCAGGAAGTTACACAATGCGTTTCATTCTATAGGTTGGAAGTTGGAACTCACTTTCAACAATCATGAAGGGACGAAAGGCTGATCCACCTCTGGTCTTTGCTAAGACCGCTTGGTTCTGGGTGCAGCGTAGTAGGAGATAATGGAGTGGTGTTAATGTGCGTTTGATTGTTAAGCATAGGTTGCCAATTAAACAATATTTAAACCTGAAGCGCACAGTCGTCCTGTAAGGCATTTGTACCCACTTGTTTGCTGTTACTGGGCAACCTGTGCGAAACTTTGAGCCGGCTCCTTGTCAACGGCTTCTGCAGCTTGCACCAGGAGCTCAAGCACTCAGCACTCAAGCACTCAGCACATGCCCTCAATGCTCCAGATAAGATTTCTAAGTGGGAGTATTTTACTCCCCATTTTTTAAAGTTGGGAGTAAAATTATTTTTTAGTGAGTAAAAATGTAAGTCCAATTCCCAATGACAGTATTTTATAAGCAGGTAAAATATGTTTTAAATGAGAGACTGACATGTTTTTGTAATAATTATTTCTTTGCACCTTTTTATTCATACAAATTTAAAGATCCATGTTAACAATTTATAATCCTGCAGTAATAATTGCATTTTCAGCCTGTGGTACTACGTACACTGCTGGTCCAAACATATCCATGGCTCTGTGGGAGCGAGAGCAGGGGCACAAGGTCATATACATGTCTGTTTCCCATTTATTGTTGGGAGTATTTTTACTTTCTATTTTTCTTTGGGAGTATTTGCCTATTTTTAGGGAGTAAAAGAGGCCGACACACCCCTTATCTGTAGGGCTGCATGCACTATTCTGAGGTGCAGATTCCATAGGGTTTCTGGTAATGAACCTGATTGGCTACAAGATATCTGGTGATGGGATTCTTGTTTGTTTGTTTGTGTCTTTATTTGTGTGACAGGGGATGCAGTGCTGCCTTGCAGAGACCAGGATCACTGGTGTTGAGCCTGCTTGACCGGAGGGGCTTTGGCGCAGAGGTTATTGTGCCATCCAGTGTCTGGAATCAGGCCTATGGGGCTACATATGGGGCTACATATGGGGCTACATATGGGGCTACATCTCCTTTGGTGTTCACATCAGTGTCATGCTGTTGGATATCCTTCTCAGGTGCGAAAGTGAAGTTTGATGGCTGGAAGGTTTTGAATTAATCATAGACACTGGCATTGCTCTGTGCAGGTCTCCGGACTCCCATTTTTCAGTCTGGCACGCCATTATAGAAAGAGACAGTAATATTGCGTATTTGCACATGTAACTGTGGCTAGATGACATTGTGTCGAATAAAAGTCTTTTGAACGAACGAGAAAGATACAGCCCATTTGCCAACCGGCATGAACCCACCCCAAAAGAGACAATCCAGTGCAAACTGATGGGTCACACCAAAAACAACCTGAGACTTGTTTCAGCGTCACTGAGCATTGCCACCCCAAGTGGTACTGGTATGACCAGACATGTACCCTGTGCTGCTGTGCCTAGACACCTATGAGGCCGAAACATGGCTGGGGTTGTTTCTGGTCTGGTGCAGAAGGAATGTGACCTGGCAGTTTGGGCTGCACTGCCCCTTTTAGGGTGGGACCAAGCCTGATTTCTATGTGGTCTTTCCGCTTCTGTAATGGCAAGGCAGTCTGAAAAACGATGGTCTGGGAGATTGCAGAGAAATTCCAATGTTCTTATATTCCTTCAAAACATTGCAGCCACCATTCTTCTGTGTTTTAATACTAACCCTGAGTGGGACGGGTATGCCAAGACATGGGTCCCGTGCCTGATGGGCCTAGAGATCTAAGTTACACCTCACTGATGACACCCAATGAGGCCGAAACATATCTGGGATTGATTAGGGTTCCATGCAAAAGGCATGTGACCCAGCAGTTCGGGCTGAACTCCCCCTTCTGGGGTGGGACCATGCCTCATTCAAGCCCATGCATATAGAGGGCACGTATTGCGAACGGAGGATAGCACAGGGGCAAGGTGCTTGGTCTGGGAAGCAAGACCATGCAGAGCAACAGTGGTTCGAATCCTGGATCCGCGCTTAGAAACCGAATTCAGGTATGGTATTTGGCACGTTGTTAAAAAACAATTAAATAAATAAATAGAAGTGTCAATTCAGGAAACCATGCAACCACCACACAGAATATAGCCTGTTATATAACACCATATAACCGATGAGAACACCTGGATTATCTTATCAAGAAGTAACATAGATTACGAGCATTCTCTTTATTAGCGAAGAATAGAGCCTTGATAAAGACCGAGTAAGGCGAAAATATGTGTCGGCCAGGTTTCAGTGGCTTTACAAAGTAATAAACCTCAGCTTGTTGCATATCAACAGAATTTACAATGTGTCTACCGTATTTTGTATCATACTATGTGATGGGAGCGTTCGCCTGTGAGCATAGGGCCTAGTCACATTATTTGTGATCACGCAGCCGTCCCTGGTACTATATAGAATACCTAATCACGCAATCTATTGATCCAGTCCAGCATCGGGGGTGTCCTTATGCCCACATATTTACACTCAATGACAATGGTTGCTCATTCAGAGCCTTCCAGCCAGCAGTCTTCAGTGTTGCGGATTTCACTCCCATTTCATGACCCTGTTTGGTTATATGGGGTCTAGTGTTCAGGGCAGTTTGCATTGGATGCTCTGCTATTCGCATTGCTAGGTAGCATGGGCCTTGGGCCTCCAGCCTACCCGGTTGCGCACGGGGGGCTGCTTCTCAGCCTGTTGTATTACGCATTCTATTACTTTTCATCTCTGAGTTCTTTGGTGTACAGCAATTGGGACAAGCCATTTTTGCTGATGAGCTGTTTGCAAGGAGGTAGGCCAACCCCAAACCGTAGTTTCATTGGGAGCCCTTTATCTTCTTGCAATGGGGATAGATTTCCTGTTATTTTCAAAATGGTACGCCGTGTATAACCTCGGCTGACCGCTCCCTAGGCACCTTCACCGGATTGCCTAATTGTGGGACTCCACCTTGCTGGTTGGGGCAGAGACTGAAAACAGGGACGGGTCCTGCCTGTAAGAAATTCTTTTCAATTGCAACTCATTAAGTGCAGGTTTAGTCAAAAGTATATGGCATGCAGGTAGTATACTATTTAGCTACCATGCCATGTGTTGCTGTGTACAATACAACTAGACGCTCAGTATAGTTAAGGTGGGTCTGTTTTTTTTATTGCTGACACTATTTTTAATTTTTTTGTGTATAACCATAGACATAAAGGACTATGAACATTGTAAACAAAGACAAGAGGAGGTACACAAATCACAGTGCAAGGTGTACCATGGATCAAGAGGTACAGATAGTTACAATGTTATTTCAACATTGTGAATTCTTTAAACAAAAACGAAAATTCCCAAAAGGCATTAATTCATGCAGATTGGACATACATTGTAGAACATTGTAAATGCATACAAAGCAGGGTCACAGTTGTCGGATTGGAATAGGTGCGTGCAAATTTACACCTCACATTGAGAAACATATGCTGTTAGGTAATGTCTTTGACCGACACTGGGTCTTTGTATAGTTCTTTGTTTTTATCTACATATGTAGCCTCCTAGAACAGGTATCATCAATGTAGTTTGTCTAGGAGTTTGGACCTTGGGGAGGTCTACTAGAGCCAGGCTGGAGGATGACCTTGTTATGGGGCAGAGAGCCTGCTCTATCCCAGAGCCTTCTGCCTGCAGCCTGTGGAGTCTTGAGTAAAGAAATATGTGGCATTTCACTTGTTGGGCACAGTCTCTTCTGTGGAGAGTCTGATGCGTCGCTTATGTCAATCTTCTTAGATGACCAAGTTCGTTGTAATAGGTCTGCTTCCTAGAGTTCAACCTGTTGACCAGCAGAGCCTACGGTGTCCTGTCAGCTGACCAGCGTGGTTGTTTATGGTCAGTCGGTTGGGTCACAAAGTCTATTGTGTCCAGCTTGTTGGGCGTTGAAGTTAAACTTGCTATGCGCATTTTGGCTTTCGGCCTCTGATGTTCAGCATTGTGAGCTGCCGCTCTCTTCTGTAGCAGTGTCTCTGGTTTTTGGCTTTTCTGTCAGCAGTTTCTCTTGCGGTCAGCATGCCATCCAGAAAGTTCTCTGCTCTCCATCACGTTGGCGACTAGGGTCTTAATGTATAATCTATTGGCAGCAGGTTCACTTCTCTGCAGCCTATCAGCCAGCAGGTTTTCTGTCACTCAGCCTTTAGATCAGCAGGGTCACCATTAAGCTATCTTGGCCAGCAGCATTCCTAGGTTTTAGCCTGTTGGTCCATAAAATAACTGATGTTTGTTCGCCCCCTTTGGCCAACAGAATCCCCAGTGTCATGCCAGTTAGCCATCAGGGTGTCCAGCCTTTATATTTACAGACCCCAGGGTTGCCTGCTTTCAGTCTGTTGGACGACATACTCTTTCATATTGACCTTGCACAGCTGTGTTTCTACTGGTCACCTTATAGGGTTGCAAGACCATTGGTGCCATCCAAGATAATTGGGCGGGCAGGTACTCAATGGGTAGGGGGATTCAACTGATAGGAGCTTTCCGTTAAAAGCTAGAGCCGGGCATGCTTTTTTTCTCCAGAAGAGTAGTTAGATGTGAGTATGCCTGAATGTTGCTTTACCAGCAGAGAAGCACCTCTATGTTCCCTCTGTGCCAAGCTAGCAGTTACATAGGTCTGTGGACAGAGAGATTGACAAATGCATTGGACTTCAATTTCATGTTGTGAGCGAGACTTGGAAAAAGCTGCCATCAGCCCAGTGCTTTGATGTATGGCAAGGAGAGGGGAGCCTGTGAAGCCTTCCAACTCCAGGTGGCCAGTGCCAGGTCCATGCTGGGTTTTCAGGATACCCATCATTAATATTCATGAGATAAATTTGCATACAATGATTCTAAATGTTTCCTCATGAATATTAAGGAGGGATATCCTGAAAACCCATCAGGATTCCGGCCCTCAAGGCCAGGAGTTGGACAACCCACCCATTTTCTATCCTTTGTTGTCCTCCTATTCCAGGTCTCTCTGGGGAGGTGCCAACAACAGGTCGATGTGCGTTTAACACTCAGCACGCATTAGCAAATGAGGCCTACAATGCTACACTCCCTACTTGAACTTACTGCACTGCGGGGTACTGGAAGGAAAGCGGATAAAACAGGCTCCTTGGCAGCGAATGTCACCTATTCACAGGTCTGTGATTCAGCTAAGCAACACAATGTGGAATACTGCGATTTTCTAGACAGGAATGAGTCATTGGCAGAGTTGGAGAGGGGTTTTGTCACTCAAATGAGTCAAGGGATTAAGGAGGCATCTCAGTTGCAAAGTGAAGACTTATTTGAGAGGAATGGGCCCAGGGCTTTTCATGCAGCTTAAAATTATCTTGAAGGTCCCAGGTTACTGCGCATACGATAAGGTGCATCTCTCTGAGGTACGTATGGCCAATGCTGTGCATGCACACGAGGGACGCATTTAAGGTACGTGTTGTAATAGTGTGTCAAGTTCAAGAACTGGGTTGCACCACTCAGAGGTGGAGGGAGGTGGTGAGATATGTCACCTGGCAGCTGGCAAGTAGTGGGATTTTGGAATGCAAGTTCGGGCCTCAGGGATACTAGTTAACAACATAAGGGTCCACCTAGAGTTGGCAAAGGTGACAAAACCACTGTCAAGATGTGCATGTCACTCTTGGAGCCCACCCCCTCACAACCATCATATTGGAAGAATAGCAGGAAAGCACTGTGCATGACACCTGTTATCATCCCAATACTGCACCAAAGATATGAAAGACGTTATGTGCTCAGACAACCGTATCGAATGTACCCTTGAACTGATGTGGTGGAAGGTAGTCTGCAGATACCACTGGACATAGAAGAACTACTTAAAGTCTGACAGCTGTAAAGTGACATCATGAAGAGAAGAGACAAGGATGAAATGCAAAGTTATACAAACACTTTAAGAATGAAGATATGACTGAAGTAACAAAGTGAACATACGTGCGAATACGAAGAAATCATATATGTTGAGAAGAGAAGTGAAAAGAAATACAGTGGATTTATGTATGCAGAACCACAATGTAGAGGAGACATACAGAAGCATGCTAAGCATAGGAAATATAACATGGTTAATGCAGCTATGTTGAGAAAATGGAAGTCGGTTTTGTATAATAGTAAGCAAGAAGCCTGAAGGAGAAAAAACAAAGCTGCAGAGGTGACAAGCACAGGAATACAAATTCATGCAAGAACAAATATTTGTTTGGCTCGGGATCACGGATACCCCAGCAAGAAGCAACTGTAAGGCACGAAAGTAGTCTAAGAGTCTAAGAGGATAAGCTACATACGCAGGACATACTTCTCTTCGATTAAGTAAAAGAGTGAACATTTGCGAGTTCCAAGTATTGTACAATCAAGATACAGAAAGCATATGCAAGACAGAGCAACCCAGTCTCCAGAGACAGAGAAGAGCAATAGTACCCAGTATAATTGAATAAAACAGCACAAAATAGAAGGACAAAATCATGGTATCCTCACATGTGGTGCAAGACCCTGAAAACAAGGCCTATTCATGAAGCGCCAGACAAATATAGCAATGTACCTTCACTTCCTTTAAAGTTCCAAGAGAACAGTCAGCAAGGTCAACTACAACTACAAAGAAGACGCCTTGGTTTAGGGCCTAACTGATGAGGGATGGTAGGCTAATTGGCCAAGTGGGCAGTTGCCTGATGTAGCTCCCCGCTTCTGGCATTCATTTTGCTTATGAGCTGCTAACGAGCCGAATGTCCAAGGTTGGAGGAGAATGCCAACCAATCATGTGGGCCTATGCAATGGTGGACAATACATTGTTGCAGTAGCCAATCCACTGCTGTTATTCTGCTATTATCTGTATTATACACAGTGTGAGAAACCTGATGGTATTCTGCTACCCACTCCCCGGGGATGTTACATTCAGGTGGCCAGGGAAGGGCCATCGCTTTTGGACCCCGACCCTGGGGGTGGACAAGTGAGGGAGGATCACATGAGTGGAGGGTCACGAGGGATTGGGAGTAGGATACTGAGAAAGACACATGGTATTTCCCCAGTCCCAGAAACACCAAAACCTGCTCTCCCTCAGCCTTTATGGGGTATTTCCAATTTCACCCCAACGCCCCCTCCCCATTTCCAAAAAATATTGATGAGGAAGAGGCAACTAAGATCAGTAAAGATTACCCATAGGAATAACATGGGAAAATAAAAGCAACATACCATAGAACTCACGTTGTCCCGCTAATAGAGTCAAGCAGGGTCAGGCATTTAATAGAAACCATTCACACCTGACTCCACTTGACTGGTCTTCTGACTATAAAAGGTGTGGTCTGACACAGATGTATGAGCGAGTGGGAGAGCAATCGGGAGAGCAAGTTGGGAGGAGAACCATGACACCAGAACTGCTCAGGACAGGAGGCCAGAGACTGGGATGCCGAGATGCTGAGAAACTGCAGTTCGAAAGAGCAGTAGCATGGTGAGGGAGCTGTGCCTCCAGGGAGCCAAGAAGGGAGGGTCAGTGTATGGGAGCCGAGAGACGTGCTGGTCCCTTGCAGAACTTGTGCATATGTGTGCTCTTTTCCCAAGGCTGGTGAGAGAGCCCAGGAGTGTCCAAGGGGCAGGCGGTGAGACCCTCACCCGGGAACAAAGAGCTGCTGTGGAGCTGCAGCACAAGTCAGCCCGGTGAGTCTGAAAGCATTGTAGATGCGAGTTGTGAAGAGTGGGATACAAGGTAACGTGAGAAACGAGTAAGAAAAAGGACCGCTTTTGAATGAGAGTTCAATTGAAGCTGACACGAAGTCTGCAACAAAGAAAGTAGAAGCGCGAGATGAACATGTGTGAAATAATAAATGAAAGGAAGTTGATAATGAAGTGATACGAATGAAAAGAGGGCCAGAAGCCTGTGGGAAAAGGTGCAAGAGGTACAAAAGGAAGGGACAGTATAAAACGGGTGTAAATAATCCACTTCCGGAGCACCAGTAGTCCAGGGATTAATATCGGTTTCTAAACCATCAATCAGCCCCACAACTGTAGTACACCAGAAGGGATCCGAACAGGTTGGAAACACAAGTAAATTATAAACCTCCTTGTCCAATTTTGGTACGGTGGACGGAACGGCAGGCTTATCTCTGCAAGGTTATGGATCGTTGGTTGGTTGCAACACAGCGAAAATACAATTATTACCCAATCATAAAAGGGACTGTTCAGTCAAGGTTGTATAAAAAGATCTACTTTCTTATTATCACAACAGACAGTTCTACTACCCTACAAAATACAGCCCGACCTGTAAAGGAACACAGAGGACAGACAGTTTCACGAAGGAAAGGGGTGCACTCTGGGTACAGACAGGAGGGTAGTCGGTAAAGCAATTAGTCTAAACTATTCAAGGTTATTTGGTTTCAGCACCAAGGGAGCGAGAGGTCGTAAATGTCACTAGGGGCCTTCAGAGAAGGACCAGGGGGACAGAACCACAATGTACCTGGTGCTTGAGATGATGTTTATGCTCGACAGCATCAAGTTAGTTCTAGGACGCTTTGCAGCTCCTGCAACAGAGTTCACGAAGGGAGACAGCTGCGGGTATCAGGCATCAGGCAGTTCGGCAAGCGAGGCCAGGCGGATGGCTGCAGGCTGGCCTACACAGTGGCTCAGGGTCCCGAATCGTGGTCCCTGTGCTGGTGGGTCGGATCTGGAATGCTGATAGAGGCGTCTTTAGTGACTGCAGCGTGACAACAGTCAGTGGTGGAGCCTGTTGCAGTTCGAGGTCTTGACTGTCTCAAAAATGTCCTTAAAAGATGGACGCTGGTTGATGCTTGTTGGGGCACTCCTCCTAGCTTTTTCACAGGGCTTGTGTCGTCCTTTAAGGTGAATGGCCCAAAGCTGACGAGAGTGTTTGCAGGCAACAGCCTTGTTCTTTGTTCAGAGACTCTCTGGCACTTCCCACCTAGGAAGCTGTGTGCTGGCTGGGTACCGGGTCTGAAGCTGCTGGATGGGTGCTCTGAGGCTGGTATCTCCCTCTGTTCCCTGGGAGATGTTTAGGGGAGGGATTTTGCTTTCCTCTTGGAATTCCTTCACTGGCGGAAGCTGTAAGGCAGACTGTACCTTCAGCCAGGATCCAAATGCCCCTGGGCTCGGCACGCTATACAAATGTCTAAATAAATATAGAGTCCTTCTCCTTACTCCTTTGGAAGTCATCAGATTTCTTTTTATTTTATGGCATTTATATGGCATTTACAATAAGCCTATACACAAGTGTTTCAAGGCGCGACGAGGCAAGCGAGGGGAAACAGAGGGAAGACAGAGACAACGATCCTACTAGGCCAGGTGACATTGAGATCACACAACTGCAGTGGAGGGGGGAAAGGAAAAAGTGCAGAGGGGAAAGAGGAGGGGCAGTGCTACTACACACGATAACAGTAAGTAAATAAAGACAATAAATAAAAGTGCGGCCAGCTGGTGGCCAGTGCAGGGGTAAGTGCAGACATCAGGTGTCAAGTGCTAGTAGGGGCTGTAGGGATACAGAAACAACCCCCGAGTGCAAGGGTTGCTACGGGGCAGTGGAGGTGTGCAACTGTCGGGGAGGGGACCTGGGCCCGAGATCAGAGGGTAACCAGGTAACCAGTCCAAGTTCAGATTCAGCCAGGAGATCAGCAGGAGAGAGGGGGAGAGAAAGCAGAAGCAAAGAGGAAGGTCTTGAGGGGCTTCCAGAACCGGAGATGGTTCTCCTCAAGTTTTAGTGAGGCAGGGAGGCTGTTCCAGAGGGAGGCAGTAGAAAGATCTACCACCAACTCGCTGCTTGGAGAAGCGACTGACCCTGAGGGAGTTGGAGGCGGATGAATGAAGAGCTTGAGAAGGAAGATATTTAGGCAGAGAGAGTTGAAGGTATTGAGGGCCCAGGCCCCAGAAAGCCTTGTGGACAATACAGAGAGTTTTGAACTTAATCCTCGCCACCACTGGGAGCCAGTGCAGAGATTTCAGTCCTGGAGAGATATGATCCTTGAGCTTGAGGCCAAGGACAAGTCTTGCAGTCCTGTTTTTGATAAGTTGCAGATGTTCTGCCAAAAGAGGGGCTCAACCCTCTTTTAAAGACAAATGGGCCGCAGTAATTGGTGCAGGCTAAGCCTACCCTAATGAACCAATCCTGGGTTCCCACCAAAAATCTTCTGTTATGCATGAGGTCATAACCAGAGTGCTTTGCAACAGGAAAGGTAAGGGGTGACAAAATGTACTGCTAAGCCCCACCCATCTTCCTGTCTGTTGTGGATCAAAGTGTCTCTCTGGTCAATTAAGCTCTCCGTGACTACTGATCAAAACGCAGGTCTCCATTGAAGTTTGTGGCGAGAACAGACCTTCTGTCTCCATCAATTCACATACTTCTTCCCTCTGAAAGGGGGTCTCCCCACAGGGGTTGCCTACCGTAAACAGTTGTCCCAGACATGCAGTTCACTGCCCTTCATACAGAGGAGTGGGAGCTAGCTTGAGGTTGACACATTGCAGATCAAAGAGGTGTTGGGTTTCCTGTCCCTTTTTGTCAGTTCTACAATCAGGCCTACCGCAGGCATGTTTCAATTAACTCTCATCAGTATGCACTGCCACCAGCAAAACTTAGACAATAGAGGGGGCAGATCCATGGAGCCTTTGATATTTTAATTAGGCTGGCCATGGCAGGGGGAAGGTGTTGCCTTCCCCCTTCCTGAGATGCTTTGATGTACCCGTGGCTTCACATTCCACCTAAATGGGACGGGAAGGACTGCACTTGTAGACTGTGTCCCCCCAGAGCACACATGACTATGTGTTTGTTGTGCGGTGAGCAGTGGAAAATGGGTGGAGATTAGCCCTACACATTTTCTGAGGTTGATCTCTCATCATTCGCTTTCATTACAAAACTTTAAAAAAAAACAGACGAGCACACACTTTCCGTGTGGATGGTTGAATTCCTCACAACGGGTGCGAGTGACCCAGAAAGAAAGCAACAAGTGCAAGAGTGCACGAAAGAATAAAAGAAGTGTGCAAGAGGCACAACGAAGATTAGGAATAAAGGACAGTGCAAGCGCACACAGGAAAAGGTAAAAGAATACATGAACATGGTGCAGCAAGCACTTGAAGATAAAAAGTGTAAAAGAAAGTAAGAGTAGGAAACAAAGAGAGGGGCAAAGTGTCAGAGTGGTTGTGCTAAGGAAAAGTAAAGAGCCTGGCATTTTCAAAAGCCTCTGATTCTACTCCATAAGAGGATGATATGGAAGAAAGATTGTACATAACAACCCTGGTGAGTGAAGCCCTCTTTGTGACATTAACCAAATTAAACCTGGTGAGAAGACCATCTGAAACCATATTTGGTTTTGATATATTGGTTGAGCCATTATTTTTCCTTTTCAAAAGACTTCCTATCACATTTTTGTAGAGCGTGAGAGCAAACATAGGATTAGACACAGACAGACTTTTATTTTGGACTATTAGACGACGCCCCTTAGAACATCATGTAAGGGAACCGTCCCTTTAGAATTAGGGCCAGTCAAGCATTCCACCAACCCAGGATCCTTAGTAAATAAAGGTTTTAAAATGAATACTTTTGAATCTGTGTCTATCTTGATACCATGCCTGTAGTTCAGGGCGTGCCTACTTGATAAGGGCAGCCAATGATGTTACTAACACCTAAATGAACTATAGGTATATATATATTCCCTTGACCAATCCCTCAGCCCCATAGGTTTTTACTGTTTGCCACGTAGGATGACGTCACAGCTGACGTACATCGAGGTAGGAAGCCTTTTGTGTAATGGGAATGCTCTGGGAGTGTGAGCTGCGATTTGTTATGCTTGTCAGGTTTCCCTACTTTATTGAGCTGATAATAAAGTTGTATTTTGACATATTCTTTAAGTCTGTCCGGATCATTTATTTGGTAATCCTATCCTGCACTTTGAATGCTACAGTTGCTACTGTACACCACTGTCAGTAGGTAGTCGGATGGGGTACTGAGCATCAGGATGGGGTACAGGGATTTTGTGTCATCGGACTGCAGTTGTATTTGGTTTTGTTTTAATAAATAACTTGTGGAAATTCAGGAGTTGTGAGGCTTTTGCAATTTCTGACACAATATTGGAGCATGGGGCAGTATTGGGCAGCTTCAGCATCTTGGGTGGGGGCCGGGTGGGGGTGGTTGACGGGATATTGTCTGTGGTCACAGGACCCCCCGGGAGTGTGGGTATTTTATTGGTCAGCCAGATCACTACCACCCTTAATAGTGAATATGTAAGGGAGGTAAGTGCTCTGGTCAGGGCGTTGGAGGAAGCTCACTATGTCACTGTGCATCAAGGATTTGCATGCTATTGGGTGGAGATGAGGATCAGGGGTGGTGTGAGAATTTCTTATTTATTTATTTTTTTAAACAATTTTTATTGCTTTTAAACAAACACAGCAACCAAAACAAACCAAACAGTGAATTCCAGTCTTAACATATATCGCAGTATCAAATGTCAGCGATGGCTTAGCGTGTAGGGCGGGGCTAGTAAGGAGTGCAGAGAACATTAGTTATGTAGCGGTACTGATGCGCTGCATATTTGAGGTGATTAGTGTGAGTAACATCAGCGGCGTTGCTAGGGGGGCTTGGGGGCTCTTGCCCCGGGTCTTCTGGCTGTAGCCCTGGATAGAAACTCAGGGGCTACAACAAAATGGTTAGCTAGCCCCGTGCCCCGACAATCCTGACATTAGCGTAGCCCCAGATCTTTTGCAGACCTAGCAACAAACCTGAGTAGCGTGAAATACAGTGTTCAGATCTGAAAGTGGACAGTATGGGGAACAGGAAGGTGCCAGGGGGCAGGACAAAATCAGGGTTCTTCGGGGCAGAAATCAACAGGAAGTAGTTGTCTGGTGTGGGATTAGGGTAATTTGGGATGGAAATACGCCACTTCAATAAGTAGTTGGCTGGGGGGAAAGTGGAATTAGCTGGCAGAGTGATTGCAGAGTTTCATTGGGGGCGGGGGGTACTCTCTGGTTGCATTAGCCGCCACAGAGATTAATGGCAATGGTTCATCCATTAAGATTTAAGATAGTACTGACGGGCCACAGGGGTCCTGCACAGCTTAATGTTTGGAACAACGTCGCTCAGCGGTGCAAATCCTTCAGGAGGCCAAAGGAATGACCATGGAGCAGAAGGGCATTGAAGTCTGCAAAAGTTGGGTGGGAAAGTCAAAATGTAAAGTGATCATAGTGAAATGTGAAAACATCATGAAAAGTAAAAGGAAAAGTAAAATCGACTTAAAGTACAGTGAAACATAAACGTAATAGTAATAGTAAAGTGTCATGAAAATTATTAGTGTGGGACGGCTAGGAACAAGGAGGTCAAGGAGACCCCATCAAGGAATAAGGTACATATTCCTCAAGTGGGGTAGAGTTATGATGCCAGCTTAGTGTAGAATCCTGAAGATGTGATGTTTTGTAATTGGTTGTTTATAACGCGCTTAATACCCAAAGGTTTCTAAGCATGGACACAGGGATCGAACCTATGTTGCTCTGCATCGTCTTGCTTCCAAGGTGAGGGCATTGCCCCTGAGCTATCCTCCCGTGTACAGACCACCTGTAAGTTAACTCCGGCCACAATAAAGCAGTTCCAGAGTGCTCTTCCCTTTCGCACTACGGTCCATGTCTGCTATTACGCGAAGGCATGGGGAGGGAGGGCGCACTCAAGAACAGTGGTGTGTCCAGACTCTTGACGCTGGTGGCCCACGTGGAGCCCTAACTTATGCGGAGGTGGCATGAAGTATGAGCGCGCGTGGACACACAAACGTTAGAATCGCATTAATTTACGATGGCTCCACTAGCCATATCTACTTTAATTAGTAACATTAGTGTCTTACATTCCTCTGTTTAAAGTTTAATGATCATAGTTTAAGATATTGGGGGTGACCCCCAGGGTGCCATATTGCAGGGGTAGCACGTGCCACCCGAGGCCACTCCCTGGACACGCCATTGCTCAAGGAGGATATAGGGCTTGCCGATAATTAGTCCAGGTTGTGCAGTCAAATAACAGGTGAAAGGGATGCCTGGCGGCCCCCCGCGTGAGCTGTGATGGCTAAAGCGTGTCCTTGTGTTAAATGTGGAGCCTGACCTGTTATCTCAGAGAGTGGCTGGGCCTGAATGTTGCTTTACCCGCAGGAGCAACGAAGCACATCCACGTGCATTCTGTGCCAAGCCCCCACTACGCCGGGTCTGTGCACAGATTGCTGGCCAAATCAAATGCATTCAACTCAGCCTCAATGTTATGAGCGAGGCTTGGAAAGAGCCGGAATCAGCTCCGGGCTTTGATCTAGTAAAGGGGGACGGGAGCCTGTGAAGTCAACGCATTCTCTGTCCACCTGTTCCGGCTCTCGGGACCGCTTCCAACAACAGGCCACGTGTGTTAAACGCTCTGCGTCCATTAGCGTAAGGGGCGGCAGTCCCGCGCAAAGACACGCATCCCAGGGCCAGCTGACCCGCACTGGGGGACTGGGGCGGGTGTACCGGTAGGAGGTGGGGGGAATAGGCTCCTGGCAGCGAAAATCGTCTCTGATCTTCTAAGAGGACGCAGATCTGAGGCAGGCGATGCTTCAAAACCTTTCTCTGCCGACACCCTGCGGGTATAATGAGGGAATTTTTGGCGAATTGCTCGGTGCTAGCAAAAGGCGGCGCCGCGGGCGGGTGGGTGCATGTGGCACGGTGTGGCACGGTTCCATCTGTATTTCAGAAAGTAACAGTGCCCCCCACCTAGGTAACATCCTTGGAATAAACACTCCTTCGGAAACCCAGCAAGAGAAAAGTATTCTTGAACCTGTGCAAAGCTAGGCCTATAATCAGTGTGATACTTATGCATCACTTTGTGAGCAATGCTGGTTTGGCCAGGACTCGTTGGCACACCTACATGTGTCTTAAACCATTGTCATTTTCACGCTCAGCGTACCGCGTTAACTGAACTGATGCTGCCAACAGCACATCACAGCTCTCTTGCTCTTCTCCCGCTCAGTACTACCAACCCACCCCACCCCGTTCCCTTTCAGAGCGCCAGCGGACCACTCCGGTGGTGATAGCGCGCGGTATAAATATCCAGAGGCGTAGCCAGCATTGTCTAACAAGTGGGGCCTGAAGCTAATGCAGTGGGTCCCACCCCACGGACATTAACATCTGTAAATGCCCACAGAGCGCTGCTGAGTGGGCATTTACAGATTTTGGGTGGGCCTTGCCCGCTCAGGGCCTACTTTGTCTACGCCTCTGTAAAATATCATTTAACATAACTAATGAAAAGGCCGTCAGATTATTGCCTGAGCTTTGCAAGTGCTATGTATTGTTGGCTTAGGTTCCTATGTACAGGATATCAACAGCTTTCCGGGGATAGGGCCTGACTTTGGGAAATCCTTGTTCTCTGTGCTTGTGCCTGGAAAGAAGTTGCAAAATTGCGGACAAAATTGGGACTCCCAAAAATGAATGACCCGTTGCCTGGTGCCAAGCGGAGTATCGCTATGAAGGACGGTCCTTTGCCCACACAGATAACATCAATATTGCCCACACAGACCATATCTGCACACATTTGGCCTGCTATATGGTGGAGCCTGGGCATCGCCTGGTCTGAGTTATGGCTATGTGGTGTGGTCGCTGCCCAGGGCGACAGGAGCAGGGCACCCCAAGTTGCTGCACATTGCCAGGAGTGAGTGCTGTAGAATGTAATTTTACCGATGTTGTCCTGATGCAAACGGTATCCAGTGATTTTACAAATCCATTTGAAAAAAATAGCTTTAAAAAAAAATATTGGTTGGGGTAAGGGGTTAAAACGGGTGGGGAAAGGGTTGCAGTGGGGTGAAAACATAGGGAAACAGGGGACTTGTGGGGGAGACCGCCCAAATAAAGAAAATTACAAAATTGGTGTTTTTTTCGATGGATTTTTTTGGGTTATAAATCCATCTACTTTTTTTCCCCAGTAAAATCACAGGTAACCGATGCAAACATTACATTTAAGAAAGGTTACCCACTTCAAAAGTAGAATGCTACATGGGTGATGGATAGGCGTCCACCTGACACCCATTGTGGGCAGGCCAGGCCAGATAAGGGAGCGCTCCTGGGCTGGCTTTAACTATCAAAGGGAAATGCGGTTTTGCTTTGACATTTTCTGGTCCACAATGCACATGCCCAATGGTCCATGGAGAGTTGGGGGCCTTTAGTTTTCCCAGCCTTAAATAGTCCATTGGGGATGCAAGCTGGGGAACGGCAGGTATGAATGTGCGTAGGCAGCACTTCTGTACCTCTATGCACATTAAGGCAGATTGGGTTGTTAAACCGGGCGCTCTCCTGCTCCACGGCTCATGTGCAGGAACCGGGAAGCTCTCCCTGCTTTTCGGTTCCTACTTCTTGCTACACGGGAGCTGGAGGGCCTCCATGGCAGACAGCGCAAAGAGCGAAGAGCAGAGCCTGGACCCGGGCTGAACGTAAGAAAAATAGGTATGAATGTATCTGTGTATGTGTGAGTTTGCGTCTGTAATTGCTTGTGTGAATGAGACAAGGTATGGTGTATGGGTGTGTGCACACATAAATTAATGAGTAAATGCTATGAAGGTACAAGTGTGAATGCTGTTTGTGCAGGATGTAGGGGCTGTTCATTTGAGGTGAAGGAGGATGAGGGTGGGGAGGTCTCAGTTGACATCCAGTCTGGTCTGGCTAATTTTTTCTTAGTATGGCATGCCATTTTTACTGGGCCTCAACTCGTGTCGGGAGGATAGCTCAGGGGCAACGTGCACACCTTGGAAGCAAGACGAAAAGAAGCACCACAGGTTCGATTCCCGGGCCCGCGCTTAGAAACCTCTGGGTATTAAGCGCATTATAAATAACTTATCATATCATATCATAAAGCAAACATCATTATTACGTGGCTGGACTGGGCTACTTAAGTGCAGGCAGTCTGGCTATATTTCATAATTGTGGCATGGCATTTTTTACTGCCCATCAATGGTAAAGCAAACATGATAAGTGTTTTCACTTGGCTGGCCTCTCCTTTTTTGGTGCAGTCAGTCTGGTTATTTTTAATTACTATGGTATTTTTAACTGGGCATCAAGGATAAAGCCTGCATTATGAGTGTTCTTACATGGCCATACTGTCCTACATTGGTGTGACTAGTCTGGACATGTTTTGTTATTTTTTCATAACATATTTTCTGGCAAAGCCAGCAGGAGTGTTTTCTTATTTGGAGATACTGGAAAATATTGGCAGAGCCAGCATGCTCATTTTTCTTATGTTAGCATTAATGTCATTATGTTTAAAGCAAGCATGAGTATGTTCTTATATGGGAATACTGGCATATATTGGGGCAGCCAGCTTGGAATTATTTTTTATACTGGCATATATTCTGGAAAAAGGTAGCATGCAAATGTGTTGGAAAATACTCCTGGGCACTGTTTGTGGCAAGGTCCACCTCTGTGTATTCCCTCCAACCTACCCATCCTGTTAAAGTACTTTGTGTTCGCTACTGGACAGCCTGCAACACTGTACACCTTTCTAAATAATTTAGTAGATTCCAAGTGTGAATGACTGTCCTACAGGATTTATTGTGGTTTGCGGAGATCAACAAAAGGTGGATAACGCAACAATCCAGTTTCTATGGCGGCTGCAATTATTTTCTTATTTCTGGCTAGTTTTGTACAAAAGCAAATCATTGGTTACTGGCATGAGTGCATTCATTGTTCTTTTAGGATCACTCAATTATTCACATGTTGACCAATTAATGTCACATGATTGAGCATTAGCATAGTGCTCACCACAAACATATACGTCTTTTGGTGCTTATTGCTTTTTTTGCTGTTACCATACTCAATGGTGCTCATTTTATTGATCTCAAATGATGAAACGCTTAGTCAGAACTCTTAGGTTTTAAGCATGTGACAAGCAAACTACAACAATATCTGCAAGTGCATTAACCCACAGAGCTTCCTTATGGCTCCTCTATCAATGTAAGGATCAACACGCTACCTTATGTCCCTCTCCCTCATGCCTGTACTTAATCTCGTAGAACAGAATTCTCATCTTTGGAAGAAACTGGGAAAATCCTCAATCTGACGCAAGGATTCTGTTAGAAGAACAGTACTGGTTGGAGATATCCAGTCTCTTCAGGCCAAGATAATGTTATGGAGGTTGCTATAGCAGTGAAAGGGTTAGATTGTTATTCAATCATCTTCTTGGTGCCCAAGCCTTCAGCTGGATTTTGCCTGGTCACAAATTTGAGGGGTGTCAGTTGAGTGGTACAGAGAATTCCCTTCAAAATGGAAACCTTGCAACCGATTATTCCATTCATTTCAGAAAGGCATTGGTTGACCTCGCTGGCTCTCCTCAATGCCTACCACTGCATTCCCCATTCATCACTCCTGCTGGCAGTTTTTGGAATTTGTGGTGGACCAGAATCACTTTCAGTTCAAGATTGTTCCCTTTTGAGCCCTGCTCTACTGCTCGTATCTTCACTAAAGTAATGGCTCCATTGGCGGGGAAGCTCCATAAGTAGGAGATAGCCCTTGACCCATACTTGCATGATTGTTTGATTGAGGGAACTTTTACGGCATATCCAAAGAGAATCATCCCCAGGAATGGTGAGCTTTTGAGATCTCATGGCCTCCTCACCAAACAGAAGAAGTCCCTGGTGCCTTCGACCCAGAGGTTGCATCTCATAGATGCAGTCTCCCATTCAGAGTCCGGCTGGGTCCATCTCCTAGAGGACAAGGCTCTCTCCTTCAGGATGGGGTTCTGAGGTTATGTCAGCTCCCCTTGGTTCGAGTTAGGTTTTGGTCAAGGATGCAGGATTTGATGGAGGCTCCAGCATTCATGGCCCCGTGGGCTGAGTTACATCTTCGACTACCTATCTCGCATCTACACAGGCATCTACGCATCTACAGCTGACCCCCTCCCAAGGAGCAGGAGCTCCTCCACTAACGGAGCAGTGGCCCTGCTCTGGAATAGAGCTGGGGATACCAGCGCCAGCGTAAGGTAGGCTTTGAGGCATCCATGCCACACCTGCGCTCGATCCAGCGTTATTTTGAAAAAAACTTGGAACGCCACCTCACATTTATGCATATGTAACACCGATGCCAGTAAAAGCATTTTCGCGGTAAGAAACTGCCCCAATTGCTGGACCTGAGCACAGATTTCGTGCCACCATTACCTCACACGAGGTTGCCCCCATTCTAAAATGGCCACCGGGCTCTGCCAAGTAGCTGCCTGACCTGACCCTGCCTCTTGATCCTTGCCTCGTCACCCATTGGCCCTCACTCCGGTTTTCCAGCCAATCGGTCGCCGGAAGGCGAACGCCGGACCAGCCCACGAAGGTCCACACACTAAGGAGCAGGTCCTGTCCTGAGCCGGTCCAGAGAATGGCTAGAGGCTAGGCCAGAACCCCTGCTCCTCGTTCCCCTCCTAGCCCACATAGTGAGCTGCGACCTCGCTGTCCTTCGTAAGCGCTGCAAACGCGCTCCCTTACGGCAGTGTTACCTATTTACTCCTCGTTCCTGAAACAAAAGCTGTTTAATTTAAAGTCGGAGTGCAGCCGCATTGTAACACTCATTGCTACAAAACCCGGAACTACCTTTAGCTACATGGCACCAAACGCCCAACATACTTGGTACACTCTCACATGCCGCCTGTACCACCTTCTGTCTGAGAGCCTACAAGGACAGAAAGCTGCACCTACCATGAAACACTATGCCTGCCTAGGCTCATCGTATTGACAATTTACACTGCCCTGCCAAAGCTGCCCTGACTCAGCCCCTGAACTTAGGTGAACCTACGCGCTGCATGCACATACTGTCTGAGTATTGCATCCTTATCCTTCAGCTACGTTGCGAAGCTAGGTGAACCCCGCTGATCAACCACACCTGCCAGTACATTTCAACCCTATCTGTGATATTTGCATTTAGAGGAACCCTTTACTGTACATATTGAATTTTGAATTAGGTGAACTCTTCTGGTCAACTGTACCTGTTTCCGCATGCCATTCTAGCCTTATCTGTGAATTTTCGAATTAGATTAACCCTTTTGGTCAACTGTATGCACATCTGTTTGCACATGCCACTGTAGCCGTACTTTGTGAATTTTGTACTTAGGTGAACCCTTCTGGTTAACTGCATCTGATTGCACATGCCACTCTAGCCTGATTTGGGAATCCTGAATCTAGGTGAACCCTTCTAGTCAACTGTACCTGTTTACGCACGCCATTCTAGCCTTATCTGTGAATTTTCGAATTAGATGAACCCCTTTGGTCAACTGTAAGGCATCTGCTTGCACATGCCACTGTAGCCTTACCTGTGAATTTTGAAGTAGTTGAACCCCTCTGGTCAACTGAATCTGATTGCACATGCCACTTTAGCCCTATTTGGGAATCCTGAATCTACGTGAACCCTACTGGTCAATTGCACCTGTTGGCGCATGCCATTTTAGCCTTATCTGTGAATTTCAAATTTAGGTAAACCCTTATTGCTCAATTGTGTCTGCGCTTGCACATGCACTTTTAACTCTCTAGCGTGATCTCTATATCTAGGTGAACCCTTAGCTCCATTGCATCTATCAGCCCAGGTCACTCTGTGTCACTATTGAGGATCCTGAACCTAAGTGTACCCAACACCATGAGCAAAAACTCATACACCCTGACCCTTAAATTTATGGTTGCGCTCCTTACTACCATGGCCCTCGCCACCTTAAATACAAGCCCTCCCTTGGACAGAAACATTAGACTTCTTGCAAGACTACCTTGCATCCACAAACCTAAAAGAAATAATAATAATACTGGATTCCCACCCAGCCCACACTACTTAGCCAAGTGTACACAAGCAAACAAAAAAGTAATCCCAAACCCGGTGCCCACCTTATCCTATGCAAAGAAACACCTAAATCAAGGCAAACAACTTATCAAACCACCACAAAAGCCGACCCCTAAATGTTCCTTGACTCTAACTGGGTCTCTTATCAACGCCAGATCGATTGGTAGCCCATGCCCCTGAAATCTCCGACATTCTAAGTAATGGCAGTTTAGACCTACTCGCCATCGCAGAGACTTGGCTCCACGAGGCGGGAGGTCCGTCTCTGATGTTAGCTGTACCTGATAATTACCAGATACTCAGAGTAGATAAACCAAAAACTAAAGGTGGTGGCCTAGCCATCATCTCTAAAAATAGCCTACCTATTAGACTGACCAACTCGCCTCCCTGCTCATCCTGTGAAGTACTCACAGCCAAACTGCAGCTCTCAAATAACCGCATGCTGACCATCCACCTGATTTACAGGCCCCCAGGACCACTAGGAACCTTCGAAGAGGACCTCACCAGCCTTATTGCGAACAATACGCAAAGTCACTCCAAAACCTTACTGCTGGGTGACTTTAACATCGGCTTCAATGACCCAGACAACAAGCATGCCCACCCTATAACAGCCTTACTTTACGACCACGGGCTTACCCAAAAAGTCCTTTCACCTACCCACATCAAGGGCAGAACCCTCGACTGGGTATCTGAAATTAATTGCAACATCACCATTAGCGGCATTGTCCCCCAACCCTGGACTGACCACCACTTAATTAACTTCACGGCCTCACTTGATCTCCTCACCCCTAAAACCTTCAGCATGATACCCTCCCTACCTACCAGAAGCAAAAAAGATATCTCTGCTGAAAAACGCATCCCCCTCCTCCTCCCGACCATCAACGACCTGGAAAATAATACTGACCCAGACATCCTAGTAGACACTTTCAACCATGCCATGACCAAAGCACTAGACACCGTTGCCCTCACTAAACTGCGCAAAAGTAAACAGGAAGCGCACTTGAATGCCTGGTTCACCCCCCAAATTAATGAACTAAGAAAACAGAAAAGAAAACTACAAGCTATCTGGCGCAACTCGCCTACCGACAACAATAAAACCAAACTAGGTCAACTATCCAAACACTACAAGAAAGAAATCATTAACACAAAAAAAAACGTATTTGATGACAGAATCACAAAGGCCCAATCAAATACAAAGGAACTCTTCTCCATCCTCTGTGAAATGGAATCCCCAATACAACCAGTTGACACTGTCCCAAAGGATAAGACATGGTACACTAATATACAGAACGCCCTATCTAATAAAATCTCCTCCCTCCAACTCAAAATAACAACAAAAATTCCCTGCCCATCGCTGACCAACTAGCACCACCGTCCACCGAGCCCAATACTATTCCACCATTTAGCTTCAAGACTATCTCAATCATTGATACCGAAAAGGTTATTCTTTCCTTGAAACCCTCCAACTGCAATGGCGATAGTTGTCCAGCCCAAGTAATCAAGGATGCGGCCAGAGAATAAGCCCCTTTCATCTCAAAGCTAATCAACTCCTCCTTCAAAACTAGCACGGTACCTACCAATCTGAAAGAATCTTGGGTCCTCCCCCTACTGAAAAAACAAACCTTCGACCCTTCAATACCCACCAACTACAGACCCATCACCACTGTACCCTTCTTACTCAAAATCATTGATAGAGTAGCCTATCTACAAATTCAAGACTACCTAGAAGCGAATCATCTGTTAGGCTCACGACAATCAGGATTATGCCCTCTCCATGGCACCGAAACAGCCTTGCTAGACCTTAAGACTAAAATTGAGGAGCTAAAGGACAATGGCAAAACTGCCCTGTTACTACTACTACACTTGTCAGCAGCCTTTGACTTAGTGGACCACGCAGTCCTATGTAGCCATCTAAGACTCGCTGCCAACTTCACAGATGAAGCCATTGCTTGGGTTCAATCCTTCTTAGCCAACCGGACTATGAGAGTTTTCTACACCTCCTCTTGTGCCGAACGCATCCAAATAACATGTCGAGTCCCACAGGGATCCTGTGTTTCACCCACTATGTATAACATCTTCACCAAGCCACTATTTGACAAGTTGGACAGACTGGGTGTCACCTACCCTAATTATGCAGATGACACCCAGATCCTCATACCCCTTTCGGGCAACTATGAAGAGGACCTGGCTCTGGTGAACAAAATATACATCCTTATTCAGGCATGGATGGCATCCCATGGCCTCTGCCTGAACAACGATAAAACCAAGATCTTACTCCTCGGATCTGACTCTAACTTAAAAAAACGAATCCCTAACTACACATCTTTTAACATCGATAATAACATCAAGGTTATGCCAGTGGTAAAACTCTAGGATTTTACCTGGACTCCTTGCTCAACCTAAAAAAACAAGTTAACTCTCTCTCCTCCACCACTGTCTATACCTGTAAATTAATCCGAGCCGCCAGACCATTCCTGTCCAATGCTAGCTGCATTACCCTGGCCAATGCTCTCATCATGTCCAGATTAGACTACTGCAACGCCCTGTACTCAGGAGCCAACAAGTATGTTACTGACAAACTCCAAAAGTTACAAAACAACGCTCTAAGAGCAGCTCTGAACATCCCTCACAGAGAGCACATCTCTAAATTCAGGAAGGAAGCCCACTGGCTAAAAATAAAGGACAGAATCCTCCTCAAAACTATATCCCTCACCTCCAAATGTCTCAACACTCTAGCACCTTCTTACATATCGGATATAATCACTAGGAAATTCACCTCCCGACCTCTGAGATCTGCCAATACCTTCCTGCTTGACATCCCTAGATTCAAACATACCACGGCTGGAGGAACCAGCTTCCCAGTTAAAGCTGCTCAAGCATGGAACACACTGCCTATCAACCTCAGAAGCCCCTTACCATACACTAGATTCAGATTCAGTGCTCTCAAATGGCTCCGTTCGGATGATCCATAATCTCCTCACTTGCTAATAACTACTATCCAAGAACCCGTGACTTACCCATCTTCTTACTCATTGCTGTAACCATAGGCTCTCACTTACCTACTACTACTGGCTAGCCCTAATGTTCCATGAACAGTAAAGACTACCTTACCTCACTTTTGTATCCACTTGATACCAATTAACTGTACTGTATTTTGTATTGTAATTCACTCTGTAATCACATGTATGTACTATATTTTGACAGGCATTGGTTTCGAGAATTCTTGTATTGCTGCGCCCAGCTGCCCAAGGGCTTGGTGCGCATTATCAAATAAACAAACAAACACTGGGATCCAGAGATGTTGAGTCACAGGTTCCGAGGTCTACTTCCCTGGTGGCTCAGTTGAGATGGTGGCTGATGAGGGGGAACCTCCTGTGAGGGTTCTCATTGGATCCACACCCTCCCATAGTGATTCTTAGCACAGATTCCAGGCAAGGGGTGCAGGGTATGTTGGACCAGAAGACATCACAGGGCTACTGGTCCTGGTGGAAGAGTTCTCCCTCTATCTCCAAACTGCAGGGAACTTGAGGCAGTAAGACAGGCCTTGTGTGCCTTTAAGGCAGCGGTCTAAGGCCCCAACTCTGTGATTTCGATTTGCTGGTTCCAATGTCTACATTCCTGGTGACTCAGTTGAGATGGTGGCTGGTGAGGAAGAACTTCCTGCAAGGATTCCCTTTGGATCTGCCCCACCCCCATAGTGATTCCTATCAGATGCCAGGACAGGAGTTCGGGGGGCAATATTAGATCAGAAGACACCAAAGGGCCACTGGTCATGTTGGGAGAGTGCTGTCTTTTTGAACTTCTGAGAACTCGAGGCATTGAGACAAGTCATCCTTGCCTTCAAGATGGAGGTCCAAGACCACAGAGATTTGATCATGAAGGACAATACGGAGACCTTCACCTCTGTTAATCACCAGAGGGAAATACAGCCTAAATGCTGAACAGAATCACCTGTTCCCTGGGCTCTTGGGAAGACACAATTCCAAGACAGTACCCTGCTCACTTTGTTTAAAGTACTCTTATTGTATACTATATATATATATACACGTCACTCCAGTAGGGGGAGCCAATAATTAAACATCCAACAGAGCCACGGATGAAACTCAAGAATCATTATGAGCCACATTAATGTGGACAACTGTTGCACACTGCCCTTAACTCATAAACCAATTTTCATCAATTCCTTAAAGGTTTTAAAAAAAGTCAAGACTTCTTTAGAAAATAAATGAATATTTAATAGAACATCATCTTAAATGCTGAGACAATATTCAACAATTTTAGACATTCTTGCAATAGTGGTACACATAACAGAATATTGAATGAAAAACAGAGTTGCAGACACAATTTCAACTCTTAATGATGACATACAATTTCTTGTATGTCATCATTTGTTGTCTAATGTGTTTCGAGTCCAAACGACTCTTCTTCAGAGAATGTCATCCATATCCGAGTATACACAGAATTCATGGATTATTCTTACTTTTCAACGAATTCCCAGCCCTTTGTCAGATGAAGATAGATTAACTCTCAACCAATAACAATCAGTAAAGCCTATCATGTGGAGTGAGGTTTATAAACAATCTAACTTAAAGAATGTGTCTACCACCACATTTATCTTAATTTAGCAATGCTCTCTCGCTAATCACCCACATCAAAGTGAAGCAAAAAACAATTATAATAATATATCTACTATGTGTTCACCGTGAGCAAAAGGGCAAGGATTTACATACCATTATATGAGAAACCTTATAGTTCATACGATGAGGTATATTATACATCCCGCCCTGGTAACATAATAGACCACACACCTAATCACTCCTACTGTAGATCTCAACACCCAATATTCTATCGACAAGCCGTAACACCTAAATTCACACAGATAAAAACATCTCAGTAGAGTAATCAACAAAATTTTACTTTCCAACTTGTTATAAAGAAATTAAACAAATGTAACTGTAGTTATATTCTCACCAAATGGAGGGCAATCTGTATCCACTGTCACTCTGTTGGTAGGCACACCAAACTGAAAAAACATTCTTTCTTGCAATTAATATCACATGGGGAGGTTTTTCTCCTTTTTTCTTCTCTTTTTCTTCCTTGATGACCAGTGTGTGTTGTGTAAAGATAATCCATAACAATATTCCATCTAACCCTGGTCCATTATTTCAAGTTTAATAATAATATCACATTTTATCTAGTGTTCATGGCAGATACCTCCCTTGTCTAAGCGCTGTAAAAACTGTTATTACCCAAGTTATTAGTAATGTAAATACAATGTAATGTGTTCTAGTATAGCACATCTGAAATGTGTGGTGGCCTTGTGCCATGTGATTTTGCCAGAACAAAAGAGGAGGTGGATTGAAGTGAGAGGCAGGTACTAAACATATAATGCTGGTGGTTTAGCTGTCTTCTTAAAAACATCCTTGGGAGGCTTGGTCAGCTCCATCAATACTGACCTAAATTATTTGCTTGTGCTAAAATTAAGCTTTATGAATTGTTGTACTGTGTGGATTATGCATTTTTAGAACAGCCCACAAAAATATAAGGTGTCAGATAGTCCCCTGAGTTTCAAACAATTTATGGAGGATAGCGTTTTCAAACATGGTCTATTAATGATTGGGTATTACTGGGTAAAGATTTTAGCCTAAAAATGGGCAATTAACCACCATCATGTTTGCTTGACAAATGTGAGGATGATCCTCTGGGCATACTAGAACAACGCATGATAGACACACCCACATGCCTGTTAGGACACAAGGGCTCAGTATAGTAGTGCTGGCTTGACACGTCGTGATGCAATTTAGGCTTTCTGACAATATACCCCTCAAGAGTACAAAAGGTCAGATTGAGGTTAGTATTGCCTGAAAATATGGTGCACCCTGGTACTCCAACAGCTTGCTGCAAGAAAAATTAACCAGATATTAACATTTGATTTAAGGCAATGGACTCTCCAAAGCAAGATACTGAACTGATACTCACAAACAAGAAAATCAGACTGGGACTGAATAGTTCCAAGTTAGATTGTTGAGTACCCTGAAAACAAGGAAAGTAACTATTACCAGGAGTACAGAAATAGCAAGAAAAGTAAGAAACAAATAGTTTTGTGCTTACCAAATGAGTGACCTGGATAGGTGCAGCAGAAGAGTTGGAAATGGAGTGGCAGTCCGGGAAACACAATGTTTTGTTTTCCTATACCCGCCGGCACGAGAATGCCTAAAGAGTTAATTGATCCGGGTGCCATTGCGCTGGTGTCCTCTGATCCTTGCGCTGTTGCGCCAATGTCCTTTGGTCCTTGCGCCGATGCGCGACAATCCTGAATGTTCAAAAAGTGTCTTTGACAGTTCCAGAAAGAAGGTATGACACAGGTAAGACTCGAGAGAAGAGGTGTATGCAGTCCGTGGATTTTCCGGTTGTAACGACGAGCAGGTAAGACTTGTGAAATGAGATAAATGCAATCCGTGGATGTTCCAGTTCTGTTATGAGCAGGTAAGACTTGAGGTATTAGATGAATGCAGTCCGTGGATGTTCCGGGTCTGATATGAGCAGGTAAGACTTGAGAGCAATGACAAGAAGGAAGCAAGGAAAGTCACAAGGCAGGCCGGGGATTCAAGGAGCCAAGAAGACAAGGTACAGGGTTCGTAGCTTTGAAAACAGACAAATTCAGAAGAGTCGCCATGCGCGGGGCATGGCTTAAGTACTGGTCACCTGAGCGTACGCACAGGACGGCCCCGTAGGCCCGAGTACCTACGCTAATACCATGGCCGCCAGCATTTCCATGGCAACCCATAGCGTTCTGTAAAAGGACGCGCAAGAAACGATGCAGCACGGTTCTGAGGCTTAGCAGACAACCTCGATTTGGAACTAAAACCGCTTGCTCCCCTGGGGTTACTAGGTAGTTTGTTATTGCGCGAGCTCCACCTATGTTTATCCAATGAGGCATTCAATGGAACCCTGACAGTTTCCTCCCCCAAAGATGCCTCCCCAGAGTGAGCAGCCAGGAACTCGGACAAGAGACGAGGAGCATGTACATTAAACTCGGGTTCCCATGTCCGCTCCTTCGGACCATAACCTTCCCAATCAATAAGGTAATGACGGACCCAACGTATCACCTTAGTATCCAGAATGGCCTTGACTACGTACTCCTCCACACCCTCGACTATCACTGGTGCCGGACGAGAGGAGAGGCGAGTACCTGCGTGACATGGCCTCAGAAGTGAAACGTGAAAGACTGGATGAATCTTCCATTGGGAAGGTAAGTCTAAGCGAACCACCAAAGGATTGATCACTTCCTTAATGGGGAAAGGTCCCATAAAGTGAGGTATCAAACATCTACGACCAGGCAAATGGAGGTTCTTGGAAGATAACCAGACCAGCATTTCAGATTGATATTCGGGAGCCGGTCTCCGGCGTTTGTCAGCATAGAGTTTAGCTTGCTGTTGAGCGGCCTCCAAATGATCAAAGACCGTTTCCCTGAGGGAGATGAAGTCACAAATGCAAGCCTGAGCTGCCGGATTGTCAGTGGTAGGTATTAGATCCACAGGAATTGACCTGGGATGGAGACCGTAAAGAGCAAAGAATGGAGAAGTACCTGTAGACGAATGGATTGAATTATTGTATGCATATTCTGCCACCCCCAAAACATTTAACCATGACTCTTGATGCTGAGTAATCAGACAATGTAAGAATTGTTCCATAGTGGCATTTGCCCTTTCGGTTTGCTCATCCGTTTCGGGATGATAGGCCGTAGAATAACGTGCATCTATAACCAAATCAGTGACTAGATGGTGCCAGAAACGAGAGGTAAACTCTGAGCCATGATCTGTAATGATGATCTCAGGCAGCCCAAAACGATGGAACACATTCTGCAAGAACATTTCTGCTAGAACCAGAGCAGAAGGCATACCGTGGTAGGGTACAAACAAGGCCATCTTGGAAAAGTAGTCAACGATCACCCATATGGTATCACAACCTCAGACATGAGGTAATACGACCACAAAGTCCATTGAAATCATTAGCCAGGGTTTCTTAGGAACAGGGATAGGCTGAATCAATCCCATAGGTTTAGACACTGTACCTTTGCACTGAGCACAAATAGCGCACCCTTTGATGTAGTCTGAAACATCTTTAACCATCGTAGGCCAGAACGCCCAACGTTTTAACAGTTCAAGCATCTTGTGTCTCCCTGGATGTGCAGCCATTAAGGCATCATGACACCACTGAAGGGCCAAGACACGAGTTTCTGGAGTAGGGAGATACAACCGTTCTTGTACATAAGGCATGGAATTGACTAGTTTTATTGCATGATCATGGAGTTCAGGAGGACTCGTCCCCATCCAGGATTTAATCATTCCCTTCAAAGAAGAATCTACGGTACAAGAACAAATGACAAAGGATGGTTGTAACACAGTGTTTTCCCGGTGAGGCATCTGACCGCCTTCATTCAATCTTGATAAAGCATCTGCCTTAGAATGCATCTTGCCGGGACTGTACATGATCTGGAAGTTGTACATGGAAAAGAATTCATGCCACCGTGCGTGGCGAGCGGTGGTACAGCATACAGATTTAAGAGCAAGAAGATTACGATGATCAGTGAAAACCTGTACGGGTTTAATAGTACCGAATAGATGGTGTCTCCATACCAGAAACGTGTCGCGTATTGCCAGAAGTTCACATTCAGTGATAGTGTAATTAATCTCGTACTTAGTAAGTCTCCTGGAATGGTAAGCCACAGGATGGACAAGAACAGAGTCTTCACACCTCTGGGACAGAATCGCTCCCACAGCCAGATCAGAGGCAACAGCCTCAACAATAAACAGATGTTTTTGATCTGGATGCTGTAGGACCGGGGAAGAGGTGAACGTGGACTTCAATGTTTCAAATGCTTTCTGGGCTTGATCAGACCATACAAAGCGAGTTTTATAACTGGTTAATGCAGTCAAGGGAGCTGCGATGGCCGAAAATGAGTGTATGAACCGCCTGTAGAAGTTTGCAAACCCTAAAAAGGACTGAACGGACTTTACATTGTTTGGGACAGGCCAGTCCAAGATCGCTTTAACCTTATTACTGCTCATCTTAACCCCCTCACTGGTGATATCATAGCCTAAGTATTCCACCTGGTCAGCATGAAAGACACACTTCTCCAATTTGGTGTAGAGGTTGTTTTCACGCAATCCCTGCAAAACGGTGGAGACATGTTGGACGTGTTCCTTATAGGTAGAGGAATAAATGAGAATGTCGTCAAGATAGACAACCATGAACTGGTCCAGTAAGTCCTTGAACACATCGTTGATGAAATACTGGAAAGTAGCTGGGGCATTACAAAGACCGAATGGCATAACCAAGTACTAGAATAGACCATACTTAGTTTTGAATGCTGTTTTCCATTCGTCACCTTCTCTGATTCTCACCAGATTATAAGCCCCCGTTAGGTCAAGTTTGGTAAAAAACTTGGAAGAACCTAGTTGATCCAACCGAACAGATATCAGCAGAATCGGCTACTGATTCCGTACTGTCACTGCATTCAATTCTCTATAATCGATACAGGGGCATAAGTCTCCCTCTTTCTTAGGTACAAAGAAAAGCGGTGATGCTGCTGGAGACATGGATGGGCGAATGAACCCAGTCGGGAGTGCTTGATCTAAATACTCCTTTAAGACCACATCCTCCTTTGGTGTAAGCGAATAGATTCTTCCCGAAGGAATACGGGCATCTGCTTCTATCGGGCAATCATAAGGGCGATGCAGAGGTAGTTTTTCTGCCACCTTCTTATCAAACACGTCCTTAAAAGAATCGTCTTATTTCGTAAGGAACACTGTAGCAATAGCCCCAACCGTTAAGGCTGAATCTAGGACCCTGGAACTAGGATTTCCAAATCCAACCGTATCTGCATGACAAGACTCCTGACATTGGTCTGAGGTAAACTCGACTGAACGTGACATCCAGTTCGATGGAAGGGTTGTGTTTCATTAACCATGGCAACCCCAAAATCAGCTTAAGTTGAGGAGCTGAAATTACATCAAAACGGATGATCTCTGAATGACCGTCACCAATCGATAACACAAGATCAATGGTTTGTTCTGTCACCAAACCAGAAATCAGAGACGTACCATCCACTGCATTAACTAATTCTGGTGTTTTCTTGGGAATCAATGGAATGGAATGATCACATACAAATTGTGCATCCCCATAATTTCCAGTTGCACCTGAATCAATCATAGGTTCAACACACCAGGTTGTCTCAGGGGTAGAAGACAAAGTAGCCAAGACTGAAAAAGGAACCGAGGGTCTGGTGTCCATGATTGCTTGACTCGACAAAGGCACCCTGTCTATTGTCGACCTTTGGCGTTTCCCGCCTTGTTAGGTTTCTTAAGACAAAGTTTCAGGAAATGACCCAATGACCCACAATAGAAGCATAAATGGTTGACCCTTCGAAGCTCCCTTTCTGAAGGAGTGAGTGGACCTCGAATGGCACCAATTTGCATCGGTTCAGAGACTGAGACAGGAGTTACTTGCGTCGGAACGGTTAGGGTGGTTCTTTGTTCCCCCTTTCGTTCAGCCTTACCGGCATCAATTTGCAACACAAGGTCAACCAGTTCTGGGAAACCACTAGGAACCACTGGTACTGTTGCCAAAATATCCTTTAAGCCTTCCGAAAGACCTTTATAAAACAAAGCAGATTTCTTTTCGTCGGGCCAATCTGTTTCTGCGACTAACTGGTTAAATTTAGCCAAATATTCCAAGAAGGATTTGTCTTTCTGTTGTAAAGAAAGCAATTCCAGGTCTGTTGCCTGTGACTTATATCTCGTATCAAACACACGGGTCATAGCCGTAATCAGAGCCTCACAATCATACAGTAATGGGCTACTCTGTTCCAGGAGGGGATTGGCCCACACTGCAGCAGTACCCGCAAGGTTAGACAGAACAAATGCTGCCTTGGTAGTAGCATCAAGGAAGGATGCAGGCCTACACAAGAAATGTAAACGGCACTGATTAATGAACGTTCAAAAGGATTTAGGATCCCCTAGGAACCTTTGTGGAGGGGCTAATGGAAACTGTGTTGCCATGTAGACTGGGCTTGACTCAGTTCTTGATTGAGCCCTTCCTGAAGTTGAATCTACTGCAGGACTAGATGCTCCAGCCCCTGACTGCAGACCAGCATGTAACTCATTAATACGACGTTGAGTTGCATCATGTGCGGCTGTCATGTCAGCCCTAAGGTCTTCCACCACTTTGGCTAGAGCCGCCAAATGGTCAACGGCCTCTTCCATTTTGTAAAGGCTTCTGAATATGTTAGGACACAAGGGTTCAGTATAGTAGTGGTGGCTTGACACGTCGTGATGCAATTTAGGCTTTCTGACAATATACCCCTCAAGAGTACAAAAGGACAGATTGAGGTGAGTATTGCCCGAAAATATGGTACACCCTGGTACTCCAACAGCTGGCTGCAAGAAAAATTAACCAGATATTAACGTGGTTTAAGGCAATGGCCTCTCCAAGGCAAGATACTGAACTGATACTCACAAACAAGAAAATCAGACTGGGACTGAATAGTTCCAAGTTAGATTGGTGAGTACCCTGAAAACAAGGAAAGTAACTATTACCAGGAGTACAGAAATAGCAAGAAAAGTAAGAAACAAATAGTTTTGTGCTTACCACATGAGTGACCTGGATAGGTGCTGCAGAAGAGTTGGAAATGAAGTGGCAGTCCGGGAAATCCAATGGTTTGTTTTCCTATACCCGCCGGCACGAGGACGCCTAAAGAGTTAATTGATCTGGGCGCCGTTGCGCTGGTGTCCTTTGGTCCTTGCGCCGATGCGCGACAGTCCTGAATGTTCAAAAAGTGCCTTTGACAGTTCCAGAAAAAAGATATGACACAGGTAAAACTCGAGAGATGAGGTGTATGCAGTCTGTGGATTTTCCAGTTGTAACGATGAGCAGGTAAGACTTGTGAAATGAGATAAATGCAATCCGTGGACGTTCCGGTTCTGTTATGAGCAGGTAAGACTTGAGGGATTAGACGAATGCAGTCCGTGGCCGTTCCGAATTTGGTCTGAGCAGGTAAGACTTGAGAGATTAGACGAATGCAGTCCGTGGACGTTCCGGGTCTGATATGAGCAGGTAAGACTTGAGGGATTAGACGAATGCAGTCCGTGGACGTTCCGGGTCTGATATGAGCAGGTAATACTTGAGGGATTAGACAAATGCAGTCCGTGGCCTTTCCGGGTCTGGTATGAGCAGGTAAGACTTGAGAGCAATGACAAGAAGGAAGCAAGGTAGGTCACAAGGTAGGCCGGGGATTCAAGGAGCCAACAAGACAAGGTACAAGGTTCGTAGCTTTGAAAACAGACAAAGTCAGAAGCGCCGCCGTGCGCGGGGGCGCGTCTTAAGTACTGGTCACCTGACCGTATGCACAGGACGGGGCCGTAGGCTTGAGTACCAATGCAAATACCATGGGCGCCAGCATTTCCATGGCAACCCATAGCATTCTGTAAAAGGACGCGCAAGAAACAATGCAGCACGGTTCTGAGGCTTAGCAGACCACCTCGATTTGGAACTAAAACCGTTTGCTCCCCTGAGGTTACTAGGTAGTTTGTTATTGCACGAGCTCCACCTATGTTTATCCAACGAGGCATTCAATGGAACCCTGACAATGCCCCTCTGGCTTTATGTTCTATTCATGGCTTATAGAATCAGGAATGTATTTCATCAATGGCAGTGTGCCTTGTGACATTCCAGGCAAACATACTTTTAAATGCCACCAGGGTTCTTCAACCATTGATTATTTTTGCATTCCCATCTTATTATAGGCAAAAATCATACATCTTGATGTTGATGAAGACATTTAAGTGATCACCATCCAACAATATTAAACATCCAATGGAATGATGAGCTACATACACCAAGTGAATTACCGGACATGGTCATGGCACAATTTCATCTTCTCTGATGAGAATTAGATGGGAATTTCTGGAAAATTACTTATAAATCATTTAACTTGTAGTACAAACACACACTAGCTCTCGTTATAGCACACTGCCAGTCCCCCCTCCTGGACAAAAGCCAGACTGTGAAGTATGAAAGAAAGATATCCTGTCGGATACCATTTGAATAGCACTTCATAAATTTTCAAATTTAGTTTTTACGGCTTTTGAAATCCTTGTTATGTGAATATTGGTGACCCCCTCATTAGCTGTACCACGCTTGGGTCATTCCCCATCTTGTGTACCTGTATGAAAGAAAGAACATTCCTCAAGAAAAGAACTGAGTAGTGGACAGGCCAGAGATTCCAAAAGCTTCATTAAGAAGGGGAGAAGAGTGATGGGATGGAAATTACTTGGGATGAGAGGGTCCAAAGTTTTCTTTTTTTTTTTAACAAATCAATAACTGCAACATGTTTAAGGGGCACGGGAATCTGTCCTATTTGGAAAGAATCATTCACTGCTACAGTCAACAAGTGAACAATATGCGGCATGATATCCTTAATGATACAGAGAGGAATAGGGTCCATAGGCGATGCCGACTTCATGAGACATCCTCTGCTGAAAAGATAGGCAACACGGACCACAGACTAGTGGGCAATGGAACTGATGCTGAAGTAGGAGGGGCCTACGAGATAAGTGCTGAAGAGCAGATACTGGACCAGATTTTGCTAATTTTCTCTACAAATTAGAGAGACAAGGAGACGCACAAGCCCTGCGATGGGGTCATAGAGTCAGATGCAGTGGAAAATAACCCACGCACGACCTTGAACAATTCCATCGAACGATTAATTGATGCCTCTATCCATGATGAGTAGTAAGTCTGCTTAGCATTATCAATAGCAAGATGATAGCCAGCAGCGGCTTACACAAAACCCAATCTGTGAGCAGGATCATAGCTGAGTCGCATTTGCGCTCGGATTGCATACACTTCATGCAAAGTGCTCGCAGTTCAGTAGAGAACCAGGGTTGAGATGGGTTGGTGCTAGGCTTAGAGTTTTTAAGAGGAGCCAACTGGTCAGCCACAGCCACAGCCACCGCCTCCAAATTGGCGGATAAAGAGAACAAATCCAAGAGCAGGCATTTAAGTGATGAGCATGGATTTGTGCAAAAATGTCGTCCTTGGGTACCGTAAGCCAACCCTGACTCTGGGTAGCTTGAAAATGTGGCAATGATTTAGTAAGGCTAATGTCCCATAAAAACGGGGCAATAAAGCGAGAGCAAGATGAACAGAAATCTCAGACATTGGGTAGAGTATAAGATCCAATGTGTTTCCTAGACCAGTGAGTGGGGCAATTGACTTGTAGAATGAACGCCACGTTGTTCATGGCAGTAATAACATTCTGGATTTTGGATTTTAGTGTCAGTGGGATCATTCACTCTCAGGTTCAAATCATCCATAATCACAAGATGCGCATGCCAAAGCTGAAGATCGGCTGCTAGCGGAATTACAAAAAGCTGGATCAGAGCCAGTGGGGCGATACACCACTAGGAGATGGACACAGAATGTGGGAGACACTACAAAACGAGCAAGCAGTGCCTTAATCTGGACCTGATGATTAAGCGCTAACAAAGTGCCCAAGTAATGGGAATTAAAAATGATGGCAACACCACCACTCAACCGCGGTAGGCGCAAGCAGCATTTGCACTAAAGTGGGACCCAAAGTCTTGCATAGTCAGGTTTCGGTTACACATGAGAAGTCAGGGTGAAAATCGGACAGTACATCATGGCACTGTGCGACCAATGAGCATGCACTAAAGAGCAGGCATTTTAAAGAAAACTGAGAAGAGGAGGGAGTGATGCCAGCCATGTCAGGTACCATGAAACCCCGAGAAACTGCATCAAGTTGAAGTAGCTGGCAGCACAACTGTGTTATCAAAACCCCACTCGCAGATTTAATCCAAGGAAATGTTCCACCCATGCTGGCGTGACATGGACGAGCACAGACGGGCTAAACTTAGGCATGACTTCGGCACATAGGGCGTGAGCCCACTGAGCCTGTCCACTGTGCTTCCTGTTGACAATGGGTCTAAATAGGCACATGGTATCGCAGAGGCCAATCCCCTGAGGTGCTGCCAAACTGACAGGAAAGAGAGACTGCTGCACAGTGAGTGCGGGAGGAAGAAAAATAAAAAGACAAGCCAGCCGGAGCGAGACCCCGGGCAAACTGAGGGCCAGGCACCCTCCTCCCACCTAAAGCAGACTACAAGGAACCAATGAAGAAAACATTAAGAAGAAACAACTAAAATAAATAGAAATAAGTGGGAGTAATGTGAGCGAAGACTATGAAAATGTGGCACCCAGTCACCCACTGCGCCCTGTGAAGCCCAGGACCGTAAAAGGAATCAAGTAAAACAGAAAATTAAATAAATCGAATAAAATAAACTGCAAATGCTTTGCAATCACAATGATTGTTGTGAGCTGAGGGGACCAACCACCGTACCTGCGAGATGTCATTAATCTAACATGCCATAATAAACTGTCCCTCTCCACAATTCTGACACAATAAACATGCTATTTTTTATCAAAACATTATTTATTTAAAACACCAAAGGCGACCCCCTTACTTTATGCACGGGTGGTCACCAGAATATATCAGATATGTATTAGCATGGCTCGTTTGCACAGTTAGAGTTGGCCTGCATGTGACAATCATGCTATGAGGTGACACACACATATGCAATCACAGCATTTAAATTATTATTTCTTAATGCTCAATATTACCACCTACTTTAATAATAGCATTGCTGCTTATATGCCAGTGTGTTCTATACTCATATATCACTCAATCAGCAAATTAAGAATATTTTATTTTCTGCTGTATCAAGAAAAAATATTAGTATTAGAGAAAGGTTGCATAGAAAAATGATATTAATGTACACATATTTACATCAGTCCAGTTTATGAATGTGAGGTTGTGGATTCTAATCTGTGTATGAAATTTGTATGTAGACTATAAAGTGTTTTGCCTTATTGTGCAGGCTTGAGTTAGAACAAAATAGTGCTCTCAATTTAGAACGCACAAGATCTTCATCCACCACAATGTTTTTATGGGTTTTAATAGAAGGATGAATGCCCCTCCCACGTCAATTCACAAACCGGGTCCCACAGGCGTAGAGCCCTTGCCTTAATGGGCAATGTCAAGAAATAGGAGGATGTATTTTATATTAGTATGATTTTCTTGGGGGAATAGAATTAGTATGGGTAAACTCCCTTACGTTCCCCCCATTCAATTTTTTACATATCTATGGCTTTCTCAGGTCACAAACTATCATAAAATATTCTACTTAGTCTATAGAGCGGGCCACGGATTCAAAGCCCAAAGTGTTAGACTGTACCTGTGAATGCCATAGGATTATGTTTATTTTAGCTGTAATTTTCAAAATGCAGCATTGTCAGTGCTGGGAAGTGGTCCTTGATTTACACAGCACAGAAAAAGCATTGTTGTTCTTACATAAATGTATAATCTCCCTCAATGTATGAAAATGAAATTAGGATATACTCGTACTTACAAACAACAATACTGTATTCTCATTCTGTCAATAATAATTTATCAGCCCCTGCACTCTGTGCACAGAAAACTGTGATGTTTTCTACAAGAAGTCAAATCTCACACAAAAATACCAATATATTTTATTTGGAATAAGTGGCCCCAGTGAAAATCACCTCCCCAATCCCTCTCATTGCTTTTGGAGAATCTTTATACTCACTTTGAAATATTCTTTAAGGCACAGCGTCAGAATGGGCCTTCATGAGTTTTCAAATAATTCCCAGTCAGCCTATCCTCCCTGTTGTAAAGCAAGTCTGCTCTATGTAATCGTCTTCTCATGCATAGGGCCCAATTGTTCCAGATAATGTGCAGGTTTGGCGTTGATCCAACCTTTCTGTGTAGCTTTTGCTTCCAAAGTCAGACTCTTATTTCCTGTGTGTTTCTGCTTTTATAATGGGTCATATTCCAATGCTTGTGTCACACTTTTGCACTGACTTGCTTCATAGTCAGACACTCCCACCTAACACACCCCTTCAGTTCTTATAGGTTATTCATAACTTCTTTACATGTGAAAAGGAAAATAAAGTTGTGGCTATTTAGTCTCGTATTTTTTAATGCAGACATCCTTGTAGTCTATATTTCATCATAGCAACATGCCACATCGATGACATGTGGATTTCTGGGATCTCCCAGTCTAGACAGACATTTGGATATATGGCATTCATTTGTGGCATGTTTTTTCATAAAGTTATTAATATTCATAATTGTAAGAATTGTTAAAACACAGGCAATTCGATTTTGTTTTCATAGGACAGATTAATGTGTCAAGGCCATTATTCATGTTTGTTTTTTCTTAGTGATTTGGTTTTGGATTTGTATACATAATGAATGTTTTAATGCATGAATAGTGTTGGTTCACCTAGCCCATTATATTTCTGGGCATCCTTAAGTTTGAGATTTGAGTTACGTTTCTTGGTGTTGTGAAACCATGATGCCTCAGGCCTCTCAGCCAACAATTAATCTGGATCTGCTGACATATGGCCTCCATTGTTTAAACTTCCATTAGGCTGACCATCTTATCATGTTGTAAGAGGAGCTGAGGTCCATAGGTAACACTTTAAATACAGTAAACTACTTGGAAGCTAGGGCTTAGAAGAACAGGAGATATTCTTATTGGGCAACACACCATAGATTCAGCCTTTGTGGAATTTTAAGCTGCATTTATTGGAATTTTCTTTTTTAGAGGATTTTAAAAAAGGTGGGGCCACTCATTAACTCAGGGGTCTGTTCCACAGGCCCTTTTCTTCCTCTGTGAGCCGAATGGGGTGTCATGGTAACAGACAATAAATCTGTTCACTCCAGATTACCCAGACAAGACTGCCCTGGGCAACATAAAAACCCCTCACATTTTACCATCTATATGGCTGAAGTGAAGAACAAGAGTTTGTCTGAGATTTCACTGGAGATATTACCAGCATTACCCAATCCAAAACATATGATTTTGTATGCATGAAAGACTTATTGACTTCTTTTATAATGAAAGTGTAAACCATTCATACCTAAAACATTTCAATGACTTGATTAATTTGTGTTCAACATGTTCTAAATGAGAATCACTTTCCAATATAAACACTGCCAATACAATAGAAACATGGGACACTGTGATTCTATTCACTTTGAACACATACCAACAATAGTTTTTAAAATGAGACATGAATATATAGGCTAGTGTTGTCTTCAACACTAATGTTTCCCTGATTTGCAACTGAAGCCGATTTTCTTTAGCATTCAGTACATTCAGTACATTGTTCCAATGTGAAAAAGCACCACTTTAAATGACTGCAGACAGTTTTACTTTAGTCATGTTTTCAGCACTACTGACTGTAGGTTTAGTATTCACTTCCAAATGTTGCTGCTGTGTGGCAAACTCTGTATCACTTGTCGAGTGCTGTCTCTCATGGAAGTAACTACCTTAATCCTGTAGGTACATTCTTTTTGAAATAAATGCACCCGTCTCCACATGTCCTTGGTTTTCCCCTAAAAGTTTAAGTTGTGTTATTATTCATCTTTATGAGATTGTGTTAAGGTTCTTGTTTCCATTTTATAATTACTGTGAGGTGCTGTCAGTGTTATGTGTGATGCAGGGGAAATGTTGGGGAATCTGACCCAATTGGATGCCGATCTCCAAGGTGTTCTTTATTTAAGTGCTGTGCATGGGCGTATTACACTGGTCAGTGAGGCTGCCCCGAATGAGGCAGTCTGTTTAATTCTGTTTGAGAGGGTGACGTTCTGGTAAGTCTTTGTGTCAAGATTTGGGATGGCTATTATGTTGTTATAATCTGAGTGGTCCATCCATTGGGAGTTGCAGGAAGTTTCTGTTCATCTGCGTGGTTCTGAGGAGTCTAACTGACCCTGCCTGGGAGTTCTTGAAGTTGAAAGTTCTTCCTGATCTGAGCTTTGGAGGGTGTCATGCTAGTTTGTCTGTTGCGATCTAGTGAAAAGACAGATTGAGAGATTTTCTAAGGTGGTTGTCATGTGTGCAAGTTGCCTGGGTATTCAGTTCCACAGCTTGGTTGATCGAAAAGAGAAGGAAGTTCTTTAAAGGTTCTCAAGTTATCCAATTCTGAAGGATAAAAGGCAAAGTCAACTTTGCCAGAATTCAAATGTGTGACTTCAAATTGCACACAGATATCAGAGGGAAGCTTAATTAGTCTGAAATCGTGGAGCCCAATATCCTTGGTTTGAAAAGATCTTCTCAAACTAGTCATGCAATGCAATCCTTATAATGTCTCCAAACAAAGGGTCTTCTTTTAAACTTTGGGCTTCACTAACTCGGAAGGAATACTGAGGTCCACCTTGGAAGGAAAAATAACTGCATCATTTGAGCATGAATATTACTCAGCATGTGTGTAGGTGCACACACACACACACACAAAAAATAAAAAAACTGCCAAATATTGGAATTACAGTAGAGGTGTGTGAAGTGTGTGAGGTCAGCTGGGAGTGGGAGAGAGTGGGTGAGAAGGGGAAGGTGGAAGTTTAGGTGTAACTTGCAATTTCTGCACCTATTCCCTTATGAGAGAGCTTTCACGTATACTGCCCATGCACACTCATGCTGCATGTGCTGCAGTAAACCTCATATTTACTGTTGGGTGCTGAGGCAAGGCTACTTGCTATAACCCTGCCAATGGAACAATGGATATTATCTTTTGTTGGCTGGACCCTTATGACCACTGACTAACCTTAAATGTTTTAGCTCACTTTTTATGTGCATATTGATTGTTTTAACACATTTGTAGTTAGTTGTGTGTCAAATGGGAGGGAGCGGGGGTCAACTAGAGTGACCACATAACTACATTTCACTGAGACAACATTTTTCAAGCCCCTTTTTAGTCCTGAAGCGTACTTTTAGTTTCAGACTATAAAACTAGGCTTATAAGTACTACAATGCAATGTGAAGAGTATGGATTAGCATCTCACACCTGAGATGAGCTAATTTGACATATCTTGAATCATTCCACTGGTTTATACATGTTATAGTCACCTGCTCTTAGTTGTTTGATAACAGCCTGTATCAAGGTTTCCTGTCAATTGATTGTGCCTTTGTTAGTGCATCTTGAATGTTACATTGGTAGCCACTTTCCCGGAATCTGGCTGACAGTAAGTCACATTCTTTGTCAAATACCATCTGATCCTCACAATTTCTCCTGGCTCTGATAAATTTGCCCACTGGTATGTTGCGTATAACTGATTTTTGATGACTGTTGCTAGCATTTAAGGTCGAAATTACATCTGTAGGTTTCCTGTAAATTCGTGTCAGCAACTTCCCTCCTGATAAATATATCTTCAAATCAAGAAACTCTATGGGGGTCATTCCAAGTTGGGCGGTAAGGGTTTACTGGCACCGGTAAGGATGTCGGTGCCGGTAAACCCTTACCGCCCAATTCCGAGTTCCCTTACCGGGACCTGCAAAGGACGTGTGGTCTCACCGCACGTCCTTTGCGGGTCCCGCTAAGGGACCAGGGCGCTAATAACGGGCCCGCTATTTGCGGCCCGTAATTAGCGCCTTCCCCATTCCCATTGAGCCCTATGGGGGCTCAAATGGGAATGGGGAATGGTTTACTGAATGGGGACTTACCGGGTCCTCCAAGGTCAGAATGACCCGGTAAGTCCCCATTCAGCCAGACCAGACACGGACCCGGGTTTGGAGGTAGCCATGGAGCTCTTAGCTCCATGGCTACCTCCAAACTCGTAATGACCCCCTATTTCTTTGTCCTCTTTCATTGCCGAAAATATAATTCCAAAGTAATTTGTATTAAGCTCATCAACAAATTGTTGCAGTTGTGCCATAGTTCCCTTCCAAATCAGTAATATATCATCGATGTACCTTGGCCATCGAAGTGCCCCTTTCAAGTAGCACTCATTGGTGTAGACAGCGGTGTCCCCAAAGAAGCCCATGAAGAGATTTGCCAATGCTGGCGCATATTTTGTGCTCATTGCTACACTTTGCACTTGTCCATAATACGTGCCATTGAAGATGAAGTTGTTATGTTACAAGGTTGCCTCAGGCATTACATAAGCATATTGCGTTGGTGGAAGTGAGATGCAGAGGCATCTCTGAATATGTATTCAATTGTCTTGCGTGCTAACACATGTCTAATGGATGTGTAAAGGGCATGGACGTCTAGGTGTGACCAATAAAAAGCCATCTTCCCAATGTATAGTTTTCAAAATGTTAAGAACATTAGTGGAATCTTTGAGATATGAAGGCAGTTGGTCTACAAAGGGCCTTATCATGACATCAATGTTTGAGATAGATGTTCAGTGGCCCACCCTATTCCACTGAGGATGGGTCTAGCTTTTGGTATCCTTTCAAAATCGTTATGCATCTTTGGGAGAAAATACATTGTTGGAAGTCTTGGACTATGATTCATGGAATTATTTGCGTGAAAAATGCAGATTTGCGCGCCTTTCTGCCGGAAAATCCATGTTTGAAGTATGGGGATTTTCAGACAGAAAGGAGCGTAAATCTGCATTTTTCAGGCAAATAATTCCATAAATCAAGCTGTTAGTTTCTTGACTTTTAAAAATGCTTTCTCTTCATCAGTATTAAGTCCTTTTGTATGCTAGTTATCAATCAATTCCCTCAGTTGCTCTCCGACCATCCTGGTTGGGTTTTCTTTCATTGTGTACTTAGCATCTGGGAGTATTCAAATAACGCATTGCCATGTCTATATAAACGCTTCTTTCCATTATGACAATATTGCCCCCCCCCCCCCTTGTCTGCTTCCTTGAGGACTAGATTCATTGTTTCTCAAATTGTCAAGTGTGGTTCTTCCTTGTCTAGTTAGATTCGATCTGTTCATGTATTTTATTAGTTTTACTCTTGCATTGTACTGTCCATTGTTAATATCATTAGTAACCGCTCGTTGAAACGTATCAATAACATTTTTCTGTGACAGTTGTGGAATAAACCTAGATTGGGATTTAAATTCATGCGAATGGTAATTCATTGAAGCAATCCGAAGATACGTTAATACTGACTATCCACTTCATGTGTCTACTACACAGGCCTAGCAGCCGCTTGTGCCATCAAACCGATAATACCCTTACGCCATACCTTGTCCCAACTACACACCTAAGATACGATCCCTCCTTGGTGCTAGAACACCCAGAGCCTACACTGCCTCCGCCCAGCCTATCCTCTAGCGTCACTGCCTCGATGTGACTACATTGGTGCGAGATGGCACCTGCCCTATAGGCAATTATCCTGCCTAATCCTATCATGCAACCCACCATAAACCACAACCAGTGACCTGGAAACCGGGCCCCTGAGATGCATAGTGCTAGTCTAAAAATAATGACCCTCTGCCTGAGCAAACATAGCTTACTCTGCTCCTAGCTGTAAATCTACCTCCGAGCGCATCTACAGCGAAACACGAGAATGTAATCCTGGAACAGTGGGCTCGTAAGAAGAAAACATCCACTCCAGACACTCATGTCTCCTATCACTATGCCTATCACTATGCTCACTCTCTACTTTACACCAACACACAATAGAGTGCAGCTGCACCCCTCAACCAATTTCAGGCTAGCTGCTCACATACAAACAATACTCCATGAACACCTCAACATCCTATTAGAGCGCAGCTATACCCAACAAATAAATCGGCCTAGCTGCACACATAAGCGTGCTACACAGGCCTAATGCTGCCAGAATGCAGTCTCGGAGACCAACCACCAGACTGCACATATTCAACTGATTTCTCAATACCACTGCACCTAATGATAGGATGCAGCTACCATCAGGCAATCACATCAGCTGCTCCCATATTGAGTGCACCCAAGCACCCTATGCTACCCTACTGTCTTGACTGACCTGGATTACGTGCCCCAAGGGCATTCAACCCACAAGCGCTTTGAGATCATACCAATGATATATAGAGCGCTATGTAAATGCCTAATAACATAACGGCATGCTGCTTGTTGTCATGCACGATGTGCATACATGCAAGAGACAGCATACCTTTAATTAAACGATATTGCTCATAGTTCAACCACCTAATAGTATGCCCTCAGCAAGAGACTGCATATTATTTGAACCTGAGCTGGAAGTGGTCTGTTTTAGTTAAAAGCATGCAGTCAGAAACGGTCAGGTTAACATAAGAGAGTTCACTCATAGCTCAGTTTCAGATGATAGGTAGCCAAAGACAGTCTGTTAAACAGATGAGATATCACCCAAAGGCGACGGGTACATTTCTTTAGCGGGGAGCTCTGGAATCTCACTTCGCTTAGATATATTTGTATTGTATTCAGTTATTTATATAGCACTCTTTCCCCATTTGTATGGCCTCAATACGCTTTACACATGCAGTGAAACACTGTTGACTTGACAGTAAAGTACATGACCTAACTTTTGGTAATGCAATCATTTTTAGCACAATCATGGATCCAGAATTGTTGATGAATTCTTTGATGGTTGAATGGCACATTCTAAAGTAGAAAGCTACCAGCAGAGTTCATCAGGTAGAGGGACCATTGCTGATAGGTTATATGTTTAAAGTGGTCTGTAAATCTTGTGACTTGCTGCAATTCCTTATTAAAAAAAACTAGGTGATGTAAAATGCACAGTTTGGTCAGAGGATGGGTTGGGTGGGTCTCTTGGTGGGGTTAAGGAATTTCTGCCGCCTTAGTGAAAATTCGAAGTTGGCACCCATGAACCCGCAGCTCAGTTTCTTAATAACTGCTGTCACTACAACAACGCATTTACTTTAGATTAAGCTGTTTGACGAAAAAATAACATCTTTAGAAACATACCCTGGGATAAAACTCAAAGGAAGGGTCAGTAAAGTTGGAGGATATTTGAGGGAAAAGAGTTTGACAAGAAACTAAAACACCGTTTCAAGAAAACGTGTGGATTTAAGTTTAAGAAGCAAGTTTGACTTTGGAAATAACTTTTTTGTTGGTTCTATGAAACTGCAAGCTGCACATTTAGAAAACAATAGTGTTCCCAGCATGTAGGAAGCCTGCTTTTAGCATAGATAGTCCCCGCCTCAGTGATATTCATGGCTCATCTGTGTTCCTTTCCAGAGGAGTGGCAGGGCACTGATTGGGAGGAGGGGAAAATAAGCAATTGGGGAGGTAATTGCCCCTCTTTGTCCCCTCCCCCGTCCCCAGGGCGGCCCATGTGAAGGAGTGGGAAGCTACAAATGAACAGAAACACACGCTAAACACGAGTCTGTCGAGTTAAAAAGTTTCTTTCCAGTTTATGTTGCTGTTAATGTGCAGTTTGGAAATCTGGCAATGCCAAGTTGATGAGAATGCTGCCAGGCGGACTTGGCTCCGGGATATATTAAGCAATACTGCTGAACTAGCAGCCTTGCTCCGTGCTGTATCGGCTGAGAGTAAAGTCCAGAATCGGAGTCGCCCTGCATGGCTATTGTAAATCAGCAGATCAATGGCACATTAACGCGGCACTAACTGAGAAAGCACAGGCGCCATCTTAGAACTCCTCTCGCAACAGGCCAGCCATGTGGAGGCCATTTCCTGCCTGCTGGGCTTCCATTGCTTTTCTGACCTTTGGGGGAGACTCCTGCCTCTGACTCTGTGCCAAGGGCGTGGATGTCCCGGGGTTCTGCAGTAAGGGGATAATGTGGTCCATCTCTACAAGAGTCACTATGGTTACTTCTACTTAACAGTGTGTGTAAACACAGGTCCCGCTATTGTAATCCAAAGGACCCTTCACCGTAATATGCCCTCCACTCAGCATTACAGTGGTAAGATATCGGCCCGCCCATGTATACAGCCTAGCAACTGTTATCGGCATGGGGGGGGGGTCGAGATAAAATAAAGACAGACACACTATGTGGGTTAACTATCTGTATTTTTTTTTCTCATTTCACCATTTGTATAAGGCTTCATGAAGCCAAAGAATTGGATACAATAATTCCTTAACCACTTGAACATTGAATATACATGTATTCCAGTAACAAAGGGCAATAAGAACCTTTGACTGAAAGCTTCAAGAATCTGAGTAGTTACAGTAAACAAGTAAACAAAAACAAAAAAAAACTCCTTCTCTTTAGTTCTGTCAGGTCGGTATACCATGGAGATTCTTATGTACACGTTCCAAGGCTATACCTTGTTACACTAAATTAATGTTGTAAAACATGTTGTTAAAGTCAATAATGCACTTGTTTCAGAAGATTCCAGAGCTTGCTTAGTTCCCATTTAACAGTAAAAATTGCTCTGATGGTCTTAACGCATAGGCGTATCGCATCAAACTGCTTACCATTTTTATTCTTCCACTCCTTACTATAACTGAACCCCCATAAGTCCTCCCTGTCCACTTCCCATCTTCCTTGCCCCACTCGCTTGATCCTCTGTGTGTCTCTATGGGTCTTAGAGTTGCCTTGCTGTTTTTCCCTTACGACATCACCCCCTGTTGAGAATTCTGCAGATTCCCCACCAAAACCCTGCCAAAAGTCTCCTTCCAGGTGGCCAAGAGAAAGCAACGCTTCCTGATCCCAATCCTGGGGGTGGTGTACTGCGGGAGGATCACCTGGGTGCAGACAAGATCCAGGGTGGTGGGGAGATTTCACAAGGTGGGACATGGTGTTTCTCCTCAGAGAGGGATACTTTTAAGACCATTCCGAGAGCGATTAGGGCCTGTTGCTGTTCTGATAGACTTCAGCTACTGTTAAAAGTAAGCTAAAAAAAAAATCAAAGATTAAAAATTCTAAATCTGTCATATGCTCATAAGAAGACTTTGCTACCCTAAATGTTCCCTTCAATATCAAATGTACACTTTAGAGGGTAATGATATGATATGATATGATATGGCATTTGTAACGCGCCTATACACAAGTGTTTCAAGGCGCGACGAGGCCGGGGGGAACAAGGGGAGACAGACAACGATCCTACTAGGCCAGGTGTCATTCAGATCGCGCAAGTGCAAGGGTAGAGGGGAAGGGAAAAGTGCAGGGGGGGAAAGCTAGAGGGAAAAGTGCAGTACAAGGTTATAGCATACAGGATAAATTACAAGGGCCAGCTGGTGGCAAGTGCGAGGTAAGTGCAGACAAGTGCTGGGAAGGGGGGCTGTAGTGATACAGACACAGTCCCGCAGTGCAGGGGTTGCCAGGGAGGCAGTGCAGGGGAGAGTGGCTGGGCCAAGGACCGAGAACGGTCAGTGGCCCAGTTGCAGATTCAGTGCAGTTTCAGTAATTTTAGCAGGGGAGAGGGGAAGAGAAGGCGGAGGCAAAGAGGAAGGTTTTGAGGTGCTTCCGGAACCGGAGATGGTTCTCCTCAAGTTTCAGGGATGCAGGAAGGCTGTTCCAGAGGGAGACTGCTGCAGCGGAGAGAGATCTGCCCCCAACTCGTTGTTTGGAGAAGCGGCTGACCCTGAGGGAGTTGGAGGCGGATGAGCGAAGAGCACGAGAAGGAAGATATTTAGGAAGAGAGAGTTGAAGGTATTTTGGCCCAAGGCCCCAGAGGGCCTTGTGGACAATGCAAAGGGTTTTGAACTTGATCCTCGCAGTCACTGGCAGCCAGTGTAGTGATTTCAGTCCTGGAGACATACGGTCCCTGGGCTTGAGACCAAGGACAAGTCTCGCAGTCCTGTTCTGGATGAGTTGCAAAGGACGGAGAGTAGAGGCGGGCAGATTTAGGTAGAGGCTGTTACAGTAGTCCAGCTTCGAGAGAACCAGGGCTCTAGAGACAGTGAGCTTCTGGGGGAAGGAGAGGAAAGGAAGGATACCTCTGAGGAGGTGTAGTTGGTAGTGTGACTTCTTAGAGACGTCGGATATGTGAGGAGAGAAGGAGAGTGTGGAGTCGAAGATGACCCTGAGGTTTTTTGCCTTGCAGGTAGGAGCAGGAAGAGGTCCAAGAGAGGCCGGCCAGAGAGCTGCAGGGAAGGAGGGAGTGGGTGTGCCGATGAGTAGAATCTCAGTCTTACTGGCATTAAGGCAGAGGTTGTTGGCGGCACACCATTCCTGTATAGCAGAAAGACAGTCAGAGATGAGGGAAGGAGAAGAGGAGGCCGAGGGTAGCCTGAAAATGAGCTGGGTATCATCCGCAAAGCACTGAAAGTTGGGGCAGAGAGCAGCGATGCGGTGGGCGAGAAGTGCCAGATACTGGTTGAACAGCGAGGGAGAGAGGTTAGAACCCTGGGGGACACCACAGGTAGAGAAAAAGATGTCAGAGAGGAAAGACCCCAGTTGGACCTGGGAGGGTCGATTTGAGAGGAAAGAGGTCAGCCAAGCCAGAGCCTGACCAGTGATACCCAGGTTATCACGGAGAAGGTTGAGCAGGATGGTATGGTTGACAGTATCAAAGGCAGAAGAGAGATCAAGCAAAATGAGAACACATGGAATGTTAGAGTCAGGGTTCGAGAGCAGGTCCTCACGGATGTTCAGGATAGCAGTTTCCGTGCTTCTGGCAGCTCTGAAGCCAGACTGATGGTCATGAAGGCTACCGACAGATTCAGCATGGAGATTAAGCTGGGAGATGGCCAGTTTCTCCAGGAGCTTGCCCAGGAAGGGAGTGATAGAGATTGGGCGATAGTTAGCTGGGCAGGAAGGGTCGGAAGAGGGTTTCTTAAGAAGTGGGTGCACAAGGAAGTGCTTGAGAGGGGATGGGAAGACTCCAGAGGCGAAGGAGTGATTGCAGAAGTCAGCAAGGGCAGGAGCCAAGGAGTCGATGTTGTCCTTGATAGTTTTGGAGGAACAGGGGTGGACCTGTTTTGACGAGACTTTCATAGATTGGACTTGTCTCGAAACCTCGTCAGCAGAAAAAAGGGGAAAGGCAGAGAAGGAGAGAGGAGGGGTGGCTGCAGAAGGGCCAGAGGAAGTGCAGGGAATAGAGGGGGGAAGGTGATAGGAGGAGAGTGAGGACAGGATGTCCTTAGTTTTTTAAATGAAGTGAGAGGCCAGTGCTGTGCAGAGGGCCTGGCAGGGGACAGGAGAGGTACAGACTGCAGCAGGGTTGGCCAGCTCCTTGCAGATTTTAAAGGGTTCGGCCGAATTGTTAGATGCCGCAGTGATGCAGGCTTGGATAAGGGCTCTCTTCTTAGTGAGAACGGAGAGCCGGTATTGCCTTTGGAACAGGCGACAGGCCAGTTTGTCAGAGGATGAACATGAAGCACGCCATTTCCTCTCTGCCACCCTGCACTTGCGTTTAAGGGTGACGAGATCCGAGTCATACCAGGAGTTACATTTGGCTTTGGGCTTCAGGCGGATTCTCATGACAGGGGCAAGGATATCAAGAGTATCAGATATAGCAGAGTAGAAAGTGGAGAGGGCTGTGTCAGGGTGGGAGTCAGCCGAGCGGGGGAGGAAGGGGCGAGAAGGTGGCAGCGAAAGCCTCAACTGACACACGCTTCATGGGTCGGATGACCGAGAAGGAAGATGGCAGCGATGATGGTGGCGTTGCCTGTGGGGTAGGGAGGGCGAGGTGGGAGGAGAGGAGAAAGTGATCACTCCAGGAGAGAGGCGTGGAGAGAGGGACAGAGAGGGGAAGGTCAGAAGAGATCAGGGCATCTAGAGTGTGCCCTGCAGAATGAGTCGGCCCAGACGGGAGAATAGAGAGTGAGAGAGAGTCGCAGAGGTCGCGAAAGAGTCCAGAGGGGGGACGGGAGGCATCCAGGTGGATGTTGAAGTCTCCAAGAAAGAGGAGTTGAGTGTTTGAGGACAGGAGTGAGGAGGAGAGGTCCGCCCACTCGGAGAGGAAGGAGGAAATCTGACCAGGTGGCCGATATAGTAGCCACGGTAAGGGAATGGCTAGGAGAGAGAGAGAGTCGGCAGACAAGACATTCAAAAGAGGAGTAGGTCTGCGTGGGAGTAACAGTGGCAGAAATCCACTCAGGGAAGATAAGGGCCACACCCCCCAGCACGGTTGGGCCTGGGCACGGAGAGGATCTTGTAGCCGTCAGGTAGGAGTGTGTCAAAGCTGGTGACAGAGCTGGCCGTGAACCATGTCTCAGTGAGACCGAGTACGTCAAGGTCCAGTTCCTCAAGAAGGCGGCAGATATCAGAGGAATGTTTGACGGTAGAGCGAGAGTTAAGAGTGGCAATGTGGAGAAGGTTGCCATCTTTGAAGGACTTCCGGGGAGGAGTACAGATCAGAGGTACGCCCTGCAGAGGTGAAGAAGGAGCATGGGAGGGTGCAGGGAGGGAGGATAGAGGCAAGGTAGCCGAGGACAGAGAAGGGGGGACAGCAGGAGAGGAAAGGAAGTTGATGAGGAGCGGGAAGCGTCTGTCAAAGAGGTGAAGGTTGGCCTGAGGGCCTTGGACCAAGACGGTCCCATTAGCGTAGACATTAATGATGGCCTTAGAGGAGTGGAAGGAGGCCAAGAGGACATCCCAACGGGTGCCACCATTAATGAAAGCGTTGGACCCTCTGTCTGTACTCACAATCCCTCTTCTAAAAACATCCGGGGAGGTGAAATTATTGGTAAAAGTAGTAAAGAAACAGGAAAAACAAATTTCCTTAAAATGGACTACATGTCCCAGAATCCCTCAGGGACTGTGACGAAGAAGAGGGATGAAGAGGCACATAGAGGTAATAAACAGGCAGGCCTAACAGCCTTTGGCTGGGTCAGGCAATTAGTACAAAGAGTCTGCACCTGAATCCAGTTAATCCACCTGAGGGGCATAAAAGGCTGCTGCAGGAAGGAGCACTAGAAGGAAGCTGGAGCAGGAGCTAGAAGGTCGGCAGCAGTAGCAGAAGAAGCTGAAGAAGAAAAGAAGCAGAGCACGAGGCTGGCAGTTCACTAGGAAGTGTGACCATAGAATGGACACCGGAGCGAAGGAAAAGCAGATTCCACCTGCAGGGTCTGAGTTGGTCCTATGCTCACAAACCCTATTTGGCTGTGGCTGCATTGGAAGAGACTGGGAGAAGCTGGCAGTCTTTCCAGTTGTGCCTAATTGCTGGGAATGCGCAGCTGAAGTTGTGCATCTACCCAAGGTCTGTGTGGAGAAGCAAGCAGTGGGAAGCTGCAGAAAAGAAGACTCTCCATTGTCGAGGTCGGATCTGGACACCCGTACTGCAGAGGGATGTGGGTCCCAAGAGAGACTGTAGCAGTAATAGCAGAAGCAAGAAAGTCGGGAAGTGGAATTTTCCTACAAATGCTAGGAGTTTTGGAGCCGATGAGTGAAGCACCGTACTCCAACCCACATAAAACTCCTTGCCGGTAACAGTAACCAGCTGAATTCACACTTGCGTGCAAGTTAAAGTGAGTGAAGTTGTTTACAGTTGTGGGAAGTCTTTTGATAATAAAGGGAATTGTATCACACGCCTATTCAGCATCAGCTAAACTTCTTGCATACGAAGAACATCTTTCTTTTCCCTTTGTTGCATAAAAAAAATAATTACAGTAGAGGCCCCGTGTCTCCTTTTGAGAGGAGAAAGTTATCGATAATGGTTTAAGAAGTAGCAGCTGACTTTCCCAAGTGTTACAAGAATATTTCACATCACAGAAAGGTCGTGAATAAGACACTGTGTTTACCGATCGATCCACGTACAGATTTCTGAGGACAATACCAAGTTATAACTTTCAAAATGCACATTCAAATATCAGTTTTAAAGATGACTGCTACCTCCCTCCCGCTACCAAGCCCTCTATTAACTATTTTCTATCAGGTAGCAATTTAGGACTAAAATATGAAGCCTAAAACAGCAATTAGCCAAGTTCCTGTAATGAACAGAATGTCGAGCTCAATGATAACTTTCGAAATGGAAGTAGCATAATTTATCGCAGAGTAAGCATTTAGCAACACACGTGAGATAATGCCTTGTCTTAAACTAAGGTTATGAAAAGAGGGCTGCTGGATGTCATAAAAGGTACATTTTGTTCCACTTCAAGGTAGAGCAGAAGCCATTATTTCTTCTGCGAGTTCCACCTGCAATGTGGAATAATCCATCACTCCTGCCATTTCCACCCGCAAAGTGGAGTAGTCTGCCAATACTCCTACCAGGTCCACCCGCAAGGTGGAATAGTCCACCATCACTAGGTTCATAATCTTGAATATCAATGTAGTAGAAGTGATGGCGGACTGGTTGTTCCGACTATAATCGCGCCAGCCTGACTAAAGTGAACGACTGGAGTTAAACAATGAACACGGCCTATAATGAAAGGTCTTCACACAAGTGAGAGAGCAGCGATTATTTGCTTTAAGACTATCCTTATTGTGCAACATATTGATTATATTTTGGACAGCGAATAACGAGTAATGAGCTCTTAACTTCTCGCAGCTTTTTTCCTTTTTTCTAAGAGTTTTCTTAGACGGTGATAACCTAACAGGTTATTTGTAGAGGGCACGTTCACTGCCAGGGCATCTCTTGGTTCTAAATAAAGATAACAGAGGGTTATGTTTACCCAATTCAATGATACTCATTCCATCGATGTCAGAAGGGTGCAGGGCTGAGTGAAACTACTAGAATTCTAACATGCAAGCAGGAGGTCAAACACAGATCCCTGTAGTGGACGCATTAGTCATAAGGAGCCACAAGAACCAGTGATCCGCTCTATTACAAGATCTCTTGCATTTGACAACATTGGCTGAGTTCCTTTTCAACTGGAAGGCCCCCAACAGTTTGCAAATTTGGAAAGCTTGGGGGTTTCACCCTGAATCATTAAGGGTAATCCACACATGGACCTCTTTCGCTCTCTGTGACTAGAGAGACACAGCATCACTGCCACACCTCACCGATGATGCCCAACAAGGTGAAGACATGTGCCTAGGTTTGCTGATGATAGACTTGTAACAAGGAGAATTTCCTCACATTTCTGTGCTGGGCTGCCGTTGTGGGTGGGACCAGACTGATATGCAATGGGATGTTTCTCCTCTGCGAAGGGTGCAGTGAGCTAAAACATGTTTTTAGACCCTCATGGGATCCATCCCATAGAACAGGGTATTTGGCTGTGTTTATTTTCAGTTCAATTTTGCACATCGATTGCAGTTGATCCAAGTTTGGACTAGAAAGCCTGATGGGTACTGCCAACAATGATATTCTATGCAACATCTTTTAAACTAGTGCAGGGGTCTGCAACCTTTTGCTCTGCAAATGTTTTGGACTAAAATTCCCATCAAAGCTAGCTAGGAAGGTCAGTGATGTGGGATCATGGGAGTTGTACTGCTAAACATCTGGGGAGCCCCAGGCTGCTGGCCCCTGAACTAGTGAGTGCCATCATGCAATTTATTTGTTCACATTGCAATGGACATGTGATGAATAAACTTCTGAGGCACTAGTGGTCCAGGGATGCATATCGGTTTCTAAACCATCAATCAGCCCCACACCTCTAGTACACCAGAAGGATCCCAACAGATTGGACAAGGAGGTTTATAATTTGATTGCGTTTTCCAATCGCAATAGTTCAAGGATACTTGGTTTCAGCACAAAGGGAGCAATGGGTCATAAAATGTCACTTCGGGACTTCGGAGAAGGACCAGGGGGACAGAACCACAATGTACCTTGTGCTTTTATATGTTCTTGGTGCTCGACAGGGTCGAGTCGGTATCAGGGCTCTTTGCAGCTTCTGCAACAGAGTTCAAGACGGGACACAGCTACAGGTATCAGGCGACAGGCAGTTCGGCGAGCGAGGCTGGATGGACGGTTGCAGACTTGCCTACATGGCGTCTCAGGGTCAGGAATCATTGTCTCAGTGCTGGTTGGCAGGTTTAAAGCACTGGTTGAGGCACCTCAGATGACGTTAGCGACTGCGGCGTGACAACAGTCAGACGTCCAGTCGGTTGCAGGCCTAGGGGCTCGACTGGCTCGGAAATGTCCTTTAAGGCAGACGCTGGTTGATTCTTGTCGATGCACTCCTCCTAGCTTCTTCACTGGCCCGGTGTCATCTTTTATGGCAGACTGTCCAAAGCTCAGGAGAGTGTTGCAGTCAACTGCCTTGCCCTTGGTTTGGTTAAGATACTCTCTGGCACTTCCCACCTTGGAAGCTTGCTGCAGATCCTTGCAGGGCACACTGTGTGCAGGCTGGTTACCGGTTATGGAGCTGATGGAGGGTCCTTGTTGGAGGGGCCTCTGGATTCAGTATCTCCCTCTGTTACATAGGAGATGTTTAGGGGAGGAATCTTGCTTCCTTCTTTGGAAATCCTGGCCTTTCTTCACTGGCGGAAGCTGTAAGACAGACTGTACCTTCAGCCAGTGTCCAATGCTGAATTCTTGTTCTTACTCCTTGCACAGTCTTCAGATGATCTGCCCAAATGAGGGGCTCAGCCATCTTTCAAACCAAATGGGCCCCAGTGATTGGTGTAGGCTAAGCCTACCTTAATGAACCAATCCTGGGCCCCCACAAACTATGTCCTGTATGCCTGAGGTCATAACCAGAGTGCTTTGCAACAGAACAGGTAAAGGTGAGAAAACATGTAATACAAGTCCAACCCATCTTCCTTTCTGTTGCGGATCAAAGGGTGTCTCTGGTTAATTGAGCTCTCCGTGATTCCTGATTAAAGTGCCAGGTCTCCCTTGAAGCTGCAGCGAGAACAGACTTTCTGTCTCCATCAATCCACATACTCGTACCTTCTGAATGGTGTCCCCCTGCAGGGTGTACCTATTGTAAACACATAGTCCCAGATAAAACAGGTCACTGCCCTTGATACTGAGAGGTGAGAGCTGGCTTGAGATTGACACAGAGCATATCAAAGGTTGTTGGGGTTTCCTGTCTCTTTTGTTAGCCCTGCATCAAGCCTCCCATGGTCCTGTTGAATTAACTCTGATTAGTATGCGAAGCTGCCAGCAACAGCTAACAAACGACAGGATGGATCCATGGAGCCTTTATTTGTTAATTAGGGTGGCCATGGCAGGAGGAACGCTTTGCCCTTCCCCTTTCTGGAATGCTTTGAGTACTCTTGGTTGTCATATTCTAACTAAATATAACAAGGGGGATGATGCCTTTAGGCTGTGTCCACCCAAATAACATGGGTCTATGTTTATGTCGTGCGGTGAGCATAGGACATTTTTGCGGATTAGCCCCACACATTTTCCAGAGGTTGATCTACCATCATTCAATTTCATTTAAAATTTCAAAAAGCCCAGGCGAGCTTACACCCACCGTGAGGATGGTCAATTTCCTCACAGGACAACTTTATGAAAATTAAGGAGCTCCTAAGGAACTGAGTGGGGCTGCTTCAAGAAAAGAGTCAGGCAGGCACAGCTTTCCAGATCAAATGACACGTGTATTCTGTTCAGCCAGCAACAGCTACCCTAGCGTCAGGTATGCAACATGATCAGGTGAATTGAGGTTAAAAATACAACATTCTGCTGTACTCTGCACTTGCTGCAATTAGTGCAATAAATAGGTAGAAATACCCAAGTAGGCTTCATTACCAAAGGTAAGCCTCGAGATGGTCAGGGTTTAGGAGAGGATGGGTTGATGAGCGAGCTCCAGCAGAGGACAGAGTGCATGCTATGTGACCTGGAGTTCAAAGGACAAGCAAAGTGGCACCTGTTCTAACCTCGATACATCATGCAGTGTATGTCAGAACCCTTCTCAACAGGGAGCAGGGGTAAACAATACATAATCCAGACACTGTTCCATAGAGAGAAATTAACTTGAAATATGTCAATTTAGATTGTTTCTATCTTTATTTAAGTCATTGGGCGTAGTTTATTTTCCAACACATACCTAATCACGTCACAATTGTTGAACATTATCACATATATTTATAGAATAACATATCTACCAAATGTTTACTGATAACACCAATGTACACAAGATAGAAATATTCTTTCATGCAACATTTGGAATGCATTTTTCAACCAGTATCGTAAGAAATGTACATTTTAAGAAAAAGAACTCCACCGCCTAATCCTTAATACATAGGAAATTCACAAAATGAGTACAATAAAATGAGACAATACCACATACCAAAGATAACCTCAATGACAACCTTGTTTGCTTTTATATCCTCACTCTATATAGAGATACTGTGATACAAAGGTTTTCAAAATGCATAAAACATTTTCACAAAACATTTTCTTAGAGCGATAAGTCTTCCGGATCCCCTGTGGCAGCTGTGCATGGGTGTTGGGTGTCGATGTCCATGTGCGGAGTAGGTGTGTGTTGTAAAATCGACTGCATCCAATGACTGAAATAAGCTACATATATCCCTAGGGAACATTGTCTGGATTTTCTTTTCATTGTACCTATCCTAACCTCAACAGTATTGCCATGAGTCTCATTCCTGTCCGAGTGGCCAAAAGAAAATCAGTCTAGGGCGGTAATTTGGCATTGGGTTGGTGACCTGGTCGACTGGGTCCAACACGCAGTGCAGTCTAAGTAGCAAAGGCAGGTAGCACAAAGAGAGGCAGGAGATGCGTGGGTCGGTGTAACTCACAAGTGGATTGAAACGGAAACCAGGGCCCAGGGCTCTTCCTTACCCTCTTGGCGGCTGCGAGGCCCAGTTCAGCATCTTCAGAGGCAAGGCAAGTCTTTTCTTCTGCCCTTTCCAACCAGCAATGTTTGTACATGGCTCTTACAGGGCCGGTCGCATCCAATGACAGGTATTGGGTACCAGTGCCTCTGTTTCAGTAGGCCTTGCCCACACAGCACATTCACCCTAAGCGTGACCTGGAGATGGGTAGGGGAAGAGCCTTTTGTAGTGACCTCTATGACAGAGGACCTTGGAATATCCTTCTAGTCCTGAAGTCCAGAAATGAATCCACTAAAGAGAGGGTTTCCTCTCTGTATAAAGGCAAATGTTACAGGGGATTGGCCAAAAGCATGGTTGTTGTTAGGAGTCTAATCCAGGCTGCTGTAACAAGTGCCATTTGCCTTCTGACATCATACATGGAATGCTTTGTCTGCAGGAAGTGGGGCGGGACAGAATGTTGTGGAGAGCTCCGGCAGAAACCAAGATGGTGAACCCCCCTCTCTCAGTCTAGTGCTCTTCTTTGGCTGCTTTAACGCCACTGCCTTTCTCTGTATGCTGACTTCAAAAGGACCCCAGAGATCAGAATCCTGGTGCGATAGTGGCTTTATGTACTGACCGCCTTTGAAGTACTGGTTACAGGGGACCTCCAGCGGAGAGTTCCTGTGACCTGGGAGGAAAGACCTGGCCTCCTTCCGTGAGGAATGAAAGGCAGGTTCCTGGCCATTGTCCCACATGGGTGGTATAGAGACACCCAGGCCAGACAGATGATAGACATCTGCCCTTTCATAGCTAAGCAGCGCTCCACAAGCTCCCACTAATATCTTATCAAATGCTGTGGCTGAATATTTGTTGACCCTAGTAGTCACCGTGCTATAACCAGGCCTGGCTCAATGTACAGTTAAATCTACCACTAGGCTGACTGGGATAAACAATTATTATGGTTTGAAGCAGATGTGCAGGCGATTCAAAAGGCAACTCTGCCTGTTGGAACACTGTGTTCCTGCAGCTGACAGGAATGCACATGGGACCTTTGAACTTGCCCTGCTGCCACCCCAGGGCTGGTGCTGGAGCTATCAGGAGACTGTCTCAGCAAAGATACATGGGTGCACTATAATACTGGCATGGAGCATCATGAAAGATGTGGTCCAATCAACAGACCTCCCTTTGTTCTAAAACAGAATTACTTGCATCATCTTATTACTTTAAAAAAAGCAATGGCTTTTACACCCTCAGAAATGGTATTGCATGACAGATGGGCTTTTGGGACAGTGTACCATCAGTCTTGCAAAAAGGAAGGACAGAAACAGCAGACGGACACTCACCATATTTAAAAGACTCCCATTGCAATCAATGACTGCCTCGTTGCAGGTTGTGTGGTGGGCTGTAGAGAAAGGACAAGGTACCCATTTAAATGTACTTTGACACTCCCCCATAGCTTATCAACTTTATCCATTTCTGGATCTCCGGATGTTTTGGACTGCAACCTTCATCAGCCCAAGCCAGAACACTCAATGGTGAGAGATCATGGGAATCGTAGTCCAAAACATCTAGAGTGCCACAGGTTGCAGATCCTTTTTGTAGGCCTACCTTACATGTGAAAATGGAGCGCTCAACCCTTGCCACTCTACCAGACTTCACAACAGACACACAAAAATGTATATTCTACCCATATTGGGTGAAGAGGGACTCGTCAAATCCATCTTTGGCAAATAGGTGTAGCCAAATCGCCAGGCCGCCGACTGGCTCGCATGACAAACACTAGATGAGTGAACACTTAGTCCCCTTTCTTTATCCTGTGTTTGTTGTGTGAATCCAGGAAGTGGAGCAATGTACACCACAGGAGAGAAGGAAAGAAGATCGGGGGAGCGGGTCTTTAGGGGCATTCGATATGGTTAGAGGGGGTGAGGTGGGGGGGTGTGTGCATGGGGCATTGTGCGGGCTCGGTCGCAAGATGGGGGCATGAGAGTTGGAGCCTTCCAATAAGCATACAGACAAAAGAGAGATGGGTGGGGGATGGACGGGGGCATGAGGGGTGAAACTGCCATTAGCGAGGACAGCGGGGGCCAGGAGGTAGGGGGAGGGAATTCAAAGAAAGAGGTTGTGACGGTGGGGAGGCTTGAGAGGGGTTCGCTGGGTGGGATTCAGTGGTTGGGGGAAAAGATGACCTGTGATTAAGTTCATTTGTATTCAGTCGAATCACCTAGATAGTTGGATCCATGATGCTATGTCAGGACACCATTTGCCGGTTTACATGGATATATAAACCCAGTATTTAGCACTTAAGTAACATTTTTCACTAAATCCCAATCGCATGTAGTCAGAGAAGTTAAAAGCTTTACTGAACTCTGCAAACCCTCGCACTCCCCATCCCTCTAACCCCCCCATGTATTCTCTGGCATTCGTTCACTCCCCCGCATTCACCGGACTCTCTGCTTCCAGCCCGCACATGCTTTACTCATAGACCCCCGCACACATACACACCATTCTCCCAGACACACATATACATTCACGTGTACACCTTATCGCATTCACTCATGCACGCATACTTAGTTTTTTAAATACATTGCTTACCATCTCATCACTGTCGCTCATCTCCGAATCTCCCAACCCCAGTCCCTCCTCATTGTTGGGGGCTACTCCGGATCACCGGGCAACCCCATACTCATGTCGGGAAACACCCGACGTACACACACAGGTGCGGCGCTCGGGCCGCTTACACAGGGGTGGGGGTTCATCCCACCCGCTCCGGTCCACAGGAGCGCCGCACACGTGGCCGGGGGCACCCGGCTCACCGCGGCCCCGGCTCTGGGGGCACCCAGGCCGGGGTCGCGTCCCCAACCCGCCTCACATGGCTGGGGGACCCACAGGGACGGCGTTGCCCGGCAGGGGCACCGTCTGGACGGCGTTGCCCGGCAGGGGCACCGTCCTTAAGCTGGGCCCCGTCCTTGGGCCCAGCACACACAGCGTAGCACCTACATGGTGCTTCCCAAGAACGACGCTGGAGTCAGACAGATCGTGGTGAGACTGACGAGCCGGAAGCGGCTTGCTTCTTTTATTATCTTGGTCACGTGGCTACTGCCACGTAACCCATTACAACATCCTGGGAGCTACCATGCTCCCAGGAGGGGTCACACTGCAACACTCATGTGCATAGAGGTGCAGGAGCACCCAAATCACACTTCTCATGTCGTAGTACCCCGACAGCATGGCACATGGGTCCTTCACGCATAGCACTGGGGCGAATGATGTTTCCCTCAGCTTTTTGGTTAACATTCTAACATATGCTTTGTTTATGCCATTACTCACTTGGATACAGATTACCTGCAACATGGTTCACACCGGTTAGTGGTCAAAGTGGGCAGGGGTGGTGTTCTACTACTTAAAAAAAAAAGTTTTATTGTTCCTATACTTTATTTTTAAAAGAAACCGTTCCGAAAAGGTTTCGTTTTGAAATAAAAGTGTAGGAAGACGTTGAAATGTGCACTGAACGTTCCCTTAAACAGCAGGCGTGTTTGTTTTGGGATTTGAATTGCACGTGGGGTCTGAGGGGGCGGGTGGTGATGGGGTTTGTGGGGAGCGGAGCAGGCCAGCAGGGAACACAATTCCACTTTTCTTTTCGCACACTTCGACCACTGGTTCACACTCTTTCCAGATCTCAACTGGAATCCTGAATTTGTCCCAAAAACCTCCCATCAAAATATGCGGCGCATGACTGTTGGAGCAATGTGCCTGCCACTTCACCTTTTGCATTTTTAACTGGCAGAGAAGCCATGTGCCAGGATCTTCATAACAATTAATTGAGCCCTGGTCGGATACAACATTAGTTTGTATCTAAGGTGCCACAGCACTGCACCATGAGTGTCTTCTAGAACATTTGATTTCTGAAACATTCAGAGGAAATGTATAGGTGAGCTTTTTTGACTGATGTTTTTGTTTGTTTTATTTATTGTAGGGCGTTCAATGCATACCCTATTTGCTTGTTGGCGCTTCTGGCCGATTCCAAAGGTGGGTATCCCGTTGTCTTTTTAAAATAGATGGTTCTTCATTTTCGTCCTAGAAAAGATCTTGTTTGGGGCAAGTCTTATGTGTCCTGCAAGGTTATTCCAGAGTCGGGGAGTGGTTGCAGCGAGTCGTCTTTCCCCTCATGTCGTTCCCGCCGCATTTAAGATTAGTAAGTGGTTGGCAGGTGCGCAGCATAGACCACTCTTAGATTTGTATCTTGTGATCTTTTCTGGTAGATATCATGGTGAGGAGCCTCGCAGGCATTTGTGCACAAGGTTGGGCTTGGGTATATATCGATATTGCCGATATATCGATAGGATTTGACAATATCATTAACATTGAGCTATATACATATATATACACATTACTACATATACTAAAATTTTGTATTTACATTTTGATATTTACATAGCTGAGGAACCCTGTATTTGCACTTTGTGACATCTCACATGTAGTTGGCGGCTTACAACTGAGCATTTAACCCACCTAAAGAATATTTAAGCAATATGCCCAGAGCAGCGGGGGCATTACCGACTCAGGTAATGCCGCGAGGCCCATAGTTATAGGCCCAAGCGAAAAAGAGGGCCTTAACGAAGATCCCGGGGCATTACCAGAGTCGGTAATGCCCCTGCCGCGATGGACATATAGCTATTAGTACCCCGGCCCGCAAAAACTGCGTGACCGGGTCACTAAAGGCATCAAAGACAATGGCCGCCATGGAAAGGGAAAACAGAGTCCGTTTTCCCTTTCCATGGCGGCCATCGGGAGCGGACGCGCTGGAAACAGAACCCTTTCCAGCGCGTCCGCTCCCGAAAAAAAAAAAGAAGGTAAGTGCGGTTGGGAGGGCGGGAGGGAGCGGAAGGGGGGAAGAAAAAAAATAATAAAAGTACCTGGGTCACCAGCGGGGGTTGATAGATGCCTCCAGCCGTGTGGAGGCTCAGAGCAGGGATGGCCCCGCTCCGAGTCTCCACACGGCAGGAGGCTGCCATCATCCCCCACCGGGGACAAAGGATAGAAGGTAAGTGGGGTGGCGAGGGCAGGGAGGTGGGAGGAGGGAGGGAGGGGAAAAATAAGATGCAAAAGTTTTACCTGAGTCCCCGGTGGGGGGTGAAGGCAGCCTCTCAGCCGTGGGGAGGCTCGGAGCGGGGATGGCCCTGCTTCGAGCATCCTCATTGGCTGAAGGGCTGCCGCGCCCCCTGCCGGGGACAAAGGCAGTGGAATCCCTACAGAGGGATTCCCGACCTGCTAATGACTTGGCGAGGGCCAATCAGAATGGCTCTTTCATTCTGATTGCGCTCTCGCTGGGTACTAATGAGATATATATTGTTTATCGAAATATAGCCAAACAATATCAACATATAACTTTTGGTCCATATCGCCCAGGCCTAGCGCAAGGCTTAGGATTTTGAAGGAGATCCTGCCCTGCTCCAGAAGTCAGCGTATGCTTTTAAGTTGGTTGGTGACTAGTTGACCTTTCGTTTATTTCAAATCTGTTTTATTGGGGTTTTATACAGGCTACACTGCGAGTAGGTATGCAGCTTATGGGAGAAATATATGGTTTAGCATTACATAATTCTCAATCCATCAAGAGCTACAGGTTCTACACTGCTTTGGGAGCAGACGGTCCGTGCAGAAAAGCGGCCTGTGAAATAGATGGACGTAGCATTCTCCAGCATTTAGGTTATGAGGGGGAAACATGAAAGAATAAGAGGTGATGGTCAATGTGCAAAATTGGGATGGTATCTCCCAAAATAAACAAGCAAAAGTATAAGGACCCATAAGGGCAGAGACTGTTGTGCGAATTAACCTTGCTGTGTCTGATGTAGGAAATAATTTAGGGCCAAACTTAAGCAATGGGATTGGCAACAGCATTTCTGATGCGTTCCCCGGTTTGCGTTGGTCGAGATTCCATGGCCCATGATTCTGATTACCAGCACATTAACTCCGCTCAGGCCCCAGAACACTTATCTTTCAGCTATAAAACCTAAATAAATAAACCTAGGATTTTTCATGAACTTTAACTGTAGACACAAAAGGTTTCATCAGTAGTCAAAAGTGCAAAAGGCCCGATTTGTAATTTAAATATAAAATATATATCTTTACAGTCATCTGGGAACCAGTAGTCCCGACATGACAATAGTCCTCTCACACCAGGTGGCTGATTACTAGAGTCCTTTTGAAGTAGACAGGGGAAGCTGGCACAGTTAGAATAGCCCAGAGAAGAGGTCAGGCCTTATAGGGTTCTCACCATCTTGGATTTGCTACGGCTCCCTAAACTTCCTGTCCCCGTCTCCACTTCCTGAAGATAAGGCACTTCGGGTATGACATCAGCAGGCAAAGGATAATCGTTACATCAGGCTAGATTGGGCCCTTGAAAATAGGCTTCCTGGCGACCAACCTGATGTTGCATTTTGCATATATGAGAAGGGGGAGGCCCCCCTGTAGTTGATTCATCTTTAGATTTCACATCAAGAAGAATTCCCCTTTAACTCTGTTGGGGACACAGTCTGTTTGAAAGTCCTCTGCCCCAGAGGTCAAGACAAAATGCTCCAAACAAGAGGAAAGCTCTTCTCCCTACACACCCATAGGCACATGGGACATGAAACTGCTGTGTGGGCAAGGCCTAATAAAACTGAGGCACTGATACCCTGGACCCTGCCACTGGAGGTATCAGAACCCCTATAAGTGCCCTCTACAAACCTTCTAGTTTGGGAAGCGCAGAAGAAAGGATTCACCTTGCCTCCGAGATTCTGGACTGGGTCTCCCAGCATCCATGGAACCAAGGCAGCAGCCTCTGGCTCTCTCTGCAGCTCTAAATCAGCTGGACGCCAGTTTGTGGACCTTCAACACCATCCAAGCTGCTACAAGGATAATGCCTGAATCCTCTGTGACCTCGCGGCTCGACCCACCCCCGCATATCCAACTTCTGCTTGACATGGAATCCCTGCTATCGCTGCATCTGGGACCCACGATTCTCCTAGCGTCCCCATGTCAACACTGTCGCCGGGTCACCAGCTTCAACGAGCTCCAAGCTGATGCCACTGCCATACCCTGATATTGCGTCGAGCCTTCCGAGCCTGCTTGCCACCAAAGACCAGTCTCTGTATCTCCTCACCCGAAGCACCCGATTCTGCATGCGCTGTTGACCCAACAATACCTGCTATTCCTAGTATCTTCGACCTGCAAACCGCTGCTGAACAGCACTGCATCGTTGGAACCCATCATCGCTGCTCCTTGACTTGACTCGGTGCGGAAAGCAATAAAATGGCCTATGTAAGTCCCAACCCACGAGTGACCAGAGTATAAACACTAACACGTAGATCACCAACCATTATACTCTCTCTTTTCCAACTCACTGTGAACCACATCGTCAGCTCCACTTCTGGTACCCACAAGAGATGGCATCCCCCTCCCGGGCCTCCATCAATTAGCGCCTAATGCCATGGTTTCTATGTCCGGTCCTTAAGAGTTCCAACCACACCAGGATTTCAGGCTTACCACTGACTATGCAATTAACTTCCATTTGAACTCACTGTGCCCAAGGGCCTTTTGTATGGCTATCCTAAAAATATGGAGTGCATTTTTCCCCCTTGAGGACCGAGCTAGGAGACCCCATCTTCACCGCTACTGGAGTTTGTGTCTACCATATTTCTAACAGGCTTTTCTCAGCAGCGCTATCCCTCGGCCAACACCAAACCTTCAGACTTCGATCTTTCCACGTGTTACACAGCTCTTACAAAGTTTGGGTGGAGAAGAGGAAAATAAAACTCTATTAGGTGACTAAATGGTCAAGAATCCTAAAAGTTATTTACAGTTCCTATAAACAATATTTTAATCTTGGACGTAGTTGATAAAAAATACTAGTATATCCGAGCCGTGCCAACATTTTGGACTGTTAAAGGATTTTTTTACTTTAAGAAACAATGGCAACTTTTAGCAAGCGTCCAACTTTTTAAATAGCAACACATGAATAGCTTTAACGGGATTCATGGAAAATCCTGCTTGTCGCATATGATAATTCCAGTGTGTCCTGTTTTCGGTGGATAATTTCACCCACCACAACATACATTATACAAAAAGTACGTTGCAGTTTGTTGTACATATTTTTTTAAAGCACGATTTGGGGACTCAGTGATGATTTTTAAAATGCCCCACGTCACAAATAGATTTACAACCAGACACCGGAGTTCTGGTAACGTACCACCGTTCTCCACTCCAGCCATTAATAAGAGAGGACCCTTTTCTAAAGTGGGCGATGCCATTGACCAATTACATAAGATAGCGCCTATTCGAAATCCAGTGGTACCAGGCGCTAGCGTACCTGCTCCAGCAAGAGGGTCTTCTTCCCATTCTTGGCGAGGTGGTATGCCGTGAACGAGCCCTGGATCCCAGCTCCTACGACAATCGTGTCATACACGGTCCTGCCGGGGTTGCTGTGCTCAGCCATGTTTACTCGTCTTTGACTTCCAGTTCAGGCGAACTTTATCCCAGTGCAGGAGGGGAGCGAGGCGGAGGCAGGGGGGTTGGGGGCGTCCTTGCCTCTGAGCTCCACCTACCCACGTTTATTTCCGAGCACTGATTTGAAGAAACAGCACAATCTGTCAATGTGGGTTCTGCTTCGCTCTCATGCTCCAACCAACCCCATGCACGCATTCTCCCACGCCTGCACTGTGCTGGATTTGGGACGGATTTCTCCGGATCCCGAAACCGGCAAAAACACGTCGCCCCGGATTCCGAATCATGGGCAGTTAGAATCCATGGCGAGCCACGCTGCACCCATGCACTCATGAGCTGGGCATAGAGCTGGAGGCGATATTGCTGCTCAACTCAGAAGAGCGCGGCTGGGTTTTGTCTTCATTTTACATGTATATGCAATAACGTGCATCTAATGTGAGAGGGCTGTAAGCAGCATCAAGTGGGTCATTCTTTTCCTTTCAGTGGGGGGCTGGAGGAAGGGGGTTTATTAGAAATGAGAGGGGGCCTAAAGCTGCATGCTGTGTGAAATGAGGACTTGATTCAGTAATGCATTTTCTTTCACTGTTTCTTTAAGCCTAGGATAGTAAATGTTAAACCCAGATGACATTTTATTAGGCTTACATTGGTTTTCATGCTCTTGTTTGTTTTGTTTGTTTGTTTATTATTTATAGCGCGCGCCAGACCCGAAGGTAACCGGGCGCGTTGTTCAAGGATACTTTAAACTTTACAGGTTACGCATGTTTACAAGTAGTGGTTATACATGGTAGAAATTACATAATGCAGGACAGTAAGGAGAATATACATTGTGCATAATATATACATAACATAATATATACAGGAAATATGCAGTAGGAAGATAGAGAGTATATAATTATGTACATAGTCCGTCTGTAGAACAGTGGTTATGTTGGTGTAGGGCAGGACTATCGGTCATTTTCTTTGATCCAATTGATACAGTTAGATCTGAAGAGAGCGTAGGATTGGGGAGATCTCAAGCCGGACGGGAGGGAGTTCCAAAGCTGGGCAGCTTTGACCGGGAAGCTGTTTCCTCCGGCCGTACTTAGTTTAAATGGGGGTATCACTAACTGGTTGGAGTATGCTTCTCTGGTGGGTCTAGTGGAGATTTTTCTGTTGACTCTAACAGCTAGGTATTTGGGTGCTAGATGGTTGATACTTTTGAAAGTTAGAGAAGCTGTCTTGAGTTTGATTTTGTCCGCTGTGGAGAGCCAGTTGGATTGTCTTCTAGCCTCTGAAATATGCTCCCTTCTTGGAATTCCTAAGGCAGCTCTAAGAGCATTGTTCTGTAGTGTTTGAATCTTTTGCAGCGTATGTTTATTGGCCCCTATATAGAGTGCGTTGCAGTAGTCCAATTTCGACAGCACTAATGCTCGAGCAAGGGTTAGGCAGTTGGCAGTGGATAGGTATGGTTTTGCGGCTCTAATCAGCTTGCAGGTATATGCGGTGCTGGATGCCATTGCGCTCACCTGTTTGGTTAGGGAGAGGTGGGAATCAAGGTAAAACCCTAATGTTTTTACCTCTTTTGCTACCTTGATAGTGTTACCGTCTATGACGAAGGAGGAGTATTCTTCTTTTAATCTTTTGATGTTTTGTGTGTTCCCCAGTATGATGAGTTCCGTTTTGTCATCATTCAGGCATAGCCCGTGGGTGGCCATCCATGCCTGAATGATGAGATAGATCTTATTCACCAAGGCCAAATCTTGTTCATAATCCCCTGAGAGTGGTATGAGAATCTGAGTGTCATCCGCATAGTTAGTGTAGGTGACACCCAGATTATCTAGATCATCGAACAAGGGCTTTGTGAAGATGTTGTACATAGTGGGGGAGACACAAGAACCTTGTGGGACTCCACATGTGATGGATACAGGGTCAGCAGCAGCAGAAGTAGAGAAGACTCTCATAGTTCTACCGGTTAGGAATGATTTGATCCATGCGATGGCATGTGTGGAGAAGTGGGCAGCTGTTTCTAGGTGGGTGCAAATCACATCATGATCCACCAGGTCGAAGGCTGCAGAGAGGTTCAGTAAGAGGAGTAGGGCCATCTTTCCGGAGTCTCTCAGCTCATCGACCTGAGTTTTAAGATCGATGAGCGCGGTTTCAGTTCCATGCTGAGGTCTGAAACCTGATTGTCTTGTGATTGTAGGCTTCAATTCAGATGCGAAAAATTAAGCTACTGTCATGTTCATTTTGCTCAACATGTTACTATAAAATGTATGTATTGTCAGGATGGTTTGTCATGGGACCTGTGCACGCTTCAAGACATCTATATAAAAAGTGGTGTCAATGTTTTCAATGTATTCTTTACACCAACCCTACCCCTCTTCACAGACCCACTCCAGCAACCTTGTGCGAACCCAGTGTATTTTGTTCCATTTCAAGCGCACTCTTCTGGCCACACTCTTTCCTTTCACTCTCTGATCCCTTAGTCTTAGCACCGTCTTCCTTCTCCTTCCATCCTTCCCCGGCTCGCATTTACTCAGTTTTTGCCTCTTGTACTCTGCTACTTTCATCCCACTACCCTGACTGCTCTTTCTGCACTCTCTCTCTCTCTGTCCCAGGCATGCAGTCCTCATTCCCTGTCCTTCCTCCTACCCCGTTTCTACTCCCCCTCCATTCCCACTAACCCTGATCCTTTCCAACTAACACCTTCTGCTTCAGCTCTTTTACACCCTTCCACTGTACACAGGGGCGGAGCCAGCCTCAACATTTTGGGGGGCTGAATGACAGTTTTAAAAGGTGGTTGTGAGTGGAGCCATTGTACCCATCGCTCCCGTGCCACCTGACTCCTTGACACCGTCCACCCTATCCTCCCACCACCATGTACAGCTGGACCCTCCTCTGTTCCCCCCTAGAACAACTGTTTTGTCTTGGGAGGATAGCTCAGCGGCAACTTGCTCGCCTTGGAAGCAAGACGACACGGAGCAACACAGTTTCGATCCCCGGGTCCGCGCTTAGAAACCTCTGGGTATTAAGTGCATTATAAATAACCTATCATATCATATCTGTATCCTACCCCCGCTATATATCTGTAAAGCGCTCCATTATGCATCTGTAATGTTGTTACCTTTTTTATTTTATTAATGTATTTATTGAACATGTGCATGGTGACTATACATCAAAACGTGTTTCCAGGCGCCACAAGACAAGAGGCGTGGGGGCAGAGAAGAAAATAGCAGTAACAGTCCTACTAGGCCTTGTGACGTTTGGATCATGCAAGCGAAGTATCAGGAAGTGCCAGAAGAGGGGGCCAGGGACTGGGCAAGTGTTAAGAGAGGCCCAGGAGGGCAAGTGCTCGGGGAAAAGGAGATGGGGGTAAACAAGTGCGAATTACGGCAGAGTGGACCCGACTCGGTAAGCTAGTCGGGGAAGGGTGCCCGAGGGCAAGTGCAGGTACGAGGTGATGGGGAAGACTGGATGAAGAAGGTCCTGACCCCAGTAAGGCTCATAAGGGATACAGGCAACCAGACATAGAGGCTGGTGGAAACTAACAGTGGAGGGGGAGAGAAAGGAGGAGGAGAAAAGGAAGGTCTTGAGAAGCTTCCGGAACTTAAGGAGATATGGCTTAAGGTGGAAAGGGGCAGGGAGGCAGCTGCGGAGGGAGACTCATGCCGAAGAAAGAGATCTACCCCACTATCTGCTAAGAGAAACGTCTGACCGGCAGATAGTTAGAGCTAGAAGACCGAAGGACTCTAGCAGGGAGGTATTTAGGAAGAGAGAGTCAAATGTAGAGAGGTCCCAGGCCCCAGAAAGCCTTCATGGTGATGCAGAGGGTCATTAATTTGATCCTTGCAACCACACAGAGCCAGCGGAGAGACTTTGGGGCTGGAGAGATGCGGTCCCTCGGCTAAAGGCCAAGGATACGTCTTGCAGTCCTATTCTGGATTAGTTGAAGAGGACAGAGGGATGAAAGAGGCAGATTAAGGAAGAGGCTCTTACAGTAGTGCAACCTCGAGAGAACCAAAGCTCTGGAGACATTGAGTTTCTGGGGAAGGTGAGGAAAGGGAGAATGCCTCTGAGGAGGTGAAGCTGGAAATGAGATTTATTGACAAGGTCAGCGATATGAGGTGAGAAGGAGAGAGAGAAGTCGAAGATGACACCCAGGTTTTTTGCTTCACACGAGTGTGAGGGCAGGGGGCCCAAGGAGGTCGGCCACAGAGTAGGAGGGAAGGAGGGGACAGGAGTCCCAATGAGAAGGATCCCAGTCTTACCTCTGTAAAGCGCCCCGTTGCTTCTCAAAGCTAGGTCCACTCTCAGTAAATACAATAATAATAATAACCCATTGCCCTGTTGACCACCACCCCTTCCTCTGAGCAGAGCAATTTCTAGGCAATGTTGCACCTAGGAGGAAACACCAGAATGCCCCTCCCACCCAACACGTTGCTCCTCTACTTCTTCCCCGCACTGCACTCCCACACCAACATCATAAACACATTTATTTATTTATTTATTTATTTATTTATTTATAGAGCGCCTTACACCAAGGCGCTGTGCAATGGAACAACAAACTACAGAGTAACAACAAGAAATAACATTGGGAGCAACATTACATCTTGAATCATTCAACAAAACAGTGCAAAGAGCAATTAACTGAGGGGGGGTGGAGTGGGAATAGGAGTGGTGAGGGGGGGGCAGGAGAAGGATTGGACGAGTGTAAATGGAAGGGAGAGAGAGTGTAATAGGAGAGGGGAGAGAGGAATTAGATGAGGGAAAAAGGGGGGAGTAGAGAGGGCAGGGGGGGCTTTCAAGATGGAGAATGGAGGAGGAGGGATTTAAGGGAAGTGCGAAATGAGGTGAGGGTCGTGGAAGAGCGGATTGAGAGGGGGCGTGAGTTCCAGTGCAGAGGAGCAAGGAGTTGGAAGGAGCGGAACCAGGAGTAAGCGCAGGGGGAAGGAGGTACAGTGAGAAGGAAATGGTCAGCGGAACAAAGATAGCGAGAGGAAGAGTAAAAGGAGAGAAGGGAGGAGAGATAAGGAGGAGCAAGACCATGGAGGGATTTGAAACATTGCTATTTAAATACAATTCTTTTACTTTCACTTAAAATGAATAAGCAGACAATGAATACAACAATATTTTAAACAGGAAGTCATTTTCTATCTTATGTTTTTATTTGTTGTCAGAATGAAGGGCCCTCTCCCAGACGATGCTTTGGCAAAAGCGTATATTGCTGCTGCCGGAATTTATGTTTCCAACAATTTTGCTCCCAATTGACATTGTAGCAAGAACCAACAGCTCTCAAATAAGGTGAAAGGGTTAGGTGGTGATGAAAAAGAAGGCAGTTCTCAGCTATATTAATTAAGGTACAGTTATAAAGAATGACTTAACAAAATATGACAATACTTGCCAGATGTTGTGAGTGCATGAGCACCTGATGGGGAAACCCCTATATGGTGAAAGTACCTGAGTATAGGATGTCAATATCTAGAAAAGGGCATGAGTACTTAGGCATGTGATAGCAACAGCTATCCAATGGGGTGAGTTCCTGAAGTGGTCCATCGACACTAAGCTCTATAAAGAAATCACCCAATCATAATGATACGATGAAAGTACAAAGCCAACCTTTTGGAATGCCTTGTAAAAATTGTGCTAGTTGCTGTTGTCTGATGGCAAAAGCTGGCCATTTGTCTGAATGCCTGGCAATGATGTGAGGTCCTTACTGTATGATGACAGTAACTGTAATAGGTTTTATATTAACATATCCTGCAAAAACCTGTGAAGTGATGCTAACTTGGACACACAATTGTAACAATAGGCAAAAAGGGAATGTACATGGGCATGTGATCTCAATACCTACAGTAGCAACAAAGATTTACACTAGAAATATGTCTAAACTGCGTTGTGTAAGGAACCTGAGGCTATTCTCCAAAGTCTACCTCGAGAATGCCTTATTCAGGTAGCCAGGGAAGGGCTGGCGCTCTCAAATCCCAACCCTGGGGGTGAACAAGCAAGGGAGGATCACTGGTGTACGGGAGCCCGGGGTTATGCTCAGGGGAATTCCCCAGGTGAGACGTGGTATTATACTTGGGACGAAGGCGAGAAGGACGAAGTGGATCGGGGTTGATAGACCGAGGTAGAAATGTTTGAGGGAGAAAAGGCAGAAGAGAATTATTTTGAAATTCCCTTTGGTCTTTTCTCCCCTAAATATTTCTGACTTGGTCCACACCCCCACCACACCCCCTACACACTCCAACACACCCACACACCCTACTTACCTTGCTTCCCACTCGCTGGGCCCTGCAACGCCTGTTCCCTTTCACTTCCGTGATCAGGAACTGGTGTTGCAGGATCCTTTCCTTTTTTTAAAGAAAATGTTTATTTTGGTACAGCTGCAGGGGACACCTCTACAACCCCTGCTCACCATATAGTGAGCAAGGGTTCGGGGGACACCCCCGCAGCCCCCACAGCCCCCACAGCCCTCATTTCTATTTTTTGGGGGGATGGCTGCGGAGGACACCCCTGCAACCCCTGCTCACAATATAGTGAGCAAGGGTGCAGGGGACACCACCGCAGCCCCCAGCACCGAATGCGTGATCAAATCAGGCATTTGGTCATTTTATTCAGGTCATTTTGGGTAAATCCAGACAAAGTCCCTGAGGCCTTTGTAGGTTGTTCCACAACTTCCTCCCTTCCACCAAAGAATCTCCTTTACCTATATCCAACGACCCCTCCACATCTGGTACATCCCCTAGAAGCCCAAACCCTGTTGCATTCAGAAACCACATCTCCCAGAATCCCTGTTTTCCTGTTTCATACCCAAATGCTCCCAGTCATTGTTCTCCACGTTCCTCTGATTATAATTTCCCAAACTCACAGTCTGATTTGACAAAACACTACCAGTCCCACAATCCCCCATGTTCATTTCATGCTAATAATCCTGGTTATTCCCGTTTGTTTCAACAACCCTACAAGCCCCAAACTTCTGAGTTTACCAAAACCCCTAGTATGAGGGCTATAATTCTGTATAACACCTTTTCCCATCCTACCCCATAGGATGTTTAGAAACTCTAAGACACGCCCCTTTATGACACAAACACTTTCTCACACTGCGACAGACAACAGACTAACACCAGAACCATTTACCTGACATGTCCCAACACAAGGGTCAGGCAGAGTCAGGCAATTGACAACAACTACACACACCTGACAGACCTTTCCCTTCCCCACAGGGATAAAAGGCGGACCACAAGAGTACACTTTGAGCAAGGCCAATCACACGAGGAAACAGCTATTCCAGGACGGCAGTTCAAACGGAGAAGAAAGACAGCAAGAACTGAAAGGACTACAAGGCGAGAAGTGCCCTTTCCCTTTTTAACCCAGACCCGCAAAGCCTCAGTGAAAGGAATTGTAAGACCGGGAGTTACAGCTGACGTGTGGTGCAACAGATGTCAGCGGTGCATGAGGCTCTTCTGCACTGATAGCCAAGGCAGGGAGACATGCTTGCTACTGTGGTACCGTCCGTGACTCCAGAGACAAGACACGCCAACGAGTTCAGCACAGCCAATAAGTCGGGGAGAGATGATAACTGATAGTAATCTGGACTGTATTGAGCCGAAGGTTTTAAGCGCCAACAAATATATGACTTCAAAGAACTTGTGAAAAAAGAACTTGTGTGTTTCTGACCTTGCAAGAAAGCCCAGTAAAGTGCCAGCTGCAGGTGTGCTCATTCGAAGGACTCTGTCTGGTCCCTTTGTGGTACAACTACAAGTACCAGGAGGCCTTGGGAGAGGCTGACGTGAGGTGTTAGAGTGGTCCTACAAGGGTCACGTCAAATCCCTTGTACAATCGAAAGTCTCTGACCCATTGCCAAGAGAAAGCTAGGGGAAGGGAACCGCCCCCGCTTTCTGATGAGATTGTGAACATTGGGATAGAATGGCTATGTGAACCCGACGGAGGGATGCCAAGGGGAAAGCTAAAGAGAGTGAATCCCATACTGTGATAAAACATAGTGAACTGTGTAGCTGGCAAACGTGAACCCGGCTGAGGGATGCCTGCGAATCTGGGTGAAGCATAATACACCGAGAACATTGTGCTGACAAGAGTGAACCCGACTGAGGGATGTCCATGGTGACTAATTGGTTGAAAAGACATTGAGACTCTTCAATGTTACTTTGTGAATGAAAGGCCGTAGTGAACGGGACAGAGGGAGCCAACACTGAGAGAAGGATCGGAGCCCGGCAGAGGGGGATCTTAAGGTGAAAGTTAATTGCCCAAGGTGGAAGTTTTATGGAACAAACTTGTTTGTTTGTTGTTTTGGCACTTCAGGTCCTCTGAGGCAAGAGACTTTGGGCCTCATTACGAGTAGGCCGGTAAAAACGGGTTCATTTACCAGCATGCTGGTAAGAGCGGGTCCGTGCTCGTATGAAACCGCCAATAGCGGGTGATTACGAGTGTGTGAGTACGCGCGAACCCCCATGCCGGTAATGGCAATACCGGAATGTCGCTAAAGGCCCTCCAACCGCCCTATAGCGGCATCGCGGGACCCGCCGATACCGGCACTGCCTCGGAGCAACCACTAAATACCGGCATGGTAATACCACCATGCTAATACCGGGTTCGCAAAACCGGACCCGGAAATAACGTCATCGAGCAGGAACCCGGAAGACGAACCCCCAGGAAGCGGAAACAGAGTTTCTCTGACGCTGAGCTCAACATGCTGGCGGACACTCTGGCTGCACATGCAGACATAATCAAGTCAAATGACATGAAGCATGCTGCCCAGATGAAGAAAAAGCAAATCTGGCAGGAGGTTGCCCAGAGGGTGTTGGCCGTGGGCACCACTCCACGTACAGTGCGGGACTGCTGCAAGAGGTGGGATGACCTCCGCTTGAGGGTGAGGAACACCCTGGCAAACAACAGGAGGGCGGCAATGGCGACAGGCGGGGGGCCACACTCACCAGCAAAGCTGATGCCCTGGGAGGAGACTGCCAGCTCATTCATTGATCCCGAGTCAATAGAGGGATTTGGAGAGATGGAGATGGGTGCCGCATCATCCCCAGAAGGAGATGAGTGACCCTGCACATCCCTGTAGGGGAAACCATGATGTAGCACAAGTGACGTGGAAGTTAGACTAGGCAAGACAATGCATGTCCCAGACCCACATCAACATATCCAGTCAAGAATGAGTGCCACACCCTGCCACACACAAATGCATGCTGAGTGACTATCCCAATAGCAACACACGGGCAACATAACACTACCGTGCCCATGTAACCCAACACACAGACCCCATATCTATGGCATGCCACCTGCCATGCATTGATAGCCTACATGCCCCCACAGAACACCAATTGCCACACCCCTGTAATAAATGGATGCATGAATGTATGCATATATCACAGCACAATAGTATGTTGCTGGCATGTGACACCATCACTGATGACCTGCATCTCTTCTAACCCCCAGGCACCGATGAGGAAGATGCCAGTCAGGAGAGGGGCGCAAGGGCATCAACATCATGCCATGGTACAAGGGCCACCACCACCACCACCCCCAGCCAGAGAAACAGGCCAGACCCACAGGCAGTGTGCCTGACCGGGTGGAAAGCCAGCAAAAAACACCTGCTGCCAGTGTGGGCCACACACATCAAGACCAGCAGCAGCCACCCACAACAGTGGGAGGGGTTTCCGTTCTTGCACCACCAACCACCACAGATGCCTTGCACCACCAACCCACCCCAAGCCCCCTGACCACCCCCCACCCCATATGGAGGCAGACAGCAGTGACGATCCCTGCCTCCACGACTCCGACCTCAGAGATTCCGAAATGTGCCTCTTCGAGGAGGACAGCACCCTGGATGTGGGCCCCATGCATGCACCATCCACCACCCCGGCTACCACCACCCTGGCTACCACCACTCCAGCCACCACCACTCCAGCCACCACCACTCCAGCTACCACCAACACCTTTGAGGCTTGCCTGTCGAGGGTGGAGGCACGATAGGAGTCAATGCTTGATCTCATGCGGCAGATGGGGAGGACACTAGGAGGGCCATTGCTACTGCCATTGGGGAGACCACAGCAGCCATCTCTGCGAACACTGCTGCCGTTAACACGTCTGCAATCCTCATGAGGGACTGTCTGGGGGCAGTAACGCAAGTCCTAACGTCCATCCTGCTCCATATGGAGCGGCCACGCCTTGGAGCAGGCGTGGAACCTGCCTCTGACACATCCTCCTCTACAACACCTGCAACTTCTGCCCCCACAAGCCCTGTGCGGATGACCCGGAGGAGTGCACGGCAATCAGAGATGCCACCCCCGGATAACAAAAAGGCCAAGAAGTAGAGTGGCCAGACAATGGGAGTGGGACACATGGTTGTTGGTGAAGGGAACAATCATTTGAGTACATTATGGGACATTTGGTGTTTGTAGGGTGGGTTAAGGAGTTCACTGGGGGTTATTGGGGTTTGTAGGGTGGGTTAGGGAGTTCACTGGGGGTTATTGGGGTTTGTATGGTGGGTTAGGGAGTTCACTGGGGGTTGGGGGGAATGTTCACATTGTTGCCTCTTTGAAAAATATACACGTTGTGTGCCAAAAATTCAATGGCTGGACATTCTTCATTTTGTGCATGTTCATTTAATGTGTGATGGTGTTCAGTGGCCAACTCCCAACAATACAAGTGTGCATGTCCACATGGAGCCAGTGTGTCACTGACACATGTCTATCATAGTCTCTGTGTTTCAGAAGTATTCGTGAATTAGTGCTTGGCGTACAGCATGGCCATCCCGTGCATCACATACTGGCAGGGTGGCTACTTCACCTCCATCTCCATCCTCATCATCCTCACCCGGGCCATGCATGTCAATGTCAGGTGGCAGTGGTACATTTCTCCAGACGCACATGTTGTGCAGCATGACACAGGCCATGGTGATATTTGCCACCTTCTCAGGCCTATATAGGAGTGCCCCACCAGACCTGCTGAGGCAGCGAAACCGCGCCTTCAACAGGCCAAAGGTCTGCTCAATCACAACACGGGTACGGGTGTGCACACAATTTTACTCCTCTTCATGGCTGGTCTACGGGTTCCGCACAGGGGTAAGTAGCGACGGCCTCAAGGGATATCCTCCATCACCTGCAAGCAGATACAAATAGGTGTGTGTCACTCTGAACTGCCACCTTCAGGGAGCAAAGTCATGGCGGCAGCTATTTGGTGTGGGCCTGCACATGTCCCTGTACGCATGCAAAAATGTCACCTAGATGCAATCTATACTGTCATGAGGTGTGGTAGTCTGGATAGGGTTCAATAGATGATGCAGGGTGTTACCATGCATGCTGAGGCAGATGTGCTGTGGTAGTACAACAATGTTTAGCCTCCTTTTCATGCTGTTCATTCTTCACTATGCATGGTCACACTGACCACATTGCCACAGTTGCCATCCCGTTCATTCATGCATTGCTTGCCATCACCATGGTGGCCTGGTTGTGCCTCTTACTTGTTGTCATAATTTGTGAAATGTGGCTCAGTGATGTGTCATGTTCCGTTTGGCCAGTTCAGGTCAGGAGTGTTTAGCTCTGCATGCATTCTCCACCCAATTGCCACCCAGGTGGAGTATGCCCCCCCTTTCCCACCCAGGTGGAGTATGCCCCCCCTTATGCATCCCAACACATCAGTACCCCAAAGCACTGCCATGGGACAGTTGTGCAACTCACCAAGCAGCCAGGCACGTGGTCCAGCATGTCGCTCCATGTGACGGGGTAGCGTGGAGTTGCGCAGTACCATGGCATCATATGTTGATCCTGGAAATCGGGCGCAGCAATGTGTGATGATCTTGCTGGAGTCACATACCATTTGCACATTGATGGAGTGGTATTGCTTGCGATTGCGGTACACCGCCTCTATGGCATGGGGGACTACCAATTCCACATGGGTGCAGTCGAGGGCACCAACACAATTGGGCATGCATGCCAGTGCATGGAAGCCTACTTTGGTGTCTGCTATCTCCTGGGCAGTCCGTGGTAGGGATATGTGGCTGCTTGCATGCTTCAGGAGGGCATCCAGCACTTGGTTCAACATGCGTGAAAATAGTGGGTGTGAAATGCCATGCAGTTGGCCCACTGTGTGTTGGTAGGTGCCTGTGGCCAGGAAGTGGAGCACAGACACCACCTTTAGTAGTGGGGGGATGGCAGTGCGTATTTCTATGAGGCTGGCAATGTCGTTCTGTATCATGTCCACTATGGTGGTGATGGTGTCACGGTCCACCTGGTACAGGGTGTGGATCTGCTCAGGGGTTAGGGTAAAAGGGCTGGGTCTGGTGCGAGGGATTGGTGGTTGCCTACGAGGCACTGCTGGCTGCGCTGGTGGTAATTGCTGGTCCTGTCTCACCCTCCTTCTCCTCCTGCGTCTCCTCTGTGCTGCCTGTTGTTGCTGCTGTAGTTGTTGTTGTTGTTGCTGTAGTTGTAGCAGTATGGGCATGTCCTCCAGCGCCATGATTGCAACAGCTAGTTGTATCATTTTGGTGTTGGAAGGGGTGTGGTGTGTGGGTGTGCTCATTTTATACTGGCCCAGCCTCCAATGACTCCACCTGTGGGGATTGTGTGCACCTGTGGCAGTTGCCCTGTATCCTGATTGCTGTTTGCGGGCGGTCCGTGATGCCTGTATGAGCGGCATCGTGCAGCCCGTGGATATCGGCTTTGTGATGCCGGTATTTGCATGTCCGCATGGGTTGGGATTACCTCCTATTACCGGCATGCCGGTATTTGCTCCCCGGAGGGGCACGTGTACGCGGCCATGCCGCTATTAGTGGGCCCGTTATTTAGGGTGCCGCTAATAGCGGGTTGACGGGTCGTGATACACCGGAGCGGTAAGCGATGCTGGTAATCCATTACCGGCATCGTTTTTCACTTACCAGCAACCTCATAATGAGGCTCTTTGTGTGAAAGAGACTTGGTCACAGACAGCCCTGATATCTTGAAATTGAACTATGACCTCGTGCTGGAGAAGCCCAGGAGTGTGCTGTGAGTCCCGCCTTGCCCTGTGCTAAAATGTGGGAAAGGGAAACCCCAGCTGTACCATCCTGACTCATTTTTGTGAACACTTCTTTCTTTTCTGATGAACATTATCCCACACTCTTTTTTTAAACTTAGCGGTAAGGCTTGGCAATAGTTTTTATTTTAGTATAGGCCCTTTTTATTTGGTAAGACGGCACTAGGACTGCCTTATTATTATATGATGGTCGTAGCTTCATCCCATCTTAGATTTAGGTTTAGATCAGGTGTTTTTCTCACCCATTCATACAGTTTAATAAACACCCTTGAACTGTGATCACTTGTGTCTGTCTTCACGGTTGCCACCATGAGTTCCCTACAGTTGTCATTAATTGGCGTTACAGCTATTGTTTTCCATCTCACACACCACCACCATCACCAAACAAGAAGTAATCCCCTTAAGTGCCTCAACCTTCAACCCATCCATGTTTCTATATCCTGACATCTTTGATCAAACTCAAAGGATGGCAAAAAACAATGTATATAGACATTTCTTTTTTCCATACTTACTCAAACTGTTTTCCCTCCCAGGAAAAGTATGGTTTGGCAAGGTGACCCTGTGTTACTTGAGCAGGTGTTTCCAGTCCTGGCCTTTAATTTGACAGATCAATGCATTCTAGGAATTGTAGTCTTTTGTTTCAACTAGATTAACATACCAGAAAAGAATGATTTTCAAAAGAACCACCAGTGGTGTTCAGATGACATGGAGTCACTCATTTGATTGTCCCAAATTATCCAATGAACAAGAAAATGAGCCTAGTCACCTACTAACATACCATAAATTAGTACAAATTCCTCTGAGCCTCATATTACACAAATCTTTGGTGTTTTACTTTTGTCCCTCACTCCTGCACCCACAACCAGTGGTCGAAGTAGGAGGGTGTGGTGCTCCTTTTATTTTTTTTTAATTAAGTTTTACCGTTCCTAGAAGTTGAAACGTAAACATCAGTTGTTTCACTTTATTGGGGATTCAAACCTGGGACCTGCTGAATCATCACCAACCTCACGTCACAGTGAGCGATCATATAACTGCTGGGTTAATATTATTTATTTAGTGGTCTGCGTGCAACAAAGCCCATTCCCGGTTCTGGAATGGTGGTCAAGGTGAGAGCAGCTTGAGTCCTCAGCTCCTGGCCTCCTCCCTGAAGCTGCTTTATTGCTGATATGAATTCCAAGAAAAAGATCTTGGAACCTTATAATCCTACTTCAAAAAAACAAAAACAAATCACAGTGATGGATGAGGACGACCCAAGTGTCCAGGATTTATACAAGTTGATGCGCCAGGTGGCCATGGACATGGCTGAGGTTAAGACAACCATGGCAGAACTGAATGGAAAAGTTTCCCATTTGGAAACAAGGGTGACTGGTCTGGAAAAGAAAGCCTCTGAAATGGGATCAGAAATTACTGGGAGCTATAGAGCTTACAAGAATTTGAAGGCTGATGTACAAGAGGGAAAAAATCACCACCTGGAGATGGATTTGAGACTGCGTGAGAGGAATTTGCGGCTAATTGGTGTAGCAGAGCACTCAGATCCTACAGGTGAAAAGTTGCTGCCATTGATTTTGCAAATATTTAAAGAGTGCTATGGTGTGGACACTTTGGAAAGTGAAATTGACAATGTCTATCGTATTGGAAAACTTCCTGGCCTGAAGCCTAGACACATTTTGGTGTCCTTTACTCTGGCAAGAATTAAGGAGTCCTTGTTGGAGGCATCTAGGGGTAAGGTGTCTGTCAATTTTAAAGGGAAACCTATCTATTTGTTTCCTGATTATCCCAAGATGGTGATGGAGGCAAGGAAGCTGTTTAAAGGGGTGAAAGAGCGTGCGAAATCCCTTCAAGTGAAGGCTTTTTTAAACAGATTCAATAATTTAACATTGATCCTGCCTGGAGGCAGCAAGACCACTTCGGACCCCCAGGAAGCCTTTTTATGGCTGGACAAACTTGGTGTTCATGATAATAACATTGCTGAGTGAAACGAAAGGGAATGGGGTGAGTTTAGAAAGGACTTCTTCCCTTTCAAATCTTTTTTCAATTATGTTCGTCTTTATTTCTGGTCACTTGCTATGGGTTAAAATGGCGCCCATCTACCGCCACAGTTGCTCTTTTTTCGTTGGAAAGGAACTTTCATCACTTCGTATGATGCGCATGCCGAGATCTTCATTACGAAGTGGATTCCCCGTGCTGTGGAGTAAAGCACCTTCCGAGGCTCCGGTCAGCTGATTTGACGTAACGCCGTTTTCTTCCCGACGTCACAGGGGATCTACTTCCTGGTTCCGGGTGCTGCCGTGTTTCCCTCTCTCCAGCGCTCGTCACGGCTGCAGGCTGCTTTCTGTCGGCTCCATGAGAGCTAGTGTTGCTGGACCGCGGTGGAAGGCCTGACTCCCAGCGATTGTTTACTCCGGAACTCGGTGCTCAGCAAAATGGGCGGCGGAGAGCGTTGGTGTAAATGGGACTGCATTTGGACCCTTTCAATTCCCCCTACAACGCATGGATCTGTGAATGCAATGGTACTTTCTATGGCGCACGTCACTCATTCACTTGCTCTAAGGTGTTCCATTTTGTCCTTACCTTATGTGCTGGTTTTAACAGGATATATGTATATGGTGTTGTTGTTCTGGGGGGTCTGACGATGGGGCAAAGTTTGATAGAGGTTGCAGTCTCTGTTGTTATGGGAGAGCGGCCTACTGTCTATATGTTTCTCAATTTAGGTATGTGGTGGGGCGTCATATGCTTGCTCTCTTCGGGCGGGTTTTAGATTTTGTGTCCATTGTTTGGTGCATGGGTTCTTTAAATAGGTCTCCCTTATTGTCTATTTTCTCCTTTTTTCAATTATCTGTGTGTGTCGTTGTTTGTAGGTTTTACATGGTTGATATCTGTTCTTTGATGACCTGATTAGAATGCTGCTTTTACTGGATTTTATGGGGTGGGATTGATTGACGTTATTGCATATTATTTATTTATGACTTTGGTTATTTATGTTAGAGGATTTGACGGATTGATGGTTACCTTGGATTTGGGAGGGGTGCTGGGGTGTTGGTTTGGTCTCCTATGCTTCTTCTGCATTGGCGTCCTTTTTCTGTTGCAGAGGGTTTGGGGGTGTTCTTCTTTTTTTGTTTTGTTTTTTTGTTTTCATTTTCTTTAGTTCTTCGACATCGCTTGAATCTTATGTTATGTCTACTGCTGGGGACCCTCAACTTAAGTTCTCCTCCTGGAATGTTAATGGACTGAATAATCCTCTCAAAAGGCAAAAAGTTATGAATAGTTTAAAAGATATGCAGTGTGATGTTTACTTTTTGCAAGAAACTCATCTTTTGCTGGAGGACATTGGGGTCTTGCGTAAAGGTTGGCTGGGTGAGGTTGCTGTTTCGTGATATTCCTCTAAGTCCAGGGGGGTAGCAATTCTTTTACGGAAGGGTTCTCCTGTTAGGATTCTGAAGACCACTTGTGATCGGGAGGGGCGGGCGGTGGCTGTGTTGGTGGAAATACAGGGTGTCCTACATGTGCTATGTAATGTTTATGCTCCCTCAGTGGACTGTGGCACTTTCTTTGGGGAAGTGTCGCAGTTGATGCTTGATTTGGGCTCAGCTAATATCATTTTGGGTGGGGATTTCAATTTAGTGATTGATTCATCCATGGATAGCACTGGACGCTCTGCTGTACAGAGGAAGGATGGGCATTTTGGTTCTTTTCGGACACTACTTGAGGATTTTGATCTTAAGGATTGTTGGAGGCTACACCACCCAGACTCCAAAGAATACACATTCTATTCGGGGGCACATGACACCTATTCAAGGATTGATATGTTTTTTACTGCTGGGGATGCGACTGCCAGACTTTTGAATAGCCGACTTGGCTGTATAGCTGTCACCGACCACGCGCCTATCTTTTTGGGCCTGTCCTTGAATTTTGTGCGAAGCAGGACTTTTCAATGGAAGATGAACACTTCTATATTGCATGATGAGTCTGTTTTAGAAAAGATTAGACTGGAAGCTGAATATTTTGTGACTGAGAAATCTTCTGATGTTATTAGTAAAAGTGTCATTTGGGAGGCATTTAAGTGTACGATGAGGGGCATTGCTCTGGGTTTATCCTGTAGTAGGAGGAATAGAATGTCTAAGGTGCTGAGAGACACTGAAGCTCGAATTGCTGAGGTGATGGGTGCATTGGTTCGTGATCCGAATGATGTTGCAAATCGAATGGAGATGAAGCGGTTGAAGAGGGTTCTGAATGACGCTTTGGGCGCAAGAGCTGAGAAGGATTTATATAGGATAAAAAGCGCTTACTTTGAGAAAGGAGAGAAATGTGACAGGTGGCTGGCCTATAGATTAAGGCAACAGATTTCGGAGGGTGCCATTAATTCTATAAAAGGGACTGATGGGGTGGTTACTTTTGATCCTTGCGAGATTAATGAAGTTTTTAAAGACTTCTACATGAAGTTGTATGAGAATGAGGCTGGTGTTACTAGCAATGGTGCATGCTTCTTGGACAGTTTGACTATTCCTAAAGTCTCGGATGATGACATGAATGGTTTGAGTCAGCCAGTTAGTGTTGATGAAATTAGGATTGCTATTGCGAGTTTGAATTCTGGGAAATCACCTGGTCCTGATGGTCTGCCGGCTGAATTCTATAAGGCTCTTCCGGAGGCGGTGTTGGGTCTTCTAAGAGACATGTATGTTGAATCCAGGGAGGTGGGGGTACTTCCAGAGTCTACTAACCATGCCACCATCTCTGTGTTCCTTAAGAAGGGTAAGGATTGTGCTCTACCTTCCAGTTACAGGCCGATAAGCTTAATAAACACTGATAACAAAATCTTGGCCAAGGTTCTTGCGTTACGTATTGAGGACTTGATTCAGAAACTTGTTCACTCAGATCAGTCAGGTTTTATAATAAATCGTAGAACCTCCAGCAACATTCGGAATCTTTTGTTGACCATGAATACGGCCTGAGATCTGTACGATGATGTGGCTGTGTTTTCCTTGGATGCTGAGAAGGCTTTTGATCGTATTAACTGGCAATACATGTTTGCTGTGATGAGGTTAATGAATTTGGGTGAGGAGTTTATCTCTTGGGTCTCGCTTTTGTATGCTTGCCCTACGGCTAATGTTAAGACGAATGGTTTACTATCCGGAACTTTTACACTAGGGCGTGGCACGAGGCAGGGTTGTCCGTTTTCACCTTTGTTGTTTGTGTTGGCTATTGAGCCACTTGCAATTGCTCTGCGGAACGATTTGACCTTGGAGGGTGTACCCTTTCATGGAGTTATGCAAAAAACTTGGTTTTACGCGGATGACCTTATATTGGTTTTAAGAAATTTGGAAGTCTCTTTGCCTTCATTGATGGCGATTTTGGATCGGTTCCATGCTGCGTCTGGTTATTTGATTAACTGGTTGAAATCGGAGGCTTTACCTATTACGAGAAGTTGTATTAAATCTGTGGCGACGGGGTTTGGATTCCAATGGTGCACTCGAAAAATGAAATATTTGGGGCTCTGGCTTACTCCGATTGTGCATGATATGGTGGAGGCAAATTTGGGGGAGGCTTGTCGTGAACTAAAGTCATCCTTGCTACGATGGTCGGCTTTGCGTCTGTCGTTATGGGGCAAGGTAAACGCTTTGAAGATGGTGGCGGCCCCCAAAATAAACTACATTCTGGGTATGCTTCCTATGAAGATTAGCGCAAGTTATTGGAGATTGATTGATGTTTCCATGCAAACCTTCCTTTGGGATGGGAAACCGCCGATGCTTAAGTTATGGAAGCTACAGCTCCCTGCTGACAGAGGGGGTCTTGGGGTCCCCAATTTTAGGGCATATCATCTTGCCTTCTCTTGTCAATTTTTGATTCCTTTCCTGGATGTGTCTCCGGGGGCTTGGGCGGTGGCGGAGGCGGGTGCTTTAGGTCCTCTTGCACCAAGAGCGATACTTACGTCGGTTAGCAATAGGGGTAGGACGCTTCCCTTGACTGGGTTTTTGCGAGATGTGTGGAGAGAAGTTCATGAAATGTGTGGCTCATCGGCTCAGAGATCTCCTTCGGCATCGATCTGGTTTAATAAATCCATCACTGAGGCTGGTAAGCCTATTTTTTGGCCGGAGTGGTTTCTTGGTGGTGTTCAATGGATTAGAGACATTTACAGAGACGGAAAATTCATTAATTTTGATCTTTTATGTGCTAATTTTGATATTGAGAATGTGTCCATGGCGGATTACAGGAAATTAAAAAGGTGCGTTGGTGAGATTGATGTGTGTGAACTTGAAACTTTGGAGAATTTGGCGATGGATTCTCGGTCGGTGGCGAGCAGATTATATCGCAGAATGGTTGCAAGCTATAAAGATAATACTGGATTGGTGGAGGAATGGAGTAGGCGTTTAGGTTGCGAGATTACTGTTGATATGTGGAACGAGATGTGTGCGAATGTACAGCTTTGCTCAGTCAATCTGGGTGAACGTTCAAGGCAAATTAATGTTCTCAACAGGGTGTTTTGGTGTCCGGAGAAGCTCAGGAAGAGGGGCATGGTTGATTCTGATGCGTGTTGGTGCTGTGGTTTGGATGTTGGGACTCTTGAACATATGCTCTGGGATTGTGTCAGGGTACGGAGCTTCTGGCATGAGGTTTGCAGTATGTGCTTGCGGGTCCTGGATTGCACGATTGACCTGGACTTTAAGACGATGGTTTTGGGATGTGGTGATTTACTTGAAGATCTTTCGGTGTCTGAAAAGAAATTTTTGTTTAGGGGAGCTTCGGTGTCTAAAAGATTGATCTTGAGGGGTTGGAAATCCCGGATTCCTCCGACTGCGGAAAGTTGGATTGATGAGATGATTTCATTGGCGAATGTTGAGAGGGTAATATATAGGCGATTGAGGAAATTGCAGATACATGCTATGGTGTGGGATTCATTCTTAGACCTGTATTAGCAAGTGGCCTATATATGTACTTACATTGGCCTGAGAGTTAAATGTATTACAGAGGTGGTTGGGTTTTTTTTTTTTTTTTTTTTTCTCTCTTCTTTCTTCTCGTTTTTCATTCATGGTATTTGCTATGTGACTGTTGTATTGTTGGTTAAATTGTAAATAAATATTTAAAAAAAAAAAAAAAACAAAGCCCATTCCCCAGCCTCGTTATAGTCCTTTTTTATTTTGTGAATTGGTTAAAGTTAACCTTACACACAACACATTTATACAGATAGGAAAACATGTACAGAGTTACAAATAATATTGACAATTCCGTATCATAAAAAGGAATATTTATAAAAACATGTTATATTATTATTTACAAGAAATTTCCTGAATATTGTATCTTATAAAGTGCTGCTTTAATGACAACGTGCTTAGTGCTGAGTCACAAATGCAGAAGCCAGCTTGTGTACATATTAAAATTATAAAACATTTCAAAGGTATTTACCATCTAAGCATAATCATATTCATTTGATTTAAAAGATGTTTCATGACCCCTCGACAACCTCTCCCAAAGTTCCTGTGTATTTAGCCAAAAATCATTATGCATGAATCTATTAAACAACAATCTTACATTTTGTAAAACCGGTAGTGAATTAACAGGTGCTTCAAAGTTTGAATCTTTTCCTCATTGTTACAAAAACTGCAACAATTAGGGGTAATAATATTTTTTAAACTAATGGACTGGATTTCAGCTATCAGTAATACATTCTGTCTACAGCATAGAAACTAAGCCCTCCAGTATGAGGTGATCACATTGCTTTATCTCCGTTAGAGGAACTTTCATAGAATTTATAACTACGCATTTTCTCAATTGTAGAAATCCAGTCACTCCGAAATGACGCTCTTTCGGTTAACATTGGATTCACCCTCAGCATATCAGATGTTTGGTTATTGTTGCTTAAAATAGATCCTCCCAAAGTCCTAAAACCAACAATGGGCCCAAATCCTTGACAAATGCACTATAATTTAGATCTAAAAAAAATTGAAGCTGGTAAAAGGTTAATTATTTTCCCATAGAAGGAAAGTATGTTGCATCTATACCACCCCATCATGGAGACTAGTCTCAATTCATATCTCAAGGCTACAATTGGTAAGCAGCCCGCAATATTAAGTGCCTTTTTCCAAATAATAGTTTCAAGCACATCCCAGTTAATATGTCTAGACAGGTGACATATTTCTTGTCCTGTTGAGCATAGCTGGTATAACATCTAGCCTATAGAATTCAATAAGAGGTAGCTCAGAGAACCCACAATAATTAGTTTATTCTCTTTATTTGTGCACCAAACTGTGCCCCCTTATTTGTTAGTCTTTTGAGGTTCAGACCTTTGTTTGGTATAGCATCCAAGTTGAACCCCAAGTAAATTGCGTGCCATACTGGTATCAATACTGAATGACATATTTTCCATGTATAGCCATAAGATTTCTTCACGTTCCTGGAAAATCAAATGACATTAGTTTTGTTGGCATGATTGCCAACTCGTTAGCTGATGCATAAATAATGGTGCCATCAATGAGTCACCGAAGACCCAATTTTGTGTGGTCTTTTAGAATTACATCATCTGCATATGCCCACCAGAAGATGTTCAAGTTATGAATTCCTGGTCATGCAAAAACTAAATCGGCTAAGGAGTCAACCAAATCAGATAAAGGTTGGCCAGGCAGGGGGCGAGGACACAACCCTGTCGGAGCCCTCGGTGTGTTCCAAATTCTTTCGTAAAGCCACAATGTCTGCTCAACCTTACCTGTAGAGCTGTATCCTTATGCAGAAGAACTAATATAGCAACAAAGAGTCAGGCAACTTCCACTTCTTCAGCTTTGTCCACAGAAAAGCTCTATTTACTGTGTCAAAAGCTTGGGAGAAGTCCACCGTAGCTACATATATGGGCAATGCATCTTTATTGCAAGCTTTTTCTTGGAGGCAACTCATAAGGAAACCATTTAAAGTTGTTCCCATTCCTTTTCTAAACCCATTTTGAAATGTGTGTAATGTCCCAACTAAAGTAGCCCACAATGCAAATTCTTTTAGTACTGTAGAAGCAACAATTCTGCTTTTTGAGTCCAAAAGGGCTATTGGGCTCTGGTTTGCTGGGTTCGCCCAATCGCCTTTCTGATAAATCGGTATGATGGTTGCCAATTTCCATGTAATGGGGCTAGATTTAGTGGCAACACTGTTTTTAAACAATATGAACAGAACACTTGCCCAGAAAGAAGTGCCATTTTTGAGAATATAATTGCTCAGGCCATTTGGGCATGGGGCTCTGGAATTTGAATATTTATTTAGAAGACATTAAATGTCCTGTATATCAAAATTCTATTTCAATTGGCCTTTGTACAGCAATTATAGACTTTGATTGCTTATATAGCCATTCACGAACGGGGTTACACTGTAAATCATCCTGAGGAAATGGTAATGCATTAATGAGTTTCCTTAAGTTTCTCGTGTTTTTCTAGATAATAGTACTCAACATATGTTCTCCCTCATTCTGCAGAAGCATATGCCGATTTTCTTTATGCCAATTTTTATATGATTGCCTTAACTGCTGTACTCTCTGGCTATACTCTCCATATACATATCTGCAGTTGCCTTAAATCATGACTGAGGGCTCTTTTCGTGGATTGTACTACTAGGTCAAAACAGTGCCTGATTCAATTAAGACCTTTATTCGATCGCTTGTGGAAATGATCATTATTTACAGTAAAATGCATGAAATTAGCAGAGGTGATAGAATCAGTTTTCATCCTTAGTGTCGATAGCCCTTCTACCGCAACAACCAGAATGTTTCTTTTGCATTTAAGCAGCTTAACATGAAAATACTGCAGGCGCAGCTGTACGTGCAATTAATGGGTCGGTGGGAGGGATGTCTTTAATCGTTAGCATGCCACTTAAGAGATGCGAATGGTGGGTGATTAGAAAGGAATGCTAATCTAGGAGGTGGGAAACTTCTTAAAACATCTTTGAGCAGAGCATTAAGGTATTGGCTGCAACATGGGAGGTAGATGACATGGGTGGGGCAGGCTTTTGCCCCGTTCCTCTGTCCGTGCCCGCGCAGTGCCGTTAAAATGCAAAGGCTCCCTGAAAAGCTAGTACGGATTTCTTGTGCCCATTAGATGCATATTTCACCCCAAATAAGGGGATATTAGAGATGCTAATCATTGGCGGGAGCCATCTAAAAGCTGAGCGCAGCAGTTAAGCCTTTGGCTTCATCATAGGGAATATGGGCAGGCCTTTGTCCTCTGCCACTGCTGTCACATTAATAACTGTGTAAACATAAATACTGTGCTCTCCAAGGTGAGAGATGTGAGAGGCTATTCCTTTGCAGCCCTTTGTCACCGACACCTGGGCTGCACGTCACAGCAGAGTGCCTTCTGCATCAGAGTGCGAGGGTTTAAGCTCTCTCAAGTCAGGGACTGGCTATGTCCAGGCCTACATCCTTCTGTCCCCTTCCTTCCCGCTCTCTTCCTCCTACTCTTTGCTTTATGTTGGGTGAAGAACTGGGGAGGGTCTTGGAGAGTGAAATCTTATTTGGAGACAATGCCTAAGAAGCTTAAGTAACAAAGGAAGGTTAGTGTATGTCCCAACTCCCTCCCACTTTTTTACACAAACACTGGGCTAAAGAAGAGGGCGATTGAGAGTAACCACACTAACTCTCTCACATCGTCATGGACATGTCTCGTTAATCGGGTCATGCAAAGTCAGGCACTTTAACCTAAGTACATACACCAAATAGCAGTTAGCTCTCCTCACACAAATAAAAGCCAATACCTAAAACACACCCTGAGCAAGGCGGAACACGAGTCTAAGCAGAACTTCCTGGACAAAGGCACATCTACTGGAGCATTGCAATAGACCAAGGCACAATAGCAGTGGGCCAAAAACCCGAAGGCTTCCCTACTGGAGGTTGTTGCATCTGACAGACCGTGAACGACATGAGGAGGAGGCCAGATCCCACAACTGAAGATTGCATTGTGTTTCAAGGACGCCAGCAACCCTCCCAGATTAGCCGTCTCTTTTATGCAACTGGATTGACACAGGGCCTCATTAGGAGTCCGGCGGTTGCCGTGCCCTTATTAAGGGCACGGCTGCCGCCGGTAATGATTTTTTACCGGGCCCATGGAATAGGCAATTACCGGGTAATGCCGACCTTGGCGGACCCGGTAATTGCTCATTCCATGGGCCCAGTAAAAGTTGATCCCCATTCCCATTTCAGCCCCATAGGGCTCAATGGGAATGGGGAGGGAGCTAACACTGGGCCCGTTAATAACGGGCCCGTTGTTAGCTCCCTGGTCCCCTCGCAGGACCCGGAAAGGACGTCTGGTCTGACCAGACATCCTTTCTGAGTCCTGCGAGGGAACCTCGTAATAGGGCGGAGTGGGTTAAATGGCACCAGCACTATTACCGGTGCCGTTAAACCCATTCCGCCCACCTCGTAATGAGGCCCACAGTCTTCTTAATCACTTTGCTGAGGAAAAGTAGCTGTATAATTGGACATTTGTTGGGCAGGTCATCTAGAGCGAGTGTGGGATTCCTCACCAGGGAGAGGATCTGTCCCATTTTCAGCGCATATGCGATGGCGCATTGTGTGATGGATGAATTGATGACATTGAGAAGTGGTGTGAGTGCTTCACCTTTGATGACCTTCGCATTGGAGGAGCGGAAAATGTCATCTTTGTATTTGGTGGGTTTGAGGGAAGCAAGAGTATTGGTTCGGTCACCAGAGGTTTTGAATTCGGTCCATCATGATATGTTGCAGACTGGTATGGGTGGGATGTTTATGGCATATTTGGAGCTTTCAATGAGCCTCATTATGAGTTTAGAGGCTGCCTCCAAACTGGGCTCCATTACCGGGTTCCTGCAATGGGGACTTACCGGGTCATTCTGACATAGGTGGACCCGGAAAGTCCTCCTTGCAGGAACCATGCCCCATTCCCATTTGAGCCCCCATAGGGCTCAATGGGAATGGGGAGGGAGGTAACAACGGACACATTTCAAGTGCCCCGTTGTTACCGCCCTCTTCCCCTCGCGGGACCCTGAAAAGACGTCTGGATTTACCAGATGTCTGATCCGGGTCCCGCATAGGGAACCTCATAATCAGCCCTGACGGAATGAGACCCAATGTGTTGCTTTATCTTGTCAGTGAGGAAGCTATTGTTTGCGATACAGTTGCCAGTGGATTGTGGTATTGCAGGGTCTGGTAGTGGGTTGACACACTGCTTCAAGGAACAGTGCTCTTCACTTTTTTTTATGCTTCACTGATGGTTGTTGTGTAGTTGTTTGCTTTGGCTGTTGTATTCAGTGCCCTTCATGCTGATGAACGGCTTCTCAGGGTCATGTTCTAGTTGGAGAGATTTTCTACAGATCGCACACTTATTTTCCATGGGTTCCTGTGTGTACTAAGGTGAAGACAGCCTACGCTTGTTGATTCAAAGTTTCAGTAGTGTATGATTGTTGGTGGTCTGATTTATAGGTACAGATTTATTTGAATAGAATTGTTTTCAGTGCATTTCTGAAGGCCATGAGGGAAGCTTCAGCTCTCAGTTTAGGTGGTAGTGAGTTCCAGGATTTTGATGCTACAACTTCGAAACTCGAACCGCCGGCTTTGGCTCTACTGAAGTTGGGGACTGAGAGTTGGCTTGTGTACAGGTCCCTTTTTGGTCTGAGTGTCTGCACTTGTATTCGTTCAGTTAGATATCTGGGGGCAGATTGGGATATGCATCTATGGGTAATAGTGAGGGTCTTGAACTGGATGCACTCATTGACTGGGAGCCACTGGGCATTTTGTCTTGCTAGGGAGATGTGCTCCCTCCTAGGAATACTGAGGGCTGCTCTCAGTGCGTTGTGTTGAGCAATTTGTAGTCTGTTAATGTTTTTGGCGCAGGTGCCTAGTAGGAGGACGTTACAATAATCCAGTTTAGCACCTATGGTGGCACTGGCGATGTTGAGGCAGTTTTCAGTGGACCAGTGAGGTCTTACCGCATTGATTATTTTGGTTGTCAGTTCAGCTGAAGAGGAGATATAGCTAACATGTCTATCCATGGACAAGTTGGAATCTAGGTAGATTCCCAGAGTTTTTACCGCAGAACAGACTTAAATTACACAGCTCTCAATTTTGAATTTACTGTATTTGCTGTCTAGTTTACTGAGAGTTTCTTTTGGGCCCACCAGTAAGACCTCTGTCTTGTCTCCATTGAGACAGAGGCTATTGGCTGCCATCCAGGCCTGGATGATAGCATACGTGTTTTGTAAGGTTTTTAGGTCTTGCTCGTAATCACCAGATAATGGGAGAAGAATTTGTGTATCGTCGGCATAATTGGTGAAAGTTATGCCGAATCCTTCTAGGTCATTGAAGAGAGGAAGTGTGAATAGGTTGTATAGCATGGGGGAGGTGCAAGAACCTTGTGGTACTCCACAGTTAATAGGGGAGGGTTGGCTGATGCTTGGTCTGGGAAGACCCTCATAGCTCTGCCCTCCTGGAAGGATGAAATCCATGTAGTGGCCTCAGTGGAGAAGTGTGCTGTGTTGGTGAGCTGTGTCTTTAGGATTTTATGGTCGACTAGGCCAAACGAAGCCGACAAGTCGAGGAGCAGAAGGATGGCACATTTGCACTTGTCCATATTTCTTAGGATTTGTTTTCTTTAAGTCGAGCAGCACCAACTCTGTGCCATGCCGTGGTCGAAAACTGGACTGTATCTTTCCTAGGATGTTGTGTAATTCTAGGTAGGCTTGTATCGGTAGATAAGCAGCCTTATCCAAGATTTTCAGCAAGAATGTCACAGTTGTAATTGGCCTGTAGTTGGTAGGGGAGTCTGGGTCTAGGGTGGGCTTTTTTAGCAGTGGCCGAACCCATGCTTCCTTAAGAGAGGAGGATACTGAGCCAGTGGCAAATGATGCATTAATAAAGGTTGCGATGAACGGAGCGAGAGACTCAGCACAGTCTTTGATCATGTTTGCTGGACAGATGTCCCCTTTGCAAAGTGAGGGTTTTATTTGTTTCATAATGAGTAGAACCTCGAGGGTAGTTACCTTTCTAAAGGTAAGTGGCGGTGGTGGGTTGCTGTCATGCTGTATAGGAGGCTTAGGGCTTGGAGTAGTCCGTGTTGTGTGGGAGGACTTGGGTAGGTTCCAAAGTTGGCTTTGATTTTTTTTTCGAGTAGGTACATTTTGTCTAGCATAGCCTTCTGGATGTCATTACACCATTTCTCGTCATTGACCGCTTGATGTTTGGACGTGGGAGGTATGACTAGCTCATTGAAGATGGCGAACAGTTCTTTTGAGTGTGATTGGGCATTGTCGATTCTAGTGTTGTAGGCAGCAGCTTTGGCTTTGGCTATGGCATTTTTGTATTGTTTAGCAATAGCTAGGTATGAGTCACGTGAGGGAGCAGAGCGGCAGGATTGCCATTTGTTGAGAGCATGCCTTTTGAGTACTTTTAGGTCGCGTAAGTCTTGGTTGAACCATGTGTTGGCGTGAAAGAGTTTTTTTAGCTTTTTTGTTCTCTAATGGGGCAATTGTGTCGATCACCTCTTTAATAGTAGTGTTGTAAAGTTCGACCAGTTCTTTGGGGTTATTTGAAATGGGTGATGCTAATTCTGAGACTTCTAGGAGTGGGCAAATTCTCTCTTTAGTGAGTAATTTTTTAGATCTGGCTAGGGCAGCTGGCATGGGAGGGTTTTGCGCGATTGCTGCATTTGTTGCGATGTAGAAATGGATGAGGTGGTGATCGGTTCATGGTTGTGGGGTGTTTGAACTGATATCTACCCTGCAGTTGTGGTTGACTAACCAGTCTAGTATACAACGTTTAGTGTGAGTGGCAGAGTCAACTTTCTGGATGAATTGTAGGTCCTGGAGGGCTTTAGCAAAGGCTTTACTAGGTTTGTCTTTTGTGTCATTGAATCTCTTAGGAGTATGGCTTTAGTGTTTGGTTTGAGGTTGTTACCTATGAGGTGTAGAAGGTTGGCTTGGAAGTCCAGAAGCGGGCCCGGAGGCCGGTAGATGAGGTGCATTGTCATAGTGTTGTTGGGTGTGAAGGAGATCTTTACTGATAGGGCGTCAAAGTTCTCAGATGTAGTGGATTTAATTTGGCTAGCCTTAAGTGTTTCTTTGACTATCAGGGCCAGCCCTGCGCCTTTGTGTGTTGGTCTATATTGGCGGAAGATGATGTACCCGGAGGGAAGGGACTGGCATATGGCTGGTCCAGAAGCATCATGTAGCCAGGTTTCTGTGATGGCTAGAGCGTCTAACTCGAGGTCGGAGATTAAGTCATGTATTTCTGTGGCATGGGCTTGCAGTGATCTAGTATTAATGAGAGCAAGTTGGATTTGGGTGGGCTCATATAAACTAGATTTAGTTTTGGCAGTGTTGTTGTGGTGTGTGGTGATAGGATGCTGGGCTTTTGTGGTAGCAGTTGTTGTGGTCAGTGGGAGGAGTGTCCCCAATGTGTGTGTTTATGAGACTTGATGTGTGCTGTGGTTGTGCGGGCTCCTAATCTAGTGTTTCTTACGTGCACTGGTAGTGTGTGTGATTGTCATGATGCCTACCCCTGGGGACCCAGACCAAGTCCAGCAACCCCGGAAGCAGGCATCAAGTTATTCTAAGCAAGCCCAACAACCCCTGCTAGGGGCTATTTGGGTGCAGTCCTGGCGCCTATGGCGCCAGGCTCATATGGAGAGTCAGTCCTGGCGCCATAGGCGCCAGACTCATAGATTAAAACTTACCTGATGCAGACCATGCTGCAAACTCACCTGATGCAGACCATGCTGCAAGAGCTCCAAGCCTAAAGAGGATTGGAAGGGACTACTTTACCTAGGGACTATTTTTTTTACTCGGGTGGGGCTGGGGAGGAATACTTACCTGGGACTACTTTGGAGGCTATTTAAACCACGCCCAAAGAGCAGCACACGCTTCACGTTATTCTGCATCCAGCAGCGCAATGCTCACCGTGCCTGCAAGTCTGCATCCAGTCTTCTGCCACGCCCGCCTCGAGTCTGGAGCTCCTAGAAAAAGGGAGAAAGAAGGAGAAAAGGTTAGAACAAGAGCAATACCTTTGATCCTTACCTGAATTCCCGATCCATCGCGCCTTCAAGCTGGAAGAAAGAAGTTATTTTATGCACAACGCCTCGCCTGCTGCAGCGCCACAATGAACTCACCGTCCTTCGCAGCATCTTCACATTCCACCGCATCCTTCTGCATGTTCCCGCCGCACTCCGGCACCTAATGGGGAAGACAAGAATAGCAAGATGAGCCAAGGGAATACACAGAGGCGATATTAGTTACCCCCCATAGACTTACCTGATTTTAGCACCGGGGGTACTATTCCTCTTCACGGGTCGGCGCAGCTTCCACAGCATCCTCGCCGAACCCCGGCCCCTAAGGGGAAACAAAAGGACAGCAAGGTGAAACAAAGGGACAAACAAGGGGAAACCTCCTCACCACAATAGACTTACCTGATTTTACCGCCAGAGGCATTATTCCCCGAGACTTCATACTTTCTCTCAGCGCCTGAATAAGGGAGAAAGCAACAGGTTACATATTGACATTATTTTATCGAACTGTGTTGGATAATACAAATCCATACCTGAATATTACCGGTTGCCACGAGGAACTCTTCGCTAGGGTCAAGCTGCAACCTGCAAGGAATCGGACAAGAGTGAAAGTCAGACATTTGAACTCTTACGAACTACATACTTAAGGCATCTTGCCGGGAATCTCAGAGTCAATATTGTTCTGGAACTAACCAATTCCTTCGAGCCAGTGAAGTAACTGGTTATCTACGCACCCCTGCGCTCAATGCAGGATGGAGAGCTTATCTTTCCAAACCATCAGGTGAGACTATAAGAGGGGACATCAAAGGTGATCAGTGGGGAGAACAGCGGGAGTGGGGGGGGGGGTTAACGCTCAACTCCACGGGTGGTTCATTCCCTTTCTCCTTTTGCAGAAGAATATTCCTACGGGCCAAGCAAACGAAGCTAGGTGGGCCAGTCCAGTCCGTCATCTCGGCACTACGCGTCACATTGGTGGAGACCGCAGCTGTCCAGTTCAGATCGACGCCCCTGTGGGAGCCAGGCGAGCGTAACAGAACGCGAAGACTACCCACAAATTCCCACCCGGGCGTCATGGATACCGCAGAAACTGACCAATTGGCCCAATTACTAGGGGAACTGAGGGCTGAAGTGCATTCTGCCCGTCAAGAAACCAATGCCCTTAGGAGAGAACTGATTTTGTCAAAGGAGCGAACTGATGACCTTGCTAGGCAACTACTGCAAAGCCAGGCTGGACAAGCACCCCTACCAGGTCCCGGGGGAAATCCAGCTCCTGTGTCATCGAGTAACCCTGTGCAAATAAACCTAACAGGAAATATTCCATTAGCTCCGCCCGAACGCTTTGCCGGAGATCCCAAAAGGTTTGCCGTGTTTATGAATCAATGCCGCTTGCACTTTTTATGCAGACCTGGAACCTTCCCAAACGATCAAGCCAAGGTAGCCTTTGTATTGTCATATCTCAGCGGCAGTGCAGCTGATTGGTCAATTCCACTAGTTACTCAGGATGACCCAATTCTTCGGGATTTTCAGGGCTTTCAAATGAGCATGGAAAGACTATTTGCCCGGCACTCCCAAGGACAGGCCCTGGATAACGAACTTTTGTCCCTACGACAGGGTAACCAGTACCTTCTATCCTACATCGCAACCTTTAATAGGTTGATAGTGGCAACTGGATGGCCTGAGGGAAAACGAATCACGTTATTTCATCGAGGGCTTCGAGGAGAACTCAAGGACGTCTTGGCTCAAGTCGTGAACCCACCTCAAGACTGCGCTGAATATATAGACTTAGTGGTCCAGTTAGATCACAGACTTCAGAACAGAAAGGCTGATCGAGCCAAGTTTGAGAATCGGGTGTTAGTCAAAACTCACGCTAACCCAAAAGGAGCAGATGCTTCAGAACCCATGCAAATCGGAGGGGTTAAAGGACCCTTAACCCAGAAGGAAAGAGAAAGGAGACAGCAAATGCAATTGTATCTATATTGTGGAACTTCTGGGCATTTTCTACAGGATTGCCCTGTAAAACCACCCAAGAAGGTGGTAGGAGCTGCTGATAAAAGCCATATGGAGTCAAACTCGGGAAACGACCACGCCCGACAAGCGTAGAGGTCCGCTTGCCGAGCTTGAAAAAGGATACTCAGACCTCGCATTTCATCATACCAATGGTCCTCGTAGATCCAAAGCAGCCATCGCGTATGCACGCAGTAAGGGCATACATTGATAGCGGGTCCATTGGTAAACTATGTGGACTACGACTTGGCTTCCAGGATGAATCTACCTCTCTGCCGAAAAACCACCTCAGATGTCATCACCACAGTCGATGGAACTGAAATTGCCTCTGGGCCTGTAACTCATTCCACCGCAGAGATGGCACTATTGGGTCAGGATGGGCATCGAGAGACTATTGTGTTTGATCTAATCAAAGTCCCACAGTTCCAAATATCACTGGGGATACCTTGGTTGGAAACACATAATCCTTGTATTGATAGGTGAGAGAAGAGAATAACCTTCCCGGATTGTGCACAAACCTGTTACCCAAAGAAAAATCTGAACGCAGGCCTGGCCACAGTAACCACAGCAGTCGTGCAACTACCTCCAGAATACCAAGAATTCCAGGATGCCTTCCAAAAAGAACAGGCAAACACCTTACCACCTCACAGATCGTACGATTGTCAAATCGATCTCATACCCGGTGCACAACCCCCTTGTAGCAGGATCTACGCCCTTACGGAACCTGAGAACCTTCACCTACGACAATACTTAGACCAGTACCTTGATAATGGCTTCATTCACCCATCCAAATCCCCTGCATCTTCAGCTTTGTTCTTCGTGCCCAAAAAGGAAGGTGACCTCAGAACGTGCATAGACTACCGCGCATTGAACGAGATAACTGTTAAGAACCGATACCCATTGCCTCTGATCCCTGAACTACTAGACCAAGTGAAGGACGCTTGCATATACACTAAGTTAGATCTCCGGGGGGCATACCATCTGGTACGTGTAAAAGAGGGCGACGAATGGAAGAGTGCTTTTCGTACTAAGTATGGGTTATTCGAATACCAGGTGATGCCTTTCGGGTTGTGCAATGCACCAACAGCCTTCCAATACTTCATGAATGATGTCCTTCGTGAACTCATTGACGTTTGTGTTGTAGTATATATCGATAATATTCTAGTATACTCCTCTTCAGAATCTGACCATGTGAAGCACGTCCGAGCAGTAATTGAGAAATTGCGCCAGCACAAACTATATGCAAAACTGGAAAAATGCATTTTTCATGCCACAGAAGTTGAATTCCTTGGGTTCATCCTGACCCCAAGAGGAGTCCGAATGGACTCACGAAAGGTGGACGCAATCCTTAAGTGGCCATCACCAAGTTCAGTTAAAGGAGTACAAAGCATGCTCGGCTTTGCCAATTTCTACCGCAGATTCATCCTGGATTTTTCACATGTTGTACATCCCATCACAGCACTCTTGCGAAAAAATAAACGCTTTATGTGGACTGAAGAAGCTGAAAATGCCTTCCAAGAGCTGAAAGCGAAATTCACGTCTGCACCTGTATTAAAGCACCCGCGCCCTGAACTTCCATACATAGTGGAAACTGATGCATCCAGTCTAGCCATGGGAGCTGTCCTGTCTCAAAAGGACCCTGAAACTGGCCAGCTTCACCCAGTAGCATTTTGGTCCAGAGAGTTCTCGGCACCCGAGTTAAACTATGCGGTTACCGACAAGGAGTTACTAGCCATTAAATCCGCCTTCAAGGCTTGGCGACACTATCTTCTCTGTGCCAGGCATACCATTACTGTGATCACCGATCACCGGAACTTACAGTATTTAAAGACATCCAAGGCCCAATCGTCACGCCAACTCCGATGGGCATTGTTCTTTAGTGAGTTCGATTTCGTGATAACCTATCGACCAGGTTGTAAGAATGGTAAAGCAGACGCCTCATCCCGAATAGGGATGGGAGAGGCAGAAGTGAACCCAGAACCAGTACCTACAACTTCTGAACAAAGGATTCTTGGCATGACTACTATACAGACACTAGAGGACATTCAGGATTAAGATCCAGCAACTCTTTGATTCTACAGCCCTGCAGGACTGGGTAAAGAAAGGCCCGGACTACTCTGTCACCAATGACCTGCCTTAATACCAAGGGCGACTATTTCTGCCACATAAGGAACTACAAGAGCTAGTCATTTCCTGTTATCATGATACCCTAATGGAGGGGCACCCAGGTATTGCCAAAACTGAAGCTAAGATTAAGAGATAATTCTGGTGGCCCACCTGGCGAAAGGATATTAAATCATTTGTGATGTCTTGTGGCATTTGCGCCCAAAACAAAAGTCAAAAGAAAAAACAGCTGGACTCTTACAACCTTTAGACATTCTGCCTACACCATGGCACACCTTATCGTTAGACTTTATGACTGATCTACCCCCATGCAATGGATTTAACACCATTTTAGTTATTGTGGATCTTTTTTCCAAGATGGCCCACTTTATTCCTTTAAAGGGATTACCTTCAGCTTCAATCCTGGCCAAGGAGTTCCTCGAAAACATTGTTTGGATACACGGATTTCCGTCCGTATTGGTCTCTGACCGGGGCAGTCAATTCATTTCACATTTTTGAAATTTTTTTTGTCAATTGGCGCAAATCGATGTGAGTTAATCGACCAGTTACCACCCGAAAACCGATGGTCAAACGGAGAGGACCAACCAGACTCTCGAACAATACCTGCGTTGTATGTTACATCAGACTGAGAGAAATTGGAAAGACATTCTTTGGATCGACGAATATGCATACAATACTTCTGTACATTCTGGAACTGGACAAAGCCCCTTTTATACCTTATATGGGCATCATCCTCGAACCTCAGACCTTGACTCACCCCAACACTTAGAAATGCCTGCAGTGGACCATCTGCACGCTACGATTACACAAGCCTTTAAGGAAGCAACTGCACATTTAAAAAAGGCGAAAGAAAAATACAAGAAAGATGCTGATCGGCATAGAAGTGATACTCCACAATAACAGATAGGGGACCAAGTATGGTTAGCCACAAAACACATACCTCTAAATGGAACACGGACCTTTAACCCCAGATATTTGGGACCTTACTCTATTAAGGCCATTATCAACCCGGTGGCTGTCAAGTTGGACTTACCTGCTAATATGCAAATTCACCCCGTCTTTCATGTGTCACTTTTGAAGCCAGTGCAACCAGGGACAAGACTAACCAAGCCACCAGACCCTATCTTTGTAGACGCGGAACCCGAATTTGAAGTTAAGAACATCCTGGACTCCAAGCTGATAAAGTCAAAACTTTTTTATTTAATCGACTGGAAAGGTTACGGACCACAGGAAAGGTCATGGGAACCCAGTGACCACATTCATGCACCCCGATTGGTGAAAAAATTCCACCGAAATGTCCCAGACAAACCGAAAACACAGGGAAGAACGACTTTAGGAGGGGCCTTGGGGGGGAGTGCTGTCTTGATGCCTACCCCCGGGGACCCAGACCAAGTCCAGCAATCCCGGAAGCAGGCATCAAGTTATTCTAAGCAAGCCCAACAACCCCTGCTAGGGGCTATTTGGGTGCAGTCCTGGCGCCTATGGTGCCAGGCTCATATGGAGAGTCAGTCCTGGAGCCATAGGCGCGAGACTCATAGTTTAAAACTTACCTGATGCAGACTATGCTGCAAACACACCTGATGCAGACCATGCTGCAAGAGCTCCAAGCCTAAAGAGGCTTGCAAGGGACTACTTTACCTAGGGACTATTTTTTTACTCGGGTGGGGCAGGGGAGGAATACTTACCTGGGACTACTTTGGAGGCTATTTAAACCACGCCCAAAGAGCAGCACACGCTTCGCGTTATTCTGTACCCAGCAGTGTAATGCTCACCGTGCCTGCAAGTCTGCATCCAGTCTTCTGCCACGCCCGCCTCGAGTCTGGAGCTCTTAGAAAAAGGGAGAAAGAAGGAGAAAAGGTTAGGACAATAGCAATACCTTTGATCCTTACCTGAATTCCCGATCCATCGCGCCTTCAAGCTGGAAGAAAGAAGTTATTTTATGCGCGACGCCTCACCTGCTGTAGTGCCGCGCTGGACTCACCGGCCTTCGCAGCATCTTCACATTCCACCGCATCCTTCTGCATGTTCCCGCCGCACTCCGGCACCTAAAGGGGAAGACAAGAATAGCAAGGTGAGCCAAGGGAATACACAGAGGCGATATTAGTCACCCCCCATAGACTTACCTGATTTTACCACCGGGGGGTACTATTCCTCTTCACGGGTCGGTGCAGCTTCCACAGCATCCTCGACGAACCCCGGCCCCTAAGGGGAAACAAAAGGACAGCAAGGTGAAACAAAGGGACAAACAAGGGTAAACCTCCTCACCACAATAGACTTACCTGATTTTACCTCCGGAGGCATTATTACCCAAGACTTCATACTTTCTCTCAGCGCCTGAATAAGGGAGAAAGCAACAGGTTACATATTGACATTATTTTATCGAACTGTGTTGGATAATACAAATCCATACCTGAATATTACCGGTTGCCACGAGGAACTCTTCACTAGGGTCAAGCTGCAACCTGCAAGGAATCGGACAAGAGTGAAAGTCAGACATTTGAACTCTTACGAACTACATACTTACAGCGTCTTGCCGGGAATCTCAGAGTCAATATTGTTCTGGAACTCACCAATTCTTTCGAGCCAGTGAAGTAACTGGTTATCTACGCACCCCTGCGCTCAATGCAGGATGGGAGCTTATCTTTCCAAACCATCAGGTGAGACTATAAGAGGGGACATCAAAGGTGATCAGTGGGGAGAACAGCGGGAGGGGGGGGTTAACGCTCAACTCCACGGGTGGTTCATTCCCTTTCTCCATTTGCAGAAGAATATTCCTACGGGCCAAGCAAACGAAGCTAGGTGGGCCAGTCCAGTCTGTCATCTCGCCACTACGCGTCACATTGGTGGAGACCGCAGCTGTCCAGTTCAGATCGATGCCCCTGTGGGAGCCAGGCGAGCGTAACAGAAGCGAAGACTACCCACAAATTCCCACCCGGGTGTCATGGATACCGCAGAAACTGACCAATTGGCCCAAGTACTAGGGGAACTGAGGGCTGAAGTGCATTCCGCCCGTCAAGAAACCAATGCCCTTAGGAGAGAACTGATTTTGTCAAAGGAGCGAACTGATGACCTTGCTAGGCAACTACTGCAAAGCCAGGCTGGACAAACACCCCTACCAGGTCCCGGGGGAAATCCAGCTCCTGTGTCATCGAGTAACCCTGTGCAAATAAACCTAACAGGAAATATTCCATTAGCTCCGCCCGAACGCTTTGCCGGAGATCCCAAAAGGTTCGCCATGTTTATGAATCAATGCTGCTTGCACTTTTTATGCAGACCTGGAGCCTTCCCAAACGATCAAGCCAAGGTAGCCTTTGTATTGTCATATCTCAGCGGCAGTGCAGCTGATTGGTCAATTCCACTAGTTACTCAGGATGACCCAATTCTTCGGGATTTTCAGGGCTTTCAAATGAGCATGGAAAGACTATTTGCCCGGCACTCCCAAGGACAGGCCCTGGATAACGAACTTTTGTCCCTACGACAGGGTAACCAGGACCTTCTATCCTACATCGCAACCTTTAATAGGTTGATAGTGGGAACTGGATAGCCTGAGGTAAAACGAATCACGTTATTTCATAGAGGGCTTCGAGGAGAACTCAAGGATGTCTTGGCTCAAGTCGTGAACCCACCTCAAGACTGCGCTGATTATATAGACTGAGTGGTCCAGTTATATCACAGACTTCAGAACAGAAAGGCTGATCGAGCCAAGTTTGAGAATCGGGTGTTGGTCAAAACCCACGCTAACCCAAAAGGAGCAGATGCTTCAGAACCCATGCAAATCGGAGGGGTTAAAGGACCCTTAACCCAGAAGGAAAGAGAAAGGAGAGGGCAAATGCAATTGTATCTATATTGTGGAACTTCTGAGCATTTTCTACAGGATTGCCCTGTAAAACCACCCAAGAAGGTGGTAGGAGCTGCTGATAAAAGCCATATGGAGTCAGACTTGGGAAACGACCACGCCCGACAAGCGTAGAGGTCCGCTTGCCGAGCTTGAAGAAGGATACTCAGACCTTGCATTTCATCATACCAATGGTCCTCGTGGATCCAAAGCAGCCATCGCGTATGCACGCAGTAAGGGCATACATTGATAGCGGGGCCATAGGAAACTATGTGGACTACGACTTGGCTTCCAGGATGAATCTACCTCTCTGCCGAAAAACCACCTCAGATGTCATCACCACAGTCGATGGAACTGAAATTGCCTCTGGGCCTGTAACTCATTCCACCTCAGAGATGGCACTATTGGGTCAGGATGGGCATCGAGAGACTATTGTGTTTGATCTAATCAAAGCCCCACAGTTCCAAATAATACTGGGGATACCTTGGTTGGAAACACATAATCCTTGTATTGATAGGTGAGAGAAGAGAATAACCTTCCCGGATTGTGCACAAACCTGTTACCCAAAGAAAAATCTGAACGCAGGCCTTGCCACAGTAACCACAGCAGTCGTGCAACTACCTCCAGAATACCAAGATTTCCAGGATGTCTTCCAAAAAGAACAGGCAAACACCTTACCACCTTGTTAAGACGGATTTCTGAACTCTGTCCTGGCGGCGCAGAAGTTTAGAAGGCCAACCTAATTACTTGGAACAGGGTAACCTCTGGACAAGCCAGACCAATCAGGGTAGCGATCGCGGCGGTCAAGACTAGGTCTCAAGAGGGGTGAGGGTGACTGAAAGCCCGCAATGAGCACACAAAGCAAGGACACTTACAAACTACTCCAAACAGGTGTTATATTAAAAATATATACACATTTATTCCAAGGCCTTTGCAACAATGACCGTAGCGAGAAATCACAATAAAACTCTAGTAAACCAACACATACCAAACCAATACAATATATATACAAATACAAACGAGTCTAAAGCGTTAGATGCACGAAATGTGTAGTCCACCTAAAAGGGAAGGAAAACAGGCAGTGCAAAATAATGATTAGACCCAGTCCGCCTTCAGAGGCACCTAACTAAAAGGAAGTCCAAGCCCTACGAAGAGTGGACCCTTGTGCTCAAAAGTACCTGCACACGCTGGTGCCAACGGGCAAAAAGGGGAGTCTCTTCGAGGGAATCAGGCAGTTCAGTTTGGTGCACAAATGAAGAAGAACAGGGTTCCGTGACTCAAGCGCAGCCTCCACTGTGGGCAGAAGCAGAGCGCGAGTACGGAAAGGCGTGCTGTTTGACACAGCGGGTAAAAGCTATGGGCTCCTGCAGGAGGGCGACCAGTTCCTAGCTATGCTACTCACCGGTCCCCGATGCAAGCAGACCCAGGCTTCTCCGCGTCAGTTTCAGTGCTGGCAGGTTCAGGGGAGCAGGGGACGTCTCGTCGTCGTGTAGATTCTGCAGCAGCAGAGTTGAGTTAAAGATGTCCCAAACGAAGTGAACCCGCACAATGTGTTACCACAGCAGGGCAACGGAGCGGCCGTGTGTATCTCAGCCAAATGTACACTACTCACTTCAGACCTGGGAATGCCAAGTGTACGAATCGTGTGAGAGTGACAAGGACTCGAAATACAACACAACCTGGCGGCGGTTACAGAGCAAGACTCCTGGGTACGCTGGTCAGTCTGCTGGATGGCCCAGAGACACTTCCGAAGGCTTACGTGCAGGAGATGGTGAAGATGCCGAGAATAGCTGTTCCCGCTATTCCAAGGGTCGAAGTACCAGTACAGGCCTTCTGGTTCCATCAGAGGTAGAAAGGGTTTCACAAGGCGACAGCAGTGCAGAGGAGCAGTCCTTCAGCGGGTCACCAGCGATTCCTCGGTTCAGCCTCGTGGTTGCAGGATACTTGGCTCCTGTATTCCTTTGTTCGTGAGAAATCAGGAGATCGACATGGTAGTGGCGTTTCCAGCCCCCTCTTATCCACGGTTCCCTTTGCGCCAAAACGGAGGGGACCCAATGGGAGATCCGCTCATCAAACACTCACACCATATGTGGACCTATCACGGACCACGGTGGTCCCAGCCATTCACACCACCCTAGACTCTCTGGCACCCAGGATGTGTATTGGGACCAGACATCCCAGCCCACATCCTGGAGGCACACACAAGGCCTGTAGAAGCCCGTGAAAGCATCCGTGTTTCGCGGGAAAGTACATGCCCAAATAAGGAAGGCCCTGGGTCGGCTCGACCTGGGGAAGGTGAAGGGGGCAAGACGGTCAGCGGACAGGACAAAGGAGCCTCGTGGTCTGGCCATTTTGGGAGCCAGGCCACCATTTTGGGCTAAGCGCGAGAAACGCGCTTAAATGCCAAAAGGAGCTCAAAACACAAGAAACGATCGCTGCCACCATTCCCGTCCGTGATTCACTTGCACCGATCAGTTACAATCCAAAAAGAGTATCTAGGGCCTGTAGAGAGCAGTAACTTAGCTTACAGTGCCCTCTTGTGTCATGTTGCACGAAAGCCGCAACATAATAAAGAAACTACGGAAAACAGCGTTTCCCGGTACTGACTGTCTTAAGGGCATGTCAGTTTCCCCGTAAGAATGGAGCGAAAGCCCAGAGGAGTGCGGCAGAAGGCTGCACTTCTCTGGCAAAGTCTAGATCATGGTGAAAACAACAGCAAAAAGTTTAGGGGTTGCCACATGGAAGGAAAATTACCCACAATTAAGAAATCTTTCCTAACACTCGCCCCTCCCAGACTATGGACAGGGGCAACTAATCCACCCCTGGATGAGTCTCTTGTTCAGGTCGGTTAAACATTCTGGACAACCCATCAGCATTGCTATGTTGGACACCTCGCCTATGCTCAATTGTGAAGTCGAAGCCTTGTAGACTTATGGACCACCCAAGCAACTTTGGATTCTCTCCCTTCATGTTCATTAGCCACTTTAAGGGCTTATGGTCAGTTTGCACAGTGAAGGTGGTCCCATAGAGGTAGGGCCTCAGCTTCCGTAGGGCCCACACAACAGAGAAACATTCTTTCTCCACTGTGGACCATCTGAGCTCTCTGTCCTTAAGCTGGCGACTAATAAAACCAATAGGGTGTTCCTTACCCTTCTCATCTACTTGCGATAGTACAGCTCCTATCCCAATGTCAGAGGCGTCCGTCTGCACAATAAAAGGTCTTTGATAATCAGGGGCCCTGAGGACAGGGGCCTGGCAAAAGGAGTCTTTTAAGCCATTGAAGGCCTTCTCACACTCGTCGGTCCAAGTTACCTTCTTGGGTTTCTTCGGAGTGGTGAGGGCAGTCAGAGGGGCAGCTATGGTGCCATAGTTTGCCACGAAGTTGCGGTAATACCCCGTGAGTCCTAAGAAGGCTCTCACTTGGGTCTGTGTAGTGGGGGTAGGCCAGTCTTGTACTGCTTGTACTTTACTGGGAAGAGGCTGTGTCCTCCCTCCACCTACTCCATGTCCAAGGTAAACCACTGAGCCTTGTCCAATCTGGAATTTACTAGCCTTTATGGTCAAGTGTGCTTTCTGATGAGCCTGGAGCACAATCCCGAGGTGTTTCACATGGTCTTCCCAGGTGGCACTGAAAACTGCTATATCGTCGAGATATGCAAGACAGAATTCGTCCAACCCATTCAACACATGATTCACAAGCCTCTGGAAAGTGGCAGGTGCATTTTTCAACCCGAACGGCATTACCCTGAATTGGTAAAGGCCGTCTGGAGTAGAAAACGCTGTCTTCTCCTTGGCATGTTCTGCTAAAACTATTTGCCAATAGCCAGCAGTGAGGTCAAACGTGCTGAGGTACTTGGAGGCACCCAAAGTATCCACCAGCTCATCTGTTCTAGACAAGGGGTGTGCATCTGTCTTGGTGACAGCATTCAGAGCCCTGTAATCCATGCAGAACCTCAAGTCAGAAGTGCCTGCCTTTGGAACCAAAACCACAGGGCTGGACCAAGGACTACTAGAGGGTTCAATCACCCCAAGGTCTAACATCTTGTTGACCTCGGTTTTAATATAAGACCGTACTTTGTCTGACATCCTGTATCCCCTACTTTTGGTAGGTACACTGTCTCCTGTGTCTATGTGATGTTTGCACCAAGGTGTCAAACCAGGCGACTGTGAAAACAGGGGGGAAAACTGCCTAAGCAAACTTTTCACCTCAGCCTGCTGATCAGAAGTCAGGTGAGGGGCCACTCGGACACCCTCAAAGGAGCTATCTGAAGGATCGCTTTGGAACAGGTCGGCGAGAGGTTCAGACTCCTCTTCCTCAACATCTGAAGCCAGTAGCAGTGCTGCGATTTCGACTCTTGGGACGAAAGCCTTCAGCCTATTTACGTGGAACACTTTTGGAGCCTGTCCAGGCCTTCCAAAGTCCCCTAAATAGTTAACCTCACCCAGGGGCTCCACCACTGTGTAAGGGCCTGACCATTTGTCCTGTAAAGCTCGAGGCCTTATGGGATTCATGATCAGGACTTGCTGACCAGGTGTAAAGTTGATGAGGGAGCTTTCTGGTCGTATCAATGTTTCACCAGCGCTTGTCCTGCCTTCAATTTATCACTAGCCAAGCCCATCAGAAGTACCATCCATTTTCTGAGCCCCAGCACATAATCTACTACGTTGGTAGTAACAGGGGGAGTGGGCATCTCCCATCCCTCTTTGACTTTGGCTAAGGGTCCCCGTACAGGATGACCGAACAGAAGTTCGAAGGGGCTGAAGCCAACACCCTCCTGTGGTACCTCTCGGTAGGCAAACAGTAAACATGGTAAAAGATCCCATTTTCTTCTCTGAGGTTCTTCCAGAGCCCCAATCATGCTCTTTAACGTTCTGTTGAAACGTTCCACCAGACCATTGGTCTGGGGGTGATATGCAAAAGAGAAGTTGTAGGTGACCCCACATTCTTTCCACATAGCCTGCATATACTTCGACATCAAGTTGCTGCCACGATCCGACACAACTTCTTTAGGGAAGCCAACCCTAGTAAATATGCCAAGTAACGCTTTTGCAACTGACTTGGCAGTTACAGTTTTCAATGGGATGGCCTCAGGATATCTGGTTGCATGGTCGACCAGCACCAGGATAAACCTATTGCCCGAGGATGTTTGCGGGTCAAGGGGACCAACGATGTCGATCCCTACCCTTTCGAATGGTATTCCCACAACTGGGAGTGGTACCAATGGAGCTTGGATTGTCGAGCCAACCTTCCCAGATAACTGGCAGGAGGCACCACTCCTGCAGTGACTTTCTACTTGCTCCCCCATCTTGGGGCAGTAGAAGTGCACGGATCACCTTTGCTTGGTCCTCTTAATACCAAGATGACCAGCAAGGGGCACTTCATGCGCCAACTGCAGGAGGAAGGGTCTTACAGCAAGGGGAACCACCAACCTCCTATGGTCTCCTTCTGTAGACTCTGTGGGCTCACTATACAGGAGTCCACCTTCCCAATAAATCCGATGCGTCCCAGGAGGTTCACCCTCAAGCTGGGAGCAGGCCTGTCTCCTTAGGCCTTCCAGAGATGGGCACTCACGTTGGCCTTTACTGAATTCTTCCCTGTCAGGACCACCTTCTACTAACAAGTCTTTTAGTTCAGGATGGTCGTTGGGGTCAAATACTTCAGGCATCGCCACCTCCTCGTCAGGCCCGGGCGATTGACCAACTTCCTCCACCGCAGTGGTAGGCGAGCTCGGGGGAATGTTCTCTTTCCCTCGTCTTGACTTGTTTACTCCTTTCGCCTTGGGTTTCCCCTTCGGCTGGGGCGGCGTATTGGTCTTGGCCAATGCTGCCCGTGCTTGAGACCGTGTGTAGGGTCTGTCGGCAGTGTCTCCTACAAGCCCTAAAGCTCTGAGACCATTGCCTAACAAGACCTTTCCTGGGACATTTCTCTGAATGCTCACTGGAATCCTGACTGCTGTACCATTTAAAGTAAGATAGACAGGTATTACTGGGAACATGCGGAGTGGGCCGTCAGCCAACTTAGTGGGCATCAGAGTAGCTCTGGCAACTTCCTCTGAGTCTACCAAGGTAGAATCCACTACAGTCCGATTGCACCCACTATCCCTAAGAGCTGGAGTATCTACTCCATTGATCAGCACACTGTCTTTAAAGTAGTGCTTGGTATTATCTGGAATCCTAGCATAAGCCTCTGCGACTTTAGGCTCCCAGGAACCCAGGGAAACTAAAACTACCTCAGCTTCTATCCCACTGGGGAAGGAGTCTGAGGAGAAGGATGCTCCTGTAATCTCTTCTTCCTCGTAGGAGGAGAAGGCCAGATTAGGAGAGTGGACCCCCAAAGGTTTAACCTTACACCGGGGATCCCCCTTCACGTGGTCAGTTGCTCCACAAGCAAAACAAGATCCATTGGGTCTGCTTACATAGGGAGGCTTATTGTAACCAGAGTTCTGTTTCGGAGGCTGACCTCCACTACCCTGTGAGTTCTCTTGTGTCTTACCCTTATGTTTCTTTTTGTGGCCCTTTTGAGAAGAAGATTTATCAGATTCTCCACCCTCCTTATCTTTGGACTTTTTCCCTTCCTCCTGCTTACCAGGATGAGTTTTGTCCTTATGGGACACTCGATGTGACACCCATAAGTCTGCTGCAATGGCCAGCTTCTTAGGATCTATCTCCTTCGAATCGGCCAAATGCTGCTTAAGCTCCGGGGAAGAAGATGCAAAAATGTGTTCCAGCATGACAAGATTTATCATGCCTTCAAAGGTAGAAACCTTATAACCTTCGACCCAGCCAGTCAAGTTTTTTAAGGATTCGGTTACATAAGATACCCAAGTACCACCTTCTTTTTTCTTGTACTCTCGGAATCGTTTTAAATATTGGGCCGAAATCTTTCCAAACTTTAAAATGAGATTTTGCTTTAACATTGCGAAATCAGCTCGCTCAGCCTTCGACATTTCCATAATGGCACTACAGCCAGAATGGGGCAGTCTGCTGTGTAACCAGGCAATCTTATCAGCATTGCCAACTTCTTGAACTTCACATGCATACTCAAACGTATTCAGCCAGTCCATAATGTCATTCCTTTCCTCATACACACTGAGCAGATCTTTCGGAAACCGTGGATGAGAGGAGGCCCCAGACCCATGTCCAGGACCCTTGGACCCATTTGCAACCTGAAGCTTGGCCAGTTCCAACTGGTGATCCCTGTCTTTCTGTTTTTCTGCCTGTTCGATTTGTAGTTTGGCTATGCTGAACTCAAGCTCCTTCTGCCTAAACCGCAGCTCTTGCTTCTTGAATTCAAGCATAGCCTCCCCATCAGCACTGGCAGAGGAAACATTAGACATCTCATCCTCCCTGTCCTCGTGGTCGCGGTGGATCAGTGCAGCGGCAGAACCGTAATCTCCACCTCCTTCCGCACTGTCCTCAGACGTTATAGCGTCAAGTTGCGCTTCTCGCCACACCACGATTCTTTGGATCATATCCAATTTAGTGCCTTGAGAGGAAACACCTCTCTCCGCACACATCTTTTTCAATGTTTCTGATTTGGAAGCATTTAAAGTTAACAAGGTATTTGTTTCCATACTGTTAGATAGGACTATGGCCTTTTTAAAGTTATACTACGACAATGCACTACGTGTCCTGGTAGGAATAACTTGAAATGCCTTAGTTCGTGCGCAACACTGGATACCTTCAGTCGTATCCCACCGCTGTACACCAATTTGTTAAGACGGATTTCTGAACTCTGTCCTGGTGGCGCAGAAGTTCAGAAGGCCAACCTAATTACTTAGAACAGGGTAACCTCTGGACAAGCCAGACCAATCAGGGTAGCGATCGCAAGAGGGGTGAGGGTGACTGAAAGCCCGCAATGAGCACACAAAGCAAGGACACTTACAAACTACTCCAAACAGGTGTTATATTAAAAATATATACACATTTATTCCAAGGCCTTTGCAACAATGACCGTAGCGAGAAATCACAATAAAACTCTAGTAAACCAACACATACCAAACCAATACAATATATATACAAATACAAACGAGTCTAAAGCGTTAGATGCACGAAATGTGTAGTCCACCTAAAAGGGAAGGAAAACAGGCAGTGCAAAATAATGATTAGACCCAGTCCGCCTTCAGAGGCACCTAACTAAAAGGGAGTCCTAGCCCTACGAAGAGTGGAGCCTTGTGCTCAAAAGTACCTGCACACGCTGGTGCCAACGGGCAAAAAGGGGAGTCTCTTCGAGGGAATCCGGCAGTTCAGTTTGGTGCACAAATGAAGAAGAACAGGGTTCCGCGACTCAAGCGCAGCCTCCACTGTGGGCAGAAGCAGAGCGCGAGTACGGAAAGGCGTGCTGTTTGACACAGCGGGGAAAAGCTATGGGCTCCTGCAGGAGGGCGACCAGTTCCTAGCTATGCTGCTCACCGGTCCCCGATGCAAGCAGACCCAGGCTTCTCCGCGTCAGTTTCAGTGCTGCCAGGTTCAGGGGAGCAGGGGACAACTCGTCGTCGTGTATATTCTGCAGCAGCAGAGTTGAGTTAAAGATGTCCCAAACGAAGTGAACCCGCACAGTTTGTTACCACAGCAGGGCAACGGAGCGGCCGTGTGTATCTCAGCCAAATGTACACTACTCACTTCAGACCTGGGAATGCCAAGTGTACGAATCGTGTGAGAGTGACAAGGACTCGAAATACAACACAACCTGGCGGCGGTTACAGAGCAAGACTCCTGGGTAGGCTGGTCAGTCTGCTGGATGGCCCAGAGACACTTCCGAAGGCTTACGTGCAGGAGATGGTGAAGATGCCGAGAATAGCTGTTCCCGCTATTCCAAGGGTCGAAGTACCAGTACAGGCCTTCTGGTTCGATCAGAGGTAGAAATGGTTTCACAAGGCGACAGCAGTGCAGAGGAGCAGTCCTTCAGCGGGTCACCAGCGATTCCTCGGTTCAGCCTCGTGGTTGCAGGATACTTGGCTCCTGTATTCCTTTGTTCGTGAGAAATCAGGAGATCGACATGGTAGTGGCGTTTCCAGCCCCCTCTTATCCACGGTTCCCTTCGCGCCAAAACGGAGGGGACCCAATGGGAGATCCGCTCATCAAACACTCACACCATACGTGGACCTATCACGGACCACGGTGGTCCCAGGCATTCACACCACCCTAGACTCTCTGGCACCCAGGATGTGTATTGGGACCAGACATCCCAGCCCACATCCTGGAGGCACACACAAGGCCTGTAGAAGCCCGTGAAAGAATCCGTGTTTCGCGGGAAAGTACATGCACAAATAAGGAAGGCCCCGGGTCGGCTCGACCTGGGGAAGGTGAAGGGGGCAAGACGGTCAGCGGACAGGACAAAGGAGCCTCGTGGTCTGGCCATTTTGGGAGCCAGGCCACCATTTTGGGCTAAGCGCGAGAAACGATCGCTGCCACCATTCCCGTCCGTGATTCACTTGCACCGATCAGTTACAATCCAAAAAGAGTATCTAGGGCCTGCAGAAGGCTAGAGACCCAAGAGAGCAGTAAATTAGCTTACAGTGCCCTCTTGTGTCATGTTGCACGAAAGCTGCAACATGATAAAGAAACTACGGAAAACAGCGTTTCCCGGTACTGACTGTCTTAAGGGCATGCCAGTTTCCCCGTAAGAATGGAGCGAAAGCCCAGAAGAGTGCGGCAGAAGGCTGCACTTCTCTGGCAAAGTCTAGATCATGGTGAAAACAACAGCAAAAAGTTTAGGGGTTGCCACATGGAAGGAAAATTACCCACAATTAAGAAATCTTTCCTAACACACCTCACAGATCGTACGATTGTCAAATCGATCTCATACCCGGTGCACAACCCCCTTGTAGCAGGATCTACGCCATTACGGAACCTGAGAACCTTCACCTACGACAATACTTAGACCAGTACCTTGCTAATGGCTTCATTCGCCCATCCAAGTCCCCTGCATCTTCAGCTTTGTTCTTCGTGCCCAAAAAGGAAGGTGACCTCAGAACGTGCATAGACTACCACGCATTGAACCAGATAACTGTTAAGTACCGATACCCATTGCCTCTGATCCCTGAACTACTAGACCAAGTGAAGGACGCTTGCATATACACTAAGTTAGATCTCCGTGGGGCATACCATCTGGTACGTGTAAAAGAGGGCGACGAATGAAAGAGTGCTTTTCGCACTAAGTATGGGTTATTCGAATACCAGGTGATGCCTTTTGGGTTGTGCAATGCACCAGCAGCCTTCCAATACTTCATGAATGATGTCCTTCGTGAACTCATTGACGTTTGTGTTGTCGTATATATCGATGATAATCTAGTATACTCCTCTTCAGAATCTGACCATGTGAAGCACGTCCGAGCAGTCCTTGAGAAATTGCGCCAGCACAAACTATATGCAAAACTGGAAAAATGCATTTTTCATGCCACAGAAGTTGAATTCCTTGGGTTTATCCTGACCCCAAGAGGAGTCTGAATGGACTCACGAAAGTTGGAAGCAATCCTTAAGTGGCCATCACCAAGTTCAGTTAAAGGAGTACAAAGCATGCTCGGCTTTGCCAATTTCTACCGCAGTTTCATCCCGGATTTTTCGCATATTGTACATCCCATCACAGCACTCTTGCGAAAAAATAAACGCTTTATGTGGACTGAAGAAGCTGAAAATGCCTTCCAAGAGCTGAAAGCGAAATTCACGTCTGCACCTGTATTAAAGCACCCGCGCCCTGAACTTCCATACATAGTGGAAACTGATGCATCCAGTCTAGCCATGGGAGCTGTCCTGTCTCAAAAGGACCCTGAAACTGGCCAGCTTCACCCAGTAGCATTTTGGTCCAGAAAGTTCTCGGCACCCGAGTTAAACTATGCGGTTACCGACAAGGAGTTACTAGCCATTAAATCCGCCTTCAAGGCTTGGCGACACTATCTTCTCGGTGCCAGGCATACCATTACTGTGATCACCGATCACCGGAACTTACAATATTTAAAGACATCCAAGGCCCAATCGTCACGCCAACTCCGATGGGCATTGTTCTTTGCCGAGTTCGATTTCGTGATAACCTATCGACCAGGTTGTAAGAATGGTAAAGCAGACGCCTCATCCCGAATAGGGATGGGAGAGGCAGAAGTGAACCCAGAACCAGTACCTATAATTTCCGAACAGAGGATTCTTGGCATGACTACTCTACAGACACTAGAGGACATTCAGGTAAAGATCCAGCAACTCTTTGATTCTACAGCCCTGCAGGACTGGGTAAAGAAAGGCCCGGACTACTCTATCACCAATGACCTGCCTTAATACCAAGGGCGACTATTTCTGCCACATAAGGAACTACAAGAGCTAGTCATTTCCCGTTATCATGATACCCTAATGGAGGGGCACCCAGGTATTGCCAAAACTGAAGCTAAGATTAAGAGACAATTCTGGTGGCCCACCTGGCGAAAGGATATTAGATCATTTGTGATGTCTTGTGGCATTTGCGCCCAAAACAAAAGTCAAAAGAAAAAAACAGCTGGACTCTTACAACCTTTAGACATTCTGCCTACACCATGGCACACCTTATCGTTAGACTTTATTACTGATCTACCCCCATGTAATGGATTTAACACCATTCTAGTTATTGTGGATCTTTTTTCCAAGATGGCCCACTTTATTCCTTTAAAGGGATTACCTTCAGCTTCAATCCTGGCCAAGGAGTTCCTCGAAAACATTGTTCGGATACACGGATTTCCGTCCGTATTGGTCTCTGACCGGGGCAGTCAATTCATTTCACATTTTTGGAAAATTTGTTTTCAATTGGCGCAAATCGATGTGAGTTTATCGACCAGTCATCACCCCCAAACCGATGGTCAAACGGAGAGGACCAACCAGACTCTCGAACAATACCTGCGTTTTATGTTACATCAGACTGAGAGAAATTGGAAAGACATTCTTTGGATCGCCGAATATGCATACAATACTTCTGTACATTCTGGAACTGGACAAAGCCCCTTTTATACCTTATATGGGCATCATTCTCGAACCTCAGACCTTGACTCACCCCAACACTTAGAAATGCCCGCAGTGGACCATCTGCACGCTACGATTACACAAGCCTTTAAGGAAGCAACTGCACATTTAAAAAAGGCGAAAGAAAAATACAAGAAAGATGCTGATCGGCATAAAAGTGATACTCCACAATACCAGATAGGGGACCAAGTATGGTTAGCCACAAAACACATACCTCTAAATGGAACACAGACCTTTAACCCCAGATATTTGGGACCTTACTCTATTAAGGCCATTATCAACCCGGTGGCTGTCAAGTTGGACTTACCTGCTAATATGCAAATTCACCCCGTCTTTCATGTGTCACTTTTGAAGCCAGTGCAACCAGGGACAAGACTAACCAAGCCACCAGACCCTATCTTTGTAGACGGGGAACTCAAATTTGAAGTTAAGAACATCCTGGACTCCAAGCTGATAAAGTCAAAACTTTTTTATTTAATCGACTGGAAAGGTTACGGACCACAGGAAAGGTCATGGGAACCCAGTGACCATGTTCATGCACCCCGATTGGTGAAAAAATTCCACCGAAATTTCCCAGACAAACCGAAAACACAGGGAAGAACGACTTTAGGAGGGGCCTTGGGGGGGGAGTGCTGTCTTGATGCCTACCCCCGGGGACCCAGACCAAGTCCAGCAACCCCCGAAGCAGGCATCAAGTTATTCTAAGCAAGCCCAACAACCTCTGCTAGGGGCTATTTGGGTGCAGTCCTGGCGCCTATGGTGCCAGGCTCATATGGAGAGTCAGTCCTGGCGCCATAGGTGCCAGACTCATAGTTTAAAACTTACCTGATGCAGACCATGCTGCAAACACACCTGATGCAGACCATGCTGCAAGAGCTCCAAGCCTAAAGAGGCTTGCAAGGGACTACTTTACCTAGGGACTATTTTTTTACTCGGGTGGGGCTGGGGAGGAATACTTACCTGGGACTGCTTTGGAGGCTATTTAAACCACACCCGAAGAGCAGCACACGCTTCGCGTTATTCTGCATCCAGCAGTGTAATGGTCACCGTGCCTGCAAGTCTGCATCCAGTCTTCTGCCACGCCCGCCTCGAGTCTGGAGCTCCTAGAAAAAGGGAGAAAGAAGGGGAAAAGGTTAGAACAATAGCAATACCTTTGATCCTTACCTGAATTCCCGATCCATCGCGCCTTCAAGCTGGAAGAAAGAAGTTATTTTATGCGCGACGCCTCACCTGCTGCAGTGCCGCGCTGAACTCACCGGCCTTCGCAGCATCTTCACATTCCACCGCATCCTTCTGCATGTTCCCGCTGCACTCTGGCACCTAAAGGGGAAGACAAGAATAGCAAGATGAGCCAAGGGAATACACAGAGGCGATATTAGTTACCTCCCATAGACTTACCTGATTTTACCACCGGGGGTACTATTCCTCTTCACGGGTCGGCGCAGCTTCCACAGCATCCTCGCTGAACCCCGGCCCCTAAGGGGAAACAAAAGGACAGCAAGGTGAAACAAAGGGACAAACAAGAGGAAACCTCCTCACCACAATAGACTTACCTGATTTTACCGCCGGAGGCATTATTCCCCGAGACTTCATACTTTCTCTCAGCGCCTGACTAAGGGAGAAAGCAACAGGTTACATATTGACATTATTTTATCGAACTGTGTTGGATAATACAAATCCGTTACCTGAATCCTTACGAACTACATACTTACGGCGTCTTGCCGGGAATCTCAGAGTCAATATTGTTCTGGAACTCACCAATTCCTTCGAGCCAGTGAAGTAACTGGTTATCTACGCACCCCTGCGCTCAATGCAGGATGGAGAGCTCATCTTTCCAAACCATCAGGTGAGACTATAAGAGGGGACATCAAAGGTGATCAGTGGGGAGAACAGCAGGAGTGGGGGGGGTTAACGCTCAACTCCACGGGTGGTTAATTCCCTTTCTCCATTTGCAGAAGAATATTCCTACGGGCCAAGCAAACGAAGCTAGGTGGGCCAGTCCAGTCCGTTATCTCGGCACTACGCGCCACATTGGTGGGGACCGCAGCTGTCCAGTTCAGATCGACGTGGGAGCCAGGTGAGCATAACAGTGATGTGATTTGGGCGGTGGATTTGGGCCTGAAGATAGCGTTAGTGTGTTGTGTGGCTGTGGAGTGGTGGTTATGGCAAGATGTATTAGAACATTTAGCAATACAACGGGGCTTCCAATGCGATAAACTCTTGATGTGAACGATTGTTTTGGTTAGTGCAAGACATACCTACGTGTGACGTCATCACGTTTAACGTAGCCGCCATTTTGAAATTCTATTTTTTCCTCAATACACAGAAACAGCACCCTAGAGGACGATAAGAGAGACATGGATTATTTTGTCCTGGGATTGATCCCATTACACAGGTAAGCAAAAGGGAGTGGATTCATTGCATCCCTCTATTACATCGTGCTTATTGCACGTGAATATAGAGACGTGTTCACTAATTTGAATCCCCATATTTATTTTCTTTTTTGCATCAAAGATGACTGAGAATTACTCCATGAACAATTGCTACAAGTCAGTTCCGAAAAAATGTACATTTGCTTTTGAAGTCACACTGTTGGGTCTTTTGAGGTGGGCCACTTTTACCATTTATAGAACTGAACTATTAAATTTGATTCATATATGTACTCCAGAATTAAATTCAACTAGTGATTTTCACTATTTATTTGAATATCTATTTACAGATACTTGCACTTAATTTGTTTCCTGAGGGTAAGCCTAAAAACTTTGGTTATGCATGTTGTACACTGGGCAGTGCCATGCAGGGTGCCTAACCCTTGAATAGAGAGAAAAAATGTTTTGCACATGGGTGCTACAAATGGAAATATTCACATATTTCTAAACGGGGGTCTACGTTTCTGGACACTGGATTTCCTATTAGCCCTCATACGTACCTTGGTTTTCTTATTCTCCAAACAAACCTTTTTCATGATGAAAAACTTAAACTGAATTATTTTATTTTTGAAACCAATTGTGATTTTAAGTTCTTTTCGCCTTTTCTATTGTTCTATCCATGGACGTTTGCTTTCTCCATTTGCCAACAACCTGTGTGGTATGATTTATCATTTTTTCTGACCATATATAATTTTTCCATTCTAATGTTGTCATTATTTTATTTGCTTTTACTATTATGGCGACAATGCCTATGTTTATGTTGACTTATTTGACTCTTGTAACAATGGAAATGCATAGCCTTGATAACGACCAAATTTGTTGAAACACGTGTCGGCTCTATCTATGGAATATAGCAAAATGTAAATACAAGAATACTACCTCCAAGTCAATGTTTGGATCATTCTTAAGACTTTCAATATTGATTAAAGTTTGTTGTTACTTTTGGACTACTAACTGAAAGTATTGGTTCCAAGCGCAGAGTTTGTCTTGTAACAGTTACGATTACATTTTCACTGCAATTTGAACCTTTTATGGGAGGTTCATAGTTATTGAGACTCCCGCTGCTGGATTCCTCTTTTTTGAAGACTCAATAGGTTTGGTAAATAGCGCACAGTAACCTGTATCTATTCCACGACTTAGGTGTTTTTTACATGTTTGATGTAGAGGTTGTGTCTGTAGAGGTAGGCAGGTACGTGAGGCGTAGAAGACAAAGATGGGCTAAGTGGATGGATTACAGGCAACGAGTGTTGGTCCTAGGGGCAGTGGAAGGCCGTGGCAGGGGGCCGTGGGCGATCAAGAGGGTGATGGGAGCATGTAAAACTAAGCAATGGGGCCTTTCAGAAAGTGCCGTAGGTACATTTTTGCGGTGCTATGACAGATGCAGATATTGGTGGGCACTGTAAAAGTCAGAGAGTAGACAGAGTGTAGCAAAGTGGCGTTCTACAAGCTGGTTCAGTAAGTAGGAAATGATTAATACAGTTTGGCAAACTCTAGACCTGTGGTGAGGAATTGAGGCATTTCATAAGTGAATGACAAAGATTGAAATACATAGTGCACGCAGCTGGTCAAGAATCCCCATGCAGCTAGGATCATAATGCATGCCTTAATACAACAATAACATTTGGTGTAGCACATAGAGAGTGGGTCTGTGTGAGTAGCGGAAGCAGGTGGTATAATATGCGGTAGGTTATGGACAAAGAAGGCAAGGACGGCAGAAACAACATGAACATCTAACTTATCAAAAACCTCAGGACATTGAATATCTGACAAACTTCTGAAACAGAGAGAAAACATTATGAAATGCCCATCAATTGAATTCACTCCTAAATCCCGAACCTGCATCAACTTTGCAAACCTGGACAAATGATTCTGCTGCAATTGAGATGCATTTATGCTCCAGTCTGAAAGCATGTGCATTGCACATTTGTGATGGAGTATACCACCAAATTAACAAAGACATTAATACACTTCCAAGCACCACACAGGTTCGGAGCACTGGACACTAAAAGCATGTTCCTTTGTAGAACTATCAACAGAGCGGAGTGTTAAACAGAGCATGACTCATGCCAGTTGGATGTCCGCAGGGGGCTGCATAATTTATGGGGGTGCTGCCAAGAGTAGCCTAGGAAACATCTGGAGGGCTGGATGTGGGAGATGTTCTGTAGGTTGGAAGTGTGTGCGAATGGGGGGGTGGACTGAGTGTTTTCTTGTTAGGTTGGGGGTCTGGATGGCAATGGGTGAGTGAGGGGTGATGTCTAGGCTGCTGGTATACCTAGGATGCATGGAGCAGGGGTTCCACTCCTTCCCAGACCCTAAAGGGATCAAACATGATGTATCATTTTATTAGTCTGCACCTAAATTCTGACACTTGGGAGAGGGGTGCCCTGTGATCTAACAGTGAAGAAAGAGAGGGAAAGGGTGGGGGTTAAGCAGGTGGGTGGAGCAGAGGTCACGTGACCTACGTTCTCTTGCACCAGCTGACCAATTGCAAAAGAAAAAAGGCTGCAAGGAGGCTAGCCTCAGGAGGATTGGAAGCAAGACCTCACGGCGCACCAATGGTTCGATCCCCGGGTCCGCGCATAGAAACCTCTGGGTATTAAGTATGTTATAAATAACCTATCTAATCATATCATGTCATAAGGCAGCTTAAGTAAGGGAAGAAAGGGGTGGGGCCAAAAAAAACACCAAAAAAGACGCCAACAGATTAGCAGTGATTAATAGGTGGGTGGGACAGAGGCCACGTGGTGTAGACCCACCTGAAGCAACTCACAAACTGACATTAAAAAAAGAGGTGTAGCCGGGGAAGATAAACTAGTGGCCTATGTGACATGGCTGAGGTTTCTACCTATCACACATATATACATGGCATGAAAAGGAAAAGCATCTATACAGAAAAGCCGTATTGAGTGTAGTATAACCAAAACTGGAAACATTCAAGTACAAACAGTGAAATCAAATCATTCTAGGTCCATGCAGTTTCTAATCCATGTAAAATAATCCAAGGTGCTCAATTGTCTGCTGCAGAGCCATACCCGCAGCTCCCCATCCAAGTGAGGTGTCTGCTGCAGTGACCTGTCTGTGATCAGCAGGACACTGCAGACTACTCCATCAAAACAATAGAAGAGCTGCAGCGCCAAACTCACTATGGGCTTGAGCCCACCTCTCAAAACACAAACAAATCTAAAAAAGAAAACCCGTATTTCCCGATAACAGGGACCGGTGGCAGCGGAGGGTGCGATGGGCGCGTTTAGAACCTTGTTGGCTTCATTGGTCCTGGGCATGGAAGGATAAGCGGCGCCTCGGCAGAGGAGGATGCATTCGGTCCATTGTAGGAGGCCCTGGTAGGGCCCTGCCTGCCTCGAGGTCTGATTCCAAGACCTGCCTCTTCTGCTGCCCCAAATCACTGCTCTTTCCCCTCTACCCCAGCTCTGCTCCTCCCAAACGCTGCCACCTCCCTCCTACCCCATGCACGTTTCCTCCTCCTACCCTACTGCATATCTCGCGCCTGCTCTTTTCCCCCTAGTCCCTGCTCTGTCTCATTTGCTGCCACTCTCTCCTCAGTTTCTCCTGCCCACTCCCATTGCCTTGCTGCTTTCCCTCCACCCCTTCTTTATATTCTGCTTCTTTGGTCCTCCTGCCCCCCACCCGACCTCATCTTCCCACTATCTTCATTCTTTCTCCTTCTTTCTTCCTGTTTCCAATCCTACCCCCCCTTTATCCTGCCCCATATTCCTGTCCTCTTATCACGTGCTCTCGTACACCTAACCCATGACGCCAGCGCCATGATGCCCTCGGGCGACCGCGCGCTCTAAAAGTGCTACTAACATAACATAACATGATGTGCAAGGCACTGCCTTTTGGGATGTATTCCAATCTGGCCTGGATACTGCTGTAGACACATCTGGTCCGAGGTCCTCCAGCAATGATTTGCTCTGGAAGGATTTCTTTATCAAACTGAACGCACTTCTTCCTCTATGTGCCTTGGATGCCATGCTGGAGGGCAGTGCTGGAGGGCAGTGCTGGAGTGCAGTGATAGAGGGCAGTGCTGGAGGGCAGTGCTGGAGTGCAGTGCTGGAGGGCAGTGCTGGAGGGCAGTGCTGTAGTGCAGTGATAGAGGGCAGTGCTGGAGGGTAGTGCTGGAGTGCAGTGCTGGAGGGCAGTGCTGGAAGGCAGTGCTGTAGTGCAGTGATAGAGGGCAGTGCTGGAGGGCAGTGATAGAGGGCAGTGCTGGAGGGCAGTGCTGGAGTGCAGTGATGGAGGACAGTGCTGGAGGGCAGTGCTGGAGGGCAGTTACAACCACAAACGTCTCCTCCCCCGCCCTCCTTTTCAATTTGGTTATGAGCTTTCAAACTTCCACCTTCAGCTGCAGTGCTGCCCCGGATTCTTTGGCGCCCTAGTAGTAAAATCTCCATATGTCCCCCCCCACCCCCACACAAGCCTCAATTCACCTTATCACATAGTCACAGGTGGGGTGGAGCAGGGAGACTGCACCGCGGACCCAGGACAGAACTTGTGCCAGACTTATTGAGCGGTATTCTGGCATTAAATCTGCAGGAATTCTGCCCAACACAATTACTGCCTTTATCCGTCATCCACCCACCCTCATTAACTCATCCATCCATCTCCCTTTATTGACTCATCCATCCATATTCCCCTTTTACAACTATTCATCCATTCATTCCTTCACCCCTCCAATCACATCCATGATTCCATTCCTCTTTTGTTCCTTTTTCCACACCTTCTTCTCTATTAATTCTCTATCCAGCCATCCATTGTTGCAGCCTTCCCATTTCCTTTCAATCCTTTTTTGCCATATCCTTTTTGCATTCTTTCCCATTCATGTTCTATTTCGTGTTGGTCCCATCCCCATTCCCTCCTGATTTCTTTCCCTCTTTCTCTATTTTCCTATTCCTCTTTTACATTATTTTGTTATTGAGTTTCTCCCTCTCTTTCATTTGGTCCTCTTGTATTCCTCCTTTCTTCCTGTTTTTTTTAATTTATTTTCTTCCATTCTCTTACTTTTCACATGGGCCTCATTACAAGTTTGCCAGTCCGGAAACAAGGGTGCCGCTAAGTTCACAGGCACCCGTGTTTACGGACTGGCAAACTATGAGTTTGGCTGCTGGGGTCGCTGTACCGACAGGACTGACCAGCTGAGCGCAGAGGCCACCGTAGGCAGGCTCTTCACAGAAGCACCGGCACCGTTAGCAGCGGTGCCGGTGCTTCCGAGTCCCCACTCCAAGGAATGGGGACTAACATTTTACTGGCGCCTTACTTCCTGGGTCGCCATACTTGTAATCTCCCGGTGGCAAGGGGAAGCCAGGTGCCGGTAAAATGTTATGAGTCCGGGTTACCGCCAGACTCCTAATGAGTCCCCATGTCTTCCCTTCCTCCTCTCTGTACACCTGCTTTCTCTCTGCTCCTCCAGCTCAGTTACAGAAGGACAGATATTTGTGTCCTTCCAACTGAAGGCCTGTGGCGATTAGATCTAAAAGTGAATCCAGCCATGTGATTCCCATCTGCAACAGGGAAACTTCCGGAATTATAATTTTTTTTAGAAGCTCTATTAAATGGATTCTGTTATGAAAGTCAGATCTGTCAACCCGTCTCACTTTCAGAAAGCGCTCTGGGTTTTACAAACTGCTGTTGGTGAATCTGTACCCAGATGGGCCTGCTGGCATTTGGGTGCATTGTTGAATTTACCAACATCCAAATGTAACATATGTGTGTTTATTTGCCTCTGGGCATGAGTGCTTGGCATGGCAGCAGCATATGTAGCCACAATAGAGCTTCGCTTTTCAGAAAGTGCCAAACCGGTATGTTCTCTGAAAAGTGTTACCCAATGTTGTTTCCCAAATCTGCTAGAAAATGATAGAGGTCAACAATTTGGAGGGATCAAACCTTGGGAATATGCCCTTCAAATGATTGCTTACTGGCATGTATGCATAGGACCCAAGTTATTCTAATGTTTCCATTGGATTTTTTTGCAATAAAAACGGAATACCTTTGAAAGTGAACAAGCGGTTTAAAATTACACATTTGAATGAACCCAGCTGTCTGGTGGCCGCTTGTAATAAATCAATATAAGCATGGTCAAAGTTTTTATCACAGACTAGTGACTGCTGGGATTACAGAGTTATACAACCACAAGTAATTGATGTCATATTGTTGTCAGCCTGGTGGACAGTGACTCATTCAAGACAGGGCCTGGTGTGTATTAAGTTGTCTGAGCTGGGTGTACCAACAGCAATCATGTTGGGTCCAGCACAGGAAGCACAGGAAGCACCCTCTTTGATCCCTCTGAGAAGGGTTGTCACCTTCCTGCAGGAAACAGAAACACTCATTAGGGTCACCCAGGGCACCAGTGCTTAAATGACAGCCCTGTCAATAGCCACCTCCCTACTGGGTTCTGATTACCGAGGTCCTTTTGAGGTAGATCAGTGGTATAGAACTGTTTTATGCTGAGCCGCCCCTTGAGGAGGAAGATAGTTGCAGAGCCCCTCCTTGTGTAAGAATATGGTTGCTGGGCCCCCCAGATTCTATATCCACATATATTGGGCCTCATTCCGAGTACGGCGCTAACCAATGGCGCTATTAACGCCTTGGTTGACGCCGTACCCGGACCGGCAGCGCCTTGGTGGATGGCAGAATTACCGCCCCATTCCAAGGTTGGCGGGGCGGTAATTCCCCATTCACCATTTGCCCTTCCCCATTCCCATTCTTGCCCCATAGGGCATAATGGGAGTGGGGAAGGCGTCAATTACGCCACCGTAAATTACGGTGGCGTAATTTACATCAAGGTCCCTTAGCGCCATGGTTTTTAACACCTGCTAAAAGCAGGTGTTAAAACCACCATGGCGCAAAGGGAACTCGGAGTATGGCGGTAAGGGATTACCGCCACCGCTCTCGTTAGCGGTGGCCGCTATCCCTTACCGCCATGCTCGGAATGAGGCCCATTGTCTATTCAAAGCAGTCACTGTGCTCCCTTTTTGAGGAGCCTAGTGCCCCCCGGACATACTTCGGCCCCCCTCAGTGGGGCCAGCCCCACAGTTTGAAGACCACTGAGGTAGGCGGACATAGGAAGGGTGTGTGGTTAAAATAGCCCCGGAGTGAGATTCAGTCCTGGGAGGGGTCATGCCATGTGGAATTTTGCTAGGGCTCCCAAACCTCCTGTATTCACTTCCAACAGACAGCACCCTCTGGGTATGACATCAGCAGACAAATGACACTTGTTAGAGAAGCCAGGATTGGACCCTTAACAACAGGCCTACTGTGGACCTATTCACAGTAGCATTTTTCCTGATTTAAGGCGTGAGACCCTCCCCTGAGTTGATTCATCTTTGGACTACTCAAGAAGAAGGATTCACCTGAGACCTGGCTGGCAGTGCAATCTGCTCCAAGGTCCTATGCTAGAGAGGTGAAGACCAAACACTTTCAAGAAGAGGCATGGTCTTGTGTCCAAAAGCCCCAAGGGCATACTTGGTGTGAAGCTGCTGTGTGCACCAAGACCTTACCTGCTGCCTGAACACTGGGACCTGGATCCTAATTAATGGAGGAAGGAGTTCCTGTAGTCCTCTCTATTAACCTTCCTGAAGAGGAAGTGCAGAACAAGAACTGCCCTTGCCTCTGAAGTCCCTGGACAGGACCCCACTGGAACCCAGATTTCAAGTAGCAACTCTGGGCCCTGCTTCCTGCCTCAAACCACTTGTGAGCCACACCAACCCAGGTATCACCTGCCTGTCCCAAGCGCCTTCGTGTCACATGCCGTTTCTGCTTGGACCGCACTGTGTGTTGGATTCAGTTGAGCAGCTTACTAACCCAACCCTGAATCACTGGCCTCAGGAAGCTTCTCGAAGTCTTGCTCAATGCTGTTGAGCCCCCCAGTACACGCACTAAAGGTATTTTAAGTGGTCCTGCGCCCTGGCCTTCCTGGATGGACCCTAGTCAGATTTAAGACCCTACTCTCTACCTTTTAAGAGACTTCTTTATTGAATTTGAACATTGCTGCCTAAATAATTAAATGTCTAAGTGCCCTGTCTTCAAACCCAGAGTTCACCATTTTTCCAAAGTCTGCATTCTCTGTGTTTTCCTTTACGTGGGTGGTTTTTTTACTGTTTTTTTAATTAGCTGTGTGTACTTTAGTTTATTTTGGCACCACAGTACTCTTGCTGTTTTGAATGCTTCTGTGCCAGCTCACATCCCTTGCGAAGAAGATACCCTACCCTTGGCCTGCGCCATCCTAAGAGACGAAGGAGCTACAATATTCATGTTGTGCCTTGTTTCACCTTTAGATGGGAACCACTGCTGGTTTAGTAGTAGTGTGGGGCTGAATAGGCGCTTTAGTAACTACTTATCCCTCTACTCCTGCTGAGCGGTAGCTATTTTGTCACAAATCACGACAACACCTCAGGCACACTTTAAACCAAAGGTGGCACGTTTGGGGGTGCGGGGGGGGGGGTGCTTTCATGTTTCAAGAATTAATTTGGTGTGTCTGTCCCTCCCCGAGTTTTATGCCCTCGGAAAATATCTGGTTGTGCCCAGTGAATTTTATATATGGACCAGCCCCAGACTTTATCACGAACAGAGAAGGAATCCAGGAAAACACGTTGGGGATGTTTGGAACTGGGTCAGCTTTTCCTAAGAGTCCTAAGAAAGGACTTAAACAAAAATATTCAAGTCAAGTCGCACAAAACATGAAATAGAGGCAAATGCTTGAAGATCAAATTGGCACCTGGTCTCTTGAGCAAAGAAGAAAAGTCAAAAGAAAACGCTAATGTTAAGTCTATCTTAATTATTATATGAACACATTGCTCCCATTAACTCAACAGGCCACATCATAATTGCCCAGTTTTCCCAATAAGACTCTGAGCCCCAGGATATGTAAATATCCTGGCATAGAATTGGATAAGGCTATGAGTCACACAGAAAACTAAATTAAAGCAAAATGTGCCAGCAACAAATTAGTACATAGTTTCTAATTGCCAAAAACGAATGAACAAAATTCGCACTGTGAGAAATTAGCTTTTGACAACTGTGGCTAAGCTCTTTCTCTTACCGTTTAATTCCTCCCTACGCAGTTTGAAACTGCTTCAGCTAAATCCCTACCTGTGCTCGCAACCCTGAAGGCCTTGGCAACTACAGGCCCGCCTCCAGCATTCTGTTCCGGGCCAAAGTATTGGAGTGCTGTGCACACAAACAACTCTTTAACCACCTTGAGACCTGCTCCCTGCCGATACCTACGTAACGGGCCTTTCAGCCAAAACCCGTTACCAATTCAAACCGAACTCGAGCTCTAAACAGACAACCATGGAGTAGGATCCTTACCAACCTGACATCTCTGCGGCTTTTGGCACTGTCAGTCACCCCACATTTACTGATGAAGGCTCCTGGGAGCGGAAGAATCAGCTCTGAATGGGTGCTGAGGAATCAGCTCTAGCTTGCCTCATGTCAAATCAATTATAATAATAATTAAATCAGGTTTTTATATAGCGAATCATGCCGGATTCCTCTTACGTCTAAGTGCTGTAATATGTGTTTTCATTGCCCAATTTTACGGTGTCAGTTTATCAACCAACCTAAAATGGATGAAGGTCTGAGTCGTGTCAGACTAGATTCTAATGTGTGGATTGCAGGCTTGCCCCGTGAAAGAGATGAACACTTAACCCATGGGCTATCCACCGAGCAATTAAAACTATCATTCTTTGCATCGAAGCTCATGCCTCTGAATTGTGGAGTCCCCTGGGCTCCACCCAATCCCCACTACTCCTCTACGTTTGCATGATACCATTTTTTACAAAGATCTTCTCCTTAGATTTAACACGATTTGACTGAACGTAGGCTGCCCAGATAGACCATTGTGAAGTTTTGTTCGCTCTGAAGCCCTCACTTAAGTAGCTGTCTCTACAAAATGCACCTCTGGATGCCTAACAAACACTTCAACCTCAACCCGGATTAACCTTAAATCCTGCTACGTGGACTCCTGTATACGACAACGGTATACACGCATTTCGCCGAACGAAATTTCATCGTGGGACTTTTCATCGCCGACCCTTTCATCGCCAACATTTTTTTTAAAATTTTTTTTTAGGGGGGGGGGTGTTTGTGCAGGTTGGGGTATGATTATTTAAGTAAGGGGGGTGTTTGGGGGGCGTAGCCCCCCCATAAAAAAAAAATTTTAAAAAAATGTTGGCGATGAAAGGGTCAGCGATGAAAAGTCCCACGATGAAATTTTGTTCGGCAAAATAACGTAGAACCACGGCAACCCCTTCCATGCTCTTTGCACATAGGTCCCTATAAAGATAGGAAGAAAGCTAAGCATGACCATGGACTGTAGCCTTCCCATTCAGCCACGCATCATTAAATTAGACCAGAGCAGCATTTTCCTCCTACACACATTGCTCCCTGCCATGCCTTATTAAGCCTTCCCCTAAAGAGTACGAGCCATCATATCCTGCCTAGACTGTCAAGAGACACTATCAAGAAGTACCACCCACCAAAGGGTCAGGCTTCAAAGTGTATCAGCTGAAATAACCGATGCCCCAGAAAGCCTATCACACCAGTCCTAAGATAAATACACTGGCTACTCTTTGAGCCCTGTGTCAAATCCAAAGCCCTGTTAGTCACCCATAGAGGCATTCACTGGTATGGACTGGAGTTTCTGCATGAAAAGGCATTGTCAGAGGGAAGAATCAAAGTAAAATCTGCCTTCCTGCGTAACATTCCACCCATCATTAAAGCAGCTATTGGGGCTATACATGCATCTTGATCTAAGCAGCAATAACCCAGATCTCCATATCGAGGAGCAAGAGGGTCGCTCAAGATGCCCTCACCATCAGAAAGACCTTATGGACCATAACGCTCCCATGGAAAATTATCATACACCCACCTTGTCTTCAGACTGAGATATCTCCACACTTTTAAAGCCCCCTTTCACTCCTGTACACTTGACCATCTTCTCCCCTTCACCCTCTAGGAAAGAGGCGGAGGCAAGCTCCCCTTTTGGTCCAGGAGGTTGCACTCTTTCATCTCAATACACCTCTCACTGATTAACTCGCTGAACCTCTACCATGCCAAGAAGACCAAGAATCCAACTGTTAGACAGATCCAGCGTATCTCTAGCTTACTGATGCTCCCCACCTTCCTCGGCAACCCCAACTCCCACCTCGCTAACACTTCCAGACAACTACCCTGAGATATCTCAAAGAATGTCTTTGGGTCTTCAGAGACTCATATCACCTGCTGGCTCGAGACATAATGCAACCATTCCCATGACCTTGACGTACAACAAATACGGATGAGAACCTCTCCATGACCACACTGTCAACGGTTAAACCCTCCTCCATAACCCACCTGCTTCCTGGGCAGACCTATCCACCAAAGGATATGAGAATGAAATGCCACAATTAGGCTGGACACTGCGCACTTAGAGGTTTGGAAAAACATCACAACTTAACCCTCCCTTGCCCCACTCTCTGTGGCTGTCCATTTTGCAGAAACCCACACCCGGCAGATTTCTGAAAGTCATTAACTATACTATTAACACATGACACCCAGACAGCCAATCATTTGAGTTTTAAACATAATAATCCCTTGACGGAGTGATACTTATTGTGGGGTCTCTCACATGTTCCCAAGCACCTACCACTACAAAAATCATGAAGGCCACAACACATCATATGTCAAACCCACAAAACACCTACAAAAATGACCATTCGCACTGCAAGGTAAATGATCACAGCATGAAATCATATCAATCCATAAGACCAAAACCCGTGGCAGTCACCCCTAGTAGATATCAATTTGCCACTTCTTAAGTGTGCATGCACCAACACCCTCCATCCAGCATACAGTGCTAGGATGTTACCAGAACACTGCTTAAGAAAACATGGGGGGCTTACATACAACCCTTCTATGGGTTCACGTCCCTTAGGGAGAGGACTCTCAGCAGATCTTAATTTTGAGAATGTGACCATGCATGGATGCACTACTCAGCCAGCTATCATTGCCTTAACTATTCTTCTGTTCCACATGGCAACTAAGTGGAAAGACCTGTTGCGTACACCCCTAGGAACATCATTTTGAATGGATCTCAGTCTGTCAGACCTGTCCGTTCACACCACACATGCACACACACCCTTCAACTCTGCAGCTCACCACATGGCGTTAATGTAAGATAAACATTAAGAAAGAGGCAAGACCACATGCTGACTGGCCTCAAAAGGCTTTAGTCTGCCACTCCGGTTAGTGTACACACAACACATGGCCCAAAAAACGTGCCAATTCCTACGACACAACAAACGGACAACAGTGTGTTGGGGAAGGTTGCAAGAATATTCCCCTATGCAGTCCCAAAACAGGCAAATATGATCTGCCTTGGAAATTGTTTGTTCACCCAACCCAGATAGCCTATAGAAATGTACATATTCCATGCAAGAAATGGGCAAAGTGCCCCTGATCAAGATGCTAGAAACGTAGGTTTTCCTTTCTCTTCTATACCCTGCCTATATAATATGGCATCTAGAGTTTTGGGGGATGGGAACGAGTAGTGGGACTGCACTTGGGTGTGGCAAAGGGTTATATTGTTGCCTGACTAGGGCCTTTGCCAATGGCAGTCCACTTCCAAGCTCTGAGTTTCAAGAAGAAATTTGGAAGGGAGTAACAGAAGTAATTAAAGGGGATATGTGTCAGAACCAGAAAAGGGAAGGATACCAACACCCTCTCCCATACCACAGAAGTCGAATGGAATCGACACTCCCACGGGTTCCTGGATTTTAGTAGTACAGGTGACCACGAGGCAGCCAATGGGGGGCAGAGAGATTAGGGAGAGGTTGTAAATAGGAAGTGGGGATAGGCACGGGGGAGTTAGGGGAAAAACACACCTTAATACCTTGACAAATACAGTCCTATACTACCTGCCTCCGACCTGCTCTTATCAAGGAATACCTGCCTAACTCCAACACACTTGCAACCTCCTACACCTGTATCATGTACACTTATCACTTGCAAAGCTATGCCTAAGCATCTTACTTCGATTAACTTGTCATTCATGCCCATAGTAGAACTCTGAATCATGGGAAACATATGACAATGAATTTGAAGCAGACAAAAACGAGAGCATGATGGCTTAATGAAACAAACAAACATTGGTCTTTTTCCCACATTAAGTAACAATACTCATGACCTGTAGGGAAAGCAAGAAATGGAACACAAAACAAACAAATGAGGTTCTTCCAATGACATATTTTCTACTGTTCTCTGGCTGCAAACATTCATAACATACCCCTGATAGATTTGTATTGCCCAAAGTAAAGTAGAGTTTTACAAGTTCAACTACTGAGCCCCTTACACATGCTTTGTGTTAATTGCCACATGTGCGTTTTCTTGAACTTTATTCAGCAATGCAGCATTCGGTAGCTCCTAGTATTAGTCAGACTACCCCCGGTAATTTTTTGTTACCGAGAAGAAGTTCAACTAATGGAGCGCTATCACACGTGAACTGTGCTAATGACTACTCGTGCATCTTGACTTTACCTTGATTCAGCAATGTGGCATTATGTGTACTTATTTGAGGTCCGGGAGCCCCGTGAGGCGCCCCAGATGAAGCTGATTTTGCTTTGAGGAAAGCACCTCTCTGCAAGTCACCGCCGCATGGCCTGCGTTTCTTACTGCGTGTCGTGCCTCTGGGAAAACTGCAATCGAGGGGTCCTCCTGCTTCGTGGTTTGCCGCGTCTGCCAATGCCGTCATCTTCAATAATCCGCACCTGGCACAGGGAGACAACGGCCTTAAGCGCAATGTCAGAAGGTGGCGCGCGCATGGCTTCTGGTCCAGAATCTCCTAGGAAATGTGGTCTGCAGCCCCAGATTGCTGCAACGCCACAGTTTGGTGCCTGAATTCTAGTCACTGCGGCCACATATGACACCCCCAGCTTGCCCCAAGAATGCTCCCACCATTTGCCTGACAGTACCTCCCCTCTCAGGGCCCCTCTTATGGCCTGGCTTTTTGGGATTTTGAGCATGGAATTGTCTCACCAACGGTGGTGCATGAACTGCCTCCTCTGGCTCCCATGAGCAATTCTCTGGTCCATAATGCAGCTATTCCACCAAATACCACAATGACGCTGTTGTCTCCTGGAATCCAAAATCTGTTTAACTTCGTGTTCTGCTTGTCCATCCCTCATGATGTTTGGTGGTCTCTTGATCCTGACCCCTGGAGCTGCAGGTTTAAGCAGAGAGACATGGAAAATCGGATGGATTTTCAGATTCTTTGGTAGTATTAACCACATGGCTGTCTGTGCGACACATTTTTCTATCACATATGGTCCAATGAACCGAGGTGCAAACATGCAATGTCCCACCAACTGTAAATTAAGAGTGGACAACCACACCCTGTCCGCCACCTTGTAACTAGATGCCACGTGTAGGCTACCTTGGCCTCCTCTAAATTATGCCAAACCTTTCTCCGGATATCAAGAAGTAATTGTTTCTGTTCACAGAGGGTTGGAATCCTAAACAATTCAGGTAGTATCTTGGGTATCATATTTAGTTCCTGCCTGTAGAGACACTCATTTGGAGCCATTCCCAATGATGCATGCTCAGTGTTGTTAAAGGTGAACTCTGCCAGTTATAAGAATGATATATGAGGACATGCCATTCCATAATTAGCCCCGAATATAATGCTCCAAAGTCTAATTAACCGTTTCTGTCTGCCCATCTGTTTGTGGGTAATAACTTGTAGACAGTGCACAAGTGATTCCTAACATACCACAAAAGACACACCAAAACCTAGAAGTAAACTGTGGCCCTCGAGCCGATGCAATACTTTTGAGAATACCATGTAACCTTATAATATGTTGCAAGGATAACTCAGCCAGCTGATTCACACTAGGAATCCCTTTACATGTAATGAAATTAGCCTGTTTAGAAAGATAGTCCATAACAACCAGAATGGTATCATGTTTGTCATCTTGTGGAAGGTCTGTGATGAAATCCATAGAGACATGATCTTGTGGAAGGTCTGTAATGAAATCCATAGAGACATCAGTCCATGGAATCTTTGGTGTTGGCAAGGGTTGTAACAATCTCATTCTTTTAGAATGGTCTGCATTATTCCACATACACGTTTCACATAATTGAATATCAGTGTGCATATATTTATTCATTTTTGTCCACCAAAAATACTCCTCAGAATGCCCTGCCAAGGGTGATTTGTGACACCAATACAGCACTTTCTTCTGCAATTCCTTGTTAGGTAGATACAGCCATCCTGAATGATACAGAAACCCCTCTCGAGTTGTCCGCATGGTATGCCCTGTGACACATAACTGTAGCTCTTTCTCTCCCACACTCCTACGTACTTGCCCTAACAAATCCTCTGTCATTGCCCCAATAATATTCCCAGGAGAAATAATGGCCTTTACTTCAGGGACAGCGATTTCTAGATGTTGCTGCCGGGTCGACGCATCCACTTTCCCAATCCTTTTTCCTGGGCGGTACGTTACCACAACATCAAACTCATTAGAATACTGAGACCATCTTAATTGTCTTGGGCTTAGTGCCTTAGTTGTCTTGAAATATTGCAAATTCTTATGATCTGTGACCACTGCCACTTGATGTTGTGCTCTTATCAAATAATGTCTCCATTTTAAGAATGCCACCCTTATGGCCAGTAGCTCTTTGTCTGTAATGAGTCATTCTGTTCACACCCAGTGAGTTTTCAAGAGTAATATGCCACTGGATGCAATAGGCCCTCCTCATCCTTTTGTGACAGCCCCTCCCTAAAGCTTGACTGGACGCATCTGTTTCTACCTGAAACGGTCTCTCTACCACTGGATGACACATCACGGGTGCTTCAGTAAATGCCTTTTTCAACTCTTTGAATGCTCCCATGTCCACCTTATCCCAAACAAACTGTGCTGATTTCTTAAGCAACCGAGTGATGGTGTCACAATGTGGGAAAAGCTACTGATGAATCTCATATAGGAATTGGCAAATCCTAAAAAGGATTGTATATCTTTTACACACTGGGGTGAAGGCCAGCCGCCACCGCTTGCACCTTTTTGCTATCCATGACTATGTTAACTGGCGTTAGAATGAAGCTCAACATCTTCACCCTCGCCATATGAAATGCACATTTCTCTGGTTTGGCATATAACTGGTTATTCCTGCAACCTCTGCAGCACTACATTCACATGCCCGTCATCTTGTTATTCAGATTCAGAATAGATCAAAATGTCATTGATGTACACAATGAAAACCAGGTCAATATAATCCTGTTAAAACTTCCTGCATGAAATGCTGGTAAGCCACTGGTGCATTGCACAAGCCAAAAGGCATGACTAAACATTCAAAAAGTTCAAACTTTGTCCTGAAAGTGGTTTTCCACTCATCTCTTGCCTTGACTCTGATTAAGTTGTAAGCCCAGCGTAAATCCAACTTAGTGTACATTTCCACTGATTTAACCTGATTGCGGAGTACATCGATCAGTGGTAACGGAAAACACATTTTTAACATAATCTTATCCAGGGTGCAATAATCAATACAAGTTCTAAGCGTACCTTATTTTTTAGTCACAAAAAATAGGGTAGAGGATACTGGGGAGCTAGAACATCATATAAACCATCTCCCCAACATATCATCATCATATTCTTTTACAATCTGGTTTTCTACCTCATTAAGTGTATACATCCTACTGCATGGTAACCCAAGCGCCTGGTTCCAACTCAATTACACAGTCATACATTTGGTGAGTAGGCAATTTCTCTGCATTCCCCTTATGAAATACTTCTGCATACCTTTTGTAATGTGAGGGAAGCGTTGCCTCTACCGCCCCGACCATTTGTGATACTCTCTGTCAAAAAGGTGGCTGGACCATCATGCCCGAGGCCTGAGACTTTCAACAGTGGGATGTGTAGAGAAGGAGCTAAGTACCCCCCCCTCACCCATATTGCCTATATGGTGGGTACCAGAGTGTCAAACTCGAGCAGTACCAGTGGGAGTGCCTATATCCAAGAGAATTCTGGAGGAAAGGTTGCCGTTGAGAAAACCATACCTGCATCCAAGACAGTATGATGGCTATTTGAATAAAAACCAAGAAGGAAAAGGGCGAATGCACAAGAGAGCAGATTGGTGACGTTAAGCGAGAGTCAAGCTGACGTACATAGAAGAGATGCAGGGACGGGAGAATGTGGATATTTTAGAAGGCATCAAGAATGTATCAAAGATAAGCAACATCTTGGGCTCAAGATGAAGAGGCTTATACTGAAGAAACAATGAAATTGTTAAAGCCAGTTCACACATGTACAGATGCAAAGTAATACAAGCAGACAAAGTTTTCATGCGGCTAGCTTTATAGTGAATAGATTGCGGCAGCGCCAATATATATGTATATATATATGTATAAATTACGATTGAGAAATTGAGTCTTCCACCACGCATTATAGCAGAGCCAGACCAAAATAAGAAAGAAAGACGTTCTTTTCCAAGTGTGTCGCAGTAAGAAAATAAGTGAAATACAGGCGAATTTCAAAAGGCGAGGTTGAACGAGCCAAGAAGACAAGGTTGTTTCCGACTGGAAGGAACAGGAATTATTTGCAATCTGTGAAGGAATGTACCACCTGTTCTGAAGGTGTGGATATGAACAAAGAAGACGGCAGAGACTCATTGGAAAATAGTCTTTTTAATATGCCTTAGCTCGATTTTGTGGTCTTCAGTCACGTGGAGGGAGGAAGTTGGGCGAGCATGTTAGTCACACCTACGCATGAGAAATGAGTGTATCTCTACTCCTCTGTATTCTGCAGGAACAGAGAACATTTTCAAGGACAAGTTCAAAAGGCCTAATTGACAGCAGACCACTGAGGTGATGATGGATGACGCTCTAATTGGTGAGAAGCTATGGTTATGACCAGCTCGCCAAGCATCTGGCAGTCTGGCCTGTGTGCTGCTAGTGTGGGTAGAAGAGGGCTGACGGAGGTTAGAAATCAGCCAATGATAGAGGGCCGCATGATTAGGAGCCCTATAGTTTAGTAACCAATGGGGCGTTGTGTATTTAGTGACGTTCACAGTGACCTGTTTTAAAGGAAGGGCTTAGATGCCCCACATGATGTTAAGAAACCTATCACCTTTCTCACACCCATTAGTCTAGTATGGAACATAAACGAAGATATTCCCTTAGACCCAATCACACTTGCTAGTAGGTTTTTGTAGTTTGCCACGTAGGATGACGTTGGTAATACGCAGGTTGTACGTCACCCATGATGAGATTTTAGTATAAAAGAGTGCTTTTTTGTGAAGTTCGTTGACACCTTGCTATGATACATCCGAATGACGTTCGTTGTACTCCCTGTTTTAGGTAATTAACATTAAATCAGTTATCTTTTTGCCTACTTTCGGTGTCATTTTGATTATTGATGGTTTGAGTAATCTCTGCATCCCCATTCATCTCAGAATATTGCTACCTCGTCTTAAAGGGCTGGAAGTTCTCCAGTTCACGTGGTAGTAGAGGATGGTGAAAAGTCTATCGAGATAAGTAAGCTTTGAGGTTCCCAGCAATATCCGACCGCCCTCTACCATTCAGCTAAATGGATGTGAGGCTCCATATAGATAGCGGATTAGAATAAACGCAAATGCTTTCAAGCTAGGGTAGACAGGTCTCCTGTTTTCAGTCAGACACCCCTCCTGGCATCTATGGGAAGCTGATCGGATGAAAGGTTGAAGAGCCGAGTTGGGCAGTAAGGGAAGACAGTAAAGAGACAAATGAGTAATGGTGGGTTGGAAAGGGATGGTCAATTCGAGACGATGAATGTCGAGTTTAATGGGGATAATTGACTCGAGACGATAGGAGCATCGATTAATTTAAGAAGGTTGACTTGAGACAACGAGCGTCAAGCAACAAACCCTGTGAGACGAGGAGCGTCACAGTGGGATACACCCAGTTTCCTGTGTTTTAAAGAACGTCAGCAGGATCTATTCCCTAGAGCCCTATTATGGGTGACATATGAGACAAACTTGTTTTAAAGAACAGTTTAAAGAGGGAAGATCACACTCAACTAGAGTATTTTTTAGGGGTATAAAGAGGTTGAGTCTTGAAATATAGACTTATATGTGTGACCGGTCGAGTATGTCCGTTCATCTGTCTATTTTATGTGCTTGTGTAATGGTGACAAAAATATAGAGGAATTGGTAAACGTGGAAAGGAAAGACGAGAGTTGAAAAAGTTGATTATTTAGTTATTGGAATTTAAATAACAGTGTTTAGTGAAAACAGATTAAAAATAAGATAAACGTGATATAAAGGGTTTGGAGCCTGCGACGATTGGTGGATGCTCGTATTGTATTATTTGTTCTGAAAAAGTATTTATTTGAATACAATTTGCAAAGAGTAACGGGTGAGTATTGACTGTGAAGTCTGACGAGTCACATGCAGAATATTACTCCGCTTACTCACCTGTGTAAACAGCTTCCAAAGCACGCACCCAAGCTTAGACAGTACAGTGCAGAATGGGTTAAGGGCACAGCAGATAAAATGTTTATGCCGTGGCCACAAGGGGGATCATTATCGAAAGCGGTTTTGCAGCATATGATGACATATTTTATTGTTGCGTACATGGGAAAAAAGTTAGACCAACAACTAGCAAGCTTAGAGCTCTGGAAAATGTACCAGGAGGAGAGAGAAGAGCCGCCTCCTATAGATTGACTACTTAATGTATGCACAGAGGGGGGTGAAGAGCCCGAAGCAGATGGCGATAGTAAGAAAGATGAAGGGCTGTACCCATTAAGGGAGTTTAAGGCAGCAACAGGGTATAGTAACCCGGCATATGAGTCACCTGCGCAAAGCACTGATGAGGGCCTGGCGAAAAATACTGAGAGAGATGTAATCTCTAAAGTCCTGAGGGACAAGGAGAGACGGGGCAAGGAGAGAAGTGATAGACAAAGTACATCCTTAGATATAGGACAAGAGATAAAAAAGATGGAAAGGGGAAAAGGATAGGGCTGATGAAGTAGCTCTTTTACAGAATTAATGGATGGGAGGTCAGATTTTGCTCAAACTCTATGCTAAGAGCATCGATGATGTAAGGCAAAGGGAAGAGAAATAGAGAAAGAGAAGAGCAGCTGATAGAGGAAAGGGTAAAAGGATAGACAGAGACGGGAATAACTGTACAAAGATGAGCAACAGCGAGAAAGGGAAAAGGCAGAAGAGCAGAGGAAATATGATAACAGGCAGAGGGCAATTACAGAATGAGAAAAGAGAGAAAGGAAAAGAGAGGAACAAGAAGCACAAAGATTAAGGGAGAAACGGATAGAAAGGTGGAGAGATGAGGAGATACGAAGGGCGGATGAGAGAACAGGATTAAAAGAAAAGAGGAGACAAAAGCAAGAGAGGACGCAAGAAAGCGTAGAGGAATTGATGATGACATATAACGAAAGAGAAAGCAGAGAGCATGCAATATTGATCTCCTGGAAAAGGAAGTAATGGATCCAGATCCAGTTGTACCATGACAAGATTTAGAAGAGTTCTTCCCAACACAAGTACCACTACCAGGTCCGTCTGGAGTAAATCTGGAGGACGAGTTCGACTATAGGAGTCTAGGGGATGCAATGGATAAGTCTATCATGAGATGAGGGCAAAAAAGGATTTATAGGGGAAGGGCAAGAATGATCGACTTGAGAGTATGCAGCTGTATGGAAAAGAGGGAGGCTCATGTAGTTTTGATCCTAAAGAGCTGTCTTTAGACAGACTGACTCTGAATAGAGACATAGAGGAAAGATGTTACACGAGTTGGCGACAGGAGATGTCAGATGAAGATGCGGAAGTCATCCGTGGGGGGAAAGAAATGTAACATAGGTGGTTCTGAAGGATGATTCTCTATGGAGAAAGGAAGTTAGATGGTCGGATCCAGGCCTCCCTATCTCTCAGGCGTCAAGGTCCATGACGCGGCTGAGTCAACCTGGAGGGTGTTCCCATGGTGAGATGGGGGGTTCGCTGCCATATGTGAGCAGGTTACGATCACTGCCAGGTAGAAGGCAATGTGGAACCACTGTCCCTGCTTTTGAAAAAATAACTAAAGGGGACGAATGCGAGTTTGGGATTTCTCAGATTCCTTTATTAGAAAAGGGTGGGGCCAGGCCACAGTATCTATTGTTGCCACAAATGGATAAGGATAATTTGAGGTGGAAACTCCCAAGTTTAACTTCCGGTGCTGGGAAGTGGATACATGAGTTAGAGAAAATGACTGGAGGAAACACATTAGCTATAGGGGACATTAAGGGTCTTCTGATTGCCATTCTTGGAGAAAGAGCCGATGATGTTTGTTCGAGAGCAGGGTATTCTGGTGTTACTACAGTAAACACTGCTCATGATGGAGCACCGTTAATAACTGTAGGGCGGCAGTCTGGAAAGCGCTTAGAGTATTGTATACAGACATGTCTGATATGGGAGCTATAATGACAAAAAAGATGCAGGAAGGGGACGATCCTCTTGTATACATTCAGAATTTCCAAGAGGCATGGGCCTTGGAGACACGAGAAGCTTGAGGGAAATCTATCCCTGTGTTTTATCATACATTGTGCCAAGGGCTGCCAGAAGCAGTACCGAAGCAGCTAAAGAAGTTAGTGGGCATGGAGGCAAAACCATGGTCGGAAATACAGCTGACCATTGCACATTATTTTACGCTTTTGCAAGAGAAAAACAGAAAGAAAGACGATGCTAGAAAGGGTGAAGAAGCAAAATGAGTGCAGAAAAAGTTATTCAAGTATGCCATTGAAGGGGCGATGTTGACTAGTGGGGACGGATCAAGTTCACAGCAAGTCGCAAATATGCCACAAATGAATAACCAAAGGCAGTTTGACTAAGGAAATGATGGATTTATTCCACAAGGAAGGGGAGGCTTCCGAGGCAGAGGTTTCCTGAATAATCAGGGAAACTTCCAGAGTAATCAAGGTGGGTTTCAAAACTTTCAGAATAATGATGAAAACATGCAGGAGGGGCAAGTTAGAATTAGTATTCTGAAGGGTACCTGGTTACTGCCTTGCTCTGCCCAGGTTGGTACAATAATATCAAAAAACGAATGAGCAAGGTCAGGTCAATCTCTGCTGAAGAGTAACCACTGCTACACCCTGAGTGGGTGACCCCTTGTGTGGGTGGTCACAGAATTCTCATGAAACTGTTCTTCTGCACAAAAGGGTTTTATTTTGAAGTGCAGTGGTGCTAGGTACTACACTTTGTAGGTCCTCAAATGTGAATGTCCTATGTTTTTTTTTAAAATACCAGTATATTACTACACCACTGCACTTCAAAATACCTTGCTCATTCGTTTTTTGGGGCAAGTTAGAAGACTTCCTCCTATATGTTGGACGTATGGTATGTCAAGGCACCTTGCTCACATTTGTAGAAGTCAGGGACATGTGCAAAATGGGCAGTTCTCAAGAGGGGGGGGACTTCAAACCCACCTGCATATTTGCAGCAGAATGGAGATGGGTTTGTTCAGTATCAGACAGTGCAGCAACCACAAACAAGGCTTTCAAACACAACAGGCACCGGTAAACCTGCCACAAAGACAGTCGCAACAGTTACCCATGCAGATACAACAAAGCACATACACAGGACAGTTAATGACTCCTATGATAGGGGGTGTCACTGTTAATGAAGGGAACCCATTCACAGGTACAGGGATGTGACTGTATCCACAATAGGACAGCTCACTGGGAGACGTGATGTGTTCAGTACTATCGTTGATGCCGAATCCTCAAGAGGAACCCAGGGTTGGCGTCAATATAGGGGGTAAATCTTTTTAGTTTTTAGTGGATGCGGGGGCAACACGCTCGTGTATACGAGAGGGGAAATTTCCTATGTCTGTCAATGCCATGAATAGTCAAGGTTTCACAGGAGCTACAAGTAGAGTTCCTTTTACTGAAGAATTGCCGCTCTCTATAGGAGAGTGTGACATGTCTGCACCGTTATTATATTCAAGGCAGACACCTGTCAATATTTTCGGTTGAGATTTAATGACTAAGATGAATATGACAATTTCGTTTACTGATGAGGGCATAGTGTGTTCGACACCCGGAATGCATTATTTATACGTATGTGAAATTATCAAGGCATTTACAGGACGAATGGCCATGCGAGCCATGCCACTAGAACCAGACGTTTTTCTCTATGGATTGCTCATTTTGTTAACATGGTTGCCAGGATCATCCTTGCCAACCCTACAGATTTAGGCAGTAGGCTACTGCTTTTTTGGCTGTCCTACCGCCTACAGATTTGGGTGACAGTTCCTATTGCTTTTTACAGTGGCAGGTAATTTATGTGACTCTAAGGCAGGCTGCAGGACAAACCATGCAACACATTAATTACTCTGTCTGTACAGTGGGATGGTAGGTGATTACTTTGATTAGGCTCAGACCAATCCACTGGCCTGACAGCTATGTGACTCTGCTCTGCACTTTGGCCGGCACAACTCTTAGGTGGACCACCTGTGAAGGCAGGTGGCTGAGCATAACACCATCACACAGCATCTGCCTGTTAGACTGAAGGGATAACAACCTCCATGTTAAACTTCCACTGCAGGAATACATATGCATTGCCCAAGGACCACATTGACACCCTCACTCCGGCCCGTGCTGATTTTTGCAACCACTCCTTTGCCTCGGGATCCCCCCCCTCTGAAGCACTCCTTTGTTCATTCTCTTCTCGATAAACCCACAGCTGATCCTTCTTGTCCAGCCAACTATAGCCCAATTTCCATTACTCCCTTTCTGGGCAAACTCCTGGAAAAGTTGGCCATCTCTCAGCTTAACCTTCATTCCAATTCTGTTGGCTGTCTCCAAGACCACACGTCTGGCTTCAGAGCTGCCAGAGCACAGAAACTGCTCTCCTGAACATCTGTGAAGATCTGCTCTCCAACCTTGACTCTAACATTCCCTCTGTCCTCATCCTCCTCGATCTCTCTTCTGCCTTCGACACGGTCAAACATACCATCCTGCTCAACCATCTCCGTGAAAGCATGGGTATCACTAATCAGGCTCTGGTCTGGCTGACCTCTTTCCTCTCAGATTGACCCTCCCAGGTCCAACTTGGGTCCTTCCTTTCAATTATCTTCCTCTCTACGTGTGGTGTTCCCCAGGGGCTTAACCTCTGGCCCTGTCTTTTCAACCAATACCTGGCAACTCTCACTCACTGCATTGCCATTTTCTGCTCAAATTTCCAGTCGTACGCTGACGACACTCAACTCATTTTCAGGATGCCCTCTGCCACCTCCTCTCCCTCTCTCATCTCTGATTGCTTAACTGCCATTCAAGATTGGTGTGCCGCCAATGATCTTTGTCTAAATGCCAGCAAGACGGAGATTCTCCTCACCGGCACACCTTCACCATCCTTTCCCCTCACTCTCTGGCCGGCCTCCCTTGGCCCTCCTCCTACCCCCACCTGCGAGGCTAAGAACCTCAAGGTCATCTTTGACTCCTGCTTTTCCTTCTCCGCCCACATCTCTGAGGTCTTTAAAAAGTCAAATTGCTTACTGCACCTCCTCAGAGGTACTCTGCCTTTCCTCTCCTTCCCCCAGAAGCTCATGCTATCCCAAGCTCTGGTCTCTCTAGCATGGACTATTGTAACAGCCTCCTTCTAAATCTACCTGCCTCTACTCTCCACCCTCTGCAACTAATCCAGAACAGGACTTTGAGACTTGTCCTTGGCCTCAAGCCCTGGGATCGTATCTCTCCAGCTCTGAAATCTCTCCGTTGGCTGCCAGTGGATGCAAGGATTAAATTCAAAACCCTCTGCATTGTCCACAAGGCTTTCTGGGGCCTGGGTCTAAAATACCTTCAGCTATCCCTCCACAAATACCTCCCGTCTCAAGCTCTTTGCTCCTCTACCTCAAACTCACTCAGGGTCAGTCGTTTTTCAAAGAAACAAGCTAGGGGTAGATCTCTGTCTTTCGGCTGGGGCCTCCCTCTGGAACAGCCTCCCTGACACTCTAAAACTTGAGGAGAACCATGTTCAGTTCCGGAAGCACCTCAAGACCTTCCTCTTTTCTTCTGCCTTCGCTCCCCCTCTCGCCGGCTGATCTGTTCTCTCTTTGCACCGTACACCTGGCCACCCTCTGTCCTCCTAGCCCAGGTACCTGCTGAACCTGCCACCCTCCCACACTGCCTGCGGGCCACCCCTTGCACTGGGGTCTCTATCTGTACCCATACAAACCCCCCTTTTTCTTCCTGCGCTTATCTGATCTACCCTGTTTGCTGCCTTAAACCTAGCACTTGCAAATTGCTGGCTGCACTACCACTGTTTGTTGCCTTTATTATTTATGTATTGTTATTTATCTGTTTCTCCTCTGCTTCGCACTTTCCATTTCTCCCCCCTTCCATGCACTTTTCCCCTCCGTCTCTCCCATGCACTTGCGCATTCTCAATGTCACTGGGCCTAGTAAGATTGATGTTTTGTTCTCCCCTGTTCCCCTCACTTGCCTTGTCGCACCCTTGTGTATGAGCGTGGTAGAAATAAAATATCAATATCAATATCAAGGTATCTTAGTGACATCAGAGTCACTGTATAATACCGCTGTTTATCCGATTAAGAAATTGAAAGGGGGGTTATGATGTCTAATTAAAGATTTAAGACCGATTAACCAGATTGTAGAGGCTGAGTTCCCTCTAGTTCCTAATCCTGCCACGATTTTATATAATATCCCTGTTGAGGCATGGTATTTCACTGTGATTGACTTGAAAAATGTGTTTTTCTCAATCTCATTGCATAAAGACTCACAGGATTTAACGTCATTTACGTTTAGACAGACTAAACTGAAAAGTACTTGCTTGCCTCAAGGGTACTGTGAGTCTCCATCGATTTTCAATAAAGTCCTGCAGATGGACTTGAGCAATATTGACTTAGAAAGTGTTGTATTGCAGTATGTAGATGACATAATGGGCCTCATTACGACCCTGGCGCTAAACCATGGTGCTATTAGCACCATGGTCCAAGCCGGGGTCCGCCATGGTGAATGGTGGAATTACCGCCCCATTCCAAGGTTGGCGGGGCGGTAATTCCACATTCACTATGAGCCCTTCCCCATTCCCATTTTTGCCCCATAGGGCTCAATGGGAATGGGGAAGGCGCTAAGTACGGTGCCGCAAAACCAGCCGTTAAGGTCGGGTCCCGCAAAGGGACCTCGTAATTAGGCGCTAATAGGTTAACAGCACCGCAGCCTTTTACGGCGCCGTTAACCCATTAGCGCCTGGGTCGTAATGAGGCCCAATGGTTTTTAGCCCCACAGAGGAAGGGTGCACATGATTCAATTCAACTAATGATTATTCTTGCAGAAAAAGGATATAAAGTAGACAAGGAGAAATGACTGTACTGTCAGGAGGAAGTGCTGTATATGGGGCAATTAGCCTCACATGACGGAAAGAAGATTACTCTAGAAAAGGCTGAGGCTATTTTGAAAACAGCAAAACCACATACTATAAAGCACATGCAGACATTGTTGGGACTGTGTAATTATATCAGAGCTTGAATCTTTGATTACAGTAAATACTAAAGGCCTGTGTTAAAAGCTTTAAAGAAAGCACAAGCCAATGGGGACATAATGAAATGGAAGAAGGGTTTGATGAGTTGAAAAAGGCAATATGCACAGCCCCATTTTTAGGAATCCCAACTATGCGGAGGAATTATTTTTATTCTTGCATACGAATGGTACAGTGATGACAGCTGTGCTCATGCAAATGAACCACTTTGGGATATAAGCCACTGGCTTATTACAGTGGAATCTTAGATCCACTAATGAGGGGTCATTTTCCATGCGAACAATCTTTGGCAGCCGCCGCTTTTGCCTTTGAGAAATCAGCGAGCATGGTAATGGGATGTTCTATGACGTTATTTGTTGAACATGCATTGTTTGCTATTTTGGAAAAACCAAAAGGTATGTTGATGTCCCAAAGGGCTTCGGCCTATGAGGTGCTCATATCGAATCCAGCGATCAAAATAGTTAGATGTAAGATCATGAACCCTGCCATGTTTTTAGCAGAACCACTGGCAGAAGGTGAACAGGCACGTGATTGTTCAAATTATGAAGAAATCTATGATGCGCGCCCAAGGATAAAAGAGAATACATTGGCTGCTGGGGAGATTATCTTTATTGACGGTTCTTCACAAATCGATCAGCTTGATGGGCAAACATATACAGGTGCCTCTGTGGTAAGGCACACAGCCAATGGAGAATTTGAAGTATTGGTAAGTGTACAACTACCGTCTCACTTTTCAGCACAGGCTTCAGAATTAGTGGTACTGATTGTCACGCTCCAGAAACATGCAGACCAGGAAATAAGAGTGTACAGTGACTCCACCTATGTGACGTTGACAGTGCACGCAGGGCTAGCATGTTGGAAAAAGAGGGGCTACATCCAAGCGGAAGGCACTACAGTGCAACACACAGCTTTAATGGATAGACTCATTAAAGCTCTGCAACTCCCAGTAGCTATTGCAGTGGTTAAATGTGCCACACACACACTAAGGGAGCAGATTTTATTTCACGTGGAAATCAATAGGCAGATGAGGAAGCCAAACGTATTGCATGTATTGCATGTACAGATGATATAATTACTTTTGAAACACCTGATGTGAATGAAAGAATGGTGGTAATGATAAGTGTGGCTGAGTGTTATAGTAATTTGTCTAAAACTCAGCTCATGGAGGTCCAAGGGGAAGTGCCTCAGGATGAGAAAGACCTGTGGATGCAGTGGGGGTGTTCTTTATCCCCTTCCGAAGCATTATGGTGACAGAACAGCATGGGTAAACTGGTCATGCCTGTAGCCTTATTGAGGGTAGCGTTGGAACAGCTGCACTACCCTGTGAATGTCGCTACAGAGAGCCTTGCTGCAACTATTGCAGAGGAAGGGTTAATTCCAAATTTGGTAGTACATGTTGCATTCTATATAGTAAACTACATTGTATGTCAAAAGTTTACCGCTGGGTATTGGAGTTTGACTAAAGGTTCCCAGCCCTGACTTTCAATCCCCAACTGGCCAGGAGAACTATTCAGGATGGAGATCCCCTACGGAGACGTGAAGAAGGAACTTGAGACCGAAGGGTGGGGTGGGAGGAGCGTCAACTGGTATTACTGTATGCTACATGTCGCACGTGATTAAGCTTTGTATTGCTATAACGTGCATGTTTAAAATAAATACGTTTAAAAAAAAAGTTTACCGCTGGGCACACATTGCACACAGTTAGAGCAGTTATTCCGAGGCCTAATGGCCCCTTTTACATATCGACTATGTTGACATGCTGCAAGTCTGTAATGGTTACAGATACATGATTGTAATAGTTTGTCCCTTTCCGAGATGGATTGAAGCTGAAACGTGTACTCACCCAGACGCCACCTGTGCTGATAATTTTTTAGTACGAGAAGTGTTTCCTAGATGGGGAATATGTGAAGTGTTGAGATCAGATAATGGTCCTGATTTTGTAAATGAAGTTTTTGAGCAGATAAGCTTGTTACATAAAGCATAAATTCTCGTCTGCTTATCACCCACAAGCAAATGGAATCTGTGAGAGACTCAACGGCTTGCTTAAGGAGAGAATAGCCAAATTGAAGCTCAACCTGAAGAAAGGATGGTTGCATTGCCTACCACTGGCATTATATGCATTGAGAAATCAACCACGGTCAGACTACCATCTTATCCCCCACGAGATAGTGACAGGGAGGCAAATGAGGACACCTCTTACACCTCCATCTAGAACTAGAAGTGATGCCCATTCAACCGCAGAATTATTAGGAAAGGAGCTTCGTGAGTATCTTACATGCATGACTGCAAGTATCTCTGTAATTTCAGATCAGCTAAAGGCACAGGGGTGTAGGGCAGCGCAGAACACAGAAGATGATCCAATGATCGGAGTTAAAGGACTGTGTCTTCCAGAATCTTTCCTAGAGACAAAATTCTAATTCACAACTTCATGAGGAAGTGACATAAACCACGCTTCAACGGGCCTTTCATTGTGGAAGATGTCACACAGTCTTCAGTCAAGGTATAAGACGGACACGCTTGGATCTTCCTTGGCGACACAAAGATCTACACTGGAGAACCCCCGTCACCCACACCCCCAATGAAAGTAAACATCAGGGAAGAACCTCAGCACATGCAGAGTAGGTCGATGACGAGGAGGAAGGATGCAGAAGCAGCTAAATAAATAAAAGGAGTACATTGGACTATGGCTTGTTGCAGGACTCTCTTTTAAGCTACAAAAGAAAAGGATTTAAGGAAAGTTATTCATTCTTGAGTCATAGGAGCTTGCTGACATTGGACTAAGACATGCTTACGTCTTGATCGAGAAGGAGAGTTTGCCAAATTCGAAGAGCTCCCTTTTCGACGACTGGGATAGGGTACAGTACCTTGATTCCTTTTCCATTGAAACTCTCTTTGGAGGTGCCCATGGTGGTACCCAATGACAATGCACACCGGATGGTTCTTGCTATATTTATCTACATTTTGTGCTCTGGAGAAAATCAGAAATGCGGACAAATCTTTGAAGCAACAGGAATGAACATCGGACAGCAGTGATCATGGATCACTATTGGGCATGTGGAGCCAAGGCTTATATGAAGCTACACAAGGATTGGGGAGGACAATGTTCCATAGCAAATGTTCATGTTCCAGCATTAGTGATTTCAAAAAGTGATTTGAACATTGACAGTTTTCCAAAAGCAGACGCTCACCTGAGGAAGAAGAGACCTGTGGAGCTGATAAATAGGATGAAAAGACAGAACTATTTCTCAGCCAAGTCAATAGAAGCTTTTGACTCTATTCCTCATGAGCACAGACTATTCAGCCAGACTTTGTCAGTATTCACGATCATCTTCATGCAGAGAATCCAGGTTGGAGCAAATACCAAATGGTTGCAGATTACCAGATGGGAATTGCTGCAGACAATCAACACGACCATAAAGGGATTCAATGCTATCAAGGAAGAATTGATAGCTGTAAAACTGATGACTCTTCAGAACAGATATGTCTTGGATATGATTACAGCTATGGATGGAGGTGTTTGTGCAAAAATTGGGGAATCTTGTTGCACATTCATACCTTCTCATGATGACGAGAATGGCACATTGACAAAGGCCATAGAAATGCTGACAAAACTGCACTGCCAGATGATAGAAGTAGAAGACATTGCTGATGACAGCTTGTTAGGCTCGCTCTTTTCTTGGATTTCACAATGGATGGACCATAAGAAGTATGTGGGAAGATGGATCTACTGTAGTCCAAATGGACAGTGCATGCCTATGATCTGGAACAAGGATGAGCATGTGAAGGCAGCTGGATGCCTGAGGGGAGTCATAAAGATATGGGTCCCGAAGAAGCATTTCTTCAAATAAGGATGTATGGATATGAATGATGAGGGAAGAGTGGTCGATGAATCGCCCAGAGGGGGGAGTGTAGAGAAGGAGCTAAGTACCCCCACCTCAACCACCTCACCCATATTCCCTGTATGTTGGGTACCAGAGTGTGAAACTCAAGCAATACCAGTGGAAGTGCTTATATCCAAGAGAATCCTGGTGGCAAGGTTCCCATTGAGAAAACCATACCTACATCCAAGACAGTATGATGGCTATTTGAATGAAAACCAAGAAGGAAAAGGACGAATGCACAGAGAGCAGATTGGTGATGTTATGAGAGAGTCAAGCTGACGTACATAGAAGAGATGGAGAGATGAAAGAATGCAGATATTCTATAAGGCATCAAGAACGTATCAAAGATAAGCGACATCTTGGGCTCAAGATGAAGAGGCTTATACCGAAGAAACAATTAAATTGTTACAGCCGGTTCACAGATGTACAGATGCAACGTAATGCAAGCAGACAAAGTTGAGGCTAGCTTTGTAGTGAATAGATTGCGGCACACGCCTATATATATCTATACATACATATATATATATATATATATAGTATGAGTGAGAAATTGAGTCTTCTACCATGCATTATAGCAGAGCCAGACCAAAATAAGGAAGAAAGACATTCTTTTCCAAGTGTGTCACAGTAAGAAAATAAGTGAAATACAGGTGAATTTCAGAAAGGCGAGGATGTACAAGCCAAGAAGCCAAGGTCGTTTCCGACAGGAAGGAACAGGAATTAGTTGTAATCTGTGAAGGAATGGACCACCTGTTCTAAAGGCATGGATAAGAACAAAGAAGACGTTAGAAAATAGTATTTTAATATGCCTTAGCTCCATTTTGTGGTCTTCAGTCATGGGGAGGGAGGAAGTTGGGTGAGCATGATGGTCACACCTACGCACGAGAAATGAGCGTATCCAAGGCCTTACAGCCGACATAGGCATTTGAATTTGTGATAAGTCCATGAAGAGTCAAAATCCCTGATCCATTTGACCTAGAATCTGGCCAAACAATTGCTGACTTTATGCCAGCCAGTCTGGTTCTCAAATTTGCAAGCCAACCTGCCAAGAGGAAGTCCTTCAAACTGGAAGGAAATATCTTGGTGAAGAGCTTTGTGTCTGTGTGTGTCTGTCATTTCAGAGAGGAATAATTGGGTCACTTGTAAGTGTTGTGTTGGGCAGGGCAGAAGCAGCAATGAAAGGTCCATTTGTTATGCAACGTTTCTACTTCCTGGGTATTTCTAACTTTTATGTCATGTTACATTAAGCAATTTCACGTTATTTCATGTTGTTATGTCTAGGTGTCAGGTTTTGAAAGCAAGGGAATCAATGGATAACTTCACACAGGGATCGTGCTAAATCCCTTTTGCAGAGGGACTGGGCACAACCAATCCAAGAACGCAGTGGGTTGTTCCCTTGCGGTTTGGACCCGGGATCCCAGCCTTCTTTTCAGTGACTACACCCAGTTTTCTTCCACCTGTTTTTGGTGACTCCCTATAAAAACTCACTCCCACTATGGTCGCAGATTTTGGCGCCACCTAGTTTCCCATTCTGCTCTGTTATTTGAATAGCTGTTTTGCAGTTATGATATCAGTGACTGGAGTCCCTCTCCCACTGCACGCCCCCTTTTTGCATAGCTCTGGAGTCCAGGTATTAGGCAGGAATTTTCCTCTCATCATCGCTGTGAATGAGCAGCTCCATGTCCAAAATCTGTAGCCAGTTTCCGCTATATTTTGGGGATCTCCATGGTTCCTAATTTCATTTCAACACACCTGCAACATTCAGGCTCCCGCGCATTTATCTGCCAGTACTGCTGGGAATGATGATGCCGATGACCACCCCCTCTTTGCTTGATGGGCCTTGTTTTCCAGCCAATGTTCCATGGTCTGGCTGGATCCCATCACGACATTCAGAGATATAAGACTTCTGATATTGTGATTAGCCATACTGCAGGAAAGGTACTTCAACACAGTTGACAAACTCTGTGAGCTCTGAGTTTGACAACCACACTATATTCTCAATTTAAGAAATTCCAGTTTTCACCATCCCAGTATCTTGTTTGTCATCCAATCACAGACCAATTGCAATATTTATAATTCTAGTATATTGGCATTGTCCCTCCCCAATCCTTTACTACTACCAACTAACCTTCCAGACATGCACCATAGCCAACACCTAATTCCTCCACAGCAGCCTAACCCTCCTTGCCAAATACCTTGAAACACAACTTCAATGTGTGTGACAAGCATTGATGAACCCGACAGGGTCACCACACAAACTCACACTTGATACCAAACATACCCATCCCAGGATATGCCTAAACTGTGTTTCAACAGACCCCGGGCCTCCAAAAACATGTTCAAAAGTACCTGCATATGGAGCACACAATGGCCCAGTTTCATTCAATCTTCATACATAAAGACCACAGCAACTGCGTCCACGCTCTTTTCCTACAGTAGAGAAGCAGGTGACGTCAACTCTAGTGCCCCCCACCTCATGTCCATCATACTGGAAAAATGGCAAGAAGACTCTGTGTATGACACCAAGTATTATCCCAACACCGTATCGAAGATATGAGGGACGTTATGCACTCAGATAACCGTATCAAATGTACTCTCGCACTGATGTGGTGGAAGGTTGTCGGCATACACCATTGGACGTGGAAGAGCTGTAAATGAAGCCAGACCAGAACAAAGAAGATACTAAGATGTACAGAAACCATATGCGAATGATTAAAGACTGATAATTTACCTGAAGTAACAAGAGAAGCATGTATGCAGAGACGTAGAAATCATATATGCAAAGAAGATAAGTAACCATATGAGTAGTAAATGTATATATGCAGATACGCAAGGTAGCCGAGGTACATAGGAGCTTGCTGCAGTAGAAACTATAATGTGAGTAAAATGGCCATGTTGGAAAGATGGATGTTGGATCGTGTCAAAACTACTTCAGAAACAAACCAGGGCCGCAGATTTGAAACAAACGTTGCTGAAAACAGCTTCATGCAAGAAACAAAGAATATCTGTTTTACCAAGACTAAGGATGACACAGCAAGACAGAATTGGAAAGTACAAAGGGAGTTATTCAGGATAAGCTATGAGCGAAGCGCACATTTAGCTTAGATTAAGCAGAAGCAAAACCATCTGCATGTGCCAAATATTGGACAACCAAGGGTGAAGAAAGCACATGTAAGACAGAGCAACCAAGTCTCCAGATGACAAGAGGAGTAATAAGCATAATTAAATCAATTCGCAGTAAATAGTAGGTCAACAAGGACAAATTCATGGTCTACTGACACCAGGTGCAAGACTCAAAAACAAGGTCTATTCATTAAGCCTCAGATGGAGATAGCGAGGAACCTACAATCCCTTAAAAGTGCCAGAGAAGAAAACAGTCAGCAAGGTCAACTACAAAGGAGAAGCCTTGATTCATGGTCTAACTGATGAGAGATGGTAGGCTAATTGAACAAAGTGAGCAGTGTCTGACGTTGTTCTCTGCACCTGGGTTTCGTTCTGTTCACGTGCTGCTAGCGAGCCGAATGTCCAAGGTTCAAGGTTAGGAGAATATGCCTACCAGTCATGAGTAGCTAAGTAGCAGCATTCTATATATATAGTGTTGCAATTGCCAATCTGCTGTCATTATTTTTCATAATCAGTATTTTATACGTTTTAGAGGTAGTTTGAGGCGTGCCTACCAGATAAGGGCAGCCAATAAGGTTATTATCACATATACATACTGTAGGTATATGTTCCCCTAACCAATCCCTCTGCTCGATACTTTTTGCCACGTAGGATGACGTCATAGCTGACACACATTGAAGAATAACGTCTTTGTGTACTGAAAACCTAGAACAGAGTGTGTGAATTGCATTTCGTATGGTCACCAGATTTCCCTACTTTATTTCATCTGACAATAAAGTAGTACTTTGTCATATTCTTTGAGTCTGTCTGGTTATTTGGGTCCAAGGTCATTTATTATGGTAATTCCATTCTGCGTATGAGATACGCTCCAAGGTCCTACTGCACACTACTACTCCGATTAATGTCCCACCCCCAACCAACTCAAACCCAACTATTCTCTTGCAAATCCCAAAGTGCCAAAAGGCCATAGAAATGGCAGACGCCATGCTATATAGTATAGCCAATGGCATAACATAACAGTGGCACAACTTGGCCCTGATAGCAGATTTTTATTGTTACCCTACTCAATGCTACTCAGTGGCAGAAAATGACAAACAATATATTCCCACGTTGGGCAATTCAAGCGTCCTTCTATTTTACAGTCATTTTGGTAGACTCCCATTGTGCCATTAAACAATCAGATTTGACTCCCAGTTTACTATTAAAAAATTCGAATACATTCCCAGTTTGCACAATTACAGTACATGTCCAGGCTGTCCTATCTTGGATACTCCTATATTGACACAATGCAGTTTGACGCAGCCAGTTTTCTGAATCAAACTATGTACCCATTTTGCCAATATAGTGTATTCCCAGTGCGATGCACCCAGTGTATTTCCATTTTTACAACCCCAGTAAATTGCCAGTTGGAACAATCCCATTACATTCCCATTTGTCAAACTCAGAATAGACTCGGTTTGACGGGCCCAGTATACTCACAATTTGACAACTGCAATGTATCCCTAGTTTGACAAACACAGTACATTCCTAGTTTCACAATTAAATTATACACACTTTGCAGTGTGCCATTTTGACAATCCCATTAAATTCCCAGTTTGAAAATGGCAGTATATGCCCAGCTTGACTGGCTCAGTATGCTACAAGCTTGAAAGCACCAGTTTGTATAATACAGTCCATGGGCCTCATTACGACCCAGGCGGTAAGTTACCGCCTGGGTCGTACCTTTACCGCCATGGCGTAAACTACGTTTACGCCATGGTGGTTGGCGGACTTACCGCCCCATTCCGAGGTTGGCAGGGCGGTAAGTCCCCAATCCCCATTTACCCTTCCCCATTCCCATTTTTGCCCCATAGGGCATAATGGGAGTGGGGAAGGCGTTAATTACGCCACCGTAAATTACGGTAGCGTAATTAACGACAAGGTCCCTTAGCGCCATGGATTTTAACACCTGCTAAAAGCAGGTGTTAAATCCTCCATGGCGCTAAGGGACCTCGGAATCAGGCGGTAAGGGTCGGCGCTGTTTACGCCGCCGTAAACCCCTTACCGCCTGGGTCCTAATGAGGCCCCATATGTTTAGTGGTTTCAGTGGCCATGCCTGGTGCACTTCGACCCCGGTTTGGTGTCCTACACTTGTGTCATTTACTCTAACCAGTTTGTCTGGTCGTCCTCCTCCTGTTTCTTCCTGTGGGGCTGATCAGCAGAACTTAGTTTGTAGTCCACTGTTGCCATCCTGTGCCGAATTTCCAGCTCTAGTCGGTGTCGCCCCTGGTTCACTGTCTGGCGTCCTTTGTCAATATGGCATCTTTTTAGATGCTTTTAGACTTTGAAATATGACCCGCATTAACTTGATTTTCTGGTGATTTAGTGGCTGTTTTGTTGTCTTGCAACTTTTTTCAAGTTGCTAGACCTTCATTTGCTCACTGTATTATGATTCATCAATCCATTTCTTGCTTTATTGGCAATCTCTTGTTCCATTTCTCTCTATTATATCCTGGTGTTTTCGGTCATTATATCACCTATTGTACCAATTCATTAATTATTGTACATCGCCCTGCTGCAAGGCGCTACAGAAACAAATACAAATATATTTCCAGTTTGGAAATCTCTGTATACTCCCAAATTTGACAGACCAGGTATAATTTTAGTTTAGCAAATTAAATATGTTCATAGTTTGCATAGTCAAACTTTATTACAAGTTTTATAACCCAGCTATATACCCTGTTTATATAATCCCAGTTTGACAAACCCAGTATATTCCTGATTGATAATGACCATATATTCTAGTATGTACCAACCCAATATACACTTAGCTTGACAACACCAGTATATTTCGAGTTACACAATACCACTTCTTGTTTGAAAGTTCCAGAACCCACTCAGATCACACGCTCTCAGTATATTATGATATTTAGAATTTCAGAATTTACAAACCGGAAAAACCGACAGGTTACCGCCGGACTCGTAATGAGGACCACTGTGTTATTTATTATGTTTGATGAGTAACATGAAAAGAAATGTAGCAAACCGATTTCTTTTAATGTTGTGCAGAAAGTAAAGTACAAAACAAGTGTGATTTATTTTTCACCAGTGCAAATGTTTTTAGATAATACATATTGTGACAAAACCTGTTTGTTCCATTCTATATTATCCAAGCATTTGTTCACCTTTTAGCACCAGTGCACATCTTTGATAATCTGGCCACAGTTTCGCTATACCAGAATATTCTGTTTGTCAATACCAGTAATCAAATCATGCATATGTTCTGTCTTGACAATCCCAGTATACTGCTAGATTGCCATCCCTAGTTTTTACAGTTCCAGTAATCACAGTTTGCTATTCTAGTATATTCCCAGATTGACACACCCACTACACTACCAATTTTAAAACAATAATATATTTAAGGTTTGACAAATCAAATATAATTCCAGTTTGACTAATGAAGTATACCCCCAGTTTACACAATTCCAATACAATCCTGATTCAACAATCTGGTACACTCCAAGTTTGCACACATCTAGATTCTTTAGAGTTTATCAATCCCAAAACAATTCCAGTTGTACAATCCTTATATATTTCGAATATGACAAAACTGGTATACTCCAAGTCCACCGTGCAAGTAGATTTTTTAACTTTGTTAATCACTTTTTTCCAAGCGTGTAAATTCTAGTATATCACCATTCAGACATACCCATCATTCCTTGTCTTTCACAGTATAGCAGTATAAACAAACCTAACATATTTTCCATACTCACACTACCAATATATTCACAGTTCTCCCACTAACTACATAATTTGAACAAACCCGGCAGATTCACATTTTGTTTAAATACTGTATAAATCCATTTTAACAATCCTACTCTTTTCACATTTGAGGATGCCAGAATACTCTCTTTGGCAACACCAGTATACATTGTAACAGTGTCGAAGAAGGATGATGACACAAGGGTAGCATGTTTGTGGTTATAGACATTTGTTGATAGCAATCGAACCCTCACTCTCCTTCTCTTTAAGAGGTGTTTCCCTGCCTAAAACGAATACTAAGGATCTGTCATAATGTCCGTCCAAATGGAAAGTCCACCGTCCTGTGTCACAACCTACTTCTATCTCTTACACTATAACTAAAGACTAAGATACTTCAACAGAAAGACTCCCTTCTCCTGATATACGATTAGCGATTCCAAAATGTTCTCTTGCAAAAGGGTGCCAAGGGAAATGACTCACGTCCTCTGTGTTGTAACAATTGAATGGAAAGTTGTTTCTCCAGGAGAATGACTACCTTCTCCTGGTATATGCGTGGTGTTCCCAAAAAATGTCCACTTGTAAACAAATGCCAGGGGGAATGACTGGTCTGTACTTTCCAATAGAGTTCACACCAAGGCTTCACAACAAGGCCAGGGGGAATGACTCCCTTCACCTGGCGTCTCTTCAGTGTACATGAAGGTATTCTGTTTTTTTACCAGGAGAATGACTATCTTCTCCTGGTGCTTGTAAGTTCTTTGTCAGCTTGGTTGTTATCTTGACACTTTTTCAGTACATCAGCAAAGTTCCAAATCCTACTTATATCGAAGTCCCAAAGCCTTCTCTGATGTTCAGTGGACTTATATCTGACACTGGAATGAGGAAGATTTCCTCTGATATTTGGTTCGCTTCTCTTAGGGTGCCAGACCCTTCATTGGTGGTCAGTGGGCTTATCTGTGCCACTGGTATGAAGAAGATTTCCTCAGATGCTTGGTTCCCTTCTTTCAGGGTCCCAGACTCTTCCCTGGTGGTCAGTGGAATTATTTCAGCCACTGGTACGAGAAAGATTTCCTCTGATGCACTCTTCGCCCGACTGTGTGTCCCCGACCCTTGATGGCCTTCTGATAGGCCTTACACCTGCACTGGCATGAAGCTGACACCTCTCTACTCCCCCCACTCCACTACCGTTGCACCGATATTTCCTGTTACCTCCTGGAACTTGCTTGATGTCGCCGGTCTCTCTGGGGACTGGGATCATTCTCCTTCCTGCTTCCTGCAGCTGCGTGCCTCGCTACTGCTTCTGCATTGGCTTTGCATGTTGTGGTTCCTTGCAGTCTCTGCACCGTTCGGGGACTGAGTGTTCCACCTCCTCCTGGAGGTCATGCCACTGCCTCACCGATGCCTGCTGGGCTCAGTCCTGCTGACGCAGGACCCATCACAGACTCCCTCAGCCACTCGCCGGCGTCCTCTGCAGAGCCCTCTCTTCGGGTCCAGTGCGGACTTCTAAACTCCTGGATTCTCTGACTAAGATGGAAGATGAAGACTCTGAGTCCTTCCTTTCTTTCCATTATATGGGGCTTGCTCTGCCCCAGCGTAAGGTCATCACCTGTTGTCAGTGGCTCCTGGGTATTCCTCATGCCTCCTGTGAGCCACCTAGTCTCAGTACTAGCAGTATTCCTCATGTTTTCCGTGCTCTTCTTCATCGTAGTATTTTCTGTCTTGGCTGTACCCTAGGCACTACAGAAATACATAGGTTCACTTTCAATATAGTGGTTTGAAATGGGGGGTGGCTAAGGCATGTGGGAGTGTGATATTTATACAATACAACAGGGTGTATCCAAGATGATTGTCCTTATCCCCAGAGGGGGATCCCTCCCCAAGAGGTCCTCCCGCATTAAACAACTTCTACGGGGAATATTGGGTAGCGGCCACACCCCCCAGGTTCATGGGAAACAGCTCTCTTTTGTGTAGAAGTGACAATACCTAGCCAATCATCACAACATGCAGTTTACATAATCTTTGACCATCCCAGTGTATTCCCTGCCCGACAAACCAACTAATGACCCTGTTAAATGGCCCAGATTACTCCAGTCTGCCAAACCCATTATATTTGAATTTTGCAAAATGACTTTATGCTCCCAGTTATCAATCCCACACTACGCACCGTTTGCAAAATCCCAGTTTAGAAATCTCTGTATACACTCCATTTCAGCACCCCATTATAATTCCATTTTACACAATCCCAGAACTCCCCGTTTGACAATTCCTGTACTTTCTGTGAAGTCCCCTATCTGACACTTGGGATGAGAGCAGGGGAAGCTATGGGGGCCAGGTACTGCCATCTGTTGACCAGGGGGCAGAGCATGGGTTATCTCCTGGATCACCCCCCAAACCCCAATAGCGGGACTTGTTACCTAGGTCAAAGCAATATGCCTGCCGCTTTACGAGAGAACCGAGATCTATGGAGCCTTAATAGCCATGATGCACCCTGAAGTTGTAAGCAGCATCTGAAAACCATTTATAACAATGATATAAGATCTTTGTTCTCTTGGAACTGTTCTGCTCCTAATTAAAATAAGTTATGCTGCAAGATAATTTGATAGACGCTCAGAAAGCCATCTGCGACTCAAATTTAGAAGGTATTGGCTGCCCAGTTCTCTCTCGCTAAAGACGTTGGGCCTGCATTTTGTCAATCAACCTCAGTTTAGGATGATGCCTGGGCCAACAGAACCTTTAATCCAAGAGCCAACGAGAAAAATTCTCAAGGTTGTTTATAGATTTGACCGAAACTGGTGACACTTCAAAAATGTAATCATATTTAGGAGTGTCCACAGATGGTCCAAATGAGATGGAGAAGGAACCAACAACTATTCCCCAAATAGATTCAGAAGATGTTTTCCCCATCATGGGGATTCACATACAAATATAAGGGGAGATATTGGAGCCGGCGGACATGAAAGAGGGAGATGAACGGCTGGGAGGAGAGTCCATGTCAGAGAATATTCTTATCAAGTTGGTGAACGGGCAGTTAGCAGTGCTGGCTCCCTTGAAATCTGCCAACCCGCGCAAACCTCAATTCCTCCTACGGAGGTTTGTGCCTGGCAAGGATCCTGAGGTTTTTTTCAAGATGATGAAAGTGGTAGAAAGAATACTGGGTGAAATACATAATTTCCCTTCTCACAGGTTACCTCTGGGTGCTAAATGTGGAAGGACAGACCCCCTCTGAGGACCTTGTGAGCTAAAATCCTGGTGCCATAGAGCTGTGATAAGGAGTATCACCACCAGCAGGTGCGAGAAGCCTGTTTTCTCTCACAGGAAACACCATAACAGATGCAGTACCACATGGTATACATTCTGCAAAGGTGGGAAGCTGATGTTGAAAGAGATTAAGGAAGAACTGGTTATAGAGCAGTTCATGACATCACCACCTTTGAACAGCACCACCCTGTTCACCAGCCTCACGCTCAGTGTGATCCAGTCCGGATGGAATCTCTTCCTATGCCTACTCATGAACTGCCTACATCACCTAATTGACATTTTACACCATTTATTTAACCATCCAGACCACCCGGACCCAAAAGGCCCATTCCTCCAGTTACTGAGTGTCCTGTTAAGTGTTATACCTAGGTGAACTGAATTCAAATGTCTAAAAACCATCCCAATCATCCAGCACTAGGTCTGATGGATGCGAGTTAATGTGTGATAGCAGTGCCGGAAAGCGAAGAAGAAAACAGATGGATAGACCCTAAGCTACGCAAAACTGCAGATAACTCTGCATGGTAAGATATAATAGCTTGGGAGATATATCCCAAAGCTTGACTCCATTTTCAAGGCAGAAGTGGCAGTTATGGTGACACTGCCTGTAGAAGTACTATCACGAATGGACTTGACACAATTCAACAAACCGATTGCTGAGGGTCAACAAAGGGATCCGGTCCATTGTAAAGTGATGAAGTGAAATGCTGGATGAACGGATTTGTAGGGAATTCGGAGTGTGCGTGGAACTCTGTAGGGATGGCAAAATCAGCTCCACTAACTAACAGTCTCAGGAATCTAGAAAAGCAAGATGGCAGCCTGTCTTAAAAGAGGCTTGGTCCGACAGGAGGAGACTAATAATGAGACACAGGAGGGAGATAATTAAGCAGAGGCAGTCACAGGGGGAGAGGAATCTAACAATTATAATCAGCAGGCATGCCTCTAGAGAGGGGTCCGAGTTTAAAAGCAAGAGAAGAGCAGAAGTGGAACCTCTGGGGAGCAGGAGGAGAAAGAGAGCAGACCAGAGAGGGGGCCAGAAAGAAAAGATAGTAGAAGAGAGAGAGAGAGAGCAAGGGGTTGGTGGGAATAGGCCAGAGAGATGGCCACTGAGTGGGAGGGCCAGAGTAAAAAGGGGAGAATAATCTGGTGAAGAAGGAGAGGTTGGAGAGATGGGAAGAGGATAGGTGCAGAAAGAGGAAGAGTGATCAGCAAGATAGAGTATGCAACTGGGGAGGGTGGAAAGAGAAGGTGAAAGTAGGAGAACTATACTGAAGAGTATGGAGAGGGTGGTGAACCAGAAAGTAAGAAGCAACATCAGGGGAGGAGGGATAAGAGAGGAGATGATCTCAAAGAGGTTGGAAAACACTGAGGAAGTTGGAAAAACCAAGTGACGGGTAGCGTAGACATGGAAGGATAGGATGGAGATGGAGAAGAGAGAGAAAGTTGAAGGTAGAAGAAAAGGAAGCATGAGAAATGAAGAGACACAGTTTGTTTACTATTGAAGCATGTGTGTGTGGGGGTGATATGCATGTATGTGGAGGAAGGGAAAAGGTATGATTAGGTGAAGAAGCATTGAGGAGGTGGATAGAAGAGGCAGAACATGTTTTATTTATTTTGTTGTTTAAGAATAGAGAATTCTATAGAGAATAGAGTGGCTAGGTTTGGCAGGAAAAATCCCATTAGTCACAAGACCATTATGATTCATCAAGGAAGTAGACAAGAAAGGGGAGTTGGGAAGCAGAGCAAAGATTACCAAACAGGGAGGAGTCCACAAGCCATCAGAAGTGGCCCCGACATTGGCTGCAATTTGGGGGCCTGGCTGGGAAAATGTGTTCTCACTCACTCTTGGCAAATCCATTCAAGTTCAGGGATCCCAAGAGGAAGGTTCTCCTGCGCACCACAAAACTTGAATGAGAAGAAGCCACCTTTCACCAAGAAGATCAGGAGCCAAGAAAGAAAGAATTGCACCAGACCAAGGCACTAAGACTGTTTCAGGAATGAGCTCCACATTGAGAGGCTTTGTATTGCAACCAGAGCCTTTCTCTTTCATCCATAGAATGTTTGACTTTGTTGAGCACATTTGGTTTTTCCTGTCCCCAGCAAAGTTCGCTTTATTGAAAATGAGGGAGAAGCCAGCCTGCATCTGTCTTTAATCCTGAGGGTGAGTAGAAGGCTGTTGAGACAACTGAGACCCAAACCCAACAAGCAAGTAGAATTCTCCATATGGCTGAGATTGAAGCCAAGGGGCTGATAAAAGAGTTTGAGCATTTCTCTATTTTCAGTAATGTTTACTGTAAATAAATGTTGTGTGAACTCAGAACAGGCATCTGTGTGCTGTTGATACCACACACCTTTGTGGCATCTTCCAGTTTGGATGTCCCCAAGGCACTCTTAGTTTTCAGAATATTCTGCTTGTGCCAATCTGGGTATAAGGTCAGTGTGTTATATCCTTGGACACTTGCTTCCCTTACATCCTTACCCCTGCACTCCCTTGCAATGAGTCGAATGTTGATTGTGCTTTGGAATGCCCAGAGTGTGTCCAGAACACAGCAAGTGAAAGGATCCTCTAGCTAGAGTTAGGAGAGATTGGGGCTGAAGAGGCAGGGGGCCGGAGAGGTCCTGGAATAAAACCTTCACATTGATGACCTGACTCCTGTGCCTTCCTTACAAGAGAGTATTTACATCACTGATACACTGCCAGCACAGCTGAGATTGACAACCCCTGTGTTCAAATCGATTTCTAAACTCTGACCTGGTGGCCAGAGGTTCTGAAGGCCACCCTTAGTTTAGTGAAACAGGGGAACCTTCTGGACAAGCCAGACCAATCTAGGTAGCTTGTCAGGTGGTCAAGACTAAGGGCCTCATTACACGGAAGGCGGTGATCCAGGGTGCTATTAGCACCCTGGACCATGCCGGGAAATTACCGGCACCGCCTTGGCGGAAAGGGGATTTACCGCCCCATTCCAAGGTTGGTGGGGCGGTAAATCCCCCTTCCGCCATTGCCCTTCCCCATTCCCATTTCTGCCCCATAGGGCTCTATGGTAATGGGGAAGGCGCTAATTACGGCACCGCAATTTTGCGGTGCCGTAATTAGCTCCGAGGTCCCTTAGCGGGTTGGTTTTTAACGCCTGCAAAAAGCAGGCGTTAAAGCACCAACCCGCTAAGGGACCTCGTAGTAAGGCGGTAATGGTTAACGGTCACCGTTACCATTAACGGTGGCCGTTAACCATTACCGCCTTCCGTGTAATGAGGCCCTAAGTCTCAGGAGGGTTGAGAATGATTGGAAGCCCACAATGAGCACACACAGTAACGAACCACAAATTACTCTTAGGCAAGTGTATATGAAAAATATCTATACATTTATTGTTGGCCGGACCAATAGACACAAGTAACTTTAGCAATGCGAAAATAGGTATTACACTAAATCCTTATACTATGCAATATATATACATTACGTTTCCTAATGCAGTACAGTGGTAAAACCAAGCCACAACCTGTAAAGAGAGGGTTGAGTTAACTTGCACAAAGACAAGAGAAATACATGGGTCTGGGTCCTGCACCCATAATATTGGGAGCTCATGTGAATTGTGAACTTTTGAAATGCAAGCCAAGCCAGTGGAAGGGAGGCATTCGCCCTGGTAATATTGAACTGTGAATTGTGAAAGCAAAATGGGCAAAGAATCCAGGGGAAGGCAGGCATTCTCGCTGGCAGTGTGAACTGCATAATAAAGTTTGAGAAGGGCTTGGGAGAAGGGAGTCATTCCGCCCAGCCTTTGTCAACAGACAATAGTGATGCCAAGAGACATCAGGAAGAGGAGGCAATACCCCTGGGTGTTTTACCCCATGACGCAAAGGAATATTGTGTATCATAAAGCCAATCAGAAGAAGGCCCAGTGAAAGGTAGTCATTCCCCTGGCACAGTGGAGACATTGAGAACCAAATACCTGGAAAAGGGAGGCATTTTCCAGGAATCCAATAGTGAAGCAAAACTATGGTCATTAAGAAATTATGTTTGAGTTGGAACTTTTTCTTTCGATTTGGAACTGAAACTTTCCAGCACCACACGATGGAACTGTGTTTCCTTGTAAAGGAACTGAGACCCTGGAGAAGGGAGTCATTCTCTCAGGCAGAATTCCCCATAAGATTGGAACTGTGGCTCATTGTCCAGAAGAAGGGAGTCATTCTTCTGGACCAGGAAGATGCACTACCTTTTCTTATTAGTTACAAGTGCAAGGGATAGAAGTAGGCATGTTGACACGATAGTGGACTCTTTTTATTTACTTGGAGATTCGTATTGATTCCTTAGTTCCTTAGTAGAGGCAGCGAAACACCTCTTAGAGTTAGGTAGAGATAGGTTTCTTCTTTAATTTTGCCCTGAATAAAAGTCTTTGCCACCATTGCGCCCGACTCATACATTCGGCACCCTTATAAAGCTCAGATCAAGCTACAGTGGAAAATCATGCCAGCCATCTTTACCCTATACACCTCCAAACACGTATCCCCGTCTACGGCCCCCAAAGTTATGGTAAAACCGTAGACGGTCATGAAGCCTCAATGAGTCACTTTCGGCTTTTATCTTTATATGTTTACTGCAGGTACCATTCTAGGAGAAGAGCACTCTCAGACAGATAGAGGTATGACTTTACATCCTCAAATCTGGATTCATTCAGAATCAAGCAGATTTGTTTCAAGCGATGCCTCCTAAAATATTAATTTGCATGAAAAATTCCTAGTTGGAGACTGTCTTACTGATTGCATTAAAGAAATGTCTCAAAACAGGAAACCACCAGAATGAGAACCAACATAAAAATGTCTGATCTCAGCCCACCCGGGCTAACACTAACACTGATCTCGTCATCAGTAAAAACATACATCACTACCACAATAATATGCGGGGCTTTTCTCCATGGCCAATGATTGAGCATAAAAATGCCTTTAAAATGAGTGATCCAACTTGCTGGGGAAATTGGGGACATTTTTTATCCACAATCCTTATCGTAGCCCTTTCTAGCTAGCTCCCAAAAGTAGTTAGTATCTTTCAAACTCACAACCTTCTCCAAAAGCTCCCTTTGTTTCCTTTTTCATCAGAATTTGTTTTTATAGGACATCTTGAGGCTATAAATCGGAAACAACAGAACAAATTTGCAATTACATTTCCTTTTCTTAGTTCTACACTCTGCATCGCTTGTACTATACTGATCCTTCTGACCAGGGGCCCTACGGTTTTCTATAGATTTAGCTCCAATGGCTTCTGCTGAGAGCACAAGCAAAGCAACAGATTTCCCAGAAGCCGCGGAACTGTTTATAACCTTCAATGAGATGCCCTTGATTTCTCATGAGTTAACGATCATCCCTCCAGTACACCCGGCAAGCTGTAGCATAGACATACAGGAATTTTGGCAAGTAGAAATGTCCTGCTTGACTCCTGCACACACCATACAAATGTTAACTAAATAGGTAAATGACCCCTCTCGAATCGATAGGGGATATAAAACTTAATGGCATTCCTCAAGGAAAAACAATCCTCAATGCAACATTCAATAATTGAGGAGCTTTTTCCCCTCCTGAAAGTGTGCCTAGGTAGAAGATCACCTGCACATCTACCATTTAATTCCACCATAGAATATTCCTCATTCATAAAAGCATCCAAAGCCCTAGCTCTAGAATCTTATTCTGGGTTTAAGGAAGTCCTTTCTGGGGCACCATTTAACTCCCCCAAAATCCTAATTTCATCCTCCTATGAGCTTGATGGCCCTAGTACATTTCCAATATACACAATTCACGAGTACTCTGAATTTGGCAAACCTAGCATTATTCCAGTTTGACAAGTTGAGTATTCACCCATTCTGCAAAATCTCAGCTCGCTCCCATTTATAAAATCTGAGTATATTCACACTTTGGCAAGCATAAAGTTTACTACCACAACCCCTCTCTACTCAGTCTGCACACACAATATAAAATGCTGCTAATTTCCCAATGCCTGTAACGTCCAAGTTTGACATTCCAATAATATACCCAGGTAAACAACCTCAGGGTGCTCCGGCTTGCACAATCAAGTTTTCACAATCCCTTTTTATTTCCAGTTTGCACAATTCCAGTACATTTGCTATTTTACGATCCACCTTGCCAGATCCCATTTCGCCATTGACCAATTCGAGTACACTCCTAGTATTTTAAATCTCAGCAGATTCGGAGTCTACAAAATGGTAGTGTACCTCAGATCAGCAGTTCCAGTACACTCCCAGTTGGACGTTTCTCAGCATATTCCCACATTGGCATTTCTCAAAACATTGGAAGTTTGTTTGGCCAATCCAGTACACTCACAGTGTGTACAACTGCGGTATATTGCCAGTTTGACAATCCAAGCCCACTCCCAGTTCACACAATTCAGGTATATTCACAGTTTACAGACTCCCAGTAAGTGTCGAGTTTAACAATTCCAGTGATTTCAAAGTTTCACAAAACAGTTTGGACAGTTCATGTCTACTGCCATTTACACAATATAAGCTTATTTGCAGCTTGTAGAATACCAATGTATTTCTAGTTTGACAACCGTCGGATACGCCCGTTTGTACAATCACAGCTTATTCCTAGTTTGCACAATTCCTGTAGTTCTGCTGTAAATCTAGTTTTCAAATTCCCAGTATGCCTTCAGTATATTGGCAGGCAAGTATGCTTCTAGTTTGTCTAATTAATTAATTACGCACTTAATACTGGAGACCAGACTCTAAGCACAGGACTGGGATTCGGACTGGGATTCAAACCTGTGTTGCTCTGCGTTGCCTTGCTTATAAGAAAAATGCGTTGCCCCTGAGCTATCCTCCCAGCACCCCCAAAATCCCAGTATATACCCAGCCAAGAGAACCGAAGTTTGCACAAGTTTGACATTCCTGGCATGAATAGAATTTGCAAAAAACCCTGTAGATTCCTAGTTATCCCTATATCCGTTCCAAACACTACAACAACCCTGCTGTTGTCCTGTTTTGCGCCATATCGCGGTTTACACAATTCCAGAATACCCCCTACTAGAGCAAATCACAGTTTGTACAAACCCAATATATTTCCAGTTTGCACCATCCCAGTACGTGGCTTATGAGCAAAAGTCTGGTTTTAAATCCAGTTTGGACATCCAGTATACTGTTCAGCAAAATCCCATATCAACTTCTTATTTCTCAGAAAGTTGCCATTGGAAAAGCCCTGCTTGTGTGGCCCATACTGAAAAGATACAGGGCCAGATTCACTTGCGCCAATAAAAAGGTGCACACAACTTTACAGTAGACACCTGAATATGCACATCATGGGGCTTGTCACGTTGAAAGGGGGTCCCAGTGCCCACATGGTTGCTGGGACCCTGAGCCTGAAATACATGCATTCAAGAGCGCTGGACAGCACATCCCTACTACTGTTGAGCCACCCTAAAATTGTGCATGTCACCTTTGAGATTAAGGTAAAAGTAACGCAAAATAATTGAGCGCGCCCTCTGAGATCTTTTCATTTGCATTACTTTTTGTGAATGTGGTGTGAAGTTGTGCTCGCCGGGACTCACGGAAAGATCGAGACAGATTAAAATTCTTAATCGAATTTATTGGACGCCTGAAAGAATGTATAAAAGGGGGATGTTGGAGAGTGCAGAATGTTGGAGATGTTCATGTGAAATCGGTACGCTGGAACATCTACTATGGGATTGTAGACTGGTGAGGCTGTGTTGGGGTGAGATTGGACCGCATATGTGATGAAGTGATTGTTGGTCTCCCGGTCTTGGATTTTAGTGTGATCATATTGGGGAGTGATGAGTCTTTGGATGATTTCACTCGGAGTGAGAAGAAGTGGTTGTTCAGAGCGGCGATGACTGGTAAAAGAATTATCTTGAGGAACTGGAAGAATGCTTTGACATTGAATATTGAGACGTGGTTGTCTGAGATGAATGAATTGGCAAATATGGAGAGAGTGATGTATAGGAGACTTGGTAAATTGGCTTTGTTTGAGAAAATATGGGGTAGATTTTTGCAGCTATTTTAACTTGGCATTATAGTTGTTGGGTGGGGGGGTAATTGAGAGGTGTATTTGATTTGTTGGGGGTTTACAGTGTTGTATATCTCACTCTGTACATAGAACTGTGTAAAATGCTGTGCTTTTCTTGTGTAATTTGCCATTTTTTATTTCTTATACGCTGATTGTCTTGGATTTTGTAATAGATGTTGTGTAAATAAAGTTTTTTAAAAAAAACTGTAGGAAGCTGGGGGATGACAGTGGGGTGAACATGGGGTTGGGGGACACCTACCTGTTCAAAGAGGTAGGTTCCAGAGGCAGTACACTGGGAATTCTCCAGGTCCCCCTCCCAGCTGTGAGGAATTCAACCATCCGCATGGTGGGCGTGCGCTCGGCTGTTTTAAAAAAAAAATGTTTAATTAAATGGAATGGTGGTAGACCATCCTTATGAAAATGTGTGGGGCGGTGTCCAGTCAAAGTTTCAAATACATTTTTTCGCAATGCAATACTTTCAAAACAAAAGGATCGGAAAAAAAATGTTCGAATGCTTTTTTTTTTTAATGTATTTTTTGGGGGGGGTTTCGTATAGGAAAAATGAGTGGTTCCCCCTCCCAAAAAAAAAAAGTGCATTCGATTTTTTTTTCCCGATCCTTTTGTTTTGAAAGTATTGCATTTCGAAACTATGTATTCGAAACTTTGACTATAAACCGTGTGGGGCTAATCCACACACTTTTTCCGATGTGCACACCACGACAAAAGCATACGCCTGTGTACTCTGGCGTGGACACAGCCTACATGCGCACTCCACCATGGTCATATTTGATCGGAGTGTGACAGCCAGGAGTGCACAATGTCATCTCCAGGAAAGGGGAGGACCCACCTTCTCCCTGCCACTGGTCTTGCAGCAGCTACAAGGGAGACCTGTCTTTAATCAGGACCCACAGAGAGATCCATTAACCAGAGAGACTCTTTGATCAACAACAGACAGCAAGCTGGGTGGGGCTTAGTATCACAAGGGAGTGTGCCCAGAGCTCTTTCTGTTGGAATAATTGGTTCTGGGACACCATTGGCTCCTTTTTTCACCCCTTTACTTTTTCCTGTTGCAAATCACTCTGGTTATGACCTACGCATATAGAAAATTGCTGATTGCAGGATTGGTTCATCAAGGTAGCGTTAGTCTACACCAATCACTGTGGTCAACCTGAACCGCTCTTTAAGTAGATCATCTTAAGACTTTGCAAGAAGTACAAAAGGAGAACTCAACCTTGGACCCTGTCTGAAGGTACGTTCTGCCTTACATCCTGTGCCAGTGAAGGAAGGCCAGGATATCCAAAGAGGGAAGCGAGATCCCTCCCCTGAACATCTCTGAGGGAACAGCGGGAGATCCAGAACTAAGAAGATTCTCCAGCCACTCCAGAACCGGTACTCAGCTGGCACACAGCTCTGCAGCAAGCTTCCGGGATGGGAAGTGCCAGAAGGTCTCTGAACCTAAAACCAAGGTCAAGGAAGCTGCCTGCAACACACTCCCCAGCTTTGGGTCGTCTGCCTTAAAGGACAACACAAGCCCATTGAAGAAGCTGGTAGAAGTGCTGCGACAAGCCTCTGCCGACGTCCACTTTAAAGGACATTTTTGAGCTACTGGAGTTCCTTGATCCGCAATCGACTGCAACACTGACCGTTGTCAATCCACTATCGCTTAAAGACATCTGAGACATCTCGGTCAGTGCTTAAGGACCACGATCAGCACTGAGACAATGGGCCTCATTACGAGATTTGCGGTAAAAACCAAACCTTACTGGCATGGAGGCAATACCGCGTCCGGGTAGCACTGATGCCGCTAACAGCGGCCAATTACCAGAATACGTCTGTACCTTCATGCCGTTAACGGCCCTAAAACTCCTGTTAGCGGCATCATGCAAAGCGCTGACACCTCGACCGCCTTCACCCACCCCTAAGTAACGGGCACTGGCAATAACGGGTCCGGCAATACCGGGCCCAGCAATACCGGATCCGAAAGTAACGTCATTGCGCCGGAACGGGAAATGCAATGGCGGCCACCTTGAAAAACACAATCCAATGCAATCCCCGAGACACAGGACCTGGATCCACAAACCACCACTTACATCCCCTGCACAATGCCTAAGCCCATCAAGAAAGGTGCCTCTCTGTCCGCGAAAGGTGCGCTTCTCAGAGGATGAGTTGAATATGCTGGCAGACACTCTGGCCCAGAATGGTGATGTGGTCTTTGCAGCAGACCTCCGGCGACCTGCTCAAATAAATAAAAAAGAAATATGGGATGAAGTGGCCTGAAAGGTCGCAGCAGTCGGCACCACCCTGCACCGTCCGTCAAAGACGTTAAAAAGAGGTGGGATGACCTGCACCTCCGTGTGCGCAATATTTATCGGCCAATCAGAGCCAGGGTCTGGCAACAGGCGGCGGGGCCAACTCCCCCATCAAGCTCAGCAGATGGGAGGAAACATGTGATACAAAACAGGAGGGAAAATAGGTATCAGAGAGAAGGGAGTAATCCTGATATGGGGATATCTAACTTAAGGAAAACAGACTCCCTGTCTCTTAAGGTCAGGTAAGGTATCTTCCTAGACTTGTAGGGGATAAGTCACTTACGCTCCCTTAGCATCATATACACTAACTAGTGTGTGTGGAAAATTCAACCAAGGCGCACTTAAATTGATCATAAACATTAATTCCTTTAATACATAATTATAAAAAACAATTTTAGTAAAACTCCATAAAAAACATTTAAAATCTCCTAAAGTGACATGTGCATAAACAACCTTATAATGGTACAAGCCTCCAAGGGGTCTACCTGTCCAAAGTGCAAAGTGCAGAGGTAATGCAAATAGAAAAGCAAACAAAAAAGCACCTATTTACAACACACTCAAGGTACACATAGTTTAATACAACAATATTGTTTGTTGGATCAAAATCCTAGTAACCACATTTAAAAACCACATACAAAAAAAAACACAAAAGGAAACCAAAATGTAGAGTACTAAAAATTCAAGTGACTCTATGGTTGGTACTTTAGTTTTGTACTGTTCTATTGACTACATGTAAGGGTATTAGTCCCATTCAATATTAATGTTGACATGAAACATGTGCCAGTACGATTGGCATGGAGGCCATTGAGGGAGTCGGGGACATGGAGCATGGAGTACCGTCATCGGCACATGGAGGTGAGTGTCCACACAAACCACTGCAATCCAAATCATGATGATGGGCCACAAATGTGACAGTGACATAAGCCAATGCATGGGTCATCACACACACATGGACACATCCCTGTCTAGATGCTGTGCCCAGCACCGTCACATCAACATGTATGCAGCATGCCCATGCCATACCGCAGACACACCCACAAACAGCCAAACGGCATGTGTCACACTGCAAGCAGTCCACAACACAAAGGCATGTAACACAGCATACACCACCTTACACATGTGAGAACCTGACGTATGCCTGAATAACCCCCCCATATAGCAAGCAACCTGTATGTCACAACTCCAAGTCAGCAAATCAACACATGTGTACAACTGCACTAATACCAATGTATGCATGATGCATGTGCAACCATCACTGATGCCGTGCCTCTCTCGGTCCCCCACAGGCACAGATTTTGACAGTGATGCTGACAACACAGCCGTGTGGCTGTGGCAGGTCAGGACACCATCCAAAAAGGCGAGGGGCAGGGATGACGGCACCAGGTCATCCATATCTAAGGGCATTGGCATTCAACAACAGCCACCCAAGCCAATACCAACAGATGATGCCAAGGCACAGGGGTGGCAAAGTACTGCCACAAAACCAACAGAAGCTAAACACGTGGAATCCACTGATCCTGAGGCAGTGGCAGACGGAACCCTGTCTGCCACAAACAGCTCCGTAGGGAGGCAGCTACCACAGCGCCCCAGAGTGGTGACGAAGGACAGTGCCCGGCAGAGGAATGTCTACCTGAGGACGACAACCTGTCCATGGATGTGGTAGGCACACCCAGCCCCAAGCAAACCCCACTGAGCACACCCAATAGCACCCTACTGGACCAGTCAGGAGGTGAGGCAATCCAGGAGTTCTTAAGCCCTCCAGAGGACACACCTGCATTGGGCCCCTCGGCAGATGTCCCTTCCACCTCAACAGGCATCCGGGACGGAGAGTGGCACATGGCCCAAATGGAGGGGCAGCAGCAGGAGCTTGCAGGGCTCATGAAGCAGTATGTTTCCGATGGTGCCTTGACAAGGCAGGAGGCCCATGAAAACACTGCGGCCATGACAGGGGCCATGGAGTCAAGTACCAGGCGCATTTGCGAGGAGCTGTCAGCGGTGAGGCAGGTCCTGGCCAGGACTGCCCAGACATTGGAGGCTCAGCATCCTGCCCCAATAGTGGAGCATGCGGGCACGGCATCATCAGCCAGCTCCACCCAGACCAGCCCCCTGCGTAGGTCTTCACGCACTACGCGGCGCTCTGGCATGCAGCCCCCAGAGGCCGAAAGAGGCTGCCAGTATCAGGGGCAGCCTGCATGTGCGGACTCACATTGACTCATGTTGCCTATGATTGCACACCATGTGTGGGGGAGTTGTGGGGGGAGCGAGAGGGGGATGGGGTGTGTGTGAGGTGGAGGGTAAATGCACTTTGTATGTATTACCTGTTTAATACACCCATTTAGTACAAAAAAATCACATGACCGGACATTGCTTATTGTGTATGTGTGCTTTATTGGTTTACAGTGCACAGTCTATGTACCCCCACACCTAGTGCCCAGAGTCCCACATCCATGGCACCCTCTGCATCCATGTGTCTTAGAAATATTGGCCTGTCACAGACTGGCGCACAGCACGTCCCTCATGTGAATCGCCACCTGGCTGATGTGCAACCGCTTCTTCTTCATCATCTTCACCCTCACCTGGTGGTTGCTGGTCAATGTCAGGCGGCAGAGGCCTGTTCCGTCGGATGCACATGTTGTGCAGCATGGGACAAATCATGATGATCTTGGCCACCTTCGCATGCCCATACAGGAGTGCCCCACCCAACCTGCTGAGGCAGCGAAACCGTGCCTTCAACAGGCCAAAGGTCTGCTCGATCACCACACGGGTACTGGTATGGGCCCGATTGTAGTCCTCTTCGTGCCTGTTCTGCGGGTTATGAACAGGGGTGAGGAACCACGGCTTCAAGGGATAGCCAGTATCAACTGCATGGGAGCAAAATTAGGTATATGTGAGCCAATTCCTACCATGACACCTGTACTTATCACTATTATGCCTGCAGATATTTGTTGTTGACATGCACATGTCCCTGGATGTCGTTTATTTGCCACAATTTGTGCTGTTCCATGGTCTACAGGTGTGGGTTGCGTTGCCCAGATGATGCAGGGTGTCCACTTACATGCTGGTGTTCATGCACTGTGGATGCCTACCACTGTATTTGCAATCATATAGGTGATGTGGAGTGATTTGTATGTATTTTTACTAGCAGCATTGCCACAAGTTTCATCATGATTTGTCATTCATCTGTCATTATTCCCATGGTGACATGCAGCACTAGTGTGGTGGTGGGCCAGTGACAATCAGTGTATTCCCTTGGTGGGATTGATTTGTGCGCACTCATAGATGCATGTCTTGTGTTGTGTTTTGCTGTGGTCATGTACATTGTGCATACTCACAGCATGTTGCTGCATTGTGTTACAGAGGGTACGGTCTGATGATGTGCAGTGGATGTGTTGAGGGATGTGGGCTGGTTGCAAGTCTGGCATATTGGCATTGGTGTGCAGCTTCCATCATTTCTATGACGTTTAGGTGTCATGTTCAGTTTGGGATCTTTTGGGGCACAGTGTTTTGCAGTATGACCATTGTCCAGTAACCACCCCAATCTCACCCGGTTGGTGTGTGCATCTCTCCCCACCCCCATTACACTGCCATGTGCCTGTCATGCAACTTCCCAAGCAGCCAGGCACATTGTCCAGCATGTCAGTCCATGTAGCGTGGCATTGTGGAGTTCCACAGGACCATTGAATCATGAGTTGATCCGGGATATTGGGCACAGCAATGTGTGATGAACTTGCTGGAGTCACATACCATCTGCACAGTGACAGAGTGGTATAGCTTACGATTGCTGTACGCCACCTCCATGGCATGTGGGACCACCAATTCCACATGGGCGCAGTCGAGGGCAACGATACAATTTGGCATGCCTGCCAGTGCACGGAAGCCAATTTTTTTGTCAAAGATCTGCTGGGCAGTCCATAGTAGGGATATGTAGTCGCTTGCATGCTTCAGGAGGGCATCCAGCACTTGGTTCAGCATGCATGAAAAAAAGGTTGTGATATGCCATGCATCTGCCCCACTGTGTGCTGGTAGGTGCCTTTGGCCAGGAAGTGGAGCACAGACACTACCTTCAGTAGAGGGGGGATGGCGGTGCGGATTTCAATCAGGCTGACAATGTCGTTGTGTATCATGCCTACAATGGTGGTGATGGTGTCCCGGTCCAGGCAGTACAGGTGTGAATCTGCACGGGAGTTAGGTTGAAAGGACTGGCTCTCATGCGAGGGATTGGTGGCTGCCTGTGTGGTACCACTGGCTGCACTGGTGGGACTTGCTGGGCCTGTCTCACCCCCCTTCTCCTCCTGTGTCTCCTCTGTAGTGCCTGTTGTAGTGTTGCTCATGGAGTAGCAATGCAAGCATGTCCTTCAGCCCCAATATCACAACTGCAAGTGGGATCATTTTGGTGTGGGAAGGGGTGTGGTATGTGGGTGTGCTCCTTTTGTGCTGGGCCAGACTCCATTGCCTCCACCTGTGCTGATTATGTGCACCTGTGGCAGTTGGGAACACGGCACATTGCTATTAGCGAGTGATCTGCGAGGCCGGTGATGCCGGCATCGCGGGATCCCTAATTACTGCCTTCAAGATGCTGGTAGGTGTATGTCCACATGACTTGTGATGTCCTCCTGTTAGCCGGTACGGAGGAGCACGGTCTCAGCGGTGGCGCTGATACTGGGATGTCTACTCGTAATGGGCCGGAGTGGTATGCAGTGCCGGTATTCCCTTATCGGCATCGTTTTTCCATTACCGCGAATCTCGTAATGAGGCCCAATGATTCCTGACCCTGAGACGCTGTGTAGGTCAGTCTGAAGCCATTCATCCAGCTTTGCTCGCCAAACCGGTGTGCCGCCTGATACCCGCAGCGACTACCATCTCTAATTCTGTCACAGAAGCCTGCAAAGCACCCTGAAGCCGACTCAACCCAGTTGAGCACCAAGAACATCTACAGCACAAGGTACATTGTGGTTATGTCCCTGGGTCCTTGTCAAAAGGCCTCTAGAGAGATTTTAATACCCATTGCTTCCTTTGTGCTAAAGCCAAGAAACCTTAACAAACTGTTGTGGTTATTAACCATACCAACACCCCTCATTTCTGTATCCAGAGTGCATCCCTTTTCCTTCTTTGAAACTGTCTGTCCTTGGCATTCCTTTACAGGGTGGGGTGTATTTCATAGTCTTGTTAGACTGTCTGTTGTTATTAATAAAGTAGATATTTTGACGACAACCTTGACTGGACACTCCTTTTGTCACTCCTAATAATTATATTTTTGTCACTCCTAATAATTATATTTTCACTGGGTTGCAACTAATGATCCACAACCTTTTGGAGATAAGCCTGCCATTCCATCCACGTTACCAAAATTGGACAAGGAGGTTTATAACTTGCTTGTTATTCCAATCTGTTTGTATCCCTTCTGGTGTATTAGAGGCGTGGGACTGATTGATGGTTTAGAAACTGATATTCACCATGGAACCACTTATACCCCAGAAGTTGATTTCTCACACATGCCCTAGCCTCATTCATAGGAAACGTGCAACACCCAAGAAACCTGTTACGCACTGAAAATCATAGTTGAAAAGAAATGCAAGAAAATGAGAAGTGAGCAGCTCCCTGACCCTAAACCATCGATATTTGCAATCTGCATCATACATATAACGTCTTGTATTTAGAAGAAGGGAAAAGGTTTTCGAGAACCTCTTGCAGTTTCTGCCTTGGGCCCAATTCACAGCAGAGAGCAGGGACAAGTAGGCGTCGGGTAGACCGCGTTACATTTCATGTACATGGATGTATGACAGCTACACCTGCCAACCCTGGAACAGGCTAGCCAAATGGCCAATGGGCACCAAAGGACAACATAATCCCGTCCGACCCTAAACAGCTGCAAAGAGGGAGACAACTCTAATAGCCAAGAAAGAAATGGAACAGCCTCAGTTTAGGCTGAAAGCCCTTCCCAATGTTGGGACCAAGCACATGGCTGACTGCACTCAGGAACAATTCCCACGTGTATGAAGGAATATGAACAAAAAATGCTGAGGAACAGCTTTCAAGAGCTATCCCTACGGGAAGATGGGTCATATCGTTTGAACCTGTCTGGAGAAAATCCAAGACCCATCAACACCAGTTGCTGTCACTCAGAGCCCATTCCAGCAGAACACTTAAGAGTGGTTGCTGGACTCAGAATACCTCAATGAAATCCATGGTGAAAGACTAATATTGACCAAAAGAGAAGTTGGAAAGAGTATTATATCCCGCTGGACTTGGAAGGATTTAGCGGCCTTACTTTTTTTCAGAAAGCAGATGGACCACCTTATGGGCATACCACATCATCCCACAACTGCTCAATGTTGACTGGTTTGTCGCGCACCCTGTGACCATGAAGATCAGGAGCTATATCATAACGGCCAGGTAGATATATAGCCTTTTTCCTTTTCAGGTAGATCTATAGCCAGAGGAAGAGACCATCACGACAGGCAGGTGTGGTGGCTTGTCTATCATAGAAGATCATCATTGCAACTGATATCCCTTCCTTTACCTACTGGATGGAAAATAACTTGGAAGAATGACAATATGGTACACAACATTGGATAAGTCTAATGAAAGAAGCAACACAGCTCGGAACAGCCTGGAATGGCTGGTCAGATGGTTGAAGCTAGACAGCTGGGAGTCTATTTTTGATTTTGTAAGTAACTCCCACCTAAGTTCCCTGTTCTATGCACCAACCCAGTAAGGGAAGAGCAGAGTCAGACTCTCACAGGGAACACCAAACGTGTTCCTGAGGAGAGCTTTAGAGAATGGTGGTAAGCAGGTAATGAGGTCATATGTAGGTGGCCAAGGGATTGAAGTGGGGGACCCCAGGTCTGGGGACCACCACCACCTCCTCCTTGATGCAGCCCCCAGGGTGGTTTATATAGATTCTACATTTCCCCAATCCCAACCCTACTATAGTTTTACAGAAACCCACTGCTGCTCAAAGAGCCCTGATGTGGCCCATAAACAATTTTTGAGAGGTCGAAAAGGGAAGCAAGACAAATAAGAAGCAAACCACTCATGGGCCCACTTCAATAGGCTTGGTTACCTACATGACTGCTGGGGTCTCAGGAAGGTGTACGAAGGAGGCTAATGGCAGGTCTGGCTGCTGGTAGTTCACTGCATGGTGTACAGGAGGTGTTGGTCTTCCTAATGATTGTTGGCATCACCGGGAATCCAAAAACCAGGTAGTATTGTCACAGATGACCTCAAGAACACACAAGCTCTCAAATACAGTTCAAGGATTTTATTCTTAGAATAGTGAAGGGGCTTGCTAAGGGCTGCCCCCCTCTAGCTCATCTAGTGAAGACTGTTTTCTCCTTAACTCAGGCATCCCTCCATCCCGGGTTTGTCACTAGAGATGAGTAAACCATACTATCTAAAGATCTGCCTAGCTAAGAGTGATGGCCTAAGGCAAACACCTTATCTATCTAAAACTCCCTTTTTGAACAGTCTATGTAGTTTCTGAAATTAATTCCCCAATGCAATATAATGGGCCTCATTATAAGTATGGCGGTACAGTAGCAACGGTGCCGGTAGTGTTACCGGTGCCGTTGCTACTGTACCGCCATACTACGAGTTGTGCTCGCGGGTCTCGCTCTGCCCACCAGATCGTACCTGGCGGGGAGTGCGGCACCCGCGGGCACACCTTGTGCTCTGGGGCCGAATGGGGATGGGGAGTCCCTTATTACCGGCACCTGCGAATGGGCAATTACCGGGTCTGACAAACTCGGCATGACCCAGTAATTGCCCATTCGCGGGTGCCGGATTTTTTCGCAAGTTTGGAGGTAGCCTGCAAACTTGTAATGAGGCCCAATGTAATGCTTTGTGGAATAATAAGACCAAGTGAATCCTGTGTGTCTGAAAAGCACAAACTGATTTTTCTCCCTGTCACTCTCCCTTTCCTCCTCCTACTCCCCTTCCTACTGCTCCACCCACCGTTTCTCCTCTCTTGCCCTCTCTCTTCCAACTCCATCCCTCCAATTTTACTCTCTCTACTACCTAACTCCACCCACAGACCTTACTCTCTGCTACTCTCTCTGTCCCTCCTCCACACCACTACTACCCTCCCCGTTCCACACTTCTACTACCCTCCCCTCTCTGCACTGCTGCTAATCTCCCCTCCCCACACTGCTACTGATCTCCCCTCTCTGCAGTACTACACTCCCCCTCTGTGCCCTACTACTCTACCCCTTCTCCACACCACATTCTCGCAGTCACCCTCCTTTCAATTCCCCAGTCAAATTTTCATTCATGTCCCACTCTCTATTAAGTTCACTCACTCACCTTGCACGCACACTCAAACCCAAGTACCACTTTCTCCCACCAATCAATACCTTACCTTGTACACGCCTTCAAAAATTCTCCTCAACACTGCCCTGCCCTGTCCTTCCTCCACCTGGTCTTTTGGACCTCGTTCGCCTCCCTTGAATATACCACACCTTCCTCCTTCCTGCCCTCCCTTTTATTCTCCCCTTTGCTGCTCCATTGGCTCTTTAACCTGGCTGGATCCCCGGGCCAACCGCCGACTTTCCTTTTCACAAGGGAGTTGTCAGAGGCAAAAAAACATACAAAATGGGTCTCATTCCCTGCCCTTTTCTCGTTTGTGGGCTCCAGGTCTCAGGCAATGGCATCCCGCAGCGTTCAATGTCCTATTTCCAGTTGGGGCTTTTCAGCCTGTTAGAGATGCCAGGTTGGTGAGGGTACTGCTCTGTGGACCCCTCAGAGGTTAGTATAATGTCTCAGGGTGTGTGAAGAATGGTGGGGCAGTCTGTGCACTGGCTAGTGTTGGCCTTGTGCTGATGTGGGTTGCATAGCGGCTTGGTTTGTTCAGGCTGCTGAGTGGTTTGCTGTGTCCTGTCCACTCTTCTCTCTTTCTCTTTGGATTGGGTTGTTCATTGGCTGGTCCACTGCTGGGCTGGACTGCTAGTATTAGAAGTACTATGAAACAATCAGAAGGAAACTGGCCAGAATAGGGCAGTGTAAATTTGGCGTTTTTGACAGTGGTACTGATTTCATTCATGCAGGCACATGAAGAAGGCATAGGGCGGAGGCCCTCACAACTCCCACACTCCACCTCTGGGGCAGTACTGGCTCTGGGATTTCAGATGGTAGGCCTCCCACCCATCCCCCTTTGACAGGATCAGGTTTCTGACCCTGTCACAGGCACCCATATGGAATCCTGTTTGGTAAAACAAGAGAAGTTCCTCATCACCACTCATGCGTGGAGCTCAGGCCCATACAAGCAGCAAACCGTGCAGACTCACAGCTAGGTCAGGTCAGCTAGAAACCAGAAACCATATTGGACAGAGAATCCAGATGGAAGGCATGGCGGCCTTCATGGGGAACCCACCAAATGGGAGATGCGGATAGACTAAATTGAAGATGGCAGAATCTCAACTTTTAGGCGCAGGCTAAAGACTCTGTTATTTGAATAATCTCAGTTTTTTGCTTCCCTCCTGGTTTCTCCATCTTGGCTAACTAAATTGTTCTTATTATGTATCTGTTTATCTGTTGTTTGTCTTGTCTTCGCGCTTCGATGGCCATGGGCGCTGTCCCAGCGTGTTACAAATAAACAAAATAAATAAATAAATAAGTTCAGCATGCAGAGTTGTTGGACATACTCCAAACAACTCAAACCGCCTAAGGATATGTTGTTCACGTTGGCTTTACCCAATCACCAGACCTGCTTTTGACACTCGCACAGCTAGCACCAATCTCACGTTCAGTCTGCCTGGCCTGGCTCCAGCCCTGCTACGTGCAGATAATATTCAGTGTTTTTACTTATTTATAGATTTGGCTCATGCAGACGTGACATGCCAGTCTCACATTCCCATGTATACAATCCCACCTAACAAGACAATCTCACTACCAGTGAGGTAGTTAAAAAGGTAACTGTATTTAAAGGAATAATGCAACTTTAACTAAGCGGTCTCCACAACGTATGTGTAGCAAATCCAATACTCGCAAAATGAAAACAAATAACCTCCCTACATGAATCTCACTATTCTACATTCAAAATACATTGTATTCTAAAGGATACTGCTCTCCATTGCTTCTTTATACCACTAGTTTCTCAATGGTAATATTTCAACATGATGCAAATGTCTTCCAAACATTCGATTTTCTCAAACATCAAGACAAGTATGGTGTCAGAGAAAAATACTTAATTCAATACCATATGTTCCTATACATTAAACATCCTCCCCTATATGTGAATGTATAGGCTGTGTGTAAGCTCTAACACAAAAAGGAGGTAGGAGTACATATATTATACTGCTGCACCAACAGCAACAGCCCAAAATAGGTTGAATCCTATAACACAACACAACATGTGCTCAAATTCAGGAGGGAACACTCTTCCTTTCTATTAGCAACGAAAACAGAAGAAAATGAAACAAAACCCAACTTAGTGTTGTGTTATGAACAAATAGCTAACATAGGAAAATTCAACCAACTATTAGACAAAACATTTTGTAAAAAGTGTACAATTTTATTCATGAACATCAATTAAAATTCAAGGCAAAAGTGTCAAATACACACATTAATGGGGAAGAGATGTTGACACTCTCCCCCGAACCACAGAACCCGAATGGAGTCGACCCTCCCACCGTGGTTGGCACAGGTACCTGATATAGATTATACAGGACACCACGTGGCAGACAGTGGGGGGAAGAGGGTTAAGGAGACTTTGTGGACAGGGTAGGGGATGTTAGGAACACCGGATAGAGGGTGAGGGAGAACCTAGTTTGGATAGGAATGGAGAAGTAACAGGACAAAATACCTACACTAGCTATACCTAATCCCACCTTGAAGCACTCACCAAAATGTGTGTTTACTCTTATAACATAGTCACCATGATAGACACTTAACCTGCCCACTTAAACATTCAGTTGGTTTGCATAACATTATTAGTTAGTACATCTTGATACATGTACCCCTCTCATTTGCTCAAAGAAAGAAAACATATATAGCTAACATGGCAAGCAAAATGGAACATACAATGGGAATTGCTCCCATTATGAAAGACAAAGACTCATGGCACCCTGGGCTGGCGTAAGCATTGCTGACATACAATGAACATAAAACAGAGAATAAAACCCCTATTTGGGCGTCACACATATGGGCTTCTTGTAATAGTTCATACACTGCTCCTCCCCCGTTCTCAACACGTGGAGAGCTTAAACGTTGAGCAACCCAAAATAACTCAGTTCTTGACTCCACCAATCGGGTTCTTTTCCAACTTATAACCATGCTCATAGGAAATGCATATAGTGCCGTTTTCATAAACACTCCCGAGCCCCTGCCCATACTTATCTATGGTCCGGGAGGCTCCTGAGCCTTCCCGGACGTAGTAGCTGTCGCTCGAAACAGCCTCTCAGCACAAAACACTCCTCACGGCTTCTGTAACATCACGGCCGCAATCTCTGAGTTGCGGCAGCGTCCATAAGCGGGCGACAGCTCCTTTCTTCCTCGTACACAGCAACCTCCGGAAACAAAATAAGCCACACCTGCCATGCGCCGTGGGCCTCCTCATAAACCGGTGCTAATCACGATCAGCTGGTCACCGCGCGCACGGCAATGGACTACATATTTTCCCAAGTACTACTGGGAATTGTAGTCTTTACTGTGTTTTTCTTTAATGCAGTCTTTTCCTCAATCTCTGACATCCGCGCCTGCCCTTATTCCTGACATTACCTCCTCTCCCAGGGCCCTTCCCAGGACCAGGCTTACCCGGATGGCGTAGATGAAATTGTCTGACCAACCTCAGGGTGTCGAAAGAGAAAGTATATCGTGCCTCCTATTGTAATAAATATATTACTATTGGCCTACGCCAAGCTGCTCGAAAAGTCGCTTGCAAAAGAAATCCGTGTTGCAAGGTCCTGACCTTAAATCCATGTAAGCCGCCATTTTAGGTCAAACCGCCATTTTAGGATTCGTTGTGTAAAAGTCACCCTGTGAGTTAAAATGGTGGACGATGTCATTCCAGAATACAACATGGCCATCTTGACCTCTGTACATCGCTAATGTGTAACTTGCCTGCAGGCCGCTTGTTGAGGTCGTGTACTGAGACCTTGTCCTTCGTTGACCTATGTGTAGAAAGATTACTCGTGCAATGAAACTAATCCACGAGCATATGTTGAGACAATGTATTCAAATACTGAAGGAAGAACATCTGTTTAACTACATTGTATTCATGTTTAAGAAGGCCTGCATGGAAAATCTTAGAATACATAGTTATTGCATAGGCTTGTTGATACATGTATTAAAGGCAAACCAGTTATATGCGGTTGTTTGAGACTTGGCACGAACCCTAGATCGGTGATGTATTAAAAAGAATATTAACCTGAAGTGGGGCTGGACATCGCGCCCACCAAGTGTATAAAAAGCGAATATATTCTAATGTACACCGTCTCTCACTGAACACACTGAACCACGCTGGAGTTCGTTGTGTTGTACTGAGGGCCGATAGCTATCTGATTTTGCTCTGTTTTTGTAACTGAAGTTAGTATAAAATAAAGTACTTTGTATGTTCCTTTGTAACCGTTGTAACCGGTGTTCGGTGTATTTCCTTTTGGGGTACTCAGCCTCGATATTTTGATTTTGTTTTCACAGTTGGCGCCCGAATAGGGACCCTCAAGATTGATGCCAGATTGTTGAAGGTTGACGCACGCTATCGGACCGGGATCGGACGGTGTGACATAAGCGGCCCCCTGAACGAGACGCGACACCTCAGCAGTGCTGCACGAGCCGATCCTTGGACGATAAGCGTGTGGTCCGAGACGGCATCTTGACGAGGGTCCACTTATCGAGGCGGGCAGATTTGCCGAAATCACCATACACGAGGTAAGATTAGTTAGGTAAGATTCTTAGAAATCCAATCGGACCTCCTTAGGTTTGGTCAGGTGAGTCGTGACCCGATTCTTAATTTAACCCTGAGAATTTGAATTTTGGCGCATTGTATCTGCAGACACAATTATTGACCAAGTAACACCAAGAATTTGAGATATGCCTGGGAAATTGTCTACCTGCTTTAGGGCATTATTCCGCAGTGATAGACAATCTTTGGAATTTAGCCGTCCCGCACCACAGGAGGGGTCGCCGGCGTGTACTATGTACTGTAAGCATGGCATTGGAAGTATAGTATTTAATGACATTTGGCACAGACAAACCAGACATGCCTCCGAACTTCAGTGGCCAATCAATGGTAGTTTTAAAATCCCTCGTATTGAGTATTTAGAGTCAATTCTATTAAAGAAAAAGGCTAGACCTGCAGCATTTGATGTTTTGCAGAATTGGAAAAAAGAAGCGTTGCAACAACTTAAAAGTAGAGAGAAACATGCACGCCGTCATAAAACGAATGCTGAAAAAGCGTTGTTATATGATCAGGAAAAACAGTCTGAGGCGACTAAAAATATGGATAGGGCTTTTTCACTCGGTATTCAGAAAATCTATCCTTCTAAAGGACTTCATATTTCTGATGAGTTTATTGACAAAATATTAAATGAACGAAGGCCTGGTGCCTCTGCGCCACCTCCGTATGTTCCTCTTCCAGCTGCTTTGACTCTTCCTCCTGTTATTCCTGCTCCACCTGTCGTTGTTCCTGTTGTTCTTGCTCCGCCTAATGTTCCCCTTCCTCCAGCTCCCCCACCTCTTTTCATCGCACCAGTTAAAGTACTTCCATCAAATATGCCTGCTCCCTCTCTTCCAAGTGGTCCTGAGCCGCTTGTAATCGATCGAGGTACAGGAACAAAGGTTGTCACTCACAATACCGTACCACAAGAGAAGAAACGTGAGTTAATTGCATGGGCTAAGCATTGTATGGAGAAGGATGATCAAGCTAGCGTTTTTGCCACACTCTGTAATACGGATAATTTTCCTGAGAAAAATGTTTTTATTGAAGGTTTAGGGATTCAGTTATGTATAATGTGGGGAAGATTAAATAATGCGGGTCTTCCGCAAGGGTTAATGGATCTAAATACTCTAGCGCTTTCTAGAGACACTGTGGAGAAGGTAAATGAGCATGTCGAGAAGTTGTTTGGGTATAGAAAGGAGTTAGAAAAGTTACAGAATGAGGATGACGAAGAGGAAAATATGTATGTACAGAAATGGTTCCTTCCGTGTTGTAAACCTATATCGGAGGAAATACGAATTTGTAAGAAAGACGCGATTAGATGGATTTCAGACATATTGATAACTCCAGTTGAGGTATATGACACATATAGTCAATATACGCTAGAAATGCAGAGGAAAGTGATACAGGTAATGGTAGAGTACCTGCAGGATGAGTGTGTAAGAAGGAAGATTAGTTGTCCCACAGAGTTATTGAGCATTTATAAGAGAGCTTTTTCACTTGACACTTCTTCGACTGCTTTAGCGCTCGACTTGGCTCTGTTGCTTAGTAAGCGTTCGGAGTCACCTACTTCTCAGTTGCCTATGAGAGAGGTTCCTCCGACATTTGTCCCGAAGGTTGAGGTTGTGGCCGATCCTGCACATAATATAGTCGCTTTAAACATTCCCGCACATTATGTATCGCAGTTTGTTCACGTCCCGTTCTCAAGACAGGAAGTGAATACTATTAGGCAATCTATTCCTGATATTAGGAAAAATCCGACAGGGTTCTATAAAGAGATAGAATCCGTTTTGCAGTCCTCAGTGTTCACCTTAGGTGACATTGATTTGTTGTTTCCTGTACTCCTGCCTGTAGATTTATGGAAACAAGTTAGAACTATTGACGACGAACCCGGGTTGGGAGATACATGGGTGAATATAACTAGACTCGATGGGGAAAGGCCAGCTGGCGAAATACCACCTCAGGTGATATTAACTCTGCCTGATAGAATCGGTGCTAAATTAAAAACCATAATTCCCGAAAAGAGAATTATTTGGGACAAGCTTACGGCATGTGTCCAGGGAAAGTCTGAGGGTGCTACCGAGTTCTTTAATCGGTTCGAACAGGTATTCTGGGATTTCAGTGGACAAGACTTAGGCACAGAGTCTGGGAAAAGATTATTTGCAGACAAATTTGTACGTGGATTGCTGCCTGACATCCAGTCACAAATGATGTCTTCTGAGAGTGCTTGGCAGGCGAAATCACAATCAGAAGTACTGCACATGGCTCAGTACTACGAGAACTGTGTCAATAATGAAAAAGATAGGATTGAAAAATGGAAAGGCGATTTAAAAACTAAAGTGCTATTGCAGCAAATTGTTAGGGGCCCCAGAGGGGGTAGTTCTCAGGTTAGAGGTCAGTATGTCCCACAGGGGAATGTGCCCTTGGGTCCTGTGAACATTAACCAGTGCACTTATTGTCGTCTAGAGGGTCATTGGCAAGCACAATGCCCCCTCCTTCAACAAAGGTCGAATAATACATTTGGAAATATGGGTAGGCGATCCAGAGGTCGCCCGGGCATAGGGGGCCCTGGTAGAAGTCAGTTTACACAGGACCCTCAGCAACCTTTTTTGCAGGACAAGCAGACTCCGAGTGTGGACACCAGGAACATATTTGATCATCCTTCCGCTGCATATTTATCTGAAGAACTTCCTTTTGATGATATTCTGTTTCGTTAGGATTGCCCGAAGCAGGGTTTGGAACCTAGACCTATTCCCGTCAATCAGAAAGGTCCCTACGTTGAAATGGTGGTGGGAAATAGGAAACGTCAGTTTTTTATAGACACTGGAGCACAGAAGTGTTCCATTGATCATTCGCGGGTTCCAAACATTCCACTGTCAGGGCAAACCAATGTTTCTGTAGGGTTTTCTGGTACACCAGTTGTTTGTACGGTTTCTATGCCAGTACCTATTTCTTTGGGTCCCTTTACGGACCATTGTCCATTTCTGTTGACTTCGAATTGCGGAGAGAACTTGCTGGGGTTGAATCTGTTAAAAGAATTAAATGCAGTGATTTATTGTTCTTCTGATGGAGTGCGCTTGATGATTTCACCACAGCAATGTTCTGCCTCGCAATTCTTGACTAGACCTTTGCCTCCAGAATTCATTGATGTACCAGAGAGCTTGTGGGCTGTCGACGACAATGATGTTGGTGTTTTACAGATTGAGCCTGTCAAAATAGTCTTGAAACATGGAATTGAGCTGCCACGCATTCCCCAGTATAACATTTCGGTTGAGGGCGAGCAAGCTTTGAAATGTATTGTTTACGATTTTGTGCATCGCGGGGTGATTGAAGAAATTTCAGGAAGTTTGTGTAACAGTCCGATTTTACCCGTGTACAAGAAAGGCGATTATGTAATTCCATTCCGTTTCATAATTGATTTACGTGCCATTAATAAAGTTGTGGCACCACAATTTCCAATTGTGCCTGATGTAACGACAATCCTAACCATGATTCCAGCTACAGCCACTTACTTTAGTGTTGTGGACTTAAGGAATGCGTTCTTTAGTATTCCTATGCACAAGGATAGTAGATATTTGTTCGCGTTCACCTTAGGGGGATGCTCGTTTACATTTACTCGTGCACCTCAAGGGTACACAGAGAGTCCTAGCATTTATAGTAGGGCTTTGAAAGAACAACTTGATACCCTTGAATTGCCCTCTACCTGTACTTTGCTCCAGTACGTTGATGATTTGCTTCTAGCTGCTGACTCTGAGAGTGCCTGTAAGGAGATCACTGTATTATTACTTATTCATCTAGCTAAGCATGGTCACAAAGCTTCACTTAAACAATTTCAATATTGTTGTCAGGAGGTCGCCTATTTAGGCTATCGCCTGTCAAAGGAGGGAAGAAGATTGACACCTGAAAGAATGAAACACATTTCCGGTATGTCTGTCCCAAATACACAGAGGAAGTTAGGGCCTTGATAGGTATGGCTTCTTACTGTAGGTTGCGGATCCCGAATTTTTCACTAGTGATCAAACCGATGTTGGCTTTGACAAAGAAGGGCATTTCTTTGCCATTGCCATGGAACGCGGTACACCAGCAGTCGTTTCACTTGCTTAAGACTGCATTATGCTCTGCACCAGTTTTGGGCACACCAAACTATGAAAAAGCCTTTGTGTTGTTTGTGCATGAATGTGATGAATGTGCTTTGGCTGTATTAACGCAGGAACCTGGAGGGAAGAATAGGCAGTGCGGTTACTTTTCTTCAGCCCTTGATCCTGTAGCATGCGCTTTTCCAATATGTTTGCACGCTGTCGCGGCTGCTGCCGTGTCTGTAAAACAGAGTGAGGGAATGGTTCTAGGCCATGATCTAATCCTGATGGTGCCTCACTCTGTAGATGTTCTACTGAACCGAACCCAAACGCAACACCTCACTTCTGCACGATCGACAAGATATGAATTGATCTTGTTTGCTCCTCATATTCAAATTAAGAGGTGTTGTGTTCTTAATCCGGGTGAACTCCTACCTTTCCCGCAAGATACTACTTGTGGCGATGAAGTGCCACATGACTGTTTGTAAACAACTGAACAAGAGAGGTAGAATTGATTTGAAAGATACTCCCTTGGATAATCCACAAGGAGAGTTGTTTTGTGACGGCTCCTGCTTCAAACTTCCAGATGGTACATCCACAGCTGCTTATGTGATCACTACATTGAGCACGGTTGTGGAAACTTAGAGAATCACGCATAATTCTGCGCAGAGATTATAGCATTGACCCGAGCTTGTGAACTTTCCGAAGGGCTTGCAGTAAATATATATACTGATAGTCAATATGCCTTTGGGGTGGTCCACAACTTTGGGAGACTTTGGTCAGAGAGAGGGTTCCTAACTTCGCATGGCACCAAAATTCAACATGCCTCTCTAATAGTACAACTACTCTCAGCGCTTGCGTTCCCTACTCAGTTAGCAGTTATGAAATGTGCAGCACATCTAAAGATTACAGATGATATAGGGAAAGCGAATGCTTTCGCTGATCAGATAGCTAGGCAAACTGCTACCGATCTCCTTATGGAGATGTATGTTTCAAGGGAATCTGTAGATGCTTATACACTAGATGAGAGTGTTGGGTCTGTACAGGATATCCAAGCTGATGCCACGTTAGAAGAATCCAAAAGGTGGGCTGAAGGCTTGGGGAAACTTGATGATGACGGGAGTTGGGTGGACATAGTAGAAGGGAAATGGCTACTCCCTGACGCATATGTCATGATGATGGTCATCATGGGCCAAGGTCCTACGCATGTATGTGCCCAGAAAATGACAAAAATGTTAGAGTAGGTTTGGGTAAATGAAAACATTTAAAAAATTGCCCAGCGCTACGTTCGGGAGTGCATGATTTGCCTGCAACACAACGTGGGAAAGCGGACAGTAACTCCAAGGGGTGATTTTGGGCCACCCTCTGTCCCCTTTGAAGTGGTCCACTTTGATTTCATTGAAATGGAACAATGTGAAATTAAGAAATATGTACTGGTGGTTTTCTGTGCTTTTAGTAAATGGGTTGAGGCTTTCCCTGTTAAAGATGCTACAGCTATGACTACTGTAAAAATCATGTTAAAAGAATACTTTCCACGGTTCGGTTTGCCAAGAGTTATCTGGTCGGACAATGGTCCACATTTTGTCGCTGCTGTAATTCTACAGATATGTACAGCATTACGAATTGACAAACGGTTCCATTTGGCCAGACATGCTCAGAGCGCCGGACTAGTGGAAAGACACAACGGTATCATCAAGAACAAGCTTGCTAAGACGTGTGCCGGCACCAAACTAAAATGGCCCGATGCCTTACCGATCGTGTTGTTATCTATGCGCACAACCCCTCAAACTAAGACTGGGCTCTCTCCATTTGAGGTGGTAATGGGGAGACCTGCCAATATTTGGAACCTTCCTAAATGTAACTCGTTAAGAAATGTTGAAAATATACTACTTTCAGATTAATGTAGCCAATTGACTAAAAACCTGTATTTGATTTATCACCAGGTACGAGAAGCTTTACCTGTGCGATACGAGGGCCCGGGCAAATCGTTTGAGCGCACCTCCTGCCTCGCGCCTCGCTGGCGTTGCCCATTCCAAGTCCTGTTGGTCACCCAGACAGCAGGTCGCTGGGCGAAAATACTGGACCCCAACGTCCCACATCAAGAAACTTCCTCACCCTATGCCACACATTACAGAAGAAACAGAACCCCTCACTGACACTGCAACCAATGATCCCAAAACCGTAAGCAGCACTGAGAGTGTGTCGGAGAATCTCTCTGAGCCCGGGAGGCTTGGGGAAGCTGCCATTTTGTCTCCGCACTCTCCACAAATTTTGCACCCAGAAACGGCTGTTTCGAATTCAGCCCCTTCACTTGCCTCCGACACATTGCTTCCAGCAGGAAGTGACGAAATATTGTTTCCAGATCAATCGGTACCAGGAAAAGTACAATATAATCTACGACCACGAAGATAAACTTACGGCACGGTTCTGCTGTGATTTTGATAGACTTACGGCACGGTTCGGCTGTGCATTCAGAGAAGGAAAAGAGTCACCAAGGGCTTGCTTTTTGTCCTAATTTGAGAAAGGGGATTCTGTTGGCTAGGGTAGTGGAAGGACTAAGAAGTCGCTCGACCGGGAGGTCGCCAGCAACAAACTTTGGAGTGTCCGTTTGAAGACTACGATGCCCGCCACCGCTACCGCTCGTATGGGACTTTTAAATAAGGGGTGACCAACCGGGACAATGAACAAAATGCCTGGGCCCCGAAAATGTATTGCTGTATTCTTATAATGATATTTGGTTTTTTAATAGTCGCTGCCTTAGGATTGTGGTACCTTGAGGAAACTCACTCTTTAGAACTTTTGTTGCCTACTGAAAGTGCACTCATTGTTCCTACTCCCTTTGTACATTTGCATACTTTATCCCCTCGGGATTCCCAGCACAGAAAAAGGTACCACAATAACACTTTACTGCTTGTCATGACTGCTACACATGCCATTTTTAATAAATCTAACTGTTGGGTCTGCTCACATTTACCGCAACACGGGGATAAGGGGCTAGGTTGGAATATTCATCCTTTACCGTTGACAACTGCTTGCTATGCTTCTCTTAGAGCACTGTTTTTTGGCCGATGGAATGATAGCATCTCAGGGAACTTTGATGGCACCAATTAGAATAGTTTTGAGAAACGTGTTTTGACTCCCCTGGGATGCTCGCTTTTTGCAAATAGGAGTCAACCGAATGTTGCTTCTATTAGGCCTTCTGATAAACTGTCTCGTCCTTTCCAATTTTTGATTTCCTTTAAAATGGCTCCAATAGGCAATAAGGACGCCATGCCTCCTTCTTACACTGTTAACCATAGCCCCGATTCAGTTTCTTTTTGCATACAGAGAAATGGAACTCAGTCAATGGGAAATTTTCTAGGTTGTGCCAACGTTGCAAATTTGACTGGGGAGAATAGACCTTTGTATGTAGGTGAACCTTTCTACTTTGTCTGCGGTAATGTAGCAATCCCATGGTTGCCCAGGAATTGGCCGGGAACGTGTTATTTAGGGATCCTGTTACCTGGGGTGTTTATAGCTAGTACAAAAGAAGTTTCGAAGGCTTGTCTACGGCGGGATGAGATTGGTGACACCCCAGCACAAATCTTGGCAGATATAGCTAAATCAGTTGTGCCATTCTGGGGGCCGATAGCGAATTCAGAAGATATCAGAAAACTACCGAGAGTACTGGAGAGAACCCTTCTACCGGACCACGGACATACTCTATAATATGACGTTAGAACAAAAGGCGATAAGATTAGTAGCACTTCAAAACCGAATGGCATTAGATGTCATTCTAGCTGAGCGTGGTGGAGCGTGCAAATTAGTGGGGTCCGCTTGCTGTGTTTTCGTACGAGATTCCTCCCCAACTATCTTCAAGGCAATACAGAATCTGCATGTCCTTAGTTCCGAAGTGCATGTTCCCGAGGGAAACTGGGATCTAAGCGATTGGTTCTGGGACTTCTTGCGATCGTGGGGTTGCAAGGTACTTTCGGTCTTACTAATCATTTTGGGAATCCTGTTCTTTCTTTGTTGCTGTATTCAGTGTCTACCTGGTATGTATTCGATGCTAGGGGGATGTTGCGCACAAGCGACAGGTTCGATAGGACATAAAGTGTATGCCCCAGATAAGGCTTCCAAAGAATATGTGTTGAAGGATATTTTAGCAAATGACCTAATGGCAATAGATATTTCCGATAGTGATTCAGGGTGCATGGACGATGATGCATGGAGTTATTTGCAAGGAGATCCAAAGTAGTTTTTAGCATTTGGCATAGGCCAAAAGGAGGGTTTGTCAAAAGAGAAAGTATATCGTCGCTTGTGAAAGAAATCAGTGTTGCAAGGTCCTGACCTTAAATCCATGTAAGCCACCGTTTTAGGTCAAACCGCCATTTTAGGTTTCGTTGTGTAAAAGTCACCCTGTGAGTTAAAATGGTGGACGATGTCATTCCAGAATACAACATGGCCGTCTTGACCTATGTACATCGCTAATATGTAACTTGCCTGCAGACCACTTGTTGAGGTCATGAACTGAGACCTTGTCCTTCGTTGACCTATGTGTAGAAGGATTACTCATGCAATGAAACTAATCCATGAGCATATGTTGAGACAATGTATTCAAATACTGAACGAAGAACATCTGTTTAACTACATTGTATTAATGTTTAAGAAGGCATGCATGGAAAATCTTAGAATACACAGTTATTGCATAGGCTTGTTGATACATGTATTAAAGGCAAACCAGTTATATGCGGTTGTTTGAGACTTGGCACGAACCCTAGATCGGTGATGTATTAAAAGGAATATTAACCCGAAGTGGGGCTGGACATCGCGCCCCCCAAGTGTATAAAAAGCTAATGCATTCTAATGTACAACGTCTCTCACTGAACACACTGAACCACGCTGGAGTTTGTTGTGTTGTACTGAGGGCCGATAGCTATATGATTTTGCTCTGTTTTTGTAACTGGTTTCAGTATAAAGTAAAGTACTTTGTTTGTTCCTTTGTAACCCGTGTTTGGTGTATTTCCTTTTGGGGTACTCAGCCTCGATATTTTGATTCTGTTTTCACAGGGGCATGTACGGCTTCCGCCGGTTCCCAAGAGCAGTCCTCGGGGCCATAGCCTTTCCACTGAATTAGATACAATAGGTGATTATTCCTTTTCCTGGCGTCTTGAATGCTTTCAACTTCGTACTCCATCTGGCCTTCCTTCAGAATCACTGGAGGCCTTTTGGCCGTCATTCCCGGAGCTGTGGGTTTAAGTAAAGACACATGGAATACTGGGTGTATAGGTAATGTCTTACGTAGATGCAATTTCATGGCAGTAGGAGACACACATTTATTAATCGTAGAAGGACCAATGAAGCGAGGCAAAAATTTCAGTGGTACTATCAATGATAAATTTCGTGTTGATAACCATGACTTTCCTGTCGATGCTTATCTGCTTGGACATTATACTGCCTTTAGCTCTTTCCAAATTTGCCTGTGCCCTTTGCCTGATCTCAAGAAGCAACTGTTTGCGCTCCTGTAACGCTGGCATGTTTTCAACTTTGGGTAAATATTCCGGGATCATGTTTTGCTCTTGACCATATAAACATTAATTTGGTGCCATTCCAAGAGAAGTGTGGTATGTGTTGTTATAGGTAAACTCCGCCAACCATAAGGCCTGTACCCAAGATTCTCTGCCATCCCCCAAATACCCTCGTAAGTATTGCTCAAGGGTTTGGTTAACTCGCTCCGTCTGTCCATCAGTTTGAGGATGATAACTAGTGGAGAGCGCACAGTTGATTCCTAGCATCTGGCAAAAGGCACGCCAAAATCGAGAGGTGAATTGCGAGCCTTTATCTGAGACAATACTTTTTGGCAGTCCATGCAACCTTACCACATGTTGTAAAAACAACTCTGCCAACTTCCCTGCCCCAGGTATTCCCACACAAGGGACAAAATGAGCCTGTTTTGACAAGAAATCCACCACTACCCAAATGGTATCAGATTGCTTATCAGGCGGCAAATCCGTGATAAAATCAATAGAAATATGGGTCCAGGGTTTTAAAGGAGTGTGTAATGGTTGTAACAACCCTCTCTTCTTCACATGCTCAGTTTTGTTACAGGCACAATTTTCACACAACCCCAAATAGATCTCCATATCTTGTCTTAAGGTAGTCCACCAAAAATATTTGTCCAACTTCTTTTGCATTTTTCTCAACCCTGCATGTCCCGCTAATGGAGACTTGTGGCACCAGTACAGTGCTTTGTCCTGTAATTATTTAGTTGGTAAATACAATCTCCCTTGGTGATAAGGAATTCCTTCCCCGACTGTTCGTGCAGGATGACCTTTCAACCACTCCTTTAATTGCTGGGAAGGTAAAACCTTCTTAACTAGCTCAATAACCTGCTTAGCGATAGCCCCAATCATTTTTTCTGAAGGAATGATGGCCTTTACTTCACCTACTGCATTCTCCATATTTTGTTGCCTGGATAGAGCATCCGCCTTTCCATTCGTACTACCTGGTCTGAATGTCACCACAAAATCAAATTCATTGAAGTACTGCGACCATCTCAGTTGTCTAGGACTGAGTGATTGAGCTGTTTTGAAATATTGCAGATTTTTGTGGTCAGTTATCACCACTACCTAATGCCTTGCTCCTGAAAGATAATGTCTCCACTCCAGAAATGTTGACTTAATGGCCAACAATTCCTTGTCAGTGATAGAATAATTCTGTTCACAACTAGACAATTTTCTGGAGTAAAATGCCACTGGGTGCCAAATTCCTTTCTCATCTTTCTGCGATAAAATCGCTCCCACTGCCACATTACTGGCATCCGTCTCAACTTGAAACGCTTTGTCTGTATTAGTGAATGCAATCTTTAACTCCTGAAAGGCTTTCTCAGTCTCAACACTCCAAGTAAATCACACCGCTTTCTTTAGAAGTTGTGTAATAGGAGTGACAATTTTTGAGAAATTACTGATAAATCGTCTATAAAAATTGGCGAACCCCAAAAAAGATTGTATGTCCTTTATGCACTGCGAGATAGCCAATCCATCACTGTCTGAACCTTTTTTCCATCACAATCCCTGAGTTAGTCAGTATGAAGCCCAAAAACTCCACTTGCGTTACATGGAATGCACATTTTTCCAATTTCACACATAATTGATACTCCTGTAATCTCTGCAACACTGCCTTCACGTGTCTTACATGTTGTTCTAGGGAACAAAAAACATCAATAAACTCATGGAATACCTCTTGCATAAAAAACTGAAAAGCTGCGGGAGCATTACATAAACCAAAAGGCATCACCAAATAATCAAACAATCCAAACTTGGTTCTGAATGCAGTCTTCCACTCATCTCCCTCTTTTACTCATATTAGATGGTACGCACCCCTTAAATTCAACTTAGTATACATCTTGGCAGCCCTCACCTGATCTAATGAGACCGAAATCAAAGGTAATGGGAATCTGTTCTTAATTGTGACTTTGTTCAATGCACGATAATCAATGCATATGCGTAAGGTTCCTTCCTTCTTAGGGACAAAAAATAATGGTGAAGAAACTGGAGAAGTAGAATGTCTAATAAATCCTTTACACAACATCTCGTCTAGATACTCTCGTAGGTGCACATTTTCCTTTTCCGTGAGGGCATAAATTCTACTACATGGTAATTTTGCCCCCTATTCTAAATCAATCACACAGTCATAGGTCCGATGGGGGAGTAATTGATCAGCCATTTTTTTGTCAAACACTTTAGCAAATTCCAAGTAAGGCGCGGGAATTCCTTCTCCCACTGCTCCCACCACTTGATCCACTGCACCCTTCTCAATTAACAATGCCGCCGGACCCACCTCTGGTAATATATGCTCTTGACACCTTTGCTTATCGAACCATTCTGCCTGCTTTTCCCATTCAATCCGAGGATTGTGTCTCCTTTACCATGGCATTCCCAGAATCAAACCAAATTGAGGGGCTGCAATTAAATGAAAAGTAATTTCCTCGCGATGACCACCTACACAAATCATTTCCAATTTTTGAGTCTGCTTCTTTATGGGGCCTGATACCAATGGTGAACCATCTACTGACTGTACTCCTTCCACCCTTTGCTTATCTATTAAGGGTAATCCTAATTGTGCCACAAGGGTAATGTCCACAAAATTGCCTGTAGCCCCTGAATCCACCATAGCCATCACTTCCTTCTTTGTCAATGCAAAACATAATGTTACCAGGATATATAAATGAGAATTCATACCCCCTACAGTATTTGCAATCCATCTGGGGAACCCTACTTCCCTCGGGCCTGTCACCTGTGTTCCCCCTAAGGCCAGCCCAAATCTGTTCTCGCTTCCTTTGTACTCTTCTCTCCACTTCCACTTTTCTGAGGTGTATTGGGGCAGGTTCGAATAAAGTGTCCTGCTTGCCCACAATACAAACACAATTTATTCATCTTGTGTTGCTCTATCTCTGCCACTGACAATGGTCTCCTTACACTCCCTATTTGCATTGGTTCCACTTCACTTGTCTGTCCTCCTCTACTCCTATCTAGCCTTACAAATGGCACTGCTTCTGGTCTTTTCTTATCGCCTTTCCTCTCATTCATTCTATGATCCAACCGCAAAGCCAGGTCTATCATGGCAGTGCAAGTTCTGGGCTGTGGTTCTACTGGAGCAATCGCATCTTTCAGTTCTTCCCATAAGCCTTGATAAAATAACACTGTTTGTTTGGCCACCGGCCACTCCGTCTCAATTACCAATCTGTTAAACTGTGTTACATACGTTACCAAATCCCGGGTTCCTTGCTTTAATCCTACTAACTCCTTATCCTGTGCTAGAGACACCTCCCATCGATCAAAATAGCCTATCAAATTCTGCTAAGAACCAGTCCCAATTATACAATAGAGGGTCATCTTTTTGTACCAATGGCATTGCCCATGCTGCTGCGTCTCCTGTCAAATAAGAAATCACAAAAGCCATCCTAGCCTGAATAGTCTCAAACGCGGTAGGCTTACACAAAAAATGTAATCTACATTGGGTAAGGAACATCATGTATTCCCTCGGATCCCCCGAGAAGCGTTCTGGAGCTGCTAGCAGTACACTACTGGGAGGTTGTACAATTACTGTAGGATTCTGACTTGCCGAAGTTCCCATAGCACTGGTCCCTTCCAACAGAGTCTTTTGTGCAATTAAACTTTGTACTTGTGTTTTTATGTTATCAGATTCTTGTCTAGCATGCGCTAATTCTACCTGAATGTCTTGGAGTGCCTTAAGCACATCGGCCAAAGGCGGAGCTGTCGCTTCCATTTGGCTTGGGTGATTGAAAGTATCCCAATATGGGTGTGGCTTATTATGTCAAATACACACAATAATGGGGAAGAGATGTCGACACTCTCCCCCGAACCACAGAAGCCGAATGAAGTCAACCCTCCCACCGTGGTTGGCACAGGTACCTGATATAGATTATACAGGACACCATGTGGCAGCCAGTGGGGGAAAGAGGGTTAGGTAGAGGTTGTGGACAGGGTAGGGGAAGTTAGGAACACCGGATAGAGGGTGAGGGAGAACCTAGTTTGGATAGGAATGGGGAAGTAACAGGAAAAAATCCCTACACTAGCTATACCTAATCCCACCTTGAAACACTCACCAAAATGTCTGTTTACTCTTATAACATAGTCACCATGATACACACTTAACCTGCACACTTAAACCTTCAGTTGGTTTGCATAACATGATTAGTTAGTACATCTTGATAGATGTACCCCTCTCATTTGCTCATAGAAAGAAAATATATATAGCTAACATGGCAAGCAAAATGGAACATACAATGGGAATTGCTCCCACTATGAAAGACAAAGACTCATGGCCCTCTGGGCTGGCGTAAGCATTGCTGACATACAATGAACATAAAACAGAGAAGGAAACCCCTATCTGGGCGTCACACATATGGGCTTCTTGTAATAGTTCATACACTGCTCCTCCCCCGTTCTCAACACGTGGAGAGCTTAAACGTTGAGCAACCCAAAATAACTCAGTTCTTGACTCCACCAATCTGGCAACCTTGTGTATACTACAACATTCATTTCCAACTCATAACCATGCTCATAGGAAATGCATACAGTGCCGTTTTCATAAACACTCCCGAGTCCCTGCCCGCACTTATCTTTGGTCCGGGAGGCTCCTGAGCCTTCCCGGACATAGTAGCTGTCGCTCGAAGCAGCCTCTCAGCACAAACCACTCCTCACGGCTTCTGTAACATCACGGCCGCAATCTCTGAGTTCCGGCAGCGTCCATAAGCGGGCGACGGCTCCTTTCTTCCTCATACACAGAACCTCCGGAAACAAAATAAGCCACACCTGTCTTGCGCCGTGGGCCGCCTCATAAACCGTTGCTAATGACGATCAGCTGGCCACATGCGTGCACGGCAATGGACTACATATTTTCCCAAGTACTACTGGGAATTGTAGTCTTTACTGTGTTTTTCTTTTCTTTAATGCAGTCTTTTCCTCAGTCCCTGACATCCGCGCCTGCCCTTATTCCTGACAAAAAGCAATTAAGATTTCCACATACATTGCATAGTCTGTGGATTTTACAGAAAACATCAGACAAAAAAGAATGCACAGGGAAAAGGCCAGCTGAAGTAGACAGTTTCTTCAGCTAAGTTTTCAGGCTAGACAAGGCAATGCATCAGGCCTTTTGGTTCACTGAAAATTTCAATTGTTAACCAAAAATGTGCTAAAATACAAAGTAACCATTCACTAACACCCCAATCCATTCCCGTTCAACCCAACATGTTTCATTCCTCACACACTTCTCATGCAGTAAAATCAAGGGAAATTCTTCAAGGGCACTAATTTGCCTGTGAACAATTTTCAATGTATCCTCTAAGAAAAAGACCACAATGGTCTTCAATTTAGACCCGATAACGTGGGTCAATGATTTGGTCATCCAAACAATAAACTTGTTTCTACTGCATCAACCAGCATCACTCAGTCGACTAGAAAGACAGAGTGTTCCAGCCTGAACAAGAGACAGGACAAGAGTAGGTGTAAAACCTCTTGTCTAGGGGAGATAAACAAATTAGCAATTTTTAGGAAGATCATTTATAACCACCTTTTGAAGAGTCTTTAAAATTCTATAGCAAAGAAAATTAAAAAGTGTTGAGTACGAACAAAAACAGAAATTCTGTTGAACTTCATACGACACTAGGTTGACACTTTAGCTGAGCTAAACTCTGTATCTCAACATCAACAGTGCAAAGGTTTGGCGGGTTGTGTTGGAACCCATATAACTTCACATAGTTCAAAACATTGTGGATTGGTATTAGTTCATAAATCATAAGATCACCTCACCAAGATTACCCGGCTAACATGTGTTAGAATTTTATGAGTCAACACTCACTGGCGGTCAAATCTTTGAAGATCAAATTTGGAAGCAGATATCGGGATACATTTCAGACCCTGTTGTTCTGAACATGACTAGCGTCACTCGAGCGTCTAATTCTGAAGCAAGGTTTCTGAGTATGTCCCTAGTTTTTAAAGGAGGGATGAAACACAACAAAACACATTTAGGGGTCGGTCCAGACAAATACTACGAATGTGTGTTAGGGCTGAAAGATTGCAGTCCATAATTACCTAGATCTAGGCTGACAGTTTCACTCTCCTACCGGAGGGTATATTCAGGCTGTGCCACACGGACAGCGTATCATCTAGCATGTGATCAGAGCTGTTGGAAAACATGTTGGAAAGCACACCAGAGAATGTTAAACTGAGTTTAGAGTAAGGAACAAAAGACCTTTACTTCTATCTTAATGGCATACTAATCACCTGCACGTGCTTCATATTGGATTGGGGTCCAGATGACTTGATTATGCGCCGGCGGTGCCCGGTATGTGAGCGGTGTTCTAATCAACAATGTAGTAGCACTTTGTCAAAACCCGTCCCGGGTGCCGTCAGAGAAGGTAACCCTGCGGGAAACATGAAACAATAATGTACTCAAAATAAGAGCAAAAAGGAAACCCACTAATCATGTGCTCTATATTGGGCATAGAGATTAAAGTGAGACTGCATCTCAAATTGCTTATATAGTGTGGGGACCGCATTGGGGTTACCGTTGCCAAGCGTAAGCGACTGTAGGGTCCAGTACCGTCTACAGTACCTGTCAAATCAAGCGAGGGAGCGTTCCGAGTCTTGCCTATTCCTTTCTCACGCCGGGCATCAATGAGGTCGGTGTTATCGGGATTGTTTATATCTGGCCTTTATTCACATGATGCTGTGTTGCTAAGCAACCAGTGTCACGGAAATTGCCAGCCATTGCTCCTTGCAGAGCCTTCAAGTATTAGTAGTTGCAACATGGCTAGGCAATAAGATATTGTGGTATTGCGTTTTTTATTGCCAATCCTGTGTTCTGTGTGCTTAAAGGTACGGTAAACCACGTAACTGGTCCTTTTCTACTTAATCTAGCTAGGTCACTTGTTCCGAATCTTGAAAGGAGCTAAAGAAAAGAAATAAATCAACAGCACATACATCTAGTGTGGATAGGTTTGCTCTGATGACATAATGGTTAAGCGACCTTTCAACGTCAGGCTGTCCAATCAAGTTTGTCATTTAACCCGTTGATCGAGGTTTTAGCCATATAAATTAACCTCTGTTCTCTGGTCAGTAAAGGTTTCTTGTCTCTATTACCATCAGAGGTAGGGTTAAGTTTCCATATAACCGTCCAGCGTAGATCGGATGCAACTCTTATGCTCGCTAATACGAATTGTAACCTTCCTTTCGGTTTTTCCTATGTACAGCATGCTGCACAGGCACCAGATGCCATAGATAACCATAGTTGAGTGACAATTGGTGAAGTGATTTTGCTTCCACATTGTACTCAGGCCCAGTTTATTTAGTTGCTTTTGCAAGTGGACTTACAGCATGCGCAATTTCCACACGGAAAGTGGCCACTAAGTTTGGATAGACCCCATTGTTCTGGGAGCATGATCTGTTTGGCTGGTCTTTGACTGACACTGTTTCTAGAGATTTGTTATTTTAAGTTAGGACTCCTTTTGAAAGCTATGATTGGTTTCTCGAGTGGTTTTCGCCCATGTGCCAGGATATTCCAATTTTTAAGCACAATCTGTTTAATTGGATTAGACAAATGGCTAAAGGTATTAAAAAAAAACAATTTGTCATTTTCACCTTTTTCTGGGACGTATTTTATACTCAAGTAAAGCCCCTCTGTTGTTGTTACTCGCTCGTTTCATGGCGATTGATGTTAATTTCTCAGGATAACGTCTCTCATGAAGGCATTCGCTCAAGTAACTGTATTTAAAGGAATGATGCAACTTTAAATAACTGATCTCCACAACATATGTGTAGCAAATCCAATACTCGCAAAATGAAAACAAATTACCTGCCTACATGAATCTCACTATAATAAGGCCACAAAAGCATTCACTCTACATTCAAAATACATTGGGCCTCATAACGAGGTTGGGGGTAGCCTTGCCGGTTTTACCGGCAAGGCTACCTCCATACTGGCAAGAAAATCTGGCACACGCGAATGGGCAATTACCAGGGTATTCCGGCCCCGCCGGACCCGGTAATTGCCCTTTCGCAGGTGCCGGTGTCAGTATATCCCCATTCCCATTTGAGCCCCATAGGACTCAATGGGGATGTCTGTCTCACTTTAATCTCTATGTTCATAACGGTGCTGGTGCTACAGGCTTGCTGTGCTTGCGGGTGCCTTTCATTCCGCCAGGGCAGAACTGACGGAATGAAAGGCACCTGCGAGCACAACTCAGAGCTTACTGGTACCGTTCTATCGGACCATCAACCTTGTAATGAGGCCCAGTGTATTCTAAAAGAATACTGCTCTCCATTGCTTCTTTATACCACTAGTTTCTGCGCTAGTTTCTCAATGATAATATTTCAACATGATGCAAATGTCTTCCAAACATTCGATGTTCTCAAACATCAAGACAAGTATGGTGTCAGAGAAAAACACTTACATCAATACCAAATATTCCTATACATTAAACATCCTCCCCTATATGTGAATGTATAGGCTGTGTGTAAACCACTTATTTATAAACAATGGTGAGCATGTATTGGCACTGGCAGGTTTGAATTTGAGGTAATACTGTCAGAAGTCTGTCCGCTCTACTCTGAACCTCCATTCATATTGCATTCTCAAACGACATGGGTACAGTTTTCACTAAACATGCATGGGCTTCTTTTACCAAGCATGAGAATGTTGCTTGCAATCTATACATGTATGTATGTGTATGTGTGTGTATGTGGTGTGTGTGTGAGAGAGAGAACATTTGAAAGCAGATTTGTATACAGCTTTAAATTCACATGTGTGCCTGCACAATTGCCAGTTTCTTTGTGTGTGCAACTTTCAATCTGTGTATGCCTGCACAGTTTGAATGCATTTAAGTATTGGTTTCAGCCAGCATTTATTTTTGGGCTGAAGATATACTTCTCCAGTAACACGTACAATGTTTAACAACTCCCGTTTCCTTCCACATTACACCCGGATCTACCTGTGCATTGAAAGATAATTGAATACAGTGGCTTGCACTTCACACAATTCTTAAATAGAATAAAATTCTTGCAGCATGCATTTTACTGTGCAAACATTGTTTCTATAACTATGGCCATCCCTGGCTGCATTAAATGCATGTATTACCCGTGCTATGCTATTGTGCAACTATGCCATGACGCAAAAGACTCTACACTGGTTTGAGGCACTACTGTAAAAACAGAAAAAGAATATCGAGGCTGAGTACCCCAAAAGGAAAATACACCAAACACGGGTTACAAAGGAACATACAAAGTACTTTATTCTATATTGAATCCAATTACAAAAACAGAGCAAAATCAGATAGCTATCGGCCCACAGTACAACACAACAAACTCCAGCGTGGTTCAGTGTGTTCAGTGAGAGACGCTGTACATTAGAATGCATTCGCTTTTTATACATTTAGTGGGCGCGATGCCCAGCCCCACTTCGGGTTAATATTCCTTTTAATACATCACCGATCTAGGGTTTGTGCCAAGTCTCAAATAACTGCATATAACTGGTTTGCCTTTAATACATGTATCAACAAGCGTATGCAATAGCTGTCTATTCTAAGGTTTTCCATGCAGGCCTTCTTAAACATTAATACAATGTAGTTAAACAGATGTTCTTTGTTCAGTATTTGAATACATTGTCTTAACATATGCTCGTGGATTAGTTTTCATTGTACGAGTAATCCTTCTACACATAGGTCAGTGAAGGACAAGGTCTCAGTTCATGACCTCAACAAGTGGCCTGCTGGCAAATTACACATTAGCTATGTACAGGTGAAGACGGCCATGTGGTATTCTGCAATGACATCGTCCACCATTTTAGTTCACAGGGTGACTTTCACACAACGAATCCTAAAATGGCGGTTTGACCTAAAATGGCTGCTTACATGGATTTAAGATCAGGACCTTGCAACACAGATTTCTTTCGCAAGCGACTTTCGAGCAGCTTGGCGTAGGCCAATATTAAATATATTTATTACAATAGGAGGCATGGTATACTTTCTATTTCGACACTACTTATAGTTAAAATAGTACTTATCTTTACAAAGACAATTTCACATTAAAGTGTCACCAAATATATTCTGTTTTAAATGTAGTTTGTTTTACTACAAAGGTGTTTAGCCCTTAACAAAACCACATCTCACTTTGTGTTCAATTTAGATGGGGAAAACAGAGCCTTGAGACATCCATGTTTGTTCCTGTTTTTAAAGTGCATTCCACTGCAATTCCATTTTCTTTTATCATCCCAGATTTAACCCATTTCAATCTACATTGACAGTTTAGGGTTGAATGGGGTTTTTCATTTACCTTTTGAGATGTAACTTCTGATTTTGGAGAGCCAACTAAAACAGGGGACTCAATCAGCCTGAAATTCTTCTTTCAGCAAAGCCCTTTTTCAGATGCTTATTTGGAAATCAATCAAATCCAAGCGCAGCTTGGTCTTCCTCCTATGGGTTGGTCTCCAATCTGCATGGTTAGTCCTTCCAATTTGTATCAGCTCCTCATCTCCAGATGGTTCCTCAATGTTAATCTCTCCATAATCCTTCCTTAATAATAAATCCTTATCTCCTGTGTTCATGGAAATATTTATCTTTATGACTCCACCACTGCCTTTTGACAGAGGTATGGTTTCCCCAGTCCCAAAGGTGGGAGGGAAAGCACTCCAATTGAGAAATGTCTATTTCTTTTTTAAATAATAATTTTTGATTAAATAATAAAACAAACATTTTCAGATTATGCAAGTCAGTTCACACAGAGACTTTTAATGATTGCTCTATGACAAGATTTGGCACATGTGTTTTTCAAATTTATGAAAACATGGCAAGCTATATTTTTATTACATATTCTGATAGATATTTCTTATATATATAGACTGTCTATAGGCTGTCCAGGCTGTCCAAATTCTGATGCAGTGATCAATTTAGTGATTACACATTTTAATGTGAGATTTTTCTCATGTTAAATGAATCAGGTTTTCTATTGTGGAATTGAAGACATTTTCCACCAGGTGGCAGTAGCGGTACACTCCTACATACTTCCTTTTGTATGATATATATATATATATATATATATATATATATATATATATATATGTATTCAGAGCAGGCATTTGCGTACATCATTTCCATAAACGTTCCCTTAACTGTTCCAAACATAGATCTGTTTGCAATGTATAGTTCAGTGACTTTTCCCTTGCCCTGGGCTAATGGAGTTTTTTTTAATGCTATGCCTAAGCCCATGACAAAATATGACAAGGGCTTTGAAACGGAGTACTTGAATCCATTAGTGTACGTCCATTAGTCTATGTTTGGCAGGGCCATTAGAGATATAATCTTCTGAACAGTTTACTAATCATTTGTGCTCTTCATGTGCATTCCTAGGTTGTGTCAGCCCAGGAAATGTAAATATATGGAGTGTTTCTAATTTGACTTTCCAGCAATTTGCAGACTTCCCCCTTTCCAACATGCATGGCAAATAAGAAATGAAACCTTATATAAGAGTCCAGTTTTACCCTACATTTTGGATCCTTTTGGTTAAAATGATACATATGCAACTCTGTTAATTGAATACAAGTCCCTGAATTCACATTACATTTTCTTGTATTCAGAGCATGTTCACAATTATGAGGACATGTTAATCAGTCCAGACCTTTTAAACTGCAAAGTTGTGAGAATGAGTTTTCTGTCAAGTCAGGCTGGGTTCATATGTTAATGACACATTCCAGGGGCTTGTGATAGGATATAACATTCAGATATTTCCACTATACATTCTCTGGCCTGATGTATTCCTTAGGTGATAAATACGCTCATGTTGCCTGTGCACAGTTCTTGTTACATTCTTGCCCTTGTTTTGGTATTTTTACATTAAGAAAGTTCCTGTTTAAATACACTTACTTCCCAAAATGTCATCAGCATCAATAAGGCAATGACTGAATAACTGTTTTGGTACTGTGATGTATTGAATTCCAAAGAAATACACTTCTCTGCATTTTCTTCACCTCTTCTAAGTCAGTCTTTTACTATTGTGAAAAAATATGCAAAACCTTTGAAGTATTACTGCATGCACATGCCTGCCTATTTAGATCTTCCAGAATCACCCTTTTGTCATAACAGTGAGTAAGAGTTATAGTGAGTAAGAGGTATAGATTCACAACAAAATACATCATTGGGGACTGGTGCTTCTCTTGCTTTCAGGAAGGCCTTGTGTATAGGTGCCAGAGAGACAGGAAGTCTATGTCAGAGTGTGGTGGAGCAGTGAGGAGAAGAGCATAAGGTGTGAGAAATAGAAAACGAGGTGGTATTGTGAAGAATGAATGAAGAGAAGGTGGAGAGAAGGAGATAGAGATGATAACAGAGGTTGGAGAGCAGAGAGGAGGTGGAGATGCAAAGGATACCAAGCTTAAAGGAGGAGAGAGAGGGAAGAGGAGGATGAGAAGGCAAGAAAAAAGCAAGAGAAAATAGAGAATGGAAAGGTTGGTGGAGAAGAGAGAACATCAGAGGACCACCACAGGTAAGAAGGAAATAAAGCAGAGGCAGAGAAAGGAAAGGTGGATGAGGATGAAAGGAGAGAAAAATGTGGAACAAGCGGGCAGAGGGATAGATAATGAGATGGAAACAGTCCAAGATCAGGAAGGGGAACTAATAACCATTGGAGAGGAGAGAGAAGCTCATCAAGGGAGTTAAGCAAAAACTGCAAAGTCCTTCACAACCTGGGTAAAAAGAAAGGGTGTTTCTGAAGTGGAGGAAGGTCCTAGGAATTGGCCATATTGTGGGAGCAGTTTAGTTTTCTTAGTTCAACCAGGAGGGGGACATTTGATAGTACTCTGGGCCCCAATAAGGTGCATATTTCCTGATGCCCAATTCCCATTAGCAGGCCTAAGGATACCAGTTGAGGATACATAGGAATGTCCTGAAGGACCAACACATTACCCTGATGACATCGACTGGAACCAAGCAAGACCAAGAGCCACCAATGAAGTGGTCAGGATACTTTAAACCCCAGAGTCTATGAGTCACTGTTTTCTCCACTAGAGGAAGCCGTCTTGAACTAAGGAATGTGGGTGGGCTGAGAGACACAGTCCTCGCAGACTCTGTGGGGAGGCCCAGTGGGTTGATTGCAATAACGGTATTCAACATTGCAAAGGTATGCAACAGTAATCTGGGGGCAAAACCAATCCCTATATTTTGTGATCAAATAAAATTAATATGAACTTGTAATCAGTCCAATGTGATCTGTTGATCTCTTTCCTGTGACAGCCAAGTAAAACATAATGGAATATAGTGTGATGAGGCTCAGGACTCGTCGCACTCAGCAAGGTTTTCCAAAGACATGAAATTAAGTACCTACAATCCCATAACACGAGAAAAACAATCCTTCCGGTGCCTAAAAATAAAATACTTACATATCTCATCCATGTGAAAAAAATATGGATGCAGATAAGGTTTATGTCACCATATTGAAAGTATATGTAAATTGTACAAATGAGATTGCAAATCTTTATGTCTGATAATCACACATATTAAAATTAATGTTCTCAGCTGTATTAAATAATTTGTTGTCCAATCTCCCCCAGCTCGCACCCCAGATGCTCATCAACATTAGACCATTGCATTCCTCATTTGGGCCGTCTGACTCATTCTACTGTGCCCATAGTGTATACACTCAGGGATCCAGAGCAGCAAATGTTAATGTTGTCCTAAGTCACCTTGCGCATATTACATTGACTCATAGTGAACCACTTAACTTTTCCTTGCACTTGCTGTGGATAGACAGATTGAATGAATTGATATAATTTAGTACATGTCTAAGCAAAATCAATGTTACTGAAGGCAGTACTGATTTTGATTATTCTTATAATTGGTAAATATCATCCATTTCTTTAATAATTTTTGAGTGTAATACTTCACTTCTATTTTTAGTAGGAGTCAGTGGTATAGAAGGCATGAGCCCCGCATTTCTCCGTTCACATTAATTATATAAAAAGCCATTAAACACCCCAGGTGCCCACAAGGCGCTAGTGGACGTGAATGGTAATAAAATTAGAAAATTCAACAAACATCAGGAATATGCAATGCATATAAAACAAAAAACAGGGGGAGGGGAGGTGTGAGTGAGTGACATCATCACATTTTAACCAGGTCAGAAATCTCATTGCCACAATAAACCAAATGGGTGATGGGTCTTCAGGGAAGAACGGCACTTCAGCAGTGCAGGTCACTTGCAGCATGCGGCCAGGACCAAGAAGTGCAAGTTCCTGGAAAGAAGAGGTGGTGACCACTGGCAGTGCAAGAAGCACATTGGATCATGTAGAAGTAGGCTGTGGCCATTGCTGGATGCAGAAAGTCCTTCTGTAAAGAATTATACTTGGATGACAGGGAAGATGTAGCAAAGAGGCTCATTGAGGTCAGTTGGGGGCCACCCCTATCCATCACAGGGCCTTCCAGCCCCAGTGGACATCAAATGTCTTAGGAGTGAGTAGGAGGAAGCTATTGGATCAGGCCCCAGCAAGGCTCAGTGTGGTAAGGTAGCACTGCCACCACTACCCCATTTGAACTGAGTCCGTCATATAGCCAAGTGGTGTCCACAAAAAAGGCTGAACATAGTTCTGAGGGTAAAACAGATTTTCTTTAACACACAACGGTTCTCTCCTGGGTCACAGTCAAAAGGGGTCTGGACACTCTTTATTCAAGAGTTCCAATAGTGTCAGGAATTCCTTATAAATTCCACAAGGCGCAAGGTATATCCCCATCAATCATAGTCTCAAGAGTACTCTCCCAGGGCTTTTTCCTGCTTGTCTCCTGTTGTGGACGGGATCCGAGCACCTCCGATGCACCTTTTAGTTCCCATAGACATGGCTGGGTCTCCACCACAAGCTGTAGGTAGGAGCAGATTTTTTCAATGTTAAGGCAGACAAAACTGGAGTTGCCTTCCCCATTTTCCACAAGTGGACTTAAGAGGTTTCCATCACGTCCTCCTCAGAGGGTACTGACCACCTTGTCACCAGCTCACTACACCTGCTCTGCCCAATTGCCACGCCACATGCCCATTCCTCCACCTACCGTGGTTTTGCCTCCTTTCGATTGCGGTCTCATCACAATCTCCTGCCGTGGGCCCAGTGTGCCCTCCTGTGCCTTCCAGTTCTTGCTAGTTTGGACCTCACTGGCATCCTGCACTTTTTCCTCATGTTCTCCAAACTCGTTTTGATATCTTCAGCCAACCTCTTCGTGATGTTTACAGACAACCACCTCCTGCTTTATTAAACCATCCCCCTCCAGATGTCTCCCACCATCCTCCTCCTGTTCTCTCCAATCCACATCCTTGCAAAGTCTTAAACCAACCCTCTCAAGATATTTCCCACCAATGTCCTCCAGACTTATCTCCCTCTCTTGCCTCCAACCTCTTCCTCTATCCACTCTCCCTCAAAACTCCTTCTTCGCTCTCCACCTTGCCCCAAACTCCAGCTCCTATCCCAAACAGTCACTTGCCTGACTAGGATTCCGAGCTTGCAGAGCTTTTTGGCTCCCCTGGGATGGGCATCCTGTGAGGGCCTGCACCTGTGGATGTGAATGAGTGAGGGGCTTATTGGCTCTACCAAGTCACTTGCGGCTCTCATCAATTTGAAAAGGTGCAACATCAAGGCCACGCTTCTTTCAGTAGATTTTTGGACAGGACTTAAGTATGACAGCAACTGATTTTAAAGGCTTACATCTAATAATATTTCAAAAGCACATCTAGAATGTGATGGAACAGCATGAACATAGTAGAAGGTCTCACAGCTATCTTCATTTTCGTGTAGTGCATTTAGTTGAAAGAAAAGCCTGAGCCCTGTACACATAATATATGCCAGAATGGCCACATAATATATAATAATAATAATAATAAATATGCCACCATTGCCACCTTGCAAGCTACTTGTGCCCAAAGACCATGATAAGGCTTGCCTAAATAAATGCCAGCGCTGCCCCCGTTAAGGACCAGGTGCACCCAAAGAAAGGCCTGAGCCCTGTACACATAATATATGCCAGCATTGCCACATAATATATAATGATAATAATAATAATAATAATTATAAATATGCAAGCATTGCCACATTGCAAGCTGCTTGTGCCCAAAGACCATGATAAGGCTTGCCTAAATAAATGCCAGCGATGAACCAGGTGCACCCAAAGAAAGGCCTGAGCCCTGTACACATAATATATGCCAGCATTGCCACATTGCAAGCTACTTGTGCCCAAAGACCATCATTAGGCTTGCTTAAATAAATGCCAGCGCTGCCCCCGTTATGGACTGGGTTCACCGAATGAAACGTCTGAGCCCGGTCCACATAATATACGCCAGCATTGCCACATTTTCATGGGATGAATACTTTGCATGTAAAAGAGGATAGACAGGCAGATGCTCCTGACAGGCGCAGGCTTGGATGCATTCAAGGGACTGTGCTAGAGTCAACCCTCATATGTGTGCAATTCTACGCTGGCCAAACGGCACAGGCCGTAGTAAGCAATAATAAGGAGAACTAAGTTCCAATACTTTTCTTTTTTACTCTCAATGGGTCCACTCATTTTGACAACATTTGCAGTTTCAGATTGGGTCTTTTCGAGGTTAAAGCTTGCCACTTATTTTTGTACTTGACAGGCCCTTTAAAACAAATCACTTCCCCTGAGCTCCTGCTGAGCTACTAAGCAGCAAACCAATGTGTAAGACCTTGTTATGTGCTGCCTTCCAGCTCCTGAAGATGTCTGGGAGCTTGCTGTGTGTAAAAATGCACTTTGTTTGATCCCTTTATTTTCTGGGGCCTCAATGTGCGGACATTTATAGTTCACATGAGCACAACTACTCCTGCATGACTTTGTTGAACAGCAATATAAAATATCAGGCCCGTGTTGACAATGAATGAAAAATCTAAATGGCCACCTTGGCCACATTTCTAGAAGTTTGAGACTGTGCAGGAGGACAACCTCCAAAAGCCCTCCAGCAGTAAATCTGTTTTAACCAAAGAGAGAAAGATGAAAAGCAATCCAGGGAAACCCCATGATTTGGTCCATCCCATCACTTGGCCATCTACCTGCCCAGACACCCACTCTTTCACACTTATTAGCACATGGAAATCCTTAGTGACCCCCTCCGAGCCAATACAAATGTTTAGAGTGCAGTCCATAACTGATGGTATTGACTGCATTCTGAACATTCTGTTTTCAGAAGCACACAAGGAAACAGCAATGCAATTTCCAGGCAAGATTGTGTTTCAAGCCATTTCCCTGTCTGTGAGGACCTTTTTGTTCTGCAACAGGCTAATTAACACAAGAAAGAGAAAGATAAAAACATTGGAAAATGCTTTCACTTTCTTATAGAGAAACCATTTACGTTTAAATGAACCCCTTGCATGCTCATGTTAAATCTGTTCCAGTTCAACCAAGTTGCAATTAAAATGCTTAACTTGAAGACAACCATGTTATTTAAATACTACCAAATAAAACCACATGTAATTTACTAACTCAGTTTGTCTATTTACTTTACTCACTCTTCAAGCACCATTTTTCTTCAGCACGAAAGCTCCAAAAAGGGAATGGCTATTACCACCATGTGCTCATAGCCCTATAGACCTTGGGAGGGATCATTATCGCTTGGGATAATGACCCTTCCACAACTTATGGCCCTTGGCTACTTGGTGGCAGGTCATTACCCCGCGATAATGGCCCCTCCCTCAGTCTATAAGGTTATATTACTCCATGAACCTCCCCAACCCACACTTCTACTGGGGACAGAAATCTGCTACCTTTTTTGTTAAATTTCTACTTTTGAATAAATGATCCCACCTTTCCCAAAAGAGACGGTGCTTTCCCAGAGCATTGGCAAGTGAAATCAACACAAGTACAGTGTGGAGGAAGTGGGCAGGTTACAGGGTGATATGGTCTCCTGAAAGAGTCAGAGACAGATGAAAGGAGCACACTGTTTGTCTTGAAGCATATTACCAGGTTCTGCTGCATTTTATGCCGAGCACTGTGTCGCTTTCTCAATTCACATGTCACATGAAGACTTCAGGATCGGCCTGCAGCACCACACAGGAAAGGCATATTGCATGCCAAGGGCACTACACATAGCTCTCTGTTAGGAAAGATTTCCATTTCATGTGTAATTTTCCCTCCAGTTGTGTACCCCCCAACTTTTTGCTTATGTTAAACACCATAGTCTGACTTTCCCAGAGAAGCACAGCCTTCAGCTGCACTCCTCTGGGCTTTCGCTCACTTTCTATGGGGAAACAGACATGCCCTGAAAGACAGTCAGTACTGGGAGATTTTGTTTCCCTTAGTCTTTGTCCATGTTGCAACTTTTCGGCAACATGTTGCAATTGCACAATGTACCTTACAGTACAGTGCACTTGGGTCTTCCTGTCATTTCTAAAGGCCCTAGACACTCTCAGAGGAATTTTCAGTGTAGATGTGCCTTGGACAGGGCTGGTGGCAACTTATCTTTTCATGTATTTTTAACCCTTTCCTGCCAGGTAAAATGCATTAACTGCGTTTGACAATAGGTGGCCTGGCTCTAAAATGGCCATGCCACGAGGTTCTTTGTCCTGTCCTTTGGCCATCTTGCCCCTTCACGTTCCCCAGGTCGAGCTGACCTTTGTCAGTCCTTTTTCGGGCATGCATTCTCCCGCAAAACACCACGCTTTGCAGGCTTCTGCATGCCTTGTGTGTGTGCTTCCAGGATGTGGGCTGGACTGTCTGGTTCCAATACACATCCTGAGTGCCGGAGAGTCTGGTGTGCTGGGAATGCCTGGGACCACCGTGGTTTGGATTGTAAACTCAGAATCCTAATCAGGCAGAGTGACTGTGTGGGATAGCTGGGGTTTGTGGCAACATGGAGAGCGAAGAAGGAGTTTTGAGGGAGAGAGGATAGGTGAAGAGGTTGGAGGCAAGAGAGGAAGATATGTCTGGAGGAGATTGGTGGGAAATATCCTGAGATTGTTGGTCAAAGACTTCACGAGGATGTGGATTGGCGAGAACAGGAGGAGGATGGTGGGAGACATCTGGAGTGGGATGGTTTAATAAAGCAGGAGGTGGTTGTCTGCAAACATCAGGAAGAGGTTGGCTCAAGATATCATGAAGAGTTGCCTGTATGTGAGCAGATCTCCCATTGGGTTCTCTTTGTTTGGCGCGAAGGAGATTTTGGATACGAGAAGGCTCCAAACATCCATACCATGTAGATCTCTGGAGTTCTCACTGAATGAAGGATAGGATCGAAGTATCCTGAAACTAAGAAGCCGAGTCGAGGAACCACTGGTGACCCGCTGGAAGGTTTGGCACCCTGAGCCCGTTGTCGTCCCACTGGACCCCTATGCATCTGGTTGTCCTAGAAGCTCTGTGAAGACGCTTCAACCCATTGGAATAGTGGGACCACCTATTCTCGGCACCTTCATCAAACCCTGCAAGTAAACCTTCTCAGAAGTGTCCCTGGGCCAACCAGTGGGATGACTAGCTCGTTCGGGACCTTTGCTCTGACACTGCCGCTGTTTCAAGGAGGCCCTTGAAGGCACTCTCACACCGAATTTCATACACTTGGCGTTCCCAGATCTGGCATAAAGAGAGACCGCCCGAACCAGAGTACACACGGTTACTGTGTCGCCCAGCCGTGGTGATGAACTTTGCAAACTCATTGCAGCAGTGCTCCTCTGTGCCCTGAAGCCTGCTACAGCAGAACTGGCATGATCCATCCACCAGGAGCCGAGAGATTGCCACTGTGCCGTTTGGGAATCAACGCTGTAACTACGTCGCTGAAAGCTGCAGAGCCGCAAGATTGCTGCATTTGAACCTGCAACCGAAGTGGACTTGACTGCCGAAGTTTGGTCCGGAGTGCGCCAGAGGTTGGTGAGTAATTGCAACCCTAACCAGTGGCCCCTAGCTCATCCATCCATTTTTATGCACGAGTGGCCCCTGAGGGCCCCTCTCCTTTCCACTGCTAGTGCGAACTAGCAAACTATTCCCAACTCTTGGAACCTGCTCTGCCCTGTTGGGGATACTCTCCACGAATAGTGGGAACTTATTCTGCATCACCTGACCCACCTTCCTGAACTGCTACAGACCCTTCAAGAGACCCCGTTTTGCCCATCTGCATTACCGTGTGCGCCAGCATCGCGAGTACATTTGAGCAATAGGCTCCCCTCTTCTTGGGGCCTGGACTGCCTTTCAGTTAGGATTGTGTTTGTTGCAGAAGGGCCTAAAGACTATTTGCACTACCTGCTTTCTTCCCTTTTCTAGGTTGTGGACCCATTTCGTGCAATAACCCTTTAGGCCCCTTGGTTTTGTATACATGTATTTTAGTAGGATTGTGTTGGTTTAAAAGTGTTACTGTTAATAACTATTGGGTTGAAACTCAAAGGCCTTGAATACATGTATTTGTATTTTTAATATATCTACACCTGACTGGGAGTGATTTGTAAGTGTCCTTTATTCTGTGTGGTCATTGAGGTCTTTCTGTCACCCTGACCCCTCCTGAGACCTAGTCTTGACTGCCGCCAATGCTACCCTGATTGGTCTGGCTTGTCCAGAAGGTACCCTGTTCCAAGAAACTCAGCTGGCCTTCTGAACCTCTGCCCACCAGGTCAGAGTTCAGAAATCCGTCTTAACACTCCAAACACCCACCGAGCGAGCCTCCCCACCACATCAATATTTTTATCATATGCTATTGCATTTCCTAGTAGTCAGGGCAACATTTTCAGAGCTTAGAGATTTTTTTTTTCTTTTTTGAACCTGCCTTTATCTCAAGTTTTGCACTGCTTTTCAATCCGGAGACCAAAACAACGCACAACTTGCATATGCAGGACAGCCTAGGCAAAAAGACTACAACCAAATCTAAGCAACTGCTACTAATGCCGCTCGCCAATGCACAACGCCATCAAAGAGTGGTCAAAAGCACCACAAAAATGTAGGATGCGGATGTGTGTAACACAAGCCAAGACATCAGTGGCAGCACTTGGGGGGAGGCGGGGGAGTGTGTGAAATGCTGCTTGGGGTCCACACACCAACAGCAGGTGGTGATGCCAGCCATCTAAATGGTTTCCCAATTAACACTTTCTAGCCTGGCCCCATAGAACACATCAGCATTTATTTATTTATTTATTTATTTATTTATTTATTTATTTATGTATTTATTTATTTAGATTATGTGTTATAAAATGGTCACATCAGAGCACACAGTCATGCACAGGCCAAAAGCCCTATGAGGAGAAAGCAATGGCAGATAACGCTAAGCTATTTGCATGATGTTACATGAAAATATATTAAATCCTAAAATTCCTTAAATACAGTTATGCATATGTAAAGTTATTCGACCAAAGAGCTTTTAACGGACTCCCGCATGTGGTAACTCTCCACAGACTGCCACGTTGGACGAAAACAAAGGTGAACAAATTCCATTCCTGGAAAATAGAATTGGGAGCTTGACCAGGAAGCGCAATAACAGCTCACTGGTAGCTAAAAAACAAAAAATGACATCAGTATTAACAAAAGTCATGGAAAGTCTATGTAAAGCAGGGGACAGTTGTGTGATAGCCACCAGTCGATAATACCTACGGCCTGGCTGGGCCGCATTACAAATATAATTTAAAGATATACCTTTTCATTTACTAAAGCAAGTTCCATTGTACCAACAGACTTCCCTGCGGCATGGCAGAAGAGCAAAGAAAAAACTCAGCAGGAATTCACTTCAACCTGATCAACAGAACAAAGCTTCAACTTTGCCAAAGGCATCGACTCACTCATTCTCAGCCTTGTCAAAGCTCATGGGGTGGGTTGGTTCCAAAGACCAGCTGGCTGGTCCCAAGCATGTGGATGACACTCGCCACATTATTTTATTTTATTTATTTATTTTTACATTTGCAAAAAGCGCCTAAGGCCAGGGGCATCAAGGCACTGTTGCAACGTGTAGCGTAGTCAGAAAGGATCACAGTGTCGGGGTGGGACCCAAGCCTCAAATGAGGGACAACGATGCTGAATAATGTTGTCATCGACAAAGTTAGGCAAAGAGCCATGTTTTTAAGGCTTTTCTGAAAGCCACGTGGGATTTGTCTGCTCTTAGCGAAGGGGGAAGGGCATTCCAGTGCGTAGCAGCAATTGCTGGGCAGCTGATGCCCCCTCCTCTTTTGACCTTAGGTGGTGCGATGCGGTTAGCGTGGGCTGATCTTACTGGTCTGAAGGTGTTGGATCTGCACATTCTTTGAGCCAAATACTCTGGGGCCTTGTTCAATAATCCTTTCCTGGATTGGGTCCTTTCTTGTTGTTTAGATACGATCCCTTCTCGGGATGTTGAGTGCTGAGCGTAGCGCATTGTTTTGAATTACCTATAGTTTATTGATGTTTTTCTTTGAGGTTCCCGCAAAGAGGGCGTTGCTGTAATCAAGTCTGGCACCAGTTGTCGCTCGTGCGATGGCGAGACAGCTCTACGGTGTAAGGAATTGTCTGGCTGCATTGAGGAGCTTTAGAGGTGTATGATGCTGCAGAAGCGATTGCGTTGACCTGTCTTGTGAGAGAGAGTGTGGCATCTAGGTACACTCCCAAGGTTTTTACTGAAGCAGAGACAGGGATATTTATCCTGTCAATCGTGAAGGACGAGTATACGGGGGAGAGCTTCCTTAGCATAGCTGGTGAACCTACTAATAGGATCTTAGTCTTTTCATCATTCAAACATAGCTGGTTCATGGCCATCCAAGCCTCGATGGTCAGGTATATTTTGCTGATCGCGTCTGTGTCTCGGTCGTAGTGTCCTAATAAGGGAAGGAGGATTTGGGTATCATCAGCATAGTTGGTGTAGGCTATGACAACGTCATCCAAGAGGTCAAAGAGAGGTTTGGTAAATATATAATAGAGGGTCAGGGAGACACAGGAACCTTGCGGGACACCACAGGGAATGGGCGTAGGTGGAGTGCTAGCCACTTCTGAAAAGGCTCTCATACACATACCTTCAAGGAAGGAGGCTACCGAGGTTGTGGCTTCTTGGGAGACGTTTGCAGCCGCAAAGAGGTAGTGGCAGAGGATTTTGTGATCCACCAACTCAAAGATGGCTGCTAGGTCTAGGAAGTGGATTAGGGCTGTCTTTCCCGCATCTCTGAACCTGCCCAGTTGATTTTTTAGATCCAACAAGGCCGATTCAGTGCCATGGCCTGGTCTGAAGCCAGATTGGCATTTTCCTAGTATTTGGTTTGCTTCTAAGACTGGCTGGATTTGGTTGTTGGCAGCCCTATCCAATATCTTTAAAAGGAAGGTGACGGTGGTGATGCAGCAGTAGTTATTAGGCACTGTTGGGTCTAGGGTAGGTTTTTTTTACAAGAGAGAGGAACCAAAATTCTTTCAGGCTGGCCGGAACCAAATTGGTTGAGAAGGAGGCCTTAATGAATTTTGTGATGAATGGGGCTAGAAGGTCGGAGCAATCTTTGACGGTTGTGGCTGGGCAGATATCACTGTTACATCTTGTTGGTTTAAGGATTCTGAGGATTTTGCTGGTTTAATCTACTGAGACTTCTCTAAAATGAAAGGTCGGTGAGTGGTTTAGCAGAAAGAGGACTTGTTGGTGATATAGGTATGTTGGCTTTAATCAACTTTTGTTTTTGAAGTATATTCTGCTGTAGCATGCACATTTTCGATCTTATGGCAGACTGGATTCTTGAGCACCACGGCTCGTCTTTGATGATGATTGTGGGAGACGTGGCAGGTGTTTCTAGCTCTCTAAGTATACAGAATATTTCCTGGAAATTGGAGCTGGCATTAATAATTCTGGTTTGTAGGCAGAGGTTTTGGCTGTCATAATGGCACATTTATAATCTTTTTCAATTTTATTAAAGTCAATTTTCGAGGTAGTGGAGGGAGCCTTTTTCCAGATGATTTCAGCTAGTTGTTTTTTTGGTTCGTAAGGCCAGAAGGTTGGGGGTGAACCAAGTGTTGGTATGCGCTACAGGTTGGGCTTTATGCAGTGTCAGTGGGGTATTTGGGTTTACTGTAGTAGGCAGGGTATTAGCATAGGTATCGTATGGTATCCAGTCACTTTTTCAAAAAAACATAGTTTCGAATGACAAAAGTTTTGAAAAAATGCATCGAAAAAATGAATTTTTTTAAGGTAAAGTTTTTTTGAACTAAAATGGGTGTTAAGGAGTAAAAAACAGGGGTTGAGGGCCCCCCCCATTAAAAAAAAAGAAATAAATGCATTTTTTCAACGCATTTTTATTCGAAACTTTGTGATTCGAAACTATTGCATTCGAAAATATCACTATAAACCGTATCGTGCTTGTCATTGTTCATGTACTTTCAAAACTCTGTGCACAGTATATTCAGGACCACCATCTTGGAATCAAACCGAACTAAGATCCAACATCTTTCTTCACCATGAAGTTTATTCTTACCACATGCCTGAGAACGAAGGTTCTAGGGCGTGAGGAGTATGGAGCTCCCCTGAGATTGTTTTCATTTTATCGTCCAGATTTACCTGGTTCCCAATTGTACACTATGGGCTCTGATCCCCAGAGATACAACGCAATGTTAAGTTTGATATGCACCTGACAAGAGCAAGGGCTCTGCAGAATAGGGTTACCCAAACGACACCATCTTTATCACGCGGGGATACCCTTACCTGAGTGGATGAATGGTAGTTGCTTTATTGGGGGCAGTTTCTACTTTGTACGGGCTCAACACAGAGGAGCAAGGATGATCCCTAACAACCACCCCGACTTTAATCCAGGCAGCATAACAACCAGACCATTTTCCTTACAAAGAATGCATGAAGGTTTTGCTCCCCTAACTGCATAACCACTAAAAGGCCCTGTGCATTTGCCAATGAATTGGAATAGAATGCAGGTGGGTCCAAAGACCCAGAACCTTCAAGTTCAAATAAGTGCATGCATGTGATTGGTGCTGTGACAACCTACACTCCTCTAATTATCCTATGAGAGAGAGGGAGAGGGAGGGAGAGAAATGGAGTGAGATAGAGAGGGGGTGAGGGTGGAGAGAGAGAGCAGGTGGGTTGGGGGAGAGAGAGAAAGGAGAATGTTTACTTGCATTGCTGAAGGAGCGAGGGAATAGCCTGGGCCCTCAGCATCCTCCACCCTGGAGACTGTGCCTGTCTGTTTTTTGGATTGAGGAAATGATTATCCAGTGGCCCACCCACTGAGATTCCTTGTGAAGTGAGGTCCAGAGGGCAGGGTGCCCAGAAGCCCCTTTTCAAAAGTAATCCCAAGAGGTGAGTGCCAATGACTCATTCATTCTAAACCTTCCAGCCATCACCTCTTTGTTTTTGCTTTGTCACTCCGAGTGGGACGGGTATGCCCAGACGTGGGTCCCATGCCTGCTAGGACTACCGGCCCAAGCTACTCCTCACTGATGAGGCCGAACAAGGCTGAAACATGTTTGGGGATGCTTGTGGTTTCGTGCAGAAGGGATGTGACCTAGCAGTTTGGGCTGGACTGCCCCTTTTGGGGTGGGACCAAGCCTGATTTGCATATGGTCTTTCCCCTTCTGTAATTGCTTGGCAGGCGAAGAACGATGGTCTGGAGGGTTGCCCAGAGCAATGCCAGAGGTTAAGATCACCTCTTTGTTTTTACCTTGGAGACTATGCCCGCCTGTTTGTTGGATTGAGGAAATGATCATCCAGTGGCCCACCGATTGAGAAGCCTTGTGCAGTGAGATTCAGAGGGCAGGGTGCCCAGAATCCCCTTTTCAAGAATAATCCAAAAGGTCAGTGCCAATGACTCAAGAGAAGCCTAGGTGGGCATTGAATGGACCTCTAAATTGGTGGGATAGTCTACTTCAATTATGAAATGTTAGCAAACATATGATCAATAGGCAGTGTCTGCCCGGTGGAAGCACATGGGACTGCACAGTCAAACCTCTCCCAGACAGGCTGTTCCTGCTGCACCCACCTACCAACACTACCACTGCTCCTGGGATGCACAGCAACACGTATGCAACCCAGTGGCCTTTAAGTAGGTCCCAGCACCCTTCCAACCCACGCCCTTTGAAAACACTGACTTCAGTTCACACCCACCTGTCCTAGCCTTCAATCCAGGATTGAAATCCAGTGCAGGTGCCCCCAAGGGCCACTGCCACATCTTCAAATAATGTCGTCCCCATACTTCAATATATCCAAGAGGGTTCCTATATGGTTTCATCCCCACAATTTTTAGAAAGGTCTGTTTGTTCGTGGTAATTTCATCATTGCCCTATAATCATTTTTATGTTTCTATAATGGGGGTCCAGCCCTCTCCCTTTCACGTCCTTACCTCAACTGTGCATACTCCCTCCTCTCTCTCTCTCTCTCTCTCTCTCTCTCTATATATATATATATATATATAAATATATATATATATATATATATGTATATATATATTCAATGAAAAGACTTTGTTAAAGGGACGCTATGGTTAAGTTGCACTGATAAAATCCTATGAAATTCAGTGAAAAAACGTTAAAATAATGTTATAGTTACAAGCAAAACCGAAAGGCCCCAGAAATTCGCCAGTTATGATAAGCTAAGTAATCATAACTCGCTCCACCGCCGTGCACTGCTCATACTAACATCCAGGACATCAAAGATGACATCACAAATGTCATTGATCTCATCACTGATGACATCACATATTTGGGCCTCTTGTTTTTGTTGAGTGACATATGTAGGCCAGGCGGTTTTGTTTACTAACAGTCAGAATGTGAACATTAAAAAGGTGCTATATATCAAAACATTAACTTTTTTGTATGTTTTAAAAGCTCTTTCCTTAGGGTTTGGCCTCAGCTCATGGTGCGTGTATATTGAGCAATAAGCAGGCTTCAGACACACAATTCATTTGTATACATAATAATGAACTTTAATGTCATTGACATTTTCTGGTGAATGTTTTTTTTTGCTTACTTTACTTTCTCTGTATGTGCCTCTGATTTGTATGCATTGCTTGTACTAACACAATTATGTAGTAAGTCTTGAATTATTACTATTTATTCCATGTTTAACATTACTCAAAACTCTGCTAAAGCAGCATTAATTATTGCCAAAATTGCCAAATTAAACATATTGTACTTCTATGGTGCATGCTGCAGCCATTACCTATGTGTATGTTATGTATGAGTAGGTTCCTGTATTAACAGCAACACTCCAATATAATATTTCTATTTAGATTAGTACATTCTTTAATGCATAAAGTACTTCACGATAGGTCTCCTAATCACCCCTGACATCTTGCTACCAACATTGTAAACACCACCTCTTGTAGGAAGTTATCCCAATTAATGTAATATATGATGTCATCGGTGATGTGATCAATGACATTTGTGAATGGGTCTGTGCTTCGTGAACAGTTAGAAACTGCATTTTCAGCTGATCTAGGAAGTGTCAAGCTGAAAATGTACCCTTGCGCAGCCCCTAGACCTATTCTTATGGATTTTCCATCTTCAATCCAGGAGACAGCACATGCTTGGAAGAATATTAGCACAACTTCTATATAACTTTAAAAATGGCATCAGCCATGCCATTTATCCTCCCCAAGAGCCACAACCACCAACACAACCTGGAGGGCCTGCACAATGGAAGAAGCACAATGATGCAAAAAAGAATGAAGAGAACCAGGAAAATGACATAGAAGAAATGCCTACCTCCAGCACCCAGAGAGAATCATGGTGTGGCAGTGTTTTACCACTGTTCGGGATGTACCGAAGGCTAAGGCTACCAAGTTAAAATGCAGTCGAAGATAACCTGGGCAATACTCCTACGGGACCACGTCCAAGCACCGCCATTCCAAATCCAACCATGGGATGCTCAGAGAAAGGCTGTTCCTTTCTGACGAAGTAGTAGGCTCTCTACCTCATCTACCTCAACCAATACTGCCACCACAAAGGCTACTCCTGCGGGACACAAAATCCCACCAGCTAGCTTGCAAGCCATAAAAGAAGCTGTTGATCCATATCTTTGCAAGACAACAGTACTCTGTATATACTGCAACACACGACTCTGCAGGAGGGAGCAGTTTCGACGTGCTTTTGACGCTGTAGTCAAGAAGCATGAGAAACACTGCCGCCACCTTAGATTTAACGCACGCCCAACATCTTCCCCTGTCCTCCTGCCCTTCTTTATCTGTGGTTAATGCCCCTTCCCTCATTTCCTTCCCCACCTTACTTCCTGGCCTCTCCTTCAAAAAATAAACAAAACATTCAAAATCAAAAAAAACCCAAAGAAAGGTTCCTTTAGGGACCACCTTTCACTGTTAAAAAATAGAACTAAAAACAAATAAGCTACATTTTTCAGTAAAGTAGTTCAACTCAATAAAATTCTCCAACATTTTCTTTAGCATTGTCTACTATGCTAATGTAAATAATGGACAATTATATGCTAGATAAAAAGAAAAAAACACAGAAACAATTTTCTGTCCCAAATACTTTCCTCTGGCATACAATAAGGACCATAATCCATGAGCCTTCATGACTATCCACAGTCTCCTCCCCAGGCAATGCATCATTAAAAAACACGGATTGTATGTGCACACCATCAAACAAGACAGCCCTTCTACCCTTTTTAATGTTATGTTTGTAACACTCCCTCATTGCCTGCTTTCAAACATTCACATATCTATCCACCAATCAGTTCCAAAAACTCTACATATAACCTTATCAACATATTAAATTTCCACACACCAGCTGCCACTGAAGAATGTTCTAGAAATCATTTCCATCTGCATTTTCCTCGCTTATCCAAAATAATTGTACACGCTGCTGCTATAAATGCACATATGATGTGATATGATATGATAAGTCATTTATAACGTGCCTGTACACAAGCGTTTCTAGGCACGACAAGACAAGGGAGGGAAGACAGAGGGGGGACAATACAAACGATCTTGCTACGCCTTGTGACATTCAGATTGTGCAAGTGCAACAGCACCAAAGTGCAGGGGGGAGGGAGAGGGGAAGTGACAGGAAGAGGGAGGGGAAGTGCGATCAGGGCAGCAGTGCTCTGAGCAAGTGCAACCAGGGCAGCGCGGCTCTAGGTAAGTGCAGGGTGGCAGGGGACTGTAGAGGCTGCAGTTACAGCCCCTAAGTGTACAATGGCCCAGAGGCAGTGCTGGGGAGATTGATCAGAGAGGATCCTGGTACCCGTTATGCTCAGTGGGTAACCAGACAGCCAGTCAGAGCGGCAGACAGGTGGATTAGCAGGGATGGGAGACAGAGAAAGCTGAGGAGAACAGGAAGTTAAGTTTGAGAGGGGTAGGGAGGCCATTCCAGAGGGAGGCACCTGCAGAAGAGGGAGATCTGGCTCCTACCTAGCGAAGCGTCTGACCCTCAGAGAGTTGGAGGTAGTTCAGCGAAGGGCTTGAGAAGGAAGGTATTTTGGAAGAGAGAGTTGGATGTAGTGCAGGCCCTGGCCCCAGAAGGGCTTGTGGGTGATTCAGAGGGTCTTGAACTATATCCTTTCAGCCACGGGAAGCCAGTGGAGAGATTTCTGTGCTGGAGAGATATGGTGCCTGGGCTTGAGGCCAAGGATAAGTCTTGCAGTCCTGTTCTGGATTAGTTGCAGAGGGCGGCGAGTAGAGGAAGGCAGATTGAGAAAGAGGCTGTTGCAGTAGTCCATCCTAGAAAGAACGAGGGCTCCGGAGACAGTAAAAAACTGGGGGAAAGTGAGAAAAGAAAGAATACCTCTGAGGAGGTGCAGCTGGTACTGGGACTTCTTGGCAAGGCCTGAGATGTGGTATAGAAGGAGCGAGTTGAGTCAAAGATGACACCAAGGTTTTTGCCTTACAGGAAGGCGAAGGAAGAGGGCCCAAGGATGGCGGCCAGAGTGAGAGGTGGAAAGCGGGAGCAGGGGTCCAAATGAGAAGGATCTCCATTTTATTAGCATTAAGGCAGAGATCATTGGAGGCGCGCCAAACCTGAATCGTGGATAGACAGTCAGGAATGAGCGAGAGAGAAGAGGAGGCTGAGGGGAGCCAGAAAGAGAGCTGGGTGTCATCCACGTAACACTAAAAGGTTAGCGGAGAAAGTAGAGATAAGACAGACCAAATGGGCCAAGTAGACATCAAAGATCCAGGGAGAGAAGTTAGAGCCCTGGGGGACACCACATGTGGAGAGGGAGGTAGTGCAGAGAAAGTGGGAGGGCCAGTCCGTGAGGAAGGAGGTCAACCAATCCAAGGCCTTATCTGTGATGTCCAGGTTCACACAGAGTCGTTTGATCAGGATGGCATGGTTGATAGTGTCAAAGGCAGAGGAAAAGTCAAGGAGGATGAGGATAGAAGGAAGGCTGGGTCATGAATGGAAAGTGGTGTAGGGATTGCCAAATGCTGATAAGAGCCCAGAAGAAAAGTGCCAAGAAATGCCACGGTGGGAAGCCACTGCTTAACTTCTGGGGCAAAGGATTCACAGGGGTGGGGTATACAGCTGCCAGGCGGTAGACCCGCAAGGGCAGTGCTGAAGGGGAGGATGGTTTGCACTGGTGTCAACTAGATATAGGACTGCAACCTATGAGGTTCATGAGGCACCAGGCCACCAGTCTCAGTGGCAGTCGTAGGAGTTAGCAGGGAAAGGATTAAGTAAAACAGGAAGAGAACAGCAGAGTTTTCAGAAGTTTCCAGAACTTAAGTAAGTCCAGCTCAAGTATAAGAGGAGCAGGAAGGCTGTTCCATAGAGAGGCACCACTTGAAGAGAGAGACATGCCTCCCGCTCTTTTTTTCGAAAAGCATTTGACAAGCAGAGAATTGGAGTTAGAGTAGCCGAGGGGAGTATTTAGGGAGACACAGTTGGAGCTATTGTAGTCCCAGGCCCCAGAAAGTCTTGTCATTGATACAAATAATCTTGAATTTCATCCTTGCAAACACCAGGAGCCATTGTACACATTTTAGGGCTGCAGCAATACAATCCCTGGGTTTGAAGCCAAGGATAAGTCTTGCAGCCCATTTCTAGATTAGCCGAAGGGGGCGTAGACAACAAATGGGGAGGTTAAGGAAGAGGCTATTGCAGCAGTCCAGCCTAGAGAGGACAAGGGCTCTACAGACATTGAGCTTCTGTGGGAAGGTGAGGAATGGTAGAATGGTTGTAAGGTGGCGAAGCTGAAAATGGGCTTTCTTTAAAAGCTACTTTAAAAACTCCAAAATGTAAGGAGTAAAGGAGAGAAAGGACTTAAAGATTACCCCAGGGTTTTTGGCTTCACAGGATGTTGAGAGTAGAGGGCCCAAATAGGGCAGCCCGAGGGTAGGAGAAAAACAGTACACAGGTGTCAGATGAGAAAAATCTCTGTCTTACTGGCATTGAGACACAGATTGTTACCCGCACACAATGCGTGGATGGCGATCAAACAATCAGGCATCGCCATCCAGGCATTGTGGATGGCAATCCCTTTTTACTTCTCCTTGAAAGGAGAAGAAATTAGTAGACGGAAGTTTAAGGAAAGCTGTGTGTCATTAACATAACACTGGAAATGTGAAAAGAAGGACGACATCAGGTGAGCCAGAGGGACGAAATAGATATTGAAGAGCCATAATGATTGAAAAGAACTCTGGGGTGCTCTGCAGGTAGACAGTGAGGTGGTGCAGTAGAAACGGCCCAGCTGCAGCTGGGAAGGGCGGTTAGTGAGGAAAACATGTCAGCCAGTCCAGTGCCCGGTGCATGATGCTAAAGGTATCCTGTAACCGTTTAATAAGGATAGAATGGTTGACCGTGTGAAAGGCAGAGGAGACATCAAGGAGCACTATCCTCAATTGTCCTACTATCGTAAATACCATATACACTTCAATGATATAATTCTACCATATTTCAAATACTGTGTACACACCTACAGTACCTATAATTACTATACACATATTAAACTATACTTTGTGTAGAATCTGGCCACTGGCCAAAAACACCACAATATAATTGAACCAACTAAAAAGTTTGTACAATACATCTTGAAATAACAACACTCGCCCAGACCCCGCTGCCATCCAAGTTATGTCCACGGACACTAAAATTCACTGTGGACTCGGCGGCACCAGCACACCTTTTTTCCACCTATAAAAACAGCTCCATGTCAACTTTATTCCACTCCCCACCCTTTCTAGGCCCTCTTTCAGCCACCAAAGAACCACTAATGTGTTTTCCAGACTTTTTTCTCACTGAACTATTCACGGTCAGCGGTGATGTCCGTGGGCTCGGCTGCACCTGCACACCCCTTTTTCACCTATAAAAACAGCTCCATATCAACTTTATTCCACTCCCCCACCCTTTCCAGGCACTCTTTCGGTGACCAAATAACCCCAAATGTGTTTTTCAGACTTTTTTCTCACCGCGCTATAAGCGGACACCGGCGGGTGTCTACGGCTCCAACGTGGCGACCATTTAAAAAAAAAAGACGCAGCCGACGTATTTCACCATCCAATCCATGGGTGCGCGCAACGTCTCCGGACATCAGGCCAGACACTGATTTGTCCAGAGGACCCCGAATCAGGAAATGAGCATGCAGACCGGACCCAGATATCACTAATTTTATTGTACCTACTTTTTGGCCATTGTTTAAAAATCTACTGGACGGATTTACACCAAATTTACAAAAGCACGCTTTCGGGACCAAGAAGGCACTCCTGGCGCAAATTTGTTGAAAATCCATCCAGCGGTTTCGGCAGTAGGAGCGAGCAAAATGTTTTCCCATTGTGTCTACTCATTTTGGGACCCACCCTATAACTTTGCCCCCCTGGACGAAACCGCACCAAACTTTGCAAAATCGGGCCATATACTTTTGTTGCAAAGTTTGGTGAGGATACTTCAAGGGGGCCAAAGGTGTAAGACGGCCAAAAAGTGCTCTTTCTATGAATTGAGCAACTTAACCATAACTACAAAAATGACTGAAACGGTACAGTCACTTCCTGAGTGCGCTCTGGTCCCATTGGGTGTGTTGCGGTGTGCTGCATGACTGGTGTGAAGAGGTTATACCCTTAACCTCATATGTAATACTAGTGAAATCAATTACTTTTGTCATTCACACTTGGCTTTAAAATGTGCATGGCAACCAAATCATTGCAATTAAATATGTCCCAAGATTCCGATTTTTTTAGATACAATATTGATGATCCCAATGGAAATTTTAAAGGCGAGTGCGAATTACAAGTGTAATTGATTTCACTAGTAACCATAACTACAGAGCCGCTACCGGAGGCCCTGTGATATATATAGTGTTGCTCCAAAAAAGACAAGATGATACCTTAGTTAGGGTCATTTATTTTCAAGCTTTTGCGATTTTCAAATTACTTCCTCAGGCATAGGAAGAGAGTGAGGCTTTTGGAATAGCAGGGCAGCTCAAGGACTCGCCTCTGGAATGTCTCATCTGTTTTGTGTCTTCCTATGATTGGTTTCCTTCACAAGGAGCCTTAAACTTCAGAAGTTGCCCCCCCACGCATTCCAGTCGCAAAGATTTAAGTGGGGCACTGAAAACGACATTCAAACAGGCAAGAGGAAATAACAGTGCATGTGCAAACCTACTGAAGGCTGGTATGTTTTAAACATAGCCCTTTGCATGTCCATCTCCACTAAGCCTTTTGCCCATCATGCCCACCTACGTTTAAGCTTGGGATAGGAAATGTAGCCAGTCACTGGTTGGACACTTGTATTTAGAAAATTATTCAGGCTCTTGGTCACATTTTCAGTATTTTCCTCCCAGAAGGCCAATAAGGAGGGAGAACTATTAGTCATTTTTTGGCCCTGTGACGAATCAACTTCCGGGGCAGCTGTGGTCCAGGGAATAATATTGGTTTCTAAACTATCAATCAGTTCCACACCTCTAGTACACCAGAAGGGATCGGAACAGATTGGAAACACAAGCAAACTATAAACCTCCTTGTCCAATTTTGGTAGCGTGGACGGAACGGCAGGTTTATCTCCACAAGGTCGTGGATCGTTGATTAGTTGCAACACAGCGAAAATACAATTATTACCCAATGATAAAAGGGACTGTCCAGTTAAGGTTGTATACAAATATCTACTTTAAAATGATCCTAACATAAGGTTCTAGCAAACTCCAAAATGAAACCCACCCTGTAAAGGAATGCAGAGGACAGACAGTTTCAAGTAGGCATGGGGATGCACTCTGGATACTGACAGGAGGGTAGTCGGTAAAGTAATTAATAACAATAGTTCAAGGATACTTGATTTCAGCACAAAGGGAGCAATGGGTTGTAAAATGTCTCTAGGGACCTTCAGAGAAGGACCAGGGGGATAGAACCACAGTGTACCTCGTGCTTGTGGAAGTTCTTGGTGTTCAACAGCGTTGAGTTGGTTTCAGGGCGCTTTGGAGCTTCTGCAACACAGTTCAAGATGGGAGACAGCTGCGGGTATCAGGTGGCAGGCCATTCGGTGAGTGAGACTGGACGGACGGCTATGGGATGGCCTACACGCTGGCTTGGGGTCAGGAGTTGTCTCCTTGCTGGTCGGTGGGTCTGAATCACTAGTCGAGGCATCTCAGATGACGCAAGCGACTGCGGCGTGACAACAGTCAGAGATGCAGTGGGTTGCAGCTCGAGGGGCTTGACTGGCATGAAAATGACCTTTAAGGCGGACGATGGTTGATGCTTGTCGATGCACTGCTCCTAGCTTCTTCACTGGGCTCAGGTCGTCCTGTAAGATGGATAGCCCAAAGCTCAGGAGAGTGTTGGTGGCAACGGCATTGTCCTTGGTTAGGTTCAGAGACTCTCTGGCACTTCCCACCTAGGAAGCTTGCTTGCAGAACCTAGCAGGGTACGCTATGTGCTGGCTGGTTATCGGTTCTGGGGATGCTGGAGGGTCGTCTGGATTCAGTATCTCCCTCTGTTCACTGGGAGAAGTTTAGGGGAGGGATCTTGCTTCCCTATTTGGAAATCCTGGCCTTCCTTCACTGGCGGAAGTTGTAAGGCAGACTGTCCCTTCAGCCAGGGTCCAAATTAGTTCTTCTTGTTAATCCTTGTGAAGTAATCAGATGATCTACCCAAAAGAGGGGCTCAACCGTCTTTTAATGCCAAATGGGCCCCAGTGATTGGTGTAGGGTAAGCCTATCTTAATGAACCAATCCTGGGTCCCCACCAACAATCTCAGGTATGCATGAGGTCGTAACCACAGTGCTTTGCAAAAGGTAAAGGAGTGAAAACATGTTATACCAAGTCCCACCCATCTTCCTGTCTGTTGTGGATCAAAGTTAATTGAGCTCTGTGTGGTTCCTGATTAAAGTAGCAGGTCTCCCTTGAAGCTGCGTCAGGACCAGACTTTTGGTCTCCACCAAACCACATACTCTTACCTTCTCAATTGGGTCCCCCTGCGGGGTTGACTACTGTAAATACATAGTTCCAGACAAGACATGTCACTGCCCTTGATACTGAGAGGCCAGATCTGGCTTCAGGTTGACACTGTGCATATCAAAGGTTGTTGGGGTTTTCCTGTCCTTTGTTAGTCCTGCAACCAGGCCTCCCTTGGGCCTGCTTGAATTAACTCTGATTAGGATGCGAGGCTGCCACCAGCAGCTAGCAAAGGAGAGGGTGGATCCAAGGAGCATTTGTTAGTTATTTAGTCTGGCCATGGCAGGAGGAAGGTTTTACTTTCCCCTTTCTGAGATGCCTTGATGGTCTCTTGGCTGTCATATTCCAACTAAATATGACAGGTTGGATCGTGGACGGTGGCTGTAGGCTGTGACCACCCACAGTACACGAGTCAATGTGTATGTCGTGCGATGAGCATAGGAAAATGAGTGCAGATTAGCCCCACACATTTTCCGTAGGTTGATCTGCCATCATTCAATTTCATTTAAAATTTCAAAAAAGCCCAGGCAAGCGCACACCCACTGTGCAGATGGTCAAATTCCTCACAGGCCATTGCCTGTGTGAAAAAGATACTGTCGTATTGAAAGTGTGCTTCTCTACATCTGCGTGTTGGTGGTGAAAAATAGTTTGGCATGGAACAGGAGCACTAACCACCTCCTGGGAAGCTGATTTGGCAGTTCTTTTAAAGAACTGGTAGGGCTTGGACAGGAAGAAGTAAAATTACATCAAAGAAGCAGATGGGGCTCGTGATGTGTGAGTCCAGTGTCAGTGAAGAGCCATATACAATGTTATAGGAAAAACAGGTCTATCCGCTTAGACCTCAGGTTCTCTATGGGAATGTGTTATTCGGGATATTGACTCATGAAGCCGCTATGTCTATTTAAACCATTTTCGAGGGTATCGAAAGTTTGCTTGCATTTGTATTCTTATGTTTTTCGTGCATTTTCTAGTTTTAAAGTTACCTTTCATATACATAATTGGATGCACAACATTGCTGGATGCACATGTGAAACTTCCTGTTATTTTATAATCCTACTCCGTGTGTGGTATCTTGGTTGGATCTGAACTGTACATGTGGCATCTTTTGTCATTGCATGGCTTTGTTCCATTTTGTGTGCGATGTGGATGTAAATTGCTTCTAATCATTTCTTTTAGAATGGCTGACTGTCTGAAAGCAAGGAGGGCCATTTCAGAGTAAACTTCACACATTTATTCATCGTTTATCAGGATGGTTTGCAGTTCTTGAGCAATCTTGCAGAGGGATTCCAACTCTGGATTGTATGTAACAAGCTGTGGCGCCTGATTTTGTGCCTCTTTTGCTCTGAATTTGAGGTTGCTGTGGGGGACCCTTGTTGCCCCGTGGATCTGTCTGTTCCCAACCCTGCAGTTGTATTCATGATTCAGGAAGTCGGATCTCGAAGCTTGCATGTTTTTATACTGGTCCCTTCTGTCTGAGCATATTCAGTTGTACATTAATGCCTGGCTCAATATTGTGGCATGATTTGTGTCCGCTGGGTGAAATCTGTCACTCGCGAAATAATTGGGCCGGCCTATTGGTTTGCGATATACTGTGGTCTGTAGCAGGCCATCTTTTATTGTTATGGTGGTCAAGAACAATTACTTTTTCTAGAGAGTATGAGAGTTTGAGGATGATGGTTGCAAGGAATTCATTGAATCTTCTGTGGAAGCTTATAAGGTCCGGTTCCCAAGCGGTCCAAATAAGGGGGATCTCAACAATGCATCACAGATACCCTAGTGGTCTGCAATCACAGGGGGCAAGGAAATAATTTTCTAAGTGTGACATGAATAGATTGGCACACTACGGCACCATTTGAGTGCCCATGGCCGTCCCCATCATTTGGAGATAAATATCGGTACCGAATGAGAAAGTAGTTGTGCATTACGATGAATTCTATGCATTTGACTATAGGATAAGTAACCGTGTTGTTATTTCTGAAAGCATTCTTGCACACCTGTGTGCAATCAATGTGGAGAATGTTGGTGTATAGTGACTTGACATCCATGGTTTCTTGCACACCTGTGTGCAATCAATGTGGAGAATGTTGGTGTATAGTGACTTGACATCCATGGTTGCTAGTAATGTACCGCTTGGGAGGAGGCCAATAGCGCTCTGTTTGTTTATTAGGTCAGTGGTGTCCTGTATATAGCTGGAGGGTCTCTCTTACAAGTGCCTTTAAAGATGTTCTCAACCCAGCCGGAAAGGTTGTCAGTTAGCGCGACTGATCCAGAGATGATTGGACCTCCATTGTGGTTTTGTTTGTGTATCTTGGGGAACATATAGAATGTACAGGGTACTGGATTGTCTGGTACCAGACCCTTACCGTGTTCCTTGATGTCATTTGGGAGTTGCTTTAGAATCTTGTTGAGTTCTCTCTCTTTTATATCATAGGGTTCGATCTTCCTGCAGCTTTGTATAATATCTTGTGTTAGAAGGTTGGCTGTGTGCTTCTTGCACATAGTCACTGGTGTTCATTATGACAACAGCTCCTCCTTTGTCTAAAGGTTTGATTGCAATACTCTGATTGTTGTTCATGGATTTTATATCCCGACACTTGGAATTCTTTCATGAAAAACGGGATGACAGGACAGCCAAGGCAGCAATCAAATGGTGAACAACTGGGTCACAAATACAGAAAACAAGCAGAACTCCAACTAAACCCCTGAGCCTGGGAGCAACCCAAACATAGACCGATACATTCAAAGTTTCAGACACAGAGCAACATCTGCCAACCTGGAGAAGCACATTAAACAGCCTTATAACTTGGCAACCACAGAACGGGAGGCTATAAAATCCCCAAACAACAATTTGAGTGTTACAATCAAACCTGTAGACAAAGACGGAGTTGTAATAATGAACACTTACCACCTCTTGTTCCACCTCTTTTGCCGCTGATTTCACCCAAACACCTTCCACTCTCCTCTGTGCTGGCTGGGCTTTTATAGCCCAGCCTTCCCTCTTCTAAAAGTCTTTCCAGCTCCCATTGCTATCCCCAAAAACAGAAGGTTGTTACAAGTATTATGAACCTGCAAGATGCAAGCCTACAGCGCGCATTAAGAGTAGTGTCCCCGGTCTCTTTCAGTTCTATGAGCCCCAGACTGACAAAGGCCAGTTTTCTAGAGCGACATACAGGAAATCACCCTCCTCCTCGTTCTTCTCATGGTCAGCAAAGGCTGATCTATCCATGAGGGAACTAAAAAGAGATATATATTAGAGAGTTGAACGATGTGAGTAAGGGAGATCTCCGTAGGTTGGACAGATGCATAGCAATCATTGAAGCTCTGACAAAGCAACTGTTTGGGGAAGCAGAGGATTGTAACGGATACAAAAAAAAGAGAAAGGCAAGAATGGTGGATGCTGCTACCCAGTCAACACCAGTAAAGTTACTAAATGCCTCGATAGGGCATGTCCTACTCAGTAAGAACGGGCAGTAAACCACACAGAGACTGCACAGAAGGAAGCTGTGCTAGATGTTTCTCCTATGTATTCTTCTACATATACTCCACAACAAATAACGCTAGTTAGCATGCAGTTGTGCAATGTGATCATATCTCTTGTGCACCTTCCGAGTCCAGCTATTGTTGCATCGCCAATGTCATGGAATGCAGGCCTTCAGGCCCGGTGGGCACCAGATCACATTAGGTAAAGCAGAGGAGGCCAATTCATAGATCACACCTCCACCCCACTCCTGTAACCACAGAATTTCTGAGACAATCGAGGGTCCTGATTCTAGGATTGAAGATCATGGAACCCGCAGGGAGCTTTCTCATTATGATCCATTAGAAGATTGGCAAAACCTAAATTTGATATGCACTTTCAAGGAGCGCACACACAGCAATAGAAATTCGCATAAGCGTTTCCTTGTGAAGGCGCTCACAGAATCCCAGTGGCCTACCAGTGCCATTGCGTCCGGCAGGTCAGACCTCACGGGCGCAACGGCTCAGGAAGGCAGAGTTGTAGTGTGGCGGTCCGAAATGGGTCCCGGTACGGTGCTACAGTCCCCCTTATTTCAGCACCGCCACACTTGGAATGAGGCCCACTGTCTCTAAAATGTTCTCCACAATTCATATATATGGGATTGTATGTTTTGTGCTGGCTGTAATGTGCCATTTGGGTTTTTAAATCCTAATATTAGGATTTGTTTAATGAACTGTAAGGATTATCTTGCTGTAAAAGGAGTAGAAATATTTTTAGACTCCTGTTTTTAAATGTGTCCTTTGCCCGATGCTTGGTGGGAGCCTATTAATGAGGAATTGTCCCTGTAGTACGATCAGCAGGGCCCTGCCCTCACAAAGCATGGTATGTTACCTCATTCCTCAGTCATTGACTGGTCTAGATCAGAACTGGAACAAGTATTAAGAAGAAAGAGCATACAGCAATGCAGAATGTGTTCTAGCCACGCCACTGAGAGTGTGTGCCAGTGTATTTCCCCACTCCACCTGTGCAGCTCAAAGCTATGATTACAACCATTGAGAGAGGGCTTTTGAGCTGGCCCAGGAAGGAAAAGTTATAAGAATGATTAGTTGGAATATTGATGGTGTACAAAATAAGTTGCATGATGTTGAATGGGTTCAGTGGCTAAACTCATTGGATATAGGGGGTCATTACAAGTTGGGCGGTAAGGGATACCGGGCACCGGTAAAGAGACCGGTGCCAGTAATCCCTTAACGCCCAATTCCGAGGTCCCTTAGCGGGAGCCTCAAAGAACGTGTGGTCTGACCACACGTCCTTTACGGGTCCCACTAAGGGACCGGGGCGCTAATAACGCGGTCCCTCCAGGGTCGGAATGCACTGGTAAGTCCCCATTTAACCAGACCGGTGCCGGACACGGTATTGGAGGCAGCCATGGCGTATATAGCGCCATCGCTACCTCCAATCTCGGAATGAGAACCATAATCTGTCTCCTGTCTGAACAAAAGATTCAAACAATGTACTGTGTTTTCGGTAAACACCAAGAAATCTCTTAAGGGACGATGGAGGATGGGCTTAGTGACATGGGTGCGAAGGTCTTTACCACTTCATGCAGTTAGACTAAATGTGGTAAACCCTGAGATATTAATAATCTCTGTAGCTATGTGGTTTAGGAACTGGAGTGCTCCAGTTTTCGAGCCGGTTATTAACGCAATAGGCCAGCATCCTGGAAGAGAATCTTAGTGGTCCCATTGTTCAAAAAAGAATCGGTAGCTGACCCTCATTGTTACCACCCAATCTCACTCCTGGATGTCTCGAGCAAGATGTTCTCAAGTTGTTTTGTCTCGTGGCTGGAAGAATGAGCTTTAAAAAATAACATTTTGTTAGATAGTCAGGCTTGGTTTAGGTGGGGATTTTCTTTAATGGACCTATGCTTTTTGTTGAATACTATTATAGAAAAAGACAACAAAGTGAGAAGAGGTGAAGAATATGCTGCCTTCACATCGATGTACCGCAGGGCCTCCTTCAGCTAATCCAACTGATGCATGAGGATACCTCAGCTGTTGTCCGTTGTTTCAAGACAAACCATTATTCAAAGAACTTTCTGACAAACAGGGGTGTCAACAACGTTGCCCACTCATTTTGTTATTATTCTTTCTGTTTTTGTGAGATTTTACCCCACATAACTCTTCAGCTAGGCTCATTCTACCTCTATTAAATGGGACTAAATTTATGTCCTTGTCGTATAAAGATGATGCTGTTATGTTAGATCTTTCCCCAAGAGGCCTACATCAGAGTCTACTGTGCGCAAACACATATTTCAATGATCATGGAGTGAAACTAAATCTGACAAAAACAAAGATCATGATTTTTGGAAAGGAAGAATTTGGCTTCTCAATAATGAAAAGTTAGAGACTGTCAATTCTTACAGATATTTCGGGTTGGAGTGTGCGAACAATGGCAGCTGGGGCATACATATAAAGAAGGTTATCAAGCAGTATCCGCTAAGCTATAAGGGGCTGCTACATTTCTATTATTGATATGGGGAAAATAGATTGGGCAAATGCTGAAGCGGTAGGTTTGAATGGGAAAAAATATTCTGCTTGCAGCAATTGAACGATGATTTGCATCCTCAGGATGTGCTGCTGATGACAGACATAAGTATGTGTTGCAAAAAATATGTTTCTTAAAGGAGGTTTATAGTTCTTTCATATATATGAAAAGAGGAATTATTAATAACTTATATACAGTGATGTAATGCAATGAAACATTTTCACTTATAAAAACCTATTAAATTGATAGAAAAAACTTTATTAAAGGGATGTTACGGTTAAGATGCATCCCACCCTTGGGACACCTCTGCTACAGTAGTTAGCCACCTTGGCATCCCTTGGCATTTCCCTCCTGGGTTCTCATAAGCACTTGCCCATCGGTACTGCCCCTTCTATTTATGCACTTCTCTTACTGCACAATGCATATGTGCATTTATGGGAGCACTGTGTACAATTTCTTTGTATAAGTAAGGGAAATGCAGATGTAAAAGGTTTGTAGAAGATTGTTAAGTGGTAGTTGGTGTGTGGAAGCTTCATATGGTTGTGACTGTTTGAAAGCAGGCCTCGAGGGAGTGTTACAAATATAAAATTAAAAAGGGTAAAAGGGCTACACTGTGCGATGGTGTTCACGTGCCATCCGGGTCTTTTAATGATCCATGTCCTGGAAAAGGGGACTGTGGAGACCTGCTATTTATTTTTAAAATAGCATCAGCTATTGTCATCCCTCCTCCCCAAGAGCCACCACCACCACCAGCTGGAGGACCTGCATAAAAAAGAAAGTGCAGTACTTCCAAAGACCATGGAAAGGACCAAGAAGATGAGTTAGAGGAAGTGCCTACCTCTAGCACCAAGACACAATCATGGGTGTGGCAGTTCTTTACGACTGTTGGGAATGTACCAAAGTCTAAAGCTACCAAAGTGAAATGCACTGAGTGCAACGTTGTACTCAGTCGCGGACTACCTTGATAGTACTCCTATGCGAACACACCCATGCGTGCCACACCCAATCCAACCACTGCAATGCTCTCAGAAAGGCTGTTCTGTTTATTAGCATGTAGTAGGCTGTCTTCCTCCACCTCATCTTCCTCAAGCAGCACTATAACCACACTGCCTACTTCTGTGGGACACAAAATCCCATCAGCTACCTTGCAAGCAATAAAAGAGGCTGTTGATCCATATCTTTCAAAGACAGCAGTCCTCTCTATATAATGCAACACACCACTCTGCAGAGAGAGCAATTTCAAAGTGCTTTTGAAGCTGTAATCAAAGAGCATGAGTAACACTGCACCCTGTGCCCTACCCGCAACATCTTCCGCTGTCTACCTGCCGCTCCACATTTGTGGCGGGTGCCTCTTCCCTCATTTTCCTCCCCACCTTACTTTCTAACTTCTTGTGCAAAGAAAAATAATAATAATAATCAAAAAACAACAAAAAAAGGTTCCTTTAGGAACCACCGTTCACAGTTAAAAAATAGCACGAAAAAAAGAATCTTATAGACTCCATCTACTGCACATTTCTCAAGAAACTAGATAGACTCAATAAAATTTTATCACCCTAACTTCAAAAGCCCTTGCGGCACTGATTACGTTAGCCCGCCCATAACTCTAACATCACTATACGTTCAAAAAAATCTCCACCTATTTCAATAACATCATTGGGCAGCGTAGCCAAACCTACCCTCTCATCATCAACGTCATAAGGTTATCTAACACAAAACGAGGAACTTAAGCACAAACATCTACAACAAATGCAAAAGCTTTCTTTCTTTTTACAAAAATGATACAAACATGTCATTTTGAAGAAAACAACAGTACTCAGGGCTGTTACTAGGATTTTTTATTTTCACACAACGAAAAAAACATTCACTTAAGTCCCCAAAAACGTGGTCAACATTTTCAGATACAGTTGATAGCTACCGAACTTTGTATCATTCTCATTTTCAGTAAAACTGTCAACGGTCCTCTTCTAATGCCAAATCCGATCATCAAATCATTTAATGCAAGTTGTTGCGTTCTTCACCAAAAATTATCTTCGATGACCAACGAATAATGTACGCACATGGCGCTCCATTACAGAGGAGAAATTAGTGCTTTCAAATTGAAATACAAGCAACACTTTGACATCCGCACATTTCTAGAACCTATACGCTCCCATGTTGCTCCTTATTACTGTAACCGCTTAAAATTGTTGTCTGGCGGTCACCCCAGATGATTGTCGTTACATATCCGCTGTTAATAATTGTTGTCCAAATTCTGTTGAAAAAGCCGTTATGATGTACCCATGACATTCGGACATTGGGATTATATAACTATATAAAATGAAGAAGACAAAAACATATTTCAGTAACCACTTTACACTTAAATATACACAGTACATTCTTATTTTGCGTACACATTTCAGTGACAGTTCACACATACAATGTCTTTTCTTCGCCTCAAATTGAACATTCATGCGTCAGGACGTTCATCATATCGCACACAGTATACTATTAATCCACACTTCAATAAATATTATTTAAAATCTTGCTTACATCGTGTTTTGCAAATCCATTCTTCCGATGTACCGGAGTATCAACCGCTTCAAAACACTGTTTTCCGAAAATGGAAACTTTACTCTCCAACATCGGCTTTTAATATAGTCAATCTTATCATTTCTTTGTGAATTTTTGATACATTTACTCCTCCAAATTCTTAGTGCCCTGTATTCAAGGACACATAACAATGAGACCATTCATGTACTGTTCACAGCGTGTCCAAGTCAGTTTAGTTTTTACAAACACATGCCAAAAGAATTAACAATATTACTGCCAGTCAGTGCACTGAAAAACAACGAAATATTTCAAGTAAACCACATAGCACAATATTTATTTCAATTTTACCGCTATCGACGCACCTGTCCCCAATACATTTACGTTTTCCTTAAAAAACAACCCAGGCTTGGTCCACACAGGCACGCATTTCCCTACACGTTATAATAATCTGTCCCCTGCTTTATGCTATGAGAAGCGTTTCCCCATCAGAGACTTGCAGCAACAACATCTAAGGTATCATGAGTAAAACTAGTTTCTCAAAAAGATCTGCAGATAGTGTGTTCCTGCGCCTCAGACAGTCGTGTGCATAATGCAAGAGTCTTGACTTTCATCCTTAAACCAACCACAAAAGCATCACACTTTGTCCACCATAATTGCTGGAACCTGAATGAATAATAGTAACGTAAAAACAAGTACACTGATCACGAAAAAGTGTACACACATGAACAGTGGAGTACAGGCTTACTAGCTTCTGTGTACATCTATTCCCGCAATCATATCCATTTCTGCATTCAACTCACGGCCCTCGTTGCCCTCCACAGTAAGATGTAAATGTGCAAAGGCCACAGGGACATGTTCATAATGCACATGGGCAATACAAATTTGTTTGCCCATTATCTCAATGTTGACTAACACGTGTGGCACATAACCTTTGGTGTATTGCAATCTGCAGCCACTTATCATTGTACCTCCTTTCCCACGTGTCAAATTACATCCAGTTCAATTACATAATTGCTTCATATTACAAACGCTTTGTTCTCCCACTACATTACCTACAATTACTATAAACATATTACTACTGTGGTAGTTGTACCTAGTGAACATATTCTGGCCCCCAGAATCTGTCCACTGACATCCACGGACACCGAAATAGACCTCAGACGCTTTCTTCACCTATAAAACAGCTCCACATTGCCTTAATTCCACTTCCCTACCATTTGTATGCCCTCTTCCAGCCATCAAATGACCCCAAATGTCTTTTCCAAGCTACCCGTCCACGGCGCTGTCAGTGAACAGCCATGGCACCTGTCCGGCCTTTTTCAACCTACAAAAACAGCCTCATATCATCTTTTTTCCAGTCACTTTTCCCAGCCCCTCTTTCCACCAACAAATGACCGAAAATGAGTTTTCCACACTTTTTCCCCACCGCGCTGTCTGTGGGCAGCTGTGCCTGTCCGCAAATACAACATGGGTGTCGCTTCCAAAAATATGACGCACCTCATGCTTTTCACCATCCAATCGGGGGGGTGACTGATGTCTGCAGACCCCACGTCACCCCCTTGACCAATTGGAGGTCCGTCTGCGGACCGAATAGGGAATTGACTTCGTGGACCGAACCCAGATATTACAAATTTGCTTTTACCTACTTTTTGGTCATTCAAAAAAAAACTACTGGACAGATTTACACCAAATTTACAAAAGCACACTTTCGGGACCAAGCCACTCCAGCCACAAATTTTGGTGAAAATATATCCAGCGGTTTGGGCTGTGGAGGGGAGCACATTTTTTATCCATTGCGTCTATGGGAAAACCCACAAATTTAGGGACCCCCATATTTCTTTGATCGCCCCCCCCCCCCGATGAAATCTCACTAATCTTGGCAGGATCAATCTGATGGGGCTATACATTTTATTTTGAAAAATTTAGTGAGGGGGGTGAAGCTATAGGCCGCCCAAAAATGGCCTTCCTATGGGTTGAGCAACTTAACCATAACTACAGGGCTGATAATATATATTCACTGAAAAAACGTTGTTAAAGTGACGTTATGGTTAAGTTGCATTAATAAAAACCTATGAAATTCAATGAAAAACCTTTGTTAAAGGGATGTTATGGTTACAAGTAAAACCGAAAAAGCTCAGAAATGTGCCAGTTATGGTAAACTAAGCAACCGTAACTCGCACCACCACCCTGCACTGCTATGACTAACACCCAGGACATCAAAGATGACATCACAAATGTCATTGAAAAAAAAAATGGAACTAAAAATACAAAAATTATCTTATAGACTCCATTTACTTTGCATTTCTCAATACGGTAAATAGACTTAATAAAATGTTCCAACATTTTCATTAGCATTTTGAGTTATGCTAATGGGAATAATGCAGCGTTCATTCCCCATTCCAGGAACTGGAACGGGGGATTACGGCCGGCCAGCCCAAGTTATCGGCACAAGTAAAGCGAGGGTGGAAAGCGAGGGCTCCGGTCCATTATCCCCCATTCCAGCCCCTGCAATGAGTGGTGAAGGCCATTAGCACCCCGGGTTGCCAAAGCGGTAACTCGGGGTGCTAAAAAAAGGATTTTTCTTCCTACACAGGGACACATGCAGCATCCCACTGTAGGAAGGAAAATCCTTTTCTAAGATGGCCACCATGGAAAGGGAAGGCAGGGCCCCGTACAGAGCCCCTCTTTGCTTTCCAAGGCGGCCTGCAGAAAGTGAAGCGAGAAATCTAAGACCATATTAGCAGGAGCACATTTTTTTCCCTTTCAAACCTATCCCAATTTTGAAAACCTTTACCACATAGTAGGGGTGTACCGAAATTCGGCTTCGAGTAATTATTCGGCCGAATTCCTGCTGAAATTAACTATTCGGCCTCCGGCCGAATAATTAATTAATTATTACTCGAAGCCGAATTGGTTCCCCTTTGTGTTTTGTCAACTCTCCTCTGTCCCGATTTCCTCTGCCTTTGCTTTTTGTACATTGGCGGAAGAAGAACCCACTGCCAATGATGTTCTGAAAGGCAATTTACTTTCAGTTTGGAAGCAGGCACGCTGTCGCGTATTGCGGGCGGAAACCCAGGAGGTCCCAGCCCATCCAATTATAGCACAGGGAGCAAGCGAGCGTTCCGTCTGTTGCGCTTTGGCTCTCAAGATTCAGCCGTGTCTGGGGTTAATGGCCACTTAAATAATGGTGTGTGCACCAGAGGCCCCCCTTTAGCCTCCGTAGACCAACAAAACTCTTGGTACATCGAGGTAAGCACCAAACAGTCATGCGCATCAGAAAAACAGCTGATAGAAAACGCTGTACAGTACAGAGCGTGAGGAGTTCTGTGGTTGTTATTTCAACAATGGAATGCGTCGCTGGCTGCTTCCCTGTTTGCTTTCTGTGGCACAGATGAGGAGTGGGGGCAGGGGAGGTGTACCAGCGAGGAGGTGGGAAAGTTAAAGGGGGGCCGCCTGTCACATATTCAAATCATTTCCCAAACTGCATGACAATGTGTGCATGCTGGGGGCTCACGGGGTTGGGGAGGGAGTAGCCTCTGAATTCTTGTCCAGACATACCGGGGGCGGGGCCTGCAGCTGTCTCCCGGGCTCTCTGGTTTCACTTAGAGAGGCACAGATCCACCCTACTGATGAGGTCCAACCAGACCGAAACACATGTCTGGGGTTTCTGTTGGTACTCTCGTTCAGAGGAGAATTGCCTATCATTTCGGTGCTGGACTGCCCCAGGGCAGGACAAAGACTGATATGTTTGGGATATTTCTTCTCTGTGAAAGATAGTGAGCTAAAGACTCTGGGTAAGTCTCTCGTAACCAGGACTAATGTCTGGCAGAGGGACTCCCAGGACCCCCTTGTTAATTTGCATATTTAAGTAACTTTGGGTCTCACCCTAAGTTACTAGGGGAATCCAGACGTGGAAACCTTGCTCACTATTCTTAGAGAGGCACAGATCCACCCTACTGATGAGGTCCAACCAGACCGAAACACGTGTCTGGGGTTTTGTTGGTACTCTCGTTCAGAGGAGAATTGCCTATCATTTCGGTGCTGGACTGCCCCAGGGCAAGACAAAGACTGATATGTTTGGGATATTTCTTCTCTGTGAAAGATAGTGAGCTAAAGACTCTGGGTAAGTCTCTCATAACCAGGACTAATGTCTGGCAGAGGGACTCCCAGGACCCCCTTGTTAATTTGCATATTTAAGTAACTTTGGGTCTCACCCTAAGTTACTAGGGGAATCCAGACGTGGACCCCTTGCTCACTATTCTTAGAGAGGCACAGATCCACCCTACTGATGAGGTCCAACCAGACCGAAACACGTGTCTGGGGTTTCTGTTGGTACTCTCGTTCAGAGGAGAATTGCCTATCATTTCGGTGCTGGACTGCCCCAGGGCAGGACAAAGACTGATATGTTTGGGATATTTCTTCTCTGTGAAAGATAGTGAGCTAAAGACTCTGGGTAAGTCTCTCGTAACCAGGACTAATGTCTGGCAGAGGGACTCCCAGGACCCCCTTGTTAATTTGCATATCTAAGTAACTTTGGGTCTCACCCTAAATTACTAGGGGAATCCAGACGTCGACCCCTTGCTCACTATTCTTAGAGAGGCACAGATCCACCCTACTGATGAGGTCCAACCAGACCGAAACACGTGTTTGGGGTTTCTGTTGGTACTCTCGATCAGAGGAGAATTGGCTATCATTTTGATGCTGGACTGCCCCAGGGCAGGACAAAGACTGATATGTTTGGGATATTTCTTCTCTGTGAAAGATAGTGAGCTAAAGACTCTGGGTAAGTCTCTCGTAACCAGGACTAATGTCTGGCAGAGGGACTCCCAGGACCCCCTTGTTAATTCTCTGGTTTCACTGCCATTAACACTTCCATGGCAGCCGGGAGCAGCTATTATATTCCAAGGAGGCACCCTCTGGAGCAGGGAGGGCCTCCCGCTGTACCCAGGGCTCGGGCACTTCGCTGAGGAGCCATCGAATTCCCCAACGCAAAGACTGCTAGAGAGGAGCTCTAATGCCTTTAGAAAGCACGGCAGTGATGTGCTCTTTAATCCTATCCCTGGAGGACGGCACACTGCAATTCTTTCTCTTTCCTCTCTCTTTTTTCTTTCTTTCTTTCTCTGTTTCTTTCTCTTTTTTCTTTCTTTCTTTCCTTCTGTGTCTTTCTGTCCTTCTGTTTCTTTCTCTTTCTTTCTTTCTTTCTCTTTCTTTCTCTTTCTTTCTCTGTTTCTTTCTCTTTTTTCTTTCTTTCTTTCCTTCTCTGTTTCTTTCTCTCTTTGTTTCTTTCTCTGTTTCTTTCTTTCCTTCTCTGTGTCTTTCATTCCTTCTGTTTCTTTCTCTTTCTTTCTGTTTCTTTCTGTTTCTTTCCTTCTCTGTTTCTTTCTCTCTTTGTTTCTTTCTCTGTTTCTTTCTTTCTTTCTCTGTTTCTTTCTTTCCTTCTCTGTGTCTTTCTTTCCTTCTGTTTCTTTTTCTTTCTTTCTTTCTTTCTTTCTTTCTTTCTTTCTTTCTTTCTTTCTTTCTTTCTTTCTTTCTTTCTTTCTTTCTTTCTTTCTTTCTTTCTTTCTTTTCCTCCCCTTCTAAAGCTTAGTTACAAGCTTAGCTAGAGCTATGATCCATTTACAAGCATGTCTTGCACTGAAGCCCTGTAAAACAAGCATTGGCAAAGCCAACAGTTTTGGCTTGTTAGGCATACCTTGACACAGTGGTAATCTACTATTCGGTAACTATTCGGCTCCTGCAGAATACTTTGGTCTTCTATTCGGCATTCGGCCGAATAGTAAATTTACTATTCGGTACACCCCTACCACATAGCCGGTCCCTGGTGTACATGGCCACTTTATCCCCATTGGTCGTCCCTCATGGTCATGGCCAGTAGCCAGATTGTCCAAGTCATGACCTTATGCCAGTTGCACTTGCCACCAGTGGCCTTTTTATTTATCTTATTATTCATATATCCCATGTACTGCACTTTCCCCTCTCCCTTCCCCCACGCTCTTTTCCCTTTCTCCCTCTCCTGCACTTGCACGATCTGAATGACACCTGGCCTAGTAGGATCGTTGTTCTTTCTTCCCTTGTTCCCCCTCCCTTGCCTCGTCGCGCCCTGAAACACATGTGTATAGGCGCGTTATAAATACCATATCATATCATGACTACTGGACAGATTTACAGCAAATTTACAAAAGCACGCTTTCGGGACCAAGTCACCACTCCTGCCGCAAATTTGGTGAAAATCCGTCCAGTGGTTTGGGCTGTGCAAAAAATGTTTTCCATTGCGTCTATGGGAAAAACCACACATTTTGGCATCTCCCCCTTTAACTTTGCCCCCCATTAATGAAACCTCACCAATCTTCACAGGATCAATCAGACGTGGGCATATACGTTTTCTGCAACGATTCGTGAGGATTCGTTCATGGCGGGCGAAGTAATACGCTGGCCAAAAAGTGCTGTTTCTATGGGTTGAGCAAATTAAGTTTAACTACAGGGCCGCTACCACAGGCCCTGTAAAGTATATATATATATATATAAACATATATATATATATAGCCCACTATAAAAATATGGTGGGGGTGAAACCAATGCAGACATCCCAGAGGGTTGTTACCCTATGTGTCATACAGTAGTGCAGTGCCACCAATATTCAGCTTTTGCCAGGGCATCCTGAGGGTCCACTGGAATTAAGGAAGTGGTACCTCTTGCGTGATCCCTCCATGTTGTTCATGCCAAACGCAAGGTCCTGACTACCTAGAACAATCTAGGAGCACAGAGATCCACAGCGGCAAAGTCTACAACCTGTCAGAGCCTGACACAATCCTCTGCTGTGGAGAAGCAGTTCATTATCACTCAAACTTGCGTTTTATTTCGAAATGTATGTCCTTTGCTTCAGAATACAATCATGGGAAGAAACCGTTGAATGCCCATGAATGATATAGGAGGATGCAAAACCTTGCTCCCCTTTACAAGCATCAGTGGCCGCCTGCCATTTCTTTTCAGTGGTGGTTTCTTGCATCGTGGGTTGGAATTTTAACTGCAGTTCTTCTGATGGGCTCATTTGAACTTCGAAAAAACGCCTCTCTTTGCCATATATTGTACAAAGTGAAGGAGAAGCTTTGCAATTCCCTGATTGCTTGCTTTGTGTATCCGGGTCATTAGTTCACGGCTCTGGCTTCTGCAGTTTCCCTCTCTGTGCACACTGCTCCTGCTCCCGGGCCTCCTCTTATCCATTCGGAGACCCGCTTCCCTAAACCCCCTACTGGGTTCTCTGCTTATGTCCCGCCCCTTCTCTGTGTTTCCTCCAACCCTTTCCTTTCTCCTCCACCCGCTGCAGCTCAGCTCCTTCCGATGCGCAGATGTGTCCCCCTGGTCTGAGGCCCTACCCTCGTTCACGCATTATTTGCAGCGTGTGCTCCCCCTCAGCTCACCTATGTTCTGCACCGCTTCTCCCACAAGGTCTCTTCTTTCTCTCGTTGTGCCAAGCCGGCATCATGGCAGCCATGTTCCCATGGAGTGGGGAACCGTGGAAAGGTGCCTGCAAAAACAATGATGTGGGAGTCTGCGCCTCCGTGTCCCTATGTGACTGCTACTTGTCTGAGGTGTGCATGCTACTGGGTGTCTGGGTTGTGATGACGGGTGTCTGTGTGTATGTGAGACATCAGCATATGGAATGTTGGTTCCCCTGTGTTATGTATGGCATTTGTATGGCATTCGTAACGCGCCTATATACAAGTGTTTCAAGGCGCAATGAGGCAAGGAAGGGGGAACAGAGGGTGGACAGAGACAACGATCTTACTCTTCCAAGGGACATTGAGATCGCGCAAGTGCATGAGAGGAGGGAAGGGGAAAAGTGCCAGCGGAAAGGGGAGGGGGCAGTGCTGTACATGGGATCAAAACAATAACAAGAAGTGTGGCCAGCAGGTGGCAGGTGCAAGGGTAAGTGCAGAAAGCAGGAGTCCAAAAGTGCAGGTAGGGGGACTGGAGGGTTACAGATACAGACCCAAGTGCAAGGGTTGCCAGGAGGCAGTGCGGGTGTGCACCTGGGCAGGCAGGGATCTGGGCCCAAAATCAGAGGGTAGCCAGGTGACCAGTGCAGTATCAGACAGGAAATCAGCAGGGGAGAGGAAGAGAGAAGGCAGCCGCAAAGAGGAAGGTCTTAAGGTGCTTTCGGAACCGGAGATGGTTCTCCTCGGGTTTCAGAGAGGCAGGGAGGCTGTTCCAGAGGGAGGCCCCAGCTCAAGAAAGAGATCTACCACCAACTTGTTGCTTGGAGAAGCGACTGACCTTGAGGGAGTTGGAGGTGGAGGAGTGAAGAGCTCAAGTAGGAAGGTATTTACAAAGAGAGAGTTGGAGGTATTGAGGACCTAGGTCCCAGAAAGCCTTGTGAACAATTCAGAGGGTCTTGATCTTAATCTTTGCAGCTACTGGGAGCTAATGCAGAGGTTTTAGTGCTGGAGAGATACGATCCCTGGGCTTGAGGCCAAGAACAAGTCTCGCAGTCCTGTCCTGGATGAATTACAGAGGGTGGAGTGTAGAGACAGGCAGATTTAGAAAGAGGCTGTAGAAGTAGTCCAGCCTAGAGTGAACCAGAGCTCTATAGACAGAGCACTTCTGGGGGAAGGAGACGAAAGGAAGAATACCTCTGAAGTAGTGCATTTGGTAGGTTGACTTCTTAGAGGCGTCAGAGATGTGAGGAGAAAAGGAGAGTGTGGAGTTAAAGATGACCCCAAGGTTCTTAGCCTTAGAGGTGGGAGCAGGAAGAGGTCCAAGGGAGGCCGGCCAGAGAGTGACAGGAAAGGAGGGTACAGGTGTGCCAATGAGGAGAATCCCTGTCTTACTGGCATTAAGGCAGAGATCGTTGGCGACACACCACTCCTGGATAGCAGACAGGTAGTCAGAGATGAGAGAAGGAGAAGAGATGGCAGAGGGGAGCCTGAAAACGAGCTGAGTGTCATACGCATAGCACTGAAAGTTGGAGCAGAGAGCGGCAATACGGTGGGCGAGAGGTGCCAGGTATTGCTTGAACAGCCAGGGAGACAGGTTAGACCCCTGTGGAACACCACAGGTAGAGAGTGAGATAGAGGAAAGGAAGGACCCAAGTTGGACCTGGGAGGGTTGATCAGAGAGGAACAAGGTCAGCCAGGCCAGGGCCTGATAGGTGATACCCAGGTTATCACAGAGACGATTGAGCAGGATGGCATGTTTGACAGTGTCAAAGGCAGAAGAGAGATTGAGTAAGTTGAGGGCAGAGAGGAGATTAGAATCCAAGTTAGAGGGCAGGTCTTCACAGATGCTCAGCAGAGACGTTTCCATGCTTCTGGCTGCTCTGAAGCCAGAGTGATGGTCATGGAGACAACCAACAGACTCAATGTGATGATTAAGCTGGCAGATGGCCAGTTTTCCAGAAGTTTGCATAGGAAAGGAGTGATGGAGATCAGGCGATAGTTAGCGGCGCAGGAGGGGTCGGCTGAGGGTTTCTTGAGATGAGGGTGCACAAGAGAGTGGTTCAGGGGGGAAGGGAAGACTCCAGTGGTGAACGAGTGGTTGCAGAAGTCAGCAAGGGCAGGAGCGAGGGTGTGAATATGGTCCTTGATGGTTTTGGAAGAACAGGGAAGAACCTGTTTTGACAAGACTTTCATAGATCGGACTTGTCTAGAAACCTTGTCAGGGGGGAACAGAGGAAAGGAAGAGAAAGAGGGAGGAGAGGTGGCCACAGGGGGGCCAGAGGTAGAGGAGAGAGTAGAGGGAGGAGGAGGAGAGGATGAGAGGGTGTTAACCCAGTAACAGTTAGAGATTGCCTCAGTGGTGGGCACTAGGGTCCTAACCTCTCTATATCTGGGAACTTACCTCAATGCATTAGATTTTCTATACATTTTCTATAGTTTTTAATTCAGGCAGTACACAATATAGGGGGTCATTACAAGTATGGCGATGCAGTAAAACTTTCGCTGAAATTGAAGTAATGTCACTTTTAATGCACTGCCATACTATGAGTTTAGAGGTAAAGCAGAGGAAATACATATAGCACTTGGCTGGAGAAATTTTCTACACATAGTCACCAGAAATTGGAGAAATTACTGCAATTGGAATTATCACCTGTGGTAATTCCTCAAATTCCTTACTGGCGTCATATGGGACTCCATGAATAGGGGCTAACACTTTGTTGCTGCCACTAATAATCAGTGGATTTACTGTCAGTACAAGTGACAGTAACGGTGAATGAGTATGTGGTATTTCTGTGGGAAATATCAACCTACTCATAATGACCTCTTATAGCTCCACCCATCTCATCTTTAGTTTGACATCAACGTTAAATGCTTTATGCATACTTGTTTTTGAAAGCTACACCATGTACTATGCGTTCTATAAAGCTGACATGCACAGTACCAAACCATTTGTTAAATAAATCTGACAATAAAAAGTGTGGTTCCCACTTAAAGTGCAAAAGGGCACAACAGTGAATGGGCATCTGCAAAATGATTAAAAGTTAATGCAGCGGAGACCACCAGGGGGGCGCGGAGCATGTCGGATGCGTGAAGCTCACGCTCCTGACTGCACCGCAGGGCCTAGCATGGTTTCCCAGTCCCTGACCGGGGGTGCAGAGCCCAGCCGAAGAAGGACCATTGCCCCACGCAGTTGACCCCGCAGAGGGAAGGCGCTTGGGGCCCACTGCAGGCACCCCCACGGCGCAGGCCCGAACCGTGGCCCCAGGGAGGGTGTCTGAGCGAGCGCCGGCCGCGGAGCCAAGTGAATGCTGGGGACCGCAAAGGCAGCCAGTCCCGCCGAGCTGCGCGGCTACCTGAAGGGCCGTACGCCTCTCCCCCCACCCCCACCAGCAGAGTATGCCTGGAGGACGCGGGCCGGGGGTGGCAGCGGTCCTCGTGCGGCCTTGGGCGGAGGGCCGCCTGACACATCCTCCACCAAGACGAGGAGCTTCACGGGCCTGAGGGCTGGATCGAATGCCGCCTAGGGCCCCCCCCCTCAAATAGCCACGCCGGAGTGGAGGAACCAGAGGAGAACCGCCGGAGGGATCCCAGGAGTGCCCCCCTCGGTGGGGGTGGGACCCCCTCGGCCTGAATTTTGAGCCTGGAGGCCCACCCGGCCCCGCTCCAGTAGCAGCACCCACGGAGGAGGAGCCCAATCTAGGGCACTGGCCTAGCAGGCGACATCGAGGCTCCCTGGGCAGCGGCGCTCACACAGTGGGGCCCAACGTTGTGACAGTGAACTGGAGAAGGAGAGGAGGCAGCGGGGGGAAGTGAAATGCAGGAGACCCAGCGGTGGGGGTCGCCCCCCTGACCCCTCCTAGCTGATAAGCCTGGTGACTAGCCCGGTCGGGCAGAGGGCCTGGGAGGCCTCGGCCGCCACACAACCTTGGGGCCTCCCCTGGTCATGGTAGCAGGTGAAGGAGCCTCCAAAAAGAGGATGAGGACCCTCCTGTCCCACAGGTTGAGGTCAGATATACTCTCCCTGGAAAGGTCAAAGGGGAATGAGGAAGAAGAGAAAGAGAGGGGCCTGGGCTTGGCGAGAGAGAAGAGACAGGAACTCAGGGAAATAGAGCTGGGCAAAATTGTAGCGGGACTCCAACACCTCCGTCAGAGGTACTATGAAAAAGACGACAAGGCCGATGCCATGCTGGCAGCCAAACTCCGAGGCAAAAGGGCGGACAGATGGGTGTCAAGAATTGGGAATGGTGCAGAGGGGGAAAGATCAGACCCGGAAGGCATAGCAGAGAAAGTCGCTGGTTTCTATGAGACTCTCTACGGGAGGGAGGGGGAAGTGCAGAGGGAAGCACGTGAGACATACCTTGATGGGGTCACCCTCCCGACTCTTGGAATGCCTGCGTCTTTGGCCCTAGACGCCCCGATAACAGAGGAGGAGGTGCTGAAAGCAATATCTGGGCTGAAGCTGGGTAGGGCCCCAGGGGAGGACGGATTCACTGCAGGCTTTTACAAGGCCTTCTCAGGCCTACTGGTGGGAATCCTAGCAGGTCTTTTCTCAAATATAATGAAGACAGGGAGGGCGCCTCCGTCATTTGGTAAAGCGCTAATCAAGGTGATCCTGAAGGAGGGGAAAGATCCAGCAGACTGCCGCTCTTATAGACCAATCTCCCTCTTCAATGTGGACGCTAAACTGTTCACGAGGATCATCGCGACGAGGTTGGACGGCCATATGCCGAGCCTAATTCATACAGACCAGGTGGGCTTCAAACAGGGGAGACAGGGGGCTGACACTACGTAAAACCCTGCACCTCATGAGGGTGGTAGCTCCAAAGGGTGAGAACCTGGTCTTGGTCTCCATCGATCCGAAAAGGCGTTCGATCGGGTTGACTGGGGGTTCCTACATGGGGTACTTGAGAATCTGGGGTTCGGAATTGGGATTAGGCAGGCCATCAAAGCCTTGTACGAATCACCATCAGCCACAGTGACAGTTAATGGACACCTGTCACATATTTTCAGCCTCCAAAGAGGGACGAGGCAGGGCTGTCCCCTCTCCCCTCTCTTCTTCACCATGACCATGGAGATACTTGCAGAATACCTCAAAGGTTCTCCTACGGTGCGGGGCATTGAGGTGGGAGACCGCACCTTCAAACTCTGCCTTTATGCAGACGACATCTTGCTCCACCTGAGGGAACCCACATGGTCAGTCCCTGCCGCCCTGCAGGTAATTGAATTGTTCGGCCGTTTCTCAGGCTCAAGGTCAACATAGGCAAGTCAATGATCTTCCCATTTGCTCCTGATGCAGATAGATGCATAGCCGAATTGTCCCCTCTGGGTCTCCAAGTCTGCGCGGATGGGATAAAATACCTGGGGATCAACATCGTGAGGCCCAGTGAGGACCTGAGCCAGGCAAACTACCCCCCACTGTTCGAGACACTGTTCAGGGACATGGAAGGTTGGGGGAAGAGGCAAATCTCGTGGATGGGCAGAATAAACGCGATAAAAATGAATCTGCTCCCTAGAGTGCTGTATCTCTTCCAGGTGCTTCCCTTGGAGGCTCCTGCACTATACCTCAGAGTAGCCAAGAGGCGCATAGTGAAGTTCATATGGAAAGGCCAGAAACCCAGGATAGGGTATGAGACCCTCACCCTCCCCAAAGAAAGAGGGGGGGTCGCCCTCCCAGATCTTAGTGCCTATCATAGGGCAGCCCAGCTCAGGGCTTTAGCCCCTCACCTTAGAGAGGACCCCAACAAGCAATGGGTCTACATTGAGAACTCCTTCCTAAGCTCAGTCACTGTAGGCAAATGGTTATGGGTCCCATTAAAAAAGCTCCCAAAAAGGATTTGGGACCACCCAATTTTAGGAACTATGTGGAAAGCACTAGCAGGGAAGGGAAACAGGGAGAAAGCGACCACATGGCCCTCGCCACTAAGTCACATCTGGTCCACGCCAGTGCTAGAAGAGATTCCAGGCCACGAACATTACCAATCCTGGTTTGACGCGGGGCTTTGTAGGGTCGGTCAGCAGGTGAGGGAGGACTCATTTATACCTATCCAAGAACTCGCGGAGGCACTAGGAATTGGTAGACTCTCACCACTCCTATACCTTAGGCTTAAGGGAACCCTAATGAAGCCAAAACTGAAGGAATGAATACAAAGGAAGCTCACCCCGGTTGAAAAAATCCTGGACTCTCACACAGAAATGAAGGGGCTCATCTCTCTCCTGTATGAATCTCTTCTGACCCCCCCAGGAGGGAACGACCAGGAGCCTCAGAAGGAAATGGGAAAGGGACCTGGGCTGCACCATTGGGGATGGTCTCAGGGGCAAACTCTGTAGTAGGGCTTTCAAGACATTAATTTCTTGCCAATATAAGACCCACGCCATGAAACTTCTCCACAGGTGGCAGTATGACCCGATCACCCTCTCTAAGATGTTCCCAGATGTTGTCCCAGTGTGCTAGCATGGGTGCGGGGGAAAAGCCGACAATTGGCAAATGTGGTGGACATGCCCAAAAGCCCAAACCTACTGGTCGGAGGTGCTTAGTTGGATCAGAGAGGCAGAGGAGGGGGACTACCCACTAGACCCTATCTTGCTAATATTTGGCCTACAACAAAGGGATGAGCACTGGGAGAAATTACCGGACTTGAAACACTCTCTTTTGCTGGCAGCCAGAGCAGCGCGAGCCAGGACCTGGAAAAGAGCAGCCTTCCAACAAAAAGAGAATGGGTGGCAGTGGCCAAGGACATCTACTTTATGGATAGACTAACGGCCGCGATACAGGGCTCAAGTGCGCAGATAGAAACAGACTGGCTGCAATTCATGGAGGCGTTTGTCAACCCGGATGACATGACCGGAGGGTGACCTGATCTCTCCACTCGGCCCCAAATTAGTTTTTGCATAGAACCCATTGCACAGGACTCAGGAGAGTCGACCACACATCGATGGCCACGGGCCCGGTTGGCGCTGCCCAAAGAGGAGAAGCGGACCATGAGTCTCGAGAAAAGGGCGTTAGGGAGAGGGGAGTTTGGGGGGGTGAAAGCACCAGAGACTTATGACTCCTTTATGTTCTGAAGTTGTTACGGGCATGCGCCCAACGTTTATTAAATGCATACACTTTTTTGTTGTCGTGAAAAACGAATAAAAATTGAATTAAAAAAAAAAGTTAATGCAGCAAAGTAGCTGGATTAACATATATCTGTGGTGCTCCACACTACAAGGTAAGGAAGTGAAACAACCATGTATTCATTAAAACCTATGCTGAATTACCATAATTAACTATTTGGGAAGTTGACAAACGTGGAGGAACACGCTGATAACTTAAGTGTGCATATATTTTAACAGGCAAAATATGATTGAAATGTAGCTCAGTGGGTTCAGGGCCTGCTCCAGAGATGTGTGTTTGTGTGGTCGCGCGTGTGTGCGTGTGTCACAGGTTTGAATGTTCGTAGGAAGAACATAGAGTTTCATCCTTCTCAAGTCAATAAAACAATTATCATGTAATGTAACCATCACAACTATTAGTGGAACGTATTGTATTGTATTTGGTTATTTATATAGCGCTATTTCCCCATTTGTATGGCCTAATGCACTTGGTGGTTGGAACGCCCTCGGTGACCGTAGTCAATGTGTTGGAAGTTCTACGAGTTTTAGATTAGGAGATGCATGTGTGCATTTTGGCGGGACTAGGACTTAGGTGACTGGCTAGGCTCGACTAATGTATAGAGTATAACAATGCAGCACATAAACTAAAATTGGAACGATACAGAGAAGATTAGCATGACCCCTGCGCATGGATGGCACGCAAATTCGTGAAGCGTGTCATAAGAAAAGAAAAATGCTGGGCCTGCTTATAATGTGCAAACATTCTACCACTAAGTTCCTGCTAAAGGCTTTCCCACCACAAACGGCTATATGCTGGATCCAGTCCTGAGGAAATAAAGAAGAACCTATGCCCCACCAGCAGTTGGGTGAGTGGTGAAACTTTGATTGTTTAGCTGCATATTATTAGTCTACATGAAAATTAACGTCTTGAGTAGGAACATTTTGAAGGCTAGTAATATTAACAAACCAATAGCCACTTTTGTCATCTAACCTCGTAACTACATTTACACTCATTTCTGAAAAATATTCAGAACTAAAGCTACTGTATTTTCCGATGGATAATATGAGATTTTCTGTTGGTCTTTTTTTCTCGCTCCATTACAAAAAACCTGCAGCAGACACCTGCGCGGCAAAGCCCACGTGGCTAAGGGCCCTTGCAGTTAGGGCCAGGAAGTATCCGGTGCGGACATGCCAACGTTGCAGCCCACGCCTCCTTCATACCTGCAGCAGACTCTGGCGCCGTTGCTGCTAACCCGGCGTGGATAAGGTCTCCAGCATTTCGGTCAGTTGAGCGCGTCGGCGCTTACCACGTACCACAGAACCAACGCAGATAGGGCGCTAGGGTTTTTCTCATGCCGCCTTTTTTTTACTGTGTGAATCTTATTAACTTACCCTATAATCTATCTTAGTGAGAAAGTCAAAGAGCATTGCTGACATCTGCCTATTGATATATGCTACAGTTGTTATTGTTATTAATAATTTTCTAAAGGCTTACTAATTCGGGGGTGGGAGAGCCAGTGGGGCGTGCCACCAACATGGGCCCTGTTATATTTGTACCGTATTAGACTTGCTCTTTTCCTTGGAAATAGCCTAAACGCAGGGCAAATGTTTTGCAACTCCTCAATATCCCTTCCAAAAGGAGATCAGCTTTTCCCACATCACCAGTAACTGGGACACCAACTGTTTTTCAAGCAAAGGATCATTTTTGAGGAAATTGACCTGGTCCTTATGGATATTTCTCAGCCACGTGTTAGACCTACTCCAAACCCTTCAGTTTGCAACAATAAATTAGTTGTGGACAGCATTTGTGTATTAACTAAACTGCCACCCCATATTACACACGGGACTTTGCCTGCCGATATGATAGAGACTTTACGCTCGTTGGGCCAAATGTCAGGGCGTAACTATAAAGTGGTCGCTGTTATCCATAACATTATACACGCAGATATTTTCTCCTCTGCAAGACTCTGATAAACTGCACCATGTTTGTAATCTGATATCTAGTGATGGCTCCACTGGAGAGCTTGTTCCTGGACCTGTAATGGAATCGAGATCTAGTGTGGTCATCCCCTTTTCTCGCCCTATTCCCTATTCCACCGGAAATTAATATAAAAAGCAGTAATAGTGTAAATCACTGATAATAAAAGTAGGGATTTAAAAAGTGATGTGTCCTCCTTGAAAGTCCAGTTGTCCTCTGTTACTGATATTTTGAACATTTTTGCTAAATCAAAAGTTTACAATTAACTAGGAAACCATAAACAATCTTACAGTGTGTCCTGTTCCTCCCTTCAACCAATCCCTACCCGCGGTTCTACAGTGAGTGCTGGATTTGATAAGAATGAGAATTGTGCCCCAAGTGACCATATTATATGGATGTAGGTTGTCTACCCGTGAACGTTTTGTTCACGGGGTGGACTGCCCGCAGTGTAATTGCTCAGGCCCCCGTTTGAACCGCTCATTAAAAATGGGAGCCCGAGCAATTTTTGCCCTTGACCGCCAATGTTAAGGATGCGGGCGACAACCATCGCAACCCCAAAGGCCGTAGATAATGAACATGTTCTTCATGTTCAGTATTTTTGGACTCAAATTGATCGAAGAAATTTGAACTAATGGTAGTGACCAAATTCGGTCAAATCTACTATTCGTTCAAATGTTTTGGATCAATTTGGGTTATTTATTTTTATTTTTTTATTTTTACATTTGTAAAGCGCCACACAGCCCAGAGGCATCGGGGCGCTGTTGCAAGATAATGACTTAGTTTCAGTGCAGGAGGGGTAGATAGAGGAGGTTACATCAAGATCGTATCTACCCCTAGCCTGGGAAAAAAAGGACGTTTGACATTTACATCGGTTGTACAGTTGACAGGGCCCAAGAGGGGTTTATACAAACAGCATCGTTTTTATTGCTTTCCTGAAACACAGGTGGGATTTGATACCTCTAATCTCGGCGGGTAATAAGTTCCAGTTGGTGGCGGCGAGGACTGGGAAGCTAGTGCCACCTGCTCTGGTTCTGAGGCTTTTTGGAATTGCTAGGTATAGTTATACCTACTATATGACCTTGTGTATCCCCCTAAAGCTAACCAGCACATCAGGGATACTTGTAAACATAGCACTCACCAACTCATTGTTTCCAATACTTTTATTCTGAGATACGAACCACATCCCAATGTTTTTGTTCCTAGTAAACAGCTTATCTCAGGGGTCACTGTACAATGTGCTCCTAACTGTTCATCTATGAGTAACCTGAGGCAATAGGAAACTCACTTGGCAGCCGCAAAGTACTTATATGACTGGAGTCCCCAAATTATGCTGGAATATTAGGGAAAATATGGGGTTTCGGATCAATAAATGTATCCATTAGCTGCACCATAAGAAGGGTTGCCTTTATGCAAAACATCTACCTGATCCTTTGACTCTTCAATGGGAAGCTATCAAGGTCACTCTGGTACATTAGTAATTTTTTTGAAAAACGTATTGCTATTGAATATCAAACCTTACCTCCCATTGGTTCTAATATACACCTGAGACAATGGCCATTGGTCAAGCGTCCCTTAGATTCACACACAGTGGATATTGGAAAAAGACATGGCAGCCATTGATATTTTTGGATTGATGAGTTCCCCCCTTTGCAATCTTTCAGCAAAAAGATCTATGGGTGAGTATAAGCACCTCCAGGATGCAACAACTTTGAATATAATTATAATTCTTTTTTATAACACGCTTAATACCAAAGAGGTTTCTAAACACGGACCCGGGGTTCGAACCTGTGTTGCTCTGCCCCAAGTCGAGCACATTGCCACTGAGCTTTACTACCCGTGCTGGAATATGGAACAATATTCCACAATTAGGGAGAAGGTGGAGGGTCTAATTGGCATAAATATATCACAGGGGAACCCAATATATGCCTCCAGGAGACCTGGAAGCTTGAACCACCTTATAAACCAGGATATCAAACCTTCTTCCAATTTTCTTCTAAAGGCCCCAAAGGTCTCCCAAAAGGGGGTGTTAATATGGGTACATCCTAGTTAAGAATCATTATCAAACCCAAAGAAGGAGGGCTGCTACTTTTGCTGAATGGATATCTTAGATCTGTCTTAGGGAGCGATTGAGCTATTTGATTATTTTTTCTTAAAAATGTATTATTGATTTAGCTGATTCCTCAACTTTACAATAATAATTAGTACAAACAATCAATACAAATTAAAACAAAATTTGAATACATCAACACGATGAGTTCTCTACACATTCACACTTTCAAATGTAATACCTACGTGCAACATGTTGCATTTAACAAATGTCCAAGACAAGGTCTGCCTTTACATTTAACCCAATACCACAATGAATCATTGTTCTGCATTACTTTTACCAATTAACCAAATAATTATAGTTCTAATACAGTTTGAAGAAAATGTACGACTGCAATGCAAATAGACATTCTAGATCCTGAGAACAGCAACTTCAATCTGTCATCATCATTAAATGTTAGAATCTGAGTATAATATTTGAACAAATGCAGTTCATGAGTATTTGTCAAGGCATGACATTCTAACATAAAGTTTCCTTTTGGTCAGATTTGTTTTGCCAAGACAGCTTTGAACGGCCAAAGATTGAATCTAAACTGTAAAAAAGCTGATCTGACGGCCACAGAAGGGTATACAGATAGATAAGTCTCGCACATTCCAAGTTTTTCATCTCCAAATGGGTTATTGCGAAAATCTTTATACATTCGGAACAAGTCCCATGTGTGAATCCAGTCTTGCAGATGCACCTTTTTCTTCGCTCTCTCAGGATTTTCTAGGAGAACACTTAGCGTGCAATCAGCCATAGCGATAATGTCGAATATAGTGTTTCTTCATTCCTTAACAACCCTCTACTTTGGTGTGAGCAGGTAGTCAGAGAGCGAAGCAAGTAGTGTTCCGGGAAGTTTGATTCTTTTCTGGGTACTATTATGGAGTGCAGGGATTTGACCAATCGTGATTTATAATTATTGCAGGCAACTTAAATTGCCAATTTTAGCACACCGCTTTTCACTCTTCTAATTTGGTTCTTGAAGATGAACTCTGGGGAATCCCTGGTGCACTCTAATGCACTAGGTTGCATTCTAATGTGTATTCATGTCATTATCCGTTGGCCAGACACATTGCTAATACATTTGATTTAACTGTACTTAGGGAGTCTAATGGTCGTCCTAGGGGTGACTGCCCCTCTTAATCTATTTTCAAGACGAATATATCTCAGAGTCTTTTTGATTATGTGTTAGTTGCCTTTGAATCAAGGAGTCCTGGTATTTTATTGGAAGTATCAGAGAGACTCAAGAGTGACCATGACCAAATCGTGCTTACTTTGGCTGTTACAGTGATTATCCAACAACCATAACTGCTTCTATTGATTTAAAAATAATTATGTAATCATCTAACGTTAAAGCCTTGAAATAAGAACACTGGGCCTTATTACAACCTTGCTGGTATCCTGGCGGTAGAGCCAGGATACCGGCAAAGGCTGTTACTGTTTCCGGCACACGGTCCGCGGCATTGCCTTCGGATTATGGGTGCCGGTGGAGCAGTGTAAATCCCCATTCATGGAGTCCAATAGGACTCCATGAGGGGATTTGCCGTCATTACCGCCACTGGCAATGACGTTGATGGTAACAAGGGTTTTTGACTGGTTGGGTGCCAGGCTTACCTCCAGCATTTAACTGGAAGTGACCCAGGTGCACCGGCCGGCACTCCCGTAGTCGGGCGGTCTGGTAAAGTACTGGTATCCTCGGATACCGGCACTTTTTTACCAGATCGCCCGACTCTGAATGAGCCCCACTGTCCTTTAGATAAGGATACCAGGCATCATTCCGAGTTTGGCAGTAATTTGGTGGTAATTCCGCTGAATTATCGCCAAAATAGGTTACCGTTACTGACACTTGGGGCCTCATTATGAGTCCGGCTGTAGCCGTGCCACTAAAAACAGAGTCTTTTTTTCTGACACCCGGCAATGGGGACTTACGGTGCATTACAGCCTATTGCCGGAAAGAAATGACTCCCCATTCGAGTCCCATTGGACTCAATGGGAATGGGGAGGACAGATGCACCGCCACCATTCATGAATGGTGCTAGTGCATCCGTCAAGGTCTGCAAGCGGGTGTCGTTCCGCCCGCTAGGTCAGACCTGGTGGGCTGAAAGGCACCCACTCGCATGTTACCGGACTGGCACACTCGTAATGAGGCCCTTGGTCTCTTGGATTTACCATGGGACTACAGGTGGTGGTAAGTGATGTTAGTCCTCATTTCTAGAGTCTATGGGACTCCATGGGTATTTTTGGTGGAAATTCCACTGATTTTTGGTGTTACAGTCCAGGATTTACCTCCATTGGATGTTGGTGGTAAATCCTCCATTTGAATGCCAAACTCGGCATTTGGTGGAGCAGTAAAAATGATGGTAAATATGTTACTGCCAAAAAAAGTGTCAGTAACAGAATTACCACCACTTTTTTACTGCTCCGCCAAAATCGGAACGATGCCCACTGTCATTTCAGAACTTTATTCGGGACTTTCACCAATTCTTACTGAATATCCTTTTTTTAACCTGTCATGCGTCCACAGGCTTGTTCTGATACATTGGTTGCTACTATCAAGCCCTTTGTTATTTGGACCATTAATATGCATGTTCGGAAAGGCTATGATGAGCAGAAATGGTTTGATAAAAAATGTGGATTAGCTATGCTATACGCGAAAAAGAAGTCTAGTGAAAGAAACTGACAGCAGGTAGTCCAACAACGGCTAGAGTATAAGGAATATTTGGTTAGAAAGAAAGTGTTCTTTTTCCTGAATCAATTGTAAGCTTTAAATATTGCTGCGCGATCCACTAATCAGTGGGACTTCTATAGCCAGTCTACCAAGGGATGTCATCAAACATCCAGGATACATCGGTAACCGAATCCCAATGGGTTGAGCATTTCACCTCTTTTCATCCTGCTGACTAGGTAGCTAGGGTACAGATGGAGAATGTGCACGTTGACGCAGGGGCTTGTACCCAACTAGTTTATTTATTTATTTTTTATGGTGCACCTAACCCCAAGGTATCTGGGCGCATTACTTAGGAGTACAGTGTAATTACAATCAATCTGGTTACAATCAAGTAGGGACTGAAATGGAAAAACATGACATCAAGTGTGTATTTGTACATAGGCATGCATTTTGTGAGGAAATAATAGAAGAGGTGCATCAGAGGCACCTTAACGGTCCTGTACAAAGAGCCAAGTTTTCACTTTTTTTCCTGAAGATCCAGAAGCAAGGTTCTGCTCTAATGACTGTGGGCAGGGAGTTCCAGAGTTTAGCCGCTAGAACTGGGAAGCTCTTGCCCCCTGCTTTTTGCAGATTAAATCTGGGAATATTTAAACGTTGTATGTGAAAATACTGAGTAGGCCTGTGAGATTGTTTCCTGGTGAATGTATCAACTCAGTATTTGGGAGCAGAGTTTGAAAGGCATTTGTGAGTGATGGCGAGCGTTTTGAAGGCGATTCTGTCCTGCAACGGGAGCAAATTGGCATTGCGTCTTGCTGAAGAGACGTGGTTAGCTTTCGGGATGTTTGAAGCACTTGTCATTTTTTCACATTACGTTTATTAGTACCTAGGTATTATGCATTGCAGTAGTTCAGTTTTGATGAAATAAGTGCTCTCGCCAAGGTAATGCAGCTGTCGATGGACAGAAATGGTGTGCAAGCACTGATCAATTTAGAAGTGTAGACAGTTGCTGAAGCCGTTACATTAACTTGCTTGGTAAAGCCGAGGTTAGAGTCAAGATAGATGCCAAGTGTTTTGACTTTCTTCGTAACTTTGCTGATGTTACTATCAATATTTAAGGTTTTTAATAATTTGTCTAGCTTATTAAGGTGGATCTGAGATTCTATAAGGAGCAGCTCTGTCTTGTCTTTCAGGCAGAGGCCATGGATGGCCATCCATGCCTGAATATTTAAGTATATTTTGTTAAGAAGTTTGGTGTCTATGTCATAAGAGCCTGTAACGGGGATGAGGATTTGTAAGCCGTATATGGGATGAGGATAGTAAGCGGTATATGAAAAAGTTCCTCTGAAGCTATGGTATTTACCTTGAAGGATGTGGGTACTTCTCTAAGTCAATAGAAACTGAATAAAGCCCTGACTGCGAGGAGTAAGCTAGAGGTATGGGTTTCCTTTCTTATTAAGTTCCTGAATTAATTAAACATAGTAAATGTGATGCCACGTAATTAGCCGGGAGCAATTATAGGGGGTCATTACGGGGTAGTTGGTAGCCATGCCGCAGTTAGCGGCATGGCTACCCCCTTACTGGGTACCGGGTCCCGGTTCGTTGAGTAAGGAATTACTGGGCCATTCCGACCTTGGAGGGCCCGGTAATTCCTCATTCAACTAACCCATTCCCCATTCACATTCAAACCCCCATAGGGCTCAATGGGAATGGGGAGGGTGCTAACAACGGGCCGGTTAATAACGGGCCCGTTGTTAGCACCCTGGTCTGCTCACGGGACCCTCTAAGGGTGCCTGGTAAAAGAAGGCGTCCTTAGCGGGTTCCCACGAGCAGACTCGTAATGAGGTGGTAAGGGGGTGACAGCTCCGGCACCTTTACCGGCGCCGTTAATCTCTTACCGCCTCACTCATAATGACCCCCATAGTCTTGATTTGTAAAAAAGGGCGACCGAGACAAAGCTGCAAATTATAGAGCCATATCGCTTTTGGGCTCTCTTTCGAATTGTTATGCTGGAATTATTGCAACAAATGGTATCCCTTGCACAAGCAGGTTTCTGGAAATGTATATCAAAGGATCAGTCATTTAGTGATGATAGTGATATATCAATATGCCACTCTCAGGAGGCTCCTCCTCTATGTAGCGTATACTGGCCTACATGCAGCCTTTGACTCAGTCCCTAGGAACCAGCACTGGTCTTTATCACTTGATTCAGCCGCCCCTCCCTGGTTAGTAGATGCAATATTTCCATCTATATTCTGATAACATCAGAGTGGTCTGCTGGGACCCGCTTGGCGCATGTAATAGACAATTCAATATCACTAGAGGGGTCAAGTAGGGCTACATGATGGCCCCTCTGTTGTTCTCAATATATATCATGCTGTGGAAACTGATGCCACGGTACTGGGCAGGAAAAAATTAGGGATCTTCTTTTTGGCTGACGACACAGTGTTAATATCTAAAGCTCCAAGTGGACGCCAGTGTCGACTGAACACCTTTTGCTTCCCGATGTCAGAAGAAATTGTTATCGATCAATATCCTTAAAACAAAAACCATGATTCTCACCCCCAAAAGCCAGCCCAGGTATTACAATGTTTTATTCACTATAGGTGAGACAGTGCTGGAGGAGGTGGCAGTCTATGATTATTTGGGTAATCGCTTGCACAAAACAGCCAAATGGCAAGACCAAATAGATACATGTTCGACCACTCTGGCTAGAAGGGGTATGGTGATTACAAAGTTCTCTAAATGCTGTAGTGGTTGCACCATTTCAGATGCATTAGAGATGTATAAGATGCAGGCTATGCCAGCTGCTACTTTTGGTGCATAAATGTGGGGACATGCCAATATTACTTCCCTAGTGAAGGAAGAGAATATGATTTTTAAATGTTTGTTGGGTATTCCAACTAGGGATCCAAATATCCCAACGAAGCTGGAATTGGGCTGGTATGGGATACAATACTCAGTAAAAAAGTTGCTGTATTGGCTAACTTTGTTGAATTCCTAGGAATCCCATATATTTCTTGAAGGCCAGTGGGATGTTGTGAATCAACAGGGGGTAATGAAAACTCTGTGGTTCTTACATATACATTAAATGTCTATGGAATTGGCATGCCTCATCATTGGAATAATCCTAGTGTGTTTGGCTCATACTACAAAAGTGAGTTGCGATGGGCATTTGAGAACTTTCTTTTGCAAGATATATGGGATTTCCATGTAAACTAGCTGTTCCTGGCATAACATACGCCATTCTAGCATATCTTAAAGGTCAATATCGGTCTGTAATTCAGAGCATCACTACTGTCCCCCTTCTTAAATATCAGAATTACCACTGATCGCTTCCAGGAAGGGGGCGTAGGTCCCTATGACTTATTAATGGTAATTGAAAGGCTAAACGTATCAGATGGAATGAGAGGTATGTGCGGTATAAGAATAGTACCTAAGTTCCATCGATCATATGGGACTCTATGGGGTGTTTTTGTACACCCGTAATTGTCAACTTTGTTCCATTGCAGGGTCCCCGTGATCGCATAAGATTGCATAGTAGCATAATTACAGCACCTAATTTTAGTTTTAGCTCGTGCAGAGGCATTCGTCCTAAATTGTTCCACTCTTTAGAGACTGAAACATTGAGCTGGTAATTAACTGTTCATTGACACTAGAACCGCTGTGTCCTGTGTGAAGAGAGTGGGGATGGAAAGAAGTAACGTCCGAATGTTTGCAATAGTGCAAGGTGAAGGTGACCCCGTAGACCCGTGCTCATTCTGTTTCTTAAAATGATAGTTGTTGTTGAAGTGGGTGCACTTTGGCATTTGGACAGCAGAGGGCAACCTAACACAGATACATTGAATCTGCATATTGAAATGACAGCTGTTGTTGAAGTGGGTGGTTTGCCATTTGGATAGCAGTGGGCAACCCAACACTGATAAATTGCATTAGCTGAGTACAGAAAAATACCTAAGCGTTTTCTATTTTTAGATAAGAGCTTATCAATTCAGTATCTTAAAATTGAACATTGGTTTTTAAAAACATCTGGATATCCGACGTCCTAAGCATATACAATCTTCAATGACTGAAATAAGGCTAGATATTTTATCTTTGTCAAGCATTAAAGCTTGCTTAAATTGGAGTATCTCTGGTAATTGCACCTATTGCGAAATTTGTAAAGACGATATTTCCCATTGTTTTATTAATTTGCCCTTTGCACAGAGGTCCTAGAAGGCCGTATTTGATTCCGCTGATTTATAGCTACAATATTTGGGGTAATGAAGATGCACTGTGGATGCTTAAAATAATTTCAGAGGAGTCCAGCCTAAATGCAATACTGACATTTTTGGAGAGGGCCTGGAATATGTGGAGTTTTTAAGTCTTTGTGCCAAGCCTCGCCCTCTGGATATCTTAACTAGTTTTATCTTAAAGTTTTTATCTGATGTATCAACCTGAGGCTCTGATTTGGCCCCTTTTCTGTACAATGTAACAATGTTTTCTATTGATTTTACTCATGTAAATGAGTTATGAATGTTGTTACTTAGATTTTTTTACTGTTTTTGGACCTTTTTTGTTGCTTATGCCGAAAATAAAGTAATAGTCAAAAAAGGGAAGTCTAATTTTCTCAGTATAAATGCAAGTCCAGAAGTATCAGATGTACAGGGTGAATTGGGCCTGAAGGCGAGGGCTGGTCAAGTCTCTAACGCTTAATACTAGCTCAGCCTGGTATATATCATACCTTTCAACTCCCATGCGTTTTGTTGTAATCACGCACCTGATGCAGTTCACCCTCATGGCAAGCCCCACACACCTACATAGACTTCAATGGGAGCTCACCTACCAAAAACAATTTATTTCAGCTGACTTACGGTCTCAATCGGTTCAGAAGAGTGAGATCTACCTAGAGGGGAATGCATTCCAACAAAGCTTTACGTATTGCTGGGTGGACCCATGACATTCTGACACCTATATCCAGCCCTGGCTGATCACCAGCAGCAGCTTTCATTCTCAGACTTGTAGTTACTTTCCCACAACTACTTAATTGCTCCATATGGAGGTTTTGGAGCAGCAATGTATACTTCCCCACACCATGTTCCTGCCTTGTCAGTTTGTGCAATTTCCAACTCCAGAACTACATGTCCCAGCATGCAGTGGAAAGAAAACAGGACTGGCTCTAGGTGTCATGCATGGACATGCAGCTATGGCTTTCATCTTCCTAAAGTCATTAAAACAAGTACTATTCTGTTGGCTAATAACATCACCTATGTTAAAAGCATCATGATTAGGAAACAGCAGAACAGTGATCAATAGTGTGATATGAAAAGTTGTTTTACCCCTGTGTGCCCCACTGTAGTTTTGCCCGCTGAATCTATGCTCCCTAGTGACCTGCTATTTTTGCTCTCCGATGCCTAATGTAATTCGAATGACTAGCTCCTAGATATCGTACCTTGACCACAAAGCATACTAAGTTGCTGCTACGGAACACACCAGGATTCTGCCCTCTCAGGATTCCGCACTCAGTAGCTATTCTACGACTCATTACAAATATGCCGGTCCCAAATGAACGTGCCAGTAATTCCATTTACTGCTCGTTTCCGGACCGGTATACTACAAGTTTGCTGGTGGGGTGGCCTGAAATACTGCCATCCAAGAGCTGGAGATAAGTCAGGCTCCCCACTGGTAAAACACAGCTGATATTACCGGCACCTGCATTACCGGTGCTGGTAATACTGCCAATCCCCCTTGGAGTCCTATCATACTCCATGAAATGGGATTAACATACCCTTACAGGCACCTGTAATCTGTTGGTAATTACAGCATGACCAGGTGCCGGTAAAGGTATTGCTGTGTGGTGGTATCCCGCTGGATTTACTGGCGGGAGACCACCAAACTTGTAATAAGTCTACTTATTATCTAATGCTACATGCTCCCTTTATCTTCAATTCCTCCCTGTGTTCCACACTCTCACCCAGGAACAATTGCTGCACAGTATCCACTGACAGAGGTACCAGCCCATTCCAGGGGTGCCTCAGGTTATCTCCTCACAAGTACCTTACTTGAAGGGCACCAATACTGAGACTACACCCAAGGGGCACCACTAAAAAGACGTTGCTATGGCCACAATAAAAAGATGCCCCAAGTTGCCCACCGGGACCTCCACTAACTTCCCTGCAATAACCTTCTCAACCTCTCTGCTCACGCTGTACAGCTATCAACTAACCCACTCGCAATTGGCATTTGAATAACTCTCCAAACAGACATCAAACAACAGAATGATACACCTCTACAATCAGCATGCATATCACAGGCTTGGCCAATGCATCCAAGCAGAGCAGGCATGCAAGGCTCCACTCTGGACACAAATATGCTCTTGGGACAGGACACCTAGAAGCAGACCTGAACTCAGGCTACTGCTGATCTGCATGCATCAACACAGCAGCAAAGTTATCTTGCATGTTCCCTCTATCCTTCCTAACCTGACCCACCCCTCTCGCATTCAGATCCAAGAAAGAGCCCGGAGACCATGCAAATGGCAGCAGTGTACGGTATAAATCACAGTAACATAACATCATCACTCTATTATTATTAGGAAGCCATTATTTCTAATGTCCTGGAAGTCTGCAGTGGAAATAAAGTGGATAAAAGGGTGCATTGGAGGGGATGGGAGGAAGGGGGTACCAGGAGGTGTAGGACATTTTTTGTAGCGTCGCCTTTGTTTCTCCTTTTAGTTCCAGTGAATGCCACGTTTCTTTCTTCTGCTTCTTAAAGGCCACCGCTGCGTTCTTTCAAAATTGTGGAAATTGATCTCCCAGAAGGTAGATGGGCATTTCTTTGTAGCTCCACATCAAAGAGGCCTTCACAGTTTCCCTCGAATTCTTCATCTCAATTGAGAATACAAAGCACAGATGTAAAGGGCGCGGTAAAGATTTTCGTCATGTTTTCTGTTGCATAGACTCTTTGAGCCGGCAACCTTTTGCTGCCTTTTCTTAAGATCATGTTTTTACAGTGTATGACCTTGCTAAGGCTAATAGAGAACTCTTTTCGATATATTTTGTCAGTACTTTTATTAAAACACAGATGCGAAGTATACATAGCCATGCAATTTGACAGTTAGCATTATCAGCTAGTTACAGTACAACAAAAATGATCCCCCAACTCCCAACCCACTCTGGCCAAAATACTATACGCACAATGTTGGCCTTTCACCCCCACTTCAGCACTCGAATCAAGGAATAACCCAACAGCAAGGGCTAAAGGTTAGGGATGATATTGTACAAAAGGACTGAATACCAAAAAGTTTGACTCCCAAAAGTCTGACCCCCAATTTTTCCGCATATGTATATGTGGGTGAGGGGGGGTAAAGTGCATAAAAAATGTATAGGGGTAAGGTGGGGGGAGGGTTGTGGGGGGACTCCCCCCACATATATTTTTCTGGAAAATAAAAAAATAAAAAAATTAAAACTTTTGGGAGTCGAACCTTCGGGTTCGGTAAAATCATGCAGATCCGTTAGGGATGGGTACTTCTGATGAAACTCAATAATCGTCATCCAGACATATAGATATTTGGTCAGTTGATTAGTCACACATGCAGTAAACTTTTCGGAAACCAAAATATCCCACACCTTAAGCCACCATTGCCATGCTATCGCCCCCCCCCCCAATCCCCAGGGTTCTTTCAGCTGATGCGACCGTGATTCTGGCCACCAGAAGCAGCTGGGTCACCAATTGCGCCCGACAACCCGATTTGGGATAGCTGTACTCCACAGGGCCTCCCAGCAGGACGACTAACGGATCAACCAGCCGATCCATACCAGGGATTTATTTAATAAGTGCTCATATAGACACCCAAAAAGTACGAATGACCGGGCAAGACCATCACATGTGAAAATAACTACCTTGAAAGCCACAAACCCGCCAGCAGGTCGGATCAAGGTCTGGATTTATTTTATGTAGCCTGAGTGGAGGCAAGTACCACATATAACATCACTTGCATTATCTGTTTGTAATTCATTTGGAGGATACGTGGTTCCTGGCCCAGATATCTTCCCATACCTCATTGCTTATGGCATGTCCTTCATCAGTTTGGCAGCACAACATATGTGATGGTCTAGCCTGCAACAAATTGACCCCCAACAACTTATACACATGCGAGATACCACCCCTGTATAACCCCTCAACCAAAGTAAGCTCCAGTCCCGCTGAGCTCTGGTCGCCCCAGTCTATACAACAGGGTTAGTGATCCTATGTCAAATCCACTCTCCTCTAAAGAGAACCTGGCTTTGCATTCCTTGAGGGAGATGGGAGAACTCCCCGGTACAGCTGGGACAAGGACTGAAGGTCCCCCCGACCCACGGTAAAAAACCATGCCCCAAGAATACAGATACAAACTCTGGATTACCGATAACCAGAGTGCATGGGCCCAACCCATAAACCAACCTGCATTTTCTCAGTAGGTTCCGATCAAACAATATAATGAAACCCACGTCAAGGACAATAAGCTAGTGGTACAAGGGAGCTTAGTGTGATTAAGAAAGGGCAAAGATGCTAAGTTGCACGGAGAGAATGCCTATGCGATAGGGGCTCATCTGCCCAGGTTAGTGGGGTCCCTTCAAGCAAATACATGAGAAACCTACGCTGCAAGACAATACCTGAAAACATCTGGTGCCCCCATACCACCCCTTTTTACATCACCCCACCACTCCCTTGGGAATCTTGGGTCTCTTCCCCACGCATATGAAATGTTGAACCTTCCGCTGAAAGACCAATAAAGCAGAAGCAGGTACCCAGACAGACAAAGCTTCACGGAAATATAGGAATCAAAGTAAAAGATTCCTCTTCACGGCCGTGATGAGCCCCATTATAGAGATGTGTTGCTTACTCCAACGCCAACGGTCATCCACTAACTCCTTAAACAGGCCAGCGAAGTTAACCCAATTGACCGCCTGGGAAGACCCAGGAATACATACACCCAGATATGACACTGAGTCAGGATCCCATGCCACTGGACACAGAGCCTGCACCCTTCCCAAAAGATTGGTAGGGATTCAGACCTCCAGGGCTGCCAATTTGTGATAATTAACATAGAAAATGGAAAACTCTTAAAATCTCTGCAACTGCCCAACAACAGCCCTGAGAGAGACCGGGAGATCCATCAGCATAAACCGAACATCATCCGCATACAGGGAGATCTTAGGCGTGGTCCCACACACTATTATTCCCTCTATGTCCAAATTACCCCTGATTCTTTGGACAAAGGGTTCCATAATGAGAGGGAAAAAACAGGAGTGATAATGCGCAGCCTTGTCTGGTCCCGTGGGTGATGCAAATAGGGACTGCATACTCGACTAACCCTATTGTAGTGGAGGGCGCATGATAATTAGCTAGGATCAAACGCTGAAACATCCCCAGACCCAGGTTGTCCCTTCCTGCAACCTCGATAAAATCCAGCACTTGCCGGACATTGTCATGAGTACTCTTCCCGGGAACAAACCCTGCTTGATCGGAGCTGAGCACACGGGGCAACACACCCGCCAGCATATTTGCCAATATCCTAGAGTAAAGTTTACCATCAGGGTTCAGTAACGTGATGGGCCTATATAATTGACAGCCCCATGGGGACTTCCCTTGCCCATCGAGAGGGTAACAGGTTTCGACATCAGAAACGAGTAAAACAATCTGTTCATGGGTTTGTCAAACTGAGTCCGAAGGTCTTATAAAAGGAGGCTGAGAATCCAACCGGTCCAGGGGCCCTATTCTTGAGTGAGGTGATGACCACGGCCATCTCCTCTGCCTCTCCCAATACCCCCCCGTTCATCTTCATTGAGTTTAGGAAGATTAGACAGCTGGCAATAGTCAATTACAGGGGGTATGGGAGAACCTGCCGCCATTTCTGCCGCAAAGTACCTTTCAACTATCTCCAGCTTGCCTTGCTATGAGTCCTGAATCATCCCATCCTTTTCTGCCAGCCCCGTGACAGTGTTCCTAGTCTGCCCGGCCATCAGTTTGTGAATCGGATACATGTTTGCCTTATTACACATGGCATAATAAGATTGTTTAGTGCGGTCAATAGCCTGAGCAGTGCGCCCAGCCAAGTGAGCCTCAAGTTTGTTCCCATCCAAACGCCTTTTAAGACATGCTGCAGTGTGAGCTATAAATTCCCCCTTTCATAGAATCCCACCCTGTTGCCACAGGGAACCCAAGATCAGCATTTCCTGTGAAATGGTCAACAATCACCTTAGCAATTGCATCTCTCAAGGCATGTCCCCCAGGACCCGATCATACAGCTTCCAGGGTGGCCGGCGGGTAGGAGCCAGCCTATGCACCAGCAATACCAGTTCCACTGGGGCATGGTCCGATAGAATGAAGGTGGTAATCTGCCCCTCAGGGATGTGGGGCAACAATGAGGGAGAGACCAGGAGGAAATCGATCCTCAAGTAGGTCCTATGCATGTGTGAAAAGTGTGCATAGTCAAGCTCTCCATCATAAAATAGCCTCGAAAGATCAACCAGGTTCATTTCCCTGAATAGCTTCCATACTGCCATGGCATGCCTAAGGTCAGTCGATGAGTGAGAGTGGGACTTCTCTAAGTGCAGATCCGGCACTGAGTTGAAATCCCCCCCAATAATCACCTCTCCTTCAATAAAGGGAACCAGTTCAGTCAGAAAGTCAGTGAGGAACACATCCTGCCTTTCATTTGGAGCATAAAGCGAAACTATAGAGAACAAGCGCCGAACAGCAGGCCTTTGACCCCCACAAATCTGCCCCCGGATCATGCTAAACCTCCAGTTCCCCAAAAGGTATATCTTTGGCAAATAGTATCCCAGTCCCACCCAACTTGATGCAACATATTGAATGGGGAAAATCCTGTTTCGCAGCCTACCAACATCCAGAGGACAAAGGCGTGTCTCCTGGAGCAAGGCGATAGCCCAACTCTTACTATGGAGCCTTTGCAGAACTGGCCTGCGCTTGTTAGGAGAATTAAGACCCTGTACATTGAGGGTAAGCATGGCCGGATCAATTGCATTTTTAGGCTCAAAGAAAACACAATTGAGGCCATAAGAATGCCAACTGCGGACACTCTAGAACAGTAAGATAAAAAGTCTCCCAGCCAAATCCCCGCCGCCAAACCTAAAACAGAATAAAGAAAAATAAAATTCAACAAAAGAAAGTATTCATAATCTAGAGCTATTGCCATCATAGCTCAGGGCTAATTTCAGATTTCACCGGGCCTGAACTCCATCCCAAAGCTTCAAGGTGCAGCACCCTTCCATTCCCGTCCCGCCACAAGCTATGAGTGCCGAATAGCAGTCAGTGGGCCTCATTACGGGTCCAGCAGTAACCGTGATGGTAGCCGCCGGACCCATAATGAATTACCGGCGCCTGACTTCCTGGTGCCACCGGGCTATTCTAAGGCCGGTGGCCGGGAAGTCAGGCGCCGGTAATTTTGTTAGTCGCCATTCCCTTGGATTCCCATTGGACTCCATGGGAATGAGGACACTGGAGCACCAGCACGTTTAACAGCGGTGCTGGTGCTCCCATGAGAACTCTATGAGGGGGTGCCGTCCCGCCCTGCAGGCCTGACCCTGGCGGGCTGGACGGCACCCACCAACAGAGTTGTCAGCCCAGTAATAACGGTGCCAGTAGGCTTACCGGCACCATTTTTTACCGTACTGGCACAGTTGTAATGAGGCCCAGTGGGTCTCTACCAGCAGGAAAGAAAGCCGTCCCAGCAGCCGATCAGTCTAGAAGGCAGCACACAATGCAACTCAGCAAAGTTCGAACAAGCCATTGTTTTTGCCCGGCACTCACTTGACCCCAGAAGGGTCACTGGGCTTTCCGAGCTTTTCCCAGCCTTGGACCACAGTCTCCTCTGCGGCTTTGCGTTACTCCGGGAGTATGGTGTTGGCAAGGAGGAGGGCACCTCCTCAAGAGGGTGAGCAGACCACGTGGAGAGAAGGACATCAGCCGCCCGAGATGATTTGATCACCCGCTGCGACTCCCCAAGCTTGAAGAACAAGGCTGTAGGGAAACTCCACCTGTAGCGTATGCCCTCCACCCTGAGCTGAGCTGTAAGCAGGCGGAGCAATCTTTTCTTTTGGACAGCGCCAGATACTGGAATATTTGCAGAGCAGTCCTCCTGAAATTCATATTTGCCGTGAGTCGGGCAACATCCATAATTTTCTGCTGGGAAAAAAGTAATCTTGGCTACCACCGCATCGCCGCTCTCTGCCCCTACTTTCGGTGCTATGCGGATGATACCCAGCTCATTTTCAGGCTACTCCTCTTCTCCTTCCCTCATCTCTGACTGTCTTTCTGCTATCCAGGAATGGTGTGCCGCCAACGACATCTGCCTTAATGCCAGTAAGACTGTGATTCTACTCATCGGCACACCCACTCCCTCCTTCCCTGCAGCTCTCTGGCCGGCCTCTCTTGGCCCTCTTCCTGCTCCTACCTGCAAGGCAAAAAACCTCGGGGTCATCTTCGACTCCACACTCTCCTTCTCTCCTCACATATCTGACGTCTGAAATCAGTCACACTACCAGCTCCACCTCCTCCGAGGTAGCCTTCCTTTTCTCTCCTTCCCCCAGAAGCTCACTGTTTCTAGAGCCCTGGTTCTCTCTAAGCTGGACTACTGTAACAGCCTCTATCTAAATCTGCCCGCCTCTACTCTCCGCCCTTTGCAACTCATCCAGAACAGGACTGCGAGACTTGTCCTTGGCCTCAAGCCCAGAGACTATATCTCTCTAGGACTGAAATCACTAAACTGGCTCCCAGTGACTGCGAGGATCAAGTTCAAAACCCTCTGCATTGTCCACAAGGCCTTCTGGGGCCTTGGGCCAAAATACCTTCAACTCTCTCTTCCTAAATATCTTCCTTCTCGAGCGCTTCGCTCATCCGCCTCCAACTCCCTCAGGGTCAGCCGCTTCTCCAAGCAACGAGTTCTGGGTAGATCTCTCTCCGCAGCAGGGGCCTCCCTCTGGAACAGCCTTCCTGCCTCCCTGAAACTCGAGGAGAACCATCTCCGGTTCCGGAAGCACCTCAAAACCTTGCCTTCGCCTTCTCTCCCCCTCTCCCCTGATAAACTTACTGAAACTGCACTGAATCTGCAACTGGGCCACTTACCGCTCTTGGTCCTTGGCCCAGCCACTCTCCCCTGCACTGCCTCCCTGGCAACCCCCTGCACCGCGGGACTGTGTCTGTATCCCTACAGCCCCCGTTCCCAGAACTTTTCTGCACTTATCTGGCACCGCGGGACTGTGTCTGCATCCCTGCAGCCCCCCTTCCCAGCACTTTTCTGCACTTATCTCGCACTTGCCACTAGCTGGCCCTTGTTATTTATCCTTATGCTCTTAACCCTGTACTGCACTCTCCCCTTTCCACCTCCCCTTTGCACTTTTCCCCTCCGATCTACCCTTGCACTTGCGCGATCTGAATGACACCTGGCCTAGTAGGATCGTTGCCTGTCTCCCCTTGTCCCCCCCCGCCTCGTCGCGCCTTGAAACACTTGTGAATAGGCGCGTTACAAATGCCATATCATATCATATCATATCATAAGGACGTCTGGTGGAAAACTAGCCACATCGCTGGGGGGGCCTCAGAGGCAATGGGTATGGTCCTGTTCAATAGGTATATCCTAAGAGAGGCCAATAAATGAACAGAACAGAGCACGAACATAGTCCAGGATGTCCTCATCCCCACAGGACCAGGAACTCTGCTGTTGTTCCACCTGGATCAATTTTCAATGTCCTCCTGTTTGGCCTCAAGAGCAGCGCACCTTGGTTTCAGGTCCAGTAGGCATTGAGCTGTTTCAGAGGTCTCCAGCGTCGGCTCACAGATAGTGTCTTCTAATTCCCCACTGCGTTGCTCTGCCTCAACAACTCTTCCATCCACTGAAGTAAGCTTGGAGGTAAGATCAGCCGTGCTGTTTTAAAACTCCCTTTTCATTTCTCGGAGCAGATTAGCCAAATCCTGCTTAGTGGCTGGACAGGCCAAATCTTCCCCTACATCGTCCGCTAGTCTTCTTCACCATGGCCTGGCCCTGTAACAGAGAAGCTGTATCGCTGCTCTGAGAGGATTTCCACTGCTTCGCCATCACAGAGCCCTTCACCACAACCCCAGTCAGTGGAAGGGAGTCCAGAAACAAGTATGTCACTCACTGCATCCAAGAAACCCACAGGACTTGCAACACATGTCTCCAAGACCAATCTCCACAGCCACGGAACCCACGGGACTTTCCATACAAGTGTCTCCTACAGAGGAAGATGAATGATCAGAGGATGCCAGGTGATCCCCCACTCCCAGGGTCCAAACCTCCAATGTGCCAGCCAGCCCTTCTCTTGGAGCCCCTAGCAACATCAGACATGGGGGGTCATTACGAGGAAGGAGGTAACGATACCGCTATTAGCGGCATGGCTACCCCCTTTCAGGGTTCCGGGTTCTTTGAATGAGGAATTACCGGGCCATTCCAACCTTGGAGGGCCTGGTAATTCCTCATTCAAGGAACCCCGACCCGGTACATCCCCAATCCCATTCGAGCCCCCATAGGGTGATGCTAACAACGGGCCTGTTAATAACAGGCCAGTTATTAGCATGCTGGTCCTTAGCGGGTTCCCGCAAGCAGACCTCGTAATGGGGCTGTAAGGGGTTGATGGCTCCGGCACCTTTACCGGTGCTGTTAACCCCTTACCGCCTACCTCGTAATGACCCCCATGGAACCCTAATGCGTCCACCACCTACTCCATGCATGCCCTTCAAAATCCTCACCCAGGACACCACATCAGGCACAACAGCAGCAGAAGGGCAGAGGGGAGGTTTGAAATCCCTCCAGACAGGGAAGGCCACCCCAATGGCTGGTCTTTTGAGTGGCCTCAGCTCTGCTGTCAGACCGCTGGAGTCATGGCCACCATCTTGGGGCCGTTGCACACCTCACCCTCAGCATGCAGCAGCGGAGAGTCTCAACTGCAAGGACAACATGACAGCTCCTGTCCCGTCATCAGACTCAGTGGTTGCAAGTGGGGATGGGGGAAATACCTCCAGGATGGCCGTCAAAGCCAGGGGATGCCTCCTCATAGCAGCTGCTAGACTGCCAAGGTTGCAGTTGCTGTCTTGGAATCAGTGAATAGTGCCTGCAATGAGTACAAAAGCAGAAATATCCACTGTACGGACACCATGCCGTCTCTCCTCCGGTCACACCATTCACGTCAGCTTCCCCTTCCAGGATACGGCCATCGCAGTCATCACGGGACCCTGGAGCCTCCAACGCTTAGCATCGGGCTTGGGAGAGTTGTCCTCTTGCAAGCCCTCCCAGGCCATGCCCCCTCGACATTTTTAAAATCTTAATGTGCAACTACTAGCACCCTTGTCAGCCGTAGATTTTCTTCAATGCTAGCTTTTTCAAACTGTGAATTGGCATGCTCCAATTATCTGCTTGGATTCTTTCATATCAGTCTTTCAGCCTTATTTTTAGTCTTGTTTGGGAATAACATCTGCTTCAGTGCAAACATTTTTCAAGGATCCCATTCAGATTCAAGTCATACATCCACCACATCAATGCCCTAGAATTATATGGCACAGAGGCTTCCTATTATGCATTTCTCACACAAATCTTCCAAGGACCACAAGTTCCCTAACCCCCACCCCCTTGAATCCTTGTGCAGACCCACACAATGCATCCAGACACTTAAAAGAAGGAATGCTCCCATAACTTTCTGCTTTTGCCAGCCCCCCATCCAGGCCACCATTCTTGGAAAGAAGACCATCAACGCAAAGATGATCAAAAAACCCTTCCATGTCAGGAACCATTGCATCTCCAAACTAGGAGAATTGTTAGCTTGAATAATACTCTGTGGATGGTTCTACAAAACACGAAAGAGGGAGAGGTTACTAGGGTGGGATAATACTCACCTCAATGCCATTAATTAAATCCTGACTCTCTGGTATAACAGTAGGAGCAATCGACATTCTATGCAGGGCATGGAGGCTTCCTATTATGCCGGTGCAAAATCCTGCCAGTACCACATCAGTTGCATGTGCAATCTGCTTACATTAAAACGTATGAAAAACATGTTCCCTGGACCAGTTGGCTGCCATGAGAATGTCCTCTAACCTGGCACCTGCCCAATAGGTCATGGATTCAATGGCACCCCAAGCAGAATGGGCCCCAAGGATGAAACCTTCACCCCGCCGGGGCTGAGACCCAACACACACATCTTGCCAAAGTAGTGGAAGAGACACGGAGATGAGGTTACCTGAATGAAATTGACAACTAATCCTTGAACATTCTCAGATTTACCATACGGTCCTCATAAGAACTCAGGCATTGCATCACACATAATGAATGAATCTATGAAAAGTTTGGGATCTCAATCAACATAGAATCCATCTGGACATGCTGTGTAATCCTAAAGGAAACCCTTGAGGGAGTAAAGTATCTCCCTGAGAGTTCCATAGCCCCTCACGTCCTGGACCCTCCAACAGAAGATTGAACACATCAACAGTACCGACTTTGCTGACAACTCCTGCAGAGAAAGAGAGGATTTATCAGGCCAATTGCTGAATAATAAAAGTACAGCATTCACATACCAAAGCACAGAGTTGCGAGGACGAGGAGGGATGGTCACCCTAATGCTCTTCAGCAGAAGACACCAAACAATGGCAGTCCACTGACAACTCTTCTACTGGCTGCTCAAAAGAAGACATTGTGGGCCTTATGACAAATCTGACAACATTGTTACTGATTCCCTGGAAGGAAGTCTCTCTTACATTGCTAGGGAAAGACAGAAGCTACCTGACTCTAACCCTGGGAGTGGCTATCTGCGGGAGGATCACGTGGGAGAAGACAAGCTCCAGGGAATCAGGAAAGGCTAAGTCAAAGCGACCCTTCAATTATAACTTTTAGTGACAACCATGTGCCATTTCAACATTCCAACATGGCTTATTGTAATATAGAAACTGATGTCCTCTTTTTTGTGCTGAGACGAGGGATGGAGTAATGAGGATGACTGGATACGGCAAGCCAACAACATGCTCTAGTCATTGGAAACTGCAGAGAAAGATCAGGACATTTAAAAGGGACACAGGTCAGCAACATTTGGGATAATGAGAGAGCCTGAGACTGAAGAGGCACCTGACGGATGCTGAGACTATGGAGGATGTTGAAGGATAGTGAACTGAGGGCTCTGGTCCTCATCCTCCATCAAACACCAGGCATCCTTGAACATTCCTCAGAGAGAGACGAGAGAAAATCAGACACCTGGGAGTTTCTCAGCAGTCTTTATTAGCTGTAGTTACAAGACACACTCTGGACACACTCATAGACATTTTGCCTTTCCCCTGCGTTTATAGACTGGTGTACAACAAGCCCACATTAGCATAGCTGGCATCCACAATTTTCTCTGACGCACAAAACTTATAAGCTTATTTTAGATTTGGCTAGACATGACTATGACAGTTCTTAACGTCTGCCAAGAACACCTTCATCACATCAGTGTCTACACTTTATCTGATTTTTGAGGACCTGCCAAGCTAGTTAGTGCCCTATACTGTTGGAGAAATTGATAAACTTTATTATATGGTGCCAAAAAATACACCTGGTCTCTCAAAATGGTCTGCATGACACACATTGTGCCCTCCTCATTAAGAACATAAATACGTGTATCCAAGTTTCCCTTGCTTTATTTGGCTTCATCAGTAATCTTGTCTGCTTTTCCTGCCAAGTTCCAATTTTAACCTTACAAACCAAATGACTTCACTGCAAGATGCTGCCAAAGACTATCTCCAATGTATCAGCCTCTGTTGCTTGTCTGAAAACACGTGGCATGAGTCATAGGGCCCGATACATGGAATTTATTGTGCGGGAAAAATCGGGGACTTGTGCGCGAAATGGTGCGCAGGTGCCCGTTCGTTGATTCGTGGAACACAATGAGCAGGGCCTTCCTGGGACTTGCGAGGAATCCACACCGGTCCAACACGTAAATGAGATAGCACAAGCAAATGGCAGTCCGGGTCTGTGCAGCCACCTAAAAAGGGGGTGGAACACGTGGAATGTGGAACAACAAGCAAAAATGTGTCGTTACGATGGTGGTTACACAGTCAAATAATCGCAACGCCCACATGCACGCAACATATTCATGGATTCAAACAGGTATCAACGGCACGCGAAATAGCACGCGCAAATCCCAAAACAGCTATGCCACACGATAGCAGGTGTAAACCTCAACGCGCACACAAAATAAAATGCATAAAAAGCACACGCGATTAACAAACGCATGTATACTGCCACGATTAATGTAACTTTTGTTGCAGCATTGATCGTGGGACACCGCAGGAGGAGGAGGATGGCCAGGGCCCAGATTTTCCACCCAAGGACCACCCTTTTTGGGATGCCTGACGACCAGGTCTATGCCAGGTATAGGCTTCCCCCCATATCATCTTAGACCTGATCACGGAGTGGGAAGATGACATTATATCACCCATCCTGTGCTCCCAAGCACTGAGCCCCTTGCAAAAGGTGCTCAGTGTACTGCATTCTTTGGCCACTGGGTCATTCCAGCAGACCACTGCCATAGGTGGTGGCATTTCACAGTCACTTTACAGGAATGATACGAGGGTTTACCCTTGAAGATGGGATACTTTTCCCGAAATGCATAGAGTGATGCTTTACCCTAATTCTAGTGGCTTTTTTGTTAGACACTTATTACGCATCATAACTATTTATGAGTCAATTGCCTTGAAGTTGATGTATTTTTTCAGTTTTGCTAGGTAGATTTGGAAATGTACTACGATAACGGTATGTTTTTTTGGGGAATATTATTTGTAGCGGTGTGATGTATGCATTTAAAAAACAGTAGTAACTTGCATTTGTTATTTGATTAAAAATCACAGACCCCAGTGTGTACTGTATTTGATTATTTCTTTAGCTAAAATTGAAGAGTTTTGAACCTATTGGCTTTGGTTGTGGGCAGCTGAGTCCTGGACAAATATCTGCCCGGGCAGTTTATTGGTTTTTTATTATTATTATTTATTTATGATTGAACAAGGATAATCATAGGAAGAACATTGCAACATGGCATCAATCGTATCAAAGATGTATACATAACTTCACTTTTTCATCGTTTTGGAATCAAACTTCGCCCCTCCTACCCTACGCCCTTCATCTTCCTCCCCTTTTGGCCGACCGGTTAAAAGCGAGGTCTGAATCTAAATCAAAGTCATGGGCAATCCGTTCCCCCTCATCGTCTTCTAAGCCAACACCTCTTTCCAAAATCCCTGTATCCTCGGGCATGCCCACCACATGTGCCAGTAGTCCGCTCTTTGGCTGAAATCCCCTCAGCATGATGGGTCAGACCCCTTAAACATCTTAGAGAGGCGATCTGGGTAATGCTGACACCTATAGAGGAGTTTAAAGCCATGCAATTTAGACTGACATTCAATGATGTTCTGTGTGCGTTCCTCCAAAGGCGAGGCCACTAATCATCGTGAAACTCTCTTTCCAGGTCTCTTTCCCATAATTTCCTGACTGTGTCAGTGCCACACCATCTGGCTGCCAGCAGGGCACTGTATATACTAAAAATCAGCCCCTTGGTAGAGGTGGCATTGCTCAATATCCCCTCTGTGACTGTCAAATCACGCTGTATACTTTTCTTCCCCTTCTCTTACATTAGAAGCCCCTTTACCTGCAGATAGTGAAAGACCGATTGACCCTCAATATTTAGCCCATCTTCCAGTTCTTTTATTGTGATAAAGGTGTCCTCTTTGACCACCTGACACACTCTCTTCGGCCCAGCCTCAAACCATTTCCGGAAGCGAAGCAGTTCCTAAATGTCATTCCTTATTGGAGAGGCCCATTTACGGCTCAGTGGTGAGGCCCACATGGTGACGCCGATCATGTCAGGCTACGTCCACCATAACTTCTAAAGTGGCCCCGTATCCTATGGTCTCGCAACTTCCTCAGAAGCTGCCGATTTCGGACCCCACAACCATTCGCCTTATGTTACCGGTCTAAGCCAGTGATTTCCCATCCTCGGCCATTGCTTATTTCCATCTCCTCTCAGGTGCGTAATCAGTGCCCTGAACTGCACCACTTGATAGTAGCTGTACATGTCCGTGAGTCCCACTGCCACCTTCTCCTTGGGTTGTACGAGGGTCGTGTACGCAAACCTCTGTCTCTGTCCCTGCCATAAGAACCAATCAATTCTATGCTTTAGCTCCGTGAAATGTTCCCCAAGCATCTCGATAGAGAGCATCTGGTAGAAATAGAGGATTTTGAGGGGCAGCTTCATCTTGACTGCATTAAGGCACCCTAGCCAAGACATGGTCAGTCCTGACCACCTTTTATGGTCTGTGAAAAGGCCATTCTGAAGTGCAGGGAAATTAGCCCCATACAGGTCCTTGGAATTCAATTATATCTGATGTCATTGCTGGGAAAATGGCATACATTCCTAGCTTTTACTCTGCCCTGCCAATCTTGACTCATTCTATTTTCTGGTCTCTCCTGATCATGATACCAAAGGGTTCGATGGACAGGGCATAAAGCAAGGGTGAAAGTGGACAGCCCTGCCTAGTTCCTCTGCCCAAGCCGAATTCCCTGCAGGTCTTTCCATTCACAACTACCTGTGCCGTTGGATTCTTATATATTGCCTGCACCCCCTCAGAAACCTCTCCCCGAAACCCTTGTTTCCTGAGCACAGTGAATAGGAACCCCCCCACTCCATCCGATCAAACACCTTCTCAGAGTCTAAACTGAGCACCACATGGTCCCCTCCCTTCATATGGGGATGCTCCATGATATTGCGTGTTTTGCACATTGTCCCTCCTCCCAGCCTACCCATCAAAAAAACAACTTGATCTGGGTGTATCGACAGGGGTAATATCCCTTCTAAATGTGTGGTTAAGGCCCTAGTATATATTTTTTCATCCAGATTCAGAAGGGAGACTGGCCGATATGATTTACAACTACTGGGGTTCCTTTCCGTCTTTAGGGATCACTGAAACAGCGCCTTGTCAAACGAAGCCCGCGCAACTCCTGACTCCAGTATGTAATTAAAAAGCTTAACCAGATGGAGGACCAGAATCCCTGTGAATATTTTATAAAACCTCACCATGTAGCCTTCCCAGTGTGGGCCTTACCATGGGCTAACCACCTGTTGATAGCACCTCGTACTTCATACACTGTGAATGGAGAACCCAAGGATTAAATGTAATCTTCCTGCAGCCTCCTTACCTCTATCTGCCACAAGCATTTCTCAATTCCTTCCTGCCTTGCATCCCCTTCACTTTTATAGAGCGCCTCATAATACTGTACGAAGCACTCTGCGATACCTTCGGGGAAGCTATACACTGCGCAGCTGCCACCCCAGCCCACCTTTCTGCTCTTTGCATCCTAACTTCGCCGCCAGTAGAGCGCCAGCCGTCTCCCTTTTCCTGAAACTTCTGTTTTAGGAATTTCACATGTGGCCCGAGTAGAATATGAAGCCTTTCTGGCATGGGTGTAACACTCTCCAAACGTTGGCTAGACCTCTACTTTCCAGAGCCTTCCTAAATGTGTCCCCCAATTGTTCTCCCATCACTTGCATCCCTCCCCTCGCAAGTCTATTCAGGTGAGTCTCTGCCCACAATTTGAATTCTCCACCTGGAACAAACAATCCCCTTTGCCTGCTCGTTATCGTGTCCCGGACCTCTGCGTTGAATGCCATCTGACCTTGATTGGAGGTCTATACAGATACAAACATCACCCATGCCCCTCTAGCACACCCTGAACCAGATGGGCAATTACCTCTGTCTGTGACATCTGGAGGGACCTATGTAGCAGCATGCCAACACCACATTTGCTTAGTTGCACCTGAGGCCCAGTATGTGTGGCCTATCCCACCCCCCACCATCCTCCCTTCAGGACCCTCTCTTCTCCTGCTTTCAGCTGTATCTCCTGCAGGAACGGAATGACCAAGCCAGCCCTCTGAAATTCTCAAACCATCAGGGATATTTTGGTGGGAGAATTAAGACCTTTTACATTTAACGTACCAACACACACCTTATACTCTCCCCCCGTGCCTTTGTTACTCCACCATCCAGGGCCATTCATGCCTTTTCAAGATTACTTCTTCTTTTCCCCCTCCACCCGTGGTCCCTACTGTGTGATATTGCGTCAAAATTAAGTATTCCCCCTCTGCTATTTCATCTTCCCCCAACAACAGATATAAAAAAAAACTGTAAAACCACAAGCAACCATCCCCTCCTTCTAGACACCCGCTTTCAAACGAGGAACAACCGAGGGGTGCTCCTACCCGCTGGCATTCACAAACTGGTCACTGCTGTCCACTGGCCCGGAAGAGTGGGACTCCATACTGGTACCAACCACCCATTGTGCACAATTCATGACTGTTTTGCTGGTGAGGGTCCATTCAACTTCCATAATTTCCTACCCCCTTTTCCCCTTTAATGTCTCGGAGGACCATCCTGGGGGACCTTGTCTCTTGGGGCAGCTTGAGTGAGCTGGCTGCCTGCTGTTCCAGTGTGTGAAACATCAGCTATGTTCTGCAGGGCCTGCTCCACTTCTGCTCCATTAGTCAGTCTGTTTTCTTCCCCTTTTCCTTGAAAGAGCAGTGCAAATGGGTAGACTTGCATGTATTGAATCCCCTTTTCCATCAACGATTGCGTCAAAAGACGGGTGTCTCTTCTTCTCACCAGTGTAAAGCCTGATAGATCCTGGAAGAGTTTTACTTTGGAACCCATGTATTCAATCTCTTGTGCCTGTTTTGCTCTCATCAGCACCTCTGTTGTGTCTTTGTAGTATAGAAATTTCACAACTATGGAGCGGTGGCTGCCTCCAAATGTCCTTCCACCTCTGTGGGCCAGTTCAACCTGCACCGTCGTTCCTGCTTTGGACTGGTAAAGAAGATTGACTATGCCCTGCACCCTCTTCTCTACCTGGACTTGTGTGTTACCCTCCTTCTCTGACAGTCCAATGACCTGAATGTTGTTTCTGCGCTCTTGATTCTCCAGGTCATCAAGCTTTAGGGCCACCTCCTCTTCTCTTAGTTCCCAGTCAGTCATCTGAGCATCTAATCTCATCTCCACTAGATCTGCGTTCATCTGATTATGCTCCAGTCCTTCCACCTTCCCCTCAATCTTCTCGACTTTGCCTCACAACTCGGAGATGCATGTATGACTGGCTCTTATTTCCGCCATTATTCCTGCAATGTCCTCCTTGATGGTTGCCCCATCCACGTTTTGCCTATCGGCTGCTATACACACCATTGTTGCCTCCACCTCTCTCTGGTATTTTTGGAGGGATGCAATCGCCACTTTCTCTTCTCTCCAATATGCCAGCCAACACTGCCCCTGGTTCTTATCCGCCCTGTTATCTTCACTTTTCAAAGGGGCCTATCTCCAGCCAGTTGGGTCTCCTCCCTCACCTTGATTTGGGGCTTTCCGCCCACCGTGACTCCCTCCTCTCTCTGTGGGGCAGGGACTGTGTGCTCTCAAACTGGGCCCACCAGCTTGCTGTGCCCACCTTGCTTTCTCAGGTCCGGCCTCTTTTTGATGTTTCACCATGTGAGGCTGTAGAGGAGCAGCTGCATGCCTCTGCAGGAAACACTGCCCCACTACCTCCCATATGTTGAAGACCTGAGATTGTGCCGTGTTTGACACCAGCAGTTGTGCCAATACTGCAGCGTATGTTCCAAAGAAGATACCCATTGAGACAACCCTACCGAATTAATCCCCGAAGGCATGATAACTTGAGGGAGAAACTCCTAGAAATAATAAGAAAAGAAGCAGAGAAAAGAAGCCAGTGATGTCACAGAAAGTATGCACAACGTCCCGAGATACTGATCGAAGTGGATGTATAGATCCTAAAGATACAGATGAAGTAAAGAATCAAGTGAACTCTCATATGTAAAAGAAGAAGATTACACGTGCACAAAGTGCTGCCCAAAATTAACCGTTTAATAAATGTACAGACGCTGAAACGCAAGGTAGACCAAGTTATCATAGAAGTTGGCTATATGCAGTGATTAGAACGCAGGCAAAGCCATCATTGTATATAAACTGGACATCCATATCATGAATTAAGTAAGCCAGGACCCATGAAGCGGGAAGGGAAAGCTGTGTCACAACAAGAATACGCAGAATAGTGGAGCTGCAAAACTAGGTTGTCTGGCCTGGAGTCAGGACTGAAGCAGCCAAGGTCAGCTATCTATTTGGGAAAGGGGCGAATGTGCGAAGGATGAATCATCCCTTGTTAAGGTGCAAAGAAAGAACAGCAAGAGTGCCAAATTTAATCCACTTAAAGCATTCAAAATCTGCAAAATGGACCAAATTGTTGTCTCCTGTCACGTGAGGCAAGGATGAAAATAGAGTTTGAACTTGGTGTCTCAGAACACGATAATTAGAGTTCTCACTCACATGTATTCACATGTATTCTGAAAGATAAGGATATTTTGCAAGGCCAAGTTCAAAGACAATATTGATGGCAGAAGCTGATGAGAGATACTGGGCTAATTGGTTGGGGAGGTAGTGTCATGCCCCATCTCCTTGCATCTGGTTCTGGGCTTACGTGCTTCTAAATTAACCAAATGTTCCAGACCTGGCACAGGTGTGCCAACCAATTACAGTAGTCCATGTAACGAAGGACCTTATAGTTTGAAGACCAATGAGAAACTGTGTATCTAATGTTTCTGAAGATTTCATGTTTTAGAGGTAGGCATATGTTGTCCACCTCATAGTGGACAGCCAATCACAATCCTAGTTCCTATAGAAAGTAGACTTAGATGTTCCCCTTAGCCAATCCCGATTCTTGATAGGTTTTTTCATTATTGCCACGTAGTATGACGTCACATCTGATGTATTTCTGGTATAAAGTCTATGATTTTTGTGAAGATCGCTGGGAGAATTTGAGCATACGTCCGTTGATGTTCATTGTAACTCCCTGTTTTAGGTAATTGTTGATAAAATTGTACTTTGCCATCTTCCTGAGTTGGTTCGGTTCCCATCCATTACATATGCAGGTTCCTAAAGGCACCTAATCCCAAGACTACATGGCACTCCCTCCTTCAAGTCCAGAGGGTGCTCAACCCCACACATGCCCCCTCAAAAATGCCCTGATGTCTGCCTGTCATGTAGCCCTCTGCTCAGTAGGCCTGCAGGGCAAACCCAGTGGTCTCTCACCTCCAGAGCCTGCGTCAAAAATGGGACTTGACCTTGTAGACTGGCTCCCAGCCGCACCTACTGACTCAACACGAATGCCAGAGCACCTCACATGTGCTCCGGTCCCCTTTCTGTTCCCCTCTAATCACGTCGCTAGGCTCTGGTGACTGTGGACCTCTCTCTCGCCTCCGCGGGCTGAGGTGCTCTCACCTCTGTCTTGGCGTCAGCAGCTCTCCCCTGCAGGGTGGGTAATGCTCCTGACTGCTCCTCAGTTGCTACGGCGTCGCATCACCATACTGTTTACTCTAATAGGCTGTGGTCCCCTTCAACACACAGCATGGGCACAGGTCTTGCTCCCTTCAGGCGGCCGCTGCTTCTTCTCCGTCTCCGTAGGGTCACTCCTCTTTACATTTGCTACCAAAAACACAGCACTGTATCAACCACTAGGCCACAGCACCTTCCAATGGTCGTCACTGTCCTGGGAGCTTTCTCACCTATTTAGTTGAAACTGGCGTCAGAGCAGAAGTTTAGGCGGCCAGTACCATCTGCGCCCCCTACTGGTCTCCCGTTTATTGCTTTTTGACTCTGGGTGACAGGGTAGACCCTGTCCAACATTGCACCTAAAACATTTTTGGGGGTGTCAAGCTTTTAATGGAAACCTTTTCTCACATATTGAGTGCAGACCTCATTGGTTATTCACAGGGATTATCATGGGAAGTCCTCAGGTGTGCAAATCACTAAATAACAGCTACAAGCTTTGTGTCCCTCCTCCTATGCCATTTCTCCCTATATGTGCTTTAATGCAATAGTTTCGGCTTCTAGGTTGCTCTGCCAAACTAAAAATTCTTTGTTTTTCATTACAGATTACTTGATTGTAACAGGACTGCACCCAAAACATTGATGAAGATAGTTTACAGTCTATGCATTGAAGAAGTTATAGTATTGATATGATAGGTTATTTATAACACACTTAATACCCAGAGGTTTCTCCAACGCGGGGACCGAACCTGCGTTGCTCCGCGTCGTCTTGCTTCCAAGGGGAGAACGTTGCCCCTGAACTATCCTCCCGATTAAATCTGTATTTGAATGGGAAACAATTAAATAAACCCATTAACAAACAAATGAATTAACAAAACATGTCTGTGAGCATTTAATGCAGAGGTGAGTGCCGGAATTTAGGCTTGAAATTCCAATGAACCAAGACCAAGCCCAGAGAGTTTGGGGCTATCATAGGAAACAAACTTTAGTCGATCGCAGGGCTTGATTACTTAGACCTCGGAATCGACAAAACCATGTCGGGCCTTCTCAGAATCAGAAGATCATACCTATGTTAAGCCATGCCAGCGCAGGTGTTCTGAGATTTAGTTGGATGTTTTCTGTTAATTGTACAGCTGTACAAGAGTTCTGCACCAAGGACATTCCAGCAGCCAGGTGCGGGGCAGTCATGTTGGCATGCACCGATTGCAGTGTATCGGCTTCTACCAATTCTACCAAAACCCCTTTTGATTTGCTGATTGAGTGCGGAATTAGGAACTCAGTGTATTACTGAGTTGGTTGGCCTGGGTCCCTTCAAATGCACTAATTTATTTTATTTTATTTATTTATTTCTATAGCGCCGAAGCCCGCAGGCATCAGGGCCCATTACATGAAGACAAGGACAACAGAAAAGTGACGAGACATTAGAGTAAGATTACTGGTTCTGAGTAGTTTACATTACATGGACATTAGTATTTATGCAGGTCCTTTATTTGAATAACAGTGGCCCTCTTTACGACCCTGGCAGTAAGGAACGGCCATTACCGGCATGGCGCAATTAACATGTCCGTGCTGGCCAGAGACCGCTAAAAGTGGCACATTATGACTTCGCGGGCACGAGCATTGCGCCATGCCGGTAATGTAATCACTGCCATGCCGCTAAAGGCCGTAAAACCCCACTTAGCGGCATTGTATGCTGTGCAAATAGCACCTCCACCACCCTAACCATCGATATTACCGGTCACCGCTAACAGCGGTGACCGAAAATAGCGGGAACCACTATTAGCGACGACCGCAAATAAGCGGATCCGGAAGTTGCGTCACCGCACAGGAACGGGAAAGAGCACGGCGGCCATCTTTAAAAACACAATCCATTGCCATCCTCTTCAACCAGTGGACACCTGACCCCCACAACCTCCACAAACCTTCTCCAACACCCATTCCACATCATAATGCCTAATGTTTTGTAAAAGACCGGAGATCGGCTGCGGCAGGAGCGCTTTTCTAGGGAGGAGTTAAATATGTTGGCTGAAACCCTACAAGAGCATGCCGATGTAGTCTTTTCAACGGAGATGGCCAGACCGGCGCTGATGAGAAAGAAGGCCATATGGGCCATGGTAGCCCAGAGGGTCAGTGCAGTCGGCACAACACCCTGCAATGCCAGACAATGCAGAAAAAGGTGGGACGATCTACGTCTCTGCGTCAGGAGTATACTGGCGGCCAATAGGAATCTGGGCATGGCGATTGGCGGAGGAGCTGAGTCGCCCATCAAACTGCAGCCGTGGGAGGAGATATGCGCCGCAACCATAGGCACAGAGAGCATAGAGGGGGTCGGAGATATAGAGAGAGGAGCCCTGACATCAGGCGACGTAGGTAGGTGCCTTAAATCCAGCTATGCTAAACTCAACACAATGAAGTCCAGATGTTTGTGAAGTGCAATGATGCCTAACAGAGTCCACACGACACATTAGCACAAGACTGCCTACAGGCAGTGCTGACCTTCACCTTGTACACATGCATTATGCACACCCTTTCTGTAGCATCCCACATGCCTCCATGCTTCTACCACCTAAGAGGGAGACAACCTGTATGTCACTGCCTCCAATGTGCACCATCTAGTAATCAAAATGAATGCAGCCATCACAATGCCTGCTCAATGTCCGCAGACCCATCACCAACCCTTTCTCTCCTTTGGTCCACCACAGGCTCTCATTCGGACAGTGCCGATGAGGACACAGGCACTACACCTGCCAAGAAGCCCAGGCCTGAAGACCCAAAACACTGTCCCTCCACCTCTGGTGCAAAAAGCAAACCCCCACAGCAGCCAAAATCCCACAGCACATCACAGGCCACGGCACTGATGTGCATCAAGTCAAGCACTACGGCACCACCGACTATAACCATCCGCCCAGTGGTGTCTACTGAAGGCACTGGGTCCGCAGGAAGCAGCACCATTGGTGAGACTGCCGCCACCGCAGCTAGCTCAGACAATGGTGAAGGGGATGTCGATGTTGTTGTGGGTCCCCCCACTGGCCCCCTGCATTCCCCCTACCTGTCCCTGTGCAGCCAGCATGACAATGGCATACAGGAGCAATCTGCTGAAAATTCCTGGCCGGCCACTACATGCCCAGTGGCAGATGTGCAGGAGGGGAGCAGCGCAATGGACACGCCAGAGCCATCATCAACAGGCCACAAAACCCAGGAGTCGATGCATGAAATTATCACGCGGCAACAACAGCTAGGCTCCCTCTTGACACAGCATGTGTTGCAGAATGCGCCAGCGCAAGGGGGGAAATGCGTGAATGTGCTGAAACTGTAAAGGCTGCCATAGAGTCCACCTCTAAGGACATTTGTGCTGAACTGGCCGCGGTGCGGCACATACTTTCTGAGCTTGTCCAGACAATGAGGGACATGCGTCCCTGTCAGCAGCCCAGTTCCTCCTCGGCTGCCAGTTCTACCCGAACCAGCCCCATCCACAGATCGGGCAGGAACCTGCGGCGTACAGACAGGGGTGCACCGGGTGCTGGGAGAGGGGGATGCCAATAGAGGCGGCCACATGGACCGATGCCAAATGATGCACTTGAGCACAGACATCCACACCATGTTATGGGGAGTTGAGAGGGGAGGGGGGAGTGGGTGTGTTGGGGAGTTGAGGGGGAGGGGGAGTAGGTGTGTTGGGGAGTTGAGGGGGGAGGGTGGAGAGGGGAGTGGGTGTGTTGGGGAGTTGAGGGGGGAGAGGGGAGGAGGGAGTGGGTGTGTTCACTTATATTTACTATTTCAATACACATTTTGGTTATGCACGAATCACTTGTGTGGGCATTCCTCATTGCGTACGTGTGTTTAATTGGTGAACAGTGTACAGTGTGCATGTCCCAGACACAACCAGTGCCCCAAGTACCATCTTCATGTGACACCCCCATACTTGTGTGCTAGTAGATTATTTTGATCAGAGTCCGACGCATGTCACGTCCCTCCTGTGCATCGCGTACTTCCTGGGGTGCTGTACCATCCCCACCATCTTCATCTTCTTCGTCAGGTGGTTGCTGTTCTGCGTCAGGGGGCAGGGGCACATTCCGTCTGATGCACATATTGTTTAGCATCACACATGCCATGACAATCTTTGCCACCTTCTCATGGCGGTACAGGAGTGACCCACCAGACCTGCTGAGGCTGCGAAACCGTGCCTTCCAGAGGGCAAATGTCTGCTCAAACACCACACGGGTTCATGTATGGCCACGATTATAGTCCTCCTCTAGCCTGTTCTGTGGGTTTCCGGACTGGGGTAAGGAGACACTGCTTCAAAGGATAGCCTGCATCACCTGCATGTAGGCAACAATGTATGTGTAAGTTAACTCATCATGTTTAACCTTATTGAGTGATACCATGGCATGCATTTGTTTCTTCATCTCAAGCCCATTTCCATGCATGGATGGAGTCACACGATGTGAGTGCTATGTGTGTATTCCTCATATGGACTGTTTTGCATGCCAGCGACTAGTGTGCGCTGGGGAGTCCAGTTACTTGTGAGTGCACATGCACTGTGCTAGTCCGTGACGGTTATTTCTGTGATCTTGCAGATGTCCACTAATTTGTATGCTTTCATCCTGGCAATGGTGATGTCAGCCTCATGATGCTATCACTACGCACAACAAATGGTGTCATGCAATGTAGTTGGGCATCTATGTCAGTGTTGTGGTGTATTGATGTATTTGACCCTCATGTGACTCCTGTATGCGCAGTGATGGGGGACTGGCCTTTCAGTTCATGGTGTTTTGTGGTGTGTATTGGCTATAGTCATTGCTTGTAGCTGCATTTTGTTGAGGGAGATGCGGTCTGATTTCGTACAGTGCACATGCAGATGTCTGTGGGATGGTTGGAACACTGCTTCATTTGCATGGTAGGGCTGCTTACATCTTGCATTATGTGGTCAGGTGGCAAGTCCAGTCTGGGCTGCTTTTGGGGTATGAGCTTGCTCCATTTACTCTGGCACTCGCAGCTAGCTGAAGAATGCATCTCTCCCCCCCATCTCACCCAGGTGAAGTATGCATTTATGCCTCAATCACCTACCCACATCACATTTCCATGAGCCTAACATGCGACTCACCGAGTAGCCAGGATCTCTGCCCTGCATGTCGCTCCATGTAGCATTGAATCATGAAGTTCCGCAGGACCATTGAATTATGGGTTGATCTGGGGAATAGGGCACAACATTGTGTGATGATGTAGTTCGAGTCACATACCATTTGATTGAGTGGTATAGCTTACGGTTGCGGTAAGCTACCTCCATGGCATGTGGAACCACAAATTCAACATAGCTGCAGTCAATGGCGCCAATGCAACCAGGTATGCCAGCCAGTGAATGGAAACCAACTTTGGTGTTTGAGATCTCCTGGGCAGACCGTGGTAAGGAAATGTGTTTGTGTGCTTGAGGAGGGAATCAGGCACTTGGTTCAGCGTACGTGAGGGTAATGGTTGTGAAATGCCATGCAGTTGCCCGACTCTGTGTTGGTAGGTGCCTGTGGCCAGGAAGTGGAGCACAGACACTACCTTCAGTAGGGGTGGGATGGCAGTGCGTGTTTCAATGAGGCGGACTACGTCATCATGTTTCATTTCCACAATGGTGGTGATGGTGTCCTGGTCCAGGGGGGACAGGGTGTGGATCTGGTCAGCGGTTAGGTTCAATGGACTGGCACAGATGCGTGGAATTGGGGGTGGCCTGCGTGGTGGCACTGGCTGTGCTGGTGGGGCATGCTGGCCCTGCCTTGCCCCCCTTCTCCTCCTGCGTCTCCTCTGTGCTGCCTGTTGTTGTACTTCTTGTAGTTGTTGTTGTGGCACTTCCACTGCAAACAGGTCCTGCAGCCCCAGCATTGCTAGTGGTGTTGGAATCATTGCGGAGTGTAACTGTGTGTGGGAAGGGGTGGGGTGTGCTCCTTTTGTGCTTGCCCAGTCTGTATTGACTCCACCTGTGCTGATTTTGTGCACCTGTTGCAGCTGGGAACACTGCACATGGCCATTTACGGTTGGTCCGCGATGGCGTTATTAACGCCACAGCGGTAAGGTACTTTATGGCCTTCACAAGGGCGTTATTTCCATGTCCGCGTGACTCGTAATGTTCACACCTTAGCGCCATGGCGGTATTTCCAGCATAGAAGTCGCGTGCCCGCGCCCTTGGCGCTTTTAACGGCACCGTTGATTACGGTGCCGCTATTAGCGCTATCTCGGGTCATAATCGGCCCTAGTGGTAAGCGATGCCGGTAATTTTTCACTTACCGCCAGGGTCGTAATGAGGGCCAGTGCCTTCAATTTCTTCCTAAAGGATAGGTATTAAGATTCTAGTCTTAAGGGCAGTTTATTGATGGTTGCATTTCCATTGCCCAGTTCTTGATAAATACAACCGTGCCTCGCGCCTGCAGGAAGACCCCGACGAGTCAGAACTCAATGCGACGAAGGCTCCTCTGTTTGAGCCACACATTCTATAGCAGTTCAGTGGGTTCAAGGTAGTGTTGTCTGGAGAGCTAGGAAGATTTGGGGTAAGAGAACGAGGAGAAGCCACTGGATTTGCTGGTAACTCTCCTGATGAGTATATATAATGTCTCTTGCCATAATCCCGTGTTTGATTTCAGCTCATAAAGGAAGGCTACTGGCTAAATGAGGCTCATGTGATTGTGAGTTTTATTCAATTTTGTACACATGCTATGACATGGGTAGCATTTTTTGGATCACCTTTATTTTTTTATGTTCCCTTTCATTTTGGACACTAGAATAGGCCATTTCAGGTAATCAACACGCATACGCAGCACCACATAGTGGTCACCCCTGGAAGTTCACCTCCAAATCATAGCCACACCGCAAGGCATTGTGGTTATGCAAATTACCTGAACATTATTTTTTCCCATATATAACCAACATTGTCACTGTCTCCTAGGGCGGTGCTATTTCATACATAGCAATCAGCCGGAGTCTCACACCTTTCAAGGAAGCAACAACCAACCGCATACACATTTCTCCCTCATTGAGGATCAGTAGTGTGGTGCAGGTTGACACCCTTGCCTTTGGAGCATTAAGGCTTGCTTACCCTTCACCATAGATATTATGGTAGTTTTGACATAAGCAGGAAAACATATTATACCTGCAATGCGATATTAGAATAGACCAATTCAGCTACAAAGGTGCACATGCACAGAGCCACCTATTGGCTATCACTGGAAGTTCATCTCCAGTTCACAGCCAGACAGCAGTTCACTAGTGGAATGGGCTGTTTGTGTGCTTTATAAATGCAAATAAATAAATAAATAAATTAGGTGAAAAGCTTGCTTTCTGCCCGTAGGAGGGAGGACATTGCCATTGTCTTATAGGGCAGTGCTCTTTATACATAAGTTTATCCAGTGGCGGAGGCAATTTTTGGTGCCAGGGGGTGCAGATAGCTCCTGAACGGGCAGCAGGATATGATTCATGGGCAAGACCTCCCGAGTGGATATTGTTTTCAGTGGTGCGACCTAAATATTTCCTCAAATTTGCATGATCCACCGAGTGCAGCCAGGGAGCCCAAAATAATTAAGGTGGCTTAAGGGGGCTTTTCCCTGAGAAATATGTTTTAAATGTGCTGAAATGGTGCATTTTGCAGCAATTATTTTTTGAAGAATGAGGTAAAAGGCCATATCATTTACAATTGGTTCCCTAGGGAAACATGACAAATAGCCAGTAAATATAATGATTCAGGGCCAGTTGTGTCTTCTGAATATTTTCAGTGGAGGGGCCTAAATATGTTCTCAAATCAGTGTGAGCAACCAAGCGTAGCAAGGGGGCCCACAATTATTAAAGGGGGGTTAGGAGGAGTTCCCCCCGAGATTTATTTTTTTAAATAATGTGCAGAAATGATGCATTTTGCAGCACAATTTTTGAAAAACAAGAAGTAAAAGTATATACAATTTACAGTTTGTTGCCAAGGATAACACGTGAAAAAAATCCAGTATCCTGCCACCCCAACCTACAAAGAAAAGTGTCCAGCCAGAAATATTTAGATCATCAATACATTATACTTTTCAAATGTGTTGGAGCCAGGCCACTTAATGGCACCCTGCATAGTATTGCCCTAGTGAATTACGGGCACACTGACTTCAAGGTTTTTCTTTAATATTCAAAAGATCACAATTAGTTGCTCTTTTTTTCATCCTGTAATTTTCAGGTGTTGCATTTTGTTTTACAAAAATAAAATCACTCCTCAATTAAAAAAAAATAGAACAACATATATACATCAAACGTTTGTATGCAAAAATTAAGCATTTATTTCTAATTAAAAATACAACACATGGTTGGTTATTTTGAATAGGAAAACAAGGAGAGACTGGGGTCTTATGGTAAGTAAAGGGAAACAGCCCTTGCTATCTAACTTATCTGGAGGGAGGCCACCGTTGGGCCTATGAGAACCTAATCATAAACCAGGGGCCCCCACAACCTATCGATGCCAGTGATGGTCAGTGTAAATCGCTTGCACGAGGTTGACTCTCCTCTGCTAGCTTGGGCTTTGTTGACCTATTTGAGGTCTGAATCAAGACTGACATGCACTTGAATTAATTCTATTGAATTTTGGATCTTCATAATTTAAATGTTCGTAGATTGAGCACTGCTTAACCAATGCTTTTGAAGGTGTTTTAAAAGTGGGCATGATTGTACCTGATCTTTGTACTTGCAGAATTCGGATGGTTTCATTATCATTTATTTGACTATTTTACCTGACTTAATACAGTTATATTATGTATGTATATGCACTTGCATGAATATGTTATCTAAATACATTTTGTTTACTGACAGTCAAGAGTATTCAATTTGTGTATGGATTTTGTAGTAAGTGGTTGCGTGCCGACCATATATCAATCTTACGAATGCAGTCTGCGATGCTACATGCGGGAAAGGACTCATTGCTAATTGTTAAGATAAGCTGGGGGTCATTTTACACCGAATGAATAACAAATTGAGCTTCGTTATGAAGGTTGAGAGGAGCTTAAGGTTGAGGTTGAAAAGTAAGAGCAATAAAGAGCTCCCTTAGGGGGAGAAAAGACAATTTTTGAAAGGGCGCCGGGAATGGTTCGGTTGTTATGCATTGCGATCCGTTGGCGAGGAAGGATATTATCCAGTTGAGTGCATTACCGCTAATCCCACGGTGATAAAAGCACCTCGTCAAAATGTTGTGGTGGACTTAGCCAAGTGCTTCTGATAAGTCCACGAGGATCAGGGCACCTGTCTTGTCTTGGTCCCCAGTTGATTTAAGGTCCTCCCATATGGATAGGACAGCTTCCGTGCTGTGACCGGGTCTGAGGCCGGCGTGCGCTGGATCTGGAAGCTTGCACTCTGCAGTGAATTTCATTAGCTGGGCATACGCTGCTTCGTCCGCTAGTTTAGCAATGTATTTACAGGTGGAGATGACGGGGTAAGTCTTTTGTTACCAATGTGTATTATCCTTTTGTGCCAACTGGCAATAGATCAAGATCCTGCTTAATTAACAGTCACTTAAAAAAACAGTCAAGTATTTCTACGTTTTTTTATTATTTCATCCAATTTGCTAATTGATAATTGATTCCAAATTCCACATTCAATTGTTTCTAATTTTGATTTCCATTTACCATATTAGTTTGTCTCATTCTGTCTCTCTACACCTGTTTCACCACCTTCATACAGCAGCTCAGCAGGAGAGATTTGCTAAAGCAACAGGGAAGACAGGGAAGGTATTTGTTTCTTTGGGTTTAGCCCTTTTTTTTCAGTAATGGTTAAAAAAATCTAAAAAAAATAGTAAAATGTTATTTTCACCAGCAGGGACATGGATGGGCATTTTCCCTCTGGTTTATGTTCTTCCTGTAAATTTGTGGTGCTCCTTCTCACTTATTTTGTTAACTCGCACTGTCATGAGTGCGGGACACATCACAACCACTAGGGGACGCCCTCTGGTGTCTCTTAGAGCTGCCGGATCAGGGTAGGCTTCCACGCCTATAGTGCATGGTATAACTTCTCAATGGTTTAATTTCCCTACTTCGTTCATGAATTTAATTGCTCTGTGCACCAACAGCAAGTGTGTGCATATCTTCCCCCGTTGGTGGTGGGGTGTGTGACCAAGCGTCATGCCATGCGCACCTTAGGTAAAAGGCCGGTGGTTCATGTTCACTTGGGATGTAAAGTTGCGTTCTCGGGAGACCTGGGTATGGGTCCCTCGTGCACGTGTATGGGTTCCCTCCTGCACGCTCTCTGGTGCCACGTTGAACTGTCAGGTCAGTCTAGACGTGCATACCTTGATAATCCTCATCTCGCGAGGTATGACATACGGTATTTGTTTTACGTGCAAAGCATCATTGTGCTGCTATTGTTAATAGTTTTGTGCTCAAGCGGTCAAGGTTGAGTGCTTTGAGTGATGCGAAAGTGGCATATATTTCTGTGCGTGGTAGCTCACAAGCTCCCCGCAGCACGCCTGGAGGAGACCTGTGTTTGCTTATCTCCGCCAGTGCATTGAATGAAAGAAACAGCCCTCACCATCAAATGGATGCCCACATAGCTTTGAAAGGCAGCACGTTAGAGCACATTAAGTTGTTCATTTTACATTGAAATATAATTGTAAACAGTTTTATATATTTATTTGTTTTTTTATAACACGCCTAATACCATACCTGAGTTGGTTTCTAAGCGCGGATCCGGGATTCAAACCTTTGCTGCTCAGTGTGTTCTTGCTTCCAAGACCAGCGAATTGCTCCACCGTTTCGATATTTGATATGCTCCATTTATTGTATGCACAGCAAAATGTTCAGGGCACAGCAACATGAATTTATCTCATAATTTCTACACAGTGTAATGTAAAAAGAGGATTAACCGTAGTAAGGTCAAGAACAGCCTAAGTACCTATCTGTTTTCTTACATACCAAATGTCAGATGCTGACGACCGCCTGTAGTTCATGATCCAATTGGATGCCATGGCTGCTTGTCACTGTCTTATGTGTGAGGGTGGGAATAAAAAAAATACAGAGTGAAGCCAGGTGCCAGGGTGAGAAATGTGCTGAAGGCGGGTGGGTGAAAAAGGGGTAGAAAAATGGCGTCAGTGTGGGTGGGTGATGGGAAGAGAAATGTTATTATGGGGCGAGCGGGAGAGAAGCGGGATGCATCTGGAAAAAAGAGTGTGGATTAATTACCTAGGGGAACGGTGTCTCTGTCTTCTTCTTGCTGATAGATTTTATCCATCAGCTGTGGTTTTTGGAGACCGAGGCTTGAGCCTCATTACTCCATCTTCTGAGGTTGAGTGTATATTCGTGAGTTAGGATTCTTCTGGGTCTGTGTGGTCTTGTCACAGTAGGGCTGGTTTCACGGGCTCTTTGCCGTGATGGGAACAGCGTGGGGCTTGGTGAGTGTTTTTGTAGTGTGGGAGAGAATGCTGTGAGTTTTCCAGAGAGAGTGGAGAAAGGGTGGTTCGGGGCAAGCTATCTAAAGACAAACCTCAATTCGATTCATGAATTTGTAATCACAGTTTATGCTCAATTTTATAGCATTTGGTAGTGTCCTAGGGGAAAACATCTTAAAAGTTGGTTGTGTAGTTCAGCTTGGCCAGCACCTAATTCCCGCTCTCCCGGCCCAAGTCCGGCCTCCCCCATTGCTTCAATGATTGTTATTAATGCTATTCGTGAGGTCCGGAAGCAGAGGAGACGCAGCAGTGATAAATGGGACCGTTCTGGAATCCTTGTATCCCTCTCCCCAGCTCATTAAAAAAGCTCCTTCCTCTCCCATCAGCCTGTGGGATTCTGTGAGCTTATCGCGCACTCCAAGTCTTCGCTCTTTTGCCAAATGGATGGCGTGAAGGATATCGGACAACATCCACCAACGTTAAGTGGTTGTTCTCCTCTGGTGTGCCCGCCACATATCCTCCCCCTGCCTGCATCTCTCCCAGCTAATTTCAAAAAATAAATTGCTGGAATGCTTCCAGAAAACCTGGTTCAGCACGGCTTGGTTACCCCACATGTTTTGGTTCCTGTGACAACAAATGTGTGACCGTTTTATGGCATTGTGTAAAATTCTAATATGATTGGAGTTAGCAATTTATCAGTGCCTTGCAAGGTCTGGCAATACAGTATATTTGGTTCCACTTAAATGTTGGTGCTAAACTGAAGAATTTAACTGTCTACATTTTTAGAGACTCTACAAAGAGGCACTTGATGCTTGCGTCAGTGGGTGTGTGTGTGTGTGTGTGTGTGTGAGAGAGAAAAGGTAGATAGACGGAACTGCAGAGTGTGACGAATCAACTTCCGGGACACCAGTAGTCCAGGGATGAATATTGATTTCTAAACCATCAATCAACCCCAAACCTCTAGTACACCAGAAGGGATCCGAACAGATTGGAATACAAGTGAATTATAAACCTTGTTGTCTAATTTTGGTAACGTGCACGGAACAGCAGGCTTATCTCTGCAAGGTCGTTGATCGCTGGTTGGTTGCAACACAGCAAACATACAATTATTACCCAATGATAAAAGGGATTGTCCAGTCAAGGTTGTATAAAAATATCTACTTTATTATTACTACTACAGACAGTTCTAGCACACTACAAAATACAACCCACCCTGTAAAGGAACACAGAGGACAGACAGTTTGGGATGCACTCTGGATACTGACAGGAAGGTAGTTGGTTAAGTGATCAGTCTTACTGTTCAAGGTTATGCGGTTCCAGCATCTAGGGGGCAAAGGGTCGTATCTGTCTCTAGGGGCCTTCGGAGAAGGATAAGTGGGGCAGAACCACAATGTTATTGGTGCTGAAGAAGTTCTTGGGGCTCGACTGCATCAAGGCGGTTCCAGGGCGCTTTGCAGCCCTTGAGACAGAGTTAGTTGTGGGAGACAGCTGCGGGTACCAGGGTACCAGGTAGCAGGCAGTTCGTCAGTTCGGCAAGCAAGGCTGGACAGTCGTCTGCAGGCAGTCTGGTCCGGCGGCTTGAGGCCAGGAATCATTGTCTTTGTGCTGGTTGGCGGATCTGTAATGCTGGTTGAGGCGTCTTGGACGGCTCTTGTGACTGCGGCGTGACAACAGTCAGCGGTGCAGCCTGATGCGGTTCGAGGACTTGACTGTCTCGAAAATGTCCTTAAAAGATGTACGCTGGTTGATGATTGTGTGCCACTCCTCTTAGCTTCTTTGCAGGGCTTGTGTGCTTTCAGGGCGGACGGCCCAAAGCTCAGGAGAGAGTTTGCAGGCAACTGCCTTGTCCTTTGTCCAGAGACTCTCCGGCACTTCCCACCTAGGAAGCTTGCTGGCAAGGCATGCTGTGTGCTGGCTGGGAACCAGTTCTGGAGCTGTTGGACGGATCCTCATAGTCCGGTATCTCCCTCTGGTCCCTGGGAGATGTTTAGGGGAGGGATTGCTTCCCTCTTGGAACTCCTGGCCTTCCTTCACTGGTGGAAGATATAAGGTAAACTGTACCTTCAGCTCTGGTCCAAATGAGTCCTTCTTCGTACTCTTTTCCAAATCACCGGATGATCTCCTAAGTGAGGGGTTCAGCCGTCTTTTAAAGCAAAATGGGCCCCAGTGATTGGTGCAGGCTAAGCCCACCTTAATGAACCAATCCTGGGCCCCACCAACAATCTTCTGTTCAGGGATGTCATGTGGGAATTGCCAGGTGGCCCTAAAAATAATTACACAAAAAATGTATCTTTTTTTTGTTTTTTTGTTTTTTTACAAATTGAAGCTCCTGGGCTGTGGCCAATGCCATGTGCCTCTTTGTTTCTAGAGTGGTTGGCTTTCTTGTTCATGCTTCTTTAAAAAAAACAGGGGGTTCTACATTTTGGTGAAATGACGTCCCTGCTTCTGTTATGCACGAGGTCAGGACTAGAGTGCTCTGCAACAGGACAGACAGGGGGTGACAAAATATACCTAAGTCCACCCTGCTCCCTGTCTGTTGTAGATCAAAGTTCTCTCTGGTTAACTGAGCCCTCTGTGACTCTTGATTAAAGCACAGCGTTCCCTTGAAGGCTGTGCCAGGAACAGACTTCCTGTCTCCCCAAAACACATACTTCTCCCATATGAAAGGGGTCTGCTCTGCAGGGACACCTGCAGTAACTACTGGACCCTGACAGGCCATTCACTGCTTTTCATACAGAGAGGTGGGAACTAGCTTCAAGGTGACACATTGCATTCCTAAGGGGTGTCAGTCCCGTCTTCCTGTTGTCACCTTGGCAACCAAGCTCACTCAGCAGGCTTGCCTCAATTATATTGTTAGTATGCAATGCCAAAAGCCAGAGGACAAAAGAAATGCAGATGTTATGATGTGATAGGATAGGTTATTTATAATGCACTTAATACCCAGAGGTTTCTAAGCGCGGACCCAGGAATCGAACCTGTGTTGCTCCGTGTCATCTTGCTTTCAAGGAGAGCACGTTGCCCCCGAGCTAACCTACCGAGGTGTAGATCCATGGAGCCTTTGATATTTAAATTAGGCTGCCCATGCTGGAGGAAGTTGTGCCTTCCCCCTCCATGAGATGCTTTGATGTACCCGTGGCTGTCACACTCCAGCTGAATATAACAGGGGAAGATGATGCCTGTAGGCTATGTCTTCCCGGAGTACATGTGACTATGCTTTTAGTGCGGAAAGCAGGTGGACTGTGTGCGGACTGGCCTCACACAGTCCTTGGACTTTGATCTCCCATCATTCATTTTCATTTATCAAAAAATTAACAAGCTCCGGCGAGCACACTCTCCCCGTGCAGATTGCCAAATTCCTCACAGGAGGCAAAGAAAGACCTGATGTTTAGTTCATGGCAAATGATAGAAGTTGACGCCTGTGCAGGGCCTGATCTCTCATTGCCTAAGGATTTAACCCCTTAACTGCCTGGCTATTATGCAAGTTTATGCAAAAAGGGCGAGCATACTCGTTCTTGGCACTTCGTTACACCTCTCCAATGAAGCCCAACACAGCAGAAACATACCTGGCATTGCCTGTGGTCCCTTGTCGAAGGGATGCAACCTAGCTATTCAGGGCTGCAGAGGTTGGACTAAGAAGGATTTGCATGTGGTTTTCCCTTTTGGGAGGCTAAAAAATGATGGAATGGAAAAATGGTAAGAGGAATTCGTAGTGGTTGTAGCAGAATCTAAGCTTTCGAGCAAACCTTTGGTGCTTGTTTCAGTGAGATGAGCACAGACCAGACGCAAAGCTAAGAATGACCTGTTGTGCGACTATGCTGGGGAAGGAGAGAGGGAGTCATGGGTGTGTGGGTGGAAGTGAGAGTGTGTTTTGGCTGTGTGTGTGAACATGTTAGAGATGATGAGAGAGGTGTGAAAGGACAGAGGGAGACATTTAAGGAGGTTTTGAAGAACCTGGTATATGAGTTGCAGAGGTATAGAGAAGGGAAATACGAATTAGTGATTTGGCAGGAGAGAGGGAAGGATGTTGCACCTAAGAGAGTGCAAAACACCCATTCTGCATGCGTCCTTTGAGTAAGGATGTGCAGGAGCAGCGAAGAAGAGGTGGGACCTGCAGTGGAAGGCCAGGCTACTTGTTGGCTTGGACAGGAGTAGAGATGGGGATAATGGTTGTAGATTTGGGGGAGCACATTTGGTAGTGGATGGAGGGAGGGTGGTTCTGGGAGTGTCTCCTGGATGAGGGGTGAGGGCAGGGCTCAAGTCCTTAAATTAAACTGAGGGGACTCATTAGCATATCAATTGAATGTGGTGTCCCCAGAAATTAGCATATCAAGGGGCACTCTGAAAAACGCTGGGGGACTTTGATAAAAAGTGGGGGGACTCTGTCCTCCCACGTGTACTTTCAACTTGAGCTCCGGGGAGCAGAGTCTGGTGGTGTGGTTTCTGGGGGAAGAGAAAGTGGTGGGGGTTCCTGCAGTGTCTCCTGGAAAGGTAGGGTAGCTGTGGAATGTCTAGGAGCTTTCGAAAAAGAATATGCACAACAATATATGTGGGAAGCACAGCGTGCAACATGCGCATACAGTGGGACCTAGATGGGGCATGAAGCCGGACAACCTAGTGAGTCTGCCAGGGAAGAAAAGGTGAATGTTGGTGTCACTGATGGGGAAGGGCAGTGGGGATTAAAGGGAAGCAAGGGGAAGGATGACCCAATGGTTTGACCGCTACCCTTGACCCATCACGGCGAAGACCCAGTGGAACCAGCCCTACTGTGACAAGTCCACACAGACCAAGAAGAATCCCATTCCACGGCTACATACTCAACCCGAGAAGATAGAGTAATGAGGCTCGAGCCTCGGTATCCAATAATCACAGCTGATGGATAAAATCTGTCAGCAAGAAGAAGAAAGACTCAGGATGACACGATCTATGCACATGTGTGGCATAGGCAGTTGAGTGAGTGGGAGCTGTGTGGGCAGTGAATATTTTTGTGTGTGTGTGTGTGCGTGTGGGTGTTATCTTGTTGATGAGCAAAGGTGAGAGGGAGGAAAAGAAAGCCCTCTTATATGTGCTTTGGAAATTTGAAAGACGGACAACGTAGATGTGAAGAAACAGCCGATATATGTGAGGAGTAGAGCAGATAACAAAATCCCTAATATGTGTGCGTGAGTGTGTGGGTGCTCTGAGGAGAGAGATAAAGAGAGAGGGTTTGTTGGAAGACGAAAGAAGCAGCAACGCTTTGAAATGAGACTTGAGTGTTAAACGACCCTGATAAAATGCTGAAATTGCTGGTCCCAGGGAGTGAGGATTGCTCGCCGATGTACACGGCATGCAACCTGAAAAGACCCCCAAGCACTAAAAGAACTGAGAGGGCAGAGCTATGATGCCTGGAACATTTGCCCACAGGCGAATAGCAAAATATTCTGTCTTAGTACATGTTGCTCCTATATATAATTTGCTGAATCACAGAGTTGGAGAGACTTTGGCCGCCACTGTGAAATGAATGACAGCCTTGTATGTGGGTGGAAAGGTTGCTTTAATGTGACGGGTCTAAGCTCACAAACAAGGTTGACCTGGTTTGTTGTCTTGTAAACCAATAAGGGGTGGATTGCTCAATCAGCTGTTTATATCTGGCGTGGGGCCAGTCTCCACTTTGCATGTTTGAATCTCAGCATTGGACATTTCTGCCTTTTATTCTTACATTGACACATTGATTACATTAAAATGGGTAATAATGACAGCTACATTTACAGCACTTAGGAGGAATCCAGCAAGAGGTGCTACATAAAACATGATGTTATCATTATTGATGGTGTACTAATACAACATACAACTTCCCAACCCCAGAAAATAAATACCCTCCCTCTTGAAGCCCCATCCTTTGTGTTAACTTACAAACAAAAATTTGTTTGCATCTCTCTATTAATTGTCTGCATTCTGATCTCCAATCTTAACCAAACTTAATAATAAAAACAGTCAGATCCTTAGCTGCATCCTGAACAAGTGTTATGTTATGTTATTTGATTTTTGTATACTTACTCTGCCATTGTTATGGCTTCGAAGCGCTGTGGTGGATGAAGGCCCTTTGGCAGACCACAGTCCATGAAAGTAAAAAGAGCATCAGAATGCATGCAGATAGCAATTAGAATTAAGTGAATATTCAATTACTAGCAGAGATGAGTAGTTTAAAACCTTATAATAATCATTCAGCGCATTGTGTTCAGGCGCAGAGGCGACTGCTATGTCAGTGAATATGTGACTGCTTGATTCTATGGGTTGAAGTCTTGAGCTGGATCTCCTTAAATTCCAGAAACTCCTCAAGACTTTCCTCTTCTCCTCTTCCTTCTCTCTCCCTCTACCCTGCTAACCCAGTTCTCTGTTTTCCCTCTCTCCCTCCTCTCCCTTATAGCACGCAGCCTGGCTGCCGCGGGTACCTCAGAGTCTCACTGGTCCCTGGCAGCCCCGCCTGTCCACTCTAGCACTTGCCTCAGGGCCCTACACCTCACCCACACTCATTGCACTTGAGAAATGTACCTTAGAAGGTGGCTGTGTCAACTGACCGGTGCACTTGATCCCCCCCGCCTGTGACTCTCTGTGCACCTGCTCGATTCGTATGCACCACGCCTGAAGATCGTATGTCTGTTCTCCCTTGTCCTCACCCCTTAATTTCACTGTTAAAACAGCAGAATTGCCGTCAGGCCTATTTGCCGTTCTCCCAAACTGTTACATTTATTTTTTACTCACATACTCTGCCTGTGCAGACTATTATCGCCTCAGAATTTCAAGGGCTCTGAGAGATTGTTTGTTTTTTACCCTTGTTCCCACCCTCCTTGAGCGCTTTGAAACACTTACAGTGTATAGACTCTATATAAATAAACAATACCATACCATACCAAGTGCAAGAGGGGGAATGGGTATTATAAATCGTAAATTAACTCCCAGGCCAACTTTCTACGGTTGAGGGCTCTGCATACTTTCCATACACAACACATTCACACTGAATAACATGTAGCGACATGCAAATTACACTCACAATTGTCACATATGTCAAAGATACATTCAACTCATGCCCTCATGTCTGTACCACTAGGTTATTCCACTACACATGTTTGATATTGGATACAAAAGCAATGGTGGTAATACATAGCCACCTATAGAGAAAGATACCGCCTCGTCCTATATGACATCATCAGTCTACAAGAATGCCAGTGAAAACAATCGTACCCTGCCCCTCCTCCCTGAATATCAATTTCCCCTCTGCCCAGAGGAGTACTGTATGTCTGAACTTGGGCTAGCGGGAATTCTAGTGACGTATTTCCCTCTAGTTGGGACACTTGAAGTGTGACCAGTTTCCATTTGTTTCCAAACTCTGTGTACCCAGGCTAGCCTTCCAGCGAGGACAATGCTAACTAAACACTTTCTGAAATTGCCAGTTGGTAATATTGCTCACATCGAGAAACTCTAATTAACTCCCATCACCAAATTGGCCCTACAGCCCATTCAAATACCATTTGTTAGTCTGAAGCACCAGGCATCCTAACCGGCTGGCCCACCACACCAGCAAGATACATTGTTGAACTGACGAAAAAAGACTTTAAATGCTGAAACCTGTCCTATACACATAACCCTGCCAAAATACAACAATCAACTGGCCTCCAGGATGTACACAATTCCTGCTCTGGATCTTTAGTTACTCAAATGAGAAGAAATCGGTTGTGCAGATGGGCTATGTAGAGAAACATAGTTAACTGTTATAGAATCAGGAATCCTTAAAATAGCCCAACAGCAGCTGATGCCAATCACCCGCTGGAGTCACTGTCAGCTGAAACAATGCTCACATGTCTGCTGGGGGATGCTGAGAGATGTTCCGCTCATCGGGTCCTGCTTTCTGACTGGCCAATTGTTAGAAGGCAACAGAATGCTGGAGAACAATTGAGATTTGTGACTTGAACTTTTGGCATTTGCAGGGGTCATTCGCGCTGGCCTGGTGCAGATATGATGTAATTATCCAGGGTTTGGGAGTCTGTGAAATCATTGGATCTGGCTCTGCTCTTTTTAAGGCCACTGTAGGTTTACCGCTATTGTTGTTCCCTTTTGTGTGAAAAGAAACAGGTGAAACCATATATGATCACGGTCCCTGCCTGTCTGGCTGGACCTGGGTAGGGGGAAATCAAAATCAAATTTGAATGGACACTTAAATGGTGTCCGGGATTCCTGAGCGAAATTCATATCTTGTGTATTTGGATACCCGGGAAATAGTCCAGGAAATGTTTGAATGAACAAACCCTCATGAAGCATGAGATGAACGGCAAAGCAAAAAGATCATGAGAAAGTCCTGCTGCTGCCACTTGCCAAGACCAATCTGATGGTGAAGCTCTGCCGGTATCCATAGATACCGAGCTTCTCAAGAGACTAGACGGAACCAACCGACTGGTGTTCCCATCTCTTAACTCGGCAGAAATGCTACCTTGAAAAGAATCAAAGGGCCCCTGCTCTCCAAGAGGCCATGCTGCTCATTCCTGCATGACGCACACACAAGAGGAAGTAGCACCGGCAAACGCTGACTTCCTGTAACACTTACAGCCCAAGACCTATTGTTACAAAACCAAAGAACTACCAAGAAAGCTACAGGTTTCCTGGGGACTCCATGGAGTCTGTCTATTATCTGATCTTTGAAAGCTGGAGCCCACCTGGATCTACCCAGTGCAGAAACCCAGGATATCTGCAAACGGCATAGGTGCACCGTACACCAGACTCAAGAGTTCTTCCTTCCTCTGGAACACCACCTTCTCCAGAGGGCCTCCTTTTGTCCTATGTGTCTGCAGCACTTTGTTATTGCTCCCAGAACTGTCAATGAAGATCAGGATACTAGCACTGCCACTAGTGAAATATGGCGTCTCAAACGTATAAAGTTTGGCACTTATCTTTAGTCCTCCATGATTCGCAGCCAATAGAATTGAGCCTCATAGTTACCAATGGGCCTACCGCTGACATTGAGGGGGATCCACAACAGCAGGACAGATCCCTGTTCATCCAATCAGACTTCACTTATTGTTATTATTTTAGTTTTTATAATGCGCAACACACCCAAAGGCCCTAGTGTGCAGAAAGACAAGGCCAGGTCAAGAGATGAAGGAAAGATTAGACTGGGATCCGGCAAGGCCCTAGTCATTAGAGTTGAAAGGGTATTTTTCTTCAAGGTGGTAATGCTTGGAAGATTCCCAATATGGGGGGTGTGGTGGAATTCTACAAAGTTGGGGCGTAAACCTGAAAGCAAGTGCCACTAAAAACTTTCAGCTTACGGTTGGGTACAAAAGTTTTGTTGGCTCCACTGGAGCAAAGGATGCACCTAGTAAGGGCCCCAGAATGCTTGTTGATAAGGTACCGCAGAGCCCTGCCAGCCAGGCATTTATAAGTAAGAGTGAGTATTTTATGAGAAATGCAATGGCATACTGGAAGCCAATGCAGTGATCTTCCTGAATTGGAAACATGATCCCGTGGACCTAGGTTACAAACATCTCAAATTGCCCCATTCGGGGCTATTTGAAAGCTTTTCAGGTTGTGTTTAGATGTACCTGCAAGAAGACTATTACAATAGTCGAGCTGGGAGTAAACAAGCGCTGTCGCCAAAGAAGAAAGGTGTTGGGATGATACGTATGCTTTAATTTGTCTGAGCAGCTTATTAACATAGGCACAGGATGTTTTAACATGGCTGACATCTAGTTTCATGGTCAACCCGTAGTCAAGAATGCCGTCTAATGTGTTGACAATGGAGCTTACTGGAATCACACAGCTGGAGATGATAAAGTGACTATATCTAGAGTCTAGCTTTTTATTCGCTGACTAGAGCCAACAATTATCAACTCCATTGTTTCCTTGTTCAGTGCCAAGGAGTTGACTGACATCCAGTCTTGAATCAAGTTATAGATGTTATTAATTAGAGCAGAGTTATTGACAAAATCACCCAAAAGCTCAAAGACCAGTTGAGTGTCTTCTGCATAGTTAGTATATTTAATGCCGACGCTGTCCAGCTGGTCGGAGAGAGGGCCCATGTATACATGAAACAATGAAGGCGAGAGGCGAGAGGCAGGCGCCCTGTGGAAAACTACAGGATAATAGCTGAGGATGGGCTTCGAATCCCTCCCATGGCAACTCTAATCTATCTGGAACCAAGCAATGAAGCAAACCATGCAATGGTCGATTCTGAGCAATTAATACGTTTACCGAATCTCTCTAGCAATAACAGGCGGTCGACCAAGTCGAATGTGGCAGAAATGTCAGATAACTTTGTTTTGTTTTTTTTGTTTAGTTGAAAAAACAACTTTTCAAATATTTTATATGTCAATTATCATTCAGATATTGCTAAAATTACAATGTTTACAATGTCAGGATGTGGGTACATAAATCATTAAAGACAAAAGTAAAAACGAAATACGAAAAAAAGTTATATACATGTTGCCATTCACCTGTTTCTTAAACATACCTGGAATTTGTACCAGTATTATTCTTCAAAACTTTCTACTGGATGTGTTTATGCACTCCACACCTAAGAAGCAGGACACAAAACCCTGTATGATCATTCTATACAAGTAGGCAACATCATTTCTAAATATTGCTCTATGGCTAATTGTACTGCTGTTCGCGGATTTGAGAATAGAAATTGCCATATTTGATCTCCACCTAGATGTCAGATAACATGAGAAGTGCGACCCTGCCACTATGGACGATTTCAGCAAGGTTGGCTCACAAGACCAACAGGGCTGTTTCAGTGCCATGCATGGTGCGATATCTACTCTGACGTATCCTGAGCAAGTTATTTTTTCCATTGTGCTCTTGGACCTGCAGGTACATAGCCTTGTCAAGGACTTTCAGTAAATATGGGTCGTTGGTAATGGGTCTATAGTAACCGAAAGCCTCTAAATCCAAGGAGGTTTTTCAGTACAGCGGTAATCCAGACCTCTTTAAGGCTCTCTGGGACGCACAAACTGAAGAAAGATGAATTGACAATACTAGTAATCGATGGTGATCGGCAGGAAATGGAATCCCTGATAATTATTGCAGGGCCTTCAACACCAGCACATACTGTGGATTAAAGCCCATTCATATTGTCCGTCAGAGAATCTTGAGTAATGGGACTCAAACTGAATTCTGGAACAGAGTTGCTCAGATTAGTCGCTAGGACCTCCTTATTGGGAGTGCAACTAATGCTGTCAGCTACAGTTAGTCGTTGGTAATGGCAGATTGATGGTTCTTTATTTCGGTGGAAAAACCATATTCGCACCATGTTACGCTTAGATGGGCTGTATTAACAGTGCTTTTTCTGCCATCCAGTCCTCGTAGAATGGAAAACAATACATTTTTATCTGGTTTTACGTTAATGATCCTGTGTTCGTAATTCAACTTTTTGACTGCTCGGATAGCTTGTTTGTAATCAGCAGCAGCCGAACGATAGGTAACAAGAGCAGTGGGGCATGGATTGTTCATCCATTGTCTTTTGGTGGATCTTTCCAATTTTCTGTGCCTTATTATGTCAGTGGAAAACCATGATCTTCCTGCAGCTTCTATTTTGGGATTCTTTAAAGTAATCAGTACTAATTTATTCATGGCTGATGCCGTCAGGTGAATACATTCCTGTACTAATACATGTGTGACCTTTAGTGCAAGGGGGAAGTGAAAGCAGTAGGAGAAGATGGCCGGAAAAAGCTGAACTGGAAACTCTTTTGAGATTTCTAGTTTTGATATCAAGTCACGCTTGCGCGCTGACCTTTTGATATGGAGCTGGGTGAAGAGATCCAAGAGGATAAGGTGGTGGTCGGTCCATGGGCATGGAGTCATATCTAGGGAAGAGATCCGAAGGTTAAGGGTGAGTACCCACTCCAAAGTGTGCCCCTTATTATGAGTCGGGAATTTTATGAGTTGATGGAAGCCAATAACCTGGAGGGATGTAATGAGAGAGGCAGCAGTAGGGTCAGAACTGTGTCTGTCCCATAAGTTAAAATCTCTTAGGAGTATGTTATAAGCAGTGGGTTTGGTGAAGTCCCCGAGCAGAGTGAGTAGTTGCTCTTCGAATAGAGGGATACTGGAAGGTGGTCGGTAGATGATCATTATATTGTTAGTGGTGATGTCATCGATCTGCACTTTAAAAGAAAGATGTTAACAACTATCACAAACAACAGTGCTGAGAGCATGAAGTTGGAGGGAGTCTCTGAAGATAACGGCGACTCCTCCACCTCTGCCGACTTCGCAGTCCGATCTGATCATTGTAGGGCTTGGGGGTGTTTCTATTAATACTGCATGATTAGTTGCAGTATTCACGTTGGATCTATATGGTTACTACGACCCCCAGAATTCCGACGGCCGAAAATGCCCCCTTTACACCACATAGATATGCGGGGGGAGACCCCCCCTCAGGCCCCCACACTACTACTACAATCCATACACCTCCACATATACATGTGGTGTAAGGGGGGTTGACAAAAAAAAGTCAGAATTTCGGGAGTCAGAATTCTGGAGGCGACATTTTGGTGCATTTCGGTTTAGTTGAGACAAATCATGTCTAAATTGTGTATCATTAGGAGGTCCGCCACTTCTGTGGCATGTTTAACAACAGAGCGGGTATTCAATAATGACAACTTAATCTTCAAATTGGAGTCTGATGTGACACCGGCAGGAGCGATAGAGAGACTATCACCAAGTGCTGGGACGACATCCATCTGAGTAGTTCTGGGATAAGAGAGAGCGTTCTGGACATCCTCATCATGGTCTGCTTGTTGTACTGAGTGTTGCAGGTCTCTAGATACAACGTGACTTAGTGTGGAGGGGGAAGAAGGTTGTATGCTATTTATTACGGTGACAGGGAGTGTAATCACAGTATTGACATGTACTTAAATGAAGGCAACAACTATGGGAAGTCCGGTTGCCTAGATGTGTGCCAATATCCCACATCAGAAGAGCACCCGTTGCACTGACTAACTTTAGGATGGAATTTAAATGAAAGAAAAAGATAATAGTGAGTGTGATCACCTGGGACCAAACAAGACTCAGAAGATACACTATAGAGAGTACTGGCAGCTATTGCACTCTATTTAAATGTTCTTTAAGCGGTGGGTGGCTTTTGTTTACCGTGCACTATATTTGGTTTTGCTCTGTACATTTTTCAGCACTAGACTTTGTACTAAAATACATGGATTCACTTTGAACTTGAGACCCTTGTTTTTCCTGTAGATGGTCCCTTGGAGTGAAACATGTCCAGCTACTGTGTCTGCCATTAATCCGATGTTAACTTGGAATACTGCGCTCACCGCTCCATATAGTGATGTTGGATTTGAGTTGAATTGTTCTTGTGACTGATGGAGATGTCGTGTTGTCTGTTGAGTGGATCCCTTTTGCTTGGAGAAACAATACTGAATAAATACTGTTCCGATTAACTAGTAACTTACCTTTACCACCTTCACCAATTCCATGGGCACTTTCCCTGAAGGTTTTTAACTTTTACCTGCTTCTTGGGCAGTTTTATTTACAATGGTTAGTGATTATTTTCGAGTCTTCAGGATAGCTAGAGCACTGTCAGATTCACAGCTCCAATGTGGGTGCACGACTGACACCCTATGGAGTCCAGGTCTCCCTTGCAGGACCCCTGACTGGAAGCAGCACACCAGTTTGTTTCTAAGCTGCCACACTCATGCCAGAACTGCACTACCCAGAACACCCTCGTGCATGACTTGTGCGGTGCAGACCATATCGGACCGGAAGTGTCATTCAGCATTGCTCCTTATAGAGTAGTGTGATCAGCGTTTGGTCTTCGGCTCCTCTTGCCACTGCCTAGTTTTCTTCAAGGCTTTTGCCCTTGCTATGCACCCAATTCATTTCCTCTGCCATTCTGTATCTGCCATTCTCCTCCTCCGCGCTGTGCTTCTTCCGCCATCCCACCCCCCTTCATCTGCGGTCTGCCTTCTCAGAATATGACACTGGACTCTTTTCAGCAGCTGATTCGTGATTCGGTAAAGATGTTTTTGGAGATTGGGCTTCATTCTAAGTGTGCCGGTCCGGAAACAACGATGCTGGTAAGCTTACCGGCAGCGTTGTTTCCAGACCCGCACACTGCAACTCTGCAGGCGTGTGCCGTCCTGGCTGGCAGGTCAGACCTGCCGGGCGGGGCGACACTCTCCTGCAGAGTTTTCACAGGAGCATCGGCACTGGATTAGCAGACTATGGGCCTGATCACGACTTTGGAGGTAACGCCGGCGGTATTACCGCCTGCGGTATTAGCCTTACCGCTGAACTCCCCAGCACTAATAGCACCGGATCACGAGTTCGGCGGTAATGTAATGCCCCATTGAGCCCATTCGGGAATGCCCCATTCCCCATTGGTCTCAATGGGGAAAATTTGCGCTCTTTTCGGCAGAGAGCTGGGGCAAAATCCGCCGAAGTCCTGATTTAGCGGACCCTTAAATCCGGCGGTAACGGCGCGACCGCCGGATTTAAGGGTTACCTCCAAGGTCGTGATGAGGCCCTATGTTGGTATCCACTACCACTGTTTGTTGCTTTTTTAAAATGTATTCATGTTTTATTTATTTATTTGTATTCCTTTTGTTCTGCGCTTTCCACTTCTCCCCTCTATCATGCACTTTCCCCTTTCCCTCTCCCATGCACTTGTGCATTTTCAATGTCACTGGGCCTAGTATGATCATTGTTTTGTTCTCCCTTGTTCCCCTCCCTTGCATCGTCGCACTCTGAAACACTTATGTACGAGAGCAATACAAATAAAATATCAAAATACAATACTTCCTGTTACCATGTTGCTAGAAGCAGCAAACCCAGACACTACACATCCCACAAATCCCAATGGCCATCAAACGTCTGCATGGGCTTTCATGGTACCCTGCTGCTGGGTAGCATGCTGACACAAGCTGCATTTACCAGATTTGGCTGAGATAACATGCACTAAGGCCTAGGGCTGAGTGAAGATGTGCAGGGTGTAACGATATATTTAGAGACTACCCTTACATATCATTTGTCTGATTCAGTCTAGCACTGTCTATGACTCTTTTAGAGCCACATAGATTCCTCACTCTGTGCCACCAATAAACCAAGAACCAGGACGGGGTACAGAAAGAATATATATTTATTGAATAATATGTCCAATTAATGTTTGCACCAAATGATTACACACAACACCTTCTCTGTGGTACAAAACAAAGCTTCAAAACAAAATTCACTTTTTGGGACTTCACCTTTGGGTCTCATTTACATGGACCATAGGCCAAATAAACAGTTAAACCGTCATGTCCCACAAAAACCCCTCAATGTCAAAATTAAACAAAACTATGGAACATTACAAAATTGGGATCTTGGTAATCCTTTCCTGAACTTGGATTTAAATCACAGCGCCATTGTTAATTTGTGCAAAACAATTTCTCCCACACAGTGTGCTTGACTTATAATCTCCCTGCGTGTATGTTAAAACTAATAATGTGAAAGCACATCCAACATTGAAAGCACATTTATCACACAAGGAACCTTTTCCTTCTTCATACTGAAGCAATACAAAATCTGTCTTCTATCAGGGCCACTTTCTCACTCTCAGGAGAGAGTATCCATTTTCAAACGAGGAACTACACTTTGTTTCATTTAACAAAGCACTTCTATATCCACACCAAATCCCCAGGCATTCAGGTACATACAGCACCCTTCTGCTTAAATGCCAGGTCTGAGGAACACCTCTTCCCTTGAGGGAATTCTGGGGTTCACAAGGAAAATGGGTGTGCCCGATTACATCAACAGACTATTGTTTTTATTCACACTGGGAGAGAGTTTGTTAATTTCGTATGTTAACAAATTCACCCTGTGCCCTTTGACTGTAGGGGAGGGCATTTAATTATTATTTATCACAATATACTAAGGGTCTACTTCCATACCCCTACCCATTAACTAAGGGGAAGGTATTAAATCCAACAAATGTTGGACAAGCTACTTATATTGGATTTCAAGGTTTGGTGCTCGGGAAAGATATTAGTGTTTCAGGACCCTCTTTTGGGAAAGCACAGGGATTTGGTCAGGCACAGTCATGGATAGCCACCAGCATTCATCTCTCTATTTTGCTCTCCTTGCAAAGATCCCCGCCTCTTTAGTCTTTCCCAATTGCTTTCTCCCAAGCAATGTTAAGTCTGCAATATTTTTTCAATAGTTGCACCCTGATGATCTGTAGGTAGCTCACCACTCTGCACCCCCAAGGACCAGCCCCTCTCTGTGGATAGGCTGCAAGAGTTATGTAGTTTAAATGATTGGAGGGATGAATCCACCCACTGGAGTTTTCATTTTATACTTTTCAATTTGTCATCTAAAAAGTCACTGCATGGCAAATGTTTATATCTTACGAATAAACATAACAACATATATATTTTGGGATTCCTCTAGTCATGCCACTCGTAATGAACTAAGTCCCATCTCAACAGGAAGTTGTAGGTGCAAACAGCAATCTTTCGCAGTTCAATCACAAATTAGAATAGTTATGAACATGACATTTTCTACCCAGATATCTAATATATTAAGTTAACAAATCCCTGAATCTCTGCTTTGTGACAATTTCTGATGAGTTAAAAACACACTTTAGGATATAACTCTTGTCCCCAGGGTTGAATTTTGATACTGGTTACTTCAATAAATAGGCACAGTCAGCAACCTGTTAGTGATACTTGAACCATTATGGTGCGACTTATGATTCTTGAGAAAATTAACAAACTATGATCGTCCTTTTAAACTAATGGGAATCTTCAAACATAGATGCAGATCCTGAAATATATTTCATAGTTATGTTTCATTTCTCCTCTAAACAGGGCATCTACTCCATTGTTGACTTTTGCCTGGTGTAAAGTAATCAGCATTTCATCTCCCAAGGCTAATGCTCATCTTGTTGCTTATCTCAGAGAACAGGCCCCAATGAAATTCCTTCCTGGTCACTGCTTGAGTGATATGAATAGAAACTGGGCCCTTCTCAGGAAATAGAATCTTAAAGTCATACCTCTAGAAACAGATACTTACGTTTGTGATGGTTACATTTCCTTGGGCACATGAGGCCTACTGTTTGTTTTTAATATAATTGTGTTTTGCCGCCACTTGTTAATTTTCTCATCATGATATGTTCATTTTGGCAAGGGAAATTGTAACTCTATGTGTTTATTGTTTCAGCTGCAAAATGCACCCACTTCCATTAACACAGTATCTGTGTTTGCAAATGCCATGCTTTCCATGTAGAATAAGCCTTTCATTTTTCTTGGCTTTATCAGGCACATGCAAGTGCCTAACAGAATGTGATTTCTCTTCATTTGAAACAGCCCTATGATTTGTGGCAGATGCAAAAGAAATACGGTCTTTTCAGTTCGGGATTTATCTCAGCATGTTTTGAATTCCCTGCAATGTTTAGACCTAACATGACTAATTACATTTTCCTTCTTTTTTGGGGAAAAATATATCCCACATTCCCCCACACCCCCTGCACTTTTCTGTTGATTTTTTGTCTGGGAAAGAACATGGAAGAGTGGGATTTGTTTTCAGTTGTATTAGCAATGTTTCTCCGTCCCTTCAGTAAAAGACAGCCCATCCTGGGTAGTCTCTCTTTCTTTCTTCCAGGTTCCTGAGGTTTGGAAGGGGCCTTCCCCTCCTTCCTCTCCTCTTGCCCCTTCCCTTTCGAATTCCTGGGCCCCAGGCTGGAATGGAAGGACACTAAAGATTCTAAAGAGAGGAGTAAAAAGAATTGTTAAGTATTTTTGGTTTAAAACTGCATTCCCAAGATAATATTACACAGCATTTGAGAGACAACATTGAATAGAAATCAACACATCATTGCATATAAATGAAGAGATTTTTATCACATTTTACTTTTGCAATTGCGAGACCATACTTTTTCTTAACATGTCCAATGAATATTAAACTACTCACCTGTTATTTATATTTTAGTTTCCATTTAGGGTTTTCGTCTTACCTTCGTTCCTCAGATGGTTCCTCAGCTTCAACTTCAGTAGGCTACTCAATCAGTCATAAAGCTTGTCTGGGATGATAGCTTTTGACTGATTGATATGGACCCATTTCTCTTCCATCTATTCTTCTTTTGGGATGCAGATCTTATAGGCAACAGATGATATTTTGTCCACAATCTCAAAGCAACCACGCCAGGATGGTAGAAATGTCTGTTTTTGGACTGATTCCTATGAAAATTATACAGGTAAACCTTGTGACCTACCTCATACTCCTTTTTTGTGGTCTTTAGGTCAGAGTATGATTTCATTCCTTCAGCTGACATCTCTAAGTTGAGCTGTGAATAAGCAAAAGCATGCTGCGGGTACTTCCTTAGTTTCTCAATGTACTCATGAGTAGTGGACAAGTTAATCAGTGTCTGCTCTGAGTTCTAAGGGCAGATGCTGAGGTACTCAATTTTCACCCATCATAAGCTCAAATATAGACCTTTCAGTTGCAAAAGATAGTGTAGACCTAATGGCCATAAGGACAAGTGGTAATCGAATACCCCAACTCAGTCCAGAATCAGCCACAAACCTCTGTATGCTTACAATTGTTTTATTGTACCTCTCAACCCCTCCACTTGCTGCCAGGAGGTAGACAATGTGGAGTTTTCTTTTTACCCCTAGAATATCCCACAGCTTGTTCATCACCTCACTGGTAAAGTGACTTCCTCGGTTCAGCTCAATCCTTTGCGGGAGGCCGAAACGAGAGAAGATGTGATTGATCATTAGCGCGGTAGCTGTCTCCGCCTTACAATTCTGGGCAGGAAGACATTCTGTCCCCTTTATGAACAACCATGTCGCAGTCAGCATGTACTTGTTAGAGGAGCGAATCACTGGCACAATTAAATCATCTTGCAAATCTGACCATGGGAGTGTCATTCCACATTTTTGTATGGGAGCTCTATGTGTGACAAAACTTGGTTGAAATTGAGCACACATGAGACACCCCTTTAAATAAATGTTTAGGTCGTGGCCCATGTGTGGGCAGTGTTCAAACTCATGCAAGATTTATAATGTCATATGAAACCCCCTATGACCAACATTGGCCACTTTATGGGCATGATTCAACATCAGACTCCGGAATGAGGTAGGTACCACCCACTGGTCGCATCCAGACAGGGAACTCCGTACCAACAAACCGTCTTGGAGTCTGAACATTTTGGAAAACTTCATCAACACACAGAGATCTCTTTACCGGGATAATCCAATTCTCTTAGAGGAAGAGGAAAACTCACGGGGTCTTCAATGTGTTGATCACATTTTTCAATAATCGGGTCCTCTTTTTGTGCAGTGATCAAATCTGCATCCGGGATATCTTTACTCCACTTGGCAGTCGAGAGTTCACTGTTGGCATGAATTTGAGACCGGGTGACAGCTGTGACTTGGATTTCACCCTGCAGGGCTCAAGTTTTAGCCGCCTGGTCAGCCATGACATTCCCAGTCTTATCGGGACCCTCGATTTTGGAATGACCTCTTATCTTCTTCCAATAGATGGTCATCTCATTAGAGGTCAGCAGATCATCAATCGACTGGATCAGTTTCCCATGCTTTAAGAGTTTATTGTTAGCACAAAGCAAGCCTCGATCCTTACAGTTAATCGAGTGCTCCACGAACCCATTCCTGACATAATTGGAGTCAGTGGGCCTCATTACGGTTTTGGTGGTAGCCATGCCGCTATTGGCGGCATGGCTGCCACCAAAACCGGGTCCGGGTTCCTTGAATGGGGAATTACCGGGCCATTCCGAGTTTGGAGGGCCCGGTAATTCCCCCTACAGGGAACTCATGCCCGGACCGTCCCCATTCCCATTTGAGCCCCCATAGGGCTCAATGGAAATGGTTGCAGGGAGCTAACAACGGGCCGATTGTGACCTGGTTTTACCAGGCGTCCTTACCGGGTCCCGCGAGGGGACCTTGTAATCAGGCGGAATGGGTTTAATGGGTCCGCATTCATTTGCGGCACCCGTTAACCCATTCTGCCAGGGTCGTAATGAGGCCCAGTGATTATGACCAGTTCTTCAAGTTGGTGGTGTACTGCAGTGAGGATGGCTTGATGAACGGTCATCAACTCTGCCACCTGACTACTTGGGAGTCCTATTTTGTAACCAGCAGATGGCTCTTGGGTATCTTTCACCCAGGCATTCCGAATACCAGCCACTAGTTATTTTTCCCTGTTATTGTCAACATGGTAATAACACCCGTCCACATAAACTGTGGGTATCCCCTGACAAATGTTTTCTTCATAGACCTTGTGCAGGGAAGTTAGGTACGCATCCATATTATCTTTGCTCCTTAGACTTTTGTCCTCAAGACAGTTTTCTTGAGCACAATCATGCAAGTCAGCCAATCGTTGTGCAAGGGGACTATTCTTGTTTAAGCCATATCTGATCTCCACAGGAAAGCCTTGCATAGACAGATTCCAGGAAGTAACTCTGGAATTACTTACATCACCCGCCAGACTCTGTCACTTTGTAAGTACTCCAAGGGTTGGTGAGGAGCCTCTTCGATGATGTGCTCCCCAAGATGAATGGGCAGTAGTTTTTCAATTCCCACACCATCGCCAGTTGTGCCTTTTCACAGTCAGTGAATGTTTCCTCCACAGAGGACAACGTTTTGCTTGTGTACAAGATTAATTTGTTGACCTTGTTGTACCTTTGGTACAATACCGCAATTAGGCAGGTATCTGAAAACCCTGTCTTCAAAAGGAACTCATTATTCCTGATGGGGTATGCCAAACAAGGAGCTTGGGAAAGGCTTCTTTTCAGTTGTTTAACTGCCTCAGATTGTTCCGGACCCCACGCCCACTTGACTCGGGCCTTTAATAAATAGGACCAAGGGTTGAGTGACCTCTGCATAGTCTTCAATGAACTTTTGACTATAATTAGTGAGTCCAAGAAGGCGTCTCAAATCTCCCTGAACAGTAGGGTCTTTTAAGTTCTATAAGGATTTCACTTTCTCTGCCGGGGAGTTTAGACCCTAAGGAGTGATCTTTTTCCCTAGGAGGTTCACTCGGGTCTTACACCACTGTGAATTCTGGAAGGACAGTTTCAGTCCAGCTTTCTGCAACTGGGTCAGAACATAGCAGATTTCTGCTATATGTTCCTCCAGAGTTGAGCTCTTGATCAAAATCTCATCTACACTTTCATCCGAATTGGAAATGGCCTCATGCAGAAAGATGTTGAACTCATTTTTGGAGTTTATGTATCGAAAGGGCGTTCGGTTCCACGAGTATTGCTGCCCCCCAAAGGTAAAGGCAAGCTTGTGTTGATCTTCCCTACTCACAGGTACTGTCCAGTAGCAGTTGGTCAAGTCAATGGCTGTGTACACTTTCGACCCTTGGATTTGTACCAGCCCTTGACCGATGTAGGGAAGTGGTCATCTTAAAATGTGGACCGTTTCTTCAACTCACTCAGGTCTGGACATAGTCTGCATTGCCCATTTGCTTTTAGTATCCCCAGTACCGGGTTATTAAAGGTACTGTGGATCGCAGAAATTATCCCACGGGATTCGAAGTTCTTAATAATCTCTGTGAGTGACTCCATGGATGAGAGAAGTAACCAGTATTGTTTAACAAATTCTGGTGCCATCATTGGGCCATGGGTATGGTGGTTGGAAGATTAGATGTACGTCCACAGTCATATTAGTCTACTGAAAAGATATCCTGGAAGTCCAGTAATACCTGTTTCAGCTTATGTCTTTGCTCCTCAGTCTCACAGGCAGCAGCGAGATTGATCCGTTCCTCAACCATCTGCTTGAAACACAGAAAGACTGCGGGCTTGGCAATTTCAGTAGTATCCTCCAGCTGGGTGTAGAGATCTCTTTTTATGGTATCAACCTGGAGAGGAGGTTCCATGGATTTGAGGTAGTTATTATTAACTCTAAATACTACCTCATCCTTCTTAATGTCACAGGTTACTTTTTCAACCACATAAGGGCATGAAGAGTAGACCAAGAAATTCCCCCCATGACCGGTAAACATCTTTTCTAGAGGAATACCATGACTAGTGTCGAAATAGTTGTATGGAATTGGTTTGATGATTTTGTTACCTAGTCCATAGAATAATGATGGGCATCAACCGCCATTCCAATAAAGCTGTCTGCACCCAAAGTGATACTTTGAGGGTTGCTGTTATCCACGAATATTCAAATGGTGTCATGTTCTAGATCCACTAGAGGTGTCAGATGTAAATACAAACCTTGTTGTTGGAGACGAGAATTCAAATTTATATAGGCGTCCTGATGTTTGAGGTTCTGTCCTCGCTCAATTTTGAAGGGAATAGTGAATTGTTGAACCTGTCCTGGCGTGCTAACTTCTTCTCACTCCTGAACGTCAACCACATAAGGCAGAAATTGAGCTGACCAAAATGCTTTTTCGGGGTTGTCTGAACTCATGGGGTTACCCCCAGTCGTGACCATACTTTGTTGTTGATTAAATCCAGGCTAATTGTGAATCGACTGAGAATGTCACTACTCTGAGGGGTCAGTAATGCAGGGCAAAAAACTGCATGTGTTTTTTTTCTCAGAATTAAACATTTTATAAAAGAAAAAGGTTTCAAATAAATCCTTGCGAATCCTGCTGTATCAGGCAGTTCCCTTCCTAGTCTAAAGGCTAAGGGAATCACTCTTAACATAAACAAACTGGCCCTCGCACTAAACAACAAAACATTGAAAGGAAATCATAAACAACATAAACGAGTGAAGCAGTATTTTGGATGACCTTCACCTGTCCTGGGTAAATCCCTTCCCCAGTGTTGTCCAAAGTAAATTTCACAAATGTTCAAAAGGAAAGGGAAAGTATTGAACCGGTTTTGTAACTTCCAAGTAAAAACAAAGGTTTATCAAACCAAAATCCACTGGTAACACTTCTTCAGCTTTCAATTGAAAAGATCCCCTTCCAATTTCAGCCAAGAAATTAGCACCAATTGTAATCCTGGATATCCTCTTTCCAAGATTGTTTTGCCACAGTTCAAAGAATGGATTAACAACGTATCCTTCTATCCTTCTTCAACTTTACAAGTGATTATGACTTCTGCAGTGTATTTGGTATAATTGTCAGGATGCTTTTTCTTGGGTTGTTGCTTTTCTCTTGACAACCACCATTCTACTACTGTTACCATGGGAACAGACTCCTTTGTTCCACAATATGCCACTACTTCAGCCAACTTCAATTTAACATCCACTGACAGTTTATACACAACCACAGTTCAGGTATTTCTGCTTCAACTTTATACTTCAGGATTATTAGTCAGATACAAACAAGACACTTCGACCTCTACAGGCAGCCAAGATACTCTTCTTTCCTATACTCCAAGAAAAGGGCATCCTCTTAGCCTCTTCTGTCTGCCTTACTGCCACAAGTAAAGCCTGCCTCTGCCTCAAGACTAACTTTCTCTAAACTTTAGCAGTCTTAGCATTACAGATAATTTGCTCAATCTTCTTTACAAGCACAGAGCTCCCTTCCCCAGGTGTATTCACACCTTCTGGGTTCCAGTAGCTTCCTGGAAGCGGTATTGCCACACTTCCAACTTTGGGTAACAATGTCACACTTGTATCAGAAGTCACTGGACCTTTATCAACTTTGCAGATCAGGTGGATAGATCTAAACAGGAATTACTTCACTATAGAAAGGGTTCGCCTCTTGGCATGTGCAATGCTTGTTCTTCTCTTTAGTACAACAACTTCTGGGATTAAAGAACAATTGTTCTTAATACTACAAGGTTCAGTCTTCAAAGAAAAACATAATTAGACACACACACTACACTTTAAAGTAGATCTTTGACTTTAAAGTACAGCAAGTGATAGTTTTCCCACGTAACATCACAGAGATGCTTTCTAACTCCTGTCGGGAATCATAATTATCCACACTTGACCTTCCTTTGATGCTGCATCTACTGTAACAATTGTGAAAGTCAACATTAGTGTGTTCGGAATGTTTAAGCAGGCGTTCCCTCTTTAATTAGGGACACACGACCAGTACAGCAACAGTAAATAGTTCAACAATGGAAAATGAGATGCTTTTCTTCATACGCGAACACTATGGCTTTCACTATTAGTGCACGTGATACATTTTCATTTTAACAATACTTTTTACAACGGTGAACAGTTTATACTCGCTTCTACTCTTACTTGAGTTACTTTAGAGCTGGTGACAGTTACCATCAAGGTTTTCTGAGTGAACCTGAATACTGAGCTTCACTCTACGGCTCCAGGAACACTACAGTTGCGGGCTGCTTCACCTTCCACTTCTACTATGGCTTTAGACACACTTGGGACCCACACCCTTCTACAGCACCTGTGTCACTGGTCCGGTGGCACCAATTGGGAGTCTCCTTCACTCCTCTGTCCTTCAGCTTGCTTTCTGCACCGTACCTCAGGCTTTAGCACGGTCACGGCTCTGCAATTACAGCCACTAGGCACACATGGTAAAACATCCACTCTCAGCACGGCTTCCTCAGTACAGCTGCGGCAATGCAGGATTTTGTGAAATCTGCTGTCTCCAAACTCTGGCGAAATGTGCTGTCCCCACACTCTGGCCTCCTTTCTGTGATCACACTTCCTCATGAATTGCCAGCTTGGTGGTCTTCTATTACTGCTAGTACAGCCAGCCTTCCAGCTCCTGCTCCAGCTCCTTCCTTCTCTCTCCTGCTGCAGCCTTTATGCCTCACAGGTAGGCCAATTGGTTTTAGGTGTAAACCATTAATGTCAATTGCCTGACCCTTGCAAAGGCGGTTAGGCCTAATTGCCTGTCTTCTACATCTACATGCTTCTTCAGCCCTCTGCTTCATCTCACTCCCTATAGCATTCTAGAACATGTAGTTTACTTAATCAAAGTCGGTTTTTCCACTTCTCTAATTTGGCAAAAAGTCATCAAAAGCGAGGAATTATGGGTAAAGTTAGAAAGTGGTACCTCCCAGTCTTCCTGGTCTGGTCCCTCCCCCCAATGTGATCCTCCTGCAGTACACCACCCCCAGGGTTGGGACGAGAAAGTGCCTGTCTTTCCCTGGCCACATAAGGAGAGTGCAAGACCATGTTTCTGGGGAGAATCAAATTAGATTCTTCACACTACCCAAATAAAATTCAGAAGGGACATTTCTAACTACTCAAAAATTGTGTTGTATAGTTTTATCTGCAAATTGACATTGTTCCCATACACATGCTAGGCAGGAAAGGTTTAGAATTTGGTGTTTCTAGACCCACTTCTGATTTATCTACCAATTTAATGGTGGGATGGTCTGATCTTTTGGGAGCTTCCTGAATAGTCCTTCACTGATGAAGCTTTTTCCATTATTCAGGCATACTCTGGTGAGCACAGGTTCCCCCCTCAGTTTTCTGACTGGGGAAAAACAGTTCTTTAGTCTTTTTCTGAATGTCGGTCGGACTTTGACCTGGTTCTTCATCGTCCTCTTTCATGGGACTAAAGGTTTCTTCTGACTTTGGACTGGTATCAAATTTCAGGGTGTTTCCTTGCAGTGTGGACTGCCACTTAAAACTGGGAGGAACGTTGAGTTTCAAGAATTGAGAAGAGCTCGCATCACTAGTATGTTCTCCTACAGAGATGACAGTGATGTCTGGGACCTAATTATTCTGGGAATGAAATTACACTAAATGACAGGTGCCTTGCAAACTCACATCCTTTGTACTCATTTTTAGGCCATTTGGTCTCGGTCCAGGGGACCTTGTTCACACAGTCGATCAGAGTTCCCTAGTAAACAGGGTGTGCTCTCTGGAGTCACAACTATCACTGGATGTTTTAAACAATGTTGCCTAATTTTTTTCCAGTTCTGCAGTCCCTTTGACAGAAATGTCATTCCCGTTGAAATTTTGAAGTTCCCCAGGAAGAGGCATAAGGGGAATTTTGTAACCCTTCCTGCGTTTAGTTGGTCGAATGCCTTTGTGGACAGGAGGGTGGCTTTGGATCAAGTATCCATCAGTGCAGATAATTCACACTGACATGTACATTTACATTTGGCAATTTGCGTATTTGAAGGATCCTCTTTCCCCCCAGATTCTCTGCTGTGCCCCCTTTACCTCAACACAGTTCTCAGAACCTGTTTGTGGGGAGAATACCTCTTACGTTTCTATATTTTCTGTCTTGCATTTTTGTGATCTAAGAATTTCTTGATCTGGTTTAGTCTGCATACTTACCCAGTCAAACTCAGCATCTTTTGGGACAAATTTATCTTTGGGAGGGATCCCCCCCATTCTCGAAAGAGAACATTTGCTTACCTGAATCCTCCAGGGATTCTGCTCTTTCAAAGGGGATTATATTGTGTTCCTCCGCAAAGTGGGTTCTTCTTTGACTTTTCCTACTCACCCTCTGTTCTCTGGGTTCTGACTTCCTGGGGGTTGAAAATTCACTTTCAGGCTGAGAGGTTTCCAGGGGTTGCTTTGGTGAGAAAGGAAGCATCCTCTAGGGCTTAGCATCTCCCCTCCACCCGGGCCCCATTCTCAGGAACCTGTTGCTGGTCGGAACCTTCCTTCAGTCATTTCCCCCCGGGGAATCTGACCTGGGTGATTGGGAATTATGGGAAACACTCTTAAATTGAGATTTGACTGCACCCTCAGCATGTGCCCCATGTCGTTGGTCAGTTGCTGGACCTGTCGCTCCAGTTGTGAAGCTTTTTCTAGTTTGTAGGGAGGTCTCTGTTCATACCTCTGCTGATCCTGAAAAGGGTAACTGTCCCTTCTCCCAGAGAAGCTAGAGTATTGAAAATGTCCCCCATAATTTTCCCTCCTGATTCTTCATTCTTACTGGTTTAGGGATCTATTGTCCTGGAACTGGGGAGAAAGAGGAGGATTGTTCTGGAAGTTCTAATTCTGAGGGAAACTGTTGAAAAAATTCAGGTTGGGCAGTGGAGTTCTACTTCTCTTCTGTTGGACGTTTGGAGGGAAGTACTTACCTGGTTTGGCCCCCCTTTTGTGCCGGGAGAGTGTGCACATAACCCAGGATTTGTTTTGTACCATTTTACTGATGGCTTATATAGGCGGCAGGATCTGAAGGGTCATTGTTTTCCGGAATCCTGCCTGACTACCATTCGATTGGGCCAGGTGGGGGTCACCTCGGCCTTTCATTTGGCTTGTTAGCAGGAGGAGTATTTTTAGACCCCTTATCTCAAGGTCCAAAGGAGGGGTAGTTTTCGCCTCTGCCACCTTCACGGCGGCAGGTGTGGTAGATGGCTTTGAGGTTTTGGTGTTACTTTTATTTTTAGAGGGTTTCTGGACCTCATACATCCTAGTGGCTTGCTCTTTTACCCATTCTACTATCTTACGCTCTTGGAAACCACGCACTAACTGAGTAATTATGAATTTGGGGAGCGCTTGGAAATAGGAAGCCACAAACTCCCTACTATTGGTGTTCACCTGCCTGGAGGTCTGCGCAAATGCACATTTTAATTCCTGCACACACTCTGAGGTGCCTGATCTTTCCCACATTGCAGGTTATATGCAGCCTTATGGGTCTCTTGTGGATTCCTATGAGTAGATACATTTTTCAAGATGGCCGCCTTTTAGGTGGACCATTTATCATGATCATGGTCCTCCAGTCCTGCAAAGAAACTGGAGTACTCAGGGGAGCATGTCCATTTTGTAAACTCTATGAAATTATCTCAAATGATGACATTCTTTGCTTATAACATTCCAAGTGCTCCCATACCGAATACTTGGCATTCTTATGGTGTGAGGCTTTAATTTGTCTGATTGGGTCTTTAACAAAACCCTTTCCCTGTTTCGCCATATTTTCTGCGCCTTTGCACCTGAGTCCATTCACCTTATGACTCAGAGTTACTAGTTTAACTCTGTTCCCTGTCTCCTAGGTGCTCCCTATCTCTCTGAGATTGGGAATATCTCACAGAATCACAGGGTCTGGACTCCACTCGCCTGTGCCTTCATTAACTCTAAGGGTTACTTTCCCTGTTCTTACTTCTAGGCACAGGATAGAACTCAGTCTCTTCATCCCTCCTTCCAGTTAGTCTGGGGAAATCCCCCCATTCCCCTAAATGTATGGAGGTTTTTAATATGCCCTTCCCATGCTGAAGCTCTGACTTTTCTCCTCCAGCGAAACGGGCTAGGTGGTCTCTTTTGTAATCTCATCTTCTGTAAATCTAACCCCCTAATGTTCTCCTCATAGTTGTTTTCAGGGTCAGAGGTACTCACCGGTTTATTTTTGGTCTCCCACGACAAACTGGTCCGGCCACCTTCCCATCTGTTTGGCAGAGATGAATACTCATCAATGCCAGATGATCACTGGCCTTCTGAAACTGTTTGGCTAGGCCTGGGTGAGTCCAGCTGCCTCATGTTTCACTGTTGTCTATAAGTGGTATGCATGAGGTCAGTTCCAGTCTGTACATGGGAGGTTGTGGATAACTGCCATGAGTCCCTGCTGGGAGGGGCATCGCTCCTTGATCAGAGGGCCCTATCCCATGTCCTGATTGGTCAGGGTGCCTCAATGCCTTTGTATATTTCTCTATTCTGTTGGTTAAACGCTTACATTTGCTTCTCTGTGTCCTAATTTCCTGTTTGTATTCAGAGGGCTGAATTTTAACTCTGTCACCAAGGCCTGGCTGGCCTCAAGCACCCTGCTCTGAGCCACCAATCGATCCTTTCCTTTCTGTACTTCTTTTTGAAATGCTTCATATTCTCTCTGAGAGTCTTGTATTATGCATGCACATTCAAGGTACCTTTCTTTCAAGATAACAAGTCCTTTCTCTTGAGCATCTCTACAATGCACTGCCTGTGATAGGTCAGCTTCTGCTTGCTTCAAACATTCCATAAGTTCTTTATTTTCCTCCCTAAGCATGGTCAGCTCCTGAGAACCTGACTGACCCTTTTCTGCATCCATTTTCAACTTTAATCCACCTTGGTCTTTGATCAGCTGTAATTTCTTTTGCTTCAGAATATTTACATCCTGACGCATTTAATCAAACTCCTGCTGTGAGTCAATCTCTTTTATGATGACTGACTGTTCCACGTTTCAATCAATTTATGGTCTGTTTAAAGTCCATAATGTCATCCAACAAGCCTTTATTGTTGCCAGTCCGGTCATTCAATTGGCATTGAAGGTGACTTACAGTTTCTGCACTCTATTTACAAGCTTCTTGCAGTGCCGAAAACTCTATTTCTCTCTCTGTAGGTGCCTGTACGTGGCTTTTTAGCTCATTTTGAAGTTGCTGAATGAGGTTTTATTGTTTTAATTCGAAAGGTTGTCTCTGCTGTACTTTATCATCTAGCTGTGTGAGTGCTTTCTGGGCAAATTTCAGGACCTCAATCTGATTCAGCATGCAAGCCGCTTTATTCTGCTATCGTTCTTCAACTAATTGCAAATGGAAACATAAATGAGCTGTGAGTTGGGCCATTTGAATCTGCTCTTCACAAATAGTTTGAGTCATGTAGAATTTTGTTAAAGCTTGATGCAAAATACCATTATTCTGCCAAATATCAGTTCCTACTGATGTGATTTATTGTACCACTTTAGTCTGCCAGCTCCAAGCCTCATTGTATTGCCACTCACCATTAATAAATAACTTAGCTAAGAGATGCTTCCTGGCATCACTGATTTCAATATTGCTAATTTTAAATTGATTTTTGCAACCTTGTAAACTTTCTCTGAACAGGTGCAAAAATCTCACCCTATTCCTCCTTGATTCTCACAATCAATTCCAAATCAAATTTCAACTCAAATCAAATTACTTTTGTGTTATGCTGCACAATTTTCTTTCTCTATATACCTCCCTGATTCGCAGGGGTCAGGTCACAGTGGTACAACCTTCTATCTGCCTAAATGCGGTTACACCACATTGAATAGCCTGTCACCAATGCACTTTCTTGAGTCAAAAACAGCCAGCTAGATCCCAGCAAACGAGACCCCACTTGTAGCAATATATTGGGAGACCACCCTTAACATGGGGAGTTCCCCCCAATGAAGGTGCCACACAACACATCGGTTATGTTTGTTCAGCTAGCCCTGTCTGTGATGCACATAGAGCCACGTAGATCCCTCCCCTGTACAACCAGTGAGCCAAGATCCAGGCTGGGGTACAGAAAGAATATATATTTATTAAACAATAGCTTCAATGAATATTCACACTAAATGATTACACACGCCACCTTCTGTGGGGCATCAAACAAAGCTTTGATACAAAATGTACCTTTCTTTGTCAGGTACAGGGAACACCGGCCAAATAAACAGTTGCAACCTCTTGCCCCACAAACCCCTTTATGTCAAAATTATCCAATACCGTGGAAGATGAACAGATCATGAGTATTAGCACTCTTGATCAGGTTTATATTTAAAACAACTGCAATATTTTTCTGTGTTCACAAGCAAATTCACACATGTAGCGCTTTGTAAATTTAGTTTCCCTGCACACTCGAAAATGCTAGCAGTTTTGACATCTCAACAGACTTTTCATGCTACTTTGGATTGTATAACCCTTCTTCCTTCTTCACACTCAAAGTAACACAAAATCATTCTTATCTCAGGGCCACATACTCACTCTCAGGCGATAGTGTGCCTTTTTAAAATTAGGAATTACACTTGGTTTCATTCAGCAAAAGAACTTTGCTTACCCAGCACCAAACTCAGACCTTCCGTGACATTCAGCACCCCTCTGCTTAAAGGCCAGATCTAAGGAATGTTGGCAAAGATACCCCTTTCCTTTAGGGACGTCTCAGGTTAACAAGAAAAATAGGTGTACCCAATTACATTAGAGACTGTAGTTTTTAAAGTACACTGGGAATGAAATGTGTTAATTTTGAATGTTAACAAAATCACCCGTGGTATTTGGCTATAATGGAATTAATTGAATTATTATTCATTCAAAATTCTAAGGATCTACTTCCATACCCCACTGATTAAGGGGAAGGTATAAATCAAACAAATCTGTTGGACAAGCTACTTACATTAGATTTCCCTGGGTTTGGCACACAGGAAAATCATCAGTGTTTCAGGACCCTCTCTTGTAGAAGCACAGGGATGTGGTCAGGGACTTCAGTCAAAGATAGCCACCAGCAACCATCCCTCTATTTGGCTCTCCTTGGTCATTGGGCCCAGTCTGCTTTTAGGCTTACCCAATTGCCGTCTCCCAGGCAAAGTTAATACTGCAGCAATTTTCAATAATTCCAAACCAGGTAGTATAAGGCCGTCTTCCCAGCATTTACCCAGATGGTTTTTAGGTAAGTCTCCTGAAGATATTTAGGCAGCTGTCCCATCCGCATGGTGGGAGGGCTTTTTACCCTGTAAGCCACACCTCCAAAATATTAAAATTAGGAGGTGCAAGTTTAATGATTCTGACTTTTCATTGGAGATTTATCACCTTATCTCCCCCCAAGGCCCAGCCCCCTTCTATCTATAGGCCCCTTGTGGTTATGAAGTTGAATTGATGGGAAGGATGAACCCACCCACCAGAGTTTTCATTTGACGTTTTTTACTCATGTAGTTTTGCACTGAAAAAGTCCTACATAAGAAACATTTTTGCATTACTGAGAAACATAACAACATACCTATTTGTGTGTTCCTCTACTCATGCCGGCCTTATTAAGATGGCTCCTGTCTCAGCAGGAGGTTGCAGGTTTAAATGTAAATATTTTGCACTTTACACAATAATTATAACAGGTAGCAACCCGAACTTTTCGATGCCGATATCTAATTTAATAAGACACCGTTTCCTCAACTTTTGGCTTCATAACATTTTCTGGGGAGCTAGAGATACATTTCGATTGTTACAGGGTTTCCAAAAATCGAATTTAGATACAAAAGACATCAACATAACGGGCTTGTGATTAGCTTTAAAATTACACCTGAATGGTATTGGTGAGGCTTATCATTGTTGAGAAAATGAACAACCATGATAGTCCATTTAGACTAATGGAAATGTACAAATATATATGCAAATCCAGACTTTCATTTCACAATATAAGTTTCAGTTCTTGTTTCGGGTTTCATTGTGCTTGAACCATCTGCTTCAGGCTCTGCGGCCTCATTGTTGGTTTAAGGCTGGAGTAAAATCATAAGCCTTTCTTCCTCTCAAGGCTAATGGTCATTGTATGGCTTATCTCAAAGAGGAGGCCTCAATAAGCTCCCCTGCTGGTCACCAGAGTGTCCTGAATTGAAACTGACTCCTTCCCAGGAAATAGAAACTTACAGTCATGCCCCTAGCAACAGCCACTTATATTGGTGAAGGTTACTTTTCCTTGGGTACAATGCCTTTTTAATGTTGCATCTGTACGAAAATACTGCATTTTCAATCTGGTGCAATTACTTTTCACGTGAAGCCTTTTAATGTTCCTCATCATGCCATGAATGTCCACTTCACTTTATGATCTTTATTTGAATGGTTTAGCCCAGGGAGTTTCACTGTACCATTCCTTTCCGTCCAAACTGTAAAATGCCCACATTTTCAAGGCATCTTTCTTTTGTCAGCAAGGTTGACGGTGTTGAAACATAGACCTCACGAGTTTTGACAATGGCATGCAAAGCCCTTTTGAATACGTGTATTTCTCTTGATTTGCAAATGGCCTTTTTAATGTGGCAGATGCAAATGAAAGGCTGCCTTTTTGTCTGTTAGCTCACACTGTGCCTACCCAGTTCCTTTCTGCAGTCTGGTTTTATTTTTCGCATATTCCTTGTTTCAACTGCAGAAATACATATATTTGAACTTGCTAAGCATATTACTGTGTTGAAGTTTTGAGGCTGGCATTTCATTTTCCAGTGTGCCTTTCCATGACAAGAATGTATTTCAGCACATTGGGGCCAACATGACTTTTCCGTTAATTTGATCTTGGGGCTGCGATTAAACCTCACACACCAAGCCCAATGTGATGCTCAAATTTGGCGTAGAGCAAGTTGACGCTGTTGTTACAGGAATGTACCACACTTCAACATTATATGATTCTCTTCTAGGGTGATTGGGAAGAGGGTGCCATTGTGTGAGGCCTGTTCCCTATGTGCTGCCGTGGTTGGTTAATCCCCTGGAATATGTTGCACAGCACTGCTGAGATCGGTTTCTCTTGCATGTCTATTGGAAGCGTCTCGCTCCTTTGCCAAGATCCTCCCCCACCGTGTTCTGTCAGCCTGGTGTCTCCGGCTGACTACCTCAGTGTGTCGCATTTTTCGTTCCCATCCGCTAACTCGTTTCCACCACCGATGTGACCGGTTTTTACACGGCTAATTTCCGCCACGTCCGGCATTGCCTTCTTCGTTTTACATACTGAGTCACAGGATATGTAATGTAGGAAGTTGAATTCAGCTGTTGGAGCTCTTTCAAGAGGCGGCCATCTTGCTACATATGCAACAGTCATGGATGTCATTTGGGGTCACACCTGTGACCCCTGAGGTCTCCCTTGCTATCCCTAAAGTAAATCTTTTGTTTTTGTTTTGTTTTTTGAGTGGCTGGTTTTCTTGTTTAGGCTTCTTTAAAAAACAAAAAATGGGGGTTCCACAAGTGTAACACTTTGAGCAGTGACCCTAAATAAGAAAGAATAGTAATCACAAATAATTTGACTTTCTGGAATTCTATGCAATAATTTCTTGACTCATTAAAGTTTTATTTCAGGCACACTTCATGGGGTGAGTCACTGATTTAGTCTGTTCTTAAACACCTCAAATTCACAATTCAGACAAAAACGTCCAAAAAGCAATTACAGAAGAATAAGCATCCATTTCGGACTATGTATTTTGCTTTTTTCGCAAGTTGCAGTGATAGCATGTTTATTTCTGCCATTGTCTCTCTTACGATCATCACAAGACATTCCATCTCGATGTCCTCTTTCACTTGACAAAATCTGTGTGCCTAAAAACTTGTGTACAGTGTAGAAATGTTTCACAATAGCACATAAAGTGGCTCTTAAAGTCACTGTGCCACAATTAATGCTTTGTTGTAATGTGTCTATCTATCTTATCTCCATGGCATGCTGTTCAGGATGTTTGTTTGCATGTATGAGGTAACGAGTGCCCAGAGTATGGGATGTCGTGCGAGTGTGCTTTCCCTGCGCTACTCTAAATTCTTTAAAACACAGTTATGAACCCTCCCAATGGTATGTTTTTTTCCAACCTCTGAAGCCTGAAAACTAAATTCACGCAGGCTTGACATGTGGCCAACTTTGCACCAGACCTGCAGATTAATTGGCTTGCTGTTAAATCGCATATACAAGTTTAATGGTATCCACTACAAAGTGTAATTTGCTTTCTGACTTTGAGAACATTCAGACATGTAATTTGTCATTTTGCTATAGCAGCCGGTAAAATGTCTAATAGCAACCGGTAAAATGTCTAGAGCTGGTAATATAGCTAAGTGGGTTGAGTGCTCCTGGCTGCGATGTATGTGTGATCTGCAGGTTCGAATCCCAGCAAAGCCAACTCAGCCTTTCATCCTTCTGAGGTTGATAAATGAGTACCAACACAGGTTATGTGATATTGTATTTGTTCTATATAAAGTGCTTAAGTGTAAGAGCTATATAATACCACATCATTATCATTTGGCTTTGACGTCTACTTGCATTCACAATAATTTGGTAATATAGGCCTATACAATCTGATATTAACGATACATATGGTGATCCATTCTTGTATGAAATGTATATCACATTACAGTCATATCGTAACCATATTTTCCGTAGTGTAGTTAGGAACAATGCTATGTGATGTCACTTCGTGTTTTGTCAAGGGGTGAACGGTCATGTTCATTGCTTCCTGGGATGTCACTTTGAGGTGGTGTCAAATGACATCACTTCCTGTGATGTCATCACAGGTCAAGGGTTGTGTGATGTCACTTCTGCTAACCCTGGCATGTTGGTGAAATGACGTCCATGGCAACAGTGCCCCCTCATTCGAGCTTATTTATGCAGAGAGCTGAATAGAAGGTGTAATTGGGGGCAGGCAGGCAGCTCCCAGAACTGGAGAGTTAAGCTGAAACACTCAGCGCTGGCTTCTTAGCACTACAGAAGCGCGCATGTCAACATGTCTTATTCAGTTTGGGAGGCGCATGTCCAGTCCTGCTTTTTCTTTTTAAATTCTGGAACTTGTACTCCTTGCAATTCCATTAGAGGTTCAGGACAACACATTCTAGACTGCAAAGCGAAACAGGACTAGACAGGCATCTCCCGAAAGGAATGGTGCATGGCGTTATGTATGCGAATGTTTGGCTCTACAGGGCAAAATACATGATCAAGTATCCACATGCAAGCTGCAGCTCCTCAGAAGGCAGGCACACACGTCGGCTCGCAAAGCGGGACAACACTGAGGATGAAAAATGGGCCATGCACTGTTTTGGTAAAGGTTTCAGTCTCTGTGCGGTTCTCTCAGACATCAATGCCGGAAGGAAAGCTACAGCAGAAATATAAGGTTCGAATGCAGACTGGTTCCACTGCTTAGCGATGATGTCCTTGCCCAGTGCCTTTCATGGGTGAGGGTTCGGCAGAGGCAGACTTCCAAATGAAGAACTCCAGAAATATTCGGATTTGAGTGAAGGCAATGCACTCTGTAATGCAGTATGACGTCAGTTAATACGTCAAAGAAAATTAATTGAAAAACAGCAGGTACTGTTCTTTCAGGCTTGCAATGTAGAGAGTGAGTCCTGCTGGGCTGTTGCCTTTGCCAGAACACAGTGTATGGAGGTTTGAAATCATCATGGGCTGAATGCAGGTGTGTTGAGCTACTCAGCAAATAGCTCGGCAATTCTATGTATGGACAGAGATATGTAGAGCCGAAACATAGCTACCAAGCAGTGGAGTGCTGCACAACATCATTGTGTAGCGCTTCAGGGATGCAGGTGGAGACTTGGTCTGCACCAGGCTCTGCTGAGTTTACACCATGATCTACTTTGGTTCAGCATTCTTACAGGCATCCATTCCTTCTGAAAAAAGCACCTCAAAGCCCCTTAATACTTCTTAACAATATTATAACGGGTTATTTATGACGCACTTAATTCCCGGAGCATTCTAAGCGGGGACCGGGGATCAAACCTGTGTTGCCCCGTGTCATCTTGCTTCCAAGGTGAGCGCATTGCCCCTGAGCTATCTTATCAATATGATATGACATGGTCGACGCACCACTAAAGCCACTGTACTGTCTCTGTATGATACACCTACGAATGAATAGCAACCCAACCGAGAGACCCATTTCTATCAGAAAATGCTCCAGGAACACAAAAACACAACCAGCTATTCACAAAAGGAAGAGTTCCTGTACATTGTTGTTAGGAATACCTTTTAGGCAAACTGCATATGTAATATGGTCAGTTCCCAAATGAGTCCTTCATTAAAAATTTATCTCATTGGAGCTGAAACCTTTCATAAATGTGAATGCCATTCAGGCTGTGTGAAACATAACATGAATGATCAGGAGATAAGAGAGTCAGGATTTCTTAGACAGCATTTAGACAAGGGTTTAGTTTGGTCCCGGAGTGAGACTGCACATGATGATATCTTTATAGTTTGCAGGTGTGAATGGCTAACAAGTGTGTTGGCACCATGTGGTAAGCTTATTAATAATAAGAACCCTGTATCTTTCTCTTTGGACTGATTCAAATGCCAAAGGCATTTTAAATCCTGATGAAAGCCATGAATCTATTCCGCGACTGAAACTGGTTGGTCATTTTCATTAAGCCAGTATCTGGTATAAACAGACCGCACTGATAATAAATGTATTATTATGCTGATGCATGGATTGTCCTGCCAATACATTCTTCAGGGGAATCCAGGGTCGTTTTTATCGACTCATGTAGGGGACTCGTTTCTCTACCTGTGATGATATTTTTTCCTGCCCTTTTCAAACACTGGGGGTGTGCCACTGGTTGCAGACTGTTGATTGCATGGGTGTGTTATGGTGTGCTGATTGTGCGCACGAACCTCACTTTTGGGTGCATGCCTGGAGGTGATGGAGTCAACACTCACGGAGTGTGTCCACTGGGTGGAGTGCTGGAATACTGTCGGTACAGGAGTGGATACACTTTTAACTAATTGTAGTGAAACACCATGAGGCATTTGACTTCAGAGTCTCTTCTTTTTTACCCGTTTTGAAAGACGGGGCACTGTGAATGATTGAGGGACAGCATGTCCAATAGGGACTGCCTTCTCCTTGTCTTCACTGTGCGCATGAGATTCTAGAAGGTATTCTGTGAGCTCAAGACTCCAGCAGGCCCTGTCAGTGTTGTATGGCCCCATGCAGTGTGAGCGGCTTCCTCTTGCAGAGCCCTGTCAGTGCAGTAGGGTCCTGCAGTGTGAGTTTCCTCCTAACAGTGCTCGGTGCTATAGGCCTCCAGTTGTGGGAGTTTCCTTCAGCAGTGCTCTGGCGGCGCGATAGCGCGCAGTAGAGTGAATTCCCTCCCGGCAATTAAGGTCTCTCTGACTGCATGAAGATTTTCCTTGATTAGTTAACACATTCCCAATCATGATTTTGAATGCCTATCTTTTTTTAATGCAACTGACCAGTTTCTTACCTTTTCTTCTGAGATGTGACTAGTTGGTTTGGACTGAATTACTGAAACCTAGTTAAATGATTTCATGTGTAATAGTGATGTCTTTACAGAACATTCATTATAATTAAACATACTTGCTAACAATCCCTATTTTTTACAGTTGTTCTAACATTTTGACTTTTTTTCTCCAAAATCTTTTAACAATAACCGATTGCATGAGTTTCCTCCTTGCTGTAAGAAATGGAATACGATGTGAGACATGAGTGTCTTCTGTTTTAAAGGTTTGTATAAACCAATAAAAAAATAAAATTTAAAAAAAACAATAATAACAGGTTTGTATACAGCTCTTTGTGGAAGATTACTCCTGCTTCTAAGCAATGTTATAATAATGATATCCTTACCTAATGTAATGGTGGTCAATTTATCAATCTTCTGAGGATATCGGGATGAGACGGTCCTGCCGGGATTCAAACTTGCGAACTACAGGGTGACCCTAAATGCGAGTCAAGCACATTACAATGTTCCCCATCTTTTCCCCTAATCCGCTGCCTGCAATGCAAATCAATGAGACAAAGGGCTTGGTCCTCAGAGCGTTTTCCAATGGGATTTCACCATTGTGAAATGCTTCAGTGAATCAGGCCCAAAGCCGCAGCCATGAGCCAGCGATTGAAGGATGCTCGACCAACCTGTGTTTTATCCCTTAGTGCACAAACAATGACAAGTTCTGGGATCAGGCACAGCAAGACATCATCCTAGTTCAAATGCACAACAAATGAAAAAAGTCAATGGGACCTGAGTACAATGTAAATAGCCGTGGTGAGACCGGACAGATTTCCGCCAAATTCTACCGGCTAAAACCGCCACTTGTGAAAGGTGTTGCAGCAGTATAACCCTGTGGTTACCAATAACTAGATGACAACTTGTTTTAAAGCGTTTTTATAAACTGCATTATTAAACCAACACGTGGTGTCTGTAACAGTGAGCCTGTAATTGCTTTCAAATGTTGCAGTATGCCGTTTTTAAGAAATAAATGCAACAAAGGGTGTTAGTGTTTACAGCTGCCTGAAGGCTGCGGATCCTCAGACCACTGGGGACAGTCAGTGCTAAAGTCTTCGGCCTCCCACCGGTCGCCCCCAGAATTTTAGAGCCATGCACTTGGTCTTTAAACTTAACAAATTCAGGGTTGTTTTGATGGTTTCTACCTTTCCGTAGGGAGTGTACACATTGTCCTTTTTCATCAGTTTTACTTGAGACTAAGGCAGGGCGGGCTGCGCGACTGCCCGGAGCGCAATTAGCCCCCACCATACCAACTCGGTGGAGTCTTTCAAGGGAAGGTGTGGCAGGAGCCCTATTGTTTTTACATTTTCTAAGGCGGCACTGCTTGAAACACGTCAAGCACCATCACAAATATGTCTGCCTGCCACAGGTGCTCTCGTTCTAGTATGTCGTGGAAAGTTGCAAATAACCGTTAACCTGTGGCATCCACTTTTATCTTCTGCCCACACTTATTTTGGGCCCCAGACTGACCCTGAATGTACACAGAGCCTGTCACTTTTAGAACTGCATGGATCCAGGGGTTTTGCTGAAGGATGCAGAACTTGCCACTTACGGAACCCAAAGGACTTTGGTGATTGGCACAAGGACCTGGCGTTTGGTAAGTAGGATTGTAAGTATAACATGATTGAACACAAAGGTGCATAGGTGCACGAGTGAAGTGTTGGTCTATCTGTCATAACTGCAGACTGCACTATGCAAGTTCGAATCCTGCAGCAGGGCCGACTTAGTGTGTCAGCCTCCTGAGATCGGTAAACCAAGAACCACTCAAAACAGAGTTAACAATAACACTTTTTATTGCAGCATCTAGGAGCTGGAGGATACTGGCAACTCTGAGGTTGCGGAGAGTGCTGGCTTATACCGTGAGGTTCAGCCTGCGTTCGGAGAAACCTAATTGGCTGCGGTACCCTCACTGGGTGCTAATATTAAGTACAACAGGAGTATGCTCAGTGCTTTAAGTGGGCCGGGGCCAGCCGGGGCCAGTCCCCGGCAGTCTCAAAAATGTGTGGCTGAGCCGGGGCCGTGCTGGGGCCTCACGGTCCCACCACACAACAGCAGGACACATTATCCCGCCACGTCCGCAGCCTCAATGGGAGAGGCGCCTGTCATGATCAAGTCAGGCAGCTGTGATAGACAGAAGAGCCAGCAACCGTTGTTGCTCGCTGGCCCTTCTGTTAGTCACAGCTGCAGGAAACCCACGGCGTCCCCAAACTAACTTCATCCCGCGACCCCTTGCGAGGCTTACACCCTTCGCGGGAGGGTCACGAGAGGTAGTTGCAAATCCAGGCGAACCTGGGAACTCAGTGATCTAATCTGCTCTTCACAGAGCAAATTAGATCACCGAGCCCCCAGACTGCAGGTACAATCCAGGGTTCCATATCTTAAAGTCGCAGCAAAAATGGTCATGTATACAAAATATTGCGGCAAAAATGCAGTGGTTTTGCTGCCACAATCATGTAAAGGATGTGGGGGACACCCCGGCAACCCCTGGACCCATTATACTATTTAATTGGAGTGGGGGACATGCCCACAACCTATGCTCCCCTTAAATGGTATAATGGGGTACACCTTTACCGGGTCAAACCACAGCATTTCTGCCACCATTTCTTTTACCAGCGACATTTTTGCAGCAATTTTATTACCTGATACCCAATCCAGGAGAGCAGATGTCGGCCCTGGGAATCACTCAACATGTTCAGCGCTGGGTGGGATTGGTTTCAGCTGGACAAACATTTCATCGATGTCCACCGATGGGCAACATTCAGGCCTTCACTTCAATGCCAGTTCACGCACTGCTGGCCCCCAGCCCCGTTTCTTGGCCCGGCAGAGCGGGCGACAGCCCAGGGCGCAGAACTAAATAGCTCAGCAGGAGGGTGCAATAAGAGGCCCCACCCAGAAAGATGCTTCCCAGCTTGTCGGACAACAAATGAAGCAGCCTGCTGTGCCGGGGAGCGCCCCTCTGCAATGTGCAGCTGGCTGCTCTCTGCCGACTTTTGGATGACCGCGATGTGTTTGGAATATGCAAACAAAGGAATGCATATTGCGAACACAGCGTGTGAGATGCTCTGGAGTCACACGCCCTGTACCCCTCATTCTTTGTGCTGAAAGCCTTTGAAGTTGGGCAATTTATAAGTGGTGGCTCACTTAACAAGCCATTGTTTTCACACAGTATGTGCTTAACATTTCAGTGTTAAGAACTAAACATGGGGCATTTGTATTAATCAGGCTAGCACAAGTATCAGTTAGCTGCCCAAACCTATGCATTCTTCAAAGAGAATTAACGTGGCACACAAAAATGTTTTACACTATTTTCTTTATTTTCATGTCTCTTTACTTGACACACCAAAACTTATTTTTTAAATATGACTTTTTAGTTACATATGACATGTCCCTGGAAGGTCAACTGTCATTTTCGTGCTTAAGTCTTAAGTACTCTAGTGGCTACTTGGAGACATGGACTAAATTCATACCCTCAGCATCAAAGGTCTTTTACTTTTCTAAACATGCCAACCACCGTCTAGCGCGCACACCAGATTAGGAAAGCAGAGTTCATTGTGTGTCACCATGCAGACAGTAGTCCATGGCAAATCAATGCAGTGATATGGTTGCAGCAATGTTTTGTGTGCTGCACAAGCCACCACCCTGTTGGTTAATGGCGTCTATGTGGTGCTCCTCTATGTAACAGCACATATGCCTGTTTTTGTCTTGTCCAAACAATAGCAGTGGAACGTTTTGTGTATGTAGTATGCCATATTGTGCCCCCACTTAAACACATAAAGCAATGAAAGAAGTTGCCTCTAATTGTGCATCCACTAGGCCAAACGCCCTTTCTACACTGCCACGCCATGACTGTCGCTAGCTGCAGGCCAGCACTAATAAGAGCTGCTAATGCCAGCTCTGGTAGATAAAGCATGGGTCTGCTAGTTTTTGCAGAAATAACCCCTGATGCCTGTGTAATGGTGAGGAGGTAGTGGCTCAGGAACTGTGGACCCTTTACCATGTATTAGAAGCCAATTTTGTTTAAAACGCTTCATCAGCTTATTACTGGTCAGGCTAAAGTTTGAAAGAGGTGCAATCCTTTCTGTGTGCCTTTCTGTGAATTGTTTATAGGGTCTCTGAAGTGTGGTATTCTTTCCTGTCTGTAGAAATCATTCTCTAAAGATGTTTCTGTATTGGGGTTGGGCATGCTCACCCTGAGACCCACCCCTTCCTATTCTAAAATTCTTCAGAAACAAGAAGCAAAAGAGCCAGTGTACCCTGTTTGAGTGGCTGACGTTGCAGCCATTTTATACTCACATACAAAAACTTAAGCTGTCCAAATGAGCATGTATGGTTCATGGTTACAAACATTTTAATGTTAGGGTGAGTATTGTGAACCGTGATGTAAGCACCAAGCCATGCATCGGTAATTGAATTTAGAGATTCACACATACAATCCTTTTATCACAGACTTGTTTATCAAATGTAGAGATCTCTGTTCACTGTTATAGTCCTGAAATGTTCTATGATTTTATGCAAAGCATACAGGAATCCTCGTTGGTGCTATTTGTCTCCTTTCCCACTCTCAGAGAGATGTTTTGAAAGAGTACTACAAGAGTGTACCAGCCTGTCCATCTTTAGAATGATAACTTCTATCAGAAATGTATTCACATGGTTAGTCCAGTATTGCCCCTTGCAAAATAAATGTGAGGTGCTACGAACAGAACACCTGCAACATAGGGCCAGTGGTCAGTGGGCCCTCAGACCCCAGTAGGCTGGTCACACCGCAGTGTGCCACTACAGACAGTTTGAAACTGCATCCTGGCAAGGCCTTCCTCAAGATCAGCTGACAGAAAAAACATTTACTTGGGCAGCAACAGCTGTGTTTTCACATTAGAATTCTTCTGTAAAGTACTTGAATTACAATGTAATGAAACCAGCTTCAATTATATAGCAATTATTTAATCATATTGAGGGGTTTTGTCGCACAGCAGAGGTGTAGTTTGTGAGTGACCAAGTTGGCTAGAAACTGCCCTGCTGGGCTCCCTTATCTGTCCATCAACAGCTCGCACAGGGAGTTATTATTTCTGTAGCTGCGCCATAGAATATGCAAACAGTGTCCACACACAGGCAAAGGGCGCAGTCCGGCCCTTCTGTGACCAGAGTGCATCAGGGCATGAAATGGTTTGGTACATGTCAACCCTTCTGTGTGCTTGCCCTCGCCTCTCACACTGTGACTGCATCCGCACAGTGCACCCTCCTCAGCCCAGCGTGGGAGGCGCCTTTCCAAAGCAAAGGCAAGAGTGAAGGGCCACGTGATATTTGCTCTCTCTCAGCAATCAAAGCAGTGGCAACAGAGCCGGCCTTAGGGAGGGGGTGAGCCGGGCAACCGCCCGGGACACCATGTCCCCCAGGGCGCCATTAGGCCCCGACACGCCAGCTCGGAGGAGCCTTTCAAGGGCTCCCCTGAGCTGGCGTAGTGGCAGAAGGCGTGGCAGGCGCCCCATTGTTATTAAATGCGCCTGCGGCGGCATAGAGCATATAATAACAAAAGGTTGCTCATGCACCCTACTCATATCATTACCTCCTCGCCCGAGCGAGAAGGTTAAAAAAAAAAAGGCACATCCTGGACCTAGTTTGGGGCTTCGTAGCCATCCAGCATGAGACACTGCACAGGAAAGTTTCTATGGAGACCAAACTTTGCATGCACAATGTTTTGCCCCAGGCGTTTAGAGAAAATTAAAGTCACATGCATACACACCATTATATGATATGATAGGTTATTTATAAGGTGCTTAATACCCGGAGGTTTATAAGCGGGGACCGAACCTGTGTTGCTCTGTGTTGTCTTGCTTCCAAGGCGAGCATGTTGCCCCTGAGCTATCCTCCCGAGACAGGACCCTTTTGTTAAGGGTCCAATAAATAATTACTTTGAGCTTTGATTTCTTATGCCGTAAGGAACGTGGCAAGCAGACTGTTGCGATATGCACTTATTTATGTAGGCCAGACCGTTTTTGCACGTTCTTATTTAGGCCACCCTCATCATGCAAGCCATACGCCCAAATGAGTCCCCCTTAATTTCTTACCCCACTGAAAGCACTGAGTATACTGGTTCTCGTCTTAAGTAGTTTCAGGAAGTAACGAGAACACGTGAGTAAACATTACAAGACACTGCACTAACTACATCTGTCAACTATAGAACACTTACACCCAGTGGTGTGTAAGTATGACAAAGTGTGACTTTGGGAGGATAGCTCAGGGGCAACGCGCTCACCTTGGAAGCAAGACGACATGGAGCAACACAGGTTCGATCCCTGGGTCCGTGTTTAGAAACCTCTGGGTATTAAGCGTGTTATAAATAACCATTTACAAATGGAAAAAATGTAAAGGGGGACCCCACAAGGGCTAGGGAGGGGTGGAGTTACGATGGGGTGGAGTTGGCATTTAAACTCGGCTCAAAGGAAATGTTCAAAATAATAGTTTAAAAAGGGGGCTATTTCTTGAATGCTTCTTCTGTCAAACCGCTGCACTGTACAACAATTTAATTTGAAATCAAATTCATGGCAGTGGTGCACCCACGATACTGTTAATGCCGTGACTGTTAGTACATTGAGGGATCCGCAGACACGCTCTACAGTAGAAGGTTACCAGGGTAGCTCAGCAGGTTGAGAGTCCATTGCTGAGATGTTATATAATAAAAACTGCTTAATCGTATTACTTTTTTGTAATTCCTTATAAAAAAAAATAAGTGCTGTAAAACGTGTTTGGCCAGAGCATGGGTTGGATCGGTCGCTTGCTTATATTCGGGGTGGGGTGGGGGTGTTTCTGCCACCGTAGTGAACATCAAAGGTGGCCACCCATGAACCCAAAGTTTCATTTCCTAATAACTGCTGTCAGCACAGCGCAAGCATGTATATGTGACTAATCAGTTTAGTTCAGATATAACCTGTGATAAAACACAAAGGAAGGGGCACACACATTTGTGACGTAGTCTGACAAAAAAGAAACACATTTAAAAAAAAACTAGTGAATGCAAGTTTAAGCAGCATTTTTGAGTTTGGAAATGCCATTTTTTTTACATGAAAGTGTAAGGTGCACATTTGGAAAACAATGGTGTGCCCAGCATGTAGAAAGCCTGCTTTTAACAGTGATGGCCCCCCACCCCAGAGTCATAGCCCATTAATTCCCGTGGTGTCCCTTTCAGGCCAGAAGAAACAAAACAGGCCAGGCATATCCTACTTACCAAATTGCTGGCTGCACTAAACTGTTTGATGCCTTTATTATTTATTTATTGTTATTTATCTGTTCCTCCTCTGCTTCGCACTTTCCACTTCTCCCCCCTTCCATGCACTTTTCCCCTCCCCGTCTCCCATGCACTTGCACGTTCTCAATGTCACTGGGCCTAGTAAGATCGCTGTTTTGTTCTCCCCTGTTCCCCTTCCTTGCCTTGTCGCACTCTGAAACACTTGTGTACAAGTGCGATAGAAATAAAATATCAATATCAATACACCTGCAAATGACCAGCACTGCACACCATTCCACTGCACTTGTCTCTCGCACACGCACACACACAGCATTCCATCAACGAGAAGGATAGCACAGATGGCAAAATTACGTGTTCGGGAGTGGATGGGGCATGCAATTGGCAGGGAAGTGCAGGGGCTTTCACGTCTGGGACAGGGTGTGAATATAGGATTCGTACACAGATACGGAGCGAGTGGCCTGTGATTGGCTATGCCCATAGAATACCAGAGTGATACAAAGCCTGTCCCCTCTGAGAGTGGGCGACCTTAGGGGATTGACACACGGGTACAAAACCCGCCCCTTCTTCTAGGGCTGGACATTTTCACCCAATTGTCATAGGGATGCAGATCTTGTTAACTCGAACTTTAATTGGGCTGGGTCCACGCAGGTCCTGGACCAGGCAGAACTGACTAACGCCCTCAAGATGGGTTTCTGCTGGGCCCTGAGTGTTTGAGCCAAGAGCACATCTGGTAGTGGGAGCACAGAGCTCACCTTTCCTTTTAACTGGACCTTCCTGTGCTGCTTCTACTGTCAACCCACTAGAGCTGCCACCCCGCCCGACTTCTGATGATTGAGCAATCAAGCGAGCGGCGGGGGTCCTCATCAGGGCACCATCGACTGCACAATGCATATTTAAAGTGGCTCAATTGAGTTTTAGATGCTTGTTAACATTAAGCTTGTGCGTGCATGTGTTTGCTTTTCAGCTCTTCAATTAAAAAATTGAAGGTTTTGAATACAAATATTAAAACAAGTTAGCACGTGTAAAATGTTGAAACATTTCCTTGATGTCGCACATGTCAAGTGTGCAAAAGGATGCCAAGTGCACTAAAGGCACCTAAATAAATAAATAAATAAATAGAGATAGAAATAAATGTAAATGACTGACTACTTCAAATGATCATCTTTGGAAATAGGACTGGTTTTCTTGTACTTTGTCTGGCATGCTTTGAATGTCACCCCTCGCCTGTATTTTCAGTCATGCATATATTGCATGCTGGGCTGGCACGGCAGAATTATGACTGCAAAAGCAGAAACATGTTCACGCCCAAGTGGCGCACCACAAAGGGCAGCAACAGCTCGGAGCTGTTAAGCTGGAGCGGCCTACAAAATAACGGACCGCACACCAGCTCTTGTACAAACGTCTTCTTAATTCAACTTTCAACGCATAACTAACTTCGGGTCCTTCTCCTCCCCCTTTCCTCCTTTCACGTCACGAACCACGTGACCTATTCTCTGGGGCCCAGTCTCTGTCTTAAAGAGACAGGGCTCCGTGACAAAACCCCCGGACAAGTGTCCTTACACACTCTTTACATTCTTCAAGCAGTCTGGGAGGTCTCCTGACATTCCTTTGCGGTCGCTGTGCAGGCTCCGACATGGTGCATTCATCGAGTGTGTCGCACCCTTCTGCTTGCCGTTGATGCTGTGGCTCTGGGGGAATTCACATGTCATCTCTGGATTTGTGGTTTTCCAGATCAGGCTCAGGAGTTGGCAGTCGTTCTTCTTCTCCTCTATTGGCATGCTTAAACTGCAAGCTGTTTCTGGTTACTTCTTTCTCAGCATTGGTGGAAGTGACTATTGTCACTTTTACCGCTGTGACCTGAAGGTGTGCTGGCGCAAACTGGGGATCAGTTTTCCTGTGCATGGGTTGTTGAGCCCATACTTCATCCCCTATCTGAAACTCCTTTGGGCGAGCTCCTCTTCATTCGTCAGTCGCTAGTCTTGTCTTCTCCTTTCTCTCTGCGTCTCTACTTAGGACTTTTGGGTCTGCTGCGGGCTGGTTTCCTGAGTTGCTGACTATCCTCGTGCGGACTTGGTATCTCATCATTAGTTCTGCTAGTGTTCTGTTTGTGGCTTCCTTGGGCGTGTTGCGATAGTCTCTCAGAATTCGGCATAGTTCCTGGTGTGGGTCGTGCCTTCCACACATGCTCTTTGCAGTACCTTTTTGATGGATGCCATAAATCTTTCTGCCATTCCATTGGCCTGGGGCCATCATGGTGTAATTTTCTGATGGTTGAATCCCATGTATTTTGCAAATATCCCGAATTCATAGCCACTGAAGGGTGGCCCATTGTCTGATTTGATAGTTTCGGGAATACCGCATTCGCTGATGACCTCATCGAATATGGCGGCTACGTGGGCGAACGCTGTGGATTTTGCTTTCTTGACGATCGGGAATCTGGAGTGTTCGACTATGAAGAGGAGTAGGTATTCACCTGATTCGAGTGGTCCATAGAAATCGATGGCGACCCTTTCCCGTGAATGGTCTGGGATCTGGGTCGGCTGGACCGGAACTGGGGGTTCAGCTCTGGCTGTACATTGGCAAGCTACACAGTTTTTTACCCACTGGTCCACCATGGCTTCCAGGAACGGGAACCACACGTGACACCTAAGTTGTCTCTTGGTGTTGTCGGCCCCGCGATGACCTTCGTGGGCCGTCTTGATGTCCTCTGAGCGAAGGGTCGCTGGGATGACTAGTCGGCATCCTCTCAGGAGGATGGATTTGTCTTGTACAGCCAATTTCGTGTGAACCTTGGCTAGCCTTTCAAGCTCGTCTTTGCACACCCCTGGGTGATGAAGCACGGCGTGGCGAAAGTCCTTCCTCCTGTTGTTTTCAGTGAGGCTGATGGCCAGCGCCATGGACGGGTCTGCTGCTGAGGCTAATGCCGCCGTCTCAAGAGAGATGGCTGGTGTGCAGGGCGTTGGACGTGACGTAGCTGATGTATTCTGTGTCACCTTGTCTGGGGATGGGCTTGCCCACCGGGTGCCTTGATAAGTAGTCTGCTGGGTTGTTTTCACCCCCTGGATGATTAATGATTTGGAAATCATATTCCTGTAGCCTGATGCCCCATTGCTCAATCCTAGGTGGCATTTTGGTCATAGGGTTTCTGAAGAGCGACAGTGAGGCTTGGTGATCCGTGATGAGGGTGAACCTCTTTCCTATTACAAAGTTGTGGAAATTCTCACACGCCCACACAGCTGCGAGACTCTCCTTTTCAGCCTGTGAGTACGCAGATTCTGGAGGGACAAGTGCCCTGCTGGCATAGGCCACAATGTGTCTCGGGTGTGTATCTGAGCCACTGGTTTGAGCTAAAATGGCTCCCAGCTCAAATGGGCTTGCGTCCACTACAATTTCTGTATGCCATTCAGGGTCAAAATATGCGAGTCTCCTGGCTTCCACTAGGGATTGCTTGATGGAGTCGAAAGCTGCCTGGCATTTGTTGGACCATGCAAACAGAACTTATTTTTGCAGTAGCCGTCGCAGTGGTTCTGTGATGATAGCAAAATGAGGAATTTACCTGGCGCAATAGCCTGCCATGCTCAGGAATGATCTGATGTCTGCCGCTTGGCAGGGTTTTTGCAGGTTGAAGATGGTGGAGACTTTGTCGGGGTCCGGAGTCATGCCATGAGCCGAGAAGATGTCCCTGAGTTTGGACTTGCTAAATCTGCATTTTTCTATGTTCAGCGTTAGACCTGCCTCTTGAATGGCCGTGCAGGTCGCCCTTAGTGCAGTATCATGTTTGTCCCTAGATCTTCCGAATACAAGAATGTCATCAATGTAGTTGAGCGTTCCTTTTATCGGTCTGATGATTTTCCGTATTGCTTCGTGAAAGATCACAGCTGCAGAAGATATGCCGAAGGTTAGGGGTTTGTAATGGAAGAGACCATCATGTGTGGCAAAGGAGGTAATGACCCTAGTATCGGGGTGAAGCTCCATTTGATGGTAGACCTGATTTAGGTCAAGTTTGGAAAAAAGGACGGCTTTGTTGAGCTGTACGATCATATCCTCTATTCTAGGGCCCGGGATGCCCCTCTCTCTGAATAGCGGTGTTGGCCATTCTCATATCGACGCAGAGACGTAGACGGCCGCCTTCCTTTGGGACAATGACGAGTGGTGAGACCCATGGGGTTGGGCCCGTGGCTGGTTCTATTTTATTGTTTTTCAATAGCTGGTTGAGATCATCGGACACAGCTGACTGGAGGTGGAAGCCAACTCTGTGTGGGTGTTGAGGAACAGGGTGAACAGACAAGTCGATGTGTAGTTTGACTGGTGGGCCTTTCATTTTTCCCAACCCTGTGCGTAGGAGTGGGAATTCCGTCAGGATCGTTTCCTTTGTGATGGCAGATGGAGTTGATGTGTTGACTTCTAGATTGCAAATGCAATCTTTTGTCTTGGGTAGGGGAGCCATGGAAAGGATGGTGTCACCTTCCTGTACCTGGATGTCAATTAATCCCAGATCTGAGGCTGTTTTATAGCTTAGGAGGCACCTCCCTTTCATTGGACTCCTAACCACATGGATGACCGACGTCGTGGCACGGCCTTGATGGATGAGGCAACTTCTAAAAGATCCCAATCCCACGGAATGTAGTGGGGCGTCAGCGCCCCATTGGAAGATCTTGGAGGTCGCCTGCATTTTCCTGGGTTTCTCATGGATCTGTAAGAATAATCTTTCTCCCATTATGTTTACGGTTGCCTCAGAGTCATTGAGAAAATGAAGTAGCTTCCTGCACATGTCAACCGTTATCCGTGGTGCTTCTCCAGCTTTCGTGTCATCCATGATGAGGTTGACATATTCTTCTGTTGCATACAGATCATACTGCTCATTCATGTGGTTGTTGCCATAGGGTGTCATGGCGTAGTATCCTTGGCGAGGAGGTGGGGGACCATCATATTCATCGCGGATTTGTGGGACTAGGTCCTGCTCTTTGGGTTGTTGTGATTCTTCTTCTGGATAGAGTTCGTCGAATACTCTCACATATCTCCTGGGTCCTTGCTGGTATGGCCGTATTTGGTAGGGCTGGTTTTGCGGTGGCCTTTGGTACGACCTATATTGGGGCATCATGGGTGCCCGTGGTGTGGGGAAAGGCCTGCCTTCCCGGCAGACTGACTAAAAGTGTCCTTCTTTTCCACATTTTTTGAGTGAGGGCAGGGCATGTACCTGCGTGTGGAAAAGCCATACAACAGCGATAGCATTGACGCTGCATCCGGGGTGTCATTTGCTGGTTGGGGCCATTGTTTCTGTCACCCCATGAGAGGTGTTGGTGTGGACTGCAGCTATGACCTCGTTCCTCTCCTGTTTGGGCGTGGCGGAGCCAGACATGTGTGTTGCTTGTCTGTCAACTCTTTCGAGGATCCTGTCCATTTTGCTGACTTCCTCGATGGCCAAGGGTTTTTTGAATAGTTGTTTTTTGAATGTTGGGGAAATGCAACCCTCAATCACATGCAGGCGAATGGCTTCTTCCAGCGAATATGTGTGGAATTAGCAGTGTGCCCCTTTGATCCTTAGCCGAGTGATGAATTAATCTACTGTTTTCATCTACTCTTTGGGTGCATTGATTGAATATATACCTTTCATAGGGCATCATTCCAAATAGGGCGGTAAGGGTTAACGGTCACCAGTAACAAGACCAGTGCTGTTAAACCCTTACCGCCCTACTACGAGTTCCCTTTGCAGGTCCTTCCTTAATGCCTGCTTTTAGCAGGCGTTAAGGACGGGACCCGCAAAGGGACTCCAGGGTCAATAAATGTACCGTAATTTACGGTACCGTTATTGCCGCCTTCCCATTGAGCCCCATGGGGGCTCAAATGGGAATGGGGAATGGCCCTGGTGAATGGGGAATTACCGGTCCCTCCGACCTCAGAATGGACCGTTAATTACTCCATTCACCAGGCCGGAGTTTGGACGAGTTCGGAGGCAGCCATGCCGCAAATAGCGGCGTGGTTACGTCCGAACTCGGAATGAGGCCCATAGTCTCTGTTGGGCTATATGACCAATCGTTTGTTGAGGGCAGTGATTAGTGAGGTGAAATAAGGATGTTCAGCCAATGGAATTGTTTTGATGAGTGTCTTTCCTTCATTCCCAACCGTGTTGAGGAACAAGCTGCGCAACCTCAGCGAGGTTTCTTCGCCTGCTGCAGCTATACAATTATTGAAATCTTCCAGCCATTCTACCCACCATGGCCCTTTGTATGCTTGTGGTGTGTGGGAGAACGGTGGTAGCATCCGGCATGCTGTGTTGTTCGATCTCGCCACAGGTGCTGGGGGTGCCTGGGCTTGTCCACCCTGGTCAGGGGAGCTTATTTTGGCCACAGGTTGGATTGACCAGCTATTTCACGGAGGCGATGGGCGCCTGTTGGTAGCCGTGTCACTGGATGTCGTGGGGTGTCCACAAGCAGTGTTTGCTGGAGCTCAGGATGGGCCACTGGGCTGGTGACTGGTGTATGCTGGAGCTTTACGCGTGCGTGCCTGCTACTGGCAGTCTGAGCATGGTGGCACATTTATGGGGAGAGGGGGCACTACCCTCCTGTGAATCATGTGATGTTGCGTGCGACCTGCTGTCTTCTGCCGCTGGCGGGTTGCCGCGCAGGTCCAATTGGCGCGTCTCGCTTTTCACGCTCTTTTATGGGACGCGTTGTTTTGTCCTCTGAATTAGGCTGGGCGGCAGGGCTCGGGATCAGGTCCGCTGCCACTTGATTTTGAGGTTGCCGGGGGAAGAGGAGGCCGGGCCCAGGGTGTGGTCCGCTGCCGCGTGTAGTGTGCGTCCGCCGGAGGAGGAGTTCAGCGTGTCCCGGGATCGGGTCTGCAGGCAGAGGAAAGCAGGGCCCGGGATCGGGTGCCTGTCATGTGGCGTGAGGCGGAGTGCCTGGCTCGCCAAAACGGAGCGGACCCAGGATCGGGGGTGCCGCTGGACGGCTGCAGGAACCCAACGTGGCAGGATCGCCCACACCGTGGAGGAGGACGCTGGTGCGCGAGGAACACGACCTCATCGCCAGTTGTTAGGCCGGAGCGGCCTAGGTAATAAGGGACCGCACACCAGCTCTTGTACAAACATCTTCTTTATTCAACTTTCAACACGTAACTAACTTCGGGTCCTTCTCCTCCCCCTTTCCTCCTTTCATGTCACGAACCACGTGACCTATTCTCTGGGGCCCAGTCTCTGTCTTAAAGAGACAGGGCTCTGTGACAAGAGCATTAGTTTCAATCACTGCAGGTTCTGTTGTACCTTTAACCCTGTCCCCGGGCTACACGGGGAAAGAAATTTTGTTATCAATCCCTCCTTATCTGGTATACAGGGCCGGCCTCAGGGCAGGGCCTTCTAGGTGACCGCCCAGGGCGCCCTGCCATTACCACCCTTCCCCACTCCCACCCCCCGCCACGCCAGCTCGTGAGATGGCGCAGTGGGAGAAGGCAGGACAGGCCTCCTATTGAAATGAAATGCGCTCCGCTCTTTGGAGCGGAGCTGATTTGATAACAGTAGGGCGCCTGCCGCGCCTATTGAAAAGCATGGCGCTCCCCCATCCCCCTCCCGCATGACCATGGTGGTGCAGGGGAGGGGCGCTGCGGCTTCTAAGGCCGGCCCTGCTAGCATATATGACTGAGCTAGCTGAATTTAAGCTTAGAGGCAGTGGCACTTTATTTTATGTGCCTAACTGGTGTAGCAGGAGATGTGGAATTTGGAACCTGGGTGCTGATCCTGGCTCTCCAACATCACCAAAACGGTGTGATCCTGGGCTAATTCTCTCTGTGTGCTTGAACATTTGGAGTGAATAAAACAGTGACCACTGTACGAGGCAGGAGCTATACAAAAAGGAGGTCCTACTGTTCTGTCTCGGAGAGCTTTTGGATGCATCTGCGAATAGTGTTGTTCTGTACACAATTCTCTTGTGTCCCTAGTAGGCTGTGCCATCTACAGCAAGAATTCAGAAAAACTGGCAATACTGAATGCGCATTGATAAACGTTCTAAACTCTGAGCATTCTGCAAGGAAGGGGTCAGCAGAATGCATGGGGCGCCTGTGCAGCTGCCCAGGGCCTCACTTCGCAGTGGGCCTTGCAGTCGCACTCGCCTCCAGAACGGTCATTAAGGAGCTTCTGTGTCCCGAACACCGCCCCCCAAAATCTGCCATTAGGGCCATGCAGACGCATTGGCACGTTTGCAAGAGTGCCTCTTCGTCAGACGGGAGTGGCGGCAAGTCTCCCAACCTAGTGTTAATGTTGAGCGAGAAGAGTTTATGGGGACTCTTGCATTTGAAAGCCCCCACACAACTGCAGCCGGCTACCGAAAATCTTTGCTTTTTTCCCAAACCTATTCAACAGTCACAAAATAACTCTTTGCCTCCTTTTTAAACAGTCTACTTTAATTATTTGGTATCTGATATGCAAAACAAGTATGATTTTTTTTTTTTTAGGAACTTCACATTTTCTTTACATTGTGCATAATTAATTACAAGCTGCATGTCCATAAATCTTTAAAGTAAGTTGCAGAACCAAGGCGAGCACGATTAGTCCTACATTACTTTCCATGACCTGTGTAATTCTGTTCAGAATGGGGAATATAAAGTGATAATCACAATCTTTTTGTAAGGTCTGATGTATTTATAGGATTGGTTTATTACATATTTTTACCAACCAGAGCTTAGAAGACATGTGATCGAGGGCGTGGCCAAGCGGTGAACATTCAGGCCGCCTCTTGCTAAGGCTCAATGAGGGCATAAGGACAGATCTCAACTGCTGGCCCAGCGCGGGAGAGAAGGGGGGCAGAAGCAGCTTGGGGACCGTTCCGGGCTCCATCTGGGGTGCCCCGGGTGGTGCGTGGTTGCGGATCCACTATGATGCGTCACTGGGAGAACCCACTTGCACCCGCAGTGGCCATCGACCGAGACGGGACCGGCAATCTTCACTCCCCAACCTGGCCCGACTTGAGACAAAGGAAAGAAACAAGAGGTCAGTGTGGGAGCCCAGATACACAAAGCCACATCACAGGATGAGCTCCCTTCCTCTCTGGTGACAAAAGCAGATATCCAAGAGATCATGCATGAAAAAAAATCAAGCATGGCAGAGCTAAGCCAGAAGATATCAGCATTGGAGAAAGAAGCCTCGGGTTTGAATACTGCGTCGATGTATTAGAAATCTCTGCATGCAAGCAATATCAAGAGCTGGCCCAACTGTCGCCCAGGATGGAAGTTTTGGAGACCTCTGCAGAGCAAATCTCTGAAAAGCAGGTGGACATGGAAAACCATGTGAGAAGGAATAACATACCGATCTGAGGAATACCATCACACATCCAAGACACAGAACAAAAAAATGTCACCCTCGGTCTCTTCAGATCCATTCTCATGTTCCCTACCGACAAACGCATCATGCTAGAGCAGACCCACCATGCATGCTCAGTGTTTCAGAAATCCTACAATTTAACACCAGATGTACTCACCAGAGATCACTTTTTTAAGATCTAAGAGGAAATTCTAATTAAACAAACTGTGCTACAAGCACATTAAACTTCTGTTGTTCCAAGACCTGGCCCCATCCAAAATGGCAAAGTGTCATTCATTCAGGGCAGTAACTACTTGGCTGAGAGACAGACATTTTAAATACTGCTTGGGCTTCCGGTGCTCTCTCCAATTCGCCTGGAATGATAAAGCATGGCTACTCACAGATCCGAGAGAAGCAGAGCTCCTCCGAACCACCCAACATTTACTAAGTCGATGGAAAAGGATCCGGGGCCCACCACAGTCTCTAACAGGAGCAAAGCCCTCTTTGAAGTAGAAAAGCATTGTACCAAATGCTTACATGACCCTGAGGTACCAGCAACTCAGGAAAAATGCGACAGAATCAAAACATGTTTTATTGTCAAAATAGTCAAAATCCTAGAGACCAGTCAATCAACCTCTCACAGCATTAGCATCCCCTGCACCCAGCACTCACACTGCCCCTTTGGATTGAATTCTTTCTGCTCTTTCCCATGGATCTCCTAAAAATGATTGCCTCCCTCAAACCTACTTCTTACTCTGACAACATCATTCCGGCCTCCATCATTAGACAATTGACAGGCCCGGCGCTCAATGTGCTCCTCAGCATCATCAATGTCTCCCTCGCAGAAGGAGCATTCCCAGACACCCTCAAGACTCGTCTCATACGACCTCTTTTGAAAAATACTAACCTAGAGCAAGACAACCTGGCCAACTGCAGGCCCATTACGAACCTTCAGTTTATTGGCCAAATCTTGGAAAAAGTAGTTGCTGCATAACTACTCACCAGAATTTAGCAATTTCACCTCCTAAATGATTATCAGTCAGGGTCAGTGCAGCATCAAGACAGCTACCATCCAGGTGGTGGATGATGCTCTCCAAATCATGCATAAGGGCGACTCATGCTTCCTTGTCCTCCTTGACCTCTGGCTGCTTTCAACACTGTTGACCAACGCATACTTCTCTCCCTCCTCACTGACAGGAGGGGATTCTCTGGTACTGTCCTGAATTGGTTTACCTCCTACCTCTCAGGCAGACACCAGGCTGTTCAGATTAACTAATTGCGTTCTAACCGACTCCAGGTCTCCTGTAGAGTCACCCAAGGGTATGCAGTAATAAAATAATGCCAAAAATATAGCCTTTACAAAAAATCATGGCAAAATGCTATGGTTTGACCCGGTAAAGGTGTACCACATTATACCATTTAAGGGGAACGGGGGTTGTGATGGTGTCCCCTGCTCCCCTTAAATGGTATAATGGGTCTGGGGGTTGCAGGGGTGTCCCCCGCATCCTTTACATGGATTGCAGCAGCAAATCCACTGCCTTTTTGCCATGATTATTTGTGTAAACTATAATTTTTACCGCGATTTTAACACATGGAACCCCCCAAGGCTCCATCTTCTCACCAATCCTTTTTACCCTTTACATGGAGCCTCTGGGCACTCTCTTGAAAGATCCCAATATTGCCATTCACCAATGCGCAGATGATACTCATTTGTACATGAGAGTAAATAGCGCACAGGACATCATTTGTCTCCGTGATTACCTAGCCATTATTCTGTCCTGGATGTCCACTGCCTACCTCAAACTAAACCCACCCAAGACTGAGTTTGTACTCTTCACCTGCTAAAAAACAACTTGACTAACAGTTGCTCAATGATATGCGCCTAGAAGGATTTGATATACAACTCTCAGACTCAGCAAAGTCCTTAGGCTTTACCGTTGACAGCAACCTGTCCTTCCAGAACACATAGCCAAGAAGGCCCAAATAGCCTGACTCAGAATCTCTACCCTTGGAAAATCAAACCCTTAATCCTGCTGCAGGACATCCGGACCGTAGTGCAGACTCTTGTGGTCTTGCACATCGCATTGATGGGGGAAATGCTCTCCTGACAGGGCTCCCAGCTGCTCACTTGGCTCTCCTAAAAGCAGTCCACCATGCTGCAGCATGTCTTATTATGGGAGCACGGAAATTTCACCGAATTACCCCCACCCTACGCAAACTACATTGGTTTTAACTCCAAGCCAGACAGCTGTTCAAGACTGAATGTATCATCTACAAAGCCGTCACGAGTAGCACACCAGCGTGCCTGGTGGCTAAGTTTCCCATATCTGGTGGCACACGCTCCTTGCACAGAAAATCGACCAACTGTCTTGAATCACAACTCGTCCCCAAAGAGAGGACCACAAACAATCCTTCCCTTGTCATGCACCCACCCTCTGGAACTTGATCACGGTGTCGCCTCTGAATGCCACCACATTTCTCCAATTTCGCAAATCTCTCAAAACATTGCTCTATCAACAACATCTAACCAAGGACTCATTCCAATGGACGCACATACCGACGATGCACAGACCTCATAGTACTACTGTTAAAAGTGCCAACCCAAATGACGGCTACCCACACTATGTTTAGCGCCCTGCTGCTCTCGAGCTAGGTCCTCACTCTAAACAATAAAATAAATAAAGAGAAAATAAACTGAGGGGGCCCTCGGGATTATGGCCAGGTCTGAAAGCACCTAAGAAACCCTGATCAAAGTTGAACGTAAACGTGCTGCCTCAAGCGGTGGACTCTGCCCCAACCTGAGCAGCTATAATTCACTGGCCTACTCGGCACAATGATTCGGCACTCGACTGACTGGGTCCACTTTACAGCTCTGACTCTGTTCGATATGCTCCAATTGAACTGATATATCTAAAATGTTACCATTACCCATGAGATGCATCCCATTAGGGAAGTCATTGTTGTAGCTTTATACCTTCAGATTCAACATTACCCTAGGCTATGCATTCAGTTTTTCAGGTTGGATCCCTACGTAATTTTTGATCCCTGCTTCCCCCCACAGGAGGGCTCTTAGACCATGGACAATATACAAAGGGACAACCTGCTTCTCCAATGCACACATACCCCCAACCTAGCTGACCCATGGGCCTTCACCATAACTCCAAATCACGACTATCAACATCCAAAGGTTGAACTCACCAAGGAAAAGAATGGAGATCCTCCAGCTCCTCTGCCAGATAGCGAGGGGAATGGCTCTCATTCAGGAAACTCATTTCACAAGAGCAGAGGAACACCACCTCAGAGACTCACACTTCCCTCAGCAATACATTGCATCTCACAGTTCTAAGAAGAAGGGGGTGGTGATATTGATATCCAAGGGCCTGCCTTTTGCCAAAATAGCATTCTGCAGAGACCCAAGGGGCCAATTTCAGTTTTTGAAGGGTAACCTGGGAGACTACATGATAACTCTTGTCTCCATTTATGCCCTAAATGAAGCTCTCCTTCCTAGACAACTTAAGCATGGCTCTCTCGGCTTTCGCAGAGGGCTAGTGATCCCGCGAGGGGATTACAACTCTATGCCTAACCCAGATCTGGACAAATCTCTCCCACCTATCAGAGTAGACTATCACAATGCCCTAGCCATAGCCCTTCTACGTTTGTTTCCGCACATTAAATGTGGTGGATGTCTGACGGTTGCCTCATCCCATGGAACACGATTATTCCTTCTTTTCCCACGTCCATAGAGGCCACTCTCATCTAGACATGTTGCTCACGTGTTGCTCAACCCAGCTGTTCTCCCGTATCAATCAGAGTTGGAGATAGAGATTAGGCATCTGACAGATCACTTGCTGATCACAGTGGCTCTCCAAATACATAAACTGTCCACTAGACTGAGACCACCATGGCAACTGGAAGAGGCCATCCTACGGGACTCTGTGTTTTTCCGAGGACATATGGACCATCATAAATCAATACTTTGAGACTAACATGGCCCCAGACATGCCTTGGAACACAGTATGGGATGCCTTTAAAGCAGTCCTCAGAAGTGAATTCATCACCAAGGGGTCCGCGTTTATTAGAGCTAGGGAAGCCATAAGGGACCAACTTGAGGGAAAAGTCAAGGAACTTGAAAAACTCCCTAAAACCTCAATCTCTCTCAAGGTCATCTGAAATCTCTGTATAGCTAGAGCAAAGTTAGAAGCACACTTAGCTGACCGAATGGCACATGCAATAACCTCAATGAAGCAGAGGTACTATGTTCAGGGTAGCAAGGCCAGCAGGCTATTAGCCTCCAAATTGAAGGGACTCAAAACTAGAAAAAGAATCCCCTGCTAACACGACTCCCTCAATATGCCACACTATGATGAGGCAGAAAAATGTGAGATAGTTGTAGAGGAGCAGGTGGACATGATATCCATAGCTCCAGCCCCCTCACCTCTGTCATACTCGAACAGTTGGGGGGGGGGGCATGGCGAGCAGGCATGGCGTGAGGAAGCAGCTCTGTTGAGCTCCTGTCCGAGATCCTACTTTAGATCCTGTTGTAGCAGATAAAAACTTAGATTTCCAAACCTGAAGGCAGTAACAGAAAGAAGAACCCTCCCCCTGTCACCCGGTGCGCTTCCTGACGAAAATCGGAGCCGGCGAACCACTGCTGCGCTCGCTTCAAGTGGAGCCCCTGTGCACCACAAAATGACGTCGTTGGCTTGAAACGCTTTCCCTAAAGCGTGGGATCGAGTAGAACATTTCCCCGCTCAGGAATAGCACGGCAGAGCCGACACTTCTTCCCCTACCAGTACATTCTACACCGAACAACCCTGGAGTAATCCCCCATTGGTCCAGCAGTAGAGGACAACATTAAGCAGCGCAGCACACCGCCTGCAACAAGCCATGCCTGGTTCGCCGAGAACGAGAGGCGAGGGGCGCCCACAACCTCTGCCATGACAGCGCACACCAGACTGCTGCCCAGGACCAGTGGAGGTGAACCGCCGAACCTGCAACACGCAGGTCCCCGACTTCGAGCCCAGTGGACCGCCCAGAGAACAGCACCCAAGCGGGAACATCGGCAGCAAGGCAGCAGAAGATCAGAGCAGAAAAACAACAGGTACCAAACACCCCCTGCACTGCCGGCACCTCGGTGTCAGGGGAATGATTGAACTGCATTATCGCAGAAGTCTGCAGAGACTCACACGCACCCAGCAAAATAGCCCGAATCCTGCTCACACTGCCCTGGCCACAATACACAATCCCATTGTAAAAGGGACGCTGTAAGCTGCCAGCGCTGACACACAAGCCCCGCGCCCAACGGCAGGGCCAATTCACCGGATGCCTCCAGAAGCATCAGTAGACTACTGACTCGCCGTGATCGGGAGGATACCCCCTCCATCACTATGCACCGAGACCCCCATCAAATATCACCAGCCCAGACCTGTGACTCCTGGCACCAGACAATTAAGATTGCCATACTACGCACTCATTTGTGCAAGGCGCTCCTTTACAATACACCCCTAAACCGCAAGGGGTACACAAAGCCCTGCTGGTGCATGAACGCTGCCAGATCCCATCCAAACAACCCAGCGCAAATTGACAAATCGGAGCGCTCCCACTGGGGATGGGAAGACCCGCAGGTGCTACCGCGACCCCAGCTGAGCGCCTGGACCACCACCACGCAACACCCAATTCTATAAGACCGTTCAATCCCTGCCTAGCCCACCAGAGGTGATACCTGCTGTTAAAGCCCAAGCTCATACCCACGACTCCACCGCGATAACTATAAGGTACAGTCCCTGGAACCTGGGTGCACCCGGAGGGTATCGAAAGTAAGGAATCCCTAGGGGCATTAGTGTCGGACCCACGACACAGCAGGATCAGACACTGAGGGGGCTCCTGCACGACCACATCTGGTCCCTTCACCAGGCAAGACCACAAATAAACACATTCACACCCCACGGATCACTTAACTGCTGACTTCATACCGGCATTCTCGCACATTTCTTGGGTTGCTTCCCCCAATCTAACTGGAGCCGCGCCATACTGTCTTGGCAAAGCAAACACAAGTGCCACATCACAGGAAGCTGAAGGGACTCCGCCATCAGATCCCACGACCTTCAACAGGAGATGTCCCACACTAGGGGCAAAGCCAAGTCGACAATAATGGACTCCTTCTCAGCGGCCAAGTCAAGACAGCAGACAAAGCAAGAAGCAAACACACACCAAGAACTGCAGCCCTCAGAAGACGACCAGGTGCTAAAGGCTATTGTGGCTCTCAGAACATTCATAGACGTAAAAATAGACAAGGTCAAATCCGACGTGCAGTTTATGCACCAAGATGCCTGCAATTTAACGGAAAAAGTAACCCTGGCGGAAGCAGGATTACAGGAAAATGTTGAGACCAAGGCCGATCTGAAAGCCAGGGTACAGGAACTGGAAAAGAAGGTGGCAAGCTGGGAGGCGAGGTTCGAGGATGCGGAGGGGCGCGCCCGCTGCAACAACATTTGCATACTGGGCGTTCCGGAGGGCATGGAGGGACTGCACCCGACTGAATTCATAGAGACCATGTTAGAACAGGAAATTGGTGTCAGCAGCTATCCCAAGGCTTTGCAGTAGAGAGGGCCCATAGATCCCTCCAAAAGAAACCACCACTGGGTTTGAAAAAATCTTAAACTTCCGGGACAGAGAAATAATACTCAAATATTCGAGAGAGGGAGGGGAAATCAAGATAGACAACTCCAAGATCGTCATTTACCCGGATTACACACACACGGTACAGAGCGCAAGAAACACCTGTGTGCCGATAAAGGCAAGGCTCCGGCAATTGAACCTGAAATACATGCTATTATATCCATCTCGCCTCAAGGTGCTCTACAAAGGGAGAGCGATATTCCTGGAAACACCAGCTGCAGCTAACATGTGGTTAGAGCACAACAACCTGGCCAGCGACAGGGAGCCCATCACATGACCGACCTTGAACCGGTGGAGTTGGGGGTGGGGGACATCCTGAATTGGAAATCTGCACATAAAGCAGCGACAAGAGAACTGTTACATCCTAAATCATCGCTGCAACGTTGTTCATCCGCTGGTTTGGACAGCGAGCCCGCGGGGATACACGCACAGCGCACTTAACCCACCCCATAAGAGACAAGTACAGGCCTGTTGCTAGCACACCACTTGTGCCAAATGCCCCGGATGGGCATAGATGGCGCGGGGGCACCTGAGCGCTACCGGACCAAGGCAGTCGCTGGGTGCAGTTATATGTTCGTGGTTGTCTTTGCTTTGTTCACAATAGTTAATGTTCCACTGTTTGTGAAGTCTCCGGGAAGGGAAAGGGAATGCCTGAGGGGTTGGAGGGAGGAGGGACTGAATGGAACATGCTGTGACACCTGAAACGCAGGAGGTCTAGATGACAAAGCTGTCAACATATTGAATACTGACCCAAGAGTGGCGGCAACGACTCTGGTCTTCGTACAAACATGGCAGCACAAACCAGGGTATTAACTTGGAATGTAAGAGGATTGGGCACTTATCTAATGAGGAACCAAAGTAAATCCTTCTTGAACAGGAAAAAGGTTGGGATAGCCCTACTACAGGAAAGCCACTTAGCAAAGGAATCAATGGCCAAACTGCAAGAAAGCTGGGGGGGGGGCAAGGATTTCTCGCAGCGTATTCCAAGTACGCGAGAGGGGTATACACGTGGATAAGCCCCAGAAACCTTTCAAACTGGTTAAGGCTGAGACAGATCTGGAAGGCAGATACGTGATAATCTGGGGTTACATAGAACAAATTGAAACATGCATAGTGAACTCTTATTTCCCCAGCTGCAATATCGCGGCTCATTTGGATAACATGTGCAATAACCTGACCCAATATAGGTATTCTTTCTTGATTTGGGGAGGGGATTTCAATTGTGTACGAGACCTAGAGCTGGACAGGTCCACCCCTTCATTACACCAGAAAACAACGATCTCCACTGCCTTTGACTCAGTAATAGTAAGAATAGACTAGCAGACACCTGGTGAGAGTTGCACCCAAGAGAGTGAGGCTATTCATACTTCTCATCCCCACACGGCCTCTACACTAGGATAGACCATGTCTTTGTAGGGCGAGAACACCTCCCCCAAATAGAACTAGCACAATATTTGGGCCGATCCATATCGGATCATTCACCCCTACTGGCTGAATGGAGAATGGCTGGGCCCAGACCCCCAATCCCAATATGGAGGTTGCCCACCGAGGCACTGAGAGATCTAGCCTTCAGGGAGGATCTTCGGGACTCCCTGGAGAAATACGTGGAGGAGACTACGGGTAGCATAACCCGAGTGGGCACGGTGTGGGAGGCCCTCTAAGTGGTGATACAGGGGGAGATTATAGCAAAGGTGGGTGGCATCAGAAAACTACTGCGAACAGAACTGGAACGGCTGGAGGAGGAAATCTAAAAGATCGCGGCCCTAGCGGCAAAACAAGAGGAATAACCTCTGGGCTGAATCAAAGGTGAATGCAAAGAGACATGGGACAGATTAGCCAACTTTGATTATGCCACCAGAACTATCAGGGCGCACAAGGAGGCGGACAGATCTGGCCACTTGCTTGCATGGCTCTGCAAGAGGGAACACCCCAAACACCTAACAACTGCATTGAAGGATGCAAGCGGAACGCTCCAACAGACACAGTAGGGCATCAATGACACCTTCAAATCATTTTACACTCAGCTATACTCGCATGACACACCAGTCCCCCATGATGAAATTCCAGGGCACACTTGAGGAAATAGGGCTCCCAAAATTGACCCCTACACAAAGAGAAAACTTGGACTCCGATATCACCACCGAGGATATTACGGAGGCAATAAAGTCACTGGCCACTGGTAAAACCCCAGGTGCTGACGGGCTGCCCCCAGAGTGTTATAAAACGTATGAACCAACTCTCACGCCACTACTACACAAGGTATATCAAAAGGCACATGACCTGCAGCTGCTCCCACAAAGCATGAGGGAGACACTTGTGATCCCGATGCTCAAGCCAAGGAAACCAGCAGAGGAGTGTGACTCCTACGGCCGGCTTGCAATGCTTAATTATGATATCAAGATACTGATCACGATTTTAGCCAAGCGGCTCTCTAGGCAAATAGGAACGCTGGTGCATGCGGACCAGAATGGTTTTGTTCCGGGACGCAACACAACGGCAAATGTCTGCAGACTTCAACACATCATGGCCCAAATGAACCAAGAGAAAGGCCCCTACGCACTATTATCATTAGATGCAATAAAAGAATTTGACTCCCTATATTGGGAGTGGCCTGCGGCATCCCTGAGGAAGTTTGTATTTGGGGAGGGATTTATCAAGTGGGTGAGGATCCTATACACTAAACCAAGGGTGAGAGTTAAGTCGGGGATGTTTGTATCTCAAGTGTGGGATATATGCAGAGGCACTAGGCAGGGTTGCCCGCTGTCCCCCATGTTCTACATATTGGGCCTGGAGCCAATAGCCATATACTTCAGAAAGCAATTCTTTGATGTTGGAATACGGGTTGGCGGGGTGTACCACATAATCCCGTTATACGCTGACGACATCCTCTTGTACATAAGAGATCCACACCTGAACGTGCCCAATGTGCTAAGAGTCCTGGACAACTACTCCAAGGTCTCAGGCATACAGTTCAGCAGGCAGAAGTCCTGCCTGTTCCCTCTAGCGGACTTAAGAGGCAGGAAGGTGGAGGACCTACCTGCGGTGGGAATCCAATGGTAACCGGACACATTTAGGTATCTGGGAGTCAACATACTGCACACACCAGAGCTGATGCACGGACACAACACCGGAGCTGCAATCAAGACACTACGCAAATCCACTAGCTTCTGGTCCAAACTCCATTTATCTATGATGGGCAGGGCATCAATAGTCAATATGTATATTTATTTATTGTAAACCAACCAGTTCCAACATACGTAGTAAAAGATTCCGAGAAAAAATCCCCAATGTGGGTAGGTGCGCGCACCCTTGTTCTAATTAGGTGTTTGAGAGGTTTGCAGCAGTGGCAGTGCGTAGAAGGGTAAATTCTCGGTACCCCTTCATATACAGGCTACATTGTTTTGTTTCAGTTCCAACATACCCCTACATGCAAAAAGTAACCACCCCTCGGCCCTGAAGTGGAGCATACCTTATGGCGAATTTATTTGCATAAGACGTGACTGTTCCCAACTTGAAACCTTCGATAAAGAGTGCGGAAGTATGGCTTTAAAGTTCTTACAAAGAGGCTATCCCAAGAAAGTGTTGGAAAGAGCATATAGTAAGGCACGAGAAAAAGACCTCTCTATTTTGTTGATGTCTAAAGTCTCAACTGGGACCAGCTCAGAAACAGGAGACACCACATTAATTCTAACGTACAGCAAGGCTTCAAATAATATACGTCACATAATGCACAAACATTGGCATATATTAAAACAAGATGAAAATTTAGGAAGCATTCTGGGTAATAACATCAACATTACTTTTAGAAGCTCTACCTCACTCCGGGATAATCTTGTATCCAGTTATATGAGTCCTAGGATTGTCCCAGCAGGTCAAAGCTGGCTCGGTGTCATACCCAAAGGTTTTCAGAAATGCATGAAATGTAAGGCGTGCAAATTTGCCAAAAATACCAAAAACTACCTCCATCCCATATTACACAAAAACATGATCATTAAATCTCATATCACTTGTGAAACTGAGTATGTTGTGTATGTGCTCACTTGTCCATGTGACAAATGGTACGTTGGTAGTACTATTGGCAAATTGAAACTTAGGATATTCCAACACATAAGAGCCATCATGAATATTGATCCCACGGATCCGATGGCCCTACATTTTCAGGAAAAACATGGAGGTGATCTACAAGGCTTCGCCTATTTTGGGATACATACAATTCTGAAGGCACCGAGAGGAGGTAATCGAGAGCTGCTTTTAAGACAATCCGAGACTAAATACATTTTGGACTTAGAAACCAAGAAACCAAAGGGCCATAACCTTGATGAGGAACTTTATACCTTCCTGGGCACTTGAACAAATAGTCTGTATCCATACCATACTTTGCAATGTAGATATACTGTATTTAGTCTTATGTGTTCTTTTGAAACTCCCTTTCGTCTGTTTTCTGCTATATTTTCAATACAATCTGCATTTGTACTAGTTAGTCTCACAGAGAGGGGATTTTATTATGTTACTTACTTATATCACATAAAGGTTTATATGTTATATTTAGTTGACACAACCACAGTTTTTCACATTAGCTTGTAGGATACTGAGTCTATCAATTCAATATTTTATTGACAGTAGTTGAATTAATTTTAGATTCTCTTCTCCTCTAGCTATCTTATTTTAAATCTGTCTTTTTTCTTTCTTAAGGGTGAGCAATTCTTTTGCTATGCTATCTTGGAACATCAGTTAAACCTGCGGCCGTATTTTAACTATCATGTATTTAATATGTCTTTTCTCCAATGCACATATGGACAGTATATAATCTTGCGTGTTTTTACCATTTAGGTTTTATCTACTGTCGTAGCCATGTATTTTAATTGTACTATTATTCATATGGCACTGTGGTTTTCTTTGATTAAATACTCAGGCATTGCATGCACTAAGCACTTTATATACTAAGCACTTTATATACCTCCATATAGGATACATCATTAGCTGCTATATTGCTATTTGCACTTTACCCACTTGGGTAGGCTATTGCATTTTAGCACATGCATTTTTGCACATAGGCACTTGCACTTTACGTATTCTTATATGTGGTATACTCAAAAAGCTGCTTTTAATGCACTGAGCATTATATTAGTAGTAGACTGGCCTCGGATTAACTGCACAGGTAGCCCACAGAGACATCTGCATTTTAAAGTAGCAATGCCCATTATTATATTAATTTAATCATTTGGACAAACACTCCAATAAACCACACATATTATGTCCTGACATTACCATCAGTAATTCGTAATATGAATTCTAGGAACATTATTTGTTATCGTGCTAAATAACATGGTTTACGATAAACACTGATTTTAACATTTATTTCAAAGTTAGCTGTCCATTCGTTTATGAATTTACCAAGTAGTTTTCACACGTGTTGGATTTATAAATCTACACGGACATAGTTCAAAATGTCCGAACTGATAAACAAGGCTAACGACTAGTTCAATATGTAGAGCAGGTCCAACACGCAGAAATTTTAGTATGACGAAAGTGTGCAGCATGTGTAAATTACGTATACAATAATGCTTCTTGTGCACGGTTTACAAATACTGAGAAAAGAGAAACATTGATAGTTTATTCGATGTCTTAAATAAATGTATTTTCATGCATTTTAGTGTATTTCACACGACCCACAAGGGTATACAACATGTTTAAACATGGCAAATTTTGTGTAAATGCATGCTTACAATTATGCACGTGACTCCATCCACACATACCATAGAGAGCACGCAGGTTTAAATGTCTTTCTTCTGTTTTTGCACCCTAAACGTGATCAAGCGGCCAGCTTTGCCGCGAAACGCGTCGTTTTCGTCCACTTTTTCTCTTGTCCATGATATTTACTGATTAAAGAATATTTTTGGATGCTTGGAGCTTTGTTGGTCTTTTTTGAACTCTGGGTCCAGTGTCGAACTTCTACGCAGGTCTGTTTTCTGGAGTGCACTCCAATAGCTTTATACCGTGGTACAAGGCAACTCTATATATATATATATATATATATATATATATATATATATATATATATATATATATATATATATATATATATATATATATATATATATATGGGAGATGTGTTATAATGTGTCTTATGTGAATACTGTACATATATGGAAGGGATGCTAGGCAAGGGCAGCGTGATGGAGCTATCATTCCAATTAGAGTGTTGTGGGTTAATAGTATTCCAGCTATAGCTGTTGTTGCTCCAGTGAAGATTGAGGCTGTGCTGGGGGTCTGTGCATCGTTACTTGAATAAAGCAACATAAAAGACGTTGTGGTGTCGGCCTACATTCTTACATCCAACAGATAAGGGGCAGCCAAGTTATTAACACTTATATATACTATAGGTACATATGTTCCCCTAAGCAATCCCTCCCTTCAATAGGCTTTAGTTTGCCATGCAGAATGACATCATAAATGATGCACATTGAGATATAAAACCATGTGGGTGTGAGTGTGTGAATTACTGCCTGTTATTTGCCAGATTGCCCTACCTTATTTTTATGCTGATAATAAAGCAGTACTTTGCCATATTCTGTGAGTCTGTCTGGTTATTTGGGTCCGAGATCATTATTAGTAATTCCACCTAGCACATGAGACTCTTCACATGTGAGAACATAGTACATAGAGCATATAGTTTTTACATTTTTCTCTCAATTAATGTTGCCGATTCCCGAAGCACTGCAGCACAAAATGTGAAATACACCAGGAGAGCTAACCTCCCCATACCTGCCAAAGCAGACAAGGCATCCTTGGTCTCCCCAATATCCAAAAAGGAGGTAGAAGAGGCAATATCCTTTCTTCTCCTCAACAAAGCTCCCGTTCCGGATGGTATGCAGCCCGTTTTTTATAAACAATTCAAGGACATGTTGAGTACCCCCATAAACAACCTGTTCAACTCGTTCTTGGCTTCTAAAGCAGTGAGCACCAACATGGTGGGGTCAGCAACGGTCCTACTCCTCAAACACAGGAAACCGGCGGAAGAATGCAAATCTTATCGGTCCATCAGCTTTCCGGCTATGGAGGTTAAAATATTTGGGAAGATTCTGGCGAAGAGGCTCTCGGCAGTCCTACCTACCCTCATTCATCTAGATTAGTCCGGCTTTATCACAAATAGATCTACCCAGGATAACATTTGTAGAGCACTAGATTAAATGAACACGGGCAGACGTAACGATCTGGAATTCGCCTTCGTGGCGCTAGATGCCAGTACAGCATTTGATCGGCCTGACTGGGGATTCCTGGAAGAGGCTCTAGTAGCCTTTGGTCTTGGCCACAATTTCAAAGCATGAGTCAAGGCCACGCATGCATTACACTCCACGCGGGTCAAAGTAAATGATCACACCACGCAGCCAATATATCTCAAGAGGGGTAGGCGCCAGGGCTACTCCCATCTCCTCTCCCATTCAAACTCGCAATGGAACCTCTAGCGAGCCATATTAGGACAAATGAACACATTCACAGGATCACAGTGGGCCCCACCATCCATAAAATAGCTCTCTATGCTGATGATATATTATTATTCCTCAGCCGAACAGAAAAATCTCTCCCCCAGAATATGAGGACTTCGGGGAATGCTCCTACTATACAGTCAATCACAAGTCCCATGGGTTGAATGTCTCAGAAGCAGCTAAGGGTATTTACCACCTGGAAGACGAATACAGTGCAAACCACTCCACGCAGAGCTGACCTCCTCAACCATAATCTGTACCCTCTACTGAAAAATCTTTCCTCAGACATGGAAAGATGGCTTCCTCTGGAGATTTCTTAACTAGGCTGCATCCATTTTCGACTAAAATGAATGTCCTTCCAAGACTATTATACCTCTTCAACAATCTTCCAATTTGAATTGTATCACTGTCACTCATGGGCATCCAGAAGATAATTTTCAAGTTTAGATGGGGGGGGTCAAACATCCCATGGTTTCTCGTAAAGTTCTGTTCCGATGTGCAATTATCAGAAGTCTAGGAGTTCTGAATGTACAGAGGTATCCCAAAGCAGCTTAACTGGCTCATGTGGAGAAATGGAGCGATGGCCACACGGGCTCAAGGTGGCCACACTTGGTGCAGGCGCCCACTCGCTTTCCCCTGACATCTCTTTTACATTTGGGAAGATGTGATTGGTCACAAGGTGCCCTCTCCTGGACTCAACAAAGGTGACCCTATTTTATTGGGAGGAGTCCATAGACACTGGGACGTCAAATCAGGCCCAGGCCTTCTCTCCCCGGTCTTGGGGAATCCAGCCTTCAATCTGGGACTGTGCGAAACCGTTCCACCGCGGGTCCGGTGGCACATCAAGACAGCTCAGAGATTGCTATAACTGTGGCCTCCCATGCTCTTTCCAGGATTTTAAAGCGACATTTTCTCTGCAAGAAACTGAGAGACTACATAATTGACAACTCAGACATTGGATCACTTCCAAGGAGGTCCGCCAAGATGGTAGCAGGGAACCCACAGGCCTTGAGTTGCTCCTCAATGACCTGCCGGACAAGAGGAACAATTAAAGTATTTAAAGGCTACTAGACAAAGCCAACCCTGATGAAAAGTTACCATATATGACGGCCTGGGAACAAGGCCTCCAACTAGACATTCCCCAGGACTCATGGTCACGTATATGGGTGAGGGCTCAGAAAAGCTCTAAACACACCCGTGTCAAAGAAAATGCCTACGAAAAAATGCTTTGTTGGTGTTTGTCTCCTCAAAGCCTGCATAAAAGTGCTTTGGGGTATTCACAGCTGTGCTGGAGGGACTTTGGTCAGACAGGCACACTGGGCCACATATGGTGGTCTTATCCCCATTCCCAATTTTACTGGAAATAAATCCTTTCAAGAATTAGGTGGATCAAGGGACAGAGGCAATGACTCTTCCCACTTACAGTGATCTTGGGAGACATTGACCAGGACGGTGCATACAGCATGAGCAGGGATATGGCATCCCTAATCACCCAGATTGTGGTGGTCGCCTGAGATTAACCCTTGCACGGGCATGGAAGACCCCAGATGGACCCATTCATAACCTATGGTAGTCAAAGATCTGGGAGCTCTGGGCCTTGGAAAAGATAATGGTCACCCTGAACAACTTGCTATCGAAGTTCTCCAGAACATGGCTCCGCAGGGTCACATACTGCAGGGACACACAAGACACCCCACCCAAACCCAACGCTCTACAACATTTATCCTCTTTCTAAACCACCACATAATTAGCTAGATGGGATCCATTTTATCAGGTTGGGAGAGGGGAGAATCCCTCCACTAAAAACTAAGCAGAATACAAATAGCATACCCTAGAGACGCACTTTAAGCTGAGAGTGTCGGATACCCGATCGCATGAGACTTACTCTGGCATGGGTGACTGAGCATCTGTAGCATTTAAGTCAATCAAAAGTACGTATTACATCTCCATGGTTTCTTAGCGCTCCCTTCCTTCACTGTTCCCCTGCCCTCCTTCTTTACTCCAGCCACCATTTTTGTTTCAGCAATGGATGTATTTGTTGTTTTCAACATGAATATGCATTTTGTAATTTGAACATTTAAATTAAGTTCAGTAAAAAGACTATATGGGATCAGTCAAAGGCCTAAACCTGCAGACTGGGCTCAAATCCCAGCTTCTCCAATGAAATGTAATGTGAGATGTTTATTTTAAGGCACCATATCTGCCAAAAATGTCCATAGAATGGATTCATTTCATAGAATACTAGCAAAAAGTACTGGTACTCTGTACTGGTTCCGTAGACAGGCCCTTCATAATCCCACTTTGTGTGATTTTTGGATTAATTTGTCCAATGGATTTTTGCCTTTTGGGAGGCATCTGGAAAGAGAAAAGCATAGAAATTACACAAAATTCAAATGTATCTGGTGTGGAGCAGCGTGTTGTGGTGCTTTGTGGTGAGAATATCAAGGAAACAGTGGCCCTCATTACGACCCTGGCGGAATACGAAAAACGATGGCGGAAATGTAATACCGCCATCGAATACCGTCCGTTGCGATCATGACCCGTCACCGTAAAGTACGATGCCATTAGCGACACCGTAGCAAACGCCAACGCTAACAGCACCAAGTACGCGCACGCGCGCCCTGCAAAACCGCAATATCCGCCATGGCGCAACGGTACGCGAATGCTGACCCCAGCGGACATTCACCTAACGCCATCAAGCATGGCGGAAAGTACCATTCCGCCATGGCGAGAACTACGGCATCGCGAACCAACCGTAATGGCCCTACTGAGTGCCTGTACTCCACTCCCTGGCCACATTGCACAACTCCTCATAGGCGCAATGCAGTCACACCATGCAACCAGCGAAATGTACAAGTCACCCATGCATGCCAACGAACAAATGCATGCAGGGGCCCCAAGTGCCCTGTGAGTGGCCATCCACAATTGGCAACACACCATTGCCGTACTGATGCAGCACAGGCATCTGAAGGTGCAAGTACACCAAAACGAACAGAAAATTCCATGACACAAAACAACAACAGTCCCCCATCGCTTGCCACCAGTGCAAATCAACATCCAAAGCAGTAACCTGAGGGAGACTGCACCAGCCCTGTACACATGCCAGTAGTCAAACCAACCATCAGCATAAGGACGTACCACACAACTGTACCCAGAAGCCGGAACCCAATGCAGAACACCTCACAATACATCGCGCCACAAATCGGAATATGCCACATTACTAGCAAAGAATAACGCTACACGGTTAATATCTGAATATAAATTTAATGCACATCAAAATCACCAAGCCCATACAGCCATTTGAACATAAACTCACAAATGATCAGCATTACTGTGGGCTGCATCCGCAATAAATGACCAGCTTCCCCATGTGTGACGCCCTGTACCTTCATGGCACACAGGGGCTACATCAACGTCCAAAAAGGCAACATGGAAGCGCCTAGGACCGCAGGGCCGTCCCATGAAGTAGGCACTAGTCCAGCTGGAAGCTAGGTATGCTGCACCTAGCCACTAGTACTGCGTAAGGGCATGTGGGCCATTGGCGATCGTCCCATAAGATCGTAATGGTGCTCCACTGATTAACTCGAAGCTGCAGGTGTCGACTGTAGAAGCCATCTGCAGGAGTGGCATACAGATGGCAGCGGCAGAAGGGGAGGAGATACCTGTCACCCAAATGAAAAAAATGATAGTATGGGCATCCGAACTCCATATGCATTACTCACTTCATTCAACACACCAAAACTTACAACCATATGCATGCTAGCCCACTCATAAGGATCAATTGCACCCAAAAATCACTTGCGAATCATTACGACACAAATCGAGGTGAATACACTATTTCAAACGAGTGTCTGTGTGCATGCGCCTGTCAGAACAGGATCCATCAGATGGGATCATCAATGTGCATAGACACAAGTGATTGAAGGCGCGTCGAGACAGGGAGGGTTCAACAAGGGCAGACAGACGATGGTCCCACTATGGCAGCCTTGCATCACATAGCGCAGGGGAAGGGGATAGATTCCAAATAGCCATGTACATGGCAGACTCCCAATTAAATCATCTTTCCATGCATCCATTCATCATTCCCTCATCCCGTAATGAAAACGCCTGAATATTCACTCACATAACATTCGAAATTTCCATAGAGTCTGTGCGTAATGCAGCCTTCAAAATCCACTGTGCTCCTGCCCGGATTCCTTGTGTAGTGAAGTCACATGTATTTGGGAACGTCCTGCCTTATCGTCCACTACGCCATGGCGCATCCCATTCAGACCATATCAATCATTGCATTCCCGTCATGGGCCCTGTCCCAAGGACATTCAACAATAGAACGTTACATTTCCAGTCAGACCAGTGGGCGTCTCCACGCCGCTAGTTGAAAACCGAAAGCGCTGTCCTTCGAATTCCTCATTTGCAACATCACGTTGAAAAGGCATCTGTGAACGCTTCTATTCACAAATACATCTATGCAGTGCGGCTGTGTGTGAAAATGGTAACTGGCCTCAATCACTGATGGGACTCCCCGCCGTCGGTGAACGTCGGTACAGTGCTGCATGAGGGTCCACCGTTGATCGAGCACTACATTCCACTGACCCTTCACAAGTCTGCTCGCGAATGCAAATATAGTATGTGCAACAATGGGACCATAGCAGAATTAACATATAAACCAATATTCCACAGCCATTGGGATTAAGAACATGATTGCAAATGCAAGATGCCATGCGTCGAATTGCAGCGTCGTGTGCGGGACGTGCTCGCACAAAAGGCATTGCAGCTGACACAGGTGGAATGAATCACCACAGGTGAAGGCTATACAGCCTGAAAACACATAAATTGCACACCCAACCCCCTCCCCCAACCACACCCACTCCAGAATGCTACCGGCAGGACTAGCGATGTTGGGCCTGGGGGACCTGATTGCACTGCAAGTACTCCAACTTCAAGAAGAAGACGAACGCCAACTACTACAACAACCGGCCGCACAGAGGAGACGCAGGAGGAGGAGGAGGAGGAGGAGGGCAAGGCATGGCCAGCAAGCCCCACCAGCACAGCCACTACCACCACGCAGGCAGCCCGCAATCCCACGCCTCCGAGCTAATCCGTTCAACCTCACAGCTGAGCAGATCCACACCCTCTACCGTTTGGACCGGGACACCATAACCGCCATTGTCGACATGACACACGCTGACCTTGTCAGCATGATAGATAGCCCAACCGCCATCCCACCCCTACTGAAGGTGGTGTCTGTACTCCACTTCCTGGCCACAGGCACCTACCAGCACACAGTCGGACAGTTGCATGGCATTTCACAGCCACTATTCTCACGGACACTATTCCAAGTGCTTGATGCCCTCCTGAAGCACTCAGACGACTACATCACTTTACCACGCTCGGAGCAGGAGCTAACAAACACAAAAGTGGGATTCCATGCACTTGGCGGCATACCGGGTTGCATTGGTGCCATCGACTGCACCCATGTGGAATTGGTTGTCCCACATGCCATGGAGGCCCAGTACCGCAACCGGAAACAATATCATTCTATCAATGTGCAAATGGTGTGTGACTCCAACAGGATCTTTACACATTGTTCTGCCCGATTTCCGGGATCAACACATGATTCTATGGTCTTGCGGAACTCTAGAATACCACGCTACATGGAGTGACACGCAGGGCGCCGATCCTGGCTACTCGGTGAGTCTCATTTAATGCATGAGTATGTGGGGTAGGTGATGCGTGAATGACCTGGCAGGAAGGGGGGGGGGTGCGTACGTAGCAATGACATTCCACAAACATCCTTTCTTGTCCACATACAGGTGATTGCAGGTATCCACTGAAGAGATGGCTCCTTACACCAATCCGGAACCCACAGGACCAGCATGAGGAGGACTACAACCATGCCCACTCACGTACCCGTGTGGTCATAGAACAGGCATTCGGCCTACTGAAGGCTCGTTTCCGCTGCCTCAGCAGGTCTGGCGGGGCACTCCTGTACCGCCATGAGAAGGTGGCAAAGATGGTCATGGCATGTGTCATGCTACACAACATGTGCGTACGTAGGAATGTGGCCATGCCCCCCGACGCAGAACTGCTAGCACCTGAAGATGGTCATGATGAGGGTGGGGATGTGGCAGCACCTCAAGGGGTCCGCGAGGCACAGGAGGCCCGTGATTTACGGCAGAATCTCATAGATGCATGCTTCTAGCACTCACGCCTGGTGGCTGTTACATGGGCACGGTACTTGTGGCACTGTGTGTCTGGGACATGCACAATATGGACTGTACGCCAGGATAGGCCTCGTACACAGAGATCAATGTCCACACATCTCATAGGATGAATATGAAGAATTGTATTGCAGATGTGAAAAGACATTACACACCCAATCGACCCGCCACCCAAAGAAGCCCAACACACCCCCTCCACCCTCCTACCTCCCCCCCGAACACCAGTGTCCAATGACGCTCATTGTCAGTGGGCAGACGCTATTGCAAGCCCCCTCTCCGGGTATCAGGGGCACCCCTGCCTGTGGAGCGCCGGGTCCTCCCAGATCTACGTTGGGGGCTGCCCTGGACGGAACTTGCAATGGATGATGTCTCTGCCTGCTCACGTCCATGAATGTCCCTAAGGGTTTGTGAGAGCTCAGTGAGCACACGGCGCACAGCGGCAAGTTCACCACATACGTCTTTGGACGTCGCATGCAGTTCACCCCTCAGGCTCTCGGTACTTCTCTCCATTTGTGCCCTTAGTGTCTCTGTACTTCGCTCGATTTCTGCCCTAAGTGTCTCAGTAGATGTTTCAATGGCTGCCTTAGAACCCCCACATTCATCAGCATGCTCCTTGAGGAGCGTGGCTAGTTGCTGCTGTTGCACTATCATCTGCTCGAGGGACTGTTGCCTCTGCTGGGCCATGCCCATTTGCGGTGGTGTCACAGAGGGGCTGGACGCCTCATGTTGTCTTGCAACAGGCCTTGTGGGGGTTGGCCAGTCGTCGTCTTGTGGGTGCCCCTGCGTGGTTTCCTCATGGTGTACGGGATGAAACATGCAGGGGGATTGGGACAGGTCATGGATGTGTCCTACTTCGGCAGCACCGTTTTCTGTGTCGGAGCATGCTGGCATGAATGCAGTGTCACCTAGGGTGCTGCTGCCACCAGAAGCAGTGCCTTCTGTGGCATCCATTGGGGGGACCTGTGGTGCTGCTGTTGTGGACATGCTGGCTGCTGGGGTGCCTGTTGATGTCCCCTCCAGTGTGCTGCCACTCGATTTGTGCAGCTGCCGTGCCTTGATCCGTGCAGCTGAGGTGGAGGGTCTTTGGCCGTTGGTCTTGGCCCTCTTTGCAGGTGTGCTGGTAGGGGTGTCCTGAAGCTCGTCGTTGGAATCGGACCCTGTGGTGGAGTAAAGGACGGCGAGCGTTATTCATGGGTCTGTGGTAATTGTAATGGCAATTGTATCACATGCATTGGGGTGGTACCTGGGGGTGATTTGGGTCAGGGCCTTGGAGGTGGTCTCTTTTTTGTGTGCATTGGGGATGCAGTTATTTTGCAGTCTGCAGTTAGGGTGTGCATGCTGCACATGTAGAGTGTGTTTTTTGGTTTTTTGAATATTTATTTATTCGATCTGACTTTTAAGGGGCGCTGTCATGGCATTGTATGTGGTCGTTCTCCTGAACATGTGTTTCTATTGCACTATGGGGACACATGGTACTTCACATGGTTGGTAATTGGGGATTTGCCATAGTTTTATTTGGGCCACCTACCTGATTCTTCTGATGTCTGCACTCCTTTCTCCATCCCTCCGACTCCCTCTATGCTCTCCATTCCAATGGTGGAGGCACAGATTTCTTCCCAGGGGGTCAACTTGATGGGTGATTCCGATCCTCCCCCGGTAGCTGTGGCAATGTTCCGGTTGGCAGAGAGTATGCTCCGGACACGTATCCGTAGGTCGTCCCATCGCTTTCTGCATTGCTGTGGGTTGCGGGGTGCGGTCCCCACCGTACTTACCCGCTGTGCCACCAGCGCCCATATGGCCTTCTTGTTCGCAAGTGCCGTCCTGGTCATTTGCGTGGAGAAGACGACGGCAGCATTCTCCTGGAGGGTCTCTGTGAGCACGGTGAGTTCATCGTGGGAGAAGTGGACCTGCCGCTTGCGGTCGCACGCTTTTTTAGCAACTTTTCCCATATTGATTTTTTGGACTGGGGTGGCTAACGGGTTGGGATGTGTCTCAGGGTCGGATTTTTAATGGTTGTGTTGGGATTCTGCTTTTATAGGTGTACGGCGTGCTGTTTCCCGTTCCGGCCCCATGTTTTTACTTCCGTTTCCGTATATTTACGGTGACCGTATTTTGCGCTGACCGCTCATTACGGTGACCGCTAAGATGGGTGGCGGAATTGCACCTAGGGCGACGTACAACTGCGGTAAGGGGCGTTTTGGGGTCATTTCCGCCATCGCGGACTTTGCACTTCCGCCATGGCGTAATGCTCGTGCCCGATGGGTCAGAATTAGCCGCACTTTCCTCCATCGTGCAGTGGCGGAAACGCTATTTACGCTATGGCGGTCATGTCAGTTGATTTCCGCCAGGGTCGTAATGAGGGCCAGTGTGTCTTAGGGCCTTGAAACACGATTTTCAAGGCCTATGAGTTTTGTTCCACACGCCGAGACGCTTAAAATGAGCATTATTAAATTCTTATAATGTAACTTCCCATGAAGCACTGGGGTATCACCGATTGATGTCACTCCTTGTGATGCCAAGTGCAGTTTTGTCCCTTCCAGCGACGTGAATACATATATCATTTAGCAGATTCTCACTCGTCTTTTGTGCCCATTACCTTTATTTATTTTATTTTTTACATTTATATAGCGCACCTGGCCCTCGGGCATCTTGCAAATCCTAGAATTGGCCCTGGCTGCTAAAAGCTTGAGCCCTATCAAAAGACAAAGTCATTTTGATTAGGTCACACCCCTCACCAAATCTGAGACTGGGTGGTCAACACGATGAAAAACCCGTCACCTTCTAGGATTGAATGGTCACAGCGGTGTAAACACTCTCCACCCGTGGTACTCACTTTATCAACCTCGGGAGGACGAAGCGCGGATTCAGCCTGACAAGGGTATTGGGTCCACGCCAAACGTTTACACACGGGGCAGTATTATGACACATGGCCTCAGGCCTTGGTGTTCTGTGCTGTAAGACCTGCACAGTTAGAGACTATTCATGGCTCAGTGATTATATATTATTCAGGTATTTAAGTATTCATATAGAGCCTCACAGCCCCAAAGAGGATCCCTAGGCACTTTAGAAGGAGCTTGGCAAAATCCCTCACAATATGAATGAAGTACAATCTGATTTGTGGAAACAGGGACATTAAATTGGCTGCAGCTGATCTCTGTGATGCGTGTGGGACTCATACTGAAGGCATCTGATGGCAATTGTTGAGTAGGTCTCACACTATGTGGCCACAAGCGGGAGCTGGACACCAGAAAAGGCCATGGCCTCCCTCTAAAAATGCGACACTGTGGACTCTCATCGGCTGAATGTGATGGATGCCAGGAGGCATTAAACTAGAGCAGGAGTCTTAAACCTGGTTGAATGTCTTCATACCGAAATCTGTTTCATAAAGAATGAACCTATATCGAATATTTTATAACGAAAAATGTTATAGTGAATGCATCCCCAAACCCCTCTGTTTCCAACCCCTAAAAACCCACCCGACTGTTTCCCAAATATATATATTTTTTTTTTAAACCTTTATTTAGTGCGCTTGACATTACATTTGAAGAGTGAGCAGTGGAAACAATCATAGATCACAGAATCAGCATATGCGTACATTGAGTAAAAACAGCAAGCAGACACTGTGAGTCGTTGTAACAGTGGTTAGACATCAAACGTATTAGGCTAAGTGTTCCAAACCATCATTTAAATAGTGTGGTTGCTAGTGGAAGACGTTGTGGGAGGAGAGCCGTCTGTCTCATCGGAGATTGAGGAAAGATAAGAGCGGAATCGGGGCCACACATTTCTGGGTCTGGATGTTGCCGGCATTTGAGTCGTCCATGCCTCCTCTGTGTCAGAGGCCCAGGTGACAGCAGATAGCCACTGCGCATGTGTGGGTACCCAGGGGCAGAGCCAACACAACAGGATAAATCTCACTGCAAGTAGCATACATAAGCCGGCAAGCTTTCTAGAGTCACGGTGGAGACCAGGAAACTCATGGAAAAGGCATTTCAGTGGGGATGGAGTGAACTCATGATCCAGGATAGACAAAAGAGTCGAGCATATCTCAGCCCAGAATTGAGTGAGATGGGGGCATGCCCAGATCATATGGATATAGGTTGCGTCTTCAGACCTACACCTGGGGCATCTGGGAGAGTGGTGTGGGAACATATGATGAAATCGGATTGGCGTGTAGTGGTATCTGTGTAAAATTTTAAATTGGATCAGCTTGAAACAGGAGTTGAACGATACTTCACGAGTGAGAGCACACATTCATCTCCAGGACTGGTCAGTCACTTCTAGTTCTAAGTCCCTGGCCCAGGATTGTCTCAGCATGTCAAATGTGGGGGAGGTTTTGGACTGTAGTAGCGTATATAATCTGGATATTTTCCCCCTAGTGGTCGTGGAATCAATTATTTCCCAAATATATTTAACCCTTTACCCCACCCCTAAATGCATTCACTATAAAAGTTTTCATTATAAAATGTTCGATATATGTTCGTTTGATATATGTTCATTCTATATAAAAGATTCAATATTAACACTGTATACCCTTAAACCTGTGGCTCTCAAGATGTTTTGCACTAGAAATCCCATGATCCCCCGTCATTGACTATGCTCTCTAGGACTGATGGAAGTTGTAGTCCAAAACATTTGGAGAGCCAAAGGTTGCAGACCCCTGAACTAGGGGCTATGAACTACACTCAGCGTGTCAAAGCAAGTACACACACAGTGCAGTAACAAATCACATTTACAAGTCATGCAGTATCACACTGCAAGTACACTCTGCACAGAAAAATGCCACATGCAGGGCAGTTTCTAGACTTTACAACGCCCAGGGTGAAACATCATAATATGCCCTCCCACCGCCTGCGGTGCTCCTCTACTCCTACCCCCATCACTGCACTCCCTCTCCAAAATCATTACATCACTGAAATGTATATAACATTTTATTGACTTGTACTTAAAACTAATAAGTAGACAACGTATACAACAATGTGACAAACAGCACTTCATTTTCATTAACCCATGTGTATGTCCATTCTCTAAATAAAAGGCACTGTCACAAAAGTGTCTAATGCTGCTCTGTACATTATTTTTTCCAAAACTATCGCTCTCAATTAAATGTGTAGGTTGTCTGTTAACACAGCCTGGTAAAACCTATCAAATGATGGTAACCGGGACATGCGATTGTAACAATAGGCACATTGTGAGGGTACATGGGCATGTGATTTCAATACCAACTGCAGCAACAAAGAATACAATTTCACTATACACAAGCCAAAATTGTTGGCTTTGTTAATGCATGTTTTTTACCTTTGCAGATACAGGTTTTTTTTACAGTAAATAACACACACACGTGCAAAATTGCTCCTGGACACATATAACACCAAACAAAGTAAGTTATCTATTTATCAACTCCTGGCCCCTTTGCTAAAAGTAAAAGTGCAGCAACAAACATAATGGACACGGACGTCATTTTGCCAAAATGCCAGGGGTAGCAGAAGTGACATCACATGGCCCTTGACCTCTGATGACATCACAGGAAGTGATGTAATTTGACCATGCTTCCAAGTGACATCACAAGAAGTGATGGCACACAACCTTCCACCCCTTGACAAAGTAGGATGTGGCATCACATAGCATTGTTCCTCAGTACACTGAGAAATGTCTGGTAACAAAATCACTGTAATATGATATACATTTCATACAAGATTGGATCACCATATGAAGCTTTAATATCAGTGTTAGGCCCATAATACCAAATTACTGTGAATGTAAGCAGACGTCCAACACAACAACCTGCACAATTGTAAATCACTCTGGTTAAACTGTAAACAGACAGAGCATCTCAAAGAGGCCTAACCCCCAAAGCGCAGGCATCCAGTGTCTGCCAAGTGTCTGGCCACAAACTAGAAACAGCAACTGACCAACACAAGTCCAACCAGAAGGCAATCAGAGGCTGCACCCCTTCATGCCTTTGCACTTGGACAATACGTGCAGGGATTTTCCAACATCATCAACCGCAGGAAAACTAGCAACTTAAGTCTCCAGTACCCTCCTTCAACATGCCAACAGTGTAAGTCTCAATTACCCTCCTCGAACATCTTATATCCACATTCAATGCATTTCAACTCTCTTAAAGCACATTATGTCTCCAACATTCTCTCCCAACATTTGTAAGTCACCAGAAAAACTTCTTAAGTCTCCAGTACCAGCCTCCATAACATTGAGCCTCAAGCACACACCGCAAACTCAAAGCTGCGCCAGTGGGTATGAATTATTTGAAAACTTCCAGCCATTATTTTCTGTTTTGCTTATTTGGTAAGTAATCCACTGTTTTTTTGTTAGCTGGCAAGTAGAGGGGAAGGATCTGTTACAAGTCACAGTAATTGCAGGTTTTTTAATTTAAAAATGTAAATAGCAGCTGCAGCAGCTCCAGGCCATCACCCCTAGAAAAGGGCCATTTTTTTGGTCCTTATATATTGCTTAATGCCAGCCTCCTCCAGCTTTTAAGCACTGGAACAGGAACTGAACCCATGTTGCGCTTCATCCTCTTGTTCTCAAAGCAAGTGCGTTGCCCGTGAGCTATCCTTCCTAATATATATTTTATTTGCTTGAGGAAGCAACAGATGGTTTATTTCAAAGAGGAGGGCAACTTCATGTAAATTCATTCTCGCCTTGCATCTATCTACAGTGTGCCTGTGATGCAGGGCTGGCAGATCTGCGTCAGGTGACAGTGCCCAGGCGGGATGGGTGGCAGAATCCACTGGGGCACACCCCTCTCATCACAGGTCGAGTGGCTCGCTGGATGTGCAAAGCAGACAACACGAAACACTGATGAAATGTGCGTTCATGCTGTGCTGTCAATGAGTACTGCAGGCTGCTCTTACCCATTCCCTGCTAGCCAGACCTATCCCCCATACCCTTCGTGTTGCTACAGTACTGGGTATGAGCTGCACAGACAGCCACACCTCTGAACCCAATTATTCAGGCATTATTCACTAATGGACTGCCAACCTGTTAGTGATGGCGGCTTCATGGCTTTTCCTGCATCTCTGTTATTTCTCCAGCCAACGAGATCTAGATTCCAGGTGAAAAAAACGGTGGCACGTTAAGCTGCATTTACAAACGCCTGTTTCAGGTGCAACACAGATTTCTGCTCTTGGTACTGCCTCTTTGTACAGTGGCCTAGGGGTCACAAGGAAAGATCTAGGGATAGCAGAAGGGGAGCCAGGGGTAGCAACTGCTACCCAGGCAACCCCCAAATGACGTCCTGATAATGGGTAACAATATTGTAACCCCCACCCACTCCTGCCCCCCCCTGCTTAATCAAACGTTTTGTTTTTGTCTCCAAGTAAAAATCATAGTTTGGGCGGGTGACTCCATGTCATTTGAAAATGTGATCTCCATTGCTGGTCTTTCATTTAACAGATGAATGGATTCTGGGAGTTGTCTTGTTTTGTTCCAGCTGATAAACATACCAGAAAACAATGATTTTCAAAAGGAAACCCTGGTGCTGTTCAGTTGATATGGAGTCACTCATTTGATTGCCTTAAAATATCCCACAAACAAGAAAAGGACCTAGTCACATTCTACAATACCATTATTGAATGCTAATTCTGCCCTTTCTCACACATTAAGCCTTCTACTTCAGTCTTCCTCCCCTGCCCTACAACCTCCTACTCCTGCAAGAAATCTTTGGCCTTTTTGATAAAGTCAGCAAAAACAAACTTTAAGTCCACCATAAGCCCCCAATCCTCAATTCTTGCACTCCAGTGCGGTGGGTAAAGTATACCACTTCCAAGGTTGTGTGGCACTTTAAGGATGCTTACCTTTACAAAGAGATGCTAGTTTAGGAGGTGGATCTGGGCAATTTGTCCCTGCCTCTGTCTAGGTAGCGCTGTTGCCTGTTCATGAAAGGCTCCCTTACCGCCCATGGGGGAAATTAAACAGGCTGACCCTGCTGCGTCCCTCCCCCCATCTGTGCCCCGGGCTGTTGCTCGGTTTGCCCACACCTAGACACGGCTGTGGCCACAGGCATGCACCATACAGGGAAAGGATGCTTGTCCATCCCTAGGGATGTAACATAGTCCCTTCATAGCCAGACATTGGGGACCATTGTCACTTCTGTGTCTAACGCGGGCTTTACTAAATTAAAAGCTCTTAGGAAAATGCTGTCCGCGGAATGCCAGACGAAAGTAGTTACATCGTCCATTATGGGATCGTTAGACTATTGTAATGGCATATATCTAGGGCAACCGGTGAATCAGATCAAGTGCTTACAAATTCTTCAAAACGCAGCAGCCCGACTAGCCCTCAGTTCATGTTGCCGTGGCCCCACTGACTCTGCCTGTGAAAACTCGAATTGAATTCAGAATTCTGTGTATTGCTCATCGGATAATTCACAACCCTGGGAACAGATTACCTGGAATCCAGGCTAGACTGTTATCACCCACCATGTGTCTACGTTCAGCCTCACAAAATCTATTAAAAATGCGCCGCTGTCGTAGAACTCGAATAGGCGGACGTTCTTTTTCGGTTCTTGCCCGACGCTCGGTGGAACACTCTCCCCCTCTTCTGCGTGCGACTGACGGTCATCTTCAGTTTTGCAAAGCACGGAAAATGCACCTTTTTTGTTGTTGTGGCCTCCAGCCTTCCGGTCAATCCCCCTTCAGCGCCTAGATACCTTCGGGCTTTAGTCTGTGCTTTATAAATGCAGTACCGTACCAGGCTCGACTTTCTAACTTTCTGGGCTGTGGGAAATTCAGGGGCCTCTCAACACATTGCGAAAGGGCCCCACTCTTTTTGTGTAGCTGTGCATTTCCACAGCCTCCAATTGCGCCTCTTAAATAGATCTTATGAATTGATATGATATGAAAGTTTATTTATATAGCGCATATACACAATGTGTTTAAAAGCGCTTCACGGCAAGGGAGGGAACAAGGGAAAATACAATGACATTCTTACAGGACATGAACAACAAGAATGTGAAATTAACTATCGTACTCGGCCTGACGACATTTCAGATAGTGCAAGAGCTAAAACACAGATAGGAAGGAAATGGGAACAAACAGGCGACTACCGTACTAGGCCTGACTTCATTTCAGATAGTGCAAGAGCTAAGCATTTCATATAGTGCAAGTTCAAGCTATGTTGTTAGCCAATATACTGATCCTCAGTTTATCCAGCAGAGAAGAATGAAGGGTTCACTTGGCCCTGTTGGGACGTGAACCTATAACAATAACAACAACTTGGCGATTTATCTAGCGCTTCATACCGGCTTCTCCCATTTTCTAAGCGCTCTACTAATGAGGGTCACCATTATGACACACCTCTGGTACTCAATGTATCCACCCCAGGCGGAGGAAGGGGGCAGTCAGCCCAAATGGGATATTGGATCCCTGTCACATTGCCCTGTTCCCAAGGCAAGCAGGTTGAGATTGAGCTAACCACCCTGCTGGGACTGCAGGGTGCACACGCACCTCGGCAGCGAGTGCTTAGCTCATTGAGCTATCTTAGCAGCGTTCATATCATGTTCTTATGCCACATGTACACTCAATCCAGGTGTATAGCCTATGCCTTCCACTCCTGTACTACACGCGTGAACCAGAAAGTAACTTGCTGAATGCACACAGCATTGTGTAATGCGCACGTGCGTGTGCTATGCATCTATACACCGTAAAGTGTCAACATTTGAAGATACCTTCACAAAGACGATCTGCAAAATAAACATCTAAAACACTTTGGGGCTTATTTTTTAACCCCCTAAAGGTGACACGAGTGTAAAAAATCACGCTGAAAGGCTTGTACCTGTGTTAACACCTATTTACCCGCTCGCTCCAGGACATTTAATTCATGTTTTGCAGGTGGAGTGAGGGGCGGGAGGGGAAATACGTTCCCTATTCTTCATTCCCGTTCTGACTGCAAAACTGTTGCGAGGGAATGATGGCAGAGCCCCTTTAAGAAAAGGATTGAGACTATGGGAGGAAGCGGGAGGCGGGAGGAAAGGGAGGCACAAGGGGAAGAGGAGAGGCAGAAGGATATGGAGGAACTAAAGAGAAAGTTGAAGGGAAAGCGACTCCCGTGTGGTGTACCTATGACATGCATACAGGGACCCAATTAGGGTCCAACAACTGGCGACGAGGGGAAACAGGCAATGGCAGTGTCACGCATAGGTGGTTCAGCGAGAAACAGTGCCGAGGAGGAGGACTAAGAGCGGCTGAGGAGCCCAGCAGTGCAACGCGGGACCAGTGTTCCCAAGAGGCGAGACAGAGGGTGGGAGCACCCAGCAGGACGGCAGAGGAAAAGAAACCACCCCAAGAAGAAGCCAACAGTGCTGCTGTGTGCACAGCGGTACACAGCCCAGGGAGACACCGCAATGAGGAGGCAGTGCAGGAAAGGCCCAGCCGACACCGGAAAGGGCCTGGAGAGAGACGGCTGGCAGAATAGATGCCCCGCGCACCCTGGGTCAAGGACTAAGGATCACGAGAGGCGCCCGGACCGCCACCGCCTGTCACCACAGAGGACCTCACGACTGGAACGCCTCGCAAGTGGGCAACAGTGGCAGAACACCACTCACAACACTATCTCATGAACATAAGTGCCACTGGCAACAGCACCCCAATACTGCGACCGGGGACAACAAGGCCACCCCGTTTTACGCAGAGAACTGCCAAATTACTGCTGTCATCCTATAAAGCAAGCCCGGACACGCAAAATACAAAAGACAGTAACAGGGCAACAAATAAACTGCTAGGGCACCACCACCATCCAGCGAAGCTGCACTACCCGCATCCTGAGGCCCCAAAAAACAGGTGCCCAAGACACAAAGGAGGAAAGGACACGCTGCATAAGATGCGCAACGCATAGGCACAGGAACTAGCAAGGGAGGCAACAAAATACCACAAACTGTGAACCACAGCAGTTTGCACAGACCTGCAGATACTCGAGAAAAAAACAAGAACACAAGATGATTATCCACCACGACCCAACAACACATAGACCACGGCCGCACCGCAGCAGGCCAGCAATACGCGTCAACAGTCAACCCAAATACTACTACCATGGTTGTAACACCCCACCAGCATGGCTGACCAAGCACAAGCAGCTGCGGACGCAGGAGCATGGGCCCTTGCGGACTTGGGACCTGCATTATATGCCACACTCATGAGACCATCCAATACATTCTCCCTGAACCCTCATCATGACCAAGGACAAAGATGGGAACAGTGGGTTGAGGAATTCGAGGACTTCTTAGGTGCAATTGGAGGACAAGACTCGCCCAACAAAATGAACATTTTCACCAAGCTGGCAGGAAAAGAAATAAAAGGGATAATAAAAATGATCCTGACACAAGAAAGGACCACATACCAGCACCTCCTAGCAGCGATCAACAGCAAACTCACAGTGAACCCCAACAAGGACTATGAAGGCTACGCGTTCAATCAACATGTTCCACTTCCATATGAGTCCGTGGGTGAGTTTGTCATCCACCTCCAGAAGAACATAACGTGCTGCGACTTTGCCAATTTTAATGATGGGGAGGCAATACGGCTGAGGATCATAGCAGGGTGCACCCCATCAATGCTCAGGAAACACCTTCTCAGAAAGCCCCTGCCCCTACAAGAAATACTCAACCTCGCGAGTATGCCTGAGCGGACAGACGCGCAAGCAACCGTCATCGAAAACAAAAACAATAGCGACTAGCGGCCAGGGACAAAGAACCAGTGACAACCACGACAAAGGATCACAGCAAAATGATGCCAAAGGCCTTCCTCTTCCACGAGTTATACCTGGAGGAATATGAACCAACGAAAGAGGAAGCGATCGAGAAACAGAGAGCAAAGATACATACGAAACACTGCAACGAGAAAATGCGGGCGAGACCCGCAAGCCACCGAGCAGGCTTCATCGAACCACAAAGAGACCCCAACGGCTTATTGAAGAAATGTAGCCCAGGAAGTCCCATGTTAAGTGGGGGGGAGGTGTTGTGATGGAATGAGGACAGAGCCCCTTTAAGAAAAGGACTTGAGACTATGGGAGGGAGCGGGAGGCGGGAGGAAAGGGAGGGATAAGCGGAAGAGGAGAGGCAGAAGGATATGGAAGAAATAAAGAGAGGTTGATGGGAAAGCGACTCCCGTGTGGTGTATCTGTGACATGTATACAGGGACCCCGTTAGGGTCCAACAAAAACCACATGGGGGAAATGTTATACGCCCCAGGGGGGCTAAAGTGCCGCATGAAGTGGGTAATGCGCTGCTTCAATACTCTGGGAGATTTTCCTTGTGTTAAAAGGCAGAGCAGGGGCATGAAACATTTGCGCCATGGATTTCTGCAACGTCTCCAGAGAGAACATGGTTTAACACCAGTATTCATTTTCCTGATGAGTTAAAACTGTTGGATTATTAAGGAATGTGGCTATATTTAGCGTCTGCTAAAAGTAGGCGGATTCCAAAGGAATCCGATGCACAGGGCGTCTGCTAATAATTTGCAAGAGGCATTTGCATTTTTTACAAAGCGCAGTGTACACACAAATTATAAAGGCAATTTCACCCGTTTTTTTCTCTTTTGCACTTTATTTTGTAAAACTTGAAAGTTGCATGCAGGCGACCCAAGAGGGCCCAAATAACAACGTTGCGATCTCCTGTATGTATTTCTCATGTTTTAAAAAAATTACATCCATAGTTTTATGCCTGCCTGAGAATTTCATGCAGGTGTAAACTGAATCGATCCCTATGGAATCCTCCCGCATTTACCACCTGCTAAAAGCAGGCAGATTCCATAGGAATCTATTGTTAATGCCGTCTGCAAGCCGTAATTTGCGGGTGGCATTTACACTTAAATTGAAAGAACAAAGAGGTTTTTGCTAGTGTTTAACCACTCCTTTCGCACAGATTTGTAAAAGTGGATTGAGATGCGCACAGAGATGCACTTGCGCGATATCAATGTCACCTGGCCTAGTAGGATCGTTGTCTCTGTCTTTCCTCTGTTTGCCCTCCTGTGCCTCGTTGCGCCTTGAAACACGTGTATAGGCGGCGTTATAAATGCCATATCATATCATCATATCATATAATAAAGGCTGGCGTTGGCCGTCCTCTGCATACAATTACCCTTTTTAACTAAATTAGCCCCTTTCTGTTAAAATACCGACGTTAAGAAATCATTCATAATCGTAATGGGATCATCGGTGCAGTGCACAGGGACTGTGAATAGGGTGGTACCACCCATAAAGGACACAGGATAAAGGTAAACTAGACAAAAAAGAGGGTTCCAAATAAGCAAGAAAGGGTGTTAAGGATGACAACCATAAGATCCGGGAGACGCTTAGAGGAGGGAGAAAGAAAGTAAGTAAACTGAAAATATATCAACATCACACACATCTAGCAGGACTAAAAACATATAGGGATTATATCGAATGCCAGGCCACTTACCGGAGGCCCCAATCATACCCGCTACAATCTGCAGCCCATGCATTAAGATTTGTTATGCTTCTCCGTTTTAATCATTCACCCACTCTTGACGTCACAGCTCCCCAGGTTGGGAGGAAAGGGGATGCAGGCTGTGCTAATGTCAAGGCCAACTTTAGTCTTCGCATGCTGGGTAACTTGTATGTATCCAATGATTATAATTAATTATTATTGTTTTTTTATAACGCACTTAATAGTGAAGAGGGTTGGTTTCTAAACGTGGACCAGAGATTTGAACCTGTGTTGTTCTGCGTAGTCTTGCTTCCAAGACGAGCGAGTTGCCACTGAGCTATACTATCTGCACTACTAAGATGAGCGACTTGCCACTGAGCTATACTATCTGCGCTACCAAGACGGTCGAGTTGCCACTGAGCTATACAATCTGCGCTACCAAGACAAGCGAGTTGCCACTAAGCTATACTACCCACGCTACCAAGACGAGCGACTTGCCACTGAGCTATACTACCCGTGCTACTAAGACGAGCGAGTTGCCACTGAGATATACTATCCGCGCTACCAAGACGAGCGAGTTACCACTGAGCTATACTATCCGCGCTATCAAAACGAGCGAGTTCCCACTGAGCTATACTACCAAGGCTGCCAAGACGAGCGAGTTGCCACTAAGCTAAACTATCCGCACTACCAAGACGAGCGAGTTGCCACTGAGCTATACTACCCGTGCTACCAAGACGAGCGAGTTGCCACTGAGATATACTATCTGCTCTACCAAGATGAGCGAGTTGCCACTGAGCTATACTACACACGCTACCAAGACCAACGAGTTGCCACTGAGCTATACTATCTGCGCTACCAAGATGAGCGAGTTGCCACTGAGCTATACTACACACGCTACCAAGACCAACGAGTTGCCACTGAGCTATACTATCTGCGCTACCAAGACGAGCGAGTTGCCACTAAGCTATACTACCCGCACTACCAAGATGAGCGAGTTGCCACTGAGCTATACTACACACGCTGCCAAGACGAGCGAGTTGCCACTGAGCTATACTACTCTGCTATACTGTCTCGAGGGGAGGGGGGTTGTTAGCAACGTGTATGAAATCAAAACATCCTTTTGGAAAAAAATGCCTTATGGCCAACAATATCCATTTTAACATGGCCGTGTATACACTTTGGCAAACAGTTGAGGTGTTACTCGAATCTGTGCAATAAAACCGCGGTTAACTTAGATGCTATGAGGTAATCGAAAAGGTTGTGGGAATCCAATGTGTTTGGATTGTATTGTTTTATTTAATATGATGAAATGTTTCATGTTAATTTGAAATTAATAATATGTGAACTTTATTTGCTTTGTGAACAATTCTTTGAACTGATTTACAATTAAAAAAAAAGAAAAAATATATATATATGTGTAAATAAATCCATGGAAACAAGTGAAAAATATGCATTTGATACAAAGTCTGTATTACTGCAAAATATGTTAGTCAGAAGGTATTAATGCAAAAGGTGTTTTAAAGAATTATCTGTACACATGGAGACCATGCGAATCTCACGCCACCGAGCACTATGCAACCCCAAGCTGTAAAACATTATCCAAAAATTCCACTGAGCAAACCCTTTCAACGGCAAAAGCCTGGACTGGTGGTTTTCCGGCATAGTTATCTGATCACACTTAACCACCGTAAGTTAAACCATATGTATCCAATGATTATAATTAATTATTGTTTTTTTATAAAGCACTGAATACCAAAGAGTATTGGTTTCTAAACGTGGACCTGAGATTTGAACCTGTGTTGTTCTGCATAGCCTTGCTTTCAGGATGAGCGAGTTGCCACTGAGTTATACTATCCACGCTACCAAGACAAGCAAGTTGCCACTGAGCTAAACTACCCGCGCTACCAAGACAAGCGAGTTGCCACTGAGTTATAGTACCCGCGCTACCAAGCCGAGCGAGTTGCCACCGCGATATACTATCCACGCTACCAAGACAAGCGAGTTGCCACTGAGATATACTACCCGCGCTACCAAGACGAGCGAGTTGCCACTGAGTTATAGTACCCGCGCTACCAAGCCGAGCGAGTTGCACTGAGATATACTATCCACGCTACCAAGACAAGCGAGTTGCCACTGAGATATACTACCCGCGCTACCAAGACAAGCGAGTTGCCACTGAGTTATAGTACCAGCGCTACCAAGCCGAGCGAGTTGCCACTGAGATATACTATCCACGCTACCAAGACAAGCGAGTTGCCACTGAGATATACTACCCGCGCTACCAAGACGAGCGAGTTGCCACTGATCTATATGGTTTTGGTCCTCTGACCTTTCAATTTATTTGAACACCTCGATTTGACCCTTTACGTCCTCCCTAATACAGTGGGGCAATTTGAGCAACTGGCTGTATTGGGGGACGATGTAATTGGGATTTCCTTCTTCCCTTAATTTCCCTTGTTGACTGTGTATAATTCACAAGCAATTGTTCTTGTTATACCAATTGGGTTCCGCTCTGTCTGAATTTATTTTTCTGCACTTGTTGGTTATCCAATTTAAGATAGGCGCATTAATCAGCCTTTGCTAAAATATGGGGACCAAACAATTGGCCAGTACATTTATCGCAATTGTGCCACAGAATAATTGAACAACTTGTTGATACAATTTAAAGAAAACCCTGTTTGTTTTTGTTCACTGTGCATAAGCTTACTATTCCTTTTTCTTTTACTGCACTACTAGATGATACTAACCCACTCACTGTGCGAATATCTAACAGCGAGAGTATCGACTGTGACATTGTTTTTTTCTTTCATTGCATTCATGCTTTACTTTTCTGTTTAGGCATGAGACAGTTTTGGATTTTTATTTACTTCTTTTTGGTGAATTTGAAAAAAAAACCAATAAATTGAATTGAATTGCAACTGAGTAGGAGGGATTTTTTTGCCTCTCTGATTTATTGGTTGATGTTTTAACAATATATGTAAAGGATATAAGACTTACGTTTTGAAGCTCTACGTTCAAGTTTCCTTAAAATAGAATTTTTGATACACCCCAACATTAGGAGAGTGCTGACAAGTCTATCTGTGGTTGGAGCTCTCTTTGTTCCATACTGATCTATACTATCCACACTACCAAGACAAGCGAGTTGCCACTGAGATATACTATCCGTGCTACCAAGACAAGCGAGTTGCCACTGAGATATACTACCCGCGCTACCAAGACGAGCGAGTTGCCACTGATCTATACTATCCACACTATCAAGACGAGCGAGTTGCCACTGAGCTATACTACCCGCGCTACCAAGACAAGCGAGTTGCCACTGAGCTATACTACCCATGCTACCAAGATGAGCGAGTTGCCACTGAGATATACTACCCGTGCTACCAAGACGAGCGAGTTGCCACTGATCTATACTATCCACACTACTAAGACGAGCGAGTTGCCACTGAGCTATACTATCCACATTACCAAGACGAGCGAGTTGCCACTGAGCTATACTACCTGTGCTACCAAGATGACTAGTTGCCACTGAGCTATACTACCCGTGCTACCAAGTGAGTTGCCACTGAGTTATACTACCCACTCTACCAAGACGAGCAAGTTGCCACTGAGCTATACTGTCTGGGGGGTTTGTTAGCAACGTGGATGAAATCAAAACATCCTTTTGGAAAAAATGCCTTATGGCCAATTATATACACGGCCATTTTAACATGGCCGTGTATACACTTTGGCAAACAGTTGAGGTGTTACTCGTATCCGTGCAATAAAACCGTGGTCAACTTAGATGCTATGAGGTCATCGAAAAGGTTGTGGGAATCCAATGTGTATGTATTGTATTGGTTTTTAAAAAATATATATTTTTATTGGTTTTACAAGTTAATATATGCAACACAATCAACACCCCCAATTGCCCTCCCTTTACACCCGGGAATGTCCGCATTTTTCATTCTGTCTGTCCGAGGTGTTCTTCCTAGTCTTGTTAATTAAACATGTCCAAAATCCTTTTCCTGTGTGGGCACCATTGCTCCATATATTCACTCTGGAGGTATTCCAGGGTTTCGCCCCATTCTTCTCGAAATTTCTGATGGGCCCCTTGTATGTTGTATGTTAATCTTTCAATTGCCAAATGGGTCCACACCCTTCTTATCCAATCCATAGACATGGGCGGGTGCTTTTGTTTCCATTTTTGGGCCAATTCCAGCCATTCGCCTATCAGGAGTCCCATGAAGTTCCTTTTTTGCTTTCTGGTAAGTTGTTTGTCCTTGGGGTTCCACAGTCCACACATCCATATCTTTTCTCCTATGGTACCCATCGTTGGGAACATCGAGCTCATATGTGCCTTGATTTCTTCCCAGTATTGTTGTATTTTAGGGCATTCCCACCATATGTGTCTCCAAGTTCCTTCAGTTCCGCAGCCCCTCCAGCATATTTTAGATGAGTTTCGAAACATTTGACTAAGCCTCTCTGGTGTGTAATGCCATTGCATTAGGATTTTCATCCACATCTCTTTTGTTTGAATTGCTGTTGTCAATTTTGGGATCATTTTCCATATGTTTTCCCAGTGCCCTTTAGTGACTGTGCAGTTTAACGTGCGGTCCCATCTTTTAATATAATTCTATTTCACTTCTTCCTCAGAGGTGTTTATAAATGTATGAGTGATGGATACAAATTTTTTGGAACCTGTGTTCGTCATTATGTATTTTTCGAGAGGGATTAGCTCCCTTGAGACTGCTTCTTTGATTCTCGGCGTGTCCAGCCAGTGGTATATTTGGTCATACCTGAATTTGTCTGAGCTCTTGAGTTTTAACAAGGATGTGCAGTCCTCGAATGATCTTATGCTTTGTTCTTCGTGCATATCCCCGACCATTTTACACCCTGCTTCTTCCCATTTCTGGAACGCCCCCTTCTTGAGCCCTGGCGGGAATTCTGGGTTGCCGAAGAGAGGCATGAAGGGAACCGGATCTTTCTTTAGTGTTCCTTTCTGTGTGCCCTTGTCCTAAATCTCTAGTGTTGTTTTCATGATGTCACTGATTTGTACATTTGGATGTCTGTGCTTCTTCCCTATCCAGAGCATATGTCTGGTGTGTGTCGTCGCCACTGCTCTGTCCTGGGCCACCCATAGTTTCTGAGATTCGATTGGTATCCATTCCTTCAGCACCCATAGCTGGGCTGCCTCGTAGTACTTTTTGAAGTGTGGGAGTGAACACCCGTCTTCACTTCTTGGGGCTGTGAGGACCGACCTGGATACCCTCAGGGTTTTCCCTTGCCAAATATATGTCATGATAGTCTTTGTTAGTGCTCTGAAGAAGGATGAGGGGATTCTGATTGGAAGAGCCTGGAATAGATATACCAGCTTTGGGAGCACCGTCATTTTTATCACCATTATCCTGCCCCACCATGATATTGATAGGGGATTCCATCTCGTAATTTTGCGTTGAATTCATTGTAGGATTGCGGGGTAGTTCAGTGTATACAGGTCTTGTATTTTCCCTGTCAATGTTATTCCCAGGTATTTCACCCCTGTTTTTGCCATTTTGAACTGTAGAGCTTCTGCCAATTTTTGGGTTTGTGCAGTGTCCGCTGTCAGATCTCGGAGTTCCGATTTCTGTCTGTTAATTTTCAGGCCCGACAGTGCTCCAAATGAGTCCATTTCCTGCATCAACCGTGGGAGAGAGTGTTCCGGATCCCCCAGGGTTACCAGCATATCGTCCGCATAAGCTGCTATTTTGTGGCAATAACCCGCCATGTCTATGCCCTTAATGTCTGTGTTGGCCCCTATTCTTTCCAGCAATGGTTCTAGGAAAATGGCGTATAGGAGTCAGGAGAGCGGGCAACCTAGTTTTGTCCCCCTTCTGATATATATCTTGTCCGATAGGTCCCGTTCACTGCCACTCGTACGCTGGGGGAGTTGTAATTTGCTTTTACCATCTGGACATATGTTCCCCTACCCCCATCTTCTTTAGTGTTTTAAAAAGGAGTGACCATTCTAACCGTTCAAATGCTTTTTCGGCGTCTAGTGCTAGAATTATCGCAGGTGTTTGTTTGATCCCTGATTTTTCCACCAGGTGTACTACTCTCCTAATGTTGTCGTGAGTCTGTCTGCCTGGGACAAAACCTGCTTGATCTTGGTGGATTAGTTTCGGGAGTACTTGTTTAAGTCTGGAGGCCAATATTTTAGTGTACAACTTAGCATCTAGGTTTATCAGGGCTATGGGACGATAGGAACTGGGGAGCTGAGGGTCCTTCCCCGGCTTATGGAGAACTAGCAGTTTTGCTTCATTCATTGATTTTGTAATGTCCCCCTTATTCTTAAAGGAATTGAATAGATTTGTTGGTGTGGGAACGAGTATATCCTTATATGATTTATAGAATTGTGCGGTGAACCCGTCGGGGCCTGGGGCTTTGTTCCTTGGTAGGTCCCTTCTTGCTATCATGACTTCTTCCTGCGTGATTTCCTCGTCTAGCATTTGTTTATCTGATTCAGTTACCATTGGGAGATCGATGTCATTCAGATATGTGGTTTGCTGACTCTCGTCTGGTTGGTCAGATGTGTATAACTGTTGGTAAAATTGTGCAAATATTTGGCCTATCTCTTTTGTTTGTGTCTTTCTTTCCCCTCCCTCATTCTTCAACGCTTTTACCGTCCTCTCTTGTTTTTGCCCTTTAAGTTGTCTAGCCAGATATGTGTCAGCTTTATTGGCTTTAACATAATACCAGTGCTTCAGTTGTAACAGGTGCCTTTCTGCTTTCTTTGTTCGGAGAGAGTCTAGCTGGCCTTGGACGTGTCTGAGTGCTCTGTGTAGCTTCGGGGTGGATTTCTCGGTGAGTTCTGCCTGAATCTTTGCTATGTTTTCCTCCAATTCCCTTTCCCATAGGGCGTTTTGTTTCTCCCTTTGAGTTTTTAGGGCTATTAAGTGTCCCCAGGTGACTGCTTTTAGAGCCTCCCATTGTGTTTCTATGGAGATTTCAGGAAGACTATTTATTTCCAGGTATTCCGTGATATGTTCCGGCAGTGTGTTCCCTAGCACCGGATCCCTAATTATCTCCTCCAGAAGCCACCAGTTCCAAAGTCCCGGTTGTTTGTGAAGTAGGGCTATCTCTGCCCAAAGGGGGGCATGGTCCGATAACGAGATGGATCATGTATGTGAGCCCCGTATTTTGCCCAATAAGCCTGTCATGACCCATATACAATCTATCCTGGACATTGTCCCATAAACATGCGAGAAGTATGTGTATCCCTGCTGGGTGGGATTGGTATGCCTCCACACATCTTCCAGGGATAGGTATGACATTTTCTGTTTCAAGTCTTTTGACGGGGTACCCTGCCCCTGTTGTCTGGGCCCTGATTTGTCTCAAGTCGGATCCCACGCTATGTTCAAGTCTCCTCCCAGAATGATCTCCACCCCTGCAAATTTTTCCAATTTGTCTAACGTATCTCTAAGAAAACCATCCTGCCCAGAGTTAGGGGCGTATATTGATGCTAAGGAGATGGGGATTCCGTCCAATTTTGTGTTAATAAATAAGAATCTCCCCTGTTTATTCCCTTCTGTTTGGAGAATCTGTGGACTGAGGGAGTCTCGGAAGGCTATCGTGACCCCGCTCTTTTCTCTAGCGCGTTAGCCTGCAGGATCACATTGTAGCTTTTCAGTTTTATTTTATTTTTATCTTGTCCCTTTATATGAGTTTCTTGGAGCATCAATATATCAAATTTCCCCTGTCTTAAAAAAGCTTCCACTTACTTCCTTTTGACCGGGGAGTTAAGGCCTCTAATATTATATGTTAGTATTTTTAACCCCATTGTTCTGTTTTGGATTTTTGTTTGCGGATACTCTGGACAGATTCTAAGTGTGCCTGGTCATTCCCGCGAGTGTACATTCCCCCCTCCTGAGCAACCCCCAACCTGCTCGAACTATTTCCCCCCACTCCCCTTAAACTGCCCTGAGGTGGACTCTGGTTCCTTTGACTGCTCTGGCGTTGCGCCGTCCGCACCATGCCCACTTAGTCTCAGGGATAACTTGTGGGGTGTACTAAAACCCCTCTGGTTTCCGAGTGTTAACTCTTTTTCCCTCTCCCCGCCACCCCTGTGTGTTTGGCGGTCCCGCACTCTCCGTTACCATTAGGTTGCTTGGTCGATTGGGGTGTCTCTGGTTCAGAGGACTTTGGAGGTCCTTTTATTTGTAGTTGTCCAACCGGGTTCTCACTCCTTTTGTAGAGGCCCTTTTAACCTTTTGAGTGAATTTTACGGATTGTCTTCTTTGGGTTGGTCCTTCTTGGTCCTGTAATCCCAATATTTGCTTCCCTTCCTCACATGTTGTTACTCTTCTTTGCTTTCCTTCCCACAGGAACAGCAGGCCAAATGGGAAGGTCCACTTGTATCTAATTTGTTTCAAGGCGAGTTCCTTTACCACCAGGGCCATTTCCCTTAGTTTTTGCAGTGTGGACTGTGCCAGGTCTTGATATAATTTGATGTCCTCCCCGTTCATTCGTATGTGCTCCTTTGTCTGGGCTCGCTTGAGGATTTGCTCTTTTCTTTCCGTTAGTTCTGTCTTGAGCTCTTGTACCATAGATCTCATATCTGTTTTTAGGGTTTCAAATTGAGTTTGTACATTGGCCATGAACTGTGCCTGGAATTCCGCATACCACTGCTTCATGTCTTCTCTCGTTGCCATTTCTCCCTGCTCCGTCTCGGTGTTTCCCACCTTGGCACTCTGAGCCTCTTGAGTCTTTTTCCTCGTTGCGCTTGCTGGTGCACCTGCCTCTGTTCCCCACAGCTGAGTGAGGCGTTGCTCTTGTTTCCTCTGAGGTGACGGATGGGATTGGTGTGTTGTTTTCCCCCTGGATCTGGACATAGATGCAATTGTTTAGTTGAGTACTCTGCTGTTGTGTTTCCCCTATTTTCTCCTTTTGCGGGTGCCCTGGCGTGTGTTTCATCCCTGGTGGTGTGACATGCATGGTTCAGGCTTTTGGAACATCCTGGGTCTCTCTTCACCAATCCATGTCACTTTGGGGGTGGTATCTATGAGGCGTTATGAGCTTTGCAGTGTTTCCAGCAGGGGGCCCCAGTGATGGTGTTTGGGGTCCCTCTTCCTGGAGGCGGGGGTGGTGGGATTAGAGCGTATTTCCCCCCTTAGACTTCTCGTGTGGTTGGCTTTTGCTACCCCCCCCAGGGGTTTTACCTCTCCTTTTGCCGCTTAACTGTGATTGTGGGCCCCTCCTTGCCGGAGCTTATGTTGTCCCCTTATTGTTCGTTTTCCAGCCCCTCCTGCAGCTCCCCTGCTACTGCCCGATTCAATTTGTACCTTCTTATGAGGGGGGGAGAGACAGAGTCCCCTTGTGGTCTGCTTCCATGGTCTGCCACCGTCCGCTTGGGCTGCTCCGTTGTGGGTCTCCCTCAATCGCTGTATGCTGTAGTTTGCTGGGCTTCCGTCTAGCCGCAGAGCTTGCTGCAAATGCTGTCTTCTGGATTTCCCCCGCCGAGTCTCCCGCTCCCAGTCACTTTCCTTGTCGCCCGTCGGATGCTTCGATTTGCTGCATGCAGGTATGTCCGTTGCTCGGCTCCTCCTCTGCTGGTGGTCTCCTTGCAGCACTTACGGGTATGTTGTGCCGTTCACCTCCGTCTGTCCCACGGGGGGCAGCGACCTCCTCTGCCCGTTCCGCGGTCTCTCGAAAGCAGCGGTGGCTTCGGCAGCTGTTCCCACTTCTCTCGAGGAGCGGGAGTTAATTAGGAGGGCTGAGCCCCCGCTCCGACGGTCCGCGTCCTCCGATGCTATGCGGCCTCTCGAGCTGTGACAGTGGCCGCGGGCTTCCGCTCACTCCGTCGATGCTGTCCCGGAGATGGGGGGCTGCGTCGGGTCTGGCCCGTCCGGTCCACAGTTACTCCGCACCACCAGCGTTCGGGTGGAAGTGGTTGCGGGGACTGCAAACATCTAAATTGTAGTTCTTTATTGGCACGGCTGGTGGGGGAGAGGACGGAGCTCTGCTCACGCACGTCCACACCCCCTCGCCGCCATCTTGGAATCGGATTGTATTGTTTTATATAATATGATGAAATGTTTTATGTTAATTTGCAAATAATATGTGAACTTTATTTGTTTTGTGAACAGTTCTTTGAACTGATTTACAATTTAAAAAAATATATATTAAAAAAATATATATATATATGTGTAAATAAATCCATGGAAACAAGTGAAAAATATGCATTTGATACAAAGTCTGTATTACTGCAAAAGATATTAGTCAGAAGGTATTAATGCAAAAGGCGTTTTAAAGAATTATCTTTACACATGGAGACCATGCGCATCACGCGCCATCGAGCACTATGCCACGCCTACATGCGATGCAATCCCAAGCTGTAAAACATTATCCAAAAATTCAACTGAGCAAATCCTTTCAACCCCAAAAGCCTGGACTGGTGGCTTGCCGGCATAGTTATCTGATCACACTAAACCACTGTAAGTTCAACTCTGACAAAAGGAAGAAGCTGCTCTGGGGTAACGCCTCATCCGCACACCGTCCCTTCGGAGATGCCAGACAATCTGGGAATCTTTCTCGACGCAAAGTAAAGAGTGATTCCCAAATCAACCAGAGCATCTTTCATCGACGTCAAACCACTGAGCGACCTCTTGCGGCCCCTCTATTTCTACCAATGCATCTGAACGCACCTAGCATTAGTCCTCAGCCACCTTTCCCACAGAAATGAATGTACCCTCAGACACCCGGCATGCTGCTGCTACTTCTGTCCTCTCTTCCGCCTTTTCTTCCCTTCGGGTCTGTTCACATCCTGTTGCAAGGTGCCGCCATCATGCATGTTTTGAAGGAGCCCACCTCTGACTCCAACAACTCAGCTAAGAGTAGAGCCATCCTTCTCATTCACTATTCCAGAGTTGTTGAAAGTGGAGCCTTCAAGCTCACCACTGACTACTGTAGGCTAACAAACTCAGACTGGGTTCCCCAGGGGAAACTCCAAGGAGACAGTGCTTGCTCACTTCTTTCACTCCATCCTCCTCCTTCATCTATGTACCACCTTTGACCCAGTGGATGGTCCCTTCCTTGTTCAGACTCTCTCACATCTTGACTTTCAGGGCACTGTCCTTATCTAGTTGGCCGCCTACCTGAAGGATCACTCCTTCTCAATTTCCCAGAACGCTGGGTCCTCCTCCACCAGCTTCCTCCTGGTAGGTGTCCCACGAGGGTCTACACGTGTTCCCCACATCTTCAAACTACACCTACTCTCTCAGCAAACTCACCTACTCCTTTGGAATGTCATGCACTTTTGTCTTCCCCCCTCCCTGCACTTGCGCGATCTCAATGTCACCTGGCCTAGTAGGATCGCTGTCTCTGTCTTCCCCGTTTCCCCTCCCTTGCCTCGTCGCGCCTTGAGACACTGGTGTATAGGCGCGTTATAAATGCCATATCATATCATATCTATTGGCAGATGATTCTCAAAGCTTAATTCTTAACTACTGAACAGTCCTCCTGCATCACTGCCTTTTGAGCAATGGATGACACTGCACTGCATGATTCTCACCGCCTCTAAGACTGAGATGATCTTTCTCCCGGCCTCTAGCACCACACCCCTTATCCCCTCTCCTGTTTCTTACCCTATATCCCATGGCTCGGAATAGGCGACTTGAAACTTCAGCACTTTATCAACCTCATTGCATCGGCTGCCAGGCCTAATCTCCCAAATATCCATAAAATCTATCCCCATCTTGCATTCACTCAACGAAGCACTTCTCATCTCCTTGGACCTCACAAGGCTGGGTTACTGCCCACGCCTCTGCCCGCCTCCCCACAGAACTCTCGTTCTATCGTTTTACTCCACTCTATGCTGTCTCCTGCTTTTCACCATCCTGACTCTCGTGCACTGGAACCCACTACCTCAAGACATGAAGGACTTTCCAGCAGTAACTGGCTTTAAGCTCCTCCCTTAAAACTCACTTTCTCTCCCAAAACATTCACACACTTCTATGAGGGTTACGGCAGTTGGACGCTGCAGTTAAAATGGGGGTGTCATGTGTTTGCAAAAGGACTTGTGACAGGTGGCTCTCGTGCTTTAGGCTGGTGGATGAAACACACAACGGCAACAGCAATCCCTCCACCAGAATGAATGCATGGAAGAGGTGGGACTTGGAAGGCTGCCTTCTATTTCCTTGATCAAGTCATAGTAATCATAGAAGTAATGGTAGGGCTCCACCCCACACCCATGTAGTGTTCACTAGGTGTGCACAAAATTAACACCACGTGAAGTGAAAAGTGTGAAATCTGCACTGGAATCTGCGTCTGCCCGTTCCATGAAATCAGCTTTACAGTTATGCAGCCATTGAAATTTTGCCCAGTTTTGTGAAGTTTCGCGCGGAGCATGGTGTTTCGTTCCCATGTTAGTTTCATGCAGTGCAACGAGAATCTTCATACAGGTCTTTTTTTAAATCAGTGTTAATTTTGTGCAGCGACACAAGAAACTTTGTGCAGGATTTTCCAAACCTTGGTAGTTTGGCGTAGTGCCACGAGAAACATCATGCATTATTTTGATTCGTGCAGGTCTTTTTTCAATCTGTGGTAGGTTCGTGATATGAGAAACTTTGTGGTGCAGGTCTTTTTGAGATCTGTACTAGTTTAGGGCAGCGGCACAAGAAACTTTGTGCAGGTATTTTTCGATACGTGGTAGTTTTGTGTAGCGGTATGAGAAAAAATGCACTGTTTTCCAGAATATGCGCTAGTTTCGTGCAGCGGCATGAGAAACTTTGTGCAGGCTTATGTTCGAGCCGTGCTAGGTTTGCATGGTGGCACAAGAAACTTTGCATGTTTTTTTTAAACCGCGCTAGAGGTGCATAGCAGTGCGAGAAATGTGCACAGTGTTTTGTTCGATTCGTGCTAGGTTCACGCAGCCACATTATAAACTGCGGAACGTTTTGTTTGATTTGTGCTAGGTTCGTGCAGCGGCACGAGAACCTTTGTGCCACTCTTTTCGATACATGCTAGGTTAGCACAGCTGCACGAGAAACTTCCCGTAGCTTTTTGTTTGATTCATACTAGGTTCGCGCAGCAGCACAAGGAACTTCATGCCACTCTTTTCGATTCACGCTAGGTTTGTGCAGCGGCACGAGAAACTTTGTACCGCTCTTTTCGATCTGTGCTAGTTAGCGCCACGGCACAAGAAACTTTGCGCGACTTATTTTGAATCGCGAGACGGCACAAGAAACTTTGTGCCGCTCTTTTCGATACACAGGGGTGGCAGAACAGTGGATTGCAGAGAAACAGATCCAAATTTCACAGATTTGGCTTCCACGGATGGCGAAACGGAATTTCACAATTTCGCCCAGCCCTAGTGTTTACCATGTCCAGTAACACAGGGAGAAAAAATAAAAAATTGAAAAGTTCCACCAGTCTCATTTTTTGACATGGCAAATCAAGGCCCCACTGTACGTATTGCAATGTCATGCCACTCAGTGATGCAATAGGAAGCCAAAATGAAACGCAAAACAATGCTCTAAACTCGAATTTTCGGAGTGAGAAATGTCAGAAGAAAGCTGCAAAAAGCGGCCTTAGAAACAGACTCTGGAGAAAAACAGAAACAGCAGGCCCAGGGAGAAAGTATGCTATAAAATTAGTTTCCTGCAAAATCTGGAAACTACACAAGCATAAATGTATTTAATTATTCAGGCGCTTGCTTGCGGTACAACATGTTAAGATTTCTATTATAAAAACAATCAGCATACATTTCAATGGGCACCAATTTAACAAAATATATGTTTGCAATTGAGGCATGAAATCCCCCTGAAGGCAAGTAATGTAAAAACAATTATCAATGCAGGGCATTGGAAGATCTTACGTTCAGTATGAAACATGCTTCTGAAATGTCAAGCAGAGTCCACAGCTGGCTGATAGAAGATGTTCTCCATTTTTCTGAGTGATGAGAGTTTTTCATGTATCCATTTAGGCAATGGAAAGTGGTTAGTATAAAGAGGGGTCATTTGTTCTGAAACTTCTGAAACCTGGAGGGATCCTCTCAAATATTGGAATCAGCAACAGCAGTGCTCAGGCAATAAATAATTAGCTCGTGAGCCAAGTAATCAGGCTTCTTTCTAAGTGCTGGTTCGTGGTCTACAGATGGATGTGGAAACACATTTACTTGCTGTATAAGCGCCTAATAAATGCACAATAAAAAAATAAATAAATGAATAAATCAGAACGGTCTTCCGGAAATCGAGGTAGCTGATAGAGTGCTGGAGTACTGTGGTTTCCATCGTGTTTCTTCCAGCATAGGTTTGCACCCCTGCAACATCCTGGCTAGCAGGCCTGTTTCTTGGCCCGGGCGAAACGGGTGGCTGCCGGGGCATAATTGCCCAGGGGGGCACAACTGCCCCGGTCCCTGGAGGGGATGAAATTCCCCAGTTTGTGGGGTGGTGCGACTGCCGTGGGGAGAGTTCCGCAGGTGCTGGCGCTGCCCCTTCTGACTGTAATGTCACGTAGTACGTAAGTGCTATGTGACATTATGGAAGTCAGAGGCTTCCTCTGAGCACTTTTGCGCCACTTGGGGTGGGGTGGGGGCATAAGCACAACAATAAAAACACTTCAATTCCCCCTGCAACTAAGACGAGCCCCTCCCATCACAATGCCGGCAGGAAACTGCTAATGATGGGCCATTAGTCACTGAATGGTTTTGTGCCGGCATTGTGATGGGAGGGGAGGTGCAGTGCGGTGTGGGGAGTGGGCAGTTATTTATTTCTTCTTCGAAGATTGGGCCGATAACTGAAGGGTCTTGTCCATGCAGGGACGCACAGTGGACCCACCCATTTAGGCTCACAGCGCATCCCTGCAAGCCCAGGACCCTTCCTAGTTAGATGTGTGGTGTGTGCAGCATACATGCCTATAAGTTAATTTGTCAAGCATGTCTTTAATTGCAGTGTGCACGCTGAATGAAGTGCAGCAGCGTGCACACATTTTAAGGCTTATTGCTGTCTGTGCCATGTTCTATTGCCTAGCTTGTTCATCGGGCTCCCAGATCATTAACGGTATCTTTGTCGTCTTGTGTCTTGTACATTTTGGCCAATACGCCCTTGCTCAGTTATCTGATTGGGTTTAAAATGCCCTTTTAAAGCATGTCCTTAACTTATTTTTTACTACATCCGACTGTTTTGGCAGACACGGTACAAACAGAGACCTGTTTGGGCCCTGGGTGCATCCCTGCAAGCCCAGGAAATTTCCAAAGTAATAGTTTAAAACGGCTCTATTTCTTTCATGCTGCTTCTTTTCCAAACTATATATCAGTTCCACTTTAAACCACTTCCATGGCACTAGTGATGAGTTACTTCATTATGCTGATAATAGTTTTGACCAGTGTTGCTGAGTAAATATTCTTTAAGCCACAACCTGGTTTATTTATTTATGCAATGTTTATTGGGTACATGGACACGGATAATTTATACCTGTATCCAGGGCTTTAAGTGGGGTAAGAAATCGAGGGGGGGCCCTCATTTGGGGGCGTGGCTTGTGGGGGGCGTGGCCTAAAACGTACGCAAATCGTAAGGTATGCACACACATATATATGCATGTCATATATCTGTGTGAGTACCTTACTATGGTTTGTGTTCTTTGCAAGCACTCTTTTCTAAACATAGAAATATGTATTTCTATGTTTAGAAAAGATGGCTTGCAAAGAACACAAACCATAGTAAGGTACGCACACAGATATATGACATGCATATATATGTGTGTGTGTGTGCATACCTTACGGTTTGCCTACTTTTCAGGCCATTTTTTTAAAAAAACATTTCGGTTTTATAAAAGATGGCTTTGAAAGTACACAATTCAAGCCATATTTTATAAAGCTTTGACTACGGACAAAATTGTCCGTCGGCAAAGCTTTATAAAAGATGGCTTGAATTGTGTACTTTTCAAGCCATCTTTCATAAACCTCGAAAAATATCAAGGAATCCCCAGGTTCGCCGAGGGTTAAAGACGCCTCGGCGACCTGGGGAAACAAAGGGACAGTAACTGCCTCTGGTGACCCCTCGCGCGAGAGGTCACCAGAGGCAGTTACTATGATTTACAGAAGTGACAGCCAGGCACCGCATTGCTGTGGCTGGCTGCCACTTCTGTCAGATCGCCTGACTTCATGGCAGGCGCATATCCCGTCGCGGCTGCTGCCGCGACGGGATAATGCATCCCGACAATGTTGCGTGTGGTGGGACGGGGGCCCCGGCAGGGCCCCGGCTCAGTCCCACTTTTTGGAGACTGCCGGGGCCCGGCCCCGGCAGGCCCTGGCCCACTTAAAGCCCTGCCTGTATCCGAATAACATTGCATAAATAAATAAATATACTGGTACCCGACAAAATAAATATACTGGTACCCCACAAACATTGCATGAATAAATAAATAATCCGGGTCCATGTATCCTTATAACAAGTCAACAATCCGAATTTACTGTATCAAAGCATACACTTGATTCCCATTCAAAGAATTTTAAAGTGATTGTTTATTGGGTTCAGGTGTCTCCTTGTCATTGCCCTTTTTGCTTAGGTTGCCTCCAATCCTCCTACAGCATCTTGTGTTCTTTGTTGGTTGTATATACTGCATCCTATGCCATATTCGTGGTCTCTTGATGTGCCCAGTCCTCATTATCTGCAGCCTACGTGGGACTAGGGCATAACATTGTCTTGGGCACCAATGAAAAAGTGACCCACCGTTGCCAATGGCAATTCGTTCCTTGTGTGACAGACTGTTTGAATAGTGCCATGGGGGTGTGGGAGGCTGATAAAATGTGATGCTAATTCTGCATTTTAAAGAATATTTATTCAGTAAGACTGATGAAAACTACTATGCGCACGCTGAAGTAACTGATCAAACGAACGACCCATGCTACATACTTTTAGAGATCTGTTAAGTGATTTAGACAACAGCATTAATTTCACACACGTCTGAAAGCCCTATCACAATGTTTTCTTTTCTTGCCCTTGGTGTACGTAATGTTTAAAAGACTGGCTTGCATGCTAAACCTCTTGTTGTACCTGGAGAGCTTGTGGTGCTTTTCTTGAGTTCTAAAATTAATTGGAGGTATTGGTGTTCACATGATCTGGAAGGCATGACTGATACTCTGTCCCCCTTTCTCAAGATTATGTTCCCATTGAAAACTGTAGTGGTCCTGTTTTTTTGTAGTAGGTTTTCTTAGCTGGCAGGCGGGAATGCAGAATCTCACAATATAATGTCTGCGAATAACCTGTCTTAGTATTCTTGGGGTCACGGCGTGTACACGTGGCTGTATACCTACTCATGAGCCAACTACAGTTCTTTCGTTTCACAAGTACTCCAAGTGGTCCAGTTTTCTCCACTGCTGCACGAATGTCGAAAAGGATATTTTCTCGTGACCTCCAAATGCTATTGCTGTATGGTTGCGTATGAGGATCAGGACGAGACCCCTGAGAATGAAGAAGAACTTTTTTAAAGTAACCGTATTTTATACCCTGCTTGATGCCATAACTACTTCCCTTGAAAGGCACTTTTCCCAGTCGTCTGCGCACATTACAAGCTGGGGTTTCATGTACAACATACAGCTCTTGTCTGGAAAAGAATAACGGATACAACTGTGCAAGCACCTGGACCAATTGTTGGCAATGGGTGGTGATAGCGCACCAGAATCCGATATCGATCCCAGTTGGCTGAGGAACTGAGACATATCTAGCTATCGCTTCAGAAGAGTTCTATTACGCCGCTTGACATTTTGCAGCACATTCATCATACAAAAACGCAACGGTTGTTTCCAAATGTGTGGGTTGCCATAAGGATCGTACTAACTATTCCAGTTACAGTGGCAAGTGGCAAGAGGAGCTTTACTACATTGAAACTGACAAAGACATACTTGCGCTCCACAATGGCTGAGGAAAGGCTATCAGCCCTTGCAATACTTTCAAATGAGTGTGAACTTGTTGAAAACATTGATTATTCAGCAGCAATAAATGCTTTCGAAGCAGCAGCATCAAGGAGAGTGTCCTTAAAGGAATAGTTCACTGAAAAATGTTATTGTCTTAAAAGATGGGCAATAATAAAAAACATATAGTAAACATCTTTTTAAAAAAAGTTCCTATGTACATTTTTACACAAATAATGTTTAAACCCCTTTAATTTCAAGACTAGGAGGCATCCATTTTGTGAAACACTAGGAATGTGCCCTGCCACAGCTGCTTGACTGTAGTCAAGGCAGGCGACTGAGAATACTTGGGTGACCGCCACATTATCATTGGAAAGCAGTGGATGCTTTATTTTCTTTAGTAGACTGGCCAATAATCTTTCGAAGTTTCTTGTCGTGCAGGAAACGGTGTGCTAAGGCCAGCACTGTTAACTATTGATGGTCCAGCCCTATGAAGGAAGGTAGTCACTTTTGCCACCATACACAGCAGGAGCACCAACGCTGGAATAGGCAACAGCGGCAGTCATGGTTGACTACTTGCATGTCGCGAAAAGCCAAACTTCTCAGAGCCAAAATGTGTCCATAAACTACTACAGGTGCTCTATCCCCATAAACAAAGGTCAATGAACGTAAGGGTTAGGAGTTCAAAAGAAACAAACGTGGAGTCTCTTACATGCGAGCATGACTCTGAAAAGTTCGATTCCCCTGACTTCCAGCAGTTTATTAGTTTCTTCCATCAAAGAAGAGTTGGGGTCACTGGCAAGATGATCAAACCCATCTCTTGGATCCAAGGTGAGCCCAGAGGTCGAAGTGGGCGGGAGCGGTCGGGAGCGCTGCCCCATCCTTTTTTTTTTAAGTTTCGCTGTTCCTATTCTTTTATTTAAAAATGAAACCGTTCTGGAATGGTTTCGTTTTAAGATAAAAGTGTAGGAAGAAGTTCAAGCTTGCACTTCAGTGCACTGCACTCCACATTCCCATAAACAGCAGGTGTGTTTGTTAGGGTGTGTGGATTGTGTAGGAGGGGGCGCAGAGATGGGATTTGTGGAGAGCGGGGGGTGGGAGGGGGCAGACCAGCAGGGAACATAGTTCCACTACTTCTTTTGTATACTTCGACCACTGGGTGAGCCTACTGCCCTCCTTTACCAGGAGTGACTAACTTGTGAGGTGAGCAAAAAGGTTCGAATTATGCAGGTGACCTCAGAAGACCCCAGGCCCAAAAGGTATCCAGCCTCCAGCAAAATAGTAGCCATCCACAAAAGGTGCCTGGCATTCCATGCGTCTCTGTAGTGCTGGTACCATGCGCCATGTTGGGTGGCCTTCACCTGTGATAGTCCCACTATTGCAATATTGCAGAAGCAGAATGATCTCCTCTACCAAACTGTACCTCCCACCATCTTGGGGGTCCACAGAGAATGCACTCAGCATTGCCCCAAATCCTGAAAAGACCGAGTAAAATATTGTGAAAATCCCTTGAGCCGGCTCATAGCCACAGGAGAAAAAAAGGACTCCTTCGTAACCTATAGATAGCTATATAACACCCTGCTGAAACGGAGAAACCTATACACCCTGCGGAGTTGGACAAGGGCCAAATCTGACTGTCTTCTTGACCTGGTGGGAACATGAAAACAAACATCCTTCAAATGTCAGCGCACATCAGACCTATGGCACAAACAACATAGGTCTGGTGATTTGTAATATTTCCCGTTTCGAGATCTCGCAGGTCATTGCGCAGTACTTTTCCAGGCAAAACCCTCCCACATTCCGGGTACTTTCCCCCATGGCTGGTGCTGCTCATTCATTAGAGAGTCTATGGTTTGACAGAATCTGTAACCATCTCTCCGGGATTTGCTGGTGCCCCCTGATGGACCGGAACTTCATCCACTGTGGCAAATGCACTCTCAGCTTATCTGCCAAATGTGATGGGAGGCCTTCAAACTATTTGCTGTACCATCGACAGCAATCACCTCATGGAGTTCAGTGGAAACTCTCCTGCGCCATAGGAACATCGAGACTTGTCTGCTTTTCTTGAGAGATGAAACCCTGGAGGCATGACACCAAAATAGATCCATGACACACATCCTGCTGGATTTCCCTACATCCTATGATACTGTCGCCCTCACCTACCTTATAGAGGGACTCCAGGTGTGTGTGGGATTCCAAGGCAATGCTTTCAACTGAATAGATAATTACCTACATGCCATATCTACTCAAGTAAAAGTGGGGGGTTTCCCATTAGCACCCGGCCCCACATCATGTGGGGCTCCTCAGGGGTCTAAAATCGCCCCTTGTTTTCAAATAGATATATAAAACTATTAGCAGACCTCGTCAATCAGTTCACCCCCAACTTCCCAACATATGATCCCCAGATCTCACTTGACTTATCAATCAGTGAATCAGACAATTCCCCTGACACCATACCCTTCCTGACACACATTTAAGATGGACGCATATACATTCATCGATGCCCGAATGCAGAGGAAACCGTGATTGTCTGCTTTGGATTACCAGATACAAGGTCCCCCCTTTCTCTTGTCCTGCATTGTTGGACCCCACCCATCCATTCCAGGAAAACAAACATTTGGGGAATTGTTTGCACTAATCAGCTCTAATGTTTCCCAATCAATCAGCCGTCACAAAACACACACCACCAGCTTGCTGTGATAACTTTACTCATTCCTTGTTTTCAAATACTTCCGAGAAATGAGGTCAACCGAGCACTAGTTGCCAGATTGGAGTACGGTGACTTAGTTTACACAGGCCTCTGTAAACACCTGCATCACCAAATACAGCTAATGATGAAAAAAGCAGCCCAAATCATCTGCCCGCTGAAACCAAGGGTTGCTGTAACTCCCGTGCTGAAGTCATTAAAGCGTCTTCCCATTGGCCAAAGAATCACCCGGAAGCCGCAATGCACTGTCGATAAAGCATTGCAGAATACAGGATTTACCATCCTGAAGCCTGGCATATAGAGTCACCCGCCAAGAAAGAACTCAAAAGCAGCCCACCCCAACCTGCTGGCTACCCCACCATTCAGGAACCGTCACGGGGGCCTTACACTGGCAGTGGTGGGGTCCAGAAGTTGGAATAACTTCCCAATAGATAGCAAGCCAGAGCAAGACCCTAAAAGGTGTAATAGACTGAGAAGTACTTGGTAGGTTTGGTGATTAGTGCTGTATCTATGTACGGCAGAGCACTTTACTGACAGTAATATGCGCCTGTACAAAGTAGATGCATTTAGCGGAGATTCTGCGAGCGCATTTTAGGATATGGTGGTTACTGTCTGACTTGCTGATGTTTCACTGTGTCGCTTTTGTGTATTATGTGTAACTAGGGATTATCCATGTTTTCGCCTGTTGTTACTCTCCGTTACCATTGGTGCCTTTCTCTTCTTACCTGTCCTTATCCACACATTTCAATGCAATTTGAACGCAAGTTGGCGTGTTACAAAACTTCAGCTAAAATCACTTAAAGAAGCACACTTGATCTTCTACAGTGCTACTTTTCAGCTTAATAATACAGCATTAAAACCCAATGAAGCGGCCACGGGTTGGGTATTATTGCTATTAGCACCCTGGTTTGCCAATCTTTGCAGCGTCCCATTCATTCATACAACATGCTTACGCAAGATGGCCGCCATGGAGGTGGAGGACGTGGCTCCAAGTGGAGACCCTCTTTCATTTCCATTGAGGCCAGCAGAACCGAAGCAGCAGTGGCGGCACTGAAGAAAAAAAGGTAAATGAGCGTGGGAGGGATGTGAAACTTCACATTAAGGGAAGGGAGGGTGGGGCAAAGATGGCGGAGTGGGGAAGCAGCCATCAGGGTTGCTCGGAACGTGGGTTTTTATTAGTAGATTTAAAAGTGGATAGTATAACCTGACCACTAATTAAGTATGCAAATACTTGTGAATTCTTGATTACGTGGCGTGAATTTGGCCTTTGAATACTGGTCCTGGAAACATCGGATGTAAACAAAGACCCCACGGCTGTGCACATTATACTATAACTGGCAATTAGTTATTCATTAATACACTGATTACACCTTTGCTATATATCAGTCATCCATTCATGCCTGCCTTGATACTGCACTGTAGTATAATGCGATGCCGGAATGCTCTGCCGTTGCAAACAAAGGCCGGAAGGACAGATGTGTAGGACAAGTTGTGTAGGTAAGTGAGTTGTCGAAACAGAAGATGCGCTTCAATGTCAGAGATGGGGGAGGCGAAGGAACATTATTAGATCACATGGAGAAGATTATGCTAGTTGCTGGAGGTTGTCCTTTTGTTTGAAGGCTATTCGAAAACAACAGATAACACCAATGTGTGAGAAGAATGGGTTGTACTATATGGGGCATGGGAGAAGGTTTGGGATCATGTACGGTGGTACCAGAATGCGTATTAGGGTGTCAATTGGCATTGTGAAAAGTCTACAAGCTGACATTTGCCTATGGGCATGTGTTTACTTCCACATGGTGCTTAGATTAAGGATGGTAGTGTCACTAGAAGGACAGATCGCCAAACTTACAATGAAGCCCTAGGTCCTTTAGGTAGAGTCTTGCACTTGTTTATTTTACATCCTGACACCTTCAGTACTGCTGTTCTGTATTTCAGTTTCACTGTATACCGTCGGTCCGGTCGCCATTATTAAAACCCTAGATGAGAGATAGTTTAGGACTTGAATCCCGCAGGTGGGAGAGTAACCCAAGGGGAGGGCCTCTTAGAGGGTGGGCTGGATAACGTAAGAACTCAGGTAACTTGAATATCTTAATCCCCGTTTCCTTAGTAGAAGCTAGGTATGTCGAACCATTTATTTTCAGATCCATACCTTCATAGGAGTTCACCCAACCCAATCTGCCGCTTAATAACAGTACTTTGTTGTCACGTGTTCTGTTGTTCACTTCACCACTACAGTCAACATTCCACACGCCACTATCACTTTCCTCCTCCAGGCACAGGCTTAGAGTCACCAGCCGGAGCTTGACCGAGGACCCCCTCCCAGGGGCCCACAACAACATTCTTGTCGGTAAACCGACACAGTGGAGCCCTATTCTGAAAAAAGGCAGTCATTATATGGCAAATAACAGGGTTCAGGTCTTCCCTGTTAATCCCACAAAAGCACTGATGATCACAATAAATACGTGTAGCCCTCACTTATGTATCTACATGGAAAGAACTAGAACAGAAAGACCAGGCTTTAGAAATAAGTGCAAATGCTGCACCCACGGCCCAGCATGTGGTGACCCCCTCACAAGGTTATTTCCTATTGACTCTTCAAGTAGGATATGGGACACCATATTGTCAGGACTAACCTTAGAACTTGCAGATTTTGTCTGTTGGCGACTGTCAGGACAAAACTCTGCAAGTCTTTGGGTGGTGACGGGACGAGAAGAGATAGAGTATAACTCTGTAGAGGGCCAGCGAGCTCCCTGAGACTAAACAGGTAGCTGGAAGCCCCCCCTGCAGAAGAAGTGCTCAGTGGGGAAACCCTCTGGTGAAGAAACCCCTCTGCAGTAAGTGACAGGTTAAAGATGAATGCAGTGAATATGGAATCAGGCTGACAGAGCAGGTATTCCTGGAGAGAGATCCGGAGAGCGTGGCAGGAGGAAACAGGCAGAAGGAGGGCCAGAGAAAAATGAAGAGGGATCCTAAAAGCAGGAAGGAAGGAACAAGCAGTAAAGGGGGCCATGGAATACAAGACAAGACTTACTTGGGAATTTAAGGCGTCTGTTGTGTGCCATCTGTTGTGTGCCTTAGCAGATGTGTGGACGGCCATCTTGAATATAAACTAGACTGTTAACCATGTTTCCATAGAAAGGAGATTGGGCTTCTATCATCCCTCGATAGCGGGGAGTCATGACACACTTGCCATCAAACCCACAACCCTTAGAGTTCCCTTGTCTTTGACTGCCACTCTAGAGTAGCTCACCATGCATTTGCTACAATGTGTTGTTATGGGCCAGTCACAGTGGCTCTTCCAGCTGGTCTGCTTTGTCCACTGTCCTTCTTCCAAAATGTTAAGGAGCTTCGTATCCCACTCTTACCCTTCCAGTTGTCTAGCCAGCCTCATGCCTCCTAAGGCTACATGAAAAAACACACTCTGCCCTCTGCCATGATCTTCAATTTGGGCCAGTACACTACAAACACATTTCTTTCTGGTGTTAACCACTTCCTCTGCTTTTGCACTTCCACTCCATAGTGCAGACAGGTGAGAGGTTTTATGTTTCTGTAGTGAATGGAAACCTTTTTTCTTATTCGCTTTAAGCAGCACATGCCTTTCGCCACAGTTAGTAAATTGGGCCACCACTGCTCCGAGTGATGCGCCAGAAGACGGACTGGTTCTGAGCACTGTGCATGCATGCTCAATTGAGAAGATTTGGGATAGGTCCTCGGCTTGAAACATCCCATTATCCATTCTTCAAAGTAGGTCTTCATGACTTCCTCCCCTTCTAGTAGGTCAGGTTTCCAAATGCAAATCAAGCGTCCTTGTCATTATTACAAGCCTTCCACTTTGTCATTGAAACCCTTGACCTTGGTCTACAGTGCACCTTATTGCTTTGCAGCCTCTATGACCCTGTCTGTGCCTCTGGTAGTAGATACTCACATTGATCAAGTTTAGGCTGCCCATCCTTCAGTGCAAGACCTTTGGTTGATTTCTTGTAAGTGGTTGTAATTGGGCAGTTGGCCCATTGACCTCAGCCATCAGCAGCTCTACCAAAATAGGGTTCCAAGTAGTATTCGCAGCCTCCTCCTAGTTAGCCACTAATTTGGCTGTTCACCCACCCCAGCCGGCTGCCGCTCCTCAAAGTGGCGCAGTCTGACACTCAAGGTTAGTCGACATGCAATTGGGTGGAAAAGAATGCATAAGCACCACCTGGAAAAGCCCTGCTTTCTGCGTACCCACACCACCTAGCACTGTGTCATCAGCTCTTTGTGATGTCTTCTCCCTGAGCTGTCTGGGTCGCTGTATCCTCCAGGCAACCTGGATCTATCTACAAGCCTTCAGGAAGCCAGCACTCGTTTAGCTGTTGCCCCACAATTCTAAGACCACCATTCCGTGGGTGGCTGCCATTGAGTTTATGTAGCGAGCGTTGCATGCGTAGCAGAGGAAATGCCATGGAGAGAATTGTTATTCTTTGCTCATAAGGCACCCTTTCACACTGCAGATCCATGCTTTGGTTCATGTCTTTTAGGCAATGGTCTTGTCTGCACCAGTCACCCCATCAACACATTTGCTTTGAGGCTCTTTGCATCGGTGGGGCTAACGTGCCCACGGACGCTTTGCATGGTAGGAGAGTCTACCACCCTGACCCCATCCACCCACTTGTCTTTCCGTTACTCAGTCACTCCCCGGTCAGCCAGTGTGCCTGCTCTTCTCCCTAATTGGGAAGGGAGAAACCCCCCCCCCCACCAGACTTTCCTCTCCCTTATCCATGCATCATTCTGCTGGTTGCCCACTCTTCCCCTTCACCAGGAAGAGGGATCCCCTTTTCACCCGTGTCTCTCCTGACACTGCCCCCACCAATGTTCTCCACCCACCAAGTCACACCCCACTAAGCCCTTTGCTCCCCTCTCTGACGTAGCTTCATTGTCAGTGCGTCCCCATCTATGTCTCTTTGGCTTCCTGATTTTGACCATTGTCCTTCCCTCTCTATCTTCCGTCCATTTCCTGCAACTGCTCCCTGGTCAAGACATGCTGTGCTACTGCACCCAGATAAAGATAGGCGATTCAATAGCAGCGTGTAAAAACACGCCACCCGCGCACCACCTATAAGAACTGCCACCCACACTAAATATGCAGGATAAATGTCAGGATCTTGTCATGATAAAGAGAAGCGTCTGCGGCTCATGTCTGCTTCATTCGCTGACAAATCATGCCTTCTCTACATATGGACTAATAAACCCATATATATAAAATCATAAGTGACGATTTCGTGTAACGATCTTATGTAACGAATTTTGTAACGCTTTAAATTAGGGTTATTCTATATGGTAACGATATTGGTTTGGTGTCCTTCCTGTCTACATTTATCCAACTTTAATGGACTACTGTTCCAATTTCAAATTCCTATTGCGTTTCAAAAGTATAAACATATTAAACTGGATACAGAAGATACTATTGTAAGCAGGTTACCATGTGTGCTACACAGACGACAACTTCCTATAGTTTTAGCATTTGTTACAACTACTAATAAGGCTCAAGGGCAGAGTTTTCACCCTTATTCAGCCATGGACAATTACATGTTGCATTGTCAAGATGTCGCTCAAAAACAGGTATAAAAATGGAAGTTCTGAAACAATTAATAATATAGCTAGGAAAGAAGTGCTGTAAATAAAGATGTTACCAAGTATGTCCTGTGTTTTCTTTTTTTTCCAAGTTCTGTTACTTAACAAATAAACCCAGTAAGCAAGTAACCAAGGGGGGAGGGTGTGGTTGCGAATGGAGTGTGCACCGAGGGGCGAGCCAAGCAAGCCCTTGCTGGAGTAATCGTACGAGGCGACCAAGCCACCGAGTTCAATGCGCAGCAGTCGCCGGCCGGGGGAATGGAGTATTATAATAACATTACAGTAATCCATGTCTCTGTGCATTAACAACAGCTATCAGTTTATTATTCCTTTGATCTTGGTGAGTGTTCTCATGCCTTTCTGAAATGATTGCTTATTTACTGTATCTGCAAAACACGCAGCGCACACTCTGTGAAAGTGATTTGAATAAAACGCGGACAGTAATTTTGTCTTATATTGTCTGTCGTTCATTATTATTTTCTAAGACCATGGGCCTCAGTACACGGAAGGCGGAGAGCACCTTGGTCCCTGCCGGTAAAATACCGGCACCGCCTTGGTGGAAAGGGGAATTACCGCCCTATTCCAAGGTTGGCGGGGCGGTAATTCCCCCTTCCACCACTGCTCTTCCCCATTCCCATTTTTGCCCCATAGGTCATAATGGGAATGGGGAAGGTGCTAATTAGGCACCGCAATTTTGCGGTGCCGTAATTAGCACCAAGGTCCCTTAGCGGATTGGTTTTTAACGCCTGCAAAAAGCAGGCGTTAAAGCACCAACCCGCTAAGGGACCTCGTAGTAAGGCGGTAATGGCTAACGGTCACCGTTACCATTAACGGTGACCGTTAACCATTACCGCCTTCCGTGTAATGAGGCCCCATGTTCCTCATATGTAGTTACGCTTCTCCTCACTCTGTGAGGATGATTGCATCAGAGTCTCCTCCACCTCTTTACTCCTTTCTGGTTATTGTCAGTCTCTACTTGGTTTCTTAATGTCATTCAAGGTCTTGCATAATTTTCAGTACCTCTCAGGTTCACACACATTTAGGTTTTTAAAAACACTCAGTTTAAATATTTTCTCGGTCTATCAGCATCTATCAGGAGTAAGTGCATTCCCCAACTCCACTGCTCAGTCTTAAGAGGGGGCAGTGACTTTGAGTGTTGTTGGAATAAGAATGAAATGAGAGGTTAATATTACTGAGTAGAAACAGGTGACAGCAGTGTGTGGTGGCAAGAATAGGCCAAGTTGGACCAGTTTTAAGAGCTTGCTAAGGAAGGGAGAAAACCTGTCAACAGTGAGGTCAGTTGCAATAGTGGCAGTGTTGATCCTTTCAACAAGGGGTGTCAGAAGAGTCTGTGTCTGATGCTGCCGAATGATCAAGATCAATTAGCATTGAGCAGCGATTCCTAATTACTATGTCATCCTTGAGAAAAGGGCAATCACTGTATTGTACATATGACAGAAGCAAGATTTGTATTGATCGGTCAATGTCCCAAGAATGGAGAAAGAATTGGAGCTGAGTGAACTCTGAGGGTTCATAGAAGGCAAAGGTTGTTGAGCACCTTCATTTATATGGTTTTTCATAAAGATCTTGCTCATGCGGCATCGAATGTTGATAGCCAAGGTAATGAAATGGCTGCTCAATTCCTTTGCGGTTGAGAAGAAAATCTCTGCGGCATTCTGTAAGTGCGCATATGAGGATGAGCTTATCAGACCCCAAGGCTGATTCCTGCCATTCACCTTTCAGGTGGCCGCATTGCTGCTTGTGGTCTTTGAGGTTTGGGTGGAACCTTCATTTCTGGAGAAGAGGGTCCGAGTTCTTCAGCAGCATCATTAAGTAGGTTGCTGAAACGGAACCAAGTAGCATTGCTGGAGGGGTGCGGAAGATGATGACAGCTTGAATTGTGGCCTGTGAAGTGGAAGGAATGACTTTGGCGGACACAAGGGGATTCAGGAATGTCAACAGTGAAAGTAATGAGAGAGTGACCGGACCAGGCAAGGGGATGAGAGTTGAGGAAGGCGGTGTCTGAATTGTCCTTTTTTGTGAGTAGGTACTGAGGAGAGAAGATGAAGGTCAAGCGAGGATGTGATGCTGAGAAGGGCTTTAGTACAATGGAGCAAGGGTCATTCATCCATGTGTGCAGTTTCCCCAGAAGCCTGTTTGTGGTTAGTTCCCAGTGAATTAGGAATTCAGGGCCTGGTGCCAGGAAAGAACTGTGGCTGTGTGGTAGACAGTACCAAGAAAGTGGCACATTCAGAAAATGTTCATGCTGGCGGCTAATGTTTTATCATAGCAGATCATCTGGCTGTTCAGTGTTGCTGGTAGTGAAGCTGGGGATGCAACGTCAGTGGATGAGCATTACGCCACCTTCACTGATGGATGTGGTATGTTTCATATATGCATAGTGCAGAGTTTGGGAGGGAATGGGTGAAGATGGAAGACTTATTGGCCCCAAAGAGCCAAGTTTAAGAGAGGAATCAAAAATGAAGATTAATGGCAGTGGTGATGTCATGGATGTGTAGAGCATGTAGGGCAACAGTTGATGAGGGAACATCGAAGTATAGGACTGGGGCGGAAAGTGGCAGTAGCATATTACAGAAATATGGGCACAGTCCTCTGGTCAGAGCGGTACAATCATACATGCTAAGGGTCTTTAGTGTTCCACCCAAAGACTCTAAAATGGGAAGCTTTAATAGAGCAGACCAGCTGATGCTGTTCAATGGAGTGGCCAATGGCATTCAAAGCTGCTGGTGGGTCCAGTACCATCAGTGCGCAACTCTTGCTTCGGCCTCTAGCGGTTGCCAGTATGGGAGTGCACACTCATTACAATTGCAGAAGTGAACCCCTGCTCTTCTTCTGGGCTTTGAGGGCTCTGTTATATGGGCAGTGTGGCAGGTTTGTTGTTAGGTGTGTATTGTGTTGGTTTATAAAGATTTCATACACTGCCAAATCACCAATTCTGTGTCCTCGGAGCAATAAGGCTTATCTGGAGGTTGGTGAATTGTGCCCCTACCATGGGAATGCAGACCATATTCCGAGAACGAAGATGAAAATGGGTAGAGGTGTAGTATTGGGTGAGGCAGGTATGACAGGAGTTAGTTAGTGTGGGTCGGTATCCCCCTCTACTTTGCCTAGAAAACTTCCCCCGCACTTTCTGCGTATACCTTTACTTCGCCTGCCATTTAATGTCTCATACATTTACTTCTCCATGCCTTTACTTCGTCTGCACCTTCACATTGCTGTGAAAACAAAATCAACAATATCGAGGCTGAGTACCCTAAAAGGAAATACACCGGACACGGGTTACAAAAGAACATACAAAGTACTTTAATTTATACTGAATTCAGTTACAAAGAACAGAACAGAATCAGATAGCTATCGGCCCTCAGTGCAACACAGCAAACTCCAGCGTGGTTTGGTGTATTCAGTGAGAGACGCTGTACATTAGAATTCATTGCTCTTTTATACTATTCGCGAACACGATGTCCAACCCTACTTCGGGTTAATATTCCTCTAATACATCACTGATCTAGGGTTCATGCCGAGTTTGCATATCCACATGTAACTGGTTTGCTTTTAATACATATATCAACAAGCCTACACGGCAACTGTGTATTCTGGGATTTCCCATGCAGGTCTTCTCCAACATTAATACAATGTAGTTAAACAAGTGTTCTACGTTCAGTATTTGAATACATTGTTCTTAATATATGCTTGCGGATTAGTTTAATTGCACGAGTAATCCTTTACACACAGGTCAACGAAGGACAAGCTCTCAGTTCACGACCTCAACAAGTGGCCTGCAGGCAAGTTACATATTAGCTACATGCAGAGGTCAAGACGGCCATGTTGTATTTCGGAATGACATCGTCCACCATTTTAACTCACAGGGTGACTTTACAAAGTGAACCTAAAATGGCGGATTGACCTAAAATGGCAGCTTACATTGATTTTAAGGTCAGGACTCTGCAACGCGGATTTCTTCGCAAGTGACTTACAAGCAGCTTGGCGTAGGCCAATATACATATATTCATTGCAATAGGAGGCACAATATAATTTCTCATTTGACATTGCGATGGTGGCAATGCATATGGTTCAGGCTAGCTAAAGGTTAGGGTTGGGGTCAAGCGCTGGCAAGGGTGTAGAATATGGGGGGGAAGAAGGGAGGTAGAGGGGGGCCTCCCTCTGCAATGACGCTAGGGGAAGTGAAAAAACAGGATCAGTAAAGATATGGAGAAGTAAATGACTAAGCAAATGTGTGGCCAAGTGCATGCAGTGGCAGTAAAGACATACATCCATGTTAGTGGTAGTTTGGAAGCATGGCCATGCAGTCAAACATGGATTGTGGATACAGAGTGCCAGGGTTTTAGATGATAAAATCAAATAGCTGAAGGAGCATGAAATAATGTACTTCTTTGCAGTTTGAAAGAGAGATACCTAAGAATGAATAACTCGTATGTGGCTGTGTGGTGGACTTGTGGTGGGCCTCCTTTAAGCATAAATGTAGTTTGGTGTCAGGGCATGCATTTCGTTTCTCCTACCGAACAAACCCTAGTAATAGTGGGACCACCATACCCAAAGGCCAAGAGTGGCCAGGTCAAGAACAGACTGTGTGATAGATGAATACGAACGGAAGCATAGAGGGAAGAGGAGGTTGATGGAGCGGTGTGTATCCTTGTATATGGCACCCTTGTTGTATGAAACATTATTGTCCTGCACTCAATTTTATGAAAGGCTACAGTGGGAAACATTTAAATGGGCGAAATAAACTATGAATACCTAACTGCATGAGGGGCAAGATGGTTAGGGTGATGTAGAGACTCAGTATCAAACCTACTCAATTGTTACTAACCATAGAGTAATAATGTCCCTAAGTATGTAAGGTAGTGTCATTAATCATAACTATAAGTTTGGGAGAATACACCTTTGAAAACGTTATTGCCTGGCAACAGTGCCCAGTTCCTTCAGCTGTATGGCAAATGCACTCAGGTACGGCAGTGGCACGCAACCATGGGCCTAACCACTCCAGATGTACGTGAAGATATCACCGGAAAACTCGTAATTGGTCGGTTTGGTAACGGGCCGGTGTACGTTAATACTGGCACGTTATTACCGCACCTACCAACTCAAAATGAGCCCCCAAGTATCTGATACTGATTTTCTCATCCGGTTATGTCCCTGCCATGCCTCCTGAGCCTCCACTTGTGCAGTGTTTGTTATTCCATTTAAATAGATTACTGCTCATATACTTCAGGTTGTGTGTTACTGAGTGTCATATGGTTCTGATTTCATACTACAAGGAGTCTTTGTGCTGTTCCTGGGAGCAGCCCATTGCCCAGGCTCGCGCTGGCCCCTACGCTTTGGATACCGCTTCACTTGTGGTATCTGTACATGTTGTCGGTGCAGCATAGAGGTCAGATAAGGTTGTGTCTACCATTCGTGTAGCCATGAGATTATCTCTGGCTTCTTCTATGTTGTGATCTAGTAAGTATTGATGTATGCCATTTTGTCCAGCGTGGCTTGTTGTTCAGGGTGGTTGAAAGAGTGTGAATACCTTTTTTTTAAAAAAGGATGTGGAGGTGCCTCATCACAAGTCGGGCGGTATCTCGGCAGTATTACTGATGGGTTACCGCCCATGCTAATAGTTGTACCGCCAACCGGTCCGTGCTATTAGAGCCAGATCAAGGGTTGGGCAGTAACTGTAATTCCTCATTTCCCATTGGGTCCATTGGACGCAATGTGAATTTTTAGCGCAATAAACACGTGCTAATTGCACAACGCTGATTCGCCCGAAAATGGGATTTTTTTCTGGCACATTTACCCCCATCTTGGAACTGGGGGTAAACACGCCGGACCCAAGTTTGGGCAGACCCTTAAATGCGGCAGTAATAGCGTTACCGCTGCATTTAAGGGCTACAGCCAAACTCGTGATGAGTGTGGATTGTTTTTCTAGGACTAGATAAATGCCTCATCACAAGTTGGCCGGTATCCCGGTGGCATTACTGCTGGGATACCACCAGGGCTAAAAGCGATACTGCCAACCCCTCCCCCCCGGCGCTATTAGCACGAGATCACGGGTTTGGTGGAACAGTAGTTCCCCATTGGTCCCAATGAAGAATTTTCAATGCAACTACCTTCGGCAGTATTACCGTGCGGTAATTGCACCAAAAATCAGCAAATTCCCAGCGCATTTACCCCCAGCTCAGAGCTGAACTCGTGATGACATGATACCTGCACACGTTAAGATGCTGTAAGCGTAGATAGACTCCCCCTATGTTTCATTCTGGTGTGGAGTTGTGTGGATTTGTTGTCTAGGCTTTCATTCTGCCATACAGCCGCCAATATTGGTTATACATTTTTTGAGAGCTACAGTCGGGCCCCCTTTTATCGTCCATGTATGTGATATACAGTCTCTTTGATCTGTATTTCAATCTTAAATCCTGGCTCTATATGACCTTAATAGGAATCAAATTTACACTGTCGTAAACTTGAAGTGGACCAGCATACAACTCGTCAGTCAAGGAGTACAGAAGATAAAGATCATTGGGACCCATCCCCCCTACCTTTCAAGGTCATCCTGTAGGACGGGTGCTGCAGGCTGTCCTGCGCGGGGCACCGCGCAGGCAGAGGTCCTGCAGCTTTGCATCTTCTCTCCTCTGTAGCTCTTGAGCTGCTGAGCTTCTCGGCCTACAAGTTATGAGGTGCTGGTCATTTATGCATCTGCCCTACAGGGGTTCTGTTGTTCCTCTGTTTAGCCCTAGGAAGAAGCCATACCTATTTGGGGATTCGGTTACTTATCTTCCATCGTTTTGGGGGTGTCTCACTTTCTGCCCATGTAAGAATCTAGCAAACCTTGACCTGAAATGGCAACCGCATCTGTAACCAAGGGCCACCAATACATGGGCCTTTTGGAGCCACCGTATTCTAGCTTAGCCATATATAATCAAAGTGCTTGGACATGTTGGTCAGCGGCCACATGTTTAGCTCTAAACACAATAAGTGGTGATTGGCAAATAAACAAAACTTCAAAAATCCACGGACTCAAGGTTGGGAGACTGCAGGGTCAGGTATGGGGCTTAGTGTTAAGGTGTGCGTTAGCCAGGGAAAGGGTATTTTTCTGACGTCACTTTCTACATGCACACTATTGTATGCAATGAACTTTGTTCTTCTGCACCAATCCCTTTTAGTTTGCATGCTCAACATATTAGTTGTGTATTAAATTGGCAAGGGCATTAAGTTGGGTTTCTGGGCCATTTCCAGCCAGTGTAGCCTGTGGGGAAGTACTATAATGCTTATTACTACCAGGTGAGAGGGTGTGCGGCCTCCCAGCCAACCAGGAGAATCAGAACGGGGGCTTTCCGCACAGTAAAACCCCCACTCTGAACCTCCTCGGGGCTGGAAGCTGCCATCTTTCCACACCGTGAATCAGGAAAGTGCGCTGCCCTGCATCCCCTTCCCATTCCCCCCACTCCCAGCCCCCTTTTCCGCAAAACTGCTGTTAATCTTAAAAATGGCATCAGCTATTGCCATCCCTCCTCCCCCTTGCCCCCACTCTCAGCCCCCTTTTCCACATCTCCATTCCACCATCCCATCGCTGCCCCACTTTCTTGGTGCTGCCTTTTCCCGTGCCGGCATCAGGAACACTAGTGTTCCCGGCGTACCCCCATCACAGCAGTGGCCGCCATGGAAAGGGAGAAGGGACAACATGTAGTTAGTAACCTTCTTCCCGATCCATGGCGAGCATCTTGATTTGTGGTTTTTGTCAAGTTGAGAAATGGCAAACACAGCGTTTCTCAACTTGAGAAAAACGCTATTAGTACCCCGGTACAACGTGCCGGGATACTAATAAGAATATAACCCAGGCTTCTAACTTATGCCCTGGGGCATTACCTGACCGGTAATGCACCCCCTGCTCAGGTTATATTGCAAAAATATAATTGCCTCAATTATCTCCCCTTTTCATGATCTTTTTACCAAAAATTATGCTTCGTTAGATCTTTGATAGATCCAGTTTGATTAACCATTTTCAATGTTAGATCTGCGACAGAACAGCAGTTATTAGCAATTAAAATGTAGACGAAAAATCATTTTTTGATATTTGCTAGATCCGGTATGATCAACCATTTTCAATTTTATATCCGAATGAGTCACAAGTGTTTCTAGGCGCCACAAGACATGGGAAACGAAGAGATGGGGAGGATAAGACTAGCGATCTTACTAGGCCTTGTGTCATTTGGATCGTGCAAGTGTGACAATAGAGTGCAAGGGAGAGGAAAGGGGGAAGTGCGATCAGGGCAGTATGGCTCTGGGTAAGTGCAGCCAGGGCAGAGCATCTCTCGGTAAGTGCAGGATGCAGGGGGCTGTAGGGGTTTAGGGGTTACAGTTACAGACACTAAGTGCGCCGTAGGCCGGGAGGCAGTGCGAAGGAGGACTGGCCAAGAGGAGCCTTGTACCCAGTTAGACTATGAGGGAACCAAGCAGCCAGTCAGCGCAGCAGACAGGTAAGGTAGCAAGGGAGTGAGAGAGAGAAGACAGAGGGGAAAAGGGGGGCCCTGAGCTGCTTCCGAACTTACGGTGGTCTGGCTCAAGTCTGAGAAGGGAAGGGAGGCTGTTCCACGGGGGGGGACTTGCAGAGGAGAGATATCTACCCCCACTCTCTTCCCAGAGAAGCACCTGGCCCTCAGAGAGTTGGAGGTAGCTGAGCGAAGGGCTCTAGAAGGAAGGTATTTCAGAAGAGAGAGTTGGATGAAGTGCCAGCCACAGCCCCCGCAAGCCTTGTGGACAATGCAAAGGGTCTTGAACTTGATCTTTGCAGCCACCGTGAGCCAGTGGAGAGATTTCAGGGCTGGAGAGATATGGTCCCTGGGCTTGAGGCCATAGAAGAAGTCTTGCAGTCCTGTTCTCGATTAGTTACACAGGGTGAAGAGTAGATGTAGGCAGAATGAGGAAGAGGATGTTGCAGTTGTACAGCCTGGCGAGAACCAAAGCTCTGGAGACAGTGAGTATCTGGGGGAAAGTGAGAAAAGGTAAAATACTTCTGAGGAGGTGCAGCTGGAAGTGGGCCTTTTTGGCAAGGTCTGAGATGTGAGGAGAGAAGGAGAGATTGCAGTGGAAGAGGACACCGAGGTGTTTAGCCTCACAGGAAGGCGAGGTTAATGGGCCCATGGAGGCCGGCCAGAGTGAGAGAGGAAAAGAGGGAGCAGGGGGTCCCAATGAAAAGGATTTCCTTCTAACTGGCATTAAGGCAAAGATCATTGGAGGTGCACCAATCCTGAATCACGGATACACTGTCAGGAATGAGCGATGGGGGGGAGGAGGCTGATGGAAGCCTGAAAGAGAGCTGAGTGTCATCCACATAACACTGAAAGTTAGAAGAGAAGGTGGAGATTGGGTGGACCAGAGGAGGCAGATAGACATTTAAGAGCCAGGGTGAGAGGATAGAGCCCTGGGGGACACCACATATGTAGAGAGAGGTGGTGGAGAGAAATGACCCAAGTTGGACCTGGGAGGGACAGTCCAGGAGGAAGGAGGGCCTGATCTGTGATGCCCAGGTTCACACAGAGTCGGATGATCAGGGTGGTGTGATTGACCGTGTCGAAGCCAGAGGAAAGGTCAAGTATGATGAAGGCAGGGTACCAAGTAATAATGTCCCCACAAAAATATCGCCATGAAAAAATATCCCCGAAAAATGGCCGTTTTTTGTGGGGACATATAATATCGCCACAACCTTTTCCCGGCGATATTATGTACGGCGACCATATATATGGGGATAATATTACCTGATACCGAAGGCAGAGGGAGAGTAGAAATCAAGATTAGAGACAAGATCTTCATGGGTGTTCAGAAGAGCAGTTTCTGTGCCTCTGGCTGCTCTAAAGACAGGATGGTCATGGAGGAAACCAGCATATTCAGTGTGGCGGGTCAGCTGGGAGATGGCCAGCTTTGCCAGGAGTTTACCCAGGAAAGGAGTGTTAGAAATCGGGCGATAGTTTGCCGGACATGTAGAAGGCAGAAGGCTTTTTATTTTATTATTTTATTTTATTTTATTTTATTTGTACATTTATAAAGCACTCCTAAGCCTGGGGTATCGGCGCACATTGCTTAAGGTTAATTAGTAAGTTGCAAGACAGACAGGAACAGAACAGTGCAAAGGAATGTGTTACAAGTGCATCACGGACATGTCCAAAGTTAGCAAAAAAAAACAAGGCATTATGGCATCTCTTGTGTGAAGAGCCAGGTTTTCACATTATTCCTCAAGCACCGTTATGATGGTTCTGCTCTTAGGGCAACGGGCAAGGAGTTCCATAATTTAGCAGCTAGTACAGGAAAACTGCTACCCCCTGCTTTCTGTAGCTTGAATCTCGGGACCTTGAGGCAATGTGTATTTAGGGACTGAGTGGGTCGGTCAGATTGGTTTCTTAAGAATTTGAATGTGAGATATTTAGGCACTACGTTAGAGAGGCATTTATGAGTGAGTGCAAACGTTTTGAATGCAATTCTGTCTTTGACTGAAAGCCAATGGGTGTTACGTCTTACTGTCGAGATATTGTGCGTTCTTGGGATATTGAAGGCTGTTTTTAGCGCACTGTTTTGAAGTATTTGAAATTCTTTTAAATTACGCTTATCAGTCCCTAGGTACAAGACATTTCAATAATCCAGTTTAGATAGCATAAGTGCTCTAGCCAGGGAAATACAACTCACTGTCGACAGGAAAGGTCTGCAAGCATTGATCAGTTTGCAAGTATAGGCTGTGGGTAAAGCTGTAGCATTGACTTGTCTAGTCAGAGTCAGTGAGGGGTCTAGAGAGATGCCAAGTGTTTTCACCTTCTTGGAGACTTTTTTTGTTGATGCCATCTATGTTGAAGGATTTGGACTGGCTATCTAGTTTGTTCAGTCTGGTCTGCGATCCGATGAGAAGTAACTCAGTCTTGTCATCATTAAGAAAGAGGCCGTGTGTAGCCATCCAAGCTTGAATAATTAGCTAGATTTTGTTGAGCAGTTTTGTGTCAGTGTCATAGTCGCCTGTAATGGGGACGAGGATTGGGGTGTCAGCTGCATAGTTAGTGTAGATGACACCCAAATCCTCGAGTTTGTCAAAAATGGACTTGGTAAAGATGTTGTAGAGTGTCAGGGAGACGCAGGAGCCTTGTGGTACTCCGCAAGTGACAGCTGCAGACTCAGTGGATGCAGTTGGTGCAAATACCCTCATGATTCTGTTGTCCAGGAAAGATTGTATCCAGGTGGTAGCTTTGGCGGAAAAGTGGGCTGCTGATGAGAGGTGTTTGCAGAAGACTTTATGATTGACTAAATCAAAGGCGGCCGATAAGTCTAGTAATAGGAGCAAGGCGCAGTGTCTTTATCTTTGAGGTCGTCCATTTGAGTTTTTAGGTGTAAAAGGGCTGATTCAGTTCCATGTCTGGGGCTAAAGCCTGATTGTCGCAAGCCAAGGAGATTATTAGATTCACAATGTTCCTGAATTTGTAAGTATGCTGCCCTGTCAAGGATTTTCAATAGGAAAGGTACTGTAGTTATGGGTCTGTAGTTAGTTGGGATGTTAGGATTGAGGCTAGGCTTTTTTAATAGTGGGAGGACCCAAGCATCTTTCAGATTAGTTGGGACTGTGCTGGTTTCAAATGATGCATTTATTAGAGTGGTGATGAAAGGCGCGAGATCCCCCACTGCCTCTTTAATGATAGTATCCGGGCACGTATCCCCCCCCCTGTATCTTGATGGTTTGAGGCTAGCGATTATGCTCTCTACTTCACGGATGGTAACAGGAGTGACCTTAAATGGGCTGCGGCAGTTGGAGGAGGAGTCATGGGCCTCACATAGTGTAGATCAGGAGGAGTGAGGCTCTGTTTTTTAGTTTCGATTTTCTCTTGAAGGAGAGATATTTTATTCAGCACTGCTTTCTGTATGTTTGTACACCGGGTCGTATCTTGGGTGGTGGTATAGGGGATTCTTACTCCCTGAGGGTGATGGATAGTTCCTTTGCACCTGAGTTTATTAATTCTGTCATTGTAAGTGTCACTTTTTGTCTGGCTAATGGCAGTTTTGTAGCTATTAGAAACGTTGAAGAATTTTTCTTTGCTTAGGACTGAAGGGTGATTTTTCCAAATTGCTTCAAAGCTTCTTTTTTCGTTGCGCAAGGCTTTGAGGTTGGGAGTAACCAGGTGTTTAGAGAAGCATGTGGCTTTTGTCGATGGTTTGACGTAAAGTATGATTGTATAACTCCACTAACGTGGAGGGGTCCGTACTGCAGTTATGGAAATTGATAATAGGTTGTAGTAGGGCAATAGTTTCTCTACAGTGAGTTTGTGGTTGTTTCTGTTATGTGCTGGTGGAGCAAACAAGTTGCACAGGTTGGGTCGGATGCTGTCCTGTATGCTGTCCTCCTTTTTTAGGAGGGGGTGCAAAAGGGAGTGCTTGAAGAGAGAGGGAAAAGCTCCTGTGGAGAAGAGTGGTTGTAGAAATCGAGCATGGCTGGTGCGAGGGTGGCATTGTGGTCCTTGATGGTTCAGGAGGTGCAGGGGAGCACCTGTTTGGACGACACTTTCATAGATCGGACTTGTCTAGTGACATTATCAGGTATTGTCAGAGAGAAGGCGGAGAAAGGAAGAGAAGGGGAAGAGACAGCCAAGGGGGTCCTGAGAGAGGTAGAGGGATAGGGTGAGAAAAGCGAGGACAGGATGTCCTGAGTTTTAGTGGTGAAATGAGAGGTCAGAGCAGTACAGAGGGCCAGGGAGGAACAGGAGAGCAGAGACTGCAGTAGGATTGGGCAGCTTCTCGCAGATTTTAAAGAGTTCGGCCGTGTTGTTATAGGCCGCAAGAGGTTGCAGAGATGCAGGCTCAGAACAGATGTTATGAGCAATTATGTAGAGGGAGGCTAACCCGTAGTCTGCTAGTCACCCCCCTTAATCATAAAAGTTCAAAAACGTATGCCATTTGTTAGATAATTGTTAGATCCTGTTTGATCAACCATTTTCAGCGTTAGATCCACTACAGAAGAATGAGTTATAACCAATTTCACCTTGGTCTCCCACTCCAGGAGGCTGCTGGGCCTTTATTATCAAGCTGCCAGTACTACCTTCACAGCACGTGCAGTAGGAGTGGCGCACGCTCGCAACGAGCGCTGACACAGAACAATGCAGCGCAGCTCTGCGCCTAACTTCGCCAATTGCTCGCTCCACCGTTAACTAGTAAACATTTTACTGCGATAAACCTCATTACAGCAACACAGAGTTCTCAAGAGGGTGTCAGAAGTGGGCGTGGGTGGCATGTGTTACGATAAACAAAGAAAATCACCCAAGACATCTCTCGGCAGCAGCACAGCACGCGCCCAATCTGCATCTCATTAGGATCAAATCAGCCACCCTGTACCACAACAGCTCTGAAGACACGCGCGGCAATTAAGATGAAAACGCACCAGAAAAAAAGACGACTCCAGGAAGAGGATAAAAGCAGGGATAGCAGGGCTGTAAGTGCTGCATGATTACACCCTTTGAAGGTGTAAAGTGTCCCCACGCAAGATAGCGCAGGCAGTTCACCTACAAGGCTTCCTGAATGCACAAGGCCCGCCTTCCTGCGGTGGTGTACAGGGCGGCCATTTCATGAAACAGAAACACTGACGCACGCATTCCTTTCCCATGATTCCTCTGAACGCCTCTGAAAAATTTACATTTTAAGGTTACAAAAGTTCCTGAGGCTTTGCTCTCCCTGCAGTAAAACCCATACCCTTCGCAGGGGGTCGCATATAATATACGGGCTACCTGGTCTTTATGTTATGTTTTTTTTTGAAGGAGCTCTGCTACCATTTGCATGATCTCTTGCAACTCTGGTGGACCTGGTAACGTGGTGGACTGGGTGGATTAACTCATGCAAGATAGCATCCATTTTGTGTGGATGAAGAGACTTTTTATGGGAGGGCAAAATGGAGCACTTGCCCCGGGCCCCCACCTTTGAGGTGGACCCCAGAAAGCTGCATGATCTAAAGAAGATTCCATTCTTCACCAGAGTTAAATATCACATGTCAGGATATTTTATTATGTGCTGCTGAGGCTTAAACCGTCTGTTTTGACAAGTGCATTCTGTGTTAACTGTGGTATACATAGTTTGTGGGTTCCTTACGGCACAACTCTTGTAGCAGGCTTTGCTTCCTGTGGGAATTATGTTGATCATGTGCAATAGCCAAAGTTGAAATGCATATTGATAACACCTATAATATTTTGCTTTTAAAAATTGTCATGTTTGGTAATGTGATTTGTGTGCTTTCTAAGTCAGTTTTATAAAATGAGACTATTTTAGTTCATGGTAAGAACTGGAAAAGAAAGTGTTCAAATTCAGAGGTTTCAGAGTTGCCACACATCCCAGCGTCACAGCTTAACAAATGTATGATCCTGGGCATCTCATTTAATCTTGTATTGCCTAACCTCTCAAAATTGCCAGTCCCTAAATCTTTCAAAATTAGAGGCAGTAAGGGGGTGCAGCCATATATTCTTGATCACTTAAGTCCTTTGGTTTGGTGGAGCGAGTCCCTAAAGATGGTGCAAGGATGTGTCAGGCAGGGCTGGAAAATACAAGTTGCTTGTTGAGGAGTCGCATGCTGAAGTTTGATGTCTGTCGGGGAGGAGTATTCCAATCGTCGTGTGCGTGTGGCTGAGTTGGTACGTCTGTTGTGCACTCCAGCACAGAATCTGAGTGTGTTAGTGCAGGGAGCAGTCAGTGAAGGCCCCCAGCGGGCATCTGGAGCTCTCACACCAATTGGTCATGGAGATATCTCGATGTTGATGTTCTCCGTTCGATAACTGTCGGGAGATGGAATCTGAGCCACTATGGATTATGCTGGTGTCCCTGTTGGAGGGATGTGGGCAGTTCCTCGTCCTGAACACCTCCACACACAAGCAGGTGGTTTTCGGTTTATGGGTGTGCAAAACCATAATCAGGCGGTGCAGTAACACCTGCGGTTCCCTGAATTCTAGCCTGTTTTACTGTTACTGCCACACTTGTCATGAGACCCATATCGTACTATCTTTCTAATGCACCCGACAAATCCATATGATGCGAGCGATGCCTTTGTAGTCGTGGACCATCCATTTATCTCCCAGAAAGCTTTGGCGTGTGAATGGATGGCTAGTAGTGGAATGTGTTACCCTGGAAACATGGAGTCCTCTGCTGATCCTATGCATACACGTATTGCATCTAATAACCATATCCCTTTCTTGTACTCAGGTGTCTGTTGATATGGGTGTAGGAAATTGTAGAAGAATACAGATCCGCAGACAAGGAGGAAGCTCTAAAATGCAGACTTGCTGCCACCATCACAGAGCTGACTGTCAGCATCAAATCTTCATCGTGAACAAAACCACCAAGACAAAATTGGCCATTGCTAATTTACCATGTATGGAAGATGGCACCAAAATATGGACAGGAGCAATGGCCAATAGCCGGCAAACGGTGCCTCATTCTAAGCCACCTCTGTAGCTGCTATTAGTGCTCCAAATCTCAATGCCAGAGTCACAGCACATTCCGCAGGTTTTATCAATAGAACACATGCCTGGGGAGGCGTACATACCAGTGCCCTCAGAAATAGACGAAATGGTGGGGAAAGGTGCCAGGAGGGGAGTTGAACTTCAGCTGCAGGAGGCTGAACAATATAGGACCCAGTGGGGTTAATGTTCACAAATGTCTATCCAAGTGCAGAGTAATGCTGCAGCCTATCACGCCACCTGGCGTAACTGGTTGCCGTTGAGGCAGGTCATCAGTTTCTAGAGGACATTTGGTTTGCTGCAGACTGTGCCATGTAGGGGATGGCAGTCTTCATGGATACTATGTCAGTGATTGGGCAGCACCTGGAGGAGCACACAGGAGCATGCCAATCAGTACAATGAAGAATGCAACCAGGCAGTGGGATCACATATAGATGTAGAGTAGGGCAATGGATTGCATTGCAGCATCCAACACTGTGCTCAATCATCATGTTAATATAGTCTTTAAAATGTACTTTGTGACTACAGGCTCCAAATAAAACATTGATGTTGAGGCAGTGTACCAGGCTGCACCTCTTAGAGTGTCCCTAATTGAGTAACCATCAAAATAGCCTTTGAAGTCATTGTGCCTTTCGTAGATGGCTCCCCACAAAGTATCACCAGTATTGCCGATGACACTGACTTGTGTGGTTTTCTAAAAGGAATATATAATGTTTCTTCACAGGGAGGCCAGGACTCGTCTGCCCGATTCGTGTACTCCCTAATGAGCTCAACCAGACATACGCAAGGCAGGTCCTTAAGCCTCAGCTAAGAAATTGAAGTGGGCATCGTTTTGATCTTTCCCTACCAAGAAGGAGACCACTTGGCAAAACATCCTTCTAGAAGCACCTTAATGATCTCACATCTGGAAATAAGCTGGAAGAAATACAAACATAATAACCTTGGTGATTTCATGGAAATCTGCCTGAATGTCAAGAAGCTACTAAATGGTCAACTGAGGAAAAGCTTCAGAAAAAAAGTTAGGTTCTCATTTATGCATATACGCAGCACATTGCGCGGAGCACGCGTGGCCGTGGGGTGGGCTCAGGGCCAGCCCGAGGATTTGTGGGGCCAAGTGCAGCACATAAAGTTCAGGGCCCCTTAATTTGCATGAAGTGGCATCACATCAAGTGACATCACAGGATAATGACCACTATGTATGTAGGCAGCAGTGAGAAAATGCATATATATGTATATATGTATATATATATATATATATATATATATATGTATGTATTCACTGAAAACACTTTGTAAAAGCGACGTTATGGTTACAAGTAAAACTGAAAAACCTCAGAAACTTGCCAGTTATGGTAAGCTAAGCAACCATAACTCGCTCCACCACCATGTACTGCTCAGACTAACACCCAGGACATGAAAGATGACATTACAAATGTCATTGATAACATCACTGATGACATCACATATTAAATTAAATTTAATAAACAGTCCCTACAGGAGATTGAGTTTATAATGTTAGAAACAAGATGTGAGGGGTGATGAACTATCATGAACTACTTAATGTATTAAAGAATGTACTCATAAAAACAAATCTTTATAGTTCCTGCAAATCATTGACTTTGCGGCTTCGCTCAGACCTGTAACTATGGGCCCCGGGGCATTACCTGACTCGGTAATGCCCCCGTGGCGAGGGGCTTATTGCTTAATTATATTCTGGTGAAGCTTCAATGTTACGAGCAGTTAACTCTTATTCACACTTATGGACTGCTGTGAGAATGAGCTGCCTCCTGTCGCCACCTACCCTTCCAATCACTCCCCTGACATGCAAATATTAACCCCATATCACAATTTCAATTGCCTAAAATGTATGCATATGAATGCAGGTGCTAACAATGAAAACTACATTACATTCCCTATTTTGTAGACATTTGGTGTTCTTAAAGCATTCTGTGCTTTTGGGAGTCTGCATGCCGATAAAAAAAAAAAATACAGAACGTAACATGCTGCAGGAGGGCACATATTGTAGGCAGCTAACTGGTGCTTTGCATGTGCTTTCAAAACAAAAATGCCCTTTTGCACTTCTTAACACGTTAAAACAATGGTCTCTTAAATAGACCATCACCCGCTTTAAATGCTATGCTTTGAGAATAAGTGATCAACAGTGCTTACAAGGGCAGCAGCGCCTATTGGGCCGCTGGGAGGGGGTATTTGTCAGAGTCGCAGGAGGAGGTTGATATGTGACACATTGGGCCTCATTACGGGTCTGGCGATAACCGTGCCAGTGATGCCGGCGGGTTGCTGCCGGACCCGTAAATATTTACCATCACCTGACTTCCCGGTAACACCAGGGGATTACAACCCTGGCGGAGCGGAAAGTCAGGCGCCGGCAAATTGTAAGACCCTATTCCCATAGAGTCCTATCGCACTCTATGGGAATGGGGACCACGGAAGCACCAGCAGCGTTGTTAACGGTGCCCTTGCTTCCGTGAAAACTCTGCGGGCGGGTGCCATCCCGCCCGGCAGGTCTGACCTGCCGGGTGGGAGGGGACCCGCAAGGCAGGGTTGTAGTGTGCTGGTGCCAGTAAGCTCACCAACACTGTTGTTTCCAGACCGGCACACTTAGAATGAGGCCCATTGCCTGACAGGATAAACAATAAGGGTGCTCAGCCACATTTGAAAAAGATATTCCACAACACCGGCAAGCTTCCCCATCATCATGCATGCTGAAGTGTGGGACGCCCGTGTGCTCAGAGTGCACTGCAGCAAGTGTAGCTACTCTGAGCACATGGCCCACGCTGCAGCCTGCAAAAATAGTGAGTCAACGGCCCCCTCGGAGCGGGTCCCTAGCAGGCGCGGGGTCAAATACAGCCGCACATGCTACAAACGCCTGGGTGGGCTGTTCCCTGCTGTTCTGCTGCTGGACTGGCAGCTAGACACACGTTTACTCTTTTGCATTACTTCCTGCGTTTACAGCATCTCGCTCGCTGGCTGGTTGTGTGTTCGTGAGGATTTGAGCCATCTGTGTTTACAACTTTTTTTTTCCCTTGCATACTTGCTAGCATTTTTTTCATTGTGTGCAGTTGGCACCTTTTGTGCCTCAACATTGCCTAGACATATGTATTCCTGCTGGGAGTAGCGGCAGAGTCTGACAGTCTCTGTAACAGTCAGGGCCTCATCACGAGTCTGGCGGTAACCCTTAAATGCGGCGGTAGTGCTATTACCGCCGCATTTAAGGGTCTGCCAGATCATGGCTTTGACGGATTTCCCCCCAGCTCTGAGCTGGGTGGAAATCCGCAGCAAATGTGCCTATTTTCGCCACAATTATCGCCGGCGGGAAATCCTAGAATACTATAAACTAGACACAGGTTTATAGTATTCTCAGACCTGACACTGGTCCCTCTCCTCTGTCTTACGACATTATGCGTACCATCCTCTATGGAACTCATCGACTTGCACGACGATGGTCCTGCACATTTGTATACTATTACTGTATCCTGTATAATTTGTATAACTTGCATAATATCTATAATATCCATTACTGTATCTTGTATAATATGTATAACTTTCACTGTATCCTGTATAATCTGTAACGATGTAAGCTTCGCATTATCCTACCTGCTGCGCCCTTCTACCTCTGGGTCTGGAGCGCATTAGAAATAAAACAAACAAACAAACAAACAAACAAACAATAGCGTGAATTTTCCCCATTGGGCCCAATGGGGAATGAGGAATTCCCGAATGGGCCCAATGGGGAATGGGCAATAACCCTTCCGCCAAACCCGTGATCCGGCGCTAATAGCGCCGGGGGTTAGCGCTGGTGTTACCGCCCAACTCGTGAAGAGGCCCTAAGTCTCAATAACAGGCGGCACGAGAGCTGCAATTGTACAATAGTGGAAGGTGGAGGAACAGATAGCCATAGTGTTGCCCTGGCAGTGAGTATGTCTATCTTTCTATCTATCAGAGACTTTTTCTATCACTGCCTATCACGATCCAATCTTCAGGGTATTGTGGCTGTTTTTTGGACGCATACTATTGTTGTTTGCTTGTTTTTTCACTGACTTGGTCACTACCGAGTTTGCTAAAATGTACGCAATTGACTGTTCTTTTTTTTTTGTCTCACTCTGCCCTATTTACTGGATTCTAATTGGATTTATTTAGACATAATTGAACTTAATTGGCTGTGGTGCATTTTAACTCACCGCTGGATATTGTGGGACTCTGGGCCTCATCAGGAGTCTGGCGGTACCGCTGGGATACGGCCAGTGCAAATATCGTTACCGCTACTTGGTCTGGTGGTGATAGTGTCCGCCAATCCCATTGGGTCCAATGAACCCAAAGGAGAATGGGAACTTACCATCCTTTTTATGTTGTAGATTAATGGACTACATGAGGCCATGGTGAACTCCTTGGAAGACTACCCCAGAGTGGGCGGAAGACCATTCCCATTATTGGCTTATGTGGAAAAAACTGTACTTATGGCTCGCACTCCAAGGGCGTTGCAGAAATTGATTTTGGTCTACACCATCTTTATGAAAGACCTGGACCTCAATGTAAATGCATCCAAATCCACTGTGATGATTTGTGTGGAAGGCAGAAAGGCGGTTAAGATGAGACTGAAGTTATGCAACGGGGCTACAATCCCAAGTGTTCAGGAATTTGATTATTTGGGGGTTCACTTTTCTTCCACTTTAACAGAAGGTTAAGATTAGACAATTTCTTGGGGGCCTGACTCGTTTTACAGCTATGTGCCATGTCCAACCCTTGGACATGATTATGAAGGTATGCGAGGCATAGAGCAGAGTAGGACGGCTACACTTTCTGATGCCTCGTTGTCAGGTTATGTCCAGGGTCGGACTGGGACAAGAAATAGGCCCGGTCAATCAAAAAAAAGTGGCCCACCGTTTGCCTCAAAAAGGCAGCCCAACCCTCGCCTCGCGACCCTTGACCTCTGATGACATCACGGGAAGTGATGTCATTTGACCCCACCCAAAAGTGACATTCCGGGAAGCGATGAAACACGACCTTTCACACAATGACAAACCAGTAAGTGGCATCAAATAGCATTGTTCCTAAGTACACTAAATAACTGTGAATCCAAGCAGACGTCCAAGGCCAAATGATAATATGTTATTGTATAGCACTTACACTTAAATTCTTTTTTATAGAAAAAATATGCATACAATATTACCTAACCTGTGTTGGTACTCATTTATCGACCTAAGAAGGATGAAAGGTTTTTTGAAGCCGGCCCCCACTCCCAGGGACGATTTCAGCCCGACCACGGACCGAAAGGCCGATAGGCCAATCCGACCCTGCTAATGTCAATCTTTCAGAACTGCAGATTTTGGAAAATAAGTTTTAAGAAGAAACTTTTGGGTCTTCCATGCTCAGCACCCAATTTTACTGCCTATAATGGGCTTGGGGCAGGTTATGTAGAGCCCATGTGGGGTTTGGCCCTGATGTTGCACTGGCTTCAAATAATGTGTAACATCAAGGCTGCACTAACCAATTTAATCTCTAGAGCCTTGTCAAACAGGACTGATTGGCGTAAAATCTCATGGGTAATTCATATTTATAAGCAATTGATTTTACTACAGGCACCAGCATTTTTTCCATCAAGTACCATGCATCCAGTTACACAAACAAATGTCTATAAGTATTTGCTAAGTGGTAGTGTTAGAGCGCCAGTCTTTAGAACTCCAGTTCAATGCCAACATATCTCTAGCAGTTATTAGTCAGTCTGATAATTTACAAACCTATCTTGTTTGGAGTTATACAAACTCTGACAGGTGGCTGATCACAAGAGCTAGATTTAACTACCTGATGCTGAATGTAAACACTGCAAGTTGGCATGGCTACTCTTACTCCTCGGGTTGCACCCTGTGTCGGGACCCTATAGAAGACATTTTGCATGTGGTTATGTTTTGTCCGGGTTCCCAATATATTGGACAAGCCACTATTCTTCCGGTTCTTGGTCAGCTTAGATTTTACTCAATGTCGGCCAGCATTGTTTTATTTTCTTTTGGCTGATTCCCCTTATGCAACCTGGGCTCTTCTATGTTTTTTTTTTTTTAGGAAGGCTAGGTCTGCTAGGAAAGCTGTAATTGGTGATTAATTGTATAATGATTGCTTATTTTAATTCTGTTTGTATCTCCTTTTATATTTGATTCTAATACCACCAGGTAATCCTAATTCAGGAAACCTGGACCCTTGAGCCGATTGCTTCCCAGGGGTATGTGCCATACACAGTTTCTGATAATAGGGGCCCTAAGGGGAGACCGCAGGGGGATTGGCGATTTGGGTAGCTATTAATCTGGCTGTTGGTTATCTGTGAGTCGGAGGTTGGGGAAGCACTATTGTCCCAGAGATTAGGTAGGGTCCGGGCCAGACCTGATCCCAATTGATTTCTTCTGTGAGGAGCTGGCAATTTGCATCCCGATGTTGACGAGAATTTTCAATGCAGTTATTAGGTCAGATTTGATTCCCCATACCTGGTCTGAGGCTATAATTGTTCTAATTTACAAAAATGGAGGCAAGGAGCGGCCTGAGAATTACCGCCCGATTTCCCTATTGGACAGTGTTGGCAAGACGTTTGGTAAGGTTCTGCAAATTAAACTCCCCAAAAGTGGGCAGATGAGACAGACATACTCTCTAATGCTCAGGCAGGGTTTAGAGCAGGCAGAGGGACAGTGGAATACTGTTTTTTATTGTTGCTGCTCATAGAGAAATACTCTAAACTCCTTAAAATAAACTGAACGTCATCTTTATTGATTTGAGGATGGCATTTGATTCAGTTTCTAGGGTTAAACTGTGCCAGGTTTTGGATGCTATTAAGCTTCTTTATGCTAATTCCACTGCAACAGCCAGGAATGGGACAGGAGGCAAACACAAATCCATTTTTTGTCAAAAGATGAGTTCACCAAGGCTGTGTCCTGGAGCCCCTTCTTTTTCTTTTATTTATCCAAGAAATTGTTGATGCATTAGAAGGAGGTGCAATGGACCCCTCTAGAATTGGTGCAACGCAATGGCCATGCTTTTCTTCACGGATGATGCTGCAATCCTTGCTACTACACCAAAGGGTCTTGCGGCAGCACTGGATATATTTGTGAAGAAATGTGATACCCATGGCCTGGCAGTTAATGTCTCAAAGACAAGGGGAATGGTATTTAAACCCCCCTTTAGTAAGTAACACAATTTGAGGGTATCGGTTAACGGCCAAGCTCTAGAACAGGTCAAACAATTTGATTACTTGGCGAAAAGGTTTAATGAGGTATCAAGTTGGACAGACCGAGCGGTAAAAGTTACGGCCACCTTATCTAAATACAATGATGGAATCTACTCTTTTTTAGGGTGGGGGAAGTGCAGCGATTTCCCCAGCTATAGAAATGTACAGGAGTCAGGCCCTTCCTGCCACAACGTATGGTGCAGAGGTTTGGGGTATGCTCTTATCAAGGGGCTGTCTGTGAGTGAGAATGTGTTTCCTAAGAACTTATTGTTACCAAAGAATGCCCCTACCTCCTTGCTTCTTTTGGATTTGCAAGCCTGGCCCGTGGCCGATCAATTATCTTTAAAACCAGCCCTATATGGGCTCCGGTTGTGGGCATTCTTGAAACTAAATGGGGCGGCAAACTGTGATTTGGTGTGGCATGTTAGATCCATGTTGTAGAGATTGAATGCTAGTCAAATGTGGTCTTCCCCAAAGGATTGTCGTGCATCCTCAAAACCTTGGCAATTGCATTAAAGAATGGACCAGACATTTGCTGCATCAATTTGCTGGGTAATTGCCGTAATGTTTTTGATATGACCCCCCCCGTACGAACGCTCTCTTTTTGTACGGTTTAGACTAGGCGTTTTGCCTGTTGCAAGCTATACATGTTCCTGATCCCGCCTTAATTCTGGGGTTTGTCCGCTTCGTTATTTAGCTGACAAATCCCTGGTGCATTTTACTCTAATATGCCCAGTTCTACTGCAGCTGCGGAAAAGATATTTGCGACCACTCCTGCTACAGATGCTTATAGGAACCACTGGTGAGGCAATGATATTTTCTTTCCGCTCATTGGACTGGAAGGTGGTGAATTCCATAGCTAGGTATGTCCACCATATGTGGCTCCTGCACATGAGATTGCTGAGTAGTGGGAGTCCCAGTAATAGTTTTGCATGAGGGTCTGTGAGTATTCTGCCCCCCCTGCGTACTCTATGACTGTTAAGCTATATTGAACAACTGGGGCTGCGAGTACACTCTCCCCTTCAATGTTTTGTAATTGGAAAGCATTTCTTTTAAGTGATTCGGGATTTCTGGGATTTCATGAATTTTATGACTTTTATGTATCCTATCACATTTATATGGGCTGCCACTGATCATTCCTTTTGTATCATGTTGATTTTATGTTGGTGATTTTTTCTTATATCTTATTGTAATATGTTGGTGATTTGCGTGTTAATGGTCTATTCGAATAAAGCACTTGAAAGTGAAATTGAATATAGATTTGATCTTATTTGAGTGTTTTTATCCTACCGGATAAAGTATTTGTAATTCTTCAGGTTTTGAATGTTGTATTTTGTTTTTGTCTGTATGCTTATTTAATGGATATGTATCTGAATAAATATGATTTGATCATATAAAGTGGTGCCAGCCATCCCTATAACCTATATCTTTATACTGCCACAAACAAGAGGATTTTTCCCAAAGACCTTCATTCCATCTTCTCATGATCGGCGGCAATCGCTGGCCTGCAGCCACGCAAAGTTGAAAAATAGTTTTGACAAGTATTTATCTCTACCAAAGATGCTTAAAAGTGATTCAGATATTTCCCCAAGCATCACCATATCCAATCTCCTCCATGATAACATACTTTTTTCTAGCACCACGAGGGCCGTGATTTCCGATATTCTCTGAAGCCAGGTACAAAGGACCCTGGATCTGCAAGAACCCAGGAAATCCCCCAGGCCACTGGTTAGAGACGTTCATCAAATCTAGAGCACAAACCTCTTCATTCAGATTCATGAGCAGGTCCAGAAAAATGGATATCAATATTGGTCAATACGTCGCTAACTCCAACATAGATGGCACCATGCCTGAGATGCGCACAAGGGAGTAATGAACCCCAGAAGAATCTAGTCCCTCCTAACTTGTCAAATCGTCCTCACTAGCCTCGACAATGGGCAAAATCATAATCCACTCCTGAAGCTGCCTCTAATGAAATTCCTCTCCATTATCAAATCCCTTCTCACCTGTGCAGTCGGTCAAGATGTAAAAAGGTCCATGCTGAAAGGATCCCAAAACAACTCCAACTCCCTGAACACCAACCTGTACAGCATACACTGACTTCATTCAGTTAAGTACCATGAATTCTAAACAACTAATACGTTGCTTAACCCTGGAAGGTAATGTGTTTGGAAAAGTATACATCCATAGTGCTTCCAAAGCAGATAATACTGACAGATATCTCACATCAAGACCTTTTTGACCTGTGCCTCCAAAGTTGATGTTATAGTGAGCTGCTGAGACTGGGCCTCATTAAAAGTCTGGTAGTCCAGAAATACAGGTGCCGGTAGAAATGTACCAGCACCCTTTCTGTACTGCCAAACTGTGAGTCTGCTGGCAGGGGCAGAGTTCTTCCAGCAGGCCTGACCTGCCAGGAGTTCAGGCCCCTACCGGCATTATTTTCACGGACGCACTGGCACTGTTAATAACGGTGCCGGTGCTTCAATGTCCACCTTGGAATGGGGGACTCCACGTGAATGGGGATTTACTGTTCTGCCATCACTTGTGATATCCCGGTAGCACCAGGCTATCAGGTAGTGGAAACAGTATTATGGGGTCGGCGGTAGCCCACCGCCTACCGGCAGGTTTTTACCACTGACCTCATAATGAGGCCCAACATATACGTCTCCTACTGCTCTTGCAGATTCTTCACAGCAAATGCTCCAGACAGAAGTTACAGGCAATTGAAAGGCAATTTCTTTTCATACACACACTATTTGCCTTGTGTTAAAGGGTGCCCTATGTGAGCTACCCAACCTTGCCTGATGAAAGGGACATGGGATTTTGGATCGAAAATCAGCCATTTGAGGCATCTACGTTATGAAGCCGCCATTCCAACTCACCTCTTGCCTTGTCCATAACAAACTATTAATCACGATTTCAGAAATAGCTCCTTCTCTCCCTATCTCGTCCCCGTCCCCATCCCTCGATTCCCCATGCAATCCAGGGGGGATGCTAAGGTCTTCTTTGCGATTACACCCTTGACACTCACATAAATCCCAGCCACCTTCTCTTTCTACTTCACACAAGAAGGGCCTCTTTCACTCTCCTTTGCCCTTAGCTGTGCCAGATCTGCCTACCACGCCTCTCTCAATTCCTCCCTTTACTCTGACCCACCAAACTTGTCAAAACCCTCCAAGCCATGCTTGTCCCTCTTACTCGGCTCACTCTCAGTGAAGGACATTGCCTGTTGTTTCCCCTTTTCAAATCTCTAAGATTAGTGAACCCTCATCACCCTCCTCTCCCTCCCTCCACATCCCTCATTCCGCAAAGCACCCTCTCCATTCATGCTCATCTTCTTCTTGGAGTTCTCACCCACCTTTCTGATGTAACTGTTTCTTATCCTCCAATCAGCCAACCTCACCTGTGCCCCCCACTGGTCCCTTCAAATCTCAAACTGTAGAAGAGATCACCCCTGACCATTCCTCATCTCCCTCTTTAATCGCTCCTTCTCCTCTGGGATCTTTTCTGACTCCTACAAAGCAGCCACTGTGCTACGTCTACTAAAAACACACCTGGAGGCCACCAGGGGGCGCACAGGCAATGGCTGCCTGATTGCAGAGTTCCCGTCGAGGTCGGGCCTTTCTAGGGGAGTGAGCCCCCCCCCCCGAAACCCCCTAGGCGATCGCATCTGGTGGTACCGAGTTGGTGACCCCCCCGAGATGCCTCCGCTCGAAAGAACGGAGCTCCTAACCCAAGCGGAACTGGCGTTCGGGGGGTGACGGAGAAGCAGCAGGGCGGGCGCCAGCTCTGACGGCGGCAGCGGAGGACGAGCCCTCCGCAGCGAGGAGACCCAGGTGGGCGTCCCACTCCCCCCGGCTCTGGTAGCGGGGGGTGTGTGACCGCGGAGCGGCATTCCCCAGGCGGGGATCTGCAGCGGCTCCCCCGCCCGCCCTCGATCGAGGGAGACACGCGACCCCGGATCCGGCCCCGGGCCCCGAGAGGCGGCGGGGTCGGCCCCCGGAGACAACGCCGGCGTCCTGACATCACCAGGGAGGACCTAGGAGTGGAGGCCCCCTGCAATGCATCGCTCCGGGCAAGAGGTGGACCAGCCCTTCCAAGAGCCCTGAGGCGGCGAACTCCGCTACACACAGCAGAGAGGCCCACACGGCTCGACCTGGCCACGGGGGCCCAGCTGGGAGGTGCGGAGTGTGCCGCCCCTGCCTGGGACCCACCCAGGGACTTTATAAACAGCCCCCATCCAGGGGGCCAGCGACTGGGATCCTCACGAGCCAAGGCATAACAGGGTGAGGCCCCTGGGCCGTGTCCCAGGACGAGGGCCTGCCTGACAGCGTAGGACTCCCGGAGGAGACGGCGAACTGGCAAATGGCGGCCCCTCCACCCTGAAGAGCACCGCCGGCAGTGACCCGCTACCCAGGTGAGAGGCCCCCGTCCTCAATTGGCGGGGCGAGTGCCCGCCTGGGGGCTGCCCCGTCCCCCACAGAACAACCTACACACACAAGCCCCACCCGAGATATGCACAACTGGCTGGCCCCCCCGAGTCCCCCCCCATATCGCAGCGAACCCTGCAGCAGATCATCGGCAGGCCTTTATGAGCTGGCAGAAAACCCTGCAAGCATTCCGCTATCAAGATACGGAGAGCGACACTAGGGACCCTAACCTCTCCGGGGCCATGGCTCACCCTGAAGCCGCAGGCCAACCCGCAATGACGATGGAAAGGGGCTTCGCCTCCATCCTCCAGGAAATCAGAGAAATGAGATCCGACATCGCCCAGAAGTTTGAGAAGAAGGACCAGAGAGTAGATAAAATCGAGGACAGACTCCTACAAGTGGAAAACTACCAATCTTCCTCTACATCTCAGGAGGTACAATTCGGCACGCGGCTGGCGGCCCTGGAAAAGAGGGATGAGGAAAGAGCCAGGCAAATGGACGATTATGAAAACCGGGAGAGGCGGAATAATCTTAGATTTTTTTGGGATCCCAGAAACGGAGGGCGAGACGGAGGGAGATTTGATCCGTGTGGTGAGAGACATTATCACCCTCCTGTTCGCAGAGGAAATGACAACGGAACTCACGTTTGACCGGGTGCACAGGGCTGGGGGAAGGACGGGGAGCCCCAGATCAGTCTTGGCCCGGTTGCACTACTATACCGAAAAAGCCAAGGTCCTGGAGGAAGCGAAGAAGGACGGGGGTGATCACCTACAACAACTCTTAAATCACCATTTTTCAAGATCTCTCAGCCTATACCTTGGCCAAACGAAGGATGTGCCGCCCCCTGACACAACAACTGAAAGAGAAGGGAGTGTGCTATAGATGGGGATACCCCTTTGCCCTGTCCTTCGAATATTCAGGCCAACGCACAACGCTGGTAACAGAGGAAGACATAAAGGGGGCCATCCAGGATTACGTGGGGGAGCCCGCTCCCCGGAGGGGGCCGTTGGGCCCTGAAGCACTCAGCAGGGGCACTCCTGGCCAGTCCAGAGCCAGGAGAAGGAAAACCAGCTGGAGGAAGTTTAAAAAGCTGAACACTCCACCGACATCAATGGAGGAAGAACATATCGATTCAGAGGGGTGACAACGGGGGCCCCACGAGCTGCACTGGAACGGGGGAAAAAGGAGGACTCTAAAGACGCTCCGATCACTGCTCTCCCCTGAACAGCAAGTATAGGGGGGCAACAAATGGGGCACAATCATGGGAGGGCAGGGGAATATCACCCTGGGTCACAGGGATGGACGCCCATAAGGGCGGAGGGAAAAGCCCGGTCCATCCACGGATTGGGCCCTGACGACTGGGTCAGGGAGTCAATTTTAGTATCCCCTCAAACAGCGATCATGTTGGGTCGGTCCAGGGGAGGTCCAAACGGGGGGGGCCTCACGACAGCGTGCTTGGTAACAGATGCCTGGCCGTAGGGAACAGGCTGGTGGTCCGGCCAAAATGCCAGGAATGGTGGAACTACATGGCTGGATGCCAGGGTGGGGGGAGGGGGTTCGAACACCAGTTCGGGGTTCTATGTTAGGGAATAAATTGGGGGGTCAGTTGGGGAAATGTTTTAAGAATGTCCAAACTAGAAAACACAGAAGCCAGGGAGGGAGCATTGATGCGACGATGGTGACCAAAGGGGAAAGTGATAACGATTATGGCTGACGACCGACTGGCCCTGGGAGTGGGCACCCTGAACGTACGGGGCCTGAACACCCCTAAGAAAATATCCCTGATCTGCAGGGAGTTTAGAAGGGCAAAACTGGACCTGCTCTTCGTGCAGGAAACACACTGGGTGCGGGGAAAGGAGCCCAGAATGCGAGGGGGAGGAATTGAGGAGATTTTCCATGCATCCTACAAAGGAAAGAAAAGAGTGGTGGCAATCCTGATAGCTAGGGGGCTGGGCTTCAAAAAGGACACCATTTTGAAGGACCCCGAGGGCCGCTACCTCTTTGTACGGGGCTCCTTAGAGGGCTCACCCCTAACCTTGGCGGTGGTATACGCTCTGAACGAGGGACAGGCCCAATTCTGGGAAGGAGTAGGGGACAAGCTCAAGACATTTGTTCAGGGTCCATTGGTGGTGGGAGGAGATTACAATATGGTCCTCGACCAATCCAGAGATAGAAAGCGGGTGGGCTCATCACATCCTAGACCCACGGGAGACGCCACGGCGCGCAGCTTTCAGAGGACAAATGAGTGCCTGGGCCTGGTGGACACGATCCCCTCCCCCCGAACAGGGGCCCCCTCTTTTTCATACTACTCCTCCATTCATAAGGCCTTCTCTAGGATAGATTACATTCTCACGGATGAGGTCCTCCGTCCTTATGTAGCAGGTTACAGGATAGACCCCGTTCCCTGGTCGGACCACGACCTGGTCAGAATTTCCCTGGCGGGGGGCTGGAGTAGAGAAAGGAGGGGACGCTGGAGATGCAACAATGCCTTACTAAAAGACGAGGTTCATGCCCAGGCCGTCCTGGATGCCATATCAGAGTTCTTTGAGCTCAACGACAATGGGGAGGTGGCCACGCACAGCCTCTGGGATGCCTTCAAGGCGACCCTAAGGGGAGTACTCATTAAAATAGGAGCTCGACAGAAACGGGAAAGGGAGATCCAAGAGAGAACTCTGAGGGAAAATATAGCATGTCTCCAGCTGGGGGGTTCTCCGGTACAGACCCTGGAGCGTGACCGCGTGGCCCAACTGGAGGACTACAGGCTCCAACTAAAGGATCTGCTCCTTCACAAAACGGAGAGGAGCCTCCAAATGGTCAAACAAAAATATTATGAGAAAGGGGACAAAGCGGATAGGATCCTAACTTGGAAACTGAGGGAGGTCCAGAGAAGCAAGATGGTAAAGCAGGTGAGGGATGCCAGCGGAACACTGGGCTGCGACACCCCCCATATAAGTGAGGCCTTTCGCCAATATTATAAGTAATTATACGCTTCAGAATACGACGGGGGCGACTCCCAGATTGTGGACTTCCTCGACTCCATACAGATCCCGTCCCTTCCCGGGGACGTGGCAGAGGGGCTGGAGGGTCGGGTGACCGAGGAAGAGGTGGACAAGGCGATTAGCGGAATGAAGGTGGGGACCTCCCCTGGGGAAGACAGCCTTTTGGTTTACTTCTATAAGAGATTTCGCTCCTCCCTGTCTCCTTATCTGGCAAGAGTTTTCAACTCTGTGCTGGAGGGGGGTACCCTCCCCGACTCCATGATGGGAGCCATAATAGTGGTCTTGCCCAAGGAAGGTAAAGACCCGAGGGAATGTGCGTCCTACTGCCCCATTCCATTGCTCAACATCGATGTCAAGTTCCTGGCCAAGGTGGTGGGCAGGCGGATGGAGGGAATAATGCAGAAACTAGTCCACGGGGACCTGCTGGGTTTTATTAGGGGCAGACAGGGGTCGGACAACATCCGTAAAACAATAGATCTGGTACACTTTGCCCAAAAATCAGAGCTCGACGCATGCATCCTGTCCCTGGACTTGGAGAAGGCCTTCGATAGAGTCGGGTGGAGATACATGACCCTCCTCCTCCAGCGAATGGGATTCGGGACGCACATCCTGAGCTGGGTGGCCGCCCTCTACAGAGCACCCACCGCTAGGGTCCAGGTGAATGGTCTGCTGTCCGAGTCCTTTCCCCTCACCCGAGGAACAAGACAGGGTTGCCCACTCTCCCCCCTATTATACGTCCTCACGATGGAGGCACTGGCTATAGCGGTTAGCTCACACCCAGACATTAGGGGTATTAGAAGGGGAGGGGTGGAATTTAAGCTCTCCTTGTTTGCTGATGACATCTTGGCATATTTGGTGGACCCAGGCTACTCGATCCCCCCCTCCTGTCACTGGTTTCCTCTTTCGGGCGCTTCTCGGGCCTGAACATTAACACCACTAAATCCATCCTCCTCCCAATGCGTCTAACAGACCCGACGCTGGACCCCCTGAATAGGTTTCATGGGATAACTGTGGGCAAAAGCACCATAAAATACCTGGGTGTCCTCCTCACTAGGGACCTATCGAAACTGGGAGCCTCTAACTACGACCCCATAATGGCCGAGATCACATCTGATTTGAGGAGATGGGGGAAGATGATCCTCTCGTGGTATGGTCGGATGACGGCAGTCAAAATGAACGTACTGCCCCGGCTCCTGTACCTCTTCACAGCACTCCCAACCCGAGTCCCCGCCCAAACCTTTATAGATCTACAAAAGGGGGTCCGAGACTTTGTATGGCAGGGAAAGACTCCAAGAGTCGGGAGGGCCACCCTGACACTCCCAAGGGAAGAGGGGGGATTCGGCCTACCAAACTTCCAGCTGTATTACCATGCCGCCCAATTGTGTGTCCTCCTGGAACACATGAAGGGTGGCCTGCGAACGTACTGGTCATACTTAGAAGACATGGACGTCCACCCTCTAAAGGTCTGTGACCTCTTGTGGGCCCCTCGCAAGTCAATCCTGACACAAGTAATGACCCACCCGACCCTGGGAGTTCTCTGGGACATTTGGAAAGAGTGCCCCCGGACAGCTCACCTAACCACATGGCCGTCCCCGATGTCCTCCTAATGGGGGTACTCCCTGAAACTGGGCACCAGAGGGTTTAAATATTCCCAGCACTGGTCTGACACGGGTCTAGAATGGGCGGGACAGCTGCTCAGGGAGGGTGAATTCTTAAGTTATGAGGACATCAGGGGTGCGCTGGGAGGTGGAACCCTCTCCATTTTCGAATATCTTCGCTTTAAGGGCATCCTCAACGACCACTCATGGGGACCAAACCTGAGGAGACAACTGACTCCCTTTGAGAAACTCCTTCACTCAGCAAGCTCTAGAAAGGGAGCGGTATCAAGTATGTATGCAGTCCTAAATACCCATAACCTTCAGGCTAGGAGAGGTTTCCGTGGGTTCTGGAACGACCTGGCGGGAGAGGAAATCTCAGAGGACGCTTGGGCTCGAATTTTTAGGATATCGTTTCATGGGAACCTATTCACCTCGGACATGGAACACAACTTTAAAATCTTGCAGGGGTGCAATAGAGATCCGACTAAGCTGTCCAAAATGTTTACGGGGGTGTCACCAAGATGCCCGAGGGGATGTGGTCAGATAGGAACCAGAGGCCACATGTGGTGGCTATGCCCGAAAGTTCAGACCTATTGGGAGGCAGTGAGAGACTGGATAGCGGAGGTAACAGAGGATCCTCTGCCCCTCAACCCGCTGACCATGTTGTTGGGCCTCCCCCCGGAGGAAGCGGAACTGCACCGGTAGCCAAGGATGTGGGAAACTATGCTGAGAGTGGGCAGAGTGGCCCTAGCCCAGAAATGGAAGAGCCCGGAAACGCCCTCTAAGGAAGTCTGGATGAAAAAAGTCAAGAACATGTTCCTGATGGACAAACTGGCCCTCATTACGACCCTGGCGGAAAGGGGTTTACGCCGGCGTAATGCATGGCGTACCTTTCCGCCAGACTACGAGTTCCCGTAGCGCCATGGCGATTTTTACGGCTGCTTCTTGCAGCCGGAAAAATCCATGGCGCTACGGGACTTGTTGTTAATTACGCCACCGTAATTTACGGTGGCGTAATTAACGCCTTCCCCACTCCCATTATACCCTATGGGGCAAAAATGGGAATGGGGAAGGGTAAATGGGGATTGGGGACTTACCGCCCCGCCAAGGTCGGAATGGGGCGGTAAGTCCGCCAACCCCCATGGCGGAGTTGGCAGCTTTGCGCCATGGACCATGGTCCAAATTGCACCATGGTTCTCCGCCAGGGTCGTAATGAGGGCCACTGACTGCCATGGTAAACAATGATTCTTGCTCATTCCTCACAGACTGGTACGGGGTCCAGCAAACATGGGGATGGGATGTTCATTAGTCGTAAGGTTTCTCCCCCACACTGTCGGGGCCCGATTGATCCCGAGTGGAATGACACCTAGTCGGGGGTCCCACAACCCGGGGCAACGACGGCATCAAGCCAGCTATCGAATTGGTCACATATCGCATCGACCCAGCGACACATGAAATGGACTGAAAGTTTGGACTCTCTACAGTTATAAGGTTCGAGTTGGACATGGGGAAAGGAGGGGTGGTGGGGGGGTGGCTAGTTCGGAGGGGGGTACAGGGGAATGCAAGATTTTTGTTTGTTATTTCATAAAATGCCAATAAAAACCAACGTTTAAAAAATAAAAAACACACCTGGCAGATCCAAGCAACCCTGCCAACTACCATGCTGCCTCTCTTCTCCGGCACTATTCTAAGATACTTCCCTTACCTGTAAACCTATGTAAACCCATGACCTCAGTGACCCTCTTCAGTCTGACTTTCACATCCGTCACTGCATGGACATAGCTTTTACCCTTGTCTCTCACTTTCTCAATGCTGCCTACCACTCCAAACTGTCATCCATCCTAATCGTTCTCCACCTCCAAGCAATCTGTGGCACAGTTGACTACTCATCTTTTCTCTCTACTCTTGCTCTCCGTGAATCCCAGGGCACCTTCATTGAATGGATTGTCTCTTGCCTGTCTGGTCAATCATTCTCCATATCATAGAAAGAAGCACAATCATTGGACACTCCATTTCCAATTGGATGTGTCCTTGGCCTCTTTACTCGCTACACCTCCTTACTGGACAAACTCATCTCCTTGTTTTGCTTCTCTGACCACCTCTTCATGGAAGACACCCAGATATTGTTTTCTTTCCCATCCTTTTTTCCAGCGCTCTCCACCAAAATCACTGACTGTCTGGCATCGTTACATCACTGAATGGCACTCGGCTCTCCCGTGCTGAACTCATCTAAGACTGAAGGCATCTATCTCCAGTTCAAGCAGTGTTGGCCTAGAACAAGCTGCCAGCGGACTTGAGTGGGGAAGAAAATTTGTTAACCTTCCGAAAGCACTTGAAAACCATATAGGTTAAGTGAAATCTCCTAATTTTCTTCTCAGTACGATGCACTTGTTCGTCTTTTTCTGTGCGCCCTAATAAGTGTGGGCTATGGCACGTAACAACTAAATAAATATCCTGGCCACACTGGCATGCGCCACGTCTCACCATTTCCTCCAGACACCCTCACTCCATCCACCAATGGTGACAACTTGTGGGTCCTTGAGCTGTTCATCATAACCACTTCTGTGGATGCCAGGTCTAACCTCTTAAACATCCATAGAATTTGCCCACACCTAATCTTCCTCTCTGATAAGACCCCTATTACCACCATTTTCCAGAGCTACCTATATGACCGTTCCAGCATATACATGGGCTTCCCCGTCTACTGCTTCACATTCTGGACAAGATCATCAACTCTGCTGTCCAGGTCTTCCTCCTCCTTCTCTGATCTGCTCCTTCCCCCCAGCTACTGACTCCTGCTACGATGTCTATAGCACATGCAACCACTAACTCTTTAAACTCCTACTTGTTTACAAATCCATTCATGGCTTAGCACGCCCTTCCCTAACATCCTCCATCTTTTGACACTTAGTTCTATGCACTCTACAATCAGCAGCTATCCTCAACATCTCTCTTCTTCACCCCCTTTGTGCAACTTTACGCCTCTACACCTTTCCCGTGCTTGTTCCTCATCACTGAAACTCTCTGTCACCAGATACCAAATCCGTCCCCAAAGGGAAACCATTTAAAATGGTTCTAAAAAGCACCTCCCTTCCATTGAGAGCGCATCCTGTCTCCCCTCATTCCCTCCCCATCCCCCACCCTCTTCCACCGGTCAGACTGCCATATCTGTTGTTCTATATGAAAGATTTACTGTATGAAATGAACATACTTCCTTGCTGACCCTCCCCCGTGTTCATAATGGGCCTCATTACACGGTAGGCGGTAAGGGTTTACCGGTACCGGTAAGGGCACCGGTACCGGTAAACACTTACCGCCTTACTACGAGGTCCCTTTGCGGGTTGGTACTTTAACGCCTGCTTTTTAGCAGTCGTTAAAAACCAACCCGCAAAGGGACCAGTGTGCTAATTACGGTACCGCAATTTGCGGTACCGTAATTAGCACGTTCCCCATTCCCATTATGCCCTATGGGGCAAAAATGGGAATGGGGAAGGGCAATGGGGGAAGGGGGAATTACTGCTCTGCCAACCTTGAAATAGGGCGGTAATTCCCCTTTCCACCAAGGCGGTGCCGGTATTTTACCGGCATGGACCAAGGTGGTAATAGCACCTTGGTCCACCGCCTACCGTGTAATGAGGCCCAATGTCTTGTTAGCAGCGTTTACTACAACCGGTTTCCTGGTCAGTCATAACTTCATCCTGCAACGTTGTAAGCACCCTCTTCTGGGCTGCCCTGTGCTCAAATGTACTCTGTGTAGTTTTTCTGGTCAAAACTCTTTCCTGCAATTAAAGAAATACTAATACATTCTGTATCTGTAAAGAATGACAATGCAACAGAGCTGGGAATATTGCTTCCATTGACAATGACAACAAGTTGATTACCAGGTCATAACTCTAATCAGGAAGGTCTTTTTCAACCTCAACTAAACTCCCTCCTTATCATTGTTTCTTTTTCCATTGAACGACCTGACATGTTTTGTACTGTTTCTACCACAAAATAGATGAATTTCACTTTTTGAGATGGCACCAAAATTGACTTTTCCTTGTACACTATGAAATTCAGAAAGTGTAATAGTCGTATTATAACCAATTGCATCTACAGGTCAGCGGGATATGGGACATAGCTAATATGTTGTCTAACTACACTATCACCTTAACTCACCTGGCCAGAAGGAATGACACCACCAGCGTCATCATGTTAGTAAGACACCCATAGGCCAAAGTCATGCCAAAAGGAAGGCTTGCAAGCTGTCATCACTGCCGCTTCCATAGAAACGTACGGCACCTCTGATATCACAGTGTAGTCTTCAAAATCAGCCCCACCATTCTGTCGCTGGATGGACAATATCCCTCAAACGAAGCACCGCATTCATCAATATATCTATCACCCATGACATCAGAGTGTTTCCAATTTATCAATGACTCAACAATTTCTTCGTTTTATGAACCAGGATTAATCATAGGGGAACAAATGCAATTGCTCCCCACCTTTGAACGTCTGTAAGTTCATGATCTATGAACACACGTTACTTCCTATAAGATTACGATTGCCCGAAGAGGTCTTCCTTTTTGAGGTGCAAAATAAAAAGCAATCCAATCAATCTTCACTGCTTGAATTTCCCCATGGATCTGAAGCTGGTAGCTTCTATTTTTGCAAACACTCTTTACTTGGCTGGAGAGATAAAGTCTACATGCACCCATCTGTGGGTATCTTCAGAACTTACTGGGTCATGCTTTTTTACCCACTTTTAGTCACTTTTACTGTCACAGTGAGAAAAAAAACAATTGCTTCCTGAACTTTTTGATGGCAGTTCTTTCTCTGAAATTGTTTTATTGGGAACTTGGCCATCAGCCAAACGTATGTCATCTGCATCTGGCCCAAACAATGAGTTTCACCAAGGACAGAGCTCTTCCAGGGCTGGTGTAGGTGCTTACACGCTTCCTTGCACTGAGGAGCGTATATGCTTCCTTGCGCACATCTTTTGTCTCCTCCCAGGCTCCTATAGAGTTCAATAAGGAAGATTTGGATGAATATTAATCAACAACGCCCCAGGTTGCTCAGAGAGCAGATCTGCATTTGCAATCCCAAATGGCAGTTAAGCCCCCTTTGTTTGCGGTTTCCTTTGTTATATGCATGAAGGATACGGGTTAATCGCGGATGCAGGCACAGGGACGCAACAGTGCCGTGTCTGATAGCGTGCAACGCATGGGAATATAGCTTCAACAGGTGCATAGCTGCGGATCTAACTACACATTTTCCAAGACCGGTTCCACCTTCCCTCCCTAACCTGTTTGCCCCGCCTTTAACTCTCTTTACCCCCGCTCTACAAGTACGTCAAGAGTCCCTAAAATAGTCTATCATTCAAAGTGTATCCATCTTTTATTGGTTACATTTGATTAATTTCACAACTTGCCACGAAGGACACATATTGTACATGGTTGAGATAAAACAATGCAGGAAAACAGACACACCAGGATTAAAAGAAAGCATAATAGATCACATATTAAAAATAATAGAATCAAAAATGAACCAAAGCAAATACATTTGAAACTAGGAACACAGAATGCTGAAAAGGATAAACGGATATGTCATAAGCCTATGATGAAAGGAGGGAAGACCGGGGACGGTCTTAAAACTGTTCCCAGAGCATTCTGCAGCTGAGGGGCTATTGTAAAAAGACTGCAATGTAAAATACGTCTTCCAGAATAAGGAGACTATGAACCATAGCACTGGCGCCACCTGAAACATGCAGCTTATAAGTATATGCTTTTCTTGTTAATGGGTTTTGCAGTGAACTTAGTCGATACGCTCTCCTTTTCCTATGGTAATAGGGATGTGAGTATGATTTATTTTGTGTACATTTTTTTATATGAATGTGATTTATGCGCTCAGATTTGGTGTTACTGTGTAATATGTTAATATATGTAAACGTTTTGTTATAACTGTATACAAAAATAAATAAATAAATAAATAAATAAATAAATAAATACATAAATAAATAAATAAATAAATAAGTAGCTTATAAGAAAAATATGTCTGCTTCAGGGTCAGAGCCTTGATTGATAAGTTTGAACTCAATTCAAAGATAAATGGGCAATTAATGAAGGGAATTGAGAATCAGAGTAATGAAAACAAATACCCCAGTATCGCAGAGTGAAGCATAGCCCTCAAAGGAGCAAGCTTGGAAGTTGCTAAACTGGACTAGACATCAATACTGCACTCTAATCAGGGGGGAACCAGGGCTTGGAGAGCAGTTCTGGATTCAGAGTGGAGCCCGGGGCCGGGGGGAGGAGGCATTATCCATTGAAGTGGAGACAGCTGGAAATGACCGATATTCAGGGGAGTTGCTAGGTCTGGAAAAGACCCGGGGCTATGCTGATGTCGGAACTGTTTGGACTGGGGGCTAGCTAGTCTTTTGGCTGTAGCTCCTGAGATTCTATCCGGGGCTACAACCAAAAGATCAGGGGCTATAGCCCCCTTAGCCCCCCCCAGCAACGCCCCTGCCGATATTCGCCAACTTCTCAATGTGCCATTCCAAATTTAAAGTAAAGTCAGAAGTAAAACCCATAGGTTTTGAAGAAGAGACAAGGTGAGAAGATAACCAAAGAAGGAAGAGCCTGGATCCAGGATTGGAGAGTCAAAGAAAAAGAAAAAGAACCAGAGGACAGCAAAAGAAATTATGTTTTCCTGGGATCACATTTAAAATGAATAGAGTCCTCCAGTCCTCAACAGCCACAAGACAGTCACTCAGGCAGTAGTTGTCAGGGTGTGATACAACCCAAAGCTATAAATGGGTGCTATCAGCAGACTGGTAGATGGAGATGCCCTTGCCCCCAACCACATAGCTCAGCAGTTTTATATAGATGTTAAAAAAGTAGGTGAAACACTGTAGCAAAACAAAAGAGGACATAGCTGGAAGGTTTTGAATTAATCTTAACCTCTGGCATTGCTCTGAAAGCCCTTCAGAGCATCATATTTCAGCCTACCAGGCCATTACAGAAAGGGGAAAGACCAAATGCAAATCAACCTTGGTCACACCCCACATAGAGGTGGTCCAGCCCAAACTGCTTGGTCACATCCCTTCTGCACATGGCCACAAGCAACCACAGGCATGTATCAACCTCAATGGGCATCATCGGTGAGGCATTTCTTGGGTCTCTAGGCTGAGCAGGCTTGGCACCCATGACTGAGCATACCTGTTCCACTTGGGGTGACATAAACGAAACCAGAGATGATGCCCCCCATGCCCCACACCGCAGCACATGAGTCTGCACCTCAGTCCCCACCTCAGGCAGCACATCGCCTGCACTCCATCTTCCCAAGCAGGAGCGCCCAGAAACGAGGAGGGGTAGGGAAACATGAAGGCTCATGAGGTTTTACAGGCCCAAGCCACAACACAACAACTCCACATAACCGCAGGTCTCCTCTCCGCCTACTGCCTGGAACTGCCCACTATCTACACCCTTGCGGCACAAGATGAGTGCAGAGTCTAACAAGGAGACTGTAACATCAATCCCCCCTTGGTGAAGGTCCTCACAGTGCGCCAATGCCGTGCATCAGGCATCTTCCAAAACTGTTTGTGAGGCTCCAGATAGAAATTCCCCCTGACTTCCATTATCAAATCTAATCTTCTCCTGGGAATGGACAACATTCATTCTGCCTTTTCCTCTTCTTGCAGATAGCAAAGCTCACAATACTAACACATTGCCCTCCGAACTACGGGCTGACTCCTGTCGTTTTGTGCACGTGCACCCTCAAAGTGTGTTACCTTCATCTAAATGGTGGCCCAGATTCTTTGAGTTCAGGAAGATGAAGCCCACTGACTCCAAGATCACCAGCATCATCCAATATGGCCGTCAACTCTTGGGTCACATCTGCATGCTCCCTTCTCATACAAATCTGTCACTTGTTGTCAGGGAGAAGAAAACTCTACTGTACATCCATACGACCTGCGGTTTCACAGACCGGAGGTGCACGCATACAGACACATCTTCTGCTCAACGGGCCCGATTCACAAAGACATGACTATCAGCAAATCCCAGATCCTTGTAAACATCGTATTTTCTACCTTATACCTGCTACCTAATGTCTGATTCACAAAGCTTAAAATTGGAGCAAATATGGAAATGCCTGGAGCATCTCTGAGTTGCCCTGGAGCAAATCTCTGAGAAACGCATTTGCACACAAGCATCTCAGAGATACTCTAGGCCGCTCCATACTTGCTGGAGCTTTAGCCTTTGTGAATCAGGAATAAGATAGCTGGAGAACCTCAGAGATGCTCACGTACATCTCTGATTTGCTCCAATGCAAAACTTTCCGAATCAGGCCCAGAGTGTTCGCGCACCACAGATGGTCCTGTTCGTTCTTTACAGTGCGCCCGATCTCTGCCTGCTTGCTCACTAGTGCAGCAAGCCCTCAGTACACTTGCGTGCTCCAAGTGTTCCTGGGCATCGCTGACCACACGCAACCCTGAAATGCGCAGTAGGCTGACTCTACCGCACATAAATACAATCCTGAGAAGTACTTTACAGCTGCGTCCAAGTGGAGCACTCTAGAAAGCTAAGTCTGGATGTAGAAAGCCATACTGTAGTTATTAAAGAGCTATTTGGGGAATTGCAAACCTGTAATCATAAGATGAAGAAATTGGATATTTGATGGGATTAGTTGGGGAAAATAAGTAGTTCAAGCAAGCCAAAAAATATACAAGTAAAGCAAAAATGTTGGAACTGATTTATAAGATACGAGAAGACTCTCAAAAGGGAAGACATTTGGTATGGACGAATGAATCTATTTGCACCAAAATGATTCAGAGGGGAGTGTTGAAATGATGTGGGCGGAGGAGGGGACGTATGGGGCAATGATAGTCTGAATGCGAGTTATTCAGAAAGTCAAAAGACCGCAGGCCCGATTCACAAAGATTTGAAATGGAGCAAATCAGGGATGTCCATGATTGGCACCTTCTACTGTATATCCGATTCACAAGCTTAAAACTGCAGCAAATCTTTAGATTCCTGGAGCATCGCTAAGAGGGCAGTGAGCAAATATTTGAGAATCTCATTTGTATGTGGGCCAGTTTTAGGCTTTATGGATCAGGTATAAGGTAGCAGGAGCAAATCGAAGATGCACACGTGCCTTTCCGATTTGCTCCAGTGCACATTTTTGACAATCATGCCCCTTGCATTGGATTTCTCATCATTTTTTGACAAGGAGCACTTAAGATGAATATTGTCTTAAAATTACATGGCTTCTTTATGTAGACAAAACGTTCTACGGAGAAGGCGTGTGGATTACTGATGCATTTAACAATGTCAAGTGAACTTTTGCACACTAAGAGGGTCATTACGAGTTTGCCGGTCTGGAAATAAGGCGGCGGTAACAACGTGTACTGCCATCTTTCCGCTCCGGCAAACACCAAAGTCTGCCGGTAAGGGGCTGTGATCTAGCGCAGGCCCCTACCGGCAGATAATTGCTGCAATCACCAGCACCGGTTTTACTGGTGCCGGTGATTGCAGCATTCCCATCCCTTGGCGTCCTATGGGACTCCATGGGAATGGGGATTTACCAGCGTCTCCACCACATGCAATGTGCTGGTAATACTGAGATATTGGGTGGCAGAGACGGGTAGTTACAGAGATATTGGGTGGCAAAGACGGGTAGTTACAGAGATATTGGGTGGCAGAGACAGTGCGGTAGTCCCCCGGTATCCTGACAGAATTACCAACAGGATACCAGGGGACTTGTAATGAGCCCCTTAAGTCCTTTAATTTTGCCAATGAACTCCCTGTCCTTGGGAGAATCACTATAACACTTTGTGCCCCTTTTTAATCCAAATTGTTCACATTTTTTCATTAGTGGTACCACCCTTTGTATCCCTTCCCATCTCTTTCTTTCTCCATTTTGAAGATCTGTCCCTCTTGTTTGAATTTTTTGCCTTTTTTTTTACTTCCCTCCCTTGCAACTCCATCTATCTATGGTCTTCATTGCAAGTCGGCATGTAAATGCTGTCAAGGGAAATTTGTCATTATTCTTTTGTCACGGGGACTGAACAGGAAAAAATACTACTATATTGGTGGCGTTAAATTTGTTTCCTGCAATTGCACATTTTGTAACAGTGACTGAGTTGCTTACCTTGCTGGCATGGGCGACCATCAATCTTGGTAAGTGGCTCGACATTTTACATTGGCATTTTGGATATCACTAAATAAATGCCTGAAAACAGCGCTGCATCCGTCAACGTCATCCCAGACTAACTGAAATAACTATTACATACCCTACAACCATATGTTAGGTGTACTAGAACCATGGCCAGCTGCCTCTTCCAGGCATGACATCCTTGGGTCTGCTTGAGTGAATCCCTGCTTTAGTTTTGAAGCTCTCCACCCCTGGTGGGCGCATGCATGGATTCCTGTAAATCCAATCCTGGGGGAATGGGAGGTTTGGTCACAGTAGAATTTGCCGAATTCAAATTCGTCAAACTCTTTTGGGGGTATTTGTATTTTTATTTTGTTTATTTATATAGTGCGCCGGGCCCAAAGGCATCTGGGCGCATATTTGAGGAGACAAAGTTACGATTACATACATGGAAAAATAGGTGGCTCTACCATCTTACAGTCAACATGCGGGTAGAGCTATGGCACGACAAGTATATATACAATATAAAATGCAAAAAGCATGTATAGGCAAGAAGGATATACAAACAGTTCCTCTAACAAGTACAAACATGAAAATATAGGGATGTTCACATGGAAATATCACAAGACGATATGTTATCTACACACAAGAGATGTATGCAAAGAGGAATACAAGCGTTATATACACGTGAACTATACAGCAGAATGCAAAAGTGAGTGACAGAGTGGCAGTATCCGTAATAAAGTTTCAAATATCTCATATGTGTTGTGCTGAGAGCCACACTTCAGTTTTGCTCTTAAGGGATTGGAAGGAAGGCTCAGCTTTGATAGCAGTAGGAAGTGTTTTCCAAAGCTTAGTGGCCATGACAGGGGTGAATTTGGCCACAAACATATATGGGGGTGGGTAATTGTGATAATAAATATATGGGTTAGTGGGGGGGCTGCAGGGATCTCCTCAAGCACCCCAAGACATTCCTATTTGCCTCTACTTTCTCTCCTCCACTCCCCTGCTGATCTCCTGGCTGAAACTGAAACTGCACTGTTCACCTGGCTACCCTCTGTTCTCGGGCCCAGGTCCTCTCCCTGCCAGTTGCACACACACCTGCACTGCCCCCTGGCAACCCTTGCACTCTGGGGCTGTTTCTGTATCCCACAGCCCCCTACCAGCACTTGACACTTGATGTCTGCTCTTACCCTTGCACCTGCCACCAGCTGTCCGCACTTCTTATTATTGTTCCTATTTATTTTTCTATTTATTACTGTTATCCTATGTACTGCACTTCCCCTCTCCCTTCCCCTCGCACTTCTCCCCTTCCCCACCTCCCCTGAACTTGTGCAATCTCAATGTCACCTGGCCTAGTAAGATAGTTGTCTCTGTCTTCCCTCTGTTCCCCTCCTGTATAGGCGCGTTATAAATCCCATATCATATCATAGATTTGCGGCAAAAACTGAATGAAAAAAAATAATTTCACGAATTTGTATCGGACAAAAAAAAGCCTCAACCAGATCACTTAGAACCCGATCCTGGTGGCATGATGTGGATTCAGATTGTTTGTCAAGATGAAATAGAAGAGCTGGCAAGGCTAAGATTCATTGCAATAAATGTGCAGACGGGAAACAAAGGCCTGGATTCCCGGATATGGTCAGCAAGAGGATGTGGTTTACTAAGCACATCAAAGCCTGCCTGTAAAGGCTAATATTCCAGTGGCGTGTGTGTGATCACTCAGAGCGGTGGAACATTTCCATTAAGGGAGATAAATCGTTAGTAAAGAAGTTTTGGTCAAGTAATGGTTGAAGGGTCTCCAGAATTAGAGAATCATGATATCTTGAGGTCTGCTGTTTGGGGGTGGGGTATGAGCTCTTTGATTGACTGTACGGAGCCTGCACACAAGGAGGGTAGATCCAAGAACGAGCAGAGAGAGCTCATGAACTTGACTTCCATATTGTATACTTGCACGCAAGAGGGTTCTTGAGTGTTGTTATTGCCAGGAGGCTAAATGCCAGGAAAAAACAGAGGCACAGAAATACCTCTAGCTCACTAAATCAGGTTGGGGGAGGTGGGTGATTATGGCATGGTAGGGGCATTAACACAAAAGTACCTGCAACAGACCCATAGAGAGAAGCGTTATATTGTGTCCTGGACCTTTATCTGTTGGTGAAGTGAATGGAGTGTTTGCTTGCATATTGCATGGAGACCTGAGATGTCAGCAGAATTGATGGTGGGGTATCTCATCTCTGAGTGAGGCAAAGAGCTGCATTGTTGCAACTAGTGGCACCATTTGTAAGAGATGGTGTAAACATCCTCTTGTCTGTTCTTGAATTGGTCACGATTCGCATTGAAAAAATTGCTTAACTTGACACGTTTGTTTTACCTCCTATCTGATTAAAGTTTGTTTGTATATTCATTTATAATGCGCACCAAACCCAAGCGTATCAGGGCGCAGCAAGCACAGGAAATGCGAAGCTTATTTAACATGTTACAGAATGGGGACACAATGTCAATGTAAGGAATACAAACATAATACAACAGTGCAAGAATATATACATAAGGAGCAGGATTGAGTCGCACAGCCTCAGTCATTAGATATAGTTAGACTTGACCAAGTTGATGTAGCTGAGTCTGAAATTCAGATAAGACTGGTCTTCTCTGATGGTGTGTGGCAGGGAGTTCCAGAGTTGGGCTTCTTTAACGGGGAAGCTACAAATCTGGGTATGGTACGGCAATTGGTGTTAGTTCATCTCGTATGTCTGGTGGAGGTTCTCCTGTTGAGGGGCAGCATTGTTCAGGGCTTTGTGAGTCAGGGGTGCAGTTTTAAGTTGAATTTTCTTGTAGGTAGAGAGCCAGTTGTTTTGTCGTCATATCACAGAGATATGTGATCTTTTGGGTACACCAAGTGCGGCTCTCAGGGCATTATTTTGAAGAATTTGTATCTTCTGGATCTTTGATTTGTTTGCACCGATGTATAGGGCATTACAATAATCAATAGCAAAACAAGAGTTGATGGCTGGAAGGTTTAGAATAAATCTTGACCTCTGGCATTGCTCTGGGCAACCCTCCAGACCATCGTTCTTCACCTGCCAAGCCATTACAAAAGGGGAAAAAAACCATATGCAAATCAGGCTTGGTCCCACCCCCAAAGGGGTAGTCCAGCCCGAACTGCTAGGTCACATCCCTTCTGCACGAGACCACAAGCATCCCCAGACATGTTTCAGCCTTGTTGGGCGTCATCAGTGAGGAGTAGCTTGGGTCTCTAGGCCCAGCAGGCAAGGGACCCACGTCTGGGCATACCCTTCCCACTCGGGGTGACAATAGCAAAACAAGAGTTGATGGCTGGAAGGTTTAGAATAAATCTTGACCTCTGGCATTGCTCTGGGCAACCCTCCAGACCATCGTTCTTCACCTGCCAAGCCATTACAAAAGGGGAAAAAAACCATATGCAAATCAGGCTTGGTCCCACCCCCAAAGGGGTAGTCCAGCCCGAACTGCTAGGTCACATCCCTTCTGCACGAGACCACAAGCATCCCCAGACATGTTTCAGCCTTGTTGGGCGTCATCAGTGAGGAGTAGCTTGGGTCTCTAGGCCCAGCAGGCAAGGGACCCACGTCTGGGCATACCCTTCCCACTCGGGGTGACAATAGCAAAACAAGAGTTGATGGCTGGAAGGTTTAGAATAAATCTTGACCTCTGGCATTGCTCTGGGCAACCCTCCAGACCATCGTTCTTCACCTGCCAAGCCATTACAAAAGGGGAAAAAAACCATATGCAAATCAGGGTTGGTCCCACCCCCAAAGGGGTAGTCCAGACCGAACTGCTAGGTCACATCCCTTCTGCACGAGACCACAAGCATCCCCAGACATGTTTCAGCTTTGTTGGGCGTCATCAGTGAGGAGTAGCTTGGGTCTCTAGGCCCAGCAGGCAAGGGACCCACGTCTGGGCATACCCTTCCCACTCGGGTTGACAATAGCAAAACAAGAGTTGATGGCTGGAAGGTTTAGAATAAATCTTGACCTCTGGCATTGCTCTGGGCAACCCTCCAGGCCATCGTTCTTCACCTGCCAAGCCATTACAAAAGGGGAAAAAAACCATATGCAAATCAGGCTTGGTCCCACCCCCAAAGGGGTAGTCCAGCCCGAACTGCTAGGTCACATCCCTTCTGCACGAGACCACAAGCATCCCCAGACATGTTTCAGCCTTGTTGGGCGTCATCAGTGAGGAGTAGCTTGGGTCTCTAGGCCCAGCAGGCAAGGGACCCACGTCTGGGCATACCCTTCCCACTCGGGGTGACAATAGCAAAACAAGAGTTGATGGCTGGAAGGTTTAGAATAAATCTTGACCTCTGGCATTGCTCTGGGCAACCCTCCAGACCATCGTTCTTCGCCTGCCAAGCCATTACAAAAGGGGAAAGACCATTTGCAAATCAGGCTTGGTCCCACCCCCAAAGGGGTAGTCCAGCCCGAACTGCTAGGTCACATCCCTTTTGCATGAGACCACAAGCATCCCCAGACATGTTTCAGCTTTGTTGGGCGTCATCAGTGAGGAGTAGCTTGGGTCTCTAGGCCCAGCAGGCAAGGGACCCACGTCTGGGCATACCCTTCCCACTCGGGGTGACAATGGCAAAACAAAAGAGTTGATGGCTGGAAGGTTTAGAATAAATCTTGACCTCTGGCATTGCTCTGGGCAACCCTCCAGACCATCGTTCTTCACCTGCCAAGCCATTACAAAAGGGGAAAGACCATTTGCAAATCAGGCTTGGTCCCACCCCCAAAGGGGTAGTCCAGCCCGAACTGCTAGGTCGATCCCTTTTGCATGAGACCACAAGCATCCCCAGACATGTTTCAGCTTTGTTGGGCGTCATCAGTGAGGAGTAGCTTGGGTCTCTAGGCCCAGCAGGCAAGGGACCCACGTCTGGGCATACCCTTCCCACTCGGGGTGACAATGGCAAAACAAAAGAGTTGATGGCTGGAAGGTTTAGAATAAATCTTGACCTCTGGCATTGCTCTGGGCAACCCTCCAGACCATCGTTCTTCGCCTGCCAAGCCATTACAAAAGGGGAAAGACCATTTGCAAATCAGGCTTGGTCCCACCCCCAAAGGGGTAGTCCAGCCCGAACTGCTAGGTCACATCCCTTTTGCATGAGACCACAAGCATCCCCAGACATGTTTCAGCTTTGTTGGGCGTCATCAGTGAGGAGTAGCTTGGGTCTCTAGGCCCAGCAGGCAAGGGACCCACGTCTGGGCATACCCTTCCCACTCGGGGTGACAATGGCAAAACAAAAGAGTTGATGGCTGGAAGGTTTAGAATAAATCTTGACCTCTGGCATTGCTCTGGGCAACCCTCCAGACCATCGTTCTTCGCCTGCCAAGCCATTACAAAAGGGGAAAGACCATTTGCAAATCAGGCTTGGTCCCACCCCCAAAGGGGTAGTCCAGCCCGAACTGCTAGGTCACATCCCTTTTGCATGAGACCACAAGCATCCCCAGACATGTTTCAGCTTTGTTGGGCGTCATCAGTGAGGAGTAGCTTGGGTCTCTTTGCCATTACAATAATCAAGCCTAGAGAGGATAAGGGCTCTGGCCAGGATAATGCAGTTATCATCCGAAATGAAGGGTTTTCCAGTTCTGATGAGCTTGCACGTGTAAGCCCTGGCAGAGGCCATGGTGTACACCTATTTGGTAAAGGAAAGGGAGGAATCGAGGTAGAAGCCAAGGGTCTTAACCTCCTTGGCCACCTTCATGAGGTTACCATCGATTATGAAAGATGAGTACTCCTGGCCTAGTTTCTTAAGATTGGTGTGGGTATCCAAGATGATCATTTTGTCATCATTCAGGCATAGATCATGGGTGGCCATCCATGCCTGGATGATGAGATACACCTTATGCACCAAGGCCAAATCCTTAATGTAATCCCTGGAGAGTGGGAGGAGAATCTGAGTATCATCTGCATAGTTGGTGTAGGTGATACCCAGATGGACCAGATCGTCGAAAAGGGGCTTAGTGAAAATGTTGTATAAAGTAGGGGAGACGCAAGAGCCCTGGGGAACTCCACATTTAATGGGAATGGGGTCTGCTGCTGCTGAAAGAGAGAAAACCCTCATGGTCGATATTATGGCCTCTTTAGAAAAGTGGGCAGCTGAGTCAAGGTGCCTGCATAAGACCTTGTGATCACCAAGGTCGAATGCAGGCGAGAGGTCAAGAAGTAGGAGGAGGGCTATTTTACCTTTATCTCTTAACTCATCAACCTTTGCCTTCAGGTCGATAAGAGTGGTCTTAGTTCTGTGTTGGGGGCGGAAGCCTGATTGTCACGCTCCTAGGAGTTTGTGGAGTTCCAAATATTTTTGGATTTTTAGATAAACAATCGTATCGAGTATTTTTAACAAGAAGGGTACTGTCATAATGGGACTGTAGTTAGTGGGTATGAGTGGATCTAGGGTTTTTTCTTTTAGTAGTGGGAGCACCCACGTTGTTTAAGATTGGATGAGACAGTGCCGGATGCAAATGAGGTGTTGGTAAGTTTGGGTATAAAAGGGGCAAGTTCTCTTGCTGCATCTTTTATGAGCTGGGCTGGGCAGAGGTCACCCGGGCAATTGGAGGGTATATGAGGAAGAATGACTTTCTCTACCTCATGGATTGACGTTTTGGTGAAGTTAAATCGGGCAGTGGGGTTAGGTGGTATTTCCATAGCATGGGGGTCAGGAGTATTGTTGTTAGGGTAAGGGAGATGATTTAGGGATGCTTTTTTTAGGGCTATTTTCTTTTGAAGGGTAGCAACTTTATTGGAGAGGGCCTGTTGTATATCTGAAAATAGGGGGGGAAGGGAGGCACAGCTATATGTTACAAATACATGTTCAATGGAACAACCGTGTAAATGTATAGGGTGGTATACTAAAATGTTTAATAAAGTAAAATAGTATTTTAGGTGCAGCTGGGAAAATCTCGAGGCCACTCGAGATCCAAAATACAAAGGCACAAAACACACCCTGGACGTTGCTGCCCCGTTGCCCAATGCCACACTCCTAACAGGATAGTATCCCAGCTCAGTTAGCTCAACTAGTGCGAGGAAGAAGACTCAACTGAGTCAATTGTCCACAATAGTTGAGGCGATAAAGTTGCAATTTTCGTGGCGAGTACCATGTCAAGGTGCTCCACAATTTAACAAAATCTTATAATCATTCAAGTATCCACTTCTTTCAATATTTCTGTCTGTCTGCTAGAGTAGAGAAAGGAAAACAACCAGACTAACTCAAGGCAGGTTCAACACAAAGCTTCAAATGTTTATATTTAAAAGGCTCTGTGCGCGGCACTGTTAATTTCCACAGTGCAGTGTGTAAACAGTAAAGAATAGTAAAAAATTGTCACAAGACAGTGATTCAAAAAACAACAATGGTACAGTTTGAGCTGTAAATTATTGTGTAAACCAAAATAAGGTCAATCAATATAAACATTTGAAGCTTTCTGTTGAACCTGCCTTGAGTTAGTCTGGTTGCTGTTGTAAGAGTTACGTTTGGCCAGGTAGATTTCCTTGAGTTTAGTTTTGTTGGCAACTGTTTGGAATCTTCTCCAGGATGATTCACAGCTCCCCTTAAGGAGTCGTAGGACTTTAAGCTAGGGGGTGAACCATTTATTCAAGTTTAGTTTAGTTTAGTTTAGTTTATTATTTGTATAGCGCGCCAAACCCTGGAGTATCAGGGCGCAAACAGACAAGGATATGCTCAACTTGGTTACAGGTACATAGAAATCAGATGAAGGTGCAGAGATGCGCTGAGCTTGGTTACAGATATGCTCGGCTAATTGCAAGTACAGGAAAAGGCAGGAAGTGTAGACATAGACATCAGCAATATTACAGCAAGCAGATATGAACAAGGGGAGATCAAGGACAGGGGAGCAAGGAGCATGCTCCTGTTCGCGTAATATAAAGTTATATACAGTAATGTACAATGTGACAAGTGGACTAGTTAGCTGTCGTTGGGGAGAGATCAAGGACAGGGGAGCAAGGAGAGATCAGGACAGGGGAGCGAGGAGCATGCTCCTGTTCACGTAATATATAGTTATATACAGTAATGTACAATGTGACAAGTGGACTAGTTAGCTGTCGTTGGCTCTCAGCCACCTAGTGAGGTTTTGTCTAAATTTTGCGAAAGGCTGAGGTTCTCTGACATCATGCGGGAGGGAGTTCCATAACTGCGCAGCCTTGACCGGGAAGCTATTTCCTCATATAGTGGCAAGTTTGAAACGCGGGACTTGGAGGCAGTTTGCGTTGGCTATTCTGGTAGGTCTGGAAGAAGTCCTTTTGCGTAATCTATCCATGAGGTAAGGTGGAGCTTTGTTGTTGATACATTTGTGGGTGAGGGAAGCGATTTTGAGATGAATTTTGTCTATGGTGGCGAGCCATTTGTATTCTCTTCTTGTCGAGGATATATGCTCGTTTCTATTAATCTTGAGTGCTGCTCTCAAGGCATTATTCTGGAGCACTTGAATTTTGTGGATGGTCTGTTTATTAGCTCCAATGTAAAGTCCATTACAATAGTCTAATTTGGACAGTATCAAGGCTCTGGCAAGTGTAATGCAACTATCTGTGGAGAGGAATTGTTTGCTCGCTCTGATAAGTTTGCATGTATATGCGGTGGCAGAAGCTAGAGAGTTAACTTGTTTGGTAAAGTTCATGGTGGCGTCTAGGTAGAATCCTAAGGTTTTTACTTCATGAGCTACTTTTATGTTGTTCCCATCAATAATGAAGTTGTCGTAATCGGGGCTGAGTTTGGATATATAGGTAGTGGTGCCCAGGATGATAAGCTCAGTTTTATCATCGTTCAGGCATAGGCCGTGTGTGGCCATCCATGCCTGAACGATGCTATAGATCCTGTTCACTAGGGCCAGGTCCTTGGCGTAGTCTCCTGAGAGCGGGAGGAGGATCTGGGTATCGTCTGCGTAGTTAGTGTAGGCGATACCCAGATGATCCATTTCATCAAAGAGAGGCTTCGTGAATACATTGTAGAGGGTGGGTGACACACAAGACCCTTGTGGAACACCGCATGTTATAGGGATTGGATCTGCTGAGGCTGATGGAGCGAAGACTCTCATGGTCCGATTACTCAGGAATGACTTGATCCAAATTATGGCCTCTTTTGAGAAGTGGGCTGCCGAGTCGAGGTGACTACAGAGGACTGTGTGGTCCACTAAGTCGAATGCCGCTGATAGGTCCAGGAGGAGAAGTAGGGCCGCTTGGCCATTGTCTCTGCAATCGTCTATTTGGGCCTTAAGATCTATTAACGCTGTCTCGGTCCCATGTTGCGGGCGGAATCCTGATTGACGGATTCCAAGTAGGTGGTTAGACTCTAGGAAGCTTTGAATTTGCAAGTAAGCCACTTTATCTAAAATTTTTTAGGAGAAAGGGCACAGTCGTGATGGGCCTGAAGTTAGTCGGAATGGTAGGGTCAAGGGTTTTCTTCTTTAGTAGTGGCAGTACCCAGGACTCTTTTAGGTTGATCGGTACTGAACCTGAGGTGAAGGAAGAGTTGATTAGTTTGGTTATAAATGGCGACAGTTCTCTCGCAGCATCCTTGATGAGTTGTGCTGGGCATTGGTCGCCTTTGCAGTTAGACGGTTTGAGTCCCAGGATGACCTTTTCTACCTCTATGGGCGATACCTTAGAGAAGCAGAAGCGGGTTCCCAACTTGGGCTGTGGCGGTGGCGCTGAGCTCTGAGGGATGTGTGGTGTTAGGGATGCCTTCTTGATGGCAATTTTGGTTTGTAGGTTTGCTACCTTGTTTGTTAAAGCAAGTTGTATGCTAGAGCACCATTTTTTATCCTTGGTGCAGTTTTCTTGGGGTACAATGGGTGTTTCCAATTCTTTCAGAATGCTGAACAGTTCTTTGACACTAGATTTTGAGTTGGATATTCTAGTATTGTAGGTTTCTTGTTTGGCTAATAATATTTCTTTCTTGTATTGGGAGGAGGCTTTGGAGAGGTTGAGTTTATTTTTGACTGATGGGGAAAGTCTCCAAATAGTTTCAAGTTTTCTTTTGGCCAGCCTAAGATTTTTTAGGTGGGGCGTGAACCAAGAATTGAGGTGTTTTTTAGGTTTGCTATTTCTTAGTTTGAGCGGGGCTATGTGATCCAGGGCTGAGGACATGGCTGCATTATAATGTTCGACTAACAGATTGGGGTCCATGCAGTCGGGTAGTGAGTTTAATTTAGGTATTATAACGGGCAAGTGATCTTTGGGCTTGCTAGGTCTGAGTTTGATGGGAGCAATAATATCCAGTGAGGTTAACATCATTTTGTTATACTCCCTGACAAGCGTTTCTGGGTCTAGGTCGTCCTCAAGCGAGTTGAAGGTAGGGAGGATGGCAGGGATCATTTTGTCGACTGTAATGCTCTTTTTGTTCCTCGTTGGGCAGGGCGAGACAATAGGCATAGCTGAAGGGAAGGGTCTGGTGGTTAAAACTGCAAAGGACAAGAGGAAGTGGTCTGTCAAGGGTTGCGCAGAGATGGCAGTGATGTTAACAGTGCAGTTGTATTCTGCCACCCAGTCAAGGGTTCTCCCTTCCAGTCAAGGGTTCTCCCTTTGTTGTGGGTGGGTTTAGTGATTTTTTGGCATATGGCAAGGTCGGCTAGGATGTTGGCAGTGGCTGTGGCATGTTTATCTAATGGGTTGTTGAAGCCCAGGTTGAAGTCTCCCAAGATTAATGATTGAGAGGTAGTTTTCAGGGTGTAAATGTCCTCCTCAAAAGACCTGATAGGTCCGGGAGGTCTGTAGATGAGGTGGATAGTATGGGTCTGGGAGTTGACTAGTGGGAGTTTAGCTGTGAGGACTTCACAGGATTGGGTGGTTTGGGAAGGCACTCATCTCATGGCGAGGCTCGATTTGTAGATAATGGCGATGCCTCCGCCTCGATTTTTATCTCTATCCTGTCTAAGAATAGTGTATCCATCCGGGATTGCTAGGGATAGCAGAAGTCCTGCCGCTTCGTGCAGCCAGGACTCAGTGATGGCGAGAAAGTCCAGGTTATCTGCCAGTATCAAGTTGGCTATGTCTGTGGCATGAGCCACAAGGGACCTTACGTTTAGTAAGGCTGCTTTGAGAGGGAGTGCAGATCTTATGGTAGTAGCCGGTGTGGGGGTTAGGTTCACTTTCCTAAATTTGTACATCATATGATGCTTGGTGGTGGCCTTGGAGCAAGGTGTGAGTATGTTGTGATGATCGTTAATGGTCTTCTGGATTGGGAGTAGGGTTGGTGTATGATAGCTCGAATATCCACTGCAGTGGGAAATATTTGATGTCATTTTGGATAGGCTAAGTGGAGCTTGTACGTTCAGTGTAGCGAGGCACCCTAGAGAATAGAACAGAGGTAGGATGCTAGTGGTACAAAAGGTGTGAGTTAACGTGTGCATGTTGAACTTAGGTTCTAGAGCATGGGTAATTAATGCAGAGATGAGCCTGGACTTAAGTTTAAGGAAGACAAGCAAACCTAAACATGTATTTACAAGTTAGTACAATGAACTACAGGCTAAGGCATGCAATAGTTGACATGTGGGGTACATATTAGAACAATGACGATGTAGCAACCATGCTGGCAAGTTACAGGCAGGCATAAGCAGGTATTACAAGTAAAATGCTGCACTCCAAGCGAGGGTATGCTATAGCTGCCGCATTGACTATAATCTAGAACAGTAAAGATATAGCTACCATGCTGTCATAATACAGGCTAGAACAGAGATGTGGTATACTAGACCTACATTTATATCCAAGGGGAAATCTATATTCAAATTAGTACAAGAAAACCAACGGAGTCGAGAGGCCAAGGTAGGATAGTCTAATTTTGGTTCAGCTGGGTATACGTAAAGGCAGCCATAGTACGCCAGGGGACCACTCCGGTGGTGATAGTGCACGGTACAAATGTCCTTTAACATTCACATATCATATAGTAACATAGAGTAAATCAAAGCTGTGCATAAATATCTGCGCAAGAGGAGACAATAAAGGTTGTAGCTATGCCTTAATACAAGGGGTAGTCAGGTAGCATGAAGCAATTGGACGATCGGTTATGGTATGCTTAAATATAGTATTAAACAATATTGTACATACAAAGGGCGGGTACTCACTATACTGGTCGACAAGTGTCAAGCACGGAGAGAGGGTTGTGGGCATCTCACCTGGTGAGGCAGTCCGCAGGCATTCAAGCGGTACTGTTAAGTGTCCGTGAGGTATGCAGTTCGCCAGTGTTCATCACGATAGAAGAATATTCGGGACACATTGGTCTGTCGTGCCGGTTACAGTTCATTGACCATGTGATACAGAGTCTAGCTCAAAGATTATGCATTTGTGGGATTTAAGCGCTTTCAGGTCGCGGTCATATGAATGAGGAATTGCTGTGGAACGGGCGCCGCAAAGTTAAAGTTATTGGGCACAGATGTAGTAGGCAGGTGCAAAGGGCGTGGGCCACGCCACGCTCTCAAACTCTAACAGGTGCATAACAGGCCTTTTCCTTTGTGGGCCTTATCCTAAGAGGGCTGGCTTCCGTCTGTGGGGGGGGGGGGGCTTCTAGGATTAAAGCGGTGGCATTGCCTAGCAACAGGCAACAACCTCGTTTTCATGCCGCTTGTCGAGGTCGGCCATTTTGGAATCAGTTGCTCGGTGGGAACAAAAGGCTTCCCAGCTGATCGAGTGCGGCTCCTGGGCAGGGGGTGCAATGGAGCTTACTTCAATGCAGATAAGTGAAGGTGGAATTCTGCTGCAATAGTTAAGGCCTTCGAATCTGGATGCTGGGTAGGGAGGGCTCCTGGCCGCTTAGTGGCGCGTGCATCCATGCATGGGTGAGCGAAGCGGTGTGCATTGTTGTTGCTCCTGATCAGATGAGGCTGGGGAGGGGCTCCGGCTGGACTGTAAGGTAACGTTTGACTTATATTTTGGGAACCACTCAATCTTTATTAGACCCGCATTGTTTAAGTGAACCCCCAGTGTGAATCACTTCACTCACCCTGTATTTCTCTTTGCCTGCTCACGACATTGTTATTTTAATTTCTAGATCTTCTAGATATGAGAGCCAACCACTTGCAAAACATCAATTGACATTGCAACCTATTGACGTAGTGTGCGCTCTGCTCAACTAACTTGCCACAATATTTCAGCAGCTTGAACTGCTTCTGTAGTTCTGTTTGAACTACACCTCCCAGCACCAACCAGGGCTTCTAAACAATGTTGATAGCGTGTTAGGGCTGGTGCGTTTGTCAGGCCGGTTAGTGCTGGTTTGTGTAAGGTTTGGAAAAGGCTACAACAGACGTTCCTTACAGTGAGGGAATTCTCCCCTTTTCTCCTCCTGTTGCTAGGTACGATTTTCCATCCTTCCTTGTTGTGTCACCGGCTCATGGCGGGGACGCTTGCACAGTATGTCTGTCCCGGTTAGAACCCGTTATCGAGCAAAACAGGCTGCAATTCTAGCTAAATATCTTGCTCTGGGACTCCAATCCGTTTGTAACAATGACAATGTGCCGGGAACACCCTCCCACCCTCACGACACTAATAATATGAAAAATAAAAACATGATTGCCCTGGCTATACAACCGTCAATGCCAGCTGATTCACTCCCATTGCAGAACACCTGCACTCAGTATTTCCAGCTGACACTAAAGAAAAGGAAAAGATGCAATTACCATTTCGGCCAAATGAGCATACTGACCACACTATCTCCTACCCAGAACGAAATACTCAAATCGACCCTTCCTACTACTCAGGCACAATCACCTGATATCAGTTTAAACACTGGAAATAACTCTGAGATAATCCCTCCTCATAACTTATTCGCCATCTCCTTTCTAAATACCTGCTCACTATGCCTACATTGGACAGAGATTGCAGCTTATATCTCCATGCATTAGCCTGACATGTTTGCAGTTACTAACAGATGGTTGCATGACCCAACCCAGGTATCTGCAAATGATACCACCCTTTTAGGATGCAAAATCTATAGAGCAGACCATACTGGGAAAACAGGGGGAAGAGTGGCACTTGTTGTGAAACAACATCTTGATTGTCACGCCATCTATGCCCTTACTTTACCTTAAAAACGGAAAGTCAATCACAATGTTTCCCTGACAATACTTCTCCTGTATAGATCCCCACAGAACTTACCTTTGTTCGAGGAACAACTCCTCGCATTACTTAACAACACCATAAACATCAACTCTCCTGTAATTGTACTCGGTGATTTCAACCTATGGGCTGACGACTCTAATGACCCCAAGGCACATTCTCTTTTTTCTGCCCCCCGAAACCATCGGTCTCTCCCAAGTGGTGAAACACCAGACCCATCGATCCACCAAAGTGGTCATACCTTGGATTGGATCTTTACCCAAAACATATCTGATATCCATATCCACATCCAGGCATGTGCCTGGTCTGACCACGCTATAATTAACTTGAATCACTGTTACCTGCCACTCACTTAAACTAAATAGCAACTCATGGACTGAGATAAAATTGTAGGAACTTAAACAGCCTACTGACTTCTCTACTCTCCTCGCCACAAGGCTAAACACTGGAGAAAGCTTTGACAATTACTTCTGAATTGGTACATCATCTCTCCCAAGCTATTAAGACAACCATCGACACATTGGTCCCTGAAAAAACAAAGAAAGATAAAACAGAAACCACAAAGCAATCTTGGTTTGGTGATAACATTATTGAGTCAAGAAAAATGAAAAGAGCTATAGAGTCTGAATGGTGTGAAAAGCCTGGCTCCTCACTCTAGGAAAATACAAAGATTCTGCCCATGCTTATTAAAACTCTATTATTGAACACAACGCAAAAGATTTACAACTCCCATATTAATAAAGATACATTTTCATCTAATGAATTATTTAAGATTCTTAAAGAATTTAAAAATCAGACCACACTATTCCCACCAGTTACTAAAGATTCAGCCTGGTGCCAGACAATTCAAGACAAATATTTGAAAAAAACCACTGGTCACCAACTGAATATTGCGAACCAACTGACTCGCTTGGCTCTCTACAAAAAACAGACCTCCTTTAACACCATAACAAAAGGGAACCCTACCCAGATTCCCAAATTGGAATTTCAACATTGTACTGAATCAGATGTTCATGACATTTTCATGAACCTTAGATCCACCACATGTTCAGGGGACCCATGTCCAACTAGCATCCGGAAAGGCTTGCTGGATGTCCTCACCCTTCGGATTACCAGGATGATCAACATGTCCTTCAAGGATGGCATGGTACCCACCGCTCTGAAGGACGCCTGGATAACTCCCCTACTGAAAAAGAACACACTGGACCCAGCTGTATCCAAAAACTACCGGCAATAACTAATATGCCATATCTCTTAAAAATCATTGATCGAGTTACATTTCTGCAACTACAAAGTTTTGTAGAGGACAATCAAATCCTGGGCACTCATCAATCAGGATTCAGAGCACGGGACTGAGACGGCATTCTTAGACCTTAAATCTAAAATCTCAAGCATTGTAGTGTAGGATATTTTGTGTATATTTTTGGCTGGTATTTCTTACCGCCAAAAATATAGTGGTAGTTTGGTAACAGCTTATCCTTGCATTTAGATTGGGTTTAGCCTCACATCATTCTACTAACCATATTTTGTTAAACTATATTGGAGAATTTAGTAATATGTATTATTGGCGGTATTTTGTGGTAGTATTACTTAGTGGTGAGTATGATTTCCCCTTCTCTACATTATAACCCCATCTAACACAAAACCTTCCTTTTTATTAGAATACCTCCTAGTGATATATTACATTATAATGTTAATGAGTTAGCTTTAGTAATTAGTAATTGTTAATTAAGTCAGTTAGTTATATGAAGAATGTAGTCTCCTATGCATGAGGTATTCCAAAGAAGAGAAAAAAAATTCTGGTACACTTTTAAACTTGCAGCTTCACATGGCTTTTTGCTGTATTATTAATCCTATACCTTGCCTTGCATGTCTCCAGCCACATACTCACATGTTATACTGGCAACATAGGACTGGCTATATGTGTATGCCACATTATTGCTGGCAACAAAATGCCATCACATTCAGTGAGGTGCTACACACTCCAAGGCGCTATATATTACACTACAGTAGAAAAAGGCCACCTAGCATTATTAATGCTGTCGGACCTCTCTGCAGTGTTTGATCTTATTGATCGCAACCTCCTCCAAGAAAGACTGACAAACATTGTTTATTGCTCAGAGAAAGTGGCCCTTTGGATCTCATCTTTTTTAGACCCTAGAACATCAAGAGTGGCCGTTGAGAAAGCTGAAGCCTCTCCCATCTCCTCGAAGTGTGGAGATTCACAGAGATATTGCTTGTCTCCTACCCTATTTAACATATACATGAGACCATTACTCGACCTTCTCGATGGACTGGGTGTCCAATATACTAATTATGCAGCTGACACCTAGGTTCTATTCGAGCTGACTGGCACCTACACCATTGATGTTAAAACCGTGAATAACATCTATACTGAAATTCGAACCTGGATTGTCTGCAACTCACTTGCATTAGCCAATGAGAAAACATAGCTTCTCATTGTTGCCTCTGGCCCACGTTTGAAGAAAATTGACTCTAGGTACTCCCATCTCTCCATCATGGGCAGCCGTATCCCTGTCAGCAAATCAGGGAAAACTTTAGGTGTCATCCTGGATTTTGAGTTGTCAATGAAACAACACGTCTCAAGCAATCACTCCTCTTGCAGTTATGTTATTAAACTACACCATCAGATTAGGCCCTATCTTACAACAAAAAATAGATCCCTTCTGGCCACTGCATTAGTCAACTTGTGGTTGGATTATTGTAACAGTCTTCTCTCTGGCACATCTCAATCCAATCTCTCCCACTTACAGACTACGCTTAATCGTGCCGTCAGGGCAATTTATGGATAGCCAAGCGCGACCATGTTTTCAGATTTCAGAAAAAGGTTACAATGGCTTCCAATCAAACAGAGAATCAGGCACGCATTTCTATCCCTTACTCACAAATGCCAGAACTCTGAAGGCCCAGAGTGCTTGACAAAAAGGATTTTACCCAACAGCACACAAGAGTTTTGCACTCTAATAACATCAATGCATTGCACCAACCCTGCTTTCATCTAAAAAAAGTTTGGAGGCACAAGCTTTGAAATTCAGGCACCTCAAGAATGGAATGCGCTCCCATCTGCCTTAAGATCCCTCTCTTCTCAGACAGTTTTAAAAAAAAAATCATCAAGACTCTTCTCTTTAACTCAGCTGATCAATTGTCATTGCACCTGACCTCACTGCCTCCCCTATGAACCATTGGATCTCTGCTGATTGTTTGTCCTTTTTGTGCGCTCTGAGGCCTACAGCCGTGCAGTGCTTTATACAATCTAAAAATAAATAAATAAATACATGGACCTTGAGAGAACATGGCGATCTGTGCCTAACAAGAATCCATACCGGTGCATGAATGGAAGGGGCGGGCAGTGAATATGAGAACATCATTCTGTGAAAGAGGAGCATGCGACTAGTGCCAGGTTAAGTTGAAGACATGGAAGCAAGTTAAAAACTGGCCCAGTAGCCTTTTGTGTTAAAGGGTATGCACGTCTGAGTAGTTTTAATGTGCAGTATTAGTAGCACAGAGAGTTCAATACAATATAAACGAATGCATCTCTGCTCTGCTGCTCTTGCTTCCTTGAGAGGGGCTTTGAAGGATCTGCTGAGGGTTGTGAAGTTTGCTGAACTAAGGAAGTCTGGAATCTTGTAGAGGCCTTGATTAACCATAATCGTACATTTTTTAGATTGGGCCAGCTATGTTTTTTTTATTGACTAGCAGGCAATGAACCAGATCGAATTCCATTGTCGTCATTTTCAGGTTTAACACAAGTGGAGTTTCTTATTGGCTCAATTTGATAGAGGTGCGTGCGTGCGTGCGTGCGTGCCTGTGTGTGTGTGTGTGTATATATATATATACATATGTACAGGCCCCCAGTTCTGGTGGAGCCTGCTGTTTTCAAAGCAGGGGTATCCATCAGTAGCTTAGCTGAGATTTAGTAGCTTTGTTGTGTTAGCAGTGATTTGTGCAATATTACTTGTTTAACTTGGATGCCTCTAAGAAATTTAAAGAGTAGCCGATTTGCTTTATCATTAAGATTGTATTTCTGTCTACTTACTAGGACTCAATCTCTTAGTACACCTCCCGCTGCTTTTTGCTCCTAAACAGGCGTGTGAGCGTTGGCACGTGAAGCCGGTTTACGCCGGGTCACGGGGTGTGGCCATATTGGTGTGCTTTCTCGGCTGGTAGCTTAGACGTTACTCCAAGTTCAGTACATGCTTTGAAGGAACTACTCCTCACTTTTGTTGTTACTGTTTTGCGTATTGTTTTGTGGTGTGACCTGCTGACGTGTTCGCTGGGCTTTGGACACAAACGCTGTTACGCATGCTTACTGTCAGCCACGCTTTTGGCTGTCCTTAGACTATCTCTTTTCAGCAGCATGCTGCCTATTGCTCATGATGGGGAGGCCAATCGCCTGATGTTGATAGACCTAATGCGACAAAACCTTAGCAGAACCAAGGTATCTCAGACCTTACAGATGAGTCAACCTAACAACAACGAGATTCTATCTCGATCCGTATCTGCAGAAGAGGCATGTCTAGAACATAGCAATGGTAGTCGTGAACCCTGAGTAGAAGGGTCTTATGATTCTGCCTCCCCCCTGCCCAATCACATTTCAAATTCTGACCATAACTTGTCACGTTTTAAACATGCTTCTCCTCCTCAGCCGGCTGGCTTATGTGAACAAGCCAGATCGAATGTCGCTGTGGTCTCACTTGAGCTATGCTCATTATCACCCTGTAACACAATAACCCTTCTAACACACAAGATCATTGCCCCTAGCATGACGAATAGCTGCCTCAGGGAAGGCAATCATAATCTGATAGGATCGGTGGATTCTATAAATCTGATAAACAAAATAGATAATCATCAAGGCTGTTTTTGTCACACTCGCCTCTTTGTCACTCTGTTTGATGCCAGTACCATGGACACCTTTAATTTCTCATAAAAGCATCTGTTTTATTTTTTGTACTAACATGTCTTGTGTTAATCTCACTGTTCAAACAACACAATTAGATACAAAACATTTATACACATTCATTTGGCCAAAATAGGGCCACCACCCAATATTTCATATATTAATAGCAACATATAACTTTTTTAGACACATGATTTAGACACTGATATTTTGCAGTGTCTCACACTAACACATTTGTTCGATATAGGATTCGGTAAATTTTTAACACAATCAACCACGCTTTTCCTTGAAACCTTGTATGTGTTAGTCTTGTTAGTCTGTGTTTTGTGTGCACCCTGAGGCCTATGGGCATGAGGCGCTATAGAACAAATAAATGAATAGAACACTAATTAATTTCTCTGCATCTTTGCCACTGTCAGAGCCATTCTTTGAAGCATCCTGAGGACACTTCCTTTCAAAAGGTGAAAAGGAAACTCCTGTGCCCCCAGTTTAGAATGCCTTGACTTGTGCACTGGGCCCAGCAGCACTCAACGTTGGTTCACAGTACTGGAGTCAGTCTCATGCCGGTGCTTTCAGACATAGGAGAGTGTGGCATTCTGCATACCAGTGTGGAGAGATGTTGGTTCACAGAACTAGAGTCACTCTCATGCCGAAGCTTTCAGACATAGGAGAGTGTGGCATTCTGCATACCAGTGTGGAGAGATGTTGGTTCACAGAACTAGAGTCACTCTCATGCCGAAGCTTTCAGACATAGGAGAGTGTGGCATTCTGCATATCAGTGTGGAGAGATGTTGGTTCACAGAGCTAGAGTCACTCTCATGCCGGTGCTTTCAGACATAGGAGAGAGTGGCATTCTGCATACCAGTGTGGAGAGATGTTGGTTCACAGAACTAGAGTCACTCTCATGCCGGTGCTTTCAGACAGAGGAGAGAGTGGCATTCTGCATACCAGTGTGGAGAGATGTTGGTTCACAGAGCTAGAGTCACTCTCATGCCGGTGCTTTCAGACATAGGAGAGAGTGGCATTCTGCATACCAGTGTGGAGAGATGTTGGTTCACAGAACTAGAGTCACTCTCATGCCGAAGCTTTCAGACAGAGGAGAGTGTGGCATTCTGCATACCAGTGTGGAGAGATGTTGGTTCACAGAGCTAGAGTCACTCTCATGCCGGTGCTTTCAGACATAGGAGAGAGTGGCATTCTGCATACCAGTGTGGAGAGATGTTGGTTCACAGAACTAGAGTCACTCTCATGCCGAAGCTTTCAGACATAGGAGAGTGTGGCATTCTGCATACCAGTGTGGAGAGATGTTGGTTCACAGAACTAGAGTCACTCTCATGCCGGTGCTTTCAGACAGAGGAGAGAGTGGCATTCTGCATACCAGTGTGGCGAGATGTTGGTTCACAGAGCTAGAGTCACTCTCATGCAGGTGCTTTCAGAGAGTGGCATTCTGCATACCAGTGTGGAGAGATGTTGGTTCACAGAACTAGAGTCACTTTCATGCCGGTGCTTTCAGACGAGAGAGTGGCATTCTGCATACCAGTGTGCAGAGATGTTGGTTCACAGAGCTAGAGTCACTCTCATGCCGGTGCTTTCAGACATAGGAGAGAGTGGTATTCTGCATACCAGTGTGGAGAGAGGTTGGTTCACAGAACTAGAGTCACTCTCATGGCGGTGCTTTCAGACATAGGAAAGAGTGGCATTCTGCAGACCTGTGTGGAGAGAGGTTGGTTCACAGAACTAGAGTCACTCTCATGCCGAAGCTTTCAGACATAGGAGAGTGTGGCATTCTGCATATCAGTGTGGAGAGATGTTGGTTCACAGAGATAGAGTCACTCTCATGCCGGTGCTTTCAGACATAGGAGAGAGTGGCATTCTGCATACCAGTGTGGAGAGATGTTGGTTCACAGAACTAGAGTCACTTTCATGCCGGTGCTTTCAGACAGAGGAGAGAGTGGCATTCTGCATACCATTGTGGAGAGATGTTGGTTCACAGAACTAGAGTCACTTTCATGCCGGTGCTTTCAGACAGAGGAGAGAGTGGCATTCTGCATACCAGTGTGGAGAGATGTTGGTTCACAGAGCTAGAGTCACTCTCATGCCGGTGCTTTCAGACATAGGAAAGAGTGGCATTCTGCAGACCTGTGTGGAGAGAGGTTGGTTCACAGAACTAGTCAGGCTCATGCTGGTGCTTTCAGACATAGGAGAGTGTGGCATTCTGCATACCAGTGTGGAGAGATGTTGGTTCACACAGCTAGAGTCACTCTCATGCCGGTGCTTCCAGACATAGGAGAGTGTGGCATTCTGCATACCAGTGTGGAGAGATGTTGGTTCACAGAACTAGAGTCAGTCTCATGCTGGTGCTTCCAGATGTAGGAGAGTGTGGCATTCTGTGTCTCAATGGCCAGTGCGGAAGAGCCTGGCAGGGTGGGCACAGTGAGGCAGAATGGTTTAGGCAGACCAAGCAAGTGGTCAATGGGAGAGACCAGTGGGACTGGGCACAGCACTTCTTTAGCCCTTAGAGGGTTATTATCAGCACTCATGATTTCATCACCCTGGGTGAGCCAGGCTCATTGGTTTCAACACTCATGATGTCATCCTCTTCAATGCTTCAGGTTTCATCATGGTTAAACCTGCCTTGCATTGCTTTCTTTAACATCTGCAGGCCCTGAAAGAGAGATAGAGAGATCATCAGCCCGCAGCTGAGGGAAAACTCCATGGTAACCACTGTTAGCAGTCACCCTGCTGCTGAATGACTTCTCTCCTGGCCATGTGACTTTGGCGAGGAGCCAAGCTTCCTGACACCCTCTGGCTGCCGTTCTGCGCTCAGTGGCACCGGTGTTAGGTGCCGCCTGGTTGATACTGGGTCTGGACGTTCCTGTTTAATCCCGCCATTCAGATCCGTCCTCACACTTGGCCGTCACACAGTCACTGCATGCTTCCCGGAGCACCCGCTTTACCAAGCTCTTCATTGCACGCACAGTCCCTGTCGCGAGGAACATTAACTAAACATTGTGGGCCCGATTCATGAAATGTGTTTGCATGTTTCAAAGTGACTTTGCACTGCCGACACAAACCCGGAGTCATGGAACTGTGCAAAGTGTATTTGTTGCAGTGCAAAGTCAGTGCAAAGTCATTTTGTACTGCTAAAAATGACTGTGCACTGACTTTGCACTGACATTACACTGCAAAAATACATTTTGCATAGTACCATGAGTCAGGGTTTGTGTCAGTAATGTATCTTTTTAATAATGTATCATAATTTGCTCTGTGGAGAGATTGAGTAGTAATGCATCTTCTTTTCTATTAAGCACTCTGTGCAGGGGTGCACTGGGAACCGAACGGGAGCCCGGAAATGTTTTGAACATTGCTCACTGTGCACCTTGCTCACAGTGCGAGTGAATGTAGCAGGAGAGCCCTGCCCATCTTAGTAGGGTTTGGGGGGTTACACATGCAATCAAAAAACATAAAACATCTGTTAAGAGTATGGAATAACATACTGAAAGATTTCTAACAAATGCTTTAATTCAAAGGAATAGGGTGAGGAGAGTTGGAAGGAAAGGGGTCGGGTGGTTTGGATATAGGGTAAAAGGAGCTGACAACCTTGGTCTCCGCACAAAAGAGGCACAAGGTGCAGAGGCCCACCGGAAAATTTCCTGAGTTCCCTGCAGGTCAGTCCACCGCTGTCTATCAACACACCAAGACTGTCTCGGTATACAGTCTTTATAACAAAACTTCTATGTAGACATGCACATACAATGAAACTTTTATAACGAAAAAAATAACGAAAATGTATGTGGGGGTGAGGTAAAGGGTTAAATCTTGTGGGGAAACGGTTGGGGTGGGTTTTTAGGGGTGGGAAACAGGGTTTGGGGGGGACCCCCAAAAAAAGAACAAAAAGAAATTCGTTATGTTTTGTCATTGTAAAATGTTCAGTATATGTGCATTCTACTTAAAATGTGGCATTATAAAAACATGTAACCGAGTTTGTCATATAGGATAGCGTATGTTCTCTTGGTTTGAGGGGATTTTGGGGTGATTACTCAGTGCAGTTAGTTTAGAGATAATGCATTTTAAGGAATGTCATATTTAATACTTAATGTACTCACATTCACAACAGCGCAGATCCTGCTTGCTAGTTTCTCATGGAATCGATCAAGCAAGATCTTTGCAGAACTCACTTGCGCAGGGCAGTGGTCTGTGATGGCAGCTACCAAGGGTGAAATGCCCGCCGGCATCTTCACCACCCTGCCCCCTCTATGGTATTTGCTTCCTGTACAAGCGCCTAACAAGTGAACAATAAAAAAGTAAAGCACTTGCACACAGGCACTGATTAACTTGGATTAAAAGAATCTGCAAAGAAAGTGAGAAACCTGTGGAAGCAGCCCCTAGAACAAGACCAGAGTGTTGTTGCGACAGAATGTCTACTGCTCTGCAGGATTACAGGGATGAGTAGTGAATAAAACTCCTACTCAGTCCCAGGCTACTACTAAACCAGCAGTGATCCCTCTCATAAATGTGAAACAGGTACACTGACAGAGGCATCTAAAGAACAAAACCAAAATAAAAGAGCACCCAGGAAAGGTTCTATGACAAAAAGGAGTTTTTAATTAAACTAAACATATCATTAGCACCCGGGCGGGGGGAGCTAGCCGATCAGATGGCTAGGAACACGGGCCGGTACAATCCTGCGTTCCAAGCCACTTGACGGTTTTCCCTGCCACCATCTTCCCCCCACCCTCCGTCCGAGATAGAATTTTTTTTGTTATCCTTCCACCCACTACTTACCTTATTTCGGCGACAGCAACTGCCGCAGCCACATCCGCTCCTTCCCTTTGCCTCCCGCAGGCCACCATGGAAAGGGAAGAGTGATCCATACAGAGCCCCACCTTCCCGTTCCAGGGTGGCCATCTTGGAAAAGGATTTTCCTTCCTACAGCGGGACACTGCTCACGTCCCGTTGTAGGAAGGACAATCCTTTTTTTTTAGAACCCCCGTGTTACCGATTTAGTAACCCAGGGTGCTAATGGCCTTCGTCCTCTATTCCAGGAGCAGGAATGGAGGATAACGGCCCGGAGCCCTCGTTATCTGCCCTCGCCTCGCTCGGCCCAATAACTTTGGCTGCTGGGCTGTTATCCCCTGTTCCAGGCACTGGAACAGGGGATGAACACCACAGTAAAAACACTAATAACCCACCCATGTAAGAGAAGGCACAGAAATGCAGATTTTGAAATAACGGGGGCCATTCTGTATCTCAAGGCAAGGGTAGCCAAGCAATAATTCCAAGAGCAAGGGTCAAGTTCAATGAAGATGTCTTTAAAAAGGTTGTGAGTATAGTCTTAATTTTTTCAAAGCACTCAAAGGCAAGCCAGGGGAACAGAACCACTTCAAATACCTATGCCTGTCTTCCATATATCCTGCGGAAGGCGCTTTGTCAGTAGCAAGTAATCTATTCAGGAGGAGTTGCTGTGAGCTGGGGAATAGAATATAGGCTGAGTGTGTACTGTGATTCTATGCCCCGTCCATTCTGCCTGATATTGAGCTTCATGTCTTCTCTGTGCTGGGCCATGTTGTATTTAATTTCCCCAATCACAGCCAGGAAACATTTCTGGACATCCAAATGCTTATCCAGCTTCATCTCACCCCTTTCTGTGAAGGCCATGGCGTTTAATAAATGCATATATGTGAAAATGGAATAGCCTGAGCTTCATTTATAACACACAGAGCCTCATTGTGAGAAGCGTGGTAAAAACGGGTCCATTAATCGCATGGAGGAACTAGCGGGTCCGTGCTCATATGACGCCGCCAATAGCGGGAGATTACGAGTGCGCGAGCACGCGCAAACCCCCATGCCGGTAATGGCCATACCGCCATGGTGCTAAAGGCCCTCCAACCCCCCCATAGCGCCATCAAAGGACCCGCCGGTACCGCCTCCGTCTAGGAGGCACCCCTTAATACCGACCCGGTAATAACAGCATGCAAATACCGGGCACGTAATACCGGACCCGGAAGTAATGTCATCGCGTTGGAACTGGAAATGCGCCGGCGGCCATCTTTAAAAACACAATCCATTGTAATCCTCCCAAACTACCAGTTGTTTTCAGGAGAGACCAGTGGCAATCCTTACACCATGTCGAAGGCTACCTTAAAAACTACCGCCCGCCTGCGCAAAAAGCGATTTTCGGATGCAGAGCTTAACATGCTGGCAGACACCCTTGCTGCATGTGCTGACGAGATAAATCAGCCTAACATGAAGCGTGAGGCGCCGCAGCGCAAAAAGGAGCTCTGGGAGGAGGTAGCCCGCAAGGTCTCGGCTGTCGGAACCACCCCACGGACAGTGAAGGATTGCAAAAATCCTCTGCCTCAGGGTTCGTAATATCCTGGCAAGCAACAGGAGGGAGGCCATGGCTACAGGGGGGGGTCCCCACTCTCCTGCCAAACTGGCCAGCTGGGAGAAGACGGCAAGCACGTTCATCCAGGTGGAGTCAATCGAGGGATTTGGGGAGATGGAGACAGGTGCAGCAACATCTGCAGATGGAGGTGAGTGACCCTGCAGATCCCTGTAGGAGAAACCATGACGTAGCACAAGTGATGTGGAAGAGAGTCTAGGCAAGGCAATGCATGTCCAAACACACACATTAACTTATTCTTGTCCAGATGGAGGGCCAAACCCTGACACACTGAAATGCATGCTAAGAGCCAATCCCATTACCAACACACAGCCAACACACACGGACCGTGCCCATGTAATACATCACACAAACCCCAATGCAACGGCATGCCACCTGCCATGCGCAAACGCCAAAATGCCTCCTTCATACCGCCCTGTGTGACACACCTGTAAGATATGAATGCATGATATATGAAATACTCCACAGCACCATATAATGCATCTAGCATGTAACACCATCACTGATGCCCTGCATCTCTTCTACCCCCCCAGGCACAGATGGAGAATATTGATAAGAGAGAGGGGCGAGAGTGCACAGCTTACTTTCTTAATAGTGTATTTCGTTTTCAATGGAATGTTATTTTGTTAATAAATATATTAATGGGGTGCAGCCCACTATCATGTGCCACCGTGTTGGGCACAGAAAATGAACATGGAGAAAAAGAGACCGAGGCAAAAGTGCCTTCGGTGTGGGCCGCACACCCTTGATTCCCACTAAGGGTTAATCGATTTCTTTTGTGATCGTTATTCAGTTAATAAAATCCAACTTCAATCGTAATTCACAGATGTGTATATTTTTTAATTTTTCAATTGCTGTGTTTATAAAGCTCATAAAAAATTGTGCTTAATTGGTTAAACTTCACCAAAAAAGCTAATTATCTCAATTGAGGCAAAACAGAAAACCCATCTGGCTAATGCATTTCGGATTGTATCCTTCGTCAGAGCCAGGTTAGTACTACACACATAATAATGCATTATATGTAGATTTAGAAGGTTTACAATGTTTAAATTAATAATTGTTCCATACATCATGTGTAACAACCAGATATTCAAGAATTAATAACCAAAACAATCATAATAAACAAAACAATCATGATAAACAAACAGGGCGCCCACAAGGACAAACAAATATTTAACAAAAAAGTGAGATGGGAGAGAGGAGAAAAAACAAACAAGTAAGCATACATGATTGTAGACAGTAAAAATACAATATTTGCACAGATAATGATATTGCTCTATAATTCAAACAATTAATGGGACTAATCAACTGCGTACTAAAATTGCCGATTAAGCCTTTTTGGTGACTATGGTGCTTAGAGGTAAAGTTAGGCGGCGTGTGCTTATTGTGCCAGAGTGTTGATTGTCGTGCTATATTGTGTGAGAATACCTGTGGCTAGTTGAACATTTCACTAACCTGTGTATCAGTATGCAACCCACGCGTGCTGTCCGCGTGTGGTGTTTCTCTATGAAGCACTGCCTAGTGTGGGGAGAACAAATGTGTTATCTCCTCCGAGTAATTAGCTGCTATTGATCTATACGCGATCTTACTTCGCGTCGCTTTGTGCAAAGGTATGGCTTACCTGGAGCACTCTGAGCTACGTCTTGCTCGATCAACTCCGAACAGCGTCTGAGACTCGCGGTTCGTGTCGTTGCCCTGGGCAACGTTATGTAAACAAAATGGCCGCTTGTGTATAACCAAGTCGGCCATATTGGTAGAGGCAATACTGGGACATAAGTGGCATAGAGTGTGAAATATAAATGGCAAATGTAAGGGATGTGAATGTTAGGATATTAATTGCACATGTAAGAATATTAAAGCTTCATGATATCTGTGTATTTAAGTTGTACCTCTAGCACATGTATGTTCTGATAGTATCGTCGTGTACCTCATGGCTAATTGGCTAATTGGCCATTAATGTAAGGTCATATAGCGTAAAGATATACTGTCTAGTATACATCAACAAAGGAAAATACAAACTAATAAATAATAAATGTTTACAACAAATGGTTATAGCAGAAAGCAACAGTGTTTTCAAATCGAGTAGTGATTTATACTTATTGCATGAGCATGAGACAATTTAGCATGTTCATTATTGATATTGCACGGTGAACAAATAGTGACATCATTACAAAAAGCAGTTGAGATCAAATTCCTCGTTGAGCCCTCGTGGTGCCAAGGAATCGAGACGATCTATCCAATAGGCTTCTCTTTGTTGCCTTCTTTTTTTCAAATCAGCATATATGCTTGTCATTTCCAGGGTTTCCAAAATTTGGAACTTGACTTGAGAGATATTATGTTGCTTTGCATTAAAGTGTCTTGCTACGGCTGAATTGATGTTCTTATTGCGTATACATGATTTATGTTCATTCATCCGAATTCTCAGTTTACGCCCTGTTTCACCTACATAGTAAAGTCCACATGGGCAACGTATGCAGTAAATGCAGTTCTCGGTATTGCAGGTGCCATAGCTTTTTATCATGATCTTTTCTCCCGTGTATGGATGGGGAACCACTCCTCCTTTAATAATGTTATTGCAATTACTGCAATTTAAACATGGAAATGTTCCCGTCTTTTTTGGTTTGATCCTTTTGGTTCTGGTATCTCTTGTGTTAACTAGATAATCCCTAAGGTTGCTGGATCTTTGATAAGCAAACGTTGGGGTCTCTAAGAAGAGATTCTTAGTTCTTTCGTCATTTTTAAGTATTGTCCAATGTTTATTTATACATCTTTTGATCTGCATACTTTGGGATGAATATTTAGACACATATACAAGTGATGGGGATTGCTTTTTGTCCTTTGGTGCTAGAGTGCTGGTTCTTGTTATTTTTTGTACCTTTTCTTTTGCTGTCTGTAGATCTTCATTCGGGTATCCCCTATCTTTAAGTTTTTTGCTTAGTTTTTCAAGTTCTTGTTCGTACTCTCTGTCATCACTGATAATTCTTTTTAATCGCAACATTTGACCATAAGGTAAATTCCTCAGAGTGTTTTGTGGATGGAAACTCATACGGTGTAATAGATTGTTCCTGTCTGTAGGTTTTGTAAACAAAGAGGTAGTGATTTGTTGGTTGTTTACGTTCACCAGGATATCCAGATAATGGATTCCTGGATTGCCAATTTCTGAGGTGAACTGAATACGCGGGTCTATATTGTTGATATAACTTGTAAACTCATTAAGTTCTTCTCTTGTGCCTTGCCAAATACCGAATATATCATCTATATAACGCACCCATGTTTTCAATTTGTTCTGCCATTCAGGTTTTTGCAAGATATGGGTCGTCTTGAATTGGTACATAAACGCATTAGCGTAAGCTGGTGCCATTGTTGCTCCCATGGCTGTTCCGGAAGTTTGGATGTAAAATTCATTCTTATATTCGAAATATGAATTCATTGCGATAAAAGAGAGTAGTGATAAGATGAATTCTTTCACTGCTCCTATATCGTTCTCCTGTAACAGGAGCCACTCTACCGCTTCCTGTCCCAAGTCATGTGGAATGCTTGTGTAGAGGTTAACCACATCTATGGTGAAAAATATGCCGTTCTCTGTAAGTTGGACTCCTTCTATGATGTTCAGAAAGTGTGTGCTGTCTTTCACATACGTGGATGTCTTCTGTATTAAAGGGTTCAAAAAATAGTGCTTATCAAAGATCCAGCAACCTTAGGGATTATCTAGTTAACACAAGAGATACCAGAACCAAAAGGATCAAACCAAAAAAGACGGGAACATTTCCATGTTTAAATTGCAGTAATTGCAATAACATTATTAAAGGAGGAGTGGTTCCCCATCCATACACGGGAGAAAAGATCATGATAAAAAGCTATGGCACCTGCAATACCGAGAACTGCATTTACTGCATACGTTGCCCATGTGGACTTTACTATGTAGGTGAAACAGGGCGTAAACTGAGAATTCGGATGAATGAACATAAATCATGTATACGCAATAAGAACATCAATTCAGCCGTAGCAAGACACTTTAATGCAAAGCAACATAATATCTCTCAAGTCAAGTTCCAAATTTTGGAAACCCTGGAAATGACAAGCATATATGCTGATTTGAAAAAAAGAAGGCAACAAAGAGAAGCCTATTGGATAGATCGTCTCGATTCCTTGGCACCACGAGGGCTCAACGAGGAATTTGATCTCAACTGCTTTTTGTAATGATGTCACTATTTGTTCACCGTGCAATATCAATAATGAACATGCTAAATTGTCTCATGCTCATGCAATAAGTATAAATCACTACTCGATTTGAAAACACTGTTGCTTTCTGCTATAACCATTTGTTGTAAACATTTATTATTTATTAGTTTGTATTTTCCTTTGTTGATGTATACTAGACAGTATATCTTTACGCTATATGACCTTACATTAATGGCCAATTAGCCAATTAGCCATGAGGTACACGACGATACTATCAGAACATACATGTGCTAGAGGTACAACTTAAATACACAGATATCATGAAGCTTTAATATTCTTACATGTGCAATTAATATCCTAACATTCACATCCCTTACATTTGCCATTTATATTTCACACTCTATGCCACTTATGTCCCAGTATTGCCTCTACCAATATGGCCGACTTGGTTATACACAAGCGGCCATTTTGTTTACATAACGTTGCCCAGGGCAACGACACGAACCGCGAGTCTCAGACGCTGTTCGGAGTTGATCGAGCAAGACGTAGCTCAGAGTGCTCCAGGTAAGCCATACCTTTGCACAAAGCGACGCGAAGTAAGATCGCGTATAGATCAATAGCAGCTAATTACTCGGAGGAGATAACACATTTGTTCTCCCCACACTAGGCAGTGCTTCATAGAGAAACACCACACGCGGACAGCACGCGTGGGTTGCATACTGATACACAGGTTAGTGAAATGTTCAACTAGCCACAGGTATTCTCACACAATATAGCACGACAATCAACACTCTGGCACAATAAGCACACGCCGCCTAACTTTACCTCTAAGCACCATAGTCACCAAAAAGGCTTAATCGGCAATTTTAGTACGCAGTTGATTAGTCCCATTAATTGTTTGAATTATAGAGCAATATCATTATCTGTGCAAATATTGTATTTTTACTGTCTACAATCATGTATGCTTACTTGTTTGTTTTTTCTCCTCTCTCCCATCTCACTTTTTTGTTAAATATTTGTTTGTCCTTGTGGGCGCCCTGTTTGTTTATCATGATTGTTTTGTTTATTATGATTGTTTTGGTTATTAATTCTTGAATATCTGGTTGTTACACATGATGTATGGAACAATTATTAATTTAAACATTGTAAACCTTCTAAATCTACATATAATGCATTATTATGTGTGTAGTACTAACCTGGCTCTGACGAAGGATACAATCCGAAATGCATTAGCCAGATGGGTTTTCTGTTTTGCCTCAATTGAGATAATTAGCTTTTTTGGTGAAGTTTAACCAATTAAGCACAATTTTTTATGAGCTTTATAAACACAGCAATTGAAAAATTAAAAAATATACACATCTGTGAATTACGATTGAAGTTGGATTTTATTAACTGAATAACGATCACAAAAGAAATCGATTAACCCTTAGTGGGAATCAAGGGTGCACAGATGGAGAATATGCCAGCCAGGGTCCCACCACCAGGCCATCCAAGTCCCGGCCAAAGACAACGGCCAGCGACTACACCACCTCCGGGCCAGTATCGCAGCCCACTCCAACACCCAGCGCGCCTGACACCGTGGACACTGAGCTGCCTACACCTACACCAGTGGAAGGTGAGGCCATAGAACCACTGACCAACACCGATGATGCAGTAGAGGAGCATGTGGACCAGGAAGGACTGATGCATGTTGTATGTCCACACTCCCCAAGCCCCCTGCCCACCTCCCACCCCACATTCAGCCCTCACCCACCTGCAGCAGTGCGGATCCCTGCCTGCACAATTCAGACCTAAGCAGCATCCACAAGGACAGCACTGCCATTGCAGGCCCCGTCACAGCACCCTCGACCACTGCTGCTCCCACCATCAGCCTTGAGGCACGTCTGGCGAGGGTGGAGGCCAGACAGGAGTCTATGTTGGACCTGCTCCGGCAATATATTGCAGATGGGGAGGACACGCGGCGTGGGATAGCCCAGGCCATAGCGGGGACCACAGCCCCATAGCCGCCAAAACTGCTGCCATAGCCGCCAACACAGCCGCGTCAATACTTTGGCATTGTTGATGAGAGACTGTCTGGGGGCCACCACGCAGGTCCTCACATCCATCCTGCAGCACATGCAGCAGACACAACCCGCAGAAGGCGTGCAAATGACCACAGGTACCTCCCCATCCACCACACCCGCTTCCTCTGCCCCCCTTCCTCTGGACCCTCCAGCCCTGTGCGTCAAACACGGCGGAGTGCAAGGCACACTGAAATGCCGCCCCCGGACAGCAAGAGGTCCCGTAAATAGTGTGGGAGAACTATGGGAGTGGGTCAAATGGCGTTGGCGGTGATTGGGAGTATTAGGGGGAGTACATTGGGGTGTTTTGGGAGTACATTGGGGTGTTTTGGGAGTACATTGGGGGTTTTGTGAGTTCACTGGGGGGTTTTGGGAGTCCACTGGGGGCTTGGGTGGTGGGGTTACACTTTCTTCTGTTGATATCAATACACTCGTTGTGTTAAAAAAAAAATCAATGGCTGGACATTCATCTTTTCGTGTGTATCAATTTAATGTATGACGGTGTACAGTGGCCAACTCCCCACATTCCCTGTGTGCATGTCCACATGGACACAGTGTACAATGTGTCACTGACACATATCTATCAAGGTCCCTGTGGGTCAGAAGTATTCGTGAATCAGTGATTGGCGTACTGCACGGCCATCCTGTGCATCACGTACTGGCAGGGGTACTGCTTCTCCTCCATCTTCATCCTCATCATCCTCACCCGGTGCATGCATGTCAATGTCAGGTGGCAGTGGTACATTTCTCCCGATGCACATGTTGTGCAGCATGACACAGGCCATGGTTATCTTTGCCACCTTCACAGGTGCATAAAGGAGTGCTCCACCAGACCTGCTTAGGCAGCGGAACCGTGCCATCAACAGGCCAAAGGTCTCCTCAATCACAACAAGGGTACGGGTATGTACCCGATTGTACTCCTCTTCATGGCTGTTCCGCGGGTTCCGCACAGGGGTAAGTAGCCATGGCTTCAAGGGATATCCTCCATCACCTGCACGAGAATACAGATAGGTCTATGTGAGTCACTCTGAGCTGCCACCTTCAGGACACACAGTCATGGGCACAGCTATTTGCTGTGGACCTGCACATGTCCCTGGACGTATGCACCAATATTGTTTAGATGCATTTGATACTGCAATATGGTGAGGTAGTCTGGATGGCATTGTACAGATGATGCAGGGTGAAATGATGCATGCTGATGCGGATGTACTGTGGTTGTACGACAATGTTTTGCCTCCCATTTTTGCTGTGTATACTACACTGTGCATGGTCACACTAGCCACATTGGCACAGTTGCAATCCTGTTTAGTCATGCATTGCTTGACATACACATGGTGGCCAGGTTGTGAGTCTTACATGTGGTCATTGATATACGTAATTGTCAGATGTGTGCCAGTGATGTGTCATGTTGGGAGGTTCAGGTCAGGAGTCATTAGCTCTGCGTGCATTCTCCACTAACCGTCCATTCCCACCCAGGTGGAGTATGCATCCCCCCATTCCCAACCAGGTGGATATGCATCCCCCCCATTCCCACCCAGGTGGAGTATGCATCCCCCCCATTCCCACCCAGGTGGAGTATGCATCCCCCCCATTCCCAACCAGGTGGAGTATGCACCCCCCCATTCCCAACCAGGTGGAGTATGCATCCCAACACATCACTACCCAGATGCACTGCCATAGGACAGTCAGGCAACTCACCAAGCAGCCAGGCACGTGGTCCAGCATGTTGCTCCATGTGACAGAGTAGCGTGGAGTTACGCAGCACCATGGCATCATGTGTTGATCCGGGAAATCGGGCGTAGCAATGTGTGATGATCTTGCTGGAGTCACATACCATCTGCACATTGATGGAGCGGTATAGCTTGCGATTGCTGTTCACCGCCTCTACGGCATGGGGGACTACCAATTCTACATGGGTGCAGTCCTCGGCACCAACACAATTGGGCATGCCTGCCAGTGCATGGAAGCCTACTTTGGTGTCGGCTATCTCCTGGGCTGTCCGTGGTAGGGATATGTGGGTCCGAGCATGCTTCAGGAGGGCATCCAGCACTTGGGCCAGCATGCGTGAAAATAGTGGTTGTGAAATGCCATGCAGCTGGCCCACTGTGTGCTGGTAGGTGCCTGTGGCCAGGAAGTGGAGCACAGACACCACCTTTAGTAGCGGGAGGATGGCAGTGCGTATTTCTATGAGGCTGGCAATGTCGTTGCCTATCATGTCCACTATGGTGGTGATGGTGTCCCGGTCCAACCGGTACAGGGTGTGGATCTGGTCAGGGGTCAGATTGAATGGCCTAGGTCTTATGCGAGGGATTGGTGACTGCCTACGAGGTACTACTGGCTGCACTGGTGGTGATTGCTGGGCCTGTGTCACCCTCCTTCTCCTCCTGCTTCTCCTCTGTGCTGCCTGTTGTTGCTGCTGTAGTTGTTGTTGTAGTTGCTGTTGTTGCTGTAGTTGTAGCTGTATAGGCATGTCCTCCAGCGCCATGATTGCAACATCTAGTGGTATCATTTTGGTGTAGGAAGGGGTGTGGTGTGTGGGTGTACTCCTTTTATACTGGGCCAGGCTCCATTGAGTCCACCTGTGGTGATTGTGTGCACCTGTGGCAGTTGGCTTGATTGCTGATTGCTGTTTACGGGTGGTCCGCGATGCCTGTATGGCCGCCATCGTGCAGGCCCTGATTACCGCCTTCGGGATGCCGGTATTTGCATGCTCACATGGGTTGTGATTTCCTCCTATTACCGGCATGCCGGTATTTACTCCCCGAAGAGGCGCGTCTACGCGCCCATGCCGGCATGTGGGGGCACGGTAAGGGCGGTGCCGCTATTGGGGGGTTATCGGGTCGCAATGCCCCGGACCCGTTAACGATGCTGATATTACCATTCCGCCTTCCTTTTTTCATTACCTCCATTCTCGTAATGAGGCCCACAATGATTCAGGCAAATCTGTCTGTGGGAGTGGGATTTGCTCATCAGATCTCACTTCCGTAAATGCCCCATGCTGACAAATACAGTGCAAGAATTTAATTCTTCTCAGCCTTTCTACTGACACTGCCTTGTAGTTTAGCAGCAAAGAGTTACAGTGTGACAGGCACATTCCTGCCAATATCCAAATGGTACCTAATATTCCAGCTGTAATGGCCTGCTTTAATTGTGGTGGTTTAACCGCAGGTAGAATTGTGTGCCCGCAGAGCCGAGTGGCAAATTAACATCTAAATATAAGCCATGTCCAGGTTTTGCATGCTGACATCTGGGCATCTACAATTATACTAGCCAAAACCTGTTGGGGTCATATTATTGTCAGCTAAATTGCTAGTGACTCATTTCACTGATAGGGTATTATGTGCATCAACGTCTGGACTGGGTCATCTGGGAACCACTTCTTCAAAGGCGAGCCCGGATAGGACAATGGGGAGCTCACACCAGTGTGGTAATTACCAGAGACTCTTTGAAGCAGGGCAAACAGTAGAGAGGGTGGAGTTACAGTAGCCAGGAGAAGAGTATCCGTCCACAGAAGGGACCTGCTATCTTAGAATCTCACAGAGCCACCAACACTTCCTGTGGGCCCTCCTTGCTTCCTCAAGACAAAGCACACTGGGACTGACATCACCAGCTAAGAGTCTGAACCCAGCTGCCAAGATTGGACCCCTTACAGAAGGCTACAAGCAGACTAATAAACTGTGGCATATTGCCTATTTAAGGAAGTGTGCACACTTCACTGTTGAATCATGTTTGAACTACCGAAGAAGAAGGATTTCAACTGGACTTTTATTGGGGTACAGTTCCCCCAAAATCCTCTTCCACAGAGGTTAAGACATACACGGACGGCGGTAAGGGTTTACCGGTACCGGTAAGGGTACCAGTGCCGGTAAACCCTTACCGCCTTACTACGAGGTCCCTTTGTGGGACCCTACCCTAACGGCTGGTTTTACCAGCCGTTAAGGACGAGACCCGCAAAGGGACCTAGGAGGTAATTACGGTACCGCAATTTGCGGTACCGTAATTACGGCCTTCCCCATTCCCATTGAGCCCTATGGGGGCAAAAATGGGAATGGGGAAGGGCCATGGTGAATGGGGAATTACCACCCCCACACACCTTGGAATAGGGTGGTAATTCCGCCATTCACCATGGCCGACTCGGTAAAATACCGGCTGCAACCATGGCGCTAATATCGCCATGGTTACCGCCGTCCATGTAATGAGGCCCAAAGTGTTTCAAGAATGGAGCAATCCCTTTCCTCGCAACCATCCCAGGGGAACAATTGGGGTGATCCGCTGCCTAGATATGATCTGCTGCAAGCTGAGACCGCTGGGGCTCAAGAAGCTACTCACTCGAGGTGGCAGCCACTTACGAGTGCTCTCTGGAAACCTTCCTGGCTGGAAATGCAGAACAAGGATCCACCTTGCCCCGAGATACACTGTACGCCCTCCCTGCCCCTCAGCAATCAGATTTCAAGAACCAGCTCTGTGCACTATTTGCCCACGTCAATCTGTTTCCAACTGGCTTGACCGATTGAAGATGTTTTTGAGCTGCTGAATGCACCCGCAGCTGCCTCTGACACCAATGTTTGTGTGTAATGTTGGTGTTTTTGTCCGTATTTATCGATATCTCCTCGTTGTCAGGGCTGACATGTTCATTAGAAGTGTGCTGAATTCTTCCTATTCGTGTCATAGGGTTTCAAAGCATTATCCTCTCTGTGGGAATATCTGCAGTTATCTGGAATTGTGCTGTTTTATTTATAAATGTTCATGTCTGGTTCTAGCCAATTAGTTACTCTGCATGTATGTGTGTGTGCGTTCTGTGTGTTTTTGGGCCAGCGTTGTCCATATTTGCAGCCATTATTAGAGGTATAGGGGTGGTGGTTGAGTGTGTGGTTGCATATGTGATAGACCTATCTGTGACCATGTCCAGACATATCAGGATGGTCATTGCGTGTGTACCGTATATTTGTACCTAGACTTACATAGTGGTTAAAATGTGCTGTAATCTAATGATCTCACTTCATAATCCCAGGCACTCTCCGGTTAGCAAGTGCCCAGCATACTTCTCGGCCCAGTGACAATGGGACACCTATGGAAGGATAGACGAATCAAAAGGGATCTAACTTACAAGCGCGCCACCAATACTTCAAACACCAACCAACCTTCTGCCAACTGACTCGGATATACAACATCGAGCAACAACAACCCACATGGTCCTGGGGGAGAAAGGCTACAGGGCAGATCAAAATCCTGCTTCGTTTCACGCTACCACTCCACCAACCAACATGCTCTGTGCCTGTCATGAAGCGTACCATGAGAAACAACTCAGGAAACCAGATACACGGGGACAAGAATCAGAACCTTGGAAACCCCTCACAGCCAACCTCACACAAGATCAACTCAAGAATACATTTTCTGAACACCAGCTTTGGAACCTTGGTCCACTAATCACAGCACAGGTACCCAAGACCACATGACCTTAACAAGGACCGCCAACCTATGCACTCCATTCATCACCACAGATCACTCATCAGCCACATTCTTTCTGGAATCAGATGAAATAAACAAGCAAGCCTGTAACTTACTTGACCTATTTAACAACAAAACATCATACTCTTTGCACCTGACCAACCCCACAGCAAATCTACCATCTGACAACTCAGACTTTGGCTCCCAGCCTGTACATGGAAACAACACAGGGCATCCAATGACACTGAAACATGATCCAGGGGCCAGAGACATGATATACTACAGTCTAATCAATGCCCACTCTAATCCCAGAATTGGGATTTTCGAAATTCTTTGCGAAGGAGGAAGAAACATGCTTTTTATAATAGAAACATGGTTGTCGGATATCTTCAAGGGAATTGCACACAAATCTATCCTCACCAACTTCAAATTCTTCCAAATCAACCAGACCGGCAAAAGAGGGGGAAGTATCACCTTGACACACAAGAAACAGCTCAAAATCTCGATTTCACATGCCATGGATTTCCGGGACTGTGAAGGACTCCTACTCCAGCTCACGCTTGACCACCAAACCAACCTCTCCTATATACATATTTACAGACCACCATCATACAACCCATTCTTCACAGAAACTTTCAGAGTAATTGCTAACCCAGCAGTACAAAACATTTAATGGTCCTCTGAGACTTTAGCATTTGGTTCGAGGAGTAAACAGAGCAGAGCCAGTAACCAAATGCTTGAGCTTCTAGATGGCCAGCTGAAGCCCTTGGTTTTATGGCCCCGGCCCGGAGGTGCATTATTTTAAAATTACCCCAGGCCAGTAATGGAACACTTTGGAACCACCCCACCATCTCAGACCAGCTGTTCTGGTTAGGCGCTGAGCATCCTGCAATTAAAATTGTTAGTACAGGAGATGGGCCACCAACCTGGGTTCCTGACACTAAATAAGGCACAGCACACTGGAGGGGAGCTTTGCTATCCTTACAGGCTTTTATATAAAATGGTGCAAAACTTATTAAACAGGTGAACACATTGACTTTTTTCAGATAAACACATGCCCCAATTCAGATCCTCTTTCATTGTTTGATAATGCATTTATCAGAGTTGAAAAAAAGGGGAGATACTCTCTACAAACCCATCTCTGAATTGAATGAACTTTAGGCAAGTTCCTATGCACACCTCCCATGTGTACCATATTTACATTCCCAACCTCCCACTTTACAACAACCCATTGCATGCATGGTAATATCTAAATTACTTTAGCACTGCAGTCTGCCCTATATAGAGGCTTCTCATCTTTTCAGTCACCATGGCCAAATATCATGTCACCCAAATTACAGTACCTTTTTGTCCCATGTTGTCAGGTCAGTCCTGGTATTTTCTGTACTTTTATATTTGCCCTGTCGCTGGTGACTGCCATGGGCTAGCACAACTCCCTGAACTTCCATGGAACGAAAGCTGAAAGATCAAAAGGAAATATCAAGGCTTAGTACCACCAAAATGAAATACGACACTCATGAGTACAGAGTTATAAGTATACTTTTTATTCAAAGTTCAGAACTCAGATCTGGCTCTCAAGCACCTCGCAGTGTGTACCAGCAGACACTGTGAGGGAGGAAAGTGCTGCATATCCCAAAACATGCTCTATTTATACAGCATCCCTGTCATTGTCCAGCCCTTCTCCAAACTAATAAGTTACATAAAAGTGTTCATGCCCAGTTCACATGACAAATATGACAATATTGTTTAACACATTTAACATGTCTACTTGTCCATGAAGATTCAATGGCGATGTTGGTTCTCCAGCTTAAAGTAAGTCCAGTTTCAAGAATGAACGCAAAGTGTTTCTGCCAAAGCACATGGTTTTAGCTGTTTTGCATTCTGTTCCATTGTTTGAATGAGGATGTAGCTGTGGGTGCAGACAACGCTTAAATTACAGTTCATTTTGGCTACAAGGTCTCTTTGCACAGAGCAAACATTCTGCTTTCAGCAGCCTTAATGTTGACATAGCTCAAAGTTCACTCTGCTCAGCTGCAGCCGAAAACACAGTTTACCATTTTAGGACAGAAAGCAGGAGTTAGAATCAAAATGGCGGATGGTTCTAAGATGGCGGAGAAGTCAACTTTATTCAGGGCATTTTAAATGCGGTTTTCTATACAATTCAAATGTGCTTAGGCCAATGTTCATAACAAATGGTATTATGCAAATATGGTTTAACAAACCCTCCTTTTGGCCTAAGCCAAGAGCATTACTCAAACATTTGTATTATCCAAAAACCCATGCATCAATGTCCGTACATCCTCATTCGCATTCTTCAAAAATATCAATCGCCATTAACTCTTTGATAGCAATTTCCTTCATTACTAAGGCACTGGTTGCTTTGTCTTAGGTCCTAGTGTACCTACTGCTTGTGTACAACATCATCCTATCATAGCACATATGACAGGGAGACATTGTATACAGCAACAACAAAACAGTATAGCACCAAGAATTATCATAAGGACTGCAAAGATTTTCCAACCCCATGATCGCAACAAGTCCCAGAACCAGGCACTAAGATTCCAGTTTCCCTCTGGGACATGTACTTCAGTACTCAAGGTATATAGATTTTGAATTGCCTTGAATATAGTAGGGGAGGAGTCGTGTACAAAAATACAACATGCAGATCCCACCATTTTGCATACCCCACCACGCTCAGCTAGGATGATGTCTAACACCACCCTATTTTGGAGGGCTTCTAATCTTTTGCTCTAGCTTCACGTTGTACAAAATATTGGTGGTCCTATTGATGGTCTTTTCCAGTACCCTTGCTAGTCTTCTGATATCCTCAGAATTAATTATCTGTCCCCAGAATGGCACAAAGGATTTTGCAACATCACCCAAGACTTGTGAAGGAGTATCACCATTTTCGCCCCGCCTGGGATGACCTTTAGACATTTCAAAGGTGGTAGCAACATATACTCCTGGCAACAATATCCCCAAGTAACAAGTACCCTGCCAATCTCTGGGTAAGCATGGATAGGCCTCATTGCCTTAAACAAAATAAACAGGATCTCCTACATACAAAGGTCTGTCCTTACTGGTTAGATTTGCAATGCTAGTACAACCCTCAAAGGTACCCATTGGGTGAGAACCTTCTCTTTGTATGCAGAAAGGAACAGATTTGGGACTATGATTGATAGTATAGGATGGAGGCATGGCATCCCGGTTGCCTATGGGAGCCATTTTGAAGGAAATCAATTATTGAAAAGGTCTAGCGAGTCTATCAGAAGGCCTAATAGAAGCAACATTGAGCTTGCTCCTATTTGCAAAGAGAGAACATCGCAGGGGTGTTAAGACTCGCTTTTCAAATTCATTTAGATTAGTCCCGTCAAAGTTCCCAGAGATACTATCATTCCAACGGCCAAAGAATAATGCCCTGAGTGAGGCATAGCAAGCAGTAGGTAAGGGAAGAGGATGAATATACCAGCCCAGTCCCTTTTCCCCATGTTGCTGCAAATGTGAACACACCCAGCAATTTGTTTTGTTCAGAATCGCAAGGGTTGCATTCATGATCATCAGAAGAGTTTTATTATGATAACCCTTTCTATTTTGGAAGTCTCAAGGAGGAAGAGTGTGCAGACGCACGAAGGGTGGAGACACAGTGGGGATTTTTTCAGCGGGTAGCAGAATATCAAGCAGATGCACTTTTTCCAGGTACCAAAACTCAAGTGTGAATATAATTATTAAACAAATTACTATTATGACCAGCAAATAGTTGGTCCTCAGGGACCATGACCTTCGATGAACAGATTCATCATTACATAAGTGACCAGAGTTTTTTTCAGTACTAGTGGGTTTAGCAATGGGCATTGTTTCTCAGAGTCCGTTTAGAAGCCTCTCCGTTAGGCCCTTTTAGTTCATCCGTCTGTGGCTCCTGACCACGTGGCCTATATTGCTTGAAGGTAACTTTGCAGGTCCACACATCTTATTTATTTTTCATCAAAAGAGTGACGAGGGACTGGCTCAATGATGGTCTCTTGTAGGCACAGCCAATGCTGTGCTGTAAGTTCAGTTTCTCGGCTGCAGATCGTACCTCAAGACTCCAGGTATGGTGTGATCTGCAAACAGTGTCATCATTTCCTGAAGGCAATGAAGAAGCAGAAGCAAGGTTGCTCAACGTTGAAGAAACATTTGAAGAAGAACTTGAAGACAAAACAGCAGTCTCCCCAGGCCCCACGGACTCAGGAAGAATTTCGATAGGCAAGGCAGGCTTGTTGTGAGCATCACAGAGAACAATGTCCTTCTCCTCTCCTTTGTTGCGAGGCAGAGGAAAAGGAATCTTCTTGACATGCGTTGCGTGAATCCAATGTTTTTTCCCTGCCACTCGTACGGCAGTCTGTGTGGCCAAGAGGACTTGGTACGGGCCTCTCCAGCGAGGTGCGAGACAAGAGGCTCTTTCTAATGGTTTCATGAGCACCCAGTCATCAGGTCGGAGTCGATGACCTGGACCCTCGTATTTTACTGGGAGGGCTTCTCGCACCTGTTGATGAATCAAATACAAGTTCTATGTTAAGCGGTCAAAATATTCAGAAAGAAGTACACTTTCGACATCTTTTAGTAATTTGGGCTTTGGGATCCTCCATATATTGGCTGGTCTCCCCATGATTATTTCATAAGGAGAGAGCCCTGTGTTTGATTGTGCGGTCGTCCGTATCGACAATAAAGCTATCACTAAGGCATCAGGCCATTTTAAGTTGCTCTGAGCGCAAACATTTGCAATCTTATTCTTTAACATGCCGTCATGGTGTTCTATAAGTCCGGCACTCTGAGCATGCCTGGCTGAATGGAACCGTTTATCAATCTGTAATCCCGCACATACTTGCAGGATAACAGCAGCGATAAAATGTGGACCATTATCAGTCAATATGACTCTCAGCAAGCCAAACCTAGGAAAATATTCCTTAAGCATGACTTTCGCCGTTGACATTGCTGTGGCATCTCTTAGAGGGAAAGCTTCAACCAATTTACTAAAGGCTCAGATTGTGAAAACAAGGAAATAATATGAGGCAGGGTAACCAAAAAGGAAACACACCAAACACAGGTACAAAGGAACATACAAAGTACTTTATTTTATACTGAATCCAGTTACAAAAGAACAGAACAAAATTCAGATAGCTATCGACCCTCAGTACAACACAGCGAACTCCGGCGTGGTTCGGTGTGCTCAGTGAGTGTAAATATTCATTGAAAGAGTCAGGCTTTTATACATTTCAAGCCTGCTGTTCAGCCCTCCTTTGGGTTAACCATTCCATAAATAAGTTACTGCTCTAGGGTCCCTTGCCAGGTCAAATCTAGTTCATCTTAGGTTTATACATTAACAAGAAGAAATGGTAATAATGTATGCTCTAGGCCTAACATTACAATGTAGGACTTAGTTTATACAATGTAGTTAAGCAGGTGTTATCATTCAATTATAGATCAGTTTCAGTGATACAGGTAATCCATTGTACACAGGTCAGCAGAAGGACAAGGTCTCAGCTCATGACCCTAACAAGCGGCCTGCAGGCAAGTTATACATTAGCTGTACAGAGGTCATGACAATCGAGTTCTGTTCTGAATAACATAGGCTCCCATTTTAGCTCACATGGTGACTTTATAGAGCAAGAAAACCTAAAATGGCGGCTTGACCCAAAATGACAGTTTACATGGTTTCCAAGGCCAGGACCTTGCAATGCGAGTTTATTCACATGTAGTTTATAAGCAGCTTGTTAGCAGCTGGGCGTAGGCCAATATACATATATTCATAGCAATAGGAGGCACGATATAATTTCTAGTTTGACAAACCCTCCTTTTGGCCTATGCCAAGTGCTAAACTACTTCTGATCCCCCTGCAAATAACTCCATGTGTCATTGTCCATACACCCTGAATAGCTGTCAGAAATATCTATCGCCATTAGATCTTTTACTAAGATCTCTTTCAGTACATTACATACTCCTTAGAGGTTTTATCCGGGGCATACACTTTATGTCCTATTGTACCTATCGCCTGAGCGCAACATCCCCCTAGCATTGAACATATACTTGGTAGACATTGGATACAACAACAAAGAAATGGCATAATTCCCAAATAATCAGCAAGACTGAAAGCACTTTCCAACCCCAAGACCGCAAGAAGTCCCAGAACCAAGCGCTAAAATCCCAATTTCCCTCGGGAACATGCACTTCTGAACTAAGAATGTGCAGATTCTGTATTGCCTTAAAAATAGTTGGGGAGGAATCCGGTACGATAACACAGCAAGCGGGCCCCACTAGTTTACATACTCCACCACGTTCAGCCAGAATGACATCTAATGCCATCCGGTTCTGAAGCGCTACCAATCTGATCGCTTTCTGCTCTAAAGTCATATTATAGAGTATATCTGTGGTCCGGTTGATGGTTCTCTCCAGTACTCTCGCTAGTTTCCTGATATCCTCGGAATTCGCTATCTGCCCAAAGAATGGAAGGAATGATTTCGCTACATCTCCTAAAAACTGTGCTGGAGTGTCGCCATTCTCGTCCCGCCGTGGACGAGCCTTCGAAACCTCTACAGTACTTGCTATAAACACCCCAGGTAACAGGATTCCTAGATAACAAGTTCCCTGCCAATCCCTGGGCAACCATGGAAATGCTACATTACCGCAAACAAATAGATAGGTTCGCCTACATACAAAGGTCTGTCTTCCCCAGTCAAATTTGCAACGTTGGCACAACCTTTAAAATCTCCCATTGACCGGGTGCCATTCCTCTGGATGCAGAAAGAAACTGAATCGGGGCTATGGTTAACAGTATAAGAAGGAGGCACGGCATCCTTATTGCCTATCGGAGCCATTTTAAAGGAAATCAAAGATTGGAAAGGACGAGACAGTCTATTAGAAGGCCTAATAGAAGCAATATTGAGCTTACTCCTATTTGCGAAAAGCGAGCATCCCAGGGGAGTCAGAACACGTTTCTCAAAACTATTCAAATTAGTGCCATCAAGGTGTAACGCTCACCTGGTTCCCACGGAGGCGCGGCGTCGAAGGCGCAGAACTCTGAAGATGGACAGGAAGGGCCCCTCTATTCTGGCTTCCCTGGCTCGTTGGATACCCTCCTGTGCGTGAAAAGGGAGTATTACCAACTGTGGAACAATGCTCAAGCCTCCCACTCCCTTCCAACCCTCCACGATACCTCCTCCACGATTCCCCGTGAAGCCTCACCTTAGGGTTTGGAAGGATGAGCTCTCCATCCTGCTTCTGATGCAGGGGCGCGTTGAAACCCAGTTACTTCATTGGATTGAGGATTGATGGGAGTTCAGGTAAGCTTGACTGTTCAGGTAAGGCGCTGTAAAAGTTCTGTTCAAAAGTTCAAGCTTAATAATAATGTTCGTTGTCTAATTGCAGCAAGCGCTAATGCTTATGTCTTTTTCCCCTTAGGGGCCGGGGTTCGGAGTGCCGGAGATATGGCGCCGACCCGAAGTGAAACAGTTCTGGATGAGCGCTCAGGTAATGTCTTTGCATTCGCTCATTCAATGTCTTTGTCTTTTTTCCCCATAGGGGCCGGGGTCCGGAGATGCCAGGAAGCGGTAGGACCCGAAATGCAGTGGGAATAATCCAACAGGTAAGACTTAAAAGGAAACTGAGCTTTCCTTATTCCTTTTCTCCCTCTCACCTTTGTTCTTGTCTTTTTTCCCCTAGGCGCCGGGGCGTAGCTGAATCCGGAAGATCGGTGCTGAAGATGGAAGCGCCTTGCAAAGGTGAGTAAAATGCAGCGCTGCAGCGATCGAAACGAAATGCCTTTAAAATGATGTCTTCCTTTTCAGGGCCGTTGGAGAAATGACTCCGGGATGCAGATTTAGCAGGTAAGGGCTTTTCTTCTCCTATTCTCTTCCTTTCTCCCCTTGCAGGTGTTCCAGGGTGCTGGCAGGCGTGGCTGAAGTCAGGATGCAGGAGCTGACACGGTGAGCGTCCAGCTGCTAGGTGCAGAACAACGCGAAGCATGTGTGGCTGTTCGGGTGGGGTTTAAATAGCCTTGGAAGAAGTTCCTGGTATGTATCCTTCCACCAATCAGGTATGTATCCTTCCCCGACCACACCCGGGTGGTGAAGTAGTCCTACAGGTTAAGTAGTCCCATTCAGGCCTCAAGAGGGCCTGGATGAAGCAGCAAGGTCTGCATCAGGTAAGTGTGCACCCAAGCACTTAAACACATATCCTCTTCTATGAGCCTGGCGCCTAAGGCGCCAGGACTGGGGTCCGCTATGAGCCTGGCGCCTAAGGCGCCAGGACTGAGTCCAAAGGGCCCCGACTTGGGCCCGCTGAGACTTCCCTGGGGAAAATGATGTCTGCCTCTGGGGTTGCTGGGCCCGGCCTGGCTCCTTAGAGGTAGGCATCATGACACAAGGTTCCCCGAGATGCTAGCATTCCATCGGCCAAAGAACAGTGCTCTAAGTGAAGCATAACAAGCAGTTGTCAAAGGTAAAGGGTGAATATACCAACCTAGCCCCTTATCCCCATGTTGCGGTAAATGCGAGCAAATCCAACAATTAGGGCCTCATTACACGGTAGGCGGTAGGGATTTACCGGCACCGGTAAAATACCGGTACCGGTAAATCCCTGCCGCCTTACTACGAGGTCCCTTAGCGGGTTGGAGCTTTAACGCCTGCTTTTAGCAGGCGTTAAAAACCAACCCGCTAAGGGACCTCGGAGCTAATTACGGCACCGCAAAATTGCGGTGCCGTAATTAGCGCCTTCCCCATTCCCATAGAGCCCTATGGGGCAGAAATGGGAATGGGGAAGGGCAATGGCGGAAGGGGGATTTACCGCCCCTCCAACCTTGGGATGGGGCAGTAAATTTCCTTTCCGCCAAGGCGGTGCCGGTATTTTACCGGCATAAGCCATGGCGCTAATAGCGCCATGGCTCACCGCCTACCGTGTAATGAGGCCCTTAGTCTTATTAAAAATGGCATGTGTTGCATTCATTATAAGCAACAATGAATTATTGTGATACTTCTGTCTATGCTGTGAGTCCCTAGGTGACACAGTATGCAAATGTACAAAAGCTGTAGGAACAGCGGGTACAATTTCAGTCGGCAGCAAAGACTCTAAAGGATGAGTTTCTTCGAAATACCAAAGGCCTAAGACAGTGACTATTATAAAACCAAATATTCTCATAAAAACACAGCAATACGTTTTCGGGGCCCAGGTACATTGTTCATTGTCCGAGTTGGTCACCCCCTTATTTATAAGTCCAATACGAGCAGCAGCGGTGGCGGTAGCAGGCATTGTAGATTTTCAATTGACGACCCCAATGTTCGTTGCTGGCGACACTACGGTCGCGCGGCTTCTTAGTCCGTCCACAACCCCTAGCCAACAGAATCCCCTTCCTCAACTTTTTTGGGCAAAAGCAAGCCCTTGATGATCCTTTCCTTCCTTGAATGCACAGCCGAACCGTGCCGTATGCCTATCAGATGCACAGCAAAACCGTGCCGTATGTCTATCTTCGTGGCCGGAAGTTGTATCTTGTTGTGCCTGGTATTGTTTGATCCGAGAACAAGATGTTGTCACTTCCCGTTGGAAGCAACGTATCAGAGGCAAGTGAAGTTGGAACAGCAATTTCCGGGAGCAAAATTTTCGGAGAGTGCGGAGAAAAAATGGCAGCTTCCCCAAGCCTCACAGGCTCAGAAAGATTCTCTGACGCACTCGCAGTGCTACTCACTGCTTTGGGATCATTGGTTGCAGCGTTAGCGAGGGGTTCTGTTTCTTCTGTAACGTGTGGCACTGGGTGAGGAAGTTTCTTGACATGCGTTGCGTGGATCCAATGCTTCCGGCCTGCGACACGCACCGCTGTTGGGGTGACCAGCAGGACCTGGAACGGGCCCCGTCACCGAGGTGCAAGGCAGGAAGATCGGTCAAAGGATTTGACCAAAACCCAACTTCCAGGTTGTATACTGTGGCCTGGGCCCTCGTATCGAGCGGGTAAAGCGTCTCGCACCTGGTGATAAATGAAATACAGGTTTTTAGTCAACTGGCTACAATAGTCTGAAAGCAATACATTTTCTACATTCCTCGATGCCCTAGGCTTCGGAAGACCCCAGATATTGGCAGGTCTCCCCATTACCACCTCAAATGGAGAGAGCCCAGTCTTAGTTTGAGGGGTTGTCTGCATTGAAAGTAACACGATCGGTAAGGCGTCCGGCCATTTTAGTTTGGTGCCGGCACACGTCTTAGCGAGCTTGTTTTTTATGATACCATTGTGTCTTTCCACTAATCCGGCGCTCTGAGCATGTCTGGCCGAATGGAATCGTTTGTCAATTTGCAATGCCGTACATATCTGTAGAATTACAGCAGCGATAAAATGCGGACCATTATCCGACCAGATAACTCTCGGCAAACCGAACCGTGGGAAGAATTCCTTTAACATGGTCTTTGCAGTGGTCATGGCTGTAGCGTCTTTAACAGGGAAAGCCTCGACCCACTTACTAAAGGCGCAAATGACCACAAGGACATATTTTAGATTGTTACATTGCTCCATTTCAATAAAGTCAAAGTGAATCACTTCAAACGGGACAGAAGGAGGCCCAAAGCTACCTCTTGGAGTTGCTGTCCCCTTTCCCACATTGTGTTGTAGGCAAATCATGCAATTTTGGACATAATGCTGGGCAATTTTTGAAATCTTATCATTTACCCAGACTTTCTCTAACATTCTCGTGATCTGTTGAGCGCACACATGTGTGGGACCGTGTGCCATGGTAACCATCATTACTATATAGGCATTAGGAAGCAACCATTTCCCTTCAACCATGTCCACCCAACACCCATCATCATCGAGTTTCCCCAAGCCCTCAGCCCACCTCTTGGATTCTTCTAATGTGGCATCGGCTTGGATATCCCGTACAGACCCGACACCCTCATCCATTGCATAGGCATCTACAGTCTCCCTTGAAACATACATCTCCGTGAAGAGATCAGAGGCAGTTTGTCTAGCTATTTGATCAGCTAAAGCATTCCCTTTCCCTACATCATCTATAATCTTGCGATGTGCTGCGCACTTAATGATTGCTAACTGACTAGGGAGCGCAAGCGCTGAAAGCAATTGTACTGTCAGGGAGCCATGTTGGATCTTGGTGCCATGCGAAGTTAAAAACCCTCTCTCTGACCAAAGTCTCCCAAAGGTGTGAGCCACCCCAAAGGCATACTGGCTATCAGTATATATGTTTACTGTTAGCCCTTCGGAAAGCTCACAAGCTCGAGTCAATGCTATAATCTCTGCGGCCTGCGCAGAGTTATGCGTAATTCTCTTGGTCTCCACAACCGTACTCAATGTAGTGACTGCATAAGCAGCTGTGGATGTACCATCCAGTAGTTTGAAGCAGGAGCCATCACAAAACAGCTCCCCTTGTGGGTTATCCAAAGGAGTGTCCCTCAAATCAACTCTACCTTTTGTATCTTGTTCAGTAGTATACAGGCAGTCATGTGACTCTTCGTCACCGCAAACAGTATTTTGCGGGAAAGGTAGGAGTTCAGCCAGATTAAGAACGCAGCACCTCCTAATTTGAATGTGGGGAGCAAACAAGATTAATTCATATCTTGTCAGTCGTGCGGAAGTGAGGTGTTGCGTTTGGGTTTTGTTCAATAGAATATCTACAGAGTGAGGCACCATCAGGGTTAAATCATGGCCTAGGACCATTCCCTCACTCTGTTTTACAGACGCAGCAGCAGCAGCGCGCAAACATCTTGGCAAAGCGCATGCAACAGGATCAAGGGTGGAAGAGTAGTAACCGCATGGCCTATTCTTCCCTCCGTGTTCCTGCGTTAATACAGCCAAAGGACATCCATCACATTCATGCACAAACAACACAAAGGCCTTCTCATAGTTCGGTGTGCCCAAAACTGGCACCGAACATAATGCAGTCTTGAGCAACTCGAATGAATGTTGATGCTCCTTATTCCATGGCAATGGCGAAGAAATACCCTTCTTCGTCAAGGCCAACATCGGTTTTATCACTAGTGAGAAGTTTGGGATCCATAACCTACAGTAAGAAGCCATACCTATCAAGGCTCTAACTTCCTTTTGTGTATTTGGGACAGACATGCCAGAAATGTGTTTTATTCTTTCAGGTGTCAATCTTCTTCCCTCCTTTGACAGGAGATAGCCTAAATAGGCGACCTCCTGGCAACAATATTGAAACTTTTTAAGCGAAGCTTTGTGACCATGCTTAGCTAGATGGATGAGCAACAACACAGTGCCCTCTTTACAAGAGCTCTCAGAGTCAGCGGCTAAAAGCAAATCATCAACATATTGAAGCAACGTACAAGTAGGGGGCAATTCAAGGGTATCAAGCTGCTCTTTGAAAGCCCTACTATAAATACTAGGACTCTCAGTATAACCTTGAGGTGCACGAGTAAATGTGAATGAGCATCCCCCTAAGGTGAACGCAAACAAGTATCTACTATCTTCATGTATAGGAATACTGAAGAAAGCATTCTTTAGGTCCACAACACTGAAGTGAGTAGCCGTTGCTGGAATCATGGTTAATATTGTCGTCACATCAGGCACAATTGGAAATTGCGGAGTTACGACTTTATTAATGGCACGTAAAACAATTATAAAACGAAATTTAATTGCATTATCACCTTTTTTGTACACGGGTAAAATCGGACTATTGCACAAACTTCCTGCAATCTCCTCAATCACCCCACGATGCACAAAATCGGAAACAATGCTCTTCAAAGCTCGCTCGCCTTCAACTGAGATCTTATACTGTGGAATACGGGGCAGCTTAATTCCATGTTTCAAAACTATCTTAACAGGCTCAATGTGCAAAACAACGACATCATTGTCATCAACTGCCCACAAACACTCTGGTACATTACTGAATTCTGGCGGCAAAGGTCTAGTCAAGAATTGCGAAACAAAACATTGCTGTGGTGAAATCGTCAAACGCACTCCATCAGAAGAACAATGAATTACTGCATTTAATTCCTTCAACAGATTCAACCCCAGCAAATTCTCTCCACAATTCGAAGTCAAGAGAAATGGACAGTGGTCCGTAAAGGGACCCAAAGAAATAGGTACCGGTGAAGAAACCGGACAAACAACTGGTGTGCCAGAAAACCCTACAGAAACATTGGTTTGCCCTGACAGTGGAATGTTTGGAACCCGAGAATGATCAATGGAGCACTTCTGTGCTGCAGTATCTATCAAAAATTGATGTTTCCTATTTCCCACTACCATTTCAACGTAGGGACCTTTCTGATTAACGGGAATAGGTGTAGGTTCCAAACCCTGCTTCGGGCAATCCTAACGAAACACAATATCATCAAAAGGAAGCTCTTCAGATAGATATGCAGCAGAAGGATGATCAAATATGTTTCTAGTATCCACACTCAAAGTCTGATTATCCTTTGAAAAAGGTTCTTGGGGATCCTGCGAAAACTGGCCTCTACCAGGGCCCCCTACACCCGGGCGATCTCTGGATCGTCTACCCATATTTCCAAATGTGTTATTCGACCTCTGTCGAAGGACGGGGCATTGTGCATGCCAATGACCCTCCCGGCGACAATAGGCACACTGGTTAATATTCACAGGACCCAAGGGCACATTCCCTTGTGGAACATACTGACCTCTAATCTGTGAACTACCCCCTCTGGGGCCTCTAACAATTTGTTGTAACAATACTTTAGTCTTCAAATCACCTTTTCTCTTCTCGACTCTATCTTTTTAATTATTGACACGGTTCTCGTAGTATTGAGCCATGTGCAGTACTTCTGATTGGGATTTCACCTGCCAAGCGCTCTCAGAAGAATAATTTGTGACTGGATGTCAGGAAGCAATCCACGTACAAATTTGTCCACAAATAATCTTTTCCCAGACTCTGTGCCTAAGTCTTGTCCACTGAAATCCGAGAATACCTGTTCGAACCGATTAAAGAACTCGGTAGTACCTCAGATTTTCCTTGGACACAGGCCGTCAGCTTGTCCCAAATAATTCTCTTTTCGGGGATTATAGTTTTCAGTTTTGCAATGATTCTGTCAGGCAAAGTTAGTATCACCTGAGGTGGTCTCTCACCAGCTGGCCTTTCCCCATCAAGCCTAACTATGTTAGCCCATGTATCTCCCAACCCTGGTACATCGTCTATAGTTCTAACTTGTTTCCACAAATCTACAGGCAGGAGTACAGGGAATAGCAAATCAATGTCGCCTAGGGTAAACACTGCAAGGACTGCAAAACGGACTCTATCTCTTTATAGAACCCTGTCGGATTTTTCCTAATGTCAGGAATAGTTTGTCTAATAGTATTCACTTCCTGTCGTGAAAAAGGGACGTGGACAAACTGCGATACATAATGTTCAGGAATGTCCACAGCAGGTGTACCTGCTGCAGCATTAACAGGAATCTCAACCTTTGGGACAAATGTCAGAGGAACCTCTCTCATAGGCAACTGAGATGTAGGAAACTCCGAACGCTTACTAAGCAACAGAGCTAAGTCGAGTGCTAAAGCAGTTGAAGAAGTGTCAAGTGAAAAAGCTCTATTATAAATGCTCAATAACTCTGTGGGACAACTAACCCTTCTCTTTAAACATTCATCCTGCAGGTACTCTACCATTACCTGTATCACTTTCCTCTGCATTTCTAGCATATATTGACTGTATGTGTCATATACCTCAACTGGAGTTATCGATATGTCTGAAATCCATCTAATCGCATCTTTTGTACAAATTCGTGCCTCCTCAGATGTCGATTTACGACACGGAAGAAATCGTTTCTGTACATACATACTTTCTTCTTTGTCATCCTCATTCCGTAACCTTTCCAACTCCTTTCTATACTCAAATATCCTCTCAACATGCTCATGTACCTTCTCCACAGTGTCTCTTGAAAACGCTAAAGTATTCAGGTCCCTCAACCCTTGTGGGAGGTCTGCATTATTTAATTTACCCCACATTACACATAAATGAATCCCTAAACCTTCAATGAAAACATTTTTCTCAGGAAAATTATCCATATTAGAAAGTGTGGCAAGAACATTAGCTCGATCATCTCTCTCCATACAATGCTTAGCCCATGCAAACAAATCCTGTTTCTTTTCTGTAGGAACAGTATTACGAGTAACAATCCTCGACCCCGCACCCTGATCAACTACAAGCGGTACAGAACTACTTGGGAGTGAGGGTGCAGGCAAATTCAATGGAGGTACTATTACTGGTGCAATGGGAAGAGGCAGAGGAGCAGGTGGAGGAACAACAACCGGAGGAATAGGAACAACAGGTTGAGCAGGAATAACAGCAGGAAGAGGTACAGCAGGAGGAAGAGGAACATACGGAGGTGGTGCAGAGGCACCAGGCCTTCGTTCATTTAACAATTTGTCGATAAACTCATCAGAAACATGAAGATCTTTAGAAGGATAGATTTTCTGAATACCGAGTGAGAAAGCCCTGTCCATATTCCTAACTGACTCAGACTGTTTGTCCTGATCATATAACAACGCCTTTTCAGCATCTGTTTTATGACGGCGCACATGTTTTTCCCTACTTTTAAGCTGTTGCAACGCTTCTCTTTTCCAATTTTGCAAAACATCAAATGCTGCAGGTCTGGCCTTCTTTTTTAACAAGACTGACTCTAAATATTCAATACGAGGGATCTCAAAACTACCATTGACTGGCCACTGAAGTTCGGAGGCATGTCTGGTTTGTCTGTGCCAAATTTTATTAAATACTACACTTCCAATGCAATGCTTACAGTACATAGTACATGCCGGTGACCCCTCCTGTGGTGCCGGACGGCTAAATTCCAAAGATTGTCTATCGCTGCGGAATAATGCCCTAAAGCAGCTAGACAATTTCCCAGGCATTTCTCAAATACTCGGTGTTACCTGGTCAATAATTGTTTCTGCAGATACAATGCGCCAAAATTCAAATTGTCAGGGTTGTATTAAGAGTCGGGTAACGACTCACCTGACCAAACCTAAGGAGGACCGATCAGTTTACAAAGGACTTACCTAACGAATTTTACCTTGTGTATGGTGATTTTGGCAAATCTGCCCGCCTCAAAAAATTGACCCTCGTCAAGATGCCGTCTCAGATCACACAGCTATCGTCCAGGGAATGGATTGTGCAGCGCTGTTGAGGTGTCGCGTCTCGTTCAGTCAGGCCCGTTATGTCACACCGTCCGATCCCGGTCCGATAGTGTGCGTCAACCTTCAATAATTCGGCATCAATCTTGAGGGTCCCTATTCCGGGCGCCAACTGTGAAAACAAGGAAATAATATGAGGCAGGGTAACCAAAAAGGAAACCCACCAAACACAGGTTACAAAGGAACATACAAAGTACTTTATTTTATACTGAATCCAGTTACAAAAGAACAGAACAAAATTCAGATAGCTATCGACCCTCAGTACAACACAGCGAACTCCGGCGTGGTTCGGTGTGCTCAGTGAGTGTAAATATTCATTGAAACCGTCAGGCTTTTATACATTTCAAGCCTGCTGTTCAGCCCTCCTTTGGGTTAACCATTCCATAAATAAGTTACTGCTCTAGGGTCCCTTGCCTCAAATCTAGTTCATCTTAGGTTTATACATTAACAAGAAGAAATGGTAATAATGTATGCTCTAGGCCTAACATTACAATGCAGGACTTAGTTTATACAATGTAGTTAAGCAGGTGTTCTCATTCAATTATAGATCAGTTTCGGTGATACAGGTAATCCATTGCACACAGGTCAGCAGAAGGACAAGGTTTCAGCTCATGACCCTAACAAGTGGCCTGCAGGCAAGTTATACATTAGCTGTACAGAGGTCATGACAATCGAGTTCTGTTCTGAATAACATAGGCTACCATTTTAGCTCACATGGTGACTTTATAGAGCAAGAAAACCTAAAATGGCGGCTTGACCCAAAATGAGAGTTTACATGGTTTCTAAGGTCAGGACCTTGCAATGCGAGTTTATTCACATGTAGTTTATAAGCAGCTTGTTAGCAGCTCGGCGTAGGCCAATATACATATATTCATAGCAATAGGAGGCACGATATAATTTCTAGTTTGACAAGATCACTACCAATACATATTTGTAATTCTGACAACGCTCCATTTCAATGAAGTCAAAGTGTATGACCTAAAAAGGCATAGAGGGGGGACCAAAACTACCCTTTGGTGTTGGTATTCCTTTGCCAATATTACGTTGTAGGCATTTGGACAAGACGCTCAGCAGTCTTTGTAATATTTACATTAACCCAGACAGGTTCCAATAGTTTGCAAATCTTTTTGGCACATATATGAGTTGGACCGTGAGCCATTGTCACCATAGTGGTAACGTTAGCATTGGGCAGCATCCATTTTAGTTTTTCAGTGTCTACCCAACAACCCTCATCATCTAAACTTGCTGGACCCTCAGTCCACTGTTTAATTTCATCTGAAGTGGTGTCAGCCTATATCTTTTTTATACAACCAATTCCTACTTCTATCACACAAGTGTTAGTGACCCCTTTTGTCACATACATTTTGGAATGCAAATCGGTGGCAACCTGTTTGGCTATTCTGTCAGCAAAAGCGTTTCCTTTTCCCAAATCGTCCGTTACTTTCTGGTGTGCAGCGCACTTCATTATTGCTAACTCTATAGGAAGCGCAAGTGCTGAAAGTAGCCAAACTCTCAAAGTGCCATGTTGTATCTTAGTTCCATGTGAGGTCAAGAAACCTCTCTCAGCCCATAGTCGACCAAAATTGTGAACTACCCCAAAGGCATATTGGCTGTCTGTATATACGTTCACACTAGGCCCTTCAGAAAGTTCACAAGCTCTGGTCAACGCAATAATCTCTGCGGCCTGTGCAGAATTATGCAGAATTCTATTGGTTTCCACTATAGTGCTTAAAGTGGTGAGTGCGTAAGCAGCAGTGGATGTACCATCTGGAAGTTTGAAGCAGGAGCCATCACAAAACAGCTCCCCTTGTGGATTCTTTAGAGGTGTGTCACTTAGATCAATTCTGCCCTCAGTTTCTTGCACTGTGGTATAGAGGCAGTCATGTGATATGTTGTCACTGCAATCAATTTCTTGCGAAAGAGGCAATAGTTCGGCCAGATTTAATGAGCAACATCTCTTAATTTGGATATGTGGTGCAAATAGAATCAGCTTGTAACTTGTTAGTCGTGCTGATGTGAGATGTTGCGTCTGCGTTCTGTTCAATAGAACGCCTAAAGAGTGAGGTACCATCACGGTTAAAGAGTGACCCAGAACCATACCCTCACTTTGTTTTACAGATGAAGCAGCAGCAGCAACAGCTCTCAAACATATCTCAGCCAAGCGCATGCAACAGGGTCTAACATGGAGGAAAAATAACTTGACGGTCTATTCTTGCCCCCATGTTCCTGTGTCAACACAGCCAAAGCGCATCCATCACATTCGTGCACATACAACACAAAGGCCTTTTCATATTTTGGTGTGCCCAAAACTGGCGCAGAACACAACGCAGCCTTGAGCAGATCAAAAGCTTTCTGGCAATCCATGTTCCACGGTAAAGACAAATAAATGACTTTCTTTGTCCATGCCAACATAGGTTTTATCATTAATGAAAAGTTTGGGATCCACTGTCTACAGTATAAAGCCATACCTATCAAGGCTCTGACCTCTTTCTGTGTATTCGGGACAGACATGCTAGAGATGCTTTGTATCCGTTCAGGTGTCAGTCTTCTTCTCTCCTTCGACAGAAGGTAGCCTAAATAGGCGACTTCCTGTTGACAATACTGAAACTTTTTTAATGAAGCCTTATGCCCATGTTCTGCTAAATGAATAAGCAGCAACATGGTGCCCTCCTTGCAAGCAACCTCAGAGTCAGCAGCTAAAAGTAGATCATCGACATACTGCAACAACGTGCAGGTGGAAGGCAACTCAAGCATATTAAGCTGTTCCTTCAACGCTCTATTATAAATGCTTGGACTCTCGGTGTACCTTTGTGGCACACAAGTGAATGTAAACGAGCATCCCCCTAGGGTGAATGCGAACAGATATCTACTGGCAACATGTACATGGATACTGAAAAAGGCATTCTTGAAATCCACAACACTAAAATGAGTGGCTGAGGCTGGAATCATTGTCAATATTATAGTGACATCAGGTACAATTGGAAACTGTGGGGCAACAACCTTATTAATAGTGCGTACGTCAATAATGAAGCGAAAAGGAGTCACATTATCCCCTTTCTTATAGACAGGTTGAATCGGACTATTACACACGCTGCCTGCAATTTCCTCAATCACACCAATGTGTACAAAATCAGAAATAATACTCTTCAAAGCCTGTTCACCTTCAATCAAAATCTTATTTTGCAGAATATGCTGTAATTTAACACCTGGTTTCAATACAATTTTAACTGGTTCAATTTGCAAAATACCTACATCATTGTCATTGACTGCCCATAGACATGTCGGAACGGTATTCAATTCAGGTGGTAAAGGTCTAGACAAAAACTGTGGAACAGAAGTCTGTTGAGGCGAAATCGTTAAATGCACTCCATCCGGAGAACAGTAAATTACAGCATTCACTTCTTTCAACAAATTCAATCCCAACAAATTCTCGCCACAATTTGTCGTCAAAAGAAATTGACACGAATCAGTAAATGACCCCAGTGAAATCGGTACCGGCTGAGAGACCGGATTAGCCACTGGCGTACCAGAGAACCCTACAGAAATGTTGTTCTGCCCTGACAGGGGAATATCTGGAACCCGTGAATGATCAATACAACACTTCTGTGCTAATGTATCTATCAAAAATAGATGCTCCTATTCCCCACCTGCATCTCAACGTAGGGCCCATTCTGATCGACGGGAATAGGTACTAGTTCCAGACTATGCTTCGGGCTGTCCGAGCGAAACAGTATATCATCAAATGTGAGATCCTCAGAAAAATAAACAGTCGAAGGATTATCGAAAATGTTCCCACTATTGACATTATGTTGCTGATTATCCGGTGAAGGTGACTGTTGATTCTGAGCGAATTGACTTCTACCAGGACCCCCTATCCCAGGACGGCCTCTGGATAATCTACCGATGACACCATATGTGTTATTCGATCTATGCTGAAGGATCGGGCATTGTGCTCGCCAATGACCTTCCTGCCTACAAAAGGCACATTGGCTCATGTGTACAGCACCCAGTTGCGAATTACTTTGTGGTGTAAATTGGCCTCTAAACTGTGTATTCCCACCTCTAGCTCCTCTAGCGATCTGCTGCAACAGTACTCTAGTTGTCAAGTCTCCCTTCTTCTTTTCTACTCTTTCCTTCTCTAAATTAACTCTATTTTTATAATACTGAGCCATATGTAATACTTCAGATTGTGATTTCGCTTGCCAAGCGCTTTCGGAAGTCTTAATTTGTGATTGGATTTCAGGCAACAATCTGCGCACAAACTTGTCTACAAATAGCCTTTTGGGAATCCAATGAGGATAGCTACGTCCCCTGCACACTTTCTGTAAGGCCAAACAATGGTCTAATGGAGATTAGAAAAAAAACTTATAGCAATTATAGACAATTTTAATAAAGAATTCAATAATAAAAATGTCAATAATAAACTTGTGTTGATAAAAAACAGTTTTTGCTTTTTATTTTTATCTTGGTTGGCCCAACGCGTTTTGAATTATGTACACTCTTCATCAGGGGCAGCATAATTCAACAATTAAAGTCTAAAAAAGAACGATTACATATAACAATATATTAGCATCAATTTAAAGAAACTTATGTGAATCAATTAACATTAACAGGCTACGATAGAGAGTAGTAAGGCAAACTGTCTCTCTTATTTAGAAAAGGCATCCTGTCATTTGTCCTCATTAGTGACCCAATAACTCAGCATGAAAAGAGCAAATACTAGTATAAAGTGGTATTCCATTACATAGGTGTTAGAGTTATAGGATTATTGTTTCAAAACATTACTTATTGCAAAAGTGGCCTAGCATGTCCAACCCCTAAGTTCAGTATGGGGTATACTTAGAGAGAGTACTAAGAGATAATGGTGCATGTGGTGAGCAAGTATCTCAGTTTGGGAAATTATCAAAGACACTGTGCGTAGTGCACGAAAATGTGCATGTTAAATTTCAGTGAAGAGGACAATAGCAATGATGGTGAGAGAAAAGTAATTATCTTACCAAAAAATGCATGGTAAAGCATCAACTGGTGGTCGAATATATAGTGGTAAGAAGTGGAAGGTAGCCAGAGAGACTCGTTATCCCACAGAGTAACTTGTCCAGGCTAAGGATCCTCGAGTCAAGAAAATGGAAGATTGTAGGTCTAAAGGTTAAAAAATTCGGTCGGATAGAATATCAGAGTAAAGGCCAAGTGGAATTGGCTGTAAAAGTGCTTACTTGGTCAGAGCCGGCAAGATGGGAAGAGCGTCCAGGTGCAGTCGAGAGCTGCGGCTGAATGGGGTTAGGGATACATGGCCGTGTTTATATACAGCTATGACGTCATCCGGGCATGCGTCAGTGGTGTTGGACGTATCTGTGACGTCACTTGCTCATGCTCCGGAAGACGTAAACAGTGCAGGAAAAGATGTAAGTGCCGAAATTTTAAATAAGCAGAAAATTCCGGACATGCAGTCCTCTAATGATAGAGGCTGGGAAAGGGGTCATGCTGTAAATAGGCATCTGGGAAGCAGATGAGTGGTCGAAAAAATAATCTAACAAAATGGTGAGAATCTAATGAATCCCGGTTGTTGGAGATGCTACTCATGTAGAAAGCCTTGAAAATAAAGGCTGTTATTTATAAGTATTAGGGGCAATGGGCTAGGTAGATCAAAACCTAGCTCTCGCTCTGGACCAAAGTTTATAGGCTAGGTGAAATGTATCTATGAATTACAAATGGTGTGTCTAAAAGTATTTGATACAATATGATGTGATGAGATCACGTTTTCAAACTCTCAACTGATACCAAATTTCAAAACATAACACAAAGACGTTTTTTGGGGGGCGAGATGTACAGATGTTATGCAAAATAATCAAATAATAATTACTATTTATGGCCATTCCTATATTTCATTTCTTGAGATCAAGCCTTTAAACTGCTTAAGATTCCTCTGCGGATATGTAATGCTTGCATTCTATGTTCATGTTTTGCCACTGGATGGCATTAGAATGTACACCCATGACCTTGTCTGGGTTAGTGATTATTTTGCATAACATCTGTTCATCTCGCCCCCCCCAAAAAACGTTTTTGTGCTATGTTTGGAAATTTGGTATCAGTTGAGAGTTTGGAAACGTGATCTCATCACATCATATTGTATCAAATACTTTTAGGCACACCATTTGTCACTTGTAGATACATTTCACCTAGCCTATAAACTTTGGTCCAGAGCGAGAGCTAGGTTTTGATCTACCTAGCCCATTGCCCCTAATACTTATAAATAACAGCCTTTATTTTCAAGGCTTTCTACATGAGTAGCATCTCCAACAACAGGGATTCATTAGAGTCTCACCATTTTGTTATATTATTTTTTCGACCACTCATCTGCTTCCCAGATGCCTATTTACGGCATGACCCCTTTCCCCGCCTCTTTCCTTAGAGGACTGCATGTTCGTAATTTTCTGCTTATTGTTAAAATTTCGGCACTTACATCTTTTCCTGCACTGTTTATGTCTTCCCGCGCATGCGGGAGTGACGTCTTGGATACGTCCGACGCCACTGATGCATGTGCGGATGACGCCATAGCTGTATATAAACACGGCCATGTATCCCTAACCCCATTCAGCCGCGGTTCTCGACTGCACCTGGACGCTCTTCCCATCTTGCCGGCTCTGACTAAGTAAGCATTTTTACAGCCAGTTCCACTTGGCCTTTACTCTGATATTCTATCAGACCGAATTTTTGTAACCATTGGACCTACAATCCTCCCTTTTCTAGACTCGAGGATCCTTAGCCTGGACAAGTTACTCTGTGGGATAATTGGAGTCTCTCCAGCTACCTTCCACTTCTTACCACTATATATTCGACCACTAGGTGATGCTTCACCATGCATTTTTTGGTAAGATAATTACTTTTCTCTCACCATCATTGCTATTTTCCTCTTCACTGAAATTTAACATGCACATTCTCGTGCACTACGCACAGTGTCTTTGATAATTTCCCAAACTGAGATACTTTCTCACCACATGCACCATTATCTCTTAGTACTCTCTCTAAGTATACCCCACACTGAATTTAGGGGTTGGACATGCTAGGCCACTTTTGCAATAAGTAATGTTTTGAAACAATAATCCTATAACTCTAACACCTATGTAATGGAATACCACTTTATACTAGTATTTGCTCTTTTCACGCTGAGTTATTATTGGGTCACTAATGAGGACACATGGCAGGATGCCTTTTCTAAATAAGAGAGACAGTTTGCCTTACTACTCTCTATCGTAGCTTGTTAATGTTAATTGATTCACATAAGTTTCTTTAAATTGATGCTAATATATTGTTATATGTAATCTTTCTTTTTAAGACTTTAATTGTTGAATTATGCTGCCCCTGATGAAGAGTGTACATAACTCAAAACGCGTTGGGCCAACCAAGATAAAAATAAAAAGCAAAAACTGTTTTTATCAACACAAGTTTATTATTTAATTTTTATTATTGAATTCTTTATGGAAATTGTCTACATATGAGACATTAAGTGTCTATAATTTCTATAAGTCTTTATCTAATCTCCATTAGGCCGTTGTTTGGCCTTAGAGAAAGTGTGCAGGGGACGTAGCTATCCTCATTGGATTACCTTCTTGTTCTTTGTATATATCCACCCTAGATACCAAGGCTGTGTTCTTCTCCCCCGCACCTTGAATTATTTAACAAATACTTATTTTCCAGTGTACCCTCTACTGAATCATATTTACTCTGGTGTGCAAGTGTATTCACCCTTGTTGATTACAAATAGCCTTTTCCCTGACTCTGTACTCAAATCTCGACCACTGAAGTCTGAAAATACTTCTTCAAACCTGTTAAAGTATAAAGTTGCACCCTCTGACTTGAATTGTAGACAAGCCGTAAGCGTGTCCCATTTGATTCTTTTCTCAGGAACCAGACTTTTTTAATTTTGTTACTATTCTGTCTGGCAACATTAGTATCACCTGTGGCGGTTTCTCACCAGCATTCCTTTCCCCATCTATTCGCACCAAGTTAACCCAAGTATCATCCATCCCTGCCTGATCATCTACATTTCTAATCTGTTTCCATAAATCAGCATGAAGGATCACGTGAAACAGCAAATCTATATCACTCAGCGTGAAAACTGATTAATGCAAGCCAGATTCAATATCTATATACAATCCTGTTGGATTCTTCCTAATATCTGGAATTGTTTGTCTAATGGTATTCACTTCCTGTCTAGAAAATGGGACATGGACAAAGTGTGAGACATAGTGTGTTTCAAGAATGGTGGCTAGTGCACCTGTTGCGGCATAAGCTGGAATTTCTACTTTAGGAACAAATGTCGGAGGGACCACCCTCATCGGCAATTGTAAAATAAGCAATTCTGAGCTTTTTTTAAGCAACAAAGCTAAATCTAGTGACAAAGTAGTCAAAGCAGTATCGGGCGAAAATGCTCTCTTATAAATGACCATCAAATCTGCGGTCGTCTTTTTAACCTGCGGGACAACAAACCTTTCTCTTCATAAACTCATCTTGTAAATACTCTACCATCACCTATAATACTTTCCTTTGCATTGCCAGAGCATACTGACTAAACGTGTCATGCACTTCAATGGGAAAAATTGAAACATCCGAAATCCATCTAAGAGCGTCTCTTGTGCAAATGCGTGTTTCTTCACTCATTAGTTTCAATAAAGGAAGAAATTGTTTGTGCACATATGAGGCTTCCAGTCTATTACCATCTAATTCATCATTCTGTAACCGATCTAGCTCCCTTTTAAACTCAAATACCTTCTCAACATGCTCATGTACTTTCTCCGCAGTGTCCCTTGAGCGGGCAAGGACATTCAAATCCCTCAACCCCTGGGGGACATTCACGTCCGTCAAATATCTCCAAATATCAGCTAAATGCATTCCCATCCCGTCTATCAAAATAGTCTGTTCGGGAATACTTTCCTGGACAGAAATTGAACTAAAACCGCTGATTCTTCACCCTCTTTTATATATTTTTTAGCCCATGTATACAATTCTCTTTTTCTAGCTTTGGATAATGTACCACGAGTCACTATTCTTGAATCATCTCCCGCCCCTTCAACCTCTACAAGTGGAGCGGAACCTCTTGGAAAAGAAAGTTCAGGCAAATTGTGTTCAATAGGTAGCTGAGACATTACCGCTGGCGGTGGAGACGAAATTAAGGGAACGGCAACTATCGTTAAGGGTGGAGGAGCAACAACAGGAAGAGGAACAACAACAAGAGGAGGAACAACAGCAGGAAGTTGAGGAGCAACAACATCAAATGCTGCAAGCCTAGCCTTTTTCTTCAACAGTATAGACAATATGGACTCTAAATACTGGCAATTTCAAAACTACCATGAACTGACCACTGAAGTTCAGAAGCATGTCTAGTTTGTCTGTGCCAAATATCAATAAATACAATACTACTTAGGCCGTACTTAGAGTACATTAAACAAGCCGGTGACCCAACGGGTGGTGCCGGTTGGCCTCATCCCAAAGATTGTCTATCTCTGCGGAATAAAACCCTGAAACAGGAAGACAATTTCCCAGGCATGTCAGATTACTGGTGTTACTTGGAGTTGCTTGGAGTTGTTTGTACTCATGAGAACAAAACTGCAACCAATATCAGGATTCTTAGGAATCGGGGCATGACTCATCTGCTTTCAAATTCTAAGGAGGTCCGATCAGATTACAAAGGATCGTCGTGGTTGGGGATTTCGGCAAAAATACCCACCTCAATATGGGGACCCTCGTCAAGATGTCCTCTCGAACCGCTTGCTCACCGTCCAGGGATCGGATTGTGCAGTACTGCTGAGGTGTCGCATCTCTTGCAAGGGGCCCTTCACACTCGGATTCCGGTACGATAGCCGCGTCTTCTTTTCAGCAAGGTGACAACAATCTTGAGGGTCCCTATTCGGGCGCCAGCTGAAAGACCAAAAGGAAATATCGAGGCTTAGTACCACCAAAATACGCCACTCATGAGTTCAGAGTTATAAGTATACTTTCTGGCTCTCAAGCGCCTCGCAGTGTGTACCAGCAAACACTGTGAGGGAAGAGAGTGCTGGATATCCCAAAACATGCTCTATTTATACACCATTCCGGTCATTGTCCAGCCCCGCTCCAAACTAATAAGTTACATAAAAGGGTTCATGCCCAGTTCACATGACAAATATGACAATATTGCTTAACACATTTAACATGTTTTCTTGTCCATGAAGATTCAATGGCGATGTTGGTTCTCCAGCTTAAAGTAAGTCCAGTTTCAAGAATGAAAACAAAGAGTTTCTTCCAAAGCACACGGTTTTAGTTGTTTTGCATTCTATTCCGTTGTTTGAATGAGGATGTAGCTGTGGATGCAGACAACACTTAAAGTTCATTTTGGCTACAAGGTCTCTTTTCACAGAAGAAACATTCTGCTCTCAGCAGCCTTAATGTTGACATAGCTCAAAGTTCACTCTGCTCAGCTGCAGCCGAAAACACAGTTTACCATTTTAGGACAGAAAGCAGGAGTTAGAATCAAAATGGCAGATGGTTCTAATATGGCGGCAAAGTCAACTTTATTCTGGGCATTTTAAACACAGTTTTCTATACAATGCGACTGTGCTTGGGCCAATGTTCATAACCAGACGGTATTATACAAATATGGTTTAACAAAGCTGCTCTGATTTCCTCTGTGGCAATGCATTGTTTTTGTTTCCTCCATAATGTTGCACACACATGATGAATTTCTTCTGTGACAGTGCAAGCAGTGAAGTTCTAGTTGGGCTCTGACCAGGTCCCTCCCACCTGGGCGGATGCGTTGCCTGTTACTGTGCAGCCCACTTTGTGCCTCGGCCGCATCAGATGGGATGTGGACGGGCTCCAGGTAGTTCCCACACCACTCTACCTGTTTCGTTCCAGGGAGAGCAGACAACGTGCAGGCCCCCGGCCATGCTGGCAGTCCCATTCAAGCCGCTGGTGCTGTTGGGCTTCTTCCTCTTCACCACCTGCCACATCTGAGTCCGGCGGTGGACTTGCGCAGGTCGGCCCTACCAGCACCTTCACCCAGGCCACTGTGCACTACGTGACCCAGGCCTTTACCCTCCTCTGGTCCATCTGGACTAGCCCCTCGGTTGACAGTAGCCCTCAGGCCATGCTCTGGTTCAGTTAGCTGCAGCGCATGGCCTGAACTGTGGCATCTTTTACATCTGGACGGCCACAAGCCACACAGCCCAGAGGTTTGTTGTATTCCAGCCTGCCCGGCTTGGCCCACGGGTGGGCAATTGTCTCCCAGGCCATGCTCTCATCTCTGGGTATGACCTGCACATGCGGGCGCAGGTGTTTTCTTCACCCGGGCTGCACTGTACACGCAACCTGAGACTTCAATTCACGCAGCAGACAGAGGCGACCTGGCTCGACACCTTTACAATGCCCTGGTGGGGGGGTGCTGTGGCGCAACCCGGAGCGGCAGCGCTGATACTCCTTTTCTCTTCTTTCCTTCGGCTCTCCTGTTGAGGTTTTTTTTCTTTCTGTCTCTCCCCCTGTACTCTCTCTTCCAACTGACACTCTGCAACTGCCCTTGTCTTCCTTTTTTAGAACTCAGTCCAGGAAATCCATTATAGTGGGCATGGGTGAGCTGGTCATTGTCCACAGTCTCTGTGTTCCATGTGTTCCCCATAGTGGGGAACTTTTTATTTTCAGGTAAATCCAGTGTAAAACACATACACCTTAAAAAACTTTAATACACTCCTGTGTTGCTTTATTCCTCTATAGTACCTGTCCTTGCCTGCTCTTATATATAACCCCCTTACTGCCAGGGTCCATCTGGGCTGGGCGTTACACAGCTGTCACCACAAACAAATGTTCAAAGGAGCGACACACACGGCAGGTCATACCTTCAATGTAATCATTTAAGAAGAAGGCCTGATAAGCCCCCCTCCCCCGCCCATTTAGGTGCTAGGGAGCAATCATCTAATGATTCCTTTTACAATCACCAAACGCATGTGTCAACTCCCGACTCACAAAGGGCAAACAACTACTGCCAGGATAAACCCAGCCCCAAAGAACCAAAACTCTTACTACCGGAAACAATTTTAACAACACTAGAAAACTTGATAACCAATGCACTAGACACCTTTACCCCACTAAAGTGCATCATGCTCTCAGAAAGAAATACTTCTAGAGGATTATTCACACCCCACCTATGAACACGGAAAAAAAGACATCGAATACTCGAAACATGGAAGAAACACTACAACCTCCAGACAAGGGTGCCTACAAAAATCAGATCTGCTACTACAAAGCAAAAAACCCTTACTGCAAAGAAATATTACTATTCTGAAAGAATCAATAATGCACCTCAAATAGAGAAATAACTTTACCAAATCCTTAATGAGATGAGAAACCGTGCTTCCTGCAGCAAAGTGCCTTCAACTACATTTCAAAAGCAAAGTTGTAAACATACAGCAACCCATCAAAGCCCTCAAAGCTGCAAAAAGGAACATAATTGGAAGCAAAGATGGCATGCAGCGCTCACAATTAAAAGTAAATGCTGCCTGGCATGGAAGCATGGCAGGCAGCATTATCTCACTTTGCACAGCATGCACATGTGTACGCTGCCTTTTGACCTGCACTTTCGCAGACCACCATGCAAATTACAAACATTTGACAGCAGAGAGCTGCCTACGTGTTTGTCAACACATAACAGCTCCCCGCAGTGACTTTATATAACTGAGGAACATGAGCGCTACGTTATTCCTGATCCCCATCCTCAGCACAAAGCACTGCAATCTTGCTTTTCCTTCTTCCCCGGCTTTATGCACCAATGTACACGCTGCCTGCCATGCCTGCTTGACAGGCAGCATGCACAGTTACAATTAAACGCTGCCCAACATGCTTGCATGTCAGCCAGCGTTTATTTGTAATTGTCAATACTGCTTACCATGCATGGAAAGCAGTGTTCATAACAGCTCCCCAAATTATCTTATTGAGGAACATAAGCTCCAGGTTATTTCCGATCTGCATCCTCAACACAAAACACTGCAACCTGGAGACCATGCAAATGGCAGTGATGCACAGTGCAAATCATAATAATATAACATAGCACATGGCTACTACATGCTTACTGTACTGAATGTGCATATTGGGTGTGTTTGATGTACTTATATGTGTTTTGTGTGTGCTCTACGTGTTTCTGTGCAATACAAATGCAATTTCTTGCCATAATGGCTGTTGTCTGTGATGCCTGTGAGTATTACATGTATGTTGTACCTGCTTGTTGAGTTTACATGTGGTATGAATGTTATTTCCGAGTTTGTGTGTAAAGAATGTGTTCCTTTATAAGGTCACAGAACTTCAAGGTGCAATGCAGTCTCCTTTTTGCTTATGGTAGGGGGTTGCACTATTGTTCGGTTTAATATATGGTCTCTTGTTTACCCTAATCCAAGGGGTCTCCCAGTTGTTGATGCTTGTAATCAATCTAGAATCAGTTTGGATAAAAAAAAATAATAATATTGAGTTTTGCAAAATATATTTTCAGTGGTTTAATAGTATTCACTTAAAATTCTTTTTGCGGTTTAAAATATGTGATAACCAGGATTGATAGATTCTTGGTATCCTGAATTAAACTCCAGCAGTGCATAAAGTAATCATGCTACCTGTGATGAGTGCAGGGAGTTTGTCACCTCTGCCAAAGGGGAGCAACCCCCTTTGGGACTAGGGAGGTGAGCCTGCTACACCTAACGCCCCTTAGGGAACAAGGCAGGCAGGATCTTCTGGAGGTGACTCCACCTTAGGGGACAGGAAACACCCAGAGAGGGACTTGAGACAGCATCCCTCCTCCCCCTCAGACACTAACACCTGTATGGCGTATATAGGAACTGAGGTGTATGGTAACACTATGACCCCTCTAAAGGCTGACTTGGCTTCTGACCCACAGTATACACGATCCTTATGGGAAATCCCAGAAAAGCTGAGAGAACTGCCTCCTGGAGGCGAGTCAATGAAAATACCAAAGAGCTCAGAGATCCATGGAGATCAAAGATGCTGCAGCAAAAACAAGAGGGTGTGGATGGCCAGAGAGAGTGAACACCAGACAAGGAGTCACAGGCCGCAGTATGGACCTGGTGAGGGGAGCAGGCCCTCACAGGCAGGTAAAAGGCCTACATCGCAAGTGCATTGGAAGGCTGAGAAGAAGGCCCGCCAAGAAATTACCCACCCGCCGCAACACAAAGAGGCCAGGAAGGAAGAGGAGGTGGCAGCTGATGTGGAACCGAGGAGATGAGCCATGTAACCGGCTCAGCTGGAAGAGGAGCCTCACAGAGACCGTACAAGCCTCTCAAAGAGCTACGGCTAGCACAAACAGGTATGCAGTGGCTCCAACGGAACGAGATGTGGGAAGTGCAGCAAGAGAGACCGAGACCAGCCCCAGAGTGGGGAGCATACGAAGAAGCCTCAGAGTGGGGGTGAAGAGTGGGAAAAGCCCCAGAGTGGGGAGGGACCTCAGAGGCATTAGAATGGGTAGAGGGTGTGAACGCATCATCGAACCTACCCACTCCAAAGGTAGAACGCTGGATTGGCTGGCTGACCTTAACTGCTCCACAACTATACTTAACAGTGCCCCATGTGTGTGGTCTGACCACCACTGTATCACCTTCTCTATCCTGGCAGACACCCCCACTACCACCCAGGCCGCTCTCGCCCCTCCAACTCTCGCAAGGAACAAACATAACTTCACACTAGACAACCTTCTACCTTTGCTACAACCCATTATGGATCTTCCTCACAATTTCAACCTGGACCCCGCATCCTTGGTTGACTTGTACAACAACACCATCGAACACGCATTAAATCAAATGCACCTATGAAACTCAGAAAAGGCTAAACTGGCTGCCCAAATGGTTTACAGATGAACTAAAAGCTTTGCGCAATGTTGAAAGAATATCCGAAGCCAATTGGAGAAAATCTCCATCTTCTCCCACCAAGGCTAGCTTCGCTTCGACAGCAGCCACTTACAGATCTGCCATTAATAATACAAAAAGAGAGAACTTCAATACCAGGATTCAGAACGCTAAACCTGGTACCAAAGAGCTCTTTTCTATCCTAAGAGAATTAGAGTCTCCAGCGCCTCCCACAGAGGTCTGCACCAAAGTTAAAAACTGGTGTGCAAACATTCACAAAGTTTTATCAGACAAATTAGAAAACAAAATCGAGTCAAAGAAGGCTAGTCTCGCCCTCAATATCTACCCACCCAATTTTCCTATTCCACTTCAGCCCCCATGTCCATCTTTCCACTTCTCCCTAGAATCGAGCGAAGAAGTGACTAAAATAATCTCAGGCCTTACACCTTCAAACTGCCAGGGTGACACCTGCCCTGCTTCAGTCATTATGGAAGGTGCAAAAGAACTAGCACCTTTTATCTCGACTCTAATCAACTTGTTCTTCAAAAACTGTGTAGTCCCTAAAAACCTCAAAGATGTGGGTCATGTCCCTCCTCAAAAAATCCAACCTAGATCTAAATATACCCACAAACTTCAGACCCATAACTACGGTCCCTTTTTTTACTAAAGATAATAGATAGAGTAGCTTATCTCCAAATTCAAAAACATTTGGAAGATAATAACCTTCTCGACCTGTACCAATCAGGCTTTAGACCCAGACACAGAACGGAAACAGCCCTTCTGGATCTAAAGATCCAGATGGACGAAGCCAAAAACAATGGCAAACTGGCCCTCCTGCTCCTGCTGAACTTCTCAGCAGCGTTTGACCTGGTTGACCACCAAATCTTGACTGAACATCTATCTTCTGCTGCAGCATTCTCACCAAATGCCGCCAGTTGGGTCCACTCCTTCCTTAATAATAGAACATCCAGAGTCTTTATACCCACCGCAGCCGCCAACCCTTTACCCATACACTGTGGAGTCCCCCAAGGCTCCTGTGTTTCTCCCATGCTTTATAATATATTTACTAAGCTCCTCTTTGATCGTTTTGTCAACCTGGGTGTCACCTACACAAACTATGCAGATGACACTCAGGTCCTCATCACCCTCACTGTTTGCTATGAGAGAGACGCCGAAAAGCTGAATGAAATCTACAGTGAAAAACCGTCCTGGATGTCTACACACAGCCTCTGCCTAAATGACGATAAGACAGAGCTCTTGATCGTCGGCAACCAAGCCCATCTTAATAAACTGGACCACAGATACAATTCCTTTAACATCAATGGCAACCCCATCAAAGTTTCCAAATAAGTTTAAACCTTCTGTGTCTACTTAGATTGCACCCTCTAACTTAAAAAACAGGTAGATTCTATGGCTTCAACTACTGCATACACCAATAAACTTATCATTGCATGCAAACCTTTTCTTTCCTCTAATAGCTTCCTCACTCTAACTAGGGCCTTGATCTTGTAGAAATTGGACTATTGTAACACCCTATTCCTTGGCTTCTCCGAGCACAATCTGAATAGATTACAAGTTCTCCAGAACAATACCCTGCGCTGCGCTTTGAACATCCCACGTTTGAGCCATATCTCATCCACCACACACAATTTTCATTGTCTTTCAATACGCAGCAGAATTAAACTTCGTACACTTGTCATCACACATAAATACCTGGCCAACATAGCTGTACAATATCTTTCAGACAAATTCTCATGGCAACAGTCCACCAGACCCACCAGATATACCTACATGCACTGCCTTAATATACCTAAGTTTAAACTGAAAACAGCAGGGGGGTCGAGTTTCCCAGTGCTGGCTGCTAAATGCTGGAACTCCCTCCCAACAGCTATCCAAGCCGAACCCTCTTTCTGGGCCTTCAAATCTAAAGTAAAAATCTGGCTCCTTGCCTAACCACAATTATCACTACTGTGTTATTTAATGTATTGTTAACTGTATTAATATACTGCTTCTGTAACTGTAACAATTTTTGTATATGCTCAAGAGCCCAGATACCTCAGGGTTAGGCGCGCTCTATGAATAATAAATAAAACAAACCAAACAAACAAAGCCCCAAACGTGGGAAGAGAGAGTGTGAAAAGAGAGGGGGAAACACCGAGAAGCCCCAGAAAGGACACACAAAGAAAAAAAAGCAGTGGAGCAGTGAGAGACTTGTCATACCCGAGTGGGGAGAGAAAGTGAGACAAGCCCCAGAGTAGGGAGAACACCAAGAGTCCCCAGAGTGGGAAAAGAGGCTGAGACAAGGCCTAAAGTGGGGAGAGAACCACAGAGGGGAGAGAAAAAGCAGAGCCCCAAACTGGGTGAAGCAAAGAAGGCAGAGAACCCAGATAGGAAGTGAAAGGAGAAGAGCTCCAGAGTGGGAAGAAAGAGACTGAACTGGGATGGACAGACAGAAAGACCTTTCCGGAGCCAGGACGACACTCCATCAGTTAACAAGCTACATTCTTGTGATTGTTCACAAATGCAAGGGACTATGCTGAAGCCAGACAAGAGAGAGGGTCAGGACCCAGCAGCCAATCCTATATTGGGGCAATGGCCCAAAGTATGCCTTGGTTGTTTTATGTTTTCTTTTTGAGTAATAGGTAAAGGAACGAGGTTAGTATAGGATTCGGACAGAGGACTGTACTTCTGTTTCGCCATTCTGGCGAGCACCTCTTAGGACTTTTTTTGTATACAGTAGGGATTAGTATCACAGGTTTAGGGAAACACTATGGGCCTCATTCCGAGTACGGTGGTAAGGGATTAACGCCACCGGTAAGGATGCTGGTACCGTTAACCCCCTACCGCCGCATTCCGAGGTCCCTTAGCGGGAGCCGCTAAGGGACCGTGGAGCTAATAACGGGCCCTTAGCCCTTAGCTATTTGCGGGCCCGTTATTAGCTCCTTCCCCATTCCCATTGAGACCTATGGGGGCTCGAATGGGAATGGCGAATGGTTTTCGGAATGGGGATTTACCGGGTCCGCAAAGGTCGGAATGTCCTGGTAAATCCCCATTCCGACACCACGGACCCAGACACGGGTTTGGAGGCAGCCATGGTGCTATTAGCACCATGGCTGCCTCCAAACTCATAATGACCCCCAATTACTTCTTTCTTTAAAGAGCGAATAAAGTTGTGAAAATCATGCCTCCTTGTCCATCTCCTGATTCTCATCGACCACATACCGCAAACAGTTGCTTATCAATGTACCAATGCAAAGTGTCAGAGTAATTATAATGACGAACTGGACCAATCGATCGAGGAGTGTCTATCTGTGTATGCCACCGAAGATATACAAGTCGACTAGGATATCTCCTGTGGCATACACAGATACAAACACCTGTACCTAGGAAAGGGTGCAAGAACACTGTGTTAATCAATTGTGCTAGATGGTTATACTGATGATGATACCATGTATTGATTTAGCGAGAGAGATTCTAGGTATGAATGTATGAGTGCGTGTGACCGATGGGGTAATAGAATGTGAGCACTTTTTAGATATCAAAAATTGACTGTGTATCCTAATTTATGAGATGAAATAAAATAATTTTTTGAGTAAAGAATTGATTAAGAGTATATTGTCATCCTCGATCTATTGGTCCAGTTCGTCATTATAATTACTGTATTCTCACCTGGAGGACCGTAGATTATTTTCAGGTACCCTTTATTTTATGAAATTGTAAAGCGTCACAGAAAAGAACTTCAGAAGGAGGGAATCTGAAAAGATAGAGAGGACTTTAAGTCGGATCTATGTGATCACTTCTGCAAAAAAAATACTGAAGCCCAAAATGGCGATATTATTTTCTTTCAATCCATTTAGCTGCATATATACCCCCTGCAGCCGCCCCATGTCCCCCTCATTTATGTAAATGCGGCAAAATGCAGCATTTTAAAATCAGTATTTTGGGCTTCGGTATTTTTGGCTGCGCAATGCTGGGTGATACCCTTTAATTTCCCCCTAGCATGCGTTTTAAGGATATTGCAAGTAACTGAAGGAGTTCGGTAACCAACTAGAGGAACGAGATTGAAGGTGGCGATTTGTAATATCCTTTTCGCATATAGTAGGTTTTTTTTCATTCCATATAGTACTAGCCACACACTTCCATCCTCGTTAAAAATCTGGGACTCTTGATTAAATTAATGCAAGAGACCTTCCAGTTGTTGAAATATAATCAACGTAGAATCTGGACAAAAATAATAAGATAGCTTGTAATTTGTTGCAGAAGAACAGTTTAAGAAGTTCAATAAGATGCAACTAAACCCGGTTTTGTGGTTTAAAATAAATGATAACACGCAGCTAGAATTCTGATGACCTGTGTTAAACTCCAGGAGTGCACAAAATGAACATTTATTTATTTATTTATTGCATTTGTTTACACGCCCAAACCCTTAGGTATAACATACTAGCATGACCAGTCCGTTATCGATTAACAGTGGTAAAGTGTCACCAAAGGTTTTTTTAGAAGAAAGGAATTTGAAAAGTTAGTCTTGTCTTTGATTAAGTGCTACAGTGCCAGCGGGAATAATGCTCTGTGCTGGTTTAAGCAGCAGGCGTTGTAATGTGACAGTGTGCTGTAATCATCTATTACAGTTGGTAAATTAGGTCATTTTCTTATCACAGGTGAGTAGTGATGTAAGACTTAGCCTGTATTAGGAACATTATTTATTTTCAGCGGAAGATTCTGCACTGCTGACTTGTATTAAAGTAATACGCAGGTTTGAATACAACCCATCGGCATCGACGTGCATCTTCTTGGCCTTCAAGGTGGATTTATATAAAGGGATCATGTACCCATGTAGGTGGCAACATGTCCATGCAGTGAAATAAATGAACGCAAGTGGTAAACACATGGTAGGGCCACCACCTTTGGTCCAGCTCAACCACCCTTCAGAGCTGTCTTTCCTCCCCCGCGCGCCTTTTAACACAGTCCTTTACTGGAATAATGGCCCTGGTCACCTTTCCGGCATCGTGCAAACTATGTACAATGCGCAGCGCAGGCGAAGAGAACGCAGGATATCTGCCCCACCCCCGATGATTATTCACGCAATTCAGATCTGTTGATCAAAATATAGCCTGACTCATTTCCGCGCTTGTTTTACAGTCTGTAATTGCTTTTTAATTGAATTAGGATCTAGATGAGTACGCGAGGAGAGATGAAAAGAGAGGAAAGCGAAAGGCATCCTGGGATGAGGGAGGAAAGGGACAAGAGGGGACAATGGGTGCAGAGCATAAGGGAGGATGGCGTGGGTGGGCAAGAGAGGGAACAAGAGAATGGAAGGCAAAAGGGGCAGCAGTAGAAAGATGAAATTTAAAGGAGAAAGAAGGCAGGTGGGAAAGGGATAAAATATGTTAGGGAGGGAACTGATGGGGAAAGGAGGAAAGACAAGGCAGGATTAAGATAAAGAGGCAAAGGGGAGCCGGAAAATTAAGAAATATGAGGAGAACAGGAGGAGGAAAATGAGGGACGCCCTTCCATGCTTGATAGTGGATGTTCTCATGGTGATGTCGAAAGGATGCACTTATGAACAAACTGTGGGTCCGCTCAAGCGGTGAACGAGCTATAAGTGGAGAGAAAGATTTTTGGTTGATTTTCCAGATGTTCATAAAGAGCGACTGATGTCGGAAACACTGGCAACAGAAACACCGGAACCAGAAAATGTAATTGCAGGAACTGGAAGCTCGCCAGCGGCCATTTTGAAAAGCAAAATCCATATAAAATCTCCCACTTCCTGTAGGCATCTAGTCACTGAAACACCGGCATCATGTCAAAAGCATCCAAAGCACGTGTCCCAGAGGTCCGTCAAAGGAAGTTGTGCTTTTCTGAGTCAGAATTGACTGTCCTAACTGACACAATTGTTGCTAAACTCCACAGACCAAAGGCAGACAGGCCAAATGAGAAAGTCAGCAACATGGGAGGAGGTGGCACAAAAGGTGTCCGCTGTGGGCCCTGTTCCCCGCACCTTAAAGATTGTTACAAGCAGTAGGACAACCTCCGCCTCAAGTGCCTAACTTGCTCTTGGCCCACAGGAGGGAATGCCTGGCAACCGGAGGCAGGACGCCTCCCCAATCAAATTACTGTCCTGGGAGGAGACATGCAGCACAGTGCACAATGTGCTGGGACGCATGGCGCAGGTGGTACAAGGGCAGCACCCATTCAGGACCCAGGGTATTGGTGCACGCCTCTGCGTTGCCACTTGCATGGCATTGTTCATTATCCTTCTCCTCCTCCTCATCCTCCTCCACTGTCTGCGCTCCTCTTGCCACTGATGCAGCTCCTGCTCATACAGCTGCACTCCAGCGTGCAGCACCTCCAGGTCCATTGCTGCTACTATGAGTGGCTGCATGGTTGTGTTGGTCAGTGTGTGGGTGTGGTCCTTGTCAGCAGTTTCAGTGCTCATTGTGTGAACCTGTGGCCTGTTCTTCCCCACCTGGGCCTGTTTACTCGCTGCTCCGCGGTGCCAGTGTTTCCGGCACGGATATGCCGATAGTACCAACATTTTTGTGCCAGTATTTCCAGAAAAAACGATTTTGTAATATTGCAATGCCGCCTTATTTCCATCGTGCTGGCACTTCTTACAGTAGGTCTCGTTTTATCGGTTGACTGTGCTACTGGCAACGGTGGCACAGTGCCATAGCTACCAGCGTATTTCCAGACCGCCACACTTGTAATGACCCCCATAGAGTCATTGGTTAACCTACTCCCTTGTGAGATGTTCCTCTAGTCTGTTGTCCCTTTGATCCTTGGCTCCTTAGTGAGTCACTCTCCTCTGGTCTGTGGCTCCCTTGTGAGTTGGCCTTTTGGCCCATTGATTCGCTAGTCCTTGGCTCCTTGGTGAGTGGTTGGTGGAAACAAACAGAAGCAAAACGCATACATTTTTTAGCATGCTGTTGCACTTTTAAATCCCCAAATTCCCACGCTTGCACGATGTGTCCATACAATTTAATTCTATCATTAATTGGAGAAATAAATATTAACAATACGTACTTCAAAACCATCCTACCACCCACCCTAACTGACAAAACAGCTACACACACAACTCCACCACTGACACAAAACAGGCTAGCCAACGAAATGTACACCACCCAAAGGCATGTGCCTGCACTTCATTTCCCTAAACGCTTCACTGACCAACCACAAATACACCAACACAACTCTCCACACTCCTTAAAATCCACGATGATAGATACCACAGGCAACACAAACATTTTACGTTAGCAACCTGGAGTGCACACTAACCATTGTTCCGGCCAGGAAACTCACAAAATATCTAAAACCTACACCTCACAGAGAGTCTTATCTTTTGACATCTGGACAAATCAACACTGTAACAAAGCAACCTTGCCCTGTTCACCCAGTCAATATGTAACTCCTCTACCCCACCTCTCGTAGATTCTAGATCTCAAAGACACAGTGAAAGTGACAGAGACTTGCTATACAAGACTAAATAACATGGCATTGGAAGAGTTTTACTAATTCTCCTATGGGGAAGTACTCTGGGTGGCCCAGGCAACTTCAGTGACCGGCAGGAACAGGGGATGAATTAATGTTGGTTCAGCCACAGTCTGTTCTAGAATCTCTGGTGCACGGACAGGCTGGTGAAAATATATATCTGCATGCCAAATCAGGTGATATGGGAGTGAGGAAGGGCTAGTGGAAGAATAACTTAAATCTAGGTGACAGTTTCGTGGGCCACTAACAGAGGGGAACCAAGGAACAACATTTTGGGACTAATATCGTAACATCTGCCTAATCGTAAGCAAGATATTTATTTTCTGAATAGTGTGACTGTAATCACTTCTAAGGACTCCAATGTTTGGCATTAAGCCACCCTGAGATTACATTATTTGCTGAAGGCCACATATTTTGACTAAACAGTGAAGCAGGGATTTTAAACTACTCTGCAATTTATGCACTTGACCACATAGCTTCCAAGCACTGCTTGGTACAAATACTTAAGCTACGGACTTCAAGTCCTATAATAATGCCAGCTTATACAATTCACTTGCAAAATACACAAATTGCTCAGTAAAGCAACCTGACATTATGTAAATCCGTATAAAAATAACGTTATGCCGAAAGACTATCACTGTAGCTTTATTTTCGACATCCTGAATGGAAAACTAGCCTCAGAATGCATAATAATTTGGACCTGAAAAATCTGTTTTACCGCACCGTACTTTCAGCACTATAAGGCGCGCACGCAAGCATGCACTGACGCGCGCGTGCACACAGACACACACTAAAAGAATTTGTATAGTAAGGTCACTTTGGTATAGAGATTCTCTGACACAAGCTCAACAATGCAATTGCTGTGCAGTGCCCGTGAGGCTCGTTCACAGTGTGTCTAAGAAAAGTGTATCTTCATTTACCTCTGGGATTTCATCAACCCAAGTCCTGTGGACCGATTTTTCTGGGTTGGTGTGCACAGGCTCCTACAGAAGTCATAATCCTTACTGGGCTCTTGGTTTACATTCCAGGCCCATAAAGAAAGACGTGTGTGCATTTTTAAGAAAATGGGATTTAGTCATTTGTTAAGGACCCTCAATCAGATGGGCAAACAGAGAGGTTTGACCAGATCTTAGAGTGATTTGAATATATTTGTCCAACGAATATCAAGAAATTGGCCAAGTCTCCTGCAACCACATAATTGGCATATAAATGTGCAGTACTCACATCTCTGGGAATTAGTTTACTATGTAATACTCATGAGTATCATTCTTGCTTCTCGGATTTTCCCGAGCCATCATTTCCCAGCCCATCATCCATTACTCTGGTTATCATGAATCTGAAGAGCCAATGGATACAACACAATACCAACCAACACACGAACGAAGTAAGTCATCTATTCAATACCAGCCACACACAGGTTGGCAATGCCAGGAGGCCCCTCAAACAAGTTCATCAACCAGACATGGCTGCTTGCTGAATTAGACATCATGAATATGGTAGTTATGATGCTGGAATTATCTAAAAATTGAAGATCTGTTTTCCACACATCCTTGCCCAACACTGATGGGGAGCCCTGCAACATACAAGTGATACAACTAGCTCTTGTACGATGATCAGTCTTGTTCTTGCACCCCAGCAAGTTTCATATGTGGTTTGCATAGACCCTCAATCAATTTTTGTGAATACACCCTTCTAGATAGAGGAATATTAGAACAAAGGCGAGGGTGAAGTGCAGGAAGGTGTGAGCTAATGACACAGAAACAACATGCCCATCTGCATCCAAGCTGCACCTTTATGTCAAAGCAATTGCGCTCACACTGGGTCTCGCTGTGACATCGCTCACAGACATGTCCGTAGAGCATTCCGTCACATCCTGGTTGCTAGGCCCAAGGCTTATGTTTTTTCCTGCTTCTCTCGTGCTAATCATAGGCCACCCTATAGTTAGCACGTATTTTCAACTACCGCTGTCTCCACCTTTGCATACTTGCTGCAGATAGAGCCCACCTCAACTATTTAGGTGACTACTCATTGCCTGCTATTTCATCACGTCTCCCTTGACGAGGAGGCTCCTGTTGGTCTGGTGGAGATTATTGGTCCCTATTTTAACCCTTGCCTGTTGTGGCCTACTTGTTGCAGATGATTTGTCCATATTTTCGATAATGAGGATTGCCTGTCGCACCAAAGCCCCTCTCCTTCACTAACTACTCCTGTGGCTGCCAGTGTGTCCTGGGAGTCCACCTGCGTTCCGAGGATCCCCAGAAATGTTTCACCTTGATCTCAACTGAAGGTTTAAGGGTTCGGCACAGGTGTAGCTGTGCCGAAAACAAATGGTCCGGGTAAACCACAACACATCTGTTTTACCAGTGAAAACTCTAGCCAGCGCTGGAAGAGCACACTGGAACTCCACAGGCATGATGGTGATTTCACAAATCATTCCACTTCAGACAACGCTCCACGTGCTGTGCGTCTGCCCAGTAGGATGTGTACAGTGTGCTGCAGGAGAGGAGTCAGTCTCAACATTTTTGGGGAGTGGGTCTGTGGTGACCCAATGAACACAGGACACCCAGATGAAGATACATGGGGTCATTACAAGGTGGGCGGTAAGGGATACGGGCACCGGTAAGGAGACCGGTGCCAGTAATCCCTTACCACCCTATTCCAAGGTCCCTTGGCAGGGACCGTAAGGAACGTGTGGTCTGACCACACGTCCCTTACGGGTCCCGCTAAGGGCACTAATAACGGGCTTGCAAGTCGCGAGCCCATTATTAGCGCCCTCCCCATTCCCATTGAGCCCTATGGGGGCTCAAATGGGAATGGGGAATGGCGTGTTCAATGGGGACTTACCGGTCCTGCCAGGCTACACCGGTAAGTCCCCATTGAACTACACCGGTGCCGGACCTGTTATTGGTGGCAGTCATGGTGCAAATAGCGCCATGACTACCACCAATCTCGGAATGAGACCCACAGTGTTTTATTTGGCACCTTGCAACAAGCACAGAAATGACTGTACTCACAGTTAAGTCCTTGATAGGTCAGTGCAGTTGGCTTCACTGCACTGACATTAAAGTCTCTGGCTAGTGTCCAAACCTATTTACATGAACTCCCACGAGACTCCAGCTGGCAGCCATGGAAGTACGCTCTTTATTGTGATCACAAGCACCAGGGCGTCGGTGTTCTTGATGGTGGCTTCAGGCCACCTCAGGATGAGCACTGGGGCACAACCGTAGCCCTTGCTGTCTGCTCCGCTTCTGGCGCTTCTCAGTACCTTTGCGCGCTTCACGCGTTTGCTCTCGCAAGATTTAGGGGCCCGACATCTTGCGGGACAAGTCCTCACATACCTCCTTTCATTAGAACAGCTTTGGCCTACTCCATTATGAAGTCTCTGTATTTGGTTGGTCTTCTCTTTTCTTGTTGGGGTAGATTCTGGCTGATCTCTGCTTTAGGGGTCGGAGTGTTCCTGCCTGATGTTACTCCTGAGCCTTGTGCAGCTGGGGTTGCATCTTGGTGTTTTTCTCTTGCTGAGGGCTCAGGCTCATCAGTAGTCTTTACTACATCATTGGCGACTCAAGGTCTGATGAATGATTTTCATCGAACAATCATTTTTTTGCTTACAGTTTTTCCAGTATAAGTGTATACTGGGCTTTTTGGGTTTCCCCATAAATTATTTAAGGAATACTAAACTACGTGTTCAACTTGAGTTAACCAGCAGTGCCCGCCCCTACTTTTTTTTTTTTGGCTCAGGCTCATCATGACACTCTCACCTTGGTTCTCTTATTCCCTTTCTTCCGATCCTTGCAGCTCCAGACCATCGGTGGATTCCCACACTTCGTTGGTGTCTCATGCTCCCGTGGAAGTGTGACTTGCTGAAAGGTTCTTCTTGTACATGGCCACCCTTTCTAGATTCCACCTTTTACCATCATGGGTGTAGATGTGATTGGTGCCTTTCCGTGTAACTACAACAGCCTGGCTATGCCTTGAACCAGTGGTGGTGTCCTTGTGGGCCAGTCATATTTTTACTAGATCCCCTTTATTGACTTCAGTGTGGCGTACGGCTCTGTGCGTGTCAGTCTGTGCTTTCATGACGTCCTTGCTCTTCTGTATTCTCCACACTATTGCGCTCATGTCAATGTCATTGTCCTGCCTAATTTGGTGAAGCCACAGGGGTACCAACAAGGATGCAGCCCTTCTCCCTCTTAACATTTGGACTTGCGAGACGCCTGTAATGGCATTGGGGGTCAGCTGGTGTGCAGCTAAAGCTAATTTCACTGTCTTATAGGGGTTCATCCCTGCTGCACTCGCTAGTTGCAGGGCTCCTTTGATGAAGCGGTTCGCTCTTTCCACCAGACTATTTGCTTGGGGGTGGTAAAGACTCGCTCTCAATTGCTGAATGTTTTGCTTCATGAGGAAACTTTCCATGTCTTTTGAGACCAACTGAACTCCGTTGTCCGTCACTATTTCTTTGGGCAATCCCTCTCTTTGGAAGACTGCACTGTGGGCATCAATGACTGTGACTATGGTTATGTCTGGTACGAATTCCACCTCCATCCACTTGGACAGATAGTTCACCATGACCACTTCATACTTGTTGTCGATCGACATGCCATCCAATGGGCCTATGAAGTCCAGCCCTAATTTGTGCCACACACCCGATGGAATTTCTGTGGGGATCATGGGTGCTTGCCTCACTGTTAATCTTTTGTCCCTCTTGGCATATTTGTGGCACCTCTCGATCATTGTCCTTCCTTCTTGGTCCATGCCTGGCCACCAGTAGGCATCCCGCCCTCTGTGTTGTGTCATGTTGCTGCCCAGGTGACCCGCATGGGCTCAGCATAGTATGACTTTCCGCATACCTCTGGGTGGAATTATTTGACTGCCTCTCGTCACCATACCGTCCATCTCTATGATTTCTTTGTTGACCTTCCAGAACGGGCATAGGCCTTCCGGGACCACCCTCTCGCTGGGCCACCAATTGTGAGCCCATTCCGCTACTCTGCTTAGGAAGTGGTCTTGCCTCATTTCTTCCTTCCATTGGGACTCACTCATTTCCATGAATTCCATATTACTTAGGTTCCTAATGGAAACCCCGATGCACTCATGCTCGAGGAACGTGATGCCTGGGTCTTTGTGATAGAGTAGTCTGGACATACAGTCCACTTGGGCATTCGTCCAGCCCGCGATTTGTGTGATTTAAATGTGTTTTCTTGTCATTTTGCTATGATCCTTGCCAGTAGTGGCGTTGCTGTTTTTGTCCCTCCGGGACTCAGTATGTGCACCAGGGGCTTGTGTTGGTAACCAGGCAAAACTTGATGGGCCACACATATGACCTGAGGTACTCCACGGCCCTGGTGCATGCAATAATTTTTTTTCGATGGTGGAGTAGTTTCTTGGGGGGATTTGGACAGGGCTTTCGATGCAAATGCAACTATGTTTTCAATGTCTCCCCTTCTTTGGGTGAATGTGACACCCAGTCAGTAGCCACTGGCATCAGTCATCACATACGTTTCCCATTCAGGGTTGAAAGGTTTCAACCATGGGGTGTGCAGAATTCTCTTCTTGACTTCCTTAAATGCAGCCACTTGCTGTGCGTCAAATGTGTTCTCCGCTCCTTTCCTTAGAAGCGCCCTCAACAGGGAAGTTGTTTTGGAGAATCTGGATACAAATTTGGCATAGTACTCTGCGAGTCCCAAAAATGACCAAAGCTCATACTTCGAGGTTGGGGTGGGCTGTCAACAATGGCTTGTAGACGGTCCTTTTTTGTGCTTAACTGTTCATTCGAGATCCATTAGCCCAGGTACTCCACTTCATGCACCCCAAAAACGCATTTTTTTTATAGCGCATGCAGACTCTTGGATCTTGTTCAGGACCAGTCTTAGCACCCTATCATGGGTTTCCACGTCCTTGGCACACACCAGGATATCATCCTGGAAATAAGACACACTGGGCCTCATTACGAGTCTGGCGGTAACCGCCGCGGTAAAACCGCCTTGTTACCGCCAGACTCGTATTACCATTCTGCATCCATGACTCCCGGAAATACCAGGGCATTACAGCCCCGGTGTCCTGGGAGTCACGGAGGCAGAATGGTGTTAATCCCTATTCCCATTGAGTCCTATAGGACTCAATGGGAATGGGGAAGTGGAAACACCGGCACCATCTCGTGATGGTGCTGGTGTTTCCACGTCCGCCTGCAGGCGGGAGGTGTTCAACCCGCCAGATCAGACCTGGCGGGAAGATCACCTCCCGCCTGCAGGACTCGGGATCGGGCAGTCCGGAATTAACAGTGGCGGCGGGTTTACCGCCACTGTTAATTCTGGACTGCCCGACCCGCAATGAGGCCCATTGTCAATGCCGTGGAGCAGGGAGTTCATCATTCTCTGGAATGCTGATGCAGCTGAGGACAAACCAAAAGCCATACAGGTATATTGGTATGGACCGAATGGTGTGATGAATACTGTGAGGGGACATGAAGCTTTATGCAGGGCTATCTGATGGTAGGTGTCTCGCATATCCAGCTTGGAAAAGATGTTCACCTCTTTCATCATCAGAATCATTCCATTGATAGTTGGTAAGGGAAAACTCTCTGTGACCATTTCTAAGTAGAGGCTCCGCAGGTCTATGCACACTCTTAAGTAATTTGACGATCTATTTTTGATGTGGATGACAGGATTTAGCCATTCTGAATATGTAACTGTCTCAATCGTGCCCTCTTCGATCATCTTGAGGACTAGAGACTCTAATGCCGACCTTGCCGTCGCTGGGACACGTCTGACTTTGTGCTTCACTGACACGGCATGCGGCTTCAGCCGAATCTTGCGAACATAGTCCTTTATCTTCCCTGGCTCTTCAGAGAACAACATGGGAAAATAATTTCCTAAGTGCGACACCCCTCCTGGGGAGACTGACAACACTTGGTCATCAGTGCTAGGGTCCAACCGGATACTCAATTTATGCTGACAGTCTCATCCCAGTACTGCGGGACCTTCAATCGGAAAATTAACTTTCATCATGGAGTGTCGGACCTTGAACTCAAGTTTTCCATTGATGTACCCCAAGAGGTCCACTTCGGCCCCCCCAACAACTGTGGGCTTGTGTCTGGTGCTTCTGATCTCTACCAAGTCACACCCACTGTATTTTTGTAAGTCTGTATGGGGAGGATAGTCAGATCTGACACTGAGTCAGCCATTACCCAGGTTTCATTGACGTCCACTTTTAAATTAAAATGCAATGAGGTTTTTCTCTCCTGCGCGAGACGAGTTTACCATGATCACTGTGGCTCTGTCTTCTGCTTCCTCCTCATCACGTGTGCCTCTGTTACCCTCAATGCATGCAACCTACTTTTCCCTCCAGTTGCAGGCAACTGTGACGTGACTGAGTCTCCCACACTAGGAGCACTCCTTATTCCTTGCTGGGCCGTCTTTATCATTGGCTAAGTGCCTGATGCTGTAGCGTTTCTGGGGCTCTCTCCACTTGGATCCTCTCTCCTTGGTGGCGTCTCAAGACAGTTTGTCCCTGCGTCCCTTCCATTGGATGGCCACCATTTCAGGTGCTGGCTTAGGTATGCCCATTTCCTTGTGTCTGCTTGATGTCTCTTCCTCGGCTCTTGCTATTTGAATTGGTTTTTCCAGGTCCAGCTTCTTCTTCAGAATGAATTTGTCCTGGACTGTGGGAATTGGTATGTACTACCAACATATCAAATATCACTTGCTCCACATTGTCCCCAAATCCGCAGAGGGCCACAAACTCTTCCATGCAGGTGATATAGTCATCAACTGGCTCACTGCTTTCTTGCTTTCTCGTGTAGAATTTGAGCCTGTGTGCGACCACGTTTTCATTGTTGGGGAAGCGCTTTATAATGCATCGCACTGCCTCTTTGTACACCTCGTCCACATTGCCCGCAGTGGGCTCAGTCTTTAGCCAAGCAAAAATGTGCTGACCCTCAACACTGATGACATTGAGTAGCACGGCTTCTTCCTGGCAGCTGAATAGGCAGTACCTCCTCACGCCTCCAATTAAGTGGTAAATAACGTCTCCCACTGTTGCCAGGAAAGCAGGAGGCGGCGTGGCGCCTTGCATGGTTGCTGCGTGGGTCCATCACTGATCCTTCTCGCCAATTATGTGGTGGCCCAATGAACACAGGACACCCAGAAGAAAATATGGTTTTTTATTTGGCACCTTGCAACAAGCAGAGAAATGGCTGTACTCACAGTTAAGTCCTTGATAGGTCAGTGAAGTTGTCTTCACTGCACCGATGTAACAGTCTCTGGTTAGTGTCCTAACTTATTTACATGAGCTCCCACAATGCTCCATCTGTCAGCCATGGAATTACGCTCTTTATTGTGATCAAAAGCACCAGGGTGTGTGTGTGTTTGATGGAGGCTTCAGGCCTCACCTCAGGAGGAGCGCTGAGGCAAGACCATAGCCCTTGCTGTCCGCTGCGCATCTGGTGCTTCTCAGTTCCTTTGCGCGCATTGTGCGCGTGTTCTCGTGAGATCTTGGGGGCCCAAGATCTCGCCGGACGAGTCCTCACAGGGTCGATGGCAGTTTTGAAAGCTGGTAGTGAAACATGGATATTAAACCCATCACGCTGTTGACCCCCCCATCCCCAGTGAGCCAGGTGTTACATCCCGCTGCGCACACCTTTCCAGAATACAGACTTGTTTATCAAAAGACACACGCAAACCTGTTTCCCTTCCTTATGGTGTGCGGCGTTTCATTCCCCCGTTTCTTTCACGATGGAGACTGCGGCAGGGAATCTAACAAACTACGACTCCCATGATGCTCCACTGCACTATCATGTGCCCTGCTCCTCCAGTCACCGTGCTCTGACGTCTTGCTTTCGGTTTTGGTAAAAGCAGTGTTTTCATTCAGCTCACCGTTTCTGATTGAAGTTGCTTTCAACTTTGAAGTTAGGTCTTCATCATTCCTTGGATCTCTTGGTTTCCTGACCTTTGCCTGCCTAACGGACCGTCTTGTTTGCTGCCCTGTACCTTACTGCCAGGTTAGTGTACCAGGACCTTTATCTTGCCTTCACGGACTGCCTTGCATCACGATTTTGTACTTCTTCCGCCCGCCCGTTAACAGGACCCCTTTCCTGCCTTCTTTGATTGATTTGCCTAACGTTTTGTCCCGGCTATTGTCAGCCCGTAAAAAGGAAAGTACCCGTGAATTTTTTGGATTTCTCTCTCCTCTGCAAGCTTTGTCTCTGATCCCTGCACACGATTACTGCAGCTGCGTGCATGCCTTCCATCCCATCACAACAGCATTTTTTTACTACACTGGTCCCTGCCACCTAGCCCCGAACAGCACACCTAACAGTGTCTCAAACTACCTTTGTGGAAATTACCATCTGGGAAATTACCATCTGGGAATTCATGGACATTACTATCACTTCTGAACTATAGGAAATTGGGATTGCCTTTACCTTTCTTCAACAAAGTGCACAGGTGGACGCTGCGCAGAGTGTGCACCAACCCGGACCTACTGCGCTCCTCGTGCCGTTCGGGTTAGAACCCTCACTAACCTTCCCGTTTATTATTTTATACTGCCGTTTTTGTTCACCTTGGATTAATCCCAAAACTACCAGTGGTAAGGAGTGTTTCTTTTCTCTTCCGATCGATTGTTATAGTTCCCTGAACTGTCCTGACAGTGATATTTGTTTTTAGGTAGGAATATCTGTGCCTTGTTAGCAAGATAGAAAAATCAGGTATAACTCATAGCAGTTTGACTATTCCTATCTGTAGAACTGTCACATAAAACTCATCTCTTCTTCTTTATTTTTACAGTTGGTATTTTGTGGCGGTGTGTTCTCCCCGCTCTTTTGAGTGATCAGGCTATTTGTACTGTTTACCCAGTAGAGGGTCATATCATTTTAAAGATCTATACCCTCACAGAGAAGAGGCTCGTTTGGAGGCCCCATCCGAGCTCCTTCAATCAAAACCCAGTGAATACCAGTCCTGGTCACCTACCCATCTAAATCCTAGTTGGTGATTAACACCAGGAGGCTGAATAGATATGATGCTTTCCTTTGACCCACTAGCTGTATGTTGTATGATAGTAACACATGTTTGTCTCCCCCCTTACTTGTTATCCACCCTCCCCCACTAGCACTAGCTGAAATGTCATCAGGCCTAGTACGATAGTCCCTTGTTTTGTTCCTCTCCCTCCTCTCTTCTTCACCTTGTGTAATCCTCCGGCTCTACCAGAAATGTCATCGGGCCTAGTATCGTAGTCGCCTGTTTGTTCCCATTTCCTTCCTATCTGTGTCTTAGCTCTTGCACTATCTGAAATGTCATCAGGCCGAGCACAATAGTTAATTTCACATTCTTATTGTTCATGGCCTGTAACAATGTCATTGTATTTTCCCTTGTTCCCTCCCTTGTCGTGAAGCGCTTTGAAACACATTGTGTATAGGTGCTACATAAATAAACTATCATATCATATCTTAACTAACATCAGGCTACTTAGTCAAACAAAGCAGTGTTAGTTGTTGGAGGCATGAGCCATCTGAAAGCCGAGGCCAGCAGCTAACCTCTAGCATCAAAATTGGGGACTCATCGATACCACCAGGTCAGGTGTTTGTCCGTTGCCTCTGTGCGTTTTCTGGTGCCACAGTCCCTTTATACACCTCTGTCCGAGGTGAGTCATTTGACAGGCTCTAGACGGACCTGAGGGCTGGATGTCACAGCAGAGTGAGGACTAGTCCCTAAAATTGATAGAGCTTTATCCCTCCCAACCCCGAGCCCGGTGCCGCTCACGGTATGATGCCAACACACGTTTTCCCATTAGTCTCATGTTGAAGTTGCTAATCACTAGAGAAAAACAGAGTGAAAAAGTAAAAGAAATAAAGAAACAGTGAACTGAAAAGTGAGGGTAAGGTGCTTTTAGATCTATATATAGTTTCTTCTAGATTTTAACTTGATGTTCACTGTTTATTCAATATGTTGTATTTATTCTCTTTTCTGTATATGTATGTGTTAAGGTTGTAAGGGTAAACCAGATACACAATAAAACAAAGAAAATAAGATATTGAGAGAAAAGAAGAGAGAGGAACAGAGGGAAGGCAGGAAGAGTGGGAGTTTATGACAATGAGAGAGAGAGAGAGAGAGAGAGAGAGAGAGAGAGAAAAGGAGGGGGCAGAACGGTGAAGCTGAGAGGAGAAAAGTGAAGGAGAAACAGGACGAGTGAGTAGAAAGAGCAGCTCTTTGCGTTCCACAAAACTTGTGAACTTTCGTGACATTTAAATGCTGCGCGAAATTCCAGCTCGTAATTATCTTCTGCCCTTCTGAACCGTCACATCAGCCGAGCCCTGCCTGCGGTGACACCGTCTGCTCTGACAGCAGCATCGGGGGCCCCGCTGGGAATATATCCGCTCTAGGCACCGGGCGAGCATCCTCACCAACCCCGGGGAGCGACGGCAGAGCCCCCGCCTTCTCGCGAGGGCTCCGATGGATCTCGCGGCCTATTCCGGGGAGGCTGCTGGAAGCGGCGGTTCCTGGAGGCCTTCAATTAGACGCGCTCTCTGAAATGCGCAGAGCACGCGCCTGCCACCCCGGGTGTCTGGGCCCTTCTTCTGCCAGACATATTTTTTAAAACAATGGAGACCCATTGTGCATTTTATAGTACAATTTTCCAAAGAAACAGTGGGATTTTCAGGTTATTCAAAAAAGGAACAAATGATGCGTTTCACTACACATGAGCATTTCACCGTGGCAGCGAATCATGTATGTAAGAACACTATGCCCCCGTATATAAACACTGGATAGACACAGAAGACATACCTCGGGACCTCATCACTGAAGTGGTGTCTGATGCAAAACTTCATCAGGCAATGTGAAACGCACAATTCTGTGCTTTTTCTGCCATGTAATACGTAGTGCCATGAAATGAAATGGAGTAACACACTAGATCTCACCAGGGCCCGCCCCAGGTCTGCCAGGCCCCTGTGCGAGATTTGTGGGCCCCTCCAGCCCCACCCTCTCCAACAGTCTGACACCAGTGGCCAGGGCTGGCCTGAGTTGTGGGGCGCTTTTTCATTGCTTTTTGGCGCGATTAGTGACGCATCAGGAACCCCGAGGCGAGGAGTCCTGGGCCCATCACTATTCGCACCAACCCACCACAAATGCAGAACAGCAGGGAGTCGACTGATAAACAACAGAATGGAGCCCCCTGCTGATCTCGTGAAGTGTGTTTAAGTGCCACGCCCTGCACGTTTCTTTAATAGCCGGTGTTTAGATGACACTGAGCTGGAGGCAAGGCGCCCTTTACTTGCTGCGCTGGGCGCACCTTGAGCCGGCGCTGGATCTCAGTATTTAATAACAAATTCCAAGTTGTTTTCTTGAGGCAGGTTGGATTTCTGGGATATGACGACATTAACTGGTGATGTGGGTTATGGCACAGTGGCACGATGTGGCTTGTGAGGCTTGGTACTCAGGAATGTGATGACAGTATCATGCAAATTAGATATCTGAGCATATAGTTGCACTGCAATACACATGGAATGGGTTACCTGGGTATATGCTAGCACTACCTGATGGGGGCAAATGCACAACTGGACATAAAATGGCACTTCCTGGCATATGCAATGGGAAACTGTGACATATGGTGACTCTGCCTGGCATGTGGGTGCACATTTATGCCTGTCCTGGGACACTCACCACGGACAGACAAGTAAATGCTATCTCCACCTCATCAGCCTACTATGCCAAAATCATTAATGCAGCCAGACCTTTCCTCTCACAACATGACTGCCTCACCATAGCTAGAGCCATCATTGGATCTAGATTAGATTACTGCAACGCCCTACTATCTGGAACGCCATGTAAAAACCTTTCTAAACTGCAAATAGCGCAAAACAATGCCCTCAGGGCAGCCACTGGGACTTCAAGGAAAGAACACATCTCAGAAATCAGGAGACAAGTCTATTGGCTCCCAGTCAAACAGAGAATCACGTTCAAAACTCTTTCACTGGCACACAAATGCCTCCATGATACTGCCCCTCCATACCTTGTACAGAGGATTGTCAAACACACGGCCGCAAGACCCCTTAGGGAGGGTTACTCCAACCTTATCCAGGTGCCCAAAACCAAAAAAATCCACGCAGGAGGATCCAGCTTCCCTATGATAGCTGCCTCACAGTGGAATGCCCTCCCGCCTAGCCTCAGAATGATTCAATCCCATCTTGCATTCCGCAAAGCACTCAAAACACATCTCTTCACTTAGAAAACATACCATGCTATGTTTTCTGTGTTTCTGTATGCTCAAAGAAAATGTTGACTAACTGTATCCTGTAACTAAGAGAACTTCTGATCAGATGTAACCACACCAATGAAAATTCTTTGGAAACTCCTGTAACAAGCGCCACGATGCCCCTGGGCTGTACGTGCGCTTTACAAATGCGAATAAATAAATAAATAAATAAATAAATACTGTGAAACTGGTATGTCAAGCTGCATTGTGCAAAGTGAAACTGGACTCGAACTGTTGAAAATCCCATTCCACTTTCAAGGAGGCAATATCAACTCGCATGGTAACTTTGTGTGGCCAATGTCAAATTGGCATGACAAAATTCTGGAGGCAATGTAGAGGGTCGTGTTATATTGAGACCATCGTTAACCTGGGGAGTTCTTTCCCACCCCTGATCAAGGAGCCTTGCAATACTTGCTTATGTTTTTTAGCACTGGCCTTAATGAAGACCCATATAGCGTCACACAAATTCCCACCCCTCCCCCCTGTGCCCACACTGAACCAAGAACTATGCTAGCAGTTGGGTTTATAAATTGGTACAAATGCATATGGCAATTATGAATTCACCCACACTTTTGCTTTCAAATAAACACAGGGTGATTTAGCAGTCTTTATTCAGACCCCCTCTCACTGAAAGGTCTGTGTTGGGGAAGTTGGGAGAGTAGAAACTGGAAATTCAAGAATTTTGAAATTCAGACCCCCGCTCCACTTAAAGGCCTGTGCTGGGGAGGGTGGACAGAATAAAATGGGATGATTTGAGAATGCTGTATTTCAGACACCCCCTCCACTTGATGGCCTTTGTTGGGGAAGCTGGACATAAACACTTGAGATGATTTGATAATTTTGGATTTCAGACCGACCTTCACTTAAAAGTGTGTGTTGGGGAAGCTGGATCAATATGATTACTCAATTAAACTACAGTCTATAGTTTTCAGCGCACACTGGGAATGAACTTTGTTATATTTTAACATTATTCACCCGGTGGTGTTCTGCCAAGGGAAATTAATTAATTAATAATAAAATAATGTTTCTGATTCTGCTAATAATGGGCAATAAAATAAAACAACAGGTGTTTTTCAATTTTCCATCATTTTTACAAAAAGTATAATAGTTATGCATAAGCAACTCTCCACCAGTTTGCCAACTCTCAAATCTGGAACATGTTCAGAGCAGCCAGAAACTCCTTTTAGCATTACAATTCCCTAAGTCGACAGGTGGATTCATTTTATTTCAAAAAAATTGCCTGGAAACGATCTAAAAAATTTAACATACATGTTATCAGTGCGACTTATGGTTTCAGGGAAAATGCAACGATTGTAATCGTCCATTTAAAAAAAGGGAATCTTATGTGCAAATATGAGCTCCCCTTCCTCCAGGCCATTTGCCACTCTTAGCCAGCATGTGACCAGAGTTTTTTTTATTAGCCTCTTTGTTGTTTGAATTCAGAATTCAGCTTTGATTGCAGCCCCTGATTTTACACCTCTCCCCTACTTTCTGGTCATGCACTGGCTACAACATTTAGCCTGCACAGAACTGCCCTGAGAGACAACAGGTCTAGGGAAACTTGGTTTTCGACACCCTTCGGGCAGGCCACATTTAATTACAGTTGTAAATAGTGGGGATGCAAGCCAGGCTTTCATTGGGGGAGTCCTTTGTGAATTTTGCCCAGAGACCCACCATTTGTCCTTGGCTGAAAGGAACTCACATATTGCATTTTCTAACATCTGCCTTCACTCTTTGACATACAGTTTGTTTTACTGACCAGGGTTCAATTTGCTTTTGGACTGAAAGTACATGGCTGTTTCTTTCAGTCATTAATGAAATACACTTTTAATTATCTGCTGTTCATTTTACTGCTGAAAAGTGGGTCTTAATTGTCACAGTGCACCACTTTTTGATGGGCGGCAGTTTCAGTAAAAAGGCTGTGATGTGCTTTTCCAATCTGTACTTCGATTACATTTTTGTTTTACTTTCTCTGGATTTCAACTGCAGAAACACACCCACATAGTCTGCCTAAACAGGAACCTTTACAGCATGCAGGTTTCTTAATGCTGGCAGGTCATTTCCCCAGTTGGCCCTTCAGTTCCATTGGTTTGCGGCCTTTGATTACACCCCACATGCCCCTCCCGTTCTTCTGTGATTTTTTCATGGGGAGGAGTAGGACAGAGTGGAGTTTTCATCCGAAGTCCCCTTTTTTAAAAAATTCTCATATTTTTCATTCAGTTGGAGCCGGTCTGGTTCCATTTCCTTCATTAGGCAGTGGGCACTGCAGTCTCCCCTTCAATCTTTGGGTTTGGGGTGTAGCATGACACCCCCTTTTGTCCTTCTTTCCAGGGTACCTGGGGTTCTCCTCAGACTCCCTTCTTACCTACAGGCTGGAAGTGAAGGAATTCAATTAGCAGATAGAAAAAAAGAGAGGTTCAGTACTTTTTACATAACATATTTCCCCAGAGGATTTACCCAGAATTATTATAACACAAGCCATTTTCACCATTTCACAAAACTTTATTAATTAATTTTCTTCCTTTCTACAATGAGCATTAAGTAAATTACTCCCTGTATTTATATATACACAACACCAAGAAAGTTATGGTGGGTTTAAAAAGGTTTGGAAAAAATGTTTCACTTGAAAATTGAAAGTAGGAAAGTTCATTTGAGCCAAGTCACACATTCCACAACGCCACCTAGTAGCCATTGCTGAAAGTTCACCTCCATTTCTGAGCCACAACAGGAAGGTATTGTGGGTATGCAAATGAACTCAAATGCAAATCTTTTTCTCCAGGAAATTGCCTTTGTCTATGAGGGCAGTGCTATTTTATACATGGCTTTATCAACCCAAGACAGGCATTTTGCAAGGCTGTCAGGACGACTACATTCCTGTTTTCACCCTTATTAGGACTCATCAGTTCAATATAGTCATCTGAGTTCATTTGCATACCCATAATGTCTTGCTGTTGTGGCTCAGAACTGGTGGTGAACTTCCAGCGATGGCTACCAGGTGTCAGAATCCGTGGCAGTTGAACTCGAAGTGTAGACAACGAGTTCTACCTACCAATGTACCTCTCTGGACACACAAGGTGAAGTACAGAGGAGTCAATTAGTCGAAAGAATATGGAACACCACACGAAAGAGCAGGCCCTGTAAAGTAACAACGGCAGGTTACTTAACAGTTTGTTTCTGGTATATACAGTGAACAAAATAAGCACCAGACACTAACCATTTGTTAATAGAGAAGCCTTGATGTTGGTCAGTATACTTCCTATTTCCAGATGGTAGGGGCAAACGATATTCTATGGGAAGACAGAGTATATAATGAAGGAACCAGAAACATGAAAACAACAAGAAAATAAAAGGGTTACTCAGAGGTGGACTTACCAAGGCGAACCTGAGAGCCTTTTCTGGACCAACTGAGGCACCAGTGTGTTCCAGCCTATTCTATACACGAGGACGCCTAAGCGAGTAGCACAAGTCTCTAGTCCCAGGCCTATCCCACCGGCACGAGGACGCCTAATGACCTAAGCCCCAGTGGAGGACAGTCTCTAGTTCAAGCGCTTCGTGGGAACACCCTGGTGCAGTGTTGGCAGTTAGAATGCAGGTTCCTGTGGGTTCCTGAAGGATGGTCAAAAGAGTTCCGGGTTCGGCGTTGTGGAATTGTGAACTGATCCAAGACAGCAGGCAGAAGGCAATCCAGTAAAACGTTCCGAGTTTGTAAGAAGAACAGCAGATATGTAGTCAGAGCGGCAGGCAGAAGAGAAACAGTGAAGGAGACCGGGTTCGGTACACGAGAGCAGACAAAACAGGTAGAGGCAGGCAAGGATCAATTGTTTAGCATTCTGGGTCTGAATACCAGCAAGGACAGTAGACGAAGGTACAAAAACAGGACGTGGATTCAAAAAGGAGACAAAGTCACAAAGGACGTAGTCACGGTTTCTTTCCAAATCAGAAGCGGGTCTTTGCAGAAGTCCAGAAGTATTTCAAGGGAACCATGGAAACCGAATTCCTCCCCCGACACGTCACGCTGTGTACCCTGTGTGCAGTGAATACCACAGTCGTCATGACAACCCACGTAAACGGAAGCCGGGAAGCCGTATGCGGCAAAAATGGGGTTGGGCATTGGAAGGACGAGGAAAAGCAGCCTTCCCATTGTGTACACGGTGTATCAGAGTGCGATGATTTATTCTGGCTGCGGAGAACGTTCCAGAAGGAAGCGGGACCTGACACCAGGTTGAGTTGTGGAATGTGTGACTTGGCTCAAATGAACTTCCTTCCTTTTTATTCCTCAGATGGTTCCATTGCTCGGCTTTCATTTGGCTCCTCAATTAGTCGCGTAAACATGATCTGGGATGACAGCTTTTCAGCTGATTGATGTGGACCCATGTTTCTTCTGTCTGTTCTCCTTTTGGGATGCAGATCTTGAAGGCCACAGGTGATATTTTATCTACAATTTCAAAGGCACCATGGCAAGATGGGAGAAACCTACGCTCCTTGGTCTGATTCCTTTGAAAAATGTACAGGTAAACCTTGTACCCTACTTCAAACTCTTTCTTGGTGGTCTATAAATCATAATAGGTCTTCATTGCTTCCTCCGACTTTTATCAATTGCGCTGAGCGTAAGCAAAAGCATCCTGAAGGTGCTTCTTTAAAATGTTCAATATACTCATGAGTAGTGGACGCATTTATCATTGTCTGCTCTGGAGTTCTGTAGAGCAGATGCTGAGGTAACACCATTTGTCGTCGGGTCACAATCTCAAATGGAGACATCGTTGTAGCAGACGATGGTGTAGACCGAAAAGCCATCGGGACACACAGTAAGCGGATATCCAAACTGGGTTTAGAGCCTGCCACAAACTTCTTTAAGTTACTCAAAATGTTCTTGTTGTATCTCTCTACCCCCCCGCTTGAGGCCAAGTGGTAGGCACATATTCGCTATGACATCACTAGTTAAGTGACTTCCTAGTTCCGACTCAATCCTTTGCGGGAGGCCGAAATGACAGAAGATGTGGTTGATCATTCGTGCATCAGCTGTCTCTGCCTTACAATTCAAGGCTGGAATACACTCCACCCACTTTGTAAACAAGCATGTCAGAGTCAGCAAATACTTGTTTACTCTAGAGGAGCGAATAACTGGCACGATGAAATCGACTTGCCAATCTGACCAAGGCAGTGTAATTTCCCTTTTTTGTAGGGAAGCTCTGTGTGTGAGTGAACTGGGTTGAAATTGAGCACTCACAAGATACCCCTTTATGTAAGTGTCGAAGTCCTGGCCCATGTGTGGCCAGTAGGCAACCTCGCACAAGATTTTGAATGTCGTGTGAAACTCCCTATGATTGGCAGTGGCCGCATCATGTGTGTAGTTCAACATCAGGCTTCATAATGAGGTAGTTTCAACCCACTAATCACAGCCAGATAGGGCTCTCCTTACTGGTATAATCGGACTCTGTTAGAGGAAAACCAATGGATTCTTCAATGTATTGATAGAATTTTCCAATTATCAGATCCTCTATCTGTCCAGTAATCAAATCTGCATCTGGAGTATCATTAATCCACTGGGCAGTAGAGAGGTCACTATTTGCACAGGTGTGTGACCTGGTGACAGCTGTAACTTGGATTTAACCCAGCAGGGATTCTGTTTCTATGAAATCTCCCTGCAGGGCTCTAGTTTTAGCCAGCTGGTCAGCCAGGTCATTCTCAGTCTTATCTGGCCCCTCTATTTTGGAATGACCTCTTATCTTCTTCAATAGACGGTCATCTCATTGGAGGTCACAAGATCGTCAATAGACTGGATCAGTTTGGCATGCTTTAAGGGTTTATTGTTGGCACAAAGCATGCCTAGATTCTTCCAGTTAATCAGGTGCTCCACAAACCCATTCCTGACATTATCCGAGTCAGTGATTATGACCAGTTCATTGATTTGGTGGTGCACTGCAGTGAGGATGTCTTGATGAACGGCTATAAACTCTGCAACTTTACTACTTTGGGGTTGTGACGAATCAACTTCCAGAGCACCTGTGGTCCAGGGATCAATATCGGTTTCTAAACCATCAATCTGCCCCACACCTTTAGTACACAAGAAAGGGTCTCAACAGATGGGAAACACAAGTAAATTATAAACCTCCTTGTCCAATTTTGGTAACATGGAATGAACTGCAGGCTTATCTCCGCAAGGTTGTGGATCTTTGGTTAGTTGCAACACAGAGAAAATACAATTATTACTCAATGATAGAAGGGACTGTCCAAACAAGGTTGTATAAAAATATCTAGTTCATTATTATTACAACAGACCGTTCTAGCACACTACAAAATACAGCCAACCTTTTAAAGGAACACAGAGGACAGACAGTTTCACAAAGGAAAGGGATTCACTCTGGGTACCGATAGGAGGGTAGTCGGTAAAACAATCAGTCTTAACTGTTCAAGGTGATTTGGCTTCAGCACCAAGGGAGCAGGGGGTCAAAAGTGTCACTAGGGGTCTACAGAGAAGGACCCGGGGGACAGAATCACAATCTACCTGGTCCTTGAGATGATCTTTATGCTCGAGAGTGTCAAGTCAGTTCCACAATGCTTTGCAGCTCCTATGACAGGGTTCAAGATGGGAGACAGCTGCAGGTATCATGCAGAAGGCAGTTCGGCAAGCGATACTGGACAACTGCTGCAGGCTAGCCTACATGGTGGCTTGGGATCAAGAATCGCAGTCTCTGTGCAGATTGGTGGATCTGGAACACTGGTCGATGCGTCTCTGATGGCTTTAGTGACTGCAGCCTGACATCAGTCAGTGGTGCAGCCAGTCGCGGTTTGAGGGCTCAACGGCCTCGAAAATGTCCTTAAAATGTGGACACTGGTTGATGCGTGTTGTGGCACTCCTCCTAGCTTCTTCACAGGGCTTGTGTCATCCTTTAAGGTGGACGGCCCAAAGCTGAGGAGAGTGTTTGCAGACAATGGCATTGTTCCTTGTTCTGAGACTCTCTGGCACTTTCCACCTAGGAGGCTTGCTGACAGAACCTAGCAGGGCATGCTGTTTGCTGGCTGGGTACCAGTTCTGGGGATGCTGGATGGGTCCTTGGAGTCTGGTATCTGACTCTGCCCCCTGGGATATGCTTAGGGGAGGGATCTTGCTTCTCTCTGGGAAATCCTGGCCTTCCTTCACTAGCAGAAGCTGTATGGCAGACTGTACCTTCAGCCAGGGTCCAAATGAGTCCTTCTTACTCCTTTCAAAGTCATGGGATGATCTGCCAAAAGGGAGGCTCAACCCTCTTTTAAAGCCAAATGAGCCCAGTGATTGGTGCAGGCTGAGCCTACCTTATTGAACCAATCCTGGGTCCCCACCAACAATCTTCTGCTATACGTGAGGTCATATCTTCGCATGCCTTCTTTAATGAACTCTCATGAGTACGCACTGCCACCACACAGAATTTAACAATAGGCAGGGCGGATCCATGGAGCCTTTGATATTTTAATTAGACTGGCCATGGCCGGACAAAGGTGTTGCCTTTTCCATTCTTGAGATGCTTTGATGTAGGCCACCAGAGTACACTTGACTATGTGTTTGTTGTGCGGTGAGCATTGGGAAATGTATACAGATTAGCCCCACACATTTCCCTGAGGTTTATCTACCAATATTCAATTTCTTTAAAAAAATTATCAAATAGCCCAGGTAAGTGCACACACACCGTGCAGACAATCGAATTCCTCACATGGCCCCCAGCCTCAACATGTGAACCACCACCCTACTGAAAGTCTGGTTCGTCATCAAGGCGAAAGTTCTGGCTGAGCCCATCTGCATTTCAATGCTTGGAGCCTGGCTTGTGCTGGATGTCCATATCTAATCCATGTAGGGATATGGCCTAACGCAAACGTTCTTCCCTTGCATGGCCATTAACAATTGCAGAGGCCGGTGGTCTGTCTGGATTGTAAAGTGAGACCCAAAGATGTAGGGTTTCAGCTTATTCTCGGCCCACATGACCGCATACACCTCTTTTTCAATGACAGCCCAGTTCCTTTTCCTTTTTGTCAACCGCCAGCTAATGTAGACAGGTTTCTCTAAACCCACAGAGTTCAGCTGCGCTAACACTGCTCCAAACGCAAAATCACAGGAAATTGTCTGGAAAATGAACTCCTGACCATAGTCTGGTGCTTTCAGAACTGGAGCCCTGCACAATCCATTCTTTAAATCCTGAATGGAGGTTTGACAGGCATGGGTCCAAGTTACCTTCTTCAGCATTTTCTTGGAGGTTACATCATTCAGGGGTATCGAATGGGGCAATACCTCTGATGAATGATCGGTGAGACCTAACAAGGCTCTCACCTGCGTCTGTGTGGTGGGGATGTCCCAATCCTTGAAAGAGATAGAAATACCTAGGCTGTTTAGCCTTTGGTGTGGGTTGCATAACCTAATGCCATGCCAATGCATTTCGGACTAATCATAGTCCTTCTTCGGGGCCTATAATTCTCATCTGTCGTCGCTCAACAGAGAAGAGCGGTGTTCTGCCTAGATTCACTATTCAATGTACTGTGGTCTAATCTTGTGCATAAATCATGTAGCTCCGCTCAAAAGCAATCCTTCACAGCCTGTACCTTTGCTCCAAGAGGTTGTGTCTTACCTCCACCATATTTTGTAAAATATATTTATGGGGGTGGGGTAAGGGGTTAAAAGGGGTGGGGAGGGGGCTGGGTGGGATTGTAAACAAAGGGAAACAGGGGATTTGGGGGGATCCCCCATATAAAAATAAAAAAAATCGGTATTTCTTTCATTAAAAATGTTTAGACATACATGTTGTTTGTTATTTTCAATTCGTTCAAATCACACTTAACCCTGAATGATTGCAAGGCTCTGTCCTAACCCTTTTTCTTCACCTTTCTCCCTGGGAACTCGTTAGTGTGGATGCCATTTCTTTATGTTAGTGCTTCATACTAATTCCTATCCTTCTTCTTGTCCTCACTTCTCTACCCTGACCTACTTCTCTTCCTACTCTACCTGACAGCCCTTTTGAGTCTCTTAAATGCCCCCAAAATGACTTTACCATCTTCTGTGCCCTGAAAAATCTCAAGATCTAAATCACTGATTACTTGCAGACCTGTCAGCCCTTCATTTCTTGAAAGGTTCACCATGACTTTCTGGATCCAACTAGTCTCTTAAGTGGCTGCTAACGTTTGACATCACAAAGAGTGGCTCCTAGTAACAGAGAATCTCTTCTTTATTTTTTTCTTTTGTATAAACTTTCTACTTATGGATGCTTACGGAAATTCACCAATGCCTGTTTTGAGTGCTGATTTGGTGCTTATTACCTATTTGGTACCCTACGTTTACCATTGGAAGCTTGACCCCCTTTCAAATGATGGTTTCCAAAATCACCAGTTAAATATATCTTTCCTCATCATCTGAAATATCCAATAAATCTCAGCTTGGAAAACTTGGACCTACCCTCCCTTCTTTCATGCTTCCCCGTTGGGTGCACATAAAATGCAATCAATTCCCCAATCTGCTTCATAATCGCAACCTGATTGGGTAGTGCAGCCACTCATTCTTCTCAGAATGTAGGGTGTATTCACTAGTATAAGCCTGTGCTCCAAGTAGCAAACGTGTTGCACGTTCCTGTCCACTGAAACCGGCCTGCCATGTCACTCATGGTAAACCCACTCTGTGGAAGTCCCCTTTCCATGTTTATTACATCACCGTAATCAACATAGAAAATGCTCTACCTTAGAGCATAACAATGTCAAAAATATATCAAGTACCTTCTATTTTTCATTTAAATTTAAAGACAGGCCTTAGCACCCTTGTCTGGTGTTCATGGATGTTAATGACGATAAAAGGGCAGCTGATCGGGCAGCGGCACTGCCACCCACAAATTAAACACCAGAGCCTCATTACAGTATCCTTCATCTCTTCCATTCTATTCTGTACTGTCCTGAAACAAATGTACCCTGGAACCTTTCTGATTTCGCATCTAAAAATGTGTTTTCCATGCAGTGTCGATTTCTCTGATTTCCTTGGAAATTCTCTCTACTCAAGAGATAACTTCCGCTCCAGGATCCTTCCCAAATTTCTGGTTACAGCACCTATCCATGCTCTGATTCTCGACTATTTGCCAACTCTTTCATAACTATCCTTTTGTCCTATTCTGGTGGCCTCATTACGAATTTGGTGGTAGCGGTAACACCTTTGGTATTTGGAAATACTGCATGGTGTAACACTCTGATGAGCTTTAAGTTTAATTGTGAAACTCATTAATTCCAGTTGCTTTTGTGTTGCGGTAATCACCCCCACAAAAATAAGTACCGCATGCAGTATTACCCTGTTGGAAATAAAACATTTCCCATTGGAGTCGAATAGGACTACAAAATGAGGAATACATGAAATGCCATCAAGACACCGAACCATGTGGTAACAGGAAACTGTTCAATACCGCCAATGGAGCCTTTTGATGCCTTAAACTAATCTTACGTACGCCTGGAATGTTCCAAAGATCCGTCTTATGCTCTCTGGTACACACCCTGAGAGCGACAAGGACATCCAAGTCAAAGAAACTGTCCAGGTCCATAGAGCTGTCACATGATACCCTAGCTGCCTATCATGTGTAAGGTTGGCTGACCCCTTCAAATTCTGACTAGCCCTGGGCTCTTAGGGAAGCCGACGTACCATGTAGAAATATCATGGGGACCAGCAGCCTTGCCTGACTGTATGTGGGCGTTATGGTTTGCTCTACAGGTGCCTGTGGCCTTGCTTAGAGGCTGGGTGACAGATTTGGGCCCCAACCCCTCTAGTGCCTCTGGGGCCTCACAAGTACATGAGCAACATGGCTGAATGTCAGAAGGACGTGTCACGTGCCTCTGGGGCCCTTGGCCGTATGTGAGGATTTGGCACGGGCTTCATGAAGCACTGCCTGGTGCCTTCCACCAACGTCCCTCCACCGACACAGAGGCTTGCAGTGGGAGCGCCACCATTCTTCTATTTGGTGTTTTGCAGAGTGTTGCATGCAGAGGTAGTTGCTTCTGGCTTTTATGGTGGCAGGAAAGGAGAGGAAATAGACGTGGGTGATGGTGGGTAGGGGAAGTGGGTAGGCAAGACTGTGGAGGGGGTGGTAGGGAGGACAATATTACAGCATGCCTAGGAGCTGGAGTCCTGAGGCCTCAATTTAGAGGAAGAGGAGAAGTGCTTAAAGTATTCCAGTGCTGAGGTGTGGCCCACAACAGTGTTGGTTGTTATGGTCACCAACAATAGCTACATTACCTTAATTGTAGCAGGTTAGCCTCCCCTCCAGATGAGCAAGATGGCATGAGGGGGAGGTCTCCACAGCCAGACGGTTTGAGCACCAACAAAAGGTGTTTTGTCAGGGTGTGCCAGGGCACAGCATCCATGTCTCACATCCAGGTCATTGTGTCTCCTGTTAAGTTGCAGAGAGACTTATTTGATGGCATTGAGTTGAGGGCAGGGCAGCTAGCTGAGGGCAGGCATCCGGGGCACCGAGGTCACAGGGCCCAGAAACTACGGGAAGATAGAGGGCCCAGTTCACAGCTGGAGCCAAGGTAGTGGGGAGGGACTCTTGTCTCTGCAAACAGCATGGCGCCTTCACTGGCTGCCCACTGCTGAAAGGGACACTCTGGCGTGAGGCTATGCGTACGTAGCATGGCCTAGCTATTGTGCCACCCAGATCATCTCATATGGTGTTGATGGGGTGCCCATTGACAGTGCCGATCATTGGCAGTGAACGGACACCTGGGAGCTTGGTGCTATTTGGCTACTGCTTGCAACCAGGAAGAGCTGTAGGAGATCTTGGGTAGTTTAACACAAATTACCACTTGGAGCCACTTTATACTCCAAATTGACTGGCACACGACAAGTATACAAATTTGACGTCATGGCTGTGTTGGGATACTCATGCATCTTAATCACATTTCTGAATGTGATTTATTTGTTTACAATATGATTAGTAGGTCACCCACGGTAAGCCACCTGACCTGAAAGTAAGGTATTGACCATAGACATAACACAGGTCATTTAATTTTCTTTCTTTCCACTCTGAACAATGTTAAGAACTGGATCAGAAAAGGTTCCCTTAATTGTCACATTGCTACATTTGAAGTCCTCTAGAAAGTGTCAATCAATGCCAGGAAGAAGAAGAAAGGGGCAGCTGACTGCATCTCATGTTGAGGCTAGACTTTCTCTACACTAGGTGCCCATTGAATACCAGAGGCAACTCCATGTCACTGGGTGAGGTCTGGCACCCTGGGGCTGCTGCTAGCTCCTCCTTATTGACTCTTTAGATTCCTGCACAGAGAAGGACTGGGCTGCCTGGGGAACTTGGCTCTTCTTCCTGATGGCATGCAAGGCAATTGTTACCTACTAAAGGGGTACACTGACACCTATGCTCCCCTTCATCCTCAAACCTCTGTAAATAAGCTGTCCTCCAAAAGACGCTTGGAGGACACGCTCAGTATTATGGTCCACTTTGCATTGTTCCCATTATTTTAAAAGCCATTTATATATGTTAGGTTTTTTGTAATGCACTATACGTGCTTTCCAACTGCTACAAGGAGGGGAACATTGGGTGCCATCTGAGGAAACTGCCAGCCCAGTAGTTTTGATCAACGTCAATGGTGAGGACCACTGTGATGGCCAGTGAGAGGTTTCTGACCTCCATGAGGACCCGTAGTTGCCTCAGCATTGCCTTGTGCCTGGTAATCATCACATGCGTATTGTGCAATTTTTGCATTCCTTTCAGCATAGGAGCTCAGTGGGGGAGACGCCTCCGCTTTCTGCTACGGGGCTGTTTGAAGGGTGACATGGGATGCCAGCCTATCCTGATTGGCTGGAGAAAAGTAAATATAATGTATAGAATAAAACATGTTAAGTACAGTTTGGGGTTTGTTAAGTTGGGGAAAAGTCAGGAGGAGAAAGAAGGCTACATCCCAGAGCAGGCAACTACAGCTGAGACGGAACGGAGGAAAGGAAGGAAGGATTGTCCAAGTAGAGGGCAGGATGGGCCAAGTAGAGGATAGGATGGGCCAAGTATGGAAGAAGAAAGAATAAGGCTGGGAGAAAGCCGCTGGGAAACAGGAGGAGGCAATACATGTATGGATGGATTGAAAGGGGAGGGAATAGGAAATGAGGTACGCAAATGGGATAGACAGTTTGCAAGAAGTAAGTCAATACGCAGAGGATGCTTGTATTTCATTTACTGACCTGCCTTGAAATAAAGTGGCTTTTCATCAAACCTTAAAGTCAATTGTTTCTGCCTCATTTGCACTGCGCTAAGCAAAGGAACAATCGATAATCCAACCTAGATTAAATATTTATTTATTTGTTTACATTTTGTTTACATTTGTGCAACATTTAGAATGCACAACAAAGGCGCCAGATATTGAGGCTTGGGAACGAATGCACTTTCCCACAAGAGAAAGGACACGCTTCTGGATTCCACTGCCTCCAATACGCCCGAGACCCTGGTTTGAAGGACCCACATACAATAGAAAGAGAGGTATTGAACTGGCTCTGCCAGCACAACCACTCCTTCGCTGTCTTCTCCATTAAGGGGAAAGGCAGTACGTTTTCTGGATGTGCTAAAGTTGGGCTGATGGTTTTGTGTTAGGAGGTGGGGCGCACTCAAACTAAATGAGCAGGGCACGCCCACTGGTAAGGCTTAGATCACTACATTCAAACCTATGTTCCTAAAGCTGAAAGATATGTGAAGGCTGGACTTCTGTGGTTCCTGGGTCCAGCAGGGGTTGGCTGAGAACTAAAAGTGGTCCTGGAAGAATGTTTCAAAATGGCTCCAGATGACCTTCTGCAAGAGAAAGTAGCAAGCAAGACCAACCCACGTACAGGGGAGGGGTGTCCCCCAAGAACATTTGAAAAAAAGGGTCCAAATGTTGAATTTTAAAGCAAATGTGTCTCTATATAAAGATTATAAAGGAGAAAAATGTAACAACACATTTGTTGAGAGTGATGAATAACAGCAGCATTCAGGTGTCTTGCTGCGCAATTGCTCTACCCACTACCAGTTTTCACACCTTCCAGGCAGCTACTTAGGGCTCCATGCAAACTCCAAGCAGATGACATTCAGGAAGCTGCTGGCCACATGACCCTGCCACTCAGCTGCTGCTCCACCCACTACCAGTTTTCACACCTTCCAGGCAGCTACTAAGTGCTCCAGGCCAGCACCAGGAAGACAGAATTAAGGAGGCTGCTGGTCACACGACTAGGCCCTGCCACTGATTTACTCCACCCACCACCAGTTTTCGTGCCTCCAGGCAACTACTTAAGGGCTCCAGACCAGCTCCAGGCAGACAGAGAGGAAGTGGTGCTGGTCACATGGTCAAGCCCTGCCACTCACTTGTTCTGTCCACCGCCAGTTTGCACACCTTCCAGGCAGCTACATAAGGACTCCAGGCTTGCAGCTCCAGGCATACAGCATAGAGGAGGCTGATGGTCACATGACTAGGCCCTGCCACTCAGCTGCTTCACCCACCTCCTTTTTCACCAGTCTTCCCTGAGCATCCTCATCACCAGTGTCCTTAGTAAAGGATGGACCAAGACAAGGACCTCACATTTTTGTGCCTGTTTGGGCCTGGTAGAGCCAAGGGCCGGACCCACTATCCTGCATTTTACTTACAAATAGTCACTTCTACAGCTACTCACCAAAAGACATCAACATGTGTCTCCCCCCTCCACATGCTATCCCCCCCACCCGCTAAGGTTCGAATGGCCAAGCACCCTGGGCAGTCCCGGCAAGCTACCTCATCGATATCGCCCATGTCCCCATCTAACACTCACAGACCACATGCACATGCCTGTTCATGCTTATCAATGCTCGTTCAGCAGTCGCTCACACCACAGAAATTGCCAACCTCATGTAGTACAAAAACCTTGATGCCCTATTCATCACCTAAACATGGTTTACCCCATCCTTCCCCCATGCTTTTGGCATCCTACTACCCCCAGGCTACTTCATCCAACATGTTGACCGGCCAAAAAGGGTAGGAGGCAGAGTGGCAATAATCCATAAAAGCAATTGGCCATGTTACATCATCTCCTCTCCCTGAACACGCTTGTTTTTATCACTTGCCTGCCATTTGCCCATTTATCTCACAAGCAGTCCATCACCTTCCACCTCATCTACAGACCACCTCACAAGGGTGACTCTTTCATTGCTGACACGTCCAACTTACTTTCTTCTGTCAAATTAGAACACATCGACAAACACAATTGAAGCACGCTTTTTCACACTGGCCAGATTTATGTACTTTAAGCAATTTTTTCTCTGCCACACGCACAACAAAGGTAATGCTCTAGACTTAGGGCCTCATTACGAGGTAGGTGGTAAGGAATTACCAGCACTGGTAAGGACACCGGTGCCGGTAATCCCTTACCACCCTATTTCGAGGTCCCTTCCTTAATGCCTGATTTTACCAGGCGTTATGGATGGGACCCGTTAAGGGACTTCAGAGCTAATAATCCTCATGGAGCTCCTATGGGGGCTCGAATGGGAATGGGGAATGGTTCCCGGAATGGGGACTTACCGGGTCCTCCAAGGTTGGAATGACCCAGTAAGTCCCTATTTCGGGAACCCGGACCCAGAATGCGGTAAGGGGGTAGCCATGGTGCCAATAGCACCATGGCTACCTCCTACCTCGTAATGAGGCCCTTAGTCTTTACATCATCCCCCCTCTTTATCTGCACAGTCCATATGCCACTAGACTGGTCTCCTCATGCTGCTATCCCACTATCGATAACCCACTCGACTACAGCCTACAAAGGTCAGGCTACAAGCTCCCTCATTTAGTGCTGTTCATTCAACACCTTCCCGATCAATGAGCTGTAGCACACTTCACAGACTTCCCCACCTTAGAGAATGCATCTGTCCTCCTTGAATTATTCATGAACTCCACTATGACACTGGTGGAGACTCATTCCTCCCACAGAACCAACCCTGCTAAGACCAAACCATCTGCCCCTTGGTAGCCCCCACAAGCACACCTGCAACAAACGCACAATCAGAGTGCTAGAGAAGCCGTGGTGCAAAAACTGTAACCCTGGAGAGCTCACCAATGTCAAATTCGTCTGTGCCAACGGTAGGATTTTGATTACCAAGACCAAAGCTGCTTACTACTCCACCACCATCAAGGCAGCCTCTAACTGAGCAAAACCCTATTTGAAGTGGTAAAGTATTGTACCAAACCCCAACTCGACCCTGAGGTGCCAGCAACTCAGGAAAAATGTGATGGAATGGGCAACTTATATATATATAATAAATAGACACATTTTGACAAATCATCAAATCAACCTCCCCAGGGGTGGTGCTAGGTCTGGAAAAGATCAGGGGCTAAGCTAATGTCGGGACTGGCAGGACTCAGGGCAGGCTAGCATTTTGGTTGTGGCACCTGAGTTTCTATCGGGGCTATAACCAAAAGACCCGGGGCTATAGCCCCTTTAGCCCCCCCAGCAATGCCTGTGCACCTCCCACATATTAGCCCCCCATTGCACCCCTGCTTGCTCACTGTCCCTCTTGACTGAATATTCTCCTCTCTGTTCCCTCAGACCGCCTAAAAAGGATTGCCTCTTTTGAATATACTTCCTACTCTGTTGATATAAAAACAGCCTCCATCATTAAAAAATTGATGGGTCCGGTGCACAACACAGTCATCAGCATCATTAATGCCTCCCTCACAGAAGGGTAATTCCCGGATACCCTCAAGACTATCTCATATGACTTCTTTTGAAAAAAACGACCCTAGGACCAGATGGCTTTGCCAACTACTGGCCCATTCCGAACCTCCAGTTTATGGGCAAAATCTTGTGAAAAGTAGTCGCTACACAACTACTAGCCAGAATCGAACAAATACAGTTCCTAATTAACTATCAATCGGGGTTCTGCCCAAAGTGTAGCATTAAAACAGCCACCATCCAGGTGTTGGATGATGTCCTTCATATCATGGATAAGTGCAACTCATGCCTCCTCATCCTCCTTGACCTCTCGCTGACATTCGACACGTCAACCACCTCATCCTCCTCTAGCTCCTCGCCGACAGGATGGGATTCTCTGGCACTGTCTTTAATTGGTTTACCTTGTTTATTTGTTTGTTTATTCATTTATATTGCACGCCACACCCGAAGGTATGAGGGCGCAGGAGCAGTAAGGTTATTCTCAACTTCGTTACAGTGCTATACAGTAATTAACAGTGAATGCATAGGTTGATACAGTTGCGATGGATACAATGATACCCAGTTTACAAATATACATATTTACATAGAAGCATAGAATGCCAAGGCAGGTCAGTTATTGGTTGTTATTCGTTAACCACTGAATGTAGTTAAGTCTAAAGAGGGGGTAGGTTTGGGATGTCCTTAGGGTGAGTGGTAGGGACTTCCAGTGTTGGGCTGCTTTCACCTGGAAACTGTTACCGCCCATTTTGGATCGATTGAACCTGGGCACTGTAAGCAAATTGGCATTGGAGGTTCTGGTGGGTCTGTTGGAGGTGTATCTTTTTATTCTGTCAGCTAGATAGCGGGGGGCTGCATTATTGAGGCATTTATGTATTAAGGAGGCTACTTTGAGCCAGATTTTGTCAGTAGTGGTGAGCCAGTTATGAGATCTCCTGATACTGGAGATGTGTGCTCTCTTAGGAATGCTGAGCGCTCCTCTGAGAGCATTATGTTGCAAGGTCTGAATTTTATTAGTTATCTGTTTGTTGGCTCCAACGTGAAGAGCGTTACAATAGTCAAGTTTTGATAAAACAAGGGCTCTGGCTAGGGTAATGCAGTTCTGGGTGTATGGGAAGGGTTTGGCTGCTCTTATAAGCTTACACGTGTAGGCTGTGGAAGAGGCCATGGAGCTAACCTGTTTATGGAAGGAAAGGTCCGAGTCGAGGTAGATTCCTAGGGTTTTCACTACCTTGGCTACCTTGATGGGGTTGCCGTCTATGATGAAGCTCGAGTAATTGTGGTCCAGTTTGTTTAGATTTGGGGTGGATCCGAGGATGATGAGTTCAGTCTTGTCATCATTCAGGCATAGACTGTGGGAGGTCATCCATGCCTGTTCACCAAGGCCAAATCCTTGTTGTAATCCCCCGTCAACGGGATGAGGATCTGGGTATCATCAGCGTAATTAGTGTAGGTGATACCCAGACCATCAAGATCATCAAACAGGGGCTTTGTGAAGACGTTGTAGAGTGTAGGGGAGACACATGAACCCTGAGGGACCCGGCATGTGATGGGGATGGGGTCGGCGGAGGCTGAGGTGGAAAAGACACGCATAGATCTGTTGCTCAGGAATGACTCAATCCAGCTGATGGCTTCTTGGGAGAAATGGGCAGCCGAGTCTAGGTGGTTACAAAGAAATTTGTGCTCATCTAGATCGAATGCTGGGGTGAGGTCTAGAAGGAGTAGTAAAGCCGTTTTCCATTTGTCTCTCAGAGTGCCGATTTGGGCCTTAAGGTCAATGAGAGCTGTCTCTGTCCCATGTTGAGGTCTGAAGCCTGATTGCCGGATACCCAGGGGGTGGTTTTGCTCAAGGTATTTTTGTATTTGTTGATAGGCTGTGTAATCTAATATTTTGAGCAAGAAGGGGATGGTGGTAATGGGTCTGTAATTAGTGGGTATCGTTGGGTCTAGGGAGGGTTTTTTGAGTAGATGGAAGACCCAAGATTCTTTAAGGTTGTTGGGGTTGGTACCTGAGGAGAAGGAGGCGTTAATAAGTTTGGTGATGAATGGTGAGAGGTCTCTTGCTGCGTCTTTGATGATTTGTGCGTGGCAAGGGTCACCCTGGCAGTTTGATGGTTTAAGGCTAAGGATGATTTTTTCCACTTCTAATGTAGAAACTTTGGAAAATCTGAAGCGGGAGAGTGGGTTAGGTATCGGGTTCGAGGGGTGGGGCATGTGGGAGTGTTAGTGCAGTTGGTAGAGTTAGTTAGGGATTCTTTCTTGTTGGAGATTTTGATTTGAAGGCCTGCTACTTTATTATATAGGGCATTTTGGGCGCCGGTGCACCATTGTTTATCTTTCACACATGTGTCTGGGACTAGGAAAGGTGTTTCCAGCTCTTTGATGATAGTGAACAGTTCCTTACTACTGGATTTGGCTTGTGCTATTCTTTGGCTGTATGATTCCTGTTTAGCGGTGATGATTTCCTTTTTGTAGGTAGAGACTATTTTGTTGAGGGTCTGCTTATTGATGTCTGTGGGAGATTGTCTCCAGGCTTGTTCCTTTATGCGCTTTTCTAATCTGAGGGCTTTTAGATGGGGAGAGAACCATGTGTTCAAATGTTTTTTCGGCTTACATTTTCTCAGTTTTAGGGGTGCGATAGAGTCTAAGGCTGAGCGCATGCTATGGTTGTAGATTTCTACGAGGTAGTGGGGGTTGGAGGTAGCTGAGAGTTGGTTCAAAGTTGGGTGGATAAGGGGGGTGAGTTTTTCAGCTGTGATATTTTTCTTGCTTCTCGTAGGGATAGCTGTGGCTATAAGGTTGTTAGTAATAGGGCAAGCGGCCTCCAGGTTGAAGGTGAGGAGATGCTGGTCGGACCATGGTTGGGGGGTGTTGACAGTGATGGTGGCCACACAGTTGTGGTCAGCTACCCAGTCTAGGGTTCTCCCTTTGTTGTGGGTAGGGGTGGACACTCTTTGGGTGAAGCCTAATTCTAACAGGGTATTGTTAATGAGCGTAGCCTGGAGGTCTTTGGGGTCTTTGAGGCCCAGGTTGAAGTCTCCTAAGCAGAGGCTCTGGGAGGTGTTTTTTGAGTTACTGGTGAGGGTGGTGGTGAGGTATTCCTCGAAGGAGCCTAGCGGCCCAGGGGGTCTGTAGAATAAGTGGATGGTGATAGTTTGGGAGTTGGCGGTAGGAAGTTTAGCTGTGAGAGATTCGCAAGATGGGAGGTGGTTAGTGGTGTCAAGTCTCATGTTAAGGTGTGTTTTGGCAATTATTGCGAGGCCTCCACCTCTGGATTCTGTTCTGCCCACTCGAAGGATGGTGTAATCGTCAGGGATGGCTAGTGAGAGAGCAGGGCCAGCGGCTGCATGGAGCCAGGACTCAGTGATGGCTAGGAAGTCTAGTTCTTCTACTAGAATGAGGTCTGCTATGTCTGTTGCATGGGCTACTACAGATCGCGCATTGATTAAGGCGCCTCTTATGAGAGGTGTGATAGATTTAGTACGGGTGGTAGTGGTGGTTAAGTTGTGAACCTAATGCTTGGTATTGGTTAGGCTGTGCTTGGGTGTGTCCGTGGGGCGCTTGGTGGGAGGGACCGAGTGCAAGGGTAGGTTTCGGTTTGTCAATTTGGACTGTTTGGAGTCCCTGGCTCGGGGCTCATATAATTTGGGTAATCTGGCACGCAATTTGGTGTTTCTGGCGGCGAGGCTGCATGGTGTAGAGAGATGCATCGTGAGTGGGGAAGTGGTGCCTATGGGGGCAACCTCTCAGGCAGACACCAGGTTGTCCAGATGAACATGTTACATTCTAACTGACTCCCAGTCTCCTGCAGAGTCTAGACTTTCCCCCAAAGGATTCATCCTCTCACCAATTCTTTATAACCTTTGCATGGACTCTCTGAGCACATACCTCAAAGATCCCAATATGGCCATCCATCAATGTGCGGATGATACTCAGTTGTGCATGAGTGTAAAACGCCCAGAACACATCAGTTGTCTCTGTGATTGCCTTGCCATCCCCCTATCCTGGATGTCTACTTCCTACCTCAAACTTAACCCATTCAAGACTGAATTTGTCTTCATCTGTCCCCCGGCTAAACAACAACTTGTCCAACAATGGCTCAATAATATGCACATCAAAGGATTTGATCCGCAATTGTTGAATTCACCAGAATCGCTTCACCATGCAAAGCAGCCTTCTAGAAACACATAGCCAAGGAGGCCTTGCTCCCACTTTCCACTCTTTGTAAAATGAAACCCTTCATTTTGCCACAGGACTTCTGAACTGTAGTGCAGGCTCTTGTGGTTTCAAACATTGATAGCGGAAAAGCCCTCCTGACGGGGCTCCTAGGTGCTCACATTGCTCCCCTAAAAGCAGATCACCCCATTGCAGCATGCCATATTACAGTTGTGCAGAAATTCATCTGAATCACCCTCGTCCTATGCAAACTATGTTGCGTCCCCTCCAGGCCATGATACTGTTCAAGATGGCATGTATAATATAAAAAGAAGTCATGATTAGCATGCCACTGTATCTGGCAGCTAAGGTCCATATATCTGGTTGCACATGTTCCTCGCGCGGCAACTGACCCACTGGCTCGATTCACAACTCGACATCTTGACAAACACCCACACTCTGGAGCTCAATCCTGGCATCAGCTCAGAATGCCCCCACAATTCTCCAATTTCACAAATCTCTCAAAACGTGTTTTTTTCATCAACACATGTCAAGAACTAAGTTCAATGGATGCAAATACTGAGCATAGAACACAACTCACAGTGCTGCGCTACTGTTAAAAGATGCCAGCTCAAATGATGCCATATCCTCTACAGGGCTCAGCTGCTCTCAAGCACTGGCCACAGTGCAGAGTACCCATCAGGAAAACCCCAGAGTTGTCTGTCTTCCAGTCTACACTGGGATCAAGGCTTTCAGAAGCTTTTTGCTGTCCATTTCCTGTCACCCAGCATCCACCTTTACTTCAGTGTTTTGATGGTAAGTCCTATTTGTAATGTTTCTTGTATTTTAAAACTACTTTTATCCATAGTTAGGTAGAATTAGCAGTGGTAAAAATGTTCAACATTGTTAAAGGAGTGACCAGATGTTAGATCAGAAAACAAGATACAGAGGACTGGAGATCACACACATTATTGATCGATGGTGGATTTTGGCAGAAATTTTTGACAAACTGGGCACAGTTCTAAAATGTGGTAGTGTAGAGAAGTGAAATTAATGAAAACAAGATGGGTAAAATAAGTTGGCAGGGAGTTTGCATTAATGACCCGATAGGCTGAGTAGGTAAGGATGTAAATATTGAAAGGAGTGATATGGTAGAGGGAAACAGTAATACAAATGAATACCAACTAAAGGAATTTTATTGGTAAAAAAGCCTGTTTCGGATGCCAATGTCGTAGGTGCGTAGTATCAGGATTTGGGTTGCTTGACCGTGCTAGAATTGTTTGCTGCGGAATTGACCGTAGTCAATTTTGCTGCTAATACGTTTTTACCCCAGCCAGACAAACCAAATCCATGTCCCCACAATTCCCCGGTACATCCCACAACTCACCTACTTACCTTTTCTCTGTCCGCTGCATCTCATGTACCCTGCGGCATCAGTTCCATCCATTTACGCGGGTCGCATCCGACGCCACAGCGTCCCTTTTTCTTTATTGTTTCTTTTTTTTCCTGTTGACCGCCTCCAATATTGACGAAGCAGGGGACACCCCTGCAACCCCGACACTCCAAAATACTGAACATGGGGACCATGGGACATCCCTGCAACCCCCGCTCTCCATGTTCGGTACCAAACAATCAATTTGTTTTCGATGAAGTTGGCTAATTCCTATTATCGTGCCAGCCGCTATTGGTATTGTTTCACTACGCTGTATCTTAGCACTGCAGAGAATTTGCTGCACGTCTCAGGTGTCCTATTGACCATGGTCGCCTGTCTGGATGGAAGGTGTGTTGAATGCACATCGCCAGTATGTGGTGACTTGCAGGTGCATGGTGGGGTTAGAAGATGAATGCTCTGAGCTGTTGTTTCAAACCTATCACTGCAGCTGAATTGCGCCAAAGCAGTATGTGATGTGAGCAGTGGGTCCACTGACCATTGCTGTGTGGGCTAGTACCACCCCCCCGCCCCTCCCACAACCGTACTTCGCAGGATGGGATTGTTCTCCCTGTATAATATGGGCCCACTTTGAAAAACATTTTCAGACCCACTTTTGGTACTCAATCCACCCCTGGACAGGCCCCTATATGTGGCTCCTCCTCCAACAACAACCTGGTCTCCCAGAAACCACTGCGGCTGCTAGGAGGTCCATTTGGCTGGCCGTGGTGGTGCAGTGGTTTACCAAAAATACAGTAAATATCACGTTGAATGCGCTTTAATTGCGCATTTGGCATGATCCAAAATTTTGAATCCCTAAATGTCAAATTAGCAGAGCGGGGGTGTCCCACTCTCCCCTGGTTCGGCATTATGGGCTTTGGGGGTTGCAGGGATGTCCCCAGCATACATTAAAGTGACAGCTTGGGACAAACAACCAAAATACGAAATGCTGGAGTAACAAATTGCGAAGAAGTTGGCTTCGTAATTTTTTCACTCAAGCTTTTCGTATTCGTTATTGCAAAGTAGATCCGTGGTGCAGCGGTCAGGCCAATCCCGGGCCTTTGCCAATCTTCTACAGGGGCCGACCACATAATCTGCGACATCCTGACCCCTCTCATGTCTACTTCAATCACACTCCACTGCCAAAATATTGAAGAATGGGGACGTTTTGAGATGTGCAGTATAGCTTAAAAAAAGGAGAACATGTTTACTTAACTTGTTGAATGTTACCAAAACCTGTAAATGTGTGTGCCGTACATCCGAAACACTTCAATAAATTTATATTTTCGAAATAATAGAAATGTATTAATACTTACACCTAAAAATCGGGGATTGTAAAATAGGCACAAATGTACTCAACAAGATTAAAATGAAATTGCTCAAGAAACATCTAAATTCTTCTTCAAGTCTTTTTTCCATGCTCATCGGCCACGTGAGACTTGGGAGGCAAACACCAAAACGTGATTGATGGAATAATTTCACCCAATCATGTCCTAGGGTAATTCCTCTGCTTAGCATTCCATTCCATGATTTTTGTCGTCTGTGTATCTAACCGAAATGTACCACCCTCAGGCTAGTCCCAGTTTGCACTGTTCCAGGAATCACCCATTTTTCACCATTCCAATGCATTCCCAGTTTGCCGCTTTCCCGTATTGTCTCGGTTTTACAATCCTGCTATGTCTCCGGTCCCAAAACCCCAGCATATTTCCAGTTTAACAGACCTAGCAGCCTCCCAGTAGCACAATCTATATTAACCTAGGCTGTAGTATGTTGGTGTAAATCCAGTTTCACACTCCTGGCCCGTAACACAGAAACATTGCACCAGTGCAAGTGTAAATGTGCATGGTATTAGCACATGGGTAATAACTACCCTAGTGCAAAAAACATATTCTTTAAACGTATTTTTGCACTCAGGAAATATTTGCCCTAGTGCTATTAGCACCACAATGGAAAGATGTGAGGGTCAGATTACATAAACATTGCACCATTGCAAGTGCAATTTTGCATGGTAATGGCACAAGGGTAATAACTGCCCTTGTGCAAAAAACATATTCTTTCAATGCATTTTTGCACTCAGGTAATATTTGCCCTAGTGCTATTAGCACCACAATGGAAAGATGCTAGGGGTCAGATTACATAACCTTTGCATGGGTGCAAGTGCAATTTTGCATGGTATTGGCACAAGGGTAATAACTGCCCTTGTGCAAAAAACATATTCTTTCAATGCATTTTTGCACTCAGGTAATATTTGCCCTAGTGCTATTAGCACCACAATGGACAGATGCCAGGGGTCAGATTGCATACACTTTGCATGGGTGCTATTTTGTATGGTATTAGCACAAGGGAAAGCCGTGCCCCCGTGCACAAAATGTATTTTTGATGCTTTTTTGAATCAGCACAATGTCTCAGCAATGCCGCAGCCTCCCTTTCAGACAATCATTGGCAAAGGAGCAGCGGTCGAAGTGAGCGGGAACGGTCGGGAGTGGTGCTCCTCTACTTATTTAAATTACTTTTACAGCTCCTATACGTTTATTTTGAAAAGAAACCGTTCCGGAATGGTTTCTTTTTAAAATAAATGTGTAGGAAGAAGTTGAAACTTGCACTTTCAGTGCACTGCACTGAACGGTCCCTAAAACAGCAGGTGCAAGTGTATGGGTGTGTGTATTGTTTGTGGGAGGGGACGTGGTGATGGGGTTTGTGGACAGCGGGGGCAGGCCAGCAGGGAGCATAGTTCCACTACTTCTTTTTGTACACTTCGAGCACTGCAAAGGAGACATGATGCCAAAAAATATATGTTTTATGACGAATTAGGTTTTCCTGCTGAATACGAAGTGTCTGCTTTTCAGCTCCCAACACTGAATGCCTTTAATGAACTGTACAGTGAAAAGATCTCAACAGTGATAGATGTGTATCGGAATGTATTAATTCGTGTTGAAATGAAACTGCAACTCGCTATAATTGTGCAACAGGATTGGTGATGTGCAAGTACCTGACCTCAAAGAACACACCTTACAGTAGGGGTCCCAACTCTGCCCTGCATTTCAGGTTGTCCCGCATTCATATTCATGAGGAAAAATGTGAATACATTTAGAACCATTGAATGCAAATTAACCTCATGAGTATTAATGAGGAATATCCTGAAAACCCAACATGGATTCGGCCCTTGAGTCCTGGAGTTCGACAAGACAACCTACTCACCATTCCAACTGATTGTGCTAAAAACTTGGTTTAGAGCACGTATTTCTTTAGGGGGTCAAAGGTAAGGGGAATCATTGCGGATGGGCTGCAAATAATTTGAATTATGAAAGAGTGGGGTTTCAGAGTTGGGGTTCATTTGAGAAATGCTGAACAATAGCAACTAGAATGTTATTGTTAGCCCCGCCACCAAATAAGTATTACCCGAAATAAAGAGAGGGGCAACATCAATGATCCATGTCCATGTATCATGGTGAAACCATGGGCAAACTACCTTTAACACAATCAAGACTGAACATGTATGACAATGGACAGGTGTGGATGTCTGTCAATTATACCCCCGTTAAACAGACAGAGACTTTAGACATAATGACCATGATTTATGGACAAACCGTGGACAAAAATACCATATACAAAATGTAGAGACACAACAGGGATGTTCATCTCTATACATGGACAGCTCTGCTCATACATGATATCATGGACTGCAAGAGAATGGGGCCTGCTTCCCTTCTCATCTGCCCCATCAAATCCCTATTCCCATCTCACACTGCCTTTCTCCTTCACCGCTCTTTTCCTCAGACCATTCTCTCTGCACACCACTCACTCTTCCCAAGGGCACCACTGTATCGCAGGGGACCCTTGCCCACTGTACCTCTCTACCCTATTCCCATCGCCCCTTGCAGCCCACTCTATCCTGCACCGCTGCCGCCCATTGCACATTTATCGATCTACATCTCTTTCACCCTACCAGTCTCCCCTGCCATCCCTCTCTGTGGTGTGCACCTCTCGCTCTGCCTCTTTCTCCATGCAACGTGCTTCTTCAAACCCCCCTCGCTCTTCAGCCTGCACTCACTGCCCCGATATCTCCCAGTGCCCTTGTCCATCTGACTACACTTCTTCCATCTGGGGCCTGCTCCTCTCAAAAGCACCTCCTGCCCTTCCTTCAACACTTTCCCGTGCCCCTCTCTCCCTCTACACCCCTTTCTCCCTGCACCCCACCCACTCTCGCAGTGCTCTCTAGCCCGTCAGTCAAGCCGCCCAGCCTACACTGTTGCTAGTGTGACTCAGACAGCCACTAGTGAAGGGAGGAGATCAACGTAGATGCTCTGACTCCTGCACCTGTGGGGCTCATTGTCATGTCTGGTCCTATTCACACAATGGTGGCACCACCCTGTCCCAGATCCAGCCCTTCCCGGTCCAGCTGGGAGACCACCTCTCACAGGGCCTTGGTTGCTGGGGGCTGGACCTTAGAGTCGGTTACACCGGGGAGTGTGAAGAGGACATCCGTGATCTATGGGCAGGCAGGCCCCACTGGACCAAGGTGAAAACACTCCCTCCACTGCAGGCAACTTCTCAGTGCAGGTGCATTGCATTAACCTTTCTTACCAGTGCACCGGAATCCCAGTTGGAGAAGCAAGAGGGTAACTGCACCCTCAGTCCCCCTCCCCTAGCTCCACCATTGCTAAGAGGTGCCAGGGCAAAGCGCCTGTGGTGATATCTCCTCACACCTTTGAGGAAAGGATCTATGTGAATATATCTTTTACTTCACTTCACTGCATATATGTGCAGGGGAGACCCCTCCTGCAGCTCCCCCATACCCTCCCACATTTATGATCAACTTAACCCATCCCCCCACATATTTCCGGTGAAACAGAGCTTTACAAATTCTACATTTTCGTATTTGCAGTGACGGTCTGTGATATTTTGTAGTAATACCTACGGAACGCATTGGCCAATGGGCGGCAGCAGTCCAATGCAGGCCAGAGTTGGACCCATAATATTGTTAAGCTGACCTTTGGCATCCTAGAGTCCAGGCTCTGCCTCTTTGACCATCCAGGTGGCATACTGCACTACCACTGTGCCACTTTCGGCAGGATCATATTGGGTTTCAGTATGTTGGCCTAGAATCCACTGTTTGCAACCAGATTTTGGGCAGTACGGGCGAGTTTTAACAGAAATACATATATTGCTCTAGCATTGTCTTCACATATGCCACCCTTTTAGTATGGCAATCAACACTATTCTGTTTGTTTGTCATGCATTGTGCATCACTTACCCTCCTTTATTTACATTCTGTCGGTTTCATTGAATTGATGCGTCTCAATTCGAAGCCACTCGTTTTTTAACTAAAACAGGCAATTTATATCTTTCAAATCCTATTCATATAAATGTCGCCTCGACTCATTTACACATGTTCCTCAACTTACACAGATTTATATATAATAACATGGAAAAAATAAAAGCTAATAAAATGACGTTATAGGAATTCTTAGACCACAATCAGTCAAAGAGCATGCTGTGGTTTGACCTAAAATGTTTCAGGCTTGCTGCTGCTGTGGGACCTGCTTAAGAGGGCTATGTAATGATGGTCTAGTGAGGGTCCTGAGGAGACAGATATGTTAGTGTGGTCAGGATTGGTAAACCATTAACAGATGCATTTTACAGATATAGAAAGAGTGTCTACATAACAAATCACGCTCTTACCTCTTGAATGAGGAATTACCACCCATTTTTCCCCAGATCCATTCCAGTAAAATAAAGGGGTGCAGGGGCCTAAAAATCCTGGCATTTGTATGATCCTTGGTATGATTCATAGAGAACACTGTTGCCATCCTACCCTTGAAGAAGTTCCCACATCACCATGGGGACTGAAACATGTTGGGTCAAGCGACACATTTTTGACAGATTTGATATATGAATTTCTCAAAACCTTAGAATGCATATAAATGTGGTATTCTTTTGATGTTGTTGTCGATATAAATCCAAGTAAGTCGATGAACATATGCAGTTAAGTCAAGGCTAAATGTTTATGCCTTTGGTTTGAAAAGTGTAAGTCGCCTGTTTCAGATAGAAAAGTGGTGGCTTCGAATTGAGATGTAGCCGTTCAATTAAACCATCTAAATGTAAATGAACGGATACACGTGATGTACAATGCTTTAAAACACAAACACAATTCTCATTCAGGGGCTGTAATTTAAGAAAAAGATAAATTCCTATTTCTGAGATTGTGCATTTCCCCAACATCAGCTGGTCAAGATTCCCATATATTTCGAAAGATCGATACAGGCGAATAGTGTCATGATCAGGAGCATAGACATATGTACAGATATGCATCATTTGGAGTGGTTCAAATAATTATGTTCATGGAACCCATTTCTAACTCGCAATGCATTCACTGTAGACGATCAAATTAGTTCAATTTAGGCAAAGTGTTATCCTGTTTTCTAAGTTTGTACGTACCCTGAAATGCATAGGGCAGATTGTATTTCTTCTATGTTTAACCTGTCGAACACATTTATTTTTAAAGACAGATTCAGGCACGTACATTATTTTAGTGCCTGTCCTGGGAAGAGTTGGATATCTGAATTACTTGGGAAGCATGTTAAGGTCTCCATCTTTAGCCAACTTTTGAGTCCCCAATAGGGGGAGGACTCTCTGGTTTCTGGGGACACCCTGTTCACTTTCTTTGGTAATTTCTTTCTAGTTGTTCTTTTCATTCAGTATTCAGGTATTGATATATGAGATCCAATACCGTTGGTAACTTTGTTTTCAAATAATTACGGGACCAAAAACGTGTACCTTTATATCTTTGTTTATTAAGCACAATAGGTGGGTTCCTGGATTGATAGGTTCATTAAGTCAGAATAATGCTTCCAGTATTGAGTCTCCTGGATCAGAAAACATAGAGCTTCACCTCTTAAAAAAATATTCAGTCATGGAGCAAAGGGATGGGGTGGCTTTGAAGCCAGAGAGAAATATGAGGAGGAGGAGATTGAGGAGGCCGTGAACCATGTTGAGCCGTAAAGGCCACCCCCCTGCAGGGATGGTCTAATTGCTCCCCCTCCCTGTCCATTTTGGAGAGCTCCACCCTGCACCCCGCCTTCTTGCTGCATGGCCCCTCCACCCTGCTGCACCCCATCTCCACCACTTATCTCTACCAGACCCTGAGCCTCCTCCTAAACTCTCCCTGCCACTACCACAAAAATCCAATGCACTGTACGGGGCTCAATTTAATGCAGCCTTTAGTGACTCAGAATTCCTGGGAAACGACCTAAAGACTGCAATCAGGTTTTTTTCTGCAGATATCCCGTGTTACTCCTCCACTCTGGCCATCCTCTTCCCCGGCCTCATAAAGATCCTCTTTAAGAGTAGTATGAAGGACGGTATCCATGGAGCACGTATGTGTGAGTGGCTTCCATAGATCCCCATGTGGACCATTTCATATCAGTGCTGCATGTGCTAAAATATCTTACATAGCGTTGTTAATTGTGCATAGGTAACATGTACGTCTGAGTTGAAAAGTTCAGATTTTCATGGTTGGCACATCAACCCCATACACATATCCCTCCATATTTCCAAACATACACCTGCACTCTCACACATCCCCCTCACACAAATTCGAATCACACACACACATATATCCCTGTTGATGAGAAGAAACGAACGGGCCCTTTAAGGGCAAGACACGTGATGAAGGGAGGGCACGTGGGAGTGGGGAGGAAGGGGAGGAGCAGGGGAAAGTGAAAGTAGAAAGTGTTAAGAGAAAGTAAAGATAAGTTGATCTGTCGCATAGCTCCAAATAATTTGTGGCTGCATGGCTGTTTACCCCATAACAACTGGCGACGTAGGTAATTGAAGCCTGTGCACCCTACCTGCACAGACACAGCCAACAGAGAAGGTCGCAACACGCCTATGGCCCGAGCAGGGGAACTGCAGAGCATCGCTGCTTGGAGCACCCAGGAGCACCAGAAAGAGATGCAGCTGGTAAGGAAAGGGAAGTGAGAAGCTGCGACGCGGCAGTGGAAAAGTGCCGCAAAGGAGGACAATAAACTGAGGGACAGAGAAGGGATCGGCTGCACAGGCAAGTGGCGCAGCAGTAATACGGCCCAGAAAGCAGTAGCAGACAAAAGATGGGGCAGCTATCTACCATCAAAGAAGCGAAGGGCAGCACAGCCAGTAAACAAGCAGGCCTGCACAAATAAAAAGACTGCGAGGAGACCGGCGAAGAAGGAGAAGCAGAGAAGCAGGAACACACAAGCATAAAACCACGACACCAAAGGAAGACAACACAAGGACAACATACAAACATCAATAAACAGTCCAAATCACACGGGATGCGGAGCAAACTGCAACAAAGGAATCAACACGATAATCAAACCACCCACAACAGCCAGACAGCAGGACAAACAGTGGGGACAGCTGGGAAGAAGGGACCAACACCAGAACCTCAACCCACAAACATGAACAACAAAAAAAGGGGGTACCATGGTGCACAATGCACAAGGGGCAGTAGAAGCTGGAGCAGGGGCAAGATTACCAGCAAATCTTATAGTAGGAGCCACATCAAGAGCAACGTTCCTGAAACAGCCCAACCCCTTCTCACTGCAACCACACCAGGACCAAGGACAAAGGTTGGAAGAATGGATGGAAGAATTTGAAGACTTCTCAAGGGCCCTAGGAGATCAAAACTCACCAAATAAGGTAGACATATTTACTAACCTAGCTGGGAAAGAAATAAAACGCATCTTAAAAACAATCCCTGCACAATAAAAATCCACATATACCCTGCTGATAGCAGCCATCAACAGAACATTGGTCGTACTGCCAAATAGCGACTATGAAAGATACTCATTTAATCAGTGCGCCTAGGTTCTGCATGAGACTATTGGTGAGTTTGTGATAAGACTTAAAAAAATGAGAACCCACTGCGATTTCGCAAACTTTTCAGATAATGAGGCAATCCGACTCAGAGTAATTGAAGGATGCACATGCTCGGTTTTCAGGAAACACCTCCTGAAAAACCCACTCTCACTGCAAGAAATCATAGACCTCGCCAGAGTTTACGAGAGAGTAGACATCCAAGCAGCAGCTATTGAAAAACCTAGGAAAGGCGACAACCTCACAGCAATGCAGAACATGCCGGACGTCAATGCCAGGAACCAAGGGGCCCCATTCAAACCGGGATCAAGATACCCACACCAAAGACCCCAAGGAGAAAAGCAATGTTACATATGGTGTTCGAATACCCCCACAGAGGACAATGCCCAGCCATAGGACAAATGTGCATGAGGTGTGGCCAGGACAATCATTGTGTAGAGAAAAAGCCCCAACTCTCCCAATCTATGGACCGGCTATTCCTTCAGGGATGCTGAGACAACAGGACCCAATCAGGGGATTCAACTATAAGGCGTACCCAAATCAAAATGGAGAGGGACAAGCCCCTGAAGGAACCCACCTACATTTCAAACTCAAACTGGCATGGTTAGAGCAATGGAAGACCTAGACCTACGATCACCGCTGCAGTACCCGGAGGAATATAGCCACCCACCCAACCCAGCAGAGAGCTACACCTACCAGCCAGAGCACCCCGATACCAACTACGGATTAAACACATCTGTAGGATATGCCAAAGACCCATATGAAAACCCACCCACAGGTCAAGAATACGAAGGACAAGACTACAGAAAGCATGGCCATCAGGACCAATATAGCAAAGAGTATGTGAGATTAATCAGTGAAGAGCCGGACGACAGCGCAGCCCTGAAGGTCACTGTCCAGATATGAGGGCTGAATCATCAATTCATCATAGACACGGGAGTGACCGTAAATGTCATGATTGAATCACTAAAACAAGCAATAAAGGACATTTACCCATTAAGCCCATCCCAAGCTCGCATATTGCAATGGGGCGAAGCGCACCCACTCCAGTCTACTGACCAGTTTCAATGTGATCCATACCACAAAGGACAAAGAGTGTCCATGAGCATCCACGTCATACAAAGCCCAACGGCAGGTCGGTGCCTACTAAGTTACCGCACAGCGCAAGCAATCGCTCTAATAGACATAAACTATGACCAATCTGAGGTTGTTCAGGGTCTCCCGACAAGAGCTCACAAACTGAACACGATGTATCCCAGGAGATTACCCTAGATACAATCAAAGCCCAGTTTCCGCACTGTTTGTAGGAGTGGGCATGCTCAAAAACTCTGTAATATCTCTTCACATTGACCCGAGGGTCGCCCCGGTACCCCAACATCCACACAGGGTCGGCTTCCATTTGCAAGCACAAGTGACACTAGAGCTGCAACTCCTTTTAGACAATGACATTATTGAAAGAGTGAGTGGCCCAACCCCTTGAGTGTCACCATTGGTCGTCGTCCCGAAGGGAAACAGCTGGTTACGCCTCTGCATCGCCATGCACATACCGAACGCTGCAATCCAAAGAGAGAGACACCCCGGCCCAAATATAGAGGACATGATGATCAGACTGAACCAAACCACCTGGTTCTCCAAACTAGACCTCAACCAGGGGTACCATTAGTTGGTCATCCACCTCGAGTCGAGACCCATCACCACATTTGCAATGCATGAGGGGTTGTTTAGTTATAAGAGACTTAACTTTGGTATATCTTCCGCAGCGTAAATGTTCCAGGAACCCACACGCAGTCTAATAGTGCCTAATGCACTGAACTACAGTCATGAGATACTGATGTTCGGCACGCCTCCTGATCAACATGACAAAGCCTTACTGAGAGTGTGTGAAATCCTGCAGACAGCTGGCCTCACCCTAAACTGGATCAATTTCGACATCAACAGGCCCAGCCTACGATTCTTTGGGTACATCTTCTCGGACCAAGGAATAACAGCAGCCCCCGTGAAAATAAGAGCAATAGTTGACCTGCAAACCCCAGCAGGAATAGCTGAGCTCTGGTCATTCTTGGGCCTGGCGGGCTACTGTGCTGGCTACCTTCCCAATTATGCCACACTCACAGACCCCCTCAGGAGACTGCTCAAGCAAAACACCCCATTTGAATGGGACAGGGCATGCCAGGACACCGTTCAAGTAATAAAAACAGAGTTTACCAACAACCGCAGACTGGCCTACTTCAACCCTGTCTGGGACACAGAGATGACTGTCGATGCCAGCCCTGTGGGACTAGGGGCTATACTCACCCAAACTGAACCAAATGGACAACGTACCCAACACATTGTTGCATATGCCAGCAGAGCCTTATCACCCACAGAGTGTGCATACTCCCAAGCAGAGAGAGAAAGCCTGGCAGCTGTGTGGGCCTGCGAAATGTTCCATCATTTTGTCATCGGAAGAAGATTCACACTTGTAATGGACCACCAAGCACTCCTCTCCTTATTTGGCAACCTGAAAAGTGAAAGTAGAAAGTGTTAAGAGAAAGTAAAGATAAGTTGATCTGTCCCATGGCACTGTGCAATTTGTGGTCTGCATGGCCGTTTACATCATAACAATCTCCTTCCCCCACACATACCTCTTCATTGCTCTGTGTTTCTCTCTCGCCCTCTCTCTTGCTCTTTCTCTCCCTAGCTCACACTTGCGCATGCAAACATGCGCTTACATATGCCTTTTCTCACACAAACTCACAATCGGACCAACACATAATCCCCTTGCAACAGGTTTCCTCCCACACATACACACGCACACATGCACACACCACACACACACACACACACACACGACCTCTCCCATACACAAATACACATCTCTTCAAACATACGGATCAACAAAGGTACCGACCTGTTCCTCTGCAGAGTTAAGACCCCCAACGATAACCACTGTGGGGAGCCTCCATTCAAGTGATGGTTGGGGATGCACAGGGTGCTCTGCCGGTGGCACTGGTTTTTCCCTCAGCTGTGCCAGTCTCCCTTTTGTCATTAGATTCACATATTCCGAGCACTTCTTCACATGGTGCACACCACGTGTGAAGGCGCCATGAACATAAATGCTTTATTTCTGTCACTTATGAACTCAGTTACGCTTGTGTGGAAGCAATGGGGGTTGGATATATCCCCCACATGCTCCCCTATGAAGAATATGAGCACCTCCACTCCGGACAGTTCAAGGGTTTTTATTGAGGTATTCTTTGTGGGTCCTGAGGATTTCCCTCTCTCTCGTCTCCCCTGGTATTTCCTCCCTAACCCAGGCTTCCGTATCCCTCACTTAATGCTACCAAACGGAAACCCCTACTGTCTATACACTGGTTTTATGCTAAAAGAAAATCCTCTGAATGCCAGCTGTCTAACATCCCCCAGGGACCTAATGCTTGCCCCTTCTTTATTTCGTTTTAAGCATTTCAATGGGAGCCGAATAGTGCCTTGCACCTGCTCTGTTTGATTCAGGCTGATCACTCATTCCTACGCTCACCTCCGCCCTCCTACTCTTACTACTGCATCCCTCATCATTGCTCCTCCCTCCAATCTTCTGTCCCTATGGTGCTTCACTCCTCCTAGTTCTCACCATTAATCCTAACTCTCCACCATGCCACTTCTGCACACTTCCTCTGCCAACCACTACTCTCTGCCTCCCATTACTATTCTCCTCATTGCACGAATACTCTTCTCCTTGCACTGCTACTCTCCTCCTTCTTCTAATACTCTCCTCCCACCACTACTAATCAAAAAACCTCCTTCCACCCAGTAGCATTCACTTCACATCCACACCTTACACTATTTTCTACCCACTTGCCACAAACGTGCACACTCACACTACAGAACCACTATCACTCCTAAGCCAATACCTCACCTGCTCCAACAATCTCATCCAGAATCTGCAACTCCTTCCTTCCTCGATCTGGTCTCTTGGTCCTCCAACTCCACTGCCTTCACCTGGACAACCCACACTTCCTGTTTCTTGTGGTCATCTGATATAGCACTTCGCCCCATCTCTGCATCGGTTCTCTTTCTGTGTCCATTTTGGTTGTGCCCTCCACAAACCGGAGGGTTTTTATGCAGTCAACATTATAAACAGAGTACTTGGCCTACCCACTTCTTACACACTGACTCGTTGCAGAACAACAACAGTGGCGGCCCAGAAGCTTTAATGTTGCAGTTTCTGTTAGGGGACTCGTTTCTGTGTGCCCCAAAAGTAAATCCTTGGTGTATTGGGGTTAATGTCCCCCGGTAGCAGTCACTGGGGCCTATGCGCTTTAGCAGCATTGCAGTTTTGCTGCCGCTGATGGGAGCTTCTGTGCAGCTTCCCTGCCTTTCGTGCAGGGGTGGGGTGGCAGTTTCCCCTTCTCTATGCACCTCCATATCTGGTGGGTCGTAGACTCCAGAGGCACTGTAGACTGAAGATCGGGTGGTGGGCTGCTGGCAGTGGGGTTCTGGACCAGGGCTCACTCTTCCGTGTCTCTCGTTGGGCTTCCCCTGGATTTTAATGCAAGAAACCAGAGAACGCTTACACGTATCGTGTTGTTGAGGCATGGCTTGATTTAAAGATGGTCTCCATAATAGCATACTGGCACAAGAGAAAACATGGGGAAAATTAAACCTCTTTTGATGTGTTTGTCTCCCTGAGAAAGGACACTGAGGGGCTCCCTGGTTTGTCCCTAAACCTTAACTCAGAACCCCTCTTCACAAGGGGGTCTGAAAGCTGACCTCGTGACACCATGCACACATATTTGCTTACATTTTCCACAAGTCGTGCAAAACAGACAGAGTACGGGGTGGGTATGTACGCCAACCAGGTGCATTGGATGCTTACGTTTTTCACTTAGCAAATGATGATGATATGTTATATAGCACTTTCGCCAAAGCACAGAGAACATATTTACATACAATATCACCCAACTGCAGTTGGTCCTCATTTGTCAAACTCGGAAGGGTGAAAGGCTGCGCTGGCCTTGCTGGGATTTGAACTTACGACCGGCAGATCACACAGAGATCAATGCAGCGAGCGGTCAACCCATTGAGCTATATTATCCGCTATACCCTATGAACTAATCTGCATGATTTTCGTACATGAGCTATGCCACTTTGATGGGGGCTCATATTGCTTACACACTTATTTCTATGTCTGCACAGTTCTTTTTCAATTTGACTCATGGGGCCTGATTCACAAAGATATGCACTGGCAAACCAGGGGATGCCTGTGAGCAACTACGAGATGCGCCTGCTGTCTTATACCTGATCCACAAAGACTACATTTCTAGCAAATTAAGAAATGCCTGAAGCATCGCCAGGCGCCCTGACAGATTTGAAAGAGAGCCGGGTAGGTTAGGTATTTAAGGATTGGTTGTATCTTCAGCGCCCTGATGCCCACGGGCGCTTTGCACAGGTAAAAATAAACAAATAAGGACAGAGGGATAATGCGCGATAGCTCTGCTGTTGCGTTGGTACGTGCACGGAGCAGTCGAAGCCCTCCATGGACAGGTTGGTGAAGGACTAAATCGTGAAGCCACATGTAGCAGATCATATCATGACCTTCAGGGCAGAGACACGTAACACTGCGTTTGAAGTTGTAGCAAGACACGATGAAGCCCTGACAGGTCACACGTACCTGGCGTCCTTCCCGCACTCCTACTACGGGAATCTGCAGACAGCTTCCATTTCATTTTCTAACTTGGCGGTTGTCCGAACCCGTTTCTCGCTCTTGTTCTCTCTTCCCCGCTGTGTCTCTCTCTCTGATGCATTGCACACCGTGAGCAACAAAGACCTGGGAATTGGCAGGGAAGTCTGGAGACCCCACTCATCGCCATAAGTACTAAAGGGTATGGAAGGCCTACACCCTTGCTTCAGAGAAACCTGAGACACGAAAACCCCAGACACCCATTTAAACGTCCTTAGAATATTGGTTGATGGCGGAAAACCTTTGCATCCCTCTCTCAAACTCACTCAGGTGCTTTGTGAATCCTATTTGCACGTGAGTATCTCTAGATTTACTCCGGCTTTAGGCTTGGCGAATCAGTTAAAAGGTTGCATATGGAAATCTGAGCTGCTCACGGGGGGGATATCCTCATTTTCTCCACTGCAAATGGTTGAGAATTGGGCCCAGTTTCTCTGAAGCAAAGGACCCCGTCACTAAAGGACGGGTTGAAAATTCCCACCATGTTGTATACCATTGCATACATGCCAACCCTCCCGATTTAGGTGGGAGACTCCCGACTGTTCAATGAGAAATATTGATTTTTCTCACATTCTCCCGCCTAAAATAATTCCAGCGACAATACATTCCTATGGGAAAAACTACGTCTCCCGATTTTTTTCCCTCAAAACTCCCTCTTAGGTGCGTCTGAATGTTGGCATGTATGCCATTGTGAACAACACATCCTAAAGTTGTTCACTTTTTTATTGTGCTTTGGTTACACATCAAAACCTTCAGCACATGTTACATAGCTATGAAATATATTAAAAGTACAAAGAAAGAAAAAAAACATGCCTAAACATTAATTTAGAAAATTCATACACTAAAATTAAAACGCTAAAATTCAATCTAGAATCTATACAAAAGCATTAAATACATTCTATTGTGCCTCTTTCCAGATGAAGACAGCGGAGGCAGGCACTACTATTGAATAGGCACAAAAAATTAGATTCCAGAATTGATCAGTTTGAAGAAATTCCAGATGAGTCGAAAATGAGGAGTATCCCTTCGGATATGCACCAGGTAAGATAGGGGAGCTGGTGAGAATGCAGTGAGAAGTTTCAATAACAGAGTGACATAAAGGACAAATGGTTTACATAAAGCTAATAGAGAGCATTCCATAGGGCGAAATGTACACCAGGCCTGGGACTAGCTACTATTAACCCCTCATAGTACATGCTCAGTAAATTACACGTGCGCCACAACAGAATCACTGGCTGGACCTCTGAGCCCACGCCACTATTTTTACCCGCCATGGTCCAGGAACACTCATTATTTCTGAGATGTACGCCCTGCCTTGCGCCTGGTGTGCGTTCCCCGGTGGCCTGCGACGCCGTCAGTCAAAGTGTAATATTTTCCCGCCTGTCCCGCGCGCTCCCGCCAGGGGAGCGGGAAACAACTGCTGACAAATACGCGCAGCCACGTGGAACGCCGGGTTTATTTTTGGCCGTCATTCATTTCCTTGCAGAACCGATATTCTGCGCCCTCCACCTTCCACCTCAGAGAGGGTTACGCGGGTATGCAGAGAAAGAGCCACGAATAAGTGTCCCTTTAAAATGTAAACACGTTTACAGAAGGCGAGAGCATCCGCCGGAAGCCTATTTGAGAACTATTTGAAGGTGGTAGGCATTTGGCCGGGACTTGTCGACTCACAACCCAGTCTCCGTTTCATGATCTCCACAATGAATATGTATGAGAACACAATTCATATAAGGACTTTGAGATTTTATTTTTTGAATATAGTTGGGTCATTCGTTAATCCCACTGGATTGTGACACTCAGTGGGTGGGTGAGCAGAGAAAGTACTCAGAGTCTGCTGAAGGTGAGATGGATCCTATTTCAAAATGATGTTTGGGGGGCTGGAGGGCGTTGTACACATGCATACATGCCAGAATGACTAATATAATTCAGAGAGCACATCAACTCCTAGTTTTTTGCTTTGCATTCTGGGTCTTGTAGTCCTGTGTTGATAGCGAATTGCAGCAGTCAAACCTTTTAGAAATGAAAAGCTGCCATTTTTTAAAATTATTTTGCTAGATGTGTTTGAGTACCGCGTTACAAGATTTGTAGGGGGTAAGGTGTGGATTCACATTATGAGAGTTAGGGAGGGGGAAAGAGGACCACATGTACAGTAGAATAGTTTGAGATGGGCTGGCTAGTCTGTTTTGCAACAAAACTTTCATGGCTTTCTGCAGGATTTTTGCAGGATTCCCCAGGGATTGCTTTGGAAATATCACAAAACAAGCTCCGATTTTCTTTTTTTTTTGCCACAAAACCTGTGAGTTGAAGGGGGATAGTGGGAGAGGTTTAGGAAAGGTATACAGAGTGGGGCAGATGGGGGGACCTGCAAAGGGGGGCACGTGGGGATGGGACGACTTTTAAATTGGTGAGTGTTTTCCCACTCCTGCAACAATTGGCAAACAGTCCATTACTGCAGGAATGATTATTGGGAATGAATAGCACGTTATTATAAAATGCTATCAGGTTTGTTAGCATGGCTAGTTCCTGGGGAAAACTACAGCAGAAACGAAGAAAGGGAAACGAAGAGGAACCGTCTCAACAGTCAGTGGACATTATTGCTGCAACCTGGACAGTGGACACATCCGAAGGCCGCGGCATGAGCCAGTGGGCCTCGTGCTTTTATAATATTTAGTGTACGTGGACAGTGACCATGACCAAAGGCTGTGGTCCGATAGTCTCGGAGAAGATATAGCATAACAAAACCCTTGAAATTCAGTGTAAACACGTTAGTTAAGACCGAGTTAAGATGATCCAATACCTCGCAACAAAACTCATGAAAATTAGTAGATATTAGAAGTGATGATACTATCTTCACCTGGAGTCCCTCCTTCCCCCTCTTCCCCCTTATTCTCATCCCACGATGAGCGCATCCATGAGATCACAGCCGGGATCAACCATGAAATAAAGAATTTCTTCATGTAGGACATCTCCGGGGAACTCCAAGTTAAGATTATTGTCCCTTCCCACATGCATCAAATGTCATGGGTATTGTTGCAGTTAATCAAATCATCTTAACTCTCTCTTAACTAAAGTTATTTCCAATGAGTATATATATATATATATATATATATATATATATAGAAGGGAGAGTGATCTTCTGGCTATCTTGCTTTTAGTGTTTCCAAGAAAGGCTTTAACACAATGGTTATTGCGATACAGTTTTCACTTTTATTTGTGCTAGTAAAGGGTTGTTCAAAATTCCATTGGTATGCATTACATGCTGGTAGGAGCCACACCGAATCACGGACCAGCAACAAGGGCCCAACAGGAGCCACTGTCCATACAGGACAGCAACCCATCCCTACGAACCAGGACCCCACAGGGGACTACAGACTGCATTCAATAGCCTTGATAAAGACCCACGGGTCGAAACACGCGTCGGCTGACAACTGGGGGACACACTTACCCCTTATGTAATGCATACCAATGGAATTTTGAACAACCCTTTACTAGCACAAATAAAAGCGAAAACTGTATCGCAATAACCATTGTGTTAGAACCTTTCTTGGAAACACTAAAAGCAAGATAGCCAGGAGATCACTCTCCTTTTTTACTCAACATTGGGGTACTGGCTAAACCCCGACAGCTCCTGTGATCTTGTGACCTATCAATCCTACCAGTATGCTCAAGAGACAATAGAGGTTAGCACGGTTACTTCCATACCTAGAGCCAACCACGAGTATATATATATATATATATATATATATATATATATATATATATATATATATATATGTTATACTTATCACAGGAGCTGTTGGGTTGAGCAGGTTCTCTTTCTGGAGTTATGTTTCATGATGAATCAAAATGTCCCAAAACCCCCTTTGGAGTGTATTTTTGGCATTTCTGGAAGAATTATGATTGTACGATTGTGTGTAGTACAATGTTAAAGTCGCCATGAATTGGTCACTGTAGACCTACGTTCACCTTCCAGAGAAATCTTCATTGTCTTCTGTAAAATATACTGTCCTGTTCTCTCCTACCCTACCCTGTGTCTGTGAGTAAAATAGGTGATGATTCAAGCTGGTATTGACATTTCCATTCATGGGCCCATTTGTCTAGAGGTGCCAGGGTTTCCAAGGCTTTTTGGTCTGGTGTCAGGCTGGAAGATGGTCCTAAATCAGCTAATGGCTTCAATGCTTCCGTTTATTACTCCTTTTATCCTAAACCTATTAGGCACGAGTGATGGGTGGTTCTACAACAGCTTTGAACATGAACATTTGGAAGGTTTCATGGCACGAGTTGACTTCGTATGTTTTTATTTATTTATCTGTCATTTGTATAGCGCACCGAACCCAGGGGCATCTGGGCGCCGGACTTTGAATTGTTTTCATGCAGATAAAATAAAACAAGAAAAGGAAAGGCATAATTCTCGCCTCTGAACGGAACTGCGATTTTCCGTCATATTCTCCTAGGAATAATCACATGTATGTTACGCTCCTGCTGGGGCAATCCATTCTTTTCACTGAATATTTTTCAACCTCTGTAATTTTTACCATCTTTTTGTGCCAAATTTTTGCAGCAAAACGTGGACGCACTTTTTAGGTGAGGCAATATGGGATGGGTCGTTGTTAGGGAGTGGATGATGGGTTAGGTGGGCCCAGGGGGTGGGGGGGGTGAAGAGTGGGTGGGGTTCTCACCGTGCATTTTGGATGCAAAGGATTCAGTAAGCAGATGGCAGTAAAAAAAATACTGCAGCAAAAAATCACAGCAAAAAATGCATAGAAGCCTGCTGGGCAGGGCCATCTTAAGCACTTTTGGGGACCTGGGCATGAACATCTTTAGGGACTCCCTCCACCAAACCAAGGGAATTAAGTGATCAAGAATATATGGCTGCACCCCCTCACTCCCTCTAATTTTGAAAGATTAGGGACTGGCAATTTTGAGAGGTTAGGCAATACAAGATTAAATGAGATGCCCAGGATCATACATTTGTTAAGCTGTGACGCTGGGATTTGTGGCAACTCTGAAACTTCTGAATTTGAACACTTTCTTTTCCAGTTCTTACCATGAACTAAAATAATCTCATTTGATAAAACTGACTTGGAAAGTACACAAATCACATTATCAAACATGACAATTTTTAAAAGCTAAATATTATAGAAGGGTGTTATCAATATGCATTTCAACTTTGGCTATTGGACATGATCAACATAATTCCCACAGGAAGGAAAGCATGCTACAAGAGTTGTGCCGTAAGGAACACACAAACTATGTATACCACCATGACAACACAATGTATTTGTCAAAACAGACAGGCAATAGGTTTAAGCCTCAGCAGCACATAATAAAATATCCTGACATGTGAAATTTAAGTCTGGTGAAGAATGGAATCTTACTTCTTTAGATCATGCAGTCTTCTGGGGCCCACCACCAAGGTGGGGGCCCGGGTCAAGTGCCCCTTTTGCCCTCCCATAAAAACGTCTCTGCTGCTGGGATCGAAATGATCATTTGTTTCCTGGGAGCTAAAAGCAGATCCTGGATGTCTAGCATCACCCAGTAGGCAAAAGCCTCCTCTGAGGAAGAAGGAACTAGTACAGAGCAATGAGAGGCAAACTATAAACATGTGTCCAATGTATATAGTTTAAATGCCCAATGGGTGTGCCCTAACGTCCCTTTAGACACATTCCCAAACACCCAGAGCAATCTCACATACGTGTGTTTATATAGCACCAGTTCATGTGCAGAGTTATTGTGAGGAATGCAACCATCCGCAAGGTGGGTGTGCGCTCGCCTTGAAATTTTAAATGTAATTGAATGATGGAAGAACAACCCCCGGAAAAATTGTTGTGGGCTAATCCGCACTCATTTTCCTATTCTCACCGCATGACATACACATAGACCCACGTATTCTGGGTGGACACAGCCTACAGAACGCAGTGCCGCGTGTCATATTTAGTTGGGATATGACAGCGAGGAGTATACCATGTCATCTCAGAAGGGGGAGGGCCAAACCTTGCCCCTTGCCCCTGCCATGGCCATCTTACTGAATTAAAAAAGGATCCATTGATCTGCCCTGAGTATCGACCACCTTAATTCACCCAAATAAGAAACACGAAAACCACTGGAAGCCAGAATGTGAATAGTATTTCTTTGAGCGCAAGGTATTGGGCCAAACAACGTTCAAATCTATGCACAAGGCATGGGGAACACCTCCTCTTCCCTTGACATTGCTGTACAAACTATAAAAACACACCAGAAATATCTCAGTGCTGCGCAAGTCGAGTCAAACCCCAGTGCCCAACCCCTTCTGCTTACTGTTTTGTTAGAAGCCTTATTGCAGCAAGTCGCCTTGCAGTGTGCAACGTAAAGGGTGGGGCTGATGGGAAGATAAAGTGGCAGAGCAATGCACATGCACAATACAGATAAAGTGCACTACTGAACGGTGTCCGAGTCTCAATTATTAGAACGAGGCCTTGTTGCATCAATAAACAGAGTTGAGGAGACCATACTCCGAAGGCCTTTCTCGGAGTACCCCCAAACTGCTAGATGTAGAAAGGCGATGCACCCATTTCCTATGGTGTGTTACCTTTCTGGGAAGTTTTAAGGTCTTGATGTATTATTATTCCACGGCTTGGGAAACACACACAGCCTTTCTGCGCTACCGTTGCATTCCTCTACCAACAACCCCTTACCTATCACTGCTACTTCCTCACACTGCCTTAGATCAAGCTTAGCTCTCCTTCTCTGCATACCGCTATGCCCTTCTTGGGACTACCACTTTCCCATCAAGTGCAATCTCCAACAATGTGCTCCAGCTAATCCCACGACAGTTCTTTTCTAGGCCAGTACCGCACAGCCGTAGTGCGACACCTGAAATATTGCACTCTTCTCCATCAATTATGAGGCCCTCTAAGTTATCACAGGGGCTAAAGTACCCTCTTCATGAACTATCAGTCCGTCCTAAATCTCTATTACCTCCCACCACACACTGAATATAACACTGCATTCTTCCTGTGCCGATTCACACTGTCTTCTCATTTCCATATCGGTTGTACTCACCGTACCACCGAACAGCCACAATCAGGGTCCACCAACTACGATTGCTTTCAGACCCTATCCGTTTCCTGCCCTGCGCTACCTCTTGTAGTATACTATCCCACCGTCCACCAGTCCCTTTCATGCCCTGCAGCCTCCCTATCTTACACTACCAGTAAGAGGGCATTCATCTGTCACCATTTTCATCCCATACCCACAAACTTCCCTACATGTACAATTTCATAGACCCTACACCCCTTGGGCTAATGGCATATCCCCTGCTCCGCCCTTTCCATTTTCCAACACTGTACTACATGCAACAGTGCAAAATGATCTGTCTACCATTCCTGCCAGTACCAGTAGCACAACTAACGATGCATCCAGCCCACCATCTACCACCATCCTCTTTGTAAACAATGGGCCTCATTCCGAGTTGGGTGGTAAGGGAAAAATGATGCCGGTAAAGGAATACCGGCATCGTTTACCGTTACAGCCCATTCTGACCCACCAGACCGTTATTTACGGCGTCGTAAAGTACGATGCCGTAAATAGCGGTTTAGTGGTGTGCGCCCGACACGCCATGCCGTAATTAGCGGCATGGCGTAAACCGGAGCTGATCCCAAGTAAAGCGGACATGGAAAAAACGGCCTCCACAAGACCGCAAAGTACCTTACCGCCATGGAGTAAATACCGGCATCGCTGAGAAGGTGTTAAGGACCCTGAGCAGTGTTTCCAAGAGGAACAGGTGCACTCAATCAGCACAGGTGGAGGCAATGGAGTCTGGCACAGCACAAAAGGAGCACACCCACACACCACACCCCCTCCCACACCAAGATGATACCAATTGTAGCAGCATTCCTGGAGCTGGATGCCCTGCTTGCAAGGCAGCAACTACAACAACAGCAACTACAACAACCACAACCCCCACCACAGAGGATACACAGGAGGAGAAGGAGGCTGAGACAGGCCCAGCATGCCCTACTGGTGCAGCCACCATTACCACGCCGGCAGCCCCCAATCCCCCGCATCAGAGCCACCCCCTTCAACCTCACACCAGAGCAGATCCACACCCTGTACCGGCTTGACTGGGACACCATTACCAGCATAGTGGACATGATACATGATGATACAGTGAGCCGCATAGAAATCCGCACTGCCATCCCCCCTCTACTGAAGGTAGTGTCTGTGCTTCACTTCCTCGCAACAGGCAGCTACCAGCATACAGTGGGGCACATGCATGGCATTTCACAGCCCATATTTTCACGGATGCTCAAACAAGTGCTGGATGCCCTCCTCACCCACACAAGGGAATACATATCCCTACCCCGTACTCCCCAGGAGATATATGACACCAAAGCTGCCTTCCATGCACTGGCAGGCATGCCAAATTGCATAGGTGCCATCGACTGCACCCACGTGGAATTAGTGGTCCCGCATGCCATGGAGGTGCCGTATCGCAACCGCAAGCAATACTACTCCATCAACGTCCAGATGGTGTGTGATGCCAGTAAAGCCATCACACATTGCAATGCCCGATACCCCGGATCAACTCATGACTCCTTGGTCTTGCGGAACTGAACACTACCACGCTACATGGAGCGACATGCCGGACGACGTGCCTGGCTGCTTGGTGAGTAACCTGAATGGGCCATGGCAGTGCATTGGGACTGTGAGTAGGTCGCCTGCATACTCCACCTGGGTGGGAAAGGGAGGGGGATGCATACCCCACCTGGGTGGGAAAGGGGGGGGTGCATACCCCACCTGGGTGGGAAAGGGGGGGGGGAATGCATACCCCACCTGGGTGGGAAAGGGGGGGGATGCATACCCCACCTGGGTGGGAAAGGGGGGGGGGAATGCATACCCCACCTGGGTGGGAAAGGGGGGGGATGCATACCCCACCTGGGTGGGAAAGGGGGGGAATGCATACCCCACCTGGGTGGGAAAGGGGGGGATGCATACCCCACCTGTGTGGGAAAGGGGGTGATGCATACCCCACCTGGGTGGGAAAGGGGGGGGAATGCATACCCCACCTGGGTGGGAAAGGGGGGGGTGCACACTCATCCCAGTAATCACCTGCGGCCATGTAAGACTAGTACAATTCTCCACCATGAAGGCACACACAATTACCTCCTTTCCACTTCCATGCAGGTGATGCTGGCTACCCTCTAAAGCCGTGGCTCATGACCCCGGTCTGCAACCCACAGAACAGGCACGAGGAGGACTACAATAGATCCCATACCCGTACACGGGTGGTGATAGAGCAGACCTTCGGCCTGTTGAAGGCACGATTTAGTTGCCTCAGCCGGTCTGGTGGGGCACTCATCTATAGCCACGAGAAGGTGTCCAAGATCACCATGGCATGTGTAATGCTACACAACATGTGCATCCGTCGGAACGTGCCACTGCCCCCTGACGTGGAACTGCTATCACCAGATGATGATGAGGGGGAGGAGGAAGGAATGGCAGGACAGCAGCACGGTGCCGATGCACAGGAGGGACGTTCAGTGCGTCAATCATTGATTGGACAATATTTCTGACTCACAAGTCAGCTGAGGGTGTGAGGGTGAGAGGACATTGGGCACTGGGTGTGGGGATACATGCACACCATGCAATGTGCGACATCAAAAGACACAAGCAAAATTAGCAAAGTCCACTCTGTTTTTTGGGAATGAACAACCAGTGTATTCAACATTTATGTAGGAAAGTGTACAACAAAACCACCACCCTCACCCCCCTCCCCCCCCAACTCCCACACACACCCTCACCCCCCTCCCCCCCAACTCGCACACACACCCTCACCCCCCTCCCCCTCCCCCCCAACTCCCACACACACCCTCACCCCCCTCCCCCCAACTCCCACACACACCCTCACCCCCCTCCCCCTCCCCCCACAACAACCCCACAATAGCCCCATCAGTGCAACATAGGCCACTTGTGTGTGGCAGTATGGTCATTGTGTGCTTCCAGAGCCAGGGGTATCCATGTTCTGGCGGCGGAGTGTGCGCATTGACCGACGGACAGGGCTGGTCTGCGTGGAGGAGCACTGTGAGGGTGGGCACTCCCACTGGGGCTGTGGTCTGGGGGGTGCTGCCTCCAGGGCATCAGCGATCCGGCCCAGCACCTCACAGAGCCGGTTTGTGTTGGCAGTGATGACTTCGCCCAGGGCCTGCAGGTCATTGTGCCACTCCGACCTGGATTCACGGTTGTCCCGGATGAAGTCCTCAATCAGGCCCGTGAGGCGCTGCGAGTGCAATCCATCCATGGCCGGTGTGGCAGATGTGCTAGGCAGCCGTGGTGTTGAGCCTGCAGCCCTTTCGGGGCTTTCTGCAGGGGAGGTGGATCCAGGACTGGCAGGTGGTGCTCCTTGGCCTGTGAGGCCTGGGGTGTCACTCTCCCCGGAGTCGCTGTGTGCAACTTGACTGTAGGATGGGGTGTCTGGGCTGTGCACGATGTCATGGGGCTCCTCCACGTCAGATACGGGAACAGATGTCGGGCTATCTGGCTCCTCGGGGAGGCACATGGCAGCATTCTCCTCTGCCACCCTGGACTCCTCTGAGTGCACCGTGGGGCATTTCTCCGTCGGCAGTGCAGGCATGGGTAGGGGTGTGGGTGTGGGTTGTGCAGCCTCCATGGGGGTTGCTGGTGCAGGTGGTGTTGCCTGTGCCTTCTTCCTTCCTGCAGGTTTACGCTGTCCCCTGGCTGTGCCCCTGGAGGTACAGGGCTGTGTGGCTTCCTGGCCCTCACTTTCATGGCCGCTGCCTGTGGGGGGGAAGAGAGAGATGGCATGAGCTATGATTTGGGGGTCAGCATTTCTTCAAGCCTATGGTATGACAATGGGATTGCAGCGTTTTGTTGACATTTGGGTTGGGAGTGGGACAGTGATCTGGGCTTGGACGGTAAATGCATGCAGGTGTATGGGTCACTCATGTTGGTGGAGTACTGTGCTGACTCACATTGACTTCCTCTTTGTGAGCTCTGGCCAATATGGGTTGGAGCCTTGCACCTGGCATCAGCCTGGGTCTTACTTGTGACGGCATGATTTGATGGGGGGGGGTTCCCATACGTGATGTAACGGCTTGCCCAGCCCTTGGTGGTGCCTTACATTGGGAATGCATTTACTATCTTCACTCATGACACTCACCTCCATCTGCGGATGACGGGGCACCGCACTCCATCTCGCCGACCCCCTCTATGGCTTCAGTGCCCATCATGTCCGCACACGTTTGCTCCCAGGGCATCATCTTGATTGGAGAAGCTGGGCCTCCTCCTGTCTCCAGGGCCTGTGTTCGGTTGGCCGATAGGATGGCCCGCACCCTGAGACGGAGGTCATCCCACCGTTTCCTGCAGTCCCTCGTCGTACGGGGGGTGTTCCCTACGGCGCTCACCCTCTGTGCCACCAAGTCCCAGATCTCCTTCTTCCTGGCAATGGTCGGCCTACGCATGTCACTGCTGAATACTGTCTCAGCATTTGCGTGCAGGGTGTCCACCAGGACCTGGAGCTCGTCCTGCGTGAAACGCTCCTTCCTGATGCGGGCGGCACCTTTCTTCAGTGCTTTCGGCATGATACTGGTCACTGATGGCTTTTTTGAGGGTCGAAATATACCTCCGGGTACTGTATTAAGAGGATGGCAGTGGATTGTGTTTTTAAAGATGGCTGCCGCGCTCCTTCCCGTTCCTGTGCGATGACGTAATTTCTGTATCCGTTAATTAGCGGTGACCGTAATTTACGGATACCGTAAATTACGGTCACAGCTAATAACGGACAGCGAAGCTTCGGTGGCGGTGTTGTAATGACCGTCTCGCTTCATGCCGCTAAGGGGTTGTACGGGCCCTTTAGCGGTATGCCGCTAGGGGATTTACCGGCATGGCGGAAATCTCGTGCCCGCGAAGTCGGAATTGCCTGTAAATTGCGGCGTCGTACCAGACCGGACTCGGTCTTTCCGCCATGCCGGTATAAAACCATACTTACCGCAAAACTCGGAATGAGGCCCAATACCTTTTCCCACTGTGCACTGCCTCTGTGCCCACCACCTTTGCATGCTTCTAATCACTTTCCATTCTTGTTTGGCGACAACAAACTTTTTTTTACTTCATTCTATTCATTTTCAAACATAATACATGGCATAGTGTGGCAAAAAATGTCACACATTGCTGCAAGGATCAAGTTCCAGACCCTTTGCCTAATCCACAAAGCTTTCTGGGGCCGGGGCCCGCACTATCTACAACGCTCCCTTCCTAAATACTCTCTGTCTAGAGCACGCCGCTCGTCGTCCTCCGACTCTCTGCGAGTGAGCCGCTTTCACAAACAGAGATTTGGGGGTAGATATTTATCCTCTGTGGGTGCCTCCCTCTGGAAGAGCCTCCCTGCCTCTTTCCGTCCCTCTCCACTGCTAACCTCCATTCTCTTTCTCTCCACCCTCCTTCCTCCTTCTCCTCCCTAACTCTGTTCAGTTTTTGCTGACTGGTTGCCTGGTTCACCTCCAGAGCCTTACAGGTCCCAGGCTCCCACGCCAGTCTTTTGCACTTGCCTACGGGCTGCTGCACCATGGTCAGCATTCCTGCACTTTCAGTTTACGCTCCATGAGCGGGGCAATAATCTGCACTTAACCTAGGGACCTGCTGGACTGGATGAGTTTGTTCCCCCGCAAGCCCCCCCTTCCTCACACCGCCGTCTATACGCATGCATGAACTAAATGTAGTCAGACCAGTACTTTCGTCTGTCCTGTCCCCCCACCACCTTTTTGCCCCACCTCCATAGCTTGGTCGCAACTCTAACACTTCATGCACTTGAAGTAGGAGAAATGTTGTCAGGCCCAGTATGCTAGTTTTTCTGTTAGATCATTCGGACACTTCAAGGCCTAAGAATGATTACTGTATTCCCTTGTTTCCTTCTGGCCTCGAAGTGCTTTGAAGCAATCCTCCTGTGTATAAGCACTGTATAAATTATCAATTAAACACTGGGCTGTTGGCCACAATGATACAAACCAAAATGAAGTCGTATGATACAGACTAATTTCCGCCTTCATAACTATTCCATCAGCCCAAAATGACCAAACCTCTTGGCCCACCCTGCCATCCAGGCATCCTGCCATACCCTTTCCCCACCCACACCCCACCACCCGTGGACCTGGAACACCACTGTTCAGATGGAAAACCCCTCCAGTATATTCCCGGCCCCACCAACCATCATCTCCCCATTGAGGATTTGGGCCCTGAGCAACCCCACTCCCTCCCAAGTAGCTCCCCCTTCTCAATGTCCTCCTCAGGCCATTGCACCCTACTCTTTGCCGGCCTCCTAAGTGTCCTCCATCCTTCCCATACAACATGCAATCTAGGCAGGTCTCGGAGCCAACCGTGCCTGCAGCTCGACCCAGATTTCATGCCAAGTGCCATATCATTCACCCCCACCTCCCCCATGGCACTCCTTTTGTCATCGAAATCCAGATCGTCCCTCGCCTACCTCCATACATGCCTCAGCCAAACAATAAACAGGGGCCCCCTCAGAGCTTTCCAGGCCATTGCGATCATCTGTTTGGCTAAGACCTGCCCCAAGGACAGCGCCTTATCAAGCATTTTATCACGCCTACATTTCGTCTGTTCCTATCAGCTACCACAGCGAGCTGAGCACTTCTTTCTGACATCTGTGCGTAGCCTGCTGACGCAGGTTCGGATCAGGGCGGGCGGGATGATGACAGCGCTTCGATGCCCTTCGGTGAGCTAGCGCTACACAAAAACTGCTTTTAATATTCGTGACGAGGATAAACCTTAACTGTATTTACTTAGATGATTGTTATTTATTTATTTATTTATTTTATTTTATTTGTTGTTCGATGAGGCCCTAGAACTACTCCGTGACCTTTCTGTAATGCTCTGTGAGGGCTGGATGCGTCCTTTCGATACTGCGGTTAAGCGATGCTATAAAATCTCTGTTCCCGCTTAGATATACTCACTCAAAGCCAAAAGAAGTGGTTATTTAGGGGAGCCATGGTGGGAAAAAAAATCATCCTTAGGAATTGGAAATCCGACATTTCTTTAAAAAAAGAGGACTGGTTGAAACAAATGCTTGATCTGGCGGATGTGGAAAAATGTTTATATAGGGAACAAGGCAAGAATGGGTTGTTTATGAATATTTGGGGCAAATTTCTGACATTGTATTGAATCTGACAATTTCATATTATATGATGTGCACCTGGCATCTGTAAGTGGGGCAGGGGGTATTTATGTGTTTGTAATTATGTATATAATTTTTGCTACGAATTTCTTTGTTATTTCATGTTTTGTTGTTATAAGTAAAATGAAAATAAAACATGTAAAAAAATCTCTGTTCCCGCAAGCGTAAATCATTCTCATGTAAAACAGCTGCAGGTGGCTGGTGAAGGTGATTATAAGAAGACCAGATATTTTTGGTGTAATGTTTGTGAGGGAGAGGTTGCGCCATTTAGCCACGTTGACATGTTAAATAGTTTCCACTACACATCTGCGTCCAATGTGCATTTTACTTTGACTACATGAAATGCGGATGCAACCTGTATGAATAAATCGGTATCAGGTAATAAAGTCCCCATACATAATGTCGCAGGGAAACGCCATTGGCGATATTAATTATACATGGTGACATTATTACATGGAACCAATACATCGGAGTGTTGGCCAGGTGAGAGGCACATTTCAACAGCAAAGTCTGAAAGTCATTTCTCATCTCTAAGAGAGTGATTTTGTTTTGCCCCCTGGTTAACACAAATATGACATAACACTTTTTTTTGGGGGCGTTGTTACATGTGAATCTCTTCCAGACACAGCTCAGAGGGGTTCACAGATCCCACTGGAAACTTTGGGGGAACCCACTGCATGCATAAGTTATGTCCTTTCAACGAGTCTCCGAGGTGAGTGAGCTTCCGCCAGGCTGATGGTGACTCTTCGCACTACGAATGGACTTCACTCTTGACTGGGAATGTTGCGACCCGCTGCTCGTCTCTACTTTGCTACAAGTACCGAAGGATCATTCCATGGCTGAAAGGACAGGATCCTGCCTCAAGAGGCAGCATGCGTTGTGTGTGAGTGGCCATCTACCCCCAAGGTAAGTCTAGTGGTTGGGCACTTGCCATAGACATGTACCGACTGACGACAGATGTCACTGTGCCTCCCAGGAGCTCTCCTAATCCTGAGATGTTTGTGCCCTTGCCCTGGAAAATAATGATTGGCTCAAGGAACCCCCTTGAAGTGCCGTTCTGAATGAGATCCTTAAAGAATGATGAACCTGCCCACCCAGCGGAGCACAACCCTTTCCATGCTGTTTTGCACAGAGTGCCACTTTGTTGCGCCTTTAATTGGAATGCTTGGCCGTAGCCTAAAGCACAGCCTTGTAAGACTCAGCTGTGTTATGCGGCTCGGTCGTGTTCACTCCAGCCGGCCCCATCAGTGCTGGGGGGCCAGCACCTTGGTTGGTTGCCGGGATCACCTGGACTTATGGTATTGCAGGGCTGACCCTGCTAGGCTGTGCGAACATGGGCCTGGGGTGCCAGGGCACCGGGGATGCCGGGGGCACCCTGCTTGTGGAGTAGCCTCGGCGGACTCAGGGCACTATGCTGGCTTGAGGGTCCCAGGTCAGTAGGACCTGCAGAACCGTGATCACACGATGTGGGCCAGCAGGCCTGAAATGAGCGACAGGCATTCCATTGTTGGAGTCCGTGGCCGTTCTGAGGCACGTGCATGCAGGAGCTTCTTTTATTAGCATGGTGTCATGGCGTAGGCATGACAACTCTTAAAAGGGCAATGCACTTAGGAGGGCCACACCACTCCCCCTCCCCGTTATAAAACGGCAATACTTAGACCCCTTGGGAATTGTAGAAGAAAACAATGACCACGTACATCAGGAATCACATAGTTGCAGACTTATAAAATATCAAGCACGCTGTAAATTTTCGGCTGGTGACAGTCGGGTACTGGACTGCTGATGGTCTGTTTACTTATTTATTTTATTTATTGCGTTTGTTATACGGCCAATCCCGGAGGTTTTCACTGCGTAGGTTACTTGAAGTGTAGGTTACCTGAAAGCTTGGCTAGTTAGAGATTATGTTACAGCATAGATAAGACATCATGTTGGCATCTCTACCACATTCTAAGAAACTTCATTAAACATGGGAGAATGGAACTTCAAATACCGAATGATACCATTGTCAGCTACAGGCACCATACACAGCATGTCGCCAAACTGAGGAAGCACAGATTCGCATCCATTCTAGCTGGGCCCATTTTAAGCATATACATTGCATGCAGGTGCACAGCATCTAAATACATGTTTACTGAGTCCTCTTTTATCACCTGCGGCACTGCAGGAAACCAGTTCAAACTTGCACCCGTATCAATTCAGGACAGTCGATAGCACAGTTCAGCGGCCGGCCAAGCCACACCCGGGGCACCGGGGGCTACATTGGCTGAGTCCCTTGATATTGGGGCAGGCAGCGAGACACTGGTAGCAGCGCGTCTAGGTTGCGCCACGTTCAGGCTCCTCCAAGCGGGAATGCCTCTGGATGTTGACAGGGCATGGGGTAGCAGCATGTTACTCACCCCCCTTCTTGGCCGCACAAGCACCCTCTCAGTGGAGGGTCGCCCCAAGGTCAGTCCTGTGGATAGCTGCCTTCGGAGAGGCCGCACCATGTAGCAAGCAGGAGTCACATCCTTGCAGCGACGGTGTGTGGGGCAGCGCTGCACGGGTGGCATGGTGTCTTGGCCACACTCCCCCAGGCAGGAGTTACATGTCTTCCAATGGCAGCAGAAGGCTTCCCTCAGTCTCTCCCTCTCCCAGGCAGGAGTCTCCTTCCTCCTGGTGGCTGGTGTGTGGCAGCAAGACACTGGTTGGCCTGGCATCGGCCACGCTACCCCAGGCAGGCGGTCTTGTGGTCCTATTTGTGACATAGTTGCACAAGCACTCTCTTGGGGTGAGAGCCACAGCCAGGTGAGTGGCTTGAGGGGTGGAGGGGCTGCCCACTTGGCAGCAAGGCAGTTGCACTTGGTGGTCTTCCCAAGGCAGCAGGAGGCCGCCCTAGTCTCTCACTCCTCCAGGCAGGCGATGTTCACCTGATGAGGCAGCGGTCCTGGCCGGGCCTAGCTTCCTCTTTCCAAGGCAAGAATGAATCAGTGGTGGGTGGGCTATCTGTTGGTGCAACACAGTCCCTCACCTCCTACTGGGGCCTCACAGGACAGAAGGGTCATCCCTCATCACAGTTAGAAACAATGTTGTTACCTCCTTATCATGGAGCACGATACAGGTACTTTCACCATGTTTCCTTCATCGGTTACACTTTCTCCCAGTACAGGCACACAATATTCACTTGCCCCCCCCCCCTCCCCGGGCAGGAGTTGTTGGCATAACACTGCAAGTGTCGGAGGGCACCCAAGCACTCACACTGAGCTGCCACCCTCATGTGCTTTTGCATTTGGCGTGTGCCAGTTCAGTTCTTCTATTTCCCTATCTTGGAGCGGAGCCTGTTTCACACCGCCAATCTGGCAGGGGAATCTTTGTGGTGCGCGGTGCAAATGGAGGTGGTTTGCATGTTTACTGCTAGGTTGAGAATCCTGCATCCAGAATGTATGTTTCATGTATTCCTTTACTTCTGCAGGCTCTGACCACAGAGCACTTTAAGTTTTGCCGCTCTCGTCATTCAGGGATGGGGGCCACTTCAGCTCCGACATCTCTGTCTGATCTGAATTGGTGCAGCACTAGTTCTTATAGCATTTGGGTTGCCCATCTGTGTGGATGCTTTTATTTTCCTTAGGTTCACTACAAGGGCCCACGTTCAGAGGGCTATGGGCTGAATGGAGGGGAAAACTAGACACCCTCCTGCATGCTGCACTCCCTTTCTCTGTTGAAGCCCAGCGTAATTCACCGCCGGGTGGCCCGGGATCGTTAGAGGGCCATATACATACTGGCCCACATTACGAGTTCGGCGGTAACCATGCCGCTATTGACGGCATGGCTGCCGCTGAAATCGCGTCGGAGTCCGGGTCCTCGGAATGAGGATTTACCGGGCCATTCCGAGTTCGGAAGGCCCGGTAATTCCTCCCTCCAAGGACCCGGACACAGTCCTTCCCCATTCCCATTTCAGCCCCCATAGGGCTGAATGGGAATGGGAGAGGGAGCAAACAATGGGCCATTACGAGATGGCCCGTTGTTTGCTCCCTCTTCCCCTCGAGGGACCCGGTAAGCACGCCTGGTTTTCCCAGGCGTGCGTGCCGTGTCCCGCGAGGGGAACTCGTAATGCGGCGGTACGGAGTGAACGGCACCGGCACCAGTGCCTTAAGTGGCACTACAAATCGAGCCGGGGCTCATTGAGGGGGCGTGGCCTAACAGCGGGGGTCCCACTGGCCCATTAGGCCACGCCCCCTTGATGAGCCTCGGCTCGATAGGCAACTGGAACCCCTGCCAGGCAACCTTTTGTAGAGATCAGCACCCTCTCCCTGCTAGGGAGAGGGTGCTGATCTCTGCATTTATTGTTTATAGGCTTTCCCGGCAGGGGACAGCGCCTCGCCTATTCAGCCTTAATGTTGCCGCTGTCCCTCGCCAGCTGGGGAGGGGCAGCGTCACCATTAAGGCTGAAAGGGTGAGGTCGCTGAAAGCTGAGGCCTTTTTCCTGAAGACTGAAACTCCCGCAAATCCGCGGGAGCTTCAGTATTTAGAAAGCAAGGCCTCTGCTTCCAGCGGCCTCACGTTGTCTCCTTAATGGTGGCGCCGGCCCACGGGCATCACTTGATTAAAGGGATGCCTCGCAGGTGCGGCGCCACCATTATGGCTTAAAGGCATTTTTTTCTGAAGCCTGAAGCTCTCGCACACGAGCGAGAGCTTCAGGCTGTAGAAAAAAAAAGCCTTTTCGTGTAGTGGCCGGGGCTGCCAGGGGAGATTAGTGGGCCCCGGCAGGGCCCCGCCTCAAAACGAAATTTCGGAGCCTGCCGGGGCCCAGCCCCGGCAGGCCCCGGCCCACTTAAAGCCCTGACCGGCACCTTTTACGGCGCCGTTCACTCCGTACCGCCTGGGTCGTAATGAGGGTCACTGATTCATTGCGCCGGCATGCAGCACTGCACATTTCACCCACTCACCGGCGATGGGCCCAGGGTCTTCAGAGGGCCTTGTGCATTTAATCCTTCATGCTACAATGTGGAGCGTATCAAGATTCACCTCCGTGCTGCCCAGGATAGCAGGCTGGGGCACCCACAAGGTGTGGGCCTCTTCTTTTTATACACTCCGATCAGTCACTGCCCAGCGGCACAGGATTAAGGGGAGCGCCAGCAGTGACTTTGGCCATTTCCCAGTGCTTGGCAAGGAGCGCTTCATTTAATAATATCACAGCACCGTCATGGAGTGCTTTACTTTTCCCTCTTGCTCCGACACGGAGCACACCAACACTCACCGCCGGCTGGCCCGGGATCACACCCTGGAAGTGTGGGCGCCAAGCTGCCGGGATATACCATAGTCTGCGGGGGCCGGCATCCCCCTTCCTACTTCTTCAGCATGGTTGGGTCGTGCCGCCTCATCTTGCTATTTTCACCCGCTCCGATGACAGGAGCACGGGCATACGCCGCCAGCTGGCCCGGGATTGCTCTAGGCCTGCCGGGGCAGTACATTTATAGGCTGGCTGCACACCCACCTTCCTTTCCGTTTCTGATACGGAGCTCTGCTGGCCACCTCATCAGCGGGCTCTTGTTATTTACAGCTTCCCGGCGGGCGTTCAACCTCGCTGCAGGGTTTGACTAGATGTTGCAGCAGCAGCGACGGCTTCGACCCAGAACGCGGATGCTTCACCACGGGGTCATCAGTTCTGGGGGGCCATCACCTTGGTTGGTTGCCGGGATCACCCAGACTTATGGTGTTGTAGGGATGACCCTGCTAGGCCGTGCGGACACAGGCTTGGAGTGTCAGGGCTCCAGGGATGCCGGGAGCATCCTGCTTGTGGAGTAGCCTCGGCGGACCCAGGGCACCATGCTGGCCTGAGTGTCCCAGGTCAGCACGACATGCAGGACCGGGATCACACAGTGTGGGCCTACAGGCCTGAAATGAGAGACAGAGAGGGGAGGTGCATTGTTGGCATCTTCCACCGTTCTATGGCACGTGTGTGCAGGAGCTCCATTTATTAGCATGGTGTCATGACATAGTCATGACACCTCTTAAAAGGGCAATACAATTAGGAGGCCCACACCACACGCTGCATTGGATTTGTTCATGCAGAGAAAAAATACATTTTTTCTGAACTAAGCCCAGAAAGTGTAGATTTAGAATTGGTTCGGGCCATGAGGCCTCACAGAGTGCCTAAACGCCCCTCTTCTGCATCAGCCTCTTATGACTGAGTGGAGCAGAATCACGTGCCGTTTATCTTCAATTTGTAGGTTCTACCACAGTCTGAATTGTGTCCTCAGGCGACCCTATGCCCTTTATGTACAGTCCTCTGTTGGTCCTATCTTTGTGTAGAACGAGCTCTTACGTTTCCAGTGGCCATGCTTGAGAAGGCCATTCTGTATTTCTCCCTTTGGATTATACTGTTTGTACTTTTCTCTTGCCCTTTTGAAATGTAGGAAAAATACAACTCTCAGAAATCCAAGCAAAAATAAGACTCTATGTCCCCCTCAAACACGGCCACGGGAAACTGGAGAGTTCTGCAAACATTGTTTTCAGTTTGTTGACTAAGGTGTTGCGGTGACATTTTGCAGTTTTGCCAGGGCCCAGAGATGGCATAACGTATGTCTGGATTGTTGGTTGTTTGTAATCCTGTAGAAACCAGTGGTTTCAAAATGTTTATTTGCTTTGCCCCCACTTGGCTGAGTACAACATTTGCTGCCTTTCCCAAGTGCTTATATTTTCAGTCGCTGTGCCCCATTTTGAAATAATCTCGTCTTCCTATTGGCCTTGTAGAGGAGGTCCCAGACATGGCCTGCACCCCTGCCCCCCTGCCCCCCATTTCTAGGTACCAGGAGCGTACTTGCCAAGGTATGTGACGTATGAGGAGCAAATGAACCAACAGAGAGCAGCACTCAGGGTCTGCCCAGTGTGCATCAGAAGAGCAATACCTGTTGAAGCACCCGTAACTAGACAACCATGGGCTGCACGATACCCTCTTAGACAACCATACCAGCAGCTGAGACGAAATGAAGAGTACCTACAGACAGTCCACGAAGAGACCCAAAAAGCCTTAAGGGATGGCCAGTGGAAATGACACAAGGGCCTGGACAGACTCGCGGATGAACGGAAATGACTATCAAGTATAGCACGCCAGTGCGAGCAGCTATGAAAACTCGATGTAATGGACACAGGAAAAGAGACGATGTTGAAACGTAAGGAAACGTTGCTATGAAGCAAGATGGAAGTAACCAACCAGCTAACACGTGTAAATAGGCTTGGAACGCAAGAAGCTAAGAAAACGATACTGCTTGCAATGCTTAGTAGAAGAATAGAGCGGCAAGCGCCAACCATATATCTACCTCAATAAAGCACATTATACAAGTGCGACTCAAAGGGGGGAGAGCAGCAACGCTGGAGAATCGAAACTTCAGAGCATACTAGCCTGCCCCGTGAAGGTCAAGATAAGGGGGGCCCAGGCAGGTAGCGAGGCTAAGGAAGAATCAAATACTTGAAAAGCTGGAAACTGAAGCAGATTCACGGTGAACAGACATGTGACTAACCAGGCGCGAAGAGTTACCACTGTCTGATGTCACCCAGATCCAAGGATGCCATAACTTCTCCAGATAAGAGGCTATAGTTTGGAGGCCATACCCAGCCAACTAATTGACACATAGCCTAAAAGCACTGATTGATGGAAGGGAGGCAGGGTGAATCTTGGGGCACTAGGCACCTGGGTGTCCATTCTGCATGCTGCTAATTAAAATGGAGATTTATGTCTAGGGGTGTAACCTGCCCAATCACAATGGATGGACCAAGTTATCTAGGGTCCTCTAGATAGAAGAACCAATAGGACGTCGTACTTGTAGTGACGTCTATCACGTGTGATATAGACGGAGGGGCGTACACGCCTACCCGATAAGAGTTATCGAATCCGCATGCTCTGTTACCATATACAGATATAGCACCTATACTTAAGTTACCTTTTACAACCAATTATATTGCATGACAAACTTGTAGAGTTAGACGTCAATGATGACGAGTTTTGAGCATAAAAGTTACTGTTTGTATGAAGTTCGAGGAAGTTGAAGCGAGACAGGCGATCACACCACTGCTGATCCCCATTTGTTTCCCCGTTTTCTGTACTTGTCATTAAACGGACTTCCCTTTGCCAAACTATTGAGTCCTCATTATTGAGTTGTGTTGGAGTAAGTGAATCCTGCACCCCCATTCCTCACATGGTGCAGCTATCTTGTTTTACAGGTACTTGAGGATGAGCTCTGACCTATGGGCCCGTCAGAGGACAATCCGCCCCTCCAGTACACTTGGTAGCATGAGGATGGTTACGGCCATCAACTATTGATTTTATAATTTCGAGACACCTATAGATCGATGGCACAAAGTAACTCTAGGCCTTCGGCAATATCACGAGTCCTTTCGTCATTCCGGCTAAGTAGACTGAGAAGCTTCCCGTGGACAATGATAGAATAACTTAAAAAAATCTGCAGTCGGTCTGAAGGAACCTGCCTTACAAGCATAAGCCTTCTCATTCCCACGGGCAGCCAATCGGACGAAAAGACCGCAAGAGGCTGAAGAGGAAGGGGCGGTGATCCCAAGGTCCCAGAGAGGAAAAGATGCGAATGGTGAGTGAAACAATAAACTCATTACTTTGGCAAATGTCTTGTAGGCATTAGAACAAGTAAGGGAAAGGTAACGGAGGGTGGCGGAGAAAAAATAAAATAGTCAGAAGTAGAGAAGACTGTATATATATATATATATATAAGGGGTTAATGACTCGAGTATAAGAGAAAAAGTGGTTTCCGGGATAGAGACCCGAGAGAAAAAGTGGTTACCGGGATAGACACCCGAGAGAAAAAGTGGTTACCGGGAGGGCATCCGAGAGAAAAACAGGGGATTACCGGGGGGACACCTGAGACAAAACGAAGGATACCAGGAGGGAAAACTGAGATAAAAAAAGTAAGGATTCGCCTTGTTCCTGTGCTTTAATACAGCGGTCAGAAGAAACATGAACTCATAGCCCACATAATGGGGGGCAATTAGACTACGGTGATGATTAAAGACGGCACTATGGGAGTTTGTTTAAACTCCATGATGGGGTATTGATTAGAAGGCAGGTATATGTATGTCCAGCTGGTGTCCGTCTAGTCTGTCGAATATCTGTTTTATGTGTCCTGTTATATGTCAAATGCAAAGAACTGTATCTTGTGATTGTTTGAAATGAAATTTGGGCTTTACGCGATTCTGTAACTAAGAGGGAATCGCCAATGGTTTGTTGGTCTTAAGTCAATTGATGATATAGAATTTTGGCGGAAAGGATTGGATTGGAGCTTGCGTATTTGATGCTCGCTCATATGGGTGAACGTATTCAGACGGCATAGAATATTGTTGGTAATGAAATTTGAACATGGAGGAGGTTACCCCACTTGCACATCTGTGTAAGCAGTTACCCAAGCATGCACCTAAGCTTAATAAATACAGCACGGAGTGGGTTAGGGGTACCGCCCACAAGATGTTTATGCCTTGGCCACAAAATGGGTCCTTATCTAAAGCCGTTTTACAACACATGACGACTTACCTACATGCCACATACACAGGCAAAAAATTAGAGAAACGCCTTGCTGTTCTAGAACTTTGAAAGATGTTCGAACAGGCGAAGGAGGAAGAACCACCTTCAGACTGGATATTAAACGTATGCACGGAGGGGGGTTAGATGCCTACCGTGCCACCAGCCCCGCCTGAGCCAGTCATCGAGGGAAGTAAGTCAGAGGGACTCTACCCAGTACGAGAACTTAAGGCAGCCACGGGGTATAGTAACCCCGCATATGAGTCACCTAGGTACAGTAGTGACAACAATAAAGGGAAGGACCAGGAAGTTAATCTTGCCTCCGCAATCCTGAGGGACAAGGAGAGACGCGAAGGTGAAAGGAAGGACCAGGCACAGAGTTGTGCACCTTCCATTCAGGAGAGAGAGGGAAAGAAATGGAAAGGAAGTGAAGACAGAACAGATGAGATAGCATTCGCAAAAGCCGAATGGATGGAAGGACAGATATTATTGAAACTTGATGGGAAAGGAGGTGATGATGTGAGACCAAGAGAGAAGTCAGGTGAGAACAAAAGAAGGAAAAGGAGAAGGATAAGGATATAAGGGATGAGAGAACAAAAAGAAAGGATAGGCTAAGGCGAGAACAACTAAATCGCCAAGAGCAAGAGAAACAGCTCGATCGCAAACAGAAGGCAGCCTATGACCAGTACAGACAGAATCAGCAAAGGTTGGAAGAAGAGCTAAGAGTGCGTGAAAAGAGAGTGAAGAGAAGAGAAGATGAGAAGGTAAGAAGGGAAAAGGAATGTAGAAATGAAAGGAGAAGGGAAGAAGATAAGGCTATAGAAGAAGCGAGGAAGCGCAAGGAAGTAGATGAGGAAATAGAACGTAAGCGCAGACAAAGGGCACGGGATCTTGAATATTTGGAGTGGGAAGTTAAAACACCCAATCCTGTTGTAGAGTGGGAAGACATAGAAGAATTCTTTCCTGCGAACAACTCAGTACCCGGTACAAGTGGGACAAATATTGAAGATGACTTCGACACCAGAAGCATCGGGGAAACGATTAATAAACTATATGATGAAATGGGGCTAGAACAAATTTCCCAAGGGGGAAGGGAAGACAAGCGCTTGGAGAGCACTCAGCTATATGATACTGAGGATGTCACCTGAAGTAGTGGGAGTAGGGGACTGTCCCTAGACAGGCTGGAGATTGGTCAGAACGAAGAAAATACAAGAAGTTGCGTAAACCTGGAACAATCAGAATCTGATTCCGGTGGGGAGACGGAGGACGAGGCACACAAAGAAGGGAGACGGCGTGAAAAGTGTCTCCCAAGGGACCAAGGGGTATGATGGACAGACGCTAGCGAGTCCACAACTAGGACACCAAAGTCTGCCGCGCAGTCCAGTCGACTTGAGGGAACTCTACACGGTCAGAGGGTGTCAGCACCTGCCTATATAGACAGATTGAGGACATTGCCAGGTAGACGGCAATGCGGGAATGCTACCCCAGTGATAGACAAGAGAGCTATGGGGAAAGAGAAGGAAGACTGCGCATTCCAATTCCCACTGTTAGAAAAGGGGGGAGCAAGACCGCAATATATTCCATGGACACACATGGATCGAGAAAACCTGAAAAACAAGCTTCCAATGATGACTTCGGGAACCAGGAAGTGGATACATGAGTTAGAGAAAATGACAGGGGGAGTCTCCTTAGCTATAGGGGACATTAAGGGCCTCCTAATAGCCATACTTGGTGAAAGGGCAGACGATGTATGGAAACGAGCCGGGTATCCTAGGGTAACCATAATTAATACTTTCCATGACGGAGCGCCATTTAATAACTGTAGAGCAGCAGTGTGGAAAGCGCTACGAACCCTGTACCCAGACACTTCTGATATGGGAGCTATAATGACTCAAAAAATGAAATAGTCAGAGGATCTGTTGATTTACATCCAGAAATTTCAGGACACGTGGGTGCTCGAAACGCATGAATCTTGCACTTAATCTATCCCTGTATTCTACCATATATTGTGCCAAGGGTTGCCAGAACCCGTGCAGAAACAGCTCAAGAAATTGGTAGCAGTAGAAGCTAAACCGTGGCCCGAAATACAGTTGACAATTGCACACTACTGTAGATTGTTGCAAGAAAAGAACCAAAAAAAGGAGGCAACTCGTAAGGGTGAGGAGGTGAAAATAAACTCTCAAAATATGCTCTCGAGGGAGCCATGCTGACAAACCCAGCTGAGCCAAGCGCACAACAAGTGACTAACCCATTGCAGAATAACCAGGGTAGCATGGGATTTTACCCGAGGGGTAGGGGATTTAGAGGAAGAGGATGGTAGAGTAATCAGGGAGGGTTTCACAGTAATCAGGGAGGTTTTCAGAATAATCAAGGTGGCTTTCAGAATGCGCAGATGGCAGTCCAGCTATGCCAGATGGACAGGTGGCCCGACCACCGCCAGTGTGTTGGCTGTGTGGAATGACAGGACATGTGGCGCGCGTGTGCAGAAGCCAAGGCATGTGGCAAAATGGCCAAGGGATGAGAACAGGCATGGTGAATCAGCCTGCCGTCCCACAACAAGGCGGTGCACAGAATCACACAGTGCAGCAGCAGTCGCCAGGCTTGCAGCAAGGTGCGCCGCAAGCGGTTCAACCCTCAAACATGGGGAATTTGCCACAGGGGCAATACCAACAGGCACCGCCACAAATGTCGCAGGGCACTAACTCCGGAGGGGGAGTCAACCCTGGAAATGGGGGAAATCCACAAGTATACCGTGGACCAAACCTATATATACAATAGGACAGCTCACGGGAAACTCTGATGTGCTCTATCCTATCAGTGACACCAGACCCTAACAGGGAACCAAGGGTACATGTCGTCATATGGGGGAAAGAATATTCCTTCTTAGTTGACACGGGGGCAACACGCTCGTGCATACGAGAAGGCAAGTTTTCCTTGTCCGGCCAGGCCATAGATACTCAGTGTTTCACAGGAGCTCACAGTAGAGTTCCCTTTACGGACAATCTCCCTGTCTCTGTACGCTTGTTATATTCACGCCAGACCCCAGTAAACATTTTAGGTGGGGCCTTACTCACAAAGTTGAATATGACTATTTCGTTTACGGAGGATGGCATAGTATGCTCCACTCCAGGAATGCATTATTCAAACGTGTGCAAAGTAATCAGAGCATACTCCGGATGCATAGCCATGAGAGCTATACCGTTAGAACCAGAAGTTTTGGCATATGGGGTGCGTGTGCTTATGGCAGGATTGCCAGGCCTCACAGATAGAACTATGAGAACCCCTGATGAATTCTTATTCAGACCAAGAATACCCATGCATGAAGAAGAGGGACAAGTATTTCCCTTAATAATACGTACTGCCGCAGTGCGAGGGAAGGTAGCACTGGTCGAAGGGTATGATGACGAAGGCAGACAATGGTGTGCAATTATCGCCATTGAAGAAGGGTATTGAGTGACTGACGTCACTGATGATGATCTGTTTGAAGAACACCCTGACCTAGAAGAGACGAGGGTGGAAGTGAGCATCATATTTTGGGTCAAAATGATCAGTCGAGAGGTGCCTCAGAGAATGATGCTGGCTCTGATACATCCAGAATACTTTGATGATGACATGGGTCAATTACCGGTCAGAGTATGGACTACAGGGCCATATGACGTAGGCCTCCTTGAAGGGGCAGGTGAAGTGAAAATTAAATTGAAACCAGGAGCAATCTTGCCAAGAGCGTGACAATATCCCATGTCCAGAGAAGCGGATGAAGGGATCGCAAAGACAATTTCCGCCATGATGGAGCAGGGTGATTTACCCTGTCAAGAAATCAAAGGGAGGATTAATCCAAGATTTAAGAGCATTAAACAACATAGTCGAAGCCGAGTTCCCTCTAGTCCCTAATCCATCTACAATCCTATGCAACATACCCACTGAGGCAAAATATTTCACGGTGATTGACTTGAAAAATGCTTTTTTCTCAATCCCATTGAACCGTGACTCTCAAGACCTGACGTTGTTTACTTTCAGACAAATGCGTCTGAAGAGCACGAGATTGCCACAGGGGTATTGTGAGTCTCCGTCCATTTTCAATAGAGTCCTGCAAATTAACCTAAGCAATATTGCGGTAGACAGTGTTGTTTTGCAGTATGCAGATGACATTCTGATCTGCAGCACCACTGAAGAGCAAATGAGGTGCGACTTTATCCAGCTACTGACTATACTGGCTGAGAAAGGATATAAGGCTGACAAGGAAAAGTTACAAAACTGTCAACAATAGGTGCTGTACATAGGCCAGCTAATCTCACACGAAGGGAAAAAGGTAACCCCAGAAAGGGCTGAAGCTATCATGAACACGGCTAAGCCGCTCACGATAAAACAAATGCAGAGCTTCCTAGGCCTGTGCAATATGTCAGAGCATGGGTCTTCAATTACAGCTCTTATACCAAACCCTTGCTTCAGACCCTAAAGAAGGCCCAAGCAACAAAGGAAAAGATTGAATGGACTGAGGCCATGAAGAAGGGGTTTACAGAACTTAAAGGGGCAATTTGTAAGGCCCCAGTTCTTGGGATTCCTAATTATGCAGAGGAATTCTACCTGTTTTCACATACAGATGGCAAATTTATGACGGCAGTACTCGCTCAGCGAACCTAACTGGGGTATAAACCCTTAGCGTATTACAGTGGGAGTCTGGACCCGGTTATAAGAGGCCACTTCCCATGCGAGCAAAATATAGCTGCCACCGCATTCGCCATAGAGAAGGCGTCATCCATTGTAAGGGGATGCTCCATGACGTTATACATCGATCTCTCATTGTTTGCCATACTAGAGAAACTGAAAGGTACACATCTCAAAGGGCCTCTGCCTATGAGGTGATTATATCAAATCCATTGATCAAAATAGTTCGATGTAAAACAGTGAACCCAGCCACGTTCATAGCAGAGCCAGTCACTGAAGGAGAGTCGATACATGACTGCGCAAACTATGAGGAATTCTATGATAAAATCCCCAGGGTAAAGGAATATGCCGTGGCAGGTGGTGAAATTGTGTTCATTGATGCTTCATCTAGAATCAATCAAGAAAATGGACAAAGATACACAGGCGTGGCTGTGATAAAACACATAGCGAATGGAGAGTTTCAAGTACTTATCAGTGCATGAATGCCATCTCACTATTCAGCACAAGCTGCAGAACTATTGGCGTTGATACTTGCCATTGAGAACCATGCAGATCAGGAAGTAACCGTATACAGTGACTCCGCCAATGTGACATCAACCGTGCACGCAGATCTAGCACGCTGGAAAAGGAGGGGCTACCTCCGAGCAGACGGCACGCCTGTGCAACATGCAGCCTTATTGGATAGGCTGATAAAGGCAATACAGCTCCCAGTGGGCATACCGGTTGTGAAATGTGCCGCCCACACCAAAGGGACGGATTTCGTGTCACATGGAAACCATGAAGTGGATACGGAAGCCAAACGGATGGCATCCAAGAATGAAACAATCATGGACGTGGAGGTGGCATGTATCCATGAACGTATGATGGTAGCACGAGCCACACCAGAAGCCTATAGCAATATGGGGCAGACTCAGCTGATGGAGCTCCAAGGGGAGGCTCCCCAAGAAGAGAAGAATCTATGGAAACGTCAAGAGTGTTCTTTAAACCCCTCTGATGGGTTGTGGAAGCAAGACAGCACTGGTAAACCACTAATGCCTGCCACCCTACTAAAGATAGCATTGGAGCAATTACATTACCCTATTCATATGTCAAAAGAAAATCTTGCTGCAACGCTCGCAGAAGACTGGTTTACACCGAATTTAGCGGAGCATGTTGCATTCTTCATGGTGAACTGCATTATCTGCCAGCAATTCACCGCTGGGCACACATTAAAAGTAGTGAGAGGAGTCATCCCCCGGCCAAATGGGCCATTTCAGCACTTGCATATCGATTATGTCGACATGATTCAAGTGTGCAATGGGTACAGGTACTTAATTGTGGTGGTGTGTCCATTCTCTAGATGGATAGAAGCAGGTCCCTGTACACACCCAGATTCTATCTGTGCTGCCAAATTCCTAGTGAGGGAAGTGTTCCCTAGATGGGGGGTGTGCGAGGTAATGAGATCGGATAATGGGGCTCATTTTGTCAATGCAGTATTTGACCAGGTCAGCTTGTTGCTTGGTATAAAGCACAGGTTCTTGTCGGCGTATCACCCAGAAGGTAACGGCATATGTGAGAGGCTCAACGGCTTGTTAAAGGAGAGGATAGCCAAGTTGACGCTCACTTTAAGAAAGGGATGGCTGCACTGTCTACCACTGGCATTGTATGCACTTCAGAACCAACCAGGCTCTGACCATCATCTCAGCCACACGAGATAGTCACGGACAGAAGGATGAGGAACCCTCCTACCCCCCGAGATAGAGCTAGATGTGATGCCCAGCCAACTAGAGAGGTCTTGGGGAACGAGATGCAGGAGTATTTGAACTGTATGACATCCAGCATCTCTGTCATTGCAGGCCAACTGCAGCGATGGCGAAAAGGGTGCAACGCAGCACAAAACACAGCAGGAGTTGCTGAAACAGACCCAATTCAAAGTCTATGTGTGCCTCTCGTCTTCCCTGGTGATTGTTACGCTCACCTGGTACCCACAGGGACGCCACCCAAATGGGTTACTCGCTGGTATGCTTCTCAGCTTTGCCCTGATGTGGTATGCGGGGAAGGTTCTGCCTGAAAATACAGGAGGACTGTGTTCAAGACTGACTGACTGGGGTAAGTATCCTCCCTCCACCCCTGTATGCTTTCAGTCCCTCTGGCGCCCTCTCCTCACCTTGTGGTAGAATTAGGCATGCTCTCTGTCCTGCCTTCTTTGCAGGGGCGCGTTGTCTTTCATGGGCAAGTGCGGTCCAGTTACTTCACTGACGCCGGCCCGTTTGATATTGTTCAGGTAGTTCTTATTGCTGTTCTTTAGTTTTGTTGCTATCCTGCATGCCCTTCTTTGTTTAAAATGTCTCTTTTTTCTCCCTTAGGTATGCAGAGCTTCAGCGCGGCGAACTGGCTTGGTTGAGCCCTGCTGGTAAATGATGGCGCATTAAGAGCGCTATGATGCGGTAAGTAAGCGCTATGTGCAGCGCTGCGAAGTCTTGCCTTTGCTAACCTGTGTTTTCCTTCCTTGTAGGTCGCTGTGTTTTTCAGCGCGAGTGGAATATCCGGAGTGGTGCCATCCGAGAGGCGACCATCCAGGTATGCCTTTTGAGCAGTTTGTAATTTGTAAATGTCTCTACAGCTTTCTTTAATGTTGCCTCTATCTTCGTCTTTCAGGTCGTTTTGTCCGGGAGGTGTGCAGATTCGAGGAAGCTGTTCTCAGTAGCTGTGAGTGTTTAAAGATGAAGACTGCAGGTAAGATGATGCTGCTAATGATGTTCCTTTTGTCTCCTTGCAGGTTCTGCTTCTCCGAGGTTCGAGGGAATAGCTGGACACGGTGAGCGTCACGTTGCAAGCTGCAAAGTAACACCAAGCATGTTCTGCAGAGTGTGGTTTATATAGCCCAGGTAAAGTAGTACCAGGGAAAGTAGTTCCAGGCCTGCCACACCCAAAACACTAGACTGCATAGCTTGGTTCTTAGGAAACAAGCTATGTGGATGCCTCCATGTTGGCTGACAATACAATAAAGTAGTTCCCAAGGACATTGTTGTTCATGGTGTATGAGCCTGGCGCCATAGGTGCCAGGACTGGCCCCATGAGGATTTATGAAGAGGATGCCAGGCTCTAGAGGCCAGAGTCCTGACTCCACCTGGTCAATGGGTTTGCCAGAGGGGGTTTTGGGCGCGGGTCATGACAGCACTCCCCCCAAGGCCCCTCCCATGGTGTTCCTTCTGTCTGGCCCAGGTTTGGTTGGGAAGTTCCGATGGAATTATATAGATATTTTCACTGGGCTCCCAGGATCTATTTTGTGGTCCAAATCCTTTCCAATCGATGAGATAATATAGCTTGGTCCTAGAGTATTTAGAGTCCAACATATCTTTGACTTCGAATTCTGGTTCTCCTTCAACAAGTATGGGCTTAGGTGGTGTCCCAATCCGTGTGCCGGGTTGCATTGGTTTCAGGAGGGACACATGGAATACCGGGTGGATGTGTAGATTAGGTGGTAAATCCAGTTTCACAGCTGCTGGGTTGATAATTGCCTTAATGGTATAGGGTCCTAAGAATCTAGGATGAAAGGTCCGGGTTCCCTTGATGGGTACGAATTTAGCGGCTAACCAAACTTTGTCTCCTACTTGATAATCAGGGGCCTTTTTCTGGTGTTGGTCGGCGAATCTCTTTTGTTTTTCTTTGGCATGAATAAGGTGTTCCTTTGCCCTTTTGAAAGACTGAGTAATGGTTGTGTGTAGAGTCTTTACTGCTGGCATTTCCAAGCTGGCTGGAAGGTCTAGTTCAGAGGTACGTGGATGTCTGCCATGAAGGGTATAGAAGGGCGTTTGTCCCGTGCTTGAATGCAAAGAATTGTTATATGCATATTCGGCTATCCATAGTAGGTCTTTCCAATTCCTTTGTTCGTGGTGCAGCATGCACCGTAAATATAGCTTGAGTGTCTGATTGGTTCTCTCGGTTTCGCCGTCCGTTTGGGGATGGTGACTGGTAGATAGCCGAACGTTGATCTGTGCCATTGCACAGCATTTTTTCCAGAAGTTTGAAACAAACTGGCTGCCTCGATCAGAGACCAGAACCGAAGGGAAGCCATGTAGCTTAACAACGCCCTCCAGGAACACTTTTGCTAAAGTGGCTGCGTCTGGGAGGCCTTTGAGAGGAATAAAATGAGCCATCTTCGAGAATAAGTCCACAACTACAAGGATGGTGTTGAACCCTTGGCTTGGAGGTAGATCAGTGATGAAGTCAAGGGAAAGAGTGTGCCATGGAACTGGAGGAATGTCCAATGGTTGTAGGAGACCAGATGGCTTTTGTTTCTGTGATTTATTTTTTGCGCAGACACCGCAGGACTGAATATACTGAATGATGTCCTTACGCCAGGTAGGCCACCAAAAGTTCTCTTTCACCTTAGCTAGGGTTTTGGCGATCCCAGGATGCCCTTCGATCAGTGAATCGTGGTAGTTTGAAATAATATGCTGTTGTAATCCCTTCTTGGGTACATATAGGCAATCCCTAAAAAAGGGTAGGTGGTCCTTGATGGTATATTGTTCTCCTTGAGTTTGCCATACGAGGTAGGAATCAGGATTCATTGTCTGTTGGATTTCTTTTCGTAGTTCTGCTTGTGTTAAGGCTGTCATGATACCCAAGAGTTTGTCTTCAGGTATAATAGGTACTGGGTCTGGAGTTGTATATACTATTTAATCTATGCCCATGCGAGATAAGACATCCGCCTTTCCGTTTCTGACTCCTGGTCGAAATGTGATTACATAATCATATTCGGCGAAGAAAAGGGCCCACCGTAATTGGCGCGAGGACTGAGCGTTGGCTGTTTTGAGATATTGCAGGTTTCGGTCATCTGTGATGACTGTAATGGTGTGTCTGGCTCCCAGAAGGTAGTGCCTCCATGCTTTAAAGGCGGATTAGATAGCCAGGAGTTCCTTGTCCGTGATGGCATAATTAATCCCTGGAGGTGAGAACCTTTTCGACCAGAAGGCCACAGGATGTAGCTGGCTGGTTTCCGGGTCTCTCTGTGAAAGGACAGCCCCCATTGCGAGACTGGATGCATCAGTTTCAACGACATAAGGGAGGTCTGGACGAGGATGTCGCAGGATTGGAGTGGAGGTAAACCTTTGTTTAAGTTCCTGAAAGGCTTCTTCTGCTTCTTCGATCCAAGCAAACTTTTTATTGTTTTTTCGTAATAGTACTGTGATTGGGTGCACAACCTGAGAGAAGTCTGGGATGAACCGGCGGTAGATGTTCACAAAGCCCAGCATGCTTTGTACCCCTTTCAGAGACGTCGGTGAATGCCATTTCAGAATGGCATCTACCTTGTGCACGTCCATTCTGATGCCTCCTGGAGTAAGGATAAAACCAAGAAATTCTACTTCGGTAACGTGAAAAAAGCATTTTTCAAGCTTTGCAAACAAGCAATGTTGACAGAGCTTGGTGAGGACTGAACGAATATGCCTGGCATGATCTTGTTCCGAGGCTGAGTATACTAAGATGTCGTCTATGTACACTAAAGCGCACACATCAATTAACTCCCTTAAGACGTCATTTATGAAATATTGGAATGCCGCAGGAGCGTTGCATAACCCGAAGGGCATGACTTGATATTCAAACAAGCCATACTTAGTACGGAAGGCGGTTTTCCATTCATCTCCTTTTCTGACTCGGACCAGGTGGTACGCTCCTCGAAGGTCCAATTTGGTATAAATCTGGGCATCTTTAACTTGGTCTATCATCTCAGGGATAAGTGGCAAGGGGTACCGGTTCTTCACAGTGATCTGGTTCAATGCGCGGTATTCAATACAGGTTCTCAAGTCTCCTTCCTTTTTCAGTACGAAGAACAAGGGACTGGCTGCGGGGGACTTCGAAGGACAGATAAATCAGTTTGCAAGGTACTGCTCTAAATAGGATTTCAAATGAAGGTTTTCTGGTTCTGTGAGAGCATAGATCCTGCCGCAAGGGATTTGTGCACCAGGAACAAGGTCGATCTGACAGTCATAGTCATAGGGCCTGTGCAGTGGCAATGTATTGGCTTGGTCCTTTCGGTATTCATCATGGTATTCACTTGGCAAGGTATTAGTTGCTCCCAGGGTTGATACTGTTGCTCCGGGAGTCATGGGGATACAGACATCGGGTTTCTCCTCTTGGTAATAGCAGGCAGGGGAGCAGTCACCAGGGAAGGTTAATTTTCATGCCCGCCAGTCTATCAAAAGGTTGTGAGCAACCAACCATGGCATCCCTAGTATTAGCCTGAACTGAGGTGCCTTGATGAGATTGAATGAAATAGACTCCCAATGTCCATCCTGACACAGCAAGGTTACCCTGGCCGTGCACTGAGTTACTGGTCCGGAAGCGATTTCTGTCCCATCCACGGTGGGTACCTTGTCCATAGTTGGCTTAGAACACAAAGGAAGCCCCATCTCTGCTGCCAGTTCTTGATCAATAAAATTTCCAACTGCTCCGCTATCGATGTATGCTTCAACGGCATGCATTCTTGACAACTGTTGGTGGTTAATTAAGATCAATGGTATTGCAAAGTGCGAGGTCAGCAACTCTTTCTTCTCACTCGACAAACTGACCTCTACATTTGTCAAACTTGGTAGTTTCCCGATTCCTTAGCGTCATCCTTCTCTGTGGCCCGACTGTTCTTCTTGGGGTTTTACTGGACAGTCCTTCAGGAAATGTCCTGGTTTCCCACAATACAAACAAAGCTGTTGTTGTCTTCTTTTGTCCCGCTCTTGTTTTGTTAATGGAGGCCATATCCCTCCAATCTGCATGGGTTCTACAACATTTTCAGGTACACAGGGTGTGTTTTCCCTTGGTCGAACATACACAGTCCGAGGGTCCATCTTAGACCGGTCTGCCTTTCGGTCCTGCAACCGGTGGTCTAGCTGCACGACCAGATTTATAAATTCTGCACAGTCTCTTGGTGGATCAACCACCTGGGCTAAGACGTCGCCTCGTAAGCCTCAATGGAATAACGTGGTTCTTTTGTTTTCTGGCCACCTAGCTTCGGCAACCAGTCTGTTGAAGGTAGCAATGTACGTTAACAAGTCCTAATTCCCCTGTCGGAGGGACAAGAGTTCATTGTCTACTGCTTGTTCCTGGGTATGGCGAGCAAACAGTTTTTTCCATTTCTCTCTGGAACCCCCCAAAGTCATGGAATAGAGGATCGTCATGGGTTACCAACGGCACCAACCAATCTACTGCACTACCACTCAGTTATGATAAGACAAAAGCTACCCGAGATTGGTCATTTGGAAATGCTGCAGGCCTACAAAGAAAATGAAGGCGGCACTGATTGATGTATGCCGCATACTTCCGTGGGTCACCTGAGAACCTTTCTGGTGGTGCCAGGGGAACTGTTCCAGGTAACATGATCTGTACCGGAGTGGGTGGTATGGCAGGGTTTTGCATCGTTGGATTGCTTCCAGGTAGAGGTGTCTGTCCTGCCTGTGTTTCCAAGTATTGCCTGCTAATCTCTTCAGTGCGTTCTTTGGTCACTATTAGGTCCCTCCGGAGGGCATTAGTCTCTTGTTGGGCAGAATGAACCTCAGCACAAAGCTCTCCTAGTAAATGGGCCAATTGGTCCATTTCTGATGTCTGCGTGGCGCCCAGGTGGATTTGTTATGGTAGGCTTTGTGTTCTGTTACACTCACCTGGTATCCACAGGGACGCCACCCAGCTGGGTTACTCGCTGGTATGCTTCTCAGCTTTGCCCTGATGTGGTCTGTGGGGATGGTTCTGCCTGAAAATACAGGAGGACTGTGTTCAAGACTGACTGACTGGGGTAAGTAGCCTCCCTCCACCCCGTATGCTTTCAGTCCCTCTGGCGCCCTCTCCTCATCTTGCGGTAGAATTAGGCGTGCTCTCCGTCCTGCCTTCTTTGCAGGGTCGCGTTGTCTTTCATGGGCAAGTGCGGTCCAATTGCTTCACTGACGCCGGCTCATTTGATATTGTTCAGGTAGGTCTTATTGCTGTTCTTTAGTTTTGTTGCTATCCTGCATCCCTTTCTTTGTTTAAAATGTCTCTTTTTTTCTCCTTTAGGTATTCGGAGCTTCAGCGTGGCGAATTGGCTTGGTTGAGCCCCGCTGATAAATGATGGCGCATTAAGAGCGCTATGATGCGGTAAGTAAGTGCTACGCGCAGCGCTGCAAAGTCTTGCCTTTGCTAACCTGTGTTTTCCTTCCTTGTAGGTCGCGGTGTTCTTCAGCGCGAGTGGAATGTCCGGAGTGGTGCAAGCCGAGAGGCGACCAGCCAGGTAAGCCTTTTGAGCAGTTCGTAATTTGTAAATGTCTCTACAGCTTTCTTTAATGTTGCCTCTATCTTCCTCTTTCAGGTCGTTCTGTCCGGGAGGCGTGCAGATTCGAGGAAGCTGTTCTCAGTAGCTGCGAGTGTTTAAAGATGAAGACTGCAGGTAAGATGCTGCTGCTAATGATGTTCCTTTTGTCTCGGTGCAGGTTCTGGTTCTCTGAGGTTCGAGGGAATAGCTGGACACCATGAGCGTCACGTTGCAAGCTGCAAAGTAACACAAAGCATGTTCTGCAGACAGGGTGTGGTTTATAAAGCCCAGGTAAAGTAGTACCAGGGAAAGTAGTTCCAGGCCTGCCACACCCAAAACACTAGACCGCATAGCTTGGTTCTTACGAACCAAGCTATGTGGATGCCTCCATGTTGGCTGACAATACAATAAAGTAGTTCCCAAGCACATTGTTGTTCATAGTGTATGAGCCTGGCAACATAGGCGCCAGGACTGGCCCCATGAGGACTTTTGAAGAGGATGCCAGGCTCTAGAGGCCTGAGTCCTGACTCCACCTGGCCAATGGGTTTGCCAGAGGGGGTTTTGGGCGCGGGTCATGACAGTGATGCAGTGCTGATCAAAAACCACACTAGGAAAAGGTGGGACGAGCCAAGATATAATGGCCCTTTCATCGTGGAGGACTGCACTCCTTCAGCCGTCAAGTTGCAGGGCAGGAGGGCATGGCTCTTCCTAAATTACATTAAACCATACATCGGGGAGAGGCCTCCAGCTGCATCTAACCGCAAAGAAACCACAGACAACAGAGAAGAACCTCAGCATGTGCAGACAAGATCCATGGCGAGGAAGAAGGGCGCATGAGCAGCAAAATCAAGGCAAAAGAACTAAAATTGTGGCTCTTAAACAGGACGTTTCCTTGAAAAAAAAGAAAGGTGATTAAGGACAATATGATGGACACCCTGTGCATCACAGTTGCAGGGTGAAGAAAAGAACTGCACATCCAAAGCCACGACAACGTTGATAACACAAACTTTTGAATCAAGTCACACGCAAGCAGTATAAAGAATCAAGACTCTGATAGCTTGCAAACAAGACTTGTCCGAGAGCTTAAGACAGTATCCTGAAGCAACCAGTGTCAAGACTTTGTGTACAGAACTTATGGTATCTCCCAGCAGAAATCTCACGTGGGATGTACTCACTTACTTCCAGTTAGTGATAATATCATATCCGTCACTCGTAGGGAGAGTAACTAGTGTCACAGACTTTATTCGAGATCCTGCTAACAAAAAGGTAATCTGGCAACTGCTGACTGTCATCGTGGAAGCCTTCGCCGAGTTACCCGAGCACAGTGAAAAGGACACAAATGCTTCCACCACAAGCGGTCATCGATGAACTGACATACACGCTGTTCTTTCGCATCATAGAGGAGTGCTCAGGACTTGTCTGGAGAACCACGGATACCCTAACATTCATCAGAGATCCAAGAAACAATGAATACCTGAACCAATTGTGGATCAAGCTAAACCACGTGATTGCAATCCATGCAGCAGGAAAGTGCAGAGACTGTTCACGTCAAAGGAAAGGCCTGTGATCCAAAACCCAGCAAAGCAGGACAAATGTCCCTGTCACCCGAGGACAGCCGGCTGGCACATAATGTCCTGTTTCGTCTAGTCACTGACTATCCAGAAATTGTAGGAAGGCCTGCAGAGGTTGACGTCATCACCTTCCTCAGAGATCCAGCTAACACTGCACACATGGGAACACTTCTCCACGGAATGATGCTTCAGGTGGAGCTATCCAACTTCCAGCGAGAGTACCTGAGGAGATTCCAGTGAGACTTTCTGCCGAGGGACAGATTCAGGAGACAGAGACACAGTTCTTCAACTTTCCGCCGAGGGACAGATCCAGGAGAACAGAGACGAGAACTTCACTGTCTTGTTTTTTCTATTTTTCCTTATTTTTTCCATGTTTATTTTTATTCTTACGACATTTTATTTTTGTGATTTTTGAGCAGTACCATCTTTTCATTCCTTCGCATTGAACAGGTTCCAGCATGTCCTCAGACCAAAGCAAATTCGAGGACTGCACTGGGATCTTACCTATTGTAGATATGCATAATGAATGTGACTTACCAAAGATGTTAGCCTAACCTTTTTCCATAGTTTAGCAAGGGAACTACATCCCGTCACCAGAGACTACCGTCATCACCCGCAAGACGGGGGGCACTCGATAAGCACTCAGAACTTTATTGCTACAAACTTTTGAAAAACGAGATTGGAGTAAGTGAAAAGAAATAAACACTGACGGCAGACTTATGTTCGAAATGGGGGCCCAGAACAGTAACTTAGTCCTCCCACAGGCGGAGGGGCGCCCCCACTTCCCTGGAAGAAAATGCTGCAAGCTGTCCTATCGAACGATAATGTGCATATGTATAGTAATTATCATTGTCTTTCTGACATTGACTATCAGAACTGCTTTCTTCATTGGTGCACGAAGCGTTCCAATTTCAGTGCACCCACCGGATAATGCATGCATAAGTCCCACAAAAGCACCCAGACCTTATATAGTTAATCCACTTCCAAGAAAAGCTGATGGTAAAGCAAACACGCTAAAATTAAATGTAATTAACAGTGATTCATACACATTTGAGGTAACAAATGAAGAGAAAAGCTGGAGACAGGGTCAACACAGAATGAATGAAAATGTAGCACTGATCACTGCATGCACCCACACACAGTATGCACACAAACCAGGGCAACCAGGGCAAGTGATGATGGCTGTAAAATCTAGAACAAAGACAACAGAAAACACGAGACTGCCTACCGAACAACCAGATCCAGAAAATAGTGACCAAGAAGAAGCAAGCGAAAGGCTGATTAAAGAAGAGATAACAAAGGCACTCGAAAGGACTGACGCAGCCACAAGAGAATTCACAGGGAAAACACAAATGCTGATAGATCATTTATTCCCGTTTATAGTTAGGGCAAAGAAACTGCACGAGGAACTGAAAGACAAACCCACCAAAGCCATAATAACAAGCACACCGGTTTCATCACAAGGTACAAGCACCAGGCCCACGGCGCAGCCACCCATTGGGCAGATGGTAAACCAGTGGTGGTTAAAGGAGGTCTACGAAAGATTACAAAAGGGGAGGAAAAGAAACACAAACCCTTCTCCTACCACAGCGATACAGATCATGAAACCTGCTCCACCAAAACCCATGCCAGAGAGACGCCCAGGATGGAAAAGCAGCACAGACGCATTTAAAGATATAGGGCCTCAATACGACCGTGGCGGTCCGGAAATAACGGTGGCGGTAAACCCGCCGCCACCGTTGTTTCCGGACCGCCTGATCCCGACCCCTGCAGACGGGAGGTGATGTTCCCGCCAGGTCTGACCTGGCGGGTTTAACACCGCCCGCCTGCAGGCGGACGAGGAAACACCGGCAGCATTACAAGATGCTGCCGGTGTTTCCATGATCCCGATTCCCATTGAGTCCCATAGGACTCAATGGGAATGGGGATTTACACCATTCCGCCTCCGTGATTCCCGGTAAACCGGGGTTGTGATGCCCCGGTAATTCCGGGAATCACGGAGGCGGAATGGTAATACGAGTCCGGCGTTAACCAGGCGGTTTTACCGCCTCGGTTAACGCCGGGCTCGTAATGAGGCCCATAGTCATAGCAAACTACAGAAAGACACTGAAAATCAAGAGAAGCCCACGTGAAGACGCCAATGAACTGAACGATTACCTGGACAGCACAGCACATCTAGGAAACAACCTATGGTACCAACACATGAAGGAAGTAGGAAGAAGGCAATCAGAAGGAGAATGCTTCGTCTGTGCACTCCTACCATACAGTATGGGAAAATCCAAGATCTTTGTGGCTGTGGAAATTGATGTCCCTACAGGACACTGTATGTCACACGTAGCAATGTGCAACACCAGAGGGCAATTTATGGGAAGAGATGCCTCGTTGATATGGGCCACTGAAAAGGATTACCCTGATGAAGATGGCTATGTCCAGGATATTAAAAGAAGAAACAGAGCACATACCAGGAATCACGCAATCAGGTACGAGAACCCTGAAGTTAAAGGATCAGGAACACGATGGGAAATAAACCCGAGACTGAACGTTCAAGGAAAAACTGCATAAGAGGCTCAAATCCGTAAGAACAGAGGCCAAATGCAGATCTGGGAAACAGTAGTTTCCCCAAATGGATGGGAAGAAGGAGTAGTAATCTGCCGAGCTTGGGTGTCCTTGGAGCCTGCCAAGAAGTGATAGACAACTCACAGAGGTTATGCAAACCTCTATGGGTGAAATTGGTAAAGCTGCTAACATGGGTCGAAGACAGAGGTGGACCCCTGCAAGTAGTACCACTGGAAAGCCCGAAACTATGCTTCAGAAGTAATGCCACAAGGAAGATGGGAGAGAATGTAAACTGCGAATGAATAATTGAAGACCCAGGAATGACACAAGGAACCACAGTCATCATGGACCATTACTGGGCGTGTGGATCCAAGGCATATATAAGTCGACCGAAGAACTGGGAAGGCATATGCACTCTAGTGAACATCCACGTTCCTGCACTAGTGATCCCAAAAAGTGATTTGAGTCTTGTCAGTTTCCCGAAAGCAGATGCTCATCTAAGAAAGAGGAGATCTGTGGAACTGGTATCCAGGATGAAGAGAGAAAATTACTTTTCTGCCAAATCAGAAGAAGCATTCCATGCAATCCCATACGAGCACAGGCTGTTTAGCCTCACCTCAACAGTATTCACAACAATGCTCTTGCCGCACATCCAAATAGGAGTGAATGCTAAATGGTTGCAGATAACCAGATGGGAGTTATTGCAGACCATCAACACCACCATAAAAGGATTCAACGCGATCAAGGAAGAGCTGAGAGCAATTCGACTGATGACCCTCCAGAACAGATATGTGCTGGACATGATCACAGCAATGAATGGAGGTGTTTGCACAAAAATCAGAGAATCATGTTGCACATTTATACCTTTGCATGACGAAGAAAATGGAACCTTAACAGAAGCCATAAGTATGTTAACAAACCTACAGAACCAAATGATCAATGAAAGTGATGAAGTGGACTATGACAGCTGGTTTGGAGCCTTGTTCTCATGGGTCCCACAATGGATGGCAGATAGATTCAAGTTTCTAGGAGCTTTACTAGCAATGATACTGCTAGGATTCTGTGTTATCAAAATAATCATCACACAGTGGCAGAAAACTGCGAAGAAAGCCATTGGGATGAAAATCATGGTCGATGTCGACCAAGGATGGAAGCCCAGAGACCTGACTGATGAAGAAATAAGAGACTTTGTGAAAGCCAGAATTTGCGCCAGAAGGAACAAAGTTTACATATCCCAGGAAACGAAGAAAGTATAAAGGAAAATGGATCTATTGCAGCCCAAATGGACAATGCCAGCTAATGACCTGGAATAAAGACGAACATGTAAAAACAGCAGGAAGTTTGAAAGGTGTGATAAAAATATGGACTCCCAAGATGCACACATTCACACCATCACGTACAAACCCTGAAGATGATGAACAAGACACAGATGAACCAAAAAAGATGAATACGAAGGAGGACTCAGAAGTGGTCGATGAACCGACCAGAGGGGGGAGTGTAGAGGAGGTTCCAGACATGGCCTGCACCCCTGGCCCCCATTTCGAGGTACCAGGAACGTACTCGCCGAGGTATGTGACGTATGAGGAGCAAATGAACCAACAGAGAGCAGCACTCGGGCTCTGCCCAGTGTACATCAGAAGAGCAATACCTGTTGAAGCACCTGTATCTAGACAACCATGGGCTGCACGATACCCTCTTAGACAACCGTACCAGCAGCTGAGACGAAATGAAGAGTACCTACAGACGGTCCACAAAGAGACCCAAAAAGCCTTAATGGATGGCCAGTGGAAATGACACAAGGGTCTGGACAGACTCCTGGATGAACGGAAACGACTCTCAAAGAAAGCAGGCCAGTGCGAGCAGCTATGAAAACTAGATGTAATCGACACAGGAAAAGAGACGATGTTGAAACGTAAGGAAACGTTGCTATGAAGCAAGATGGAAGTAACGAACCAGCGAACACGTGTAAATAGGCTTGGAACGCAAGAAGCTAAGAAAACGATACTGCTTGCAATGCTTAGTAGAAGAATAGAGCGGCAAGCGTCAACCATATATCTACTTCAATAAAGCACATTATACAAGTGCGACTCCATTTTGTAAGCAGAAGTATGCCCAGGTGGCCAGAGGCCTACCAGGCCAGGTTTCATATTCCAGCTAAAGCCAGAAAGGAGAGCAGAATCGAAACTCAGCAAAGAAGTTGCTCATGCATGGGAATTCAAGGTCAACCCAAGGAAGGGGGGGGAGCTGCAACGCTGAAGAATTGAAACTTCAGAGCATACCAGCCTGCCCCGTGAAGGTCAAGATAAGGGGGGCCCAGGCAGGTGGCGAGGCTAAGGAAGAATCAAATACTCGAAAAGCTGGAAACTGAAGCAGATTCACGATGAACAGACATGTGACCAGCCAGGCGCGAAGAGTTACCAACGTCTGATGTCACCCACATCCAAGGATGCCATAACTTCTCCAGATAAGGCTACAGTTGTGAGGCCATACCCAGTCAACTAATTGACACATAGCCCAAAAGCACTGATTGATGGAAGGGAGGCAGGGTGAATCTTGGGGCACTAGGCACCTGAGTGTCTATTCTGCATGCTGCTAATTAAAATGGAGATTTATGTCTAGGGGTGTAACCTGCCCAATCACAATGGACCAGGTTATCTAGGGTCCTATAGATAGAAGAACCAATAGGATGCTGTACTTGTAGTGACATCTATCACGTTACCATATACAGATATAGCACCTATACTTAAGTTACCTTTTCCAACCAATTATATTGCATGACAAACTTGTAGAGTAAGACGTCAATAATGACGGGTTTTGAGCATAAACGTTACTGTTTGTATGAAGTTCGAGGAAGTTGAAGCGAGACAGGCGATCACACCACTGCTGATCCCCATTTGTTTCCCCATTTTCTGTACTTGTCATTAAACGGACTTCCCTTTGCCAAACTATTGAGTCCTCATTATTGAGTTGTGTTGGAGTAAGTGAATCCTGCACCCCCACTCCTCACATGGTGCAGCTATCTTGTTTTACATGTACTTGAGGGTGAGCTCTGACCTATGGGCCCGTCAGAGGACAATCCGCCCCTCCAGTACAGCCTTGCAAAAGCAGACCAGGTGCACTGATGAGACCACTGCAATTACCCCAAAACCTCTCAACTGGTACCTCACCATGAACAATTAATCTCCAGCTCGGCCATAATTTAGTTGCTGTCTTATCATGGCCTGTGATGTTCAGGGGCCGAAATTATCAACTATTGTTGCATCATAGAATGCTGGATTGAGAAATTCCTCTACTTTATATTTTAAATATATTTTGGCCATTGTTTTAAGAATGACTTGTGCTTTTCTATGGTAATGTCTTTCATTTTTCTTAGTTTTGCTGAAGTGTTGTTACGTCATCTTTTTTTCTGTGAAGTCGATATTTTCATTACATGCTTACACCTTATTTTCCGTATATTGAGACTGCATACACATGCCCTGCTATAATCTGAACCTGACCAAAGTCCTTGTCCTGAGTACAACCTGAGTGTTCAGCCTCGCTACCATAAGGAGAACCAGATGTTCTTATCTATTGCTTCTTTGGTCCTCATCACGAGTTGGGTGGTAGCAGCATTTACCTCCTGGTCTGAGCTGTGGGTAAATGCGCTGACTTTATGCCTATTTTCGGTTGCAATTAGCACAGCTAATAACGCCAGACCAAGTAGCGGTAACGCTAAGAGTTGCATGTGCTGGGGCACAAGTTAGTTTACAGATAATCCTCCCCATATCTCCCTGTGACTTACGGACCAACTCCTGGGTTCACAGAGTGCATTGCTCTCCTGCAATCTGTACTACCCAACGCCATGCTATAGCTAGCAGAGTCAGTAGACCACCATTCATCCTCCAGGCCCATTCTGGGCTGCCTCTCAACACTGCATCCCTCCATCTACAGTTTCACCTTTCGTTGAAGCTCCCTGTCACTTCCCTACTGTAGGAGATCCACACGTCTCTCCGGAGAAGATCGCTGCAGCTTTGTTGGTCTTTGACCTGTGCAAGGCCCCACATGTCTGGGCATGGAGCTGAAAAGAGCGGCAGTGGTCTGTAGATGCCCATTGCCACATAGAACGTCCATCAATGAAGCAGCTCATGCCCGAGCACTCGCTCCGATCTAGTTACTGAACCTATTTGGAGATAAACCTTGCTTTCAAATTACAGATATACTTAACGTCGATTGCATTATAACACTTCTGCCAGAAAGACTGAATCAATGAAGCAGAGTACACACCCTTAAAAGAACTCTCTATCTCCATTGATTAGTGAGAAGAAATGGTGAGACCAAGCCCTGCCTCATTCGTTCTCCTTCGAATGAGCACTGCACCTCGGCCTAGAAACATAATGCCCATCGTAATCTAAAGTATTCCCAAACATACTTCATGAAGTCGTCTCTGTCCATGTCTGTCTTTGCAAACTTTTGGGATAAGGCGCAGATTGGAGTTGTCGCTGGAGACTTGTTTGTGATGAAATATCTGGAGTCACCGTAACGGAAAACCTTCTCTGCCGCTCTAGATCGCACCGACCCGGCATTGTAAGACACCAGTCTGCCTAAAAACAGACGAACACTAAGAACAGTAGGAAATGCAGGTAAATGCCTGGCGGCACCTGCAGCGTACTCCTGTTGATCCCACATATATCGGCAGACTCCTAATCAATAGCGCATCAGTACCCAAACTGATCTTCGCGCATCGTGTATGCATGTTTTTCGTGGTCCCCAGATCCCTGGGATCATATCTAAGCAGTGGACCCCATAAGCCATACCCACATGGTAAGAAGCCTTGATAAAGACCCTAGTGGTCGAAACACGTGTTGGCTGTCCTGCTCTCTGATCATTGTTTATTAATTTTGACCATTGTACATTCTACTTGTAACCAATACAGGCCTGACCTGTCTCAGGCACAATAAGATTGTTAAATATGAAATGTGCTATCACATTATTGGCAAAGAAAGTACTGGAGATAACTCCTTGACTAACATTGCACGTGCAAAGCTGCCTTTGGTCGTTCCTTTTCCATTTCTTTTTGAGAGGGCCTCTGCTGAGATCTTTCTGCCCTCCCTCCCACCCAGTGTCATGGCAAACCTCTACTCGTATCTTTTTGTTCTTCTACCAGGTTCTTCTACTGGCTGGATGGTGATTTGATTGTGTCTCTGCCACCCTAAGGCTTGTCTGAGATCAGGAGTGGGCTGACAGAGGGCATGAAAAGGGTACAGTGGCCGATACTGGTGGAATGAGGAAGTGTGTTGTTCCATGACTTAGTTCGGATGACCAGTAATAGGAGATTTGTGGTGTCACCATGTTGGGGGGGATGCAAGCAGTGGTACTCTTGTGCATGAAGTCTGTGTAGATCCCGCCAGTGCTGATAAAATGCATAAAGGATGCATTACTGTGTTAGATCTGTTGGCTAGGACCCCCTCTTTTATTCCTATGTATCGGTTTACTATGACCCTAGATCTTTGGCTCTGGTCCTTTGTTCTTTATGCTGGGGGTAACCTGGGCAGTGGAAACACACCATGTGATGGGCAGCTGAAATGTATATCAGTATGAATTAGGCTGAACCGAGGACTTCCTGTCCTGCCCAGCCTCTTAGAACGGTAGTCTGTCCCGGGTGAGCCCACTTGCCCATATTTTGTAATTTTATCTTTTGGGATTTCCCTCGTTTGTCCCCCGCACTGCCTTTAATGTATGCGGGGGACACCCCTGCAGCCCATAATACCAAACTGGGGAGCGGGTGACACCACCGCAACCCCGGCTCCCCTGTTTGGTATAAACATACATTCGCCATTTCAGATTCAACCTTTTCATTCATTACCGTCCGGGTCCCTTCTTGATGGCAGGTTATGGCCAGGAAAACCGGGCAAGGGGGAGGTGATTGTCTTGTGCCTTAATCCTTGGTTGTGCCCACAGCCCCACAGGATACTTTAGAAAGTTATCCTAGTCACTGTTCTTCAGGTTGAACCCGTGTATCCGACACTAAGCCCTTTAACCTTTAAGACGGGGTAGCAATACTCAGAGATAGATGGGGATGCAGAATATATGCAAACATCAAAAATCAGATCGAGTACAACAAACATCAACGAAAGCTAGATCTTCTTACTCAATGTATTTCAGAAAAAAACATAGCTTTTATACTAAAAACTCATCATCATTGATGTCAACCTACGTGACAAACTAAAAAAACCTTTTTGGGAGTGTGATAGGATTACAGGGAACCTCTTGGTATAAGTTCCATACTTTTTCGGGAGAGTGATTGGGTTTCTAACATCAGGTGGGCAACTAAGCCCATCCCAAGTGCAAGTCACTACGAACGTCATCAAATACACAACGTCCCATTGGTTATACAAACTATAGGGCTCTCGATTACGTGGCCCTCTATAATTGGTCAGCACCCTCCTACCCCTCTGTAATATTCCACCTGTGTCAGCAGCACGCAGGCTGGCACCCAAGTGCTTGCTGGGCTGGTCATAACCATAGCTTCACACCTCATTAGCCCACCATCTATCATCACTCTACTGTCTGCCAGTCAATTAGCCCTTTGAAGATAGGCCTTGAGTTTATTCTTCGTGCCTGAGAATAGAAGGAAGTACATGCATCCCTTGCCTCGCAGTTTTGATCCAGCTCTTCCCAGTGTCTATTTCCATCCGACCATGTGACTGGAGACCATGTTTTAGAGCATTTTGCTGTATTAAACTCTATTAAATGAAGAATCTCTGACGTCTTCAATGTTTTTCCATCTCACCTCAGCAAGAGTTTGTTCTTTCCATGGGTTAATTGTAGCTTCTGTGAGAACATCCTGACTTGTGGTTGCCTTGACTTCTTGATACTGGGCCAAGCAAGCCTTTCTTCAATTCACCTTCTGTCTTTAGCTGTTTTTACCAACTGCGCCACACACAAATATACCCTTCTGTCCATGGGGCCTAGACTCTGCTAAAAGTATGCTGTGGAACATCTGTAGTCCATACGTTTCTATGGAGGCGCATCGCTGCATTCTAATTCACTACGTAGCCAGCCTCAAGAATTCTTTGTCTGCATACATTACATTACTGCAACTGTACAATTGTAAAATGACTTAGTATCTTTGCTATTATTTCGGTAGCATTAGCATCTTCATCTCGAGTCTGAAATGTTGCTCATCTTTGGAATCTCCTCCTTTGATTCTATAGAATGTATGCACTTGTCTGCTTCTTCTGGGTGCGACAGTTCTGTTCTGTATGATGTACCAGTCTGCTCCTGTGCTCGCTTTTCACACTTCCTTCGGGATTTCATTCAGATAACCATCATATATTCAAGAGTGAATGTATGGCTTCTTTAATGGGAATCTTGCTTCCATGATCCTGTGCGGTATAGGTAGTTTGACTGGTACTGCGCATGTCTCATACTCAGGCTCTCAACATATAGGCAACCTGGGGGAGGAGCTTTGAGTGGGGGTACTTGGATCCACCTCTACAAGGTGGAACCCTGAAGTTAGGCAGATTGGTCACTTGGTAGTTCTTGAGGAGGAAGAGTGTGCCCTCCTGTGTGTCCAGCCTCATTAGTTGGGAATTAATTGTGTAGACTGATTGGCTGCCATGAATTCCTTGCAGGTCAAACTCTGATAGCAATATCTGCTTTCACGTCTTCAGTAGCATCATAGCTCAACTGTGCGTTATATAACATTAGCATTCCCTCTTGCTTAATTGTGTTTGTGAAACTATTATGAGTTGTAAATGTAAAGTATATTTGTATAGAAAACTTGTCCATTTTGTGTTTGGTGAGTTGCATAGGTTCTGCAACCCTGGTTTTAAGGTAGTACCTGGAAGGCTGGTCTCTTTGAGCCCTGAAGTTCGGGGTCTCTATATCGCTCCTGGTTCCTTCTACGAATGCCCGTAAAATGTTATTTTCGAGGTCACATTTCCTCGTTTGCACTTGATTTGTGCGGTTTTCCTCGTTGCTGTTTCTCTGATTTGTTTTATGTCCTGGGGCATAGTAACACCATTGTGGAGAGAGAATCACCTCCCAGGGTCATGCCCACTTTGACCACCTTTCTTGTTCAGCAACCTCCTAATGTCCCCAAGTAAGGGTGTGCCCAAGTCCTACGATGGAGGCTAAGCACATGTTGCAGGGCAAACCATGACACAGTTCTCACCAAAAGATATAGTGCATGGGGCAAAGCGGCAAGAGATAGCCCCTACCTCCTCCCAAGCAATCTTAGTAAGATGAGAAGAGTAAAGTTTCTCAACTCTTCTCAGAGATTTGACGCAAACCCTTCTTTTCTATCTCCATTCCCGCCACATGGCCGTTCGTGAACACTCGACTTCCTGAAAGCGCTCTGTAAAATGGAGGCACCATCTTCCATTTGAAATACAACAAGCTGGTGGTACAGTGCCCCTTCCTTGGTAGCACACACCCTTTCAGTGCCAACTTGGGCCAGTGTGTGCAAACTGGGCCAAAAGAGCAAAGGTATTCTCCATCACAACTGCTCAGTTGATGGGCACCTCCAGGCAAACGCAGGGGAGAAATGTATGACCCACATTTCTGGACCCGGTTTGCCTCCAATGCACCACAAGAAGCTGGAGATGCACCTATCAGGAACATTATTTTAATAGTGTGACATAAAGAGATGCCCTCTGATCTTGATCCCAGAGGCGTTGCTAGGGGAGGTTGAGGGGGCTATAACCCCGGATAGAAGCTCAGGGGCTGCAATCAAAAGGCTGGCTAGCCCCGATTCCTGACAGTCCTGACATTAGCATAACCCCAGATCTTTTCCAGCCCTAGCAACACCCCCGCTTGGTCCAATAACATCAGTCCTTTCTCCCTCAAATGCACCTGCTGGAAGATGGGCTCATGTAGGCAAGTGATATGATAGGAATATATGTAGCAAAGGAGTCTAAGCGGAGAACAAACATTTCCAGTCTGTGTAAAACTATCCACCACACATAGGAGAGTGGGAGATGTCTATCCGGGTGTACGAGCCCGGATGGCATGGTGGAGATGATGCACACACAATAATGGTTGTGAGGAATTCGACCATTCACATGGGGAGTGTGCGCTCGACTGGACTTTTTGGAAGTTTTGTAATTAAAATGAATGATGGGAGATCAACCTCAGAAAATGTGTGGGGCTAATCCACACACATTTTCCTCTGCTCACCGCACAACAAACACATAGTCATGTGTACTCTGGAGGGGACGCAGCCTAGATCTCTGACTCAAGGCCAGCAAAATGGAGATCCTTCCCATTGGAACCCCTGCTCCCGACTTCTTCCCTTCATTCTGGCCTTCCTCCATAGGCTCTCCCCCTTCTCTCTTTTGTGAAGCCAGAAACCTTGGAGTTATATTCGACTCCTGTCTCTCCTTCCTCCCTCACACTCACAACATTGCCAACAAGTCCCACATTCAGCTCTTCCTTTTCAAAGGAATTCTACCCTTTCTCACCTTCCCCCAGAAGCTCAGTGTTAACTGAGCCCTGGTTCTTGCTAGGCTTGACTATTGCAATAGCCTCCTTCTGAATCTGCCTTCTTTCACTCTGTGTCCTCTCCAGATAATCCACAATAGGGCAGCAAGACTTATGCATCATCAGGGCCCTGACCCCCAATGCCGAATCCCCCCCCACTATCTGTCTATTCTCAGCACGTGCCTCGGCTCACCCTTCACCCTGGAGGCTCACACTTACCTTACATTGCACTTTACTTGTTGCTCACCCATGAGCACCACAACTCCTATCCCATTCCCCCTCCCTTCTGCACTGGCAAATTCTGAACACTCCCAAGGCATAGTAGGTTTGTCTCCTTCCCACTGTATTTAATATCTGTATGCATCTCAATCATTTTCACATCCCCTTATCCCCACCCTGTTGCCCTTTGGGCTCTTTGAACCAGTATTTACTTCCTGTATAAGTGCATAACAAGCAAACAATAAATGAATAAATAAATAAATACAGGCGCTGTCCTCCCTGTCCACTTAGCTGGAATGTGACATCCCTGGGTACATCAAAGCATCCTTGAAGGGGGAAGGCAACACCATCCTCTGGCGAGGCCAGCCTAATTAAAATATCAAAGGCTCCATGGATCCACCCTATTCTAGTGTAAATATTCTGTGTGGTGTCAGTGCATACTGATGAGAGTTAAATGAAAACAGGCATGCAAAGAGGCCTGGTCAAAATAACTGACAAAAGGGGACAGGAGACCCCAACACCACTCTGATATACAATGTGTAAACTTGAAGCTAGCTCCCACCTCTCTGTATGAAGAGCGGTGAATGGCAAGTCTGGGACAACTGTTTACATTAGGCAACCCCTGCAGGGAGACCCCCTTTCAGAGGAAAGAAGTTTGTGGTTTAATGGAGACAGAAAGACTGTTCTTGCCACAAACTTCAAGGGAGACCTGCACTTTGATCAATTAACCAGAGAGACACTTTGATCCACAACAGACAGGAAGATGTTGGGACTTAGTAGTACATGTTGTCTCCCCTTACTTTTCCTTTTGCAAAGCACTCTGGTTAAGACCTCACGCATAACAGAATATTATTGGTGGGGGCCCAGGATTGGTTCATTAAGGTAGGCTTAGCCTGCACCAATAACTGGGGCCCATTTGGCTTTAAAAGAGGGCTGAGCCCCTCACTTAGCAGAACATCCAACAACCTTGAAAAGAGTATGAAGAAGGATTCTTGTGAACACTGGCTGAAGGTACAGTCTGCCTCACAGCTTCCACCAGTGAAGGAAGGCCCCTCCTCTAAACATCTCCCAGGGAACAGAGGGAGATATCAGACTCACAGGACCTGTCCAACAGTTCCAGAACCGGTACCCAGCCCGCACACAGCATGCCCTGCTAGACTCTGCCAGCAAGCTTCCTAGATGGGAAGTGCCAGAGAGTCTCTGTACAAAGGACAAGTCCATTGCCTGCAAACACTCTCCTCAGCTTTGAGTCGTCCACCTTCAAGGACAAAACAAGCACTGTGAAAAATATAGGAATGCCACAGAAAGCATCAACCAGCGCCCATCTTTTAAGGACATTTTCAAGGCAGTCGAGCCCCCGAACCGCAACCGGCTGCACCATTGACTGTTGTCACGCTGTAGTCACTAAGCCATCTGAGACGCCTTGACCAGCATTCCAGAACCACCAACCGCACAGAGACAACAATTCTTGCCCCTGATCAGCCATGCAGGCTAGCCTGCAGCCGACCGTTTAGACTTGCTAGCCATACTGCCTGGCACCTAATACCCGCAGCAGTCTCCTGTCTTGAACTCTGTCACAGGAGCTACAAAGCGTCTTGGAACCTACCCGACTGTCGAGCATCAAGTTCATCTCAAGCACCAGGTACATTGTAGTTCTGTCCCCCTAGTGACATTTACGACCCCTTGCTCCCTTGGTGCTGAAACCAAATAACCTTGGACAGTTAAGACTGATTACTCTACCGACTACCCTCCTGTCAGTATCCAGAGTGCATCCCTTCCCTTCGTGAAACGGTCTGTCCTCTGTGTTCCTTTTTAAAGGATAGGCTGTATTTTGTAGTGTACTAGAACTGTCAGTAGTAATAATAATAAAGACGATATTTGGATACAACCTTGACTGGACAGTCTCTTTTATCATTGGGTAATAATTGTATTTTCACAATGTTGCAGCTAGTCAACGATGCACGACCTTGCGCAGGTAAGCCTAGCATTTCGTCCATGTTACCAAAATTGGACAAGGAGGTTTCAATCTTTTCAGATCCTTCTGGTGTACTAGAGGTGTGGAACTGATTGATGGTTTAGAAACCGATATTCATCCATGCATCACTGGTGCCCCGGAAGTTGATTCGTCATAATGTTAGCCGTACACATAAAGCACAACAGACACAGGTGCAGTTACTAGGTTGCCCGCTGGTGCCATTACGCAGCATACAGCGTGAAACTGTCTTTATGGATGTAGCACGTCACCTTAAAGGCACCAGGCCGATAACATTCTTCCTTCATCATAACAAACTTGAATCAAACATACTAAACCATAACATCTGCCCAAAGGAGATACCATCTAACTTAGTATGAAACACTGTTCCAGAAGTGTTCCTCTTATGGTTCCATTGCATAATCTTCCAAATGATCTCAATGATCTCACAGGACATTTCTGCCGTCCCTCTGGCTCTTCTCTGGCACTAGTTGTCTTTCTACTCTTTCATATCTCAGGTGCACCTGTTATCGGGTCCCCAGAAGTCACTGGGCCTCATTACACGGAAGGCGGTAAGGGTTAACGGTCACCGGTAATGGTACCAGTGACCGTTAACCCTTACCGCCTTACTACAAGGTCCCTTTGTGGGTTGGTACTTTAACGCCTGCTTTTTAGCAGGTGTTAAAAACCAACCCGCAAAGGGACCAGGGTGCTCATTACGGTACCGCAATTTGCGGTACCGTAATTAGCACCTTCCCCATTCCCATTATGGCCTATGGGGCAAAAATGGGAATGGGGAAGGGCAATGGGGGAAGGGGGAATTACCGCCCCGCCAACCTTGGAATAGGGCGGTAATTCCCCTTTCCTCCAAGGCGGTGCCGGTATTTTACCGGCATGGACCAAGGTGCTAGTAGCACCTTGGTCCACCGCCTACCGTGTAATGAGGCCCACTGTGTCTTCTTCATCACTGATACGTCATCCTCAGAGTCTTTCACTGGCCTATCAGTGGCGGAGTCAGGTTTTGGTGCCAGGAGGGGCAAAGTGGTGCTCAGGGGGGAGCCGCTGCCACCATGCCCTGCGCTGCATGCCGGTCGGGTCAGAGAGGGGTCGGGCCGGGGTTCACTACCATTTACTTAATTTTGCAGATATAACCCTGATTAATATTCAAGGGAAAACTGGCAGGGTTTTTTACCCAATATATATTTTATTTATAAAACCTTACACTACAAGCCACATCTATTATCAATTACACGCCACACGTTTGTTATGGAGGGAACGTCCAATTAAAATTGAATAATTGAATTTTAATGTGACAATAATGTGAATAATATTCAATAAACATTTCAAGCAAGCAATATACCATACCATGCTGGTGGTAACCTGGCCAAATAATACAAAACCATAGACTGCAATGTAATTTTTTTAATTAGTACCCGGCGAGAGTCAAGCAGAATGCAACACACATTCTCATTGGCTCTCGCCGGGTCCTTACCCGGCTAAGAATCCTTCGATTCTCGGCTGGGATTCCAGCCGCCTTGTCCTCGGCGGGGGGCGTGGCAGCCCCTCAGCCAATGAGGAGGCTGGAAGCGGGGCCATCCCCGCTCCAAGCCTCCCCGTGGTTGAGAGGCTGCGTTCGCCCCCCGCCGGGGACTCGGGTAAGGCTTTTTCTTTTTATTCTCTTTCCTCCCTCCTCTCCCCCACCCCCACTTAACTTCTTGTTCCTGCTTCCCCGGCGAGGGAAGCCTCCAGCCGTGTGGAGAATCGGAACGGGGCCATCCCCGCTCGCTCGCGCCTCCACGCGGCTGTAGGCTTCCCTTGTCCCTCGCCAGGGACACAGGTATGCTTATTTATTTTTTTTACTTTTTTTTTATTCCCATCCCACTCCTGCCCTCCGAACCCCACTTACCTTCTTTTTTATCCTTCTGGGAACACCAGTGCGTCAGCTCCCAATGGCGGCCATGGAAAGGGAAAACAGACTCCTTTTTCCCTTTGCATGGCAGGCATTTTCTTGGTTGTTTCTTTTTTTTGTTCTGTCCCGAAATGCTGCAGCGTTTTGGGACTGAAAAATATGCGTTTAGTGCCCCTGTCACGCACATAATGTGGGCTGGGGTACTAATAGCAATATGACCCTCGCGGCGGGGGCATAACCGACTCAGGTAATGCCCCAGGGCCTTCGTTAAGGCCCTCGCATCGCTCGGGCCTATAACTATGGGCAGCGGGGCATTACCTGAGTCGGTAATGCCGCCGCCGTTCGGGTCATATTGCTTAAATAATGTTCCTAGATTCTCTGACAAGTAACGCACAAGGTTGACTGCCTGGCACAAACAAGCCATTTGTCCAGACATTTGAATTTAAAATAAAAAAAAAACATGATAATATAAATGTCAGTATAATACCAGATTGAGAGTGGGACCCAAAATAACCTTTTGTCCCAGTAACAGACATATGGATCCTCCTGAAACAAAGCTATACTTTAGCAAACAACTTAAGTAGAATTGTATGCATCTTTCAATGTAATTGTCAGTATTCCCTGAGTGCATCAGTGCAATATCTTTTGTAAACATTTCTTAGTACTAAAAAGACATGTGGTCAAACCTTTGAGTTGAAACTAAATAGCCCTAATATCAAATAACAATGACTAAATAAATACACACAAACATAAAGAATACATGTAATGAGAATGAAAATGTTCCTTCGGATGCAAGGGGAGAATGAGAATGTGTCATGTGCGGTGTTAGGCTACAGAGGACTAATGTGCTTGAAGATGTTTTGCAGTGACAGATTAGGACCAAGAAGCCTTCTGCCGCAAACCTATGGAGCATCTGCGCTACAAAGCCTTTCTGTGTGGTTTCATTGAAGAAAATGTCTGAAATACTTTATCAAAGTCCACAGAGTCAATCGGGTCTCTTTCATTACTTAGGAAAGCTACCTTTGAAAGTCTCTCTTCACCCATTGTTGACCGTAAGTAAATTTTGATCAACTTCAGCCTGCTAAAACCTTTCTCTGCTATGGCACTAGTTACAGGCAAAGTGAAAAATATTGTGTACATATTAGAAAGGTTTGGGTAAACACCCTGCATATCATTGGCTATTAAGAAAGGCAGCGCATCGTTTATTACTAACTGCTTGTTGTCAGGGAAAATTTCCCCGTACAGCGCACAAAAAAAAGAATACTCTTCTACAACGTTGGGCAGAGACATAACCTACATTAAATGTAGCTAACTCTATCAATGCTTCAGATTTATCTGACCTAGTAAAATATTTAGGATCCAGTGCTGAAAATGTATGCACAGTATTTCTATGGCGCGCACAAAGGGCATCGTTAATTGTGGACTGAAGGAGCTGTTAGGCTGTGGCTGCGACCCCCTCTCACCTGCCCTCTCTCATTACCCGGAGGATTTGAGGTGCTGTGGGCTCGCTGACACGCAGCTGGAGACCGTGTGAGAACGCCGTGCAGGCTCGAGCGCCGTAGCGCTGGTTGGCTCCACCCCCTGCCCGCCCCCTGTGAAGATATCAGGAAGTGGAATAAGAGCTGCTCCCAGACACCCTTGCGGCGCTAAGCCCGGCGCGCGCAAAGGGCATCGTTAATTGTGGACTGAAGGAGCTGTTAGGCTGTGGCTGCGACCCCCTCTCACCTGCCTTCTCTCATTACCCGGAGGGTTTGAGGTGCTGTGGGCTTGCTGACACGAAGCTGGAGACCGTGTGAGAACGCTGTGCAGGCTCGAGCGCCGTAGCGCTGGTTGGCTCCGCCCCTGGCCCGCCCCCTGTGACGACATCAGGAAGTGGAATAAGAGCTGCTCCCAGACACCCTTGCGGTGCTAAACCCGGCGCGCGCAAATGGCATCGTTAATTGTGGACTAAAGGAGCTGTTAGGCTGTTTGGCTGCTTGCTGTGGCTGTGGCTGTACAGGGACAATTCAACTATCAGCTACCGGAAGCTCCGGTGGTGGGCTGAAAGAAGACGCCTTAGAAACAATGAAATCTATCCCGGCATCAAGGGACACACAAGGAACAGGTCTAAGAACACGTCTGCAGGTAAAACAGAGATTTGCTTCTCTCCCAGAGACAAATGGGAGCCCGGAGCAAAGCTTGAAAACCACGACGCTAAAACAAAGTCGACTACCATTTTATATTGAAAAAAGAAAAAGTTTATCAGTGGGAGATAATCATTCAAATATGGAAAAATATACTCTTACACAGTTGGAGGAAATAGGCGAAAATCTGTGTCTGGCCCCTAATTCTCCTGAATTACCCATGCCATGTACTATGCCCAGGGAAAGAGAAACTGTAACAATCCCTTTACCACCGACAAATGTCGGCCAAGTGGAGACGGTACATGAGGCCACCTGCAAGGGGAAATTAGATGGATTAACCCCTTTAGAATCCAATGAAGTAGCTGAGTCGATAATTGATGACATCTGCCAGGAGAAAGTGATTCCACCTGATGAAGTAACAGTAGGCAAGGATTATATCCCTGTGCAAGAAAAAGAAAAATCAAAGCTAAAAGTATTGCCAACTAATCCACTTGACGACATTACACGTAATCAGAAGGCTTTACAATCAGGAAATGAGGTCATGGGAACAATATCTAATGATGGAAGTGGAGTGGACTTTAGTGGACCAATAATTGGAGAAAGTCTGGCCATAAGTCTAGAAAACCCTATACGACCACCAGATATAGGGTCTAGCTCTGGCTTGAAGAGTATTGTAAATAACCGACAATCAGCAGAAACATCGTGGGATCAAGGCGACAAATGGGACGTGTTCGAATCAGTACATATCGAAGATGCTCTTCAGAACTCGATCAATCAGAATGAAAAGATTGACCATAGAGGGCCAATAATGATAGCCCAAGAGCCTATTGACATTTTTCAACCATATAGGGAAGAGAGGATCAGTCCCATTCTCAAGATTTGCCCCATAGTTGCAAATCCCACAAAAGGGAAGGGGAATCGATCTGCAAATTACACAAATGAATCTAACAAAGGAGCTCATACGGATGAGCATGACGCAGATTTTACTAGGTGCCATCTGGGAGGGCAGAGGCCTTTAGAAAAATCGAATACGAATAGTACAAAAGCCACTGCACCAGCAAGTTCAAGTAATTTATGTCTCGCAAATAAGATAATGCAAGACATCTCTATACTGAAGGATAAAATAGAAAGAGAAAAAAGAAGAAGTTTCAGCTTGATTAATGAGAAAATAGCTGCCTTGGACAAAGTACAGGTTGATGATACCGCCATACCTCTAATTGGGCATCGGGGGAATAGGACAGCCCTGAAAGAGATCCAACTGCCATTTGAGGATGGTAGAAATAAATTCTTGCCAGCAATGATGATGGAAGATGGTACGGAAAAGGCAGTACCCGGCCCGGATCAAACAGGAAATAATATAGCTAGTTCCCAAATCTTGGAAGACGAAAGCAAGCTTACAGGAGAAACATGGAATCAACATATTATAAAGACTATAAGTGAGGCCTGTAAAATCGAAAGAGAAAAAGATTTGGGTCACTTTGAAAAAGTGGTAATGGCCTCGTTAACCATAACAATGGCCCCTTTTATTAAGCTTTATGAGGCAATTAAAGATTCTGTACAAGAGGTAACTACCAGCAATACCCAAATAAAAGAGACACACGCTAATATGGTCTCGGCTTTGCTAAGCCTAAATGAACGAACAAATAAAGAAGCTGAATTAACCCATACCTGGAAATCTCGCCTTAGTGATCTAGCTAGATGGGATGCGACGGATAAATCTGTGTTAATGGAAGCGGTATTGGAAGACTGTAAATGGATGAGAACTATCCATAAACACGACAGTCTGAAGAAAAAGGAGGACCGGCCTGACATAAATCTTAAAGAAGGAAAGGGACCAATGAAATTGAAACAAAATGAAGCTGGTCCCCCCAATCAAAAGGAGCAACAGCAAGAAAAGGGGATCCTGGTCCCATCTGGGATAAAGGAAACTAAAAAACAGACATCTAGACAACCAGAACGATCCTCTTTTGCAATCTTCGCAGGGACCGGGCCAAAAGATTTGACCCATCAAAATGGGAAGGAGATTACAAATGCACTGAATGATAAGGGAAAAAAGCCAAGAATGAATCTGTCAAACGCAAAGTAAATGGCTAAAGAGCCTTTTTGAGAAATTTAAGAACACCACCCAGAAGAGACAACACACAGTGTGCGAAGAAATCTCGTAGAGAGGTGAATATGAGTGACCACATAGAGACTGAGGGGCGAAAAGATCAAGAAAAGAGGCAAATGGAAGAAAGCAGAGAGGACTCAGAACAGCAAGCTAATCTGAGTGATCTTATTGATCTGATCGAATCCGATAGTGAGAAAGAAGATTGGGACAGCATAAGTGATTCGGACTGGCAAACCTTAGATAACTGGGAAACAGTAGATCTAATCGAAAAACCAAAGGAAGTTCAGAAACCGAAGTCTCATAAATAAAGTGCCTGAGAATACAGCAAGGAAAAGGAAAGAAGATCAGGTATAAATGAAATTGAACTGGAACCAGATCAGGAGTCTAATAGATTTAAGACATTGGAACAAAAAGAAAAGATACAGTGAACAAAGGGAGGATAGACCAAAAGAACCAGGACAGCCCTTGTCCCAAAGAAAAAATAGACAAGGGGAAAAAAACGAAGACACTGAAACAAAAAAAAGGAAAGAGGTACCGTTAAGATCACCCCCGATGAAATCAATCCTATTCAAAGGATGTTACCTAAAACTAGAAACAGCTGTGAATGGACCAAGAAGGGCAATCTTAAATAGGAGCTACGTGGTGGAGCTCTGCAAGCAAGTCTTGTCACCAAGGACAATATCAACGGAAGATATAAAAATAGTCGAATTCCCAAAGGAAAAGAGGCTAGACCAAGTCATTTTGCACTTGATGTCAAAAAATACAAAGCGGAAACTCTTGGAAGTGTCAGATACTTTAAGAAAAAGAGGCTTCCTGTTGGAGGACATGGTCGATGAACCCAGAAAATTAAAAGAAAAATCTCAAATGGAACTAAGAAAGGAAACGAATAAGGAGGCATCAGTAAAAACTAGAACCACAACTTCTGGGGAAAAACTGGCAAAAGATAGACTTGATGCTGAAAAATTTAAGAAAAACAATGGAAAAGGCAAAGAAGAGAAAGAGTTGCAGGAGGAAGAGCCTTCAATAACTAAAAAAAGTAAAGAGTCATTGAAAACCCTGAGGTTTACAGTGGATAACTCTGAAAATTCAAGGAGAAACAAGAATAAACCCATTAAAGCAAATAGTCAGGGAAAGGACTGGGCCTGGATGGCCAATGCTCTGAGCTCCAAGAAGATACAATGGAGTACGGAGAACGAGCAAATTCAATCCTCTGTGCATCATGGATCACAAGAGGATTCAAACACCTGCTCTCAAATACAAGTTGCTTCCTGACTCAATATGATTTCATTTCAATCCAAGAATCATGGCTACGTGAGCCCCCTGTTTGCGAGGGCTATGAGGTCTATAATAACCCGGCTAGAAAGGGGCCAAAGGGAAGACCGTTTGGAGGCCTCATGATACTCAAGAAACTGGAATGTCCACTAAAAGTAAAGGAACATCTAACACCAAATCCATATGTTCAAATTCTCAAAGTAACGTCTGAACTGGAAGACCAGAAAAACCTGAAACAAATGGTCCTGATTAACGTCTACTGGAGCGAGAATATGCAAGCCCAAGTGAACTTTTTAACGTCAATCATGGAAGTAATTGATCAATCCATGATGGAGGGGAATGACCAGCTGATCTTGTTAAATGGCGACTTAAACATCAAATTGCTGGATAAAGATGGTAAGATCAAAGCAACCGATCATTTGATAGGAAAGGAAAAAGTCTGGATGAAAGAAATGAGAATTCGTGAGATGAAGATGTTAAATGGTCAGACTAAGGGAGATCTTCAGGGGGCCAATACTTGTTTAGATTATTGTTTTGTAGGAGGAAACACGTTGGAGCGGGTTTTATCCTTCACAATAGTTAAAAAAGAAAACGAGTAGCGATCATTGTCTGTTAGCTACGGCTCTTGCTTGGAAACTAAGAACTAACAGAGGGACCGAAAGAGCAATGGCAACTGAGGTTACTGGGGGAAGAAATCGTTTGAGAATTAAAAATCAAGCAATCCCGAATCTAGTTCAAGGATACAAAGAAGCGATTAACATCGATGAGGAGATGGTTGACTACAAATGGCTATTGGAAGCCTATGAAATCAAGTATGATCCAACAAAAAAAAAGGGAACATTAAGAAAAAACATGCGTATGATGAACAACTAGTGACAAGAAGAAAACAATATAGGTCAGAGTTAAGAATTATAAAAAAAGACAAATGGCCCAGGAAAATATGATCTTCAGAGAAAATGCCAACAAACATATAAAAACTGGCTGAGACAAACTCGACACCTAAGAATGCAGAGAGATGCTGAAAAAATGAAAGCAGCAACATCAACAAACAATGCTAGAGGTACTTGGGACTTACTTAACGACAGAGAGCATAATCAATCTGCCGTAGGTATTAATCAAGTCGCAGACGATAAATGGTTTGAACACTACACTACTCTTTATAAAGGAGAAAGTGAGGGAAAAACTATAAAAGAAATTTCTGACACAACTTCCTGGGACTTGAAATTCGATAAGGAGGATATCAGAATCCTAATAAAAAAATGTAGCACCTCAAGAGCAGCCGGCCCAGACGGCATTTCCATCAAACTACTTAAAGAAAACTGTGAGACCTGGACGGAGCTAATATATATATTATTCCAACAAATCATGAAGACTAAGCAAATACCATCCACATGGATGGAGGCTTATATAGTACCGATATATAAGAAGGGGGACCGTGAAAACCCTAGGAACTACAGGCCTATAGCTCTCTTAGATTCAATTGGCAAGCTATTTGCATCATTACTACTGAGAGACCTAAAAAATGGGCCTCGGAGGCGAAAATCCTAGACTAAAGACACACAGCTTTTGTAAGTGGAGTTGGCACTGCCTTGAACCTATTCTTGATCAACTTGCTGAAGGCAAATACACTAGCTGGGAAAAAAAAGCTTTACCTAGCCTTCATTGACCTCGAACAAGCTTTCAACGGCATCAATAGAGAGTGCTTGTGGTCGAAGATGAGAAACTGGGGGTGCCCAAAGGACCTACTTGAAGCTATAAAAGCATTATATACTGATACCTGCGTCAAGATTCAAATAACAAGTAATGGGGGACTTTCAAGGAGGATTAGAAACTCTAGAGGAATCAAACAGGGTTGTGCAGTAGCGCCATTCCTCTTTGTCCTATATATGGCCGACATGAAAACCGCTCCGGAGAAGATCCGCGCATTCCTGCCAAAGATAAACGGAAAAGAGATACCCTGGATGCTATACGCAGATGATGCGGTATTCATAGATGAAACACCAATAGGCCTACAAAGACGGATTGAGACCTTTAATAACTATCTAAAGGAAAATAGCATGAAGATGAATGTCAAAAAATCTATGATCTTAACTATGAAATCTACCTGGGGGAGGAAGCAGGCCGGAAAAACTGCGATATGGTCACTAGAACAGCAAAAACTGAAGGACGTGGAAACGACACTCTACCTGGGGATACTGATCAACAAAAACTGCAACGAACAAATGCACTATTCTCTGATCCGGGAAAAACTAGTGGCTCTGACAAATCAAGGAGTCTGCCTACATCGCAGATATGGGAGGTTTTCACTAATCCCAATTGTCACCTTTTTCAAGCAGAAAGTGGTGGCGGTCATCACTTATTGTACTGATGCACTCTTAGCCCTAAGATGGGAGGTTTGGAATCTTTGTGAGGCGTATTTTTGGTGTAAAATCCTACGCTTACCAACTTCACTACCAGTTGAACTCATAAGAACTGAGCTCAGGCTGCAATCAGTGACCTCTATCGCTCTTTGGAAATCCCTATCATTGTATAGGAAGTGCATTCTGGATGATCCACCTAAACCATTTGAAATTCTAGCTCAGACGAACGCCTTGAATGAAGACAAAATGCTTATGGATTGGAAAAGTGGATGTAAGGCTCACTTGCTGAAATTAAATCTCTTGGAAGACACCTTAAAGAACAACCCGGATAAAGTAAAAAGAGTAATTCGGGAAAAAGACTGGGAGGAAACCCAGGATCAAAGATTGAAAAGAAACTTATGCTATAACATCATTTGGGAAAAAAAGCCTTGAACATCTTACCACCTTATCTGCTGAAATTCCCGACTGAGCATTATCGGGATCTGTTGTTACGCTGCAGACTTAATATCTGGAACTGCAGAGAAGTGAAATGGAAAAGAAAGCAAATCGAAGAAACAGCAGCATATTGCCGATTCTGTAAACGGAAGGACCAACTGGAAACAATAAGACATGTTATGTTAACTTTCCAATCTCTAAAATGGAAAAGAGAGATCTTCATGGGAAGTTACGTAATGAATATCACTGAAGAGACGGAAGAAAATTATTGGGAACGACTCCTTACTGTTGAAAAAATTGGCAAAACTCTTGATGCATTAAAATTTGTCGAAATGTTAAAATTGAACCAGGAGGAGGAGGGGCCAGAACAGTAAGAAAAAGACAAGAGTAGCCTTATGTAACTAATGCTCGAGTTACCTTGATTAACCAAAAACCTGGAAATAATGGAACAGCTGACTATAAGGTAACTGAGGAAAAACGACAGAGATTTTGTAACTACTGTCTGAAGAAAATTGAAATTGGAATTGGAACAAACACATTTTAACAAAGGAATATGTCATGTTTAAGGTTAAACTATACTTAACCAATAAAACATATTAAATTTTTTTTTTAAAGTATTTCTAAAACCTTGAAACCTCACTGTCATCTGAGCTACAAAGGTATCGACAAGAACATAGAAGGTTTCTACTTTGAATGCCTGCCTCCCACTCTCTAAAGGATTATCATCAGCTGCTTCATCATGAAAGCTTTTCTTAGCCCTCTTCCTTTTTTCTTGAAAGTGTGTTGATGTCCCACACTCTTCAGCCATATTTCTAGCATCTGTTTCAAACCGATCAAATAAATAATCTGACCGAAGCTTCTTTAGTTCCTTACAGCATGTCACAACCATGCGTTCTGCAGTTACTAAGTCATATGATGACAGTGTATGCACAGTTTGCAGTACCTTGTGCCAAAAGCATTAAGAATTTAAACTCTAAGGTTTAATTTGTGTTCCAGAGCCCCCGTGCATCCCAAAGTGCTTTTCCATTTGCATTTGGGATGCATCCAGTGGATATTCGGTACAATGCTGTGCTAATTGGTAAAATTATTTGTTTCACAGAATCCATTGCCCTTTTACGGCTCGTCCATCTAATGTCAGATCGCTTTTTTAATGTCTGTGCTGTTTCCTGTAGGTCATGCTCCTGATGTTCTTCCTGCAGAACTTCCAAGTGAGGCAGACCCGGTAAGGAAAGTGTCCAGAGCCTCAAGTGTACCAAAAAATAACTTTCCTTTTATAAATTACTTTGCGGCATCAATCAGCACAAGGTTTAGATTGTGCGCACAACAGTGAACATATATAGCTCTGGGCGAGACATCTTTCACAAGTGCTTGCAGTCCAGCAATACATCCGGACATAGACCCCTGCCCACAGATTAAGGTAACATCAAGTTCCAGGGACTCAAAAGTCAATGTAAATAGTTTATAAAAGTCTGCCGATCCTGCTCCAGGGAGTTGAGCAAATGTTGCAAAATGTTCAGCTGCATCAGCAGATGATGTTACATATCTAAGAGATAAAGAACATTGATCATTGATCTGGGTGGGACAGTTTTCTGGGTCAAAGTGGGGAACAGACACTTATTTGTGGGCCAGTTTGATAAGTTACTTCACCATGCGGCTAGTAGTTTTGACAAGTATTACTGAATAAACATTCTTTAAAGTACACAATTATAAAAGAAAACTCCCCCCTAGGTACTACTCAAACAGTCTTTCACAAAAGGAATAAATGGACATGTGTACCTGTGGCCCACTTTTTCATTGGTGCCCCGCCGAGACAATGTTATGCACCAGTCCGACCCTTAGCAGTGGGGAAACGTTACATAGTGAAAGGTAGTAGAAGCTAGGAAGACAGGGCTGCTGAGGCAGAGACAGCGCGCGAGAAAAAGAAAGAGTAAAACAGAGAGAACAGAGCCTGTTCAACTTCATCAGGAGTTTGGGAGAGAGAGAGTGAATGCACTAAGAGAGAGTGCATGGATCTGGGAAGGACCAGGACTGATTTGCATAAAATGGCATGGATTGCTGTTCTTAACAATGTCACTTGTTATGATTGATTCAAATCCTTCCATCATTCCATTTTTGGTTTAGTTTGTGTCTCCTTGAGTGAGAGAGTGTATGCTTAGATGACGAGGGAGGGCGCCTGCCTTGCTTGCTGCACGCCAGAGAATCAGCTGTACTTCACTGTGTCTAACAAGGCATTCCTGAAAACGTCAAGGCTGGGATGGTGAGCATTGACAGCTTTCAGCTACTCTGTAGTGTAGACCTACTTGAAGGCACGTAAGTTACCTATAATGTGTGTCACTGTGTGGAAGTTCAAGTCCAGCCTGCCGCTGCCTGCCAGATGTTATTGATGGGACAGGTAAATTCTAAGTGCTGACCTCCTCCATATGCTCTTACTGGTCTGTTGGTAAGTACAAATACCGATTCCCAGCAGCAGCCAGCAGAGAAGATAACCTAAAGCCATTTTCCATACCCGCATGTAAAATGGGACTGGGAGAAACAGCAGCAGCCCAACTCGACTCCCACAGACTTTAATTAATGGCGCACTCTGCGCCAGTGCAGGCATGGGAAGGTGTCCCAGCCCCAACGCCCCTGAACATATGATGGCAGCAGTACGTGGTCACCATCACATACAACGAACATGGTGTGCACAGTGCAACACAAGGTTTGGGGCATGGGGCTGATAAGGAAGTGAGTAGCAGACTCTGCTACTAAGCAGACACAGAGGGTGCCAGTCAAAGGATCAAAAATAAAGGATCGAATGACCTTTTGCTCGAATACAAAAGGATCGAAAAAAAGGATCGCATTTTTTTATTTATTTATTTATATATTTTGTTAGTTTGGGTTGGTAAAAAAAGTGTTTTTAATAAAGAAAACGGGGCGTTGGGGAACCCCCCCCCCTCCCATAAAAAAAAAATCGATCCCTTTTTTCGGACCTTTGACTGCCGAACAAAAGGCATTCGATCCTTTCGTTTTCGAAACTTTGACCTACAACCGACAGAGAGTGCAGCAGTAGCAATCTGCCAGAACCCTTATGTCCCACATAATAATCTTCATGGCTTTCTTCCTCCTCCTTCACCCGATGTTTCTCCCATCGCCATTCGTCATCTAAATTTCTTTACCATATTCTGGGTCAGGGGACCAGATCCTCGGCTCAAGCTGATACATTTCCCAGGCATTTGTATTCATGTATCCGCCGGTCAAATACTAAATATGCTTATTCTATATTGAGCATCGACTATCCTCTAAACTGATGATTAATTAGGCTTTACAGCCCACACTTTACATGTACTAAATCACCCCTAGGCACTCCTAATGTTGTTATATGAGGAGAATGAGAAGAGGGATTTGCCCGGTAGCACACAGTTAGATCAGCAAAGCTGGGATTTAAGCAGGTCTCCCAGCATTTCAGACCACACAGAAGTCTTTAGTTATGCAGGGTGCCCCACAAACAAAACGGCATGCGCATTTATCTGCATTTACTAAAAGTGACGTGCCAAATAAACCAGCCTTTATATATTATTTATGAAACTTTTCAAGAAACACATTCGGCAAAACTATTATGATTCTTCAATCAATCTTAAACGGGGCAAGTACATGAAAGAAAAAGGTGTAATCCAGTACACACATGAATAAGTGCAATGAACAAAAGAAGAAGAAAAAAACGCTAGTGACTGTCTCTGTCTTGAAGTTGAATATAATACATGATTGTTGTAATGTACACCACCCCGCGCAATCAAACGAGCATCTGCGTATTGGCTTGACAATGGCGGGGAAAAGGGAAGCGCCTGGCAACTCTCCACCCATTAGCATGCGCTAGCTAAGTGCACTGGGGGGAGTAGTAGCGTGTGGCCCCCCGCCAGTGGAAAGCTGGATGCATGTGTGTACTTAATTGTGGAGTCCTGAGCGTCGAGTGTAATTGTGTTTTTCTGTGTGAGCGTTAGAGTCGAACACTACTAGGCCGACCATGAACAGCATCATACGTAATATTCCCACACAGAACCCCGGTTGCAATTCCGTGCCCCGCTTCTAACACAGGGACTCTCCTGTACAGACGAAGGGGGAAGTCGGGGACAATTAGAGTGAAAACAAAGGTGAAACTGTGAAACACCTGGAGCGCCAACTAGTGCAATTTGCTGGGCAACATGGGTAAATAAACTCCCAATGTATCATCATGGGCGCGGCGCCGCTTAGCCCACCCACCCACCCCACACTAGTACATTAACACACACAGACAGACACCTGTGGTAACTGGCAAGTAAAGCAGGGGCTTGGCAGAGCAGCGCGTGCGCGCGCGCGCGCGCACACATACACACACACACACCCCTTACATTCTCTCAATCTCAGTCCTCTGCTTTTCCTGACCTGTCTGACTCCTCCGAACAGACGAGCTCCACTGCCTCCCTCCCCTCAGTTCAGAATTTTGGACGTTGGCTGGCACCTCACTGACTGTCTGTCAACGGCATCCTGGCACTTAGGCGGCTGACTGGCGCTGGGGCAGTGCAGACAACACAGTGCCAATGGGGATGGGGAGTACGCTGGGCCTTGGTGGCTCTGGCTCAGGCTGCTGGCACTGTCAGGCTGCTGCTGGTCTGGCTTGCACCTCCTGCTGCTCCTCTGGCTGACAGTGACACTGAAATAGTGTGTGCCTGGAGTGGAAGGCACGGCACGCACCTGGCACTCTTCACTTGTTCTTGTTTATGGACTGGGCGCATGGATTTGCAACATGTATAGCAAATCATATGCCTGGTTGCAGGCTGCAGGCAGGCCTGGGGTGGTGGCGGGTGTGGTTCGGCTGGCGGAAATTGGAAATGGAAACTGTTAGTGTGTCGTCATATCGCACCATAGTGCGATTTTCATCCATTGCAGAAGTGGCAGCCTCAATGCATGCAGCACCTCCTGCCCTGCACCATTCTATTTTTATTTATTTTTTAAAATTGATTTATTTGCATTTTTAAAGCGCTCACACAGCCCAGGGGCATCGAGGCGCTGTTACAGGAATATATATCTTAGTTGCGTATTTATAACAAGCTAAATACCCAGAGGTTTGTAAGTGCGGACCCGGGATCGAACCTGTGTTGGTTTATGTCGTCTTGTTTCCAAGGTGAGCACGTTGCGCTGAGCTTCTGTTACGAGTGGCTGCCCCTTTAAGGCAAGCCACACTCTGGGAGAAACGTCACGGAGGAAGTGACGTGGCAAGAGGAGGAGGGTGAGGGAGACGGCACTTACGTGTTGCCTTTTGAAAAAAAGAAGTTCGTTATACCAACCGCTGGTGTCCGTGTATAATTCAGGGCCATCCAGCCCGTAACATTTGGCGACAAGGATTTCTTCTGCCAGCGGTCCTCCAGCGTCAGAGATCCCTCCGTGCGCGCCCTCCCTCTTCTAGTGATCCCGCTAGCCCGCGGATCCCCACTCTTCCTTCAGTTAGCGCTCCTGGATGAGCGGCGCCCCCTGATTCCTCCCGCCCCACACATGTGTGATCCCGCCGCGTGTGCCTTCCATGGACAGCAGTAATACACGCGCGATCACGCCGTGTACACCGCCGCGTGTGCGGTTCTCATTCTTCAAGTGGATACATAAGGTGCCAGAGGAACATACAGAGCCACAGACAAACGAAAAGTCCTAGAGACACCCCACTTCACAAGTAGGTGCCTACCAGTGAGAGGGACAAAGTGGAAAAAAAATATATATATATTTTTTCCCTCAATCGTACTACTCCTCATCCTCCGGCAACCTTCTTCCTCGTCAACAGTACTTCACCTTCTCTTCATCACAATACTGAACTCACAGGTGACTGTCCCAGTTCAGGACCACCCAGCGAACACACTATTGAACTCTCATTCCTGCTCGGGGCTCCAGAGTCATTTCAGCCTGCAGTGGAATTGTCTGAGGAGCACACAGCCTGCAAGTAACGTCCCCTGCGCTCATCATGAGCACCACCCCGGATCAAGCTTCGTCCAGCTCGTAACCACCGCCAGCTGCCCCAAGGTCCACCGTCACGGCCTGGCGCAAGCCGCCCCCCTTCTCCACGATGCCTCAAGCGGATAAGGGTGCAAGGTGGGTGGAATGGTTAGAGGATTTTAATAACTTCATAGAGGCTGCTGGAGAAGAAACTTCCCCACGACTGCGTAGTATGTTCATCAACACGGCGGGTACAGAAATAAAAACGCTCATCAAGACCATACCACCAACAGAAATCACTGACTTCAACAGCCTCATTACAGCCCTAAACAAGCGCCTTGTCATTGCCCCTAATAGAGACTATGAGAGATATGTCTTTAACCAGTGCACACAGCGCATCGAAGAAACGGTGGATGAGTTCATCACGAGACTGCGAGTCAAGGGGGCGCACTGTTTGTTTGACCAGTTTTCGCTAGATGAAGCAATCTGACTCAGGGTCATCGAGGGCTGTGTGTCAACCACACTACAAAAGCAACTTCTGAAAAAGCCTGTCACCATTGAACAAGTGAGTGAAATGGCGCGCATACTGGAGAGAGTAGAAAAGCAGGCCACTCATATGGCCACCAACACCACGCAAAACATGACAAGAGTGATGTGATAGCAGCAATACAGGCCGGCAACCTCAAGAGCTACGACAGAAGGGTCACTGCAGCCCCTCATATGCAAAGGCAATGTTACAGATGTGGGATGGCATTCCCGCATGCAGGATCCTGCCCCGCGCTCTCACAAAAATGTGACAACTGTGGCAGAGAAGGCCATTTCCAGTCGGTGTGCAGGGAAGGGAAACCATTTCCCACCACAAGAATGGGCACAGGCCTGTAACCCAGACCAACCCAAAGAACAGGCCCCAGCCAGTCCTATCAGCCACGACCCTACCAGCAAGGGCCACAGAGATACGTAAGAGTGGTGGAGGAAATATACCCGGACGAAGACAACCAAGAGTACGCGACACAGGGACACACCGTGCAACTGAGAGATGAATATGATGGACCACCACCAACACGCCATGAGCCATCACCAGAAGCACATGGAGAATTCGACTATGGTAGCACATACGACCTACATGCCCAGGATGAATTTGTTAATCTCATCATGGATGAAAAGGAAGCTCAAGAAGCGCCCAGGATTTTCATAGACATCTGCAATCAACAGTTTTGTTTTTTGATTGACTCAGGAGCAACAGTCATGGGAGAAACGGATTTTCAACGACTTCACACCAAACCGGTACTAAGCCCATCAACTTCGAAGATATATCAATGGAGAGCAGGTGCCCCGTTGCATTGCATAGGGTCTTTCAAAAGGAATCTCACGTTTGCCGGCAAGGCAACCAACACCGCCATCCACGTTATAAAAAGTCCCACCAAAGGCCGGTGTCTATTGAGCTACAAGACGGCATCACACCTAGGCCTAATCAATATACCTGTCTGAGCGGGAGACGTCATCGAGTCATCAGAAGCACAAGTCAGCAAGCAGGAACAGATACACAACATAGTCACTCAAGGTAACCCAGTCATCACGAAAGATGACATCATCAAAGAATTCACCTAACTGTGCCATGGACTGGGCAGATTGAAGTGCCCGCCGATCAAGTTACACATAGACCCAGCAATTCCACCGGTCCCACAACACCCGCGCAGGGTAGGGTTCCACCTACAGGAGGCAGTGTCGAAAGAGCTAGACCAACTACTGCGCAATGACATCATCGAGCCTGCCACAGGCCCTACACCTTGGGTTTCTCCCCTCGTAGTTGTCCCAAAGGAGGGTGGTCGCCTAAGACTGTGTGGACATGAGGGTGGCCAATACGGCCATACAGCGGGAACGGCACCCTGGACCAAAAATCGAGGACATGATTGTACAGCTAAACAAAGCTGTCCTGTTCTCAAAACTGGACTTGAATCAGGGGTATCACCAAATAGTACTCCACCCAGAGTCACGCCCCATCACCACATTTGCGTCACACGATGGACTGTCTCTGGCAGAAGCGAGGAAATTGGCATACTTTGACCCTGAATGGCACACTGAGATAGTGGTGGACGCCAGCCCAGTGGGACTAGGCGCCATCCTGGCGCAAACCAGTGGACAAGACGTGCATCCGAGACACATAGTTGCCTATGCCAGCAGGGCCCTGGCCCCACCAGAGTCTGCCTACTCCCAGGCAGAAAAAGAGAGCCTGGCAGCTGTCTGGGCGTGCGAGCATTTCCATAATTTCATCATCGGGAAAAAGTTCACCTTGATCACAGATCATCAAGCCCTGCTGTCACTCTTTGGCAATCCTCGCACAAAAATGCCACCCAGAATTGAGAGGTGGGGAATTCGTCTGCAAGAGTATGATTTTGACATTGTTCACAGACCTGGGGGTGAGAACAACCCAGCAGACTACCTCTCCAGACACCCGGTTGGTAGCCCCACTCATCAGGGTGACGCAGAATACATTAGCTATGTCACTGCCAACACGCTACCGGCTGCCATATCCATTGAGACAATTGCTGTGGCGTCAGCTGCAGACCCATCCATGGCCCTGGCAATCAGCCTCACAGAAAATGACAAGTGGAAGGACTTCCGCAGAGCGGTACAAAGACACCCAGGCGCATGCCGCAATGAGATTGAGAGACTGGCAAGGGTGCACTCTGAATTGGCGGTCTAAGACAAGGCCATTCTGGTACGTGGCTGTAAAATTGTCATACCCTCCACGCTGCGCTCGGGAGTCATCAAAAACGCACATGAGGGACACCGTGGAGCGGAAAACACGAAAAGACTGTTAAGATGCAATGTTTGGTTCCCCTTCATGGATGATATGGTCGACCGGTGGGTCAAGAACTGCGCGGCATGCCAGTGCACAGCAAAACCTGAGCCGCCAGAATTACCACAATCCCAGATCATCCTTGGAAGATAGTAGCGGTCGATTTCTATGGACCACGGGAAGAAGGTGACTATTTACCATTATTCATCGATGAACACTCCAGGTTCCCCATAGTGAAACGGGTCAAATCGACAGCCTTTGCTCATGTCGCCGCGACATTTGATGAAGTGTTCAGAGAATGGGGGATACCGGAGACACTAAAATCAGATAATGGTGCCCCTTTCAGTGGTCATGAATTCGGGGTATTTGCAAAACACATGGGATTCTGCCACCAAAGAGTGACGCCGAGATGGCCACAAGCAAATGGCATGGAAGAAAGGTTTATGGCGTCCATCAAAAAGACCATACAAAGAGCACGCCTAGAGGGGACCGACCCCCATCAAGCGCTATGCAGAATGTTAAGAGATTACAGGAACACGGCCCACGAAGCCACCAACAGAACCCCAGCAGAGCTCATGATGAAGTACCAGGTCAGGACCAGGCTCGTCAACAACCCAACAAGGCGGCCCGAAGCAGACCAAGAAGTCATCAAACGAGACGGAGCAACCAAAGAGAAGGTGCGGGAGCAGACCGACAGAAGAAGGAGAGCGCAGTCAAAGGACCTCCAAATAGGAGATGAAGTGTGGGTACAAAGAGCCACAACAAAAAACACAGATTCACAGTTCTCGCCTGAGCCACTTCGAGTAATCGCAGTAAAAGGGACCATGATAACAGCGGCAAATGAAGAACAAGAAGTGACTCGCAACAGCTCAAGATTCAAACATGTCACAAGACCTGTCGAAGAGGAGCTACCCCCAGAGGATCCTGACTCAGAAGCCACAGATGTTCATGATGAAACATGGGTCCCCCTCGAACCGCAGGTTCAAAGTCAGGTCGACCCTGTGCAAGACACTGACGGCAGCCCTCACCCAGAGCCGCGAGGAAGACCACAGAGGAGCATCAGGAGGCCTCCCAGGTTGGTGGAGGAGTGTTGACAGCGTCGCCAGTTGGCCAAGTTAAGTTACTTGTAAGGACATTTGTCCGGGGGTGTTGTTACGAGTGGCCACACTCTGGGAGAAACGTCACGGAGGAAGTGAGGTGGCAAGAAGAGGAGGGTGAGGGAGACGGCACTTACGTGTTGCCTGTTGAATAAAGAAGTTAGTTATACAAACCGCTGGTGTCCGTGTATAATTCAGGGCCATCCAGCCCGTAACAGCTTCTTCTAGCACCTGCCCCAGGCTCCACAGCGCTCCACCTCTTAGGCCAGCGCTGCCAGCAGGGCCGGCCCGCTGCAGCCACACCCTACATCAAACAGTCTCTCTATCAGTGCCACCCGCCTGTCCTGAATGATAATGATGACACCGTTGTCCGTTTTGCAAATGGATGGGGATCATGAGCCAGCCGGATGCCGGCCGGTTGCTAGCAGCAGGAACAGGATGGAGAAGTGGGAAGGTCAGTTGAAGGGTGGATAATGCTTTGTAATGAAGTGTTCAAACTTCAATCACTGACAGACACTCGGTTTGTTCTCTTGCAGTCTCAGTTTTTTTTCTTTGGAGTTTAGAGCACCGTGGTGGTGGGCCGGGGGTAAGAAGAGTGTTACTTTGGACTCAGTCTCGATCTGAAGTCTGGTGCCCAGAGGCGTTGCTAGGGGGTGAGGGGGGGCTAAAGGGGCTATAGCTCCGGGTCTTTTGGTTGTAGCCCTGGATAGAAGCTCAGGTGCTACAACCAAAATGCTAGCTAGCCCTGAGACCCAACAGTCCTGACATTAGCTTAGCCCCAGATCTTTTCCAGACCTAGCAACACCCCTGCCCACTGCCAGTGCCGGTCTGGAGAATCTTGGACTGCTGCCCACCACAGGGTGCAAAATACTTGAGTGGAGACAAGTGCAGGTGTGGCTACTTGTACAGACCACCAATGCTAGTAGTACTAATCAGATATTGTAGTGAGAAAAATATTGCAGGCAGCAGCGCAGGCACTGACCATGGAGATGTCACGATCCATTGAATACAGGCCTGGCCCTACCCAGCATGCAGATGTGCGTCGTGGTGGGCCTGGGCCATAAAGTGTAGAGCTGGCGCTGGCCATAATACAGTCCAGAGCTGGCGGTTGTCATTCGGTGCTGGACTGGCTCTGGATAGCCTGTGGCCCAGCTCTACTCTAGTTATACAGACATAGTGAGTCATGCAGCCTGTGGCCCAGCTCTAGTTATGCAGGCAAAAGTTGGTTTTGTGATAGGCGAGTGTTGATCATACATTAGGAGTAAATACTATCTTGTGGATGGATGGATTGAAGAGTGGAGGAGATACAACATGGGCCATGGCTGTGCCCAAATGTGTCAATGCCACTGCCTATTTATGATGACAGTGTGCACGGTGTCGACTCGGCACATATCAGCGATGACAGTGTGTGTGCTGCAGCCTGAAGGAATAAATTAATGGCACGCGGGCCAGTCGCACGCACAAACAGCGCTGTGGAACAGAACAGCCGGCCCAACGGTAGCCCCAAGCGGGTGCACCGGGCTTCAGGGTGAAGCCAGGTTAGGCAAGCACCCCCGTTGCCCCCCCTGGCTCCGCCACTGTGTGCCTTTTCTCCACCGCAAAAGATGAGGAGGTATTGATTTACTTTTCTGAAATAAACTGGAGTTTCAAGTTATTGCCTCATGCCATTTGACACTGTCATCTTTAAACCGTTTTTCCCGCCACCACTAATTGGCATGGTCCATACGGAAGACTCAACTTTCCAGTCAACTGATGCTGCTCCTTCAGGACTGAGTCAACAATCTCGAGGTCCTGAGAGTATAAGCCTCTGTGCACACTTTTTCCCTCATTAGTGTGCATGCCGTTCTGATGCACAACCACATCATCTATCCGACCAGGTTGCACAGACGAATGCTGAGGTAGCAGACCGTGAGGACAACGTCCAAATAATGCCTTCGCCGCAGCCACTTTAGTCGCAGAATGTGGGGCAGGCGGTTCTCAAACAGGAACTTTTGTTCTTTCCTTCACTGTGCGCAATGCAGAATACTTTGTTGAGCGTCCTCATAAATCGTTTATCATCGCCATTGGCCCTCAGACTTAGGTGATTTTCTGGTGGTGTATCCTCATTCCTCCAGGAAACAGTGGAAACCTTTGCCTTGAAACAGCGGGCCATAGTCTGAACAGAGCTCCTTTGGGTACCCATGTGCAGCAAACACCTTCTCCAACACTGGAACCAAATTTTCCGCCTTTGTTGATCTGACAAATTCCACCTCTGGATATCAAGACCACTGGTTAATTATCCCCATGAAGTGTTCCTGTGCAGACAAAGACACGAAATCTTCACTAATCGTGCCCCATGGGAGACAGCTTCGGGGCATGGACTGTAACAGAGATACTCATTGCCCCGGTGACGCTACTTGCTACCAAACACATCATTTTACATACTGGCCAACTTTCTCTTCAAGGCCTGGAAACCATACATTCAACCGCAATGTACCTTTGTTTTTGCTTCGCCTTAGTGCCCTTGATGCACCACTCCTAATTCCTTTGGCACCAGCTTTGCAGGAATTAATATCTGGGTATCAAGCAGCAATATCCCCTCTGTGGTAATTGTTAATTTGTTATTCACTTTCCCCAATTTCTCAAGGGCAATTCTCATGTCTTCTGTCCTTTTGCCCAGATGGTGCAAAGCCTGCTTACACTCACCTCTCAATAGGGCGGCTGCAATGATCCGGGATCATTCATCTACCTTGGATGCAGAGGCAATTTCCTCCACAGATGTGGACTTGGGCACTGAACTCTCTGCAATCATGAAAAGATGGCGTTGTGTATTCATTTCCTGACTGGACACCACTTTTTCACAATAGTTGGGGTGCCGGAACGATAATCAGCTGGGTTGTCGTCCTCCCATTTGGTATGATAGCATGACATCATAATCCTGCAGAGCAGGGAGCCATTTCTCAATCCTGGCCGGGGGCCTCAATGATTGCCCTGCTATGATGGGAAGCAGGGGCTTGTGGTCCGTAACCACAGTGATGGGCTTCTCATAAATGAACAGGTGATAATGCCTGCAATCCCATAACCCAGCCAATGCCTCACGTTCAATTTGCAAATACGGTTGTTTAGTAAGGACAATGCCCTGCTGTCATACACCATCCATTTTCCTTTGGGGTCTGCTTGCGACAGCAATGCTCCCAGGCCATACGCGCTTGCATCAACGGCCAGTTCACACCTCTTGCTAGGGTTAAAAAAAGCCATTTTCAGACCCGATGTGAGCACTGCTTTCATATCCAGGGATGTCTTCCCCTCGAGGGGATTCGACTGCAACAGGGTGTCCTTCTTAGTCAGTTGTTGTAGCAGTTCAGTGAGAGTGGCCAGATTTTTCATAAATCATCGAGAGTATGTGACCATCCCCAGGAAACTGTATACCTCTGCGACATTTGTGGGTGCTGATGCCTCTTGAATTTCTTGCACCTTCTATGGGTCTGCGGAGATGCCGCCTTTCTGGAAGATGTATCCCAAAAAATCCAGACATCGTTGCAAGAAAACCCACTTTTCTTGGTGTACTGTCAGTCCCACAGCTCGTATTCTTTCCAGGACTTTCTCGAGTGTGGCCAAATGCTCCACCTCCATTTGAGCAAATACCAAAATGTCATCACTAATGTTGAGCGCACCAGGAAATCCTGCTAGTTCTCCCCTAACCGCTTGCTGATACACTTTGGCTGCTGAGGAGATTACAAAACTCAACCGCTTGTAGAGAGTGATACAGGCCCTTATGGGTGGAAAATGTAGTGATGCAATACCTGGAGGATTCCTGCAAACTCAAATGTTGGTATTGTGCAGGCATCATGAAGTAAGACACAGAAAACAGACTTAAAGTTCCAACAAAATATATTTATTAACTAAACTGTCAGGATGGTTGAAGGCCTAACTTGCCCTATGCTAAGGTGGGATTTCCCTACCTGAACGATACTAAGGAAAGTCTGAGTCAAAGAGTTCAACTTAAAAATCCATCTGTGTCCAAAACCTATCCTTGCCCTCACAACAAAAGATAATCAATTTGTAGGGATGTCAAAGTTAAAACAATATTGTTCAACTCAAAATTCTGACTTCAACTTCACCGCTTACACTTGCTTCAGTCTTTTCAAAAATTCTTAACAAAACACTGGGTCAACCTGACCCTCTTTCTGGCTTACCTAAAGAGTTGTTTTGTATTTGCTTGCTGAGAGCCTCAAGATGTTAATGCTTCTATGCTATCCATGCTTTATTTGGATGTTAATAAAGCAGGGTTTTGACTTGCGCTTTTTCTCTTTCATCATTGAGTCCAGTTTGGACTAACTCCAGTACCTCTGGCATACTAGGTACATTTGGGCCCGCCTTAGCACATGGTAGCAGTGGATCATGTTGGCTAAGTGTCATCGCAATGTTGAGAAGTCCTGTCATGCCCACAGAGGACTGCAGTGGCGACCCGTCGAGAGCAGGAACACAAGCAACAGAGAAGGGTTGACAGGAGCCCCCCCTTACAGAAAAGTCCTCTCCGGTCCGCGCAGGCCACCATGTGGGGAATGGGGGGTCACAGGCTGAGATGGGAACCTAGACGCCAAAAACTTGAAGCAGATCTGTGCATGCAAGTATGACATAGGCATGCCAAAATGGGGGAGGCGGATTTTTGTATATTGGGGGATTGTGAAGAGATAAATGAAGAATAAGAGGAAAAAAGAGTTAACTTCTGACAAGGGTCATGAAAGATCAAGTGGTAAGCCTTGCTACAGGGCAGAAATAAAGAGACGGATACCTCGTGAAGGACGGGTTGATGGTTGTATTGTATTTTATTGTGTAATGAGGGCTGGTGTCAGCTTGATGTTGTGAGATAGTTAATGTTTTGTAGAAGTGGATATTTTGTGTATTTGTGGATGACAAAAAGTGGTGGTGTGGACCAAATGGTGTGGGTTGGAGTGAGAGCATTGAGGTGGGGCTGCTCAAAGCATGAGTGGTGTTTGTGGTGCCACTAAGAATGATTGGTGGCCAGCAAGGAGGGGCTGCTTGGATTGTGAGGGGTGAATTTGTGGCGCCGCTTAAAAAGATTGGGTGACTCAGGAGGCGTGGTCTCAGCGAGAGAAGCAGAAGTATTTTGTTGTGGAAAAACATTGATGGGAGGGGGTTTGACAAGGAGAAAAGAGGTGAATGACAGTTAAAGTAAAGTTTGGTGAGTTTTGGTAACTTGGGTCGTAAATCATTATAATGGGGGATACGCCAATTATATATTTTTGTAAAGCATTGCCCTAGCATAAGGACAAAATCCTTAAATACCATACGGAATGGGTTGAAGAAACAGTAAGAACATTTGCTATGCCCTGGCCACAAGAAGGCAATCATTTGAAGACAGTACAGCAACACATATGTATATATACATGTTGCATATAAGGGAAAACAGTTATGGAGCAGACTAGGTATTGTGAGGGTTCAGAAATGTGAGGCAGACAACTTGGTGAAGAATTTTCATAAAATGCAACTTAAAAGGGTTCGATAAATGCCTCACTGTCCCTACACAAATATAATTTCCCTGCCTCTCAAACTAACTAAAGGAAACACTCTAACAAAAGAAATCTGTCCCTCACACTTATACATACAATAAACATATGAAGTAAATGTATGGCAATTCAAAGTATAACAAAACCACTTTTATATCAAGCATATACTAAATAACTGTTTCTCCTTGTGACCTGGGTAATGTTCTCTTCCCCAGATTCAAAGCAGGAATTTTGTATCCACAGTTCAAAATAGGGAAGTTCTATTTTATAGCGCAGTTCTGGAAAACAAGGTTCTTCTTGCTCCAACAAGTCTCTCAATGGGTCTTCCCAATAGTTTCAACAGACATAACACATCTGTGTTTTTTTACTGATAACAAAATGTTCAACACAACTTTTTCTCCAGAACCAAAATACTTCCACAGTTCCTTAATGGCAACATACATAGTTTGTCAGGATGATGCAACAACTATTCACAATATAAGGTAGTGGGTTTGCCACTTTTTATTCTCCACAACCTTTAACCACAGCACAATACTTTAATATCTTCCACCTGGTCCACTCACCTGCCAGGTCTAACACTACAACATCCCTTGCCCTGGTATACTCGCCTGCTAGGGCATAAACTTCTAACTCTACTGCAAGTACTACTGTGGTAAAGTTAGTCTTTGGACTTTCAGCAACTTCAGTAGCAAAATATTTGTTTAGCCTTTTGGCTTTCACCAGCCTCAGAGATAAACACTTCTTCTATAAACATGAACCACATTGATGCTGTTTAAGCCACTTATATTGCAGATTATGCTTCTCTCCTCCGGAGTGCTGGCTATCAGGAGGTTAGCTGTTCTGCTACACAACAACCATGCCTATCAAGCCATGCCTATCAAGGCTCTGACCTCTTTCTGTGTATTTGGGACAGACATGCTAGAGATGCTTTGTATCCATTCAGGTGTCAGTCTTCTCCCCTCCTTTGACAGGAGATAGCCTAAATAGGCGACCTCCGGTCGACAATATTGAAACTTTTTCAATGAAGCCTTATGCCCATGCTCTGCTAGATGGATAAGCAGCAACGTGGTGCCCTCCTTGCAAGTCACTTCTGAGTCCGCAGCTAAAAGAAGATTGTCAACATACTGCAACAACGTACAAATGGAAGGCAACTCAAGTGTATCAAGCTGTTCCTTCAAAGCTCTACTGTAAATGTTTGGACGCTCGGTGTACCCTTGTGGCACACGAGTGAATGTAAACAAGCGTCCCCCTAGGGTGAACGCAAACAAATATCTACTGTCAACATGTACAGGAATACTAAAGAAAGCATTCTTTAGATCCACAACACTAAAATTAGTAGCTGAGGGTGGAAACATTTTCAATATAGTGGTCACATCAGGCTCAATTGGAAATTGTGGAGCAACAATCTTATTGATAGCACGTAAATCAATAATAAAACGGAAAGGAATCGCATCATCCCCTTTCTTATACATCGGTAGAATCGGACTATTATGCAAACTTCCTGAAATTTCCCCAATCACTCCTCGATGTACAAAATCCAAAACTATACTCTTTAAAGCTTGTTCACAGTCAACTGAAATCTTATACTGTGGAATACGTGGTACTTTAACACCTGGTTTCAACACAATTTTAACAGGTTCAATTCATAAAATACCAATGTCATTATCATCAACCGCCCATAAACATGCTGGAACTTTATCCAATTCAGTCGGTAAAGGCCTAGTCAAGAATTATAAAACAGAAGTTCATTGAGGTGAAATCGTTAGATGCACTCCATCCGGAGAACAGTAAATTACAGCATTCAATTCGTCCAACAGGGATTCTAGAATGGCTGGCAGTGGAGTAGCAGCTTAGCTCAACTGCTCTGGACCTCTCCCTGAAGAAGTTTATAAAGACATTGTCATGAACTCTAAGAAAAAGATTGGTGAAGCCGAGAACCCTGCCTCAAAAAAATCCAAGCAGGTCCCTGAGATGGAGGATACCCCAAGCCTGTCTGATGTTTACAAGACTATTCTTAGGGTGGCCCAAGATGTGAGTGAAATCAAACTGACTATGGCTGAGCTAAATTTGAAGACTGGTCAACTGGATGGCAGAGTCACAGACTTGGAGAAATCATCCTTGACTATGAGCTCTGAGATTGCAGGCAGCTTTCAAGCATATAATAATCTGAAGTCTGACTTGAAGAGAGAAATGGAACAACACTTGGATTTGGAGTTAAAGCTCAGGGCTAAAAACATCAGACTGGTTGGAGTGGAGGATTCGGCAGGAGATGAAGAGGATTTGCCTTCCCTGATTTTTCAGGTTTTTAAGGAAACTTTCCATTGCCCTACCGTTAAAATGGAAGATATAGACAATGGGCCTCATTACGACCCTGGCGGAGTGGGTTTACGCCAGCGTTATTCGCGGCGGACCCGTCCGCCCTACTACGAGATTCCGTAGCGCCATGGAGCGTTTTCCGCCTGGTTTTTCCGGGCGGAGAAATCCATGGCGCTACGGGACCTTGTCGTTAATTACGCCACCGTATTTTGAGGTGGCGTAATTAACGCCTTCCCCACTCCCATTATACCCTATGGGGCAAAAATGGGAATGGGGAAGGGTAAAATGGGGGATGGGGATTTACCGCCCCGCCAAGGTCGGAATGGGGCGGAAAATCCGCCAACCCCCATGGCGCTATCGGCAGCTTTCCGCCGTGCTCCAAGGTGCATTTTGCACCGCGATTTCCGCCAGGGTCGTAATGAGGGCCAATGTCTTTAGGATTGGAAAGCACCAGGGGTGCAAAGCGAGGCATGTTTTGATTTCCTTTTTGAATCAGAGGTCAAAGGAGTGTTTAATGAAAGCTGCTAGGATGACTGGGAATGCCTCTTTCAAAGGTAAATCTGTTTATTTATACCCTGATTATCCCAAGGAAATCCTGCTCTTGAGGAGGTCATTTAAGGGGGCTAAAGACTTGGCCAGACAGCTGTCTCTGCGTGCATTTCTTAACAGGAATAATGTTTTTACCATGGTATTTCCTGAGGGTGAAAAAAGCACTTCTGACCCTGTACAAGCGCTGGGTTGGTTGGAGATCTATAAGAAAGGTCTCCCTGCACCTGCTCTGATTAATGATCACGCTTGAATTGAATAGTACATCCGATTGCCCTCTTCCCCCAATGGATCAGTCTTTTGTTTTTACATTTTAATCTTTTGTTGGTTCTGCAGTATGTTTTAATTTATTTAAAATGGCGCCGGTGGCCGATGGCTGTTGACTTTTGGAGTTTTTTGAAAATCGATTTGGAACTTCTTCAACGTTCACTCACTTGGATTCCATGCTACGGCCTCAGACGGAGCTCCGTGTTGCTTCTGGCATTATTGGAAGAAAGGACCCACTCGGAATGACGTGTGAAGCACGCCGAGCGGCGCTTATGTCAGCTGATCAGCCCAGCGTCTTCGTATGGAGTGGCACCCGATGCACTTCTGCTGGTGCTCTCGGTGCGGGGGTTGCCCTTTGCTGATTGATAACACCCACAGTAGGCCTTGATTCATTCTTCAGCGGCGGGGGTGTTTCCCGAAATGCACAGTTGGCGCCTCTGTTGTATTGCTGGATCGGATTGAGGGAAGGGATATTTGGTCAGCTGGAGGAGCGCCGCAATCGTTAATACGGATCAGATGTGACTTTCTTCCCGAGGTACATTGAAGCACTTTCCATTTGTGACAGAAAGATGGGGAATACGTTCCCTTTGGCGCAATGTATTCATCTATGGGGTCATGCCAGTCTGTCAATAAGCAAGGTGCTTCGGCTCGCATCTATCGGACCACTGGGCTTTGCTTTTGGATTCATTTTGAAAGTGGATTTCACGTACACGCTCGTGATATTCCTTTTTATCCTAGCGTTTGGGCCCGGTACTGACTTTCCCAGTTGCAATATTCCCACTTTTTGACTGGCATGTCCCGTGATTCTATACTCCATGTTCTAATGTTTAAGAGAATGTTACCCTTCTCCATTGTGTGGGCTTCCACGTATGGGATATTTACTACCAGATTAAGACATGTTGCAGCTTAGTTTACTTGATGTCTATGTTGGGGGAGGGGGCTTGTGGGTACATGGGAGTTTTGGATGGTTTGGGGTACAGCGGTGCCTTCCAGATTTTTATATTTGTGAGGGTTAGATGCTATCGTTCCTGGGGGCGGGTGATGGGGATAGTTTTAATCTTTTTAGGCATTTTGATGATCTTTACTGCACCTCCTTGCTTTGTGGGACTGAAGGCATTATCACTTATATGGATATGGATATGATGTGGGAAGTTTCTGATGTCAGTAGTAGTGGACACAGTCTATTTAGATGCTATCTCTGGGCGACGGTTAGATTGCTACGACTGGAATCTGTTGGTTTCGTTAATGCTGGTTTGAGGTTGGTAGCCCCTCATGATTGTAATAACTTTTATTTTTAAGATTATTTTACGGGTTCTCGAAGTCAGGTTAGTGTTAGGGATATTGTGGGGAGTGAGACAGATACTAGGTGTGTAGTTTGCACATTCATTACTAGGAAGGCATGCTGCATCTCCTAATGCTCAATCCTACATTTTGCGGGTAGGCCCTGGGGTCTGAAGGTAAGGGGAGAGTGAAGAACCTTCCACAGAGCTGCAGCTAACACTTCACAACTTCTAAGTACTTCTGGCCTGAACAGCATGCCCATGAACACAGTTTTTGTATTGTTGAGCACTTTCAATTCTGTCAGATGGGAAGTCTGGGTTTTGATTTCTGGTTCCTGGTTCTGATTTAGCATGTCAGAGTCTGGAACACATAGGGCCTCACTACATAATATGGGGTAGGGTTTACCGGTTGCCTTAATAGTTGTTGTTTTATTTACATGGTTTGACTCATTTCTTGGGGGGTGGAGGATTTTGGGCATTTGGGGGTTTTCGGTTACACGTTGAAATTATTCTTAGTATGCTTATTGCTAATACTTTAATGAGGTTTTTATTGGATATTGGGAAGGGTCCTGGGATTGGTTCTGAATGTGGATTCATTTGTTATTTGAGCTGAACAGACTTCGCAGTCTTATCTGTTCTTTCGGTTTGTTATTTTTTGTTTTTGGTTCATTTTCATGTTTATTTTCTTTTTCTAGTTTCTTTTCATTTCCTTTTTATTTTAGTTTTGCTTTGGATGTTCCAGATTTTCAGGTTAGAATGCCTTCTTGCACAGGTGGGACCACTAATGACCTGTGCATTGTCTCTTGGAATGTGAATGGGGTCAATAATATATTAAAGAAGAAGAAAGTTTTTCACATGTTACAGGACATGCATGCTGACATCTGTTTTTTGCAAGAGACTCATGTTTTGGAGGATGAGATTTCAAGGTTGGAAAGGGAGTGGGTGGGATCAGCTTATGGATCTTCCTTTTCGTCAAGGTCGAGGGGTGTAGCCATTTTGATTCGTAAGAAACTGCCTGTGAAAATCTTGAGGGAATGTGCGGATAAGGATGGCAGAATGATTGCATTGCTGGTTGAGATTCAGGGGGAGTTGTTAACCCTCTGCAATGTGTATGCTCCCACAGTGGATGATGGCTCCTTCTTTAGAATGGTGGCACAAACCCTTTTAGATTTGAATAACCCTAATATTCTGCTTGGGGGGGACTTCAATATGGTAGTTGATCCTGATCTGGATAGAAGTCAAGTCAGGCGTGTGTTGCGTGTGATTATCACCATCAAGCACTTCATTCACTCTTGGAAGAACATGATTTGAAAGATACGTGGCGTTTGGAGAACCTGGACAAACGGCAATACAGCTTCTTTTCTAGTGCGCATGGTGTGTTCTCTAGATTGGATATGATTTTTTCTGGTGGGAATGTGTCGGAAAGTGTCGTCTCAAGTAGTATTGGTAATATTTTATTGAGTGATCATGCCCCCGTTGAGATGCATTTGAGACTTAAATTTCAGTGTAAAAGAATTTTCTCATGGAAGATGAACACATCTATCCTGTTAGATGATGACATTTTAGAACGGATTGTTTTGGAGGCGAATTACTTTGTTTCGGAGAATCGCTCGGAAGAGATCAGTGTTGAGAACACGTGGGAAGCCTTTAAATGCTGTATGCGTGGTGTCTGTTTAGGGCTGTCATGTGGTAAGTGAAAAAAGGAGGAGTGTAAGAGGCGTGATCTAGATCTACGTATTAGTGGGATCTCGAGGGATCTGATGCTTGATCCGACTAATTCTGTTTCTTTAGCAACTTTGAAGAAACTTAAAAAGAAATGGAGGACTTTTTGACGATGAGGGCTGAACGAGGCTTGTTCTATTCTAAATGTACATATTTTGAGAAAGGGGAGCGTTGTGACAGATGGTTGGCATACAGGTTGAGGAAAAGGATTTCGGAATCTGCAATAACGTCTATTATTGACAAGGATGGTAGAATTACATTTGATCCAAATAAAATTAACTTGACATTTCGTGACTTCTATGAGAATCTGTATAGCAATGAGGCGGGTATTACCGATGTGGGTGAGAACTTCTTTGGTAATTTGCCGATGCCGAAGGTTTTAGATAACGATCGTGATCTACTTGGTGTTGAGATTACGGTGGATGAGATCAAAGGAGCGATTTCGGCACTGAATACAGGCAAATCCCCGGGTCCTGATGGCCTCCCTTGTGAGTTTTATAAGATTCTCCCAAACTCAGCCTTGGAACTCTTGAGAGACGTGTTTGTATCTAGCAAACAGACTGGGACGCTGCCTAAAAGTACTAATCATGCGTCTATTTCAGTATTTTTGAAAAAGGGTAAGGATTGTAATCTCCCGGCCAGTTACCGTCCGATCAGCCTAATAAATACAGATAACAAGATTCTTGCCAAGGTCCTTGCTATGCGCCTCGTGCAATTCTTGCCTAATTTGATTGGCGAGGAACAATCTGGTTTCATGAAAAATAGGCGTACCTCTAGTAACATCAGGAGATTATTACTTACTATGGAAATGGCGGATAGAACGGACCGAGATGCTGCTGTCCTTTCGCTTGATGCGGAAAAAGCGTTCGACAGGGTTAGTTGGGATTACTTGTATTCTGTACTGAGGAGGATGAATCTGGGTGAGGAGTTCATCTCTTGGGTTGCTCTTGTATATTCCAGGCCGACTGCTGCCGTTAAGACTAATGGAGTAATTTCAGAACCCTTTTGTTTGGAACGCGGCACGCGTCAAGGTTGTCCTTTCTCCCCTCTGTTGTTCATTCTGGCAATTGAGCCTCTTGCTGTTTGCATCAAACATGAACCAGATTTACACGGAGTGGGTTGCTAGGGTATGGTACAAAAGGCTTGGCTTTATGCGGACGACCTTCTATTGGTTCTGGAGAATTTGCAGGTGTCCTTGCCTAGTTTGATGAGGCTGTTGTCGGATTTTCATGATTGCTCTGGCTATAAGATTAACCGTTTGAAGTCTGAAGTGCTGCCTCTAACGAATGGATGTGATAAAACCCTGGTTACGGGATAGGGGTTTACGTGGTGCGGGGAACGCTTGCGTTATTTGGGGGTATGGTTGACGTATCCTCTTTCCAGGATGGTAGATGAGAACATGTCTGTGGTTATTCGTGAATGTAAATCGGATCTATAAAGGTGGTCTTTGCTTAATCTCTCTTTATGGGGTAAAGTCAATGCCCTGAAAATGAATACAACACCCAAAATCAACTTTGTGTCTAGCATGCTTCCTTTGAAGATTAAGAGCTGCTACTGGAAGGAATTGGACCGCCTAGTTCAAGAATTTTTGTGGGACAAAAAGCCACCAAGACTTAGTCTTTGGAAGTTGCAGCTTCCTGTCCATTTAGGTGGTCTAGGGGTACCGAATTTTCGGGCCTACCATTTGGCCTTTTCTGCTCATTCTTTTGTTCCATTTTTGACAGGTGAATTAGACAGCTGGGCGGTGGCGGAGTCGAGCGCTTATGGGCCGCTGGGCCCGACAGCCTTGTTGACCACTAATACCAAGATTCCGGGTGGCAATTTGTTGGCAACGTCGTTTTTGCGTGATTCATGGATTGCAGTTTGGTCATTGCTTGATCGGGATGCATTCAAAAGCAGGAGTGCCTCTATCTGGTTGAATCCTAGGATTAGGGACAATTTGAGGACAGTTTTTTGGCCTGAATGGTTTTTGATGAATATTAAACAGGTTTCTGATTTGGGGAATGATGATCGATGGTTGACTGCCGCAGAGCTGAGAGAGAGATGGAATTTTGATGGTTTATCGGACTCTGGATATAGACGGCTAAAGAGGGCGGTTGGTGAGGTTGACTGGTCTGACTCTTTGGATGTGTGCGCTTTGCTGACAGACTCTAGTGGGAAGTGTGGCGGTCTGGCCAGTCGGCTTTACAAGCTAATGGTGTCACATTTTCGGAGTAATGACAATTTACGGAGAGTATGGGTTGAGAAAATAGGATCAGAGATTGATATGGATGATTGGCAGAATATGTGTAGTAATGTATCTTTGTGCTCTCTGAATCTAAGTCAACGTTCTCGACAGATCAAGGTCCTGAACCGGGTATATTGGTGCCCTGAAACATTGCATAAAAGAGGCATGTCTGACAATTCTAACTGTTGGGGGTGCGTCCAGGCAGTCGGGTCATTGGAACACATGTTGTGGGATTGTGTGAGAGTCAGAGATTTTTGGAGTGAAGTTTGTAATGTGTGTGACAGGATTGCAGGAGGTGGGCCGGTCCTTGATTTTAGGACGGTAATCCTGGGTGATGATTCCGGGTGGGGTGATATCAGCTCAGCCCACAAGAAGTGGATTTTTCGTGCATTTATTGTGGCCAAGAGGTTGATTCTCCGCGGGTGGAAAGGGCGGGAATCTCCTTCCTATGGGGAGTGGATCCAGGAAATGCAATGCCTGTCACGGACGGAGAAATTTATTTACAGATTGAAATGTAAAATGTCGACATATGAGAAGATTTGGAACGTGTTTAATGACTTCTTTTAAGTTGGTTCTTTGTTTTTCTTCTTGTTTATAACTTGGTTTCTGTAATATTGTTGTGGCTGATATGTTGTATATATTGTATATATTATAAATAAATATTTAAAAAAAAAAAAAAGAAAATTCGTCCAACAGATTCAACCCCAACAAATTTTCACCACAATTTGTCTTCAAAAGATGAAATGGACATGAATCGATGAATGGCCCCAGTGAAATCGCTACCGGCTGAGAAACCGGACTAACCACTGGAGTACCAGAGAACCCTACAGAAATGTTTTTCTGCCATCACAGTGGAATATCTGAAACCCGTGAATGATCAACGGAACACTTCTGTGCTCCTGTATCTATCAAAAAAAGATGCTTCCTATTCCCCACCTTAATTTCTATGCAGGGCCCTTTCTGATCGACGGGAATAGGTACTGGTTCCAGACTCTGCTTCGGGCTGTCCGAACGGAACAGTACATCATCAAATGCAAGGTCCTCAGAAAGATAGTCGAAGGATTATCAAAAATGTTCCTATTATCAACACTATTCTGCTGACTATCTTGTGAAAATGACTGTTGATTCTGAGTGAACTGACTTCTACCAGGACCCCCTATCCCAGGACGGCCTCTGGATCATCTACCCATGGTACCATACGTGTTATTCGATCTCTGCTGAAGGATCGGGCATTGTGCTCACCAATTACGTTCTTGTCTGCAATAGGCACATTGGTTCATGTGTACAGGACCCATTTGCACATTACTCTGTGGGGCAAACTGACCTCTAAACTGTGTATTCCCACCTCTGGTTCCTCTTACTATTTGCGACAACAATACTTTTGTCTTCAAGTCTCCCTTCTTCTTTTCTATCCTCTCTTTTTCATTATCGACCCTATTTTCATAATACTGAGCCATGTGCAATATTTCAGACTGCCATTTTGATTGCCAGGCGCTTTCGGAAGTCATAATTTGTGATTGGATATCAAGCAACAATCCACACACAAATTTGTCCACAAACAGCCTTTTTCCTGACTAAGTACTCAAATCCTGACTGCTAAAATCTGAAAACACTTATTCGAACCGATTAACAAATTCGTTAGCACCTTCAGATTTCCTCTGGATGCAAGCTGTAAGCTTGTCCCAAACTATTCTTCTCTATGGAACAAAAGTCTTTAATTTAGTTTCTATTCTGTCTGGCAGTGTCAGTATCACCTGTGGTGGTTTCTCACCAGCATTGCTTTCTCAATCTATCCGTACCAATTTAACCCATGTGTCACCCAGTCCTGCCTGATCATCTACAGTTCTAATCCGTTTCCATAAATCAACAGGTAGGATCACAGAGAACATTAAGGGGTCGATTCATGGAAATAATGTGCGCCGAAAAATCCCGCGCAGAGGTGCCAAAACGTGCGAATCACAGTAAAAGTGCGAAAATAGCAGTGCAAGTGCGAAAATCGCAGGGAAACCAGCGCACATCGATTCATGGAAGTCCGTGCGCGAGAAAAACATTGGATGTGCGCTAAAAATGTGCGCCGCGCACGCCGGCGCACAGGTCATCCAACAGCGTGCGCCACGGCCACTGCGAAATCGCACGTAGCGCAGCGCACATCACAAAAGTAGGCGGAACACGGGTCGTAACACTCGGAATGGGGAACAACGCGTGAAAATATGGGCGTCACGGGGAAGTACAGGAGGCAAGTGCGTGGAACGCCCACACGCTCGCCTACAACCCGTATTCATGGAATCGAATAGGGCAAACCAGCGCACAGTCAAAGACGCGCACAGAGCCAAACAAGTACGCCACAAAAAAGCAGGCGGTAGCGCCCCTGTGACTGAAAAAAATGTGCGCCAAAATGTGCGCTAACAAAAAACACCCATATACAGCCATGATGAATGGGCCATACAGTGGCCCTCTAGGACAAATGAAGTGCAAAGGGGCACCGACAAACACGGACACCCGCTGTGTGAAAAATAGCATGTGCGCGTGTTCCTGGGTGCGTGGGAAGTTCCACACGCGACTGGCCTGGGTACGTGTACTTCGGGGTGCGCAGGAAGTTCCACACGCGATTAGCCTGGGTACGTGTACTACGGGGTGCGCGGGAAGCTCCATACACGATTGGCCTGGGTAGGTGTGCTTCGGGGTTCGCGGGAAGTTCCACACGTGATTAGCCTGGGTATGTGTACTACAGGGAGCGCAGGAAGTTCTACACGCGATTGGCCTGGGTAGGTGTACTTCGGGGTGTGCGGGAAGTTCCACACGCGATTGGCCTGGGTACGTGTACGTCGGGGTGCGCGGGAAGTTCACACGCGATTGGCCTGGGTACGTGTATTCCGAGGTGCGCGGGAAGATTCACACGCGATTTCAGAGGGTATGTGTATTTCGGTGGTGCCAGGGAATGCTACATGTGATTTGGCCATGTGGGTCCTCCCAGGTGTTCCCTCTACACCCTCCACGCCGCCTGCAGGCAGCCCACACCACAGGGTACTACCCTGCACCCCTGCTCATGTCCCACAGGCAACCCATCCACCATGGCCATGCCCACCAGCCAACCCACATGTCACCTTGCACTACTGATCACCAACACATGTCTCCCATCACCCCCAAACCACAGCAGTGCAGAGGCACCCTCCACCAGGCCCCCACTCATGTCTCCCATCACCCCCACCCCCAGCCACCAGGGGCAGCCTCCACCAGGCCCCCACTCATGTCTCCCATCACCCCCACCCCCAGCAGTGCAGGGGCAGCCTCCACCAGGCTCCCACACATGTCCCCCTGCACCCCACCCACCAGCCACCAGGGGCAGCCTCCACCAGGCCCCCACTCATGTCTCCCATCACCCCCACCCCCCAGCAGTGCAAGGGCAGCCTCCACCAGGCCCCCACTCATTTCTCCCATCACCCCCACCCCCCAGCCACCAGGGGCAGCCTCCACCAGGCCCCCACCCATGTCTACCACCACCCCCACCCCCCAGCCACCAGGGGCAGCCTCCACCAGGCCCCCACTCATGTCACCCATCACCCCCACCCCCAAGCAGTGCAGGGGCAGCCTCCACCAGGCCCCCACCCATGTCTACCACCACCCCAACCCCCCAGCCACCAGGGGCAGCCTCCACCAGGCCCCCACTCATGTCTCCCATCACCCCCACCCCCCAGCAGTGCAGGGGCAGCCTTCACCAGGCCCCCACCCATGTCTACCACCACCCCCACCCCCCAGCCACCAGGGGCAGCCTCCACCAGGCCCCCACTCATGTCTCCCATCACCCCCACCCCCAAGCAGTGCAGGGGCAGCCTCCACCAGGCCCCCACCCATGTCTACCACCACCCCAACCCCCCAGCCACCAGGGACAGCCTCCACCAGGCCCCCACTCATGTCTCCCATCACCCCCACCCCCCAGCAGTGCAGGGGCAGCCTCCACCAGGCCCCCACCCATGTCTACCACCACCCCCACCCCCCAGCCACCAGGGGCAGCCTCCACCAGGCCCCCACTCATGTCTCCCATCACCCCCACCCCCAAGCAGTGCAGGGGCAGCCTCCACCAGGCCCCCACCCATGTCTACCACCACCCCAACCCCCCAGCCACCAGGGGCAGCCTCCACCAGGCCCCCACTCATGTCTCCCATCACCCCCACCCCCCAGCAGTGCAGGGGCAGCCTTCACCAGGCCCCCACCCATGTCTACCACCACCCCCACCCCCCATCCACCAGGGGCAGCCTCCACCAGGCCCCCACTCATGTCTCCCATCACCCCCACCCCCCAGCAGTGCAGGGGTAGCCTCCACCAGGCCCCCACTCATGTCTCCCATCACCCCCACCCCCCAGCCACCAGGGGCAGCCTCCACCAGGCCCCCACTCATGTCTCCCATCACCCCTACCCCCAGCAGTGCAGAGGCAGCCTCCACCAGGCCCCCACTCATGTCTCCCATCACCCCCACCCCCAGCCACCAGGGGCAGCCTCCACCAGGCCCCCACCCATGTCTCCCATCACCCCCACCCCCCAGCAGTGCAGGGGCAGCCTCCACCAGGCTCCCACACATGTCCCCCTGCACCCCCACCCCCCAGCCACCAGGGGCAGCCTCCACCAGGCCCCCACTCATGTCTCCCATCACCCCCGCCCCCCAGCAGTGCAGGGGCAGCCTCCACCAGGCCCCCACTCATGTCTCCCATCACCCCCACCCCCCAGCCACCAGGGGCAGCCTCCACCAGGCCCCCACCCATGTCTACCACCACCCCCACCCCCCAGCCACCAGGGGCAGCCTCCACCAGGCCCCCACTCATGTCTCCCATCATCCCCACCCCGAGCAGTGCAGGGGCAGCCTCCACCAGGCCCCCACCCATGTCTACCACCACCCCAACCCCCCAGCCACCAGGGGCAGCCTCCACCAGGCCCCCACTCATGTCTCCCATCACCCCCACCCCCCAGCAGTGCAGGGGCAGCCTCCACCAGGCTCCCACACATGTCCCCCTGCACCCCCACCCCCCACTCATGTCTCCCATCACCCCGGCCCCAGCAGTGCAGGGGCAGCCTCCACCAGGCCCCCACTCATGTCTCCCATCACCCCCACCCCCCAGCCACCAGGGGCAGCCCCCACCAGGCCCCCACTCATGTCTCCCATCACCCCCACCCCCGAGCAGTGCAGGGGCAGCCTCCACCAGGCCCCCACCCATGTCTACCACCACCCCCACCCCCCAGCCACCAGGGGCAGCCCCCACCAGGCCCCCACTCATGTCTCCCATCACCCCCACCCCCGAGCAGTGCAGGGGCAGCCTCCACCAGGCCCCCACCCATGTCTACCACCACCCCCAGCCACCAGGGGCAGCCTACACCAGGCCCCCACACATGTCTCCCATCACCCCCACCCCCCAGCAGTGCAGGGGTAGCCTTCACCAGGCCCCCACCCATGTCTACCACCACCCCCAGCCACCAGGGGCAGCCTCCACCAGGCCCGACTCATGTCTCCCATCACCGCCACCCCCCAGCAGTTCAGGGGTAGCCTCCCCCAGGCCCCCACCCATATCTACCTCCACCCCACCCCCCAGCCAACAGGGGCAGCCTCCACCAGGCCCCCACTCATGTCCCCTATCACCCCCACCCCCACCCACCAGGGGCAGCCTCCACCAGGCCCCCACTCATGTCCCATATAAACCCCCACCCCCCCAGCAGTACAGGGGCAGCCTCCACCAGGCCCCCACTCATGTCTCGCACCACCCCCACCCCCCAGCAGTGCAGGGGCAGCCTCCACCAGGCCCCCACACATGTCCCCCTGCACCCCCACCCCCCAACCACCAGGGGCAGCCTCCACCAGGCCCCCACTCATGTCTCCCATCACCCCCACCCCCCAGCAGTGCAGGGGCAGCCTCCACCAGGCCCCCACTCATGTCTCCCATCACCCCCACCCCCCAGCCACCACGGGCAGCCTCCATCAGGTCCCCACTCATGTCTCCCATCATCCCCACCCCCGAGCAGTGCAGGGGCAGCCTCCACCAGGCCCCCACCCATGTCTACCACCACCCCAACCCCCCAGCCACCAGGGGCAGCCTCCACCAGGCCCCCACTCATGTCTCCCATCACCCCCACCCCCAGCAGTGCAGGGGCAGCCTCCACCAGGCTCCCACACATGTCCCCCTGCACCCCCACCCCCCAGCCACCAGGGGCAGCCTCCACCAGGCCCCCACTCATGTCTCCCATCACCCCCGCCCCCCAGCAGTGCAGGGGCAGCCTCCACCAGGCCCCCACTCATGTCTCCCATCACCCCCACCCCCCAGCCACCAGGGGCAGCCTCCACCAGGCCCCCACCCATGTCTACCACCACCCCCACCCCCCAGCCACCAGGGGCAGCCTCCACCAGGCCCCCACTCATGTCTCCCATCACCCCCACCCCCGAGCCACCAGGGGCAGCCTCCACCAGGCCCCCACTCATGTCTCCCATCATCCCCACCCCCGAGCAGTGCAGGGGCAGCCTCCACCAGGCCCCCACCCATGTCTACCACCACCCCAACCCCCCAGCCACCAGGGGCAGCCTCCACCAGGCCCCCACTCATGTCTCCCATCACCCCCACCCCCCAGCAGTGCAGGGGCAGCCTCCACCAGGCTCCCACACATGTCCCCCTGCACCCCCAGCCCCCAGACACCAGGGGCAGCCTCCACCAGGCCCCCACTCATGTCTCCCATCACCCCCCAGCAGTGCAGGGGCAGCCTCCACCAGGCCCCCACTCATGTCTCCCATCCCCCCCACCCCCCAGCCACCAGGGGCAGCCTCCACCAGGCCCCCACCCATGTCTACCACCACCCCCACCCCCCAGCCACCAGGGGCAGCCTCCACCAGGCCCCCACTCATGTCTCCCATCACCCCCACCCCCGAGCAGTGCAGGGGCAGCCTCCACCAGGGCCCCACCCATGTCTACCACCACCCCAACCCCCCAGCCACCAGGGGCAGCCTCCACCAGGCCCCCACTCATGTCTCCCATCACCCCCACCCCCCAGCAGTGCAGGGGCAGCCTTCACCAGGCCCCCACCCATGTCTACCACCACCCCCAGCCACCAGGGGCAGCCTCCACCAGGCCCCACTCATCTCTCCCATCACCCCCACCCCCCAGCAGTGCAGGGGTAGCCTCCACCAGGCCCCCACCCATATCTACCTCCACCCCACCCCCCAGCCAACAGGGGCAGCCTCCACCAGGCCCCCACTCATGTCCCCTATCACCCCCACCCCCACCCACCAGGGGCAGCCTCCACCAGGCCCCCACTCATGTCCCATATCACCCCCACCCCCCAGCAGTACTGGGGCAGCCTCCACCAGGCCCCCACTCATGTCTCCCACCACCCCCATCCCCCAGCAGTGCAGGGGCAGCCTCCACCAGGCCCCCACCCATGTCTACCACCACCCCACCCCCCAGCCACCAGGGGCAGCCTCCACCAGGCCCCCACTCATGTCTCCCATCACCCCTACCCCCCAGCAGTGCAGAGGCAGCCTCCACCAGGCCCCCACTCATGTCTCCCATCACCCCCACCCCCCAGCCACTAGGGGCAGCCTCCACCAGGCCCCCACCCATGTCTCCCATCACCCCCACCCCACAGCAGTGCAGGGGCAGCCTCCACCAGGCTCCCACACATGTCCCCCTGCACCCCCACCCCCCAGCCACCAGGGGCAGCCTCCACCAGGCCCCCACTCATGTCTCCCATCACCCCCGCCCCCCAGCAGTGCAGGGGCAGCCTCCACCAGGCCCCCACTCATGTCTCCCATCACCCCCACCCCCCAGCCACCAGGGGCAGCCTCCACCAGGCCCCCACCCATGTCTACCACCACCCCCACCCCCCAGCCACCAGGGGCAGCCTCCACCAGGCCCCCACTCATGTCTCCCATCATCCCCACCCCCGAGCAGTGCAGGGGCAGCCTCCACCAGGCCCCCACCCATGTCTACCACCACCCGAACCCCCCAGCCACCAGGGGCAGCCTCCACCAGGCCCCCACACATGTCTCCCATCACCCCCACCCCCCAGCAGTGCAGGGGCAGCCTCCACCAGGCTCCCACACATGTCCCCCTGCACCCCCCCCCCACAGCCACCAGGGGCAGCCTCCACCAGGCCCCCACTCTTGTCTCCCATCACCCCCGCCCCCAGCAGTGCAGGGACAGCCTCCACCAGGCCCCCACTCATGTCTCCCATCACCCCCACCCCCCAGCCACAAGGGGCAGCCTCCACCAGGCCCCCACCCATGTCTCCCATCACCCCCACCCCCCAGCCACCAGGGGCAGCCTCCACCAGGCCCCCACTCATGTCTCCCATCATCCCCACCCCCGAGCAGTGCAGGGGCAGCCTCCACCAGGCCCCCACCCATGTCTACCACCACCCCAACCCCCCAGCCACCAGGGGCAGCCTCCACCAGGCCCCCACTCATGTCTCCCATCACCCCCACCCCCCAGCAGTGCAGGGGCAGCCTCCACCAGGCTCCCACACATGTCCCCCTGCACCCCCACCCCCAGACACCAGGGGCAGCCTCCACCAGGCCCCCACTCATGTCTCCCATCACCCCCACCCCCAAGCAGTGCAGGGGCAGCCTCCACCAGGCCCCCACCCATGTCTACCACCACCCCAACCCCCCAGCCACCAGGGGCAGCCTCCACCAGGCCCCCACTCATGTCTCCCATCACCCCCACCCCCCAGCAGTGCAGGGGCAGCCTCCACCAGGCCCCCACCCATGTCTACCACCACCCACCCCCCAGCCACCAGGGGCAGCCTACACCAGGCCCCCACTCATGTCTCCCATCACCCCCACCCCCAAGCAGTGCAGGGGCAGCCTCCACCAGGCCCCCACCCATGTCTACCACCACCCCAACCCCCAGCCACCAGGGGCAGCCTCCACCAGGCCCCCACTCATGTCTCCCATCACCCCCACCCCCCAGCAGTGCAGGGGCAGCCTTCACCAGGCCCCCACCCATGTCTACCACCACCCCCACCCCCACCCCCCAGCCACCAGGGGCAGCCTCCACCAGGCCCCCACTCTTGTCTCCCATCACCCCCACCCCCCAGCAGTGCAGGGGTAGCCTCCACCAGGCCCCCACTCATGTCTCCCATCACCCCCACCCCCCAGCCACCAGGGGCAGCCTCCACCAGGCCCCCACTCATGTCTCCCATCACCCCCACCCCCCAGCAGTGCAGAGGCAGCCTCCACCAGGCCCCCACCCATGTCTACCACCACCCCCACCCCCCAGCCACCAGGGGCAGCCTCCACCAGGCCCCCACCCATGTCTCCCATCACCCCCACCCCCCAGCAGTGCAGGGGCAGCCTCCACCAGGCTCCCACACATGTCCCCCTGCACCCCCACCCCCAGCCACCACGGGCAGCCTCCACCAGGCCCCCACTCATGTCTCCCATCACCCCCGCCCCCCAGCAGTGCAGGGGCAGCCTCCACCAGGCCCCCACTCATGTCTCCCATCACCCCCACCCCCCAGCCACCAGGGGCAGCCTCCACCAGGCCCCCACCCATGTCTACCACCACCCCAACCCCCCAGCCACCAGGGGCAGCCTCCACCAGGCCCCCACTCATGTGTCCCATCACCCCCACCCCCCAGCAGTGCAGGGGCAGCCTTCACCAGGCCCCCACCCATGTCTACCACCACCCCTAGCCACCAGGGGCAGCCTCCACCAGGCCCCCACTCATGTCTCCCATCACCCCCACCCCCCAGCAGTGCAGGGGCAGCCTTCACCAGGCCCCCACCCATGTCTACCACCACCCCCACCCCCACCCCCCAGCCACCAGGGGCAGCCTCCACCAGGCCCCCACTCTTGTCTCCCATCACCCCCACCCCCCAGCAGTGCAGGGGTAGCCTCCACCAGGCCCCCACTCATGTCTCCCATCACCCCCACCCCCCAGCCACCAGGGGCAGCCTCCACCAGGCCCCCACTCATGTCTCCCATCACCCCCACCCCCCAGCAGTGCAGAGGCAGCCTCCACCAGGCCCCCACCCATGTCTACCACCACCCCCACCCCCCAGCCACCAGGGGCAGCCTCCACCAGGCCCCCACCCATGTCTCCCATCACCCCCACCCCCCAGCAGTGCAGGGGCAGCCTCCACCAGGCTCCCACACATGTCCCCCTGCACCCCCACCCCCAGCCACCAGGGGCAGCCTCCACCAGGCCCCCACTCATGTCTCCCATCACCCCCGCCCCCCAGCAGTGCAGGGGCAGCCTCCACCAGGCCCCCACTCATGTCTCCCATCACCCCCACCCCCCAGCCACCAGGGGCAGCCTCCACCAGGCCCCCACCCATGTCTACCACCACCCCAACCCCCCAGCCACCAGGGGCAGCCTCCACCAGGCCCCCACTCATGTGTCCCATCACCCCCACCCCCCAGCAGTGCAGGGGCAGCCTTCACCAGGCCCCCACCCATGTCTACCACCACCCCTAGCCACCAGGGGCAGCCTCCACCAGGCCCCACTCATGTCTCCCATCACCGCCACCCCCCAGCAGTGCAGGGGTAGCCTCCACCAGGCCCCCACCCATATCTACCTCCACCCCACCCCCAGCCAACAGGGGCAGCCTCCACCAGGCCCCCACTCATGTCCCCTATCACCCCCACCCCCACCCACCAGGGGCAGCCTCCACCAGGCCCCCACTCATGTCCCATATCACCCCCACCCCCCAGCAGTACAGGGGCACCTCCACCAGGCCCCCACTCATGTCTCGCACCACCCCCACCACCCAGCAGTGCAGGGGCAGCCTCCACCAGGCCCCCACACATGTCCCCCTGCACCCTCACCCCCCAGCCACCAGGGGCAGCCTCCACCAGGCCCCCACTCATGTCTCCCATCACCCCCGCCCCCCAGCAGTGCAGGGGCAGCCTCCACCAGGCTCCCACTCATGTCTCCCATCACCCCCACCCCCCAGCCACCAGGGGCAGCCTCCACCAGGCCCCCACTCATGTCTCCCATCATCCCCACCCCCGAGCAGTGCAGGGGCAGCCTCCACCAGGCCCCCACCCATGTCTACCACCACCCCAACCCCCCAGCCACCAGGGGCAGCCTCCACCAGGCCCCCACTCATGTCTCCCATCACGCCCACCCCCCAGCAGTGCAGGGGCAGCCTCCACCAGGCTCCCACACATGTCCCCCTGCACCCCCACCCCCCAGCCACCAGGGGCAGCCTCCACCAGGCCCCCACTCATGTCTCCCATCACCCCCGCCCCCCAGCAGTGCAGGGGCAGCCTCCACCAGGCCCCCACTCATGTCTACCACCACCCCCTCCCCCCAGCCACCAGGGGCAGCCTCCACCAGGCCCCCACCCATGTCTACCACCACCCCCACCCCCCAGCCACCAGGGGCAGCCTCCACCAGGCCCCCACCCATGTCTACCACCCCCCACCCCTCAGCCACCAGGGGCAGCCTCCACCAGGCCCCCACTCATGTCTCCCATCACCCCCACCCCCCAGCAGTGCAGGGACAGCCTCCACCAGGCCCCCACACATGTCTCCCATCACCCCCACCCCCCAGCAGTGCAGGGGCAGCCTTCACCAGGCCCCCACCCATGTCTACCACCACCCCCAGCCACCAGGGGCAGCCTCCACCAGGCCCGACTCATGTCTCCCATCACCGCCACCCCCCAGCAGTTCAGGGGTAGCCTCCCCCAGGCCCCCACCCATATCTACCTCCACCCCACCCCCCAGCCAACAGGGGCAGCCTCCACCAGGCCCCCACTCATGTCCCCTATCACCCCCACCCCCACCCACCAGGGGCAGCCTCCACCAGGCCCCCACTCATGTCCCATATAAACCCCCACCCCCCCAGCAGTACAGGGGCAGCCTCCACCAGGCCCCCACTCATGTCTCGCACCACCCCCACCCCCCAGCAGTGCAGGGGCAGCCTCCACCAGGCCCCCACACATGTCCCCCTGCACCCCCACCCCCCAACCACCAGGGGCAGCCTCCACCAGGCCCCCACTCATGTCTCCCATCACCCCCACCCCCCAGCAGTGCAGGGGCAGCCTCCACCAGGCCCCCACTCATGTCTCCCATCACCCCCACCCCCCAGCCACCACGGGCAGCCTCCATCAGGTCCCCACTCATGTCTCCCATCATCCCCACCCCCGAGCAGTGCAGGGGCAGCCTCCACCAGGCCCCCACCCATGTCTACCACCACCCCAACCCCCCAGCCACCAGGGGCAGCCTCCACCAGGCCCCCACTCATGTCTCCCATCACCCCCACCCCCAGCAGTGCAGGGGCAGCCTCCACCAGGCTCCCACACATGTCCCCCTGCACCCCCACCCCCCAGCCACCAGGGGCAGCCTCCACCAGGCCCCCACTCATGTCTCCCATCACCCCCGCCCCCCAGCAGTGCAGGGGCAGCCTCCACCAGGCCCCCACTCATGTCTCCCATCACCCCCACCCCCCAGCCACCAGGGGCAGCCTCCACCAGGCCCCCACCCATGTCTACCACCACCCCCACCCCCCAGCCACCAGGGGCAGCCTCCACCAGGCCCCCACTCATGTCTCCCATCACCCCCACCCCCGAGCCACCAGGGGCAGCCTCCACCAGGCCCCCACTCATGTCTCCCATCATCCCCACCCCCGAGCAGTGCAGGGGCAGCCTCCACCAGGCCCCCACCCATGTCTACCACCACCCCAACCCCCCAGCCACCAGGGGCAGCCTCCACCAGGCCCCCACTCATGTCTCCCATCACCCCCACCCCCCAGCAGTGCAGGGGCAGCCTCCACCAGGCTCCCACACATGTCCCCCTGCACCCCCAGCCCCCAGACACCAGGGGCAGCCTCCACCAGGCCCCCACTCATGTCTCCCATCACCCCCCAGCAGTGCAGGGGCAGCCTCCACCAGGCCCCCACTCATGTCTCCCATCACCCCCACCCCCCAGCCACCAGGGGCAGCCTCCACCAGGCCCCCACCCATGTCTACCACCACCCCCACCCCCCAGCCACCAGGGGCAGCCTCCACCAGGCCCCCACTCATGTCTCCCATCACCCCCACCCCCGAGCAGTGCAGGGGCAGCCTCCACCAGGGCCCCACCCATGTCTACCACCACCCCAACCCCCCAGCCACCAGGGGCAGCCTCCACCAGGCCCCCACTCATGTCTCCCATCACCCCCACCCCCCAGCAGTGCAGGGGCAGCCTTCACCAGGCCCCCACCCATGTCTACCACCACCCCCAGCCACCAGGGGCAGCCTCCACCAGGCCCCACTCATCTCTCCCATCACCCCCACCCCCTAGCAGTGCAGGGGTAGCCTCCACCAGGCCCCCACCCATATCTACCTCCACCCCACCCCCCAGCCAACAGGGGCAGCCTCCACCAGGCCCCCACTCATGTCCCCTATCACCCCCACCCCCACCCACCAGGGGCAGCCTCCACCAGGCCCCCACTCATGTCCCATATCACCCCCACCCCCCAGCAGTACTGGGGCAGCCTCCACCAGGCCCCCACTCATGTCTCCCACCACCCCCATCCCCCAGCAGTGCAGGGGCAGCCTCCACCAGGCCCCCACCCATGTCTACCACCACCCCCACCCCCCAGCCACCAGGGGCAGCCTCCACCAGGCCCCCACTCATGTCTCCCATCACCCCTACCCCCCAGCAGTGCAGAGGCAGCCTCCACCAGGCCCCCACTCATGTCTCCCATCACCCCCACCCCCCAGCCACTAGGGGCAGCCTCCACCAGGCCCCCACCCATGTCTCCCATCACCCCCACCCCACAGCAGTGCAGGGGCAGCCTCCACCAGGCTCCCACACATGTCCCCCTGCACCCCCACCCCCCAGCCACCAGGGGCAGCCTCCACCAGGCCCCCACTCATGTCTCCCATCACCCCCGCCCCCCAGCAGTGCAGGGGCAGCCTCCACCAGGCCCCCACTCATGTCTCCCATCACCCCCACCCCCCAGCCACCAGGGGCAGCCTCCACCAGGCCCCCACCCATGTCTACCACCACCCCCACCCCCCAGCCACCAGGGGCAGCCTCCACCAGGCCCCCACTCATGTCTCCCATCATCCCCACCCCCGAGCAGTGCAGGGGCAGCCTCCACCAGGCCCCCACCCATGTCTACCACCACCCGAACCCCCCAGCCACCAGGGGCAGCCTCCACCAGGCCCCCACACATGTCTCCCATCACCCCCACCCCCCAGCAGTGCAGGGGCAGCCTCCACCAGGCTCCCACACATGTCCCCCTGCACCCCCACCCCCCAGCCACCAGGGGCAGCCTCCACCAGGCCCCCACTCTTGTCTCCCATCACCCCCGCCCCCAGCAGTGCAGGGACAGCCTCCACCAGGCCCCCACTCATGTCTCCCATCACCCCCACCCCCCAGCCACAAGGGGCAGCCTCCACCAGGCCCCCACCCATGTCTCCCATCACCCCCACCCCCCAGCCACCAGGGGCAGCCTCCACCAGGCCCCCACTCATGTCTCCCATCATCCCCACCCCCGAGCAGTGCAGGGGCAGCCTCCACCAGGCCCCCACCCATGTCTACCACCACCCCAACCCCCCAGCCACCAGGGGCAGCCTCCACCAGGCCCCCACTCATGTCTCCCATCACCCCCACCCCCCAGCAGTGCAGGGGCAGCCTCCACCAGGCTCCCACACATGTCCCCCTGCACCCCCACCCCCAGACACCAGGGGCAGCCTCCACCAGGCCCCCACTCATGTCTCCCATCACCCCCACCCCCAAGCAGTGCAGGGGCAGCCTCCACCAGGCCCCCACCCATGTCTACCACCACCCCAACCCCCCAGCCACCAGGGGCAGCCTCCACCAGGCCCCCACTCATGTCTCCCATCACCCCCACCCCCCAGCAGTGCAGGGGCAGCCTCCACCAGGCCCCCACCCATGTCTACCACCACCCACCCCCCAGCCACCAGGGGCAGCCTACACCAGGCCCCCACTCATGTCTCCCATCACCCCCACCCCCAAGCAGTGCAGGGGCAGCCTCCACCAGGCCCCCGCCCATGTCTACCACCACCCCAACCCCCAGCCACCAGGGGCAGCCTCCACCAGGCCCCCACTCATGTCTCCCATCACCCCCACCCCCCAGCAGTGCAGGGGCAGCCTTCACCAGGCCCCCACCCATGTCTACCACCACCCCCACCCCCACCCCCCAGCCACCAGGGGCAGCCTCCACCAGGCCCCCACTCTTGTCTCCCATCACCCCCACCCCCCAGCAGTGCAGGGGTAGCCTCCACCAGGCCCCCACTCATGTCTCCCATCACCCCCACCCCCCAGCCACCAGGGGCAGCCTCCACCAGGCCCCCACTCATGTCTCCCATCACCCCCACCCCCCAGCAGTGCAGAGGCAGCCTCCACCAGGCCCCCACCCATGTCTACCACCACCCCCACCCCCCAGCCACCAGGGGCAGCCTCCACCAGGCCCCCACCCATGTCTCCCATCACCCCCACCCCCCAGCAGTGCAGGGGCAGCCTCCACCAGGCTCCCACACATGTCCCCCTGCACCCCCACCCCCAGCCACCAGGGGCAGCCTCCACCAGGCCCCCACTCATGTCTCCCATCACCCCCGCCCCCCAGCAGTGCAGGGGCAGCCTCCACCAGGCCCCCACTCATGTCTCCCATCACCCCCACCCCCCAGCCACCAGGGGCAGCCTCCACCAGGCCCCCACCCATGTCTACCACCACCCCAACCCCCCAGCCACCAGGGGCAGCCTCCAACAGGCCCCCACTCATGTGTCCCATCACCCCCACCCCCCAGCAGTGCAGGGGCAGCCTTCACCAGGCCCCCACCCATGTCTACCACCACCCCTAGCCACCAGGGGCAGCCTCCACCAGGCCCCACTCATGTCTCCCATCACCGCCACCCCCCAGCAGTGCAGGGGTAGCCTCCACCAGGCCCCCACCCATATCTACCTCCACCCCACCCCCAGCCAACAGGGGCAGCCTCCACCAGGCCCCCACTCATGTCCCCTATCACCCCACCCCCACCCACCAGGGGCAGCCTCCACCAGGCCCCCACTCATGTCCCATATCACCCCCACCCCCCAGCAGTACAGGGGCACCTCCACCAGGCCCCCACTCATGTCTCGCACCACCCCCACCACCCAGCAGTGCAGGGGCAGCCTCCACCAGGCCCCCACACATGTCCCCCTGCACCCTCACCCCCCAGCCACCAGGGGCAGCCTCCACCAGGCCCCCACTCATGTCTCCCATCACCCCCGCCCCCCAGCAGTGCAGGGGCAGCCTCCACCAGGCTCCCACTCATGTCTCCCATCACCCCCACCCCCCAGCCACCAGGGGCAGCCTCCACCAGGCCCCCACTCATGTCTCCCATCATCCCCACCCCCGAGCAGTGCAGGGGCAGCCTCCACCAGGCCCCCACCCATGTCTACCACCACCCCAACCCCCCAGCCACCAGGGGCAGCCTCCACCAGGCCCCCACTCATGTCTCCCATCACGCCCACCCCCCAGCAGTGCAGGGGCAGCCTCCACCAGGCTCCCACACATGTCCCCCTGCACCCCCACCCCCCAGCCACCAGGGGCAGCCTCCACCAGGCCCCCACTCATGTCTCCCATCACCCCCGCCCCCCAGCAGTGCAGGGGCAGCCTCCACCAGGCCCCCACTCATGTCTACCACCACCCCCTCCCCCCAGCCACCAGGGGCAGCCTCCACCAGGCCCCCACCCATGTCTACCACCACCCCCACCCCCCAGCCACCAGGGGCAGCCTCCACCAGGCCCCCACCCATGTCTACCACCCCCCACCCCTCAGCCACCAGGGGCAGCCTCCACCAGGCCCCCACTCATGTCTCCCATCACCCCCACCCCCCAGCAGTGCAGGGACAGCCTCCACCAGGCTCCCACACATGTCCCCCTGCACCCCCACCCCCCAGCCACCAGGGGCAGCCTCCACCAGGCCCCCACTCATGTCTCCCATCACCCCCAACCCCCCAGCAGTGCAGGGGCAGCCTCCACCAGGCACCCACTCATGTCTCCCATCACCCCCACCCCCCAGCCAACAGGGGCAGCCTCCACCAGGCCCCCACTCATGTCCCCTATCACCCCCACCCCCACCCACCAGGGGCAGCCTCCACCAGGCCCCCACTCATGTCCCATATCACCCCCACCCCCCAGCAGTACAGGGGCAGCCTCCACCAGGCCCCCACTCATGTCTCCCACCACCCCCATCCCCCAGCAGTGCAGGGGCAGCCTCCACCAGGCCCCCACCCATGTCTACCACCACCCCCACCCCCCAGCCACCAGGGGCAGCCTCCACCAGGCCCCCACTCATGTCTCCCATCACCCCCACCCCCCAGCAGTGCAGGGGCAGCCTCCACCAGGCCCCCATCGATGTCTACCACCACCCCCACCCCCCAGCCACCAGGGGCAGTCTCCACCAGGCCCCCACCCATGTCTCCCATCACCCCACCCCCCAGCAGTGCAGGGGCAGCCTCCACCAGGCCCCCACCCATGTCTACCACCACCCCCACCCCCCAGCCACCAGGGGCAGCCTCCACCAGGCCCCCACCCATGTCTACCACCACCCCCACCCCCCAGCCACCAGGGGCAGCCTCCACCAGGCCCCCACCCATGTCTACCACCCCCCCCACCCCTCAGCCACCAGGGGCAGCCTCCACCAGGCCCCCACTCATGTCTCCCATCTCCCCCACCCCCCAGCAGTGCAGGGACAGCCTCCACCAGGCTCCCACACATGTCCCCCTGCACCCCCACCCCCCAGCCACCAGGGGCAGCCTCCACCAGGCCCCCACTCATGTCTCCCATCACCCCCACCCCCAGCAGTGCAGGGGCAGCCTCCACCAGGCACCCACTCATGTCTCCCATCACCCCCACCCCCCAGCCACCAGGGGCAGCCTCCACCAGGCCCCCACCCATGTCTACCACCACCCCCACCCCCCAGCCACCAGGTGCAGTCTCCACCAGGCCCCCACTCATGTCCCCTATGACCCCCACCCACCAGGGGCAGCCTCCACCAGGCCTTCACTCATGTCCCCTATCACCCCCACCCCCCAGCAGTGCAGGGGCAGCCTCCACCAGGCCCCCACTCATGTCTCCCACCACCCCCACCCCCCAGCAGTGCAGGGGCAGCCTCCACCAGGCCCCCACCCATGTCTACCACCACCCCCAGCCACCAGGGGCAGCCTCCACCAGGCCCCCACCCATGTCTACCACCCCCCCACCCCCCACCCCCCAGGGGCAGCCTCCACCAGGCCCCCACTCATGTCTCCCATCACCCCCACCCCCCAGCAGTGCAGGGGCAGCCTCCACCAGGCTCCCACACATGTCCCCCTGAACGCCCACCCCCCAGCCACCAGGGGCAGCCTCCACCAGGCCCCCACTCATGTCTCCCATCACCCCCCAGATGTGCAGGGGCAGCCTCCACCAGGCCCCCACTCATGTCTCCCATCACCCCCACCCCCCAGCAGTGCAGGGGCAGCCTCCACCAGCCCCCCACTCATATCTCCCATCACCCCCAGCCACCAGGGGCAGCCTCCACCAGGCCAAAAAACCAAAAAGGACTAGATAAAAAAATCTAGTCCAACAGCCGCTCTCTGTACAAACCCCAAATGGGTGATATAATTTAAACATGGATTCCAACAATGGAGATGTAAATTCTTTTCTTCTTATGTATGAGTTCAATAGAAAAACACTGAATTCAAAGTAGAAGTGACGGTAATATGTTTATCAAAAACATGGATTCAAATCAAGGAGGAAAATCGTTTATAATGTCTTAGTGAGGATTCAGCTGTCACATCTCATATTTTAAATAGACTTCTTTTACCAATGCATTTCGGAGCTTATAGCTCCTTCATCAGGGTGAGTCTAATCTAATTACATAGAATACAAATATATAACGCAACACGTGAGAAATAACACAATATATAAAAAAAGACAAGGTAAAAATTGAAAATCACATACCAAAGACACGATGTGGGTTCAGGATGGAATATGTAATGAAAAAATGAAAAAAATAAAGAATAAATAACTGAAAGTAGCATGGATAATATGACCAGGTAAACGAAGGGAAAATAATGTAAAAGGACTCATGAGACGTGTTTGGCCTCGTAGAGACGAGAATCCACAGTCAAAAAGCAGATGTGTGGTCTGCTGTCAGTAACGGCAGCGTGCAGAGTACAGACAGATCAATAAACCTATCGGAAACAAAAGTGTGCATTAAGAGGAGTTTCGGGAGCGTAGTGGTGCTATAGTTACAAAGGAACATCTACAATGGTTACCTGGAGGATAATCAGGGTCTGTATCGGCTAAGAAAACGCCGTTCTGCATCGCTGTAAGCAAACGTTGCTAATGATAACGCTGCTAAAAATACCCACGTGACAGCATCGCATCGGGCGAGCAGCGTGATGTGGCACGTACATATAAGCGAGACTGCATTAGAGATAAATGGGCATGTATGGAACTATAAATATAATTGTCAACACTCAGGTAAATGAAAGAAGGAAAGTGGATAAAAGAAAAATAAATGTGCAACAATATCATAGACATAGAAAAAATACTATCAAAAAATACTATAAAAAACAGAGATAGTAGTAGAAGCAAAACATACAACCACACAGGCTCCAAAGATGGCAGCCCATGGAAAAATAAGAGAAAGTAAACATGCATCTCAGCCGTAGTGGGTGGCACCAGAGGTGTCACCTTGGGTCCCAGACGGATGTCCGGGAAAGGCTGACATGATGCTTGGACATAAATGAAGCAATTTAGAGAATTAGCAAATCTTAAACTAATGACTTAGGTGATCCAGAACACTACATGGATATTATCAATGCCTAAGGATACTGGCGTTAGCAAAGTTGGTCCTGACAAATGTCTAGGACCACATTAGTTGTCAATTAACAGTTTAGCCATTACATGTAACATGCAAAATCATCAATAATACATGCAAAAACATTATACAGTGTCACATGAAATCAACATAGGTGCATCAAATTCAAAGATAACAATGATAATTGATTTCTTCATTTAAGCCATTGGGATATAAGCTCCCCAATCTGTCGATCCAATATGTCTCTCTTTGGTTAAGCCGAAGGCCCAGATCCTCATGTGGATTGACTTTGCTCAACACTTCAAGAATCAGAAATCTGATTTGGGTCAAATTATGGCGTTTCTCGTTCCAATGGCGAGCCACTGCTGAATTGGGATTAGAGTTACGTATGCAAGAGCGATGTTCGTTCCAACGCATTTTGGCTGCTCTCATAGATTGACCAACATAATATTTTCCACACGGACACTTTATTCCATAAATGATATTCTCACTATCACAAGTGCCAAATGTCCTCAGCAGAATCTTATTGCCTGTACTAGGATGGTATACGGTGTTGCCCGTGATGACTAAGTTACAATTAGTACAATGGAGACAAGGGTATGTTCCCGTGCGTTGAGTACTAGGTTCTTTCAAGGGAGGTCTTGTACGTACTAGTTCATCACGTAAATTCTTGCTTCTTTGGTAAGCAAATACCGGTACTTGACACAATTTCTGTACTCTAACGTCATTCTTAAAGATGTTCCAATGTTTCTTAATGGAATTCTTTATCTTGTTGCTCTGAATGGAGAATCTTGAAACATATACAGGTGTTTGTAGTTCTCTTTTGGGTTTGGTAGTACCGGTAAGTAGTGTGTCGCGATCAAAAGTTTGTACCCTTTGGGACGCTAAATTGAGTTCTTCGTTTGTGTAGCCACGTGCTAGAAATTTGTCTTTCATAGCTAGCTGTTGAGCTAAGCATTCTGCAGGATCACTCACTATTTTTTTCACTCGTAAGAGTTAACTGTATGGTAAATTCTTCAGAAGACTAGGTTGATGAAAACTGAGACGGTGTAGAAGATTGTTGCGATCGGTGGTCTTGCGAAACAAAGTGGTGTTGTAACCAGTTTCGTTTTTGACAATACTAACATCAAGGAATGTGATGCGTTCTCTAGATATCTCGCTTGTGAATTGAATACGTGGATCGATGTTGTTTAGATATTCAAAAAAGACCATGAACCTGTCGTAAGTACCTGTCCAGATTCCAAATATGTCGTCGATATAGCGTAACCATAGGTAGATGTTCTGATTCCACTCTTGCTTTTTTAGTACATGATCGGATTCAAATCTGTGCATAAAGCAATTAGCATATGATGGTGCCATGGTGGCGCCCATCGATGTTCCTGAAGTCTGTAAAAAGAACTTATTGCGATATTGAAAATATGAGTTCTCTGCAATAAATTGAAGAAGAGTCAGAATGAATTCTTTCTGTGCACGGATTGGAGGTGATTCAAGTAAGAGCCATTCAACAGATTCAATGCCTAAATCATGGGGGATGGATGTGTACAAACTCTTAACATCGATTGTAAACAAAAAATGTTCATGATTGAATATTGTGTCATTGAGTTTCTGTAAAAAGTGCGACGTGTCTCTGATGTAAGTGGAGGTTTTTTGTATCAGCGGTTGGAGGAAAAAGTCAATATAAACTCCAAGCGGTTGATTGATGCTGTCCATACCCGCGACAATAGGTCTTCCTGGTGGTTTGACTTGATCTTTATGGATTTTGGGTAATGTGTAAAAGTTCGGAATCCTTGGGTGAGTGTTATTAAGAAATTTGCGAGTGTGTCCATTTATCCAATCCAATTCAAGTGCCTTATCAAGCAGGGTTTCTAAGTTTTGTTTAATAGACACTGTAGGATCGCAGTCCAACGGTGCGTAGACGGTTCGATCTTGTAATTGTCTCATGCATTCAGCATCATAATCTGTGGTATTCATGATCACCAGTGCTCCTCCTTTATCTGCTGGACGGATAGTTATATCTTTGTCACAATATAGGTCCCGAATAGATTTCATTTCGTGTGGTTTCATGTTCTTATGTGGTGGAATTTTGTAACTGATACGTTCAAGATCCTTAGTAACCATTTTCTGAAAGATGTCTATCGATGGAACCGAGATTGGTGGTATAAAATTACTTTTAGCTCGAAATTCTTGAAAATCAGGAGTATCGGTGGTACTCTCATGTGGTTCAAGTTCCTCAAAGAATACCTTGAGTTTCAATTTTCTGATGAACTTGTAGGGTTCGATCTTGGTACTCCGCCAGGCCCCCACTCATGTCTCCCATCACCCCCACCCCCCAACCGTGCGATTTGCCTGGGTACGTGTACTTCGGGGTGCGCGGGAAGTTCCACACGCGATTGGCCTGGGTACGTGTACTACGGGGTGCGCGGGAAGTTCCACACGCGATTGGCCTGGGTACGTGTACTACGGGGTGCGCGGGAGGTTCCACACGCGATTGGCCTGGGTATGTGCACTTCGGGGTGCGCGGGAAGTTCCACACGCGATTGGCCTGGGTACGTGTACTACGGGGTGCGCGGGAAGTGCCACACGCGATTGGCCTGGGTACGTGTACTTCGGGGTGCGCGGGAAGTTCCACACGCGATTGCCCTTGGTACGTGTACTACGGGGTGCGTGGGAGGTCCCACACGCGATTGGCCTGGGTACGTGTACTTCGGGGTGCGCGAGAAGTTCCACACGTGATTGGCCTGGATACGTGTACTACGGGGTGCGCGGGAAGTTCCACACGCGATTGGCCTGGGTACGTGTACTTCGGGATGCGCGGGAAGTTCCACACGCGATTGGCCTGGGTACGTGTACTATGGGGTGCGCAGGAGGTCCCACACGCGATTGGCCTGGGTACGTGTACTTCGGGGTGCGCGGGAAGTTCCACACGCGATTGGCCTGGGTACGTGTACTTCGGGGTGCGCGGGAAGTTCCACACGCGATTGTCCTGGGTACGTGTACTACAGGGTGCGCGGGAGGTCCCACATGCGATTGGCCTGGGTACGTGTACTTCGGGGTGCGCAGGACGTTCCACACGCGATTGGCCTGGGTACGTGTACTTCGGGGTGCGCGTGAACTTCCACACGCGACTGGGCCTGTGAGAGTTCGGTACGTGTATTCCAGGGGTGGGCGGGAAGATTCACACGTTCGCCTACAACGTGCCGAAAAATAAATGGTCCAATCCTGAAACACGTACGCTAGCATGAAGCAGGCGTACGTCGACCCGCGCAGCATAAAAGTGCGCGCAAACAACAAACAAGCTCATACGCCAGGATGAATATACCGTTCCTAGCAGCAGTGGCCGTGGGTTACCAAAGGAGGAGGAGGAGGATAGTGAGGGCCAGAATTTTCACTCCCAGAAACAGCCTTTTTGGGATGCCTGATGACCAGGTGTATGGGAGGTACAGGTTTCCACCACACATAATACTGGACCTGGTCGGTGAGTGGGAGGATGACCTCACATCACCCACCCTGTGCTCCCAAGCACTCAGCCCCCTGGAGAAGGTCCTCAATGTACTGCACTTCTTGGCCACAGGATCATTTCAGCGGACAAGTGCCATAGTGGGTGGGGTGTCACAGGCCACGCAGTCACGCTGCCTACACCAGGTCTTGAACATCATCACTGCACGCCCATCAGTCCGTAGGCACATATACCTGCCCAGGACACCTGCAGAAAGGCAGGCTGCCACCCTCGATTTCTACGGTGTGGCACAATTCCCAAAAGTGCTAGGTGCCATTGACTGTACCCATGTGGCACTACGTCCCCCCAGGGCATCTGAGCACATCTATAGGAACCACAAGCACTGGCATTCCATCAACGTGCAGGTAGTATGTAATGCTAAGGGAATCATCACCTCAGTATATGCCAACTATGCAGGGTCTACCCACGACAGCTTCATTTACCGAATGTCTACCCTAAGATGGGACCTAGAAGCTGGGCGGCATGGCGATACATGGCTGCTTGGTGAGTATGAATGCCACTGCACATGCATGCATGTCAGATGCAGAGTTATGTCACTACCTCACTAATGATACCCATCACCTCCTCACCAGGGCACAGTGCCTACCCTCTGAGCACCCACATGATGACGCCAATTCGGAACCCCATCACGCCTCCAGAGGTAAGATACAACACAGCCCATATTGCAACCCGGGGCATAGTGGAGCGCACATTCGGAGTGCTCAAGTCACGCTTTCGCTTCCTTGACCGTTCAGGCGGGCAGCTGTTATATGCGCCCCCAGTAGTGTGCAGGATCATAGTGGCAGCATGTGTCCTGCACAATGTTGCAACACGCCGGGGCCTGGCTGTGGACATGGTGGTGCCCCCTCATCCCCACCCACATGCACGCCCCCTGCGCATGGGAGGGGAGAGGGCACGGGGTGAGGCAGCCCGTACGCAGCTGGTGGCTAATTACTTCACATAGAAATCACACCCAGTGGAGTGCACACAGCCCTGGCACATACCATCTGATAAGCAATGATGACTCGACCTGACAATTATGATGAACAAAGGGACAGTCAACTGTCAGAACCATAGCAGCCTGGATTGTTCATGTGGAAGTGTCACAATGTGTGCATCCCTACCTACACAAACACCACCAATGCAGTGTCATCAAAAGACACTTCCATGCTGCAGAAATGAATACCCACTCGCAAAATACTACATGAAAACAGTGCCATGTCACCCAACCCCTCCCTGGCACTGCCACACAACACACCATGGCATGTCATGCAATGTGAGAGGAAAGAAATTAATCCCCACAACATGCCCCAAGTGTCACCAGCTACAGTGTCCCTAATAGAAACATGTCCACACATGAAATGCTCACAGTAATGCAGGACCTACAACACACATTACCAAATACTTACCAAGAATACCAATCACCTACACAACCTCCAACCTACCTTAAACATGACATTACAGACTTAAAAATTTGGTAGCCTCACTACCTGATGATGCCAGCCCTCCGAACACTTCCAAGTATACAGTGTTAGCGCCACGCAAGAGTGTAGGTGCACTGCTTACAACATGGACTCCAGTTCCAAGGTGGACCGCATTGTGAAGACATGAGGAATGGACCTGCAAATTAGGAGGATGAGATGGATGCAGAGGCACATATCAATACACCATGCAGTGTACAATACAACAACAATATGCACTATGAATGTATACACAGTATTGACTACAGACTGCCCACACAGCTCATGGGAGTCCAATGTCACCATGTATGTCAATGTCACTTGGGCACACCCTTTGCAAGCCCATGGAAACGGGAAGCAGGAGGGGTGTGTGACACAAAAACCCAAGCATCTGAACCAAATTCACGACAAGCCTGCATGTGCCCAGCCACAATGCAGCATATTCCCACGGGAGGCACACAAGGCAACACACTGTCCCAAAAAAGAACAAATGGCCATCAATGGGCCCGGGGGGTGGGGGAGGCCACCCAGGAGGTCCGAGGACAGGGTGCACACCAAAACCCACCTGTGTGGATCTTGCGAAAAAAAAACACCTCCATGGGCTCATGGCCTACATGGCTACCCTATTGTGGGAGCATCACTGCTGTCGCTCTCCTCACCCTCTGCAGCTGCATCAGGAGGTGGTGGCACTATGGGAGGCAGCCCACGGAAAGCCCTAGTCTGTTCCTCCATGGCTGCAAGCATGCGGGTGTGGTAGGTCTCGTTCTGGAGGATAAGTGTGCGGAGGTCCCTATGCAACAACTCACGGGATGCCCGGACCTCCGCCCTAGTTGCCTGCATCTCAGCTGAGAGCGTACATGTGAGACGCTCCAGCTGCTGTTCTGTCCTTCTGTTTGTTGAAACCTCATGCTCAACAAGAGTCGTCCTGAGGTGAAGGAGTTCCACCCTCAGGGCTTCCCTGTGGTCCTGGGACTCGATGGAAATCGCTTCCTGCAGAGTCGCCAGTGCCGCCCGCCTGTCCCTGTCAGACGCCAACATGTCCTCCCTGTGTGACTGGCAGATGGAGTCGGTTGCCTGCTGTAGTCGCTCCATCAGCCTTTCGGGGGGGACAATGGAAGTGGCCACCCTATCCATGGTCTGAGCCATCATCTCTGATGATGCTGCCTGTTGGGTTGCCATAACGTATATGGATTGCTCCCATGCGGTATTGCCAGGTGGCGTACGGCCACCACGTCGGCGGGCACCACACCTGTCTGGGGCAAGGCGAACTGCGCCTTGCTGTGCCGGCACTGCCTGAGGCTGCAGGACTGCATTCCCCCTCTGATCTGCTGGCCCAGGAACAGGATCAGATGTCGCGGAGTGTGACCCTGCATCCGTAACCACCAAAGGCGTACCTGCCAACACTGACATCCCCATTGAGGGTTCTAACCCTGGTGCAGGTGGGTCGGACAGAACAGAATCCCTCCCAGGAACACTCACCTGCGACGGCACATAGGTCTCATCATCCGAATCGACACCTGAATACAGCTTGGGGGAGGTGCAGCCAGAGACACCCCTTGAGAGCACGACCTGCAGCAGTTGTGGGTTCTCACCCACCACCACACCACGTCCCTCACTGGTGGTCGGTCGGCCCTCAGACCCCTACTGGGTCTGCACCATCTCCACAACCCCAGCAGTATCAAGTGCGTCATCCCCTGCAAAGACATAAAAGAAAACAAATGGAAACAGGCATTAGCACTATGGCACACAATTAGGGCTGAGAGGCTACAGAAACAGTACTTGATTGACACATGTCCCACATGACTAAAACCCTCCCATGCATGCACCATCACTGCGTGTGAAGGGGAGGCAGATGGCACACATTGATGACACCAAGATGGAAGATGAACACATTTGCTACATGCTGCCTAGCAGTGGCATCACACATTGGCCAGTGATTGGCAGGTCAAATACACATGCCATCACACAGATGGCATGTACCCTAGCCATGAAGTGAAGAGGGAGAGGAGGTCACCAATTGTTCATTCAGTCCAGTTTGCTCATGTAATTGATTTTTTCATTGAAATGGTTCAAATGTTTAACCTGCAGCTGCCAGTCCAAAATGGTCCAATAGCACAGGGACATGTCTATACTAATCATGTCCAGGAAACTAAGCCAGTCCACTGTACCATAGCCATGTCAGACATGTGACAATAGGACTGAGAAATCCCGAGTAAAAGTGGTGGTATGCAAACAATCTGCCTGAATAAACAGAGGTAAATAAGCAACAATGTTGTGGCAAGATGACACTCCAAGGGCAACTGGCCTGGTGTTGGGCTGGATGTCTAATGTTGCCAGAAGGGATGCTGCTATACCCAAATGCTGGTGCCAAGAATGTATAGGAAGAGGCACATGGGTGATCCAAACCACTCAGGCACACACACCCTCACCTGGCACCCAAACAGAAGCCCTCCCACACACACCATGCACATGGATGACACACACATGCATGTGCACTCACCGGACAATGCCTCGTAATCTGCCAGTTCTCCCACGCCTTGGATCTGTTCCTCCATGACGTAGGTCCCAGCAACCTGCTCATGTGGAGTGAGTTCTATGTCGTCTGCTGGAGACCCACCTCCAGTCACTAGAGTTGCAGCATGACTTGAGGCCAGCTTATTCTTTGCCCTGCGCTTCAGGTCATTCCAGCGCTTGTAGCATTCATTAGCTGTGCGCCTCACGATTCCAAGGGCACTTATGATGTCCGCAATGGTCTGCCAGTGTGCCTGACATTGTGCAGGTGTGGTCTTGGATCCAGCAACAATCACCATTTTGCGGTCATGTGCGGACACATACTCTACAAGTGCATTCAGTTCGGCCTCATTGAAGCTGGGCTTCCCTGATGGGCCGGACTGTGTAGCCGTGTCTGGGGCATCAGCCTCTACTGGACGAGCACTCTTCCTCTTCCACTTGGAAGGTGGTGGGGATCCTGAATGTCCTACGCCGCTCTGGACACTAGGGGCAGGAGCGTGGGATTGCACACTCAGCATGGGAGTTGGTGCAGGCATTAGCTCAAGTGTGATGGTGTCAGGGGGAATGTCAGCATGATGGACTTGGACCGACACTGTCCTAGCTGGGTGTGTGAGAGGTGGGGTGGATGGAGCCGCAGCTGCCCCTGCAGCCTCCCCAGCCTGCCTACGTGGGGCAGCAGATGACCTAGCTGCCCCATATCCATGTGGCCTGATGACACCAACGTTCACCGGTGCACGTGGCCTAGACCTGCTGACCTGGAAGTCAGCCACGGAGTCACCCTGTGCCAGGTCTGGTTCCACAGTGGGCTGGTCCAACAAGGGCTGAGCATGGATGGTGTCAGCCACGTTAACCACAACCGGGGGGGGCATGGGTGTCCCTGACTGCTCCTCCACACATGGGGGGCTAGGGGCACCCTGCAAGTCACGCCCACGTCCCCTACTGGATCCACCACCGCCACCACTTGGGGCTTGTCCACCTTTGCCATCCTTACGGCTTGGTCGCCTCCCAGCCATGGCACTGATGTTATTGTGCGTATGGGAGTCGATGTGAACTATTGTCCTGGGCGATTGGGGGTCAAAGGGGTTGGGTACCAGATGGTAATCGTACCCTAGTGCTCTAGCAAGGCTGTATGTCACCCCTGGGGAAAGATGACGGGTCACGCAACGCACAGGCACCCCAAAAAAGGGAAGTAAGGTGCACGCAACCCCTCCTAGACCACGTGCGTGGAAAAATAAACCTGCACTACGCTGTGGCACCCAGAAACACAAGAATGAACGTATGCGTGTCACACGCAGCCTAGAATGACCTCTGAAGGGGTGCGCGACACACAGGGCAAGTACAGATGTTAAATACGTGCGCGACTCACCGTCTGCCAGGAACAAAAGCGTGAAAAATATGCACGTGTGAGCGCTGGCAACACCCCCGCCAAAAGAAGAATTGTACGCTGTCTTAGGAGACAGGACAACAGTAGAAGGGAACGCTGTTTGAGGAAACAGGCCCAGGAAAAAGAGGAAAAGAGAAAAAGCTGTCAGAGGTAACAGGGAGTACGAACTGGAAACGCTGTGAAGTAAATCGCGTGTGAACCGACAAGAAGTACAGATTTCACCCACTCGCTCTCCACGAAAAAGCATGTAAAAGGAAATGGCGTTCTACACGTACCTTTTATACACACGTCACAGACGCGCATACGCGATGAGGCCATTTACACTAATTACGCGCTTTGACACACGGACTTGTATCTCTTTTTTTTTACACACGCCATTCTCTACGGCCATGCGCGTGACGTCACAGCAGTGCATGGTGACCTTTGTGCATATGAAATCGCATATGCGAGCACACGTGGTAAAACTGCACGTCCGAGTGTCATTGCGTGTAATCGGAGGTAAGTGAGCGTACAGGCGATTGGCCTGGGTACGTGCATTTCTGGGGTGCGCAGGAAGTTTCACACGCGATTGGTGGAAATCCACGTGTGCTCTGTCATCACGTGTAATGAGGGAAACAAACACGCGCGCATCACGTCACAGACGCGCTTACGCGCTAAGGGCCTTTGGTCCAATGAAATCGCATATGCGTGCTGACGTGCATACGCGCTAAGGGCCTTTCCTCGATTTACACGCAGACGTGCAGGATTTTCACGTGCCAAATCACTCCGTATCAAGCTGGCCACGCGTAAGCAAACGGAAGACCACGCTCCTGCCCACAAGACCGAATTACTGCCCCCCAGAGCCCTGAGCACGCTCCCACCTGCCATCTGCTGCTGCCTGACTGCCTGCTGCCCACGTGCCCTGCCATTTGCTGCCTGCATATCAGCCAGGGGTGCTGTTGCTGTGACCACCCCTGCTGGAACCGAAGACTCCCGACTGGGATTCCATCGCTCCACAGCCCAGCCCCAGGACCCAGTTGCCCACCCACTCCTGCCTCTGGGGTTGTCATGTCGGGCACTGCAACATCTGGCACCACTGACAACCCCCAGCCAGAGAGGCAGAGGGGCACCAGCTTCAGTGCCAGGGAAGTTGGTGTCCTGGTGGAGCAAGTCCTGGGGCAGTATGATGCCCTCTATGGAAGTGTGCACGCCGACAAGGAAGGACGGACTCGGATCTGGACGGACATTGTGACTGCCATCAACGCGGAGGGGGTGGCAGTCCGCGACTTCCAACATGTCAAGAAGCGCTGGGAGGACTTCAGGTCCAGGACCCTGAACAAGGCCCGGCGCCTCTTGAAGGCAGCGGATGCTAAGGGGCGCCGGGGCCACTTGTCGGAAGATCAGATGAGGGTCCTGGAACGCATATCCCCAGCGCTCCAGGTCCAGGTCCTTGAGAGGCAGACTCGTCTGGAGTCGAGCGGTAAGTGTACATGCATCATGATTGTAAACTGTGCGTGTGGTGATGTGCCAGTAGTGTGCCGGTTGCACATCTGTTTGTATGGGGCCGAGTATGGGTGGGGGTGTACAGGACCGTGAGGCTAACACATGCGAGGGCTGTCATGTGTGAGACATGGATAGTGCTTGTGTGTGTAGGCTTGCATGCCAAATGCAGTTGTGTGGGCACACATGTTTGGATGAATGTGTATGTAAGTGGGCATGTTCGTGATGTCACACATGTATGTTGTTTTCAGCTGCATGTATCAGCACTGTGTACATGTGCATGTGTGTGTATTTGACAAGGGTGCAACAGTGATGCAACATGGATGCATGTGACAGCAGGATGTGGAAGCCTGATTGGCAGATGTGACATGGATACCCATCGGAACACTGCGACAGTTGGCTGAGGTGTACACATGCATCAAGTGTGGTGGTGTGCGTGCATGTGTAGTGCACTCCCTGTGTTGCATGTGATGTCTGGCTCACCTTTGCCTGCTCATGCTTTTGTATGTGTATGGATGGTGCTGGCAGTTGCGATGTGGCTGTGGTATGGCTCATGTGTGCAAGTTGAAATGACATGTGTGTTGCCGATTGTGATGCCATGTCTGAGGTTTGCCAATGCAACTCATGTGCAACTGTCATGTGTGTATGTGTCCATTGTACAGTGCCCTGATGCCTGTGTTTTATTTCTCCCTGTCTGCAGCGTCAACTGATGAAGAGGGCGGAGAAGGTGATGTGGAGCACAGCGGCGGGGATCGCACCGCCAGCCGGAGACGCAAGGCCCGGCTCCCCTCCCAGGTTGTGATCTCGTCGGGGAGTGAGGAGTCCGGTGCCGCGTCCCAGGCCGCAGCTGCCGGGGGGAGGTCCAAGAGGCGGAGGTCGGAGTTGGACTCCTCAGCAGCAGAAGGGGCAGCTGGGACCCCACAGGGCCCAACGGGGGAAGATGGCACAGAGTCATCCAGGTTGGTGGGGGGTTTGGTGGAGGAGGAGGCCGTGCAAGCAACAGAGACGGGGTCTGGAGGTGGGGATTCCACTGGTGCTAGTGGTGCAGTGCAGGACCAGGGACAGGAGGCAGCACAGTTCGCCGCGGAGGTGCCTGTGTGCAATCCTGTCCCTGATCCTGTCACTGCATCATTTTGCACCAGCAGGGATGCCTACGTCCAGACCCGTTTTCAGGCAGGGGATGAGCTCACGACAACTGGCCTTCCTCTGCCTGCGGACGTGGCTATCCGGGTCCGGGTTGAGCCTGTCCTGAATGGTGTGGCGTTGCGTCAATGGGCCATGCGAGGTGACCTGCAGTCTTTTCATGAGGAGACTGCACGTCATCTCAAATGGCTCCCAGGCCGGATTCCTCCGTTTGATGCGGCTTGCTACGACCCCCTCCTTAACTGAACCCCCTATGCGCCAGTCGTCCTCCGTGCCATCTTCCCACCCATCAGTCACCTGGGTGCCCTGTGGAGCTGCCTCCAACGGTGCGGCCAGGCTGGTGGAGGAGGCATCCCTGCCACAGTCGGGAGTCGGACGTCCAGCAGGGGTGGCCACATCAACGACTGCACCCCAGCCAGCGGAGGATGTGCAGGCAGCAGGAGGCAGTGCACTGGCAGAGGCGCAACAGCAGCAGCAGCAACGTGGTGGGAGCCATGATGGCTCGGGGCCTTCCACATCGGAGGGGCAGGCATCGGCCGGAGGGCAGGAGAACCCAGGACAGGAAGTGTCTTCCGTGTGGCAGCGGTTGGGCCACGCCATAGATGCAGAGCGGCAGCGGGCGGAAGAGGCACAGCTCACGATGGTCAGGGCGGAGAACTCCATGCGGAGGGCCCTGAGGCCATGGAGGAGGAGCGCCTCCAGGACATTGAGCAGGAGTTCGATGATGCCCTGGTCCGGAACATCCCGAAGTGAGCCGTCGGACTAGCCCGCTGCCCTTGTAAATAGTTATATAGTTAGTGTTAGGTTTCCTTTGGTTTAGCATTTTTTTGGACCTTTTGGACAATGGGCCACATTTTTGTATATAGTTATTTTTTTTAGGTAGTGTTATTAGATAGGTTTCATTTCTTCGGTTGAGATCATGGACCCTGGATTGGACTTTTGGATTTTCAATTTTTATTATGATTTCGCCATGGAGCAATGGTTTTCGATTATAATTTTCCATTGGATTTACTTTTGTGGACTGTGACTTTGGACACCTTTCCTTTGCATTATGATTTGTGGTTTTGCATTATTTCACGGACATGCTGTTTTTTTTTTTAATTTCTATTATTGTTTCTTTATTTTTGATTCAATTTATGTTGCTTTTAATACATATTTTTTATTCAAAGTTCAATGTGTAGTATCATCTCATTGGTTTCATGCATTTCATGATATGGGTTTTGGCATTCACTGACACCCATTGGGTGTATGTGAGGGACATGTGTTCATTTCCAAACTTGCAATTGGGCTTCTATCATGTTTTTGCCATTTCTAAGTGGGTGGATGCAATACTCGGGTGGGTGTTTGGCATTTGGAGGCTGACCATAAGGGCCAGGGATCTACATTGTGGTGACATGTTGGCTGGGGGACATGAGTGGGGGCCTGGTGGAGGCTGCCCCTGGTGGCTGGGGGGTGGGGATGATAGGGGACATGAGTGGGGGCCTGGTGGAGGCTGCCCCTGGTGGCTGGGGGGTGGGGGTGATAGGGGACATGAGTGGGGGCCTGGTGGAGGCTGCCCCTGGTGGCTGGGGGGTGGGGGTGATAGGGGACATGAGTTGGGGCCTGGTGGAGGCTGCCCCTGGTGGCTGGGGGGTGGGGGTGATAGGGGACATGAGTGGGGGCCTGGTGGAGGCTGCCCCTAGTGGCTGGGGGTGGGGGTGATAGGGGACATGAGTGGGGGCCTGGTGGAGGCTGCCCCTGCACTGCTGGGGGGTGCGGTGGTGGTAGACATGGGTGGGGGCCTGGTGGAGGCTGCCCCTGCACTGCTGGGGGGTGGGGGTGGTGGTAGACATGGGTGGGGGCCTGGTGGAGGCAGCCCCTGGTGGCTGGGGGGTGGAGGTGGTGGGAGACATGAGTGGGGGCCTGGTGGAGGCTGCCCCTGCACTGCTGGGGGGTGGGGGTGGTGGGAGACATGAGTGGGGGCCTGGTGAAGGCTGCCCCTGCACTGCTGGGGGGTGGGGGTGATAGGGGACATGTGTCAGGTTCAGGTTCAAACTCCCCCTTCTCCTCACCTGAGTCCTCGGAGGTGCGATCCTTAAGTGCAGCTTCAGGCTTCTTATTGTCCTTCTTCCTTTCCTTGGGTTGGTTGTCCTTTAGTCTCCGACCTTTTCTTTCGTGTAAATAAGGTCTGGCCCCTCCAGAGGCCACCGTGACAGAGATGAGAAACTGCCCAGGGAGACCCCCAGGAGGACCAGCCTCGCCCCAGGGAAAAAGCCTGAAGGCAGAAAAAACCCTGGTCCTGGAGTGTTGTGGAGATAAGGAAAAGTTGTTTCCAAAGACCAATATCCAGCAATGATTAGAGTACTGCAAGATGAGAATGGCTCAATAGCGCAAAGGAACCGGAAAGGATAGTATGAACAGAAATACAGGGGAAAAGGCACTGGAGCTGACAGGAAATGTAATAAAAAAATATAGCCTGTGGTAAAGAAACCCCTAATACCTAAAGAATTGGAAGCTAAAGTCAAGTAGGAACGGCTAGGCGCCGGGTGAAAGTAAGTACGGAAATGTAAGTCGCGAGAGCTGCTCGCGTACAGAAAAGAAACACTGCCGCTCACGTGTTAAATTAAAGCGGCAGGGTTTATCTGGCAAGGCGTCGTGAATGCAAGCAAGGAGGGTGAAAGAGTAGATAGCGACAGAAAGCAAACAGAGACTGGGTAGCGGTTAAACAGCAGGATACCATACAAGAAAGAAAGAAAGAACAGAAAACACAGAATACCGGAAAAGATGGATCCCGGGGGGCCGGGATACAGAGAACAGGAGTAATAACGAGAAAAATGCGCAAGAAATGGCACAGGAGTGCGGGCGAAGTAGCAAGAGGAAAACAGATACAACGCACCAGCAGAAGGGGTGGAGCCGGAAGTTATAGTGCAGGCCGCCATGTTAGTTGAGGACTAGAGCGCTACCCTGAATAGAATTATTGCCGCCAGCAATTCCTTAATTTCCACCTGCCGGTCCTGACAGTATACCCCCTTCTCCTCGGGGGTCCCCCAGGTTTTCCCGGGTGGAAGTGGTGAAATCTCTTAATCAATCGGGGTGCATGAATATGGCTCACTGGTTCCCAGGACCTCTCATCCAACGGATAACCCTTCCAATGTACTAGGTATTGTAACCTACACCGGCAGTACCGGGAATCAACCAAATAGGCCACTTCGTATTCTTCAGGTGCTGGGTTAACTTGAGCATGTACCCTGTGGACAGGTCTTTGGAAAGGATCCTCCTTGTATTCCTTGAGTAAGGAGACATGAAAGACCGGATGCATCTTCTTGAGGTAGTCTGGGAGTCTGAGCTTAAAAGCTACTGGATTGATCCGTTGCACAATGGGGAAAGGTCCGAGGAACCGGGGGGAGAACTTACCAGAATGGACCCACCTGGGCAGGAAACGGGTAGACAACCAGACCAATTGTCCCACCTGCCACGTAGGGTTGGGGCTTCTACTCTTGTCTGCCCATTTCTTTTGTGCCTGTTGACTGGCCAGGTGAGCTTTCTGCGCAAGTTCATGTACCTCATGTAAGTCCTTCAGAACTCTGTCCACAGCAGGAATCTTGGTGGAAGGGGCACTGAGCCAGGGCAAATGTTGGGGATTATACCCATAGGTACAAAAAAAAGTTGTAGGCGAAACACCTTAGATACTGTTCCAGACTGGCATTTAATCTCTTGGTTTGTCCATTACTCTGAGGATGGTAACCCGAAGAAAGAGCCCTGTTAATCCCCAGTGACTGGCAAAGAGAAGCCCAAAATTTCGAAGTAAATTGAGGTCCTCGATCCGAAACCACTGTCCGAGGCAAACCATGTAAGCGGACTATATCCCGGAGGAATACAGCCGCTGTCTCTGAGGCTGATGGAACATGCTTGAAAGCGGAGAAGTGAGCTAACTTACTGAAAGAATCGACGGTTACCATGATCACAGTCATGTCATCCGAAGGAGGAAGATCCACGATAAAATCAGTGGAAATATGTTCCCAGGGGCGTTCAGGTAAGGAGTTTTGCTGTAGTAGTCCTAGCGGTCTTCCCGTTCGATGTTTGCTGGAGGCACAAACCGAACAGGTAGAAACATACCGGCAAACATCGTTCCGAAGGGCAGGCCACCAAAAGCCCCTGCGTAGCAGGTTGTAAGTCTTCCTGACTCCTGGGTGTCCTGTTAAAGGGGAGTCGTGGCACCAGGACAGGACTGGAGTCTGAAGTGTTTTGGTGGGAATGAACAAAGCATCTCCATGATAATATAACCCATCCTTGCCTTGGATGATAGAGGAAGGGAGATCTAAGCCTGTTTGATATTGAGGTATCAAATCTTGAAGAAAGGAGAGAGTGGATGCAACAATCCTGAGCCCTGGGAAGACCAATTCGTGTCCCATGTAGGTTCCAGAGCTTTCCCCTAGACTGCGAGACAAGGCATCCGCCTTCATATTTTCTGTACCCGGAATGTAGGTGATGTTAAAGTCATATTGCAGGAAGAAATAGGCCCACCTGGCGTGGCGTGCATTACTGCATTCCATTTGTTGTAAGACCCGAAGGTTACGATGGTCAGTTCTGATGTCAAAGCTGTGAGCGGCCCCTTGCAATAGATGACGCCACTCTTGACATGCTAACTTGATTGGCAAAAGTTCCCTTTCCAGTACTGAATAGTTGCACTCACTAGTTGTAAGGGTCTTGGAATAGTAGGCCACAGGATGTTCCACCTTGTCCTCTGACTTCTGTAGTAGGATCGCCCCGTCTGCACCTAAGGAAGCATCCGTTTCCAAAATGTACGGTTTAGTCAGATCCGGCTGGACCAGTATGGGTGCCTTAGAAAAGCATTCCTTGAGTGTTATAAAGGCTCTTCTGGGTTCCTCATCAAAGACGAACCTTACACCCTTCTTCAACAGGGAAGTAAGCGGAAGCACAGTATTAGAAAAATTGGGTATAAATCTTCGATAAAAGTTTGCTAAATCCAGGAAACTCTGTAGCTCCCTTATATTGGTAGGTTCCTTCCAGCTTCTGATAGCCTTAATCTTGATCGGATCCATCTCTATACCCTCCTTGGATAGGATGAATCCTAAGTAGGATACTGATGTAGCTTCAAATTGACACTTTTCCGGTTTGATCAGCAGCTTATGGGACTTATGGCGCTGCAACACCTGCACGACGAGTCTTCTGTGCTCTGAAAGCGTCTTGGAAAATATCAAGATGTCATCAAGGTAAACCACCACCGTTATGAACAACATATCGGAAAATACCTTATCCATGTATCTTTGGAATACTGCTGGAGCGTTTATAAGGCCAAATGGCATGACTCTATATTCATATAGACCAAATGGGGTGCGGAATGGCGTCTTCCACTCGTCTCCTTGTCTTATACGCAATAAGTGATAGGCACCTCTTAGGTCGAGCTTCGTGAAGTAGACCGCTCCTTGTATGGCTTCTAATATATCCCGTATAAGTGGCATGGGATATCTGTCACGGATGGTAACTTTATTCAAGCCTCGATAGTCTATACAAGGACGTAACTCTGCTGAATCCTTTTTGGGGATGAAAAATAACAAAGCTCCACAGGAAGACTTTGATTCTCGGATAAGGCCATTCTGTAGATTTGCATTCAAGTATTCCCGAAGAGCATTCCGTTCCAGAAGCGATAAAGGATACATGCGTCCGAAGGGAACTACGGCTTCTGGTATCAAATCGATGCCGCAGTCCTCTGCCCTATGCAGAGGCAGCATCTTGGGTATAGTATCTAGGAATACTTCAGAAAATGCCTGATATTGAAGAGGGACAGAAGAAATGATCATGGAATTGTGGGCTGATCTTCCTTCTTCCAATCTAGCATTGGTGGTTTGGGTAGTGGAGAGGTCCATACAGTTGGTCTTACAAAACAGTGAATCAAAGCTCACCTTGTTGTCTGTCCAGTTAATGTGCGGGTTATGTTTTCTTAACCACAGGATCCCTATAACCACAGGAAAATGAGCTGCTCTGATCTGATCAAATACTATAATCTCTTCATGGTGGCCTATCTCCAACTTCAGCGGGAAAGTCTCTGGGGTGATGGGTCCAGATGATAAAGGCCTGCCGTCAACCCCTTCTACTGGTATAGGAGCTGACTTGAGTCTGGTAGCGACCTGGTGTTCCGTGGCCCATCTAAGGTCCATGAAATTGCCCGCTGCTCCGCAGTCCAACATGGCTAATACCTCAGTGGGAGCAGAATCAGACAGCCACAGTTTAACTTTGAACACCATAAGACTGTTTTCTTCCGTGTTGTCTAAGGTTCTTGAGTTGTTGCAAGGGTATTTGTCAAGTCCCCCGACACTTCCCTTGCAGCAGAGCAGGGGCTGAAGTTTTCCTTCCGCCGAGGGGGTACCTCTGGGCAGTCTCTCAGTAAGTGTTTGGAAGAACCACAGTACGTACACAATCCTGTGTCCCGTCGTCTTCTTCGCTCTTCTGGAGTCAGGGGACCTCGAGTGGCTCCTATCTGCATGGGTTCTTCTGCTAAGGCTGAGGGTCTTGCTTGAGGAGAAGGGGAAGGGAGACTTATAGTCTGAGGAGTTCCTCTGGGTCGTCTTCTTTCTTGTCGCCTTTCCTGTAGGCGGAATTCTATCTGGAGAGACAATGTTACCAAATCTCGGAAGGACGCTGGTCTGGCAACTCTAGCAAGCTCATCCTTAATTTCGTCGTGAAGACCTCGTCTGAAAATGGTCTGTTGGGCCGAATCTGGCCAGTCCGCTTTGGCTGCTAGTCTCTGGAAGCGGGAAACATAGGTTTGAAGATCAGAGTTTCCCTGACAAACATCCAGAATGGCTTTCAAGGAAGAGTAGAAAACCTCCGGTCTGTCAAACCTTTCCTTGAACAGCTCAACAAAACAGTCATAATCATTTAAGGACGGGTCATTATTAGTAACTAACGGTGTGACCCAGGATAATGCGTTTCCGGAAAGGTTTGCGATGATGAAACCGACCCTTGATCTGGCCGTATCATAAGCATGGGTCCTGAAGGCAAAGTACACCTTACATGCATCTAGAAAGTCTTTAAGACCTCCAGGGTACCCGTTGTACTTTCCAAAGGAGAGTGGCATAGTGGGCAAGTCGCCATGATCATCCCGACGTAGAACTACCTGTTGTCGGAGTGTAATATTCTCTGTTCTCAGGGCTTGAACCGCCACGGTTAAATTCTGCATAGCAGCAACCAGTTCTTGGTATTGCTCCAATGAAGCCATAGTGTGAGTTAGGCGTTGTATGCTGTCAGGTTCGGGTTCAAACTCCCCCTTCTCCTCACCTGAATCCTCAGAGGGGCGATCCTTAAGTGCAGCTTCAGGCTTCTTATTGTCCTTCTTCCTTTCCTTGGGTTGGTTGTCCTTTAGTCTCTGACCTTTTCTTTCGTGTAAATAAGGGCTGGCCCCTCCAGAGGCCACCGTGACAGAGATGAGAAACTGCCCAGGGAGACCCCCAGGAGGGCCAGCCTCGCCCCAGGGAAAAAGCCGAAGGCAGAAAAAACCCTGGTCCTGGAGTGTTGTGGAGATAAGGAAAAGTTGTTTCCAAAGACCAATATCCAGCAATGATTAGAGTACTGCAAGATGAGAATGGCTCAATAGCGCAGAAGGAACCGGAAAGGATAGTATGAACAGAAATACAGGGGAAAAGGCACTGGAGCTGACAGGAAATGTAATAAAAAAATATAGCCTGTGGTAAAGAAACCCCTAATACCTAAAGAATTGGAAGCTAAAGTCAAGTAGGAACGGCTAGGCGCCGGGTGCAAGTAAGTACGGAAATGTAAGTCGCGAGAGCTGCTCGCGTACAGAAAAGAAACACTGCCGCTCGCGTGTTAAATTAAAGCGGCAGGGTTTATCTGGCAAGGCGTAGTGAATGCAAGCAAGGAGGGTGAAAGAGTAGATAGCGACAGAAAGCAAACAGAAACTGGGTAGCGGTTAAACAGCAGGATACCATACAAGAAAGAAAGAAAGAACAGAAAACACAGAATACCGGAAAAGATGGATCCCAGGGGGCCGGGATACAGAGAACAGGAGTAATCACGAGAAAAATGCGCAAGAAATGGCACAGGAGTGCGAGCGAAGTAGCAAGAGGAAAACAGATACAACGCACCGGCAGAAGGGGTGGAGCCGGAATTTATAGTGCAGGCCGCCATGTTAGTTGAGGACTAGAGCGCTACCCTGAATAGAATTAATGCCGCCAGCAATTCCATAATTTCCACCCGCCGGTCCTGACAACATGAGTGGGGGCCTGGTGGAGGCTGCCCCTGGTGGGTGGGGGGTGGGGGTTATAGGGGACGTGAGTGGGGGCCTGGTGGAGGCTGCCCCTGGTGGCTGGGGGGTGGGGGTGCAGAGAGACATGAGTGGGGGCCTGGTGGAGGCTGCCCCTGCACTGCTGGGGGCTGGGGGTGGTGGGAGACATGAGTGGGGGCCTGGTGGAGGCTGCCCCTGCACTGCTGGGGCGTGGGGGTGATAGGGGACATGAGTGGGGGCCTGGTGGAGGCTGCCCCTGGTGGCTGGGGGGTGGGGGTGATAGGGGACATGAGTGGGGGCCTGGTGGAGGCTGCCCCTGCACTGCTGGGGGGTGCGGTGGTGGTAGACATGGGTGGGGGCCTGGTGGAGGCTGCCCCTGCACTGCTGGGGGTGGGGGTGGTGGTAGACATGGGTGGGGGCCTGGTGGAGGCTGCCCCCGCACTGCTGGGGGGTGGGGTGGTGGTAGACATGGGTGGGGGCCTGGTGGAGGCTGCCCCTGGTGGCTGGGGGGTGGGGGTGCAGGGAGACATGAGTGGGGGCCTGGTGGAGGCTGCCCCTGCACTGCTGGGGGGTGGGGGTGGTGGGAGACATGAGTGGGGGCCTGGTGGAGGCTGCCCCTGCACTGCTGGGGGTTGGGGGTGGTGGGAGACATGAGTGGGGGCCTGGTGGAGGCTGCCCCTGCACTGCTGGGGGGTGGGGGTGGTGGGAGACATTAGTGGGGGCCTGGTGGAGGCTGCCCCTGGTGGCTGGGGGGTGGGGGTGATAGGGGACATGAGTGGGGGCCTGGTGGAGGCTGCCTCTGCACTGCTGGGGAGTGGGGGTGCAGGGAGACATGAGTGGGGGCCTGGTGGATGCTGCCCCTGGTGGCTGGGGGTGGGGGTGATAGGGGACATGAGTGGGGGCCTGGTGGAGGCTGCCCCTGGTGGCTGGGGGGTGGGGGTGATAGGGGACATGAGTGGGGGCCTGTTGGAGGCTGCCCCTGGTGGCTGGGGGGTGGGGGTGATAGGGGACATGAGTGGAGGCCTGGTGGAGGCTGCCCCTGCACTGCTGGGGGGTGGGGGTGGTGGTAGACATGGGTGGGGGCCTGGTGGAGGCTGCACCTGGTGGCTGGGGGGTGGGGGTGCAGGGAGATATGAGTGGGGGCCTGGTGGAGGCTGCCCCTGCACTGCTGGGGGGTGGGGGTGGTGGGAGACATGAGTGGGGGCCTGGTGGAGGCTGCCCCTGCACTGCTGGGGGTTGGGGGTGGTGGGAAACATGAGTGGGGGCCTGGTGGAGGCTGCCCCTGGTGGCTGGGGGGTGGGGGTTATAGGGGACATGAGTGGGGGCCTGGTGGAGGCTGCCCCTGCACTGCTGGGGGGTGGGGGTGCAGGGAGACATGCGTGGGGGCCTGGTGGAGGCTGCCCCTGCACTGCTGGGGGGTGGGGGTGGTGGTAGACATGGGTGGGGGCCTGGTGGAGGCTGCCCCTGGTGGCTGGGGGGTGGGGGTGCAGGGAGGCATGAGTGGGGGCCTGGTGGAGGCTGCCCCTGCACTGCTGGGGGGTGGGGGTGGTGGGAGACATGAGTGGGGGCCTGGTGGAGGCTGCCCCTGCACTGCTGGGGGTGGGGGTGGTGGTAGACATGGGTGGGGGCCTGGTGGAGGCTGCCCCTGGTGGCTGGGGGGTGGGGGCGCAGGGAGACATGAGTGGGGGCCTGGTGGAGGCTGCCCCTGCACTGCTGGGGGGTGGGGGTTGTGGTAGACATGGGTGGGGGCCTGGTGGAGGCTGCCCCTGGTGGCTGGGGGGTGGGGGTGATAGGGGACATGAGTGGGGGCCTGGTGGAGGCTGCCCCTGGTGGCTGGGGGGTGGGGGTGTTAGGGGACATGAGTGGGGGCCTGGTGGAGGCTGCCCCTGGTGGCTGGGGGGTGGGGGTGATAGGGGACCTGAGTGGGGGCCTGGTGGAGGCTGCCCCTGGTGGCTGGGGGGTGGGGGTGCAGGGAGACATGAGTGGGGGCCTGGTGGAGGCTGCCCCTGCACTGCTATGGGGTGGGGGTGCAGGGACACCTGAGTGGGGGCCTGGTGGAGGCTGCCCCTGCACTGCTGGGGCGTGGGGGTGATGGGAGACATGGGTGGGGGCCTGGTGGAGGCTGCCCCTGGTGGCCGGGGCTGCAGGGGGACATGCGTTGGTGGGCAGTAGTGCAAGGTGACATGTGGGTTGGCTGGGGGGCATGGCCATGGTGGATGGGGTGCCTGCAGTACATGTGCAGGGTAGGCCCCTGTGGTGTGAGCCACCTGCAGGGGCCGTGGAGGGTGTAGAGGGAACACCTGGGAAGACCCACACGTGCAATTCACGTGTGGTGCTCCCCACGCACCCCTGTAATACACGTACCCTGATGGAATCGCATGTGATACTTCCCGCGCACCCCTGAGATACACGTACCCTGCTGCTTTTGCATGTGATACTTCCCGCGTACCCCTGAAATACACGTACCCTGCTGCTTTTGCGTGTGATACTTCCCGCGCACCCCTGAAATACACGTACCCTGCGGTTTTTGCGTGTGATACTTCACACGCACCCCTGGAATACACGTACCCTGATGGAATCGCGGGTGATACTTCCCGCGCACCCCTGAGATACACGTACCCTGCTGCTTTTGCGTGTGATACTTCCTGCGCACCCCTGAAATACACGTACCCTGCTGCTTTTGCGTTGTCATGATGCCTGCCCCCGGAAGACCAGACCAGGCCCAGCAGCCCGGAAGCAGGCATCATGCCACTTGGAGCATGCCCAAAAGCCCCAGTTAGGGGCTGTTTGGGTACAGTCCTGGCGCCATGGGCGCCAGGCTCATTATTGATAACTTACCTGAAGCAGACCAGGCTGCATACTCACCTGAGGCAGACCATGCTGCATGAAGACTCAAGCCAAATGAGGCTTAGGAGGGAATATTTTACTGAAGGGACTATTTTGTTACTTGGGTGGGGCTGTGGAAGAATACTTACCTGGATCTTCTTCCAAGGCTATTTAAACCACGCCCGGACAGCCACACGTGCTTCGTGTTATTCTGCTTGCTGCAGCGTAACGCTCACCGTGTTTTCAGCAGCTCCAGTCTTCAGCCACACCCGCTTCAGTCCTGGGACTCCTGAAACAAGAAGAAAAGAAGGATAAAGGTTAGAACAGGAGTTTTAACTTTAATCCTTACCTGAATCCTGATCCATTTCGCCACGGAACTGAAAGACAGAAGTCTTTGAAACATCACTTCGCATTCCTACGGCGCCGCGCTGAACTCACCTGCTTGGCGGTACTTCAGCATTCCATCACGCTCTCTCCATCTCGCGGCCGCCCTCCGACACCTAAGGAGACAAAGACAGCAAGGTGAGCAAGGGGTCTCTCTAAGGCTATACAAGCTACCACCAAGGACTTACCTGATTTACCACGGGAGGTACTCACCTCATCTCGGGGTCGGCGCAGTCAACTCTGCTTCATCGCCGTACCCCGGCCCCTAAGGGGAGAAAGCAAAGACAATACCAGTTACCCCCCACAAAACTTACCTGATTTACCACGGGGGTCTCACCTCATCTCGGGTCGGCACAGTCAACTCTGCTTTATCGCCGTACCCCGGCCCCTAAGGGGAAAAACCACAATAGACTTACCTGAATCTTACTGAGTGCCATTTGGAAATCTTCGAGTGGATTAATCGGCAACCTGCAAGGAATCGGACAGAGTGAAGATCAGACATTTGAACTCTTATGAACAATTGGACTTTAGAGTCAATACTGGAACTCACCAATTCCTCTACGCCAGTGAAGTAACTGGTCATCAACACGCCCCTGCGGTCGACGCAGGATGGAGAGCTCATCCTTCCAAACCATCAGGTGAGACTAAGGAGGGGACATCAAGAGTGATCTGTGGGAAGACAACGGGAGTGGGGAAGGTGGGTTGACACTCAATTGCACGGGTGGTTAATTCCTCTTCTCCTTTGCAGAAGAATATTCTTGCGAGCCAGACAAACTAGGCTGAGCGGGCCAGTCCAGTCAGTCATCTCGGCGCTACACGTAACGCTGGTGGAAATAACAGCGGCCCAGTTCCGGTCGACGCCCCCGTGGGAACCAGGTGAGCGTAACAGAACGCGAAGCCTACCCACAAATACCCACCTGGGCGTCATGGAGACCTCGGAAACTGATCAGTTGGCCCAATTATTAGGGGAATTAAGGGCCGAAGTGCATTCCGCCCGCCAAGAAACCAATGCCCTCAGGAGGGAACTGATAGTGTCAAAAGAACGAACTGATGAGTTGGCCAGACAACTATTACAGAGCCAGGCTGGACAAACACCTCTAACAGGACTTGGGGCAAGTCCAGCTCCTGTACCATCGAGTAACCCGGTGCAGATAAATTTACCTGGAGCCGTTCCTTTGGCTCCGCCTGAACGCTTTGCCGGAGACCCAAAAGGGTTTGCAACATTCATGAATCAATGCCGCTTGCACTTTTTATGTAGACCTGGAGCTTTGCCAAACGATCAGGCCAAGGTAGCCTTTGTACTGTCATATCTCAGCGGCAGTGCGGCGGATTGGTCCATTCCACTAGTTAACCAGGATGACCCGATTCTTCGAGATTTCCAGGGTTTTCGAACAAGCATGGAAAGACTATTCGCCCGACACTCCCGAGGACAGGCTTTGGACAACAAACTTTTATCCCTACGTCAAGGTAACCAGGATCTTTTATCTTACATTGCAACTTTCAATAGATTAGTAATGGAAACCGAATGGCCTGAAGCCAAGCGAATCACATTATTCCATCGAGGACTTCGGGGAGAACTCAAAGATGTTTTAGCCCAAATCGTGAACCCGCCTCAAGACTCTGCTGAATATATAGATCTAGTGGTCCAGCTCGATCACAGACTGCAAACCAGGAAGGCTGACCGAACCAAGTTTGAGAACAGGGTGTTGGTTAAAACCCACGTAAGCTCCAAGGGAGTAGATGTCTCAGAACCTATGCAAATCGGGGGGGTTAAAGGACCCTTAACCCAAAAGGAGAGAGATAGAAGACGGCAACTGCAATTATGTTTATATTGCGGAACTACTGGTCATTTTCTTCGGAACTGCCCTGTAAAACCACCCAAGAAAGTTATAGGAGCAGCAGACGAAAACCATGTGAAATCTGACTCGGGAAACGACCACGCCCGGCAAGAGTAGAGGTCCGCTTGCCGAGCTTAAAGAAGGACACTTTGACCTCGCATTTCACCATACCCATGCTCCTTGTAGATCCAGAGCAGCCATCACGCATGCACGCGGTCAAGGCGTACGTAGACAGTGGAGCCATAGGAAATTACTTGGACTGGGAATTGGCTACCAGGATGAATCTATCTCTCACATGCAAGACCACGGCCGATGTTGTCACCACTGTAGATGGAACGGAAATTGCCTCTGGACCCGTAACTCATTCCACTGCAGAGATGACATTGCTGAGTCAAGATGGGCATTGAGAGGCTATGATGTTTGACTTAATCAAGGCCCCACAGTTTCAGCTGATACTGGGGATACCTTGGTTGGAAAAACATAATCCCTGTATTGATTGGCGAGAGAAGAGGCTAACCTTCCCAAAATGTGCTTACACCTGCTACCCAAGGAAAACTCAAAACTCAGTCCTGGCCCCAGTAATTCCAGTAGCCATACAATTACCTGTTGAATACCAAGACTTTCAGGATGTCTTCCAAAAGGAACAGGCAAACACCTTACCACCTCACAGATCGTATAATTGTCAAATAGATCTTGTACCTGGAGCAAAACCACCTTGCAGCAGAATCTATGCCCTTACGGAACCCGAAAATCTTCATTTGCACCAGTACCTAGACCAGTACCTTGCTAATGGCTTCATTCGCCCGTCCAAATCCCCTGCATCTTCAGCTTTGTTCTTCGTACCGAAAAAGGAAGGCGACCTTAGAACATGTATAGACTACCGAGCACTGAATCAGATAACCATCAAGAATCGATACCCACTGCCTTTGATCCCAGAACTACTAGACCAGGTGAAAGACGCTTGTATATACACGAAACTAGACCTTCGGGGGGCATATCATCTGGTACGTGTCAAAGAGGGTGACGAATGGAAGACTGCTTTTCGCACCAAGTACGGACTATTTGAGTATCAGGTGATGCCCTTCGGACTATGCAATGCACCAGCAGCCTTCCAGTTCTTCATGAACGATGTCCTCCGAGAGCTTATCGACGTTTGTGTGGTCGTTTACATCGACGACATCTTAGTATACTCTTTATCAGAATCTGAACATGTAAAACAAGTCCGAGCAGTCCTAGAGAAGTTACGCCAACATAAATGATATGCTAAACTGGAAAAATGCATCTTCCACACTACGGAAGTGGAATTCCTTGGATTTATTCTGACCCCGAGAGGATTCCGGATGGATACACGAAAAGTGGATGCCATTCTTAGTTGGCCTTCGCCAAGTTCAATCAAAGGAGTTCAAAGCATGCTTGGCTTTGCCAATTTCTACTGCAGGTTTATACCGGACTTCTCGCACATTGTACATCCCATTACAACGCTATTGCGAAAAAACAAACGCTTTGTGTGGACAGAGGAAGCCGAAAACGCCTTCCAAGAGTTAAAAGCTAAATTCACATCTGCTCCCATTTTATGACACCCGCGCCCCGAGCTTCCCTACATAGTGGAAACAGATGCATCCAGTTCAGCCATGGGAGCAGTCCTTTCCCAAAAGGATCCCGAAACTAACCAGCTTCACCCAGTGGCGTTTTGGTCAAGAAAATTTTCAGCCCCCGAATTAAACTATGCCATAACCGACAAGGAGCTGCTGGCCATCAAGTCCGCCTTCAAGGCTTGGCGGCACTATCTACTGGGTGCCAGACATACCATCACGGTCATCACCGATCATCGCAACTTACAATACCTAAAGACAGCCAAAGCCCAATCTTTGCGCCAACTCCGTTGGGCATTGTTCTTCGCCGAGTTTGATTTTGTAATAACCTATCGACCAGGTTGTAAGAATGGTAAAGCAGATGCCTTGTCCCGGATTGGAATGGGAGAAGCAGAAATAACTTTAGAACCCGTACCCATAATTCCGGAACAGAGAATCCTTGGCCTGACATCCATACAGACACTGGAGGACATTCAAAACAAGATCCACCAACTCTTTGATTCCATTGCCCTACAGGACTGGGCAAAGAAAGGTCCAGAGTGCTCTGTCATCGATGATTTACCTTATTACCAAGGCTGGCTATTTTTACCGCAAAAAGAACTACAGGAACTTGTCATTTCCCATTACCATGACACCTTAATAGAAGGGAATCCGGGTATTGCAAAAACCGAAGCTAAAATTAGGAAGCAATTTTGGTGGCCCATCTGGCGAAAGGATGTCAAGTCATTTGTCATGTCTTGTGGCATTTGCGCACAAAATAAAGGGCAAAAGAAAAAACCTGCTGGATTATTGCAACCATTAGACATACCACCTACCCCTTGGCATACCTTGTCATTAGACTTTATCACGGATTTGCCCCCGTACCAAGGTTACAATACCATTCTAGTTATTGTAGATCTTTTTTCTAAAATGGCCCACTTCATTCCTTTAAAAGGGATACCTTCAGCTTCAATCCTGGCCAAGGAATTCCTTGAAAATGTTGTCCGCCTGCATGGCTTTCCTTCAGTGTTAATTTCAGATCGGGGCAGTCAATTCATTTCACATTTTTGGAGGAAATGCTGCCAACTGGCACAAATTGATGTTAGGCTTTCGACCAGTGACCACCCTCAGACCGACGGTCAAACGGAGAGGACCAACCAAACTCTTGAACAGTACCTCCGTTATATGCTACATCAGTCTGAGGGGAATTGGAAAGACATTCTGTGGATCGCAGAGTATTCGTACAATAATTCCGTACACTCAGGAACTGGACAAAGTCCTTTTTTTACCATTTATGGGCACCATCCTCGAACCTCGGATTTGGACTCACCCCAGCATTTAGAGATGCCCGCAGTGGACCATCTCCACGCTGTTATTACACAATGTCATGATGCCTACCCCCGGAGCACCAGGCCAGGCCCAGCACCCCCGGAAGCAGGCATCATGCCCTCGGGTAAAAGCCCAGCGGCCCCTTTTAGGGGCTCTTTGGACTCAGTCCTGGCGCCTTTGGCGCCAGGCTCATGTTGGACATCAGTCCTGGCGCCATAGGCGCCAGGCTCATAAAGGGAGGTGTTTTGTGCACTTACTTGATGCAGACCATGCTGCACGCTTCAGGCCACCCTGAGACCTGAAAGGGACTATTTTTTCATAGGGACTATTTTTTCACTCGGGCGTGGCCAGGGAAGGATACATACCTAGTTGGGGAAGGATACATACCTGGGACTTCTTTGGAGGCTATTTAAGCCACGCCCAGACAGCAGCTCATGCTCCGCGTTGTTCTGCTTCCTGCAGCTTAACGCTCACCGTGTCTGCTCCTGCTCCTGGACTCCAGCCACGCCCGCCTCGAACCTGGAAGACCTGCAAGGAAGGAAGAGAAGAGAAAGGTGAAAACCAAGGACTATTTCCAACTTCTTACCTGCATCCGGAATCTTCTCGCCAGCATCCCTGAAGAAAGACTTCCATTTAAAAGCATTGCGTTGCTCGCTGCAGCGCCACGCTTCACTCACCTGTCCTCGAGACATCTCCCGGCTCCATCGCGGCTGTCAGCATTGGACGCCACATCTCTGCACCTAGGGGAGAGAGGAAGAAACAAAAGGTGAGCAGAAGGAACACAGAAGGAAAGCCTGATTAACAGCCATAATACTTACCGGCTTTTCTTCCACATTTCGGGTCGGCGCCGCCCCGTTGGCAGGTACCGTACCCCGGCCCCTATGGGGAAAGGACAAGAGACATTTCTGGGGAATGATAAGGACATTTAGAGGGATCGCCCTCATCACTACTCACCTCGGCAGTTTAACCCCTCGACGCATCGCCTCCATTCTGCACCTGAAATAAAGGACAGATCACAGGTTAGAAAGACAACATAAAGGGGGCCTCACTTGAACTTTGAACTTTCATACTTACGGCGCATCGCTCAGGAAAGTCAAGTGGATTTTGCCAGCACCATTCTGAAAACCAGTGAAGGAACTGGACGAACACGCGCCCCTGCACCAGAAGCAGGATGGAGAGTTCATCCTTCCAAACCATAAGGTGAGCTTAAACCGGGGTTTGGAGGAAGTTAGAGAGGAACGAAGGGGGAAGGGGGAAAGGGGGGAGCTAGCACACTATTCCTACGGGCCAGGCAAGCACGATTTGGAGGTCCTGTCCAATCGGTGTTCCGGGTCCTGCGCATCACGCTAGAAGAGGCCACAGCAATCCAGACTAGACCAGCACCCCCGTGGGAACCATGTGAGCATTACACACAAGCCTTTAAAGAAGCAACCATCCATTTGCAAAAGGCTAAGGAAAAATACAAAAAGGATGCGGATCAGCACAGAAGTGAAGCTCCTCAACACCAAATAGGGGACCAAGTATGGTTAGCCACTAAGCACTTACCATTCAAGGGGACTCGGACCTTTAACCCCAGGTATTTGGGACCTTTTTCTGTCAAGGCAATTATTAACCCAGTGGCCGTCAAGTTGGACCTACCTGCTCATATGCGAATCCATCCCGTCTTCCACGTGTCTCTTTTGAAGCCAGTGCAAACAGGAACTAGGCTAACCACTCCACCTGAACCTATCCTCATAGACGGGGAGCCCGAGTTCGAAGTCAAGAATATTTTGGACTCAAAAAGAGTGAGATCAAAACTCTTTTACCTAATTGACTGGAAAGGTTATGGTCCGCAGGAAAGGTCTTGGGAAACTAGTGACCACGTGCATGCACCTAGTTTAGTGAAGAGGTTCCATCGGGAATTTCCAGACAAACCACGGCCAAGGGGGAGACCGACTTTAGGAGGGGCCTTGAGGGGGAGTGCTGTCATGATGCCTGTCCCCGGAAGACCAGACCAGGCCCAGCAGCCCCGGAAGCAGGCATCATACCACTTGGAGCATGCCCAAAAGCCCCAGTTAGGGGCTGTTTGGGTACAGTCCTGGCGCCAATGGCGCCAGGCTCATAAAGATAAAGTCAGTCCTGGCGCCATGGGCGCCAGGCTCATTATTGATAACTTACCTGAAGCAGACCATGCTGCATACTCACCTGAGGCAGACCATGCTGCATGAAGACTCAAGCCAAATGAGGCTTAGGAGGGACTATTTTACTGAAGGGACTATTTTGTTACTTGGGTGGGGCTGTGGAAGAATACTTACCTGGATCTTCTTCCAAGGCTATTTAAACCACGCCCGGACAGCCACACGCGCTTCGCGTTATTCTGCTTCCTGCAGCGTAACGCTCACCGTGCTTTCAGCAGATCCAGTCTTCAGCCACGCCCGCTTCAGTCCTGGGACTCCTGAAACAAGAAGAAAAGAAGGATAAAGGTTAGAACAGGAGTTTTAACTTTAATCCTTACCTGAATCCTGATCCATTTCGCCACGGAACTGAAAGACAGAAGTCTTTGAAGCATCGCTTCACATTCCTACGGCGCCACGCTGAACTCACCTGCTTGGCGATACTTCAGCATTCCATCACGCTCTCTCCATCTCGCGACCGCCCTCTGACACCTAAGGAGACAAAGACAGCAAGGTGAGCAAGGGGTCTCTGTAAGGCTATACAAGCTAACCCCAAGGACTTACCTGATTTACCACGGGAGGTACTCACCTCATCTCGGGTCGGCGCAGTCAACTCTGCTTCATCGCCGTACCCCGGCCCCTAAGGGGAGAAAGCAAAGCCAATACCAGTTACCCCCCACAAAACTTACCTGATTTACCACGGGGGTCTCACCTCATCTCGGGTCAGCACAGTCAACTCTGCTTTATCGCCGTACCCCGGCCCCTAAGGGGAAAAACCACAATAGACTTACCTGAATCTTACCGAGTGCCATTTGGAAATCTTCGAGTGGATTAATCGGCAACCTGCAAGGAATCGGACAGAGTGAAGATCAGACATTTGAACTCTTATGAACAATTGGACTTTAGAGTCAATACTGGAACTCACCAATTCCTCTACGCCAGTGAAGTAACTGGTCATCAACGCGCCCCTGCGGTCGACGCAGGATGGAGAGCTCATCCTTCCAAACCATCAGGTGAGACTAAGGAGGGGACATCAAGAGTGATCTGTGGGAAGACAACGGGAGTGGGGAAGGTGGGTTGACACTCAATTCCACGAGTGGTTAATTCCTCTTCTCCTTTGCAGAAGAATATTCTTGCGAGCCAGACAAACTAGGCTGAGTGGGCCAGTCCAGTCAGTCATCTCAGCGCTACACGTCACGCTGGTGGAAATAACAGCGGCCCAGTTCCGGTCGACGCCCCCGTGGGAACCAGGTGAGCGTAACAGTTACTTCCCACGCACCCCTGATGCATACGTACACAGGACAATCGCGTGTGGAACTTCCCGCGAACCACTGAAATACACGTTCCCCGCTTGGCGTTTGCTGTTTGCCAGCCCTGTGAACTGGTCCAGGGTTAGCGCAGCCCTTTGCGATTATTGGGGGATTTTGAAGGCTTTTCCTTGCGCGAGGGAGTTCTTGGGGGCGTAACTGGCGCTGCTGTAGGGTCGCTGCGCCACGCTGCGCCAAGGCTGGTTTTGGATTCGAAAATCCATGAATACGCTGTGCGTGGAAATCGATTTTAGCGCACGCGGCTGGCGCAGACATTCGCACGGGCATGCTCTGCGCCAGCCGCGTGCGCCACTTTTGTGCGAATTTCTATGAATTACCCTGTAAATCTATATAACCCAGTGTGAAAACTGACAAATGCAAGACAGATTCAATTTCTTTATAAAATCCTGTTGGATTTTTCCTACTATCTGGAATCGTTTGTCTAATGGTATTCACTTCCTGTCTGGGAAATGGGACATGAACAAACTGTGAGACATAATGAGCTTCAATAGTAGTGGCTGCTGCGCCTGTTGCAACATTAGTTGCAATTTCTACTTTAGGAACAAATGTCGGGGGAACCTCACTCATTGGCAATTGAGAAGTAGGCAATTCTGAACGTTCATTAAGCAACAAGGCTAAATCAATGGACAAAGTAGTCAAAGCAGTATCAGACGAAAATGCTCTCTTATAGATGACCATTAAATCTGGGGGACAACAAACCTTTTTCTTCATAAACTCATTCTGTAGGTACTCTACCATTACCTGTAACACTTTCCTTTGCATAGCCGGAGTATGCTGACTAAACGTGTCATATACTTCAATGGGAGAAATTGAAACATCCACAATCCATCTAAGCTTGTCTCTTATGCAAATACACGTCTCTTCACTCATTGGATTACAAGAAGGAAGAAATAGTTTCTGTACACATGAAGCGTCCAATCTATTACCATCTGTTTCATCATTGTGTAACCTATCTAACTCCCTCTTAAACTCAAATACCCTCTCAACATGCTCATGTACTTTCCCCGGAGTGTCCCTTGAGCGACCTAAGACATTCAAATCCCTCAACCCCTGTGGGACATCAATGTCCGTCAAATCACTCCAAACATCAGCCAAGTGCATTCCCATCCCCTCTATCAAAATATTCTGTTCGGGAATACTTTCTTGGTCAAAAATTGCAGTTAAGACAGCTGATTTTTCACCCTCTTCCATATATTTCTTAGCCCATGCATACAATTCTCTTTTCCTAGCTTTAGAAACTGTACTACAAGTCACTATTCTTAAATCAGCACTCGCCCCTTCAATCGCTACAAGTGGAGCAGAACCACTTGCAAAAGAAAGTTCAGACAAATCTTGTTCAATGGGCAATGGAGACACTACCGCTGGTGGTAAAGACGGACTGTCGGTAAGGGCGAGGATGCAGAAGGGGTAACAACAACAGGAAGAGGAGCAACAACTGGAGGAGGAGCAACAACAAGAGGAAGAGGAACAACAACGGGAGGACGTGCAACAGGGAGAAGAGGTAAAACAACAGGGAGAGTCACATAAGGAGGTGCTGCAGTGGCAACAGTCCTACGCTCATTCAAAAGCGTATCGATGAGTTCATCTGAGGTATGAAAATCCTGAGATGGATATATTTTCTGTACTCCAAGTTGAAACGCCCTAGCCATACTTCTAATACATTCCGACTGTTTCTGTTGATCATACAATAATGCTTTTTTAGAGTTAGACATATGTCGACGTGCATGTTTCTCTTTACTCTTAAGTTGCTGCATAGCTTCCTTTCTCCAGTCCTTAATTACATCAAATGCTGCAGGCCTAGCCTTTTTCTTCAACAATATAGACTCTAAATACTCTATACAGTCAATTTCAAAACTACCATGAACTGGCCACTGAAATTCGGAAGCATGTCTAGTTTGTCTGGGCCAAATATCGTTGAATACAATACTACCTATGCCATACTTATAGTACATAGTACACACCGGCGAACCAACAGGTGGCGCCGGTTGGCCGTGTTCCAAAGATTGTCTTTCTCTGTGGTACTAACCCCTGAAACAGGCAGACAATTTTCCAAGCATGTCAGATCACTGGTGTTACCTGGCGTCGTTTGTACTCGCAAGTGCAAAACTACAACCAAATATCAGGATTCTTAGGAATCGGGGCACGACTCACCTGATTACAAAATACAAACGATCGGATTGCAAAGGATCCTCGTGGTTAGTGATTTTGGCAAAGAGCCCGCCTCGATATGGGGCCCCTCGTCAATATGTCCTCTCGAACTGCATGCTCACCGTTCAGGAATCGGATTGTGCAGTACTGTCGAGGGGTCGCGTCTCATACAAAGGGGCCCCCTTTTCTCACTCTCCGATCCCGGGATGATAGCCGTGTCTTCTTTTCAGTGAGGAGACATCAATCTTGAGGGTCCCTATTCGGGCACCATCTGAAAGACCAAAGAAATATCGAGGCTTAGTACCACAAAATTCAATACGCCAATCACGGGTCGAAAAGATACACGTATCTTTTATTTCTGTACAGAATTCAAAGCAAACAGATAGCTATCTGGCTCCCAACACCTTGCAGTGTGTACCAGCAGACACAGTTAGGGGTGAGAGTACTGGTCATCACAAAGCATGCAGTATTTATACACAATCCTGGTCATTGCCCCGCCCTTCTCCAAACTAATAAGTTACATGCTAGGGTTTGTGCCAAGTTCACATGACACATATTACAATATTGTACAACGGATTTAACAAGTCTGCATGTCCATGAAGTTACAATGGTGACATTGGTTCTCTGATCCACAGTAAGCCTTGTTTCAAGAATCGCTACAAAGCAGTTCAACAAAAACACACGGTCTGAGTTTGCTCTACATTGTCTTGTTGTTTATGTGAGTATGAGGCTTGTGAGCGCCGACAACACTTGCATTGCAGTTCTTTCGAGTCACAAGGTTTCTTTGCATAGAACAAACAGTCAGCCTAAATGTTGACACAACTCAAAGGTCATTTGGATCGGCTGTAGTTGAAATCACAGTCCACCATTTTAGAACACAAGGCAAGAGTCAAAATCAAAATGGCGGATGATTCTCAAAATGGCAGCGAAGTTGATCAGAAATCGAAGCATTTCGAATGCGGTTTTCCATGCAACGCGAATGGGTTTAGGCCAATATTCATAACAAGGCGGTATTATACAAATACAGTTTAACAATTTGCTGGGGAAAGACCGAGTAGATGCCAGTCTAAGCTCATTAGTGGCCCCAAATATGGTCCTACAGTCTTTCATACGTTTGTATGATGCAGTGGCCTTTGAAGTTAGGGCAAATTTGGCGGAATTAGGGGAGCTTCGGGCATTGTTGATGGCACAGCAGAGGACCTCACCATGTACGTCAGAGCAGAATAATGTTCTGTAAACCAATAAGGAAGCGACAAGGTTGGCTCAGTGTACTGCCACATCATTTCCAACAAATGTAAGTTATACTATTTTTAATCAACCTAATCAACAGTTGCCCAATGCCCAAGTTTCTTCTAGAGCAGCCACTAAACACCTTGATACCCTTGGGTGTAAGAAGTCGAAAAAACCTAAAGGGGCCAGCCAGGCAGAACAATACAGGCGCGAGAACATTTTTGTGCAATATTTTGCATGCTCATAGTAACACGTCACAAGAATCAACACAGAAAGATGATGGGTCGTGTCCCACTGCAATTGGAAACAAGACACAACCTTGGAAGCTGTGTGGTGACATTACCACAGCCCCAATAATCTTAAAAGATAACTCTAGGCAATCGGTTTGCTTTGAGAAGGATCGCTGACACCAGAAGAAGGAAGCAAAGAAAGCCACTGGGGAGACTGAGCCAGAAGAGGGGTCAGATGGATGGGTGCAGCTGAGTGATCACAAAGTGTCTCAGCCCCATCCAGATTCAAACAAAGAACTGAAGAGGTGGGAACTTGTTCCAGTCAGACATTGTAAACCCTGGGAATAAGAGTTGAAGGGGTCTCGCAGTCTAACTGTCAGGTCCCGTTTCCCCCCACGTAGACATCAGGGCATTGCTCACAGACCCTGGAGGCTGCCCTGGTGCCTGTCCCAGCATCAGAATGGACACGGTACTGGCAAACTACAATTCCCAGAAGTCCCGGCATTAGACTTCCACGTGACGCGCACGCAACGTGCTCTCCGCATCTTCCAGCACAGTAACTATTTACATCGGTAACAGCCACGGTGCAGTGCTCCTTAACCATAGCGGTTGTTCTTTGGAGAGCTGCATCTTGCGTTTCCTGTGTTTTCTTGGCTACTGATCTTTGGATTGTTTTTTGGACCTTGTTTTTGGATTACCCTTGTTTGCGTCTGGCTTCTGCTCCCTCTAACTGCTTCACCTTGGTTTTTCAACCCTGTTCTATAGTCCTAAGGTTCCTTTGCTGGTTTTTCCTGTGCTTCTGACACCTTTCATTCATTCCTGTATTGCAATCCTGTTCGTGCGGCAGCGCCACCTTCTGCAATTGGACGCTCTTACTAAAGCCCATTTACCTACCACTCACTAAGAAGATATTTTTGCGCTTCCTTTCTTCTTGCATCACTGGTGGTTTCAAAGGACGCGCTGCTGCACATCTATACTGGGTTCAGCACCAGATCTACACCTTACTTTGTATGGACGCTTTTCTGCTATCTCATCCCCTTTCAGTAACCTGTTGGACGTTCCCCTGCTGTGGTTAAAACGCAGGTTACTACCAGGATCCTTGCTTCTTTCAGGACTCCTGGATTCCCTTAGTTTGCGCCCTCATGCCGTTCAGGTCAGGCTTCACTCACATAGACATTCTTCTTGGGACTTGGTTTAACTACCTTCCCTAACAACGGAGTATTCTCTTCTGGACTCAAGTAGGTTTCCAGCCTATCCACCTTACACAGCAGGTAAGAGTGAGGTTACTGAGGGTGGTACATCAGGGATTTTTCTTTGTCCTATTGCCAATCATTGAAACCATTTTTATTGTTTCTTTCCTTAGCTCTGGTGCTGCTCCTGCCTTTTCACTCAAGCCCCTAGCCTGACAGGTGTTCTACATTCCTGCAGGCTGCACTCTTGTGGGGAAAGTCTTTTTGACATCGAGTTCCCAGAGTGCCCTGTCCCCCTTTGGGTTGTGGTCCCGTCCCACTTCCCTTGGAACACAACACTAACTTTGGCCAAGGCCTGGGCTTCAATTTAAGGTTGAGAGATTCTGGGAGCAGACTTGCCAGTGATTAAAAGGTCATCACCATAAAACACATTGGTGTTTGTTTGTTTGGTTGTTTATTTATTTATTGTCTGGTTTCGCCCTTGGGATTGCCCCCTGTGATGCAGATTCCACTCCTTTCCTCCTGAATACTGATTATCATGAGGGCAGCTCTTATGCCACACTTGCTTCACCATGTTTACATCAATTAAATACTGGTAATGGCTTTTTATCACCCTCAATCCTCTTGGGTCTGGGCAATGCTTGTCTGGATCTTTCTTAATTATTGCCTCTTCTTCTTGGTGACAATATAATTTACAATTGTTCTTCTTAACTGCCCTATTTGGGTGGGGGCAATATTGGTTGCTGTAAAGGTGTTTCCCTATTGCATTATTTTGGCTTTGGCAAAGGTGGTTTGCCTCAGCTGCAGAATTACAATTGCCCACGATGTTCTTATTCTTCCACACTAGTTTATAAGCCTTATTTTGGTATTCAAAGGTAGGCGCAATCCTCCACGTCTGCCTCTTACATTAGTTTGATATTCAAAATTAGTAACACGGGCCAGCGGGCAATCTCAGAGCGTTCCAGGGTCATATTAAACTAGTGAACTTACCGGGTGCTGCATAAGCGTCCTCTCGCTCCGCTGCCTTTGTGCCATCAGCTATCTCTGCTTCCCGCTCTGCAGTAAGTTGCTTTCTCCTGCTCCCCGCAGTCCACGCTGGTTAGGGAAAGAGTGGTGCTCGGTATCAGAAGGGAACTAGTGCTCACCTGCCACCAGATCAACAGTAGGGGGGCTTCACACTTCACGTTGGGGAAAGCATTTGAGGTTAAAGCTTCCCGCCTTGCAGCCTCTGCACCTGAGATCTTCAGTGGGAAAGCTTTCAGTAACAATGCTTCCTACCACGCAATCTCTGCAGTCACCGTGCTTGAGGGTAGAAACCCTCACGAAACCGGCATCCGCTTTCCAGTACTCAGTTGCTCTGGCGTCTCTGCTGCCCCTCAATCTTCGTTGCCACTGCAACATGGAGTCACGAAGAGTACTCCACCTTCTGCTCCTTTTGGTACTACTACTACTGCAACTACTTCAACCATGACAACAACTAATGGCGTGACCGTGAGTGTTTTTTTTATACTCCTTGGCCCCTCTCAGGGGTGGATCATTGAAATCATTAGATTGCAAATTGTAGTCTAATGCCTGCAGATCTCTCTTCCTTGTCCCAGTACTTTTGGCATTTTGGGAGTTGAAGTCCCCAATGTTACAATTATCTTATTTTCCTCACCTGTCACTTTTAAATGAATTAACTTCACCTCTATAAATAATCATGTTTTTAGGGGGACCTTTAAAATGAGTCAATGGTTATTTTCAAATCAAACAAATACTTGTTCTATTAAAACCTGAGATAGGCATGTCCTGGCGTTCACATTTAATTTCCTCTTGCGGACCACAGCAGTTCTTCCCATTATAAATGTGAACAACTTTAGGAGTGGGAGCTTTGTGTCTAATAAATGACTGATTAAGACACCCTCACCACTCCGAGGTTGAATAACTTTATAACAAGAAATATCACTCTGAAAACAAGCCATAACATATTCGTTCATAACTGACATGTCTTCCTTCAAGGAACTCCTTCAAGGAAGACAAATATTGCGTTTTATCCAACTGAGTCCTCCCACTCTCCTGGGGCTCTTCTCCTCCCAGGTGATCCTTCGAGCTAATACCACCCTCAGGTTTAGGATCAAGTAGCGGCTGCCTTTCTCTGACCACCTGGGAGGAGAATCTAGGTAGGTTCATTGTGAGGACTCTGCAGGATTCCTCACAGTATATTTGAATTATAGAAAATGCATTCAGAGGACAAAGTAAAACCAGAAAAGAAGGAGTGGATGCTGAATCAGCATGACAAAGAATGTATGACACCTCCTCCTCATCCCCAAAGGAAGGACCAGTCATAGACTGCGCAGGGACTATACCCAGTAGACGTATTAAAAGCAGTGGCTGGATATATTAATCCTGCATATGCGCCTCCTGCATATAGCAGCGAAACATTATAAATAGAGAGAAAATATGTAAATCAAGACTAGTGTCCACACATGTAGAATTTGATCAGCAAGGCTCACATAGGCTGAGGAAGAGGTTCAGAAAGAAAGCGGCAAGAAAAACAACAAAGTCGAGACAGCAATAGTACCAAACAAATGGGTTGGATAACAGATAACCCTCCAACTGGATGGGAAGGAGGTCAATGAGCCCAAAGAAAATGCAAAGGAAGTTAAAGAAAGAAAAGCAGGAAGAGAGGGAGAGACAGTGAGATGCACAAAGAAGTAAGGAGAGGCATCAAAAGTAAGTCAATGATTTTCTTAAGGGACATAGCATTTTAGACCGAGAAAGAGAAAGGAGACAAGAAGAAAAGGAAGGAGCAGGGAAAAAAGAGAAGCATTGAGATGAAAAGAAAGGTCACAAGAAAGGAGCTTGGAAAAACGCCTCAAGAAAGTTGATGCCATTATGCACAGACATACAGGGTTGGATAAAGAGGAAGATGGTGCTAGGCGAGAGGTGAAGTTACAGTCTAGACAGCAATAGAAAGGAGGGTATTGGGACAATAGAACGCTGGAGAGCAGGACAGTCATAGGACGGCATGAATATAATGAAGGAAGTGATGAACGGAACACATAGAACCAATCCCCTTAGGAGAGAATATTTGGAAGACAGGGAAGACTAAGAAAGTATTGACAAAATGTTTGAAGACAAAGGGAATTAAGGGGAGACAGCACAAGCCCCATCTGCATGTACCCAGATAGGAACAGAGGTAGTGTGGGCATAAATGGAGGAGCGAGTGGTAAGGTCAGAACTTGTTGAGTATCCACGGCTCCCGAAGTCATGGGCCCTCATTACAAGTCAGGCGTTAAGTGTTTAACGGCGCCGTCGGCGCCGTTAACCCTTAACGCCTGATTCACACTTTAACGCCTGCTTTTTGCAGGCGTTAAAGTCCAAGGCGCTAAGCGACCTTGGTGCTAATTACGGCACCGTAATTTACGGTGCCGTAATTAGCGCCTTCCCCATCCCCATTGTGCCCTATGGGACAAAAATGGGAATGGGGAAGGGCAAATGGTGAATGGGGAATTACCGCCCCACTCACCTTGGAATGGGGCAGTAATTCCGCCATCCGGCATGGACCATGGTGCTAATAGCACCATGCTCCACCGCCTGACTTGTAATGAGGGCCATGGTCTGACAATTTAGAAGGAATTACACAATATGGAACTAGATTGAGAAATATACACAGACAGAAGAGAGCATGTGAGACACAGTGACAAAGACAAGAGATGTAGCTGCACTGGGACTGGGCACTGGGCTAAACCAATTCTCCTTATTAGAGAAAGGGGGAGGACTAGTGCAATACATAACATGGCCACAGACAGATACAAATACCTTAATTAATAAACTACCATCACCCACAGCAGGTGCAGGAAAGAGGATCTATGGCCCTCATTACAAGTCAGGCGTTAAGGGGTTAACGGCGCCGTAAAGAGCGTCGGCGCCGTTAAACCCTTAACGCCTGATTACAAGTGTCCCTTTGCGGGTTGGTGTTTAACGCCTGCTTTTAGCAGGCGTTAAAAATCCAACCCGCAAAGGGACTTTGGAGCTAATTACAGCACCGCAATTTACGGTGCCATAATTAGCGCCTTCCCCACTCCCATTATGCCCTATGGGGCAAAATGGGAATGGGGAAGGGCAAATGGTGAATAGGGAATTACCGCCCCCGCCAACCTTGTGATGGGGCGGTAATTCCGCCATACACCATGCCGGAATCCGGCATGGACCATGGTGCTAATAGCACCATGGTCCACCGCCTGACTTGTAATGAGGGCCTATGAGTTGGAAAGAATGACAGCTGGATGACGCTAACAGTAGATGATATAAAAAGTCTGTTTGCTGCCATATTAGGTGAACAATCAGAAGACAATTGGAAGTGGGTGGGATACCCTGGAGTGGCTGTCCAAAACACATGACATGATGGGGCACCTGAGTCTGGAAGGCACTGAGAATACTATACCAAGAACCATCAGACATGGGTGCACTCACGACACAGAAAATGGGGCTGGAGGAAGATCCTGCTGAATACATATAAGACATTCAAGAGTAATGGAGGCCAGGGAAACTTGGGACAAAAATATCAAAAGTTGTTGCCACATTTTGAGTGAGGGACACCCTGAGGCAAAAAGAAAATTGTGGAAATAGAGGCAAAACCATGGCCCGAGATACTACTGAATATCGTTTATCATTATAGATTGAAATAAGAAAAGGGCAGAAAGATGGAGGAAGCAATGTTGGTGTAAAAGCAATTGTCAAAATTGAAAATGGAAGGGTCTATGTTAACAAATGCATGATAAACTAATGCTGTGCAAGATGTACAGAAGGCTCAGCTAGGCACGAATGGAAACACGCATGGAGGTGGGAGTATAACTATTACCCCTGGGGATGAGGGTTTGCACCCAGAGGCAGAGGGTTTGGATTGCAAGCTCAACAAGGAGGGGGTTTAATGGCAGGTTTAATGGAGGGCAACCACAATTTAGAGGACCACCACATCAACAGTGCCGGACATGCGGGACAATGGAGCACTTATCACGTGTTTGCAGAAGTAGGAGAGGGATGAAACAGAATTGGCAACCAGTAGACACAAGAGGGGGTCCAACATATCCTGACAATATAACGCAGAGCCACCAAGATTACACGCAGTATCAGGTGCAAGCCCTGCAAATGCTGCAGACGCAACAGAGGATGTCACCCCAGACAGAGCAAGCACTAATTCAGATGCAGCAAACACCAATGCTCAGAAGGTAAACTCCAATGCAGTCACAGGCAACAGTACAACAGAATGCAGTGACACCATGGGCCACAAACATATTTCCACAGGCACTAACACCTAGAATAGGGTGGGTGAAAGTAGTGGGAGGGAATCATTTCACCGGAACATGAATGAATATGTATCCACAGTAGGGCAGCCCGCACACAGACCTGTTGTGCCCCATCGTATCCGTTACACCAGACCCACCAGAGGAACCACGGGTCGGAGTGACCACACGTGACAAGAAATTGTCCTTTTTAGTAGATATGGGAGCTACCCAATCTTGTGTTAGAGAGGGAAAATCCCAACATCAGGTATATCCCTGGAAGCACATGGATTTTCTGGGGTGACGACAAAGGTTCCACTCACTGATAGCTTTCCCATAATGACAGCAGAATACAACCTCGCTATGCCATTGTTATATTCCCGCCAGATACCAGTGAACATATTGGGGGGAGACTTGATGAGTAAACTAAACATGATAATATATTTGACCAATGAAGGGATAATATGTTCTACCCTACGGGATTCATTATGTAAGTGCGCACTAATTCATAACAGTCTTCATGGTTAGAAAGCACAGAGGCGGGCATCACTGAACCTGGAAGTATACCTTTATGGGGTGCACATATTGTTAGCATGGCTTCCAAGAATACAAGAGGATACAATTTTGGAGACAGAAATTGTACCCGAATTGTTATTGTGATTCGCGTGACTTTTGCTTCGCCCCAACTCGACCTTATCAACAGTTCTGACCTTTTTTCTCATTTATATAGGGAACGGGAGAGTTGTGAATCTCTGGGTGTACCCCTTGAGTCTATGAAAATTTATATTGGAGGATTGATCCTTTCCTCCGAAATGGTGCTGCCTGCATGAAAAACAGCCACTGCAGGATTGAACCATTCCCATATCTTCAGCTGACGGTTACGCAGTACAGACGTGTTGGGACATCCCATATTGGTATAGCTGGTACTCCTGTTCTTCATATCAGGATTTTTCAGCTGTCTCTCCTTCTCTCTCTTCATTCGTGAAGGTTAGTTATTAAAAATTAGACCTATAAGCGCTTGCATAGCACACTGCCTGTATAAATAGATCACGCAAGTTTAATACATGGGAATTTGTATCTTCTCACTAACTTAATGGGTCCGCTTGATGGCCACGAGGGGTTGATTCTCTCTGCACTTTGGGGCATCAATGATCATGGTAGCACTGTTTATAGCATGCAAAGTACCCCCCTTGGAGTTATGGCACAAGGTAGGGGGCAGGTTGTGTTTGATTTTAAATCACTTTTAATGAATATGAATTGGTTGATAATTGGGGGTTTCCCTTTGTTTTCTCTAGTGGTTCTATGATGAGGTCTCTCATATATGTATATCTCCCTGTCTTTTTAGAGTTGAATTGTTATTCTCCTGATGAAGGCGTAACTCAATTAAAGTTAAATACGCCGAAACCGGTTGAGAAACCAGTGATGAGGTCAACTTTGGACATCGATGTGACCCATCCTAAACTGATGACCACTTGAAATATCTGTTGTTGTGGCTTTTCATATATATTTATTATATATCTCTTTCTCTCTCTTTTTTATGAAGACAATAAGTAAATCAATTGTTATGACTTTTTTAGGATAAAGTTTTACCTTGCATGTATTATTGTGATGGATGTATGAATGGTTATTGGATGCCTGTGTACGAATTAGATGTATTATATGTGAAACTATGTGAAATTATGTGTTCTTAATTCCTTTCCTGCGATGTAAAATTATTGAGTGCTATGATTAATTCTCGATTAAAATTTGATATTTGATATTTACATAATGGATCAGGTTCAATTAAATTTCTTGATTCCTTCTGTCTCCAAAATTGTATCCTCTGGTTTTCTTCCGTAATTAGTAATGTACTAATACCCTGACCCAGAGTGTGGGGTTTCCTGTGCCCTTCAGATAAATATATAAAATTCAGCCCTTGGCTGTGCAGGTTATTTTATTCTGTTATTGACTGTGTGTTGATCCTGTTGAGGAATTTGTTTTGACATTTTTGTGCACTTTGCATGTGCATTGGTGTACCCCTTTCTAGTGCTGGAGAGTATCACACCAACATGGCTGAATCCGACACCATTTCGTTTACGGAGGCACAGATAGCTGAACTCATCGAGGGTCCCTCATTTTTTGAAAATTTGCAATTACCCATACAAAATCAAGGGTCTACAAGCAAATCTCTGTTGAGATTGAAAAAGAAGCAATTTCGCACTGAAATGCACGAACATGTACTAAAGGATTATCTAAAATCAAGTATCATCCCGCAGGGATTACAGGTGAAAATTATCCCATGTTTATTTCTGGATGACAATGACTATAAGATAGCATTTAGTCAAGTAACTACCAAATGTAGCCGTGACCTCTTGGTGCTAACTATAACAACAGCCCAGAGAGTAAGTGGTAAGATTTTGGAAACGCTATTGGAACAAGAGAAGTCTTTTTTGACAAATACGCTAATCACAGAAGCTAAACAAAAACTAGAGCAGATTGATAAATCTTTTCTAAAATTTAAGAACTTAACAATTGAAAAAAAGACGAATAAACTAAAAAAAGACATCTCACTCTTCAAAAAGGAATTGGTATATCCATACCTTGCAGAAGATTTCAATCCCCAAACATTTTGGAAAACTAACATAAATCAGAATATAGGTCCTAAAAAAAGATGGGTCACTTTTTCGGACACGTCGTCCAGTAATTCGGGCAATGATGATCCTAATCAATCTTTGGGCGACACCCCTTTTCGAGGAAGGGGCTGCCGAAAAGGCCGCAGAGTAGCGCCCCAAGGCCGAATGTCCCAGGGAATGCCCATGCAAAACAATCCGGGACAGGGTATGACACACCGGGACTTTCAAACCCGCAACCGGGCTTACAGATGGTAAATGAAATATTACCAATCTTTAATCTCTCATCCCGTATATTAACAACATCGGAAACATCAGTACTTAAACGTGGCCTATCGTTTGTTCCATCGCAGAATCCTAGTGCAATGGCGTTGATAAGTGAAATTAAAGAATTTCTACGTAAACTTAGACTTCGGTTCTATTTTATGGACCATACGATACTAAGGGAGCCTAACATCTCCGGTCTCTCAAAACCTTCTTCATTCACTCCGAGTTTGAGTGACCTTCCCCCTGAAGTAGCCATCTTTGAAAAATTGGTTCTTAAAGAAGTAGAACAGCAGATCCGCCATTACAGACACCAATCAGGACCAAACTTAGATTTACTAGAATTCCAGGCCATTAAGACACTGGCCTCTGACCCTATCATAGTCATAAAAGCTGCTGACAAAGGCGGGGGGATAGTAGTCTGGGATGACAATAAATATGACCAAGAAGTGTTCAGACTTCTTCACATTCCAGGTCATTACACCAAAATAGCACAAGATCCATCGAAGTTGATTAAACTTAAAATACTCCAACTCACGGAAGAAGCCAGCCAAGCAGGTTTCCTTTCGGTAAAAGAAATTGAATACATCAACCACTCAGATGATCGCATTCCTCTGTTCTATATCATGCCCAAGATGCATAAAGATATTCAAAATCCCCCGGGACGTCCAATTGTTTCAGGATGCGGATCGATTCTCGAGCCACTATCAAAGTACATCGATTTTTTCATCAAACCCTTGGCCATGGCAACACCTACTTTCCTCTTAGATTCCAGAGATGTGATTAATTTGGTAGAAAATCTGAACTTTGATTTCGATACACAAATATTGGTCACATTAGATATTGAGGCTCTTTATACAAACATACCTCAAGAAAGAGCTATATAGAGCTTAGAAATCATACTCAATAGACGACCATATCCACATAGTGTTCCCACCAATTTTCTGTGTGAAGCTGCCAAGTTAGTTTAAACCAACAGTTTTTTTAAATTCAAGGAAGAATTCTTTCTACAAATAAAAGGGACTGCTGTGGGCTGTACTTTTGCCCCAAATCTAGCCATCATCTTTATGGCTCTTCTTGAGGAAGAAAAAATCCTGGCAAACTCAAATCCGTTCCGGCAACAGATTAAGTTATACCGCCGATACATTGACGACATAATCTTGATATGGGAAGGCAATACTCAGTCTTTAATTCAATTTGTGGAATGGCTCAACAAAGTTGATTCAGATATTCATTTCACGTTTGAGTACTCCACTACGAGGATTGCTTTCTTAGATTTATCTATCTTTGAACAAAGAGGTGTCTTACGAACTGAATTATTCAGAAAGACAACAGAAAGGAACACCACACTCTGTTTTGAGAGTCAACATCCCTCCAGCTTGCTACGGAACTTACCTTTCGGTATGTTCCTACAGTTACGCCGGAATTGTTCTGATATTGATAATTTTATCAAACATGCTACCATCCTAGAAAATAGACTATTAGAACGAGGCTACCCTAAAAAGCTCATCAAACACTCTAGAAAGAGAGCTCGCTATGCAAATCGAGATCTGCTACTATTACCTAAAAATGAGAACATTAAAAAAGAACAATTGGTTTGTGTCTCGACCTATTGCCAATACAGTAATACCATTAAAGGCATCATTTTAAAAAATTGCCGGGTCCTGTATGCATCCGGCATGATTTTGCCAAAACCCTTATTTGCTTTCAAGAAAGGCAAAAATCTAAAACAAAAAATGACACGTGCAAGTAGAACCTCAGCTAAACCAACCGCGATCAGGGACACCAACTTTAACCCAGTGATAGGGCATTATCCATGCACGTCATGTACTGCCTGCAAGTTCTCAAAAAAAACGACTTCTTTCATAATGGAAAATAAAACCTGGGACTTACGCACCGTTACAACGTGTAAAAGTAAAAACGTCATTTATGCAATTTCATGTCCTTGCAAAATGATGTATATTGGAAAAACCACGAGAGAAGTAAGCACCAGAATTAATGAGCATCGCTCAAAAATTAATACTCGGAATCTAAATGCTCCTATGGTAATTCATTTTGTTCAAATGGGGCATACTGCGGAACAAATGTAGTGGTTCTGTATTGAAAAAGTAATTGCCTCCAACGTAACCCAAATGACAAAAAAACTGGCTTACAAAGAACAATTATGGATCTTTAACCTAAAAACTTTAACTAATGGTTTGAACACACTAGAACCAGGCCTTTCATATTCCTAAAGGGGATCCACCATTGAGACGTTGACGTGGGAAACACCTTAGGTCCCGTCCATCGCGAGCCCTCTGATGCCACTGAGAACGAGAAAAACAGGCCGGTATACCATTCATAGTCCGTTTTTCACCTTGATTGACAAGCTACAGTCACGTGAGCGGCCCTTGCAGTCACGTGAGCGCTAGTATAGTATTTAAGAAGCCGTAGGAATAGTTCTTACGTCGCCAGAGGGGCGCCGTCGGGTTACGGACCACACAGACCCTGCGAGCAAGCATATTTTTAACAGCTCGTCCCGGAATAGTAAGTAGACTCTTCCTGTTTCTTGCTAGAAAGCATTATTTATTTTTTCAGCCACGAGCTACCCGGTATTTATTAGGCTTGCATACAGTGAGTCTTTGACTTTGTTGAATTATATATGCCTCCGGCTGCTGACACCCTTCCAATGCCGAGCACTCTCCCGTTAGTAACGTGAGCCCTGGCAATTGATTATCTTCACTTCGGGAGTTCTACCCGAATTGTTATTGTGATTCGCGTGACTTTTGCTTCGCCCCAACTCGACCTTATCAACAGTTCTGACCTTTTTTCTCATTTATATAGGGAACGGGAGAGTTGTGAATCTCTGGGTGTACCCCTTGAGTCTATGAAAATTTATATTGGAGGATTGATCCTTTCCTCCGAAATGGTGCTGCCTGCATGAAAAACAGCCACTGCAGGATTGAACCATTCCCATATCTTCAGCTGACGGTTACGCAGTACAGACGTGTTGGGACATCGCATATTGGTATAGCTGCTACTCCTGTTCTTCATATCAGGAAACATTTCCTTTGATAGAACGATGCGTACATTAAATACGAGTAGATGTTCTCTCTTAGCGTGTAGAGGGAATTATTCCCCTAGCTATTTGCAGAAGGTAGACTCACTAGCTATCATGGTTGTAGCAATGTTCTTTACCTTTTGTGGCCTTTATTTCACCATTTTTGTTGTAGTGAAACAGCTGATAATTTGTAATACAGCCAAACCAGTAAACATGAGCACAACCCCGGTGGCAAATACATTGAAAATGACCCCTAAGAAATCCCCTGTATTGAGCACACAGATTAAAAGATTGAAAAGAAGTGTGGTAGATGACTGAAGCCAATTGAGCAAGTATATGGATGATTCTGTCCACATAACCAATAACCTATGGTACCAGCACATGAGCATAGTTGTTTTGTGTGTTCCCTCATCTCCTACGCCATGAGTGCATCCAGAATGTTCATAGCAACTGAAATACCCACACACACAGTACATTTCCTAACACACCTTGCACTATGTATGACCTGAGGACAGTTCCAGGGCCAGACAGCGTCCATAGTATGGGTGACAAAAGCAGATTCTCCACAGGGGGATAGTTTCATAAAACAAAAAAATATGATGATAAGTGCAAAATCACCACAAGTGTTGGTGAACTATGCACCACTAGAGACAGGTGGAGGAGGGATTAAAATAGAAGATCACAAAATGCTGCAATCTAACGATGTCCAAGGAAAGGAAATACCTGGGTGCTGGAATAGGGGCCAGTTACAAATAAAAGGAAGTGTACTCACTGATGATGGATGGGCAGATGGATTGATAGGGTGCAAAGCATGGACACTCCTAGGGCAGACTCAAGAGGTGGTGCAGAATGCAAATACCCAGTGCCTTAAAGAGTGGCCTGTCTATACAACAAAGCTTACTTGGTTAGAAGGTGAGAGGGGACCAGTGCCAATATGACCACTGAATAATGTGAACCCCTGCTTTCAGAACATAGGGGTGGTAAAGGTGGAAATGAATAAGATAAGGTATGCAGATGCATTTTTGATGTACCTGGCATGAAAGTCGGTACAGCAGTAATAATACTATTGGTCCTGTGGTTCAAAGGCAGCTTCTCCCAAATTGGGGATGCCTGTGCTTCCTGGTGGTGATAAGCTCACCAGATTTAGTAGTGCCCAAGGGTAAGGTGCAGATTGGTGATTTTCCCTGAATTGACACACACCTACAAAATAAAAGGTCCTTGCCCCTAAAACATAACAAAAGAAGTAACTACAAATCAGCAAAAGCGGCAACGACACATGGGGACACACCAGATGAGCATAAATTGTTCAGAAAAACAGAAACAGTTTTCGTGTCCGTCCTTCCTCCTGGGTTGCAAGCCCATGTGAATGCCAGATGGCTGCAAATAACCCAGTGGGAGCTGTTGCAAACCATGAATCCAACTGTATGAGGTGTTAATGCACTAATCGAAGAGCTGAGAGCAATAAGGTTCATGACCCTTCAAAGAAGATACATTCTGAATCTGATAACGGCTATGGAAGGTGGCATGTGTGCAGAAATTGGCCTGTCTTGCTGCACGAACACACCCGCTAACGATGAGCAGGGTAGGTGTACATATTAGACATGAATCAAATATGCACTCCACATGAAGAACAGGTACACTAGGTCAAATATGCATTTATACATGAAAAAAATTAACATAGCAACCACAAAACTTGAAGAACACTAACAGAACCAATGTATAAGCTGAAATCAACATGAACGACACGCATATATAGCTCAACTTCACCTCCAGTTCTGACCCACAAATTAACTCAAAGGCAAACCTTTTTCTCCAGGAAACTGTCTTTGCAAGGCTGTTAGGACAAATACATACCTGGTTCTACCCTTATTAGGGATCATCAGTGCAGTATAGTCCTAAGAGCCTTGCAAAATGTCTGTCTTGGGTTCATAAAGCTATGTATAAAATAGCGCTGCCCTCATAGACAAAGACAGTTTCCTGGAGAAAAAGGTTTGAATTTGACTTAATTTGCAAACCCACAATGCCTTGCTGTTGTGGCTCAGAACTGGAGGTGAACTTCCAGCGATAGCTACTAGGTGGCGTTGTGGAATGTGTGACTTGGCTCAAATGAACTTTCCTACTTTCACATTTCAGGTGAAAGTTTTTTTTTCAAACCTTTTTAAACCCACCATAACTTTCTTGGTGTTGTGAAAACATGGCCAAATGCTCCAACCACAAAGCTGTCAGGACTATACTGCACTGATGATCCATAATAAGGGTGAAACCAGCTATGTAGTTGTCCTGGCAGCCCTGCAAAATGTCTTTCTTGGGTTGATACAGCTATGTATAAAATAGCACTGCCCACATATACAAAGACAGTTTCCTGGAGAAAAAGGTTTGCATTTGAGTTATTTTGCATAACCACATGCCTTGCTGTTGTGGCTCAGAACTGGAGGTGAACTTCTAGCAATGGCTAATAGGTGGCGTTGTGAATGTCTGACTTGGCTCAAATTAACTTTCCTATATATATGTGGCAGATTAAGGTGTTTGAGCAAGCACCATGCACACAGTAGCCATCGCTTGGAAGATATATAGTTTGTTGCCATTATTTGGAGAATATTGGGGGAATCCCACAGTAATCTGAAGAGAGTGAAAACAAAAAGGAAATATTACACCTACAGTGATCACATCTCCTAGGCAGGGGGTAATTGGTCTTTGTGCCACTGGCCATGGCCAGAGGCCATGGCTCCAAAGAAACTTATTGCTGCAACATGAACAGTGTCCATGGCCACAGGCCATGGTTAGTGGGCCCTAAAGAAACCTATTGGTACAACATGTACAGTGGCCACAGCTGAAGGCCATGACTAGTGGGCCCAGAAGAAACATAGTGGTGCAACAAGTACAGTGTCAATGCCAAGGGCTGTGGCCAATGGCCAATGGCCATGGCTGGAGGCTATGGCAAATGGGTCCAAAGGAACCTATTGGTGTAACATATACAGTGGCCACGGCCTAAGGCCAGGGCTAGTGGGCCCCAAAGAAACATATTTGTGCAACAAGTACACTGGCCAGGGATGAAGGCCGTAAAATAGAGTTAAGCATATGACCACAATGATGACATCACAGATGACATCACTGAACCTTTAGACAGGTTACATGGTCTTATCTATTTGCAACTGCTATGATTTGGCACAGATTAAAAACAAATATTATTTGCAAATCCACACGGCTTCATCTAAATCTCGAAGTGTTAAAAACTTCCAACACATCCAAATAAATGTGTTGATGGTTCATTAAACTATCTCTTTATTTGAGAAGCAGGTTTCCTATTTTCTTCTTACCTGTATAAATGTGGTCAATCAACCTGCCACCAGCTTTAATGTCTCAGGTTTCAGACTCACCTGTTGGCTCATCTGAATTTATTAGCCTGCCTCCACAAACCGTTGTATGCAGTGAACACGTATTGATGTAGTAAACATCATGGCCATCCAAGCGTGGCACGTGATGAGGTAGTAAACATCACTGCTATAGAAGCATGGAATGCATCCATATGTGGTTATGCAAATGATGTAATACAATGACCACGTCCCCTAAGGAAAAGATTATTAGCCACACAAGTGCCATATTTGAATGGAACTATTCATCAATACCTGAAAATGTGTGTCTACTTATTCAAAACATTCTGTGTGATCACAATAGGCTGTATGTACCACAAACATGTGTAATCAGTAATTGACATTATGCCACTCAATGTTTTCAAGACTGTCCATTGATGCAGTGCAGTCCATTAGTGGCAATCATCTCAAATTGGTTGAAGATCCGGCAGGCAATAGGTTGAGTTGGCCTCTTGAATTGGCCAAGTTGGCTCGAAGAGGCCATACAATGAGAATCTGTGGTTCAGTGGTGATCAGCTGGAAGATGGCTGGAGCACATGCAGGCCATGACTCAATATTGGTTTGAAAAAAGCAGCGTGTATCAAAGGTAGCTCTAGCTACTTGCCGTGGCTTGAAGCGGTTGAGCAGGTTTGAAAATGATCAAAGCTAGAAAACAGGGTCCAGAGCTGTTTCGTGAGTTCTGGGTGCAGGGAGGGGGGCTTTCCAGGGGCCAAGAGAGTTTTTTCTTCTTCAGTTCCTAGCTAGGTTTGTACGGAGCACTTGCAGGGTTCTATCGCTTCCAGTGATCAGGTTGCTAGGCACCAGCTGTGGTAGGCCTGTCTAGCTAGCAGATCACCCCAAATGATGCTCTGCTTTCCCTTTTCTTGGGAGTCTCTTTCTTCACCTCTTTGGCAGAGAGGTTTGGAGCAGACTGTACACCCAATTCAGGTCTATTATTTTTCAAAGATGATTCAAACGGGGTCGGGGGGCAATCTCATCATCTTAGATAGGCAATTCTCCCCACTGTGCTGTCATCTCAGTCTCATTGTGATACTCTAGCTGACTTCTTTCATTCTAACATCGCTAGAATATGCAACAATATAGAACTCTCCCATTCTGAGACCAGTGTGAAGGTTGACAACATCAATCTGCCTGCAACCACTAGCTGGGCTTCCTTTCCGGTTTTCACAGATGAGGCATCCTGACTGCCATTTTCCGTCTAAAATAGGCAGCCTCGTCTGACCAAAGTCCTCTATTTGTCTTAAAGGATCTTTTGCCCATGATTATGCCTCTGGTCACTCAGGCTGTAAATCTCTCCTGTAGTCTAGGATCTATTCCTCGTGAACTCAAACAGGCCACTGTGGTTCCTCTTTCAATGAAACCACCACTGGATGTTTTTATTCTTTCCAATTTTCGTCCTATCTCTTTACTTCCCTTCTTCATGAAACTTCTTGAGGCCTTAATTTCTCCTTTTTTGGCCTCTTTTCTGAAGTCTTCCTCGGTCCTTGATTCTTTTCAGTCTGGGTTTTGTCCCAGAAGGGGTACAGCGAACGTCCTGGTATCAGTAATGGATGACATGACCAGGCCTGTAAATGGCGGGGTGGGGGCCCTGATTGTACTTGACCTATCAGCAGCTTTTGACACCATTGACTGCCCCCTCATCCTCTCTCACCTGGTGTCTCTGGCCCTGTACTGGCCTGGTTCACCTCGTTCATGACTGGCTGAGGCCAGTCTGTATCTCTGCCTCCTTTTCTTTCTCGCTCTTTTTCTCTTGCCTGTGGGGTCCCCCAGGGCTCCGTCTTGTCCCCAATGTTGTTTAACATCTGTGCCTGTTCCCTGGTTACTCTCATATGCTCCCATGGCTTCAGGTGTTACTCTTATGCGGACGACACGCAAATCCTGGTCCTATTAGACCTTCACCGGGATGGTATGTCGTCTCGCCTGTGTGACTGCCTATCAGCTGTGGGTGACTGGATGAGCACCAGTTGGCTCAAACTAAATGGGGATCAGACGGAGGTCCTGGTAGTAGGGAACTCCTCTGCATTGGATTATTGGTCTTCTTCCCTTTGGCCTTCCCGCTGGGTATATTTTTCCTACTCCGGTGACAGTCATGAAAAATGTAGGAGTCTACCTGTCTGCATCGCTGTCTATGACCTTGCAGGTGAGTGCGGTATGTCAGTGCAGACATTTCTTGCTGTGGGTTATCCACAAGATTCTTCCTTTTCATCCATTCCCACTTCGTCCATTAGTTGTGGCTTCTCTTGTCTCTAGTAGGCTCAACTATTGCAACACTCTTTACCTGGCTCAGCTGGCTGGTCTTATCCATTGGCTGCAACTGTTACAGAACCTGGCTGCTCGGGTTGCCACTGCAACACCATGTGGTTCCCACATCAGCCCGGTATTGCATCATTTACATTGGCTTCCGGTGAAACAGTGCATAGCTTTTAAATCCCTAGGTCTTGTTCACCAAGCCTACTATCAGGTTGGGCCTGAAATCCTTTGGGATAAGTTCCAGCCTTATATTCCTCACTGGGCTCTCCTCCCTTTGTAGTAACCGCCTGGTTCTAGTTCCCAAGTTCCGCCTTCAGAGCGTGGGTGACCGGGCCTTCGCCGTAGTGGCCGGTAAACTTTGGAACAGTATATCATTGAAACTTAAACAGAATGAAAACCATTTAGACTTCCGACGTTTACTTATAACCATCCTTTTCTGTTAAACTGTTGATGGCTGCGGACCGGTTGTGTTCTTCCTCGCGTCAAGATGCCTCTGGGTGAACGTGCACGCTATGAACATATCCTAACATAAAATAACATAACATTACAAATGATGTCTTCCCTTCTGGTCTCGGGTCCAATCCTAGCAGCTGTTTCAGAATATTCTGCCTGGTGGTGTCATACTCAGAGTGCTTTGTCTGCAGGAACGGGGGTGGAAGTTATAGGATGCTTGGTAGCCCTGGGGAAATCGAAGCTGGTGGAACTCTTTTGTGGACTAATGTTTTCCTCCTACTCTTAACTCCTCTCCTTCTCCAATCTACCAATATCAAAGAGTCTCTGTTAATTACCACCGTGGTTTGCGTTCATTTGACTTCGCAGAGCCTGTATTTGAAGCACTAAACCTCTCTCTGTCCCCTGGAGGAAAATTCTGTCTTCCTGGATGGTGACAACCCTTTCCCAGAGAAGACAAAGGCTGTCGATAGTGCCCAGGACCCAGAGGTATCACAGTGCTAGAAGTTACATTACAAACAGTGCATATGAAATACGTGGTGTCATGGTGGTTACAAGTAGCCAAAATTTGTTACAGGCAAATCAGAAGCAGGCAAACAGGTTTAGACATGTTTGTTGAAAAGTAAAGTTTTGATGTTTTTGCGAGAGGCCAGGGATCATCTCTAATGCTGTGTGGGAGAGTTTTGCAGAGGGTAAGGGCAATGGTGGTGAAGCAGGTTCCACCAGCTCTTTTTTCTGGTGAATCTGGGCGTGTTAAGAGAAGTGGAGAAGGAGGAGCGCAGGCTGCGTAAATTAGGTTTTTTGGAAATACGGTGGGTGAGGTAGGGGGCAGTGTTGTGCAGGCAACGATCGGTGATGGAGAGGATTTTGAAATCAATGCATGCCTTGATTGGTAAACAGTGAGCTTTCCGTCTCACTTTGGAAATGTGATCAGATTGTTTCAAGCCCCAGACTGCTCTAAGAGTGTTATTTTGGATCAGCTGTAGTTTATTGATGTTTTTTTTTAAACCATGTTTATTTGAAACCATCCACAGGCGACAAACTCATCCAAAGCAAGAAACGTTTTATGCATGTACCCCCACTTCCCACCCCTTCCGTCCCACGAAGTCTGATCTAGATTCTTCAGTCTGTACCTTCTGCTTCAGCCCTGCATCCCCCCCTCAACCAACCTCCCCCATCCTGTCCCGACCTCTTTGCCCTCAAGGGGTCCTCCTCTGCTCCGAGGGCCCTCCTTACCTCTCTGGGCTTGTAGGTTAGGGCTGGGACATTTTGTTCAAAGTCCAAGAATGGAGCCCAGATGTTCGAGAAACGATGCAGAAGCCCTACCCTGGCTGCCGATACTTTCTCCACAATCAGAATATCCCACATCTTCCCCCACCAGAGAGGCATAAAAGGTCCTTCAACAGTTTCCAAGTATGAGAGACCGTGATCCTCCCAGCTAACAGACACTGGGTCAGCAGCTTTGCTCTCCTTCCAGATCCTGGCTATACCCCTGTAACCAGGGACCCCAAGAAAACAGTTTCTGGCTCCAGTGGAATCATTGCTTGGGTGATGCGTTCGATGGTGGCTAGGCATTGGCTCGTAAACCCCCGGAACCAGGACCCCCAAGAAAACAGGTTCTGGCTCCAGTGGAATCGCTGCTTGGGTAATGTGGTCGATGGTGGTTAGGCATTGCCTCCAGAAAGTTTGTACCTTCAGGCACGACCACCACATATGAAGAAAGGAGACGGCTGTCCACAAAGTCGCCAACAGGAAGGATTGAGGGCCTGGTTCATACAGTGAAGCCTTGGGGAGGGGGGGATAGTACCAGCGCAAGAGGACTTTTTATGCACATTCCCTATTGGTGATAGAGAGGACGAAGAATGCGTCCATGCCCATATATCTACCCATGCCTGATCTTCCAGGGGATGTCCCAAGTCTGCCGTCCACTGTGCCATATATAGTGGCAAGCAAGTCTCCATGAAGGCGTTTATATAAAGTGGAGATCTTCCCCTGCGAAGGGGGTCCTGTAGGGTCAGTTCCAGAGAAGTGGGGATCCGTGTCACAGCTTGCCGAGTTAGAGGGTGGGAACACCAATGACGCAGTTGAGCACAAGGAATCTATCCGTTTCCTTAAGTTTAAAGGCCTCCTTACATTGCTCAAAGGTGCGCGGTTGAGCCCCTCGAAAAGTTGTCCCAGGGTTTAAAGGCCCCCTGCAATCCAATTTTAAAAATTCTGGGGCAGAGTCCCCGGGGAGAATGCTGGATTATGGAAGATTGGAGAGGATGGACTCAATCCCCTAGGATGCCCTTGTGCTTCAAGGCCGAGTCCCATATGGACAGAATATGTTAAGTGGAGGATAGCAGCTTCTCCCATTGCCTGCACTGTGGGGGCGAGATGTGTGGGAGGAAGCGCAAGGGAAGAGATAAACAAGATTTTTGGCCATCAGCCAAGCCTGGGTGGTATGGGCCAACTGAGCTGCCATCTGATACCCCCGTAAATCGGGGACCGCCAACCTGCCTAATTTGGCATTGCCCATCATTGGTTTTTGGGAGATCCTAGCACCCTACCCCTCCATATAAACCGAAGCACCATTTTTTGTAAGCGGCGGAGTGCCGGCAGTGGGATCGCCACAGGCAAGGAAGAGCAGGCATATAAGAATCTTGCGAGGAGGTTCATTTTACAGGCTGTAATGCGCCCCATAAGTGAAATCTCCTCGGATGACTAGCGATCCAAGTCCCGCTCGAATTCTTTCAATAGTGGGGGGGAAGGTTACCTGAACTCACCGGGATATTAACGCCCAGATAGGGGATCTTCTTTTCTTCCCAACAAAGAGGGCTGAGAGAGTAGAGGGACTCTCTTTCCCCTAGTTCTAAGTCAATCCTCAGAGAGAGCCGGTTCCAACGATGTGCCAATTTCTGTGATAGTTAATAGCACATCATTTGTATAGAGGGCTATTTTGTGCTGCAAGGGACAACTTGCAGGCCCTTAATCTTAGGATTTAATCTAATTCTCTGAGCAAAGGGCTCCATAACCAAAGCAAACAAAAGGGGGGATAAAGGACATTCCTGCCTGGTTCCACAGGTTAGAGGGTATCGGGCTGGATAGGGAGCCATTGACCCTGAGGAGGGTTTTCGGCGATATATAGTTGGCCAGGACCATTTTTTTTGGAAGGCTGGTCCAAAGCGGAATGCCTCAAAGGTAAGGCGCATGAAGGCCCTGTCAACTTTATGAAACGCTTTGGTAGCGTCCAGGGCCAAGAACGCCAGCTTCCGCGAGTCTTGAACGGCGATATCGATATTCAGGGCTCTACGAATATTATCCCCTGTGGACCTGTTTTTAACGAAGCCAGTGTGGTCAGGGTTAATTATCTCAGGCAATATATCTGACAACTGATTAGCGAGAACTTTGGAGTAAATATTTGCATCTATGTTCAGAGGAGAGATCGGTCTATAGGAGGCATTGTCTTTGGGGTCCTTGCCCGGCTTAAACAGCCGAACAGTGATGGGCTCCTGCATAGAGGGGGTCACCAAGCCTGATTCCCTAAAGGAGTTGAAGAGCTCGACCATTGAGGGGGTCAATTAGGGCCAGAAGACCTTGTAAAACTTGGTAGAGTATCCGTCCGGGACAGGGGCCCGAGACCTGAGAGTCTTAATGACGGCATCAACCTCCTCACCTGAGATCGGGGCGTCCAGGGTCTCTCAAACCGAATGTTTCAGCCGAGTAAGTGCTGCCTTCTGCAGGTATTCTTGCTGTTCACCGTGGTCTCGCAGCAGTGCGGACATTACCTCCACTAGGTGAGCCGATGCTAGCTGCATTTTCTCCTGGTCCACGTAATGGACCACGCCATGTTGGTCATGGAGCCCAGTAATCGTATTCTTCCTCTTTGCCTTGGCCAGCTTTGCCACCAAACGTTTTTTGGTTTATTGTTCCTAGTATAATAGAATTTTTTGGATTTCACCAGTAAATGCGCTGTACTTTCCGCATAGTGGGCCTCTAGCTTTTTCCAGGTGGCGTTTAGTGCTCTCTGCGTTTTTGGGGACTAGCCTTTTTGCTTGTGATTTTCTTCGGGTGAGTGGCCGGGCGAAAGTCCTGAACGCCTCCAGTAAGCAATGCGGGCAGGACACAGGGGGGGCTAGGGCACCTCCACGCCGCCTCCTGGGACCAAGCTCCCCCGTTCCCAGTCCTCTTCAGTCACCGCCAAGGAACCCCTTGGGTCCGTCCGCAATTTTGTTTTGCTACGGCGACATGCCACCAGGCTACTCCTCTCCCGTTCTGGGCTCCCGGTCCATTTCAGCCACTCATATTCGAACCACCAGCAGTTCGAGCATTCCGAATGCCGCCTCAGGCATTTGTTGCTTAAATAACTCACTGGAACCTGAGTTATTTAGTTGGCTCCACAGGCTTCCCACGGAGGCCATCAGGAGAACGACCACATCACTGGCGCTCCAGGAAACGTCCCCGTTTTTTGAGGTTTTTTAAGGAGGTGCCTGCTAGGATGGTATTGCAGTAGTCAAGTTTACTCCCTTTGATGGCTCTGGCTAATGTGGGGCAGTTTTTGGTGGTGAGGAACTTTCTGGATAGGTTGATAGTGGAGTATGCTGCGGAAGAGGCGACAGTGTTACGCTCACCTGGTATCCACAGGGACGCCACCCAGCCGGGTTACTCGCTGGTATGCTTCTCAGCTTTGCCCTGATGTGGTCTGTGGGGAAGGTTCTGCCTGAAAATACAGGTGGACTTTGTTCAAGATTTACCGACTGGGGTAAGTATCCTCCCTCCACCCCGTATGATTTCAGTCCCTCTGGCGCCCTCTCCTCACCTTGTGGTAGAAATAGGTGTGCTCTCCGTCCTGCCTTCTTTGCAGGAGCGCGTTGTCTTTCATGGGCGAGTGCGGTCCAGTTATTTCACTGACACCGGCCTGTTTGATATTGTTGAGGTAGGTCTTATTGCTGTTCTTTAGTTTTGTTGCTATCCTGCATGCCTTTCTTTGTTTAAAATGTCTCTTTTATCTCCCTTAGGTATGCGGAGCTTCAGCGCGGCAAACTGGCTTGGTTGAGCCCCGCTGGTAAATGATGGCACATTAAGAGTGCTATAATGCGGTAAGTAAGCGCTATGCGCAGCACTGCAAAGTCTTGCCTTTGCTAACCTGGGTTTTCCTTCCTTGTAGGTCGCGGTGTTCTTCAGCGCGAGTGGAATGTCCGGAGTGGTGCCAGCCGTGAGGCGACCAGCCAGGTAAGCCTTTTGAGCAGTTTGTAATTTGTAAATGTCTCTACTGCTTTCTTCAATGTTGCCTCTATCTTCCTCTTTCAGGTCGTTCTGTCCAGGAGGCGTGCAGATTCGAAGAAGCTGTTCTCAGTAGCTGCGAGTGTTTAAAGATGAAGACTGCAGGTAAGATGCTGCTGCTAATGATGTTCCTTTTGTCTCCTTTCAGGTTCTGCTTCTCTGAGGTTCGAGGGAATAGCTGGACACAGTGAGCGTCATGTTGCAAGTTGCAAAGTAACGCGAAGCGTGTTGTCTTGCTCGGGTGTGGTTTAAATATCCCCAACAAAATAGCCAAGGTAAAGTAGTCCCTAGGCTACCACACCCAAAACACTAGACCGCATAGCTTGGTTCTTAGGAACCAAGCTATGTGGATGCCTCCATGTTGGCTGACAATACAATAAAGTAGTTCCCAAGCACATTGTTTTTCATGGTGTATGAGCCTGGCGCCATAGGCGCCAGGACTGGCCCCATGAGGGCTTTTGAAGAGGATGCCAGGCTCTAAAGGCCCGAGTCCTGACTCCACCTGGCCAATGGGTTTGCCAGAGGGGGTTTTGGGCAAGGGTCGTGACAACACTCCCCCCTAAGGCCCCTCCCATGGTGTTCCTTCTGTCTGGCCCAGGTTTGGTTGGGAAGTTCTGATGGAATTTCCTGATTAGACGTGGTGCGTGGATTTTCTCACTGGGCTCCCAGGATCTTTCTTGTGGTCCAAATCCTTTCCAATCGACGAGATAATATAGCTTGGTCCTACAGTATTTAGAGTCCAAGATATCTTTGACTTCGAATTCTGGTTCTCCGTCAACAAGTATGGGTTTAGGTGGTGTCCCAATCCGTGTGCCGGGTTGCATTGGTTTCAGGAGGGACACATGGAATACCGGGTGGATGTGTAGATTAGGTGGTAAATCCAGTTTCACGGCTGCTGGGTTTATAATTGCCTTAATGGTATAGGGTCCTAAGAATCTGGGATGAAAGGTCCGGGTTCCCTTGATGGGTACGAATTTAGCAGCTAACCAAACTTTGTCTCCTACTTGATAATTAGGGGCCTTTTTCCGGCGTTGGTCGGCGAATCTCTTTTGTTTTTCTTTGGCATGAATAAGGTGTTCCTTTTCCCTTTTGAAAGCCTGAGTAATGGTTGTGTGTAGAGTCTTTACTGCTGGCATTTCCAAGTTGGCTGGAAGGTCTAGTTCAGAGGTACGTGGATGTCTGCCATAAAGGGTACAGAAGGGCGTTTGTCCCGTGCTTGAATGCAAAGAATTGTTATATGCATATTCGGCTATCCATAGTAGGTCTTTCCAATTCCTTTGTTCGTGGTGCAGCATGCACCGTAAATATTGCTCGAGTGTCTGATTGGTTCTCTCGGTTTGGCCGTCCGTTTGGGGATGGTGACTGGTAGATAGCCGAACGCCGATCTGCGCCATTGCACAACATTTTTTCCAGAAGTTTGAAACAAACTGGCTTCCTTGATCAGAGACCAGAACCGAAGGGAAGCCATGTAGCTTAACCACGCCCTCCAGGAACACTTTTGCTAAATTGGCTGCGTCTGGGAGGCCTTTGAGAGGAATAAAATGGTCCATCTTCAAAAATAAGTCCACAACTACAAGGATGGTGTTGAACCCTTGGCTTGGAGGTAGATCAGTGATGGAGTCAAGGGAAAGAGTGTGTCATGGAACTGGAGGAATTTCCAATGGTTGTAGGACACCAGATGGTTTTTGTTTCTGTGATTTATTTTGTGAGCAGACACCGCAGGACTGAATATACTGAATGATGTCCTTACGCCAGGTAGGCCACCAAAAGTTCTCTTTCACCTTAGCTAGGGTTTTGGCGATCCCAGGCTGCCCTTCGATCAGTGAATCGTGATAGTTTGAAATAATATGCTGTTGTAATTCCTTCTTGGGTACATATAGGTGATCCCTAAAAAAGGGTAGATGGTCCTTGATGATATATTGTTCTCCTTGAGTTTGCCATGCGAAGAAGGCATCAGGATTCATTGTACGTTTGATTTCTTTTCGTAGTTCTGCTTGTGTTAAGGCTGTCGTGATACACAAGAGTTTGTCTTCAGGTATAATAGGTACTGGGTCTGGAGTTGTATATACTATTTCATCTATGCCCATGCGAGATAAGGCATCCGCCTTTCCGTTTCTAACTCCTGGTCGAAATGTGATTACATAATCATATTCGGCGAAGAAAAGGGCCCACCGTAATTGGCGCGAGGACTGGGCCTTGGCTGTTTTGAGATATTGCAGGTTTCGGTGGTCTGTGATGACTGTAATGGTGTGTCTAGCCCCCAGAAGGTAGTGCCTCCAGGCTTTAACGGCGGATTTGATAGCCAGGTGTTCCTTGTCCATGATGGCATAATTAATGTCTGGAGGTGAGAACTTTTTTGACCAGAAGGCCACAGGATGTAGCTGGCCGGTTTCTGGGTATCTCTGTGAAAGGACAGCCCCCATTGCGAGACTGGACGCATCAGTTTCGACGACATAAGGGAGGTCTGGACGAGGATGCCGCAGGTTTGGATCGGAGGTAGACCTTCGTTTAAGTTCCTGAAAGGCTTCTTCTGCTTCTTCGGTCCAAGCAAACTTTTTATTGTTTTTTCGTAATAGTACTGTGATTTGGTGCACAACCTGAGAGAAGTCTGGGATGAACTGGCGGTAGAAGTTCGCAAAGCCCAGCATGATTTGAACCCCTTTCAGAGACGTCGGTGAAGGCCATTTCAGAATGGCATCTACCTTGTGCACGTCCATTCTGATGCCTCCTGGAGTAAGGATAAAACCAAGAAATTCTACTTCGGTGACGTGAAAAAAGCATTTTTCAAGATTTGCAAACAAGCGATGTTGACAGAGCTTGGTGAGGACTGAACGAACGTGCCTGACATGATCTTGTTCCGATGCTGAGTATACTAAGATGTCTTCTATGTACACTAAGGCGCACACATCAATTAACTCCCTTAAAACTTCATTCATGAAATACTGGAATGCTGCAGGAGCGTTGCATAACCCGAAGGGCATGACTTGATATTCAAACAAGCCGTACTTAGTACGGAAGGCGGTTTTCCATTCATCTTCTTTTCTGACTCGGACCAGGTGGTACGCTCTTCGAAGGTCCAATTTGGTATAAATCTGGGCATCTATAACTTGGTCTAGTATCTCAGGGATAAGTGGCAAGGGGTAGCGTTTCTTTACGGTGATCTGGTTCAATGCACGGTAGTCAATACAGGTTCTCAGGTCTCCTTCCTTTTTCGGTACGAAGAACAAGGGACTGGCTCCATGGGACTTGGAAGGATGGATAAATCCGTTTGCAAGGTACTGGTCTGAATAGGATTTCAAATTAAGGTTTTCTGGTTCTGTGAGAGTGTAGATCCTGCCGCAAGGGATTTGTGCACCAGGAACAAGGTCGATCTGACGGTCATAGGGCCTGTGCGGTGGCAATGTATTGGCTTGGTCCTTTCGGAAAACATCCTGGAAATCATGGTATTCACTTTGCCAGGTATTAGTTGCTCCCAGGTTTGATACTGTCGCTCCGGGAGTCATGGGGATATAGATGTTGGGTTTCTCCTCGTGGTAATAGCAGACAGGGGTGCAGTCACGGGGAAGGTTAATTTTCGTGCCCGCCAGTCTATCAAAGGGTTGTGAGCAACCAACCATGGCATCCCTAGTATTAGCCTGAACTGAGGTGCCTTGATGCAATCGAATGAAATAGACTCCCGATGTCTGTCCTGGCACAGCAAGGTTACCCTGGCTGTGCACTGGGTTACTGGTCCGGAAGCGATTTCTGCCATCCACTGTGGTTACCTTGTCAATAGTTGGCTTAGAAAACAAAGGAAGCCCCATCTCTGCTGCCAGTTCTTGATCAATATAATTTCCAACTGCTCCGAAATCGATGTATGCTTCAACGGCATGTATTCTTGACGACTGTTGGTGGTTAATTAAGATCACTGGTATTGCAAAGTGCGTGGTCAGCAACTCTTTCTTCTCACTCGACAAACTGACCTCTACGTTTGTCGAGCTTGGTAGTTTTCTGATTCCTTAGCTTCATCCTTCTCTGTGTCCCTGACTGTTCTTTTTGGGGGTTTTACTGGACAGTCCTTCAGGAAATGTCCTGGTTTCCCACAATACAAACAAAGCTGTTGTTGTCTTCTTTTGTCCCGCTCTTGTTTTGTTAATGGAGACTGTATCCCTCTAATCTGCATGGGTTCTACAGCATTTTAAGGTACACGGGGTGTGTTTTCCCTTGGTCGAACATATATGGTCCGAGGGTCTGTCTTAAACCGGTCTGCCTTTTGGTCCTGCAACCGGTGGTCTACCTGCACAACCAGATTTATGAATTCTGCACAGTCTCTGGGTGGATCAACCACCTGGGCTAAGACGTCCTTTAATTCGCCTCCTAAAACTCGATGGAATAACGTGGTTCTTTTGTTTTCTGGCCACCTAGCTTCGGCAACCACTCTGTTGAAGGTAGCAATGTATGTTAACAAGTCCTGATTCCCCTGTCGGAGGGACAAGAGTTCATGGTCTACTGAAAGGTTTTTGGGGCTCAGAGAGACCCTAACTCCACTTGAGGTCGAGCGCCACAAAGGTAAATGACGAGTACACACTCAGATTCGTAGATATTTTGTAAAGTGTATTCAAATAGAGGTGGGTACCCTATATGAGACACGTGTTTCAGCGAATCTCTCGCCTTTATCAATCAGGCTAAGTAGATTTTACACAAACATAGTAAGTAATCACAACAAATAATAGACAGAATGCAGTTAGCGAAAACAATTAGGGTCATACATAATTACCAACGGTACAAAGAGCGATATTACAAGTGATAGAACACAGAGATCCAGGGGAGGGGGGAGGATTAATTGGGACAAAGGAGAGAGCATTAAAAAAGAAAGAAAAAAGGAAACAAGAATGTTAATTTTTTTGTATATGTATAGGTTAAGCTTGTTTTTGAATAGCAGTTTCGATGAGGCAGACGGAATTTCCTTAGGATAAGGAAAAATGCTTACCGATATGATGAAAGTTATAGATCAGATTTCAAATAAGATAGTGAAGTTCATGGGATAAATCCCGTCTGTTTAAAAATGGTAATAATTAATGGACATATTTCTAGTAAAAAGTTACTAGTCTATTAGTAGCGATAACTGTGCAACATCGGTTCCTTACAAAACATGAGTTTAAGTGCTCGTGCCCATTATATAAAGCGTCGTGGGACAAGACGCAATGGCCTTAGAGTGCATAGTGTGCTAATTAGGAACATTGTACCATGAAAGAATAGTCATGTTTTAGAGGCTAATCTGTTTCCTGATCCCGAAGTTAAGTGATAACTAATATATTGTTTTCCTTGAACCTGCCGCAAGGGATTTGTGCACCAGGAACAAGGTCGATTTGACAGTCATAGGGCCTGTGCGGCGGCAATGTATTGGCTTGGTCTTTTTGGAAAACATCCTGGAAATCATGGTATTCACTTTGCAAGGTATTAGTTGCTCCCAGGTTTGATACTGTCGCTCCGGGAGTCATGGGGATACAGATGTCGGGTTTCTCCTCTTGGTAATAGCAGGCAGGGGTGCAGTCACCGGGGAAAGTTAATTTTTGTGCCCGCCAGTCTATCAAAGGGTTGTGAGCAACCAACCACGGCATCCCTAGTATTAGCCTGAACTGAGGTGCCTTGATGAGATCGAATGAAATAGACTCCCGTTGTCCGTCCTGGCACAGCAAGGTTACCCTGGCTGTGCACTGGGTTACTGGTCCGGAAGCGATTTCTGTCCCATCCACGGTGGTTACCTTGTCGATAGTTGGCTTAGAACACAAAGGAAGCCCCATCTCTGCTGCCAGTTCTTGATCAATATAATTTCCAACTGCTCCGAAATCAATGTATGCTTCAACGGCATGCATTCTTGACGACTGTTGGTGGTTAATTAAGATCACTGGTATTGCAAAGTGCGAGGTCAGCAACTCTTTCTTCTCACTCGACAAACTGACCTCTACGTTTGTCGAGCTTGGTAGTTTTTTCCTATTCCTTAGCTTCATCCTTCTCTGTGTCCCTGACTGTTCTTCTTGGGGGTTTTACTGGACAGTCCTTCAGGAAATGTCCTGGTTTCCCACAATACAAACAAAGCTGTTGTTGTCTTCTTTTGTCCCGCTCTTGTTTTGTTAATGGGGGCCGTATCCCTCTAATCTGCATGGGTTCTACAGCATTTTAAGGAACACTGGGTGTGTTTTCCCTTGGTCAAACATACACGGTCCGAGGGTTTGTCTTAAACCGGTCTGCCTTTTGGTCCTGCAACCGGTGGTCTAGCTGCACAGCCAGATTTATGAATTCTGCACAGTCTCTGGGTGGATCAACCACCTGGCTAAGACGTCCTTTAATTCGCCTCGTAAGCCTCGATGGAATAACGTGGTTCTTTTGTTTTCTGGCCACCTAGCTTCAGCAACCAGTCTGTTGAAGGTAGCAATGTACGTTAACAAGTCCTGATTCCCCTGTCGGAGGGACAAGAGTTCATTGTCTACTGAAAGGTTTTTGGGGCTCAGAGAGACCCTAACTCCACTTGAGGTCGAGCGCCACAAAGGTAAATGACGAGTACTCACTTGGATTCGTAGAAATTTTGTAAAGTGTATTCAAATAGAGGCGGGTGCCCTATATGAGACACGTGTTTCAGCGAATCTCTCACCTTTATCAATCAGGGCTAAGTAGATTTTACACAAACATAGTAAGTAATCACAAAAAATTATAGACAGAATGCAGTTAGCGAAAACAATTAGGGTCATACATAATTACCAATACATAATTACCAACGTTACAAAGAGCGATATTACAAGTGATAGAACACAGAGATCCAGGGGAGGGGGTAGGGGGAGGATTAATTGGGACAAAGGAGCGAGCATCAAAAAAGAAAGAAAAAAGGAAACAAGAATGTTAATTTTTTTGTATATGTATAGGTTAAGCTTGTTTTTGAATAGCAGTTTCGATGAGGCAGACGGAATGTCCTTAGGATAAGGAAAAATGCTTACCGATATGATGAAAGTTATAGATCAGATTTCAAATTAGATAGTGAAGTTCATGGGATAAATCCCGTCTGTTTAAAAATGGTAACGATTAATGGACATATTTCTAGTAAAAAGTTACTAGTCTATTAGTAGCGATAACTGTGCAACATCGGTTCCTTACAAAACATGAGTTTAAGTGCTCGTGCCCATTATATAAAGCATCGTGGGACAAGACGCAATGGCCTTAGAGTGCATAGTGTGCTAATTAGGAACATTGTACCGTGAAAGAATAGTCATGTTGTAGAGGCTAATCTGATTCCTGATCCCGAAGTTAAGTGATAACTAATATATTGTTTTCCTTGAACTTGTTCTTATATAATAATAGTGATTTGTTTACATATACGCTAGCTGGTACGATGCCGAGCTGCGTGTAAAATAAGAGAGGAGACCCTTTCGGTGACTGTGCACATTTAGCAAGTAGTAAATCACATATTTCTCGTGCAGCGCTGACTTGCTGCCGCGAGCGCGAGTCAATCGCGGTTGCTGATGGAGTGAGAGGTTTGGGGCTTACCTCGCAAGAGGTGTTCTCCTTCATGAGCGTCGGCGTCTGGAAGCGAGCACAGACGCGCATCGGTATTGTAACAGTCCTCTCCATGACGACATTAGTCCTTCTGCCATTTCGGGTGATTGTTGAAAAACAGGGCGCCAATTTTGAATGACTATTGTTGCTGAGTTTTCCTTTTGATATAAAGAGTCAACAATTATACATAGCTTGGTTGATCTCTTATAATCTAAATATCAAGGGCAAAAACTTTTAGTGTTTAATGTTATTCGAAAATCGAATTTAAAAGAGTATTTAGATCAATAAAATCCTAAGTATATTAATGAAGCAAGAGTCTCAGTTGGACTTACCAAATTTGAGAGATTGTTGCTATGCATCTCACTTAATGTTAGAAATTGGAAATATCAATATGGGCTTAATAGTCTTAACTTGCAAGTGAATAAATGTGTTAGGGGAACAGATAGGCATGGTCTATTAGTAGTATTGGTTAGGGTATGAGTCTTCTTAGATCAGAGAGTTATTTTTAAAAGTACAAAATCGGTATTAGTCATGTTATGTCGATATATATTATGCTTAGTTTTCACATCACAAATGACATCTTAGACAGAAACCATCCACAAAAAAGGCATTATTTCAAAGGAAGACTCCCATCTCATTGTCTGAGTTCAAACCCACTCTTGTGGCTCTAAAGTCGCATATAGTACGGGCTTCCTGTTGTCTTAACATCTGTTCTCGGTTGCCTCCTCTTCTTCCTGTGTTGATTTTTTTAAGGCCAATGAATTGAATGTAAATTTTCTCATCCATTTGATGATTCAGTTGCCAGTGTACTGCAAGTGGAAGTGAAGAGTCCTGGCTACCTATTGAAGAGAGGTGTTCTCTTATTCTTGTCCTCAATTCACGGATGGTACTGCCCACATATATCTTGTGGCAAATACAGACGGTTGCATACACTACAAACTTAGTTGTGGTAGAAGTACCAAAACTGTCTGTAAATTTCATGGTGGGACAATGAGCATATTTACACATTGTGCAAGTTCCACACTTCCTGAAGCCAAGTTCGTTGTTGGTAACCAAGTGTGTCTTTGAGGTTGATCCGCTTCTGGCAGCATGGAGGGACTAATGGTTGATTTCAGTGTTTTGACTTTCCGGTAGATCATTGTTGGGCGATCATCAATGTATTTATGTATGTGCTCATCCAATTTCAGAAGGTGCCAGTTTTTGCGTAATATTGTTCGTAATATACCATTATTTGCACAGAAGGTGGTAATTAATTTCACTGTATCAGGTCTTTTTTCTGAACATAGATTTGTGGAGTTGAGAGTTGAGGCTCTAGTTATCTTATGAGCTTTGTCAGATGCTGCTTTAATAAATCTTGAGATAATAGCCTGAGCAAAGGAAGGTCCTTTAACAAGGTATGAGGGACCATAACGCCCCGTACCGCCCCATCTACAGGTCTATAAAGTTATTAGAACACCCTAATTTTTTGTACTTCAATTAAACATGTCTCATTTTTTTTATAGGGTGGTGGAATGTGATTGGGTGGGAGGAGTATGATATTAAACAGAAATCAGGTGTGTGTATGCCTGCCGAGTATTTGAATTAAGGTAATTTCAGGTGTTTTTTTCCCCCTACATAAACATATGCTTCCAATTACTGCACAGTAAAACACAGTAACAAAACATTACCAAGGTCACTCTGCATATAAATTACCTTAGTGTGCTACTTACTTACATTTGTCTGCTGTGGTTTACCATTATCCTTCCCATATTATGCTGCCCAAGCAACCAAACAACGTGAGGAGGTGAGGGCAAGGTTCCCAGTCTTTACATTGCAGTGAAAAAAGAAAATGCCACGTTCCTTGAGAAAGAAAACAGAAGCTTTTCTTTCTCGCTGCTGTTAAAATCATTGAAACGCTTTCCTTACGCAGCCAAAGGGGAAAACGTTTCTTGGCTTGCATTCAGTCAGTGGGGCTGTGTTGCACACGTGTAATTTGGAACAGAAAGTTAACTTTTACCGTTCCGAAATTACACAGAGACCAATATGGCAGCGGGAATAGGTAAGCAATTACACTAGTAATTGCGCGCTGTATTCAATCTGCGTGCTATACCAGTTCGTATAGCCTGCAGATTGACCAATCACACCCCTCAAACACATCTAGGGTGTTCTAATGATTGATGCATTCGTGCAGTCTAATTCTTAGCAGTACCAATTTCTCAGAATCAGGAAACCAAAGCACAGTTTCTTTCGGTTATACCCTATAGACAATGTTAATGTTAATGTTAAAGGATCTTTATACCGTGCACTATCACCGCCGGATTGGTCCCGTGGTGCTCTGGTGGATCTGAAAAAAAAGTGGGTCGGGTTGGGTACGTTGGTAGGACAAAGTTTGGATGTGCTGTTGGCCGCTTAAGTTCGGTTAACACTGTTCGCTGAGCTTTTTGGTGTGGTATCCGGTCGGTGTCCGTCGTGTACTGTTGTGTAAGGCTATGTGTGGTTTGTTTGTTGTAGTGTAGTGAAGTGCGTGTGGTTTGATGTGGTTTTAGAGGTATGGTTGTGTTTGGAGTTTGAGAGGTATATGCGGAGTGGTGAGGTTTTAGTGGGGTTGGTTATTAGCATTGTTGTCTGAAGAGACATATACTCATTTTGTGGGTCATCTCGGTGAGACTCAAGGCAATATTCACAATCCTCTATGGATGCAATGCAGGCTAATATTCACAGTTCTATCTTGAAGTGGCACGGGCTAATATTCACAGTCCTCTGTAGATGTGACTCAAGTTAATATTCACAATCTCCTCTATGGATGCGGTGCATGCTAATATACACAGTTCTATATTATTGTGGCATAGGCTAATAATCACAGTCGTCTAGGTGTAACTCAAGGTAATATTTACAATCCTCTCTGGATGCAACTTGTCCCGGGACTGCTCTGTGGCTGACCAGCTGAGACTTTGGGCTTTCATGCTGCTGACGTACCCATTCTGCATTGAGGCCTGGAACTTGGGGTATCCTCAGCTTGTCCTACAAGACTTACCTCTGCGACATTTCAGAGTCCTAGCTCCAAGGGGACCCGAGACAGGAGGCAAAATCCGACTGTGACAAGCAAGTCCTGTTGCGTCGCATTGCTGCGGTGACCGCCGTCTGCAACAGCTCACCTCAGTTGAGTCTAGTCCTGAGAGGGGTCATGCATCGTGTTTTGCTGCATTCTTCCACGGAGAGTCCTTGCACCAGCCAAAGACACTGACCAGAGATCTGCTCGAATCTGCAACCCCTGCGAATCAAGGGCTGAGGCTGGCGGAGGTGTTAGGAATGATATTCCACACTCTGGCCGGTGGACAGATGCACAGAAGGCCAACCCACACTGCGACAGACAATTCTGGGGAGCTGCAGCCAAACCAGTTCGGGAAGCAGCGACAGGCGGTCCAGGTCAAGATCTTCAGAGGTGGCGAGCTTGCAAGGGACCCACAACCAGGTCACACAATGGGAATCACATTCCACATCTGGACAGGATGTACACAAACACAGTTATTATTTATTGGCCAAAACACACCATGAAAAATGACCACTAGCAAGTAGAGTTATCACACAACACCAATAAACAATAGATACATATACATCCACTTATTATAGGGCACAATACATATAAAACTCCTGCAAAGGAAAGGTTAGATTAGTATTATGCACTCAATGTCCACAGAGATGATGCCTAACTAAAATTGTCCAGTGCCTCCCGCACAACAGTTCAGGTTAAAGTTCCACAGAACATTTGAAGCAGCGTAAAATGCAGTATGGTCTCTGGGGTCCAGTGAAGGGTTTGTATGGTTAGGGTATGAGTTAAACAAACTACCAAAAGTAGCCCCAACCCAATGGAAGTATAGGGGCAGGCAAGAAGCCCTGCAACCCACCCCTGCACTGTGACTCTTCCTCAGACCCGGCAGGCCAAAGGAAGAGGGTCTGAGGTCACTTCTCCCACCAAAGGTCGCAGTCCTCGATTCACAGGGGTTGCAGATTCTATCTGATCTCCGGTTGGTGTCTTTCATTGTTGCAAGGACTCTCGATGTTAGATTGCAGCAAATCTCGATACAGGATCCCTCTCAGGACTGGATTCGGGTAACGTAAGTGATTTCGGAAGGTGGTCACCGCAGCAAGATGGCAAAAGGACAAGCGAAAAATCTCGTGGCACGGCCACGTTTGTCCAGTAGCCACAGTCAGTAGCCAAATGCAGTAAACGTGGTAAGGCTAAAGCAAAAATTCCTAAAAAGTCACTGCTGCCACCAGCATATCCTTTTAGCACACCTAGAGTAACCAAAAATCCTCTGAGTGTTAGCCTAGGGCAAAACAAAAATGCACCGCATTGTACTGCACTGTAAGCTGCTTTGTACTATGATAAAATGTTACCACAAGTAATAGAAAAGTAACCAAAAGTAGTAACACTGTAACATGACTTAGGGAAACAAGGTTTCAACAAGGTTTCCCAGTGCTGACAGCCTGAAGGACATGTACGTTTCCCCATGGCATATGAGCAAAAGCCAGTGCAGTTTAACGCTACACTGCACTGCACTGTAACAAGTACAGGTCAGATTCAAAAATAAAAGCAAAATGTTTGGGGGTTCCATAAAGATGGAAGGATAGGGGCAGTAAAGAGAAATCTTTCCTAACAGGTGGGTAAAGTGACCTCACACCCCCTTCCATCGACCCGCCAAGTCCTGTGAAGAATCGGAGCACGGAGGGCGAGCCACTGTGGTTCCTACCCGCTCCATAAACTCCCTCTAAAAGTTTAGCTAACTTTTGAAAACCTTTATAACACCCTGGCCCCACCATTGCTTGCCCGCGCAAGCCCTCCGAAAAGCTGGGGACACCCCTATCAGCTTCAATAACTGGTCCCCCAACCCTTGGAATCGTTCACTGGACCCCAGAGACGCCACCCTCATCCCTTCCAGCATTACAAACTGTGTTGAAACTTTTCCTGAACTCCCAGGCACAATGGCCCAGACAACCCAGGGAAGGACTCTTGACGCTAGGGCTAATTCTCTGTGGAACTGTAGTGCATAATCTGTTTGTAATGGGTTATTTATAAGCGCTTAATACCCAAAGGTTTCTAAACGCGGACACGGGGATCGAACCTGTGTTGCTCCTGGTCTTCTATGTTCTTTCCTTTACAGGGGTTTGAGCTGTACCATGCCCAATTCTAGTGACCGTATATATATATATTCTATTTTTAGTGTTGTGTGAGTCACCCTTCATAGTGCCACTTGGCCACAAACAAATTTTCCATCTCTATACATACTGTCCAAGTGCAACCCATGACCCCCACTATGTGCACCCACCATGGACCACCCACAAGCCCACCACCCCCTGAGACCCAGCCCAGAACACATGCCACTGAAACCTCAAACTGGCCCTGCCACAGCTTCCAGAGCCGTCCTGTCACAACATAGGCCGGCCCCCCACACATCCATCCCCCAGGTCAGGGCACGAATGGCCTTAGAAGGTATCTGTGACAGGTTTTCAGTATCTGGGAATACAACTGGGTGGGCACCACTCGAAGTTTCTTGACCTGAATCTGCACCCGATAATGGATACATTCAAGTTAAATGTCACACACTGGCAGTCCCTTCAATTGAGTGTGACGAGCAAGACGGCCCTGTTCAAAATGATATTGCTGTCCAGGTTCCTCTATGTATTCTAGAGTGCCCCACTCCTGATCTCCAAGAGGATGTTTGTTGGGATGGAGGGGACCTTGAGGGAGATTTTGTAGAGGGGTGGGGGGAGTGCAGGCTCACATTGCTCTTAGAACCCTCCAGTAGTCAGTCTGGGATTGGGGGGTTGGCTTACCCAGCCTGCAACAATACTACTGGGCAGCACAGCTTGGAGTCGTTAAAGACTGCTTCACAGTGACACTGGGTTGCCCCATATCACATCGGAAAAGGGCTGGAGAGGGGGGATGGGAGGGGGTACAGGTACTTTATGAAAGGAAAGATGGGAGTTCCCACTCATGACAAATACATGTGCAACAGGTGTGGGCTGGGGCGCATGCACACAACACCCAAGAACAATAGCATTTAGTGGAAACCAACCGGCTACTCGGATATGGTGGAAAACGTTCTGATAGGTTAAAAGCAAGGCCAAGATTTACATATGTGCTAATCCTGACCTATGGGACATTAGCAGCACCTACCTTGCGAAAGCCAGACAATCAGGTTGCTCAGAAGAAGGGCTGTTGGGAGTCAGTTCTGAGCAAGCTTGGTCGCTTGTCCCCGCAGCTCTCCTTCACCCGCTCGCAACTGCTATTTTTAGATCAAATAATTGCATAAAAAGGTAGCGCCTTCTGAGATTTTTGCTTTTTATAATAATTTAGCATTTCTATAGTGCTTTGAAGCCTCAGGCATCTGAGCGCAATGTATCATTTCACACAGTGTGTGGCGCACATCGACCTGGCAGGATGAAATATTGAACCCTGCCTCGATTTGAATTTATGTTAGCAGGCTCATGCACAGATGTCAAAACGAACGCTCTACTCACTGTGCTATCAGTCTGCCTTGTGTCATCAGCAATTAATAGGCCAGTAGGCTTAGACTTTTAATAGGTCGGCCAAGGGAGCCAGAGAGTGTTAATGGGAAGGGAGTACAATAATATTGGACGTACAGTCTTCCATCCTAGAGTGCTGCCTCAGTGTGAGAGGAAAGCACTGATCTGGAGTTACCCGGATGAGAGCAAACCTTTGCTCTATTGTGTTAGAAGCCGAAGATGGATCCAGCAGAATCAAAGGCGAAGGCGCCCTTTTGCCCCATGACCTTTGAGGTTTCTCCCCCACGTCCACAAGCTATGGATCTGCTGTCGGGGCACATCTATTAATTCAAGCAGGCTCGTGGAAAGCTGGCTGCCGGTACTGCCCTCACTGCAGCACCATTGTGCACTAACATTGCGTACTAGCTTCTCTCTGATGATTTTGTGCGCCAGTTCCCTCTAAATTCAGATATGATAACCTGGACCTTCCTCATTATGTTGCCATTCTGCCTGGTTCCCCATGACACCCCTTGTACAGGGCCACACTTTCGCTTACACCCCAATGGCCTCAGCAGACTAGCCTGCCCCAGACATTATCCCATACCCTGCCCCACCCCCTTCCTACCCAACATCAACCCCTTCCAGCCTACCTCCTCCATCGACTCTCATCGCACAGCAGACACCTCCAGCCCCCAAGAAGCATCACAAACTACTCCCATCGGCCAATCCACTATCACGAACCTCACTACCAGCAAATCCTATCCCTTCTCAGGCTTATCGAGACTCACCCGACTCAGATCCAGAACACACACACCCGTATCCTTCCTCAATCTAGGCAACAAACAAAATATAACCTTAACCAAATCTGCCCCTCCCTGCACACGCCCTACTCATCCGTCAGACCAGATATCACACGGCCTGAACGCACCCTCCCCCCGCACCCACATCAAAAAATCAAGCATCACCACCGAAACCATCAAAGGTGCACTCATCAATGCGAGATCTGTAGTCGCCCATGCCCTAGACATAGCCGACATTATTTCCTTCAATGATCTCGACTTCATAGCTATTACAGAGACCTGGCTCCACCCAGCGTCTGGCCCCTCTCTATCACTTGCTATACCCAATGACTATACCATCTACCGTGCAGACAGACAAACAGCTAAAGGTGGTGGAGTAGCCATTATTGCAAAAAGCTCCATCAACATAAGACACATACAAAACCAATCACTGCCATCAGCGGAACTACTCACCCTCAAACTATACACAACGCACACAAGCACTATCACCATCCACCTCATTTACAGACCGCCAGGCCCTATACTATCCTTTAATGACGACATAGCCCTTTTACTCTCTGACAATATCAAACCTAACTCTCGACTACTCATCCTAGGAGACTTTAATCTAGGTCTCAATGATGAGAAAGATGACAAAGCTCACACTGTCGCCAACACAATTTCAGAATTAGGACTCACCCACCATATCACACAACCCACACACAACAAAGGCCGCATCCTTGACTGGATAGCTGACCTCAACTGCAACACTACCATCCTTTCCAACACTCCATGCGCTTGGACTGATCACCACCTTATTACCTTCACCATCAACAAAGGCACTCAAACACCAGGGCCTTCCTCCAATGCCCCACCCACACTCACAAGAAACAACAAAAATATCACACTAGAGAAACTCCTCCCGTTACTCCAACCCATCATCGACTTCTCACCCACCATGACCAACCCTACTGAACTAGTAGAGTTATACAACACAACTATCCTTAAGGCCATAAACACCATAGCACCACTCAAGCTTCGGAAAGCCAAACCACGAGCACACCTCAATTCTTGGTTCACCCCCAAACTAAAAACACTCCGCAAATCCAAAAGACAAGCTGAATTAGCATGGAAACAGTCACCATCCACTATTAATAAGACATCTTACGCACTGGCATCGAACATCTATAAATCAGCCATCATCCAGTCTAAAAAAAACATGTACAATGAAAAAATCAGCAACGCCAAATCTAATACCAAAGAGCTCTTCAATATCCTGAGAGAACTCGAATCACCCTCCCCCATTCCAGACACTTGTAACAAAGACATCCACTGGTGCACGAGCATCCAGGAAGCACTCCTAGGCAAAATTGCCACACTACAAACCAAAATCCTGACAAAGAAAGAAAGCCTCACCCTCACTGATAACACTACCCCCTCTACACACACCCACACCACCCCCCAAAATGATGACAATAACCTCTTTGAGTTTTCCACCATAACCATCAAAGAGGTTGAAGAAATAATCTACTCTCTTAAACCGTCCAAATGCCAAGGTGATACCTGCCCAGCCCCAGTCATTAAAGATGCAGCCAAACACCTTGCTCCCTTCATCACTTCCCTCATCAACTCATCTTTCACCTCCAACATAGTGCCCAACAACCTCAAGGACTCCTGGGTTCTTCCTTTACTTAAGAAGCCCACCCTTGACCCTAATGTCCCCACCAACTACAGACCCATTACGACCGTACCCTTCCTACTAAAAATCCTCGACAGAGCTGCCTATCTTCAGATACAGAACCACCTTGAGAAAAATAACTTACTAGGACTCAGACAATCAGGATTCCGCCCCAAACACGGCACTGAGACCGCCCTGATTGACCTCAAGATACAGTTGGATAACATTAAAGACAATGGTAAACTAGCCATCCTTCTCCTTCTTGACTTATCGGCCGCCTTCGACCTGGTCAACCACGACATCCTCTGCAAACATCTATCCTCAGCAGCCAAATTTTCAGATAACGCCAACGCATGGATCCATTCCTTCCTTAACAACAGATCCATGAGAGTCTACGCACCCACAGCCTCTGCCATCCCAGCCCCAGTCACTTGCGGTGTCCCCCAGGGCTCCTGCGTCTCCCCCACTCTATATAATGTGTTCACGAAACCCCCCTTTGACATATTGGACCGCTTGGGTGTCATCTACACCAACTACGCAGATGACACCCAAATACTGATCCCTTTAACAGGCGACTACTCCACCGACCTCACTGCTCTCAACAACATTTATTCCATTATCCAAGAATGGATGGCCAAGCATGGCCTATGCCTCAATGACGACAAGACCGAACTTCTTCTCCTAGGTTCCCAACCCAGACTTAATAAACTCGACAAACTCTATCAAGCATTCACTATAGACGGCAATAACATCATCGTCTCTAACAGCGTCAAAACCCTAGGAATCTACCTCGACTCCTCCCTCACACTGACAAGACAGATCAATTCCATCTCATAAGCCACTGCTTACACCTGTAAACTCATCAATGCCAGCAGACCTTACCTCTCACCATCCAACTGCATCACCTTAGCCAGAGCGCTAGTCCTTTCCAAAGTTGACTACTGCAATGCGTTGTACTTGGGAACCAGTCAGAAAAACATCAACAAACTACAAGTCATACAAAACAACGCCTTGCGAGCAGCCCTGAACATACCCAAACATGAACACATTTCGGACGCCAGACGCACCTGCCATTGGCTATCCATACCACAAAGAATTGAATATAAAACCATCTCACTCACACACAAATGCCTAGCTAACCAAGCACCCAGATACCTATCCGACAATCTCAATAACCACACCCCAGCGCGCCCTACCAGATCAGCTCAAACACATTGCTTAAATATCCCAAGATTTAAGCTCCAAAAAGCAGGTGGCTCCAGCTTCCCCGTGCTTGCCTCCAAACTTTGGAATTCACTTCCACTCGACCTGAGATCAGAACCTTCCTTTCACAGATTTAGACACAACACCAAAACTTGGCTTCTATCCAAAGAAACGTAAACTGCCTAGCCCTACCTTACTAGCATGCACCAAGACTGTAAATTTGTAAATATGTAATCGGTTTATACATTTCTGTTGTATTATTCTTGTTGTATTCATCGCCAGCGCCTGGATGCCCTAGGGCCAGGCGGCGCTATACAAATAATAAACTAAACTAAACTAAAAAGACCAACAGATCCCCATACCAGATGCAAGGATCTTGTAACCTGCGGTTTCCAAATTCAAATTTTGATGGGACTGACTCGGCCTTTCATCCCTTCGAAGTCGATCAAAATGATCAGGTACCTGCAACTGTTTTTAACCACTAACAGTAAATTAATTCATGAAAGGTAAATACGACTGAATTGCATGGCTAAGAAGCCTCTTGAAAAGGTTACAGTTTGTAGGGCAGCTCAAGTACCCCAAATGTTCCCCCTTTTTTCCAGTGACTTCTCCACGCTGCTCCACGCCGCCTATAAAGCTTTAATTTCTACACAAAGAATCCCATTGTGGATCGATACGATCTCATCACCTGGGCTAAAAAACTCTGACCTTTAGCACCTCCCTAGACTGAGGGCCCTGACGTTCAGTGCCTCCACCTACCTAGACTGAGGACTCTGAGCTTCAGTAGCTCCACCTCCCTAGACTGAGGGCCCTGACGTTCAGTACCTCCACCTCCCTAGACTGAGGACTCTGAGCTTCAGTACCTCCACCTGCCTAGACTGAGGGCACTGAAGTTCAGTGCCTCCACCTACCTAGACTGAGGGCCCTGACGTTCAATGCCTCCACCTACCTAGGCTGAGGGCACTGACCTTTAGCACCTCCTCTTCACAGGCCCTTGGAGTATGCCCAACATTTGGTAGCACCAAGCATGCAGTAAATAACCGTTATTTCCTGAGCCGCGAGACTAATGAACCGGTGGCAGGAAAGAGAGAGAGAGACAGAGAGAGAGAGAGAGAGTGTGAGCGCGCGCGCGAGAGAGAGAGGATAAAAAGAGAAAGGCAATCTCTTTGCTAGGAAACCGAGTTAAAAAGATTTTAGCACCAAGTGTGAAGCAAGAAAGGGAGAAAAAATGATGCAGTTCATTAGGGCTTTGATAATGAGATAAATTAAAGACCGCAGGGAAGCTGTGTTCTGCCGATGATCTCTTCTGCCGCTTGTACAAATCTCAACGCTCTAATTTCCTTCTCCCCCCGCCTCGTTCATTTGATTTTAATATTCGTGTAATTCTTGGCGCCGGTTTCGTCTGGCGTTGCCCGCTGGCGCGTCTGAGGATGTGCTGCGGCGATGAGGGTAGCCCGGCCCGGAGGAGCCCGCGCTCCCGCTCTCGGCGAGACCACCAGGTATTTCACTGGCTCCGTTTAATTAGTAGCCATGGGAGTCCTTTGCCTGGGTTCTGGGCTCTATTCCCGATTCCTTCACTTGACAAACTGTGTGAGAAGAGGCTAATCCCCCCCCCCCTTACTCCCTTGCAGACATTCTCCAACTGCTGGCAGAAGCTAGACCCCTCACACAGCTGAAGCTAAATGCAGCAGAGATTTTCATGTCCTGTCCTGTGCTTGACAGACGCCATTTTTGTGATCTTGACGCGCCAACCAGGTGTATCTCCAATAGACTCTCGGCCAGTCCTGAGATGACGTTTAACCGCCTTTGCGTGCACAACTAGTGGAGTAACTTTCCTGAAAATGTTGGGGGGGTGGAGGGGACATGACATTTGAAAAAAGGTGCCCCAGCCAAATGAATGGGGACAAAATGGTGTGCCATGAAAGTTGGTGGGGACAAAGACCCCTGTCCCCGCCCCTATAATTACGCCCATGTGCACAACAGCAGCCAAAGGCACTCTGCTGAGTGATGGAATGTGGAGAGCAGTCCGAGGGGGTGTACCGACCAATTGTCCACCCCCAGTATTTTCTTGGAAATTTCCAAGAATTTGACTGCCATGACATGATTCTGCTCCCACTTGGATCCGCTTTCGTTATGCGTGTGGATAGCATGACCGCAGCGGTGCAGGTGAAAACAGAAGCGACTGATAGGACTGCAAAGTGTTTCCAGCAAAGGGTCCTTCCCCACCTGAAACCATCCAGTTTAAACATAAAACCAAAAGATTGGAACCCTGGGTCCCATCGGATCCCAGTTTAACCTGACCTATACCTGAGCCACAATATGCCGCTGTCTCCAGCACTATGTAAGAAACACTTGGAAGCGGGCACCACTCTCACACACCTGAAGTTACTTAATTAGTTGTATGTGGTCCTGTTGCCAGGAGAGGCCATTCTTGCACTGGGGGCCAAGACAAATAAATGAACCACAGGATCCTTGATAAGCTGATCAAGGATGTTTCAAGGACCTCGCGTGCAAATGCACAAACAATGTGTACTTCAGGTAAAGTGCAATTTCTTCAGAATTGGCCCCCGTCAATTTTTTTCGAAGACCTTTTTGCCATTGTGATTTAAGTCCATTGTTGAGAGACGATTCCGAAGAAATGACACATAACATGAAGTACATATTTGTTGTGCACTTGCACACGAGGTCCTTCCAACTTCCTTGATCACCTTACCAAGGATCGTGTGTCTCAGCATTCTCATGCACACCACAGCTTTCAGATGAGAGAGGCGTGGAGCAAAAAGGGACTCCGATTTTAATTCTAACAGTGGCAGGGGATCCTTGTGCTGTCTGGGTCCAGGCCAAACTTGGGCAGTGTTTTTCCTTCCAGCCTTCAGTGGCAGCAGCATGCCACCTTGAGAGGAGGAGAGGCAGGAGATGGAGGAGACCCCTTTTCCATGCCATACTACAGCCTGGGCTTTTCAACAGATTGTCTTGAGCGACTGCCTCTTCCAGACACCAATCTGTTTCAGGGCCAAGACAATATTCATGTCAATATATATATTTTAAAAAATCAAAAATATATAATTGTTTTTTTTACAACGCACTCAATACCGCAGAGGTTTCTAAGCGCGGACCCGGGATTCAACCCTGTGTTGCTTCCAAAACGAACGCATTGCCTGGGAGCTATACTACCCGTGCTTCTCAATCGGCTCTGTCAAGTTCACCTTTGGTTGACCAAGAAACAAGCCACTCAGTAATCACGGATTCAAACGTTGTCTGGAAATGTTACAACTTGTCAGTCATCTGATCAATTATCTGAAAGTGGAGCGTTGCTTGTCCCCTTGATGTGGTTGATATTTGCTCATTGCATGCTTGCGAGTGGGTACAGCCATATAGTCAGTGCTCCGTCCACTTACCCACATTCCATGGTGAGATGTACGTTATCGCCCTCCGATTTCACAAGCACATTGTGGCGTTGTGCCGCAACCTGGCGATGGAGCTTGGGAAAGGCAGTAATGGAAAAATAGTGGTGGCATACGATATACCACCTGGGTGCCACATGTGCCATCAGTTTCTGGAATCCCAGATTTTCTACAAAAGCGAACACCAGCAAGTCACCAGCACTGGTGGAATGGGAGCCAAAAGAGTCCCTGGTAATAATTTTCAGAGTGGCCCCATATTGCACATTTTCAGCAAAACCAACTATGTTCCTATGGGAAAATGTGGAAATACCACACAAAAGAGGCCCAGGGTGCAGAGGCCTACAGGGAAACCTCCAGAGTTCCCTATAAGCCATTCCAACCCCGGTCACCAGCAAGCATCGGTTTCAATGATGGCTTTGAGATGGTGAATGACGGGTCGGTTTGCAGGTGTACGTTGTTTTGCACGGCCTCGAGCTACATGGGTTGCTTCATGTTCCCTATGATTTGTGGTTTCGGTTGTGCAGAAATTGGATTGCCTGCTTGGTGGTAGCGCGGTGGCTTTGTTCCTTACCAACTTGTGGTGGTTTTCCATATCAACGATCCAATCCAATGCCCCTATTCTAGCCCCCAAATCACCACCATCATGCATATGGTACAGACTGCAATGTGGCTCCTTGCTTTGCGTGCAGTGGAGTAGTGCCACACTTCAGGCTTCATGTGGGCCAGTTCCTTGTTTGCGAACTGCATTCAGCATGTCGGCTTGCGATGTGGGCTGGCAGGGGACAGGCTTGTGATTGTGGCTTGTTCCTTCCAAAGGTGCCTTAACCAGTGGCAGCAGAGGTACACCCTGCTGCCGGCTGACTGGCAACCACTCTTTGCATGGTCCTCCAAATCCTCACTTGCACAATGGACCAGTAGCAAGGCCTTTTGGTCACTGTAGTCCTGTTTTGGTGAAGGGGATGAAGGAAGCAAAGATGAGCCACAGAATTAACCCAACCGCCTATCAGCTTCCAGTAGCTATATGCCTCACCACACCACCCGAGCTTTACGCATATAGCCCACCTGTACTGCTTATTGCCACCCTATATGCACGCTCTATCATCTGTTGCACCACAAAATGTAAAAGCACTTAGTCTACCGTTATTGACAAGTTATACCCTAACAACTAAGCATTTTCATCGGCTGTACCACAAAATGTAACTTCAACTGGTTATGGATAACATGTATGTACCTTTCTAAGAATATCAGCTCCTAGACGCCTCAGGGTTAGGTGTGCTCTACAAATGCCCAAATAAATAAATAAATAAATGAGCGCCTGGGTCATTTGCTTAGCAGACTCCCTCGGCTGGAATTTCTTGCCTGGGGCTCTATCTGCATTTGCTGCAACAAGCCCCATTCGCCTGGCATGCTTCACCATCCTCTGGGCTGATTATGTCAGGGCCATAATTCCCACCTGTTGTACCTGGTCTGTGCTGACGCTCTGTGAAAAACAATAACAAATATATATTAGAGCAAACATTGCACCTTGAGGCCCATGGGTGACTGGCGCAATACATGAATCTAATAGAAAGAGAGAAACAGCACTGGGTGAAAGGGAAACTTGGCTTGGCTCGCATTAGAAGAGGGTGACATCCGAAAGTCATCTAAGAGAAGGCAATGCTTGCATCCGAAAGGGAACTACTAATGAAAAAGATGCTACATTTAGAATTTGCCCAGCTTCAAAGACCTTAAGGAGAAGTCAAGGCCTCATTACATGTGAAAATGCCATAATAAATGCTGGTACTACCAGCTCTTGCATTGTTACCTGACCGGCACACTCCGGGTCTGCCGATAGGGGCTGTGAACTACTGGCAGGCCTGACCTGTCTGGAGTTCAGGCCCCTAATGGCAGAGAAATGTGACCCAGTAGTTCCCATGGGACTCCATGGAATGGGAACTTATGCCAAACTCGTAATGAGGCGCCTTACTGCACAAACATTCATTCAGGCACTTTTACCACTTGACCTGAAATATTAAAACTGGTGTGGCATCTCCACGTCAATGCTGGGTACAAAAACTCCATGTCAATGCTGGGTACGAAAACTCCACGTCAATGCTGGGTACAAAAACTCCATGTCAATGCTGGGTACAAAAACTCCACGTCAATGCTGGGTACGAAAACTCCACATCAATGCTGGGTACAAAAACTCCATGTCAATGCTGGGTACGAAAACTGCACGTCAATGCTGGGTACAAAAACTGCACGTCAATGCTGGGTACGAAAACTGCACGTCAATGCTGGGTACAAAAACTCCATGTCAGTGCTAGGTATGAAAACTTCACGTCAATGCTGGGTACAAAAACTCCATGTCAATGCTGGGTACGAAAACTGCACGTCAATGCTGGGTACAAAAACTGCACGTCAATGCTGGGTACGAAAACTGCACGTCAATGCTGGGTACGAAAACGTTGAGTGGGAAACTGTGCAAGAGGACTGGGGAACGTGGGTGTCGCAGTCACTGCACTGCATCCGGGCCTTGAACAAAACGGAAAGGGGGAACAATAGCGCAGAGGTAAATTATCGGGAAAGGCACCCAATAAAAAGAAAGCCACATTATAAATATACATTTTAATGAATTCTTCATATTCAGTCAGTCAAAAACAAGCAATTACGCGCAGTAATACTAAGGGTGAACAGAATAATAAGCTACTGAAGCCCTTAAGAGTTAAGTCAAATTGCCTGGGGGGCTTGGGAGGATGGTCATTCCCTTCTGTGGTCATTGTTGCCTCTTTTCTTCACACCTGCAACCTGGCCCTGTGCGAGAAGTACCAAAACAGAAAATATAAAGTGTCCCTAATTGAATGGCTATACAATTCAGTCCCTCCTCTATGCTGATGATTTGGTTTTGATTTCAAAGACTCAAGTAGGGCTCCAACGACTTTTGGATGCATTTTACTCTTACACTGTGCATAATGAACTCAAAGTCGATTTTACTAAAACTCAAATTGTGGCTGTTTGTCCAAAAAGGCATTGTTTCTCCTCTTATATTTGGCACATGAACCATGTTCGGATTAGCAGAGTGCCCTCGTATACCTATTTGGGAATTATATTTGAAAATGTACAATCTCCCGCAAGTCATCTTGCACGTTTGGCATGCAAACTAACTGGCTTCATATCTCAAGCAACTATCTTAATGAACAAATATGGCAAATATTCAGTCCTTCCTGCATGGCAGTTCTGGACTGTAAAAACAGTCTCGGCCCTACTGTACGGCTTGGAAACCTTTCAAGAAATTTCACCCATGCATTTGGCCAAATGGGAAGCGCGATATTGGCGTCACATCCTGCATTTGCCCAACTGTATTCCAGTGAGTTGGCTGAGATATGAGCTTGGCTTGATCTCATTACAGGCTATTCTCAATTGGCACAAATGTGCCTTCTTTAGAAAATGCATTATGTCAACCACATCACGAATTTTGATGAAATATTTATCATCTTATATTTTTTCAACAAATCATGATTTTGTCATGACATGGCTAATGTCTGTTTATGCGGTACCAATCAAAGCCGAAGTATCCATTGAATTACTAATTTACAATCCAGACACAGCCAAAAGAAGAATTTATGCCACAGACTGGATTACAACTCGTCAGAGTTGTCTTATGTATCAGGAGGCTGACGCTAATAGATTTCCGCATAAGAAAATGCGCACCCTGCCTTCATATTTAGTACTTTGCCCTTCTCTAAATTACTGTCATCATATTTTAAGATTACGTTTTAATTTATGGGGCACTAGAGAATTGGTTTATAAAAGGAATCAACTGCATGGAGTTGGAAATTTCTGTCATTTTTGTACATCTCAAAATACTCTTGAAACTATGAGGCATCTCATAACAGAATGCACAGTTTTGCGTCCTCTGCACGAAATTCATTTTGCGCGACATTGCAACTACCTCCAACTTGCTACACAAGAGTTGTCGTGGTTTCTTGTTCTGGGCTCAGGATATCAGCCATTACAAATTGCAACTATTAATTTTCTTTTAAGTTTAAAGTTGGAACCGATAGCGATTTTAAGTTAGCATAAGTCAGTGAAATCATAAGTCATGAACTTATCATATAACAATGAAATGTATTTGCAAAATATCTTCTAGGCTTTTTCTTGTGTAATGTAATTGTGGTATGTTGTGCTGGTTTTGTATTAATTATTGGTTTTTATCTTCCTCTTTCTAATATATTTGTATTATGTATATTTGAAAGGTTGATTAATTTCAACTATAACAAATAAACGAAAAAAAAAAATAATACTTTGCTTATGACAACTACAATCAACCATAAAACGAGATGTTTCCAGTTTAAAAGTTCAGTCAATGAAGTAAAAATACTAAGTTTACTCAATAGTTAGTTGCACACAGTGCTGTTGTTTCAAACAAGTACATTTCACAAGAATACACAAAAAAACTACAGAGTACATGTGTTAAAACGAGCTCAACGCATTTCGGTTTCGGGAATGAATATCCCTTCATCAGGAGCAAACGTACAACTTGAATTATTTGTTCAGCTCTTCATGTTCCAGTAACATCTACAAATCAAATTAGAGACTATTGCCAGTGCATGGTAATTCGGTGTATATGTATCCTTGTCTCTTATCTGTCTAGCACGAGGCAAAAGGAGTAATGAGCATATCACCCGTGTTCACTCTCTGGAGTATTGCGTCCAAAGACTGAAGACCACGGTATGACCGGTGGGTGGTCTGAATTCTGAGTCTGGTTATGGCTTCATGTAGAAAATGCAACAGGGTCTGTCAAATGAGTGCAAAATACAGCCATTATTAGACTAATTCAAACGCATGTCTGCCTTATGTAAATACATGCACTCTAGATAATAGAAATATGTAAATATGTTAATATGTAATCGGCATACTTCTGTGGTCTTAGGACTGCTTAAAGATGGTACTGGATGCTGTGATGAGCAGTATTTTTATTCCACTGAGGTAGGAATCTGGAGAGGCCTCGTTTCCAAAAAATCTGTGAAATATGGATTGCAAAGTTGTACCAAAGGGAGCCCATTACACAGGGTGTATCTAATATGAATAACGTCTAGCTATACATGAATACCTCTTACCTGCTGTAGGAGTGCATATCTATTAGATGAGGTGTGCGGTGTCTGCAGCATGAGACGCCGCGTAATGACCAACGTTATCTTTGGTAAAGAATGGTAATTAAGACTCTGCGTTGGCAGAACTCCTCAACCTGAGTTTTATCCAATGTGAATAACATGTAGATATACAGGATAACATCTTGCCCGGTATGGAAGAGCGTATCTATTAGATGAGGTGTGGGATTACTGCTGTGCAAGGCACTGCGTTGCAACCAACGTTAATGGTAAAGAACATTGATTAGGACTCTCAATAGACGAAGGGATTGAAGCAAAATGCTTGAACCCAGGGCGATTATGTGAAAGTGTGCTTACCAGTCGGGATCCCCTCCATTGGGTCTACGAGTAAGAAGAAACTCGCCTGTCGAATGGAAACTCATACATCTTACGTCCGGGGCGTCCGGAAGTCATATGTCAACAAATGTGGGTGCTGCGTTAGAATAGTCTGCATGACTGCTTGGGTGGAATGTGATCACGGAACAGTACAGAATATACATGTAAAGGTAAAATACGTATGTGTGTATGGACATACCGCCTAAAAGTTGCCAAACCCTTCCAGAAATGCACTTGTGAGTGTGCATTGCCATATGACCATGAAGCTCAAAGGAAGAGCTCATTTGTAATATAGTGTATGTGGTTCTCCACCCATAGCGGTACACACATTACAAGGGTACTGAATATGAAGTGTGGGTGCCTCTACCCAGGGTGGTACCTCTAATAAGGTTGGGTTGGATAACCCATGTTGTCCGATGTCCCTTTCTATGTCAGTGTTTCTGTGCTGGGCTGCATCCAAAGGGTGCAGTCTGTGGGGTGTAGTCCTTTGTTTCTGTCTGGCATTTTCCCAGTACCACCCTCCCCCCTCCAACCTGCCCACCTCCCCTGATTGGTACATTCACCTGGCCATAACTGACCTTCCCAGGCAGCCCTCTGCCCGGCAGCCCCTGCAGCTAAGGACCCCAAGGCTCCTCCAAGATGTGTCAGCAGGTGAAGCCAATGAAGCCAGCAGTCAACAGACCCAACAAAAACTGTAAGTGTGGCATGGGTGGGGTATAGAGCAATTACTCTACTCCAGAAAGCCCACGCCACTCTACCTTACCTTTCCATAACGTAGACTGCCATAGACTTACATACACCATGCATACTTAGAGAGATTTGTGACCACCAGCTTAAATCTATTCATGGCTGGACTGTAAATGTTGCATTCCATTACACACTAACTTACTTGCCAATGTTAGCTAGTCCCACACCCAGAGAGAACTGTGAAGATTGGCCTGCGTCACATCTAGACAGGAATGTGAATGTTAGCATGCGCCACACTTAGATGGATCTGTGATCACCAGCCTGCCTCACATCTAGATAGGATATTGAAGATTAGCAAGTCCCACACTCGGATGGAATAGTGAATGATACAAAGCATCACACCTAGACATAATTAAAAGGACAGCAATGCCAATTAACCGATCCACTAACAATTTCACCCCTCTACATACACCTCTCAAACTTTAACCAAACACAACAATCCGCACAATCTTCACTACGCTACAACAACAAAACAAACCACACATAGACTCGCACTACAACACATGACGACTACCTACCGTAAAACACCCCAAGCCCAGTCACCGGACCCACCGGGCTGAGGCTGCCAACAGCGCATCACTGCGCTCTTGCACTTTTCCAGCTTATTCCCACTAACTCACCCCCTTCCCTTTTCAGAGCCACCAGGGGACCACTCCAGTGGTGATAGTGCGCAGTGCAAAAGTCCTTTAACATTAACATAACCTTACCCCAGAACTGTGAATGATAGCATGTCCCACACTTAGAATTGTAAATGGTAGCATGTCCCATAAAGCTCAATTTAGAATGCATTCCCAATATCACTGAATGTCCCTAATAGCATCTCTGTGTTAAAGTTCAACCTAGAAAGTGTGTCAAATATCATCAGTGTGCTAAAGTTGAATTCAGAAAATGTGCCTAATAGCATCACTGTGCTAAAGTTGAATCTAGAAAGTGTGCCTAATAGTGTCACTGTGCTAAGGTTGAATCTGGAAAATGTGCCTAATAGTGTCTCTGTAGTATAGTCACTGTGATAAAGTTGAATCTAGAAAGTGTGCCTAATAGCGTCACTGTGCTAAAGTTGAATCTAGAAAATGTGCCTAATTGCGTAACTGTGGTATTGATGAACTTAGAAATTGTGCCTAAATGTACGCATCCTGTCCTGCTCTCGTGCTTGATCACAGCCGCTTTACTGATAATCACCATATCAAACTAGTACGCTTACTCTCCCCTATACACCATCATTCAACTAGAACACAGCTGTACTATGACACATTCGGTCTAGCTGCTCTCATAATTAACATGACCCCACAACCTCCACATCATCCTAATAAAACACAGCTAGCTGAGCACATTCCGGCTAGCTTAAGCGTCTCTTCAGGCCTAATGCAGCTAGAACTCAGTCTGGGTGTCCACCCTCCAGAACCCTCCAGACTGAACACATCTAACTGATTTCCTCAGCACCACACCTACCGCTAAGACGCAGCTTTCATGCAACAACCACACCAGCTGCACACATATCCGGTGCCTCCACGCACCATACCACACTCTCTCTCTCTACTGACTGAACTGCGGTCCCCGAGGGCGTTCAACCTACCAGCGCTTTGAGATCATACCAATGATACATAAGGCGCTAAATAAATGCCAAGTAACATAACCTAAAATAACCAGGAATACGGCTTCCAACCTCTGAAAAAAGAGGTGTGGACGCTGTCCACCGATGTGTGCCCTTGACTTGATCCCGGGTCAAGGCAGACTGATACCTGATTGAACCAAAGAATGGGTGGGGAGGGCAGATTAGGACTGTCAGCACACCAAGTCTGCCATTTTGTCACTGAATATCGACAAGACCGTCCCTCCTTAAGCTCCAGCCAAAGTCTTGTGGTCTCTGCGTTACTGCTCCTATTGGCTCATTGACGTTCATTGTTTCTTTTGGCTACCACCACTTCTGCTGCGAGATTCTTGCAGTCACTCACTACAAACAAGCAACAAATCCCATGTTACTGCTGACTCTGCTAGTACAATAATAAGGTTCTGACTTTTAAGATTTTGATTCTACACAAATTTGTTGCATCTCATAATGCTTTTCGGTTTACAAATTGAAAGTCACAAAATAGCCCCATTCTGCTTTTCATCCACTGCATGGCTTCCAGTATCCCAGAAACAGCTGTGGGTTCCTCTTTCTCGGGCAAAACATTCAGGAAACCTTCTTATGCAAGGCTGAGTGCCCAGTATCATGGGCAGAAGTTCAAGACCTCTGTCCTGGGCAATGATGGCGGACCGCAGTGCTGGTCAATGGCTACTAGGTCTGAATCCTGAGCATGGCGGATTGCACTCTACCCACCCAGGGAGTCTCTCTTCAGGGAAAATGAGTAATGAAATCATAGTGTAGAGGAGCAGCTGCATGCCTCTGCAGGAAATCCTGCCCCACTGCCTCCTATATGTTGGAAGCCTGAGAGTGTGCCATTCTTTACACCAGCTGTTGCTACCATACAATGGCGAGTATTCAAAAGAAGATACCCACTGAGAAAACCCTATCAAATGTATGCCCAAATAGACGATAACTGAGGGAGGAAATCCCTGAAGGAATATGAAAAAGAGTGAAAGAGGAGCTGGTGATGTCACAAGAGACAAGTGTGACACCCTCAGAATACTGGCTAAAGAAAATTTATGGACCTTATAGAAACTGATGATGAAGTTAGTAATCGAGTAAACTTTCATATGCGAAAAGCAGATTGCAGTTGATCGAAGCACTGCAGAAAATGCAAGCCGTTCACTAACTGTACAGATGCTGAAACGCATGTAGACTAAGTGATCATAGGAGCTGGCTATATGTAATGAATAGACTGCAGGGTTAGCCGCCATTGTATAGAAACTTGACATTGGTGTTATGAATTTTAGTAAGCCCGGACCCATGGAGAGAAAGGCTGAGAATAAATTGAGATCATGGAAATGAATGGCGAGGGTGTCTGACCTGGTGTCAAAGCTGAAGCAAGCCAAGGTTTGCTATCTATTCTCAAATGCAGTGAACGTGAGAAGCTGAATCATCCCTTGTTAAGGTACAAAGAAAGAACACATTGTTGCCAAGTGTTATTCATTTAAGACATTTGAATGCTGCATTATGGACCAAATTGAGCTTGGAGTTCTAGAACAATGATAGTGAGTGCCCACACTCCCATATATTCCCAGAGAAAAGAATACTTTGCAAAGCCAAGTTCAAAGACAATCTTCATGGCAGAAGGCATCGGTGATCAGAGATGTTGGGCTAATTGGGTTGGGAGGCAAAGTCAAGTCCACCCCTTGGCACCTGGGTCTGAGTTTACGTGCTTCTAAGGGAACCGAATGTTCCAGTCATGGCATGAGCGTGCCAACCAATTATAGAGGGCCGTATAACAAAGGGCCTTATAGTTTGAGAGCCAATGATATACTGTGTACTTAATAGTTTTGAAGATTACATGTTTTAGAGGTAGGCATGAGTTGTCCACCTGACAGTAGGTAACCAATCACAATCCAACCCCTTATAGAAAGTATACTTAGATGTTCCCTTTGAACATATCACAATCCCTCGTAGATTTTTCTCATTTGCCACATAGTATGACATCACGTCAGACGTTTTTTTTGTATAAAAGGATATTTTTATGAGAAATTCTCTGAGAGCTCGAGCGAACGTCCGTTGATGCCCGTTGTAACTCCCTGTTTTAGATAATAGTTAATAAAACAGCAACCTTTGCCATCTTCCTGAGTTGGTTCGATTATTTGATGTCAGAGTTATTTTGCAGCCCCATCCATCGCATGCACGATACCCAAAGTGCCCTATGCTCACATGGTAGCGGTGCGGATGGTTGGAAAAGATCCAAACTAGTTTGTCCCCAGTCTTTCAGACAATCGAGTATCCTCCACCATTAGCCAAAAGATGACAGGGTTTCATGCGGAGAGCGGCCGATAGAAATAAACTTACAAGAAGAACCTGAGATAGTGGGCAGGTCCCCCTTTGACAAAATCCCTGCCCCGTTTCCACCGGTGCTCTGAAGACAGAAGGCGAAGTGGTCGGATTGGAGAAGGACTCGATACCGAAGGCCTCGAGTTAATTAACAAACAAATGGTGAGCAGACTACAGGGAATGGCAAATGAAGGGGATAAGATTGTGATCATTTTTGAGTAACGGGAAATATTGAGTGAAGAAAAGGCAGAGTCCTGGGGCAAGCAAGTTTCATATGGAGACATTTCAAATCCCAATGGGGGTAGAACAGAAACTTATAACGCGTAAACAGGTTTACGTAAGGTGATGTCTCAAACTCTGTACAGGGTACAAAGTAAAGGTGAGAGAAAAAAGGCAATCACAGTGTTTATTGATGTGTAAAGTTGACTAGTCTGTTTTTTTTTGTTCAGTAAAAATATCGAAGAGTGATAGAAGTTGTGAAGGAATTGAAAGGTTGAGGAGCAATAGTGATTAAGCCTAGTAAAGTGATTGGTACCAATCAAAAGGTATAGATAGTTAATAAAGAAATTAAAGGCTTGAGCGGCGATTGATGGTGCACGCTCATATTTGTTGTTTTAAAGGTGTCGAAAAAGTGGTGATTTAAGCAGAAGTATAAAGGTTATTTCATAAGTCTGGCAAGTATTGACAGTCAATTGAGACTAGCCATTTTGGGAGATATTCCTCTGATACACTTATGTAAAACTTTACCAAAGCATATGCCCAAGCTCAAACAGTATAGTGTGGAATGGGTGAAAGGCACGGCAGATAAAATGTTCATGCCCTGGCCACAAGGGGGGGTCATTGTCAAAAGCTGTATTGCAACACATGACCACATACTTGCACGCTGCGTACACGGGGAAGAAATTAGAGAGAAGGTTAGCGATTCTAGAGCTCTGGAAAATGTACCAGGAAGAAATGGAAGACCCTCCACCCGAGGAGTAGTGCTTAGTCATTGAAAGGAGGAAGGGGTTGAGCATTCAGATCCCCTTCCTTTGTCCAGAGTATAAGGCGCAGGTATGGAAGAAATAGGGTTGTACACTTTAAAGGAGTTGAAAGCAGCGACGGGGTATAGAAATCCAATATGTGAACCCCCAGCTTACAATGGTGATGATAGTCCAGAGGAAAATAAAATAAAAGAAGAGATCTATAAGATCATACAAGACAAAGAAGAAAGGAGCGAGCTGTCAAATCTGTCAACAGAGATAGACAGGGAAATTAAGAGATGGAAACGAGAGAAGGATATGGCTGACGAGATAGCACTCGAATAGAACCAATGGATGGGAGGAGAGATATTACTTAAAATATATGGGAAAAGCATCAAGAAAGTTAGGCAAAGAGAAGATAAAGAAGAACAGGAAAGAAAGGACAAAGAACGAGAGAAGAGATTGAAAGAAGATGGGCAGACAAGGAAGAGCAGGCAGCGACGAGAACAGATGAATCAGGAGGAGCAAGATAAAAAAGAAGAGCAGGCAGAAGAGCAACAAAAGTATGACAATAGACAGAGAGCGACAGAAGATAGGGATAGAAGAGAAAGGAAGAGAGAAGAGGAGGAAGCACAAAGATTAAGGGACAAAAGATTACAGTGATGAAGGGAAGAAGAGGAAAGAAGGGAAGGAGTAAGTAGAGAAGAACAAAGGCAATAGGAATAAAGAATTAGAAGGGATGCGGGAAAGCAAAGAGAATTAGATGAAGAAATAGAACGAAGAAGGAGACAGCAGGGTCTTGATACCAGTCTCATTCATAAGGAATCAGTAGGGACAAGGCCAGAAATATGATGGGACAGAATAGAAGAGATTCCTTTAATGAAGGAAGCAATGCCAACGGCACCTAGAGTAGTATTGGAAGAAATAAACTTTGATGCAGTCAGCATCAGAGAAAAGATCGACAAAGCTAATCAAGAATTAAAGGAAGGTAGCAAGTATGGAAGTCGAGGGAAGAGAGACCAAGCATTTCAATCATGAAGCAAAGAAGAAATTCTGTTCAGTCACAAATGTAGAGTGTTGTCCATAAGCAGGCTGAACCTAGACAGAAGTGAAGGAGATGATAGTCACACTAGCTGGGGACAAGACATGTCAGACGGGAAAAGAGAATCCAGTCTTGGGGTAGAAGGAGGGAGCATGTGTGCCCCTAAAGGAAGCCTGCAAATGGATAAAGAAGTAAGATGGTCAGATATGCATAGCATATCCATAGCGTCCCCAAGGACGATCGTATAGTGAGAAGGGAGAATCGCTGCCATATGTGAGCAGGTTATGGTCGTTACCGACAAGGAGACAGACTAATGCTGGGAGCTGACTCTGGGTTGGGGTTCACACATTTTTCCTTATTTGAAAAAGGGGGAGCAAGACCACAGTATATCCTGTGGCCACAGATGGACAAGGATAATTTAAGGTGTAAGCACCCGAGTTTGACTTCGGGTGCTGGGAAATGGATGTATGAATTAGAAAAATGACAGACAGAGACACGCTGGCCATAGGGGTCTTCTGGCAGCTATTCTTGGGGAAAGGGCTGATGACATATGGAAGAGAGCAAGATATTCAAGTGTGACAGCACAAAACACAGCGCATGACGGAGCACCGTTTAATAATTGCAGAGGAGATTTGTGGACGGCTCTCAGGGTACAGTACCCCGACACATTAGATATGGGTGAAATTATGACACATAAAATGAAGGAAGATGAAGACCCTATTGCTTACCTTCAGGAGAAATAGCAACTTGAAACTTGCGAGCCGCGGGAAAAGACGGTGGCATTATTTTACCTCATTTTATGTCAGGGGTTGCCTGAGCCAGTACAGAGACAGATGAAGAAACATGTGGGGATGGAAGCGAAGTCTTGGGCTGAGATACAGCTGACGATAGTACACCATTGTCGGTTGTTACAAGAGAAAAATAAGAAGAAAGATGAGACTAGGAAAATGGAGGAGGCCAAGTTAGTTCAGGAAAATGTGTCAAAATTTGCCATACAAGGGGCAGTAATGACAAGTGGAGAAATTTTGGGAAAGCAGGAAGCAATGGGTGCATCGCAGGCGAATAATCAGCATCTGATGGATCACAGTGGATATGGGTTTGTGCCATGAGGTAGAGGTATGGGATATAGAGGAATAGAAGGTGGATTCCAAATTAATGAATGTGGGTTTCAGAATACACAGAATGAGAATCAGAGTACCCCGAAGGGTTTAAGCAAGGGGGACTTCTCCGGCGGGCACCCCAATATGTTGGACTTGTGGGGTGACATGGCATATTGCACGCGTATGTGGAAGCCAAGGGAATTTACAGAATGGCCAATTTTCAAGAGGGGGCACAGTTATCCTCCACCATATAGTACACAAACTAGAGAAGCGTTCGCCCAAGATCACACATTTTATCAGACACAAGCAAAGCAAGTACAGAAGGTACAGCAACAAGAGCGAGTGCAAATTAATCCACCACATGGGCAGTCGCAACAAGCCCCCATGCAGACACAGCAGTATGCAAACACAGGACAAGTGCTGACACCCAGAATAGGAGGTGTCACTGTGGTAGGAGGAAATTCTTTTACATGGACGGGGATGAGCCTGTACCCACAATAGTACAGCTCACAGGGTAACTTGATGTGTTCAGTACTATCTGCGACACCAGACTCCCAAGAGGAACGAAGGGTCGATGTGACGATAGGAGGCACATTTTATTCTTTTCTTGTAGTCACTGGAGCTACTCGTTGATATATACAAGAGGGACAATATCCAATGTCTGGAATTGCCATTAATGTTCAAGGGTGCCCTGGAGCTAGGAGTCGATTTCCTTTTACTAATGAATAACCAGTCTCTTTTGGAGACTGTGTAATGTCTGTTCCTTCATTATATTCACCACAGACACTGGTTAATATTTTGGGAAGAGATTTGACGACAAAATTAAACATGACAATTTCATTCACTGATCAAGGGATAGTGTGTTCCACTCAAGGAATACACTATTTAAACGTGGGTGAATTTATACTGGCGTTCACCGGGCAAGTGGCTCTGTGAGGCATTCCAGTAGATCCAGAGATTTTTCTGTATGGAGTGAGCATTCTACTGAGATGGCTACCTGGCTTAGTAAGAAAATTGTGAGGATACCTGATGAATTTTTGTTCAGACCATGAATACCTATAGATGAAGAGGGGGGACAGACTATCCCTATAGAATTATAAGCAGCATAATATGAAGGGATTTGGCAATGTTCGAAGGAGTAGATGATGAGGGTAGACCATGGAGAACAGTAATAGCTCTCGAGGAAGGGTACAGATTGACTGACATAACTGATGATGACATGTTCAGGGAAGACCAAACAGATGATGAAATTGTATTCTTTATGAGCATCACATATTGGATAAGGATAGAAAAGAGGACTGTCCCACATCGAATGGCAATAATACAACAGCGTCCGGCCTTTTTTTCAGGAAGACTTGAAAAGGTGCCAAGCATCCTTTGGACCACAGGCCCTTATGACGTAGGTTTATTAAAGGGAATAGGGGAAGTTAAAATAAAGCTTAAAACAGGAGCGATTTTACCTCGAGCAAAGCAGCCCAGGTTTTGAGAGGTGATGAAGGTATATTTCAGACTATTTCAGCACTGATGAAACAAGGAATTCTGGTGACATTGGAATCATTGTGTAATACCGCAGTGTATCCGATCAAAAAATCTAAAGGAGGGTCGTGGAGATTTATACAATATATGAGACTGATTAACCAGATTGTAGATGTGGAGTTTCCTTTAGTTCCTAATCCGGTGATGATACTATGCAATATCCCGGTGGAAGCTCGATGTTTCAAGTGATTGATTTGAAAAATGCGTTTTTCTCGATCCCGTTGCACAAAGACTCACAAAACTTGATGTCCTTTTCGTTTCGCCAAACTCGACTGAAACATACTTGTTTGCCCCAGGGGAACTGTAAGTCCCCATCAATCTTTAACAGAGTCCTACAGATGGATTTAGGCAATATTGATCTTAAGAGTGTGGTGATACAATACGTCAATGACATTTTAATTTGTAGCACCATGGAAGATGAGTGCAGACAAGATTCTATTCAGTTGATGACTATTCTATCAGACAAGGAATATAAGGTAGACAATGAGAAGTTACAATACTGCCAAGAAGAGGTATTATACATAGGGCAGCCGATTTCATATGAAGGAAAGAAAGTGACTCCTGAAAGAGCCGAAGCGATTATGAAAACACCAAAGCGAAATACAGTGAAGTAGATGTAAAGGTTCTTGTGGTTATGCAACTATGTCAAAGCCTGGGTATTTGATTATAGTATGTATACACGACCACTTCTGAAAACTCTAGAGAAAGCACAAGTGGATAAAGTAAAAATAGAATACACTGAAGAAATGAGAAAAAGCAATTTGTACAGCCCCTGGTTTAGGATTTGCCAATTATGCTGAGGAATTGTATTTGTTTTCACACAATAATGGGACAGTTATGAGAGCAGTGCTTACACAGAGAACTGCATTGGGGTACAAACCTTTAGCATATTACAGTGGGATTTTAGACCGAGTTATGAAAGGACACTTCCCTTGCAAACAGTCATTGGCTGCTGCCACATTCGCAATTGAAAAGTCTACAATTATTGTTATGGACTGCTCTATGAGTCACTTTTTGGAGTATTTTCTGTTTGCTATTTTAGAGAAACCCAAATGTAAATTGACATCCCAAAGTGCTTCAGATTATGAGGTAATGATTTTGAACCTAACGATTAAAACTGTAAGATGTAAAATAGTGAATTTTGCCACATTTATAGCAGAGCCAATAAAAGAAGGCGATCATTTGCATGACTGCAAATTATGTTTAATTTCATGATGATATACCCCGACTGAAAGAGAATGCTTTAACAGGAGGGTAAATTCTCTTTATTGATGGTTCTTCGAAAATTGATCAGACAAGTGGGGAAAGGCATTCAGGTGCAGCGGTAGTGAGACACAGATTAAATGGTGAATTTGAAGTTGTAGCAAGTGCAAGGCTACCATCTCACTTTTCAGCGCAAGCAGGAGAATTAGTAGCGCTTACTGTCACACTCGAGAAGCACAAAAGGCAGGAAGTGATGGTGTACAGTTACTCCGCCTATTTGACTTCAACTGTACATGCAGGATTAGTGCATTGGAAAAGGAGGGGCTACTTCCGTGCAGACAGCACTCCAGTGCAGCACACATCCTTATTGGACAGGCTTCTTAAGGCACTACAACTCCCAGTGGCCATAGTGGTCATTAAACGCACAGCACCTACTAAGCGAACAGATTTGATCTCTTGTGAGAACGAAGCCGCAGACAAAGAAGTCCAAAGTCCAGAAATTAGTTATGGACACCCCTCTATGAGAACAAACACAGCAAAAATGGCCTGTTCTATGGGATGGTACTCACTCTAGAGTCTGCAGCCACATTTTAGCTCACTGTACCTTTCACAGATGGGAAATATCCATTTGCATATCAGTCTTTGTCCCGCCCACATGGGCAGTCCAGCACCAAAATGCTATGGCAAGTCCCTTCTGAACATGAGTACCAACAGCAACCCCATACACGTGTTTCAGCCTTGTTGGTCATCATCAGTGAGGTGGAGCTGGGCCTCTCTAAGCACAGTGAGCAAGGAGTCCACGGCTGGATGACCCTAGGACACTTAGGGTGACTAAACCTAAGGCCCTTGAAAAAAATCCAAAAATGTGTCATGGGCTCCCCTCTATGAGAACAAACATGGCAAAAATGGCCTGTTCTATCGGATGGTATCCACTCTAGAGTCAGCAGCCACATTTTAGCTGGCTATTTTAGCTCACTGTCCCTTTCACAGATGGGAAATTCCCATTTGCATATAGAGGCACAGCTCCACCTCACTGATGATGCCCAACAAGGCTGAACACGTGTATGGGGTTGCTGTTAGTACTCTTGTTCAGAAGGGAATTGTCATAGCATTTCGGTGCTGGACTGCCCATGTGGGTGGGACAAAGACTGATGTGCAAATGGATATTTCCCATCTGTGAAAGGCACAGTGAGCTAAAGTGTGGCTGCAGACTCTAGAGTAGGTACCTTCCCAAAGAACAGGTACTTTTTGCTGTGTTCGTTCTCATAGAGGAGCGCCCATAAATAATTTTAGATTTTTTGAAGGGCCTTAGGTTTAGTCACCCTAAGTTTCCCCGGTCATCCAGACGTGGACCCCTTGCTCACTGTGCTCAGAGAGGCACAGCTCCACCTCACTGATGATGCCCAACAAGGCTGAAAAACGCGTATGGGGTTGCTCTTGGTACTCTTCTTCAGAAGGGAATTGCCAAAGCATTTCGGTGCTAGACTTCCCATGTGGGTGGGACAAAGACTGATGTGCAAATGGGTATTTCCCATCTGTGAAAGGCACAGTGAGCTAAAGTGTGGCTGCAGACCCTAGAGTGGGTACCTTCCCAAAGAACGGGCCATTTTTGCTTTGTTTGTTCTCATAGAGGAGCGCCGATGACTAATTTTTGAAGAAGCCAAAAGATTTGCGTATTCCCCAGATATTTTGAGTGATACTGAGAATATTAACCAAAGGGTAGTTATAACCATGTTAGTGCAAGAAGGGTTTAATAATTTGTTGATAACCCAACTAATGAAGATTCAAGGGAGTGCATCACAGGAAGAGCAGGAATTATGGAAACGAAGGGGGTGTTCTTTATCCCCATAGAAGCATTATGGTGACAAGACAGCACTGGAAAGCCGGTGATGCCAGTAGCATTATTAAAGGTTGCGCTTGAACAGCTGCATTACCCCGCGCTTGTAACTATGGAGAGTCTTGCTGCTACAATTGCAGAAGACTGGTTTATTCTGAATTTATTGGAATACATTGCACTATTTATGGTAAAATGCATCGTGTGTCAAAATGTCACTGCTGGGCATACACTGAGAACCATTAGAGGGGTAATACTGCGACCAAATGGTCAGTTTCAGCATTTACATATTGATTATGTCGATACGCCGCAGGTGTGTAATGGATATAGGTATCAATTAGTGGTGGCGTATCCCTTCTCTAAGCGGATCGAGGCAGGTCCGTGCACACACCCTGATGCCACTTGCACAGCAAAGATTTTAGTGCGCAAAGTCTTTCCGAGATGGGGCGTGTGTGAAGTGGTGAGCTCCGACAATTGGCCACATTTTGTTAATGAGCTATTTGAACAAATAGGGCTTCTATTGAATATAAAGCACACATTTTCTTCTGCTTATTACCAGTAAGTGAACGGGATATGTGAGAGACTCAATGGCCTCCTTAAAGAAAGGATTGCCAAGATTAAATTTACTATGAAGAGGGGATGGCCATACTGCCTACCCCTAACTTTATATGCCCTTCGGAATCAGCCGCGATCAGACCATCACCTCACCCCTCATGAACTACTGACAGGGCGGCATATGAGAATGCCATCTAGAAGTAAAGGTAATTCCCGATGTGTAGCTAAAACTTTAGGTGATGAATTACACGACTATTTGACATGTATGACCTCTAGCATCTCTCTCATTTCAGATCAAGTCAAGCGCAAAGGGGTTGGTCTCAGAACACAGATGAAGACAATTCAACAACCAACCCAACTCAACCTCTATCGGCACCTAAGTTGCATGTTGGAGACCTAGTCCTTATCAAAAACTTTACTAGAAAGTGGCATGAGCCACGATTCAATGGTACCTTTTTCGTTGAGACTATAACCCCTTCAGCTGTAAAGGTTCAAAGAAGGCGAGCCTGGCTTCACCTGGGCCACGTAAAAGCCTTCAAAGGTGAGAAAAGCCCCCCCACCATTGCCGATCAAACAGCAAGACAAGAAGAAGAATTTCAGCGTGTGCAGACTCGATCGATGATGAAGAAGGACGATAAAGCAACTACCAGCTGTTGATGCAGATTTTGCATTTGAACTAAAATTCAGTTGACACTCCTTATAGATACTTTAGCAGGAGTGCAAAGAATTGCTGAGAATTTTAGTAGGCTGAAAATGAACTTTAGAAACACACTGAAGTATCAAAGTAATGCCTAAGCATCAGTTCTTGATTAGAAATTGGAAATGAGATCAGTATTCAGATTTATTTTGTAGTGCATACCAGTTCTAAGCAGTTAAACATATGGTACTTACCGACAGTGATGTCCATCAGCTTGTGCTTGCTGTTTTAGTGTTTATACTTCAAGCTTATCCTGCTCTTGTCAGAAGAGACGTTGATGTTCGCACTTTTTTACAGGATCCTAAAAATGGCCCAGAGATAAGAAGGCTTCTCATTACAATTATTGAGCAAATTTTACAGTTGCAAGTGTAAAGAAATTTGATGATTGTATTAAAGATCAGCAATGTAGAAGCTGGCATGGTTCTAGAGAATGAACAAGTGCAACAAATAACAGGATTGCAAGAAAAATGGATGCCAATGTTTTTGTGCTTAATATATGCCTGCACGATTACACTCTATGGGCCTCATTACGATGCTGGCGGCCGCGGAATGAACGGTGCCGGTAAGGGACCAGCACCGTTAATTCCGGGTCACCACATTACGAGGTCTGCAGCGGGTCCCACTTGGGACTCCTGGCCAGACCAGAGGTGCAGAGAGGGACCCGCTAGCAGTCTAGGATGCTAACAACAGGGCCGTCATAAACGGGCCAGTTGTTGGCATCCTCCCCATTCCCATTGAGCCCTATGGAGGCTCAAATGGGAATGGGTACGTACCCGGTCCGGGTCCTGCGAAAGGGAATTACCGGGCCCTCCAAGGTCAGAATGGCCCAGTAAATCCCCTTTGCTGGACCCGGACACGTGTTTGGGGGTAGCCATGTCACTAAAAGCGGCATGGCCACCTCCAAACTCGTAATGAGGCCCTTTGTCTTTTTGTTCCTCATTTTTCACAGTCTCTATCACGTTAGTACTCCCATGGAGGCAGAGGCCACTATGGTTCTCTCTACTGTGAGAACTGCTTTTCACTTGCTTCATGATTATTACACAACCTTTGCATTTGGGAGACATAAGAGAAATTCAGAGGAAATTAATGAGGGGATAAATACTTATGTAGACAATGCAGCACACTTAGGTAATAACATGTGGTATCAGCACATGAGAAAGGGAGAGAAAGAACATCTAAGGAGAGTTGCTACGTCTGCGCACTCATATATTCGGCGTCAGATGTTACTCTTATGCCAACTACACCCAGATCCGGATCCGACTGGATATCGATCAGGATGAGATGTCGTCGTGCCTCAGGGGATGTCTGACAGCCGTCGGAGACTGGATGAACCACAACTGGCTGAAGTTGAATGGGGATAAGACTGAGGTGTTGGTGGTGGGATCCCCGCCTGACCCGTCACTTTGAGTGTCTTCCTTTTGGCCTTCCTCGCTGGGTTCCCTTCCGATCCCTGCTGATAAGGTTTCACCTGCATATTCTTAGAAAGGTCCTTCCTTTTGTTCCTGCTCATCTTCATCCGCCGGTGGTGGTCGCTATTGTGGTCAGCTGCTTATGCTATTGTAACTCCCTTTATCTCGGCCGAAGGGTCTTATTCAGCAGCTGCAACGGCTACAGAATATGGCTGCACGGGTCGCCACCAGCTACCCTTATGGTGCCCACATATCCCCGGTGCTACGGACCCTTCACTGGTTGCCAGTTGGCCAGTGCATTGTTTTCAAAACCCTGTGCCTGGTTCACCGTGCCCTCCAGTCTCAGGGGCCGGAATATCTGTGTTCTAAGTTCCTACGCTATGTTCCACCACAGTCTCTGCAGTCAGCCTTAACTGGCTTGCTTGTTGTTCCTACATTCTGCCGCTAACGTTGTGGTGGGCGGTCCTTTTTTGGTTGCAGCACCCCGTCTCTGGAATTGTGTGCCGCTCCATCTAAAAGAATCTGAAAAATCACCCTGCCTTCAGGAAGGCTCTTAAAACTTTTCTGTTTTGATAATGTTGCAGTTTCCTCTCTGTTCCTCTCCCCTCTCCAGCACCAAGATGCCTTTGGTGAATGTGCGCTTAATAAGTATGCATAACATAACATAACATACCCTATTCCATGACTACAGTGCAAACGTTAATCTCCAGAGAAGTTCCAGAATACGATGCTAGGGTCCTCATTCCATCTTGCAGCATGTATGACCAGCGGACAATTTCAGGGAATTTGGGCCACTTTGCGATGGAGTTCAAAATGGTTGTTTCCATTCCAGGATGATTATATCAAGACTACATAGATGGAAAAGGAACCTGGATGGAAGAGCAAGATGCTTGTGTATCCTGCAGCAGGACAGGATGAGGTGGTCATTTAAGAGATGAAGAAAATGAACTTCCCTGATGTGACAGAAATAACTGATTGCCTAGATGTTGGAAACAAACTCAAGTCTTAGTCTATGGACGAGTGAAGTCTAAAAAGGGATAGGAAGACGGACTGATGTCCTGTGCAGCTCATCTGCTGAAGCCACAGTATCTACAAGAGGTACAGAGAATAAATGATGTTTGTTTGAATTCATGGGCTAAGCATGCCAACTGCTGACATGGTAAGAAGACGAATCAGGTCCAATGGTTGTGATCCCATTGGCGAATGCGACATTGTGCTTCCGGAGACATAGAAAGAATCATGTGGGAGACAACAAAGACTGCAAAACCACAGTTGATGTTTCCAGGATGGGAGCAAGACAGCCGTCCTCATGGATCAATATTGGGCTTGTGAGCCTAGGGCCTACATGAAGCTGCCCAAGGATTGGGAGGAATGCTTTCCTTGGTTCTCATCCATGTTCCAGCATTAGTGATTCCTCAGAGTGACCTGAACATTGGAGCATTTCCAGAAGTAGATGTCCATTTGAGAAAAAGAAGATCACTTGAATTTCTCAATCGAACCAGAAGAGGGAATTACTTCTCAGCCAAGTCAATAGAAGCATATGATTCCATTCCTTATGAACACAGGTTGTTCAGTAAGACTGCCTCAATCTTCATGACTATCCTAATGCCTGGGATCCAAACGATGACCAACCAAACGCCAAGTGGTTGCAGATCACAAGGTGGGAGCTCCTGCAGACGATCAATACCACCATAAAGGGGTTCAATGCTATCAAGGAAGAACTGAGGGCCATACGACTGATGACCCTGCAAAAAAACAGATATGTCCTTCACATGATCACAGCAATGGAAGGAGGAGTTTGTGCCAAAATCGGGCTTTCATGTTGCACATTCACACCTTCTCATGATGACGAGAATGGGACTTTGACAGAAGCCATAACGTTGTTAACAGACCTGCATAACAAGATGGCAGACGAGACAGAGGACATTATAAATGAAAGTTGGTTTGCTTCCATATTCTCTTGGATTCCGCAGTGGATGGCAAACAATTTCAAGTTTCTTGGAGCATTATTGGTCATGGTGATGTTTGGATTCTGTGTGATCAGGATAATAATTGCCCAATACAAGAAGACAGAAAAGAAAGCAGTAGGAATGAAGATCATGATCAATGTCGAATCAGGGTTTGGATCCAAGGAATTGACTGATGAAGATGTCAGAAAATACATAGAGGCCAGCATCATAGCACCTGAAGGAAAAAATGTCCTGTATCCAAAGAATCATAAGAAGTACCTGGGACAATGGGTCTATTGTAATCCAAATGGACAGTGCAACTACATGACCGGGAGTGCAGATGAACATGTCAAATCATCCGGCACCCTGAGGGTAGTGATAAAGATCTGGACTTCAAAGAAGCTCTTCTTCAAGAGAAAATATCAAGATGTGGAGGCAATTGAAGAGGTGTTCGATGACTCGAACAGAGGGGGGCGTGTAGAGGGGCAGCTGTATGCCTCTGCAGATAATCCCCCCTAGCTCCTGTTTGTTCAAAGCCTGAGATTGTGTCATGCTTAATACCAGCAGTTGTGACCATACCACAGCGAGTATTCGAAAGAAGATACCCACTGAGAAAACCCTATCAAATGTATACCTGAAGGGACGATAATCTGAGGGAGAAACTCCCTGAAGGAATATGAAAAAGAGTGGAGGAGGAGCTGGTGACATCACAAGAGACGAGCGTGATGCCCTGAGAATACTGGCTGAAGAAAATATATGGACTTTATATAAACTGATGACGAAGTTAAGAATCAAGTAAAATTTCATATGCTAAGTTATCATAGAAGCTGGCTATATGCAGAGAATAGACTGTCGGCGAAGCCGCCATTTTATAGAAACTGGACATCGGTGTCATGAATTTTAGTAAGCCTGGACCCATGGAGAGAAAGGCTGAGAGCTGTGTCGCAGCAAGAATAAGATGAGATCGTGGAAATGAATGTTGAGGCTGTCTGGCCTGGTGTCAAAGCTGAAGCAAGCCAGGGTAGGTTATCTATTCTAAAAGGCGGTGACTGTGAGAAGCTGAATCATCCCTTGTTAAGGTGCAAAGAAAGAACACCAAGCGTGTCAAGTTTTATTCATTTGAGGCATTTAGATGCTGCAAAATGGACCAAATCGTGGTCTCCTGTCACATGAGCCAAGGATGAAAATAGAGTTGAGCTTGCAGTTCTAGAACAGCGATAGTGAGTGCCCAGACTCCCATGTATTCACAGAGACAAGAATACTTTGCAAGGCCAAGTTCAAAGACAATCTTCATGGCAGAAGGCATGGGCGATGAGAGATGTTGGGCTAATTGGGTGGGGAGGTAAATTCATGTTACCTCCTTGCATCTGGGTCTCAGCTTACGTGCTGCTAAGTGAACTGAATGTTCCAGACATGGAACGAGCATGCCATCCAATTATAGAGGGCCGTTTATTGAAGGGCCTTATAGTTTGAGAGCCAATGATATACCGTGTACGTAATAGTGTTGAAGGTAACATGTTTTAGAGGTAGGCAGGGTTGTCCACCTGGCAGTAGGTAACCAATCTCAATCCCACCCCTTATAGAAAGTATACTTAGATATTCCCCTTGAACATATGACAATCCTTCGTAGGTTTTTCTCATTTGCCAGGTAGTATGATGTCACGTCTGACATATTTTTTGCATGAAAGGATATTTTTATGAGAAATTCACTGAGAGCTCGAGCAAACATCTGTTGATGTCCGTTGTAACTCCCTGTTTTTAGATAATTGTTAATAAAACAGCAACCTTTGCCATCTTCCTGAGTTGGTTTGATTATTATGTGTCAGAGTTATTCCGCATCCCCATCCATTGCAAGCACGATACCCAGAGAGCCCTATGCTCAATATCATTCTCAGTTGTGAAACTTCATGCTTAGCACATTCTCGTGCCTACTCAAAGCAGGGTCAGCCACCTTCTTGTTTGCCAGAAAAAATTACCTGTAGATTACACCGGAAATTGTAACTCTGGAGACATGGAACATCACAGGTGGCCTTGGAGAATTGTTCGACTCTAGTATGAGCAACTGCACCACTATGATGCTTCGTGACCTCAAATAATATAGAAGTCCTTACCAAGATGACAGCCATAGTTGAGACGGAGGCTTGGTGTCAGTATCATGCTAATATGTCCAGTAAATATTCTTAAAACACCCTTGACATATTTGCTTTTAGCACCTAGAAAAGTCAAGTTGTTTACCTTCTGTCCTAGAATTTTCCAATCTTCGCTTTAGAGGGGTGACAGTTGGTGAGAGGAGCAGCTCTTGGGGACGCTATCAGACCCTTTGGGAGGTCCATTTGACACTCTCCTTCAATGCTTTATTTGAAATGCTATACACCTATATTGCCTTTAGAACATACAGAATTCTGCTTGCCCTTTTTGCAGAGCCACACATCACCACTACGTAGTAACTACATCAATCAGGCACACTAGGCAGCAGAACTACAACCCGGTAGCCATTTTGGGCACACAACATCATCACGCTCATCAGCACACAGCCCCAGCACGAGGCTTGCACTTGAGCTTCATGCCCGACATGTTTTCGGAGAGCTCCGCGCACTGAAACAAGTGCAAGAGGACACGCCCCACCGGACAGCTTCACCACCCGCTCGGTGTCATCTAAAAACTGCAGCACTGTTGATACGCTTTGACACCACAGGATGTCTATTGGAGCCAGGACCTACCGGAGTCACTCTGGCCCCTGTGCAGAGCAAAGCTAAGTCGGTGGGTGTGGGGGAGCAATCTGCGTTTAGCGGCCCAATGCTCCAGCAACCTAACAGCACAATGGCGCAATAGACCTGCTAACCCCGCCAGTCCTTCTAAAATTCCTAGCCTTACAGTCAATTGCGTTACAGTGCATTGCGAGTCGCACGAACATGGAACAGATCGAGCGGGGCATGGGCTGTGAGCCTAACTCACTAACATTGTTTTGTGCTACTGCATGTAACGCTACAAAGGCGACAGCGGAGTGAGTGTCAGGCACAACTCATGAACACACCCTAATGGTTCCTTCCTTGCATCCTCATGCAAGCTAAGACAAAGCACCTCCTGGAGAAAAAAAGGACTATGGATCAAAAACAAAACAAAGGACAATCCATCACCAACAAGCTAAGTGCCAGTCCATGGTTTCTAATGTTTCATGTTTCATGTGTATGATGTACAACCTCATGGGAAAGTCCCATTCTGTTTTGAGGCCATGTGAAGGTCAACAGTGTTTCTACAGTGATACAGATATTGTTACTCTGTGTCGAAGAGTGAAAGCGTGTGTGGGTGAGAGCAAGACATCAGGAGAACGTGCGCAAGAGCCAAGGAGCATCACCTTCCCTACATCCCCATTCCTATCCATTACCTCTCCCTTACCCTCTTTACGGTGACCCTACCTCCCCCCACCCATCCAACAAACAAAACCCTGTTTTTCCCTGCTGGGGCTGCAGACCCTTGCGTGTATCAACAACCGCTGGTCCCAAACTGTGGTAGGGGAGAGTGGTTCGTGCTACACCTACGCAAAGTACTGTGGAGACATATCAGCTTACTGGAACTGATACTCAGCAGGAACGCTTCAGAAGGCAACATCTGTGCAGAAAACAGAGGAGAAGGTTTCACAAGGGTACACACCGCAGGCTGGCCATGCTGGTGGTTGCAGAGGAGGAAGAGGGTGCACCGCCCCAATTCAATAAAACAAAGTAGCTGCATGAAGGTAGGGTGGCATTAAAGATGAAGGCTGAAATTACATAATGCAGCTTCCGCAGAGCAGTATTTATTGCAAGGCAGGCACCTTTACCAAGCAGCCAGATGATATAGAACCACGCGCTGTGATCTAGTTCCATGCCCCTACCCAATGACTGGAAGTGGAGGTCGTTTTCATTTATGTTTCATTATTAGGCTTTTCCACTGTGCGAAATTGCCACAATGGTAGTCTAAGAGCACTGTTCATCTATTCTTATTATTCTTGTACACTCTGCTGCCTTTGATGCCGCAAACCACGCTGACCTTCTCTCAACACTATCTCTCCTAGGCATCAGGGATAAGGTTCCGATTTGGTTTGCTTCACGTGTCGCCCCCAGACCTTACCTTCCCACTCACCCCCTTACTGCTGGTGTTGTCCAAGGGTCAGTCCTGGCTCCACTCCTCTCTCTATACCCCTGCTCTTGGCACCTTGATCTCCTCCTATAGCTTTCTCTATCAACTGTTTGCTGACGACACACAGATCTTCTTCTCCTTTCCCTCCTTGTCTGATGAGCTATGGGCAAAAATGTCTAGCTGCCTCTCTGCCATCAAATACTGGATGGCATCTCACTTGCAAATGCTCAACTCCCCTAAGACTGGTGTTATCTACTTCCCATCCAAACAAGCTATGTCTTCCTCCCCCCCTCTTCCATTCTTCTCTCCTGGCTACCTTCTTTACTCTGCTTCTGCTCACAACCTTGGTGTCGTCTTCAACCCATCTCACAACTTCTCACTCTTCATCTTCAAATCTGCCACTGCGGCCAGACTTAATCTCCTCAACATCACAAAAATATAACATCTTCTCTTCCACACTGCTAATCACCTAATCTCCTCATTAGTAGGCTATCAATCTGACTACTGTGCCACTCTACTCAATGGCCTTCCTAACTATGCTTTTTCACCTCTCGACGAAGTCCTCAACTTTGCAGTCTGCACCCTTTTCAACCCTCCTCACTTTACTTATATCTGCTCTGCCCATCACCACAGACATGTCCCACCCTACCTATCGCTCCATCTCACGTCCTACTCCTCCCTTCTGTCCCTACAATCATCCTCGGCTCACCTCCATGCTACCTCTCATGCCCCCTACGCTACATCTTGTATCCACTCTCTTCCTCTCCTCCCTAGATGCCTTTCTTCTCCATCTCTGCACTGCTCCCACCATACCGGTATTTAAATCCAACCTCCTAGCTCCCCTCCTTTCTGAAGAACCACTTGCATAACATTCAAAGTCACCATATCTCCATGCTCTCGTCGTCCCTTACATCTCTATGAAAACTCCCTGGCACTTTTTTCTCACCCCTTCATCCCAAAATGTAGCACTTCCTCCACTATTCCGTTCCTATATCATGCTCTACTGTCCTTGTCCCTGGTTCATGTTTCCACCTCCCTGGTATCATCTTGTCTAATATCCCCATTGTGAAGGACACTGGTCCTCCACTCTGTAAATCAACAATACAAATTTTTGTAAGAATTTTTGTGCCAAAAATGCATGGTTTTCCCAGTAATTTTCATTAAATAAAATAAATAAAATGTAGGATTATCAGTAGGGTGGTCCACTGTGTCTCCGCCGGGGTAACAAGATCTTAGTCGGTTGGAATAAAAAAAAAAGAGCTAGGGGACGTTAAAAGGATGGAAAAGCGGGAAATAGATGCTACTAACACAAGGATTAGGCTGGGAAAAAATGTTTTGTGATAGCATGGGTGCTCGACAGTTCTGTTAGGGGCACCACAGTTCTGCAACAGGGAGGAGGCACATATGTCCCAAAGTGTTGTGATAACTGGGATGTGTTTCCAATGCAGATTAACAAGTTAGTACACAATGCAATGTTCAAGACATGTCAGGTTCGAGAGAGCTGTCTGGTAAACCAGGAAGGTTGTTGACTTATTTCCTGGTTGTATCTGTACTTTGCACTCCAGTTCAAACTCCACAATGTTAATTCTGTGACTGCCAAGCCGGAGCAAGACGGAGCGGAGTGCGGCATATTCACGGATAGACTGTGTGTGAAGGTGAATGCTTTTGGCAACAGAGGTATGGGAATGGAGTATTCAAACTTAAGAGAAGGCCTGGCACCTTGTCAGAAAGGTTATTAATTAAGAGTTGAGCTCTCCACTCTCATTTTGGCAACGGGTTCCTATTCCTCCACTCCAAGAAATTGAGTTATACTTTTTCCTGTGCTGACAGCAAGCAAGGAAAGGCTGAACCCTGCACAATATTAGTCAAAGCACTTTACAAAGAGGAGGCATTCAGCAGGAGGAGACCAGGTACATTATTCCTCTACAGATGTTAATGATGGCGCCTTCAAAGAAAAGACTTCATTAAAACGTGTAAGATTCACCCACGCCACTTGCAGGAGCCAAGCCCGCTGTCGTCTCCCTGATGAGATAAGTGGTAATTGCCATCTGCGAGTGATGAGGGAAGAGGGGGAGGGTTACAATGGAGAAACGTGTGTGTGTGTGACAGGAACTCGTCTAACTCTTTGCATCAATGGTACTGGTTTCAAAAGAGGCCTTTAAGCCATGGAAACGGGTGGGCTACCAGCGGCCTGAACTGTGCTCAAGGTTTTGGGCCTGACCACGTGCTGTCTCATACTGGAGCCTTCTTGACCCCGTTTCAGAGGTCATCCCAACCTTCACTGTCTTAACCAGAAATCCAATACATTCCATATTGAACACCGTAAAGTACTGCAAGGAAACCACAAAAGCAAATGAACACTTGTTTAAAGTATTGTACAATAATTCAATTAAAAAATTCATGTTGAATGCATATAACTCGTGCCGGGGTCAGCTGCCCTAATGAGCTCAGCCGCCTGGCACCCAAGCAATGCTAAGGCTCTGATCAAAAATTGCGCTGTGGTGTAGACAACAGCTGGATCCTCTGTGGAACCAGTGGCACAAGGGGGGGGAGGTAGAGGAGCGGCTGCCCCCTCACTCACCCTGGTGCGCCCCCAAGCCTCTTGCAGAGCTGGCGGACTGAATTAACACCAGCCCGGTTTAAAAAAAAAAAAAAAAAAACAACCTGTGAGTGCCGCACTGCGCCACACAGGATGGCGTGCCACTCACATGTTTTTTTTTTCATATATTTAATATCAACGTTGACTGGCTAGTGAGGGGCAGGCAGCACAGATATTAAAAAAACACCACAGCAACCACGTCTGTGGTGTGGATCGTATGGCCCACCTCCCGGGGTCCAAGTCCTTCTGGAGCGCCCATCGCTGCACGCGCCTACACCAGCGTGCTGCTTGTCGTGTTCCTGCCTGCCCCATCCAGAAGAAGACCTGACTAAAGTAAGTGTTGTGTATATGTATTTGAATGTATGTGTATGAATGTATGCATGTGTGTTTGAATGTAATGCAGTGTGTGTGTGTGTGTGTGTGTGCGTGTGTGTGTGTGTGTGTGTGCGCGCGTGCGTTCAGGACTAGTTGAGTGAGTAGCTGTGAGTGTATGTATGTATGCATGCGAATATTGATATCACTGTGTGTCTGGGAATGTGTGTATCTCTATGTTTGCAGCATCTCTGCAAGGGATTTATAGTGACCCACTGTAAATCCCTTGCAGAGACTGCTGCTATTGATATGTTGGGCCAGCATCCTCATGAATGTGATTTAAAGTGGATCGGGGTTGAAAGCCTGAGGTGGAAATGCTCGAGGGAGAAAACACCGAAGATAATTTTCCCGAAATATCCTTCAGTCTTTTCTCCCATGAACATTTGCGACTTGGCCCCCACCCACACTCCCCTACCTACCTTGAGGCGGCCGGCGACTCGCTGTGTCCCTGCAACGCCTGTTCCCTTTCACTTCCGTTAACACGAACCGGCGCAGCAGGGTCCTTTTCTTTTTTTAGTTTTTTCTTTTTTTGGGGCCTTTTGGGATTGGTTGCGTGGGACACCCCTCCACATCCCTCACTCACAATATATTGAACAGGGGTGCGGGAGACAACCCTGCAGCCCTTAGAACCGAATGGGTGATTTGGTAGAATTTTTCAGCCGTTAGGAATATTCAAACGGCAAAAATTCAGCCAAATCACCCATTCAGGCTTTTTAATTCGGTCATTTTGACTGATTCCTTTAAAGGGACCATTACTGGCATAGATAGCTTTCCTATCTATGCCAGTAATGGTCACTTTAAATCACATGCATGAAGTTGCTGCCACAACCTATCTACGCCAGTAATGGTCACTTTAAATCATTTGCATGAAGCTGCTGCCACAACCTATCTATGCCAGTAATGGTCACTTTAAATCACATGCATGAAGCTGCTGCCACAACCTATCTATGCCAGCAATGTTCACTTTAAATCACATGCATGAAGCTGCTGCCACAACCTATCTATGCCAGTGATGGTCACTTTAAATCACATGCATGAAGCTGCTGCCACAACCTATCTATGCCAGTAATGGTCACTTTAAATCACATGCATGAAGCTGCTGCCACAACCTATCTATGCCAGTAATGGTCACTTTAAATCACATGCATGATGCACTGAAATCTTCAGCCTTCATGCATTTGATTTAAAGTGACTATTACTGGCATAGATAGGTTGTAGCAACAGCTTCATACATGTGTTTTAAAGTGACCATTACTATAGGTTGTGCCTATCTATGCCAGTAGTGGTAATTTCAAATCATATGCATGTGATTAAAACAGCAACGGTTCATCCATAATGGGCGAGGGGGCATCTACCCTCCTAAGCCCTCGCCCATCATGGTGGAGCCACGTTAGCCCAGGGGCCCTCCAACAGCTGCCTGTTGCAGCTGAGGGAGTGCTCCTGGGCTGGCGTGAACTGTCAAGGGGAAACACGGTTTCCCTTTGACAGTTGGTATCCTAGCCCTTACTGTGCCATGACGTTTTTTTACTCAGCATCTATGATAAACAAAGCATGATATGTCTTATTACTTGACTATACTGGCATTTTACGGGCAACCAGTCTAGCCCTTTCTTACTGTGGCATGGCATTTTATTCTGGGCATCTATGATAACATAAGCATGATAAGCGTTTTTACATCTCTAGACTGGACTACATTGTGCAGCCTGCCTGGACATGTATTCTTATTGTGGAATGGCAACAGGACTATGTTCTTATGTGGAGATACTGCGAAGTATTGACACAACCAGTGTGGACATGTTTTCTTATAGTCTGATTACTGACATTATGTGCTAAGTAACCAGGATTATATTCTTATATAGGAATTCTGGCATATATTAGTTCAGCCAGCATGGAAATCTATGGTCACAGCCAGTGTGAAAATGGTTTTTCCGCATGGCATATATTGTGGGCGAAGGCATCCGGAAAATGCATTGGGAAATGGGTGTGTGTACTGTTGGTGACTTGTAAACTGTCAGCAGTTTTGACACCGATTTACACAGAAAGTGTGCTGTATATTGCACTAATTGAACACAATATTTTTTAACAAAAACTGGGGTAGGGAAACACCCCAAATGCCCTAGGTTGGTTCGGCTCCCTCCCTATGATCAGTCGGTCTGGCAAATTTGGTGGAAATATTTTCGCCACTGCAATTAAAGAATTCACCAGCTGCCACTGGATTTAAATTGTCCATTGCTGGCATAGCTAGGTTGTCCTATCTATGCCTGCAATGGTCACTTTAAAACACATATATGAAGCTGTTGCCACAACCTAACCATGCCAGCCATGGCCACTTTAAATCATATGCATGAAGGCTGAAGCGCTTCTTGCATGAAATTTAAAGTGACTGTTACTGGCGTAGATCGATTGTGGCAGCAGCCTCATGCATGCGATTTACACTGACCATTACTGGCATGGATAGATTGCGGCAGCAGCCTCATGCATGCGATTTACACTGACCATTACTGCCATAGATTAGATAGGCTGTGGCTGCAGCCTCATGCATGCGATTTACACTGACCATTACTGCCATAGATTAGATGGGCTGTGGCTGCAGCCTCATGCATGCGATTTACACTGACCATTACTGCCATAGATTAGATAGGCTGTGGCTGCAGCCTTATGAAAATGGTATAACGTGCTCCTATGTAGTGTACTTTTGGTGACATGGCATTTACTTGATTTTTTCACGTTTTACCCTAGAGAACCAACTGTAAATTGTATCGCGTTTTACCTAATTCCTTTGCAAAAATTGTTCTACAGAAAACTCCCCCAAATCCCCATTAATTTTTTGGTGGCGCTCTGACTAGGTTCGGTTATTTGCGCCAATATAAGGAACAATTTAGAAGCCTCCATTGAAAACATTGACCACCCCACGAGGGCTTGCTTACCTATCATTCGTTTAGAAATCTTGGTGGCCTTTCAGAAGCTATCCGCCACCCCCTCGCACAGAAAGCTGACTCTGCCACTGTGTGGAGCACAGCCAAATGCATATTCCATATTTTCGTAACAGGAACAACAGTTTCACCAAACACTGCATAGGAGGCTATCAGCTGTAAAAAAAAAGTATTTCTGAAGAGGAAGTAGATACTAGCTTCAATTCCACCAAAACGACTGTGGCAAACTCACCACTACGTATTCCTCCAAGCCAACATGTGTCTTGACTTTGAAAATACCCGATGGACACTTGGCTTTGTGCAGCCTTGGCATCAAACACCTCATGGTTGCGTATATGTGTGTGTGTGTGGGATAGAGAGCGACAATGTGAGCGGGTGAAACAGGAGCTCTCTGCAAGAGGCCGGTGGTAGGAGTGCAGGGTTTCAGGTTGTTTTGCCTTGTATGGCCTACTCCCCTCTTTCCCCCAACTAAGTGACTCTTCTCTAAGATCTCCTATCATCTCGGGAGGATAGCTCAGGAGCAACATGCTCACCTTGGAAGCAAGACAACACTGAGCAACACAGGTTCGATCCCGGGGTCCGCGCTTAGAAACCTCTGGGTATTAAGCGCGTTATAAATAAACCATTACAATTTACAATAACACTACACAAACAAACCCGCCACAGACGGACAATAATCAGACCAAGCTCTCATCTTTACCTCTAGTACACTCTCCCACATCTGCGCTTAACCCAGACCCACAACTCTGCAGTCTATGAGCTTCGGCTCTTCCCTATGGGCGACATATTCCAGAGTCGCTCTGCCAAACCCAAGGAAAGCAGATCGACACACAGCAACCAGGCACCTCTGACCTTCACCCATGAACACCACAGGTTTTGCATTTGCCTCTCCCACTTTTCCACTAATGACCGCCTCCTTTTCTTACACCGCCACTGGCAGTCAGGCCACCAAAAGGGCAAGATGGCGTCTATACAAGGCCACGTCCATTACATGCATAAGGTGGCGCCAAGAGTCTGATTGGATATTGATCAGGGTGATGTCATGTGCTCACACAAAGATGTCATCTGGTGGGAAATGGCATAGCACTGACAACCTGGCATCTAAAAAAATAAGTGGCATGGGTCCACAGGGCCGCCTTGTGCAATAGGGCCAAATACTTACTGGGTAAAATGGATGCCAATGTGCATTTAATTGTTTAAAGAGACACCGATAAATGCACAGAGATTATAATGATGTTTAACCACTTGAGAATGAGAAAGGCAAGGCGGGGAAAGGAGGAATGTGGAAAGGAGGAGGTGAGGTTCAAGAGGAGATTGTAAAAAGAAGGGTAAGGTGGCCAAAAGAAGGGGGACGTGAAAGAGAAAAGATGCTCAGGGTAGAATGGAAGGAGGTGGACTAGGATGAGGGGATTAATAGTGTACAGGGTAGGGTAAATGAGGGCGCAGCAGCAGACGCAAGGCAGTGCGGGGACTGGGTACAGCAAAGAGAAGATGGATGATTGGGAGAAAGATGGAGGACAAAGGGAAAAGGGAGAAAGTATAGAGAGGGGGGGGGCAACTGGAGGAGGGGGGTAAGGCGGGAGTGGTGGAGAAGTTTCTAATGCTTAAACTACCCCCGGGCGCCCGGTCAGCGAGCACGAGAGTGGATGAAGAGCAAATGGCTTGTGAAGGACAGGCGCGAGATTTCCTGTCTGATGAGTATTGTCTAGATGCAGACACGCAGCAGGATTATTCCACAAGAACGGGCAAAGCTCCGAAGCTTCCAGGAGCGAGACGGATAGAAATTGGGCGCGCGGGCAATCCCTGAGAGGTAGAGGCGTCGAGGCATTGTTTGAATACATGTGCTGCGGGGGTGGGGGGCTATGGGGGCTGCAGCGGTGGCTGTGTTTGGGACGGACGCAGCGGGTGACACATGTTGCGTGCACCTGGGTCATTTAGAATGAAGTTACATGGAAGGCAGATTTTGGACTCCCCTCTGGCACACAGAGGGCATTATTAAAAGACCGGTGTTCGCGGGCGCGGCTGCAACAAGTGCGTGGGTGCTATATGGGTGTGGCACCTGCCAACTGCTAGGCAGCAGGGTTTTAGGTCAGTAGAAGTATTTTCAGGAAACCATGTGGTGAGCCAGGATAAACAGCATTTGGAAAATGTGGCTTGAAGTCAACCAGAGCGTTGCCAACACAAGGCCTAGCCTTCCTCACAGGAATTAAGACTAGCTGGATCCTGTGCGCTCAGAGCATACGTGAGGGGATGACTAGGGTGACATGGATCTAGGGGGTCATGAAGATCAAAGGGACATTGAAGAAGGTGCTGTGGCAGATTTTTCCTTGCCACCACTCCCTTACATGTTACCGGCCTAGCTGCACACATAAGCGTCCTACAGGCCCAACGCAGCCAGAACCCAGCGCTGGTGTCCACCCGCCAGACTTCACACATTCAACTGACATCAATACCACCCCACCTAATGCTGGGATGCAGCTACCAGCAGGCAATTACATCAGCTGTACACATGACTGGTGCTCCCAAGCACCCTGCAACACCTAATTCTCTCAATTGACCTGGACTACGGTCCCCGGGGGCATTCAACCTACTAGCGCTTTGAGGTCATACAAATGATATATAGAGCGCTACATAAATGCCAAATAACATAAAATAACATAACTAAAGGTCGCATTTGAGGCCATTGTTTCCTCATTACAGCGCTCCCCGTGTCATCATAGTGAAGGTTGTTTGTGCCTCCCTTGCAGGCACGCCAGGATGCCACATGGCTTACAAGCATAAGGGCTCAGGGGCTGTGCACCTACCCAAACCCTTCTGCTGCTTAGTTGCCCATCATAGGCCAATATAGATTCTTCTTACTTGCATAAACTAGAGGTTTTGTGCAGGACAATTGTAAGATTATTTTCTCTTTTTACACCCACAAAACCCTTGATCCCGGCCACCAGCCTCGAGGACTGCAAGCTACCCTCACTTCCACTAGCTCTAGGGATTCCAGACCATGCTTCATTGCCACCAACCACTGGCAGGCTAGACAACACTCCCCCCAACTGCCATTAGGGATTCCTGGTCATACTTCCTTACCAACAGCCTTTTGGACCCCAAGCAACACTAACTGTCACTGAGGATTCCTGGTCATACTTCCTTACCAACAGTACTGGGACTATATACAACACTCTCCACCACTGGCACTAGGGATTCCTGGTCATACTTCCTCCCACAAGCTTCTGGGACTCCAAGCAACACTCACTGCCAACAGGGATTCCAGGCCATGCTTCCTTACCAACAGTACAAGGACTGTATACAACACTCCCCACCACTAGCACTAGGGATTCCTTGTCATACTTCCTTACCACCAGCCACTGGGACTCCAAGCAACACTCACTGTCAATGGGGATTCCAGGCTATGCTCCCTTACCAACAGTACTGGAACTATATACAACACTCCCCAGCGCTGGCACTAGGGATTCCTGGCCATGCTTGCTCTCACAATCTTCTGGGACTCCACGCAAAACTCACTGCCAATAGGGATTCCAGGCCATGCTTCCTTACCAACAGTACTGGGACTATATACAACACTCCCCACTGCTGGCACCAGGGATTCCTGGTCATACTTCCTTACCACCAGCCACTGGGACTCCAAGCAACACTCACTGCCAATAGGGATTCTAGGCCATGCTTCCTTACAAACAGTACTGGGACTATATACAACACTCTCTACCGCTGCCACTAGGGATTCCTGGCCATACTTGCTTCCACAAGCTTCTGGGACTCTAAGCAACACTCACTGCCAATATGGATTCCAGGCCATGCTTCCTTACTAGCAGTACTGGGACTAAATACAACACTCCCCACTGCTGGCACCAGGGATTCCTGGTCATACTTCCTTACCACCAGCCACTGGGACTCCAAGCAACACTCACTGCCAATAGGGATTCTAGGCCATGCTTCCTTACAAACAGTACTGGGACTATTTACAACACTCCCTACCGCTGCCACTAGGGATTCCTGGCCTTACCTGCTTCCACAAGCTTCTGGGACTCCAAGCAACACTCACTGCCAATATGGATTCCAGGCCATGCTTCCTTACTAGCAGTACTGGGACTAAATACAACACTCTCCACCGCTGGCAATAGGGATTCCTGGTCATACTTCCTTCCGCAAGCTTCTGCGACTCTATGCAACACTCGGTGCCACTGCCAATAGGGATTCAAGGCCATGCCTCCTTACCAACAGTACTGGGACTATATACAACACTCGCCACCACTGGCACTAGGGATTCCAGATCATATTTCTTTGCAGTTAGCATTAGGGACTGCAGGCCTCACTTCCCACCATGACCATCAGCAATACCAGGCCATTCTTCCTTACCATTGATCTAACGGACTCCAGCGACACTCCCCACCACAAGCAGTGGCTATACGGGGCTATGGTTCGTTACCAACAGCATCAGGGACTCCAGGCAACATACCGCAGCACTAGCACTATGAATTCCAGCCATGCTTTCTTAGTATCGGCCTCAGGAACTGCAGTTTACTGCAATATCCAGACAATCATCCACCCTCCTCAAGAAAGCTGTATTCCCTGGGCACTGATGACCACTGCACCTCTTTTGTCCTCCCCCCAACATGTATTAATTCACTTAGTTAGTTCTGGTCACTGGCTTCTTGCACCCCTTGGGAAACAAGCCTTTGGAATGGAGCTTCTCATCTGAGCTCTTACCCACTCACAGCACCCCAACATCACAATTTCGAAACAAGGTCAGCACCCTCCTGTCTATCAAGGTCTAAACATGAGCAGACTTGACTTGACCAGAACCACCTCCGGTTCCGGAAGCACTCAAGACCTTCCTTTTCACTTCCGCTTTCTCTCTTCATCTCCCCTACTGCTGCACCTGATTACTCCACGCAGTGGTCACCTGGTCACCCTCTGAACTCGGGCCCAGGCTCCTGCAGGTTCAGTTACCCTCGCACTGCCTCCTGGCTCCCCAACACTTAAGGGTCTGTATCTGCAACCCTACAGTCCCTTCGCTCTGCACTTATGAGCCACCCGCTGGCTTCACTTGTGAGGTAACTGCACTTCCCCCTTCCCGTCCCCCCTGGCACTTCTCCCCTTCCCCACACTTGCACGATCTGGACGATACAAGGCTTAGTAAGATTGGTATTTTGTCCTCCCTTGTTTCCCCCTCCTTGTCTTGTTGCGCCTAGAAACATTTGTGTGCAGGCGCGTTATATATGCCACATCATAGTATATCATATCATAAACCATAAGCAGTGTCTACCCCACGCCCCCCCTTCTTCATGGACCACAGGAGTCATCAGCTGCCCTTTCATTCAGGTCATCATGTTCAGAGGTCTATGTGGGCTTCCCATGCCAGCTGGCCCTTCGCCGCCACCCTTGTCACATCAGGAAGCCTGACTTACCAAAATGCAAACACCATCCCTTAGGGTTGACCACAATTCCAAGCCCACCCACCAACCTGCACTCACCACCTAGCTTTCTCATGAAGTGCGGGCCTGAACTTGACTGCCACTAGATAAATCAATTCATCTTGTAGCCACTGCTGATTGGTCAAAATTTACTAACTTTCCGATTGGCGGGGTTATGCTATGCAAACAACTATAACTCCGCCTAAACTTTGACCTGTTCCCATGAACTAATTGGACACAGGGCAATAGGGTTGTGTACATCGAGGCGCACGTGCAATACCTCATTATTATTCGTTGAGGTGGCTTTAGCGTGTTCGCCTCATTAGGCCGCCCTTCCCCCATTCGCATTCTTAAAGCATGTGGCCATTAGTGCATCTCCTAAAATGGACAACAGTCGCCATGCATGAACATCTGTTTTGCTTTGGAAGTCATGCTGCCCAAAATTGTATAGAAAGGGGAAGCGACCCTACCTGGACCATTCTTACCTGGCGATCGGTTCACTGAGCAGTAGGTAAACATGAATTCTTTGCAACCACATGAGCTGGACTGGAGAATTCCCCTGTGCATCTTTAGTAATGGGGTGCGAGTCGAGGTCCCACCGCCTTTCTCTTGCGAATTGGAATGTGAAGTCTCAAACACCCCAACTCCTTCCACCTGCAAGGCCGACTTTTTCCAATCAGCTTTTCCTCCCTTAATATTTATTATAGGAATTCCCTTTAATGTTGACACCCCTTATGTAGTTAGGATTCGTTTGACCTTTGAATATGTGAACTGAGCTAAGACAAAATGTTCTGCGGAGGGCCAAGGTCACCTCATATGCTGATCTAGGCTTGCCCATGAGTCAGTGTTCTGCATATGCAAAGGATACAGACCCCACTAACCTAACTTTCAAATCTCTGCATATTCAGCCCACGTAAAACTCACACAACCATCTCTATCCGAAGCAATCCGCACACACTTTACCACACGGCATCAACAACACATAAACAGCACCTACAGCACACAAGGTATCGCCCGATCTGATACTTGAACCAAAGCTCGGCACACGGTGTATATAGAGCTGAAACCGCCAACAGCCACCACTTCTCCCACTCTCCTACTCCCCTCCTCCTGACTAACCCTGCCCACCCTCCTTCTTATTTACAGATCCGCCAGAGCGCCTACGGACCGATTCCGTTGGTGACGGTGTGCTATATAAGTACCTTTAACATAACATAACATGATCTGGCCCGCAGTCGGGGCCAGGGCAAGTGTTTCTGCTGGCCAACGCAAAGTTCCATTTTTGCAGCGCACACCCTTTCAAGGGCCAAGATTTGATGCTTCCCAGGCCAAAATGTTGCCCGCTGGTGCCACTCTTAAGGTGGTGCTGTAGGTGTAGAATTGTCTTCTAACAGCAGCGGCCCAGCCAGAGACCACACAGGTGACGCAGTTCCGGCCTCTTCTCAATAAAAAATCCCTCTATCTCCCTCCACCAACAGTACTGCGTTACTGTATAAAATGCCAAGGCACAATTCTGGTACAATCCTGTTGTAAATAACTCTGCTGCTCTTGAGCTAGGTTGGTACTATAAGCAATAAAATACAAATAAATTAATGGTCCCTGAATCACAGCACTCTACTGGAGCCAGAGAGGTTCCTCCTCTCCCCATCAGGCCGCCAGCACTTGCCAAATGGTCGTCGGATTTCAAGACCACTTTCACACCCACCCACTCTTCACTATGCTACCTCAACATTGCCCTGCACCCACTTTAAGGTGGGTACCCTTTATGAAACTAGATGCCCAAATCTTCAAACCTCAAAAAAGGGTCTGTCTTTGGAGGGTGTTAATCTGTCTCGCACCGTCCCACCGTTGCCACTGGCTCATGGCTCACCGGGCTGTGGCAAAAGTGTGAAACAAATCAGGCAGCGACTGCAACCATGTAAAAGGGTGTATGGGAAAGTAGCGGGGAAACAGCTAAAGCTACTAGTGGCCTCAGAGGTGGCACTGCCACAGCAGGGTTGACGAATTACAGTGATCCCCTTTAGGATCGATACTGAGACAAGGTTTGAGTTCTGATCCCCCTAAAGACACAATGCAACAAGACCATCCCAACAGCAGGTTACTGCTCTACAAAAAAAACACATTGCCATAACAATGCCCATCATGAAATGCCCATCCCTCGACTCATGGATCAGAACGTTGAGGACTTGCAGGGTTCCATCAAAGAGTAACAAAGAATCTAAGAGAACTTGTGTTGCCACACCAAATCTAAAGATTCTTCCATTGTTTGCCCAGTACTAATGGTTGTTGCTTGCATCTCTCCCAGGAGTTTTTGAGTGGCTTTACTGTAGTTTGGTTTATTAGTTTAGTTTATTATTTGATATTGCGCACCAAACCCAGGGGTAGCCGGGCGCAGCAGTTACAAGAATACTTGAGCTTAGGTTACATACAAAGGATGCATACAGAAGATACATTACAAGTGTTATTAACAATTTAACAAGCAGGTATAAAGGGTACAGGATGAGAGGGGCTCCTATACAAAGAGGAAGTCAGATCTGGGATCAGAAGTATCATGGTAATTATTTACAGTGGTTAATCAGTGGTTAATCCGGGCCAAGAGAATTAGTTTGTTAGTTGTCATTAGACCAATGTAGATGACCAGATTACTCTGTGTCAACTGGACACCCCTTTTCCAGTGCTGGGCTTTATTCCCACAAATCACTGGTATAAGGTTCTTAGATCCAATGTGTTCCATTGAAGAAAGCCATGACTACAATTCCCAGAATCCATTAGTTTGATCAGTGGTTCAATCAGGGTTTGGCCATGTGCTTAGTTATTCAGACCATACCATCTGTGAACATTCAGGTCCCACCTACACTTTTCCGGGGACACCCATCACTTCTTAAACCATACCTATTACTTAGGCTATGCCCTCAAATGTGCCCCCCGCCCTCAATTTTTCACCCCACTTAAAGAAGTGGGATTAGTCCTGTTGGGGCACTAGTGATTTTTGATAGAAGTTGCAAGTGCGATAAATCCTACATTTGGCATTTGGTTCGACCCAAGAGTTTGGCAAGCCAGGCGTTTGCCCAGCAATAACACTCAGCATATTTTTATCCATGTGGACAAGTGTTTCTCCTGCAAGCAGGCATGCTCTCTAAACTCCAAGAAATATTCAACATAGCCCCATACATCGTGGACTTTGTCAAAGGAAGCATGATCACTGTCATACGAACACACATGTTATTACCCACAGTGCGTTATTCCTTATAAATAAAAAGGTCACTGGTCAACAGGGACCCATGCCCCGCTGCTACCAGAACTCACACCTCTCCAAACTGAGGACTGGGACCCATACTACACAGCTTATTTTCTTCACCCAGGGGAAGACTCTGTGTGCCATCAATCCCCATCACACAACAGGTGTCCCATTCTAACTACACCTGCCTCGCCCGTCTCCTGCCCATCTGCTTCAAAACAGCAAAAGGCAGTACCCTCAACTATAACCGCAACAGCTGCCCCAGTGTCCCCAAAATGGCTTTCCACCTGACCCCTTTCTTAACCTCTCGCAAAAGGTGCAGAACCGCTTGTTATTGCTATAATTTGCAGAGGCATGTAGTGTATACAGAGGGTCTTTGCTGTAAGTGTCCTATGGATCTGAGTAAATGCAGGAGGACCTAGACCTGCTAACATGGTGGCACTCCTAAATGCAGGACTCTTTTGATGTACAATCCTTCTCTTCTCACACACCCACCCTCTGGAACTCAATCCCGGTATCAGCTTGGAATGTCCCCAGGATTCTCCAATTTAGCAAAATCTCTCAAAACATGGCTTTTTCAACAGCACTACTAATCCCAATGGAAGCACAGACCGCAACTCACAGTACTGTGCTACTGTTAAAAGATGCCGACCCAAACGCTGGCTACCCATATTCTGTACAGCACTCTGCTGCTCTCGACCTAGGTCTGTGCTTTAAACAATAACATTTAAATAAAATAAGATAAATGTAGCCACGAGTTGGGAGAGCTACCTCTTCTGCACTATGATGGCCAGATACAACGGCTCCCACTTCGGCCTGGCTTCCATGAAGGGTCCTAGAAGACCAAGCACATTTCTTTTAAGTTAATTTGTAGGAATTGGGGCCAGCAAAATCCTACAAGCTCCCATGCTGGATTTTGATGCCTCTACACCAGAGCCCCTATTCTGAACACAATATTAGACAGTGTCAGACTTGGGCATATATCAGGCTTGAGCACCAATGGAAAAAGATGCCCACAATTGCAAATAACAATTTGCGACTTTTCACAACAAACAGTAGACCTTAAAGGCAGTTCACACTCAGCACACATGTCAGAAAGGTTTCTCTTTTCTTCTGGGAGCCGGTAGAGGTGGAGCCAGGAAGAGAAGGCCAGGAGGAAGACGGTGTGACATGAAGATAAGTGCTTGGATAGAAGGGTTGTGGGGACAGTCACACACAATGGCCACTGGATTCCTTAGAGCAGGGGTCTGCAACCTTTGGCTCTCCAGATGTTTTGGACTACAACTCCCATCAACCCTAGCCAGTATAGTCAATTGTGAAGGATCATGGGAGAGTAGGATGACCAAATAAAATAGAAGTAGGACTAGAGTAAACACAAATAGGACTCCAATCAAACTGTTGTACTACTTCTATGTCCTTGGCCTTTTGCGGGGGGGGCACCCTCCTCTTATTGGAGGAGAGCAGACAAGGAGGGGGATGGGGAGGAAATGGCATTCACGCCCAAATTCACGCGCAGCGCCGGGCCCGATTTCAGGATTTTGGAATCGGTTCCTGCAAAAACCAGGACCTTAGCCAATCCCGGGATGGGGTTTATAAAATAAAAAAAAAATCCCAGGACCCCGGGCGATTTCCCGGGACTGTCCCGGGAAAACTGGGACATCTGGACACCCTATGGGAGAGCCACAGGTTGCAGGCCCCTGCCTTAGAGCCATCAGAAACGTTGGCCATGACAGAAACTATTGCACAGAGAGCCTGGATCCTGATTGGCTTTCAGGAATACTATGTCACGCTCTGGGTGTCAATATATTTTAAAGCACTTTGGGTCAGTAAAAAATCCCCAGCTTCACAGCACAATAACTCATCAATCGCGTTAGACCGAACCCACAGAACCGTCTAGAGTAGCATGTTGACCTGACCTTTCCGGCATTGCCTTATAGGGCAGTTGAAGCCTCCTAACAATCGTTGCTGCCCTCCAGGTCACTCTCTGCATGTAAGCTATTACACGGGGGGGGGGAGCAAAGAGGCGACAGACAAGTGACAGGTCCAGAGCACGAGGCACAGGATGACGTCCTGAATGTGCTTTCAGCAGTGAGGCGCGCAACCTCTAGTAAACAGGCACTCGGTACAACACGTGCGCGCTTCGCGGCGGGGGCAGGCTGGAAGAATCTAGAAAGATGGTAATAGCGCTCTCCGCTGACAGGAGAGTGACAGTTTATTTAAGCTTTGTGTCTTCACGGAATTACAACCAAAGCATAGAGTAGAAAGTCATTAAATCCCCTGGAATTACAGCTGTCATGGTTTCACATAACCTTTAAAAACGAGAGCATGCCAGAGAGAGTGATAAAAACCCAGCCCTCACCCGCAGAAAAAGACGTCCCGTCCACCCGCGCTTTGCTGTGATAGTTGTATTTCGCCTTCCTGATTAGTCGCATATCAATGCTTTGTGTGGAGGAAGGGAGGGGGTCGGGGGAGGGGAAGCTTTGCAGGGACTTTTTTTGCAGGGGTGTTTAATTCACTGCCTGGGGGTAAATGAGCAGTCTCCAAATGAGGGTTCAGGAGCACTGGGCCAAATGGTTAAACACACATTGGCCCTCATTACGACCCTGGCGGAAATCGAAAAACGATGGCGGAAATGCAATACCGCCATCGAATAGCGCTCGGTGCGACTATGACCCGTCACCGCAAAGTACGATGCCATTAGCGACACCGTAGTGAACGCCAACGCTAACTGCACCAAGCACGCGCGCGCGCGCCATGCCAAACCGCAAACACCACCATGGTGCAACGGTACGCCAATTCCGACCCTAGCGGACATGTACCTAACGCCATCAGGCATGGCGGAATGGACCATTCCGCCATGGCAAGAAGTACGGCATCGCGAATCAACCGTAAACGGCCCCACTGAGTGCCTGTACACCGCTCCCTGCCCACAAAGTACAACTCCCCGTAGGTGCAATGAAGCCACAATGCAACCATTGAAATGTACAAGTCACCCATGCATGCCAACGAACAAAAGAAACACAACAGGGGCCAATGGGAGCTGCAGGGCACAGATGGCACGAATACACAAGCCATCCCAATGGACATGACCACAGTCCCCCACCAAGAAACGCACGCAAACACAGGCACCTGTGACCAGCAATATACCGAAAACCACATCATTCAACCAGTCCACCTGGCTGACCGGCATCTGTTACACAAAACCCAATCCCCCGCCCCTGAGCATGACAACATTCAAACTGGCATATTGGCAGCCCCCATCCCTGACCTCACTGGGCTTCGTAGGCAAACGCGCACAGCACAGTACCACGCAACTAAACCCCGAAGCTGGAACCCAATGCAGATCTCCTCACAATACATCGCCCCCCAAATAGGCATATGCCACATCACTTGCAAAGAAAAACGCTACACGGGCCAAATCAGAATAGACATTTATGCACATCAAAATCACCAAGCACATACAGCCATCAGGCCATGAAATCCAAAACACCAACCACCATTGTGGGCTGCTTCCGCAAGAAACGACCAGCCACTACCTGTGTGTCGCCCTGTTCCCCCATGGTACACAGAGCCACATTCACGTACGAAAAGGCAACATGGAAGCGCACAGAACCGCAGGGCCGTCCCAATGGGGAGGCACTAGTCCAGCTGAAAGGCCGAAATGTTGCTCCGAGCCACCAGTACTGCGTAAGGGCATGTGGGCCATTGGCGATCGTCCCATAAGATCGTAATGCTGCTCCACTGATTAACACGAAGCAGCAGGTGTCGGGAGTAAAATCCATCTGCAGGAGTGGCATACAGATGGCAGTGGCAAAAGGGGAGGAGATACCTGTCAACCAAAAGAAAAGAAAAAGAACAGAATGGCCATCAGAACTACATTCGAACAACTCACTTCAATGATCACACGAAATCCACAGCCATATGCATGCTAGCCCACTCCAAAGGAACATCACCACCCCAAAACCACTTGCGACTCACAACCATCTATATCGAGGTGCAAACACCATCACAAACGAGTGTCTGAGGGCGCCTCGAGACAGGGAGGGCTCAACAAGGCCAGATGGACGATGGTCCCACTATGGCAGCCCTGCATCACATAGCGTAGGGGAGGCGGATAGATCCCAAGAAGCCCTGTACATGGCAAACTCTGTACCAAATCACCTGCCCATGCATCCATCCATCATTCCCTCATCCCGGGATCAAAATGCCTGAATAATTACTCACATGACATTAGAAACATCCATTGAGTCTGTGCGTTATGCAGCCTGCTAAATCCACAGTGCCCCAGCCCGTAATTCCAGTGTTGTGAAGTAACATGTATTTGGGAACGGACGGCCTCATCGCCCACGTAGCTATTGCGCATCCCAAACTATTCATATCAATCATTGCTCCCTCGCCATGGGCCCTGTCTCAAGGACATAGAACAATAGAACGTTACATTTGCAGTCAGACCTGTGGGCATCTCCTCGCCGCTAGCTGGAAACCGAAAGCGCCGCCCTTCGAATTCCTCATTTGCAACATCACGTCGAAAAGGCATCTGTGGCCGTTTGAAATCACTAATCATCCCATCGAGTGCGGCTGTGTGTGAAAATGGCAACTGCCTTCACCCACGAATGGGACGCCCCGCCCGTCGTTGCAACTCGGTACAGTGATGCATGAGGGCCCACCGTTAACCGAGTACTACGTCCCACTGACCCCTCACAAGTCTGTTCGCGACTGCACAGATAGTACGTGAAACAATGGGACCACAGCAGAATGAACATATCAACCAATCTAACACGGCCATCGGGTACAAATACATGATTGCAATAGCAAGATGCCATTCCCCGAATTGCAGCGTTGTGCGCGGGACGTGCTCGGCCAAAGGGGAGAGCAGTTTGCACAGGTGGAATTAATCACCACAGGTGGAGGCCATACAGCCTGAAAACACATAAATTGCACAGCCAGTCCCCTCCCACAACCACACCGAAATGCTACCGGCAGGACTCGCGATGTTGGCCCTGGGGGACCTGATAGCACTGCAAGTGCTCCGACTCCAAGAAGTAGACGAACACCAACTACAACCAGCCGCACGGAGGAGACGCAGGAGGAGGAGGAGGCCAAGGCAGGGCCAGCAAGGCCCACCAGCACAGCCACTACCACCACGCAGGCAGCCCGCAATACCACGCCTCCGAGCACATCCGTTCAACCTCACTGATGAGCAGATCCACACCCTCTACCGTCTGGACCGGGACACCATAGCCGCCATTGTGGACATGACACAGGCTGACCTTGTCAGCATGATAGACAGCCCAACCGCCATCCCACCCCTACTGAAGGTGGTGTCTGTACTACACTTCCTGGCCACAGGCACCTACCAGCACACAGTCGGACAGTTGCATGGCATTTCTCAGCCACTGTTCTCACGGACACTATTGCTAGTGCTCGATGCCCTCCTGAAGCACGCAGACGACTACATCTCTCTACCACGCTCGGAGCTGGAAATAACCAACACAAAAGTGGGATTCCATGCACTTGCCGGCATACCGGGTTGCATTGGTGCCATCGACTGCACCCATGTTGAATTGGTCGTCCCACATGCCATGGAGGCCCAGTACCGCAACCGAAAACAATTTCATTCCCTGAATGTACAGATGGTGTGTGACTCCAACAGGATCATTACACATTGTTGTGCCCGATTCCCTGGATCAACCCATGATTCTATGGTCTTGAGGAACTCTACAATACCACGCTACATGGAACGACACGCAGGGAACAGATCCTGGCTACTCGGTGAGTCTCATTACATGCATGATGATGTGGGGTATGTGATGCGGCAATGACCTGCCAGGAAGGGGGGGGGGGGTGTGCGTACGTATCAATGGCATTCCACATCATACGTTTCTCGTCCACATACAGGTGATGCTGGATATCCACTGAAGAGATGGCTCCTCACACCAGTCCGGAACCCACGGGACCAGCATGAGGAGGACTACAACCATGCCCACTCACGTACCCGTGTAGTCATTGAACAGGCATTCGGCCTACTGAAGGGTCGTTTCCGCTGCCTCAGCAGGTCTGGCGGGGCACTCCTGTACCGCCATGAGAAGGTTGCAAAGATGGTGATGGCATGTGTCATGCTCCACAACATGTGCGTACGTAGAAATGTGCCCATGCCCCCTGACGCAGAACTGCAAGCACCTGAAGATGGTCATGATGAGGGTGGGGATGTGGCAGCACCTCATGGAGTCTGCGAGGCACCGGAGGGCCGTGACATTCGTCAGCATCTCATTGATGTATGCTTCTAGCACTCACGCCTGGTGGCTGATGCATGGACACGGGACTCGTGGCACTGCGTGTGTCTGGGACATGCACAATATGGACTGTACGCCTATGATGGCCTAGTACACAAAGATCAATGTCCACACTTCTCATCGGTTGATCGTGCACTTTTTATGGCATATGTGACATCATGTTGAACACCCTATCGACCCGCCACCCAAGTGAGCCCAACACACCCCCTCCACCCTCCTACCTCCCCCCCCGAACACCAGTGTCCAAAGATGCTCATTGTCAGTGGGCTGTCGCTATTGCATGCCCCCTCTGCGGGTATCAGGGGCACCCCTGCCTGTGGAGCGCAGGTTCCTTCCAGATCTACGTTGGGGGCTGCCCTGGACGGAACTTGCAACGGATGATGTGTCTGCCTGCTCACGTCCATGCATGTCCCTAAGGGTTTGCGAGAGCTCAGTGAGCACACGGCGCACTGCGGCAAGTTCGGCACATACGTCTTTGGACGTCGCATGCAGTTCCCCCCTCAGGCTCTCGGTGCTACTCTCCATTTGGACTCTCAGGCTATCGGTGCTACTCTCCATTTGGACTCTCAGGCTCTCGGTGCTACTCTCAATTTGTGCCCTTAGCGTCTCTGTACCTCTCTCCATTTCTGCCCTAAGTGTCTCTGTTGATGTTTCTATGTCTGCCTTGGTGCCCCCACATTCATCGGCATGGCCCTTGAGGAGTGTGGCCATTTGCTGCTGTTGGACGATTAACTTGTCGAGGGACTGTTGCCTCTGCTGGGCCATGGCCATTTGCGGTGGTGTCACAGAGGGGCTGTTGTCCTCATGTTGCCTTGCCACAGGGCATGTGGGGGATGGCCAGTCGTCGTCTTGTGGGTGCCCCTGCGTGGTATCCTCATGTTGTACGGGAGGGGACAGACAGGGGGATTGGGACAGGTCATGGATGGATCTGACCTCGACATCCCCGTCTTCTGTGTCGGAGCATGCTGCCATCAATGGGGTGTCACCTATGGTGCTGCTGCCACCAGAGGCAGTGCCTTCTGTGGCATCCATTGGGGGGACCTGTGGTGCTGGTGTTGTGGGCATGCTGGCTGCTGGGGTGCCTGTTGATGTTCCCTCCTCTGTGCTGCCACCTGATTTGTGCTGCTGCCGTGTCTTGATGCGTGCAGCTGAGGTGGAGGGTCTCTGGCCGTTGGTCTTGGCCCTCTTTGCAGGTGTGCTGGTAGGGGTGTCCTGTAGCTCGTCGTTCGGATCGGACCCTGTGGTGGAGTAAAGGAGGGCGAGGGTTATTGATGGGTCAGTGGGAATTGGAATGGCATTGTATCACATGCATTGGGGTGGTGCCTGAGGGTGATTTGGGTCGGGGTCTTGGGGGTGGTTTCATTTGTGTGTGGAGTGAGGGTGCAGTTGTTTGGCAGCCTGCAGTTAGGGTGTGCCTGCTGCACGTGTGGTGCGTGTTTTAGGGGTTTTTAATTAATTATGTATTTATTGTGGGTTTTAACGTGCGCTATCAGGCCGATGTGTGTGGACGTTCTCCTGGACATGTGTTTCTGTTGCACTATGGGGACACATGGTACTTCACATGAATGGACTTTGTGGATTTGGCATTGTTTTATCTGGGCCACCTACCTGAATCTTCGGATGTCTGCACTCCTTTCTCCATCCCTCCGACTCCCTCTATGCTCTCCATTCCGATGGTGGAGGCACAGATTTCTTCCCAGGGGGTCAACTTGATGGGTGATTCAGGACCTCCCCCGGTGGCTGTGGCAATGTTGCGGTTGGCAGAGAGTATGCTGCGGACGCGTATCCGCAGGTCGTCCCATCGCTTGCGGCATTGCTGTGGGGTGCGGGGTGCGGTCCCCACCGCACTTACCCGCTGTGCCACCAGAGCCCATATGGCCTTCTTGTTTGCAAGTGCCGTCCTGGTCATTTGCGTGGAGAAGACGACGGCAGCATTCTCCTGGAGGGTCTCTGTTAGCACGGTGAGTTCCTCACGGGAGAAGTGGACCTGCCGCTTGCGGTCGCACGCTTTCTTCGCTGCTTTTCCCATTATTCTTGGTTTCGCTAGGGTGGTTGGCGGGTTGGGGTGTGTTTCGGGGTAGTGATTTTAGTGGTTGTGTGGTTTTAGTGTATTTATAGGTGTACGCCGGGATGTTTCCCGTTCCGGGCCCATGTTTTAGCTTCCGTTTCCGTATATTTCCGGCCACCGTACTTTCCGGTAGGCGCACACTGCGGTGACCGCTAAGAGGGGTGGCGGTATTGCACCTAGGGCGCCGTACGGCGGCGGTGTGGGCCGTTTTGGGGTCATTTCCGCCATCGCGGACTTTGCACTTCCGCCATGCCGTGGTGCTCGTGCCCGATGGGTCGGAATGGGCCGCACTTTGCTCCTTCGTGCAATGGCGGAAACGCTATTTACGCTGTGGCGCTCCGGTCAGTCGCTTTCCGCCAGGGTCGTAATGAGGGCCATTGACAAAGCCAGAGGTTTCCTCTTTTGTATGGTTGAAACTTTTTTGTGTAAATGCCCACAGGCGCAGATGAGGTATATGGCGAGGGGTAAGCAGACAGACTGGAATGGGGGAACCAGAGGTGGGTGAATTAATGCAGCTGAGGATGGATGAGCAAAGGAGGATGCGTGAAGAGGTGATTATGAGGAACGATGAAGAAGAACTATGACAAAGTAGAAGGCCTATGATGGACTGTGCCGAAAGAGGATTGTGATAACGGCGAAGGCTGCATTACTATTAATATTATTATCATACTTTTTAGTATGTCTATGACGAAGGACACGGACTGGGATGAAGGAGAAGGACTGTGATGAAGGAGAAGGACTATGATGAAGAAGAAGGGCTGTGACGCAAGCCAGCGATGAAGGACCAGGACTGTGACAATGATGGAGAAGGGCTGCGACGATGAATGTGAAGGACTGTTTTGAAGGAGAATAACTCTGATGAAATAGTGTGATAAAGGAGTGTGGCGAAGAGGACTTCGATAAAGAAACATTGGCTCTCTTCCCCTGCACACGCTGATCTCTGCAACCACTCTATTGCCACTGTATCTTTCTCATCCTCCCTCAAGCACTCCCTTGTGCACCCCTCCTAAAAAAACCTTCAGAAGACCCTTCCTGTCCTGCGAACAACCACCCTATTTCTATCACCCTTTCTTGTGGAAACTGCTGGCCTTTCCACAACTTACTTCACACACTGAACTTGTTGGCGGTCTCCACGACCATCATTCTGGATTCCGAGCATCCAGAGGCACGGAAACTGCTCTTTTGAACATCCGTGAAGAACTGCTTGCATCCCTGGACTCCAACTCCCCAGCTGTCCTCATCCTATTTGATCTCTCCTCTGCCTTCGATACGGTTAACCATTGCATCCTCATAAAACGGCTACATGATACCCTTGGTATCTCGGAGCGGGCACTGGACAGGCATACCTCCTTCCTAACTGACCGTTTGTCTCAAATCATTATGGGCGCCTTCTCCTCCCCAACTTCCTTCCCCACCTGTGGTGTCCCCCAGTGATCAATCCTCTCCCCCTGGCTCTTCAACACTTACCTTGCTCAGCTAGCACTCCTCATTTCCTCCTTCTCCACCAACATTCAGTGCTACATAGATGACACACAACTCTTTTCAAACTTCCTGCTGACCCCCTTGCACCTTCCATCATCCCTGACTGCCTCTCTGCCATCCACTCCTGGTGTACTTTCAACAATCTTTATCCTCCGTGCCAGCAAGAATGAGATCATTCCCGTTGGGACCACTGTGGCCTCTTTTATACCCCTGATTCTTGGCATCCTGTATGGGCTCTACCGCTGCTTCTCTTGAGCCAGAAACCTTGGAGTCATCTTCGACTTCTCTCTCTCCTTCCTTCCACCCTTCCAACTCTTTCTTCTCAAAGGAATTATCTCTTTTCTTACTTCCTCCCAGAAGCTCAAGGTTACCCGAACTCTGGTTCTCTCTAGGCTTGACTAATGCAATAGCCTTCTCCTGAATCTACCTTCTTACACTTTACGACCCTGCCAGCTATTTCAGAATAGGGCAGCAAGACTTATCGTTGGCCTTAAGCCCAGGGATCGCATCTCTCCTGCCCTAAAACTCTTCACTGGCTCCCAATTGTGGCACGGATTAAATTAAAATCCCTCTGCATCATCCACAAGGTTGTCTGGGGCTTGGGACCAAGCTATCTGCAACTTTCTCTTACTAAATACTCTCCCTCTAGACCTCTGCGGTCCTCTGGCACCAGCTCTCTGTGTATAAAGCGTTTAGCTAAACAGTGGACTGGAGGGCGATCACTTTCTTCAGCTGGCTCCCTCTTATGGAACAGCTTCGCCTTTCCTTTTCATCTTGAGCAGGACTCCCTCAAATTCCAGAAGCTCCTCAAGACTTTCCTCTTCACCTCCTCCTTCCCTTCGTCCCTCCTATGCTAATCTCACAGTCGTTGTGATTAGTGGCCAGGGCCCTTAAGTTTCCTTCGGGGACCTGGCCTCCCATACCCAACCACCCCAGCCTTTGACTACCTATCATCGCCTGCCTCAGGACCCACCAGCCTCAAATATGTAGGCTTTCACTTTCTACCCAAAGCGGCTCCAGGCCGCATAGCACTTACCTTACTATGCACTTCATCTGCTGCTCACCCACAAGCACAGACAATCCAGCACTTACCCCCACCTCCCACTTCACCTCTTCTCATTGCACGTGCACGTTCTGAATACTCACAAGACATAGTAGGCTTGTCTTTATCTTCCATTGTATTCATTGTTTTTCATTCCCATGTTCCCTCCCTGTTGCCTTGTGGGCGCTTTGAAACAGAATTTACTTAATCTATAAGCGCCTAACAAATGCACAATAAATAAATAAAATAAAGACTGTGATGAAGGAGTAGGGCTGTAACAAATGTCTTTGGCAAAGGACAGAGAAGGACAGAGAAGGACTTTGGTGAAGGGCTAATAAAAGACTGTAGGGTAAAAAGAATTTGACGAAGAAGCATTGCTACCGCAAAGGACAGTCTCGAAGAATGACTGTGGCGAAGGAGAAGGAATACAATAACAGAGAAGGAATGTGATGGAGAAGTCACTAAGTATGAATTTGCCAAAGGAAAATGACTATGGTGAAAGGGAAGGACTCTGACGAATGAGAAGACTGAAACAAAGAAAGGCTGTGACAAAGGTAAAAGACTGTGAGGAAGGAAAAAGACAGTAACAAAGGACTATGATGAAGAAAGACTGCCATGAAAGGTGATGAAGGAATGTGCAAAGGACTGTCATGAAGAAGGACTTTGATGAATCAGAAGGACTGTGATGAAGGAGATGGACTGTGACGAAGGACTATCCTGAAGAAAGAAGAAGGATTATGATGAAGGACTGTGCCAAAGGAGGACTGTATTACTATTAATATTATCATTATTATTAGTATTTATCAGAGGCAGCATTTCACCACAATGCCAGGGGTAGCAGAAGTGACATCACACAACCCTTGACCTCTGATGACATCACAGGAAGTAGTGTAATTTGACTCCACCTCCAAGTGACATTACAGGAAGGGATGGCACATGACCTTTCACCCCTTCACAAAACAGGAACTGGGGCCACACCTTACAGATGGGCTAAAACAGGGTGCTCTTTTAGCAGAGAAGGAGTAGAAATAAGAAAGTGGGCGGTGTGATGATTGCAACTTGCAGTTGAAGTACATGCGCCCTTCATTACAAATTTGTCATGCAAGAAGCTATTGAACCGCGGGAAGCCCTGCATCTGCAGGGAGCCCAATCAGGTGAAGGAGTGGGCAGTCTTTCATTTTCGCCAGCTGAAGACTGCAGATCCGCCACTGAGTGATTCTGCATCCCTTAACGATGGGAAGCTATGCGCCCGTGCCCACCTCTGTGTGAAACAGACAGTGCATGTAAAAATAGCAGGGTGGAGCATGGATTGTGTGTGTAACATAAGATGGCGGCAGAAGCGCAGTCCCATCCTCTTCCCTTCTGGCCAGTTGATCGCTCAGTACCTCTCTGTTGGGTTCTTGTATAAACCCTTAACACTCTTATCTCATGAAGACCAGCCCGAATTAATGAAAAGTATTTACACGATAAACAGAGGATGGTTCTGCAATACTATGTAAGAAGTTGGTTTTCTGAGAGCACTTATCAACCAGCCTCTGCTTCAATGGGCACCTATCTACTGCTCACTCCGTGCCGGCCTGTTTATTCCACCTCTCCTACTTGCCCACAGGCCTGAATACAATCCTGGCAAGTAACCGCCACCGCTCCACTTGTGATGTCTTCAGCGAGTTCTGGTTTTGAAGCAAACAACCCTTTCAGTACATAGGGCCTCATTACGAGTATGGAGGTAGCCATGCTGCTAAAATGGATGGCGAATAACTCTCACACCAAATAAGAAGACCGACTGAGAAAGTTGGCAAAGTGTCTGTTTTATTCTCAATTGTCTAAAACAGGGAGAACAACGGACATCAATGGGCGTCGCACGCACAGTCTCAATTCATTTAATAAAAAACATCACTTTTATAGCAAAAACTTGTCATACGTGACGTCATACTACGTGGCAAACTGAAAAAAACCTACATGAATTGTGATTGCACTAAGAGGAGTATCTAAGTATACTTTGTACAAGAGATTGTATTGTGATTGGGTCTCTATAGTCAGATGGGCAACTCATGCCTTCCCTTAGTGCAAGTCATCTTCCAAAGTGATTAGGTACACAGCATATCATGGGCTCTCAAACTATAAGGCTCTTCGTTGTATGACCCTCTACAATTGGTTGGCACACTTGTACCCTTCTGGAACATTCGATTCTCTGGCAGCACGTAAGCTGGTACCCCAGGTGCTGGTGGGTGGACTTGACCTTACCACCCCACCCAATTAGCCCATCATCTCTTAACATTCATGCCTTCGCCATTCAGGTTGTCTTTGAACTTGGCCTTCTAGTAGCTTTTCTTCTCTGGGAGTGTGAAAACGTTCTTATCAAGATTCAGGCTTGCATGCCCACATCTATTTCCATCTTGGACTCATGTGACAGGAGACTGTGGAATGGCCCATTTTATAGCATTTAATTATCGTGAACAAAGAAACTTGGCACTCATGGAGTTCTCTCTTTGCAACTTAAAAAGGGATACCTCAGCGTCTCACATTTACTATTCTTCAAGGATTGATAACCAGATTTGGCTGCTTTATCCTTTGACACCGGGCCAAGCAGTCTTTCTTTGGTCCACCTTTGAGCCTCGGCTTATTTCTTTGCTATGACACACAAACAGCTATCAATCCTCCTTTCTCCACGGGTTAAGCTTACTCCAATTGTGACATTGAATGTCCAGATTTTTACATATATATATATATATATATATATATATATTGGCAGCACCGCCTGCAGCCTATTCACTACGTATAGCCAGATTTTGATTTTATGATTACTTTGTCTACTTGCCTAACGGCATCTGTACAATTACAAAACGACTTGCATTTTCTGCAGTGCTTCTTCACATATTCCAATCTTCCTTCAGAACATGAAAGTCTTCTCGATTCTTTACTTCACCATCAGATTATTTAAGGTCTATGCCTTCTCCTCTTTGGTCATCCTTCTTAGTGCATCACGCTAATTTCTTGTGACGTCACAAGCCTCTCCTTTTCACCTCTTCAGACTTCTTCAGGCCTCTCCCTCAGGAGACCGTCCTCTCTTTGGGGATACAGCATATAGGGTTTTCTCAGTGGATACCTATTAGCACCATGGTCCATGCCGGAGTCCGCCATGGAGAAAGGGGGAATTACCACCCCATTCCAAGTTTGGTGGGGCGGTAATTCCCCACTTTCTCCATGGCCCTTCCCCATTCCCATTTTTGTCCCATAGGGCTCAATGGGAATGGGGAAGGCGGCAATTACAGTACCGCAAATTGCGGTACCGTAATTGCCATCAAGGTCCCTTTGTGGGTCTCTACATTAACGGCTGGTCCAGACCAGCCGTTCAGGTCGGGAGCCGCAAAGGGACCTCGTAGTAAGGCAGTAAGAGGTTAACGGCGCCGCAGCCTTTTACGGCGCCGTTAACCCCTTAACGCCTGGGTCGTAATGAGGCCCCTTGTCTCAATGGCTCTTCGCGGTATAGGTACTACTACTGGCATTGCACAAGTCGCAATTTCCGGTGTCCAACATATATGCAAAATAGGGGTAGGATTTCCTGCAGAGGCATTCAGCTGCTCCTCTACACATGCATGGATAAAAACACATTCAGGGCATAAGGTGGCTAAACATGCCCACTCTGAAGCTAGGGCCACTTCGAGGTGATGCACAATTACAAATAGCATGTCAAGAGAAGCCACAACAAAGGTGAAAAGAATTACAAAGTCCACATACCGACCCTCCCGCCCTTCTTTCCAAAACTCACAAACCCACCTCATGAGTAAATTGACAAACACATAACCTTGTCATGATTTAGAATTTTCCTGCATGCAATTTGAAAAGTCAGATGTCACCGTTGTAAATAGTATTGTAACCCTTGAAATGTTTACTGAGTGACCTCATTGGAAAATCTGTGGGCTACTAAAACCGGCATAGCCCATAGAATGGTCTATATAGCCTGCAGATTGTTCATTACAGTTAATTCTAATGCTACCAGCAGCAGAGCATATACAGCAGCATGTACCCTGCGATCCCCGAGGGGGATGTATGTACTAAATTAAGCTTGGAGGTTGAATGGTATTGTCTGCAGGACTAATAACGTATATATATCCTTTTTAATTTCAAGAGAAGCTTTGTAGTTCCCACACTCAGGCCCAACAACGTATTATGGACATATGACCTTCACTGAGCTGGGGCATTTAACTCAGTCTTTTTGACACATAATTCCTGGTATGTTCCTCGGACTGCGACTATACAGCTTCTTTGAAAAATACAACAAAACATGGATTTGTTTATTTGGAACTTTGAAGTACAGCATAATAAACAAAATACTAAAACATCTCGTTCATCTCATCAACTTCATATAATGTGCAAGTTCAAAAGACATACATCAACGTGAAAACTCTTAATAAAATTAAATTTGAAACAGTTACATATGCTATCATATCAAGAGAAACCAAAGCACCAGTGAACAATTGCAAAGTAAAATATACAGTCATATGGTGTTAGTAGAACATCAAAACTGTGTTAGGGAATAGTAACTGTTTCAGTAACCAAAACATACCTAGTTTACTTATCTGTAGTAAGTAACAACTCAGCAAACTAGTGGTGGGCTTAAAATAAATAAATAAACAACAAGCCAGCTTCTCTACCAACCAAGTCCAGTGTAATCACACGTTGTATACATGTAATGAGACAATACCAGATTTAGCAATTTGGAATTTGTAGGGATGATATTTTTTCCAACACTCAAATTTGCAACATGTAACCAAACAAACTTGCAGGATGAAGCATGCAATTGAGTGAATCCTCATTTAAGTTTAATGTCCAACTCGTAGGTGTGATGCTCAAGGTATATTATGCTCTTAATTCTAGGGCTTCAGTATCAATGCAGGGATTGTGAAAATAGCTCAAAATTGTATTAACAAAAGACTGGTGGCCTTTCCCTCATCAGTTGGGTCTTGCTTATGTTAGTGTCTCATTTTTAGTTGCCCCAGCTAAGGTTATATAGAAAATGTTAGATAACCCCAAAACCTCTCTTACACAGTCCATAGAATAAGTGAGCTTTGGCAAAGTAATTGTGCTTCTTATGATCCATGGCTTTGACATGTAAAGAATGATCTTTCCTAAATAAACTTGCTCATTGACTTCTCATAATTAAGTGTTAATCTGGTTCTCAGTTCACCATTGATTGAAAGATTTTGGAGTGAGCTTCTGCATGCAGGCATACACAATGTCAAGGATAGTATTTAAGAGGACTGAACCTATTCAATAAAGCAATATCTTCGGGCCCTCAGCATTACCTGCTTTGGGGTTTCTTGTTCATTTGCTGGCAAGCTTTAAAAAAAAGTAATTTCCAACGCTGAAGTTACTTTGAATAAAAACCCATCGAATCTTTGGGGTGGGGGGTCCCCCCAAGCCTCCCTTTCCCTATTATTTTACTCCTACCTCAACCCCCTCCCCACCCATTTAACACTCTCCTCCCCATATATTTTTGTGTTATTTTTCCAAAGTAATTTCAGCTTCGGAAAAAAAGCCTGTCAGCAAATGTACATGATACCTGCTTTGGTACTAATTTTATTTTTAAATTTGTTTATGGAAAAAGGTTCGCTATACATAACCATATGGACAAAAATGATGCATTCTAATATTGTAGTCATCACTGCAACAGTGATAATACAACAATAGGGCATATGGGCGATTCTCAATCATTCAGATCTTGTCATTTTTTAAAACAAAAAATTTGACAGGTATTAATTTATGGCTCGGAAGCCCTATTGCATCTACCCCAGGATATATGGGAGAAATTAGAGGGCCAGTTCTGGCGCACCTTGCTGCGACTTCCGAATGCAGTACCAGTATGTGTCACCAGCCAATAATTAAAGTTAAAATCACTGGACTCCCTAGTCCTATGGAAGTCAGTGGCTTTCTATAGGAAGTGCAGGTATGAAAAATATATTGCACCCTTTGAAATCCTTAACTCGAACGAAAATAAATCTGATAAATATTTCACTCAGTGGTATGTAAAGATTGAAAAGATTCTGCAGTATAATGATACCAGTCCAGAAGCGTTTGAAGTAAATCCGATCAAAGTCAAGCAAAGATTGCAAGACATGGACTGGGCCAATACGTTGGAGAATTGTGATCGAGTGAAACTGAGCTGTTCAAGATCACTAGAAAGAAAGGGCATGAACTCGCTCCCAAGCTACCTGCAGAAATTCTGGTCACGGTACTATTGCGATATGTTGCTTAGGTGTAGGCTTAATAGCCTGCCAACAGGTGAAGTTCTTTGGGCACGGAAGATGCAAGGCATTGAAGCTGATGTATATACCTTTTGCAAGAAGAAAGATATGGTAGAGACACTTAGCCATTGGGTAACAGTCTGTGACTCTTTAAAATAAATGACACAACTCTACCTAGGAAAATATTTGAGGGGTGAAAGTGCATTGTGCCCAAATGAGTGATGGGACAGGGTGATAATTGGAGAAAAGCCAGGTTTAATCATTGCAGTGTTGACATTTATTGACAGAGTATTAATGATGAAGAAGGAAGTGAATGGAATTATACATATATAATTGTATATGTTTACTTTCATTATTTTTATATATTATGTTTTATGGTTCTTTTTTTTAAGATGATATAATAATGTTAAAGGTTTTGTGAAACCAACAAAACATTTAAATTAAAAAACAATAATAAAAAAAATAATACAACCTGTTTTCACACAACATTGTCATAGCTTATGAATCATTAGCACAACAACCAAAAAAACAGATGTGGGGTGATAAGCCCACCATTGAACAGATCAGAAACCAGATAGAGCAGCAGCAGATACAGTAAACATAAGTGATTCAGAATTCCCATACAGGTGCTCATAGTGGGGGTAACACATTAATTGTTGGCGTATCCCCTGCAGTATGCAACAAAATAACAGTAAGCAGGTCAATGCCCAAGGCGGTTTATTGTCTGACGGGTGGAACATTGCAATACTGAGATTCCTCTATGCCTCCAAAGTAATTGTTGACCATTCATCCCCCTCCTAGAAGGCTCCAAGCCATGCCTTCGTCTCAGTCAAACACCATGTTTCAAACTCCCTGTACCACAATGCATATTGGGGGCCCTTGATGGAATTCCAATGCATAATCAAGTGCCTTTTTGCTAGAACTCAAGCTAGAACCATGAACTTGATTGCATGTCTGTACTTACCTGCCTGGAATATAAGCCCACAAGCGGGTTCCAAACATATCTAGCAATCCCAGCTTTCTTGCAGGCTTGTTCTATGCAGGACCAAAAGGTTTGTACCCGGGGGCAACTCCAGAGCATGTGCATTAAATCAGCTCCTTCGCCAGCACACCAGAGACAAGCCGGGGTCGCATTTACCTTAAATTTGGCCACTCTGTTAGGAGTTATGTAGGTGCAGTGGAGCACGTTAAGCTGAATCAACCGGAACCGAACTTTCTGAGACACAATTTTTAACAAAGACCAAGGCCTATGCCCATTGCACCTCGGTCACTTCCAGACCAACGTCAGCTTCCCATTTTACTTTCAATCGCACATTCTTGGTACTAGTCAAGTTTAACAAGCACTCATATATCCGAGACACGGGTCTCCAGCCGTCCTCCAACCTATACAATAAAGGTAGAAGCGCTATCTCCTCTGGTTCAGCAGGCCATACTTTCGATTTGATCTTAGCCACCTTGACCACTTTGGGCATCAGGGCGGCCAGGTAATAGAATTCCAGTTGAGGGAGCTGCACTCCTCCGTCCCAGTAAGGTAAATATACATGTTTTTGTGGTATTCTGTGCCGCTCTGCACCCCACAGAAAGTCCCTGAAGATGGTGCCTGCTTTGGTCACTATTATGCTAAATATCCAATAATCAATACAAAATTGACTTTTAACTGTTTGGACCTGAACTAAACTATCTTAAAATGCAATGCTGAAGAGCCTGAGCAGACACACTGCCATGATTGTCCAAATGAAGATGAGCTTGTGACAACTCATCTTCAAAAACCTCGTTGACCCATCTCACATCCTTAGAATACACCCCAGAGAGTAGGAGAATCTGGGTGTCAAATGCATAATTGGTGTACAGTTGTCCATTTATGCGGATGACACCCAGATTCTCCTTGAACTCTCTGGGGTGTATTCTAGGCATGTGGAACGGGTAAACCAAGTTTTTCTGGTGATGCAGTCATAGATGGCAGCTAATTCCCTAGCCTTAAACAATGAGAAAACTGAGTTGTTGATTATTGGAACCAGTGCAAGGCTAAAGAAAATGGACTGCAATACAGCCAATTTCTGATTGCGGGCAATGTTATCCCTGTGGCCCAGCATGTTAAAACGTTGGGAGTCTATTTAGATTGTCAAATAACATCAATTAATCATGTGGCACATCTGGGCTCATCATGCTCATACATGACCAGACTGTTGTGGTAGATACATCCATATCTATCCACATCCATATCTATCCACACCCATTTCTATCTGTTCAGAATAGGATGGTAATGGCATCTGATTATTGCAATAATCTTCTGGCTGGCACCTCACAGTACAATATGAAGAAATTGCAAACTATTCGGAATGGAGCAGTTCGAGCAGTTTGTGGGCTCGGGAGGCGATCACATGTGTCAGAAGCTCGGCGGAAGCTCCACTGGCTACATGTAGAGCACAGAGTGTGGCATTAAGCAACCTCCCTTGTTTACAAGTGTTTGTCTGGTGATGCCCCTCTGCATCAGTTCCCCGCATCAAAAGGGCACCCATAAAACAAACCTTGCAGTCCAATAAGGATGCACTCCTGGTTTGTCCACATTTTCATATAAAAAAGCTTGGAGGCACCAGTTTTGATGTGTGGGCTCCTATGTTGTGGAAACTGCCTCTGTCTTTGAGGATAATACCACCTTTAGCCCTTTGGCCCTTTTTGGGAAAGGTATGAAGGCTTTCCTCTTTGATGCAGGTAGAGAATAAGGAGGTGTTGGTCTTAAGAGCCTAGAGCACATGTTTTCTGTTGTCTGTCTTGTCAACCCTCTGAGGCCTTTGGGTGTGTGGTGCTATACAAAAATATATAGCTAGATAGATAGAAATGTTCTCTTTTTTGCCCTCTGTAACTGTGGGAGTGCAAGAAGTTCTTAATTCCTGTTCTGCAAACATTTGTTTTAAGGTAAATTTGGCTTTGCTTGTGGTTTCTCCTTAAGTCAACTGCCAACTATACACATTGCCCCTAATGTAGCATACGTGGAAAGCTCTCGCCAAAAGATCAAATAGAGTTGTATCCTCTTAGTTTCTTATTTCTTTTTATCTTATTTGACTTGGTGAACTAAGGATACATGTTTTTCATGTGCTTTATTTTGATTATTGTTGTTTGACTTGTATGGCATCAACGTCAAAATCCATGTCAAAATTAAATTTAAAGAAGAACTGGGTAAAAAAGTATAACAAGTAAACTAAGGAAATGCAGACATGGACATATCTCCTTCCAGAATGCTTGCATTACTTAGTAACCACAATTCCTTCAGGATCTCATTTCATTCTGCTGTTTTTAAGCTCTCTTCCCGGGTGCACTGTGAACCTGGTAAATTCTAATATCTCTTACAAAAAAATAGAAAATGCAACCGTTGAATGAGATGCTGTGTAGGCCACACTCACTGACACAAGAACAACCCACACACTGAAACAACACCATTAAGCTTACAAGTGCCAGCTGTTCAGTACCAATTGGGAAGTTGTGTTCTTTGGTGTCAGCAAGCCCCACACACCCACAGTGGAGAAACAGCTACAGCTGTTTATTTTGCCTCATATACCAGACCATTTTATAGGTAAGCACTCTCTATAAGAACAAACATGTGCTATCTTGTAGGCACATCTACATTGCTGCACCCTGTACTGGTGTGACGTACCCCCTACGAAGGCCACAATTAAAAATCAGCAAAGAAACATGCATGATAGTGGATTATATACCATAAACCACACACAAAATGCTTACAGTGCCATAATTCAACAATGTCTTTAGGAAAGTCAAATATAAATTGTATTTCTTTTCGCCATTCCTTTCAACAAAAGCAAACTGATGTGGCATGATGAACTGGCATTACCTCTCAAATGTCCAACAATTATAAACAGTGCAACTACACGTCCCTTATAATCTTCACCCAACAAATATGATTCTATAGATAATGTTCAGTTTTCAAAAGATGAGTGCAGGTCCACAAAGGTACACTGCACCTAAAACACGAATATAAAAACAACAAACACAAAAATCCATAAAAGTCCATATAATTTGGATGAAAATAAACTTACTTAAAACAGTCATCGCATGGCTCGTAATTTATTCCATGTTTCTACTTAACTATAACTATCCAAAACCAATCCTCTCATTGAATAAAGTTTGTAACGTGGACCCACTATAAAACCTACCTTCCTCAGCACAATCAACTAACTACAAAAGAAACAATTTCATACTTGGATGAAACTAAACCTGCACGGAAACTAGTCACATCAGTACACAAACATATGATTTGAAAAAGCTAAAAATATATTTTCCCAATAAAAAATGCTGTTTCAAGGGAAAGGAGTCCCACACGCCTAAAGAGAGTGCGACATAACAAGGCAAACTCTTCTCTCACTAAATCTAGAAAAAAGAACAACTTGGCATTTAACATATGTGGGAAATTAGCCCAATTATTTTTACTGTACACCACAATCTCATCTATGCGGGTTTCTGCAAAAGATTGGTGAGTTTGAAGGGTGGTATACATTAACCGTTGGAAGGATGCAGGAGCCCTATGCAGTCCAAATTGTAGGGGTGTAATCTGGAAAAGGCCCATAGGCGTGATGATATTCTCTCAATCCTCTTGGGCAATGAAATCTGCTAATAACCTTTTGTTAAGTTGAGGGTGGAATTATACTTCACAGGTCCAATCCTTTCCATTATCTCCTCAATTGTTCCCATAGTGCAGTGCTCAAAGCAATAGATTTCGTTTACTTTTTTGAAGTCTATGCAGAATTTGCAATCCCATCTGCTTAAGGCACCAGAACAGTGGGGGATGGCCAGTACTTTTGTGATGGTTCAATGACTTCAAGATCCAGTATCTTCTTCACCTCATCCGCTATGGCCTTCCAATACAAATCGGTCAGTCAATCAGCTTGCAATCTGAACTATTTGCTTGGAGGGGTTTCATAATGATACACAAAATTGTTAGCCCAGCTGTGCCGGTCTACTAAGATGTCTGCAAAGTGTAAGCAGGTCTGTAGACCTTTGTTCTGAATGGAAGTCAGGTTATTTGCTATCATGCTGGTTCATGCTGGTGAGATGTTCTCACTTTCCCCAAACTTCAGGCTTACCACCACCTGTGTTAGCTTATCCAGTTTCTACCAGGCTTTTAACCAGTGCACATGGTATACTTGTATGGACTTTCAGGTGTTATCCTGCTGTACTATGTAATTGAGGTTACTGAGAACTTGTGTTACTCGGTATGTTCCATGCCACTTGGCCAACTGATAATTCTCTAAGATCAGACGTAGGACCGGGACAAAGTCGCCTTCTTTGAACTTCTTTACATTACTGAATTCTCTGTCACATGGGTGCTATTGATTCACTTGTTCAGTCTATAAATGTTGTTATGCAAAATCACAGATCAACTGAATTTTCTCTTGGGTTGTTCTCATCAACGTGGGCCTTCCTCCTTTTGGGACTTCCCTTCCCTCCCAGCCTCCTTCAAGATATCAAAGATGTTTTGGTGTTCTTTCCTGTAGACCCGTTTGAATAGGGAGAATGTGCTGGAAGCTTGTGGAATTTTCCATGCAGTGAAGAGAGCCCAGGATATTGTTTGCCCCAGTTCTTCATATCCTCCAAAACAATTTCTGGAGAACGTTCCTTAGAGTTTGGGTGAAACAGTGCACAAGGTCTTCTGGCTGGGGAAGGGGGAGGTGGACAGAAGTCCAGAGGATAGCCAGGGTATCTATCTGTAATCATGTATTTAGAGCACTAGGGGTTTGGACATAAATGGTTAGACTGGTCTGTGAGGATTACTTTTGGGAGACCCACCTGTGTAAAATATGGTACTAAATGTTTCAAAATATATTGTGTGGCATTCAATTTCATCGGAAAGGTCCTGGGATAACCCGTAGTATAATCCAATAAAAGTAAGAAATGGTGATTCCCAGCCTTTGATGGACCCAAGGGCCTTCCACATCCATTCAGATCCTACAGGAAGGAACATCTGTGGTAGGTAACGACTGCAAGGGAGCCAAACTTAGAAGTTTGACAAACTCATCATTCCAGACAATATTTGTGAATTTGCTGGTGGATCCCAGGCCAGATACCTTGACTAAGGATATGGTCCTTGGTCTTAGGCACCCCTCTGTATCCTGATGAAAGATGGAAGTGGGCCAGATCAATAACAGCTGTTCGTTGGCAGCTTTTCGGATCCGCTGCCCATGTCTTGCAGAGTACCCCAGGAGTCATCATTTTCCATTTTGCTTTTAAATATTTATAAATGTATCCTTTGATGTCTCTTTTTTCCAAATATGGCTTCCAATATCACTCAGATACCGATGACACAGAGATGAATCTACGTGCCAGCAGCTCAATAGATAGATTCTTTATTCAACATTTTAGATTCTGTGCTTAAAGTCAGACGGTGGATGACCCTTGATAGATTACAGCTTAATCCATCTAAAACAGAGACTATCTTATTTGGTCATAAACATATGCTTAATGATATTTCCAGGCTGCCATCCGTGCCTTCCCTGTCCAATAGTCCAACCTGTTTTACACACAAAGTTGAGAATCCCGGGTGCTATTGGCAATCCTATCTAGGTTGTGAATTTGAGGTAGGGAGGATAGTTAAGTCCATTTTCTATAGGCTTTGCCTATTAAGATCCATATTGCCTTATGTTCATGCCCCTGCCCTTCACCTGTTGTGGGTACATTAGTTAATTCTGAATATATTATGCAAATTCCATTTTGCTGGTTTTACGCATTGACTGCTCTCGATCCTTCAGGCCGCACAAAATACTGCTGTTAGATTAGTCTTTCATCTAACAGAGTTCTCTTCGGTATCTCAGCTGCGTAAATCTCTGCATTGGCTACCAGTCAAGCAGAGGATTGAATTTAAGATTTTGTTTTTGGTCTTTAAATGTTTGCATGGCCTTGCGCCACTTTATCATTCTGAGAAGATGTATCCGTGCCAGCCAATACGTACTCTTCCTTCTACCCGCCAACACCTGTTATTGTTCCTACATCCTGTTTTATAAATCGCAGAACTAGGCGTTTTTCTTTTCTGGGCCATCACCAATGGCATTCTCTTCCTATTGACTTGCGCACCATGGATTCTTCTTCTTTGTTCTGCAAAACACTTAAGACTCATCTTTTTAACTAACTTTTGCTTTGCTTCCCTCCTCTCGTCTATCATAATGCAATAAAACCTGCGCCCAAGTGTGATTTACTCTGCTCGGTCTGTGCAGGACAAATGATTACATATATAAAATTAAAAAGCATACAGAAAGATGGGGTACCAACAGCAGGTCGCCTATTTACCCATCACCCTATACATTATTCATAGGGTTTTCGTTTTCAGTGTTTGTTTCTTTTGAATTCTGTCAGTATTTTTACAGTTCTTTTAAAAATAATTGGACGGGGACCCCTTGCTCACTGTGCTCAGAGAGGCACAGCTCCACTTCACTGATGAGGCCCAACAAGGCTGAAACACGTGTCTGGGGTTGCTTTTGGTACTCTTGTTCAGAAGGGAATTGCCATAGCATTTCGGTGCTGGGCGGGACAGAGACTGATATGCGAATGGTTATTTCCCTTCCCTTCTGTGAAAGGCACAGTGAGCTAAGGTGTGGCTGCGGACACTCGAGTTGGTACCTTCCCGAAGTACAGGTCATTTAGCCGTGCTCGTTCTTGCATAGGGGCGCCTATGAGTATTTTTTTATTTTTCTGTGTTTATCAGTGTTTTCCCATTTCCCCTAACAAAACGAATTCCAGATATCTGTTTTTTCCAGTGTACATAAAATGATTCCTTTTATTGTTGCATGCAGGGATGTCATTTCACCAAAATGCCAGGGTTAGCGGAAGTGAATTTGCATGACCTTTGACCTCTGATGACATCATAGAAAATGTTGTCTTTTGACCCCACCAGAAGTGACATCACGGGAAGCAGTGGACCACTACCTTTCACCCCTTGACAAAACAAGAAGTGGCATCACATAGCATTGTTCCTAAGTACACTACGAAAAATGTGGTTACGATATCACTATAATGTGACATACATTTCATACAAGTATGGATCACCATATGTATCATTAATATCAGTGTGTGTATATGCCGATATTACCAAATTACTGTGAATGCAAGCAGATGCTGAAGGCCAAATGATAATAAAGTGTTATTATATAGCACTTACGCTTGAGCGTTTTATATAGAACAAACATACATACAATATCACCCAACCTGGTACTCATTTATCGACCTCAGAAGGATGAAAGGCTAAATTGAGGTGTTTTAGAACAGACTAAATCAGTACTCGCCCCCTGAAGTGTGCCTGAAATAAACCTTTCATGTATCTAGCAGTTATCGTATAGAATTCCAGAAAGACAAATGATTTATTATTCCAATTCTTTCTTATTTAGGGTCACTGCACAAAGGTTTACACTTGTAGAACCCCCTGTTTTTTTTTTTAATAAGAGGCCTGACCAAGAAAGCCAGCCAGCCACTCCAGAAATAAATAGCCACATGGCACTGGCCACAGCCCAGGAGCTTACATTTAAAAAAAAACAAAAAAACAAATGACGTCCTTGGTTGCATGTATGACATTTTGCAACAGCACGCAATCTTAGTTGTCTCGCAATTGGCTCACATGATTTTCTTTAACTTTAACAATCCCAAATATTGGCTTCACTAAAACTGAAGAAAATGCAAGAATTGGAAGCCAACCTTTCCTCAAGCAAGCAGTGAAGCCATCCGTGGGCTGTGTGAAGTTAACAAAAAACTGTGCTAAGCACACGATGTTCATTAGAGGAATGAGAGTTTGAGGGAGGGCAGGTGTGGCACTTGTGGGAGGTTGACTGGAAAAGGTGTACATGTGATTGTGTAACTGTTAAAGCACGGGGTCAAAAGCTTAAGAAAATATTCACAGGCAGTCTTTCCAACAAATAAGTTCATTTGGGAGCCTGTCATATGTACACAAAAGCTGCTCTTGGCACATACAAATCAATCATGGTGTGCTTTTGCAGGTTCCTTTTATCACAGCTGCTGCTCCAGACATCTCCCAGTAACAATTACAGCAAATAACAAGCACACAAAAATACACCCAGTAGGAACGAAAATAGATTTTTTCCATATTCCAATGAAATGCAAACATTTAATCTAGGTGGGTGTTAGCAGGTTTTATTGGTTTAAATCTAATTCCATAAAGTCTGCTGTGACAAGACCAGTACCCTGGCCTTGTCAAGAGGATGCAGGAACCCCCTTCATCCAGGGGTGAGATGTCTACCTGGGAGAACTCCAGAGCTAGTATGATCCCTGAGGTAGACAATGGCAGTTGAAAGGGCCCCAATTCCTGTTGTCACCCTTCGGCCAGGATGTTTTTAAGCAGTCCATCTTTGTCTTCCACCACACATCCTCGACAAGATGCTTGCCAGTCTTTTTCAGAGATCCAGCAAGCAAGTGAGTAACAAACAGAAAGCATTAACAGGACAGCCAGTGTCAAGTGCCCCAGAACAGCAGCCGAGAACCCACAACCTAACCACCAATTAGCAGTTCCCGAATCTTCCACAATGTACTACCCGCAGACCGCAAACAGTGAAAGGAGCAAATCCAGGTGATGCGAACAGCCGTGCATTGCGGCCAAGTGTTGGCGGCTGGCAGAGCAAGTCGCACTGGCTGCCCTAGACCACCAGGTACTAGTGAGGAAATCAGAACCCCTCACCAACCTTGGACTTACCATATGGGCACCCACGAAAACAATCGACTGCCATTTCGGCACTGCGGTAGGACCGTGCTACAGAAGTGGTCAAGGCTTACCCAACGATTTCGAAGTTTACATGATGTCTCACCATCCGGGTGGGCAAGACAAGGTCAGATTGGCCTGCGAAAGAGGCCCAATCCCTCAAGAGAATGGGGGTATAAGGGAGCAACAGGAATCAGAGGGTGTGGGTTATCCTGATGAGGTCAGAGGAAGAGGAGGTGGACTACAAAGAGACTAGCAGGAGGGAGGAAGAGGCAATGGAGTGTAAAGAAGTTGATTTATTGGCTAGCGAGTGACAGTGTACTGTATTGTGAGTGTGCTTGATAGTGTGGAAAGTGTAGTGAGGAAAGTTAGTGTAAGGAGTGATTGTGAAGTGTATCATACCAAGTAGTAGTTGGAGGAGGGAATAGTTGCTGAAGAAGCGAGTAGTAGTTGGAGGAGGGAATAGCGTTGTGGAGGTGGGAGTAGTAGTGTGGAGGCAAGGAGTAGTAGTTGGAAGAGGGAATAGTAGTTGGGAAAGAAAGTAGTAATATGGAGGCAGGAGGCGTGAGTAGTAGTTGGAGGAGGCTGTAGAGTATGGTAGAGAGAGTAGTGGTCAGAGGAGGGAGTAGTAGAGTGGAGGTGGGAGTTGTGGTGTGGAGGACGGAGTAGTATAGTAGTGAAAAGAGGTCTAATATCAAAGGGTGGATGTGGGGTTTTAAAGAGGTGGGAGACATTGGAAGGATAGAATATTGGGGGGAGGAGTGGGGAGAAGTGGGTAGATTGGAGAAAGTCGAGTAGAAGAAAGAGTAGGAGAGGGAGAGGTGAGTGTGAGCGTACTATGGAGCACTGATGCCAACAGGGTCTAATCCAACCATTGGGGGTCATTCCGAGGTTGGAGGTAAGGAATTACCGGCACCGGTAAGGGTGACGATGCCGGTAATCCCTTACCTCTGTATTCCGAGGTCCCTTTGCGGGTCCTTCCTTACCTCCTGCTTTTAGCAGGAGTTAAGTACGGGACCCGCAAAGGTACTTCGGAGGTAATTACGGTACCGTAATTTACGGTGCCGTAATTACCTCCTTCCCCATTCCCATTGAGCCCTATGGGGCAGAAATGGGAATGGGGAAGGGCAAAAGGTGAATGGGGAATTACCATTCCCTCCAACCCTGAAATGGACCGGTAATTACTCCATTCACCATGCCGGATTTGGGACGGTTTCGGGGGCAACCATGGAGCTAATTACTCCATGGTTAGCTCCAACCCCGGAATGAGGCTGTAACGCTCACCTGACTCCCACGGGGGCGCTGGCCTGGTTCGCGCTGCTGTGACCTCGTCTAAGGTGATGCGCAGGGTTCGGAAGACGGACTGGACCGGGCCCCAGATCTGGCTTGTCTGACTCACAGAAGTATTCTTCTGTATGTGAGAATAGGGGGTTAACTGTCTGCGGGGTAATGCAATCGGCCTCCCACTTACCCCTCTCACCCTCCTCAAAACCCTTCTGTGCTTCCCCGTAGCGTCTCACCTTAGGGTCTGGAAGGACGAGCTCTCCATCCTGCTTCTGATGCAGGGGCGCGTTGGTATCCAGTTACGTCACTGGATTTTCGGATGGGTGAAACCAAACTTGCTTGACTTCCAGGTAGGTTTTTCTATAAGTGGTTCCCCTTGTGTCCATGCATTAATGTTCTAATGCTCGTGTCTTTTTCCCCATAGGGGCCGGGGTACGGAATGCCGGGGAACAGGCACCGACCCGAGGTGAGCGGTGAAATCCTTGTGGAAATCAGGTAAGTCTTTAATGAGTGTTTTGGTAATGTCTTTTCATTCACTCATTAACGCTGATGTCTTTTTCCCCTTAGGGGCCGGGGTCCGAAAATGCCTGGATGCGGCGCTGACCCGAAATGAAAAGGGAATGACCCAACAGGTAAGTCTTGACATGGAGTTTTAGCTTCCCTTTTCCCTTCTTTCTCTCACCTTTGTTCTTGTCTTTTTTTCCCTAGGCGCGGGGGCGCGACTGCGAATCCGGATGGTCGCTGCTGAACATGGAGGCGCCCTGTAAAGGTGAGTAGAATGCGGCGCTGCAGCGATCGATGCGATGTGCTTTTAAAAATAAATGTCTTCCTTTTCAGGATTGTCGGCGAAATGTCTCTGGGATGCAGATTTAGCAGGTGAGGCCTTTTCCTTCTTCTGTTCTCTTGTTCCCTTCCTTTGCAGGTGATTCAGGATGCTGGCAGGTGTGGCAGAAGTCAAGATGCAGGAGCAGACACGGTGAGCGTCCAGCTGCTAGATGCAGAACAACGCGAAGCACGTGTGGCTGATCGGGTGTGGTTTAAATAGCCTTGGAAGAAGTTCCTAGAATGTGTCCTTCCTCCAATCAGGTATGTATCCTTCCCCGACCACGCCCGGGTGGTAAATGAGTCCCACAGGTGAAGTAGTTCCTTTCAGGCCTCAAGGAGGCCGGGGTTCTGCAGCATGGTCTGCATCAGGTAAGTGCACCCAAACACTTTCATAATGAGCCTGGCGCCTATGGCGCCAGGACTGACGTTTTCTATGAGCCTGGCGCCATAGGCGCCAGGACGCTGTCCAAAGGGCCCCTATAAGGGGTTGCTGGGACCTTCCCCGGGGACTAGATGTCCGCTTTCGGGGACGCAGGGCCTGAGCCGGCTCCCCGGGAGCGGGCATCGTGACAGCACTCCCCCCCCAAGGCCCCTCCCAAGGTTGTTCCCTCCAGGGGTTTTGGTTTGTTTGGGAAGAGTCAGTGAAATTTCCTGACTAATCGAGGTGCATGCACATGGTCACTGGGTTCCCACGACCTCTCCTGAGGTCCGTACCCCTTCCAATCAATTAGGTAGAAAAGCTTTGACCTAAACATTTTTGAATCTAAAATGTTCTTCACTTCGAATTCGGGTTCCCCATCTATTTGAATAGTTTCTGGAGGTTTGAGTAGTCGGGTTCCGGGGACCACTGGTTTCAGAAGTGACACATGAAAAACAGGGTGAATTCGCATATTAGCTGGTAAATCAAGTTTAACCGCTACTGGGTTAATTATTGCCGTAATAGAATAAGGTCCCAGATATTTTGGGTTAAAAGTTCGAGGCCCTTTGAGCGGTAAATGTCTGGTAGCTAACCACACTTGATCCCCAATCTGACACGGAGGTGCTTCACTCCGATGTAGGTCAGCATTCTCCTTGTATTTTCTCTTGGCTTGTTGTAAATGCGTGGTTGCCTCTTTGAAGGCTCGGGTAATGGTAGAATGCAGATGTTCTACTGCGGGCACTCCGAGGTTCTGAGGTGAGTCGAGGTTTGAGGTTCGAGGGTGATGTCCAAACAAGGTATAAAAAGGACTATGGCCAGTTCCAGAGTGTACCGAATTATTATATGCGTATTCGGCTATCCAAAGAATGTCTTTCCAGTTGCTTTCAGATTGCTGTAACATACACCGTAAGTACTGCTCAAGGGTCTGATTTGTCCTCTCGGTCTGACCATCGGTCTGAGGGTGGTGACTGGTCGATAATCTCACGTCGATTTGTGCCATTTGACAACATTTGCGCCAGAAGTGGGAAATGAATTGGCTTCCCCGGTCAGAGATTAGTATAGATGGGAATCCATGTAGCCGAACAATATTTTCAAGGAATTCTTTGGCTAGGACAGAAGCTGAAGGTAAACCTTTCAAAGGAATGAAGTGGGCCATTTTGGAAAACAAATCCACAATTACCAGAATGGTATTGTATCCCGAACAAGGAGGCAAGTCCGTAATAAAATCCATTGATAGGGTGTGCCAGGGTGCTGGCGGTATGTCTAGAGGTTGAAGGAGACCGGCTGGTCTTTTCTTTTGACCTTTATTTTGGGCGCAAACACCACAGGACATCACAAAAGATTTAACATCTTTTCGCCAAGAGGGCCACCAGAATTGTCGTTTCACCTTTTCCATTGTCTTGGCAATACCGGGGTGTCCCTCTATTAATGTATCATGATAACCTGAAATAACTAGTTCGTGTAAATCCTTGTGCGGCAGGAATAAGCGTCCTTGGTAATAAGGTAAACCATTATCTATGGTAAAGTCTGATCCCTTTTGTATCCAATCCTGTAGGACTGTAGGGTCAAGGAGTTGTTTCGCTCTGACTTGAATGTCTTCAAGCGTCTGTAACAAAGTCATGCCTAGAATTCTCTGTTCGGGAATTATTGGTACTGGTTCTGAGTTTGTATCAGATTCTCCCATTCCAATTCAGGATAAGGCGTCTGCTTTGCCGTTCTTGCAGCCAGGTCGATAGGTAATCACGAAATCAAATTCAGCGAAAAACAAAGCCCATCGGAGCTGCCGTGATGACTGAGCCTTGGCGGTTTTCAAATACTGTAAATTCCGGTGATCAGTGATCACCGTGATGGTATGTCGAGCGCCAAGCAGGTAATGCCGCCAGGCTTTAAAAGCGGACTTTATGGCTAACAGTTCTTTGTCAGTGATTGCGTAATTAATCTCTGGTGCCGAGAATTTTCTGGACCAAAACGCTACGGGATGCAGTTGGTTGGTTCCAGGATCTCTTTGAGACAGAACTGCTCCCATGGCTAGGCTGGATGCGTCAGTTTCGACGACATACGGGAGATCTGGACGTGGGCGTTTCAATATAGGTGCGGAGGTAAACTTAGCTTTTAAATTCTGGAAGGCCTGCTCGGCTTCTTCAGACCATTCAAAACGTTTATTTTTCCTCAAGAGTGCAGTAATGGGTTGTACTATGCATGAAAATTCCGGGATAAACCTGCGATAGAAATTGGCAAAGCCGAGCATGCTTTGAACCCCTTTTACAGAGCTAGGTGATGGCCATTTGAGGATGGCATCCACTTTTCTTGAGTCCATTCGGACTCCGATGGGTGTCAGGATGAAACCGAGAAACTCAACTTCTGTGGTATGCAAAACACATTTCTCCAGTTTAGCAAATAGTTTGTGTTGGCGCAGTTTTTCCAGAACTGCCCTAACGTGTTTTCTGTGATCAGATTCCGAAGAGGAGTACACTAGAATGTCATCGATATAGACGACAACACAAACATCGATGAGTTCCCGAAGGACATCATTCATGAAGAATTGGAAGGCAGCAGGCGCATTGCACAACCCGAAAGGCATTACCTGGTATTTGAATAATCCATATTTTGTACGAAAGGCTGTTTTCCATTCGTCGCCTTCTTTTACTCGCACCAGATGATATGCCCCCCGGAGATCTAACTTGGTGTATAGGCAAGCGTCCTTCACCTGGTCAAGGAGTTCAGGAATCAGAGGCAGAGGATAACGGTTTTTAACCGTTATCTGGTTCAATGCGCGGTAATCGATACAAGTTCTAAGGTCGCCTTCTTTTTTAGGCACGAAGAACAAAGCCGAGGATGCCGGGGACTTTGACGGGCGAATAAAACCATTGGCGAGGTATTGATCCAAATATTGTCTCAAATGCAGGTTCTCAGGTTCGGTAAGGGCATAAATCCTGCTACAAGGGGGTTGTGCACCGGGCACCAGATCGATTTGGCAATCGTACGATCGGTGAGGAGGTAACGTGTTGGCCTGTTCCTTTTGGAAGACGTCCTGAAAGTCCTGGTATTCCGGAGGTAATTGCATGGAGGCTGAGGTTACAGATGCTAGATTAATCTTCAGGTTTTCTGGGTAGCATGTTTGTGCACAATCCGGGAAGGTTATTCTCTTAGCTCGCCAATCAATTCGAGGATTATGTGTCTCTAACCAAGGAATTCCAAGAATAACCTGAAACTGTGGAGCCTTGATTACATCAAACACAACTGCCTCCCGATGGCCGTCAGGACCAATAAGAGTCACCCCAGTAGTGGAATGTGTTACCGGTCCAGAGGCAATTTCAGTTCCATCGACTGTGGTGATGACATCTTTGCTGGTTTTAGGACGGAGAGGGAGGTTAATCCTAGAGGCCAATTCACGATCCACATAGTTTCCAATAGCCCCACTATCGATGTATGCCTTTATTGCATGCAACCGCTTAGGCTTTTCTGGATCTACGAGAACCATTGGCACAATGAAATGCGAGGTCTGAGAGTTAGTTTTCAAGCTCGGCAAGCGGACCCCTACGCTTGTTGGGCTGAGTCGTTTCCCGAAACAAAGTCTTCATGGTTTTTATCAGCGGCTCCTACCGCTTTTCGGGGCGGTTTTGCCGGGCAATCTCGTAGAAAGTGTCCAGAGTTCCCACAATAAAGACATAATTTTAACTGCCGCCTCCTTTCACGTTCCTTTTGAGTTAAGGGTTCTTTAACCCCTCCAATTTGCATAGGCTCAGAGACACCAACTCCCTTGGGGTTAGCGTGGGTCTTGACCAACACCCGGGTCTCAAAACTGGACCAATCTTTTTTTCTGTTTTGAAGTCTGTGATCCAATTGGACCACTAAGTCTATATATTCTGTGCATTCTTGGGGCAGATTTACAACTTGGGCCAAGACATCTTTAAGTTCTCCGCGTAGACCTCGATAAAATAACGTGACTCTTTTATCCTGTGGCCATCCCGTTTCCACAATTAGTCTATTAAAGGTTGCAATATAGGATAGGAGGTCCTGATTGCCCTGTCGCAGGGATAGAAGTTCGTCATCCAGAGCCTGCCCCTGAGAGTGTCGAGCAAATAACCTTTCCATGCTTGCTTGAAATCCTTGAAAATCACGGAGAATCGGGTCATCTTGAGTAACCAGTGGAACTGACAAATCGGCAGCGCAGCCACTGAGATATGACAATACAAAGGCTACTTTGGTCTGATCATTAGGGAAGGCCCCAGGTCTGCATAGGAAGTGCAAACAACACTGATTCATGAATACGGCGAATCGTTTGGGGTCCCCAGCAAAGCGTTCAGGTGGGGCAGCGGCATGTTACCAGGTAGATTAATCTTCACAGGGTTACTGGGAACCACAGGAGCGGGGTTCCCTCCGGAACAGGGTAGAGGAGTTTGTCCAGCTTGACCTTGCAAAAGCTGTCTGGCCAGGTTATCAGTTCTTTCTTTTGATATTATTAATTCCCTCGTGAGGGCATTAGTCTCTTGACGAGCGGCATGTACTTCGGCCCGTAATTCCCCCAGTAATTGGGCCAACTGATCAGTCTCAGAAGTTTCCATAGCGCCTGGGTGGGAATTTGTAGGAAGGCTTCGCCTTCTGTAACGCTCACCTGACTCCCACGGGGGCGCTGGCCTGGTTCGCGCTGCTGTGACCTCGTCTAAGGTGATGCGCAGGGTTCGGAAGACGGAGTGGACCGGGCCCCAGATCTGGCTTGTCTGACTCACAGAAGTATCCTTCTGTAGGTGAGAATAGGGGGTTAACTGTCTGCGGGGTAATGCAATCGGCCTCCCACTTACCCCTCTCACCCTCCTCAAAACCCTTCTGTGCTTCCCCGTAGCGTCTCACCTTAGGGTCTGGAAGGACGAGCTCTCCATCCTGCTTCTGATGCAGGAGCGCGTTGGTATCCAGTTACGTCACTGGATTTTCGGATGGGTGAGAACCAAACTTGCTTGGCTTCCAGGTAAGTTTTTCTATAAGTGGTTCCCCTTGTGTCCATGCATTAATGTTCTAATGCTAGTGTCTTTTTCCCCATAGGGGCCGGGGTACGGAATGCCGGGGAACAGGCACCGACCCGAGGTGAGCGGTGAAATCCTTGTGGAAATCAGGTAAGTCTTTAATGAGTGTTTTGGTAATGTCTTTTCATTCACTCATTAACTCTGATGTCTTTTTCCCCTTAGGGGCCGGGGTCCAAAAATGCCTGGATGCGGCGCGGACCCGAAATGAAAAGGGAATGACCCAACAGGTATGTCTTGACATGGAGTTTTAGCTTCCTTTTTCCCTTCTTTCTCTCACCTTTGTTCTTGTCTTTTTCTCCCTAGGCGCGGGGGCGCGACTGCGAATCCGGATGATCGCTGCTGAACATGGAGGCGCCCTGTAAAGGTGAGTAGAATGCGGCGCTGCAGCGATCGATGCGATGTGCTTTTAAAAATAAATGTCTTCCTTTTCAGGATTGTCGGCGAAATGTCTCTGGGATGCAGATTTAGCAGGTGAGGCCTTTTCCTTCTTCTGTTCACTTGTTCCCTTCCTTTGCAAGTGATTCAGGATGCTGGCAGGTGTGGCAGAAGTCAAGATGCAGGAGCAGACATGGTGAGCGTCCAGCTGCTAGATGCAGAACAACGCGAAGCACGTGTGGCTGATCGGGTGTGGTTTAAATAGCCTTGGAAGAAGTTCCTAGAATGTGTCCTTCCTCCAATCAGGTATGTATCCTTCCCTGACCACGCCCGGGTGGTAAATGAGTCCCACAGGTAAAGTAGTTCCTTTCAGGCCTCAAGGAGGCCGGGGTTCTGCAGCATGGTCTGCATCAGGTAAGTGCACCCAAACACTTTCATAATGAGCCTGGCGCCTATGGCGCCAGGACTGACGTTTTCTATGAGCCTGGCGCCATAGGCGCCAGGACGCTGTCCAAAGGGCCCCTATAAGGGGTTGCTGGGACCTTCCCCGGGGACTAGATGTCTGCTTTCGGGGACGCAGGGCCTGAGCCGGCTCCCCGGGAGCGGGCATCGTGACAGAGGCCCATTGTCTCTAGGCAATATTTGTGGCACATGCGTAACCAAATCCAGCTTCACCCGTTTCTGTCTTATACATCTTTTCAACTGAAGCTGGATGGAAAGTCTATTTCACAGATCAACTGAGCTGTGGGTTCCTCCTTTCGGACTATGAATGTCTCAAAAATATGATCACCACCCCATAATTATCCCTATCAATCGCTCCAGTTCCAACTTAGATGCTGTTCCTCACCGTCAGCTGTGACTTGGGTACCATCCTACCACAGGTTCCCTCTGCATTTCAACTCCAACTCCTGTGGAAACTGGGACTGAGCCCCTTGGGGGAATGTCCACAGTGTCCACACTATGTAGGTCCATCCTGGCTGATTCCAGTGTTAAGATTATCTGAGAAAACCCAGTTCATGCAGAAATTGGAGGCCTGGAAATCCTGCCCTCAATAATGGACATATTCAAAGTGAAAGGCAAAACCTGCTTTATTAACTATTTAACATAAAGCAGGGACATCATACAGGCATTGAATTCTCAGATCTCTCTCAGAGCTCTCATGCAAACAACAGATTATGAATCAAAAACACACTACTATTGATGTCACACTACAATCTTAGTTACAAAAACCTACAGGTGAAGGGCTTGGTTAAGGGAATTTACTAGTCTTCTAACTGGATGTTACATATCTGATGTCTCCACCTGAGACCAACAAAAAATTGATAATAGTGAATTCATGTAATCTTTACAATATGTAATTGGTTCGTGCAACATGTACTGGGCGGCCTAGAATTGATGGTTTACATTGGTTGGCAGCTTACTGACAAACCTTGGCAATTGAGAGGTTGTCAACACATGAGCCAGACAGGGGTATGGGGAGAGAAGCCTAGGAAATGCTTTCCTTTCAATTAAAAAAGATACTGGGCCTCATCACGAGTTTGGCAGTAGCCCTTAAATCTGGCAGTAGCGCTGTTACCGCCGGATTTAAGGGTCCGCCAAATCACAGCTTCGGCTGATTTCCCCCCAGCTCTGAGCTGGGGGGAAATCCGCAAAGATTTTGCTGATTCTCGGCACGTTTACCACCGGCGGGAAATCCGCCGGCGGTAAAAGCGCAAAATTTCCCCATTGAGCCTGATGGGGAATGGGGAATTCCCAAATGGGCTCAATGGGGAATGGGGGTTTCCTGTTCTGGCAAACCCGTGATCCGGTGCTAATAACGCCGGTGGGTTTGGCGGTAGGGCTAATAACGCCAGCACTATTAATGCTGGCGTTACCGCCCAACTCGTGATGAGACCCACTATCCCTTATTCCTAGGCCATGAGCCAGAGCAACTTCTTTGTAATTTAACCTTCTATGGCGCCTCATTTCTGTGAATATGTGGGGAGTCGAGGCAGGTGCCCCATCTGTGTCCGGGTCTAATGAATAGACAGTGTTCTTGAGTAATGGGTCACGTGTGAGAGGACCACGTTTTGAATTATTTCACATTGTATTTATTGGGATTTTAACCAATACAAATGCGAGTGTTATTACTTTGTAAGCAACTAAGGACATAGTCAATCATTTCCTTATGAAGGTTTTAGCTTATAAATGTTCTGCACCTGGCGTTCAACGGCTGGTTGTTCTTTAATTGATCGTAGGAAAATATGTCTTGTGCCTTGGGAATTATTAGCATGTGTCCTCTCCGAGCCATCCACACCCTCCCAAATTTCTCAGTAACCTTGGCGGGCCACACTGCTACTATCTGTGCCTTGCACGGGTCTGTGCCTTGAGGCCTTTCATTCATTTCAATGCATGCTGCTGCTTCCATTTTGAAAAAGATGGCTGCTCAGTACTGTCGCGTTTCTATGTTAGTGAGCAATATACATGTGTTGTTTGTGTTGTATTCATCTTATACATTGCTTATGTTATGTTCTTCATGTCTTTTTGGTTACAAGCAATATTCTTTGTGAATATTTAAAATATTTAACTTAGCACCTGTGTTTCGTCATGATGAGTGCCTATTTGCTGCGTGTCTATTATATGCACGTGTGTCAGTTTACAGTAAGTTTGGTTATTCTATCCCTCTTAGTTACATTAAGTCCATTTCCTGCTGCAACTGCCTGGGATAAAAGTCCCTTAATGAGTAACGTTTCTCACCTGTGCGATATTGGGATGGGGGAGGGGCAGTAGCAATGAATGGCATATTCATCTGCCTGCCAACACCAGGGTAATTGTAATAGCTACGTGGCCATCCTACCCTTGGGGGCAACCTATAGTTTAGGCAGTGGAGGTCTAGCTAGGCTTCTGGAGCAGACTTTGTGGATCCCACTTTTAGCACTGTCTGTCATATAGCCAAAAGGGGTCCACAAATAGTCTAGACAACCTCTTAGGTGAATGGGGGTTTATTTAACAAAAGGTGGCTCCTCCTCAAGCCAAAGCTCAAACATAAAGGGTCAAGAGATTTTATTTCAAATGTTCTACCAGTTCCAGGATCTCCTTCGAAAATTCTCACGATTTAAGGATATCTCCCCGACATTAACAGTCTCTATGCTTATTTCAGCTGTCATGCAAGTGCCACACCAGCTGCACACATTTCCGGTTCACCCACGCACCTTATGACTCTCTTTCTCTCTACTGACTTAAACTACTGACGTCTGTCCTAAAACAATCTTAGCAACTGCATCATGGGTTCCTGTCCCAGAGGCCCAAATATGGGAATCAGCTATATCCTATCTGCTAATTAAACCAGCTGAATGTGTCATCCACATTCCTCCCTTGACGGTTACACTGCTCCCACACAGTACACTGTGAAGGTTAGAGATAAGAGTCCAGGAAAGTCCCGTCTCTGGCTACTGAACTCTCATTGAACTATCAAGAGGTAATTCTTTTTGCATTTTATCACCGTTTTACAGAATTCCCTTATATATATATATCTCAGTATTCATCTTAAAGATGCTTGCCTTAAAGGTGCTGGCATATCACAAAATGGTGGATTACCCTATTTCTGTTTATTTCTTAACACCTGGTCCATTTCAAACCTAGTTTTTAGTACAATACACTTAGCATGTACTATTTAATAAATCTTTCATTATTTAAACATTCTGACTTTATAAACATAACTCGGTTTTTACAATGCTTTTGCTGCAAAGCAGTATAATTCTAGTTTTCTGCATATTTGAAGGTATAGATCACCCCAGTTGTTCACACTCGGTTTGAGGGGGAGGGGGTCTTTCTCCACTACATTCAGTTTAAGAGGGGGGGGGTTAGTCATTTCTCTTCACTCCTCCATCTTTTATGGTATTTAGTCATCTACTCAATACTAACAACTACACCTATGTCCACCCTCATCAATTTTCATTGTACCTACATATTTCTAACTTAATCACTTTTTTCTATAATATAAACTATTTACTCCAATATAAGAGGTATCCTAACATATTTCTAAAAGGTCAGTACTAACACATTATACTCTCTTAATCTAAACATGTATGTGTCCCTAAAACTGTATTTATTTACTTTTATTTGAGCCCTACCTCCATTCCCCAGTTTACTTTAAACTAACTATATGCCTCAGACAATTTTACAGCCACTATGCCTTTTGTGAGAGACAGTCACTACTTGAGGTAACGTAACAGACCATCATCTGCATACATTTTAGCCATATAGTGGCTTATTGTCCACATACTTTATGCTACTCCCACCCACAACATCTTCCTTGCTCCCATTGAGCTATCCATGCATTTCTCAAACTTCAAAAAGTTCACTTTTTTATTTTCTTGCTGCTGGCAAATCTTCCAACTGACTCATCTCGGTTTGGCATTTGTGGACCTTCTGTGTCCTTTCGTCTTTGTCCTTCCATTTGAGCTGCTTTGCAGCAAGTCCCCAGCCCCTTAATCCAAAGGCCAGTCCTTTTATTTTTTCAGTGTCTTTTTTTTTATTTTTTCACAAAGCATTAGCTGTCCATTCAACATGGGGGCACTTTTGGCAAGGGAACACAAGGATGGGGGAGTTCTTCTGCAGAAACCAACTGTGGACTCATATATCACTGGAACTCGTGCATGTAGTTGGGCTCTTCGGTGACCTGTTTCTGCTTTTAGCCGATTGCGTCATATAGGTCCCTCATTGTTCATCTGTAATGTAAAACTGAATGAGTTTCATTTGTAAAATAAACATATCTCTATTATTAGCACATTTCCTACCAACCCTTGCCCATAAAAACCTTTGTTGCATTGCATATTCTGGTAATCTTCACCTGCCTTCCAAACAAACTACATTTTATCTTATGTTTTGAATGTCCCTGCCTCCTGAGAAAAACTTATGGTTAAACATTTTTGGGTCATTCCTGCCTCCTAGACAAACTATATCCAACATTTTTGTTTTTTAGTATTTCAAAGCTACTAATTCTCTCAATGTATTATACATCTTTTGCTGTATGGTCAGCCTGCTGGAACCTGATATGTTTTTAATAAACATATATTTTTAATCTCCTCATTTTTCTCTGCCCTTATGCCATCTGGGCTTTTCGTTATACATCATCTGTCCTTCGAGGGACACATTTTCTCCTAAGGTCGACGCGTTCAAACCAGGGAGACAAAAATAGCAAACAACAAATAAACACATTTGAAAAAAAACATTAAAAGAAGGACGTCGTCTTCTTTTCCCTTCTTCTGGGTGCATCCGTAGCAGATGGGGATGACTTTTCTTGGGGATCTCTGTTGTCTACAGAAACTCGAAATAGAGACAAAAGTCATTCGGGGACTGGTTAAGGTTTCTTCCTAATTTAAGCCCTTCTCCTTGCCGCTAATAAAACATGTTTTCTAGATTCACTTCTATGTTTTTTTCAGCACATTTTACTCACAGGTCCTCCCTTACTAGTTGGTGCACAAAAACAACTACTTCTCAACAACCCTATATAATACTCAATGTTTGGGCTTTGTTCTCTCCTTTGCTGCATGTGCTTGCCGCTCAGCTGTAAATGCTTCATGCAGCTTAGCAGAACGTGCTTCTATAGCTACATGCCTTTGTTCCTCTATCTTTCTCCCGATTGTGTTGGATCATGGTCTTTTCCTTCTGTGCTTTGCTTTCATCCTGTTGAGACAAACAGAAGCATTTCGCTGCACAATATCTCTTCCTTATCCTACTATACTTAATCTAGTCTACCCTTGTTTTTCTAGATTATGGCAACAATTCTTACTACGTGCCTTCATTTTAGATCATATAGCTACAGTGTTTGCCTATTCTGAACATCTTTATACACTCCACAAAAATAGGGAAATGGTTACCCACCTTCAATTTGATTTCTGTGTTCTGCGGTTGTTTGAAGTGGCCATGCTTTCATCTATTTCCTTCTCTTCACACCTGATTGCACCTATCTTGGGAAAATGGCTACATACTTGAAGACACTGTGCCTCTATCTTCCTCTTTTTCTGTTACTTACCTGGATCCCTTTACTTTTAGTAATGATCAACGATGTGTCCACACCCTTTTAGTGTGAACCAGTACTTACCTCTTTTTCTTTTCTCCCTATTTAATGCCATGCAGACATTCCTCTTGTAACATAAACCAAAATCATTATATGCACTCAAAAAAATCACTCAAAAAAATTGTATTTTACTTATCTCAGTATTTCTTCTGAAATTGGCCCTGTACACAATATTCTTTGTCTGTTTAGCCCAATTTTGGTCAACCATACCCCTTTCTGGTTTTCCATATTTATTGATGCTTTTTATTTCTCTGCGCCATTTTTCAATGTTGGCTAGGAATCCTCATTGGTACTATTTGTTTTTTTTATTTTTATTTATTTACCTATTTTATGCTCCTGGGTTTATTCCTTATCCCTTTATTCATTCATCCAATTATTCCTTCCTTCAATTTTCTATTTTATTCATTTTTTATGTATTTATATATTTATTTACATAATTATTTTTTTTGTCATCCAAATGTCTTTAATTTAATTTTTTGACTGAGCTCCTTTACTGCAGTTTAAGGTAAATCAATTATTTTCATCTTTTCCCAATACATTTTTCAGGACCTATGCCAAAAGGCCCAAAGTCTACTTAACGTCTTTAATACTTTTTCCAATCTTCCTTCATTTATGCTGGGTACTTGTTACATTTTTGTCATGTATACTAAAAAATGTTTCCTTTCCTTTTAATGTGTGATACCTTAAAGAAAGCACCATCTCATACTCCATTAAGCCCTATCTAGTTATACCGTCATCTGTGACGCTATTTAACCTAAATCTTTTTATCTGAGCCATTTACTATCCTTCATGATTCTATTTTTAGTTTTCGCTCCTTAATTATTTGCCTTGTTTCCTTACTTTATGGCTGTCTCTAATTACATGGAGGTCATCTGTCCCCTCCTTTTTGTTCATAAATATCCGTGGTCTGAGACTGAATTTATCATATACTCTCATCACTTTTCCACTAGGTCACGCAGCCATCTATATTACCGCACTTTTGCCATAACAATAAAAACATTTAGTCTCTACCAAAACAATCTCATCAGCCTTCTGCCTTGTTCATGCCCCTAGAAATATACCTATATTCAAATGGTGCATGTCTCAAAACAAACAAAAACACACTTTTATTGCATCATTATGCTTAGGTTTTGTCATCCAATCTTTCCTCAATCACTGGCAGGTGCTTGTTGCAACTATACCAAAGCTAGTCATGACACACTTTCCTCCAAAACTGCACATTTTTCTTTAAATAACACTACATTTATAATCTTCAAAAGCCATCCTCGGCCTTTTAATATTCATGTACCACGTTTCTGTCTTTGCTCTATGGAAACACAGTCCCAATGTCTAACACTAGACCAACAATTGTTTTCTCTTTGCCATATTAATTCCTTGGCACATGTAAAACCTAGTGCCACTAATAATTCTAAATGCATCAGGTTACCCTATGAGGCTGTCCTACTGAGAACGCATGCATGACTCTGTTTCTGCAAAGGCATTCTTCTTTTTAAGCTAACACCTTTTATTTCTATGTGTCTTTATGCATTTTGTGTGTACACATTGCTGAGCCTGCATGTGAGCTCACTTACTTGTCCTCTGCAGTGAATTCATTTTGCATGCGGCGCACTTTTTTTGCACAAAATGTACCATGTTCACTATTCAAACCCGTACCTTTCCTCACATTCATTGCGGCATGGTTCCTTTTTATTAACATATTCCAAATAATGTATCTACTTTACCACCATGCTATAATGACTACTGGGAGTTGTAGTACTTGCTCCCACTGGTCTTTTCAATAATGCTGCTTCTGCACACGAGTGCTGCCCGCTCTGAAGTCACCCCTCCATTTTCAACGTGCTAATTCTGCGCGCGTTGTCGACGTCACATAGGCGGGCCGCTGTACACCATTAATTCGGGTCTGCAAGATTTCTCTGGCGTGACAATCAGCGCCACTAATTCAGCAGCCTGTGTCGACAAGCAAGACGTTAGGTATACATTTTGTCAATACCTCAAGCATCTTCATTAATCATGCGCTTTACCCCAGTGGCACCTGTATCTCTAAGTCTATTACCCTGGTTGCTTCTCAAAGAACCGTCAGAAAGGAAAAGCTTCCCCACTGCTACTATCTCTTCCTTTACCCTCAAGGGTTTATCATAAAATATCTCAAAAGGCTAACAACCATGAACTTGCTCAGTTTCTGCCAGTGCTTTCTGCTGCAATGGCAGGATTCTCTTTTTTTTGTCTGACTAATTGATCACCAGTTTAAACACAATCCCCTCAAAGGCAATAGCTCTTGGAGATACCATCCTTCCTTCAGCTTTTCCTTACCAGAAAAAAACCCTGTATGTTCAATACATTGTGTCACAAAATCATTTCAGTGCCTCAATGCTCCTGGGCTATGTGAGCGCTTTAAAAATGCAAAATAAATAAAATAACCAAATCTTATCACTGTGCTGTCAGCCCTCATAATGGCATACTCAACGGCTCTCATCTCTAATCAAAAGGGGAGTGACCCCTTATTACTGGGTCCAAGGACCCCCCTGTAGTGCTCACAAGGCTCACTCTAGTATGAATCTCTGCTTGTGCACATTCATTATATCAGTTCCATTTGCATATGGCAACAAGAATATTTCCTCAATATAGTTTGAGCATTTTTGAACAGGAGTCTACTCTGTACTCCTTCTCTCCTTCATCAAAGCCCTTCCTTGATTTGTCAGCTGTACACTAGGGGGAATGCTGTGCCTTATATGAAAGGTTGTTCATTCTGCAGAAATCTTTGCCTTCCACACATGCATGCAAACATTTTTCTAACATACCTCATGTGCAATGCACGGGAGGTGGTGTCCTAACCTGCCCATCCTGTACATTTTGAAACCCCAACTGTTACTCTGAGAATATCCCTAACTACTTTGGATGCCTCTATTCTAGAAGCCTCTCTCACCTTATGGTACTGCTCACTGTGAATTCGATTTGCCTCTACTATTCCCATTGCCCTTCCAATGGTGTATTTTAACAATCCTTTTGTTATTTATTTCACTTTTTTCTCACCTTCCCAGCATTATTTTCTGTGCAATTCTTTTTTTGCAGAAGCCTGCACTTAATGCACAAGGTTCAACTGCATCTCTTAATCATGGCCTTATTTCCAGGCCCACTAATTCCTAAGGTTATGTCAGCATAAGCTCTGACAGCCTCTGTCATTTCTAATAGCCCCCCCATCAGGCATATCTGGACACAGTACTATAAACGTTTTCAAGACTACCACACTTTAATTATTTGCACAGTGCTCCATTATGAGCGGTAATGCTTAAATATCTTCCCTTTGACCAACTGTCATCAGTTTTTTGTCACCACAGCTAGAAGATCTTTGCTGTCTTCTGTAGCTAATATGCCTATTTCTGACACTTTTTCTCATACATGCATCCATTTCTCAGCGCTAGACGTCAAAAACTTGGGAGTTTGCACCTTCATTTTCTCTTACTCATCTGGGATCCAGGTACATACTATGATCTGGTTCACCCTTTCTCTGGCTAGAGAAACTATAAAGCCCCAAACGCATTCTAAATACAAAAATGCATTTAAATCTGACCATCCTCAAAAATACCCTTCAAAGTCACACTGTCAGGTTGCTCTGTCCTGGCCTGTTTGTTTAAGGCTGAACAAAACCTTTCACATTTTCAATATGCATTGGTGCATGCTTTTGACGAAAAAAAAAATCAGCGGTTCATTTGCTTGTACGCGATTTGTAACTCTTCCCATTACTTTGTTTCTCTCAGCTATGGCCTTCACAAGCTATTATGTTAAATGAATTAATTTTTGCTCGCAACGCGCAAGTGCTGCATTCCTTATTCTCCCTTGACATGAGCCAGTTTTAAATTTACAAACTTCTTTTTTCTCACGGCCTCTCCATCGTGTGGTATTACTGCATTCCTGTCCAGTAATCTCCATAGAACTCTGTCGTGTTTTGCCTCAGCCTTTGCCTCTGGGCATAATAGAACATCATTGCTGTTTTTTATTCCTGCTTGTGTACTACAAGAATCTCAATATTCCTGCATATTTCTTTTTAGGTTGTATTTTAATATTTTTCCAAATTTGTCGTGTTTAGCTCAAATAAAGTTTGTCAAATAATGTTTTTTCTCATACATTACTGTCACTTCCCATAAATTGTTTACTGTGCTTGGTCCAAGTACCATCTATTAGCACATTGCCCTGCTTTTTACTGTATTCTACACATAAAAACACAATTTAAATCTCAGCTACACCTCTCTCAAATTGTGTGATCCTGGGCACCTTTTTTCTGACTTCATGTCCACAATACATTTTCCCGAATGCCAAAAATTACATGCATTTTTCCTTAATCCTTTTTTAATACATAATATCAATTAGCCTATCATGCTTAAAGCACAACGCATATATTTTCTAAACCAATGCTCCATCAATACACAGCAAACATTTTTCAGTTTTCTCATTTTAAAAACATCAATTTTGTCACATCTTAAAACAAACTGTCATTCTTTTGTTTTCAGTGCCGCGCACACTTCTGCTTTATCTCATTTCCACTGCATAGGTCGTTAAAACAGATTCACTCCTTTAGCAATCGGATGTCTTGGATTTTTGCCATGCTATGCACTTCATAATTTTAAACCTTTTCTCTGCTCAAGAACTCCTGTAAATCGAATGTGATTCTATTTTATTCAAAGCCTATTAGATTCCTAACGGGTCTGATCTCATTAATGTAAAGAATGTAATCATCTGTCTGCTTTCAATTTTCAACCGCAGTGCTTTTCAAGAGTGCCTACACATTTGTCAATAGTAAATCCTCTTTTACATTTACACAGGAGCTGATGCGCATACTTGCAGCTCCCTATTTCATGGTTCTTATCTCTAATTTAAAAGAAACTTCAATGCGGTTTGTTGGACTTTAAAAAAAAAAATTAACTCCACTTCCAGCCTTATCTTTTAGCTACTCTATCTTCATTAAACTGAACACAGTGTTTTATCGTATGGGGTGCATATCATAAATCATTTTGCCTAGTTTCAACACATGTAATAAATAACCTATTATTTCCTGAATTCAATTTTTTTTACAGAGGCTCAAAGAGAAGGCGTTTCTTCCTTGTTTTTTCTATTTATTTTACTAAGTTTTGTTTCCATCAACATAAAAACAATGCAAATCTGTTTACTTTGACCTATAGTATCCACTTATTTCAGAATATTTTACAATTGATCACTTTTAATTCTTGGCTTAATGCCAATAGTTTTTTTTTAAATTGTATTTGGTTAAAAAATAAACCTTTACAAAAGACACATTTACAATATCGTAGAATAACAATTCATACAACACACTAAAACAATGTCAAACATCTTTACATTCATAAAATATCACAAAGTTCTTCATTTACGACAACATATATTTTCCACACTAGTAAAACACATTTTAGGTTTTTATAAATCAGCTTTAAAATGCATTTTCTTTCTCTCTAAGTCCTAAAAACAAATATACAGTGCACACATTGGGACATAAAACACAACACATAAGCAAAACAACATCAAACACACTCGCCCAGCCACATATACGTGCACCTCACGATCTTCTCATAAGACTCGTCTTACCCTCTAACATCTGCTCTGATTGGAACTTAAGCTAATTCCTTTAAGAATGTCTTTAACCACTCTCGTCTTTTATATGTCCCACGTAAAGGGGCACTGAATTAAAGCTTCTGCTAGCACTCTTTAAAATCTAGGAACAGGGCATATCCTCATAGCATGGCTCCACTCATGACTATTTTTCCTCATATATTGCTTGGCCACACTCAAGTCAATAGCTCAATAACTCCTTGACGCTCAACGTCTTGAGTTAATTCCCATTCTCTGTCAGTTTTTCTAAACTACTTATATTACTCTTAAAAACATTACTCTTTAAAAACAAATTAGGTTCCATACAACTAGTACATCTTGCGTTTGAAAGACTGGCAATAAATGATCTCAAAATATTTCTTACATAGAGGGGTTCCCCATGAGTGATTTAAAGTTGTTTCTAAAGGCTGTTAAAACTTTAACTCAAAAATACATTTCTAAGAGTTATCTCTCAATAGATTTCAAAAAATGTCCCCCCAAAAATGCCACCCCAAAAATGGCCCAAATGGGGTTCCCCAACATTTTCAAGGGGGGTACCCCAATCATTTTTAAAGGGGTACCCTGATAATTTCTATGAGGGTTACCCAACATTTTCAAGGTAGGGTACCACAATAATTTCTATGGGGGTACCCCAACATTAGCCTCCCCAATCCACAGATGATAAGGCCCTCTGTCATGCTATCAAGCCTGCAAGACCCTCAGATTTTTTACAAATGTTAATATTTAAATAAATAGTCCCCTTCACTAGCCTAGTGCCACACTGTCATGCCTGCATGCCCATTCTCTTCTACTGGCTAGGGCAACTGCAGTCTGCCCTCCCCCCATGTCTTCCTAATCCATTCTTACCCCTCATCCAGGCAGGACAGTACAGCTTACTTCATCTTCCCTTGGTCCGTCAGTCCTGGAGACATAAGCTCAGGTCCTGGATTGTCCCGCCAAATGTATTGGAGATTCCCAAAACCCCCATCTTCTGGGCCTTGGCATCTCTAGGGTCAGGAAGAGAAACTGGAACAAACAGGACACTCAGGCTTGGTTCAAGAAGACATCAGGCTTTATTTCTTTCTCCAGCAGACAGGTACATGTCATACATCTTGGACATCTGCTCTAATTCATAGAATTTCACTTCTTAAATACACATCTAGTTTGGCTCTGTTCCCTATCTATGATGCAGAACGCTCTCATAGGTTCAGGAACTCCAAGACAAACCCCTTCCTCCTCTAGGGTTGGCTGACTGAGCTGCCAATTCACAAAGGCTCCCATGTCATATCCACATCTGTTACTGATAGGATTGTGTGTGCTGTACTTAACCTTTAAATGGGAACATTTACTGACGTCTGTCCTAAGACAATCTTAGCAACTGCATCATGATTTCCTGTCCCAGAGGCCCAAATATGGGCATCAGCTATATCCTATCTGCTAATTAAACCAGCTGAATGCGTCATCCACATTCCTCCCTTGACTGTTACACCGCTCCCACACAGTACACTGTTAAGATTAGAGGTAAGAGTCCGGAAAGTCCTGTCTCTGGCTACTGAACCCTCCTGGCACTATCAAGAGGTAATTCTTTATTCATTTCAACACGGTTTTACAGAATTCACAGATATATATATTGTTAAGACATGGAGGAAGGACAAAACCGCACTCCAGGCATGAGGTCTGCAGGTCCCAGTAAACAAAGTAGCAAACTCGAATCCAAGTAACAGAAAAACGAGTTTAATAGATGGTTAAAAATAGTAGGCAAAGAACACACAGCAAATATGATCAGTATCCATCTTAAAGGTGCTGTCATTAAAGGTGCTTGCCTTAAAGGTACTGGCCTATCACAAAATGGTGGATTACCCTATTTCTGTTTATTTCTTGACACTTAGTCCATTTCAAACCTAGTTTTTTTTAGTACAGTTTACTTAGCATGTACTATTTAATAAGTCTTTCAGTATTTAAACGTTCTGACTTTATAAACATAACTCCGTCTTTACAGCGATTTCGCTGCAAAGCAGTATAATTCTAGTTTTCTGCATATTTGAAGGTATAGATCACCCCACCAAGTTATTCACAGTCATTTTAAGGGGGAGGGCGTCTTTCTCTACTACATTCAGTTTAAGAGGGGGGGTTAGTAATTTCTATTCACTGTCTCTCACTTCCTTCTTGATTTACTCATTCCCTCCAAACTCTGACCATGACTGTCTTTAAATGCTTACACCTCCCTTTCCTGGGATGTCACTTTCATATTCCAGTGGGTCCCCCTCGTGGACCGATGTTGGTGTTGGCTCCTGCATATGTGTGTCCAGATTGATAAATCCCGTGATTGGGTGCGCGCTTTCTGGTTTTACCAATGTAGAATACGTTGCATGACCATTTCAGTCCGTGAATAATGTTGGGTGGCTAACAGGTTGCAAATTGGAACAGTAGTATTTTTTATCAGAGTGCATGATATATTGTAGTCAGAAAAATGTAAGCATTAGAATGGTCCTTATTTTGAGAAATTAAAAATCCTTGTTTGATCTGCTTTTTTTAATTTCTGCTCTGACCAATGTATTTCTTTAATTACTACACCCCCTACAGATTTGTATAAGACATCTAGGGTATCTTAGTTGTAAATTGTATGTGAGAATATTTGTCAGTAATATTTCCATACATTTTATACCTCTCGCAAAGGTGGCCTCGTTCTTTTTGTTCTGGCCTCTCTATTTGTAAGATGCTCCTTCTGGACCTTAGTCTCTGTTCCTCTCTCTTTCTCTGGTCTGGCATAAAGTTAAATCATGGCTTGTTTCTCAAGCATCTGGCTACGCGGTCTACCACTTTCTATTCCTGCTATTTTTTTCCTCCTCATGATGGTTCTTAATGCCTATGGATCGTTCTCTCCCTTGTTAGTTATTTTATTTTCTCTGGACTTAGTGCCAGGAGACCACATTGTGGTGCCCATGCGCTCTACAAATTGCCCTACAGAAGAAAATTAAAACTGTGAAGGATTTGATGGCTCAGTTCTCAACTAGTCTTTTTGCAGATTATATTTCAATAGCTCTTCTCCAGGTTTGGCGTCTGACATCTATTTTGCTTTTTACAGATTGTCAGTCACATACCCACATCTTTTGAATTTTTCTACCATGATTGTTGATTTATTGTTGTATTGGTCTGATTCTGAAATTATATTTTTGGAGCAAGACTGTTGGTTGTCCTCATACAGTGTACGGGATGGAAACTCAAAACATGAAAAATGCCAGATAAGCTTGAGGCTCAGTATATACAGGAGAGACCAAGTTTAGTGTTTCCCACTTTAGAATTGCTTTAAAAAATGAACATATGGATCACAAGTTTCCATAATGACCTTAGACTGTGTGCGTATTTCATTCATTTGTGGCTCACCATATGTGTTGAACTACAACTCCCATCAGCCCTATCCAGCATAGCCAAGGGTGTGGGTTCATGTGAGTTGTAGTCCAAACATCTGGAGAGCTGCTGTTTGCAGACTCCTGGTCTGTAGTGTATTAATTAAAGTACTTTCATCTTAGTTCCTTGACAGATGCTGGGAATGCTATCTACGTTCAGCATGTTATTTTTTCGTCTGAGAGAGGATGTTTGAGTACATCGCCAAAAAACACTGAGCTGTCAATGGCTTAAAGGCTAACGTGAAAATGTATGTACTCAATTGATATCAAGACAACACCATACTTTTTGCTGTTTGACCCTGTGGATCAAAAATTGAAATCATGCAACAAACAGTCTTTAAACGTTCTCTGGTTTTAGGAGTTCCCTTTGTATTCTTGCCAGGATTTTGGGGAGCACATATAGCTAAATACCTTCAAAATGTCACCCTCCATATTCTACTACCCTCTTAATTCTTATATGACTCTCCCTTGTGTCAGATTACATTTCTAGGATGTAACCATCTGGGTAGGACTTGTTGGTTGTCTGGGTTACTGCTGCAAGGAGCAACTCTGTTCCAAACAATGTATAGGTGGGGGCTTTCAGCAGCATAGCCCCCTGCACAGTGGAGAGGTTTGTCAGCTCTCCATTCTTTAAGGAAGTCCTACAGGATGGCACTTCGATGGTTGCCCCAGGGAAACACTTATTTTCCAGAGTATGTGTTTAGGCCTCAGGCTCCAGAAGCAGCTTTTCAGCAAAGCAGCATCTATCAGCAGGATGGACTGAACTCTAATGAGTGACTTTGCCTGAAGGATGGATGACCATGACTAGAAGGCTATTGCTGACATAACATTAAGATATGGGGCCGACAAGCACTGGATGAGAAACCATTCCACTCCTCTAGCGAAGCCATTTTGAGTTGTTCCAAGATAATTGGTGTGTTGTCACTTTTTAATGAGAGTCGTTTTTACTTATGTTGCAAAGAGAGGACATGGGACAGGCACCATCTGATCACCATAGAGCTACATCTGACAGGAAACATTACATTTTACAACTGAGTTTCCCAAAGGTGGATAACCATCTGTACAGTCTTGCTGCCTTATCATTCGGCCATTGCTAACAAGTGCCATGAAAAGTCAAACGATGCAGTCCTTGCTCAGTATTTTCCCAGTGATCCCTTTCCATGCCCGTCTAAAAACCGTCCTTGGTGCTATATGTTGGCAAGAGTGGACTGGGAACCAAAAGAGGCCTTGAACATGTTTTGGAAGCGGCCACATATTACCCATTTTCAGCAAGCCCAAACCTTTTCCTATAGGAACAGTTGGAAATAAAATAGGTTACCACACAAAAGAGGGCCAGTGTGCAGAGGCCTAGCGGGAAATCACCAGAGTTCCCGATAGGCCAGCCCACTCCTGAATGTCGCCGAAATGAGGTCTTATTTAGGTGTGAAAACCATTGCTGCGATAGAATGATTTCCCACTAACACTTGGCAATCAGTGGCTCTTTTTATCACTTTGAAATGTCCCTTTTCGAAAGTGCCCTCCTTTCACTCATTCACGTCCAACATTCATGCATACACAAGTGGGGTTCTTGGGCTTTTCAGAGCAATGGAAACAAAATGCAGTTCAATTACATTTTCAGTGGGGATTACATTTACTGGCGGTCACTGTTAGAAAAAGGGATTCACATCTGTCATAACTTATAATAAAAGGTCAAATAATATATCTGGTTATTTAGACACCGACCACCAAATCACTGAAAGTCTTACAAAGAGCAGTTTGCGCTGAGAGAAAATGCAGTCCACACACTGATTTGAAAATAAAAGAATGCATCCACTTTGAAAACAATACCAACATTTAGTCAAATAATATCAAATAGAGAAATTCACAATAGAATTTAAAAAAATGAAAATTAGGAAAATTAGGGTTGTAGCCCCGCATAGAATCTCAGGAGCTACAGCCAAAAGACTAGCTAGTCCCCAGACCCAACAGTTCCGACATCAGCGTAGCCCCGGGTCTTTTCCAGACATAGCAACTCCCCTGACCTCGAGCCCCCCTGAACGTTGGGAAGTAGAAGGTCCTGTGAATGTTGAAACGGTTAAAGGAATGTTCCCCAAAATCTTTGAGGGTCATCCGTTCGGTTGGGGTGTTGTTAGGACTGGAAAAGATCTGGGGCTTTGCTAATGTCAGGGTTGTTGGGACTCGGGGCTAGCTAGCCTTTTGGTTGTAGCCCATGAGCTTCTATCCGGGGCTACAAACCAAAGGCCCGGGGCTATAGCCCCCTTAGCCCACCCCTAGCAACGCCTGAAAGGCAGGCTGTTGCCACTCCGCAAAGGGCCCTGTAACAGCACCTGCGTCCTCCAAAGCCAGGCAGCTTCCCAGATGGCAGTGAGGTATGCTGGAAATAGAAACAAGCATTGTCAATGCCAATAGTTTGGGCTTTTTTGTAGGAATGGGAAAGGCACTTGCCAGGCACTTCTGCAGTGTTATTAACTGGCCATTGATGGTAATAGATGCCAAATGGTGTGTGTAAATGGGCAAAGCAGTCCCTTGCAAATGCCTATTACTTATACACATGACAAAACGGTTGGCCCTGCCAATGCTTTTTTTGTAACAGGACTTCAGTGAAGGACATGCATAATGCTTTTAAATCGAGTGGCTGAAGACAGACCTGGTTAAGACATTTTTTATTACACCAGTCACGTGCTTACAGCTCCAATTAAGTCATTAACTTTCAGAAGACTGCTTTGAAAAAAACAGTGACAGGCCCTTCAAGTGCAAAGTTTGCTGGTAAAGTTTGATTAAAGTGAGCTTAGAAAGTGGGAATGACCATAGGGATTAGCATGGCCATGGGAAGTCAATGGGTGGGCAAATAACCAAATAACACCTTCAAGTTTTGTGTCCCACCTCATATGCCTTTTCTCTCTATCTGCACTTTAATACAATAGTTGTGGCTTTATAGGCGGCGCTGCCAAACTAAGAACCAAAACTAAAAAAGTCTTGCTGAAAATTAATAGGAATAAATAGGGGGCGTGACCCACAACCTATAATGCTTCGTTTTACATTTTGAGGGGGAGGGCCCACCTTGCCTAAAGGTCAACAAAAAATGTCTGTGATTGAGACTCCCGAGTTGGATCATCAACTGGAGGGTAAATAAAATAACTGTTGGGGGGGTGGAAAGGAATCATAGGGGTGCTGTGGTGGGATGGGGAGCCATAAACGTGTTTTGAGAGGGAGGAAAGGCAGAGAAAGTAAACAATGGAGCATTATGGAGATTTGTCTAGTGTGCTTGGCTAGGTTTGTCCGCCCCGCCCCCCCATCAGGTGACCCACAGATATTTGTGGATCACAGTATTTTCAAGACATTTGACTAATGCATATTTGTGGGTCCCTTATGAGGCCTGCCTGCTTCACAGCGCACACTTGCCAGCTCACACAGCCCCCGATGAAATGCTGTACCTGGCCTGTACCACCAGAGAGCCTGTCCTGTATCATAGCCTCTACAAATGGACCTGTAGATGCAGTATGTCTTGAGCAACGTTTTTAGACGCCTTCGCAGGGAGGAAGGGGGGCTGAGACAATGGTGACACCTGAAATGTCAGGCATCTAAAAGCCAATTCTTAAAGAAAAACAAGGAAACGCGTCATTCACAAATGCAACCATTTCGATCATGGTGAGTGTTGACAGTTTGGAATCAATTATTAATAAAGAACATGTGATCAGGGACCTCACTGCGATCAATACATTTTCAGAACTTTTCTGTAAAGGAAATTACTTTCACGCCACAATGAACATGCAGCAAATCTTATCCCCGGCCGAGTTCTGATTCTCATATTATCTTACCACCTCCTTCTGCTGTTTCAGACAATATTGCCACTGTATTGCCTCATCCCATTGTATTACCCACCACATTGGGCAATGTTTTAGGAGCCATATATACGACCTCCTACTACCACTAAAGTACTAGGGCCCACCGCTCCCTCTGCAAAGCTATGCAAATCCGCACACATATTGCCTAACTTGCCTCATGCCTACGTATTACCCTCTGTGGCTACCAACGTCTTAGGAGCCCCCCTATCATGTGCTCACACAAGCAAAGCATCCCAAATCAGCGCCCGGCAGATAGTGTATGACAATAGCAGTTTAGGGGCCTGAGCCCCAAAACCCTAATATCCTCCCTGACTAAACTGGCAAACAATAGACAGCACGCACCCACAACCAGAGTCATCAAGGGATGGGCGGACATATCTCCACCCCTCATTGAGATTAAAGGTTCACTAATTAATGCCAGATCTTTACCTGCACACGCACTCGATATCCATGACCTCATCGTAACTCACCACCTGGTCATCACAGAAACATGGCTACACCTAGCATCGGGCCCGCATTATCCGTGGCAATCCCTGAAAACTATACTATCTATAGGAACGACAGACTCACTTCTAAAGGGTGCGGATTAGCATTCATCACAAAGGAAACACTAGCCATTCATGAAACAAACAACTCAGCCATTCAATCGGGTGAACTTCTATCCATCAAACTAACTCTCTTCCACACAGCCACACTGAACCTGCACCTTATATACAGGCCGCCTGGACCTGCTCTCCCTTTCGAGGATGACAAAGTATCACTACTTTCGGCAGAAACCAAACATTTATCCAGAACTGCTATCCTTGGTGATTTCAACCTCGGCCTTAACAATCCAGCGGACTCCCATGCTCTGTCCCTTGAAGAGTCCCTAAGTGCGTTGGGCTTCAATCACTGTATCTGCGAACCTACACACATTAAAGGTCGGACAATTGACTGGCTGGCAGAATGTAACACCAATCCCAAGATATTGATTACCTACCATGCCCTTGGTCAGACCATAATGTGATCTCTTTTGCCATTCCTGTGCATAAACCCCGGACACAAGGCTATCCAGTCCACCCAGCCACTCTAACTAGGAGATTGCGTAACATTACCTATGCCACCATCCTCCTGCTATTGGAGCCCCTCTCAAACTCCTGACCTACTGCCTCAAGACCCCACCGATCTGGCCAACCTCTATAATCACACTCTACTTCATGCCATCGACAAACTTTCTCCACTATGTGAGCATATGACTAAACCCATAGCTCTCCTGAACACATGGTTCACGGCCAACCTGAAAACCTTATGCTCCACGAAGCATGCGGCTGAAACGTCTTGGAGAAAGGAACCGTCAGACTCTGACAAAGTCTTATTCACCTCCCTTTCCAAACAATATAAACTAACCATTTGCCAAGCAAAAAAAGAATGCTATAATGACAGAATCGACAATGCCAAATCGAGCTCTAGAGAGCTTATCGCCAAACTGCGTGAACTAGAGACCCCAACTTCTCCACCAACCATTTGTGACAAGGACTATTCCTGGTGTAGTAATATCCAAAATGCACTCTTGGATAAATTGCGACACTCCAAATGAAAATCCAATAAAAATGGACAAACTCATGCTCTTAGACACGCAACCTCCACTCACACAAGCGCCTCAAAACTGCACGGCCCAATCATTGGACTTCGCTCAGGTATCAGGTCTGAAAGTAAAAAAAATCATTAGCTGTCTCCAACCATCCAGATGTCAAGCCAACATATGCCCGGCCTCGGTCATTAAAGATTGCGGCGCCGAACTAGCCCCTATATTTCGGCCATTGTCAACTCCTCCTTCAACACTAGTACAGTCCCCTCTGATCTCAAAGAGGCCTGTGTCCTCCCACTTTTCAAAAACTCAACTCTTGACCCCAGCATCCCAACAAATTTGTGCCCTATCATAACTGTCCCATTCATATTCAAAATCTTGGATAGGGCAGCATATGTGCAAATTCCAAAACACTTAGAATCTAACTATCTCCTTGCCCTATTTCCATTCAGGCTTCCTGCCCGGCCATGGAACTGAATCAGCTCTCCTTCATCTAAAGATACAAATGGACGAATGAAATGACAATGGCAAACTTTCCCTCCTTCTTGTCCTTTCGGCCGCATTTGACCTGGTGGACCATAAAACATTATGCCATCACCTGGCATCAGCAGCTCACTTCTCACCTAAGACGATAACCTGGACCAAATCATTCTTGTCCAATAGAACCATGAGAGTTTTTTCTCCATCAGGATCAGCAGACCCGGCGCCAGTTACCTGTAGTGTCCCCTAAGGCTCTTGCGTCCCTCCCACGCTTTACAATATTTTTACCAAGCTCCTTTTCGACAGCCTTGACGCTATGGGTATCTTCTACACTGACTATGCAGATGATATCCAAATTCTCATTCCCATCACAGACAACTATGACACTGTCTCTAGGGCTCTTAACTCTGTCTACTTAAGCATCCAGGCATGGATAGCCACGCTTGCCCTCTGCCTCAACGATGACAAGGCAGAGCTCCTACTCGTTGGTTCTCACAACTGACTAAACAAACTGGACAAATCCTACGCCTCCTTCATGATAGGTGGAAATTCCAATCCTATCTCCAAAGCAGTAGAAAACGTGGGAGTATATCTATATGCCTCCCTTACTCTAACTAAGCAGGTCAGCACAATAGCCTCCTCTTCAGCCTACACTACAAAACCTATCAATGCCAGTAGACGCTTCTTCTCCACTGACAGCTGCCTGACCTTAGCCAGAGCCCTTATGCTATCAAGACTTGATTATTGCACTGCCCTCTTTGCCGGTACTTCCTCCAGTAATTTAAAGAAACTTCAAGTTATCCAGAATAACGCTCTTAGAGCAGCACTGAATATCCAGAAAAAAGACATCTCGACTGCCAGAAGGAATGCCCACTGGCTTGCCGTTAGAAAGAGAATCCACTTCAACATTCTAACCATCACACACAAATGCTTAGCCAATAATGCCCCTAAATACCTCACCAAGAAATTTAAGAAAACTCAAGGGAACTGACCAACTAGAACTTCCTTGGTGAACTTGCTTCTCACACCCAAATTTAAACTCCAAATATCGGGAGGACATAGCTTTCCTTTAGTAGCAGCCAAACATTGGAACGCCCTATCTGCAACTCAGAGCTGATGTCTTTCGTGAAAAAACTCAAAACCTGGTCGTTCACGATAGACAATTAACATTAACATAGACCCTTCCCCCGAGGATGGCACCAGGATATAGTAACCTATTTTTACATCCCCAAAGTAACTGGTTTGACTTCCTCCACTGAAACTGAAGTCTTACATGCCTTGTACATCGCCTTGACTTTGTGTTTTCATTGTTCCCATTGTAACCGTTTCCTGTCTGCAACAGCGCCCTGATGCCTATGGGTCTGGTGCGCTATACAAATACACAAATAAATAAATAATCAGATCAAATCTCTGCTTAGGTAATACAAAATATCCTGCTGCTTTATTTGCATTTCACTTTCTCTATGTGTGCATTTCAGTAATTGCTCCTTACATTTGTTTTGCACAATTCTATGGGCGGGAGGAAGACCCCAACTCATCAGAGCAGTAATTATTCAGGTGAGAAGCAGTCGCTCTGCAGAGCAGAGCTGCGTATAGCCTGCACTTAAAGGGGTAGTTCACTAAAAAATCGTATTCTTTGAAAAGATGGGCCATAATAAAAAATATACATAAAAAATATATTTTTTAAATTTCCTATGTAAAGTTTTTGGCAAATGAACTCAAAGTCATACATTTAAAGCACCCGGAGGCATCCATTTTGTGAAATGAATGAGCTGCCTGTGCTTATGTTAACTCTGCTCTTGCAGCAATAATCAAGCAAAAGCCCCCTACTTGGAGCATTTGCTTATTGCTGCCAGAGAGCAGAGAATGCTGGCAGGCTACAGCCTGCCAGCGTTGTATTGATAATTTCCGGGTGCTTACTTTTTAAGTTTCCAGGTCTGGAAACTTAAAAAGAAAGTCACTGCAATTATTAATATTCCTCCCGGCAAAGTTTGCATAATTGATGTGATGTACCTTTTAAGTTTGGAGGGCTCCCCCGGACCTGGGGGAGCCCTGGAAACTTAAAATGAAAGTACCGGTAATTACTAATATTCCACCACATCGGTGGGTGGTGGAATAGTCATAGTTGTCAGTATTTTCGTTTTAAGTTTCCAGAGCCCTGGAAACCTAAAACAAAAGTCACTGCATTTATGAATATTCCACCGCCCGCCAATGTGGCAAGGGGTGGAATATTAGTAATTGCAGGTACTTTCTTTTTAAGTTTCCAGGGCTCCCTGAGGGAACCCTGGAAACTTAAAAAGGAAGTAACTGCAATTATTAACGATCCACTGCCTGCCGCAATTGGTGGACAGCATATTGTTCATAATTCCAGTTACTTTCTTTTTAAGTTTCCAGGGCTCCCCCTGGCCTGGAGAGCCCCGGAAACTTAAAAAAAAGTAACTGCAATTATCAATACAGCATTCTCTGCTCTCCGGCAATAATAAGCAAAAGCTCCCAGTAGGGGGCTTTTGCTTGATTATTGCTGCGAGAGCAGAGGAAGGCTCGTTCATTTCACAAAATGGATGCACCCACAGTACACACTTTAAGGCTCATTTGCCAAAATGTTTGCATAGGAACTTTTAAAAAAAAATGTTCATGTATATTTTTTATCATGGCCCATCTTTTAAAAGAATACGATTTTTGAGTGAACTCCTCATTTAAGAAGTCCTTGCCGCAAAATATGCAAAAGCTCAAAAGGGGCATGAAGAGATAGCACAAAATACATGCTTTATATGTGTACCCTTCAGTTATATCATTACGCTGTAATGCTATTTTCCCACCTTTCAAGGCCAGTGGCATCAAAGATAACTGAAATGTGCACAAGGATAATGAACTGCTGAACTGCAACTTATAGCACAAAAACCGATAGAGAGAACATAAATGTTGCCATACTGCCCCAAAGTAACCAGCTCTCTCTCTCACAACTTTTCCTCTTCATCCATAGTGCTTTGAAACTACCACAGAGTGGTGTAAATCTCTTTACAAGCAACAAAAAAAACATAGGGTGTGACTCATGGAATTCTTACCGCGGTGCAAAGTGAATTTGCACTGGTGCAAACTGACTTTGCACTGCCAACAAACAACCTGATTCACAGAGCGATGCAAAGTGTGTTTTTGCAGTGCAAATTGACTTTGCACAGTCGCTTTGAAGCCTGACTGCAGTTTTAAATGCTACATAAGCAGCCTACATAACATACAGTAACGTGCTTTAAGATTATCCAGGAAAACAATGTCAGTTCTGTCATTTATGACTAGGCCTGGTGACCCAGGATGGTTGAAATGTGAACATTTCCCAATAGGTGACGCAAGAGGCTATCACTGGCACCACAGAAAAAAATCACTCACTGCTTGGGAGAAAAGACCTTGGCTGCTTTTATTCAAAAATCGACATCAGAATATATACAGTGTATACAAGATACTAGGACCCTTTTCTCAATACCAAGCATAATCATTTCATTGGCGCAATGGCTGTGACCACACCCAGCATAGAGCACGGCAACTACTGCATGAGTCTGTATACCGTCTTGCCTACAATCCAATGTTCCTATGGGGAGCAACCAGGACCATCTATGCACACCGTCCCCCGATTCCCAGTGGGCAAACGAGGGGTGTGAGCCTGGGCCTACCATGACCCCCAACCACCCAACACCCACAACCTTGGGAGATGCATTTAAGCAGAGTCTACACTTTATTCTGATTCTCTCTCCTAACATTCTTGAAGGGATCCCATGAACTTCCATCATAACAAGCTAAAAAAAAAAGACAGGAACACAGCAATCTCAACAAAAAGAAAAGAAATGGTAGAGGACATTTTTGAGAGAGGCACACATTTAAAGGCCCCTCACTTCTCCCCCTTTTCTCCCCCGCCACTCTCAAACTGCCTCCCCTGGTCAGTCCTGGCACACCCCTCCACCTACATGCACCGAAAGATCTAGAAAAAGAAAGGCAGAGAAGGGCCTGTTTATGTGTGGGCCAGAGGTGTCCTTAATGGTGGCCATGACACTCTGCTTTCGCCTAATGACTGCTGCCTAGTCTATACTGGCGTCACAGCTCCACTGGTACAGATTTTTGAGATTTTAGACTGTTTCCTTGTTCGAAGCTTACAGAGATTCGTATTTTCACAGGTTTTGGTGAACGTTTGTTAGCATGCCCACAATCCTTTATGCAGGGGGTGGGGGGAGGCAATAGGCAGGCAGTGTGCCCTTAGAGCGGGAGTACTTCCAGCTGATTGCCAAGGGGAGGTTGGTCTTGCTGGACACGGAAGTAAAGCTGCTCATGGGCATTCTGTGAGCTGCAGGCATCAGCCTGGGGTGCTTTAGGAGGTGAATGGCTCCCCAGCTCCAGCCTCTTTGTTGTTTTCTGCTCTGAACCTGATCCTGTCCTGCAGAGACCCTCTTCTCTCTGATCCTCATGAGGGGGGTGTCAAGTCATCAGTAGGGCCCCTTGGCGTTCCTGATAGTCTCCATTGTTCAGAGTATCATGAACAACTTTGCTGTGGATATCCTTCCCGTGTTTTTGACATGTGATCTGAGATTCCTATCTAATGACACTCACATGCATGGGACTGAGTGTTAGGAAGTCATTATTGATATACAATGAGTCAATATACACTATTGAAAGTGTAACTACTGAGATTATTTGGAGAGGCTCCCAGAAGGCCAACCTTCATCAACCGGACATCTGCATGTATGGTTCTCAATCGGATTCTAGAACCATACATGAAGATGTTGCTAAAGAAACAGAACTATTTACAGGTTATGTAGATGGAACATATACACATCAACATTCTGTGTATTAACATCATAACATCTCCCCCTCTATATATTCATTTAATCAACAGTAACATGTTACTAAGTAAGTTAACATCAACTCTTTAAATCAATTACTGATATGCATGTGCGAATAAAAAACTCAAAAAGGATACAGACTGATAGTAGATGATGTGGAACTTCCAATGAGTCTTAGTCCTATTATATTCTTGATATATATATTAATAGTATACATAGTCTTGTTTGTGATTCCACACTCCTTTCCTGGACCTTGAAGAAGTGTGATTGTTCTCAGTCATCTTTCCAGTGATTTCTGGATGTGTTATCTTCTCCTGAGTATTTTCACCATTTATACATCTTGAGTCATTATATTTGTTTTTGAAGACTTCTACATTGATATTTTGTTCTCTTTCATTTCTCAATACTCCCTCCTCCTTTTCCAAGATTATATCATTACAAGACCACTTCTTGCCATCTTCTAAAATGACTGATTTTTTTGAACAATCCAATACTCTCTGAGGTGCACGGAACCTTGACTCTCCTTTCATCATACGTTTAGGTTCTTTCACTCTGATCAAATCACCCTTCTTTATTTTACTCTCTTGAACATGTTTTTGTTTGGCATAGTATTTCTTATATTCTTCTTGTCTTTTCTTAACTTTATTTACTATTTCTTCCAAGTTTATTTCTTTACTCCTTTTCCTGATTATCCAGGCAGGTCTGAGCCTGTTTCTGGCAATTCTCCCTCTTATTAAGGTGAATGGTTCTTCCTCAGTTCCTGAGTGTGGAGTTACTTTGTACGTATTGAGCACTTCTTTGAGTGTCTCTTTCCACGGCAGATTATTTACACCAGCCAACTGAATAATACCTTTTATAAAACTATTCATCCTTTCTACTAAACCATTACCCATAGGATGGTATAGTGCTGTAGCTCGCTCCTTCAGAAATGTTTGAACTTTTTGTGACATAAACTGAACTCCATTGTCAGATACTAAATCCTGTCGTTCACCTTCTCTGTTAAATATTTCTTCTAGGAATTTCATGACTTTAACGGCTGATACTGACTCAACAATTCCACATTCCACCCATTTGGACGTATAATCAACTAATACAATAAGATAAACCTTTTGTGGTCCAAGAGTTTCATATGGTCCAGTTATGTCGATAGCTAGCTTTGTCGAAACTGTACTCAGTATTTCTATAGGTTGTAAAGGTGTGATCCGTGTTGATTTTCCTTTATCACTTACTACACATGCAGTACAATCTCTGACCCGAGCTTCCAATTCACTCCACATGTTAGGCACCAACATGCTTCTCTCACTCTTCTCTTAGTTAAGTTCCTCCCCACATGACCGCCATGAGCGATTTTCATAATCCTCTCTCTCATATTTGCTGGAGGTATTATTCGATCCGCTCGAAAAAATACAGGCATTGTCACTTGTCAATTCATCTTGTATCTTTTCCCAAGATTTAATGTTTTCTTCAATATCTTTCCAGCCATTTTCAATAGCATTTCTCAACATTTTCTGTTCATCGTCTTGTTCTCTGGCTTCAATCCATTCTTCCTTTGAGAAGTTGGGATGTATGTGTGCTATAATACAATCCATATTTTGATCTTCTGTTAGTTCTTATTTGTCATCACCTTCATAGGTGTCAATGTCACATGGAAGACGGGAAAAACAATCCGCTACCACATTTGTTCTCCCTTTAGTATATTTTATGTTAACATTGTATTGCATAATAATTAACATCCACCTCCTTACACCTGGAGATGTCATATGTGGGTTTTTATAATTTAAAACATGTATGAGTGGTTTGTGATCAGTCTTGATATCCACTGGTATGCCCCAAATGAGTCCTTTGAAATGTTCCAGGATCCATTTGACTCCCAAAGCTTCCTTCTCAATGGTAGAATATGTTTCTCTGCTCCTTTTAATGTACTGGAGGCAAAAGAAATGGGAACAACATCTCCTCCTTGTATTTGTTCTAACACGCCTCCCAGCCCAACATTGCTGGCATCTACCGAGATCATGGTCTTAGCTTTGGAGTCAAACATCTTGAGAGCTGGTGCCTTGTTGATCAAGGTCTTGATCATCTCGAATTCTCTCTTACACCCTTCCGACCAGCAAAACTTTATGCCTTTGCACATTAAGTCTCTCATTTGTTCTGTTCTATCTGAATAATGATCCACAAATTTCGAATAATATTCTGTTAGGCCTAAAAAACTTTGAAGCTGGTCCTTGTTGTTTGGTTCAGGAACTTTAAGGATGGTGTCAACTAAGCATTCCTTGGGTTTTATGCCGTCGGCATTGATGCGATGACCCAGATATGTTACTTCATTTTTTTTTATCTTACATTTCTCAATCTTGAGTGTCATGCCTTTTTGCTGAATGACTTGTAATACACCCAATAACTTTGCATCATGCTCATCTTCAGACATTGCAGACACCAAGATATCATCTTGAAAGTAGTGTACTCCCTGGAGACCACTAAATAAATGATGCATCAGCCTTTGAAATACAGCAGACAATCCAAACGGCATTCTTTTATATCTGAACCCTCCTAAAGGTGTTATGAATGATGTTAAGTGCCTGGATTCTTCATCTAATAGAACTTGGTGATATGCAGATGATAGATCCAATGTCGTGAAATATTTCTCTGGTTTCATTGTGGTAAGCATTTCCCCAATATTTGGTAAAGGATGGTGATCCACCCAAATGTTTGCATGGAGATCTCTCAGATCTACACACATTCTAATCGATCCATCTGGCTTTTTCACAATTACAATTGGAGACAACCACTCTGAACTTTCAATAGGTTCAATGATGTCTTGTATGCATAGTTTATCCAGCTCCTTTTGCAGTGCTTCTCTGGTACCAATTGGTATGTTTCTTAGTTTGTGTATCACTGGCTTTGCACCTCTCTTAAGTACAATGCGATATTTGAAACCTTTAAGAACACCAATGTTATTGTTGAACACCTTAGGGAAACTTTTGGCCAGATTTTCAGAAGTGTTACAACTGTTTTCAGTTATGCACAGAATGGGTACACTTTCACCGGGATGTATCCTGATTATTCAAAGATGCTTGTTCCCACCTTCCAACTATGGAGAACCCATTTTCTGCTACATAAAGTCTGCAGTATGTCTTTCTTCCTTCAAAGTTCAAGTGTACCCAAGTATACCCTATGATATTTATAGGTGTCTTGCCGTATCCAGTCGCTTTTATTTTCATCAATTGTAATTCTTCCATCCTCTTCTTAAGTATATTCAAATATGTTTCCACATCTACCATGGTATATGGAGAACCTGTGTCCACCATAACTTGCAATGTTATACCATTTATGGCCATTCGCACCCATGGGCCCAAACCACCTTCATTAGGTGTGAAAACTAGTATTTGTACTTCATCTTCAAATCCATCTGTAATTGCCAGCAAACTACTTGGACCACCAATTTCCTCCAAAGCCTTTATACTTGTCATATTGCCTCTTCCTCTTCCATAGCAACCAGCATTTCTGACGTACCGTGTATTGAATCTGCCTCTTCCTCTGTTATTGTGACACACTTTGCCAAAATGACCAATCTGTCCACATTTGCAGCATTTACCCGAGTTAGGTGGACAATCTTTTTCTACATTCAGGTGTCTGTACCATCCACACTTAAAACATTTGTTTTGTGGTCTATATGTATTCTCTCTCTCTTGTCTGGAACTGGCACCAATATCTGATTTGACAATTCTTTTCACTATGGCAACCAAATCTTCTTCTTCATTGCCATATTGTCCATCACTCATGCCTTGTACCGATTTAATTTCAACATTCTCGACTTTATTCTGGACTTCCTTCATGCACTTTTCACCCAGTTCTATGGATCTGGCAATCTCAATTGCTTGTTCCAGTGTCGGATTCTTTGCCTGCCATAAGCGTTGTTGGATGAGTGGATCTGCCACATGAAGGACTAGTTGAGCCCTCAAATATTCATCTGCTACTCCCGTAAAAATACAAGTGGGCAATAGACCTCTCAAAGCAGCCATGTAAGTGTCGATGCTTTCATTTTTATTTTGTTTCCTCGAAATAAATCTGTACCTTTCTAGAACAATATTGGTTTTATTACCAAAATGTTTGTTTAGTTTTGCAAGCGCCGTTTTATATTTCTTGGCCCCACTTGAAGAATCACCCGAACCATCCAAGTCAGGTAATGTCCTGCAAATTCTAGGTGCTTCTGCGCCCACACAATTGAGCAGTGTGGCTTCCTTCAAGTCCTCATTGAATTTGGACCCTCCAATTGCTCTTAAGTAGACCTGGAAATTGTCTTGCCATTGTTCCCAAGGACATATTGGATTTCCAGGTAATGCCAAGAATTTTATCGGGGCTGCAATGTTTTGCATTTTCTTTTGATTTTTCTCTTATTTGCACTAATTACTCTGTAGGATGCGCTGTTTCTTCTCTTACGCATTTTTTTTTTATGCCACTTGTTCCATTTGAGTGGCAAAAAAATCTGTTTCACTGTAATAATATATCTATGTTCACTCTGCAGTGTTTTTTTTATGTCACCTTTTCCACTTGTAAAGTCAGTACAAAGTCTCAATGCAATCCACTTGTAAAACTGAGACACACGTATTTGACTTTTAATACGCATGCGCGCGTAATGTTGTGCTCATAAAACTTTAATTTCCTCATTTCACTTTAGTACCTGTGTGCGGGTAATGTTGAGCTCATAAAACTTTCATTCCTTCTTTTTTTTACTTAATACGCGTGCGCACGTAATGTTGCTCTCATACAACTTTCATTCCTCATTTCATTTTCAGCGATCCTTAACAGTAACTATGACAATTCCCAAACAAAATGGCAGCACGCAGTTACGTTGCACAGTGCTTTTCTCTAGCACCCGGAAGCTCCCCTCCTATTCACTTGTATTGCGGGACGCTCCTACGTAGTCACGCTGTAGCACAATGACACTTTCCTTCAACAGCCTTCGGTTGGCCCCTCGGTCTCGCGCATACATTCAAAGGATTCATGTGAGTAAAAGCTATCAAACATGCTTTTTACTCATTCGTTTTTTTACTCGTTTCGCACCGCACACTCTGACTAGCCTGATGTTATGCGTGGATTTGTATGATTTGTTTCCATCAGTTAATCCTTCCTGTGTATTGCGGCCAAGTCACACATCACCAACATCTCATCCAGGGGGCCCCTCTTTTTCGTAGCTCCTCGTCGCCAATTGTTAGGAAGTCATTATTAATATATAATGGGCCTCATTAGGACCCAGGCGGATTTCGCGGTGCTAAATGCACCGCGAAGCATGGCGGAAAGCCGCCGATAGCGCCATGGGGGTTGGCGGATTTACCGCCCCATTCCGACCTTGGCGGGGCGGTAAATCCCCAATCCCCATTCTGCCCTTCCCCATTCCCATTTTTGCCCCATAGGGTATAATGGGAGTGGGGAAGGAGTTAATTACGCCACCGTAAAATACGGTGGCGTAATTAACAACGAGGTCCCGTAGCGCCATGGTTTTCTCCGCCTGGTAAAACCAGGCGGAAAAGGCCGCCATGGCGCTACGGGAACTCGTAGTATGGCGGAGAGGTACGCCATGCACTACGCTGGCGTAAAACCCTCTCCGCCAGGGTCCTAATGAGGCCCAATGAGTCAATATACACTATTGAAAGTGTAACTACTGAGTTTATTTGGAGAGGCTCCCAGAAGGCCAACCTTCATCAACCGGACATCTTCATGTATGGTTCTCAATCGGATTATAGAACCATACATGAAGATGTTGCTAAAGCAACAGAACTATTTACAGGTTATGTAGATGGAACATATACAGATCAACATTCTGTGTATTAACATCATAACACTGAGTTACTGGACCTGCATGGGACTGAGTTACTGGACCCTCAAATACAGGGAAATGGGTGGAAACCATCCCACAGATTTCACCATCTGGTGCGATCGGGACCAAAAAGCCTGTGTAGTGGCAGATGGTACTCAAATGAAGGTTCTACGCTGCTGAAATGCTGTAGTCTATTGCTTACTAATCATACAAATTCAGCATTTTAAATAAATGTCTCTAAGTACCTTGTCTCATAATGTTTTGGAGAGTGGAGCCGAGTGACCGCCCTCTCTATGTTCCGCTCGTTAGACTGGCATGCTCCGCCCACCTCGCTCCATTTTCTGAGGTTCTCTCATGAGATCGCCTCTCAGGGGCGCTGGGTCTCCTGAGACTATGAGCTCCACATACCTCCTTTCCTTGTACAAAGTGGTCTTGGTTACCCCATTATGAAGTCATCATATTCTGAAAGCGTCTTCTGTGTTCGACTGGGCTGAAAATGACCATTTGCCTCAGGATTCAATGTCACTGTCACTCTCCGATTCACAGTTATCTGTGCTCATGGATTCTTCTGGTTCTGGTGTGAGGTTCAGGTGAACATCTTCTCTCAGGTCATCTTCCGTTCTCCAGCTGGCAGCTTCATAATTTTCTTTATGGGAATCAGTGGCGGCTGGTGAATTTTTTAACTGGTGGGGTGTAAACGTATGTGCCTATTATGTGTGACGGGCTGAGTTCAGCAAGGCAGCCCGAACCAAACCAGGGAGGTTTGGGGGGTTTTCCCCCCAAGAAATGTTTTTAAATAATGGGTTAAAAAGGTGGATTTTACAGCACTTTCTGTGAAAAATTGGATAGAAAGCCACACAGTTTTCAATCAATGTTATAGGCTAGCACATGAAAACCCCCAAAGAAGCAAGTTACCAGCAGTGTCCAGGACCATTTTCCAATACATTTGGATTATCCCTTTGTCCACAACATATACTTGTATATATGTTATTTTCATGCTGACTGTGCCCATACATGTCCATGCATGCTGCACCAATATGTTAGTACTACCATATAAGGACTCCCAGTCTGTAGAAAAATGCCATGCCACATAAAGAATGCATATCCAGCTGACTAGACTGACCTACATTCTATGTAGAAACCTCCCCACAAAAACCGGATATACAAATGGATATTTCCCTTTCGTGATAGGTACAGTGAGCTAAAGTATGGCTGCGGACTCTCTAGCGGGTACCTTCCCAAAGAACAGGTCATTTAGCCATTTTTGTACTTGGAGAGGGGTGCCTATGGACTGTTTTTTGATTGTTTAAGAGACTTAGAGTTAGTCACTCTACGTTTCCTAGGGCCATCCAGACGTGGACCCCTTGCTCACTGTGCTCAGAGAGGCACAGCTCCTCCTCACTGATGAGGCCCAAACACGTGTCTGGGGTTGCTGTTGGTACTCATGTTCAGAAGAGAATTGCCATAACATTTTGGTGTTAGACTGCCCAATTGGGCGGGACAAAGACTGATATGCAAATAGTCATTGCCCTTCTGTGAAAGGTACAGTGAGCTAAAGTGTGGCTGCGGATTCTCAAGTGGGTACCTTCCCAAAGTACAGGTCATTTAGCTGTGCTAGTTCTCACAGAGGGGCGCCTATGGACTATTTTTTAAGGTACTTAGGTTTAGTCACCCTAAGTTTCCTAGGGTCATCCAGACACGGAACCCTTGGTCAATGTGCTCGGAGAGGCACAGCTTCACCTCACTGATGAGGCACAACAAGGCTGAAACACGTGTCTGGGGTTGCTGCTGGTACTCTTGTTCAGAAGAGAATTGCCATAGCATTTCCTTACTGGACTGCCCATAGGGGTGGGACAAAGACTGATATGCAAATTCATATTTCCCTTCTGTGAAAGGTACAGTGAGCTAAAGTGTGGCTGCGGACTCTCTAGTGGGTACCTTCCCAAAGAACAGGTCATTTATTTGTGTTTGTTCTCGCAAAGGGGCGCCTATAGACTATTTTTTGATTGTTTAAGGGAATTAGGTTTAGTCACCCTAGCAGGGACGTCATTTCATCAAAATGCCAGGGGTAGCGGAAGTGACATCACACAACCCTTGACTCCTGATGACATCACAGGAAGTGAAGTCATTTGACTCCGCCCCAAAGTGATATCGCGGGTAGTGATGGAACACGACATTTCACCCGTTGGCAAAACAGGAAGTGGCATCACATAGCATTGTACTCTATGAAAAATATAAATGATAATGATGTGTTATTATATGGCACTTACGCTTAAGCGCTTTATATAGAAAAAATATACACCCAATATCACCCAACCTGTGTTGGTACTCATTTATCAATCTCAGAAGGATGAAAGGCTGAGTGAGGTGTTTAAGATCAGACTAAATCAGTGCCTCACCCCCTGAAGTGTGCCTGAAATAAACATTTAATGAGCCTAACAATTATTGTATAGAATTCCAGAAAGACACATTATTTGGTATTCTTATTCTTTCTTATTTAGGGTCAGTGCTGAAAGTGTTAGACTTGTGGCACTCCTGCTCTTATTTTTCTTATTTTTTTTAAGGGGCCTGAACAAGAAAGCCAGCCACCCGAGAAGTAAAGAGCCACAGGCCAGGAGCTTGCATTACAATAAAAAAAGGGAGACCACAGAGGTCACAAGGGAGACCTCTGGCGACCCCTAAATGACATCCCTGCATCCTAGGTTTCCGAGGGTCATCTAAACGTGGAACCATTGCTCACTGTGCTCAGAGAGGCACAGCTCCACCTTACTGATGAGGCCCAACAAGGCTGAAAATGTGTCTGGGGTTGCTGTTGGTACTTTGTTCAGAAGAGAATTGCCATAGCATTTCGGTGCAGGACTGCCCATGTGGGCGGGACAAAGACTGATATGCAAATGGATATTTCCCTTCTGTGAAAGGTACAGTGAGCTAAAGTGTGGCTGTGGGCTGTCAAGTGGGTACCTTCCCAAAACACAGATCATTTAGCCTTGTTCGTTCTCACAGAGGGGCGCCTATGTACTATTTTTTTTTATACATTATATGTAGGCCAGTCACAACACTTGTCATGTTTACTTTACCCTTGATGCACAGGTAAGATGCACATTAACTGTGCATCAAGGATAAAGCAAGGTCAAGCGTTATTATGTGAGTAAACTGTCCTACATTCAGTGTAGGAGAGTCTAGCCAAGTAACAACCAGAGCTGTCAACTGACCTACCACTCGCAGGTTTGACACGCAAAAAAACAACAAACCCTTGAGGCTGCAATCATATCAGAAAACCCATGAGCAGGGCAGGCAGAGGAAAATGGTCATCACTTAAAGTCATGACACTTTTACATGCAAAGCAATCCTTTCCTCTCTGTGCAATGGCTTTTCTGAGGTCAGTTTATGTCAGTGACAGAGCTATGACCTCCAGTGATCTCCTAAAGTTGGCAGATTGTGCAGCCCAGAAGTGTATAACCTTGCTATCACATCTCCACAAAATGATTTAATGGCTTTGGACCCAGGCACACAAGTTATTGGTGGGTCTAAGTTGGAAGAAATGCTACATTCTGAGAATATATCATGCACTTATACACAAGTGTTTACAATAGGGTTAATTGTATGTCCAGATGATTGTGTTTGTCCCATCAATACATATATTCATTACTGATGTTTCTATTTGTCAAGCAAGTCACTGCTAGTAAACACAAATTCCCATAACAGTTTTACTCAATACCCAAAGGCACTCCAGTGCGATCCCATCACTTCTAATTACCTGTTAAAGGGTAACTCAAAAGTGCAATGCAGTGCACACTTTAGCTGAGTTATGCAAATAAGATGACATGCTTGTCTTTCAAACTAATCACAAATCACTAATTGTCACCTCTGTGGGGAAATTCAAATATCTGTGCTATTAAACACTATTACAAAAATGTAAATTAAAGGCAACTGTGCTTGTTTCTAATTCTAATGGCATTGTCCTCAATGTTATGGGTTCACAGTGCATGTTGACCTTCTAGTGGGGTGGGTAGAAATATACAAATTATGCACATTTTGGGAGGGTGGGCCAGAGAACAAAAGCCCGCCCAGGCGATATCTATACTCTATCCCTATAATGAGGAGCTTTCTAAACTGTCATTCAGCCACCCTTCAAAAAAAACTTTGAGTCTGGCTCCACCAGCGTGCCAGCTCAGGGAGGTGCCCTATCTAAAGAATATCTCTGGCACCAGCTTGGAAAGCTTTTCTGTCCTAAAGACAGGGCTGACCTGAGAAACTCCCAGATCTGCTTCAAAAGCATTAGCATGAGACTGAATGCAGAAACTACCAGCCTCACATCCTATTTAAAAGATGTCCAAATTGGGATACATGTCTTGCAATTTACAGACATTGGGCCTCATTGTAAGTTTTCTGGTCCGGGAACTACGGTATCAGTAAGCTTGCCGGTACCGTAGTTCCCAGACCGGCAAATTACAGGTTGTGCTCGCGGGTGCCTTTCTGCCCGCCAGGTAGGACCCGGCGGGCAGAGCGGCATCCACAAGCACAGGATGTCGGGTGCACCTGCACCGTTAAAAACAGTGCCGGTGCATCCGTCCTCCCCATTCCCATTCAGCCCTACGCGGTCGAATGGGAATGGTGAGCATCTTTTTCTCAGCTCCCGCAAATGGGCAATTACCGGGTCTGGCAGGGCCGTAATGACCCTGTAAATGCCCATTCGCGGGCGCCGGAAAAGAAATAACACAGACGGCATGGCTACTCCCGATGTCATAATGAGGCCCATTGTTTTGTTAGGGTGAGAATTGTGACCAATGAAAACAGCAGAGTGTAACTTCCATTACTCACTGAGAAGGATTTCTCACTGAATCACTATCACAGACATGTTTCAAATTTAAAATTGTGGGCATTCATAAGAATGCCCACAATTTTACATTTGAAAAATGTATTTTCATGAAAGCAAAGAGCATTTTGGGAACACTTATGTTCCCAAAATGCTATTTGCTTTTCTGCAAATTACAGGTTTGGCCACGACCCTCGCCCCCACCCTCTTCCTCCACCAAGGAGAAGGCCGTGCCCAGAGTATTTTATTTTGGGCAGCAGCGCCCTATTTCAGTGAAAATCTCTCCTCTCCAACACAGGAGCAAGGCACATTTCACTTAAATAGGGTGCTGCCACCATGCCAGCTCAGGGAAGCCTTTCAAAGGCTGCCCTGTGCTGGTGTGGCATGGAAACACTATTAAAGCGAAAGTCTTCCTGTTCCAGCACTGGAGCAGAGCGCTACCACGCCCGATCGGCAGAACCTTTTGTAGACTGCACCATGCTGGCATTGCAGCTGTGCCCTATTCAAATGAAAATCTCCCATCTCCTATGCTGGAGCGCCCGGCGCCTGCTCAAGATCGGGGCACTTTTCATTTAAATAGGATGTCTCCATCATGCCAGGTCTGAGGAGCCCTTTAAAGGCTCCCACAAGATGGCATGGAAGCTGCACCCTTTTTAATTGAAAATCTAACCCCCATGCTGGTGCAGCAGTGGCACCCAAAGTAAGTGAAAAGCACCTACCACAAGGGGGAGCTTTTCAATATGCAGTGCGCCACTGAAGTGCCAGCATGGGGGAGTCCTTTATTTTACACAGGGTGCCACGGCTGCCATGCCAGCACAAAGGAGCTTTTCAATGGCTTCTCCATGCTAGCTTGGCTGTGGCACCCTATGTAAATTATGTTGGATTGCCACCTTGGCCGACCACCCAGGTCCCCCACACCTAAGGCAGGCCCTGAATGGTTTTGGATCTCTTAGAGGATGATACTAATTACATCAAACTCAACAAAGATCCCACACCTCAAAAAAACTGTTTATTTCAGAGACCACTCTTAATGGATATAGTCACCAAAGGGAAGAATTTCAATACCTGAATAACTCACAAGGCCACATCCCAGCATTTTACACCATTCCGAAGATACACAAAGATTTAAAGCAACCCTCCAGGCAGGCCCATCGTCTCTGGGCGTGGCTCCATACTGGAACCTTTATGTAAGTTCATTGATTGCTTCTTAAGACTGCTCAGCCAAAAGACCACTTCATATTGGAGAGACATGATGCCCACCATTGAATATTTTCAAAACCAACCATTCGTCCCCATAGAAGAATTACTTGTTACCATGACCATCAAGGCGTTGTATACTCACATCCGCGTAAGAGGCAGCCATCGAATGCACAAATAACCATCAGTTACATGAGTTTGTGCCAACTTTATCACAGAACTCATGCCCATCTCATTCCAGGAGACCTATGTGTTCAGGCAAAACAACCCATTCAACCGGAACATCAATAAATGGAAATGATGCAAAGACAATGTCATCTACATATGGAGAGGTGATCAAGAAACACTGACATATTTCCACACCTGGTTAAATGGAAGAACCTCACCTATGCAATTCACAAAGACAAATGACAGGAGGCAGATGCATTTTCTGGATCTAATCATCAAAAACAAGGACAGCAGATTAATATGCAGTCTATACAAAAAAGCACAGATCCAAACACTCTGCTGCATTTCAAAAGCTATCATCCGAAGAGTTTAAAGGGCAACCTTCCATATGGTCAATATTTACGAATACGCCATGATTGCGCCATAATAGATGATTTCTACAGTCATGCCAACAAGGTGGATGAAAGACTAAAAACCTCTGGCTATCCTAAAACATTTGTGAAAGATTCTAAAAAGAGAGCTCGATTTGCACAGTGTGAATCTCTTTTGGTTCCAAGAGAGAGGGCAAACTCAGAGAACAGGATCACCTGTGCCACCACTTTTTGTCAGAACACTTCATATCTTAAGTTGTTCATCAAAAAGATCCGGCCTTTAGTCCAACTTAGTTTAGTGAGAGAACCACTACCTAGGACGGCGCTTAAAATATCTAAAAATCTGTGTGAATACTTGACACACTCTCAATTTAATATAAAAATGAGTGCTACATTGTGGAACCTAAGAGAAACTGTTGGGCACTACCCATGCGGCACATACAGCGTATGTCGGTTCTCAACCAAAATGAAAACATTTCAAGCAAATGAAAGAGAATGGGTCATAAAACATTTTGCAAATTGCACCCAAGGCAATCTACTGCATTCAATGCCCTTGTGGCTTAACATAAGTAGGCCAGACCATCAGACCTGTCCACAAAAGGAAAGGTGAATATTGTTCTAGGATTAGGTGTAGGGTCGCTACTTCATGGAGTACCAACATGTCCCGGATGACACCCGCTGGTCCTCGATGTGGTCACGTCATCTAGAAATGTGACTAATGCACTTCTAAATAAGGAGGCATGGCGGATATACAGAATGCACACCTACAACACTAAAAGTATAGGAACAGTAACACATAATAAGAAAAAGTAGAGGAGCACCGTTCCTAACCGCTCCCGCCCACTTTGACCACAGATCCTAATAGTTGTATGCTGGCTTCTCCAAACACTTTTGGTTGTTGTTTAGCTTGGAAGACTGTAACTTCCTGCTTTCCCACCATTTCTTTATATGTATTTTTCGGTAGTATGGTCAGGTCGGATCTGGAGTTAGCTACCACTCGGGTTTCCGTGAAATCTACCTTTATTACACAATGCGGCTCATTTTCGTGAGGGGTTTAATGTAATTTGAAAGTGTAAAAGCCTTATCTAAGGCTTTTACACATTCCATACACAACGCGCCCCATTTTTTATTATTTGTATGGCGGGGAGGAGGGGTGGAACTCCACTTGCGCTTCTGCCGCCCCCTTCGCCTCCGCCGTACAAATACTTCCAGCATTTGCCCTGGAATGGATTTTCATGCTGGCGCAAATGCTGTGGATCCATATGGTGTCTGCCGGCTTTATGTGCACGCAAAAAGCAGACGGTTTCTATAGGGATCTATTGTAAAAGCCACCTGCCATGCGTACATGCTGGTGTGCCACCTTCTGCCCTGGGCTTTTGCATCTTCACTGTGCAAATGATGACAATTTTGACAGCAGAGCAACGCTTACATGGAAGTCTTCACATAATGGGTCCCCACCACCAAATTTCAGCGATCACGAAAATGAGCCCCAATGTGGTTATTCTTTTCTGTATTTTCCCATGCTTACCATCAGGGCAGTGCACTCGTCTTCTTCTAAGGATTCTTTATCTGTCCTTTGTTCTTGTGACTCTACTGTGGTGACTTTGTGTTGTCTACATCTGTATCCTGTAATAAAATGGCCAATTCTTTTGCAGTTGGCACACTCTTTCCTTTGTACTGGACATCAGCAGGAAACTATTCCCAAAAGAGAGGGACTATGCCACTATCGAGTTAGAAGGGTTAGTTATTAAATGGGCCGTAGGGTATCTCAGATATTACCTAGTGGGGAGAACGTTTAGTCTGGTCACAGACCACCCACCACTTACATGGTTGAGTCTTTGGAAGGATACTAACTCAAAGGTAATGCGCTGGTTCCTCGATCTTGGCTTCAGGGAAAGAGCAATCAAACATAGACGTTCTGTCCAGTTTTTCTATGAAAGATGAGGAACCCAGCAGCATTAGGGTAAAGGGTATGTGACGAATCTCGTGATGTCGTTCTCCCTTCAACATGAGGGGGACACCCTTTCCATGAGGCCAGGGAGGTGAGGACGCTACCCGATAAACCCCCTGGTGGTGGTACTCAGTGGGTGGATCTCATGGGGAGGTAGTCCCCCTCTGGGATAGAGGAAGGACATCATGGGTTAACACGTTATATTGCACCCTCGCCCACCTTTCTTCCCTTGGCTTCTTTACCTTCCTCTGGTCACACATGTTCCCCTCTGTATTTTTGCCATAGCAATAGTACCACTTGTACTGGGACGAGGCAGATCAGGACTGACTCCACTGAACTATTCCCTCAGTATGCTGAGCCGAGGAAGATCAGGACTGACTCCACTGAACTGTCACCTCAATATACTGAGACGAGGAAGAAGCTCTGCACTTGAAAGAACTCCCAAGACCAATGCATTGAGCAGTCTAGATTTTACTTCTATGGAGCTTAAAAAGAGAAGAAGGACTAACAACATTGTCAATCCCTCCCCAGAGGCAGCACAAGCATGGCAAGCACTGCACAGATAGAAGAGCTGATCCTGCAGCTACCCACTGATACATGACAGAAGAAGAGAAGGCATCCCTACCTGCTCTACAGAGGACAGAGGACAGAAGGCAGGAAGAGGCTGCGGCTCCCAACACGGAAGAGCACCAAGGAAGATGGTCCACCAGGAACATGCAGCTGGGCACCCAGCAAGTTCTGGGGAGTTGCTTACGGCAATGCGCAAACAGGAAACAGCACAGAAGAACCATTGGACGACACGAAGAAGCCTGCGACCAAGGTGAGAGACCGGGAGCACATACAGAAGGTACAGGGGCAGTCCGGGTACCCCAAGAGCACTACAGAAGCCAATACAAAGGGGCCTACACCCCAAGAAAGAGAAAGACAGATACAGGGGCCTGGGTCCCGAGAAACCAATACAAAGGGGTCTGGGACCCAAGAGAATGAAACACAGAAACAGGAGTCTGAGACCCAAAAAGCCAATGTAAAGGGGTCTGGTACCCAAGAAAGAGAAACACAGAAACAGGGTTCTGGGATCCGAGAAGCCAGTGTGAAGGTATTGAGGACCAGAGAAAGAGAAACATTGGTGAAGGGGCCTGCAACCCAAGGATAAGAAAGTGGAACAACAGGGTTGAGGACCCTCCGAAGGAGATACAGTATTCCTAGTAGGGGGCTGTCCCAGAGACATTGTGAAGAACCAGTCAAGTACACACACACAGACAGTATTCCTGGCAGGGGACTGACCCAGGGATACTGTGAAGAAACAGACAAGCTTATACAGGGGTCAAGGTCCCAACGGTGCATGATGACAAGGTCCTCCAACAAGTCCTGTTCTTCATCGCAGTATCTGGTAGCAGTGTTCGAAGTGGGCGGGAGAGGTCGGGAGCGGTGCTCCTCTACTTCTTTTAATTCCGTTTTACCGTTCCTATGCTTTTATTTGAAAAGGAAACCGTTCTGGAATGGTTTCATTTTTAAATAAAAGTGTAGGAAGAAGTTGAAATTTGCACTTTCAGTGCACTGCACTGAACGTTCCCCTAAACATCAGGCACATGTGTTTTGGTGTTTGTATTGTGCCTGGGAGGGGGGTGGTGATGGTGATAAGGAGCGGTGCAGGCCAGTAGGAAACATAGTTCCACTACTTCTTTTCGTACACTTCGATCAATGCCTGGTAGGGTCGAATACCAGGTTTGCTCAAGTGAGTCACTGGTGGGACTCATCAGGGGCATCAGAAAGGCCAGGGGAAGGGAGCCATTCCCCCTACTTTGTGGTACTGCAAATACAAGTCTCAGAAAGGCCAAGAGGCGGAAGCCACTCCCTCTACTTTGTGAAATTGTAAACATAAGCCTGAGAAAGGCCAGGGCAAGGGAGCCATTCCCCATTCCCCAACTTTGTTAAACTGTGTAAATAATAACCTGAGAATGGCCAGGGGATGGAAGCCATTCCCCCTACTTTGTGGTACTGTAAATACAAGCCTGAGAAAGGCCAAGGGATGGAAGCCACGCCCCCTACTTTGTGGTACTGTAACCATAAGCCTGAGAAAGGCCAGCGGAAGGGAGACATTCCCCCTACTTGTGAACTGTGTTTGTCCAGAAGAAGGGAGTCATTCATCTGGACCCAGAAGAGAATGATCCTGTTTCCTTCATTTGTAAGGATTTGGACACAGGACTGTGGACTTCAGTGGACATTTAAGTGGCAGACATTCAGCTCCTTGGTTTTTGCTGAGGCACAGATACCCCCTCTTAGAGTTAGGAATAGCTAGGTTTCCTTCTTTCTTTTGGTATAAGTAAAAGTCTTTTCCCAGATGCATGCCACCTGTGTGGCAGTCGCCTCCTTCCACACCCTTACACTTGGTTATTCTTAATTCTCCATCTAGAAGGGCAGATCTGCATCACATGATTTGCACGTTGCTTGCACTGCCACATTTATGGCACTTCAGAGGTTGTCTCCTTCCTCCACCTTCCCTTGTGTTGCCAGTCATTCTAGAGATCTATTGACTTGTATGAGACTGAAGCACATGTACTTCGCTGTTCTGCGTTCTTCCCGCCATTGCCTTGACATTGTTTTTCTGCTGCTCTGGCAATCTGAATCCCTTTGTCAAGCTTCAGTTTTTTTTTTTTTAAATATAAATTTGTCTTGTATTTTGTACTATTTACATGTACAGTGGGCATGTAGCATATCATGTTTCTTGCATTGTTTCAAAAATCACATAACCGGCCATCTACACTTTCTGCAGTTCCTGGGTTCAATCCTGCAAAGATTCTTTCTCCCTCCACACCCATTGCATGAAGCAAAATCACCTTTTTTTCCCCAGGGCATATTCTGCTCCACGCAATGCATCCACATACGTGATAAATAACAGTTCCAACTGAGGCCATGGGATTGCTGGCCTACCTGGAGTCAGTACAAATGGGGATGGGGTGTTGCTCCTTGCATTGCACTGTTGTGCTGTTTTGTCGCTGGCCACCTAGTGCCTGGAGGACCTCACCTCATCGCCATTTATGTAGTGACAGATGGTACTCAGATGATGTCTCTATGCTGCTGATCGGTTGTGCTCTATTTGTTAATAATCATACGAAATTCAGCATATTAAATAAAAGTCTCTAAGTGCCTTGTCTCATGATGTTCTGGTGAGTGGAGCCGAGCTACCGTTCTCTTCATGCTCCGCTTGCAATCCAGTGTGTTTCCGTGCACCCTGCCGAATGCTCTCGCGAGACTCGGTGCTCCACAGCCTGCCTTCCCTTCAGGTTGTAAATAAGAACCTCCTTCTCTCATCATATCTCAACTACGGCACAGATTTGCCGATACCATCTTTTAACATCCGTCGCATTAGCCCCTTTATTTCCTTCCATGCCGCTAAACTTTTTATTACCGCCTCAATGTTCTCTCGACTTGACTATTCTGCCACCCTACTTAATGGTCTTCCTTTCTCTTACCTTACTCCAGATTGCTCAGTGTTTCATACTTGCCAACCCTACAGATTTAGGCAGTATACAGTGGACTGGTAGGTGATTACTTGATTGCACTCAGACCAATCCACTGACCCGACAGCTGCGTGACTCTGTCCTGTACTCTTGCAGTACAACACTTAGGTGAACCAGCAGTGAAAGCGAGTGGCAGAGTGTAGCACCATCACACAGCATCTGCTGACAATTTGGTGTTAGCATTCAGAATTATACATTTTTAACATTTCAACATCTTTCCATGTTTTGCTGTTTGTATGTTTTGTATTTTCCTGTGACGTCATTGTTATGGGAATTATTATTTTTCAAACTTAAAAAATCCTACATCTTTTTGGTCACAGAATGTTGGCAAGTATGGTGTTTTACTCCGCTGCCTCCTTCTGTTTCATCTTCTGCCCCGTTCCTCTCTTTCCCCATCTCTTCTCTCTGTTTCTCTTCTTTCCCTTATTTCTAGTCTCCGGTTCCATTTTCTTTGAATCATTTAAATGTAAACATGGCCTTGCGCCACCCTACCTTTCATCTCTGATCCCTCCTTATTTTCCCTCATGCTCACTGCCTTCTCAACATCTTCATCTTCTTGCTATCCCTAAACCACCCTGTGCTCCCTCTCACTTCCGCTCTTTCTCCCTTCTTGCTCCCAGACTGCTCTGTGTTTTGTAATTAGCCAGGTGTTACCGTTGGCTGAACGGTTTTTCCATGTGTTTGCTTACGGCATTATTCAGTGCTTCATGGGCCTATCATGGCAACCATTCAAGGGGTGAGGGACAGTGCCCTTAGGACAAAGGGAGCTGGGGACACTAGATATATTATTGGTCTCAGGAGCACTCTCAACTTTCAAGTAATGTCACTTATTACTAGTAGAAGTCGTTATTTTAAGTATAATTTCTGGTGCGTCACAGTGAGTGCCGCTTGCTAAAGTGGAACCAGTAACAAACACATTCAATATCGTCCCATAACTTTAATGCGAACTTGTGACGCACTGATATCTGGTCGTCACCCTTCCAAACAAAATACAACTAATACTAAAACATAAATATTTCGACCAATTTTGTTTACACATTTCCTCTTTACTTAAGCATTGCTTCATGCCTTATACGTCTAAATCTTCAATGTTCACATTCGTTGATTCACGGTCATGTATGGACCCTTGACCCTCTTCATATAAATGAGTTGATATCATCATAAACATAGATATGCATATGCACTTCATATATCGCTTTAAACAAAGTATTGCAGTATTTCCAATAATCCAATTTCTACTGTTCAAATACAACTGATCAGAAAGTGAATTTGGGGGCGCTACACACTTCTGTCAGGGCTTACTGTCATGGGGACTTGGGTCTTGCCGAAGGCGGAAGTGAGATTGCAGAGGTGCACTATGAGGAATGATATGGATTGGCCCGGGGTGCTTTCAAAGAGATTGGGCGTCCCTGTGTTTGTCCTCCTTGCTGACTTCCACCTTGCACCTGATCCTTTCTTCCCTGTGATGACCCTCTCCTCATTGATCCTCCCTTTTCCACCACCTCACCCTATGATTAGCGTTTAGAATGGGAGTCTGTTAGGCAGAGGTGAGAGAGTGGTGGGTGTACCCAATGAAGAATAAGAAAGGTAGAGTCATCGAAGTGTTCAGTGTCTGCCACAGTCCTTGCCAGTGGGGTTCCCAATGGAGTCATTCTATTTTGCCAAAGACAATGATGAACCTTGACTAAGTCCCTGTCCCATGTTTATGACTTGGAATCTAGTTCAAAAACATTCACAGGCTCACAGCTATCATACTCAGTGTCTTGAGACCCTCTTGACAATGGAATGCATGTCACTGGGAAAATCCAGGCCCCACCCACATTCAGCTCATGGGGTCTATCCACTAGCAAGGGTTCTGACTCCATTGCATACTAAAGGTTGGGCAGAATTATCACTGTCTAGAGAAGGAACCGGAAACAAAGGCAACTCCCTCTCCTTCCCACATTGAACTGTGTTTTGAAGAAGCTAATTTGTCATGTTTTTTATAAAACTGTGCCAAAGGTTTTTTCCAAATCCAGAAGAGTTTTCTTGCTGGCATAACACCCTCTTCCTTTTTCCTTATTGCAGTCCTTACTACGTGAGATGTCGGCTCCTTGAGACGGAATATACCCACTGCTCTTTCAAACCAACTTGGAAGAAAAATCCCTACCTTAGTCCTTCTTCCATGCTTATTGATTTTGGTCACTACCATGTGACCTATAAGAACTTCCTATCCCTACAGTACTTCCTGTTTTGTTTTTTATCTCCTCTGGTGAAGGGTCTCCAAACTCTTTCCTGCTTTGGTGGATTCTTAAAAGATAAGTATAAAATGTAATTATTCAAATATTTCACTGTCTGCAGGATTTCTGTGGTGTTCCGCTTCTGGCTACTGTTGTTTTAGGTTCTAGGGTAACTGCAAAGCAGGCCGGCAACTAACTGTACGCAAAGTCTCCTGTGTACGTGGCGAAATCACAAGTAGGACAAGCAACCACGAGGTGGGACAGGCAACCCTGGGTATATCTGGCCAACCATTTAAATCTGCTAAGTTTTTCATATCCACACATCTGTGAGGCAGGCCCCGCCAGGGCTCTGCTGGTCACCCGCCTGAACGGTTCATCGGTGGGGCACTTTACAGCAGTAAAGCAGCGTCCTGAACCACACTGCCCTCTTAGGTGTTTACATGAGGCAGACAGCAGTGGCTGGTTGGTACGAGCCATGATGTGTTTATTCACCCTAAGCAGTACACCTTATGAGGCATTGATTAGCTAAAGATGATAAGGACACATGGCACTCAGTCTGCTGTAGGCCCACCGCCCCTCTCTATCCCCCCGAATACCCTCTTTTCCTTCTCGCAAGTATCCAAAGCCGAAATTCTGAAAACTATCCTAGCACTCAAACCATCCAACTGCAAGGGAGGCACCTCCCCTGCTCGGATTGTCAAGCCCTGCGCTGCTACCCTCACCCCGTCGTAACTGATTTCATCAATGCCTCCTTTGCCACTAGTGCAGTCCATTCCAGTCTCAAGGCTGCCTGCTATACCCCCATCCACAAGAAACCTTTGCGCAATCTCACCCTCTCCACCAACTACCGCCCCATCACTTCTGTGCCCTTCCCTACCACCAAGTAAAGCTTTACCTTGAACACCACAACCTTCTAGGCGCTATACAATCTGGCTTCCGTCCCAAACACAACACTGAATAAGCCCTACCTGACCTCAACATTTAATTGGACACCATCTGAGACTCAGGTAACTTGGCTATGCTCTTTCTGCATCACCTCTCTGCAGCATTTGACCTGGTGGATCATGATCTGCTCCACAACCACCTTGGCACGAACTTCCAATTCTTGACTTCAACTACAGCCTGGATCAAATTGTTCCTCAGTGAACATACCTCCAGGGTCCCGATCGGGGATGCCACTGCCAATCCCATCGTTGTCCTCACAGGAGTCCCCCAAGGTTCTTGTCTCTCCCCTACCCTATAAAATACATATACCAAACCACTTTTCAACCTGATTGACTCTCTTGGCATCAGCTACACCAACTTTGCCAATGATACACAAATCCTCATCCCTCTACCAGGAAGCCACCCTGATGATACAACTACTGTTAACAGGGCGTACAGTATTATCCAATTCCGGATGGCCACGCATAATGTGGGCCTCAACGATAACAAAACATAGTTGCTAATCGTAGGCTCCCCTTTTCTCCTCAAATTACCAGACCCTGCTTTTTCCTCATTCCTTATTGATGACACCTCGATACCTACTTGGAAATATATCAAAATCCTAGGTATCCACCTTGACGCAGTACTCTCTATGAACAACCACATCAATGCCCTTGCTTCCTCTACCACCTACACCGCCAAGCTCATCTGAGTAGACAATTCATCTCCACTGAAAACTGTCTCACCCGAGCCCAAGCCATCATCATCACCAAATTGGATTACTGCAACGCCCTCTACACGGGCACATCTTCGAAAAACATTGCCAAACTACAACCTTTACAAAACAAAGCCATCCGTGCAGCCATGGGTTTACAGAATCAGATCACATCTCATCCACCCGACACAATGTCCATTTGCTTTGCCTCAAAGCCTGCATTGTGATTAGGATTCTGACCTTCGTATAGAGATGCATATGCAAAGAAGCCCCACCCTACCTCAATAACTGCATTGTCCTGAAACTCAATGTGCGCCCACTACGATCCTCCACCAGCCTCTCTCATTCCACCTCCAGATTCAACTGCAAAAGAGCTGGAGGCTCATGCTTCCTTTTCATTGCTCCATCACTCTGGAACTCCCAACATCAGAAACGAACGTGCCTACATGACCTTCAGAATGCTTGTTAAAACCTGGCTGTTCAACAAATACGACTAACTGACCCTATCCCTGTTTCTGTTTGTTTCCCTCCTTTCTGCCCTCTCCACCTGAATGTCTACCTGTAAAATCTTTACCTGTACAAATGCCATGATACCCTGGGTTTTGGGTGTTACATGAATGCAATAAATACAAATAAATAAATAAAAAAAGCAGGCTAACCTGCGAGCTAGCATGACAATGCAGCCTTCCTTTTTTAATGATGCAAAATATCATTTGAAAACATTTACATTTCCTACATGTCCTTTCGGTATGTCAGTCGTTTACATGGTTAAAGAGAAATTAATGTTTAAATTCTTCCTTGTAGGGCAGGGATCTGAAACCTTTGGTTCTCCAGATTTTTTGTACTTGAACTACTCTCAGCCCGAGCCATCATTGTTAATAGTGAAGGATCATGGGAGTCATAGGGCCTTATTCCGAGTCTGGCGATAACCCTGCCGGTGTTACCAGCTGTTGCCGCCGGACTCAGAATAATTTACCAGCGCCAGACCTCCCGGTGCCACCGGCTCATTACAAGTCTGGCAGCCGGGAAGTCAGGCACCGGTATATTTGTTAATCCCTATTTCCATAGAGTCCTATGGGACTCTATGGGAGTGGCGACACAGGAGCACTGGCATCGTTAGCAATGGTGCCGGTGCTCATGTGAAGAGTCTGTCTACCATGGTCGCAGCGCCCGGCAGGGTCAGACCTGTCGGGCACAGCGGCCACAGCAGGCAGACTCGTAGTTTGCCGGTCCAGAAAAAAGGGTGCTGGTGAGCTTACTGGCACCCTTGTTTCCGGACCGGCAAACATGTAATAAAGCCCATAGTCTAAAACATCTAGAGAGCCACAGGTTGAGGACCTTGATATAGGGTTTCGGAATAAGCTTGGTTTGAGCAGAGCCCTGCTCACAGGAATAAAATCTTCTCTCTTCTTTGCTGAGATTTTCTTTTTTGCCTGCATGCCGTAACTTCAAAATAGGGACAGGAAGCACTGAACAATAACCCTATTACTAACTGTCAGTCTAAAGCTGATCGAGCCTGCGGATGGCAGCTAACTTGTCAGACTTGGTGTTTCTCTGGTCGCAGGAAGAGGTGTCCGGTGCTTCCTACGAGTGCATGATGTTAGTGCGGCTCCATGCCAGCGGCCACTCCTTAGTTCCGCACAGCAGATCACAGGGTGGCCCATGTGAGGAACCCGTGGTATCAAAAGCAAGACATACTACCTTTATTGCTCCCAAAAAGGGGGTTGGAAAAATGCCTATCTTGCCCTACGTCTATGATGGGAGCACGCTCCACCACCAAATAACACAGTCCTTGTGGAGTCTGTCAAAACAAGATGGCCTATGCCAACAGAACCTCTTACCAGCCCTTAACTTAATGTAACAAAATATGTGTGAGGGAAATGTGGTATCCAGTTATAATGTCGAAAAAAAATGGTCAAATTCAAAAATGTCGAAAACAATAATGCCGAAAAAAAATTAAAATGTGTTTTTTTTTTATTTGTATGTTTTATTTTGGTTTGGTTAGTAAAAAATAAATGGGGAGTTGGAGGGGGATCCCCCCATTAAAAAAAAAAATTAAAAAACCACATTCAAAATTATTTTTTTCTGCATTCTTTTTTTCCACATTTTTGCATTCGACATATTCACCATAAACCGGGAAATGTGTATGCAAAAGGAATAGTGTGCAAGAATACAAAGAATCAATGTGGCTGAGTCGGCTTTCCTCCCCGCGTTGGACAGCACGGAGAAAGGCGGCCGCCGTAGACAGGATGACACACTCTGGCTCAGGTTCTTAAAATAAAGACAGTTCATAACGTGGATGGAGGCCTGTCTGGCCTTCGACGTTATAGTCGCTCGCTCGAGCTTTCAAAACACAGTTCAACAAAAAGTTTACACTGGTCTCCCTCGATCGGTCTCGGACCACTCAAAGCAAAAGTTCTCGATGTGGTCACGTCATCTAGAAATGTGACTAATGCACTTCTAAATAAGGAGGCATGGCGGATATACAGAATGCACACCTACCTCACTAAAAGTATAGGAACAGTAAAACATAATAAGAAAAAGTAGAGGAGCACCGTTCCTAACCGCTCCCGCCCACTTTGACCACAGATCCTAATAGTTGTATGCTGGCTTCTCCAAACACTTTTGGTTGTTGTTTAGCTTGGAAGACTGTAACTTTCTGCTTTCCCACCATTTCTTTATATGTATTTTTCGGTAGTATGGTCAGGTCGGATGTGGAGTTAGCTACCACTCGGGTTTCCGTGAAATCTACCTTTATTACACAATGCGGCTCATTTTCGTGAGGGGTTTAATGTAATTTGAAAGTGTAAAAGCCTTATCTAAGGCTTTTACACATTCCATACACAACGTTCCCCATTTTTTATTATTTGTATGGCGGGGAGGAGGGGTGGAACTCCACTTGCGCTTCTGCCGCCCCCTTCGCCTCCGCCGTACAAATACTTCCAGCATTTGCCCCGGAATGTATTTTCATGCTGGCGCAAATGCTGTGGATCCATATGGTGTCTGCCAGCTTTATGTGCACGCAAAAAGCAGACGGTTTCTATAGGGATCTATTGTAAAAGCCACCTGCCATGCGTACATGCTGGTATGCCACCTTCTGCCCTGGGCTTTTGCATCTTCACTGTGCAAATGATGACAATTTGACGGCAGAGCAACGCTTACATGGAAGTCTTCACATAATGGGTCCCCACCACCAAATTTCAGCGATCACGAAAATGAGCCCCAATGTGGTTATTCTTTTCTGTATTTTCCCATGCTTACCATCAGGGCAGTGCACTCGTCTTCTTCTAAGGATTCTTTATCTGTCCTTTGTTCTTGTGACTCTACTGTGGTGACTTTGTGTTGTCTACATCTGTATCCTGTAATAAAATGGCCAATTCTTTTGCAGTTGGCACACTCTTTCCTTTGTGCTGGACATCAGCCGGAAACTATTCCCAAAAGAGAGGAACTATGCCACTATCGAGTTAGAAGGGTTAGTTATTAAATGGGCCGTAGGGTATCTCAGATATTACCTAGTGGGGAGAACGTTTAGTCTGGTCACAGACCACCCACCACTTACATGGTTGAGTCTTTGGAAGGATACTAACTCAAAGGTAATGCGCTGGTTCCTCGATCTTGGCTTCAGGGAAAGAGCAATCAAACATAGACGTTCTGTCCAGTTTTTCTATGAAAGATGAGGAACCCAGCAGCATTAGGGTAAAGGGTATGTGACGAATCTTGTGATGTCGTTCTCCCTTCAACATGAGGGGGACACCCTTTCCATGAGGCCAGGGAGGTGAGGACACTACCCGATAAACCCCGTGGTGGTGGTACTCAGTGGGTGGATCTCATGGGGAGGTGTCCCCCTCTGGGATAGAGGAAGGACATCATGGGTTAACACGTTATATTGCACCCTCGCCCACCTTTCTTCCCTTGGCGTCTTTACCTTCCTCTGGTCACACATGTTCCCCTCTGTATTTTTGCCATAGCAATAGTACCACTTGTACTGGGACGAGGCAGATCAGGACTGACTCCACTGAACTATTCCCTCAGTATACTGAGCCGAGGAAGATCAGGACTGACTCCACTGAACTGTCACCTCAATATACTGAGACGAGGAAGAAGCTCTGCACTTGAAAGATCTCCCAAGACCAATGCATTGAGCAGTCTAGATTTTACTTCTATGGAGCTTAAAAAGAGAAGAAGGACTAACAACATTGTCAATCCCTCCCCAGAGGCAGCACAAGCATGGCAAGCACTGCACAGATAGAAGAGCTGATCCTGCAGCTACCCACTGATACATGACAGAAGAAGAGAAGGCATCCCTACCTGCTCTACAGAGGACAGAGGACAGAAGGCAGGAAGAGGCTGCGGCTCCCAACATGGAAGAGCACCAAGGAAGATGGTCCACCAGGAACATGCAGCTGGGCACCCAGCAAGTTCTGGGGAGTTGCTTACGGCAATGCGCAAACAGGAAACAGCACAGAAGAACCGTTAGACGACACGAAGAAGCCCGCGACCAAGGTGAGAGACCGGGAGCACATACAGAAGGTATAGGGGCAGTCCGGGTACCCCAAGAGCACTACAGAAGCCAATACAAAGGGGCCTACACCCCAAGAAAGAGAAATACAGATACAGGGGCCTGGGTCCCGAGTAACCAATACAAAGGGGTCTGGGACCCAAGAGAATGAAACACAGAAACAGGGGTCTGAGACCCAAAAAGCCAATGTAAAGGGGTCTGGTACCCAAGAAAGAGAAACACAGAAACAGGGTTCTGGGATCCGAGAAGCCAGTGTGAAGGTATTGAGGACCAGAGAAAGAGAAACCAATGTGAAGGGGCCTGCAACCCAAGGATAAGAAAGTGGAACAACAGGGTTGAGGACCCTCCGAAGGAGATACAGTATTCCCAGCAGGGGGCTGTCCCAGAGACATTGTGAAGAACCAGTCAAGTACACACACGGAGACAGTATTCCTGGCAGGGGACTGACCCAGGGATACTGTGAAGAAACAGACAAGCATATACAGGGGTCAAGGTCCCAACGGTGCATGATGACAAGGTCCTCCAACAAGTCCTGTTCTTCATCGCAGTATCTGGTAGCAGTGTTCGAAGTGGGCGGGAGCGGTCGGGAGCGGTGCTCCTCTACTTCTTTTAATTCCATTTTACCGTTCCTATGCTTTTATTTGAAAAGGAAACCGTTCTGGAATGGTTTCATTTTAAAATAAAAGTGTAGGAAGAAGTTGAAATTTGCACTTTCAGTGCACTGCACTGAACGTTCCCCTAAACATCAGGCACATGTGTTTTGGTGTTTGTATTGTGCCTGGGAGGGGGGTGGTGATGGTGATAAGGAGCGGTGCAGGCCAGTAGGAAACATAGTTCCACTACTTCTTTTCGTACACTTTGATCAATGCCTGGTAGGGTCGAATACCAGGTTTGCTCAAGTGAGTCACTGGTGGGACTCATCAGGGGCATCAGAAAGGCCAGGGGAAGGGAGCCATTCCCCCTACTTTGCGGTACTGCAAATACAAGTCTCAGAAAGGCCAAGAGGCGGAAGCCACTCCCTCTACTTTGTGAAATTGTAAACATAAGCCTGAGAAAGGCCAGGGCAAGGAAGCCATTCCCCATTCCCCAACTTTGTTAAACTGTGTAAATAATAACCTGAGAATGGCCTGGGGATGGAAGCCATTCCCCCTACTTTGTGGTACTGTAAATACAAGCCTGAGAAAGGCCAAGGGATGGAAGCCACTCCCCCTACTTTGTGGTACTGTAAATACAAGCCTGAGCAAGGCCAAGGGATGGAAGCCACTCCCCCTACTTTGTGAAACTATAATCATAAGCCTGAGAAAGGCCAGCGGAAGGGAGACATTCCCCCTACTTGTGAACTGTGTTTGTCCAGAAGAAGGGAGTCATTCATCTGGACCCAGAAGAGAATGATCCTGTTTCCTTCATTTGTAAGGATTTGGACACAGGACTGTGGACTTCAGTGGACATTTTAGTGGCAGACATTCAGCTCCTTGGTTTTTGCTGAGGCACAGATACCCCCTCTTAGAGTTAGGGATAGCTAGGTTTCCTTCTTTCTTTTGGTATAAGTAAAAGTCTTTTCCCAGATGCATGCCACCTGTGTGGCAGTCGCCTCCTTCCACACCCTTACACTTGGTTATTCTTAATTCTCCATCTAGAAGGGCAGATCTGCATCACATGATTTGCACGTTGCTTGCACTGTCACATTTATGGCACTTTAGAGGTTGTCTCCTTCCTCCACCTTCCCTTGTGTTGCCAGTCATTCTAGAGATCTCTTGACTTGTAGGAGACTGAAGCACAAGTGCTTCGCTGTTCTGCGTTCTTCCCGCCATTGCCTTGACATTGTTTTTCTGCTGCTCTGGCAATCTGAATCCCTTTGCCAAGCTACAGTTTTTTTTAAATATAAATTTGTCTTGTATTTTGTACTATTTACATGTACAGTGAGCATGTTGCATATCATGTTTTCTGCATTGTTTCAAAAATCACATAACCCCGCCATCTGCACTTTCTGCAGTTCCTGGGTTCAATCCTGCAAAGATTCTTTCTCCCTCCAGACCCATTGCATGAAGCAAAATCACGTTTTTCTCCCAAGGGCATATTCTGCTCCACGCAATGCATCCACATACGTGATAAATAACAGTTCCCACTGAGGCTATGGGATTGCTGGCCTACCTGGAGTCAGTACAAATGGGGATGGGGTGTTGCTCCTTGCATTGCACTGTTGTGCTGTTTTGTCGCTGGCCACCTAGTGCCTGGAGGACCTCACCTCATCGCCATTTATGTAGTGACAGATGGTACTCAGATGATGTCTCTATGCTGCTGATCGGTTGTGCTCTATTTGTTAATAATCATACGAAATTCAGCATATTAAATAAAAGTCTCTAAGTGCCTTGTCTCATGATGTTCTGGTGAGTGGAGCCGAGCTACCGTTCTCTTCATGCTCCGCTTGCAATCCAGTGTGTTTCCGTGCACCCTGCCGAATGCTCTCGCGAGACTCGGCGCTCCACAGCCTGCCTTCCCTTCAGGTTGTAAATAAGAACCTCCTTCTCTCATATCTCAACTACGGCACAGATTTGCCGATACCATCTTTTAACATCCGTCGCATTAGCCCCTTTATTTCCTTCCATGCCGCTAAACTTTTTATTACCGCCTCAATGTTCTCTCGACTTGACTATTCTGCCACCCTACTTAATGGTCTTCCTTTCTCTTACCTTACTCCAGATTGCTCAGTGTTTCATACTTGCCAACCCTACAGATTTAGGCAGTATACAGTGGACTGGTAGGTGATTACTTGATTGCACTCAGACCAATCCACTGACCCGACAGCTGCGTGACTCTGTCCTGTACTCTTGCAGTACAACACTTAGGTGAACCAGCAGTGAAAGCGAGTGGCAGAGTGTAGCACCATCACACAGCATCTGCTGACAATTTGGTGTTAGCATTCAGAATTATACATTTTTAACATTTCAACATCTTTCCATGTTTTGCTGTTTGTATGTTTTGTATTTTCCTGTGACGTCATTGTTATGGGAATTATTATTTTTCAAACTTAAAAAATCCTACATCTTTTTGGTCACAGAATGTTGGCAAGTATGGTGTTTTACTCCGCTGCCTCCTTCTGTTTCATCTTCTGCCCCGTTCCTCTCTTTCCCCATCTCTTCTCTCTGTTTCTCTTCTTTCCCTTATTTCTAGTCTCCGGTTCCATTTTCTTTGAATCATTTAAATGTAAACATGGCCTTGCGCCACCCTACCTTTCATCTCTGATCCCTCCTTATTTTCCCTCATGCTCACTGCCTTCTCAACATCTTCATCTTCTTGCTATCCCTAAACCACCCTGTGCTCCCTCTCACTTCCGCTCTTTCTCCCTTCTTGCTCCCAGACTGCTCTGTGTTTTGTAATTAGCCAGGTGTTACCGTTGGCTGAACGGTTTTTCCATGTGTTTGCTTACGGCATTATTCAGTGCTTCATGGGCCTATCATGGCAACCATTCAAGGGGTGAGGGACAGTGCCCTTAGGACAAAGGGAGCTGGGGACACTAGATATATTATTGGTCTCAGGAGCACTCTCAACTTTCAAGTAATGTCACTTATTACTAGTAGAAGTCGTTATTTTAAGTATAATTTCTGGTGCGTCACAGTGAGTGCCGCTTGCTAAAGTGGAACCAGTAACAAACACATTCAATATCGTCCCATAACTTTAATGCGAACTTGTGACGCACTGATATCTGGTCGTCACCCTTCCAAACAAAATACAACTAATACTAAAACATAAATATTTCGACCAATTTTGTTTACACATTTCCTCTTTACTTAAGCATTGCTTCATGCCTTATACGTCTAAATCTTCAATGTTCACATTCGTTGATTCACGGTCATGTATGGACCCTTGACCCTCTTCATATAAATGAGTTGATATCATCATAAACATAGATATGCATATACACTTCATATATCGCTTTAAACAAAGTATTGCAGTATTTCCAATAATCCAATTTCTACTGTTCAAATACAACTGATCAGAAAGTGAATTTGGGGGCGCTACACACTTCTGTCAGGGCTTACTGTCATGGGGACTTGGGTCTTGCCGAAGGCGGAAGTGAGATTGCAGAGGTGCACTATGAGGAATGATATGGATTGGCCCGGTGTGCTTTCAAAGAGATTGGGCGTCCCTGTGTTTGTCCTCCTTGCTGACTTCCACCTTGCACCTGATCCTTTCTTCCCTGTGATGACCCTCTCCTCATTGATCCTCCCTTTTCCACCACCTCACCCTATGATTAGCGTTTAGAATGGGAGTCTGTTAGGCAGAGGTGAGAGAGTGGTGGGTGTACCCAATGAAGAATAAGAAAGGTAGAGTCATCGAAGTGTTCAGTGTCTGCCACAGTCCTTGCCAGTGGGGTTCCCAATGGAGTCACTCTATTTTGCCAAAGACAATGATGAACCTTGACTAAGTCCCTGTCCCATGTTTCTGACTTGGAATCTAGTTCAAAAACATTCACAGGCTCACAGCTATCATACTCAGTGTCTTGAGACCCTCTTGACAATGGAATGCATGTCACTGGGAAAATCCAGGCCCCACCCACATTCAGCTCATGGGGTCTATCCACTAGCAAGGGTTCTGACTCCATTGCATACTAAAGGTTGGGCAGAATTATCACTGTCTAGAGAAGGAACCGGAAACAAAGGCAACTCCCTCTCCTTCCCACATTGAACTGTGTTTTGAAGAAGCTAATTTGTCATGTTTTTTATAAAACTGTGCCAAAGGTTTTTTCCAAATCCAGAAGAGTTTTCTTGCTGGCATAACACCCTCTTCCTTTTTCCTTATTGCAGTCCTTACTACGTGAGATGTCGGCTCCTTGAGACGGAATATACCCACTGCTCTTTCAAACCAACTTGGAAGAAAAATCCCTACCTTAGTCCTTCTTCCATGCTTATTGATTTTGGTCACTACCATGTGACCTATAAGAACTTCCTATCCCTACAGTACTTCCTGTTTTGTTTTTTATCTCCTCTGGTGAAGGGTCTCCAAACTCTTTCCTGCTTTGGTGGATTCTTAAAAGATAAGTATAAAATGTAATTATTCAAATATTTCACTGTCTGCAGGATTTCTGTGGTGTTCCGCTTCTGGCTACTGTTGTTTTAGGTTCTAGGGTAACTGCAAAGCAGGCCGGCAACTAACTGTACGCAAAGTCTCCTGTGTACGTGGTGAAATCACAAGTAGGACACGCAACCACGAGGTGGGACAGGCAACCCTGGGTATATCTGGCCAACCATTTAAATCTGCTAAGTTTTTCATATCCACACATCTGTGAGGCAGGCCCCGCCAGGGCTCAGCTGGTCACCCGCCTGAACGGTTCATCGGTGGGGCACTTTACAGCAGTAAAGCAGCGTCCTGAACCACACTGCCCTCTTAGGTGTTTACATGAGGCAGACAGCAGTGGCTGGTTGGTACGAGCCATGATGTGTTTATTCACCCTAAGCAGTACACCTTATGAGGCATTGATTAGCTAAAGATGATAAGGACACTTGGCACTCAGTCTGCTGTAGGCCCGCCGCCCCTCTCTATCCCCCCGAATACCCTCTTTTCCTTCTCGCAAGTATCCAAAGCCGAAATTCTGAAAACTATCCTAGCACTCAAACCATCCAACTGCAAGGGAGGCACCTCCCCTGCTCGGATTGTCAAGCCCTGCGCTGCTACCCTCACCCCGTCGTAACTGATTTCATCAATGCCTCCTTTGCCACTAGTGCAGTCCATTCCAGTCTCAAGGCTGCCTGGTATACCCCCATCCACAAGAAACCTTTGCGCAATCTCACCCTCTCCACCAACTACCGCCCCATCACTTCTGTGCCCTTCCCTACCACCAAGTAAAGCTTTACCTTAAACACCACAACCTTCTAGGCGCTATACAATCTGGCTTCCGTCCCAAACACAACACTGAATAAGCCCTACCTGACCTCAACATTTAATTGGACACCATCTGAGACTCAGGTAACTTGGCTATGCTCTTTCTGCATCACCTCTCTGCAGCATTTGACCTGGTGGATCATGATCTGCTCCACAACCACCTTGGCACGAACTTCCAATTCTTGACTTCAGCTACAGCCTGGATCAAATTGTTCCTCAGTGAACATACCTCCAGGGTCCCGATCGGGGATGCCACTGCCAATCCCATCGTTGTCCTCACAGGAGTCCCCCAAGGTTCTTGTCTCTCCCCTACCCTATAAAATACATATACCAAACCACTTTTCAACCTGATTGACTCTCTTGGCATCAGCTACACCAACTTTGCCAATGATACACAAATCCTCATCCCTCTACCAGGAAGCCACCCTGATGATACAACTACTGTTAACAGGGCGTACAGTATTATCCAATTCCGGATGGCCACGCATAATGTGTGCCTCAACGATAACAAAACTTAGTTGCTAATCGTGGGCTCCCCTTTTCTCCTCAAATTACCAGACCCTGCTTTTTCCTCGTTCCTTATTGATGACACCTCGATACCTACCTGGAAATATATCAAAATCCTAGGTATCCACCTTGACGCAGTACTCTCTATGAACAACCACATCAATGCCCTTGCTTCCTCCACCACCTACACCGCCAAGCTCATCTGAGTAGACAATTCCTCTCCACTGAAAACTGTCTCACCCGAGCCCAAGCCATCATCATCATCAAATTGGATTACTGCAACACCCTCTACACGGGCACATCTTCGAAAAACATTGCCAAACTACAATCTTTACAAAACAAAGCCATCCGTGCAGCCATGGGTTTACAGAATCAGATCACATCTCATCCACCCGACACAATGTCCATTTGCTTTGCCTCAAAGCCTGCATTGTGATTAGGATTCTGACCTTCGTATAGAGATGCATATGCAAAGAAGCCCCACTCTACCTCAATAACTGCATTGTCCCGAAACTCACTGTGCGCCCACTACGATCCTCCACCAGCCTCTCTCATTCCACCTCCAGATTCAACTGCGAAAGAGCTGGAGGCTGATGCTTCCTTTTCATTGCTCCATCACTCTGGAACTCCCAACATCAGAAACGAACGTGCCTACATGATCTTCAGAATGCTTGTTAAAACCTGCTGTTCAACAAATACGACTAACTGACCCTATCCCTGTTTCTGTTTGTTTACCTCCTTTCCGCCCTCTCCACCTGAATGTCTACCTGTAAAATCTTTACCTGTACAAATGCCATGATACCCTGGGTTTTGGGTGTTACATGAATGCAATAAATACAAATAAATAAATAAAAATAGCAGGCTAGCCTGCGAGCTAGCATGACAATGCAGCCTTCCTTTTTTAATGATGCAAAATATCATTTGAAAACATTTACATTTCCTAGATGTCCTTTCGGTATGTCAGTCGTTTACATGGTTAAAGAGAAATTAATGTTTAAATTCTTCCTTGTAGGGCAGGGATCTGAAACCTTTGGTTCTCCAGAATTTTTGTACTTGAACTACTCTCAGCCCGAGCCATCATTGTTAATAGTGAAGGATCATGGGAGTCATAGGGCCTTATTCCGAGTCTGGCGATAACCCTGCCGGTGTTACCAGCTGTTGCCGCCGGACTCAGAATAATTTACCAGCGCCTGACCTCCCGATGCCACCGGCTCATTACAAGTCTGGCAGCCGGGAAGTCAGGCACCGGTATATTTGTTAATCCCTATTTCCATCGAGTCCTATGGGACTCTATGGGAGTGGCGACACAGGAGCACTGGCACCGTTAGCAATGGTGCCGGTGCTCATGTGAAGAGTCTGTCTACCATGGTCGCAGCGCCCGGCAGGGTCAGACCTGTCAGGCACAGCGGCCACAGCAGGCAGACTCGTAGTTTGCCGGTCCCGAAAAAAGGGTTCTGGTGAGCTTACTGGCACCCTTGTTTCCGGACCGGCAAACATGTAATGAAGCCCATAGTCTAAAACATCTAGAGAGCCACAGGTTGAGGACCTTGATATAGGGTTTCAGAATAAGCTTGGTTTTCGTAGAGCCCTGCTCACAGGAATAAAATCTTCTCCCTTCTTTGCTGAGATTTTCTTTTGTGCCTGCATGCCGTAACTTCAAAATAGGGACAGGAAGCACTGAACAATAACCCTATTACTAACTGTCAGTCTAAAGCTGATCGAGCCTGCGGATGGCAGCTAACTTGTCAGACTTGGTGTTTCTCTGGTCGCAGGAAGAGCTGTCCGGTGCTTCCTACGAGTGCATGATGTTAGTGCGGCTCCATGCTAGCGGCCGCTCCTTAGTTCTGCACAGCAGATCACAGTGTGGCCCATGTGAGGAACCCGTGGTATCAAAAGCAAGACATCTACCTTTATTGCTCCCAAAAAGGGGGTTGGAAAAATGCCTATCTTGCCCTACGTCTATGATGGGAGCACGCTCGACCACCAAATAATACAGTCCTAGTGGAGTCTGTCAAAACAAGATGGCCTATGCTAACAGAACCTCTTATCGGTAACCAGTTATAATGTCGAAAAAAAATGGTCGAATGCAAAAATGTCGAAAACAATAATGCCGAAAAAAAAATTAGAATGTGTTTTTTTTTATGTGTTTGTTTTTTTTTGGTTTGGCTAGTAAAAATAAATGGGGAGTTGGAGGGGGAACCCCCCATTAAAAAAAAAAATCAAAAAACCACATTCGAAATTATTTTTTTCTGCATTCTTTTTTTCCACATTTTTGCATTTGACATATTCACTATAAACCGGGAAATGTGTATGCAAAAGGAATAGTGTGCAAGAATATAAAGAATCAATGTGGCTGATTCGGCTTTCCTCCCCGCGTTGGACAGCACGGAGAAAGGCAGCCCCCGTACACAAGATGACACACTCTGGCTCAGGTTCTCAAAATAAAGGCAGTTCAAAAGGTGGATGGAGGCCTGTCTGGCCTTCGACGTTATAGTCTCTCTCGCTCGAGCTTTCAAAACACAGTTCAACAAAACGTTCACACTGGTCTCCCTCGATCTGTCTCGGACCTCTCAAAGCAAAAGTTCATATAGGTCTCCCTCAGTTGGGCTCGGACCTTTCAAAGTAAAAACTTTACGTAGGTCTCCCTCAGTCGGGCTCAGACCTTTCAAACACAGCACTTGTAGGGGTTCCCTTCCCCAAGCTTAATTCACATTCTTTAGTGGTTCCCTTTCCCTAACCTATCACACTTCTGGTCTCCGCCAGCTGGTCTCCCGCAAACGGGCTCAGACCTCTCAATCAACAAGTACCTTATTCAACACAGATCTCCCTCAGCCGGGCTGGACTCGCAATCACAGCATTTGCAAGGGTTCTCTTCCCCAAGCTTTATTCACATTCGTTAGGGGTTCCCCTCCCCTAGCTTTTTTCATGTTTCAGGTCTCCCTCAGCCGGACTCGGACCTGTCACTGATGTCGAAGACTTTCGAATGTCCAAGGCTTTTCCATAACCCTCTGCAGGACCACTTTGACTTTCTATTCAGCTCACACTCTTGTGTTATTTGCCCCAGTGTTCCTTGCTCTTGGTAGTTCAACACCATAAGCACAAATTTTCATACAAATCTTTATCTTAAAGTAATCACCTTTTAACTTACCCTTTCGGCCCGGGGTTCATCTTGACCATTGCGCATTTTAGAGTTTGTTCTCTTTGCGGATTTATAGCAAGATGTCACATATTTCGCTGAGACTTTCAAGTGGGCTATTTCCTGTCGCTGGACCACTCCGCTACCCTGTATCACTGGCTTCACAGTTATCAGTAATTTAAAGTTCCCCACAAGTCTGCCTTCCTTTGTGTCCCATCAGCACGTGTGCAGCCTTCAATTGTGAGATATACTGTCGCAACTTCAATCTTTACTTAACACACTCTAGCCTTTCATGTCTTTCACTAACTCACCGGCAATGTTGGTTTCTTTGTTCCTCTGAGGGTCTCTCTCAGCCAGGCTCGGACCCTTGCTTAATCTCTTTGGACTTCATGTCCCAGAATCCACTTTCTTATTTTGCTCCCACTTCCTCAGCTCCCCTATACAGCATTCCGGGGTTTTGGGAGCTGCAGTAGGTAAAGGGGATACTTTGTTGAGGTCAGGGTCTCGCCACCTGCCCCTCAAAGGCCTGGGCTTTCCTGTTTTACCTGGGGGAGGAGCTCTGGGATGGGCACTGCCAGATAACCCCAGCAGCCCTTGGTTTGGATTGCTGGAGTTAGAACTCCCTCGCCACACTGCACCCTCCCCTGTTCTCATAGGCCCAGCAATTAGGCAGTCCTTCTTCCTCCCAGCCTGCCAAGGTTTCTCCAGCTCAAATTCTCTCCTCCCAGCCTCTGTGCACCATCCAGCATCCCCAGTTCGCTCAGAGTGTGCATTTATGTTCACCCTTTATACTCCCTGGGAGAGTCAACCAGAATCAGGTATGAGTGGTTGTAGAGGGAGGCCTGGCCTTGCCTGTCCTTGTTAAGAGGACAGTCTGTTGTAAAAAGGAAGAGTCTTTCCTCTGTGTCTGAGTGTGTTTCTTCTCAGTGATCTTCATCTTCTCAGTCCCTCTCTTCTTCGTCTCAGTGTGTGTATAAAAAAGGTGGGCGGGGAGTTGAGAAGTCGTAGTGTTTTCTTCTAATTATGGGAACATTGGGTAGGGTATTGTAAGATCGGGGAAGGTATCTGTATGGTTGTGGGTACATGGGTTCTGGTTTCCCATGAGGCTCTTGCCTTCCTTCCTTTATGAAAAAGTACTGGGATAGGATGGGACTTGGTTTAACATATCCCATGTAGACTAAGGGGTGTCAGGTGGGGTGTGTCAGAAAGGGGGGTATACCGCGTCTCTCCCGAGGGCATTCTTCCCACAGTCCCCAAGGACCCCTTGTCCAGGGGATCCTACCGCTCTGGTCCACCCCCAGGGTCTGGTTCCAAAGGCGATGGCTGTGCCCCGGCAACCTGAACAAAAGATCCTCGGGTCTATCCATGAGATCACCCTTGGGTTTCTCACACCCCACTCTTACGTGTGGGAAGGACTTTGGATGCTGGCAGGTGAAAGGGTGGAGTGACAGGTGCTGCTCCTCCTGTCAGGGTGAGGTTGTCCATGTGGGGTTCACAACCCCCGTTGGTACATCCAGGGCAAACATTTGTGGTGTACCTAGTTGAGGCCTCCCACTGTTCCACACCTGTGGAGTTACCTGAAAACAGGTAGTGGCAGCTTGCGGGCCAGTCAAGGGTGCTTGTGCTGCTGCGCCTCTTTGTGACCATAATTGTCTGCTGCGTGGAGTGACCAACCAGAGTCATGGGGGATGATGAGGATAAGGTGTCTTCATCCAGACCTCCTCTCTCTGACTCCCGCCTGCATGGTAGCCATCAAGACCCCCCCTCTCCCCAGTGGGCTCGAGCTGGCGCCCCAGTGACACTGGGCCCACAGTGGAAAATGTGGGACGAACACCTGGAAATATTCTTTGCAATGGCTAAAGAGACTGATGACGGGGCGAGGAAAGCTATGCTGTTTCTTTATGCTGGGAGTTAAGTGCACCAGATATTGAAAACTCTGCAACAAGAGATGACTCATATGAGGAAACAAAGGGAGCACTGAAAGTCTTTTTTCACCCTATGTTTAACCGAGATTATGAAAGGATTTAGTGTGCGCCAGACTCATCCGGATCCTTTGGCGTCTCTTCACGCTTATCATGGCTGTCTTTGATTTCAGGGGGTGTCCTGTCGGCTAAATGATGAGATAAGGGTGCAGATCACACAGCACTGCTGACCCCGGGTGCAAATTCTCACAGACCCGGAAACCCCCCTGCAGAGATTCTCGAACTCGGCAGAGCCCACGAGCTGGCAGCCTTGCATGCGGCTCAAATGGAGGAGGCATCCAAGACTGCACACACTGAGCCAGTTCATGCTGTTACTCCTAGAGGAGAATTGAGGCAAGGAAGCAGGAACAACCAGAGGGCACAGCAAGGGGCGCACAAGCATCCAGATGAGCAATGCAAGTCCTGCAATGCATGCAGAGGCATGCTGCTACATGATCAGGCTTGTTCGGCAACTGGACAAATGTGTGGCCGCTATGGCAAGCCCAACCAATTCGCCAAACTATGCTGTGAACTGTGGCCTATCTTGCAGCCCAACTGTCTTCCGCTGACACTGCCATGTTCTTGCCCACAGCAGGTAGTGGCCATAGATAATGGTGGGTCGGTTTTGTTGAGGCTGGAAGGGGCAGTCGAAGTGGGGGATATTTTCTTGGTCACAGCAGTGTGCTTGGGTGCCCAGGACAAGGGCCGGCAGCCTCGTGGCTCTGTATCCATCCTGTTCACTATGATGCTGATCCTCATTGACAAAGGGGCATTGCTGAAAGTTCTGCAAGTTGAGCACTTCCCCGAAGTTGGCCACACCTTGTGTATGTATCTTTACTTATGGGGAACTACGCCATTGTTGCCGGATGGGACGTTCCATGCAAGGGTGGTGTATCCTAGTATCTATTCCCACATTGTTCTATGTGACTCTAGCAGTGAAGGACTCCCTCCTCAGATGCTCCATGGCAGGGGACCTGGCTCTCATTCATTTTGCATATCAGGTGTACCGGATGGAAACTGAATGCCTCCTGAAGGAGTACCAAACGCTCTTTGAAAGCGTGGGCTGTCTGAAAGGACAAGAGGTGAGGATGCATGTGGAGCTTTCAGTCCACCGAGTGGTTTTGCATCACTGCAGAATCCCATTGCATCTGCAGAAAAGGTTTGAGGAGGAACTTCAGAAGTTGGAGAAGGGGGACATCATACAGCGAGTGGATGGCCCCATGCTGTGGGTGTCCCCTATTTATGGTGGCCAATAAACCCAAGTGTCCAAACAAAGTATGAATCTGTGTGTACTTGAGGCTACCCACAGGGCTATTCACAGGGTGTGGCATCACACCCCAACCCTCCATGACATCTTGGCTGATCTGCAGGTGGCCAAGTCTTCTTGACCATCAACCTAAAGTTTGGGTACCACCAGGTGCGGCTGCATGCTGACTCACATCCTATAACAACGCTTTCATCTCACTTTGGACTGCTTTGCTACAAGCGACTCAGCTTTGGTGTGTCCTCAGCCACAAAGGTGTTCCAACACATGATCAGGAGTGTGTTGTTTGGGCTCCCCGGAGTCCTGAACGTGAGCGATGGTGTCCCAATATTCACAGCTCTGCAGAAGGAACATGTGGTGATGCACTGCTTAAGAGGTTCACACAACATGGGCTGACGCTCAACAAGAGGAAATGCATTTTTTTAAATTAAATCTCTTTTGGATTTTTTCTGGATTTGTCTGACATGAGAGTGGTCTCCCTCCCGATCCCCACAATGTACGTGCCCTGTGGTAAAGTAAGTAAATTGTGTTTCAAAGCATACACAAGGCAGCAGGGAGGGAACATGGATTGAAACAATGAATACACTGGAGGATAAAGGCGGAACTACTAGGCCTTGCGAGCATTCAGATTGTGCAAGTACTGAGAAAGGAGAGGGGAAGAGGGAGTGGGGGGTAAGTGCTGGAGGTTCCATGCTCGTGAGTGACCAGCAGATGTAAGTGCCCAATGAAGGAAGTGCTAGGAAGCGTTCAGCAGCAATAAATAGGTAAGTGCAGGCCGACAGTTGCGTAAGACAATGGGTGTGAAGGCAAGTGTTGTGGGCGGGCGGAGGCTGAAAGGCGATTGGGTGTGGGAGGCCAGGGCTCCGAGGACACATAAAGATCCTGGTCACCAATCTCAGCAACTGTGGGATTAGCAGAGGAGGGAAGTAGGGAAGGAGGAGGTGAAAAAGAAAGTCTTGAAGAGTTTCCGGAATTTGAGGAAATCCGGCTTAAAACAAAGATGAAGGGGGGCTGTTCCATAAGAGGGAGCCACCTGAGGAAAGAGATCGGCATCCAGCACTCTATTTAGTGAAAGGCTTGAAACACAGAGAGTTGGTACCAGAGAAGCGTAGAGGTCTGGAGGGAGAGTATTTAGTAAGAACAAGTTGCGGATAGCATGGTCCCCTGCCCCAGACAGCCTTATGGATGATGCAGAGGGATTTGAATTTGATCCTTGCAGCAACCAGGAGTCAGTGAAGAGTTTTTAGGGCAGGAGAGATGTGGTCCCTGGGCTTGAGGCCATGGATAGGTCTTGCTACCCTATTCTGGATTAGCTGGGGGTGCATAGGGAGGAAGAGGGTGGATTCAAGAGAAGGCTAATGCACTAGTCAAGCCTAGAGCGAACCAGAGCTCTACTAACATTGAGCTTCTGGGCGAAGTGAGAAAAGGGAGAATTCCTTTGGGAAGGAAGAGTTGAAAGTGGGACTTTCTGACAATGTCCTGAATGTGAGGGAGGAAGGAGAGAGAGGAGTCGAAGATGGCTCCACGGCTTCTGTCTTCAGATGAAGAAGACGGGGGAGAGCCCATAGAGGATAGCCAGAGTGAGGGGAAGAAAGAGGAAGCAAGGGTCCCAATAGGAAAGATCTCAGTCTAGTTGTTAAAGATCCAGGGCAGGGGGAGAGGTTGGAGCCCTGTGGGACACCACTGGTGGAGAAAGAGGTAGGGGATGAGAAGGTGCCCAGAATAACCTGAGACAGACGGTCACTTAGGAAAGCGGTCAGCCAGTCCAGTGGCCGCTCTGAGATACAAAGGGTAGCGTGGAGCCATTTATGAGGATGGAGTGGCTGACCATGTCAAAGACAGAGAAAAGATCAATTAGAAAGAGGACAGCTGGAGAGTTAGAGTCCAGAGATGTGAGCAGTTCTTTATGGGTGTTCAGAAGAGCAGTTTCAGTTGCCTCTGGATGCTCAGAATCCCGATTGATGGTCGTAGAGACTGCCAACAAGTTCAGTGTGTGAAGTAAGTTGCAAACAAGTCCCTCTCCACCACTAAAAGGAGGTACTTGCATATCGAGAGGGAGACACATGTGGTGTTGTGGGGTTTTCAACATTTCAATCTCTATACCTATGGTCACCCGGTGACCGTGTTTACAGATCACAAGCCGCTGGTCCCATTATGCTAAGGTCAGCGTCATGCTCTCCCATATGGCTTGCGCCGTGGCTGTCGCAGCATTGGGAGTATGGAGTAACGCTCCTATTCAGGGCTGGTGCTCACAACCCAGCCGACTGCTTATCGCAGCACCCTCCACAGTTTACCAGTGTGGGTGAGTAGACTGACATGGACATAGAAGGGTTCATAGGCATGATTATCAGAGCCATAATTCTGAATTTCATGTCCCTGACAGACATTGCAGAGGCCACCTGCAGAGATGATGGCCTACAGGACCTCCAGGATCAATTACAGTCTGGCCAGTGGAATATGTTTCTCAGAACGACACATATCACGCCAGAGGCACAGTCTTTCCTGCAGATCATGTGGAAGGTTTGAGTTGAATTGTCGATCGACCTCCAAGGGGTGCTTCTACCTGGGGCCCAGTTGGTCATTCCTCTGGAGCTTCAGGGGCAGGTTCTGGAACTAGCACATGTGGGTCACAAAGGTGCAAGCAAATGAAGGCACACCTCAGGGAAAAGGTGTGGTTCCCTGATATGGAGACTAAGGTGGTCAGCACCCTTGGCTGCTGTGTTTGATATCAAGTGGCTAGACAGGTCGTCAGGGAACCCCCATCACATTGCCTCAAAGAACCGTGATGGTGTGGCAGGGTCTTAGACTGGACTTCAACACTGTGCAGCAGTCAGAACATTTACTGGAGCTGTTAGACAAGTTTTGATACCTGATGGTGCGTTTTGTGGAATCCACAGCTGCAAGAGCTGTAATCCTGGCCCTGGAAGAGTTGTTTGCGGCTCACGGAATCCCTAACTGCAAGATTGGACAATGGACCCTCCTTCCAGAGTAAGGACTTTGCTTGAATCCTACTATTCTATAGAGTAGATCAATAGTGCATCACACCCTGCTGGCCCAGGGCCAACAAGGACTCTGAGCGGTTCATACGTATGCTCAACAAAATGTTCTGTATTGCTCTGGATAAGTAGCAGCTTTTAGAGGAAGCACAGACGTTGTTCCTCATGGCATATAGGACAGCACCACATTCCACGACTGGAGTTGCCCCGGATGGGACCTTCCTGTAAAGGAACGTGCGGTTGCTGATCCCAGTGCATTGGTCAAGAGGGCTAGCAATGCCAGATGCAGATAGGATCAGAGAAGTACAGGAGAGGTTAATGCCAAGGAGACAAACCGGAGATGACTTGAGGTGATACCTATGGAAGTAGGGGACACTGTTCTCTCTCGCAAGAGGAACCCTCGACACAAGCTATGTTTGCCTTACCAAACTAGCGCTTGGATAGTGACCCGGAAACAAGGATCCATGGTTACAGCGGAAAGAGGCCGAGAATCGCTGCAGCTGGTTTCGGCGATTCCAATGGATTGCCAATATAGACCAGTCAGAGACAGATTCCATAGGTGTCCATTGTCCTGAGTGAGAATCTATGTCACAGCTGGACTTTGTCAGGTTGCCCGACCGAAACATCACCCGCCCACATCGTTGTGTGGGTGACTGCAGTTGCAGTCCTTTTCCCTTTCAAGGGAAGTGACGTTGGTTTAGGGAGGGGGTCGAGGGTATTTCCGGCAGTTACTGCCATGTTACATTAAAGATAAGTTTGGAGGCACTCCGGCTCCCGCGTACTCTGTATGGGTGACAGTTACGAGGTCCATGCAAAACCTCGCAGTTGGTGACGAGGGGTGTCTGACACCCACCTGTGCCAGTCTGAGGCCCGCGGTCGAGCGGTTCAGTGCGTCGGCGCACCTCGACCGCAGGGGCACGCAGAGGACCACGGTCGAGCAGCTTGGCACGTCGGCGCACCTCTGCCCAGCGAGATTCCTGGTGAGAGGAACCGGCCAGCCCCGGAGCACTGCTAGGAAGGCCCTACCACGAGAGCACCACAGTGGCCCAGGAAGGCCCTGCCATGAGGGCTCCATAGCGGCTCAAATAAGCACTATCACACGCGCATGCAAGATGCCAGCCCACCGACGTGGCCAGCGCTCACCCCGAACGCGGAGCAGCACACGGGGGCTCATAGGACACATACAACAGAAAGGCACGGAAGTGCACACAATAAGTTTGGAAAGAAAAACTCCCCAAAACTCGACAGGTGCATGCTGCTTGGGAGCAACACACCAGCCACGACAAAAGACACTAAAAACACCAGATACCATCAAGAGGCGTACAGGCACATCTCACGCCAGGGACAGCAGAGGTGCGAGTCACAGACCCCGCGCACGGCGCCATGTCTAACCTCTCAAGCCCTGTGGCATCCTCAGCAGGAGGAGCAGGTACAGCAGCAGATGACACACAACAGGCACAAGGGGCAGGAAGCTCCTCGCAGAACATGCCTATGCCAGACCCGTTTGACCTCAGAGACACCTCCAATCTAGGGCCCAGATGGGTCATATAGCTACGTGACTTTAAGTTCTACGCAGGAGCGATTGGCCTAACAGACGATGCAAGGCTCAAAAACACATTGTTCATGGCCGTAGGCCCAGCCGTCAGAGACATCGCAGGAGAACTGTTAAACGTCGACACAGCAACCTACGGACAACTTCATGGCAATCTGTCAGAATACTTCGCCCCCCACATCAACATAGACTATGAGCGTCACGTATTCCACACCATGAGGCAAGAAAAGGGGGAATCAATGGACAATTTCGTGATGCGCCTACGCATCAAGTTTAAATATTGCGAATTTCACAAATACTCCAATGAAGAGGCGCTAAGGTCACGAGTCATCGCAGGCTGCATATCTCAACCTTTCAGGAAGCAACTACTCCAAAAGCAAAGATCGCTAGAGGAAATACTTGCACTAGCCAGAATGGAGGCGGCGGTAGAGTCACAGCTAGACTGTCTGGGAAAAGTCACCATACAACATCAGAGTCCCAACACGGACGCAATCAACAAGCTATACACCGCGCCTACACAAGGCGGGAAACGGGCAGACACCACATGCTGTCGTTGAGGGTACGAATACCCGCACACGGGAGAATGCCCTGCAGTCGGACAACAATGAGCCACTTTGGTGGAAAGGACCACTACAGAGCTGTCTGCAAGAACGTGTCAGGATCTTCTCCCAGCAGGCAGGGACACCAGGAGAGACGGAGAAGCTCATGACTCAGCCCACCGGCTAACAGAGGGGATTGAGAACAGGCGGCACCAAGACGGGAAGACAGAGCCCGAAGGAGCTCATACGCACGCGAAGACAAGAGGCCACTGGATGGATCCAGACAGTCCCAGAGGAGGAGATTTGTCTGATACATCGAGATGCGCTCCCCATCCAGCAGTGAATCCCAATCATCAGAAGACGACCAGAGAAAAAAAGGCTACGTGTGGGGATCTCAGCAACGCCACGGCCACCCAGCACAGCCCCACCCTCACATTGCAAGTCAACAACACACCCCTAGAATTCCTCATAGACACTGGGGTGACAGTCAACATCATAAGCGAACAAGCCTACAACTCACTCACCAGCCCACCAAAAATCTGCAAGGCAACGGTAGACATTTACCCATACGGAGCGACGACCCCGCTACCCTGCAAAGGAACAATCTCAGCATGGTGCGTACACAAATCACACACCGCGAACATTCCCCTACACATACTAAAGACAGAAGCCAACAGCGGCTGCATTTTAAGCATCAACCAAACGGCAGTAGAAATGGGTTTGGTCCACATACTATGCCAACTAATGGCCCACAAATATTTTGCCAGACCTGACTCCGTAGAACAGGCTTTTCCAAATCTCTTTAAAGGCTTGGGGAAACTGAAACACAGGAAAGTTGAGCTCCATATCAACCCTGAAGTCCCACCAGTCACTCAACACTATCGCGGAATACCAGTGAACATCCAAAAACAAGTAGAGGAAGAACTAGACAAACTCATCAAACTCAACGTCATTGAACCTGTCTCCGGACCCACACCATGGGTGTCCCCCATAGTTCCAATCCCCAAGAAATCCCCGGACGGGTCAATACGTTTGTGCGTCGATATGAGAAGGACAAATGCAGCGATCGAAAGGGAGAGGCATCAAGCACCCAGGATCACTGACATGATCCATCTTCTCCACGGAGCACAAGTCTTTTCAAAGCTTATCCTCACAAAAGGGTACCACCAAATCGAGATAGCCCCTGAATCAAGGTACATAACAACGTTTGTAATGAACATGGGGCTGTTCCAGTACAAGAGGCTCAGCTTCGGAATCTCATCCGCAGCCGAGATCTTCCAGGAAGAAATTCATAGAGTCGTCAGGCACGCACCAAACTGCCTTAACTACTCTGACGACGTATTTGTCTTCGGAAAAACCAAGGAGGAACATGATACAGCCCTCCACAGAGTGTGCGCGGCACTGGAAGCAGCAGGACTGACATGCAACAAGGCCAAATCCAAATTTGGTAAAGGCTCCCTACGTTTCTTCTGACACATTTTCACCAGCAAAGGCATGCGGCCGGATCCCGACAAATTGGCTGCTCTCAACTCGGCCTCACCTCAAAAAAACGCAACAGAACTGAGGTCATTCCTCGGTTTGGCCAGTTACTACGCCCGATATTTAAAGGACTACGCACCGGTCAGCAACCCACTGCGTTTGTTAACGCACAGAGATCAACCGTAAAACGGGTCGGCAGACTGCCAGAAGGCGTTTGAAGCTATACGCAATGCCAACGCGAAAGCGGAGGACATGGCCTACTTTGACACGAAACGTGACACAGAGGTAATAGTAGATGCCAGCCCCGTTGGGCTGGGAGCCATCCTAACGCAAAAAGACCCTGAGGCTCCCAAAAACATCTACATAGTTGCATACGCTATAGAAGCCTAACCCCGACAGAGCAAGCCTACTCCAAGCAGAAAAAGAAAGCTTGCCGGTGGTATGGGCGTGTGAGTACTTTCATTTGTTTCTGTACGGGAAGGAATTCACAATCACAACAGATCATCAAGCCCTGCTCACGATGTACGGGGACCCCAAGGCGAGAATGCCCCCGCGGAAAGCCAGGTGGGGTTTGCGCCTGCAAGATTACAAATTTGTCATCCAACACCGCCCAGGAAAAGAAGACAACCCGGCAGACTACCTGTCTCGCCACCCCACGGGACCATCAAGCCCCCAGCCATCCATAGCGGATGAATACCTCAACTGCGTGGTGCACCACCTGCAGCCCCTGCCCGTAGGGTGGGCGGACATCATTACACAATCAGAATTAGACCCGGCTCTCAGAACAGTCCGGCACTGCATACAGGAGGAAAGGAAAGCGCACATGAGGCAACAGGCAAAACAGGAACCGGAGGCGGTTCAAGAGGACATCAAGTGGATAGACCAAGTCGGAGATGAACTCTCCATAGTAGATCACCATGTCGTGCTAAAAGGATGCAAGGTACTCATTCCGGAGACTCTGCGAGCAAAAACAATACACAAGGCACATGAAAGTTACCGGGGGTGGTCGCCACTAAGACACTACTGAGACAAAAAGTGTGGTTCCCAAGGTTAGACGCCATGGTGGAAGAGATAGTGGGAAACTGCCCGACGTGTGAACAAATAGCGTTACCCCCACACCCAAACCCGCTCCAGATGTCACTGTTACCGGGACAGGTATGGGAAGAACTAGCGGTGGACATCTTCGGACCACTGAGAGACGGCAACTATGTATTAGTACTGATAGATGAACATTCACGCTTCCCCGAGGCACAAATCGTGGAGAGCACAGCTGCCTCAAGTGTCATCCCCGCACTCGAACGCATGCTATCCACATATGGAATTCCTCGACTAATGGCCCTGTACCAATTCTTGAGGGACTACAGGCATACCCCTCACAGCACGACGGGGAGATGTCCGGCCGACCTGATGTTCTGAAGACCAGTCAAAACCCGGCTACCCGAAGACCCCAGCCTGGCAGACACAACCCCGCTAGAACAGGAGGCCAGAGAAAGAGACGAGGTCTCGAAGGCCAAAATGAAGGACACAGCGGATCACAAAAGATGGGCGCAGGAATCAACAGTGGAACTAGGTGACCAGGTATGGACGCGCCAACGAAAACAACGCAAGGAGGACACCACGTTTGCAAAGGAACCGCTGACGGTGACTCAGAAGAAAGGAACAATGATCACGGCACAGAGAAAGGACCACTCATTGGTGACCCGCAACGTCTCACACTTCAAGCGCCCGAAGACTAACCCTGAAAGTATTAGGGACAGAAATGAGTGCAGCGATGAAGGAAGACAAAGAGACGAACCATAAGTAGGGGATAGCGATGCCTCAGAGGCAGAGGATAACAGGATGCACAAGGCCGAGATTGATAGAATTCCTTGGAGGTCAGGTAGACCCCAAAGGAGTCGCATGAAACCTCACAGACTCATTGAAGAGATGGAGTGAGAAGAGGCACGGACCTGAATGATAAAAAGGGGGGAACTGTCAGGTTGCCCGACCGAAACATCACCCACCCACATCGTTGTGTGGGTGGACCGCTGTTGCTGTCCTTTTCCCTTTCAAGGGAAGTGAAGTTGGGTTAGGGAGGGGGTCGAGGGTATTTCCGGCAGTTAGTGCCATGTTACATTAAAGATAAGTTTGGAGGCACTCTGGCTCCCGCGTACTCTGTATGGGTGACGGTTACGAGGTCTGTGCAAAACCTCACAGACTTGAAAGAAGATCTCTTGACCAATCAAGCAGAGGCGGATCGGAGGCCGGAAGACACGTGTGTCTCGATACTCCCAACAACCAGATGGAAAGCCATCCTTACGGTTCCATGACTATATAACAAAGCAAAGGCGCAGATACAGCGCCAGGAGACACTGGACAGTTGTGTGTTATTGTTGTTCTTTTGTCTGTTCCATGAATGGTTGAATGGGACGTTATGACATAGGATGTCAACACAATGAATAAAAGGGGGACCCTGGCACGGGTGTGATTCCTTGGTACTAGTTACACCAGTTTCACAAGTTTTTTTCAGAGCCCCAATGGGCTACTTAACACTCGTGTCCCCAAGCAATGCAGAAGTATGCGGGCATCATGTGTACGGATACATGAATACTGGTCTAGTCTGCGCAGTGGCTAAGTTCTGTAAATGTCAACTTCAGACCCATGCGCCCACTAGCGCAGGCGCACTGGTCTTGGATTGCACAGGCCTATATCAGAAAGGAAAACAAGGTCGCCATTTCGCAAATTGAAATAAAGCTGATCGCACGCCAATAAAAGGAACGAGCGGGGATTAGAGAGAGTAGGTGGTAAGAAATGGGAACCGAAATGGCGCGCAATAAATCCTCTTTTTGCTCCCTGCTGTTCCCCTGTCTGTTCCTCGCGCTGCACTTTACGAGCACCGGTTTGCGGTGCTCACTTTTCCCACTAAATGAAAGCGCGCTTGTCGGCAGATTGCAAAAGCGAAGACGTTTGTTTTCAGGGGATACATTTTTCGTGCAATTTATGGCGCCCATAAAATATTTTGCAGCCGGTGAGCTGCAGGCAGAGCGATGATTTAACCTCCAAGAATCGTTAAAAGCCGCTTCACCTGACGCGCCGATAATGTTACTGTATACAGTGGCGCGTTGCCTGGCGCCCCCTCCCGCCTGCCCCGGCGCTAATTGCACTGCGCCGCAGAGGAAGCGTCGCATGCTAATGAGCCCGGAGACGCCATTTGGTTTCTGAATGGGTGTTTGGGAAATGTGTATTTATTTTACGCTGATTTAGGCTGATTTGCTCATGAATTACAGCCGAAGCCTGTCAGTCGCAGTGCGGGAGAAACAGAGCCCAGGTACCTCCCGATTCAGGGGCTCATTACAGTCAAGGTCGTTATTTTTTTGTTGTTGATGAAATAAGGCTGCCTGTAATTACCATACCACCTCAGACGTTTCCAAAATCTTCCCAGTTAGAGTATTACCACTAGCTCTGGAGGTATTCCAGAAATACCACATGCTATATTTCTTTTTATGTCCAGTGGCACCCGCATTTTTGGCTTTTTCTGCATTTCATGAGAAAGGTGGCGAGCATCAACAATACCTTTCATCCTTTTAGTTCCCCAGAACGGGTGAGAACCCAAGATTTGCTTATAGACGGGTGAGAGCTTATTGAATTCAATGGACGGAATAACGGCTTGGCGGGTGAGAGAACTTATTCCTGGGGGTATGACGCCCATCAGAAGCATGTAATTTGAGAACTATGATTAAGTAGGGACTTTTTTCATCACCTTACTGTGTCCCTGTTGTTGTGACTACGGCACGTCACCACTAGGTTGTGTGCTGCGGTCACGTCTATGCTGCCAATAAAAGTGGCGAGTAGCTTCCCGCTCGTTAGTTGCCTCCCAACTCCGGCTCCAGTTGTATCTTTGCGGCTCTGCTTGCACAGCGCACGCAATGACCATGGACCAGCTGCTTTGCCTCCCACAACACCTCTAACCTCGTGGCACTGGGCTCCCCACAACCACTGCCGACAAATTTGGGATCCGGCCCACTGATCCCCTAACACAAAGGGGCTCAGCCTGTCGCCCAACATGGGTGCTTTGCATACATTCAAAAGGGGACACAGCCTTGCCCCCTGCCATGATGCTGGCCTCCCCGCCGCTTGGTGAAGCTTGCTCCTGCTGTAGCTGGAGCAGCACCCAGTGCCATCGAGCCCTCCCGATTGACTGCCTCCCGATGCCCAACCGTGATCGATTGTTGGAAGGACGGCCAGCATGGTTGTTGCGGCCCGTGAGCCCACTGGAGGAGCCTGAAGTGGCACAAGCTGTTAGCTGCTGCCTGCAGTTTGCCCCATCCTCCCACCTGGGGACCCTGACATGGTGTGGCCGTGAGTCACCGACTGAAGCCCCACCCTCTTTGAAACAGACTCCAGCCTGGTGGAGAGAGCATGTGGCGCAGCCCAGACACGTTGCTTGTGCACACTCCAGCCGGGGGAGGCGGACTGTAGCGCGGCCCGGACCACCCGTGCATTAAGCAGGCAAACTCCTGCCTGGAGGAGCCCAACAGTTGTGCGGCTCCAACCGCTGCCGCAGTGGCCTCATTATAGGACCTGCATGATTTAAAGAACTCCTGCCTAGGGGATCACCAAAAGTGTGCGGCCTCCGCTGCTCCCTTAATGACAGGAAGAGAACAGCCAAGCCACACTCCCATCAACAGGTCGGGCAGAAACGTTCCCCTGTGCCCCACTACAAATGACTCCCGCCTGGTGAAGAGGAAGTGATGCAGCACTTGCTGCATTACTATGAGTAACTCCCGCCAGGGGGAGCACCAATGCTGCACGGCTTACACCGCCGCTGCAGGAAGATGATTAATGATGGATACTTGAAACTACTGCCCTGCATCGTTTCTAATGCTTAAAGAGGAACCTGTGAAAGACCCTGTCATCATCAGTGGTGCCTGGGACGACCCCAGGTGGACCTGCAGCCATCTGAACCTCACCACCAGCACCCACGCAGCATGTGTGGCCCCTGGTGTCACAGGTGTGGCTCTGTCTGCGTAGGGGTGCGCCAGCAACTTGGGACAATGTACTAATAAAGTAAAAGTCAAATACACATGTCCTAATGGCCCAAATGGACTGATGCACAATGAGTTGTGTCTGACACTGATGTCCTGCATGTCCTCTAATGCTTAACATGGGCTCAGTGATGATGTATGTCATTGTTGTTTGGGTTATTACCCTTGGCATGGGATTTTGTGGCTGCAGCACGTCACCACTAGGGTGTTTGCTGCTGTCACGTGTATGCTGCCAATAAAAGCGGCGAGCGGCTTCCCGCTCGCCAGTTGCCTCCAAACTCCGGCTCTAGCAGTATCCATGGAGCTGCCACTCTGCATCCCAGGGCACCTCTAACCACGTGGGCCCGGCCTCCCTGGAACCCACAACACGTGACAACATGTTATTTTCTGTATTGAAGGGAAGCACTCATACTTTACTTTTACAGCAAACAAAATCCTTTAAATACAAAATAAAACCTGTGGTGGAGGTAAAAATGGGCAGATTTTCAAGATGAATACAATACGGCGGTATTTACAGCTAGTGTTATTCCATTGGACTACCTCTGGCGTTATATACCTTGTTCCATATAATGAGGTGGATGGTAAATAGGTAATATTTTTTTCCAGGTACTGTCCCTGTGTCTTCTAATGTTCGTTACAATATTGACACTGTCTCAATAATCAAAATATTTCACAACCCTTGCAGATGTTGAAGACACAGGGTTTTCATTTCAGAAGAATTTGGAATAATGGACCATATGTGTGGTTTCAACTCTGCTTTGTTGTTTTATGTTACACTTGTGTACGAGCGCGATACAAATAAAATATCAATATCAATGTGGCTTGTGTACTCTGCCAGTCAACCATTTTCTTAACTATTCTAGCTAATTAAAACTGTGAATATTAAAAACTCTCTCTTTTTTCGACCATACTTAACATAACAATATCCTATGTAACTATCCTATACTGTTATAGCTCATGTATGGCTGTTGCCCGCTTGGGCCGATCATAGCCACAATCGTAACGCTTTCATTAATGTCCTGAAATTTCTTCTTGCTCAGAGTAACTCGGCATATGGGATATTATCAATATTATTTGATGGAGGGGAAGAAAGAGCATGTAAAATGGCATTACCAGCAGTCAGTTTCTGATCCATCTTTGTTTGAATTTGCATGTCCTTAACTGTAATGAGTAATTCGAGAAAGTCTATTTGTTTAGTACTGAAATTTACAGTAAAGGAGAGATTTAAATCATTATTATTGAGAAAAGGCACGATTTTTTAAAGATCTGAGATGGGACCTTACGATAAACAAACCCATCATTAATGTAGCGGGATCCAGAGATTCACAATATTATTTAAGACAAATTGGTCCTCCCAACAGCCTATTAGCAATTTGGATAGGCGGGTGCAAATTTAGTAACCATCCCTGGCCGAGTTACTTGAAGAAAGAATTCCCTGTCAAATAAGAAATAGTTATGATGTAAAACAGAACCAATCATTTGAAGCAACATTGTTATGTGAACCAGGAAGGTGACTGATCTTTCTCAAAAATAACTCTTCTGCTTTTAAACCATCAGAATAAGAAATCTAAGATTAGATAAATCTAAAATGACCAATATTTAGTCAAGTTCCCAGGGTGTGTTATTGAGTCTATTAAGAACATCAGCTGTGTCTTTTAGATATGAGGGAAGGGCTTGTGAGAAAAGGTAGGAGATAGAATTCAACAAAACTAGACAATAGTTTGAATAAATAATCAGTGCAGCTTAATGTTGGCGTACCAGGAGGGCACAATTTATCCTTGTGTATTTTGCATAATAAATAAAAGGTAGGAACCATATGATCTTTAATCAGTTAGCAAATGTCTCCCACGTAGACTAGCAACATAAGCACAGAAGATCAGTTCCATTCTCTCTCTCAACCTTCGCACCCACATATAATTCCCCCCAGACTCTCCACCTCACTTGTCCTTTTTTCTAACAACTGTCCAGAGAGCAATGACACAACATCATCTGTTGATTCTGAGTCCTCCATGGTTTCTTCCTTCACAAATCCTATACCACAACCTTCATTTGGCTTTCTCCCAACATCTAATCCCGCGCTTGATGCAGCCCTTGTAGCAATAAACACAAGCATATTCACCCTTACCAAATTGTTCGAAGCTCTGGATCATAAAATGATGCTATAGGCTTCAGGCCTTAACACGCTCACGAACAAACTGATATGATATGGCATTTGTAACGCGCCTATACACAAGTGTTTCAAGGCGCGAGAAACTGGACTGGTTAGTATGGAACCTACCAGTGCTACTGAACTTAAATGCCAGAGACAATTCAGAAAATGTCTTTCCACCTTCTTTGACCAAACAACCAACTGTGGTGGCGCCACATTCAAGGACGGGGGTTGAAAATCATGTCACCTCCCCAGTCTCTGTATCCGCTAACGACCCACCGAATACGAGACACACATCTCTCGAAATCATTGAATTAGATACACCTACACCAGAGGGGTCTGTGATAGAAATTCCACTATATAACGTCTTCTGTCACAAGCCAATTGGGAAAAAAGGAAAAGAAAGCAGGACAGACAACGTACCTCAATTATTCCAAATGTGCAGAAACCGAAGAATCCTAAAGATAAAACTAAGAAGAAATCTGAAATCGTGACTTTACCCTGCAAAAAAATAAATAAGAAAAATACAAAACAAAGCCCAAATCCACTACTTCTCCCAATCAACCCTCCAATCCTTCCCTGAGTCTGGAAACTGACAACCTGGTTTAGATAGTGCCAAGAAATGAAAAATCTGTCTCTGTTCCAATGCCAGCTCTCCCTCCAGAATTGAATGTGGCACCATCACTAGGTAAGCCTCGTAATCTATCTTGTATGTCTTCAGCCCCATGTATGAATATGGTTCCATCTGATAAAAATGTTGGATTAACCAATGCTTCAAATGAAGAGTTGTTGAACCTGTCAGTATACATCATAGTCTACATGCTCAACGCCTAAATCCTAAACCAACTCAGATGTTTTCTATGAACCTAAACGTTGATCCATCCGGGTTCAAAACTCTTGATCAATGACGTGAAGTCACGTTAGCACGTGCAGCTACTGTCAACTCACAAGTGATATCATGCTGTAATGCAATCACTAATCAAACTATACTTGACAAATCTACTAGTCTAACAGGTCCTATTGCACCTAGAAACTACACCTTGAGCCTATAGATCCTTCCACAATCACTCCAATTACTCTACAGGAGGAAATGATAAGAATCACCATGCTAGATAGAACATATTATGACTCATTCTCCAACAGGACGACACTCCTAACAATTTTCAACTCAGTAAGAACCCTACTCCATATAAGATCCTCAGACATTGATTGGCTTCGGCATCCCATCCCAGCTCTACAAGATATAGTCGAAATTAACATCCCATCAAGAATAATTAAGAATCTATTATGGCAAGAAAGGCAAGACCTTCATCTCAGAGGTCTCCAATTAAAGCCAATAAAGCCTCCACCCTTAGAAGAATGCGACTCAAACCTTCGAAATCAACTGCCTGGTTACTCGAATCAAGAAATTAGATTAAACCTAAATCCTAATGAAAAACCCTGCTGTAACTGTAACCAAACCCACAAACCCAACAAACGGGCCAACCAGCTCGGCCAAAATCTAAATGGACATGGGTCACTGAGACTATAGAAAATACCAATAAGGTGCAAATAAAATAACAGGATAAACAGTGCTTGCACCATGCTTGCACAATGGCCTCTTGGAACACTCGAGGGTTTTACTGAAAAAGATTCCATCAACCTTATTTAATTTTGATCTCGTCATCCTACAAGAAACATGGATGACGACTGCACGAATATGGGGAGATCACGAAATTGTTACAATATCAGCAAATAAATCCACAAGAGGTCGTCACACGGATTAGCCATAGCTTTTCGCATTGACTCTGGACTGCATGTCAAACCGTGGCTATCACCGGACCCTGGTATTCAAGCAGTAAAAGTTAATACTGATAACTCTAATCATCCACTTTTTCCTTCTGCTGTAATAATAAATATCTATTGGAATCCCGTTTCTCCAACTGAATCACAATTCGTGGAAAAAATTGAAACCATTCCAGATCTTACCCTTGCTGATAACCAAGTCCAAGCAACTATGATTGCAGGGGACTTTAACAAGAATTGCATCACTCCGGCTGATCTGCAATCTAATTTATGCGCAGCAAAATGGCTTATTTTAATGTAAACCAGGAACTTTAGGCTGTTAAAGGATAGTTCCGGGACTTTTTTTTTATTGTCCCTACCGTTCGGCCATGTGTTTTTAAGCATAAATCGGTAGATCGTAGAAAACTTTCCTATGGACCTTACCCAACTTTTCGTCCATTAACGCACTCGAAATCAGCCGCCATTTTGTGATAATCCTATCATTTCCCCCCATCGACCTGGCTCACCTGCGTTTGCGGCACTAAATCATACCCCCCGCCCCTGAAACAGACTTTATCAAAACATTCATATTCCCCGCCTCTATCCGTGACGTGACTGTGCTGCGTAGGCAAACGCGCCCAGGCGTCTTCTACGCGACTCCACACAGAACCCGGAAACCAACACAGATCAGCTCACAACACAGCGCGCCACAATTCGGAATATGAAACTGTACTTTTAAATCAAACCGCAAGATTGTAAATTTGGTAAAGTACATTTATTTGACATCAAATGTTTAGAGAATATTCAGCGATTTGCATTTTTATTTGCTCTCGATCCAAAATAGTTCGTCTTGAGGCAAGCGATGTTCGTGTGCAGTACACAGGGTGTTGGTTTGCGATAAAATAAGCTCTTCGGTCGCACTGATAATCGCATGGCTGTTCCAACAACGAGGCACTAGGCCACCACAACGGTATGTATGTTGCATCTAGCCATTAGTACCGCGTAAGGGCATACTTGTACTTGCCGATCGTCCCATAAAATGGTCAGGGTGGTAACGTTGTTCACGCGGAGAAGCAACTGGCGGTTGTAAAAGCCATCCGCCGGTGTCTGGTACTCGTGACACAGACAATAATGAAGGATGTACCTGTTTTAAAAACATAAAAAATGAAATTAGTCTCACCATCAGATCTTTATTAAAATTATTCATTTTATATATTAGGTCGGGAAATTATTTCATAGCTAGGACAGTGAAACTGGGTATTATACGTCATTTCCAGTAACCCACCCCCTCTCCTCCGCCTTTTTCAGAGCCGCCTGAGCGCCAGTGGACCACTTCGTCACTGATATGATATAATATGGCATTTGCAACGCGCCTATACACAAGTGTTTCAAGGCGTGGCGAGGCAGGGAGGGGGGGGGGAACAAGGAGAAGACAGACAACGATCCTACTAGGCCAGGTGTCATTCAGATCGCGCAAGTGCAGGGGTAGGGGGAAGGTAAAAGTGCAAAGGGAAGGGGAGGGGGGAAGTGGAGTACAAGGTAAGTAGCATGAAATAATAAATACATAGGGCCAGCTGGTGGCGAGTGCAAGGTAAGTGCAGAACAAGTGCTGGGAAGGGGGGGCTGTAGGATACTGAGACAGTCCCCCAGTGCAGGGGTTGACAGGGAGGCAGTGCAGGTGGAGAGTGGAAGGGCCCAGGACCGTGGTCGCAGACAGTGGACCAGTTGTAGCAGGGGAGAGGGAGAGAGAAAGCAGAAGCAAAGAGGAAGGTTTTGAGGTGCTTCCGTAAAAGGAGATGGTTCTCCTCAAGATAGTGCGCGGTACAAAACAATATGCCACATAGAACGAACAAGTACAACTTAACCCGTCTTTAAAGCTACTGTATATTAATTAAATTGCGGTATAAACTCATCTAAAGAGTTACTTACATTATATTTGCATTTTCCATTGTGTCTGTGCGTAGGGCAGCCCCGAAATACCACTCCTTCTATGCCGACGTTATTTCTTCTAATGAACGAACATTAAATGGCTATCGTTTCTGAAATTTTATTCATTATCGTTTCTTACGTTATTGCACCACACCCCCAAAAAGAAATCTTTCGGGATGGTCCCGGCCTGTCAAGGTCAAATAACAATAGAACCTTATACTGAGTTGTGGGCCATTCCGGCACCCGAGCAAAAAATCAAAGCAGCTGACCTTCACTTTGAACGAGCACACATTCCTAGTTAGCTACATTCAGTGTAAGGCCATCTCACAGGACTTGAAATTTACACTCCATCTTTGCATTTTGTCTGCGTGCTTTGCAGCCCCAGAGAACCATAAATACGGAGACATTCTATATTTTTTGAAAAATGATTTATATTACTGTTTGGTTTAATTTAATGCGCAAATGAACAAGGTTGGATAGACACATTGCATGTACACTGAGCAATCACTTTTATTTACACAATACATAGCTACACGTATTCAATGGGCCTGCGACATGAGGAGACTCGAGAGCAAAGTCACAGGTGACACCCGGGTGGTTCGCACTACTGCACGGTGAAGGGAGGGGCAAGGGTGGAGAGACACATTGCATGTACACTGAGCAATCACTTTTATTTACACATTACATAGATACACATATTCAATGGGCCTGCAACATGAGGAGACTCGAGAGAACAGACAATCAAATTACAATCATTTAAACCGTGATGTGTATTTCTCAATGAGCTCTGCTTTAGGTGGACATGGAACAGAGGCAATGTTGGGTGGCAATGCAGTTGTCCCCTGCACAGGTTCGTTCACAACTCCATGTATGTGCCTATCTAGGACATCAACAATAAGTCTCTCAATAAACTCAAATTGCATATCCTCAAACACTGGTTTGATCACCCATTGTTTACTTCTTTTAGTGAAGGCCTTATTGTAGCGAAGCGTCCCTAAAGTTCCGGTCGTCCTACTTTGTTGACGGCCAACATTATGGTTATGTGCCAAGACCGCTAGAAGAGTCCGATTTATCATGCCCTCCATGCCAAAATGCAATCGTTTTGGCCTGTACTTTAGGCACATATTGTGGAACACCTCCAAATCTCCTGTGTTGCAGAATTCCGTGAGTCCCCTCAAATCTCTTGTTATAGTTTTATCAAATACAATCTTTTCAATGGCTTTGTGAGTGGGTGATGAAGGAATCAACCACTTCTTCTTCCGTGCCTCCTCTGTGGACAAATGCCCATGTTCACAATTGTGGAAATGTTGGTTTGTGGTCCAGCGGTGAACGTTGCTACAGTGTAGCATTACTGACCGCCATTTTTCCAGTAGAATTTCCAACGACCCTTCACATGTTTTTGAGCTCCACCAAAGATGGTTGCTGATTGACTTGGACCACTGTGAAATACCTTGCATATCTTTTTTTTTACCTGCAGCCGACATTTTTTTATTGATTGTTTTTGCAAGATGCCATACGTCAAATTGGTGATTTATATTTTTGTACTCTTCTCTCATTGTCTTGGCAATTGAAACGTGTCTGTCCGTGGCTATCAGGTCGATCACCATTCCCCGCGATTGTAGTTCTTGCAATGATGCTACAAAGCCAACTTTCTCCATGGCCACTGAGGATGTACTTTGTGACACCTGCACGACCACCGAACTCACAATTTTCTTACTTTCCATGTCCTGAAAGTGGTAGGTGCAGTACTTGGCTGAAAATCCTGGGCTGTCGCACTGTCCATCACCGGCTAGCCTGAACCGTTTGCCCGCGAATGTACTTTCAATAGACATTTTTTCCATTCTCCAAGCTTCGCTAATGGCTGGAAATAGATAATCGGTTTGGTATTTGTAGAACTGAGTTTTCGCAATGAAATGGATTCCCACAAACGGAAAGAAATACTCGAACTTTTTAAAACTTGAACCACTAAAAAGTGCGTCCGCTGCACAAAGTAGATTGCCTGCTGGCAGTTGCCCCAGCATGGGTTGTGCAGACCATGAGAACGGATGATATTGTGTACAGGTGGCATGTATTTTAAGGTTAGTGCCTCGAATTGCACGAGTCACATTAATCAACGGCTACCCACATACTTCCCCACCAACAGAATGCCCACATTTCATCTTAATAATAATATCAATCAAACAACTATCGAATACAATGAATTTGGCCTCTTTCCTTATACTGTCACTCTGCATCCCAGCTGGTTCGGCCTGTAACGTTGAGGACATGTCACTCACATTAAAGGTACAATCTCTGATATCGTCTTCCGCTATGTTCAGTGATATTGATGGTGTTTCATTGTCGTCCATTTCATTCTCTTCCATTGCAACATCTGTTCCTTCTCCGGCGATGGGTGAATAAGACAATTTCTTCAACTTTCTCGCGGTCTTAGTTTTTGCGGGTGTGGATTCTGTGAATTGATCTCCGACTGCATCCGAACTACCAGGAGGACATTCACTATCAATGGCTGGTGGTGGTATAGCTCCGTTGTCAATCACTTCATATTCTTCCCATTGGCACGATGCATCTCCAGTCTCAAGTCCCTGCCAAAAGGTTTGACAAGCAACATCTCTCGTTCGCTTCACTGTCTGTGTAGATCTAGTTCGTACACCCACTCGCAACTAGAGGACAGATTGGAAAAGGGGTGTTCAGTTTAAACACAACTTACAGTATTGAACTATTAACAGTGAAAAACAACATAATATAGTGACCAGGACACTAACCTTCTTTTGCTTTCTTTTCTTTGAAACTTTCTTGCCTCGAACTTCAACATCTGGACGCTGTTGCTCCGACTCGTGTGTGCATGTCTCCACTTCCTCTTGCGCTGCAACGACTATATTTTCATAAGCACATCCATCACGCACTGACGCTCCATCGACTCCCTGAAACATCAAACTTTCATTAGTATGTATAATAATATTGAAAACACAAAATGTACTTGGGGACCAATACCCACGTACATCTCAATAGCAAAACACGAATGAACGCATTGTGTAGAACATTCAAACGACAATTATTCACGCATTGTTGATCTAGTTAGATGGAACTGTCAAGATCCATACCTCGGGCTCCGCATAGACTTCCATTGATGATATTATTGAAGATGACGCTTCAGCAACTCCCTGAAACACAGTAATTGCATTAGTATGGTTTTCTATTTTGTTAAAAAGAACATAAACTTTGTGCAGGCGTCAACGGCTCATCTAAATAGACCTGCACAAATGATCAGTTGTCTAAAATAAATAATGGATATCTAAATATGATTCGATTTGCTCGATCGTTGGAAGTGTCACCACCCAGAGATCTGCATCAACTACTAGGGGTGATGTTCTTGTAGAAGAAGCTCCGTCATCTCCCTGAAACATAGTACTTGCGTTAATAAAGAAGGAAGTATAGCGGATATAATCACGTCATATGATCTCGCTTGATCGAACTGTCAGTATCCATACCTCGAAATGCATAAGAACATCAAGGGACGCTGTAACTGCGGTGCACACTTCTGCAAGCTGTTGCGCCGACCCGTAACTGCATTCTCCCCCTTCTTCTTGGACTAATGCTCCATCGACTCCCTGAAACATAGGACTTTCATTAGTAATGAACACAATATTGAAAAAAGAAGACACATAGGAGGGCGACGACAGAAGGACATATCAATGGCTAAAAACGAAAGAAACATTGTGTGTAACAATCACGCTACAAGAATGCAAGATCTGATGATCTCCATCGATGGAACTGTCCGGAAACTTACCTCGAGCATCTGAGTGACATCAACAGTTGTCGTCAATGCGTTGGACTCCTCAGCATCTCCCTGAAAGACAGTACTTGCATTATTTTGGATAACAATAATTATAACTGAAAACAAAGACTAGAGGACGAGTACTAGGGTGTACCATTAGGTAAAATAATTACACGATAAATTAAAACTATTGATTTACATGCCTAAAACAAGTCAGTGGCAGAATAGCTAAGTAAGATTACCCGATAGGCGCTTGAAGTGGCTGATGACTGCAATAACGACACGGATGGAGAATCTTCCGCCTTCATATTGAGTGGATACATAAATGGGGAAATTATTGTTAGCTAATGCTACACACTACCGCAAGGCCGAGAGCTAAATCCGTAAACTTGACTCACCAGTGGAGGGATGTGGACGAATAGAGTGGGAATAGCGGTTGAGAGCAATTTTCGCGTCGCTCGCGGTGTTTTCTTCTTTATTAGCAATGATGTGGAGTACATGTCTGAGCTAAAGTGCCTGCTGCAGATGCGGTATCGATCACCCCTCTTGTCCGCAAAGACTTCTAGGACTCTACTTTCAAGCTCAGACGGTGGATATCCGCAATATCTGACCCATTCTCTTATCTGATCTATTGTCCTAGGGAAAACATGCATTATAGTACCTTCAGATTTATTATGGGTCTTCGAAGGGCAACCGCCAATGGAACAGGCAGGCATTGTGGAAAGTTCTGAAAAGTAAAGATCAACAATTCTCTATGAATACCAATGTGTTAAAAAATTAAATGACACATAAAAGGTTCAATGCAAGGTTCGTTTTGGTTCTTGGAACTATACACGTTATTCACATGCGGATAAGTATTTGAATAACTTTAAAAAAATAGAAAAATAATTTGACTAAACTCAGAACATGTGACTAGTTCCTTGCATGTACTGTCTTGAACGAAAAGAAAACATGGATGCAATTTGATGACTACTAGCAAATAAATATAAATTAAAAAATTGGACGCAAAATGATTATGGTACATGGCCTTACCTTGACGAACAAACAGTTAGATGCAGGGATCAGAGTAGTTTCTTGTCGTAGAACAGGGAGCAGTTCACAGGTTGCAAACTGACGAGTTTGCTCGAAGTGGTCAGGGAAGTTCACAGAGACGAAGAGCAGATAACCAGCACCTTCACGGGTTGACTAGCAAAGCGCAAAGAAGTTCTCATTAGAAATATGAAGTGGGTTATAAAGAATTCGAAACAGGGGTGTGTTTGTGAATGAATGACGTGTATATGTCGTGGCATTATGCGGTTTGCAGGGGGGCGTCCAGCGTGAGGGGGGATGCTTGGCAGGAGACACGGGGTCTGGAGGTAGACATGGGAACAACAACCCATGCTCTATAGACCACTTTGAAGTGTACATGGTCTTTGGCACCTCTTGGCCTTTATCGCTCCCTGACAGCTCCACTTGCCAGCGCAAGTACCCCGGTGCGAACTGCCTTTGATAGGGCGGGGGGTGGATTGGGGCGGTGGTCGTGCAGACAAGACACAGGAAGACTCGTGAATGGAGACACACTTATGTGGATTGCAGGGGGGCGTCCAGCGTGAGGGGGGATGCTTGGCAGGAGACACGGGGTCTGGAGGTAGACATGGGAACAACAACCCATGCTCTATAGACCACTTTGAAGTGTACATGGTCTTTGGCACCTCTTGGCCTTTATCGCTCCCTGACAGCTCCACTTGCCAGCGCAAGTACCCCGGTGCGAACTGCCTTTGATAGGGAGGGGGGTGGATTGGGGCGGTGGTCGTGCAGACAAGACTCGTTTGCCGCAGGGCCTCACCAAGGAGAGGCCATCTAACTGCATGTAAGAGGCAGGCTGCAGGATCTAGTACATGGAAGGCAGGGGGGTGAGTTTATAAATACCTCACCCTCCCAGGAGAATATATGGGTGCAGTTCACCCTGGAGACCCTGGATGCCTAGGCAGTTAGTCAGCAGCAGGCTGGCCTGTGGTGGCAAGGCGGCACGGGCCAGAGGGGGTCATCTCTGTACCCGGTGCCCAAAAGGATGATTTATTATGATCAACCATATTGATTATTTACCTATAACCATGTTTTGTATCAATAAAATCCAACAGCCTTTTATTGCCAACGCTTGAACAAAGTGGTGTGGTAAGTATTTTTGGGGGAGGAGGCAAGGCCGGGAGGCTTGATGCCAACCCGCAAAATAACATATGTATGTCTGCTGCATATGGGTTCAACGGTTATGTGGATTGAAGGTGGGCGGCCAGCGTGAGGGAGGATGCTGGCCGGAGACATGTGGTGTGACAAGACAAGGCACAGGAAGACTATTCAATGGAGACACACTAGATTCATTTAAAAAATCAAAACAACCATTGTTAAAATATATGTTGGGTTTTATTTTAGATCTTAATTTCAATTGAACATAAATAATAAACATTACACATTGTAAAGTTCCGGTTGCAGCACATCCAGGGAAAATCTGCGGTATTGTCCACTGTCGCTGGGGAAATGTTGTCTAATGGCAAGTACCGCACAGGCAGGTATTACTCTCCGAACGCGGTGTCCGAGCCTCCCGTGAAGCCACCAAGTGAAGCAACGATAGGACACCAGCCTGTACCACCTGTGAAAAAGAAAGATGCAAACTGTATTAAAATGACAAAACTTTCTTATCAATGTCGATTCAGGTAAAAAATGTCATTCTGCTTTGAAAAAAATTCTATCTAGAAAATGCACAATATGGAACCAATTTACATGCGTTCGAATGATATGTAGATGTAATTTTATATGTGGGAGACGACCATGAAATAGTAGTGGCATCACTGACATCACAACCAGAGTATACTTACTTGTTACTCGGATTACGCGGACGAACAGTGCCGCGAAGTTCGTGCATAAGCACCATCATCATCCTCAACACGGTCCGTGAGAGGCAGGCTTCCCTGAACTCTGGCAGCTCGGTGATGCATTGCGGACTTGGCTCGCCTTCCGAAATGTAGGCCAAGCACCCGGAATGTTCACGGCAGCAGCAGTTCTCCTCAGTTGGCATTAGCTCGCACCGATTGCACGTGCACCAGGTGGAGACGCCGTCCATGCGACATGGTCCAGGCTCTTCATCCGTTGACTGGTCCTCCCAACTGCCGTCCGAATCCCCATCGTTTTCGCGTGCTTGCCTTTCCAGTAGTTCCTCCTCGGTGTACTCGGGCTCGTACATATACGGCATTATTGTAGCCATTGTGTGGTAAAGAAAGTAAAATAATTTACAGAGATGGTACAGGTGTTCACAAGGCCTAGAAGCGGCGAAGGTAGCTGACCAGAGCACAGAAACGAGTTACAGAATACTCAAAGTAACACAGAGAGAGTAATGGAATCGAAAATCTGCTGCTGTGTGTTGTGAAACGGTGTGTTTATACTTATTGAGGAAAGAGGCGTCCTGCCATTTCCATGGCGACACTTCATTAGCTGAGGCGCAGCGATTGTTGACACGAAACGTGCTTTGGCGTTGGGAAATGGGCGGTACGCATCTGCTGATGTCAGGCTCAGGGGCTGTATTGTGAGATGATCTAAGACCCTGTGTACAGCAAAGGAACATCGCGTGCCTCAAAACGAACTTTTTGGAACGTGAGCAAATTAAAATGCAAATCGCTGAATATTCTCTAAACATTTGATGTCAAATAAATGTACTTTACCAAATTTACAATCTTGCGGTTTGATTTAAAAGTACAGTTTCATATTCCGAATTGTGGCGCGCTGTGTTGTGAGCTGATCTGTGTTGGTTTCCGGGTTCTGTGTGGAGTCGCGTAGAAGACGCCTGCGCGCGTTTGCCTACGCAGCACAGTCACGTCACGGATAGAGGCGGGGAATATGAATGTTTTGATAAAGTCTGTTTCAGGGGCGGGGGGTATGATTTAGTGCCGCAAACGCAGGTGAGCCAGGTCGATGGGGGGAAATGATAGGATTATCACAAAATGGCGGCTGATTTCGAGTGCGTTAATGGACGAAAAGTCGGGTAAGGTCCGAAGGAAAGTTTTCTACGATCTACCGATTTATGCTTAAAAACACATGGCCGAACCGTAGGGACAATAAAAAAAAAGTCCCGGAACTATCCTTTAAACGGCTCCTCACTAAAGAATTCCCTGCCTGCTCGAACATGGTCCAGAGGTAGTAGCACCTCAGTGATTTACTGTGTATTTGTTTCGAATAAGTACATAGCCTCATTTGAGGTAACGCCTGCTACCACTAGCAACCACAACATTCTGGTTACCCATTGGATACCACATTCTACTCAGGGATCTCAATATTACACCTTTCCTTGCACTGAACAGCGCTAGAAACCGAATGCATGGAATCCTCGACTCATTAATTCTCTTTCCCTAAAACTAGTGGAAGCAAATTAGCCCAAAGTGATAAATACATCTAGAAATTACACCAAGTCCATTTCGATTATTGCATAATCAATCCAAGCTAGTTCTCGCCCAAAATCTAACCATAAACATAACAATAATTGGCACATCAAAGACCTGAAATCAGAGTTTCGGAAAGCTCAGCGACACCTACCGCCTACCACGCATAATGCCGAGCGAACTCTACTCAGAACGCGTTATAAAAATAACATCAAACCAATCCATGCGACTCAGAAACAGCAGGATGGAGAAACAATGCTCAAAGCACTCATCTTGAAATCTCTTGGAGATATATGGTGCTCTGTTAATTACTCTCCCCTAAATGCTGCTAAATCGACGCTATTGAACACCATAAGCAAAACAGCCTAGACTAAGCACTTCCAAAATCTCTTAACCAATAACAGAGCTAAACCGACTGCTATACTACTGCTCAGAAACTTGTTAAAATGGCTGGCACAAGAAAATTTACTGGATATAAATCAGTCAGGTTTTGCATAAGGCGTCCGGACCGCTCTGAATTTAATAATCCTGGCTGCTCTAAAAAAAAGGCAATTCAACTAAAACAACCACTTTTTATGGCGTTAATCAATTTTAAGCAAGCATTTGACTCTTTTCCTCGAGAGATTTTATGGTCCAAACTCATCAACAATAATTGTCCGCCCCACATCATCTTTTTAATTCATCAGCTTTACTCAAACATTACTATTAAAGTAAAACACACGACAGAGGGCCTTTTATCAAAGTCAATTTTAACAAATACCGGTCGAAAACAAGGATGCACATTTGCGTCAATTCTTTTTAATTTTTGTATTAATGATTTACATCTTGCTTTAAAATCAGTTACTTCAATTCCACCTAAACTAGGAACCACGGAAATGCCCTATTTATTATACACAGATGATTTGGTGATAATGGATAGAACACTAATTAGACTACAAAGAAAATTAACAGCTTTGAACAAATATGCCATGGATACCAATCTCACCATCAACATTGAAAAGTCCAATATACTTATCTTCTACCATCATCCAAAAAAATTAACTATAAGTTTTAATTGGTATCTTGCAACGAGAGCTCTGACACAAATCCATCAATACAAGTATCTTGGTGTCAATACCAACTCCCACCCATCTGATCTACTAGACAAAACTGAAATTCATACGCAAATGAAACTCCTAGCCATTCAAGGAAAAGCGTTACAAAATAATATGGGAAATATTCTCTCCTCCCTGCAAGAATCTTCTCTCTTCAGAAAGTTATACCGATAATCATATATGGCAGCCAGTCAAAATCTAGCCCAGGTGCACACAGATGTGACACCGTAGAAGGTACATACTGGAAAACCATCCTTGCGGTACCCCAAAATACGCCAATGTCAATTATCAGATTTGAGCTAGGAATGATTAGTCCATCCACAACAATAATCTGGTCAATGCTGTTCCTATATAGAAAATGCCAGTTAGCCACTTCCAAATGCCGGACCTTATTCCCAATAGTGAAAGATCTCTTGGAAGCTCCAATCTCAGGCCTTTTGCAGCATTGGAAAGAAGAATGTACAAGCTCACTTCTTAATGCAAATATTCCACTTGAACTTCTTCTAGAAAACCCTGAAAAAGCTAAAATCTAATTATGGTAATGGGACTGGACCACCACATGGGATAGATGTAACACCTACACCATCTTTAAGGCTGGAGCATTCTTACACAAATCTGTTAACGTAGTGGCTCACTATTTAAGCAAATTCCCAGATCGCACCTATGCTGACGACTTCCTAAGATTTCGTTTGAATCTCATCCGAACAAAAGTAATAACAACAAATTACAATACAACAACTAATATAGATCTGAATTGTAGATTTTGCAAAAACACCACTTCTCATGAGACAATCCAACACCTGATTGTTGCATGCCCAGTGACTGCTGAAATGAGAAATTGATATTTACACAAACATTTTAGTGATACAATTTTATTGACAAATGAACAATTATGGAAAGATAAATTTAATGTTACCAAAACAGCATTATTTATAGACACAATTCAAATCATAAGAGCACTAGATCTCAAACCTATGAGTAACTCAAACTAATAATTGTCTCTTATCCTAACAACTAATGATTTCAAAGAATATTACAATTATATCTAATATACCGAAAGCACCAAGAAATGTTAACTCTTTGAATAGATTTTAATGAGTTTTACGATGGTCTTAGTTTTCTTAGTTTTTAGAAATCATTTTATCTCTTCTGTATATTGATTTTATTGATCATTGTCTATGTATCACAATATGGAAACTGTAATAATGAGTGTTGGTAACCTCAAACTCAAATTATAACTTGTCTGCAAAGATCATTTTTTTTACGCACTATGCACTTTATCAAAATTACAGTATCCTGTCGGAATGTACTTTGAATGTAAAAAGTGTTTCTGTTTCTGGTCTGATATGTGATGTTACTAATAGAAACTACTATATTGAAAAAGTTGATTTATCAACTAATATAATACTCAAATAAAAAAAATAAAAAAAGTTAGTATTGATATTCATCTTTGTGTATCAAACCTTCTGTATGCCATGTTTTTAACAAATTGCTTAGTATTTGTTGGTATTCAGATGTGGGATCCTTATTTAAAGGTAACTAACAATTGTGATCTTTCAACTGTTTAAAAGCTTCAGACACATAGGGCCCGATTCATGGAATTTTTTGTACGGTTCAAAGTGACTTTGCACTGCTGAAAAGTGACTTTGCACAACCTACTCTGCTTACCTGCATATTACTATGTTACCCCCTTTGAAAGGGGAGGTGGTTTAATTACGTAGTTGTTACTGGTTTGTAATTCTCTTCATTTGTGAAAATGTATAGATGGAGACCTGCATGTAATCTTCTGTTGCCAATTAGATTTTCCAAAGATTGGCCTTAACAGAAGATTCAAATTGGGCAATAGACTTGTGCAAATTGACTGTGATGCTCAGTCGCATGGCATGTTCTCTCAGATTCAATAATGGTTGCACAAGTAGTTTCATTTTCCAAAAGGAGGGTATCCAGACAGTCTAATGCTTCATCCTCTCTAATACTAAGGTGACAGGATGTTGTAATTGGATGTGCTTCTGATGTTGTGCTAATAGAGAAATCTTTATGAAATAGCAGTTTTTTGCAAAACTTGATTACATCAACAAAATTATCGATTAAACCAAAATTATATTCTGGAACAAAATAAAATCCACATTGTAAAATGTTATCTGTTGATTTAGGAAGCGTATGTTCAGTAAGATTGATGATGGTTTGCGGCTAATTTACGATTTATGAGATCTTGTTTGAATCCAGGTCATTTGTTTCCCAATTACCTCTTACATTGATTCCTCCTCCTGCCGCCTTTTCTAGTTTTGAATCTTTTTCTTTTGAAGGATTTCCTAAACGTACTCTTTCCTCAATCATAATTCTAATGTATTCTAAAAAATAAATCACGCTTTTGTACCTATAGGCTTGAGGTGCAAGGAGTATCTTCGTCCTCTGCAGAACTAATGTCAGATGATTCAGGATTCACTGCTGATACTTCCTGAGGTAGTGGATGGCATATGGATGTCAAATATAGAGAGTCATGTTTTTTGGCAAAATGTGGCCACCCTTATAGTGATTGGTATCTCTTTGTCTTCTTATCTTCCTTTGTCTGATTTAATCTTCATTGATATGGAATTTGGAGACAACTTGCTTAAAAATCTCTGTATAAAATCCTGGTCACTGCGCAATTTCAGTTCCTCGTGCCAAGATGCAATGCATTTAACTAATTGCGAATGTTCTTTTTTCGCATATTTAATAAGCAGTGTCACCATATTAAATTAACGTTCTGCAAGGCCAGTTTTCCATTCTTTCAGTAAGTCCAAATACTTGTCTTCATAACTGGGAAATGTCAGATTACGTCAAAGCCCAATGAATAATTTTCCTATCAACTGTATACAATTATACAACATACACTCATATGGTATACACCATACTCCCCACAAAACAAAATAACACTAAAATTAAATATAAAACATATTTTAAATCAGCATAATCTCACAGAAATGCAAAGACTACAATGAGTTGGGATTAACATAGTTAGGGTGCAAAACCTCACTGTATACCACTACAAATGAAACCATAACATTTGAAAGTATAAACACTCACTCCATACCACCACAAATCCATCGTTAACACTCAGTTGAAGTATTATGCAGGTTACTTCAATATCATAGTTGAAGTGAGTGTTAACGTTAATGAGGGAGAGAGAGAGAGAGAGAAGGAGAGTGTGTGCCGCATATATGCAACCTCTTCTACCAAGGTCCTGTTCTACTGCTTCCCATCAGTGCTCTCGTTTGAAGCCCATTCCAGCCAAGGTGATTACCCTCAACATGCTTTCCCATGACAAGCCTCAAGAAACTCTGTCGACGAAAAAGGAAATGCCAGTTGTAAAATCATAAAGAACCTGGGATGCACCTTGGACTCAGACCACTCTCGCTCTTTCGCCACATCAACAATGCATTCAGAACATGTCATTTCCACCTACACATCCTCATGCAAATGTTCCCATATCTCTCCTATCCTCACAGAGTCTCAGCAATCCTTGCATCATCCTCTCCTGCTTATACTACGCAAACTTACTCTACCTGCGCGCTCCTGCCAATAATCTCAGAAAACTCAGAGAATCCAAAACTCTGCAGCTAGATTCCTCCTTGCTCTCTCACCCTGAGAACACATCACTTCTGCCATTAGAATGCTCCACTGACTGCTTATCAGCCATCAGGCATCCTTCAAAGCCCTGTGTATCACACACCATGCCCTCCACAAGCGAGGCCCAGAATTCCTGCAACAGTAGCCCACATGCTAGCAACCCATCAGAAACCGTAGGTCTGGCTCTGCACTTCTCCTTACGATCCCCCTTTCAATTCCACTAGAGGTGAAGGGTCATCCTTCTCCATCCAAGCTTCCACCCTCTGGATCTCCCTCCTTCTGAACATCAGATGCAATGAGGACTACCTCTCCTTCAGAAAGGCCCTCAAAAAATCTGGTTATTCCCTCCAGCTATTAGAAGATCTGTCTCCCATTTCTCACTTATCTCCTTACAATCCAGGCCTTGGCACAGGTACTCACAACATCTAGTCCATGCAACATTCAATGCCTCCCTAGTGTATTCAAGAGAGCAAGGTAAGGTATAATCTTGCAGCAGACTCTGATCACCCAGCAACCTCAAAGACAAAGCTCCTGCTGACACTGAAGGTCAAGCCGTCACGCACCACCCCAGTGAAACCCAGCTACAGGCATGCCCTCCCACTTAAACGCTTCACGTGTCATTTCTATTGCACTTAGAAGATTCATGATGGTAGACTGTTTACTGCCCTTAATAGATTTGTGAGGGCAGCATGTATACCTTGCTTAGAAGATGCACTGTGAAAGTTTATCTATTGCACTTAGAAGACTTTATGATGATAACAACCAATGTTACTGTTGCACTCAAAGATACCTGAGGTTGGCCTTAGTACTGCACTCAGAGGATTCGAGAGGGTGGCCTGTTTTGCGCTGAGAAGATTTATCATGGCAGCCGGCCTAGCGTGCTTAGAGGATTATAATGGTTGCCTGTCCATTGTACGTGGAAACTTCACAAGGGTATTTTGTCTTATTGCACCTGCAGGATTTTTGAGGTGGCCAATGTATTGCACTTGGAAGATATTTGATAAGCATCTTCGCTGCTCTTGAAGCTTCATGGGAAAGCCTGCCTATTACACTTAGAAGATTTCTTGGGGGAACCTGTCTATTATACAGAAGATCTGATTATGCAGCTACATCAAAGAGAAAGCTCCTTCTGAGCTTCAAGGTATGTATTCACGTGCCACTGCCGCAGGCAGGGCTATCCATCCTCATGCACTCACTTCCATACACCAGATAATACAACGCACAACACCTCTGCCAGCAGAATGCAGTGACAAACTAGGAACAAATAAATCAGTTTAGCTGGACACATTATCAAGTCTTTTGCACTGCGCATTCTCCTGACCACCTCAGCACCCATCCATATTCCTGACATTCATGGGTAGCTTTACTGGAGCTTGGGCAGCCCACCTAATTCCTTATCTTGGCCAAATGAACACACGCATACCAATCCTCTGACAAATTTCCCATTCCTGGACTTAGGCCCGCCCTGGGCGTTGCCACCACAAAGTGCTTTGAGGCCATGCTAATGGGATGAAGGCGCTATATAAATGACAAACTACTACTACAAGAACTTCAATATTTCTGGTTGGAGGCACCGGATTCAGGCAACCTGAAAGTCTAGCACAAATGGAATATAGAAATAGTTGACGAACATATTCCCCCACTCCTGGCTCATGGATGAAATGGATCAATCCTAAATGTTGCTTTGTAGCAGGTTGAGGGTTAGCTGTGTAGACACTTAAGGTGCATTAAATACACCCTTCCTATCCTCTACCCTCATCAAGTGAGTGTTAACAACACCTTTTTAAAGGCCATACATCCTAGGCATAATGGGTTCCATGTGATAAAGTTGCTGTGAAAATGGCATTTTTTAAAAACTTGCAGCAAAAAGGCTGTGGTGTGGCCCCCGCAATCATTGTAATGGATGCGCGGGACACCCCCACACCTACCGGACCTATTATACCGCACAAGGGGAGCAGGGGACACCTCTGCAACCCCTGCTCCCTTTGTGTGGTGTAATGGACACACTTTTACCGGATCATACCACAGCCTTTTTTGGCACAATATTTTGTAAAACCTGCCATTTTTTGCCGACCCTCTTGCTGGATACCGGTATAATGGACATTCACAATGTCTTCTCTACCAGTTCTTGTAGATTGCTCAACTTATCTGAATAAATGCTGGAGCCATACTGGTGCGTAATACAAAATGACTCCCCATCCTCAGGGAACATTGCAACATCCCGTGGAGCATTATTTTCACTGGAGAGGATGTCACCTATCCTCACAAAGAACCAATAAGAGGCAACCCCAGTGAAACAGTCTTGCTGGGAGCAGCAGAGACAGCCTAGTTTGGGGGAATACACTTAACCCTTCCATAACTGTCCTAGGCTCACAGGGCCGACACATGTGCGATATCAAATGGTTGTATCTTGATTAATTATGAGAGATGCTAACTACCATACCGCAAACTCAGGGTGGCTAATATTTGCAGTTTATTGTGCCACCGGAATAACAACTGTCATGGCTATGCAGTTTTTGGAACAAAGTTGCATATCTAAAATGCAGCCCCTGTGATGCAGTGACTTGGCTTGTCACTGCAGCTGTCGAAAGGGCACCTTTGACCTGAACCTACTCTGTGCCACGGGAGAGTAGAGACTGCAGATCAGAGTGTACAATATCCTTTTCGCATATAGTTTGTGGAGACCATTCTCTCTGAGAGAGAATTAGCCACATCACTTTATATTAAATAGAGATCAACAAATTGTGTGACAAGGCCAGTAGTCTGGTCTTGTCTTGTCAGGAGCGGGAGGGGAAAATCCCATGGTAACCCTCACTTTGGGACTTAGAAAAAATGTGCAGATCCCATTAACTTTTGTGCCCCATATGCCAGTGTACCTGTATGCAGTTCCTTGGTGTCCAATCCTACCTCGGCGGAAGAGGACACACCCATCTTGTGCCAGGAAGGAAAATCGGCCCGCCCACAGCACGTGCCAGACTGGCGAGGGATGGTGGGGGTAGAGAGAACGAAGATGACAGCCGATGTGACCGGGCCAGAGTCCCAAACCTACGACACACAGCGATCCTCATTACTATATCAAGGGAGCCACGGACCTGGCAGAGGTGGAGCAAGACAAATTAGTGCCCATGATTGCAATGCCACTACACCACCAGGGACTGCCAGTGTTTTCCTTCGGCCACAATGGGGTGATGACAAGGAAACCGATGTGGTTACAGTCCACACATGATGAAACCACACAGAGAAGAAGGGGTGGGGCCTATGTCCCTTTTGAAGACTCCCACCCCTACAGACATGGCCTGTAAGAAGTACGGCAATTAGAATGGTCAGGACAGAGTGCCCACTCACAGAGAAAGGAGGATAATATTGGGAGGAAAACGGAAACAGGAAGTGTATGGTAAAGTGGGTGAAGTCAGGAAGTAGAGTGGAGGTGGACCAAGCGACCAGTAGGAGGATGGAGTGGTGGAGTGTGGAGGCTGTTACTGGAGAAAGGGTACTGAAGAGTAAGTGTGATTATATGAGTGAGCAGAGAAGTGTAGTAGTAGAGGTAGTAGTAGTAGTACTAGTAGTGAGAGAGGAAGAGTACTAGTAGAGAGAGGAGAAGTGTAGTGGGAACGTAAGAGTACTAGTAGTGTGAGGAGAGGTGTAGTGAGAGGGGATGAGTAGTAGTGAGAGGATATGATACGATATGACATTTATAATGTGCCTTTAGACAAGTGTTTCTAGGCGTGACAATACATGGAGGGGGAAACAAAGGGAGGACAAAACAGCAATATTACTAGGCCTTGTGTCATTCAGATTGAACAAGTGCAGGAAGAGGAGAAGTGCCAGTGGGGGAGGGCAAGGTGAAGTGCAGGTAACTCTATAAGTGCAGCCAGTGGGTGGCTCAAAAGTGCAGATAGAAGGGACTGTAGGGTTGCAGGTACAGACCCTTAAGTGCTGGGGGGAGCCCAGAGGCAGTGCAAGGGCAACTGGACATGCAAGAGCCTGGGCCCGAGTTCGGAGGGTATCCAGGTGACGTCAGCAGGGGAGAGGAAGAGAGAAAGCGGAAGTGAAAAGGAAGGTCTTCAGTTCCTTCCTGAACTAGAGGTGGTTCTGCTCAAGTTTGAGAGAAGCCGGGAGGCTGTTCCAGAGGGTGGACCCAGCTGAGTGGAGCAGATCTGCCCCAACTCTCTGCTTGAAGAAGCGTTTGACCTTGAGAGAGTTGGAGGTGGATGAGCAGAGGGCTCAAGAAGAAAGATGTTTTGGAAGAGGAAGTTGGAGGTAGAGCAGTCCCAGGCCCCAGAAAGCCTTGTGGACGATGCAGAAGGTCTTGCACTTCATCCTTGCAGCCAGTGGGAGCCAGTGAAGAGATTTCAGGGCTTGAGGCCAAGGACACATTTTGCAGTCCTGTTTTGGATACATTGTAAAGGTCGAAGAGTAGAGGCAGGCGGATTTAGAAAGAGGCTGTTGCAGAAGTCCAGCCTAGAGAGGACCAGAGCTCTGAGATAGTGAGCTTCTGGGTTAAAGTGAGCAAAGGAAGCGAGGAGAGGTGTAGCATTGGGAGAGTAGTAGTAGTAGTGATGGCAGAGGTGTAGTTGTAGTAGGAAGAGAACAGTGGTAATACTCAGAGGGGAGTTGTAATGGTGAGAAAGGAAGACTAGTAGTAGTGAGATAGAAGAAGTGTAGTAAGAGGAGAAGACTGGTGGTGAAGGGAGCACAGTGTAGTAAGAGAAGACTGGTGGTGAGGGGAGCGCAGTAGCAGTAAAAAGAGAAGTGCAGTATTAGTGAGAGGAGAAGAGTAGTAATGAGAGGAAAGGAGTAGTGGTGAGAGAAGAAGAGAAGGAGGAAGATACTCGTAGTAGTGAGTAGCAAGGGTACTGAGATGGAGAGTGGGAGGAGGAAAGCAGTTAATATCTAAGGGTTGAGGTAGAAAGGTGGAGTGAAAGAGGGGAGATGCAGAAGATTGGAAGGGAGGAGAAGAGGATTAGGTGCAGTAGAAAGGTAAGGTAAAACTGTGCATGATTATCTTGGACGGTTCCAACTAGGCCTGTGCAAGGCTCAGCCCCCAAATTCCTATAGAACATTAAGCAGGACTAGATTAGAGACAACTATCCCAGTGGGAGACAGTGAGCCATCATTTTAGGGAAACCAGTGCAGCATTAGATCTAAGCCAATAGACATTAGGGGTTACTGTTCGGTGGAAATAACAAGCAGTTAAGGACGCCTGGACAAGAAAGGGAGTCCAAGGGGTGAGAGAGAGCAAGGAACAGCCCTAGCACCAACTTCTAAATCCTTTTACCAGATGGCAATCCTTCACAGTGTGTCACTCAGACCAACAGCTGCAAATATACATGGATACACAGCCTCAGATGCGAGCATGTAAAGCAGTTTTTCACTCATTAATTTGTACATGTTATGTTATATCAGCATCTTTAAATTTTCTGAACTACCAGATATGGCCTTGTAGTACTGAGTGACATTCAGTACTGTTTTTCTGCATCCTGCTGGGTTTCTGGTAGACTGAAATCTAAAACATTGCATACATTGCACTGATAATGACAAAATTATGCTACAATCATAAAGCTGTCTATTCATTTTAACAATTAGACTACAGGCAGAAACTACCAATGGGGTTGTGATGTGGTGTGAGGGATTAAATCTTTAGGCCGTGTTGGCTGTGTGTGGTTTCCAAATGGAGTGTGAGGCAAGTGAGAAGTTAGGTGACGCAGAGAAAGAGGTAGGTATATAGGTGTTAGTGTGATAGCTGCACATAGTTTACAAATTGTGTGCTCTGTCTTTTCTCAGCGGTATTAATACATCAATTACACATAATGAGAAGGAAATTGAATAACAGCTAGGCCAACATTACAGGTACAGCAATCTTAGTGCTGAGGGGCCATTTGTGGCAATCATGTGCTCAACAAATTCCATTTCATATTATGCCTATTATTTCATAGTGAGGAAATAAACACAAGGTGATTACATCAAGACCATGCTGCACATGCAGTGGTAGCTGGTGATTGTTTTCAGTGGGGCAGGGAGTGTAGATATTTCCCAGTAATGAGTGCAAGCAACCAAGTGCAGGGTGTGATCGGGGGCCCAGGGGTGCCAGTACACTTTGTATGAAAAATGGCAAAATAGCTAAACAATTTTCTTTCTGTTTTCTAGGGAAAAACATTACAATATTAGATAGATGCTTTAGAGGAGCAGATGGACACATTTCCCCCAATTCCAACCCCCTCCCTGCCGTCATACTTGAAGAGATGGAGAAGGGCCCTGTGTGACACTCCATGTGTTATGCCTATACCTCATCGAGTGTATGAGAGATGATATGCACTCAGACAACCGTATTGAATGTACTCTCGCTGTATGGAAAGATGTCAGCACACGCACCATTGGACATCATGGAGCGCTGAGTGAAATCTGACAAGGGCAGAGTGATGTCATGGAGAAGATATACAAAGCCATGCTGAAACTATATGAAAATACTTAAGAGTGAAGATGTAACTGAAGCTATAATATAAACATGTACGAAACGATAAAGTAATCATGAATGCAAAAGAAGACAAAGTAACATGCTGACCAATAAGTGTAAATATACAGTAACGCAATGTAGAAAAGATACATAGAAGCTTGCTATAGAGGAATATATAACGTTGCAAGGACGCCCATAGTTGGAAAATGAACGCTGACTTGTGTAAATATTCAATTAAACTACCTCAGAAGCCAATCAGGGATGCAAAGTCAGAAGAAGCTGGAAGAGCAGCTTGGTGTGCAAAAAAAGAGGAGTCAATGATGGCTTGGGATCAAGGATGCTATTTTTAGAGTATAGCTGCAAAGTTGAAGAGAGGCAGACGGATAAGCCATGGATGGGACATATTTCTCTTAGATTAAAAAAGAAGAAAAACATCTGCAATAGCCAAGTATTGGACAATTAAAAGTGTATACAGTTTATATAAGGTAGAGTGAGCAAGTCTCTAGTGGCCAAGAGGAGCAATGACACCCAGTATAATTAAATAAAATAGCAGTAAATAAGAGGCTGTAATTGACAAATTTGTGATTTCTTCACATGTGAGTCAGAAGTTGACAACAAGGGCTATTCATTGAGCCTTGAAGATAGTGATGTGCGTTCACTCCCTTGAATGTCCTAGAACAGAGAACAGGCTACAAGGTCAACTACAGATGGGAAACTTTGGCTCGTGGCCGGTCTGATGAGAGATGATGGACTAACTGGGACAGTAGAGAGTAGTCTTACATGATCCAAGCACCTGGGTTTCTGTTTCCTTACGTGCTGCCAGCCGAGCCGAAAGTCAAAGGTTGTGTAAGAATGCCAACCAATCAGTGGGTCTATCGGGCAAACCTGCTATTCAATGTTGCATAGAGCAATCTGCTGTCATTTTGTTTGCTATAATCAGGATTATACCTATTTAGAGCTAGTTTGAGGGTTGTCTTACAGTTAAGAGTCAGCCAATGAAGTATGAACCCATTTTTATTCTATAAGTATATATGTTCCCCTAACAAATCCCTCACACTAATACGTTTTATGGTTTGCCACGTAGGATGATTTCATAGATGACGCATGTTGGGTTATAAGACCCCTGTGTAATCAAGTTTGTGTGTGAGTGTGCAAGCATCCGTCTGATGTTTGCCAGTTCACCCTGCTTTATTAAACTGAGAATAAAGTAGTACTTTGCCATATTCCTTGAGTCTGCCCGTTTTTTTGGTCTGAGAGGTTTATTGGTAATTCCTTCTAGCACAAAAGACGCTTCAAGGTGCGTCATGTTGGTAGCGGTGCAGATGGTTCAGCCCAGATCCAGATCATCAGACTTTTGGCTGCTCCCGCCATTAGCCAGAAGACCACGGAGCTTCCTGTGGTGAACGTCTTGCAACAATACACGTGTAAAAGATACGGTGGCAGGTCTCCCTTTCAAAAAATTCCTGTCCGGTCCCCACAGGTGCCCAGTGGATGGAAGGCAAACTGGTTGGTTGTGGGAGAGTCAATGGCGAGGGACTCAAGCTGAGCCATGGATGTAAGTAGAACATTGAAAATGGCAAAAATAGCAGAATTATTTTGTTGTAAATAATGTATGTATAAAAGTAATAGGCCTTTTGGGGGATTATAAAGAAGAGAAGTAGATACCTCAATTCCTGGTTCCAAAGAGATGGAAGCCTATGCAATAAAAAGTCTCCAAAAAGGGGTGTTAAGGATCCTGAGGCAATGCCAACAAGAAGAGTGCGTATAAAGCTCCAAAATGGGGCACAAATGAGATGAGATACATTTAATAAAGGTAATAAAGGAAGGTGTACACAGGGGAAAATGTATTACAGTGCACGTGTGGGGTTACAAACATATCAGTATAGAGCTTTTGTTGTGTTTAAACAAGTAGATATAAAACAATAGCAAAAAATAAGGTGCTGTCTTGATCAAGAGATTGACGTCAATTGGAAGGATACAAATTAAAGGCAACTAATAAATAAAGAAGAGACTCTTAAAATATCAATGGCTGAACCAGATATTGAAAATTGATACAAGGTGTAAATGAAGGAACAAAAAGAACATTGTTGGCTAGAGTTTTAAAAGCAGATACAATATTTTGATTTTGGCATAATCAAGCAGCAATTGATGGTGCCTGCTCAAATTGATCAGTGTGGTATATTTTTATAACATAAAGAGAAGAATAAAACATTGGGTAAGTACGAACAATCGGAATTGACTTGTCATCATGGGAGACACTCCTCTTCTACACTCATGCAGGACATTGCCAAGATACACAGCTAAGATAAGGAATCAAAAACTGTACTGCGACATATGACAATGTATTTGCATGCTAAATATATGGGAAAGAAGTCACTGAAAAGGTTGGCTGTTTTAGAGCTATGGAAGATGTATCAGAGTGAGAAAGAAGAACCAACGGAGAAGGAGTGCATTCTTAATCAGCATAAAGGGGACGATAAATGCCTTTGGCTTCCTTTTGCACTCACGAAAACAAGAGTGTAGATACAGAGGAGAAGGGATTTTATCCTTTAAAGGACTTGAAAGCAACGGCGGGGTATGTTAATACGAAATATGCACCCCCTGCTTATAACAGTGAGAACAATGCGGAAGAGAGCAGAAGTAGAGAGCGCAAATATATCTCGACATGTGATGAAAGTAAACAGCATGATGAGAGGACGGACAGACAGGATAAACAGATGGAGATTGAGGAAGAAGCAAATAAGCAGAAAGAAATAAAGGACAAAGCTACAGGAATAACAATAGTACCGAACAAATGGATGGGAGGACACATATTACTCAAGCTGGATGATAAAGGCATTGAAGGTTTTCGAGAGAGACAAGAGAAGAGCTGGAAAAGGAAGAAGAGAGAGCATATAAAGAAGAGAAAGAAAGAGAATGCAAGCGAAGGGAAGAACTGGAGAGACTAGAAGAGAAGAGACAAGATGAGGTAGATGTGCAAAGAATGCAAGAGCGTAGGTTTCAAAGAAGGCAAGAGGAAGAGGAATTAAGGGAGTTGAGAAGAAGAGAGAAAGAAATGACCAGAAGTATGGGACTAAAAGATGACAATATAGATTATCCATGTCATAGATGCATAGTGCTGATCGAAGAACAGGAATGACTTGAGGAAGAGAGAGGGTCTCAACAGCCCCGCAGGGAGCTGCAGGGGTACCAAGAATACCATCATAGGCTGATCTGCGAGACACAGAAGGCATAGAGAAAAGACTTGGGGATTTATATAGGGAAATGAGGGATAAAGAAGGGTATAAAACCCAAGAGAACAGAGAAGGATCTCTATCAAGGGAAACTGGAGGTAGGTCAGATAACGTCATAACAGACGAGCATAGAACACTTTCTTTAAGCAGACTAGATCTTAATGATGCAGAAAAGCATAACAGCCATACAAGTTGAGGCTTAATAATGTCAGGCGAAGAGAGGGAAGAAAACGAAAGAGCAACGAAGGAGAGCACAAGCAGATTTTTAAAAGAATTGAGTCTAGAAAAAGGGGTGAATGGACAGATTTAGAAGACCCCTAAGAGAGAACACCAGAATCGACACATACACTGAGCGACCACAGACACGATTGTGTAGTGCAGGGGATGTATACCCGCCTTATGTAAGTAGATTAAGGGCACTATCAGGACGGAGACGAATGGGCAAGATTATCACTGCCTGGAAAACAAGAAGTGTAGGCAGGCATGATTATGGACCAGGATTTTCACAGTTCCCATTATTAGAGAAAGGGAGAGGATGACCCCAATATATACCGTGGCCATAAATGGATAAAGACATTTTAAGATGTAAATTACTGAGTTTAACTTCCCGTGCAGGAAACTGGATTTATGAGCTAGAGAGAATGACATCAGAATGATCTTAGCCATAGGTGATATAAACGGCTTGTTAGCAGCTATCATAGGGGAGAGTGCTGACTACATTTGGAAATGGGCAGGATATGCAGGTGTGACTGCACAAAATACGACACATGATGGAGCGCCAATTAATAATAATTGCAGAGCAGATGTATGGCGAGCGCTTATAGTGCAATACCGCAATACATCTGACATGGGTACGATTATGACTAGGAAAATGGTGGAGGATGAATACACTGTTGCTTATATTCAAGATATTCAAGAGAAATGGTGCCTTGAGATGCCTGAACCATTGCATAAAACAGTAGCATTATTTTACCACATTTAGTGTCAGTGACAGCCAAGCCAGTGCAACGGCAATTGAAGGAACAGGTAGGAATGGAAGCAAAGCCATGGTCAGAAATACAATTGACAATTGTGCATCACTGACGATTAATGCAGGAGAAGAATAAGAAGAAAGTTGCAAAGAGGAAGCAGGAGGAAGCGAAGTTAGTCCAGAAGAAGTTGTCAAAAATAGCCATAGAGGAAGCAGTATTGACAAGTAATGAAGGTGGGGTGACACATGAGATGCAATCAGTGTAGCAAAATAACATAGGGTATCCCACAGATCAGAGTGGGTACAATATTTGGCCAAGAGGAAGAGGAAATGGGCGGAGAGATGGAGGACGAGGTGGCTTTAATTGTGGACAACCACAACAATTTTGGAATTGCAGAAGAATAGTACACACAGCTAGAACATGTAGAAGCAGAAGAAACATGCAGGAAAATTGGCAAGCTCCATGAGGGGAGATGGGCTACGCTCCACAATATAAAACAGAACCACAGGATGCCCAAGATAACATGCAGGTTCAGACAAATGCACTGCAACCACAGCAAATGCAGCAAGCGCCATTACAAATGCAATTGCCAAAAGGGCAATCTCAGCAACTGCACATGCAAGACTAACCGATACAAATGCAGCAAGCACAGACACAGCAGGCTATGGGACCACAATGGAATATGTCTACAGGAGTTCAGCAAGCACCTGCACCCAAATTAGGGAGTGAGACTATGGTAGGGGGAAATCCTTTCACAGGTACAGGAATGAATTTATGTCCACAATACGACAGCCCACAGAGCAACCTGTTGTTCTCAGTACTATCAGTGACACCAGACAGTATGCAATGATAAAATCGCGGCAAAAATGTTACCTGTAAAAAATAAAATCGCGGCAAAAATGCCATGGTTTGACCTGTTAAAGGTGTACCCCATTACACCATTTAAGGGGAGCGGGGGTTGCGGGGGTGTCCCCCGCATCCTTTACATGGATTGCGGCGGCAAAACAACTGCCTTTCTTGCCACGGTATTTTGTGTCCACAGCCATTTTTGCCGCAATTTTAACACATGGAACCCACCAGACCCACAAGGGGAACCAAGGGTCAAGGTGACGATAGGAGGCAAGACATTTTCATTTCTTGTAAACACTGGAGCAACTCATTCCTAAGTCCATGAGGGAAAATACCCAATGTCAGGTATTGCAATGAATGTGCAGGGAGTTTAGTTAATTTTACAGACAAATTACCAATCTCTATAGGAGAAAACGATATGTCTATGCCATTATTATATTGCAGGCAAATCGCAACATTTTAGGGTGTGACTTAATGACAAAACTAAACATTACATTGGGCCTCATTAGGAGTCTGGCGGAAACCGTGCCGGAAAAACCGGCAGGTAGCCGCCGGACATGTAATGATTTACTGGCGCCTGACTTGCCAGAATAACCGGGGCATTACAGCCCCACTGGTCTGGTAAGACAGGCACCAGTAAAATGTTGATTCCCATTCTAGTGGAGTACCGTAGGATTCCAGGGCAATGGCAACCACGGAAGCATCAGCACCGTTAATAACGGTGCCAGTGCTTCCGTGAAAGTCTGCTGGTGTGTGCCATTCCACACGCCAGGGTCAGACCTGGCGGGCGTAATGGCACATGCCAGCAGACTCATTGTTTCTGGACAGGCAAACTTGTAATGAGGCACAATATCTTTTACTGACAAAAGAATAGTGTGATCCACTATAAGGATACATGATATGATTTTGAAGAGTTTAAATGAGCCTTTACAGTCCAGAGAGCATTACGAGGGGTTCCTGTGGACCAAAAGTATTTCTGTTTGGGGTGACTGTTTTATTATCGTGGTTGCCCAGATTGATAGGTAAACTATTAAGAATAACTGATCAGTATTTGTTCAAACCAGATATTCCTATGGATAATGAAGACAGGCAGATTATCCCCTTGGAGTTAGGAGCAGCAGTGGTTAGAGAGGAAAGGGTGGTTCTTCATGAGACATATGATGAGGGAAGAGGAATGCAGAACAGTGATTGCCCTCAGTGAAGGATACAGGCTGACAGATTTGACAGACGAGTTGTTTAAGGATGAGTACTTCGACTATGAATCAGTATTTTTCATAGGTCTCACTTATTGGATAAAAGTAGAGAATAAAGAAATACTGCAGAGAATGGCATTGGTAAAAAAAAGATACCATATTTTTTCCAGAAATATTTAGAGAAAGTGCCAAAGATTTTATGGATCACAAGTCCATATGATGTGGGTCTATTAAAAGAAGTCGGAGCAGTTAAAATCAAGCTTAAACCAGGGGCACTTTTGCCACGTGCACACAAATAGTCCATTTCCACAGAGGCGGATTAAGGTATATTTGAAATCATTTTTTCAAATATAGCAAGGAATATTGGTACCATCTGGTTCTCCATGTAACACAGCTGCGTGCCCAGAGAGAAAATTGATGGGTGGGTCATGGAGATTAGATTTATTGAGGACCTTCGCCTCCTAAACGAGATAGTCGAAGCTGAGTTTCCTTTAGTTTCAAATCCTGCAACAATATTGTGTAAAATCCCATCTAAGGCCAAATATTTTACAGTCATTGGGCCTCATTACAACCCTGGCGCTAAGTGTTTAACGGTGCCGTAAAAGGCTGCGGCGCCGTTAAACACTTAGCGCCTTACTACGAGGTCCCTTTGCGGGACCGACCTGAACGGCTGGTCTAGACCAGCCGTTAAAGTAGGTACCCTCAAAGGGACCTTGGCGCTAAGTACAGTACCGCAATTTGCGGTACCATACTTAGCGCCTTCCCCATTCCCATAGAGCCCTATGGGGCGAAAATGTGAATGGGGAAGGGCCATGGTTCAATGGGGAATTACCGCCCGCCAACCTTGGAATGGGGTGGTAATTCCCCATTGAACCATGGCGGACCCGTTACAACACCAGCACCAACCATGGTGCTAATAGCGCCATGGTTTAGCGTCGGTGTTGTAATGAGGGCCATTGATTTAAAGTGTGCATTCTTTTCAGTTCCTCTCCATGAAGACTCACAGAATTTGACTTCCTTTTCGTATAGCACGATCCGCCTGAAACATACTCGATTACCACAGAGTCCCCTTCAATCTTTAATACAGCCCTCCAGATGGACTTAAGCAATGTTCAGCTCGAAAGTGCAATAGTTCAATATGTGGAATTTCGGTGTGCAGTGAGACAGAAAAAAGATGTAGAGAGGATTACATTAAACTCATGTCTAACCTCTCAGAGAAAGGATATAAAGTGGATAAAGAGAAATTACAATACTGCCAGGAAGAGGTCTTGTATATAGGACAGTTGATTTCTCGTGAAGGGAGGAAAGTGACACCTGAAAAGAGCAGAAGCAATTATAAAGACCTCACAACCTAAAAGAGTGAGGGAAATGCAACAATTTGTACACCTACATCTCTGTTTTCTTGTATTACAGTACTTATATTCAACCAATTTTAAAAGGACTTAAAGAAGCACAGGTTGGGAACACTAAAGTAGTATGGACAGATGAAATGACTGTACGATTTGAAAAATTAAAAAAGGCGTTCAGGTCTGCCCCTGAGTTGGGAATTCTAGAATATCATGAAGAATTGTATTTATTTTTTCATTCAAATGGAGAAGTCATGACAGCAGTCCTTACACAAAAGACAGCATCAGGACATGGACACAAACTATTAGCCTATTATAGTGAGATTTAGATCCAGTTATGAATGGGTATTATTTTTGTGAGCAGTCTTTAGCTGCTGCTGCATTTGTGATTGAAAAAGCTTCAAGAATAACAATGGGGTGTTCAATAACATTATTTGTTGAGCATGCATTATTTGCGATTTTTGAGAAACCCAAAAGTACATTGACCTCACAAAGAGCATCAGGATAAGAGGTAATAATATCGGATCCTGTGATTAAAATGTTCAGGTGTAAGACAGTGAACCCAACAACGTTCATAGCTGAACCTATAGAAGAGGATGATTATGTACATGATTGCAGAATGTATACTGAGCACTATAATGAAATTCCACAAGCTACAGAAAATGCCCTTGGGCGGGGGAATTTGTTTTATTGATGGTTTTTCAAAAATTGATCAAACGACTGGCGAAAGGCATACTGGATCAGCAATAGTAAAACTGAACCTAGAAGGTGAATTTGAATTAGTGACAAGCGCGAGATTGCCTTCACATTGCTCAGCACAGGCTGCAGAATTAGTAGTACTTATCACCACCCTTCAGAGATTTGAAGATGAGTAAGTGACGGTATACTCTGACTCCTCCTATGTGACGTCAACCATACACGCAGGTCTGTCACATTGGAAAATGAAGGGCTTCCTCCCTGCAGACGGCACGCCAGTCCAACATACATCCCTTTTGGGTAAACCTATTGATGTACTAGCACTCTCATTGCCTCTAGCTGTCGTAAAATGCGCAACGCATTCTAAAAGGACAGGTTTAATATCTCACGAAAATTAAGCTGCAGGTTTAGAAGCCAAAAAGGCAGTCTATTTCCCAACCATTTCTAACTTTGAAATAGAAAGTTTTAAACAAATGACAGGATGATGCATGTTGGTATGTTGGTAAAGGATGGCTTTAACATGCTGTCTATTGTCCAGTTGATTGAGATACAAGGGGCGAGCACCACAAGAAGAGATGGAATTATGGAAGAAGAAGGGGTGTTCTTTCTCCCCCACTGAGGCAATTTGGAGACATGATACTACTGGAAAGCCAGTTATGTTTCTAGCATTATTGAAGGTAGCACTGGAGCAGCTTAACTACCCTGCGCATGTTTGGGTGTCTGAGAAATTCTCCTAATACAGGAGGTGCGCACAAGTCCCAGTCATAAGTCTGAGTTTGATATGTCTTTTAGAGAGTCAGAGATGCTGTAAAAGGTAGTATGCGTCAGTAGAGGGGCCCAGAAGGTTACTTTCTCAAAACCCATTAAAATAAGTGAAAATCAGAAAGACGTAAGGCCTCACTATCTGCGCTGCCACCCTATCTCATAGTCGGGAAAGTATGACAAAACCACTATATAAGTTATAGGTAATGTTGCTTGAAACACATTTAGACCTCTTGGAGGTTACCACATAAGACATATGATAAAGTTACACAAGGTTATTCCCAGTTATACTTTTAGAATATTTGATCTACTTGTCAAACTTTAGACAAAGGTTTTTGAAACAAAGGTATTTTTAATTTGTCATGTGTTCCTTAAATAAAAAAAAATGCCAAACGCCAACACGTGTTTCAACCTTAACTGGGCCGTCTTCAGGGCGTAAACAAATATCACTATCATGCAATGACAGCCAAATGAACATGTTTCCACATAGGAAAAGGAAATATAACCATCAACAGTGTTGGACAACAAAGAAAGAAAATAAACAGTTCAAATATAAAAAGCATTAAGGCATGAAGAAAAGGAAGAGAGCAAGGGGATGGGGAGGGGAGAAAAAACAAAGGATATAGTAAGTAGGCAGTTCTCCATTTTAAACCAAATGGCAATAATATTATATTACAGTCAGAAAAAATAACAATAAGGTCCAAAAAACGCTTGGTGAGTATTTCCACATCACAAGGTGACAAGAATTATTAGCTGAAAAGTACCTGATCTGTAGGGCATATGGTACTAGTTGTATGCAAAAGGTTGCATGTTGCTGGGTACACGATCCATCTTAGTTTCAGAAAGCCTCACAAAAATAGATATAGCCAATCTGTAAAAACACACAAGTCCTGTTATTGCCATGTTTATTCACCGCTGAAGTAGGAAATACCAGTTTTTATACATTTGGGTCGTGTGACAAACTCCAGCTTACCTTAAATTGACAGAGCAAAAACAGAGAATGCGTGATGCTTTTTCAGTATGGCTAATATTCAATTTAAAGCTTCGAAAGTAAAAAGTTGCTGTCTGCTAGCAATCCTGTGTTCTGTGACCAAACTATGGACATAAACAAGAAGAGGAGGTTGGTTGGTCTGAGGCCGAGCCCGTATGTCTGAGTCATTAAGCAGGAGCCGTAACACAATGAGTCTTTGAAGAGCCTTGCAACGCTTACCAATTAGCAGCTGCAATGCTTCCGTGACTAATGGCTTCTGCCGTCCGGCCGGTTGCAGCCTTGTGGAATGTGGGTTTTGTCTAGGCTGGCCTATAACAGCCCGGCAGATAGAAATAAATATTGGTCATGTGATCAAGTTAAGCAAGCGTTGCCTAGCAACCCCATGTTCCTCAATCGCATTTGCGTCCCGTACGAGGCTAGCAGGTCTATTGTCACAAGTCAGTAAAACGGTATCCTGATAACACCGTGATAATATTCTAAAGGTCATATTCATTAGGTTTTATTGAATAGCGATTAAAAGATGACATAAGTTAAAAATCAAGGATTAGTCTGGTTGTATACCAGAGTCTTGTCCACTGGTTGCACACCCTCTAGAGTGCAAACGTAGAATCGTTAAATGTGTTAACTCTACACGGCTGCAAAGATGAGGCATGTCCATGCTGGAAAGATACCATCCAAAGTATACAATGGATGCAAGTGAGCTATGTGAGCTATTGCTCCAGAGAACATTTCCAACATAGTTTTTTAATAAAAAGGGGAACATGCAGAAAGTCATAATAACGCAGTTATATGCTAAGTAGCTAATATCTCTAGTTTGACTTTTTGAATGGTCATTAGGGTTCAATTACTAGTACCGCTGATAAAGCTTAGTGTTAAATGCTAGCATTAAGATGGTATGCAGCGTGATATTGGTGATATAGAGGTCCAAGTTCATTTTTACAAGAAGTGGGTTACTAAGTAAATGGATCGGATATCCATAACTGGGACACTCGGTAGTGAGAGCACATGAAGTCACTGGTATGGTCCTTTGACTGAGGTAATTTTGAGTCTGCATTACAGCAGTAGGTGATTTAATATGTTTAATGTGATGAGGTAGTATCACAGCCCACATGTAGTGGGTGAGTTGGTCAACCTCTTGTGATGTGGTAGTATCACCAAGTCTCAAAAATACATAAATTCAGAAAAGTGAAAATTACTCTAAACAATCAAAGGAATACATTTAACTCATGTTCTTGGTTTAAGCCAAGTTGCACACATCGTAATCTACAAATCATGTGTGCTTCCTCTTGTCTTAGTTTCAATTGTCTATCACCACCTCTTTCGTGTTGCTTGATGTGTTTTAGTCCAACAAATCTGATAGCACATCGATGAGCCATTTGATGCTCCTTTTGCCAATGTGACGCGAAGGGCAGTTTGGCATCTTGACTATTCAGGTTTCCCAGGTGTTCTCTAATCCTTATTCTTAGCTCCCAGGTGGTACTGCCAATATACACTTTCTTGCACACACAGATGATTGCATATATGATATATTTAGACCAACAATTAATAAAGTTGGTGATATTGACTTTCAAATGACCATGACGAGTAAATATTTTGGTAGACGACGGGGCAAACTGACAAGAATTACAAGTGCCACACCTATGAAAACCATTTGGTTTGATATTCTGAGTAAGCCAGTTTTCCTGTCTATTGGAACCAGATTTCATGAACGAGGGACAGAGGATATTTCTGAGAGTAGGAGCCTTTGAAAATATGATCATGGATTTCTCTGTTATATATGATGCCAAATCTGGGTCCAGTAATAGGAGACTCCAATGTTTACTCAAGATACGATAAATACATTTAGAATCACTCAAAACGTTTGTGATAAAGTTCACATACTTAGGAAAAGTGGTAGATCTCTTGGGTGGTGTGCCTGAGGTCTGTGTGAGGAGAGAGGATTGTGGTATTGTTTTCACATCTCGTAATGCTTTGTTAATGATTGGGGTAGTATAGTCTCTCTCTTGAAATCTGGTTCTTATTGACTTACATTCTACTTCAAAGTGTTTATCCTCACTACAGTTTCCCCTGGCTCTCAAAAATTCCCCACGTGGTATATTGTTGATGACATTTTGTCTGTGACTGCTTGTTGCATGCAAGATAGAGTTCACAGCTGTCTCTTTGCGAAAAGTGCATGTCTGGATGGCATTTTCAGATATATAAACTTTTAGATCCAGGAACATAATTTCTGTAGCATCAATGTGTCCAGTGAACTTAATCCCAAAGTTGTTCTGATTAAGGTGCTGCATGAATTTGTTAAATTGGGTGAGTGTGCCTGCCCAGATTGCAAATACATTGTCAATGTATCTCCTCCATGTACAAATGTATTGACTAAAAGGGTTGTTTTGAAAGATATGAAGATCTTCAAAGTATGCCAAAAATAAGTTGGCTAACACAGGGGCATATTTGGCACCCATTGCTATCCCCTTGGTTTGGGTGTAATATGTGTCATTAAATATAAACTGGTTGTGTTTGAGAGTAAATTCCACAAAGTTGTTTCACATTTGGACGTGTAAAGCATGAGATGCTGAATGGGATCTGAAAGAATGGTCAAAAGTTTTGAGTGCTAGTGTGTGTTCAATAGATGTGTACAATGCAGTGACATCTAAGGTAACCAGAAAGTAGTGTGATTCCCATGCATTATTGTTCAGTATTTGAATGGTGTGAGTTGTATCTTTGAGGTACACCGGAATTGTGGGTACTAGATCCTTTATGCAAGAGTCAATATATTCGGCTAAGTTCTCAGTGGCCCCTCCTTGACCACTCATGATAGGTCTCACAGATGGTAAGTTAGTGAACGGTTTATGTACCTTAGGTAGCAGGTAGAGAGTAGGCATCAGAGGTCGTGTATTTCTCAAAAAGTGGTTTTCATCATCTGTCAGTAAGCCCTTCTGATGCCAATGTTGAGTAAGTAGCTAAAGTTCTTGAACAGTCTCAAACGTTGGGTTATGGGTAAGTATTTGATAACAGCCTGGGGTTGGTAGGTGTTCTTCGGCCATACTAATATAGTCGGATTTATTTAGGATAACAATATTGGCTCCTTTATCAGCCTCCTTTATCACCAGTGTGTTATCCACAGCAAGAGCTTGAAGTGCCAATTGTTCAGATTTGGACAAATTAGGGTTCTTGCTAGTATAGCCCCTGTGTCTCCCATCCATATATTGATGGATTTCCCTGGTGATTGCTCTATAGAAAATGTCTATTGCATTACCACCAATGGTGGGTGGTGTACATTTATATCTATTCTTATGTTCAAGAATATCCATATTGCGTTGATGCACACCTAGGTCCCTTTGAATCTCAGGGTGATTGGCTGGTTTTTGAAAGCGTACTTGCTTAAAATTAGTATTAATATTACTATTCTAGGTGAATATCAAGATGATATCAAACTAAGAACGTTTAGGAAGTTCTACAGAGATGAAAAAGATTATATCAATGACAGAGTATACACGTTCCAGGCAAAATATGATGGAGATCAAGCACTAATAAAACCACCTAACATATCACCAGTTACATCAGATATGGACTCTGAGTGAGAACCAGGGACAAGCAGCCCAGAGGACCTTGACCAAGAAAAAATCTTGGATGGAGCACGACACACGAGAAGAGGGTGTTTGGCGGAAATTAAGAGGTACAAAAAGGGCAACATACCAAGCTTTAATCCTAATTTTAAGCAAGTATGCTTTCAAAAATCTTTCCCTTTAGGCCAAAATATTCCAACAACTCCCACAACCTCAGAGGAAGAAGAGGAAGAGGAGCAAAGAATCAGAGATACAAGGAAAAGATTCATGAGATCCAGTCTCAAACAACCCAAGCCGAAGCCAATCCTCAAAGCCTAGTTATAAACCTCTCGGACAAACAACTATCACAACAACAAATAACTGTTCTTAATTATGGCCTCTCCTTTGCACCCAGTATAGTATCTGACATGACGGAGGTACAAATAGACCTCTACAAATTTACCAGAAAATTGAAACTGATGAAACATTTTCATTACAAGCCCATATTCTACAAACCTGATATAACTCTACCACCAACTAGCTCTAGGAGCATTCAGGAACTTGAAAACATACATCTCCTTGCAAACCTTGCACAAGAAACCAGGCAATCCTTACCTGAGATTCAAAGGGACATAGGTGTGTATCAACGCAATATGGATATTCTGGAACATAAGAATAGATCAAAATGTACGCCACTCGCCATTGGTGATAATGCAATAGAAATTTTCTATAGAGCAATCACCAGGGAAATCCATCAATATAGGGATGGGAGACACAGGGGCTATACTAGCAAGAACCCTAATTTGTCCAAATCTGAACAATTGGCACTTCAAGCTCTTGCTGTGGATAACACACTGGTGATAAAGGAGGCTGATAAAGGAGGCAATATTGTTATCCTAAATAAATCTGACTATATCAGTATGGCCTAAGAACACCTAGCAACACCAAGCTGTTATCAAATACTTACCCATAACCCAGCGGTTGAGACTGTTCAAGAACTTTAGTTACTTACTCAACATTGGCATCAGATGGGCTTACTGACAGATGATGAAAAACATTTTTTGACAAATACCCGACCTCTGATGCCTACTCTCTACCTGCTCCTAAGGTACATAAACCGTTCACTAACTTACCATTTGTGACACCTATCATGAGTGGTCAAGGAGGGGCTACTGAGAACTTGGCCACATATATTGACTCTTGCATAAAGGATCTAGTACCCACAATTCCAGTGTACCTCAAAGATACAACACACACCATTCAAATACTTAACAATACTGCATGGGAATCACACTACTTTCTGGTTACCTTAGATGTCACTGCATTGTACACATCTATTGAACACACACTAGCACTCAAGACTATTGACCATTCTTTCAGATCCCACTCAGCATCTCATGCTTTACACGTCCAAATGTTAAAAACACTTTGTGGAATTTACTCTCAAACACAACAAGTTTATATTTAATGACACATATTACACCCAAACCAAGGGGACAGCAATGGGTGCCACATATGCCCCTGTGTGAGCCAACTTATTTATGGCATACTTTGAAGATCTTCATATCTTTCAAAACAACCCTTTTAGTCAATACATTTGTACATGGAGGAGATACATTGACGATGTATTTTCAATCTGGGCAGGCACACTCACCCAATTTAATTAATTCATGCAGCACCTTAATCAGAACAACTTTGGGATTAAGTTCACAGGACACATTGATGCTACAGAAATTATGTTCCTGGATCTAAAAGTTTATATATCTGAAAATACCATCCAGACATGCACTTTTCACAAAGAGACAGCTGTGAACTCTATCTTGCATGCAACAAGCAGTTACAGACAAAATGTCATCAACAATATACCACGTGGGGAATTTTTGAGAGCCAGGAGAAACTGTAGTGAGGATAAACACTTTGAAGTAGAATGCAAGTCAATAAGAACCAGATTTCAAGAGAGAGGCTATACTACCCCAATCGTTAATAAAGCATTACGAGATGTGAAACAATACCACAATCCTCTCTCCTCACACAGACCTTGGGCACACCACCCAAGAGATTTACCACTTTTCCTAAGTATGTGAACTTTATCACAACATTTTCAAGTGATTCTAAATTTATTTATCATATCTTGAGTAAACATTGGAATCTCCTATTACTGGACCCAGATTTGGCATCATATATAACAGAGAAACCCATGATCATATTTTCAAAGGCTCCTACTCTCAGAAATATCCTCTGTCCCTCGTTCCGGAAATCTGGTTCCAATAGACAGGAAAACTTGCTTACTCAGAATATCAAACCAAATGGTTTTCATAAGTGTGGCACTTGTACTTTTTGTCTGTTTGCCCTGTCGCCTACCAAAATATTTACTTGTCATGGTAATTTAAAAGTCAATATCACAGACTTTATGAATTGTCGGTCTAAACATATCATATATGCAATCATCTGTGTGTGCAAGAAAGTGTATATTGGCAGTACCATCTGGGAGCTAAGAATAAGGATTAGAGAACACCTGGCAAACCTGAATAGTCAAGATGCCAAACTGCCCATCGCATCACATTGGCAAAAGGAGCATCAAATGGCTCATCAATGTGCTATCAGATTTGTTGGACTAAAACACATCAAGCAACACGAAAGAGTTGGTGATAGACAATTGGAACTAAGACAAGAGGAAGCACACATGATTTGTAGATTACGATGTGTGCAACTTGACTTAAACCAAGAACATGAGTTAAATGTACTCCTTTGATTGTTTAGAGTAATTTTCACTTTTCTGAATGTATGTATTTTTGAGACTTGGTGTTACTACCACATCACAAGAGGTTGACCAACTCACCCACTACATGTGGGCTGTGATACTACCTCATCACATTAAACACATTAAATCACCTACTGCTGTAATGCAGACTCAAAATTACCTCAGTCAAAGGACCATACCAGGGACTTCATGTGATCTCACTAGCGAGTGTCCCAGTTATGGATATCCGATCCATTTACTTAGTAACCCACTTCTTGTAAAAATGAACTTGGACCTCTATATCACCAATATCAGGCAGCATACCATTTTAACGTTAGCATTTAACACTAAGCTTTATCAGCGTTACTAGTAATTGAACCCTAATGACCCTTCAAAAAGTCAAACTAGAGATATTAGCTACTTAGCATATGCCCGCATTATTATGACATTCTACATGTTCCCCTTTTTATTAAAAAACTATGTTGGAAATTTTCTCTGGAGCAATGGCTCACATAGCTCACTTGCATCCATTGTATACTTGGAAAGGTATCTTTCCAGCACGGACATGCCTTATGTTTGCAGCCGTGTAGAGTTAACACATTTAACGATTCTACGTTTGCGCTCTAGAGGGCGTGCAACCAGTGGACAAGACTCCGGTATACAACCAGACTAATCCTTTGATTTTTAACTTATGTGATCTTTTTTTTTTTTCAAATTTCAGTTTTATTAGTTTTCAAAAGATAGCAATTTGATAATCATATACAAGCACTTTCCACCAACAAGACAGTGAAAAATGACTGCAAAAAACAGCAAACGTGTATAGAACGTATAAAGTCTTTGCGGAACACATACATTTCCAATAACAATATAGAAACCAATTGCATACACCCTGGCCCCCTCCCCCAATTCTCATGTCGCCGACTGACAGGCTAGAAGACACTAGATGTTTCATTAGAACCGTTTTCATATACACAACATGGGAGACATGAGCACACAACGTCCTGTGAAATCTACATAGCAGACAACATGAATCATCGCATAGATTATCTCTGGGCATAGTAACGCTCTGCACACATTCTATTTATGTGACATACTTAGCACGAAATTCAGACCATGCATTCTCAACTGTGGTGCGATCCCCCTGCAGGGCCGCAGTCAGATTGTCCATTCTGTATATGTTCAATGCGACCCCCAACCACTCCGTTTTACTAGGGAGTTTGGGTCTCTTCTAAGCCATGGTGAGACAGGCTCTTGCGGCCATTAGAAGGCCTTGTATCATTTTGGGTGCTTTCAAGGTCGTGTTGTTGTTTCTCCCATACATCTCCATCCAATTCCTTGATCCAGCTGAGAACCTCTGACCAATAAGCTTGGACCACCTCACATCCCCACCACATATGCCAGTAGTCTGCTCGCTTCCCACAGCCCCTCCAGCATTGTGGGCTTACCCCTTGGTACATTTTGGCCAGCCGTGTCGGATCATACTGCCATCTATACATCAACTTGACGGCATGCAATTTGTATTGGCAGGATAAAGATGATTTTGCCATTCGTCTACAAATTTGTAACCATAAATTTTGTGAAATCTGCCTGCCCATATCTGATTCCCATCTGTTCTTGAGTATGAGGGATGGTGTAATATCGACCTCAATCAGCGCCGAGCATATTGCACTAATTAAACCTCTAGAGGTCGTACAGGTGTCGAGAATTCTCTCAAATTGGGTGAGGTCCCTTTGTAGCTGATCTTTCCATATTGCCCTTGTCATCACCCCCTTGAATCTAAGGTAGAGGAAGACTGAGAGCGAGCCTATGCCAAGTGCCTCCTGAAGCTCCTGAATAGTAATGAAGGTGCCATTCCTCCAGAGTTGACCAGCCCTTTCCAGCCCCGCGTCATACCAGGTGTCATAGCTCCCTGGGTCCGGGATTGCATCCCGGATCCCTGGCGACCAGAGGTGTCCCAAGGGAGAGGGCCACATTGAAACTCCCACCATTTTCTTGCCTGGCTTCCATATTGCCCATATTGTTCCAATAATGGGATGATTTTTGACACTATTGCGTATCTGGGAACCCGGAACCCACAGCCATTCACCCAGAATGAAAGGGCGGAGATGGTAATTGTCCAAGGCTATCCATGGCAGCTCTGACTGCTGCCTGACATGCGGGACAAGCACACGCAGTTGGGCTGCCCTATAATATGTCCGGGAGGCCCACCCCTGCATTGTCTTTTCGAAGCTGGAGCAGAGATCTGGGGACCCTTGGCTTTTGATTTTGCCACAGGAAGGCTAAGAGGGACTTTCTAGTATCCGTGAAGTATTCTTGGGGCATTTTGATGGGGAGCATTTGGAACAGATAAAGTATTTTGGGAAGAATCACCATTTTAATTGCGTTTAGACGGCCCAGGCAGGAGATGGTAAGTCTGGACCACCTTTGGATGTCGTTTTGAAGTACAAGTGACAGAGGGGGGAAGTTAGCCTCATATAGGGAATCCAAGTCGCGTTTAACATTGATTCCTAGATATCGGAGTGTGGAGAAGCTGACTTTTACACCCATAGGGGCAAAGCGCTCGGACTCTGAGTCTCTACTTTTATCAATTGGGAGGAGGTTTGACTTTCCAGTATTAATTTTCAGGCCGGCCAGTTCGCCATATTCCTTGATTATATCGAACGCAGCTGGGACAGAATTCAGGGGGTCAGTTAGGTGTAGTAATATGTCGTCAGTGTAGAGGCCTAGTTTATACTCGCGATCACCCACTATGATTCCCTTAACCTTACCATCGTTCCTTAACCTCTGCGCCAGCGACTCAAGGGACAATACAAATAGTATTGCCGACAGTGGGCAGCCTTGCCTTGTTCCCCTTTCCAAGGGAAACCAGCGTGAATAGCCCCCGTTCACTGCTACCGACGTTGTGGGGGATGTGTAGAGTGCTTTGATGGCCCGGCGAAGCTTTGGCCCGAGCCCGTTCCAGACCAAAACCCTTTCTAAGAATTACCATGACACCCTATCAAAGGCCTTCTCGGCGTCCAGTGACAGAAGAGACGGATCCCCACCCATTCCTTGTGCTTCATGAATTAGGTGAAGTGTTTTCTTCATGGTATCCGCTCCCTGTCTCCCAATAACAAAGCCAACTTGATCGCAGTGTATTAGCTGAGGTAAGTGTGATTCAAGCCGGGCCGCAATGACTCTAGCATATAACTTAGCATCAATAATGAGAAGAGAGACGGGACGATAGGAGCTACAATATTTGGGGTCCCTACCCTCCTTTGGAATGACAGCAAGCAGGGCCTGAGAGAAGGACGGGGGGGCTTGGCCTGTATCGAAGATGTGATTGAACAAGGATGCAAGAAAGGTGGCAATGAGTGCAGAGAATGTCTTATAAAATCCAGGTGTGAAACCATCATCCCCAGGGGCCTTTCCCGTCTTCAGGCGTTTTATGGCATCCGAGACTTCCTCTTCTGTGACTGGTGTGTCTAAGGATTCGGCCTCCACGGATGTGAGCGTGGGGATCTGCACTTCTTCGAGGTATGTGTCGATAATACTCTCGGGGGGAGGAGGAGGGTCACATGTATATAAGTCTTCATAAAAGAAGGCAAATGCTTCTTGTATGCCTTCGGGGGATGTTGCTGTCATGTCTGTGAGGGTACCGTCAGTCCTCTCGATGAGATCGACCCACCTCTCTGCCTTCTGTGTACGGAGACGAGCCGCCAGGAGGGCGTCTGCCTTATCGCCTTTTTCATAATATTTTTGTTTGAGGTATTGTAGGGTTTGAGCTGTCTTGCCCACAATAAGTATTTTCAGCTCCTCCCTGAGCTTCTTAGCTTCGGCAAGATGCTTAGGTCTCTCATATGGGGAGGACTGTGCTAACTTTTGGGCTGTGGAGAGCTTCTCCCTAATATTCTTTTCTATCAGTGCATGTTCTCTTTTTTTTTGGGCCCCCTCCCTAATGAGCACCCCCCTGCAAGTGGCCTTGGCTGCTTCCCATACGGACGTCTTCGCAACCTCTCACGTGTCATTTGTGGCAAAGAATTGATCAATCTCAGTTTCAAGAGTTACTTTGAAAACCGAGTCTGCCCATAAGGAGTCATTACATCTCCATTCAGTATTCCGAGGGGCCAGATCGTTCCAGTATACGTCGACCGTAACCATGTCGTGGTCCGACCATGCCGTGGGGTGTATATTCTCGGCGCGAAGTATTCGCAGGAGGCCATCGGAGAGGAAAATGTAATCAATGCGTGTGAGTGTGTCATGAGGGAGGGAGTGAAAGGTGAAGCCCCTATCCGCTGGATGCAAATGGCGCCAGCTGTCAGTGAGGCCATATAGGTCCAAGGTTAGTTTGATTTCAGCCTCATCTCAGGAGGTGGGTGGATCGTGTGCGTCGGACCGGGTCCGTCTATCCACAGAGCTGTCCATCCATGTATTAAAATCTCCACCTAGCACTACGTGTCCCATGGCCATACTAAAAACCTTTTCGGTAATTTTATGGAGGAACCGATTCTGCTCTTGGTTAGGTACGTAGAGCATGGCTAGGGTGACAATTGTGCCTCGAATGTTTCCCACAACCACGAGCGCCCTTCCTTCCTTGTCTGACCAAGTCTCAAGGGTCGACATCCTAAGACCCCTGCAAATTAAAAACCCCACTTCCGCTTTTTTTGAAATACCAGAACTCCAGTAAGAAGGACCCACTTCATGCGATGGAATCACCCTCTCCTCCCCCCTTTGGTATCGTGTCTCCTGCAGAAAAAGGACATCTACGTTTGACCTCCTGAATTCTCTGGCCACCATGGATCGTTTTGTGGGGGAATTTAGTCCCTTCACATTAAGTGTGCATATTCGTAGTGTGTCGTTAAAGAGTGTAGGCGCCATCTTGAGCGTCATGTGAGTGCTTAAGCGACCATGTCGTCTGCATCATGGTCTGTATCGTGCTCGGTAATGCAATGCATGGCTCATTACTCGTGCGTCTGGTCTCCGCGAGTCCCGAAGAGGCCAAGGAGAGACCCCTCCAATTCGCGCCCTGACCCCTCATGGTCCCACCTTGTGTACTTCCGCCCCCCATGTTCATCTTCTCATGGATCGTGTGTCTTCTTCCCAGCCCACCCTTTCCTCCCTCCCCTCCCCCCCCCCAACATTCAGTGTCCGACCCGTCCAGGTTGACATCACCCGGTCGGCCTCGGACCACCAATGGAAACCGTGAAAAAAGCGGTCCTATCCTAACGTAAACGTATTTTACAGTGAGCCCCCAACCGTGCAATCTATACACCACAAAAGCAACATACAAGTGTCAATTCTGACCCCCTTCTTAGGCATCGTTCCAGTGTCCATTTTACTCCACCTTCCCACCCAGGCACCCTAAACATGCAGGTTCCCGTTTGTCAAATGCGTAACAGAAATCAAACAGTTAGATCTAAAGTCTGACCCCGGGATCGGGTACACCGCTGGCGCCTGCTGCGCGTGAGCTCCCCGCACCAACATCCTGAAAACCCTCCGCTTTCACTTTCACGCGGGCAGCGCCCGAGCACTCAGCTTCAACCATACCAAACACCCCATTGTACCTTTGCCACGTGCTGCTTAAGGTGACAGCCTGGAATCCGTGTCAGTGTTCCATGTCTTGTGAATTGTTCATTCTCCAGATTTTTCTGGATCCCTGAAACCTCTTGCGCTGCGGGCCCTTAGCACGCCACTGACCCTCACCTCCTTTCGATTCAGCAAGGGAGGGCCCTTCTTCCTGGGGATCCAACAGGTCCACTATACAGTCCGCAATGTCCTTTTCCGAAACTAGTTTTGTTGTCGAGGCCTCCCAATCAAAGGTGAGTGAGAACAGATAAACCCCACAGGTACTTGATACCTTTGTCCTTCAGCATCCATGTAATTGGGGAACATTTCTTCCTCATTGCCAACGTGAGCGATGATAGATCTTGGTAGATTGAAATGTTCGCTTTGCCCAGTGAAAGCTGTGGTGCGCGTCTGGCATTTTCTAGTATCCTAGCTCTGTCCGCGTAGTTGTGAAAATGAGCCAGTATTGATCACGGGCCTCCTGGTCTGCCTCCAGCCCTATGGATGCAGTCAATTTTCGGTTCATCCACTAATTCATCCCTAAATAAGAGCTTAAGAATGTTGTGTAGGGTTTGTTTTAGGTCAAGATCGGTTTCGCCTTCCTTTTCGGGCATGCCGAACACACGAATGTTGTTGCGGCGCTCCCTATTTTTGAGATCATCAATCTTTAGGCGTATTTGTTCTTCCCTGTGTTCTATTTCTGCGATGCAGTGATCCATTTGAGCCTCCAACGTGTTCAGAGAGGTTTGATTGTGCTCGACCTGTTCCAGCCTGTCGTCCATTTTGTCCATTCTTTGTGTGATTTTATCGATTTTGCTGCCTATATCTGCTCTCATGCTTCTCATCTCAGAAAGCAGGTCAGCAACATCTGCCTTAGTGGCAGCGGCGTCAGATCCTACAGTCGACATCTTGGACTCGGCGGGTGGCCTCAGGGAGTCGTGGGTTGGTGTTAACCTATATTTCGCCAATTTGCTCTTTTGGTCCATGAGTGGCGGTGTCGGAATTGAAACAATGTTATGCCTCCTATCGCAACAATTGTATGTGTATTGGCCTACGCCAAGTTGTCTAAACATCATATGCAAACAAACTCTGCGGCAAGGTCTTGACCTTAGAGAAAGTAATGTAAGTCGCCATCTTGGATTAAGCCGCCATTTTAGGTTCTCTTGTAATGTGGAAGTCACCCTGAACATCAAAATGGAGGCCGAATGACATTCTGAGTAAGACTCTGGCCGAAGTGACCTCCGTACACACGAATAATTAATATGCCTGCAGGCCACTTGTCGGGGTCGCGAACTGAGACCTTGTCCTATTGTTGACCTATGTGTAAATGTACAACTATATCAGCGAAACTAATCAAAATGCATATATTATAGGATTGACCTGGCAAGGAACCCATAGGCCCGACTCCTAGAATGGATAACCCGCGAGGGGGTTGGCCAAGGGCTGGATAAAGAGTATAAAAAACCCAAGTATTCCAATGTACAGTCTCTCTCACTAATGCATCGAACCTTCGTTGAAGTTCGTTACGTTACTCTGAGAGCCGAATAGCTATTCGTTTGTCAATTGACTTTGGTAACTGTTGTAGCTTTTAAATAAAGCACTTGTATGTTCTTTGTAACCTGTGTTGGTGTGTTTCTTTTGGGCTTCCCGGCCTCATATTATTTTTCTGTTTCCACAGTTGGCGCCCGAATAGGGACCCTCAAGATTGATGCCGGATCATTGAAGGTTGATGCAGACTATCGAACCGGGATCGGGCGGTGTGATACTGCGGGCCCGACCGAACGAGATGCGATACCTCGGCAGCACTGCACGATCCGATCCTTGGACGATAGTCATGTGGTCTGACACGGCATCTTGACGAGGGTCCATTTTTGAGGCGGGCAGATTTGTCGAAACCACCAAACACAAGGTAAAATTTGTTAGGTAAGTTCTTTGGTAAACCTTACGGTCCTCCTTAGGTTTGGTCAGGTGCAGTCGTGACCCGGCTCTTAATTTAACCCTGACAATTTGAATTTGGCGTATTGTATCTGCAGACACAATTATTGACCAGGTAACACCAATTTTTTGTGAAATGCCTGGGAAATTGTTTAGCTGCTTTAGGGCTCTGTTCCGCAGCGATCGACAATCTTTGGAATTTAGCCACCCGGCACCACAGGAGGGGTCGCCGGCATGTACTATGTACTGTAAGTATGGCATTGGAAGTATAGTATTTAATGATATTTGGCACAGACAAACCAGACATGCCTCCGGATTTCAGTGGCCAATCAATGGTAGTTTCGAGATCCCCCGTATTGAATACTTAGAATCGGTCTTGCTAAAAAAGAAGGCCAGACCTGCGGCATTAGATGTTTTGCAGAATTGGAAAAAAGAAGCGTTGCAGCAGCTTAAAAGTCGGGATAAACATGCGCCGTCATAAAACTAATGCCGAAAAGGTGTTGTTATATGATAAAGAAAAACATTCAGAGCCAGTTAGAAATATGGATAGGTCTTTCTCACTAGGTATCCAGAAAATGTATCCCTCTAAAGATTTCCATGTTTCTGAAGAATTTATTGAAAAATTATTAAACAAACGCAGGCCTGGTGCCTCTGCGCCACCTCCGTATGAACCTCTCCCGGGTGCTCTGCCCATTCCTGCTGTTATTCCTGTTCCCCCTGTGCAACCTATCGTTCCTACTTCTCTGGTTGTTGTTCCTCCACCTATCCCGCTACCCCTTCCTCACACCGATAGTTGCACCCTCATTGAATTTGCCCACACCTCCGCTCCCGAGTGGTTCTGTATTGACTGAAGTTGATCGGGGTGCGGGGTCGAAGGTTGTCACTCGAAATACTGTTTTTGCAGAAACGAAACAGGAATTATTTGCATGGGCTAAGCACTGTATGGAGAAAGGTGATCAAGTTAACGTTTTTTCCACATTATCAAATATGGACAATTTTCCAGAGAATTTTTTTTTTTTTATCGAAGGTTTGGGGACTCATTTATGTGTAATGTGGGGTAGATTACAAAATTCGGATCTCCCACAAGGGGTGAGGGATCTAAATACTTTAGCACTTTCGAGGGACACCGAGGAGAAAGTACATGGTCATGTTGAGAGATTGTTTGAGTATAGGAGGGACTTTGAGAAATCACGAGATGAGGATGATGAAGACGACAGTATGTATGTGCAGAAACGGTTCCTTCCGTGTCGTAGATCGGCACCTGAGGAAGTACGAATTTGTACCAAAGATGCGATTCGATGGATCTCGGATTCATCGATACCGTCAGATGAACTATATGACACGTATAGTCAGTATACCGTAGAAATGCAGAGGAAGGTGATTCAGGTAATGGTACAGTACCTGCAGGAAGAATGTGTAAGGAAGAAGGTTAGTTGTCCTATAGAGTTATTGGGTATTTGTAAAAGGGCTTTTTCGCCCGACACTTCTTCAGCTGCCTTAGCGCTCGACCTGGCTCTGTTGCTTAGTAAGCGGTCAGAGTTACCTACATCTCAGTTGCCTATGAGAGAGGTTCCTCCGACATTTGTCCCTAAGGTTGAGATTCCCGCTAACGTTGGGACTGGTGCACCCACTGTGGACATCCCTGCACACTATGTATCGCAATTTGTTCACGTCCCGTTTTCGCGACAGGAAGTGAACACTATTAGACAATCAATTCCAGATATTAGGAAAAACCCGACAGGATTCTACAAAGAGATAGAGTCCGTTTTGCAGTCCTCTGTGTTCACCTTAAGTGACATTGACTTGCTATTCCCTGTACTCCTGCCCGTAGATTTATGGAAGCAGGTTCGAACAATAGACGATGTGCCAGGGTTGGGAGATACGTGGGCTAACATGACTAGGTTTGATGGGGAAAGACCAGCTGGTGAGAAACCACCTCAGGTAATACTTAATTTGCCTGATAGAATTGTCGCAAAATTGAAAACCATAATTCCGGAGAAAAGAATTATTTGGGACAAGCTTACGGCCTGTGTTCAAGGAAAAACTGAAGCTGCCACCGAGTTCTTTAATAGATTCGAACAGGTATTCTCTGATTTCAGTGGACAGGACCTGGGCACAGAGTCTGGGAAAAGGTTGTTTGTGGACACATTTGTACGTGGGTTGTTGCCCGACATCCAGTCACAGATTATGTCCTCTGAGAGCGCTTGGCAGGCGAAATCCCAATCTGAAGTTTTGCACATGGCTCAGTATTATGAGAACCGTGTGAATAATGAAAAAGAGAAAATAGAGAAGAGGAAAGGAGATTTGAAGACTAAAGTATTGTTACAGCAAATTGTTAGAAATTCCAGAGGAGGTACGTCACAGAACAGAGGTCAGTATGTCCCAAAAGGAAATGCTCCTTTGGGTTCTGTGAATGTTAATCAATGTGCCCATTGCCGCCAGGAAGGTCATTGGCGAGCACAGTGCCCCGTCCTTCGCCAAAGGTCAAACAATGCATTTGGGAGTATGGGCCCTGATAGAGGTCAGTTTTCGCAAGATCCTCAGCAACCTTTTTCACGGGAAAATCAGATTCCGAGTGTGGATACAAGAAACATATTTGATCACCCTTCTGTTGCCTACCTTTCTGAAGAGCTTCCTTCCGATAACATTTTGTTTCGTTAGGACTGCCCGAAGCAGGGTTTGGAACCTTCACCTATTCCCGTTAATCAGAAAGGTCCCTACGTTGAATTGTTAGTGGGGAATAGGAAACATCAGTTTTTGATAGACACTGGAGCACAGAAGTACTCCATTGATCATTCCCGGGTTCCAAACATTCCACTGTCAGGGCAAACAAATGTTTCTGTAGGGTTTTCTGGTATACCCATTGTTTGTCCGGTTTCTTTGCCGGTGTCTGTTTCTTTGGGTCCCTTTACGGACCATTGTCCCTTCCTTCTGACTTCGAACTGTGGAGAGAATTTGCTGGGGCTAAATCTGTTGAAGAAATTGAATGCAGTAATTCATTGTTCCTCTGATGGAGTACGACTGACAGTTTCACCACAGCAGCAACTTCCCAGTTCTCAGTTTCTGACTCGACCATTGCCTCCTGAGTTTAGTGTTGTTCTGGAATGTTTATGGGCGGTTGACGACAATGATGTCGGGGTACTACAGATTGAGCCTGTTAGGATAGTTTTGAAACATGGAGTTAAACTACCACGCATTCCGCAATATAAAATATCAGTTGAGGGCGAGCGTGCTTTGAAGTGCATTGTCTCCGATTTTGTGCATCGAGGGGTGATTGAAGAGGTTGCAGGTAGTGTATGTAACAGCCCGATTTTGCCAGTATATAAGAAAGGCGACAATGCAATCCCATATTGTTTTATAATTGATCTTCGTGCTATTAACAAAATTGTCGCCCCACAATTTCCAATTGTGCCTGATGTAACAACGATACTAACAATGATCCCTGCTACAGCTACGCACTTTAGTGTTGTGGATTTAAAGAATGCTTTCTTTAGGATTCCTATACACAAGGAGAGTAGATATTTGTTCGCGTTCACCTTGGGAGGACGTTCATTTACATTTACTCGGGCACCTCAAGGGTATACTGAAAGTCCAAGCATTTATAGTAGAGCTTTGAAAGAGCAGCTTGACACCCTTGAATTGCCACCTACTTTTACACTACTTCAGTATGTCGATGATTTGCTTTTGGCTGCAGATTCTGAAAGTGCTTGTAAGGAGGGCACTGTATTGTTACTTATTCATCTGGCCGAAAACGGTCATAAAGCTTTGCTCAAGAAATTTCAATATTGTTGTCAGGAGGTCGCCTATTTAGGCTACCTCCTGTCAAAGGAGGGGAGAAGATTGACACCTGAAAGAATAAAACACATTTCTGGCATGTCTGTTCCAAATACACAGAAGGAATAGGTATGGCTTTTTACTGTAGGTTGTGGATCCCGAACTTTTCACTAGTGATAAAACCGATGTTGGCTTTGACAAAGAAGAGCATTTCTTTGCCGCTGCCATGGAAATCGGAACATCAACGATCATTTGAGCTTCTCAAAACCGCGTTATGCTCTGCACCGGTTCTGGGTACTCCAAATTATGACAAGGCCTTTGTGTTGTTTGTGCATGAATGTGATGGATGTGCTTTGGCTGTGTTAACACAGGAACACGGAGGGAAGAATAGGCCGTGCGGCTACTACTCCTCCGCCCTTGATCCTGTTGCATGCGCTTTTCCAAGATGTTTGCGAGCTGTCGCTGCTGCTGCCGCGTGCTGCCGCGTCTGTAAAACAGAGTGAGGGAATGGTCCTAGGCCATGATTTAATCTTGATGGTACCTCACTCTGTAGATGTCCTATTGAATAAAACCCAAACGCAACACCTCACCTCTGCACGACTGACGAGGTATGAATTAATTTTGTTCGCCCCTCACCTTCAAATTAAGAGGTGTTGTGTTCTTAATCCGGCTGAACTCCTACCTTTCCCGCAAAATACTGTTTGCGGTGACGAAGAATTACATGACTGCCTGTATACCACTGAACAGGAAACGAAGGGCAGGATAGACCTTATAGATACTCCTTTGGACAATGCAGAAGGGGAGCTGTTTTGTGATGGCTCCTGCTTCAAACTTTCAGATGGTACATCTACAGCTGCTTATGCAGTTACTACGTTGAGTACGGTTGTTGAAACTAAGAGAATTCCGCATAACTCCGTGCAGGCCGCAGAGATTATAGCGTTGACCCGAGCTTGTGAACTCTCCGAAGGGCGTATAGTAAACATATATACTGATAGCCAGTACGCCTTTGGGGTGGCCCACAACTTCGGGAGGCTCTGGTCGGAAAGAGGGTTCCTAACCTCACATGGGACCAAGATCCAGCATGGTCCCCTGATAGTGCAATTGCTCTCGGCACTTTCACTCCCTAGGCAGTTAGCGATCATGAAATGTGCAGCACATCGTAAGGTCATAGATGATGTGGGAAAAGGGAACGCTTTTGCCAGGCAAACGGCTACAGACCTTAGCGCAGACATGTATGCTCTAAGGGAAACAAAAGATGCCTATGTAATGGATGAGGGTATCGGGTCTGTGCGAGATATCCAATCTGATGCCACATTAGAAGAGTCTAAAAAATGGGCCGAAGGAATGGGGAAACTGGATGACGATGGGTGTTGGGTGGATACATCTGAAGGAAAATGGTTGCTCCCTGATTCATATGTACTGGCAATGGTTATGATGGCACGCGGTCCTACGCATGTGTGTGCCCAGCAGATCACGAAAATGTTAGAACATGTATGGGTGAATGATAAAATTTCGAAGATTGCACAGCGCCATGTTCAGAATTGTATGATTTGCTTACAGCACAATATGGGGAAGGGGACAATAACTCCAAGGGGAAGCTTCGGGCCCCCTTCTGTTCCCTTCGAGGTCATCCACTTTGATTTTATTGAGATGGAACGGTGTAACAATCTAAAATATGTTCTTGTGATTATTTGTGCTTTTAGTAAATGGGTCGAGGCTTTCCCCGTTAAAGATGCTACTGCCATGACCACTGCAAAGACTATGGTAAAAGAATTCTTTCCACGATTTGGGCTTCCAAGGGTAATTTGGTCAGACAATGGTCCCCATTTTGTTGCAGCAGTAATTTTTGCAGATATTCACAGCTTTACACATTGAAAAACGATTTCACTCGGCTAGACATCCTCAAAGTGCTGGGTTGGTAGAGAGACATAACGGCATTCTAAAGAATAAGCTTGCAAAAACATGTGCCGACACCAAACTAAAATGGCCAGATGCCTTACCTATTGTATTGTTAGCCATGCATACCACACCTCAAACTAAGACTGGGCTCTCCCCATTTGAGGTAGTGATGGGGAGACCTGCTAACATTTGGGGCCTTCCGAAGCCCAAAACCTTAAGGGAGGTAGAGGTTGTATGGCTTGTAGACTACTGTAACCATTTGACTAAAAATATGTATCTCATTTATCATCAGGTCCAATCAGCTTTACCTGTACGGTTTACGGGCCCAGGACACGATATTCAGCCTACGAAAGGTCTTCCTGTCTCGCTCCTCGCTGGAGGGGACCCTACCAGGTACTGTTGGTCACCCAAACAGCAGTGCGGGTGGCTGGAAAGAAGCATTGGATCCACCCGACGCATGTCAAGAAACTTCCTCACCCAACACCACACGTTACAGAAGAAGCAGAACCCCTCGCTGATGCTACAATCTCTGATCCTGGAGTAGCAAACAGCGCTGTGAGTGCGTCGGAGAATTTCCCTGAGCCGTGGAGCTTGGGGAACAGTCCATTTCGTCTCTGCACTCTTTGAAAAAGTCACTTCCGGAAAACATTGTTTCAAGTTCTGCGACTTGCGTGGCCTCCGATACGTCGCTTCCCTCAGAAAGTGACGTTACTTTGTTTCCGGATCAAACAGTTCTGGGTACCACCAGGTACGACCTTCGACGAAGAAAATAGAACTACGGCACTAGGTCTTTTCCATTCATTTGGAAATAAGAAGTGATTGAAAGTTTTCTCTTGTAAAAGAAAGTTCCTTTCGAACAAAAGGAAAAAAAGGCGATTCTGCTGGCTAGGGTTGGGAAGGACTAAGAAGTCGCGCGACCATAGTGTCGCCAGCAACGAACATTGGGGTCGTCGATTGAGAAACTACGATTCCTGCCACCTCCACCGCTGCTCCCAGTATTGGACTTGTAAATAAGGGGGTGACCAACTCGGACAACGAACAATGTGCCTGGGCCCCGAAAACGTATTGCTGTGTTGTGTTAATAATAATTGGAATTTGTGTAATTACTGCTGTGGGACTTTGGTACTTCGAAGAAATTTACCCTCTAAAACCTCTACTGCCAATTGAGGTTGTACCTACTGCTTTGACTCCCTCTGTACACCTTCACACCTTGTCACCTAGAGACTCCCAGCATAGACGAAAGTATCATAATAACACTTTAATGATAGTAATGAATGCAACACATGCCATTTTTAATAAGAGTAATTGTTGGATTTGCACCCATTTACCGCAACATGGGAACAAGGGGCTAGGATGGTATATTCACCTTTTACCTTTAACGACTGCTTGCTATGCTTCTCTTAGAGCACTATTCTTTGGCCGTTGGAATGATAGCATCTCAGGGAACTTTGATGGAACTAATTTAAATGATTTTGAGAAACGTGAATTGACTCCCCTGGGATGCTCGCTTTTTGCAAATAGAAGTAGACCTAATGTTGCTTCTATTAGGCCATCTGATAAACTATCTCTTCCTTTCCAAACTCTAATTTCCTTTAAAATGGCTCCGATAGGCAATAAGGACGCTGTGCCCCCTTCCTACTCTATTAATCATAGCCCTGATTCAGTCCCCTTCTGTGTACAAAGAAATGGCACTCGGCCAATGGGAGATTTTGAAGGTTGTGTGAACATTGTAAATTTGACTGGGGAGAACAGGCCTCTGTATGTAGGGGGGCCTGTTTATTTCGTTTGTGGTAGTTCAGCATTTCCCTGGTTGCCCAAGGATTGGCAGGGAACCTGTTATTTAGGAATCCTGTTACCTTGGGTATTTGTAGCTAGTACATCGGAAGTTTCTAAGGCTCACCCACGACGGGACGAGAACGGAGATACCCCTGGGCAAGTATTGGGAGATATAGCAAAATCAGTGGTGCCATTTTGGGGACAGATAGCAAACTCTGAAAACATTAGGGGGCTAGCAAGAGTACTGGAGAGAACCATCAACCGGACCACGGATATACTCTACAATATGACTCTAGAACAAAAGGCAATAAGATTGGTAGCGCTCCAAAATCGGATCGCATTAGATGTCATCCTGGCAGAACGTGGTGGAGTATGCAAATTAGTGGGGTCCGCTTGCTGTGTTTTCGTACCAGATTCCTCACCGACAATTTTCAAAGCAATACAGAACTTGCACATCCTTAGTTCTGAGGTGCATGTTCCTGTGGGAGATTGGAATATTAGCGCCTGGTTCTGGGATTCTCTACGATCCTGGGGTTGGAAGGTGCTTTCTGTTATCCTGGTTATTTTGGGAATCCTGCTATTCCTTTGTTGCTGTCTCCAATGTCTACCTAGTATATGTGCAATGCTAGGGGGATGTTGTGCTCAAGCGGTGAGCACAGTAGGGCACAAAATGTATGCCCCGGACACAGCATCTAAAGAGTTTGTGTTACAAGAGGTTCTGATGAACGACCTAATGGCTATAGACATTACAGATAATGATTCAGGATGTATGGACGACAATGCATGGAGTTATTTACAGAAGTATTAGAAATGATATTTTGGGCTTCCCGGCCTCATATTATTTTTCTGTTTCCACAGCGGGACCCCAAAGGCGAGGTGCGAGGTGCGTGGGTCACAGCCATACACAGAAGAGAGCCCCTTCGGAATGGTCTAGTGAGAGGTATACGCTTGTGTATGCGGGCTCCGTCCTCCAGTGGCTAAGCGTGTTGGGGGGATGATATTAAGAGCTCCGAAAACAGCCAGCCCCTCTTATGTAACTAATTGCCCTTCAGATCTTCTTGCTGCATCCAACTGGGGAGCTCTCCGTGGTGTAGGTGTGGAGATTTCAGTTTGATGCCTGCGCAGCGTGCCCCCGGCGGGGTGCCGGCTACCGTCCCCGGATCTTGCAGGTTCAGGAGTATGCGTGGGTTCCGAGGAGGGCACACACCCTGACTGTCAGGGGCCCAACCCTCTCTCGTGACCTGTTCAAAATCTTCTAGCGCCCTTGATAGGACCTGAGGCGCATCGGCTTGCTTATTCTCTTCGGGGACCAGGTGCCCTGCGCAGCCCCCCATCCAAGTTGCGACTGTGGAGATGGCCCTCCACCTTCCCTGCTCGTAGGAGGAGAGTCCACTCGTGAAGGGCCGGGACAGCTTCGAGCAGATGGAGCCGGTGGTCTCCTTCTAGTGTGACCTGGGCGCACGCTTGTGCATGAAGTGACAGCGGAGACCGCGTAAACTGTGCCCGCTCCTCAGCAGTCTTCCCACGGGTGCACCCGGTGCCTAGTCGGGCTCCCTCCGGGTCCCGGGAAACAGGGGTGAGGGGGTGCTTACCCGTGCGCCTGTACTTGTCAGTGGGCCCAAGAAGCGGTGTGCGTCACTGAATTCTCCTTGGCTCCGCACGTATCATGGCTCTGCGGACGCTGGAGGGTGCGGCTGGATCTCGCAGGCCTGCCCTTCCTTCGCGCGCCCAATCTTGCAAAGGGGGTTTCTCCATGAAAAAGACTCCGTTTCAGTCCGGGTGTTCTCCCAGTATGTCCTGAACATTTCCAATGCCTATTTCCGTCAAAGTTGTGACCGGGGGGGTCTCGTGGTGGGGGCTCAATCCACTTTTCGGGACCCTTGCGCGGAGCATATACGGAAAGTATTCCCATCTGTGCGCCCCCTGGTGGCCGATTCCCCCTTATGTCATCTTTTAATCGTGATTCAATAAAACCTAATGAATATGACCTTTAGAATATTATCACGGTGTTATCAGGATACCGTTTTACGGACTTGTGACAATAGACCTGCTAGCCTCGTACGGGACGCAAATGCGAGTGAGGAACATGGGGTTGCTAGGCAACGCTTACTTAACTTGATCACATGACCAATACCTATTTATATCTGCCGGGCTGTTATAGGCCAGCCTAGACAACACCCACATTCCACAAGGCTGCTACCGGCCGGAAGGCAGAAACCATTACTCACAGAAGCATTGAAGCTGCTAATTGGTAAGCGTTGCAAGGCTCTTCAAAGACTCATTGTGTTACGGCTTCTGCTTAATGACTCAGGCATGCGGGCTCGGCCTCAGACCAACCAACCTCCTCTTCTTGTTTATGTCCTTAGTTTTGTCACAGAACAACACAGCAACTTTTTACTTTGGAAGATTTAAATTGAATACTAGCCGTACCAAAAAAGCATCACGCATTCTCTGTTTTTTCTCTGTCAATTTAAGGTAAGCTGGAGTTTGTCACGCGACCCAAATGTATAAAAACTGGTATTTCCTACTTCAGCGGTGAATAAACATGGCAATAGCAGGACTTGTCTGCTTTTACAGATTGGCTATATCTATTTTTGTGAGGCTTTCTGAAACTAAGATGGATCGTGTACCCGGCAACATGCAACCTTTTGCATACAACTAGTACCATATGCCCTACAGATCAGGTACTTTTCAGCTAATAATTCTTGTCACCTTGTGATGTGGAAATACACACCAAGCGTTTTTTGGACCTTATTGTTATGTTTTCTGACTGTAATATAATATTATTGCCATTTGGTTTAAAATGGAGAACTGCCTACTTACTATATCCTTTGTTTTTTCTCCCCTCCCCATCCCCTTGCTCTCTTCCTTTTCTTCATGCCTTAATGCTTTTTATATTTGAACTGTTTATTTTCTTTCTTTGTTGTCCAACACTGTTGGTGGTTATATTTCCTTTTTCTATGTGGAAACATGTTCATTTGGCTGTCATTGCATGATAGTGATGTTTGTTTACGCCCTGAAGACGGCCCAGTTAGGGTTGAAACACGTGTTGCCGTTTGGCAGTTTTTTTATTTAAGGAACACATGACAAATATACCTTTGTTTCAAAAACCTTTGTCTAAAAATTGTCAAGTGGACAAATATTCTAAAAGTATAACTGGGAATAACCTTGTGTAACTTTATCATATGTCTTATGTGGTAACCTCCAAGAGGTCTAAATGTGTTTCAAGCAACATTACCTGTAACTTATATAGTGGTTTTGTCATACTTTCCCGACTATGAAATAGGGTGGCAGCGCAGATAGTGAGGCCTTATTTCTTTCTGGTTTACCCTGCGCATGCGATTCAAGAGAGTCTAGCTGCTACAATAACAGAAGAGTGGTTTTCACCAAACCTGTCATAGAATTTGGCACAGTTTATTGCAAATTGCATCGCATACCAGACATTCACTGCTGGGAACACTGTGCGAACATTGAGAGGATAAATTCCTAGACCCAATGGCCCATTTCAGCACCTACATATAGATTATGTCAATATGCTGCAGACATTCAACGGTTACAGATATCTGCTGGTCGTGGTATGTTATTTTTCTAGATGGATCAAGGCAGGTCCATGCACACACCCTGATGCCATGTGGGCTGCCAAATTCCTTGTGCATGAAGTCTTCCCAAGATGGGGTGTATGTCAGGTTTTGCAGTTTGACAATGGACTGCATTTTGTAAATGAGTTGTTCGAGCATATAGTTCTTCTATTAGGCATCAACCATACATTTTCTTCTGCTTTTAACGGATGGCTACATTGCCTACCCTATATGCTCTAAGGACCAGCCTGGCTCAGATCACCATCTAACTCCTCGTGAGTTTGTGACTGGATGCTGTATGACAACTCTGTTGGTCCTCCAACTAGGTTAAAAACTGATGCCCATTGTGTAGCTAATGCTTTAAGTGATGAGATGCATGATTACCTAACAACAACAACTGCACGTGTTTCTTTCATGTTTCAGCAGGTCAAGAATCGAAGGGAGAGGTCAAAGAGAAGCGACAAAGACGTTCAACCCATTGAGGCAAAGGATTTGTTAAAACAACCCAATCTATACCCAGGAGACCAGGTGCTGGTAGGAATGTTTGTACGCACTTGGAGCACACCCTGCTTTGAAGGTCCATCCGAGATGGAAGAATTCACACCCACAGCAGCCAAGCTAAAAGGATGAAGAGCATTGCTTCATTTGCATGACATTAAGCCATATAAAGCAGAAACCCCAGCCCCTCCTGCAACTACCCACAGTGAAGCAAGAGAAGAAGTTCCACATATGCAGACTTGTTCTATGGATAAGAGTGATGATCAGGAAAGTGAAGAACACAGCAGCATCCTAGACTAAAGGCCAATATCTTTTAACATTTGATAAGAAATAAACACACTTGCAGTTATCCTGGAACTTTTTAGATAGGCTCAAGAAACAATGCATTGAAGTACCGGAGCAGAAGGAAGTAAAGCACACTTCATCATTCTGTTTGCTATTGCAATAACATTACAAACATTTTTGTATAAAGCAACATCTCAGAAAGAAGGCAACTATGTACAAGATATAAAGTCAAGAGAGAGCCAGAAACAATGCATCAAATAATAAAATATGAACAGCGTGGATTAGATGGAGGAGGAATTCAAGATTAAAGAAAACAAGATGCTATAATGCGAGGATGAGAATGGGAAGGAAATACAAGAATGCTGGGAAAGAGGTCAACTACAAAGTAAAGGAGCATTGCTTACTCCTGAAGGATGGGCTGAAGGATTAGCTGTGTGCACAGCAACTTCATTTACCGGACAATGGGAAGTAGTTGTTGCAAATGCAGGAAAGGGATGCAAAAACCAATGGCCTAAGATTGCAAGATTGTTGACATGGGTCGACGATGAGGGAGGACCATTACAGATACTTTATGTTTTAGAAATAATGGCACAGTGAAAGTTGGAGAGATCAGCGAGTGTGACCGAGTTTTTGATATACCAGGCATGAGGGAAGGAACAGCAGTCCTGATGGACCATTATTGGGACTGTAGATCAAGAACATATATAAAGTTGCCACAAAAATGTGGAGGAGTTTGTTCATTGGTGCTGATAGGCATTCCATCCTTAGTAGTACCATAAAGTGACCTGCAGATTACAGACTTCCTAAAAATTGACACACACCCGAGGAAGAAAAGATCATTTTATCAAAGCATAAAGAGGAGAGACAATGGGCCTCATTACGAGTCCTGCGGTAACCGCGCCTATGCTTTCGGCGGGTTGCCACTGGACTCATTACATTTACCAGCACCTAGCTTCCCAGTGCCATCCTAAAATTACAAGTCCTGGCGGACCGGGAAGCTACATGCCAGAAAATGTTAGTCCCCATTCCAATAGGACTCCACGGGAATGGGTTCACAGAAGCACCGGCACCGTTACTAACGGCGCTTCCAATATCAGTCTGCACACGGGGGCCGCTGCAGATGAGCATTAGTTGTTCAGCCGAACAGCAATGATATTTACAGCTATATTTCTGCCAGGAATTCAGACTGCAGTGAACGCGGAGTGGCTGCAAATCACCAGATGGGAGCTGCTGCAAATGATCAATACAACAATAAAAGGATTTAATGCAATCAATTAAGAGTCAAGGGCAATCAGGCTTATGGCCAACCAGAACAGGTATGTCCTGGATGTAATTACACCAATGGAAGGAGGCATTTGCACCAAGATCGGGCCTTCTTGCTGTACATTTCCACCTGCCCATGATGAAGGCAATGGGACTTTGACAGAAGCCATACCAATGTTGTCATCCCTGCATATGAAGATGGAGGATGAAGTTGGCAGGACCAAAAAGGACGCCTAGTTTTCGGCTGTGTTTTCATGGATTGCAACTTGGTTGGCAAATGCTTTCAAATTACTTGGAGCAGTACTAGTGTTGGTATTGCTAGGATTTTATTTCATAAGGATAGTCTTTGTTATAATGCCAGAAGACAGCCAAGAAAGCTATTGGGATGAAGATCATGATTAATATAGATGCTTGAACTGATGAGCAGATGCACAATGAGGAAAGTACTGGTAACTGGAGGGATAGCCTGACTAAGGCAGAACAAAAGGGCTAAATATTCTAGATCAACAATGGGGGGCTGTTCTGTTGTATAACATTTTTAGGGCCTATTATTTGACTTAAGTAGGCCTGGGTTATTTTTATTATGTCAGGAAAGATACACAAACACTATAAATGTGAGAATGTACCAAAGGGAGTTTCAGACGCACATAGATAGCAATTTTACAGCTTTTATAATTTATTTTGCTGCTGGATGCAATTGGTAATACTGCATCAATAATTTTTTTAAATTAAAAGAAGAGAAGGGAAAAACTTTTTTTGAAAGAACACAATCAGAAAATGCAAAAATACAGAGTTTATAAGGAGATTAATTATTAATCTTGACTTTTCCTTAAGCATCTGTTTATGACAAGGTAAATTCTTTTTAAAAAAACATGACAAAATAGTGTTTAAGAAGAAACACTGTGAAACCACCACCTTAGTGACAAGTGATTAGCATGTAATCTATACATGACAACCAAGACATAAGCACTTAATGAGAAAGCTCTTGGGTAGGTGTAGCCAGGCTGGAGGGTGACCTAACAAGTGGTCGACGTCTAGATATTGATCTAAAAAGAAGTAGGGACCAGAAGGAATTTGGAGGTGCTGGTCGAAGAGACGTTTCGGCTGGATGCCTTCATCTTGGGCCTGGGGTAGGTCTCCCTAAAAGGAGAAGCAGGGGGTCTCTATTAGTGACTGGGTTGAGAGGTGTAAAAACGTATTGGTTAAATCATGACATAATAAATCCATATTTGTGGTACACCACTAAAAAATAAGGGACAAGAGGTACACGGGACTGACCTTGGGGGCTGCAGGACTCCCTTGGACTGGAATAGCTGTGACCTGATGTTATGCCAAATGATTTAGTTTTCTGTTTTCCGGCTGTAGGTGACTGCAGGAATTAGGGAACATAGTGTTCTGGGTAAGGATGCTGTTAGTGACGGTTAAAAAACAGCACAGGAATGAGCTAAGACTAGACAAAAAAGTAACAGGCGCTCACCTTTGTACGTTGTAACTGAGCGGTGAGGCACAGGAAAAAACGCGCGGGGTTCCAGTGAGATGGCTGCTCACGAGCACTTGGAACAACACGTAATGGAGGCTGGATGGGTATTAGTTACCATGATTGCCTAACATGAACCTGTGAGGAGAACGAGATGCATACGCCTCGTTAGAACGAGTAGTGGAAATAAAAATTGTATGAACAGGCAAGTACAGGAGGAGTATTTACCTTGAAAATGAAGATGTAGGCTCACTGCATGCTAGCGAGTGTAATCGCGTTTCGAGGCTGCGACTGGAGCACTCTGTTGAGTGCTGGTGCCGAGATGTGCACGGCTGCCCTGACTACGCATGCGCGCCGAGAGTAGTGTTAGAACTGTAGATTATTCGCGGGTGCGCATGCGTGGGCCCGCTTGTCTGTAGTGTTTCTGTGTGTGAGTAATTCAGCGAAACACTATTCTGGAGTCATGCTCATAGCATTGCTATATGAAAATTGTAATATATTACGATTATTTGTAGACCTTTGTGAGCTGGGTGTCGGTCTGATGTGAGTAGCTAGTTGCAGTTGGGCGCAATATATAGAGAGAAAATTAAGCTGTGGCTGTATACAGATGTAGGCAAGTGCCAGGGGGCCCTATATTGTGAATGGGATCCCCATGAAGGAGGTAGAGTGCCTAACAGGGATTCTATGGGGCGCAACTATTGTTAAAATGGTATCAGTGAATTGAGTGGGGCCCTGAATTGTGGGATCTCAGGGGGGCATGAGAACCCTAAATGGGGGAATAGTAACTTGGCAGGAGAGAGCAACTTTGATAAAGGTTAATTATCTGCTGAAGTACGTGGGGTCTATCTCGTTAAGCCCTGTGGTTGTGCTTTTCAATTTAAAAATCCACCATGCTTCTTTATGGTTAAGTGAGTTGGTGGTGTTACTCGTATTTGGTACTGCATCTGCTATCCACCATAGGATATCGTCAGGACCGTGATGGTTTTCAATGTAATGTTGTACCATTGGGGCAGCGGCAGATTTACATCGGATACGGGATCTATGTTCTCCTATCCTTTTGTGGATCTGTCTGGTTGTTTTTCCAACATAGCGTAACCCACAAGGACATTCAATGATGTAAATTACATTGGCCGTTTTACAGTTAGTGAACTGCCTAAGTTCCCAGTCTTTTTCGCCAATCTTAAAAGAAGACATTTTTCTGGTAAAGCGACAGGCTGTGCAGGTGCCACAGGGGTGGTGCCCTATTATTTCCCGCATATTCCAAAGTGTTGATCTTTGTGTTTTCTTTTCCAATCTTGCATGTGTTAGTATGTCGCAGCCTCGAAACGCGATTACACTCGCTAGCATGCAGTGAGCCTACATCTTCATTTTCAAGGTAAATACTCCTCCTGTACTTGCCTGTTCATACAATTTTTATTTCCACTACTCGTTCTAACGAGGCATATGCATCTCGTTCTCCTCACAGGTTCATGTTAGGCAATCATGGTAACTAATACCCATCCAGCCTCCATTACGTGCTGTTCCAAGTGCTCGTGAGCAGCCATCTCACTGGAACCCCGCGCGTTTTTTCCTGTGCCTCACCGCTCAGTTACAACGTACAAAGGTGAGCGCCTGTTACTTTTTTGTCTAGTCTTAGCTCATTCCTGTGCTGTTTTTTAACCGTCACTAACAGCATCCTTACCCAGAACACTATGTTCCCTAATTCCTGCAGTCACCTACAGCCGGAAAACAGAAAACTAAATCATTTGGCATAACAGCAGGTCACAGCTATTCCAGTCCAAGGGAGTCCTGCAGCCCCCAAGGTCAGTCCCGTGTACCTCTTGTCCCTTATTTTTTAGTGGTGTACCACAAATATGGATTTATTATGTCATGATTTAACCAATACGTTTTTACACCTCTCAACCCAGTCACTAATAGAGACCCCCTGCTTCTCCTTTTAGGGAGACCTACCCCAGGCCCAAGATGAAGGCATCCAGCCGAAACGTCTCTTCGACCAGCACCTCCAAATTCCTTCTGGTCCCTACTTCTTTTTAGATCAATATCTAGACGTCGACCACTTGTTAGGTCACCCTCCAGCCTGGCTACACCTACCCAAGAGCTTTCTCATTAAGTGCTTATGTCTTGGTTGTCATGTATAGATTACATGCTAATCACTTGTCACTAAGGTGGTGGTTTCACAGTGTTTCTTCTTAAACACTATTTTGTCATGTTTTCTTTAAAAAAATTTACCTTGTCATAAACAGATGCTTAAGGAAAAGTCAAGATTAATAATTAATCTCCTTATAAACTCTGTATTTTTGCATTTTCTGATTGTGTTCTTTCAAAAAAAGTTTTTCCCTTCTCTTCTTTTAATTTAAAAAAATTATTGATGCAGTATTACCAATTGCATCCAGCAGCAAAATAAATTATAAAAGCTGTAAAATTGCTATCTATGTGTGTCTGAAACTCCCTTTGGTACATTCTCACATTTATAGTGTTTGTGTATCTTTCCTGACATAATAAAAATAACCCAGGCCTACTTAAGTCAAATAATAGGCCCTAAAAATGTTATACGACAGAACAGCCCCCCATTGTTGATCTACAATGAGGAAAGTACCCATGATAACATAAAGAAAAGTGCCTTTGCACCTCCAGGAATGATGTTCTACTGTACCAAGGACCATACAAAATATGTAGGATGGTGGAGATTCGGTCCACCATCAGCAGATTGCTGCCACATGACCTGGAGTGTGGATGAACACATAAAGAATGCAGGTCATCTGAGGGGGTGAAAAAGATATGGGTCCAAAGAAACAAAAATATGAACAGATGCTAAAGGAGAATGAAGAAAGGAATGTGGTCGAGGAGTCGAACAGAGGGGGGGGGAATGTAGAGGAGCAGGTAGATGCATTTTCTCTAACTCCTGCCCCCTCACCTCCATCATATTGGAACAGCAGGAGAAGGGCCCTGTGTGAGACTCCATGTGCTATGCCTATACCTAATTGAGTGTATGAGAGATGATATGCACTCAGACAACCGTATCAAATGTACCCTTGAACTGAAAGTGTGGAAGGGTGCCAAAGGGAAGGATGTCAGCGCGCACCATTGGACATCATGGAGCACTGAGTGAAATCTGATGAGGGCAGAGTGATGTCATGGAGAAGATATACAAAGCCATGCAGAAACGATATGAAAATACTTAAGAGTGATGATGTAACTGAAGCGATAAGAGAAATACGTACACAACCATAAAGTAATCATGCAAAAGAAGACAAAGCAACTTGCTGACGAATAAGTGTATATACGCAGTAACGCAAGGTACAAAAGATACATAGGCGCTTGCTATAGAGGAATATATAACGTGGCAAGGACGTCCATAGTTGGAAAATGGATGCCGCCTCGTGTACATTTTCAATCCAACTACCTCAGAAGCCAATCAGGGTTGTATAGTCAGGAGATGCTGGAAGAACAGCTCCATGTGCAGAACAAAGAGGATTCAATGTTGGCTTGGGATCAAGGATGCTATTTTTAAGGAATAACTGCAAAGTAAGAAGGGAGTCAGACAGATAAGTCATGGATGGGACATAGTTCTCTTATAGAAGAAGAAAACATCTGCAAGAGCCATGTACTGGACAATTAAAAGTGTATAAAGCGTATACAAGGTAGAGTGAGCAAGTCGCTAGAGGCCACGAGGAGCAATGACACCCAGTATAATTAAATCAAATAGCAGTAAATAAGAGGCTGAACTTGACAAATTAATGGTCTCTTCACATGTGACTCTGAAGTCCAAAACAAGGGCTATTCATTAAGCCTCGGATGAAGATAGTGTTGTGCTTTCACTCCCTTGAATTTCCTAGAACAGAAGACAGGATACAAGGTCAACTGCAGACGGAAAACTTTGGCTCATGGCTGGTCTGATGAGAGATGATTGACTAATTGGGAAAGCAGGGAGTAATCTGACGTAATCCAAGTACCTGGGTTTCGGTTTCCGTATGTCCTGCTAGACGAGCCGAAAGTCCAAGGTTGGGTAAGAATGCCAAACAATCAGTGGGTGTATACAGCAATCTTCTATACAATGTTGCATAGACCAATCCACCATCATTTTGTTTGCTATAATTCGAATTATATGTATTTAGAGGTAGTACGAGGGTTGTCTTACAGAGAAGAGACAGCCAATGAAGTATTAACCCAAATATATTCTATAAGTATATATGTTTCCTTAACCAATCCCTTCAGCTAATAAGTTTTATGATTTGCCACGTGGATGACATCACAGATGACGCATGTTGGGGTATAAAATCCCTGTGTAATAAAAATTGTGTGTGAGTGTGCAAGCATCCAACTGATGTTTGCCAGTTGACCCTGCTTTATTAAACTGAGAATAAAGTAGTATTTTGCCATATTCCTTGAGTCGGTCCGGTTATTTGGTCTGATATCTTTATTGGTAATTCCATTTAGCACAAGAGACGCTTCATGGTACTAGAGCACATTGTCATGTCACCAAATGTACACAGAAGCAATTTCACAATATGGGTGCCCCATTATATGCCAAAGTTTTTCACTGTAAGGGTAGATTTGTGTTAGCTTTGCCCAATAATGCTAGTACTGCAAGTTTAAGAACATATGTTTTTATGGCTTTGTCCAATAAGCCTTAGGCTAGTACTGCCAGCCACTGTAAGAATACCATTTGCTTGCCTTTGTGCAAAAATGACACTACTGTAAGCATTACCTAAGAGCAGTACTGCCAACCACTGTAAAAACTCACATTCATTTGGTTTGCCCAATGATGTCAGTACTAAAACTGTAAGAACCCACTTTGTCCCACACACACACCCACACACACACACTTTGCATACACATTCACATTTGGATACATTCACACTTGTACCTCACAGATAACCCCTCGCATTTGCACATACATACACCCATACACACCATACAGCCATACACACAAGCATGCATACTACTATAACAAGGTGTTCTTGCTTGGCAGTAGGTGTGGCGGTGCATTGGCCTTAGAGGCTGGGGTCCCTCTTACACTCCAGGATGATGGCCTCAGAGAAGTATATGTGGGTTCCTGTGGGAGCTTGCACTGTGGCTCACTCGCTTAGCAGGAATCTGTCATAAGAAGACTATCCATCCCACAATACCCTTAGTTCCTAAACACTCCACCCAAATTGCCAAGGCACCTATTAGACCTTCCTGGGATCCAGGCCCCTTTAGAAGTATCAACAAACTGAAATACAAAGGATCATGCGCTTAACACTATAGGTCTTCAACAACCTGTGGATTTTCTCGCGGTGGCCGCACCGCCAGCATCCGCGGTCAGTCTCTGCCCCTCAAACTCAGTGGGCTGAGCACATCGCCCCTCTCTGCTGCCCGGTCGGGGGGGCACCGCACACACTCCGGCCTCCTCAGCTCGGTGCACCCCAGCCTCACGGCTATCACTGCCGGTCCACAGCCGTGGATCCACATGCGCTGCCGGGAGGCACTGCTTCTGGGAACGACAATAGCACCAATCGATCGGCAAGTGTTCAGGCACCCAGATCCTTCCCGTGGGTGTATCAACTACTGTCTCAGGATACAGATGAAGCCATTAAGAGCACCAGGGTTGCGGGAGCTCACGAATCAAGCCGCTGTCTTTGTCGCGTGCAACAGCACCACCCGTTGGTTTTGTTTGGTCTTCTGGGTTGCATGAAACTTGGTCTCAGATGCTTTGTAAAGAAAGGGATGTTTGTATGACTTTTTATGTTACTCCGCCAAGAATTTCTTCCAGGTTTTTGTCAGTTAAGAAATTCCACGGTTTCTGGAAGATGCTACATACTTTCGGAACATTCTTTTGTATGCCGTTACCAACCTGATTTTGGTTTCTGCTGTTGCTTTATTTATTTTGCAATTCTTCATGCTCCATGTGTGTAGATTTTTAGTATGCACCTTCAATGATGCTTTCCACTTAGCCTCATTGCAGGAATCTTTTTACAACATGTATGGCATTGATTTCAAAGTCTCCATTATCTGAGCAGTGTCGACTCGTTCTCAGCAATTCCCCAAATGGAAGGTTTCAAATGAGACTCTCTGAGTGTCTGCGGGTGGCATGTAGCACAGTGTTGGTATTTGTGTGTGTGTGTGGGGTGGGGGTTGTCGGGGGTTTCATAGAGTGTATTCTGGATAGGATTTCACATATAAAATGTTCATTTCTTTGTTATGATACATTTAAGTTGCATTTGCCCTGAATCCATCCACTCCTTGGTGTTTCTGTTCCAAATGATAAACAGGTCATCAATGAAATGTAGCTGTATGAATACTTTGTCCAGGAAGTGCTAGCTATTGCTGGCCGATGCAAACTCCTTCTGCCACTAGCCCATGGTAAGATTTTCATATCAGGAGGGCAATTATGTGCCCATTGCAGCACCCTTATTTGCAGAAAAAAATCACCATTTAACATGAAACAGTTGTTTAATAAGCAGAAATTCTGTGTCATTATAACCATCCTGGAATGGACTGGCCAGTTCATAGGATTTGCTTTTTAAGAAGTATTCACATGCTTGTACTCCTAAGGTTTGGTCGCACAGGTGTATAGAAAGAGTACATCCATGGTAGCCAACATGCACTTCTCAGGCCATGTAATGGCAATTCTTCATGTCAGCTAATCTGTGGTGTACCCAGTGGAGTCATTTTGCTGAAGATATTGTGGTTTGGGGGTGGACAGTACCTCGAAATGAAAGGGGCCCTGCCAAATGAGTGGGACAAAATAGTGTGCCACAAATGTAAAGGGGGACAAACACCCTTGTCCCCCTTAAAATAATGCCCATGGGTGCCCCTCTGATATGAGTTTAAGCTGGACACAAATGGAAAGAGTGGGACATCTAAATATTTAGATGCAAAAAAAATCTGTGCCCCCTAGCACATACATACACCTATTCATTAATGCACATAAGAGTTGGCGGGACAAAACAACATGAGAAGTCTGGGGTGAAAGGAAAAATAAACTGAAATGCAGAGGATGATCCTCTGCACTCACCATGCTGTAGGGCCACTGTACATGCATATCAGGGTGGAAGAGACAAAATGAAATGAACAATATCCCGGGAGGATAGCTCAGCAGCAACTGCTCGCCTTGGAAACAAGACATCACAAAGCAACACAGGTTCGATCTGCGGGTCCGCGCTTAGAAACCTCGCGGTATTAAGCACGTTATAAATACGCAACTAAGAGACTCATTCCTGTAACAGCGCCTCAATGCCCCCAAGGGCTGTGTGAGCGCTTCAAAAATGCAATAAATAAATAAATAATATAACACAAAAGATGATCTGCCACACCCAACACAAAGAAGGGCAGCCATAGAGCCGTACAAGTGCAGTAGGGTTGGAGGGACGAAAGGAAATGAATAGCCAGCAGCGAAATTAAAATATTCCTCTAAATAATAGGAGATGATGGCTGCATCCAAAATGCAATAAGACTGCAGTATGTGTGCAGTAGAGTTGGCGGGAACCAAAATGATAAATGAAAAATATTCTGCAAAACATACAAAAACATCCACAGTCCTGTACACACACAGACACACATACAGACACCCAATAGTTCATATGTAGTAAGTCCAGAGCAGCAAAATGAAATCAGGACTGTACAGTGCAATATGCAAAAACATCAGTAGCCCTCAAAACACATGCACACCTACTTGTTTATATGCAGCTAGGCAGGAGGAACAAATAATACATATTCTACCACACAAAACACCAAAACATCTGCAGCCCCAACACACACACACACACACACGAATATTTCACCAAAAGTCAAACATGCATATCACATGTTCACAGATCATTGGTAGAATACTCAGCACACAACAACAAAACTAGTAAGAAAATAGTGAAAACATGCACTGTTAATCGGAAATAATAGAGGGAGACGCTGGAAGTTCGCACACTTCTGCTAAACGGGAAATCTAAAATAGTGGGCACGTTTTTTCTCCCTTCCAGCACATCACGAAACCACAAAAAACAGATCATCTTGCTTTAGGTCCCAGGAAACTATGGATAGCCCGGAAAATAGGCAAGAAAAGGGACAAGAGAGAAAGAGAAAGGGGAGGGCACAATGCCGGACGATATAAAGCTAAACAGAGGGACAGCCAGTCAGTTCAGGTTTGGGAAGCAACGTTATGTTATGTTATGGCCATTTATAGAGCGCATGGTCGCGCGTAGGCATCATGGCGCTAGAGAGGTAAGTGGCCACCCACAGAACAGCACATCTTAGCCAAAATTGCTAACAGCTCCAGAACAGGTGAGTTTTTAATGCTTTCCGAAAAGCTAGATGGTTTGACAACAATTTCATAGAAAGTCGAAGAGTATGCCACAATTGTGCAGCTGTGATCGAGAAGGCACGCCCCCCACCCTAGTGAGGCAGAAAGAGGGCACACACAGCATGCCTGCCGCCTCACAGACCGCAGGGGGCGATTCACAACATAACGCTCAAACTTGGCGCACAGGTACTTTGCTACCTGGTCTTGTAAAGCATGATGAACAATGCAAAGGCCTTTAAACTGGATGTGCTGGGCCACTGGGAGCCAATGAAGGGAACGCAATACCGGGGATATATGGGACCCATAGGGTGTACCCGTTGCCACCCTGGCTGCCAGATTCTGGAGACGTTGTAATCAGTCTATCAACCCCTTGGGCTGCGCCAAGTACAGAGAGTTGCCATAGTCCAGCTTCACAGACTCATAGCGGCCACCACTGGGGGGCATACCATTGTTGGAATCAGATGGAGCATCTTTCTTAAGATTTTCAGTTGAAAATGCCCCATATGACATACCGCAGATACCTGTGCTGCCATAGACAAATTGCCCGACATAATTACCCCAAGATTTCTAACCTTAATTAAAGGTACAGGCAGCAAACCCAAGGATGAAGGCCAGAAAGAAGAGATCCCGAGTGTGGGGTCAGGAGGAGAGCCCACCGTCAACAGCTCAGTTTTGTCCCCATTCAGTTTCAACCAGTTGTGTCCCATCCACTCACCCACAGCTGTCAGGCACTTATGCAGGCATGCCGACACCTCAGACAAGGGAGGCCAAATGAACTGCTGGACCTTCCTGGGATCCCAAAAGAAGCAGAAGAACACCCTTGCGGACTTTGGAGCCTCATCCCAGCAAAGAGCTAGGGAAGAGGCTGGAAGGAGGCCTGAAGACCAAGGAGTCTTAGCCCTGCAAAGAGCATGTGAAGAGGTCTTGTGACACCTTGAGTATTACACCAATCCTACAGCTTGAGAAGGCTGAGGAACGCTTTGGGAATGCTTGAGTCTCACACCAACACTACACAGCTGAGTGGGCTGAAGAAGTCATTGAGACGGCTGATGTCTCACACCTACCTTACAACCAGTGAGGCGGAGGATAACCTTGCGCACAAGAATGGTGAACCATATACCCCAGAGGAGGGGAGAAGAGGCGTACGTGAAACACTTGTGTATAGGCGCGTTATAAATGCCATATCATATCATATCATATCATACGTAAGCGTAAAAGCTGCAAAAAAGGAACATGTCCAGAATTTAGAATGAGTGATGAAAGCCTTGAGACAGTGAATGCCTTGCTAATGCTCTTAAAGCTCAAAGAACAACCTGACCCATTTACAGTTTTTTAATAAATGTTTTGAATTGAAATTTAATTTTCATGTTTTGATTCACTAAGCCGCCTCGGTTTCATAATAGTCTAATCTCTTCCTAGATATGGTGTGGATTCAGTAACATTTAAAAGAAGCATTACAGGGCTAATAAAAAAATTTAGTTTTTGTCATAAAAATCAAGGAGAGATATTATGAGCGCCAAGTACAATCCTTTCTAGATATGGGCCTGATCACGACTTTGGTGGTAACCCTTAAATCCGGTGGTAGCGTTATTACCGCCGGATTTAAGGGTCCACCAAATCAGGACTTCGGCGGATTTCGCCCCAGCTCCGAGCTGGGGGGAAATCCGCCGAAAATTTGCGCTATTACCGCCGGCGGGAAATCCGCCGGCGGTAAGAGCGCAAATTTTCCCCATTGAGCGCAATGGAGAATGGGGCATTCCCGAATGGGCTCAATGGGGAATGGGGAATTACATTACCGCCAAACTCGTGAACCGGTGCTATTAGCGCCGGGGAGTTCGGCGGTAGGGCTAATACCACCGGCGTTACCGCCAGAGTCGTGATCAGGCCCAGTTGTGTTGAATAAATCTTAGATGCAGGCAGTGCTCATTCTCACAGGTAACTGTAGGAAACACACCATTTCTAAAGGAAGAAGTCAAAAAGAACAAATCAGAAATATGCATTCTTTGTTCAGCGCCCATTTTGTAGCATTACTAACAAAAGGTACTTAAAAATGTGATGGCTGCTGTGTTTTATCACCTGCATGAGAATGCAAAGGCGTCTGCTTGCTCTTGGCCAGCATCTGAGACTGTGATTTAACCTGAGCCTTTGTTCATTTTGCCCCTGAATAGACATAACAAGGCCCTAGAAGTGATAGATTGGTGTAACAAGAGCAGACATTCCTCCTTGCCCCAGAAAATATTGGCGTGGGTAAACAAATATTAAGAGCAACATCACATTGAGCGTATTTTTTCGTGGGCGTTTAAGGGATGTTATGTGTCCACAAAACAGATACAAGAGGAGTTGTTGAATGAACGCGTGAAGTTTTGAATGTGTGTCATCCTGGTAGGAGAGAATGGACACTATTGCGCTAGTTGCAAATTGATTTTATTGGCTATCCATGAACAGAGGAAATGAAGAACAGTCAAAATCTTGTGGAATAGATGCTCAGAGTATGTATTCATTAGAAAACCAGGTTTGCAAATGTTCCCATTGCCTACGGCTAAAGTGCCATAGCGCATAGTATCATTGGATGTCTTTATACAGCTTTCTTTATGAAATATACTGATTTTTGCTATGGTATATCTCTGTTAAAACATTGGCCCTCATTACGATACTGGCGCTAAACCATGGCGCTATTAGCACCATGGTTGGTGCCGGTATCGTAACGAGTCCGCCAATGTTCAATGGGGAATTACCACGCCATTCCAAGGTTGGCGGGGCGGTAATTCCCCATTGAACATTGGCCCTTCCCCATTCCCATTTTTGCTCCATAGGGCTCAATGGGACTGGGGAAGGCCCTAAGTACGGGTCTGCAAATTGCGGTACCGTACCTAGCACCAAGGTCCCTTTCCGGGTCCCTACTTTAACGGATGGTCTAGACCAGCCGTTCAGGTCGAGTCCCGCAAAGGTACCTCGTAGTAAGGCGCTAAGTGTTTAACTGTGCCGCAGCCTTTTACGGCGCCGTTAAATACTTAGCGCCAGGGTCCTAATGAGGGCCATTGTCTCTTTAATAGTGTGAGCAATAAACATACAACAATGATACTGGTGCAACTGTTTGTGTAAGAAATATATTATATTAATGATATTCCTTCTGTGCAGACGTACCTAGTTTAAATCCAGATGTTAAAAAGCTGTTGAAGATTTAGTTGCATCTATGTTTTGCTGCCACCCATACAGAGATGGGCAAACTGAAAGAGCAAATTAGACTCTGTTTGCCCTGCATATTATTGTACATCGGGATAGCTGCAAATAATTCCTGGTTATGACTGAACTTGCTGAACTTGCTCAAAAGAGTGTCATCCACACATACATTGTAATTTATCCATTCTAGCAAACTACCACACTGTGTTTCATTGGTGATTTCATCAAGTACAGTAGCATAGAAAGGGAATATGGTAAAACATGAACAAGTATCCGGTCAAGCTAATTATCATTTGCACAGAGCTAACTAAAGCTATATGAGTATATCGATGCAAAGAGAAAAGGAGGTTCAGATTTCCATAGAACATTACTCAGTACTATCAACTTCAGTATTACTATTCAAACTTCCAACTTCAACTTTATTTTCGACAATTGTGCCGTAAAAGCATTTTTCTGTGAACCATGTACAATATACATATTTGCAACATTGGTTCAAAAATCGGCATACCGATAAATAGTAAAATATACATTCTATGATATGCTAAAAATGGCATAAAGATTAAGTCACATGTAATGTAAAAAAAGAAATACATATATGCATAAATGTACTCCCGTAATTTCCACATTTCGCTAATTTAATCGCTGATTTAAAGAATTACATGTACACAGTAAGTCATTTTCAATGTCTGCAAATACTTGGAGTAAAAAAGCCCCACTGCGGTAACAGACATGCAGTAATATTTGCATTTACAGCAACTAACAGGGGCGTCTCTATGATGCACTAAATTTGATCATGGGTAAAACAGATATATTGGAACATATACTAAGTCAGCAGTACAGGTACATTCCATTTCTGGATATTCTAGTCAACAACGAGCCGAGATTTACACTTATTCTGCACGTTGCCTGTCTCATGAGCTTGCTTCTCTTCAACTATGGGCCTCATTACAAGTAGGGCCAAACGGAATTACTGTTACCACCGTGGTGTCTTGCGGAATTACTGTCATATCACAGGTTGATGGGAGCGCACACAAACCATTGGCGGTAAAGGTGATTCTGCCGAAAATCAACTTACAACAGTAAATCTGCCAAATTTCGGCAGAATTACCATTACCACTGGAAAAATTGAGGAAATACTAAATGGTAATTCTGCCGGTGGAATTACTGAGTGGTAATACTGCTGGGTGCAAATAGTGTCGTTTCGCAAGCGGGAAGCTAAGCAGCAGCCATCTTTAAAAACACAATCCATCTTCAATCCACCATTTCCGTTTGCCATCCGGCTAGCAAACGTAGGCAAGATGAGGGTGCCTGAATTGAGGGTCTGCAAACCCAAATTCTGTGAGGCAGAGCTGCAGGTATTGAAAGATGTGGTGGCAATGCTGATGATCGGTTTCGGGCAAATCAGCACAAAACATCTGTCTGCCACAAGAGCACAATATGGGCTAATATAAGGGACAAGGTAGTAGCAGTGGAAACTGTGCAGCGGGACGTGGAAGACTGCAGGAAAAGGTGGAATGACCTCAAGACGCGTGTCTACAGTCTCCTCGCCACTCATCACTGTTAGACGGCTGCCACTGAAGGAGACAGAGTGGAGTCACTGCACCTTAGAATCATGTCAGATTGTTATTACCAGGCCCCCACACATGAGCCAGCATGTGTGCAATACAGCATCAAAAAAGGTATCCACCCCATGAGTCAAAGTACTATCACAAACATGGCAGGACACATAGGGCTGGACAGACACCCTCCACAAATGTAGTCCTAGGTCTGTATCCACATGTGCCAACTACCCAGGGGACACCCCCTAGCCGTCAAACCAAAACGATGACACACATGCACCTTGTATCAGTCATAGGACAGCTAAGTAATGTTGAAGGTGCATAGACAACACACACCCCAGTGCCCTGTGCACAAAACAGGCATGAGAGCCAGATACGTAGATGGACCCAGCCTCATGACCATTCCCTGTGTTCCGTGCATGTACATGCCACAGTATACATGACAACTGAATCTAGCACTTTACTCTAATTACAGGCCCACAAGGAATCCATGGTGAAGGTGCCAGTGCAGTGATGTTATGTTACGTTAAGGGAGTTTTAGTATAGCGCTCTATCACCGGAAGGCATCTTGGCGCTCAGGAGGCGATGCACACTTTCATGATCATATAAGTGCAGATAAGCTCTGATTGAACAAATGTCTTTTCAGATAATTACGGAATTTTAACAAGTCGGTTTCACTGCAATTTGTTCCAGAACCTTGCTGCCTGGGCCAAGAAGGAGCAACCGCCCCATCTCTCCTTTTTTATAGGATGGAACTCTGATTGTGCTAGCTTGATTAATTCTCAGAGCCTGTTGCGACATTTGGGTTTCTTTGTGAAAGGGGAAGATTCTGGCCAGTGTAGAGTCTTGAATACAATACATATACTTTTAAAGGCTATCTGCTTTTCCACTGGCAGCCAGTGAAGGAACCACAGGGCACGAGTAAACTGTTCAATCATGTTTACTTTCATAAGGATTCAAGCAGCTGCATTCTGTACTCTTTGGGGACGTTGGAGCAAGGATTCCGATTTACCCCGATAAGTGCTATTAGTAAAGTGCAGTATGGATATAACCAAGGATTTCATGATGGTCACACACTGGGGAAAGGAGAGGAATCGGAATATGTTAATAAGAAGCAGGATTTAATCACTGCATTGATCTGGTTTTTTAGCGTGAGAGCGCTATCCAGTATAACTCCCCAGATTCTTTACTTCCTTCATAGGTTTAGGACAATTTCCAAAATGTTCTGGTCAGAAGGATATGGCACGTGTGTCAGGAATATGATTAATAACCATAATCTCAGTTGTTTTCTGTATTTATTTTCAGATAACTCCTGTCCATCCAGTGCTTGACTGCAATAAGATTGTTTTTGCCTTGTTGTAGTTGAAGATTTGTCAACCGGCCAATGCCTATCAGAATCTGCGTGTCGTCAGAGTAATAATAAGACAAAAGACTGTTTTGTTGCTTGATTCTCATTAACAGATATACATAGAGATTGGAGAGTATAGGTGACAGTGCTGAGCCCTGTGGCACTCTGCATGTTAGCAGTGTGGACTGAGAGTAAAACTGTCCCATTTTGACTTGTTGATATCTATCCATTACAAAGGAGGACATCTAGTCAATGGCTTTACATCTTAAACCGCAATCATGGAGACAAGTGAATGTAAGCAAGTGCCACACTCAGTTAGAATTAGGAAGGCTAGCAAGTACCACACTTTAGAAAGAATTGTGAACATTAGCCTCCGCAGGACTCGGCCAGAATTGTGAACGATAGCAAGTACCACACTTAGACAGAATTGCGAATGTTAGCATGTGCCACACTTAGATAAGATTGTGAACTATAGCATGCATCACAACTAGATAGAATAGCGAATGTCAGCCAGTGCCACGGTCTGCTTCAACTAGATCAATCTGTCAGCCTTTCCCCATTCTCTTCAATGCACCTACGGCTTCCATCTTTGTTCTTGAGGTCGTCCATATTAGTCGCAATTAAGCACGAGCAAGTTAGTTGTATGTATTCCTGGCATCTTGCTGGTTCCGCTTAGCAAAGGATATACTTGGCTATGTGTCAGTCCCCTATCTATTCGAGTCATAAGCATTTGTTTCATGCCTATCAGCAATAAACTATCGTGTTTGTGTAGATTCATGCTTGGATGCGTATATGCTTCATGTCTAACACGTCTATGTCATGATGTCTGTAGTGACATCATCAGCTTCTTCGAGGTTATAATCAGACAACTTGTTCTTATCGATGACTATGGTATCTCCTCCATATTGTCAGTCGGGTACGGTTTAAATGGCTGTCTGAGCGAATAGCATTTCTCACATCTACGATACACCAACAATGGTGAGGAAGGGCCTAAAAGTGATGTGCATCTCTCGTTTCTATGCCTTCGGGCCTTCAGGCTGCAAGTCGGGTGGGGCTCACAAGGGCCATGATTGGTTCTCCTGCTTCACCTGATTGCTCCCCATATGCTTCTTCTCTCAGATGGTTTAAAATTGAAGCGCCTGATGTAGCGCCTTCACATGCCATGCCCATCAACACAGACTCTGCAGCTGCAAGCACCTTTTCTGCCACCCATGCACTCCAGACATCAACGCAGGACCCCAGCCAACAAAGCTGGATCTAAAGTGTACCCGGAAGCAGATGCCAATTCTACTGGCATTGTCACCTCTGTAGTGACCTCTGCACCAGCCACTGCCACCAAGCTGCCTGCCCCCACATCTGCTGCTGCACCGATCACCACCTCAGCTGCAATTCCCTTGCTGGTCATACCATCCCTGACCTGAAATAAATGCCAGCAGTGTGCCTGGGTCAAGTCAAGCAGGATTACCACTGGTGACCATTACAACCAGGCACTCGTTATCAGTCTTCAGCATCTGCTCTTTCACACCGGTCAAGGGTGGAGCTTAAACTGACCTGCCCTCATCCAGGCCAACCCCTCCAGGCCTTGGCTCTCCTGTCATCAGTCCTCCCCAATCCCCTGTTGCTGTAGACCTGCAGTCACTCACACAGCCTGATGACGTTAATGATGCTTAGGATGGTGGTGATGAAGCAATCTTTGGGAGTGATGTTACACCTACCACTTCACCTGTTCACCCACTGTCTGCCCTGCTCAGTGATGCCGTGTCTGCCATCTGGCGGAGGCTCCCAAGAATGGAGCAGTGGCAGGAGAGGATGGAAGATCTCCCAAAACTCCACCTCCAGCATGCACATGCAGTGCGAGATGCCGTGCATGGGGCCACAAGGATAATAGCCAAGGAAATGGCACGTCAGTGCCGACGCCTATCAGAGTCTGCAGTGGCAAATAATGTGGCGGGCCAGAGGTTGCGGGAACTTACTGTGGCACTATCTCCTGGCCAGGACAATATGCAGAGGGTACTTCTCTTCATGATGTAACACAAATGCATGGCCTGGAGCCCTTCAGTTCTGCCTCCATTACCCCCACAGAAGGGTCACAAGCAGGGAGTCCCCATAGGGGGTTGTTGCTCACCACAACGCAGACACCACAGGCACCTTCTGGCCAAAAGAAGCACTGTAAAAAAATAATTGCCTGACACCAAGATGACACTGGGGATTGAGGGAGGCGGAGGGTATGGGTGTTGGGGATTGAGGGAGATGGAAAGGCATGGGTGTTGGGGATGGAGGGAGGTGGGAGGGCTTGGGTGTTGGGGATTGACATAGGTGGGAGGGCAAGGGTTTCACAAGAATTAACAAATTGAGTTTTCATCATCGTAGTCTTTTTGGTCGTGTCATAGATTTTAGTGCAGTGATTGACTATTTACAATGTGTATTGTAGATATGGTTTTCAGAGAAAAATGTCTATCAATTCTTGACGCTGCATGCGCCCATCTCTTCCTTCTCCAGCCTGGCCTCTTGGTGCCGGAAATTGGCTATTGTATTCCAGGACCGGAGCCCAACAGTCCGTGAAGCGGTATAATGTTCCTTCCACATCACACTTCACAGTTTGCGACAATTGTATGACACATAACTCATTTCAACATTAAAGATTACAAAGTTTCATCATCATCAGAAATCATGTCACATAAATACATTCTGAAAGGGCCCCATATGTCTTTGGGCCTGCTTGCTGCTGGCCGGGTCAGGACGAATTGTTCCTCCGATTCGTTTACATATGTTAGTTCCCGAAGGAAATGTTTCATGTCTGGCGGACCAGTGCCTTTCCAAGTTTGTAGTATGCATTTTTTGGCCACCACACATGCAATATTAAACAGTCTCCTGATTTTTTCGGAGCATTTACCTATGTCACCAAACAGGTATTTCTGTGGGATCAGAACAGGGGGAACCTGTGTAATTTCTTCTAGCATCTCCGCCACCTCCCTCCAGAATCCCGCCACCACCGGACACCCCCAGTACATGTGAAATGCACCCGCCTCAGGTGCCCTACATTTGGGACATTCACCTGAGCTGTCCAGTGTGAACTTGGATATCTTAGCCGGCGTATAAACTAACCTATTTAAAATCTTAAACTGGATTAAGCGCAGTCCGGCATTTAATAATACCTTTTTAGTAAGCGAGCAATACCTGTCCCAGGTCTTATCATCAATAGGGGTCTGTAGATCTTCTTCCCGCTTGTCATTGACCCGATTAGTTGTGGGGGTCTGCGCTTGGACCATCATATATAGTTTAGAAATCCCCAGGTTATCCCCAGCCGTTGCCAGCTGCGTACATTGATGTGTAAGGAGCTCATCTGGGAAGAGCGGCCAATGCCTCTGAAAAGCTGATCTCATGCATTGGAGTGTCTTAAGCGGTCCCCCGCCTAGTGCCCCCAACACATTATTCAAGGTCGAAAATTTCCTGTTAATTAACATATTACCCAGTTTCATTACTTTATTTGGATCCCAGGATTCCTGTAAGCTACTATCGTGCGTTGGAGGCATGCCCGGGTAGTTCCAGAGGGACACGTCCGGGTTGTAAGGGGCTTCCAAGTCCAGTCTTTTGAATATAGCTTTCGATGCCCCGACCATGCAGCTCACTGGGTTATAATCACACATATCTCTATATTGTGTATCAAAAATTACGGACTGTATATTTGTGGGGTGTGTAGTGTATTCCTCTTTCCATGCGTGGGGTGGGCCATCATTTTCAATTGAGCTTGGGAAGCATAGTAATACAGTTCAAAATCAGGCGCCGCTATTCCGCCTGAGGAGTATGGTTCAGTCATTTTTTCCCCACCCTATCCTTGCTGTTTTCCCGTTCCACAGAAAAGTTACCACCATGAATCGTAACCTGGCAAAGAAGGGCCGTCCCAGCCATATAGGGATGTTAAAAAAAAATACAGTAATTTGGGTAAGACTATCATTTTAAGGACCGCCACTCTGCCATGTAATGAGATTGGCAGGCACCCCCACATCAGTAATTTGGTATTTAGCGTGTGTAATGCGCTTTGATGGTTGTCTGTGTATAATGTGCGTCTGTCCCTAGAGACAAGTATCCCCAGGTATCTAATGGTTTGTTCGGACCATTTAAGTCTGCACCGGTTATCTGGGCATTTGGTTGCCGGCGTAAGTGGGAATATTTCAGATTTGGCATTATTTATGGTATACCCAGAGTAAACTGAAAATTCCTGAATCTCCGCTATGATGGGTGCAATGTTATTTTCTGGTTCACGAACAAATAGGAGCGTATCATCTGCGTATAGGGAGATTATTTGGGTAGAGCCCTTTAGATTCATCCCCTTGTCTGAGTGTCTAAGTCTAACCGCGATTGCCATTGGCTCTATGGTCAGCACAAATAGTATGGGCGAGAATGGGTACCCTTGCCTGGTGCCCCTCCCTAGTAGGAATAATTCAGAGATGGATTGATTAGTTAATACTCTTGCACCGGGTTCAGTGTATAACAGTTTCACATATCTAATAAAATTAGGGCCCATCCCAAACGCCTCCAGTACCGCTAACAAATAAGCCCGCAACACCGAATCGAAGGCTTTCTCGGCATCAAGGGATATGGCCACTGCGTTTCTTCCCGGTCTATCTGTGCCATAATGCCAAAAAGTCTACGGAGATTAAGGGCCGTGGATCTAGCGGGGATAAACCCGTTTTGGTCATGGTGGACAAGTGTCGGGACTGCCAGCAAAAGCCGATTTGCCAGCATCTTTGCAAATATCTTGGCATCAGTGTTTGTAAGTGAGAGGGGCCTGTAAAATGATATCTTGGGGTGGGCGATGAGGTTTGGGGAGTACGGTTATCATAGCCTCTCTCATTGTCAGGACAGTATATTGCTCTGAAGGGCTTCCTCCCATACCTGCAACAGCACCGGTACTAGCTCCTGGCGGAATTCTTTATAGAATTCGGCACCAAATCTGTCTGACCCTGGACCCTTGCCCGACGCCAATGCCTTGATCGCCTAAGTGATTTCTTCAGCGGTTACAGGCTGTTCCATTGCCAGTCGGGCCTCCTCGGAGAGTTTTGGCATGGAAAGTGTCTCTAGGTAAGATTTAATTTCAGTGTCTGTTTTGGTGTCTTTGTTCCTATACAGTTCTTGGTAGAATTTGGCGAATTCACTATTGATCCCCTCTTCACCCAGAAGGATCTCCCCTTGTGATGTTTGTATGCTCGTGATCTGGTTCGGTTGCCTATCCTGCTTGAGCAGATTGGACAGTGTCCTCCCAGCTTTGTTCCCATCCCCGTATCTATGGGTGCGCACCGGTGCCACCATATAGCGCACTTCTCTGGTGGCCAACTTGCCAAATTCTTGAAGATTTGTCTGTATTTCAGCCAGTATTGCCTTGTCATGTGTGCGAGTATAAGTCTCTTCAAGTTCCCCCAGTCTACGTTCAGTTTCAGTTAACTCAGCCTGGACCCCCTTAAGGAGACCTACGGACTTAGATATCAAGGTTCCCCTCGTCCAGACCTTAAAGGATTCCCATGCAGTGTAATACCTATCGACTGATCCCACATTGTTAGTAAAGAACTCTGCAATTTCTATCTGTTGTTCCTCCACAACCCCAGGGTCACCCAACATTCCTTCTGGCATTCTCCATAGTTTTAAGGTCTAGGGGCATTATGAAGCTCAACCTCCATAAACACAGGGGAGTGATCAGACAGTGTACAGTGTAGTATCTCTCATGTCCTCAGTGTAGTGGTCAGAGCAGGGGAAACAAACCAATAGTCGATCCTAGACTCAGAGTCATGAACCGAGGAGTCATATGTATAACCCCTGCAGTTCGGGTAAAGTACCCGCCAAGCGTCAACAAGAGAAAGCTGTGGTAGGATGTGTTTCAGGGTGAGAACAGTTTTATTAGGCACTCTGACAATAGTTTTGGATCTGTCCAGCCTGGGGTCCAGGGCCACATTGAAATCCCCTCCCCATATTATAGTGGCCACATTGATTGAGGCGATTAACTGATGCATATTCGTATAAAAGGTAGGATCATCAACATTAGGCCCATATGTGTTAATTATCAATATTTGCTGGCCCGCGATCTCGCCACACACCAGAACATATCTGCCAAGCTGGTCAATCTTTTTACCCGCAAGTTTGAACCCCAAAGCTGGATGGATAAGGGTGATGACCGCTCTGGACTGGGACGAATAATCAGTGTGGAACCTCAACTTGCCCCATTTGAGCAATATGTGCAAATTGCTCGCATCCATCGCATGTGTTTCTTGCAGCAGTAGGATCTGGGGGCCGTGTCTGGCAATATAATTGCCCACTTTCCTAGTCTTTATTGGATTATTCAGCCCCCTTACATTCCACGACAATAGTTTAATCTTTAGCCCGCCACCATTGCTTCACAGGGAAATGTTCCGACGACAGCTCGTCTCCTAGTGCTACAATGTTTGTATAACATGGGCAGCGCCAGCATCCGTGTAACCACTATTTTAACCATTAACAAACAATCTGCCTCCCTCATCCTCCCCTTGGGCCGAGGCTCCACAACATGGGGCCCAGTCGGCGTTTCGAACCATGTGTCTATATAACAACCACAACATGCTTCATACCCTCTTCCCACCCGCCCTCCCACATAATCTCCCCCAACTTGACGGTGTACCCAATACAACTTGTGGAATATTCCAGGGGTGGCCATGTTGCTTCACATGACCGCCAAGCATGGTCCTCACCACTCCACCCAGACATATATTCTGGGGCCACCTTTGACCCCGGTCTGCCTCATTCCGGATCAAAAGGGGATCTGAAAGCCCAAACATTACTACACTTGGCATGTGTCATTAATCTGCTGGCCGGAGTCTGTTGTTCTGTGCCGGTCTGCCCCCTCTGGGAGGAAGGGGGATAGAAGTTTCTATGTAGGCCAACGCTTCAGCCAGATTTTCAAAAAAGTGTGCCCTTCCTGCATGTTGAATCCTCATCTTGGCCGGGAACATCAGGGTGTATGTGATCTGGTGTGCTTTCAAGAGTCTCTTAACTGGTTCGTAAAATTGTCTGCTTGCCTGGACCACGGCAGGGAAGTCTGGGTATATATGTATTCGATTTTCCTCATACTGCAATGTTCCAGACTCCATTGCCAGGCATAGGTTTTTGTCTCTGTCTCTGTAGTTGAGGAGACGTGCAATTATCGTGCGTAGTGGTGCACCTGGCTTGGGTACCGGAGCCAGTGTACGGTGTGCTCTCTCGACCAGGAAGTGTTCAGAGAATGACTCAGACCCAAACAAGGATCTGAACAGTGTTTCCAATTGCTTTTCCATTTGGCCTTTCCAGAAGGATTCCGCCACACCCACCACTCAAAAGTTGTTTCTCCTTGATCTAGATTCGAGGTCTTCACACTTATTTGTAGCTTGCTCATTGTTTCTTTAATTTGGGTAATGTCTCGACTGTGATGAGCAATAGTATCTTCATTTCCACTTATTCTATTTTCAGTTTCCGTGATACATGCACTCTCTTTATCTATCCTGGCCCCCATGGAGCCAATAGTGGCCACTATCTCATCCAGCTTCACGTTTACTGCCAGGAACCCATTTTGCGTTAGTGTTGCCAGTTTGTCTTCTCGTTCCTCTCCTTAAAGTTCGCCAGTCACAGTGGGCTCTGAATGCATCTCCACTGCTACAGTTTGGTTTTGGCTGCTGGTATAAGTGTCCATTGGCCCTTTCTTTTTGTTGCCAGGAGTCTTAGATGTTTTGCCTGCTTTATGTGGTTCCCCCATGATGACACCGAGCAGGGTGCTGCTTTCAATTTGACTGTTATCAACGTAAAGGGCAATGTTTTTCAATAAACGCTCACACCCACAGCTTGTGGTTCGCCTGGTCGGCGTGGAATGGGATTCAGAATGTGTCTGCAGACTTCTCTTCAGGGCGTGTTGGCCACGAATGGACTGTGTCCTTCTACGTGTATAATGTTCAGTTTGTAGTACCTCGTGGCTCTAAATTTCGTCTTATTTTACGGAGCTCATGTGTGCCTCAGGTGCCTTCCTTGTATTAATAAAGGGCCGTGGTGACAGACCCTGTGCGCCTCCAGGTGATTAAGAGGCAGTATTATGTTATGCTCTGGGCAGTAATGTGGTTTCCCTCCAGTAGGCAGTCGGAGGCATCTGTGCTCCTTAGAACTATGGTTAGCCCCCTCAAGTGTGCCGCACTGCCTCCACAGGGTCCCCAAGGGCCGGCAGCAACGCGTGCGACTTCCGCGTGGGTCTGAGGTTCACTGTTCAGTAGGCTCTGGGTTATACAGACCAGGTCAGGATATTATAGAGCTCAAGGAGCGCCAACGTTCGGTGTGCCACGAGTTTTTGACAGTGTCTCCCGTTAAAGACATCCGCGACAGCCGCCTCCTGCAGTCGCCAACACGCGCAGCCATTCCAACCGCGAGTCCGAGCACACACCCGGGACCAAGGCCATCAACAATGCCCCACGCTTTCCCCCACATCTCCCAGTCTCTTACTTGGGGTCAAGAGCATGTGCCACGCTGCCTCAGAGAGCCGCAGCGTCTGCCGTGCCACTTGGTGAGTCGTCGCAGGATCTCCTCAGATTGTGGCGCCCGGGAAGGGAGAAGGCGTTTTTTCATTGCCCGTCCCCTGGAGCACCACAAGGGCCACGATCGTGCACGGGGTCCGCCATTATTGTCAGATGCAGCCGTCTTCACCGCCTGGAGCGACCAACCCCTGTATATCGGGCTTAGGCACGAACCGCCGTTGAAGGCTCCTCCCCCTGCGGCCCGCAGTCCCTCTGCGACCTCGGCCAACGGGTAAGTCCACACGGTTCAATTCGCCGGATCGCCTCAGTGCTGGGTGTCAGCCATTCTCACCCCAGCCGTATCTTGGCGAATACGGGTTGCAGCTGCACAGGATTTTCCCTGAATGTGCTCAGTCGTCTAGGCCATCAGTAGCACTGCTTCCCAGCTTCTCAGGAAGCCCCTAACAGGATAAATTGGCGCAGGATGTTTCGGTGGAGCAAAAGCTCCGAACTCAGGCAGCCATTTTCCTCGTGCGCAACAGCGCCCCCCGCTGTGACTTTTTCAGCCACCAGGATCTCCCAAACCTTTATCCATCATTAAGTTATTAGGGGGGCCTCCTGTATTTTGCATTTATGGATCAGGGTTATTTTGGCCGCCAGGAAATCCAGCATAACATGCTGGTGTTTGCTAATATATCACTCGCTAATTCAAATTCATTATTTAGCAGTTTCCAGTCGCCAACCCCAAACGTGTTCCCCAATGTTGTGGTATTGATTGGCTGGTCTGGGGATGATTGCTTCATTGGAAGAACCTATCGGGATAGCATGTAGCCCTCCATTCGCCTGCTTAGATCCACATGAGATAAAAACAGCACCCCTTGCTCATATTAGCAGGGAACAGTCTTTATTTTAAATTGGTAAAATGCTACATGTGTGCATGTTTTGCTACCTTAGAACACTGGCAGGTAATTTCATTTTAACTGCTGGGTTAGCTAAAATCTTTTACTCCTGTGCGCAACTGTTATGCCCCCACCAAGTTCATCTGTGGAAAAAAACACAAACAACGAAAGACCTAGTAAATGTATTTCTATGTCCAACTAAATATTCCATTTCTTTTCATTCTCTGAAGTTGTTCCAATTTAAAACCGAACACAGTTTTATTTCCTAGGTTGCAAAAATGCGTTAGGAAGTACAGGTTTATATGTATTTGCTTTCCAATGAAGTCACGTACATTAATTTGCAATTGATTTTGCTTTGCACTGAACACTTCCAGAATTGGCACAGATGTCCTAAATTGGCAAAAAGCAGGTGCAATTTGTTGAGCTTGCAATGACTTTCGAACCTGGTATTTATAGATTTACTTGAGCAGTTATGGAAGGTCCAGAATGCCATGAGAAGTGAGTGAAAAGGCAACAAATGGCCTCCTCCCGGATATCACATGGCCGATACAGGACAATTTCCAAACTCTTGCATAGACCCTACTACAAGCTTAGAGACCTTGAGGTTCCCTGTGACAAGTGTGAGTAGTTACTCCAGCCTTTGCTGCAGTCAGCAATTGTGATTGCATAGAAAGGCCTCCTGTCTGATATCTCATACCCGGCACAGGACAATTTAACAACTCTGGCATAGAACCTACTGCAAGCTAGGAGATCTTGAGGTTCCCTGTGACAAGTGTGAGTACTTTCTGCAGCCCAGCCTATGCTGCAGTCAGCAATTGTGATTGCACAGCACGGCCTCCTCCCTCATGCCCTAACAGGAAGCTTTAAGAACTCTGGCATAGTCTCTACTCCAAGCTAAGATATCTTGAGCTTCCCTTTGACAATTGTGAGTAGCTCCTCCACTCCGGCATTTTCAGCATTCTGCACTTGTGGTCTGCCATTTATGATCTGCTAGTGGAACAAAACTTGAAGTAGATTGGAAAGAAAAGTACAGGACTGAACCAGGCCTGAGAAACTGAACATTCATGTTGTCCGAATATTGACCTTCTTTCCATGGTCTTCTGCAAAGCATATTTCTGTTTAGTGAATTCCAGAGACTGGCAAGCAACAGCAATAATATTAATAATATTAAATGTTCACTTTTACTTTGGTGCTCAATTTTGGTTCTGGTATGGAACGAACTCACGCCTGGGTTTTGATGGAGTGAATGTTTGTGGTAAACTAATGATAGATCTGGAAGAATGCTGTAATACAAGCAGTCAAAGGGAAATAGAAGAAGTACTGTTTGAGAGGAAATAGAAAGTGACGAGGAAGTTGATTCCAAAAGTTTTTTGTTTTTTTTTAAATTAGGGTTTGGTGGAAGCAAGAATTATATGTGTCAAAAGTGTTTCGGTTTGTTAAAACTAACATAATAAAATAAAAAAATAATTCTGGTTTTTAATTCGGATTAAATGGTTTCCACGTATTGCACAATTAAGCCTAGTGACAAACGTCATGCATAGGGCTCGGATATAAGGGCACACTGTGAGCAGCCCCATGGTTATAACACGTCTTGCAGAGCACCCAGGTTTCCCCCATGTTATGCCAAGCGTTTACCTATGCATTGGCTGATGAGTAAAATGGGAGCAGAACAACTAAAGTTCCCTGAATGCAAAGGAGAACATAGGATTGGATGACTACTCATGAGTGGCACGGGATACGGTAAGAATTGTGCTCTGCCCATTTGTATTAAGTCTTGCTGAATACTGGTTTACCTCTCAGCTAGGGGAAATGCATCTGCATTTGTAAAAGCAATGAACATAGTTAAAGGGGATCTGGAGTGCCAAATAGTAATTGCATAATGACAGGTGATGCAGCACACACTTAGAGTGGTGGTTCTGTATATTTATTTGAAGGCAACCAAATGGCAGGGGTTGGATGGCATGAAAGAATGGTCACCTGAAGGTTGCCACCTCCTGTGCAAATTGAATGATTCTGCACCTGTATAACATTCCCTATCTGGCTCATAAAGCCAATCACACCCCCCACTCACCCACCCACAAGCTCCAGCCCTATGAGTCTAGGTGGGTAGGCCTACAAGTGGCGCTCAGCTGACTAAAGAGAGGAGAACATTGAAAGTAGTGCTGTGTGCTTCTTTGAGACAGGTGTCTTATGGGACATGTAGTCCTATCGCATGCACTCTCCTTGGTGCCCTCTGATACATGTAGTCCTGTTGGAGGCTCCTGCACTCAGTGAGTCAGAATGCATTCTTGAAATTGCTGTCTTATGGGTCGTCTTTCCGGAGTCAAGCATGGTACATTATGGAACGTGGAGTCTCAGGAGGCCACGACAGTGAGCCATGCAGAATGCTCTGTGAACCTCTATTCTCATGAGGGAATCTATAATGAGTAAGAGAGAGAGAGAATGCACCATGGGAAATGGAGTCCTGTGGGACTTCTGTAGTGAATGAAGGAGCATAAAATGTTTGAATATGTCACCTGCGTATTTGCGCCCCAAACCGATTATTTTTAATTGTTGGTTTCAATGATGACCACTAAGGACATAAATGTTGATGAAATGCTTAGTTTATTTGTGCTTTTCAGTAATTGTCTTTAATGACTTGAGCCTGATGTTACATCACATCAAAGTTATCAACAATGTTGGATTCTCCTTTTCAAATTATTACAATTCCCTTTGATGTTGCATCAAATCAAACATTGTTAGTTTCCCCTTCTCAAATGTCACAATTCCCTCAACACGTGTTTCTCCAAAACAATCAGTTGGTTTTTCAGGAGGGTTGTTCTTGTAAACACATTGTTTGCCAACTTTCACCTATACAATGAAAATAGGATCAATTAGTATCACTTGCACAGAATGTATGAAAAGTTATTTTCTGAATGAAGGAGCATGCTTGCTGTCTTTTTTTGGGAGATCCTTTTCTTTTGAGGCACCCCCTTCACTCAATATTGATTCCAGTGATACCAGCCCTCTAGAGCTCTGCAAATCTCCAGGGTCCTACTCCAAGCCATACCAAGGTTTAGAATTGCCACATCACAGAGGTCGCGGATGGCCAGTGCAGGGTCCAGTCTGTAGAACATTCTCCCCCACTCAACTCAGATGTAATGACGCAATATACCCAGATAGTGATGAGCCCTCTCAGTGGTGTGTGGGGGATCACCAAACTTGTGCATCAGGGATTCTCTGTGGTGGCTGCAGGACAGGAATTAAAACATTATACGGTGCTCAAAATGTTGGCTGGTGGTTCGCAGGCCACCACAGCAGACATGTAGTAGAGCTTTTCTTTGCGCATGAGGGCAAGTGCGTGGTTCTACCACCATGCCCCAATTCATTCACACATCAGAGCAGGGGGGTAGCTCGCAAACCTGCTGGCACAGACATGGACATGCTCAAAATAGGTCCTGCAGGGTTGGGAATCCAGGTGGTCCATGAACAGTATGCACGCGTGGTGGTGCACGTACGCCGAGCCCCTGGGAAGCAGGGATCCGGCTTGTGGATCCACACAGGCATCATGACAGTTCTGCCTGATTTCAAGATGGCGGACCAAGAGTTTAAACCCTTGCTTGGTGTCTGGAGAAACAATTTACCAGTTTAGTAAATGCATAGGGCGAGATGTTCACCACCAGTCTGAACCTTAATTAGAGGGACATGAGGCACAGTGCAAGGAGGTAGAGCCAGAGATTCCAAAACTAGCCCACGAATCACCAGTTATAGGACAATGGCCTGGCCCACTCTCAGACTCACGAGGCCAGATAGAGACCAATCAAGCAATTATTGAATATAGTAGTGAGGGAAAGCCACACCACATGAGTATAAAAAGAAGAACAGGTGAAACACAGGGGAGGAGGTTCAAGCAGAGACCCCTGCCGAATCTTGGCTCCGAAGCTGATAGAAAATGCCACAACCAATTCCAGGCTTACTGCGTCATTCATGACTATTGCCACACTATGAAAGGAGGCAGACGGAGAAAGGCCTTGACGGAGCTAGGACAGTGTCCAGTGGGTTCATGCATTGTTAAAGACAGCGGAAATGAGAGAAGATTCAAGGAATTTGTGCAAGCATGCAGAGTGCTCTAGCTTAAATCCTGCCCAGGGCGAGAGGACATTAAGGAGAAAGGAGTGGTGCATAGCTACTGAAGGCTGCAGCCATCATCCTGGCAGGAGCTAGAGAACCTGGGACAAAGAGGAAATGTTGCTAGCCTGCTGGGGACCTATGACCCAAACCCTGGTGGAAGCCAAAAACCACCAGAAAAGAAGGTGTATCGATAGCTGGCTTGGGGCTAAAGCCCAGAGTGTTGCCAGAGCAAGAGAGCCAGCGAAAGGCCGAAGCCAATAGTGGGCTCAAGAACCGTAGGGAATTATTTGCTAGTGAGTGAGAATAACTTCTGTCTGACATGATTCAGGCGGGGGTGGGGAAATTCCTGCAGAATACGGTAGATCCAGTGAAGATAGCCAAGCAACCCAAGGCCACAGGGTAACAGTATGTGTGTCGGGAGCAACCAGAGAATGGGCAAGAAAGAAGCGTGCAGTGACTCTTGAAAAACCCCATGGGAGTGAGGTAATTACGGCAACCAGAGTGCTGTAATCCTGACCTGAGTTTGTTTAGAGTAGGTAATTGGACATTGACTGGGACACAAGGTCCCTAGAATAGGCTCAAACCCTTGTTTTTGTCAACGCCCCCAGACACAGGCGCTTGCACTGTTAGCGAATAGATATCTTTCTTGTGTTCCAGCTTACATTCCGAAGGTCCTGTAGGAGTTGACCCAACCTGTCTCCACAGTGACATGACCCCAGGAGTTGGACTGACTCATATGAAAAGAGTTGGGATGCTGGACAGGGGGGGAATGGGATCAGTCCAGAGCCTGTGAACATCATTCTGCACACTAGTGTTGGACTCACCCTTTAGCATGCACTGCTTGTCTAGCCAATCCAATCAGACCATCCTGTTTTGTTATGACCTCCCTCTACTCACATTGGCATTCATTCAAGCTTTCCTGGTATTAAAAGTAAAGCTGTTGAAGATCACTTCTTGTGTAACTTGGTCTGTTACTCCCACACTCTGGCCCTCCTCTGCGCCAAACCTCCACTCCCTCCTTCCTCCTCTGTCCACTTGAGGCGTCCTTTAACATTATGCCTCCTCGTATCATTGTCTGCTCAGACGTGACACATTGTTCTGCATAAACCCTTTACATATGTCCAAGAGATGAATAACACATGTAAGGTTGTAGCTAGCCAATGAGGATGTTGCTGGCATGTTATGGCTATATCTATGCCTGTGAGTCTGGACCCGGGCCAGCGCTAATTTGAAAGTGCCTAACACCACACCTGTGCAGTGTGATTGTATATCATCGGTCAGCATTCAACCTGTGTTCTCAGGTCCATTTCAACAGCACCTTTTGTGGCATCAGGGTCCATTGAGCCATTGTTCTGGGGGCATGGGCTGGCTGCAGATAGACGTCTACAGCTTGATCTGGCATATAATGGTAATGGCAGTATCAGTTCCTTTCAGAGTGAATCTGGCATAGTCTGGCAATATCTGGGGATGCAAGACTGTCCCTGGGCAGATGATGGCTGGAGGTGGACATCTGAGGCTACAGTTGGAATTTAATAATAATCGCTTGAAGCCATGAGCGCAGAATAAAATAAAATGGAATGTTGGTGTTGGTTGGCCATCAAAATGGCCGCTGGTTGTTTTTTAATTCTACTGTGCATGCGAAAGCGAGCACTGCTGTGAAGTAGACGTTGCTCATCACTTCAGAGAGACCTTTGAACATGTTCACGGTCAGGCTGTCATCAGATGAAGTCCAGGCAGGTCAGCGAGCATGGAAGCCTTAAGGCCTGGTTGAGCATGTAGCAATCCCTTACATCACGAATTCTAGTTTTGCTTAACTGGGAGTCCCTCTTCGATGCCGATGGTGTATCTGCTGGGAGTCTTGCACTTCTTTGCCATTATGGTGGGAGCTCCTGGGGGCTCAGTTCTCACTTCCTGGAATGCAAGATCACAAATAAAGCAACACATTATAACTTTACTTTACTCAGGGATAGAAAAGGGGGGGATTTGTTTTGCAATTGCCACTCGTCCAGGGATGGTTTCCATGAAGGCAGTCAGGATTTACTGCCAGTACCCATTGGGCAATGCATGAGACATTGTTCAGGACAAGTCGGGCAGAGTAGGGCAGGTATCTCTCAGACTGGGGGGGTTCAAAATATGGATCCTAACTGGAGTACAAGGCTGATCACACAATAGTGTGTCATGTAGCATCAAGAGGCCACGCCAGTGGCAAAAGCAGGCACTCTGTAAGAATTGTTAACAAAACATGGTCAATTGGTTCATATAGAGATGTAGATGGTAAGTGTACCTGCATGGAGTGTGCCTGGGAGGGCAGACTGATCACACGCATTCGTTGCCAACTGCATGTGGGGGCTGCAATGATGCTAAGGTTTGAGATGCACAGGGTCGGATGGGTCAATCACACTGCAGCCTGGGTAGCACCTTGCAGCTTTTTGATAATAGGATAGGATTGTAAATGTTAGCAGCTGCCACACTTAGAATTGAGAACATTAGCCTGCGCCGTATCTAGACAATATTGTGAAGGTTGGCGAGTGCCACACTTAGACGGAACTGTGAATGTTAGCATGTTAAATGTCATATAACCCACTAACCAATATAAGCTCAAACTCTCTGCATACTTATCTCACTCAAGAAACTCACACAAATATCTCTCGCACAACAAGTTGCATGCACTTCACCACACCGCAAAAACACATAAGCCGCACCAACAGCACACGCGGACTGACACCGGTCCAATACTCGCACTAAAGCTCAGCACCCAGTGTCTACTGAGTTGAAACTGCCAACAGTATACCACTCCTCTCACTATCCTACACCCTCTTCACCTTACTAACCCATTCCACCTTCTCCTTTACAGATCCGCCAGTGTGCCTGGGGACGAATTCCGTTGGTGACGGTGTGCTATATAAATACCATTAACATAACATAACATAACATAACATAACATAACATAATATTGATTGGAATAGACGTGGTCTGGGGTGGAGGAGCCCAGGTCCGACCAGGAGCGTGTACCCCAAGGCACTTTCTAAGAAACAAAAGCAAGATAGTTACAACTAGGCCTAACCACAAAAATATCAAATACACCATACAATACCACCCAAGAGAGTTCCTGCGGAAATGTCAAGGAGTATCCTGAAACCTGTGACGTCCTCATGTATGCAGAGCTTGTTAGCTGACAGTGGCCATATGAAAGGTGACATCGAGTTTTTACAAAATTAAAATATGTTGGTCCCAACTGTGAATGCTTTGTCTTCTTTCTCTTTCCAGCGGGAATTCTTTTTCCTCAGATCCTATTCTCAACATTTTTGTAAGCGTGTTTCTTCTAGAATTGTCCTCCATTTTGTCAACGGCTTTCAGGCCATTAAAGATGAGGTGACATTAGAGGCAGGGAGGAAGCATGGTCTCCAAATTCCTTATAGCAAAAGAGGGCCAAGGTAAAAGATTGTTTGGTACTTTACTTTATGCATTCAAGTTTACTTACCTACTAATCCTGCCACGCCGATGGCAGTAGTACCAGAAGTCGCAGTGCTACTGTTAGTAATATTACTACTACCAACAGTAATGTCATTAATTCCAGCAGTAATTGCACTACTAAAAGTAGAAGCAATAATAGAGGAACAAATAAAAGAAGTACTTTTAGCAACACTAATATTGCTAGCTGTATTGCTACCAGTAATAGTACCACTATGAGCGCTACTGAAAATAGTAATGGCTATTTTGATGTACTACGCACAGTGCTTAAAATGGGCAGGTACTTGCCAGGCCTAAGTACCCGCACTTTTATTTATAAAAGCAGCATCTGCACTTCTCAGCAGGAAGTCAATACTTTTAATGCAAGAGTGCAAGACGGTTGACACTTCTCAGCAGGAAGCAGGTACTCTGGGATAGTAAGTACCAGTATTTCTGTATTCTCATTTCTAGCACTGGCTACTCAAACAGTCACTGCTACTACTGGTAGAAGTCATTGGGCCTCATTACATGGTAGGCGGTAGCCATGGCGCTATTAGCGCCATGGCTGCCTCCAAAACCGTACCGACTCTGCCCTGGTGAATGGAGCAATTACCGGTCCATTCCAAGGTTGGCGGGACCGGTAATTCCCCATTCACCAGGGCCCTTCCCCATTTGAGTCCCCATAGGGCTCAATGGGAATGGGGAAGGTGCTAATAACGGTACAGCAAATTGCGGTACCTTTATTAGCTCTAAAGTCCCTTCCCGGGTCCTGTCCTTAACGCCTGGAAAAACCAGGCGTTAAGGAAGGACCCACAAAGGGAACTCGTAGTAGGGCGGTAAGGGATTACCGGCACCGGTGCCCTTACCGGTGCCGATAATCCCTTACCGCCTACAGTGTAATGAGGACCATAGTGTTTTTTTAGTAGCTTGAGTGCACCACCAACAGTACCAGCAGTACTTCTGATATCATGTTTTACTTGATGCCTTTGCACAAATGCATTTATTGATTGTACTTTTATGGGGTACTTTCCACTCTGAAATAAAGATGAATTGGACCATTGAACCAGCAGTACCACTATCAACAATAGTAATAGAACTTCTACTACCAGTAGATGTAGTAGTACTACCACCAGTGCTGCTGGTTCAAAAGTGCACAACTTGCTTATTGAACCAGCAATACTAGTATCTACAATAGTAATAGAAATTGTAATACCAGTAGAGCTGGTAGTACTACCACCACCAGTGGTACTCCCACTAATAGTTCAAATAGTAGTACTACCATTAGTAGGATTACTACCACCAGCAGTTGTACTCTTATCAGAATTGTTAGAAAAAGTAAATGCCATTTGCACTTTTCGATGAAGTATTTTGTGATTGAGGCAAGTAATTAATATTGTATTCAAAAGTATATTCTGAACAATCATAAAAAATAAATATCAAACTGGAAAATAAATAGAAATAGCACTCCTACTGTTTTTTATTTAGTCTTAATCCTTTTAGTATATGTTTTTTTTTCTCATTTTGCTTGCTAAGTTCATTTGCCATTGCATTTAAAGTTGATTCAGCAAATGTGTTTATTTCCTTAATGGAATCTAGTGTCATTGTCCACACCCCATCTATGATTCTTGCATTATTCACTTCTGATAAAGTTGAATTATCAAACAATATTTGTTTTTTCCTCTGAGATCTTATGGGATCTAAAATCATTGTTCATACATGCTCCATGTAGTTCAAAAATGATACAGAGTTTATTTTATTTCCCCGGGGATCTACTAAGATCTCAATTCATTGTCCTCACATCCTCAAATCATTGCCCACACGTAATCATGTTGTCTACATGTGAATATGTTTCGCTACTCATGCAGCTCTCTAGGAGGAATTATATTTAACTTATTTTGAGCTTGGATGCTGTGAGTAGTATCTACTACCAGTTAATGCACTCATGCTTCATAGGAAACAAGTCCATTCCTTTTCTCTAGGTCATGATGATATGGAGAATGGGGAAATTGAATTGCCTCTTGTCCTAACAAGCATGAAAGCATGAACTATGTAGAACATAGTGCAAAATGAGCAAACTAAAAATCCCCCTGAAGCTGTGCATGAGTATTATTATTATGAATTTGTAAATTCTTTGTTCTAATCCGCCATTCCCAGCTTGTCTTGGGGGGATAGTTCAGGGGCAGCGTGCTCGCCTTGGAACCAAGACGACACTGAGCAACACAGGTTCGATCCCCAGGTCCGCGCTTAGAAAGCTCTCGGTATTGAGCACGTTATAAATAACCTTTCATATAATATCATCTAGAGCAGGTTTGCACTTTTCAGCATATTTTTTTTAGGATTCTCCATAGCTCTTTATAAATGGCTTTTCACATCACAATGAACTTGTTGCAGCCACAACATCATATCTCTTTTTCTGCTGTAGGACTTGGTGATACAATCATTGAAATCCTTTCTGGGTGTCAAGCATGTCAAGAGAAAAATAAAGAAACTTCAACTCCAAGTGATGAGCATGTTCGCTTTTATATGAACACTTCACCATAGTTAATAGTTCCGTCAATTTGTCTTGGGGTCCATTGATAAAATATTTAGAATATTTTTCCAGAGCCCTATTAATTCTTTCAGTGTAACTTTGCAACTGTGTGCAGTAGCCAAATTCAATTCCATCTTAAATAACTTACTCTGTGCTCTACAAAACATTGCTATAAACTGGGCACCTTAATCAGTCCCCAAAATTGAAGGAATTACATGTACATTAATAAACATCTGTTGGAAATTCCTCTACTTTTATGTTGCTGATGGTAAACCTTGTAGTGTAAGAAGTGGAGAGGTCATTTTCGTTCTGGATTTAATCAGTAAAAGTGGTGGTAAAAGTGTTCACTACCATTTTTACGCCTCATGTTCCTGCATTTTTCAGGCCAAGTATGGGAGCGTGCGGACGTACTGCGTCTGCTTCCATTTGCTGCTCGGTCAAACAGATGTGTCCGATTTACCGCCAGCATGAATATTCATGCTCCTGGTAATGATACGGATTCCTGTGATATCCATCTGAAACAATTTCCTGTTAAAAGCAGGATTCCATAGGAATCCATTGTAAATGCCTACAGCAATCATTTATTTTGGGAGCCATTTATAGGTTTTCACAAATGTAATGCAAAGTTAAAGGCGACTTCACCCATGTTTCGCTCTTTACTTTTCCACTAAGTGGTGGAAAAGTACAAAAGAGCATTGAGGAGACTTTGCACTAAGGTGTAAATGAATGTTGTCTCCTTTGTGCAATTTACAATTAGAATGAAAATGACCCCAAGTGTATGTTTTTAAAATAAGTCTACCAAAACAAATATGGTGTATTTTGTAGATACTAGAAGATATGTAACACAATCTAATGGTATTGTACACCATGATTCTCTAGGAGTTGGTAACTGCATTAATATAAACCACTTTACGTCTCTGCAGATACTTTTGCTCATACACACAACGCATTATTTTATATGTTTTTTACTTTCATTGTTCACTGTGGGCCACCAAAACAAGTGTTACATTAGTTGAACCGTATTTTGTCTTAGAGGATGACCCTCTATTAGTCTAGAGGATCTCCCTTTTTGCAATTCACTCAAAATGTTTTTTTTGGCACATATAGATGCAAATTTTGAACCGACTCGGAGGCGGCCTCATTCGTGCGTTCACGTTCCTGACGAGGTGCGGCTTGAGTCAGACGTTTTCTCAGGGTCCTTTCCTCGAAGGCGAGTAGCCTGAGGCTGAGCTCCCGCTTTCGCTTTCGTTTCTGCTCCCGTTTGTCGGCGTGTGTCGGCGTGTGTCGGCGGCTGGGATCGACTTCGCCCGCAGTGCCCGCAGTGCCTGCCTGCCTGCCGTGTACCTTCGGCTGCGGCAGTGCAGCTCCATCTGCAGGATACCTACCAGAGCACACGGGTCCTCACGGAGGGCGGAAGGCGGAGAGCGACTTCTGCCGTAGGTGGAATTACGGGAGCAGTTTGAGGACCAGTGCAATCATTGCCGGTATTTTTGGTGGGCAATTAGTACACGGGGAAGAAAGCTGAACAGCACAGGGGGGAGTCATACGGACTCGCAGCGATTACATCGTCCAGCAAGTAGCGCTGCTCTCTTAATCTGAGCCCCCTCCTTCTTTCACCCCTTTACCCCTGCCATTAGTCCCCCCCCTCCTTCCTACCCAGCCACCCTCCCATGGCCTGATATAATTATATAATTACCCTAGGGAGAGGAGTCCATTTGGGTCTGTGTGCTGAACTGGCATTGTGACTGTTTGGGGGGCGCGGGTATTTGGCGTTAGCTGGCTTTGTGCAGGGTAGTGTAGGCTACGTGTTGAAATTTGGTTCTGACTGGGGCTTAGAAGTACCTGGCAATCGGCTAGAGAGAAGGCACCTAGATTTCTGCTATAAACACTGCTACTTGATAAAATGGCGCCAGGGAAGAAAATGATACAAAACAAGTACAACCTGCGCAAAACGAAGAAACAATTGGAAGTGGAAATCCCGATGAATGAGGAGATGAGAATACCCAAAGCAAATAATAAGAAAAAATCCAGCAAATCCATTCCCTTGGGATTGGGGGCTATAACTGGTTTCTTTGCCCCACTCCCCTTAACGGAAACTAATTCAACGATTATTGAGGACCCCGTTCCATCGGGCGATGGGGGTGGTGACCCAATGAGCTCTGCTAACTTTGATGACATAGATAACAATTCATTGTTAGACCTGTGTTTGAGCATTCAGCGGGGGATGACTCCCCAGATCTTCAGGCCGCCTGTAGATATATGTCTGCCTCAGGATAATAATTCCATGACTTCTCCAGCTAACATCATGGGACATGAGGCACCTTTGAGCCGACTATCAGCTTCTCCCAATTTGGTAATGGTGTCAATGGAGGATGGGCTGGATTCAGAGGAAGGTAATCTATCCACCCTGTCTCCTGGGGCAAAGGAACTGGCAGAGATCCAATCCTCAGTGGCCTCCTTGCAATTCGCCCTTAAAATTTTACTCCAAATGACGGGGCGGATCCTTACGAATACTAATCCATCGCCTAATATTCCAATAGAAGGAAAATATAAGGAGGTAGAGGCGGAAATCAATTTATCGGAGGCCATATGTATGGCTGAGGAGATAAATAAGACGGCTGAGAAAGATCCCTCGGCAAATGAGGATTTGAGTGAGACAGTTTTCTGTTCCCGTAAGCAACGTAAACTGGCTAAGAAAGCGCTAAAAAGCAAGGAAAACAAGACGCATGGTACTAAAGAAGATAAGACAGCGCACATTGGTGGGCGCTCAAAAAAAGCAAAAAAAAGGGCAGCCAGAGCTAAGAAAAAGATTGGCTCTGGAGAAGGCAGCCTCTCCAGTTGGCTCATCACTGATCAAGATACGAACCAAGATTCGCTGCCCGAATATGAACAGCCAGTGTTGGTGGGTCTGAGTGCTGATGAGGGAAGAATGCCAACCGTGGATGAAATAGAGGACCAGGCAGACGAATGGGAACGATTTGAGTCTGATCTCCAAGAGATGGAGGAATCACGGATTAGGGGCTCTGACTCATCACTCCAACCCAAGTCAGCCCCGGCTAATACCATCAATTCTTCTATCAGACCAGTTAAGGATGGAGAAGATCCTATAGGGAATAGAATCTGCTTGATTAAAAACCTATATAAAACCAGCGAACGCAAATGGTTGCCACGATCGGAGTTTCTAATACGTCTGCATTCGGTCCCTGAACTACGCGTCTTAAAATCAGATGACTTCCAGTTTGTGGAACCATTAAAAGGCCTCAATCCCTGTGTGTCTGCATTACATTGTAAATTTCTATCTACCGCACAGATGCTTAGGAAACATCGTGAAGAGCTCAGGGCTGTGGATGTTGAGGTTGATGCAGACTTGGATGAAGTCGATATCAGTGCTGAACTTGTGGAAACAAGTGGGCCGGTTATGCCAGTGGAATGCCTCTTGATACCTAAAGGAAAGAAAGTTGAAATTTCAGACGTTCAGTTGGTCCTAAAATGGCTTGTGGAATCGCTCCCAGGGGTATTGCCTAAACATTGATATTTGACATTGTTATCGTGGAATACAAGAGGATTTGCTCATCTGTTGGCGTCGGAGGGTTCAGTTAATTTTATTGTGAAACATAGCCTGATATGTCTACAGGAGACATGGGCAATGGACAATCTATTACTTGATGGCTACACGAATTATCAATCCTTTGCTAAGAGAGGCAACAAAGGGAGACCATTTGGAGGGCTTTTGATAGGTGTGATTAGCTCTCTGCCCTCGAGTCAGATACCTTGTAAAGCTTGCGATAATATGTTGGCAGTAGAGGTTGAATATGGAACAAAGGTTGATAAGGAGAAATTACTGTTGATAAATATATATAACCCCCCGTATGTCGGGATTAGTGAACCTATTCAAGAAGCCCTCCATGAATTATTGGCCTCTTGGTCGGTTCTACCTGGTAATCGAGCAGTTATTGTTGTGGGCGATCTTAATTGTCGCATTCCTGCTGAGACAGGGAAATATCCTCAAAATTCTAAGCTAAGAGTGAAACATCTCCTAACTCATACTAAAACTGATATCGAGGGGCCACGTTGGCGTCGGCTGCTTGATGAATGGGACCTGGAAATGCTGAACGGCTATACCTATAGTGACTACCCGGGGAAACATACTTGGTCCAATGGGCTGTATAGTAGTACTCTAGATTATATCTTTATGTGCCCTAAAATGCTCCTGTTAGTGGAAGACATGTTTGTATCATTAAATAAATGGAGCGATCATTCTGCTCTCCGATGTGTATTAAACATCCAACAGAGAGCTCTTGATAAGAGCAATATGGGCACAGTACATGTGAATAAATCCGGCTCTAACATTAGGTGGTCGGCGAAGAACATTAACCAGGCAGCATTGGCACTCGAGATAGATAAATGGCCAAACTTACCTGATTTTCACTCCATGTCTATTGAATCAATAGAAAATTGGATAAAAGCATTTTCTCATACACATGCAACGGTTCCGACCTCGAGCATGTTTAGACCGGTGGCTGGGCCTAGTTCTTATAATAATAAGATTAGAGATGCCAAGAGGGACTTGAGACGTGAACTGCGTATGAGTAAGAAAAAGTTAGGACCTTTTGATGAATTACGAATAGCTGCGAGGAAAATCAAAAATAAATATAGATCTATTATTAAAAATATAAAAACTGCCATAAATACCAGGGCCTACCAGAAATTAGTTCAGACGATTTGTTCTAAAAACACTCGTAGCATTTGGTCACTCCTGGGGGAAGCCAGGGAGTCATCGAAGGGCCAAATGGTTAATCCAATCAAAGCTGAGGAATGGGTCAAGTTTTTACTAGCCCGTAATACAATTATACAGAGAGACGAATTGTGCCCTCAGATGACCCTGGCCCCCTATATGGCCTTTGACATTTCATACGCGGCCATAATTACCAAGATAAAGACTCTTAAACCGTCCAGAGCTCCAGGACCTAACGGTCTAGCCAATATAGTCATGAGAAATCAGCCCGAGTTCTGGGCGAGCGTATTGGCTATACTATTTAAAAAGATAATGGTACAGGGGATCATTCCGAGCTCATGGCAAACTGCAGTACTGGTACCAGTCTTTAAAAAGGGTAATCGTTTAGATCCCTCTAATTATCGGCTCCTCTCCATGCTGGATACAACGGGTAAATTGTTTGCCTCATTACTGCTTGAGGACCTACAATCTTGGGTAGAAAGGGCCAACATTCTGTCCATCTTCCAGTGTGGATTTAGGAAGGGTTATTCAACGAGTTACAACCTAATGGTCATGAACCTATTGAGATCTAAGGCTCGCAATAAAGGTGCACCGCCCCTATATGCATTATATATAGATTTTAAAGCAGCTTTTGATACCATTCCGAGAGAACGTTTATGGTCTAAACTTAACGATCTTGGTTGTCCAGCAGGCATCCTGTATTACCTAAGATTGCTGCACTATAATACTTCAGTTAGACTGAAATTAGATCAAGAGGGACACCTGACTGATAAAGTGCAGCAGAATCGGGGGGTGAAACAGGGATGTGTGACGGCCCCTTTGGTATATAACTTGTATGTCCATGACATACCTGTGGCCATAACGGCCGTCTCAAATTGCCCACCGAAGATTGGGGAGGTGGTATGTACTGTCCTGGCTTACGCAGACGACTTGGTCATTTTTGATCATACAGTCAGTGGCCTGCGTAGATCGGCTACAGCTTTGTGGGAGTATGCGAATCGTAATGGCCTGACTATCAATCTTGATAAGACTAAGGTATTACGATTTACCAACAAAAGAGTGTCACGCGTAAATCTTATGGTGGGTAAGACCATAATCCCTTACGCCCCACAATACCGGTATATGGGTATTGATTTTGAGCCTAGCGGGGACTATGGTTTATGCAAACATTCTCGGAAGATGCGTGCAGCACAGGTCACATCGCTGGTTGCGAACTTCACTAATAAGCAAGGAGGTTTTACGCTATGGGGCACACGCCAACTCTATGTGCAGGTTTTTATACCCATGGTAATCTACGGATTAGAGGCCCTGTTTGATTTAGATCTTAGCTGGTTACAAGTAATAGAAGGGAAATTCTGGCGGCGGGTTTTAGGCCTAGCGCCAGGAATACCAATGGCCATTATACGCTTAGAGCTGGGATTACCTTCATTAAAAGCTATAGTGTTGAAAAAGAGATTGGGGCTTTTTATCAAAATGCGTAGTGGTACAACAAATCCATTACTGACTGCTGTGGGTAAGGAAATATATAAAAAACAAAATTCCCTCTCACTTGCTGCTATAATGTTAAGACACCTTGCTGACATAGGATGGATGTATCGCGAAGGGGACTATACTAAGCAAGTTCAGAGGGCCCTTGACAAGCGAATGGATATGTGGGATTGGTTGGAGAATTTTGCCCACCTCAGTACACTGAAAAGTTATGAATTTGTGAAATTCAGGCTGTACACTTATATGAAACCGCAAGAATACCTTAACTTATGCCCTTGTAAAAGATTGCGACGTTTTATACTCCTATTAAGACTGGATCAACTTCCGACATTATGGGTCACGGGCCGGAGAGACCAAATACCTTTGGAACTAAGGAATTGCAGATTGTGTAAAATCAATAATGTTTCGGAGACAGCACATCATGTCCTGACACAATGTAGTAGCATGACAAATATAATACAGCAACATATGGGAAAGTATACTCACGATCCTGCAGCGATCTCTAAAGCATTATTCTGGCATCATTGCCTAAATTCTGAAAATATCCATATTTTAACCTCTTTATATAACATTTGGTTGGTTATAGAGGGAAAACTGGGCATTAAGATCTGAATAGGTGGTCTTTTTTACACTTGGGATTAGTGATGAGACAAACTTATATGAGAACCCTACTGTGCGATGCGTTACTATATAATTGTGAATTATAATTCCTAATTGTTTCTTCTTAGTTATGGGTCAGTAATTTGTACCTTGTTGAGTTCCGATTTGATGTATATAGGGCTTGACTTAGGTTGTTTTAGGTTTTAGTATGTATGACTGTATCTAGGTCAGATTCATTATTATCACTATTAGTATTGTTATTTTATCTAACTGTGTAATTTAATGTCAAATGGATATTAATTGTGATGTATGGAATTTTCTTTTTTTTTGTTTTTTTTTTTTTTTTTTATTCAATGTAATGATATAATAGCTGATTTTGGAAATTAACTAATTTGATTTCATGTTTCTAGATATGTGTAAAGTTTATTAATTTAAACTGTAACACATTAAATAAATAAAAAAAAAAGATGCAAACTCTTCCACACACAATCTCCTTCAATCTGATAACCATTTAGTTATTTATTATTGTGATCTAGTATTTCTTGTTTTGATGCATGTAATACTTTATCGACCCCAGGCAAAATTCAAAAGCAAACACAGCAATCACCACGATTTCTTTATAAAAATAAATGTCCAGTGACAAAGATACACTTTCCTAGCAATCCACTACTTAAGTAGACTTAACTGCTCAAGTCGAGTAAAAATAAATGTAAACAGCAGTCAATTCAATGACAAAAACAGTGCAATAAAAGACGAAAAAAAACATAAAAATCAAATACTACACATATTAACATATATGTTATTCGTGAGCAGGGGTCACACTATCACCTTAATTGTGACCCCCCTACTCCTATTCACTGCAGGAGTTGTCTTGATTCACTATGGTTTTCACTTTCTCCGACCTGTTGACAACGCTTAGATTTGACTTTATGGACACATTGACTTTGGTGCTTCACCTTCTCAACTCTCATGCTGGACCTCCCCTGGATCTCGTACTGAGGTTGGCCCTGAATCATGCTGTGCCTTGTCTGCTTGAATCCTTGCCTACATGTTCTGTTCCCAGCAACATTATGTGTTTTACTGACCTCTGCAACTGTATACGCTCTTCCTTCTGCTTCTCTGCTCTTTTTCACTGTTTTATTCTGTTCTCTTCTGTTCTCTCCTCCTCTCCCTTCTCCCTTTCTCTTCCCACCTTCCCTTACTTTTTTCTTTGCACTTACTCTATCAAAATTGGCCCTTGACCTAGTATGATAGCAACAATTGTTTGTCTCCTCCCCCCTTCCCGTACTTGTTCTCCTCCCCCTTCCAGCACTATCTGAAATGTCGTCAGGCCTAGTACGATAGTCGATTGTTTTGTTCCTCTCCCTCCTTTCTTCTCCCCATCCCTCACCTCTTGTAAAACTCTGGCTCTACCAGGAATGTCATCAGGCTTAGTACAATAGTCGATTGTTTTGTTCCTCTCCCTCCTTTCTTCTCCCCCTCCCTCACCTCTGTAAAACTCTGGCTCTACCAGAAATGTCGTCAGGCCTAGTACGGTAGTCGCCTGTCTGTTCCCATTTTCTTCCTATCTGTGTCTTAGCACTTGCACTATCTGAAATGTCGCCAGGCCGAGTATGATAGTTAATTTCACATTCTTGTTGTTCATGGACTTGTAAGAATGTCATTGTTTTCTCCCTTGTTCCCTCCCTTGCCTTGAAGCGCATTGAAACACATTGTGCATAGGTGCTATATAAATATACTATCATATCATAGCATGTCACAAGCGGGTCCACATAATTAGCATTGGAACCTAGAACGTAAGAATTGAAAAAAGGGAGAATAAATGCATTGTGTCTGTGAAGATGGCGCTTAATGGGGCCAGAGAAAACAGCATGGAGTCTTATAACTGTTCACGCTTGCCAGATAAATTGCACTGGTTAAAATATCACCACCAAATGTGCCATGCTATGGACTCAGACTAAAGCCTGTAGCTAGTGTCTGATACCTACCTCCCGGAGCAATTGGATCAGGCCTTTTGATCTAAGTTTTTCATAACCTGGGCACAGGAAAAGAAAGTCGGGAGTCGTCTCCAGAGAGGGACTGGAGGAACAAAAACATTCATACAGATGTAGCCCCTTCAACTTCCTCAGTGCTACATACAAGGTGAAAAGGAAGGGACTGCCTGCAGTTCAGGGTAACTGCATCAAGGGTTACCAGATCCCTCATGTCCCAGTGCCTCTTCTTCAGCCACCAAAAGTTGAATTTGGTTATACAGTCTTCGTAGTCCCATTGGCGGCACAGGTCCAGGAAGGCTAAACCCTGCTTTAAGTGCCGGAACCCATCTAGGTTGTCATCCCTAGTTTGGTTCTTTTTTCACTGAGATGTGTCTTATAAATACAATAAAGTCGCATTTTAATCTAAATACACAGTGGTTTAATGGTAGGATAATCTCTGAGGTGATTAACGGCAACGTGTGCGCCTTGGCAGCAAGAGGACACGAAGCAACACAGGTTCAATCCCCAGGCACGCGCTTAGAAACCTCAGGGTGTTTAAGCGCATTATAAATACGTAACTAAGACAAAAAACAAAACAAACAAAAAATTACACAACTAAAAAAAAACGAACAATTCCTGTAACAGCGCCTCGATGCCCGCGGGCTGTGTGAGCTCTTTATAAATGCAAAATAAACAAATAAATAAATTAATTAAGAACTAGTTCTGTGTCTGTGAGTAGTGAAAGTGGTGCCAGAGAAAATCTTCATTGGGATCTTAAGGAAAACATTTTCCTCCACCTGTAAGGTTGTATAATTTATGAAACCCAAGAGATCACCTGTCTACAAGGCTCCTGGCACAATGTTTGTGCTTTAGGCCTCGGGGGTTGAGGTGACAGGGTATCCGCCAATTTGAAGGGTAACATGAATGGTCTCTCCTAACTGTTTTAGGTTCACAGTGCTTATGTCAGCCAGGGATTTACAGGAACCCATCTCAGGAACTCAGATGTCTCAGAAGGTATAACACTGTGTCACTTCAATGGGGGCACCCCATAACAATATAAGGTATTGGTTTCTGCCTTACCAGGACCATGATCGTGGTTTTTGCCTCAGGTATAGTCAGATATTTAGCTTGGCAGTAATCCTCAAGCCTCAGCCCGAGGTTGCTCAATCTGTTTTAGGTTTGGGAGACTATCACTGCATCATCAGCCAAAGTAATAAAATGTCTGGATTCGATTAAGAGACAAGAAGAAAAAGAGGGCAGCAGATAAGGCACAAAGGTAGGAGGTAGGAAACTCCTCTCTAAGATGGCCACTAGTCTGAGCAATAGAATGCAAAGAATAAACTGTTTTGGTAATAGGTCGAGATTCCCATAAGAAGAGACAAGTGACAATAAGAAAATGCTTGGCAACACATTTTTGGGGTTAGTGTTGATTTGGCGACTGATTTGGTTCTCTTCTGCCTTCGCTCGTCGTCTTTTGTTCTTGCGCTCCCTTGGGTGAGGGCGCTCCGTCGCTTTCAATCATCTTCTCATGGCAACCTGTCCTTGCATTTCTTCTCCCCGGCATTTCGCTCTCCTTGGTTACCCTAACTCACTTGCTCTAACTCTCTCACTCCCCACTACGTTAATGCTCTTGCATGGCATTCATGATGACAGGCTTCTGGTCCCTGACAACCCTTGCATAGCTCTTCGGCAATGCAGGTTAAGGACTCGGGTCCTGCAGCATTCTATCCTCACTCGATTTTCCACTAGGTCTTCAGTACATGGAGTTTGGAGATACAACACAGAACTGTCCCACCCCTTTTATGCGCAGTTGTGCTTGTCATTGTGCAGAGGATTTTTCTCTGTAGCATGCAAGCAGTCTCTCCTCTGTTGGAATCTCCACTATCTTGATAAGTTAGATAGTAGACTTTGAGGAATCAAGTGCTGTACCCATTATTTAAGGTGCAATTAAATTGCACAGATTTAACACAACAAAACCTTTGAAATTTAGCGGATGTCGGAAGTCATGACCGGCTTAACTTGGCACGCTCTCGTTGATGTTCCCCATAATGCCATGTCCCCCATAATACCATTTTGTATGTCATTGTGAATCCCTTTTCTTATAATATATATGTGCTTGTGGGCTTTGCAACCGAAACACGCTGAGTTAAGCTGGTCATGGCTTCCAACATCCCCTGAATTTCAAGGGTTTTGTTGCGTTAAATCTGCTCAATTTAACTGTACCATAACTAGGGTTTTTCAGTGAATTTCAGGGGTTTTGTTATTCCATCATGTTTTAACATGCCACTAGCATGGCCATGGCCACTGTACATGTCTTTCGGGGCCCAGTAACCAGGGCCTTTGCCTCTTTTAAAACACTACCTTTCATTCCTGCTCATTAGCCATGGCCTTCACCCATGAGTATTGGCCCGGCCTTCAGACATGGCCCATTTACATGTTACCCCAGTTGCTTTTTTCTGGTCCCACTAGCCATGTCCAGTGCCCATGGCCTGCGACTGTGGCCCCTCTACATATTGATCCAATAGGTTTCCTAAACTGGCCCACTAGGCATGGCCACACCACTATGTTTCTTTTGGGCACACTAGCCATGGGTTTTCACTGTGGCCCCTTGACATGTTGCCCCAATAGTTTTCGTTGGGGTGCAGTATCCATGGCCAGGGCCTTCGCCCATGTCTATTTTACATGTTGCACCATTCAGTTACTTAAAGTATAGTCTTCAGCCACACCCATTACCCCTACCTCACTGCAAACTTGCACTTTATTTTTGTATTAATCACCTTTTTTTTAACTCTCTCTTTTCTTGTAAAACCTTTTTCCCATAACCGCGGTTAGTATATCCCCCTATAACAGCAATGTACTATAAATGAACGCGGCTATACATAAACGCCTGCAAATAACTGCGGTTATCTGTAAAAAGCGTGCACAATTCAAAACTCTTCCCTGCCCTCTCAGGCACTCACCAAGTTCTCCCCCCCTCTTGCCAGGCTCCCCCCCACACGCCCCAAGTCGTTTTTCCTTCCATAGCCCTCTCTGATTCCCCCCAACACTCGTTGTTTTGTAAGACACACTTTGATTCCCAATCACCTTTTCTATTATAACTGCGATTATTCTGCCGGGTAAACAGAGTTATGCAAAAACATTTGATTTCTGAAATTGTCCACAGCCCTTCCCCCGCCACATCCCTAATTTCACATGGTGTCCTCTTTCCCTCTCCTCACCTCTAGCCTGATGCCATTTCATCCTTTTTCCTCCTCCAAATGGCATTATTTCCACTTTTTGTTTTCGTCTAACCCCGGTTATACCCGTTATAACCACGATTATCTCTCCCATTGAGCAAAAATAAAATGGCGGCTTTTTCATTTCTGAAAAGCCTCGCTGATGCATTGTAGGACACATATATTACATGGCCTGCAGTAGCGGCTGTGTAGTTATGGTTAAGTTGCTAAACCCGTAGGAAGACCACTTTTTGGGCGGCTTATAACTTTGCTTCCCCTGGGCGAATTCTCACCAAACGTTGCAAAAAAAGTATATGGCCCGCTCTGAATTTATGTGCTACGTTTGCTGAGGTTTCGTCAAGCAGAACCCTCAACTGTTGAAAGTTTCTTTGGGGTTGATTGACTATTTTATAATACCCATTCCCTCTTTTGCGCTGCAACCCACAGAATACTGTTGAGTCCCACGAGCAATTCGGTCGAACTGTCACATAGTCACTGACATGCACTCAAAAGGGATCCCTGAAAAAAGAAATTGGGGATAATATATAGTCACTGACATAGCAGTCATCTCTGTGCCTGAACACAATGCCTTGAGTGGTTTTTATAAAGTTGCTGCTAATTGAATTGCCCCCTAGTTTCGAATGGCAATTTGCTTGCAATGTATTCCTTTATTTTCATGTCTGCACAGACTATGGACCACCCCCCAGGAACTTCTAGGCCATTACAGTGGCAGTAAGCGCTTTACAAATATCAAATAACATTAAGTAACTTCTGTCACAACTCAACGTTTGCCTCCACTTAGTTCTTCATTTCGAGTACATCGAACCCATCACAGTTCATCCTTAGCACGTTTTCCATCACACAGCAGGTACCCAGGAGTACTGAACCAGGAGAGGGACAGTGAGCAATACTTCTACTAAAGGTAAGAATGAGAAGCAGGGCAATTCTGGGCCAAAGGTAGGGTGGGACAAGAACACGCTGTGACCTGTGCTTTCTCGTGTCATAGGTGCCTCCGCAAGATGGTGCGGTTGGCTTATGGCGCTCATTTTCCTTCCTCTCATGACATAAAGGGATGCAGATGTTTCCCTTCTTCAAAGGGTCCCCACCTACTGTCTGCAGCCATGTGTCAATGTTGATGTTCCTCACCCCCTCTCTTTCTTTAAATCTCCAGATTGTCCACCTGCAGGCACTGAATCCTAGCCATGGTGTCTTTTGGCATGGCCCTTGTTGAATCTCTCTTGATGGCAGGACTTTGATAATAGTCAGTAACTACTTGTTCTCCTCCCGCTTCCAGCACTATCTGAAATGTCGTCAGGCATAGTACGATAATCGATTGTTTTGTTCCTCTCCCTCCTTTCTTCTCCCCATCCCTCACCTCTTGTAAAACTCTGGCTCTACCAGAAATGTCGTCAGGCCTAATACGATAGTCGATTGTTTTGTTCCTCTCCCTCCTTTCTTCTCCCCATCCCTCACCTCTTGTAAAACTCTGGCTCTACCAGAAATGTCGTCAGGCTTAGTACAATAGTCGATTGTTTTGTTCCTCTCCCTCCTTTCTTCTCCCCCTCCCTCACCTCTTGTAAAACTCTGGCTCTACCAGAAATGTCGTCAGGCCTAGTACGGTAGTCGCCTGTCTGTCTCCCATTCCCTTCCTATCTGTGTCTTAGCTCTTGCACTATCTGAAATGTCGCCAGGCCGAGTATGATGGTTAATTTCACATTCTTGTTGTTCATGGACTTGTAAGAATGTCATTGTTTTCTCCCTTGTTCCCTCCCTTGCCTTGAAGCGCATTGAAACACATTGTGCATAGGTGCTATATAAATATACTATCATATCATAGCATGTCACAAGCGGGTCCACATAATTAGCACTGGAACCTAGAACGTAAGAATTGAAAAAAGGGAGAATAAATCATTGTGTCTGTGAAGATGGCGCTTAATGGGGCCAGAGAAAACAGCATGGAGTCTTATAACTGTTCACGCTTGCCAGATAAATTGCACTGGTTCAAATATCACCACCAAATGTGCCATGCTATGGACTCAGACTAAAGCCTGTAGCAAGTGTCTGATGCCTACCTCCCGGAGCAATTGGATCAGGTCTTTTGATCTAAGTTTTTCATAACCTGGGCACAGGAAAAGAAAGTTGGGAGTCGTCTCCAGAGAGGGACTGGAGGAACAAAAACATTCATACAGATGTAGCCCCTTCAACTTCCACAGTGCTACATCCAAGGTGAAAAGGAAGGGACTGCCTGCAGTTCAGGGTAACTGCCTCAAGGGTTACCAGATCCCTCATGTCCCAGTGCCTCTTCTTCAGCCACCAAAGGTTGAATTTGGTTATACGGTCTTCGTAGTCCCATTGGCGGCACAGGTCCAGGAAGGCTAAACCCTGCTTTAAGTGCCGGAACCCATCCAGGTTGTCATCCCTAGTTTGGTCTTTTTTCACTGAGATGTCTCTTATAAATACAATAAAGTCACATTTTGATCCTAATACACAGTGGTTTAATGGTAGGAAATCTCTGAGGTGATTAACGGCAACGTGCGCGCCTTGGCAGCAAGACGACACGAAGCAACACAGGTTTAATCCCCTGGCCCGCGCTTAGAAACCTCAGGGTGTTTAAGCGCATTATAAATACGTAACTAAGACAAAAAACAAAACAAACAAAAAATTACACAACTAAAAAAAAACGAACAATTCCTGTAACAGCGCCTCGATGCCCGCGGGCTGTGTGAGCACTTTAAAAATGCAAAATAAATAAATAAATAAATAAATTAAGAGCTAGTTCTGTGTCTGCGAGTAGTGAAAGGTGGTGCCAGAGAAAATCTTCATTGGGATCTTAAGGAAAAAAATGTCCTCCACCCGTAAGGTTGTATAATTTATGAAACCCAAGAGATCACCTGTCTACAAGGCTCCTGGCACAATGTTTGTGCTTTATGCCTCGGGGGTTGAGGTGACAGGGTATCCGCCAATTTGAAGGGCAACATGAATGGTCTCTCCTGACTGTTTTAGGTTCACAGTGCTTATGTCAGCCAGGGATTTCCAGGAACCCATCTCAAGAACTCAGATGTCTCAGAAGGTATACCACTGTGCCACTTCAATGGGGGCACCCCATAACAATATAAGGTATTGGTTTCTGTCTTACCAGGACCATGTTCGTGGTTTTTGCCTCAGGTATAGTCAGATATTTAGCTTGGCAGTAATCCTCAAGCCTCAGCCAGAGGTTGCTCAATCTGTTTTAGGTTTGGGAGACTATCACTGCATCATCACCCAAAGTGATAAAATGTCTGGATTCGATTAAGAGACAAGAACAAAAGGAGGGCAGCAGATAAGGCACAAAGGTAGGAGGTAGGAAACTCCTCTCTAAGATGGCCACTAGTCTGAGCAATTGAATGCAAAAAATAAACTGTTTTGGTAATAGGTCGAGATTCCCATAAGAAGAGACAAGTGACAATAAGAAAATGCTTGGCAACACATTTTTGGGGTTAGTGTTGATTTGGCGACTGATTTGGTTCTCTTCTGCCTTCGCTCTTTGTCTTTTGTTCTTGCGCTCCCTTGGGTGAGGGTGCTCCGTCGCTTTCAATCCCCTTCTCATGGCAACCTGTCCTTGCATTTCTTCTCCCCGGCATTTCGCTCTCCTTGGTTACCCTAACTCACTTGCTCTACCTCTCTCACTCCCCACTACGTTAATGCTCTTGCATGGCATTCAGGATGACAGGCTTCTGGTCCCTGAAAAGCCTAGCATTGCTCTTTGGCAATGCAGGTTAAGGACTCGGGTCCTGCAGCATTCTATCCTCACTCGATTTTCCACTAGGTCTTCAGTACATGGAGTTTGGGGATACAACACAGAACTGTCCCACCCCTTTTATGCGCAGTTGTGCTTGTCATTGTGCAGAGGATTTTTCTCTATAGCATGCAAGCAGTCTCTCCTCTGATGGAATCTCCACTATCTTGATAAATTAGATAGTAGACTTTGAGGAATCAAGTGCTGTACCCATTATCTAAGGTGCAATTAAATTGCACAGATTTAACACAACAAAACCTTTGAAATTTAGCGGATATCGGAAGTCATGACCGGCTTAACTTGGCACGCTCTCGTTGATGTTCCCCATAATGCCATGTCCCCCATAATGCCATTTTGTATGTCATTGTGAATCCCTTTTCTTATAATATATATGTGCTTGTGGGCTTTGCAACCGAAACACGCTGAGTTAAGCTGGTCATGGCTTCCAACATCCCCTGAATTTCAAGGGTTTTGTTGCGTTAAATCTGCTCAATTTAACTGTACCATAACTAAGGTTTTTCAGTGAATTTCAGGGGTTTTGTTATTCCATCATGTTTTAACATGCCACTAGCATGGCCATGGCCACTGTACTTGTCTTTCGGGGCCCAGTAACCAGGGCCTTTGCCTCTTTTAAAACACTACCTTTCATTCCTGCTCATTAGCCATGGCCTTCACCCATGAGTATTGGCCCGGCCTTCAGACATGGCCCCTTTACATGTTACACCAGTTGCTTCTTTTTTCTGGTCCCACTAGCCATGTCCAGTGCCCATGGCCTGCGACTGTGGCCCCTCTACATATTGATCCAATAGGTTTCCTAAACTGGCCCACTAGGCATGGCCACACCACTAGGTTTCTTTTGGGCACACTAGCCATGGGTTTTCACTGTGGCCCCTTGACATGTTGCCCCAATAGTTTTCGTTGGGGTGCAGTATCCATGGCCAGGGCCTTCTCCCATGTCTACTTTACATGTTGCACCATTCAGTTACTTAAAGTATAGTCTTCAGCCACACCCATTACCCCTACCTCACTGCAAACTTGCACTTTATTTTTGTATTAATCACATTTTTTTAACTCTCTCTTTTCTTGTAAAACCTTTTTCCCATAACCGCGGTTAGTATATCCCCCTATAACAGCAATGTACTATAAATGAACGCGGCTATACATAAACGCCTGCAAATAACTGCGGTTATCTGTAAAAAGCGTGCACAATTCAAAACTCTTCCCTGCCCTCTCAGGCACTCACCAAGTTCTCCCACCCCTCTTGCCACGCTCCCCCCCCACACGGCCCAAGTCGTTTTTCCTTCCATAGCCCTCTCTGATTCCCCCCAACACTCGTTGTTTTGTAAGACACACTTTGATTCCCAATCACCTTTTCTATTATAACTGCGATTATTCTGCCGGGTAAACAGAGTTATGCAAAAACATTCGATTTCTGAAATTGTCCACAGCCCTTCCCCCCTCCACATCCCTAATTTCACATGGTGTCCTCTTTCCCTCTCCTCACCTCTAGCCTGATGCCATTTCATCCTTTTTCCTCCTCCAAATGGCATTATTTCCACTTTTTGTTTTCGTTTAACCCCGGTTATACCCGTTATAACCACGATTATCTCTCCCATCGAGCAAAAATAAAATGGCGGCTTTTTCATTTCTGAAAAGCCTCGCTGATGCATTGTAGGACACATATATTACATGGCCTGCAGTAGCGGCTGTGTAAATATGGTTAAGTTGCTAAACCCGTAGGAAGACCACTTTTTGGGCGGCTTATAACTTCGCTTCCCCTGGGCGAATTCTCACCAAACGTTGCAAAAAAAGTATATGGCCCGGTCTGAATTTATTTGCTACGTTTGGTGGGGTTTCGTCAAGCAGAACCCTCAACTGTTGAAAGTTTCTTTGGGGTTGATTGACTATTTTATAATACCCATTCCCTCTTTTGCGCTGCAACCCACAGAATACTGTTGAGTCCTACGAGCAATTCGGTGGAACTGTCACATAGTCACTGACATGCACTCAAAAGGGATCCCTGAAAAAAAGAAATTGGGGATAATATATAGTCACTGACATAGCAGTCATCTCCGTGCCTGAACACAATGCCTTGAATGGTTTTTATAAAGTTGCTGCTAATTGAATTGCCCCCTAGTTTCGAATGGCAATTTGCTTGCAATGTATTCCTTTATTTTCATGTCTGCACAGACTATGGACCACCCCCCAGCGATTCTAGGCCATTACAGTGGCAGTAAGCGCTTTACAAATATCAAATAACATTAAGTAACTTCTGTCACAACTCAACGTTTGCCTCCACTTAGTTCTTCATTTCGAGTACATCGAACCCATCACAGTTCATCCTTAGCACGTTTTCCATCACACAGCAGGTACCCAGGAGTACTGAACCAGGAGAGGGACAGTGAGCAATACTTCTACTAAAGGTAAGAATGAGAAGCAGGGCATTTCTGGGCCAAAGGTAGGGTGGGACAAGAACACGCTGTGACCTGTGCTTTCTCGTGTCATAGGTGCCTCCGCAAGATGTTGCGGTTGGCTTATGGCACTCATTTTCCTTCCTCTCATGACATAAAGGGATGCAGATGTTTCCCTTCTTCAAAGGGTCCCCACCTACTGTCTGCAGCCATGTGTCAATGTTGATGTTCCTCACCCCCTCTCTTTCTTTAAATCTCCATATTGTCCACCTGCAGGCACTGAATCCTAGCCATGGTGTGTTTTGGCATGGCCCTTGTTGAATCTCTCTTGATGGCAGGACTTTGATAATAGTCAGTAACTACTTGTTCTCCTCCCCCTTCCAGCACTATCTGAAATGTCGTCAGGCCTAGTACGATAATCGATTGTTTTGTTCCTCGCCCTCCTTTCTTCTCCCCATCCCTCACCTCTTGTAAAACTCTGGCTCTACCAGAAATGTCGTCAGGCTTAGTACAATAGTCGATTGTTTTGTTCCTCTCCCTCCTTTCTTCTCCCCCTCCCTCACCTCTTGTAAAACTCTGGCTCTACCAGAAATGTCGTCAGGCTTAGTACAATAGTCGATTGTTTTGTTCCTCTCCCTCCTTTCTTCTCCCCCTCCCTCAGCTCTTGTAAAACTCTGGCTCTACCAGAAATGTTGTCAGGCCTAGTACGGTAGTCGCCTGTCGGTCTCCCATTCCCTTCCTATCTGTGTCTTAGCTCTTGCACTATCTGAAATGTCGCCAGGCCGAGTATGATGGTTAATTTCACATTCTTGTTGTTCATGGACTTGTAAGAATGTCATTGTTTTCTCCCTTGTTCCCTCCCTTGCCTTGAAGCGCATTGAAACACATTGTGCATAGGTGCTATATAAATATACTATCATATCATAGCATGTTACAAGCGGGTCCACATAATTAGCACTGGAACTTAGAACGTAAGAATTGAAAAAAGGGAGAATAAATGTATTGTGTCTGTGAAGATGGCGCTTAATGGGGCCAGAGAAAACAGCATGGAGTCTTATAACTGTTCACGCTTGCCAGATAAATTGCACTGGTTCAAATATCACCACCAAATGTGCCATGCTATGGACTCAGACTAAAGCCTGTAGCAAGTGTCTGATGCCTACCTCCCGGAGCAATTGGATCAGGTCTTTTGATCTAAGTTTTTCATAACCTGGGCACAGGAAAAGAAAGTCGGGAGTCGTCTCCAGAGAGGGACTGGAGGAACAAAAACATTCATACAGATGTAGCCCCTTCATCTTCCTCAGTGCTACATCCAAGGTGAAAAGGAAGGGACTGCCTGCAGTTCAGGGTAACTGCCTCAAGGGTTACCAGATCCCTCATGTCCCAGTGCCTCTTCTTCAGCCACCAAAGGTTGAATTTGGTTATACGGTCTTCGTAGTCCCATTGGCGGCACAGGTCCAGGAAGGCTAAACCCTGCTTTAAGTGCCGGAACCCATCCAGGTTGTCATCCCTAGTTTGGTCTTTTTTCACTGAGATGTCTCTTATAAATACAATAAAGTCACATTTTGATCCTAATACACAGTGGTTTAATGGTAGGAAATCTCTGAGGTGATTAACGGCAACGTGCGCGCCTTGGCAGCAAGACGACACGAAGCAACACAGGTTCAATCCCCTGGCCCGCGCTTAGAAACCACAGGGTGTTTAAGCGCATTATAAATACGTAACTAAGACAAAAAACAAAACAAACAAAAAATTACACAACTAAAAAAAAACGAACAATTCCTGTAACAGCGCCTCGATGCCCGCGGGCTGTGTGAGCACTTTAAAAATGCAAAATAAATAAATAAATAAATAAATTAAGAGCTAGTTCTGTGTCTGCGAGTAGTGAAAGGTGGTGCCAGAGAAAATCTTCATTGGGATCTTAAGGAAAAAAATTTCCTCCACCCGTAAGGTTGTATAATTTATGAAACCCAAGAGATCACCTGTCTACAAGGCTCCTGGCACAATGTTTGTGCTTTATGCCTCGGGGGTTGAGGTGACAGGGTATCCGCCAATTTGAAGGGCAACATGAATGGTCTCTCCTGACTGTTTTAGGTTCACAGTGCTTATGTCAGCCAGGGATTTCCAGGAACCCATCTCAAGAACTCAGTTGTCTCAGAAGGTATACCACTGTGCCACTTCAATGGGGGCACCCCATAACAATATAAGGTATTGGTTTCTGTCTTACCAGGACCATGTTCGTGGTTTTTGCCTCATGTATAGTCAGATATTTAGCTTGGCAGTAATCCTCAAGCCTCAGCCAGAGGTTGCTCAATCTGTTTTAGGTTTGGGAGACTATCACTGCATCATCACCCAAAGTGATAAAATGTCTGGATTCGATTAAGAGACAAGAACAAAAGGAGGGCAGCAGATAAGGCACAAAGGTAGGAGGTAGGAAACTCCTCTCTAAGATGGCCACTAGTCTGAGCAATTGAATGCAAAAAATAAACTGTTTTGGTAATAGGTCGAGATTCCCATAAGAAGAGACAAGTGACAATAAGAAAATGCTTGGCAACACATTTTTGGGGTTAGTGTTGATTTGGCGACTGATTTGGTTCTCTTCTGCCTTCGCTCTTTGTCTTTTGTTCTTGCGCTCCCTTGGGTGAGGGTGCTCCGTCGCTTTCAATCCCCTTCTCATGGCAACCTGTCCTTGCATTTCTTCTCCCCGGCATTTCGCTCTCCTTGGTTACCCTAACTCACTTGCTCTACCTCTCTCACTCCCCACTACGTTAATGCTCTTGCATGGCATTCAGGATGACAGGCTTCTGGTCCCTGAAAAGCCTAGCATTGCTCTTTGGCAATGCAGGTTAAGGACTCGGGTCCTGCAGCATTCTATCCTCACTCGATTTTCCACTAGGTCTTCAGTACATGGAGTTTGGGGATACAACACAGAACTGTCCCACCCCTTTTATGCGCAGTTGTGCTTGTCATTGTGCAGAGGATTTTTCTCTGTAGCATGCAAGCAGTCTCTCCTCTGATGGAATCTCCACTATCTTGATAAATTAGATAGTAGACTTTGAGGAATCAAGTGCTGTACCCATTATCTAAGGTGCAATTAAATTGCACAGATTTAACACAACAAAACCTTTGAAATTTAGCGGATATCGGAAGTCATGACCGGCTTAACTTGGCACGCTCTCGTTGATGTTCCCCATAATGCCATGTCCCCCATAATGCCATTTTGTATGTCATTGTGAATCCCTTTTCTTATAATATATATGTGCTTGTGGGCTTTGCAACCGAAACACGCTGAGTTAAGCTGGTCATGGCTTCCAACATCCCCTGAATTTCAAGGGTTTTGTTGCGTTAAATCTGCTCAACTTAACTGCACCATAACTAAGGTTTTTCAGTGAATTTCAGGGGTTTTGTTATTCCATCATGTTTTAACATGCCACTAGCATGGCCATGGCCACTGTACTTGTCTTTCGGGGCCCAGTAACCAGGGCCTTTGCCTCTTTTAAAACACTAACTTTCATTCCTGCTCATTAGCCATGGCCTTCACCCATGAGTATTGGCCCGGCCTTCAGACATGGCCCCTTTACATGTTACACCAGTTGCTTCTTTTTTCTGGTCCCACTAGCCATGTCCAGTGCCCATGGCCTGCGACTGTGGCCCCTCTACATATTGATCCAATAGGTTTCCTAAACTGGCCCACGAGGCATGGCCACACCACTAGGTTTCTTTTGGGCACACTAGCCATGGGTTTTCACTGTGGCCCCTTGACATGTTGCCCCAATAGTTTTCGTTGGGGTGCAGTATCCATGGCCAGGGCCTTCTCCCATGTCTACTTTACATGTTGCACCATTCAGTTACTTAAAGTATAGTCTTCAGCCACACCCATTACCCCTACCTCACTGCAAACTTGCACTTTATTTTTGTATTAATCACATTTTTTTAACTCTCTCTTTTCTTGTAAAACCTTTTTCCCATAACCGCGGTTAGTATATCCCCCTATAACAGCAATGTACTATAAATGAACGCGGCTATACATAAACGCCTGCAAATAACTGCGGTTATCTGTAAAAAGCGTGCACAATTCAAAACTCTTCCCTGCCCTCTCAGGCACTCACCAAGTTCTCCCCCCCCTCTTGCCAGGCTCCCCCCCCACACGGCCCAAGTCGTTTTTCCTTCCATAGCCCTCTCTGATTCCCCCCAACACTCGTTGTTTTGTAAGACACACTTTGATTCCCAATCACCTTTTCTATTATAACTGCGATTATTCTGCCGGGTAAACAGAGTTATGCTAAAACATTCGATTTCTGAAATTGTCCACAGCCCTTCCCCCCTCCACATCCCTAATTTCACATGGTGTCCTCTTTCCCTCTCCTCACCTCTAGCCTGATGCCATTTCATCCTTTTTCCTCCTCCAAATGGAATTATTTCCACTTTTTGTTTTCGTTTAACCCCGGTTATACCCGTTATAACCACGATTATCTCTCCCATCGAGCAAAAATAAAATGGCGGCTTTTTCATTTCTGAAAAGCCTCGCTGATGCATTGTAGGACACATATATTACATGGCCTGCAGTAGCGGCTGTGTAAATATGGTTAAGTTGCTAAACCCGTAGGAAGACCACTTTTTGGGCGGCTTATAACTTCGCATCCCCTGGGCGAATTCTCACCAAACGTTGCAAAAAAAGTATATGGCCCGGTCTGAATTTATTTGCTACGTTTGGTGGGGTTTCGTCAAGCAGAACCCTCAACTGTTGAAAGTTTCTTTGGGGTTGATTGACTATTTTATAATACCCATTCCCTCTTTTGCGCTGCAACCCACAGAATACTGTTGAGTCCTACGAGCAATTCGGTGGAACTGTCACATAGTCACTGACATGCACTCAAAAGGGATCCCTGAAAAAAAGAAATTGGGGATAATATATAGTCACTGACATAGCAGTCATCTCCGTGCCTGAACACAATGCCTTGAATGGTTTTTATAAAGTTGCTGCTAATTGAATTGCCCCCTAGTTTCGAATGACAATTTGCTTGCAATGTATTCCTTTATTTTCATGTCTGCACAGACTATGGCCTACCCCACAGCGCTTCTAGGCCATTACAGTGGCAGTAAGCGCTTTACAAATATCAAATAACATTAAGTAACTTCTGTCACAACTCAACGTTTGCCTCCACTTAATTCTTCATTTCGAGTACATCGAACCCATCACAGTTCATCCTTATCACGTTTTCCATCACACAGCAGGTACCCAGGAGTACTGAACCAGGAGAGGGACAGTGAGCAATACTTCTACTAAAGGTAAGAATGAGAAGCAGGGCATTTCTGGGCCAAAGGTAGGGTGGGACAAGAACACGCTGTGACCTGTGCTTTCTCGTGTCATAGGTGCCTCCGCAAGATGGTGCGGTTGGCTTATGGCACTCATTTTCCTTCCTCTCATGACATAAAGGGATGTAGATGTTTCCCTTCTTCAAAGGGTCCCCACCTACTGTCTGCAGCCATGTGTCAATGTTGATGTTCCTCACCCCCTCTCTTTCTTTAAATCTCCAGATTGTCCACCTGCAGGCACTGAATCCTAGCCATGGTGTGTTTTGGCATGGCCCTTGTTGAATCTCTCTTGATGGCAGGACTTTGATAATAGTCAGTAACTACTTGTTCTCCTCCCCCTTCCAGCACTATCTGAAATGTCGTCAGGCCTAGTACGATAATCGATTGTTTTGTTCCTCGCCCTCCTTTCTTCTCCCCATCCCTCACCTCTTGTAAAACTCTGGCTCTACCAGAAATGTCGTCAGGCTTAGTACAATAGTCGATTGTTTTGTTCCTCTCCCTCCTTTCTTCTCCCCCTCCCTCACCTCTTGTAAAACTCTGGCTCTACCAGAAATGTCGTCAGGCTTAGTACAATAGTCGATTGTTTTGTTCCTCTCCCTCCTTTCTTCTCCCCCTCCCTCACCTCTTGTAAAACTCTGGCTCTACCAGAAATGTTGTCAGGCCTAGTACGGTAGTCGCCTGTCGGTCTCCCATTCCCTTCCTATCTGTGTCTTAGCTCTTGCACTATCTGAAATGTCGCCAGGCCGAGTATGATGGTTAATTTCACATTCTTGTTGTTCATGGACTTGTAAGAATGTCATTGTTTTCTCCCTTGTTCCCTCCCTTGCCTTGAAGCGCATTGAAACACATTGTGCATAGGTGCTATATAAATATACTATCATATCATAGCATGTCACAAGCGGGTCCACATAATTAGCACTGGAACTTAGAACGTAAGAATTGAAAAAAGGGAGAATAAATGAATTGTGTCTGTGAAGATGGCGCTTAATGGGGCCAGAGAAAACAGCATGGAGTCTTATAACTGTTCATGCTTGCCAGATAAATTGCACTGGTTCAAATATCACCACCAAATGTGCCATGCTATGGACTCAGACTAAAGCCTGTAGCAAGTGTCTGATGCCTACCTCCCGGAGCAATTGGATCAGGTCTTTTGATCTAAGTTTTTCATAACCTGGGCACAGGAAAAGAAAGTCGGGAGTCGTCTCCAGAGAGGGACTGGAGGAACAAAAACATTCATACAGATGTAGCCCCTTCAACTTCCTCAGTGCTACATCCAAGGTGAAAAGGAAGGGACTGCCTGCAGTTCAGGGTAACTGCCTCAAGGGTTACCAGATCCCTCATGTCCCAGTGCCTCTTCTTCAGCCACCAAAGGTTGAATTTGGTTATACGGTCTTCGTAGTCCCATTAGCGGCACAGGTCCAGGAAGGCTAAACCCTGCTTTAAGTGCCGGAACCCATCTAGGTTGTCATCCCTAGTTTGGTTCTTTTTTCACTGAGATGTGTCTTATAAATACAATAAAGTTGCATTTTAATCTAAATACACAGTGGTTTAATGGTAGGATAATCTCTGAGGTGATTAACGGCAACGTGCGCGCCTTGGCAGCAAGACGACACGAAGCAACACAGGTTCAATCCCCTGGCCCGTGCTTAGAAACCTCAGGGTGTTTAAGCGCATTATAAATACGTAACTAAGACAAAAAACAAAACAAACAAAAAATTACACAACTAAAAAAAAACGAACAATTCCTGTAACAGAGCCTCGATGCCCACGGGCTGTGTGAGCGCTTTAAAAATGCAAAATAAATAAATAAATAAATAAATTAAGAGCTAGTTCTGTGTCTGCGAGTAGTGAAAGGTGGTGCCAGAGAAAATCTTCATTGGGATCTTAAGGAAAAAAATTTCCTCCACCTGTGAGGTTGTATAATTTATGAAACCCAAGAGATCACCTGTCTACAAGGCAACTGGCACAATGTTTGTGCTTTATGCCTCGGGGGTTGAGGTGACAGGGTATCCGCCAATTTGAAGGGTAACATGAATGGTCTCTCCTGACTGTTTTAGGTTCACAGTGCTTATGTCAGCCAGGGATTTCCAGGAACCCATCTCAGGAACTCAGATGTCTCAGAAAGTATACCACTGTGCCACTTCAATGGGGGCACCCCATAACAATATAAGTTATTGGTTTCTGCCTTACCATGACCATGATCGTGGTTTTTGCCTCAGGTATAGTCAGATATTTAGTTTGGCAGTAATCCTCAAGCCTCAGCCAGAGGTTGCTCAATCTGTTTTAGGTTTGGGAGACTATCACTGCATCATCACCCAAAGTGATAAAATGTCTGGATTCGATTAAGAGACAAGAAGAAAAAGAGGGCAGCAGATAAGGCACAAAGGTAGGAGGTAGGAAACTCCTCTCTAAGATGGCCACTAGTCTGAGCAATAGAATGCAAAGAATAAACTGTTTTGGTAATAGGTCGAGATTCCCATAAGAAGAGACAAGTGACAATAAGAAAATGCTTGGCAACACATTTTTGGGGTTAGTGTTGATTTGGCGACTGATTTGTTTCTCTTCTGCCTTCGCTCGTCGTCTTTTGTTCTTGCGCTCCCTTGGGTGAGGGCGCTCCGTCGCTTTCAATCCCCTTCTCATGGCAACCTGTCCTTGCATTTCTTCTCCCCGGCATTTCGCTCTCCTTGGTTATCCTAACTCACTTGCTCTACCTCTCTCACTCCCCACTACCTTAATGCTCTTGCATGGCATTCATGATGACAGGCTTCTGGTCCCTGACAACCCTTGCATAGCTCTTCAGCAATGCAGGTTAAGGACTCGGGTCCTGCAACATTCTATCCTCACTCGATTTTCCACTAGGTCTTCAGTACATGGAGTTTGGAGATACAACACAGAACTGTCCCACCCCTTTTATGCGCAGTTGTGCTTGTCATTGTGCAGAGGATTTTTCTCTGTAGCATGCAAGCAGTCTCTCCTCTGTTGGAATCTCCACTATCTTGATAAGTTAGATAGTAGACTTTGAGGAATCAAGTGCTGTACCCATTATTAAAGGTGCAATTAAATTGCACAGATTTAACACAACAAAACCTTTGAAATTTAGCGGATGTCGGAAGTCATGACCGGCTTAACTTGGCACGCTCTCGTTGATGTTCCCCATAATGCCATGTCCCCCATAATGCCATTTTGTATGTCATTGTGAATCCCTTTTCTTATAATATATATGTGCTTGTGGGCTTTGCAACCGAACCACGCTGAGTTAAGCTGGTCATGACTTCCAACATCCCCTGAATTTCAAGGGTTTTATTGCGTTAAATCTGCTCAACTTAACTGCATCATAACTAAGGTTTTTCAGTGAATTTCAGGGGTTTTGTTATCCCATCATGTTTTAACATGCCACTACCATGGCCATGGCCACTGTACATGTCTTTCGGGACCCAGTAACCAAGGCCTTTGCCTCTTTTAAAACACTACCTTTCATTCCTGCTCATTAGCCATGGCCTTCACCCATGAGTATTGGCCCAGCCTTCAGACATGGCCCCTTTACATGTTACCCCAGTTGTTTTTTTCTGGTCCCACTAGCCATGTCCAGTGCCCACGGCCTGCGACTGTGGCCCCTCTACATATTGATCCCATAGGTTTTCTAAACTGGCCCACTAGGCATGGCCACACCACTAGGTTTCTTTTGAGCACAGTGGCTTCTTGGCATGTTGCCCCAATAGTTTTCGTTGGGGTGCAGTATCCATGGCCATCGGCCATGGCCTGTGGCCAGGGCCTTCGACCATGTCTATTTTACATATTGCACCATTCAGTTACTTAAAGTATAGTCTTCAGCCACACCCATTACCCCTACCTCACTGCAAAATTCCACTTTATTTTTGTATTAATCAAATTTTTTTAACTCTCTCTTTTCTTGTAAAAACTTTTTCCCATAACCGCGGTTAGTATATCCCCCTCTAACAGCAATGTACTATAAATGAACGCGGCTATACATAAACGCCTGCAAATTACTGCGGTTATCTGTAAAAAGCGTGCACAATTCAAAACTCTTCCCTGCCCTCCCAGGCACTCACCAAGTTCTCCCCTCCTCTTGCCAGGCTCCCCCCCACACACCCCAAGTCGTTTGTCCTTCCATAGCCCTCTCTGATTCCCCCCAACACTCGTTGTTTTGTAAGACACACTTTGATTCCTGATCACCTTTTCTATTATAACTGCGATTATTCTGCCGGGTAAACGGAGTTATGCAAAAACATTTGATTTCTGAAATTGTTCACAGCCCTTCCCCCGCCACATCCCTAATTTCACATGGTGTCCTCTTTCCCTCTCCTCACCTCTAGCCTGATGCCATTTCATCCTTTTTCCTCCTCCAAATGGCATTATTTTATTCTAACCCCGGTTATACCCGTTATAACCACGATTATGCATCGAGCAAAAATAAAATGTCGGCTTTTTCATTTCTGAAAAGCCTCGCTGATGCATTGTAGGACACATATATTACATGGCCTGCAGTAGCGGCTGTGTAGTTATGGTTAAGTTGCTAAACCCGTAGGAAGACCACTTTTTGGGTGGCTTATAACTTCGCTCCCCATGGGCGAATTCTCACCAAACATGGCAAAAAAAATATATGGCCCACTTTGAATTTATATGCTACGTTTGGTGAGGTTTCGTCAAGCCGAACCCTCAACTGTTGAAAGTTTCTTTGGGGTTGATTGACTATTTTATAATACCCATTCCCTCTTTTGCGCTGCAACCCACAGAATACTGTTGAGTCCCACGAGCAATTCGGTCGAACTGTCACATAGTCACTGACATGCACTCAAAAGGTATCCCCTAAAAAAAGAAATTGGGGATAATATATCGTCAATGACATAGCAGTCATCTCCGTGCCTGAACACAATGCCTTGAATGGTTTTTATAAAGTTGTAAACTAATCATCTCTGCTGCTAATTGAATTGCCCCCTAGTTTCAAATGACAATTTGCTTGAAATGTAATCCTTTATTTTCATGTTTGCACAGACTATGGCCCACCCCTCAGCGCTTCGAGGCCATTACAGTGGCAGTAGGCGCCTTACAAAAATCGAATAACATTAAGTAACTTCTGTCACAACTCAACGTTTGCCTCCACTTATTTCTTCATTTCAAGTACATTGAACCCACCACAGTTCATCCTTAGCACGTTTTCCATCACACAGCAGGTACCCAAGAGTACTGAACCAGGAGAGGGACAGTGAGCAATACTTCTACTAAAGGTAAGAGTGAGAAGCAGGACATTTCTGGGACAAAGATAGGGTGGGACAAGAACACGCTGTGACCTGTGCTTTCTCGTGTCATAGGTGCCTCTGCAAGAAGGTGCGGGTTGTTTTATGGCACTCATTTTCCCTCAGCTCCTGACATAAAGGGATGCAGAAGTTTCCCTTCTTCAAAGGGTCCCCACCTACTCTCTGCAGCCATGTGTCAACGTTATTGATGAGCAGGCTAAGGAGCATGCGAGTGGGGCTCAGTCCTTCCTCACCCCCTCTCTTTCTTTAAATCTCCAGATTGGCCACCTGCAGGCACTGGATCCTAGCCATGGTGTCCTTGGGCATGGCCCTTGTTGAATAAATGAAGTCAGAGGTAATCCCCACTCTGCACAGGGCCTCCCAAATGAGGCTCAATATGTATACATACAGGCTGTAACCTACACATGTGTACTTGCACTTGATGACATGTACCATGTACCGTGCACTTCCTGTAACTAGCGCCTAGATGCCGCTGGGCGTTGTGTGCGGAAATAAATGCAAGCATAAATAAATAAATAAACAAAGTCAAAAGAGGCCTTAAGGTGCCCAAATCCCATGCATATCAAACATGTTCATGGCGTATCTTATTTTAAGCTGAGCAGGATCAGCCGTAGGCCCCACTCGGTAGTGCCTGGTCTGTACCAGTGTGCCATTTGCGCATACAGTGGAGCACAAGAGATTTGTGCCAAAGGTATTACATGTGGATCTTATTTGTAAATAGGGATATTATCTGCTAGATTCCAGGAGTAGGGAATGGAGTATGGCGGAATGATTGAGTCAAACCAAGAGCAAATGAGGGGGCCCGGATGATGGGTTTGCTTCAATGATGTCGATTGGAATAAAGTCGAGACAGACATTTAGAGCAGAAGGGCCGCCCTCACGTCAGTTAGCGAACAAAACAGGATATCTGGAATATTCTGCCATCAGCCATCCATTACAGGGGGGTCAATAGGAATTCCTGAACACCTTCCCTTGAAGCAGGTGAAGAAGCAGGTTCTGCAGTTCTCCCCTGCAAAACTGTTAGTGGTCCTTGGGGAGTAATCTTTCATGTCATGGCTAGACAGTCTGCAGCCTTTTGCTATCATGTCCACTCTTGAATCTGGTTTTCTGTGGTGGGGCGGCTCCCTGTATTATTTCCTGGGAGAGCGGATCAGAGGATAGCACGGTTCCATGTGATGATGCTCCCACAAAAATGTCGCCATGCAAAAAATGTGCCGAAAAAAATTGCAGTTTTTTGCGGAGACCTTATGACATGGAACGTGCGGGGGACACCCTTTTTTTCAAGGGGAGCAGCGGACTCCCCCGCAACCCCCGCTGTCCCTGTCCCTTTATATATAGTCACCTATATAATGTCGCCACAGCCTTTTCCCGGCAACATTATGTACAGCGACCATATATATAGGGACATTATTACCTGAAACCAATATCAATTCCTGCCTGACAGTTTCATATCCCTTTCAGCCTGGTATGAGTCCACGTTTGCTGCCATAGGAGCGGCACAACCATCTAATCAATGCAACTGTATGTAATGAATGACTCCACCTAGATGCCGCCATTTTATTTACAGGTCAGAGGGCAGTGACAGAGTTTTATTTGAAAAATAATAACACCCATCTTTCTGGTTGATGATATACGTATGTTTGTGTTTTAATAAACACCAATAATTGCAATGATCAGTGATGAGTATTCTAGACACTGGGCGTCAAACGGAATTTGGCAGTGATTCTGGGGGAATTACCGCTGAAATCAGTAACGTATACTGCCACCCATTTTGGTGGCAAACCCGCCAGATTGTGGATGGCAGATTTTCCCACTCTTCCACCACCTTTCCTAATGGTTACCAGCCTCTAGTTGGGTTCACAGTGTCTTTTCTGTCACAGTTCTCAGCCCTTTTGCAGGTACTCATTTATTCAGTTTTCTCAAATCTCTCAGGCTCCAGGCACTTTCTAAAATGTCCGAGGAGGTTCTTCCTGCATCAGCCTCCACGGGTAAAAATAAAACCTGGTAATGGAAGTCAGAAGCCATTGCCCTCTGAGTACAACAGCTCATGGAGGCCTCCCCCCGCTCCAGGTGTCGAATCCCAATCCCGTTCTTTGTTCTTTAGATAGCCTTCGTCTCGAGCCCTAGGCTGTAGAGCCACCCCTCACCTTCCTTAGAAATTGCATTTGTTCTGGGGGTTTTAGTTCTGGGGGTTTTAGTCTTTGCTTTCTGGCTCTTGGCTCTTGTCACATTTCTGGAAGAGAGCAAGTGGTAAACGCCTGGTTGGCCATCTTGAATTTTGTGAGCTATTGTTTATGTGTGTTGGTGTAGGCCCAAGGGTGCTAAAACGCTGTTTTAAAAGTAACTTGCATTTTGCTCTTCTGTGATTATGGGCGCATTGCTTTGTCAGAGGCAACACAGACACTCTACAAGAAATCATACCTCTTTCTTTTTTAGTACTCCTCTCCCTCACCGTTTCTGCCCTATTGCCGCTAACTGCGCTATCACTTGCTGTTCTGCACTTAACCTTGCACTGCCACCTGCTGGCCGCACTTCTTGTTTCTGGATGTTTAGATCTTATGTCCGGCGCTTGCTCCTCCTCCCCTTGCCTCTGTACTTTTCCCCTTCCCTCTCCCCTGCACTTGCGCGATCTCTATGTCACTGGGCCGAGTAAGATCGTTGTCTTGTCCCCCCTTGTTCCCCAACCCTGCCACGTCGCGCTTTGAAACACTTGTGTATGGGCACGCTATAACTAAAAGATCATATCATATTCCGTCTCAGTGTGTGGGATGGCATACAAGTAATACAAGTAAAACAAACCATTTGGGTGCCTCCGATTCCGGACATGATTCATGGAACGCTGAGGTTTCAAGTGTGGTTTGGAAGAGGGTTGATTAGAGCTCCACCTGTGGAAGGAGGAGAAACTCCTAGATATGGCACAGTTACAGGACATATTGGGATCACCTACCCCGTCTCCTTTCATGTATATACAACTTAAGGGGGTAATGACGGACCAGAGATGGGTGAAGAATTTGAGTCGGCAGTTGACTAACTTTGAGAGCGTTCTGGATTCACAAGCGACCACGAAAGGACTACTGTCCACATTGTACAGATCATTGATATAAGTAGGAGATGTACTGACCAACACCCCTACGAAACAATGGGAGACGGACATGGGCAGCGTGAATGAAGAGAAAGAGTAGGGGTGAATGTGTGGCGGCCCTTGGAAAGCCTTGCTATCCATGCAATACACAATGCATAATTACGGGCTACTACACAGATGTTAATACTCACCACAGCAGCTTGCTAGGATTGATGAGGAGGTGAGCCCACTATGTTGGAAGGGATGTGGGGGAGTAGGCTCCTACTGGCACATGTAGCAGAATTGCCCGTTGGCACGGAACTGTTGGAACGAAGTGTTGATTTGGATAAAGGATGTGGAAGGATGGGAGTTGCCTATGATATGATAGTCTATTTATATAGCACCTATACACAATGTGGTTCAAAGCGCGGAAAATACAATGACATTCTTACAGGCCATGAACAGTAAGGATGTGAAATTAACTATCATACTCGACCTGTCGACATTTCAGATAGTGCAAGAGCTAAGACAGAGATAAGGAAGGGAGGGGGCGAGTGGGAAGGAAATGGAAACAGACAGGTGGCTACCGTACTAGGCCTGACGACATTTCTGGTAGAGCCGGAGAAAAACAAAAGGTGAGGGAGAGGGGTCCGGAAAGGGAGGGGAGGAACAAAACCATCGACTATCGTACTAGGCCTGACGACATTTCAGATAGTGCTGGATGGAGGTGGGGGGGGAACAGGTAAGGAGAGTGGGGAGGAGACAGACACGGTTGCTATCATACTAGGTCCAGGTACAATTCTGATAGAGTAAGTGCATAGAAGAAAGTAAGGGGAGGAGGTGAGGAGATAGAAAAAGGGAGAAAAGGAGAGGAAGAGAGAACAGAGAGTAAACCGTCAAAAAGAGTGGAGAAGCAAGAGGGGAGAGCACATACAATTGCAATTGTATCAAGCAGTTGTTTGTGTTGGAGGGGGTAGGGGAATGACAGGAGAGCATAACCCACATGCCTGGGTATCTCCCATTGGTGGCTAGGGCTTGCTTGACCGTACACTGGAAAAGGGTGGATATGCCCACGCATAAGTAATGGGTGGGAAAAGATAGAGAGCCTTATTGCAAGAATGCAACCCTTTCTTGAAAAACGTGGTGGGGGAAGGGAGGGGAAGTAAGGGAAAAAGATTAGGAGAATGGGTTAGAATCGGATAAGAAGTTCTAGGGTTTTATAAAAGGTTGATTTGTTTTCTTGATCAAAAAAGCTGTGATCACTGCTGTGGGGTAGGGTTCAGGGGGGACGAAAGCAGAGGAAGTAGTAGTGCCAAGAAAGGCCAAATATTACAAATTAGGGGGTGGCGAGATATGAACAAAGTGAACTGTGGGATAGGGTAGAATCGTTAATCTTCCACCTTATGTTATATTGTACTTTGAAGAAGATTTCCTCAACCAGTTGGGCGGGGGGGGGGTACACATGTTTTTTTGTTTTTATTTTAAAAAACATAATAAAAAGTAACACATGCAACATAAGATGGCATGACATAGCGTTCCATGGTGGGGTATTCTCAGACCACACTAGGGTTGTTAATGTATCGGTAAGGCGTATGCCTTGAAGGGACATGCTGGTGGTACATTCCGGTTAATAAACTCTGTGTGTGCAACATGCTCTCCAGGAGAGACTAGTCATGCGCTGCTATGATCATGGCTGGGAGAGACATGCTGATCACGCATTGAAATTATAATAATGTATTCTCATATAGCTCTTCATGCTAGATTCCTGTCGCTTCTCAAGTAAATGGCTCTGAATCGACATCCATCTCTATTGGCGTCAGTGGCATCTGTCTTACACTGAATCTAGTGCCAACACCATAAGACACCCTACAGAACTTGAGCCTTGATTGCCCGTCTACAGCTATCATCAGAAACTCTAAAGAGGAGTCTGTAACGTTTGTCTCTCCAGGCGTTTAGACTACAACTCCCATCAGCCCTAGACAGCCTAGTCAATGGGAAAGGACCATGGGATTCCTAGCCAAAAACATCTGGTGAGCCTCAGGTTGTAGGCCCCTACTCTGTAACCTCTGCAGACTGTTTATGCAATTTCCGGTGACCTTCGGGAGCTCAATTAATGTGACCAAAACACTGCAGTGACTCTTTCTTGATGGCAGGACTTTGATAATAGTCAGTAAGTAACCATTACTGAAAGTTGAGCCCAGCGGCCATCACGCCAAATCAACCCCACAACTACCAATGTTGGTCAGGCACATTTTTTGTAGTAGACCTGGCCTAATAGTGTCTGCACTGTTCTGAGATATAGCTATGGATAACACATCCAAACATGAGAAGGAATGTCCCGGACTTAAGGGCGTACGTGTTAATTGTATGCTTCCCTCTGAGTTTGTATCTGTCGTCAAGCGGGCCGTGCTTTTGCGCACAGGCATTGCCAGGAATGATCTTCAGGCTCGAGTCAGAGGCATCAAGGAAATGTTCTGCCATGGAAGCAATAGAACGTCCACTCCTGCATACCCCGCATCCCGTGCACAGGTCACAACCCTCTGACCTTGGTTATTTTGCATCATGTTTCCTCTGGCTGCTCTCGTGAGTCCATCAAGTGGGGCTACTGTGGAATGGATGCGCAGCAGAGAAGTTAGGGTTTTTGAAGGTTCTGTGCTGTGACAATATCTTTGGATGAACCATTGGGGTCAACGTTAGTGGTTGCCATCTGGATGTCTTGAGTCGGTGTCTTCACCCTGATGAGTTGTGTGAAACATATCGTACAACGGGCTCCACTGTGTGAAGGTAGCCAGCAAAGGCTCAGCAGCAGTGGCATTGTGCATTTACTTGTCATCCTGTCGCTTTGCTTACTTCTTTCGTCCTCCACAACAGACATGGCAAAAGTGTTTCGGAGATGCCTACATGACCAAACCAAGCAAAGTCTTTGGGAGGACCAGGGAAATTGGCCATAGGACGACTGAGGACATTGGTATATTTCCCGGATCTCTTGGTGTCTTTTAAAGCCTCATGGGGAGGTTGTTAGCCTGTCATGTGACCAGCCCTGCCCCGTCTCTGCCAGCCTTCCAGAAGAAACCGCCCCTCCGCGTGGCAACCAATTTCCTCATAGGCTAGTCCAGTCCTTTTCACTTAGATCCTTCGCGAACATTCATCAATTTTGAAATACCGCGAGCAAGTGTTCACCCTTAGGCCCTATGGTACAGGTGTAAACCCAAGTTAGCATCTGATAGATAATAATAGTCCGCTCCAAGAACCAGATCTCCACAGGGATATTATTCCCCAGTGGGCTGGAATGCGCTAGGCAGGGCGCCAGCATTTTTGATTCCGTAGGATCTCTTTTTTCCCTTACTGATCTGAGAACAGAGATGAACTAAAACCCGGTTTGACTGGTGGCATGAATAATACATGTGAGGAGTTTGAGGTGGCGCATGTGTGCGGCTGCCGACACCCGGCGCTTCCTCCGCAGAAAGGACCCTGGTACTTTGGAGCTGTCTACCATCTTCCTGAAGACGAATCGTCTTTATTCCTTCTTTGAAATTGGAAAAAATAACTGTGGGTGAAAACCAGTCAGAGACACACAGCTCCGCAGGAGCGCGGGAATTCGGAGAGCTGCGGGCCACCTGACGACATATCTTATTGAATCATTTATTCAACTGAAATAGCAAACAAATAACCACTTATTTTTTCTTTGCCTTTTGGGTTTTCTGTTTCCTTTAAAATCATTTTATTTTTTATTTGTCCGGTGATCTTCAGTTCATGGTTTCTATGCCAGTAGCGGAACTGTTGCGCGACTGCACGGAGCAGCATATTGCGGAAGTATTTTGATGGGTGGAAGTGGGTGTTGGGCTAAATGTAGAGAAAAGCGTGAAACTGGCAAAGGGGTTAGAGAAGTGAATCTCAATGTCACTTGGCCTAGTAAGATCGTTGTTTTTGTCTTCCCTTGTTCCCCTCCCTTGCCTGGTCGTGCTCTGAAACCAGTGACATTGAGACTGCGAAAGTGCAGGGGAGAAGGAAGGGTGAAAGTGCAAGGGAGAAGGGAGAGGTGGAAAGTGCTGAGCAAGGTTTAAAACAACAACTGTTAGTGCAGCCAGCAGGGGGGCAAGGGCGAGGTTTAAAGCGCAGACAAGGGGTGTCAGATAATGCAAGTAAGGGAACTGATGGAAGATGGAGTGCCCTGCATTGTTAGCGGAAGTGTAGGGTGAGCAAGTGCTGGAGATTGGAAGGCAATTTTGGAAAATAGGATGCAGTGCAGGGTTAAAGATACTACAGGCCTGGCGAGGTGGTAAGGAAATCGTGGTAGGTGGACTGGAGCGCAGAGTTGGGTAAAGTGGTAACCTGGTAGAGCTGAGTGGGACTCGAGGTGGGTGGTGTGTGCCGCCATTTTACAAGAGTGCAGGGTGAGTAAATGCTAGACCTGGGTAAGAGTGGAAGGGAAGTGGAGGGCAGTGCTAACAGGAGTGGACTTTGTGGCAAAGATAGGCTCGTGAAAGTGACTTAGAGATGCTGAGTGTGGCCGCAGGCTCCTTTCATGACACTGAATGGAATGTGCCATTGGCATTCAGTGGGTGAAGGCGGCAGCAGAGGGTCCTTCAAACGTTTCTATGTCAGATTTCCTACTTTCTGAAGAGCCTGCCAAAATGGCCATTTTATTGGTAGCCTTTTTTTGACCATTTCTTTTGACCCTTTATTGGCTAAATGGGCTGGGTGCCCACAAACTAAATGGGGTGGATACCCCCATCATTCTCCTCCTGCTTTGCTACTTTCACCTCTTCAGTCTTCCATTGGTATAAGTATGCTTGCTTTGCTCCTTTTCATTACCTTTTCCCTGACTATAATCCTGCCCTATCACCATCAAGCAATTCCTCAAAATGGCAGTCGTCTAGGTGGTGGTCATCATTTGGTTTCGTCAATCTGACTATGCATGCCTTCAGACACCTGAGGTCAAAGAGAAATAAGTTCACCTGCTACCCAAAATCCACTGATCCTCCAGATGGCAACATGCTGGTATTAGTGTTACGTCCTGAACCTTTCAATGATGCAGGACTAAGGACCAGGCGGAACCTCTTTTGAAATGTAAATGGTGGCAGAGCTGGGCTATATCAACATACATGTATCATCCATCCATCATTGATGAAAATCCTTCCTCTGATTGGGTGGAAGGGAGGTGAGCAGGGACTGTGAGGGGATTATTAAGGCTCCTTGTAATGGGAATTATCAGTAGGTATTCACAGGTCTCGAAAAGAATAATGGCATGGCAGCTTCCTGTCTAGCTTACAAAGCCAATAGTACTTTTGCAATAATGCCTAGCCCTAAACAAAGCACCATCAAGACCGGTACACATTTCAGATATGGTTCATGGGCCAACAAGTACTTCGAGCTTCGAGCCAGCGTAACTGATATCAGACACAACAATGTCACCGGTGAAAGAGCCAAGAAAGCCTCACATATTCAAAAGAAGGCCACTTCTTAGCTCGCAACACCAAAGGAAGATCCCAGTCCAGCAAAGGATTCGGCACCCCAGGTCTTCCTCCCTGAAGGCAGGAACTGCAGGTTACTGGATACATAGAGAGGGAAGTGAGGACCCCAGCAAGCAATCTCCCCTCGTAAAATCCAAGACTCTGGAACGATCATGGGTGAAGGCTCCTTTTGTTACATGTGATTTTAACGAATCCAAAATAATGAATAACCATTATAACTAATACCATAATAATGAATACCATTATAACTAATACCATAATAATGAATAACAAAAAAACAAATTAATTCCTTGTTGTTTTGGGGGAGTTCTCCCCAAGCCCCCTTTTTTGTTCCTAATACTTTCCCCGACTCCCAAAACCACTAACTCCACTTCCAACCCCCTTTTTTTGTTTTTATTTCTCCAAATTGTTTTTTTGGGAATTTGTTATTTTCTGTTCGTTGTCATGGGATTAGTTATTTTGTTAACCGTTATACTCACTGCAGACCGGCTCCTTGAGGATCATTAGTTAGAGGATGCAATGGCCAGGCAGTGGGATATCGGGAATAATGAGTATCTACTGACAGCTCCCTTGAACAAACTTGCTGCAGGTGGTCAGTCCATTTAACCTCTAGGCCGCAAGGCATTGGGGCACTTTCATTGGAGTATGGACAGGTTGGACCTTACTGGGCATTCACAGGCAATCACAGGCCACTATCGCAGCCAGTGTCTGCTTCCATGAAATCTTATTCTGCCCACCGAGAGTTGAAATAAAAAATGGGTCAGAGGCATTTGGAGCTTCTGAGTCACTCAACTGAAAGGACATCAAGGCTCAAGGTTACTAGAGTGAGCCTTTGGGTTACATCTGATCATACATGCAGAAATTGGCTACTGCTGGCACAGTTCATGAAATTGTGGCCAGTAACATCACACAAAGGTCATTAGGCGTGTTAGTATAACATTCACGCACCACACTAAAAACAATAACACCACACAACAACAGAGGAATGAAAATGTGCCTCCTCGCTGCAAAGTTTCGCCATGAACCTCAGGAAGTGAACATTATTTGGTGAAGAGGAAAGGCCTAGACGGGGAAGGGCAGATCTGCTGAAAAGAAGTTCACAGAAACAGACAAAGTCAGCCTGATGACGGGCGACACCAGACTCCAAACAGTTTGCTCACAGATTGTTCTGGACTGTAAGATTTGCTGCCACCGATGACCAGCGGGGCACTTCTACTTTTGGATAAATCTAGTGAGCAGGCCTATCAAAAGCTTCTGCCAAGTGCCTCCCCGATGAAAGATCTTGTACTTCGCCCACTACATTTATTTAATTTTATTTAATTGTTTTCTTATGACGCGCCTACACCTAACCGAGTTCGGTTTCTAAGCGCGGATCCGGGATTCGAACCTCTGTTGCTCTGTGTGGTGTTGCTTCCAAGACCAGCACATTGCCCCTGTTCGCAATTGTATAGCACTAGTGACAAACGTTTCTTAAACTGGTTTTCATACAATTTGAGCTACAGAAAATTAGCTCCCACCAGAAGCACACCAGAACCAGTACCCCACTGTAGATGGACTACACTTGAAAGGACTGAAGATAGCGTCCCGGGTGCATTGGTGTAGCTTTGAGCAATTTACTAAAATGTACAGGAAGCTGTTTCGGCATGAACCTGAGTCATGAGTCAGCTGATGACACATCCCTTTGTGACATGGATGTCACCATGGTTTGTGGCTTGGACACAGATATGATTGGTTATTTATCACGCTCTTAATACCCAGAGGTTTCTAAGCACAGACCCCGGGATTGAACCTGTGGTGCTCTGTGTCGTCTTGCTTCCAAGGTGAGCACGTTGCCCCTGAGCTATCCTCCCAAGACCCAAGAAGATGTTTTTTTTACATTTATTTTGAGATTTTGTATAGCTCAACTTATCTCAAAAAGCCTTCCTGGTACTTAGCAATAGACGACATAGCAGGGAAGTCATGAATATGCTTGGGCGAAGAGCCCTGTCTTCAGGTTGCATTGAAAGTGGTAGAGATCGGAGAGGTTTCAAAGATGTTAAAGTAGAGCATTCCAGATGAGGTGCACAAACTGCAAATCTTCAGGGGGGTAACAGGTTATTTTTCACTGACCTTAGAGGGAGCATAGAAGGGTGAGGTGATGCCAATTTGGATTGATGTTCAGGAACTTGTTCTGTCTAGTGTAAGGCTTAGTGCACGAGAACTAAGAATTTGAAATTCTTCAACCAGGAGTCAGTGGAGTGAGTTCAGGGTTGGCTGCATGTGCCCGAAGCGTTTAGGGCTGGTTGGATGTTTCTGTATGCAGTTTATGTTGGCTCCTTCTGTTATGGAATTTGAATGTTCATTGTGATGAGGGCCTGGTTACCAGATGTGCATTGTTAAGTCACAACTCATTTGGCTACATATTAGTGCATCAACACATTTCCGACACTTGGGATGATGAATTTAAACTTCTTCTTTGGAATGTGTAGCATACAGAAATCCAGACTTAAAAGACCACACAAATAACATACATGAAATTATGTACAATAGCCTAAAGAAAAATATATATATAGACAATTCCCGTCATATTTTTTTAAGCAAATAAAAAAGAACATATATAACATCATCTTTGAGGGCAGAACAATTATTGTGTTCATACTGAGAGATCTAGTGCGGTGTTACAGCGCATTATGGCCTTTGGTGAAAAGTATATGTCCCCCTTCCCCTGCACTTGGGCGATCTCAATGTCATCTGGCCTAATAGGATCGTTGTCTCTGTCTTCCCTCTGTTTGCCCTCCAGTGCCTCGTCGTGTCTTGAAACACTTGTGTATTGGCGCGTTATAAAGGCCATATCATATCATATATTAAGATATTGGGGGACATTCCGAGGTTGGAGGTAAGGAATTACCGGCACCGGTAAGGGTGCCGATGCCGGTAATCCCTTACCTCCATATTCCGAGGTCCCTTTGCGGGTCCTTCCTTACCTCCTGCTTTTAGCAAGAGTTAAGTACGGGACCCGCAAAGGTACTTCGGAGGTAATTACGGTACCGTAATTTACGGTGCCGTAATTACCTCCTTCCCCATTCCAACCGAGCCCTATGGGGCAGAAATGGGAATGGGGAAGGGCAAAAGGTGAATGGGGAATTACCGGTCCCTCCAACCCTGGAATGGACCGGTAATTACTCCATTCACCATGCCGGATTTGGGACGGTTTCGGATGCAACCATGGAGCTAATTACTCCATGGTTAGCTCCAAACCCGGAATGAGGCCCATTGTCGTGCGTCATGTATTCTGTGCATAACTTGGGAGTTGTGCATATGGAAGGGAGGGAGAGGACACCTTCTCCAGCACCTCAGCAAATGCAGCTATGCTAAGTGCATTTCAGAGGTACCGGCCCTCATTACAACCTTGGCGGAGGACCATGGTGCTATTAGCACCATGGTCCATGCTGCTAAGGTTGCAATTCCGCCATGGTGGATGGCGGAATTACCGCCCCATTCCAAGGTGAGTGGGGCGGTAATTCCCCATTCACCAATGGCCCCTTCCCCATTCCCATTTTTGCCCCATAGGGCATAATGGGAATGGGGAAAGGCGATAATTACGGCACCGTAAATTACGGTGCTGTAATTATCGCCAAGATCCCTTTGCGGCATGGCTTTTAACGGCTGCAAAAAGCAGCCGTTAAAAGCCATCCTGCAAAGGGAACCTTGTAATCAGGCGTTAAGGGTCGGCGCCGTTTACGGCGCCATAAACCCCTTAATGCCTGAGTCGGAATGAGGGCCACTGAGTTCAAGGCGAAGCTATTGATTGAATCTGTGGTAAACTTCTAGGAATGCCCATTTCTGAGTGGTGCATCGCGACACGTGGCCTCCCAGCCCAAGCGGCAAGATTATCACAGAGAATGACACATCGAAACATGGACTGCAAGGCACTGTAAGATTGTTTGAACATGCATTTCCTGTTGGGTATTAAGAACGTTATAGCAGTTCCCATTGGGCTAGTCAGGAATTGCTACTATGGTCCAGCAATCGATAGTATTCCATCATAATTCTGTGGATCAGTTCCTTGGCATAGGTAGTTCCTTAGCCTCGTACATTTTATGAAGACAGACAGGACAGCACTCAGACTACCTGAGCCCATCACCTAAGGATGCAGCAGGGTGTTCTGTTTGTTTGTGGCACATATCTTGGCAGTCTACTGGTATTTCAGGAACTCATTTTCCAGTATGTCCATAGGGAGGTGCAAAGAAAACTTAAGGAGAGCCTAAATTGTATGGATACAACCATCTCGGTTTGAAGGACCACCAATCTAGAATATCTTTAAACAAGAAACCCACTAACAGAAACACATACCCACAGGGCAAGTCCCCACCAACGTCACACAAAATGATCCGCTATCTACAGTCAGGCCGTTCGGTACCAACATATATGCTCTAACAGAAAAAGAAGAGACAACCAACTTGCCAGACGCCGCACATCCTTCTTGCAAAAGCGTCACTCAGCCAGACAAAGTGACAGGGAATTTGATCATGTATTGAAAATACACAGAGACAACCTGCTATGATACAGAGACAGCTGATAGACAGATCTAAGACCTTTGGTTTGTCAGCTACGATCCAGCAGTATCTCAACCGAATTGGATTGTCAAGTACCTCCAACCAATATCTGGCAGGGATGATGAGCTGAGAGACACCTTGAAAAAAGCGCCCCTAATTTCATAAAATCAACTGAGAAGCTTAGGACAGCCTTTGACCAATAGTACATTTACACTAGACCAAGAACAAGGAGATCTGGAATCTATCCCTGCACATCTGGAATGCGGAACACGCAAACATATCTGCACCAGATCTGCCATAACAACCATGCAGAAGTGAACAATACAGATACAAGGGACATACAACTGCAGATCAGCCAATGTTGTATACCTCATCCAATGCAAAACATGCATTCAAGGTAATCATGTGGGTGAGACCTGCAAAGAGCTGCGTAACAGGATGAACCTGCATAGATACACCATCTCAAACCACAAACAGAAATACCATTGCGTCGAAACTTCACACAGGACTGGCATTCATTGCAGGATCTATCAGTGATGATTTTAAAAGGTGGCCTCTCAAATACCACACACAGAAGGGCGTGGGAGCCCAAGTACCTGAAGATGCTTAAACTAAAAGATAGTGGTCTGAACATAGATATTGATTTAATGACACACTATGGTCAACTTTAAGCCCAGGTCCAGCAATGCAATCACTTCAACAAAGTCTGAAGACTCCCCTACAGAACCATTCCTCACAACAGCTGTCAAACACTACAGTTCAGCACCCCTAATGTGTGAGGAACACAGGACGATGAGGGTGAAAATCTAGCTCAAAACGGTGGCACACATTAATGAGCATGAGACATGCTGTGATAACAGTGGACACTGCAGTGTTAAAAAAATGGGTAACATATTTTGCATTTTGCACGCTGTATGCAAGTCAGGAAACCATTGTGAAGCTTGCGGCATAGTGAGATAACATTGGTGACTGCACCACTAAAACCTTGAGAGCATTTTTTGATGTGCCACAGTGTATACCAGTCAGGAAACCTTAGCAGCTAGACTGGAATCACTACAATGTCTGGCACTACAAAGAGGCTGAAAAACACATCTTTGGACTCTGTGAGGAAAATGCAATACTGACCCTGTTTTCTAATGATGTGTTTTCAAACCTCTCACATCAATACACCTTTTAAATTGACATCAGTAATTCTGGGAAACTAGCATGGCCCACCTGAAGACTGCAGGGGACTAATGTAATGGTTACATGTGAAAAAGATTAGTTTTTTTTTCTTTTTTTGTTCAATGCAACTCTCAGAATAAGTACTGTTTCCAAACAGTTATGTGTTCCTTGCATCTAGGAGGATCATGGTATTTTAGATAAGATAGCAATTCCATACCCACATTCCATGCATACTGTGCCTTCAGCCAATAAAGTATAAATGTTAATTTTTTCTTTGTTTTGCGAATGATCTGTGTTGTGGCTTTCTTTTACTAATCCTTTTACTCTACAACATTTGATGGACATCTGCAGGACTTCAAAAGCTAATGCTTTTTCCCATCTGTGCATTTTCAGTCTGTCCAATAAAATGTATCAAAACCTGCATCTTATTTGTCCATTGAAAGGTGAAAGATGTAAGCACCAAGTCTCACCCTAGGATATTTAGGTCTTTAATGAGCCGAAAACTAGCAGGCTGGCATTAAACCATCTCAGAGAACTCGTTCTGTTTCCATCATCACTTTTTCCCCATAGTGAGGCATCTCTAGTCTGCTTAAATGTATTGTCTGCTTCTAATTCAAGGTAGGTTCATCTTCAACTTACATAGTGTTGACCATGCGTGCCTCAGCACCATTTTCTTAACACACAACAAAACCTTAACAGAGAGGTTATCTCACGAATTGCATTAGCCCAATGGATATGGCATGTATTTTTGAGCATATCCCGATCAATCACATTATTGTTTCCAAGGCATCTTCAGTGGCGTCACCAGGAATCAAATTTAGGAGGGGCACAGAGAGGGGCCAAAGACAAAAGTAGGGGGGCACAGACAAAAGTGGTGAGAGAACATGGTCACTGCTTGTTTTAGGTAGGGGGGGAACAAGAGGGGGGACAGGGATTCACAGGGGGGCCCCTTTTCTACTTGCCTCATCCGTATCCCCCCTTCCTTATCAAAGCAATTTCTCACTTCGGGAATGTGCTCACAATGGGGGTGGGTGGCTGGGCAGGTACTGGGTCCCGAACACCATGTACAATTCAAAGGACACTTTTGCCTGGGACCACTGGACACATGGCCATCCCAGACTCAGGATCTCCATACTCCCCTTTGATAACCCTATCTCTGCAATCAATATTGGTATGTATCCTTTGACAAGCTGCCTGGCCTATTCCGCTCGTTTCATCCTTATCGGCCGCCACCCTTATTAAAGGAAGTTCTCACCTAATCCCTGCACCCACAATGGTTGTTGGTGTGCCCATGTCCTTTTATGTAATTTGTTGTCATTAATCCTTCACCTACCTTGATCTTTACACATACCAAAATATGGCTTTGTCCCGGTAGTATACCATGCCCCCAAAACATATCGACCAACAATATTTAAGGGCAGTCCTTCCACATGACAAATTCCCAAACACACCCACCTTTTAAAGTATTCATAAACCATTTCAAATCCTTAGCAAGAAAATATCTCTGCAATCTACTACAGACATGATAAATGCATGGCTACTTATCTTTGTTACAGAATCTCCACATAGATTTTCCCAACTACAGCTAATTGAACACTTTATATTACATTTTTATCATTATAAACCAAGTCCATTTATAGTGGGGTTTTAACCTGTTTACAGCCAAAATGTCTTTTCATATATCTCCTTTATTTTTCCATTATAAACCTTGCAATTTATTATTATATCTTGAAATACATTACATGATATGTTATTTTCTGACTAGTTAATGTTTTCTGGCACCATGGATGTTCAAAGTAGAAGAGATTGTTTTTTTCGTGTAATAGACCATTGACATATAAGCGGGTGGGCAGACTCGCGGGTCAGACTTGCTTACAGGGCAGATACCAAACTCTTATGCGTTGTATTTGAGAGGTTGGTATTGTTTTACAAATCACTGGAATACTTTAATAATTCTTTTCTTTTGTAATATTTTTACTAGATCTTCTGGAGCATGAAGCAATGCCTGCATAGATTTTGGGTTGCCTTAATTTCGGCCATGCTAAAACTCCTGGTATAGTGATGCACCTTTTTCCTAAGGATATGTGTTTGATACGATCATGTTTGCTCAACTGTGGCTTCCTAGTATCTGAGCTTGACAGCCGAGTCAAGGATATCTTTGAGGACATGAGGGGCAATCGATTCTGCGTATACAGCATGCCTTTCACTGAAGATGTGTATGAAACATAAAAGTTCACTATAAACGGTAACCCCAGACTCATGCGTAAGTTACTTGCCAATGATGTTCAAACTGTGTTTTGTCACATCGTGAGCCTGGTGTGTAGTAACCATGAATGTTTTCTTTTCTTTGTCTATTTTTTTAATTATCTTTGAATTTACATGTCTTTACATTTTAGACTTTGATATTGAATATATTCTGAATTCTTTGACACGCAAACAACTTACTGCAATGTGTCCCTTTTTGTCAAACATTAATAATATTATTTTATTCCTTAAAATGTATTGATTAAAATGTCTTTAATTACATAGACTGCACAGATGGAAGCGCACACTGTTACCTCAGAAGAAACGACATGCACCTCCACTAACCAAATGCTGTGTGCCCTATCAAAACACAGCGAGATTGCATATAATGTATGAGATTGACAATGTTTTAGAAATAATATATTTTTGTCATTGACTATTTTTCATGAAAATATCAACTGAAGAAAGGATCAAGCTTCATCATTGACAACTATTCCAGAATCAACAGAAAGCTCACTTACCTTTGAAGTGCTATTTTTAAATTCTTAATTTGACAGCAAGTATTTTGTAGATGTGTAATTTAAACTTCAATTTTAACCTCAATTATCAATATTTGTGATTTTTTGTCTTTTTGCCAATATTTGTCATTTAGTATCTTTTGACAGTTTTGCTTTTTATTTTAAGTTGTTTTATTTTGCTCTACTTCTCTTCAAACATTATAATTGGAAATAACCAACTGTAATATACCGGAGGATGCCTGTACTTCAGAAACATACTCCTCTCCATTTGGAACAGATTAAGTGGATGAGGTATGACACGTGATAATTCGACATTACAGGATGATATTTGGTTAAATTTGACCTCATTTTCTATTAGAAATAATAAAATGTATGAGGAAAAAAGGACATTTCTACTGGATTATGGCATTCATTTACAATTTGTTTAAAATGAATTACAGTTTGGAAACATATGAATGCATGCAATCATCAGTGCAGTGCCATGCACCTTAAAACATTCAATAATGAAAGTAATGCCTACACAAAAGTATGATTATAGATCCATTTAATACATTTTGTTATCCTCAAAATGCTCAATGTATGTTTTTATATAGTGAAGAACTAAGCAGCAAGAAATGAAAAATAACTTGATAATACTACATAATTTTGGTGGTAATAGTCATGTCTAATTTGATTTAAAAGGAAGAGAGTATTGTGCTAACTCTAATGTCAATTCCCTATGACACCAACAAAATTCCTTACGACACCTGCAAAGTTCAACAGGTATATTTCATAATGCATTATTCATCTAAATATTAGCTAATTTTAATGGTTGACTTTTTCTTTATAAAATGTAATATTTTAAAAATGTAACAATGTGCATCTTCTTCAATATAATTACCATATCTTGGATTGTGCATCACTTGTGAAAATAAATTCATCACGTATAAATAGTCACTTTTCTATATGTAACTTTGTTAAACACATATATGTTAAACACATTTAACCTAGCTATTGTTATCAAAGGTTTATTGCATGTGTTTTTTATGTACAAAGAGTCTATGGCTGATTCTGTCAAGATAGAATAGACACAAGGACCACAGTTATAAGAAAATAGCGACACTCATCATTTTTTCATAATTGGACATTCATTTTCTATTCATTGTCCCGTGTTCATCCAAATGAAATAATGTAATTGTTTTAATTGTATTTATGTTTATTGGTGCTGAAGATTTTACTTATTCAAGTATTGAATACTTGAAGCACAATTATAAAATAAAGTTTGGATTTCTTGTTTATTTTCTTTTCATTATCATATGCAGGAAGATACAATAGTGGAATCCGTTCCCTCCATTACCCATGATACTAGTGATGGTCATCAGGTATGCATGCAGAGAAATGTTTTGTAATATATTTTTTGTAACCAGAGGGAAATGTATTGACAGGTAAAACAGTAAATATCTTTCTACAGAAAAATGTCTGGTCCTTACTTTAATTAAGTAATTGTAATTTTATTGGTGCATTATTTATTTTCTAATATATTATACTATCTTTATTGTAATTTATAAATTAAATAAAATGTTACTTATTGTTTCACAATGCACTGTTTTAAAAGGATAAACAGCAAATTATAGGGCTTTTCTTGTAGGTAGCTATGATATATCGACCCATAGTGTTGCCAATATTCATGATGTAACACATGGAAACCAAGTAAATTATTAAACTTAAATTTGAGAAATACTAATCAAATAACAAATAATTTTCCATTCAATATTTTTCATCCATTGGCATGGACAAGGATTTAAACACTCAGACATTCACACGGAGAACATCTACAAAAAATTCAATATACAGTTATTTACAATTTATTGTGACTGGTCTGTTAAGATGTGGGTTGAAGTTGGCACATCAGGATTGACTGTTTAAATATGCACTAGGAAAACTGGGGTAAATACGAGTCAGTATATAAAAATGGGTACAAGGTTCATCCATCGCCAGGTTTGTTTTCGCAGAGTTGTTTGCTGCCGATTTTTGGCCCAAATAACTCATCGCAAAATATGGGATAGGGTATATAATGTGATATAAGCGGTAAATGTTTGGGGGAATAGGTAATAAATAACTGGGAAGGAGGTTGGGGCAGGCAAGCCGACCAAATGCAAAAGCAAAGGATTTGATGAGCTTTTTGGCCAAAATTCGGCTGGAAAAAAATCACTGAAAAAACCTTGCAACGGAATGACATAGAACCGTAAAAATGTGTTAAAAGTCGGTGTTTGGAATATTGTTAGGTGGTATTACATTGAATGGTTGATATCCATATGTTTTGAAAATGCGAAAGAAATAAAGCTAATTCTTAAATCTATTAGAGACCTAAGAAGAAGAAGAACAGGAAGGCTCAAACCACACTACTAACAATTGATGACACTTGTCAAATCAATGTCTCTTGACAGTAACTATTGTTTGAGGTTCTGGATGCTCGTCCCAAGGTTCAGAATTGAGATGCAGTGGTCGGAATTTGAAATTAATATCACCAGCGAGCCACGTCCACCAGAACTGATAGAGAAGATGCTTCTTCCTCAGTTACCGATCCACTCATGCAATCTGCACCTTCAAAACTATTGCTATCAAAGAAAGTTAGAATCTTTCTTGTTACCCCAATATAGTCTGAAAATCTAGAAAAATCACAGATTGAAATCACTGAGGCATCTTCTGAATTCATCGACAATTATACTTTTGACCTTGACTACACCATTGGTAGTGCAGACAAATTAACCGTCACCATAGAATCTGAAACCACTATATCACAAGGTGATTGGCTATTGAGGGAACCAAAATACATTGTTTTTGACATTTTTCTGTTTAAGATGATAAAAATGATTAAAGGCAACACTGGGAAATGCAAAGAGGATTTGTGAGGAGCTATTGATGAAGTTTACTCTATAAGCAAAGGCACCAACTGAAAGATCAGTGCAGTTGTTTGGATGAGCAATCAACATTGTATGGCCTTCTAAACCCATTCTTGGAATGCATCCTTTCAAGATTTGTAATTAATTAGTTATTGTGCTCTGTTATTCAGTGGATCAACGTTTAGTAAGATCTCAAGTTTCTGTAAATTTTTAGGACTTGAGTTAATTCCTAAAACTGCATACTATTAATAGTCAGGCCTTGAATTTCAAACAGATAGCCATTAACAATGATCTTGTAGGCAAAAGGCTCGGGCTTGCTCTGATGGAGTGTGCGACAGTCCTGGATTTTTTGATAAGTACTACGTTTACCACTTCCAGTACATTTACAACCAGAAAATAGTGAGTTCTCTCATGGTGAAAGAGTCAGAATGTACATCCTCTGTTGGCATGGAGGAATATGGTTTCATTAAATCCATTGAACTTCTGTAATCAAGAGGGATTGGAAGACAAGGGATGGAAAGGTGGTTAGTTGTTTTTTTTATTTCTGGGTCTTGAGCCTACAATCCCAACTTGGATAGAATTATTGTTGCCTGCTTCAGTGTCTTGCAGCAGTGGGACCCCCAGTCCGGTGGGTGCCTTAGGAGTGGAAATCACCAGCAGTTTGTATCGGTTTAAGTATAGGATGAAAGGTCAAAATATTAATTTCTGTTTGTGTTACTGAGCATTGTAATGAGAAATTGATTCCTGAGTTGTGATATCAATATTCTTTCAGTGAGTGGGGGGGAGGTGGGTGCTCCTATGTGCTGTGCCAGGACAGGGTGCCTACTTCTTGTTGGGTTCTTGGTTCATCACTCTTCTCGAGTCTGTCATTTCCTATTCGTGTTTGGGACTTCTACTTGTGCCACATTACTGGTCCTTAGTGTCCTAGAAGGTATATACTGTTGGAACATCGTTCTGAGTGACAGTGAGTCCTCTTCATGGTAGGAGCGGTGGTCAATGCACAGTGTTTTGATGTGTGTTCTTTTCTTGCCAGAAAGCCAATGAATTGTGTGCAAAGAAGGGGAGATGTATTAGCACCATTTCATCCCCAGGAGTAGTCTTGCTGATGCATTTTGAACTCTTTGCAGTTTTCTCATGAGCTAGTCCAAGGTAGAGTCTTTTTGCATAATCCGGTCTTTTTTGTGCTAGAGATAACACAGTAAAGGTTCTCTGGGTAAATATTATGTATGATGTGATGCGACTAAGTGTGCATAGATGGAAATTGTCATTGCAAGTCCAAGGAAAATCCTGGGCTTTTGATTCAATGGATTGACGAACGGGATTACACACACAGTTTGGCACGCAAATTCCCTATTTTCCACACAAATAATTCCATGAATTAGGCCTTGGGGAATAAGATTAACATAGCTGCAGAAAAGGAGCCTGAAGATTTCCGACTCGATGAACAAGTCAAATAATTGAAGTAGTTATAATTGCCAATGTTATGTATAATCAGAGGTCCCTAATAGCAATCCAGATTTCACTTATATGAATGGAAGCTTCCAAAATGTTAAGGTCTCTTTCAGAGAAGAAATGTCTGTGTATTTTATTAAAGAAACCATCAACCAAAGTTGAAAGTATCTGGTGCTCAAGGCTGAACACCAGGTTTGTATTACCAAAAAAATGTTTATGGATGCCTAACCACTACCTTTTTTGTCCTACAGTCACAGAACAAATATCCACAGCATTCAACTTGACCCAAGAAGGGTAACTGCTTGTTTTTTTATAATTATACAAAATGCACTAATTAAATTGACACATGTTTTTCATAATCATACAGGGTGAGAAAACAACACAACAGCATGAACAACGATTAATCCAATTGCTTGTGTACTGAAACAGACAATGAGTCCTTCACTGCCATGATCTGAAGGACAGTGTTATACATGGAGTTATTAAACATTTTACAAAGACAAAAACAACAAATGACAAAATGTTCATTCAGAGAACTGTGACAATACACTGTGATTTTTTTAAAAGAAGGTGCATCTGCACCAGGTGTTACTGTTTGGGACCCTTACTTGAGACGACCTCCCACATGAGTACCTGTGGTTAATCATCCCACCAGCACTACACAAACTACTTTCTCATGCAGTCCCCATCCTGATGAAGGCCGTGTTAGATACAAGGCTCATTTAGCCCACATAGACAGCTGAAACACATGGTGTAGACGCACCTTCTTTTAAAAAAATCACAGTGCTTTGTCACTGTTCTCTGAATGAACATTTTGTCATATAAGGAATTGTTTCCCGTAGTAAAGGCTCTCTCTTCCTCGGAGTGTGTCTCACCACATATAGCCCCTACTCAAATCCTCTGTGACTCTCTTTTGGATTTCTTGGTTTCAAAAATCATTGATATACGTGAGACCATTGGTAAGGGCACACAGGCCTCTACCTACATTAACTCTATTCTTCTTGAAGCTCCATCTGCACACCACTGGTCGAAGTTTCCAGAGGTTTTGGCTGAGGACATATCTACGGCAATCAGTAAGTTGAAATCTGCTGCCCCCTCTGATCCTATCCCTCTGGTGGTGCTCAAGGATATTTTACCGCACATTATTCCTTGGATTGCTAAGGCTGTTAATCTTTCTTGCCAATCAGGCGTTATCCTGGCGGAATTAAAGCAGGCTACTGTGGTTCCACTGTTGAAAAAACCATCTCTGGACGCAGCAGTGCTGTCCATCTATCAACCTATTTCTCTCCTTCCTTCTTTTATGAAGCTTTTGGATTCTTTGTTGTCCCACCCTCTTTCCTCTTTTCTTAAATCCTCTTGTTTTCTAAATTTCTTCCAGTCAGGTTTGCAACCAGGGAGGGGAACTGAGAGTGTACTATTATCTGTACTGGATGATCTGGCCATAATGGTGGACAGTCGTGGAGTGGGGGCCTTAATATTGCTCGATCTCTCTGCCACATTTAATACATTGGACCACTCCGTCCTACTGTCCCACATGGCCGTGGCTGATCTCTCTGGCTCTGTCCTGGTCTGTTTTTCATCATTCTTGTCTGACAGGACCCAAATTCTCTCACTTCTCCGTTTCCTCTCCTCTGCTCACTTACTCTCATGTGATGTCCTGCAGGGCTCGGCCTTGTCCCCCATGTTGTTTAATCTCTATGTTCAGCCTCTTGTCGGTCTGATTCTCTCGTACAGCTTCCGGTGCTACGTGTATTCTGACGACACTAAGATCTTGGTCTGATAAGATTCAGGCCAGCCTGGGGTGTCTCCACACCTGCACATGTGCCTGGGTGCCATGAAGGGGTGGATGGATGACAATTGGCTGAAAATTAATGGGGGCTAAACTGAGGCTTTGGTGGTGGGTTCTCCCCCTGATCCTTCACTAAGGGTTTCAAATGTATGGCCTTCGGAACTGTGTAACCTGTCAGCACCTGTGGCAATGGTTAAAAACCTTGGGGTTACCCTTTCGGCTACTCTTTCTACAGCCCCACAAGTCGGTATTACTTATAAAGTCGGTCACTTCTGTCTTAAAATACTCTGCAAGGTGCTGCCTTTCTTGCCTTCTGGGTTGTGCCCTGGGGTGGCGTCTGCCATGGTTATGAGTCACATTGACTATTGCAATGCCCTCTACCTGGCCCAACTCATGGGATTCTTACATCGGTTACATCTTTTACAAAATCTACCTGCCCGTGTGGCTTCCTTCACCCCTTATGGTGCCCATATGACCCCTCTGATTCGGGCTCGTCACTGGTTTCCAGTGACAGAGAGTGTTACATTTAACGCATTACGCCAAGTTCATCAAGCCTATTATCATCAAGGTGCTGATTATCTGCAGGACAAATGTCAGCCTCATATCACTCAACGTATATTGCGCTCGGCTGCTTCCCACCTTGTTGTGGTCCCTAGGTTCCGTCTTATCAGAATTGGTGGTAGGGCCTTCTCTGTTGCAGCTGGTAAACTATGGAATGGCCACCCGCCGGCTTTGAGTGGTGTAGAGAATCATTTTCATTTTCAACACCTTCTTAAGACATACATTTGTTAGCCTGGCCGACCCACCCGACTCTGCCTTGTCTCTCTGCACCAAGATGCCTTAGGGCGAACGTGGGCGTTACAAATCTGTTAACATAACATAACATAACTTAACAACGGGGGAGTCACTGGTAGGTCGTCTTAAATCCCTGCCGGTAGCGGGAGTAACTTCCTTACTAGGGAGCCTTTTTGCTAGACTATGTGGCGGCAGTAATAATAATGTTGACAATGCACACCCAATTCAAAGATAGTATGGCCCTGTGCAAGATTACATTAAAGAAGTCTGTCAATAACGGAGGGAAAAAGCAGATATTGCAATGAGGGCAAATACCGAAGAACAATGAGGCTTGAGAACTCTAATGATGATATCAACTGTCTAGATTGGGTGGGAAGAGAACAAGTAGGCTTGATAACAATGCATATCCAAACCAGTAAGGATTGATTCAAGACTGCAAAAAGGTGAAACATCGACACACTGCAGAACACGCACTCAACAGTGGCTTGGCTTCCCACTGTGCTGAGGATATGCAGAGAAGTGCAGCTGCTCAGTGTTTAAGTAGATCATTTGCTCTCAGACGAATAATCACTGGGACAAAACCAGCACTTTCACAGATGAAGAAGGAAGCCTATGAATGTTATTTTGTAGAAGATGGAAGACAGACCCAGAATGAATGTATCCATTTATTTATTTATTTATTTATTTATTTATTTATTTGTGTATTTATTTATTTATTTATTTGTGTATTTATTGAAATTTGCATAGCATGCCAAATAAAACAGCTATCGCATAGCAGTGGCATATTAGACAAGAATTTTAAAAAGAAATGCTCGTTTTGAAATAACTGCAATGAATTGGCCTCCCGCCCAATATCATGTATACAAAGCATGGAGGAAACTGAACCAAAAGGGGAGGGGAGGCATGCAATTGGTACTTTGGTTTGAATAGCAACATTTTGTTTGTTTCCACAATTGTGGCCACATTTTAATAATATAGATTAGAAATGTCGTTGAGAGCTGGAACATGCCTTTCAAAGGAAATATGTAGTACCCATAGCAGTAAACACATACAGGGCTGATTTACTAAGCTAAATAAGTAGCTTAAGTAAGATTACATTTACTAAACTCAAATGAAAAGGTGTAAGTAGAAACATTGACTTAGGCACTTACTTAAGCTACTTATTTGTCTTAGTAAATCAGACCCAGAGAAGTGTAATCTCATGTGCGGAGTGCATGAAGAAGTACTAATGAAATGTGAAGCCAAATAAATGTCTTTGCACACAATAAAAAAAAATCAGGATTGCAGTTAAAAATACTGTTTAGAAATCTCCAATGATGAGAAAAATGAATGGGCCAAGCAGGAGACTTGTCTGTTCTGATGGTCACCACAGGAGACTCTCCGCTGCCCCACCAGCTCCTGGGCCTGGGGTGCCTCCTGGGGCCATCTGACCACGTACCTCTGAGGCCATGGGCGAGAAGGACAATGCGCCGCTACGCGCAGCAGATCTTCATTTCTCCACTCGATGTATATGCTTTATAGTCATTGCATCGAATGCAATAGAATCGAATGCCATACCAGAGAAAAAAAAACATTGGAGAAAAAAGCATTGAATGCATTTATTTCAGTTTTTTATGGGGGGGATCCCTCCCAACCTCCCTTTTTTAACCTTTAAAACCCATTTTAATTAGACTAAACCCTTTACCTTTAAAAAAAAACCATTTAATGTTTTTTATGCAATGACCAGATACCGATGTAGATGTGCACGGGAAGGAGAGGGATTACTAGATTCACCATTGGATACTCGACACGCGTGGAATGTCAGCCGCCAAAGTCTACGAGACGCAGACACATGTCTGCACAGGTGGAGGTGAAGAGCGGGAGCAAGCGGTTTCGGTGACTATTTCCCTCTGCACCAAGCAACCACTCGCCTATCCCCTTCAGTGGAGTAAATTTGCTGAAAATGTTGGGGGGAGACATGGCATCTAAATGAAAGGGGCCCCTGCCAAATGAGTGAGACAAAATGGTGCGCCACAAAACATGGGTGGGGGGACAAACACCCTTGTCCCATCCTAAAATTACACCCATGCTCCCCTTCCTCTTGTTTGGCAGCCTTTTTTACCAAGCGAGCTGAATGTGCATTTGTTATCAGTCTTTTTCTGAGTTTATCTATGTTTTTGAGGTAATCCTCCTTTTTAATTATAGTTACAGTATATGGAACAGAGAGGGCGCGTGATGAACCGTGTTATCACTGCGCTGGGTGTATGTTAAGTCGAGCGATACAGGAATTAGTATACGTGCTGCATGTGCCTTTGTCTGGGGCCACATCCAAAGTGCCCCAACGGGGTTAACTTGGATAAAGAAGGACCAAAGGCAACTTTGTCCTTGCAGTGTGTGTCAAGGAGTTCTCTCCAATTTTTTATTTGTCAACAATGTGATGGCACATGTCATGTATACAATAGCAATGTGTCTAATTCTGACCTGTCTTTTTGAAAGATTGCTTTTATAATCTTGGAAATAAAGGAAAATTAAGTGATGGAGAACGAGCAGAACAGCCGGCACGTGTTTCGATCAACAGGTGACTCCGTCGTTTCTAGACAGAATGAGGGAAGATCATTCCATCTGCAAACGCCGGAGAACCCGCTCCTGCATCCATTCAACATCCCGAACCGGAACTTCAAGGTACCCATCCATTAGATAAACAACAGGAATTGAAAATTTTGAAAACATGAACACTTAGAAATGCAGTTGTCATACCAACAAACGCAGCAAGCTGCAGGCTTCATACCACTTAGCCACCAGTAACCAAGCTGAGATCATCGCGCTCTATTATTCAGTGCAACTCGTGGCCCCAGCACCATACAACCATCCTCAAGCAGTGGCCCTCACAAGTCACATGGCCTTGCCTTGATAAAGACCGCTTTGGTCGAAACACGTGTCGCTGTTCCGCTCTTTCATCATCACTGAATTTTCATTTTTTTCAAAGATTATAAAAGAAATCTGTCACAAACACACGGCAGACTTAGACGCATTGCTATTGTATATATGAAATGTGCCATCACATTGTTGACAAATAAAACATTGACAAGATCTCCTTGACAAACCCAACAAGCTCAAAAACTCCACTACATACAACTTTCTCTCCCTAAATACCTCCCTGCTATAGTCCCTCGGTCCTCTAGCTCCAACTCTCTGCAGATCAGACGTTTCTCCAAGCAGAGCGGTGGGGGTAGATCTCTTTCTTCGGCAGGAGCCTCCCTCTGGAATGGCCTTCATGCCCCCTTTCCTTAAGTTCTGGAAACCTCTCAAGACTTCCCTTTTCTCCTCCTCCTTCCCTATATCCCCCTGTTGCGACTGACACCTTATGTGCCTTACAGGGGCCAGGCCCTCCTCATCCAGTCCTCCCCTGTACCCTTTAACCAGCATTTGCCCCCAGTCACCCTTCCCCGACTAACTTGATTCTGGTCCCCGTCCTTGCACCTGATGACCCTTAACCCTGTTTGCCCAGGCACTTGCCCATCTGGGCTCCCTCAGCACTTGCCCTGCCCCTGAGGCCCAATCCCTCCTGAACTTATCCCTTCCCCCCCTTCCCTTAGCCCAGCCCTTCCGCCTTGTCCTGCCCTCTTCCCCTGAACTTATTGTCACTGCACTTGCATGGTCTGAGGCCTAATAGGAACATTTATTGTTGTTTCTCTCCTGTCCCCCCTCCCTTTTTTGTCTTGCGTGCCTTGAAACACTTGTGTATAGGTCCAATAAATAAATAAAATAAAATAAAGTCGCATTTGGTTCTTCTTTATCCTAGTTACAGTAGAGCCATAAATGCGGGCTATGAAGGTGCTGTGTGTTACCCTTTAAGGCTGTTGACTGTTTTATGCCGGTTAAGTGTTACAATTCATCTCTTTTCCAAATTGTTCATTTTTCTAAGACCTGATGAAGCCACTTCTTTTGTTGGTTCAACCATTAAATACATTTAAAACAATGATTCTCTCAACCTTTCTAAAGAATCAAAATAGAGGATGATGTAAAGTGATGTCAAAGGTTCTTCGTATAGTGCAGTGGTCTGCAACCTTTGGCTTTCCAGCTGTTTTGGACTACAACTCCCACCAGCTTTAGCCAGCATAGTCAAATGTGAGGGATCATGAGAGTCTTTGTCCAAAACCTCTGGAGAGCTGCAGGTTCAAGATCCCTGTTGTAGTGCAATGACATCTGTTTCCTGTGCCCATCCCATAGCCCACCTTCCCCTCCCCATAGTCAGAACATGGAGGTTGAAGGTGGAGAGGTAAGGGATCGGAAAATCCCTCTCCCACCCCATCCTTTCAATGGAGCCTGTCAAGACACCCAAGGAGATCACAAGAGAACCATCTCTCTGCAACTCCCTCACACAATAGAAACATATGCTGTCCAATTAAATGGGGCAACCTTCCATGTCTCCTGGGGTATGCCCCAACACAGTCGTACCACAGGACGATGCCATCCCTGTATCCCACTTATTCAAAAGCAATGCCTCCCATTATTCACTTGGCAAATCAAACTAGAGAAACACGTTCCCCGTCCCATTTAGCAGCAAAGCAAAAAGAGAAGCTGTACACTGCCCTGGGAAACCCAAGTGTACATTTGTAGAAAAAGGGGGCCGAAGGAAGGCACCAGAAATATAGACTTTCACCAGCATTACCGCCTCATACCCAGAAGAAGCAGGGCAGACCATTGATGGAGAAATAGCAGCCCCCGCCAGAGAAATGCTCAGATCATATAGTCAGTATTGCAATTAATCACCAAGCTCTTTAAAGACTTACTCCCCCAGTCCAAAACCTCAAATCCTCCTGGACATTGAGTTCAGTGTACTGAATGGACAGGGTCAACCAATCAGGGGGTCTCTAAGTGCCAGTTTCCAAGGTGTCAGGGAGAACAGATGCAGAAGTGAAGGCAATCGCTGGATAAAGCTGGAGCAAGAGGAGCAGAAGGACTTGGAGAGGCACGAGGAGCTGAGCGTTGGGCACCATCTCCCGTCTGAAGAGAGATTGGGCTTTCATGCGATCACATGAGAATGTGACTTTCCCCCCAGATGAATTACAAATGGCGAGCTGGTTGCTATATCCCTGAGACTTTAGCAGACTGGAGATTCAGGGCAGGACACCCTTGTACATGAAAACCTCTTTTGTGAGGCAAAGGGTCATTAGTTCACAGATATATGCTGTAGATACATCATGTGGAAGGACCTCGTGGCCCTCCTCTTCAAGGGATGGTTCCTCCATAACTCTTAGGTCCCCTCCACTGCCCGTCCAACCTGAGACTGGGTGCTCATCTCACTGCTCCCCTCTTTCTGATCCTCCCTTGATTGCTTGTTGATCCCTTGCTGGCAAATTGTCCACCTTCCCCCTTCCTGTTGTTAACTCCCTGTTCCCTTTTATTGATCTTTTGATCTGCTTCCCCTGCCGTGTACTTTCTTCTAAGACTTGTAAAGCGCTCTGTTGCTTCCTGAAGATAGGTCCGTGCTCAATACATACCCTAATAAGGATAATAATGAAGTGGCGCGCCATTGTGTAATGCCCTTTCTACCACTGAGATCATGTCTCTTTGGTGTGGGGGGGTGACTTGTTTAGGGCCAGGTGATATCTACGAAGCCCAGTAGTCCATGGTAGGTGTCAAAGTCTAGAGCTTTTATTACACTAGGACCACTCTTGTGCCTTTAAGGAATGGTGTCTGTTGTTACAAAGGTTGAAGGAATCTTCTTGACTTAGTTTAAGAGGTGTTCCAGGAATGTTCCAAACCCTGAGACTATAGGGTCATATAGTCTCAGTGTTTGCTTACTGAAACAGATCACTGAAAGACCGAGAGACTACACAGACCCTCAACCGAGGGCTGGAGGTACTACCCATTATCATTGCTGACTCTATGAGAATTACTTTTACCCATCCGGGAACACGCTAACCCTACAATTGCCTTGAGAAAGACCTCAATGGTTGAAACACATGTCGGCACTAATGTAATAGAAGTATATCACATACTTTGTACCATATGTGAATACTGAGCAAAGCATATGTTTGTCACAAGAGTGACAACACATGTTTAAATTACGGGAGAAACAATAAAACAACAAGTGTTGCAAACACCTAACAATAGTGGAAATTGACACTAATTGGATACGAAGGAACCACTGGCCAGCACCTATTTACTAATTATTGGATCTCAGTCACCCAGAACAACTGTTTTTTTATATGTTTTGGCAATACATAAAAAGCCATAAGTACAGGAGTATTCATATGTGGTTATGTACCCAATAGCCAAGCCTACCTGCACATCAGTCGGATCATTCTGTTTAGGAAAAGTCTGAATGGTTGCATCGGTGATCGAAGTGAGCGGGAACGGCCGGGAGCGGTGTTCCACTACTTTTATTTTATTCTGTTTACCATGCCTCTACTTCTTATGACCCCATTCACCATTCTATACCGAGGATTTGTCCATTCATGTCCCTGTGCAAGTGTAAAGTTGTAATAGGAGCCTTAGTTACTAGTCACTTAGACTATTGCAATTTCCCTTGGCCGCCACACCTTGTCACATGGTGCACTATGTTTCCGTCCACCCTCTCCCCTGCCAAGACCACACTCATTACTTGTTTTGGTACACTTCTACCACTGTCTGCACCCTTCACCACTTGCATGTGGCCGTTCATGGGTGAGCTCTGCTGCGTGCTTATCTGCAAACAAAGGAGATCAGCAATCATGGCTGCCGTTCCCCCATGCATCTCTATGTGAACGAGGCACAATCGCTGCACATTGGACGATTCTGGGCGAGGCGCAAAGCCAACCCTATTGATTCCCACGCAGCAAATCTCCACCCATGCCGACAGCGGAGTAACTTTGCTGAAAATGTTGGGTGGAGACATGACATCCGAAGAAAAGGTGCCCCAGCCAAATGAATGGGAACAAAATGGTGTGCCATGAAAGTTGGGGGGACAAGCACCGCTATACCCCCCTAAAATTACGCCCATGCTTGCGGAAAGTCATAATTTTGCTGGTCATCAGAATAGAAAGAATCAGAAAAAGTACAAACACACATTTTTTTGGCGAAGTTCATTTTTCTTTCTACGCCATTCTGAATGAAGGCCAAAGTGTACCATAACTGCACACCCCATATGGCCCTGCCTGCATACCAGAGTCCACCTTGCCTACATGCAAGAGTGAATTCTGCTGGGACACTTCAGTGAAGTATGCCTGCACATCCTATTTGGGGTGTAAAGGCATATCCCAGAGTATCCTGCCTGCAAAGACCAGTGGCTACACTTCCCTGGGCTCTCTTTAAAGACCTGAACTGACCCTGCTTGCACACAAGCGGTAAACCCCTGCCTACATGCCTAGCAGACACTGCGTGCACAAACAGTGATGCCCCCCTGCAGACCGCCCCAGTGGGTCTGCTGATCAACACGGAACATTCTGCCTGCATGCTCCGGTGTGCCGCGCCCTTCCTGCACAATGCAATATGCCTTTACCTGCACACCCAGCAGAATGTACCTGTACACCCAGGAAGGGCTTTTTAGTAAACCCCAGTGGGTCCCTTCTACCCAACCCCAATGCACTCTGCTACCCATTAAAGTGGACCTTGCCTGTAGACCACGGTTGGCCCTAACTACACACATCTGTCCTGGCCTGGCGTTGTGCACACTCTGACTGCATCCTCCAGACTGGCACGGTCTGCACAGTCAAGGTGCCTGCGTGCTACAGCATAGCTGTGGCTGCAGTGCTTAATTTGTGGGGGTGTTTGCCAGGGCTCAGCCCTGGCACTTATTTTTGAGCCCCAACACTTACTCTCTCAGACTCACGTTAATTACAAAGTGGTTATAGTCAGTGCATCCATTAACCACAATGAGCAGGTGTGAGCTGTAGTGTAACCCCAAATATGTCGACAGTGTGGGGAGCAGCTATGGGCGGTGGTAGCAGTGGTGCCCACCCGCTGTGTCACGGGAGTGCTAGAGAATATTAGGGCCCCGGTTAGGTTGACCAGATAACTTTTTTTTTTTTTAAACGGGACAGGCCATAGTCATAGAAGTAGGACTAAAGTAAACACAGATATAACTGTTGTCCTACTTCTATGTTGCTGGGCTGTTTAGAGGATGTGGGGGGGGGGGGTGCTTACCTGCACACTCCTCTCATTGGAGGAGATCGGCGGGGGAGGGGAAGGGGAGGAAATGGGGGCATGAAAAGCATTCATGCCCTCATTCACGCACCAGAAGAGTTGCGCCGGGCCCGATTTCGGGATTTCTAAATCGGGTTCCATTAAAAACCGTGATCGTAGCCACCCACCCTTCCAATCCCAGGACGGGTTTTATAAAATTAAAAAACTCCCAGGACCCCGGGATGGAGGGCGATTTCCCAGGACTGTTCCGGGAAACCGGGACGTCTGGTCACCCTAGCCCATTTTGTTTACAAATTAAGCAGTGATTGGCTGCATACTTTAGTGGTCCCTGTCTCCACACCGCATACATGCATCGTACACTGCCTTCACGCGCCTTTGGCTGGGGCTTGGACCTGAAAAAGCCAGGTCTTCGAGCGAGCCTGCCTCTGATAGGGAGGCTGAAATGGTTCTTTAAACATGTACTTTATGAAGCTTAGAGAAAGACTTCAAACCCATCGTGTAAAGTCCCCGGCTTCTCCGGGAAGCGTTGCCTTTAATGTGAGGGATTTTCTCTTTGAGAGTCGCTAAATAAACTGAAGGCTCCTGAAAGCAGCGCCGGGGCCGCTCCTGACGCCCGCGCGGCCTGCGTGGCTGACAGCACTTCAAGGGGGCCATTTAAAGGCAGACGCTGCAGACGTCTCAAAGGTAAAACCATCCCGTGGAGTTTGGTGTTTAGCTACATATTGATTTAGCTCCATTTTTCCTTTGCTGGAGAGTGGCATTGAGTTTGCAGCTGATTTGAGCTCTGATGTGCTGAACAATTTCGTCTGCAATTGTTTTTTTTCCGGTTGAGGTTATTGATAATTTAGTGCTCGGCGTTTTGTCACGCTGTTCTACTTTTACAGGCCTCTGCATAAATGATGCGGCTTGCTCAGTGGCGTGTCCAGACTCTTTTGACTGGGGTGGCATAGCTCTCAACTATTTCTGTAGTAAAAGCGGGTGAAAACACTCGATTTTGTTTTCGGTGGGTGAGACCCCATTGGAATGAATGGGCGTGCAGGAGGCTTGGCGGGTGAGTCAGCTCTTTACAAGGCGGGTGACAACCGCCAAAAGCGTGTGAGTTGAGAGCTATGGGGTGGCCCAAGTGGGGAACTGCGTATGCAGGGGTGGCATGAAGTAGGAGCACACACACAGATAAAGATCATCATTTAGGCTAATGGAGTGGCACCTGCGGTGGCCAATCAGATTCCTGGGGTAGGACATGCCACCCCAGGCTCCTCCCTGGACACGCCTCTGGCCTTGCTGTCCCATTTGGTAGAGGGGAGTGCTGTCGGAGTGTGCAAATTGATATCTGTGTTTATACCCCTGATCCGTCATAGTGACATATCGATCTGCATTTATCCTCCCACTGACCCCCTATTCACCTTGTCCCCTCTCATTGCATTGGTGCCATGTTATGTTAAGTCTTATACTGCACACACCACCGCTGTGGTGGTCTTAAAAAGCCGACCCTTGTCCAGATTGAGGCAACATGCAACCCCGGCCAGGCAAGAATAGAGCCAGACACTCATTTTTTGGGGGGCTTGCAGGGAGGGCCACCTAAAGATTTATGTGGACCCATTTCAGTATGATGTTTGGCCCCCCCAAACCTCCCAACACTTACAAAACTCCCTTAGGCACCCGTGGGGTGCTTATATAAGGATGCAAAGGAAAGTTGCGGGTGTGACGAATCAACTTCCGGGCACCAGTGGTCCAGGGATGAATATCGGTTTCTAAACCATCAATCAGCCCTACACTTCTAGAACACCATAAGAGATCCGAACAGATTCAAAACATAAACAAATTATAAACCTCCTTGTCCAATTTTGGTAACGTGGACAGAATGGCAGGCTTATCTCCGCAAGGTCATGGATCTTTGGTTAGTTGCAACACAGTGAACATACAATTATTTCCCAATGATAAAAGATGCTATCCAGACAAGGTTGTATAAAATTATCTACTCTATTATTATCGCAACAGACCGTTCTACCACACTACAAAATACAACCCACCCAATAAAGGAATGTAGAGGACAGACAGTTTCAAGAAGGAAAAGGGATGCACACTGCAATCTAAATATGACAGGGGGGACGGCACCTGTAGGCTGTGTCCACCCAGAGCAGGGGTCTATGTGGTCCTAAGTGAAAAGATATTTTAAAAAATATCTTTGCACTTAAAGACCAATTTAGAAAGACCGCTGCGTCACCGCACGGAGTGGTCATTCTAAAACAAACTGTCACGCATCTGCCGCACACTAGTGTGCGCAGGGGCTGACAAGCACGTCGGGACCCGAAAGCGCAGGACCAGGAGAACAGGTAAGTGTGTGTGTTGATGCGTGTGTTGTGTGTATGTATGTGTTTTGTGAAAAACAATGGAAGTTGAGAATGATTTCCCTACTCTTATTCAAATGACATTCCCATAGGTTTGAAAATTGAAATTGTCTGAGAGCAAAATTGTAGCGTGCGAAAGATCGATGTCACGTACTAACCCTACTGTTTGGTTAAATATCTGTCTTCTATTAATGTGTTTTGGAAAAAGGTACTTGGCAATCTTAATTGTTTTCATGTGTTTGTATAAGAATATGAATAAAAGGTGTTTTAATGGCAATAGTTGGGAGCTAATATGTGAGATTTATCAACTGATTTGGTGATAATGAAAAGGTGGTGCACTCAATGTAACTTATCGGATTAAGAGTGGGGGAATCGTTCTCAAGTTCCATTGTTTTTCACATATGCCTTTCCCGCTGTGAGATCGATCCCCCAGACAAAAGCGAGGGAATAACCCACATAGTATAACTGTATGTGTTTTGATTTGGGGTTTGGGGGTGGGGTTTTGGAGGTCTGGTGCTGAGAGATGGGGGTTTGTGGGTGCATGTGTGTTGGTGTGTGTGTTATGTGCATATATGTGTTTTGGTTTGGGGGAGTGCGGGGTGGTGGGGGGCAGCGAGGAACTTTTCAAATAGAACCATTAATGTGAATGTCATGTGGTGAGCATAGGAAAAAGTGTGCGGGTTAGCCTTACACATTTTCCAGAGGTTCATCTACCATCATTCCATTTCTGTTAAAATGTCCAAAAACCCAGGCGAGCGCACACCCAAAGTGCGGATGGTCGAATTCCTCACAGCGGGCATGTTAATCGCTGGAGAGTATCATGGGGCATGCAGCCAGCGGGGAGCTGAAACGTTGAATGTTCCCTGAAGAGCCAGTAATTGCTCTTTTTCTCCAAGGGGCTAATGTGGACTAAACAGAGTAAAACAAAGAGGAGATAAAGAGGCTGCTTGATGCTGAAGCGCCAGCAAAGGCAGCGTGTAAAGTGTGTCATGCATAGTGCACATTAACAGTCTTCAGTTAAGGTGGTAGCTGCCAGCAAAGGCAACTGCTATCGTACAATTGCAAAGCACCTTAAATGTCATGAATTTAAACAAGTAACATATTCCTGTGCAGGAAGACTGACAACCGGGGGTAGCTGCTCGGTGCCCCACTTGAAACTCGCAGCCCATTTCAGCCGTAAAGGTTGAAAGGCCCTGATGTTGTCTCTGCTTGCAGGTAAGCTTAAAAAAGTATGGCGAGTGATCGAGCAAAGCCCCTTATGTCGCGCAGTGACCCATAGGTCAAACAATGTTTCTAATGTGCCACATGTTCATTAACCACCAGACATCCGCATGAAGTCTGCCTCCAAGCGGAACACCTGGTATGACTCCGACCTAGCCTCTCTAAAATGCAAGTGCAGAGTCGCTGAGAGGAAGTTGACGGCTTTCGGCACATCCTCTGACAGACTGACCTGCTGTCTGCTCCAAAGGCAATACAAAATCTCCATCCACTCGAAGAAGAGAGCCCATATCCAATCTTGCATCTCTGGGGCCTTAACAACACAGGCAAACTGTTTAAAATCTGCAAGGAACTCAGTAATCCTACTGCAGTCTCCACTTCTCTGCTGCCATCCCTGATTCTCTGTACCTCACTGGCCTCCCACTTCTTAACCAAAACTCAGGACGTCCTGTCCTTACCTTCCTCTGAACCCCTCCCGTCTCCTTCCCCAGCTCTCAGACCTCCTTTGGCCCCCCTCCCCTCCCACTCTCCTCTTTCTTGTCCATTGCACCAGATGAGTTCTCTAGACAGGTCCTCTCTATGAAAGTCTCCTCCAAAAAGGTGCTGCCATGCCCCTCCAGAACTATCAAGTACATTGCCTCCCTTGCGCCAGACATGGCCGATTTCTGTAATCACTCCTTGGCCACTGGCTCCTTCCCACTACCCTTCAAACACTCCTTTGTGTATCCTCTCCTCAAAAAGCCCACTGACGACCTCTCATGCCCGTCTAACTACCATCCTATCTCCATTACCCCCTTCCTGGGCAAACTCCTGGAGAAGCTGGCCATCTCCCAACTGATCCAACACACTGAATCTATTGATTGTCCCCACAACCACCTGTCTGGCTTCAGAGCAGCCAGAGGCATGGAGACTGCTCTCCTGAACACCTGTGATAACTTGCTCACAAACCTCGATTCCAACTCTCAATCCGTTCTTATCCTTCTGGATTTTTCCTCTGCATTTGACACGGTCAGTCATGCCACCTGACAAATCGGCTCTGTGATGCTTTTGGCATCACAGGCCTGGCACTAGACTGGTTGACTTCATTCCTTTCCGACCAACCTTCACAGATTAAATTCTGTCCTTTTCTCTCCCCTATCACACTCTCCACCGGCAGCGTCCCTCAAGGCTGCACCCCCTTGCTGTGGCTCTTCAACATCTACATTGACCCTCTGACCCACCTGCTCTCCTCCTTCTCTCTTCACTTCCAATGTTAAGCAGGCAACACATAGCTCTTCTTCAAGCTTCCATCCACTACCTCCTCGTCCTCCTCTCTCATCCCTGACTGTCTGACTGCTATTCAGACATGGTGTGCTGCCACTGATATCTGCCTTAATGCCAGTAAGACTGAGATCCTTCTAATTGGGACCCCAGCTCCCCCTTTCCCTCCTACCTCTGACTCAAGTTCTGCTGTAAAAGAGCCCCTGTTGTAATAAAAATGTCTTAACCAGGTGTGCCCTTAGCTACTTCATATATAAGTAAAATGTTTGTCCTTGCAATTGTTCCTTGCTGTGAAGTCCTGTGTGAAGTCCTGTTAAAAACAAGCAATGCCAAAGCCAACACTGCTGGCTTGTGTATTGGTGAGGCATTTGCCAGGCACTGACATCATATGCCCAGGTAGTACCATTATGGCAATGCCTACCAAATGCCTATTCCATGCCAAAACTGTTGGCTTTGCCAGTGCGTGCTTATTTTAGGTCCATCCTAACCACCCTGCACACATCAATGTTCACTATTACTAGGTGAATCCAAGTCATTGTATGTTATTACACTCAAATTGAATAATTCATCACATTCTCCCTGCAATAGAATTTCATATGGGGCAGCACAATGGCAGCGATCGGGTGGAATTCGAGCAGGGATAGCAGCTTTCAGCAAGAGTGACATGGATGGGGCAGAACTGGGACAAGAGGCAGGCAGCATTAAAATATGTTACAGTGGTAATGTGTTGTAATGTAACAGACACATGAACCCTCCATAAGTATTATTTTCTGTAAAGTCATGAATTGACGTGACTCACGGAGAATGGTTTGAGGGCCACTTTTTTCAGGCTAGGGGTGGGCCACTTTTTTTTGGGTGTCCAAGACTATTTCTTGTCCCAGTCCCACCCTGCCTGCCTTCACGCGCCAGTGGTCCTCCTTGTACTTGACCCTCGTGGAGGATCATAGGCTGCTTTGGTTGGGGCTTTGACCTGAAAAAGCCAGGTCTTCGAGCGAGCCTGGATCTGACAAGCGAGGCTGAAATGGTTCTTTAAACATGTGCTTTATGAAACTTAGAGAAACACTTCAGACCCATCCTGTAAAGTTTTCGTAGCCAGGGATCGCAGTGGCGACCGCTGAGGTCTCCCTTGCTACCCCTGAGGACTGCCTTGTTACCCGTAAAAATATGTTTTAATATATTTTTTAAATGCAAGCTTCTGGGCTGTGGCCAGCGCCCCGTGTTTTTTTATTTTTGGAGTGGTTGGCTTTTTGTCCAGGAGGTTCCACAAATGTAACACTGAGCAGTGATTCTAAATTAGAAAGAATAGGAATAACACATTATTTGTCTTTCTGAAATTCTATACAATAAGTGCTAGACTCATTAAAGGTTTATTTCAGGCACTCTACAGGGGGTGTGTCACCGATTTAGTCTGGTCTTAAACACCTCAACTCAGCCTTTCATCCTTCTGCGGTCGATAAATGAGTACCGACACAGGCTGCATGATATTGTATGTATATTTGTTCTATATAAAGCACTTAAGCGTAAGTGCTTCATAATAACACATCATTATAATTTGGCCTTGGACATCTGCTTGCATTGACAGTTATTTGGCAGTATGGGCCTATAAGCACTGATATTAACAATACATATGATGATCAATTCTTGTATAAAAAATGTATGTCACATTATAGTGATATCATAACCATATTTTTCATAGTCTGCTTAGGAACAATGTTATGTGATGCGACTTCCTGTTTTGTCAAGTGGTGAAACGTCTTGTTCCATAGCTTCCTGTGATGTCACTTTGGGGTGTTGGTCAAATGACATCACTTCCTGTGATGTTATCGGAGGTCAAAAGTTGTGTGATGTCACTTCTGCTACTCCTAGCATTTTGGTGAAATGACGTCCCTACCGACGTCTCAAAGGTAAAACCATCCCATGGAGTTTGGGGTTTAGCTACAAATTGATTTATCTCCATTTTTCCTTTGCTGGAGAGTGGCATTGAGTTTGCAGCTGATTTGAGCTCTGATGTGTTGAACAATTTCATCTGCAATTGTTGTCTTTCTTCCGGTTGAGGTTATTGATAATTTAGAATTCAGCGTTTTGTCACGCTGTTCTACTTTTACAGAATGTTACGGAGTAACGGGCATGTACGCATGCGCGAGCCTCGTTTTTGCTCACGCATGCACATTAACAATAAATGCATCCCGAACGGCAGTTGCCGCCGGGACCTCGTAAACTGCAGATGTGTCTCTGAGTCCCTCATTGTATGCGTGTGTGTGTGTGTTGTGAGGCGGCACGAGGTACTTCGGAAGGCCATCATTGGCGATGAGGATACCGGCAAGTAGTGGGAGTGTGTATGTGACGCAGTTACGACCTTCATGGCGTGGCAATCCATCCTACTACGCAGCTGCAACCCAACGCTGATACAGTCGGCCATTTTGAATACGCTCGTGTGGTAGTAGCGGCCCGCGAGGGTGCTCGGGCGCTGCCCACGTGATTCAACCCTCCACAATTTTTAGAACCTTCATGGTTCTCCTGCAAGGGGAGCCTCGATTCTGGCCATGAGGGGCCCAAAAAAAAACCACAATTCACACAGCCTGAAGATCCAATCCAGGAGGTGTTACTGGGACAAGGCGCCTGCATGCTTCGAAGAAGGTCAGTGGTCACCAGTTGCGGGACTAGAAGCTCACTTCTGCCCACAGTATTCCAGCAGTGAAGTGTTGCCTGGGGGAGGAAGGTTTGCAGCCTCGTACAAGTGGATGAGGTGCCTGTGCGACCTCTGAGAATGAGTGACCAAGAAAGTGAAGCAGCGGCACCTGTGCAAGTGTCACGTCGACAGCCTGGCATTCTGGCACTGATGCCGGAATTCGACACTTCAGGTCCTCCCTCCAAGTTGGGGCCCAAGTGGCTCATATGGATAAAGAAGCTGGACATGTTCTTCAGAGCGACTGGGGAAGATGACGATGATGCAAAAGTTGCAATGCTGCTGTACTCTGCGGGGACCGAGGTACTCGGCATCTATGAGTCATTGAACATTTAGGTGGTACCATATGCTGCCGTCAAGACTGCTCTTCAGAATCATTTTATACCGCTTTTGAATGTCGACTTTGACCGGTTCGTGATGTGTAGTGAAAAGCAACATGACGATGAGTCCCTAGACCAATACTGTGCGTGTCTGAGCCAACTGTCAAGCACGTGCAGATGGGACAATGAAGAAGGGATGGTAAGAAACCAGCTAATACAAGGGTGCAATTCAAGTAAACAAAGAAATCAGAGTTCGGGAGGATATCTCGCGCTCACACCAACTGAATAGATACAAAAGTTCCTCAAGTTACATAACATTTGTTAGTTTAATTTGATTTTCAAAGTGAAGAACAGCCGACACGTGTTTCGACCTTTGGTCGTTATCAAGGCCTCTCAATGTCAATAGGTTATATCTTCTATCCCTGTGTTATGGATCCTGAAAATGTATGTTCCTAACATGTCATGGTCTTAACATTCCAAATTTATATCCAAAAATGGCTTCCACCTATACATGGGCTGGATCCCAGAACCTCAATATAACACAGGGATAGAAGATATAACCTATTGACATTGAGAGGCCTTGATAACGACCAAAGGTCGAAACACGTGTCGGCTGTTCTTCACTTTGAAAATCAAATTAAACTAACAAATGTTATGTAACTTGAGGAACTTTTGTATCTATTCAGTTGGTGTGAGCGCGAGATATCCTCCCGAACTCTGATTTCTTTGTTTACCTGGTACAAACTTTGTGGGAAGTTTGAGGGAGTATTATCACTTGCTGCCGACCCCCCCGTATTTACATTAGTTTTCATTATTTTTTGAAATTTGAGAGTGGAAAAGAGCGCACGCAATTTGTTAGCGATCCCACAAAGAAAATTTATATTTCTGCAATTCAAGTAAGTTGCGAAGGCAGATCCTACGGGAACCTGGAATGAAGTTGGCTCAAATCCTAGACACTGGCCGTACGACCGAGCAAAGGTGAAGAGGCTTTCGCCGTAGGAAAGTCCACCCCATCGAAGTCTCAGTGGAGCCAAAAGTGCCAAGATACATCCCCCGCCCAGGGCATCCCGGCAGTGTGTCAGTACTGCAGGTACGATCTACCGCACGTAGAGGACTGCCCTGCGAAGTCAAGAGTATGCAGCAGGTGCAACACACCTGGCCACTATGCCAGAATGTCCAGAGCCATAGCACCATTGATGACCCACAGGGGCCCTGCGAGGATGAGCAGTGGAAACTTCAGGAGGTCACGGAGCATGGCCACGCTGGAACAAGACACACAGAGGCTCAGCCTGGTGGAAGAGGAAGAAGAGGACGAAGAAATATTCTTCATATCCAATATAGCTACGGGAGCCAAGAAAAGAAGGCAACCCACCTGCGTAGTGGACATCAAGGGCACCCCCACACCGGTCCTCATAGACACAGGTGCATCCGTGTGCGTTCTGGCCATCGAACACTACAAAGCCCTCCCTGGCCCACCGGAGCTGGAAAACCTGAAAGCTAGAATCTACACATTCGGAGGCAATACACCGCTGATGATCCAAGGGGTCTTTGTTGCACCAGTTACTCATGGTCCCAATACAATCAAAGCCTGTTTTTACCTGACAGATGTAAGCCCGCATTCCCTCATGAGCTGTGCAGCATCTGAGGCCCTGAACATTGATCATTTCACACTAGCAGTGCATCAGTCAGACATTGAACAGCTCCTGAGCAGGTTTGAAAGCATTTTTCAAGGGGTAAGCAAACTAAAAGCGGAACCGGTTCGCCTGCACATAGACGAGACGGTAAGGCCCACCGCGCTCAAGCATAGGCAGATACCCTTGATTGAGATGAACATCATCGAGAAAGTTGAAGGGCCCACACCGTGGGTATCGGCAATCACAGTAGCACCTAAACCCAAAAAGCTGGGTGCTGTCCGCAAGTGCGTGGACATGCGTTTGCCCAATGCGGCCATAAAAAGGGAACGCCACATTACCCCAACTCTGGACGATGTTGTCAGTGAGCTACAAGGCACCAAAGTGTTTTCAAAGTTGGACCTACGTTCTGGGTACCACCAGCTTGAACTTCACCCGGCATCACAATACATTACTACTTTCACGACCCACGAGGGGCTGTATCAGTTTAAAAGACTGAGATTTGGCATGTCGTCCGCCGCTGAAGTGTTTCAAAACACGATCAGATGAGCACTGGCTGGGTTACATGGGGTCCTCAACATGAGTGACGATATTCTAGTATTTGCGTCGTCAGAAATGGAGCACATGAAGAGACTGGAACTGACCCAGCAGAGATTGTGCAAATTATGTTTGATGCTGCACCGAAATGAATGTGAATTTTACAAAGACCGCGTAGAGTTTTTCGGGTTCATCTTTCACACAGGAGGGATCTCGCCTGACCCGGAAAAGGTTTGCGACATTCGTGAGGCCGCTGCACCGGAGGCACCAGCAGACGTCCGCAGCTTCCTGGACATTGTGAATTACTGCGGCCGTTTCATCAAAGGTCTGGCATCGCTCTCAGAACCTCTCCGAGCCTTGACGAAGAATGACGTGCCTTGGACATGGGACAAAAAGGAACAAAAAGCTTTCCAGGACATCAAATTGGCACTGTCAGATCAGGACACCATAGCCTACTTTGATCCAGCAGTCGAGTCGGAGATTGTGGTGGATACCAGCCTCGTAGGCCTAGAGGCTGTACTGCTGCAGCCAGGCACACAAGGAAGTATGCGACCTATCGCATACGCAAGCAAGGCGCTGTCAGAGACAGAGAAAAGATACTCCCAAATAGAGAGAGAGGCGCTCGCAATTTTATGGGGTTGCAGGCACTTTTGCCTTTACATCCTTGGGAAGCCAGTGGTAGTAGTCACTGATCATAAGCCCCTGATCCCCATTATGGCCAGAGCATCTTCAAAACCTCCCCCACGCATTGAACGCTGGATGCTGTCACCCCAGAGTACGGGGTGAAACTTCAGTACAGGCCCGGGACGAACAACCCCGCTGACTATCCGTCCCGCCATCCCAACAGCAGACAGGAGCAAGGCCAAGGAGAGATTGTGGCTTGTCAGGAAATAGTGTACAACATCGTTTAAGTAGCCATGCCAGTGGCACTGTTGAGAGAAGATGTCGTCAGAGCATCAAGGTCATTTGGTCCGCCATCAGAAGTAGAGAGTGGAAGGAGCTATTGGGCAACAACGCAAGGCGAGAAATGAGAGTGCAACCGGATCTGCAAGCGCTGTGGAAGGTGAGGCATGAACTATCGATTTCAGAGGAAGGCCTGCTCCTGCAGGGACGACAGATAGTGATCCCCTGTACACTCGTGCCGAAGGTACTCGAACTGGCGCATACAGGACACCAGGGGTCAGCCAAAACCAAAGCGAGGCTGAGACCGAAAGTGTGGTTTCCTGACCTGTAAGAGAGAGTAGATGAACACGTGCGGAGGTGCCTGCCATGCCAGGGGGCAAGTACAGCCGAGAGGGCACCCCCCATTATATCCACGGAGCGGATTGAACAACCGTGGGGAACAGTGCATGCAGACTTTGGCTCTACAGGTAGAGCAATGTACTTTTTAGCGGTCATCGATCAGTGGTCGAGGTACCCCAAAGTCGAACTGGTAGAATCCACTGCGTGTGACCAACAATCCTAGCACTAGAGAAAATGTTCGCAACCCATGGGTTTCCGCCTATCCTATGTTCGGATAACGGGCCACCGTTCATGGGGAGTCAGTTTGCAAAATACATGGAGGAAAGGGGAATACAACACAGGAAGGGGACACCCCTCTGGCCCAGGGCGAACAAAGAAGCGGAGAGATTTATGAGGACTTTAAACAAGACATTTCGGATCTCTGCAAACAGAGGGGGGGACTAAGGAGAAACCTGTTTGAGTTCTTGTGGGAGTACAGAACGACCCCCCATCGATACACAGGGGTTTCCCCAGCAGACATCCTGTTCAGACAATGCCCAAGAGGGCTCCTCCCTGAGCTTGAAGGGAGAGTGCCAGGAGTGATCGATGACGCCTGGGTCAGATAGGAAAGAATAGTCAGGAACGAGAAGGAGAGCGAGAGAAGACATCTACAGAAGAAGGAGATGACATTGGGCCACACCCTGCTGGCCAAGAACCGCCACCCAGAGGGTAAACTGTCACTCACCTATGAGCCACAACCCTGGAAAGTGACATATGTGAGATGTTCGATGGTAACCACGGCCAACAGGAGAGGAACTGTAACCAGGAACAAGTTTTTCTTCAAAAAAGTGGACTCGAGTCTTGCGTAGCGGTCGCAGGAAGAGGCATCTGGGCCTGAAGCAAGGGAATGTCCACCAGAAGTGGAGAGAACAGAGGAACTGGGGCTCAATGAGGACGCACCACTGCCGACTTTCGGGAGTAGCAGTCGGTAGCGGACCAGACAGGGTCAACAACCCCCTTCATGATTTGAAGACTATATCATGGACTCAGGGGACTGAGCCGGCAACAGCCAAGGTTAGGCGACTCACGTTGAGTTACAGTTATGTTACATATTGTTGTTTGTTTTCTGTTTAAAGAAAAGGAGGGATGTGTTGGAGTAACGGGTGTGTACGCATGCGCAAGCCTCATTTGGGCTCACGCATTCGTGTTAACAATAAACGTGTCCCGAACGGCAGTTGCTGCCGGGACCTCGCAAACTGCAGACGTGTCTCTGAGTCCCTCATTGTATGCGTGTGTGTGTTGTAAGGCGGCCCGAGGCGCTCCGGAAGGCCAAGACAGGCATCTGCATTAATGATGCGACTTGCTCAGTGTTGTGTCCAGACTCTTTTGACTGGGGTGGCCCAAGTGGGGAACTGACGTATGCAGGGGTGGTATGAAGTACGAGCGTACACACAGATAAAGATCATCATTTAGGATAATGGAGTGGCACCTGCGGTGGCCAATCAGATTCCTGGGGTAGGACATGCCACCCCACGCCTCTCCCTGGACACACCTCTGGCCTTGCTGTCCCATTTGGTAGAGGGGAGTGCTGTCGGAGTGTGCAAATTGATATCTGTGTTCATACCCTGGAACTGTCATAGTGAAATATCGCTTTGCATGTTTCCTCCCCCTTCCTCCCTATTCACCTTGTCCCCTCTCATTGCAATGGTGCCATGTTATGGTAAGTCTTATACTGCACACACCACCGCTGTGGTGGTCTTAAAACGCCGGCCCTTGTCCAGATTGAGGCAACATGCAACCCTGACAAGGCAAGAATAGAGCCAGGCACTCATCTTTTCAGTAGCTTGTATTGAGGACCGCCTAAACATTTATGTGTGCCCATTTCAGTATGATGTTTGCCCCTCCAAACCTCCCACCCCTTGCAAAACTCCCCGAGGCACCCGTGGGGTGCTTATATAACAATGGTTGCAAAGAAAAGTTGCGGGTGTGACAAATCAACTTCCGGGGCACCAGTGGTCCAGGGATGAATATTGGTTTCTAAACCATCAATCAGCCCTACACCTCTAATACATCAGAAGGGATCCGAACAGATTCGAAACATAAGCAAATTATAAACCTCCCTGTCCAATTTTGGTAATGTGGACAGAACAACAGGCGTATCTCCACAAGATCATGGATCTTTGGTTAGTTGCAACACAGAAAACATACAATTATTCCCCAATGATAAAAGGGGCTATACAGTCAAGGTTGTGTAAACATATCTACTCTATTATTATCACAACAGACAGTTCTAGCACACTAGAAAATACAACCCACTGTATAAAGGAATGCAGAGGACAGACAGTTTAAAGAAGGAAAAGGGATGCACACTGCAATCTAAATATGACAGGGGGGACGGCACCTGTAGGCTGTGTCCACCCAGAGCAGGGGTCTATGTGGTCCTAAGTGAAAAAATCCTTTAAAAAATATCTTTGCACTTAAAGACCAATTTAAAAACACTTCTGTGTGACCTCACAGAGTGGTCATTCTAAAACAAACTGTCACACCTCTGCCGCACACGAGTGTGCGCAGGGCCTGACAAGCATATCGAACCCGGAAGCGCAGGACCAGGAGAACGGGTAAGTATGTGGGTGGGTGTGTGTTGGTGTGTGTGTTGTGTATATGTTTGTGTTTTGGTTTGGGGATTGGGGCTGGGGGCTTAAGGGGTGGGGGTCTGGTGGTGAGAGATGGGGGTTTGTGTGTGCGTTGGTGTGTGTGTTATGTGTATCTATGCGTTTTGGTTTGGGGGAGTGAGGGCGCTGGGGTTTGGGGGCAGCAAGGAACTTTTCACATTGAACCAAATATGTGTATGTCATGTGGTGAGCATAGGAACATGTGTGCGGGTTAGCTTCACACTTTTTCTGGAAGTTCACCTACCATCATTCCATTTCTTTTAAAATGTCCAAAAACTCAGGTGAGTGCACACCCACCGAGGGGATGGTCGAATTCCTCACAGCGGGCATGTTAATCGCTGGAGAGTATCATGGGGCATGCAGCCAGCGGGGAGTTGAACGTTTCCTGAAGAGCTAGTAATTGCTTTTTGTCTCCAAGGGGCTAATGTGGACTAAACAGAGTAAAACAAAGAGGAGATAAAGATGCTGCTTGATGCTGAGCGCCAGCAAAGGTAGCGTGTAAAGTGTGTTACCCAAAGTGCACATTAATAGTCTTCAGTTAAGGTGGTAGCTGCCAGCAAAGGCTGCTGCTAAGCTGCTATAGTACACGTGCAAAGTACCTTAAATGTCATGAATTTAAACAAGTAACGTATTCCTGTGTAGAAAGACTGACAACCGGGGGTAGCTGCTCGGTTCCCCACCTGAAACTCAGCGCCCATTTCAGCAGAAAAAGTTGAAAGGCCCTGATGCTGCTTACAGGTATACTTAAAAAAGCATTGCGAGTGAATGAGCAAAGACCCTTATGTCGCACAATGATCCATAGGTCTGACAATGTTTCTAATGTGCGACATGGTCATGTACCACCAGATATCCGCATGAAGTCTGCCTCCAAGCGCAACACCTGGTATGACTCCGACCTAGCCTATCTGAAACGCAAGTGCAGAGTTTTTGACAGGAAGTTGAGGGCTTCCGGCACATCCTCTGACAGACTGACCTGCTGCCTGCTCCAAAGGCAATACAAACTCTCCAACAACTCGAAAAATGGAGCCCATATCTAATCCTGCATCAACACAGGCAAACTGTTTAAAATCTGCAAGGAACTCGCTAATCCTACTGCAGTCTCCACTTCTCCCCTGCCATCCCTGACCCTCTGTACCTCACTGGGCTCCCACTTCTTAACCAAAACTCAGGACATCCTGTCCTCACTCTCCTCTACACCCCTCCCGCCTCCCTCCCCAGCTCTCAGACGTCCCTTGGACCCTGAAGTAGCCACGGTATATATTATGAAGTGCAGGAGACAGTTATACCAGTAAGTATATTTATTGGAGGATTATGTTAGAGATCATAAGTATAATACAACATAGGAAAAGGAGGAGGGAGACAGCTGGTAAGAGAGGGAGCTGGGCAGTTATGATTTAATCACAGTACTCCCTTCTAGAACTCTGCCAATAACTATGTTCCAGGTATACTGAAACTACTCACCATAAAGAGGTCAGGCATGTCCCACACAGATCAGGCAGCTTCAGTAATATAGAAGATACTACACATCTCCCTCCCTTTATGTTGTTCCAACAAACTAAATTCCTTTTACCAAGTTCACAAACTATGTACAAACTGCTGTAGCACTTATTCCATCTGGTTTACTTGAACTCCACCTGATCCAAGTTCACAAACTATGTACAATGTAGCACTTATTCCAACTGGTTCACTTGAAGTCCACATAGTCCTCCATCTTCTTCGGCAGCCGATATGATCTGCCAGATCTGGACATACGTGCTCCATGTCTGGAGGTGCTTGGCAAGGAAAATTTGAACTGCTCAGAATTGCCATTATATCTCTTCTCAGCAGTACTACTAACTTTACTTTCAGTACTACTGTTTGAATTTCTAGATATCTTAACATTTCTGACTGTACCCTGGCCTACCTCTTTCATTTCTTTCCTGTTACAATCATTACTGTCACACATCCAAATTCTTTCTACATTCCATATCCTTTTGTCCTCCGTCCTGACAGCATTGCAAAACGCCTCTATAACCTGGATAGGATTGGACCATTTGCACGGTCCACTCCTTAGAGCAGGAGGAAGTAACACTTTAACAAACTTACCAACAGCATTACACATATCATACTTGTTGCTGCGTACCTTCTTATCATAATTAACCTTGTTTCTCTTTTGTGTTTCCCTGATTTTTTTCCTTGTATTGACCAGATTTTCTTCTATTTCTTTACCCCCTTTAATAAGCCAAATGGGAGCTAATTTGGTGTTAGCCTTTCGCCCTCTGCTATGCTCAAAGGGAGAAACACCTGTACTGGTGTGCGGGGTGAAGTGATGAGCAATTACTTTCTCCCTAAGAGCATCCTCCCAATCCAACCCATTGGCCCGCGCCATTCTAATGGTCTCTTTCAGGATTTTATTAAAACGTTCCACTGTCCCATTGGTTTGTGGATGATAAATTGAGCTAGTCTTGTGCTCTATGGCAAACCTTTTACAAAAATCTGCCACTTCCTTAGACATAAATTGAGTACCGTTATCGGAAAGAATACTTCCTGGATATGCTTCCCTCTCACATATATTTGATAGTAATTCCACCACCGTTTTACCCGTAACACTAGAAGTAATTAAAATCTCTGCCCACCTGGTGAGAAGATCTATGACTACCAAGCAATACTTTTGTACCCCTTTACAACATATGGGACCTAAAATGTCCATGCTTATATCCTTCCATACACTATTGGGAATATCAGTCATAACCATTGGTTGTCTGGAACCCACACATTTTTTTTCATCATCACAACAAAGGATACATTCCGTAATATATCGCTCAATCTGCAGATCACAACCAGGCCACCAATAGTCATTTCTAATTCTTTGTTTGGTCTTTATCACTCCTTGATGACCCTCATGACCCAATTCTATGATCTTCATCTGCAGATCCGTCGGAGGAATGACTTTATCCCCTCTCATTACAAAATTGCCTTGAACATGCAGTTCGTCTGCAACCGTCCAGAAAGCACTTAAATCGGCCTCCTCAAATTTTGATTTCTTCATTGAATCATGGCTTTGAATCAATTCTTTCAATTTCTTGATGTTATTGTCATTAAATTCGGCCTGATCCCAAACATCTTTGGATATGGAAGAAGTTTCCACACAAAATACCACTTCCATGTCTTCATCCTCATCGACGACCTCAGAAATGTTGGTTAATCGAGATAGACAATCAGCAGATACATTCTTTATTCCTGGAACATATGTCACAGTATAGTTGAACTCTTGCAGCATCATGACCCATCTTCTCATTCTGTTGGATACTTTATTAAGACCTTTTGACATGAACACTTGAGTTAAAGGCTTATGATCAGTTCGAAACTCAACTTGATTGCCCCATATAAAGCTTCTAAATTTGTCAGCTGCCCACTTAATAGCTAGGGCCTCCTTCTCTATAGTGGCATATGAAATCTCTGCCCCCTTAAGCAATCTCGATGCAAAAGCAATCACTGCTTCCTGACCATTCTTTTCTTGGGACAAAAAAGCTCCCAATCCTATGTTGCTGGCATCTGTAGTGACAATAATCTTGTCCTTGGTGCAAAAATTCTTCAATGCAGGAGCAGAATTTATTGCATTCTTTGTAAAGTTGAATTCATTTTCACATTCCACATTCCACTCAAACAATTTTCTCTTGAGTGCCTCTCGTAATGGAACAGTGTGTATGGCAAAATCCTTGATAAATTTTGAGTAATACTCAGCCATGACAATAAATGTACGAATCTCATCTTTGTTACTTGGGCTCGGCATTCTCACAATAGTATTGACTAACTGTGGTTTTGGAAAAAGTCCTTCTGCTGTAATTTTATGTCCCAAATATTCGATTTCCGTGCAATTTATCTTACATTTCTCTTTGCTCAAAGTCATGCCAGCATCACACAATTTTTTACATACATGTAACAATCTCTTGCCTTGTGATTCTTGAGTGGAAGTATGAATTAATATATCATCTTGTAAACAAACCACTCCATCAATATTCTTGAACATACCATGCATGACTTTCTGAAAGACCGATGCTGCTGATACCAATCCAAAAGGCATTCTTTTAAATTGATACAAACCATCAGGAGTTATGAACGCAGTCAATTTCTTTGAATCTCTATGCAATTTAATCTGATGATAAGCAGATGATAAGTCTAACGTCGAAAATATTTTAGAGGGTCCAATGGTAGAAAAAATTTCTTGTATATTTGGCAACGGATGGCGATCCGGTATGACACATTTGTTCAACTCACGTAAATCAACGCAGATCCTAAGTTTCCCTGATTTTTTTCTTATCACAACAAGTGGGGAAACCCACTCACTGGCATCAATACTTTCTATGATTCCATCTTCTTCCATCTTCTTTATTTCCTTGCTGACTTCTTCTCGTACAGCTAACGGAATGCTTCTTAATCTTTGAGCTACAGGTTTTTTATCTGGTTTAAGCAATATTTGATGAGTATAACCTTGAAGACACCCTATATTATCTCGGAAAACTTTTAGCAACCCAGCTTTACGTATAACATCACCATCATTAACTGATCCAGCACTTCCACTACTTATAGACAAGACTGACTCCACACTGGTTGAATCCACTTTCACTCGCAATTTACTCTGGTGAGTCCAGCTGAGTAGAGCAGTTTTCCCTTCGCTTGTGATATATATTTTGCCGTTTGCGACTCTGTTCTTGAATTTTAACTTTCCCCAATGCCAACCAATGACATTGATTCTCACACCTCCATATGCTCTTTGATTGATATCCGACTCATGTAAATATTCATGTTTATTCCTGTCCCACAATTGCTCCGGCAGAAGCGTATATTTTGCACCTGTGTCAATCATCATACATACTTCATTGCCATCAATCAACACCATTGCCCTGGGACTTTCCAATACTTCTTCATCATCATCATCAGTGATGGTACATACACACTCATCTTGAATTTCTATTTCACTGTGATCACTATCAGAATTGTCCCCTATCCAATTCATGGCACTGTCACGAGATCTGCAACATTTAGAAAAGTGACCTTTTCCTTTGCACTTGTTACAAATGATCTTTAGTGCTGGACAATCTGGGTCATCAGCCCAATGATTCACATTGCCACATCTGTAACATTTTCCTTGACGTTTTTTTCCCACTTTGCTTAATTGATTCTCTGGACTGTTTTTCTTAGAAACCTCATATGATGAACCCTTCTGACCATTTTTGGTTGATCTTTTGTCCACTCTCAGTGAATTATATTGTTTGGTGACAGATCTCCTCTTATTGGTGTCATTATTGATCATCGAGATCGACTCCTCATCATGTGTGTTATGCATCTTACTGTTACTGCTTCCCATTTTTACTTGTTTCATCTTATTCTCCAATTCTTTAACACACTCCTCAGTGTGCTCTACTTCTTTTGCTACACGAAGAACAGTGTCAAGGGAAGGATCACTTTCTGACCACAGTCTTTCCCTCACCTTACTACTGCGACACTCTAACATAAATTGGTCTCTGAGTCTCTCATCCAGCTGCTCATTGAAATTACATGACTTCGCTAATTTCCTTAATGCAGTGACAAACTTTTCCACACTCTCTCCCTCCTCCTGCGTGCGTTTGCCAAACTTATAACGTTCTAGAATTATGCTCACCTTCTTTTCAAAATGCTCATCAATTTTCTTTACAGCCAGCTGGTATTCATTTAAGTCTACACTCTCTTCTCCTGGTAATTCTGGAAGTGTTTCATATTTTTCCTGGCCAACAGGACCTAAACAGTGCAAAAGTAATGACTTCCTTTTTTCAGCACTGCAATTGGGACCACAAATCACTCCTGCATAATGTTCAAAAGATTTTATCCACCTCTTCCACGGTAAAGCAGGTTCATCAGTGATGGGCATGAAGAAAGCAGGTGGAGGCACACTGCTAAATGCCATGACAGATTTTGTTATGAAAACCACACGATTAAAAAAAATATATATATATATATATATGAACTGGGTAGAGCTCCTTGGAGTGCAAAAACTGCACCAATATAGATTGTGCTTGAGTGGATTGTGCAGGGTGCGTTTATGCCTGAGACAAGTGGACACTTCCTATGCAATCCTCGCTGGTAGACAAGTATTTATTTTCAATTGAGCGTTGTTTCCAATGCACATTCTTAACATTGGATAGATGAGTCACCCCCGTAGGTCAACGGGAGTGTGTGCTCACTGGTTTATTAATTATTGTCAATGTTCCCTGAAATTTCACTTTTCAACACTGTCCAAGTGCTTGAGAACTGCACAGTTACGTTGAGAAAACACGGCGTGCTTCGCCTTTAAGAGAGTTTTCCTGTATTGGTGCTTACCACGCATGCGCGGAGTCCAATGTCAATGTAGCCGTAACAAAACAAGATAAATACTGTAGTGACTCAGTGATGCGTAGGATTGACTATTGTATTCTTCATGGGCGGCACCGGAGCCGCCGAGCGTTACCTTCAGGAGCGATGAGACGGGGCCGCTTCTACGCTCGGGCATGAGCGGAGCAGCTCCGTACACCTCGATGCCGCATCAAATCAGCAATCCCATCTTCGTCGCCACTTGAAGTAGCCGCGGTATATATTATGAAGTGCAGGAGATAGTTATACCAGTAAGTATATTTATTGGAGGATTATGTTAGAGATCATAAGTATAATACAACATAGGAAAAGGAGGAGGGAGACAGCTGGTAAGAGAGGGAGCTGGGCAGTTATGATTTAATCACAGTACTCCCTTCTAGAACTCTGCCAATAACTATGTTCCAGGTATACTGAAACTACTCACCATAAAGAGGTCAGGCATGTCCCACACAGATCAGGCAGCTTCAGTGATATAGTAGATACTACAGACCCCCTGCCCCATTCCCTCCTACGCCCCTCTTTCTTGTCCAATGCACCAGATGAGTTCTCTAGACAGGTCCTCTATATGAAAGTCTCTTCCAAACAGGGGCTGCCCTGCTCCTCCAGAACGATCAAGGACAACGGTTTCTCCCTTGCGCCAGCCTTGGCTGATTTCTGTAATCACCCCTTTGCCACTGGCTCCTTCCCGCTTCCCTTCAAGCACTTCCTCGTGCATCCTCTCCTCAAGAATCCCACTGCAGACCCCTCCTGCCTGTCTAACTACCGCCTTATCTCCATTACCCCCTTCCTGGGCAAACTCCTGGCGAAGTTGGTCATCTCCCAACTAATCCAACACACTGAATCTATTGATTGTCCCCACAACCACCCGTCTGGCTTCAGAGCAGCCAGAGGCATTGAAACTGCTCTCCTGAACACCTGTGATGACTTGTTCACAAACCTCGATTCCAACGCTCAATCTGTTCTTATTCTGAATCTTTCCTCTGCCTTTCACACGGTCAATCATGCCACCCTAACAAATTGGCTCTGTGGTGCCCTTGGCAACACATGCCTGGCACTAGACTGGTTGACCTCATTACTTTCTGACCGACCTTTCCAGGTTCAACTGGGCCCTTTTCTCTCCCCTATCCCACTCTCCACCTGCAGCGTCCCTCAAGGCTCCACCCTCTTGCCGTGGCTCTTCAACATCTACCTTGCCCATCTGACCCACCTGATCTCCTCCTTCTCTCCTCTCTTCCAGTGTTATGCATGCAACACACAGCTCTCCTTCAAGCTTCCCACCACTGCCTCCTCTTCCTCCTCTCACATCCCTGACTGTCTGACTGATATTCAGGCATGGTGTGCTGCCAATGATATCTGCCTTAATGCCAGTAAGACTGAGATCCCTCTCATTGGGACCCCAGCTCCACCCTTTCCCTCCTACCCTTTGGCCGCCCTCTATGGGCCCCCTCCCCTCACCCTCTTGTGAGGCAAAAAACCTTGGTGTCATCTTTGACTCCTCTCTCCCCCTCTCTGCTCACATCACGGACCTTGCCCAGAATGCCCACTATCAACTGCACCTCCCCAGAGGTATTCTCCATTTCCTCACCTTCTCCCAGAAACTCAAAGTCTCCAGAGCTCTGGTCCTGTATAGGCTGAACTATTGCAACAGCCTTTTCCTCAATCTTCCTCTATCCTCCCTTCGCCCCCCCTTCAACTAATCTAGAATAGGACTGCAAGAATTATCCTTGGCCTCAGGCCCAGGAACAGCATCTCTCCAGCCCTAAAATCTCTCCACTGGCTTCCGGTGGCCGCACAGGTCAAATTCAAGACCCTCTCCATCGCTCTCAGGGCTTTCTGGGGCCAACTCTCTCACCCTAAACACCTCCCTGCTACAGCCCTTTGGGCTTCTAGCTCCAACTCTCTGCAGATCTGACACTTATCTAAGCAAAGTGGGGAGTAGTGCTCTGTGCTCCATAGAAGCCTCCCTCTGGAATAGTCTCCCTGCCCCTCTCAGGCTTGAGCCAGATCTCCTTAAGTTCCAGAAGCTCCTCAAGACCTTTGTTTTTACTTCTTATGTCCCTCTTCCCCTCCTCTACTAACACCCTTGTCTGTCTCTGTGATTGACCGCCTGGTTTCCCTTTGAGTTCTACAGGGTACCAGCCCCCAGCTCCTTTCAAGGCCACCCACCCTCTTCCTCTCACTCCACATGTGGACCGCACACCCTGCACCACATGCAATCCCTGGCACTTGCCCACCCGGCTTCCCAATAGCCCTCACCTAGCCCCTGTTTCCCTTTCCTCCCTCCTACATCCCCCCTTTCATTTGCAGTCTCATCTCTTGCCCTGTACTCCCCTTCCCACCCTAGCACTTCGCATTTTGCGCAAACCGGCACTACCCCCTCTCACTCGCGCTTCTTGTTACTGCACTTGCATGATCCGAACGTCACAAGGCCTAGTTGGACTATTATTGTTATCTTTCTCTCTTGTCCTCCTCACCCCTTTTTGTCTTGTGGCACCTTCAAACACAATTTGTTGTATAGGTGCCTTACAAATATCCAGTAAAATAAATATATAAATGAAATAAAATAAATATGCCAGGGCAACCTACATATGTCCATAGTTTGGTAGACAATATTAACATAGTAACAATAGTAACATAATACAACTGCAAAGTTTAACAATTAAAAGCCAACAAAAGCTAGTCATGCTGACAAACCGTTGGCTGCGTTTGTAACCTGACGTTACTGGAGAGAAGCAGGTGGCGATGAAAGAGCTTGCATTAAAGATGGGCCTGATTCACAGAAGCGTTTTGTAATGATATGATATGATATGGCATTTATAACGCGCATATACACAAGTATTTCAAGGCGCGACGAGGCAAGAGAGGAGGAACATAGGGAAGACAGACAACGATCCTACTAGGCCAGGCGTCATTCAGATCGCGCAAGTGCTTTGGAAGGGGGAGAGGAAAGTGCAGTACATGGGATAACAGAATAAATAACAATAAGTAAAAGTACGGCCAGCAGGTGGCCATTTCACAGAGCCATTGAAAAAAGCTCTGGGAATTAGGCCCTAGATGTTGTACTCCTAGCTTCTATAAGCACAGTACTTGTACGTTTGTTTGCATTATAAAAGCAGGCCTTCACATACCATAATGCAATATTAGGAGAACCTAAAAGTAAGGGCTGGCCTATTATTTCACAATATGAGATTGCTGTTCATTGTCCAATGGGCTGTTCTAATTTAACATATACGGGAAGTCACTGCATAGAATAGCCTGTTTGACTGTCACCTACTTTTATTGTTTGACACAGGGGTGCTACTTGTTGCTGTCAATGATGTTAATGTCAATGTTAAAGGACATTTGTACCGTGCACTATCACCACCGGAGTGGTCCCCTGGTGCTCTGGCGGCTCTGGAAGTGGGAGGGAGGGTGAGTTCGTGGGTGGAGGCTGGAAAAGTGCAAGAGTGCAGTGATGTGCTGTTGGCAGCCTCAGCCCGGTGGGTCCGTCGGGTGGGCCTCGGGTGTACGTGGCCGGTAGTCGTCGTGTACTGATGTGCGAGTCTATGGGCCTCATTACACGGTAGGCGGTGAGCCATGGCGCTATTAGCTCCATGGCTCATGCCGGTAAAATACCGGCACCGCCTTGGCGGAAAGGGGATTTACCGCCCCATCCCAAGGTTGGAGGGGCGGTAAATCCCCCTTCCGCCATTGCCCTTCCCCATTCCCATTTCTGCCCCATAGGGCTCAATGGGAATGGGGAAGGCGCTAATTACGGCACCGCAATTTAGCGGTGCCGTAATTAGCTCCGAGGTCCCTTAGCGGGTTGGTATTTAACGCCTGCAAAAAGCAGGCGTTAAAACTCCAACCCGCTAAGGGACCTCGTAGTAAGGCGGCAGGGATTTACCGGTACCGGTATTTTACCGATACCGGTAAATCCCTACCGCCTACCGTGTAATGAGGCCCTATGTGTGTTTATTGTTTTGTTGTTGCAGTGTAGTGTAGTTTGTGCATGAAAAACATACACAGTTCTACAAAAAGTGAACTTTTTTGCATTTAACAAGGTAACAATCAATGGATAAAGTGCAACAGGGGCTTCGCACTCATGCCCTGACTTAGAGTTCGAATTATTCAAAATCAAAGTTCATATGCTGTTTAAGTGAAAGATAGCTCATCAATATCTTTATTAATATGGGATGTCAGCCGACACGTGTTTCGACGTTCATTGTTATCAAGGCAGTCGTCATCTGTGGGAAACCCAAATTGAGTGGTAATTCTGGCTTCTAATGTCTAATGTAGCATAAGCTAATCTATGGTATAAAGACCATTAATGTAATAATTGTGCTGATTCAAAGTGCTGAACAATGTGAAGATTTGTTGAGTTCCTGTCCGGCTTCAAAATGGTAATTGAGGCCCTTAAGCCGTCAGGCAGATGATATTTTCATAACCTGAATCAAAAGGGCCACAATCTAGTCTAGTTGGAATTCTCAAGTGTTTTTTAAAAAGTGGTTCCCTTTAAGGTTCCATTTACTTTGCAAGTAGCAGATTCAAGAGCCAATTTGGGCTTAACAATCAACCTCAATAAAGACTATTCTGCCAGATAGGTTCCCCCCGAAACGTTACTCATCACTGATTGAAGTGTCTGCTGGAGCAGCCATATTAGCTGCTTAAAATATAGTGTGGTTGTGAAAGACACAGTTATTGTTCCCAGCGTGAAGGAGCTTGGGGCATCTTCGGATGGTTCAGCCTGGGGTTACTTGACAGTGGTTTTGGTAACATTTTGGGAGGGCTTCAGCCCCTTGTGAATCTTCATGAGACTGCTTTTCTAGGCAACAGAGCACCGTAGAGAGTTGGCATATTGACATTAACATTAAGCTACATAGGATATAAGAGGTTATTTATAACACAATTAATACCCAGAGGTTTCTAAGCACAGACCCGGGATCGAACCCGTGTTGCTCCATGTGGTCTTGCTTCCAAGGCGAGCACGTTGACGCTGAGCTATCCCCCCGAGACGACAGACCGTAGGATTCCTTCATGGCCAAGCTCGGATCCACACTTTTCACATCACCATGGCTCACCCAATGCTGACTCTTAGCTAACTAGAGCTTTCCAATGTCTCTGTCAATTAATGTGTAGGCTTTAAAATGTCTTCTCCATGCTTTGCATTTCTGTACCTCACTCCTAGCCCCTTGTAAGAACAATTACAGTTGAAAGGGTCTGCAGCCTTTTTTGTTACTGTACAGCGCTCAGCACTTAGGAGCACTTATTCATGTTTACGATTTGAACCTGATTAATTGAAGTGTGTGGAATTAATTGAGAAATCAGCAGAACTGTTGGTTGCACCTGTGAGTAGGAATGAGTCAGTGGCTTGTGGCTGGGAGAGGGCTGTGTAGGCAGGAGTGCACAGCACCTGCACCTATGCGCCAGACGCATTGGAAGGCGATGCCAGAAGAAAGAGAGAGGCAACCATTTTGGGGTAGGTTGTGTGTCCGCAGAGTTTAAACATCCTGAGCCCCGCTGGTAAAAATCCAGCAGCATTGGCAAAAGCAAAAGGCCTGATTTTTGATCATGCGTTTCGTGCAGAAATTCCAACGGAAGCTAAAGACTGCACAATTAGGGCCTGATTCGCAGAAGCCTTTTACAATGGCGCAATGCCATTGGCAATCCCATTGGCCCTTAGTTTCGTTCAGAAGAACCAATCACAACAGTTGCTAACAGTGCACTGTTTCTGTCATGCACTGAATGTGGGCAGATGCGCCTGCAAAATGTGCACAGTTCACTGTTTGTGTATAGTGGATAGGAGCCCATCTGTAGGGGTTGACCTGCTAGCTTTATTTTTGTTTTTTTCCTGTATGCTGATGCTGTTTTGCTGTTGTTTATGTTGTGTCCTCCATGCAAGGAATACATACATGTCATCCTTCACTAATGAGGGTGTCGTTTGCTCTCGGGAGGATAGCTCAGTGGCAGCGTGCTCGCCTTGGAGCAAGGTAACACAGAGCAACACAGGTATGATCCCCATGACTGTGCTTACAAACCTGTGGGTATTAAGTGCGTTATAAATATCATATCAATGAGAGCCTGGACCCTACAGGAGTGTTCACAGTGGTGTAATGACCATTGGGCAGATTGGGCTGTAACACCCCCGCCCCAATGTTGGCCTATGTTGACTTGGCCTGTGGGAGGACATACAGTGCCGTGGCAAGACACCGGACACAGACAATGAAGGCCTGGATATTACTAATGTAAACACTTTAATTGTTAGCAACTGCATTCGTATGCACACATTTTTAGGCAATTGAAATCGGGATGAGGTTAGCACATGCAAGTCAGGGGAGTGATTGGAATGGTAGGAGGGGCAGGAGGCGGCTCTTTCTCTCAGCAGTCCCTAGGTGTGTGGTTTCGGACGTGAAGGAGAGAGTTAATTGCTTGTAACTTTAAAGCTGCACAAGAATAGTTATATGCCCCTACACAAGTAAGCTTGCCTCACCCCCCAAACTCTTTGAAAGGTTAGCCGCTGCCCTCCCTGATATTTTAGCATAGTTGCACCCCTAGGTGTTCATGAGGGAACTATTGGGAGGGAGCCAGGGAGCAGTAAGGGCATGGCAAGGCGTCAGGAAGGGGCTGTGCGAATAAGGTGGCAAGAGAACCAGTGCTGGAATTTCTTTTTTGCTGGCGGGATCCCACCAAGTGGGATGGGGTGGGGCAGAGGGCGGGTATTTTACTCACCCCCATAAACATTTGCCTCTTAGCCCAGTTTATTATAATGTTGTCAGCAAAGTATAAAATGTGCACACCTTTTAAACCTAAAAAGTACTACAATATTTCCTGTAGAGTACAATATTAACATGGGATTTCACAGGGCTCCTGCTGAGACCCTCAAGTGAATTTATGGGAAGTGTCTTGCCCCTGAACCCAGCACCACGGTTCAAATCCAGGCCACACCGTAGGAATGCAGACAAGGTCAAGAAAAGCATACAACAGGTAGACCTTGTGGCCAAACTCTCAAACCTAACCATCACAGAGATCTATCGTCAGCTCTCAACAAAGGTCTATCTTTTAGCCCCTCCAGTCCAATGGAATTCTGCAGACGGTTAAAACTTAAAAAACATTTTCTCAAATATCATCACGACTAACAGAAGAGAAGAACAACAGTTTCCCTCAGAACTAACAGTAACCCACACAGAGGATACCATTATGCTCCTGAATCTACAAGAGGAAGACATCCACCCATTACAACGTTTTTCTGATGAACTACATATCCCAATGGGCCTATCTAAAGAAACAGCACCTACATCCAAATCTAAATTCACCCCTAATCTTTCACATTACAATGAGATAGATCTTTTTCACAAAGCTATTCCAATGGATCTCAGAGATCATGATTTGTCTGGCAGAAAACCTAAATATAAGCATAATTTGACCATAAAAGAAAAACAAGCATCAACAGCACTTCGCAGGAAAGAAGCCGTCATTACGAAAATGGCAGACGAGGGAGGCAAAATTGTACTAATGAACTCCAGTGAGTAAGTAAAATCAGCAGAATTGCATCTTAATTACATCAAATGCTATGAAAAGCTTGCCATCAATCCCATCCCCAGCCTTGCAGAAGAGTGGAACAATATGAGCCTTATTTGGTTCGGAATGGGATTACTAACAGAGGATGAACATCACTATATGACTAATCCATTTCCAATAATGGCAACGATTTATTTTATTCCAAAAATACATGCAAAATGTCATCCCTTCCCACCATGCAGACCCATTATCAACAGCATTGGCTCAATGACAGAAACAAATTCTCAATATATATATTAAGACTTACAACCACTAGCCTCAGGTTTCGCCTCTTACATCCAAGACACCCAACACGTAATACAGAATTTGGAACTCATCTCCTTGGAATCCAACTATAGACTAGTAACTCTGGATGTCACATCCTTATATAGAAGTATACTACATGACAAAGTCATTGAAATAACCCAACATTTTTTGAAATCAAGATCTGTCTACTATTATTCACAAAACATAATGTTAATTGAGATGCTAACCTTTACTCTCAACAACAATATATTCTGTTTCGATAACCACATTTACTGTCAAAAACAAGGCACAGCTATTGGAGCGAAATTTGCCCAACTTATGCAAACCTCTACATGGGACATTTCGAGACAGAATTTGCATGGCAACACCCAGCTTTTACGACCAACAACCAAATAGTCTATTGGGGGCGTTACATCAATGATATTCTTATCATTTGGGACGGTGATAAACAATCACTTCTACAATATGGAAATTATTTCAATAACAACAATTACAACATTCTGTTAACAATGCCTGAGAGTACAACAAGGTTATGCTTCTTAACTCTAGGACTGTATGTGGACAATAAGACCATCCAGATGACTCTATACACGAAACAATCAGCGGTTAATAGTGTACTCCATGCCAATATTAACCATCCGAACCACATCATCAAAAACATTCCCTGTGGATAACTCTTAAGAATCAAAAGGAATTGTACACTGAATGAAGAATTCCTGAAACACACAGAAACGATGATTAAAAAATGTTCAGAAAGAGGCTATGCCAAGAAAAACCTACAAAAGCACTTGACAAAAACCAAATTAAAACAAGAACGGATTTACTCTCCACTTAACCTCCACAACATTCAAATGTATCTATCAACAAAGTCAGATTTATGAAAACGTACAGTTCAAATGCACACCTAGTGAAAAAACCTCTCAAAAAACACTGGGGTATCTTAAAACTGGATTCGGACCTAAGGAAACCCATCGACTCAGAACCATCTATAACCTATCGCAGAGCGAAAACCATCAAGTACATCATATGCCCTTCACATTATATTCCCAAACATAACTCAACCACCTTACAACAGATATGGAAATTACCAACTCCTCAAGGCAATTTTAAATGTGGAAAATGTAGCATAAGTGCACAATCTGAAAATAGAAAGAATGCATTATTACTTCATGATGGAACCACTCGAAACATTGTACACTTTATTAATTGCAATACAAAGTTTGTAATTTATGACATCGAAATGCTTATGTGGCAAAACCTATATAGTGAGCAAAATGCGCCCCCTGAAGAAAAGAATTATACAACATTTAAGAACCATCAAAAACACTGACCTAAAATATCACTTGGCCTATCACTTTTTGACGGAACACAGCCAAGAAAATGTCGACCATATTACATTTTTGGGAATAGACAAATTGCGCATGCCAAAAAGAGGAGGCAACAAGCAACTGCTACTCAGGAAAAGAGAAGTGTATAGGATAAATATTATGGAGACATGCAATTCAGGTCTGATTTGTAAATCTGAAATGAGTTATTACTTCTTATTGGCAAGGAAATTTAGCCACTGAACAATTGCATTTTGATACAACCTGTTTCACCTCTATTGTTGTCAACACAAAATCCAGCCTGAACATTTGGCACATTTAGAGTATAACTTTTTGCAATTATTATTGATTATTATGTGTACTGAAATTGTTTTTCTTTTTCATCACAATCGCCTTTTGAAAGTGTAATTTAAAATTTCAACAATTGTCATTCATGGTGCACCACAATTATTATGGGTGTTCAACTGTTTTTCCATTTTTTCAATGGGTACAATTTAAACTTTGGGAAACCGCTATGTCTCACTCTCAGTAACAAATATAGAATGATCCAATGCTCTAATTAATGCGGTCATCATGCCCAAGGTAAGATGGCTGATAACTGGAGCTAACGGGATGACGTGACCGCGTGCAGAAATGCAGTGACATCATCACACGTTCATGCTAAATAGTGGGCCATTTTGTTTCCCGCAAAGAAAAAAACATTGCTGAAGCAAAATAGAGCCTGGACAATCGTATCCACATTGTTTTTTTATAAGAATTGGTAAGTTCCACTGAATTCTGTAACTCTGCACTTTCCCACTTTTTTACTTTATTTTATTTTATTTTTTCCAATTTAAAGATACTGTTTAAACACTAAAACACAGCTGTCCTTCAACCCACAGGACAACAGTATCTGATGTAAGTAATTGAGCTATTCCACAATTGAATTTCAAAGCCTTCGCAAATAAGCAGGGAAGACGTTTTCCAGTAGCATAACATCTCAAGTGAGTATCTTTCAGCTTCAACTCAGTATCTACACATGTGTGAATTTCATTGTTTTTATTGTTTTCTTTATAAACACACACAATTTAGAACTTTTCATGTTTTTATTTATTTTTATCTAGAAACAATGTATTGAAAAGTCAAAGACTGTTCATCCTGATGAACCACTAAGATTAAAGTGGGGAAACACATGTCGAGGCCACAAGAACAAAGATACACCGTGATTTGAAAAACAATTCAATAAAATGCATTACTGTGAACAAAATTTAAACTTTCAAAAAATTCTTCTTATGTTGGCGTAAACTGGATTATCCAATCTTTAACAAATACTTTACCTCTAATATTGGGCAGTCACAATATTTGGAAATACTATTTGCAGAAAACCGGACTCTATATATCCAAGTAAACTATTAGGACTCACCAATGGCTGACTTAAGACTGCAAACACTTGTATGAACATATAAGGCTTGGGGTAGGCAATACATCGATCCCTTTTTCAAAGTCAATTTCATCTTGACAATCCTTTCCTTGAGGAGGCCGTTGAGTCTCTCACATACTCTGTTCGCTTCCGGGTGATAAGCAGAAGAAAACTCGTGCTTTATGTTTAATAGAAGCCCTAATTGCTCAAATTGCTCATTGACAAAATGTGGCCCATTATCGGATATTAGCACCTCACACACACCTCACCTTGGGAACACCTCACACACTAAAAGCCTCGCTGCACAAGTGTCACCACGGTGTGTACACAGACCCGCCTCAATCCACTTACAAAAGGGACACACCATCACTAAGAGATACCCATATCCAGTAGATGGCTGCAGTATATCGACATAGTCGATATGTCAATGCTGAAATGGACCATTCGGTCGAGGTGTTACTCCTCTAATCGTTTTCAGTGTATGCCCAGAAGTACATTTCTGACACACAATGCAGTTTACCATAAATAGTTCAACGTGTTTCAACAAATTAGGAATGAACCAGTCTTCTGCAATTATGGCAGCAAGACATTGGGCCTCATTACGACCCTGGTGTTAAGGGTTTAACGGCGCCGTAAAAGGTGTCGGCGCCGTTAAACCCTTAATGCCTGATTACGAGGTCCCTTTGCAGGACCCGACCTTAACGGATGGTTTTTCCAGCCATTAAAGTAGGGACCCGCAAAGGGACTTTGGTGCTAATAACGGTACTGCAATTTGCGGTACCGTTATTAGCGCCTTCCCCATTCCCATTGAGCCCTATGGGGCAAAAATGGGAATGGGGAAGGGCCATGGCGGCATGGGGAATTACCGCCCCACCAACCTCGGAATGGGGTGGAAATTCCCCATTCCGCCATGGCGGACACCGGCATGGACCATGGTGCTAATAGCAACCATGGTCCTCCGCCTGGGTCGTAATGAGGCCCATTCTCTAGATACATGCGTGGGGTAATGCAGCTGTTCAAGCACAATTTGTTATAAAGTTACTGGCATCACTGGCTTTCCAGTGCTGTCATGTTGCCATAAAGCTTCCATGGGGGATAAAGAACACCCCCTTCATTTCCATAATTCTTGCTCTTCCTGTGGCACACTTCCTTGAATCTCTATTAATTTGGTTATTAACTTATTAAACCCCTCTTGCACTAGCATTGTTGTAACAAAATTCTCTTTAATACTCTGAGTGTCAAAACTCGACATTTGTGGGGAATATGCAACCCTTTTGGCTTCTCCATCTGTGGCTTCATTCCAGCAAGAGATACAAATCTGTTTGTTTTGTATGCCATGTGCATTTAATGACCGCTATCGCCACTGGGAGTTATAGTGCCTTATTGAGCCTATCCAATAAGGATCCATGCTGCACTGGAGTGGCGTCTGTGTGGAGGTAGACCCTCCTTTTCCAACGTGACAATCCTGCATGTACAGTTGACGTCACATAGGCGGAGTCACTGTACACCGTCAATTCCTGTCTTTCATGTTTCTCAAGTGCAACAATACACGCTACTAATTCTGCTGCTTGTGCTGAAAAATGAGACGGTAGCCTTGCACTTGCCACTACTTCAAACTCTCCATTTAATCTATGTCTAATCACTGCAGCGCTTGAATGCCTTTCCCCACTAGTCAGATCAATTTACGAAGCACCATCAATAAAGAGAAACTCTCCTCCTGCTAAGGCATTCTCTTTCACACGGGGTATATCATCATAAAATTCAACATAATAAGCACAGTCATGTACATCATCACCTTCTTCTACTGGCTCACCTATGAACGTGGCAGGGTTCACTATTTTACATCTTACGATTTTAATTGGTGGGTTAGAAATCATTACCTCATAGGATGAAGCTCTTTGGGATGTCAATGTTCCCTTAAGTTTCTCTAAAATGGCAACTAGAGCATGCTCCACGTAAAGGGTCATAGAGCAGCCCATAACAATACTTGTGGACTACTCAATTGCAAATGCGGCGGCTGCCAAAGATTGTTCACAAGGGAAGTATCCTCTCATAACTGGCTCTAGAATCCCACTGTAATATGCCGAAGGCTTGTATCCCAATGTGGTTCTCTGTATAAGCACAGCAGTCATGACTGTCCCATTTGTCTGTGGAAACAAATACAATTCCTCAGCATAATCAGGAATTCCTAAAACAGGGGCTGTACAGATTGCTTTTTTCAACTCAAATTATTCCTCCATTTCTTTAGTCCTTTCTAGTTTTGTTTTAACAACTTGCACTTCCTTTAATGCTTGCAGAAGTGGCCTTGTATATGTGCTAAAATCAAACACCCACGCTCTAACATAGTTGCATAAACCTAAAAACTGTTGCATTTGTCTCACTGTGTTTGGTTTTGAGATTTTCATAATTGCCTCAGCTGTCACTTTCTCTCCTTCGTGTGAAATCAACTGACCTATGTATAACACCTCTTCTTGGCAGTATTGTAGCTTCTCTTTGTCTCCTTTATATCCCTTGCCACATAGGGCCTTCAAATATATGGATATAGATATATAACAGCAGTTTGTTAGTTGAGCATATAACAATTTATTTGGCAAAGAGGAAAACAAAATTTGCCAAAAGGCACATTCTGTTGTACAAAGTAATTCGTGACGTTTAACATATTAAAACAAATTGCGAAGAAGCAATAAATGATGGAGAGGTGATGCTGTCCAATTGTGGAGTGGCCGACGCGTTTCGAGGGTAACCTCTTCTTCATAAGGGCCCAATTGAACTGTTGACAACATTTCAAGGAGACAAAAAGTAAAATCTTTTATTTTATTTCCATAACAGTCAAGGACTGACTGACAAGCTGTACATAACTCGGGATGCTAGCGAGATGGTGAAGAGCAGAATACTGGAGATCTAGTATGGTGAAAAGAGTGAACTAACAGATCAAAGAGAAACACTCTATACTAATAGCTAAACACATAACAAAGGAGATGTATTGTGTGAGATCCACCTACATGGTGGGATCTAGAAAATGGCGTGATGAAGAGTCAGACAGATCGAGATAAGCCAAAAGCGGTAGTGGGTTCTAAATAGCAAGGACCACCCTTGAATAGTGAAAAAGCTGAGTCAATATGGGGAGCGTGTTTAAGAAAAAACCATACCCCTCCTGTGGACGGAGAAAGAATAACTCCAAAAGAGCGCTACTGAATAAAATAAATAATACTTAAAATAAACCGGAATTGGTTTTAAAGAATGCACTCACTCGAGTTGCGGGACGAGTAGCCAAGGCAACAGGAGGGGTATGGTTTTTTCTTAAACACGCTCCCCATATTGACTCAGCTTTTTCACTATTCAAGGGTGGTCCTTGCTATTTAGAACCCACTACCGCTTTTGGCTTATCTCGATCTGTCTGACTCTTCATCACGCCATTTTCTAGATCCCACCATGTAGGTGGATCTCACACAATACATCTCCTTTGTTATGTGTTTAGCTATTAGTATAGAGTGTTTCTCTTTGATCTGTTAGTTCACTCTTTTCACCATACTAGATCTCCAGTATTCTGCTCTTCACCATCTCGCTAGCATCCCGAGTTATGTACAGCTTGTCAGTCAGTCCTTGACTGTTATGGAAATAAAATAAAAGATTTTACTTTTTGTCTCCTTGAAATGTTGTCAACAGTTCAATTGGGCCCTTATGAAGAAGAGGTTACCCTCGAAACGCGTCGGCCACTCCACAATTGGACAGCATCACCTCTCCATCATTTATTGCTTCTTCGCAATTTGTTTTAATATGTTAAACGTCACGAATTACTTTGTACAACAGAATGTGCCTTTTGGCAAATTTTGTTTTCCTCTTTGCCAAATAAATTGTTATATGCTCAACTAACAAACTGCTGTTATATATCTATATCCATATATTTGAAGGCCCTATGTGGCATCAGTAAACAGTGTGCAGGGGACGGGAGGGCCCCACTTTTTGGGTCCTCTTCTATTTTCTCTTTTCTGATTTAGGCTTTGTGCCAAGGCCTTTTTTCCTCCCCCGCACCTTTAAATTCTTAAACCAGCTCTTCTGTACATATAATGATGATTTGAATTTCTATATCAATTGTTACCAGGTGTGCACCACTGTCAGCATTTTTGTTTCCTTTATATCCCTTGTCTGCTAGAATAGTCATCAACTGAACAGAATCCTGTCTGCACTCATCTTCTGTGGTGCTGCAAATCAAGATGTCATCTACATATTGTATCACTGCACTTTTGAGATCAATATTACCTATATCCATTTGTAAGATTCTGTTAAAGATCGATGTAGACTCACAGTACCCTTGAGGCAGCCTAGTATGTTTCATTCTTTTTTTTGTGAAATGTAAATGAAGTCAAGTCTTGTGAGTCCTTGTGCAACGGGATTGAAAATAATTAATTTTTCAATTCAATCCCCGTAAAATATCGGTCTTCCACCGGGATACTGCATAATATTGTTGCCAGATTAGGAACTAAAGGAAACTCTGCATCTACAATCTGGTTAAGAGGTCTCATATCCTGGATAAATCCCCACAACTCCCCTTTAGATTTCTTAATTGGATACATCATGGTATTAAACAATGATTCTGATGGCACCAGAATCCGCTGATTCATCAGCGCTGAAATAGTCTGAAATATACCTTCAACAGCTTCACAAGACCTTAGGTACTGTCTTGCTCCAGGTAAAACCGCTCCTGGCTTAAGCTTTTTTTTAACCTCTCCTATTCCCTTCAATAAACCTACATCATAAGGGCCTGTGGTCCATAAGCCACTTGCCGCCTTTTCAAGATCCTCCCGGTCTTTGCCACATTATTGCCATTCACAGTGGAACTTCCCTATTCTCTATTCTTATCCAGTATGTAATGCTCATGAAGAACACCACTTCATCATCACTTCGGTCTTCCCCGAACATATGATCATCAGTTATGTCAGTCAATCTGTACCCTTCCTCAAGAACTATCACTGTTCACCATGGTCTACACTCATTGTCTATTCCTTCAAGCATTGCCATTTCCTTTTGTACTATAGCTGCTTCCAACTCTATAGGAATATCCTGTCCACCTTACTCATCCATAGGTATTTGTGGTCTAAACAGAAACACATCAGGTATTCTCACAATCCTTCCCACCAGGCCAGGTAGCCATGTCAGTAAAATGCTCACTCCATATAGAAATATATCTGTATCTACCGGAACGCCTCGCAGAGCCACTTACCCTGTGAATGCCAGTATCAACTATTGCACATTTAAATAGTGTATTCCTGGAGTGGAGCGCACTATTCCTTGATCAGTAAATGAAATCATCATGTTAAGTTTTGTCATTAAATCTCTTCCCAAAATATTAACTGGTGTCTGTCGTGAATATAACAAGGGAACAGATATATCACATTCTCTTATGGAGACTGGTAATTTATCAGTAAAAGGAACCTGACTCATAGCTCCAGAGAACCCTTGAGCATTCATGACAATACCTGACATTGGATATTTTCCCTCTCGTATAAACAAACGAGTTACTCCAGTGTCTACAAGAAAAGAAAAGGATTTGCCTCCTACCGTCACATTGATCGGTTCCTCTTGGTGTCACAGATAGTACTGAATACATCAAGTCACCCTGTGAGCTGTCCTATTGTGGATACAGGCTCATCCCCCTGCCTGTGAAAGAATGTCCTTCTACCACAGTGACACCTCCTCTTCTGGGTGTCTGCATAGGGGCTTGTTGCGACTGTCCTTGTGGCGGATTCATTTGTACTTGTCCCTGTTGTGTTACCTGTTGTGCTCACAGCGCTTTTGTCTGATAAGATATGTGATCCTGGGCAAAGCCTTCTCTGGTCTGTGTGCTATATGATGGAGGGTAAGCTGTCCCCCCCTCTAGAGAACTGTCCATTCTGTACATTCCATCGGCTCCCACATACACGTGCAATATGTCCTGTCATTCCACAATTCCAACATACTGGAGGAACTCTCCTATTAGTCCCTCCTTGCTTATATCCTCCTAGAGATTTCTGGTTCTCATTCTGTGTACCTTGAAACCCATCTTGAATATTTTGAAATCTGCCTCCTCTTCCTCTATAACCCATTCCTCTGCCTCGTGGTGTAAACCCATAGCCACCTTGGGCCATCAGGTGCAGATTATTTGCCTGCGATGCACCCATTACTTCCAGAATTCCAAGTTCTTCTCCGCTTGTCAATACTGTCCCTTCTATGGCAAATTTTGACAATATTTTTGGAACTAATTTGGCTTCCTCGATCTTCCCAGTCTCATCTTTCTTCTTGTTTTCCTCTTGTAATATCCGACAGTGGTGTACTATCATCAGCTGTAACCTTCATCACTGAACAGGTTTCCCTCCTCACTTCGTGATTAAGGTACTGGGGATCGATCACCATTCCCCTGAGTTCCACAATCGCTACTTCGCCTTACCTCTTGATAGACCTTAGCAATCTTTTCTCCAATGCCCTCCGCATCAAATCTTTCTTCTTCTAACGCTACTCTAGATACTGCTGGCATTACTTCTTTTATCGGAATAATATCTTCCACTCTATTCCATTGTATTTCTGGGCTCTGCCTCATTTGCTCTTTACGAATGAGACTGCGTTGAGACCTTGCTGTCTTCTCTTCCTTTTCTATTTCTTCATCTACTTCCCTTGATTTTTTCCTCTCCTTTTCCTTCCCTTCTTTCCTCTTCATCCCTTCATCTCTGTAATCTTTTGTCCCTAAATCTTTGTGCTTCTTCCGCCCTTTACCTTCTATCCCTTTTTTCTATCGTTCTCTGTCTATTGTTGTACTTTCTTTGTTCTTCTGCCATTTCTTCTGTTTTCTCTTACTCCTCCGGATATATCTGCTCTCGTCGCTCCCTGCTTTTCCTTTTCTTCTCATCTTCTTTCAATCTCTTCTTTCGTTCTTTATCTTTTCTTTCTTGTTCATCCTTATCTTCTCTTTGCCTAACTTGCTCAATACTTTTCCCATCTATCTTGATTAATATCTATCCTCCCATCCATTCATTTTTGTACGAGTGCTATCTTGTCAGCCTTATCCTTCTCTCCTTTCCATCTCTTAATCTCCCTGTTTATTTCTGTTGACAAATTCGACCGCTCACTCTTTTCTTCCTTGTCTTGTAATGGTCTTATAAATCTCTTCCTTTCTCTTATTCTCCTTCGGACTATCGTCACTACTATAATCAAGGGGTTCATATATCGGATTACAGAGGATTAGAGGAAGTGGGGTCCACAACATGTTTGGGACACGCAGATATGAGCATTGGCATAAAGAGGGTGGGAACTGGAGAAGGCGCTATCCAGGCAGACCTGGCACAAAATGGAGGCTATGAAGCCCTTTTTTATTTAGCTGTTTTAACAACAGTGACAGTTTTTCTGTTCTGATATGAATTATATGACTTATTTTCCATAGTTTCCCTATAGTAGTATTGTGTGATATATTTCTGTGAATACAAGATTATGGGGGGGGCATTATGAGCATGCCGGTCTGGAAATAAAGTGCTCGTAACAAAGTGTACCGGCACCTTTTCCGGACCAGCATACTCCATGTCTGCCGGTAGGGGCTGTGAACCACTGGCAGGCCTGACTTGCCGGTAGTTCAGGCCCCTACCGGCAATACAATGCCAGAATCACTGGCAATGGTCGTACCGTTTACGGTGATTCCGGAAACCCATTCCCATGGAGTCCAATATGGGACCATCTGTAATATTCCGGTAATACCGAGATATCGGGCGGCGGAAATAGTAAACCGAGTTTGCCGGTAAGCCGCCGGTATTTCCAGCGGCTTACCGGCAAACTCATAATGACCCCCTATATGTTAAATACCTAAGACCCTGTTCATTTATTGCCATTGAATCTATGGGCTGTTCATTGACATACATGTGAAATCATCTGAGACGGCCATCTACATTCTCCAGACAGCCTTCAATGTTCAGCCTTGCTACCAAAAGGTGAAACTGTTGTTGGTGGTAGTGTGTAAACCTCTTCTTTGACCTTAGAGTGAGATGTGTGCATGCTGGAGCTTTAGGAAGACTACTTTTGAGCCTCCCAAAACCTCTCTAGGCGCTTGCCGACCAACCCCATGTCTCAGCCATAAGATCACCAGGACCTATGAAGGGGAGGTGCTTGAAATGCTTGGTGCCTTGCTGGACTGTCTGTTTGGTTGTATGACAGATATGCACATGTATATTTGTCCTCTCGTGTGATATAGAGAGCTATGGTTTAATCCCTCATGATTGGGCATTCTGTGTGATTTTCTCGCAGAGATTTCAACTAATCCTGTTTCAATGTTTTTTTACTGCATTTTACCGCACACAAATGCAGGGGGGACAACCCCACACATGCCCACCTTTCTACACACCTAACCCCAACCCCATCTAGTTTTGTGCAGTAAAATGCAGTACAAAACCTGCAGTGAAACGGGATTTGTTGCAACTGGCCTGCGATCAACGGGGGCGTTTCCTGAGTGAGTGCCATCCCAGAGAACAGGTAAACGGACATTGTTCCTTCTTGGTGGTTGGGATGTCACAATTTTAGGAAACCCCCGCCCCCCTTTATTTTGTTTTAATCTTTTCTGTTCCTGTTTTCAGTAAAGGCAGTGCTGCTATGGGTAAGAGTCATCTCCCTCCGAAAAGGCTAAAATGGAGGCTGGGTAATTGCTTCTATAACAACTGCACCCAGATCCACCGTTAACAACATGAGAGCACAGCAGAGCCATTGAAAGTCTGTATTACACCCAAGGCAAGGTGCTGTTTTGCTGCCACCTCTCCCTAATAATGGGGCCAGTTCTGTTGCGTTTATGGGCATTATTGCATAGCTTTGTGCCCTCCTGCGGATGGTACTCCATGCAGCTACTTAAAAAATTGACTTATTGTACAACCAGACATGGGTCAGAGGGTGGCCAGGAAATTGATAATTGCCTGATGCACACGGAGCTCTAGGTGAAATTGAACTCTCTCTGTCTCTGTCTGGAAGATTCATGATTTGCTGTTGGGCACAGACAGAGCAGCCCTAGCAGTGACAGCCCAGAGGTCCCTCTTTAATTTTCTGCAATTCCCAACCTCCTCCTGTTTTCTACCTTCAGGCAGTGGCATTTATATGTTATTTTTTCCATCAGCTAATGGCCCACAGTCATCACTTTTCCGCAAATACTATGCAAGGCACACATTCGTTTTCAAAAATTGATTAGCAAAGATTGCTAATGAAAATTTGTCTTGATTAGCAAACAAACCCATTTTATTAGCAATATTGTACTAATATTTTGAAGTTATTTGTAACCAAGACAGAAAATGAACAACAATGCAGCATTTTTGTGTACCACTGAAGTAAGACATTCGTGAAAGGAGTCAGGTGTTGCAAATTCGTTAAAATTCTGCTAGACTTGCAAGTCGAGTAATTTAGTTTTCCTACTTGACCTAAGAGAAAAGCCCTTGACCCATAGGAACAGATGACAAAAAAAGAAAATGCGCTTTCTGTAAAATGGTGCATGATCTTTGCCAGACAGGATATAGTTAGCTTAATAAAAGTATCCTCCCATATTTACTTCTGGTTTGCAATTATTTGAAAAATAAAATCTTGCCTTGTACTCCCACACAGGCCTTTGGCACATAGTAGTGGAGGAGAGGATTGCTGCTGCTGCTCTCTCTCTCTCCATTCGCCATTTGAACTTGCACTGAGAAAAGAGGATGGCGAGAGCCCGCGGGCAAGAGATGAATGCAGGGTGAGCTGTGTTTTCATTGAATGGGGTAACTTAAATAGCTAGTTTTGTTACACAAATTTTAATTTAATGAGCAAACTTACAGAATTGCATAGCAAATTGCTATGCGACACTGCTTATTTCATGCCTTGCTATGGTCTCCTTAAATGGTATGCAGATGCAAACATGCACAGATGATGCCATCAATGTGAGCAGGCCTGTAGCCCTACAACTTGCGTGTTTGCTGATTGCATAAGTGGTCTCACCTCTGTTGCTTTGTGAATATATGTATTATTTCATTAAGGTTGACAACTTCTCAAACAACGATTCACAGGATTTGCCTTCCTTGCATTTGACGCTGAACTATGGAGAAGAACAGAGGACTTGTTCATTGATACAGTTTGCTGAATTAACATTTGCATATGTGCACTCGGAATCCATCTTTCAGAGTGAATAGTTGTCTTACATGACATACTTCTATAGAGATTTCATATGCATTGTGCCTCTTTACGACCCTGGCGTTATGGAGTTAACAGCGCCGGTAGAGCTGCCGGCACCGTGAACCCCATAACGCCTCATTACAAGGTCCACTCGCGGGACCCGCTCAGGACGCCTGGTTTTACCAGATGTTCTTAACTGGTCCCGCGAGCGGCCCAGCATGCTAACAACAGGCCCATCATTAAAGGGCCCGTTATTAGCATGCTTCCCATTACCATTGAGCCCTATGGGGGCTTAAATGGGAATGGGGATGTACCGGTTCTGGGTTCCGTGAATGAGGAAATACTGGGCCCTCCAAGGTGGGAATGGCCCGGTATTTCCCCATTCAGGGAACACTGACCCAGACCCGAGTTTGGAGGCCTCCAAACTCGTAATGAGGCCCATTGTCTAGTTGTGTGACAATGTGGTTTAGTGCTTTGTAAGCCGGCTATATTTAACAGAGTAATAGTTTTAATTATTGAAAGACAAAAATTGCAGAAAATATTGTACTTGGATGGAAAAAAATTATGTAACTTTTCTGTGAAATTTAAAACACGTGAATAGGGACACCTGTACTTTAGTCTCATCTTCCAAGTGTGGCCAAATTAGGGTCACCAAAAGGGTCACCTTAAAGTGGCTCTTCTAAGTGAGCACTTTGCAGCTTCACTCATTTGCATGGCTTAATAGGCTACAGTGTCGCGCTTTGGAGTCATACCAATGGCAAAAGGCGCTATACAAATGCCCAATAAGATAACGTAACATACCATTACATCTAACAACAACGGCCGTTTTATAGAAAGTGCAAAAAAAGTACCATTTTCTTTGTTCAGTCATGGCAGAATCAGGATTCTTCCATAGACCAAGTCAAACAAGTGATACGCCGAATCGTTTGCCAGTGAGGGGCCTTCTCGGGAGCATGGTTGTCTGAGAGACAACAAAAACGAGTGATTTTGGATGGGGGAGGCTGTATTTCGTGTTCTTTCTCTGACATGTAGTTTTTGTCAAACTGTTGCAGGCGGAGATGTGGAATTTTGAATAAGTAGACCTGGTTTCAAATCCTGGCATCCCCATTTCACCAAGCGTGTGATCCCCTGCAAGTCACATTCTCCTTTTGACATTTATCTGGCTGGTGGTTAAAGCAGTGGCGACTAAAGGAAGTCAGCTCTATATTAAAAAAGTAAGCAAACTGGACCCTTCTGCTGTTCTTGGAGGTGTTAACAGGTATCCTTAATCACAAAAATGCCAGGGGTAGCGGAACATCACATGTTTGATGACATCACAGAAAGTGATATCTCATAACCTTTGACCCTCATGGAACCAGAGGAAGGGACGACACATGCCCTTTTGCTGAAAGCATCACACAAAGTGGTGTTAAAATAAACATAATATTGATAAAATAACAGTTATCAAAGCAGTACAAAATACCTTAGTAACCAACCATATGGTTCTGCCTTGAAATGTCGGGGTTCCAGTTATGATGTACCAAGGAAACGAATAACAGAACTATTATAGGGTAGGAGCAATGCATTATAAGTGACTTCCACCTTATGCCGCCTGCATCTTACATATGAGGAAATGTCAACATAAGCTAAATACAGCCTTTCATGCCCAGGTCTGCCATAATACTCTAAGTGCAGCCTCATGACCTCGAGCCACCATCTTATGCTAGCTTTAGCATCACATGACCTGTATAGTCATCAGGTACAATGTACAACCGGACGTGATCAAGTACTTCCAACCTACACCAAGTGCCGCTCATTATGCCAAGAAAAGCCTCATATGCTAGGTATCTTTACATGCTTGCATGTGTGGGGTCTGCTATCATAGGGAAGTGCAGCATCACAATCCCAAACACATCCATCACAGGTCAAAAAAGCTTCATCTGGGAAATGTAATGCACACACCCCTATCTAAGTGTTGCCATTTTAGAAGTGTAGCCTCACAAGGCCACATTTTAGCTCTTGTGCCAGAAATCGGTACAACCTGACAAGTCCAGGTGAGGACAGTATATGTAAATGTCCGTTAAATGCCCACATACTTCAATGTTATGACAAGTAAAGCAATGTATTAGGGATGGCATAGTATTCCCAGGTGCCAGCATCAGATGTCAACTGCTGCCTCAAATACTAAAATGCTGCCATTTTATACCAAGTAAAGCCTTGTATGGAAAGTATCAACCTGAGAGAGTTTGGTACATGTCTGGAGATTAACTCAGTTTCCGGCCTACTGACCTTTGATTGGTCAAGCATGTAGGGAAGTCTCTAGATTACAGTGTATGCCAGTGCGAGTTTGCGAACAGTTGCAGTTTCTGAGTTGAATTTTCATGTAGACTCATTTTTATTGATTTTGTGAATCACTCAATCAATTGCAATTTTATTTGTGTTGCTCTATTTACTCTATTCATTTATTTTTCATGTGACTTCATACACTACCTAGTGATGGCCTGTAATATATTCCAATGTAACTTACTTGGCTTCAGCAGTTTAGAGGTTAAGATAGTGATTGTGGTCATGTTTCTACCGGGGCACATTGGAATTGACAAACATGCACAAAATGCACAGACTGGACCTTTGCAGGCACCTCGTGCTACTGCAGAAGTGCACTGCACCAAAAAGGGATACTTTTGTATTTAAATATTGTGTGTACAGATGATATGTAAAAACAAAGCCCTCAAGTGTTCCCATATCCTTACTATGCATTCTGTGACCTGTAGTTCTTTATTTATAATTGAGCAATCAAAACTGCAAGTGCCAGAATGAAAAGTAAAAAAACAGATCTAGATATGCAACTCCTGTCTGGAGTACATGAGAGGTCGGATTAAAGTAATTACTGAGTGTCTGAAACGTTCTGTACGAAAATAACATGCAGCCCACATAGCCTTAACCCCTTCTCTTTTCTTTGACATACAAAACAATATCCTATAAATGGAAAACAAAACAGACACACTATGCCGAGGCCTTCCTGCATCCCCTCCAAAGCAATAACCTTTAACCGTTGGCAATATGTTTTCCAAGCAATCCATTTATCTATGAATGTGCAAGCGTTTCACATGTGTTCACATGTGCACAAGCCTTCTCTGGGCCTGATAACTGCATTTTCCCTGATACATTTCAATTAAGCGCATTCTCCTTCGCCGCCCCACAGAATCTGCGCCTTCTTGCCATCTCGGCCTGATGCAGCTCTGTAAACAAAAGAAAAACATGATTCCACAAAATCAGGTCCTGCTCCGAAAAGCAGCACTGGATGTTACAGGACTTGAGACAACAGCGTAATGCGGATAGTGTCTAGTTAAAAGAGAGCAAGGTTAGAACGTCTATAGAGTATAGGAAAACTGACAGTGTGTCTGCCCACAGCAACAAGGGTTGCAAAGATCAAGCCTGGTCTTGCAAGGTGAAAGCCAGGGGTCGCAGCTGCAATCCTTAGTGACCCAAAATTGATGTCTAATGCCTTGCAACCAGCGAAGATGGGTCACAGATGGCCTTAATTATCTCAAGAGTCTGACAGCCGGTTGAAGGGGTTTTGTTAAGAGCACTTTAAAATGGTCTTCATGGTCCTTCAGAGACTGCAGGTAGATTTTTACCAATGGATAATTCTAACTGGTCCCTCAACCTCTTGTGGCACTCTCTCCACTAGCGCAGGATTCTCTATCACCCAGGGTTAGTGTGGATCCAAGGCATTAAGTAACTCCCACCGGAGCTTCCTATGGGTGCCCTGCACTAAGAAATCCCCACAAATGGTCTCAGTGATGTTTTGAATAGGGCCAGCCAGACACTTGCTCTCTCTCTCTCTCTCTCTCTCTCTCTCTCTCTCTCTCTCTTTCTCTCTCTCTCTTTCTCTCTCTCTCTCTGTCTCTCTCTCGGTTCTCTCTCATTCTCACTCTCTTTCACTCCTTTCTCTGATCTTGCCCTCCTACTCACTACTCCCCTTTCTCCTCGAACTCTTTTTCTGAACTGCATTGAGTAACGATTTTTTCTTTAGATCACGCCGGAGTGTCAAAGTATGTCCCGAAGTCTTCAGTTTCTTCAGCTGTCTGCTGGCCTCCCCCGGTATAGCATGACATGCTGGTCCTTGTGCAAACACAATTTGTGCCAGAATTGAGGGTGCAAGGAGTTGGGTCATTGACAGTGGTACCATAATCAACAGTCATGGCATTTTGGGGGGTTGAAGGAGTGCGGCCCTCCCAACTCCTTCATGCTGCCTCTGGGGTAGTATTGGCTCTGACATATGCCGCAGTAAGCTGCCTACCCCAGGTCCGGAGGGGTCCTGTCGCCTCACTGACACGACAAAGTCCCTGACACTGACCGTTTCCCATACCTTCAGCTCTTCCTCTAAGTCCCACTCCTCTGAGAATTGGCCAAGAAGTCTACATTAGCCTGCTTTTTCCCTGTTAGATGGTGAACTGTTAGGGCTGTAATGCTAAGAACCATTTTTGGATTCTTGGATTATCCTTCTTGTTTTGGGTCACACACAGCATGGGTGCATGATCAGTCACCTGTTTGCATTTCCTTCCTGTAAGATAATACCCTAATCTGTGAATTGTCAGAAAAACAAGTATCCTCTGAAGCTCTCATCTTCCAAGCATGTTTCACCCAGGTTTATCCCGATGTGATGTCATAAATCCAGGTTCCATATCAGAAACCTATCACACATTTACAATGGTCAGTTTGGGTAGGGTGCATATGGAAACTATATGGGTTATTTCTACTATTGGATAGCCATAGTTAGTGGCTCCTCATAGGACCACCTCTACTAGTATCAATCTACAATGTTGCAGGGTCGCAGAGAGACCATTGGCCCTTGCAACAAATTATATCCCCACGTGAAAGGTGGATCTTGATTGGGCAGAAGTTCTCCTCCCATTCCTGGGACCCTGGACAGTTAGCAGACTGAGTGTACCTTTTCAAGGTAATGGTCATGAACATGGAGGTGCAAAGTGTTCCCTAATGTTGCCATCTCTGATCACCTAAGCCTGGTAGAGTGCCTTCAGTTAGCAGCTTGTGGCCAAAACATTTTCCCTTCTGGTTCGATGGGAACAGTCCTCTTTGTCTACCTTGCTGAAATGGGCATTGTCCTGTTCGGCTGGGCACGTGTGTGGAGACAACGAAATTGAGCTGTCCTGCTTGTAATTATGAGGGTTTTAGCCTGATTTTCTGCTGCTGGCTCATTGTCTTGATAACTGGAACTTTCCCATCTCTTGTCCTAGTCTGAGTGCCTTGTTTCTGCTTGCCTCTGGCTGCAGGAATCATGTCAGCTTTTCCATGTATTCAACGCCTTTCTCTCCCTTGCCATCCATTTCAGAGAACTTTAGCTTCTATATCATTCCCTATGGCTTCTCTATGTTAGTGGCAGTCAAGTGTGTGCAAGCTAAATATATTAACTCTTTGCATCTTGCGGTTTTAGCTTTGGTGAAGACTATGGATGCAAATAAATATGATAAATATGAATGTGTGTTCATCCTCTTCCTACGTGGGTCACAAGCATAAGCTTCATTCCTATATGCAATAAAGTAGTGCATGTTCCTGTAAATTCTTGAATGGATGAAAATGTACTTCATGTATAATGTGGCTACATTGTGATGTCAGTGACAATGTCATTGGTTTCTGGCTTTGCAGTCAGTTGATTCCGGCTTGCAGTCAGTTGACTTGCTCGCTCAATGTCATTTCCATGTCATCCAAGTCATCGATTTGGTATTGTCTAAATGGATGCCTGAGTGAATAACACTTCTCATACCTGCGATACATTGATGATTGTGCTGATGGGCCTAAAAGTGAGGCACATCTGTTGTTTCTCTGCCTTCGTATTGAGAGTCATGTGGGGGTTATGAGGGTCAGATTTGGGCCCCCATCTACAATCCCCCCTCTGGTCAAACTGTTGACCACACTACTTGCACTACTCTCGGGTTGTCTGCAATTTCGGGAGCCAAACCTTTGTTATCCCTCCAAGATGTCCATAGTATTTTGCATGGTCACCCAGGCTCCATGTCATATAGCTGCAGTCCTCATCAGTGTTGCACCAAACCCATTTTCTCCAATAGTCACGGGTGTTGTAGGGATACTAGAACACTGTTCCTGGTGGGAACAGAGGACACTGTGTCAGTTGTGAATGCAGTGCATTTCTTGTTTTTGTGTCTTCATCTTCTTCAGTCTCTATGTCTATCAGTACTTTCATCCCTAAAGTCTTCTTAGTTGTCGTTTTATACTGCGTGATGGTTATCCTGATGACACAAAATGTCAGCACCACTAATATCCATTGGCCATCCATATTGGTATCCATGAGAATATGTAAGACAGCCAACCTTCGTCTGTTCCAACATTTTTAGTTTCTGCCTCAATCTTCGTGTGCAGTCCTGAGAGTCGGGTGATGGCCTCTATCAGTGTCCCGTTGCCTTTTTCATTGGCAGGAATGGTATAGCAAGAACAGCCGATCTTGGCACAAATGCCTCCCTCCATGGCTGTGAGGAGATCTAGAACGTATCTGTTCTGGAGGGCCATTAGTCTAACTGCTCTCAGCTCTTCCTTGATGGCTTTGAACCCCTTCACAGTTGAGTTTATTGTCTGCATCAGCTCCCACTGCATAATCTAGAGCTATTTGGCATTTGTGCTTGTCTGTACTGCTGGATTGATAGATGCAAAGAACATCTCATTTATACTGAACAGCCTGTGCTCTGGTGGTATCGCGTCCAATGCCTTTTCCATATCTCATGAGTCATAGTTCCCTCTTTTCACTCTGGTCAACCTTACAGATGTGTTTTTCTTGTGCTTGTATCCTTTTTGGGGAACACTTCTACTTGTATGTCCTTCCAAGGATTTGGCTGTTAGATGAAGCTATAACTGAGAATATAAATATAGAGGAGTATGAAAGTACCATTTGAAAGAAATAAGAAAAAGGATAATTGAAACTAAATTATACGAACTACTAGCTCATGTGCAGAGCATTCTGTGAGCATCAGGCACTACTGCGTGGTTCCACCTGGTTATTTGGTTCTTTTTTTTTTTTTTAAACCTTTTTTTATTGAACAGCTTGGCAGCAGAGTACAGTCGAGCAGTACAGGGGGTAAGCACAAAGTGGGTACAGTAGGGTCAATGCAGGCATACAAGCAGAGCATCTAACATTAACAGTTTCCATCAAGGATGCATATAGTGCGAGAACAACAAAAAATAACCTTTGACTCAGGGTGAAGCACCCGCATGTGCGGGAGAAGTAGTTGGGTGAGTCGTATCAGGCGTCGCATTTAAGTCTGACATATATGAACGAAACTGGGTCCAGACATTTCTAGGCCTCGAACGAGCTGGTTGTAGACCGGACCATGCCTCCTCAGTGTCTGAGGCCCATGTGAGAGCGTTGAGCCATTGTGCGTGCGTGGGGGGAGCGGGGCGAAGCCAGCGAAGCAGAATGGCCCGCACCGCAAGGAGCATGCAAAGTCCGACTAGTTTCCTGGAATTTCGGGGTAGCTCTGGAAAGTCATGAAACAGGCCCTTTACTGGGGAGGGGTCGATGGGAAAGTCGAGCATAGCCGAAACAGTTGAGAATACCCTCTCCCAATAGTGAGAGAGGTGGGGGCAATCCCAAATCATATGTATGTAATCGGCACCATCTTGTCCACACCTGGGGCATCTTGGAGAGTGATCTTTGAACATTCGGTGCAATCTGTTCGGAGTATAATTAAATCTGTGTAGCACCTTTAATTGAATCAATTTGAACCGGGAATTGAAAGATACCTGGTGTATTTGGGCGCACATGTGAGACCAGCGCTCATCCGTCACCTCCACGCCGAGGTCCACCTCCCATGCACGCCTTAGCCCAGTAAATTTCGGAGTGGTTCTGGATTGCATCATTGTGTATAACCTAGATATTTTCCCTCTAGTGGGTGTGGGAGAAGTTAACTCCTCAATAACAGGGTCCTCTGGTGGCATTGCGGGGAACATGGAGTAGTTTCTCTTAAGGGTTTTACGTAGGGCTGAGTACTGAAGCCATGCACTCGGGCCACTTCTCAAGGATAGCGGTAGTTCGGGCCATTCCACAAAGTTACCCTGCACGAATACGTCGCGCAGCAGCTCGTACCCCGCCTCAGCCCATCTGCGTGCAGTCGGCGGCGGGACTCGCGGGATCCCGGGGAGAAAATTCCACTGTGGGAGATTACCATGAAATGGGTGAGGAGTTTCTAATAGTTTTCACATTTTCAACAGCGCCAGGGAGGTGCAGGCCACAGGGTCCGACGAATCCCGTGTGAGGGGAATGGGTTGTATCACCAGGGAACGGATATCTCGGTCGCTGACCGAAAGTCTCTCGAGCCTGACATGTGGAGGAGGGTCATTTGTGTTGAACCAGTAAGATGTGTGTTGGATTTGGGAGACCAACCAGTACTTAAGGAAATCGGGAGCCCCAAAGCCGCCATCAGGCATCGGGGTGGATAGGGTCCCGAGCTTAAGCCTGACCGCACCCGAGTGCCACAGAAAGGAGTTGGTGCTACGTGTCAATGTTTGAAAGAAACCCTCGCCTGGTCACAGGGGGACATTAATGAATCTGTATAGTAGTTGGGGTAGTACTATCATTTTTAGTAGTCCTATTCTACCCGCCAGAGAGATCGGTAATTTACTCCATGTCTGGAACTTGGTTGCCAGCTGCGCTAGATAGTTTTGGTAGTTCTCCTCCAGGGTAGTCTCAGGTTGACGGGTTATTACAATCCCCAAGTATGTGAACTTCACCGGCGCCCATAGGAATCCCATCGTATCGGGAGGGGGGAAGGTGTGTTCCATGAGCGGAAAGAGCATAGATTTTGAGCAGTTCACCTTGAGGCCTGAGATGTACCCGAAGTAGATCACATCTTTCAGTATCGGGGTTAAGTTAGTGGAGGGGGACCGCACAAAAGCAGTGCATCATCAGCATAGAGTGATATAATATCGGCTTGGCCCGCCGAGCGGAGCCCTCTGTGTGAGTGAAGTTGTCGGAGCATGTCGGTGAAGGGGTCTATCGCTAGGGCGAAGATCAGGAGGGAGAACGGGCAGCCCTGCCTCGTTCCTCTGGCAATGTCGAAGAGTGGGGAGCATCTGTCCTCGGTGCGGACACTGGCCACCGGTCCCGAGTAGAGCAACTTGACCCAGGAACGAAACACGGGCCCGAATTTGCATTGTTTGAGCACCCGCCAGAGGTACCTCCAAGAGACAGAGTCGAATGCCTTCTGCATATCGAGGGTCGTGGCGACCACCTGGACGCTGGGGCTGATTCTGCTGATTATATTAAAGAGCCGTCTGATGTTCATAGCGGTGAATCGGCCTGGAATGAACCCCACCTGATCCGGGTGTATAATGGATGGCATACAGGGAGCAAGTCTGGTCGCTAACATCTTGGCAAACATTTTGGTGTCACACTTTATAAGGGAGAGTGGACGATATGAGCTGCACTGGGTGGCGGGTTTACCAGGTTTAAGTAGTACCGTAATTGTGGCTTCCCGGAGTGATGGGGGGAGTGTGCCTGCCTCCACCGATTCCTCCCAAAGAGCCTGTAAATGAGGGAGTAAGAGGGCCTTAGAGCATTTATAGAATTCGACCGGGATTCCATCAGCCCCCGGTGCCTTCCCGGAGGAGAAAGAGTCAATGGCTTCTGCGAACTTTTCAGTGGTGAGTGGACAATCAAGGGAATCAGCGGTCCCGGGAGAGAGGACCGTCAGGGGGAGAGCCGTAAGATAGGAGTCCACCTCTGTCTCAGTAGCCTCGTCCGAGTTGGAGTACAGAGCTTCATAGAAAGCAAAGAGTTGATGTCCTGTGACGTGGTAGCCAGGGAGCCATCTAATCTGACAATCCCAGGTATATGTGGGGAACCCAGTTCATGTCGGACGAGTCTAGCGAGGAAGCGGCCCGGGCGCCCGCCCTCTCCATATCTCCTCGCCAGGCCGGGGCTATCAAGGAATTTTTGTTCTCGTTCCGCTAGGGATCGAAACACATCCAGCTCCACTCCTAAGGCCGCGAGGGCCGCAGGGGTCGAGGACCTCGAGCACTGGGATTCCAGGGTTGATAGTTTATTTTCACTGATCGTGATATCCCTTCGGATTGTTTTAAGTATGCCACTCTCTTTAGATATTGCTATGCCCCTAATGTATGCTTTAAAGGCCTCCTATAGGGTGGCCTGGGAAGATACAGAGTCCCTGTTCATTTCGAAGTATTCCACGATGGCTACCTCGAGTTCCGATCTAAACAAAGGGTCAAGAAGAGAATGAGGTTTCATCCTCCATCGTCTAGCACGGTCCCCACCCGATCCCCAGTCCATGGTGATGGTCACCGGGGAGTGGTCAGATAGGGTCCTAGGGAGGATCGTTAGTTGTACCACATTTTTAATCATTGCCTCGGAGACCACCCACCTGTCGATTCGGGAATAGGAGTTGTGGACTGAAGAGTAGAAGGAGTAGACACGGGAATCAGGGTAAATCAGTCGCCAAGCATCCACGGCCGCGATGCGGGGGAGGGATGATAGTGCCGTATAGGCTGCCCTAGTGAGTTGGCGAGGCCTGGACCCAGATCTGTCAAGGTCTATATCAAAGATGGTGTTGAAGTCCCCCCCCCCATAGGATAGGGACCAAAGGGAAGCCTTCAAGGAGAGTTATGAGGTGTGTGAAGAACTCCGGGTCATCCGTGTTAGGGCCATAGATGTTAAGTAGGATCACCTCCCTATTTTGGAGTATTGCGTGGAGAAGCACATATCTGCCTTGTGGGTCTATTTGTGAGGAGATGAGTGTAAATTTGAGGCTCTTATGGATGATAGTCATGACCCCCCGACTTTGAGTAGAGAAGTTGGTGTAGTATCTCTGGGGGCCCTAGGTCCTAGCAAATCTCATACAATGTTCGGATCGTGCATGTGTCTCTTGTAGAAACAGGATCTTGGACCCATGACGCTCCACGTGTAGTTGTATCTGTCTCATTTTTTTAAAGTTGCCCAGACCCCTCACATTCCAGCTTGTAAATGTTAGATTGACCTCCGCCAGGGGAGGCATGGCACTCATATCGCCGGGATAATGTCCAGTGAGCCGATGCTGCAGTCATGTAGCCCCATCAGCATTGCTTTGCCCTGCCCATCACACACTCTGCCAAAGCTAAACTTTTTTAGAACAAAACCCCCAACACCCCCCTCCCCCACCCACATTCCTCCCCGAACATGAGGAATGGCAACCCCAAAACCCCTAAACCAAATCCAAAACAGTGGCATCAACGCCTGGGGGGCTGTGGGCCGGACCGGTGACGCCGCTCCGGGCCTGTGGCAGATCAAGTCAAAACATGGTGCCTACAGTGATTCTATGGACGTTACTTGAACAGCTATAATCGTCACAATTTACCTTGGCATAGCTATGCAGGTTAATCAAATTGAAAGATGTTGTTAAGTGTAGATGTAGTACTTTCTTGGCGTCGGGGGAGAGCCTGTGTCGGCACCCCTCCAACGGGTGTTCCGCATGGTCGTGGCAGGATGGCCGGGGGGGGAGGGTCAGCCTGGAAAATTGTCGTCAATAAATCTGGAGGCCTCCTCTGGAATTGTGAAGAACGATACCTGGTTCTTATGTTCCACCCGTAGCTTAGCGGGGTATAACATGGAGTATTTGACTCTGTGGTCCCTGAGCCTCTTTTTCACTGCCAGGAAAGTCTTGCGTTCCCGCTGGACCGCCACAGAGAAGTCCGGGTACAGATGTATCCTTGCTCCGTCTAACAAAAGTTCGCCTTTAAGTCTTGCGGCTCTAAGGAGGGTATCTCGGTCACGGAAGTTAAGGACGCGGGCTATGATGGGTCGCAGGGGTGCGCCCGGTTTGGGTTTAGGTGCCAGGGCCCGGTGTGCCCGCTCTACGGCAAACTGCGGGGACAGCTTCGGCGAGTCCAGTAACGACAAAAAGGTACGTTCAACAAATTCTTCCATCGGTTCTCCGATGCCGCTCTCCGGGACCCCAATGATACGAAGGTTGTTGCGCCTCGAGCGCGATTCCAAATCTTCGTTTTTCTTTTCCACCTCGAGGACGCGGTTAGATAGAGCCGCGACCTCCGACCGTAATGCCCCTAGGCCATCCTCGGCGGATCCCATCCTGGCCTCCACCTCCCGAACTCGGCCTTCGGTTCTCTCCATGTGGGCCCTGATAGAAGAGATGGTGCCATTCATATCATCGAGCTTCGAGTGAAGCATGGTGAACCCTTCCCGGATAAAGTCCATCATGTTCTGAGAGTCTAAGGCAGCGGTGGATGAGGTAGTAGCAGGGGTCTGCTCGGCGGCCTCCTCGGCAGGGACGATCGGTACCTTCGCAAACATATTTATGGAGCTCTGTTTTTTGCCAGTCCCTTTAGTCATTGTGGCTGTGATGTGGCCCCGGAAAGAGGGGGGGTGCCGGTAGTGTCGCTCGCCTCCACGGGCAGGATCCCCGGGGTGCGGCCCCCCCGGAGCTCCGGGCCTCGAAGGCAGAGGCCGGCCGATGGAACTCGTGCTCGAAGAGAATCCAGGCAGGTGGTGGCCAGGCCGCCAGGGGTCCGGGTTCCTCCAGATGCCGGTAAGCTGCAGTGGGGTTCCCGCCGCATCTCCCAGCAGGAGCAGGACGTCCCCTACGTGTTGTGGGTGGCTGCTGTTCGATTTGTAGGCTGCAGATTGAAGGCCGGCGCGGGATGAGGGCCTATGCCGCGTGCGGATCCGGAAAGCGGGAGACTGCAGCTCCAGTGGTCGAGCGACCCCAATATTCCAGTGGCCCGTTCCCGGTCTCCGCTCGGCGGCCCCTCAGGATCATGTAAGGCAGCGGGTCGCTTCGGTTTCGAGGGCCGGGACCATCCGTGCCGCGGTTTTGGCGCGCAGGCTCTGGGGGACGGCCACGCCCGTTCCCGATTTCAGGGTTCCCAGCACCGATTTTCTTCGGGATTTGGACCAGTTGGCCCCTGGACCAGCAGCTCACGAATCGTAGTCGTCAGGTACAAGACGAAGATCGTGTATGCCCAAGATCAGGATCGAAGGATCTGCCTGCCACGGAGCTCACGCTTCAGGCGGCCATCTTGCTCGGCGCTCAACAGCGCCCCCGGTTATTTGGTTCTTGAGGTGGTAACAGATTCTTGTGTCATGGGATCATCTATAGGCTGATAGCTCCTATCAAAAACTAGCCAAATTCAAGACTTACGTATGTAAGTAAGAAGTAACAATACTTAAAGGATAAGTGGTGCCCGCTTCTGCTATTATTTTCACTTTCCCAGCATCCTGACATTCCTCCTATTTCTGCAGGTCCTTTCTTTGGACTTTAATTCCTTCTCTGTCACTGCCTGTAGTTCCCCTTTGCACGGACCCTCTATTATATACTATATACTTTTATCTGTATTCCAGTAATTGTCCAACATTTCCTGAGTCTTTATGCAGTTGTCTTTGTACGGGAATGTCTTCTTGGACATCCATCTCAGTGTAGCACGCTTCCCTTGAAATCGTCCTCTTGTGGTGCATAGCGATAAATGCATGAGGCATTGTGCTCCTGCCGCTGGAATTTCAGTTTCCACAAATGTTCTGGATGCACTCATGGCATAGCGGATGAGAGTGCAAACTTAACAGCTCTCTTTTGTCGCTTGTTTACTCACCTTGGCCATGTGGCTATACCACATGTTTTTATATATATTTTTTTTTTATGTAGGAATTTACCTGGTTATAATCTGCTTCTGCACTGAACCTAACTCTGTTTTCTTCTTGTTCTTGGGAAAACATTAACCTTCGTAAAAACAAGGAGTGTAAAGAGGTAGAGACAGCAGAAGGCACAAGACATTGGGAGTCATTACGACCCTGGCGTTAAGGGTTTAACGGCTCCGTAAAAGGTGACGGTGCCGTTAAACCCTTAACGCCTGATTACAAGGTCCCTTTGCGGGAACCGACCTTAACGGCTGGTTTTACCAGCCGTTAAAGTAGGGTGCCGCAAAGGGACCTTGGTGCTAATTACGGTACCGCAATTTGCGGTACTGTACTTAGCGCCTTCCCCAGTCCCATTGAGCTCTATGGGGCGAAAATGGGAATAGGGAAGGGCCATGGTGAAATGGGGAAATACCGCCCCGCCAACCTTGGAATGGGGCGGTATTTCCCCATTCCACCATGGCGGACTCGTTACAACACCTGCACCAACCATGGTGCTAATAGCGCCATGGTTTAGCGCCGGGGTTGTAATGAGGGCCATTATCACAATATTACAAATTACATGTCCCATGTTGTTATTTTTGAGCGTTTCTTTGCGTTGAGCCAAGGGTTTGTGAAAGACACCTGAAAAGCATGAGAAATGCGTTATTGTTGTGTTAGTGTATGTTAGATTAAGCTCTATGCCTATAGTATTGGGTGAGTGCTGCAAAGAACAATCGCTCCCACACCATACTGATTCTCGAATCATGAAGTAGAGTAATGATAGACGAGTTTCCACTGGTCAATTGTGGGTAGATGTGGGCAACATATAACAGAAAGGCATGAAAAAACAATCGTGGAGGAATCATTTGTTCAGTTTCTGTCTGTATCACAAAGCAGATAAAGCATTCCTGAAATGGGCTATATCTACTAAGTACCATATGGCTCAGACTGTCCTTACTTTCTCGATGAATACCTGTTTCAAGAAAAAGTACTAGGGGCCTCATTACACGGACGGCGGTAAGGTTTTACCGGTACCGGTAAGGGCACCGGTACCGGTAAACCCTTACCACCTTACTACGAGGTCCCTTTGCGGGTTGGTACTTTAACGCCTGCTGTTTAGCAGGCATTAAAAACTAACCCGCAAAGGGACCAGGGTGCTAATCACGGTACCGCAATTTGCGGCACCGTAATTAGTGCCTTCCCCATTCCCATAGAGCCCTATGGGGCAAAAATGGGAATGGGGAAGGGCAATGGGGGAAGGGGGAATTACCGCCCTGCCAACCTTGGAATAGGCCGGTAATTCCCCTTTCTTCCAAGGCGGTGCCGGTATTTTACCGGCATGGACCAAGGTGCTAATATCACCTTGGTCCTCCGTCTACCGTGTAATGAGGCCCTAGGTGTGCGTATTGTCCTGCCCTAACGCTCTTGCTCTGGACCATGTAATCCGCGGTGTTGTTCTTCTTCTTTGTCTTCTTCTTGCATCAAATCGTCTTCTCTGAGATGGGAAGAGATCTCACGTCAGCAGGGCTTAACGTCGCCAATGTAGTTCCAAGCTTTCTTCCCAATCAGTTTTACTGCATGCTCTGTGGCTTGTTATACAGTATAGAGGCCCTTGAATCTGGGTTTAAACCAGGGCCTTACAAAATTCCGTTGTAGGACTGTATCCCCCGGTTAAAGTAGTGGTTGCTCGAGTCTTTCACTTGTGACCGGGATGGTATCTTCCTCACTGTTCTTCAACCTCTCTCCCTGTTCCTGCAGTTGGCTGGAAATAAGACGCAATAGCCATCAAAGAAGTCACATATTTGTACATTTCATTTCCAAATACATCAGAGGTTGCATTTTCATCTGTCAATGCTCTAGTGGGAGGAGCCAGGGGTAGTCGCATGCACCGTCCTGTTACCACCTTAAGGGCATTAAGTGATGGTCGTATCTGGGCTGATTGCACAGTGCAAACAGAGCTAAGGGCAAACAATGAAGCCATCCCTTATTTAAGGTTGCTTTTATTTGTGCAATTTTGTCTTTGAGCTGGCTGTTGAGGTGCTCACACACCCCGATGCAGGTGATAGGCACAGGAGAATTTGTGCAGTATTCCCAGTAGGGTGGTGATGTGCTCAAAAGTCTAATTCATGAAATGAGGCCCATTGTCTGACCGCAGGACCTCACACACCCCCCATCATGGGAATACCTCTCTAACGAGAAATGTTGCTGCCCTGAGGGCATCGGGGTACGAACACGGACCAGCTTTGATACACCAGGAGAATGGGTACACAACCACTATCATGTAGCAGGGGCCCTGGCACACCTGGATCATATCGACATAGCCGATGTGGAGAGGTTGGAAAGGCTCGATTGGGCGAGGTATGGCTCTCCTCACTAGACGTAAAGTATGTCCTGCAGTGAACTTCTTACAAGTTACACAGATTTCCATAAATGCTGCTACATGCTCCGACATATTAGGACAGAACCAATCTTCTCCAATGTGAGAAGCAAGCACTTTGTTACCCATTTGAGTGTGATAATGCAGTTGCGTGAGTGCAATCTGCACTAATGCTATTGGGAGTACCAGCTTGCCTGTGCTTTCCTGTCACCACAGAGCATCTGTAGGAGATATTGAACATCCCCTTCTCACCCATTAGTCTTTCTCCTCTATTAGAGCCCTTCCCTGAAACTCCATAATCTGTGTGGCTAGCAACGTATTATAGCCTTCCCTTAGAATCATATTGTGCACACGTATACGTGTGTGTTAAGAGGTATCAAAGTCTGTTATTCCTGAAAGATATGCTGTGTGCTTTGCTTCCAGTTCTACTGCTTCATTGCCCCAAGAGTCTGTGTCCTCCCCACTCATGTGGGCCTGGCACTTTACGATTGCTACTGCTGCTGGGAGTTCAAGCACGCCTATGAGCCTATCGAATAGGGGAACGTGCTGCACCGGTGTGCTGTCAGCATGTCTAAAATCCCTCCTCTGCCATCGTGACAGCCCAGAGTGTACTGTAGATGTCACGTAAGCCAAATCTGAATACACTGTGATTGCATGGTCCATGCGTGCCTCGAATGCCATTATGAGAGGCACCAATTCTGCAGCTTGCCCTGAAAAATGTGAAGGCAATCTTGTGCTTACTATTACTTCTGCTGTACCGTCTGCATTTAGTCTCACCACTGCCGTTCCTGTATTCCTTTCCCCTGTGTTCTGATCTATTGTCAATGACCCGTCAATGTAAAGCACTTCTCCCTCAAGTGGCTTTTCCCCCACCTTGGGAAGGTCGTCATTCTATTCCATTGTATGTAGTACACTTGTGTACACAGTCTCCTTCTTCTACTGCTCAGCTAAAAATGTTGCTGGGTTTACAGTCCTACACCTCACTGCCCAGATTGCTGGATTTGAGATATTTACCTCGTATCCAGAAGCTTGCTGCATTGTCAACGTACTTATGGGTCTTTTGAGAATTGCAAAGAAGGTGTGCTCCACGTATGGTGATACTCGCTGACTTCTCTACCGCAAATGCAACAGCTTCCAGAGCTTGCTCACGAGGGTAATGTTCACTTATTACTGGGTCTAAACATCCGCTATCATAGCTAATGGCTTGCAACCTAGGATAGTCTTCGGCATGAACACTGCAGTCATCACTACTCCATTGGAGTGTGAGAGCAAATACAATTCATCATGATATTCTGGGATCCCTAGTACTGGAACTGTGCATATTGCTTTCTTCAGCTCTTCAAATACTTCAGTCATTTCATGTGTCCATACCAACTTACCATTCCCTCTCTGTGCCTCCCTAAGCCCGCTCAACAAGGGTCTTGTGTATGTGCTATAGTCAAATACCCAGGCTCTGCAATAATTGCAAAGACCCAGAAACTGCTGCATTTCTCTCACTGTCTTTGGCATCTGCATTTTACTGATTGCCTCAGCCCTCTCTGGAGTAACTTTTCACCCCTCTTGTGATATCAACTGCCCTATGTATAGCACTTCTCTTTGGCAATATTGTAATGTTGCCTTGTTCACATTATAACCCTTTTCTGCCAATACTGTGAGCAAATATGCAGAGTCTTTTCGAGACTGTTCCTCCGACTTGCTACAGATTAAAATGCTGTCCACGTATTGTATGACTGTACTTGCTATCTGTATGTTGCCTAGATTCATCTGAAGGACCATATTAAAGATGGAAGGTGACTCACAGTACCTTTGTGGGATTCTCGTGTGTTTCCACGTCCGGTTTCTATATAGGAAGTAGGTTAAATACCGTGACTCTTTGTGAAGTGATAGAGAAAAGAAGGCGTTCTTTAAATCTATTACTGTGAAGTGGGTAGCTTCCGTTGAGATGTTGCAAACAATTGTCACTGGATTCGGAACTAATGGGAATTCTGCTTCATCAATTTTGTTCAAAAGGCCCAAACCTTGGAAGAAATGCCATGATCCCCCAGTCACCTTTTTCACTGAATACACTGCAGTGTTACACTGCGATTCTGAAGGCACCAGAATGCCTTGCTTCACTAATGTGATGCTCATCTCATAAATACCCTCATCTGCCTTCCTTGATAGAGGACACTGTGTTGCCCTTGGTAAAATAGTCTCTGCTTTAAGTTTTATTTTGACCGCTCCTATTCCTTTTTGCAGACCCACGTCATAGGCACTATTGGACAATAAGGCACTGGGTACCTGCCCAAAGTCTTTCTCGAGAAATGGTGGTGGCGGTTTTCCCAACACAGCCATTCTCTGCGGCACTTCCTTGAAATGTATTTACAGCCAATGTGTAATGCTTATGTCAAACACCACCTCACTATCCGATTGATCATCTTGCAATAGCTCCTCATCTGTCATGTCAGTCAACCTGCATCATTCCCCCAGTGCAATCACAGTCCTCCATGATCGTTCTGGATTATCAATCCCATGCAGTACTATCCTCTCGTCTCTCACTATAATTGCCTCAAGTTCTATTGGGATACATTTTCCTTTTTTCTCATCTAAAGGAACCTGTTTTCCTGGGAGCCATGCGATTAACACTTCTACCCCATATGAAAAAATTCAATGTTTACTGGCACCCCCTTCTGTACCGTCAGGCCACAATAAGCTTGAATGAGTTCCTTCACATTCATGTAATAAATCCCTGGCGTTGAGCACACTATGACTTGGTCTGTGAGTGAAATGGTCACGTTAAGTCGGCTCATCATGTCTCTATCCATTATATTCACTGGTTTCTGTCCGGAATATAACAGTGGCATGGTCAGGTTGTGTTCTCCTACAGAAAGTGGTAATTAGTCAGTAAAAGGGACCACATGTGTGGCTCCATTGACTCCCTGTGCATTCATGGCAATGCCTGAGATTGGGTATCTCCCCTCCCTTATACAGGACCTAGTTGCCCCCATATCCATGATAAAGGAAAAGGTATTGCCACCTATAGTCACCCCTATACGTGGTTCCTCAGCCGGATTGGGTGTAACAGATAGGAATGAACACATCAGGTCTGTCTGTGGGCTGTCCTATTGTGGATATAATGACATTCCCGTCCCTGTAAATGGATTGCCCCCTACAACAGTCTCTCCTCCCAGCTTTCGCATAGGAGCCGACATTGTAGAGCCTGCATGTGTTGTGGTTATGATGTTCAGTTGAACTGGTGCCTGCTGTGCTGGTTGTGATTGCTGCATGTGTCTTTGCATTTTTAATGCATTTGTCATGGGCTGTCAGGAATCAGGGTCTCAGCACATTGCGATCTCCGCGTCGTTATGTTCCCAGTAAAAGCTCGATTTGCAAGAATAGAATCAAACCCCTGCCTGACAACAGGAAACGGCACTGGTCATGTCCCGTTTCCCTGGCAAGGCGTATATTCCTCACGGCACTGTCTTGTTTTAGTAGAGCGTTGCCGGTTGCCTTGGAAACTGGGACAGCATCCCGTGTTCTGCCTGTCACGTGCGAAGCTCAACAACGGTCATGTGACATCAGGCATTTAAGCTAACCCGGAACTGCAGGACGGCGCTTCTGATCGAGCTTCACACTGTTTCAAGTACCCGTTGCTTTGCATCATGTTTCCTTGATTACGGACTTGTTTCCCAGATTTTGCCTTTGTTTGATCCTTGTCTGCCTTGTTATATTGCCCGTACGTTGATGATCTCAGGCTTTGACTCACGGATTGCCTCGTTATCTCCTTGCTGGTTTTTGTCTTTGCCCGCACGTTGCTGAACCCTGGCTTCGCTTATACGAATTGCTACATTGTTGCCGTTGTCTACTCTTCGTTTTGCCTGCACGTCACTGAACACAACTTTGTTTTGTTTCCATGGACTGCATTATTGTCTTCAGTGTCTGTTCCTCGTCCTCTCTACACCTTACAGAACTCAAAATCTTGTGCACTGGACTATTTGATTATTGTCCGTTCGGCGGATTCATATTATCTGCCCTTCATTGGAATGCATTTATCCACTCCAGTCATCCCCTTCCAATCCATCTCTTGGAACTCCGGAACTCCTGGATCTCATCCATCTGCACCAACCAACGGGCTGCCAACGCAGGACTCTTCAAGACCTCACTGTGAACTGCGGACATCTACCTCCATTCTATTTCTGGTCTGTATCATAACTGCTTACAGTTCTCACAAGTGTCCTCGTACCGTCGGGTCCGGTGGCCAATTGGACTGGAGACTCGCCACCCGAGGGTTAGGCGTCCTCGTGCTGTTGGGTCTGGTGGTACTGTGGACTAGAGACTTACCACCTCAGTTACAGGCATCCTCATTTTGTTGGGCTCAGGCTCCCTTGCAGACCAGAGGTAGCACCCACATTCCCGACCATGGTAAGCCTTGGTGTTTTGTAGTTGCTTGTACCTGTAGTCCTGATCGCCTGGGTTCTGATTATTTGGTTGTTGTGCTATAGGAGGGTTCCCTTAATTGCTGCGAGATTCTTATACAATTGAGTTCTGCACGGTTTACGCCCTTCACAGGTCAGTCCATATCTGTGTTTCCATTGTTCTGAGAGATTGCACTAGGGCAGCTTTGATATCTGTATAATTTATGCAGGTACCTGATGACTGCCGACTTTCCATCTGAAACATTCGGGTGCAATCCATGAGTTTGACTGGTCTCCATCTTCTGGTTAATATCCTCCTTGGTGTGTCTCATATGGTTCACCCAAGGGTCATATTATCTTGAGGTATTCAACGGCTACACTACTTGTTCAAGGGTCGTTGGAATCTGACATGGACTGATAGTGCTGCATTTGTGTGTCTTGGATATGTGTCTGTTGTGGCACGTATATCTGTGCTTGTGTGTGAGTTTGGGCATAATAGCAAGTCTGCTCTGTCTGGAATGTGGGTGGTTACTGCATTCCCCCATTCTGAGGCATCCCGCTTCTGTATCTACATACTCATGATATGTGGCCAATTTGTCCAAACACCCAACATTGTTCAACAGGATACGTTAATCAGGTTGCATAGTTCATCAGATGGAATCAGGTAAATCGGGGAGAAAGGAATTACAGAGGGGAGCCCACTGGCACCCACCACCCAGGCCACATGGCTACCAACTGCCTGGGTGAAACCTTCACTCAAACCCAAGCATTCCAGACACACACAGAACATTCCATTCATGGCCTCACTCACCATGCATTCAGGAGGGAGGGTGCAAACAGGGAAACTAGTCATAACATACCTCCTTTCCTTCCACACAACCAGACACAATCCCACAACAGGAAAACACATCAATTATCCTGCAGTAATGCTCTATGGTTAGTTTGATTTCTGACCACGGCTTAGCCTCCATCCTCACTAGCTTCTTAAGCTGCTTGTGTGCCTGTTTGGGTAACACCTGACATAATATGTGGCAAAATAACCCCACTGTTTTGTCCCCCGGCTCTCTCATCTCAATATGCCATTTCTCTTGAATTTCTTGAATATTTCGAAGTGGTTCTTCGTCCTGAAGTATTATGTGTGCCATATTTGTCCTTATGTCCAATGTGTCTGGGTAATGCACCCTTAGAGCTTGCCATACAGCTCCTCAGTAGTTATTGAATGGTGCACCATTGTGTGCCATGTTCTGTGCAGTCACTCCAGAATATCCTGCTCTTCTGCGTACATCATCAGCTACCTCCCCAAGAATGGCTTCATGTCCCCTACCGCTAATGTTGTCCCTGCAGTCAGTCTTTCAATCTCATAAATCCACTTGCCAGTCTCTGCAGGTAATGAAGGCAGCTTGCATCTTAAATTGTCCTTGTCCATCTGCTTCTGTGGTATATACTGAGGTTGCCCCTACCCTTTTCCTGTAATGGGAACTGAGTCAGTGTCGTCCCTCCATCCTGACTTCCCATGACTTTAGTGGTGGTGGAAGCCCTTGCCATCTCTGTCCTTGTCCGTCCTGGCTGGGACCGGAGCCTCTGCGCATAGGAAGTTATATTGTCCATGCTCCATGACCCACTCTAGGAATGTGGTAGTCACCCGGCAATGCCCTCCTCTCCTCTAACTATGTTCTCTTTGCCTCCACATATTGTGTCTGGGCTTTCTTCCCTGGAGCATCGGGAGTGTCTTCTCTCTTCCTCGTTTTCGCTGCTCTGTCAATCCTCGTCTGACGCCATGGTCCAAATACTACTGTCACTGTCCCCGTCTCTGTCTTCCTCGAAGCTAAGTCTCCTTAATGTTGTGTCTTCCCGCAGTTTTCCCCTTGTTCGATCTGTAACTTCGTGCTCCCTCCTCACCAAGGGTTCAGCAGTCATTTCTGCCCGTTGGTCAACTGTGCTGCTTCTCCTGCTCCTATAGAGCTCCCCTACCCTTCTTCATATACCTTCCCCATCCTCATCATCTAAACGTGGCAAATCCATCTTAAACTCTACCACCTTCGAAGAACATCTTTCTCTGCTCTCGTCTCTGTCTCACTCACTTCTGCCCTCCTCTATTTCCCTGCATTGTTATTCTTTAATAAGCCACTCGGCTTCTTGCCTCCTTTTCACCTTCCTTATTGGCAATTGCCTTGCATGCTCTTCTTCCGCTTTTCTCCTTGCTATGTCTACTAGCTCTCCCTGTTTTCTTCTCTCCCTTTCCTCTCTCTCTTGTGCTTTTGTTCGCTCCCTTTCTTTACGTAATCCTTTACTGTTGCATCTCACTGCGCTCATTATGTTTGCCGCTACTGTCTTGTGCTGTTTTACTTGTTTGCTTTGCGCCATCAGGTGCACTTTCGTCACCATACATTGGACGTGCAAATGTAGGATTGGTGTATCCTGCCGCTGCTTTTAATTCCTCCATGGGATAAAATCCCTTTCTTTCTGCTGCTGTGTCTCTGTCAGTCATTTGAGGAGGAGGAGGAGGGGGAGCCGAGGGCTGTTTGTCCCCTGTGTCCTGTTGGCTCAGCATCCAATGCTGCCGAACCGAGTCTCCTTCCTGGTCCTGAAACATTTTCCATATCTCTAATATCTCACTTGCTCAGTGTACTCTCCTTATAAGCTGACTGAAAATAAGTGACCATTTATTGCTGCACACATTTGGAAAAATGTCTGTCTTTGGGCCATGGCTTTGCCAACTTGCGCTCTGTGTGGCGAGTCCATTCCGCATTATACTTGAATATTTTGTTTTGATACGACGGGGGTAACTTGCACATATGTTGAAGGGGTGGATTCTTCATTTTACTTGTTGGGGGGAACTCCCAGGTATGCCAGGGGGGGCACTGGAAGTTCGCAGACTTGGAGGGCCCAACATCCTGCCCTAGGATACACAGAGGACTCAGTCATCAGCAAGTTCAAACTGTGGTTTACTACAGACAAAGCCAACAGGAATCAGCACCGGAACAGGAACAGAGAATATTCATGCACATTTTGCTCTTCCTCGGCTGGCAGGGTGGTTTTACTCCCAACTTTGTCACAACCTGGGCCTGTCTCCAGAAAACCTTTCGGGGCAGGTGATTGGGTACTGGGCACTCTATATCCTATAAAGGACACTATATATATGTTATTCTACTGGCCCTCGCATATCAGGTGGCTGGCATGTCCCATCCCTAGTTTACTACCTATAACATTGTTGCAGTGTTGTGGACTTACCATTGGTTCTTGCCCGTGGCTACCCACCCCTATGTTACTAAACTGTGATTGGCTGGAGCTGACATCCCCAGACCTGGGACCAAAAAGGTTCTCAGCTCACTGTGTACCTCTTCAAGGTGATGAGAATGATTATGTATTGTAACTTGTGTGTACCACCTTTGCCTTATGAGAGTGCTCTCTTATCCGGTGCAACACTTGTTGCATACTGTTGCATACTTTTTGCGGTCTGTGTCTGGCTGCCTGGGGCCGGCTCCTTTCCTACCGCCGATCGGTTTCCATTGTTTGCTTCAAACGCGTCACATGTTGAGAGAACAAGAATTTGAGCTGCGCAGCTCTGAATTATGAGGATTTATTTGTATGTTCTGCAGCTGGTCCCTTTGTCATCGGGGGATTGGAATGTCATCCGTATCTCTTGACCTGGGCTGCGGGTCCTGTCTCAGACGTCTTGCTCTCTGTCCAGCATGAATCAGCTCAGCTTGTTTCTTGCTCAGAGGCTTGAGGCCTGATGTGCATTTCCTAAGCCTTATAATGCGGTTTCCACAGTGTGTCTGTTATACTACATCTCCATAGGTTAGTCACATTTGGCTCTGCCAGGTCCCACAGGTGCTCCTGCAGTTCCATAGGGTTATTTGCATTTAAGCATCTGGAAGTTTTGCTCAGGATCTCTTGACCCTTGCGGTTTCTGCGTTATTACATTTGGCTAATGGCAAAAATAATAAAAGCAATGACAGTATGTTTATGTATCTGTCCTTTAACTATAGAACTGTACGCTTGTGTTGTTCATGTATTCAAGTGCGCGTTTGTCTCCCGAAGTGCAGATGGCATGTGAGCTTCATGTCTAACGCTGCTATGTCGTGGTGTCTCTAACAACGTCAGAAATATGGCTTCTTGGTGTTTAGTCCAAGCGGTCCTTACAGGTGTCTCTGATCATGGCCTGCAGCTCTTCATTCATGCATGGATACATCTGTATGTCCCTTGGTCTGTATGGCTGGCTGAGGGGATACCTCTCAATGTACTTATCAATCATTGGCCCATTAGGAATTTGTCCGAAATAGAATGGATGATTGCGGTGTTTCCTGGCCTTCTTTCTTGTCAATAGTTTAGTAGGGTGAGGGAGGTGGCAGAATCCCAAACCCCTCTTAATTATCACCTTATGTAACACTTTATCAATACTTACTTGACGTTAAATCGGGATTTTCATACATCCAATTGGAATCAATACAGTATATTTCTGTGATGGACTGCCCTTGTGGGTGGGACAAAAACTGATATGCAAATGGGAATTTCTTCTCTGTGAAGGGTGCAGTGAGCTAAAACATGGTTGTAGACCCGCCTAAGTGGAAGAAATTTCATAGAGCAGGGTATTTGTCCCATGTTCGCTCTCAGTAGAGGGGCTCCCACACTCCTTTGTAACTTTGTAAAACTTGGGTTTTCACGCTAAGTAACCCAGGGTAATCCAGATGTGGACTCCTTGCGCACTGTTTCTTAGAGAGGCTTGGCCTCACCTCACTGAAGAGGCCCTACAAGGCCGAAACACATGTCTGGGGTTGCTGATGGTCTCTTGTTCAGATGAGCTTTGCCTAGCATTTCGGTGCTGGACTGCCCTTGTGGGTGGGACAAAGACTGATATGGAAATAGATATTTCTCCTCTGTGAAGGGTGCATTGAGCTAAATCGTGGTTGTAGACCCTACTGAGTTGAAGAAATTCCATAGAACATGGTATTTGACCCATGTTCACTCTCAATAGAGGGGCTCCCACACTCCTTTGTACCATTGTAACAGAACAAATCTTTCTTTATCCTCTCCAGCTCACTACAAAAAACACAGGCATGGTCCACGCACCGCCCCTTTTGCGGCTTTTCCCGCCCTGAAGGCTCAAATCACAACTCCACTCGTAAGCTTCCCAAGCTCTGCCCAAAAGGCACAACGCTGATTTTAAATCACAATCGTCAAACTATCCACCAGGTTCTAATCCGTTCTATACACTTCAAGTCCTATTAAACAACTTCACCTGTGATATCACCACTACCGTTTAGCGGCGAGATGTTTCGATACTTGATCTTTCAATAAATGTGTCCAATTGTGACCTGCCCCAAACACAGTGACAAACACGACATAACGCCTTATAAAAATGCACCTCTGCAAACAAGTAACAGGTAAAACAGGAAACAGGTAAAACACGAAACCACCTTCGGTGATATAAGGTAGCTTCTTCCGCTAACCAACATATCCAGGTAAACCGTTAAATAATCATCCATGAACCAAGCTAAATTGCCTAACTCACAGGGAAAGCATTATATATGTGTTCTCTTTTTTCAAAGTTTTATTTGAATTTCTTTTTTTCGCAAGTTAAGCTGACTGTCTAAGTTGACTGCCCGAACTGACCGCCTAACAAACAGATGTCCTTACATTGAACAAAGACTTCAACAACATCAAACAGACCTTCCCTCCCACATTTGCCATATAGCTGAGTCTATACTTAGAATTTGTCTTCCGCTGAGGTCCCTCGGACACAGCCACTCTGCTGTCCGGTCTGATAGGCGTCCCACGGGAAGTGGGCAGGAATTTTCCTCCAAAGGCGGCTCCTATCAACTTTCTCTTCATACAGGTGTGATTTTATGGATCGATTTCCACGGGTCGCCACACAGCCATTCAGGCATGCGACATAGTGAGACTGTTTGACGTAGAAAAATCCTAGCGACCCTCCTCTGCTATCACTTTGTGTACATGTGGGCGGGTCCTCTAACAGTCACCCCAATTATCGGCAGAGAACACTTGAACCCATCAAAGACTCCCTGCCACAAGAACGAAAGACTCAGAGCCATGGGGCAAAGTTACCGTCTTTTATTAGCAAACAACATGACAGGGATCACACCAGAAAAACAAGTATCCTCTGGAGCGCTCATCTTCTAAGCATGTATCACCCTCTTTTATCCTGATGTGACGTCACAAATCCAGGTTCCATCCCAGAAACCTATCACACAGTTACATTGGTCACTTTGGGTAGGATACATATGCGTACTATATGGGTTTGTTCTGCTATTGAATAGTCATATTTATTGGCTCCTCCTAGGACCACCTCTACTTTTATCAATCTACAATGTTGCAGGGTCACAGAGAGACCATTGGACCTTGCAACAAATTATATCCCCACGTAGGAGGTGCATCGGGATTGGGCAGAATGTGTCCTCCCATCCCTGGGACCCTGGACAGTTACCAGACTGAGTGTTTCAAGGCAATGGGAATGAACATGGAGGTGCAAAGTGTTCCATAATGTTGCCATCTCCGATCACCTAAGCCTGGGAGAGTGCATTCAGTGAGCAGCGTGTGGGCCACACTTGTAGAATGTTTCCCCTCTGATTCAATGGGAACAGTCCTCTTCATCTACCTTTGTTGATGGCATTGTCCTGTTCGGTTGAGTCACGTGTGTGGAGACCACGAAATAAAGCTGTTCTGCTTGTAATTAACAGGGGTTTAGCCTGATTATCTGCTGCTGGCTCATTGTCTTGGTAAACTGAACTTTCCAATCTCCACTTGTCCTTGGCTGAGTGCCTTGTTTCTGCTCTCCTCTGGCTGCGGCAATCCGATCAGCTTTTGCATGTACTCTAAGCCTGTCTCTCCTTTGCCATCCATTTCAAAGACCTATAGCTTCTATATCATCCCCTATGGATTCTCTATGTTAGTGGAGGTCAAGCATGTGCAAACTAAATATATGAACTCTTTGCATCTTGTGGTTTTAGCTTTGGCGAAGAATATGGATGTAAATAAATATGTATGTGTGAACGTCCTCTACCTACGTGGTTCAAAAGCATGTGCTTTGTGCCTATATGCAATAGACAAGTGCATTTTCGTGTAACTTCATGAATGACTGAATATGTACTTCATGTATAATGCGGCTACATCGTGATGTCAGTGACAACGTCATTGGTTTCTGGCTTCACAGTCAGTCGATTTTTGGTTTCTGGCTTTGCAGTCAGTCGATTTGCTCTATCGATGTCATTTCCATGTTGTCCAAGTTATCGATTGGGAATGGTCTAAATGGCTGTCTGAGGAAAAAAATGCTTCTCACACCTGAGATACATTGATGATTGTGTTGATGGGCCTAAAAGTGAGGCACATATGTCGTTTCTCTGCCTTTGTGTTGAGTTGCATGGGGGTCATGAGGGTCAGATTTGGCCCCCCATCTACAATCCCACACTTCACAAAGCCTCCAAACCTTTTTGGCGTTTGCTCCACTTCTCTAAATCGTGGACTGCAATGTTAGCAACAGGCAAGTTTACAAAGGAGCGGGAACAGCGTTGCATCTTTGTGGATGTGATGAGCAGAACTTGTTTTAAAGTTACTGTCCTGCTGAGTCTGCTATACTGCCATGGAACTGAAACATACATGGAGGACAGGCACATAGTGAACACTGAGCTCATTCGTGCCATGGTCCGGTTCTTTTCACGACTGTATAGAGAGCCAGAAGAAAGGTGAAATGAGGCATGTCTGACTTGCTCCACCAATTTCCCCCAGTGGATCTAATTGAATAACTTAGCATTTGATGCAGGTAAGACAACTCAGCAGGTTGGGTACAATCTGCTGTGATCTGTGTGTGATCTGCAGGTCGCAAGTTGGAATCCTGGCAAGGCCAACTCAGCCATCCATACTTCTTCTAAACCAGTACCGACTTTGGTTGGGTTATGCTATATGTAAATATGTTCTATGTAATGCAATTTGAGGAAAGTTCAATATAAATAAATTATCATTATGTCTCTATACCAGTGTCCCTGTTGGATCTTTGCTCAGCTGTAATCTTTGTAGCTTCTTTCTTTTATATGTGATTTCTTAAGAGAATATAATATATTGAAAAACGTGTTAATATGTTTTTTTCAGCACATCTACTTCTTGGAGCTAGTGTTGATTTGAGGTTGTGATGTAAGCATTCTGGGGTACACTTTTGTCTCCCCTAAATCTTCAGAGTTTTTGGCGTGGGGAGAAATGATCCTGCTCCTCTGTCTGCATATCTGAGAGTCCCCAGTAATACCATCAGACATACAAAGGTCATCCCTATTTTCTTTACAGACCATATGGGGATCACGGGCTTGATTGTATAATGGCGCAATCCCATTGAAAAACGCTCTGTGAATCAGGTCCTAAATCTGGTGGCTGACTCGTTCAGAACTGGGGCGGGGGTGTTGCTAGGTCTGGAAAAGACCCGAGGCTACGCTGATGTTGGAACTGTCAGGACTGGGGCTAGCTAGACTTTTGGTTGTAGCGCCTGAGATTCTATCTAGGGCTACAACCAAAAGACCAGGGGCTATAACCCTGTTAGCCCCCCCCTGAGCAACGCCTCTGACAGGGAGCCTGATTCAGAGCCTGTGCTCATGCATCGAAAGCCAAGATTCTCCCCTCCAGTTTCCAGCACCATCATTCTGAGATAGGTGGAAATACTGGAGGGGAAATGTTGTGCTTTCCAGCAGCAAAAGCTTCTAAACTCTACCTTTGCAGGGGAGACATTCTCCAGTGGCACTGCAGGCATTTCTCTTAAAGACTGCCGCTTTTCGAATACTAGAACGTTTTCTTAAACTTTCATTGAACTAGAAAAGTGGTGCAGCAGTGTGAGATATGCTATCTACATGATGGGAGAATGGGGGCTGCAAGGTTTAATGGCACCTCCAAGGGTACCGTTATTGTCGTTATTGTGCACATCTTTTGGCTGGTGCAGGAAGGGTGTTCTGGCCTCTGTATGCAGTCCTTGCCAGCCCCTCGCATGTGAGGTGATTGGCAAAGCTGTTGCCTTGCCGTAAAACATCTGAATGCATGTCTTTGTGGAAAAGTGTCTCGCGGCACTTTTCCGTGTTGACATGCACCTCTGAACCAGGCCCTAGGTCTGTCTGGACAACGGGCCCCTCTTAAGTATGCGGGTGCCAATCATGCGCTAACTAAGCGCTATAGTCCCTTACACTGAGGAAAGCATCACTGCCATCACCTACAATCCTGTCCTCGAAACCCAACTCCTGTGCGCGAAAAAGCCTGTTCGAAACACATTTAAAGATATACAACCAGGCGGTCGGATGTAATGGCTCAGTCTCTCTTCACCTTCCAGTTGACTTGAAAAGCAAAGCACACCCTGCTGGCGTGCGACAAAGGTGGAAACCCATTCTGCGTTTCCAATAACCCGTGCATCTGTCCATTTTGGACCCATTACAAGGCAATAACTCATTCCTCTTTTTCCCCCCAGAAATGTTAACATGAGTTTTGCTTTGTTTTTTGGCATAAAAAGGCCGCAGATTTATTATCCACAATATCATAAAAACACACTGCACACATTAGTGGAAATAATTCTGAAGATGCGGCGACTGCTCCGTGTACAAAACCTGCTTCCCCCTTTCCTTCCAACAGTCCATCATAGGCCCAACTCTCCCAACCCTTTGCGCCTGAGCCTCACCTGCCCATTCAGGTGTTCCTGGGCGGGGAGAGTGCCGTTTCCTTGGGGGAAGCTGAGCCCTTGTTGTTCCCCGCAGACGCCCCTGCTGTTTAGGCTCCCAAGGGGCGCTGGTCTGAGAAGAGAGAAGACCCTTCCAGCTTTCTCCTGGCTCATCCGGAGTCTGTCTCTTGTGTTTGGTTGCCCAAACACCGCCACACCGCCTGTCGTCCTGCGACGTCGACGATCAGGCCTCCTTGCTTGTCCTGTTTGTAGGGTGGGTGGATGGAAAAGCAAAGTCCTCTGTTGGCAGGCAGGCATCCCACTGCCGAGGCTGGATGCTGCCTGCAGTGGGAAGCCCGCTTGCTATAAAGGGGGTAGGCCCTCCCCTTTCCATTGTTGCCCCCTTTGCAGGCTTTTTTCCTCTTTTGGCACGCTGCGCCATTTCGCAGGCTTTTCCCCTGTTTTGCCACGCTTTGGCGGGGACCTCCCCTCCATCCTGTGGAGGAGGGAGGGTGAGATTTTGGAGGAGGACACCGCCCGGGTTATCGGGGTGCCTCCTCCATTTTGTGATTTCTCGTCGTCACTTTCATAACCCGTGCATCCGTCCATTTTGGACCCATTACATAGCAATAACTCATTCCTCTTTTTCCCCCCAGAAAAGTGTAGCATGAGTCTTGCTTTGTTTTTTGGCATAAAAAGTCTGCAGATTTATTTTCCACAATATCATAAAAACACACTGCACACATTAGTGAAAATAATTCTGAAGATGCGGCGACTGCTCCGTGTCCAAAACCTGCTTCCCCCTTTCCTTCCAACAGTCCATCATAGGCCCAACTCTCCCAACCCTTTGCGCCTGAGCCTCGCCTGCCCATGCAGGTGTTCGTGGGTGGGGAGAGTGCCGTTTCCTTGGGGTAGCTGAGCCCTTGTTGTTCCCCCAGATGCCCCTGCCGTTTAGGCTCCCAAGGGGCGCTGGTCTGAGAAGAGCGAAGCCCCTTCCAGCTTTCTCCTGGCTCATCTGGAGTCTGTCTCTTGTGTTTGGTTGCCCAAACACCGCCACACCACAGGTGGGTTACCGCCCACTGTGGCTCCCCCCTGCTTCCTTCCTTACATTTCTAGGATTTTTGTGCAAAGATTCCAGTAGAATAGCTCCAACCCAAGTGGTGACAAGCGTACCCCGTCTTTCAGGAAATACTCTGGAGAATTAAAATTAAGCCGTGCCTGATTTGGCCAAAGAACGTGCCCCTGCAGAATTTTGCCATTGCACCATTTAGCTTTCGTCTGGACCTCTCTACGCTGCGTGATTACCTGCTCCCCTCCATTCCTGCCTTGGTATTATCTCTGACCAAATGATTTCAGTTTCTCCCAGTTGACCTGCCAGCTCCTGTAATGAGCCCATCATTTCCAGCATCAGATACCCCCTTCCTAGGCTTGTCAGGTTGTTACATCCCAGGTGTATGACCAACACCTTCGGCTTTTGATGCTTCCCCAGCAATCTGCGCACCTGCCCCTGCAGCTGCGCCCCTTTCATCCCCGGCACCCCGTGCCACTCAATCCGGAATTCACCTTGCGTCAATTCCTCCTGTTCAGCCGACCAGCTCGCCCCTGCCTTTGACACAAATGAGTGTCCTACTACCCAGACCGTTCTTTTTTTCCTCCAGTCTGCTGTTGGTGGGGAGAAAAATTGGCATGTCAATTTATATTTTTACGGGCCTGATATATCTCTTAAAACACCCCGACTTCCATCTACCAATCTGCTTGATTGCCCCTTCTCCCGTGCCTATAGCCGCGGCTGACGTGGCTGCCCCAATCCGAAAAGAATGAGCCCCAAAGACTCCCTTTGTCTCCTCAATTCCCTCCAGTGCCATTTCCATAACCCTTCTGAATTGGAAGCGGCTTAGCGCCGTCCCATTGTGGTAAATGAGCAGAGGCGCCTCCTCTCCTGAGGGAGGTCTCAACCTGAGGAAGTTTGTCATTGCCCTGACCAGGCATATTGGACTGCCATGATGGGTTGGAGGGTCACCGTGCACCCCGTGCCCTCCTGGTCAGTTTTCGATCTCCTCACCCGCAACACCAGCTGTATCCCTGAACAATGCACATCCTTCCACTGTAAAAACCCCTTCCCTTTTGCATCCTTGTTTTCTGGTACCAGTTTGCTCACCCTGAAGGCCCCAAAAAATGCCAGGGTGAAAGCTGCTTTAAATAGTGCTACTTCAAAATCCCTGTGGCACACTATGCCCAAGCGTGCTACTATCTTTTGGAGCTTGACAATGTCTATGGGCCTCCTCTCGTCGCTCTTATGTGTTCCTTGTTTGGCCCAACCCTTCATGGCTGTCACACTGTAGTGTTCCTTAGAGGGGTCTACTTTCCCCTCTCACTTGTAATAATTGGCGATGGCCGCCATGTGATAAGCCATCCACGACCTGGATTTTCCTTCGTGCCAGCCCCAACCCACAAAGGCCCTCACTGGTAGCTCATGCTGACCCCCCGTTAATACCACCTGTTTGAAGGCCAAATACCGCTCCCAGCATGCCTTGTATCTGCTTGCCGTGCCCGGACATAGCGCCTTCTGAATCAGGGCACTCAGATTGGCCCAATCATGTCCCACCACTGTGCTTCGAAAGGGGCCCTCACCTCGTCTGCTCCCGGGCAACGAGAGAGAGTGTCAGCGGCCGTGCTCTGCACCCCAGGTATGTGTCTTGCTCGCACTTCAATGTTGCATTGCAGCATGCATTTGTTGAGTTCCCTTAGCAATCGCAATACCCTTTTGCCGTTGGAACAACCTTGGTTTATGATCTGGACTACCGCTAAGTTATCCAACCAAAGCATGACTTTGCTGTCCTTTAGTTGCTCCCCCCGTAGTCTGAACGCCCCCACAATGGGAAAGAGTTCCAGCAGCGTGATATCTCTGGTGACCCCTCGCTGATGCCAGTCTTCTGGCCATGCCATGCCGCACCATTTGGTGTCCAGGATTGCCCCAAACCTCAGGGCCCCAGAAGAATCTGTGACCAGCTTGGACCTGTCCCTGCTGTTCCAGTCCCCTCTCCACATTCGAACCCCATTGAATTTGTCCAAGAATGTGTCCCACATGGCAAAGTCTTCCCGTACCTCTGCCCCCAACTCCACATGCTGGTTCGCGTGCCGTAACCCCACTGTTTTTAGCTCAACACTCCTTGCAAACACCCTGCCCATTGGGATGACCTTCCCAGCGAAATTGAGGTTACCCGCCGGCGCCTGGAGCTCTCGCAGGGTTGCCTTGTTCCTACCCCTTAGGCTTTGGTGATTTCTTTTAGTTTTTGCACCTTTTCCTGGGGGAGCCTGCACTCTCCCCTTGCTGTATTGATTTCGATCCCCAAGAAGGTCAGACAAGTCACTGGTCCCACTGTTTTCTCCCCTGCTAGCGGGACTCCCATTGTCTTCATCAATCTCTGGAATGTCCCCATGAGGGCCCGGCAATCGTTGGACCCCTTTTTACCAATAAACAGAAAGTCATCAAGGGAATGTACCAACGCCCCTACCTGACACTCCTGCTTTACCGTAAACTCTAAAAAGGTGCTAAAAGCTTCAAAATACGCACAAGAAATGGCACATCCCATAGGTAAACATTTATCAAAGTAATACATGCCCTGCACTTTGAACCCAAACAAATGTTGTCTTTCTTTGTGAATGGGCAGTAACCGGAATGCAGATTCTATGTCCGCCTTCCCTATAAGGGCTCCCTTCCCGGCAGTCCTTACCACTTCATCATCAAAGGATGAATATTGCACCTTGCATAGTTCTTCTCGACTCCCCTTCGGGAAAGGAAAGGTGGTGAATTAGCCGGTACTGCCCTCCCTCCTTTTTGGGGACCAACCCTAATGGGGATATTACCAGATTGCGCAGTTGCAGATTTTTGAATGGGCCTGCTACCCTGCCCAACTTGACTTCCTTGGCAACTTTCGCCGCCACCACCACTGGCATTGCTAGTGCCGACCGCAGGTTGACCGTCTCTGTTCCCTTCTTTATTCCTGCGCATGGGATTTTAAACCCCCACCTGAAACCTTCCCACAATATTCTAACATCCTCACAGTTGTGATAAATATTTAACCACTGAGTCATAGCCTGTAGTTTGACTGAGGTTGGCAGCCCCTTTTTAATGACATTTTTACACAACTGATGGTATGGTCTGGACAAACTCCTCTCATCTTCAATCCCTCTTGACCTTCTCCTTTGCTTTGGGGCTGCTTTTACATTTCCCTTTGTTGGCTGAGGAGGTGCGATCCCTGGCCCTCCCCCCCCGGGGGTGCTTGAAGCGGCATGTTTTCCCAAAGGGGCAACCCTCCTCTGAATTGACCCTCCAGCATTCAGCTTGCTCCTCCTGGTAGCTGGCTCTGCTGTTCCAGGAGGAGGACCCGCGAAAGGACGACCTCCCTCGCCTGGTGTATCTTCCCCTGCCCCTCCAAACTTGGGGTTTCTCCCCTGGGGATTTCTCTCCCCCTTCCCCTGGCGGGATCAGTTTATCCAAGAACCCCCCCCCCACATCCATTTCATCCCAAGACAAAGCTGGCCACACTTGCATTTTCAAATGAAACACCTGATCATATTGCAACCAACCTTCCCCCCATGCTTCAAATATAGGTCATGGATGTATTGTTCATAGGCCATGATTGATGACGCATCCTGTGGGTACTTTTCTATCATAATGGATGTGTATACTTTGAATGCCTTTAGCCAGTTATGTATGGATGCCTCTGTTTTAGGTTGCTCCTTGTCCCTCTTCTCCTTCTCCTTCTCAGATAATTCCTTTAACGCATTACCCAGAGGTTCCAACCCACAAAATCCAAAATTTCAATAAATTCTTTCCTCCACACCCTTTCTTTAATAGTCCCAGGTATATGCCATGATAAGGAATTCACTGCCACCCTGACTGGGCCAAACCCTGGCATTGTTCTCCCATACTGTGTCATCGTGGTTCCCCACATCCCCTCCTGTCCTATATTGGCATTAGGACCCGGGAGCATACCTGCTCCGGCAACCCCTTGCCCCCACCGGGTGATGCCTGGGTGGCCCCTGCCATTGCCCCTCCTTCTTGGGCTGCAGTACTGTGTCCCCCCAAGGGGTTTGCACTGCTCCCTGCAGTGGCCTGTTGTCCCTGTGCCAACTGAGCTGGGCTGCCCTGACCTAAGGAGCTTACATTGGCCATTGAATTGGCCACTTGCCCCTGTGCCTGTTGCCCTGCCCCTCCTGCAACTGCTGAGTTCAGCCATGCCCCTGACCACTGGTGTCATGAACCATCGGATGCGTCCCTTTTGGACTTCCTGGTCCCTGACACATCGAGGCCTGCACTCAGCAGTACCACCATCATGGCCGACAGACATGGAACGTTGTTTACCAGCTTCCACGTCTGACGTAGCACACTCTATAAAGAAGCCACGCCCCAAAGGGCCTGCGTTTCTCATCGCTACCGCTTGCAGTGGCTAGACGTGCGTTGCCATAGTTCGCTCTCGCTGACTACCTGTTCCCAGTTCCTTGACCGTTTGTTCTTCCTCCTTCAGTCCCTTCCTTTCCTTACCTCCTGTATCCTGGACCCCCGTGTACCCGTCTCGAGTACACATCTTCATTTCTTGGATTTCCCGGACATACTGAACGTTCAAGGAGTTGAAGCGCTGATCACACACTGGAACCCGAAGAAGCCCACACGGGGCTGTACAAGACCCGGACTGTACGCAAGAAAACTCCTTCAAGGAGCTCCAGTAAACAACAGCAACAGGTGAGAAGGGGGGAAACCTGTGACAGATTGAGACGCCAACGAACCAAAATAGACACAGACATGGAGGCTGCGCTTCAAGATCTTATGCGCGGCATGCAGGAGTTAACAACAAAGTGCAGAATCTTAAGGCTTAGAACGCCGCACTAAAACATTTAGTCTTGTCCCAGGATTCCGCGACCAAGGAAAGTGTATTGTTGGGCGGAGTAGTTGATAAATACAACGGTTCTTCAAAAACCCTTCACGGATTCCTTGACTGGTGTTTAGTCCATTTCACCTTCAAGCCCTACTATTTCTCCACCCCCAGGACAAAGGTGGGCTTAATGATTTTGCATCTCTCTGGGAATGCTTTGACTTGGGCCACACCCTTAGTTAATTCTGGGGATGCCCCCTGGATGACTATGACGGATTCGTACAGGCTCTAAAGACCATGTTTGACCGCCCAGAACAGGTCTATAGTGCCCAGGAACGCCTACTAGATTTCCAACAAGGTTCCCAAGACATGCTGACATATGTGACACGCTTTAAACAATTGGCCAAAGAAGCGGATTGGTCCTCACCTAGTGAGAGAGTCTCCATTAGCCCCTCCACAGCGCTCGGGAAACGCCAGCTCCCGATTCTAGATGGAGCGCAGCTTCGGGAGAGAGATGTTTGCGCCACGTATATTCCATACTTGAACTCTCCTGGACAAAATAATCTTGTGGTTTTACAGGCCTTTCTATCGCCATCCAAGAACGAAACCTACCCCATTTTGGCATTGGTGGATTGTGGAGCCATGGGGATATTTATATATCAAGATTGGGTCACTGCCCACCACATTCCTTATGAAACTCGAGGCATAACGCAACCTGTAGAGGCGATTGACGGAAGACCCCTTTCTTCTGGACCCATAACTCTACAAACCCAGGAGTTGCAACTCTCGATAAATCACCATCGAGAGTCGATCAAGTTTGACATCATTAAGTCTGCTCACTACCCAATGGTGCTGGGTATGCCCTGGTTACAAAAGCACAACCCATACATCCACTGGGCAGCAGGTTCCTTGTTCCTGGGTTCAGAGCATTGTTTGTCTCATTGTCTATCCCTGGATTCCTTGCCGACATCTTCTGGAGGTACACCGTCGGACCAGCAAAGGCTATTCACGGTCTCAAATATCATCCAGGTTCCTAGGGCCTATCAGGACTACATCGATGTGTTTTCAACTGCAATAGTTCAGGCCCTACCAACTCACAGACCTGAAGATTGTGCTATTGACACAGAACCCAGCGCTGTGATTCCTTTTGGAAGAATGTTCATTTTATCCGAACCGGAAAAGAGAGCCCTCCATGAATACTTGGATACCAACCTTGAAAATGGCACTACACGACCCTCCAAATCACCAGCAGGAGCTTCATTGTTTTTCGTTCCTAAAAAAGACACCAAGGAGCTTAGGCCTTGTCTCGATTATCGCGGGTTAAATCAGTGCACCCTGAAGGACCGCTACCCTTTTCCCTTAATCTCAGACATCCTGGAAGCAGTGAGAGGAGCTGTAGTCTTTACGAAACTGGATCTCAGAGGTGCCTACCATCTGATCCGTATCAGGGAAGGAGATGAATGGAAAACGGCCTTTACAACGCCCTTTGGTCACTTTGAGTACCTGGTCATGCCCTTTGGGCTCGCCAATGCTCCAGCGGTTTTCCAACATTTCATGGATAGGGTGTTCTCTGATATGCTGTTCATCTTCGTTATAGTGTACCTGGACGATATCCTAATATTTTCTAAGGACCATCTTCAGCATGAAGGGCATGTTAAGGCAGTATTATAGCGGTTACGTGAACACAAGCTCCTGACTAAACCTGAGAAATGCCTTTTTCACATCTCTACTGTTCACTATCTAGGATTCCTCCTTAGCCCGGAAGGAATCGAAATGGACCAATCAAAGGTAAAGGCTATACTGTCCTGGCTTGTTCTGACCACTATGAAGCAGATTCACTCCTTCCTGGGGCTTGCCAATTACTACCGGAAATTCATACCCTCCTTTTCCGAGATAGTCCAACTGATCATTACATTGTTGAAGAAAGATACTCCTTTTCACTGGACCACATCCCAAGAGGAGGCATTCCAACGGTTAAAGACAGAGTTTACACAAGCCCCATCCTGGCTCAACCTGACATCAATCAACCATTCCAAGTGGAAACGGATGCCTCTAACTACGCCATTAGAGCTGTTCTAAAGCAGGAATTCGAGGATAAATTAAAACATCCCATCGCTTACCTTTCACAAACTCTAACTCCCAGCGAAACACACTATTCCGTTTTGGAAAAGGAATTGTTAGCCATCCGTCAAGCCTTCACAGAGTGGCGTCATCTACTTCTAGGAGCAAAACATCCTGTGCAAGTCCGTACGGACCATCGGAATCTTCAAGTTTTACAGTCACTGGAATGTAGAAATAGCTGTCAGGCTCGCTGGGCCTTCTTCTTTGCCCAGTATCAATTCCAGATCCACCATGTCCCTGGAACACAAAACATAATTGCTGACGCCTTATTCCAGCATCCCGACTATGAAACTCTTGAGGGTCGGTCCTTCCCAAAGATATTTCCCAACACAATTTTTGTAGCCCAAGCAATTAGCCTCCTGGAAGATGTTCGGATACAAACCCAGTCCTCTGACTTCTGGAAGGAATTTACAGGGAAGAATCGCTGGAGTCTAAAAACTAAGGACAGGTATCTGTTTAAGGATAACAGCCTGGTCATCCCCACACAGAAACTACAACACAGGATCATAAATCTCTGCCACGATACCCTTCACTCAGGACATTGCGGCGTCACCAATACCCTCCGCCTGATACAGAGACAATTCTGGTGGCCAAGAATGAAGACTGATGTTCAGCTGTATATCCAAACCTGTGCAGTCTGCAATCAAAATAAACATGATAATAAGAAGCCGGCGGGTCTCCCACTTCAACCTTCGTTACCGACAAGACCTTGGGAAGTCATTGCTACGGATTTCATAGTAGAATTACCCCCTTCCAGGGGATACACGACCATCATGGTCACCATTGATTTATTCACTCACATGGCCCATTTTACACCACTCTATAAACTATCATCTTCATCAGAACTTGCTGGAATCTTCCTGGAACACATATTCCGACTTCATGGACTCCCCTCCAAGATTATTTCAGACAGAGGGCCCCAATAAATTTCTCAGTTTTGGAAACACTTATGCCAAATACTAGGGATCCAACGTGCCCTCTCCTCTGGTTATCATCCACAGACCAACGGAGCTATGGAACAGGTGAACCAAACTTTAGAACAGTATCTCCGTTGCTTCACTACTAAGGTACAGGACGATTGGTCACTCCTAATACCCTTGGCTGAATTCGCCTACAACAATTCGGACCACTCAGCTGTCAAGACCAGCCCTTTTTTCTGCAGCCAAGGATTCCATCCTTCAGTCCTACCTTCCGTTCTTCCACATCCTACACCAGTACCCACACTCGACACCTGGATCGAAACTCTCATCAATGTACAGTAGGAGGCCAAGCAACACCTAGAAAAGGCCCGAAATCACACCAAGCAGTATGCGGATTCCAAAAGAAGACCAGGACCATCCCACGCAGTGGGTGATAAGGTTTGGTTATCCACAAAACTACTGCCTCACCATCTACGACCTATTTATTTATTTATTTACATTTATAAAGCGCTCACACAGCCCGCAGGCATCGAGGCGCTGTTACATGAATTGTTTGTTTTTCTTAGTTGCGTAATTGTGTTTTTTTTTTTGTCTTAGTTACGTATTTATAACGCGCTTAAACACCCGGAGGTTTCTAAGCGCGGACCCGGGGATCGAACCTGTTGCTGCTTCGTGTCGTCTTGCTTCCAAGACGCGCACGCTGCCGCTGAGCTATCCTCCCGGGACCTCCCGGGACCTAATAAACTGAATCCCCGGTACTATGGCCCTTTTTCCATAAAGGAAATCATTAATCCAGTGGCCTTCCGGCTCAAACTACCAGACTCTTGGAAGAAGATCCACCCAGTGTTCCATACGTCATTAATGAAGCCATACATCCAATCGTACCGGACTGCCCCCAGGCCTAATCCTGTAATCATCAATGACCAGCTGGAATACGAAGTGTCCAGGATATGTGACTCCAGGTACAAACGTGGTCAGCTGCAATACCTGGTTGAGTGGAAAGGGTACCCTCCTAGTGAACGCACCTGGCAACCAATCTCAAATTTAAATGCTCCCAGATTACTCTGAAGGTATCATCTCATACATCCGGGCAAGCCCGGAGGGACGGGTCTTCGGAGGAGGCATGCTGTCATGAACCGTTGCATGCTTCCCTTTTGGACTTCCTGGTCCCTGAAACATCGAGGCCTGCACTCAGCAGTACTACCATCATGGCCGAAAGACACGGAACGTTGTTTACCAGCTTCCGCGTCAGACGTAGCACACTCTATAAAGAAGCCATGCCCCCGCGGGCCCGCACGTCTCATCGCTACCGCTTGCAGTGGCTAGACGTGCGTTGCCGTAGTTCGCTCTCGCTGACTACCTGTTCCCAGTTCCTGGACCCTTTGTTCTTCCTCCTTCAGTCCCTTCCTTTCCTTACCTCCTGTATACTGGACCCCCGTGTACCCGTCTCGAGTACACATCTTCCTTTCCTGTATTTTCCAGACCTACTGAACGTTCCAGGAGTTGAAGCGCCGATCACACGCTGGAACCCAAAGAAGCCCACACGGGGCTGTACAAGATCCGGACTGTACGCAAGAAAACTCCTTCAAGGAGCTCCAGTAAACAACAGCAACAGGTGAGAAGGGGGGAAACCTGTGACAACTGGTTTATTCCCATTGGCCACCCATTGTTGTTCTGGGTCACCGCCTGGTATCCTCCTGCGCCCAGCCCACCTGGTCCCAGTGCCACCCCTGTCTGCTGAACTACAGCTGCCCCGTTGCCCACTTGATTAAATGCATTTACATTCCCACTTAGAACCTGCCCATTACCCCCATTTCCCCATGCTTGCATATATTGAATTACCATACCTTTTACCGCCTCCAAGGATGCTGGCCCGTCTTCCCTTGCAGCCACTGGTTTGGTTGCAGGTGTGCTGGGTAGACCCTGTTCCCTTGGTGGCTCCACAGTTTCAGGTGCCGGTATGGCCACAACCTCGTGTGCCCTTCCCTTGTTCTTGGCCCTGGCGGGCCTGGGTTTCTTTCCATTTGCCGCTTGTTCCTTGCTAGCCTTGGCCTTCTGCGTCATGGTCCTCTTTCTCTTCCCAGCAGGCTCCTCTTCTTCTTCCCCCGTTCCTCATCTTCCTGCTCCTGCAGTTCCTCGTTGTCTGGGTACAGCAACAGGGAGGTAGGCCCTTGACTAGGCCCTGCCTGATCTTCTTCCTCTTGATGCGGTATCATGGCTTCCATCCACCTGGGGCCGTGTTTTGCTGCTGCCAACTTGGCCATGGCCATAAATGCATTCAAATCCATTGCCTCCTCAGTTGATCTGCCGACCCCTTTGTACTTTGTACACACCACGCCTCCTGTGTCCTTTCCTGCCCCCGGCTGCCGCAATTGCTTCCTCTTTAATGGGGGTCATGCTCAGTGAACCCTGCCTGCTCCCGCCTACTTGTCAGGAATACTTGCTGTGTAACACGGGTTGCGCTTCAGCGAACCCCGTTTGCTGTTGCTTGCTGTACAGGTGGGCTCCCGTGTCCTTTTCTGCACACAGCTGTGGGGGAGCGCAGTGAGCGTGGTTTGCCAGTTCTCCACGGAGTGCGTTGTGCAGGTGGCTGTCTCTGCCTGCCCTTCCGCCCTGTGCCGTCCCCACTGCCGTGTGGCTGAGCCTCTTGATGGCCTCGCCCCGCCCCTCCGTACTGGGCAAACTTTTGCGGCCACCCGCTTTCCTCACCTTCCTGCTTGGGGACAGGGCTTTGTTGTTCTTAAGCCCCAATGCCCGCCGCCTCTCCTGGCCTCCGCTGCTGCTGGCACCTGGTCTCCTCCGCTCTAGCGATCCGCCGCATGCTGCCTCTTCTGGCCTTGAAGCTGCTGCGTGTCCCGGACTGCTGGGCTCCGCCTCTGACTCGCTCCAAACTGCCGCACTGCCATTCTTCCCGATCCTGGTTCTTCCTCTTGAAGCGGGCAGCCGACAAGCTGTGCGGGCGCCAGGTGTGACGCTGGACTGCCCTGCAAATTCAAGAGCCTTTCGAAATTTCTTCCGTAGTGGACTTCTTCCCTGAAGTCTCCTGAAGTCCTTGTCACGAAAAGTGAAGTCCTCTGTTGGCAGGCGGGCGTGCCACTGCCGAGGCTGGATGCGTCATGTGGAGGATGGAGGGGGAGATTTTGGAGGAGGATACCGCCCGGGTTATCGGGGTGCCTCCTCCATTTTGTGATTTCTCGTGGTCACTTTCATATACGTATGACTTGCAAGCATGGTGCCTTTGGTATCCCCCAAAGTCAGCAGTGAGCCATTCCACCCACCTCTTAAGCTGTATTGTCATCCTCCCTCTGCCGCGTTCCCTTCATCCCGTTCTTGTTCGCGCATCTGTCCCATGAATCGCCCTCCTTCCTTCTTTCCATTCTTAGTTACTTACCTTTTTGCTTCCTCCTTTACTCGTTTGTTTTCGCACTTGCCGCTCCTTCCCTCCTGACTTCTCTCTTCCCATCGCGTCATTTCATTTCTCAAACCTCCTCTTCCTTTCGCCCTTCCTCGTCTTTCTTCCTCTGCCATGTCTTTCCTTTACCCCCTCTGCTAATTTTTCGTTTGGTGCCCTTCAGTCCCGCCTTCCTTTGCTACCATCCATTCTTTCTCCCTCCTCTCCTTCCGGTCTTTCTATGTCCTCCTCCTTCAATGTTCTTCCTTTATCTTCTTTCTCAGGCTCAATCTCACTTCATTCCCTCACTTCCTTCCCACTGGCCTCCGTTCACCCTGTCTTCCTGTCCTCTCATAAAATCCTCCCCCTCCCACCTTCTTCCTTGGTTTCTCTCCTTCCCCATTCAATGCTTTTTCATCGTCCATGTTTATCCTGTTGTTCGTTCATCCTTCTTTTGTCCAGTTGATCCTCCATTAATTGTCTTATTCCTTCCTCCGTTCCAGGTGCCGTCTCTATCTCCTTCCCCTTGCTTCTTTCTTTTCATACCTCCATTTCCCTCTGTCACTCCCTTTGTTCGGGCCCTTCTCTCCCCACTACTTCCTTCCCTCTTATCTTCTGACTGCTGTCTTTCTTTCTCCTTTCCCTGCTTTCTTTTACTACCTCCTCTTCCCCTCCACCTCACCCCCCCCCACTGTCACCTGCTTCTTTCTGCCTCCCACTCCCCACCCCCTTTACCGGATAAGTCCTTCTGCCGGTCCCTTTTTCGATCATCATCTCTTTTTATCAAGGCATCTCCTCTCTGCCTTCCCCCTGATTTATTTGACAATCATTCTCGGTCTGTAACTCCGGTGACCCTTGTCAAAAATATAAAATTTAATGAGCACTTGAGAGCGTAATGCGTTCTCCTCACTCTTAAAAGGCAGTATGTCCGCGCGGCGGCAGGTCTGCCTCGAGGAGCTGCACTCTGACCTTTATTAAGGCCCAGGAGATGGATGCTTGGTGCCCTCAAGGCGGCCGTCGTGCGAGGAGTTCTGATCCGCATGGAAATGAGACCCGCGGCAGTGCCTTTCAGCTCAGCTAGCATACTTTGAAAGGGCTCAGCAGCAAAGAAACAGTACTTGAAAAAGTCTGAGACTGATCGGGCCCTTGGGGGAGGGGAAGCCTCTTCCATTTCTTCTTCCCTGAGGGGTGGCAGTCCAATGCCAGCACCCCCGCTAACTCGTGATTGACCTCAAAAGTAGGCTGACCAGATAAAAAAAAAGAAAAAAACAGAACGGACAAGGGAAATAGAAGTAGGACTAAAGTAAATACCCATACCACTTCTATGTCGCTGTCCCGTTGTGTGGGGGGGCTGGGAGGTGCTAACTGGCACACTCCTCTCATTGGAGGAGAGCGCCGGGAAGGCAGAGGAAATGGGCATTTGCACAGGAAGAGTTGCACCAGGGCACGATTTTGGGATTTCGAAATCGGGTCCCGGCAAAAAAAGGGACCGTAGGCGAAACCCCAGGTGGGGTTTATAAAATAAAAAAACTCCCGGGACCCCGGGACGTCAGGTGATTTCCCCGGACTGTCCCGGGAAAACCCGGATGTCTGGTCACCCTACTCACAAGTGGCACATGACTTTTTCTCTGTGCCTGAGGTTTGGGAGTCCAGCAACAGTGTCCACCGCATCTGTAATGGGCTTCCCAAGAGACCTGGCCACGCATGTGCAGACAGGTGGCGCAGTTTGTAGTCTGAGCACTCCTTAGTTGCCATTCGAAGAGTGAGGGGAACTTTGCCAAAGTGGGTGAGCTCTGCTGACCCTGGCTGAGGCCATGGAGGTGGCGATCATTCTAATCAGGGTAACAGGCAGGGTAGCCACACCCCCTGCCCGGATTTAGACCAGACTGGCCAATTTTAGGTTTGTCTATTAGGTCTTGGATCCATAAGCCGAAACTATTGCATCGGCGTACAGATGGAAGGGAGATGGGATCTGAAGAGGGACGCACTGCTAACCCGTGTTTGGCTTTTTACCCAGCCCTGACCGCCCATGGCCATGCTAACCTTCCCCTCCTCTCCCAAAACATGCCCTCCAGGCATCTCTTGCAGCTCAGACTATCAAGCAGTAACATCAAGTGTTGTGCTGCATAGCGCCTACCAGCGTTCTTTCTGAGTCTTCTGTGAGTGAACTTATTTTTTTGTTGATTTGTGACTCCGCAAGAAGGGGTGGGATTATGGTAATTAATTAATTCATCTTTTATTACGCGCTTAATAATGGACACCAGTCTCTAAGCGCGGACTGGGATATCTGGCTTGCTTCCAAGATAATCCTGTTACCCCTAAGATATCCCCCCCTCCCGGTAAGCCTGGCAAATCAGCAATTAACTGATCATTCATAGGTCTTGGTATATTCAGGTCAGAATAAGTGCCTACAGAGACGGGGAAGGGGCAGCACAAGAGCAAAAAAGTGCTGCTGGTGAAAGGCAAGCAGCAGTAGCTTAACAAGTCCAGGGCAATAGCATGACATGGCATGAGCAGCGAGCAGACTGTGATAGGAAGTCAATCAAACAGCGCAGAGCCAAGCTCGTCTTTCCTTAGTCCAGGATTTGTGCAGCCACCGCTGTGTTGGAGCAGCGGTCAAAGTGGGCGAGAGCGTTTGGGAGCGGTGCTCCTCTAGTTTTTTAAAATTACGTTTTACTGAGCCCATACTTACAAAAAAAAAGAAACCGTTCCGGAATGCTTTTGTTTTAAAATTAAAGTGTAGGAAGAAGTTGAAACTTGCACTTCAGTGCACTGCACTGAACGGTCCCTAAAACAGCAGGCGTATTTGATTAGGGGTTTGTATGGCACGCAGAAGTCAGCATGGCGAGGGAGTTGGTGGGGGGCGGGGTCAGGCCAGCAGGTAACATAATTCCACTACTTCTTTTTGTACCCTTCGACCACTGTGAAGGAGGCCATTCAGCACCCCAGAGGGGAAAAGATGTCTGACGATTTGGAAAGCTTATTAAAAAAGGGATGTTTTTAGTTTTTTCCTGAAGGTCGATACGCTGTTTTCATGCCGTAGGTCGGGTGAGAGGGAATTCCACTGGAAGCCACCTCACGCGCTGACAGAGTGTCCGCAGGTGCTACTTGCTCAGGGAATCTGGAGACTACTTTTTTGGCAATAGAGGTCTGAACGTTCCAGAAGTAAGGTGCCTCTTGAAGTGGTCGGCCAGGTACTCTTGGACCATGCCGTGAAGAGTCTTGTAGAGGAAGCTTAGATACTCATACACAATTCATTATTCCATGTGAAGCTATTGGAAAGCCTTCAGGGCTGATTTAATCTGATTGCGCTTTTTCTTTTTGTAATGAGGTTGAGCAAGTCCACTTTATTTCAGTCAAAAAGGTCAGAGAGGTTTTTGGGAGGCCAAGGCATAGGCTGCTAAAATAGGTACCTCTAGGCAATACCAGATCCTGCCTAACCATAGCCTTATGGGATGTTCTTAGGAGCAGCAAGTTCCGCGGGAGCTTCAGCAGCTGGCAATGGCATGCCAAGCAAAGCTCACAGATCTGCCTGCCGAAAGAACATTTTCAGCGGAGAAGAAATCCTGTATTTTTTGCTTTGCAGAAGTTCATGGACCCCTTGTTCACTGTGCCTTAGAGAGGCTCAACGTCACGGCACTGAGGAGGCCCAACAAGGCCGAAAACACGTGTCTGGGGTTGCTGATGGTACTCTTGTTCAGAGGAGAATTGCCTAGCATTTCGGTGCTGGACTGCCCTTGTCGGTAGGAACAGACTAATATGGAACTGGATATTACTCCTCTGAGAAGGGTGCTGTGAGCTAAAATGTGGTTGTAGACCATCTTGAGTGGAAGAAATTCCATAGAACTGGGTATTTGACCCATGTTCGTTCTCAGTAGAGCAGCACCCACACTCTTGTTGAATTTGTAAAACTTGGGTTCACCATAAGTACCCAGGGTAATCCAGATGTGGACCCCTTGCTCACTGTGCCTTAGAGAGGCTCAGCTTCACCTCACTGATGAGGCCCAAAAAGGCTGAAACATGTGTTTGGGGTTGCTGATGGTACTCGTGTTCAGAGGAGAATTGCCTAGCATTTTGGTGCTGGACTGCCCTTGTGGATGGAACAGACTGATATACAACTGGATATGACTCCTCTGTGAAGGGTGCAGTGAGCTAAAACGTGGTTGTAGACCCTCCTGAGGGGAACAAATTCCAGAAACAGGGTATTTGACCCATGTTCGTTCTTGTTCAATGTTTTTGATGCATTTAGGCACAGGTGGTTGTCAATTGTCCAATCCTGGTTGGAGACCAGGCGTTTTGTGATATCATGCAATGAGCAAGCAGAGTGTTGCAGTTTGAAGGCAATATACCTGACCCCAGACTACAGCTGGATGGAGGTATTGAAGGAGTTGAGAATGTCAGCAAGTGGCTCTTTGTAACAATTAAAGAGCCTTGTTGGAAGGACTGAAGCCAGAGGAACAACTGTGGAAGAGGGCAAGAGTTTAGAACTAAAAGAAGCCTGGTTTCAATTGCTTAATTGGAGCTGTTAACAAGCTCTTGGTGCAGTAAAAAAGTCGTAACCAACTGTGTGTTCGCCAACCAATTTATAAGCAAAATAACTGTCCACGAATCTGTTGCTTGCACAAAAGTCCTGTAATAAACAGGCATTGGCAAAACCAACCGTTTTGGCTTCTGTCTAGGCATTCACCAGGCACTGCCAAAATATGCCCATGTACGAAGACCATTTCCATCTGTTGGCATCTAATGGCCAGCTTGAACCATTATTGCAGTGCCTGGAAAATACGTATCCAATGCTTTAAAAAAATCCAAACTATACAATTTGCAGATGTTTGTTCTCTTTGACCCTCGTTATTTTCAAATAAAATGAAGGTCAAATCCTACCACCTGACCCCACAGCCTGGTGCCGTACCCCCAGAAGTCTGTCTTCTGGGCACATATCTGCCCATTTGTTGCCCATGATAAAATAACAATTAGCATCCTGAGTGAAAAGTGTGACCCTGACAGCCAATTAGGACGCAGGGCATGCAGGCAATAATAACCAGTATGGCCCAACCTCCCACAGATCATGTTGCCTGTCAGGATCTCCTCCACCGCTCTGGGTGCCTCACTCTTGCCTCAAGACTCTGCACCTACTGGCATATTCTGCTCTCTTTGAGAGGGCTGCTCACCCTTGTCCCCCTCCTTTCAACGTGGACGTCCCAGACAATAATTAATATTTATTGAGTGGGGAGTATGAACAGCGTCTTAGGCTAAGACATGTAGCTTTGTGAAGTAAGCGTTTTCTTTTTATGTTTAAAGGACATTTTTAGAGCCTAAAGCTGTTTATTAACCTCTTTTAAACAGCAGTTCCTTGGCCTAATTACCCCAGTTTCGTAAGTGTTAACCAAGTGTCTGTGATGCGGACTGCAGAAATGGAAATATTGTTATATTGATAATTTAATTCAGTTAGTGCTGTGTGCCCTTGCCAGCCACTTAGTTCTGGGCATGTGCCAATTTTTCATTACATTGCCACGTTCACACATCCGTCTGCTTATGAAGGAGAGGCCATACCACCAGTGTTTGACGGCTTAGGTCTTTTCCACTTCTAAAGTCAGTATGCTTTTTCCTAAAGATAATATCACTGCTCTTTAAAGTTAAATTGGTTGTTGAAGACATAGGGCCTCATTACGACCCAGGCGGTCCATGCCGGTAACTTACCGACTCCGCCATGGAGAAAGGGGGAATTACCACCCCATTACAAGGTTGGCGGGGCGGTAATTCCGCCTTCCTCCATGGCCCTTCCCCATTCCCATTTTTGTCCCATAGGGCTCAATGGGAATGGGGAAGGCGCTAAGTACGGTACCGCAAATTGCGGTACCGTACCTAGCACCAAGGTCGCTTTTCGGGTCTCTACTTTAACGGCTGGTGTAGACCTTTTACGGCGCCGTTAACCCATTAGCGCCAGGGTCGTAATGAGGCCCATAGAATTGGAAGCGTTATATTTGGATGACTCCCTGTTTGCAGGTTCTGGGCACATCTTTGAAATAACTTTACTTGCACTTTTAAAGGAATAGAAACACCATTTAGAGGGAAGACTGTCATTTCAACTTGTATAGGAGCAGGTAGACTATCTCGCCAGTTCCTGCCCCCTCAACATGAACATACTGGAACAGTCAGAGAAGAACAATAAATGGGACCCCCTGCATTGTTCCCATACCACATCGAGTGTATGAGAGACGTTATGCACTCAGACAGCCATACATAATGTAGCCTCACACTGAAAGTGTGGAAGGATGTTGCATGGAAGAATGCTACATGGAAGGAAGTCGCCTGCCAAGATGTCAGAATGCATCCATGAATATTATGGACAGACGTTAAAGTGACATCTGACGAAGACAAAGTGATGTCATAAAGAAGATATATGAACCTATGCTGAAACGATAGGAAAATATTTAGGAGTAGCGATGTAACTGAAGCACTAAGAGTAACATGTACCTCAAGCTAAAGTAATCATGGATCTAAAGAAGATGAAGTAACTTATTGACCAATAAGTGTAAATATGCAGTAAAACATATAGAGGATTGCTATAGGGAATATATAATATTGCAAGGACGGACATAATGAGAAAATGGGTGCTGGCTCACGTTGAATTTAACCAAGCTGCCCCAGAGATAGGCTGTGGCTGTAGAATCAGGAGACACAGAAAACAGCTTATTGTGCAGAGCCGACGATGAGTCAAGGTTGGCCCAGAGTTAAGGATGTTATTTTTAAAGGATATGCACATAGCGCAAAGGGAATATGTGGATAACCTCTGAATGTGGGACATTCTACATAGATGGAAGAAGAAGAAAACATCTGTGAGAGCCAAACTGCTGGTCAATTAAATGTATACAAAGGTCATGTGAGATAGAGTGAGCAGGTCTCTAAAGGTCGAAAGAAGCAACAGCACCCTGCATAATTAAATCAAATAACAGTAAATAGAAGGCTGAAATAGACACATTCATGGTCTCTTTACACATGACTATTCATTGGAGCCTCAAGCTAAGATAGTGGTGTGCGCACACTCACTTGAATGTTCCAGGACAGTGAGTAGGCAACAAGGTCAACTACAAAAGGAAGACTTTGGCTGATGGCCTACCGAGGAGAGATAATGGACTAATTGGCAAAACGGGGAGTAGTCTGACAGGATTCAAACACCTAAGATTAGTTTCACGTACGTGCTGCTAAAGAGCCAAAAGTCCAAGGTTGGGATAGTATGCCAACCAATCAGTGAAGCTGAGTGACAATCTAGTGTTCAATGTAGCATAGACAAATCCACTGTTGTTTTGTCCGCTATAATCAGTACTATACTTATTTAGAGGTAGTTCAAGGCGTGCCACACAGATAAGGGGTAGCCAATGATGTACTAATCCTTATATGTTTAATAAGTAGGTAGGTTCCCTTAACCAATCCCTTCCCTTGATAGTGAACTGGAGACTTTAAGATGAGTAGCAATATCCTGGAGATGGATGGGGATGCAGATTTTAATCAAACATCAATAATTCAGACGACACAAATAGCTTGGCAAAAAGTTGTTCTGTTTTAATGTAAGTAAGTAAAACAGGGAGTACAACGAACATCAGCAATCTCTCTATACTCAACTCTCAATCATTTCATAAAAAAGCTGGGTTCTTAAACCCTAAATTGGTCTTCGCTGATGTGTTGACCTGCATCATTACGAACATCATCCTGCGTGGCAAACCTCTAAAACCTATCTGGAAGCGGGATTGGCTCTAAGTGAACTACAAAGTATAGGTGTAATATCTGTATAGGGTAACAGAGAGAAATAATTGGATAGTCAGCAACAGGTGGGGCAACTAAGCCCTCCCTTCAAAATGGCCACTATGAACATCACTAGATGTACGATGTTCCATTGGCTACACAACTATAGGACCCCCAACTACATGGTCCTCTACAATTGGTTGGCTACTAACCCCCGTCAATAACTTTCCACCTAGGTGAGCAGCATGCAGACTGAACAACCAGGTGCGGATGAGCTTGTCTCTATACCAGCTTCCCACCAATTAAAAGTACACTCCATCATCACCTCAATGGTTCAGTGTCAATTAGTGTCTGAAGTTGGCCTTGAGTTCGTACTGTTCTCTGGGATTTTTAAAGGAGTATGGCCACTGTCTGGCTTCCATGCGCAGGTGTGATCTCCTCATGCATCCAACTTTCTTCCATCACGTGACTGGACACCACGATTTGAGCCTTTTCGTGTATTTGATTTTATTCTCTAATAGTCCTCTGACACATTTTGTTTTCACTTGACCTTCCTGAACAGGAGCTTCTGTTCTTTCACATTAATTGTATTCAATGGCAGCCAATTCTAGTTCTGATAAGACCATGGCTCTCTTCGCTCATCCAACTCCTTAGCTGAAATATACTCTGTTTAATTCAATTGCTTTTTTAACTGCGACACTGAATTGAGGCCTTCCTCGTTGTTCAAGACTGCTATATACGTAGTGGAACATTGATTCTTTATTTAATCCATATGTATCTATGAGGTATATATGTATATGTTGGCGCTTGCCGGGATCTATTTACTATAAACATTTGACTAGCTTCATGATTGCTTTGTTGCTTGTGTTTCATTGCATCTGTACAGGTTTAAACTAACTAAGTATCTTTACCATGCTTATGGCATATGTCTCTTTATCTTGATCCCAAGATGTCATTTATCCTTAGTACTTCTTTGTTCTTCATAAATCGTCTGCCTCTCTTGTCTGGTTATCTTCTATATGGAGTCAATTCAGTTTTGTATGACGTCACCATTCATCCTGGTCATTCCTTTTATTTTGTTTAATCAGGATTCATATTCAAATGGCCATCATATTGTCTTGGATGTAGGTATGGTTTCCTCAATGGGTACTTCACTTCCCATATTCTCTTAGGTATGGGTATTCTTATGGGTACTGCACAGAGTCGTTGCTCTTCTTCCTGCTTTCTGATTGGTGTAGTATACATCACATACTTTGGTTCATACTTCTCAGGTAATGTAGGCGGGGCAGGTGGAGTGGGGGTACTTAGCTCCTCCTCTACACATCCCTCTCTGGGTGATTTATCGACCACTCTAACAACGTCTTCGATTCCTAGACATCCTGGTCTGAAAAAGTGCCTCTTAGAGACCCATATTTTTATGACTCCCTTCAGGCATCCAGCTAACTTCGCATGCTCATCCTTGTTCCACGTCAAGAGCATGCACTGTCCGCTTGGACTGCAGTAGATCCATCTTCCCACATATTTTCTGTGGTCGTTTGGATACAGGAACTTTGTTCCCTCGGGTGCATGGATGCTAGACTTCACAAAGTCTCTGATTTCTTCATCAGTCAAGTCTTTAGGCGTCCATCCTGGTTCAACATCGATCATGATCTTCATCCCTATGGCTTTCTTTGCTGTCTTCTTGTATTGCGAGATTATTATCTTTATCAAACAAAATCCAAGCATCACTAATAATAGAAAGGCTCCAAGAAATTAGAACATATCTGCCATCCATTGTTGAATCCATGAGAAAAGATTTCCAAACCAGCTGTCATCAGCAATATCTTCTACTTCTACTATCATCTGGCCATGGAGTTTCATCAGCATGTTTATGGCCTCTGTCAAAGTTCCATTCTCGTCATTGTGAGAAGGTTTAAATGTGCAACATGATTCTCCAATTTTGGCACAAACACCACCATGCATGTCTGTAATCATATCCAGGACATATCTGTTCTGGAGAGCCATTAGTCTTACAGCTCTCAGTTCTTCTCTGATTGCATTGAATCATTTTATAGTTGTGTTAATTGTCTGCAGTAATTCCCATCTGGTAATTTGTAACCACTTGGTTATTTGCTCCAACCTGGATTCTTAGCATAAAAATCATTGTGAACACTGATGAGGTCTGGCTGAACAGCCTGTGTTCATACGGGGTGGCATCAAAGGCTTCTATTGATTTAGCAGAGAAGTACTTCTCTCTCTTTGGTCGATTTATCCGTTTCACAGATCTCCTTTTTCTTAGATGATCATCTGCTTTAGGAAAACTGTCAATGTTCAGGTCACCTTTAGGAATCACCAATGCAGGAACATGGGCATTCACTATTGTGTAAATTCCTCCCCAGTCTTTAGGCAGTCTGATGTAGGCTTTTGATCCACAAGCCCAATAGTGATCCATGATTACTGCTGTTCCATGCACCATTCCTGGTGCATCGAATATTCGTCCACAGTTCTGATTCCCCACCCCATTTTTCTTGTACCATTGTTCCTGAAGCAAAACGTAGAACTTTCTAATGGTACTAACTGCAATGGTCCTCCCCTGTCTTCGACCCATGTCAGCAGTTTAGCAAGTCTTTGCCATAATGGCTTGCATCCATTCGGTACTATGTCAATAGTGGGTTGGTAACAGTCAATAACTATCCATGCTCTGCAGATCACCACTCCTTTTTCCCATCCGTCTGGTGTTAGTACTGTTCCCCAAATTTACATTTGTCCTCTGTTCTTCCATCTGCAAGCTTCTTCTGCAGATTTTCTTTTGACATCAAGTTTTTTGTTCACTTCCCACCTAATGCAGCTCCTTTCACTCGTGGCTTCTCATATCTGATCACATGATTTCTCGTCTGGGCTCTGTTTCTTGTCTTTATATCTTGTATGTAGTCATCTTCATCTGGATCTGTCTTTTCACTTGCCCATTTAAGAGAAGCATCAATTCCCATAAATTGGCCTCTTGTTTTGCAAAGTGCTATGTGCGATAGGCAATGCGCTGTCAGGACATCAATTTCAATTGCTATGAAGATCTTTGACTTGCTCATGCTGTATGGCAGAAGTGCACATATGGAGCAGTCTTCATCAGACGTTCTTCTTCCAACTTCTTTCATGTGTTGGTACCATATGTTGTTTCCCAAGTGTGCTGTGCTGTCTTGATAATCATTCAGTTCATAATTGTCTTCTTGGGTGCTTCTTTTAATTCTCAAAGTCTTCATGTAGTTTTATATAACTACATCTCTGAATACATCGGTACAACTTCTTCTGGCTGGTTGCTATGCAGGAACATCCATCCGGGCTATCTGCGTAGAAGAAAGTTCAGCAAGTCTTCCCATATCCCTCTGTCTTTTTCTTGAAATGGCTATGAACGGCCATATTGATTCTGCTATCATCTCTGCACGTGATTGTCTTGTGGGACTTGGGCTTGTGCTTCTTCTCACTGGATCAGATGTGTCTACATGCATTATCTGTGTGGGCCCAGCCTTTGTCAATCCCTTATTTTGCTTGTTTCGCTGACCCTGTCTCTGGCAATCAAAAGTAGTGTTTAAAACAAGAGCTGTGTGTGATGTATTGCTAATAACATCCATTTCAATCTCAGATATCTGTTCATTTTTTCTAGGGATGGGAATGACTATGGGCCTCATTACGACCCAGGCGTTAAGGGGTTAACGGCGCCGTAAAAGGTGTCGGCGCCGTTAAACCCTTAACGCCTGATTACGAGGTCCCTTTGCGGGTTGCACTTTAACGCCTGCTTTTAGCTGGCGTTAAAAAACCAACCCGCAAAGGGACCTAGGAGCTAATTACGGCACCGTAATTTACGGTGCCGTAATTAGCGCCTTCCCCATTCCAATTGAGCCCTATGGGCCAAAAATGGGAATGGGGAAGGGCCCATGGTGAATGGGGAATTACCGCCCCGCCAACCTTGGAATGGGGCGGTAATTCCGCCATTCACCATGTCGGACCCCGGCATGGACCATGGTGCTAGTAGCACCATGGTTTAGCACCGGGGTCGTAATGAGGCCCTATGAATGGCCTGGGTTGTCTTGAAGTTGCCACGTTTACCTTTTCCTTCTGCTCAGACACATATATTGGAACCTTTGCATCATGTGCAAATCTTCTTTTACTCTGCAACTAGGATGCACAGAGTGTTCGAATGTGTCCTTTTACCCTTTTATTTATAGCTGAAAAATGGAGTGTCCAAATTAAGCCACAGTCCAACTAAAAGGTTCTTTTAGCTCCCCACTTGTTGGGTTATGCGTCCTTCTTCCTCGTCATGGATCTCGTCTGCACGTGCTGTGGTTATTCCCCGATGTTTGTAGCTTCTTCGTGGTGGGCTGTAAGCAGAGGCACTTCTCCGGCAAAGATTTTGGTGTCGCCCAGGAAGATCCAAGCTTGAGAGCAGATGGCGTAATGTCCTCAACAATGAAAGGACTGTGAAAGCGGGGCACGTCCCACGTTTCCCTTGTGTTATTACGAATCATGATCTTGTCTCCTGGGTAGACTCTTGGACATAGAAATTCGGGCGTTTGGATTGTTGAAGCATCTCCGTCTGTGTTCTGTGCTGACTTACACCCTCGTCTCTGCAACTGTCCTGAAATCACAGAAAAACGAGATGTTAAACAGTTCAGGTAGTTTTGCAATTCAAGTCCTAACACCTCTGATGTTGACTGAGCATCATTTCTAACTCGGGATGGAGGCATTAAAGGCGTTCTCTTTCTCCTGCCTGTCACAATCTCGTGTGGTGTAAGATGGTGGTCAGAACCTGGTTAGTCCTCAATGCATACAATGCCATTGGTAGGCAGTGCAACCACCCTTTTTTCAACATAAGCTTCAACTTAGCTATTCTTACTTTTAACAGGCCACTGAGCTTTTCACAGATAACATTCCCTTGCGGATGATAAGACGAAGAAAACTTGTGCTTTATACCAAGCAGCAACGTGATCTGCTCGAAAACTGTATTAACAAAGTGAGGTCCATTATCCAATCTCATTACTTCACACACCCCCCATCTGGGAAACACTTCCTGCACCAAGAACTTGGCTGCACAGGTAGAGTCTGGGTGCGCACATGGACCTGCCTCTATTCATCGTGAGAAAGGACATACTACAACTAAAAGATAACTGTATCCTTTACAAACTTGTATCATGTCGACATAGTCGATATGCAAGTGCTGAAAAGGGCCATTGGGTCTTGGGATCACCCCCCCTCACTATGTGTAGTGTATGCCCAGCCGTGAATTGCTGGCAAATAATACAATTTACCATAAAAAATGCAACATGTTCCATTAGGTTGGTGCGAACCAATCCTCAGCAATGGTTACAGCAAGATTCTCCCTATTTGTATGTGCTGGGTAGTGTAACTATTCTAGCGCTATCCTTAATAAGGCTATAGGCATTACTGGTTTACCAGTACTGTCTTGTCGCCACAATGTTTCAGAGGGGTTTAAAGAACATCCTCTTTGCTTCCATAAGTTCTTTTCCTCTTGTGGGGCTCCCCTTGGAGCTCTACTATCTGTGTTTTAGGGATATGATTGTATCCCTCGTGCACACTTGTTATTACATTGATTTTTTCATTCATATCAATGGTTTGAACATTCCTCATTCCTATATCTGTATTTGCTATGAGCTTGACTTCAGAGTCTGCTGCTTGATTTCCACGCAAGATAAAATCTGTCCCTTTCGTGCGCGCTAATCCTGCCTGTACCGTTGACGTCACATAGGTGGAGTCGCTGTACACTGTTACTTCCTGGTCTGCGTGATTCTCGACAGCGAGTATGAACGCCAATAATTCAGCAGACTGCACTGAATAATGCTATGGCAATGGAGTACTCATGAGCACTCAAAATTCTCCATTTGGCAAATGTTTCACTACCGCGGCACCCGTCATTTTGATCGATTCTTGAAGAACCGTCAATAAAGACAATCTCTCCCCTTGCGCGTGCATTCTCTTTTACTCTAGGGAGCTCATCACAGAACTCTTCATAGTTCGCGCAATCGTGTATGGGTTCTCCTTCGGTAATAGGATCAGCTATAAACATAGCTGGATTCATTATTTCAATTTAGACTATTTTAATTGCTGGAGTCAATATGATTACCTCATAGGCAGAAGCCATTTGAGTAGTCAACGTGCCTTTTGGTTTTTCTAAAATAGCAAATAATGCATGTTCAACAAATAACTTCATGGAACAGTAACCTTCTCTATGGCGAACGCGGCGGCTGCTAAACTTTGTTTCCATGGAAAGTGACCTCTCATTACTGGGTCGAAAATTCCACTGTAATATGCAAGGGGTTTGTACCCCAATGTAGTTCTCTGTGTGAGTACCGCCATCATAAAAGTACCATCTGTGTGCGAGAATAAAAAGAATTCTCTGCATAATTGGGAATCCCTAAAACTGGAGCTGTGCAAATGACTTTTTTCAATTTATCAAACCCTTCTTCCATTGCCTCAGTCCACATGATTTTTCTCTTGCATTGCCTGTGCTTTCTTTAAGACCTGTAAGAGCGGCCTAGTATACGAGCTGTAGTCAAAGACCCATGCTCTGACATAATTACATAGTCCTAGAAAACTCTGCATCTTGTTTATCGTGGCTTGGCTTAGCAGGAGTAACTGTCTTTCCTTCATGTGAAATCAATTGGCCTATGTACAACACTTCCTGTTGACAATATTTTAACTTTTCCTTGTCAACCTTATATCCTTTGTCAGCAAGTATAATCATTAGCTGAACAGAATCACGTCTACACTCTTCCTCTGTTGTGCTGCAAACTAAAATGTCATCTACGTATTGAAGCACAATGCTTTCTAAAGCAATATTGCTCAAGTCCATCTGGAGGACTCTGTTAAAAATTGATGGGGACTCACAGTTCCCCTGGAGCAGCCTTGTGCTTTTTAATCACACTTGTCTAAACGTGAATTATGTCAAATCTTGTGAGCCTTTGTGCAATGGGATTGAGAAAATGCATTTTTCAAGTCAACCACCATGAAATATCGTGCATCAACAGGTATATTACATAGAATTGTGGACGGATTAGGGACTAGAGGGAACTCGGCCTTTACAATCTTGTTTATTGGGCGAAGGTCTTGGATTAGTCTCCAAGAGCACCCCTTTGATTTTTTAATAGGGTATACTGACGTATTACATGGTGACTCTGATGTCACAAAGATACCTTGGTCCATCATGGCGGAAATCGTCTTAAAAATTCCTTCATCTGCCTCATGAAACATGGGATATTGCTGTGTTATATGCAAAATTGCTCCTGGTTTCAATTTAATCTTCACTTGCCCAACTCCTTTCAGTAAGCCTACGTCATAGGGGCCAGTGGTGCATAATGAAATTGGCACTTTCAGCATATCTTCGTCAAAATATTCAGGACGCTTCCTTGCTAGCATCATTCTCTGCGGGATCTCTCTCTTAATTGCTTTGACCCAATAAGTAATGCACATTTCGGATATCACAAAATCGTCAGATTTGACCTCTCCAAACAAATCTTCATCAGTGACGTCAGTCACTCTGCAGCCTTCCTCAATGGCAATTACTGTGCTCCATCGTCTACCCTTATCATCAGCTACATCAAGCGAAGCCATTTTTCCTCGGACTATAGCTGCTTTTAAGGCTACGGGCAAAACTCACCCCTCTTCTGCATCCATAGGTATCTGTGGTCTAAATAGAAACTCATCTGGTATTCTCATGGTTCTGCCTACTAGACCTGGCAGCCATGTTAACAGAATGCATATCCCATAATGGAACACTTTGGATTCCAAGGGTATTGCTCTAGGCGCTACTTGTCCTGCGTATTCCCTGATCATTTCGCACACAAATGCATTCCCGGTGTTGAGCATACTATGCCATCGTCTGTCAATGAAATGGTCATATTCAATTTTGTCATTAAATCTTGTCCTAATATGTTGACAGGTGTTTGCCTTGAATAAAGCAGTGGCACCTTCATATCACACTCTCTTATAGAGACTGGTAATTCTTCTGTAAAAGGAACATGACTTGTTGCTCCTGTAAAGCCCTGAGTATTCATTGCATCGCCAGACATTAAAAATGTGCCCTCACGTATACACGAGCGTGTTGCACCCGTGTCCACTAAGAAGGAGTACACTTTGCCACCTATAATTACGTCTATCCTTGGCTCCTCACGAGGATTTGGCATAATAGATAGGACTGAACACATCAGGTCTGCCAGTGAGCTGTCCTATTGCGGGTACAGCCTCACTCATCACTCGTGAATGGATTTCCTCCATCAACAGTGATACCTCAAATTCTACGCATCATAGGTTGCTCTGTGTTTGTGTTCTGCTGAAGTTGCATAGGAGATTGCTGCGATTGTCCTTGCAGTCGATTACCTGTCACTTGCTGTGGTTGCAAGCCTTGCTGCACTCTCGCCACTTGCTGCTGCACTGTTTGATCTTGTGCAACTCCATTTCCGTTCTGCTGCAAATATGCAGGTGGATTTGGCATTCCCTGTCTTGGAAACTGAACATTCTGAACCATCCCTTGGCTCCTACACATACGAGCTATGTGCCCTGTCATTCCACACGTCCAACATACAAGCGGTTGTCTTCCCATCTGCCCATTTTGCATATTTTGAAACCCTTGTTGGTTATTCTGAAAACTTCCCTGATTATTTTGCCAATTCCCTTGATTACCTTGCCAACCTCTCCCTCGATATCCCCTTCCTCTTGGAGCATACCCATTATTTGTCTGATCAAACTGTCTTTAGTTGTTTACTTGTGGCATAGGTACTGCTTGCTTCAGGTTTGATCCGCCCACTTTAGTTAACATTGCCCCTTTAATGGCATACTTGGATAACTTTTTCTGAACTAACTTAGCTTCTTCACCTTTTCGTGCATCGTCTTTTTTGTGATTCTTATCCTGCAAGAGTCTGCAATAATGTGCGATGGTCAACTGAATTCCCGACCATGGTTTTGCTTCTATCCCCACTAATTTCTTGAGTTGTTTCTGTACCTGCCCTGGCAGCCCTTGGCACGATATCTGATAAAATACTTGTATAGACTTCCCCCAAGCCTCACGTGTTTCAAGCGCCCATGCGTCTTGAAAACTTTGAATATAAAGCAATGGATCCTCTCCTTCTTTCATTTTTCTTGTCATTATAGCTCCCATGTCGGACGTGTCTGGATATAGTACTCGAAGCGCTAACCAAATCGCTTCTACATTCTAAACTGTTCTACAGTTATTAAATAGCACTCCATCATGTGCGGTGTTTACTGCAGTCACACGAGGGTAACCTGCCCGTGTTCATACGTCATCAGCTCTTTCACCGAGCATGGCAATTAGAAGACCTTTAATATCCCCCATAGCTAATGTATTCCCTCCCGTCATTTTTTTCTAACTCATCTATCCATTTTCCAGCACCAGAATTTAAATTCGTGAGTTTACATTTTAAGTTTTCCCTGTCCATCTGGGGCCATGGTATATACTGTGGCCTGGCTCCTCCTTTTTCTAACAAGGGGAACTGCGATGCTCCAAACTCATTCTTATCTCTCTTCATTTGTCTCATCTACTGCTGGAAGAATATTCCCACATTGTTGTGTACCTGGCAATGACCTTAGCCTGCTTACATATGGCGGGGACTCCCCCCTCTGACCATGGGGTTGCCCCTTATGTCGGTCAGTGTCGGTGGCTAAGATGCCTTAGACATAGGTAGTTTTAAAGTCGACCATCTTAATTCTTTATCCAAAGGTGTATGTTCTTCTAGCTCACATATAAAACTCCTAACCTCCCTTTCTTCGTCTGATACTTCTTGTGCCCAACTCGTGCAACTCCTCTCATCATCATCTATATTTAATGTTAACCTATCTAAAGACAGCTCCTTCTGTCTCGTACTACAGGAGGCTTCCTCTGTGTCATACAACGGAGTACTCTCAAGACGATCATGTTTTCCCTTCCTTTGTGCTTCTTTCTGGGCTTGCATTTCGTGATATACTTTATCGATCATTTCCCCAATGCTTTGCGAGTCAAACTTGTCTTCTAGATTTACTCTAGACGTGCTTGGAAATGGCTCAGACTCGGGAAAGAATTCCTGTATGTCTTCCCAGTCGACCCGTGGATTGGGATCTCTTACTTCCCTTTCCAAATACTCCAGATCTGTCCACTTTTGCGTTCCATATCCTCATCGACCTCTCTGTGCTTTCTCGCCTCTTCTCTTATTCTGTCTTCTTCTTTATTTTTCATATGCCTTTGTTCATTTGCCCTTCGTATCTCTTCATCTCTTTGTCTCTTTATTCTTTTCTCTCTTATTCTTTCCTGTTCATCCGCCTCTATTCTTTTCTCCTTTAACCTCTCCTTTTCATTATCTGTTCTTCTTTTATCATCACGCTTCCTTTGCTCTTCTGCTCTCTCTTGTTTTTTAGCTTGCTCATCTTGATATAACTGCTCTCATCTTTGCCTATCTTTTCTTCTTGCTCCTTCATCTTTCAATTGTTCCTCCCTTTCTTTGTCTTTACCATTGAGTTTCAGTAAAATCTGACCTCCCAACCACTCGTTCTGTACGAGCGCTATCTCATCAGTTTTATCCTTATCTCCCTTCCATCTCTTTATTTCTCTTCTTATGTCTAGAGATGTACTTGCTTGATCACTTCTCTCCTTATCGCATCTCTCCTTGTCCCTCTGGACTTTGGAGGTGATATCTTTCTCAGTGTCTTTCTCTGGGCCCTCGTCACTACTTTGTGTAGGTGACTCATATGACGGATTGCTATATCCCTTCGATGCTTTAAATTCTCTTAATGGATATAACCCTTCGTCTTTCTTAATCTCGTCTTTCATTTCAGACGGGGCGGGCAGAGCAGAAGGCTCTTCACCCCCTCTTTGCATATATTGAGTATCCAATCTAAAGGAGGCTACTCCTCCTTTTCGTGTTCATACATTTTCCAAAGCTATAGACGCGTTAGGCGCTTTTCTAACTTTTTTCCTGTTTACGCGGCATGTAAATATGTCATCATAAGCTGCAAAATTGTTCTTGATAATGACCCGCTTTGGGACCATGGCATAAACATTTTGTCTGCGGTCCCTTTAAACCATTCTGCACTGTACTGTTTAAGTTTAAGTGCGTGCTTTGGTAGCTGTTTGCAAAGATGCACTAATGGCATAACTTCTTCCATTTCTAACTTTTTCTTCTCCTTTTATTATTACTTTGCTTATACTTTAATTAAAGTTTTCAATTTTGCGTTTCAATAAACATACACTTATGAGCGAGCACCAATCGTCACAAGCTCCAATCTCGTCACAATGCAATGTTTTACTTTAATCTTGCTAAAAAACAACCATCAAAGTTTAATCTTAAAATAATCACTTTTCGCCTCTTAACTTCACGTTTCCCTATCACTTAAAGCATTCCTTTTTTCAGCTTTGACATCATCACACTTTTCAACCACATAAAACAAAACAGACATACTTGACCGGCCACATATACATGCACCACGATCCCCTCTTAGGACTCGTCTTACCCTCTAAATTCGTGTTCCGATTGGAACTTAAGCTAATTCCCTTAAGAAAGTCTTTAAACTTGTCTCGTCGTCTATATGTCCCTCATAAAGGGGGCTCTGAATTAAAGCTTCTTCTAGCACTCTTTAATGTCTAGGAACAAGGCATATCCTCATAGCGTGGCTACACCTCACAACTATTTTTCTCATATATTACTTTGCAACACTCAAGTCAATATCTTTTCCCCATATACATATATTTTACACTCTTACTCTTGCATTTTATTTTATCCCACCTCCCTCCGTTACTCTCCATTATTTTCTACGCATGCGTCTCTTTTGCCACACTCTTTGGTCTTATTCACTCACCATTCGCATGTTTTCATCTTCAGACCCTCAGGATCACCGCCTTCGTTACCGCCTCCTCGAGTTGCTTTTCGATCCGCTTCGCATAAATGTGGGAGGGGTTCCTATGTAAAAATAAGGGTCCCGTCACACGCTTCTTGCAAGATTTTGTCCTATTCTAACCACGATCTATGGGGAGCTTCACGTCATGTCAGGTGAATGGCAAAGGTTGTGCGATATTGCTGAGACCCTAAAGTTTACATATGTCAACGGCCGATGGTATCTTATCTAACCATCAATCTCTGCTACCAAGTGAACTCAAGACTTCCAGCCCTTTAAGATGAGTAGCAATACCCTGGAGATGGATAGGGATGCATATTTTAATCAAACATCAATAATTCACACTACACAAATAGCTTGGCAAAATGTTTGTCTGTTTTAATGTAAGTAAGTAAAACAGGAAGTACAACGAACATCAGCATCTTTTGTTTTCACTTGACCATCTTGAACAGGAGCTTCTGTTCTTTCACATTAATTGTATCCAATGTCAGCCAATTCTAGTTCTGATAAGACCTTGGCTCTCTTGGCTCATCCAACTCCTTAGCTGGAATATATTCTGTTTAATTCAATTGCTTTTGTAATTGCAACACTGAATTGAGCCCTTCCTTGTTGTTCAAGACTGCTACATACGTAGTGGAACATTAATTATTTATTTAATTCATATGTATCTATGAGGTATATATGTATATTTTGGTGCTTGCTGTGATCTATTTACTATAAGCATTTGGCTAGCTTCATGATTGCTTTGCTGCTTGATTCTCATTGCATCTGTACACGTTTAAACTAACTAAGAATCTTTATCATGCTTATGGCATATGTCTCTTTATCTTGATCCCAAGATGTCATTTATCCTTATTACTTCTTTGTTCTTCATAAATCGTTTGCCTCTCTGGTCTAGTTATCTTCTATATGGAGTCGATTCAGTTTCGTATGACGTCACCATTCATCCTGGTCATTCAGTTTCTTTGTTTCATCAGGAATCGTATTCAGATGGCCATCATATTGTCTTGGATGTAGGTATGGTTCCTCAATGGGTACTTCACATCCCATATTCTCTTAGGTATGGATATTCTTATGGGTACTGCACAGAGTCATTGCTCTTCTTCCTGCTTTCTGATTGGTGTAGTAAATGTCACATACTTTGGTTCATACTTCTCAGGTAATGTAGGTGGGGCGGGTGGAGTGGGGGTACTTGGCTCCTCCGCTACACTAAGTTTTGTATTTCACCACGTAGAATGACATCATAGATGATGCATATTGGGATATAAGAACTATATGCAATCAAGCTGCTATGTGAGTGTGCAAGCATGAGTCCGATGTCTATGAAATCTCCCTACTTTATTAATTGGCAATAAAGTAGTACTTTGCCATATTCCTTGAGTCTGTCCGATTATTTGGTTTGAGATCATATTTTAATTCTATCTAGCACAAAAGACGCTTTAAGGTGCTAGAGCACAAACTTGAAGAGGAGTAAACCAAAAGCGACTACCTATCTTCCTCTGGTGATGGACAGCTGAACATGTCACTCAGGGCCTGTGCCCCGCCCTCCTGTCCAACATTGTAAAAGCGAGAAGCTTTATTCATTAAGGTAGTCATACCTCTCTTATCCCAGACAGGTACATTAGGGAATAGATATAATGTAAATGGAAAGTGGCAAGAATGGGTGAAAGGAGTACATATGTACACGTTTGAAAGATATGAAAAATATTACACTGCACACATTCATTTAGAAAAACACATATAAAGAAATGCATACATTTGCGTACAACATGAATAACATATAGATATATTTCATCAACATTGAAATGCTACAGCAAAAGGTATCCATCTTAATTAAAATGGACACCATAGCATGCATTATAAATGAATCAGGCAGGATTGAGAAAGTAGAGAAAGGAGGGTATGTTTAAATAGAGCCTGGTAAATGATTTTGTCAGTAAAGTGAGAAACAGATAAGCTAGACAAATAGACCATTGGGAATGCGACAGAAATTCTTATGACCTTGGCAGAGTTGAGCTACAGCCTGCATCATTTTAGAACTGCCTCTATTAGCCTCTAAGTTGCAAAACAAGTTCTGTGATTCATACAATTGGGAATAACAGGTTGTGTGCTGAACAGCATAGTATGGGATCATTGAAATAGGAAATATATATGCATTTCAGGAAGCATGTGTAGCCAATGAGAGGGCAATGTATTTTACTCATAGAAACCTGACCAATTAGGTTGTAAGATTCATGTTAGAACAGAACTAATGTGTGTTGCTTTTCTTTCTATAAATATATGCTGGATGTAGGAAAACCTTGAGACTTACTTTTTTCAGCTTTAACCATGGTTGATTAAACAAACGCTCCCGGCTGGCCATGGGGAACACATTTCTCTCTTTATTGCACATTGTGTGTTTCTATCCAAGGGTGGGTGGCTATACAAATTAACTGTAAGTAAGATCACATAAAGCATTAACTTTACAATGTTTAAGTAGCAGTTCAAGTTAATAACCCAAGAATGTAATGAACCAAAGTGATCATGTTGGTGGGCAGGGGAATAGGGGATTGAAAAGAGGGCAGGACCACTTAAAGTGCAGGTATGGTTTCAAGCGCAAATTAATTTTTTTTAAAAGGTTGTAAACTTCAGTGCCAGATATTATTGCAGAAATGTTCACAAGTCCTGGCTCCTCATATGTTTATAGAGGTCACTTATGGAACAAATCTAGGCTTGTGGGAATGAGGCTTTGACATCCAGATGAATACGTCATTCATTGCTATGGCCCCTCCCCTTTCCCAATATCACATAGGCCGGCCTTATCCCAGACAGATACACGAAGAAATGAACCTGATGTAACTAAAGATGGCAAGAGTAAGAAAATCCATTGACAACTGACACACGCGCATGCAATAGACTCAAAGCAAATATGCACTCCCAATGAAGAAATGCAGACACTAGCTAAAATATGCATTTATACACAAAGAATATTGCTTGCAACCATAAAGACACGAAGAATAACATATATGCTGAAATGCAACATGAACAATATACGTACATAGTTTACTAACATAGAACTGCAACAGTAAAAGGTAGCCATCTTTGTCAAAATGGAAGCTGCAGCACACCATGGAATGAATAAAGTCTTTGAGGCTTCATGAAAACTCAAACTGCTAAATTTACTGAAATAGAATTTCATGCAGGGCGCATGCAGTAGCTCTGCGGTCCCTTCCAAGGCTACTGGAAGATTAGGGAATATTTGTACATTTCAGGAAGGACCATGAGATAACAATTCCCAAGACAAGACATATTTATTTAAGATTAATTAAACAACAACCAGCCTTTGAATGCCAGGGGCAAAATAATTCAAAGCTAAAACCTCATAAGAAGTGGATTGACTAAGTCTCTAGTCTTCAGAAAGGTAATAACATAAATGTGTTCATATTAGCTAAAATTGCAATACATGCCGGGAGAAATAATTCAGAACATGGTCCTCTCACACGCAACCCATAATTCAAGAACAGTGCCTATTCATTAGGACCAGACACAGACAAGCACCTGCCTCAACCCGCACATATTCCCAGAATCAAGGCGCCCAGCAAAGTCGACTACAAATAAGTTACTGTGGCTCGTGGCCTAGCAATAAGAGATAGTATCTTATTTAATTGGAAGAAAGGAAGTTTGTGGACCTTTCTTCCCCTACTCCCATTTTGGCTCATTTGTTAAGACGTGTCAGTTATTCAAGCTTGGTAAGTAAGATGCCAACCAATAGAAATTGTCAATGTTATGCCGCCAAGTATATGTTGCATTAACCAATTAATTACTTTGAAGATGACATGTATTCTCTATTATCAATTTAGAAGTGGTCCCAGGTGGAGCTATCAGATATGCAATAGCCAATTAAATGATTAACCCATACACAATGTATACATAATCTAGTCCAGTGGTCTTCAAACGTTTTTGGCCTGGGCCCCCCCTGAGCAAAGTTTGGCCAGGCCGGGCCCCCCCCCAAAAATGTCAAATGGACAGTATGTACAAATGGCTATGAAATATTGCGCGCCGTCACTGCACCCTACTCCCAGGATAGTCCCTGGGCTCCCCCAAATTCTCCCATCACGGTCGCTGGGCTCCCTCATCCCACTCCTACCAAGTCCCTGGGCTCTTCCCACCCTGCTACCATCACTATCCCAGTGCTTCTGCCCATCCTGCTCCCACCACAGTCCCTGAGCTCTGCCCCCACATTCCCAACACAGTCCGAGGGCAAGTGGGATCTGGGATTTTTTTTAAGTGGAGGGATATACATATTTCCCATAAAAATGCCATAGCGACCGAGCGCAGCGAGGGAGTGCGAACCAATCAAGGGAGGATCGGGGGGTTTCCCCCTGTGAATTTTTTTAAATAATGGGTTAAAATGTTGCATTTTAGAGCATAGTTTAAAAGAAATGGGTAAAAAGCCAAACAGTTTGCAATTGGCGTTGGGGGGCCAAGGGGGAAAGCATGGTATTTTTGACTGGACATCTATGATAGATGTCCAGTAAAATAAATACCATCCCTGTCCCCTGGGCTTCATAGCGCCTCAGAAGGAGAGCTGATTTTGGCCTGTGGGTAGGGGGATTGTGCAACAAAGGCATTTTTACAATGCCTTTGTTGTACAACCCTCCTTCCCCACTCTTCCCCCAAACTACAACATCAGCTCTTCGGACCAAAACAAACACACACAGTTTAGCCAGCCCAGGAGCACTCCCTCAGTGGGAAAAAGCAGCTACGGGAGTGCTCAGTGTTTCACTGGGCTGGCTCCTCGGATCCTCCATAATAGGTGAGGGGGCCACTGGGTGGATACCCCCTCGGCCATTATGGATGAGCTGCTAGGCTCGGACTGGCCTATAGGGCAATAGGACAATGCCTGTACTAAAAATGCAAAATGCTAGTGTATCCCAATCAAAATGGCCCACTTTTTTGGCCAATGTGAGCAAGTTTGATGAGTTACTTCACTATCCAGCTAGTAGTTTTGACCATTGTTGTTGAATAAATATTCTTTAAACATCACCATTTGCTTACATTTTGGCACAAAACACCCCCTTGGGTACTATTCAAATGGTCTGTGATTAAAGGAATGAATATCCATTTGCAACTGCAGGCCACTTTTTCATTGGTGTCTGAGTCCGTTTTATGGTCCAGTCCGACCATGTGAGCCACCCCTGGCCATTAACTCCAAACTAAAAAAAAAAAAAAAAACTAAAAATGTTTTTTTTATTTTTTTTTTACATTTCATGCGAGGCTCTCTGGGGGGGCACACCCCACAGTTAGAACACCTCTGATCTAGTCCCTTAACCAATCTCTCTACCCTGTAGGTTTCTGTAACCAAGATTGTGATGTGACGTCAGTTATGACATATTTTTCATTTAAAAACCATTGTTGTGCCTGAGAAAGGCTGAGAGCATCAAGAGTGTACTTGCTTGAATGCTATCCCTGCTTTATGTGGATTCCTAATAAAGCGGGTTTTGTCATGTACTTTGACTTTTTCCGTTATTGAGTCCAGAATTTCCCGGCCTGCCATTTCCCCTTAATCTGGGGTTATCCAGACCATTATTACTGAGGCAAGATCTGGTGGGGTAGAAAGGAAGAAGGGTGAGCTGGGGCAGTATTGGGGACAGAGGAAGGAGAAAGGGATAAGTAGTGTAGCCCATATATGGCAGGCCTACGATGCAGGCAGCCTCACTGGATGTGTTGGCAGCAGGTATGCCGTGTATGACCCAGACCTATGAAGAGCGAGGGAGTGCAGTGTGGGAGAAAAGAAAAAGACAAAAGAGAGTAAAAGAGGACAGAGCGAATCATGGGTAAGGGGCAAACTTAACCTGGTGCACTTTTAAAGAAAGGGTTGTGCATGGTGTTGCTGCTGCCACCACAAGAGACCAAATGCAGGTGAGCTCGGGTATATGCACTGGCAGGAGAAGGTCCAAATAAAATGGGGTGATGTGTGTGTGTGATAGCACACAACTGCTGTCCTATTCATGAGTACTGTATTGGAGGCTCTCCAGTTCCCAGCAACAAAATGTACTCAGCCGTGAGCAGATGTTGAGTACCTTGGATCTTGGAAGTGCAGGAGAATGGATGAGCGTTGTGAGCAAGAGGTGGACCAAAGGAGCATGGTCTAGGGAAAGATCCAGGTGCAAGGAGTGGGGGACCTCAGGTGTTGGATCATACTGATCCCACCAATGCTGACTGATGAAGAAATTAAGCTCAGTGGCGGAATGTGCGGAAGATCCAGTTTTCAGGAGCTAGCAGTGATGGGCCTTCGTGCAATGGTAGGTTGATATTGTAAAAGTGGCCGGAGCAGGACTCCATTGGGGGAAACCAGGAAGTGGCAAAAGAGCCAGGAAAGAAGTTGGACTGCAAGGTATGACAGGTAGAAGAACAAGCAGTAACTTCAGGGAGAACAAAGGGGCCCAGAATGGAGGAATTATAGGATATCACACAGATGTTGGTGCAGGTTGTTCTAGGTTTGATATGACTAAAGAGAAGGTGTAAAGAGTGGGGGAAATCATCATTAATGTGATAGATGGAAGGTGTGGGCATATGGAAACCTAGATAGAGGCTGCGAAGGAACGGGAGACGGGTTTGACATCTATGCACAGAGAACACTGAAAAGGGGTTGGGGTCAAGAAAGATGAAAGTGGGCACATACCTCCTTGGAGATTTTCACAGATGGAGATACCCAAGTCACAAAGCTCTAATTTAACACCTCAAGGGCCCATAGGACATACATATACACCATAATATTGTCATCTCGTTTTGGTCGTTAGGTTTGTGTATATACTGCATAGTTTTGAGGAGTTGTGTGTTCCCTGTGGCCTCTGCATTCCCCCAATCAATGTTTTCCTCCAGATGCCCCAGTCCCCCGAGAGAACAGGCATTGAAAAGGTTAATGGCATCCATTCATGAAATGTAGAGGGTTTCATATATTTGAGTTCTTGCATGGATAAATGCACTGCATGGAGGGGCCCAAGTAGAAGGTAGGAAGGGCGTGTATGTAGGCTTAGGGCAACTACTAACATAGCCAACTGGAAGTCCATGTTTGCCAAATGATCCATTTCAGATTGTGAGAAGTTCCCTGATCACTGCAATGCTGACGTTCAAGTAATTGTTTAATTGAGTGTCATATGGAGAGCACATGGTCATTTGGACATGAGCTCAAGACTTCGGGGGATGGTGCAGAAGATGCTGGTATTACTTTACATGATCCTCTAAGCTTGGTGAGCATTCTCGGGACCCTCATTGGAGCTTATCCATCTAGCCGAGTAGAGGCAAACATTTTCTTAAGGCTTAACCCACCTCCTAAACCCTCAAATATACTCTACCAGCATGACCTGCACCCCATACCTCTTGCATGTGACATATGGGACCTCTGCTTACAACCGTAGGCCCTACAGGCAGCCCAGCCTGGGTAGATGGCAAAGGGCCAAGTTTATGGGTTATGCCCATTTAGATTTTTGCCTGCTTGCCCCAATCCTGCCCATGCTTGAGGCCCTTGACACAGATAGGCAATGCCATACATTTTATGGCACAGAAAATTGCCACAAAAACTCCCAACCACAAATCAATGTTTAGTATTGCTTCATTATAATTTCCACCATACACTTTAATTGTGCTCCTCACTATTTCTGTGTTTTTCTCTGAGATGTTCTCCAATGTAAATTTGCTTCTAGGTGTTTCCCTCCCTTATTTTGCCATGAGTTGTTTCCTGCTCTAATTCCACTCCTCAGTGTTCAGTGTAATTTTGTTCCTGGGTGCTCTTCACTTTCTCCGTATGGTGATTTTGCTCCTCAGTATTCCTTACTAGAATGTTGCTGCTTGTTGTTTCTCACTCTAGTGCTGCTCCTCTGTGTTCCCCACTGCAATTTCTTCTTAGTGGGATTTTGATCCGAAGTGTTCCATGCAACTTTGTTCTTGGGTATTCCCCAGTTGAATTTTATTTGCAGGTACAACCAATGTGATTTTTCATCTGTCACTTAACTGAGCGGGATGACCGACACAGACATTTAATTTAGGAATATGTATATCAGTAGTTATTCAGGATAGTCTTCTGTTCGTGTTTATTTAGTGAACTGAATTCACCCATAACCACTCTCTCAGCCCCAAGGGCTTCCCTCCTGCCACCATGGTGTGGCTTCTGGACCTTAGCCAGCTCTCCGATTCTACTACTTGGGATGGCTTCCTCTCTAAACCCACCCTGCATTCCCAGTTTCAGTTTTTAGACTTTTCACTGTAGGACAGATGCCTTCAGATATTTGGACTGCAACTCACATCCTCCTCAGCCAGCATAGTCATTGCTGAGCAATTATAGGAATTGCAGTCAAACCATCTGGAGAGCCACAGGTTGCAGACCCCAGCTCAGGAACAATGAAATTCAATACTTTAACGTCCATTAGCCCTAAGCTCAGACATATATTGTCTGTAGCCTTGTTACATAAATCTTTGCCGTCTCTGGGTTTAAATCAAACATTTATCCCAATATGAAGTCTCTTGGCTCTTTAACAACAAAACAAATTCCAGGTTACCGTTCAACAAAAAAGTCTTTGGGTCGGAGTAGTTGTCAATTCTAAGCCACTCAAAGTATAGGGCATTTCAGTGGCCATGGACTTCTTTCCTGGGTTCCTGCCTTCTTTAGGGTTGTGGTTTTCTTCTTCTTCTCCGGGGACCCTTTCTCTTGGATTTCCGGGCCTGAGCAAGCTATCATCCTAGGCTGAGGCAGTGGCAAGAGGGACAGCTGGGTGCTACCAGTAAAAATGCCAAGGTTTCCATCAGGTTCAACTTTTGATGGTCTGGTGGTTGCATGCCGTCACATATGCACAGAAAACACCCAGCGCCTCATGCACGGTTTAAGGGTTTTGATTAGCATATTCCTCTATCTATCTTTGTGTCTCCTCCCCAACTCAGACATCCATATTCCCAGTTAGTGCAATTGAATGTTAACCCTACTGTGCAAGCACTGGTTTTATGCTAGAAATGTCTCCCTAAGCCGACGGCGAGCTGAACTCCCTAAGCGACTTGCTAACTGTCCCTGCTCTATCCAGTATTCATTCTTCTAATGAGAGTTGGGATTGTGCCTTACACTTTTGCTCTTGGACTCGGCCCGGGCCACTCACACTCACCTCTTCCTTTCTATGCTGGCTACTAGAACCCTCCTCTAACTGCTCCCCTTCCGATTCTGTGCCTCTGGTATTTAGCTCATCTTAGCTTGTCTCTAGCCTTTTGATGCTACCTGTCCTTCTGCTCCCCTTCTATGCAGGCGTCCCCACTAAAACCTCCCTCCCTCACACTACTACTCTTCTCACTACCACTCTCCTCCTAACACTACCATTCTCCGCCCACTACTACTCCCTGCTTCCAGCTCCACTACTCATTCTACCCCGACCACTCTGTACAATACACCCTTCTTTCACTCACACAACAACTTCACAAACACCCCTTACACTAAATCATCCTCACTCCCTTCACAGTCACGCTCATTCACACAGCAGTGCCCTTGCACTCACAGAGTCCAAGTGGTCCCCCACAAAACCCATAGCATACATTCTTACTAACCTGTGATGGTTTTATGGGACAAGTGATGACTTTGGGGCAGTACCCAAAGGGAAGGGGATGGGGTTAACCGCTATTCTTCTCTGATATTGTTCCCCACCTTTCGACACTCCTTCCTGACATCCTTGTTCTAGCCACTTTCTTTCTTGTCTGTCTTCACCTCCTCGTCTCTGTCCTCCTCTCTCCAGACTCGTGCACTGCACCTCCACTGTTTTCAAATGCCCCTCACACTCTGACAACCCTTGGGGATTATCTAGAGGTCTGGCCCCCGACTCCAAGAAACTTCCTTGCTCAGGGGTGGACTGGGAACCAAAAGAGGACCTGGAAATAATTCTGAAAGTGGCCCCACATTACACATTTTGAGCAAGTGCAACCCCTTTTCTATTGAAAATTTTCAGATGAAGCCCCACGGTGTAGAGGCCTACCGGGAAATCTCCAGAGTTCCCTGTCTGTCAGTCCGCCTCTGTCCTTGCTTAAGTCGGTTCGGGTGGGAGGGATTTAAATTATGGAACATGATTGGTTTCTCTCTTCTGGATCACTACCTGCCTGGTGCCCCCTTGGCCCTGCTTCTTCCCCCCACATGCCCACGGACTAAGCCTTCAAGTCGAGTAACGAGCATCTTTGATTTCCTGCTAACACATTGGTTGGAAGGGATCAGCGCAGTGGAGCCGCAATGTCCCGATTCATAAAATTCTGTCAGCTATTGTGGAGTTATCATCACTCTGGGACCAGGGTTGATTTTGAGTTCAGTTCCCGGGGGCAAGGTGGCATTGTCAACAGCGTACATCCACATCACAAGTGATTCTTAAAGGGACAGGACTATTTATTGATCTGTTTGTTACAAGTCCCTGTCATATGACTGGGGCTTGATGAGCTTAGCCTGAGGATTCTTTCTGCACTGGCCTGGGTCCAACATCACTTGGTAGATATCAGTACCTGGCCCCCATGACTTACCCAGCCCTCACCCCAATGGTCAGGTAGGTGTCTTTGTCACAGGTTTCAGGTATTCCTGCTTTCATTTTGCTTCCATGAACAACTTCCATGAACATTCATTTTGCTTCCACGTACAACCTCCATGTACAACTTCCATGCTTCCATATACAACTGCCCACCTCCCTAGAATCACTTGTGTACAGGTGCATTATAAATGACATATCATAACGTAGATGTTGAGCTAGACTCTCCGCCATAATTTTGCTCATAGGTTCATCCATGAAGTTAACTATTTTGCCATACTGTGCCAGTCACTCCTGTATCTCACTCTGCTCTTGCTTGCTCCTCTACCATTGCACTTGCCTTTTGGTAGGCCTCACTGACTCCAATAATCCCTAGCCACTTGCCTAAGGTGACCAGGCGACCCGGTTATGCCGGGACTGTCCCGGAATTTGGAGCTCTGTCCCCCTTTGCCAAGATTATGCTTCCATTGGAAACTGCAGTGTTCCCGGTTTTTGGTAGTAGGTCTTCATTGCCTGCAGGCATAATTTGCACAGAAGAAATGCTGCATTTTACAACTTAAGACAGTTTGTGATAAGTTAATAATAATATGTGTTTATTTGAACAGCAACATTCAAAACCCATTTTCCTCCAACCGCTACTGAAGTGTAGCGCCTTAACAGCCACTTTCAAGAGTTAGCCCTACTTTTATGTTAGTTGCCCGGGCCCGCTTTTTTACTTTTCAAATCTGGTCACCCTACACTTGCCGCGCATCTGCCCGCTCATCGAGCAGTCTGTTCTGATTCCACCATGTCAATGTTACTTTTTCGTTTGCAACGCCGCAACAACATAGGTGGGGGACCCACCCCTTTCCTCATCATGATCATTTTACTTAAAGAATCGCTTCCCCAAAAGCATCGGAATTGCCTCACTGCCAGCCTACAACAGTGGCATAGGGACCAAAAAACCTGATTGTCAGAGAGGCTCAGAAAATTAGATTAGCCGATTCCTCTCGTGAGGCAGAATCCAATCAATCTATCAAGAACATCAGCCACAACAGCACCTGCCTACAAGATCTCCAGCATGTCATTTCCCAGGACAGGGCCTGAGATGCCATCATCATTTACCACCAAACACTGAGCAATGACATGAAAGCCACTCGATGCACAAAAGACACGACGCAACAAGAAGACGCGGCCTCTATCAAGGACCACCTGAACTAAAACTTCAAATCAAGCATGGAAAACGACCACTGACAAACAGACACATTGACGGAAACATGAAGACGCGCAATAACCTGCGAATCACCACATATCAAACCATTTATTACCGAAAACTCCCCGCCTTGCGACATCCAACCGCGAGGAAGACCTGCTCAGCCTCTTTGAAGATGAATGTAGCTCACACAACACAAGACCACCAAAAACCCCGAGCCAGCCAATAGAGAATCTGGAAAAACCTGACAAGACAATTAGAAAAGCTGCAAGAACTACATCATCAGATGAGGGAGGATATCTCGGTGGCCACATGCTCTCCTTGGAAGTAAGACGACGCGGAGCAACACAGGTTAGATCCCCCGGTCTGTGCTTAGAAACCTCTGGCTATTAAGCGCATTATAAACAACCAATTATTATTAATATTGCATGTCCCATTTCCAGACATAGCACATATATATGACATGCTGTGATATTTCAAACGTCTAGTTCAATAAAAAAAAGAGTCTTCAGCCTTTAGGTGGTTTGTTTGGACTGAAAGAGAGCCCCATTATTTTATTAACCAACTATTATTTTATTTTAGGTAAACCAAGAAAAAGGATACTTCTTTTCAACTCTTCCAGACTTCGAATATGTGGAGGCATCCACGTGGAAATGTTCAACAGGTAAGTTCTGTTAGGAAGAATGTACATTCACTCTTGTCTTTTCCCCTTTACTGTCTTTGTCTTTTTCTTGCTTCTGTGCTTTATTTAACTCTCCACTGGTCAGTCTATGATAACCTCTCTCTGTCTTCTTATAGCACTCCTTTTGTCTTTTCTCCCTCTCTGTCTTGCTGGCCTTGTGTAGAGCTTTCATTTATTTCTTTAGGTTCCCTTAGCTCCAGTGTAATTGGGCAAACACACTCCTCTTCATGGCGTTGTGCGTTAATGTGCGGCTCTGTTCTTGTGAATCCTTTTACAATGACTATGTCTTTGAGTCTATATGGTTAGAAAAGGAATACCCTTGTTACAGTTCTCTCTCACTTTCTCCGAAGCTCCAGTGTCACATAGAACTTTAAGCCTTTGTTTCTCCGATACCTTCAGTTTCGCTGCTTCGGACCCTGTCACAGCTTACTCTGGCACTCAGTCGTTCACGTCCCGTCTCATCACTCTTTCTCTGCCGATCCTCTTTCAGTCTGCACAACGTTACCAGAGGATCTGCGGTGGGCGGTTGCCGGCGGCCGGGGAATTTGGCTCTGCCCATTTTGGCTTCCTTTGGCCTTTATCTTCCGGAGCTCACTCTCTGTCTTCGCCGACCTCGGGAGGCCGTCTTCGGTCCCCCGTTCAGCGGTCGCTTCGTTCTCCTTTGCTGAAGCATCACGGTGCTTCTCTCCCTCTCTCTACTGTCGGATGTGCGACAACGGTCGCGGCCTCACCCGATATGCTGGAGCGCAACGGTGCTGCTTTAATCTGCTTCAACTCGACAAACTCCTTCGTCAAAACCTTCTGGCAACAGTAACATATTTACACCACAACCGCTGAAATCCTCGCAACGGCGTAGGATCAGACTGTCGCAACTTGATCAGCCGTTCTTATTACGCCCAGCTGTAACCGTCGTTCTCCTCCTCCAGCAACTCCGTTCCCTAGCAACCGAACAAAACAAGAAAGAAAGGACAATACTTGAATCTTGCCCCATGATTGGCTATGAGCACTGTCAATTATTCCCTCCAGCTGACAGATACACTTAACCCCTTGTTGCCCTGTTTTTCCCAGCATTGCCAGAGCCAGCGCCTGATTGCAGATCCCCTGTGCACTTCACAGGGGATTTATCACACCTGCCCTACTGTAAAGACAAGATATATCTACTATTACATAAACCTGTCTCACAGATGACTACTCAACAGTGGTATATAAGGCAAGCTACTTGAATTAATACTCTCAGACCGTACCAGCAAGACGGGTGGAATCCCACTTTCACACAAAAATGATGTCTGTAACACCGTAGAGTATGGTCCTCATTACGACTTTGGAGGTAGCCATGGTGCTATTGGCCCCATGGCTACCTCCAAAATCGGGTCCGGGTTCCCTGAATGGGGAATTACCGGGCCATTCTGAGTTTTGAGGGCCTGGTAATTCCTCCTACTGGGAACCCGGGCCCGGACCTTCCCCATTCCCATTTAAGCCATCATAGGGCTCAATAGGAATGGGTGCGGGAGCTAACAATGGGCCGATTACGACCGGGCCGTTGTTAGCTCCCTGGTCCCCTCGCGGGACCCGATGTGGACGTCTGGTGAAACCAGACGTCCACATCGGGTCCCGCGAGGGGACCTCGTAATATTGCGGAATGGTGTTAACGGGTCCTCCTCCACTAGCGGCACCGGTTAACCCATTTCGCAATACTTATAATGAGGCCCGATGACTTTTGAACACCGTATTTACCACAACCTTTATAATATTGGCGACATGTGATGTACCCTTTGCTCTGATGCGAAACCCTTTCTCTTGGCGAGGAGCCTAGGACATGTATTTCTTTCTGCCTCATCACAGATAGACTTAAAGGAAAATATGTCTTATTGCCTACAGGCCAATGGAGCAAGCACTGAATGACATCCCCACGACAGTGATGAGCAGTACATATGTATATGTATACGTGTACATACTTTATAGTCACAAAATGGTGGTTTAGAGGTTTGAGCACTTCATTCTAGAGAAGGGAGCAGCCTGGAAGATGAGTCATAATAGGCTAATAATCTGATCAGTTGTAGAAAGTGGTTTCTCCAACAAGCTACATTTAGACACACCTATAATTTGGTTCATGACTGCAAAGTCTTTACATGGCATAGTGATGTGACGTGCTGTGGTTTAGGCTATGCACAGTATGCCTGTCCTGGCTCAATGAGCATTTCTTTCCCATTTTTTCTGTCTTATACTTTTGGCTCCAAATACAATTGTAATGCTGATGGGGTGCTCTGATGATGTGGAATTGTGTGAAAATACCCCGAAGGAGTAGCAGGCACCACCTCTTGCAAGGTGTTCTCACCTTTTAAGATGGGCTAGTTCTGCCTACCCAAAATCATCACCTGCCTAAGGGCTGTTTGCACACTTTATACATTAAATCAATAGATAAATAAATACAGATGGGATGGGATATTGGCTGTGATTATTAAGGTTCCAAGTGTTGATTTCTGGCCTCTACTCTATTCTATTAAACAAGCTCCAGACTTGTATGCACTGTGGGACCGCCTCCACCTCCTACCACATTAAAAAGGACCACTTTGTACTACTGCATTCAGAACCTATGCATTGTAACTTGTGAGCTACCTCACCCTCCTGTACTCTTTACTTTTCTGGAAAAGCATTAAGCCTAAAATTCTCAGCTCAGAGATTAGCGCCAAGTCGAGGGAACTTTCACCGAAACATCTAGCAGTGCCTTGTAACTTACAGAATTTCCCTCTTGAGCTGCCACCTATCAACCCACTGGAGGAACGCGCACCCACAGGAAAAGAACCAAGTAAGCATCAGGGCCAGTGAGGATTCTGGGCTATACAGCACTGTACATGTCTTGTGGGATTCCAAAGGCCGCATTTACACTCTTTCCTTAGCAGACTCGCTGCTTTAGTGGGATGGTGAATGGACCATATCACATCTCAGCCTATTATAATAATCTTTATAATTGGCTATTTATAATGCACTTAATACCCAGAGGTTTCTAAGCGCGGACCCCGGGATTGAACCTGTGTTGTTCTGTGTCCTCTTTCTTCCAGGGCGAGCATGGAGCTATCCTCCACTCTCCAGTGAGCTCAAGGTACCAACGGAGTCATTTATCAGGATAGGTGACTGCAGGGTTGGAAATTGTGGACTTTGCAGATGTCCTGATGGGCTGAGAGGGCTAGACGTTGGTTTGGGTCTGTGCTGTGTTTATGTGAAGTATGTCTCTATTGTACATTAAAGGTGGGATCTTTTTTGACATCGTAGAGTCAAGGTGGGGATCTACATTTCGGGGGTAAAGAAGCAAGGACAATCCAACTCAATTGGCATTTTGAATACATTATTGTATTATTCAAAACTTCAAATTTCTCACAAACAAATGTTAGTTTCATACTGTCCTGGAGTCCACATGTAATACTTATAGAAAACAAATTAATTGAAGGAAATATTACCCAGCGATACACGACCAACACATGTTTCGAACCACATGTTCCTTTTAAATGTTCACTACAATTTTCAACTAGAGATTTTAAGTTTCCTCATTGTATCCTATATGTATTAGTTATCTTGAAAAATAAAAGGTAACAGACAACAAATATATCTTGAGTCTTTTATTAGGTGTATGAAAACTAATTATATGTAGGTGATATTAGCATTATTCGTCCACTAAATCTGGGAACTGTACATGCTAGAATAGCAAGCAGCGAGCGATATGAGTGAGAGACACACCAGCATGTTGCAGCAGGTTCTAATTTTAATAAGCATTGGTGGTTTCAAAGTATATACAAAAAAGTGGGCAGAATGAAATGCAACAACTAACAATGTGAAGTACTAAACATTAACAAAAAAAACCTAATTAATTATAGATATTGGGCCTCATTACGAGTGTTGCTGTAAGGCAACAACGTTGCTGGTAGTGCTACCGACTCCGCTGTTACCTCGCCGCAACATTCCGAGTTTGCTCGCGGATGCCAGGTCAGACCAGACGTCTATAGCGGCACCTGCTAGCAGAACAGGTTGCTAACAACAGTCCCGTTATGAACGGGTCCGTTGTTAGCATCCTCCCCATTCCCATTGAGCCCTATAGGGGCTCAAATGGGAATGGGGATGTACCAGGTCTGGGTCCCACGAAAGGGAATTACCGAGCCCTCCAAGGTCGGAATTTGCCCGATAAGTCCCCTTTTTCGAGACCCGGACCCAGACCCAGAGCCGGACCCGAGTTTGGGGGTAGCCATACCCTTATTAAGGGCTTGGCTACCTCCAAACTTGTAATGAGGCCCATTGTTTCTGAATAGTCACTAAATCACTTATGTTTGCAGGTTAAAAAACACAGTAATAAGTGCAACTTGGGCTAAATGTACCCTCTCTTGTAAACACATGAAATGTATAAGCAGTACACTTATTGTCCAGTTCCGGGTGTGGACTTCACATGGTGTTCCACCTGTACCACTGAATGTTATGTTATGTCATCAGTATTTCAAATGCGCACGGTTGTCAAAGGGCATCATGGCGCGGGGATAGCACAGGGAAAGACTCATGGGTAATGGCAGTCTAAAAGAGACGGGTTTTGAGAAGGCAGCAAAACTGAAGATGATTTTCAGTACGTCTAAGGGCGACAGGCAGTTCATTCCATAATTTGGCTGCTACGACAGAGAAAGCCCGGCCACCTATCCTGGAAAAGTGGAACTTCGGGACCATCACCAGAAGAGCATTGCTAGAGTGAAGAATGCGGTCCGGAACATAGGCTAAAATAAATTCACGGAGGTAGTCAGCCCCCTGCACGTAAACTGCTCTGTGTGCCAGACAGAGGGTTTTAAAATGAATCCTCTTAAACACGGAGAGCCGACGAAGAGCGCAGAGTACTGGAGTAATATGGTCACGGTATGGGGTACATGAAGCCACACTAGCCACGAGATTCTGAAGGAGCAGCAGCCTACGAACCAGCCCCATAGGTTGATCCAGATGAAGGGCATTACGATAGTCAATACAACTAAGCACAGCAGAAGCTACTACCAGCCGACACAGGTGGATGGAGAGGAATGGTAAGACCCCTCAAAGATTTATTACCAGGGACACAGGGGTGGCAAAAGCACCCAAAGCAGTGGCCATAGAGATGCAGACCAAAGAGCAGTGTCAGTCGGAGACCCCACCACCAGGACCTCCGTCTTGTCCCTGTTGAGCTTAAAACATTTCTGCTCATACACTCCCACATGGCCGCCAAGCAGTCAGACAGCCATCTTGACACCTCAGAATGGTCCAGATCTAGACATACTAAAATCTGGGTGTCATCAGCATATGAATAGCACTGGAGACCATGGGAGTGAATAAGGCCCAGCATGGGGGACAAGGCAGAGCCTTGAGGAACACCACAGAAAAGTGCACAAGAAGAGGAGTTAAATGGGGGAAGTGAGTGAGATTGAAACCTATCAGCAAGAAAAGAGGAGAACCAGGGCAGGACAGGGCCAGAGAGGCCAGCGGACCCCATGCGGGACAACAGGGTGGCGTGGTCTACTGCATCGAGAGCTGCAGAAAGGTCAAGCAATATCAGGGCCCCCACTCCACCCTGGTCAACCAACATGGCAAGATAGTCAACTACAGACACCTGCGGCCAGATTACAGACATTTTGGCACCGATGCAAGTGCACACATTTTGAATGGTATTAGCACTAAGGAAAGGTTTGCCCCATTTTTAAAAACACTGGTACACATTAAAAAACCATTGCACCTCGACAAGTGCAGTTTGAAATATTAAAAGCACCAGGGCAAAAAATGCCCTAGTACAAAAAAGATGCATTTTCACTGTATCGTTGCACCAGGAAAAGTTTGCCCCAGTGCTAATACGGAATGGTATTAGCTCTAGGGCAAACTTTGCCCTGATGTAAAAATGCATCAAAAAATGTATCTTTTTAGCACTAGGGCAATTTTAGCCCTGGTGCTTTTAACATGCCAAATGGCACTTGTCGAGGTGCAATGGTTTTTTAATGTGTCCCAATGTTTTAAAAAATAGGGCAAATGTTGCCCTAATGCTAATATCGTGCAAACATTGCACTTGCACCGGTGCAAAGTTTCTGTAATCTGTCCCCCGGACACTCTCGGTCCACTGACCCGGCCGAAAACCAGACTGAAAAGGATTAAAGAATTTAGAGGACTCAAGAAATGAAGAGAGAAGAGAAGAGATTCTAATACTTTCATTAGAAACGGAACAAGTGAGATAGAGCGATAGTGAGCCAAGGTGGCGGCACCAAGTGAGGGCTTTTTCAAAAGCGGGATAACAGTAGCCTGTTTAAGTGCTTTAGGAATAAGGCCCTGCTGGCAAGAGTGATTAACAGCTGTTGTAAGCCAAGGAAGGATGTCACGTAGAATATCCTTAAGAACAGTGAGGGGAATGGGATCAGAGGGAGAAGCCCACTTCAGCCTACTAACTGCGCCAGAGGCATCTTCTGTCACAACTTAATCAGTCGTTAGGAGACTGACTAGCTACTTATTTAAAAAAGTCATAAGATCAACGTGTCTTCAAAAGTAAAAAATTATTTGACAAGTAACTCTAAGAATATGTTTTTATCTTTGCGATCAAAATGGAAGACAGATACACAGTGAACTATGTGATCATGGTGCAAGGGTAATGGCACCGCGTCAGACACATTGGGCCTCCTTACAAGTATGCCGGTCCGATAACAACGGTGCCGGTAAACTACAGGCACCATTGCCACCAGACCGGCATTCTCCGAGTTCTGCGAGCGGGTGCCTTTCTGCCCGCCAGGTCTGGCACCCACTCTCAGACCATTCATGAATGATGTCGGTGCATCCGTCCTGCCCATTCCCATTGAGTCCAATGGGACTCGAATGGGAATGGGGATTAATATTTTCCGGTGCCCGGCAATGGGCAATTACCGGGGCCGCTGGGGCTGTAATGCCCCGGTAAGTCCCCATTGCCGGGCGCAGAAAATAAAAATGACTGGCGGCAACCGTGCCGTTTTACCGCCAGACTCATAATGAGGCCCATTATCAGTAACTCTGTGGGCAATAAATAGATCAGAGGACACAACTTAAAAGAGCCAATTTGTGGAAAAACATGATATTAAATGTAAAGTGGAATAATGCATCGACTGCAGATAAGTTAAGGTGTTGAAAGTAGAAAATAAGTAATTAATCATGTGTGAATTAAAATGTTTAATTATTTAACAATTGAGAGAAGATCAAATGAATCTTTTTCTGGATGTTAACCTACGTAGTAGCTGTAGCGCTTGGAGCCCGAGTCCAAAGACATGCCGACTGAGGTCATTCTAAGGTCCCATTGCCATGTCCGGAGTGTGCTGAAATGTGTTTAATACACAGGACCTGTATTTGAGTTGCTTCTTCAGCAATATGCCTGCAAGACATCTTGATCTTCTCACAATCCTGAGAAGCCCACGGTGGACATGTGGGAGACGTTGTAAAAAGGTTCCTCAATTATGTGTTATTTGCAAAGTTGGACAAAGGTCAATTTGAGTTGGATTCACTTTCATTTCTGGGTGTTAGAATATTTGCTAAAGGGAAGATTGCACATTTTATTTAAAAAAAAAACAACAACATTTACAATTATAATAATGGGGATACACATTGGGCTTCTAAGGATTGATGAAATGGGTCGTACAAAGGTCAAGTTGGTACTCAAATGGCAGTGCCCACAGCAGTGAAAGTACTCAGGTGTTTGAGATCTGCTAGTTCTTTTTATAGGAATCTTGTTCATAACCTGCCAATCATTAAGAGCACCTAAAGGTTTATGTGGGGATATGACCAGGAGCACACATTCACGTGGTTAAAGAAGACCTTCACTGCAGTAGGAATCCATCTGCAAACCAGACTTACTCTTTCTATTTTATCAACGAGACTGGTGCCCCTGTCATTCTCTCTCAAAGGGATCCGATGAAATGATGCACATTGCATTCTTTTTCAGCCGTCTTTCCAACCCAGAGCAACATTATATCATTTATGAAAGCCAGTACCTGGCCATAAAAGGGACAGTCTTACAATGGTGACATTTGGAAGGCTCTATGGGCGGAGTCCAGCTGTGGCGGGCACTCAAAAGCATAGGGCTTCTTAGGAAAATTAAATGCTCCAACCACAGACATGCTTGATGGATGATGTATGTGTCCAAGTTTCAGTTCGAGGTATCATACCAACCAGGAAACAGACATGGGAAGACTGATGCATGATTAAGACATGAAGAATAGGATAAAGGTATACATTCAGAACATACATACATTCAGATGTTACAAGACAAAACACCAACTTTGAGGTAGGAAAGGAGCCAGAGAAGGAAGGTTAGAAGAGAGCACGCTTTTCTGGGGAAATGTTCATTTCTTTTGCCAGGGATCCTGCCTAGAAGCATAACTCTGCACTGGTGCCATGAAATCACATTTGCAGGTCACCCTGGCATCACAACCACGAAATATGTATTGGTGCAATTATTCTGCTGCCCACTAATGTGAAAACGGATGGCTAGTTAGGTGCAGTCATTTATGTCTGCCCTAGAAAAGGCCTCTCTACCACTACTGTTGGGATTGTTGCCCACTGCTTATATCTAACAGGACATGGCAACAGAGTTCCTTAGACTTTGTAGTACAGCTTCCTAATTCAGAAGGGTTCACTGCAGGTTTTGGTGGTGCTGGGCATGTTGACTAGATTGGCACACTTCAATGCCTTGGAGAAATCACCTACGCCGTAACCTTGACTAGTGTTTTTGTAAAATAAATGATATGATTACATGGGTTACCAGATATTATCTCTGATAGGTGATCCCAATTCATATCTAGCTTTTGGTCGTGTATTAACAACATATTAGGTTTCACATGTAACAAATCAACCAGTTACCACCTCCAAGCAGACAGGCAAACTGAGTGAGTAAATCAGTCCATGGACAACATGTAAAGATGTTTTTTTCTGACACCATTCCTGGACAATTGGGCATTGTGGTTACCATTAGCAGAATTTGTGTATAACACCCTCACACCTGCCACCACAAAGTTCTCTCTGTTTTCAAGTGTGGATTCTCTCTAGAATGTTCTTCTCTACTAATCTGGCACAAAAAAGCAGTGAAACAATTCTCAGGGTGCTGTGTGCTATGTCTCCAACTTTGTCTAGAAAGGCTAATCTACTGTATCTTTCGTCTCACAAAATACCATTCACAACTCTTCCTGAAACAAACAATAATACGGTTAGACTAACAATCCAGAGGAACCAAACACCTCTGTAGCCAATACAGTTTCGGAAAACATCAGTCGTCAGGGCTAAAGATACAATATTACCTAGAAAAAAAAAGGAACAAAAAAACAAATAGTCAGGTCCAAATACATTCTGTTTCAGGCTTCAAACATATACAATTCAAAACAAATACCAGCTCCATACCTGTGTTCCTAAAAAGTATCCTGTATTATCTAAAAACATTATATTAATAGTGATAATTCCTGAAAGCTAACTGTGAAAGTAAAAAGCAACATGACCAAATCTTCAGAAGTGAGTTATCAAGGTTAAGTCATGCCTGACTGGTGTGCACAAAAACTAAATAGACTTTGGAGAGAGTTTGTGTTAACTAGAAAAATGTAAGCCCTCAAATGTTTACTCGTCTAGTAACTATCCCTCAAAGAAGTTGAAGTCATAATATAATGATGACTTACCAATCGTATCCACTACTATTCCCCCATCAGCAGTAACACAGGTGCACTCACAAGCATACATATTGCACGAAATTCTGCAAAAAATGATTATTCATGACAGGTGAGCTGGAGAGAATTACAAGAAGTAGGCAGACTGGAAACGTTCAGCTGCCCTGCCATCCTGAGATTAGCCAGGAAGTTTGGCTTTCAACTAAATATTTACAGGTCCTGGGATGTATTCCCAAGTTTGCACCATGTTTGTGGGACCATTTGAAGTGCTACCGATAAGCCAACCAGTAGCAGTTCATTTAGAATGAAGAGTAACCTAGAAGATACCTAAAATGTTCCATGCCTCGTTACTGAAACCTGTATGGATGCATTTGCGCTCTGGGAGTCGCCGCCTTCTTACATCATTGACAATTCCCCAGAATATAAGCTAAAGAATGTGCTGAGATCTTAACTGTTGTCAGAAGGGACCCTATTGGCTTGACCACATCGGCCTGGATATTGGATCCACTGGTCCACGACACCAGATGTGCGCAGTGAAAGCATATCCCTGGCCATAGACCCATCCTTTTGTGAAAGCAAACCAGTAAAACCTCTTTAATCCCCACTTGAACATAAACAAAACCTCGACTGGATCCAGGAAGTGGCATTATAGAAGCTCGCGAATAGACCAGAGGTCTCTCAGTCCAGGGAGGATGTTGGAAAACATGTCCCTGTTTCAGAATCCCCAAACTATGTTAATAAAACAAACAGAAAGGAACTACATCTCCCATAATGCCTCATTCCCACCAGAGGAAAGCACAGACTGGAATGGCAAAGTGTTCTTACAGATTAGGAGCCAGGAAGATAATGAGGAAGACAGGGTTAACCCACGGGTGTGCTTTCCACACGCAAAGGGAGCAGCCCTTGAGAGCATTCAGCACTCGCTCATTCGATATCCAGAGTGGCAGCAGGAAGCTCAGTCCTTACCTGTACACTAAGTGGATACACAGACTGAGCCCCTGTGCCTTATCACAGGAGCAGGAACAATGGGGAGAAGATACTTCAAGTATTGTTCACAAGACAAAGACACAATGGAAGAATTCCGACACGAAATCTGCTAACACGGGTGCTGCACAAGGAATTCTCCTGCATGTTCCAATACACCAATCTGCACCTAAGTCAAGGATGTGACCTGGTCAGTCTGAATACTTCTGCCAAACAAGGCCAGAGGAAAGATCATTCATATATAAAAATGTTGGAAATGGAATCCGAGTCCCAGTAGCAGGCTCTCCTCATACACGCAGATAACACTCGCAACCTATCAAAAGGATAGTGCTGAAGAAGGTGCCACGAATTATTGAGCCCATAGAAACCGGTTGACGAAACACATGGAGATAGCGGGAGGCTTCCCGCTACATTCCCCATTTCAGCAACAGGGAAATCTACAAATCACTGTCTACCCCTTGTAGCTGAGTCTTCGGAGACATTTTTAACCACTCGAATGAGAGTACCTTTTTAATTACTGCATATTCACTTTCACTACTGGCCAATAAAGCAACCATTGCCAAAGTACTGGTGGAGATTTGCCTCCGCGTTAGCTCTCCCTCTCTTTCCCCTTTTTTATTTAGTTACGAACACAATAAGCCCACCTTTGGCTCCCCTGTCAATATTACGACTACTTAAGAACAAACAAACATTATAGCAGTTAGAGATACAAATACAATCAGATACAGAATATAAACAACTGAGAAAACTAGAAATCGAGATGTCTTTTCTCTTTTTCCATACTCTATCCACTATAAGATATGCAGCCCATCTGCGCAGCCTAGGGGTAGTGGTAAAGAGAGGCAGGGGTACATAGAACCTTCTCTGTACCCCCTTTTCTCTTCTTCACTCACAACAGCTGAGTAGTCTTAAAGTTATAATTGGCTCATGAAGACACATTGTTCTCCTAGAGATATTCCAGGTGGTAACTAGCTGATTCTGCCTTTCTCATCCTTGAGACTATTCAGAACTTTTTAATTACTGGGGAGCATTATATGTGCCCCTCACACACAGGCTTTTAGTCTAGGGGATGGTCTGCCCCCTTCTCCTTTCGTGTTATAAAATATCGCTTGGGGAGAACCCAGTTCTAACCACTGTTAAGCAATCTAATCTCGCCTCTTATTATTTTCTTTCTCACAATGGCCAGCACGAAAGATACAGAATCACCTGCCGCTACTGCCTCCATTAAAAAGTAACAGAAGGGATACCAGCACTGCACCAAACAACGCAGAAACATTTTCTCAAAAAACCCACCCCACATGGGTATTGCTCAATAAATACCCTTATCTGTTTGGTGAAGGAGGTCACCAAAAAGAAATTCAGAGAGGGGAATCTTCTCAGCCCCTTCAAACCAACAGCTCCTTCCCAGCCTGCCACAAACAGAATAAAGTGGGATCCAAGATGGCAGCCCCTCCATTTAAAGACTTCCTTCATTAACTCAGGACTACAAAGCATCCCTTCCACCGATCATTTCCAAATCATTCATGTGACCACTCTGGTCAGTCAGTGAGAAGTGTGATGAATCTGGCATAATTCACAACGAAACCCTGCCTAAAGTCTCCTACAAGGTGGCCTTGGGGAAGGTAGACTCCTCCTGTTCCTAGCCCTCAGGGTGGTATTAGCGAGGTGGATCAACTGGGAGGAGATGGCTCCAAAGGTAACAGGAGTGTTCTGATAGGAGAGACGCGGTACTCATCATCTTGTCATGAACCGTCGCCTACATCCCTTTTGGACCTGGTGGTCCCTGACCCATAGAGCTCTGAATGCAGTAACCCTCCCAACATGGCTGTCGTATTCGAAACGCAGCTTGCCAGCCTTTACGTTCCACGCTCTGAGCACTACTAAACAGACACACCCCCACGGCTCTGCGCGTCTCAACGCTACTGTTCGCCATAGCTGGATGTGTGCGTTCAGAGTTCGCTCGCGGCTATTTTCCTGATCTCTCTATTCCCGGTTCCTTGATTCCTCCTCCTTTCCTTTCATCCCTCAAACTTACGGAACTTTCCTGGATTTTTGCCCGCGCTTGAGCCACGGTTTTCATGCCTCCGTGCGTGGACATTCCTGGTTCCGTCCTGACAATCTGAACGAAGCATGCTGGAATCCAAAGACCTGTGCGCGGTCTTATATAAATCCCGGACCGTGCGGAAGAAGTCACAAAAGAAGGTTGCAAGCAAACAGGAAAGACAGGTGAGAAGGGGAGAGACTTGTGACAGATTCAGATGCCTAAAAATCGATACGATACAGGGATGGAATCCGCGGTTCAAGACCTCATGCGAGGCATGCAGGAACTCACCACAGAAGTTCAAAACCTTAAAGCTGAGAACGCTGCCTTAAAGCAGCTGGTATTGTCTTGTGATTCTGCTACCAAGGAAAGTGTGTTATTGGGAGGAGTGGTGGACAAATATGATGGCTCTCCAAAGACCCTTCGTGCCTTCCTAGATTCATGCTTGGTGCATTTCACCTTCAAGCACTACTACTTTTACACCCCTAGAGCAAAGGTAGGGTTTATGATATCACACCTCACCGGCAACGCATTAACCTGGGCAACTCCCCTAGTCAATTCGGGCGACACCCTCCTGGATGATTACAATGGATTTGTGGAAGCCCTAAAGGCCATGTTTGATCGTCCTGAGCAGGTTTACAGCGCTCAAGAACGTCTACTTGATTTTCGACAAGGATCCAAGCATATGCTTACCTACGTCACCCATTTCAAACAACTTATGAAGGAAGCTGATTGGTCCCAAGAGGCTAGCTTCACTCTCTTTCACAGAGGGTTGAAAGAAGAAATAAACGACGAGCTAGCCAGGGTAGCTCATCCTTCGAGGCCCTCTTGGATCTTACCTTGCAAATTGATTTTCGAATCCAGGAAAGAAAAGCAGAGAAAAAGAAGTCAAAATCGTCTTTCCCAAAGGCTGACATAGACCACCCTTCTAGTCCAGAACCCGCAGTTTCTCCGACCTCAGATCCAGAACCCATGCAACTAGTGGCATTCCGTGGGCCCATTACCCCACAAGAAAGGATGCACCGCATTCACACTGGTCTCTGCATGTATTGCGCCTCCGATAAACATCTTGTCAGAGAGTGCCCTATTGCTCCTCCATGGCGTTCGGGAAACGCCAGCTCCCGATCCTAGATGGGGCACAGTTTCGGGAGAATGATGTCTGCTTCACATCAATTCCTTCCTTGAGCTCTCCTGGACAAAATAACCTTGTGATTCTACAGGCCTTTCTATCACCTTCCAAGAAAGAATCCTACCCCATGCTGGCATTAGTGGATTGCGGAGCCATGGGCATATTCGTAGATCATGATTGAGTCACAACTCATCACATTCCATGCGAAACACGAGAGACTATGCAACCCGTTGAAGCTATCGATGGAAGACCCCTGTCTTCAGGACCCATAACCCTTCAAAATAAGGAGTTTCTTCTCTCCATAAACCACCATCAAGAAAAGGTTACATTTGATATTATAAGATCTTCCCACTATCCAATGGTTTTAGGCATGCCCTGGTTACAGAAGCACAATCCTTATATCAATTGGGCAGCAGGCTCTCTATTTCTTGGTTCGGAACATTGTATGTCCCACTGTTTGTCCCTGAACACCTTACCAAAAGCCTCTGAAGACTTCCAAAAAGATCAACAAATACCAGTCACCGTCTCTAACATCATCCAGATTCCCAGGGCCTATCAGGCGTACACAGATGTCTTTTCAACAGCCATAGTTAAAGTTCTACCAACCCACAGACCTGAGGATTGTGCCATTGATACCGAACCTTCAGCAGTAATTCCGTTTGGAAGAATGTTTATCTTGTCAGAACCTGAAAAGAGGGCCCTCCGGGAATACCTGGATACCAATCTGGAAAACTGAACTATTCGACCATCCAAGTCCCCTGCGGGCACCTCTCTATTTTTTGTTCCCAAGAAGGATTCCAAGGAGTTTAGGAAATGTCTCGATTACTGTGGTCTTAATCAATGCACTCTTAAGGACCGTTATCCATCGCCTCTTATATCAGACAACCTGGAAGCCGTCAGAGGTGCTGTCATCTTCACAAATCTAGACCTCAGGGGCGCCTACCATCTTATTCGTATAAAGGAAGGTGCCGAATGGAAGACAGCCTTTAGAACACCCTTCGGCCATTTTGAATATCTAGTTATGCCCTTTGGACTTGCTAATTCCCCAGCAGTCTTCCAACGCTTCATGGATCGGGTATTTTCTGATATGCTGTTCCTCTTCATCATTGTATATGTAGACGACATACGGATCTACTCCAAGGACCATCAAAAACATGAAGAACACGTAAGGGCAGTCTTACAATGTCTATGGGAACATAAACTCCTGGCCAAACCCGAGAAATGCCTTTTTCACATATCCACTGTTCACTATCTCAGATTTGTTGTTAGCCAAAAAGGGATTGGAATGGACTCTTCGAAGGTTGACTCCATTCTATCTTGGCTTATTTCCACTAGCAAAAAGCAAATTCAATCCTTCCTGGGGCTTGCTAACTTCTACAGAAAATGTATTCCAGAATTTTCGGAAATTGTTCATCCTATTGTTACATTGTTAAAAAAGGACACCCCCTTTCAGTGGACCTCAGTCCAAGATTCGGCGTTTCAACGATTAAAGTCGGAGTTTAAACAAGCTTCCATCCTTGCTCAACCTGACACAGACAGACCCTTCATTGTCAAAACTGATGCTTCCAACTGCGCCATTGGGGCAGTCCTGAAACAGGAACTTGGAGACAAACTGGAACACCCCATTGCCTATCTCTCCCGCACCTTGACTCCCAGTGAAACCCATTATTCCGTCCTGGAGAAGGAATTGTTGGCCATCCGTCAGGCCTTCACAGATTGGCGTCATCTCCTTCTGGGAGCAAAACACCCGGTTCAAGTTTGCACAGACCATCAGAATCTCCAAGTCCTGCAATCCCTAGAATGTAGAAACAGTCGCTAAACCTGCTGGGCTTTCTTTTTTGCCCAATACCAATTCCAAATCTGTCACTTGCCTGGAACACATAACGTTATAGCCGATGCCTTATCCAGGCGTCCTGACTATGAACCCCTTAAGGATCGGACCTTTCCTAAGATGTTTCCCCACACAATATTTGTTGCCCAAGCAATTATTCTCCTGGAGGATATTCAAATTCAAACCCAGTCCTCTGTACCTTGGAAGGAGTTTAAGAGAAACAATCGATGGAATCTTAAAACAAAGGATGGATACCTGTTCAAGGACAATCGCTTGGTCATTCCCACTTCTGGACTGAGACAAAAGATCACAAGCCTATGTCATGATACTTTCCATTCAGGACACCGTGGCATCACCAACACTCTCCATCTAATACAAAGACAGTTTTGGTGGCCAAAGATGAAGGATGATATCAAGATCCATATCCAGACACGTGCAGTCTGCAATCAGAACAAACATGCTAACAAAAGACCAGCAGGTCTCCTGCTCCAACCGGCAATACCAACAAGACCCTGGGAAATCATTGCCACGGATTTCATCGTGGAACTACCCTCTTCCAAGGGCTACACAACTATAATGGTTACCATTGATTTGTTCACTCATATGGCTCATTTTACACCTTTATGCAAACTGCCATCCTCATCCGAACTTGCTGGAATTTTCCTGGAACACATATTTCGGCTTCATGGGCTGCCTTCCAAGATCATTTCGGATAGAGGGCCCAGTACATATCCCAGTTCTGGAAACAGTTATGTCGTATACTGGGTATCCAGGGTACCTTGTCTTCGGGTTATCATCCACAGACCAATGGAGCTACTGAGCGAGTAAACCAAGCTCTGGAACAATATCTTTGTTGCTTCGCCACCAAGGTCCAGGACGATTGGTCACTCTTAATAACTGTGGCCGAACTAGCATACAACAATTCGGATCATTCAGCTATCAAAACCAGCCCCTTTTTCTGTAGTCAAGGATTTCATCCTTCAGTCCTACTGTCCATTCTTCCACATCCAACCCCAGTTCCTATGGTTTATTCCTGGATTGAAACACTAATCAATGTACATAAAAAAGCTAAAGAAAACCTAGAAAAGGCCCGAAGAGACGTGAAACATTATGCTGACTTCAAAAGAAGACCAGGGCCTTCCTATTCAATAGGCGATAAGGTCTGGTTATCCTCAAAACTCCTTGCACGTCACCTACGACCAAATAAATTGGCTCCCAGGTAGTACGGTCCCTTTACTATAAAAGAAATCATCAATCCAGTGGCTTTTTGACTCCGACTACCAGAATTATGGAAAAGGATCCACCCCGTCTTCCCTACTTCTCTGTTGAAGCCATATGTTCAACCCTCTTGAACTGCTCCAAGATCTACTCCAGTGATTGTCAATGACCAACTCGAATACGAGGTCTCCAGAATTTGTGATTCTAGGTACCGACGTGGTCAGCTGCAATACTTGGTCGAATGGAAAGGATATCCACCTAGTGAGCGCACATGGGAACCTACATCAAACATGAATGCCCCCAGGCTGATTCGAAGATACCACCTTATCCATCCAGGCAAACCCAGAGGAGCTGGGCTTCAGAGGAGGCATGCTGTCATGAACCGTTGCCTACGTCCCTTTTGGACCTCGTGGTCCCTGACCCATAGAGCACTGAATGCAGGAACCCTCCCAACATGGCCGTCACATTCAAAACGCAGCTTGCCAGCCTTTACGTTCCACGCTCGGAGCACTACTGAACAGACACCCCCCCGCTGCTCTGCGCGTCTCAACGCTACTGTTCGCCGTAGCTGGACGTGTGCATTCGGAGTTCGCTCGGGCCTATTTTCCTGATCTCTCTATTCCGGGTTCCTTGATTCCTCCTCCTTTCCTTTCATCCCTCAAACTTACCTAACTGTCCTGGATTTCGCCCGCGCTTGAGCCAAGGTTTCCGTGCCTCCGCGCGCAGACATTGTTGGAATCCGAAGACCTGCGCGCGGACTTATATGAATCCCGGACCGTGCGGAACAAGTCACAAAAGAAGGTTGCAAGCAAACAGGAAAGACAGCTGAGAAGGGGAGAGACTTGTAACACAACTTTGAAGGATGAGATAGCCATGATGCCATAATACCTAATGGCTTGTTGTCAGAGTCAAACTCCTTTTTCTAAACTTAACCAAAATATTAATAATTAAAGTCATTATGGTAAATTTAATAATCAGAACATCAATATACTATCTTCTGAGAAATATCATATTTCTTTTGGTTTAAACTGTGAAAATAATAAACAACCATTAATATCTTTAAAACCCTCATCTAGATGTATGCCTTATCAACAGAGTGACTTAAGACAAAGTTAAACTGAAATATGTGAAAAAAAGAAGAATCAGAATGTTGGGGTCTTCAAGTCCCATAATGCCATGGGTACTGGGACGAGGAAGAGGATCTTAGAGGCACAGAACTGCAATAAGCAGTCTAGTGTTCTGAACAATTCACACCTGAGCAGGAATTATGACTATTTAAACCCCCCTCAGGTGCAGATGAGGTGAAGTGGCAGTATTAGTAGTAGAGGTTATCTTTGACCGTTTATGCAGTAGAGGCAGGACGAGGACACTGGGACCCTCCGCAGTGCCTTTGACGGTTAATGGTGCTGAGAGAGTCATGAGCCAAAGAATCCCAATTTGCAGAGGTCCCGCAGTGGGAAGCGCTGCTGTTGCAGGTTTTCCCATGGGAAAGAGGCGCTCTCTGGACTTTGTGTCTGCCTACGGTGGCTGGTGAGCACCAGGAACTGAGAGGAGTAACGAGGACTCCTGCTCAGAAAGACGCAAGTCACGGAACGACTACTTGACCTCTCAGAAGCTCTGAAATCACGGAGCAGAAGTGGCAGCAGAAGGGAAAGATAAGGCGCAAGGAAATCCCAGTGAGTTCTCCTCTGATAGGTGACCCCCTGGAGCTCTGTTGTAAACCGCTAACTGCTTGCTGTTATTTTGAATACTGAAGTAATGAACAGAAGTGTTTTTGGCCTGCACATTATGTGAAGAGGAAACGAACAAAGAAACTGTTTCACTATCACTACCCAAATAGAAGAAGAACAATATTTGAGAAAGACTGTGATTCCCATTACCTAAGAACAGATGGGGCAATATTAAAACACTGGTATAACCACCATTGGCAAAGCAAAGCAGAGGCAATATCAAACCAGAGCTGTAACCAGCATTGCCAGAGTAAAGAGGGGGCAATCTATAAGACAGTTAGCAACCAGTATGAGCTAAGCCAAAGATGGGGAATTAAAAGGTAGGGGAAAGACAGCTTTCTTGGACACTGTTTCGCAGGTGTGATAGTGAAAGCTCAAAGATGGCTGAGAAGTTGTCCGCCTTGTGAAGAGTAAACAGGAGGAGAGGAATATAGGAATATAACCTGCAGTATTAGTGGCCAATAAAACTGTGGAACAAATAGCATTAATCGGTGTTGCATCCTTATGGAAGAGGCTGTGAATCTTAATGTTGTCGAAAGTCAAAGGACTTTACTGATGTTTTGAAGTAACCCACACCACAGAGTACTGGTAGTAGCGGTAGAAGATTCATCCTGGCAGGAGATTACACCAGGAAAGGGATTGTTAGTGCTGGTCCTGCCAGGTTAGTGAACCAGGAAAAAAAACATTGAAGTACTTCATTGTGGTGAAAGGTTGTGGTGGAAAGAAAGTTGCAAAGCCACCTATATGTTTGATGAACTGTGCGTAAACCCTCCGATGAAAAAATTGTTATTTATAAAGAAGTGTGTAGTAGTTGTCTTTCACAACAAAAGAGAAATCCTATTGAAATATTCATTGGAAGAAGGGTTAACTTTGTTTGATGTTTAGACAATCACAATGCCAAGTGAAACCCTGCAGAAGTGAAGGAATTTTGCTTTGGAAACAGAACTTGACTATTGGGAGAAACCTTTGTGTATGTTACCTTTTAAAGTGGAACTTGATTATTGGAGTGAACTCTATTCATTGGAACTTCCATTTGTAAATTCTGCTTTAAACCTGGGTAAGTGGACCCTGGTTACAAGAATAGTTGGTTCTAATTATTTTTGTTGAACTTTAACAGCCATATGAATACCCGAAATGCTTTTGCTGTATGTACAAGTCTGAGGGACAGATATCCTTCTGTATTAGAGTGTTTTCCTTTAGTCTTAGTTTAATAGGCAGGGAAACCCACGTTAGGTTAGGGAAAGCGAGGCGTTTATCACACTCTTTTAAGTTAATAAAATGGCTTCTTGTGAAAAACCTTTACCAAGTGGCCTGCCTTGCAATTCTGACCCCTCACAGAAGCTAGTCAGTCCAAATACTGTATAAGGGCCAGTTCCCATTACAAGAGTCGGAGGGAGTTTTGCTGTACAGAGAAGGGGAGTTGTGATGTTAAAGAGGCAAAAGAATTTTGGTACAGAAAGAAAGATTGCTGGGCTGGCTTTGAGACCTAGAGTGGAAAGGAAGACTGTAAGAACCAGAGAGAAGCTAAAGACCTGGCAAACAGTAAGACCCTGAGGGGACAGGAAGAAGGTAAGAGCCAGAGCGTAGAGGAAGATTACTGGGCTGATTGTGAGATCTTGAGAAGAATGGTGATTTTTAACTCCTTGAGGAGAGAGTCTGATTGAAAACCCAGACTGGAGTGTCTAATTGTAAAACCTGCAGACTGGAGGAAACTAAAACCCAGAGGCCAGAAATACAGGAATTGAAGGAGATAAAAACAGAGACTTGGCCACAACCTTAGTAATAAAAAGGGCAGGAAGCAAAAGCAGAGAGCTTTGACCAGGAAATGTCAGAGAAGGGGAAGTTGAAGGCCCTAAGGAGGATGGCAGAGCAGGAAATGGCTGAGACCCTGAGAAGAGAAAGAAAGGGTGGAGGCCCTGAAAACAGAATGAGGAATTGCCTTAGAGGCGGCAAAGAATGAAAGAGTAGAGACCCTGGTCTAGTCGATAGTGGCCTCAACCAAGAATGCGAAGCAAGGAAAGGATCCCCTTTAGAATAACACCGGAAAGATCATCATCCTTGTAGCGTGATAGGGAGCACTATAACTAACCCCAAAAATCCTGAAACCCGAAATAAATGACACAGAATTGAATATTATTATTGGATTAGTTTTTGCCACTTACCACACTTTGTAGAGGCCGATTACAGTATCTGTTTGACTGAAGGGTTATGTTCATGTGGCGCAGTCCTGGAAGCCATCAGAATTTATCCATGCTCCTCATTGAATCATCATGCGTGACATGCAATGCTCGAAGAAACACAATTTCAGAGGAGTGGGTACTGCCAGGATGCAAGGGACAGAAGGAAAGAGGAAGTGGAGCTTGATGAGAAAGTGATTACTGAGACGTTGCAAAAATGGGCCCAAATAGAAATTGGGCAGAAAGGCAATGAAGAAACCAAGGGGCAAAGGGTTCTGTTAGGTTCTTGGCACACTGTTCTTATACATAAGTCACCATTCCAAGATGTCCCCCAAATTAGACTTTTAGTAGAAACATACACAACAGACTAGCCTGCTTAGGAAATGGACAGGAGTATAAATAACTGGGACAAGTGTTAGGGAATGAAATGGAAATGTTCTTCGGTAGATATTTCCAGCGGTTTTGTCCCAGCTCCTTTAAGATTTAGTTACCAGTTCTCTTTGGACTAGTTTGAAGGTCCAGGGTTCCTTTCTGTCCTGCTGCCAGGTCAGAGTCTTGTTCTGCTTTTCTCACTTCCTTTTGACAATATACCTGTGCTTGGCTTTCTCCAGCTTCCCTGCTCGCGCCTTCCATTAAATGCTTCCCCTAATGTCTCCTCTTGCTCAGCCTCCATGGTTTGCCACACTTCTTGGTATCCCCTCCTTGACGGAACTCCTTTCTGCACCCGTTCCGCTCCTTCACGGTAGCACCAAACCATCCCTGTGGCTCTTTCTGCACCGCCCTGATTCTGCTGTGCTGTCATGCCTGTCAAGTGTATCTTCTCCTCCAGCACATCTTCTTTTTTATGCTGTATTTTGTCTAGTATAGCTCAGTGGCAATGCACTCTTCTTGGAAGCAAGGCAATGCAGAGCAACACAGATTCGAATCCCGAGTCAGCGCTTAGAAACCTCTTCGGTATTAAGCGTGTTATAAAAAATCAATTATAATTATTATAATAATGCACACTCTCCTTGCTCGCTCTCTGTTTGGTCAATAACTTCACTGTATATTTTCTTCTAGAAGGCCTTTATACATCTTCCCGATACTTGATTGCAATACAGATGTTTTTCCCTGGAGTGCCAGGGGTTTTTCTCTGATATTCTGTGGGACTACAGAAGACGGGGGGAAGTGGGTGCTGGTGGGCCCAGTGTCCTTAAACCCTCTACTGGATAACTCCTCTAATGTTGTCATTTTGTTGTGGGCCCTTGCTAGTTCTTACTGACATCTATTTGGTGTCTTGTTTATGCTTGTCATATGTATCCTATGACGAGCCTGCTTCTTTCCTCCCCTTGTTTGGTCTCCCCAACTTCTTCCGGACAGTGGAGCCCCGGGGGTGTGGTGTGCTTCTGGGGGTTCTAGGGTCTGGTGGGAAGGATGGGGGTGACATCTAAGCCTAAGGAAACCACATTGCAGTCGTGACACCTTTACATGTAAAAAAGTGTGGTAAAACCTAGCGGTCCTAGGTGACTTGTGCTTGCAGATAGCATAATATATTAATGTTCCTGTTAAAGCAGAAATTAGAAAGTTTAAGCATCATTGCTAAACAGAACACAATCAGGATAACTATACGAGGCTGAAGAAAGTGGAATCACAGAGAGTTGAATAATAATTACATTTAATGGCGTCAACCTTATAAAGTGACAGTGCTAAAGTGCTGAAAACAACCCAAGGGCCATGAATAAATGACAAACCAAATGGAAACACAATGTATACAAATATCACAAAGAAAGCATTCCCACAAATTGAAAATCACTATTTACATTAACATTCTTTTATAAGAAAATGTTTAAAGATACAATTAAAAAATAACTGTATAAGTCAGAAGGCCCAGGGAGACTGGATATTAATTGGTACGTTTTGGCGTTGCATAATTTGACACGCCTTCCTCAGAACTAATTATTGCATTGAAGCTGTCATGATTCATAGACACACTGTGTTTCAACACGCCCTCTACAGAGCCATCAGTATGCCAGCAGTTTATCCTATGTTAATAGAGCTTATTGAATATGCAATGCCGCCAGACCGGGTGCCGGAAACGGTAACTACATTTTCCGGTATCCTAGCTGCTCTTCCACCAGGATACCGGAAAACTCAGAAAGAGGCCCAATGTGCGGTAACTGAAAGGTATTCCTCACTGAACCGCAAGGTGCTGGTTCTAAAAGTAAATAGAAAGATATGACTAATCAAGGCACGGCCATTACAATATAAAGCTGCAGTAAAAAGAACATAGGTACTCAGACTCCTTACCTTAGAGCGCATTTGTGCTGAATACACGTAACTGCTGGATAAACATGTGAGGTAACCTTAGTTACAAAACGGAGACCTAAGAGGAAGTAAAATATACTAATTGTAGACACGATTAACAAAACCATAAAGCAATAGCCTTGTGTGCAAATGTCATAAAAGAAGTACAGCGTGATGCAAGACTCCTACCGTCTACATAGCGAGAGCGGCATAGAGTTTGCCGAGCTAGCAGGACAGTCAGACAATGCCAGATCTGCAGAGGCATTATGTTTACTCACAATGGTTACAGGAACACCGTGAAAAAACGTGACCAATGTCCAGAAAGGATATATTGGGAAAGTATCTGTTCTCCTTCCAGGCGGCCATATTGAAGTGGCATACAAATATCTCTCAAGAAATGAGACCATCTGAAAGAAAAACCCAATGTGCAAATGAACACAAAAAATAAGAAAATCACTCCCTTTTTTTTAAACTTATCTTTGGTTTCAAAAAGTGACAAAAGTTGTAAAATATGTAAAACAGAATTTATATTGAGCCTGCAGATGGACATAACAGAATATAATTAAGGTATCTGTAAGCCTTTACCCCACAGCTGTCTCAAGTGCTTGCTAACAGAAGGTGCCTGGTGTGCTTCACTTATGCTGCCACACAGCATTGTTGATTGAGTTTCAGGGGTTAACTCCCTTCAAGTTGATAATTGGAGGATCAAGCAAACAGTAAGGATTGGATACGTCATTTCCACTAGAGACAATGGCTGTAGGTTGCCTCAGCAAATGTTTTAAGGGACATCCTCCCATTCACATGTTTCTGTCCTGGCATCCAAATGGAACTTCAACTTGTGGTTTCTTAACTATGCAAGTGCTTTTCTCAGTAACACAGTGTGAAGAATGACGTCACCGCGGGTTACCAGGAACGGTCACACTGGGATGGTTTTTGTTTGAACATAATTATAGTATCCCATTACTAGGTCCTCAATGTGGTCATTCTTCAATGCTCTTGCCATCACATTAACAGGGTAATTCATGTAAATTCGCACAAAAGTGTCGCACACGGCTGGCGCACAGCGTGCCTGTGCGAATGTCTGCGCCATCCGCGTGCGATAAAATCAATTTCCGTGCAGAGCGTATTCATGGATTCTCGCCTCCAAAAGCAGACGTGGCGCAGAGTGGCGCAGCGACCCTGCAGCAGCGCCAGTTACGCCCCCAAGAACGCCCTCGCGCAAGGAAAAGCCATCAAGATCGCAAAACCATCGCAAAGGGCTGCGCCAACCCTGTACCAGTTTACCGGACTGGCAAACCGCAAACGCAAAGCGGGGAACGTGTATTACGGGTTTCGGGAACACGCGTGCGCGAGAAGTTTCACACGCGATCTGGCCTGGGGGAGCGTGTGCGTGTATTTCAGAGGTGCGCGAGAAGTTTCACACGCGAACGGGCTGGGTGCGTGTATTTCAGGGGTGCGCGAGAAGTACCACACGCGATTGGCCTGGGCGCGTGTATTTCAGAGGTGCACGAGAAGTTCCACACGCGATCGGGCATGGGGGAGCGTGTGCGTGTATTTCAGGGGTGCGCGAGAAGTTTTACACGCAAATGGCCTGGGTGCGTGTATTTCAGGGGTGCGCGAGAAGTTCCACATGCGATTGGCCTGGGCGCGTGTATTCCAGAGGTGCACGAGAAGTTCCACACGCGATTGGCCTGGGCGCGTGTATTTCAGAGGTGCGCGAGAAGTTTCACACGCGAACGGGCCTGGGGGAGCGTGCGCGTGTATTTCAGGGGTGCGTGAGAAGTCTCACACGTGATTGGCCTGGGCGCGTGTATTTCAGAGGTGCGCGAGAAGTTTCACACGCGATCGGGCCTGGGGGAGCGTGTGCGTGTATTTCAGGGGTGCGCGAGAAGTTCCACACGCGATCGGGCCTGGGGGAGCGTGTGTGTGTATTTCAGAGGTGCGCGAGAAGTTCCACACGCGATTGGCCTGGGCGCGTGTATTCCAGCGGTGCGCGAGAAGTTTCACACGCGATTGGCCTGTGCGCGTGTATTTCAGGGGTGCGCGAGAAATTCCACACACGATTGGCCTGGGCGCGTGTATTTCAGAGGTGCGCGAGAAGTTTCACACGCGATCAGGCCTGGGGGAGCGTGTGCGTGTATTTCAGGGGTGCGCGAGAAGTTCCACACGCGATTGGCCTGGGCGCGTGTATTCCAGAGGTGCACAAGAAGTTCCACACGCGATTGGCCTGGGCGCGTGTATTTCAGAGGTGCGTGAGAAGTTTCACACGCGAACGGGCCTGGCGGAGCGTGTGTGTGTATTTCAGGGGTGCGCAAGAAGTTCCACACGCGATTGGCCTGGGCGCGTGTATTTCAGAGGTGCGCGAGAAGTTCCACACGCGATTAGCCTGGGTGCGTGTATTTCAGAGGTGCGCAAGAAGTTTCACACGCGAACGGGCCTGGGGGAGCGTGTGCGTGTATTTCAGGGGTGCGCGAGAAGTCTCACACGCGATTGGCCTGGGCGCGTGTATTTCAGAGGTGCGCAAGAAGTTTCACATGCGATCGGGCCTGGGGGAGCTTGTGCGTGTATTTCAGGGGTGCGCAAGAAGTTTCACACGCGATTGGCCTGGGCGCGTGTATTTCAGAGGTGCGCGAGAAGTTCCACATGCGATCGGGCCTGGGGGAGCGTGTGCGTGTATTTCAGGGGTGCGTGAGAATTATCACACGCAATTTCAGCAGGGTACGTGTATTTCAGGGGTGCGCGAGAATTATCACACGCAATTTCAGCAGGGTACGTGTATTTCAGGGGTGCGCGAGAATTTTCACACGCAATTTCAGCAGGGTACATGTATTTCAGGGGCGACGGGGAGTCCTACATGTGATTTGGCAGTGTGGGTCCTCCCAGGTGTTCCCTGTACACCCTCCACGGCCCCTGCAGGCAGCCCACACCACAGGGGACTACCCTGCATCCCTGGTCATGTCCCGCAGGCAGCCCACCCAACATGGGCATGCCCCCCAGCAAAGGCACATGTCTCCTTGCACTACTGATCATCAACTCATGTCCCCTTGCACCCCCACCCCCAGCATTGCGGGACACCTGCAGCAGGCCCCCACTCATGTCCCCCTGCACCCCCACCCCCCAGCATTGCGGGGTACCTGCCAGCAGGCCCCCACTCATGTCCCACTCATGTCCCCCTGCACCCCCACCCTCCAGCATTGCGGGGCACCTGCCAGCAGGCCCCCACTCATGTCCCACTCATGTCCCCCTGCACCCCCACCCCCCAGCATTGCGGGGCACCTGCCAGCAGGCCCCCACTCATGTCCCACTCAAGTCCCCCTGCACCCCCACCCCCCAGCACTGTGGTGCACCCTCCACCATGCCCCAACTCATGTTCCGCTGCACCCCCACCCCCCAGCACTGTGGGGCACCCTCCACCAGGCCCCAACTCATGTTCCCCTGCACCCCCACCCCCAGCACTGTGGGGCACCTGCCAGCAGGCCCCAACTCATGTTCCCCAGCCAACATGTCATCACAATCTAGATCCCTGGTCCCTATGGTCAGCCTCCAAATGCAGAACACCCACCTGAGTATTGCATCCACCCACTTAGAAATGGCAATAACATAATAGAACACCAATTGCAAGTTTGGAAACAAACACGTGTCCCTCACATACACCCAATGGGTGTCAGTGAATCTCAAAATCCATATCATGATACGCATGAAACCAATGAGATGATACTACACATTGAAGTTTGATCAAGAAATATGTATTAAAGGAAACGTAAATTGAATCAAAAATAAACAAACAGAAATGGGAATGTAAAAAAATAAAAAGAAGCATGTCCGTGAAAAAATGCAAAACCAAAAATCATAATCCAAAGGAATGATGTCCAAAGTCACAGTCCACAAAAGAAAATCCTATGAAAAATAATAATCGAAAGCCATTGCTCCATGGGTAAATTGTAAAATAAAAAGAAAATCCAACAGTGAACTATGTACAGAGGAACAAGCCAAGGTCCATGATCCCAACAAAAGAAATGAAACCTATCTAACAACTCTACCTAATTAAAAAAAACTATATACAAAAATGTGGCCCATTTTCCAAAAGGTCCAAAATAAATAAAAAAGCAAAGGATACCTAACACTAACTACATAACTATTTACAAGGGCAGTGGGCTAGTCCGACGGCTCACTGGTTGTTGTCATGGGCCAGGGCATCATCGAACATCGTTCCCTGGCCCGAGGTCCCGCAGGGATAATGCAGTGTCCAGCTCCAACTCCCTGCGAAGACCCTCGAGGCACTCAGCCCGCCTCAGCGCCCTCCGCATGGAGTTCTCCGCCCTGACCATTGTGAGCCGTTCCTCCTCTGCCCGCTGCTGCTCCGCACCTATCTGCTGGCCCAACCGCTCCCACACGGAAGCCACTCCCATTCCAGGGTTCTCCTGCCCTCCGGCCGATGCCTGCACCCCTGATGTTGATGGCCCGAGCCATGATGCCTCCCACGTCGAGCCTGCCGCTGCCTCCGACGCAACTGCCTGTGCCAGCACGACGGCATCCAGGCTGATGGAATACACCAACGCCGTCGTGCCCGTGCCCTGCCCGATGATGCCGTCACATCCTCCATCTGCTGGGGTCCAGTTGCTGGTGCGTCCACCCCTGCTGGACCTCCGACTCCTGACTGTGGCAGGGATGGGATCCCCACCGAGGTGGCTGCATTGGTCGGGGCAGGTCCACAGGGGGCCCTGGTGGCATCTGGGCCGGAAGACGGCATGGAGTACGACTGGCGCATGGCCTCCACAGAGGAGGAGAGGGTCGCCAGAGTGCCCGACACATGTATGAGACCCCCGACCATGACCGCTCCCAACTGGGCCACGTTGCCACGGTGCTCTTCATGATGACGTGCGTGCTCCCCCCGGGAAGCACGCACCTCATCACGAATGACAGCCGTGCGCAACGCGACACCAATCAGGACCTTCTCCATACGGCCAGGGGTCCCCTCGTCCGCAGGTGGAGGGGTGTCAAATGACATGGACATCCCCCCTACCTGCGGACGGGCCTGGGATGGGGCATCCCTGCTGGTGCATGGTGGTGCAGTCACAGTGTCAGGGAAAGTGACATGCACAGGCACCTCCACGGCGACCTGTGCTGCCTCCTGCCCCTGGACTGCACCACTTGCACCAGCAGGGATGCCCCCACCAGGCCCCATGTGCGGCTCAGTAGCGGCCTCCTCCTCCTAGGTGGAAACCACCAACCTGGATGGCTCCACACCGTCTTCCGCCGTTGCAAGTCCCTGTGGGGGCTCACCCACCCCTTCCGCTGCAGCCGTGGGGGCATCCCCGCCGCTTAACTCCACAGCGCCATCTCTGCCCTCTTCTTCACTTTGCGCTGTGTAGAGGGAGACATAGAACACAAGCATCAGGGTACTGTACAATGGTCCCCTAGACAGGAAGCAACAGCAGATGAGTGGCACTGTCAAAGATCACTTCCATCATGTCCCTCCACAACACATGGGTCAGTGCAGGCAAAACACATGCAGTAACAGGCATGGCACATGCTATGGACATAAGCAAACATGTCCAAGGGACTCTTGAAGCATACAATGTTGTTTTTGGACTCACATGCATCATGGGTCATGCCTATCACATGCACAGACTTCAACGTACTTTCGTCCATCTGGACTCGAACACCCCAGACACAGTGGATGCAAGGATAACTAGGCTGCATCAGTGATTCTGAACATTGTCACAGACATGTGTCATGCATCCATGGCATTCACAAGTCACAGACACGCAGGTCAGAAACACAGACATGGACACCATACATGTACATGGCATCAGCACCCATCCCTCACCCCCACCCATGTCCAGGAACAGAGACTGGCATGCTCTCATGTGTCCATTCCGCATAGGGCTCCCCATGTTGCATTTAAACACATACACCAACCGTGTGCTTCACACATTACTGGTCTCACATGCATGACCATGATGTCCCTGCACACACCCACGTTTACAGGGCCTATGTCACACATACAGGCAAGTATCAGACAACCAGCACACTGCACATGCCCTGTCTCACACAGCAATGCTTGGCCACTTACCGCTCGACTCCTGACGGGTCTGCCTCTCAAGGATCTGGGCATGGAGCGCTGGGCGTACGTGTTCCAGGACCCTCAGCTGGATGGTACTCATGCTGCCCCGGCCCCCCTCCACGAGGCGCCGGGCCTTTATGAGGGTTCTGGACCTGAAGTCCTCCCAGTGCTTCTTGACTTGCTTGATGTTGCGGGTTGCCACCCCCTCTGTGTTGATGGCAACCACAAAGTCGTCGCAGATCCTGTCCCGTCCTTCCTTGTCGGCGCGTGGTGATCCGAAGAGGGCATCATAATGCCCCAGGACAAGCTCCACCAGGACACCAACTTCCTTCTGACTGAAGCTGGTGGCCCTCTGCCCCTCTGGCTGGGGGTCGCCAGTGGTCTCGGATGGTGTTTGCCCCGACATGGCGACCCCCGAGGCAGGCGTGGGTGGGCAACTGGGTCCTGGGGCTGGGCTGTGGAGCGATGGTATCCCAGTCGGGAGTGTTCAGTTCCAGCAGGGGTGGACACAGCAACTGGACCCCTGCAGATGGCTGATGTGCAGGCACCAAATGGCAGGGCACAGTGGCAGCAGGCAGGCAGGCAGCAGCAGATGGCTCGTGGGAGGCTGCTCGGGGCTCTGGGGGGCAGTAATTCGGCCTTTTGGGCAGGAGTGTGGTCTTCCGTGTGCTTACGCGTGGCCAGCTTGATACGAAGTGATTTGGCATGTGAATATTCTGCACGTCAGCGTGTAAATCGAGGAAAGGCCCTTAGCGCATAAGCGCGTCAGCACGCATACGCGATTCCATTGGACCAAAGGCCCTTAGCGCGTATGCGGTCTGTGACGTATCGCGCATGGGCGTTGCTTTTCGTGGGGTGCAGTGCGTGTGTTTTGAAGGCGTTGGGGTTCACACGCTGTTACTTCACAGCGGGTGGGTGTTGGCTACGCGTTCTTCTACACGCAAGGCAGATGGTGAGTGGTACCCTGCTCCCCCAGGCCCGATCGCGTGTAAAAACACCCGCGAGCCCCTGAAATACACGCGCCCAGGCCAATCGCGTGTGGAACTTCTCGTGCACCCCTGAAATACACGCGCCCAGGCCAATCGCGTGTGGAACTTCTCGCGCACCTCTGAAATACACGCACACGCTCCCCCAGGCCCGATCACGTGTGGAACTTCTCACGCACCTCTGAAATACACGCACACGCTCCCCCAGGCCCGATCGCGTGTGGAACTTCTTGCGCACCCCTGAAATACACGCGCCCAGGCCAATCGCGCGTGGAACTTCTTGCGCACCCCTGAAATACACGCGCCCAGGCCAATCGCGTGTGGAACTTCTCGCGCACCTCTGAAATAAACGCACACGCTCCCCAGGCCCGATCGCGTGTGGAACTTCTCACGCACCCCTAAAATACACGCGCGCAGGCCAATCGCGTGTGGAACTTCTCGCGCACCCCTGAAACACACGCGCCCAGGCCAATCGTGTGTGGAACTTCTCGCGCACCTCTGAAATACACGCACATACTCCCCCAGGCCCGATCGCGTGTGGAACTTCTCGCGCACCCCTGAAATACACACGCACAGGCCAATCGCGTGTGAAACGTCTCGCGCACCTCTGAAATACACGCACCCAAGCCAATCGCGTGTGGAACGTCTCGCGCACCCCTGAAATACACGCACCCAGGCCAATCGCGTGTGGAACTTCTCGCGTACCCCTGAAATACACGCGCCCAGGCCAATCGCGTGTGGAACTTCTCGCGCACCTCTGAAATACACACACACGCTCCCCCAGGCCCGATCGCGTGTGGAACTTCTCGCGCACCTCTGATATACACGCACACGCTCCCCCAGGCCCGATCGCGTGTGGAACTTCTCGCGCACCTCTGATATACACGCACACGCTCCCCCAGGCCCGATCGCGTGTGGAACTTCTCGCGCACCCCTGAAATACACGCGCACAGGCCAATCGACTGCATCTCGATCACAAACATACTGTGTGGCTGCTGTTCAATTGTGTGTGTATGTAACTATGTCACAGTTGCACTCAGGACTCGTTGTTAATTTAGCACATATCAGAATGTGGCACAGACCCCTCGTCATCACAGCCACAGCGAAATACCACACAAATCCCATCATGAAAGATCATGACAGCATCCAACAAGAGTTCATCCAACAACAACAACAACAACAACAACAACAACAACAACACAATCTACAGACCAATGCAATGCTATTTTATTGCATTTTTAAAGCACTCACACAGCCCGCAGGCATTGAGGCGCTGTTACAGGATTTTTGTTTTTAGTTGCTTAATTTTTTTTGTCTTAGTTGCGTATTTATAATGCGCTTAAATACCTAGAGGTTTCTAAGCGCGACACGGGGATCGAACCTGTGCAAGGTCCTCTTGCTTCCAAGGCGAACACGTTGCCGCTGAGCTATCAACCACATCTTTACTGCCCTTTGTGACAAAGTGACCTTGTATCCTATCCACTTGAAAGACCGACAGAACCCTGACACGCACCACAATCTTACCAGGTAAACACCCTAAGTGTTATCCAGTGCAAGGAGAAGAATTATTTGCCATGGTGGGCTAGGGGGCTTACACACTAACCCCACAGGATTCTCCCTAAAGACCCTACTAGAATGTCTCTCAAAATCATACACTGGATGTTAGGCAAACCATCCCTCAACTATCCCTGGACCCCCGAGAGAACAACTGGCTAGTTATTACCACATTCCAAAGAAACGGGATATTTGGGACTGCATCTCCCAAGAAGCATCATGTTTAGAGCTCAAACACCTGAAATGGATTCTGGAAGGCCTACCACGAATTTAGAGAAAAATATTCGATGGGAAACTACTAGCACATTCAGATAGACTCTTAAACAACAGCTGCAGGCCCTTGAAGGGACAAGGCTTACCCATTGCAACTCCCCCTCCCCCCGCTTTCCGGAAGCAGTGCCTGTAAAGTAAAATGCATTTCCCTGTTTCCTGCAGCTGTAGCATTTAAGGAGAGGAATGCATCCTCACCCCTCCCCAAAGCAATACGATTTTGAAAAGGTTGAAAACTTACTAGAGGTTTTCAAGTCCCTGTTGATGACATTTCAGACACCTGAAACCTCCAAAACGATTTTCATTGCAGAGGAACCGCCAGGAGGCAAGAGAGGAGCAGGGCTGCAGTCCTACACCAACTCCTGCACTGAAGACCAAGTGAAAGAAATACAAAATGGATTAGGGAACCAGTTTTCCAATGAATTCAAATGTTTGTCTCAGCCAATGGGAGGATGATGAAGGCTTTGAAACTGAGGCTAAGATCCTCAGTGTCTCTGAGCTGGGCTCTGAGAAGACTTTGATGAGAAATGTGGAGAGCACCAGGAAGGGGAAACCCTTGAAGCCAGAAATGTGCTGTACTCCAGTGAGGGGGGGAGGTGGGATGGGGGAGGAGGGGTTGTGAGCCTCGGGAACCCGAGAAGATGGTGTGGTCCATTACAGGGGAGGAGAGCCCTGTGATCCCAGACAAGCACTGTTCTCCAGTGAGGAAGAGGAGAGTCCCTTTAAGTTCAGAATGAGGGTGCTCCAGTTAGGTGGAGGACAGCCCCATGAGCCCAGAAGAGGGGTGTGCTACAGTGAAGTGAGAGAGAGGGTGAGAGTAAGGGAGAGAGAGAGAGAGAGAGAGAGAGAGATATTGATCCCTGCAAGAGGATATGCGAAACAGAAGAGCAGAGCTCCTTGAATCCCAGAGGAGGGTGTGCTCCAGTGAGGGGAAGAAAAGACCCTTGAGCCCAAAAGTGGGGTGTGCTACAGAAAGCGAGAAAGAAAATTACTTTGATTCCCAGAACATGGGATGTGTAAAAGAGAGGGAGAGCCCTTTGTCCTGTTAACAAAACATGAAATCTGCCCTTTGTCCTGTTAGAGGCGAGCACATTACAGGCACAAAGAGAGCCCCAATGGAGGGGAGAACATATGGAACACTTGCCTTGTAGTCCCTAGAGATGGGATAAGGACTGAGTGCAAAAAGTGAATTTGGCAGGAGACCTATCTTTCTGGAACTCTCTGAATGGTATCCTGTTCATTCATCGACAGTAATTACTTTGTGGTCATTTGCTACAAAGTAATTCCTTCAAAATGACACAGAATAATATGGATATTTTAGGGTTACGGGGTAAAAAAGGGTGGGGTGGTTTTTGGGGAGGGGAGTAATGAAGGGGAACAAGTGGAATGGGGGAACCTCCCAAAATAAAAAAATGTGTTTCCAGTTCTTAAAGTATTATCCTGAATTCAAAGACTACGTTTCCCAAGAACCTTTATGTTACAGCCATCCTGAACCAATTTCCACGCAATGTTTTTCTGTGTTTCTGTTGCTTAATAAGACCCTTTAATTATATTTTGCTGAAGTCATGAAGTGTTCCCTTGGCCATGTGACACCATACAGACATAAGGTAACGTGTTGACAGCTCCAAACACACCACAGATGTTACACCCATACCAGTTGCAACATATCAAAATGGATCCGTTCAGCACAATTACTCTATAAGAACTGATCAACTCACTCAAAGCCCTTAAATCTACCAGCTACAAAGACAACATCCTCCTCATCTCCATTTTGAAGGTCATCATAGGTTAGGCATTTGCACACCTTCTCAAGGTATACCTTGCACAAGGCACCTTCCCAGATTCATTAAAAGCTGTGTGGGTCCTCCTCCTGCTAAAGAAACCCACAATCTACACAGATGACCTGGCCAACTATGTGCCCAGGACACATCTACCCATTGCCTGCAAAGTTAGTCAGAAGATGTTTCCATCCAGTTGCACGGACGGATCACTCAGCTCAATCTCCTAGAGGACTGCAAATCTAATTTCCAACCACGACAGAGCAGAGAGCACCATCCACTCTACAAATCCTGGAGAAATGAGACCTCTACTTATGTCTTTTCTCTACCGCCTTCAATACCAGTGACCATGAAGCCCTCCTGAACATTTTTGCCATACGCATGGTTATGGGAGAGCTGCTAACACATAGATACTGATGCCTGGGTGGCACCAGAGAAAGCACTGGGCACACCAACTTGCCATACCTTGTTGGGGATTGAACCCAACATAGAATCATCTGCATTACGCTGTAAGGACGGTACATTTAAATGGTTCCATGTGTTAAAATCGCGGCAAAAATGGCTGTGGACTCAACATATCGCGGCAAAAGGCAGTGGTTTTGCCGCTACAATCGATGTAAAGGATGCAGGGGACAACCCCGCAACCCCTGGACCCATTATACCATTTAAGGGGACCGGGGGACACCCCCGCAACCCCCACTCCACTTAAATGGTGTAATGGGGTACACCTTTAACGGGCGAAACTACTTCATTTTTGCCGCGATTTTTTGTACAGGCGACATTTTTGCCGCGATTTTATCACTGCATACCATTTAAATTAAGTGTTTGATGGTGTTGGCAGCCATGTGGGACGATTGCAATAAAGGGAGCCATGAAAACTGAACACAGGGTACTGATTACATAGAGAAAAAAAGGTGGCAGTAGGGCAGGTATTTGTAATGAAATATAAGGGGATAATGTCTGCCGATCGAGTAATAAGTGTGGAACTTGCCTATTTCTGTTTTGTCTGGTGGTGAGAGGAGGCCTTAGCAGCCCTGAGAGTAACTACAAAAGGCAATACTATCGATAGTACTGTGCAGGACATTGTGTGGCAACAAGCAGCTGCTAAATGGGGGCCATGGAAAGCCGGTGACTAACACAGCCTGCGTAAACTACGCAATTGGTTGCAACATGTGAATACTCAATGGGCTTGGTGGTCTGTTTCTGTCACTTTGTATGCATCAATAGAAGCCGGGCCTGATCTTTCTTCCTGTCTTACTTTATCCGCAGCTCAAGCAGATTTCATGTTTTGTCTTCCACTGTCTCATTATTTCTTTGGGGCTTAATGACTTCTGTCTTTAATGCTAAAAGTGGCCGTGGCACTTAAACCTGCCTAGTTACCTCTAGGATGAATATGAATTTCTGGAGCGGTACTATTGGCTGTAGCAATGCCTACTGATGTGGAATATGAATCTATGGCAATATCAAGATCATAAAGGGGAACCATATGGCTTCTTTTTAGTTAAATGAATACGTATATAGTGTTATGCGGAAATATGCCTGATTACTTACTTATAGTGTTAATCACTCTGAATCCAAGTCTTCCTCGTCACAGTCCTTGCTCTCTGAGATGATGCCTTTCAGAGGATAAAAGTGCATCACAACCTATGAAAATGTTATTCGCTTCCAATTTTTCTAAAAGCAAATCTGCACCTTCTCAGTTAGGTATAAAAGCACCCCTGACTCAACAAAGCTTCTTGGTTGATTACCAAGCGGTTCAGTGATGCAGACAGTCATTTATGCAGGTACTGTAAGCAGTACTGCAGTGTCACATTTCAACCCAACAGATATTGCTGGTGTTTGAAAACCACTATTTAAGCAAGGAAAGGGGTTTTTTCCAGTCTTGCTGCGCCGACACAAAATGATACTACAAACTGCTGCAGTTGCAGGTTTATTGTGGTTTGAAAACAGCCTGACACGTGTTTCGAGCGATTCTTGCTCTTCATCTGAGGCTTAAAGTTGTTTAGACGAAGCCTTGGCTTGCAAGTGTTATTTCTTATTAATTCTATAGCTTCGCTGTTGCGGAAACGAGCTTGTTCCGTTCCGTCATACTAGACCACCAGGTTCAAACTCTTTACTGGAGAGATTTCCGCAACAGCGAAGCTATAGAATTAATAAGAAATAACACTTGCAAGCCAAGGCTTCGTCTAAACAACTTTAAGCCTTGTTGGCAGTAGCATTCTCAGGCTAAACGGCATGGTGCTAAAGGCAATGTTATTTGTGGGAAAAGACAGGTTGTGGCGAGAATGCAAACTATTGTTTCTCACAAATCAATCCTCACCTAACATGGCTGCCATGGAAAGAAAAGATGTAGTTCTGTGCGGAGCCCTTTTTCATTTCCACAGTAGTCATGGGTAAGTGCCGAGGTGTGGTGTGGCACAGTGACACCGATTAGGGTAGGTGCTGAGGTGTGGTGTGGCACAGTGACACCGATTATGGGGAGTGGAGACTGTCAGGGAGGGGGTTGGACACAGGCAGAGCAGGGAACACACTGGAGCAGGAGGGGAGACGGCCGGGATGTGCATCCACTGCTCGGTGTTTGGGAACCCAGGCTTGAACCGTGAGATTCAGCCCGGGTGTTGAGCAATTTAATTGAAGGGCCTATCCGCTCTGGGTGCTAATCTAGCATATTTTCTTCTCTTTAGACAATCAGAAAGCGTGTAATCCAGTCCCTAACTACAGTACAAGCCTGCATTATGTGCTTCACCTTTCTTCTTCTCAAAGCTTCCAGCTCTCTAGCCAATCAGTAACATTGTATTGGACACTCCTACCACCTGTAAAGGCTGCATTCTAAGCGTTTCTCAAAGTATATTGAACTGCATTGACAAGTTAGGTCAAAACCTGCATTAAACCAGAGAACATAAGCTAAACAGTGTATAAAACTCTATAAGCATATTTATTTATTTATTTTGGCATTTGTAAAGCACACCTAACCCTTAGGCATCTGGGCGCTGGATTCTTGAAGGTTACATACAAGTTATTAGTCGCAGTTGTGCTAATATATACAGTTGGATATTATACAGTTGAATTAAAATACAAGAGGTCCAAAAGTAGCACGGCACTATTAGCAGAATAGACTGACGAGGAAGGGCGCCTTAAGTTTGGATCAGTGAAGTTCAACATTTGCATTAAAAGCTGTATAATATAGCAAAAATAACATAAACAGCGCATAATACTCTATGAGATAGCATTTAGTGGACCCAAATTAGCCCCCCTCTGTTGGGTGAGTATACCAATGAGAAATTATACCTTAAAGATGTGATTTGTTGAAGTGTGAAATGGGCACAATTATCGAGGAGGCTATGTTATTTAAAAATAAATATCAACTTCCTCTAAACTGGTCAGACAAAATATATATATGTATTCTAAAAGAGAATTTGAGTCCAAAAACGCTAAATATAATCACTTCACATGTGGGGGTGGAGGGAAGATAAACACATAACATCACGCAGATTTACTGATCCCTCCCAAAGTTCTTAAATTCACCCTGTTTTTGTGGACCCTTTTGTATTTACTAGTCCACACTCTTATAGGCCCTAATTAACCTTAACTTCATTGGTTTGTGTCAAGTTTCAGGTTATCAACGAGTCTCGCATCAGCTCTTATGTTTACATAGTGGCCACAGATGTCTTCTTCATATCACATACCTTCTTATATTCCTTTCATGATTTTCATGACTTATTATATATTTTGAATGTATTCTTACTCTTTAGAATTTCCACCACCGAAAGTAATCATTCTACCACGGCTACCTCCGGAGCGAATCCATGGTCTCCCTGCGTTTGTCAACGAGGACTACACGAATGACATACATGAACCTGGAAAGAATGCTCATCTTCATACATTCTATCTTACCCTCTAGAAAGGTCATTTCTGATCATTTCAAAGAGTCAGGCCTAGTTTGTCTTGTAGATCGCTGATAGCGTTGGCATTATGCAGATCCGCAACTCTTGGATAGATACAACCTTGCAGGCAAAAGATCAAAGGTGGATGTAACACAGGATTTTCCCCCGGAGAATATCACTTCTTGCCTCAAGAATAAGAAGGCACTTGTAGCACGTTTGATTCCATTGACCACCCTCATTTATTACAATTCAACCCTCATTGACCACTTTCATTTCAAAAGATAACGAATGGCGATATGCCAAGGGCTTTACCTAACGAGAATACCAGACCGTTTTCCGCGTTCAGCGCTCCAAATGTTGAATCAATAGGGATTCATTAAAACTGTTTTTAGGGATGCGTCACACAAGGATAAGTAAGGGTGAATTGGTAGGAGACATGAACTTGGTGATTAAGCCCTTACTAGATATATCTTCCTGAACACCATTGGTTGGCGCTGCAGACCTTGCTGAGCTGACACGCAGATGTAACGACTTGGGCAAGATCGACTCCTGGCAGGCTTGTCATCTGCAAACATAGATTTAAAGTGTTCATTTGGAAATACGTACCTCTTTGTCATGTATTGAGTCCTCAGTTTTCTTGGCAAACCTGTCAAGCACATATAATTTCATTGTTCTGCTGATCTGCCATTGGATTATGTTTCCTCAGCCGGGATACCCCTAAAATAATTGGGAGATTTGAAGAACCAATATTGTCAGACTCAATTTCCTCTAGATGCCAAGACTTGAATATCGTGAGCAGCATATCAGTTCAAGGAACCAGTGATGTTGAAGCAGTTTCATCAATGTCACTTACGGGTTTGGTCGCTGATCATGTTTTTTTGAGGTAAAGGCATGAGTTTTGCAAAGGCGCCACCAAGGAAAATTCCCATGCCTCACACTAATCATGCAAAAGCTGTTTCTTACGCAATTACAGCCAATTAGCAAATGTGAAAAGGTAGACCTGGAGACATTTGGCATTCAATGGCCGACCAAACTACATTACAGACCCCCGAATAATAGCTACTCATTACCTGGCCTGCCAGATGATTTTGGCGACATGTCTCATACTATCCGAGTATGACCTTACTGTGCTCTTCTGCTTCCGATCAGCAGTGAACAGGTAAGGCCGACCCCTGTTGGCAGCCGCTGTGTAGCAACCTGTCTAGAAACACAGAGATAAACAGGGTGACCACTGGGGATTGGCCCCAATATCAGGGAGAAAAATCTCCACTAGAAGTGCTGGGGTAATAACCCCAGAATGAGTTGGTTGTCTGCCGGCAGAAAACAGTAGCAGTCGGGGTCGATCCATCCAGCAGGACAGAAGCCAGGTAGCAGCGCAGGGGGAAGACCCAGCCAGCAGGGCTGAAGGCAAATGGCAGCAGGAAAACAGGAAGAGAGAGATCCAGGTACGGCTCTGTAATCCAGGAACATGAAAGCAGGGAGAAGGCTAAGGCAGACAGTAGGAGGAGGGCGAGGAGAGGAGGAACAAGGACCAAGAAACTGGAGCCAGGAGCAAGGCGGGAAACAGGCGTCAGAGTCAGACTCACCAGCGTTGCGACACAGAGCTGCTACGGTTGACAGGCACTAAGAGCACCGGAAACGCTGTGTATGCAATAACTGGTGAAACACTAGAACATGAAGGCATGTACTTGGAGAATGTGACAGTCCCTCAGTAGTAGACGGTGCAACACCGAACAAACTCTGCTGCGGGGATAGTCTCCAAATGTAAAAGATCTTACATTTGAAAACTTTGTTAACTAGAAAAAACATAGCAGCACTACCAGAGTCAAGAGGCCATTACAGTTCTGTTTTGGGGGGCTCACAGGTCCACGACAATAAGGACTCATCCTTAATGCCGTTGCATATCCCGGTATCAACAGCCTCATCTGTGGACTCATTTGAGCAATTAACCTCCTCTATTAACTGCTGAAAATTGGCGGCATAGAAAGTTCTAGAGAACCCTAGTCGGGAACCAAGAAGGCAGTGTGGGAAGATTCCACTAATTTACATCTTTAAAAGACTGCTTTAAAGCATGTGTTCTAGTTCTTCGACCGAGGCTCTCGTGGAAGATCAGTGGAAGGACCCAAAGGAGGACATCTTTAGTTAGAGATGAAAGAATAAACATGACTTTAGACTGGTTAGTGTTGGACAATTGTGCCCTCTTTCCGAAGCATAGTTTGCATAGGGGTAAAGAGGCTGGAAAGGCTTCGGGGACACCTACATGGATTATAAGAGCAGATGTGGCGGGACTGGGAACTTCTGTAGGGGGTAATACAAGGGTTTGTGGCAGAGGACAAAAGAGCCATCCATGAGGGATGGCCCTGCAACACGCTGAGCCAATTAGAGGCTCCCCCCGCACAGTGATTAAGGGATAAGCCTCACTGTGCATGTTTTCAGTAAGGTGAGGTAAACTACCATCCCTCGCCTGTTGCTGTAAGAGCGGAACCGGTATACATTCATCCAAAAATCTTTACTGAGTCTTGTTCTGGGAGGTGCATAAGAGCACCCACATCCCATTGAAAGAGCAGAGGGAAAATTGGGGATAAGGGTGGCACAACCAATCTGAATGATGCTAGTGTGCTGATGATTGGATTAATATATTATAAAAAACAGTCTCCAAAACAAAGTACAGTGTACAGTTAGCAATTAATCCTTCCAATGGATTCAAAGTGCTTGTTGTCATCCAGACAACGTTACAATAACCATAATATGTTGATACGGTTAATATTGTTAAACATTTTTGAACACATATACAATTATTTTATAGCTACAACCTTTAACAATTTGTACTAGGCCTAAACATGTTTTACACTTGAGTAGGTTATGTAAGTCCACTGAGTGTGGACCTCCAGGGCCTTTAATGCAGAAGAGGTCAAAGGAAATATGAAGTGTAAAACTTTGTACAATTGATATTTGGATAAGAATTATGACAATTGGTTTGTTAAAACGATCCAATTTGATTCTGGTTAGTTTTGTTTTGTTACAATTATATATTCAATGGAAGTCAACATAAATACTGTGCCACACAGCCAATGGGCATGTTTAAATAATATTTGCACACATATGACAATAGGATTTCACATGATATATTAAATGAATAAACTGATTTACAAATGACCTCTAAAATATACTCAATCACATCACTTTGCGCACATGTTTATCGTCCTGAAATTAGGTGCAGCTCTTATTGCCTGCATCCTTTTTAAATGTATATTTAAATTTCCTGATGTGAGTGGTAATTTGCTTTACAGAGGCATTTCAGTTAAACATGAAGTAGAAAGGCTATTTTAGATCCAATATCAATATTGATTGATGCTTCTGATAAATACTATTGCACTAACCCTTGTACACGTTATGAAATTATTCACTATTGACTTACCTAAAGTTCTTGTGCTGGTATGCATCCCTTTAAAGCATGGTTCTGGCGCCCATGTGCGGGCAGAGTGCCATTTTGATTTTTCGCAAACATTTATGTCCTCTTCTTAAAAGTAGAGAAAGGACTATAATACAAGCTTGTCAGCCATCTTTAAATATCCTAATCTTTTGTACGTATAAAAGATTTAACTATTTAGATTTAAACTTACACTGCTGCTACTTAATTAAAAATGATTCCATTTGTTATAAATATCATTATTATCATTCTATTTATTGAGTGTGGACCTTGCTTTGAGAAGCAACCGGGTGCTTTACAGAGCTATACAACAATACAGATACACAACACAGCACTTTACAGAGGTATACAACAGTACACATGCATAACAGGCACTTTTCAGGGTTGCATACTAATTGACCTTTTCACAATTGACCTTGGGAGAATTGACCTCTGGGGAATCGACCTAATTTAGAAGGTCAATTAGGACATATATGCGGGGGGAACCCCCCGCAACCTCCCACCCAATCCAAAAACCCCTGCAACCCCCCACCCAATCCCCTTATATTATTTATAATCCAAAACCAATCCCATACATATATAAAATAACTAAAATAATATAAAGGTCAATTGTGCAGAAGGTCAATTAGGACCACTATAATTAGGTAAATTGTGCAAAAGGTCAATTGTAAAAGGTCAATTTGGGTAATACCCTTTTCAGAGGTAACAACAGAAAAGATATACAGCAGGGTGTAGGATACAGAGGGGCACAGAGGAGCAGTGCATCTGGACAAGGCGGCGAGGAGGGGAGGGTCAGACAGCGTTTAGCCAATCAGGTGCTGTAGGGGGCAACATAATGGCCTAGGCATTGAGGAGGAGAGACTCCTTGAAGAGGTGGGTCTTGAGTTCTTTTCTGAATTGTAGAAGCGTGGCGGCGAGTATGATGCTGACAGGGAGGAGGTTCCATAGTATTGGGGTGTAGGCATAGAGGCTTGTTTTCTGTTTTTTTTCCATTTTTCAGCCACAGATTTCAAGTCTGCACGTGTCCTGGCTTTTAGTGGTGCTCCATTCTTCAGAGATGCTGAATTTCTCCACGAGGTAGCTTTGTGACTTGAGGGCGACTGCTTTCTAGATGATGCATCAAGACTTGAAGTTGATTTGTCCATGCAGTGAGAGCCAATGAAGGTGGATGAGTGCAGAGGGTGATGTGGTTGCAGCTGCATAGGCCCTTGATGATGTGAGTGGCTGCATGTAGGGCACTTCTCAGGGGCACAAGGGAGGACAATGGGAAGCCTTTGCCACCATCCAGGTGGGATAGGAACAGTACTTGAACAGTGGTTTTAAAGCTTTCCGGAGTGAGTGCTTGACTTTCCACAAGAGAGAGAGCGGATACCAATCTGTCTGAGTTTTCTTAGCTATGTGTGTCTTGAAGGAGAGATGTTTGTCAATGTGGAACCTGAGGGACCTGGTGCAGGAGGTGAGCTCAGGTGTGAAGCCCTCAGGGTTCATAGTTGATAGCCAGGTCTATATGTTTCAGTGTTCAGTGTTGTTGGTGAGGAGTAGGAATTCGGTCCTGGAGGGGTTGAGCTTCAAGCATGCACTAGACATCCAAGACTGGATCAGCAAGAGGCTGGTTTTGAGCCTGTGGATGTCCTTGATGGAGTCGATCTTGGGGTATAGCTGTTTGTCGGCGGCGTATTGGTTAATGTGGATGTTTTGTGTAGCTAGGATATTAATGATGCTGGGAGGGTAAACTGAATATGTTGCTCATGTGCCGATCAATATTTAGGTGTATGAGGTATTGTTGTATGCTTGCTGCAGTCGCCTAACTAGGACTTATGTACACTTTTAGTCAGTCAGAGAGTAAAAATCCTTTTTTGTGAAAGTAGTTAGCACTGTTGCTGCGCTAGAAAGTAAGGCAGTAGGTATGATCTATATAAACACAATTTTAGAGGTTTATTGTAGGTTTCATGAGGAACGATAGGTACTGTGAGTCAAAGGTGAATGACTCACAGTCCCTAACGTTCCTCATGGAAACTACAATAAACCTCTAACACTGTGTTTATATGGATTATACCTACTGTCTTACTTCCTAGTGCATCTACAGTCCCAACTACTTTCAAAAAATAGGATATTAATGAGTTCTGTCGATTTCTCTGGAAATAAAATGGACTGCAAGAGTCTTCTATCATTAAACCTATGAATCTAATTGTTGGCTATGGTTTATTACGATTTCCTGCGGTATTGGACCTTACATCTCGTTGGATATGTGGTTCTAGTTAAAGAAACATCTTGTCAGCCCTCAACAAATATATGCGATTGATGGAAATTACGCTATCATTTATTGGATGTTCCTTTGTTCCAATGTAGTATTACATGGTATTGTATTCTACCCTCATCACATTGGACTAAATGATTATATGTTCATTCATTGACAGTCTGAATATATTTTCTCAAAAAAAGTCATTGAAAATGTTCTTTTTTTTGTTTGGGGGTTCCCTTCCAATCCACCCTATCCTATTGATTTTACACTAGTCCCTAACCCCCACCCCATATACACCCTTACATCCCCATATATATTTTTTTAAAACCTATCGATGAATAAACATTATACCGACTGGGTGTTTGTCCTAGTAGGCCTTGTGTGATTCTGTCCATTTGTTCTTGTCTTTTTACCAAAAATGTGTTTTTAGAAAAACTGTACTCTTTTGTATTGCCGCTTGTTAGTGAAACCTAACAAAAACTACTATCAATGATGAACAAGAGAATCCTTCCACTGTTTTAGTTTCCTTCCTTTGTGTGTCGGGGACCCCTTTCCAATTGTCTGTGTGAGTGTCATGTGAACCAGTTTCTTATCCCTAGTCAATCACTTGTTTTTGTCTAGTTAAAGCCAATAGAAAGGAATGGAGCAGGGTTAGGTTTTGTACTCAGATGGGAGAGGTGGAAGCGCAGGTTCACTTCCCAGAGGCAGAGGTTCTTAATTTCCCGTTCCTGGAGGAGAATGGTGTGCCTCTTTTGTTTGTGGTATCAGGTTCAAGCCCACGCAGCGTGTATTGCCCGATGTGTGTAAGTCATTGGGAGACGGTTTTGTGAATGATCTATTCACAGCTGCTTTTCCCATATGTGGCTGAAAGACAGTGGCCCTTTGTATGTGTATGGAAGTCTCTGTGCCAATGGCCATTCCATAGTTTAGTCCTTGGAAAAATGACTTCACACATGAGCTTATGGCCCTTGCAGAACGTGCATATAGGATGGATGGGATTACACCAGAATAATTCTGAGTCCAAATAACCAAACCAACTGAGAAATATGGCAAAGTACTGTTTTATTAACAAAAGCATACTTTTTATAACAATAATGCATCAGAGTGACATTATACTACGTGGCAATAATGAAAAGCCTATCAAGGGTTGGGATTGGTTAAGGGAGACATCTAAGTATACTTTTCTATAGGAGCTAGGTGGACAATTTATGCCTACCTCTAAAAAATATGTAATTTCGGAAACATTAGATACAATTTCTCATTGGTCTTCAGACTATAAGGTCCTTCTTTATAGGGACTAATATAATTGGCAAGCATACTTGTGTCATGTCTGGAACATTCGTTTCACTTAGCAGCACGTAAGCCCAGACCAGGTGCAAGTAGATAGGGCATGAAACTACCCCACCACCACATTAGCCCAGCATCTCTCATCACCCATGCCTTCTGCCATGAAATTGTCTTTGTACTTGACCTTGCAGAGTATCCTCATCTTTGGGAATGCACAGGAGTGAGGGCACTCACTATCATGTCTGGGACTTCAAGTTCAAACTCTATTTGCATCCTTGGGCTACGTAACAGGAGACCACGATTTGGTCAATTTTGCAGCTTTTAAATGCTTTAAATTAATTAAACTTGGCATCCTTGGTGTTCTTTCTTTGCACCTTAACAAGGAATATTCATCCTTTGCATGCTCGCTCATTTCCAGGATACATAGCTGACCTTGACTGCTTCAGTCTTGACTCCAGGCCAGACATACTCATCTTGCAGCTCCACAATTCTGCTTCTTCTTGCTGCGACACAGCTTTCCCTTCCCGCTTCGTGGGTCCTGGCTTACTAAATTCATGATACCGATGTCCAGGTTCTATATAACGGTTGCTACACATGCGTTCTATTCACTACGTATAGCCAGCTTCTATGATGACTTAGTCTATCCTGCATTTTAGCGACTATACATTAATCGAACAGTTGTTTTTCTGCAACACTTTGTGCACGTGTAATCGTCTTTTGTATTTAAAAGTTGATTCTTTACTTTGTCATTAGTTTCTTTTTTAGGGTCTATACATCCTCTTCAGCCAGTATCTCGGGACATCGTCCATACTTTTTGTGACGTCACTAGCTTCTTATCTTTGCTCTTTCTCATATTCCTTCAGGGAGTTCCTCCCTCTGGTTGTCATCACTTCACGGATACATTCGGTATGGTTGCCTCAACGGGTTTCTTCGTTCAAGCACACGCTGCAGTATTGGCACAACGGCTGGTGTCAAACACAGCATGTTCTCATGCATCCAATATATAGGAGGAAGGGGGGCGGGGTCTCCTGCAGAGGTATGCAGCTGCTCCTCTACAAACAGCTAAAAAAACATTACCATATGTTTGGACTTTGTCAAACCCGGTTGAAGTTTCTAAAAAAATGTTACCGTGAAGAGAGAGGAGATTAAAAAGACGTTGGGGTTAGTTCTCTAACTTAAAAATACCCTGGTCCTTATGATTTGGGAAAATACATTTTGCAACAGATTGTTTCTTGCTGAAAGATGACAAGCCATGTAGACCGAGGTTAGATAATGTATATGTCACGTAGCCTATTTATTGTCTTATTTTTGCAAATCAATATGGGTACACATTTTTGTCCTTTCCTTTCTTGTTAATGCATATAAATGTTGTTTAAATTCTGTTGAATTCTGTTGAATTGCATTGTTTGTATTAATTTATGTAAATGTTGTCTGTCCTTTGCTTATTATAGTTCTTAGCTGTGTCTGAAATGTTTGGATTTCTCTGTAGTGCTGTGGCTTTTTTTGATTGAGTAATTTTGTAATTTACACTATTTATTTCAAATTAGTATTACCATAATATGTTCAGGTGGACTTTTGAGAGATCTTCCTCGGTTTTACTTTACATATTTTGTGTAAGCTTGGTACTCCCACTCTCTATAATGTTTGAAATTAGCAGAGAGGAACATGATGAGAAAAATGAATGTATATGGGAATGTATTTTTGTACTAAGTAGGTAATGTTTTATGTGCATTAAAAAGCTTTATAATCTAAATTAATAAAAAGTCATGAGCATTAGCCACTCTTCCCCCTGATTGGCTTTAATTGTAAAATATGTGTCTAAATATATACTGTTGGCTCAGCATTGAGTAGGTGTTATCGCATAGGAACCTTTTCAAATAATATTTAGCCTTGGCTCCCCAGTACCTGATTGGGTTATTAGGTGGGGCATCCTTTTATACTTTAACATAGGAAGAGGAGAAGAGACAGGCCTGACAAAGGACAATGTTTCCACTGCTATGGGTGGAGGAGATGAAAGAAGTGGTGGAGAATGTGCCGATTAAGGAGCCTTGCTGTCTTCTTTATTTTTTATTTCTTGGACATTTCTATGGCACCTATACACAGCTGTTTCCAGGTGCCACAAGACAAGATTGGGGGTGGGGACATGGGAATCACAAGAATACAACAACAAAGAAACGGTTACATTGGCCTTGTGACAATCCTACTGGCAAGTGTATGAACAAAGGTGAACAAAGGTGGTAAGTGCAAGAGAGAGCGGGGTAGTGGGAGAAGTGCAGGAGAGGTGAGCCCCCGCGAGTGGGAGCAGGCAACTGATGGTCAGGCCAAGGCGGCAAGTGCCAGGGAAAAGAGGGGGGGAGAGTTCAGTGGACAGGGGGGAATGGGTTAGGATAGTCTGAGAAAGGGTGCCCGCGGGCATGTGCTGGCAAAAGATGCTGGGAGGGACTCGTGGGGGGGGTGGTTGTCTGGTCCTGGAAAGACTCTGAAGGGACCAGACCCAAGTTGCAGTGGCAGGTGGAGGATTTAGCATGGGAGGGGAAGAGTGAAGGAAGAGGAGAAAAGGAAGATCTTGAGAAGTTTCTGGAACTTAAGAAGATCCAACTCAAGTCTGAGGGGGGGCTATTCCCAAGGGAGGCACCAGCCGAGGAGAGGGATCTACCTCCCACTCTCTGCTTGGAGAAACATTTGACATGCAGAGAGTTGGAGCCAGAAGACCGAAGGATTCTGGCTGGGAGGTATTTCGGGAGAGAAAGTTGTATGTAAAGAGGTCGCAGGCCCCAGACAGCAGCCACAGACAGCCTTGTGGATGATGCAAAGGGTTTTGAATTTGATCCTTGCAGTCACTGGGGGCCAGCCTATCTAAATTTAATCTGCTCAAAGACAGTGCTCAGCGTTCATCACTAAACATGTTTTCTTCCTCATCCCATGGTTTAGGTATGATATGATATATGATAGGTTATTTATGACACGCTTAATACCCACAGGTTTCTAAGCGTGGACCCGGGGATCGAACCCGTGTTGCTCCGTGTCGTCTTGCTTCCAAGGTGAGCATATTGCTGCTGAGCTATCATCGGGGATCGACTACCGCTCCGTCGAGTCCCATACTCGCTGTGTGGCCTTATTTTCTGATATATCTTGTTAATCCTTTCTCCAATACTTTCTTCATCATATCTTTCCTCTTCCTGTGCTACTTTAGGTTTTTCTTGATTCTGTTCTCTCATTGGGAGAACTTCACTTATCTTATCCAATTGCCCCTGTATCTCATTGCTTGCTCTTATTCGTTCTTTAAGAATAAGACTGGCATCAAGACCTCAATGCCTTCTATTCTATTTTATCTCTTCATCAACTTCCCTTCACTTTCTCGCATCCCTTCTTGCCCTTTCTTCTTCTTGCCTTCGTTTTTCCCTTCTCACTTCCTGTCTTTGTTCTTCTTCTTTCCTTCTCTGTAATCTTTTTTTGTTCACTTTTTGTGCTAATTTTTCTTCTCTCTCTCTTTCTTTCTCTCCTATCCATTTCTTTCAAGTGTCGTACTTCCTTTGTTCCTCTGCCCATTTGTCATATTTTTCTTGTTCTTCTCTATATATATATCTGTTCCTGTTGATCCCTGTTTTTTCCTTCCTTGCCCATCCTCCCTCAATCTCTTTTCTCGTTCCCTATCCTTCCTTTCTTTTTCGTCTTTATCTTCTCTATGTCTAACCTGCTTGATGCTTTTCCCATCTAACTTGAGTAAAATCTGCCCTCCCATCCATTTGTTCTGTACGAGCGTTACCTCATAAGCCCTATCCTTTTCTCTTATTCATCTCTTAATTTCTCTGTCTGAAATTGTTGCTATATTAAATCTCTGGCCTCTTTTTTTCTTTATCTCGTACGAACTTACATGCATCGTCCTCCCTTTTGCTCTCTTCTGGCCTTTCATCACTACTGTAAGCAGGGGTTCATATGTTGTGTTACTATACCCGACCGCTGCATTTAATTCCTTTAAGGGATAAACTCATATCTCTTCGGTATCTATGCTCTTAATCTCAGACAAAGTAAGAGGACCTGAGGGCTCAGTGGCTCCCCTTTATGCTGATTAAGCATCCACTCCTCCTGTACACAGTATGCCTTCTCTTCTACATTTTCCAAAGTTCTAAAACTGCCAGTCTTTCTCTAATTTCTTCCCTGTTTATGCAGCGTGCACATATGTGGCCATGTGTTGCAATACTACTTTTGACATGGATCCCCCTTGTGGCCATGGCATGGACATTTTATCAGCTGTGCCTTTACCCATTCTGCACTGTACTGTTTGAGCTTGGGCACAAGTCATGATAATGTTTTACAAAAGTGCATCAGAGGAGTGTCCTCCATAATGACAAGTCACAATTGACTGTTGATCCTTACCAGATTGTTAATAAAATCTCTGTCTATTTCAAGGCAGCACTTTTAGTCTCAAAACAACAAATATGAGCAAGCGCCACCAATCGCCGCTCAATCCTCTTTCATTTAACAACTTATCTGTCTCCTGATAGGCACCAATAATTTACTACACCTTAACTCAAAACAACGTCACTTTCAACCTTTACAGCTTATCACCTCTCGAGACTGCACACAACATATAACACTTAAAACACGAACATAATCAAGCAATATGCCCCGAGCGGCATGGCATTACCGAGTCATGTAATGCTCCATGGCCCATAGTTATTGGACCGGGCAAAGCAAGGGCCTTAACAAAGACCCCAGGGCATTACTTGACTCGGTAATGCCCCCGCTGCGAGGGGCATATTGCTATTAGTACCTCGGCCCGCAAGATCTGTGTGACCGGGGTACTAAAAGCAGGTTTTTTGTCCCGAAACGCTGCAGCGTTTCGGGACAGAAATAAAAAAAGACCAAGAAAATGGCAGCCGGGAAAGGGAAAACGGAGTTCCATGGTGGCCATCGGGAGCGGAACAGAAGTGTTCCCAGCACGTTCGCTCCCAAAAGATGACAGAGAAGACATTTGGTGGGGGAGAGGGAAAAAAATAGATGTACGTGGATCCCCGGCAGGGGGACGAAGGCAGCCTCCAGCCGTGTGGAGGCTCGGAGCAGGGCTGGCCCCGCTCTAAGCCTCTACACGGCTGCAGGCTGCCACGCCGCCCGCCTTGGACAAAGGAAGCATAAGGTGAGTGGGGTGGGGTATGGAGGTCGGTGAGGTAGGAGGAAAGGAAAAAAAACACATACCTGAGTCCCCGGCGGTGGGCAAAGGCAGCTTCTCAGCCGTGTGAATGCTCAGAGCGGGGATAGCCCCGCTTCGAGCCTTCTCATTGGCTGAGGGGCTGCCACGCACCCCCGCCGGGAACAATGGCTGTGGAATCCAGGATGAGGGATTCCCAGCCGTGTAGTGCCCCGGCGAGGGCCAATCAGAATGCTTGTTTCATTCTGATTGAGCCCTCGCCTGGTACTAATACACATTAATAACTTTTGTGATCACCTTCCCTTTTCACTATAATTATTTATAGTAAGAGGTATTGTCTCCTCGCCTCTAATTATATACGTCACCTTTCAAAGTCCTGACTGTGCATATTCTCTCTCTTAATATTCCGATTGGGATTTGAAAAGTCTTCTTCTATTTCCCTTGAAATAAGATTACTTAGGCATTCCTTTATCTACACAAACCTTCCTGTTACCCAAAATGATCACAATCCTGTCCCTTTATATTGCATTTCCTTTAGTCTACTTACATCCGTTAATCAACTTGATGCCTTCGGTATCGACTCCTCCAATCTGACCATTTCGCCTTCCGTTCGCAGAGTGCCCGTGGAAACCGAGCTGGGATTTCTTCAAAGAAGGTCCTGCCCACCGTCTCGGTTCTTCTTGCAAGTTTATTTCTATCGGCCGCTCTCCACAGGAAACTCCACAATCTTCCAGTTAATGGCAGAGGATGCCCGATCGTCCGGAACTTTGAAGTCAAACTAGTTTAGATACGAAACCATCCTCTGCTACCACATGAGTTTATGGCCCTTTGGAACGTGCATATGTAATGGATAAGATTACACCAGAATAATTATAGTCCAAATAACAGGACAGACTCAAGAAGATGGCAAGCTACTGTTTTATTAACAATTATCTAAAACAGGGAGGTTACAAGGAACATTAACGGACCTATGCTCAGTCTCTCAATGATCTCCACAAAAAATACAATTCTTATACTCAATTATGCTTCAGAGTGATGTCATACTACATGGCAATAGTTAAAAACCTATCAGGGGTTGGGATTGGTTAAGGGAAACATCTAGATATACAATCATACAGGAGCTAGGATTGTTATGTGCTTCCTTATGCCTACCTCTTCAAACATGTAATTTCAAGAAAATCAGAAACACAGTTTCCCATTGGTCTTCCAAGCTATAAAGTCCTTAGTTATAGGGACTAATACAATTGGTTGGCACGCTTGTGACATGTCTGGAACATTCGGTTCATTTAGCAGCACGTAAGCCAAAACCCAGATGTGGGGAGAGAGGACATGAAGCTACTTCACTACCCAATTAGCTCAGCATCTCTCTTCACCCATGCTTTCTGCATTGAAATTGTCTTTGTACTTTACCTTGCTGAGTATTCTCGTCTTGGGAATGCATGAGAGTGAGTGCACTCGCTATCATGTCTGGAACTCCAAGTTAAAGCTCTATTTCCATCTTTGGCTCGCGTGACTAGAGACCATGCTTTGATCAATTTTTGCAGCTTTTAAATGCTTTAAATGCATTACGACTTATCATCCTTTGTGTTCTTTCATTGAGAACATTGCACACTCGTTCTCTTCAGAGTAGATAGCTGACCTCGATTTTTAAGATCTTGACTTCAAGCCAGACACCCTCGCCATGCAGCTCCACTAACCTGCTTATTCTGCTGCGACACAGATTTTTATTCTTCTTTCATGGTTTTTTAGGTTACTATTTCATGATAGCAATGTCCAGTAGCTGTACAATGGGGGATGTGCCTGCATTCTATTCACTACTCTTAGCTAGCCTATACAATGACTTCATCTACCTTGCATTTTAGCGTCTGTAAATTTATTGAACTTCTGTTTTCTGCAGCACTTTACGTGTAATCTTCTCCTTTTCCACGTTGATAGTTTACTAAATTCTTTACTTTGTCATTTATCCTCTAGGATCCATATATTGTCTTCCTTCAGTGTCTCGGGACGTTGTGCACAATTTCTTATGACATCATCAGTTCAGTTTCTTAGCTCTTTCTCATATATTTTCCGAGGGTTCTTCCTGCAGGTTGTCATCACTTCAGGGATATATTCGATAGGGTTGTCTCAATGGGTATCTCCTTCCAAATACTCTCTGCAGTATTAAGTTTGGGAGGTTTGATCCGGGGGGGCAAAGTTATAGGGGGGTCCCAAAACTTCTGTTTTTCCCATAGACATAATGGAAAAAAACTTTGCTCACGCCTACAGCCTGAATCGCTGGACGGATTTTCACCAAATTTGCAGCAGGAGCAGCAGCTTGGTCCCGAAAGCGTGCTTTTGTTAATTTGGTGTAAATCCGTCCAGTAGTTTTTAATTTTAAATGACCAAAACAAGAGTAAAAAAAAATTTGATATCTATGTCTGCTCCACGGACACACTTCCCTGTTCGCTCCGCGGACAGGACACGGATTGGCCAAGCGGCTTGACGTGCTCTCTGATTGGATGGGGTGAAGCGTAAAGTGCATCAGGTTTTTGGAGATGCCTGTCATCTTGGATTCGTGTCCGGTTTCCACGGACATCGCGGTAAAACATATTAAAAAACACAACATTGCACTTGTCAAACTTAGCACCACTTGGGGAGGTGAGGGGTGATCAGGATGGGATGGAATATGGCTGCAAAAAGCAAAAGATTGTGTTAACTAAAAAAACATCCGAACACGAAGAAAGCACGTAGCGGTGTAGACCACGCTCACGCATAGAAGAGTTCACGTTGTAAAGCGCACGCGCACAACTACTTCACCCGCTCTTGACATATACCGCGCCAGTCAAAATGTGCAGACACTTTCTTTTTCAAACTTGCACGCCCGCCTCATCCAAACATGGACACGCGTTGAAGAAAACACACAGAAATGATGACCACACGCAGCAGTTAATGAAAAACACATAGCAGTGAAGACCGCGCACACACGCTGTAGAAAACACATAGCTGTGAAGACTGCACACATGTGCTGTAGATAACACGTAGCTGCAAAGATCATGCACACGTGTTGTAGAAAACACATAGCTGCGAAGACTGCACACACGCGATGTAGATAACACGTAGCTGTGAAAACCACGCACATGTGCTGTAGATAACACGCAGCTGAGAAGACCATGCACATGCGTTGAAGCAAGCACGTAGCAGTGTATCTTTTTCAAACTCGCACCCGCGCTCTTAACAGATGAATCCGAGCTCACACGCGCCTTATCCGAACACGCACACATGTTGAAGAAAAACACACAGAAATGAGATGAATCCGAGCTCACACGTGCCTCATCCGAACACACACACACGCTGTAGAAAACACATAGCTGCGAAGATCGCTCAAACACGCTGTAGATAACACGTAGCTGCGAAGAGCACGCACACATGTTGTAGAAAACACGTAGCTGCGAAGACCACGCACACGCATTGTAGAAAACACATTGCTGCGAAGACCGCACACACGGGCTGTAGATAACACGTAGCTGCGAAGACCACGCACACGTGTTGTAGAAAACACATAGCTGCGAAGATTGCACACACGCGCTGTAGATAACACATAGCTGTGAAACCCACACATACGTGCTGTAGATAACACATAGCTGAGACGACTGTGCACACGCGTTGAATGAAGCATGTATCGGTGTATCTTTTTCAAACTCGTACGCGCGCTCTTAACAGATGAATCTGAGCGCACACGCGTCTCATCCGAACACGCACACGCGTTGACGAAAAACACACAGAAATGATGACGTAGCAGTGAAAACTGCGCACACGCGCTGGGGAAAACACGTAGCTGCAAAGACTGTGCCCATGTGCTGTAGAAAATACATAGCTGTGAAGACTGCGCGCACACGCAGTGGAAAACACATAGCTGTGAAGAACATGCACACGTGCTGTAGATAACACGTAGCTGCGAAGACGACACACACACATTGTGGAAAACACATAGCTGCAAAGACCGCACACACGCGTTGGAAGAAACATGTATCAGTGAAGACCACAGCAGAGATAGTGACACGAGCAAACAAAAACCACGCACGTGCGCAACTACTTCATCCGCTCTTGGTAAAGTTTGGTGGGATTCTGTCAAGAGGGGCGAAACTAGAGGGGGGTCCCAAAATTGTGTAAAAGCTTATAAATGATGTGCCATTTGATGAATCTACACTTAATTTGGGAAACTGATCATACCTATAGATATAAATGATTTTGGAAGTTTGGTGGGATTTTGTCAAGAGGGGCAAAATTAAAGGGGGGGTCCCAAAATATTGTAAAGGCTTATTAATAATATTAAAGTCTGAATGGATTTTTTCAAATGGGGGCTAGGTTTTATGACGATTGTATGTGCATACATTTGACACTTTTGAAAAAAGAAAACATGGGTGGATTTCCAGCAATCTTGTGTAAGGAGCATTGAGAAGGACCTGAAAGCATGGTTTTGCAAATGGGCCCGTGTTTTATTTTTTGACTAGTGTCATAATGTAGGTACAAAAAATAGTGATAAAGCTTTGGTGACTGAGGTGTAGCCTGTGGCCATGGGCAGTGGCCACATTGTCCGGGTCATATAATAAGGTAATGATCTGGACAATTTGGCTACTGGCCATGACCATGAGGGACGAAACATGGGGTTAAAGTGCCAATGTTGTCCTGGGACTGGCTTTGTGGTAAAGTTATTCGAATTTTGGTATATATTTCAAAAGGAAGAAAAATGTGCTTGTGGTAATATGGTCATAGTGTTCTCTTTTTGCCTTCTGTAGGCTGCCATGGAAAGCGAAGAGGGGTCCTTTATGGAACCCCACCTTCCCTTTCCATGGTGGTCCTCTTGGTAAAGGATTTTCCTTCCTACACCGGAATGCTGCAGGCGTCCCACTGTGGGAAGAAAAATCTTTTTGTTTAGCACCCCGGGATCCGCTTTGGGAACCTAAGGTGCTAATGGCCTTCATCCATTCAAAGGGACGTTATGGTTAAGTTGCACTTATAAAAACCTATGGCGAATTTCAGGGGTTTTTTGGTTTTACTTGGAACCATAACGTCCCTTTAACAAAGTTTTTTTACTGAATTTCATAGGTTTTTAGTAGCGCAACGTAACCATAATGTCCCTTTAACAAAGTGTTTTTACTGAATTTCATAGGTTTTTAGTAGCGCAACTTAACCATAACGTCCATTTAACAACGTTATTTCACTGAATATATATATATATATATATATATATATATATATATATATATATATATATACATATATATTCAAAGGTGATCAGATTTAAGGCAACAAACCCCCTGAAATTCATCTTTCACATTTCAAGAAAGTCCAAATAAACTATGAGTCCTCTGTTTCGCGGCATATTGACAACAATGATGACATCCCAGATGACATAATTGATGACATCACTGGTGACATCATGAATTACATCATACAGGACATCACCGATGAGATCAATATTTACATTACTGAATAAATAAGTAAGAATATGAATATTTTTGTTGACCTCTTTTAAAACATATTTTATTGTATTAAACGTAACAACAATAACAACATGACATGGAACAATACACTGATACAGAACTATGATATGATTATGTGTGGAGCATTCATTTGTAGTACTTATCAATTTATAAACTTTAAAATACAAATATGTAATGTTGTACAAATGGTTTGAATTTCATGTATTAGTAAACAGATACTATACTTCATTGCAGGGAAAGTACCTGATTCTGGTAAATCTAGGTATTTCAAACATAATATAATGGGTACATGTAGTAGTAAATCAAAATTAAAATAGATAGATGCATAACAATGTTTAGTAGTAAGTGTTATGAAAATAGTCAATATCCGCATTTAAATGTACATTTTCCCCTGTTGTAATAACATTACAATAATACATTCATTTCTAAATGACAGGCTGTATAAAAAATAATCATATACAAAAGAAAGTATGTGCTGTGTGAATTGTGCCAATATATAATCTAAGAATTTGAAGTTTGGTTAACATGCAGAAAATAATAATTGGTCACTAATGCTACATATTTCCATCTATAGAAAAGAAATGAAGATTAGAAAGTAAATATTTAATTATAGACATAGGAATGTTACTACTCATATGTTTAGTCATTTCTTTACAACATTAATTACGTTCCAAAGAACAGAAATGCTTACATACTATTCTTCTATGTAATAATGTTTGTATGTACTTGCAATTGTATACCTTGTGTTAGATTTAAAGAAACAAGGGCAGAATACATTGTACTGTGTAAGTATGAAATGTGTACATATGAGTTATGTTAAAAAACAAAGCTTTCATATTTCAAAATGTAATTAATCAAACCAGTGACATCAATGATGTCATGCATTATGTAATTATTGTGCCCATCATTGATGTCATCAGTGATGTCATGAATGATGTAGTTAGTGATGTTAATTGATGTCATCTGTGATGTCATCATTGTGGTCATACGCAGCGCAACATGGGGCGCACAGATAAGGAGGATTTGCTCGAAATGCGATTGCTGAATTTCAGGGGTTTTGTTGCATTACATCTGATCACCTCAACTGTCTCTCAACTAAGGTTTTATACACTGAATTTCAAAGGTTTTGTTGCTATGTATTTTTCAGATTAAATCTGATCACCCCAACTCTCTCCTAACTAACGTTTATTTTGCTGAATTTCAAGTTTTTTGTTATACAATAGTTTCTTCTGAACCACTAGTCATGGCCTTAGGCCGTGGCCAGTGTACATGTTGCACCAGTAGGTTTCTTTGCGGCCCACTAGCCATGAACTTAGCCATGACCATTGCCCACAGCCTTTGGCCATGGCCACTGTGCATGTTGCACCAATTGGTTTCATTGGGGCCCACTAGCCAGGGTCAGCAGCCACAGACTTTGGCCGTGGCAATTGTGCATGTTTCACCAATCGGTTTCCTTGCCGCCACTAGCCATGACCTTCGGCACAGAGATCCATTACCCCTTGCCTAGGAGATGTAATCACTGCAGGAGTAAAAGAACTTTATTTTTTTTCACTCTCTCACCTTTCCCGTAGTATTCCCAATATTCCCCCATTAATGGCAACACACTACACATACAGGTGCACTGAACTACCATGCCCCTGGGAATACCCGGTATTCCCTCGATAACGTTTGGAAATCCTCACAGGTACTCACAAAGTGCTCCCTCCTCTTTCCATGGTCCCCCCACTCCCCTCAATTGTTTTTTTTCCTCCCTGGCCCTCTCTTGGCCATTACCCCCATCACTGTTTTGTTTGTGTGACACATTTTCTTCTTCAAGGAGAACTTGATTGAAATGCCAGTGTTGCATTTCAGGGGTTTTATTGTGTAAAATCTGATCACCATAACATTCTCTTAACAAATGGCTTTTCACTGAATTTCAAGGGTATTGCTATACCTTAGTTTCCTCAGGGCCCACTAGCCATGGCCTTCTGTCGTGGCCTCTTTACATGCTGTACCAATAGTTTACTTTTGTAATTTACTTTTAATTTACTTTTAATAGTTTACTTTTTCTTCTGAACCACTAATCATGGCCTTTGGCCGTGGCCAGTGTACATGTTGCACCAGTAGGTTTCTTTGTGGCCCACTAGCCATGAACTTAGCCATGACCATTGCCCACAGCCTTTGGCCATGGCCACTGTGCATGTTGCACCAATTGGTTTCATTGGGGCCCACTAGCCAGGGTCAGCAGCCACAGACTTTGGCCGTGGCAATTGTACATGTTTCACCAATCGGTTTCCTTGCAGCCACTAGCCATGACCTTCGGCACAGAGATCCATTACCCCTTGCCTAGGAGATGTAATCACTGCAGGAGTAAAAGAACTTTATTTTTTTTCACTCTCTCACCTTTCCCGTAGTATTCCCAATATTCCCCCATTAATGGCAACACACTACACATTCAGGTGCACTGAACTACCATGCCCCTGGGAATACCCGGTATTCCCTCGATAACGTTTGGAAATCCTCACAGGTACTCACAAAGGGCTCCCTCCTCTTTCCATGGTCCCCCCACTCCCCTCAATTGTTTTTTTTTTCCTCCCTGGCCCTCTCTTGGCCATTACCCCCATCACTGTTTTGTTTGTGTGACACATTTTCTTCTTCAAGGAGAACTTGATTGAAATGCCAGTGTTGCATTTCAGGGGTTTTATTGTGTAAAATCTGATCACCATAACACTCTCTTAACAAATGGTTTTTCACTGAATTTCAAGGGTATTGCTACACCTTAGTTTCCTCAGGGCCCACTAGCCATGGCCTTCTATCGTGGCCTCTTTACATGCTGTACCAATAGTTTACTTTTGGTCCCACTTGCCATGGACTTCAGCCAAGGCCAGTGGCTATGACCGAACATGTTGCATAATTTCTTGAGGTCTCACTAGCTATGAACGTCGGCCTTGGCCTTGGCGCATGTTGGACCAATATCTTCATTTTGGCAATGTCACGCCATTCATTTATTACCAAACACACATTGCCAGCTGCCCGGTCGGTGTAGGCATGTACTTCAGATGTGAAACCTTTTCTTTTCTAACTCCTTATTCCTGTGATAATTTTACAGCAATAATTTCCAATAACAGAAATTCCTGCAGTAGAGTGGCGGTTCGCCGATTCTCACGATGACTGGAAAAATTGCTCAGAATTAAAAAGTCTTCCACGTCCGCACAGGCACTCAACATGTGTTTTTTCCAGGTCCCTTCACTCCACTCAATTGCTTTTTCCTTCTCTAACACTCTATTATTTCCCCCTACATCTCATCTCTTCGTGTGACGCACATTTTATTTTGAGTGTGCCTTGCGGCATTGCTGCTGTAATCTCATGAGATTCACACAGTCTTCCTCTGATAAACCAAAAATGTTCTACCTGTAACTAGCTCCCCGACCCACCCTCAAATCCTGACTTCATATGGTGTCTTCTTTCCCACACCTGCCCTCTAGCCTGCTATGACTGCTATTTCTATCAGTATTAGTTGTATGCAGTGCATACAGCCAGTCCATCTAAGCGCTGTCATCCAAAACAATCAGTGTTCCCCTAGGAGTGACTAAATAAACAGAAGAGTTTTAAGCCTCTTTCTGATGTCGAGAACATTATTAGTCTCTGTAAGGTCGGGGGAGTGCATTCCAAAGTTTGATTGCATCATTTTTCCTCCTTCATATAGCGTTTTGAGTTCTTTCATTTGCGGCTTCTACCGGTAATATTGCAGGGATCATTTGCATCGAGCAAAAAAAATATGGTGGATTTTCATTTCTGAAAAGTCTTTCAGACTCTCTTCTGCAAAACACCAAGGCCAATATATATAAAGGTTTTAAGGCATAGGGGAACCCCTGTGTCTCTGTTGAATATTTCAAAAACTACTGGATGGATTTACACCAAACCCGTCAAGGAAATTAAGTCAATGTTCTGTGCCCAAATAGTTTCTGCATTTTTATGTATTCTTAATATGTTTTTCATTTTCTAACTAATTGTGGCCAACATTTCCAGTTTGGGATGGGAGGTGCGGGGGCTTGATAAACCTTTTGTTTGGAAAATGTAATCCAAATCCATCTAGCAAATCAAAAATGATTAGCCTTTCTCAGTTTCTCTGCAACAAAACACCACGACAGATATAAATCTTTTAAGGAGATGTGGCATCCCTTTCTGTGTCGATTATTAAAAAAAATTCTAGATGTATTTACCTCAAAACAGTCAAGGAAATTAAGTCAATGCTTCATGACTAAATAGTTTCATATTTGGTCCAAATCTACCAAATGGTTTTCACTCTACTGCTGTTAAAAAACGCCACCTTTTCTGTATGGGGAAATACATGGAAGTAGGCTGAACACTGTGTTTTTATGTTTTGTTAATATCATTTTCATTTTTTAATGAATTGTTCCCACCATTTCCAGTTATGGGGCAGGCCTTGCAACCTTTTTGTTAGGAACATTTTCTCTAAATTCATTCAGCAAGTCAAACATTATTTGCCTCACTCACCCTCTCTGCTGCAAAGCACCAACGTCGATACAAAGGTTTTAAGGAACAGGAGTACCGCCTTCTCTGTTTAATATTTTAAAAACTACTAGATGGATTTACCCCAAACCAGTCAAGGAAATTAAATCAGTGCTGTGTGCCCAAGTTGGTTCTTATTTGGTCCAAATCTGTCTTGCGGATTTTGCGCTACAGCTTTTCAAACACTGCTGCAACCTGTGGTGTTTTCTTTACTTTTTATAACTTATTGTTCTCAGGGTTTGCTGCTTGATAGGGTAGAGGTGCCTGTTTCTTTTGAACATTTCATCCAAATCCATCAAGTAAGTCAAAAATGATTAGCAATAGAATTTTGGGGGAACATGCCTGCTTTTTCATTACGAAAAGGCTCTCAGCCTCTATGCTGCAAGACACTATGGGAGATATAGCTATTTGTTTGGGAGTAGGGGTCACCCCCTTACCTATCGAATATTTTTAAACTCTTGGACAGATTTACCACAAACCTGTCCTGGAAATCAAGTCAACGCTTCAGGCCCACATTTGTTTCTCATTTGGTCCAATTCCATCCAGCCTTTTTTTGCCATTCGGTGCACAAAATATTTGACCTTTTTCTCTATGGTAAAATGAATGGGAGTAGGCCGAAAACAAAGTTTTATTGCTTTCTTGATAACTTTTTCATTTTTTCATGAATCTTTTCCAAAATGTCCGCTCTAGGGAAGGGCCTGAGAGAAAAAATGTCAGTCAAATCGGTCATGCAAGTCAAATGTTATTAGCAATATAATTTTCAGATTTGCTATGGATCTAGGCAATCACCTTAACAATAATGCGAGGAGCGCTGGATTTTATATATATATATATATATATGTATATATATATATAGAGAGAGAGAGAGAGAGAGAGAGAGAGAGAGAGAGAGAGAGAGAGGAGAGAGAGAGAGAGAGAGAGAGAGAGAGAGAGAGAGAGAGAGAGAGAGAGAGAGAAAGTGGGAAGTCACAACCAGTGGAGTGCACTCCCAAGAGCAATCTGAAACAGTACAAATGTCCTTTCAGAAAAGAGAAGCAAAACCGTCATGCTGTATCCGGATAGCACAAAAGATTATTTTTATTAGTAGTTGAGCATGGAAAAGGAAAACCTGGACAAAAAACTATGCGTTTCGCGGTCTACCAACCACTTGATCACGAAGGTTTGAGGTGAACACAAATGATGGACTACATTATATGTTGTGGCGCCTCTATGGCAATGGGTATAGAGTGTCTACATGTGTTTCACAACATCCTGAATGTAATATGGCAGCCATCTTGTAACATTTTCCATCCTATGTATATCATGGCTGTAAAATGACCAGCTCAGTTCAGTAACTGCATGGTTGGGACATAAACATTATATGGCTACCTGGGAAATCACACAATGGACAATGCCCATTGTAAATCAATATGCTTCCCCATTACACCGCAACATCCAGACGTACATGACAGTCACCATGTTGCGATATACCGTAGCAAAGTGACTCAATGAAAACACTCTGTCACTACAATGGCACAAAAATGCAAACCTACGGATGAAATCTTAAGTAAACATAATGACCTGCCTCCATGTGTAACAAGGCAACTCCTTTGTGATCATGTTACAGTGTCTCATTACTGTACAAGCGAGTTTCTCAAGAGCGTACCGGGAAAATTTCCCGTAATTGAACAGTGCAAATAGGCAAATAGTAGCAATATTAAACAATGTGCAAAATTTAACAAGGCGACAGTCATCCCTGATAGTAAAAAAGAAAGTTTTTAATATAGTTTGCATTTTGGTAATAATGTACATGATCTGGAATCTATCAAGGAACCTATGTTTTGGTATTACTGCGTGAACTCAAACAGCCTAAAAATTCATATGCAATGTTTAATATCTGGCTTAGGATCGAAAAACTGCTGGACATATATATTTAAGATCTAAGTATTTGCCCACAGCGATTCATTTGTATTTTGCCTTTATTTTAATAATAATTTACCAGATTACCATTTTCTTTTCTAAACAACTGTTTTATACAGTTTTTGGTGTAATACCACACTAGTCAATTACATCACATTTCCATTGTTTTATTTAAAATGTGATAATTATGACATTTACTTTATGTGTTCTTAATTCCTTTTCTTTTCAAGAATTATGCTATCCATATAATTTTGCTCATTTTTTTTTCTTCATCGGTTCTGATTTTATATAATCATGTGAAACGTTTAAATATATACTGCAACACATTATTAAATAAATTAAATTTTAAAAAAAGTGCGTAGTGCTCTCCGTCCATGCATGCAACTCCTAGAGTAGACAGAGGAATGTGTCCATGTATTGAACAAGGTAATTATACCCATAGATGTTGAAGAGGGAACTAGCCCTTTAGAGATAGGTTCCTCAGATTATTGGAGTGTGTGCATGACTACTAGAAATCAGGAAAGAGAGAGCCGCCTTGCTCTAAAGTGCATAGCGCGTGCAAATATTGCTTTCGGCTAAAGTGCGTAGTGCCTGGAAATATTCCTATTCATAAAGTGCCTAGTGTATAAGTACTTTCATATTAACAACTCGCATGTTCTCATACATTACGATAAAGTTCAATAGTAAGGTACACATAAGTAACACTCCACAGAATCACACTACCTAAAACCATGACAATCATAATGCATCATGTCCAAAAATCTCTGTGTTTAATAAACTGATTATAATAAGTCACCAAAACCCTGGCCCAGCTGTCAAATATAATGCAATTTAAAAAAATCACTAAATCTAAGAAAAAGCAAGCTAAAACCAACAATTCATGTATGAAGATAACGATTAGGATTCAGAAACCATATAATCAAATGTGCTGCCTTTCAAACTTGTTAGCAACCTCACATTCCTCTGGAACAAGAATACTGTCCAAATGATTACACAAGTGGGGACCCGTTATATAGGACATCAGTGCATGACAGGTGCTAAACACACAATTCAGAGGGATATTGGGCAAAGGACTTCACATGCCCAAAAAGGTATACAGTTCCTCATTGAGGTTGTGACCCTTAGGATTTTTTGGCTCGAGGTCCAAAATACATTTCGTTTCTAGTTGCCTCAACAGGAGCTCACAATTACCTCCTCTGCATGGTTTGGAAATTGTGTGTATGCCAAAGAAAGAGAACCCTTCAAGTTTTCCACCATGTTCATTCTTAAAATAGAGTGCCATAGGGCACTCCATTATAAGAATTTTAGTTGCCCTAATGTGTTGAAGCACTCCAGGGGTCAAGTCCTAAAAATTAAAGTGGGGGGACTCCTCAACAAACGCAGTGGGATGTGACGTCGCCAGAAATATCAAGGTGAAATATGCACATTTCATTAAATTGGCTTTGCCTAAACACACAAATTGAATAGGACGAATGGCATTTGCCTTCCATAAAATCAACACACACACAAAACCAAGAGAGGATATTTTCTTCTAACAGTGTTTTACAAAACATTAAAAGGTGTGTATGTCTTAAACTCAAAGAACCAATACAAATGTTTTTCCTGGGACTTGCAGTACCGAAATGGGACATTTCACCTTTGGTTGTTTGTTACCTTCATCAGGTTATGTACATCAAGTTGTGTAGTGCAGTGGTGAAGTGTCTGGCCTACAAACCTGACGGTTGCGGTTTGATCCTTGAGGTTGACTTTCCTTCATAAATTCAAAGAGGACACTCAATGTTTCTCATTTTAGCTGGGAGAGACTGCGTCCACCCTCTGAATAAAGTGGGTGGACTCCGCCCCCCCGCGTGTACGTCCGACTTGATCCCTGAAGCACTCTTAATTTCAGTTTGCATTTTGGGGCTCCCCACATACCATTTATTGCATAGGCAATTCAACACGTACACAACAAATTCAGTTTTGTATGTAATCCTGGACAGGATCTTAATGTTCTGTCCTGGAATTGGATGTAAATATCCGATGGTGTTGACAGCATAGTTACAGGCTTTACGTTTTAAACATTTCTGAAAACCTGTTTTTTTAATATTCATCCAACTACCCTCCAATGGATTGTTGAGAGTGCTCATGAAACTGGGTACAAGAATGTCTTTAAAAGAAGTTGACCTATGAAATGTAATGTTCATTTTGTCATCAAGAATCCCGCTCAGATGCTCATCTAGTTTAAGGACATGCCAATGTCTCTGCATGATCTGGAGAATATTCTGTACTTCATTGCTGTAGGTCAAAATAAGACGGGTTTCACTCTTGTTTGTGGCTCTGTCTTGCACTATGTTCAATACCGATAATACAGAGCGATCTATGTCCCTGGCTTTTGTGAAGGTTCTCTTAAGTACTTTTTTGGGGTAACCATGATTTTTTAACCTTTGTGCCATGAACGTACACTCGTTATCAAAGTCTCAATATTTGAGCAGTTTCTTCGAATGCGAATAAATTCCCCATGTGGGATACTCCACTTTAGGGCCGTGGAATGGTTACTGTTAGCATGTAGTGGTATTTTGGAACTGGTGGGCTTCCTATATCAGCTGGTAATCAATTCACCTTTGGCCACAGTAACAAGAATATCCAGAAATATAATTTCCGTCTTACTGTGGCTTTCTGTGAATTTCAAATTTTGTTCATTGTTATTCAGTATCTTCACGAAGTCTAACCATTCCAATATACATAAATATTCAGTGAAAAAACTTTGTTAAAGGGACGTTATGGTTACAAGTAAAACTGAAAACCCCCAGTAATGTGCCAGTTATGGTAAGCTAAGCAACCATAACTCGAGCCACAACTGTGCGCTGCTAAGACTAACACCCAGGATATGAAAGATAACATCACTGATGTCAGTAACAAAAACAAGTGGCCCAGATATGTGATGTCATCTGTGATGTCATCAATGACATTTGCGATGTCATCTTTCATGTCCTGGGTGCTAGTCTTGGAAGTGCACAGTGGTGGCGCGAGGTATGGTTGCTTAGTTTACCATAACTGATGAATTTCTGGGGGTTTTCAGTTTTACTTGCAACCATAACGTCCCTTAAACACTGTTTTTAATTGAATTTCACAGGTTTTTATTAGTGAAACTTAACCATAATGTCCCTTTAACAAAGTTTTTTCAGTCAATTTCATGGGATTTTACCGGTGCACGCTAATTTCCTACAACTTATATCATACTTACCCCAATATATCAACATTTATATCTAATTTACAAAGTTTCACCTTAAAACTTTGACATTCCCCAACGTTAGCATCATTTTGAACACTTTTATACACTTTTTTCAAATGTTTCCACTGTTTTTGTGTTCATCAACATTCACATACGTCGGATGTCATTGCAGGCTTTCTGGACAGTGTCACATGACCATGCTTTCAAGTTCTTGCTGACCCTCCTCGTGCATATTTGCTGCAATCCCATCCAGAACTTCCACTTGTACCCATGAGCAGATTTTTTTTCCACATTCAAACAGTAGCCAGCTTGTCCGGGTCATGCCACCAAAGGTATATCAATATTTTTTGTACCTTTATTATGACAATTTAAACAAAATAAACACTGACACATTTGCAAAACCATGCTTTCAGGTCCTTGCCAATGTTCCTTACATGAACTTGCTGCAAATCCGCCCATGTTTTATTTTTTCAAAAGTGTTAAGATGTATGTATATACCATAGTCATATAACTTAGCCCCATTTTGACAAAATCTATTCAGACTTTGCACAGACATTCAAGGTGGGGTCTATAATATTTCTGAAATCTTTTGCCCACATTCGTCCAACAGCAACAAAGTTATAAACCATCTGAAAATGATGAGACCCCCTTCTAATTGTGTTCCCTTTTGAAAAAATCCTACCAAACTTTGCAAATATACTCATATGTAGGTCTACAATCTTTTTGCAAACGTTTGTGCAGATTCATCACATGGCACTACATTTATAAGCCTTTAAAGTATTTTGGGACCCCCCCTCTTATTTTGCTCCCTCTTGACAAAACAGCACCACACTTTGCAGAACCACTTCATGCAGTTTCATTGAGTGGTGCCAACGTTATAAGGCATCCAAAAACTGCTTTTCACCAACCCTGTAATGCAGAAATAGACATAGATGTCCCCGAACATCTCAGATGTTCGCGAACATCACAGGACGACCCTGGATATCTGACTGTTCGTGGACGTCAGAGTTGAAAAAACACCTGTTTTTTGGGCTTTTTAAGGCCATATCCCAACCCATCCTCATCACCCCTCACCTCCCAAGAGATTGTTTCATTACTTTGACAAGTGCAATGCTGTGTTTTTTAATATGTTTTTACCGCAGTGTTCATGGACTACGGGCGGAGTCCGCGAATCCAACATGGTGGGCATTTCCAAAATATAATGCACCTCATGCTTTTCACCAGCCAATCAGCAGTGTGCCCGATGTCCGCGGACATCACGCCGCCCTCTAGACCAATCAGAGGCCCTTACGTGGACCGAAAAGGGAAGTGAGTCCATGAACTGAACCCAGATATCACTAATTGTTTTACCTACTTTTTGACCATTTAAAAAAAAAAGATTGGACGGATTTACACCAAATATACAAAAGCACGCTTCGGGTATCAAGTCGTCGCTCCTTTTGCAAATTTGATGACAATCTGTCCAGCGGTTTTGGCTTTAGGCGTGAACACATTTCTTTTTCCATTGCATGTATGGGGAAAAACCACACATTTTGGGACCCCCCTATAACTTTACTGTCACGACCCTCGCCCAAAACCCCCTCTGGCAAACCCATTGGCCAGGTGGAGTCAGGACTCGGGCCTCTAGAGCCTGGCATCCTCTTCAAAAGCCCTCATGGGGCCAGTCCTGGCGCCTATGGCGCCAGGCTCATACACCATGAAAAACAATGTGCTTGGGAACTACTTTATTGTATTGTCAGCCAACATGGAGGCATCCACATAGCTTGGTTCCTAAGAACCAAGCTATGCGGTCTAGTGTTTTGGGTGTGGTAGCCTAGGGACTACTTTACCTGGACTATTTTATTGGGGCTATTTAAACCACACCCGAACAAGACAACACACTTCACGTTACTTTGCAGCTTGCAACGTGACGCTCACCGTGTTCAGCTATTCCCTCGAACCTCGGAGAAGCAGAACCTGCAAGGAGACAAAGGAACATCATTAGCAGCAGCATCTTACCTGCAGTCTTCATCTTTAAACACTTGCAGCTACTGAGAACAGCTTCCTCGAATCTGCACGCCTCCCAGACAGAACGATCTGAAAGAGGAAGATAGAGGCAACATTAAAGAAAGCAGTAGAGACATTTACAAATTACGAACTGCTCAAAAGGCTTACCTGGCTGGTCGCCTCTCGGCTGGCACCACTTCGGCCATTCCACTCGCACTGAAGAACACCGCAACCTAAAATGAAGGAAAACACAGGTTAGCAAAGGCAAGACTTTGCAGCGCTGCGCATAGCGCTTACTTACTGCATAGTGTGAAAACAGAAAAATATTATGAGGCCGGGAAGCCCAAAAAGAAATACACCAACACAGGTTACAAAGAAACATACAAGTGCTTTTTTTCAAGCTACAACAGTTACCAAGTCAATTGACAAACGGATAGCTATTCGGCTCTCAGTATAACATAACAAACTTCAACGAGGGTTCGATGTGTTAGTGAGAGACCGCACATTGGAATACCCAGGCTTTTTATACAATTTGTCCAGCCCTTGGCCAACCCTCTTGCGGGTTAACCATTCTGCGAAATATTTAATTCTGGTCTTAGGGTTCAGGTCAATCCTTTAATATATGCATTTCGATTAGTTTCGCTGATATGAGTAGTACAGTTACATATAGGTCAACGGTAGGACAAGGTCTCTGTTCGCGACCCCGACAAGTGGCCTGCAGGCATATTAATTATTCAGTTGTACGGAGGTCACAACGGCCAGAATCTTACTCAGAATGTCATTTGGCCTCCATTTTGATGTTCAGGCTGACTTCTACATAACAAGAGAACCTAAAATGGCGGTTTAATCCAAGATGGGGGCTTACATTAATTTCTCTAAGGTCAAGACCTTGTCGTGGAGTTTGTTTGCATATGATGTTTAGACAACTTGGCGTAGGCCAATACACATACAATTGTTACAATAGGAGGCATAATATTGTTTCTATTCCGACAAACCCTCCTTTTGGCCTATGCCAAGTGCTAATACCATTTCTAATATCTTTGTGAATAACTCCATGCATTGTCGTCCATACATCCTGAATCGTTATCTGTAATATCTATAGCCATTAGGTCGTTCACCAGAACCTCTTGCAACACAAACTCTTTAGATGCTGTATCTGGGGCATACATTTTGTGCCCTATCGTGCTCACTGTCTGAACGCAACATCCCCCTACCATTGCACATATACTAGGTAGACATTGGATACAGCAACAAAGGAATAGCAGAATTCCCAAAATAGCCAGTATGACAGAAAGCACCTTCCAACCCCAAGATCGTAGGGAATCCCAGAACCAAGCTTTAATACTCCAATCCCCCACAGGAACATGCACTTCTGAACTAAGGACGTGCAAGTTCTGTATTGCTTTGAAAATTGTCGGTGAGGAATCTGGTACGAAAACACAACAAGCGGACCCCACTAATTTACATACTCCACCACGTTCTGCCAGAATGACATCTAATGCCATCCGGTTTTGGAGCGCTACCAATCTTATTGCTTTCTGTTCCAGTGTCATATTGTAGAGTATATCCGTGGTCCGGTTGATGGTTCTCTCCAGTACTCTTGCTAGCCCCCAAATATTTTCAGAATTTGCTATCTGTCCCCAAAATGGCACAACTGATTTTGTTATATCTCCCAATATTTGCCCAGGGGTATCTCCATTCTCGTCATGCCGTGGGCGAGCCTTAGAAACTTCCAATGTACTAGCTATGAATACCCCAGGTAACAGGATTCCTAAATAACAGGTTCCCTGCGAATCCTTGGGCAACCAGGGAAATGCTGTACTACCGCAAACGAAATAGACAGGCCCCCCTACATACAGAGGCCTGTTCTCTCCGGTCAAATTTACAATGTTCACACAACCTTCAAAATCTCCCATTGACCGAGTGCCATTTCTTTGTACACAGAAAGGGACTGAATCGGGGCTATGGTTAAAGGAGTAGGAAGGGAGCACAGCGTCCTTATTGCCTATCAGTGCCATTTTAAAGGAAATTAGAGTTTGGAAAGGAAGAGACAGTTTATCAGATGGCCTAATAGAAGCAACATTAGGCTTACTTCTATTTGCAAAAAGCGAGCATCCCAGGGGAGTTAATTCACGTTTCTCAAAATTATTTAAATTAGTTCCATCAAAGTTCCTTGAGACACTGTCATTCCAACGGCCAAAGAATAGTGCTCTAAGAGAGGCATAGCAAGCAGTCGTTAAAGGTAAAGGGTGAATATACCATCCTAGCCCCTTGTTCCCATGTTGCAGCAAATGGGTGCAGATCCAGCAATTACTCTTATTAAAAATGGAATGCGTTGAATTCATTATTATCGTTAAAGTGTTATTATGGTACTTTCGTCTATGCTGGGAGTCCCTAGGTGACAGAGTATGAAGGTGTACCGAGGGAGTCAAAGCAGTAGGTACAATTTCAATTGGCAAAAGAGGCTCTAGAGGATACATTTCTTCAAAGTACCAGAGTCCCACGGCTGTAACTATACAAATTCCAATTACTATTATCATAACACAGCAATACGTTTTCGGGGCCCAGGCACATTGTTCATTGTCCGAGTTGTTCACCCCCTTATTTACAAGTCCAATGCGAGCAGCAGCGGTGGAGGTGGCAGGCATCGTAGTTTCTCAATCGACGACCCCAATGTTCGTTGCTGGCGACACTACGGTCGCGCAACTTCTTAGTCCTTCCCCAACCCTAGCCAGCAGAATCCCTTTCTTTTCAAAAACTTTCTTTTGCAAGAACAAAACTCTCAATGACTCTTTTCTTTTCCGGATGCACAGGCAAAACCCATGCCGCACTTCTATTTTCTTCGTCGAAGGTCGTACCTGGTGATTCCCGGTACTGTTTGATCCGGAAATAAGGTAACGTCACTTCCTGAGTGAAGCAACGTATCGGAGGCGACGGAAGTCACAGAAATTGAAACAACGTTTTCCGGAAGTGGCCTTTCCAAAGAGTGTGGAGACAAAATGGACTGTTCCCCAAGCTCCACGGGCTCAGAGGAATTCTCCGACACACTCACAGCGCTATCTGCTACTCCAGGAACTGAGAGTGTAGCATCAGCGAGGGGTTCTGCTTTTTCTGTAACGTGTGGCGTCAGGTGAGGAAGTTTCTTGATATGCGTCGCATGGATCCAATGCTTCTTTCCAGCCACCCGCACTGCTGTCTGGGTGACCAACAGCACCTGGTAGGGTCCCCGCCAACGAGGCGCGAGGCAGAAAGAACTTTCGTAGGCCTTCACCAGGACCCAACTTCCAGGCTGAATATTGTGTCCTGGGCCCGTAAACCGTACAGGTAAAGCTGATTGAACCTGATGATAAATGAGATAAAGATTTTTAGACAACTAGTTACAGTAGTCTACAAGCAATACATTTTCAACCTCCCTCAATGCTTTAGGCTTCGGAAGACCCCAAATATTAGCAGGTCTCCCCATCACTACCTCAAATGGAGAGAACCCAGTCTTAGTTTGAGGTGTCGCACGCATGGCTAACAATACAATAGGTAAGGCGTCCGGCCATTTCAGTTTGGTGCCGGCGCATGTTTTAGCAAGCTTATTCTTTAGGATAGCGTTATGTCTCTCTACCAACCCAGCACTTTGAGGATGTCTAGCCAAGTGAAATCGCTTTTCAATGTGTAACGCTGTGCATATCTGCAAATTTACTGCTGCAACAAAATGGGGACCGTTGTCCGACCAAATTACTCTTGGCAGCCCAAATCATGGAAAGAATTCCTTTACCATTAACGGGAAAAGCCTCAACCCATTTACTAAAAGCACAAAATGATCACAAAGACATATTTTAGATTGTTACACCGTTCCATCTCAATAAAATCAAAGTGGATGACCTCGAAGGGAACAGAAGGAGGCCCAAAACTACGCCTTGGAGTTACTGTCCCCTTCCCCACATTGTGCTGTAAGCAAATCATGCAATTTTGAACATAGCGCTGTGCGATCTTCAAAATGTTATCATTTACCCAGACTTGTTCTAACATTTTCGTGATCTGCTGAGCACACACATGCGTAGGACCGTGTGCCATCGTAACCATCGCCAGCACATATGTATCAGGGAGCAACCATTCCCCTTCAGATGTATCCACCCAACACCCATCTTCATCTAGTTTCCCCATCCCTTCGGCTTCCTTTTTAGACTCTTCTATCGTGGCATCAGCTTGGATATCTCGTACAGACCCAATACCCTCATCCATTACATAGGCATCTTTTGTTTCTCATAGAGCATACATGTCTGCGCTAAGGTCTGTGGCTGTTTGCTTGGCTATCTGGTCAGCAAAAGCGTTCCCTTTTCCCACATCATCTATGACCTTATGATGCGCTGCACATTTCATAATCGCTAACTGAGTAGGGAGCGCGAGTGCCGAGAGCAATTGCACTATCAGGGGGCCATGCTGAATCTTGGTCCCATGTGAGGTTAGGAACCCTCTTTCCGACCAGAGCCTCCCAAAGTTGTGAGCCACCCCAAAGGCGTACTGGTTATCAGTATATATGTTTACTGTATGCCCTTCGGAGAGTTCACAAGCTCGGGTCAATGCTATAATCTCTGCGGCCTGCGCAGAGTTATGCGGAATTCTCTTAGTTTCAACAACAGTACTCAATGTAGTATCTGCATAGGCAGCAGTAGATGTACCATCCGGGAGTTTGAAGCAGGAGCCATCACAAAACAGCTCCCCTTCCGCATCGCCCAAAGGAGTATCTGTAAGGTCTATCCTGCCCTTCGTTTCCTGTTCAGTAGTATACAGGCAGTCATGTGATTCTTCGTCACCGCAAACAGTATTTTGCGGGAAAGGTAGGAGTTCAGCCGGATTAAGAACACAACACCTCTTAATTTGAATGTGAGGGGCAAACAAAGTTAATTCATACCTCGTCAGCCGTGCAGAGGTGAGGTGCTGTGTTTGGGTTTTATTCAATAGGACATCTACAGAGTGAGGTACCATCAGGGTTAAATCATGGCCTAGGACCATTCCCTCACTCTGTTTTACAGACGCGGCTGCAGCAGCGACAGCTCGCAAACATCTTGGCAAAGCGCATGCGACAGGATCAAGGGCGGAAGAGTAGTAGCCGCACGGTCTATTCTTCCCTCCGTGTTCCTGTGTTAACACAGCCAAAGCACATCCATCACATTCATGCACAAATAACACAAAGGCCTTATTGTAATTTGGAGTACCCAGAACCGGTGCAGAGCATAACGCGGTTTTAAGAAGCTCAAGTAATCGTTGATGTTCCGACTTCCATGGCAGCAGCGAAGAAATGCCTTTCTTCGTCAAGGCCAACATCGGTTTTATCACCAGTGAAAAGTTCGGGATCCACAGCCTACAGTAAGAAGCCATACCTATTAAGGCTCTGACTTTCTTCTGTGTATTTGGAACAGACATGCCAGAAATGTGTTTTATTCTTTCAGGTGTCAATCTTCTCCCCTCCTTTGACAGGAGATAGCCTAAATAGGCGACCTCGTGGCAACAATATTGAAATTTCTTAAGCAAAGCTTTATGACCATGTTCAGCCAAATGAATAAGCAACAATACAGTGCCTTCTTTACAAGCACTTTCAGAATCTGCAGCTAAAAGCAAGTCATCGACATACTGAAGCAGTGTACAAGTAGATGGCAATTCATGGGTGTCAAGCTGCTCTTTCAGAGCACTACTATAAATGCTTGGACTTTCAGTATAACCTTGAGGTGCATGAGTAAATGTGAACGAACGTCCCCCCAAGGTAAACGCGAACAAATATCTACTATCGTTGTGTATAGGAATACTGAAGAAAGCATTCTTCAGATCCACAACACTAAAGTGAGTAGCTGTAGAAGGTGTCATCGTTAGTATCGTTGTCACATCAGGCACAATTGGAAATTGTGTGGCGACAACTTTATTAATAGCGTGTAGATCAATTATGAAACGGAATGGGATTGCATTGTCGACTTTCTTGTACACAGGTAAAATCGAGATGTTACATAAACTACCTGTAATCTCTTCGATCACTCCTCGATGCACAAAATCGGAGACAATGCACTTCAAAGCACGCTCGCCCTCAACTGATATTTTATATTGCGAATGCATGGTAGTTTAACTCCATGTTTCAAAACTATTTTAACGGGTTCAACCTGTAGTACCCCAACATCATTGTCGTCAACCGCCCACAAACATTCCGGGACAACGCTAAACTCAGGAGGCAATGGTCGAGTCAAAAACTGAGAACTGGGAAGTTGCTGTGGTGAAACCGTCAGTCGCACTCCGTCAGAGGAACAATGAATTACTGCATTTAGTTTCTTCAACAGATTTAACCCCAGCAAATTCTCTCCGCAGTTTGAAGTCAAGAGGAATGGACAGTGGTCCGTAAAGGGACCCAAAGAAACAGGCACCGGGGAAGAAACCGGACAAGCAACTGGTATGCCAGAAATCCCTACAGAAACATTAGTTTGCCCTGACAGTGGAATGTTTGGAACCCGAGAATGATCAATGGAGCACTTCTGTGCTCCAGTGTCTATCAAAAACTGATGTTTCCTATTCCCCACTAACAATTCAACGTAGGGACCTTTTTGACTAACGGGAATAGGTGAAGGTTCCAAACCCTGCTTCGGGAAATCCTAACGAAATAAAATGTTGTCAGAAGGAAGCTTTTCAGAAAGATAGGCAGCAGAAGGGTGATCAAATATGTTTCTCGTATCCACACTCGAAGTCTGATTATCCCGTGAAAAAGGTTGCTGAGGATCTTGCGAGAACTGACCTCTATCAGGGCCCCCCACTCCGGGGAGACTTCTAGGTCGTCTACCCATACTGCCAAATGTGTTGTTTGACCTTTGTCGAAGGACGAGGCACTGTGCATGCCAATGACCTTCCTGGCGGCAATAGGCACATTGATTAATATTCACAGGACCCAAGGGGACGTTCCCTTTCGGAACATACTAACCTCTGGTCTGTGAATTACCTCTTCTGGGATTTCTAACAATTTGCTGCAACAATACTTTAGTCTTCAAATCTCCTTTCCTCTTCTCTATTCTCTCTTTTTCATTATTAACACGGTTCTCATAATACTGAGCCATGTGCAAAACTTCAGATTGGGATTTCGCCTGCCAAGCGCTCTCAGAGGTCATAATCTGTGACTGGATGTCAGGCAGCAATCCATGTACAAATCTGTCCACAAACAACCTTTTCCCAGACTCTGTGCCTAAGTCCTGTCCACTGAAGTCAGAGAATACCTGTTCGAATCGATTAAAGAATTCGGTGGCACCTTCAGATTTTCCTTGAACACAGGCCGCAAGCTTGTCCCAAATAATTCTTTTCTCAGGAATTATGGTTTTCAATTTTGCAACAATTCTATCAGGCAAAGTGAGTATTACCTGAGGTGGTTTCTCACCAGCTGGTCTTTCCCCATCAAACCTAGTTATGTTAGCCCCGTATCTCCCAACCCTGGCAAATCGTCTATTGTTCGAACCTGCTTCCATAAATCTACGGGCAGGAGTACAGGGAATAGCAAGTCAATATCACTTAGGGTGAACACAGAGGACTGTAAAACGGACTCTATTTCTTTGTAGAATCCTGTTGGATTCTTCCTAATATCAGGAATTGATTGTCTAATAGTGTTCACTTCCTGTCGCGAAAACGGAACGTGCACAAATTGCGATACATAATGTGCAGGGATGTCCACGGCGGGTGCACCTGTCCCAATGTTAGCGGGAATCTCAACCTTTGGGACAAATGTCGGAGGAACCTCTCTCATTTGCAACTGAGATATAGGTAATTCCGATCGCTTACTAAGCAACAGAGCCAGGTCGAGCGCTAAGGCAGCCGAAGAAGTGTCGGGCGAAAAAGCCCTCTTACGAATACCCAATAACTCTGTACGACAACTAACCTTCTTCCTTACACATTCATCCTGCAGGTACTGTACCATTACCTGAATCACCTTCCTCTACATTTCTACTGTATACTGACTATACGTGTCATATACTTCATCCGGTGGTATTGATGAATCCGAGATCCATCGAATCGCATCTTTGGTACAAATTCGTACTTCCTCAGATGCCGATTTATGACACGGAAGAAACCTTTTCTGTACATACATACTGTCGTCTTCACCATCCTCATCCCGTAATCTTTCTAAGTCCCTCCTATACTCAAATAACCTCTCAACATGACCATGTACTTTCTCCTCAGTGTCCCTCGAAAGTGCTAAAGTATTTAGATCCCTCAACCCTTGTGGGAGATCCGTATTATGTAATCTACCCCACATTACACATAAATGAGTCCCCAAACCTTCAATAAAAACATTTTTCTCGGGAAAATTGCCCATATTTGATAATGTGGAGAAAACATCAGCTTGATCACCTCTCTCCATACAATGCTTAGCCCATGCAAATAATTCCAGTTTCTTTTCTGCAGAAACAGTATTACGAGTGACAATCTTTGACCCCGCACCTTGATCAACGTCAGTCGTCACAGAACCACTCGGGAGCGGAGGTGCGGGCAAATTCAATGGAGGTGCGACTATCGGCGCAAGGGGAAGGGGTGGTAGAGTAGGTGGAGGAACAACAACTAGAGGGACAGGAACAATAGGTTGTACAGGGGGAACAGGAATAACAGCAGGAACAACAGCCGGAATGGGCAAAGGACCAGGGAGAGGATCATACGGAGGTGGAGCAGAGGCACCAGGCCTTTGCTCGTTTAACAATAAATTCTTCGGAAACATGAAAATCTTTAGAGGGATAGATTTTCTGGATACCGAGTGAGAAAGTCCTATCCATATTCTTGACTGACTCTGAATGTTTTTCCTTATCATATAACAATGCCTTTTCGGCATTCGTTTTATGACGGCGTGCATGTTTATCCCTACTTTTAAGCTGCTGCAACGCTTCTTTTTTCCAATTCTGCAAAACATCAAATGCTGCAGGTCTGGCCTTTTTCTTTAACAAGACCGATTCTAGGTATTCGATATGGGGGATCTCGAAACTACCACTGATTGGCCACTGAAATTTGGAGGCATGTCTGGTTTGTCTGTGCCAAATATCATTTAATACTATACTTCCAATGCCATGCTTACAGTACATAGTACACGCCAGCGACCCGTCCTGTGGTGCCAGGCGGCTAAATTCCAAAGATTGTCGATCGCTACGGAACAGAGCCCTAAAGCAGATAGACAATTTCCCAGGCATTTCACAAAAAATTGGTGTTACCTGGTCAATAATTGTGTCTGCAGATACAATACGCCAAATTCAAATTGTCAGGGTTAAATTAAGAGTCGGGTCACGTTTAAACCTGACCAAACCTAAGGAGGACCGTACGGTTTACCAAAGAACTTACCTAACAAATTTTACCTTGTGTTTGGTGGTTTCCACAAATCTGCCCGCCTCAAAAATGGACCCTCGTCAAGATGCCGTGTCAGAGCACATGACTATCGTCCAAGGATCGGATCGTGCAGCGCTGCCGAGGTATCGTGTCTCTTTCGGTCGGGCCCGCAGTATCACACCGTCCAATCCCGGTTCGATAGTCTGCGTCAATCCTTCAATGATCCGGCATCAATCTTGAGGGTCCCTATTCGGGCGCCAACTGTGAAAACAGAAAAATAATATGAGGCCGGGAAGCCCAAAAAGAAACACACCAACACAGGTTACAAAGAAACATACAACTGCTTTATTTCAAGCTACAACAGTTACCAAGTCAATTTACAAACGGATAGCTACTTGGCTCTCAGTATAACATAACGAATTTCAACAAGGGTTCGATGTTTTAGTGAGAGACCGCACATTGGAATACCCGGGCTTTTTATACAATTTGTCCAGCCCTTGGCCAACCCTCTTGCGGGTTAACCATTCTGTGAAATATTTTATTCTGGTCTTAGGGTTCCTTGCCAGGTCAATCCTTTAATATATGCATTTCGGTTAGTTTCGCTGATATGAGTAGTACAGTTACATATAGGTCAATGGTAGGACAAGGTCTCTGTTCGCGACCCCGACAAGTGGCCTGCAGGCATATTAATTATTCAGTTGTACGGAGGTCACAATGGCCAGAATCTTACTCAGAATGTCATTTGGCCTCCATTTTGATGATCAGGGTGACTTCTACATAACAAGAGAACCTAAAATGGCAGTTTAATCCAAGATGGCGGCTTACATTAATTTCTCTAAGGTCAAGACCTTGTCGTGGAGTTTGTTCGCACGTGATGTTTAGACAACTTGACGTAGGCCAATACACATACAATTGTTACAATAGGAGGCATAATATTGTTTCTATTCCGACAATAGCGCTCTTAATGCGCCATCATTTACCAGCGGGGCTCAACCAAGCCAGTTCGCCATGCTGAAGCTCCGCATACCGAAGGGAGAAAAAAGAGACATTTTAAACAAAGAAAGGCATGCAGGATAGCAACAAAATTAAAGAACAGCAATAAGACCTACCTGAACAATATCAAACGGGCCGGCGTCAGTGAAGTAACTGGACTGCACTCGCCCATGAAAGACAACGTGCCCCTGCAAATAAGGCAGGATGGAGAGCACGCCTAATTCAACCACAAGGTGAGAAGAGGGTGCCAGAGGGACTGAAATCATACGGGGATTGGGGGAGGATACTTACCCCAGTCGGTCAGTCTTGAACACAGTCCTCCTGTATTTTCAGGCAGAACCTTCCCCGCAGACCACATCAGGGCAAAGCTGAGAAGCATACCAGCGAGTAACCCGGCTGGGTGGCGTCCCTGTGGATACCAGGTGAGCGTAACAGAACGCGAAGCCTACTATAATAAATCCACCTGGGCGCCATGGCGACATCAGAAATGGACCAATTGGCCCAATTACTAGGAGAGCTTCGTGCTAAGGTTCATTTTGCCCAACAGAAGACTAATGCCCTCCGAAGAGACTTAATAGTGACCAAAGAACACACTGAAGAGATTAGCAGGCAATACTTGCAATCACAGGCAGGACAGATGCCTCTACCTGGAAGCAATCCAATGATGCAAAACCCCGCCATACCACCCACTCCGGTACAGATCACGTTACCTGGAACAGTGCCCGTGTCACCACCAGAAAGGTTCTCAGGCGACCCATGGAAGTATGCGGCATTCAACAATCAGTGCCGCCTTCATTTTCTTTGTAGGCCTGGAGCATTTCCAAACAACCAAGCTTGGGTAGCTTTTGTTTTATCATACCTGAGTGGTAGTGCAGCAGATTGGTCGGTGCCGTTGGTAACCCATGACGATCCTCAATTACATGACTTTGGGGGGTTCCAGAGAGAAATGGAAAAACTTTTTGCTCGCCATACCCAGGAACAAGCAGTAGACAATGAACTCTTGTCCCACCGACAGGGGAATCAGGACTTGTTAACATACATTGCTACCTTCAACAGACTAGTTGCCGAAGCTAGGTGGCCAGAAAACAAAACGTTATTCCATCGAGGCTTACGAGGCGAATTAAAGGACGTCTTAGCCCAGGTGATTGATCCACCCAGAGACTGTGCAGAATTCATAAATCTGTTCGTGCAGCTAGACCACTGGTTGCAGGACCAAAAGGTAGACCGGTCTAAGACGGACCCTCGGACCGTGTATGTACGACCAAGGGAAAACACACCCCGTGTACCTGAAAATGCTGTAGAACCCGTGCAGATTGGAGGGATACGGCCTCCATTAACAAAACAAGAGCGGGACAAAAGAAGACAACAACAGCTTTGTTTGTATTGTGGGAAACCAGGACATTTCCTGAAGGACTGTCCAGTAAAACCCCCATGAAAAACAGTCGGGCCACAGAGAAGGATGAAGCTAAGGAATCGGAAAACTACCAAGCTCGACAAACGTAGAGGTCAATTTGTCGAGTGAGAAGAAAAGAAAAAGTTGCTGACCTTGCACTTTGCAATACCAGTGATCTTAATTAACCACCAACAGTCGTCAAGAATGCATGCCGTTGAAGCATACATCAATAGCGGGGCAGTTAGAAATTATATTGATCAGGAACTGGCAGCAGAGATGGGGCTTCCTTTGTGTTCTAAGCCAACTATGGACAAGGTAACCACCGTGGATGGGACAGAAATTGCTTCCGGACCAGTAACCCAGTGTACAGCCAGGGTAACCAGGACGGACATCAGGAGTCTATTTCATTCGATCTCATCAAGGCACCTCCGTTCAGGCTAATACTAGGGATGCCATGGTTGGTTGCTCACAACCCTTTGATAAACTGGCGGACACGAAAATTAACCTTCCCCAGTGACTGCTCCCCTGCCTGCTATTACCAAGAGGAGAAACCCGACGTCTGTATCCCCATGACTCCTGGAGCGACAGTATCAACCCTGGGAGCAACTAATACCTTGCCAAGTGAATACCATGATTTCCAGGATGTTTTCCGAAAGGACCAAGCCAATACATTGCCACCGCAGAGGCCCTATGACTGTCAGATCGACCTTGTTCCTGGAGCACAAATCCCTTGCGGCAGGATCTATGCTCTCACAGAACTAGAAAACCTTCATTTGAAATCCTATTTAGACCAGTACATTGCAAATGGATTTATCCGTCCTTCGAAGTCCCCCGCAGCCAGTCCTTTGTTCTTCGTACCAAAAAAGGAAGGAGACTTGAGAACCTGTATTGACTACCGCACATTGAATCAGATCTCCATGAACAACTGCTACCCCTTGCCACTTATCCCTGAGATGCTAGACCAAGTTAAAGATGCCCAGATTTATACCAAATTGGACCTTCGAGGAGCGTACCACCTGGTCCGAGTCAGAAAAGGAGATGAATGGAAAACCGCCTTCCGTACTAAGTACGGCTTGTTTGAATATCAAGTCATGCCCTTCGGGTTATGCAACGCTCCTGCGGAATTCCAGTATTTCATGAATGATGTCTTAAAGGAGTTAATTGATGTGTGCGCCTTAGTGTACATAGACGACATCTTAGTATACTCAGCCTCGGAACAAGATCATATCAGGCACGTTCGTTCAGTCCTCACCAAGCTCCGTCAACATCGCTTGTTTGCAAAGCTTGAAAAATGATTTTTTCACATCACCAAAGTAGAATTTCTTGGTTTATCCTTACTCCAGGAGGCATCAGAATGGACGTACACAAGGTAGATGCCATTCTGAAATGGCCTTCACCGACGTCTCTGAAAGGGGTACAAAGCATGCTGGGCTTTGCGAACCTCTACCGCCGGTACCTCCCAGACTTCTCTCAGATTGTGCACCCAATCACAGTACTATAACGAAAAAAACAATAAAAAGTTTGCTTGCACCGAAGAAGCAGAAGAAGCCTTTCAGGAACTTAAACGAAGGTTTACCTCCGCTCCAATCCTGCAACATCCTCGTTCAGACCTCCCTTATGTCGTTGAAACCGATGCGTCCAGTCTCGCAATGGGGGCTGTCCTTTCACAGAGAGACCTGGAAAATGGCCAGCTACATCCTGTGGCCTTCTGGTCGAAAAAGTTCTCAACTCCAGAGATTAATTATGCCATCACGGACAAGGAACTCCTGGCTATCAAATCTGCCTTTAAAGCCTTGAGGCACTACCTTCTGGGGGCCAGACACACCATTACAGTCATCACAGACCACCGAAACCTGCAATATCTCAAAACAGCCAAGGCCCAGTCCTTGCGCCAATTACAGTGGGCCTTTTTCTTCGCCGAATATGATTATGTAATCACATTTCGACCAGGAGTCAGAAACGGAAAGGCGGATGCCTTATCTCGCATGGGCATAGATGAAATAGTATACACAACTCCAGACCCAGTACCTATTATACCTGAAGACAAACTCTTGGGTATCACGACAGCCTTAACAAAAGCAGAACTACGAAAAGAAATCCAACAGACAATTAATCCTGATGCCTACAATATACCATCAAGGACCATCTACCCTTTTTTAGGGATCGCCTATATGTACCCAAGAAGGAATTACAACAGCATATTATTTCAAACTATCACGATTCACTGATCGAAGGGCATCCTGGGATCGCCAAAACCCTAGCTAAGGTGAAAGAGAACTTTTGGTGGCCTACCTGGCGTAAGGACATCATTCAGTATATTCAGTCCTGCGGTGTCTACACACAAGATAAATCACAGAAACAAAAACCATCTGGTCTCCTACAACCATTGGACATTCCTCCAGTTCCATGGCACACTCTTTCCCTTGACTTTATCACTGATCTACCTCCAAGCCAAGGGTTCAACACCATCGTTGTAGTTGTGGACTTATTCTCGAAGATGGCCCATTTTATTCCTCTCAAAGGTCTCCAGACGCAGCTACTTTAGCAAAAGTGTTCCTGGAGGGCGTTGTTAAGCTACATGGCTTCCCTTCGGTTCTGGTCTCTGATCGAGGTAGCCAGTTTGTTTTAAACTTCTGGAAAAAATGTTGTTCAATGCCACAGATCGACGTTCGGCTATCTACCAGTCACCATCCCCAAACAGACGGCCAAACCGAGAGAACCAATCAGACACTTGAGCAATATTTACAGTGCATGCTGCACCACGGACAAAGGAACTGGAAAGACCTACTATGGATAGCCGAATATGCATATAACAATTCTTTGTATTCAAGCACGGGACAAACGCCCTTCTATACCCTTTATGGCAGACATCCACATACCTCTGAACAAGACCTTCCAGCCAGCTTGGAAATGCCATTGGTAAAGACTCTACACACAACCATTACTCAGGCTTTCAAAAGGGCAAAGGAACACCTTATTCATGCCAAAGAAAAACAAGAGAGATTTGCCGACCAACACCGGAAAAGGGCCCCTGATTATCAACTAGGAGACAAATTTTGGTTAGCCGCTAAATTCGTACCCATCAAGGAACCTGGACCTTTCATCTCAGATTCTTAGGACCCTATACCATTAAGGCAATTATCAACCCAGCAGCCGTGAAACTGGATTTACCACCTAATCTACACATCCACCCGGTATTCCATGTGTCCCTCCTGAAACCAATACAACCCGGCACACGGATTGGGACACCATACTTGTTGATGGATAACCAGAATTCAAAGTCAAAGATATCTTGGACTCTAAATAATCTAGGACCAAGCTATATTATCTCATCGATTGGAAAGGATTTGGACCACAAGATAGATCCTGGGAGCCCAGTGACATTATCCATGCACCACGTCTAATCAGGAAAATCCATCAGAACTTCCCAACCAAACCTGGGCAGACAGAAGGAACACCATGGGAGGGGCCTTAGGGGGGAGTGCTGTCACGACCCTCGCCCAAAACCCCCTCTGGCAAACCCATTGGCCAGGTGGAGTCAGGATTTGGGCCTCTAGAGCCTGGCATCCTCTTCAAAAGCCCTCATGGAGCCATTCCTGGCGCCTATGGCGCCAGGCTCATACACCATGAAAAACAATGTGCTTAGGAAATACTTTATTGTATTATCAGCCAACATGGAGGCATCCACATAGCTTGGTTCCTAAGAACCAAGCTATGCGGTGTAGTGTTTTGGGTGTGTTAGCCTAGGAACTACTTTACCTGGAGTATTTTGTTGGGGCTATTTAAACCACACCCGAGCAAGACAACACGCTTCGCGTTACTTTGCAGCTTGCGACATGATGCTCACCGTGTCCAGCTATTACCTCGAACCTCGGAGAAGCAGAACCTGCAAGGAGACAAAAGGAACATCATTAGCAGCAGCATCTTACCTGCAGTCTTCATCTTTAAACACTTGCAGCTACTGAGAACAGCTTCTTCGAATCTGCACGCCTCCCGGTCAGAACTACCTGAATGAGGAAGATAGAGGCAACATGAAAGAAAGCAGTAGAGACATTTACAAATTACGGACTGCTCAAAAGGCTTACCTGGCTGGTCGCCTCTCGGCTGGCACCACTTCGGACATTCCACTTGCACTGAAGCACACTGCGACCTACAAGGAAGGAAAACACAGGTTAGCAAATGCAAGACTTCTCAGCGCTGCGCATAGTGCTTACTTACCGCATCATAGCGCTCTTATTGCGCCATCATTTACCAGCGGGCTCAACCAAGCCAGTTCGCCGCGCTGAAGCTCCGCATACCTAAGGGAGAAAAAGAGACATTTTAAACAAAGAAAGGCATGCAGGATAGCAACAAAACTAAAGAACAGCAATAAGACCTACCTGAACAATATCAAAGGGGCCGGCGTCAGTGAAGTAACTGGCCCATGAAAGACAACGCGTCCCTGCAAAGAAGGCAGAACGGAGAGCAAGCCTAATTCTACCACAAGGTGAGGAGAGGGAGCCAGAGGGACTGAAATCATACGGGGATCGAGGGAGGATACTTACCCCAGTCGGTCAGTCTTGAACACAGTCCTCCTGTATTTTCAGGCAGAACCTTCCCCGCAGACCACATCAGGTCAAAGCTGAGAAGCATACCAGAGAGTAACCCGGCTGGGTGGTGTCCCTGTGGATACCAGGTGAGTGTAACATTTACCCCCTGCACAAAACCTTACAATCTGACAGGCCATATACTTTTATTGCAAAGTTTCATGAGTATTCATCTGGGGAGGGGGGGCAAAGTTATAAGCCGCACAATAAATACTCTTCTTATGGGTTGAGCGACTTAACCACAACTACAGGGCCGCTACCGCAGGCCCGGTAATATATATATACATATATATGTATACATATATATGTATATATATATATATATATATACAGTAGTCCAACACCAGGGTGACCCATGACTCATTGACGGTGGGATTTACATTGAGTAATGGGAGGAGGAGTCGGTTCCTGGCTGCCAGTATGGACTGCAGCTTCCAGAATTCCCTGAGGCCACAACTTTGTACTAAACAGTAGCACCTGAACAGATTGCCTCCCTGATGTGTGTAAGAGGCACCAAAGCACTCTGAGGAGAACATCATCTGGACTGTGGGAGGCTGATTGAGCTGGGAACAAGGATGCACCGCGCACCCCCCCATTTGCATATCAGTCTTTGGAATTGCCATTGGATATTTCCCATCTGTGAAAGGCACAGTGAGTAAAAGCAGTGGCTGCGAACTCTCAAGTGGTTAATAACCACTGAACAGGTTATCAGGCCTTGTTCTGTCGAGAGAGGGGCGCCCGCTACCTTTGCAAACTAAATTTCAAGGAACCTGGGATTGGTAACCCTAGGTCTCCTGGGGGCAACCAGAAGTGGTCTCCCTCTCACTGTGCTTAGAGAGGCATCAGCTTCACCTCACTGATGATCCCCAACAAGGGTGAAACACGTGTATGGGGTTGCTGGTGGTACTCTTGTTCAGGTTGGAATTGCCATTGCATTTCGGTGCTGGACTGCCCCAGGGCAGGACAAAGACTGATATGCAAATGGATATTTCCCATCTGTGAAAGGCACAGTGAGTAAAAGCAGTGGCTGCGAACTCTCAAGTGGTTAATAACCACTGAACAGGTTATCAGGCCTTGTTCTGTCGAGAGAGGGGCGCCCGCTACCTTTGCAAACTATATTTCACAAGAGCCCATCATGTTAAAAAGAAATGTTAAATCCAATCTATCGCTGTTGGAGGGATAGAAATGTAAGTCCATTTAGAAGACGTGCATGACAGGGTTGACAGTGGGCCTCATTACGACTCAGGCGGTAAGGGTTTTACGGCGGCGTTAACAGCGCCGACCCTTACCGCCTGAGTACGAGGTCCCTTAGCGCCATGGCGGACTTAACACCTGCTTTTAGCAGGTGTTAAAATCCATGGCGCTAAGGGACCATGGAGTTAATTACGCCACCATAATTTACGGTGGCGTAATTAACGCCTTCCCCACTCCCATTATGCCCTATGGGGCAAAAATGGGAATGGGGAAGGGTAAATGGGGATTGGGGACTTACCGCCCCGCCAACCTCGGAATGGGGCGGTAAGTCCGCCAACCACCATGGCGTAAACGTAGTTTACGCCATGGTGGTAAAGTCACGGCCCAGGCGGTAACTTACCGCCTGGGTCGTAATGAGGCCCAGTGACTCATGCATTGCACATCCCCTTACGCCTACTCCAGATAGATGCAGTGGAATGTGACTATTTTTTGCACATTTCTAAAATAATGAGGAAAGTGGATTTGGGATGCACTTTGAAATAAACATAAATGCTCCTTTATTGGCGCAAATGTACAAAGGGGGTGAAGAAGGGCGGCATCTGAATGTGTGCATCTTCAATATACACATTCAGACAACCATATACAGAATAAGAAGCAATGACTTTTGGGAACAAGTGATGAGATGTGCAAGCACATCCCATCACAACGTGATCAAAAATGGTTTTTCAGGATCTGCCTCATCCTTTCTTAAAATCCACATGGATATTATTTTTTTTATTCAACCCATTTCGAGTCATAGGGCCTCATTACGAGGCTGGCGCTGAAGGAATGAAGTGGGCCGGTACGGGACTGGCCCCCTTCATTCCGTCAGGGCCGATTACGAGCTACCCATCGCGGGTCCCGGATCACACGCCTGGTAAAACCAGGCGTGGTTTCTGGGTTCCAGCGAGGGGAAGAAGGAGGTAACAACGGGCCAGTTGTAATTTGCCCATTGTTATCTCCATCCCCATTCCCATTGAGCCCTATGGGCGCTCAAATGGGAATGGGGAATGGTTCCTGCAAGGAGGAATGACTGGGTCCTCCAATGTTGAAATGACCCGGTTATTCTTAATTGCAGGAACCCGATAAACGAGCCCGGTTTGGTGTCAGCCATGGAGCTAATAGCTACTACGTCTCGAATCGGATCGAATGGAGCATTTACTGACTCCCAAGTCACCTCAATGGAGGTTCGAATGGCTCATACTGATTCAACCGATTTATTCAAAGGTTCGAACTGGCATTCAAGTTGACCACTTTTAGGCTTACATATCGCTAATTCCCACATGTGTTCCTGGGTCTGACAAATCCAAAATGGTAGACTGGCCGTTGGGAGGCTCAGCCCATCTCACTGAACACGCTAATTCAATGCAGTTAAAAACATCTGACCTCATGCAACTCTTGGTGCCGTGCTAATCCCTGGGTAAAGAGGATTATGACGCTCATATGCACGTCTCCAGGAAAGATTTCAAGGGGTGAAGGTTCAGGAAGAAGAGAATCAGAAGACGTGAGGAGGAGGAGGAGGAGGAGGAGAAGGAGAAGGAGGAGGAGGAGAAGGTGCAGAAGGATGTGATAAAGAAGGTGAGGATACATGAGGTGAAGGTTCAGGAAGCAGTGTAGTAGCAGGAGAAGTAGAAGGAGGAGAAGTTGCAGGAGGAGCTGGTGAAGCAGGAGAGGTTGGAGCGAGTGAATGTGCAGATTCAGAAGGAGACACAGAAGAGTTTGGTGGAGGTGAACGTGCAGCAGGAAGAGGTGAAGCAGGCAATGTTGGAGGAGATTGGAGGGCTGGAAGATGAAGAGAAGTGGAAGGAGTTGGAGTAGCCAAGAGTGGAGGAGGAGATGGTATTGTCAAGGAGGGAAGTAGGAGGGACAAGGGGTTGGCAGAGAGAAGTGTAGGATAAGAGCCTATAGAAGCCAGCCTAGAACTCCCTTGGCGGTGTGCTAAGAGCACCCGAGAGGACAAGAGACAACCCAAAACTACCACTTGTCTGTTAATAGGGGGAGGAAGAACACACATGTGATGGAACCTCAAGGATGTTAACATGGAGATAATTGGAGAACCAGAAAAGGCCTTAGAATCAGGCCTGAATGCTTGAGTGAGCATTATACCAGCAAGGAGGAGCGACCTTTCATGTGGGATGGATGAAGTTTCAGATCCTTGAGAAAAGGGAGTGAGCAACAGCTATGATCCGTAGATAGGGGGCCTCCAGGTAATCTGACCTCTGGAGAAACCTGTTGACTTTGTTCAAATAAATTCTCAGAATACAATGTGCATGCTTGAGACACATCATCACACTCCACTCCGCTGACCGCATGGAGAGGTGAGCCCCACATCTGGATTTCAACGAATGGAAAGACTGGTTGCCAAAGACTGAGTTATGCCAGGGAAACTCAGAACCGTTGTTTAACCAAAGGACAATATTCTGAATATACCTGAGATCCTACGAACCTGACAAATTGACTTAAATTACACACTTTGTAGGGAGATTTCGGAAATAATCCCAGAGAGTGACATTGACTGACCCCTCAGGTTAAAGGAAGACTTGCTATGAACAGAGCAGTTTGTACTCCACGAGGGTTGTTCAATAATACACAAAGCCATCAACGTATAAAGGACTTTTGTCAATGGAGAAGCATCCTGACCAGAGACTCAATCATGCTTAAGTGTGAGGTATTATTCACTCTGGCGTAGTGGGAAGGGCAATAATTAGCAGGGGGGTGCACCCCTCAGATTAGTATAGTTTTCTTTAGGATTTGGCCCTCTAGAGAAGCTCTCCAGTCCGATTTATTATAAGCCCCAAATAAGGACACTAGGCCTCATTATAAGCATGGCGGTCCGGGAACTACAGTTCCGGTAAGTATGCCGGTACCGTAGTTCCCATACGGCCATACTACGAGCTGAGCTCGCGGGCGCCTGTCAGACCGCCAGTTCTGACCTGCTCGGCAGAGCGGCACCCGCAAGCACAGATTGTAGGATGCACCGGTACCATTCTGAATGGTGCCGGTACATCCAAGCTCCCCATTCACATTCAGCCCTATGGGGCAGAATGGGAATGGGGAGTCCCTTATTGCCGGCACCCGCGAATGGGCAATTACTGCGTCCGCCGAACTCGCCATGACTCGGTTCTTGCCCATTCGCGGGTGTCGGTAAAAATGCAACTCCGGTGGCAGCCGTGCCGGTTTTGCCGGCACGGCTACCGCCGGAGTTGTAATGAGGCCCACTATGTTTAAATCCTATGTATTTGTGTGGGGGTTGACTAATGTGGCCGGGTACCTCCTCAAGCTAGCAAATGATGGGCCAAGGATGCACTTTGGGGGATACTCTGGCCGAATTCCCTTGTTCCCTTTCATATGGGCAGGGGACAATAACATGAGAAATCAGTTTGTTGTCCGTAGGCCGTGGCCCGTGAAGGCCTACGTACAAAAGACTGCCTCACGTACATAGGGCTGTGTTATTCCTTCAAGAATAAGCGCTTATAAATAGCCATTTCCACAAGTTCCCACTCATAATGAAGAGTTGTTTAACCCATACCCCATACAGGGGGCCCTCAGTGGCACCTGTGGTGGTATTTATTTTATTTATTTTGCATTTTTAAAGCGCTCGCACAGCCTGCGGGCATCGAGGCGCTGTTACAGGAATTGTTTGTTCTTAGTTGCTTAGTTGTTTGTCTTAGTTGCGTATTTATAACTCACTTAAATACCCAGAGGTTTCTAAGCGCGCAGCCGGGGATCGAACCGGTTTTGCTTTGTGTCGTCTTGCTTCCAAGGTGAGCATGTTGCAGCTGAGCTATCCTCCCTGAAGGTTAGATCAACTTGCTTGCCCTGGCCCGTATGCAGAGCAGGACTTAGCTTTGGCAGCACCCGCGCCAAGTCAATAAAATGTGGCACCTCTCTGAGCACGCTGACCCCTCGGGCAGGGGATGACATCATATTTTTTGTTGCTCTACTAAATAGAGTGCAGCCGCAAAACCAGTAGCGGTGCTTTATTTAATTAAGTGCTTAACTCCCTGCTCCCATGCAGAAGCGGGGAGTTAATCATTTCAATAGAGGGTGGTTGAAAAATCAGCACGGGGCTGACTTTCAAAGGCTGCCCCATGCTGGTTTAGCATCGGCGCCCTCTTGTAATATAAAGCGCCCTGCTCTAAACTGGCTCCAGCAAGAGAGCGGGGTGCATTTCATTACAACAGCGCGCCTGCCGCACCCACCTAACCAACTAGGGGGAGCGCTTGAAAGACTCCCCCGAGCTGGATTGGCAGGTAGGCTAAGGTGGCGCCCCGGGCGGTCATCCAGGTGGCCGGGCATCAAGCCAGCCCTGGCCGTATGCACACTCCCATTCACAATGACTACACTTCGGCCGTCCACTAGCCCCTGTGCCACTGGCTCGACCAGGCTGAAGCCTTTGTGACCGGGAAAGGGTTCATTGTAAACCTGCTCTCCTTTAGTTGAATGGCTCGCCTTCCATGCCGAGGAAGCCAGGCATGGGTGGCTCTAGGAAGGCGAGGATGTGTCGGCCCTCTTCTCTGGGAGCCGCCTGCGATAATTCATCAGTGGCTTAAACTTCGGGCAATTTAAGATCCTCCATTACTCACCGGGATAAAATCGCAGCCCCGCCGAGGCTGGGGGAAGGGGGATATTTACGTGTCCTGCTGCGCGGGCTCTGGGTTACAGAGGAGAACAGCTCAGTGATGGAGGGTTCCCGTTGTCTAGGAGGGCTGGGCCCCAGCTAAGGGATCGAAGGGCACGGATGCGCACCCGCACGTGTTAAATGTATGTTATGCTGGTCCTGCACAATGCTTCCTCCGCCACCAGGCCGCCTCAAAACCTCAAGAGAGAAAAAGAGTGAGATAGGAAGTCGGTTGTGATATGCCCCTGCTTGGGTAATAGCTCCCTTTTCAGTGTGATTTTCTATTCCCAGTCAATGCCCTCACTCTTTGTTCTCGCTCATTGTATACATCTAAGGCCAATCTATGCATCTGGGTTGAGATGACGCGATTTGGTTCAAATTCATCTGAATCCAGGGGTGGACTGGGCACCATGGAACTCTGGCGTTTTCCCAGTAGGCCTCTGCATCCTGGGCCTCTTGTGTGTGGTATTTTCAAATGTTCCCAGGAAAATGGTTGGGCTTGCTGAAAATGTGTAATATGGGGCCACTTTGAAAATGATTTCCATTGCCTCTTTTGGTTCCCAGTCCACCCCTGTCTGAATCTGTGTGCCCCTCCTTGGTGTGCGCGTATTCGCCCACTTCTGTGTGTATGCCGCCCTGCAGTGCACCTCTCCCCCCCTCCTTGGTGTATGTGATCTGGCTGCCGCGTTATCAGTTTACAGGTGCACCCTCCCTTCAGACGGCTTCAACGCTGGAGTTCTTAATCCATAACTCATTGGGCAAAACAAGTGTTTTAGCCTGCAGCAAAGGGCGATTTCCTTAAGGACCAATGGGCACTAGCACTTAGGGTGGCAGGGCTTCCGGGGGCATGCAAAGAGTGTTGATTACAGGAGGGAAATTGGATTTTCATTCTGCCCCCTGTCACAAGTACACAGCCGTACATACACACAGAACACCAAAGTGGCGTGCACACACATATGGTCGAAGTGGGCGGGAGCGGTCGGGAGCGGTGCTCCTCTACTTCTTTTAATCAAGTTTTACCGTTCCTATACTTTTATTTTAAAAAGAAACCGTTCCGGAACGGTTTCGTTTTAAAATAAACATGTAGGAAGAAGTTGAAACTTGCACTTTCAGTGCACTCCACAGGACGTTTCCTTAAAGAGCCGGCACATGTGTTTAGGGGTTTTTATTGTGCATGGGAGGGGGCACAGTGAAGGGGTCTGTGGAGAGCGGTGCAGGCCAGTAGGGAACATAGTTCCACTTCTTCTTTTCGTACACTTCGACCATTCAAAATGCAAAGATTTGGAGGTTACACCTGCAGCACAGTGTACAGTTTGTGGGCCTACAAGACCACATTGGCTGTATTGGAAGCAAGACAACACAGCACAACACAGGTTCGAATCCCTATCCCGACCCTGGAAACCACTCCCTGGTGTAAGCGTGTTATATATGAACAATAAAAACTTTAAAAAAAAATAACAATTGTATTATTAGGTCCTGCCCTGCATGCCACATTTGAGATATTGATATGTATTTACTTATTATTTATAAATCACAGGAAAGCAATGCATTTTTGGAACAAACACGCGTACAAAAGATAACACTGATAACAGAGCGGAGGACATGGGTGCTTTACTCTGGGGAGAGAGAATGTGACTTGAATACCAGATGTTGCAGGGGAAGCTGGAAACATAAACCGGGGACAAGGACAGGACAGAATAACCTGGGAACCGGATGGCGATGGAAGTGCTAAATTAAGGATGGAGGGATGGTGTTAAAGTTCTGTAGGGTTGTCCATGGGGGTAGTGAGAGGGAAGACGGGTGATGGAGAAACAAAGAGAGCTAGGAAAGAGGTTCTTCAGAAAGAAGTAGAGCTCTGAGGTTGGATTTAAATAGTGGTAAAGTTAGAGTAGTATGGAGAGGAAGAGCATTCCAGAGTAGGGGAGCAAGAAGGAGAGAGCGTACATGAGAGGGAGCAAAGGGGGCTCAAGAGTGCGAAGCAGCTGAGCCAAGGATGATCTTAACGACTGAGGATGAGAGTAGAGAGTGAGATGAGCAGATAGGTAGGGTGTGGTGAGTACATTGATAGCTTTGGATACTTAGCCATTTGTTTCATAAGTGACAGCCAATCTGGCGATGGGCAGATGGGGTACATAGGTAAAGCGAGAATGTTTTAAAAGTATGTGGACCGCAAAGTTGAGGACTTTGTCCAGAGGTGAAAAAGCATATTTGGCAGTGCCACAGAGGAGACTGGCACAGTAATCAGGTCTAAAGCGGGCTAAGGAGGTTATTAGCTGTGTAGCAGTATTGAAAAGGAAGATGACATATTTTTTGGATTTTGAGGAGGTTGAGACTGGCTGCAGTGTAAGATTTGGAGATGAGAGCGAGAAGCTGTGAGATGGGCTAAAGATGACTCCAAGGTTACGAGCAGAAGCAGAGTAAAGAGGGTAGGCAGGAGAGAGTCCAGTTCAGTCCAGTTCTGAAGGTCCCATCTGGTCTACTGTGTGAAGTGCTGGAGATTACATCTGGAGAACTATGTCGAGCTCTAGAGACCACATTTTATGTCTAGGAACCATTTCTGGAGCAATGCATCCTGTTCTGGAGGCTCCATCTTCAGAAGAATAACGGCCACCTGGAGACAGCTGGGCAGGGGGAATGATGCAAGATGCAATCAACCAGTTCCAAGAGGAGATGCTGAAAAATGTAGACAGATTTACACTAGAAGAAATTAAGGAAAATGGGGTGTGAAAGAGAACAAACATTCCACAAGAAAAAGTATATTACGTCTGAAAATACTCCTAGAACTAGACGCCACATTATGATCTTGCAAGGGACAGCATAGAGGTAAAAGTTCACAATGTGAGAATTAGGGAGTGGGGCTCTGGTATGATGCTAAAAAGTGTGGAAATTGAACTGAATGTATAAACCCATAAGGCAGAAGAAATGGCTAAGGCTTAAGTGATAAAATATATTTTTTTAAAAGGCCTGAAACAGATGAACTGTAAATCAAGAGCCTGTGTAGGTCTGAGTGCCAAGCGCAGGTTAGAAAGGAGCAGACTGGACAGACCTGGATATCCCTAGTGCAGACAACGCATCTCAAACCCACAAGTCATACCCACACTACAAGGCCCACACATATCCCCACACAAGCATCCTATGCAGGCACGCACCACACAGTCACTTTCCCACACACAGGTACATTTGGATCACAAATCACACAGACGCATATAAGTGACTAGACCCAATTGGCATTATAATGAACCATAAACGAAATCAATTTGTTCTCACTGAGATCTGGTTATCTCAGCACTGTGACCCCATTTTGACTTGGCCGGACCCAGAGAGATTTGAGTTTCGTATGGTTAATAGACTCTCCAAGAAAAAGAGTCAGTCACATTGATTTCAAAGTAATCAATTTTAATGACTTTTCTGCTCAGCCCAAATACTAGTAACTTTGAAATGCTTTTGGCTAGCTGTGTCTTTTCTTCCAATATGACCAAATACTTTCTTCTAGTATTACGCCTGTCTTATTGTCAAACTTCTTCTGAATTACCATATATATATTTATATATGTACATATATATATATATATATATACATATATACATATATGTATGTATATATATAAAATCACTGAAAAAACATTGTTAAAGGGATGTTATGGTTAAGTTGCACTAATAAAAACCTATGAAATTCAATGAAAAAACTTTGTTATATGGACGTTATGGTTACAAGTAAAACCGAAAAACGTCAGAAATTGGCCAGTTATGGTAAGCTAAGCAACCATATCTTGAACCACCGTGCACTGCTAAGAATAACACCCAGGACATCAAAGATGACATCACAAATGTATATGGACCGCTCTGAATTTTTTTGGCAAGTTTGGTGAGGTTCGTGAGGAAGGGCAAAGTTATAGGGGGGGACCCAAAAAATGTTTTTTTCCATAGACACAATGGAATAAAACCTTGCTCATACCTACAGCCCAAACCGCTGGACAGATGTTCACCAAATTTGCGGCAGGAGCGGCGATTTGGGCCCGAAAGCGTGCTTTTGTAAATTTGGTGGAAATGTGTCCAGTAGTTATTTTTTAAACAGGCAAAATGTGGGTGCCAAAAAATGTGTGATATCTGGCTTCCCTGTTTGCTCCGACGACGTGCCCGCTGATTGGCTGGAGGAAAGCGTGATGTGCGTCAAATTTCTCCAAAACGCTACCATGTTGTATTCGCCTATATATGTGGATGGCGCGGTGGGGGACAGAGCTGGGAAACATGTTTTGGGGTAGTTGATGTTTGAAGGAGGGGTGGGAAGGGTGGGGGAGTGAAAAATTGCTGTTATGATGTATTTGTTTAGGTGGAAGAAGACTGTGTGGGGCACAGTGGTCCGCAAACACAGTGGTAGTTCGTAGACAGGACTACTGGCCAGATTGTCTGGTGAATGCAGGGAGGCTTCATTAGGGTAGGTGAGTGGAATATAGGTGATATGAGGATGTTTGCATAGGTTACAGATAGGGTGTGTACAGAAGAATCTAGAAAGTAGCACAACTACTGCAGTGTTATGTGGCCATAACAGCAATAATTTGTACAGGTCCCTGGGTTATGTGTGTGAGTTGTGGCTACTGGTTTGATTCTTAGGTGCATGGCCGTATTATGTTGTGGTGGTTGTGGCCAGTCCCCAGACTCTTGGGTGCATGGCCGGAGGCCGTAGGCCATGCACCCAAGATTCTAGGGGCTGGCCACAACCACCACATCATCATACGACCATGCACCCAAGATTGTGGCCACTGACTATAAGCATTGTAAAAATATGTGTACAGCAATGGAATTTGGCTATTGGAAAGAAGTATTGCAATAATATGTGTATAGTGATTAAGCATACTGTATAGGCAGTGTACACTTTTTGGAACACAGTGAGACAATACCATTGAAGTGCAACTGGTACTTTTTTGGTATATTTCACATTGAGGTACACAGGCCCTTTATAGAGTGAACGGATTGGTTTGGTGCATTGGAGAGTTGATGGAAAGTTTGTTGGGCAAATTCTATTGAATGGGCGTTTCTTGTGACATAATGGTGTTGTCTGGAAATGTAATATCCTTCACCAGTGCAATATATGGCAATTGGGTTTCTATGCTCTTGTGTGTATGTGTTTTAATTGAAATATGGGTGTGTGAATGCAGTCATCTGCAGAGCAGTTTGCAAGGTATCTTTGTTGACATTGGCATGTTTTGAACTACTTTTTGTAGTTTACTGCTTAATTTTTTTAGTGGTTTTATTCTGGTTAAAATGAATATAAACAATTTCTTTTTGAGGAGCCTTGCACTGTCAATGAGAGCTTACAGGATTCGTTTTGTGCGGTTATTTTTAAGAGTTGCACGTGATTTCTGTGTTGTTTTTATATTGTGATGCCATCTTCTTTTATGATGCCATCATATTTGTGATGCCATCTTTCATGTCCTGGGTGGTAGTGTTAGCAGTGCACAGTGGTGCGGGCAGTTATGGTTGCTTAGCCTACCATAACTGTCGAATTTCATGGGTTTTTCGATTTTACTTTGAAACATAATGTCACGTTTATAAAGTTTTTTTAGTGAATTTCACAGGTTTTTAGTAGTGCAACTTAACCATAACGTCCCTCTAACAAAGTTTTTTTAGTGAATTTTACGGGTTTTTAGTAGGCAAACTTAACCATAACGTCCCTTTACTCAATTTTACAGGTTTTCATTAGAGCAACTTAACTATACCGTCCCTTTTTGCAAAGTTTTTTTGCTAAAGATGATCGGTTTATAGTAGTGCCACGTAACCATAATGTAAAGCAACTTCTGACTTATTTAAACACCTTGCGGAGAATACCACTTGACAATATGCTGGTGTAGAGCACAGTAACGTGTTCCAGAATCCGTAAACACTTAACAGTAGGATGTTTGCCTCGTGGACAATGTGGAAACAGATTTAATATTGATGTAGGAACGTCCACCTGCACCATTTGCCTTGCACAGCGCCAACACGTATTGGTAGTCGGCCATTAACAATGTAGTACACATTACATACTTTTAGCAAAAGTTTTAGTTATCTGAAAATGACATCAGCTAAGGCCATCCCCCCTCCCCAAGAAACAGTAGCACTACTGTAATGAAGGAGCATGATAAACACTGCCCCAACCTTAGAAATAACAAACGCACAATATTTTTGCACCGGCCACCCACCCCCCCCCATATCACTGTTTAATGCGTCTTTGCTCATTTCCGTTCACAAATGGCCTTATTAGCTGTCCTACCAAAAAAGAAAGCCACCCGTTAACAAAGTAAATGTTGCATTAAGAATCACCTTTCACAGAGTAAATATATATTTTTTTAAAATTGCATACACTCCATGTACTTTATATTTCTCAGTAAAGAACATAGACGCAATAAGATTTGTCAGTAATAGTATAGATGTGCAAAGCATTAACGTGTGCTACAGAAAAATAGGATTTCTGGTTATAGCCGGATAACAAAACAAAATCCTTTTTCAAGATGGCCACCATCGAAAGGAAAGGTGGTTGTTCCATTCATGGCCCCTCTTCGCTTTTCATGGCAGCAAGCAAAAAGCAAAAGTAAGAACCGAGACGCAGAACCTGTACATAAACATACAGCGATTACAAAACAAAATCCTTTTTCAAGATGGCCACCATAGAAAGGGAAAGCGGTTGTTACATACATTGCCCCTCTTCGCTTACCATGGCAGCCTCCAAAAAGCAACAGTACGTGCCGTGACGCAGAACCTGCAAATAAACATACAGCGACGTACAACGTGGTACCTTACATTTCAAAATGATACACAGGATTTTAAAAGAAAATGTTAACATTTTAGAATTTGTAAAGTACTTTTATTTAACAAACAACTGTCAAAAAGCAACAGACTAATCCCATTTCCAATGAAATTGTTGCAATGGTTCTAATGGCGACATTGAAAATGTTCATGGTGAGACACACGCAGTTATTTTCGCATACACAAAGTATGCGTTGCTTTGTTTGCACAGGTATTTCCAAGACGGCGCAATGACCGTTGCCTTACACCACCATAAATGATGTTATGTCACTCCTAAACGCTAGTTTAGTGTAGGGACAGAGGGAGCCTGGCCTGTCATCCCATAACATTATAATGGACAGACAGCAGGTCACGAGCAGTTGCATCTGGCGTTGAAAGAAGCTGTCACTCGGCATTTGGAAACCATGGCATGCACAGTACGGCAAGATGTAGCTAGGCGGAAAACGTAAGAGAAAATCTGTGTCAATACCCAACCTTTAGGAAAAATTCCAAAACAGACACAAAGATTGTGGAAAGTAGTACACAAATGGAAGTGGACAAACAAGACATTTTAAAGAAATATTAACGTTGACCATGGGTACATATAGTGACACCCTACAAACTACGAGAAACAGCAGTCGCCGTAAGGGTTAAAAAAAGGGCAACTACACAGTGAGATGGTAATTCAGTTATGAAGATAGCATGAATGGACAAACAAGAATAAAATTACATGTCTTGATGTTACACAAGACCAAAAGAATGTGCAAAGTGATACACAAAGCTATGTTGGGCAAGCATAACATTTGAAAGAAAAATAAATAACAGTGAACAAGGGTGACTGTAGTCATAGCCTGCAAACGCGAACAATGTGCACTCTCTGTTATTGGAGGAAAATTACAACTGCACAAAAACATAATACTTCAGTTACATTGTCACAATTAGTGTTTGGAAATATAAAATTAAAACGCGGGTTGGTGTAGAGTCGTCAAAATTAAACTTATATCATCTTGACAGCCTCCATTTTTTTTGGCAAAGTTAGACAGCAAAGTGTTCGCATCAAAGAATCTTCGTGAACTGATATTTCATGTTCCATACAAACGTTTTTAAAACATAACCTTATCAAATTATATTTTTTTCCAAGCTTTCATTGTTTGCATACCTTTTGAAGTTTCCCTTTTGCTCAAGGTCAAAAAGCAATAGCCCCATATGGATTGACTTGGATGGGTGGGCCTACTCAGCTCCCAACCAAAAAAGCAAATCAACTGACCTTCACTCAGAAGGCAAATACATTCTCACTTTGCAACAACATATGAGCATCCAGTCATGAGAACCGCTAATCCCATACGCCTCCAAAACCACTGTTTCCATCAAACACTCCAGGTGGCCGCCTCAGATTTGAAAACATAGGACACCAGTCCGACTTCAATATTAATCTGAAAACATTACAACACAGATGCAGGCATTGGTCGCCGTACATTGAGCACCAACTTCCACTTTACCGTATGAATTCGGTGGCAAGAAAACACCACTTTTTGAGTTTGCGCTGCCACATTGCAGCCCAACCTAATTAAAGCTCATCTTCGGAAATAGTATTTCATAAGTATAACAAGTGCATTGGTGTCTTGTTTTGAATTTGTTACCGGTGATGTCCGTGTACACCAAAACATGAACAAAAGATGGCAGAGGCCGCAAAGAATTCTGACGCACTTCACGCTGCTCCACAACCAATCAGTGAAAGCGCCACATGTCCACGGACATGATGCTACAGATTAATGAATCGATTTCTTGTCCGCGAAGCGAACAGGAAGCTTGACCGCGCAGCAGACATAGATATCACTAATTTTTACAGACCTACTTTTTGATTGTTTTAAAGAAAACTACTGGACAGATTTTCACCAAATTTACAAAAGCACTCTTTTGGGACCAAGCCGCTGCTCCTGCTGCAAATTTGGTGAAAATCCGTCCAGCCGTTTCGGCTGTAGGCATGCGCAAAGTTTTCCCCCCATTCAGTCTATGGGAAAAAAAGACGTTTTGGGACCCCCCCTATAACTCCTCCCCCTGAACCAAAGATCACCAAACTTTGCAAAGAAAATCCACATTGGCCCATATACTTTTTTTGCAAAGTTTGGTGCAGATTCGTCCAGGGGGAGCGAAGTTATAAGACGCCCAAAAAGTGTTCTTCCTATGGAAACAGCAACTTAACCATAACTACACAGCCACTACTGTGGCTGTGTAATATACATTGCTGAAAGATTTGTTTGCCAATTTATGACTGATTATAATAGATTATCCGTGGTGAGCTCAACATTTGCGCTGCGGACATGGAAGGCCAAACAGTTAATCCTTCAACTTCTATTAGAGCACACAGCCGTAAAGCTGCTCCAGCCATCACAATGCCTGTGTACAGTGCGTTTTGGTGGAGCATTTTCCATTTTCAATATAAATAACTACAAATACAAATAAAAACTGGTCAGAACCCTATCTAATGCAATTCTTCTTGTTTGGTCATTGGGGTAAGAAGAACGCTTGGCCAACCTTATTAGTAGGAAAAAGTCTAATGGGGCTGATTTTCTAAGCTAAATAAGTAGCTTAAGTAAGACTACATTTACTAAGCTAAAACAAATAGTGTAAGTAGAACTGAAGCCATTTTGTGTACAGTGCCAACAGTGGGACTACGTTGCCCCGTATGACCTTTTTGAGTGTTTTTCATACAGAATCACAATGTTCGTTCTCTCCTAAATAAATACAAACAAATACAAATTCCCACGACCCAGCCCTACCAATATATATCCTTACAACATTTAGAAACTATAATAATAGTTTCAGACACCAAAGAGATTTTTTGCAATGAATGACCTCTTCAGACTCCTTGGAAAGGAATGATGCAGAATTAACTTGAGGCAAAGGAACCTGTTATGTAAGAGTTCTGAGGATAACAGGTCAGAGCAACCCTGTGAATCACTACAAGACTTTTTCCAAAACAAAATTAAGAAAATATGATATAGTTATTGACCAGACATTGAAAAGGCCCTCCAATTAACTCAGAGGAGAATGTTGGTATGTCAATGGAGCTTTTGGAGCTCCATTGACACAATCCCAAAGAATCAATGGGCTTCATTACAATATGGGGCTCAAATTGGAATGGAGATCTACCGGTTCCGGCATCAGTGAAAGGGCAATTACCGGGTCCGGCGGGATCGGAATACCCCGGTTATTGCCCATTCGCAGGTGCTGTATATTTTCGGGAGTTTGTCGGCAGCCTGCCGGTTTTATCGGCAAGACAACCGCCAATCTCCTAATGAGGCCCAATGTCTCATTATGGTGCACCAACGTGGATCATCCGGCTCCTCCCAGTGTACCTGCCTCGCTAGGTTCTTAAAACCTCCGGCGTCCCCCCCTAAGGCAGCTTGTGCGATTTGCAGAATCATTAACAATTCTCTATTGTCGGCTATGGTTCCTTTTACATTTCAGCACACCCTTGTGGTCCCTCTCTTAACGCTGAGTTGAGTCATATGAGATCTGTACCTGTGAACTGGGCCTTATTCCTAGTCTGATGTCTAAAGTATAAAGTGTAGGTGATGGAGTGGACTTGTGTGTGTGTCTGATCCAGCAAATAGTTATAGTTACCAAATTGGGTTTCTTTGCTCCACGAGATCTGAGAAGGAGTTTTCATTTTTGGTCTGATCAACACAAGATGTCCCTCCTCATGTCCCAAATAAATTATTTTAGTATTATATATTTAGAATCCCACTGTAGCATATGAAGTGCTTGCAAACTGATGTAGAAGATCTACAATAACTCCTACGATGCAGGAATCACATCACAGCTGCCATGTTCTCTCGCCATGGGTTGATAGTCGAACACAGACTGGCATCCCCTATGTATTGGCCATCATGTCTTTCTTGGTCTTGAGTGGTGTTTCTGCGAGACAATAGAATCCAATTCACACTTTGGGGTCTTTTTTCCTCTACTGACGGTTCCCAAGTTTAATAGACTCGGAAAGGGAGGCAAAGTTTCACTGTGTTGGCAGTGAAGCTTTGGAACAATTTACTTCTTGGCCTTCAGTGACTGGAGGATCAGCTGTCCTCCCATAGAACTCTAGAAAACCTAGCTGGACCCAAGGCCCGACTCTAGAAAACCAAGCTGGACCAAGGCGTTCCAATGTCAGGAAAAACGGACAGAGGCAGTGGAGCATGCACGGTCCTCCTGTGGGGCCATCTCTGACCTATTTCCACTAAATCTTCAGATCCCTTTAGCTTGCTCATCAAAGGTGCAAAGCTGAAAGCGTGCACACGTTATAGCAAGTCTACAGCCTACACACCACAGGCTGGACTTTGCTGTCCTTCAAGCTTGCTCTGGATTAGCCGATTCCATTGTTTTCCATATTTAGCGGTATTGCCTGTTGGACCCCGTTTATGAACTTGCCATATAGTCATATGTGGTAAATTAGAACAGTGTGCTGCTGTTAGCATGAACAGTGTTTGCACCCTTGCACGAGGATGTCATTTCACCAAAATGCCGGCGTAGCAGAAGTGACATCACACGACCCTTGACCTCTGATTACATCACAGTAAGTGATGTCATCAGACCCCACCCCGAAGTGGCATCGCGGGAAGCGATGGAACATGACCTTTCACCCCTTGACAGAACAGGAAGTGGCATCACATAACATTGTTTCTAAGTACACTATGAAAATATGGTTACGGTATCACTGTAAAGTGATATACATTGCATACAAGAATGGATCACCAGGTGTATTGTTAATATTAGCGCGTATAGGCCCATATTACCAAATTACTGTGAATGCAAGCGGACATCCAAGGCCCAATGATAATGAGGCGTTATTATATAGCACTAACGCTTACACGCTTCGTATAGAACAAATATACATACAATATCACCCAACCTGTGTTGGTATTCATTTATCAACCTCAGCAGGAAGAAAGGCTGAGTTGACCTTGCCGGGAGTCGAACCTACACTTGCAGATCACATATACATTGCAGCAGCAAGTGCTCTACCCACTGAGCTATTTTACCAGCTATAGCTACCAGAAAACCATCCACTCCAGAAACAAAGAGTGACATGCTGCTGGCCACAGCCAAGGAGCCTCCATTTTTTTTTGTTAGGGGTAGCAAGAGGACCACAGGGGTAGTGAGGGAGACTTCAGGGGTCGCAGTTGTGACCCCTAAATGACGTCCCTGACTTTGTATTTGTTATCTTGCTGTGGAGACCAGTACAGACGTCATTGTACTCCACAGAACGCCTTCAAATGATTTTGTAAATGTACTAGGTCTGTTTTGTTCTTTCCCCCTTTGAGAGGGGACTTAAAGCCTACTTATTTTTCCCACCTCGTTTCTACAAAGATGTCTTTGGTGCTGTCAGTTTTATTTATATTGTGATTAGTGTCTCGTGTGTCAGTGTTATTAACGGAAGGGCGAGGAGTAGATGTGGTCTACTGCCTGAATTGTAAACCGTGCAACCAGAAAACGAGGGCACACATCCCAGCTTCTCTACTTCACCACATTATGTGATCCTGGGCAAATAACTACACACACATTATTTTCTTTTATTAAATTGCACTCACATAACAGCAATCCGTTCATAGACATTCCTTAGGAGTTTGGACGTAAATCTGCTGGTTTTACCCCCAAGTTTACCATTACCGCCAGTTATGAGTGTTGGTCTGGCAGTGTAAATCCCCATTTCTGGAATCCTTTGGACTCCATGGGGATTTTTGGCAGGTTTACTGCGCGCAGTAATTCCATGCAGTAAATCCATCAATCTTTGGAGGTAAACTGGAGACGCGACCATGGGCTTTTTTGCTGGAGGTTAATCCTCTACATCACCTCCACAGAATTTGGTGGAGCGGTAATGTGGTAGTAAACTGGTGGTAATGGACAGGGTCGGACTGGGACAAGAAATAGGCCCGGTCACCCAAAAAAAAGCGGCCCACCCCTCGCCTCAAAAAAGTGGCCCACACCTCACCTCACAACCCTTGAACCTCTGATGACATTCCCCGGAAGTGATGTCATTTGACCCCGACCTTTTACATCTTGACAAAACAGGAAGTGGCATCAAATAACATTGTTCCTGAGTAAAATAAATTACTGTGAATCCAAGCAGACGTCCAAGGCCAAATGATAATATGTTATTGTATAGCACTTACTCTTAAGCTCTTTTTTATAGAACAAATATGCATACAATATCACCCAACTTGTGTGTGTTGGTACTCATTTATCGACCTAAGAAGGATGAAAGGCTTTTTGAAAAAAAAAAAATTGAAAAAGAATGTATATCTTTGTTTCAATTCGTTTTTTTCCAATCCGACCCAGCCAATGCCAGAAACCGGCCCTCACTCCCCAGGGACGATTTCGGCCCGGCCACGGGCTGAAAGGTCGAGGGGCCAATCCGACCCTGGTAATGGATCCCCCCACTCTACCGCCATTTTGACTGCATGCCAACATAGTAATGAGTCCCCAAGCCTTCCCTGTCAAAAGTCTCACACACACTTAGTTTACTAAACTATTCTGATGCTCCAAACACAGCGCCAAGAAGTCACTCGTGGCTGATGTGGCGTTGGGTAAATGAGCCATGCCAGACATAATTGTCATTATTTATTTATGAGCAATGATAGCTAGCTTGTCTTTGAAGCTCATCCATGGCAACCACAGTGTGAGCCATTGTTTGATCCTGACAAAAAAGCGAAATAATGTTCATTGTTGTGCTTAATGGCATGCATTCCAAATGCATTAGCATCCATGCCCGCGAAGATGTGTTTGTGACTCAACCAAAACATTCTTTCCGGAGACAAAACTGATTTCTGACTGCACCATGTTGAGCCCCTTTTTCCTTGCCAGCAATTGTACGGCTACCTCTTTTATAAGTGCTCCTTTTGTTTTTGTTGCTATCCCGTGTTGCTGTGCGCAGCAAAGCCACCATTGTGGTGTGCATGTAGAAAGATGTTTGCTTTGAGCATTTTCGAAAATCAAATACATCCGTGTCTTTCATTGCCTTCCTAAACATTAGTGTCAATGCTGGGATCCTGAGGCTTAAAATGAACATTTTAGGTCGGCAAAGGGTGCGCTTTTTCATCTACAGGCTTAACTTTGATCGATCTACGTGAGGTAAAGAAAAAGGGAAAATGCAGTTTGCCACCAATAACTGGGACAGTGACATTTGTAATGACTGTTGTATATTATGTCATGTTATTTGGCATTTATCTAGCGCTCTATATATCATTGTTATGACCTCATAGCCAGGGACGTCATTTCACCAAAATGCCAGGGGTAGCGGAAGTGACATCACACGACCCTTAACCCCGTGATGACATCACAGGCAGTGATGTCATTTGACCCCACCCGGAAGTGATATCGCGAGAAGCGATGGAACACAACCTTTCACCCGTTGACAAAACAGGAAGTGGCATCACATAGCATGGTACGCTACGAAAAATATGGTTACGATACCACTATAATGTGATGTACATTTCATACCTGAATGGATCGCCATATGTATCGTTAAGATCAGTGTGTATAGGCCCATATTACCCTGAATGCAAGCAGACGTCCATGACCAAATGATAATGATGTGTTATTATATCGCACTTACGCTTAAGCGCTTTACATAGAAGAAATATACACCCAATATCAACCAACCTGTGTTGGTACCCATTTATCGACTTTAGAAGGATGAAAGGCTGCGTTGAGGCATTTGAGAACAGACTAAATCAGTGACTCACCCCCTGAAGTGTGCCTGAAATAAACCTTTAATGAGTGTAGCAATTATTGTATAGAATTCCAGAAAGACACATTTTTTGGCATTCCTATTGTTTCTTATTTAGGTTAGGTTCAGTGCTGAAAGTGTTAGACTTGTGGCCCTCATGTTCTTATTTTTCTTCTTTTTTTTAAGGGGCCTGAACAAGAAAGCCAGCCACTCCAGAACTACAGAGTCACATGGTGCTGGCCACAGCCCAGGAGCTTGCATTGCAATTTTTTTTTTAAAAACAATACTTTTTTTAGAGGTCGCAAGGGAGACCACAGAGGTCGCAAGGGAGACCTCAGAGGTTGCACTTGCGACCTCTGGCGACCCCCAAATGACGTCCCTGCTCATAGCGCTATGTCATACAAAGTGAAGTGCTTTAAACGTTTAGAATTTTACTAGCCCTGGGAGAGTTGCCTATTTTTTTTTTTCTTCCTGAACATGACACCAATCTGTCCATCATTTGCAGGCTGGGTGGACAGACAGATACCAGCTCATTCTGTCACCAGCAAGTTCAGGTGAGGAGACCCAGGAGAGAAAAGCCAGAAAGGCCCACGTTCTAAACGCTTCATTTGATCATTAACTAAAAAAAGAACTTAAAAAAGCAGATTGAAACAGTTACCCCTAAAATGCCCTACTGACATGGCCGGGACTATCCCAATGTTCGCCCACTCCTAACATCACCCACATCACACATCACCCACCCCGCCCCTACACTTTGGCTATCTAGTGCCCTTTTTGCCTCCAGTGGTCTTTGCCTTAAATTTGCCCCTACTAAGAAGCCTATTTATTTACCAGGCATGTCTGGTATGTTGGGCTCGCTTTGCAACCTCCTGTAGTGCCAGCAAGCAATTGCTATTGCCAGCTACAACGCTCTAGAAAAGGACCAATAACAACTAACAACAGAACTCCAAAATACACGGATGCAAACATACAATAAAATGGATGATTTATTGGCATGAGTCATAGATTTACAAACACTGCGACTGCCAGCGCTTTGAAGGTTTACTGCTATACAATAATAATAATTTACATGGATGTCCCCCCCAAGCAGGATTCAGATCTTCATTGCATCATGCAGTCATGTGGAGCTGTTGCTTGTGAATTCTTAATAGCAGCGCGTTCTTGTTGGGTTTCTGTAACATGAACACGGTGCTGCTGCTATTAAGGCAGCACAAGAGGAAGTGCATATTGTTTCTGCAAGGCCAAAGACACATTGCTGTCAGATCGGGCCTTGCTCTGCTGTCCAGAGCTTTCTTTTCAGCCCTCTTTCTATTTCTAGTACGTCGTCACTGACCCTGCACACGGTCATTAACTGCCTGTGCCTGGGACTGACCACCACTGTGAAAATGTGAGTTTCCAAGATCTCTGTGTTTTTGTTAAGGGATCTTGCTCAGTTTTTTGTACAACTCTTTGAAATTAAAATCAAGCCAGTTGTTTGCTTTTTTGGGTTGTCCGTTTTTTTGTTTAGCTTTCTTGCAATATCCTTAGAGACTTGTTGCATCGTTTTGTATCCTGGCTGTACTCCATTTAGACTTACAGTTATATTTTTACCACACCATTGTTGATGGTTTGCACCCGTTGTGTTCTACTGTGATTTGACAAATGCCCATTTTCCCAGAGGGCTATTTCCATACAGGGCGCTTTGCTCAAACCAATGCCTGTCGGGAATAGCCCATGGGCCTGTGGATTTAGTGAGTTCTTTCATATTGTATCTTGCTTTATCTGTGACAATGTAGAAAGGCGTGGCGTGAGTCTGTGTAGAAGGTGGGGCAAGAGAGGGCAAAACGACACTTGTTGTGTGTGCTCTCTCGTCTCACTTGCTGCACCGCTCATAATATAAATCACTCTTCATTGTTAACAACACCAACTCATTATCCTATCAACTAATGTCCTAGTATATGCCACAAGAAAAACAAAATGGTGCCACAATAATCAATTCAAATAAACTCCAGCTGGCTTCCGATATATATGCAGGTAATCATCCTTACAACACAAGGCTGGTGCCACCAATCACTACACAAATAAATATACTACACATAAAATATGGCCGCCTTTTCAACTCCTTGTGAGGCAATCCAACTTATTAATATTACCCCATAAAGAGGTTGATTATGTCATTTCCTGTGACCATGTCCTGGGATGTCTCATCATTCTTAACACCACATATGAGGTATATTACATAATCTTCTGTGACCTTGTCACAGGCTATCCAGCATCGTCAATCTTTCATTTCATCATAATTCCCCAATATATACAAAAAAACCTCCTGTTTTTGCAAGGCCAATGCTATACTTACATTCATAAATAAACCACCATAACACCAAATAACACATTATCTATATTTTATATTTCTGCTTCCTGCATGATGCACCCTCATCATACTTTATGAAGCTGACTCTTCCCAGTGAAAACCTGTATCCCACACCAGGTCATGTATAGGGTCACAATGGCAATATCAGGCAGCTGTAAGCTGTTTCACTATCTGATTGTGCATGACCTAGTCCATGCCCTCAGTTTGAGATCCCGGCTTCTGTCAACTGCAGTCTGTAAAAGATCAATCTCTCCTGATATCTGACTCGCCATATGTAAAGGAGGTCTGTTTTACATGAATACTCCAAAAATAGATACAAATATATTTCCACCGACTAATGGGCATTATGCAGGAGAAACAGAGTGTGTTGCCCCTCACCCACAGCTGGGAGAAGCAATTCAAAAACAGCCTTGTGAGCTGCATTGACTGAAAAGGTTCTCAACTCTGAAGACTGCTCATACACATTTTGTACAACAAAACATTAATTACATTAATTACAATTTGGGCAGGTCAAACAAACTGATTGATGAAAATGTCCATAGTCACCATACATTGAAGTGATTTTATTGGCTAACATAGTTCCTGGCATTAAAGCCCACACCACCCATTTCTGACATCACATCCTGACATTTCCTTCCCCTTTACTGACATCACCATGTGCTGACCACCAGAATAGCTGCAAAATCCAGGTTTTAACTGGATTTTGATTTGCTTGAAGACAAAGCGAGGCAGTGCACAACATTCAAGGCCGAATAAATGCTTCTGATTGGTTCTCCTGTCCCTCCCTCTCTCTTCCCTTGCTTCATGCCAAGTCTAGCTATAAAAAAAACTCAACAAGGCACTGCTGAAATTGTATTTCTACTATGTAATTCCTATTTTGTATTATTTTTTATTGCTAGAGTGTGCGCACCTGGCTGACAATGGTTGGTTGTGCTTATTCCAGAATGTAATCAATTTGGGAGTATACCTCTTGCATCTTGGGAATCCTTATCGTGTGCTTTTCCTGCAACCTGCAGATCCTCCCAAAGTTCTTCATGACCTTGGCTTAGGCTTCTCATTGATATCAGAGCTTTGCACGGATCTGTGATTTCAGCATTCTGGGCTCTCTAAAAGTCTTGAGGCTTTTATGTATTTAAAAAGCTTGCTGCAACTTCCATTTTGAAAAAGATGGCTGCCCGTTACTATCTCATTTTTATGTTAATGAGCTAAACTCGCCAGTGTTGCATTGGGCATATATATTGCTTATGTAATTTTCGTCATGTAAAAATTGATGTAGTTAATATTCTTTGTGTATATGTGCATATTTGACCTAGTGTGTTTTCATCATGGTGAGTGCATATGTGGTTCATGTTTGGTGGATGCATATGCTTTGTCATAACGTTAGTTTGGTTACTCGTGCCATCTTCAGTTTAGAATGTGTCCATTTCATGCAGCAGCTGCCTGGGATAAGGAGTTGAGGTTGACTTAGTGACTAACGTTCTCACCTGTGCAGTGTTGAGTTGCAGGAGGGGTAGAAGCTATGGAATACATATTCATCTGCCCCTTAACAAAACAAAACATTTTATGTCATGCAGAAAATATTGTACAAAAAACAGTCTGAATTATTATTTCCCAAGTGCAAAGGTTTTTAGATAATACGGATTGTAATAAAATCTGTTTGCTCCATTCCGTGTAATCAAAGCATTTGCTCCATTTTTAGAACTGGTACAAATGTTAGATAATCGAGCCGCTGTTCTTCTCTTCTGTATACAGGGTATATATTCATGTCTTGCTTAGGTGTAGTATATTTCCCTATGACTATTTGTTTTTCGGTCTGGGCTGCATTTTTATTTTGTAATGTTGTTTAGGGCAGGGATATTGTTGTCTTTGATGGGCTTCTTTTCCTCAACTATTTATGTGCTTTTTCCTGCATTTAAATCACTGCATATCAGGATGTGTCCTCTGGTTTCAAAGTGGGGGCTCCCACCCCTATTTTGTGAAACATCATTTATGTGTTATGATGAATCCTGCAGAATCCACACAGAATCCCTTCCCAAAGTTTCCTCCAGGGTGGCCAGGGGAAGGCAGCCGCTACCTGATCCTAACCTTTGGGGTGGCATTAGCCGAGTGGATCACCTGGGAGGAGAAGGCCCCCAAAGGAACAGCGGGGCTCCGTTTGGAGAGACACAATATTTATCATCTTCACAGAGGGAGATTTCTATGGGGCCAGAATATTTAATGGCTTGCTGTCAGAGCACGGTTTCCCTTTACAAACCTACCCACATGAATGGTCTTGAAAACACTTGTGATCAACAGGGGAATAACATGTCTAGGAATCAGAACCTCAATACCCGGACTTCTGATTAATATAATTCTCCCTTAAATCTGAATCAATCATTGACTCCTTTAAAACCCTCCCATAGGTGTATGTTTAATAAACATAGTAAATCCAATAAAGATGAAGTTTCTTTTTCTAAGAGAAAAGGAAATCATACATTGGGGACTTCAAGTTCCACAATGCCGTAAATACTGGGACGGGGAAGAGGGGCTCATAGGCACTAAACTGCAGTATGCTATCTAGTGTTTCTAATGACCCTCACCTGAGCAGGATCTTTGAATACATAAGGCCTCATCGTGTCCAGGCCATTAGAACAAGAAGGTGGAGTTGCAGAGACCACCTGTTGCAGTTTCAGCAGAAGAAGAAAGGAGCCTCCGGATCCGCTGCTATTTGTGAAGCGGATGTCGGTCCTGAGAGGGTCTCCATTGTTGATAAACTTAATTGCGCACAGGGAAGCAGCGCTGGGGCAGACTTTCCGCCTGGAAAGAGAGGCTCTCCGGATTGTATGCAGTGTCCCGGTGGCTGGCGAACACCAGTGTCCATTGGGAGCAAGAGAAGCTCCTTTCTCGATCGGCGCGGGCCACAGTAAAGCCAAAGCAGTCGGCTGTACAGGACAAGGCAGAGGAAGCAGAACGGGCAATGGCAGTGGATTGCATGGGCGCGTGTGCAGACACCAGTGAGTTTACAATTGTCTGGAAGTCCCGGTAGAGTCTGTAAGCAAACGCTGACTACTGACAGCATTTTTGAATACCGAACTAATGATAAGAAGTTACATTTGTGAAATAAGAACTTTGTAAAGTGGCAAGAAGAGAAAGATGACAATTATTGCTATAAAACCTACACCATTGTCAAAGTAAAGAAGGAGGAATGCTGGAGCAAGCTAATTATAAACCCCATGGTAAAAGTAAAGAAGCAAGTTAATCATAACAACCATTGCAAAGTAAAGAGGGGGAAATACTTCATATAGCAAATAATCCATGATAGCTAAATAATAAGAGAACATTGTTACAGGTAGATTGTGACTTTTATTGCCAGAGTGAGGAAGAGGCAATATTTAACCAAGTCATCAAGCACCACCTAAGCCAAAAAGGGGGAGTGTAACAAAGACATATTGTAAGCAGTTAATTGATGTGAAAGTGGGAAAACAGAAGTGACAGGAGAGTGGCCCTCCTGGTATACAGTATCAAGGAGGAGAGGAGCATAATCTACATTGCCTGTGGCAAATACAAGAGTACAACCAACAGCACCATTTTGTATCCTGTTTTCCCAAAAGAAGTTGTGAATTCCAATGTTGTTGAAAGTTAAAGACCTTCATAAGTGCTTGTAGTAGTGGCAGGTGCTTTTTGTCCTGGCAGGGGAGTATACTAGGATAGGGACCTTTTAGTGGTAGTCCTGGCAGGTAAGTGGACCAGGAAGAATTCATTGAAGTACTGCATTGTGGTTAAAGGTTGTGTGGAGAAGAAGTGGTAAAGCCCCTAAAGTGTTTCATGAATTGTTGTGGAAACATCCTGACAAAACCTTTTTGTTTATACAGAAGAATTGTGAAAGTGTTCTGCTTCCCAAGAAGAAGTTATGTAGAACTCTTTGCTATAAGTGGCGAGATAAAGACTTGTCATTTCGTTGAACTGTTGGTTAACGTCCAAGTTAAAGACTTTTGGAACAAGAAGAACTTTATGATCAGAATTTGTCTACCAAACGGAATTTGCTTATTTGAACTTTTAATTAAGAATCCTGCTTTGAATATGGGGAAGGGGAGCCAACCCAGGTTACAATGATATACAGTTATTAGGTCTATGTTGAACTTAACTGTTATTTCTGTTACATTTGAATTGCCATATCTTTCCTTTATGAGTTTCATGTATCTATAAGTGTGAGGGACAGACTCCTTTTGTTAGAGTGTTTTCCTTTAGTTTATTTTGATAGACAGAAAAAATCCTTCTTAGGTTAGGGATAGTGAGGCGTTTATTAAACACTTATGATTTAATAAAATGGCTTCTTGTGAAAATCCTTTACCAAATTGTCTGCCTCACATTTCTGACCCCTCGAATATGATGTCAGAGTGGGATCAGAATCAGTTGATACAAACTGGGGATCCAATGTAAATATGATAGATACTAGCCCTATGGATATTGACTCATATGAATATTGCTATTGACATACTCCTCCCTGGTTTTGGTCATATGTCCCATCATTAGAACCTAACTCTAAAACCTCTACTACTGGGGAAGAAGTGAATTTGGACCCCCTAGTCATCAGGTAATTGGGAGTGTTAAAAGAGAACTCTAATAATCAATGGTCTCTACAGATGAATGAAAATTTATCATGTCATAAACTCTCAAGACAGACCATTAGTCCTGTGAGATATCTTGTAGAAGATAATATTTATCATCTGATCTTTCCTCGCAAGTATCTGATTCGAAGAAAAGGTAAGAATGTGGTCTCTCTATTGTTGGAAGTAGAGTTTCCTGCTTATCTATCTGCCTACATAATGCCCTGGCAGGAGACAGGATTAAAAATATATCCCTTGGTTTCCAGTGGTTAGGAGCTAAAGTTTATGGTCATGAATATTGCAACCCATCCACAGGAGATACACAGAGGTGATAGAGCAGGAAGGTTGATCTATGATGTTGCTAGGGAAACCTGGAATAAGGAACATTCCAATATAATATTCTTGACAGTACCTCTAGAAAATGATTCCCTTTTTGGTTGGTGAATGAGTATAAGTATGAGTTTAATGTTGAAGAGATGGGAGAATCACATTAAATGATGGCCTGTTTTGAGCCTGAACAAATCGCGCCTAGAAAATGTTTCTACTCCAATAGTGGCATGATGAGTTCAGATGAGAATGAGAATTACAGACAAGAAATAAACTTAGCCCGTCATGATCATATTCAAGATAATAAAGTAAGCTTTTATCAATCACCCATTAAGAATTTTGGTGCACAAATCAAATCTCATGATTAATTATTTTCATGCTTAAATACATCTCGGGAAAATAGGACAGAGGTTCATAGGAATCTGAACACCTCATATTTTAAGGATTTAGATTTCATAGAAAAGAATTCTTCTAGTGAGTTGGAATGTTTTTATGTGGGAGTTTTGAACATTACACATATCAATGTACTTTGCCATTTCCATCCATTTTACAAGAAAGCAGAGGAAGAAAAATGATCCCCAGCAAAAGATCCATGTCTTGCCATTCTACCAGAGCAGATTCTAATAGAAGATATAATATTGGCTTTCCCTTTCTACAGCTGGTCACGTGGGCGACTCCTTAATATCTCTTTTGGTTTTATTATAATAAATCTTATTAACATAATCTGAGGATTACACTTCCCTCATGCTGTCGCAATTCCTCGGAGTTGCCGGTATCAAGCCTATACTGTTGAAAATGCATTGGATAGAGAAATAACTCTGTGACTCTGCGCCAATTAATTTTCGAAAGTTGTACGTTTTATTCAATCAAAGCTTAAATCAGAAATTTGTACGTTTTGCTTACCTCCTGCTACTAGTTCATCCGTGTTGGCGTTCCTACAGACGCCGTCGCCATTTTGGAAATCCTTTTTAAAGCGGTTTCCATAGTGACGCAGTGCTCTTCTCGTCATTTCGTAGTCTCCATGGTCTAGAAGCCATGCTACTGGTTATGCGAAATTCTTAATCGGGGGAAGGTTTTGAATATATGTATATTTTGTTATATGTAAAAAACAAATCAGTAATGGAATGATAAATGCAGCAAAGTAGACCACTTTTGAAAAAGGCTTTATTTTAGCCGAAACACGTGCCAAGCAGGGCAATTTTTTCTGATTTAAGCTTTGATTGAATAAAACGTACAACTTTCGAAAATTAATTGGTGCAGAGTCACTGAGTTATTTCTCTATCCAATGCAGATTCTAATAGAAACCTCATGTAATGTTTTGTACAGGGGAGAAAAACAATTATTGAATCCCAGGTGTGATTTGGAGGAAAGCAATCTGGGTTCAATTAGACACAGGAAGCAAAGGATCTACAGTGAAAAGCCAAAATTGGCCTTAATGGCAAAAACCAACTCCCAAGTCACTGAGTGGCTACAAGCCTATGCATTTTGGCGTATTATATTCCATTTTCAGAGCTGGTGACTTGTTTCTCCACCCTTATGCGCTCCAACTTGCGTTGCTGGAGTAATTTCTTACAGTGTGTGTTTACCTCTGTCGGCTTTTTCTAGCTCGAAAAAAGGCGCCACAGCAAACCATGACTTCGGAGATAGTTTTTGCAATTAAGGCCATTTTTTGACTTTGAAGATTGGAAATAAAATGTTTTTTTACGACAAAGAAGGCCAATTGAATCTTTAATTGCACTGGATATGCGTTCAAGATATGAGAAAGAGTAAATCAGGATGGAAAGAGTGCTAATAATTTCTGATCAATATTTACAAAACATTTTTGTGCTCGAGGTTTTCGAGCTGGGTGAGAGCGCCAGGCAATACCGGGTAATTTCCACTTGGTTTCCTGTTGTTGTGAATTTAGAAGGGTCCCTGTGCCAAAGGACCGTCTGAAGCCTGGTATCCCCTAGAAGCTTATATCTGAAGTTATATCTGAACTATGAACATTAGAGAAAATTGAGATAAATGAAGAAAGAGTTGTGTGGTGCCCACTTCTACCATTTCCGATATACAGTGATACCTGACCTTCCCACTCCAATGATTCTGGGTAGTGATGTTCCCCATTTTGATAAATTGTTTTTTTGTGCGGTACAGGCGAAATTGAAAACAAGATAGAGGGATGAATTCTGGTGGCTGCCCGTGACTGAAGTGCCTGACCAAATCCCTGTGCTTCCCCAAGAGAGGGTCATGAAACAGTGATGGCTTTCCTGAGCGTGAAGCCCACAAATCCAATGTAAGGGTATCCCGTCAATATAACATTACAGAGTGGTACATTTCCGAGTGGACCATAATATCGAAACACACCACAAACATTAATTAAATAAATAAAGGGTAGTGGGGTAAAGGGGTAAAATGGGTCAGGATGGCGTTGGGTTGGCATTATAAGGATAAAAAAACAAGAGACTTGGGTGGACCCCCCTACCAAACCCCTGTATTAAAACAAACTACAAAAATGCAGTGTTTTTAGGTATTTTGTCCGTGATGAAGTTTACCACTCTGTAATTGTGGTCGGTAAAATCACTTATAACCAATATAAGTAGTTTGTCCAACTGAATCAAGTGAGGGGATTTGATTGATTCAATACATTCCCCTTATTTAATGGGTAGGGGGTATGCAAGTTGATCTAAGTATATTTTGATAAATAATAATTCAATTAATTCCCCGATAGTCAAATAACACCGGGTGATTTTGTTACCATTGGAAATTAACACAACTCACTCCCAGTGTGAATAAAAACTATGGCCTGTTAATGTAATCAGGTACTGAATGTAACTGAAGGTCTGGGTTTTTTGTGCTAGGTAGAGAAGTGTTTTGCTAAATGAAACAAAGTGCAGTTCCTAATTGAAAAGGGCACACTCTCTCCTGAGAGTGAGAAAGTGACCCTGATAGGAGAGAGATTTTGTATTGCTTCAGGGTGAAGCAGGAAGAAGGGTTTTATCAATCGAAAACGTTATGAAAAGTTTGTGGTGCTTTCAGAGCTGCTAGTAATTAGAGATACATAGCGCTGCATGTGTAAAATTGCTTTTGAAAATAGAACAGGGTTGAAATTAGTCAAAATCTGAACCTTATCAAGTAATGCTAATGGCCACGATCTTGTAATGTTCCATGGTATTGTTTAATTTTGACATTCAGCATTTTCTGTGGGACAGGAGGGTTAAACTGTTTACTTGGCCTGTGCTCCATGTCCAGGAGACCCAAAAGTGAAGTTCCAAAAAGTGAGTTTTGTATAGAAGCTTTGACAAGTGACAACGAGAAGGTGCCGTGTGTAATCATTTGGTGCAAATATTGATTAAACCTATTATTTATACATATATATTCTTTGTGTAACCTGGCTTGGTTCTCAGCTTGTTGGTGGCACAGGGGGAGGAATCTACGTAGCTCTATAGGAGTCATACACAAAACAAAAGAGGCGATGGCTGGGAAGTTGGGGATTGATCCTAATCTCTGGCATTGCTCTGGTCAAACCTCCAGACCATCATTTTTCACCTGCCAAGCCATTACAAAAGGGGAAAGACCATGTGCAAATCAGGCTTCATCACACCCCAAAAGGGTCATAGACATGGCTGAATCAGACGCATTATACTTTGTGTGGTGCTTTAACTGGGGGGGGGGGTGATCTCCTCATGTTTGGGGTAGTCTCTAAATATATTATTTTGTGGTACAGCAAGTATATTTTTAAACGTGGAATTGTATGCTAAATAGTTGCCAAGCTAAAAAAGTCTTGGCCTGGCAGGAGACCAGGGCTTTTGGGGGCGTCCCCCACACAAGGCATGGGAGGTGGAGACTGGTGACTGTAGGATTTGTGGGGGAGACCCCTGAAAAAGAGAAGTGTGTGGAGGGGTAACGGGTCCAAGAATGGTGTTTTCGTGCTGTGCCTAAATAGGGTGTAAGAAACCAGGCTTCTACAAAACTTGCCTTCGGGAAAGCATCAAAGCCCTGGAGGGAGCCATCAAACAGCTTGTAACCAGTCAGGCAACACCTTCTATAGAGGGACCATTAGATCACACTTGCTAAGTGAGACCAGTCCCGGTTTACCTTAATCCAGCTACTGTGCCTAACCCTTATCCACCCTTCTGCTTCTTCACTAATTAGCGCCACTCATCAAAAGGGCCGGCCATTGTCTGCTGTCGCTGAACGCTCTGGATCTTACTGTGTGGATCGTGCCATGGAGCAATATAGGCAAGCCTCACACACAGTAGTCCATCTCCCATGGTGATGCCAACTGAGCACCATCGGACCTAACCCTTGATATTTGCCCAATAGTGTGTAGTGCGTGGGCCCCCTACTATTTATGAGCATGAGACATTCCTGGCATCTCACTAGGTTTTAAAGGAGAATTATATATTCTTTTTGTAACCTGGCCTGGTTCTCAGCTTGTTGGTGGCACAGGGGGAGGAATCTACGTGGCTCTATGCACAGTAGTCCATCTCCCATGGTGATGCCAACTGAGCACCATCGGACCTAACCCTTGATATTTGCCCAATAGTGTGTAGTGCGTGGGCCCCCTACTATTTATGAGCATGAGACATTCCTGGCATCTCACTAGGTTTTAAAGGAGAATTAATTCTCTACACCTTTAGTGAGCTAGTTGAGGGTGACCTCTCAGAGTCCAGGTACTGTCCCGTTTTATGCATCGATCAGGTTTGGTGCACAAAACATTGTTGGCAGAGTTCTGGAACCTCAACGATCTGGCTATCCCACCAGACCCAGCTTCTAACCACAGAAAATAGCATAGCCACACATAGAAAGTTGGCCACAGAAATAGCTATACTCCAAGGCAAAGAAAGATACCACAACTGAGCGTGGTCCTAAAATAGCCTGCAATTAGCCAGCTATTAAAATTGTGGGGTCAAATGAATAAGGTGGAAAAGCTATTCACATAGAAAAGTGCACCTGCTTCCACCTGCTGCCAGGATGTTCAACTAGGGGCTAACTGCATTTCTGAGATGAACTGCATTCCTTCCTGTGCTAGAATCCTTTTCTCCCCCAGGCCTATCTCAGGTTCAGCTTCATCACTTTTAATGTGGGGCTAAGACCCTGTTCTAAGGGCTGGAATTAGGGTAACAGTCCGGCAGCCCAAGATAACAACCCAAGCAAAGCGAGGGCCATTAACGAGGGATCTGGTCTGTTATCCCCCGTTCCAGCACTTGTAACGGGGGCTTAAGGCCATTAGTATCCCAGGCTACGAAAGCGTTAACCCGGGGTGCTAAAAAAAAGGATTTTCCTTCGTTCAAGGGGACACCGCGCCATCCCGTTTAATGAAGGATAATCCTTAACACAGTTGGCTGCCATGGAAAGGGAAAGTGGGCGCCGTACGAAGCCCCTCTTCCCTTTCCAGGGTGCCCGCAGCAGGCAAGGGGAAGGAGTGGATATGGCAGTGGCTCCTGCCGCCTCAGCCGAAACAAGGTATATAGGCGGGGTGAAAAAAAGGGGACGGAGGGTGGGGGAAGATGGCAGCGGAGAGAGACGGCCATCACTCGGCATGGAATGCAGGCTTTCACTGGTGGTTCAAGCCCACTTTCCTAGCCACCTAATTGACCACCAGGGTGCTAATTTATCTTGGTTCACTCAACAGGTCCATTTGTGACTCAATAACAGCTCACAGACTATCTTGGTTACATTCTGCCCAATGGACAGACCATGTTAGGTGACACAATAGGAGTTTGCCGATACCGGATAATAGAGTTGCTTGACGTCGGTGCTGATAGTGTAACATGCATAGGATAGCATGATAGGTGACTAAATAAGAGCCCCCCGGCTCTAGAGCACTTGGTTTGGTGTCACCAGGTGTGTCAACTGGTACCACCACAATCACAAAGCCATTAAATCCTCCGTGGCTTTGAACACCTGCATAAACTACCCGGGCAATGCTCGCTTCACTCCCCTACATCTAAGTCATAATACTCACATACATCCATGTGAATCAATGCTGTAGACATTCATCTCATCAGCTTCCCTCGCTCCCTGCCTCACAATGCAAGTTGGTAATCCTATTGGTGCACCTGTTAAAATCTCCCACCTGGAGGCATACAATCTCTTGCCTTAAATATTTGTGTCTCTTACACCTCACCATTAATCTCAGCTGCTATGAGGATGCCTTCAGATTATTCGTTGCCAGGGGTAAAAACATGCACCTCAGGCAAAACACATGAGGGGGAATTCCCCAACTTTCCCCAAGGAGAAAGTTGAGTGTTTTGGCTGCTGACAGAGGAATTCACTCTGGTGGTTTGGCCAGTGGATGGCCCTAGTGCTTGTAGCAGTGTGAAGGCCAGCGTCCTTTCATTATGGTCCCCCCATCCCCAACAAGCCTGATGCGGAAGCTTCAGGTGCTGCCCCAATCGTGGACTTTTGTGTTCCTTAACTGACTGGGTCCAATCCAATATGATCCAGCCCACCTTTCAGTATTGTGATGAACTGGTCGCAAGTTGGCACTGTACCATCCGTGTGCATCCGCGGGCCGCCCCTTTCTGGAGGCTGCACTCCACATAATCTCGTATTGCCACCATTGGACATGCACCACCTTTTTTATTGGCTTTCAAGACGTGTGTAATGATTAAGATGAATAAATGCCAATGGACATTTTCATTCTGAAAGCACACAGAACGCACCAGTTAGCTGCCTACATCTATGTCCTCCTCCAGGCCACTTCAATTGTATCAGACAAAACAGTTCTAAAACTAACTACATTCCTTTCAGATATTCATAATTCACACACCAAAAAATGTTTATTTTGGGTATAATGTAATATTTTCATAATATATGAACCCTGCATTTCTCAAACATTGAAACATAAACAAGTCATCTTTTCACAATTGGATTCTGGTATTTGTAGTCTCCCAGTCAAGATGGAGGAATAAGTCACAACTGCACATGTTTTGCCTAACATACTTCTATAAGGATTTATATATTTGTGTGAGTACCTTGGTATGGTTTGTGCACTTTTCAAACCACTGTTATAAAGCAGAGTATTGTTGAAAGACAAAGGTGAGGAGGGGGAATGATGAGAGGGCAAGCGGGTCCTGAATATTTGCACAGGATGTGGCAAGAGAGGTTGCAATCCTGGAGACTGGAGCAGTTATTTTTCCCTGGTTGTGGCCATGTGCTTCTTTTCAGGGCACAAGGAAAGGATACACGTGGGTGGAAATTGATGCTTTTTTCAGAGGGTGGACACAACGCCCCTTGGGTGTTTTTGAGGCCGGCAAGCTTGCTCAAGTGTTTGGCTACCATAATTTCACCCAGGTTGTCACGTTCCCAGTGTTGACGCCTACCCACAAGACCACACAAAATTGTCATCAAAGCATGTCTCATATTTGGATTTTGTTTTCCAGTTAATATTGCACTATAGATAGCTGGGTTTAAAAGGTGAGCACCTTTTATATTTTGTCAGCGTAGTTATTGGAAATTCTCATCTCTCTGGTTATTTTCTGGTGATGGGATGCCAAAGCAATTTAAAAGTGGCAATGTTAACATATTTTGGGTGCACCACTGCCATGGAAGTGATTTTTCATATACAGTGCAGAGTTTGGAAACTAGCAGCATGAAAGAAATTGCACCATGTCCATGTTTAAACTATTATTTTGAACATTTCCAATGAGCGAAGTTCAACTGCCAGCTCCGCCCCCTCTGAACGCTGCCTCCTCGGAACACCACCCCCTCCTCCAAACCCCACCCCACTGCAGCCCTTGTGGGATCCCTCTTTACATTTTTTCCATTTCCACCATTACCAGTGAGGCCCTAAATCTATTCTCTCTCCACATGCCCACGGCTGCAGCTAAAGATTTGTAAAATTCCGTACATTTGTCCCTCTCTCGAAGGTGATCGACAGAAGTCCCTTCTGGGAGCAGTGCCTGCGCAAGGTCTGTCAGCACCCTGTGCAAGATTGTGCACCTCCCACCCAGCCCACCGCAAGTGCAGAACATCAGGGTGCACAGGTCTGGCCGAACAATAGAACTGAGCCCCCTGCTGTTCTTGTAAAGTGTTTTTTTTAAACTTTCTTTATTGGTATTTAACATGTAAACAATAATCATCACAATATAAATACCTCATGGTGTCCCACACCCTCCCGCCTCTCCCCGCGGCTCGTGGCATCGCATGGCCGTTATTGCATGTATATTCAGGTCATGGTAATTCGTTAATTTTGTCTATTTGTTTTCACCTCCTTTAAGTTTGTTGTTCTGTCTCCCCCCGGCTGGATGCATCGACTTCTCGAGGGAGGGCGGTATATCCCGGATAGTGCTGCTCCCTTTGTATAGATTGTATCAGTTCCCACCGCACAACCCCCACAGAGCTAGTCTCTCTTTTATTTTTATTTTTTTTAAATAAACGTCTTCGGCTACTGGGAGTCCATTACCAACTTTGCATCAGTGTGTAGATCTAGATAGTATTGTCGGAAGGGGGGGCCAATAGTCAAATGGGCAGGCGCTGGCCGGTAGTGATTGTGCATATCTCGTCTCTCTCTGCTCGCATTTGTTCATGTATTCCAGCCAACTCGTGAAGTTGGGTGCAATACCTTTCCCCCATGTCCGAGCGATCAAGTACCTAGCCATTGCCGTAGCCATTCCTAGTAGCGTTCTCTCCATTCTGGATCCCTCCTTAACCAGTGCCAAGAGCCATAGTTCTGGTGTAAATGTGTGGTCTGCGGGTAGCATTGTGGCCATTGTGGCCTCTATCTGTTCTCAGAAAGGCCTAATGAGTGGGCATGCCCAGGCTACAAGCAGGAAGTACCCCTTTCCCCCCCCCACACCTCCTACATGCAGAGGATCTCTCTGGATAGAATTTATGCAACCTAGCCGGGGAATAGTAGACCTGATGTAGAAAGTTGAATTGTATAAGTCTGAATCGACTGTTCAGTAATAGATTGCGTTGCGTGTCTGCATACGGATCAGTTTCCACTGTCCCACAACCATTTCGGTCCCCAGAGCCTTCTCCCAGATGTTTCTGTAGGTTTGTTCCTTCGCGGCCCTCCCCCCTGATCATTTTATACAGGATTGATGCTAGCTTCCTGTTAGGTATAGAATTGAGTATGTATTGAAGGATAGAATGAAGGTTAGGGGGCTGGGGGAACTTGGGCCATTTAGTCTTTAATACTTGATCCTAAAGTATAGTAGCAAGATGACCGCATTCCATTAGCTCCAGGTTCGCAGAGTTTCCCATTTTATAAACTGCCCTTCAGGGACCTGGTCGTCCAGATTCTGGACCCCCAGTTTCTGAAAGTGAACTTGAAATGTTTTTTCATGAGTGAGTGGAATCCCATGGATTTGGTCAATTGGTAGATCTGGGGAGACCCCGCCTCTGTACCAATCATGTGAACAATCGAGTTCCAAGCATTACATGTCACCACAATGGGTTGCACCTCAGTCCGGGGGGCCTGCACCCGGGCGGCCCAGAGCATTCATTCCCATTATATTGTCCGGGCTTGCGACTGCCCTTGTCAGGAGGGAGTGTGGGGAATCATTTGAGGGGGACCTCCATCCCTCGATGTATTGGACTTGCGCGACAACAAAAATATAAGTATATGTCTGGGTATTCCAAACCTCCCTGGTCGTATGTTTTCGTGAGGGTGTCGTAGGATGTCCTGCCTTGTCTACCCGCCCATGCCAGTCTTATCAGTAAGCTCTTTCTGCATGCCCAGAAGTGTGTGGGTGGCCAGATGGGTACATTATTGAAAATATAATGTTGCTTGGGTAGGATAACCATTTTAGCCAGTGCGATACATGCTGCCTGGGAGATGGGAAGGAGTAGCCACGATTCCACTCTATGTTCTAGTAGTTCCAGAACTCTTACATAGTTATTTTTATAAAGATCACTCACTGATGTGGCCACCTGGATCCCTAGGTATCGTATACCTTGGGGGAACCAGCGAAACTCCTCCCCTATATCTGCCTGTTGTACGCCTGGGGTTAAAGGCAGTACCTCAGATTTATTCCATTTAATTCTCAGTCCGTGGAACTCACCAAATCTACTTATCTCCTGCGTCAATGGGGGAAGGTTTACCCTGGGGTGTTTAACGTAAAGTAATATATCATCCGCGTATAGCGAGATGACAGAAAATTGTGAGTGTATTTGGATGCCCCGATGCCTATGCAGTTCTCAGATATGACATGCTATTGTCTCCATCGCGAGAGCGAATAGGATTGGCGAGAGGGGGCAGCCTTGTCATGTGCCCCTCATCGGGTAAATGTATTCTGATGTTATCCCGTTTGTATAGACGGCTGCCTTAGGGGCTGTGCATAGCAATCAAATCCAGAGGAGGAAGAGAAGACTGAAAATTAAATCATTGACCAGGATTTAGTATCAACAAAATTCCCTGGTTATAGATGTATATATGATTCAGCTACCACTACGATAGAAGAAACCTATTAGACTGGTCTGCGTGTACAGAGGGGAGTGCACCTGACATTGCTATCTTTGCTGGAGTATTATACCTGGGAAAGTTTCTTTCAATATACCCAAAAGCCCCTCATAGTTTTTATTATCTAAGCAAAACACTGGGTGCCAGACGGCTTTAAAAAAAAAAACACCATTTCATGTAATATTGCTGCACACATTAAATGCATAGCACCACATAGTTATTTAACTTTGAAAACACCCACGAGTTGCTACTCACCCAGGCACTCACTGGCAGGCTTCAAGGTGCTCACTGCACACTACACCTTTGTCAGAACCAGCGGTGACCAATGGCGTAGCACAGCATTTGGCAGCTCCCCTGCGAGCCATGCTGTGCGGGCTCCCTAAGCTCCTTAACAAAGCACAGGGCACGGCACACCCCGGGCCGGTCCAGACCACCACGTGTGCGGAAAGTCCATGATGATTATGCCGCTGCAGGGGCATGCACTACTGCAAGTGAAAGAAGTAAATATGCTTTTCAATCAAAGCTTAAATCTTTAACGTAACATAGAGAGAAGGCGGCAGTGCCTGGTCGAGAAATATACCAGCCATCAGTGGTGGCTGGTGAGATGTTTTTTTGGAGGGTGTAAATATTTGCCACAAGTGTGTGATTGCAACTGGGTGTAGCGAGGGAGCCCGAACTAACGAAAATGTGTTGGGGAGTGGTCCCCAGGGGATTCTTCTCCCTCCCCAGGTTATTTGTTTTGAATAATGCGTTTAAATGGATTTCAGTTGCGAAATGCCAGAGCTTATCGCAACTGAAAAAAGTGCTTTTAGTAGCCCAGTCTTATGGGCCAGAGTACTAATAGCAATAAGCCCTTCACAGGGGATGGGAGCGGAGCATTACGGCTTCAGGTAATGGCCCAGGCCCATAGTTACTGGTCTGAGCATAATGCCCTGATGCACCGTGTATGCAGCGGCTCAGTCTTGCAACTGGAAATATACAGATTCGGTATCAGCAGGTGGAATGTGGATTGACGTAGTTTGCATCCCTCTGATAGGGTACACTGGTACTGGGGTCTCTGCAACCCATTAATTCCCTCTCATCAGTTACTGTTAAAAACTCTACCTGGTTCTTCTCCACAGGGTACATGCATGCTGCAGAATGTGGCCCGATTGCCGCAGCATATGGAAGTCTATCCATGCAAGAGCTTAGAGCAGGTGAGATTCACCTGATGGCCTCCTGCTATTCCAAACTTAGCCCATTTCCCAAGAACAGGTCTGCCAGCGCACCTCCCTCATATCCAAAACACCCCTTCTGATGATCTTCCGTACCGCAACCCTCTGACAACATAGACTAGATGTCACTTGCAGCCCCAGTTGTTGCAGAATTGGACTTGAAACTTCTGTCCATGACCCTTTGTCACCCAGGGCCAACTCATAGCTCAGCCAATGCCCCTGAAATCCGAGCACTGCACTCTAGGTCATCTAGAACTGAGACACAGATAGCTGTGCCATTGCCACTCAAATTATATGTACTAAAGGTAGTACCCCGACTGCTGATGGCTGAGGCCAAATGTACCGATATCAACATAAGAGTGCCAACAGCAGAACACTAAGTTTCCTGGTGTTCTTCATTGTATCCTGGCCTCCTATAGAGTGCTATAATGTAGCAGCTCAGGCATTTGCTGAGAGGTGAATCAATTACATGTCTTCACTCTTCAAAAAATGAGCACCAAAACACACGTCCCGGGTAGATAGCTCAGTGGCAACGTGTTCGCATTGGAAGCAAGACGACACAAAGCAGCACAGGTGTTCGATCCCCGGGTCCACCTCTGGGTATTTAAGCGCGTTGTAAATACGCAACTAAAAAAACAAGCATTTCCTGTAACAGCGCCTCGATGCCCGCGGGCCATGTGAGCGCTTTAAAAATGCAAATAAATAAATGAACAGTGTTTGCGTATGCAAATAATTTACTAGAAGCATTTCCGTGTGGAATATGACAGTTTATATCAATTAGACTGTAGCTATGACAAAGTGCTCAATCAGAAAAAAGAAAGAAAAAGATGAGGAAAAAGAACTTCCACCTCCTGACTTGCAATCAAAAAGTAACATGTAACGAAAAGAAGGATGTTTTTGAAATAACTCCTACCTCCCCTCTCTTTCCCTTCCCTTTCCCTCCTCCAACTCATCACCACCCCTCCCCCCACTCAGCCCCACTCCCCTACTCCCCTCTTTCTCCTTCAGTTAATTGCTCTTTTCACTGTTTTGTTGAATGATTCATATTGTAATTTTGCTTCCACCGTTATTTTGTTTATGTTTTATGTACTAAGTTTGGTTTGGTCTAAGGCGCTTTATAAATCAATAAATACAAATACAAAATACACTTCCTCAAACTCGAAGCAATCTTTAAATACGATAAAAGTGCCGGTCCCACACACCGTCAGTCAGCCCACACCACATATAATAAGGCAGGATCAAACTGTAAACAACCTGGTTACGCAAAAAACTTGTTTTATTGTGCAGCCCCGGAATCTTGGATATGCGGGACAAAAAAATAAGAAATGTGCCAGATCTTCTCTAGGTGAGTTACACAACAGACAAGAGTGATTCAAGGTATCATGGGACCAGGCGGCCACCACAACTCTCAGAAAATACAGTTACAACGCGAGCCAGTTATTAGGACCTGGACCGCATGCAAAATTCATTTTGCCATTTTTTAGCTATTCGATGTTTAGTTTGCGTCTTTTCATGATGCAAACTGTGTATATAATATGTAGTTAACTCTGCAAATTGACTTAGCACTTTATAACACTGTTGTTTTGTGAAAATATTTTGTTGAAACAATTGTACGTAAATTATGCATTATGAAGATTGAGACTTTTGCTCAAATGAAAACATTCTTGATTGAATTAAGACATTAATAGCACACGCAACAATCTCAAAATTCTCCAATGAGATGCTAATATTTGTTGAAATTAAATTTGTATAAAAAAACAACTAAAATAGATTACTAATGAATTTCTAGCAGGAACACCTCTTTTCGAATATATCCGTTATTTTCCCCAGTTACTACTAACGTAGGGGTTCTTTCCTCCTGTACCTCTAGTTATTAGAACGCGCTAAGAGAAGTCCACCGACCATAACAAATACTTCTGAAGCGCAGGCGCTGCAATAATCATATGCCTTCTATTGGCCGGTTTCAATATCTCTCCAGATTCTCTTTTCCCCACCAGATGCAAACACTTCACTAAATCAGCATGTACCAGCTGACAATCACCAACCCTTTATGAATGTTCACTTCTGCTTGAATCTTTGCATTTCATTCTCAGACAAATAAAGGACACCAGTGTCCAAAACATCACATCTTAAATGTGTTGCATCATGCCTTGTGTTCACACTTAAGAAACACACAGTTTATTTGTTAGAGTAAACGTTTTGAAAGAGCAACGTGTCTCTAAATAAACTTGCAAGCGTATGTGAATGCACTGTGCCGTGCTAAAAAACACATGTTGGACCACAATGGATCATGTGTTTGCTGCTTTCTAGATGAACAGAAACAGAATTTTAATGGATTTTCTCTATTAAGCGGGTGCAGAATGTTAAAACAAGGAAAAAGAAGAATGGTGGAATATTCTTCAATCAATTTCTCAATTTTTCTCTCTCAATATTTTCGTTAAAAAACAGGGAATCCACAGAGTTGTTGTATTGGGGATTCAAAAACCAAATGCACTGACTCCAGGTAGTCTTGTTGTACTCTTGGGCCAGGTCATTTTATGCCTTTACATGTTCACTAGTTTATGATCTCGGGGATTGAATCCTAGGAGGAACACCCTGTTTATGTGGGGGCGTTCACTGTTTAAATCTGTAGGTCTGTAGTTCTATACCAAGGGTCACATTAGGGGGCGATGTCTCTGTGAGGCATCTTAACAACAGATCTTAGGGTATTGCCCCCCCTCTGAAGGAGCATGCTCAGAGGGTGTCCGGTCAAATGTTCGAATGCATTTGATCGAAGGACAAAATGCTCGAGTCAATTTGACTGAAAACAAAAAGGTTACATTTTTTTTTTTAAAGTATAGATTTTTTTGTTGCTCTAGTATAGGTAAAAAAAAAGGTGTTTTAACGCCAAAATGGGGTCAAAAAAACAATCGACCCTTTTTTTCGGTCAAATTGACTCGAGCATATTGTCATTGGATCCAATGCATTTGAGCATTTGACCTATAACCTTGTCAGAGATGTTTCAGTGAGATATGTATCTCTCTTTGCATTCGTCAGGATGACAGGAAGAAGGTTGACCCTGCATGTGAAACACATCCTATCAACATTAGCGTGATGTAATCCTCACTGAAAGGCCTGACCCCCATAGATCGGTTTCTGTTCCCTAACCTTATCTGGACAGTCGTGATATGTCGGCAACCAATGCCTGGAGAGGTGAGTGCTAGAATTCAAAAGCTTTCTTGCTCAAGCGAACGGAACTACAGTGTAAGCGTCCTATGCTGAGTGGGGGACCTGTGATACAAGACATGTGGTTTAGTGTTAGAGCCCATACGTACATTTATAGACTGCTTTTGAAAGCTCGTTAGTGGGACCACCCAATTTTATTTAAGAGACTCTATGCAAACCATTCAGTGTTTTGATGAAGCTTTTGATCCCAGCAGGGAAGGGTTGGTCACCATGGACATCACTGCTCTGAGCTCGGGAGGATAGCTCAGCGGCAAAGTGCTCACCTTGGAAGCAAAACGACACGGAGCAGCACAGGTTCAATCCCCGGGTCCGCGCTTAGAAACCTCTGGGTAATAAGCGTGTTATAAATAACATATCATATCATGCTGTAGCAGCATGCAATTGAATGTGAAAGTGAGTGCCTGACATGACAAGAATTGCAGTTTACGGTACCGGCAAGCATTGGCAGAGCCCACCGTTTTGGCTTGTATGCAAGTATTAGGCATTTGTCAGGCACTGCTATTAGATGCCCAGGTACTCACACCATATTCCTAGCATCAATTGCCCGTTAATACAACTACAGCAATGCCTGGCAAGTGCCTTTCTCTATACTCTTGGCATTGCCGATGCTTGTTTTCTGCGGCGTGCGGCAGTGTTTGTGTGACCCATAGAGACTTAGCCCAGTGACCCGGGAGTACTGGGGCGGCCCGGAAGGCAAACACCTTGCTCACTCTGGGGGTCAGCATCTCAGCTGCCATCCAATTACAGGCCTTGGTTACATGCAGCAGAAGGAAAAGTAGGCCAGGGCTGAGCTTTCCTCCTCTCTATCCTTTAATCCCACTGAAAGCTAATGACTTATGCATCAGCAGCGGAGGGCCGGGGCCCGGGGTGGGCTGACCTCATTTATTGCGAGCTCTGCCAGACAAGGCTCTCTGCTGACCTTGGCATCCCACCTGGGTGGGCCCATTCTTCTTCTTGTTGACAGCCTGCCTCTCTCTGGCTCAGCCCTGGCATTGTATCATTAACCGTGGTTGTCAGGAAATTATGTGCTATAGTTCAAGGAAACAATTTGCGAGGGAATAATTGTAACGGATTTGGGAATGCCGCGCACTGAGAAGACGAGGCACTGTCAGGCCCTGTCACCCATGCGGCAAAGGGGGACGCTTACATACATGCAGTGGCGTAGCCAGGAATCAAATTTAGGAGGGGCACAGAGGGGACCAAAGACAAAAGTAGGGGTGGGGGGGCACAGATAAAAGTGGGGACCGCCTCTGAAAGGTAATGTGTGAAGTTACAAGCACTCCCACAGAGAGGCTTTTGTGCACACCAACTACCCACACCCCACTGCACCTCCCCTCCCTTCAGAATGCAGGCTGGGAGGGGCTGCAAGCTGCTCTGCACACCATGGAGGTCGCTGTGCAGAAGCCGGGCAGGAACACCTGAGAAGTGGCTCGTGCTCATGTTCATACCCATGCCAGACTGCATAGCATGATCACAGCTAGCTTCCAGACAAAAGGAGAGTATTTGCTGCGCGTGATATGCAGACATTTGCCTTAGTGAGTGTCACAAATAACACCACAAACAGAGAACACGGTCACTGCTCGCCTTAGGTAGGGGGAGTTCAATGGGGGGGGCACAGGATATCAGAAGGGGGCCTGGCCCGCCCACCCAGAGTCCCCCCCTAGCGAGTCCAGTCCTATTTTAATTTTGCATTCTGGGACTTGCAGTCCTGGATTGCCTCATTATATACTTAGCAGTACAAGTGTGAAATGTAAAGGTCCAGGACTGGACCGAGGACCCCCCAAATGGAGTGGATAATGATGGCACGTAAGCTTTCATGGGATATGTACTGGCCCATGGCTTGTGTAAGTCTCTCAGTTGCAGAACTATCAGGAGTCATTCAACATATTTTGGATGGGGTGGGCTCATTTTGTGTTGCACTGTAGCTGAATGTGTTCTGTTTAGCTGCCTTGATACAAAGTTGTGAAAGGATGTGCTCCCAGTGGTCCAGCACAACATTTAGGCCCAGCTCCCCCTGCGAGCCATGCTGGTCTTTGCCTTTCTGTAACGCCTTGGCAGGTGAAGTACAATGGTCTGCAGGGTTGCTGGGAGCAGTTGCTAGAGATTTAGGATCAATTCAAAACCTTCCGGCCATTACTTCTTTGTTTTGCTTTTTCACACAGAGTGGGAGGGTTATGCCCAGACATCAGTCCCATGCCTGCTGAGTCTAGAGACCCAAGCTACTCCTCACTTATGACGCCCAAAAAGGCCGAAACATGTCTGAAAATGCTTGTGGTCTTGTGCAGCAGGGATGTTACCTAGCAGTTTGGACTGGACTGCCCCTTTGGGGTGGGACCAAGCCGGATTTGCATATGGTCTTTCGGTTTCTGTAATGGTTTTGCAGGTGAAGAACAATGGTCTGGGGGTTTGCCCAGAGCAATCGGCAGAGGTTTAAGATAGAGTCTAAATCTTCTGGCCATCCCCTATTTGTTTTATATTAAGACATACTTAGACGGGTTGCACCAAAAGGCCAGTCGAAGCAATAACACTTACCATGGTTATTTTATCACAGATGCCCAGAAAAATATACAATGCCACAATAAGAAATGGCTAGGCTGGCAGCACCCAAAGGCCAATCTAGCCATGTAATTACACTTAGCAAGACTGCTTTATCAGAGAGTCCCAGTTAAAAAAAAGTCAAGCCAAAGTAAGAAATGACTAGACTGGCTGCACCAAAATGTCTGTCTAGCCACTAATACCACATATCACGCCTTCTTAGCCTGGACAGGCATGACCATTATGATTTAGCATGCAACCCCCTCCTCTCCCCATCCCATCCCACCTACACATACCCTCTCCCTTCCACCCCCACCAAACCCCCAAAATCAGCTCCTTGGCCCAGAATTGCTTCCACGTCCCTCTTCCTCATCCCAGCGCTTACGTATGAGGCACCTTTCCCCATAGGCCAGCACTGGGACAAGGAAGATTGAACTAGGAGTAATGAAGATTACAGGTAATTAAGCCAGGCATTACCTCCATGACCGTCTACCTTGTCCCAGTACTTGTGTATAAGGCAATAGGCCTCATAACACACGTATTGGGATGAGGAAGAGTAGGGCTAGGAGTAATGTAGATTACCAATAAGTAATCCAGGCATTAAACAGAAGCACACACACCATTTACCATACACTCACACACACGCACACCCACCCACCTACACATTGGGCCTCATTACAAGTACTCCGGTCCGGAATTAACACTGCCGGTAAAACCATACCGGCACCGTTTGCATGTCCGCGCAATCATGACCCGCGGCCCCGGTAATAGCACCACCCTAAACCGCCACCGCGGAAATAGGGTTCCCCTTAATTCCGCCTGCACGGAAACCCCTCCGTTACCGGCAACACGAAACACCGTGAGCATCACAACTAGCGCGGACACGGAAATACCGGGAAAAAAATTGCGGAAATACCGTGATCACGGTGGCGGAACCGCCGCCACCGCGAACATGGCGTTATACACTGCCGGCTGAACTGAATCAGGGCACAGGTGCACCAAATCAGCCCAGCTGGACCTAGCAGGCCACTGGGAGCCTACAAAAGGGCCACACCCAGCCCAACACAACACAGAACCATGCAGGCAGCAGGGCTAGTAGCACTGGGACTGGGCCTACTCAACCAACAGGCAGTACTGCACATGGTGGCAGCAATGGCGCAGAGGAGGAGGCGTAGGCGGAGGAGGCGCAGGCGGCAACCAGCCAACCCTGCAGCTATGGCAAACCCCATTGCCCAGCCAGCCCGACCCCGCCGCCAGCCACCAATACCACGCATCAGGGCCTCACCCTGGAACCTCACCCCAGGACAGATCCACACCCTATACCGGCTGGACCGTGCAACAATCATGCACATCACTGCCATGATTGAGGACGACATCAGCAGCCTAATTGACACCCCCACCGCCATCCCCCCCCTCTTGAAGGTTGTCTCAGTACTGCATTTCCTTGGCACTGGCACCTATCAACACACGGTTGGTGAGCTGCACGGCATATCACAACCGTGTTTCTCAAAAGTCCTGGTACAGGTACTGGATGCCCTGTTGCGCCATGTGTCGGAACACATAGCCCTACCCCGCACCCTCCCCGAGGTCATTGCCACCAAGTTGGCCTTCCATGCCATAGCAGGCATGCCAAATTGCATAGGCGCAGTTGACTGCACCCACGTCGAGCTGACAGTACCACATGCAATTGAGGCGGTGTTCCGCAATAGGAAACAGTATCACTCTTTGAATGTCCAGATGGTTTGTGATGCCATGCAACTGATTACACACTGCTGCGCACGTTTCCCAGGCTCATCACATGACTCAATGGTACTGCGGAATTCCACGTTGCCACGGTACATGGAACGCTATGCCGGACAAAGCACATGGCTATTGGGTGAGTACAGCTGACGATGCTACAACCCTGTCGGAGTGGTGTGTGTGTGTCCAGGCAATGAGCATTGTGAGTGTGCCGCTGTGACCGCACATGCATCACCCCCCTTCCATCTACCAAATACACAGCGGATGCAAAACATCATGAAGGAAGACATGACAGGGCACCACAATGTGCCCGTGCACACGCTGCCACAGCCAATCCCGTCACTGTCCCATGAACCCTGTGCCACTGCAGACACCCACCCTCAATTGAAATACTGCCCCAAAAAGCACGAGAGGCGTGCAAATCATACGACGAGTATTTACTACTTCCGTACAGTGGAGTCACTCTGCCATGTGTGGACAGCACTGCACCATGACATGCACACAATCAAATGTCACCCGCAGGGCACAGCAAACATGCAAGTTAATGTGTAGGCCCATATGCAGTCAGCGACATTCCTCGTGATGGCCAAAACATACCTCCAGACACTGCATGGTTCATATGCATGAATGAATGTTGATACAAGAATGCACAGCAGCAGATGAGGACATGATGCCACAAACACTGACATGTTCCCCCATCTACATCCCATGTAGGTGATGCGGGATATGCACTCACGCCATGGTTGATGACACCTGTACGGAGACCAAGGAACAGGCATGAAGAGGCATACAATAGGGCACATATCCGCACACGTGGAATGATTGAGAGGACATTTGGACTGCTGAAGGCCCGTTTCCGCTGTCTGAGCAGATCTGGCGGATCACTGCTGTACAGCCCAGTGAAGACGGGCAAAATCACGCTGGTATGTGCCATGCTGCACAATATATGCCTGCGCAGGAACATCCCAATGCCACCAGACGCAGATGAGGAAGATGGGGATGGGGATGGGGATGGAGATGGGGATGGGGATGGGGATGGAGATGGGGATGGAGATGGAGATGGGGATGGGATGGCACCGCCTCCCCCTGGGGGTGCACATGATGGCCAGAGAGCACGGGATGCCCTGATTCGCATTTACTTTTGAGTCACAGCACATTCACAGTAATGCACAGACATGGTGACGACAATGAATTAATAGTTGCACTGCAAAATAAATGATCAATGTCCACACATGTATATCTTGATTTGAAATGGTGATGTATTGATGTAATCACAACAGGGAAGAAGGTGCATTGGTTAGGGAAGCTGTACACCCGGGGCCACCCACCACCCAAACGTGCCCACCCCCACCCAGAGCCCATTGTCCAAACCCCCAAAACTACCTACCCCACCACCCAAACGTGACCACCCCTCTCACACCCTTGTAGTCCACATGTGTCCTGCACTGCCCCACACACATGCCATCACTTCCGTGTGCGCTTCTGTGCAACCTTGCCCAAGGGACCCGTTAGCCTACTCGAGCGCCTCCTTGGACTGGCAGTAGTGGAGCTGGATGGGGTGGTAGTGTTTGATTGGCCAGAATCAGGGATTGAGGGCATCCGTGCCAGATTTGCCTGTTGGCCAACCAACATGGCCTCCACAAGCCTGGAGGTGTGGTCATTGCCCTCCCGCACATGGCGTGCAAGGGTCACTATGGTGCTCGCAAAGCGTCCTATGGACCTCGACAGGCGACGCACTGAGGCGCTGTAGCTCTCCCTCTGCAGCCTGGATTCCTCTAGCTGCCTCTCCACCAGCTGGGTGAGGGTAGCCTGCTGGTCCTCCATCCGCTGCATGCGGGCATTCAGTTCGGCCATGGATGGGGTGGGCGACCTCATGGGACTCCCCAGTGAAGTGGGGCTGAACCCCAGCTCATGGAAGGAGCCCAGGTCTTCCAATGTGGGCATCTCCCCCTGTGGCCCCGTTTCCGAGTGCTCTTGCGGGGCACTGTTATCACTGCAGGCCGCCCCCTCTGCAGTGCTGCTGCCTTCGGTGTTGTGTTGGGTGGCCATGATAGGTTCCTGTGGCACCTGTCTGGACTCAGCCAGTGTGGAGATGGTGGGGATGTTGGTGGTGGTGTGCTGCACATCTGTAGTGGCTGGTAATGTGGCCAGAGGTGCAGAACTGCCGGCAGCATCCTCCTGTGTGGTGGCGGTGGCTAGTGTACTTGCCGATGCTGATTGGCTGGCCTGTTGTGCAGTATCACTGTCACTTGAAACGGCTGTGGGGACACAAAGGGCATGCAATTAGTGTTGTTGTGGTGGCAGATGGGTGCATCACATGCGTCATTAAGATTGTACATTGAATAGTGTTAGTCACATGCATCTGATTGCTGGTGTCTGCATTCAGTGATATTGGTTGCCATACGGATCATAATGGGTCCTTTGGCCCACACATGCACTGCCTGGGGGGGGGGATTGTTAATGGGTCCTTTGGCCCACACATGCACTGCCTGGGGGGGGGGGGGGTTGTTAATGGGTCCTTTGGCCCACACATGCACTGCCTGGGGAGGGGGGGTTGTTAATGGGTCCTTTGGCCCACACATGCACTGCCTGGGGTGGGGGATTGTTAATGGGTCATTTGGCCCAGTACTCACAACTGCATATTTACATGTGGCATTCATGTTTGGGCACTTACCGGCATCTGCAGGTGGGCTCACTCCTGCCTCAGCCTGCCCAATCCCATGGATTCCCTCTAGGTGGAGGACGCTGCTGCAACGCTCCTCCCATGCTTGCAGCCTCAGTGGGGAAGGGGGTCCTCCGCCTGTCCCACTGCTGCGTTGGCGGTGCGTGGAAATGAGGTTGCGTACCCTCAGCCTCAGGTCATCCCACCGCTTGTGGCAGTCCTTCACGCTCCTCACTGCCACGCCCACAGCGGTGCACTTGCGTGCAGCTTTGGCCCACACCTCCTTCCTCCGCTGCTGTGTGGCACGCCGTTGGTCGGCGCTGAACAGCATCTCAGCATTGTCCACAATGTGCTCCACCAAGACGGTTAGCTCCGCCTCGCTGAAGCGCTGTTTGCGCTGCCTCTGAGCAGGAATCCTGGCAGACATGCTTGTGGTCCCTTTTGGCTTCTCAGAGTCAGGATTGTGCTTGTGCTGGCTCTGGATGGCAATGGATTGTGCTTTTATGTGATGGCCGCCTCTCTGTTTCCTGTTTTGGCGATCATGGTATTTCCGGTTCCGTGTCCGTGGCGGCGGAGGCGGAAACGGGTTTTGCGCCACTTGTGGCTTCGTTATTTCCATTTCCGTGGGGTATTCCGTGACGGCGGTAACAACGTTTCCGAGTCCGTGTGGTGCGCGCGACCGACAGCGTGTAATCGGGCGGTTTTTCCGCACCCTTGCGGACACGGAAACGTTTTTACCGCCATCACGGATTTTGCACGGTCCCGGACTGGCAGGTTGTAATGAGGCCCATTTACATGTGCACCCTTTCACCATACACTCACACACGCACACCCAGGCAATAACCCATACACCATGCACTCACTCATTCACACACACACTACATTATATAAATATATACAAACACAAATACATGCACCACACACATTTAAACAAAATACATTTTCTTACCTTCTGAAATCTGTTGGTCTATTCATGTGCAGAGGATCTGGAGGCCTCTGTGTCATGGAGTGGGAGGGAGGCCTAGGACTTATAAAAGAAACTATTTATTTTTGAAGTCATAGGGCTCCCCCACCCTATGTCGAGGCCACCAACCTGCAGGGTTTCATGTCGTGGGGTGGGGAGAGCCCTCAGACTTCAAACAGAAATAGTTACACTGCCTTTATAAGTTTGAAGTGGCCGTCTCCCAGGACATGTGGCTGTGGGGGACCCAGCTACGCCAATGGTGCTACCCTTTTCCTCTGAATAATATGAGCTATTCTGCGTGGTGTAATTCTGGTCCCAGTAAAGGTGGTAATACATCCTTCTGATCTCCCTGCCCAGTTGAAATTGTAAGAGGGAGACATATTTCTGTATTTATATATGGGTGTGTTTTTAAAACACCAAGAAAGTTTTGGTGGGTTTAAAAAAGACTTGGGAAGACAACCTTTCATCAGAAATCTGAAAGTAGAATAGTCCATTTGAGCCAAGTCCACACAACGTATATGTGTGTAGATATATATTCACAGAAAAAATGTTGTTAAAGGGATGTTATAGTTACGTTGCACTAATATAAACCTGTGAAATTCAGTGAAAAAACTTTGTTAAAGGGATGTTATGGTTAAGTTGCACTAATTAAAAAAACCTGTGAAATTCAGTGAAAAAACTTTGTTAAAGGGATGTTATGGTTACAAGTAAAACCAAACAAAAAACAAAAATTCACCTGTTAGGGTAAGCTAAGCAACCATAATGCGTGCCACCATCGTGCACTGCTAAGACTAAAACCCAGGACATCAAAGATGACATCACAAATGGGAATGTCCACTGTACATATTCCCCCAATATGAATCTTTTGGACCCACTAGGTGGCCACAGCCTTTGGCCGTGGCCACTATACATGTCTTTCGGGCTCACTAGCCAGGGTCTTCGGCCGTGCCCACTGTATATTTTGAAACACTACTTGGCCACTAGCCATTGCCAGTGGCCACAACCTTTGGCCGTGTCCACTGTACATGTTCCCCTAATATGGACTTTGGTCCTGGCCACTGCGTGTTGTATTCGGGCATGCCCACTGAATATTTTAAAACCCTAACGGGCCACTAGCCATGGCCTTTGGCCATGTCCACTGTACATGTTCCCGCCAATTTGTTTCCTTTGGCTGTGGCCACAACTCTAGGTTACTTTTGGGCAAACTAGTCATGGCCTTTGAGCATGGTCAGTGGCCACGGCCTTTGGCTGTGCCCACTTTCCATGTTGCACCCCTTGACATGTTGCCCCAATAGGTTTTGTTGGGGCTCACTAACCTTTGGCCATGGCCACTGAGCACTGCCATTAAAACAGTACCGGAATCCTTACCATAGCCTTAGTCCATGGCAAAAAGTTATTAAGAAAACAAAAATATACTGTTTTCGGCCTACTCCCATTCATATTCCTACAGAGAAAAGGTTACCATTTCTGCGCAGTGCACAGCAAAAACTGCGGAATAGAATTTGAGCCGGTACATCACAAGTTGGGCACAAAGCATTGGGCCTCATTCCGAGTATGGCGGTAAGGGATAGCGGCCACCGCTAACGAGAGCGGTGGCGGTAATCCCTTACCGCCATACTCCGAGTTCCCTTAGCGCCATGGTGCTTTTAACACCTGCTTTTAGCAGGCGTTAAATACCATGGCGCTAAGGGACCTTGATGTTAATTACGCCACCGTAATTTACGGTGGCGTAATTGACGCCTTCCCCACTCCCATTATGCCCTATGGGGCAAGAATGGGAATGGGGAAGGGTAAATGGGGATTGGGGAATTACCGCCCCGCCAACCTTGGAATGGGGCGGTAATTCCGCCAACCACCAAGGCGCTGCCGGTCCGGGTACGGCGTCAACCAAGGCGTTAATAGCGCCATTGGTTAGCGCCGTACTCGGAATGAGGCCCATTGACTTGATTTCCAGGAGGGGCCTGGAAATTTTCCATCCAATGGTTGTTAAAATATTTGATGGAGAAGTGGATAACCCCCTTCTCGCAAAAATATTGCTATGTCTCCCATGGTGCTTTGGAGCAGAGAGCCAGAGAGGCTTTTCAGAAATGAAAAAGCAGCCATTTTTAAAAAAACTTTTGACTTGCTGGCTGGATTTAGATGACATTTTCTAAACTTACCGTTTGTCAAGGCCCCCACCCAAACTGCCCATTTTGGGAACAAACCGTTATAAAATAAAAAAGGTACAAGAAAACAAAACACCACAGTTTTATAGTTTTCAGCCCATTCATTCTCCAATAGTGATAAAGGGCAATTTCTTGAACAGTCGTAGCGTGGAAGCCGTGGTGACAGATTGGGACCAAATAAGAAAGAACTAGTCACAAAGCATGGACTTGACTGGTTTAGGGTAAATCCATCCAGTACTTTTAAAATTTCTGACAAAGAAGGGGGGTGCTTATATTGGCTTTGGTGCTTTTTACAGCAGAGAGTCTGAACAAGGCTAATAGGTTTTGACTTGCTGGATGGATTTGGATGAAATGTTCCAAACAAAATGTTTGTCAAGACCCCCACTGAACTGGAAATCTTGGGAACAATTTGTTATTAAGAAAACATAAAAACACTGTTTTCAGCCTACTCACATTAATTTTCCTGTAGAAAAAAAGTGCAGTTTTTCAGCAGCTGTAGAGCGAAAACCGCTTGGCAGATTTGGACCAAATAAGAAAACATTTGGGCACAAAGAGTTGACCTAATGTCCTTAACTGGTTTAGGGTAAATCTATAGTTTTAAAAATATTCGACAGAGACATGGGGGTGCACCCCATTCCTTAAATCCTTTATATATATCAACCTTGGTGCTTTGCAGCAGAGAGGCTGAGAGGCTTTTCAGAAGTAAAAAGACACCTTTTTTATTTTTGCTCGATGTAAGTTATTCCCCTGATATTACCGGGAGAAGCCACACAGGAAAGAACTCAAATTTTGGAATGAACTCCCCCTTGACCTTACAGAGTCTAATAACATTCTCAACTTCAGAAAGAGACTCAAAACTCTTCTATTTATGTAGTCAGTCCTACAGTAACACTGTTTGTTTTCAAACCACAGCGCTTAGATGGTCTGGCCATAGGTGCTATACAAATACCAATGCCAATAGCAATAGCAATCACATCAGACTAGAGGTTGGGAGTGGGAAAGAAGACACCATGTGAAGTTGGGGATTTGGGGTGAGTTGGGGAGCTAATTGAGGGTAGAATATTTTTGGTTTATAAGTGGAAGACTGCCCGATTCTCACGGCAACGGTGCAATACGGACACAAAGCCAAGAGTGATAGGTGGTAATGGGTGAGAGTTTGCGAGGGAAAAAGCAATTGAGTGGCATTCGGAGACCTGGAAAAAAGAAGGAGGACAAATGTTGAGTGCCTGTGAGGACGTGGAAGATTTTTCAATTCCGAGCAATTTTTCCCGTTATCGTGGGAATTGGCAATCTGCTACTCTACCGCAGGAATTTCTGTTATTGGAAATGATTACTGTGAAATGATTGCCGGAGCAAGGACCTCGAAAAAAAAAGATTCAAGATTCAACATCTGCAATGCCTGCATCTACTGGGCGGGGGCAATGGGTATTTGGTAACAAATGAATGGTTTAACATGTTGAGTGGGCCCAAAACAAAGATATTGGTGCAACACGCACAGAAGCCATGTCCGAAGACCATAGCTCTTTGTTGAGCTGAGCGTGGGAGAGCGGTCGCCGGTAGCCCTGTTGGAAGCTTAGGCCTTGGAAGCCCTGCCTGGCCCTAGCGGGCCTCCGTGAGTAAACAAGTGTTTTTTTTTCCTTTGATGCCTTTTGCATCCGCGCTCTGAGCGTGTTGTTGTGCCTGCTCTCCCCTCCCCTCCCACTTCCTGGTCCTCCACTCCCTCCCGCCTCCCTGCCCGCCCACCCCCCCCTCTGATTGGCTGTCCGGCTGCCTCCCTTCTGGGCTACTCGACGCCCGCTCCCCCTGCTCGCTTCTTTGTTGAGCTGAGCGTGGGAGAGCGGTCGCCGGTAGCCCTGTTGGAAGCTTAGGCCTTGGAAGCCCTGCCTGGCCCTAGCGCGCCTCGGTGAGTAAACAAGTGTTTTTTTTTTTTCCTTTGATGCCTTTTGCATCCGCACTCTGAGCGCGTTGTTGTGCCTGCTCTCCCCTCCCACTTCCTGGTCCTCCTCTCCCTCCCGCCTCCCTGCCCGCCCACACCCCCCCTCCCCTTCCTCTTCCTATAACCATTCCCTCCTGACAGCCCCCTGCGGCTAAGGGCCCCTAGGCCAAGGGCGACTCCTACAGTTGCGGCTCCCTGTGTGTCTGCAGGTGTCCGCAGGGGACGCCAGGCGCCAGCATCACTTGCTATCTCCACCTTCTCCCGGCCCACCCCACCTACACCGGGTCACTACATCCGCATTGGTGTCTTCACCTCACTGTGTCCAACAGTTGTGGTTAACTTGGGTTTTTTCTCCCCTCGCAGGATTCTCAAACTTAGGTGGGCTCTCCACTGTGTACCTGATACGCATTACTGTTGTTGTTCTGAAATGTGGTAAACTAGGGTTTTTCTCCTCTCGCAGGATTCTCAAACTTAGGTGGGCTCTCCACTGTGTACCTAATACGCATTACTGTTGTTGTTCTGAAATGTGGTAAACTAGGGTTTTTCTCCCCTCGCAGGATTCTCAAACTTAGGTGGGCTCTCCACTGTGTACCTAATACGCATTACTGTTGTTGTTCTGAAATGTGGTAAACTAGGGTTTTTCTCCCCTCGCAGGATTCTCAAACTTAGGTGGGCTCTCCACTGTGTACCTAATACGCATTACTGTTGTTGTTCTGAAATGTGGTAAACCTGTGCTTGCCGCTCTATTCCTGTCTGCGGGCTCTCGCATCGTCTGTCTTCCCCCCTCCACTCCCTCCTACTCCATGGTGCTCTCTATCTCGCCTATCTTCTCTAACTGCTTCTCCATTGACTATCCTGCTCTCCTCACTAAATCTGGTAGGAAAAAGTTTAAAAAGGACATCCTGGTCTCCAACCCAGGCTTCCCTATCGCTGACACCTATACCAGTGCCTGCTCCAAGGAAACTCTTACTGACATCCTCTTGTTTGTGCCTTCGCCTGACCTATGGACCCTTCATATGGTCTCTGTGCTCTCTCTTTTATCCTCTTCTCCCATTAATGGTGGCACCCGTTGGGATGTCCTCCTGGCCCCCTTCCGCTCCTCTAAGGCCATCATTAATGTCTATGCTAATGGGACCGTCTTGGTCCAAGGTCCTCAGGCCAACCTTCACCTCTTTGATAGACGCTTCCCTCGCCTCATCAACTTCCTTTCCTCTCCCGCTGTCCCCCCTCCTCTGTCCTCGGCTACCTTGCCTCTACCCTCCCTCCCTGCCCCCTCTCGTGCTCCTTCTTCACCTCCTTCTTCTACACCTCCGCAGGGCGTACCTCTGATCTGTACCCCTCCCCGGAAGTCCTTCAAGGCTGGCAACCTTCTCCACATTGCCACTCTTAACTCTCGCTCTGCCATCAAGCATTCCTCTGATATCTGTCGCCTTCTTGAGGAACTGGACCTTGACGTCCCCGGTCTCACTGAGACATGGTTCACAGCCAGCTCTGTCACCAGCTTTGACACACTCCTACCTGACGGTTACAAGATCTTCTCCGTGCCCAGGCCCAACCGTGCAGGTGGGGGTGTTGCCCTTATCTTCCCTCAGTGGATTCCTGCCACTGTCACTCCTACGCAGACCTACTCCTCTTTTGAATGTCTTGTCTGCCGACTCTCTCTCTCTCCTAGCCATTCCCTTACTATGGCTACTATCTATCGGCCACCTGGTCAAATTTCCTCCTTCCTCTCTGAGTGGGCTGACCTCTCCTCCTCACTCCTGTCCTCAACCACTCAACTCCTCTTGGGCTGACCTCTCCTCCTCACTCCTGTCCTCAACCACTCAACTCCTCTTTCTTGGTGACTTCAACATCCACCTTGATGCCTCCTGTCCCCCCACTGGACTCTTTTGTGACCTCTGCGACTCTCTCTCACTCTCTATTCTCCCGTCTGGCTCTACTCATTATGCAGGGCACACTCTTGATGCTCTGATCTCTTCTGACCTTCCCCTCTCTGTCCCTCTCTCCACTCCTCTCTCCTGGAGTGATCACTTTCTCCTATCCTCCCACCTCACCCTCCCTACCCCACAGGCAAAGCCACCCTCATCATTGCCACCCACCTTCTCGGTCATCCGACCCATGAAGCGCGTGTCAGTTGAGGCTTTCACTGCCACCTTCTCGCCCCCCTTTCCCCTTCGGCTGACTCCCACCCTGACACAGCCCTCTCCATGCTCCACTCTACTATATCTGATACTCTTGATATCCTTGCCCCTGTCATGAGAATCCGCCTGAAGCCCAAAGCCAAATGTAACTCCTGGTATGACTCGGATCTCGTCACCCTAAACCGCAAGTGCAGGGTGGCTGAGAGGAAATGGCGTGCTTCATGTTCATCCTCTGATAAACTGGCCTGCCGCCTGCTCCAAAGGCAATACCGTCTCTCCGTTCGCACCAAAAAGAGAGCCCTTATCCAAGCCCGCATCTCTGCGGCATCCAACAACTCAGCTGAACTCTTTAAAATCTGCAAGGAGCTTGCCAACCCTGCTGCAGTCTCTACCTCTCCTGTCCCCTCCCAGGCCCTCTGCACTGCACCGGCCTCTCACTTCATCTCAAAAACTCAGGACATCCTGTCCTCACTCTCCTCCTATCACCTCCCTCCCTCTCTTCCCGGCTCTTCCTCTGGCCCTTCTGCAGCCACCCCTCCTCCCTCCTTCTCTGCCTTTCCACTTTTTTCTGCTGACGAGGTTTCCAGACAAGTCCGATCTATGAAAGTCTCGTCTAAACAGGTTCACCCCTGTTCCTCCAAAACTATCAAGGACCAGATCGACTCCCTGGCTCCTGCCCTGGCTGACTTTTGCAACCACTCCTTCACCTCTGGAGTCTTCCCATCGCCCCTCAAGCACTCCCTTGTGCACCCTCTTCTTAAGAAACCCTCCTCCGACCTCTCCTGCCCGGCTAACTATCGCCCAATCTCCATCACTCCCTTCCTGGGCAAGCTCCTGGAGAAACTGGCCTTCTCCCAGCTTAACCTCCATGCTGAAACTGTTGGTAGTCTCCATGACCATCAATCTGGCTTCAGAGCGGCCAGAAGCACATAACTGCTCTCCTGAACATTCGTGAGGACCTGCTCTTGAACCTCGATTCCAACACTCCGTGTGTTCTCATTCTGCTCAATCTCTCTTCTGCCTTTGACACTGTCAACCATGCCATCCTGCTCAACCGTCTCCGTGATGACCTGGGTATCACTGGTCAGGCTCTGGCGTGGCTGACCTCTTTCCTTTCCAATCGACCCTCCCAGGTCCAACTTGGGTCCTTCCTCTCTGACATCTTTTTCTCCACCCGTGGTGTTCCCCAGGGATCTAATCTCTCTCCCTGGCTGTTCAACCAGTATCTGGCACTCCTTGCCCACCGCATCGCCGCTCTCTGCCCCTACTTTCAGTGCTATGCGGACGACACCCAGCTCATTTTCAGGCTACCCTCGGCCTCCTCCTTTCCTTCCCTCATCTCTGACTGTCTCTCTGCCATCCAGGAATGGTGTGCCGCCAATGACCTCTGCCTTAATGCTAGTAAGACTGAGATTCTACTCATCGGCACACCCACTCCCTCCTTCCCTGTAGCTCTCCGGCCAGCCTCGCTTGGCCCTCCTACTGCTCCTACCTGCAAGGCAAAAAACCTCGGAGTCATCTTCGACTCCACACTCTCCTTCTCTCTTCATATATCTGACGTCTCTAAGAAGTCACACTACTAGCTGCACCTCCTCAGAGGTATTCTTCCCTTCCTCTCCTTCCCCCAGAAGCTCACTGTCTCCCGAGCCCTGGTTCTCTCGAAGCTGGACTACTGTAACAGCCTCTATCTTAATCTGCCTGCCTCCACTCTCCGCCACCTGCAACTCATCCAGAACAGAACTGCGAGACTTGTCCTTGGTCTCAAGCCCAGGGACCGTATCTCTCCAGGCCTGAAATCTCTACACTGGCTCCCAGTGGCTGCGAGGATTAAGTTCAAAACCCTCTGCATTGTCCACAAGGCCTTCTGGGGCCTGAGGCCTAAATACCTTCAACTCTCTCTTCCTAAATATCTTCCTTCCCGAGCCCTTCGCTCATCCATCTCCAACTCCCTCAGGGTCAGCCGCTTCTCGAAGCAACGAGTTGGGGGTCGATCTCTCGCCGTGGCAGGGGCCTCCCTCTGGAATAGCCTTCCTGCCTCCCTGAAACTTGAGGAGAACCATCTCCGGTTCCGGAAGCACCTCAAAACCTTCCTCTTTGCTTCTGCTTTCTCTCTCCCTCTCCCCTGCTAAATCCTCGCCTGAATCTGCACCGAATCTGCAACTGGGCCACTCTCACCGACCTCGGTCCTGGGCCCAGCCACTCTCCTCTTGCACTGCCTCCCTGGCAACCCCTGCACTGAGGGACTGTCTCTGTATCCCTACAGCCCCCCCCTTTCCCAGCACTTGTCTGCACTTGCCTTGCACTTGCCACCAGCTGGCCCTATTTATTTACTTATTCTACTTACTTGTATTGCACTTCCCCCCTCCCCTTCCCCTTGCACTTTTCCCTTCCCCCTACCCCTGCACTTGCGCGGTCTGAATGACACCTTGCCTAGTAGGATCGTTGTCTGTCTTCCCCTTGTTCCCCCCTCCCTGCCTCGTCGCGCCTTGAAACACTTGTGTATAGGCGCGTTACAAATGCCATATCATATCAAAATGCCAAAAATGCCATATCATATCATATCATATCATATCATATCATAGGTAGTGAGATCGCAAAAAACGATGCAACATGTTCGTGTTGCCACTCGCAGACTAATGGGCCATAAAGAAAACTATTGGTAAAACATGTGTAGTGAAGTGGCCATGGCTAGTGGGCCCTAAGGAAACCAAGGTATAGCAAAACCCTTGATATTCAGTGTAAAACCATTTATTAAGAGAGTGTTAAGGTGATCAGATGTTTTGCAACAAAACCCCTGAAATGCAGCACTGGTATTTCAATCAAGTCCACCTCGGAGAAAACCAATGTGTCACAGAACCAAACAGTGGTAAGGGGTAATGGGAAGGAGAGTGCCTGGGTGGAAAAAAGCAATCAAGGGGGGTGGATGCACCAGGAAAGAGGAGGGGGCCCTTGGTGAGTGCCTTTGAGGACAAGGAAGAGTATTTACAAGCATTATTAGAGGAATACCGGTGAAATCCCGCGGGCGTGGGTAGTTCAATACCAATGTATGTGTAGTTTGATGACATTATTGGGGGAAAATCAGGGGAATCCTGTGGGAATTGCGATAGAGCGAAAATAAAAGTAATTGCAGTGATCACATCTCCTAGGCAGTATGTAATGGACCTCTGGGCCCAATGGCATTGCTAATGGGCCCCAAAGAAACCTATTGGTGCAACATGTACAGAGGCCACGTCCAAAGGCCACGGCGAGAAGGCCCCAGAGAAACCTATTGGTGCAACATGTACAGTGTCCAAAGCCGAAGGTCATGGCTAGTGGGCTCCAAAGAAACCTATTGGTGAAACATGTACAGTGACCACGGCTGAAGGCTGAAGGCCTTGTCTAGTGGGCCCCAAAGAAATCTATTGGAGCAACATGTACAGTTGTCATGGCCCAAGGCCGTGGACAATGGCCACCGCTGAAGGCCATGGCTAGTGGGCCCCGAAGAAACTATAGTATATCAAAACCCTTGAGATTCAATGAAAACTTTAGTTAGGGACAGTTAAGGTGATCAGATTTAATGTGAAATATACGTAGCAACAAAACCTTTGAAATTCTTTGAACAACCCTTTGTTAAAAGAGTTTAACATAACAAAACCCCTGTAATTCAGCAATCGCATTTCGCACAAATTCACCTTGACTATGCACCCACTGTTTCACAGCATATGACCACAATGACATCACAGATGACATCACTGTTGACATCACTAATTACATCATCAATGACATCACTGATGAGAAAATGCTTCTAGTCTATTGCCTAAGACATGGAAAGTCCCAATGACACATCCTTGAAAATGGAACATTACCAAGTGATATTATTTCAGGTACACTATAAGTATCAAAGTGAATTCAAATTATTTCTAGACACAAATCAAACATGTACTTATTCCTCAACAGTGTGGAAGCTGGATACCATTCGAAGCCAAACATATTCTCTTTGTGATAGCCTTATTTTTTTTCTATTTCAATGTACATAAGAAATATTTTAAGCATTTACATTAATACCACAAAAAAATCAAAATAATTGTACACCATGATATGAACAGTAGACAACATCACTTAATAGGACCTACATACATGGCATGATACATAATTCAGAATAACATTGTCAGGTAGCAACAAACTATAAGAAATGGTGTTAGAATACGAGATTTAAAGTACACACTCTGAACTTAATCCTTTCTGAAGTCGACTAGTTTCTACGAAAAGCTCATTTTTGTGCATTCCAGGATGGCATTCATTAACAGAGAACAAAAAGAAATCCAAATTATGGAAAACTGCGTCCCCTGCACACTTTCTAGATGGCATAAAGCCTAGTTCAGTTAAACAAAGTTTTGAAAATCTCTAGTGATTCAAAATTTTGACAACAGTTCATAAAGAAATTCAATAGATCATTTGGCTTTTTGAGAATACAAGGGTCTTCTCCTTTTTATTGATTTTTTCTGTGATGGCCCAACGCGTTTCGAGATTCATATTCTCTTCATCAGGGGCTTACATTTTCAATATAACTTTCACAAGCATCTATAAAGAACATATATAAAAAGGAAATTACACAAGTGTCATGCTAAATTAAAAAGAATGTTTTTATGGCATTTTTCATTCAAATAAAAGTTTTTTATCCAAATTCAGTTTTCTCTTTTAAAAAAAAAAGTACATTTTTAGCAAGAATAGTCAAGAGATAGACAACAAGTCCCTAGTGTCCTTGGATGTCTGATGATACTGAACTGTGAAATAATTTAGGTAATAGACACTTATTGGTATCAGGAAGAAGTTTTAGTATGGGCAGGGTTGTGCTAAAAAATGGCGGTTTGAACACACTGTGTGGCCAGTTACATAATACTCAAATTAGATGTGGTGTTTTTAGCAACTGCCTAATCAATGACCATTGTGGATATACATGATGTAAGCATTCTGGGAGAAATTCACCCCTCTTCTAAAGGTCTGAAGAAGTGGCTCTATTACAGATGAGGGAAAGGGTTTCCCAAGTAGTTTCTTTACTGAAGAGACATCTGTACCGAATATTAGCTGATTCTTGTCTCCTAGGGGAGGATGTGCATATTAGAATCTGAGGAACTGGTTAAGAACATGGGCATAAAGAGGTAACCCCTCTATAGACTTACCAATTAGGAGTATCGAAATGGTCCAGTAGCGGAGATGCGGTCAGGAAGCGCTGCTTTCCGTCCGCATCTACTGCAAGTGTGTTTATATATGTAAAAATTGTTTGCATGACGTCACTCGCTCATGCGCGATGTCATGCGCGTGTGGTGCCAAAATTGATGACGTCACTCGCGGTTGCGCGCGCGGCGTCATAGTGACGGAAAGTCATGCAAAGTGTAGAGTGATGGAAAAATCGTAGTTTCTGAGGCCATAGGGTTGACATTTGTACAAGTAAATGGCTGCGCCACCATAAGTGACGTACATAATTACAACGTGGTTACTGTGCGTAATAACGAGGAACTTGGTGTAATATGATGTATCTTTGGATTTAAAGTAAAAGGCAGAGATTTATTTCAAAAATTTGATTTTAGAAAAACCGGGAATAGATGTATTTGTAAGAAAAGAAGAGCGCCTCTTAGTGAAGAAGAGGCTAATATGATGTTCGAGGTAGCTATAGAGCAATAGCGTTGTTATATATGTTAAAGGCATGGAGTGTAAAGCGCATTTTAACAACATAATAGAATACATTTGGTATTTGGAAAGGCACAGAGGCAGAACTCTTGAATTCTTGGAACTACCTGAACACCTGTAACCCAAGAATAGGGTTCACAATAGAAATTGGCAAACCCTCGGTGAATTTCCTGGATGTCACAGTGCAATATACATATACTGGCACAAATCTTAAAACAAAAATCTTCCGAAAACCTACAGTAGCTGCCTACACCATGCGAGTCACCATCCGAAACACTTGAAAAACAATCTACCCTATAGCCAGCTATTACGGGTCACAAGAATAACCTCTGAGATTAATACATTACAGGATGAATATGACATCATGAGAAAAAGATTTCCAGATAGAGGATTTCCTCCAGAAACAATCAACAAAGCTATCACTCGGACTGAAGCTCAAGATAGAAACACTCTCCTACAAGGTCATCAAAAGACAGAAAATCGAAATCTAATACATACGCTTAGATATTCAAGCCAGAGTTTCCAAATAAAAAGAATAATCTACAAAAATTGTTAACTAATTAAATCTGATGAAACTCTTTCACATCTATTTCCAGATCCACCAATGATGGCATATAAACGTGGAAAAAATTTCAGAGATCAACTAATAAGAGCTGAAAGAGTGAAACCGACATCACAGAGGACATTAAGCAAACCAAAAGCTGGCACCTTTGCCTGTCTACACTGTCAACACTGTAACAATCTGATCAAAGGTGACCATATCCGCCATCCACAGACAGGCAAAAAGATCTTGCTAAAGGACTTTGCAACATGTGATACAAACATTTTTATCTACGCCATACGCTGCCCGTGTGGTAAATATTATGTTGGAAAGACAAACAGGAGAGCCAAAAATAGATGGACAGAACACAAATCCTTTATCAGGACAAAAAACACGAACTCACCGGTCTTCAGACACTTTCGAGATATGAGACATAACGTCTCCCAAATGAGATTAGCAATACTGGAAGTTATTCGCCCATTCAGCCGGGGAGGTAACTTACCCAAACTGCTAGCACAAAGGGAATTGTTTTGGATAAACAAACTTGATGCGATGACCCCTTTGGGTCTAAATGAAGAATATTACTTAGGACCGTTCCTGTAGACATACATCTAAGAGTCATAAGTGCCATTTCTTAACTCCTGTTCGTTTCCTTTATGTTTTTATGATCGAAAATAGTTAGTAATTTAAACCATATGATGGTAGTTGGATACTATTATCAAAAATCTAGACAAGATTGTACACCCAGCGATCATGGGTTAGATGACTAAAATTTTACTTTGCTACTAAAGTATGCCTTGTATTTCATACTTTTACTGTACATTATGGTGGTTAGATACTTTTTTTGAATCTGCATATATTATGAAATCTGGAAAAGAATGTACATCCAACTGTTATGGGGCAGATAATGATTATTCTATTATGTTGTTAAAATACGCTTTACACTCCATGCCTTTAACATATATAACAACGCTATTGTTCTATAGCTACCTCGAACATCAGAAGCCGACCATATTAGCCTCTTCTTCACTAACAGGCGCTCTTCTTTTCTTACAAATACATCTATTCCTGGTTTTTCTAAAATCAAATTTTTGAAATAAATCTCTGCCTTTTACTTTAAATCCAAAGATACATCATATTACACCAAGGTCCTCGTTATTACACACAGTAACCACGTTGTAATTATGTACGTCACTTATGGTGGCGCAGCCATTTACTTGTACAAATGTCACCCCTATGGCCTCAGAAACTACAATTTTTCCATCACTCTACACTTTATATGACTTTCCGTCACTATGATGCCGCGCGCGCAACTGCGAGTGACGTCATTAATTTTGGCGCCACACGCGCATGCGCGAGTGACATCACGCATGCGCGAGTGACGTCATGCAGGCCACTTTTACATATATAAACACACTCGCGGTAGATGCGGTTGGAAAACAGCGCTTCCTGACCGCATCTCCGCTACTGGACCATTTCGATACTCCTAATTGGTAAGTCTATACAGGAGTTACCTCTTTATGCCCATGTTCTTAACCAGTTCCTCAGATTCTAATATGCACATCCTCCCCTAGAAGACAAGAATCAGCTAATATTCGGTACAGATGTCACTTCAGTAAAGAAACTACTTGGGAAACCCTTTCCCTCACCTGTAATAGACCCACTTCTTCAGACCTTTAGAAGAGGGGTGAGTTTCTCCCAGAATGCTTACATCATGTATATCCACAATGGTCATTGATTAGACAGTTGCTAAAAACACCACATCTAATTTGAGTATTATGTTACTGGCCACACAGTGTGTTCAAACCGCCATTTTTTAGCACAACCCTGCCCATACTAAAACTTCTTCCTGATACCAATAAGTGTCTATTACCTAAATTATTTCACAGTTCAGTATCATCAGACATCCAAGGACACTAGGGACTTGTCTATCTCTTGACTATTCTTGCAAAAAATGTACTTGTTTTTTTTTTAAAGAAAAAAACTGAATTTGGATAAAAAACTTTTATTTGAATGAAAAATGCCATAAAAACATTCTTTTGAATTTAGCATGACACTCATGTATTTTCATTTTTATATATGTTCTTTATAGATGCTTGTGAAAGTTATATTGAAAATGTAAGCCCCTGATGAAGAGAATATGAATCTCGAAACGCGTTGGGCCATCACAGAAAAAATCAATAAAAAGGAGAAGACCCTTGTATTCTCAAAAAGCCAAATGATCTATTGAATTTCTTTATGAACGGTTGTCAAAATTTTGAATCACAAGAGATTTTCAAAACTTTGTTTAACTGAACTAGGCTTTATGCCATCTAGAAAGTGTGCAGGGGGCGCAGTTTTCCATAATTTGGATTTCTTTTTGTTCTCTATTGTATTCCGACCTAGATACCAAGGCCGAGTCCTTCTCCCCTGCACCTTGAATCCTACTAAAACACACCCTATGAATTAGAATATTTACATAGAATTACTATTTGAATACTGGCGTGCAAGTGTACTTCTGTGTTTTGGTATTCAATAACACACAGAAAAGATATGATTAAGAAAAAAATTAAAGTCACCCATATCACTATGACACTAAACATCTCTCCAAAAGTTAATGGCACAATGATTTAAGTGCTCACATACTCGCACGAACAACTTCCAGTTTGCATACTTAGAGTAAGCAAACTAGAAGCGTTGTCGACATTCTCTCATAATAAATTATGACTCCACACCTCTATGAAGCAAAGAACAGAAATGTGCCTTCTGGAGAAACACAACACGTTGTTATATAGTAATGCAGCAACACTGTCAACATTAGTGTTGAAATACTCGGATTATCGATTTGAACGTACTAACTTGAAGTGGATGAGTTAAAGTGATCAGCATCCTTTAGTATTCGTCAGCTGAGTTAAAAATAGATACCAAAGAGTATGGCACTGACACATATTAAAATGCACAAGATAGCCTCCTTGATTCAATTGTTAGCATAACTAGCAAACAAGTGATTGCCATTCCATCTGTTTGTTAAGCCCATGTTCACAGGCACAAAGGTAATAGATACAATGCTGCACTCTTTGGGCCATTTTAATTCCAGTGAGCCACAAAATGCATTACGCTTCAACTTTTCCAGTACCCACAATTTCAAATCACTTTGGCTATGTGATTCTTTTTTAAAATGTTTACCCACTCTTTCTGTCGCAAACGTTTTGCTAATTCTGTGTATGTGTTAATTTACTCAGATTAACCTGCCTTGATATTCTTCCACTGACCTTATTCCTCATTGGAATTTTACCACTTAAATTACATTTTGTCTTACAGAGTTTGCACATCCCACTTCTTACATTTAAGTTAAAATTAGATATTCCTTTCTTCCAGTTTGCAAACACTACATTTCCGCAGGGGCAATGTTCAAGAATGGGAGCCAAATTCCCCAATCTTGGCAAGTCTTAGTTTATGTTTGCATAGCTCTAATGAGTGATTGCCTTAAATTCCTGCACTTTTTCAATGCAAACATAGGTTTCTGAAAATAGGTTTTTGCTGTTTGTACTATGTACTGATTTTAAGTATCAATTTATGCAGGTCATTACCATATTTTCAGAAAGTGGTGACACTGACCAGTCCGTCCGGATTCCAATGGGCGAATGACCCCCCTCACTGTAGGAGCAGTGCTGCCTCCAGGCCAGGTGAGGCCAGGGCAGTTCTACATGGCAGGACCGCCATTCTCCACCTTTCTCATTTAGCGCTACGAGCAGAATCGAAGTCTGCATTGTTTTTCCTAAATCAAGGAAAGCTGCATTACCAGTGCTCCGTGCAGCACCGTGCCTCGGATGCTGCATTAAGGATATTATTTTGTATTGGCCGCCATTAGCCTCCTCGAGGCTACAACCAACTCCAAGATGGCTGCCCGCCTACATTCGCCAGGTCACACAGCCCACCTCAGTGTGAACCTGGCCTGATTGGTTCCCTTCCCGCTCTTCAGCCAATCCCGTCGCCGGCAGGCGTCAAGCCGGCACACCCACTAAGGCCACACACCAAGGCTGCCTGTCTGGAGCCTGTCCGGAGGCGTCCAAGGCCTGGGCCATGGACCCTGGCCCCATTTCAGCAAGCCTATCCTGAACTTACAGCGCACCGTCTCTTTCCCTTGCAATTATCCCGCATGCGCAATGGTCGGTATCGCCATTCGCCCATAAGCTATGCCCACTGCATACACCACAGCTAAAGTGGGGGAACTCGCTGGATGATTCAGCCGGCACACGCCGACGCCGACCCACATCGCAGAGGCGGTCACCTGCCTCGCTACAGTAAGACTCTTTATCAACACAGACATAGACTTTTCGTTACATTCAATCAATACCAGACAGGATTGTTGCATTTCCTGCTATTGTGCACTCTGCCTAATGAATGCCTCTTGCTACCCGTAATATTGATAGACACACACCCTCTGTCTAGTCTTTGTGTGTGTCTCTAACTACCACATTCAGTATATATAGCTGTTTCCCTGGCCCAATTGCAATATTCAAATCTAGGTGTCCCACAGTGTATGCATTTTTGAACTGCTGTCCTCGGCCCTATTGCAATATTCAAATCTAGGTGTCCCACAGTGTGTGCATTTTTTAACTGCTGTTCCCTGGCCCTATTGCAATATTCAAACCTAGGTCACCAGAAACTACTATGCAACTGGGTTGTGCCTCATGGTCGCTTAGAGACCACTGAGCTACTGGGTTGTGCCTCATGGTCGCTTAGAGACCACTGTGCTATTGTGTTGTGCCTTATGGTCGCTTAGAGACCACTGTGCTATTGTGTTGTGCCTTATGGTCGCTAGAGACCACTGTGCTACTGGGTCTTGCCTTATGGTCGCTGGAGACCACTGTGCTACTGTGTTGTGCCTCATGGTCGCCTAGAGACCACTGTGCTATTGTGTTGTGCATTATGGTCGCTTAGAGACCACTGTGCTATTGTGTTGTGCCTAATGGTTGCTTAGAGACCACTGTGCCATTGTGTGGTGCCTCATGGTCGCTTAGAGACCACTGTGCTATTGTGTTGTGCCTTATGGTCGCTAGAGACCACTGTGCTACTGGGTTGTACCTTATGGTCGCTTAGAGACCACTGTGCTATTGTGTTGTTCCTTATGGTCGCTAGAGACCACTGTGCTACTGTGTTGTGCCTCATGGTCACCTAGAGACCACTGTGCTACTGTGTTGTGCCTTATGGTCGCTTAGAGACCACTGTGCTATTGTGTTGTGCCTTATGGTCGCTAGAGACCACTGTGCTACTGTGTTGTGCCTTATGGTCGCCTAGAGACCACTGTGCTATTGTGCTGTCTAACATATATGGCATCCCAGCTCTCACCGTCCTATCCCAATATGTACACCGCCCACACACTATACATCCTCTTAGGTTTAGTCTACCTCTTACTTACTAGTAGTATTGCCTACTTTGTGCCCACGGGGCAACCCAATAGCCATATCATGGAACTAAGGCACTCCACCACACACGCTACTCCCCCAAAATGCCAGAGATCCTACTCAGGCAGCACAGACTCAGAACACACACATTCCCCATAGCATTCCTCTCCACACCCATGCAGGTTCGCGCACCCATGCTAAGACCCTCTGCCCGCCATACACCATTACCCACAAGCGCCTTAACAAGGCTCCGACGCTCGCTCCTCCTAGACTTCACATGACCAATAAGCCTACTCACACTACCAAAAAGCTCATTCCAACTACTGACCTCAAACCACCACAATCAAAAAAGCTCCAACACCTTAAATGTGCTCTATTAAATGTTCGCTCACTCAACGCCCACGCTTTAGAAGTCAATGATATTATTACTAGCCAAGACTTAGATATGTTAGCCTTAACAGAAACATGGTTGCATTCTGCATCTGGCCCTACTATCAGCCTAGCTGTACCACCAGGTTACTCAATCTTAAGACAGGACAGATCAGCTAAAACGGGGATGGGGGGTGGGGTTGCACTAATTTTTAAAGATTCCCTAGCCTTAAGACAGACTCCCACCACCGGGGAAGACACTACTGACATCCTCTCAGCCAAACTCACCCTCTCCCCTAAAGATACAGTAAACATTCACGTCATATATAGACCTCCAGGCCCTGTCAATAACTTCACAGGCATAGTCAACCATCTCCTTGGAAAAAACATCAAACAAACTTCCAAAACACTACTTCTAGGAGACCTAAACCTTGAATACAATGACAAACTTGACAAAGCAGCTACCACTCTCGCCAGAAACCTCACAGATCTAGGATTCACACAGATAGTTACTGCCCTGACCCATAATAAAGGCAGTATCTTAGTCTGGGTGGCTGATCACAACCGTGGCTCCACCATCAACTCCAACACAGCCCTCCGATGGTCTGATCACAACTGCCTTCAATTCTGCATCCCCATATCCTTATACTCCAAACCACTTATACCCGCACCAGCCAAGCTAGCCAGAAGTGCCAAAAAACATACAGCAGACAATATACGTCCCTTTCTCAACAACCCTTGCTTAGCACCTCCTTTCTCCACTGACCCCAACATTCTAGCAGAGATCTTCTAAGACACTCTCACCCATGCCATCAACGCCGCAGCTCCTCTTGAAGGCAAAAAAGAAAACAAAATCGTTTCACTCCAACTCATGGTTCACTGAGGACATATTAAATGTACGCCAATGCAAGCGCCAAGCCCTCAAAACATGCAGGCCAATCCCTGTGATGCCACCAAAGTAGACTTTCTTTGTATTTCTAAAAAATACAAAAGTGCCATATTTCAGGCAAAGTCAGAAACCTACAATAAACGTATCCTGGAAACCAACTCCCACTCAAAAGAGCTTTTCACCATCTTTAAAGAGCTCACCGTCCCCCCAATCTGTGCAGATGAGATTGTTAAGGATGAAGCCTGGTGCAATAGCATCCAAACAGCGATGTTAAATAAAATAGACCTTCTTCAAAATAAAATAGCAGAACATTTCAAGGCTCTGCACCCCCAACAGACCCTCGCCGCCAATACCGCTAAAGACCAGCACGCCTCCAAATTTAATTTGTCTCCAATCACCGAAGCAGATGCTCTCCACATCCTCAAACAGCTCAAACCATCTCAATGCAAAGGCGATATATGCCCCCCAACATCATTAAAGTGTGTGCAGCACCCCCCACACCGATCACCACAGCATTCATCAACACCTCATTCAAGACGGGCATAGTCCCTGACAGCCTTAAAGAAGCATGGGTGCGTCCGCTCCTAAATAAACCAACCCTGGATCCTGCCCAACCTAACAACTACCGACCCATTACAAAAGTCCCATTTCTTCTGAAAATCTTAGATAAAGCGGCACATATGCAGATACAGTCCTACCTGGAAAACAACTCTGTCCTAGGTAAAAGGCAGTCCGGATTCCGCAAAGGTCATGGCACTGAAACCGCTCTACTAGATCTGAAGAACCAAATCACCCTAATACTAGACAAAGACAAGCCGGCCCTTCTGCTCCTCCTAGACCTCTCGGCGGCATTTGATTTAGTCGATCATGTCATCCTCACGAACCATCTCACTCAGGCCGCACATTTCTCCAAACAAGCCACAAACTGGATCACCTCCTTCCTCGAAGGAAGAGTAATGAAAGTGTTCTCCAATTTAGCTAATGCAGAGCCTACCACCATCAGGTATGGAGTCCCTCAGGGCTCATGCACAGAGCCTACCCTTTATAACTTGTTTACCAAACCTCTCTTTGATAAACTGGACGCACTTGGGATCACATACACCAAATAAGCTGACGATACCCAAGTACTCCTCCCGCTCACAGGACTCTACCATCAGGACGCAGCCACCCTCCAGAACATTTACGCCACCATCCAAGCATGGATGGCCACAAATGGCCTATGTCTTAACGGAGGTAAGACCGAAATTCTCATCCTTGGTCAAAAATCCACCCTCACGAACCTCGACCCACTTTACACCCACTTCTGCATAGACAATTGTGTCATCCCAGTTCTACCTTCTGTAAAAACACTTGGAGTCCACATTGACGCCTCACTCTCCATGGACAAACAAGTCAACTCCATTGTGTCTGCCTCCGCCCTGAGCACTAAGCTCATTAATGCCATCAAACCTTTCCTAACCAAGGTTAATTGCCTTTCTATTGCCAGAGCCACCATTGGAGCCAAACTAGATTATTGTAATGCGCTACTGGCTGGCACCTCAAACTCCAATCTCAATAAACTCCAAACAACACAGAATAATGCTCTAAGAGCAGCTCTCAATATACCAAAAAGGGACCACATTGCGCAAGCCAGAAAGGCAGCACACTGGCTACCTGTCAAAGAGCGCATTACATTCAAAATACTTACCACCGCACACAAATGTATCAACCTGTCTGCACCCTCATACCTGTCTGATACGCTAGCCAGATCTCTCTCCACCAGACCAACTAGGCAATCCCACTCCAACCAGCTTAGGGTCCCACGCATCAAACGAGGTAGAGTAGGTGGAATACGTTTCCCTTACATTGCCCCTAAGCTATGGAACGCACTACCTAGCACGCTCAGAGCAGAATTCTCTCTCACTGCCTTCCGAAAAAAACTGAAAACCACCTTGTTTAACTAATTCCCCTTCCTTCATGTCGTTTACGCTCTCCTCATCCTCTCCTCTCCTCTCTTCCTCTCCTGTAGCTACTTCTCTTCTCTTGCAACTAAGTAATGACTTCAATGTATGTACAACAAATCATTTTCATATCTGTAACAAGCGCCACGATGCCATTTGGGCTGCCTGTGCGCTAAACAAATGCGAATAAATAAATAAATAAATAAATAAATCCATTCACTATTTAAACAATAGAACCCAAGGTACTAATAGTGTTTTTTCTCAAGTTGCAAAACGGCGTAAAAGCTGTTTTTCATCTTGAGAATAAAAATGGCTGCCATAGATCGGGGAGAAGGGACTGCACGTAGTCCCTTCACCCGTTCCATGGCAGCCATTGAATAGAAAAAAAAAGTAAACAAAGAAAATGTCCATAATGGATCGGCGAAGGGACTACACGTAGGCCCTGATTCATGGATTATTTGCGCTGAAAAAAACAGGATTTGTGCGCCATTCTGCCTGCAAATCCCCATTTGTTAAACAGGGATTTGCAGGCAGAATGGCACACAAATCCCGTTTTTTTCAGCGCAAATAATCCATGAATCAGGGCCGTAGTCTCTTCTCTGTTTCCTTGGCAGACAGATGACCAATTGAAAGGACATTGGAGGGATGCAGTGCTCAGCGCGCCCCTAGCAGGTAGATCTTTGTTGCTCTGGTAGGGACCCGGCAAGGGCCAATCGGATCATCTGTAACAATCTGATTGTCCCTCGCCTGGTACTAATGTTATTCTTAACACATTTTAACAAACTTTCTTAGCATATCTTGCTCTTTTCTGATATCCTTTAACTAAAGATGCTCTAGATCCGTTGGCAAAACGAACTTCTAGTATATTAGTGATTGTTATTTAAAACAAATCAAAGATGTACAACTACACCTTTTTCATAATAATTGCCCATATTGGCCCTACGTGGATTCAAACAGTTAATGTGACATGCAAGAAACCCACAGATCTCAATGTGCAGTGAATCTGCTGATCTACTTTTCCAAGTATTAAACAAAACACATTAAACACCCGATGTGAAAAGAAAAAGGCCCATTATAGAGACTAAATAATGCGTTTTCCTCCTGGGAAGGAAAAAGTAAAACACTCGGAGATACAAAAGTGCTTTATCCTGACCACCCACGTGTTTCCCATGCATCTAACCACACATACACACAATGCTCCCCTCCCAAGAAATGGCTGCAGATGAAACTACTTAAGGGAACACTTTAACAGGTTGGACAAAATGCTCAGGGTCAAAAGCAGAAAACATTAAGCAGAAGCAGATCTTCATTTTGCCGTCATGCAACAAACCCACCCGCAACAAACCCACACCCTGTAGTGTCTGGTAAAGGACTTTTTCTCAACCCCTCATGGCCTATGTTAACGCTTTACGTGGCCTATCCACTGCTACATGTGTAGCTTTGTCTCCTAATGGACAATTGCGGTACTCTGTGTACTCATGAAAATAAATGTATTACAACTGCATGTGTTAAACATCCAAACATAACTATTGCTTCGGCTATTCATTCTGACTAGGTCTAAACAGTCATTCAAACTTCATTTCACTCCAAAATGTGTATACCTATACATGCTAAATGCATGCTAAACATTGTGCAAAAATATGCTTACAATGTGCAAAGTGCAACGAGTGGAATGGAACTATATAAACGTTCAATTCTGCATTAGTTTCAAACATTTCTCGAGATCTTAATGAGAAAGAGCTCTCTATGTTAATTTTCAAAAACATGTAGATATTGTGCCTTAAAAGGTGCCACATTATTTGCCTCTTAAATGAACTGCTCAACAGACTCAATTTATAATATTGCCCATGTTATGTTAAAGTGCACTGATCCCTGTGGTTTGGAATGAGGGTCCCTTGAGGTTGAACACACACGATACACTGGGATTCATTACGAGTATGGTGGAAAACATGGTGATAATTTTGCGGGATGGAATTCTGACAGAATTAGCGCCAAATTATGAGACCAGGGTTGTGTGTCTCAACCTTCAGTGGTAACTGCATCAAAAAACAATACCGGTTGATAATTACCCAACTTTTCCATGGAAATAGTGTTATCATTGGAAAAGTGGAGGAATTACTGATTGATAATTTCCACCAGCAGCATAAACCCTTAACAGAAATAGTCCATAAGCTAGAAGCTCAGTGGCAGCCTTCTTTGAAAACACAATCCATTCAATATCACCCATTTCCTGTGGTCATCTGAGCCCACAGGAAGTGTCAAGCCTGCCAGAGGAGACAGCTAAAGGGAAGGAGCCTGAAATGCGAATGCAGAAACTAGAAATCCAGGTGCTTGCAGAAGAGGTGTTCAACCATGCGGAGTAACTTTTTGTGGAGTGCATCACAAAAAGGCAACTGTCCGTAAGAAGAACAATATCTGCACAGAAGTACGAGACATCTTGTTAACAGTGGACACTGTGCCTCGTGTCACTTAAAACTTTGACAAGAGGTGGAATGAACTGAAAGCCAGAGTGTGGTATGATGTTTAATTGGGTATGTCTGTCCTGGTAACCAAAAAGATACATTTAAAAAATATACAGTATCAAAAGGACATCTTTAATGATAGAAATACATATGTATCTTTAAAACATATATAATTCATTCAGTGTCATATCATTTTAACTTACACACAATCAAAGAGAGAAAAAAGAAAACATCCATTGATTAAATATAAGGTGCACTTTTCCCTAAGACCTTTTCAAAATCTGAGAGAATGAAACAGGGACGTCATTTCACCAAAATGCCAGGGGTAGCGGAAGTGACATCACACGACCCCTGACCCCCTGATGACATCACAGGAAGTGATGTCATATGAACCCACCCCGAAGTGATATCGCTTGAAGCGATGGAACACGACCTTTCACACATTGACAAAACAGGAAGTGGCATCACATAGCATTGTACACTACGAAAAATATGGTTACGATATCACTATAATATGATTACATTTCATACAAGAATGGATCACCATATGTATCATTAAGATAAGTGTGTATAGGCCCATATTACCAAATTACTGTGAATGCAAGCAGACGTCCATGACCAAATGATAATGATGTGTTATTATATAGCACTTGCGCTTAAGCGCTTTATATAGAAAAAAAATACACCCAATATCACCCAACCTGTGTTGATACTCATTTAATGACCTCAGAAGGATGAAAGGCTGAGTTGAGGCGTTTAAGAACAGACTAAATCAGTGACTCACCACTTGAAGTGTGCCTGAAATAAGCCTTTAATGAGTCTAGCAATTATTGTATAGAATTCCAGAAAGACACATTATTTGGTATTCCTATTCTTTCTGATTTAGGGTTAGTGCTGACAGTGTTAGACTTGTGGCACTCAGGTTCTTATTTTTCTTCTTTTTTGTTTTTAATGGGCCTGAACAAGAAAGTCAGCCACTCCAGAAGTAAAGAGCCACATGGTGCTGGCCACAGCCCAGGAGCTTGCATTTAAAAAAAAAAAAAGTTCTTTTTTTTTGGTTTCTATTTTAAAGGTCGCAAAGGAGACCACAAAGGTCGCAAGGGAGACCACAGAGGTCGCAAGGGAGACCTCAGAGGTTGCAGTTGCAACCTCTGGCGACCCCTAAATGACGTCCCTGGAATGAAAAAAGAATCCCCTAGGAAAAAAGTTGACTAGTGAGACGAACACGCCTATTTAATGAATTTGGTTCATCATCACGGCGCTGTCTGCTAGTTTCGATGTAGACTCCATAAATTATTGGATAACGTCTTCTTCAGGACAAGGTGGGGATATTTCAACTACAGATTTTTTATAATTTTTGTTATTCTTTTTTATGGTATTTTTTGAGCGTGGACTAGCTTCCGGAAGCAAAGGGGCACTCTACCATAATAGTGGGGAAGAACACAGTGAGGGAAGCAGATAAAAAGTGAGCGGGAACTAACAGTGGAGGGTGGGCAATTGACAGCAAGGGATCAACAAGCAACCAGGGGAGGAAACAGTGAGGAGCTGGTCGGTTTAACCCAACCAAATATGTGTAGCCCGGAGGCAGAAATACCTCAATTGAAATTTGTTGGAAAATGTTTTTTTTAAAGATTTTTTTTTACCTCAACCATCTTTGGCTGCATGTGATCCAAGGTTTCATTTATAAACCTGGAGATGGCAAATAAGGACAGTCTATAACTTATATTCTGGTGTCATATATAATGACACAATTTAGTGTTACCCATCACTTGGTAACATATTTTACCTGCTCATTCTCACTGACCAAAGAAGGTGTCATCATGATTAAATCTTGAGCGCCATGTCGTTTAACTAATTCTTTGACTACGCAGTGCTTGCTATGGAATAAATCCAACTGCTTCGTGAAACTAAAAAAATGTAAAAGTGCCATATTAGACACTGAAGGCATTTGGCCCTAATCTTAAAAAAAATTATAATAAGATGCTTCACATCGTATGAACAGAGTAACAGGTACTAGTACCGCTGGAGACAATATTCCCTACCTCATTTCATGAATTTTGGCTTATCCTTCATTTTAGGATTAGCCTCCATATTGCCTTGTAGAGAGCATTTACTTCTCTGAACGCGGCCTGGTGAAAGACGGCAATTCAACCGAAAAAAAACGGAAATGATGGCTGTCATTCTAAAATGAGGCACATCACGTCTGCATCTGCGACCATTATGAAATGTGTCATTTTTGATTCTTGATTCTTGTAATCATTAAAAAATCACCTCAGATTGTGTGTAAAGCACTCCGAGATTTGTACTCGTTAACTCATTTAAAATGTTATGGTTTATCCTCCTGTTACCGGCTGGTATTGGCCAAGAGAAACGCGGACACAGAGAACTTCGGTACTCAAGTTTCTTTGTTGCACAACTCAATATAAAACAGTTACTTCAATATCAGTCCAGGATGGGGTGGAGGTTCACTCACCGGGACACCCCTGCTCCTCAGCCATTCCTGTTTATCAGGACAGTTCCATCGGTTAGTCCTGAACTCTTCAGGTCTGAGCAGACCTCCCTCGGTGTCTGCGTTTCGCATGCTCAGCTCCTCCATGTTCTCCCATCTCTGGTAGGCCATCGAGCACACGCTGCTCCACTCTTTCCTGTCCGGCAAAGATGACACCAAAAAGTAAGCATTATAAAGGAAAACTGCATCGTCCCTCTGTGGCGGCATTCCGTGTAAGTTTCTGCTCTTCAGCCAGGGCACTCATGCTCAGGTCGTTCTGGTTCCGATGTTTCCTCCCCGATTCCTGGCCTTGGTTCCTTTAATACGCCCAGGCAAACGCGTCTTCACCAATTTCTGTCTTCGGTTCCCTCTCGCAGTTCTCCTCCTCCAGCTTCCTCGCTGTCGTACCTCTCGACCCCTGCCCCTTCAGAAAACAAAAAAAACATCATTTTATTAGGCTCCCCGCCTCACGCTCGTCCTTCTCTAGCTGTCGGCCTGTCCCTCATTCCTTAATATCCTCTTCAACTGCTGTCTCATTGCAGCCATGCTCTCTGATGCCCCTGGAAGTTCCCTGCAAGCACCTTTACCTCCAATAATAGTCTAACCTTCAAGCCGTTTGGTCAACTGCATTTTATTTTATAATTGCAGCGTTATAGTGACCAGCGACCAGCACTAGGAATCGTTAATATGGATAAGCCTGTCTACGTCTGCAGCGATTTTAAATGAAGTTAAACATTAGAGCCATAAAACCCGTTAGCCACTTCAACAAATGGTACTTATTGTGTCGAATCAACTTCCGGGGCATCAGTGGTCCAGGGATAAATATCGGTTTCTAAACCATCAATCAGCCCCACACCTCTAGTACACCAGAATGGATTCGAACAGATTGGAAACATAAGAAAATTCTAAACCTACAATTTTGGTAATTTGGAAGGAACGGCAGGCTTATTTCCGAAAGGTCATGAATCGTTGGTTAGTTGCAACACAATGAAAATACAATTATTACCCTATGATAAAAGGGACTTTCCAGTCAAGGTTGTATAGAAATATCTACTTTATTACCATCACAACAGACAGCTCTAGCACACTATGCAATACAACCCACCCAGTAGAGGAATGCAGAGGACAGACAGTTTCAAAGAAGGAAAAGGAAGCACTCTGGAAATTGACAGGCGGGTAGTCGGTATAGTAAATAATCAAGGATACTTGGTGTCAACACAAAGGGAGCAATAGATGGTAAAATATCACTAGGCCCTTTGGAGAAGGGCCAGGGGGACAGAACCACTATGTACCTTCTGCTGTAGGTGTACTTGGTGCTCGGCAGGGTCGAGTTGGTTTTGGGGCGCTGCGACGGGTTCAAGATGGGACACAGCTGCAGGAATCAGGTGGCAGGCAGTTCGGTGACTGAAGCCAAACAGATGGCTGCAGGCTGGCATAAACGATGACTTGGGGTAAGGAATCATTGTCTCAGTGATGAGCAGCGTTTCTGAAGTGCTGGTCGAGGCGTCTCGGACACCTTTAATGACTGTGACATAACAACAGTCAGCAGTCCAGTCAGTTGCACCTTGAGGGGCATGACTGGCTCTAAAATGTCCTTCAAGGCAGACGCCGGTAGATGCTTGTCGATGCACTCCTCCTAGCTTCTTCACTGGGTTTGTGTTGTCCTTTAACGTGTCAGCCGAAAGCTGGGAAGAGTGTTGCAGGCAGCAGCCTTGCACTTGGTTTGGTTTAGAGACTTTCTGGCACTTCCAACCTAGGAAGCTTGCTGCAGAGCCTAGCAGGGCATGCTGTGTGCTGTCTAGGTACTGGTTTAGGCGCTGAAATGTTCCTCTGTATTCAGCATCTCCCTTTGTTCCCAGGGAGATGTTTGGGGGAGGGATCTTGCTTCCGTATTTGGAGGTCCTGTCATTCCTTCACTGGCGGAAGATTTAAGGCACACTGTACCTTCTGCCAGGGACCAATTATGAGTTATTCTCGCTACTCCTTGCAAAGTCTTCATATGATCTGCCAAAAGAGGGGCTCAGCCCTCATTTAAAGCCAATTGGGACACAGTGGTTGGTGTAGGCTGAGCCTACCTTAATGAACCAATCCTAGGTCCCCACAATCAATTTCAAGTATGCGTTAGGTTATATCCAGAGTGCTTTGCAAAAGAAAAGGTAAAGGGGTGAAAACATGTAATACTAAGACCCACCCATCTTCCTGTCTGCTGTGGATTAAAGGGTCTCTCTGATCAAAGGAGCTCTCTGTGGTTCCTGAATAAAGTGCCAGGTCTCCCTTGAAGCTGTGGCGAGACCAGACTTTTTGTCTCCGTCAAACCACATACTCCTAACTTCTGAATGGGGTCTCCCTGCAGGGATGACTACTGTAAACAAGCAGTCCCAGTCATGACATTTCCATGTCAATTGATACGGTTATCCTCTGCAGCCAGACCCCAAGTGGGCCTGTTTGAATTCAACTCTGATTAGTATGCAAATGCTGCCACCAGCTACATGGCTCAACAAAAGGGTGAATCCATAGAGCCTTTGTTACTTAATTAGGCTGCCTATGACGGGGGAAGGTTTGGCCCTGCCCCTTTTGAGATGATATGGTGTACTCCTGGCTGTTATACCCCAACTAAATATTACAGGGGGGTCTGCACCTGTAGGCTGTGTCCACCCAGCATATACAGGTATGCATATGTCATACAGTGAGCATAGGAAAATGTGTGCGGACCAGCCCCACATATTTTCCAGAGGTTGATCTACAATCATTCAATTTAATTTAAAATTTCAAAAAACCCAGGCTAGCGCACACCCACCGTGTGAATGGTTGAATTCCTCACACTTAGAAAACTCTAAAATGTATCCCAGTTGACTAAATTTGTGATATAGGGTAAATGCAGCCTAATAAATGCCATTCATCCTGTTTGTTCAAACCCTGTACATGGCTTTTGAAATTTTAAATCCAAAACTGTTCTCTGCATCTTGGTTTCTGCTCCAAAATTGTGTACCAAGGAACTATCAATTGTCTCTAACATCCTCCATTGTATGCCATCCGGGCTATGTGAATGTTGTAAAAAATGTTGTACCATAGGTGCAATCATATTTTGTTTATGAATTTTAGGTGTCGCTCCACAATTCTGTTGTTTGCTGGTTGCAATGTGTAAATATATTTATTTCGACATGTGGTATGTATTTTTAATGTCCATTCTTTTCATTCCAAAGAAATAGTGTCTCATTTGCAAATAAATGTACAGACAATGGAGGACCGCTATGGAAAATAAATGACCTCTACTGATTCCAAGTCCCATGTAGGTGCAAGCTAGTAATAGGACATGTTTTTTTTCTTTCAGCAGAGACTAGAGTGTTTCTGAGATTTCTGCCTTTTTTTTTAATGCAAATAGCTATTTAATGCAAATAGCATGTGCTTCAATGTTGGTTCATTTAGTTGTAATAGATGCTAGTTCTTAGCAATCAGTTTTTCTAGTGAATTACTACAGCAAAATGTAGTAACACATACTAAGATATTTGGATAATCTTTCAGTTTTTGAGAATGTAACAAAGGGCCTCATTATGACTTTGGAGGTAGCCATACCCTTAAAAAGGACATGGCTGCCTCCAAAATCGTGTCCGGGTCCAGGTACCTTGAATGGGGAAATACCGGGCCATTCCGACTTTGGAGGGCCCGGTATTTCCTCCTTCAGGGAACCCAGACCCGGTCCTTCCCCATTCCCATTTGAGCCCCCATAGGGCTCAATGGGAATGGGGAGGGTGCTAACAACAGGCCCATTAATAACAGGCCCGTTGTTAGCTCCCTGGGCCCCTCGCAGGACCCGCTCTGGACGTCTCGTAAAACCAGACGTCCAGAGCGGGTCCTGCAAGGGAACCTCGTAATAGGGCAGAATGGGATTAACGGCACCGGCACCGTTACCGACGCCATTAAACCCATTCCGCCCACCTCATAATGAGGCCCAAAGTTTTTCTGTTGACTCATCTTGCTCTTATTTTAAGTTTTCTCTATAAATGAAGATTTATGTGTATTTTTCACAATTATAGATGATTGTTTTTCAAAATCCGATAGAAGTGTGCAGTTACAACAAGCTCTAACAAGTTGGCCAAATTGAATGTTGTCTATTACAGATTGTGGGTAGTAACTTCAATACTGTAACATTGTTTTACGATTTGTTGGCTTGCTAAATAAAGACACTACTGCTTGGTCTTTTTTGTCTTTGATAATCAAATTTAGAAACAACATCTGTTTATTATTTGTGGTAGCAGTACATTTTAAATTGGGATCCAAACCATTGATCCAATTTATGAAATATAAAATATTACTATGCTATGCTTGAAGTCCCATATAATCAATGTCATCATTTCTCTTTTATAGTTTAATAGCAGGAGAGACCTCCTTATTTATGTTAAAATGTATACTTCTTCAATGAATTTGCAAGATTTGGGCAAATGTTGCTCCCATTGTGGTCCCTTTCATTTACATGTAATAGTCATTCTTGTACCAATTATATTTTACTAAGTGCTACCTCCAGTAGCTCCAAAATTAATAATGTTTAAACTATTTGGGGACCTTCTCAACTGTCCAAAAATCTTTTGTGAGTCTCATATCCTCTCCCTGGGGAATGTTGGTGTATAATGATTCTACATCCAAACAAACAAATAATTGTTGGTGGACTCAAACAGCACTCCCTCAGTTGTATGGCTCCCTGTAATTTGTTAAAAGGGAGGTGGTCTTCACTGGTAGAGCTTTAAAAACAAATTCTATATATTTGCCTAAAGGTTCTAAAATGGTGCCAGAAAGAGAAACAATTGAACATCCAAGCGGATTATGCAATTCCTCATGGATTTTGGCCAATATGTAGAGACATACATGCCTGTGAACCCATAGACCTGGGGTGCTTTAAGACGAGGTAGCAATACTAAGAGATGGATGGGGATGCAGAACTTACTCATAGATCAATAATCATACTGACTCAGGAAGTTGGCAAAACTTAGTACTGTTTTATTTGCAATTATCTAAAACAGGGAGTTACAAAGGACATCAACGGACGTCGCACAGTATGATCTCAATGAATTTCATAAAAAACAATACTTTTATAGAAGAAATGTGTCACTTCTGATGTCACATTATGTGAAAAAATACAAAAACCTACTATGGGATGTGATAGGCTTGCAGGGAACATCTAGGTTTATGTCCCATACTTACAGAGGTTTGATTGGGTCGCTAATATCAGGTGGACAACTAAGCCTTCCTCTAGGACAAGTCATCTTCATCGTCACAAAATACACGACGATTCATTGGTTCCACAAACTATAGGGCTCTTTGATACATGGCCCTCTACAATTGGTTGGCGCACTTGTACCCTTCTGGAATATTCCACTTGCTAGCAGCACACAAGCTGACTACCCCAGGTGCTAGGAGGGTCAGCCTGGTCATGCCTCCCCTCCCAATTAGCCCAACATCTATCATCACTCTTGCGGTCTTCCTTTCAATTAAGGCTTTGAACTTGGCCTTGCAAAAGCTCCCTGTGCCTGAGAATAAAGGTGAGTGTGGCATGGTCTTATCTTCTGGTTTCGGTATAGCTCGGCCCAAAGTCTATTTCGATCTGATCATGTGACTGGAGACCACGTTTTCAAGCTCTTTGTTGCATATAATACTATTAAATGATGTTTTTTCATTCCACCTCAAACAGAAAATTGTTTCTTTCTCACGGTCATGTAGCTTCTTGACAGACAACCAGGCTCACTGTAGCCTTGACTGTTGGTGCTGGGCCAGCCAGCCTTTCTTGAATTTTCCTTTGCCATCAGCTTTTTTCCAACTGTGCCACACTCAAGCCCTTTCCATTCACAGGGTTCAAGTCTTGCCAAAGTGCACTGTGGAACATCCAGATTCTATATATTCCTATGTATATACATAGGTGCATCACCACAATCTTTTCAATACATAGCCAGCCTCAGGATTACGTTTTGATCACAAAATGTTGCTTATCTTTGACACCTGTAAAAAAACAAGCAAAATGCTCAATTACCCGTCTTTTAGTCCACTTTAGAACCTGGTGTACAGCAAAAGAAAGGAATACAGATAGGTTATCTATTTCATGTATATGAAATTCACATGAGGCAAAATATTTTTTCCAAAGAGTAAACAAAGTAAAAACACATTTTAATCAGTACATTTTCAACACACAAAAAAGTTCATGGTGGTTGCTTTCCAAAAGGCACCTCACACACTTGAAAAGAATTCACAATTCGAAAAGAATAAAAAGTCCAGAAGTATCACGTTTTCTACCAGTGGTGTCTAGGGTTAGTAAGTGACAGTTGTAACAGATCACCTTGACATACTGTTTTCATAGTATTAATTGTATTGCATTTTGGGGGAACATACTGTAAATGTACAACATAAGCAAAGTACTTGTGCTGTAAAAAAAGACACAATTGTTAAGATGTCTACGGGATGTCTACATATGTTTCGGCACACAGATTACATCAACACCATCCCTGCTGTTCTGCTGTTTTAGTTGTGGCCCTCTTCAGGACAGTATATTGCTTTTTCGGGTTGACAAAGAGTTCAAGCAAATCCCCAGTTTTTTCAATTTTTGTCAGATACTGTAAAAAATGGAAATGCAAAATATATATTAATGACTGATCTGGAAAGGCAAATATCTGAATTAAACGTAAAAACATTGTAATATTAAACACTCTTTTGGCAAAGTTCATGTGTTTAGGGCTGTTTTATTTCCCCTCTCCAAACTTATCACTCACCTGTATATTCTGTTTTAGTTGGACTAAAGTGTGGTTTCTCTAGCAAGAAGTGAAAAATTACTTCCTTTTCGTGGGTTGCGCTGTGCAACAATCTCATTTCATTCTGCTAGTCATTTAGCAAAATAATTTTTTCAAACAAACGTGATGCCGGTGTCGTTATTTTCTGGGATCTCAAGTTTAGGTTTTTGTTGGCCACTTCAGGGAACCTGTTTGTAAAAAAACATATTCATAGTTTGAGGGTTTTCATTACTAGTTTGTGATGTTACACAGGTCATGTATCATATGTACTGACCTTTCATTTGTTTGCTGGCTTGTCTTTGTAATGGCGCCGAAAAAAGGCTTCAAACACAAAATGCTCGACTTTTCGATTAAGTGTGCCTTGTTCCTCTCAATATTCACGTCTGTCTTGCCCATCAGCTGAAAAGCAAGGAGAGGGAGGACCGGTAGGGCTTTTCCTATTTTGTTTTTTCATAACGCGTAGCGTCAATTACCTAAAAAGTGTGTCTTTTTTCATTCCAACTTTATAGCCACTCGAGGTTTAAAGTATTTGTAGTGCAAGTTGCCGCCAGTAACTGGACACTTCAGATGTGGTAACTGTTCCGTTTGTTCATTAACCAAGAATATGAAAAACATTGATTTAAAAGGGAGAAATTGGCAACTAAAATCATTCACCAACTGTGCATCACAATTGGTAGTTTATGCGATCCAGTGTCCCTGCAAACTCTTGTACATTGGAAAGACCAAAAGACACATCAAAACACGCATAGGTGAGCACGGATCGAACATCAGAAACCAAATGCCAAATAAACCTTTGGTAGCCCACTATCTACATCTAAAACATAAACCATGGAAAATCTTCTGGTTCATCATCCAAATGGTTCAGATTTCAAGAAGAGGAGGAGAATGAGACCTGGCTCTCCGTAAATGTGAACAAAAATGGATTTTAGACCTAGACACGGTAAAAACCGGTTCAAATTCAGCAGTGGGATGGGGCATTTACTTTTAATTCTTTTTTGCCTAAACCCCTTTTTTGCCGAGCTCATCCCACAAGAAGAGCCCATTTACCATGGCCATTCGACAAATAACATACATTATCGCACAGATGCTTGGATTAACAGCATTGAAAGTATGGAATTCTTTATTGATGTATTTCCATTAACACCACCCTAACTCACACCGCAGATGCACCCCCAAGCCACATCATTATAAGCGGGGCTGCATCAAAGGAAGTGATCGATTCTTTCAAAGAAAATTCCTCCTACACATATGCTCAGAATGTGCCATCACGTGAAATAAATGGACCACCAAATACGTCTTTTCCCAAGTATTTGGAATAATACCATGCTTTAGTTAATAACGGATAACATCGTTAGCATAAACCACAACAGCGCTACTTCCAAAGCCCTTTTCCTCATCTAAGATGGCCACGCACATATGCACATTCACTATACAAGAAAACATAATGAGGACTAGACACGATCACGTGCAATCACGTGACACGCAAATATGGAAATTAACCAACAAATCTCCGTTTTTGGATCTCCAGAAACCGCGAGAGACGTATAGGTGTACGAGTGCTGACACTGCGAAGCCGCCGCGACTCGAGATAACACCCGGACTCATCAAAAAAAGCAATCTAAAGGTAAAGATATGTCTGCACTACAAATACTCTAAACCTCGAGTGGCTGTAAATGAAAAATGAAAAAAGACAAACTTTTTAGGTAATTAACGCTACGCGTTATGAAAAAACAAAATAGGAAAAGCCCTAACGGTCCTCCCTCCCCTTGCTTTTCAGCTGATGGCAAGACGGATGGGAATATTAAGAGGAAAAAGCTGCACTTAATCGAAAAGTCAAGCATTTTGTGTTTGAAGCCTTTTTTCGGCGCCTTTACAAAAGACAAGCCAGCAAACAAATGAAAGGTCAGTACATATGATACATGACCTGTGTAACATCACAAACTAGTAAGGAAAACCCTCAAACTATGAATATGGTTTTTTACAAACAGGTTCCCTCAAGTGGCCAACAAAAACCTAAACTTGAGATCCCAGAAAATAACGACACCGGCATCACGGCTGTTTGAAAAAATTGTTTTGCTAAATGACAAGCAGAATGAAATAAGATTGTTGCACAGCGCAACCCACGAAAAAAAGTAATTTTTCACTCTCGCTAGAGAAACCACGCTTTAGTTCAACTATAACAGAATATAAAGGTCAGTGATAAGTTTGGATAGGGGAAATAAAAAAGCCCAAAACACATGAACTTTGCCAAAAGAGTTTTTAACATTGCAATGTTTTTTAGTTTAATTCAGATATTTGCCTTTCCAGATCAGTCATTAATATATATTTTGCATTTCCATTTTTTACAGTATCTGACAAAAATTGAAAAAACTGGGGATTTGCTTGAACTCTTTGTCAACCTGAAAAAGCAAAATACTCTCCTGAAGGGGGGCACAACTAAAACAGCAGAACACCATGGATGGTGTTGATGTAATCTGTGTGCCGAAACATATGTAGACATCCCGTAGACATCTTAACAATTGTGTCTTTTTTTACAGCACAAGTACTTTGCTTTTGCTGTACATTTACAGTATGTTCCCCCAAAATGCAATTCAATGAATATTATTAAAACAGTATGTCAAGGTGATATGTTACAACTGTCTCTTGCTAACTCTAGACACCACTGGTAGAAAATGTGATACTTCTGGACTTTTTATTCTTTTCGAATTGTGAATTCTTTTCAAGTGTGTGCGGTGCCTTGTGGAAAGCACCCACCATGAACTTTTTTGTGCATTGAAAATGTACTGATTAAAATGTGTTTTTACTTTGTCTACTCTTTGGAAAAAATCTTTTGCCTCATGTGAATTTCAGATAGATGAAATAGATAACCTATCTGTATTCCTTTCTTTTGCTGTACACCAGGTTCTAAAGTGGACTAAAAGAGGGGTAATTGAGCATTTTGCTTGTTTTTTTACACTATACAATTAGTCCTTATCTTGCTCAATCCCCCTAAAACAAAAAATCCGGGACTTACCCATTTTTTCTCTTTCTCTTTTATCTTTGACACCTCCTCTTCAGAGCTTATAGAATGTCTATTTTCTTTCGTCTTCTGTATCTCTTCATGGTGCGTCAGTTCTGCTTCGCATGACATCACCAGTCCTCTTTCTCATCCATTTTCACACTTCTTCCAGAACTCTGTCCAGAAGACCATCATTTCTTCATGAATGCATATAGGGTTTTCTCATTGGATACCTTGTTTCAAGAATTATTTGCGGTACCGGCATCCTCGCTGGTACTGCACATGTTACAATTTCTGGTTCCCAACAAATAGGCAACATGGGGGCAGAGCTTCTGGTAGAGGTATTTGGCTTCTTCTCTACACCTGCATTCCACACAGACTGTTGTGGCATGAGGTCTGCAGCATGTATTTTGTCGCCCTCCTCCTATGTTGCCATGTTGCCCTACACCTTCTTCCTCTGGGAAAGTACAGGGAGCCTACTGAGGCTCCCTGAAACTGCATCTGGACTTGTGGATGGTCAACCCACATGAGGGACAACCACCCAAGGTCAGGGACATCACCCCCGACCATCCTGGAGCTCTGGCTAGGTAGCATTACAGAATTTCCCTCTGGTAAACCTTGGATCCCTGCCTGGGTACCCTGGAACCGCTGCTGGGATGGGTATGGTCACACCACATGGGAGTCAGCCGCCCAAGGCCAGGGACATTACCCCCAACTATCCTGGAGCTCTAGCTGGCCTGCGTTGCAGCTTCTCCCTCTGGGAATGGTTGTGGACCCTGCTGGTGCTCCCTGGGACTGCCATAGAACTTGTGGACGGTCAACACTTTTTCTTTTCCACCTAGGTAGGGGCACCCACACATGTGTGGTACCATTTTTGTTGGGACACCTGTGGGAATGCGGAAAGGTAGGACATGTTTTGTTGACGGCGTGTTTCGGTCGGTGGCCAGAGGGAAATGTCTGAACATTTTTAATATTTTGTCGACAAACTTGACATTTTTCTGGGGCTTTTGGGTAATAAATTGTGGGGTGAGTCAGACCTCTGTGGATTCCCATGGACTTCTTCTTTTCGGAAATGCATGGGGCTCTCTGTTTTCCTTTGTGGCTTTGACACCCTAAGCCCAAATCTGTAGGTTGTCTCAACAAACCCGTTTGGGGGTTACCAGTGGTTTAGTGTTTTCCCTTTGCGCCCAGGTAGATGCACCCACACATGTGAGGTACTGTTTCCATTGGGACACCTGTGGGAACGCGGGAAGGTAGGACATGTGGTGTTTGCGACGTGTTTCAGTCGGTGGGCAGAGGGAAATGTCCTAAAATTGTGGGGTTTTTGCCAAATTTCAGAATTTGCCGGGGATTGTGGGTAATAAAGTCTGGGACGGTTCACTCAAGTCAGACCTCTGTGGATTTCCACGGGTGTCTTCTTTTTGGAAATGCATGGGGTTCCCTGTTTACCTTGGTGGCTTCGACACCCTAGGCCCAAATCTGTAGGTTGTCCACATGAGCAAATTCCCGCAAAATCTGCTCTGCCGAAAGACTTGGGGTTACCAGTGGTTTAGCCTTTTCCCTTTGCTCCCAGATAGGTGCACCCACACATGTGAGGTACCGTTTACGTTGGAACACCTGTGGGAACCCAGAAAGGTTATACATATGTTGTTAGCAGAGTGTTTTTCGGTGGGTGGGCAGAGTGAAATGTCAGAAAATTGTGTTTTTTCACCAGATTTCAGACTTTGCAGGGATTGTGGGTAATACATTCTGGGGTGATCCACGCAAGTCAGAACTTTGTGGCTTCCCACCGGTGTCCTCTTTTCAGAAATGCATGGGGTTTCCTGATTTCCTTGATGGCTGCGACATCCTAAGTCCAAATCTGCAGGCTAGCCACAAGAGCAAAATTCCTCAAAATCTGCTCTGCCGAAAGACTTCGGGTTACTAGTGGTTTAGCTTTTTCCCTTTGCGCCCAGGTAGATGCACCCACACATGTGAGGTACCATTTTCGTCGGGACACCTGTGGGAACACGGGACGGTAAGACATGTGGGGTTGGCGGCGTGTTTCAGTGGATGGGCAGAGTGAAATGTCTGTACATTTTGGTTTTTTGCAAAATTTTTGACTTTTCTGGGGATTGTGGGTAATACAATCTGGGGCGATTCGCGCAAGTCAGACCTCTTTGGATTCCCACGGGTGTCTTCTTTTTGGAAATGCTTGAGGTTCCCTGTTGTCCTTGGTGGCTGCGACACCCCAGGCCCAAATCTGCAGGTTGTCCACATGAGCAAAATCCCACAGAATCTGCTCTGCCGAAAGACTTGGGGTTACCACTGGTTTTGCATTTCTCTTTGCTTCCAGGTAGGTGCACTCACACATGTCAGGTACTGTTTTCATCGAGACACTGATGGTACACGGAAAGGTAGGACATGTGTTGTTGGCGGCATGTTTCGGTGGTTTGGCAGAGTGAAATGTCTGAAAATTGTTGTTTATTTGGCAAATTTCTGACTTTTCCGGGGATTGTGGGCAATACATTCTGGGAAAATTTGCGCAAGTCAGACCTCTGTGGATTTCCATGGGTGTCTTATTTTTGGAAATGCTTGAGGTTCCCTGTTGTCCTTGGTGGCTGCGACACCCCAGGCCCAAATCTGCAGGTTGTTCACATGAGCAAAATCCCACAGAATCTGCTCTGCCGAAAGACTTGGGGTTACCAGAGGTTTTGCTTTTCCCTTTGCATCCAGGTAGGTGCACTCACACATGTCAGTGACTGTTTTAATCGAGACACTGAGGGGAAAATGGAAAGGTAGGACATGTGTTGTTGGTGGCATGTTTCGGTGGGTTGGCAGAGTGAAATGTCTGAAAATTGTGGTTTATTTGGCAATTTTCTGACTTTTCCGGGGATTGTGGGCAATACATTCTGGGGAAATTTGCGCAAGTCAGACCTCTGTGGATTTCCATGGGTGTCTTCTTTTCAGAAATGCCTGGGGTTCCCTGATTTCCTTGGTGGCTGCGACACCCCAGGCCCAAATCTGTAGGTTGTCCACAAGAGCAAAATTCCTCAAAATCTGCTTTGCTGAATGACTTGGGGTTACCAGTGGTTTTACCATTTCCTTTTGCGCCCAGCTAGGTGCACCCACACATGTGAGGTACCGTTTTCATCGGGAAGCCTGAGGAAACACGGGAAGGTACGACATTTGTTGTGTTTGCATGGTTTTCATAACGTTTCGATGGATGTGCTATTGCACTTTGTCACACAACCCTTTCATTTCCCAAATGTGACCTACATTTAGTCGCTGCTTTAGGCACTATACACTTTTGTAACCTGCACAAGTCACCAACCCTACAAAAGGTCTGCCGGTGCTCTTTCAAAAAATTTATGTGTGCCCTTCCTCACCACATTTGTTTTCTTTACTTACATATGCTAAGTATGTCTGTTTAGGTCATGGGCATAAAAACATGTGTACCATGGCTCAGTTTTGGGCTTGTGGTATTGCTTGTTTTGTGAAACATTACAAAAAATTTGTGATTTCCTAACTGGCAACCATGTCCACCACTTACCTTTTTTCTGTCATTTTCACTATTTTTCCCCAAACTATGGAATTCTTCCCTACATAGTTGTTGCCTGACCTGCGCAAACTTGGAATTTTGTCTACTTTTCAGAAATGTATGCCTTTCTGTCCTCCCATTCAGCATTCCTACCCTTCTCTTCCATTCCGTCAACGCATGTCCTATTGGAAAAAAAGGCCAAAATCGCCTACCTCTCACAAAATGGCTGGTAACAATATCAAACTATGGTTTCTTGGTTTCCACTCAACATGTTCTTGAAATCCTGAAAAATGGCGAATTTAGCACAGCAAACCTTTTGTTCTTAGCTCTTACTAGGAAAATGCCACAGGCTTCTTTGTACATCATTTTATTGCCATTTTCTGAAAAAACCCAACATTTTCTCCTTTTTTGGTTATTCTCTCTCACCCACCTACAGCAAACTAGGATTCCTTGGTGGCGTTACGACATGTGGGGAAAAAAAGGGGCCAAATTTGGCCGAGATTTCTTATGTAATAAAAAAGTTACAAGGGATTGAATGGCGACATTCCAAAATCACCAAAAAAGGCCTTGACACGGGGGCTGGCGGGAGAACCCTTGGCAGTTAAAGGCTTAACATGGTGAGTGAGCCCATTTGTTTTCTCTATGTCATGTTTGTTTCAAAATGGCTGAAGCACAAACTGACGCTTAAGAGGCATCTTTTATATTGGAAAAGTCCTCCTAACCTTAAAATGTGTTCTATAATTATTCAATGCGATGAAATGGGTACCACATGAGACATAAACAACATTTAAACGGGCGGAGTTCAGAACGCATTTGACATCTTTTAATGCACAAATACTTTGTGTTATATCAATGAGGCACATGTTTAAACAAATGAAGATGCGAGGACTGCTGAGTGCCCATTCTATAGGCACAGTTTACGTCATAATTTGTGACATCACAGCAATGTCTAAAGGGCACATTCAAGTCAGTGTGGTACTCAGCGGAGCCTATATCAAATACAGATTTTGAACTAAGAGCTTTTCAATCGCTACATTAATCTGTGTGTTTTTGTTGCCACATGTTAAACTCAATATTAAGTACTTTACATTAATGCAGGCGACGAGTAGATTGTCTAGCTTGTAAGGTTGTTCAAAGCAGGCTTATATAGAATATGTGCACGGTGGTAACGGGGGCATTCAAGAGTGGCGTAGTGGTCTCTCCAGTAGGGGGACAGCGGCACACTGCTCTGACTCCCCTCTGTAGACCGTAGCCGCATAGAGGGGAAAGCTCGTTGCACTTTGGAGGCTGCCGTACGCACGGGTTTGTTCAGGGAAATTGGCTCACCAAGTCTCCAGCAAGCCTTTGGACCAATTTATCATTTATTTATTTTATTTATTTATTTGCATTTTTAAAGTGCTCAAACAGCCCATGGGCATTGCGGCGCTGTTACAGAAATTGTTTGTTTTTTAGTTGCGTAATCGTTTTTTTGTCTTAGTTGCGTATTTATAAGGCGCTACATCAATGGTCACTCCCAATAATTGGTGGAAAATAGACACGTCATGTTGATTTAATTTCCAGGAAAACGTTTTGTTTGGTTTATTGTCACCAGGATAAAAGGCCAAAATTGTGGTCTTTAACACATTTATAGAAGGTAGAAAGGTCACTGTTCCTAGAATAGACCTTAAGATGTTTACTTATTTGTGTACTTATTTATTTTGTCATTTATATAGCATGCATAACCCAGAGGAATCTAGGCGCTGTTGAGTTGGTGTTGCAGTCCTTTATGTGTACTGTCTAAAATAATGAAGTCATCTGCATGCCCAGGACACTGTATGCAAGAAAAAACCTAATCTAGGGGCATATGGTTTGTCAGTAAGTAACTCAGTAGAGAGATCAGCGAGATAAAGTTTAAACAAATTGGGGGCTAGAATGCACCCCTGTTTCAGACCTTCCAAAGTTTGTAAAGAATTGGAAATAAGGCAGATAAAGAAAGTATCACTTTAACTTGGCATCTTAGTTTAATTTAACATAGGCCTCATTATGACCCTGACGGTCAGAGAAAGAGAGGAAAGGAGGGAGCGGGTGTCCCAATGAGGAGGATCTCAGTCTCACTGGCATTAAGGACGAGATCATCGGAGGCACACAATGGGGATTTACTAGTGGTTCCGCCACCTGTAATATGGTGGTATTATCGGGATATCAGGCGGCGGAAACGGTAAGTGCGTTTGCTGGTATCCTGGTGAAATTTTCCACCTGGATAGAGGCAAACTTGGAATGAGGCCCATAGTGTTTAGGCTTAAAGTACTTCTACCTGGAGCTCTCTTTTTTGGTTTTTGAACATGTGCGAAAGGTACCAAATGAGGTTGCAGCTGCCGACGTATGCTCCTTGCAAAATCGATATGCAATGCTCAAACTCATTTCCTACCAGGGTCGGACTGGGACAAGAAATAGGCCCGGACACCCAAAAAAAGTGGCCCACCCATCGCCTCAAAAAAGTGGCCATCCCCTCGCCTCAAAAAAGTGGGCCACCCTGCGCCTCTAAAAAAAGTGGCCCTCAAACCATCATCCGTGAATCACATCAATTCCACTTATGGAGGGTTCATGTGTCTGTTACATTACAACACAACTCATAAAATAACGGAACTTTGCATGCAGTTCTGTGACAGGGTCCACATTTTACAGGTGCAGGAGTGGCATGAACCAACCACCCCCACTGCGGTTTTGGGACCTGCTGCAAGTCGATGCTTATACAGGGATCCGCGACCCCAGCTGGAAAGGAGGGTTAGGGTGACCATGGTTGGATAGGAAGGTGGGGGGGAGTAGGGAAACCGGAATGAGGTTTAGGGAGAGGTTATGGATAGGTTGGGGATGTTAGGGTAAGGTTTTGATCACTGCGCACGCTTCCAGCAAGCTGTTACACTCATAGAAACGCACGTCCCTGCTTCTGACTCTACACACATGTACAACATCCGATTGTTGTATGCACAGCTAGCAATAAAGACAGTTCAAATATGCAGGAAAAAGTCCACACTGTTCAGGTAAATATATTTTAGAAAAAATACTACTGTAAAGCATCAAAGTGTAAAGTTCAAACTTGCAGGAAGAACAGGTGCGCACAATAAAACAGGCTTTTTTTCCTTACGCCCCCACTAATTCAGAACGCGGATGAGTGCATCAGCGTGCAGTGTAACTGCCTGTCTCACTGGGTTCATTTCACCGCTTTTGAGGAAGAGCCATTTTACTACATTTTTGGTGATGGGGGGTGGGGCTGGGTAAGGAGTTTAACGATATTGTGGAGTTCTGGTTGGCTGCCTATGAGGGTATGGGATACTTTCTACCCATGACAAATGTTGTAAAGAAGACAGTGAAACGCCCACCTGTACCACTACCAGACCCCCCACATTTCCGCCAGAGAATTCCCATAACTGAATCATGTATTTGGAAAAACTGTTTTTGACAGATTACACCTCGCTCCCCCCTCCAACGGGTGAACATGTTTTGCGCGGTAGCCTGGGTTGCATAAAAGCTGATATACTTCCTCAAGGAACCTCACACTATGACAGGAAGGTCACCTAAGAAACTCAATACAACTGAAAAATGAGGCCCTCAAGAGCAACTCATGTCTTCCAACTTGGTGGTATCAAAATCTTTCAGGTAATCAAAGAAAGGCGAAACTAGGAGCTACTATAGCTAGGAATCTGTATCTTTCCAGAACAATCTATTGTTTAGTGCCTTGGGAGGGTCCACTCTTTCCCTATGGGCTTGACGGCACAATGCTCCTCTGAGGTATTGTGAAAAGAAGCCATGCAATGCTAACGGTTCCATCAAACATGTGTATCCACACCTTCCCTTAACTCCTTAGTGTAGGCACAAACTATCACTGCCAATACTAACGGTTCTGGGTGCCACTCTACCATCAATCCCTGCATGGGTCCCCGGTATTTAAGCCGCTAATGGATGTCACATGAAGCAATCACTACATGTACTGAATATATAGTTAAACTGTAGCATAAACATATTTATCCACACCGGTGCGTAGCCTCGGATAATAAAAAGAGATATATTAAAAATAGATCATCCTGCTGTAATGTGCAGAATTTGCTGTGTGTTTGTCAGATTTTCCAGCATCTCCTGTCCTCCATGTGGGCAAGGATGATGGCACAATCACCACTCCTCCTGGCATGGCTTTACCCATTGGGTCTACAGAGTCCCCATCTTCAGTATTTATCTTGTGCAAATGGCCAATGAGAAAGACTGTGTGTTTCGCCCTGCCATTCCCACATCTGTATGTTAACCCTGGGTACTGACATGGGGGCCACAAAGGTGATTTTCATCCTGACCTGTCCCTGGCCACTCTGGGAGACGTCAGGGAATACAAATGGAATGTTGGAGTCCATAACTCTGCTAACAGGTTGTTGCTTGCATAATTAAAATGACACACTGTTAATAAAGTGTGCAGCTCATGGTATCTGGTCATTGCATTAATTCCAACCATCAAATTGTTTCCATCTAAAAAAGGTGCATCAAATGCATGTTTTGGGGGGCTAAAGGGTTAATGTTTGTTCGCGGGGATTTTAAAGGGTAAAAAACAGGGGATTGGGGGTCCCCCCCCAAAAAAATAATATGAAAAAAGAATGCATTCAATGCCATTTTTTTACATGGAAAAAAATCGATGCAAATGCATTTAGATGCAAGGGATTTGATGCAATGACCATAAATTCACTCTGTGAAAACACACCACCCAAGACTGTAACAGTCTAAGGCCTTTACTCACTAGGTTTCCAGCATCACTTCAACTGTCACTGCCTTGCACAATGTCTCTTTCTCTCCACCCATAGTGTTGTTGTGGCCGCTCAGGTCCGAGGTCTACCTCCTTGGTTGTATACAAATTGTCCGAATGACAATTGACCTTCTGCACAATTGACTGAATTTAAACAGTCAATTAGGATATATATGCAGGGGGAAACCCCGGCAACGCCCCACCCAATCCAACCCCCACCCCAACCCCCCACTCAATCCCCTTATATTATTATTACCCCAACCCACTATATATATAAAAATGACCATACGGTCTATTGTGCAGAAGGTCAATTTGGACGCCTGTAATTCAGTCAATTGTATCATTCGAACCATTGTACTCGAACAATTCGGGTAATACCCCCTCCTTTGCTGCCTGCCCCCCAGTGCTTTAAGTGGGGTAAGAAATTGAGGGGGGGCCCTCGTTTGGGGCGTGGCTTCCATTGTGGGAGTGGCCTAAAAGTGCACAAATCATAGTAAGGTGCGCAAACAAATATATAAATGTATTTGAGCATTTATATCTTTGTTTGCGTCCTACTATGGTTTGTGACTTTTCAAGCCTTCTTTTATATACATAGCAATGTTACATATTTCTATGTTTATAAAAGGTGGCTTGTAAGTGCACAAAGCATAGTAAATTACGCACACTTGTGTGCTTACCTTACTATGGTCTGTGTACTTTTCAAGCTGCCTTTTATAAACATAGACATTTGTAACATATGTCTATGTTTATAAAAGACGGCTTGAAAAGTAGGCATCTTTTATAAAGCGTTGAGGACGGACAAAACCCAAGGTGGCTTTGTCCGTCGACAAAGCTTTATAAAAGATGCCTTGAATTGTGTACGATTCAAGCAGTCTGTTATAAACATAGACATATTTCTACGTGTATAAAAGATGGCTTAAACGTACACAGTTGAAGGCATCTTTTATAAAGCCTTGCCAAAGGAGAAAGGCGCCTCGAGCTCAGTGATCTCTGCTCTGAGCAGAGATCACAGACCCCGAGGCGTCTTTCACTCTCTGCGAACCCGCGGGCTCCGTGATCTAATCTACATATTTGATCATGGAGCCCGCGGGTTCGCTGAGGGTCAGTGACCTGGCGAGGGAAAACTAAAGGACTCTAGCTTCCTCTGATGGCCCCTCAGATGAGGGGTCATCAGAGAAAGTTACAGTGACTGACAGAAGTGCCAGCCAGGCACAGCAACGCTGTGCCTGGCTGGCACTTCTGTCAGCTTGCCTGACGTTAAAGTGGTGGGCGCATCTTCCATCGCAGCTGCGGCCGCAGCGGGATAATGCGTCCTGCCATGGCGTGATGAGGTCGGGGGCCCCGGCAGGGCCCCGGCTCAGCCCAACTTTTTGGAGACTGCCGGGGCCCGGCCCCGGCAGGCCCCGGCCCACTTAAAGCACTGCTGCCCCCCATTGTGTACACTGTATATGTATTTGCTGTCTGTGTTTTTAAAATGGAGTGTCCCGTGGAGAAAACATTGAGTTTGCAAATGTTTGTCTTATACCTTTGAGCTTGTATTGTGGATCATGACCGAAATTGTAAAATCCCATGCTCTGTTTTTTGCTGAAGCACTTAATCTGAATATGTGCTATGTTCCATTCTTTAAGGCAAGGCATGAGGCAGGAGGTTCTGGACTAGCCTAGTTTTATTATCCGTTTGCGAAGGAAGCGCCTGACCAATTTCTTTTATTATTATGTATTTAATGTGTCATAGCCATATACTAAAACCATATGATACATACTTATGGCTTTTAACACGAGAATCCATACAGGAAAAAAAAAAGATTTTTTTTTTCTTTTAAAAAAAAAACACACTAATCAAAAGAAAAAAAAAGAACATTTAAAAATAAAACAGACTGAAATATCATGAAAACAAACTCAAACAATCCAACATCTCAGCCGAGGGAGCCCCTCCCCCTCCTTCCCCACCAGTCTGTTAGGAGAGCAACTACTTCAAATGTCAGGAGTGTTTAATTGCCTTTTACGACAGTCTGTCCCAAAACATATCAGAATTCAAACAACCAGGATCGTGAACAAATCTCTTAAAATGTGCCAGTCTCAAAGGCCACGTTCCTGGACAGTGCGTAAATGGATCTTTCAATGACTGCCTTTCATTAATATTACACTTGTCACAGATGGAAGAGGGGAACTCCTCATTGTTTAGGATTGAGTTAACCTCCAGGGTTACACATAGATTCAATCTAAATCTCAGAAACTCAGCTCTACCAGCACCTAACCAAGGAATAGAGCAGGATTTGTCCTGGGTGACTAGTTCTACACTTCCCCAATCTGCCTTCCCCTGCTGTGTGCAACAATGTACCATCTCGTCAAATTGTGACAACATGCACTAAGCATGTATTTCTTTTGTATGCAGTCAACATATACTCATGATTATTAGCCACTGATGCGCCCCCTCCATTGCATGCAAAAGCCTTTGTGCCTACACAAGCACCCCAGTATCTACACCAATTCCCAGACTGCTGCGTGACTGCCTGGGAATAGGCTTCAATGCCTTCATTTGCAAGCAGTTCATTGAAATAACCGAGCTTGGCCTTGACTTGCGAAATAGAACAATGGTGTTTGACACAGGATTGAGAACACAGAGCATAGGTTCAAGTTCCCAGCAGGGGAGCTGTTATTTTCTTTTTTTAGGTGTCTGGAACGGTCCTCCAAGTCACATAAAGTAAGGAAACTATGACTGCTTTCCCTGAGAAGGGAACGTCGTACCCTTCAGTTCCCTCCCACTTTGACCTCTGCCCTTATCCTGAACTCCCTTACCTGGCTAGCTCGTGGCTCTGTAGTTGCGCCCAGCTCCTCTCCATCAAAGTTGAAAATAATATTGACAATTCCTATGGCACAAACAGCAGCTGAATTGTCAGGTGGCCGAATAGCCCCTTAACAAAGCTTATTTTGATTGGCAAGCTTCAATGAGCTTCTTTTATAGTCCTGAGGGAAAACAAGGTTGAGTTGGCCCTGACAGAATTCACAACTATCCCTAGGTCTAAGGTCACACACATAGCTCTGCAACTGGTGCGTTATCCTATCGAGCTATCCTACTGAAATGGAACATGCTGGCTGCAGATGTGGCACAGATCTACAGTGCGGACGCATTATCTCACTGAACTAGAGTACAGCAGATGCAGTGGTTCGCTTACAAGCCCGCCCAAAACGGATGCGTCTGAAAATAGGACATCCGGTGACTGACATCCTTTCCCAAAAAAGTCCTATGTCTGTATTATAACTACGTTCCATTTCCCGTTGCTTACATTAATTCACGTTTGGAATATGTACGAGAACCAGGACAAGCAGGTGAAACGGACGATTCATACATCAAGCACAGTATCACACGTAAGACCTTGACCCAGAGCCTGGCCCGAGCGAGCACCTCACTGCGGCCCTCCTGAGTTGTGGCACGGCCGTCGGCAGCATCTGCCACGGCACCTCTACTTGTACTTGATGTCGATGCATGCATCGATCCATGCAAGCATCTGATTCTGTATCATAATTTAATCATGCATGCAAGATGCAACTCATCAAAGCAAGGAAACAACATGTGTTACCTTGCTTTGATGAATTATGCTGCGGTGTGCAGTGCCTGTGCCCAACATAGCCCTCAGGGCACACGACAAACTGCTGCTGGCAGGTGCCAGGCGGCAGCAGCAGCCATAGACAGACTCATTGGGAGGGAGGCAAAGAGGGAGGGAGGGAGGGAGGCAAAGAGGGAGGGAGGGAGGGAGGGAGGGAAGGAGGAGACAGGAGGGACCAACATGGCGTGGCCCGGCAGCCACAGCGCAGCCACACACAAGTCTGACAGAGACTAGTCAGACTACCAAAAAATGTAATTAAAAAAAAACGGCCCAAATGCTGGCCCAGGGGTGGCTGTCGAACAACCAGCACCAGTGTCCTCAAGGTAATTCGGACAGAGGCTGATTGACCGAAAGGCTCAGTCCAACCCTGAACGCAGATGGGACTCAGCTAGTGAAAAGGAAGCTACCAAAGTATACAATGGAAGGTGTGGTTAAAACCAGCCCCACCCCACAGGCACAGCAGCAGCCGCAGCATCAACAGCCACAAAAATGTACCCTGCCCATTGTAGGAGGATAAGTGTGCCCGGGCAGCACACAGCAGCGGTTTCGAAGGAAAGGGGCATAGCTTTGGCCCAAAGATGCATCATAATCAAGGGGGGTTTCCAGGAGGGTTTCAGGGATATGGACAACAGGTGCAGCAGAACCTACGGGACTTTTCTGGGGGTTTTCTAGAGCAAGGAAGGGAGCCACCACAGTGCTGGACCTGTGGGCGGCTAGGGCACATCTCGAGGGGATGTTGGTTTAGAGCAGGGGTCCCCAACCTTTTGTGCACAATGAGCAAAGTTGGCACATCAAATGAAATGGTGAGCAACATCAATTTTATCAACAGAACATATCGACGCACAGTTGGCGAACAAATGATTGCAACACAAATTACAAATGTAACAAAGTTAAAACTGATTATAGAACATTTAATTTGCAGTACGCAATAGTTATCATTTCACATTAAGTGGTTGTTTACAAGAAATGTTGAGGAAATTGAGTGGTCAATAGTACATTTTAGACACATAGGACGAGTCCAGCTGTTGAAAAGTAGGACTAAATAAACATTACCAGGGCTTTCACGTTTGCAAGCAAAATATTGGTGCAAATGTTTGGGCAATAAAAATGGCTACAAATAGAGCACTGATTTTTCAGGTCTACTTTGGGATTCAGCCAAGGATTATATGGGATCTTTAATGGCAAATGGTGCAATCCGGGGCATACAAGATAGGCAATACTGTTCCACAGTCATTGATGACTGTATTGTGGGTTGTTATTTTCTTCAGGAATGTTATGAAATGTTGCATTTCTTATTCATCAAAGAGTAAACACAATCCTCTTGAGTTCATTTTCCAAGGACAAGGGTAGGACCCAAGAAGAAGATATCCAACAGCTAGAGAGGCTGGTTGGCGATGCCTATGCTCGAAAAGGAGGCATTGGAAAGAATTACTGATTTACAAGAAATTAAGATATTCTCTTAACACTGTTAAACAGTTCAGAGGCGCAAAGGAAAGTGTCCGTTTGTTTGAGTCTTTAGGAGAAACTATTCAGGCAAACAGTGCCCCAAGTTCAGGAGTTGCAGGTTATAGAAAGGGATGCACCATGGTTCGATGCAGAATCTCAAAAAGAAAACTGAACCACAATTTAATGAGTGGTCTGTACACTGCTGGTCAGATGTAAACTTTTAAAATGGCATAAAAATTGACTTAAAACAAAAAAAAGAATTTGAGAAACAATGGAAGCTTTTTTGAAGGACACCAAATTGTTTTATGTTTAATGCCGTTGTCAAGACAGGCATTATGCCATCCACTTAGATAAGTAGTTCCTGGACCACCAGCCCCTCACAGTTATAGGCCAATTCCCTTACTGGACATTGAGGCTCATTAAGAGTTTGGTGGCATCTCAACGGTTCAGTTACTGCCACTTGGTCCAGCGGTATCACTGCCAGATTCCAAGAGGTGGTCTGGCGGTGTTAGACCCCAATGATGGAGTCCATAGGACTCTAGGGTGGATTTCAGTGGTATTTGATTGATAGAAACATAGTATGGCGTAATTTAAATTTTATTGGAGTCTGTGACAAATCTGTGGAGGCTTCCCCTTCTCCCCTAGGGGGAGACCATTCCCATGGGGCCAGGGTGGTACGTTCTCGGTAAAATAGTACCCCTGAGGGTGGTGCACAGGGAGAGGATCACTTGGGAGAGGAAACCCCTCATGGGACTAGGAACGACCCACCCCTGAGAACGCAATATCCCAGCCAATCACCAGACCCTAGACTCCCCTTCCTATAACCCAAAGAACAACCCCTTCCCTAATAGGCTCATGAGTTATAGTCGACCTGTCATTTCCGTAGATAAGTACTGGGACTATGAAGAGCACAACAAAACCAAGGGAGATCAATGGTAGAAATACTGAGACGAGGAAGAATAGGGGAGATTTGATAGATATGCTATTGACAACCACTGAGATGAAGATGATGCGTGTAGGAAGGTAGAGTGGCCAGCATAACCAACATGAGCATTCTAGACAACTTGGAATAAGTACTGGAATGAAGAAGAGGAGCAGAGGTATGAACAGTACTAAGAAACACAATGAGAAGTCTAGTTGATGCTGGTTGCTCATTGGTCAATGCAGAGTAGAAAAGGAAGAGAGACTCAGGAAGAAGTTGCCTAGTCGTCCATGGAGGAGCTGCAAGAGCCAGCACGGTGCAGGAAGGTGGAAGCACACCAGGATGCCAAGAGGGGAGCTGGAAGGACAAGGGCCAGTCCAGAGTGAAAGGACCAGAAGGCGAGCTGGCAGAGAGAAGCTACCAGTGTTTCTGAAGACTGGGAAGTGCATGAAAGGAAGACCACGCTGCCCAGGTAAAGATTGACACTGCAGTGATCCCAGGCTGAGCAGAGCCCACTACAAGGCTCCCTAGAGGTAGGGGGAGCACTCAGGCTGGCTTGCTGGTGGGAAACTAAGAAGGTGCAGTCAGCATCTAAATTGTCACAGTACCTGGCAGGCACATGAACCAGGTCTGTCCTGCAACTAGAGGAACTTAAGGGTCTGGGAACCACCAAACGAAAGCAACATGAGTCCTCTTCCTCATGGCGGTACTTGGGAGGAGAGGGCTCCAAGTACCCGCACACAAAGAAGATGTGTCTGGGACCCACTACATGAGAACCACATGAGTCATCTTAATTGTGGTAGTACATGGGAGAAGAGGGCTCCAAGTACCCACATGCACAAAAGTGTTGTCTGGGACCCACTACATGAGAAACACACAAGTCCTCTTCCTCGTAATGGTACTTGGGAGAAGAGGGCTCCCAGTTCTTGAAGATAAAGAGGGGTCTGTGACCCAATCCCATGAGAAGAAGGTAAACCACAGAGTTATGTACTAAGGACCATAGCTGGCAGGGAAGTGAACCAAGTTGTCCCAAGCGGAAAGAGGGAGAAGCAGAGATCGGGGACCTACAAGAGAAGTAACTAGGGGGAAGGAGTCATTGCCCCTGGTTGTGGTCCATGAAATAGAGAATTACCAAGCGAAGCAGCCAGAACAAGGGAGTTGTTGCCTCTGGCTGTTGCGTGTGTGCAACAGAGAAATATCTAAGAACTTTATGGAACTTTGTTTTACATTTAAGTACTTTGGGTTTGCAACCCTTGTTACTTGGAACTCTTTGATAAGATCTACAACCTGTTCTTCTGAATTAAGAACACCTTTTGTTTTTTATATTTTAGTCAACAGTGTGAGAGATGGAAATAGGCTTCGAACTTGTGACAGTGGACTATTTACTTTGGACAAAGACATCCTGACAGTTTCCTTAGTTTTGGTTGAGGTAGAGATACCCCTCTTAGCTTTAGGGAAAGGTAGGAGTTTCCCCAATACTTTCAATAGACGTATATGCCAATCAACACTCATACAGGTCACTAATGGTTTATTAAGTCTTATCCAACGGTGATACGCAGTCATCTCAGCATCTGTCCAATATACAAGATCGTGGCATTATACATTGTTTTCCACCACCAAAAAAGGTGACAAGCAGGGATGTCAGTTGGTCCACATGTATTCCTTTTGGATGTTGATTCTAGTACTTCTCTTAGGAAAGTTAATCCACCCTCCACCCTTCTTATGCAGAAGGCACAGCTATTTTGGACTTCCCCCGGCAGGTCTCCAGCAGGGCCTGCTAAACACACTTTATTATTTTGGGAACTATATTTTGAAAGTAGATATGATAAAAACAAAAATGATGGTGTTCAGGCAAAGGGTGAAACCTTGTAGCTAGTTTTTAAATGAATGTAGAGATGAGGGGGCTGTCACATATTTATTTGAGGCTACACTTCTCAAAGAGTGATACTTGCGTCGGTCATTTTAAGACGGTAGCTGAAAAGGCATCCTGAATGATTAAAGGGCTTTTTACATTGTTATTTTAAGTTTGGGGCATTCTGATTGGAGAAATGCCTGGAGGTATATTAGGCAAAGGTCTGTTCCCCAGGGCAGGACAAAGACTGATATGTTTGGGATATTTCTTCTCTGTGAAAGATAGTGAGCTAAAGACTCTGGGTAAGTCTCTCGTAACCAGGACTAATGTCTGGCAGAGGGACTCCCAGGACCCCCCTTGTTAATTTGCATATTTAAGTAACTTTGGGTCTCACCATACATTACTAGGAGAATCCAGACGTGGACCCCTTGCTCACTATTCTTAGAGAGGCACAGATCCACCCTACTGATGAGGTCCGACCAGACCAAAACATGTGTCTGGGGTTTCTGTTTGTATTCTTGTTCAGAGGAGAATTTCCTAGCATTTCGGTGCTGGATTGCCCCACGGCAGGACAAAGACTGATATGTTTGGGATATTTCTTCTCTGTGAAAGATAGTGAGCTAAAGACTCTGGGTAAGTCTCTCGTAACCAGGACTAATGTCTGGCAGAGGGACTCCCAGGACCCCCCTTGTTAATTTGCATATTTAAGTAACTTTGGGTCTCACCGTAAGTTACTAGGGGAATCCAGACGTGGACCCCTTGCTCACTATTCTTAGAGAGGCACAGATCCACCCTACTGAAGAGGTCCAACCAGACTGAAACATGTGTCTGGGGTTTCTGTTGGTACTCTTGTTCAGAGGAGAATTGCCTAGCATTTCGGTGCTGGACTGCCCCAGGGCAGGACAAAGACTGATATGTTTGGGATATTTCTTCTCTGTGAAAGATAGTGAGCTAAAGACTCTGGGTAAGTCTCTCATAACCAGGACTAATGTCTAGTAGAGGGACTCCCAGGACCCCCCTTGTTAATTTGCATATTTAAGTAACTTTGGGTCTCACCCTAAATTACTAGGGGAATCCAGACGTGGACCCCTTGCTCACTATTCTTAGAGAGGCACAGATCCGCCCTACTGATGAGGTCCAACCAGACCGAAACACGTGTCTGGGGTTTCTGTTGGTACTCTTGTTCAGAGGAGAATTGCCTAGCATTTCGGTGCTGGACTGCCCCAGGGCAGGACAAAGACTGATATGTTTGGGATATTTCTTCTCTGTGAAAGATAGTGAGCTAAAGACTCTGGGTAAGTCTCTCGTAACCAGGATTAATGACTGGCAGAGGGACTCCCAGGACCCCCCCTTGTTAATTTGCATATTTAAGTAACTTTGGGCCTCATCCTAAGTTACTAGGGGAAGCCAGACATGGACTCCTTGCTCACAATTCTTAGAGAGGCACAGATCCACCCTACTGATAAGGTCCAACCAGACTGAAACACGTGTCTGGGGTTTCTGTTGGTACTCTTGTTCAGAGGAGAATTGCCTAGCATTTTGGTGCTGGACTGCCCCAGGGCAGGACAAAGACTGATATGTTTGGGATATTTCTTCTCTGTGAAAGATAGTGAGCTAAAGACTCTGGGTAAGTCTATCGTAACCAGTACTAATGTCTGGCAGAGGGACTCCCAGGACCCCCCTTGTTTATTTGCATGATTTTAAGGCTGCAACATATAGGTAGATTAGAACTGTCATTTCCTGGAGGGTTGCTAAATATATTCCTGTACCAAATAGCACATCTCCTTGCAGATACACCTGGTAGTGCCTTGTGAGCTGAACTGGGGGTGTTCAATTTGAAAGTGTCAGGCCAGTTAAGAATGTTACTTATTTTTTAAAAGCACATCTGGGATTTTCTGCTTATCATAAAGTGAATTTCAGTGCAAGTGTGACTGTAGCCTCCCCTGGTGAAGAAAAATACTTGTGGTTATGGGTGGTTGTAAGGCACAGTCCTTTTGGATAGGGATGTGCTGTAACTAAATTTGGCGTATTAAGTCACCTCAAAATAGCTCCAAAAGCAAGAGTTTGGCTGATGGAAAAAGAATCAGATGTCCAAAATATACATAGGCTGCCCATTTTAGCCATATATACAGACTTATGTGCACATATAAAATGGCAAGGAGTAATCTGTGAAATAAGATCCCCAGAATTCAGGAGGCTGGTGGTAATGGTGCGTTTAAATGTACCCACCCTTCAAAATGGGAGTCAAATATTGGTTCATTTTCTGTTAATTTGCCGTTGTTTCTCTGTTTTGCATAAGCGTGCAATGCATGGGAGCTATGTTTTATATAATTAATTGTAATGATCAAGCTTTTATATATAGCAAGTTTGAATATGTTTAAAGATGTGAAGGCAGGCGCTCTGTTACCAGTCTTTAGCTTCTCCTCCTAACACACATTGGGCCTCATTACGACCCAGGCGGTAAGTTACCGCCTGGGTCGTACCTTTACCACCATGGCGTAAACTATGTTTACGCCATGGTGGTTGGCGGACTTACCGCCCCATTCCGAGGTTGGCGGGGCGGTAAGTCCCCAATCCCCATTTACCCTTCCCCATTCCCATTTTTGCCCCATAGGGCATAATGGGAGTGGGGAAGGCGTTAATTACGCCACCGTAAATTACGGTGGCGTAATTAACAACAAGGTCCCTTAGCGCCATGGATTTTAACACCTGCTAAAAGCAGGTGTTAAATCCTCCATGGCGCTAAGGGACCTCGGAATCAGGCGGTAAGGGTCGGCGCTGTTTACGAGGCCGTAAACCCCTTCGCGCCTGGGTCGTAATGAGGCCCATTGTCATGACTTCATCAATCTTCAGGGAGGCTAAGTTTCTTTTGTTTTTTCAGGCGGGTCTGCATTTCTGTTTCAGGTGTGACATGTTAATTAGCTCTGAGGATTCTGGTACTTGTATTTTTCGCACTTGATTTTGCTAGCAGGTGACTGGAAACAACTCCCTCCATAGCACAAATCTTCCCCTTGATGGGGGGAGGGGGAAAGCCATGGTTGTGGCTCTCCAATGTAAGGCATGATGGCCCTGCTGCACTGCCTTGTGAGCCAGGGAATCCTGGAACAATGTTTAAAGATGTGAAGGCAGGCTCTCTGTTACCAGTCTTTAGCTTCTCCTCCTAACGCATGTTTCATGACTTCATCAATCTTCAGGGAGGCTGAGTTTCTTTGTTTTTTCAGGTGGGTCTGCATTTCTGTTTCAGGCGTGACAAGTTAATTAGCCCTGAGGATTCTGGTACTTGTATTTTTCGCACTTGATTTTGCTGGCAGGTGACTGGAAACAACTCCTTCCATAGCACAAATCTTCCCTTGATGGGGGCGGGGGAAAGCCATGTTTGTGGCTCTCCAATGTAAGGCATGATGGCCCTGCTGCACTGCCTTGTGAGCCCAGGACTCCTGGAACAATGTTTAAAGATGTGAAGGCAGGAGCTCTGTTACCAGTCTTTAGCTTCTCCTCCTAACGCATGTTTTCATGACTTCATCAATCTTCAGGGAGGCTGAGTTTCTTTGTTTTTTCAGGCGGGTCTGCATTTCTGTTTCAGGTGTGGCAAGTTAATTAGCTCTGAGGATTCTGGTCCTTGTATTTTTCGCACTTGATTTTGCTGGCAGGTGACTGGAAACAACTCCTTCCATAGCACAAATCTTCCCATTGATGGGGAGGGGGAAAGCTACGGTTGTGGCTCTCCAATGTAAGGCATGATGGCCCTGCTGCACTGCCTTGTGAGCCCGAGACTCCAGGAACAATGTTTAAAGATGTGAAGGCAGGAGCTCTGTTACCAGTCTTTAGCTTCTCCTCCTAACGCATGTTTCATGACTTCATCAATCTTCAGGGAGGCTGAGTTTCTTTGTTTTTTCAGGCGGGTCTGTATTTCTGTTTCAGGTGTGACAAGTTAATTAGCCCTGAGGATTCTGGTACTTGTATTTTTTGCACTTGATTTTGCTGGCAGGTGACTGGAAACAACTCCCTCCATAGCACACATTTTCCCCTTGATGGGGGGAGGGGGAAAACCATGGTTGTGGCTCTCCAATGTAAGGCATGATGGCCCTGCCGCACTGCCTTGTGAGCCCGAGACTCCTGGTCAATGTTTAAAGATGTGAAGGCAGGCGCTCTGTTACCAGTCTTTAGCTTCTCCTCCTAACACACGTTTTCATGACTTCATCAATCTTCAGGGAGGCTGAGTTTCTTTGTTTTTTCAGACGGGTCTGCATTTCTGTTTCAGGTGTGACAAGTTAATTGTGCTCCTACTAGCTGTACCAAGGAACAGAATAAGACAATTTTCTCCATGAGGCAAACATGCTTCAAATATTGTACTTATTAATAAATTTGTCAGCTGGGCAAAATAACTGAAGATGACAGGGTTTAACAATGACACTAGTATAGAAGTAAGGACATTTACTGAAAAATGATTTGCATGGTGGCACCAAACACAAATCTTGCATGTATAAAAATAAGCCAGCTGGAACCCCAGCGGCTCATTGGCCAACATTCTTGCACAGTCCACGACTCTGTCCTGACTACAGTGCTACTGAGGTGTCATGCCTTCAGCAACTTCTTCTAGGCTTCCACACCATGGCCCAGTGCAACTAGCGAGCAACAATTTAGGGTGCTGCGAGCAACATGTTGCTCCCGAGCTACACGTTGGGGATCCCTGATTGAGAGGAACGCACAGAGTTGGGGAGAGCAGGACCAGCATCCATATCAAGGGGACCAAGATGATTATTGAGCACAGGACCAACAACCACAAGGCAGATGCAGGGTATGTACCAACAAATGCCGCAAGCACAAGCACCACCAGCACAGATGCCAGCACCAATACCACAGCACCTACTGATTAGAGGGAGCAATAGCACAGATACAGAATGACGATGCACCAGCAAACGTGGACACAGTGGCAACAGTACCCGTCTGATGACTGGGGGGAGTTACCATGGAAGGGAACAACCCCTTTACAAGAAAAGGGTTGTCCATGAACCCTCAATCGGACAGACTACAGACAAAGTTGATGTGTCCCATCCTTTCGATCACACCCAACTCTGCGGAGGAAACTCACATAGGGGTGGCGATAGGTGACAAAACATTTTCCTTTCTTGTTGACACTGGGGCGACTAGGTCATGCATTAGGGAAGGATCGTTTACATTGTCAGGCGATTCCATGAACACACAAGGATTCTCTGGGGCTCGGGAAGTGGTTCCTTTCACTGATAATATCTCACTATCTATAGGAGATCACAATCTATGACTACCTTTACTTTACTCTCGACATACACCTGTAAACATACTGGGATGCGACATTATGAACAGACTAAACATGACCATCTCATTCACAGACAATGGCATAATATGCTCAACACCAGGCATACACATGCTCAATGTAAGGCAGATTGTTCAAGCATATTGTGGATGCAGAGTACAGAGGTGGGTGCCAGTGCATTTTATTGCATGGCTTCCAGGCATCACATGGAAAGTGTGGCGGGTTCCAAACGAGTACCTGTTCAGGCCAGAAACACCATTGGACAAGCCAGAAGGAACAATAGTGCCCATAAAAAAGAGGCAGTGGTAGCAAGAAAGGATTGGATTGCATTTTCATGGGATGGATGACACAGGGAGGGCATGTAGAGTGATAATTGCAGCTGCAGAGGGGTGCAAGCTGAACACAGTGACAGATAATGAACTATTCCAGGAAGAGAGACAGGAAATGGAGATGGTGTTCGAAATGTGTGTAACCTGCTGGTTACAGATACACTACACAGAGGTGCCACAGAGAATGGCGATGGCGCTGGAGGCACCACCCTCATTCTGGGAGGAGTACATGGCCAAGGTTTTTCCCAAGAGTAAAACAGTACACCCCCACACAAAGGAAGCCGATGAATGCATTTATGAGACAATCAATGCACTGATTGAGAGAGGCATTCTGGTACCATCAGAATCCCCATGTAACACAGCACATAAGGCAAATGGAGGGTTGTGGCATTTTATTCAGGATTTAAGACCTCTTAACCATATTGTATAAGCAGAGTTTCCTCTAGTTGCAAACCCAGCGACAGTCTTGTGCAGCATTCTGGCAGAAGCTGCCTGCTTCACCGTCATTGTTTTGAAGAATGCATTCTTCACAGTGCCACTACACCCAGAATTACAAGTCTTGACCAGTTTCATGTATGGAAACCTCAAGTGGAAACACATTAATTTACCACAAGGGTACTGCGAGTCGCCATCTATCTTTAAAAGAGTGATACCAATGGACCTGAGCAACATTCAGAAGGAAAACGCAGTTTTACAGTACGTAGACGACATTTTGATTTGCAGTGACACAGAAGATCAGTGCAGGAGGGACTCGGTGCACATGCTGACAGTGTTAGCTGACAAAGGGTACAAAGTGGACACGGCTAAGTTACAGTAATGCCAGATGGAGGTGCTGTACATTGGGCAGATGATATCAAAAGATGGCTGACAGATCGCCCCACGAAGGGCAGAGGCCATACGCAAAACACTGCAGTCTACGTCAGTGGGGGAGATGCAACAGTTCTTGGGGTTGTGTAATTACTGCAGAGCATGGGTCTTTGACTACAGAACATACATAAGGCCACTACTGTGCGCCCTGAAAGAGGTACAGAGGGGAACAAAGACACTGACCTGGACCACAGAGATGCCTGAGGCCATTGAGGAACTGAAGGAAGCCATAAGCACCGCCCCAGTGTTAGGGACCCCAGACTACAAAAAGGAATTCTTCCTATTTTCATACATTGACGGTGTAGGGATGAAGGTAGTACTGACACAGAAGACAAGCATGGGCCATAAACTAACAGCTTACTACAGTGGACACCTGGACCCATTAATGAGAGGACATTATCTGTGCAAACAAGCTTTGCAGCTGCAGCCTTTGCAGTGGAGAAGTCATCAGCAGTAATAATGGGGTGCACCACCACCTTGTACGTGGAGCACGCCCTCTTCGCAATACGGCACAAGCCAAAGAGCACACTGACCACACACAGAGCATCAGGGTATGAGGTGATACTGTTGAATGTAGGATTGAAGATAGTAAGATGCAAGACTGTAAAGCCAACGACATTCTTGGCAGATGTCCTCCAGGTAGGAGACTATGCACCTGACTGCACAAAGAACATAGAGATGTTCAGTGAGACATGCAAGGCAGAGGATGATGCACTTGATCGAGTAGACGTGCTCTACATTGATAGTTCTTCACAATTGATCAAACTGATGGGGTTAGATGTACTGGGACTGCGGTGGCAAGACTGAAGGAGGACGGGACAAGTGAGATGGTTGCAAGTGCACAGCTACCTTCCCATTATTCAGCACACACAGCAGAAATTGTGGCTCTTATATTAGCACTGGAAAGCAGCATAGAGAAAGAAGTGACAATGTACTCTGACTCCACCTATGTGACGTCAACAGTACACTCAGGACTGGTGCAATGGCTTAGGAGAGGGTTCAGGAGAGCAGACGGAACCCCAGTGCAGCATGCACTATTATTGAACAGACTGGTCGAGGTGATTGCTTATGCAAAAAAGGTAACACTAGTGAAATGCCAGTCCCACACCAAAGGGGACGACCCTATCTCAAGAAGAAATGAAGCAGAAGACTTTGAAGCAAAATGTGCAGCATACTTTGGGCAACTGTGGGAACTGAGGGAAAGACAAAAGGCTCAGGGAGGGGTGAGGAACATGGCAATGAAGGAGTGTGACAATGTATTACCAGAGACACCGATTATGGAGCTACAGGGCACTGTGCCCAAGGAGGAGAAAGAGCTATGATTGAAGAGAGGGGGCTCAATGTCCCCAACAGATGCCTTATAGTGATAGAACAACACAGGGAAAGTGGTGATGCCACTAGCATTATTGAAGACAGCATTAGAACAATTGCACTATCCTACACACACAGGGAAGGAGGTCATTGCTACACACATTAGAGAAATGTGGTTCTTTCCAAATTTAAATGAACATGTAGTTGAGTTCATGAGTAACTGCTTGACTTGCCAGCAGTTTACAGCAGGGCACACCTTAATAGTTGCGAGAGGAGCCATACCAAAACCTGTAGGCCCATTTCTGCATCTCCATGTGGATTATGTGGATATGATCCAAGTTTGCCAAGGATACCGCTACATGGTAGTGGTTATCTGCCCATTCTCTATGTGGATCGAGGCCATCCCCTGTTTACAATATGATGCCCTTAAAGTGTCCACGTTGCTGGTCAGAGAGGTTTTTCTGAGATGGGGCCTGTGTGAGTTCCTGAGGTCTGACAACGGCCCTCCTTTTGCCAACAAACTGTTTCAGCATATCACAACCCTGCTAAGCATCCAGCATGTATTCATCTGTGCGTACCACCTGCAAGCAAACGAGGTGTGGGACTCAGCAAAGCACCAAGAAAAATTGGTTGCATTGTCTACCACTTGCATAATTTGAGTTGTGCAATGAGCCAGGGTCGGACCACCATTTAATACCCCATTAGGTAGTGACAGGACAGCATCTTTGCTTGGCTCCTCCCATTATCCTCCCATTATTCTTTGAGAATAGTGCAGATGTGTTAGGACAGGAAATGCATGACTACATTACTTCTCTAGTTGCTAGCGCTTTTTTTAAATCTCTTTCCAGTTGCAGCCAGTCCAGGGGGCCCTGAAGACGGCAAAGAGACAGGCTGCGACGATGCACCACAAGAATGCGAACTGAAACACCCTGTGAAAGTAGGTGATATCATTCTCTTGCGCAATTTCATAAGGCACTGGAACGCACCTCGGCTCACTGGCCCGCATGTGGTCGAGGAAGTGGTAGACCGTGCTGTTAAGCTAGTAGGCAAAACAGTGTGGAATCACCTAAAGGACATCAAGCCCTACAAAGCAGTGGCCTCACTTGGCAACCAGATTCCCGTGACCGACAGGGCCAACGTTCAGCACCTAGATGAGCTACAAGTGCATTTGGATCTCACCCGATTAGGGAGACATGGACATCCATGTTAGACAATCCCAAGCAGCCAAAGTAGCGACTGCAATACTTGTACGAATTGATTAAGGATACACTGTCTGTTTTTATTTTCTCTTTCAGCACACGCAGCACCTACGTGAATGCCGTGGGATTGTACTGTTTGTTTCACCCATGTTACCTTCAACCTATCACACAGAAGCTTTCTCTAACCGGTTTGTGCACTATTTGAGCAGACCCAACAGATTCAGAGCGCGATCTCCTGGAGTATATTACCTTGTCTTTGTACACTATTTGGTCCAAACATACCCACAACTTGAGCACGGTGAGCCCTTGTGCATGCCATATTGAGAGACCCCTCAGTAAGAAAAATCTGGGAGGAGGCATTTGCCTTTTCCATAAGTGATTATTTGGTTCGCGGGGCTTAAGGGCACTTACAATACTAACACAGTAACACCTTTTTCTGTGCATTTCAGGCAAGCAACTGTATCACTGAGCTGCAAGGATCAAGCAGCGTAAGTGGAAAAGAAAGGAACAATAAAAAGCATTATCATTAGGTTGTGTCTATTGATTCCTAGTGGCTTGATGGGATTAATATTCTGGCAATTATACGGTGTTGTTACTGCTACCGCTGTACGCTCTACTAACATTCGCCCAACCCAAGGAGGTGGGATGACCATGTCAGGTGAACGAGAGAACACTGCTGATAAGGTTAGGAGAGTTAAGCGCAGTGTTGACACAGACATGAAAGGAGAAGACACGTATCTCACTGACACTGCTCGAGTGTCCAACAACATATGGTACAAACACATGACAAAAGTAAGCATGGAAACCACCAGGGAGAGCTGTTATATATGCTCTTCAATCCCCTACGCCATGAGTGCCTCTAGAACGTTCATAGCAACTGAAAAATCAGCAGTAAGGGCACAGTGCCTGATGTATCTCACGATGGTGCAAACACGAGGAAGATTCCAAGGGAAGACAGCAACACTGAGATGGATGTCCAAAAGAACATTCCCATAGAAGATAACTACATAAAGACATTAGACATGATGAACAGTTATTGGCAGCTCGATGGAGCCATACAGTACATAACTGACGGACCTGAGAAGGGAGAAATGAAGACTATCATATTGAAGGAACTGCCATGTCACTGGAGAAGAGTGAAGGAGATAGGAGGAGAGCCTGGCTGATAGGAAAGGCCACAGATATTAGTGTATGGACGAGTGTACACGAACGATGGATGGCAAGATGGAGTGGTAGGAAGCAAGGCACTGACACTAGCCCATTTGTCAGTGAACAAGGTGCAGGAAGAGAACGCCAAGTGCCTGAAGGAATGGGATGTGAGCGCGAAGTTGCTGACATGGTTAGAAAATGAAGATGGACCGATGCCGATAATCCCTCTGAAGACACCAGCCCAGTGCTATCAGAACAATGGCGAGGTTGGAAGTGGATGCGCACATTGGGTGCAAAACAAATAGACAACTTGCAGCAATGAGCGTGGGAATGGCAGTGCTGATGGATCACTACTGAGCTTGTGGATCGAAGATGTATGAGAAGCTGCCACCTAAATGGGGTGGAGTTTGCTCGCTGTTACACATCAACATGCCCTTGATGGTCGTACCCAAGAAGGATGTAAAGCTCAATGAATTCCTGGTAATAAACAACAATAAGAGTAGGAAAAGATTGGTCGGGGTGACATCAATGGCCCAGACAGAGAAGACAGAGAAAGTGGAAGGATTGAGCAGAGTCAAGTGAGGGAGGTATTACTTCTCGGAGGCATCAGAAACGGAACTGTATAATATTCCGGCAGAGCACAGGCTGTTCAGCAGGACACAGATGTTCTTTGCATCAATAATACCAGGGATACAGAAATACACGAACGCCAAGTGGTTACAGATCACTCGTTGTGAGCTGATGGCAATGATTAACTCTATGGTGAATGGGTTCAACACCATAAAGGAAGAGCTCAGAGCAATAAGGTTGGGGTTGCTCCAGAATAGATATGTCCTGGATCTCCTCACAGCTATGGGAGTTGGAATTTGATAGGGAGTTCCTGTTGCACATTCACACCTGCCAATGATGAAGATAACGGAACTCTATCAGATGCAGTGGCACAACTGGCACAAATGCATGCCAAAATGGAAGATGAAGTCCGAGGTACAGGGAAGGACAAGAGGTGGCTAGCGTACTTATGGTCATGGATGTCATCATGGCTGTCAGACAGACTGAAGGTGATAGCAGGAGCACTCGTGCTGGGGGCAGCATCCATGTGTGGGAACAAAATCTGCATGGCAAGGTGCAAGAAGACAGCAGAAGAGGCTATCGGAATGCAGATCCTAATGGACGTAAACATAGGGGGAACAAAAGACAAGATTGTTGCAGAACGGGACAAGCTCTGATCAAAGATCGTGCAGTGTTGCATATTTCCAACTGAATCCATGAAGCTGGACAACCCGCATGATCCAAATTATTATGAAGGAAAGTGGTTTTGGAGCAACCCTGAAGGAATGTGCTGTTACATGCACTTGTCATTCGATGCCCATACAAACTATTATGGACACTTTGGAGGGATAAAGAAGATATGGCCGCTCAAAGCAAAAGGACTGTCATATAGGGATGTGGTCGACAGGTCGACCAGATGGGGGACTGAAGAGGGATGGGGAATCGTACCCCCTCATCCCCCTCCTATGAAATACATGACACGGAACAAGACCAGTAAACATCATACCGCCCATTCTATTTCGGAAGAATTCCCAATGCAAACACATAGTCATTCTTAGTACCTTGAAAAGGTGCACCAAGAGCTGAGAACCTTTTTCAGATCCCAGGCCAGGGGATGTCAGCTCTAGCCAATCACAGTTTAGTATCCTAGGGGTGGGTAGCAACGAGCAGATTTAATCCAGGGTTGTACTAATTCCTTCAAGTTCCTTATTTTTCCTTCTCCTGACTAGTTTCGACCAAACACTCTAGACTTGCTTTAATGCTCCAGTCTTATTCATAGTATTAAGTTGCATTTCAGTGGATGGTCACAATACAGTTCTGGAAGTAAATAACATAATTGTACTTTTAACCTTTCCACATATGATTACAAGTGTTTCTCATTCATATTGAAGTAGAGACAACCTATTTCACTTCACATACAGATCTTTTTCACTCAATGTTACATCAGAGTTGGAGTGAACATAGTTATGCACCAGCTGAGAGGGCAATATTGTGTCATGCTAATTGGGCTATGACAACGGTCATCTCCTCTTCACACTGTAAACCTCTGCTCTTGTGGCACTTATCTCCACATTTGGGTTCTCATACCAACTCTTCTCGGAACGATAGCCAAATCTTCTCTTTTCCTACACTCTACTATGATCTCTCTATCAAAATTTCCAACTGTGTCTCTTTCATTAAATATTGGATGGCTTCGCAATATGTGATTTTAAACTCTACCTAAACAGAGATGCTTCCCCTGCCAAATGCTCTCTCGCAACTCTTCCCCTGCATATCCAGTTCCCACCTGACACTCTCGCCTACCCCTCTTCAGCTAGAAACCTTGGCGCCATCAATGACCCTTCTCTCACCTTCTCTACTTTCATATCCAAAATGGCAACGGCAGCTCGCTGCAACATCCTAAATATTAGGAAAAGCAGGCACCTCCTTCCTTTCAACACTGCCAAGCATATCTTAAGCACTCTTGACTTCTCTAAACTGGACTACTGTGCCAGCATCCTCTTTGGTCTCCCCAACTATGCTTTCTGTCCTCTTGACAAGAGCATTAACTTCACTACAAGAACTCTCTTTGAACTCCTTCCCTTCCCACCTACTTCCTCTTGTCGTCACCAGGCTGGATGGCTGATGATGCAATTTTAAAAGATTTCTCCTGGTTCCCAAATATATCCACGGTAAAGCAATGCTGTATCTATCCTCCTCCATCCAACTCTACAAGCCTTCTCGTAATCTCTGCTCTGCCTCCTCGACTACCCTTGTGGCACCTCACCAGCCCTGTGCTTCCTCTCGCTACCGTTCTTTCTCTCTTCTTACACTACTTGCATGGAATTCTTTTCCCGGGCAGCTGAGAAATAGTCCACACTGATTGGTCAAAAACCAAATAGAAAGACTTCCTTCACACCTCCGGGTTACCCTCTTAACATACCTCTCAGCTGCCTTCAGGCTAACATTTTTCCCTTCCTTCTAACCTGCCTCGTTCCTTCATTTTCTCTGTCTTCACGCTAGCACTCCATCTGTCATGGCCACATCCCTAATGAAGCTAGCCGTGCCGCCTACCTGCACTTAACAAATGTCTAATGTTAATTGTTCTTAAGCTATATATGTCCACACATGTATTGTCCTCGGTAAATGTTCCAACACAGCTGGCTCAGAATGTCACTTGAACTCAGCCTATTGTAAGAAGCTCACTGCTTCCCGTCAAATCTGATTTCTTTTCTATTGTACATTCGTCTGTGATCAAAAGAGCATTGGTTTCCCTGTATATACATAAATAAATAAATACATATAAATAAAGAATGGTACAGTCACAAAGACTTCAACCAGCTTCTATCAACATCCATCATCATGTATCAAGTCATACTCCCATATAATGCTTTTAGTAAGGAAACTTAGGGCACAGACCCAAGGGTATGCTAAAGACGAGCAGGAAGCCTCATTGCATTCGTGCCCCTAAACTTTGGAATGCTCTTCCCTCTTCTCTCTGCCCCCATGGTTGTTTCTTTTCACTCCTCTCTTAAGCGTATCTCTTCTCCTCGTCCAACCATCAGGATTGTTACCTCAGGTTGATGGCATTTTATATTACTCAGGTGCTTTTTTGTTCTGTTTTGGTAAACTATGCACAGCACTTAACTGAAAGAAATGTATACATTCAAATAAATAATTAAATTGCATACCTCCAAGTGTTTCTCTGATGGAATAGGTTTCTCAAAATGTCACCAGAAGACCCTGATGCGAGATGTTGCTTTTTACTTTTTTGGAGGGGAGCTTTCTTGTCTATTGTCTCAAGCAATATACAGGGGGTTTGGGTGGGGGGGGTCTTTACCTTTTCTCAATGGCTAATTTGTAGTAGTTGACATGATGACCAACGTTTTTGGACTAACTGGTAAAATAATTCAGAAAAGCCCTTTGGTACCTTATAATTAGTACTTGCCTCCATTTTCAAGACAGTCATGTTCTTAAGGTCGTTTATGAGGATCACCCAAAGGGTTCTTTGTTTCCCTGGCACGTCGGGCCACACGTCCTGTATATATGTCCTTGTTCCCATACTCCAACTCAATTTAGGGAACTCCTAATATGACATCAGCGGAGACACATGTGGACAAAGCCCCCACTGGAAAGTTTTCATTTGTGAGTGTACATGAATGGTTTCTCGGGGGGGGGGGGGGGGGGATTGGACAGGGAAAGAGACCTTTTGTACTATTCACATCTTACATCGTATCATTTTCGTCCGGGATGAAACTTTTTTTTTAATGTTGTGTCTGTGTGGAGAGCCCATGATCTCTGTCCAACTTCGCCCAGTGTTTATGCATTTCGGCAACCATATAATCCACAGAACATGCCACTATTTGCCCTCATAGGCCACTGCGCGTGTTGCCCGTGCATGGTGTCACCACCTACCGTCATTCCTTTTGCTTTGGACATGTAGAATGTAGGGGGGTTCAATCAGTCCTCAAAATGGGGATCTACAGACTGTGTGGGTGCTTCTTAGTCTCCAGAATACACTCATTTAGAGACTCCAGGCTTCAACCACTCCCATTCACTCTGCTAAATAACTCCAAATAGAGCTCATTCCTATGGTTCAACAAGAGCCACCCTCGACTGCAACTCGCTCTCTTGACTCTGCAGTATGTTGCTGCAGTCTGTATTTAAGTAAGGACACTTTTGCCAATCAGTGGTAGCATTCAGGCCGCTCATATAGGTATTAAAGACAGGAATACACCAGGGTTTACTCGCGAATAATAAAATCCCCATAGTCCTTTCGATGTGTCCAGTCACACGCATACATTCCCACAATACACGGTGTCAGACATTTCACCCAATCATTTCCAATAAAACACATGGCAATGAAAACAAATTTCACACCAAGGACATCTCACCGAAAATGCACGCATTCAGTTACATATAAAGCTCAGCACATCTGAAAAATGTACAAGTAAAAAAAAAAAGAAAAAAACAGAAGCATCTGAAAATTGGGAATAAAATGAAAATATTGTATATATTAACAGTGGGAGTCGGGGGGAAGGAGGAAAACATGGAATAATAAGCATCACGGAAGTGTGACGTTGACAGTGGCAATTAGGCTGTGTATATACATGTCCATAAGCAAAAACGGAAGCATGCAGATGTCCCAATCGTAGTAAAAGGTTAATACTGTATAATACCGGCACCTTTTAAGGGTAGCAAATTATGTTGAATGACCTTTTCATTGGGGCACACAAAGGAACACTGGTCCATCTGATCGCAAGGAAGGTACCTGTCCTTTGGTGGCCATGCCACAGAAGGCCTGGAAACCTCTTGCCAACCGCACTTCCACACTGCAATGCTTTAGGGCAGTGGTCTTCAAACTTTTTTGGCCTGGGCCCCCTCTGAGCAAAATTTGGGCAGGCTGCCCCACACCCCAAAAATGCCAACTGGACATTATGTACAAATGGCTATTAACTATTGCGGGCCGTCACTGCACCCTACTCCCAGTATAGTCCCTGGGCTCCCCCACCTGCGCCCATCAAAAACGCTGGTCTCCCTCATCCCACTCCTACCCATCACAGACCCTGGGCTCTCCCCACACTGCTCCCACCACTATCCCAGTGCGTCCGTCCATCCTGCTCCCACCACAGTCCCTGGACTCCCCCACCCCGTTCCCATCACAATCCGAGGGCCAGTGGGAACCGGTGAATTTTTTAAGTGGAGGGGCATAAATATTTCCCTACAAAAATGCCATAGCGACTGAGCGCAGCAAGGGAGCCGGAACTAATCAAGGCGGGTTCGGGGGGTTTTCCCCCGTTCATTTTTTTAAATAATGGGTTAATATGTTGCATTTTAGAGCATACTTTCAAGAAAATGGGTACAAAACCAAACAGTTGGCAATTGGCGCCGGGGGGCCAAGAGGGACAGCATGGTATTTTTGACTGGACATCTATGATAGATATCCAGTAAACAAAATAACATCCCTATCCCCTGGGCTCCACAGCGCCTCAGAATGAGAGCTGATTTTGGCAGGTGGGTAGGGGATTGTGCAACAAAGGCATTTTTAAAATGACTTTGTTGTACAACCCTCCTTCTCCCTGTACTCCACCACTCGCCAAAATCAGCTCAATGTATCAAAACAAACATAGACACACAAACACACCCACACACATTCACACAGCAATCACTCTATCATTCATACGCACACCCATCACTATACACTCACTCATACCACAAACATACACGCATCCATACACATAATTAAATTAAAAAAATTAACATAAACGTCCCTGCTGCAGGGGCTTGCGCACGGATGCTGAAATGCACCGCTCCAGGTTGCTCTGTCTGTATGTGCGAGGAGGTGCAGGGGCTTCCCCTCGCACATACAGACATGGAGTGCCCCAGCCAGCATTTCCAATGAACTATGCAAGGCTGGACAAGCAAAACGCCCCAGCGTTGCATAACTCAGTGAGCATGTGTAGGCTGGGGAACTGCAATGTCAAAGGAAAAGAGTGTTTCCCTTTGACAGCTAGTCCAGGAGCACTCCCTCAGCTGGAACAAGCAGCTGACGGAGTGCTGAGTGTTTCACTGGGCTGGCTCCTCAGCTCCTCCATAATGGGTGAGGGGGCCACTGAGTGGACACCCCCTCACCTGTAGAGGAGGTCCCAAATATAGCCTGCACTCCCATCACCCATTTTGAAGTACCAGGAACATTCACACCAAAATATGTGACGTAAGATGAGCAAATAAACCAGAAGAGAGCTGCAGTAAGGCTCTGCCCAGTACCCATCAGAAGAGCAACACCTAGTGAAGTACCAATAACCAGATAACCATGGACAGTTAGGTATCCATTGAGAAAGCCCTACCAACAAATGAGACGAAATGAAGATTGCCTAAGTACCGTCCAGGAATAAACCAAAAAGGTCTTAATGGAAGACTAATGGTGACGTCACGAGAGCCTGAACGGACTCACAGATTGAACAAATGACGAACCAAGAATGACACAAGGAGACAAAACGCTTTGAGAAAAGAGATCATGAGCTTATAGTGCTAGGAAGCTATTAAAATAAAAGAGAGTTAAGCTGTAAGCAAAATTACTACAGTCGATCAGTGTACGCCTGTACATATGCTTGAAACGCAAGAAAGCTAAGAAAACAGTACGGCTTGCTATGCTTAGTAGAAGAATAGCGCGACAAGCACCATGTTTTCATAATTTACCTCATAACGAAGCACAGAGCGTGTCTACTTTACACGAAAAACAGAATCATTAGGTTACTTTAGGCCAATCAAGACAAGATTCACATTCTAGCAAAATAAGAAGAGACAAATGAATCGAAACTCAGCAGACGCAACTCATACCAAAGGAACCAAGGTAATACTAATAGAAGGAATGAACAGTAGCTAGGTCTAATTGAAACTTAAGAACAGAATATCCTACCTCTGAAAGGTCAAGATAAGGAAGCGTAGGCAGGTGGCAAGCCGAATAAGAAATAAATGCACAAATCAAGAGAAACTAGGCAAATTCACGGTGTCTGCATCACGTGACCAGCCGAGCGAGGAGAAGCATGAGTTCACACCTACGCGTGGCATCCGCCCAAGCAAGAGATATCAGAACTTTTCCAGACAGAAGATGCAGTTTCGAGGCCAACCACAGTAACATAATTGACATATTGTTGCTGAAGTGATGATTGATTGTAACCTTAATTGGAGGATGGCCGGGTAGCTGAGGGGGCACCCTGCACCTGGCTGTCCATTCTGCGTGCTGCTAAGCAAAGAAGAAATTTATGCATTGGGTTGGTGCAAACCGTCATACTTTTGGTGACGTCCACAATAGTCATTTTGAAGGAAGGGCTTAGACGCCCAATCCCTCACTTTGTTACCATATACAGATAAAGCACCTATATTCAAGTTACCTTTTCCTAACCAATAGAAATGCATATTAACTTTTGAGTCTTACACGTCACTTATGACGAATTTTCAGTATAAATGATGTGTTTTGTATGAAGTTCAGTGGAGTTGAAGCGAGAAGGACGATTGCATCACTGCTGATTGCCATGACTCCCCATTTTTTCTACTTGTCATTAAATAGGGTCCCTTTGCCAAACCATTGAGCTGTCCTTATTGATTGGTGTTGGAGTAATAAGTCTGCACCCCCTTCCATCTCAAGGTGCAGCTATCTCGTCTTAATGTACCTATGGAGCAAACCTTGACTCTATGGGCCGGCCGGGGGTCTCCTCAGTACACTTGGTAGCAGCGATCGGATGGTTATTGATTATTGATTTGAATAAGACACCTATTGACCGTCGACATAAAGTAACTCTACGCCTTCGGCAATATCACAAGTCCTTTGCCATTCGGCCGAGTAGACCGTGTAGATCCCCGTAGACAGTGGTAGATTAAAGAGAAGTACTGCAGACATGGGCCTGAAGGGACCTGTGATTCCCCACGCTTCCCTTCCCAGGCAGCTGAGCGGGCAAAAAGTTGAAGAAGGCGGTAACAAAGGCGGTGATCCCGAGGGTCCAGTGAGGAACCATGCGAACGGTGAGTGAAAAAGACTAATGTTCTAGCAAAAGTGCCTGCTTTAGAACAAGTAACAGGAAAAGGTAACGGAGGGAGGCTGGAAAAAACTAAATGTAGTTAAATGTAGAGAAGACTGTATATATATTACACGGCCACGGTAGTGGTCGTGTAGTTATGGTTAAATTGCTAATCCCATAGGAAAAGCACTTTTTGTGCAGCTTATAACTTCGCTCCCCCTGGACGAATCCACACCAAACTTTGCAAAAAAAAGTATGTGGGCCACTCTGAATTTTTTTGCTAAGTTTGGCGAGGTTTGGTCTAGGGGGGACAAAGTTATAGGGGGTCCCAAAATTTTATTTTTTTGCCATAGACTGAATGGGGAAAGACGTTGCGCACGCCTACAGCCCAAACCGCAGGATGGATTTTCACCAAATTTGTGGCAGGAGCAGCGGCTTGGTCTCAAAAGCATGCTTTTTTTAATTTGGTAAAAAATCCGTCTGGTAGTTTTTTTTAAAACGACCAAAAAGTAGGTCACAAAAAATGTATGATATCTATGTCCACTCCACGGACACACTTCCCTGTTTGCTCCGCGGGCAGGACACCGATTGGCTAATCGGCTCGTGTCATGTTCGCGGACATGCAACGTGTCCTCTGATTGGATGGTGAAGAGCATGAAGTGCGTCAGATTTTTAGAAACGCCCGCCATCTTGGATCCGTGCTTGGTGTCTGCGGATATAGCGGTATAAACATATTAAAAAACACAACATTGCACTTGTCAAACTTATCAAATAATCTCTGGGGAGGTGAGGGGTGATGAGGATGGGATGGGATATGGCTGCAAGAAGCAAAAAACAGGTGTTTTTTTGTCGCAAATGTGCAAACAGTTAGGATGTTCGTGAACAGTCCTGTGCAGGACCGGAAGAAGTGGTTGATTGACTTACAATCTATGTTTACAAGTCCACCATTTATGTTTCTGCCTCACCATCTGTGTTGTCACTGAAATAATGCAATCAACTTGAAAATTAGTGAAGGTTGCAGGCTAAAAGCACTGTGCAGAGAAGTGATACAGCACCCACTGTTAAGGGGTAAGGAAACTTTGCAATGACAGAATGCGCCCTACTCCAACATTGAAGTAGAGGGTACACAAAAAAAGAGTCAAAGTGTTTCTAGCAATAGCCTCTTGTGGGATTGTTGCTTCTGCAGTCTGCAACGCCAACCTTACCTTGTGGTATTACAGAGTAATACTACATTCCGAATGCCCGTTCTTCTATATTGTATATGGTTGCCCACTATTTATTAATATTAAATAGAAGTAATTTCAGGTTATTTTATACTCTTAATTAAAACGCTTGATGTTTATAAATTGATGTGCTTGTGCTACAACCTGAGCGCGGCAAAGAAAGGGCTATTCATGTCTGTATTAAAATGTAATTAAAGTAATAATGGAGTCTGACTGGCGCCCCCCACAGTTGGCACCTCAGGCAGCCACCTGCACTGCCTGATGCAAAGACCGCCCTGCACGTGCATGAGATTTACAGTGCTCATGGATGCAGTGTGCCAAGTTGTTACAAAGTAAGAATGTATTTTGATTCTAAGTGAAGGTCATCAGCTTTGAATTTTTGTTGGCGAGCTCAGGAAGCACACACAACGGACACACAGTATAAGGTTCAATTGTTTGTCCTTGAGAGAAAGGGACCATTGCGAAAGGAATTGAATGAAGGAGGGTTGTTATAATGTAAGATATGATAAGGTTATGTATTCAAAAAGTGGACTAAGCAACATGTAAATTCAGTTCATGAAAAATTGTTGGCGCAAACGGTTACGCCAAGAGAATGGAAATGGTGAATGTAATGTAAGTTTAATTTTGGATGATTTTATACTCGAACGAGCATCAATTTATCATTATGTGAGCATTATTTGTGGGTTACATTGTACTTGTTTGTTCTGTGTGGCATATTACAATGAAACGCAAGTTATGTTATGTTATGTTATTGGTACTTATATAGCGCACCGTCACCAATGGAATTGGTCCCCAGGCGCTCATGTGGATCTGTAAACGAGAAGGTGGGATGGGTTAGTGAGGTAAAGCGGGAGTAGGATAGTGAGAGGAGTGGTGTACTGTTGGCAGCTTCAATTCGGAAGACACCGGGTGCTGAGCTTTGGTGCGGGTATTGGATCGGTGTCCATCCGCCTATGCTGTTGGTGCGACTTATGTGTTGTTGCAGTGTGGTGAAGTGCGTGTGGCTTGTTGTGCGAGAGATAGTTGTGTGAGTTTTTTAAGTATGAAGAGAGTTTGAGTTTATATCGGTTAGTGGGTTATGTGACATTAACATGCAAGCATTCACAGTTCTGTCTAAGTGTAGCACTTGCTGACCTACATAATTCAGTAAGAGTGTGGCACTCACCAGTCCTCACAATACCATCCAGATACAGCACAGGCCAGTGCCCACAACTCCATCCAAGTGTGGGACATGCTAACATTCTCAATTCCCTTTAAGTGTAGTGCTTGGTAATCTTCATAATTCCATCTAGATGTGGCACTCGCTAACCTTCACAATATTGTCCAGATGCGACGCAGTGCGAAGCTAGGAAATCCGCTTAAGTTTGGCACATGCTAACAATCGAGTTCCGTCTAGGTGTGGCACATGCTAACATTCACAATCCTGTCTAGATACGGCGCAGGCTAATGTTCTCAATTCTAAGTGTGGCACATGCTGACATTCACAATCCTGTCTAGATACGGCGCAGGCTAATGTTCTCAAATTCTAAGTGTGGCACATGCTAACATTCACAATCCTGTCTAGATACGGCGCAGGCTAGTGTTCTCAAATTCTAAGTGTGGCACATGCTAACATCCACCTTATAACCTTTGTGTGTAATGTTCGTTTTACCGTCCAGATGGGCAGGCCAGCATTGATATGCATGTAGACCACTACTGAGTTCTCCCAGGTTCAAGGCTAATATTTCATTAAAATGCCATGTATGAGCACATAGACTTGTAACGTCAGCTTTCGTATCCCGTTTAGAGTTGATCATACTACATAGCAATGTTCTCAGAAGCAAATTGTAATAAAGATCGGCTAGTGAGACATATTTCTATTATGTTTCCGAAACAGGTAAATTTTTCCATTTTGCGATTGTCATAGATTTCAGATGCCAACTGACAGATTTTTTAATCAGCAGCTCCAGCTACTTGTGAACAACTGGATGTGTTTAACAGTTTTTTGGGATGATCGGCAAGGGCAGACATGCCCTTATGCTGTACCCGCGATTAGGAGCAACATAACATCCTTTACGGTGGTCTAGCCTCAAGTTGATGCACAGACCCTGGAATTCACTGTGCGACCCAAGCACTTCTTTTATCCGAAACGAACACCTTGTCTATGCAAAAAGAACAACGTGTGACTCACGATATAAATTTTGGATCGCGAGCGAAGAAAGAAATTTCAAATTTGATTGAATATGGAAATAGTCAGATGTTGTCAGAGCATTTATTGTGAAATAAAAGTACTTTACAAATTGTACAGTCTTGTTGTTTCTTTTTAAAGTACAGTTTAGTATTCAGAATTGTGCCGTGCTGTGTTGTGAGAAGTTGTGTGTTGATTTTCGGGTTCTGCGTCATGTCACGTAGGTGATGACTGGGCGTGTTTGGGTACGCAGCTCAGGAACGTCACCGAGAAAGGCGGACAATATCACTAGGTTTGGTGATGTGAGGCTCAGGGGCGGGGCATATGATTTAGTGCCATCAGGGCAGTTCACCTTAAGTCAATGGTCTTCAAATTCTTTTGGCTGGGGCCCCCCTGAGCAACATTTGGGCAGGTCGGGACCCGCCAGAAATGCCAAATGGACCATATATATTGCGCTATGTCACCTGCTCCCATCACAGTCGCTGGGTTCCCTCATCCCACTCCTACCCAGTCCCTGGTCTCTCCACACCCCATCACACACCCTGGGCTCTCCTCACTCTGCTCCCACCACTATCCCATGGTTCCCGCTCATTGTGCTCCCACCATAGTACGTGGGTTCCCCCCATCCCGTTTCCAACACAGTCTGAGGGCCAGTGGCGGCTGGTGAATTTTTTAAGTGGAGGGGCATCACTATTTCCCCCAAAAATACCATTGCGACCGAGCATAATGAGGGAGCCAAAACCAATAAAGAGGAGTCCGGGGGGGGGGTTCCCCCTGTGAATGTTTTATAAATAATTGGTCAAAATGTTGCATTGTAGAGCATATTTTTAACAAAAAAATGGGTAAATAGCCAAACAGTTTGCAATTGGTGCTGGAGGTCCAGGGGGCAGGCATGACATTTTTTACTGGACATCTATAATAGATGTCCAGTAAAAAGATACCATCCCTGTCCCCTGGGCCCCACTGGGCCTAACACAATCAACCTGATTATGTGTGTATGCAAGGCGCTGCACATTTATACAGAAATCACTCTATCATTGACACGAGCATCCATCACCATACATTCACTCATAACATAAGCATACACGCATCCATACACATGTTTAAATAAAAACAATAATGCAAAACATAGTGCAACTTTTTCCAACTTCACCTCTGTTCGCTTACAGCAAAAGTAGGGCAATAAGAGATAATTTGATTAAAGCAGACTTTTCAGCAAGAACATCTATGAATCAAAATTTCAAGGGGACACTTCCATGCAATAATTACAATTGCAATAACTTGATAAAATGAGAATACCTGAACCATCCCCACAAAGGATGCAAGATCAAATTACGCCACACAACAACATGTGACAGCAAGAACATCATCTATGGCATTAAATGCCCCTGCGGGATGTTCTTTGTAGGGATGACAACGAGAAAAGCAAAAACACGGTCTGAACATAAATCCAACATCAGGCTGAAAAATGACCGCTCACCAGTAGCACAACACTTTCTAAAAGAATCTCATACAATAGCTCAAATCAAGTTTGTTATTTTGGAACAAGTAACACTGTCAAGAAGTGGTGACAATATGGCAAAAACTTTACTACAACGGGAGCTATACTGGATCGACAAAGTGGAGGCTATGCACCCCAAAGGAATGAATGTTGACTGGGACATGAGCTGTCATCTATGAATTACCACAAGTCACATAATTAAGTGACTTCCGGCAAATATCTCCATTTGGAACCTGGAAATTTCGCAATAAGACCGTCATATACAAAAGGTTGCGGCTGAAAAAAGCGAGCATTTTTGCTGGCAGCTGATCGAGTTATGAAAAAACACAATATCTCTCAATTACGGATTTATCCTGTATACTACTAGAACATAAATAATGAAGAATTAACATTCAGCACAGTGTTTCCTTTCTTTTTTGTCTCTACACGATGCAGCCGAATTGGTAAAAATCACAACAACTAATGAAGTTACATCGATACCAGCGATACTCCAAGATGCCGCCCATTATAGACACCAAATACAAAGGAGAAGCCCATTACCTATCGATCTTCATGGTTTCCCTGACAACCATATTACTGCGATCCACACAAACAGTTGAACTATTGCACCGTTCATCACGCGACACGAAAGAAACCATTCCCACTGATTGTGAGAAACACGAATTATCGCACGCAAATCATCGCATTGAGAAACAGCTAATTCAGCCAGGATCCGAACGTTCCGCGAGCGCGGCTCGATCAAGTCCAGAAGCCGGAATCGGACATCGCGCATCCAGAGCCACAAGTAAGCGAAACAAAACAAACAGTGTGCACCGCCATGACACAGTGAATTAATGCAAAAGGGAAAAGGTTATGATCTAAATATTTACACTGATACAATAGTTGTGAATTATTTGTAGATCTCAATCACTGATAAAGGAGAGTTGTTATTTTGAAACTGCCAGTTGCAAAAGAAGGCTGTGGCGAACAATGATGTGAGTGGAAGTGACCATCACAAGTGAACAAACCATCACTGTAAAGACGGTGAGCAAAATGATATATCTTTGCCAGATAGATGACTGAACCGTGGAGTGGGACCCAGCGCTTTTCGAGCGACTGTGTCCCACTCACGGTTCTTTGACATACAGACTCATGATAAAGTGTTTTGACACAAATACATTTTCTAATCAGGCATCAGCTCGAGACACTGCTGCAATTCCGAAAACCCAACTAAACATTAGATCCCACTGGATTCTTTCGAGTCATTAGTTGATATTGCAAAGACACAGGTCAGTTCTTTGTTTCTAAAAAACTTAATATATATATATCTGATACTTTAAATTTAAACAGAAGTCTGATGCGACTTTACTTTATTTATTTTCAGAAAATCCAAGCTTGAAAATTGTACCTGATGAAGGGCTAGTCCCGAAACGCATCGTACACATATTTTTGACAAATTGAATTATCAACGTTTGGTCAATGCTAATTAAGCAAATTCCTATGTTTAGATATAATGACGACTAATTGTCACAATTGCTGTTTTTTTTAAAAAATGTGAATGTATTTATTTATTTAATGTCTGAAATACTTTTTTGACTTAATTTACAAGTGAATCTGTGAAGATATACATGTTTAAATTACACCAAGTTTCTTCCTTGAAGTAAAAAAAAATATTTAACCACTAGAGTAATTTCTTGAATGTAATTACTGTCTTGTGTCAGAAAAAAGTGTGCCCTGTGTTTGCCTAACAAGATAGTGGTGGACCTTCCTCTTTCTTCTAAATAAAAACAATGAACATAAACGTACCTCATGCATTGGCCTGCGTGTGGGTGCTGAAACGCCCTGCTTCAGGCTGCTCTGTCCGTAGGTGCGAGGAGGCGCAGTAGCTCCTCCTCGGACATACAGACATGCAGTGCCCCAGCCAGCATTTTCAATGAGCTATGCAATGCTGACGAAGCAAAACGCCCCAGCACTTGTATGGCTCAGTGAGCATGTGCGGCTGGGGAACTAAACTGAACTGTCAAAGGGAAACAGTTTTCCCTTTGACAGTTCAGCCAGCCCAGGAGCATTCCATCAGCTGGAAAAAGCAGCTGAGGGAGTGCTCACTGTTTCACTGGGCTGGCTCCTTAGCTCCTCCATAATAGATGAGTCACCAGGCTCGGACAGGGCTATAGGGCAATGCCTGTACCAAAAATGTAAAATACTAGTGTGGGCCAGTCAAAATGGGCCACACTTTTGTCCAATGTGGACCAGTTTGATGAGTTACTTAACTATGCAGTTAGTATATTTGACCATTGTTGCTGAATATATCACAATTTACTTACATTTTAACACAAAGCACCCCCTTGGGTACTATTGAAACAGTGGGCCTCATTACAACCCTGGCGGTAGCTGTGTCGGTAAAACCGGCACCGCTGCCGCCGGAGTTGCATCCGGGTCTGGCACCCGCGAATGGGCAATTACCAGGTCATGCAGAGTTAGGCAGACCTGATAATTGCCCTTTCGCGGGTGCCGGTACCGGTAGATCCCCATTCCCATTGAGCCCTATAGGGATCAATGGGAATGGTGAGCTCGGATGCACTGTCACCGTTAATAACGGTGCCGGTGCATCTGATAAGCTGTGCTCGCGGGTGCCGCACGGCCTGCCAGGTCAGACCTGGCAGGCTGTCAGGCACCCGCGAGCACAACTTTTACTATGGTGGTACGGTAGCACCGTTGTTATCGTACCGCCATGGTTGTAATAAGGCACAGTCTGTGACTAAAGGAATGAATATCCATTTACAACTGCGGGCCACTTTTTCATTGTTGCCTGAGACAGTTTCATGCTTCAGCCTGACCATGTGAGCCACTCTGCCCATTTCTTCCAACCTAAAAAAAAAATATATGTATATATTTTTTTTTTTTAGATTTCATGCTGAGCTCTCATGGCCCCCCAGTGATGCACCTGCGGCCGCCTGGGGGGTTTTGCCCCACAGTTTGAATACCGCTGCCTTAGGCTGATTGAGCAACGGGTAAGATTAGCACAAGATGGCCACGCCCTGTTGCCAGATTTCACATGTGTACAAAAGAGTAAAACTAAGGTAAGGTGCATTGGAAATGTTTGTGCGATCGATCAACGTGTGTATAAAAATACATGCCTGAACCCTCGGAACAATAATATTTTCTGAGCATTGCTCTTGTCAAACTTATCAAATAATCTATATGGAGGTGAGGGGTGATGAGGATGGGATGGTATATTTGTGACTTGATTGTGAATGACTTTACAAAGTTTGGTGGGATACTGTCATGAGGGGGAAAATTAGAGGGGGTCCCAAAATAATGTAATGGCTTATAAATGAGGTGACATTTGATAAATCTACACTTATTTTGGCAAACTGATAATCGATCTAGATATAAATGTTTTTGCGAAGTTTGGTGGGATTTTGTCAAGAGGGGGCAAAATTAGACGGGGGTGCCAAAATAATGTGAAGGCTTATAAATGTGGTGCCATTTGACAAATCTACACAAAGGTTTGCAAAAAGATTATAGATCTAGATAGAAATGTTTTCATGCAGTCTGAATGGATTTTGTCAAGTGGGGACTAGGTTATCTGACGATTGTGTGTGCATTCATTTTACACTTTTGAAAAAATAAAACATGGGTGGATTTGTAGCAAACCTGCATAAGGAGCATTGGCAAGGACCTACAAGCATGGTTTTACCAATGTGCCAGTATTTTATTATTTGCCCAGTGTCATAATGTAGCTATAAAAAAAAGCGGTATACCTTTAGTGAATGAGGGGTAGCCTGTGGCAATGGGCAGTGGCCAGATTGTCTGGTTCACGGAATAAGGTCATGATCCAGACAATCTGGCTTCTGGCTATGACCACAAGGGAGAAAACATAGAATTAAAGTGGCCATGTCCACCTGGGACTGGCTTTGTGGTAAAGTTATCCAAATTAGGATAGATCTGAAAGGGAAGAAACATGTGCTCGTGGTAATATGGTCATAGGGTTCTCTTTTTGCCTTCTGCAGGCTGCCCTGGAAAGCAAAGAGGGCCCTGTATGGGACCCTTGCCTTCCCTTTCCGTGGTGGCCATCTTGGAAAACGATTTTCCGTCCTATACTGGGACGCCCTAGGTGTCCCAGTGTAGGAAGTAAAATCCTCTTTTTTAGCACCCCGGGTTCCGCTTTGGGAACCTAGGTTGCTAATGGCCTTCATCCCCCATTTCAGCATCGGTCCGCGGACATACGCACAGTCCGCGGATATCAAAATCTCTAGCTGGAGGTTCAGCATGTTCTTTGTTACATGTATATAAAGTAAGGGAATCCTAGTAAACATACTTCAAAATCACAGTATGTACATGTGTATTCAGTAAAATAACTTTGTTAAAGGGACGTTATGGTTAAGTTGCGCTACCAGAAACATATGTATGTTCAGTAAAAAAACTTTGTTAAAGGGACGTTATGGTTAAGTTGTGCTACTAAAACCTAGGAAATTCAGTAAAAAAACTTTGTTCAAGGGACGTTATGGTTAAGTTGTGCTACAAAAAAAGCTATGAAATTCAGTAAAAAATCTTTGTTAAAGGGACGTTATGGTTCAAAATAAAACCGAAAAGCCCCTGAAATTCTCTAGTTATGGTAAGGTAAGCAACCTTGATGTCCTTGGTCTTACTGAGACATGGTTCACGGCCAGCTCTGTCACGAGCTTTGACGCTCTCCTTCCTGATGGCTACAAGATCCTCTCAGCACCCAGATCCTCCCGGTCCGGTGGGGGGGTAGCCCTGATCTTTCCTAAGTGGATTCCTGCCCCTATCATTCCCACTCAGACCTACTCCTCTTTTGAATGCCTTGTCTGTAGGCTTTCTCTCTCGCCTACCCATTCTCTTACTGTGGTTACCATCTACCGGCCTCCTGGTCAAATCACCTCATTTCTCTCTGAGTGGGCAGACCTCTCCTCCTCCCTCCTGGCCTCTACCACTCAACTCCTCCTCCTCTGTGACCTAAATATACATTTAGACTCTCCTTGCTCCTCCTCTGTACTCTTCTGTGACCTCTGCAACTCCCTCTCCCTGTCCATCCTCCCCTCCAGCCCGACTCCCTCTGCAGGGCACACACTCAATGTCTTGATCTCCTCTGACCACCCCCTCTCCATCCCTCTGACCACTCCTCTCTCCTGGAGCGATCACTCTCTCCTCTCATCTTATCTCTCCCTCTCTTCCACCCAAGCCCAGCCTACCCCAACACTGCCACCTACCTTCTCGGACATCCGGCCCATGAAGCGTGTGTCAGTTGAGGCTTTTGCCGCCACTTTCTCTCCCCCCCTCCACCTTTGGCTGTCTCACATCCTGACACAGCCCTGTCTCTGCTCTACTCTTCAATTTCTGATACGCTTGATGCTCTTGCCCCTGTCATGAGGATCCGTTTGAAGTCCAAAGCCAAGTGCAATTCCTGATATGACTCTGACCTAGCTACACTTAAACGTAAGTGTAGGGCAGCTGAGAGGAAATGGCGGACTTCCTGTTCATCCTCTGACAAACTGGCCTGTCGCCTGCTACAAAGGCAATACCGACTCTCTGTCCTCACCACAAAGAGAGTCCACATTCAATCTCGTGTCTCTGCAGCATCTAACAACTCAGCTGAACTCTTTAAAATCTGCAAGGAGCTGGCCAACCCTGCTGCAGTCTCTATCCTTCCTGTTGCCTCCCAGGCTCTTTGAAATGCCCTTGCCTCCCACTTAATTTCAAAAACCCAGGACATCCTGTCCACCCTCTCCACCCACACCCCTCCTCTTCCCTCTCCATCTCTGCTTGCTGACCCTCCTTTAGCCACCCTCCCACCATCCTTCTCGTTCTTTCCTCTTTTCACCCCTGACGAGGACGCTAGACAAGTCCGATCTATGAAAGCCTCTTCAAAACAGGTTTATCCCTGTTCCTCTAATACCATCAAGGACCACATTGACACCCTCGCTCCGGCCCTTGCTGATTTTTGCAACCAATCCTTTGCCTCTGGATCCTTCCCCTCCCCTCTGAAGCACTCATTTGTGCATCCTCTTCTCAAGAAACCCACAGCTGATCCTTCTTGTCCAGCTAACTACCGCCCAATTTCCATTACTCCCTTTCTTGGCAAACTCCTGGAAAAGTTGGCCATCTCTCAGTTTAACCTTCATTCCAATTCTGTTGGCTGTCTCCATGACCACCAGTGTAGCTTCAGAGCTGCCAGAAGCACGGAAACTGCTCTCCTGAACATCCGTGAAGATCTGCTCTCCAACCTTGACTCTAACATTCCCTCTGCCCTCATCCTCCTCGATCTCTCTTCTGCCTTTGACACGGTCAACCATACCATCCTGCTCAACCGTCTCAGTGAAAACCTGGGTATCACTGATCAGGTTCTGGCCTGGCTGACCTCTTTCCTCTTAGATCGACCCTCCCAGGTCCAACTTGGGTCCTTCGTTTCATCTATCTTCCTCTCTACCTGTGGTGTTCCCCAGGGGTCTAACCTCTTGCCCTGGCTTTTCAACCAATACCTGGCAACTCTCGCCCACTGCATTGCCACTTTCTGCTCACATTTCCAGTGCTACGCTGACGACACTCAACTCATTTTCAGGCTGCCCTCTGCCTCTCTCATCTCTGATTGCCTAACTGCCATTCAAGATTGGTGTGCCGCCAATGATCTTTGTCTGAATGCCAGCAAGACAGAGATCCTCCTCATCGGCACACCTTCATCATCCTTTCCCCTCGATCTCTGGCCGGAGTCCCTTGTGCCTCCTCCTACCCCCACCTGCGAAGCTAAGAACCTTGGGGTTACCTTTGACTCCACCCTTTCCTTCTCCCCCCACATCTCTGAGGTCTCTAAAAAGTCAAATTTCTGACTGCTAGCTTGACTATTCTAACAGCCTCTTTCTAAACCTACCTGTCTTTACTCTCCGCCCTCTGCAACTAATCCAGAACAGGACTGCAAGACTTGTCCTTGGCCTCAAGCCCTGGGATCGTATCTCTCCAGCTCTGAAATCTCTCCACTGGCTCCCAGTGGATGCAAGGATTAAATTCAAAACCCTCTGGATTGTCCACAAGGCTTTCTGGGGCCTGGGTCCAAAATACCTTCAGCTATCCCTCCGCAAATACCTCCCCTCTTGAGCTCTTCAATCCTCTACCTCCAACTCTCTCAGGGTCAGTCGTTTTTCAAAGAAACAAGCTGGGAGTAGATCTCTGTCTTTGGCTGGGGCCTCCCTCTGGAACAGTCTCCCTGCCACTCTAAAACTTGAGGAGAACCATTTCCGGTTCCGGAAGCACCTCAAGACCTTCCTCTTTTCTTCTGCCTTCGCTTCCCCTCTCCCCTGCTGATCTGTTCTCTCTTGGCACTGTGCACCTGGCCACACTCTGTCCTTCAGGCCCAGGTACCTGCTCACCCTGCCACCCTCCCGCACTGCCTTCGGGCCACCTCTTGAACTGGGGTCTGTATCTGTACCCATACAGCCCCCATTTTTCTTCCTGCACTTATCAGACCTACCCTGTCTGCTGCCTTAAACCTAGCACTTGCAAATTGCTGGCTGCATTACCACTGTTTGTTGCCTTTATTATTTATTTATTGTTATTTATCTGTTTCTCCTCTGCTTCACACTTTCCACTTCTCCCCCCTTCATGCACTTTTCCCCTCCCCCCTCTCCCCTGCACTTGCGTGTTCTCAATGTCACTGAGCCTAGTAAGATTGCTGTTTTGTTCTCCCCTGTTCCCCTCCCTTGCCTTGTCGCGCTCTGAAACACTTGTGTACGAGCGCGATAGAAATAAAATATCAATCAATCAATCAATCAATGAACCATAACTCGCACCACCACTGTGTACTGCTAAAACTATCACCCAGGACACCAAAGATGACATCACAAATGTCATGGATGATATCACTGATGACATCAGATGCCTGGCTCACTCTTTTTTCCTTTACTGATATATCTAGGCCAGTAACACTCAGGAACTAAAAATTCAAAAAGTACTATATTTGTAGACTTATACTTGAAATATGTTCTTACAGTAATTCACTTAGGGTCCACTCACAGCATATGAAACATATAAAAAGGGGAAAACACAGACTTGGAAGACAGCAATGCTATCTATGTATGAAGATGATTAGTAAGGTTATCAACACTGTCTTATAGTTCTGTTGTTTTTTTATTGCTGTACTTTCCCTGGGTATTCTCATATTTGTACACATTGCATTTACACTACTTTCCTTAGGGCCTAGTCACAATATGTGATAGTTATACATAGGGAAGTAGTAGCTTTGAAGCAGAGCAATCATTTATGTGCATGAAAATAATCAGTTAGGTTACTTCACTTTCCCTGTATATGCTCATATTTGTATGTGTTGTTGTCTGTTTGTGTTGTGTGTGCAGTAATGCAATCATGTAGTAAGTTGGTTTTATTAGATACTTATTAAATGTTTCACAGTATGCAAAACACTAATAAGAAAGCATTTATAATTTTAGTATTTAACATGGCAAGATTATTAATATTGCATCTCCATCATGTCTGCTGCACACTGTGCCTATGTTACTACATGTGTACCTTGGTATATTGTAAAAAAACTTGATAATACAATGCTATTTGGATTAATGCATTGCTTAATGCACTACGTACCTCATGATATTTATTCCAATGATCCTTGACACTTTTGTAATTAACATTACAATAGGAATCCCTTGTACAGACTTTTCATGAAAGGTAAATACACATGTGATGTCATCAGTGATGTCATCAATGACATTTGTGATGTCATCTTTGATGTCCTGTGTGCTAATCTTAGCAGTGCACAGTGGTGGCGCGAGTTATGGTTGCTTATTTTACCATAATTAGTGAACTTCAGGGGGTTTTCGGTTTTACTTTGAACCATAACGTCCCTTTAACCAAGTTTTTTTTACTGAATTTCATAGGTTTTTAGTAGCACAACTTAACCATAACGTCGCTTTAACAAAGTTTTTTTACTGAATATATATATATATATATATAGGGATAATGACTTGAGAGTAATAAAAGTAAACAAAAGGTTACCGGGGCAGACACCCGAGAAGAGCGAGGATACCGGGGCAGACACCCGAGAAGTGAGATGATTCGCCTTATACCTACGCTTTTAATACAAGCGACTAGAAGAAACGTATACCAAGAGTGGCACATAATAGGGAACAGATAGACTACCACAACGTTTAAAGACGTCGTGAAAGGGGTACATTTACACTCCATGAAGGGGTAATAATTAGAGGCAGAGATATCTATGTCCAGCTGGTGTCTGTCTAGTCTGTCAAGCGTCTGTCTTACATGTTTTGTTGTGACGTCATAGGTAAAAAAAAAAAATAAGAAAACAGATTTGAATTTTGTGCGATTGGATAGCTGAGATAAAATCGCATATGAATTGTTGTTTTTTAAATAAATCAGAAAGTATAAAATTTTGTGAAAATGTGGATAGGAGCTTGCAGTGTTTGGTGCTCGCTCATATTGTTAGAAGTTGGTTAAACCACACAGAAACATTGACAAGTGTTATATAAGAAGAAAGGGAACAGATTTAAGCATGGAAGACATGACTCCATTGGCACACTTATGCAAGCAGTTGCCAAAACACGCACCCAAGCTAAAGAAATACAGTATCGAGTGGGTTAAGGGTACTGCCCACAAGATGTTTATGCCATGGCCACAAAATGGGTCTTTATCTAAAGGCGTCTTACAATATATGACAACGTATTTGCATGCCACATATACAGGCAAGAAGTTAGAAAAACGCCTTGCTGTTCTCGAGTTGTGGAAAATCTATGAACAGGGAAAGGAGGAAGAGCCGCCAACAGATTGGATACTTAATATATGCACAGAGGGGGGTGAGATGCCTACCGCACCACCTGCCCCACCCAAAACGAAAGTTGAAGAAAGTAAGGAAGAGGGCTTCTACCCGCTAAGAGAGCTTAAAGCAGCCACGGGGTATAGCAACCCTGCATATGAGTCACCTACGCATAGTAGTGACGAAAATCAAGGGAAGGATAAGGATAAGAATATTACCACTGCAGTCCCAAGGGACAAGTAGAGACGTCATGACCAAGGAAGAGATCAGGCACAGACAAGCGCATCTCTTGACAAAGAGAGAGAAGGGAAGCAGTGCAAGGGAAGCGAAGATAGAATTGATGAGATAGCATTCGAAAAGGCGAATGGATGGGAGGACACATTTTGTTGAAACTTGATGGGAAAGGCATTGATGACGCGAACCCAAAGGAGAGGTTAGATGAGACACGAAGAAAGGGGAAAGAGAAGGAGTTAAGAGATGAAATGATAAGAAAGAAAGACAGACTAAGGCGAGAACAGTTATATCGTGAAGAGCAAGAGAGACAGCTCGATCACAACCCAAGATCAGCCAAGGATCAAGACAGACAGAAACAGCAAAGGTTAGAGGAAGAGCAAAGGATACATGAGAAAAGAATTAAAAGGTGAAGAGATGAATGTAGAAATGAAAAGAGAAGGGAAGGAGATGGGGTCAGATAGGAGGCGAGGAAACACAAAGAATTTGATGATGACATGGAACGCAAGCGAAGACAGAGAGCGTGCAATCTTGAATATTTGGGGAACGAGGTTAAAAACCCGCTCCAGTTGTAGAATGGGAAGACATCAAAGAATTCTTACCTGAGTACGATTCAGTACCAGGCACGGCTAGGGCAAATATTGACAATGACTTAGACACCAGGAGCATCGGAGAAATGATCGATAGAATATATGATGAAATGGCCTAGAACAAATACCCCAAGAGGAAGGGAAAGACGAGCACCTCGGGAGCACTCAGCTGTATGACAATGACGATGTCTCCCAAAGTAGTGGGTGTGTGTTATAAATGGGTAAACCCTACAAAACACAAAGTCTATCTCCACCAGTAGGGAAAATAATGTATTTGTAACAAGGAGAAATGACAGGGAAAGTAAGTAATTATTATGGACCTCAAAGAACCTACCTAAACTTCATGATGTTCCGGCAACACAGTCTAGAAAAAATTGGACTGTATGCTGATGAAATATAAAAATAAAGTCGATTTATTACAAAATGTACCACAAATGGTTAAAACATCAATGGACCCACAAACACCAAACACAGTGGAAGAATATTAACAAATAACCCAATACCTAGACCTATCGTCTAAACAAACTTCTTACGTAATTGCACAAAACACAACAAGACTCAAAAATAAAACAATAAACATTCTACATGTGTTTAAAAAAAGAAATTCCCGACATGTTTCTGTTCATCAACGACTCAAACGGTTGAACATTCATCAGGGGAAAGCTTCTGTAAATATGCTGTAGACTGCTTCAACACTGTGCACAATGGGTCAGTTTTCACATCTCAAAAATGGATGTAATCTAAAATACAAAAATAAAGGGAAGTTATAGTAAGGGAGGGGTCTGTAGATACCAAATATACCTGCATACTTCAGAAGAAATACTGAGGCATGGAGTAACACAGGCAAGATAAACCAAATAACATCTGCCCTTCTATTAGTTCTAAAAATCAACTAAACAATTACCTTAACTGTATAATTGCTAGTACAGTGTGCCACTAATCAGAGCTACACGACACACCAATCGATGGGTGCATCTATTGTTTCAAAAAGCGCAAGTAAATTGCCGTAAAACTTGATCCGGGGCGCTGTAGAGTCAAGACAAAAGACAAAAACACACTCACCAAATGTACTTAAATAAGGAAGTATAGCCATCGAAACATCAAATGAAAAAACAAAGGCGAATCACCTCTATTACCTTTAGTCAAAAACCAGGTTAAATCCGGAAGTCGAATCTCAAGAAAAGGATCAACAACACTATTTCAATCCGATCTTCAAAGTGTTAATATCCACACTACCTAAAAAACAACAACAGAACAATTATAGACTAACGGTGTATCACTACATGTTCGACCGTACCGGTGTGATTCCAAAACCCGTACTACATGATCTTATCACTTAATAAAACAGAGCCAAAACACTGACTACATATCAAAGGCTTGTTAGTCTGCAGTACTCAACTCCTTTTCCATAGTACCCGGACCTTCTACATTTCACCACTGTGTATATCTAAAGCTTACTATATATACACACAAACGTTTACTATACATAAAGGTAATGTGATTCAAAACACGGGTACTGCCGAAACCTACACAGAGTGACACGGCTACACATCCAACTTACCCAAACAATTGGTAAGCGCTCCTCAATCCACTCGATCTAAACACCTAGGTGTGGACTGACCGCAACCACTGGCCGGTAATTGACATGGAAAACAGACTGACCCTTTTATAAAATTGATCAATGATCATAGAAACAGGACTACCCGCACAACATGGCCGGTAAATGACATCAAAGCCGGAATGACCCCTGTAGTGAGTTGGAACAATGATCATAGAAAAAGGACTGCAACCCAAACATAAAGTAGCACAGGGTTTAAGGCAGGTAGGCTGTACTTAAAGGGGAAGCAGCCTCAAAAGCAAACGGTCCGTCTATGCCCCAAGGGAGCATAGGAACGCCCATGGTACAAGTATGGAAACAGCCTACAGTATCCAACACACATAGTGATATTGTTCCTACACGCTTATATTTACAACAAAAATGTTCTAATACCTCGAATCTTTTTGTAAACTTTTCATTCATTAATAAAACATTTTTAGGACACAAACATGTAATTCAAGACATATCTTTCAACTTAAAGAAACATTATGTTGAAGAACCTTTTAGAGAGATAGATATTTTCTACAACGATTAACAATCAGTTTATACAATCTAAATTTGTTCATACTATATAGATGTAACGGCATAGAAGCGTCAAACAAGCAGCTATTGATCGTTGCTTAGGATCACTATGTCTCAAATAAGACTCACACAGTGCCAATCAATTGCTTCATTTAAACCCACTACGTGGCTCTGTAGTTTGAAAATCATCTTTTGTTCAAAATTGAGCAACTTGCGATCAATCTCTTGTTTATTAATGCCAATTATTTTTTTCAAGATGAACCACCTGAAATCAGTATGAGAATGTCCTTTCTCCAAAAAATGTTTCACCAAAGGAGCTGTAATTACCTTGTTTTTAATACAACTACGATGTTCAATCATTCTTATACGACACATTCTGTTAGTTTTGCCCACATATTGTAAACCACAAGGGCACCTGATCAAATAAACGACATTTTGGGTGTTACAATTCGTTAATTCATTGAAATTCCAAACAAGATCTGGCAATATCTGAAAACTCTTTTTCTCTTCTGTCTGTGCACACATACTACACTTCCCACATGGAAAGTGACCTTTAACTTCAGGTAAACCCCACAAAGTGCTCACTCGTACTTGTTTCCCCTGAGTTTTAGTTATATCATTACGAACCAACATATTGCGTAGGCTCTGACTCTTTTTGAAAGCAACTAAGGGTGGTAAAACCTTCTTACCATAGTATGCTTTCTTCCAAGCTTTATTCACAATTGTTTTTATTTTATACGAGAGATTTGAATACGTGTTAACAAACACAGTACCAATCTCTCTTTTTTCTTTCAAAGTTTTTTCCAAAAGGGCTTCCCGATTGTTGTTGTAAGCCCTTTTTGAAGCCAATTTGATCACACGTGGGGGATATCCCTTGGCTACTAACTTTTGAGTCAAGATGTTAGCACTTTTGCTATAGTCCTCCTTACTGCTACTGTTCCTCTTCAGCCTGAGAAACTGTCCAAAAGGTAGATTCATTTTCATGTGTTTAGCATGATGGCTGTTGAAATTGAGAAGGGCATTTTTGTCAGTAATTTTACTGTAAGGTTTAACCTTCAAAGAGCCCATGGAGTGGAAAATGGTAATATCCAAGAAGTTGATTTCACTTGCACTAATACATTTAGTGAACTTCAAAAAACGATTTTGCAAATTCAACCATACTACAAAATCATTGGCTTCCTCCACCGAACCATCCCACACGATAAACACATCGTCAATATATCGCAACCACTTCCTCAGATGTTGAAGAAAGGGATTAGTGGCCGGATATATTACAGATTTTTCAAAGAACTCCACATATAAGTTCGCTAAGTTGGGAGCCATGGCTGCACCCATGGCAGTACGCTAAACTTGTTGGAAAAACTTGCCTTGAAATTGGAAGAAATTTTTTGTAAGTGCAAATTCAGTGCACCATAAAATGAACCCATCACTGACAGGATGCCCATCTGTTCTGCCAACCAAAATGTCTTCTACAACCTCCAGTGTCGCCTTTTGGGGGATCATGGTGTATAACGATTGGATGTCTAAACTAATCAGTAATGATTGACCATATACAAAGGGCAGTCCCTCTATCTTCACAATGGCATCAGTTGTGTCTCTAAGGTAACTCTGCATATTGAGCACAAAGGGTCTCAAATAAAAATCCACAAATTTTGACAATGGCTCCAAAATGGAGTTTACTCCCGATACAATGGGACGGCCAGGAGGATGGGTTAGATTTTTATGGATTTTAGGAAGGATATAAAATACCGGTACTCTCCCATTCATTCGGGTAAGATATTCGTATTCCTGTCTACTAATCATTTCCAAATCCAGAGCCCTTTGAACTTTTTCTCTTATAACCTCAATCAGAGCTTTCGAAGGATCCTCTGAGAGGCGTTTGTAGCAGGTAACATCATCTAGTAATCTTTTACATTCGGCGATATAGTCGCCCCGATTCATCAAAACAATCGCCCCACCTTTATCTGCTTGTCTAATGACCAATGAATTTTCTTTGGCCAATTTCCTAGTAAGCGCTCTTTGTGTACTATTGAAGTTGGAATTAATGGATCTTTTCTTGCTCTCCAATTTCTTAACCTCAGTAAGAACCTGGCGCTCAAACACCAAAGATTCAGGAGTGAATGAATGAGAGGGAGCACAAAAGGATGAAGGATTGCGGAGACCACTCAGATTCTTACTAGTGTATGGCTGTTCTTCACTGAAATATTCATTAAGATGAATTTTGCGCATAAACGCCTGGAATTCAATCCTGAACTCAAACGGATCATGGATTTTAGTCACAACAAAATTTAACCCTTTGTTCAAAATAGCCTCTTCTTCCTTACTTAAAGTGTAGTTTGACAAATTAATCACCACTGACTCCTGGAGCGACTCCTTGTTCTGATTTGGTTGTCCCAGTCCCCTCTGTTCGGACCCTGTCCTAAAAAAGGCATTCTCTGACGTTGTTGTTTGGACCCTCCTTGGCCTCTCCCTCTCCCTCTGTTAGTATTTTGCTGTGTATCTAGGCCTGTGCTGCCCTCATCGCTCGAGCTATAAGAAGTATCTCGAAAATGAACTCGTCTGGAGGATTTCTGTACTGGAAAGGTGTTTCCAAATTTAAACCCATCAACCACATATGGGAAAGATTTTTCATGATTAAAGTTAGACAAATCTTTTCTCATTCGTTTTACTCTCTCCAGAGTCGTATCATTTTTGAAATCTATTAACCCTTTAAGATGCTGTTCTAATTTCACCTTAAAAGCGTCTAGATCCATATCTTTCTTAAGTTCTTCTTGTAATTTGTTGATATCAACTTCAATTTGTTTAGACACTTCATTGGCTGTGTCAATAATCAACACCAGCCAGTCACGGCCGCATTTATTTGAAATGTAGCTCCACTTGATCCTAAATTCCTTGTTATCCAGGAATAAACGGGGCTCATTTCTAACAATTAAACCCTGTGGCAGAGCCTGGTTTTTTAAATATTCGAGCATAATAGCTCCATGTAACTCAGTACGTATAAGTCGTTTTCTCAATTGGATCGACTCATCCCATTGGTCGTTACTGTTACTACTGGCTTCATTTTCATTTGAGCCAGACAGAACGGACAAAGAATCCAATAGCTTCTTGACATAATCCTCACTGTAGGCAAGGCATTTATCTGAAGGAATGGCCATCGTGTCTAACGCTTGTTCACTTACTCTACACCCAACCAAGAATTGAGATTTGCAAACCTCCGAGACCACATGAGCCTCAAAAAACTGTGTTATAAATGGGTAAACCCTACTAAACACAAAGTCTATCTCCACCAGTAGGGAAAATAATGTATTTGTAACAAGGAGAAATGACAGGGAAAGTAACTAATTATTATGGACCTCAAAGAACCTACCTAAACTTCATGATGTTCCGGCAAAACAGTCTAGAAACAATTGGACTGTATGCTGATGAAATATAAAAATAAAGTCGATTTATTACAAAATGTACCACAAATGGTTAAAACATCAATGGACCCACAAACACCAAACACAGTGGAAGAATATTAACAAATAACCTAATACCTAGACCTATTTTCTAAACAAACTTCTTACGTAATTGCACAAAACACAACAAGACTCAAAAATAAAACAAACTTTTTTATTGTTTTATTTTTGAGTCTTGTTGTGTTTTGTGCAATTACGTAAGAAGTTTGTTTAGACGATAGGTCTAGGTATTAGGTTATTTGTTAATATTCTTCCACTGTGTTTGGTGTTTGTGGGTCCATTGATGTTTTAACCATTTGTGGTATATTTTGTAATAAATCGACTTTATTTTTATATTTCATCAGCATACAGTCCAATTTTTTCTAGACTGTGTTGCCGGAACATCATGAAGTTTAGGTAGGTTCTTTGAGGTCCATAATAATTAGTTACTTTCCCTGTCATTTCTCCTTGTTACAAATACATTATTTTCCCTACTGGTGGAGATAGACTTTGTGTTTAGTAGGGTTTACCCATTTATAACACAGTTTTTTGAGGCTCATGTGGTCTCGGAGGTTTGCAAATCTCAATTCTTGGTTGGGTGTAGAGTAAGTGAACAAGCGTTAGACACGATGGCCATTCCTTCAGATAAATGCCTTGCCTACAGTGAGGATTATGTCAAGAAGCTATTGGATTCTTTGTCCGTTCTGTCTGGCTCAAATGAAAATGAAGCCAGTAGTAACAGTAACGACCAATGGATGAGTCGATCCAATTGAGAAAACGACTTATACGTACTGAGTTACATGGAGCTATTATGCTCGAATATTTAAAAAACCAGGCTCTGCCACAGGGTTTAATTGTTAGAAATGAGCCCCGTTTATTCCTGGATAACAAGGAATTTAGGATCAAGTGGAGCTACATTTCAAATAAATGCGGCCGTGACTGGCTGGTGTTGATTATTGACACAGCCAATGAAGTGTCTAAACAAATTGAAGTTGATATCAACAAATTACAAGAAGAACTTAAGAAAGATATGGATCTAGACGCTTTTAAGGTGAAATTAGAACAGCATCTTAAAGGGTTAATAGATTTCAAAAATGATACGACTCTGGAGAGAGTAAAACGAATGAGAAAAGATTTGTCTAACTTTAATCATGAAAAATCTTTCCCATATGTGGTTGATGGGTTTAAATTTGGAAACACCTTTCCAGTACAGAAATCCTCCAGACGAGTTCATTTTCGAGATACTTCTTATAGCTCGAGCGATGAGGGCAGCACAGGCCTAGATACACAGCAAAATACTAACAGAGGGAGAGGGAGAGGCCAAGGAGGGTCCAAACAACAACGTCAGAGAATGCCTTTTTTAGGACAGGGTCCGAACAGAGGGGACTGGGACAACCAAATCAGAACAAGGAGTCGCTCCAGGAGTCAGTGGTGATTAATTTGTCAAACTACACTTTAAGTAAGGAAGAAGAGGCTATTTTGAACAAAGGGTTAAATTTTGTTGTGACTAAAATCCATGATCCGTTTGAGTTCAGGATTGAATTCCAGGCGTTTATGCGCAAAATTCATCTTAATGAATATTTCAGTGAAGAACAGCCATACACTAGTAAGAAACTGAGTGGTCTCCGCAATCCTTCATCCTTTTGTGCTCCCTCTCATTCATTCACTCCTGAATCTTTGGTGTTTGAGCGCCAGGTTCTTACTGAGGTTAAGAAATTGGAGAGCAAGAAAAGATCCATTAATTCCAACTTCAATAGTACACAAAGAGCGCTTACTAGGAAATTGGCCAAAGAAAATTCATTGGTCATTAGACAAGCAGATAAAGGTGGGGCGATTGTTTTGATGAATCGGGGCGACTATATCGCCGAATGTGAAAGATTACTAGATGATGTTACCTGCTACAAACGCCTCTCAGAGGATCCTTCGAAAGCTCTGATTGAGGTTATAAGAGAAAAAGTTCAAAGGGCTCTGGATTTGGAAATGATTAGTAGACAGGAATACGAATATCTTACCCGAATGAATGGGAGAGTACCGGTATTTTATATCCTTCCTAAAATCCATAAAAATCTAACCCATCCTCCTGGCCGTCCCATTGTATCGGGAGTAAACTCCATTTTGGAGCCATTGTCAAAATTTGTGGATTTTTATTTGAGACCCTTTGTGCTCAATATGCAGAGTTACCTTAGAGACACAACTGATGCCATTGTGAAGATAGAGGGACTGCCCTTTGTATATGGTCAATCATTACTGATTAGCTTAGACATCCAATCGTTATACACCATGATCCCCCAAAAGGCGACACTGGAGGTTGTAGAAGACATTTTGGTTGGCAGAACAGATGGGCATCCTGTCAGTGATGGGTTCATTTTATGGTGCACTGAATTTGCACTTACAAAAAATTTCTTCCAATTTCAAGGCAAGTTTTTCCAACAAGTTGAGGGTACTGCCATGGGTGCAGCCATGGCTCCCAACTTAGCGAACTTATATGTGGAGTTCTTTGAAAAATCTGTCATATATCCGGCCACTAATCCCTTTCTTCAACATCTGAGGAAGTGGTTGCGATATATTGACGATGTGTTTATCGTGTGGGATGGTTCGGTGGAGGAAGCCAATGATTTTGTAGTATGGTTGAATTTGCAAAATCGTTTTTTGAAGTTCACTAAATGTATTAGTGCAAGTGAAATCAACTTCTTGGATATTACCATTTTCCACTCCATGGGCTCTTTGAAGGTTAAACCTTACAGTAAAATTACTGACAAAAATGCCCTTCTCAATTTCAACAGCCATCATGCTAAACACATGAAAATGAATCTACCTTTTGGACAGTTTCTCAGGCTGAAGAGGAACAGTAGCAGTAAGGAGGACTATAGCAAAAGTGCTAACATCTTGACTCAAAAGTTAGTAGCCAAGGGATATCCCCCACGTGTGATCAAATTGGCTTCAAAAAGGGCTTACAACAACAATCGGGAAGCTCTTTTGGAAAAAACTTTGAAAGAAAAAAGAGAGATTGGTACTGTGTTTGTTAACACGTATTCAAATCTCTCGTATAAAATAAAAACAATTGTGAATAAAGCTTGGAAGAAAGCATACTATGGTAAGAAGGTTTTACCACCCTTAGTTGCTTTCAAAAAGAGTCAGAGCCTACGCAATATGTTGGTTCGTAATGATATAACTAAAACTCAGGGGAAACAAGTACGAGTGAGCACTTTGTGGGGTTTACCTGAAGTTAAAGGTCACTTTCCATGTGGGAAGTGTAGTATGTGTGCACAGACAGAAGAGAAAAAGAGTTTTCAGATATTGCCAGATCTTGTTTGGAATTTCAATGAATTAACGAATTGTAACACCCAAAATGTCGTTTATTTGATCAGGTGCCCTTGTGGTTTACAGTATGTGGGCAAAACTAACAGAATGTGTCGTATAAGAATGATTGAACATCGTAGTTGTATTAAAAACAAGGTAATTACAGCTCCTTTGGTGAAACATTTTTTGGAGAAAGGACATTCTCATACTGATTTCAGGTGGTTCATCTTGAAAAAAATAATTGGCATTAATAAACAAGAGATTGATCGCAAGTTGCTCAATTTTGAACAAAAGATGATTTTCAAACTACAGAGCCACGTAGTGGGTTTAAATGAAGCAATTGATTGGCACTGTGTGAGTCTTATTTGAGACATAGTGATCCTAAGCAACGATCAATAGCTGCTTGTTTGACGCTTCTATGCCGTTACATCTATATAGTATGAACAAATTTAGATTGTATAAACTGATTGTTAATCGTTGTAGAAAATATCTATCTCTCTAAAAGGTTCTTCAACATAATGTTTCTTTAAGTTGAAAGATATGTCTTGAATTACATGTTTGTGTCCTAAAAATGTTTTATTAATGAATGAAAAGTTTACAAAAAGATTCAAGGTATTAGAACATTTTTGTTGTAAATATAAGCGTGTAGGAACAATATCACTATGTGTGTTGGATACTGTAGGCTGTTTCCATACTTGTACCATGGGCGTTCCTATGCTCCCTTGGGGCATAGACGGACCGTTTGCTTTTGAGGCTGCTTCCCCTTTAAGTACAGCCTACCTGCCTTAAACCCTGTGCTACTTTATGTTTGGGTTGCAGTCCTTTTTCTATGATCATTGTTCCAACTCACTACAGGGGTCATTCCGGCTTTGATGTCATTTACCGGCCATGTTGTGCGGGTAGTCCTGTTTCTATGATCATTGATCCATTTTATAAAAGGGTCAGTCTGTTTTCCATTTCAATTACCGGCCAGTGGTTGCGGTCAGTCCACACCTAGGTGTTTAGATCGAGTGGATTGAGGAGCGCTTACCAATTGTTTGGGTAAGTTGGATGTGTAGCCGTGTCACTCTGTGTAGGTTTCGGCAGTACCCGTGTTTTGAATCACATTACCTTTATGTATAGTAAACGTTTGTGTGTATATATAGTAAGCTTTAGATATACACAGTGGTGAAATGTAGAAGGTCCGGGTACTATGGAAAAGGAGTTGAGTACTGCAGACTAACAAGCCTTTGATATGTAGTCAGTGTTTTGGCTCTGTTTTATTAAGTGATAAGATCATGTAGTACGGGTTTTGGAATCACACCGGTACGGTCGAACATGTAGTGATACACCGTTAGTCTATAATTGTTCTGTTGTTGTTTTTTAGGTAGTGTGGATATTAACACTTTGAAGATCGGATTGAAATAGTGTTGTTGATCCTTTTCTTGAGATTCGACTTCCGGATTTAACCTGGTTTTTGACTAAAGGTAATAGAGGTGATTCGCCTTTGTTTTTTCATTTGATGTTTCGATGGCTATACTTCCTTATTTAAGTACATTTGGTGAGTGTGTTTTTGTCTTTTGTCTTGACTCTACAGCGCCCCGGATCAAGTTTTACGGCAATTTACTTGCGCTTTTTGAAACAATAGATGCACCCATCGATTGGTGTGTCGTGTAGCTCTGATTAGTGGCACACTGTACTAGCAATTATACAGTTAAGGTAATTGTTTAGTTGATTTTTAGAACTAATAGAAGGGCAGATGTTATTTGGTTTATCTTGCCTGTGTTACTCCATGCCTCAGTATTTCTTCTGAAGTATGCAGGTATATTTGGTATCTACAGACCCCTCCCTTACTATAACTTCCCTTTATTTTTGTATTTTAGATTACATCCATTTTTGAGATGTGAAAACTGACCCATTGTGCACAGTGTTGAAGCAGTCTACAGCATATTTACAGAAGCTTTCCCCTGATGAATGTTCAACCGTTTGAGTCGTTGATGAACAGAAACATGTCGGGAATTTCTTTTTTTAAACACATGTAGAATGTTTATTGTTTTATTTTTGAGTCTTGTTGTGTTTTGTGCAATTACGTAAGAAGTTTGTTTAGACGATAGGTCTAGGTATTAGGTTATTTGTTAATATTCTTCCACTGTGTTTGGTGTTTGTGGGTCCATTGATGTTTTAACCATTTGTGGTACATTTTGTAATAAATCGACTTTATTTTTATATTTCATCAGCATACAGTCCAATTTTTTCTAGACTGTGTTGCCGGAACATCATGAAGTTTAGGTAGGTTCTTTGAGGTCCATAATAATTAGTTACTTTCCCTGTCATTTCTCCTTAATCCCAAAGTAGTGGGAACAGGGAGCTATCCCTGGATAGATTAGAAATAAGTAGGAACAAAGAGGACATGAGAAGTCGCACTCGTTGGGGACAGACAATGTCCGACTCCGAAAGGGAGGAGCGCAAAGAAAATGAGGAAGAGGGAAATAACAAAAGACGACTACCGAGGGAAAAAGGAATAAGGTGGTCAGAAAATAGTGAATCTGCACCAAGAGCATCAGAGTCCACCACGCAGCCTGACTGATATGAAGGAGTATTTTATGATCAGAGGGGGGTGTCTTCCCACCCTATGTGGACAGACTAAGGGCATTACCAGGTAGACGGCGATGCGGGAATATTACCCCTGTAATAGACAGGAGAACAATGAGAGAAGAGAGAGAGGGCTACATGTTCCAATTTCTGTTGCTCGAGAAGGGGGGAGTAAGACCGCAATATATACCATGGCCACACATGGATCGAGAAAAATGGAAAAACAAGCTTCCAATGCTGACATTGGGAGCTGGAAAGTGGATACATGAGTTAGAAAAAATGACAGGAGGAAACACATTAGCTATAGGGGATATCAGAGGTCTCTTCATCACCATACTTGGTGAGAGAGCAGACGACATGTGGGCACGAGCAGGCTACCCTGGTGTAACCACAATTAATATCACGCATAACGGAGATCCATTTAACAATTGTAGAGCCACAGTATGGAAAGTGCTGTGAGTGCTATACCCAGACTCTTCTGATATGGGAGCTATAAAGACGCGAAAGATGAAGATCCGTTAATTTACATACAGAATTTTCAAGACGCATGGCTGCTCGAGACTTATGAATCTTGGACGAAATCTATACCTATTTTTTACCATATATTGTGCCAAGGGTTGCCAGAGCTGATACAGAAACAAAACAAGAAATTGGTGGGAATTGAAACCAAGCCTTGGGCTGAAATACAGTTGACCATTGCACATTATTGTAGATTAATTCAGGAAAAGAATTGCAAAAAGGAAGCAACTCGAAAGGGTGAGAAAGTGAAACTGGTGCAAAGGAAATTGTCAAAGTATGCTCTTGAGGGAGCCATGATAACTAGCACAGCTGAATTAAGCATGCAGCAGGTGGCCAGTCCACAGCAAAATAATCAAGGCAATACAGGGTTTTATCCCAGGGGAAGAGGATTTAGGTGTAGAGGATGGCAGAGAAATCAGGGAGGTTTCCAAAACAATCAAGGAGGTTTTCAAAATATGTAAAATGGTAACCAAGATTTGTCAAATGGGCAACTGATCCGACCACCGCCAGTATGTTGGCTGTGTGGAATGACAGGGCATTTGGCGAGCACATGCAGAAATCAAGGCATGATGCAGAGCGGCCAATGAACAGGAACAGGCATGGCAAATCCACCTGTAGTTTTACAGCAGGGTGGTGCACAGAATCACACGGTACAGCAACAAGCGCCAGGAGCACAAAAAGGTGTACAACCACAAAGCATGGGGAATTTTCCACAAGGACAATCCCAACAGGCACCGCTGCAACTATTTCAGACGATGACCACAGGGCCTACCACGAACCCTGGAATGGGGGGTAACAGTGGTAATGGGGGAAATGCACCAGCACATGGTGGGCCAAAGCTGTAAATGGACTAGGACAGCTCACTGGGAACCCTGATGTGTTCTATCCTATCAGTGACACCAGACCCACACAGGGAACCTAGGGTGGATGTCATTATCTGGGATAAAGAATATTCTTTCTTAGTTGACACGGGTGCAACACGCTCGTGCATACGTGAAGGCAAGTTTTCCTTGTCCGGCGAGGCCATAAATATTCAGAGTTTCACAGGAGCGACGAGTCATGTTCCCTTTAGAAATGCACTCCCAAAATATAGGAGAGTGCGAAATAAATGTGCCCTTATTATACTCGCGTCAGACACCAGTAAACATTTTGGGTTGAGACTTGATGACGAAGTTAAACATGACAATCTCATTTATGAAGGAGGGCATAGTATGTTCAACACCAGGAATGCACTATTCAAACGTATGCAAGATAATCAGAGCCTATGCGGGACACCCAGCCATGAGGGCTATACCACTAGAGCCAGAAATATTTGCATATGGTATGCGTGTGCTTATGGCAGGGCTGCCAGGCCTTGCAGACAGAATCATGAGAACCCCTGATGAGTTCCTATTTAGACCAAGAATACCCATGCACGAGGAGGAGGGACAAGTATTTCCCCTGATGATACACACAGCTGCAGTGAAAGGAAGAGTGGCCTTGATTGATGGTTTTGACGACGAGGGCCGACAATGGTGCAGTAATCGCCAATGAAGAGGGATATCGATTAACTGACGTCACTGATGACAAGCTGTTTGAAGAACAAACAGATATGGGAGAGACAAGGGTGGAAGTGAGTCTCACCTTTTGGGTAATGATGATTAAAAGAGAAGTACCTCAGAGAATGATGTTGGCACAAAACCGTCCTGAATGTTTTGATGACGACATGGCCAAGGTGCCTGTCTCAGTATGGACTACAGGACCCTATGACGTAGGCCTCTTGAAGGGAGTTGGAAAAGTGAAGATTAGGCTGAAACCAGGAGCAATTTTATCCAAGGCACGACAATATCCCATGTCCAGAGAGGCAGATGAGGGGATTTTTAAGACAATTTCTGCCATGACAGAGCAAAGCATTTTAGTAACATCAGAGTCGTCATGTAATACGTCACTGTACCCTGTGACAAAAAGTAAAGGGAGGGATGTGGAGGCCAATTCAGGACCTTAGGCCAATAAACGATATTGTTTAGGCCGAGTTCCCTCTAGTCCCAAACCCGGTTACAATTCTGTGTAAACCTGTTGAGGCAAAATATTTCACGGTGATTGACCTGAAAAATGCAATTTTCTCAATCCCATTGCACCGTGACTCACAAGATCTGATGTCATTCACGTTCAGACAAATGCATCTGAAAAGCACAAGGCTGCCACAGGGGTACTGTGAGTCTCCTTCTATCTTTAACAGAGTCCTGCAGGTGGACTTGAGCAATATTGCACTAGAAAGTGTCATCCTGCAATACTAGGATGATATCTTAATTTGCAGCACCACAGAAGAGCAATGTAGGCACGATTCTGTTCAGCTATTGACTATACTGGCTGAGAAAGGATACAAAGTTGACAAGGAAAAGGTACAATATTGGCAACAAGAAGTGCTGCACATAAGCCAGTTGATCTCACATGAAGGAAAGAAAGTGACCACAGAAAGAGCTGAAGCCATATTTAATATGGCTAAGCCACACACGATAAAGCAGATGTAGAGCTTTTTAGGCCTATACAACTATGTCAGGGTATGGGTCTTCGACTACAGCTCTTACACCAAGCCTTTACTTCAAGCCCTAAAGAAGGCCCACGTGATGAAAGAAAAGATTGAATGGTCTGAGACCATGGAGAAAGGGTTTACTGAACTCAAAAAAGCCATCTTCACAGCACCAGTTCTAGGGATCCCCAATTATGCAGAGGAATTTTACCTGTTTTCACCAACAAATGGCAGCGTCATGACGGCAGTGCTCACTCAAAGAACCTTGTTGGGGTACAAGCCCCTGGCATATTACAGCGGGAATCTGGACCCAGTGATGAGAGGCCACTTCCCGTGCGAACAAAAAATAGCTGCCACAGCGTTTGCCATAGAGAAGGCGACAACAATTGTAATGGGATGCTCAATGACGTTGTACGTCGAGCACTCGCTATTTGCCATTCTAGAGAAAACAAAGGGCACATTGACATCTCAGAGAACTTCTGCTTATGAAGGGATCATATCAAATCCATCGATTAAAATAGTTCGATGTAAGATAGTGAACCCAGCTATGTTTATAGCAGAGCCAGTCACTGAAGCAGAGCCTATACAGGATTGCACACATTTTGAAGAATTCTATGATGAAATCCCCAGGGTAAAAGAAAATGCCTTGGCAGGAAAAGAGATCGTCTTTATCGATGGGTCTTCGAGAATCGACCAAAATGATGGGCAAAGATACTTGCTGTAATGAAACACACAATGAATGGAGAGTTTCAAGTGCTTCTTAGTGCACGAATACCATCTCAGTATATAGCACAGGCTGCAGAATTATTGGCGTTGATACTCGCCATTGAGAATCATGCAGACCAGGAAGTAACAGTGTACAGTGACTCCGCCTATGTGACATCGACAGTGCACGCATGCTTAGAGCGCTGGAAAAGGAGGGGCTACATCTGAGCAGACGGCATGCCAGTGCAGCACGCAGCCATATTGGACAGGCTAATCAAGGCACTCCAACTCCCAGTGGGCATAGCAGTCGTGAAATGCGCCACCCTGGGGGATGGATTTTTTCTCACGTGGAAATCAAGCAACAGACAGGGAAGCCAAGCGTATGGCACCCAAAAGTGAGATGATCATGGAAGTGTAAGCTATCCATACCAACGAACGAATAATGGTTACATGAACTGCACCTGAAAGTTACAGTGATTTGGGGCAAACACAGCTAATGGAACTCCAAGGGGAGGCACCGCAGGAAGAGAAGAATATGTGGAAACGTTGAGGGTCTTCTTTAAACCCCTCTGACAGCTTGTGGCGACAAGACAACACTGGTAAACCAGTACTGCCTGTAGCCCTTTTAAAAATAGCGCTGGAGCAGTTTCATTACCCGGCGCACATGACAAAAGAGAACCTAGTAGCAACACTCGCAGAAGACTGGTTTATACCGAATTTAACCGAGCATGTTGCATTCTTTATCGTGAACTGTATAATTTGCCAGCAATTTACAGGGGGGCACACATTAAAAGTAATAAGAGGAATCATCCCAAGGCCAAATGGGCCTTTTCAACACTTGCATGTCGATTACGTCGACATGATTCAAGTATGTAACGGATACTGGTAATTAATTGTTGTGGTGTGTTCATTCTCTAGATGGATTGAGGCAGGTCCATGTACACACCCAGACTCTACCTGTGTGGCCAAATTCTTAGTGCGAGAAGTGTTCCCCAGATGGGGGTATGCGAGGTCATGAGGTCAGACAATGGCCCTCATTTTGTCAATGCAGTGTTCGAGCAGATTAGCTTGCTGCTTGGTATAAAGCACTCGTTGGCGTATCATCCACAAGGTAATGGGATCTGTGAGAAGCTTAACAGCTTGTTAAAGGAAAGGATAGCCAAGCTGAAGCTTACTCTAAAGAAGGGATGGTTGTACTGCCTTCCACTGGCACTGTATGCTCTTCGGAACCAACCTGGGTCCGACCATCATCTTACACCGCACAAGATAGCTACACGAAGGAGAATGAGAACTCCTCTGACACCCCGAAATAGAACTAGTTGTGATGCCCAGTCAACAGGAGAGATTTTAGGGTCTGAAATGCAAAACTATCTGAACTGCATGACATCTTGCCTTACTGTAATTTCAAACCAGCTGCAGCGATGACGAAAAGGGTGCAGTGCAGCACAAAACATAGAAGGAGACACTACAACAGATCAAGTTCAAGGTCTACGTGTTCCACTGTATTCCCTGGAGACGCCGTCCTTGTAAGGAATCACACAAGGAAAAAGTGGGACGAGCTAAGGTTCAACAGTCCTTTTACAGTGGAGGACTGCTCTTCGTCCGCAGTGAAACTGCAAGGCAGGAGAGCTTAGCTTTATCTCTGTGATATAAAACCCTACATCGGGGAAGGCCCCCTGCCTGCACCCGAATGAGAGGAATCGACGAGCGATGGGGAAGAACCACAGCACGCGCAGACGAGATCCATGATGCGGAAAAAGGACGCATGACCAGCCAGACAAAGACAAAGAACTTTTTGTAAGTTGTGGCTTTTATTGGACACTTCCTCTACGCAAAAAAAGGGGATAAGGACATAAAAAACAGACACTCTGTGTATCCTAGTTGCAGGGTGGAGACGAAAATTGCTTGCACAAGCCAAAACCCAGTCGGATTACTTTGAACTTTGGACTAAGGTACACTTAAGCCTTGAGAAAAGAGTATGCCAAATTTTGACCAAGGACACTTACATTGGATGCAAATACGGTATCCCGACTTGTTTAATACTGAGAAACTGTTCATAATCACTTATGGTGTCCACAGTAGAGACATCACGAAGGACATAATCATTTACCTTGATCTAGTGTTAAGATCATACCCGTCATTGGTAGGGAGGATCACCAGTGTCACTGACTTCCTACAAGATCCTGAAAACGAAAAGACAATACTCCTCACTGTTATTGCCGAACAATTTGTCCTACTCCCTGAGTACAGTGAAAAAAGGATCAAAGGATCTCAACACAGGCGGAACTAGAAGAGCTCATCAACACACTGTTCTTTTGCATAATCGAAGACTGTCCAACTCTTATCGGGAGAACAACAGACACATTCACATTTCTTCAAGATCCAGCAAATACAGAACATTTAAGCCATCTTTTAAATAAGATAATCATTCTGGTTGCTCTCCATGCGACCGGACAGTGCAGACATTGTTCACATTTGGGAGAAAACAAATAATCCTGAACCTCAGCAGGGCAGGACGGATGTCCCTGTCACCAGAAGACACAAGGTTGGCCCATAATGTTCTCTTTCACCTAGTCACTGACTTTCCAGAGCTAGTGGGGAGACCAATTGATGTTGATGTCCTCAATTTCACCCAGCTAATATTGCACAGATGGGAATGCTCTTACATGGAATCGTACTCCGAGTGGAACTTTCTAACCATCAGAGGAGCTATCTGGGGAGATTCTAAGAACCTACTGACGAGGGACAGGTCAAGCAAGCTGTGCCAAGAACTGATATGTGTTGTTATTTTTGTCCCTAATCCTTCATATTTACCGGTATATCCATATCCTCAGGATTGAAGCAAATAAGGGGAGTGGATAGGGAGCTTACCTATTTTGAACATGCACAGTAAATGGACTCACTTAAATGTTATTTTAAGTTTGATTTTCCCATAGTCTAGCAAAGGAACTGTATCCTGATAAAAAGAGACAATTCGAAACTCACGAGAGGGGGGACACTCTTAAAACACAGAAACAATAAACACTGACATTTGTTGAATGATCGAGATGGGGGTCCAGAACAGCAATCTGGTCCTGCCACAAGAAGAGAGGCAACCCCGCTTCTCTGGAAGAAAATGCTGTCGCCTGACCTACAGGGGCATAATGTACCTATGCATTGTATTCATTATTGTTTTACTGTCATTAACTATCAGAACTGCCTTCTTTATTGGTGCACAAAGCGTCCCAATTTCAGTACACCCACCTAATGATGCACACATAAAACCCACAAAGGCACCCAGACCTTATATAGTCATTCCAGCCCCTAGAAGATCTGATGGTGTAGTGAATGAACTTGAAGTGGATGTGATTAGCAACGATACACACACACTTGTGGTAGCGAACGAAAGAAAAAGCCGGAGACAGGGTCGTCAAGGGATGAATGAAGTAACATTATTGACATCTATACGCATGCAAACACTGAATGCACATGAAACAGGTCCAGTATCAATGACTGCAGTACCACACAGCAAAGCAGCAGAGAAGGAGAGACAGCCTGCCACAAGAAACTCCACAGCAGATCCTGTAAGAAAACAAGAAGTAAAACAAAAACCAACGGGAGCAGTTATATCAGAAACTCTTAAGAAAGCAAGAGCCAACACTGAGAAACTTTCTGTACAGACCCAAATGATAGTAGACTCATTAGTTCCGCACATAGCCTGAGCTAGGGAACTACAAGAGGAACTGAAGAACAAAATCGCAGAGATTGTATTACCGAGCATATACATCCCAATGCAAGGGACAAGTAGTATTTCCACAATACAACCATATACTAGGCCAATGCCAGAATGGATACGAATATTTATAACCCAGCAGAGAAAAATGTATGAAGAGAGGGAAAGAGCTGCCAGACTCTTGTCCACTCAAATGGCACAGATGAGAAGGCCTTCACCATGGACCAGAATACCTGAAAACCCTCCAGCAAGGAAAATCCATATCGATGCCTATAGGGAGTGGTCATAGCCAATTACAGGAAAACACTAAGAATCAAGAGAAGTATGCATGGAGATGACAATGAGCTAAACGACTACCAGGACAGCACAGCACATCTGGGAAACAATAGTTGTTACAAGCACATGAAAGAAGTTGGAAGACGAAGTTCAGAAGGGGAATGCTTTGTTTGCGCACTCCTACCATACAGCAGGGGGGAAAGTCTAAGATCTTTGTAGCTGTAGAAATCGATGTCCAGACAGCACACTGTATGTCACATGTAGCAATGTGCAAAACCAGAGGCCAGTTCATGGGTAGTGATGCCTCTCTGAAATGGGCAACTGAAGCATCTGATCCAACTGAAGACGATTATGTCCAGGACATAAAGACAAGAAAAAATGAAAAGACGAAATACATTGTGATAAGATATGAGAAGCCTGGAGTTAAAGGAGCAGCGATTAGAAGATAAGCAAATCAGAAGCTAAATGTCCAAGGAAAAACTCCAGAAAAAGCTCGGAGATTGAAGAATAGAGGCCAAATGCAAATTTGGGGAGCAGTGCTTTCACCAGACGGATGGGAAAAAGGAGTAGTGATTTGCAGAGCATGGATAGTCTTCGGTCACTACGAGCCTACCATCAACATATTACGAAACGGATGCAAGCCATTATGACCAAAACTTGCAAAACTACTCACATGGGTCGAAGACAGAGGAGGACCCTTGCAGATAGTGCCACAAGAAAGCCCAAGGTTTTGCTTCAGGAACGATGACACAAGGAAAATGGGAGCAAATCAGAACTGCGGACGACGTTCCAGGAATGGTACCTGGAACTGCAATAATTATGGATCATTATTGGGCGTGTGGATCCAAAGCATACATCAGACTGCTAAGAGACTGGGGAGGCATATGCGCGATAGTGAACCTCCACGTTCCAGCATTGGTGATCCCGAAAAGTGACCTGAATATTGACAGTTTCCCAAAAGCAGATGCTCACCTGAGGAAGAAGAGATCTGTGGAACTGATAACTCGAATGAAGAGAGAGAACTACTTCTCTGCCAAATCAGAAGAAGCTTTTCATGCAATCCAATATGAACACAGGCTGTTCAGCCTCACCTCATCAGTGTTCGCAACAATTTTCATGCAAAGATTCCAAGTTGGAGCAAATACTAAAAGGTTACAGATGACCAGATGGGAGTTACTGCAGGCCATCAACATGACAATAAAAGGATTCAATTCAATTAAGGAAGAATTAAGAGCCATCCAACTGATGACTCTCCAGAACAGATATGTGCTTGACATGATCACAGCTATGGATGGAGGAGTTTGTGCAAAAATAGGAGAATCATGTTGCACATTTATACCCTCTCACGACAAGGAAAATGGAACCTTAACAGAAGGCATAGGTATGCTGATGAAGCTGCAGAACCAGATGATCGACGAAACTGACGAAGTTGATGATGACAGCTGGTTTGGATCACTATTCTCTTGGATCCCACAATGGATGGCAGACATATTCACATTTTTAGGAGCCCTGCTAGTGATGATATTAATAGGATTTTGTGTTATCAAGATAATACTCTCGCAATGCCAGAAAACTGTGAAGAAAGCTATAGGGATGGAGATCATGATTGATGTCAAGCCAGAATGGAAGCCCAAAGACCTGACTGATGAAGAAATAAGATACTTTTTGAAGGTCAGCAGACACGCGCCAGAAGGTACACAGTTTCTCTATCCCAGGAAGCACAGAAACTATGTGGGAAGATTGGTTTACTGTAGCCCAAATGGACAATGCCAACTAATGACATGGAATAAAGACAAACATGTAAGGACAGCAGGAAAGGAGTAATAAAGAGATGGACTCCAAAGAGACACTTCTTCAAACCATCATGTATAGATCCAGAAGATGAAGAAGGAAGGAACCCAGGTGATGGAGTGAAGATAAATATAGAAGAATCGAGTGAAATTCATCCAAAAGAGGAGGTGAAAGTGGTCGATGAATCGCTCAGAGGGGGAGTGTAGAGGAGGTCCGAAATAAAGCCTGCATTCCCATCGGCCATTTTGAAGTACCAGGAACGTGACGTATGATGAGCAAATAAACCAGCAGAGAGCCACAGTATGGCTCTGCACAGTACCCATCAGAAGAGCAACACCTAGTGAAGTACCAATAACCAGACAAACATGGACAGTTAGGTATCCATTGAGAAAGCCCTACCAACAAATAAGACGAAATGAAGATTGCCTAAGTACCGTCCCGGAAGAAACCAAAAAGGTCTTCATGGAAGACGAATGGTGACGTCACAAGAGCCCGGACGGAATCACAGATAGAACAAATGACGAACCAATAATGACACAAGGAGACGAAACACCATGAGAAAAGATATTGTGAGCTCATAGTGATAGGAAGCTATTAAAATATAAGAGAGTTAAGCTGAAAGCAAAAGTACTACAGTCGATCAGTTTACGCCTGCATATACTCGAAACGCAAGCAAGCTAAGAAAACAGTACGGCTTGCTATGCTTAGTAGAAGAATAGCACGTCAAGGCCAATGTTTACATAATTTACCTCAAAATGAAGCACAGTATTATAAGTACGAGTCCACTTTACATGAAAAAGAGAATCATTTTAGGGAACTTTAGGCCAAACAAGACAAGATTCACATTCTAGCAAAATAAGAAGAGACGAATGAATCGAAACTCAGCAGATGCAACTCATGCCAAAGGAGCCAAGGTCATACCAATAGAAGGAACAAACAGTAGCTACATCTAATTGAAACTTAAGAACATCATATCCTGCCTCTGAAAGGTCAGGATAAGGAAGAGTAGGCAGGTGTCAAGCCGAATTAGAATTAAATGCTCAAATCAAGAGAAACTAGGCATATTCACGGTGTCTGCATCACGTGACCAGCCGAGCGAGGAGAAGCACAAGTTCACACCTATGCATGGCATCCGCCCCAAGCAAGAGATATCCGAACTTTTGCAGACAGAAGATGCAGTTTCGAGGCCAACCACAGTAACATAATTGACATATTGTTGCTGAAGTGATGGTTGATTGTAACCTTAACTGGAGGATGGCCGGGTAGCTGAGGGGGCTAACCTGCACCTGGCAGTCCATTCTGCATGCTGCTAAGCAAAGAGGAAATGTATGCAGGGGGTTGGTGCCAACCCAATCACAATGGACCAAATATTCTAGGGTCCTATAGTTAGTAGAGCCAACGGGACGTCGTACTTGTGGAGATGTCCACAATGGTCATTTTGAAGGAAGGGCTTAAACTCCCACCTGATAGCGTTTTACCCAATCCCTCACTCCGTTACCATATACAGATATAGCACCTATATTAAAGTTACCTTTTCCTAACCAATAGAAATGCTTATTAACTTTTGAGTTTTACATGTCACTTATGACGAATTTTCAGTATAAATGATGTGTTTTGTATATAGTTCAGTGGAGTTTAAGCGAGAAGGACGATCGCATCACTGCTGATTGCTGAGACTCACAGTTTTTGTACTTGTAATTAATGTAACTCCCTTTGTCAAACCATTGAGTTGTCTGCAACCCCCATCCATCTCAAGGTGCAGCTATCTCATCTTAAAATGGGCCACTTTTTTGGCCAATGTGGGCCGGTTTGATGAGTTACTTCACTAAGCAACTAGTAGTTTTGACCATTGTTGCTGAATACATGCGATAACCTTGTTAGTTAAATAGGATTCGGTGAGCATGCTACATATAGTTCAATAAACATCAAATTGAGTAAATAATTTTTCCACAATACAAAATTTCTGTTCCAATATACTTTAATCTTCAGTTTTTCTCATGTTATCACCACATGCTTAAAATATAATCCAAATTTTCGTTCTACATCTGTTAGTTCGTTAAACAAATTAAACTCATCATTTTTCTTCAATGTCAACTATATTCACTCTCTATACGTATTTCCCCATTATTGTGTAATGGTTCTTCAGGAGAGTAATTTAACTCAAGTTTACTGTTTACTCTGAAAATTTCTAAAAGAAAACAAGAAAAAACGAAAAAACCACTGTTACCTCTATTTGCCACTAGTTGATTCGCTCATGAATCTCAGAAAATCAATGTTTAGAATTAGCATCACTCACCTAGATTGATTCTTGGAAGAACCTATTTACTGGTTCTGATAATCTTAAGTTCTAATGTTTGTTCTTGTTCATAACTTGTTTTGCTTTGATCAGCTCACTGTTACTGACTCCTGTCTGATTCTAAAAAGACAGAGAAGGCCAAGTTTTAATGAAAAACTTAAAAGAAAGGGGCTTGGAAAGCAAATTTTACAAACCACCACAAATTCTAAGCCAATGTAAGACTAAAAGTTCTCACCTTATTTTCTTATTATTTCACTTCAAGGCTTAAACTCCCACCTGATAGTGTTTTACCCAATCCCTCACTCCGTTACCATATACAGATATAGCACCTATATTAAAGTTACCTTTTCCTAACCAACAGAAATGCTTATTAACTTTTGAGTTTTACACGTCACTTATGATGAATTTTCAGTATAAATGATGTGTTTTGTATATAGTTCAGTGGAGTTGAAGCGAGAAGGACGATCGCATCACTGCTGATTGCTGAGACTCCCAGTTTTTGTACTTGTAATTAATGTGACTCCCTTTGCCAAACCATTGAGTTGTCCTTATTGATTAGTGTTGGAGTAATAAATCTGCAACCCCCATCCATCTCAAGGTGCAGCTATCTCGTCTTAAAGTCCCTTTGGAGCAAACCCCGACTCTATGGACCTGCCGGGGGTCTCCTCAGTACACATCCATTATGGATTAGTCGCCAGACTCGGACTGGGCTATAGGGCAATGCCTGTACCAAAAATGCTAGTGTAGGCCAGTCAAAATGGGCCACTTTTTTGGCCAATGTGGGCCGGTTTGATGAGTTACTTCACTAAGCAACTAGTAGTTTTGACCATTGTTGCTGAATACATTTTTTTTTAATATCACAATTTGCTTATATTTTAACAAAAAACGCCCCCTTGGGTACTATTCAAATAGTCTGTGACTAAAGAAATGAATATCCATTTGCAGCTGCGGGACGCTTTTTTTCATTGATGCCTTAGACAGTTTTATGGTCCAGTGCGACCGTGTGAGCCCCCCTGCCCATTTCCTCCAATCTTAAAAAAAAACACCCCGGGAGATGTGGCCGCGCCTCCTATGGTGGTGCGCCCCACAGTTTGAAGACCTCTGCTTTAGAGGGTCCCCAGGAAAGGGAAATTCCTTAGGGACCCTGTCCCGTCTTTTTCTTAAGAGTTGGCCGTCACTCTTGTTCAAACACAGGGTGCACATATGCTTACAAAGTCGCTGAAAAACCGATGAGGCATTGCGCAAAATTTGGGGTGTCTTTAAAGAGAATTTGCTAGGAGCAGCATAGACTTGCCATTCAAACCTACATGACATAAGGCCTCATTACGAGGTAGGCGGTAGCCATGGTGCCTTTAGCACCATGGCTACCCCCTTACCGCATTCCGGGTCCGGGTTGTCGAAATAGGGACTTACCGGGTCATTCCTACCTTGGACGACCCGGTAAGTCCCCATAGGGCTCAATGGGAAAGGGGATGGAGCTAATAACGGGCCCGTTATTAGCTCCCTGGTCCCTTAGCGGATCCCGCTAAGGGCGCCTGCTAAAACCAGGAGCCCATAGCGGGACCCGCTAAGGGACCTCGAAATAAGGCGGTAACGGTTTACTGGCACCGGTCTCCTTACCGGTGCCCGTTAACCCTTACCGCCCACCTCGTAATGAGGCCCACAGCCTAAATCACAGATGCAGTTCACACCCACTTCTCTCCACCTCTCCAGGAAGCACTGCATCTGTGGTGAGGTCTGAGTCCATTGGGGACTTCCATAGGCGTTCCTAGAGGGGGGGCAAAGGGGGCAATCTCAAAATAAGCATGCTGTAAAATGCACAATTTTAAGCCATTATTTTAAAACATTTCTCAGATAACACGCCCCCAACCCTTCTTGATTGGTTTGGCTTCTTGCTACGCTTGGTCGCTCCGGCACACTTAGGGGAAATATGGACACCACTGCAATTTAAAAATTTACCAGCCACCACTTTGATGTACAGCCAGAACATAAGAACTGTAAACAATTCTATAGGGGCAAGCTGAGATTCCTGCAGCTATTACCAAAGAAGCGAGGAAGCTGTTGCCTCTTTTCCCCCTGCACTCAGTGCCTGTAGGTGATATTTCATCTGTTAAACAGACTGTCCTTGACTATCATTTGAAACTGAGGTATGAGTGATACCTCTTCTGTTGAACTGACTCTTTTTGACTGGCTATTATTTAAAGCTGAGCTGAAAGTGAAGTCTCTTCTCCTAAATACCACCTCTAAATACACATTATTTGAAGCTGTGTTGGGAGTGATGTCTCTTCTCCTAAACACCACCTCTAAATACACATTATTTGAAGCTGTGCTGTGAGTGATATCTGCTTGAGTTAAAAGAATGCAGTCTCTTGCTGACCGCAAGGGCGTTTTTGCAACTGTTGAACCTGAGTTCACTTTTTAGGATGTATATTAACTTGATGCACAACATTTACTGTCTTCGACCTCTTCTGAACATGCTTAATGTCACATTTTTGTAACCAGTTCAGTGAAATATAGGTTTGTTTAAAGGAGTTCGGCCTGTTGACCCTTTTATGATGTGCCACCAAACCACCAACCTTTGTTGTATTTGTGCCTCTGGGTGTGCACCTCCCCCCTGCACTCCCACATCTCTTAATATTAATTTCTAGTGACGCCACTGGAGACTGCAACAACCCAGGTCACATCTGGCTAAGAACCTCTCACAGCCTGCCAACCTCACATCAGTGCAATCATTTACTATCCTTCGCACCGTGACTACGTGCCTCAAAACGCGAATAGGAAATACATTCCCCAAAAGGCTGTGCGAGTTTTAAGTCCTCACACTTTGGGCGCATGCTCAGATGAAGTGTTGTCCGGGTGATGCACCTTGTTTAAAAGGCGGATTAGTCCCCTTCTTGGAGTGACTGTTTTTCATGTCGGTGTACAGCAATAAACAGCTCAGCCGTGTGGTCGTCTTTTTTTTATTTTAAGTTTTACTTTTTAACTGTATGCTGAATGATGTGTTGATGGGATAGCTCAAAAAATCTACAATGATCTACATACGGTATCACTCCCAAGCATAGTCTTTACAAGTGATTGATTCAAGTACTTATATATACATATAAAAAATAATATATACCGTAGATGTACAACTTTTAAGTAAAAGCTAAGTACTTACAACACCCCAATTATTAATTAATGTATTCATTGATGGTGGTGTTTTTAAAAGCACCAGATTGAAGTAAAACCACTTTGAAGCCGGCTGATATTACAGAAGGAGAGTGCGAGCTGCCAAGAGTGGGCTTGGAAGAGGAACACCTATTGATCACTCGCACTAAAATCGCTGGTTCACATAAAGGAATAAAAACATATATTTTCTCTTTGCAATAGGTATTCCTAAGCTCCATTCGAACCCGGATAATGGTGCACAGCCAATCAGGTGTCTTGGGACCGATGTGGAAACTGCCAGTGTCCACCCGCGATCTCGTAGCCACCCTTCCTCGGGTGCCGCCATTTTCTTTGTGTGCCTGCCCCTTCCCATCCCTGCCCTGGGGCCCTTTTCGTCCCCTCCAATGAGCCCCTTCCCTGCCCCCAGGACGCTCATGATATCCTTCACTCCTTCTCCTTCCTGCCCTATTCTCCAACTCCCAACCAACTTACCTGCTGCCAGGGGTGTTGCTAGGTCTGGAAAGGATCCGGGGCTACGCTAATGTCAGGACCGTCAAGACTCACGGCTAGTTAGCTTTTTGGTTGTAGCCCCTGAGCTTCTATCCGGGGCTACAACCAGGGTTGGACTGGGACAAGAAATAGGCCCGGTCACCCAAAAAAAGTAGCCCACCCTCTCCTCAAAAAAGTGGCCCACTGCTCGCCTCACAACCCTTGACCTCTGATGACATCACCGGAAGTGATGTCATTTGACCCCACCCCAAAGTGACATCCCGGGAAGCGATGAAACACGACCTTTCACCTTTTGACAAAATAGGAAGTGGTATCAAATAGTATTGTTCCTAAGTACACTACAAATAATATGGTTATAATTTCACTAATGTGATATACATTTCATACAAGAATGGATCACCATATGTATCATTGATATCTGTGTGGATAGATCCATATTGTCAAGTTACTGTGAATCCAAGCAGACGTCCAAGGCCAAATGATAATATGTTATTGTATAGCACTTATGCTTAAGCCCTTTTTTATAGAACAAATATGCATACAATATCACCCAACCTGTGTTGGTACTCATTTATCGGCCTAAGAAGGATGAAAGGCTTTTTGAAAAAAAAAATGGAAAAAGTATACATATTTTTTGAATTTTTTTTTTCTTCAACTGGCCCAGGCATGGGCAGGAACTGCCCCCCAATACTCAGGGACGATTTTGGCCCAGCCACGGGCCGAAAGGCCGAGGGGCCAATACGACCCTGGCTACAACCAAAAGACCCGGGGCAATAGCCCCCTTAACCCCCCTAGCAAAGCCTCTGCCTGCTGCCCCCACACATCCTACCCTGTCTGCCGCTCCTTCCTCATCCATTCCAGCCTGTCACAGAACTAGAAAAGAAAGATAGTGGCCATCTTTGTTTTACTTTTTTTGATGTGTTCAGTTCCCTTCACCCATAAAAAAAGAAATTACAAATATCTTTACCGCAACCATGTTTGGGGGCGTACAGGGGCAGTCACAACCCTCGCCTAGGGTCCCCTCTTTTTGGGCTCAGGCTGGAGGGCCGTTACCGACCCTGTAAACCCAACAACTCGGTGGTGATAGCTCATTGAATCATTGCTCAAAGGATTCGAGATGCTTGAGTCTGGTCTGCTGAAGCTGCCTCATATCAATGTTCCTGTTTAACCCCCGTTCACTGACTCTGTGCTCTTGGAATCTAAGTTGCTGTGGTGTATCAGTCACTGAAATACATTCACAGAATTTTTGTTTTTTAAAAGTAATTCCCATATGGGCTTTTAAACCGGATTCACACTCGTGCTTTGATTTCTCGTGGTTGAAATTTCCACTCAAAGGAGAACAATGTGTCTTGATTAAGTGCCGCGAGCGCTGCCTTCCCATTGGTCAGCATCTGGTTATGCATTAGCCATCGAAGAAACGATTTTGTAAATGACCTAATGACACTGCTCAAATGGTCTCCTTTATTTGTACTTGTATTTGTATTTATTTGTTTATATAGCGCTTTACGCCAAAGCACTGCACAATTGAACAACGTGGTACATAAAACATAAAACAATATAACGGTAGAAGCAAATTACAGTATGAATCAATCAACAAACCAGTAAGAAGAGCAATTAAAGTGAAGGGAATAGGGAGAGAAGAGCATTGGGAATGTGAGGGAGAAGGAGAGGTGGGGAGGAGAAGGAGGAGAGAGGGGAACGGGTGAGATTCAAGGGAAGCAGAAAGAAAGGAGGTGGAGCAAGAAGGGGAGGGAGTTTCAAGGGGGGTGCAGAAGGAGAGATTTAAGGGAGGTACAAAATGAGGAGAAAGTAGGAATAGAACGAATTGAGAGAGGTAGGAGTATATATAAATATATATATATATATATATATATATATATATATATATATAAATTTAGAATTCATTTTCTTATAATTACAATTACTTTAAATGTTGCGGAGTCTTTTCTGTTACAGTGTTGCTGATTTATAGCTCCAGTGCGATCCCACGTGATGCAGGGAGGGACAGGGGACAGCGGCTCCCCCTGGTGTCCAGTGCGCCCCCCAGCTTCCCGCTGGTGCCCTATTAGCCGGCCCCCAGCCACCCGGCACCAAAAGCTACCTCCGCTACTGCTTGAACGAACATGATGTTTAATGGAAACCCCCTCCCCCCTCACACTGCCCCCCATCTCCCCTTCCCACTTCAGAAGCAAAAAAGGCAGAGTTAGCTCCGAGGGGATTCCAACCTTTGGCTTACCCCTGCACACATGCCGGTGGTGCAGGAGCATTAGCCGACTTGACTGTCTTACCAGCTTTCACCCAATAACACTACTTTAAATTGTTATCGCTTTCCATGTTGCCGGAAGTGTGTTCTTTAGCTGGCTTAAGGGCTTTTAATTAGTACTTCAGTTAATGTTATAAGCACTAAAAGAAGACAGTCGAAGGCTTCGAGGGCTCTTTTGCATCTGTTTGCAGCTTTCCAAAATTCTTTGGAAAAGCTCCAGGTTTTGAAATACCACAAGTGTTAAGAACACACTCAAGATGGAAGCCTGCAGCAGCTCCCAGGCAGAGGCTGCATTGGCCAGTGGGACATTTCCAGACAGTGCAATGCTTCTCTAAAGCAGAGTTGTCCAAACTCAAGGCCTCGAGAGCCGAATCCATGCTGGGTTTTCAGGGTACCCCTCATTAATATTCATGAGATAGATTTGCATACAATGATTCTAAATGTATGCACATTTTTTCACATGAATTTTAATGGGGGATATCCCGAAAACCAGTCAGAATTCTGGCCCTCGAGGCCCAGAGTTGGACAACCCTGCTCTAAAGCTAACCGGATTATCACAGTGCCCTTGGCTAAATGCCACACACACTGCCCCTGCCCTCATGGCCTTTCAGAGTCACCAGGTTTTATGGATACTTTCCAGTTTCCTAAAGGCCAATCCTCAGGTGCCTCCTCCGTCCTATGGAATGGGTGGGTAGAGGGTGCTGACGCCCATTGCACCCCTGACACTTGTTTGCTCCTTAAGGTATGGGAGTGGTAGAGGATCTCAAGCAGGAAGAGAGGATAGGCAAGCCCACCTAGCAGAAGGGCTTCTCTGAAGACCCTAACTGCTAAGTGATTCAAAGAAAGATGTCAGAGCTGTCTGTGGTGTCTGGTGGATCGTTAAACTCAGCGGCTTCACGTGGGCCAGTGGCCATGAGCAGGTGTGCCCCCTTCTATGGCCACAGATTGGTTGCGTGTCAGAGCAAAGTGCACATGCTCAAAGCCCCTTTCTTAGCCTAGTTTGCCCTTGATTGGTTTTGACCACTTACTACCATGGGTTTTACTTTTGGATCGTGATTGCAGCTAGTGAAGCATATATGCCCATGGTTGGGTGGCTTGTCCAGATCGAACCTGACATCGAACCTCACATGACTTCTGAAGTGAAGTGGGGTGAACTGCCAAACGATAGATGCACTTTAGGGGACAGGGTGAGATGGCATGTTGTTTTAAGATTGAGCACTTTGCCACCAAAGGCGATTCCAGGCTGGCACAAGGTAGTGTGAAGGCAACTGGAGGACTTGCCATGTGAGCTTTGGCTAGAATGCATGTTGCCAGGTGAGCTGCTGGGCCAATATGACATAAAGAGAATGCGACCTGGTGAGGCACCATGCTCCATAAGAGAGAGTATAGGGGAACTGATGGGATGCCATGCTGGCATAAAATAAAGCATATGGGATTAGACAAGAAACCTAGTTTATGCCAAATGGGGTGCTTTGGCCGAGAACCCCTGTTGGACTGTATCTCATTGAGTGGTTTACTGAAGTATTTCTTTAAAGGTTGGCTGGACTCCATATTAGATATTCAGGGACTAGAAGTAACCAATCAGAGTTGCTCCAGAGAATTTACTTGAATGCATACATGCTTAGCCACAATAAGGCGACATAACCCATGAAAGCAAGCTGACCTTGTTGGAAACAGCCTGCTGCCCAAGTTAAGGGCAGAAAGAAGCAAGGTTCCTTAATGTGGGTGGCTGTGCCATTACTTCCAGTGTTGGTCCATCGCTATGGGCTTATCTTCATTAGCACCCATCTATTCCAGGAGTGGGTGCTAAAGGTTTTGTTTCAGAAATAATGAAATAAAACTTCCCAGAAGGGTCTGCGGCACCTTGTTGCACTTTTGAAGTCTGTTTTCTGTGTTGATGATTGTCATAAACATGGAAAAGGGACTTTAAGAGAGCAGAGCGTCACAGGGACATCAGGTAATTGTACGATATCATGTTTGTAATTCAAAAAAGCCTTTAGCACATGACTCAGACAATAGTTAGTGCTAAATGCTGTTCAGCCTAAAAGAGCTCTACACGTATGATTAGGTGACACATTCCAAGATGGATCCATGTTTTAGTTACGCCAGACGAATATTGGGCATCCAGGGACCTAAAGGATGCTTACATGCACATTCTAACACAAATGGGACACAATTTAAAACTGAGATTTGCTAACATAGAACTTCATTTTAAGTTCCAGTGCTCCCCATGTCCCAGGACTATTCACAGATGCCTTGTCTCAGCTAGTTGGTGGGAGGGGTCCTGCATACGTCACCGATGAATGGTACATTATTGTTAAAGAGGAAGGATTGTCCTAAACTGTTAGTGTGCATAGTCCTGAAGGATCAAAGGTTTCTCATAATCACATCCGGTCCACTCTCAGGATCCGGAGCCAGATTATGTGAAGTGGGTCTGACTGACTGTCAATCAGCGGGCAGCCATGTGTCACTCCCACATGCAAGCTTGCTGATGCCAGTTGGAGGCTCCCACTGAGATGGGAAATCCAGCCACTGGGAGCCTCTGGCTAACATCACTAATATACCACTCGTGGGTGCAGTCGCATTAGCACGGTGCATGCCCGTGCGGCATTCACCCAGCTCCACTTACTCTGTCTGCTAAATCAGCATTATGCAACTTCCAAAGGCTGAGTCGGTAGAGAGTTTTACCAGCAACTGTTCTGGCTCCTCATCACCCCTCAAGCCTGAAGGCTTATGATCACCACTGATAATCTTCTCACACCCCTGTGTCTCTAAAACGGGATTTTGTTCCTGGAATTATGAGGCTTTGCACATATTACAGTTTCTCCAGGATGGTTTCAACCTGGGGTGATCTCTTGACACCCCTAAGGTACAATGGGCTTCCGTCAGGTCAATTCTCCTTTGTTGGGAAGCAATTAAAAGGAATGAAAACCAGAACGGTTTAGACACCCTGCACATTAACCCAGACATATTCTCACACATAAAATGTACAGGTTAGGTTGACTGATTGCTTTGCATCATCCTTTTCTTAATTACTTTATTTGGCCTTCAAACCAAACTAACTGAACCCTCAAGTGGTTTCTGGCCCTAGGTGCCGGTGATGTACCACCTATCTAGGGTGAGGGGACAGAGAGATGACCCTTGAAATGGCTAGCTTGGCTTCTGACTTAAACTTCACTCAGCTCACATGGGAAACAGGAGGATCCGCAAAGACCGTGGAGTTTAAGAAGGTTATGTAGAGCTCAGGCGGCGTGGTCTGCAGTAAAGGAAGAACATGACACTAGGAGGCCTGAACCACAGTGCAGACTTTGTGAGTCCAGCCGGGCCTCGCAGACGGGGAACCGGAACATCTGGCTCCACACCAGGAACAAGAGTCAAGAAACTCTGAGAGCCGAGGACAGGCCCAAAGGAGATGCCACACAAGAAACTTGGAGAGAATGGAAGCCGCTGGTGGGAGCAGAACTCAGGAGACGACTTGCGTCAGCAGCTGCGCAGCGAAAGGAAGGCTTGAGACACAGCGCACCCCTCCTGAGGAGCTCCACTCATCACCAGAAGGTATATGGTGTCTCTAGTAGAGAAACAGAAGCCTCTGAGGAACCCCAGGGTGGGGAGATAGAAAATGCCAGGCACCAGAGTGGGGAGTGCACAGAGTGGCTCCAAGGTGGGAGAAAGAGAGCAGAAAGCCCCGGAGCATAGAAGGAGAAGTAAAATTCAAGAGTGGGGAGAGGAACAAGCACCGGAGTGGGGAATGATCAGAAAACCCCAGAGTGGGGAGAGAAGCTGAGACAAGCCCCAGAGCGGGAAATAAGCTGAGAGGCCCCAGGGTAGGGAAAAAAAGAAAGACAAGCCTCAGAGTGTGGAATCCACTGGTAAGCCCCAGGCAGGGGAGAGAAGAAGAGGAAGAAGGCCCCAGAGTGGGAAAAACACAGGGTAAAAGAGAACGTGACAAGCCCCTCTGTGGGGGAGAAAAGAGAAAGATTGAGACGCGACCCGGAGAGGGGAAAATATCAAGGAGCCATAAACTGGAGAGAAAGAGACTGAAACAATCCCTGATTAGGGAAGCAAGCCTGAGGAAAGCCGGCGAGACAAAGGGAGTAATACTGTGAGAAATATCATTTGAAGAAGAAACCAGAGAGACTTGGCTGGAGACCAGGGAAGCCACTTTAGCAGTACACAAGTCATATGTTTGGGACTGTGGGCATAGGCAGGACCTAAGGTAAAGAGACACAGGGGTGGGGGCAGAAGCCAGCAGCCAAAAGGCCCACAAGTATGTCTTGGTTGTTTTATGTTTTCCTTTGGAGTTGTAGAGATAGAAAGTCGGTCAGAATAGGTTTCTGGACAGAGGACTTCATATGTGTTCCACCATCGTGACATACTGACAAGCACCCTTGTTATCATTGTTTTTATAGAGTAGAGCATAATACTGCAGAGTTAGGGAAAGATTAGGTGTTTTCCGTTTCCGTCTCCTGATTCTGACTTACCACAAAACCCATGGAGCTACTTCATCTGACATTTTCAGGGTCAGTTGAGTTGTCTACCCCCTTTTACACTTGTCAACATGCTGACTTCTATTTGTTATGTTGATCAATTTTAACTCCTCCGCTTTTGTAAAGACAGGCAAGAACATGTGTGGGTAATTCCTCCATTAACTACCTGTGATCACCCGTACTCTGATTCGATCTGTGTCTTCTCTGTGCTTACTCCCCTCCTCCCACATAATGCCCACTCAACAAGAGGTGAGTTTTTGGTAATGGCATTCTGGTGGGAAGATGAGATGCTAATTAAGCATTCTCCGGACGAGAACCACTACTCGACAAGCGTCTGCCAAATGGTCAAAAGTCAGACTTTGTGAAGTAGTCTCAGACTTTTTAAAGTAGGCTTTGAAGCTGTATCCTTATGTTACGTTATGTTAGGAACATTTTGTATTCTGCCCTGACTACCGCTGTAGTGTTCTAACAGCGCTGAAGCTTGTCCAGAAATTGGCATATTGTGCCCAGGCCAGGGGCATCCAGACTTTAGTCTGCAGAAGAATAGAAAAAGGCATCAGAGGAGTGAGACAAACATGAAATATTGGTACAGATAAGGGAGGGAATGGCGGGTGTTATAGTTTGCATGCATGAAGTGTTAGTGAAGAGTGTTCAGAACACACCATAGAGCAGGAAAGTGGTGACCGAATAATCCTCGGAATAATTGGTGCATAACCCGGGAGGGCAACCTCTAGTACTGTAATGGGGAACTTGCACTCACCAGTAAGCGGCTGCCTGATGGGCTTGAGCTGTGCTTCAGCGTGCTCTCGAGATATGAAGGATTATTTGTGAGAAGTGACAGAATCCAGAGCACTTCCCTGATAAGGGGTGTATGTGGGTGAAGTTGCAGCCCCAGTAAAAGCCTGGCATTGAGCAATAATGTTACCATGGGTTTCTCCTACTGCTGGCAGAAGATTTAGTCCAGTTTATTAACCTGTATCGCCTAAATGCCATCAGGTCCACAAAAGGCGAATACACTTTAAATACAGTGTAACCACACTTGATAGCTAAAATCTTAAACAATACAATTAAAACAGTAAAGACAAAATGAATTATTATATCACAACTTCATCAAGCTAAGGGAATACATAAATAAGGACCACCATATATATGAATTCATATTAGCTTCATAACTAGATTAATTTTGTAGTAAATCAAAATCCTTATCCACAGGTTGGAGGGTTAAATTGTCGCTTTCAAACGAGCTTGCCTCTTTGGATATACTCTGTGAAGAGCCAGAGAGCGCACTGTAAATTCATCTTCAGTCCTACTGCAGAGTTTCATCGCTTGAAGTGGGGATCTACTGACATGTTCGGCAAAACATAGGTTTTAAATATTGTATTGTTATGTTTAGGAACAACAGGCATATTAAAAGAAAATGTGTGGCAGTGTCCACCTGTGGTTTACAAAAACAACATTTGTCCGAAAGCGTATTGCTCCATCTTTTCAGTTGTTCTGCCAAGGGCAAAGTACCAATTCTGGACTTAATAGATGAAGCATGCATAAACAATGGTTTTATTTGATCTAGGTATCCTTCTGATTTTTACTTTCCCAATACATACTCAGAATCTTGTAGTTCTTAATGCTAGACCACCAGCTTTCCTCATGTTTGGAATCATAGTTCCTCTTTATAATATTTGTAGCCAGATTATTCATCGTAGCTGGTCTATTCCAACACTCACTATGACCAATTCTGCTTAGGGAATATTTGATGAAGAAACACACTGCTGTGAGGGAGATCCACCTTCTGGCATCATAAGATCTTCTATAGCGCCTCTGTGTTTATCAAGACTGGGGACGAAAACACCCTCTGAGCCAGTATCCCGCAGGTTTAAATTTAACTAAGCAGTCAATAGTTGCATGTCAACTTCAAGGTGGGACTGGGCCATTAAATTGTCTCGGGCACCAACGAAAAAGTGTCCCACAGTTGCAAATGGCAATTCATTACTTTTGTGACACTGTTTAAATAGTACTCAAGGGGGAGTTTTTTGATAAAATGTGATGCAAATTTAGCATTTTAAAGAATATTTATTCAGCAACACTGGTCAAAACTACTAGCCGCATAGTGTAGTAACTCATCAAACTGGCCACATTGGCCATAAAGTGGCCCATTTTGACAAAAGAAAAACGGCCCACATCAGCATTTTGCGTTTTTGGTTCAGCCATGGGCCTATTGCCCTATAGGCCAGTTTTGCCTGGTCAACTTCCAGGTAAAGAGGAGCAACTCAGCAAATCTAAAGGTTCTCTAGAAACTCATTTGCTATGATGGGCAAAGCTTTAGTCCACTCCATAGGGTGTCTCCTGCCAGGCTTGGAGCTGATAGGCCTCCAAAGAAACCCTAATTGCCCCATTTCTGTATCATTTGGTAAATCCTGCATTGGCCCGGCTATATATGATATGATATATGAAATTATATTTTATTTATATCGCGCCCATAGACACAGGTGTTGCAGGGCACGACGAGGCAAGGGAGAGGTACATGGGAGGACAAAACAACTATCTTACTAGGCCCAGTGACATTGAGCATGGTCAAGTGCAGAAGAGAGGGAAGGGGGAAAGTGCAAGGGGCAGGGGAGGATTGGAAAGTGCTGAACACTTGATCAAAAACAACAACAGGTAGTGCGGCCAGCACATAGCAGCTGCAAGAATAAAGCACAAACAACGGGTGTCTAATAAGTGCAGGAAGGGCACTGAGGGTTGCAGATACAGACTCAAGTGCATGGGTTGCTAGGAGGCAGTGCGGGTATGTGGCTGGATGGGCAGGGATCTGGGCCCGAAATATTAGACTAGCCAGGTGCACAGTGCCGAAGCAGACAGAGATCAGCAAGGGAGAGGAAGAGTGAAGGAAGAAGCAAAGAGGAATGTCTTGAGGTGCTTCCAGAACCGAAGATGGTTCTCCTCAAGTTTCAGAGAGGCAGGGAGACTGTACTAGAGGGAGGCTCCTGCCGAAGAAAGAGATCTACCCCCAACTCGTTGCTTAGAGAAGTGACTGACCCTGAGGGAGTTGGAGGTGGAGGAGTGAAGAGCTCGAGTAGGAAGGTAATTCCGAAGGGAGAGTTGAAGGTATTGCGGACCCAGGCCCCAGAAGGCCTTGTGGACAGGGGTGTTGCTAGGTCTGGAAAGATCTGGGGCTATGCAAATGTCAGGACTGTTGTGTCTCAGGGCTAGAAAGCCTTTTGGTTGTATGTCCTGAGATTCCATCTGGGGCTACAACCAGCCAAAAGACCCTGGGCTATAGCCCCATAGGACCCACCCCCCTAGCAACGCCTCTGCTTGTGGACAAGGCAAGGGGTCTTGAACTTAACCCTTGCAGCCCCTGGGAGCAAATGAAGAGATTTCAGGGCTGGAGAGATACGATCCCAGGGCTTGAGACCAAGGACAAGTCTTGCAGTCCTGTTCTGGATGAGGTGCAGAGGGCAGAGAGTAGTGGCAGGCAGATTTAGAAAGAGGCAGCAGTCCAGCCTAGAGAGAACCAGGGCTCTAGAGACAGTGAGCTTCTGGAGGAAGGGGAGGAAAGGAAGAATACCTCTGAGGAGGTGCAGTTGGTAGTCATCAGAGCTGGGGCGTTGCGAGGGGGGCTGAGGGGGCTATAGCCCCAGGTCTTTTGGTTGGAACCCCAGATAAAAGCTCAGGAACTACAACCAAAAGGCTAGCTAGCCCTAAGTTCCGACAGTCCCGACAGTAGCACTGGATCTTTTCCAGACCTAGCAACACCCCTGCATCAGAGGCACAGATGTCTGTGAAGAGATGAAGTGAGGACACTGTATCAGGGACAGAGGGGGATATAGTAGGCGAATAAGGATGGGTGCAAATGAGAAGCAGACTTACAAAGGATGGCAAATGTTTACACATCCAGCGGCCCAACATTGCATCATCATCATCATCATTAATGCACATATGCACATTGCAAAAATAAAACCCTGGCTCTCCCCAACATGGTAAGAATTGCTCTAATCTGGCTGGAAATAAAACTCGCTGACAAGGCAGTAATTTTAGCCAATCCGTGGACCTAGTTCTGCTCTGTTTAATGTATTCCTAAATGCGTATCCCCCAATGCCACTATTATATTGACTTTTCGGAAGTGTTGTAGTTTTTCGGCTTGGAATATATGCATGGGGCAAGGGGTGCCTATTTTCGGGGTGCCCCCACCTCAAGTTTGGCGATTAGGCAGATAGCAACGGAGTAATGTGGAATGCTAGGAAGTAATATGTGCCTTTTTCAGTCTGCATCCATCCCCTCCGCCATTTTGGCCCGGGAGTTCCTGCTTAGCTACTGGCGGGTGTGTGTTGTGGCGGGGCTCAGCGGTGGGGGGAGGGCGGCACGGCGGCCCAGATGGATGCAGGCTGCTTTGCTGCTGGCGGAGCTCGCTCTCCAGAAGCTTTGCATAAATCCCTTCGGCTGGAGAATTAAAAGCTAGTGTGTTGTGAAACGATGAGGTTAGAAAAGCGATTTCTTATTATTTCCCCTTTTATCGCGTCGGTGATGGCAACGAGACTGTAGATTTATGAGGTAAAGCACGGAGCGATATACATGCCTCAGTAAAACAATTATGGGAGAAAACAAAATGAAGTCATCTGAGCTTTCCGTCTTGCGTTAATTTATTAACAGCGAAAGGGAGGCTTCCCAGGCAGTCTGCGGTACAAACTCATTGTTGTAAACATCCAGCAGTGGGAACACACACTATTATATAACTGCACTGGCATGTACAGCTGTATTGTAGGTTATTACAACACGTATCACCGGGTTACAAAGATATATAGGAAACAATCAACACCGCATTGCAGACAAACACGGTTGTGTTGCCTGCGCACTGTGTTGTTCATCAAAGACTCAAAGTGCCATTCAAACTTAATATTTTATAGCATTCATTGTATTGCATTAAATAGTACACGACCTTGTCTTGTGAGGATACATTAATTCACAAGCATCCAATATAGCCTTCCAAACATAAAATGTTCTATTTTATACAGTTTTGTGTTGCTAAATCAAAAATATGTTTTATTGAACACATAAAATTGTATTGCAAACACTATATTGCATAAAGCATATCATATTGTATTGGAAATTCACAGAGGTGTATAGCAAAAAAAACTGTGGGCCCAATTCATGGAAATGTGTGCAGAAATCCTGCAAGTGCCGCACGCCGAGAAGGACACTGCGTGAGCCTGCACATAGAATAAAAAATGCGCCCCGGAGGATTCGTGGAATTGTTCACGCAATGTAACCGTATTCGCAAGTTGTGGCCAGAACGCCCATGACACGCCCACACGCAAAGCATAATCAGCCAGATCGGCTACCTTTGTGTGCTCCCCCGGGCGCGGATACACGTACCCTTCAAACAGTTTGTGTCGTCCCCTGCAAGCAGACCTGCATCTCTGGCATCCTGCGCAGGATCCCCCGTAACTGTTCCCGGCACCCTGACCACCTGCATATGAAAAATTGTAACTCGGTCTAAACTCGGAAAATCTGCGTGCAAACCCTGTAAACCATTCCTGCACCACGCTACACTGCTTACGTGCACCCCTAAGTTACATCAGAACCCCAGTTGAGTACACGCACCCCGAAATCTGACATGCAAACCCACCTTCACACTGCAAATCCTACGCGCAAGTGTACTTAGGCCTGCATTCGAGAGAAGGATTGTATGAAGAACTTACGTGGCCATTTCCCGACAAAGAGGTTGCATTATCGCATCCATGAATACATCTCATGCAGCGCAATTGTGGGCGTGCAAGGGACTGGCTGCAGGCTGTCCCTCGGAATGCCAATTTTTGACCAAGTTCTTCTGCATTTTTGGTGTTCTGTCTGCTTCCCAGCCCTCTGTGCAAGCTATGCCCACACTCTGCATGGAGTCTCACGCAAGGCCCTTGAACGAGTCGCAGAGAAGTGCCGAGCCTGCGTGAAATCAATGCAAGTCCAGGAAAAGTACCACGCATTCGATTCTATGAATCGACGAGTGCGGATTTGCCTGCAGAATGACTCGCAAGTATCCTATTTTACGCACACATAATTCCATGAATCGGGCCTTACATCGGAGCTCATTTCCAGCCTGGTGAACCATAATGAATATATGTATAAGTCGTGCATAAGGCTTTTACATCTTTCATTTGTGGTACGCCCCATTTTCAACCATTTGTATGGTGGAGAGGAGGTGCGAAACGCAACTTGCGTTTCTGCCACCTTCCTTTCTCTCAGCCATACAAATACCCTGGCATTTGTGGTGACATCCATTTTCATGCCGGCGTAAATGCTGGGAACCACAATAGAGCCTACCGACTTTATATGCCAGCACAAAGATTTCAGGCTCCATAGGGAACCATTGTAAATTCTGCCTGCCATGCTCGCATGTCAGGCAACATATACAATTAAACGCTGCCTACCATGTTAGCATGGTAGGCATCGTTTACAATACCAAACCCTGCCTACCATGCGTTCTAATTGTAATTGTAAACACTGCCTGCAAGATAAACCTGGTAGGCAGCGCTTACTCATTTGCACAGCATAGTGCAAATGTGTAGGGCAAAAGGCAACGTACACAGGTGTACGCTGCCTTTTGCGCTGCACATTTGCACTCTGCCATGCAAATGACAAAAATGTGATGGCGGGGAGCCATCTGCTTGTATGTCTACATTTAACTGCTCCCCACCACCAAAGTATGCAATGGACAAACATGAGTTCCCTTTTATTCCAAAAAGGGAGTCATCTTTTGCAATCACATATTGATACATTACAAAACCACTTAATTGGTATGCACTGATGTTATCGAATAGAAAACAAATAATGAATTTTTAAATAAACTCAAAACATCTAAAAAGAAAATTACAAATTTTGGAAAACTACATATATGTAGGAATGGAAATAGTAGTTTTAGGGGTGGGGTAAAGTATAAAAAAAGGCTTGCTGGCTTGCTTAGATGTTTTTTCTTCATTCAAAGTTGATTCTTTGTTTTATCATTCGATAAAATCACATGTAACCCACTAAATTGTGCTTTATACACAGGTTATTGCGTAACAGTGCTGTATTGTACACAAGCAGGACTGTGCTACCAACACACTGTAAGCCATTACACATTTACAGTATTGTGCTGAAACACACCCACACACACACATATTTCCTCTGTCTTGTGGTGTGAGCCACTTAGGCATCCAAGTGGGACAATCTTGTCAAAATGGTTGTGGAGGACTAACTGGCAAAGCTGGCCTCACTTCACATGAGAGGTACTTTTTGGTTCTCTGGATCATCACGTCCGGGTTCTCAGGATGTCAGAGGTGGCGGGACACATACCCAGAGCGCTCCATGGTTTCAAAATGGTTTTGATCTAAAGACCAAAAGAAGTTACACGTAAACCCCCCAGATGCAACTCAACCTTCACACCTCACCCTTGGTAGTCCACAAACACCTGGACACAGGTTACAGACTCCTGCCCTCGGAGAACAGATGGATTGTGGAACACTCAACCGTAATTAGAAAGTTCTGATGCAGAAAGTGAGACAAAGCTGACAGAGTCACTAACCACCAAACAGTCCACACTTATGATATTTACAATTGGTCGGCATCCTCTCTTAGCACTGAAACTGCCAGGCTACTATGTAAGTCTATGCAAAAAGGACGAGCATACTCATCCTTGGCACTTAAGGGGTTAAAAAAGTACAGGCCGATCTACCAAGAGCAGGTCTGGTTGATCACACTGGCTCTAAAGGATTCACTTTGAATTAGACCGTCTCTTGCTCAATGCATATTGCATTAGGCAACATGAATCTGCCTCCAAACAAACAATGCACAGGTACTTCACCATTCACACATCGTACCCTTAAAGTACACTTCCAGTCAAGATTCACGTTACCTTTAAATGAGGCATAGCTTTATCCGTACATTTGACCCAGTGCTGGAAAGCTCGGCTGGTCCCACAGTGGGAAAATGAAAAATCACAAATATTTCCACTAAACCTGAATACATGGGCCTCATTATGAGTCGGGTGGCGTAGTATAAATGCGGCGATAATACAGTTACCGCTACATTACCGCAGCACCCAACTATGATTTGGGTGGAAAGTTGGAGGATTCACCTCCAGCTATGAGCTGGAAGTATATCTGCCGACTTTCCACCCATTTTTGGCGGAATTACCGTGGCAGTGTACCGCTGTGCTAATTCTGCCAGAAATGCCCCATTGAGTCCTATGGAGACAAAATAAATTGGGATTTACACCGCCACTTGTACTCCGGCAGTAATAATGCCAGACCAAGTGGCAGTAACGATAATTGTGTTGGGAGGTATTCCGGCAGATTTACTGCTGGAATAAGGTCCAACTTGTAATGACCCAATTGTTTTGTTCTCATCTAACTCTTCTTAAAAAAGACCCTGAAGACTCACATCTAATGTCATTTACCCCAAAAAGTGTAAGTGTCATCTTCCATCCATCTATCCTACTTTCATGGCTCAAATATCTGGCAGCTTGTGGGTCTTGCAGCCACCTTGGTGGAGACACCTCAATACATTATCATCAAGAGCTAGGAGTGTTTCCTCTAATGGGGTTGGGGCATGGGAGACCCTTACAACTATTTTCTCTGGAAGACAAACATGCAGTGCTGGAAATGGAAACATTTACTGGGGGAACTGTCACTACTTAGTGAGGGGCATGGCTTTAGGAAGGAGGGGCGTGGCCAAGGGGCATGGCCCCCGGCAGGTTGCTCAACACAGAGTGGGCCTCATTACGATTGTGGCGGTAAGGCAACAGCGGCGCCGGTAGTGCAACCGGCGCCGTTTCTACCATGCCGCCACATTACGAGTTCTGCTTGCGGGTGCTGCTCTGCACGCCTGGTCAGACCAGGCATGCAGCGCGGCACCGTGAGCAGAACTGGATGGTAGCAACGGTACCGTTGTGAACGGTACCGCTGCTACCATCCCCGCCATTCCCATTGAGACCTATGGGGGCTCAAATGGGAATGGGGACGTACCGGCTCCGGATCCCATGCAAGGGGAATTACCGGGCCCGCCTAGGTTGGAATGGCCTGGTAATTTCCCTTTCGCGGGACCCAGAGCCGGACCCGAGTTTGGGGGTAGCCATGCCGGTATAAACGGCATGGCTACCTCCAACCTCGTAATGAGGCTCATTATCGCTATATAGAACCCAATCCTGGCGATTTGCATAAAAGCAAAGAGCATTATAGGAACAACATAATGGCCACACTTGTAAATGTTAAACATGTCTTATTCATTAAGAAAACTTGTTAAGCAAATAATGGACTTGTCTGTTTTGATTGGTCACAATTATCACCATACTAAAGAGATGTCTGTAAAAATGCAGGACATTTATACCAGATTGAACAGCTGCAAAACTATATGTGAGGCTTTCTGCAGTTTTTGTATGCAGACTCCAGTACTTTGACGAATGGGTTGTGCTGTGGGAGCAGCCTGCACTACAAGGAGCAGAGCACTGTTAGAAGACTGCACTAATGCCGAGAATACGGAAAGTGGTCTTCTCGATGAGGCACAGGATAAGAATGGGTGGGAGCAGCCCGTGCTACAATGAGCAGGCTGCTTTTAGAATGCTCGGCACGAACGCGGAGTCTTCTGAAAGGAATAGGACGAAATGTCAGAAAAAAAATTACCGACCCCACCAAAAGACCTAAAACACACGCCACGAAAAGTTCTAACTACCAAAAGTTCAAACTTTTCGTGGTATGTGTTTTGGTGGGGTCCTTATGAAACATATATTTTTTTTAAAGGCTTCAGGGTGACAGGGGGTGTCCCGCTTAGCTCCCTGCCAGAACAACCCGCCCCCAAAAAAGCCGGGACCTGCGGGGGTGTCCCCTACAACACCCCGCTCAATATAGTATACAGTATAGTGAGCGGAGGTTGCGGGGGACACCTCTGTAGCACACCCCGAAAAAAAAACAGGGGCTGCGAGGGTGTCCCCCGCAACACCCTACTCACTATACTATGCAATATATTGATCGGGGATTGCAGGGGAAAACCCTGCAGCTGCCCAAAAAAAAAAATAAAAAAGAAAGAAATGGACCCTGCGGTGCCGGTTCCCGATCACGTAAGTGAAAGGGAACTGGTGCTGCAGAGACACAGCGCATCTTAAAAGGTAAGTAGGGTGTGGGTATGTTGGGGGTGTGGGTGGGGGTGTGTTGTGGGTGTGGGTGGGGCTGTAAATTTGTAGGGTTTTGAAATGGATGTTCGCATGGGAAATGTACGAACATTTTGTAGTGCGTAAATTTCCCATGCAAACATTTCCGTCGCGGGTTATTCTGCCTCGGAAATTTCACGTAGATCCTTCTGAAAGCGTTCTGCTGAATGAGGCATGCGAGAGTGTGCCTGGGACCCCCTGGGTCTGGAGGACATTGCAGGGCTCTGGCAAGACATTTCTTGCCGGATCTCCGATTCTTCATGGTCTGGCCCATTTCCTGCACTGCAAACATGGAGATTTAACTAATTTATGGAGCACACATCAGAAATTCTTCTGGAATAGCTTGAATTCAAAGAAACTATAAAGCGAGGGATCATCATTAGGGTGGGGGTCATTATATCCTAAAGAGTGATATAGGTAAGTAGCATCAACAGCCCATGTTGCAAAGAGAAGCTATGAGTACTGACCTTTCCTTTACTTAGCCCAGGACCTGAAAGTACTTTTTTTTAAACAAAGTTATTTAGATCTGGCTGCAGTGGCATACAGTTGTAGCTTTTGTACAGTGGTAACCTAATCAGTTCACTTCATCCCCATGTTTCCCCTCTCCTCCCCCTCGCCCTTGAGCTTGAACTGGTCTTTTGCTTCCTTTCCTCTGGGTCCGTTCCTCTTTGCAGGCCCTTCCATCTGTTGCTAGGTCCATAGCGTGAGTCTCGCCTGCCGTGGCTGTAAGGTCTGGGCCGGGATGGTCTTCTCGTATTCCAGGACCGGGTCCCAGCAATCTGTGAAGCGGTGTAGTGTCCCTTCTTTGGCGGCGGTGACTTTTTCGGCTACAAGTATGTCCCAGATCTTGGCCCACCAAGATCCACTTTCGGACTCTGAGCATGCTAGCAATGCCACTACTTACTCAGCATGCTTGCCAAGGACCTGGTACCTTCCACACAGGGTCCTTGAAAGATCATAACAAACCAAGGTTATCGAAGGACTGAAACACTCAAGAAGTCGACTTTTACATGTTTCCTCAAGCTCCACGGCCTTGGGAACGCAAGACCATGGCACTGCCACAGAACCTTAAGACTTGACTTCCTGTCCTAAAGCCAAGACATGGGAGGCTATTCAACTGAGAATCCCCTGTTACCTCAGCAAATACACAGTACTTCGCAAAAGTCTGAAGGGTGCCAGTTAAGCTGCTCTCATTTGCTTGCTACAGTTTTCATCCCTTTTACCCTGGAGGACTGGTGGCAAGAAGCTGCTCGCGTCCAATCTTTCGGCTGCCTTGATCCGTCCCTGAAAGAAGAACCCCTTGAGGATCCGCTCCTGATCCTAAAAGGGCCCCCAGACTTAAGGTCTCTGGGATAAAAAAAAGGCTTAATGAATTGACCGGCATGAACATCATCTGCGGGATGGAGTGAACACTCCTCAGGACACATTTTGGGGATTGACCTCTTCACTATCGAAGGATCTCCATCAGTATTTATTTATTTATTTATTTATTTATTTATTTATTTATTCATTGTATTTGTTAATACGCCCAAACCCTAAGATATCACGGCGTAGATCTGTCTCTCTCCCGCCCTCACACGCTCTCTTCGCAGAACCATTTCATCTGAAGCTCAGATGTGCTCTGAAGAAACCCAAAGAAATATGAACGCCCATCTTTATCAATTTACTGCATAAAAAAATGTTAAAAGCCCCTAAACACAATAAAGAGTACGCTTTCAAAGCTGGATATTTCTATAGGTGATACAATTGCTAAACCATTGCTGATATAATCTCTGTCAGAGCAATTAAGACATTTTTCACACCGTTCACCACTTTCCACATTGCTGTATTATGCTCTGACTCAAGCAGATCTTAGATAAAAATAATCTGGGGATAGTGCGTGCTAAGGTTCTTCTGTGTGCCGGCAATATGGACTGTGAGGATAACTCAGAGGCAATGGGCCTCATTATGACTCTGTCGCCCGGGAATGGGCAATTACCAGGCCATTACAGCCCCGGCAGACCCAGTAATTGCCCATTCCTGGACGCTGGAAAATATGACTCCCCATTCCCATTTAAGTCGTATTGGACTCAATGGGAATGGGGAGGTCGGATGCACTGGCACCATTCGTGAATGGTGCCGGTGCAACCGACATGGTCTGCTTGCGGGTGCCAGACCGCCCGACAGGTCTGACCTGGTGGCAGTGGTCGAAGTGGGCGGGAGCGGTCGGGAGCGGTGCTCCTCTACTTCTTTTAATTAAGTTTTACCGTTCCTATACTTTTATTTTAAAGAGAAACCGTTCCGGAATGGTTTTGTTTTAAAATAAAAGTGCGGGAAGCATTTGAAACTTGCACTTTCAGTGTAGTGCACTGGATGTTCTCTTAAAAAGCAGGTGCATGTGTTTTAGGGTTTGTATTGTGCATGTGAGGGGGTATGGCGATGGGGTTTGTGGGGAGTGGTGCAGGCCAGTAGGGAACATAGTTCCACTACCTCTTTTCGTACACTTCGACCACTGCCTGGCGGGCGAAAAAACACCCATTCGCAGACCTGGTAGTTTGCTGGTCCGGTAACAACGGTGCCGGCAAGCTTACTGGTACAATTGTTACTCGACTGGCAAACTCGTAATGAGGCCCAATGTGTCTGTCTTGGAAGCAAGACAATGCTGAGCAGCATCTAACCCGTTCCCGCGCTTAGAGCACGAAGGGAGGGCTACATGGTTGTCCCCCGAGGGAAATAAAGAGGCAGACACCACGTTAGAGAGAACATTTTTTTATTGTATGTGTAAAACGGGCTCATCAAATACCTGGACTGTACCAATCAGCCCACCATAGGGAGGCATGAAATGAAATAAGAAACAGAAAATTAACAAAACCTCCACTGCGCAGGAGTGGGTTGGGCAGGGGAGAGAATGCTGAAGGAGTTCTTAAGCAACCAATGGGGGAAAGAACAGTGGGTGGCGGGAGAGAAGTAACGAGGTGAAAAGCAACAGCTCTCTGGGAGGTCATGGCCTCCAGCGGACACCCAGGGCCTTACAACTTTAAAAAAAAACTGGGGCACCTATTCCAGCTGTGGCCCTGTACCTATCGTGGCCAGCAGTGCGTGTCCTGTGCAGCCCAGGCATCCACGGGGTCTTGTGAGCTGACGGTCTGCTCACGGGCCAGACCGGGCAGCCCACAATTGTGAACACCACCAGTGTGGGGCGGCCAAACCAGCTGGGCATTTTTCCAGGACCAGACGAGGTGGCCCCAGAAGGCTAGTCCTCACGGGCTACATTTGCCAGAGCGGCCCTAGCTGTGAAGAGGATGGATGATGAACATGAGGCAGTGAAGTAAAGCCTGGGTCACTGCAACCGTGTGGCCCGGCTGTAGAGCGGTGGTGCTCCGGCACGTTGGTCCGTCGCTGGCACCATGATGGCACAGAGAAGACCGGCTGCATGTCTCATATCACTCTCCTTGCATTAAAAGAGGAAAGAAATTAAGAGGCAGGCTTGTTCACTACTAGGCGTTCCCCAGATATGGTGTTCTGGTGCAAAACACTCTACATGTAGCATGGAACTTACCGAAAACATGGGTGATGGGTCACCACCTCTGCAGTAATTGCAGTGCCTGTGCCCAGAGTTTTTGCATGGGACTTTTCAATGGACTTAGAGGAAGTTCAGGAATTGCAATTGAGATAGCCCTATCCAATGTCATCTCGATGCGATGATAATTTAAAGAAGGAAACCCCTGAAGGAGTATGATATGATATATTTTATTTGTATCGCGCTCATACACACGTGTTTCAGAGCGTGACGAGGCAAGGAAGGGGAACAAGGGAGGACAACACATCAATCTTACTAGGACCAATGACATTGAGAATGCGTAAGCACAGGGGAGAGGGAAGGGGGAAAGAGCAAGGGAGAGGGTAGAGGTGGAAATTGCTGAGCAAGGGATAAAAACAACAAGGCATGTCTGATAAGTGCAGGTAAGGGGACTGTAGGGTTACAGATACAGACCCAAGTGCAAGGGTTGTCAGGAAGCAGTGCGGGTGTGTGGCTAAGTGGGCAGGGACCTGGGCCCGTAATCAGAGGATAGCCAGGTGCACGGAGCTGAAGTATACAGATCAGCAGGGGAGAGAAAGAGCGAAGGCAGAAGCAAAGAGGAAGGTCTTGAGGTGCTTCCGAAACCGGAGATGGTTCTCCTCAAGTATCAGAGTGGCAGGGAGGCTGTTCCAGATAGAGTCCCCAGCCGAGGAAAGAGATGTACCCCCAACTTGTTGTTTAGAGAAGTGACTGATCCTGAGGCAGTTGGAGGTGAAAGAGCAAAGAGCTTGTGTGGAAGGAATTTACGAAGGGAGAGTTGAAAGTATTTTGGACCCAGGCCCCAAAAAGCCTTGTGGACAATGCAGAGGGTTTGAATTTAACCCTTGCAGCCACTGGGAGCCAATGAAGAGATTTCAGTCCTGGAGAGATACGACCCTTGAGGCCAAGGCCAAGTCTCGCAGTCCTGTTCTGGATGAGTGGCAGAGGGCGGAGAGTAGAAGCAGGCAGATTTAGAAAGAGGCTGTTGCAGTAGTCTAGACTAGAGAGAACCAAAGCTCTAGAGACAATGAGCTTCTGGGGGGAGGAGAGAAAAGGAATAATTCCTCTGAGGAGGTGCAGTTGGTAGTTTGACTTTTCAGAGACGTCAGAGATGTGAGGAGAAAAGGAGAGTGTGGAATCGAAGATGACCCAGAGGTTCTTAGCCTCACAGGTGGTAGCAGGAAGAGGGCCAAGGGAGGCTGGCCAGAGAGAGACAGGGAAGGAGGGGGCAGGCATGCCAATGCGCACAATCTCTCTCTTACTGGCATTGAAGCAGAGATCATTGGCGACACACCACTCCTGGATGGCAGGCAGACAGTCAGGGATGAGGGAGGGAGGAAAGGTGGCACAGGGAAACCTGAAAACGAGCTGAGTTTTATCCGCATAGCAATGAAAGTTGAGGCAGAGAGTGGAAATGCAGTGGGCAAGGGGTGCCAGGTTTTGGTTGAACAGCCAGGGAGAGAGGTTAGACCCCTGGGGAACACCACAAGTAGAGATTGAGATGGAGTAAAGGAAGGATCCGAGTTTGACCTGGGAGGGTCGAACAGAGAGGAAAGAGGTCAGCAAGGCCAGGGCCTGATCGGTGATACCCAGGTTATCACAGAGACGGTTGAGCAGGATGTCATGGTTGACCATGTCAAATGCAGAGTAGGATGAGGACAGAGGGGCTGTTAGAGTCAAGGTTGGAAAGCAAGCCTTCACGGATGTTCAGGAGAGCAGTTTCTGTGCTTCTGGCAGCTCTGAAACCAGACTGATGATCATGGAGACAACCAACATAGTTGGTGTGAAGATTAAACTGGAAGATGGCCAGCTTTTCCAAGAGTTTTCCCAGAAAAGGAGTGATAGAAATCGGGCGATAGTTAGCCAGGCAGGATGGGTCGGCTGTGGGTTTTTTGAGAAGAGGGCGCACAAAGGAGTGCTTCAGAGGCGAGGGGAAGGCTCCAGAGGCAAAGGAATGGTTACAGAAGTCTGCCAGCACTGGAACAAGGGTGTCAATGTGGTCCTTAATGGTTTTGGATGAAAAGCACAGAACCTGTTTTGATGAGACTTTCATAGATCGGCTTGTCTGGACATCTCATCGGGGGAGAACAGAGGAAACGATGAGAAGCAGGGATAGGAGGCAGCTGCAGGGGGGCCAGAGGTATCAGAGAGAGATGAGGGGGGGAGGTGGGAGGGTGCACAGGATGTCAGGCGTTTTTGAGATTAAATGAGAGGTCAGGGCCATGCAAAGGGCCTGGGAGGCGACAGGAGAGGTAGAGACTGAAGCAGAGTTAACCAGCTCCTTGAAGATTTTAAAGAGTTCAGCCGAGTTGTAAGATGCCACAGAGACACAGGCTTGGATATGGGCTGTCTTCTTAGTATGGACAAGGAGCCGGTATTTCCTTTGGAGCAGGCGGCAGGCCAGTTTGGCAGAGGATGAACAAGAAGCCCACCATTTCCTCTCAGCCACCCTACACTTATGTTTAAGGGTAACTAGGTCAGAGTCGTACCAAGAGTTGCACTTGGCTTTCGGCTTCAAGCAGATCCTCATGACAGGGGCAAGAACATAAAGAGTATCAGAGATTTATATTACATTTTTAAAGCGCTCACACAGCCCACGGGCAATGAGGTGCAGTTACAGGAATTGTTTTTTTTTTGTTTTTTTTAGTTCCGTAATTGCTTTTTTTTGTCTAAGTTGCGTATTTATAACATGCTTAAACACCCAGAGGTTTCTAAGCGCGGACCCGGGGATCGACCCTGTATTTCTTCGCGTTGTCTTGTTTCCAAGGCGCACATGTTGCAGCTGAGCTATCCTCCCGGGATGGAAAGGGCTGTGTCAGGATGTGAGTCAGCCTGAAGTGGAGGAGGAGGAGAGAAAGTAGTAGCGAAAGCCTCAACTGACACACGCTTCATGGGTTGGATGACCTAGAAGGTAGGTGGAAGTTTTGGAGTTGGCTTGGCCTGAGGGGTGGAAAGGGAGAGATGAGTGGAAAGGAGAGAGTGATCGCTCCAGGAGAGAGGAGTGGTTAGAGGGATAGAGAAAGGGAGGTCTGAAGAGATCAGGACATCCAGAGTGTGTCATGCAGAGTGAGTCAGGCCGGAGGGGATAAAAGAAAGAGAGAATGAGTCGCAGATGTCGCGAAAGAGTCCAGATGAGGAACAGGAAGCATCCAGATGGATGTTGAAGTCTCCAAGAAGGAGGAGTTGAATGGACGAGGCCAGGAGGGAGGACGAAAGGTCCGCCCACTCGGAGAGGAAGGAGAAGATCCGACCAGGTGGCCGAAAGACAGTAGCCATGGCAAGAGAATGGCCAGGAGAGAAAGAATGTCTACAGACAAGACATTCAAAAGAAGAGTAGACCTGCATAGGAATTACAGAGGCAAGTAACCACTCCGGGAAGATCAGGGCTACAAACCCTCCGGACCGGGTGGATCTGGGTGCCGAGAGGATCTTGTAGCCATCAGGGAGGAGAGTGTCAAAGCTTGTGACAGAGCTGGCCATGAACCATGTCTCTGTGAGACCGAGGACATGGAGGTCAAGTTCTTCCAGGAGGCGGCAGATGTCAGAGGACTGTTTGACAGCTTAGCGAGAATTGAGAGTGGAAATATGGAGAAGGTTGCCATCCTTGAAGGACTTCCGGGGATGCATACAAATCTGAGGTACACCCTGCGGAGATGTAGAAGGAGCCTGAGGGGGGGCAGATGAGGAAGGAGGAGATGGCAAGGTAGCCAAGGAGGAGGCAGCGGGGGAGGCAACGAAGCCAAAAAAGGGAGAAAAGGGACAGCAGGAGAAGAAAGGAAGTTGATGAAGCATGGGAAGCTTTTGTCAAAGAGGAGGAGGTTGGCCTGAGGAGCTTGGACCATGATGGTGCCATTAAGATAGACATTAATCATGACCTTAGAGGAATGGAAGGGGTCCAGGAGTGCCTCCCAACGAGTGCCACCATTAATCAGTGAGGAAGAGAAAGGAGAGAGCACAGAGACCATATGAGGAATCCAATGGTCCAGCGAAGGAATGACAAAGAGGATGTCAGTGAGGGTCTGTCTGAAGGAAGTGCTGGAGTAGGTGTCAGCAATAGGGAGACCCTGTTTAGAGGCCAAGATATCCTTTTTGAACTTCTTCCTGCCAGACTTAGTGTAGTGACAAGGGTAGGATAGTCAATGGAGAAACAGTTGGGAAATATGGGAGAGACAGAGAGCGCCATAGATGTCATGAAGGAGTGGGAAGAAAGGAGAGAAAAGCGGAGGGAGGGTGGGGGGTGGACAAAATGTGGGGAAAAATCAGGAAGGGGTACTGGGCACAGCTACATTCAGAAAAACAGCAATGCAACTAACAGCTAAGTTTAAGAGAGCAGCAAAGATGGCAGGAGCTAAATTCAAAATAGCTGCAAAGTTACAAGCAGTTAAGTTCAAAACAGCGGCAAATGTTACCAACAGCTCACTTAAAGAAAGCAGTAGATGGCACAAACAGCTAAGTTCAAGAAAGCAGCAAAGATGGCAGTGGCTAAATTCAAAATAGCAGCAAAGTTACCAGCATCTAAGTGCAACACAGCAGCAACATGTTACTAAAAGCTAACTTCACGAAAGCAGTAGATGGCACAAACAGCTAAGCTCAAGAAAGCATCAAAGATGGCAGCAGCCAAATTCAAATTAGCAGCAAATTTACCAGCAGCCAAGTTAAACACAGCGGCAGTATAATGCAGTATGAGGAGAAGCTCGACGGGTGAACTGATGACACCATAAAAAGTATGCATGACGTCTCGAGACACTGGCTGAACATAATGAATGGATCCTAGAAGGCTAATGGTGAATTAAAGAATCAAGTGAACTCTCAAGCATAAAAGAAAAAGATTACACATGCACGAAGTGCTGCAGAAAAACAGCTGTTCAACACAAATGTACAAATGCTGAAAAGCAAGGTAGATTAAGTCACCATAGAAACTAGCTATGAGTAGTGAATAGAATGCAGGAGAAGCCACCATTGTATAGAAACTGGACATTGGTATCATGAATTTTTAGGCCAGGACCCATGGAGCTGGAATCGAAAACTGTGTTGCAGCAAGAATCATAGGCTTGTGAAGCTACATGGCAAGGCTGCCTGGCTTGGAGTCAAGATTCAAGAAGCAAGGTCAGCTATCTATTCTGAAGAAGAACGAGTATGTGGAGGATGAACCCTCTTGCATTAAGGTGCAAGATAGAACACAAAGGATGCCAAACTTCAATTCACTTGGAGCATTTAAAAGCTGCAAAATGGACCAAATCATGGTCTCCCGTCATGTGGGCCAAGGATGGAAATAGGGCTTGAACTTGAAGTTCCAGACACGATAGCAAGTGACCTCATTCCTGTGCATTATCAAAGACAAGGATACTCTGCAAGGCAAAGTACACAGACAATTTCATGGCAGAAGGCGTGGGCGGTGAGAGATGCTGGGCTAATTGGGTGGTGAGGTAGTTTCATGTCCTATCTTCCTGCACCTGGATCTGGGCTTATGTGCTGCTAAATGAACAGAATGTTCCAGACATAGTACACACGTGCCAAACAATTATATCAGTCCATATAAGGAACAACCTTATAGTTTGAAAACCAATGAGAAACAATGTATCTAATGTTTTTGAAAAAACATTTTGGGAGGTATGCAAAAGTTGTCCACCTAATAACGGGCAGACAATAACAATCCTAGCTCCTATAGAAATGCATACTTAGCTGTGTTCCTTAACCAATTCCAAACCATGATAGGTTGTTCACTATTGCCACGTAGTATGACATCATTCTGACACATTATCTAGTATAAGGACTGTATTTTGTGTGAAGATCATTGAGAGACAGAGCATGTATCTGTTGATGTTCGTTGCAACCTCCCTGTTTTAGATAACTGGTGTTCAAAGTGTACTTTTCCATCTTCCTGAGTTGGTTCCGTTATTTGGACTCAGAATGACTCTGGTGTAATCCCATCCATTCCATATGCACGTTCCTAAGCGCCATACACTCAAAGCGTTGAAAATACAAGATGGCACTTTGCTTGTGTATTTGACTAGTTGCTCAAGATGGCTACATGCAGTATTAATGCCATTTGTTGGAAGCATGGCGTGTAGCTTGTCTGGTTGTAATGCGTTCATGGGAGTACAGACCTTGCATAGGGAATTTGTTTTCCAGGAACAACGCACACAGCAAATCTTTAGTGGCGATAGGAATTTAACTTCATGTTGAAATCCCTTTAGCTGTTTTAAGTTCATTGTGTGTTATACAACTAACAAGTCCATTTGTTTACAGAAGGTGCCCTGGGGGCTCAAATGGGAATGGGGACGTACCGGCTCCGGATCCCACGCAAGGGGAATTACCGGGCCCGCCTAGGTTGGAATGGCCTGGTAATTTCCCTTTCGCGGGACCCAGAGCCGGACCCGAGTTTGGGGGTAGCCATGCCGGTATAAACGGCATGGCTACCTCCAAGCTCGTAATGAAGCTCATTATCGCTATATAGAGCCCAATCCTGGCGATTTGCATAAAAGCAAAGAGCATTATAGGAACAACATAATGGCCACACTTGTAAATGTTAAACATGTCTTATTCATTAAGAAAACTTGTTAAGCAAATAATGGACTTGTCTGTTTTGATTGGTCACAATTATCACCATACTAAAGAGATGTCTGTAAAAATGCAGGACATTTATACCAGATTGAACAGCTGCAAAACTATATGTGAGGCTTTCTGCAGTTTTTGTCTGCAGACTCCAGTACTTTGACGAATGGGTTGTGCTGTGGGAGCAGCCTGCACTACAAGGAGCAGAGCACTGTTAGAAGACTGCACTAATGCCGAGAATACGGAAAGTGGTCTTCTCGATGAGGCACAGGATAAGAATGGGTGGGAGCAGCCCGTGCTACAATGAGCAGGCTGCTTTTAGAATGCTTGGCACGAACGCGGAGTCTTCTGAAAGGAATAGGACAAAATGTCAGAAAAAAAATTACCGACCCCACCAAAAGACCTAAAACACACGCCACGAAAAGTTCTAACTACCAAAAGTTCAAACTTTTCGTGGTATGTGTTTTGGTGGGGTTGTTATAAAACATATATTTTTTTTAAAGACTGCAGGGGGCCAGGGGGTGTCCCCCTTAGCTCCCTGCCAGAACAACCCGCCCCCAAAAAAGCCGGGACCAGCGGGGGTGTCCCCTACAACACCCCGCTCAATATTGTATACAGTATAGTGAGCGGAGGTTGCGGGGGACACCTCCGTAGCACACCCCGAAAAAAAAAACAGGGGCTGCGAGGGTGTCCCCCGCAACACCCTACTCACTATACTATGCAATATATTGATCAGGGATTGCAGGGGAAAACCCTGCAGCTGCCCGAAAAAAAAAAAGAAAAAAGAAAGAAATGGACCCTGCGGTGCCGGTTCCCGATCACGTAAGTGAAAGGGAACTGGTGCTGCAGAGACACAGCGCATCTTAAAAGGTAAGTAGGGTGTGGGTATGTTGGGGGTGTGGGTGGGGGTGTGTTGTGGGTGTGGGTGGGGCTGTAAGTTTGTAGGGTTTTGAAATGGATGTTCGCATGGGAAATGTACGAACATTTTGTAGTGCGTAAATTTCCCATGCAAACATTTCCGTTGTGGGTTATTCTGCCTCGGAAATTTCACGTAGATCCTTCTGAAAGCGTTCTGCTGAATGAGGCATGCGAGAGTGTGCCTGGGACCCCCTGGGTCTGGAGGACATTGCAGGGCTCTGGCAAGACATTTCTTGCCGGATCGCCGATTCTTCATGGTCTGGCCCATTTCCTGCACTGCAAACATGGAGATTTAACTAATTTATGGAGCTCACATCAGAAATTCTTCTGGAATAGCTTGAATTCAAAGAAACTATAAAGCGAGGGATCATCATTAGGGTGGGGGTCATTATATCCTAAAGAGTGATATAGGTAAGTAGCATCAACAGCCCATGTTGCAAAGAGAAGCTATGAGTACTGACCTTTCCTTTATTTAGCCCAGGACCTGAAAGTACTTTTTTTTAAACAAAGTTATTTAGATCTGGCTGCAGTGGCATACAGTTGTAGCTTTTGTACAGTGGTAACCTAATCAGTTCACTTCATCCCCATGTTTCCCCTCTCCTCCCCCTCGCCCTTGAGCTTGAACTGGTCTTTTGCTTCCTTTCCTCTGGGTCCGTTCCTCTTTGCAGGCCCTTCCATCTGTTGCTAGGTCCATAGCGTAAGTCTCGCCTGCCGTGGCTGGAAGGTCTGGGCCGGGATGGTCTTCTCGTATTCCAGGACCGGGTCCCAGCAATCTGTGAAGCGATGTAGTGTCCCTTCTTTGGCGGCGGTGACTTTTTCGGCTACAAGTAGGTCCCAGATCTTGGCCCACCAAGATCCACTTTCGGACTCTGAGCATGCTAGCAATGCCACTACTTACTCGGCATGCTTGCCAAGGACCTGGTATCTTCCACACAGTGTCCTTGAAAGATCATAACAAACCAAGGTTATCGAAGGACTGAAGCACTCAAGAAGTCGACTTTTACATGTTTCCTCAAGCCCCACGGCCTTGGGAACGCAAGACCATGGCACTGCCACAGAACCTTAAGACTTGACTTCCTGTCCTAAAGCCAAGAAATGGGAGGCTATTCAACTGAGAATCCCCTGTTACCTCAGCAAATACACAGTACTTCGCAAAAGGCTGAAGGGTGCCAGTTAAGCTGCTCTCATTTGCTTGCTACAGTTTTCATCCCTTTTACCCTGGAGGACTGGTGGCAAGAAGCTGCTCGCGTCCAATCTTTCGGCTGCCTTGATCCGTCCCTGAAAGAAGAACCCCTTGAGGATCCGCTCCTGATCCTAAAAGGGCCCCCAGACTTAAGGTCTCTGGGATAAAAAAAAGGCTTAATGAATTGACCGGCATGAACATCATCTGCGGGATGGAGTGAACACTCCTCAGGACACATTTTGGGGATTGACCTCTTCACTATCGAAGGATCTCCATCAGTATTTATTTATTTATTTATTTATTCATTGTATTTGTTAATACGCCCAAACCCTAAGATATCACGGCGTAGATCTGTCTCTCTCCCGCCCTCACACGCTCTCTTCGCAGAACCATTTCATCTGAAGCTCAGATGTGCTCTGAAGAAACCCAAAGAAATATGAACGCCCATCTTTATCAATTTACTGCATAAAAAAAATTTAAAAGCCCCTATACACAATAGAGAGTACGGTTTCAAAGCTGGATATTTCTATAGGTGATACAATTGCTAACACCATTGCTGATATAATCTCTGTCAGAGCAATTAAGACATTTTTCACACCGTTCACCACTTTCCACATTGCTGTATTATGCTCTGACTCAAGCAGATCTTAGATAAAAATAATCTGGGGATAGTGCGTGCTAAGGTTCTTCAGTGTGCCGGGAATATGGACTGGGAGGATAACTCAGAGGCAATGGGCCTCATTATGACTCTGTCGCCCGGGAATGGGCAATTACCAGGGCATTACAGCCCCGGCAGACCCAGTAATTGCCCATTCCTGGACGCTGGAAAATATGACTCCCCATTCCCATTTAAGTCGCATTGGACTCAATGGGAATGGGGAGGTCGGATGCACTGGCACCATTCGTGAATGGTGCCGGTGCAACCGACATGGTCTGCTTGTGGGTGCCGGACCGCCCGACAGGTCTGACCTGGTGGCAGTGGTCGAAGTGGGCGGGAGCGGTCGGGAGCGGTGCTCCTCTACTTCTTTTAATTAAGTTTTACCGTTCCTATACTTTTATTTTAAAGAGAAACCGTTCCGGAATGGTTTTGTTTTAAAATAAAAGTGTGGGAAGCATTTGAAACTTGCACTTTCAGTGCAGTGCACTGGATGTTCTCTTAAAAAGCAGGTGCATGTGTTTTAGGGTTTGTATTGTGCATGTGAGGGGGTATGGCGATGGGGTTTGTGGGGAGTGGTGCAGGCCAGTAGGGAACATAGTTCCACTACCTCTTTTCTTACACTTCGACCACTGCCTGGCGGGCGAAAAAACACCCATTCGCAGACCTCGTAGTTTGCTGGTCCGGTAACAACGGTACCGGACAGCTTACTGGTACAATTGTTACTGGACTGGCAAACTCACAATGAGGCCCAATGTGTCTGTCTTGGAAGCAAGACAATGCTGAGCAGCATCTAACCCGTTCCCGCGCTTAGAGCACGAAGGGAGGGCTACATGGTTGTCCCCCGAGGGAAATAAAGAGGCAGACACCACGTTAGAGAGAACATTTTTTTATTGTATGTGTAAAACGGGCTCATCAAATACCTGGACTGTACCAATCAGCCCACCATAGGGAGGCATGAAATGAAATAAGAAACAGAAAATTAACAAAACCTCCACTGCGCAGGAGTGGGTTGGGCAGGGGAGAGAATGCTGAAGGAGTTCTTAAGCAACCAATGGGGGAAAGAACAGTGGGTGGCGGGAGAGAAGTAACGAGGTGAAAAGCAACAGCTCTCTGGGAGGTCATGGCCTCCAGCGGACACCCAGGGCCTTACAACTTTAAAAAAAAACTGGGGCACCTATTCCAGCTGTGGCCCTGTACCTATCGTGGCCAGCAGTGCGTGTCCTTTGCAGCCCAGGCATCCACGGGTCTTGTGAGCTGACGGTCTGCTCAGGGGCCAGACCGGGCAGCCCACAATTGTGAACACCACCAGTGTGGGGCGGCCAAACCAGCTGGGCATTTTTCCAGGACCAGACGAGGTGGCCCCAGAAGGCTAGTCTTCACGGGCTACATTTGCCAGAGCGGCCCTGGCTGTGAAGAGGATGGATGATGAACATGAGGCAGTGAAGTAAAGCTTGGGTCACTGCAACCGTGTGGCCCGGCTGTAGAGCGGTGGTGCTCCGGCACGTTGGTCCGTCGCTGGCACCATGATGGCACAGAGAAGACCGGCTGCATGTCTCATATCACTCTCCTTGCATTAAAAGAGGAAAGAAATTAAGAGGCAGGCTTGTTCACTACTAGGCGTTACCCAGATACGGTGTTCTGGTGCAAAACACTCTACATGTAGCATGGAACGTACCGAAAACATGGGTGATGGGTCACCACCTCTGCAGTAATTGCAGTGCCTGTGCCCAGAGTTTTTGCATGGGACTTTTCAATGGACTTAGAGGAAGTTCAGGAATTGCAATTCTACAAATGTGATTTATGTCATCAGATGCCTGTGCGACTTGCTGCATGTTGGTATGACCACGAGAAAAGTATCCATCAGGATAAATGAACATCGCAGCAGGATACTCAAGGGCAGGGCAACAGCACATCTCGTGTAGCAATTTATAGAAAAGTAACGCAGTCCAGAGCAGTTTAGATGGTTAGTCTAGACCAACTTAAACCAGATCACTACGATTGCTCCATGGCATCCCATTTATTTAAACTGGAGCAGACCTGGATTCTTCGTCTTAAAACTCATATTTGTTGTCTAAATGATGACCTACATTGGGCTACTTTGTTACAGTGAGAGGATACACATTTAGTAGCTTTATGGTCATTTTGTTTACCCATATGAAGTATTCTAGTGATATTACTTGTGCTCCGCGTACTGACTGAATCGGTAACTTCCCAACAATTTGTATGAGTGTCATAAACAGATTTGTCCTCACTGTGTTCCATATCAATGTTTTTTTGTACTTCTTCTAGTTGGCTTTTGCATCATCACGCAACGAATGTTATGAAGGTGTAGAGGAGCAACTGTGTACATCTGCAGGTGATCCCACCCCCCTTACCGCCTGTGTATTGGAGACATGAGATCGTGCCGTGCTAACACCAGCCATAATACAAATACCGCAGTGACTGTTTGAAAGAAGATACGATTGAGACAGCCCTATCCAATGTCCTCTCGATGCAATGATAATTTAAAGAAGGAAACCCCTGAAGGAGAATGATATGATATATTTTATTTGTATCGCGCTCATACACACGTGTTTCAGAGCGTGACGAGGCAAGGAAGGGGAACAAGGGAGGACAAAACATCAATCTTACTAGGACCAATGACATTGAGAATGCGTAAGCGCAGGGGAGAGGGAAGGGGGAAAGAGCAAGGGAGAGGGTAGAGGTGGAAATTGCTGAGCAAGGGATAAAAACAACAAGGCATGTCTGATAAGTGCAGGTAAGGGGACTGTAGGGTTACAGATACAGACCCAAGTGCAAGGGTTGTCAGGAAGCAGTGCGGGTGTGTGGCTAAGTGGGCAGGGACCTGGGCCCGTAATCAGAGGATAGCCAGGTGCACGGAGCTGAAGTATACAGATCAGCAGGGGAGAGAAAGAGCGAAGGCAGAAGCAAAGAGGAAGGTCTTGAGGTGCTTCCCGAACCGGAGATGGTTCTCCTCAAGTTTCAGAGTGACAGGGAGGCTGTTCCAGATAGAGTCCCCAGCCGAGGAAAGAGATGTACCACCAACTTGTTGTTTAGAGAAGTGACTGATCCTGAGGCAGTTGGAGGTGAAAGAGCAAAGAGCTTGTGTGGAAGGAATTTACGAAGGGAGAGTTGAAGGTATTTTGGACCCAGGCCCCAAAAAGCCTTGTGGACAATGCAGAGGGTCTGAATTTAACCCTTGCAGCCACTGGGAGCCAATGAAGAGATTTCAGTCCTGGAGAGATACGACCCTTGAGGCCAAGGCCAAGTCTCGCAGTCCTGTTCTGGATGAGTGGCAGAGGGCAGAGAGTAGAAGCAGGCAGATTTAGAAAGAGGCTGTTGCAGTAGTCTAGACTAGAGAGAACCAAAACTCTAGAGACAATGAGCTTCTGGGGGAGGAGAGAAAAGGAATAATTCCTCTGAGGAGGTGCAGTTGGTAGTTTGACTTTTCAGAGACGTCAGAGATGTGAGGAGAAAAGGAGAGTGTGGAATCGAAGATGACCCAGAGGTTCTTAGCCTCACAGGTGGTAGCAGGAAGAGGGCCAAGGGAGGCTGGCCAGAGAGAGACAGGGAAGGAGGGGGCAGGCATGCCAATGCGCACAATCTCTCTCTTACTGGCATTGAAGCAGAGATCATTGGCGACACACCACTCCTGGATGGCAGGCAGACAGTCAGGGATGAGGGAGGGAGAAGAGGTGGCACAGGGAAACCTGAAAACGAGCTGAGTTTTATCCGCATAGCAATGAAAGTTGAAGCGGAGAGTGGAAATGCAGTGGGCAAGGGGTGCCAGGTTTTGGTTGAACAGCCAGGGAGAGAGGTTAGACCCCTGGGGAACACCACAAGTAGAGATTGAGATGGAGTAAAGGAAGGATCCGAGTTTGACCTGGGAGGGTCGATCAGAGAGGAAAGAGGTCAGCAAGGCCAGGGCCTGATCGGTGATACCCAGGTTATCACAGAGACGGTTGAGCAGGATGTCATGGTTGACCATGTCAAATGCAGAGTAGGATGAGGACAGAGGGGCTGTTAGAGTCAAGGTTGGAAAGCAAGCCTTCACGGATGTTCAGGAGAGCAGTTTCTGTGCTTCTGGCAGCTCTGAAACCAGACTGATGATCATGGAGACAACCAACATAGTCGGTGTGAAGATTAAACTGGAAGATGGCCAGCTTTTCCAAGAGTTTTCCCAGAAAAGGAGTGATAGAAATCGGGCGATAGTTAGCCAGGCAGGATGGGTCGGCTGTGGGTTTTTTGAGAAGAGGGCGCACAAGGGAGTGCTTCAGAGGCGAGGGGAAGGCTCCAGAGGCAAAGGAATGGTTACAGAAGTCTGCCAGCACTGGAGCAAGTGTGTCAATGTGGTCCTTAATGGTTTTGGATGAAAAGCACAGAACCTGTTTTGATGAGACTTTCATAGATCGGCTTGTCTGGACATCTCATCAGGGGAGAACAGAGGAAACGATGAGAAGCAGGGATGGGAGGCAGCTGCAGGGGGGCCAGAGGTATCAGAGAGAGATGAGGAGGGGAGGTGGGAGGGTGCACAGGATGTCAGGCGTTTTTGAGATTAAATGAGAGGTCAGGGCCATGCAAAGGGCCTGGGAGGTGACAGGAGAGGTAGAGACTGAAGCAGAGTTGGCCAGCTCCTGGAAGATTTTAAAGAGTTCGGCCAAGTTGTTAGATGCCACAGAGACACAGGATTGGATATGGGCTGTCTTCTTAGTATGGACAAGGAGCCGGTATTTCCTTTGGAGCAGGCGGCAGGCCAGTTTGGCAGAGGATGAACAAGAAGCCCACCATTTCCTCTCAGCCACCCTACACTTATGTTTAAGGGTAACTAGGTCAGAGTCGTACCAAGAGTTGCACTTGGCTTTCAGCTTCAAGCAGATCCTCATGACAGGGGCAAGAACATAAAGAGTATCAGAGATTTATATTACATTTTTAAAGCGCTCACACAGCCCACGGGCAATGAGGTGCTGTTGCAGGAATTGTTTTTTTTGTTGTTTTTTTTAGTTCCGTAATTGCTTTTTTTTGCCTTAGTTGCGTATTTATAACATGCTTAAACACCCAGAGGTTTCTAAGCGTGGACCCGGGGATCGACCCTGTATTTCTTCGCGTTGTCTTGCTTCCAAGGCGAACATGTTGCAGCTGAGCTATCCTCCCGGGATGGAAAGGGTTGTGTCAGGATGTGAATCAGCCTGAAGTGGAGGAGGAGGAGAGAAAGTAGTAGCGAAAGCCTCAACTGACACACGCTTCATGGGTTGGATGACCTAGAAGGTAGGTGGAAGTTTTGGAGTTCGCTTGGCCTGAGGGGTGGAAAGGGAGAGATGAGAGGAAAGGAGAGAGTGATCGCTCCAAGAGAGAGGAGTGGTTAGAGGGATAGAGAGGGGGAGGTCTGAAGAGATCAGGACATCCAGAGTGTGTCATGCATAGTGAGTCAGGCCAGAGGGGATAAAAGAAAGAGAGAATGAGTCGCAGATGTTGCGAAAGAGTCCAGATGAGGAACAGGAAGCATCCAGATGGATGTTGAAGTCTCCAAGAAGGAGGAGTTGAATGGACGAGGCCAGGAGGGAGGATGAAAGGTCCGCCCACTCGGAGAGGAAGGAGGAGATCCGACCAGGTGGCCGAAAGACAGTAGCCATGGTAAGAGAGTGGCCAGGAGAGAAAGAATGTCTACAGACAAGACATTCAAAGGAAGAGTAGACCTGCATAGGAATTACAGAGGCAAGTAACCACTCCGGGAAGATCAGGGCTACAACCCCTCCGGACCGGGTGGATCTGGGTGCCGAGAGGATCTTGTAGCCATCAGGGAGGAGAGTGTCAAAGCTTGTGACAGAGCTGGCCATGAACCATATCTCTGTGAGACCGAGGACATGGAGGTCAAGTTCTTCCAGGAGGCGGCAGATGTCAGAGGACTGTTTGACAGCTTAACGAGAATTGAGAGTGGAAATATGGAGAAGGTTGCCATCCTTGAAGGACTTCCGGGGATGCATACAAATCTGAGGTACACCCTGCGGAGGTGTAGAAGGAGCCTGAGGGGGGGCAGATGAGGAAGGAGGAGATGGCAAGGTAGCCAAGGAGGAGGCAGCGGGGGATGCAAGGAAGCCAAAAAAGGGAGAAAAGGGACAGCAGGAGAAGAAAGGAAGTTGATGAGGCATGGGAAGCTTTTGTCAAAGAGGAGGAGGTTGGCCTGAGGAGCTTGGACCATGATGGTGCCATTAAGATAGACATTAATCATGACCTTAGAGGAATGGAAGGGGTCCAGGAGTGCCTCCCAACGAGTGCCACCATTAATCAGTGAGGAAGAGAAAGGAGAGAGCACAGAGACCATATGAGGAGTCCAATGGTCCAGCAAAGGAATGACAAAGAGGATGTCAGTGAGGGTCTGTCTGAAGGAAGTGCTGGAGTAGGTGTCAGCAATAGGGAGACCCTGTTTAGAGGCCAAGATATCCTTTTTGAACTTCTTCCTGCCAGACTTAGTGTAGTGAGAAGGGTAGGATAGTCAATGGAGAAACAGTTGGGAAATATGGGAGAGACAGAGAGCGCCATAGATGTCATGAAGGAGTGGGAAGAAAGGAGAGAAATGCGGAGGGAGGGTGGGGGGTGGACAAGGTGTGGGGAAAAATCAGGAAGGGGTACTGGGCACAGCTACATTCAGAAAAACAGCAATGCAACTAACAGCTAAGTTTAAGAGAGCAGCAAAGATGGCGGGAGCTAAATTCAAAATAGCTGCAAAGTTACAAGCAGTTAAGTTCAAAACAGCGGCAAATGTTACCAACAGCTCACTTCATGAAAGCAGTAGATGGCACAAACAGCTAAGTTCAAAAAAGCAGCAAAGATGGCAGTAGCTAAATTCAAAATAGCAGCAAAGTTACCAGCAGCTAAGTTCAACACAGCAGCAACATGTTACTAAAAGCTAACTTCACGAAAGCAGTAGATGGCACAAACAGCTAAGCTCAAGAAAGCATCAAAGATGGCAGCAGCTAAATTCAAATTAGCAGCAAATTTACCAGCAGCCAAGTTAAACACAGCGGCAGTATAATGCAGTATGAGGAGAAGCTCGACGGGTGAACTGATGACACCATAAAAAGTATGCATGACGTCTCGAGACACTGGCTGAACATAATGAATGGATCCTAGAAGGCTAATGGTGAATTAAAGAATCAAGTGAACTCTCAAGCATAAAAGAAAAAGATTACACATGCACGAAGTGCTGCAGAAAAACAGCTGTTCAACACAAATGTACAAATGCTGAAAAGCAAGGTAGATTAAGTCACCATAGAAACTAGCTATGTGTAGTGAATAGAATGCAGGAGAAGCCACCATTGTATAGAAACTGGACATTGGTATCATGAATTTTTAGGCCAGGACCCATGGAGCTGGAATCGAAAACTGTGTTGCAGCAAGAATAATAGGCTTGTGAAGCTACATGGCAAGGCTGCCTGGCTTGGAGTCAAGATTCAAGAAGCAAGGTCAGCTATCTATTCTGAAGAAGAACGAGTATGTGGAGGATGAACCCTCTTGCATTAAGGTGCAAGATAGAACACAAAGGATGCCAAACTTCAATTCACTTGGAGCATATAAAAGCTGCAAAATGGACCAAATCATGGTCTCCCGTCATGTGAGCCAAGGATGGAAATAGAGCTTGAACTTGAAGTTCCAGACACGATAGCAAGTGACCTCATTCCTGTGCATTATCAAAGACAAGGATACTCTGCAAAGCAAAGTACACAGACAATTTCATGGCAGAAGGCGTGGGCGGTGAGAGATGCTGGGCTAATTGGGTGGTGAGGTAGTTTCATGTCCTATCTTCCTGCACCTGGATCTGGGCTTATGTGCTGCTAAATGAACAGAATGTTCCAGACATAGTACACACGTGCCAAACAATTATATCAGTCCATATAAGGAACAACCTTATAGTTTGAAAACCAATGAGAAACAATGTATCTAATGTTTTTGAAAAAACATTTTGGGAGGTATGCAAAAGTTGTCCACCTAATAACGGGCAGACAATAACAATCCTAGCTCCTATAGAAATGCATACTTAGCTGTGTTCCTTAACCAATTCCAAACCATGATAGGTTGTTCACTATTGCCACGTAGTATGACATCATTCTGACACATTATCTAGTATAAGGACTGTATTTTGTGTGAAGATCATTGAGAGACAGAGCATGTATCTGTTGATGTTCGTTGCAACCTCCCTGTTTTAGATAACTGGTGTTCAAAGTGTACTTTTCCATCTCCTGAGTTGGTTCCGTTATTTGGACTCAGAATGACTCTGGTGTAATCCCATCCATTCCATATGCACGTTCCTAAGCGCCATACACTCAAAGCGTTGAAAATACAAGATGGCACTTTGCTTGTGTATTTGACTAGTTGCTCAAGATGGCTACATGCAGTATTAATGCCATTTGTTGGAAGCATGGCGTGTAGCTTGTCTGGTTGTAATGCGTTCATGGGAGTACAGACCTTGCATAGGGAATTTGTTTTCCAGGAACAACGCACACAGCAAATCTTTAGTGGCGATAGGAATTTAACTTCATGTTGAAATCCCTTTAGCTGTTTTAAGTTCATTGTGTGTTATACAACTAACAAGTCCATTTGTTTACAGAAGGTGCCCTGGGGGCTCAAATGGGAATGGGGACGTACCGGCTCCGGATCCCACGCAAGGGGAATTACCGGGCCCGCCTAGGTTGGAATGGCCTGGTAATTTCCCTTTCGCGGGACCCAGAGCCGGACCCGAGTTTGGGGGTAGCCATGCCGGTATAAACGGCATGGCTACCTCCAACCTCGTAATGAAGCTCATTATCGCTATATAGAGCCCAATCCTGGCGATTTGCATAAAAGCAAAGAGCATTATAGGAACAACATAATGGCCACACTTGTAAATGTTAAACATGTCTTATTCATTAAGAAAACTTGTTAAGCAAATAATGGACTTGTCTGTTTTGATTGGTCACAATTATCACCATACTAAAGAGATGTCTGTAAAAATGCAGGACATTTATACCAGATTGAACAGCTGCAAAACTATATGTGAGGCTTTCTGCAGTTTTTGTCTGCAGACTCCAGTACTTTGACGAATGGGTTGTGCTGTGGGAGCAGCCTGCACTACAAGGAGCAGAGCACTGTTAGAAGACTGCACTAATGCCGAGAATACGGAAAGTGGTCTTCTCGATGAGGCACAGGATAAGAATGGGTGGGAGCAGCCCGTGCTACAATGAGCAGGCTGCTTTTAGAATGCTCGGCACGAACGCGGAGTCTTCTGAAAGGAATAGGACAAAATGTCAGAAAAAAAATTACCGACCCCACCAAAAGACCTAAAACACACGCCACGAAAAGTTCTAACTACCAAAAGTTCAAACTTTTCGTGGTATGTGTTTTGGTGGGGTTGTTATAAAACATATATTTTTTTTAAAGACTGCAGGGGGCCAGGGGGTGTCCCCCTTAGCTCCCTGCCAGAACAACCCGCCCCCAAAAAAGCCGGGACCAGCGGGGGTGTCCCCTACAACACCCCGCTCAATATTGTATACAGTATAGTGAGCGGAGGTTGCGGGGGACACCTCCGTAGCACACCCCGAAAAAAAAAACAGGGGCTGCGAGGGTGTCCCCCGCAACACCCTACTCACTATACTATGCAATATATTGATCAGGGATTGCAGGGGAAAACCCTGCAGCTGCCCGAAAAAAAAAAAGAAAAAAGAAAGAAATGGACCCTGCGGTGCCGGTTCCCGATGACGTAAGTGAAAGGGAACTGGTGCTGCAGAGACACAGCGCATCTTAAAAGGTAAGTAGGGTGTGGGTATGTTGGGGGTGTGGGTGGGGGTGTGTTGTGGGTGTGGGTGGGGCTGTAAGTTTGTAGGGTTTTGAAATGGATGTTCGCATGGGAAATGTACGAACATTTTGTAGTGCGTAAATTTCCCATGCAAACATTTCCGTTGTGGGTTATTCTGCCTCGGAAATTTCACGTAGATCCTTCTGAAAGCGTTCTGCTGAATGAGGCATGCGAGAGTGTGCCTGGGACCCCCTGGGTCTGGAGGACATTGCAGGGCTCTGGCAAGACATTTCTTGCCGGATCGCCGATTCTTCATGGTCTGGCCCATTTCCTGCACTGCAAACATGGAGATTTAACTAATTTATGGAGCTCACATCAGAAATTCTTCTGGAATAGCTTGAATTCAAAGAAACTATAAAGCGAGGGATCATCATTAGGGTGGGGGTCATTATATCCTAAAGAGTGATATAGGTAAGTAGCATCAACAGCCCATGTTGCAAAGAGAAGCTATGAGTACTGACCTTTCCTTTATTTAGCCCAGGACCTGAAAGTACTTTTTTTTAAACAAAGTTATTTAGATCTGGCTGCAGTGGCATACAGTTGTAGCTTTTGTACAGTGGTAACCTAATCAGTTCACTTCATCCCCATGTTTCCCCTCTCCTCCCCCTCGCCCTTGAGCTTGAACTGGTCTTTTGCTTCCTTTCCTCTGGGTCCGTTCCTCTTTGCAGGCCCTTCCATCTGTTGCTAGGTCCATAGCGTAAGTCTCGCCTGCCGTGGCTGGAAGGTCTGGGCCGGGATGGTCTTCTCGTATTCCAGGACCGGGTCCCAGCAATCTGTGAAGCGATGTAGTGTCCCTTCTTTGGCGGCGGTGACTTTTTCGGCTACAAGTAGGTCCCAGATCTTGGCCCACCAAGATCCACTTTCGGACTCTGAGCATGCTAGCAATGCCACTACTTACTCGGCATGCTTGCCAAGGACCTGGTATCTTCCACACAGTGTCCTTGAAAGATCATAACAAACCAAGGTTATCGAAGGACTGAAGCACTCAAGAAGTCGACTTTTACATGTTTCCTCAAGCCCCACGGCCTTGGGAACGCAAGACCATGGCACTGCCACAGAACCTTAAGACTTGACTTCCTGTCCTAAAGCCAAGAAATGGGAGGCTATTCAACTGAGAATCCCCTGTTACCTCAGCAAATACACAGTACTTCGCAAAAGGCTGAAGGGTGCCAGTTAAGCTGCTCTCATTTGCTTGCTACAGTTTTCATCCCTTTTACCCTGGAGGACTGGTGGCAAGAAGCTGCTCGCGTCCAATCTTTCGGCTGCCTTGATCCGTCCCTGAAAGAAGAACCCCTTGAGGATCCGCTCCTGATCCTAAAAGGGCCCCCAGACTTAAGGTCTCTGGGATAAAAAAAAGGCTTAATGAATTGACCGGCATGAACATCATCTGCGGGATGGAGTGAACACTCCTCAGGACACATTTTGGGGATTGACCTCTTCACTATCGAAGGATCTCCATCAGTATTTATTTATTTATTTATTTATTCATTGTATTTGTTAATACGCCCAAACCCTAAGATATCACGGCGTAGATCTGTCTCTCTCCCGCCCTCACACGCTCTCTTCGCAGAACCATTTCATCTGAAGCTCAGATGTGCTCTGAAGAAACCCAAAGAAATATGAACGCCCATCTTTATCAATTTACTGCATAAAAAAAATTTAAAAGCCCCTATACACAATAGAGAGTACGGTTTCAAAGCTGGATATTTCTATAGGTGATACAATTGCTAACACCATTGCTGATATAATCTCTGTCAGAGCAATTAAGACATTTTTCACACCGTTCACCACTTTCCACATTGCTGTATTATGCTCTGACTCAAGCAGATCTTAGATAAAAATAATCTGGGGATAGTGCGTGCTAAGGTTCTTCAGTGTGCCGGGAATATGGACTGGGAGGATAACTCAGAGGCAATGGGCCTCATTATGACTCTGTCGCCCGGGAATGGGCAATTACCAGGGCATTACAGCCCCGGCAGACCCAGTAATTGCCCATTCCTGGACGCTGGAAAATATGACTCCCCATTCCCATTTAAGTCGCATTGGACTCAATGGGAATGGGGAGGTCGGATGCACTGGCACCATTCGTGAATGGTGCCGGTGCAACCGACATGGTCTGCTTGCGGGTGCCAGACCGCCCGACAGGTCTGACCTGGTGGCAGTGGTCGAAGTGGGCGGGAGCGGTCGGGAGCGGTGCTCCTCTACTTCTTTTAATTAAGTTTTACCGTTCCTATACTTTTATTTTAAAGAGAAACCGTTCCGGAATGGTTTTGTTTTAAAATAAAAGTGCGGGAAGCATTTGAAACTTGCACTTTCAGTGTAGTGCACTGGATGTTCTCTTAAAAAGCAGGTGCATGTGTTTTAGGGTTTGTATTGTGCATGTGAGGGGGTATGGCGATGGGGTTTGTGGGGAGTGGTGCAGGCCAGTAGGGAACATAGTTCCACTACCTCTTTTCGTACACTTCGACCACTGCCTGGCGGGCGAAAAAACACCCATTCGCAGACCTGGTAGTTTGCTGGTCCGGTAACAACGGTGCCGGCAAGCTTACTGGTACAATTGTTACTCGACTGGCAAACTCGTAATGAGGCCCAATGTGTCTGTCTTGGAAGCAAGACAATGCTGAGCAGCATCTAACCCGTTCCCGCGCTTAGAGCACGAAGGGAGGGCTACATGGTTGTCCCCCGAGGGAAATAAAGAGGCAGACACCACGTTAGAGAGAACATTTTTTTATTGTATGTGTAAAACGGGCTCATCAAATACCTGGACTGTACCAATCAGCCCACCATAGGGAGGCATGAAATGAAATAAGAAACAGAAAATTAACAAAACCTCCACTGCGCAGGAGTGGGTTGGGCAGGGGAGAGAATGCTGAAGGAGTTCTTAAGCAACCAATGGGGGAAAGAACAGTGGGTGGCGGGAGAGAAGTAACGAGGTGAAAAGCAACAGCTCTCTGGGAGGTCATGGCCTCCAGCGGACACCCAGGGCCTTACAACTTTAAAAAAAAACTGGGGCACCTATTCCAGCTGTGGCCCTGTACCTATCGTGGCCAGCAGTGCGTGTCCTGTGCAGCCCAGGCATCCACGGGGTCTTGTGAGCTGACGGTCTGCTCAGGGGCCAGACCGGGCAGCCCACAATTGTGAACACCACCAGTGTGGGGCGGCCAAACCAGCTGGGCATTTTTCCAGGACCAGACGAGGTGGCCCCAGAAGGCTAGTCCTCACGGGCTACATTTGCCAGAGCGGCCCTAGCTGTGAAGAGGATGGATGATGAACATGAGGCAGTGAAGTAAAGCCTGGGTCACTGCAACCGTGTGGCCCGGCTGTAGAGCGGTGGTGCTCCGGCACGTTGGTCCGTCGCTGGCACCATGATGGCACAGAAAAGACCGGCTGCATGTCTCATATCACTCTCCTTGCATTAAAAGAGGAAAGAAATTAAGAGGCAGGCTTGTTCACTACTAGGCGTTCCCCAGATATGGTGTTCTGGTGCAAAACACTCTACATGTAGCATGGAACTTACCGAAAACATGGGTGATGGGTCACCACCTCTGCAGTAATTGCAGTGCCTGTGCCCAGAGTTTTTGCATGGGACTTTTCAATGGACTTAGAGGAAGTTCAGGAATTGCAATTGAGATAGCCCTATCCAATGTCATCTCGATGCGATGATAATTTAAAGAAGGAAACCCCTGAAGGAGTATGATATGATATATTTTATTTGTATCGCGCTCATACACACGTGTTTCAGAGCGTGACGAGGCAAGGAAGGGGAACAAGGGAGGACAACACATCAATCTTACTAGGACCAATGACATTGAGAATGCGTAAGCGCAGGGGAGAGGGAAGGGGAAAGAGCAAGGGAGAGGGTAGAGGTGGAAATTGCTGAGCAAGGGATAAAAACAACAAGGCATGTCTGATAAGTGCAGGTAAGGGAACTGTAGGGTTACAGATACAGACCCAAGTGCAAGGGTTGTCAGGAAGCAGTGCGGGTGTGTGGCTAAGTGGGCAGGGACCTGGGCCCGTAATCAGAGGATAGCCAGGTGCACGGAGCCGAAGTATACAGATCAGCAGGGGAGGGAAAGAGCGAAGGCAGAAGCAAAGAGGAAGGTCTTGAGGTGCTTCCGAAACCGGAGATGGTTCTCCTCAAGTATCAGAGTGGCAGGGAGGCTGTTCCAGATAGAGTCCCCAGCCGAGGAAAGAGATGTACCCCCAACTTGTTGTTTAGAGAAGTGACTGATCCTGAGGCAGTTGGAGGTGAAAGAGCAAAGAGCTTGTGTGGAAGGAATTTACAAAGGGAGAGTTGAAAGTATTTTGGACCCAGGCCCCAAAAAGCCTTGTGGACAATGCAGAGGGTTTGCATTTAACCCTTGCAGCCACTGGGAGCCAATGAAGAGATTTCAGTCCTGGAGAGATACGACCCTTGAGGCCAAGGCCAAGTCTCGCAGTCCTGTTCTGGATGAGTGGCAGAGGGCGGAGAGTAGAAGCAGGCAGATTTAGAAAGAGGCTGTTGCAGTAGTCTAGACTAGAGAGAACCAAAGCTCTAGAGACAATGAGCTTCTGGGGGGAGGAGAGAAAAGGAATAATTCCTCTGAGGAGGTGCAGTTGGTAGTTTGACTTTTCAGAGACGTCAGAGATGTGAGGAGAAAAGGAGAGTGTGGAATCGAAGATGACCCAGAGGTTCTTAGCCTCACAGGTGGTAGCAGGAAGAGGGCCAAGGGAGGCTGGCCAGAGAGAGACAGGGAAGGAGGGGGCAGGCATGCCAATGCGCACAATCTCTCTCTTACTGGCATTGAAGCAGAGATCATTGGCGACACACCACTCCTGGATGGCAGGCAGACAGTCAGGGATGAGGGAGGGAGAAGAGGTGGCACAGGGAAACCTGAAAACGAGCTGAGTTTTATCCGCATAGCAATGAAAGTTGAGGCAGAGAGTGGAAATGCAGTGGGCAAGGGGTGCCAGGTTTTGGTTGAACAGCCAGGGAGAGAGGTTAGACCCCTGGGGAACACCACAAGTAGAGATTGAGATGGAGTAAAGGAAGGATCCGAGTTTGACCTGGGAGGGTCGAACAGAGAGGAAAGAGGTCAGCAAGGCCAGGGCCTGATCGGTGATACCCAGGTTATCACAGAGACGGTTGAGCAGGATGTCATGGTTGACCATGTCAAATGCAGAGTAGGATGAGGACAGAGGGGCTGTTAGAGTCAAGGTTGGAAAGCAAGCCTTCACGGATGTTCAGGAGAGCAGTTTCTGTGCTTCTGGCAGCTCTGAAACCAGACTGATGATCATGGAGACAACCAACATAGTCGGTGTGAAGATTAAACTGGAAGATGGCCAGCTTTTCCAAGAGTTTTCCCAGAAAAGGAGTGATAGAAATCGGGCGATAGTTAGCCAGGCAGGATGGGTCGGCTGTGGGTTTTTTGAGAAGAGGGCGCACAAAGGAGTGCTTCAGAGGCGAGGGGAAGGCTCCAGAGGCAAAGGAATGGTTACAGAAGTCTGCCAGCACTGGAACAAGGGTGTCAATGTGGTCCTTAATGGTTTTGGATGAAAAGCACAGAACCTGTTTTGATGAGACTTTCATAGATCGGCTTGTCTGGACATCTCATCGAGGGAGAACAGAGGAAACGATGAGAAGCAGGGATGGGAGGCAGCTGCAGGGGGGCCAGAGGTATCAGAGAGAGATGAGGGGGGGGAGGTGGGAGGGTGCACAGGATGTCAGGCGTTTTTGAGATTAAATGAGAGGTCAGGGCCATGCAAAGGGATTGGGAGGCGACAGGAGAGGTAGAGACTGAAGCAGAGTTGGCCAGCTCCTTGAAGATTTTAAAGAGTTCAGCCGAGTTGTAAGATGCCACAGAGACACAGGCTTGGATATGGGCTGTCTTCTTAGTATGGACAAGGAGCCGGTATTTCCTTTGGAGCAGGCGGCAGGCCAGTTTGGCAGAGGATGAACAAGAAGCCCACCATTTCCTCTCAGCCACCCTACACTTATGTTTAAGGGTAACTAGGTCAGAGTCGTACCAAGAGTTGCACTTGGCTTTCGGCTTCAAGCAGATCCTCATGACAGGGGCAAGAACATAAAGAGTATCAGAGATTTATATTACATTTTTAAAGCGCTCACACAGCCCACGGGCAATGAGGTGCAGTTACAGGAATTGTTTTTTTTTTGTTTTGTTTAGTTCCGTAATTGCTTTTTTTTGTCTAAGTTGCGTATTTATAACATGCTTAAACACCCAGAGGTTTCTAAGCGCGGACCCGGGGATCGACCCTGTATTTCTTCGCGTTGTCTTGTTTCCAAGGCGCACATGTTGCAGCTGAGCTATCCTCCCGGGATGGAAAGGGCTGTGTCAGGATGTGAGTCAGCCTGAAGTGGAGGAGGAGGAGAGAAAGTAGTAGCGAAAGCCTCAACTGACACACGCTTCATGGGTTGGATGACCTAGAAGGTAGGTGGAAGTTTTGGAGTTGGCTTGGCCTGAGGGGTGGAAAGGGAGAGATGAGTGGAAAGGAGAGAGTGAACGCTCCAGGAGAGAGGAGTGGTTAGAGGGATAGAGAAGGGGAGGTCTGAAGAGATCAGGACATCCAGAGTGTGTCATGCAGAGTGAGTCAGGCCGGAGGGGATAAAATAAAGAGAGAATGAGTCGCAGATGTCGCGAAAGAGTCCAGATGAGGAACAGGAAGCATCCAGATGGATGTTGAAGTCTCCAAGAAGGAGGAGTTGAATGGACGAGGCCAGGAGGGAGGACGAAAGGTCCGCCCACTCGGAGAGGAAGGAGGAGATCCGACCAGGTGGCCGAAAGACAGTAGCCATGGCAAGAGAATGGCCAGGAGAGAAAGAATGTCTACAGACAAGACATTCAAAAGAAGAGTAGACCTGCATAGGAATTACAGAGGCAAGTAACCACTCCAGGAAGATCAGGGCTACAAACCCTCCGGACCGGGTGGATCTGGGTGCCGAGAGGATCTTGTAGCCATCAGGCAGGAGAGTGTCAAAGCTTGTGACAGAGCTGGCCATGAACCATGTCTCTGTGAGACCGAGGACATGGAGGTCAAGTTCTTCCAGGAGGCGGCAGATGTCAGAGGACTGTTTGACAGCTTAGCGAGAATTGAGAGTGGAAATATGGAGAAGGTTGCCATCCTTGAAGGACTTCCGGGGATGCATACAAATCTGAGGTACACCCTGCGGAGATGTAGAAGGAGCCTGAGGGGGGGCAGATGAGGAAGGAGGAGATGGCAAGGTAGCCAAGGAGGAGGCAGCGGGGGAGGCAAGGAAGCCAAAAAAGGGAGAAAAGGGACAGCAGGAGAAGAAAGGAAGTTGATGAGGCATGGGAAGCTTTTGTCAAAGAGGAGGAGGTTGGCCTGAGGAGCTTGGACCATGATGGTGCCATTAAGATAGACATTAATCATGACCTTAGAGGAATGGAAGGGGTCCAGGAGTGCCTCCCAACGAGTGCCACCATTAATCAGTGAGGAAGAGAAAGGAGAGAGCACAGAGACCATATGAGGAATCCAATGGTCCAGCGAAGGAATGACAAAGAGGATGTCAGTGAGGGTCTGTCTGAAGGAAGTGCTGGAGTAGGTGTCAGCAATAGGGAGACCCTGTTTAGAGGCCAAGATATCCTTTTTGAACTTCTTCCTGCCAGACTTAGTGTAGTGACAAGGGTAGGATAGTCAATGGAGAAACAGTTGGGAAATATGGGAGAGACAGAGAGCGCCATAGATGTCATGAAGGAGTGGGAAGAAAGGAGAGAAAAGCGGAGGGAGGGTGGGGGGTGGACAAAATGTGGGGAAAAATCAGGAAGGGGTACTGGGCACAGCTACATTCAGAAAAACAGCAATGCAACTAACAGCTAAGTTTAAGAGAGCAGCAAAGATGGCAGGAGCTAAATTCAAAATAGCTGCAAAGTTACAAGCAGTTAAGTTCAAAACAGCGGCAAATGTTACCAACAGCTCACTTAAAGAAAGCAGTAGATGGCACAAACAGCTAAGTTCAAGAAAGCAGCAAAGATGGCAGTGGCTAAATTCAAAATAGCAGCAAAGTTACCAGCATCTAAGTGCAACACAGCAGCAACATGTTACTAAAAGCTAACTTCACGAAAGCAGTAGATGGCACAAACAGCTAAGCTCAAGAAAGCATCAAAGATGGCAGCAGCCAAATTCAAATTAGCAGCAAATTTACCAGCAGCCAAGTTAAACACAGCGGCAGTATAATGCAGTATGAGGAGAAGCTCGACGGGTGAACTGATGACACCATAAAAAGTATGCATGACGTCTCGAGACACTGGCTGAACATAATGAATGGATCCTAGAAGGCTAATGGTGAATTAAAGAATCAAGTGAACTCTCAAGCATAAAAGAAAAAGATTACACATGCACGAAGTGCTGCAGAAAAACAGCTGTTCAACACAAATGTACAAATGCTGAAAAGCAAGGTAGATTAAGTCACCATAGAAACTAGCTATGAGTAGTGAATAGAATGCAGGAGAAGCCACCATTGTATAGAAACTGGACATTGGTATCATGAATTTTTAGGCCAGGACCCATGGAGCTGGAATCGAAAACTGTGTTGCAGCAAGAATCATAGGCTTGTGAAGCTACATGGCAAGGCTGCCTGGCTTGGAGTCAAGATTCAAGAAGCAAGGTCAGCTATCTATTCTGAAGAAGAACGAGTATGTGGAGGATGAACCCTCTTGCATTAAGGTGCAAGATAGAACACAAAGGATGCCAAACTTCAATTCACTTGGAGCATTTAAAAGCTGCAAAATGGACCAAATCATGGTCTCCCGTCATGTGGGCCAAGGATGGAAATAGAGCTTGAACTTGAAGTTCCAGACACGATAGCAAGTGACCTCATTCCTGTGCATTATCAAAGACAAGGATACTCTGCAAGGCAAAGTACACAGACAATTTCATGGCAGAAGGCGTGGGCGGTGAGAGATGCTGGGCTAATTGGGTGGTGAGGTAGTTTCATGTCCTATCTTCCTGCACCTGGATCTGGGCTTATGTGCTGCTAAATGAACAGAATGTTCCAGACATAGTACACACGTGCCAAACAATTATATCAGTCCATATAATGAACAACCTTATAGTTTGAAAACCAATGAGAAACAATGTATCTAATGTTTTTGAAAAAACATTTTGGGAGGTATGCAAAAGTTGTCCACCTAATAACGGGCAGTCAATAACAATCCTAGCTCCTATAGAAATGCATACTTAGCTGTGTTCCTTAACCAATTCCAAACCTTGATAGGTTTTTCACTATTGCCACGTAGTATGACATCATTCTGACACATTATCTAGTATAAGGACTGTATTTTGTGTGAAGATCATTGAGAGAGCATGTATCTGTTGATGTTCGTTGCAACCTCCCTGTTTTAGATAACTGGTGTTCAAAGTGTACTTTTCCATCTTCCTGAGTTGGTTCCGTTATTTGGACTCAGAATGACTCTGGTGTAATCCCATCCATTCCATATGCACGTTCCTAAGCGCCATACACTCAAAGCGTTGAAAATACAAGATGTCACTTTGCTTGTGTATTTGACTAGTTGCTCAAGATGGCTACATGCTGTATTAATGCCATTTGTTGGAAGCATGGCGTGTAGCTTGTCTGGTTGTAATGCGTTCATGGGAGTACAGACCTTGCATAGGGAATTTGTTTTCCAGGAACAACGCACACAGCAAATCTTTAGTGGTGATAGGAATTTAACTTCATGTTGAAATCCCTTTAGCTGTTTTAAGTTCATTGTGTGTTATACAACTAACAAGTCCATTTGTTTACAGAAGGTGCCCTGTGGCAAATTGGTTGCTTGGTGCCATTAAATCTGTGTAAGTATGTAATGGCTCAAAGCATACACAGGAGAACGGTTTTGGGCAGGGAATTGGTTCCCTAGGAATGATGTTAACCTCCAAGACAAATTTGGCGCATGGTGAGTCCTTGTTTTGGTGGTGATAGGAAATTCAATTCATGTCAAAATATTTTTTCGCAGTTCCATGCAATTCTGTGCTTTGGAACTAAGAGGTCCATTTGTTTACAGGAGGTGCCTTGTGAGCATTTGGGTGGTTTGGGCAGCAGAAACCTTTGAAACATTTGTAATTTCGAGTGCCGTGAAAGAATGTTTCAAGCCAAGTTCTCTTCCTGACTGTTTTTCGAGTGACGTTGCACGCTGGAAATGGTAATGATTTCGTACTTATGTGTTTGTGGAGTGGGTTGGTTTTTTCACTTGGATTTTCATGTCATGTGGAAATGAACCGATTGAACTTAGTTTATTGCTCTTTGTTTCAATTATTTCTTACAGTGGTGTTTTCAGGGGTAAACGGTGTGGAAGCCGCTGTATAATTGAAAGGTTTCCAGTTTTTTAAAGTGAATTTGTATCATAACAATCCATTACGGTTAGTTTAAATCAGTTATGCAATGGCGATGACAGCATGTAGTTCTCAGTTGATCAGTTTGCTTTCAACTGCACCTTTTGGTTATGTTACATATAAATGCATGTTATGTCCCACTCAACCATAAAGAATGTTTCTGCCCTGAAGAAGGCTAGGTTGTTGAAAAATATAAACCTGTCCAGCCGAAACTCGAATAAGCAACGCAGAATTCCAATGATGGACTCAAATATGTGCATTTTGCTTTTAATTCAACTGTCGGTGCTGAGTAAATTTGTCGCCACATTATACTGAGTAGCAACACATGGTTTTTCCATTTGTATAGAGCCTGGTGGCATTAGGTACCAATTGTCATTGAAAATTGAACAAATTGCTTGTTTTGCACAAACATTTGTATGTTTTTAGACAATTGTTTGTTGAGTTTGATGGTATGTGTGTGTATGTTGTGCGAGTGGGATGTATGAAGTGTATATGGTTATTATGGTACTTACCTTTTTGATAGATTTTTGTGAAAACGCATGTTGTATTCTAACTTTTGTTGGGATGTCTAAATTGATGCTATAATGAAATGCCCAATACTAATTTTCAAATTGCATTTTGCTGACAAGTTTGTTTCTAGAGTTACATAGGATCTTATTAAATTATGTGTGGGGGCCGACCTCATGTATGTGTATGTACAGTGAATAAAAGCAGCAGGCTCAGCAGTGAAGGACGGCATTGCCTTGTTGGCAACGTGGATGCCACCAGAAGAAATATTGCCCTGCGTGCTCATTGGTGAATACACCCACCCCCCAAGGGATGGGGTCACTAAAGAAGATCGTTGTTGCTGCAGGGGGGCAGTGGTGGGTTGGCGGCCCCAGGTGGCAGATGTGTCCTCCTGAAAGACATTGATTTTGTGTATGCTGCATGCAGTGAGGTGGTGAGCCATGTGGTGGATGGGACAGCACATTGAAGACAACAGTGCCTGGGGCAGACCCCATCTACCATACCAAGGGCAGCACCACAGGGACTAAAAAGGGGTGGCTGACTGCAACATCCACCCCCATGTAATATAATGTGAATGCTTGCATAGTGTTTATTGTAATGTATTTATATGTGTGGGAATTTAAGTGTGCATGTGTGGGCTTATATTTTTAGTTCCTGATAGTTATAGTTATTGAGATGGTTGTGTCTATGATTAATTAAGTTAGGGATGTACATAGATTTGGTTAAGAGTTTGGGTAAGTGTTGGGGTTAAATAAGAAGGGCTTTTAGGGAGTACCCTGCATGAGATGGGAAGTGGAGATGGTGACCAGCCAAAGACTGCCTGAGGGCGGGACCGCACACTCGGGCCATTTTATGGCCCTCCTTCACAGTGTGTGGTGGCAGGCTGGAAACAAGGGTCTGTTCCGTCAGTTCCACACTAAGTGTCTACCTTTCACCCCTTCCTGGAGGGTGGGCTGATGGGGCAGATCCCTCAGAAGGAAACAGTGTTGTAGGAACAGATAAGGTTTCAGATTGGGACGTGTTTATATAGTTATTGTGCTGTGTTTTATGAATGAAAAGGAGTCCCAGTCAGGATCCCATAAAAAAATAATCCACCTTGGTGTCCCTGTTGCATGGTGTGGAAGAAGGAAAGAAACCATTGCGTTGCCAATGTTATGATGTGATAAGTTATTTATAACGAGTTTAATTCCCAGTGGTTTCTAACCACGGACCCGGGGATCAAACCTTTGTTTCTCCATGTAGTCTTGCTTCCAGGGCGAGCACGTTGCCCCTGAGCTATCCTCCCATGTCCTCTTTTAACGTCCATTTGCAGATTTTGTAGGAGCCCTTCCATTCCAGCTAGTCTGGGGTTGGAGGATGTTACAGGGTGGATCCTCCCAGGTCTGGGTAAGAGAAGGCACACTTCCTTGCCCAATCTGGGGACAGAAAAGCAGGGGGTACAAATAGTAACAGCAAATCACTACAGGTAGCTAGTGCACTCTAGGCCTAAGCAGAAAACCCTCAAGATACCCCTTAAGTGCTAAGGACGAGTATGCGTGTCCGTTTTTCACAGACTTGATTAAAGCTCAGCAGTTGTTTGAAATATTGTTATTCATTCAAATTCATAATAAACAATGTTTTATTAGATCGTACCTTTCAGTGTGACCACCTGTTGCATTGTTTCCGGCCCAAAGATTAATTTATTTCTGCAATTTGAAATACTTCCAGTACTATTCATACAGGCAGTGTGCCCTTTGCCATGATATGAGAACTTGTGTCTCGATGAGCGGCTATGAGATACTTTTTCTTCCCCTTAGCTAATAGGCCTAAAGAGAAAGTAATGACACAATCCCACTTGATCTGCAGTGTGGGGCAAGACAGGAATCCCGCTGCCCATATGCAAGGTTTTAGAAGAGCTAACTGCATGGTGGCGTATGATGGCCTGCCTTGCTGTGTTAAATCTTATGTAATCTTTGTCAGGCTTTTTAGTTAAGGAATTTCTTGTGAAGTGGTTTGGAGGCCTGAGCCTGAAAAGGGTACATTGTTGGGAACTGGGATAACATCTCACTTCATCCAATTGCTTATTGGATTGGCTGTGTTACTTTATGTTCTAGTTTTTGTTTGCTTATTGACAACACAAAAACATACATGGACAACCTGGGGTCTAAGCAAATGTACGCTTTGAGAAGCAAGTAGCTTCACAGCTTGGTAACTGTGGGGATCTGATGCTATACATGCACTCACTTGAGTGCTAAAGGTGGTCCGTCCATGGATCTACATGTCAGTTACATGTCTTTATAACAACTAATGTTATGAAGAATACACCATAACGAAACTTTTATGTTGAAAACTATAACATATTTTTTTTTGGGGGGGGGTTCCGGGGTTCCCCCCGAAACCCCGTTTACCACCCCTAAAAACCCACCCCAACCATTTCCCCACAAGAATTAACCCTTCAACCCACCCCCACACACATTTTCGCTATATTTTACATTATACATGCAGTCTTCATAAAATTTTCGTTATAAAGACTGCATACCTACGTGCCTCGGTTCGGAAACGAATGCCACTTTGTTTGCCATTATGGCTCTCGGTTTTGTTTTCCGAAAAGAGCAAATCAATAAGAAGATTAAAAAAAACTAATAAAACTATATTGGACCAAAGCATATCTACTCTTGGAGCAGCAGTTAGTCTGACAGCCTGGTAGCAGAGGGAATCTGTCACAGCATGTGCTACGACAATGGGCAGGTTTACATAGTCCATCCAGGGATCACCACCCTTGACAAATAATGTTTTTAATTCCATCTCCATTCAAAGTTCACTTTTTGTGAGGGGCACTTCTGCTTGGGCCACATTTGATAATTTCCTAATTGGAATATTGAGTGCTGTGGGGCAAGGGATCCCCACTGATATGGTGTTGACTTCCCAAAGAGTGCCCGATAGTACAATCTGGCTTCTTGCAATGTGTTTGCACCTTTTCATATACTCCACACAGTACTCAGTGAAACAATTATACCCCAGACATTTACCCGCTTTGTTCGCCCCTTCTCCTCCCATGACCAGACCCTCATTGAAAGCACCCCATTTTAAACTCAACTATACAGTTATTTCTAGTGCATTGCAAATCTTGAGATACTTCGTGCGCTGCACCTGCTGTATCCCTTAAATTAACTATACTGCACAGTGTACTACAGAATGCCTCGACATTCTGGCCCAGAGATCAGCATGAAGCTGAGGGAGCTTTTATGCCCTGGGGATTTCATTACAGAAATCCAGCAGCGACTCATAACTCTCAGGATTTCTCTCATGGTGTCTGCCGTCTACTCTGACAGCAGGGGGAACCTGCACCCACAGAAGAGCATTCAGCATGAGTGCAAGTAAGTGCTTTGGGATGTTGTACTGTGCACATGTGCAGGAGTTAAGACAAGGCTCTGTAGAAAAATATAGCCAGTGAGACAGTGGCCCTCATTACGACCCTGGCGGAGTGGGTCTACGCCAGCGGTATTCGCGGCGGACCCTTCCGCCCTACTACGAGTTCCCGTAGCGCCATGGAGCCGTTTTCCGCCTGGTTTTTCCGGGCGGAGAAATCCATGGCGCTACGGGACCTCTTGTTAATTACGCCACCGTATTCTACGGTGGCGTAATTAACGCCTTCCCCACTCCCATTATACCCTATGGGGCAAAAATGGGAATGGGGAAGGGTAAAATGGGGATTGGGGATTTACCGCCCCGCCAAGGTTGGAATGGGGCGGTAAATCCGCCAACCCCCATGGCGGTATTGGCAGCTTTCCGCCGTGCTCCATGGTGCATATTGCACCACGATCTCCGCCAGGGTCGTAATGAGGGCCAGTCTCAGTTAAAAGAATGATAGTCTTTCTGTTCGGAGGCTTAGATGACGCTTTGGGCTCTGCACAAACCACTGAAAATGATCCTGGCACCTGCATACGGGCCAGCTCTTTAGGTGACATGCAATTTTATGTGCACAAATAAACCCTTGCAGCTGAAGTCTTAGCGCTAGAGAAAACAAACTTACTGCATGTTAGTGTCATGGATTCTTAAAAATGGGAAATCACAGGAACATAGCACATAGTACTGTACCCCTCAATAGCAAATGGTTCCAGGCCCACATTTGAGTAAAAGATTGTGAGATGTACTATCTCATGCTGTACTGTAATGGGGACATTGTATATATTCAAATATCTGCAGCATTAATAAAATAAAATGCAGCATTAATAAAAGATTGTTATCCTCATTAGTGCCCACAGAGTGTGGGTTGAAGCAGGGGTGTATTTTTGCACCATTATGTTTCAACTTGTTCATTGTTGATTTGGGGGTGCCCTGGACTAAAGCAAGATCCTTTCCATCTCCCTTAAGTTCGATTTCAATGAGCTGGTTAGTATAGACGAATGATCTGGTCCTTTTTGACCAGACTCCCATTGGACTTCAATGACAGCTCAATGAGCTGCAGCTTTATGTCAATAACCAGGGTCTATTTATTTATTTATTAAAGCATTTATAAAAGTGCACCAAGCCCGTGGGCATCTGGGCGCTGGCTGCAATCAAAAACAGAGCAGGTACATATGCCATTTGCAGAAGTGTTCGTTAAAGAGGTGGGTTTTGAGCTTTTCCCTGAAGATGTTGTAGGCTGGTTCATCTCGCAGGTGAGGGGGGAGATTGTTCCAAAGAGTGGAGACACGGCCTGGTCAAACTGTACCCCCCTGATCTCTTACAGTTTAATCTAGGGGTGATGAGGCAATGTTTGTAGTCAGATCTCAAAGTTCTTGCAGGGGTATGTTTTTTATTTTATTTTGCGAGCTATGATGGGGCATTGTTGGACAGGTCTGGGAGGATAGCTCTGGGGCAACGCGTTCGTCTTGGAAGCAAGACAGCACAGAGCAACACCGGTTCGATGCCTGGGTCCGCGCTTATGAACCTCTAAGTATAAAGCACATTATAAATAACCCATTACAATTACAGACAGCAATGAGTAATGGAGAAGATCTTGAAGTTGATTCTGTCCTTGACTGTTAGCCAGTGGTCACCTTTTCTGGCCTTTGTGATGTGGTTACGCTTGCCAATGTCAAGTGCTGCTTCTGTATTGCTTGAAGCTTGCTCGCGTTTTTTGGCAGAGGTGCCGCAGAGCAATGAGTTGCATCAGTCAAGTTTTGAGCAGATCAGAGCATGTGCTAGCCGGTTCTTAGCAGAGAGGAAGGTTTTGCTAGCAGTGATAAGCTTTGTGGCGTATCTCGACGTGGAGGCAATATGATTGACCTGTCGAGTCATGTTCAGCAAAGAGTCCAGGTATACGCTGAGAGTTTTCACTGAAGTGGCAACAAGAATGGTATGTCCATCGATGATGAAAGCTTTGTAAGCTTGGTCAAGTTTGGCTAGGCGAGGCAGGGGACCGATGAGGGGAAGCTCTGTCTTTTCATCAGCTGGGTGTTTAACTCTTAATACAGTCGGAACAAAGGATATGGTCATGAGACCATAGAAAAAGAGGTAAGATATCCTATAATTGGCATCTAAATTGTGCCCCTCTAGAAGTGGTCTCGTCTTTCATCTATTTATGATTCTTGATCACCAGTGTACTAGTAATGCAAATTTGATTACTTCATTGAAGCAGAAGATGATACATTTGGCTTCTCAAGCATCCTTTGATCAATCTTTGGCCACTTTTCCTATGTTCCTATCTTGCAGTCTTACAAACTAAAAGTCGTCCCGATCTTAACAAATGGGGTGGAAACTCTCCTAACCACGTCCCCTATATCTTGGGAGACTTTGGAGGGGTTACTTTGGAGAAGAGTTTTCCATTTATCTTCGGCTGTTCCTGCTTGAATTCTGTAACATGAACTGAGACTGCGGTCCTTGACAGCAAAGGTAAATTGGAAAATGCTCTCTTTTTTCAGGACATGTTTAATGGCAGAAGGTTGTTTTTTTGTCCACTTTGCTTAATTACCTCCTTTTTAATAAGGACACAATTGTGATGGCTTGAAATGAGTGCTGTCTCAATTTGCTAAGCTCTATTTGGGCCTCTACTGATATGCTTATGTCAACCCCTATGATCATTAACATAATACTTTGGCTTCATGACTGGATTACTGCCAAAATAGATTGTAAATAATATAGGATATTCCCGTATGTCCGAATTGAAGAAAAGGTGCTTAATAGCGTACCTCACTAATTAAAGACATTCCCAAATGCCCACTGGAGGAACCAATTCCTCAGAATTCGTCTCAATGTATTCCTATAAATGAAGTGCCGGGGGCTCGTGCAAAGAAAGAAAAGCACTGTAGAATGTGCCTGAATACTATTGAATAAGATTGAAACCCTCCACCATTTGGTGACTGAATGTCGTAATTTGGTAGACAGCAGCATTTTGGCCACCTTCGGCAGAACTCCAGAAATATGGTGGCGTTTGCTTCTTACAGGACCGCAGATATCCATGGAATTGGTTCATATTAGATTTCAGAAATCAGTCTTTCCTTTAAACACATTTTCTTTACCTCTCACTAACTTCCTTGTTAATATGTTAGTAAGTGATATTATAGTAATTACTAAGTGATGACTCATTGCTTTTTATTAATCGGATGATCAAATCCTTTTTTTATCAAATGTATTTTAAGTATTGCTTTGTTTTTATTCTCTGCGATAGTAGTTGATTCTGTATCATGGATATTTATGTAATTTTTATTTGCGGATGGTTCGTGTTGAACCATGACACAATGGCATAATAAATAAATAAATAAATACATACATACATGATACAACTTCCGGGGGAGGTGAAATTGGGACAGGAGAGACTGCGCTACAAAGTGTAGCAGTTGAATTCACTCTAAAATCAGTCTGTGTAGAAATAATTCACAGAGAGACAATCACAGATTAAAGGTGCACATTGTTTCATAGCACGCACAAATCCTGCTTCTGGCTGAGCAGCACACTGAAAATCAACCAGGAGCGTGGGGGCAAGTACAATTCAAAGTACTCTTCATAGATGGCCTGAATACTGAGATGTAGCATTTGGCAGTCGATCGGGGGGTGAGCAAGTGAGGTATAGGGAGGTGTGGGGGTTGAGGAGCTTAAGGTCTGCTCCCAGCTTTGGAGACAGGGATTACCAACAAGGATAGCCACTGAGTGAGGGGGAGGAGCTAGGTCACAATATGTCCCCTTCGTGGGAGCTGTGCCCAAAATTAATTTTTAAAGGTGACACTGGGAGAGGAGGATACAGCTTTATGGTGTGTCTCTTAGGAAGGTCTTTAGAACAGGGGGTACAGTAACAGAGTCGGACTGGGACAGGAAATAGGCCGGGTCAGCCAAAAAAAAAGTGGCCCACCCGTCGGCTCAAAAAAGTGTCTCACCCCTTGCCTCACGACCCTTGACCTCTGATGACATCACCGGAAGTGATGTCATTTGACTCCACCCCAAAGTGACATCCCGGGAAGCGATGAAACACCTTTCACTCCTTGACAAAACTGGAAGTGGTATCAAATAGTATTGTTCCTAAGTACACTAAATTACTGTGAATCCAAGCAGATGTCCAAGGCCAAACGATAATATGTTATTGTATAGCACTTAAGCTGAAGCTCTTTTTTTATAGAACAAATATGCATACAATATCACCCAACCTGTGTTGGTACTTATTTATCAACCTAAGAAGGATGAAAGGCTTTTTGAAACCGCCCAGGCATTGCCACAAACCGGCCCCCACTCCTCAGGTATGATTTCGGGCCGGCCACAGGCCGAAAGGCTGAGGGGTCAATCCGACCCTGTACAGTAATGTTCATACTGTATCTCTTGGCAGACTCTTTAAGACAGATGCAACAGAAAAAGTGACCTCAGCCAGTTCACCTCGACTACAGGCGCACTGCCCAACTACGCAGCTCTGTTCTTTCTACACATTCACTGCAATGGAGTTCTGTGCATGTACCGATCTGAAAAGAATGTTGAAGAAAAGTACCATAACTTTGGGACATTACCCGGCACAAACTGATTGAGCGTTTTCCCAGTCACGTGTCCCATTCCCAGGCATACCACCAACAAGGGAATGGCGGGTGCCCAATTGCTTGTGTGCTTGACAGTGCTCCTATGTTACACACTTCCAAGGCTCAGGTGTTAAATATCCATTTTACTGGATGCATTAACTGGGGTTCTGTGCTTATATCTGATAGGTTGCAAGAGTTTAGCACACCAACAAAAAAAAACTACATTTATATAAAACACACATGGTAAAATACCATGTGACATTACTCTATATGTCTGGGACTGGTACATTGACCTGAAAAAATTGAATAAATAGAAACTCTAAATAATAAATGAAAATCATTAACAATAACTAATGAACACATTCAGTTGAGTCGCATGCTCACATCCAATTAGGCTGTATTGGGCACCCCAATAAAACATGACATTTAGATAAAAACACACATGGTGGAATACTTTTTGGCATGACATGATACGTGTAAGTCTGGTACAATGACATAAAAAACCACAGAATACATATACATTTAAATAAAATTAAAATACAGTGCACTCATGAGTGTCTACTGTGTCAGAGAAACAATAGTATTGGTTGAGCAGCTTGAGATTAGAAGCACAGTTGACTCAGGGCCTCATCCAGCAGTTGATGAAGAGTTCACCTGGTGTGTACCCTGGTGTCCAATTGATTGTGAGTACACCAGGCAGAGGCACAACACCGGCTCCACCAATGGTACATGAATGAAGGATGCCTGAATGCTTATGTGCTTTATAGGATGTCCACATCACACTCTTCCGTTCCTCAATGTGCATCTGTGTGTGTTGGTGGCCTTGACATGTAGGTGGAGGTGTTGTAACCTTCTTTGAATGACAAGGAGCCATCCAGCAGCAAAATGATGAATATCAACTTAGAAGGCTGTGTCTGGAATGTTGTAGTGATTAATTGGACCCAAAATAGTGGAAAAATGTGTCAGTCAGATGGCCGATCTTTATAAATAAAACTGAATGTATGTAGGTGTGTATTTCTGTCTGGCTGATGTTGATGTGTGTGTGCGTGTGTGCGTGTGTGTGCGTGTGTGTGTATACATGTGCGGTTATACAAATCCACATGATTGAACCCACTGCTACCACATTTTGCATGGATTCCTCATTTGTTTGGGGCAATATTGTAGTCTATGTTTGGATGCAAAATATGTCACTCCGTAGACAACCTCATTTACTGATGCTCACCCCGGCAAAATTTAGAAAAGTGTCTGAAGCAAAATGTTCGATGTGTTGGTTATTCCTTTGAAATTGATCACTATTGTATACAGTTCGAAAGTGTTTATTAAAGCATTTTTAAAGGGAATTAAAAATATATATATTTTTTTTATCACGGCACTCCAAATATGGGAAAGGGCTAGGTTACAGCTTACTTAAGTTCATTCACAAGAAGAGAGCACAATCAATCACTCTTTCTTGGACATTTTCTCAAGTGAGCTGAAGCCATTGAGTGACTGAAACATGCCGCACAAAAAGGGAACATGACTTGGAAAATCTTCATCTGATGCAAAGCGAAAATCAATATCAAGAACTTCTGAAGCACAACAACAAACAGCAGCACGACTTGCCGACCAGAGGACAAGAGCAACTTTCTCCAGGGCAAATGAGATGCCAGAGCAAACTGAAGAAAGACTTGTGCAAATATAGTTTATAGACACTTTTCAGGTTCCAGGTCAATTCACACTGTATCTGATATTTATCTGCTCATTTAGGAAGTACCAGGTGGTCATTTGCATACACCAGTTCAACCCCCTGTGCCCCAAATGATGCACTTATTAGGCACCAGCAGTAAAGCTGTGCTCACCTTACAGGCATGTGGTATTTCAGTGTGATGGGTCCCAAGGCTCATCACACTGCACGTCAATATGTGTTATGGGGACGTGGAGGTGTGTGTTGTGCAAACTGAGAATATTCTTCATTCGTCAAACTGGAAGTTTACTGGGTGTGTTAAACTGGGAATGCAGTGGTGCATAATACTGGGAATACACGGGCATTATAAAACTAGGGATGTCTGAGTATGAGTTATGCTGGGAAGTCATTGTAGAGGTGTTCTGGGGTCAGCTGTGCCAATTGGAAATATACTGGGATTGTACAAACTGGGAATATGTTGGGTTGTCATACTGGCATTATGCCAGCTTTGTTATGCGAGGTGTGAATTTGTTTTTTAAGAATGGGAATAAACTGGGATTATGCTACATTAATTATTGTCATTTTATGTTACAATATCATGACGAATTGTCATATTTTGACATTGCCATGCATGAAACACCATGTTGACACATAGCATAACATAATAAATATGACATGACATCATACCTTGATATTTTTCCATCCAGATCACATGATCCAAAGGTTACCCTACAGTCAATTTATTTACCTAAAAGGAATTGTATCCAATACTGAAGATGTGCATTGTATAATTAACATTGTGAAGAATAGGTTAACAGCAAGGGGTTACAGTGAGAATGTATTACAAAATACCCTAGAAAAAGAATCACAAATACAGGAACAGACACTCTACAATGAGTCCTGAAAGCCAACCGAATGTTCTTTATCCGAAAACCATTTCTAAAGAAAGACTGAAGATTAAGAAATTGATCAAGCAAAACTAGAAAATGTTGAAATTGGATAACCTTACACACAAACTCCTTCCTAACCCTCTTATGATTGCATATAGGAAGAAGAGCTCTCTATGTAAAATATGTTTTACATCTAATCAGACTGTTAGTAATCAGCAGACTATGAAAAAAGGAATTCTTTCATGTCTTAGTTGCCAACACTGTAACAATGTCCTTAAGCGTAATAAAATACAACATCCATATACTGGCAAAGCTATTTTCCTGAAAGATTTTGCTACTTGTGATTCTACTAATGTGGTCTACGCTATTAAAGCCCCTTCTGGCTTTTCTATTCTCAGTATGATAGGAAAGGCAAAAATGCGGTTGTCAGAGCATACATCCAATGTCCAACTCCCTTATACAACATGAGTTCCTTGATGCAAAGATTCCAATAAGAAATAACACTACGATATCAATACAGTACCGCGCTTCATGAAGTTTTCCCTTAATGAGGAGGTTAGTGGCTTTTCTTTTTTGAGTAATTAATTGGATTAGTATTTTTAGTGACATATTTTCTATGTTTTATTTTTTATTAGAAATGCTAGGCATCTAGAACTCCTGCAGAAGGATATGCAAAATATTGTGATCATTGTGATTATGCCACAGGACATCTACAATTGATGTAATAGAATGTAGGTTTTGCTGAACATTTATGTTGTAAATGCACCTGCTATGTTTGTGTTTGTTTTTAATGAGATAAATAAGAATGATTTTAAAAGTATCTGTTTAACTAAATAAAGTTGAATACGACAAATGTAACGCTTGGAAGACTTTTTCTATAAAGTTTATTCAGACTTGTAACAAGCTACGATTCTGGAGAGTTAGTTTAGAATTTCCTATGGGTTTTTCCATTGTGGAGTGCGGCATTGATTACACAAATGTGGCAGGTGTAGCAATTGTTGATAAACATACCTTGATTTGTCATATCATGGCATGACTTATCATGAGATAACATGGTATGACCTATAATGACATATCAATGATAGGAAATATGATGGCATGGCTTAATATGGCACAACATGCTATGTCATGGCACGACACATCACGATATGAAAAATCATGATGACATGACATATCAGGAAATGTCATGAAATGGTATGTCATGTCACAATATTTCATGTCCAATCTAGGAGGAAACTGGGGCTGTGTAAGTGGTTTGCACCTGGGATAACCATTATGGCAGGCATTTGTTTCTGTTTGCAGTGGCTACACAACTTGTTGGTCTTGCTGCTGACACAATTGAAAGGATGTGCATGCGTATTAGAAGCGACGCAAAAGTCGCACGTGTGCTGGTAGCAATCATAGTGCCAACTCTCATGCAAATTGTATCATTTTACTCGGGCTAAAACCAGCCATGTTTGATCAGTGCCCTGAGTCCGTCATTAGCAATTCAGGTGCATTAAACCAAATTGTGCTATCTTAATGCTGGCACAAGGGCCAGATGTGTGCTGCTGTTGACCCCAGTGCTAATGTCAGCACATACACGGCCATTGTGCTCGTGCTTCCACCAATGAAAATCTAGATATTGCATAGGGCAAAATATAGCCATATTTAGTCACTGCACCAGCACTGCAGCCAGCCAAATCCAGTCACTGCTCCTCCAATAACAGCACGAAGTGGGCCATTATCTGTGTGATATGACAAACAGTGCGCATGTGCCATACAGAGGTTTCCAGGGGAATACCTGGGGCAGATTGGTCTTACCGGTTTGGCCAAGTCCATCAAGCTTAAAAGCCAATAGTAGACATCTCGTTGGGGCAGAATATGGACTGCAGTGTCCACCGATGGTTGCAGCTTTGCTGCTTGCAAAGGCTCTATGTCACCAAAGAGAAGACTGGCTTCTCGTTTCTCCAAACACTGATGGCAGAAGGAAAGAAGCCTGCTGGTAGAGAGCAGTGGGGCTGCACAATAATGAGTTAAGTGCGCATATCGGAACAAGGGTATTGGCATAGTTGATCTAATGCCAACTTGAACTACTCCCATTTGACTGCATCTTTTTGACCTAATTTGGTTGGTCAAATGGTACACTTTAATTAAAAAATAGTTCTGGGATGGGGTAAGGGAGTCTGGGGTGGCACAGGGGTCTCCCCTGCATTAGGGGGAATTGCTGGGGGTCTCCCTCTGCCGTAGGTCAAAAGAAATGAGGTAAACAAAAGTAGGTCAAATGAGTAGTAGGTCAAGTTTTTTAGGTCAAACAACCCATATATCGGGAAGTAGGCCATGATGAGGGTGAGGGGGGTGGCATAATGGAAACTGCAAATGATGTGCAGAGTGGGCATATGTGAACTAGCATTGATGTGCTAAGTGAATATACTGGAAATCAGCCATGATGTTCCACCTCTGCAAAATGGAAACTTACGTTGATCTACTAAGTAGACATAAAGGTTGTTGATCATTGGGAATAAAGAACACAGCTAATTCGTTTTCTGGAAACCGGTGACTAGCAATGCTACATTAAAATATACATACATAAAAAGAGAGACTATTATTAATTCGTTAACCTATTTGCCACCTTATAGCAGCATTTCTGCTTCCACTTTGATTCTAAATGGAATCGTAGCAAATGGCACTGTGTGAGAGCTCACTTCTTTCTGTTGGGAACGATATAGCATCAGTTTTGTCATTTTTATTTGGTTGAAAATTAATGACGCAATCGACTAGGGGAAAGAAATGTGCCCATAACGCTCGAACTGGTTTCATACATTTCACTGCATTTAAATTAATTCGATTTCTATGATTTGTTTTAAAATTCCAAATGGAATCTTCAAAATATTGCTGGCACTCGCTGCGTGCTTTATTATAGCTAAGGTTTCTTTTGTTTTAAATGAGAACTGGTCAATAAAGTTGCCTCATTCAATCCTATCTAGTAATATGCTACTGGCTTCGTATCTCCATCCTTGCATATCTGATAGAGTGCAAGCCCCACTACAGAGCAGTTGCCAATGACCTAGGGCAGGGGTCCTCAACCGGCGGCTGTTCACATGTTTCGGACTGTGACTCCCATGATCCTTCACTATTGACCATGCTGTCTATGGCTGTTGGGAGTTGTGGTCCAAAACATCTACAAAACAGTCCAAGGTTGCAGACTGCTGACATAGGCAATTGTGGCCTCCAGGTGGTGTGCTTTTGAATCTGACACACTCAAAAATCTCCCCCACCAACTTCATGTCCAACTAAAGCCGTCTTGCTCGCCCATTCATTGTTCAGGAGTTTTGCATTGTTTTCTCAACTGGGTGGCTGTCAGAACGCAAGCAGAGGTCCGCGGAGGTTGCAATAAGTCATCCTCTTCACACACCGGCTAGTGAACAGGTAATCAAACTTCCATAGTGAGGAGAGGAGAGAGAAGAAAGAGCCAGTCCACGCCCCTTTTTATAACCAATGAAGGTTGTAGAAAAACACTCATCCTATCTGGTAGGCAAAGTCCACAGATGATTAGAGAAGAGTTCAGGTAGAGTTCAAGCCCTAGGTCCAATGTTGGTTAGTCAGATGCCAAAGTGGTTAAGTCGGCTCTACACAGTTGGTCCAAAGCTCACAGTTCATTGACCTGATGCTTAGAACGCTGCAGATCCTAACCCAACAGCACAAGGACACTGCTCCAAGGAATCCAATCTGGTGTACGCAGGAGAGATTAGTCCCACACAGGTCCACATGTTCAGGAGCCATGGTGCACAGTTCCACTGAAGTGAACGGACCCTAGCAACATCTGGGATGGGGTGGTTCAAACCAGCTGGAGGATCCTATTGGTTGGCAATTCCACGTGCATTGACCAAAGCAGTCCAATAATGAGGGCTAGGGAGCCTCCCAAGTGCCAATGCCAAAAAGGTGTTCAGTGCGAGATCAAAAGCATGCCAAGGTGTAGTACATAAGTAGTTTGGTCAAGTGGCCCAGGGGGAAGATTTGGGGATATGGAGAGGAGGTCCACTGAGATACAGGAAACGAAAAAGGCATGGGACAGAACAATCCAGGGCACAGAAAAGGTCAGGAGGAAAGGCAGAATATATACAGGGTCACCAGAGCATAGGTCCTTGTTGGCGAGCACGGGCGTCCTCAGCAGCACACTTCTTATTCTCCTGCTGCCACATTGGTGCTTCTCCGTCACCTGACCCGCTTGCTGCAATGCACTTTTAAGGAAGCCCATGGACTGCCAGTTGGTGTAGGTCCCCCAGCCCCAGAGCTGCCACAGGGTTGGCTAGGTCCCTGTTGCTGCGGCACATGGTGACAGGGTTCTATGTCATTTCATCGATTGATTTGATGCTTTTTTAACGAATCTTTTTCAATGAAAAAACGAATTGATTTTTTTTAATCTTTTGGGTGTGTTCCCCCCAAATCCCCTATCCCCTATTTTTTTCCTCTATTCCCGACCCTTTCACTGTTTCACCCCTTATATGCACTTTCCCACCTCCCCTATATTTTTTTAATGAGCTTTTTCGTTTAACATTTTTCGTTAAAAAAAACATTAAAGAAAGGACTGTCGATGAAAGGGCGTTGTACCGGCGATAGCAAGGAGCGCACCATGACAGGTGTCTTTTTCACTTTTTGATTCCATCTCTTGTAGCTTTTGATGTGGTATGTTTTATGTGTGAGTCTGTGGGCTGATCTACTGTGCCTCTCCTCAGATTCTCAAAATGTGGTTCTTTGTATTGCTCCAGTTATGGAATCTGAATTCTGAGGCCTGGCGTTTTAGTATCAGGGCAGTTTATAACCATGCTGCACAAATCCTCTTTGTGAAGGCACACCTGGGCATTGCAGTCTTTTGATTAGTGGCTGAAAGGCCCACCAAGGGGAGCTTCTTTGGCAAGGAAAGAGGGATATGTTATGTCAGAGATGGGCAAGGCTACATTTGACTGATTTGACTTTCTACCATTGAAACGTCACATCTTCTTTGTCAATAGCATCACTCGAGAAACCAAACTTAATAGCAAAAATGATTCTCTCTAAATTAGCAGTGCCTAAAATACGGTGCACTTATGCAACATTCGGAGCAGGCACCTTGAACACGTATAGCACGTCTCCGCTGTTGTGTGTCAGGATGTTCCTCAATGTCCAAGGAATATGGCAGGATGACATCAAGGTACATCATAATAAAAAATATATAAATAACGGTACAACAAAAATCACTCCCCATATCTGTTTGGAGCAGGGTTGTCCAACTCTGGGCATGATCCAGGGCCATAATCCTGACTGGTTTTCAGGATATCCCTCAATATTCATGAGAAAAGAATGTGCATACATTTAGAATCACTGTATGCAAATCTATCTCATGAATATTAATGAGGGGTATCCTGAAAACCCAGCATGGATTCGGCTCTCGAGGCCTGGAGTTGGACAACCCTGGTTGGTGAATATCGCTGGCCTCTAACTCAATCCAAAATACATCCTTTTGTGCTCCCAACACATGTCTTAAAAACTGCTTTTCATTCACCTAATTCTGTTATTTTGACCATCCTTAACTTTGACAAAATGGCGGCTTCCTATAATTGATCCAAAAAGTTATTATTAAGACAAAGTATAATTGTCTAGGAGGATGCCATGAAATATTTTGCTTACCAAGTACACATATCTCCGCAGTAAGGGTCACAGGAGAAAATCACCCTGTTCGCTTTACTGGCCTTTGTACCCAGGTCATCAGTGACCAGGAGCGGTCCATGTCTATTCCTAGTCCGTCTTCCTTGACCCCTTGACAGCTACAAACAAACGTCATTGCATTGCAGTTCAGGTGGCAGGCTATGCCCATGTGCAAATCAGTACAGAACTTAAACGCTGTTTACTTTGTTGTTAAGTAGGATATGATATGATAGGTTATTTATAACGCGCTTAATACCCAGTGGTTTCTAAGCGCAGACCGGGGATCGAACCAGTGTTGCTCCGTGTATTCTTGCTTCCAAGGCGAGCAGGTTGCCCCTAAGCTATCCTCCCGAGACAAAAAGTATCTACAACCGGCCTAGCTTAGAAGGAATACCTGCTGAAAAGGACGGCATAATGTTGGAAAATGGGATTGGTATTGTATGACTTGTGCTCATGAATGGTACTGTACGCATTGTATAACACCTGTTCACATGGTTGCTAAGTATTTGAATAGAGCTTGGCCCAGAAGGAACTACTTGCTCGAAGGGGTGGCATAACGTTGGAACATTGGACTGTTAGTGTATTCATTTTGTTTATAAATTGTATTGCACGTATTTTATAACTTTTATCTCCATTGTTTTCCAAACACTGGATTTGATTGCACTTGGTGTTGTTTTACAAATGCATCATTACCCATCATTGTTACAAACACACTATATTCACGCATACTCGGGTGCATTGAAAACATGACATGCGTATTTTATTACAAACACACTAATGTGTTGCAAACGGACATTAATACAGTTCACGGAAATCAGTCCATTCGAAATTGCCTTTTAGTGTAAAAACCTCCATGTCCTGCGATCATGCCACATTGCATATCAAACCAGAAACCCCTCATCACAAACAAAACATTGCAAACTACTTTGTATTAATTGCACACGTGCTATATTGTATTTCAAACAAACACTATTGAATTATAAACTGAATGCACCACTCACCGCTGCTGTGATCACAACACTTACAGCTGTCAATAATTTGATGTCTTTGGATCCATGTTTACAAAATGAATCTTTTTTTTAAGAACCGAAAGAATCAATTTCATTCAAATGCCGGAAATTCAAGATTGGCTGTTACACAATAATTTGTACTACAATGGGGCAAAGTCAGAAATGATCTTTGGAAACACCACACAAACTACCCTCCCCTGTTGCTGGCCTGATACAATTGTGAAAAAAGGTAAAAACTGTGCGGTACTCTTTCACAAAGACTCAGGATTTCATCATCAAACAAATCAAGTCTCCTGAAAACCATTTTTCCAATCCCTTAAGCTCAACATGTTCGAAACCTATCTTGCGATGTAATAGAGCACTGAATTAACAAGCGCACTGGTGAGCTTAGGCGGTGACTAGGTCACCTGCCTAATCTTACTAGTGGAGAATGAGCTGCCCATGAGGGCCGGTTGCCATGTGATGTTGTTCTCTAAGACAGAGGGGTGATCACCTGGCTACCCCCACCATGCCACAAACACTGTGGGGAGTGCACTGTCTTGTCACATTGCCACCATAGATGCCCCCGCCCCTTTAAAGGAATAGGGGAGCGATGATCCAGTGATGCCAAATGCACCTGCAGGCTCGGCTCCCCTCGTGGAGGAACAGAACTCCAATATAAAATCACAGGGTCAAAGAGCACAACCTCAACCAGGAGACAGAATGCGAGAAATCCACAGTCATTTCTCAAGGGAACCACACTCATACAGCCATGACCGGTTAACCTAGGGGAAACCAACCCAAAGGCAGGGTCATGTTGCGGCAGGAAGACAGAGGACCGCACAAGGTGAGGCACAAGCCCACCCCAAGTCCCACACTAGAACAGGAGGACCCTATAAAAGGTAGGGACTGTGCCAGAGGGATGTGGCAGTTGGGTGGAAGCTGACTGGAGATGTCACCAGAAGGAGATGGAGAATGGAGGAGAGGCCCTGGAGCCTGAGGAGAACAGGAGACAGGAGGCTGGCTGGGTAATGATTTGACCCAGAGGGTTGGGAAACAAAAGACTCAAGGGATTGGAGAGAGAAAGATCCAGAAGGTTTGGAGGAAGGTGACCCAAAAGACTGAACCAAACAGACATCTTTAAGGGTGGGAGCAGAAAGAACCAGAGTTCTCGGAGGCGACAGAATAAAATGTTTTTTATTAAAGTACATTTTTCAAACTTTTGGATCTGTATTTGTTGAAGCCGGGGTACTCCTATGTTTCTGCTTTTGGGAAAACCTTTGTATCCAGGTGGGCTAATTTAATTTCATTGAGTCACTAGAGGTGAATACAATTTTACAGATATTAAGCTGATTGAGCCCCATACGAATGGACATATATATTTTTTATTTCTTCTTGTTTTTTTCTCCTATGAGTATACGCATCTGCTTCACGACACACGTGTTTGGTGATTTTGCAGTAAATTTAAGAAATTGAACCATACATAACTATTGTACATAACTATCTTTTCTCTTCACACATGATTGTGAAGTGGGACGAGGAGAGGGAGTGAGTACTGTGAATGGGTGGTATCTGTTTCAAAAAGAAAGGTCTGTGAATAACTTTTTTCAAGGAGTTGGTAAGAGCACGGTGGCAGGTTGAAGAAACAGGGTAGAGAGCAAGAGCAGCCGAGAGCGTGCTCAGAAAGTGGGCTTTTCCTGGAAGACTAAGTCCACGATCTGAGAAATCGGATTGGTTGATTGGCCTCAGCAGGGTTCTCTCATGAAGTCACCAGTCCTTCTGAAGTAAGATAAGAGAGAAGAGATATTCCAGCAACATCATTCAATGCAAACTCTTCAAAGTTTTACAGTCCTTCACCCATGTCATGCGTAAACTCAGTGTTTCTTGTGAAAACAGATAAACCGTGGGGTAAATTAAATACATTTTTGTATCTCATTAAACTAGAGTTTACTTTACATACCTAGTCTTACCACGGTCTCCCCGATCTGATGTGAGGATGTCCAAGTATCTCATAGGAATTTCAAACCCAATCATTTTGGAATCCCATTTTTTTCCTTTGTTTACTTAGATAAAGGTTTTGGGATCCTAACATTGATTGTTTAAACATTAGGGAAAGTGGTGTCTTATGGCCTGTGTCTCCTTGTGAACAGTGATCCATTTCAAGTAATTCAACAGGAGTTTTTTAAACTTTAATCAGAGAACATTTTCCAGAAGCTTGTTGCTACAATAGCTTGGATTCGCCATTATATCTCTGTCCTCTCAAAGTTCTGTAAAACACCTGCAGCAGTCTTTTGTTGCCTCAGTCTTTCAAAGGTTGTTATGAATGCTACCAAGAGGGCAATGACCAAAGGTTGTTCTACCCGATTGTTACCCAAATGTGCTAATGAACCTGGCAAAAAAACAAAAAATTGAATACAGGACCACTTATAACCCTTTAAGTCAAAAAAGTTAAGCAAGCGATCACAAGTAATTGGCATAAACTTCGAGACAACAACAGCATGAATAAATCTCCACTGTTCACTTTCAGAAAAGGGAAAACATTTACAGCGAAGTCTTGTTCGTGTATAGAAAGAACCTATATTTTGGTGTATTACTTTAATATGGGGATTACCGTCACCATCCATGTGGGCACTACATCCCTTGTGCGTCTCCAAGGAGATCCGCAGTTTTCAAATGGGGCAGAATGAAATGGGAAGAACGCTTCTTCTGAAATTGCAGCTCTGAACATGTGTTGTATTGTCTTGCTTGTTCACGTGGCCTCCCATACATGGATCATGACCACAAGAAAATATCTATCAGATTAAGTGAACACAATTCACGCTTAAAGGCCGGTTCTCTTAAAATGAAACTAGTCCAACATTGCGATATGAAAAATCATATAGAGTCTGATTTAACGTGATCCATTCTTGAGAAAATTCAGCTATCGAGAAGATGTGGTAACGTGGTGCAGAGTCGCGAAACTATGGAATAGTACAGGATTCATATATTTCAATTCCATAAAACAAGGTCTGAATGACCTGTGCCATGGGGAGCACGAGTTGGAAACTCAAAGAGGCAGACACAAGAATGTGATTATTAACACAATAATGTTTAAACAACAGAAATGGCAGGGTGGTTCTCCAATACTACATTTGTTGACTTATTTACAGTCCTTTATTGAATGTCTTTGCCCGGCACTGAACAATATGAAATAAATGAGAGCAAAAGGAGTACAACGATGTAAAAAGCACTAAAAGGACAAGTTGCTTAGTAGAAACAAAGATGGACTATCTAGACAACATTTTAGAGTAAATCCTGCATTGTCAAGAAGGAAATGCACCCTACCTGAGACAGGCTGTTTCCTCCCCTTGTTGCTTGTGGATCCTTTGCTGCCAAATTGCTCTCCCTCTCCTTTACTTGTTATTAGATGCCCCCTCCCTTGTTTCTCTGCTTCCCGCACTGCGTACTTACCCCATATGATTGTGAAATGCTTTGTTGCTTCCCGAAGGTAGGTCTACGAAAAATGAATTCCCTAATAAAAATAACAATAATACTAAATGTGTAAACAGTACTCATTTAGATACATCTTGAACCAAATCAGGGTAGCGCAAGGATGAATACCCAGCGGGAAGCAATTCCAGAGGTTTGGAGTACTGAGGTCAAAGGAAAAAAAAGGCACATGGTTACGGTTGAGAAGGCAGGAGCAGGGAAGCCTGGTTGGTTACTAGAAGGGGAAGGAGATCAAAGAGGTAGCTAGGTGCATAAGCATGAATGAATACATTTGAAGGTAATGCGTAGAAATTGAAACTGAAATTGAGCTGGAATAGGACGTCAACGAAGCAGTACCAAAAAAAAAAAATCCTCAGAAAAATTAGAACACAAACAGAAGCATGAAGGATATCAGGAAAAAAAGAAAAGTGTGATTAGGCATCGCAACGTAAAGAGAATAGCAGTAATCAAGGAGAGAAAGTACTGCTGTTTGTAGCAATAGTTTAGTAGATGAAAAGATAAGACGATATTGAATTTAAGGAATAATAAAGAGTTGAAGTTGACCGATATGAGCAATGGAAAGAATTTGATCTTGAGATGAAAAACAAGCATTTATGATGAAAATGAAATTACGGGCACTCTTTGAGACAGGCAATTGTAAGCGAGCAAAGGAAATAAATAGTCGAGAATGAACACCTGAAGAAGCCAGAAAAAACATTTCAGTTTTCTTCCGATTAAGAAGGAGCAAATACAAATCTATCCAATAACTAATAGAAGGTAAGCAAGAAACCAACAGTTGATGTAAAGCATCAGTAAAAAACAGAAAAGAAAAGCTGGGCATCAGCATAAGACTGTTCTTGAAATCCTGAGTCCATAATTAAAGAAGCCAACAGAATAGTACAAAGAGTGCAGAGAAGATGAACCCCGAAAGGAAGTGAGTAAGTCGATGAGAGAGAACCTTTCCAAGAGACACAAAATGTATGATTTTGAAAATAGTAGGGAGCCAGTTCAGTACAGGACCAGAGATCCCAAGAGAAGACAGACTATGAAGCAGAGTAAAGGTTTCTATATTCATTTATCGTCAGTCCATTTTTTCTTTGTTGCTGTTTTGCTTTTCTCTGAAAAACCCATCAAAAAATGTTGTTTTTCTTTTTGTGGGTTTCCCCCTAATCCCCTTCCCCTATTAATCTAGCACCATTTCTGGCCCACCCCACCACTTATATGCCCTTTCCCACACACCCCTATTATTTCAATGTTTTTTTAGAAAAATGATTTGAAAAAAAAACACATAAAAAATGACTGACAATAATGAACGTCATAATGAGTAAAGTGGACAACAGTGTTGAATGCAGAACTGAGTTCCAGAAGAACCAAGTTGAAAGAAAGCTTATGATGACACAGATAATGAATTGCATGACAGGCTGTCAAGAGAGCCGTCTCAGTACAATTTCCAGAATGAAAGTCTGATTGGAAAAGGGGAAAGAAGAAATTGAGTATTTAAATGAAAAAAAAGTTGTAAAATGACAGTCCTTTAGAGGAACTTAGATAAACTGGGGAGAACAGAGATCGGGCAAAGGTTAGAAAGATCAGAGGAATACAAATTTGGTTTCTAAAAAAGAGGAATAACAATAGCCTTTTTGGAGGCATTCAGAAACCAACACCATCAGAGAGAAACATTAAATTGAAAGGCCAAAATACATGACAGAGAAGGACGGATGGGTTTCACCAAAGATACTGGCAAAGGATGACCAGGGGTAGCCATGTGATAAGAATGATTAATAATTTGAAGGACATCGGTTTCCGATAGAGTTGAGAAATATGAAAAAGAAGGTGTAGGTGTTATCAAAATGAGTTTCCTCGGGACTTGCAACAGCGTATTGATGTAAAGAGAATCTGACATCTTCTACTTTAGATACAAAGTAAGAGGCAAACTCATTAGAAATTATGATGAATTAACAAATGGACTTGGGGACGGAGAGGCTAACTGCTAATAGTTCAAACATATACTGAGGAGAAGAGCCCCCGATAGTAATAAGGTTCTGAAAGTAGTTTGCTTTTCCATCCTACGGGGTTGCAATTAATAGTGTGAACAGTCATGCAAAGGAACCAAAATAAGCATAGGGTCCATTTGTCAACTATTTTCGGTTTGCTAGATGAAGCTGGCTTCTGAGGAGCCATATTGCACCAGAAAGCCAAGAAGACTACCCTTTATGTATAAAGGGAGAGCATGGACATATCCTATTCAAGGAGTGTGCGATAGCAGAGTGAAAATCCTCAGCAGTAGAGCCAACATTATAAAAAGACAAAATAGTAGAAGAAGGGGCAGTAGCTAAAATAGAGTAAATTAGAACAGGAAAAGATAATTTGCAAATATCAAAAAGAAAAAACATTGTTTTAAATCAACCATCTGAATGCTGCAGACTATCCAAAACAGAAAAAAATAGAGAAGAATTGTGATCAAAGAAAATGTCTCTTACAAAGTACCTGGGACATTCCCCTTCTGACTAAGCATGTTGCACTCTGTCCCTCAGTGAGGTTGCAATGCCTCATACCTTCTCCTGCCTCTGAAAACTACCCTGGTCCCCCAAACCTCTCTGGTCCCTCTGGCTAATCGGGGGACATGTGAATTTCAAGACCCTATTGGGTTTCCCTGAAAGATTTCTAACTTGTATTTGGATTCAATCTTTTGACTGTCCTTAAATGTATCTTTGCTAGAGAGTCCTCCTCCCTCAACTGGAAAACACACAGTGGTTCCACTTCTCTACATAAACCATCACCCTGTCCTGTAGGAGTTTGCTGGCATCCGCCTTTTATCAATGCAGCCAAGCATATTCAAAAGTCCATCCAGTGTCAGCGGTAGCCTTATATAGAGGAATGTCGCTTCCGTTTCCTCCTACAGGTGAGATTCTGTCTGGACAGGTGGACAGAATGTCCTGTTATAGGCTTTGTTAATGACCTCGGACTGGAACTTTGCAAAGGCGGATCCGCCCCTCTTATTCTATTGGACCTCTTGGAATCACTAAAGACGGTCAGCCATGCTTTTTTTCCTGTTTCAACTGGAACAATAACAGGTGACTAACACTGCAGTAACATGGTGCAAGGAAATAGGTTGGGTTTTAATGTTGACAATCTATTGGACTGCCTCTATACACTAGTCGCTCTTACGCATCAACCTGTGATGTTCCGAAAAGGCCAGTGCAGCTCCCTCTCCTTTTAGAACTGTGCATTTTGTCTCTGGTCCAGGTTGGTTGTTATTTAGAAATAACACTGATGTGAAAACAACATGTTGCCTGCCCAGATTAATAATGAAAATAGCAAGCAATCTTACTTGAGAATATAACCATCCAGCAGAAGACTACACTTTCGTCTCAGGTTCCCCCAGTGTCACGTGAATAGGACTTCCACCGCTCCCTCCTTTTCTTGCATTCCCTCACTTACAGTGTTTCGAGGGGGTGAGGAGTCTTAGGTGTCGGGACACTTGGTCCTCTGCGCACCTCCTGTTGGTGGTAGTAGTTAGGCCTGCTGCCTGGCACGTGGTTTGTCTTGGGGACCAACTCCTAGGTTCCCGGTGATTTGATGCTTTTTGGGGTGACAAACCTTTGTTTGTTGTGGGCGCTGGCTGGGTTTGGTAGCCCAATTTAAGACATTTGTAATAGTCTAGTAAGAGTCCAGTCCTTTGGTCATGTACTTTGACTGGAGGATTTGACTCGAGGAAAATCCTGGAGGTAAATCCTCTGACTCACTACTGAAAAATCAGCAGAAATGGCGGAATTATCGCAGCTGAAGTCTGCCAAAAAAGGCCCATTGATTCCAATGGACTCAAAATAAATGGGCAATTACACCACTACTTGTAATCCGGAGGAAAAAATTCTGCCGAACCAAGTGGCGGTACAATATTTTGATTGGGCGGTATCCCGGCAGATTGACCGCGGGGATACCGCCCAACTCGTAATGAGGCATGCTAAAACCACCAAATAGAATAAGTAAGAAGTGGTGTGTGTGAGGAATTCGACTATCCGCACGGGGAGTGTGCGCTCGTCTGGGCTTTTTTTTTAATTTTGTAAGAAATGGAATGATGGGAGATCAACCTTGGAAAATGTGTGGAGCAAATCTGCACACATTTTCCTGTGCTCGCCGCACAACAAACACATAGTCAAGTATACTATTGGAGGACACAGCCCAGGGGCACAGTCCTCCCTGTCACATTTGGTTTGAATGTGACAGCCAGGAGTACATGAAAAGCATCAAGAGGAGGAGGGCAACACCTACCTCCTGTCATGGGCAGCCTAATTAAATATCAAAGTCTCCATGGATCTGCCCTGCCCATTGTCAGTCTGCTGGTGGTGGCGCATGCTGAAGAAAGTGAATTGAAGCAGGCCTGCAGGAGGCCTGATCGCAGAAATGACAAAAGGGGACAGGAAACCACCACCTCTTTGATATGCAAGCTAGCTCCCACCCCTCTTTATGAAGGGCAGTGAATGGCATTTCTGGGACAACTGTTTGCAGTAGGCAACCCCTGTAAGGGGGACCCCCTTCAGAGGGAAGACGTATGTGATTTGATGGACACCGAAAGTCTGTTCTCGCCACAAACTTCAAGGGAGACCTGCGCTTTGATCAGGAGCTACAAATAGCTCAATTAACCAGAGAGACACTTTGATCCAAAACAGACAGGAAGATGGGTAGTACATGTTGTCACCCCTCACCTTTCTTGTTGTTGCAAAGCACTCTGGTTATGCATAACAGAAGATTGTTGGTGGGGACCCAGGATTGTTTCATTAAAGTAGGCTTAACCTGCACCAATCACAGGGGCCCATTTGGCGTTAAAATAGGGTTGAGCCCCTCTTTTGTCAGATTATCCGATGCCTTCAAAACAAGTAAGAAGAAGGGATCATTTTGACCCCGGCTGAAGGTACAGACTGCCTTACAGCTTCCACCAGTGAAGGAAGGCCACGATTTCCAAGAGGGAAGCAAGATCCCTCCCCTAAACATCTCCCACGGAAGAGAGGGAGATACCAACCTCCGAGGACCCGTCCAGCAGCTCCAGAATCGGTACCCAGCAAGCACACAGCATGCCCTGCTAGGTTCTGCCAGCAAGCTTCCTAGGTGTGAAGTGCCAGAGAGTCCATGACCAAAGGACAAGTCGTTGCCTGCAAACACTCTCCTCAGCTTTGGCCTGTCCGCCTTAAAGGATGACAAGCACCCAGCGAAGAAGCTAGGAGGAGTGCCACAACAAGCATCAACCATTGTCCATCTTTTAAGGACATTTCAAGGCAGTCGAGCCTTCGAACCGCGACCAGCAGCACCGCTCACTGTTGTCACGCTGCAGTCACTAAAGCCACCCAAGATGCTTCGACCAGCATTCCAGAACTGCCAACCAGCACAGAGACAGCGATTCTTGACCCTGAGCCGCCCTGTAGACCAGCCTGCAGCCGTCCACCCAGCCTCGCTTGCTGAACTGCCTGCTGCCTGATACCCGCAGCTGTCTCCAATCTTGAACTCTGTCGCTGGAGCTGCAAAGCGTCCTGGAACCGACTCAATGCTGTCGAGCATCATGATTATCCCGAGCACCAAGTGCATTGTGGTTCTGTCTCCCTGGTCCTTCTCCGAAGGCTCTATAGTGACATTTATGATCCCTTGCTCCCTTGGTGCTGAAACCAAATAACCTTGAACAGTTAAGACGGATTGCTTTACCGACTACCCTCTTGTGAGAATTGTGAGAAACCAGAAGTTATCTCACCCGCTAGTTCCCGGGAATCTGTCATTCAGGTGGCCAGAACACGGCCATCACTTTTGGATCCAGTTCAGGGGGATGGACCAGTGCGGGAGGAAAAACTGGGTGGGCTTCCTTGGGAACTGGGACTCTGGATGGCGAGGCACAGTAACCCTCCCCCTGTAACACCTTTACCCCATCCTCTCAGATATGATATGTGGGAACTTTAACCCACCTCCCCCTTTCTCTTTACAAGCCCTTTCACACAGACAGCTGGCTCTGGGAGGAAACAGACTCAAACCCGAGCAGTGTACCTGACATGTCCCACTGCTATGGTAAGGCGAGGTCAGGTAATTACTGACAATCACTCACACCTGACTTCAATTAAACTTCCCCACATGGATAAAAGGCGGCACACGAGTGCACACTCTGAGCGAGGCAAAGCACATGAAGGAACAGCAGTTTTGAGACGGCAGCTGAACAAGGGGAGAAAGACGGCAAACCAAGATGGGTTCACAAGGAGGGTACTACTCTTGACCTTTTTGGCAAGAAACCTTTGAGTCAGAAAGCATAAAGCCAGGAAACCAAACTGAAGAATCCTGCATTGTGGGTCTTAAATACCAGAGGCCCTCTCACCTACTCGACCAAGGTGGGGAGGAGCAGCAGCCGGTATGGTATCGTCCTTGGGTCCACGAACAAAGAAGCACCAAACAGATCAACACAGCCAGTGGGTTTGGGAAGCCAATGCAAGACCGGTCTGTGTTGAAGTCAAGGTTGCACGCGGCAACATTGTATAACGAGCGCTGGAACGAACATTGTTAAACCTGTATGATGAAAGATGCAAGTAAAGCTGATCTGCTGATGATTGAAATTGAGAAAGAACCATACTATACCGTTGACAGAGTGGTCCGGCACCGGGAATGTGCTCAATCGAAGATCTCTGTAAGGTATCCCACCAAGAAGTGGTAGAAACAAAAGTAGAAGATTGAACAAAACATTGTGTGAAGTGAATCGGAATGGTCCTTGGACAGTTTAAGCCAAACCCATTGCACATTCTAAAGCCTTCAGTTTTGATATTAAGAGGGAACAGTAGAAAGCAAGATAACATGGTCCAAGCCCGAACGAGGAAGACCAAGAGTGAATGCTGTGTTAAAGGGATCCACACCCGAACAAGAGAGATCCATGGTCCGAGACCTGAAAGAGGGAGACCAAGTGTAAACGTTGTGTTAAAAAGTGGGTTCAAGCCTGAAAGAGGGAGACCCATGACGAACATTGGAGATGAGAACTTGTGCATGTAAAGATCTTGAAAAGAATGGAACGTTGATTTCCATTTTTTACGACAGGCCCTCTGAAGTAAGAAACTGTTATAGAAAGGAGGCCTTGGCAGAAGGGCCTGCTTTGGACTGTATCCTCATGGCAGAGAAGCCACAGTGTTTGCGAAGCTCGAACGTGCCACCTTGCCCCGTGCTGAAAACATGGGTAAGGGAGCCCACTGCTCAACCGTTCTGACATATTATTTCTTGAACACTTTTCTTTTTACAGATACAATTGCCCCACACCATTTTGTATTTAAAAGTAAGGATTGGTAATAGGTTTATTAGTATAGGCCCTTTTATTTTGAAAAAGACTCCACTGGGACTGCATTATTATTATTTGATGGTCGTGGTTTGCTCCCATCATTTGATTTAGGTTAGATAGGTGTTCAACCAACCCATTGAAGTTCAATAAACACCCTTGAACTGTGATCCCTTGTGTCTGTCTTCACTGTTTGATCCCATGCCTTCCTTACAGTATCCAGAGCGCATCCCTTTCCTTCGTGAAACTGTCTGTCCTCTGTGTTACTTTACAGGGTGGGTTGCATTTTGTAGTGTGCTAGAACTGTCTGTTGTTATAATAATACAGTAGATATTTGTACACAACATTGACTGGAAGTGCCTTTTATCATTGGGTAATAATTGTATTTTTGCTGTGTTGCAACCAATCAACGATCCATGACCTTGCAGAGATAAGCCTGCTGTTCCGTCCACGTTACTAAAATTGGATGAGGAGGTTTATAATTGACTTGTGTTTCCAATCTGTTCGGATCCCTTCTGGTGTACTAGAGGTGTGGGCCTGATTGATGGTTTAGAAACCGATATTCATCCCTGGACCACTGATTTTCCAGAAGTTGACTCGTCACAGTCTGAGAATGCAAACGCCTGTTGACCAACCAGCCGAGGCTCGAAGGAGGTGTCAGGCGTGGCATGGGGTCACTCAGCAATACTTAAAGCTCTACTGGAACCAAGCCCCCTCTCGTGGATCACACAGCTATCAGCCTGCTGACTCTCAAAGGAAGGGGAAGTACATTGTTTTTGTGTTTCGTGGGTGAGAGCCCAATGACCTCTATTGTTGAATATGGGGCTTGCCGGAAAATGTGCTCAGAGTCCAGAGTGGGTGATACCCAAAGAACACAGATGAAAGCTCAGGCTGTCGCAAATTTAAGAAGTGGATGGATGCTCCGCCAGCGCTGGCCTCCAGGCCTGATTGCTGCATGTTCTCCGGAAATGAGTGTGAATGAAGTCCAATCTTACTGGGCTTAAGCATTTATGTACCCAGAAGCTACTTGTCATGTAAACTACTGTTATGCGACTAATGAATGCAAGTTCTACCACTTCCCCACATTACTAGTGGGAGATCGCATTATACGTACACCACAAACATTTCTGGCTAAGCAATGCCCCTGGCAGTAGTTTATAGCCCGGTTGTCTGGGAACTGTCCTTGTTTGTTACCCCTTGAGAAAAGATACTGGATCAAGTATATAGCAGTCTCTGATAAGCCTTTCATGGGACTACAGTGGCAGAATTATAAACAAACCCACAGTTGTTATTCTCTCCGTGTGTCACTAAAAGATCTTATGAATAGTCGACATGATAATTGTTTTATTTGTCCCAAAAGGGTGCAACTCCATGCCCGTCCTACCAAGATTTGAATCGGTGACTTAGAGCTCTCACTCACATACGCTTACGCGCACACATATGCAAACACACACATGCATCCATCGCTGCAGCAGGCCCTCAACCAACTGAGCTATGTTACCATCATAAGTTTGCATCTTTGTTAATCTATATGCTGTTGTATGTATCTGAGCACACCAAACTAATCAATCGCTAAATGATACGTGGCCCTATGGGTTTTTTCACCAACTTTGTCAACTTCTCACATGGGTATTCCTGATGAATCATTGTTGGCTTCTTATTTAACTACACAGACAATTGTTCCCTTCCTTGAATTGAATTGTGGAGACTGACAGATACATTTTTAACACAGCTACTTTGCTGGATTGCCTTGTAATCATAGTGCATAGAGGGAATGCAGGTTTGTATTGTTAGAACTGATATAATATTGTTTCGGCCTCATCGTATATGTTGGCCTATGCCCAGTCGCTTTGCGAGGGAAACCGTAGTACAAGGTCGTGACCTCAAGTGAATCAAGCCTCCATTTTAGGTTAGAACCGCCATTTAAGTTTATTGTACAAAGTCACCCTGTAGTCTAAAATGGCTGTCTCGTGTGCTCTTGTTCTTGCCTTAACCTCTTCAACCTCTGTAGGAGGGTTAATGTCCAACCTGCCTTCAGGCTACATGTTAGGGTCATGTAGACCTTGTCCTTCGTTGACCTCGGGATCAGGGGATTACTTGAATTAGCAATATAAACCTACAAGTATACAAGAACAATAATGTTATCCAAATACGACATGCGAAACATTTGTTTGATCTGTATTAAAGCAATAAGTAAAGAGTGTAACGTTAAATTAAAGAATAATAGCGTGTGTTAGTAAATGTGTTCAAAAGTAAACCGCATGCATGAGATATGTAAATTAGGAAAACGAACCTGGCGCGACCCTAGGCCAGTGTATAATTAACTTGTAAGAGGCTGGACATCATTATAACAAACTGTATAAATACGCTGATGTCCAGCTAGCAAATTCTGCTCACTGCTCACATTGAACCCTGCTGGTGGTCTCTGCGATATATTGACAGCCAAATAGCTATTTGTGTACTTTGTTCAATACTGTTCAGTTTTGTAATAAAGATTCTGGGAATCTTTACAAGCCCGTTTCGGTGTATTTTCCTTTGCTTGGTGTAACAGCCTTAATATTGTATTTTTCTGATTCCACAGTATTGTCAGCTTGAGTAACCATGTGGTTTAGTGCTTTGCAAGTTAGCTTTATAGAAGACACATTACTAGTGTATCTTTCATAAGACAGCTGTGCAGAAACCTTTGAACATTGATGTAAAATTAAAGTTGGATGGGGGGGGTTATGGTGTGCCAATCCAAGTATGGAGATATTTCCCACAGAAATACCACCATACTCGTTTACCGTTACCGTTACCGCCACTGGTATCCACAGTAATCTGCCTGATTATAAGTGGGTAATGCGTTACTTGCCCAATTTATGTACTTCCAAAGGGCTCCATTTGCGACTTGGAGAAATTATCACAGGTGGCATTCCACTTGTGGTGTTTGCTTCAGTTTTGGGGTATAAAGTGAGTGCTATTGTTTTCTCCTTCTGGATTAAATGACATGAGGTACACTGCAGTGCTAGTAATGTGGTTGTAGGATGTTTGGCGTGGTGGTTTGTGAACATATATGAGAATTTCTTTGCAGGAGAGACGAAAGGATGCGATGCGGTCTGAGATGCAGTCTACAAATATAAGGCATTACAAACAAAATCCCAAAACACAGTAATGTAAAGCTCTTGTTTCTATTATTTTAATAATTGTTCATTTATAATGCGCTTAAGACCAGGAGTGGACAGGTTCAGGAATAGAACCTGTGTTGCACTGTGTTGTTTTGTTTCCAAGACAAACAAGTTGCCCCTGAGCTATGATATGATATGATATGATATTTTATTTGTATCGCGTGTGTTTGTTTCAGAGCGCAACTAGGCAAGGGAGGGGAACAGGGGAGAACACAGCACAACACAACAACGATCTTACTAGGCCCAGTGACGTTGAGAACGCGCAAGTGTACGGGAAAGGGAAAAGGGAAAAAGTGCTTTGAAGGGGGAGAGAGGAAAGTGCGGAGCAGAGGAGCGCAGATAAATAAAAATAAATACAAATAAATAGAACATGGAGTCAATAAGCATTGGTAGTGCAGCCAGCAAGTGGCAAGTGCTGAGTTTAAGCCTTGGTAAGTCTGATAAGTGCAGAAAAAGAAGAAAAATGGGGGGGCTGTATGGGTACAGATAGAGTCCCCAGTGCAAGGGGTGGCCAAGAGGCACTGCAAGAAGGTGGCAGGGGACAGAGGGTAGCCAGGTGCACAGTGCCAAGAGAGAGCAGGTCAGCAGGGGAGAAGGGGAGCGAAGGCAGAAGCAAAGAGGAAGGTCTTGTGTTTCCTGAACCCGAGATGCTTCTCCTCAAGTTTTAGAGTGGCTGGGAGGCTGTTCCAGAGGAAGGCCCCAGCCGAAGATAGAGATCTACCCCCAGCTCGTTTCTTTGAGAAACGATTGACCCGGAGGGAGTTAGAAGTAGAGGAGCGAAGAGCTCGAGAGGGGAGGTATTTGTGGAGGGATAGCTGAATGTATTTTGGACCCAATCCCCAGAAAGCCTTGTGGACAATGCAGTGGGTTTTGAATTTAATCCTTGCATCCACTGGGAGCCAGTGCAGTGATTTCGGAGCTGGAAATCCTTCCTCCGCTTCCTCAAACTTATATCAATAAGTGCTGGTTATTCATTTGCGCGCTCTCCTTTTTAGTTGGGTACATTACATAGCTCTGTTTGTGTATTGAAAGCTTCAGGGTGTAATATAATTTGCAGTTGTTAAAGCTGATTCTTGTCTGTGTGGAAGGTGTTGTGGTGGAGGGTCAAATGTCTATGCAAAGTGATAGGGGAACTGAACAGAGCATAAGACATACAGAGAAGATGGAGAATGACGGGGGCAGGAAAGAGGGAAGATGGGGTGAAGAATGAAAAAAGTGCTCTTTTCTTTTACTCTACTCTCCATAAGGCCACCATGGCATGTGCCACCTGCTACCAGTTGGACCTTCCACATCTCATAATTTTCAAATGGCTGCCATCCTGGTCCACATCTGAGCTCCACCAACTCCTTTACTCTGTTTCCTTGGTGGCCACTGTTTGTCAGAGCGGGTGTTGCCTGGGAGTGGCGGACCAGGAAGAAAGGGCAAACGGTATGTTTTCTGAATTATTGTCTTATTGTAAATAGATGCAGGTGGAAAAAGGGCAGGTAGCGGCCAATGACATGCTCAGCATGCAGGCCTGTTTCAGTAGATACAGCCAGTGGTAGGAGCAATCCGATTGGCTGTGGCTCACTACCAGGGTGCCAGTCATGAACTAAGTCTATATAACTATGGAGAAGATAGAGATCCTGCTAAGGGAGAACATGGGACATGGCTGGTGTCACTGTGAAATTGCCTTTTGTTCATATTGTCGAATGAATGGCAGCCAATCAGTTGAACCTAAGTAAAGACAGGCCTCATTACACGGATGGCGGTATTTTACCGGTACCGGTAAATCCTTACCGCCTTACTACGAGGTCCCTTTGCGGGTTGGGGAATTTAACGCCTGCTTTTTGCAGGCGTTAAAAACCAACCCACAAAGGGACCAGGGAGCTAATTACGGTACCGCAATTTGCGGTATCGTAATTAGCGCCTTCCCCATTCCCATAGAGCCCTATGGGGCAAAAATGGGAATGGGGAAGGGCAATGGTGGAAGGGGGAATTACCGCCCCGCCAACCTTGGAATAGGGCGGTTATTCCCCTTTCCACCAAGGCGGGCCGGTATTTTACCGGCATGAACCATGGTGCTAATAGCGCCATGGTTCACCGCCATCCATGTAATGAGGCCCGATTGATCATCACCTTCATCTCTGGAGAGCAGACTACTGGCCGTTGCATCATAGATCCTTACTTCCCCAAATGAGAAAGTTAGGAATTTGGGCCATATTTCTGAGAAGCAAGCAGGCTTTTGATGAATTCCTATATTAAAAAGTTTATGGAATGCTCTTGGTACTATCTATGGACCCTAAAACGTCTGATCAAATTTCTGGAAGAACCGCAGCGGACTCCAATTATGTATAAAATGATTTGCGTAATTCATAGATCTGTCTATGGTCCGGCTCCTTCCTTCATCTCAGAGAGAGGCCAGCGTTACACCCCAATAAGAACACTTTGCTCTGAGGCCAGCTTTAAGCTCTATATTCCTTGAAAAACGTACAAACAAGAAGGAGACAGCAGAATTGAAACTCTTCTACCTGCAATTAGCGGGTGCTTGATGTTAGCCCCTTTAGACGAAACTTAAAATATTATTTTTCGCTGCTACTAATTCTTTGAACCACCCCAAGATGCCGGTACTATGTGAGGAGATGTGCTTTATAAAAGAGCAAATCAAATCAAGGTACTGTCCAGGTGTGGGTCCCTTGCTCGCTGTGCCACAGGGAACCAAGGTGCACCTCACTGATGAGGGCCAACAAAGCCGAAACATGTCTGGGGTTGCTTGTGTTTCCATGCAGAGGGCACCTGGCCTAACTGCTCGGGCTGGGCTGCTCGGGCTTGGTGGCAGTACCTGACGGATTTGCATATGGCTGAACCGCTTTTGCAATGGCGTAAACAGGCTAAAAAACAGTGGTGTGGAAGGTTCCCCCGATGAAACCTTCCACCCACCACTTTTATGGTAATAGCTTACTTAAAATATGACTTTACTTTTGTGTGTTGTTTTTCTCTATGTTCTTTGGTACATGTAATTGTTCCATTGTAGTTGCTGCTAGGTCTCTGTAAGTAATGGACAAGGTTCTATGTGTTTTTACCGCACAGGTTTACACTGGAGATTTTGATCATTTAAGGATAAAATTTACCACAATTCATTTACTTTTTTTTGTCATAAAATGGGAGCGGAATCTTCCACACCACCCACAATACCACTACCCACGCCCCACCAATACTGCCCCATACTGCCTCTCCTAAATCTACTCCCTGCACTGTGCAGCAAAAATTGGGTAAAAAAACATGAAAATATGTGCAGTAAAAAGAATTCTGTGGTGAGTTTTGTGCGGTAAAATGACTGGATACCATGGACGGTTCAAGGCTGGAAGTGCACGACTGGGGACTGTTTTGTGAATGCAGGTGTGGATGAAATCCTTGTGCACCTTTCAATGTGCAGCCATGGAACAAAATAGTAATTTAGGATCATTTGCTTAATGACAGTGGTTTGTAACATTTGATAAAAAAACAAACGTCTATGAGTATCTTACAAGCTATGGCTTCTAATGATTGCTTTGTTATGCCTTTCAAGCCTTTTTTCATGCCATGCTATGCCATGCAATGGTCTGCTATATGTGGCTTCGAGAAGGTCTGCACCCCTCACCAACCTGGCTCTCAAAATCTCCACTGACTGCTTCCTGAACTAACACACTCAAATCCTATGTTCCACCACCCAATATGCATGCCAACTAAGCCACCCACACATGGCAATTTAACACGCCTCCCAACAGTAATCAACCACCAGAACTTCATTCCCCTACAGACAATTTACATACCAAAGTCCTGGTCTTTTCATCATGGCACCATAATCACACAATGCTGACCTCTAGACACAAATGCCTCTATGCTCAAAAATAGAAATTGACCTGCATGCATCGGGTCTGCGTGCATCAATGCAGCAGCAAAGCTGCATTGCACGTGCCCCTCTCTCCCCACTGACTTAACACACTCCTCTCGCTCTTTTATAGCTGCAAGAGCACCTAGAGGCCATGCAAATGGCAGGTGTGCGTGGTTTACCCCCGAATAACATAACATAAATGCAGCACCACACTTATTCAGTATGTGGCAATTCCACTAGGAATCTTGGCCAATATGCAATGCACTGTTTTTCTTGACTTGGCCCTGGTGGCAGCCCTTAACTCTTTTAGGTCCTTTTTTCAGTCTGCGGCGGACGGCATAAATACATTGTAGCGCAGAGCAGCCATATTTGATTTCTATTTTTGTCTCTTAAGGCCATTGGTGTGAATACTGATATTTGGGAAAGCACAGCATTAAACTGCTGAATTTGCTTTCCACTCTTTAAATTGGACGATAGCTGCAGATGCATGAAATAAATGCACATGTTCCGTGACGATGTTTATTATTTATAACTTAAGTACAGTTCTTAGCGCTTTACAGTCTCTCCCCAGAATATTTCTAAATTACTCCTGAGCGATAAGAGTAGGAAACATTTCATTTTAAGTGTATCCAGCCCCAGTTGTTTCTTTTTTTTTACACGATAATAACTACCATTATTGCATGTGCACTTAAGTGCTAAGTGTGGGGCCGGAGGATAGCTCAGGTGTGTTGCACCTGTCTTGGAAGCAAGGTAACGCAGAGCAGCACAGGTTCGACTCCTAGTACCGCGCTTAGAGACTGGTCCCCAGTGTTAAATGCGCTCTGGAAGATGAGTGAATTCATTGCAGCTTTGACTTGCTCGCTCCTGCCTGCTTGCTGTTTGTGTGTTAGTAGGGTAAGGAATCCTAATCTATTCTATCCCCGGTGCTCGGCGCCATCTTGCTACTGTTTTGCAGTGCTGGAGCTATCAGCGCAGAACCACGGAGATGTGTGTGTTTTTTTACCAAGCAAAAGGCGCGCTGCATACTATGGACAATTGCAGCTACGGCCTACCTCCCAAAAGAGTAGTGCATTGATTGAAAGGCCAGTAGAAGAATTGCCCCACCCCCCTTTGGGTTATAAAACGATGTGGAGTGTCCAGCATTCAAAAGGTACATCTGCAAATAATGTATACTTAGTCTGATTCAGATGGCAGTCACTCACTAGTAATGTTGGCAGTCACTCACTAGTAATGTTGCCTCTCTGGCTGCTAATCAGGCTAAGTGCTTTTAATGATCACCGGTGAATGATATCCTACAGCCTGCGGGGGCGGGGGCAGGGACCTCACTATTCCACAAAATGCACATGGTTGCTGCAGCGAAAGGCAAACCACACCACGCCTGTTCAAGTCACCACACTACACCACTTCCATCTCTACCATAGCCTTTACATGATAAACCACACCTTCTCATCTCACTACACCGCACAGCACCCTTCTTCGTCCCACCTTTTCCATAGTGCTCTCAGCAGAGCGCCTCCCTTCTCCACTTAACTGTCCCCTGCTGACCGCACCCACCATGCTTGCTCCCTTCTTTGCCCGCAATGGCCTTATCACCTTGCACAAAATCAAACCAATGCCCCCCTTGTCATGCAGTTCCAAGTATCTTCCACCACTGACCACAGCAACCTCCTCCCATCTGCCTGCACCAGACTACATCTGTCCACAATGCTAACTCCCCGCCACTCCTCGCCAGGTCTACCGCCTTCATTCTCTGTTCCCCCTTCAACAGAGCGTACCCTTCCACCAAACTGCCTCTGTCTCTTTCAGTCACCAAATCTTTTCTCCTTAATAGATTATACCTCTTCCTTTTATACCTTAGCACTACTCCTTCCTTTCCTACCCGAACTCCTTTCTATTTCAGGGCACACTTCCTCCATCACCTAACCTGGAACCCAGAGGTTCTCCTTAAGGCATCTAGATTGCAGCACGCCAACCTAAATAAAGGTCTTAAGATACCATGCTCTTTCACTATCCGGCCCACTGGTGTTTGCACGCAGATCATGACCCGACCCTTTACACACTGGTCCATGCCCGGCCATTCATCAGTGATACCCGCTGGTCTTCCAGAATGCATGGTGTGTTCCTTTTTTATTTGCCTGCTCCCTATGTTGCAGCCTGCCCAATCCCCTTCCTATCCTGGTGTGTATGAAAGTGATCCCTGATGGCAGCAGTGTGTGTCGCCGCTGTAGAGGAGCAGGTGGATGCATTTTCCCTAGCTCCCACCCCGTCACCTCCGTCATACTGGAACAGCAGGAGAAGGGCTATATGTGGGATTCCATGTGTTATGCCTCAGGAAACCATACCAAATGTACCCTAAGACTGAAAGTGGAAGGATGTCCCCACGCACCCTTGGACATCAGAGAAATCTGATGAGTGGAGAATGATGTTATTAAGAAGATGTACGAGAACATACTGGAATGATATGAAAATAATTAAGAGTGACAATGTAACTGAAGTGACAAGAGAAACATGTACAAAACAATAAAGTAATCACATACAAGGAAAATGAAGTAACTTCCTGACCAATAAGTGGAAATACGCAGTATTGCTAGGTAGATGAGACATATAGAAGCTTGCTATAGAGGAAAATATAGTGTGGCAAGGATGGCCATGATAGGAAAATGGATGTCAGCTTGTGTAAAAATTCCATCCACCTACCTTAGAAACAGACCAGGGGTACACAGTCAGGAGATGTAGGAGAAATAGCTTTGTGTGCAAAATAAAGAGGAGTCTGTGTTGGCCTGGGACCAAGGATGTTATTTCAAGGAATAATTGCAAGGCACAAATCAAGGCTGACGGATGAGCCATATACGTAAGACATATTTTTCTTAGACTAAAGAAGAAGAAAACTTTTACAAGAGGGAAGTATTGGACAATTAACAATGGATAAGGCTCCTAAAAGATGGAATGAGCATGTGTCTAGAGGCCAAGGTGAGCAAGAACACCCAGCATAAGTAAATCAAATAGCAGTAAATATGAGGCCGAAATGGACACATTTGTGATCTCCTCGCAAGTTATTCAGAAGCCGAAAGCAGGGGCTATTCATTATGTCTTGCATGAAGATTTTAATGTGCTTACATTCCTTTGAATGTCCCAGAACAGAGAGCAGGCTATAAGGTCAACTACAGGAGGAAAGTCTGACTTATGGTTGGACTGATGAGAGATGATGGACTAATTGGGAAAGTGGGGAGTATTCTATGTGACTCAAGCACCTGGGTTTCATTTTGCTTGCGTGCTGCTAGCGAGCCGAAAGTCCAATGTTGGGTAAGCATGCCAACCAATCAGAGGGTCTATGGGGCAACGTGCTATGCAATTTTGCATAGACCAGTCTGCAGCCATTTTCTTTGCTATAATCAGTATTATACATATTACTCAATGGCATGCCCAATATATAAGGGGTAGCCAATTAAGTACTAAGCCATATGCATGCCATAGGTACATATATTCTCCTAACCAGTCCTTCCGTCAATAGGTTTTACAGTTTGCAACGTAGCATGACATCATAAATGATGCACATTGGGGTATATAACCTCTATGCAATCAAGTTTGCTTGTGAGTGTGCGAATATCAGTCTGTTGTACGTCAGTTCCCGCTGCTTTATTAAATGAGAATAAAGTAGCACTTTGCCATATTTTCGGGATGTCTGTCCGATTATTTGGTCTGAGGTCTTTATCAGTAATTACATCTAGCACAAGAAACGCTTCAAGATGCTACAGAACACCATTAAGGGCAGCACCAACCGAAGCATCCTTGCAGTCGGGGCAGGCACCGACATTCTCCCCAATGCACAGCTAGTCCTTGCCTCGATAGAAGTCCTCCTTCCGTGCTGCACCATGCCTCCTTCCTCAGAGCTCAACTTCTACTTCTTTAATCCTCTACCCCACAGGCCTCCTTCCTCAGACCTCAATTCCTACTTCATCGGTCCTCTACTCCACAGGGCTCCTCGCCTCACTACACCACACCTCTTGGCTGTATCCTTTACATCCCATGCCTGTTCACTTCTTGCCCACAAAACCATCTCACCCGCATCCACACAATGTGCTGTTTTCTGCATCCACACAACACCCCATCAACAGACCACTCCTCTCCTCATTAGGCTCCATTACCTCGAGATTCCATTCACCCTCATGCGCTGCCATGCAGATTTACGCTGCACCCTCAGTTCCGCCTGGTAAAAGGCAGTAGACTCTCTCTAAATGCCAATCAGGGACTGCGCCTCTTCAAGGAAAATCTAGGCAGCTGCGAAGGGTGATAGAGGAGAAGGACGGGGTGCTGCACTGTCCCTAATAAACATGAAATCTGGACGAATTGTAAAGGCAGTGGTCAAAGTGGAGAAGACCAGTTGGGAGTGGTGGTCCTCTTCTTTTTTTAAATATTTGTCACCGTTCCTATACTTTTCTTTTTAAAAGAAACCATTCAGGAATGTTTTCATCTAATCTAGCAATATAATAAAAGACCAGCTGTATATTTGTCCGATGCAGTCATAGCTTCACCTGTTGTCACCGCTAGAGGGAGCTGTTGCCTTAGGTTATATTGAGACAATGCCAGTTCGCATAGCTCCGCCTGTTGTCACTGCTAGAGGGATCTGTAGGTTTAGGATATACAGTGGTCCTACTTTATCAATGCCAACCTGCACTTTGATCCGTGTGCACGGGCCTGTACACTCGTTTTCAAATAAAAGTGTAGGAAGAAGTTAAAACTTGAACTTCTTTGCGCTCGCCTAACAGGGGATTGGGACTCAACCCTGGAACCTGCTGCATCGGATGCAACCTCACATCAGTGAGCTATCATAGAACTGCTGGGTTGCTGTCATTTTTTCAGTGGCCTGCCTGGCGCAAAGCCTAGTCCCAAGCCCCATCATGGCCCTGCTCTCATAGTAGTCAGAATGTATTTTTGCATTTAAGCAAATCAATGTGAAAATACTGCAGGCACAGCTGTACGTGCAGTTAATGGGTAGGTGGGAGCGGTGGCTTTAATCTTTAGAATGTCCCATAATAAGGTGCATATGGTGGGAGATTGGGAAAAGGGAGGTATGTAAAACTGCATGATGTGGGGGAAATGGAATAAAGAAAATTGGGGCTCGTTCAAAATGCAATTTCTTTCACTTTCTTTCAGCCTTTTCACAGTGTGGGGAGGTGCGGAATGGAGGAAGGGGAAAGGCGGGACCAGGGTATTGCGTGGGGGGGGGGGGCCCGATGGGGTTTGTAGGGGGGACGGGGCAGTAGTACTTCTTTTCGTACACGTGGGCCACTGTGTAAAGGGATGGGTCGATAAAATGGCGCATCTGCTGGGACATCATACATCCTTCCAGTGCCACCTGCACTGCTGCGGCCTGCACACACCCACCGGCAGGGGGCGTGTTTGACCCACTTCGCTGCATGCGCAGTTTTGACGCGCAATGCACCGACGCGCGGTCCTCGCTGTGTACACACCGTGCAGCGTATAAATATGCATTAACCACGCGGCACCCGATTAGGGCACATTCAACCTGCCAGTGATTAAAAATGAATGTGCCTCGCCGAAGCCTCCGAAAGGTCTCGTTTAATGAGTCGCCGCGCCGGTGCACGAGCCCGCGTGCTGGTTTTACGCCGCCATTTCTAGGGCACTTGAGGGAGGTGGACGGGGGGGAGGGCGAGAAGGTGGAAATCCTTCTCTGCCTTTGACAGCTAATTAGAAGGATTAATTTATTTTGGCTTTTGCAGTTTAAAGGACATTATTTAGTGGCTAATTGTTGTTATTACAAAATGTTAAATATCATTATTTATTAGACACCGAGAGTGCTAATCGCTGCGGGTTATTTATTGTGGGGAAGGTGAGACTTAATCATGCCCGAGGATGAGCGGAACCGTGTGCAGTTAGAAGGCGCTGTCCTCCTGGATAATCAATCGCAGAACTCACTCTGGAGTGAAACAGGAAATCAAAATGCCGCCCGCAGCGATACCCGGCGCCATGTTGCCTGACTCCTGCTGAATTGGTACGCGCTGGCCATAGCAGCAGCCAGGGTGAAAGCTCCACCCCTTAACATAACAATGCCACGTGGCCTAGCAGTGGTGACGTCTATGTAAGGCCACTTGATAACCAGCATCCCGAGTTCGGGTATTAGGTGGGCAATACTCTTCACATGAAACTGAAACAAGAGAATGGCCTTGATGGAAGGTCTGACCCAGACCTGGCAGTGGTACCTGCGAGAAATCTTTGCCCCACAGCATAGACTTCTCCTTCTGATCTCAGGGTGGGTAGGATGCCCCCAGCATCCTATTATCCTCTTGGAGGAGTATAGTCAGGACATGTGTTAAATCGGAATGAATGCCCCCCCAGGCTCACCTGCTGCTTTCCATACCCCTCAGCTTTTCCGAACAGTCGGTGGTTGCTCACCCGCAGTTGGAGTCATGCCCTGGCAACAGCCTTGTGATCTACCCCTCAAAAGCCCCATCTGATTTGGATTCTGTGGGGTGTGGATACTTTGAGCCGGAACCAATGTCATCTGTGAGCACCCGCTTGCCTCCAAGCTGTTCCACCCATTTGGGAGAATTTCCGAAGAACTGTTGTGTAGCCTCACTTTGGCGAATCTGCAAAAGGTGCCGGGCCACCTTCCACCCACGTCCATGGGCCATTGCAAGCCACCCCCACAGCCAATGTATTTTTTATCAAGAAGTCCACTTGCCTGTTTGCTCTCTTCTGTTGAGTTCCTATTGATTTTGGCTTGACCCTGATTGGCCTGGAGTGGACTGTAGAGCAGTGTTCCATAGACACAGGCTCCGGGGAGTACTGTGGAGGTGCCAGTGCTTAATTTGTCTAAAAAAATAAATGCCAGGGCCCAAATATTTTCTAGCACTCCTGTGACACTGCGGGTGGGCAATTCCCCACCAATGCTGCCACCACCCATAGCTGCTCCCCACAGTGTCAACAATGTTGGGGTTACACTACAGCTTGCACCTCCACATTGTGGGTGATGGATGCACTGACTATTCCCACTTCATAATTAAAGTGAGACTGAGACAATATGTGCCAGGGTTTAAAGATAAATGCCAGGGTTGAGCATCGGCAAACACCGCCCACAGATTAAGCACTGGGGGTGAGCCCTGTGCTACGTGGCATGCGCACGCTATTGAGGGTCCGCAAGAGAAGCCTGCTGCCATTGTCCTTGGAGGAGTCGTGCAGCCATATACCCCGGAGAAGGTCGCTTTCAAACAATGTGATCAGGAGACATGGGCTCCTTCTGGTGCCGCCTGCTCCCTCCCACACAAATCTGCAGTCCGTACCCAACCATCGTGCAGAGGGGACATTGCGAGGAAACTAGTCTGCGGGATAGGGGGACCACTTTGGCGGACTTTGATGCGTCCGATTATATCCTCTGGACACAGAAAGAGCAGTCACCTGTCCACTGATTTGTTTTTCTGGAGACCAAGATCCTATGAGAAAAAGTCCAATAAATCAAGTACCCGCCCGCAACCACCCTGGATGCGCCCAAAGCCCGATGTTGCCTCAGAGTTGACCCAGTTCCTTCTACCGCGCTTAGTTTAGGTTTTGGCAAGCCTCGGATTGCCTTTGCTTCTATCTCACTCACCCACTTAGTGCCTGAGTGGCTATTTAAGATCTAATAACACTAATGCTTTGTGTTTCTCTACAGCACTTCATGCCAGATTCCTCCCACCTTGCATCTTGCTAATAATACATGTTTTTATCATCTCATAATACGGTACTAGGTTTATCGACCTCGCATGGGTGAACGACTAAATTGGCCCTGTCGGGGGATTCGAACTTGCAAAGTGTACGCTGCCATCGTTCCAGAGATCAGCGCTTCGCTCATGAGCTATCCACTCGAATTTTGAAGAACATCTTCAGAGAACGTTCACCTAGCATTCCGAAAAGCTGTAAAAACATGAATCTTCGCCTGATCAACCCTCACCACACTCTTCTAGCCTGGAATTATACCTGGACGAAAATGTATACTATATGATTTGTAACTACTATGTGTGCAACCAATACACTGTATGAAAATGGATATTATGTGACAAGTAACTGCTATGTATACCACTAATACCCCGTAACCTTGTAACTAAACTCCTCACAAGTAACAGCACCGCGATGCCCAAGGGCTGCCTGTGCGCTATACAAATATAAAAATAAATAAACATTGCGTTTGAGACAATGTGGTTTGGTCAGCAATAAGCTGTCCCTTTCTTTTAGATTTATTATACCCTTTACTTTCTATTGGGATTAAAACATCTGAGTATAGACTTCTCGTATCTTTGCTATATTCAACTATATGATTAATTACCCAAACGCTTTATGGGCCGCCTTTCTCACACCTGTTACCAAAAAGGAGAGTACAAGGTTTATTTGCGCTCCATCCAGGTGCGGGAGTACATGAGTCCGGTTAGCTGCGATCCCTGCTCTAGCGCCTGCTAAGCCTAACGCAAACCTCAACGCCCCTAACACACACTCCACGCTTACTGAAGGTTGCGTTTAAACCTCACAAATGTGTGCGCTAGTCTGGCATTCTGACACGATAAGCTACATCCTGAATTTAGATGCAATAAAACAACAATTTTAAATATTGTTTTTCATCACCTGCTTGAAGAATCTAAAAAAAGAATGGATGCCAATTCCCAAGAGCTTTTAACAGTTTGCTATTAGTCCCTTGGGCATCTCGCTGAAGATAGATCTCAAGGAGAAGCCAGCCTTTTCATGATCTGAAGGTTCCTGCACAAAAACTGAATAAGGATAAAGGGAGCAAGGCGAGGACTCTGGGAGAAATGGAGAAGCGGTCTAGGAAAGAGGAGGGAGACACCAGTGCCTATGGATCTGGTAGCAGTATAGACCCACATGCTGACCCTTCCATGGGGTCCCCAGAAGGGACGGTCACTAGCAATCGCGTGCCACGAGGCACAGTAAACACTGTTCCTATGATATTTCCCCACTACCTGAGTCCCTTGCTCCTGACTTGTAAACTCCTTTACTCAGAACAAGAAAGACAGCTAGTCCTAGGGAGAAGAAGCAGGCTCTTGAGCTCCAGTGGCTGGGACTGGAAGACAAAGAGAGCCCACAGTGAGAGAATGAACTACAGGATTCTGGGGTCTAACCCCAGATGGATGCCAGAGAGATACCCCGGTAAGATCCTCCCAGGTCCAGCCACTGGGCATGTGACCAGAGGGTGTTTCAAAGGTGTGGGACATGCCATGCTTCGTATTGTGGCCACAGTCATTGGCTGGAGTTGCCATTCCTGTCATAGAAGCCACTAATGTCCGTCGAAGGGTGGCACTCTGCTTTGGGAATATGCGAGAAAGTCAAGCCACTGTCATGGTGTTGGAGAACTGCATGCAAACGCCTGCCTGCACCATGATCAGATCATGGTTGCAACCCTGACGAGATACGGGTCTGCTAGATGTAGTTCAAGTTGGCAGATGAGGTTGTGTTGCTTAAGACCAAGAGAAGTGACGCAAATCAGTTGTGTTACATGTGGTTTCAATGCCAAAGGTAATCGGACCAGATCTACCCGCACGCAACAGCAGGGCTCGCAAATCTACAGCCCACTTGTATTGGCAAGGAGATTCTCTGAAGTGCGAGTACCATTTATATGCATATAAGATGAGAATCCTCCCTTGCCCGTGCATAGACCTCGGCAGTAGCTGCTGCAGTGGCCTCAGAGACCTGCTCTCGAGCAAGCCGAGCATCCTCCTTGGCCTCTCTCCCTGCGGACTGTGCTTTCGCCAGCAGGTGTTTCCTCAGCCGGTTGCCTGCCATTGATTAGTGGTGTACATCCTCCGGGGACTGGTGGATATCCCCCCAACATTGGGCCAAGTGACAGGCAGGTCTCCAAGATTTCCTTCCCACTGGCCTCTACCCGTGCCTGGGCTGCCTCTGTTGCGGTCATCTCTTGATGGCAACCACAAGGGAAGATGCAATGCCTACAGGATATGGGCTGGAAATGCGGGATGTGTGGTCTGCCGTTGGCAGATGACCAGAAGTGTCTGGGAGATGTGCCGCACACTCCCTAGCTGGCCTTGGAAGTAAAGTCTCTACAGGAGTGGCAGTGTTTTTTTTTTCCACCACCAGGTTGTTCCCAGGCCTAAGTAGTGGGATCTCACCTGGTTCCACGGTGACATTGTTCATGGTGGTGACAGTGGTCCCAGTGTCCAGGTCACTGTGGTCGTTCATTTACGCTGTGCATTCGGGTGAAGGGTACGGCTTTAATGGTGTCAATTGATGGTGGCAAGATGTCCTATGGATATTCACTCTCCCTTTATCATGTTGGCCAGGTTGGCTTGTCCTCTTCATGGTGTCATCGGCATCAGTGTCATCGTCGCCACCATCCTCCTCAGTGTCATCTCCATCCCATGTGAATGAGAAGGCAGCGTCAGTGTTGCTGGTCCATGAGACAATATGGACACTATTCACAAATACAGAAAATGTGCTATCTAGACACTGGGGATGGGGGCGGGGTGCAGTACATAGTCTACTTGGTGCTTATTTGCTGTTTACCCACAGTAATCGGAATGTTGATCAGTGACTTGGCCATGTGCAACAGCACAGTATGGGGTGTCTGCACAGCATTGACAGGGGTGACTGGGCACTGTGTGGTGGCAGACAGATTAACTAAGTATGTCTTTAATTTGTGGGAAATGGCCATTGGATTCCATTGAGCTGTAGTAACTGCACCCTGTGCATTAGTACTACATTCCCAGTGGAGTAACTTTGCTGAAAATGTTGGGGGGTACATGGCATCTGAAGAAAAGGTTCTCCAGCCAAATGAATGGGGACATAATGGTGTGCCATGAAAGTTGGGGGTACAAACACCCCCTTCCCCCCCTAAAATTATCCCCATGCACATTCCTGTTGGTGACTTTACTCCAGCACATGCATCCACAGATTTTCCATGCACAAGTGTCACATGACTAGCCCAATTTCACCGATCGTCTACTGTAGCGAGGTCCACCCAAAACTGTTGTCATGCTGCACAAAGCCACTCGATGTTGCCATACAATGTGAAGTTGTGTGATTTTGTAGATATGCCACAAGGGGCCATTTTGAGACAGCACTTCCATGCCTACAAGTCCCTTCAGTGATGTTGGTCATTGCTCTGCTCAGTGAACATTTATGTCCCTGACACCCAGTCCTTGCCATTTGTTGCAACAATTAGGTCTGTGCCTTATGCAGCCTGAGCGGGGATATGAATTGGATTCCTGCAGCAGCCCAATCTCTCCCAAATATGTCCATGGCCATGGCATTGCATGCATATCCATGTGCTTATGGTTGAGGAATGGCAGGGTGGAACAGGGTGTTACTGCTTCTCCCATTACATGGTGGTAATTCTTTATTTATTTATTTTATTTCACAGTTTAGATCTCTGGGGTGCATTGGAGGGACGTGGTCACACAAGGCTAAGTGCTTATTCTTATTTCCCAGGTCTGCATGCAGGCATGGATACTGCCAAATGATGCCCCCCACCCCCACTCTCCACTCTCCTGCTCTGTGTCATCAAGCAGTCTCTTCATTTGTTTGTGGACATGGTGTTTGGTGAGTGCTATGGGCATTTTCCACTTGCAAGTTGTGGAGGAGTGTTTGACCTACAGCTGTGCATATCACCGACTTCTGGCCTGCACTGTTGTGAATAGGGGAGCATTATGCCAGTAATTGTTGGCATGGTATTGTTGCATGGTCTTCCACTCATTTCCCGCAGTGCATGCTGGTCTTATTCGCTTGGGTGTGGCATTTGGGGTGGGATGACCGTCTGTTATATTACTGGTACAGCACATGGGCGCTTATGTGTACACAGTCAAGTGGTATGCCAACTCACATGCGATATCTGTGGACCGCGGTATGTCAATGTGTTGTGTATTTCGTGCATATCCTTCTTTCATGTGGTGTTAGTGTCTGCGTGTCATGTGACAGGATGCACATTGGACCTACACCATCTGATGGGACGGATGCATGTCTTCACGACACATTTGCAAGTGCCATCCAGGAAGCATCATGATGCATTGGATTTGACTTAAGTGTGCACGTGGTCTCACATGGGATGTTAATGACTGGGGAGTTGGTGGGGGGGGAGTGGGGCTTTGTTTTTTTTAAACTTTATTTTTGGTTTTGCATATCAGTGAACAGTTACAACTCACCTTGCCAAACAGTAATACCCCCTATCCCTCCCTGAGCAACCAAATACAGCGCCTCAAATTCAACTTACAGCTATAACATTGAGGCATTGAACAGCATGTTGGGGTCCACCCCGATGTTACAGGAGTATGATCTCGGTAAAATTGGTTCACATATAGTACTCATCCCCACCAAATTCTCCACGCACGGGATTCCCCAGTTCGCCTAGTTTTCATCTTGTCCAACATTTGTTACCCCTGTAACTGGGGCTACGCGCCATCGTCAAGAGCGCAACCCTGATGCGGCAGGGCTACCCCAAAAGTCTGTGAGTTCAGCATTTGTTCGGCAATATAGTGTCTGAAAGGGTCCCAGTAGTCGAGTGGTCTGCTACCACTTGGTAGTGTTGTTGCGTATCATGTTTATTTTTTTGAATTTTTTTATTTATTTTACAACAAACACACCAAACATTACAACTTTGAGGACTTTTGCATACAAGCCTGCTACATTGGGCCTCATTACGAGTCAGGCGTTAAGGGTTAACGGCGCCGTAAACGGCGCCGACCCTTAACGCCTGATTACAAGGTCCCTTAGCGCCATGGTGATTTTAACGCCTGCTTTTTGCAGGCGTTAAAATCCATGGCGCTAAGGGACCATGGTGCTAATTACGCCACCGTGATTTACGGTGGCGTAATTAGCGCCTTCCCCATCCCCATTATGCCCTATGGGGCAAAAATGGGAATGGGGAAGGGTGAAACTTACCGCCTGGGTCGTAATGAGGCCCATTATGTTCATACATCAAACATTGTGGTCCCCCCCACCCCTTTAACTCAAGCCCCTATTTCCGTGCTGTCCGCCACCGTATCTCATTTTACTCACTCGTCTCCTTCATATTATCCTCACTGAGGCCCGCCTGGGGGGTACCTGCCATTGTGGTCACCAGTTGCCTCATTCTATCAGGGGTCCCACTTCTTCCTCCCCTCCTCTGCTGATTGCTTCATACCACACTTTCGTTTCTGCGTTTGCCCATTTCAGGAGGGCCGCCCACCACGCCTCTATTCTGGGTCGCTGAGCAGCCTTCCAGCACATTGCAATTCTTCGTTTGGCCAGGATGTAGGCCAGGTCTTTCATTTTACTAATGTGCTTCAGGTCAATACAATCCCCTTCTCTGCTAAGCGTAGCTTAATCTCTGTCCAGAATCTACCCACCTCGGGGAAAGCCCAGAACATATGTATCAGCCCTGCCTCCGCCTCCCCACACCGTGGGCACTTTTGTACCGCTGGGTTCCCAAACGTTGTGATCCTACCGGGGGTCATATATGCCCTATTGGTGACATAGCAAAACAGAAAGGTGATGGCTGGAAGGTATTGAATTAATCATAACCACGGGCAAAGCTCTGGGCAACCCTCCAGACCATCGTTTTTCAGCCTGCCAAGCCATTACAGAAGGGGAAAAACCATATGCAAATCAGGCTTGGTCCTACCCCAAAAGGGGCAGTCCAGCCCGACTGCTAAGTCACATCCCTTCTGCACGAGACCACAAGCATCCCCAGACATGTTTCAGCCTTGTTGGGCGTCATCAGTGAGGAGTAGCTTGGGTCTCTAGGCCCGGCAGACTCGGGACCCACGTCTGGGCATACCCGTCCCACTCGGGGTGACTTTAGCAAAACAGAAAGGTGATGGCTGGAAGGTATTGAATTAATCATAACCACGGGCAAAGCTCTGGGCAACCCTCCAGACCATAGTTTTTCAGCCTGCCAAGCCATTACAGAAGGGGAAAAACCATATGCAAATCAGGCTTGGTCCTACCCCAAAAGGGGCAGTCCAGCCCGACTGCTAGGTCACATCCCTTCTGCACGAGACCACAAGCATCCCCAGACATGTTTCAGCCTTGTTGGGCGTCATCAGTGAGGAGTAGCTTGGGTCTCTAGGCCCGGCAGACTCGGGACCCACGTCTGGGCATACCCGTCCCACTCGGGGTGACTTTAGCAAAACAGAAAGGTGATGGCTGGAAGGTATTGAATTAATCATAACCACGGGCAAAGCTCTGGGCAACCCTCCAGACCATCGTTTTTCAGCCTGCCAAGCCATTACAGAAGGGGAAAAACCATATGCAAATCAGGCTTGGTCCTACCCCAAAAGGGGCAGTCCAGCCCGACTGCTAGGTCACATCCCTTCTGCACGAGACCACAAGCATCCCCAGACATGTTTCAGCCTTGTTGGGCGTCATCAGTGAGGAGTAGCTTGGGTCTCTAGGCCCGGCAGACTCGGGACCCACGTCTGGGCATACCCGTCCCACTCGGGGTGACTTTAGCAAAACAGAAAGGTGATGGCTGGAAGGTATTGAATTAATCATAACCACGGGCAAAGCTCTGGGCAACCCTCCAGACCATCGTTTTTCAGCCTGCCAAACCATTACAGAAGGGGAAAAACCATATGCAAATCAGGCTTGGTCCTACCCCAAAAGGGGCAGTCCAGCCCGACTGCTAGGTCACATCCCTTCTGCACGAGACCACAAGCATCCCCAGACATGTTTCAGCCTTGTTGGGCGTCATCAGTGAGGAGTAGCTTGGGTCTCTAGGCCCGGCAGACTCGGGACCCACGTCTGGGCATACCCGTCCCACTCGGGGTGGCTTTAGCAAAACAGAAAGGTGATGGCTGGAAGGTATTGAATTAATCATAACCACGGGCAAAGCTCTGGGCAACCCTCCAGACCATCGTTTTTCAGCCTGCCCAGCCATTACAGAAGGGGAAAAACCATATGCAAATCAGGCTTGGTCCTACCCCAAAAGGGGCAGTCCAGCCCGACTGCTAGGTCACATCCCTTCTGCACGAGACCACAAGCATCCCCAGACATGTTTCAGCCTTGTTGGGCGTCATCAGTGAGGAGTAGGTTGGGTCTCTAGGCCCGGCAGACTCGGGACCCACGTCTGGGCATACCCGTCCCACTCGGGGTGACTTTAGCAAAACAGAAAGGTGATGGCTGGAAGGTATTGAATTAATCATAACCACGGGCAAAGCTCTAGGCAACCCTCCAGACCATCGTTTTTCAGCCTGCCAAGCCATTACAGAAGGGGAAAAACCATATGCAAATCAGGCTTGGTCCTACCCCAAAAGGGGCAGTCCAGCCCGACTGCTAGGACACATCCCTTCTGCACGAGACCACAAGCATCCCCAGACATGTTTCAGCCTTGTTGGGCGTCATCAGTGAGGAGTAGCTTGGGTCTCTAGGCCCGGCAGACTCGGGACCCACGTCTGGGCATACCCGTCCCACTCGGGGTGACTTTAGCAAAACAGAAAGGTGATGGCTGGAAGGTATTGAATTAATCATAACCACGGGCAAAGCTCTGGGCAACCCTCCAGACCATCGTTTTTCAGCCTGCCAAGCCATTACAGAAGGGGAAAAACCATATGCAAATCAGGCTTGGTCCTACCCCAAAAGGGGCAGTCCAGCCCGACTGCTAGGTCACATCCCTTCTGCACAAGACCACAAGCATCCCGAGACATGTTTCAGCCTTGTTGGGCGTCATCAGTGAGGAGTAGCTTGTGGTCAGTTTGTTTCTCCTTGTGAGAGAGGGTATGCCCAGACGTGGGTCCCTTGCTCGCTGCGCCACAGGGAACCAGGCTGCACCTCACTGAGGAGGTCCAACAAGGCCGAAACATGTCTGCGGTTGCTTGGTTTTCTGTGCAGAGGGGACCTGGCCTAGCAGTTCGGGCTGGGCTGCTACCTTCGGTGGCGGCAGCTGCTGACTGATTTGCACATGGCTGGTCCCCTTTTGCAATGGCGCAGACGGGCTAAAAAACGGTGGTGTGGAAGGTTGCCCAGAGCAATTGCCAGTGGTTTAGATTCATTCAAAGCCTTCCACCCATCACTTTTGTGGTCAGTTTGTTTCTCCTTGTGAGAGAGGGTATGCCCAGACGTGGGTCCCTTGCTCGCTGCGCCACAGGGAACCAGGCTGCACCTCACTGAGGAGGTCCAACAAGGCCGAAACATGTCTGGGGTTGCTTGGTTTTCTGTGCAGAGGGGACCTGGCCTAGCAGTTCGGGCTGGGCTGCTACCTTCGGTGGCGGCAGCTGCTGACTGATTTGCACATGGCTGGTCCCCTTTTGCAATGGCGCAGACGGGCTAAAAAACGATGGTGTGGAAGGTTGCCCAGAGCAATTGCCAGTGGTTTAGATTCATTCAAAGCCTTCCACCCATCACTTTTGTGGTCAGTTTGTTTCTCCTTGTGAGAGAGGGTATGCCCAGACGTGGGTCCCTTGCTCGCTGCGCCACAGGGAACCAGGCTGCACCTCACTGAGGAGGTCCAACAAGGCCGAAACATGTCTGGGGTTGCTTGGTTTTCTGTGCAGAGGGGACCTGGCCTAGCAGTTCGGGCTGGGCTGCTACCTTCGGTGGCGGCAGCTGCTGACTGATTTGCACATGGCTGGTCCCCTTTTGCAATGGCGCAGACGGGCTAAAAAACGGTGGTGTGGAAGGTTGCCCAGAGCAATTGCCAGTGGTTTAGATTCATTCAAAGCCTTCCACCCATCACTTTTGTGGTCAGTTTGTTTCTCCTTGTGAGAGAGGGTATGCCCAGACGTGGGTCCCTTGCTCGCTGCGCCACAGGGAACCAGGCTGCACCTCACTGAGGAGGTCCAACAAGGCCGAAACATGTCTGGGGTTGCTTGGTTTTCTGTGCAGAGGGGACCTGGCCTAGCAGTTCGGGCTTGCTGCTACCTTCGGTGGCGGCAGCTGCTGACTGATTTGCACATGGCTGGTCCCCTTTTGCAATGGCGCAGACGGGCTAAAAAACGGTGGTGTGGAAGGTTGCCCAGAGCAATTGCCAGTGGTTTAGATTCATTCAAAGCCTTCCACCCATCACTTTTGTGGTCAGTTTGTTTCTCCTTGTGAGAGAGGGTATGCCCAGACGTGGGTCCCTTGCTCGCTGCGCCACAGGGAACCAGGCTGCACCTCACTGAGGAGGTCCAACAAGGCCGAAACATGTCTGGGGTTGCTTGGTTTTCTGTGCAGAGGGGACCTGGCCTAGCAGTTCGGGCTGGGCTGCTACCTTCGGTGGCGGCAGCTGCTGACTGATTTGCACATGGCTGGTCCCCTTTTGCAATGGCGCAGACGGGCTAAAAAACGGTGGTGTGGAAGGTTGCCCAGAGCAATTGCCAGTGGTTTAGATTCATTCAAAGCCTTCCACCCATCACTTTTGTGGTCAGTTTGTTTCTCCTTGTGAGAGAGGGTATGCCCAGACGTGGGTCCCTTGCTCGCTGCGCCACAGGGAACCAGGCTGCACCTCACTGAGGAGGTCCAACAAGGCCGAAACATGTCTGGGGTTGCTTGGTTTTCTGTGCAGAGGGGACCTGGCCTAGCAGTTCGGGCTGGGCTGCTACCTTCGGTGGCGGCAGCTGCTGACTGATTTGCACATGGCTGGTCCCCTTTTGCAATGGCGCAGACGGGCTAAAAAACGGTGGTGTGGAAGGTTGCCCAGAGCAATTGCCAGTGGTTTAGATTCATTCAAAGCCTTCCACCCATCACTTTTGTGGTCAGTTTGTTTCTCCTTGTGAGAGAGGGTATGCCCAGACGTGGGTCCCTTGCTCGCTGCGCCACAGGGAACCAGGCTGCACCTCACTGAGGAGGTCCAACAAGGCCGAAACATGTCTGGGGTTGCTTGGTTTTCTGTGCAGAGGGGACCTGGCCTAGCAGTTCGGGCTGGGCTGCTACCTTCGGTGGCGGCAGCTGCTAACTGATTTGCACATGGCTGGTCCCCTTTTGCAATGGCGCAGACGGGCTAAAAAACGGTGGTGTGGAAGGTTGCCCAGAGCAATTGCCAGTGGTTTAGAATCATTCAAAGCCTTCCACCCATCACTTTTGTGGTCAGTTTGTTTCTCCTTGTGAGAGAGGGTATGCCCAGACGTGGGTCCCTTGCTCGCTGCGCCACAGGGAACCAGGCTGCACCTCACTGAGGAGGTCCAACAAGGCCGAAACATGTCTGGGGTTGCTTGGTTTTCTGTGCAGAGGGGACCTGGCCTAGCAGTTCGGGCTGGGCTGCTACCTTCGGTGGCGGCAGCTGCTGACTGATTTGCACATGGCTGGTCCCCTTTAGCAATGGCGCAGACGGGCTAAAAAACGGTGGTGTGGAAGGTTGCCCAGAGCAATTGCCAGTGGTTTAGATTCATTCAAAGCCTTCCACCCATCACTTTTGTGGTCAGTTTGTTTCTCCTTGTGAGAGAGGGTATGCCCAGACGTGGGTCCCTTGCTCGCTGCGCCACAGGGAACCAGGCTGCACCTCACTGAGGAGGTCCAACAAGGCCGAAACATGTCTGGGGTTGCTTGGTTTTCTGTGCAGAGGGGACCTGGCCTAGCAGTTCGGGCTGGGCTGCTACCTTCGGTGGCGGCAGCTGCTGACTGATTTGCACATGGCTGGTCCCCTTTTGCAATGGCGCAGACGGGCTAAAAAACGGTGGTGTGGAAGGTTGCCCAGAGCAATTGCCAGTGGTTTAGATTCATTCAAAGCCTTCCACCCATCACTTTTGTGGTAAGTTTGTTTCTCCTTGTGAGAGAGGGTATGCCCAGACGTGGGTCCCTTGCTCGCTGCGCCACAGGGAACCAGGCTGCACCTCACTGAGGAGGTCCAACAAGGCCGAAACATGTCTGGGGTTGCTTGGTTTTCTGTGCAGAGGGGACCTGGCCTAGCAGTTCGGGCTGGGCTGCTACCTTCGGTGGCGGCAGCTGCTGACTGATTTGCACATGGCTGGTCCCCTTTTGCAATGGCGCAGACGGGCTAAAAAACGGTGGTGTGGAAGGTTGCCCAGAGCAATTGCCAGTGGTTTAGATTCATTCAAAGCCTTCCACCCATCACTTTTGTGGTCAGTTTGTTTCTCCTTGTGAGAGAGGGTATGCCCAGACGTGGGTCCCTTGCTCGCTGCGCCACAGGGAACCAGGCTGCACCTCACTGAGGAGGTCCAACAAGGCCGAAACATGTCTGGGGTTGCTTGGTTTTCTGTGCAGAGGGGACCTGGCCTAGCAGTTCGGGCTGGGCTGCTACCTTCGGTGGCGGCAGCTGCTGACTGATTTGCACATGGCTGGTCCCCTTTTGCAATGGCGCAGACGGGCTAAAAAACGGTGGTGTGGAAGGTTGCCCAGAGCAATTGCCAGTGGTTTAGATTCATTCAAAGCCTTCCACCCATCACTTTTGTGGTCTATTGGTGACATATACCTGTATCTGCTGGAGCCTCGCGTTGCGGGAAACCTTCTTATGGTACCTTTGAACTCTGTCCAATTGTCCGTCTAGCAAGGGTTCTCCCACCTCCTCCTCCCAATCACTCCTCAGTTGCAGCACCTTCTTACCCACCCTGGTCATCAGTATCTCGTATATGCGAGATATTTCATGCCCACCCTTCAAAATATCATACATTGTCTCAATAGCCGTATCTGGTTATTCGGTTAGCACTTCCGCAGGCCATCTGTCCTGCACCTGTTTGATGACTCTTGTATAAGTAATATGTTGGCCTATGTGCACCCCGGTATCTTCCATCAACTTTCTGAAGTCTAATGACTCACACTCTTGCCATACACCCCCAAGCGTCACAAGCCCCATTGGTTCCCAATATTTACGGATCGCTATTGTCAATTGTGGGTCCTCCCCGCATACCGCTACCAACGGCACCTGCGGGGAGCATGGAGATGGAATTCCCACCACCTGCCACGTTCTGTTCCAAATTTCCCAGCCCAGTGTTTCAGCAGTCTCCTCTTCGGACAACCATCTAGCCACGTACTGCCAGATAGTATAGCTCAATAGTTGGTAGGTTTATGCCCCCTTTGTCACTCGGGTTTTGCAACTTCCATAAGGCCACCCTATTTCTAGTGTTGTGCCAGATTAATCCCCTGCATAAGCTGTGGAGTTTCCCGAAGAACCGTTTAGGGAGCTTATATGGAATATTCATAAAGAAATGCAGTAGCCTCGGCAGGACCACCATCTTGATCAGTGCCGCCCTACCCATCATGGCTAGGGGCAGCCTAGCAGGACCGGTAAGTGTTTCGGTGGGACCTTTCTGTATCTCCCCAAGGGGAACATGCTCAATTTCCTGGGGTTCATCGCTATACCCGAGAGGGTGGTATAATGTTCCATCACCTCCAAGACATATTGCAAGTTTTCCTCTGGGAAGCACAGGTATAGCAGGATATCGTCCACATATAGTGATGCGTATCTTGTTTCTCTTTTTTCACAAGCACTCATAACATTTAGCCAGTTTTAACAACATGGTGCTCTATGCTTCCCCCGGGTCTTGGCAAATTGAAATCTAGCAGTAACGGATGCCATCCCCAACAGTTTCCTTCCCGCTCGGTTATCACCTTCAACCACAGCTCTGGAGAGTAACGCCTCTGTGGCGTTAACATCTGGGACGTGGCGCTCTCGATTTTCTCCCAGAAGGGCCTAATATGTGGGCAGGACCATGCCACATGACAGAAGTTGGCTGGGTCCCAGCCGCATCTTTTACAGTGGTGGATCTCTCGGGGAAGAACTGGTGCAGGCGAGTGGGTGAATATTAGACCTGATGTAGGAATTTAAAGTAGATCAGTCGGAGCAGGCCGTTCATAGACAGGTTACGAGTCTACATGCAAGCAATTTTCCACTGCTCTTCTGTTATAACTGTCTCCAGTGCTAGTTCCCACCTGATTCGAAAGTTCAGACCCTTTACTTCCTTCTGCGTTCTAATCATCTTGTAGATGGTAGATACCAATTTCCTAGTGGACAGTGAGGTAATTACATATTGAAGTATTGGGGAGGGGTCAGGGGGTTTTCGGGAAACTTGGCCATTTGGATTTAATTAGAGCAGCAAAGTCACTGCCGTCCATTCACCTCTAGCTTTCAGGGTGTCCCATGTTATAAACTCACCGTTGTGTACAAGGTCCCTGTTAAGATGGATTTCTGAACTCTGTCCTGGTGGCGCAGAAGTTCAGAAGGCCAACCTAATTACTTGGAACAGGGTAACCTCTGGACGAGCCAGACCAATAAAGGTAGCGATCGCGGCGGTCAAGACTAGGTCTCAAGAGGGGTGAGGGTGACTGAAAGCCCGCAATGAGCACACAAAGCAAGGACACTTACAAACTACTCCAAACAGGTGCTATATTAAAAATATATACACATTTATTCCAAGGCCTTTAAAACAATGACCGTAGCGAGAAAATCACAATATAACAATAGTAAACCAACACATACCATACCAATACAATATATACAAATATAACAAGTCTCAAGCGTTATATGCACGAAATGTGTAGTCCACCTAAAAGGGAAGGAAAACAAGCAGTGCGAAATAATGCTTAGACCCAGTTCGCCTTCAGAGTCACCTAACTAAATGGAAGTCCGAGCCCTGCGAAGAGTGGAGCCTTGTGCTCAAAAGTACCTGCACACGCTGGTGCCAACGGGCAAAAGGGGAGTCTCTTCGAAGGAAGTCAGGCAGTTCAGTTTAGTGCACAAAAGAAGAAGAACAAGTTCCGCGACTCAAGCGCAGCCTCTACTGTGGGCAGAAGCAGATCGCGAGTACGGAAAAGGGCGCTGTTTTGACACAGCGGGGAAAAGCTATGGGCTCCTGCAGGAGGGCGACCAGTTCCTAGCTATGCTACTCACCGGTCCCCGATGCAAGCAGACCCAGGCTTCTCCGCGTCAGTTTCAGTCGCTAGCAGGTTCAGAAGAGCAGGGAGCGCCTCGTCGTCGTGTTGAGTAAAAAGACGTCCCAATCGAAGAAACCCGCACAGTTTGTTACCACAGCAGGGCAACGGAGCGGCCGGGTGTATCTGAGCCAAATGTACACTACTCACTTCAGACCTGGGAACGCCAAGTGTACGAAGCGTGTGAGAGTGACAAGGACTCGAAATACTACACAACCTGGCGGCGGTTACAGAGCAAGACTCCCGGGTAAGCTGGTCAGTCTACTGGATGGCCCAGAGACGCTTCCGAAGGCTTACTGGCAGGAGATGGTGAAGATGCCGAGAATAGCTGTTCCCGCTATTCCAAGGGTGGAAGTACCAGTACAGGCCTTCTGGTTCGATCAGAGGTGAAAAGGGTTTCACAAGACGACAGCAGTGCAGAGGAGAAGTCCTTCAGCGGGTCACCAGCGATTACTCGGTTCAGCCTCTTGGTTGCAGGATACTTGGCTCCTGTATTCCTTCGTTCGTGAGAACTCAGGAGATCGACATGGTAGAGGTGTTTCCAGCCCCCTCTTATCCACGGTTCCCTTCGCGCCAAAACGGAGGGGACCCAATGGGAGATCCGCTCATCAACACACACACCATTCGTGGACCAATCACGGACCACGGTGGTCCCAGGCATTCACACCACCCTAGACTCTCTGGCACCCAGGATGTGTATTGGGACCAGACATCCCAGCCCACATCCTGGAGGCACACACAAGACATGTAGAAGCCCGCGAAAGCATCCGTGTTTCGCAGGAAAGTACATGCCCAAATAAGGAAGGCCCCGGGTCGGCTCGACCTGGGGAAGGTGAAGGGAGCAAGACGGTCAGCGGATAAGACAAAGGAGCCTCGTGGTCTGTCCATTTTGGGAGCCAGGCCACCATTTTGGGTTAAGCGCGAGAAACACGCTTAGAACGCCAAAAGGAGCTCAAAACACAAGAAACGATCGCTGCCACCATTCCCGTCCCTGAATCACTTGCACCGATCAGTTACAATCCTAAACGAGTATCTAGGGCCTGTAGAAGGCTAGAGACCCCAAGAGAGCTGTAACTTAGCTAACAGTGCCCTCTTGTGTCATGTTGCACGAAAGCCGCAACATGATAAAAGAAACTACGGGAAACAGCGTTCCCCGGTACTGACTGTCTTAAGGGCATGTCAGTTTCCCCGTAAGAAAGGAGCGAAAGCCCAGAGGAGTGCGGCAGAAGGCTGCACTTCTCTGGCAAAGTCGAGAACAAGGTGAAAAACAACAGCAAAAAGTTTAGGGGTTGCCACATGGAAGGAAAATTACCTACAATTACGAAATCTTTCCTAACAGTCCCCCACAATAGTGATCCCGATCCTCTTGAAATGTGTTTGAAATATTTGTTTGTGGGTAATAGGGACCCCGTATATTTAAAAAATGGGAACATCCGGGGAGTAGAAGGACCGCTCTCCACAATCTGGCATACCTGGGTCCAGGCTTTGCATGTAGTGTCCGCTGGCTGAATCTCAGATTGTGCCAATTTCCCCACGTTTCCTCACAGCAATCCCTTCAAGTCATTTGGGTGTGTGATTGCTTTCGCTAGGTGTGTGTGCGGGAGTTCGGTCATAGGAGACCACCACCACACAGAGTACTGAATCTGAGCAGCCAGGAAATATATATATAAATATGGGTATTCTAACCCTCTGCATTCGTAGGGAAGGGCAAGGGTATCGTAGGACAGTTTTGCCTGTTTGCCCACCCAGGCTAGTTGTACCATCAGGCTTTTAGCCGCGTCCAAATATTTGCAGGGGGCCAGGTGGGTACAATGTTGAATACATGTAGGAGTTTCGGGAGGATCACCATTTTGACTAGGGAAATATGGGCAGCTTGAGAGATGGGTAGGAGGATCCAGGATCCCACTTTGTGTTCCAGAACCTCTAGTGTTTTGACACAATTTTCTCTATATAAATCTCCCACAGATGAGGTCATCAAGATTACCAGGTATCGGATGCCCTGTGGACACCATCTAAAATCCTTTCCTATGTCTGATTGCTGGACAGTTGGGGATAGGTGTAAATGCCTCCAATTTAGACCAGTTTATTCTCACCCCTAAAAGGTCTCAGAGCTTGATTATTTCTTGTACCAATGGTCGTAAATTCTGCCTGGGATATTTCACATACAAGAGTATATCGTCTGCATATAGGGAGATAATGGAGAGGTGCGAGTGAATCTTTATACCCCGGTGGGAGTGATATTCACGGATATAGCAGGCCAATGGTTTAACCGCAAGCGTGAACAGAATCGATCTTAGGGGCCAGCCCTGGTGTGTTCCTTGTGTTGGATAAATAAATTCAGAGGACATTCTGTTAGTATATACCATGGCTCTGGGTGCAGTGTATAGTAGGCAGACCCAATGTATATATGTGAGGCTGAGCACAGAGCGGCGGAGGACCTCAAACAGAAAGAGCCATTCTACCAAATCGAAGGCCTTCTCTGTGTCCAGCCCAGCCACGGCTATTGGAATTTCTGGATTGACATTGTGGAAAAACATAAATAGATGCCTCAGCTTCTTTTGGGGGCACCGTCCAGGAATGAAGCACGCTTGGTCCGGTAGTGTTAATGCCTGCATGTGGGGTAAGAGTCTGTTCGCAAGTATTTTAGCTAAGATTTTGTTGTCCGTGTTGATTAGGGACAGTGGACTGTATGACGTGCATTTTAGGGGATCTTTGTCTGGCTTAAGCAACACGATTACAAGGGCAGTTCTGGTAGATTCAGGGAGGAGGCCCGGGGATATTGCAGTCTCGAACATGTCCCGCAGGTGTGGCAACAGAATGTCCACACAGGCTTTGTGGAGTTCAGCCGTTATGCCATCCAGACCTGGGGCCTTCCCATTAGGAAGGGAGAGGGCTGCATTACAGATTTTTTCTATCCGTGAGTGGTGTATTCAGGTTCTCTCTCTGAGTCGAATCCAACCAGCCCCGAGAAATTGTATCCAGATATTGTGTTATAGTGTCATGTCCCATATCCGTTCAGCATGTGTATAGGTGTTCATAGAATTCGTGAAAGATGCCATTGATTCCTTCAAGATCTCTACTAGGTATGCCGCCTGGTCCCTCTATTTCTATAATGGATTCTAGTTGGCCTTTCGAATTTGATAGCCTAGGCGAGAATCCTGCTAGGTCAGTCTCTCTCGCCGTAACCCACAGCCGCAATGGGGTCCCCAATGAATCTTTCTTCCCCGGAAGCCAAGAGGCTAATCTCCTCACTTTTTAATTTCAACATAGTTCGTATCTCTGGGGAGTCCTGGATTCCTTGTTTTATCTCCATGTCTTTTATAACAGTCTCTAGTGTGTTCATGGACCTGTGTAGGGTTTTTAGAACCCATCCTTCTTTCGAGATATAGCATCCACCTAATATAAACCTTGAAGGCCTCCGAGATCACCCCTGGGTCGGGAACCAAGCCCACACTGGTTAGAAAGTATGTTTGTATGTCTTGTTTAATTTCTTCCCAGAACACCATATCCTCCAGTGTGCTAGCTCTAAATCACCAGAGTAGTTGTATTGGGGGTTTAGCTGGATCTGTAATGTGAGTTACTACCGGGGAATGGTCTGAAAGGGTTCGGGGGAGCATGTTGGCAATAATGTTCCTAACCAGGGGTGCCGTAACCATAACGTGATCTATCCTGGAGGAGCTGCTGTGTACAATGGAAAATATGAGGATTCTCTATCAGTGGGGTGCATCATGTGCCATGCATCATGTACGCTGTGGTATTCTGCTATGATGGTCAATTTCTGGGCCGACTGTGGGAGACTGAGTTGCACTGTGGATGACCTGTCCAAGCTCAGGGTGATAGCCATGTTAAAATCTCCCACCCACACAATGTCATAATCTGGGAATTTGTGTATGTGGTTAGCACAGCTTTGAAATAATTCTGGTAAGTCTGAGTTTGGGGTGTATATGTTCATCAGGAGGACTTTTAGACCAGCTATCTCCCCTGCCAGTAGGATATAACGACCTTCCTCGTCCCCCATCTCTTCATGGAGTTTGAATCCAAGGAGCGGTGAATATACGTTGCCACCACCCGTGAGTGTGAAGTGTAGAGGGAGCCATATATGTGTATAACCCACTCCACTATGTTAGGGAGGAGCCCCCTCCCCGTGTAAGATGCATTTCCTGCAGGCACATAATATTTACATTGTGATTCTTAACATAATTAGTTATCAATCGGACCTTCTTTCGGTTAGTGAACCCACGTATGTTCCATGACATCACTGATAATACATTGTCGATGTACCCTCTACTTTAGGCAGTCCTGTATGATGGACAGAATGGAGGATTTTTAGGGCTTAGAATGTCTTCTAAATTCAATCGTAGCTTGTCGGGGAGTGAGGTCAATGCCTTATAATACGGTGGACTCTGGTTTTCCTCTCCGTGCGCTCTTATCCCTCCCCCTTCCTCACTATAAACCTGGTGCTAAAACATCTACAATACCAAACCCTTATAGTTACCCCCCCTCACCCATGCCAGAAACAAAAACCTAGCGGCTCCCATGTGCTCCCCACCATCCCAGCAACCCCCATCTACTTAACACTAAACAGTAATCGCAGTGACTGCGGGAATCGGGGAGCCGTAGACTGTGTCTTTCATATTTGCTTTCTCATCCACCTCGCATGGAATTCAACATCAGAATTGTCTGAGCAGTGACATAGTGATCCCTGGTACTGGGATAGTAGTGGCCTCAGGGTGAGTGCCAAGGGAGAAATCCTGGGGTAGGCCCAGTGCAAAACGTCCAGCAGCCTCAGGATAGGTGAAAATGATCACAGCACCATTTTGTACCACTCTATGTTTGGCAGGATATACAATTGAGTAACGTATTTCTTTTCTCCGCAGGGTATTTTTCACAGCTTGGAAGGTTTTTCTCTGGTCCTGGACCTGTGAAATGAAACCTGGGAAGACACGAATAGTCCTGGAGCCCCATCCACTTTTTTCTTGTCTCTGGCAGCACGGAGTAGTGTCCGAGTCTTGGTAGTTGAATATTCTAGCAATTATGGGACGTTTTCGACGCCCCGGGAGGTGGTTTTGCCACCAGAGATCGGTGCGCCCGTTCCACCATAAACATGTCCATGACCAGGGAATCTCTTAGCACTTCCTTGAGCAATTTTTCCACAAATGTTTTCATGTGGTCGATTGGTGTGGACTCCGGTACTCCTAGGATGCAGATATTTTTCCGTCTGGATCGTCCCTCTAGGTCCTCATTCTTTGTCACCACTTTCTTGACCGTTTGCTGAAGTGTCACAACCTCACGTTGTAGGGCAGCCACTTTGTCCTCACCTTCACCTATCTGTTGTTCTACTTCAACCATTTGGCCACAAAGTGTATTGATTTGGATAGCTGAGACATCGATTTTGCAAGTGAGGGCATCCATTTTGCACCAAGGTTGTCCGTGCTACTCTTAAGGGCCAGTAGTATTTGATTTAGGGCAGTTACAACCAGTTGGGCAGAAATTTGGCTCTGTGCTGGTGGGGGCTGGGAATGATCAGGCCATGCAAACTGCTCCATCCTGGATTGTCGTTTGGGGTTTCCCATTTCCCAGCTTCCAGTACCGTTGTGGCCACCCTACTCTGGTGTGACACGACTATGCCTCGTACAGTAGGGCAGGTATTTGTAGGCCTCGGTAGTGTAGCCAGTCTTTATTAGGGCCATCAGAGAGTGTGATACGTGTCGGTGCTCAGCAATTCTGTAATTGCCTGTCCCTGTATGTCAGTACTCCACAGGTAGGTATGTATGCAGAGTCGTGGTGCAGTGGTGTTTTCACAGGACAGGGCCAGATATCGTGGATGTATCACATCAAGTTTTTGTGGTCAGGTGGTTATGGTAGGCTCCCCCCGGAGGGACAAGAGTGTCCGTGGTTTCTTTGGCAACTTTCAACCCACACCACTCTGTGCCTCAGTGCCGGCGGCTGTTCCTCCCCACGTGTGCTACTGAGCTTCTGGAGTCAGACTGTTCACATATGTGCCTGCTTCTATCCTCGCACTACAGCCGTGCGGTTATAGGGCAGGGTTCCTCCTCTCCTCCCTCCACAATCTTATGGGGTTGGCAGAGATGGATCTGGGGCAAATGTTATGGGGCCCACGGAACCAGGCTAATCCCCTTGGGGCTTTCACCTGATACATTTGTGCCGCTTGCAGGTCCGGTGCAGCTGGATGCCACTCACCAGCAGTGGCCGGGGCCGTGTTGAGCCGTCCCTCATTTCGGTCTGGTGTGTCAGCGTGGTGTAACCATGCTCCGCTAGGGGAGACACACAACATACCCCCCAGAGAGAGTCAGGGGACATCTCGGCCAATGTCCCGGCACCGGGTCTGTGCAGTTAAATGGTAGCGGCCCAGCCGCGGATGCTCCTCCTCCCGTCTCTCACGGCTGCTGTCAGGGCAGGCGAGCCAGGCTGTGGAGCCGCCCCGGATAACGGTGCCAAGATCTAGCTGATTTATTTCAGGAAGTGTTTATGCGTGTTGGCCTTACATTGATATCTGGTCCCAGCATGGAGGGTCGTCAATCACCGCCGGCAGCCGGACTGAGTTACCCAGTCCCCCAGCACGATCGGGTACTACGTGCCTTTGTCACACTGTTGCATCGTGTCCTGCTGAGGGGCAGGCTCCATGTTCACCAGGAGCTTCAGTACACCCCGTTAGAAGCACCTTGTAGTTGGATATTACGGCCTGTCACTGCCCCTGTTTTCTACCAGATAGACAGCAAGTCGCAAGGGGCTATGAGGTCTCCGAGAGCAGGATATTTATACAAGATTGCGTGACTTTGCTGGAGCTCTCTCAGGCTGCAGCCATTTACTAGCTGTGCAGCAGCGCCCCCCTTGGCGGGGCACTGTGCAACTGCCAGTAAACCACAACTGGATGTCATGTGCATGTGTTGTACAGATTGCTCAGATGTTCGTATGCATGTGTTCTGTCTCATGCAGTCACCATCTCCACATGTGTGGGTGAGAATTTTGGTATGTGGACACAAGCACCATCAGTCTGTCTTTGGGGTGCATTTGTGGTTATGCCAGAGGTGTGTGTCTCAGGGACATGTGTGGTCGTTAGGTGTCATGGATTTGTATTGGGCTTTCACACAATTCACCCAAAAGGAGTTACATGAATAAATCCCATGCAAGCAGTTGGCTCACCCTCAGCCCGTCTTTACTCCTCCATTTCCCTCAAGGATGCTGACAACGATGACAATCAGCGCCTGCCCCTCCCATGGCTGCAAGTCCAAGGGTGGTTGTGGTTACCCTCCTCCTGTGGCCAGAGACTCCCTGCAGTGTTTTGCAACCAGCTTGCGGACATGCCTCTTGAGATCCTGGCAGCGCTTCTGGATCTGACCCACCCTGCGGGGGGGTTTTGCTATGGCACTGACATTTACCAAGATGGCCTTCCAGATCTTGGTGCACTTGTTTTGTGGGATGTTTGGAAGTGCGATACCCATGAGGCGTTCAGCCTCCTTTGTGATACCCTCCAACAGGACCTTCAGCTCCTTGTTGGTGAACTTAGTGCAGCATTGCTGCAGCATGGTCCTGGTGTGTTCCCGGTGTTGTTGGGCTGAACGTGTGGAACGCTGGTCAGATAGAGAATTGTCAAGTGGTGGTTGACTCAGGAGTAGGGGATTGTCCGATGTACTGAGGTTTGGAGGTGATAGAGGATGTGATGGTCTGACCCTGGTGCAAGAAAGGAAGGTTCTCGTGGCAGTACATGGATGGTAATGCCAGTAACAGAGAGCCGGGTGTATGCAGGGATTTGGGGTCAAGGGATGTCAGGGATTCTGGAGGCAGGCAGTGTCGGGAGTTCCTGGGGCAAAGGTTATCAGGAGGTGCTGGGGGCCAGAGGTCTCAGGGGGTCCTAGGGACAGGCAATGTAATGGGGTCCTGGGGGTATCTTGAGTTCAAGGGATGTCAGGGGGGTTCTGGAGGCCGGAGATGTCAGGGGTTCCTGGAAGCAGGGATTGTCAAGGGGTCCTGGGGTCTAGGGGAAGTTTTTCTTTGGCCACACAGTTGTTAGCCCTTGCCTGTGCTTGAATCTGTGGATCCGCGGGGAGGGACTGTTGGAGGGCCTTGGGCAGATAGGTCCGCTCTGTTACAAAGTGCTTCGGGAGGCAGCATGGTAAATCCTCAAGGCTCTTTATTATGTTGCACGCTTACAGGATACATACAAGTAGCCAGCTATCAGAGATAGGAGGAAGGATCTTAAGTATCTCCTGGAGAGCCAACTAGCTCCCACCACCCAGGCAGCATGTCTCTCCAAATGTCCTGGGCGGACCTCCAAACAACGCGCAACATTCGTAGCGCCTGCTTCAGCACCTGCAGGCCATTCCATGATGTCACAGCTCCATTCAGACATTCAGACCAAGGGGAAGGGAAGCAGGATACAACACAACTCCTTCCCTTAGACCGACAACAAAGCAGATACCACAGTGGCGTAAATTCCAATCACAAAAATTAGCTCCACAGGAGGCTAAACATGAACCTCCAGTATGCGGTCCAGGCTGACGATGCATTGACAAACAATGACTACATCCCTACCTAAGCTCTCTCTCTCTTTGTGGCTCAAATCTGTGTGACCCATCTCTGGGAATGCAGCTGCATTAATATTTCAGTTATTCAAGGGAGCAACTCTTAGGAGCACCACCAGTGGAATGCTATTTCTTGAGTTTAGTAAACCCTTTTTCATCTTCTGATTTGAACACAAAAATCCAGGAAAATCCTGATTAAAAAAGGCCTGGACATGTTGATGTCTGTCTGAACACGTGGCATGGATTAGAGCAACAAATGGGCTGTAAGAGTTCTGTTGGCACGCCTCTTGAGGATTGGTTTCTTTACCAATGGAGACTGGCAGCTTTGAAAGGAAAGTACTTTACATTTTCTTTTGAACCATGTAAGGGTAGCCTACCACTTGTCTACATCATTGATGTGGAGAGCACACCTCACGCCTCCTGGACCTTCGATGCAGCGTTCAGATCATGCTTCGCCTTCGTCTTTCTTAGTGTTCTCAGCCTTCTTCCTCCTCCGACCCCTGAATAATGGAGATGGACCGGACTCTTGGTTTCCCCACAAGGATCAGAAGTGTATCAGAGTTAGTGTGGCTCTACAAACATAGAGAAACGCCTTTAAGCGAGTTCACCATTTTCTCAAAAGTGGTAATGGCACTGAGGGGAACACCAATATGTGCACTTGCGCGCACTTTGGTTCCCCCCTCATGCTAGAGTGACCAGACGTCCCAGGTGTTCTGTCCCCTTTTCTCAAGATCATGTTCCCATTGGAAACAGCAGTGGTCCCAGTTTTTTGAAGTAGGTCTTCATAGCTGGAAGTCAGGAATGCACAATCTCGCACAGAAGAAATGCTGCGTTATACATTTAAGATAGTGTTAGTTTGTGATAAATTGATTATAATATGTGTTTCTTTGAACAGCAACACTTAAACCCCCTTCTCCTCCAAACGCTACTGAAGTGTACTGCCTTGACAGACACTTTCAAGAGTTAGTCCTACTTTTATGTTAGTTGCCTGTCCCGATTTTTTAAAACTTTTTAAATCTGGTCACCCTACCCCATGCAGTGTCTGAGACTTGCAATGTGAAGTGCAAAACATGTGTGTTGAAACGCTCATTTTTATGCCCTTCAGAGGTTCCACGGGGGATTTATAATGTCTTCCTATGCAATCAATCTGCTTAAAACAGGCTGATTCCATGCATTACCGGAAACGTAGCATGAAAATGTGATGATGGCATGAGTGCATGTTTCTTTTTTTGTAGGATAAATATTTATATAAATGGTTATTTATAACGGGCTTAATACCCAGAGGCTTTTAAGCACGGACCCAGGGATCGAACCTGTGTTGCTCTGCATCGCTGGGCCTCATTATGACTGTGCCGGTCCGGAAACACGATTTTTCCGGACCAGCACAGTACGACTCTGCGGGCGGGTGCCATTCCCGCCCGCCAGGTTCAGACCTGCTGGGCAGAGCAGCACCCGCCAGCAGAGTTTCACAGAAGTACCGGCATTGTTCTTAACGGTGCCGGTGTTTCCGTGTTCCAGGACTCCATGCGAATGGGGACTTACAAAATTACCGGAGCCTGACTTCCTGGCCGCTGGGGTCGGAATACCCCGGTGTTACCGGGAAGTCAGGTACTGGTAATTCATTACGGGTCTGGCGGCAACCTGCCAGTTTTACCACTGTCTGCCAAGGCGAGCGCGTTGTCCCTGAGCTATCCTCCCAACACAATACAGGGTAATGGGGAGGTGGCCACTTGCCAAAGTAATGAAAACGCCCAGAGTGTAAAAAGCAATGCAAAGCCAGGCTTTAATCTGTTACACCAAGTTTTCACACCTGGGGTCTTGCAAAATGAACTCCATTGAATGAGAATATAGCACCAATTTCAGTTCCCAATTTAGAAGCAAATAATGAGGGAAATGGTCTGAATGCATGTATGCGATCAGAGATCAGGTTAATTTTCTAAGATCTCTCATGCAAAAATATTGCAGGTTGGCACAATCTAATCACGTCGTGGTCAGTGAGGTGCAGGATTTCTATTAGCAAAATAAATGCAACATTACAATATGAATGTAAAGAAATACATTGTAAGGACTTGCAGTGTTTGTTATCCAGCAGTATTAGCAGTGGGGCCCAGTTGAAGCCAGCAATGGGCTTGCTGGAAACCTTTACAAGGATTTATGGCAGCAGAGGCATCATTAAATTACATTTAGGAATTCCCTCCCTCCCAATAGTTCCAGGTTTGTTTTTGTAGGAACAATATGCCACCTCCTGGTATACCCTGCCCTCTCTTTAGCTGGTAATGTACTTGAACGTTTTGGGTGATTTGTACACTGAGACACTGCACTCACAAAGTCCAAAATGCAGTGGGTTATAGACGGTCGCAGAAATCCGAGTGAGCTTCAGTGCACCAAACCGAGAATGCTCGGGGCGGGTTAGGATGATGGAAGGCCACCTTCACCAGCAAACCTGAACCTACAAGGTTAACTGGGTGTCCCAGCGATTGATGCCAACCCAGAGGTCCAGGAAGTTATATGCCCCTTTCCTCCATCCCTAGAAATGTGTGGGCTGTGCCTCCACCGGCAACTCCTCAGCTGCCGTAAGGTCTTCAGGTGCCGCACACACTGCCGCAGTAGGTGTTTGGATTGCCGTCTGGTCCATCATCAAGGAGTCAATATTTCTCAGTATACTACCATATCAAAGCCCTCTGCGATAAAACTATGGAAAGAGTAGATACCTTGGACTGTCTAGGAACTAGGGTGAATAGTGTGGTTGGCTGCACGGCCCAAGTTCAGAACATCTTCCTTACATTATGAGGAATGGGAGAGTCAGTAGTTCATCAATAGGGTATTGCCCCATATTAGGTGGGCTTATGAGATCCAAGTGAGTCAGCTTCATTTTATGGTGCAGCGACAAGAGGAATTGAGATAACTGGTGCGAGCAAAAGGAACACAAAGAGGAACGCTTATTAGGTCGCCATGTAGTGCGCTTTCAGTATCAGTCAAGCGGTAACTAGGACTGACAAGCATTACTCATGTTGCTCAAATGAAACCTTTATTGTACTGGTGTAAGGTTTGGAATCATAAGGCATTAGCATGTCACCGGTATTCAATACAAGATGTTTTGTCTTCAGGTGGAGCTAAAATTCCATTCCATGGCTCAGATATATTGGAAGCGTGCTGGGACTGTTAGATGTGTCAGAACATTGGATAAACCCCCCTGTTTATATGGCAGTCAGGGGATGGGGTTTGTAAGAAATACATTTAGGGATCGGGCATTAAAGGAAATACTGGAAAAATGTTATCAATTTTCTTTAACCAGTCAATATTTCTCCAAAAAAACCATTGTAGGAATAGATGAATACTTGGCTACTCTTGAATTGACCTTCTTTTTAAAATTAAGGTTGGGAATTTTACCTTTACAATTGTTTACTGAAACATGGAAAAATAGCTCACCAGACAATGGCCCCTGTTGTACTTCTGTTCATCCATTTTGTATTCTTTGGTCCATTTGTACAGAAGGCCTCGCGCCCAGCGGCTGATCCCTATATTGAGATGTTTTAATGCCAATAATATTAATGATGCTCTTCAATTGTGTAAATGAGAAAACAGTAACTTTGCCCATAAGTTGTTTCAAAATATATTTTTACGGCATAGAAGAAGGCTTATGGCTGTGCTCCAAAATGAGTTTTGTTTAAAATGTATTTTAGTGTATTTTATGATCTATATGAACTTTTATGTGGTTTTAATGGAATTAAGGTGACATTACGCCTTGCTGTATTTGTTTTACTATACATGTATCTATTTGAATTTTTATTTTGTGTTTATATGGAATGTTATGTGCATTTAATACTTTGTATTGTACAAAATGTTTTTATGGCTAACAGACAAAATAAAGCTGGCTTTAATGATAATAACGATAATAATAATAGAATCATAATGATAAAGTAAACCTGTAATTGTATGTTGCTAAACAATGTTACTATCTCTTAGTTTATTTTGGGCACTCCTTTCTTTGCAGAGGGCTGGAGCAGCACCTGCAATGACTGGGGAATGTTTGGGTCTCCCGTAGTAAGATACGCGCACATGAGCATTTCAATGCTAGAACTTCTTAAAGCCCTCAGCTCATTAAGTTATTTATGTTTGCAAAAATAAAATGACATTGTTTAATAAAGTAATAGTTTGCATTTTTTGGTTGGACTGTACATGTATCTTAAATTAGCATCCCGGAGGGTAGGGCAGAGGCCCTCCCAGCCAATCAGGGATCTCGGAACGCATGCTGCATTCCCATACCGTGATGTTAAATCCTGCATTCTGAGCCCCCTGAGCAGTGGGAGGCCATCATTTTCCCAGTTGAGTAGCATCTAAGTACACCCTCAGTCCCTTCCCCTCACCCCACCTGCAATTTCCACTGCCAACTTCTCCCAATCCCGCTTGCTTGATGCTGCCTGGTCCGTTACCGGCACCTGCCACACTCAATGTTCCGGTGCTTCCCCGCTGTGGCAATGGCCACCATGGATTGGGAGAAGGGACTACTCCAGAGCAAAGCCTCCTTACCTGTAACTAAGACACTTTCTTGCAACAGTACTGCCTCAATGCCCTTGGGCTGTAATGCGCTTTACAAATCCAAAAAATAAATAAAAATAAAATAAATATAGTTCCCTTCTCTCATGACAATGGCGGCCATCTTGGTTTGTAGTTTTTTAAACTTGAGAAACAACAACATAACGTTCCTCAATTCAACAAAAAACAAACGATTAGCATCCCAGTAAAAATGCTTGAATGCTAATAGCATTAAACCGCTTCCAGGTGGGGGACATTACCGGGTCTAGTAATGCCCCAGGCCTCACGTTAACTAGCCTCCGGGGCATTGCCTGAACCATTAATCCCCCCGCCAGTCAGTGTTTACATCACGCATAACAAAAATTATCATCTCACCCGTCTTTCTTCATACAGTCCTTACACTTTGATTTGAAGAATCAGCGGAGAAAGGTCGAGTTACTAACCCACTTCTTAAAGTACTCTTCACAAATTTGTGTTTAAAGTTTTCTCTTAATTAAGATGGTTTTCTTTTCCCGCGAGCTGGGTATAAATAGATCTCAGAGTCTCTGAGACTTCCTGTGTTTTTTTCTGCCTACACTAGGGGGAGTTTTTTAAATCTCACTCAGGAATGTCAAGCAGGTTAGCAACGTCATCCTAAATGATCAAATTGTTCTTCTTCCTTTGGTTGCCCTTAGCTCTTGTGTCCGTTTCTCTTGTCCTGCTAATGGACTAGTAGAATTTACTTAGAGACAGTTAGGCCACACCAGTGTTCTCAGTCCCACTGAACGTAAACTCGAGAGTCTGCTGTAACCCACAGTATTTTAAGAGCTATTAATACAGTACGTGATTCTGAGAGCTCATCCTCTCCAACAGAGGTTTCTGCATCCCACAGGGTTTGGAGTGGATGCAAGGATGTGAGTCCTGCTGAGCAAATGTGCAGACCCGCCCCTATCGGCTTCCCGCTTTTTATGTTCCCTTCTACGCTGAACAACCACCACAAAAACGAACAAAAAGGGCAGGAGTTCTGCACACATGTAAGTTCTGGCTGTGCTGCCTCGCAAAAGAAAGCCACTAGCAGCATGCTTAATCCCCTGTAGTCCTACTATAGCCGACCGAGGGCTATACATGTAAGGGTCTTGCTGAGCAGGCCACATTTCTATTAAAGGTCAGACAACCTGGATAACAATGTATTAAACCTATTTCTATGTCCTTCGCCTATTAACCTGACGCTTCCACATGGTTGGCTCTATATTCTTTCCAGCTTCCAAAAGTGGTTAAAGGCTTTATTGAGCATGTCTAGGGAGCAGGGGTGGGTTGGGGGGGGGCTTGGTGCATCCCTGGCTGAAGACTTCATGCTCTGGCAGAGAGTTGCCTTCCTTGGGATTGAGATTCCTTCTGATCTCTATGGTAACCTAGCAATCAAGCAGCTGATAAATGTGCTAATGAGCAGGCCCTGTAATGACGCCTTAGATACAGGTGTGGTCAGTCTTGTTTTGCCCCAAGAGTAGACTGTTCCTTTCTTTTCTGATTGTCTGTAAGCCTTGAACAGCTGATATCTGTTCCCGGCTGGGAAAGTGGAACTTGTAAATGCTGTGATTTTAAATCTTCATTTCATGGTTCAATGCGCTCTCTGTGAAACCTTTCTTTAGGCTCTACCATGACATGGGCGGTATCCCAGTGCTAATTGCGCTGGGATACTGCCCAAAGCAATTTTAGTTACCGCACTTAGTCCAGAGCAATTGTGCCGGATCCCGAGTTGCGGTGTGGCGGTAAATCCGTTTCCGTTGGGTCCATAGGCCCATATGGGGTTGGGGGGGCGCGCTATTACTGCTTGCGATAATTGCACCGGTGGTAATAATGCCAAAAACAGATGAAAACAGGCTGTAAGTGGACATGTTTATCTCCAACAAAAAGCTGGGGGTAAAATTCCAACTTTCTGCCCAACTCCTGATTGGGCCATCCCTTAAATGCGGCAGTAATAGCGGAAGCCCATCTCGTGATGAGGCCATTTGTCTGCTGGATTTCGAAGTGTTCGTTAAGGTGGCAGCAAAGGAATGGTTTTCGAGATCTCTGCTTCTCGATACATTATTTACTTATTTCATCAGAGAGATACACAATTCCCTTCCTTCCTGTTATATGTTTTTAGCTGCTTTTGATTAATAATTTTTTAGAAAGTGTGATCCTTGGCACAAAGACTAATGAAGCGCTCTAAAATAAAGAAAACAACTGAAGTCTTAGTATAAAAGCAACGCAAATCAAAGGAGCACTGAGAATGCGCAATTTTCATTTACACTGCTTTTAGAAATGCTAAGATCACCTTATTCTCAAGGTTACTGGAAGCAAATTTTCATTTACACTGCTTTTAGAAATGCTAAGATCACCTTCTTCTCAAGGTTACTTGAAGCAAATTTTCATTTACACTGCATTTAGAAATGCTACGATCACCTTCTTCTCAAGGTTACTGGAAGCAAATTTTCATTTACACTGCTTTTAGAAATGCTAAGATCACCTTCTTCTCAAGGTTACTTGAAGCAAATTTTCATTTACACTGCATTTAGAAATGCTACGATCACCTTCTTCTCAAGGTTACTGGAAGCAAATTTTCATTTACACTGCTTTTAGAAATGCTAAGATCACCTTCTTCTCAAGGTTACTGGAGGCAAATTTCCTCGAGATGGGCCTTTAAAGGGCCCATCTCGGTGAAATCTCCCCCCAAAAAATCATTTTCATTCCTGTTTGAGGGATGGAAAGGCAAATGTGACAGCCGCGGTTTAAACCACAGCTGTTACACGTCAAAAGAAAATCATGACAGGGTCAGACATGACTCTGTCATGATTTGCACCTCCCCCTGCGCCTGTTTCAAAAGGCACATGGGGATGACCCTCATTTTAGGAAAAATGTAAAAGTGCATTCCATTTGTGAATTCCGGATGCGCTTTTAAATGCCCTGAAACGGCGCCCTCCCTTAAAAAAGGGCATTTGAATGAGCGCATTTAAGAAGGACGTAGGTTTGAGGGAGGGAGGAGATTGTTTTTAGGAGGTCTGGGGAAGAGAGAGAAGAACATTTGGTCCAGAGGGGCAAAGAGGCAGTGTGAATGCTGGAGAGCAGGGGGGGATAGGTTGATGTGATGATCTGTTGGATCTTGTCTATTTTTTTTTAATTAAAAAGTTGTTGATTCCGTCACAATTTTCCTGACTTGCGGGCATCTTGGGGTCAGGTGAGAGTTTGGTACAATGGTTAACTACCCGAAATAGGGCTTTGCCCCTGTTAGAGGCTGCCTCAATGGTGGAAAGCAGCTTTGGCCTCCGTAATCATAATCCTGCAGTTGGCACAAAGAGAATTAAGGATGGTGAAATCTCCAGGGTTGCATTTTTTGTGCCACCATTTCTTTAGGGCTCTGCTTGGGCGTTTGTTGGAGGCGAGCATGGGGTGTAAAAAGGGGCCGATGGTTTGGTTTGAGCCCAGCTGGTTTCTAGGGGAACATGAGTGTCCACCGGTTTCATAGTGAAGTTGCTGAATAATTCTAAGAAGACTGAGGCATTCCCTGTGGTGGGGAAGTGTACAAAGTTGGCTTCTAGCTGATTGACTGGGAAAGTTTTGAATAAGCAGTGCGACATGGGTGGGGATTTTAGCCTGACCTTTGTGGGATGTCATCGAGTGGGTGATAGACTTCTGGGATTGGGATGGCAGTGTGGTCAGACCAATCATGTGGGACAGTGTCTGCGCAGGTGTTGATAGGCGATGGTGTAAAGACTAAGTCTATGGTGCTACCTTTTTTCTGCGTGGGAAGAACACAGTTTGCTTAAGATCCAAGGATCCGTGGATCTGGCCAGTGCAGAAAATGGGCTGTGAGTTTGGTTGTCGGTTGAGACGTTGACATCTATAAGACATTATAGGTGTGTGCTAATTCGTTAGAGGAGAGTAAGTTGGAGGTGTCAGCAATCAAAGAGTCACTCCTGTGAGGTTGTCTGTAGATGAGGTGGAAGGTGATGGATTCCTTGTCAGTTAAATGGAACCGGCAGGCGAGTGATTCATATGAGCTTGATCTTGGAGAGGGGATGATGATGAGAGAGCATGGCCAATTGCTTCTGTTGACGACTGCCACTCTTTCTCCTGTCCTGCCCTTCCTGGCTAGTCAGCATGTTGCATGCAGTAGCTTGTGCATAGAAGAACATCAGAAACATGGGGAGAAGATGTAGTAAACCATATTTTGGTGATGAAGAGGGCACCAAGTATGATGAGGCCAGCAATCTCTACAGCATGAGCGACTGCCAAACAAGCATGAATCAGCATGAGGGGGCATGCACGTGTGGCCCGTGGGTGTTCAATGGGCACAAGGGTGGTATTGATGAGGTTCGCTAGGGTAACTGACCAGGGCTGCCCTGGTGGCTTGGCCATTAGAACCATAGCGATGGTGGGCATAGGCTGTGGAAAAAGGAGACCCGTGGTGATGTCTTTTGGAGAATAGTAATAGTGACTACTTTGTAGGAGAAATGCAGGATAGACAGTCTAGGCCTTGTTGCAAATTGGGCCCAAACAGACACAAACAGATGAGGCCCTTGTTTTTGTCCGTCATTTGCTAAGTACACCAGCGATTAGAATGCCTTAAATAAGTGGTGGGAGGAACTGCTGAGTAGCAGGACCAAGTCACGTGACCAGCAGCGTTCTCAATGCTGTTTGTCTGTGTGAGGCTGTAGTTTAAAAGGACCAACATTCTTTTCCAAGGTCACTTCCCTATTTTAACTCACTAGAGTCCAGGGTTGGCTCACCCTGTGGCCTCATTCAGTTTACTCTCAGTCTGAGGTTGTGTAATGTGGCCCAGCACTCTTCTTTCTTAGTCTTGGCAGTTGTTCCTTGGATTGTTGGTCTCCCTCCTTAGGCTTAGAAGTTGTAGGTACAGCACACACCTATGGGAAAGAGTTTGCGAATCCCCCTTGCTGTAGCAGAAACCCATGACACGTTACCAGCATGAATTTCTTTCCAACCTCACCTGGCCTCTTTTTAGACGGAAGTTATTCTCACCCACCGGACATAGGTCGGCCATCTGGGCAGAAGCCCACTACTTTACTCTTATTTGCATATGCAAGCTCACAACCAGGCCTTGGTTCACCTTTGCAGATGCTCACAACACGATTCATCTCAGGTACTGGTGGCCTTTGGCACCCACCAGGGTCTGAGTATCTTACCTAAACTGACTTATAAAATCTCCTTCTCAGTTCTAGTGCACTTTAGGTCCTGTCAGCGTCTTGGATAAAGCCCCAAGAAGTCTCTGGGCAAAGCACCTCCCTTGCTAGGTTACAAAATGAGCTACTCAACACAGCACATTTCTCCTCCTAGCTCCTTACTCCCTCTATCTGCAACTGGCTCCTCCATCTTCTCCTAAAACATATCAGTTCTTTGGAATGCTTTCTAACTCCTCCCTGGTGGCTTAATTGGGCTTCCTTTTCCGCAGCTTGCACAGAATGACTGCTGTGTTAGTTAGACCCTTTTACCATTATCTCTGGGTGATCGGTTTGGGCGGTGCATTGTGGTCCCACCTTTCTCGCATGTTGTCTTACACATACTAGTCATCTTTATGTCTTGTGCATGTCTCTCCTTTTCACTAAAAGATTGCTTGGTCGGTGTAACCCAGGGGATTAAGATGATGGCCGCCATCTTAAAACCAGGCATTAGGAACATGGTGGTCAGGCAGCTTCACAGAATGGTTTCCTGCCGCAGCACTGGGCTTACTCCCTTGCCATTGCGTTCTGTTTTCTCTGTGGGCACAGCTCACTTGCCTCGCGCCCTATTCTGCTTCTCTCTACGCTCCTGTCCACAATCGCTCTCTCGTGTGTGGTGTGCCGCCTAAGAAATCCACTCGCTCTGCAAAAAGGCTCGTGGGTGAGACTCGATAATACCGTTGTGCTCGCTGACTTGTTCTTGTTGGTGCTCTAATGACTAATACACTGATGTTCTGGATACTTCTGATTTCTAGCTCCAGATACGCTGAGTTGGCACATCCTAAAGTATCACCCAGGAAACAAATCATCTATTGCTCAAAAGTGGCAGCAGTTTGTCTGGGGAGTGCTTAGGGTATGTCAGCTGTAAGGGGGTGTGGGGGCTGGGTAGACTCTGGCAAATCTCCCATATACCACCTCCAGGTGTTAAATCACCAGCCAGTGGCTTCCCAGGCTCCCAATTGCTTCAGACCGCTCTCATAGTCCCTGTTGTCTCCATCACAGCATCTACCATACATTCACCTTCTCCCCCAATGAAAGTTAACAGGGGGATAACTCTTTGTTTTCTTGTGTTTACAGTGTTGATCCTGTTTTTGGAAAGGGAAGGTATGCCTAGCAACATGCAGAAGGTAACACCAGCAGACAAAAATGTGTATATCATGCTCCAAGGAGGCAAATCACATATCCTTGTGAAACATGTATTAGCTATGGTTTCTGAAATAGGGCCTCATGCAGGTTTGGTGGTATTTTGGCAGTAAATCCACTGACATACCGCCTAATGGATTTACCATTACCGCCATTTGGTCTGGCAGATTTACCACCAGATTATAAGTAATGGTGGCAGTGTTAGTCCTCATCTATAGTCAATAGGACTTCACAGGGATTTAGGTGGAATTACCATTAATTCTGCCAATTTTGACAATTTTTTACGGTAAAGCCGCAGATTTAACTCCAGCTTTTTTGCTTGAGGTAAATCTTTCACTTCACCACTGAAATTGTAGTATGGGGGTGCAGTAATGCAGCGGTAACAGAATGACCACTCTGTTACCGCCGTTTTTTACTGCACCCCATAATGAGGCCGATCATATGCGTGGACGGACATAAGAGAAAGTAATAGAAATTAAATTGCGTAAAAAAATCTAAAATTACTTTTTTCCAATTTCAAGGATCCAATATATGAGCACAATAATCCTTTGCATGTTTCTAGAAATCTATAGACTTACATGTTTCGTTGCGACTGGGTCTTTTCTGAAGCCCCATGTCTTCACAGCAGGGATGTCACAATACTCAGTTAGTGGGCGTCACACTAGCTATTCAATGTAATTTTGTCATCTGCTGCTCAACACATTCCCATGATGCCAGTGTAATGGCAAGAACAGTGTGCATGTTCTTGGTTATAGCTGGAATCCCTGGAGTATGTGGTGAAACATGCTAAAACACACAGTTGCTCCCGCACGGCCCTTTCCGTGCTAAACTGCACAGTTGCTTTGATTGGTGGCCTGGGCCCTTATGTGTCCTCCCGGGTCCTGGCCTTCTGCCCAATCGCCTTCAGCCTCCTCCCGCTCCCGGCACTTGCCCTTTCGGCACCCACTGGCCTGGGTTCCCTCACAGGATTGCACTTATTTTATTGGCAGGTGACCACTCTTTACCATGTGACCTCTGCCAGGCACTTACCGTTACCCGCAACAGACTCCCTGGCACTTGCCCCCTCCATGGAAATCCGATCACTTACCCCCATCCCTTGTCCCTTCTCTCTCTTTGCACTTGCATGCTCCGAATCCTCACAAGACGTAGTAGGACCTCATCTATCTTACTCATTATTGTTATATATTTGCCCTTGGCCCCATGTTCCCTACCATTGCCCTGTGGGTGTTTTGAAACACAATTTCTTGATGTATACGTTCCTTACAAATGCACAATAAAATAAATAAATAAAATGTAGTGTACCCATCCGGCAATAAGACGCCTTCTGGTCACAGGCACCTGTTTTGAAGAGACATTGGCACGCTATACATTTCCACATTTCTTTAGTCATGCTTTTTTTTAATAGCACCAGACATGCCGCAGAAGCAATTTCAGGGCACTTGTCAAGATAGGGAAAGAGCAGGCAATGAAAACGTTAGTAAGTGGTGGAGAATAGATGCGTCTGGAGATGGAACAAGGGCGGGCCGGAAGGTCGTTCTGGGGGAGGATCTGAGTTCAGCTGGGTACGAGCTCCAAGGCAATGGGAGGGAAGATGCGGCAGGAGGCCATGTGCTGTGAAGAGGATCTGAGATTGTAAGCAAGGGGGAAAACAGACAATGGGCCTCATTACGAATCAGGCGTTAAGGGTTTTACGGCGCCGTAAACGGCGCCGACCCTTAACGCCTGATTACAAGGTCCCTTTGCGGGATGGTGATTTTAACGCCTGCTTTTTGCAGGCGTTAAAAACCATGCCGCAAAGGGACCTTGGTGCTAAGTACGGTGCCACAATTTGCGGCACCGTACTTAGCGCCTTCCCCATTCCCATTATGCCCCATGGGGCAAAAATGGGAATGGGGAAGGGCCATGGCGGAAGGGGGAATTACCACTCCGCCAACCTCGGAATGGGGTGGTAATTCCCCATTCCGCCATGGCGGAGTCGGAGAGTTACCGGCATGGACCATGGTGCTATTAGGCCCAATTTGTTTCTGAGCTAGTCTGGGTAACCGCTGAATAGCTCTTTGTGGAAGTGGCATAAAAGCTTGAATTTGAATCTTTCTTTAATTGGCATCCAATGGAGGGCCTTAAGGGTGAGTTTATGGTGTTCCTGTTCATGCCATATGTTAATTGATCTGGCCACCTGGTTTTGATCCACGGCAGGCAGATCGGTGACAGTGCATTGCAATAGTGTAGACCAGACTTGACAGTGGCTTGGACAATGGTGAATTTTTGTAGGACTGAGAGTAAAGCTGGCATTGTGTGGTCTCCACGCTTTGATAACGAAACAATTGAGAGAGTTGGGGCTTCAGGACGAGAAACCTTAGCTTGCAAAGACCACTCTACGAACCTGCCTGTCTAATTGATGTTCAATAATGTCATTTTGTGAAAAAAGAAACAATACTTTGTAATCTTGTTGAAGAATGTTTTGTTTTCTTTTGTAAATTCTTTTGATTCTTTTACTTTGTTTTGTATAGTAGTGAAATGTTTATACAGTGATGTCCAAACCAAAACAGATAAAACCAATAAACAAATACAAAAAATAAAAAAGCTGGCATTTTTATGAAGGTTTTCGATTTAAAGATTGCCGAGGCTGAGATTTTTGAAGCTGAGGGGACCTAGTGAGTGCTTGCTGGCAGATGATTTTACACAAGGTTCGGCACACCGTTTTAGGCATTGGTGGTTTCTTGTGTTGGGAATCAAACGCCATTGTGAGAAGGGCACCCTACGGGGAGCAGATGTGGGTTTGAGAGGGTGAGAATTCCAGATTTATGACCATTGTGGTAGAGCCAGCTATTTATCTTCCAGGAGTTAACGGTGTTGAGGCAACAAGACACCTGGTTGAATTCAATGTCTGGTCTTGCCGAAGGTAGATTTGGGTGTAGTCTGCATAAGAGTAGAGGAGAAGACTGAAGCTTTGAATCATTTCTACCAGTCGTCTCATGTATATGCTAAGCAAAGGAGGTGAGAGGGGGGCCCTGAGGGACCCCATAATCTGGGGTAGAGCTATAGGAGGTCAAGGGGCCCATTCTGGTTGAGTAAGATGACTCCGAAATGAGAGAGTTGAGCTACAGCAGGGCTTCATTCTTGTTGGCAGTGGAGGGGAGTCTGTGGAGAAGGGCCTGGAAGTCAATCGTGTTGAACGAATCTAAGATCTCAAGGAGAATGAGGAACGCAGGGTGCCCTAGATTCCTGATACTTGGTTATTTGTGCAAATCCGGGGGTATTTTCGCGCATTTCAAAGTGAATTCTGAATTCACAAATGGAAATGCAAATTCTAAAAGCACAGAAAACAAAGAAAGCGATAGAACAGCTTTTTTTTTCTTTTTCTAGCCTCTCACTGTGACAGGCACTTAGGGGCTAGAAGACATTCATACATTAGTGTAAGGCATGCACTCTAGGCACTAATGTATGCAAGGGGGCGGAGGGGTCGCACAGCGCATCTTTTGTGCTGCTGTTCAGCTCCCCTGAAATGAGCAAGTTACCTTTGAGAATAAGATGTCCTGCTCATTCCAAATGATAAAGCTCATCCTCCTCTGCACTTTTTTCATTTTCGCTCATTTTCTGGAATCTCCTCCCTTATTGGCAGCCCTGGAATTAGCGCATGACACGACCCAGGCGGTAAGGGGTTAACGGCAGCGTTAACAGCGCCGACCCTTACCGCCTGAGTACGAGGTCCCTTAGCGCCATGGCGCTTTTAACACCTGCTTTTAGCAGGTGTTAAAATCCATGGCGCTAAGGGACCATGGAGTTAATTACGCCACCGTAATTTACGGTGGCGTAATTAACGCCTTCCCCACTCCCATTATACCCTATGGGGCAAAAATGGGAATGGGGAAGGGTAAATGGGGATTGGGGACTTACCGCCCCGCCAAGGTCGGAATGGGGCGGTAAGTCCGCCAACCACCATGGCGTAAACGTAGTTTACGCCATGGTGGTAAAGTCACGGCCCAGGCGGTAACTTACCGCCTGGGTCGTAATGAGGCCCCTTGTGTTGCTATGGTAGGCGATCTCTATTTCAGATTCCCCAATGCTTTGAGGTAGTTGTGCACTGCTGCTTTATTTTGTGTAAGCACACATGCAAGACCCATCCCCTAAGGCAGGGTACTGCAACCTTTGGCTATCCAAATGTTTTAGACTACAACTCCCATCAGCCCAAGCCAGCATAGTCAATGGTGAGGGATCATGGGATGTGTAGACCCAAACATCTGGAGAGACACAGGTTGCAGACCCCTGCCCTAAGGATTACATGAAGACATCTCTTGGGTGGTTCATCTTTCCTAATTGATGCTATTTAGCGCAAAAATAAGGCAGCCTGTAGGCACAATAAAAGCAGATCACAAGGCAGGATAATTGAAACTAGCTTGTTCTTTATTTATTTATTTAATATATGCAACGCGCCTATGCCCCCTAGGGAAAGAGGCGCGCACAGAAAGTACGACAACAACGAACCCCAACAACAGAATACACAAAGCATCTGCTTAGCCGTTTAGAGATACCAGTCCATATTTTCAAGGGATGTCCCACCAGGCCAGATTTAAGTGTAGAAATAAGTCTTCAGGGCCTTCCTAAAGACATATGTCCCGTGTTCATCTTGGGTATGCCAGAGAGCAAGTCGATTATAAACTTAATTGTAACATGCAGACAGTTTTGCTTTTTATAAAGATTATGGCTTCCCAGCTATATTTGTGCTTTCTAAATCCTGTACATTTATGCATACATACATTTCTTGTGTGAGGGAGACCTGGTTATCGCAGTGTGGCACTCCCTGAGTGGTCCTTGGAGCAAAGCACTCTAGTTCCGGGACTTTCTGGTAGCTGACAAAAGGGCCAAGTCCCTGTTCTAGAGGGACTGTGTGTGGCAATAGCAGCGGAACATGCAAATAATGTACAATAACACACTAAAAACTGATGAGATTTCTCTATGGCATTCCCCTTGTTACAGAGAACAAATGCTACCCCTTGAACTTAGATCCGCAGAAATGAGAACAGTACGCCTCCCTGATGTGGGATGCGTTATTTATATGCTTTGGAAGAATCATCAATAGGGTTCTTTGGTCTGGATTTGACCTGGTAAAAACCAAAACTTGGCCTGGCCTGGCATATCCCTGGTTATGGGCAACCATGCCCAAACGAGGAAGCCCTGGCTGGGAACCCACTGTATAGAGTGAGCATCTTTGCACTTGCCTAAATGTGCCAGAACCCATCTAAGATCCCACAACCAAATGTACGCAGGACCTGAAACCCGTCAACCTGCTCCTGCAGTGGCTGAAGTCTCAGCAGGAAGAATTCTGACTTCCCATCCACTGGAAGCACCCCTTTGGGGACCTCTGCTGCTTCACATTCACAAGACTAGCGGACTAGTACGCTTGCCCTACGCACGGCGTAACCGTCAGCGATCATTCACTTTCTCTCGAGAAGGAACTATTTCACAGTTATGCCACGGTCACTCAAGGCCATCAAAGTTGCACGAAAGGCTGAGGCAACAGTGAACTCCTCATAGAAGGTACCGAGCAACAGAGAGAATAAACTCCAGCAGACCACAGAACAGAACCCACGACGTGTCCACGAAACCAAGACTCAAGCCTGTATACAGCAGTGCGTATCGCACTCCGTGTCCATGGAAGATAGCCGCAGGCATCTGCTATCATACACTATTTGAAGACACCTCGCACAACACCCCTGCCATCAGAATCCATCTATGTCCCACGACAACAATTTGGTGTAGCTGGACACAGAATCAGTCTCCTGCACTCGCATACTCTCCCGAAAACCTCACAGCACTCATCCACAAGCCAGCGCGATATGGGTCGCAAGTAGGGACTTGGCCACCCCTACCTTCCTTTGTATTGGCTAAAATGCATACACGCATTCTAAACTCCTCTGACAAATCTCCCGTACATGGACTTCAGACCCCGGGGGCATTCACATACAGCGCTTTGAGTCCATACCAATGGGAAAAAGTGCCATACAAATGAAAATTACATTCTCTGTTGCCAGCCATTATATTACAAGTTAGCATCACACATTTGGGCATAGTTTAACATAGATATGATGTCTATGAGGCCACGACTTCCAGACACTTAGGCCCTTATTACAAGGTTGCCGGTAGGCCGCCGGTGCTACCGGTGGCCATCCGGCAACCTCGGCTTACTGTTTCTACCAACCGATATCCGGCTAATACTGGTATATTACAGGTGATGGAGAAACTGTAAGTTCCCATTCCGGTGGAGTTCCATAGGACTCCATGGGAATGGGAACACTAAAGCACCAGCACCGTTACTAAAGGTGCCGGTGCTTCAGCGATGTTGCTGCCGGTAGGGGCTTGAACTACTGGCAGGTCAGGCCTACTGGTAGTTCACAGCCCCTAGCGGCACACTCAGAGTGACCCGGTCCAGGAAAGGTACCAGTAACCGTTGTTACCGGCACTTTTTTCCAGACTGGGTCACTCGTAATGAGGACCTTCGAGTTTGCCTTACACTCCCATTAAAAATAAACACTTGTGAGCACTCTTTCTTTATAGTCTAATACTCATAAGCACACTTAGGCCCGTGATCCAACCCGCTCCTGCTCTTTCTTTCCCTTTAGCCTTCGGAAGCAGCCTGTAAGCAGTCAGAACTAAGATTGACGATGCATGCTTTCCTGCTCTTCTTGCCTCCTGTCCCAGTCACTCCGCCCCCTTCTGTGCCTCTCTCCTCACCCCTGCAGTCCTTAGGAGTAAATAAGTATTATAAGGTTTTCAGTATGTTCTTCCCCATGCTTATAGGTTAGGTTTCTGATATGTTATACTACGTTTTACTATCTATGCATGGGACAAAGGTACTTTGCAGTTTCCTCCTCATTTTTTCCAAACATTTTTGGGCAAGAACCTCCCCCATCCCCACCTATAGATTGCATAGAGATATTCGGCTGCCTCAGTATGTTTGCTCATATGGAATAGTAATATTCATGGCCATGTTCTATTCCACTTCTGGCAATAATTGTTATGGGAAGTGTTCACCAATCTACTACGCAGATGGCCTTAAGGGCTAGTGTTTGCAGGAGCCTGGAGATTTTGGGATTCAGGAATTCGCTTAAAGTGATCTGCAGGCTTTTCTTCCAGCCTGCATCTCCTTTAAGAGCCAGACGTTCTCATGGATGTTTGGGTGAAGTCCAGGCAGGTTCAGGCTGATTTGTGGGAAAAACATACTCGAAATGACTTAACGGGCTTCAGAAAGATGGAGACATGTTTGAGGAAAGAGTGAGGTCAGGTGAGGGTGTGTGGAGAGGAGTAGGAGGTGAATGTTAGCCAAGTAGGAAAGCACATTCAACTCTAGAGTAAGATATCTCAGTAGGTTAATGCGCCACTGCAGAGATCTACGTGCAGCCTGCATGTCCCAGGTTTGAATATGAGTAAGAAAAACTCAGTCTTTCATCCTTCTGAAGTGGATCAAGTTAGTGGGTTTGAGGTTGGGAAATGTAAGATTGCATGTCAGACTAGTACAATCAGCCACATGTTGGGCATGCCTGGGTCTGATTTTCATCATTCAGAGGTTTATTCTTTGTGCATGATTGAGGTTTATAATATTACAATATAGGGAATGCATAACAGACAAGGACCCCTGAAAGGCCCACTGGGCTGGGATTGCATTGGGGGTACATGGAAGTTTCATCCTGCTTAGTTTCTTTGCCTGAGGACTACTGAAGTTATTTAGTACACAGCGAGGGGGGTGTAGTGGCCTCACATCCAATCAAGAGGCTCAGAATGGGGGTTTCACCACACTGGAAAACCCTTGCTCCAAGCCTCTTCAGAGCAGGAGGCCGCCATCTTCCCTCACCAGGAATCATTAAGTTCACTCCCCCACATCCCCTTCCCCCACTTCCCATTTCCACATCTCCAATCCCTCCAACCCCCACCCCACTTACCTGGCAGTGCCTTGTCCCTTGCTGGTCCGGGAACACTAGTGTTCCAAGCGCATCCCCATCACAGTAATGGCCGCATTTGAAAGGGAGAAGGGACTACGTGTACAATGTTTCTCAACTATAAAAAAAACGATTAGTATCCTGGTTACAATGTGCCGGGATAATATACCCATCTTGGTGGGTGCATTACCAGGGCAGGTAATGTCCTAGGCTTCGTTAAAGCTTTGCTATGGCTTCCAACTGGCCTAGGGCATCACCTGACCCGGTAATGCCCACGCCAACAGGGTTTATTGCTTGAATAGGGGAGTCCATGTCTGCGGCTAAATAACCTCAGAAAGGCTACTAGGGCTGAGGAAGGGTCAGTCACATATCAGGCATTCATGATGTAGATTTCGATGTCCCTTAAAGACACCCATTTAGTTAGGTATGATTGCAATGTTATGAGCTCTCTACTTGAGAAAACTACATAACATAGGTCTGCAATAAGAGGCCTCTGTGTGCAGTGAGCTCCATACATGCTCCAGACACTAATGTATGCAGGGGCTGGCCAGAGCATCATTTTTGCTGCAGCACAGCCCTCTGGAAATGTGCAGGCCATCTTTTTGAATAAGATGACCCACACATTATTCAAAGTATTGCCAATAAAAAATGCATCCTCTGTGCATTGTGTATTTGCATTGCTTTCTGTGAATTTAGCACAAAGGGCCTCATCACGAGTTGGGCGGTAGCCCTTAAATACGGCGGTAACACTATTACTGAGGCACTTAAGGGTCCGCCCAAAAATGAGTATGGCTTGTTTAACCCCAGCTCAGAGCTGGGGGTAAACACACTGGAAAAATGCTGATTTTCAGCGCAGTCACTGCGCAGAAATTCCTCCGGTGGTAATTGTGCTGAAAATTCCCCATTGGGTCAAATGGACTCAATGTGGAATTACGTTTACCGCTCAACCCGTGATCATCGGTAATACCGCCAGACGGTTGGGCGATAACACAAATACAGTTGGACGGTACCCAGACGGGATACCGCCCAACTCGTGATGAGTCCCAAGGAGTTTTTTTTTAAAGAGTACACTTTTTATCAGCTGCAAGAAAAGAATTTAATTAGATTTTTTATATTAAAAATATACTTTCGCCAGCCATTAGTCAATAAGGCACTGCTTTCGTTGAGGGTCCCTTGAATAAAGGTTTTTGCACTTCTGATCTATTTTATTACCTTTATACTTGGTTTGATTTGAACATGTGCTGGCAGGAAAAGATGGGTAACAAATTATTTTTATTTTTGTTATTTTACATGGGACTCCATACATCCATGCTCGGGCTATGGTCGTCTGATGCACTCCCCATGGATTGAAATGTGGCTCATGTATTTGCTCACAAAGGTTGTCTGCTGTCTTTTTGACCCAAGAAAGAGCTTGTTTATGTCCTAGGTAAGTACACGCGAATGTAGTCCATTGTTTCTCAATATAACAGATGTCCCTTCCTAAAGTGTAATAACTGTAATCATTATTATTAGATTTGTTCTTTTATAACGTAGTTAATACCAGCGAGTGGTTTTTGCGCTACGTTCTCTTGCTTCCAAGATAAACGTGTTGCGCCTGAGCTATCCTTCCTCCCCTTTCAACTGAGAGCTTTTATCCTCCATTACAAACTCTTATATCTGATGAAAGGATCCATGGGGGTGCGGGAGGGAGGGGGAATGAGCGGTCGAAAGAGTATGTACTGGCCTACCTTTGTACTTAATGTGTACTTGCAAGAACCGCCAGACTGATATTATATTCGGGAAAGGGCCAACTTTGTTACTTTAGCTACCGCCACTTAAGTAGCAATCTATTCGCTTAGTTACTCTTAACTCTCCTTTAACTGAAAATCTTTGAGCAGCTGAAGTAAAAGGGCAAGGACTGAAGGAAGCCGCGGCCATCTCATGCGCGCCAAAGAGACGGGGCTGCTCCAGCACAGAGCGGCCATTTTAATTATCACTGTATTTTGTGGCTCATTAACTCTCTTCTGTGTTCTGGCTTTTCCGTTGCTGAATTAAAAAGGCATAGAATGCTCTGCCTTGACTTGCAACGCTGGCAGCAATTTCTCATGGTCTGTGCTGGACGCAGCGATGAGGGAGAGCGATAGCACCTCCGGGAGCCGGGCGCTCCGGTAGAACGGAACCACAGACCAATTTAACCTCTCGGGTTAGCACGATATTTACAAAACGAATTAGGAATCCAGGAAGGTTCCTTGATCTGATTCAAGTCAGGAGTGATGGTTTCTGATGCTTCCTGTGTGTGCCCTGTAGAGATTGGGGGATGGAGAGAGTACCTGCTGTTGTAAACTCGGCTGTGAGGGTGGGCAACACACATCGTCAGAATTTGGCAAACATTTCAAAAAAAGAGAAGCCATTCAGACCCAGTTAGGCAGGACAGATTTCGGATATGTGTGAATTGCAACCTCATGTTTTAATACAATTAGGGTTGCTGAATTCGATTAACCCGGTTCCCAAGCTGAATTTTTAGTGTCGGACCTTTATTTTTATTTATTTATTTATTTACATTTGTAGAGCGCACTACAGCCCCAAGGCATTGAGGCGCTGTTTACATGAAAGTGTACGTAGGCATGAGTACATTAGGACATGCGGTTACTTGGTTACATCATATGTGCTAGGTTACAGAGTACAGGTGGGCATACGGCGCCTGACATTTCAGACAAACAGGCTGGTTTTGATGGCCTTGCGGAAGGCTAGGTGAGAGTCGATTACCCTAATGTGTGAAGGTAGTGCGTTCCAGTGGGTGGCAGCGATGGCTGGGAAGCTGGAGCCCCCTGCACGCACTCTGCAGGTTTTGGGCTTGGTGATCAAGTTGGTGTAGGCTAGCCTAGATGGCTTTGTGGAGGTGGGGAAGGCGATGCGCTGGGCGAGGTAGGGGGGTTCCAGATCATGGAGGCATTTGTGAGTGATGGAGAGGATTTTAAAGATGATTCTCTGTTTGACAGGAAGCCAGTGAACCTGTCTCCTTAGGTCCGATATGTGGTCCTTTTTTGGGAATCCAGTGGCAGCCCTAAGGGCATTGTTCTGGACAAGTTGGAGTTTGGCAATGTTTTTGCTGGAGGTGCCTCCGAGGAGAGCATTACAGTAGTCCAGTCTTGAGCCGATAGTGGCTCTAGCGATAGTAAGGCAGTTCTGTGTCGTTAGGAAGGGTCTTACTGCGTTAAGCAGTTTTGAGTAGTATGCTGAAGAGGCAGCAATGGCGTTAACCTGTCTATTCATGGTGAGATTAGAGTCTAGGTAGACACCCAGAGTTTTTACTGTATGGGACACAGCGATGGGTATATTATCGATGGTGAAGGAGCGATATTTCTTGTTGAGGTTGCCCAGGATGGTAGGTGACCCAATGAGCAGAAGCTCGGTTTTGTCACTATTTAGGCATAGCCAATTTTCAGCCATCCAGGCTTGGATGGTACAGTAGATGGAGTTGAGGGTGATCCTATCTGCCTCATAGTCACCTGTGAGGGGGATGAGCACCTGGGTGTCATCAGCGTAGTTGGTATATGAGATACCCATGGTGTCAAGAAGGTTGAAAAGGGGCCTAGTAAATAGGTTGTAGAGGGTGGGCGCAATGCAGGAGCCCTGAGGCACCCCACATTTGATCTGACTAGGGGAAGAGCATGCTGAGTCTGAGAAGACTTTCATGGCCCTTTCCTGTAGAAAGGAGGTGATCCATGCACATGCTTTAGGGGAGAAGTTTGCTGCGATGGAGAGGTGATGGCAAAGAGTATTGTGGTCCACGAGGTCGAACGCGGCCGATAGATCAAGGAGCAGAAGGAGCGCTGGTTTACCAGCGTCTCTGATGTCGTCCATTTGATTTTTTAAATCGAGGAGGGCAGTTTCGGTGCCGTGTCGTGGCCTGAAGCCAGACTGCCGAAGGCCCAGAAGGTGGTGATCCTCGAGGAATTTCTGGACTTGCAGGTAGGCTGCTTTGTCCAGAATTTTAAGCAGGAAGGGGACGGTGGTGATGGGCCTGTAGTTCCCTGGTGCCGCGGGGTCAAGGGAGGGCTTCTTGAGGAGCGGTCGTACCCAGGCCTCCTTGAGGTCAGATGGGACATGGCCAGACTGGAAGGAGGCATTGATGAATGCAGTCAGGAAGGGTGCAAGTGTCGCGCCGCAGTCCTTAATGAGCTGAGAGGGGCAGGCGTCGCCCTTACAGTTAGATGGTTTAATGGTTAGCATAAACATAATGGCCAGCAAATTGCATTATTGTGGTGATAAATTATAAGGTTATGTTTGTGTAATCTATCTCACATGCATTATAGTGCAGTCCACAGTTAAACTGGATTACACTTTTTGTAATTAATTGTTGTATTGTAATTGTGGCTGTTTTATATTTCTTCTCACCAGTTGTATTCAACTTTTTCTATTATATTGTTTCTTCGCAACAGGTGAAGATGGATCCAGTGGTTTCGTTGAAGAGGGGGTTGCCTGTGGATTATAGCTTGTGCACATTCTGCCAAACCCATAAAGCCAAAGTTCCCATTAGTAGAGCAAGCGATCATGGACTTAGTAGGGTAAAAGCTGCTGCATGTACCAGAAGGTAGCTAAGGAACTCGAAGAATATAGATTTCATTGGTCGTCTTGAAAATGCGTTAGATTCTGCTGCACGCGTAACACTTGTGTGGGACAAGTTCTTTTATGTTCACTTCACGGACAAGAGAAGAATCGAAGGCTTACAGATAACTCAGGCACAGTATTTGAAGGAGAACAGGGGGGTGAGGGTGCCTGGGAAACTCTCTACCAGCACGAACACAGCCCATTGACTTGTTCTTGGGTGGATGGCCCCTGGGAGAGTCTCAACCAAGTCTTTAGCTCACTGTTCTTTTCACAGAGAAGAAATTTCCCCACATATCAGTCTTTGTCCTGCCCAGGGGCAGTCCAGCACCGAAATGCTAGGCAATTCTCCTCTGAACAAGAGTACCACAGCAACCCCATTCACGTGTTTCAACCTTGTTGGGCATCAGTGAGGTGAAGCTGTGTCTCTCTAAGAGCAGTGAGCAAGGGATCCACGTCTGCAGTCCCCTGGTAACTTAGGGCGAGACCAAAAGTTACTTGGTATGAAAAACAGGGGGGTGGGTATTCGAAGGAGGTAGCAGGTTGCAGCAGCATTCATTCGTGTTGCAGTTGGTGACAGGCCTTCATTGCGAAAAGGGGTGCAACCTGTCAACTGGGTAGCATGCATTTTAAGCCAAATCACTGATAGGAAGCAACTCCTGAGCTCAGTAATGACAAAAGAAATGAGTGATCGTATTCTTCTGGCTTCTCATCTTGACTACAAAGTCGGCATTCCCTTGGTTGGTGTGATAGAGCTCATGGCAGATGAAGCCAATTGCCCAAGAACATTCACCAGGTCGACCTCAAAAACAAAGCAAGAATCATCCAAAACAGACATTGCTGATATAGCTATTGCACGCAGCTACAGCAAGCAGCTGGCAAAGGTCACGTATTTCTTCTTGCAGATGTCTTGGAAAGGTATAAGAAGTTGGCTGAGGAATCATCTACCATCCAACTTCTTCCAACCTCTTGACCGGTGTCCATCATAGAGGAGAATCATGCCGATTCCCACAAACTATCAGCCAACTGCAGTCCTGCAAATGAGAGACGGCACAGAGGAGTATGTGGACATGCTGAAACTGCCTGAATAAGAGCCTCAAGACAACATTTTTCTATCATCGATGCATGTAGCATGAAACATGTGTGGGATATGATGGCAACCCCAGGCCACCAAGGTTATTCTTTAGGTGAATATCAGGCAGTAGCATGCATTCCAGGTAGTTTTTATATGCTATCGAGAGTTATCTCTGGTGGTCAAGAGTTCCTAGACTATGACAGAGTGCAACATGAGGAGGAACATGTCTGAGATAGAGTTCAGGGTGTAGCCCAGGATCTTGTTTACTGTGTCAGTGGAGGTAAACAATGGACTTCTAAACACGTTGGCCTTGCCAGTACACTACACCAAGCGAGACGGTCAAAAGATCTGGTGATGCTTTATAACTAAGCTGGACACTGCCTAATCTATGAGCAGGTCTTGTAATCAAACACCTAGTTGGCTGAGAGCACTCTAAAGTCATTATCTCAAACAACTTGTGGAATAATTCCACCAGTTTAGGACAGTGGTTGTATAATCCCGGGACACCGACGTTCTCCTGCTTTTGGTTTCCCACTTCGACCGTGCACAATGAGAACATCTTTACATCTTTGGATGATGTCAGGTAGATCAAAGAGACTGCGTTATATACCAATTGATGCTGTTTTTGACAATCTTCCAAAAGGTTTCTCCACTATGCTACTACCATCTCACGGCTTAACTGAGCCTGACACTACCTCCTATTTTGCCTACCACACCAAACGTTCATCATGGAACTTCTTCAAAGAGCATCATGAGCTTTAACGAACTTGGGCATTGGTGAACTCAGAGAAGACTATCAAATCTACACAAGAATTGTTTTGCAGAATATATAATGTACACAGAACAGACTCTGTTGATTCACCACAACATATCTTGTACTCCAAGATCGGTAAACCAGAAGCAATGTCACCAACAAGTGATGCTCTTCATTTCCATTTGATAAGAGTACACTATCAATCCATGGTGTGGAGAAATGCCCATTGTGCCACACCCGACCTTTCTGCACCTGTGGAAATGGGACGGAAACATGGTGATTTAGGACTAGAGCCTATTCTGATGTCACTAAGTGCAGTCCCAGAAGGTTGCCTCGAGATGATGTCATGTGCATGCCAGACGCAGGGTGTGAGTCAACGCTGCAAATGTCCCAAATCAGAACTGAAGTGCACATCAATGTGTGCCTGTCAGCAACCGAGCCATGATCAGAATCAGACCCCTTGTATAAATGTTATGTAGTTTAGCAAAACAATTGACATTTTGTGACATATAACATGTATGACTGTTTGTGATTCATAATTATTATTAATGAACTTTAGCTTACTAACCTCAGTTCCCTTTGTTGGTGTCCGTTATTAATATGCCTATCGGATCTAATGACTGTCTCAATATATCCGTGTCTATTAATCAGACTATATGGTCATGTGATCAAAGCCATGTACATTAATTCTCGGGTGAAAGTTGTATGGTAAATGTTGTATGTATTTACATGATATAGAAATGCTTGTTCAAACATGGCAATTTGTCAGCCATTTGGTTTATGCTTATTAAAAGTTCAAACACTCAAAATTCGGCTTGGGAATCAGGTTAATCGAATTCAGCATAACCTAATTACGCTAAAACATGAGGTTCCCAACTTTTACCTCAAAATTCACCTACAAGCTTATACATGGTCTTTTTTTGTTAAATCCGTCTAGACTAGGTGGAACACAATTCTGGTGGGATTTATTGTTAATTGTGGACTTCATCTGGAGTTAGGTCAGACATTTGATGTTGTTATTCTGTATATTTTGTTGGTCACAGGGCTCTTTGAGGTTGAAAGTTGGCTTCACATGGGTGCACACACTGTAAAACATGTGATGTTCAAATAGGATTGTGAACTAGGTTTTAAAAATTAAGGGTTGTTATTGGTCAGAGAGGGATCTGATAATGTTACCCAATTCTCAGGCACTGTGCTTTCTTTTTTGGTAAAACTTAATATTGAGCCTTGAAAGGTGCACTTTTACACAGGTTCTTGTTTGTTTGTTTGTTTTATTATTTATAATGCGCACCAGACCCGGGGTATCAGGGCACAGCAGTTACAAGAATGTGCAAAGCTTATTTACATTGAGTAAAATACAGTACATACACAAGTAGATGAGGACTAGAGGAACTAAGGGAGGATATCTAAATGATAAAATATTCTCCAAATGTGATGAAGGCTTTGTATCTCAAGTTTTATTAATCGTCTGTGTCCTGCACCATGGTCCATTCATCTGCATCACATCATTCCTCATGCCACCTGACCCGCAAGACGACACCGGCCCCTCTCCTCCCGGTCACCTGGTACAGCTGTACCCCTCCTCTGTGCCCCTCTGTACCCTCGCCCGCTGTATATCTGTTCCATTGTTACCACTGAAAAGCACTCTGTTATGCATCTGTAATATTGTACACCCCTGTAAAGCGCTATTTTATGTGTCTGTATTGGTGTATATCTCTAAAAAGCACTCAGTTGCTTCTTGAAGCTAGGTGTGCGCTCAATAAATACCATCATTATAATAATAATATGATTTGTGGCAGACAATGGGCAGCTCCTTCAGCTAGCCAGTGTGATACTGGCACAGCAACTCCTGCCTTTGGTACTACAGGGTGGTACAGGCTTGTTTTATGAATGGGCCAAGGTGTGTTTTCACCTCACTGGTTTGTCAGTTCTTGAATGATGAGTGTTAACAGGGCTTTAAGTGGGCCTGGGGTAGCTAGGGTGGGGCCCTAGAAGTCTCCAAAAACAGACCTTGAACCGGGGGCTGCCGGGGCTCTGCTGTCTCAGTCTCCCCACAAGGAGCACCCGACAGAACATTAGCACCTGGCACCATCGTAAAGAAATATGTGCGTGGATGTCATAGTTTGCTTCTGTTTTGTGCCACCACTCTGCACTTTTTCCACAGGGATTTTGGTGTGGGTTTGCTTCTTTGAGTCTCGCTGCTGTTCCTTTCTACCACTCTGAATTTGTTTCTGCAGGGATTTATGTGTTAGTCTTTCATCCCTTATTCCGGCTATATTTCACCTCACTGCACTTTGTCTACACAGTACTACCTATAAGGGGTCTGCTGGCCCTCCCAACCCCAATAGTGCGGACCCTACACTTGACTGCTGTTCCTGCTCTGCTACTGAATTCCTACACTTCCCCTGGGACCTAGAGTGCAGTACCACAGCCATGCTTAGCGGCTCCAAAGTTAGAGGCGCACTGTTGTGCACCAGAAACTCCTCTGCTCCCTTGTACGGACCCCACCCTTACACGCCACCTCACCCTCCTCACCCTAGCCCCCGAAGTGGACACAAATCCTTCCAGACCATCCCAGACCCTCTCTGATATCACTCACACGTACCTCCCACCTGACTTACCCAAGCCACCTTCCAAACCCCGTCCCTCAACCAGACCGTCTATAATAAAGCCATTTCTTACGTTTTCTTATAGGTTCCTTAAGTCAAGCTTTATTGTAGTTTACTTGAAGTTGTTATGAGCGAACCACTGGGTCCCATCAGCCAAGCTGACAAGTCCCCAACTGACTAAAGCTGGAACCTTCACATGACCTTGCATGCAAAAATTCCACAATGACATACCAACATCCTCTCAGGCCACTCACACACAGCAGGCACTATACAACACCGTCCCTCATAGGACCTCTCTACCACCACCCCCTCACGCAATCCGTACTCTCATCCATGCCACCATGAACCAAGCTTTGCATCCCCAAACTGTGTCCATACAATCCTAGTCACCCCCCTGCTCAGCTGCCCCCCAACCCTCACACACCTCTTCCCCCCATACTCCAAGAAATAGACACTGCGCTACCCCATAGCACTCCATACTACTCACCTCAACTCACTCTCTCTCTCCCAGACCCATGACATCCCACCACTCATACACAGTGACAGCCTCCTCAAAGCCACCCAACCTAGTGGCATTACTCTTCAATCTGGTAAATAACTCACCTGGCAAGTACACCAGACATCATTCCCCTTGTTTCTCAAGTAGTCAGACCCCAGACTCCTTCACCGACATTAGAAGACAGTCACCAGCCCTCTCCTTCATGACAGGAAACACAACTGAATTCCCCAATTGCAGCCCTACATTCCCTCTCACTACCCCTCTGACCTCAGTATCTACTCCCCCTTCACTCCTCAGAATAGGGTCTCAACTTCTCACCCCCCACCATATGCCCACCATCATTAACCACTGCACCCACCATTACCCAGAGGACTCCAACCTTAGGAGCACTCTTCACACATACACACATCTACAGCACATTCAGCCACTATTATCACTCCCCCAAAAGGAGTCCTTAGTCCGCCCCTACCAAGAAACATCTAACCTTCCAACAATTCTTGGCCATGGTACCCATCCACTCCTACAGACCCCACTACACAGCTCACTCCAGTCACCAAGGGGTCCTCCCCCAGCATACGTACCCTCCTCACCTTTTCTGCATCTAACACAGCAACAACCTTCTCCCACCCATACATCTTCACCTAGCATTCCCTTCCACCTAGTAGCTCCCACTCTCCCCTCCCAACTCCCCCACTGAATTCTCAACCCTTTGCATCAAACACTAAACATAGCAATGGATCAATGCCAGATCTGCTGCAATAATCCCACACATTTACAACCTAATTTTGTCTGAATGCCCTGATATCCTCTTCATGTCCCACATGACCCCATGACACGATCCCTTCTCGACAACCTGCATACCCTGTATCTGACACAACTAGTATCAGGACCTACCCATTCTGCAGGCCATACATTAGATCCAATCTTCAGCTCTCCTGAACTCATGACCCCTCTCCCGCCTCGTCCACTGGTCTAGATGGACCATGCAGCCATCTTCTCCATTCTCTCGACTGTAGACCCTCCATCATCCTAGGCAGTCCTTAGGCCACCTATCCACTCACCACTATGGAAGAAGGACTATGTAATTCCAGACCTGACACTTTTCCTTCTAGCCTCCATGACCTCCTTACCACTCGAGTTGGTCATATCTCCATCCGCTATTTTGATCGATGGCTCTCAGAAGCCCTTAGTCCACTCACCCCACTCAGATCCTTCACTAACAGACAAGGTCTCTCCCTCACATGGTTCACTTCATCTCTCAAATCTCTAAAATCCCAGAACCACATCCTGGAACGCAAATGGGGGGCACACCTGTTGCCGCAGAATAGAATGACCTACGTCCAGCAGCTCAAAGCCTACAGGGCAGAAATACGCAAGGCCAAAAAATCGTATTACTGGAATGGAATCACCAATGCCCCAAACACCAGTAGGGAATTTCACAACCTTATTGATGAATTCAAGGCCCCGGGATGCACCACCTCCTCCTCCTCCCACACCCAAACACTCTCCGACTCTCTCTCAGACCACCCCTTCCACAACGTAGCCCCCGAAAGAGACGTCGCTATTGTCATAAAATAGCATCGCTCATGCCCCACCCCGCAGCATCTACGACCAGGTTTTCAGATCCTCCCTCCACCTGCTCTTCTCTTCCTTCTCTCCTCTCTCCCACCCTGAATTTCTAAAGCTACTATCTAGCAGCTGCCCCTCAGGATCCCCTGGAGACCTCTGTCCTCCTACTCTTCTGAAAGAAATCCTATCTGCAACCTTTGTCAGCAAAATCGCAAGATCCATTATTTACTCATCTCTCGCCTAAGGGACCTTCCCAGCAGAACTCAAGAACTTGTACCTCAAACCTCATCTAAAAAAACTCCCCCTCGACCCCTTCTGCCAACCAACTACAGACCTATCCTAAACAACTGACTTGTAGCTAAACTAATTGACAGAACAGCCTACACCCAACTATGCCTTTTTACAGAAATCGACCAGCTCCTTGCCCCTGCCCAATCCAGCTTCAGACCCTAAGAGGAACTGAATCGTGCCTAGTCCACATCTGGAATGATCTCAAATGAACCCCAGACTCGGAAGGTTGAACCACACTCATTCTTCTGGACCTCTCAGCAGCCTTCGACACCATTGACCACCTCACCCTCATGAACAGACTCCACTCTCTCTGCATCAGGGACACAGCTCTGAAGTGGATTTCCTCCTTTCTCTCCAACAGATTCCCAATAATTCACATGCCTCCCTTCTCCTCAACTCCATGCCTGTTAAACATGGAGTGCCACAGGGCACCTCTCTCTCCCCACTGTTCTTTAACCTCTACCTAAGCCCTCTCCTGCTCTCATCCGCTCTCCCAGCCTGTCTTGCTACAACTATGCAGATGACACCCAAATTGTCTTCAAGCTCCCAAAGGGCCCTTCCTCCACCGACCTCACCTCATGCCTCACAGAAATCAGCCAGTGGATGACTGCTAACCACCTCCTTCTCAACCCCAGAAAAAATGAGATCATGATCTGTGGGAAGACTGCCTTTTTCTCCCAGCCCACCTCTTGGCTGCACTCACTAGGCCCACCACCCTCCACCTCCGACACAGTAAAAAACCTTGGATGCACTATGTACTCAGACCTGGCACAATCACACCACATCAACCCAGTGACACATTCCTGCTTCCTACATCTATGTATTCTCTGATGCATCTTCCCGTGCCTGAACTTTCCACATAGAGTCGCCACGATTGTGGCTATTGTCATCCCATGCTTAGACTATGCTTACACCCTATAACTGGGGGCCCCACATCACAATTTAGAAAGCTCAAATGGGTACAAAACACTGCAGCAAGGCTCCTTTTTGCCCTAGGCCCTAAACATCACACACACCCTCCTTGTTCACTGGCTGCCGATCGGGCAACAATACACCTTCAATGCAATGTACATCACCCACCGAGCACGGCGCAACACAGGACCAGAATATCTCCAGCACAAACTCACACCTTACAGTCCAAGCTCCCACTATCTGGAACGCCATTCCATTTAGCATCCGCCGCATAGAGGATCACCTTGCTTTCCGGGAAGGCTATCAAGATCTGGCTCTTTCCCCCTGGAAAAAAAAAACAAAAGAAAATGGTATGAAATCATGATTGGATTCCCCTGTCCCCTGTACTGGAAAACCAGCCAGTCATGTATCATAAATCCACACAGTTAAGATGTAAAAATGTCTTTTTAATTAAATGTTTCATAAAAAATATGTTTGTAATGCTTCAATAAGCTTCCAATCTTGATATGTTTTTCTTAGGTTGATTTAAAAAAAAAAATTCTCAACATGTTTTGGGAATCTCAGTTCCATTTATCAGGAGACAGTTTTATCAATCTGCCAATTAATTCAAAACTTGTTTTAATAGAGTGTCACTTAGGCAAAGGGGTTCTTCTCCGTGCGTCACTTGCACCTCGTGTGGTGGGTGATTCCGGAGTAGACAATTTTTGGAATGTCAAAAAAAAGAAAAATAAAGTTCCCGAAACAGTTCAATACAAAGAAGACATGTTCAACCAGTCAATATTCCTAAAAATCTCAAAGATGGCAACAAAAGTAGCAATGATATGTCAGAAATTAAATACATAAAAAAAGAAAAATTACATCAACAAAGTAAAAATGTTTTTTGGGATGGTACAATTCATGGAGCTACTCCCTCATGTAGTACATATTCATTATTCCAGTAATAGCCAAAAATAAAAAGGCATACGTAGTGTTGCTTGCTACTTGTACCAGGAACAACACAGGTAATGCATGCCTCTTTTTTTCTCGATTTCTATGCAACTTTGACTTACATTTTCCTATATTCTTGTGAGAGACTACATGTAATAAATAGCCTTTTCCATTTTTCAGAGATCCACCAGCCTAAAGTCCTGTTATGTTTTTTCTTTGTTGACGTCATTTTTCTTTTTGTATGTATTTATTTTTTGTCTGTTGCCTCTGCCTCTGTGTCAAGGAAGTCTTACCTCCCCGGGACCCAAGAGTTTTATTAAATGTCAACAACGTTTTCTTATCATTTCATTCAAATTGATGGTGTGCATTTTCCCCTCTGCATCTTGACTGACCTAGTCCACCTCATGGGAGAACTATCATCCCCAGACAGGAAGGTGGGGCCACCCAAGGAAACAACGCAGTGGTATCTAGCCTGCACGGAAAGGACTCCGGTCTGATACGAGTTGCATAACCTCATGTTAAAAAGATAGCAGCTGATTCACTGGTTCGTATAGTCCTCCACCACAATGGAACATAGTTGTATCCCTCCCGGGCTCAGCCACCCACCTGCATACATCTGCAACAATCACTTCTCGACTTTACAACACACATCTCCTCTGCCAATAGAATGCAGCGGAGTCCCACGAAAGAATTCGGTCCAGCTGTGTACATAATTAGTGACCTTGACTCGCCTACTCTCCTGGCAGTCTATCACAGTACCCATCCACTATCCAGATCTCCATAGGTCGCCATCAGGGATTTAGCCACCCCTCCCTACATTTGTGCTGGCTAACAATATGCACACAGATTCTAGAATCCTCCTCCACATCCCACAACTTGGACCTTGGTCCTCCAATGGCGTTCAACCCAAAGTGCTTTGAGGCCATACCAATGGCAGTAAGCGCTATACAAATGCCATCTAGCATTACATATGTTTGCCTGTAAAGTAGAACATATTTGTGTTTGTGTGTGAAGGAGGTAGGGGTGAGTGAAAACGCTGACTCGCTATAAGTAATCACCGCATCCAGAGCAAGGTCACTGATTGTGCCGTGCATAGGTGTGGTGGACTGTTTCAGTCCTTTTCGCTCCAAATGAAAAATAAGATAATATTTGTTAAAATGGATTTCTGAACTCTGACCTGGTGGGCAGAGGTTCAGAAGGCCATCCTGGTTTCTTGGAACAGGGTAACCTTCTGGACAAGCCAGACCATTCAAGGTAGCATTGGCGGCGGTGAAGACTAGGTCCCAGGAGGGGTGAGGGTGACTGAAGGACCTCAATGAGCACACACAGTAAAGGACACTACAAATGACTCCCAGTCAGGTGTATATATTAAAAATACATATAGATTCATTCAAGGCCTTGGAAATGAAACACAAAGCAAATATCAACAGTAATACTTCAAACCAATACAACTGTACTATACATATATGTATATACAATACCAAGTGGCTAAAGGGTTAGTGCAGAGAATGGGTCCACAACCTAGGAGGAATGGGAGCAAACCGAGTAAATAGGCTTTAGGCAGTTCTTCATCAATCAATCCCTAACTAAAAGGCAGTCCAGTCCCTGCGATGAGTGGAGCCCAATGCTCAAAAGTACTTTCAGGTGCTGGTGCACGCGATGGGGCAGAGGAGCGAAAACGGGGTCTCTGGCAGGGGCTGTAGCAGCTAAGGAAGGTGGGTGAGGCGAGTGAGGCGATGCAGAATAGGTTTCCACTATTCCAGGAGGGTCTTGCCACAAGGGGAGAACAGGTTCCAGTAGTTGGGAATAGGGTGGTTGCACAGGCTACCTGTTGAAAGGTGAGTGGCCCTCAGGGTACACTTGTGCGTAAAAATGTATGGATTCGCTAGGGACCACCGGTAAGAGTTGCATGTACTCACTGACTCCCGGTGCACTCCAGACCAAACTTCGGCAGCCAAGTCCACTTCGGTTGGAGGTTCAAATGCAGCATTTGTGCGGCTCTGCAGCTTTCAGCTGGTGAGTTACAGTGATGGTTCTGTGGCAGGACAGTGGCGATTTCTCTGCTCCTTCCTGGTGAAGGGATCAGGCCAGTTTCACTGCAGCAAGATTCAGGACACAGACAGGGGTTGCCTGGAAACCAAAAGAGGCCCTGGAAATAATTTTGAAAGTGGCCCCATATTACACATTTTCAGCAGCCAGTCCACCCCGGTGATGTGCGTGCCATTCTGCCTGCAAATCCCCATTCATCAAATAAATCAGGGTGATACTCTGTAGGTGTTGTTTGGTTATGTGCCCACCCATTGCCTGCCCATGGCCATGCTAATCCCTATGGACATTCGCACCCATTCCTGCCACTGCCCTCCCAAAACACCTCCTTGTGGTAACTCTTTGAGCTCGCTTTCATCAAGCCCTTCCATCAGGTTTTACATTCAATTTCATCACACTTTACATTCAAAGTGCCTGCCAGTGTTTGTTCAAAGCCGTCTTCTGAGAGTTAATGAGTTAATTGGAGCTGTAAACACACCACTGGTGTAATCAAAATGACTTACCAGGCCTGCCTTCGGGACTCGATTTGTAAGCTGCATGTCCTTCACTGAAGTCCTGTTAAAAACAAGCATTGGCAAAGCCACTGAAGTCCTGTTCAAAACAAGCATTGGAAAAACCAACATCTTTGGTTAGTGCATACGTTTTATGCTTTTATCAGGCACTGCCATTAGATGACCAGGTACTTGCACCTTTTTCAGCTGCTACCAACAATGGGTAGATCATTGCTAGGGAGAATTCTCTTATAAGGCTAATTTCCCAAACCTAGTGAGTCCCCCAGCAGCTTTGCTGGATTTTTGGGGTTTGTTTTTTTCTCCTGCTAAGAGTGAGACTCGTTTCCTCCCACTCTTAGGCATGATTTGAGGAATGTCTTTGACTTATAGTGTGCTTATGGGCTATGGGGTCTTTTACTCCATAGGGTATCATCTGTTTTAAGTGTATGTGTTACACAGCACCCTCAGTGCAGTAACACAGGGGTGCCATAGTGACCCCCAAACATAGACTCCATACTCTGGGACTGACTACTGTCTCCCAGGGCATGTAAAGTCACCATTGACTTTACAAGTCCAAAATTGTGAACAGAACCAGTACAAACCATCATATTGTGGAAGTACTGGAAGGGGTTAATTAGAATGCCCCTGGGTCTGTTTCCAAGGAGGCACTGTCCCGTCCCCCCTTGTCGAGTTTCTGGCTGGTGGCAGTGGTTACCACGCAAAATATTCCACCGGAATATTTCCTATGGGATTTTCCCATTGATTTTAAACGCACCACTTTTTGGTGCAATGTTAAAGATACCGCTGGTTTATTTATTTAATATAAAATCACCGGTTGGGTCTTTTCACCAGAACTCTTTTCCAAAATGGCGTTTGTGTCTGTGTCTGTAACTCCAACCAAGGTCGGGCCCTTTGTTCCACTTTTTGGCGGGCTTCTCCACAGAAGCCCTCCAACTGGTGCCACTCTGTCTGGGTTCCACAGGATGTGCGGGTGGGGGAATTGGCACCCTGGACTGCATTGCCTTAGCAACTCAAGTCGCATTCTGTTCTGATTGGCCCAGTGGTGAGCCGCCCGGCTCACCACTTAGCATGTATGAGTGACAGCTAGGCTGTTGAATGGGTTTTTTTCTGCATAAAAGCAGGGCTTTTGGGACTGGAACTTCAGAAGTCGCCACAGGACCTAAGAAATCCGAAGAGGGGAGAAGTTGAGCCATCTGCAACGACGACACCACCGGTGGAGCCCTGCTGCAACGACCTCACCACTTTCCCGACGACAAGAGAAGATCTTCTGCTGTAAGAGTCTTCTCCCTTTGAGCTGGTGGGGACAATCAGTTCACCATTTGCCTTACAGGACGTCCCTTGGTCGAAACGCCCGTGCCAAGCACCCCAGCGGCCGGATAGCCAAGCTTCACCACTGTGACCACGAATAAAAGGAACGCACCTTTTAACCGACGAACTCCGCGGCTGGTCTCTTCCTTGGGCAGTGCAACGACTCCAAGTTTCCTCCTCGATGAGCTCTTCTCTTCCCCTGGTCGAAACCATGAACTGCACTCGCTGCCAGGAACAACTGCCACCGCTGGAGCTTCGTCACTCTTTAAGGTACTGTGTTCCGCCTGGCCTCTCTTTCTGCCGATTGCTAAAGGTGACCCTTAAATCCTTGGCTTTCCAACTGGGTTGGCCCCAGACCTTCTAACATTATCTTTCCCATCAAACCAACCTCCTTTGAACATTTCTGCAAAGACTTGAGTGTTTTTTAAACTGTGTGATCTAGGGCACATTTCACCTTGCTCCATTTAAAGTGGGCCTGGCCCATGAACATTGGCTCTACAGTAGACTCGGCCTTCACTAACTTGCTGTGGTCTTAGAAAAGTGTTGGGAACTGTTTTATTTTCATGACCTGCCTTTTTCTCTCCCTTTAACTTAATTATTGGAGTGCCATCTAAGTTACGCGCTCACATCTGTTTTTACAAATAGTGGTGTTTTGACCTAGACTTGTCTAATCATTATTAAGGGAGGTGTGTATACTTTATCTGACTGTGTTTGAACTTGCTTTTATTTAGAGTGCTTAGTGTATTTCCTAAAATGTGTTTTAAATAAATAATGATATACTTTTGATACCAAGCTCTGGTCAGTGTTTGCTTGCTCTACTGTGTTTTTAGCCCTATTGTGTATCCTCTGTATACTGCCCTACTCATCTTGAGAGAGGTCTGACTGCTCAGCCACAGCTACCAGGTAAATCTGAGTGGTGCGGACTACTACCAATTGGGTTTACTGCTTACTCCTGTAGTCTTAATCTTCTTGCAGTGTTCCCCAAGGGAACTGCACAGGATTCTGCCTAACAATAATATACCACTAGAGCTGTGCCTGTTGAGGTTCTTCCCATACCTACACAAAAGCAAAAACTGTTGGCATTGGCAATGCTGTTTAAATGACTTTGGTGTGCACCAGTCCCAGGAAAGGGATAGCTGTATGTTGGAATTCTAGAAAATTAAAATGGACACATTCATTTTTCACATGAAAATGTCCATGAACCATCATGGCATGAGTGGTCGTTTTCTTATTTTCCTATGTAAAGTGTCATGCAACCATAACACAGTAATATTACAGAGATGGTGATAGCACGTGTGCAGTTATGATTAACCAGAGAATTGTTTGAGACACATAACTTTGGTGCCTGCGGAGAAAAGTACATGAACTCTCCACACAAAATCATGCACACTGATAATCACGTTTGTGTTTTGCATGTGGGCGCATGTGTATGTGTGTTTTGCCTTTGTGTTTAGAGATTCGTGCACACATGAATAGGGAGTCCAGTCTTCAAAATCCGTAAATTAAGGGCATAAACACATTACCTTCGAAGTATGTCAGTGTTTGTTAAAAATAACTGTAAAGCATTGTGGCACTTCATTATTCTCCCTTTGCTGCTGCACTGGGGGCATTTCTTCCACTTCTGACTGCAGGATTACCCAGTGACGCCCAGTTCTACAGATAGACTCCCTTAAAAGGGCGTGACTCTGTTCTTCACCAGATCATCCCACCACAAGCCTTTCCCTGGCTGAAACCCTTCACAGTTCGCAATCTCTATATTATTTCTGTTCTGCGTGTAAAATAATGTCTTCCTGGTTGCGTATGCCCCCCTCCGACCCTGCCCCCGGCCTGCTCGAAATCCGTGTGCCTGCTTGAGCTGCTGTCTCAGGAACTGGCTTTCCGGGCAGACTGCAGTGCGGCAGTGTGCAGCACAACACGCTGTGGACCTCACGCATATTTTTAAAATGAACAGTACCACCAAAAATAAAAATAAAAATGCACGCCGAGGGGCATTTCGCTTTCATGGAAAATGGCAATCGGATGTTTTGTGTGTATTTCGTGGCACACTGCACTGCTTTCATTAAAAGCGTCTGCTTACCTTCGAGTCTCCAGCCGAAGGCCTCACTCCCGTAGGGACGGCTGCTGCCTGCATCCTGACCTGCGCAATGTGTGTGCAGGTCACATGCGGTTCCCCGGTACCCAGGCCCTCCAGTGCACACGCGAGCCGTCAGCCCTGCAATGAAGACAAAAAAAATGTGCGGTGCCTGCGGCAGCCAATTCACAAGAAACCACCCATGCGGATTCACGCCACGTGTATCCTTCTCTTCCGCACCAAAGAGGCCCTATGCGGCCAGAGGCCTACTGGGGGATGTCCCGGTGTCCCGGTGGGGCAGTCCAGCCCTAGGCACAGAGGGGCACAGCATCAAGGCACCTGTAAAGTTTGTCACCACGGCTGGGCGACACAGTGACCGCGTTCACTGGGGTTCAGGCGCTCTCGCTTTATTCCAGACCTGGGAATGTCAAGTATACGAAATTCGGTGTGAGAGTGCTGTGAGCACAGAGCTTACTATCTACCAAGTTTCAAGTGTCCTATCCTAGGTTCACTGAAAACTCAAGAGATCGACATCAAGATGTATGGGTGTTTGGAGCTTTCTCTTATCCAGAATCTCCTTCGTGCCTAAACAAAGAGGACCCAATGGGAGATCTACTCACATACAGGCACACCAGACATGGATCAATCACAGACCACCGTGATCCCAGTCATTCCCAGCACATCAAACTCTCTGGCACCCAGGATGTGCATTGGAACTAGACGGTCCAGCCCATATCCTGGAGGCACACACACAAGGCATGCAGAAACCCGCGAAAGCTTGGCGCTTTGCGGGGAAATGCATGGCCAAATAAGGACTGACCCAGGTCTGCTCGACCTGGGGAAGGTAAAGAGACAAGATGGCCAAAGGACAGAACAAAGAACCTCATGGCATGGCCATTTTGGAGCCAGGCCACCTTCCTGTGCCAACCACGGTAAATGCGGTTTGCATGGCACGCCCCCTACTGTTAAATGCTAAAATTCCTCGAGGTAATTGTAGTATGGTGGTGCACTAAAAGTGATGGCCTTTTAATTGCTAGCACTTTTATACCACAGCGCTTTACCGGTAGTGTGGCCAATAGTCCTTTTAGCGAGGCAGAATATTATTATTGCCAATGCATTTTGCACCCTCTATATGTGCAGCATTTCATAGGCAGGGAGCCTGGTAGGCAGAGAGTTTACATGTTCCAAATGAGGGTTTATGGGCATGGCAGCTAGTGCTGTGTGATTCCATTTGGACAGGTGAGGATGGAGCTTTTTGAAAATGTTAAATTTAACTCGCATGGTAATTAAATAAACTAAACTGAATTGTAGTATAATCGTAATGCTCTCCTACTGTTTCATTGTACCTCATCAAAGTGGGAGTTGAACACAGAATCTAGCAGCTGTTTGGGCCGCAGAACCAAGACTTCGAAAATTCCTGCCAATCAAGCGCAGACTGTTTCTGCTCATCCTTTCTCTAATGCTGCTAGCCTGTATATGAGAAAACATTTTCTGGTGACGCAGGTTGGTGGAATTGTACATGGGTTGGTGAGCTATCCTCCTGTCCGGTTATGTTGTTGAATGCCCCCTGTATTCTTCTCTTCCCTAGAACCCACCCAATCTATCACTATAGGTCATCATGTAGAGGGTGGAGAGGGGAGACATAAGGGACACACACAACATTGTGGGGAAAAACATGGCCTCCTGCCACCCTCCTTCCCCGGTTTCGATTGTCTTGACCGACAACAAATCAGAAAAATACCCAGTACCCTGCCACACTCACCTAATCTATCTCCACCACCCTCCCGGAGTAACATTGATCCCTGACAGAGTCACAGTGGCAACACTGTGCCTCCTGGGTGAGCAAGCAGCAGAGATTCTCTCAGTAGTAGGCTGCTCACAATGGCAGCCCTTTAGCCGTGGATCCGTAGTAGTAGCAGATTCAGGGCTCACATACTGTCGAAGCGCAACAATGCATTCCTTCTGTCGTTGTTATGGACCGGCTGCTCAGCAAAAGAATGCCCAAGCACAGTACACTAAAGGAGAGCGGGTGGAGGCAGAGGTTATGCCTCATTCCTGCCATGACATCAAACCAGTCTAATATGGCTTTCCTTTTCTACTGTATGATCTCAAAGGATATTTAGAACAATAGAAGAAAGGCAGGCGATGATCAGTGGGAAGCGTCCTCAGTGGTCTCGGATAGGCATTAGAAAGGAAATGGGGTCGAGAGGACCCTTAATAGACTCAGTACAGTAACTGATCAGAACAGAAACCTAATCCAGTTTCACCCTCTGTTACATGTGGGACAGGACAGATCTCATTTTCAGAATAATTCTGATGCAGTTCATACCCGTGTCCAAAATAGATTAATCGAATGTCAAGATAAAAAAAACTCAACATCTCATTATAATGAGCCTGTCTATATTTGCCAAAGAACTGCATGAAAATTGCCACAACTAGCTAGAAACTGAAAATGGGAACTTGGTTGACTAAATGGGATACAAAAACATCAGGTTAGTAGAGGTAGGTATGTGGGGGTGGACATTTAATCACCTTAACCAACACCAGGCACACCACTTAAGAAGTGAGAACATGGTGGTACATAAAGCAATGTATTGTACAAAAGCTCGTAGGGGTGTTAGATGGTGTTGCAGGACCAAACTAACCCAAGGCTCAACAATACAACATCAATTGGCAGTTTATTTACTTTTTTGAAGCAATTGAAAACACTGCCAGATACATTTATCACTCTCCACCCACCAAATATGATTGAACAAAACCTCTTCAAAGAAATACCCTCTTCTCCAATTCTTCCATTTTCATTGGTCAAGCTTATCTTCATTATTATTTTCCGACGGTGGTGCATGGTTTAAACATTACTATTGAAAATATAATTCATTGCTAGCAATAAATGGCCTAAAACCTTTAACTTTAAGTATGATTGCACATGGTCTTGCTGACTTATTTTAGCAAATAGAGGAAGGTCTGCTTAACCATTATTTTCCTTGAACTATAGTCATCTCCCTCTCACATACTTCTGGTGCCTTTAAAAAACCTTCTACGTTGTGTGGCAATATACAACCTCTGATGACCTGGAGAAATACATAATCGAACAAATGACTAATCCCCTCTAAAGATTGTCATACAAAGGGCAAGATAACATCTGTTTCTTTGCAACTTTTCCAATCTACGGGGCTCCTACTTTATTGCATAGTTGAAACTCCTAAATAGCCTTCGGCATTTAGCTTATCCTGTGTTTTACTACTGACCAGAACAACAAAACTCTTTTGGTCATGCTCTCAAACATCAGGAGATTATATCTACTATCTACGAGACTTATCAGACTATAACGCAAAGCTATTTCTGTAGATGCTGACTGCAAAAGATTGGGATTACTCATTTTCCTGCCTTCTGTAATCGGAAAACCTGTTTAGAAGTCAAAGTGCATTTTCCAAGAGAGCCCTAACCACTATGTTCTTAGTCATCGTAAAAAAGGGCATTTATATTGAGATTCACGAATTTCTCATAAGTAAATGTATATTTTTACATTTGGTAGATTTGATACGTTATCTTTCTGCATGCGTGCAAGCTAATATTGTATCAGTTCTGAGCAAAAAGTAAACCATGCTCAGTTTGCCACACCACCAGTCATCAATATGGCACTCACGACATGAATCTCTCATAATAGAAGGGACTCTCCTTGACCACCCTGACAGGTATGAGAAGCATGGTAAAGTGAAAGTAGATTGACGTACAGGGGAGAGCAATAGGAGAGTCAATTTGGTAAAAGGAAAATTGGCCAGAAATATTATACCATTCAATTTCATGCTACTAAGTAACCAACTCTCTTTGTCCAGTTTGGAGTTGGTATGCAACCTAGTAACACTTTAGGGAGTACTCCTAAAGTGGTTAAAATTTGTAAAACTGGCAGACTCGTCTATCTGGGAATAGTGATGTATGGCTGGCTCCAAGTTCCACAGAGCTTGTTTTCCCTTTTCCCTTTTCCACAGCCTTTGAGTAAGGTAGGGTGTGGGGAACTCCCATTGGATTTATGAGATCAGCTAAACAACGAAATAGAGCGGTCTCTCTAAAAAGTGTTAGGATGGAAAATTTAAATAAATCAAGTGAAGGCCGAATCTAACAGGGCCTAGTGTCCTGAGTCTGATGGCTGTTTCCTAAGATAGATCCCAAACTCCTTGGCTTCCAACCCTCGCACAGTTTCCTTATATTATTCAAAGTCTCGGATAGCTTAAAATGTCTATCACATGTCTTGGTCTTTGCCTTGGTCTTGGACATGGTCTTTGTCATGACCTTGTCAGATAATCCCAATGTTGACTTGTCTCCTCGAATGTCATTGCCTTCAAAACTGCAACCAAGCAAGCCCTGTATCATAGGCATCTTGCCCTGGAGGAATTTCAGCTGCTTTACCATGGCAGATGAGAGGCTGTCCCTCTTTCCCTATGGGTGGTCCTTAGTGTGTCTGGTTATGAATTCTCCATTCTATCAGTGTGCTTCTGTGTAGGATTTTCAACCAGTCCACCCACTTGGTTTCACCGAGGTGGCAAACTTCGTTAGTTGGGATTATGGGTTTGCCGCTTCCACCAATATCAGGGCTAGTGCCACCAGCAGGCTATTAATTAGCTGGTTCTCTTCAGTGACTCACCTCTGCCAGCCTATAACCAAAGCTATTAGCAGGCACTCTAGCTTAGCCTTTCCTTCTGGTGGGGCCTACAGAGTGGCTTTTTTGGCTTAGCCACTTCATTGACTCTACCTTTTAAAAAATCTGGCGTATCTGACTTGGCCAAAGAAGGACCCCGTCCTGATCTTCTCCACTTCTCACCACAACACAACTTGCACTGTAGAAGGCCTCAACATCAAGAGGTTTGTGTCTCTTTAATGGGTGTGCTGTAGGACTAATTGTTCCAGAGAGGACTATGGATGGGAGGGTGAATTTCCCTCATTTGATTTCAGATGTTGAATATGTTGTAATGATTGGGATCAGCCCGTACCCTGGCCCACCTGTTCCTAGATTACAGAACACTTGTCCACTATGCTGGGATGAGGCAGCTGTGTTATGGTCGTATGTTGTTTCCGGGTTCAAGCTCCCATGTTTTTCCTCTTCTGGTTTTCAGCATCGGCTCACTGAACATGAACGTTTAAGTTATTTTCTTAAATTGCTCTAAGATTTCCATTCAGCTCTTGTTCTGTTTCATGAAGGGGCATGGGCTACCTGATGTGTACTGGTTTCTCTGTTCTGCTCAGCGCATTGCAACCCCGAACCCCGAACAGGTCCCAAAGAGTTTGTCAGATCACTCACTTGTCACCTAGACATGTAAATCCTCTCCTCGGGTATATTTCATTGACGTTTCTTCTTCTGGTAGCAATGGGGTCAGATGAACGCAATTCTAGATCCTAGTCATTCTGTCTCTAGAGAAATGTTTCTCCTTGGACAGTGCAAGGGTTCTCATCATACATGCCTATTCTCCGGGTGTATCCCAGAGACTCCAAGTTTTTATGCTCTTCTCTGGGTCTCTTGGGAAGAGCGTGGAGTCTCTGGGGATTCCGGGACCTTCCAGTAACTCTGCCCTCATCTCAATGTGATTGGCTACAAATAGACCGATAGTAGCCAATAACATCGTGGTATGGGCAGATGAGCGTAAATCTCGCTCAGATTGGTGCCATTTGATATTGATTTTAGTTTTTTTAAATGGGCTGGTGCGGGTGGGCGGGGTCTCGCAAAAAGGTGGCGGGGCATATGATGACATCATTCTCCGGGTTGTTCTTTAGCAAATGTAGGCAGGTATGGTTCTCACCTGACCTTGGCAGTTGTCTCACCCATGACGTGAATGTGGAAGGACTGAGGAACTCTGGGGGGACCTCTCTGTAGCATCTCGAGGGGTAGCATCATGTAGCGCTTGGCAACCCTAGACCCTAGAGTTCCCCAACTCCCTCAATGGCTGATATACAGGTAACTTTGTCACGTTCATCCGTTTCCCCCGGATCTCTTGTGGAGAGCCTCGCTTGGCTTTAGTGTTTGTGTTTTCTGACCTGTTCTTCTCCAGTACCTGCCTCTCTGGTTATCGCATATAAAACATTTAGTACGCAGCCTCCAACAGTCTTTTATTTGCCTTCTTTTGAAGCTGGACAAATCCATCAGCACTGAGCGGGCTTTCAAGCACCAGCACTGAAAGCCTTATCTAATGCTTGCCTTTTATTTCTGTCCCTGTGGTAGCTGCAGACTCCAGTAGAAGGGAAGTCAAGGCTTTTTCCGCAGAGTTTGATCCAAACAAAGACACAAAATGTACTCTCTCTGCTGAAAACATGCATTCGTTTTACTTGCAAGTCTTTGCTAGGATTAAAATAACACAGCAAGGTATAAAACAGGAGTGGAGGAGGGTGTTCTTATCACCCAAAAACATCTTAAGATCAGTGAGGGTGGGTAGAATTTCGGAAAAGTCGTTCACACATCTACCGCTTTCAATGGAAAAAAAGAGTATGAGGGGTTAACGGCGTCATAAAAGGCTGCAGCGCCGTTAACCCCTTAGCGCCTAATTACGAGTTCCCTTTGCGGGACCCGACCTTAACGGCTGGTCTAGACCAGCCGTTAAACTAGGGACCCGCAAAGGGACTTTCGAGGTAAGTACGGTACCGCAATTTGCAGTACCGTACTTACCGCCTTCCCCATTCCCATTATGCCCTATGGGGCGACAATGGGAATGGGGAAGGGCCATGGTGAAATGGGGAAGTACCGCCCCGCCAACCTTGGAATGGGGTGCTACTTCCCCATTTCACCATGGCGGACTCGTTACAATACCGGCACCAACCATGGTGCTAATAGCGCCATGGTTTAGCGCCGGTGTTGTAATGAGGACCTATGTATTGTATTGTACTGTATTGTACTTGTCATTTGTATAGCGCCAATTTTACAGTTGTTAGAGTTTCAATGCGCTGTTAGTGGGAATGCCCTCGGGGGACAGAAATCCAGAGTGTAGGAGATTCTGGGGCATGATTATGATGTGTGTGTGCATTTGGCCAAGAAAGGCATAGCAGGGTATGGCCAAGCTCTGGTAGAGAGGCAACCCATGCAGTCAGGCGTGTGGATGGGTGCCGAGAAGTGTAAGGGTGGCGTCAGTGCTAAGGGCTCACTATGTGTTCAGCGTGCCCACATTTATAGTAGGGCTGCATTGAATTCTACTGTCAGGTGTGTTGAGGCGTAGTCCGGTGTAAGTAGGCAAAGAAGTTGCGTGCAGCTTAGTGAGCGCCATGGGGTCTGCGTTAATGTGGACGCCTTTTGTATCATCAAAGCAGATTTGTCCTTGTCAAGTTACTTTGATCACGTGTGGAACAGGAGGGTGCACACCACGTGATGGTCCCAAATGTACGAAGCTATTTATAAGACCCCACCAATCATATACCTGGGTTTGACAGCGATGATATAGGGGACTACTTGTCTAGGGGAATGGGGGGTAGCGTAGCTGTGGCCAATTGCTCATCAAATTATAGGAGGGATTAGCATGTTCTATAGGTGGTAGCCAATGAGGGTGGTGGGATTATGCTGCACTCTTTATTATGCATAGAATTGTTCATTTGTGGAATTTCCGCTATATGAGCTGGAACCCTTTGAGATAAGACGAGCTCCGTGTCAATTCGGTTCTACAGGACCATCTGAGGCCCTTCTGCATGTAATAAACCTTGCTTTTCTTTGCCCAAAGGTGGAGTGATTATTTTTCCTTTTGGATTGTTTTTATCACTCAGTGTTTGGGCTACAATCCTTTTAGCAGTGTGGGTGGCCATTGCAGCATTTCTGGCTGCTGTGCTATTTTTTGGCTTTAAGACCAGTGTGTTCAGTGTCACATTCTGGATAAGTGAATCCCTCGCACTTCCCAGGGGTGTTGAATCAGTGTGGCAGCATTGGAGTGCAGTACTTTGCCCTTAGGTAGCTTTATTAATGGATGCTGTTGTCATGCTCCAGGTTGCTTTTAAGAAGGATGCAGTATTTTCCTTAGTTTGCGGACGATGGATCCATTCGTTGTGGATGCAGCTGCGTGCAGCCCTCTTCCTGTCATTGGCCAGTGCTTAGTACCTATGTAGTTGGTGGTAGATGAAGGTGCTTCGCAGATTCTCTATTTGTGACACTGTTCATCTAGTAGTCGAGGCGGCTCACACCTTTTCCTGTCAACGTCTGCATCCTCCAGGAATTCTCAAGGGTTGTATGTGGCTTCCCCCCTGACCCCCGTTGGAGACTTTTCCTTCTTTATCTATGTCATCAGTGCCTGGTGTGGTTTCACAGAGAGGCCATGCTTCTTCATTGAGAAACCAGGCGGTAAGTTGATGACCCCAGGAATTGACAAGTTGCAGTGCCAGTGTGGTTTCTAGCTTATGGGATAGATCATTTAAAATAAATGTTGTCCAGAATGTGTTGCATCACACGTGACCTCCAAGATTTAGAGAACGAGTATCCATGTAAAAGCCTCATTCCTGATCCCCTCAAGGTTGTAATGGTGACCATTGGTGGCGGATTTTCTAGTGTTCAAATGTTGTGTGCACCAAGCAGGGTGATGGAATTCTTGGATGCCTGCTTGGTCCAATTTGCTTCTTGGCCACATAATTATTTTCTGACTGAACTAGGTTAGGCTTTTTGATTGGGATTATAACCTGGGATGTGCCGCCTTGGCCTATGTCCTTGATTTCAACTGTGGTCAAGTTGTGGCTATTTACCCTGTCTTGTTTCGCCAGATGTTAAATCTGCCGGACTTTGAATCCTCCTCAGAAGAGGCAGTTTGTGACTTGCAGCCGAGGTTAATAGATGCGTTCACCAGCATCAGTCGGACAATATCGGTTGAGAGAATGCAGCATATGTTCTTTTTAGAAGATATTGCTAAATACCAAATGGGCATTTGACGATGCCATGTACAACCCTTCTGATATTACAGTTAGCGTAGGGATGTAGACACACTCCTTTGCCTATCTCTGGACAAAGAGTGATTCTTCCTTTGGCTAGAGTGGTTCACCAGCTGACTTTCCAATGGTTGATTGACTTGGTCCTGCCGAATGCAGAATGGAGATACGAGTTACACAAAGGTCTTACTCCCGCATTGTTGTTGTGAAGAAGTCAAACTTTGCTGGGATTACTCTATTGGCAGACGGTGGAGAACTCATCTAGATCAGGGTAGTATGTGTTCCTTAGTCATATTAGCGAGTAGGTTTGTGTTTATATTTGTGATACTAAGGGACTTTTGATGACAAGGTGTCCAGAGCCACACTTACAAAGAAGGATGGGTTAGGTGGTGGTGTTTGCCTTAAGAAGGTGGCTAATTTGATTAAATGTTTCATTCAGCTGGAAAAAGTTCATTAAATATGTTTATGGCAATGTCAATTACTATGGACACATGCATCCTTTTGCAGCTGGTACTTTGGGTATTGATAGGAAGCTGTTCTGGGACAATCAATTTGGGGTCACAGTGGTTCTGAAGTCTCAAGTGGATGTAGTCCACCCTGTGGATAGATCTATTGTGGGTTCTCTGCGTTTTAACACCCCAACTGGCTGGTTTGTAATCCAAATGGGAAATAATCAGGAGGTTCTGTCTTTTGATTTATTTAATCTCTCAATTGTACCTTAATTTATTAGGTTAGTTATTGAAGGAAGAGAATTAAAAAAAAAAATGTTTTTCATTGAGATGAGCTGGCGACGACGTAGTTTTTAGGTATTTCACAGCTGAAAAAAGTATAATGTTATTCTAGAAGTATGGCTGATCAATTTGACCCTGTTTGCTGCTATTGTCACCAGGCTGCCATGAAAGAAACCCTTAAGCATTTAGTTGTGGCGTGCCCCACCCTTAAGGATATTCCGACCCAGCATCTTGGCAAATTTGTATGTAGGAATGTCTGCATTGGAGCGGATACATTTTTTTTAGTTTTTCTGGCTACCCTTGTCTCATTTACAATTAATATTGTAAGATTTTTAAAATGTATAGCATGGTTGATTAATTGCATCTTTTGTATGGATCGTAATCTGATGAACTTGATTAATGTATATGATGTGTATACCATGTTTTGACTATATAATTTTTTAGAGTAGTTCCTGATTTTGTGAATTTTAATGGATTGAAATAGTATGTGAAAGGTTTATATGTTTTTAAACCAATGCAGAATAAAATAAAAAAATACCATTCTGATCATTTGAAGTGTTTTATTATTTACGTGGTGTGACATGGTCAGGGGCAGAAGGCATACAAGAGTCTTTACCAGAACTAGTCGTGCCGCAGAGGTTTGGTCAGGAATTTGGGAGGGCTCTACTCCTTCCCCCCCTGCTTGTACCCGGTTGAATGAATATGGTGCCACTGTCAATCACGCCATACCTTGCCGTTTTGATGCTGGTCAGAGTGCTATGTTTTCCATTCCAGAAATACCAATAACAGCATACCCAGACACCATCAGAATCCATGTGACCTCAATAAAGAAGCTACAAGAAAAAGGGGTTCAATCTATGGACACTCCATTCCCCCCACACCTATATGCTGAAATCAGCCCATAAAAAACTTTCTTAGTATAGCATACTAATTTCTCATAACAAATTTGATGCAAATGATTCTGATGAAATATTCAAGATAAATGTGTTCCGTAATATTCCAGAGCAGGTCCAAAAAGCTGATCAACGCGTTCCGGGGATATGTTCCCCTTCTTCAGGAGCAGATCACACTCTAAAAGAAAGATCCACACAGATCCATCAGTTACAATACCAATAATCTTTGTAAATATCATAACTTGAGTCAATTATCATTATATACAATTCTGAACAAACAATACTGTATTATCCTAATTGTTTTGACCATAAATCCCATGTGTAAAGATTTATACCTTCCTACGGTGTGCATCCCTATATAAATGTAAGGAAATATGCCAAAGGCCTAGCCGGCCTCTTATGTAAGATCAAATGATGTGTAAAATCAGGTCACCAATATCTAGAAGAGACAAGCAACTCATGTAAACTCGCTCCATGACTCAATTTAGTCCAATAACTGAGAAATGGTATCAATCTCATCTCCAACTTCATATCTCCAGGATGTGGAGTTCTCTCAGAGGATCGCATCTCTTTCAAAGTAAAGGATAAGACCTTTATTCGGCGCGAACTCCCAAACTGCATGCACTCATTTCTGAAAACCAAAACAAGACCGATATGTGTCTCATCATTCTAAAGGCTGTACCCCAATAACATCTGTGTCAATTAGAGAGGTGTATACAGATGATACAACAATGGTCCATTCGAATCAGAATGGTGTGTTCTACGGCTTCCGCATCCACACGACTAAATACTGATGCGGAACTGAGCAACAATATAGTATATAGTCTTGTGGGAGATCTCAAAGTCATGTGGTAGGGACCACGCGTACGGTGTGCATGTCGGTTTGATGATGTGCATGTCAAGGCACACTTGCTAAATGTGGGCACCATATTGGAAGAGGCAGGTCCTGTCTCCTAAGTATAACTAATACGGGTGGGCTGCACCCCAACCCAGTGCATCCCAGTCAATGTAACTAATGTATAGAAGGTCCCAACACCTTCCCTAGGTCTTGGCATCCCAGGATCAGGAAAGGGAGGCTGAAGCACATCAAGACACTCAGACTGGAGTTCAAAAGTCATCTGTTTATTCTTTGAAGCAGAGCAAGACACAGCATACAGCATAGTGAAGACAAATCTGGAACTCTGAAATCCCCTCAGTTTTCAGCTGCTTATATACTCTTTAAAAAAGTGAGGTAATGCAATGATCATCATAACACATCGTGATTGGCTTTGGTATTTGAAGACAACCCCTTTTCCAATCCCTGGTTGGTTGCCTTAGCTGTCCCTCAGACCCAGTCTGAACAGGTTTCATCTAACTCATTCTACACCAGTGGCCTCTTCATGAACTTCTATGAAAAAAGTTATCCACTGACCTCATCATGACTAGCAGAAATCAACCATTTTGTATGCTCAAACATGCATCTTAGAGTTGCCTGATTTGTCTTATCAAAAATGGCCGACCAAATTACAAGATGCCTGACCAACTTATTTTTACTCAAAACTTGGTCCCTGCTCAATTTCAAATCTGGATTATTTGATAATTTATGATAAACATGTACTACTTAACATATTCTCTACTATGCACAACATTCTGACTCCACAAAATAGATCGCCTTTAAAGCGCTTTTCTGAAAGGCACTACATTTCTGATTTTCGCAGTGTTAGAGTCATTGCTCAACCCTATAAGTTACCTACATTTGGTTTGGGGAGGGTGGGGCTATCTTTTATACATTCGGTTTGAGAGGACAGGGGGCTCATCTCTCTACACTAAGATAGTATATAAATGTGGTGTTATTATGAGAGTGGATTCATACAAGTTCGAATGACAATAACCACCCAAACAGGATATGGGCTGAATCATGTTGTAACATCATGCTCATAGTCCATTATGTCATGCATAGTCGATAAAGTTGGGCAATTAGTACAACTTCCTATCTTAACGTGCTACTGTCAGCTGAATGAAAAGGGTGAGCAAAGAAACTCTATGGATGGACGTCCACCATTGTTTGTACACCGTACACCTTAGAATGTAGTAATAAATCCTGGACCTTATGCTCCAATAATAATCTCATAATTTTCATCAAAATAAATGTAGAACTGATACATTATAGATATAACCCATATGCAGTTATTCAACACAATCAATGTCTCAAGTATTGACATGTACATTTGAGACTACAGGTAATACATCAATTCAACATCAACTCCAGGGCGTGCCCTGTTCCCCATCCATCTTTCTGCCACAGTGTGGATAAGCCACCTGGACCAACACGATAATTCCAATCCTATTTGCCGTTCGTTGGATATTGGTCACAGTTCACAAATCAGAATGTCCATACCTCATGACACAGTAGCCAGAAAGTTCATGTGTCAAATGTACATAGATATATTTTGGACCTCAGATCATTATTTTATAAGGTAAACTACAAGAAATGAGCTCACTATTCATTCAAATTGTACACAAGGCAATGTTGCATGAAGCCATAATAACCTCCTATAAAGTAGTTCAATCTTTAAACACTGTTCATTTGTACCAAATGTTTGAACCCCATGTCATGTTTATCTACACCTCAGTGCATAAATATCACGTGTGCTACCTATATTCTACTAGGGCATCCTCATTCCACAGTCTAAATACATGGGACAAGTACACAACATTGTTCTTTCTCACTTCTCATTCATTGCTTAATATATATATATATATATATAATCTTACTGAGGCTAATACCTCTCCAAAAGCTGAGTAATTTATTCTCACCTTCTGTATACATCCATTACATTTTACTGAGGCCAATGTCTCTCCAAAAGGCCAACAGGTGGACATTATTCAGTTGAAACAGTTTACACAGCACTCTTCATTCATCCCCCTGGGATGTACAGTGTCCAATAGGTGGATCCAGAACATTTCCCTTTTCAGTAAACGTGATTTAAAATCTCCCCCCTCTAGAGGGGCACTCGACCGCTTATAGTAAAATAAATTGCATTTGAGCTACTGAATGGTTATGTTTGTTTAAGTGTCTAGCCACTGGTGATTTAGTGTGTTTGCATCTCACATTAGATATATGTTCAGTCCATCTTTCTCAAACTGGTCTTGTTGTTTGAGTAAAGAATCTGGCAGTCCTCGTGAAGTCTCCAAAGCACCACGTTCGAAGAACGGCATGCCATGCCGAAACATTTATACTCACTGTGGTATTTGAAGAAGGCAGAGTAAAGTGAACACTGCATCATCCCGAGCCCTAACCCGGATATGAATGCTGAGTAAGACAAGGGGGAGAGGCCTAAAAGGGCTTATTAAGATGTTCAATGTGAAAACCCACCCCAGGGGGACGGTACATGCATAATGGGCCCTTAAGGTCAGGTTGGGGCTGAACCAATGAAGATGAGGGGGAAGGATGGAAACTGGAAGGGAAGAGTACAAATGACCGCCCAAGAAAAGTAGAGTGCAAGGTGTTTAGTTTCAGTCAGGTGGTGTGGAGGTGGACCGAAAGGCCAGGTGGAGCACGGATGGTGGAGCGGTGCATTGAGGAGCTTGTGGCAGAGATTGTTTCAGGTGAGAAGTTGGTAGTTGGTGATAGTGGTACCGGATAGTCAAAGTGAGGCTGTGAGTGAGTGTTTTGTGAGGTATGTGGGAATAGAAGTAGCGCGAGAGGAGAGAGTGTGAAGGAGAGAGGGTTAAGGGAGGAGATAGGGTAGAGGGTAGAAGAGAGGAATGGGAATGGGAGAGGAGAAAGGGCAGAGGGGGGAAGAGAGGAGAGAAGAGAGAGGAGAGATAGAAGGAGAGAAGAGAGGGTAGAGGGTAGAGGGAAGGAGCGAGGGCAGAGGGCAGACAAAGGAGAGAGGGTAGAGGGCCGAGGAAATGGGCCTGTGGGCAGGTAAGGAGAGAGGGGAGAGGGAAGATGAGAAAGTAGGAGGGAGAGGATATGGAAGAAGTAAGGAGAGTGCTTGAATATCGTAAGGACAGACGAAGAGAGTGGGTGAAGACAGGAAAAGGAGGAAAAGAAAAAGAGAGGGATAAGAGCAAGAGTAGAGCAGAGTGGGAGAGTAGAAACAGGAACATCAGGGATAAGAATGGGAGAAAGTGTGTGGCAGAGAGAATCGAGCTGAGTACATGTAAATGCACATTCCTGGCTAAACAGCATCTTTTGTTTATTGTGTTATAGTCCAAAGAACTTTTCACATTATACATATACAAAATTAAAACATTACAACTCCTACGGTACGCACACATAACATCTCCATCAACCTTTATCAAACAACATTATTTACATCAAATCTCCTAAAATTATTCTAATTATGCAAACAACCATCATTCAAATCTTATTTCACAGCTACAAGCAGCAAATTAATTCTCTGCCATAATTTAAATAGTGACATATTCAACGTATTGTTATTGGCTTTTAGGCATCTCCTCCAAAGGCTTTACTTTTGATTTCATTGAAATGGTGAACATAATCACCCAAGTGCAGCATATATAAGTTGCCCATCTGACTGCAACTCGTTAGAACGTGTCAGGCGGACTCCATGATATGTGCCAGTCGGCATAACCTGCGCCCCCTCTCTTCAGTTGACATCCCGGATGCTGCCCAAACCTCTAATATCGGTAGTTGATTTAGTCGTAGCAACGAGATTAATTTTCTCTGGGGATTTCATTATGGATTTTTGTGGGGTCAGGTAAGTAGTGTGTATTTCAACAAAAGCTTTATACGATTTCAGATTAGCCAGGTGGGCATGGTTCTGCCCCCAAACCCACACTCTCACCTTTCCCATAAATTCTTTAATTAGCTGGTGCTTTTCCATCTCCCAAACCTGGGTCCACCCAATTCGTGCAAACGACTCCTCGCAAGATTGTCTAACTAACCACAGATCCACAGAACTCTCCCAGTTGATGATCGTTCCCATTATAGCTAAGAGGGGGCATTTAGAATGTTTCCTTGCGTTAATGTAAAATGCGCCATGCCGTATAACCACCAACGCATTAATAGAGGTAATTCCCAGTTCCAGGCGTACTGCCTGTAGGGGAACAAACTGTACCTGTCCTAATATGCCTCTCCATATTCTACCCCCGAAGATGTTCAACCAGTCCATCTTTACCTGATACAATGCCTGATACAGGGCATATGTTATCACCAGCACTATACACTGCCGGTATATGGTGGTTATGCCTTTAGGACTGTATGCAACAGTTTGATATGTGAATGTCTTTACTAGAGAAGTACCATATGGAAATCAGGCTTGGTCCTACCCGAAAAGAGGCAGTCCAGCCTGAACTGCTTGGTCACATGCCATATGGTCTTTCCACTTTCTGTAGTTGCTTGACAGGATATAGAAAGATGGTTTGGAGGGTTGCCCGGAGAACAAGTGGCGAGACAGATTATGAGGGTGTGAATATTGTGAGACACAGAACAGGGACATAAACAGCTGACTTGCAAAGGTACCAATAACCTAGAGGGGGAAATGGCTGAAAACTAAAGAGGAGGGCTATACACATATACGAAATTACATTATTATGCAGAAGTGGAGGAAGATGTGGGGTCAGAGAGGGGAGATGGGAGAGGTGAGGGTGGTGCTCCCTCTTTGGTCAGTAGGTGAAGTTCAGCCGTAGTCGGGCTGGCTTTGATTGTGATGGTCAGCGTGGTCCAATGGAGTGAGGTGAGAGGAGACACAAGGGTTGAGTGAAGAGGGGAAGCGGAAGGGCAAGATGCTGAGTAGACAGAGATAAAGTCAGCCAGGTACTGAGGAGCAAGACCATTGATAGCATTGTATACTAGGAGAAGGAACTTGAAAAGGGAGGGGTTGTGTATGGAGAGGCATTCAGCATTGTATTGGTGGGGCAAAGTGGGAGAGGACATGGATAGGTTGTTGAGAGTGCAGGTAGTAAAGTTGAAGACCTTGTCCAGAGGAAGGAAGGAGTAGAGAGGAAGTCAAAGGAATAGGCACGAGCAGTAGACGAGTTTTCTGAGCATGAGGGTGGGGATTAGAGTTTTGAGTAGGAAATTGATGATTTTTCCGATTATTGAGAAGGTTAATACAAGCAACAAAGGCAGTGGTAGTGATGGACTGTTGTAGTTGGTGGTCCCTATCAAAGAGTATCCCAAGTTTGCAAACCTTGTTTGAGGGAGTAAGATGGTCACGCGGGAAAGGGATGGGAGAGGTGAAGGGAGCGATGGCAAAGGAAGCGGGAGAGCAGTGACTTCTGTATTTAAAGTGTTCAACTTGAAGCAGTGGAGAGCCACCAAGTGATGAATTGCAGTGAGACAGCTGGTGATGCATTCTGAGGTGGCTGTTATGAAGGAGGGAGAAAAAGATGTGCGTCATATCAGCAAAGAGGTAGTAGTGAAAGTGAAAGTGAAAGGACATGATCATTCTAGCTAGGGCAGAGGTATGGAGTGATCCTTGGGGGATGCTGACAGGGAATATGGTGGGATCAGAGGTCTGTGAGTTCCAGGAGGTTTTAAAAGAGCAGCCAAATTTGCGAAAACCCAACGTCCTAGAGAATGAGGTGGAGAGAAGAGGGTCAACAGTGTCAAGAAGTGTCAGAAAGGTCTAAAATCCTGAGAACCAACTAGAGTTTAGAGTGGTGCACGTCGGAGGGAAAGTTGTAGACATGCTCGAATGCAGTCTTGGTGTAGTGATTACTATGCAAGCCAAATTAAAGTGAATCTCCAAGGCCATTATCTTTAAATTGCTCAGTGATCCAGTTTAAAACCACCCACTCCTGACCTTGAAAAAATGGGGTATAATAACACACTTGCAGATTTGAAGGAGACATTGAAGAGTCAAGTGAAGACAGAGAGATTGGAAAAGCTCTGAGAGATGAGAGTAGGTGACTGGAACCAAGTCTTTGAATGTTTCATGAGCCAATAGGGTGATTGAAGAGCAGAATGGTTTGGCACTATGAAGGATGGACTCTAATTCAGCAGTGGAGGCAGGGGAGAAGTAGTCGAGAGTAGGATGCTAAGGGAAAGACGTGCGCAAAACGAAGGTGGAGGAGAAGGAAAGAGAAAGACTGTGAGAGTGACAAAACGTTTAAAGATTTTAGAGGAATAGTAGTGATCAAAGTCATTAGGAGCTAATAGGTATTAACTTGGGATGTGTAAGCAAAGCTTGGAGAGTGGATGTATGTGTGTGGGGATGATTGCGAAGGGAGAAGATTATGCTTATTAAGTAGAAGGATTTGGCAGAGTGCATAGGAGAGACAGCAGCAAGGTTGTTGTTGTAGGTTAGGAGTAGGATGGGGTACAGGATATATGCCAACATGCTTGTTCTGAGGGTTTGAATATCAGAATTGATCCAGGGCTGAGGGTGGGTGAGAAACTGTGTGAAAGCATGTGCAGGATAGCGTTGGTCGAAAGGAGTCAAACATGCCTAATGTAAGTCAGAGAAAGCATAGTAAATGAAAAAGAGATGAATAGGGGAAAGGGGCAGGAGAGAGGTCCTCGCATTATTAAGGTAAGGCCCAAAAGAGTCTTGCATGAAGATGGGAGAGAAGGTTTAGAGGGTGGAGGGACTTGGACATAAAAAAGAAAAATAAAGTAATCTATTGGTGAGGGGTCAGCAGGGAGGACAGGGAGGGGAGAAGAGCAAAGTAGAGAGAAAGACATGGGTAAGATAATTCCCACTGGAGAGGGCAGGCTGGTCATGGGGGAGTGGAGGGTGCGATAAGAAAGGAGGGAGTTAAGTTCAAGGCTGTGGAGGTCACAGGAAGAACTAAGCCTCCCAACATGACAATGGGGATGTTGGTGTGCAGTGACTCAAGCAGAAGGTCCAGGTCAGGGAAGAAAGAATTCAGGGGGCCAACGGGTTAATAGGGAGCTAGAACAGTCAGAGGAGTCAGAGCAAGGAGATGATCTGTGGCATATTCAAAATAGGAGGAGGTGATGTCAGAGGGGACAAGTGAGCAGTGGTGTGGGCCTTATTACTAAGAAACCCCACTCAACTGTCTCAGGGGGATAGCTCAGGGGCAACGCGCTCGCCTTGGAAGCAAGACGACACGGAGCAACACAGGATCGATCCCGGGTCTGCGCTTAGATACCTCTGGGTATTAAGCACGTTATAAATAACTTAAATAAACAGTTCAGGGAGAGTGACAGAAGGTAGCATAGTCAGTGTGTGAGGCCACTAGTATCACAAAGTCACGTGGGGGTATTTGGGTGCCTGTGATAGGAAGATGTGCAAGTTGAGGATGATAGGGGTCAATGTGGTAAGTGAATCACTGGATACCATGTAGGAAGACTTGTTGCAGAGGGATTGTACATTCCATAGGACAGATAAGAGTGATAGGAGGAAGGGGAGGGGAGAGCAGCAGGTGTTGTGCAGTAGGCTAGGGAGGATCGATGCGTGGAGATCCTGGGAGAACTGCAGGGTTGGGTTTGAGGTGTACCAGTTCAGGGGCGAAGAGTGAGATGAGGAGGGGGGAGTGTGAAGTAGAGGTTAGACAAACGTGTGGCTGAATGCTACAAAAAAATAGGAGGAGTGGGTATGAGGAGGAAGGCAGTGAAGTCAAGGCGCATGATGAAGAGTAAAAGAAGTAGGCAAGTGAAGATAGTGGAGGAAGGGTGCAGCCCAAAGGGAGGTGGTCGATTGGTGAGCAGCAAAGGATGGAGGACAGGTGGGGAAAGGTTCACTGGGAAGGAGTAGGTTAAAGTTCTGAATTAGGCTAGAATGTGGCAATAGTGGACCAAAGACAGGTCACAGGCCGAAAACAGCAATGACCATTGGTTCTTCATGGTAATAACAGCTCCACAGGGAATGGAGAGTCACTGGATCAAACGATGCCTCTATGTCGGAAGTAGAAGTCGGGCAAAGGCGAAAAGACATGAAAAAAGGTGTATTCCTAAAGAATGTTTGTACTGGCTTGAGCAGGGGCTCAGGGCCAGAAAGGACATAGGGGCAAACAGGGCTAAACAGGCCCAAACATGGAGTTGCCCCTTGCTGCTTTTGGCCAGAGTCCCTAAAAATACAAATACTGCTGGAGGGCCATGAGAATTTGATGTTTCTCTGACATTTGTGATGCTCAAATTTTCATTGTCTAATGAATCTAATGTGCAGTGAGGGGGTCCTTCTTCTGAATGATCCTGGGACCCTACTCACATTGTCTGCTCTACATATTGACTTGTGATTTCCTATTGGACCCTGTTCTCCAGGGGAGAGGCAGAAGATATAGGAGCGATAAAGTATACTGACATACCACAATGTCAGGTCAATTTAGGCGTCCATATGCTGGAGGTGAGAAGGTGTAGAAGATGCTCAGGAGCGGTGTGGTAATTGGTATAGGGGTTTCCTTTAACCACCCTGAGATGTCAGGACCCGCATAATGGCATTTGGGTGCAGGGCTACGTGCATATCATTGTGTGCGAGAGCTGTGGCTACATTCTAGGATGCATATTTTCTAGTGTGTATGATCAGTGTAGACCACCCGTTAAGGTCGGGTCCTGCAAAGGGACCTTGTAATCAGGCACTAATGGGTTAACGGCGCCGCAGCCTTTTACGGCGCCGTTAACCCATTAGCGGCAGGGTCGTAATGAGGCCCTCTGAGTCTGTCTGCCGTGGCCGCTGTGCCCGACAGTTCTGACCCTGTCGGGCGCATCGCCCACAGTAGGAAACCTGTCAGGGAAGCACCAGCACTATTAGCAACGGTGCCAGTGCTTCTGTGTCCCCACTCCCAAAGACTCCTATGGCACTCTATGGGAATGGGGACTTACAATTTACCGGCACCTGACTTCCCCGAACGCCATGCTCGTAATCAGCCGGTTGCACCGAGAAATCAGGCGCCAGTAAAATATTACGGGTCCGGCGGCAACCCGCCGGTAGCACCGGTAATCATTGGATGTGTTTTACTGCCTATTTTTGGACATTCTCTGCATTCTCTATTTGCCTAAAATCTACAACAAAGGGATTAACAGAAGCTTGTTTCAAACTTTATTTTGTTGTTGGACGAGTTTTATTAGCCTCCTCATGCCTCCAATCTTTATCTACTTTGTCATTATGTCATCGCCTTCCTTCCTAGATGCCTTGTTTATTCTTTCTTCACTAAAGTTTCTTCTTCCTATCTTCTTTACCTAATTCCTTTCTATTTCTTTCTCCTCATATTCCTTTCTTCGTGCCTGGTTCTTAATGGTTTTGCTGAACCGTGGGCAAAAATGTGAATTCAAAACAAACAGGTGTCTTTGATGAGTTTTTTTTTTAATGTTATATGGCATTTGTATAGCACCTACTGCCATTGGTGTGGCCTTGAAGCGCTGTGGGGATGAACGCCCTTTGGAAGACCGTAGTCAGAGGTCTGATTGGAGATGAAAGGAGGTCTGAATGCGTGTGTGCGTTTTACCAGAACGAAGGTAGGTAGGGAGTGGCTAGGTCCCTAATGGCTGCCCGTAATGATCAGGTGAGAGGAGGGGTACTTTGACAAAATGTCAAGTGAGATAGGAGAGTCAAAAGGGTTAGCCTATGTGAACGGCTGGACTGAATGTTGCGTGGGACTCATCGGTATTCTAAAAGCAAAACATTATTGTAAAGGTGTATCCTGCTTTACCGCACCACAGTCTTTTCCAAAGCAGTAATCTTGTCACAGCCGTTGTGTTATGTGTAGTTAAATACAATCATTAACAACACTTTGCATTTAATTTTGAACCCCTATTTGTGGCGCGATAGGGCAAACTGAACTGAAAGAGAATAGTGCGTTATCTATATATATTATGGACCCGATTCCTGGAATTTTTTGCACGGTTCAAAGTGACTTTGCACTGCTGAGAAGTGAATTTGCACTGCCGACACAAACCCTGATTCAGGGAACTATGCAAAGTGTATTTTTGCAGCAAAAAGTCATTTTTGCAGTACAAAATGACTTTGCACTGACTTTGTACTGCAAAAATACACTTTGCACAGTTCCATGAATCAGTGTGTATATATGCATTCTGTACATTGGCACCTCTTCCCCCAGTGGACACTTTCTGCTGTGCTTTCCCAGACTTTCCTTCGTGTTTATTAGCAGGGGGAAATTGGGGCTTCAGAAAAAGGCTATACCTTCCCACTAGGTTTTAGGGAAGGTTAACTGGTGTGTCCAGACCCTGATGCGTGCCAATTGAGTTATTCAGAGGCAGTTTGTGGGCAGGATCATTAATACGGGCTAGCAAGCAACAGTTCTCTGCTTCAGGGGTTGGTTGAGCCAACATTTCTAAGCAGGGATGTGTGATTAATTCAGAAGTCTTTTTTTTGTTCTGGCCAATAACTGCCAGGCAGGATCATCTGGCAGGATCGTCTGGCAGGATCATCTGGCTTGCGGAACAACTGCGGTTTAGAATGATTTCTGGAGACACTTAAGCAGCTCCAAACAGATGCAGATGTCAACAGGGGAGGGAAGCGTGGTTCCTTCCTGTTTATGGGTTCTAAGGTATTTCACATGCATGATATTGAGAAATCTGTTTTTCTTTTAAATGGAGTTCCCTCTCCTGCCGTTCTCTCTCCACCCTCCTCACTTTATCCCACCCCTAACGTGTATACGTATATTTATATCGCCCAATTAATCATTTTTGACAAGTCACACACAGCGCAGTGCCACGCAGTAGCCATCACTGGAAGTTCACCACCAGTTCGGAGCAGGTGGGAAATGCAAATTAGTTCAAATGTCGAGCCTTTGCTCCAGGAAAAAGGTATTTGGTAGTAGGGCAGTGATATTTTATGCATCACATTTTTCAAGCCAAGACAGACAACTCTCAAGAATACCGACAACTGCATACATTTTCCCCTTATTACGGATCATCAGTATAGTCTGACACCATTGAGATTGGAATATTGGGGTATGTGTAGAAGGTATTGCGTCAATAAAAACAAATGCCAAAATGAGGCCAAAACAGCAAAACTTTATTTCAAATAAACAGATGGGGGGGGGGGGGTTGGTTAGGGTAAATAAAAAAAGTCTGGGGGGATGTGGAGGGGTTGGGGAGGGTGGGGGACACCTGGAGGGTGGGGGACACCCCTTGCATTTAAAAATGTAAAAAGTACAAAAATTGTTTTAGGCCTCATTTCCCCCCCCCCGTTATTTTAACGTAAATCCCTTTAGAATACACAAGCAAAGTTACGGTGGGCATTTAAAGGCTTGAAAAAAAAACGTCCACCCATTATTTCTAGCTCCTGCGTACACCTGCTATCACGCAGAGAAAGCATCTGGAAACTTTACTAAGATTTTATTTTTTGTCCGAAAAGTCCTATGGTTATTTTACTTTGTAGCAAATATGACTTCTGGAAATCGCAAGCACTTCACCACACCGCAACAACAAACAAACAACACATAAATCGCACCAACAGCACACAAGGACTCACAAAGAGCAGGAACATAATCTCCCTAAGAAAATTGCCTGCAAACCTGATCCAAAAAGAGTACAGCGTCCAACTCTTTAGATGGGGTACGGGTAGCTTTTGCTAGGCAAAAGCGGGCAAATCCTCAACATAAAAAATAGGCAGTAAAATACCAGCAACAAAAAACAAGCATTGGCATTGCCAACAGTTTGGGCTTTTTATTTAGACATGGGAATGGCACTCATCAGGCACTGCCGCAATGGCCATTGATGGTAGCAGGTGCAGAACGGTGCAAGTACTTGGGCATTAATAGATGTGCCTGAAAAATGCATAATACTTTTACACAAGCCAAAACTGTTGGCTTTGCCAATGCTTGTTTCGCTTTGCTTTTAGTTGCCATTTTGCAGGCTTCCTCTCAAGGTTCACCAAGCCAAGTATAAGGCATTGCACAGCTAAGCAAGCAACTTCCTCTGGCTTACTTTGTCTTCCATGGCAAGGACTTAACTGCAACAGCCCAGCCTCTCTGCCGAGCTGCAGATTGCAGCACTTAAAGAAGCACTTGCAGAACGTTCACACTGAGGCACTGCTTTCTGATTTTTAAGTCCACCTGTGTCAGGTCATAGTGTAGAGCGCCACACCAGCCCAAAGTAGTGGATTGCAAATCCAGCAATCCCACAGCACGGGAGTAGTCCTCACTGCAGATTTGTTTTGAAAGTGTGAGAGTGTGATGGTAGTAATGTATAGAAACAAGAGCTTGAAATGTTTTGGCCCTCTGGAGTTATGCAAGCCCTTTGAGGAGATACAGGAAGATGGTCAGGTAGCAGTATTTGCCAATGCACTAATCAAACCCATTTTAAACTTAGCTCTAGGTTCTGAAGGAGATGAAAATCGGAGACGTCTGGCTGTTTTGTGCAGGAGTAATGAAGTCCATGAAACAACTGCAAACAGTACAACACAACACTGAAGGTAACTTGTCAAATCAGAAGAAAATGGGGTAAGTGCCAAAATCATTGAAGACTGTGGATGCCATCGACTAGAAGAATACATGTTCTCTGGTGAAATATTCTCCATCTCCCCTTTTATCCTGACTTTCCCCTATCCCTATACCCGCCTATCTGCCCTTGTCACCCAGAATGTGATTCTAGCCCTGTTGAAATAACAGGGCAGATCCACATAAAGAAGGGATTTGGGTTCATACACTTCCCATGGCAACATGGGCTTTGACACACTGCTACATATGCTGATCCGTTCTTGTATGAAATGTCACAATACAGTGATATCGTAGCCATATTATTCTTAGTCTACTGAGGGATAATGCTTTATGATGCCACATCCTGTGATGTCATGTGTCACACAGGGACAGGCTCAAATGACACCACTTCCTGTGATGTCACCCCTGGGGATGTGGCATTGTGATGTCACTTCCGCTAGCCCTGGCATTTTGGTGAAATGACGTCCTTCGGTGCTGATAATGAGGGGGAGAAAGGGCCTGTGAGGTTCATGAGGATCAGACCACCTGTCACAGTGCCAGTGGGGTGATTAGCAAAGAAGGGAAACAAGGAAAGAGGTAGAGAAGAATAGTATTTTGAGCAGTTTCCTGAACTTAAGGAGGGCCAGCTCAAATCTGAAAGGGGCAGACAAGCTGTTCCAAAGGGAGGTACCAGCCGTGGAGAGAGATCTGCCCCACACTCTCTGCTTAGAGAAGCATTTGACAGTCAGAGAGTTGGAATTAGAGGAGCATAGGGTTCGAGCAGTGGAGTATTTAGGGAGGTAAAGTCAGAGGTTGCATGGTCCCAGCCCCCAGAAGGCCTTGTGGATGATGCAGAGGGTCTTGAATTTGATCCTTGCAGTCACCGGGAGCCAGTGGAGAGATTTTAAGGTTGGAGAGATGCAGTCCCTGGCCTTGAGGTCAAGGATAAGTCTTGCAGACTTATTCTGGATTAGCTGGTGAGGGCTAAGGGAGGAGAGAGGGAGATTGAGAAAGAGGCTGTTGCAGTAGTCCAGCCTGGAAAGGACCAGAGCTCTGGAGAAATTGAGCTTCTGGGAAATGTGAGAAAAGGAAGAATGCCTCTGAGGAGGTGGAGCTGGAAGTGGGACTTTTTGGTAAGGTCTATGATGTGGGGGGTGAAGGAGAGGACAGAGTCGAAGATTGCCCCAAGGTTTTTGGCCTCACAAGATGGTGAGGGTAGAGGGACCAAAGAGGGTGGCCAAGGGGTGGGGGGGAAAGAGGGCACAGGTGTCCCAATGAGGCAGATCTCCATCTTACTGGCATTGAGACAGAGATCTTTCACTGAACACCATGCCTGAATGGTGGACAGACAGTTGGGGGTGAGAGAGGAGAAGAGGAGGAAGTAGAGGGAAGTTTGAAGGAAAGCTGGGTGTCATCAGCATAACACTGGAAATGAGGATAGAAGGAGGAGATTAGGTTAGCAAGAGGGATGAGATAGATATTGAAGAGCCAAGGCGATAGTCTAGAGTCCTGGGGGACACCACATGTAGAGATGGTGGTGGAGGAGGAAAAAGGGCCCAATGGCAGCTGGCAAGGGCAGTTAGTGAGGAAAGAGATCAGCCAGTCCAGTGCCCGGTCAGTGATGCCGAGGGTGTCACAGAGTCCTTATATGAGGATGAATGGTTGACCCTGTCAAAGACGGAGGAGAGATCGAGGAGAATGAGAACAGCAGGAGAGTTGGAGTCGAGATTTGCGAACAAGGTTTCACAGGTGTTCAGGAGAGCAGTTTCCGTGCCTCTGGATGCCCGGAATCCAGATTGGTGGTCATGAAGGCAGCCAACAAGATCAGTGTGGAGTGTAAGATGGGGGAGGACCAACTTTTCCAAGAGTTTACCCAGGAAGGGGGTAATAGATATAGGGCGATAGTTATTCGGGCAGGAGGGGTCAGCAGACTGCTCTTTTAAGAACATGTGTACAAGGGAGTGCTTGAGGGATAGAGGGAAAGAGCAAGTGGTGAAGGAGTGGTTACAGAGTTCTGCAAGGGCCGGGACGAGAGAGGAGATGTTGTCCTTAATGGTTCTGGATGAGCAAGGGAGCACCTGTTTGGATAAGGCCTTCATAGAGCGGACCACTTTAGAGACCTCGTCCGGTGTTATGGGCAGGAGGAGGAGAGAGAGAGGGGGTACGAGGAAGGGGGCAAAGGGAGGCAGGGGAGTAGAAGAGGGAGAGGAGATGGGGGTGGAGGAGAGTGGGGACAGTATGTCCTGAGTTTTGGATGTGAAGTGGGAGGTTAAGGTAGTGCAGGGAGGCTGGGAAGGGAGGAGAGAGGTGGAGACTGCAAGTAGATTGGCAAGTTCCTTGCAGAGGTTCAAAAGTTCGCCCTGTTGTTAGAGGGTCCAGTGATGAAAGTAGTTGTCAGAAAACGCTTTAAGGAGCCATTTCCGGTGTCTCTAGACTTCAGAGCAAACCTCTGGTCTACTCTCTACTCATCTTGATAAGGCCTCTGATTCCAGAAGTGGGAGTTTTGACCTTCGTGGTTGCGTTCAACCTGCAGCCACAATCAAATACTAAAATTCTAGATTCCTTGAGCCACAATCAAAAAGGTAGCCTATAACATTAACTCGTTCACAGCTAACAGGCACATTGTATAAGGATCCCACCTTTTGATTCAGTATTTCGATTGTTCACCTTTTTGGTGCACATCAGTTTACGATTGGTAGTTTATTTTAAATTTGTATTTTGTATGGAATGTATTTTGTATTTGTTGACATTAATAAAGCGCTTTTGCTGAAGCACTGAACATTTAAATTTACAAGAAATAAACAGTACATAAATCACAAGTGTACAGATGGAGTAAAACAATGGCTGCACACTATGTTTCAGCTTCTGGTAAGGGAAGACAGAAGATGAACGTTAAGGCCAGTGCGAAAAATAGAGAGAATAGAAGAAGAGCAAATATTCCAATGTTTGGGGCAAGCTGCGAGAAGGGGCATAGGGGGGTTGGGGACTGAGAGTCGATGAAGGTTTTGAAAATGAAGGGAACAAAAAGGGGAATAGGAGGAGATCAGATCAGAAAGCTAAGAAGGAGCGAGGCCGTGAATACATTTAAAGACAAAAGGACTGATTCACAGAAGGGTTTTATAATGGCACAATCCCTTAGGAAAATGTTCTGTGAATCCGGCCCAAAATTGCAGAAAATGGGAACGGAGACATAAGTCAAAGGGTAGAAGAAAATTAGCAAGAAGAGTGGGAGCAATAGGGACATGCAGAGGTAAGAGGGACAGAAGACGAATGGCAGAATTAAAGACAAAACGAAAAGTGGTAAAATGGGAAGCAGGAAGTTCGAACAGAAGAGCTGAGCAGGAGTCAAAGAGAGAGCACTGAAGAGGTGACAAGAAGTTCAATGTCTTTGAAGGAGAGAAAATGGCGGATGCAGCGAATATTAAAGAATTGAAAATGACCAATGCGAGCTGTGAAAGCGATGTGATTAGAGAAGGATAGAGAGGAATCAAAGGTAAGGCCAAAGAAGACTGGAGGGAGAAAGGGCAGAAGAAAGGGAAGAGGAGGGGGAAAATAACAATGTTAGAGTTCAGTGTTAGAAATAACAGAAAATATCAAAAAAATATCATCATCTTCTTTTCACGTCCACCATTCTGTGGCACTCCTAATTCTTTTATTTGGGGGCGTTCGCCCTTAAAGCCCCCATTTCCCTATACTAGTTTCCCTGCCCCAAACCCCTCCCGACCCCTTTTGACCCCTTAACCTCACCCCATATAATTTGTTTTTTTTGAAGGAATTACTTCGAAGTAATACCTGTCGGTAAAACAACAGGAACTGAAATATTGAGCATCCTGCTCTGAACAGAAGGAAGTCACCACTATAGCCTGTGTTAATGTGACCGTCGGAGTAGGGAGCAGTTCTGGAACTAGCTCAGTTATGGCTACAGGAGTTTTTGTTGAAAGTATATCAACCAGCAGGGACTCTTGCCTCGGTGGAATATGGCTGTCCACCAGTGATTCAGGCAGTTGAAGGGCCCGTGCCCAGTTCAAAAGCGTCTTTTATGTTTTCTTGATCTGACTTGCTTCTGGGATAGTACATAGTACATGTGTAAAAATAGCGGAGGCACTCGCATGCCAGCGTCTGCCATCAGTCAAACAGCATAAAGGCCATGTTATGGGTGTCACAGATCAAAATGATTAGTCAATAGGAGTACTTGTGTACTTATGTTCTAGATGTATGAATATAGGTTTCTTGCATAAGGACGGTGCTACTATAAGCTCTCTATCACTCAGTCCTCTGCCTCGTTCTCTCTCAGACTCCTGAGTCCTGCGATTGTCACCCGATGCTCCTGAGAATTTGGAATGAGGCCATGCCTCGAGTAATTTGAGCTTCTGTCGCAAAGGGGTCTGAACATTTCGATCCCCAGATGTTTTGGACTGATAGCAGAGGGGGACTGGCAACTTTTGGCCTGGGGGCCAAGTACAATTCTTGGGTCCATGGTGCAGTGGCCAAAGTCCACAATGTAGCAGCCCAAATTCCAGAACAACGAAACTCAATACCAACCTCTCCCCACCTACACATTCTCAAGCATATACAGTAGATAATATTAATAGCACTTTCCATTTATACAACATATCTTTCACTTATGTTTGTGGTTTCTTAGACACCCAGTCCCCAGGAAACCTATCCAACATACTAAACTCAATAAAGTAATTTCACCAGGATGATATCATTTGGTGAAATAGGAAAGCCGGGATTTGGGACCAGGTGTCCTCATGTCCCAGTTTCCAATATGGCAACAGACTACATCTCTTTCCATATAATTCCATTCCACCCAATATTTAATTGTAGACCAATGTAAAGCGATGTAAAAGCGAGAGAATGTATTGTTAGAGCAGAGTCAGAGGGACTGGCTGCACTCTAAGAGCCAAACATGAGCTGGCACAGCAAAAGACCCAGACCTGTGGCTTCCTGCCTCCCCAAAGCACAACACAAAAGGCATAACTGGCCCTCTGTCTTCCGACCACCCCACAACATAAGAATATCACTGGGCATACTCGCCACCAGCATGCATTATATAAATGGTTAATGTTTATTTGAATTAATTCTTTATTTAATTCGGATTTCTCCATTAGCAATAGATAACAATAAGTACAATTAGCACAATTATCAAAGTTAAAATGAATAAAAGTACAATATGTGCAGGCTGATAGCCCGTCTTGCAAGAGCTCCCGAAACCTAGTTATATATTGTAATAAAAACAGTATCATTACATCTTGAAAAAACCTAATATTGTTGGCTTTAAAATAATGGTTTACAAATGTCTTAATGAGGTCTGAGTATCAAATACAGAGCAGTAGAAAATGGCCTGGGTCCTACGTCGTGCCGGAATTACGACGACAGTCCCGACTTGTCACATTTTCTGACGCACCTCTTTCAATGGCAACAGATTGAATAGGCACTATCCTCCTATATGCACCAGATTTAATAGAACATATGTTGCTTCCCTGAAACCTGATATCACTGAAAGCCATATAGAGGGTAAGCGAAGGGAGAGTACTCGCTATCCGAAAATTCCTTTCCTGATCCCTCCCTATTGCTTTCTGTTTCAATGCAGCCACAAGATTAGATAATTAAGAATTCTAAGGGTAGTCTGTGTATGGAATACTCCACATAATATATAATTAGCACCCGGGGGCGTGGCTTGATGGCTACGTGAGAGGGCGTTCCATGGAGGAGCTCCCGATGATCCGATCCTGATCCTGGGAAGAAGTGACGGTTTTTGGCGGACTTTCGAGCATCTAAAGACGTATGAAAGTGGGGGGCACACGGTGCGTGCCCTCCCCAACGGCGAGACTGCATATCCACGGAACTAGACCCCGAAGAAGGTGGCAGTCGCGCAAAGGAAGGGGAGCACCCAAGATGGCCGCCTGTGGACAAAGGGCCATAAATGGTCCGACGAGCTGAGGAAGACAAAGTTGGTCGGAACGTGGGCGAGCCCAACGAGATAGACGAGTTGCTTGCGCCTCGGGCTGAAAGCAAGAATATAAGGGCGAGCCCCCACTGCAGAGGCCATGGATTGTGGCGGGCTAGCAGAGTGAACCCAGGTTCAGCGAAACCTCGCTGTGAAGGGGCCGGCGAGCGAACCCCGCGAGGATGCAGCTGGGCGCGTGGGCCCAACCGACGCAACAGGATGTCCTCCAAGGTGGTGCGACCCCGGATCAAACAGCCCACGATGGAGACCTATGCTAGGTCGCCCTCGGGCGCGGAAGGGGGCAGGAACAAAGAAACCCCCACGGCGGCGACGGACCCACCGGGTACTATCCAGGAGGTGCTGGCAGCAATTGCCGACCTGAAGGTGGCCTGGGAGACGAAGCTGGGCCTGGCCATGAAAGAGTTGCAAGAGGGCCTAAACCTCAAGATAGGAGCGGTCCGAGAAGAAGTGAACCTGTTGCGCCAGGATGTGCAAACGATCGCGGAGCGCACTGGGGAACTGGAGAAGGAGTTGGCCCCGACCGTGGAGGCGTGCAATACACACGCCAAGGAACTTCATGCCCTCGTGCAACGAGTGGGCAATTTGGAGGACAGAGCAGAGCAGGCAGAGGGGCGCGCCAGGCGCAATAACATTCGCATAGTGGGGGTACCGGAGGGAATGGAAGGATCGAACCCCACAGATTTCGTTGAAACCATGCTTTTGCAGTAGATTACAGGCGGAGAGCTGACCCAGGGGTTCGCGGTCGAAAGGGTGCACAGGGCCCTGACCAGGAGACCGGCCCCAGGAGCCCCCCTGCAGCGGTTGATTGCAAAGATCTTGAACTATGGTGACCGCAAGAAGATTCTCGAATTTTTCCGGAAAGGGGGCACGATAGAAAGGGGGTCAGCGAATATAACAGCGTATCCGGATTACACGCTGCTCGTACAACGGAGTCGAATGAACTTTGGAACGGTGAAGAGGAGGCTCAGAGAAGCAGGCCACCGCTACATGTTGCTTTACCCCGTCACGTTAAAGGTGTTTCATAAGAACAGATCCCTCTTCTTTGAAACGCCGAGCAAAGGGATGGAATGGTTGGATATGCAAGGTCGACCTCAGGAATCGGATGCCCAGACAGAAGCGGATGGAGATACATAGCACGTTGCAGAAGCACCCGTGAGGCCATAGCTATGACATTGGGACTGGAATATAGTTTGACATTGTGCTTGTGTGGGGGAAGTCACGGCATCTGCTGGTGGGTCCCGTTGAATTCACTGCTCCTAAATAGATGACTGGGAGCTCCTGGGGAGCAACCTCTGCACCCGATAGTAGTATACTTAGTTAGGTCACTGTTAGATTGGTGACACCCCGCGGGGCCCTTGTTCTTGATCACGAGGCGGGTCCAGACGTGGGTAGGCCTGAGATCCAGGGATGGACATGGGCTATTGTTGGTGGTTGGCGGCGGATGGGGGGGGAGTTGTGTGCAGTGGTGTGAGGTTGGGGAAGGGGGCAGGGGGCACGGTTCGTCAACAGAAGGGAAAGAGCCAGGAAACGACCCTACATGGGGACCATTATGGGGAGGGATGGGATGGAGATAGACCGGCCAGATGGCATCGGGTAATCTCAGAATTGTGACCTGGAATGTACGGGGCCTCAACAGCTACCTTAAACGTAACAAAGTGATGTTGTATTTAAAGAGGATGCGCATAGACATAGCCCTGCTGCAAGAGACCCACCTCACTAGGGAAAGGCTGGAGGTGGTCAGGAGGAAATGGAAGGGCACTGTTGTGGGGGCGGCGTACTCGGCGTATGCTAGAGGGGTTGTCACCTGGGTGGCGCCCCATGTGGCGTTTCGAGTGCTTGATTCTACGGTGGACCCAGAGGGTAGAATGGTGGTGGTAACGGGTCTCTTGGAAAACAGAGAAGTACACATCATAAATTTGTACGCCCCCAATAACGATACAGCGGCTTACTTTAGGACCCTCTACGGTAAACTTGGCCCCCTGGCGGGGGGTACAGTAGTGTGGGGGGGACTTTAACTGTACCATAGACCCCAGAATGGATAGGTCCAAGGACAGGGCAGGAAAAACGGCACCGGCGGCTAAAGCGCTGAGTACCTTACTGAAAGACCTAGGCCTAGAGGATGCGTGGAGAAGGCTGCATCCCACGGATAGACAGTACTCACACTACACAGCGCCACATGATTTGTACACAAGGTTAGACTACATGTTTGTAACAGCCGGGATAGTGAGAGAAATAGAAGGAGCGGAATACAAAGCCCGAGTGTTGTCGGACCACTCGCCCTTGGTGGTAAACTGGAGACACCAGCCCCCAGGACCGCAGATCCCTACATGGAGACTTAGGACCGAGGCTCTGCAGGATGAGGGGTTTCGGGAGGGCCTGAGGGATGCCATTGAAGAATATTTTGATACAAATACGGGAAGCGTAAGCTCTGTGGGCACATTGTGGGAAGCGTTTAAGGTGGTGGTGCATGGGGTAGCTATTTCCCAAGTTAAGGGGCTACAGGGGGGGGGTCGAAAGGGAGCTCCGGGAGGCGGAAAGGGAGGTAGAGGAGCTCACGCGTTGCGTGAGCACCGCTCATGATAACAGAACCAAAGTAGAGGAGCTACAGTTGTCCTGCAGCGCACTCTGGGATAGACTGTGCAGACTCAGCTACAGGAAATATACGGAGAGGATGATACACGCAGGGGGCGACAAGCCGGGCAGACTGCTGGCTTGGCTGTATAAGAGTGAGACCCCCCGCTCTGTGATTAGTGAGATTCAGGGCGAAGGAGGTTTCATATGCAACACCCAGAAAGAGGTAAATGAGGAATTCCTAAGTTTTACAGACACTTGTATGAGGACACGGGGGAGGATATTGGTCAAGACATACTGGACACATTGGGGGACATTGAGCTGCCAACCTTGGATGATCTAGAACGTTCTGAGTTGGACGCACCCGTCACCTCGGATGAGCTGGAGGTAGTGATTCGGAACTTGCCCACTTGCAAGGCGCATGGTTCGGATGGGCTGCCCAGCGAGTTCTACAAAACATACCAGCAAGAGTTGCTCCAGCCACTGCTTGCCACTTTCAACGAGGCCTATGAGAAGGGAGAACTCCCGTTGTCCCTCCGTGAGGCTGTGATCATCCCACTCCTGAAACCAGGCAAGCCGGCCGTGGAGCGCAGGTCTTACAGACCGTTTTCCATGCTCAACCAGGACAGCAAAATACTCACGGCGGTGCTGGCTAATAGACTGAAGAGGGTGATTAAGAAACTGATACACCCAGATCAGACGGGATATGTTCCGGGTAGGAACATCACCGATACCCACAGGAGGCAACACCATGTCATAGACCAAACTGAGGAAGACACGGGCGAGCTGGCTATAGTGTCGTTAGACGCGGTCAAGGCCTTCGATTCGGTACGATGGCCCTGGCTGAAAGCGGTCCTGAAGGGGTACGGAGTGGGACCCGGATACCTCAGATGGGTCCAATTGTTTTACAGCACCCCGATGGCGCGGGTCAAGACAGGGTCCACAGTCTCAGATTCTTGGCAACTGGGCAGGGGGACCAGACAGGGATGTCCCTGGTCACCTATGCTATATATACTGGCATTGGAGCCGCTGGCAATATGCCTGCGACAACAATATGGGGAGGTGGGCATAAACACGGCCAGTGGAGAGCATCTGATATCATTATATGCGGATGATATGCTCCTTTATTTGTGCTACCCAGAAGAAAACCTACAGTACGTCCTAGAGGTGATAGAACGGTACACCATCCTCTCGGGAATATCGGTGAACCCTGGAAAGTCCAGCCTGTTCCCTTTGGGTAGATATAGGAATGTCCCGGTGCAGAGGCTGCCTGTTCTGCCAATACCATGGCAGCCCGTAACATTTAGGTATTTGGGAATTAACATTTACCACAAGATCGAGACAGAACACAAGCACAATACGGAAAAGGCGATAGAGGGGATTAAGAACAGTATGGTATTTTGGTCCAGATTGCCCCTGACCATGATGAGGAGGGCGGCCTTGCTCAAGATGGTGGTCCTGCCTAGACTCTTGCACTTCTTTATAAACGTCCCGTTTATGATACCCAGGAGCCTATTCGCGAAACTTCACAGCGTGTGTAGGGGTTTTGTGTGGGGCAGCTCTAGGAATAGGGTGGCTCTTTGGAAGCTCCAGAACCCGTATGACAGAGGGGGGATAGGCCTGCCTAACTTCGAACTCTATTACCTGGCGGGGCAACTGCAGTACGTGGCCAGGTGGCTCTCGACTGAAGACTCGGCGGAAGCCAGGCTCCTGCGCGAAGATACAGCCCCATACTTTCTGATGGAAGTGGTGTGGTTGGGCAGAGATAAACTGGTGGGCAAGGGGCGGCTACTGAGGTTGGGCTGGGAGATCTGGCACAGAACATGGAAGATTGGGGGGGATTCAGAACCATACTCCCAGCAGGCCCCTTTGGCGGCGCTGTGCGGGAGCGACTCTCAACTACTTGAATCGGTCCGCAGATACTGGGAACAGGTAGGCCTAGCCACCCTCGGGGACATATGGCAGGAAGGGGAGGCGGTGGAATTTCAGCGGCTGCAGGAAGAGACGGGAGTACATGGTGGCCAATATATAACCTACACTAGGCTGGTGAAAAAGACTAGAGAAAGATGGCCTGGGACAGTGCTCGCGGAGCACCCAGATGCCTCCCTGGAAACCATGTATGATGTATCGGAGGGCGGGCACGAAATATCGAGGATATATGAGCTCCTGCGAGTAAGGGCAGGGAAGGAGTTGCTCCAATTGAGACAAGATTGGGAGGAGGAGGTGGGAGGACCCATGACGGATGGGCAGTGGGAACGGGCCCAGAGGTACCATAAAAAGGTGTCCCGTAACGCGAGATTCCAACAGCTTCAATTGTATGTTACCCACAGGGCTTATTTAACCCCCGGGAAGATTGCAAAGTTTGGGGGATCAGCTATGCAGCAATGCCCCAGGTGTGGGGAGGTGAACGCGGGACTGCTACACATGTTTTGGGCTTGCCCGGAGCTGCATAGATTTTGGGACGAGGTCAAGACGAAACTGGCTGGCGGGGGGGTGGTGCTGGATGTGGAATCGGCCTGGTCATGCATGCTTGGACTTTTCCCTAGACCCCGGCATTTGAAACACATAAGCAAGATGAAGGACCTGGCCTATGTCTTGGCCAAACGTAGGATTGCCATGAGCTGGAAGGCGGCCCACAGACCTAGGGTGGAGTTATGGTGGACAGACCTCTTGAGGTGGGCGGAAGCTGAATCCGTAGTCTGGTTTGAAGCGGTCACCAGGGGGGGCGAAGAAGAAGTAGGGCCCTTGCTGGCCTGGTGGCAATTGGTGGCCTCGTTGGCAAACCATCACCAGGGTGACAACGAAACAGAGGACCAGGTTGATGGCTGTCTAGGTAGTGTGCCACCCAATGATGTTCCCGTAAACAACATGTGAGAACCGGCTCTAGTTTAAAGGGAGAGGGGGGAGTTGGGGAGTTTGAAAATGTGTTGGAATATGATGCTTTCTATGTTTTGAAACAGTTGTGTGTTTGTTTGACCTTAAAAAATAAAATAAAAATATTTCAAAAAATAAAAATAAAAAAAAATAATTTGCACCCCTCATTGTATCATACATATTTTGATGAGGCAGGGGACACCCTAATTTCCACATACACCTTCTTCAAATTAGGGTCATTTGAATAGCCCATACAGACTTATAGGTGGCAAATCAGATTTGCGTCGGGAACTCAATTGCGGGGATCCCCAATTCTTATCGCAGTGCACTATTTAGAGCACCTTGGGGAAGGTCAACTATTATTTTCAATATTCTATTTTGTATCTTCTCCAAAATTGAGCAGTTGGAATAACCCCGGATTTCGCTCCCATGTGTCATCATAGTATGAACCTTAGCTTTATATACTGCAAGGTATTTATCCAATAAACACCCTCCCTACATATGATAAAATCTGAGCGATTCGCCCAACCTTGCATGAAATGGTCGATATGAGCCCTGACCATTTCCTGTTCTTAGTGAAAAGAAATCTGCGGTAGCAGTATGATTTAACTACCACAATCATTTGCATCGAGAGCACAAGATGGATGAGTTCGCCCCTTACCAAAAACCAGGACCTTGGTCTTTGTCCTGTTCAGTTTGAGGCCATGGGCAGAAAAATATTCCTCAGCATAAGAGACCTTGTTGCAACCCCCCAGGTGTCAAGTCAATTAAAGTGGTGGTATTTGCATACAGAATTGATCCAATAGTAGTACCATGCAGAGAAGGGGTATTAACCCTTGGAGCCCAATGCCTCAGAATTATAATCAGAAAGATACCAAATAAATAGCATTGGCGCTAGGGCACAGCCCTGCTTCACCCCATTGTTAGTTCGAAATGGGTTTGTCAGCTATCCACATGATGATACCCACACTGAAGCATGCGTGTCTCTATGACAGTGTTATAGCAAATCAAAATTCCATCTAATATATTTAATGTGGCTAACTTACCCCATATTTTATGCCTCGGAATTGAATCAAGGGTCTTTTCCAGATCGATAAAGGCCACATCTAACCAAACAATATTTATTTATGACTGGGTTCAATAATAAGCAGTGGCCTACTGTAGAGCACCCTCTTCTGAAACCTGCTTGAGATGGTTTTAATAGATTTTTAGAATCAGCCCTTTCTTCTACTCTGGTGAATAAACATTTAGCTAAAACTTTGCCCAGCATATCTAAGTGTCATGACCCATAGAACTTGCCCCTTCCGGACTTCCTGGTCCTTATCGCGACGAGGCTTGTATTCTTTGTTACTCCCAACATGGCCGGGCCAAGCGACTTGCCTCGCACCAGCCTTCACGTCGCACACGGCACGTTCTATAAATTGGCCACGTCCTCGCGGCCCTGCGCGTCTCAACGCTATTATTAGGTAGTGACTTGATGTGTGTGTGCTGTTCGGCGAATCCACTATTCCTAGTTCCTGGTTCCTTCTTCCTTTCTTTCACCCCTTCCCTCTAATCTGCTCCCGGAATCCTCATTCCTAGCGACCGCTACCTTTTTCCTGGACTTCCTGGAACATCGGCCTTCCCGGAACTCTGAACGCGCTCTGCAGCCGGACGGACGAGACTCGAGCGAGCCCATACAAGACCCGATCCGTCTACAAGAGGAATCCTCCCGCGGAACAGTGCAAGAAGCGATCCCAGGTGAGACGGGGGAGATTTACGACAGTTTGAGACGCCAAACGACCGACACTGATACTGCTATGGAGAAAGCAGTCCAGGACCTTATGCGTGGCATGCAAGAGCTCACAACTGAAGTACAGAACTTAAAGGCTGAGAATGCTGCGTTAAGGCAGCTTGTTTTGTCTCGCGACCCCGCTAACAAGGACAGTGTGTTACTGGGTGGAGTGGTAGACAAATATGATGGCTCAGCAAAATCCTTACGTGGATTCCTGGATTCCTGCTTGGTGCATTTTACTTTTAAGCCCTATTATTTTTCAACTTCTAGGGCGAAGGTGGGCTTCATAATCTCGCACCTCACAGGGAACGCGTTGACCTGGGCCACTCCCTTAGTCAACTCAGGGGATACCCTCCTGGATGATTATGATGCATTCATTCAGGCACTCAAGACTATGTTCGACTGCCCAGAACAGGTTTTTAGTGCTCAGGAACGGTAACTTGATTTCCGACAGGGTACTCAGGATATGCTAACGTACGTTACTAGATTTAAACAACTGGCCAAGGAAGCGGATTGGTCCTCAGAAGCAAGTTTCACTCTATTTCGCAGGGGTCTAAATGAGGACATTAAGGATGAATTAGCCAGGGTGGCTCGTCCTAGTTCATTCGAGGCTCTTATGGATCTAGCCATGCAAATAGACTTCCGAATCCAGGTAAGAAAGGCTGAAAGAAGAAAGACCAAGACACCCTTTCAAAAGAATTCCCTTGAGACCTCTGTTAAAACCGATTCTGCCCCAACCCCTGACATAGATCTGGAACCCATGCAAATAGGAGCCTTCCGTGGGCCTATTTCCCCTCAAGAAAGGATGAGAAGGATCCACATAGGCCTGTGCATGTATTGTGCCTCGGATAAACACCTTGTTAGAGAATGCCCTCTAGCCCCTCCACGGCGTTCGGGAAACACCAGCTCCTGATCCTAGATGAAGCGAGGTGTCGGGAGAGAGATGTTTGCTCCACATCAATTCCATCCTTGAACTCTCCTGGACAAAACAGTTTGGTGATACTACAGGCCTTCCTGTCGCCCTCCAAAGACAAGACCTATCCCATTCTGGCCTTGGTGGACTGCAGAGCTATGGGAATTTTCATTGATCAAGACTGGGTTGTTAGTCATCATATTCCGTACGAGACATGAAACACCATGCAGCCGGTTGAAGCAATTGACTGAAGACCCCTCTCTTCAGGACCCATAAGCCTGTAGACTAAAGAGATCCAACTTTCCATAAACCATCATCAAGAGCGGATTCCATTCGACATAATTAAGTCAGCCCATTACCCCATGGTATGCCCTGGTTACAAAAACACAATCCGTATATCAATTGGACAGCAGAAACATTATTCCTGGGCTCAGAGTTCTGTATGTCCCACTGTCTATCCCTGGATCCCTCCTCGATAACTCCTAAAGAACCACCAAAAGACCAAGAAACACCACTCATGGTGTCCAATATCATACAAGTTCCAGAGGCCTATCAGGGATGTGCTGATGTATTTTCTACTGCCATAGTCCAAGCCTTACCCCCTCACAGGCCCGAAGACTGTGCCATAGATACAGATCCCTCAGCTGTAATTCCCTCCGGCAGAATGTTCATTCTTTCCGAACCTGAGAAAAAGGGCCTTCGGGAATACCTAGACACCCATCTTGAAAATGGCACCATAAGACCCTCGAAATCTCCAGCGGGTGCTTCGTTATTCTTCGTTCCCAAGAAGGATACCAAGGAACTCAGACCTTGCCTCGACTATTGAGGCTTAAATCAATGCACCCTCAAAGATCGGTACCCACTGCCCCTGATCTCGGATATCCTGGAAGCTGTGAGAGGCGCCGTCATATTGAGAAGTTGGATCTCCGGGGTGCCTACCACTTAATCTGTGTCCGGGAAGGAGACGAATGGAAAACAGCCTTTAGACACCCTTTGGTCACTATGAATACCTAGTCATGCCCTTTGGACTAGCCAATGCTCCCGCAGTCTTTCAGCGTTTTATGGGTGTTCTCTGATATGTTGTTCCTCTTCGTCATTGTCTATCTGGATGATATATGGATTTTTTCCAAGGATCCTCTAAAACACGAAGAACATGTAAAGACAGTACTACAACGACTTTGTGAACACAAACTGTTAGCCAAACCCGAAAAATGCTTGTTTCACGTTACTTCTGTTCACTACCTAGGATTCATCCTTAGCCCAGAAGGAATTGGTATGGACCCTTCAAAGGTAAAGGCCATACTGGATTAGCCCGCTCCAACATCTGTGAAACAAGTTCAATCCTTCCTGGGGCTCGCCAACTTCTATCAGAAGTTTATTTCTACCTTTTCCGAGATCGTTCAGCCGATCGTTGCTCTATTGAAGAAAGACACCCCCTTTATCTGGTCTACGCCGCAAGATAAAGCATTCCAACGATTGAAGACAGAGTTCACGCAAGCCCCCATCCTGACCCAGCCCGGCATAAATCGCCCATTCCTAGTGGAAACGGATGCCTCTAACTACGCCATAGGGGTGGTCTTGAATCAGGAACTTGAGGATGGACTGGAACACCACATTGTTTAACTTTCACGAACCCTGACTCCCAGCGAGACACACTATTTCGTCCTGGAGAAGGAACTGCTGGCCATCCGCCAAGCCTTCACTGAATGGCGACACCTACTTCTGGGTGGTAGATATCCAGTTCAGGTCCGCACAGACCATCGGAATCTCCAAATTCTACAGTTGTTGGAGTGCAGGAACAGTCGTCAGGCGCGTTGGGCCTACTTCTTTGCCCAGTACCAAATTCCAAGTCACTCCTGTTCCCGGATCACAAAACATGATTGCTGATGCCTTATCTCGACGTCCTGACTACGTAGCCACTGAGGACAAGGCCTATCCTAAGATGTTTCCACACACTATCTTTGTGGCTCAAGCAATCAACCTCCTGGAAGAAATCCGAGTGCAAACCCAGTCCTCTGACCTCTGGAAGGATATTTCAAGGTAGAATCCATGGAATCTAACAGTTAAGGAAGAATATCTATTCAAGGACAATGCACTGGTCATTCCTACGCAGAAATTACAACAAAGGATAATAAACCTCTGCCATGATACCCTTCACTCCGGTCATCGTGGTATAACTAACACCCTCTGTCTTATACAAAGACAGTTTTGGTGGCCTCGAATGAAGACCGGCGTACAACAGTACGTCAAGGCTTGTGCTGTCTGCAGTCAAAACAAACATGATAACAAGAGACTGGCGGGTCTCTCTTGCAACCATCGCTGCCAACAAGACCATGGGAGTTTATTGCTACAGACGTCATTGTGGAATTACCACCTTCCCGAGGATACACGACCATCATGGTAACCATAGACTTGTTCACTCATATGGCTCATTTTGCACCTTTGTATAAACTACCATCCTCCTCAGAACTTGCTGGAATCTTCCTGGAACATATTTTCTGTCTTCATGGACTTCCTTCCAAGATCATATCGGACCGAGGACCTCAATACGTCTCACAATTCTGGAAACATCTGTGTCGTATTCTAGGGATCCAACGCGCTCTCTCATCAGGTTATCACCCACAAACCAACAGAGCTTCGGAATGTGTAAATCGAACTCTGGAGCAATATCTTCGTTGTTTTGCCACCAAGGTTCAGGATGACTGGTCTCTCCTCATACCCCTGGCCGAGTTTGCCTACAACAATTCCGATCACTCAGCACTCAAGGTCAGCCCTTTCTATTGCAGTCAAGGTTTTCACCCGTCCATTTTACCTTCTGTTCTTCCACATCCCACTCCAGTACCTACTCTCGACTCATGGATACAGACTCTCATCAACATACACAAGGAAGCCAAGGAACAATTGAAAGAGGCCCAAACACGCACTAAGCTTTATGCGGATTCCAAAAGAAGACCAGCGCCTTCCTATTCTGTTGGTGATCAAGTCTGGTTGTCCTCGAAACTATTACTGCAACATCTACGGCCAAACAAATTGGCCCCTCGCTGCTATGGACCATTTTCCATAAATGAAATCATCAATCCTGTCTCATTCCGACTCAAGCTACCTGATTCCTGGAAGAAAATACACCCAGTCTTTCACACTTCCCTATTGAAACCTTACATCCAATCCACCCAGAAATCCTGCAGACCTAGTCCTGTTGTTGTGGACGATCAGGTGGAATATGAAGTGTCCAGAATATGCGATTCCAGGTATAAACGGGGTCGTCTTCAATACCTGGTTGAATGGAAGGGATATCCTCCTAGCGAGAGAACCTGGGAACCAGTTTCTAACTTAAATACCCCTCGATTGCTTAGAAGATTCCATCTCATACACCCGGGCAATCCTGGTGGAACAGGACTTCGGAGGAGGCATGCTGTCATGACCCATAGAGCTTGCCCCTTCTGGACTTCCTGGTCCTTATCACGACAAGGCTTGTATTCTTTGTTACTCCCAACTTGGCCGCATCAAGCGACTTGCCTCGCACCAGCCTTCACATCGCACATGGCACGTTCTATAAATTGACCACGCCCCGCGGCCCCGCGTGTCTCAACGCTATCATTAGGTAGTGACTTGACGTGTGTGTGTTGTTCGGCGAATCCACTATTCCTAGTTCCTGGTTCCTTCTTCCTTCCTTTCACCCCTTCCCTCTAATCTGCTCCCGGAATCCTCATTCCTAGCGACCGCTACCTTTTTCCTGGACATCCTGGAACAGCAGCCTTCCCGGAACTCTGAACGCGCCCTGCAGCCGGACGAGACTCGAGCGAGCCTATACAAGACCCGATCCGTCCACAAGAGGAATCCTCCCGCGGAACAGAGCAAGAAGCAATCCCAGGTGAGACGGGGGAGATTTACGACACTAAGACCCAAATGAGGGGCATCATGGTTCCCTTTCTTAAAAATGGGGACAATAATGCTCTGTGACCATGAATAAGGTAGTAGCCCAGAGAAGGTTAATGCATTAAAATGCTTTGCTAAAAATGGGCACCACCAGTTTGAAAAACGCTTGAATGTCAGAGTGTACCCCATCAGGGCCTGTCACTTTATTAGAAGGTAGGGTTTCTCAAATGTGTTCATTCTCCCCTGGACTGATCTTGATTTCTTTGGCACATAAATCAGTCACTGATTCCAGAGCCTTTTTGTCCACATCAAGGAAGACCCCTTGGGAGTGAGCCTTCCACTTCTCAGCTGAAATCTGCATGGTTGCATTTCGGGCAGATGCTGTGAAGCCTTCAGCCACTAACTTCCAGAACTGTTTACTATTGTTCGTCTGGGCTGCGTGCTCTAATTGATCCCACTGTTTTTCAATGTGTTCCGATTTTACATGTTCTTGCAGTTTCTTAAAGGCCTTTTTGAGTTCTCATAAAGGACACAAATATATATTCCTCTCTTTAAGTTGAAAATTAAGCTCTTCATCGACCTACACTCACTGTCATACCACGGAGCATCCCTTGATCGATTGGTATGATGACGGGACAGACGATTATTGCAAGTACGCCCATAATGGATGGTTTCAATTAGTCTGTCACATGTGGATACCAATCCATCATCTAAAGGAGCTTCAGCTATAATGTGATTTCTAATGCTTATAACTGGGGCGGAATAGATGATTTTACCAAATTCCTCCTTAATACATCTTTGCAGTTGCCTAATACTTTTACTCACTGCTGAAGATTCTGGTACAGGTGTTGCCATGTACGAGAGCTGCAACGTCATACTTGAAGGCATATGGTCGATTTCGGCCCTATTTAATATCAAAAAACGAACTATCTGGGGGAAAAGAGTCTGTCCCTGATCAGCTGTTTTAGGATTAAATGGCAGGCAACTCTGAATTCTGCATGCTTCTTCCAAAGGACTACTCTCCTCTTTGTTTTGTCCTCCTCTATTCCCCTCCCTTGCCTTGTCGCGCTCTGAAACCTCTGTGTATGAGCGCGATAGAAATAAAATATCAATTCAATTCAGTTCTCCTCCAAATCTAGCAGTGCCCTGAGTTTAGCATTACAATCACCCATTAAAACAGTGTGTTCACCTGCATTCAAAGTTAGTAACTGGTCAAGAGAATCCAACAAATCCCAACCAGTGACAGCACTAATTTTCAGTGGAAAACAGATATTAATTGCATTCAAACTTAAATCAAAGCCCCTCCCCTTAAGTGTAATCAAGGTCAACCGGGACCTTTGCAATACTAAATTGTGTGGTATGCAAAACCAAGTTATCAGGCCAACCTTTGAGTGACCCGTAACGCTCTTTTTAGCCTGTATTGAGAAACACATGTAACCAGGAAGTATTGGTGCCTCCAGCATCCAAGTTTCCTGAAGGCAGATGATATCAAATTGTCTAATAACACTTAGCTAATCTCCATCTAGCAATTTGTCTCTCACACCAGAAAATTTCAATGCTCAAGCCAGAATCACTCAAAGGTTACCTCTGATTCATGGGGAAATGGCTTACACAACAATAAAAGCGGTCGCATGCTTGCCTAAAGAGACTTGTGATATTTTCACAGCCTTCAATAAATGAATCGAGAAAACCCAGAGGTAGCTTAATAATAGGAGGAGGGGATCCGATAGATGCCATATTGTTCCGCCTCACAGGTTCGGGCTGATTAGCATATCAAAGTATCGAACCATGCATCATGTCAATAACATTGTCTAGCCTTGGCATCCAAAAACACCTCTATACCACTGTTTGCCAGCACCTCTCTACATTGAATCAAACACATCCTTAAATAAGGGTTGTTAAATCCAGACTCATGCTACAACATCTGCAAAACATACAATCAGAAAGAATGCACACAGAGAAACAATCCTTAAAAGAGATATCTGTCATCCCAAAATTTGTAGAGAGTGTTTATATGAATTTTTGTTGCCAAGAGTTTTTCCTTCACAAGTACAGGTCAGATTAAGCTGTCTCCAATCTTCAAGTATATCTGAAGACACAGGGCCTCATTACAAGTGTGGTGGTCCGGAAATAAGGGTGCCGGTAGCAACCTACCGGCACCCTTTCCAGACCACCACACTACAAGTCTGCCTGCTGGGCTGTTCCGCCTAGCAGGTCTGACCTGCAAGGTGCAACGGTCCTGTTAAACCACATTCGCATAAATACCACCTGATTATGAACATTGACCTAAGACATTTTCATTTGTATTAAAACCTATGATTAACTCAATTTAGATAGAATTGACTTCGCCGCCATCTTGAAAACATCCGCCGTTTTGATCCCAACTCCTGCTGCCTGTTCAGAAATGATTAACCATGTTTTCAACTGCCACTGAGCAGAATGACCTTTGAGCCTATGTCAACACTAGGACTGTCAAAAGCAGAAATGTTTGTCCTGTGCAAAGAGGACTTGTAGTCAAAATTAACTCCCATTCAAAGTGTTATCTGTGCCTACAGACTCATCCTCTTTGAAACAACGACAGACAAAGCAAAGCAACTACAGCCGTGTGTTTTGGAAGAAATACTTTATGCATCTCTTGGAACAGGACTTATCCTAAAGCTCAAGAAACAAGGAAAGATCTACACAGCTGAATACAACAACGTTTGCCAGTATTGTATCTTTAAGGAACCTTGGAGCCACAGTGAACCTCAATTCAAGTGTTGTCTGCATCAATAGCTTCAGCCTCATACAAACATCAGAACTGAATGGCAGACAAACTAAAACCATGTGCCTTTACAATAAACTATTGAATTCGTTTCTTGAAACTGGGTTTAACTTGACCTGGAGAATCAACATCGCCATTGACTCTCCAAGGATAGGACAGCATGTCAAAAGTGTAAACTAATATTGTTATATTTGTCATGTGAACTGGGCACAAACCCAAATTTGTAACTTATTAGTTTGGAGAAGGGCTGGGCAATGACCAGGACTGTATATAAATAATGCATGCTTTGTGATGACCAGTACTCTCATCCCTCACTGTGTCTGTTGGTACACACTGCAAGGCGCTTGGGAGCCAGATAGCTATCTGCTTTGATATTTGTATCTGTACAGAATAACATTATATTCATAACTTTGACTTCGTGACTAGCGGATTCAAATTTTGGTGATACTAAGCCTCGATATTCCTTGCTGATCTATCAGATGGCGCCCGAATAGAGAACCTCAAGGTTGATGTCACCTAGCTAATCAAGGATCTATCAGTCCTAGTAGGCAGATTTGTCACGAAGCACCGCCACTGTTAGTGTAACACTCACCTGAATCCCTCGGAGGCGCAGGTCCGGGCTGGGAGATTTCGGTGTCTTCTAGGGTCACGCGCAGGCCTCTGGTAACACCCTGGATGGGCCCTCTCCTCACCGTAATTTTGACCTGGAGGGTGAGGTGTCTGCAAGTAGGAGAACAAGGGGTTAATGTATGTCTGATTGGCCAATCTGACTTTCCCCTTTCTGGACTCCCCACGTTATTCGTTGGCTGAATGTGCTCACCTTAGATAGGTGAAAGCGGAGCTCTCCATCCTGCGTCTGTGCAGGGGCGCTAATGCCAGTTGCTTCACTGGTTAATAGCCCAGCCTCTTGATTGCAGAGGATAAAGTCGGGGAGCAAGGCCGTTGTTAGCCGCATGAACGGTAATTGCTTGAATATGGAGTTTTATTTATATGTCCACTTAAATGTCTCTTGCCTTTGCAGGTCCGGTATGCAGATAAGGTAAGCGAGCAGAATGCCGGAGCTCGTGAAGGCACGTAAGCAAAAAAATGTTATTCGAAGTTAAATGCACTTCTTAATGTCTTTTTTCCCTTTTTCAGGTAGCCGTAGCAGCCGGCGTTGGAGATGGACGCCGAGGTACGTGCCGGAGGATGGGCAAGCAGATTACAGCTAGAAGGCACGTGAGTAGTGATGGCATACAGTGCCCCTAATGATGTCCTTCTTGTTTTTGCAGGTGCGGTTAAACAGCGCTTGGCGGAGATCGAGGCGTACGTGGCACAGGTAAGCAAAATTATCACGGAGGTTCACTAACCAATGTTCTTTGTTTCCGCAGGGTTGCCGGAGTATGAAGAGTGCGGTACGCGGCCTCGGAATGCACCGATGGACGAGGCAAGTGCAGCGCTGGTTTTGCCTTGTCCTAACCTGGTGTCCTTTTTCTCTTTCAGACGCTGCTGAAGACTGAAGACTGGTTTTCCGGGAGGTAAGACTGAAGATTTCTTGTTCACAGATGCAGAAGCTGAAGATTCTCTGGAGCTGACACGGTGAGCGTCCTGCTGCTAGTGCAGAATAACGCGAAGCACGTTGCACCGATCGGGTGTGGTTTAAATAGGCCACTGGAGTGCTTAGGTGTCTCCTTCCACAGCCTCGCCCAGGCAAGAAAGAAGTTCCAGCTTCCAGAACAGTTCCAGTATCCAGTCCCAGGGAGTGGTGCTGGCCACACCCAGAAGGTAAAGTAGTTCCAGCCAGGAATGGATGAGGATATCATCCTACAGGTAAGTGAGCAGCATGGTCTGCAGCAGGTAGGTCCACCCAAGCACCATTCCTCTCAATATGAGCCCGGCGCTTCCTGTGCCGGGACTGGGTTCCCTTATGAGCCTGGCGCCACTGGCGCCAGGACAAGGTCCAAAAGGCCCCTGTGGGGACCGACTGGTGCCTGGAATGGAAGTTGTGACCCTGCTTCCAAGGATGTTGGGCTGGATCGGACTCTTTGGAGGCAGCGGTCATGACAGTTAGCAACGGTGCCGTTGCTCCCGTCTTCCCACTCCGTATGGGACGCCACGGGAATGGGGAACAACATTTTCCAGCGCCTGACTGCCCGATCCGCCAGGACTTGTAATGTCCCGGTGGCACCAGGATATCATGTGCATGAAAAGTGTTACGAGTCCGGCGGCAAACCGCCGGTAGCACAGGTGAGTTACCGCTGGACTCGTAATGAGGCCCTTTAAAGGAACATTGACAGGGGTAAACACTCTGCCCTTAGTGTTCATTGTTGGGTCCCTAAATGCAGCGATCATCTCAGGACTCTCTGCTAGTCGTTTGAGGACAACAGGTTCTTTCCCTGTCTCAGTGTAGTTTCTAGGGTTTACTGGCCTCAACTTTGGTATGGATGATGGTTGAGGTTTCATCGGAATCCCCGTATTTATCAATGGTGGACCATCAGGGATGATAGGGCTGCCCAGTGCCACTGTGCTATTAGCAGACACACTGGCAACAAGACCACAAACATTGTTGGATCCAGAATTTGGCCCAGAAACACTTGCATCATTACGGGGAGTAGGGGCTCAGCACCCTGTTTTGCCTCTAAGGGCATTACCAGCAGAAGACATAGAGCCAATAGTAGAAACTGTTCCTGGTACAACATGCCCGCTTGGAGAGGACCTAGTCGACATTACATTTCTCACCCCATGCCTTGCATTAGGGCGAATGATTTTAGACTCTCCAATCCTGGGGGAGTTGGCCTCTACAGGCTCCTACTATTTTCCCAATGTCAGAGGCAAATGGTAAGCCAGTCCCCAGACCGAAAGGGAGAACAGAATAGCTGCTCCACAATTCTAAGTGTCTGGTCCTGTAGAGACTGTTAATTTGCTTTTGCCTTTGCTTCAAAAGAAACTATTGGTCCAAGTAGAGTTGTAATTCCAGTCAGTTTTGTATCCTAAAGAGCAATGCGTGCCATGATGTCATCGGCATAATCAATATCGGCTGCCAGAGCAGGTGAAAAAGGGACAACAGAAGCCAGTGACTTGATGGAACTTGAAGCGCCCATTATCAAATGGGTTGGATCGCTTGCCATTTTCTGCTGGGGGTTCCCAGCAGGATGCTGTTGGGTTGTGGGAGGGTCCTGGTCAAGAAGAGATCTTCCTTCCATTGGTCAATGGCCATGGAGCATGCCCCCTGGGACTTCAGGCACCACTACCCCCTCTGTAACACCCTCTGTGATTACCTTTTAAATGTTATGGATACGTGTATAACAATTTGCTGAGTTGCATACTTGCTTCGTCCTAGGCGTCCGTGGCATCCCAAGCCACCCCTTAGAGCACCTCTTAATGCTCCTATGAAAGTTCCTTCGGTGGTCAAGTGGAGTATATATGTGGTCGAGCCTCGATGTGTGGGGGGATGGAGGGGACAGGCAGGGAATGCACACTGTCGCTATTGCTACTTCTGAGAAAGCATCCACTTAAGGTGATTCCGCCTGAGACCCAAGACATCTTTCGTCGTACATCCAATCTATCGATCTCTCCATTGTTTCCAGTAGGGATCTATCGGATGGAGGTGAGAATGCTAAAGGTTCAGGCTCCGCCTCTCAAGAAGGAGGAGCAATATAAGGTGCAAAATCTCTGGTAGCAGGGTCCGTACTTGCAGAAATAGAATCCATTGCCATAACGGGACCTATCAGACCTGCTTTCCTGCCGCTAAACCCTGCCACATCTCCGGAGTCAAAAAAGGAGCCATTATGTTAGCCAACTGGGTCTTTTGGGGCACCATCAGGAGCCAGTGGCAAAAGAAAAGGTTGCAGTTGCTGTTGTGACAACAGCAACACATTTGAAGGCTCCTCCGTGCTCCAAGGGTCGTCAACGGGCAGGTTCAAGGGTTCTTCTGCCTATTTCAGCCCAGTGGGGCCTTCAAGAGAGAAAGCTGATCTAGGGCCTTAATAAGGGATTTATTGTGAGTGGCCTGACTTCTAAGTGCCCCCTTAATGGAGGGCTGCCAAAGGCTACTTGTAGTCAGGGCTGGCACTGGTTTGGAAACTTTAAGGGCTGCCCAATATGCTACGTTTGGGGGCCCTGTGCCCTTGCAGTGCCTTTGTGGCTGCGCCCATCCCTGACTCTACAGATCTACATGAAGATGGAGGGCAGTGGAGGCACAATGGAGACAGCAGCAAGAGACACAAAAGCAAAACAATACATGTAAATAATAATAATATTAGTTGTAATAACCCTGGGCTACATAGGGTTGCAGCAGAAAACAGAGAGCTCTCTCTGCGTCCCTCTAGATATGCTATATGCCAGCAGTAGACCGCTATAAGCTACGTACCAGCAAGTGGTTAAAGTAGGCAAGAAGCACACACCGCTTTAACAAGGCAGCACTGAGCACCAGCATGAGCACGAGTAAAGCACCAATGGCGCCCCCTCGCTCACAAGGAGCAGCAGCTCCCCGCGGCACACCATACAGGGTTACCTACTCCTGCAGCCATCTGTGCCAGGGCTCCTGCACTTCTGTGCTTCCAACAGTCCCTGCAGTCACTGCCGGCTCGCAGCTGGCACTGGCTCCTGCTGCCAAAGCTCTGCGCCACTCACCCCGGTGCAGCACATCACCACAGGGACTCGTTCTCCGCTCTCCACACTCTGCCCGCCCACGCGGGACAACAAAGAACCAAAATGCATCAGGTATCTCAATTTTGTCTCAATCGCCTGAATCTGAGCTATGTCAAGCCACACCTCTGCACTTCCTCTGAATAAATCGAGGCCGCTTCCAACACACTGATCAGCCCATACGTGGCTTTTCTGTCAAAAAGTCACACTGTTCAATTTATTTATGATGTAACACTATAGATACTATAGATTATAAACCCATATGAATGGGACTTTCCCTACAGACAGTCAAGGAAAACAAGGCACAGTGATGAAAAGTGATTTGTTCAGGGTTGTGCAATGTGACTATTATGGAAGGCAGACATTTAAACCCTACGTGGCTCCACTGCTTCAAATGCAGACAACACAGAAGACTTCAATTTCTCCTTTTCCATCTTCAATATTAGAAACAGCAAAAGGCTTTCTTCCAAGTTGTTATGCAAGCTCAAAACTAGTACACTGTTTAATAAATATGTTTTTCAAAGCACCGAGCCACATTATAAACCAACCTGACAAAATATAAGAGAAGTCTTAATTAAAACAGATGTTCATAAAGCAAGTATGCATCACTTCATCAAAAAGAAGAGAAAGGGGTTGAGCCAAACCTACAAAAGGGTGCAGTGGCTTGAATGTCAGGTACAGTTCTCAGCAGCCGTCACTCAGTCTTCTGATCTACAATTTGAAATGTGTACCTCTGTCTTATTTGCCCTAGTTCCTTTATCCATCACACTCAGGTTTCCTTGCTTTGCAACATCTCCCAAAACCCATTCACCCCATTTCTTACAATTAACTTTTTGACTTCCGTTCCCCTTTTGCACCATCCCTTAACTCTTAAACCAATCCTCTTCCCATGCCTTGCTCACACACCCTTTACTTCCCCACATTGCTCAGTCAACAATTACTTGCCACTCACCCTCACCCTGACTCTCATGTAGACAGCAGACCACCTTGATTTGTTAGTCAGCCTCTGCCAGACATGACATGAAACTGTGTTTGGGGTCTTGTTGGTAAATGTGTTTATGGGGTCTGCACTTGGACAATGCAGAGCAAAAGATGCTACTGTGATGTTAAGATGCTCTTTCCTAGGAAGTCGGCTGCATATTTCAGTCCATGGAAGCAGAGGGAAGCTTCGAGGGGACTGCATCTGGGGTCTGGTGAGGGAGAAGGAATAATAGTGACTTATATTTATTTGTGTTTTCAAGGAAGGTGGAGTGTGTGTGTGTGTTAATGTTCGGTTTGTGTACCTATGGTGATGTATTTGAGTGTATTTCTGACTGGGTAAAGTATATATGGAAGGACGCAGGTATGTATCTATATATGGAATATGTTGTTGATTTGTATGTGTGTCTTTTGTTTGTCAGATTGTGTTTTGGACAAGAAAAAAAACTTAGAGGTAATTCAGAAGTGGGTGGTAACAGTAAAGTAAGCAGTATTTGTGAAATACTGCTGATCTCACTGTCCACCATTTTCAGGGTTGCCAGTGGCAAACTCTTGGCAAACTCTTGGGATGAAATACCACTGGCGGTATTTAATGGGAATACCGGCAGCACTGTTTTAGACATTTTTTGCGAGAGCTTGTTCTGGCCCAATTCCTTTCCTGCTGGTGAGATTAGAGCAGAGGTCTTCATTGGCCAAAAAAGTGGCCCATTTTTACTGTCCTACACTAGCATTTTGCATTTTTGGTACAGTCATCTCCCTATTGCCGTATAGGCCAGTCCAAGCATGCCGGCTCATCCATAATGGGTGAGGGGGCGTCCACCCACTGGACATCTCACCCATCATGGAGGAGCCAAGGAGCCAGCCCAGTGAAACACTAAGCACTCCCTCAGCTGCTTTTTTAAGCTGAGGGAGTGCTACTGGGCTGGCTGAACTGTCAAAGGGAAACTCTGTTTGCCTTTGACAGTTTATTTCCCCAGCCGCACATGATCACTGAGCCATGCAACGCTGGGGGTGTTTTGATTCGCCAGCCTTACATAGCTCATTGGAAATGCTGGCTGGGGCACTGCATGTATGTATGTGCGAAGGGGTGCGAGGGGGTGCTCCTGCGCCTCCTCGCACATACGGACAGAGCAACCTGGAGCGGGGCACTTTAGCAACCACGCAAGGTGTGTTTATGGCGATTTATTTTTTATTTAAATGTGTATGGATGTGTGTATGCTTGTGTTATGGGACTGTGGTGGGAGCAGGATGGGCGGCAGCACTGGGATAGTGGTGGGAGTAGGGTGGGGAGAGCCCAGGGTCTGTACTGGGAGTAGGGTGCGGTGACGGCACGTAAAAGTTCATAGCGATTTCTACATACTGTCCATCTGGCACTTTTGGGGGGGGCCCGGCCTGCCCAAACTTTGCTCCGGGGGGGGCCCAGGCCAAAAAAGTTTGAAGACCACTGGATTAGAGAAACAAGTGCCCGGCGCTGGACCGGCCTCTCGGGAACTCTGGAGGTCTCCCAGTAGGCCTTTTCACCCTGGGTATCTCTTGTGTGGTATTTTCACATGTTCCCATAGGAAAAGGGTTGGGCTCGCTGAAAATGTGTAAGGTGGGGCCACTTTGAAATTATTATGTTCCCAGTCCACCCGTGCCAGCAAGTGCCAATAACCTGCCTATCACTTTCCACCTATTTACCTGATTTAAGACAGCTGGGAACCGCACTTAACGTCATCGCTGCCTGTTTGTGCTTTGTACAGTGCTTCTGTTGAAGCTGCCAACACGAGCTGCCAAACAGAGGGAAATGCAAAACACAAACTTCAGCGTGCATGTCTCCAATACATGTATTTGCCTTCAGAATTTTTTGGAAAGCTTTGTCCCTCAGTTTTGCAATTCCAAATACCTACTTTGTGCCAAATTAACTAATTTCACGAGGTTACACGAAAGGAATCTGCTCGCTTGCTCCTGTTCCTATCGCCTGCTAGCTCTGCTTTGGAAAATGGAAGTGGGGGGCGGGGCAAATGCACACCAAATGCATTACTCTCGCTCCATACGCAACCCTTCACGACGAGGATGAGAATCACGTGATGAGTACGGGGAAGGACGCATGGGTGGACGGGACACTTTCATTAATTGGATAGGATTTGCCCTCTGAACTCTTTTCAATTAAAATGAAGGGCCTTCTCTGTTGAAGCTGATTGAACGTAGGGAGATAACTCTCGATCGGCCAGGATATGAACTCCGCCCTGGACGACATCTTGCCCGAGTCTTGGTAATTTACGGTTCTCGGGGGCTCAGCAGGGCGGGTGAGATGTCTCCTCCCTAGCAGCAGTACCGCTGACGCAGCAGTTTATGCAATCTGGCCCTGGCCCCGTGTGAACAGTAAATATGTCTCGAGGAACGGCCGGAGTGGAGGAGACCTCTAAGGGACCAGTGCCTCACCGCCTTATAGTGAAACACTGTGGAATTTCCCTGACGTGTGAGGGACCTGTTCTCAGCTCTGCTGGACCGGGGTGGACTGGGAACTAAAAGAGGCCCTGGAAATAATTACTGGGGACCAAAAGAGTCCCTGGAAATAATTTTCAAAGTGACCCCATATGACACATTTTCAGCAAGCCCAATGCGTTTCCTATGAGAAAACTTGGAAATAGCACATAAGAGGCCCCAGATGCAGAGGCCCACCGTGAAATCTTCAGAGTTCCCTATAGGCCAGTCCACCCCTGCTGCTGGAAAATCACACGTGCTGGTTTCTTGGATAATTCCTTGATAGGCCAGTTCGCCTCAAGCGGGCATCCCGTTGAAAAATATGCATTAACAAAGCAAATATGTTTTGCTTTTGCATAGTATTGATTTGTCTTTTCAAGTGGTTTCACTGTATGCTCAGGTTACACACAGTTTACTTGTTATTGACATCATGTGCCCATAAAAAGCTGTAATTTATAGTCATATTCCCACCATATGCTAACAAATGCTGTCCTATCTCCAAGCACTATTGCCATGATTTGGAGAAGTACTCCCATCAAATAGCAGGTATTGCCACGATGACTAGGTATTGCCATTACCCATTCACAGCTCTCCCTCCCCTCACTTACAACACCCCCAAAGGGGAAAATCATCATTCTCTCGGACCCCCACCACCTGCTACCCTTACTCCAAACCCAGAAAATTAGGAGGACGGGTGGGATGCAAAATGAATAGATGCAAGCTCGTGTTGTGAAGGCGAGTAGCTGGACTGGAATCAGGATCACCTACGACGAGATATGCGGTCTTCTTGCAGCTGTGAAGAAGTGACCATTTTGAGTGCCAACCTGTCCATCGCACTGAAAGTGCTGCAGGGAGGGGGAAGCTTGCAAAGAAGGTTCCGCCCAAACAACCTGCATCACAAGGGCAGGTATGCAGTGCTAAAATCGCAGCAAAAATGTCGCCTTTACAAAAAATTACGGCAAAAATGCTGTGGTTTGCCGCGTTAAAGGTGTACCCCTTTACACCATTTAAAGGGAGCGGGCGTTGCAGTGGTGTCGCCTGCTCCCCTTAAATGGTATAATGGGTCCAGGGGTTGCAGGGTGTCCCCTGCATCCTTTACATCGATTGCAGCGGCAAAACCACTGCCTTTTTGCCACGATATTTTGTGTCCACAGCCATTTTTTCTGCGATTTTAACACATGGAACCCAAGGGCAAGAGGAGTTACAGGTTATATCTACTGATGGGCAGAGAGAAATATTTGGGATGTACCTTTTCTGTTGAACCACCCCCCACATTCACTGATGATACGTCTGAGGGTGATGATGACGAGGGTGATGATGACCAAGATAAAGGTGGTGCCCCATATGAGTCCAGGGCTCAACACGTGATTTTGGAACACAGACAAAGCTACTCTTCCATTTTTGTACAGCATCTTTCACAGACAGCATGCCGGATCTGAAAGTGTAAGTGGTGCGCGTGTGGCAGCCACAGCCCCAATGCCACCAGCAGCACCTTTGCGGCCAAAAAGGCAGAGGAGGGCACATCTTCTTGCTACAGGCAGGAAAGCCTAAAGTGTGGAGGTTATTCATAAAACAGGACAAATAAATAACAGAATCTCACCCCCTGCGCTCTTTGCAACAAAACAGTGTGCTGGGGGAACTCTTGGGTCAAGTATGGTATCCCATGTTTGCGGTTGGGAGGAATTCGACCATCTGCATTGTGGGTGTGCACTCACCTGGGCCTTTTTAACATTTTATATGAAATTGAATGTTGGTAAATCAACCTCTGCAAAATGTGTGCGGCTAAGCCGCACACATTTTCCTATGCTCACCGTATGAAATACACATAGACCCATGTACTCTGGTTGGACACATCATACAGGCGTGGTACTCTCTGTCATATTTAGTTGGGATCCAACAGGTGGAGTACACAATGCATCTCAGAAGGGGCGGGCCAAAACCTTCCACCTGCAACGGCTAGCCTAATTAACTATCAAAGGCTCCATGTATCCGCCCTGTCCATTTGTTTGCCCTCTACATATGGTGGCAGCAATTAACATAATTAACATACTAATAGAGTATACTTCAAACAGGCCCACATGGGGTCTGGCTGCAGAGGCTAAAACAAAGGAGACAGGAAACCCCAACACCCCTTTCATATGCACTGTGTCAACCTGAATCCAGATCCCGACCTAAAGTATAAATGACAGTGAGCTGTCATGCCTGGTACATGTGTTTACAGTAGGCAGACCCTGCAGGAGGACCCCATTCCGAGGCTAAGAGTATGTGATTTGATGGAGGCAGAAAGTCTGTGTCACTACAGCTTCAAGGGAGACATGCTGTTTTAATCAGGAACCAAAGATAGCTCAATTAACCAGAGAGAGCTGTTGATCCACTACAGACAGGAAGATGGATGGGACATGTTTTCACCCCTTAGCCTTTTCTGTTGCAAAGCACTCTGGTCATGACCTCATGCATACAGAAGTTTGTTGCTGGGGACCCAGGATTGGTTCATTAAGGTAGGCTTTGCCTACACCAATCGCTGCGGCCCATTTGGCTTTAAAAGAGGGCTGTTCCCTCTTTTGGGAAGATCATATGAAGACTTTGCAAGGAGTCACAAGAAGAACTCATTTAGACCCTGGCTGGAGTACAGCCTGCCTTACAGCTTTTGCCAGTGAAGGAAGGATCCTGGCCTTTGGAAATCCAAAGAGGGAAGCAAGAAACCTCCCCTAAACATCTCCCACGAAACAAGAGGTAGATAATAAATCCAGAGGACCCTCCAGCAGCTCCAGAATCGGAACCCGGCCACCACAAAGGGTGCCCTGCTAGGCTCTGCAGCAAGCTTCTTAGGTGGGAAGGGCCAGAGAGTCACTTAACCAATCGAAGGACAAGGCAGTTGTTTGCAACACTCTCCTCACCTTTGGGCTGTCCGCCTTGACCAACGACACAAGCCCAGTGAAGAATCTAGGAGGAGTGCATTGACAAGCATCTACCAGCATCCACCTTAAAGAACATATTTGAGCCAGTCGAGCGCCTCGAGCTGCATCCAACTGCAGCACTGACTGTTGTCACGCTGCTGTCACTAACGTCGACCGAGATGTCTCAATGAGTGCTTCAGACCCGCCAACCAGCACTGAGACGATTCCTGTCCCTGAGCCACTGTGTAGGCCAACCTGCAGTCATCCGTCCAGCCTCGCTCGCCGACCTACCTCCGCAGCTGGCTCCCATCTTGAACTCTGTCGCAGAAGCTGCAAAGCGCCCTGAAACAGACTCTAAACTGTCAAGCACCAAGAAATTCTACAAGGACAAGGTACATTGCAGTTCTGTCCCCCTGGTCCCTCTCCAAGGCCCCTACTGACAATGTATGACCCATTGCTTCCTTTGTGCTGAAACCAAGTATCCATGAACTATTGCGATTAATTATTTTACGACTACCCTCCTGTCAGTATCCAGAGTGCATCCGTTTTCCTTCTCGAAACTGTCTGTCCTTTGCATTCCTTTACAGGGTGGGTTGTATTTTTTATTGTGCTAGAACTGTCTGTTGTGATAATGAAGTAGATATTTGTATACAACCTTGACTGGACAGTCCCTTTTATCATTGGGTAATAATTGTATTTTTGCTGTGTTGCAGCTAACCAATGATCCACAACCTTGCAGAGATAAGCATTCCGTTCCGTCCACGTTACCAAAATTGGACAAGGAGGTTTATAATTTGCTTGTGTTTCCAATCCGTTTGGTTCCCTTCTGGTTTACTAGAGGTGTGGGGTTGATTGATGGTTTAGAAACCGATATGCATCCCTGGACCATTGGTGCCCTGGAAGTTTAGTCACATTGGTGGCAAGTGGTCGTATCTTGTTGGAGCCTTGCACACAGCTTAGTCACCCAATGATAAAAGTACTGTTGCGGGCAATGTTTAGACACTGCTAGGTATTTATAATAATCATGGATCTTGACATAGAGACTATAAAAGGCATGACCAAAGATGTCCTGCGTGTCCTATGCCAAGAGAGTGGACTTCCCCACTGCACTAAGGTTAATAAACCTGAGTTGCTGACCAGCCTCCAAGCTTGCATAGAAGCGAGGGCAGTTGGTGAGAAGACCCCAGGGGATGGGCTAGGCCCCATGTACCTGAACGGAAAAGACCTTCTGTCAGGGTAAGTGGAAGATGATGAGGAAGACAGCATGAGCAGTGTTTCTGGCCAACCATCCCGCCGGGGGGCAAGCATGGTTTCTCAACACTCTAGAGTGTGACTGAGGTTAGGGGCTAGTGCAGCATCCTGCAGGTACCAGGCCTCAGAACAGTCTCTAAGTGGCCCAGTAATTGTTCTGGCTGTTAACAAGGTAGCGGCTAGAAAGCTCCTGCTTAAGCAGAGGAGACTAGCTCTAGAGGAACAGAAACAGTTGGACAAGGTCACCATGGAGCTGTGCAAGCTGTCGCTTGAAGAGAAAGAGGCCAACAGATCCACCTCTAGCGAATTCAGCAGTAGTGGCTCAAACCAGAGTGCCCGGGATAAGGCCCGGCGGCACATCTCCAAAGACTTAGTGCAGGCTTACAAAGTGGGGAAGGGTATTTTTGACAAGTTTGAAGCACTCAAGCTAGCTTTTCAGCTACAGGAGGTGGACGAGGTACTGTGGGGTACAGCCCTGATGAGTCGCTTACCGATACAAGGGACTGATGCAATTCTTCAGTTAACACTTGAGGAAAGGCTCATTTATGAAAGCATGAAGGCGGCCCTCCTCAGAAAGTTCTGTCAAACTTCAGAATTGTATCTCAAGAGCTTCAGAGAGCTTGGAAAGAGAAGTGGGCAGACATTCAAAGCGATCTCATGCTTGTCGTTGAAATATCTGAGCGGGTGGATGGCTGTTAACAAAGTTGACACATTTTAAGCGATGTATGATTTGATTGCGTCTGAGCATGTATTGAAGAATTGTGAGGGTGACCAACACCAGCATCTTGTGGACAAGACTATCACAGACCCTAGCGAGCTTGCAAAGGCTGCCGACAAGTTTGTGAGTACTCAAGTCCAGAAAAAGGCTCAGGTTAGCACACCCAAACCACAAGAGAAATCTTCAGACAAAAAAGTTAACAAGGATCGGAAGGACGTAGGTACAACCCACTCCACTTCGAAGTCAGCTCTCCAATAGAATGAAGGGAAATCCCAAAACTTTAGTTCAGCTGTACATACTGAAAAGAAGAGTGCAGGCACCTCTAACAGTGCAACACCTACATTCTCACCACCCTAACCTTGTTATGTGCGTAAGGAGCTGCTCCATAGGAAAGGGGATCCTGCTTGCAAAGGGCTTACCCAAGCAAGCCATAGTAAATGTTGGACTGATGGAAGAGGCTTTCATTAGTGAGGGCCTCCTAGAGGAGGACTTCCCACTAGGCCAAGGAGTGGGAACGGTATCAGGTCTCCAGAAGAGATCCCAGTTCCCAATAATAGCCAACTCTATTTAGAGCATGTGTATATCAATGGACACAAATGTCCTGCGGTCCGAGACACCACAGCTAGCGTCACTGCTGTCACCCGGGATTCGGTACAGCCACGCTGATATATTGATGGGCCTGATTGTAGCGTCAATGGGTTTGACGGAAAGAGTAAGTGCCCCTTGGCGAAAATAGAGTTCAGCTGGCGAGGCGAAACAACCCAGAGCAGCATAGTGGTGAAAGACTCCATCCCTGTCCCATTTCTGTTGGGTAATGGTCTTCCTGATCCCGAGATAGTTGCAACAGCTACCCGATCGAGGGCCAAAGAAAATTGACAGATTGAACACTCTTAGGGCCCTAGGGCCTGGAGTGCTTCCAGAAGGCTTGTTGGAAGGACCGGTGTGGCCGGTAGCACCTAGTCCAGTTCCACAGACTCCTGAGTCACCTACTCCTGCGGGAGAGGGCCCAGTAGCCACTGAGGACCCTACTTTGGCCCTCATCATGAGTTGGGTGGTAGCCCTTGAATGAGGCAGTAATGGTATTACTGCCACATTTAAGGGCTGATCTTATCATGAGTCTGGCTTATTTACCCCCAGCTCTGAGCTGGGGGTAAATTCGCTGAAAATATACCAATTTTTGGCACAATTACTGCTGGCAGTATAACCACGCGGTAATTGCACAGAAAATTCCCTATTGGACCCAATGGGGATTAACAGTTTTCGCCCAACCCATGATCCGGCGCTAATACTGCCGGAGTAGTTGGCCCTAACACTAATATAGTTGGACGGTATCGCAGACAGGATACTGAACCTACTCGTGATCAGGCCCTTTGTGTGAAAGACCTGAACTTGTTTCACGGCTGTGACCCAAGGGATTGGCCAAGGAAGGGCCATAGCTATTGGATCCTGACCCAGGGGGTGGACAAGCGAGGGAGGATCACCTCAGGATTGGGGAGGAGACACTCGAAGATGCTATCCCCTATTTCATGACAGTCATTTACCCCATATTCGCTCTACCTTTATGGGATACTACAACTCCCATAACTCCTCTCCTTTTCTTAGCCCAACTACTGAGACGAGGAAGCGGAAGATGAGACTTGGAAGATTGCCACTGGTAACATACACTGGCCTTGTCCCACTAATAAGGCCAGGCAGGAACAGGCACTCAGTCCCAATCACACACACCTGAAACGCATGGACCCTTTTCCAAACTATAAAATGTAGAGCACAGGAAGACACAGGAGCGAGACAGGGGCCAAGAAGGAAGGCAAGCTGGATGGCGAGACAAAGGAGCAGCTGAGAGGGAGCTGCCAAGAACTAGGCCAGGGAAAATGGGACGCTGAGACACTGACAGACTTCAAATTGAGGCAGGAGAAAGCGTTGCGTGGGAGCTGTGTCTCCAAGTAGCGAGGCAAGTTTTGAGAAGGAAACCGAGGGGCCGGCTAATGCCTTTCCTAAATGGAGAGCCCGTTTTGTGATACGCGTGATTCTGGAAAGCTACAGTGTTACACGCAAGGCTACGTATTGAAGGATAAAGACATTGGACTGAAAGCTTGAATGTATTTAGCCCGCAAGGGAGCCGATGAGAAACAAAGTAACAGATTGGTGCAGGGTGAGAACGCACGTTTTTAAACGCTTCCTGAAAGAGAACAGAACAGTGAACAACGAAAGCGAAATGTGTTCAAAGCCATTGAAGGAAAGGCCATGAGGGAAAGAGAGCGTGCAGAGATCTGAAAGGCTAAAGTGAAAGTGAAGTGATATTTTTGTGAAACGAGGAACAGAGTGGCTGTGGGCCCGCCCTAATGAACTATTTGCCTTTGTGAACAAAGGAACAGAGTGGCCGAGGGCCCTTTCTACGAAACCAAGTGCAAGAGGCACAGACATTGAAAAATCAACCCTATTATCAGAGTGGTCACGCATGGAGTGACAATACTGTGTGGTTGCGAAAGTCCCTGGCAAGGCGATTATAATAAGGACTCTGCTGCCGGAGTGGTCACACACAAGGGTGATAATACTATGCGATTGCGAAGGTCTCTGACAGGTGAACATTGTGAAAAAGAAGTACAAAGTTTGGGGAAGGGAGTTCTCCCCGAGCTCTGTGAAGCGGAGCTGTTTAGCTGGAAAGTGTTTCAGCCATGTTTAAGTGTTTGAAGACAGGCAAGGGCAGCCTGTGAAAGTAACTAAGAAGGAACTTTATAAATATCTGTTTGAGAATTGCGAAGCCAGGTGAGGGAAGCCCGAAAGAATCAATTGAAGAGAACAGTGATGCATGTTTAACTGACATTGAAATAGGCAAGGGAAGCCTTACAGATTTATGGGAAACCTTTGAACTGTGCATACTATCCACCTTGAAGGAACTTTGTAAGAACCCCAGTCAACTGAACTTGGAGAAGGGAGTGGCGAGACACTTTTATTGCTATTCTGACATTCTTTAGATACACTCTTTATTTTCATACGTTTTCCCACACTTAGTTATTGTGAAGTGTGAGGGCAAGTATAGGTTTCTGACACAGACATTTCCTTTGTTTGACTGACTGATGGTCGAGACTACTCCAATTATAGAGCTAGGGCCAGCTATGAAGTCTCCAACCCCAGTCTAACCTAATAAAGGTGTTGAAACTTGTACCTTTTGTGTATGTGACTTTATCTGTGATACCATGCCTGCCTCAAATTTGGTAGCAGGGGACTCAGTGAAGACAGTGTTGCCTGGTGCAGTGCAGGATCCTGAGGTGGGTGCAGATCTGAAGTGTCTGCCGAAGCTGGATGCGTTTGCATCAGCCAGGGGCCCAGATCAGACTGACTTCTTCACAGCCCAGAAAGAGTGACACACTCTGGAGGATCCGCGGAAGCAGGCAGAGGAACAGGCTAAGGGCGAGACCCCTGGACTGTTCAATGTGTACCTAGAAGATGGACTCCTGTACAGTGAGCCAAAAGACCCTGAGGGTGAGGGCTCCAGTGCCACAGAAAGTTCCTTTTGGATTTGGTTCACTAAATTCCTTTCGCAGGTCGCTTGGGAGTGACTAAGACATTGTACCGTTTGTCTGTGCACTTTTACTGGCCACAGTTTGGCATAAAGGTTAAGGAATTTGTCCAGTCCTGCCGACTTGTCAAGCTTCTGGAAAGTCAGGTGGTGCCACAAAGGCCCCTTTAATTCCACTACCCGTGGTTGGGTGGACTTTCGAGAGAAAAGGCATGGATATTGTGGGTCCTTTGGATCCTCAAACCCTTTCAGGGAACAGATACATCTTGGTGTTGGTGAACCATGCCACAATGTACCCTAAGGCTGTCCCTCTAAGGAGCATCAAAGCCCCTGTGGTTGCGAAGGCTCTGATTGTGATATTGTCCCATGTTGGATTCCCCAGGAAAGTCGTTTCTGACAGGGGATCAAACATCATATCAGCAGATATGAAAGCGATGTGGGAAGAGTGTGGAGTCACCTAGCGGTTCTCTACATCCTTCCACCCACAAACCAATGGGCTTGTTGAGCAGGTCAACAAGACCCTGAAAGGCATGATAGGTGGCTTGGAAGAACTCCTGAGGAGAGAATTGGATATTCTCCTGCCATGCCTGCTGTTCATTTACAGGGAGTTGCCACAGAACGGAGTAAGGTTTAACCCCTTTCAGCTTCTGTTTGGACATTGTGTACAAGGTCCCCTCAGTGTAGTCAAAGAGGGATGGGAGGGAAACCCCTCATCCCCTACGTGAGATGTGGTGGGCTATGTACTTGGCTTTTGGTCTAGATTAGCAAAGGTCATGGAACAGTTAATGAGAAACCTAAGGGCCAGTCAGGAGCTGATAAAGCACTGGCACAACCATAAGGCCACAGCAGCAGTCTATTTTCCAGGCCAGTGGGTGTGGATTATGGAGCCTGTCAAAAACAGTGCCCTTCAGGACAAGTGGGCTGGGCCTTACAGTGTGCTGGAAAAGGTCAGTGAGGTGAATTACCACATTGGCATGAAATGACCTAAACAGATGTGCAGGGTCTTTGGTAGTGGTAGTAGTCTCCTAAAAGACCAGTAGTTGGAAAACTGAAGTTTGCTTTTGTGTGGACTACAGGGGGCTCAATTCTGTCACGAAGGCAGATGCTCACCCCATTCCTCAGGCAGATGAGCTCATTGACGAGCTTGGCACTGCCAAGTACATGAGTACATTTGACCTCACAGTAGAGTACTGGCAGGTCGGCTTGACAGAGGAGTGAGTTAAAGGTCAGCATTCTCAGCTCCAAAAGGACATTATCAGTTCACTGTGATGCCCGTCGGATTGAAGAATGCCCCTTCCATTTTTCACCGGATGGTTAACCAGGTTTTGTCTGTTCTGGAAAATGTTTGTGTCGCCTATTTAGATGACATTGCTGTTTCCAGCCACACCTGGGAGGATCACTTATCACATCTGAAACAAGTGCTTCAGGTGCTGCAGAATGCAGGTCTGACTATCAAGGCCCCAAAGTGCCAGATAGCGCAGGGTCCAGTGACTTATCTGGGCCACCTGGTCAGTGAAGGTAAGAAACAACCTCTTGAAGCAAAGGTACAGGCTGTGAAGGATTGGTACATCCCCACCACACAGACACAAGTGCGAGCCTTTCTAGGTCTCTCCGGGTACTACCAGTTGTTTATAAAGGGGTATGGGACCATTGCCATGCCCCTGAATGATGTGACTTCCAAGCAAATGTCGAAGAAGGTAACTTGGATCACCGCCTGTCAAACCTCCTTTCAGGATTTGAAGGATGGATTGTGCAGGGCCCCAGTTCTCAAAGTGCCCGACTATGGTAAGGAGTTCATTATCCAGACAGATGGCTGTGATTATGGGATTGGAGCAGTGTCAGCTCAGCTGAACTCTCAAGGGGTAGAGCAACCTGCCACCTACATTAGCATGTGATGGCCAAAAAGGCAAAGGAACTGGGCTGTCATTAAAAAAGAAGCGTACGCGGTTGTGTGGACTGTAAAGAAGCCGAAACCCTACATCTTTCGGTCACACTTTACGATCCAGACAGACCACCATCCTCTGCGATGGTTAATGGTCATGCAAGGGGAGAACCCCAAGCTTTTCCGTTGGGCCATATCCCTACAGGGATTAGATATGGACATCCAGCACAAGCGAGGCTCCCAGCATGGAAATGCAGATGGCCTCAGCCAGTACTTTGTGCTATATGATGTGACACCAGGCACAGGGCTGAGACCACTACTGCAACCACCTCATCAGTAGCTAGTCACAGAGGGAAATTTTACAAGCCCTTGAGTGCAAATGTAATACATAAAAGCAAGGAGTCAGCCCCTTAAACCTTACTTTTTGCACCCCAGGGCATTTTGCTGCCATTCCAGGTCTGAGAAGGAGCATGACATGGGATTAACTTTTCTGTCCTGCATTCTTTCTTCGACTTTAAAGAGGGCACACGTTTGCACCTGCATGAGATGTTCAAGCAGGCTTAAAAGGAATGGATTGCCATGGAATCTGCACTTGCTAAAAGTAGGTGGATTCCATAGGAATCCATTGTAAATGCCTTCTGAAAAGTGTTATTTGCAGGCAGAATAAATAGTAAAAAAAAGTAAAGACAATTTCACCTGGTTTAACTCTTCACTTGTGTGCACCATTTTAGGAAAGTTGAAAATTGCATGCAAGGGACCGACCCAACTGTACATAGCTAGATTGGTGGTCCTTTACATGCAATGCAATCTTCATACAAAATGACCCCTTGTCACCCATAGTCTGCACTGTCACTCCATAAAATGTCACAGCTTAAGTGACTGTCTTTAGTGGTGCTGACTAAATATGGATATTGTTAACAATTTGTGATGCTACTGTTCTGTACTTGAGTTCTGCTCCTGAAATGTTACAACCACTGCAAAATTCCAACAGGCACACAGTAGAACCTTTGGCATTTTCTTCAGTTCTCCCTGCAAAACAACAGCTGTTAATCAAAAGAGCACAACAGACAGAAACCTATGTCGAAGGTTTCAACTGAAATAGTTATCTGGGGCGTATGTTCATGTTCTATGGCATTAAACACTTTCCTGCGCTTCTCCATAACTGAAAACATCTAAACAGTTTCTTTAGAAAACACACCGTTATCCCCAGGCCATCAATGACAGCAAATTAGCCAAAGTAACCACGGATCTTGTTCAAGCAGTCTTACTAACCTGCCTGTTGTGTAATAACAACTCACACGGTCTTCAATGGTTGACATTGTTGGCTTCTGCTTTGTTGAGCTTGTGTAATATTGTCATTGAGTTCAGTGGTTTCTTGATGCATTCTCCATATGTCTCCACCAGGCCACAGCAAGATGGCAGCGGATTGAATAGCGTATTCGTAGCAGGCAGAATTGTCCATGAGATTGCAAATTACAGCCATGTGGGCCATCATTTGGGCCAATAATTTAATTCCATTACGGATTAGCTCATTTAACTACAATTAACTCTTTATCTCCTTTCTCAAGTTGTTGCACCCCCTTTTCAATACTGCAGACTGTGATACAACTAAGCTGCCTTTTCAACTCACTGTGACTCTCTCATACGGCCATACTTGCAATATTTGGGGACTATCCTTCGGGCAGTCATTCTACCTATCTGGTTTTTGCCCTTATTCCCAATGCCCAGTCATTCACCCACAGTATGGTTGGTTGGGCCAGAGCGTATGTGCTTGCATTGAATTCTTCACTGCTGAGTGGTTCAGCTCCACTGTGCATGGCGTTTTTCTCCCCGCACATTAGTGCGTGCCAGCATGACACATCATTCACAGTCCGCGTGCCTCCCCAAATAGTGGCACTCCCGCAGGGCTGCCAACAACGACAAGCCACTCTGGGGGAGGTGCCGGGAAAAAGCCCCTGCTGGTGGAGGGTGCTACTGGCAAAGTATTCAAGGAGAGCGGAGTGCTTGGGAAGATTAAGAGGGATCAGGGGAGGAAGGCTGCGTGTGCTGGTTGTCCTCCTGCGAGGACACTCCCTCATTGCCATTCCTGCTGTTGGAGGGTGATGAGAGGATAGTCATCAGAAGCTCACCTGAAGGCTCTGGTACTAATGTGGGCATGCTTACATTCCGTGTGCCTCTAGTGACGGAAACCTGACAGACAAGGGATCTTTGTGTCTGCCTTGCTTCCTCTTAAACAATCAGAAACAGGTGCAGTAGGCTCCGTTTCTCTGCTGGGGGCTAACCCTGTGTCCTACACCTGCTGCTTTTCTGTCTCCTCCATCATCATCTGTATCTGGGCAGCCCAACACTTCTGCTGCTTCAAAATTGGTTAAGTCATTTTCCAACAGTGACTCTAGTTATTCTGAAACTGCACGGCCCTTCTCCTGCATTACATCACGTATTGCCTGCCAGTCCTCCTCAGTCATATCCAACACCTCTGGCATAAAGGCTCTCTGGGCTGGCCCTGCCTCCTCCATCTCCCGCTCCACTTTCTCCTACTGGGGACACGGAAAACCCCCCAATGCCCGCTCCCATTCCTCCTCTTTTGCTTGGCAAACCGTTCATTGTCAGTCCTCCCTCCTCTCCTCTTCCCGTCCAATCCATCAAATGACACTCCCCTTAGCCAAAACCTGCTCTGGCTGTGGCTATCTGGTACGTACACAACCCACAACCAGAAGAGGCACACCGTGGGCCTCATTACGACTCTTGCGGTTGCCTAATTAAAAGTGCCGGTACGGGACCGGCACCCTTCATTACGGGAGCGCTGATTACGAGGTTCCCTTTGCGGGACCCAGTAAGGACGCCTGGTAAAACCAGGCGTTCTTTGCGAGTCCCGCGAGGGGTACATGGAGCTAATAACGGGCCGTTATTAACGTGCCCTGTATTAGCTCCCTCCCCATTCCCATTGAGCCCTATGGGGGCTCAATGGGAATGGGGAATGGTTCCTTCAAGGAGGAATTACCTGGTCCTCCAATGTTGGAATGTCCCGGTTATTCCTCATTGAAGCGACCCGGTAATGGCGCCCGGTTTGGAGGCAGCCATGGTGCTAATAGCACCATGGCTGCCTCCAAAGTCGTAATGAGGCCCCATGTGTCTCCAAGACTGTCACCTGACAATCAGCATCCTCATCACGAGGGAAGCCAACCTCCTGTTACAGTGCGTCACAGATATGATGTGAACATAACTCACGAATATCACAATATAACACCTCCTCTTTCATTTCCAATTCTCATCTCCACTTCATGACATCAATGTACTTCTTAGGAAGGTCCTACACTAGACAATACCAACAAAGACACATGGCGGACCAGGGCACACACATGGATTCAAACACGGTTCTCGGGTACACAAAGGAAGGTGACTAAAACAGGAAGGATTCCCTAGTCCTTACTCAATGGAAATGTTGTGTAGGTTTCACAAGTGAGAATACAAAAGTGAACAGTTTCTTTTTATTTTCGGGGAGGGAAGGGCAGTGGAATGTAAGCAAGCAGAAGAAGGCAAACAAGGCCTAGTTGGACACACAACCAAATAAGATTAGGAATACAAAATAGAAAGGATTATTTGGCATTTAAAAAAAAAGTTATGGGGCGGCACAAAGCAGGAATCGACAGTGGGACGTTTTTTGGATGGGTTTAGGAAGGAAGGTAAGGGTTTTGTGATGAAGTTCCCAGCCTTGTTTAGTAAACATCAAGTGGGATGGCAAAGGGGCTGGGTATCCCTGAGCTAATGGTTTGTGGGCCAGGGTGTGGTTCAGGAAGACCCCCATGTCCCTATAATTTAGTGCCCATCAGTGGGCACTGCACCACCATGTGGACCAACTATATTTGACCTGCCCTTTAACAGATATACGTATTTCTTGCATGGATGAGGCCTTCCCCAGTGTAGCTGACCAACACCCTGCAGAGCAACATCCATGCATGAAGAAACAAACAATGTTTATGATCACATTATTATCCTGCACTTCATGCTCTGCGAACAGTCACTGAGCAGAGCGAAGAAGACACAGCTCCACTCAAGGAGCAGGCAACTCGCATCCATACATCCATTATCCCAATCCAAGATGGCAGTGTTGTTATAAAGCCATAATCTGCCAAGCAAACTGGAGAAACTCTGCAGCACCTGTTATTAAGTGTTTATTAAACAAAACACAATCCACTACAGACAATCATAAACAACCCAAGTGGAAACACAAAAGTGGACCCCAAACTCCAGGGTTGGAGTGGCAGGATATAAACTCCTGCAAAGGGAAAGATAGTCTGTGGATGTTTGGAGAAAGTGACAAGTAGAGTGTGGAGCAAGTTGGCAATTTAGCAGACTTGAGAGGAAGAGGTATGAGGGCAGGACTAAAAAGCAGAGAAGGCGAGAGGAGGAGAAGGAAGACTATCCGATGACAGAAGGAGACCATAAGGTGGTGCAGGAGGAAAGAATAAGGTGGCAGGAGGAGAGCATGAATTGGTGTCAGGAAAACAGAAGCAGGAGAGGAGAAAAGCATAGGGTTGTGGTAGGAGACTGAGAGGTAGTGGCAGGGAGGAACCAGCAGGAAGAGACTGGAAAGTCAGAGGAAATGCCAAGACTAGAGAGCCCGGAAATAGAATGGAAAAGAACAAGTTGGCATGCATCCTCAAACCAGGATGGTAGATGTTTGGCCCTAATCTGGGAGGAGAAACAAGCACATGTCACACTTCTGGGGGGGAGGGGGAGGCAGGATCAGGACCAGAGTTTCAGAGGGTAGAAAATCAGGACTCAGGAAAGGAAGGTGGAAGCTGGGGGCTGGAAGGGCCTTGGTGGCTCTACTTATCCCTTGAAGCAAACCAGCTGCTCTCAAGCCTTGAGGTACAGATGTGGCTATTTCTACAGTCATGCCAAAAGAAACCAGACGAGATCGAACACCTGAACACGACACACTCCGAAAGACAAAACATTTAAGGTGCAGAACCAGAAAGACTGAGAGTGCTTGTGAAGTTAGATAAACCCTTTGAACTTTGAGAAGGAGACATTTGAACTGGTTCCGCTGAGGTGTTAAAAGGTTGCTTTGTTTGGATTGTTAAAAACCTTTCAAACCTTTGAAGGAGACATTTGAACGTATCACCAGGGAAGAAGGTTTGCACTCATTTTGCCTAGATTGAGTCGTCGAGCCTTGTGAACTTTGAAAAGAAACCTGAGAACTAGGCCAAGAAGGATTTTGTGGTTGTTTTTAATGTTATAAGAAGGGGACAGCAGAATGCACTTGGGAGTGACAAGTGCTTAATTTGTAAAAAAATTATAAGGACCAGGTCTCAAATATTTTCAAACATGCCAATGACGCGTCAGGATGGGCAACTCCCGGCCCAATGTGGCCACCACCCACAGCTGCTCGCCATGCTGTCAACATATAAGGTGTTAAAGCTGCAACTCCCACCGGCTTATTGTGGTTGATGGATTTACTCGGTCACTACGGCAGATGTGTGATTTACAAATAGCAATCAACATACACATAAAATAACATACTCGTTGTGTCTTGACATAAGACAAATGTTTAATTGTGTCGCTCTGATTCTATAGGTTTTTAATATGTGACTGGCAGTTAAAATAATAAATCATAATCAAATTGAGTCTGAGACAATAAGTTCCCAGTCTCAGAAATAAGGGCCAGGGTGGACCCCTGGCAAACACCCTGACACATTAAGCTCTCGAGTTAATAATAATTTAGCATTTATATAGCGCTATGAACCCTCAGGTATCTGAGCGCTGCTTATTATTACCCACAGTGTGTGGTGCTCATTTATCGACCTCAGAAGGATAAAAGGCTGAGTTTGGCCCTGCCGAGATTCGAACCTGCGTCGGCAGGCTCCGCACGGATGTCAAAGCGCGCGCTCTACTCGCTCTGCTATTGGACCAGTTAACACAAGAAAGCCTCAGAAAAGGCAAATTAGGTAGACCCACCCAAGACCTGTATTTGTGTCTGGTTAAATATTCGTTAAGCATTGAAATCCCAGAATAAAAGGTTATGAATATAATAACCCAGGAGTGATCTAAACTATTGATCCGCACCTATGTGTGACAGGCAGAAAAGGGAAGATGGCAAAGGCAGCTTTGGTGGGTTGGAAGAAGGAGGCGGATTCAGAGTTGACATGTTGATGTTCTATTAATTTAAATACTAAGCAAACATGCCTATATCACCCTATCACTACAGGAGACTTCCCTACCTAACTAAATTAAACTGAATGTGCTTGACTGTCATCATAAAGTCCAAACTCAAACTGTCCACAATCCAAACCTAAATCTTCCTGACCCTACAAGTAACATTAACGACTAAAAGTGGCCACAAGAAGGGTTCCCCTCTGGCTGCCTCACCTAGACTTATCTGGCTTTTCTTGTTCTACCCCAATCTTCAATATGTAAATGTCTTTCTTTTCGAAAATCTGTTCTTTATGATAATTTCTCCTGTTACTTATCTCAGGGTTTATTCACAGGTTCTTGTAGCTCCTCCCAACCGTTCAAAGATCTTGCCTTCGTGAAAATATGACTCTTAACATTGTTCTCTGTGAGATATTCTCTAAGACACCTTGCTTTTATTTGATGTCGTCCCGTTGTTTTATTAGGGATGAGAGGTCCCCACTCGTGGTCTCTTTTAACTCCACTCGTTCCCTCCTTGTTTGGTTCACTCTGCCCTTTTAGCTCATAACACTTTGGACAGTTTCTCATTAAGTTTTCTCCCCATTCTTCATTATTATCTCTCATGGAATTTACTCTTGTGGATTTCTTTCTCCCGCCCAGGATATTTATTTCCACTTTCAAATGATGCACACTTATTCTTATTCTTCGGGTTTTCAAATATTTCCTCAGATATCAAATTATACTGACAATGTTCTGATATTGGCCATATCGCAATCATAATCCCATCGATTTGTTATGTCTTGCCCTTGCAGCCTCCTGATTCTGCAGTTCACCCCTATGCTTTTGTTTGCCGTGGATGACCTCATGGGGCTTGGTGTTCTCTCGGGTATGTAGTTTTGCTTTATCGCTTCTTCCTTTCGGGCTTCACATGTGTGCTGGTCTCACCGTCTCTGCTACTGCCTAAGTTCAGCAAACAACGGTGGATGGGAGCTGTCAACACTCCCTGTCTTCCAGCTTTCTGCATTGTTAGACGGGTGCCTTGCCCACCACAGTACTTCTGTGGTCATGCTACCATCTTGGACGGTTCCTCGAACTCTGTCCTGATAATGGCTTTGCCGTTGTCTGCTTCATCGGGCCTCTGGCGTCTGTGCTTGGCGTTCTCGGCCTCTCGTAGTTCCACGTGTTCCACAGTTCAACTGTGCTCTGCCTCTCCACTGCGTTCTAGCATCAGGGGGTTTCCCCTGCGTACTGGTCTCTCTCGTCCCTTCTGATCTACTCGTCCCACTTTCATATACGTTTCTTCTTAAAGGGGTATTCCCTTTTCCTTCAAACGCTGTGCTGGATTCAACACTGCCTAAAGTCAAAGAGAAGGAGGACACAGTTTTTTTTTTTGGAAGGCAGTCCCATATATGCAGATAAAGTGTCCTGCATAGGGAGCACCCTTTGGGAATGGGAGTCCCTGTTCCCTAAGAAGGAGTCACTACCAGTGAGGTCCCATTTGCCCAGATCCTTAGGGAGGGTCTTGTGCAGCAGGCTCACCTCCCTAGCCTCAAAGGCAGTGGCTCCCCCTAGGGGAGAAGAGACGAATACTCCTGATCAGTCTCAGATCCTAAAAAGCAGACAAGCAAAAGGGGGTACACAGGGATCAAAACACCCTAAAATCGGATGCTCTGGCAAGAAAGGTGAGACCTGTTCTTAACCCTGAGATATGTGCATTACACTTCCTCTGTACACAGAAGATATTTTCTTATGTCACCATTTATTTGCATATGGGAGACTCATGCATGATTGGAAAATTCTAAATGAGGCCTCGGGCGAAACTAAGTAATACCATCAAGTAGACAGGCGAAGCACCATCTTATCTCTCCCCAATTTTATAAAGCCATGATAAATTGTTTATTTCTAACATAGATCACACAAAGTCACTGCATTCCTAATATTTATAATTAGGTGTGCAGTGCCTTTTGGTACTGGCCCTTACTGAGAGTCGTGTCTAACAAATCCTACAGCATGTGGTCTGCTCTCGTCAGGGCTTCGTTTTCCCAGGCCTGCACCTCATTCTCTTAAATCTGGGTGTTCAGTTCACCAGGCTGTTGCCTGCAAGAGTCACTGGACCAGTACCCAGAAACCAGTCAGGATGATGGAACAGGGCCTCATGGCATAGTCTACAAATTATAGAGACTCTTCTGGGAACGCTGCACTCTAGGAGTCTGAGGGGTCTGCAACAAACAATGGCAACTCCACTTTCCCTTGCTAGCCGCCATCTGCAAAAGCAAAATCTTCAACCCTTCAGAACCTAAAATTACCCAGCTGCCCTCTATTAACGAGTAAACTGCAGTCCATGTTGAGAAATGAAATCAAGGCTTGATTATGTAGATGAACTCCCAGAAGAATTCAGCATCAGGCCAAGTGGAATCCAACCTCCCAAACTACCATTACCATCCCCATAAAGCTACTAGCAGGCCTCAAGAATCTTCGGGCAACACGGTCCAGAAGCTTGCTCCCACTTGTGAGAGCCTGTGGTTCCTCCCAGCTTTCCTGACTGTAGAACCTGGCCATGTGTGGTCTAAGTAGCAAATGGAAGACTGCGTGATCTCCTGTCACTTTAGGAAACATTTAAATACACTGAACACCCTTGCAGGGGGTGCCAGCCAATCAGGCGGCTAGGAACGCAGGCTTGAACTGCTCGTGCAAGTCCATATCGCCTGATGGCCAGCTCCCCCTGCCGCAATCTTCCCCCACCCTTATTTTTTTTATTTTTTCCCACCCCCACTTACATGTTTGTTGTGGCGGCGCAGGCCGCCACCGCAGCTGCTTCCCCGCTTCTCCAGCCGCCATGGAAAGGGAAGAGGGGCTCCGAAGAGCCCTGCCATCCCTTTCCATGGCAGCCATCTTAGAAAAGGATTTCATTCATTGAACGGGATGCCTTGCGCCTCCCGTTCAATTAATGACATTTTTTTTTTATTTTATTTTTAGCACGCCAGGTTACCGTTTTGGTAACCGGGGTGCTAATGGCGTTAAGCACCCATTCAAGGGTGCCCTTTCTTTGCTCTGGCTTTTAACTTGGGCGGCCGGGCCGTTAACACCCGATTCCGACACTCGAGCCCTGGAGTTGGAAACCCTGATAAGCAAGCCATCATCAAACTAATAAGGGCCTCCATGAAAGATATTCCGGAAAATAAGGGAAGCCCTCATCCTTTTTTAATTTACATTCTCTCCCAGTCAATACATTGAAAACTATACCTTCATCCCAATGTCCAGTGTCACTCACCTTTATGTTGCCGTTTCCTAAAATGTTGTGAGTTAAGTCTGTATGTTTGTGTCTCCCTGATCTTTGCCACTCCGACCCTTTCCTGTCCTCCTTGCCCCACTTGCCTGTTCACCCTACAAACGCCGGTTTTGATGCCACCCTCGGCACGGTCACAATTTGACTCTACATGGATACGGCTCAGCACTTTAGGACCACTGTGGTGGTGTTGTGCCCAGAATGGAAGTCAAATGATATAACTAACAACACTACATCCTTGGGATCCCCACCCATTTGTCATGGAAGGATAGATCAGGGGCAACATGCTCGCCATTGGAAGCAAGACAACACAGAGCAACACAGGTTTGATCCCCGGGTCCGCGCTTAGAAACCTCTGCGTATTAAGCGTGTTATAAATAACCAATCCTATCATATCAATAACCTTTCCCAGACATGCTTCCGTTCCAAACTCTAACCTTTGGGTCAGTTGGTGTGAAAAGCTGGATGATAGTTGGTTCACAGGAGTATGTATTTGCTGGTGACAGGCCGAGATGATGTCCATGCAAAGGAGATAACCAACCTTAAAGGTTCCAACGCCTGCTGCCCCACATGTCCCACCAGCAGCTCCCAGTTCCACTTCTCGCTGGGTGAAAAGTCCTAACAACATTCAGACATGCCCCGGAAGCACGAGATGCCCCCAGCGGTCCCCATGCCTGCAGGCACTGTCCCTCCATGACGAGTGGACCCTTCTCCACAGAGGAGAGGTGTGGGTGCATAAATATCAGTTGCAGGATTCAGACTTGGCACCTTCGAGTCCAAAGTAGACCTTATTTAATGCCGAGGCACGAATCCCTTCTGTGGCTGGGAGCTGAGCCGCCGCCGCCTCTGAGGTGAGAGCGCGCGGCGCGGAGCTTGGATCCGATCTGTTGGCAGATTGAATTAACGGGCTGCTGTGAGCTGAAGTCCCCAGGTACCAACAGACGAGATGGTTATTTTCTCAGCTCCCAGAACTCCCTTTGTCACCAAAAGAAAAGAAAAATTTCCCTTAATGAAATTTTTTTATTATTAAAAAGATGAGCTGCAAGCTGTACTAGGAATGACAGTAACAAATTAGATGATCGCGGGTCTGCTAAGAGCGGAAGCCTGGGCCGCGCAGCACGCCTCTAAGCTGCTGAGATAGCTTTGTTTCATGCAGCTCTTGAGGAGATGCTGGTGCCCTTGCATTTTTTGTTTTGCTGATGAGAAAAAGGCTCTTTCTGTTTTCACACTAGAGGTAAATGGTCCTTAACAGAAGCAACTGATATGACTGAGGAGCTCCACAAGGAAGGGGTATCTCCAATTGGATCCGGTCCAGTTTAAAGACCAGATCATCCCATCGAATCCCAGGTCTGGACCGGTTTAATCATACAGTGGGGCTAACCCATACAAGAGGCACCGTGTGAAGCTCACCCACATGGACCAAATATTTCAGACAAGATGGGTATGGAATTAAAAGAGGAAGCAGATTTTAATTTTCACATAGTTATCTTACAGGCTATCCCAATGATGGCTGGTCCAAGTGTGAACCATGCCCATCTTAAACACTGTTTTCACTTCCGGGTGCCTTCCACGTCACTATCAGGCATAGTCCATCTGAGTTATGATCCCACTTCCATTAGTTCACCTTACCGGGTAAACTTTTGTTCACTCCCAACGCTCGTAGGGATTGTCGCCTCGGGTATCCTTCAGTTGTTGCTGAGCCCAGCTCTCTTCGGGAGAATAGCTCAGGGGCGACACGCTCGCCTTGGAAGCAAGTCGGCACAGAGCAACGCAGGTTCGATCCCCCGGTCCACATTTAGAAACCTCTGGGTATTAAGCGCATTATAAATAACCAATCATAATCATGGGTAAAAACATCTGTTGTACCGCCCCCAGCCTCCGTGGCTAACGGATATGCATTATAGCTGCCTTTGGCGTGGAATCCTTCCCTCTTCACCCTATAACTCTACTGCCATTTAATATTTATTTATTGTTTATGTTAATTTCTTTAACAACTGTGACCACTTCCGTCTCGTTCTGCTTCTTCCAATTTTCCAGATGTGGGTGGGTGCTGCTGCCCTGCTGCAAAAGAGTCTCCCCTCATGGCTTCGGGGTATTTTAAAGGGTGCCTAAACCCGGACATCATCTCCTGAACACCCTTCCCCCCTCGTGTTTATTCTTCCTGCCACTCTCCTTCCTTTCCCCCTAGGGGGGGTGAGGGTGGATCCCTAAGGGCCACCCCACTTTGGTCTCCGCTTCTCCAAGACCCCCCAGCAAGGGTAGATGCCTCTGCTCAGCCATACAGCTGCAACCCTGATCTGCCCTAGTTAACCACTACTTCCAGTCCAGACCCGAATTCACACAACCCCAAGCCTTTCTTGAATACCTTAATTACCCAGGGAACACACACGTTAACCAACAAAACCACCCAAGTTACACGCCAAATTATCCTTAATACCCAACAGCACATGAAGACCACCCCCTGATCTGCCTATTGCATGAAATGGGGGACAAAAAGGAGGAAGCACCCCTTTCCGTGGAGCCCCCTGCTTTTTTGTAATTGTACTGGGTTATTTATAACGTGCTTAATACCAAGAGGTTTCCAAGTGCGGACCCAGGGATCGAATCTGTGTTGCTCCGCATCCACTTGCCTCCAAGACGAGCACATTGCCCCTCAGCTATCCTCCCAAGCTTCTCTCTAAGAGGCGCAGCACTGGTTGTAGCACTATCAGTTCTTTCCAAGAAGGAAGGAGATCATCTATCTTACATTCTTTTTGTGATTTGGCTTGCATAAACCTTTTTTTTTAAAAAAAACCTAATGCAACATTATATGCATATAAATGCATCAGAATATACGTGTACATACATTTCCTATATAAATGAATGTAACAAGTTATTCTATATGGATCGATTGAGCAATGACACGAGTGACATAAGCAAGGGCGCATTTCAAAAGTTTGTATTCCTTGTTAAGTCAGAGAATGTGTGGAACCAAAGGCCTATATGTTCTCGGGAACATCTTCAGATGATTAGGTAATATGATCGATAACATGATATTATGATAGGTTATTTATAACGCGCTTAGAAACCCCGAAGTTTCTAAGCGCGGACCCAGGAATCGAACCTGTGTTGCTCCGTGTCCTCTTGCTTCCAGGGCCAGCATGTTGCCGCTGAGCTATCCTCCCGATAATGACTAGTGAAACAGCATCAGGGATGGGCCAACACAGAGCGGGATATTCCTGCTGTGTCCAGTAACTTCAGTAGAGCTTCCAAGAATTCATAACGCTTCTAGACCTAGTCTCAATGAGTATTCACCCTCCAGAGACATGCTCCTCTATAAAGCAATGTCTAAACGAGGCGTCCAAAAGAAAGATAGCGCGTCCCTAGCCTCTTGGTTAACCCTGTCCTTAAACTACAATGTGCCAGTTCTTGGCCAGCAAAAGAGTTCACAAAACCCTGTCCTACAAATGCCCAACACTAATCTATAAACAACACAAAGGAAAGTCCTCCAGGTTCTACTCACTGTCTGGACCCTTCTTTGATCTTCCCGTTTCCAAGATGTAGATGCACCGTTAGGCCGCTTCCCGGCCTGCGGTGCTTCAGCAATCAGGTCAGGTCTTGGTTCTTAACATCCAATGGACAGGTCCCTACCTGATCTCTTGGCTCTCAGCTTTAAGGACAGGTCTCCCCCGTACCTCTTGGTTCTAAGCTTCCATTATACAAGCCTCCCTCAGACCTCTTGGATCTCAGCATTGAATGTGCATTCCTCTCCCAGACCTTAGTACTATTTACACACTTCTAACAGAGACCAGTTGTATGGAAGCGCTTCCAGAAAAGTGGCCACTTTGTGACCAGGTGGTGGCACACCGGTTTTGGCATGAAGCAGTGCACAGCACATTCTTCACCTCTGTGTCTGTTGCCCTCATTGGCTTCACCAAGTTTCATTATTCGCTTTCAGGTGGTGTGTTTATGTGTGCGTGCTGCTACCTGTGATTGGCTGGGCTCGTGTGTTATGATGTGATGGGTTATTTATAATGCGCTTAATAGTCAGAGGTTTTTAAGCAAGGGCCGGGGATCGAACCAGTGTTGCTATGTGTCGCCTTGCTTCCAAGGCGAGCACGTTGCCCCTGAGCTATCCTCTCAAGACAATCCACCCTATCATCACACAATCCGATAGGGTGTTCCTGAAAGTTCCTTTTATCTCTTTAAATTAAGGGTTGTGTACGCTGGACCATCAGGAAATTTAAGGAGGACCGCCATCGGATTTGCAAAATCTCCTCCATTTCACCTTGATTGCTAACCCCTAGACCACACCAGCAGAACCCTCAAGACCACTGAACGTCTCCCTCATTCAAACCATGCTTCACACTCAGATACACGCGGGCTCTACCCCTACGTCATCCTCCATTATATCCTTCACAATTTTCCTGGTGGAAAACAAATCCGCTTCAGCTCTCTATAGTCACACTTGTTGAGCATTTGGCCCACTGTGATTCTTCCAGGCCGACCCTCGATACGCACACAGGGGACAAACCACGGCCAACAGAGGATCTGAGGGAAGTGGGTAAGTGTAGGTCGGGGGAGGGCGAGTAGCGAGGGAGTGCTGGTGTGAGGGAACAGGGAATGGTGGGGGAGTGATAGGAGTTTCAGGGGTGTCCCCCAGATGAGAATGGTGGGTAGAATAGTGCCGGGGTTCCAGAGGTGCCGTAATGTTTGGAAACATTACTTAGGACCCCACATCACTTCTCCCGGAAACACCAAGCAAAGATCAGCCTTCGATTCCACTTAGTTAGCAGATGGCTCCACGTCACAGGGGCCACCTTGCTCCAGTCCTGGGTTTTGATTTCTCCATCAGAAACCTCCTTACGCCTCTCTGCCCCACCCTACCTAACTGAAACGATCACCAGAGATACCTCCTCTTGTCCTAGGAGAAGTCGCTACGCCAGCCAATTGCGAATCCCGCCCATCAAAAGAGCTAAAGCAGGGGGAATCGGTCTTCCACATTTAGCACCTAAAGTTTGGAACGCCTTACCCAACGCACTCAGAGCTGAACCATCCCTCACAGTTTTCCGCAAAAGCCTCAAAACAACACTCTTCAACTAACTTCTCCCCTCCTCCTCCCCCCACTCCCACGCCAACCATTACTCTGCATGTTTTGTATTTCCATGTTACCATTGTTTGTTTATCCTACCTCACTGTCATGTAACTAAGTATTTTTTTCTGTAACCAGCAACAATCTTCTGTAACAGCGCCACGATGCCTCAGGGCTGCTGCGCGCTTTATAAATGTAAATAAATAAATCATCTGCACTCTGTGAGCTGTAGTCTTGGCGCACTACGTTTGGAAACGATGACTCACCCTAAAGTAAAAGTAAAGCCCAGAATTGGAGTAGGTTGTCCAGGGAACATCTGATAACCTTACAGTTGCGGTCTCATCACAGCGACACACACACACACACTGATAAATCCATGGAACCAATAATGTGCACCACAGAGATGAATGAGCTTCCTGCCCCCGTTCCCACTTCCCTGATCAAGACTCTCCTGCAATCCCCCGCTCGTCATCATGCCCCCTCATCTGTGTCCCCCTCTTCCAATGTCTGGTGTTGAGCAGCGCTCATGACAGCAATTAGGGTGCGTTTGGCTTCCCCGGGAGAGCGGGACGCCTCTGATCTCCCCCCCGCCCCACCCCCTGCTCCCTTCGTTAGGAGCACTCAGCGCTGACACTGGCCGCCGTCATCTCTGCTGACCCAGATAAGAGACACGTCCCCGAGCAGATGTTCCCCCCGAGAGAGGCATGTTGTACATATCACAACATGTGACTCTCTGATGCGCAGAACCAAAGGGCGGAGGAGGGCGCGCAGATGTGTCTCTGACACTCTCTGTCACCTTTATACTGGTACCCTAAACGGAAGATACGACACAGATGTGCCTTTCAGATACTGCTTCCAGTCCTTTAAATTTTAGAAAAACAAGCATTGTCAATGGCAACAGTTTCGGTTTTTGTGCAGGGATGGGGTAAGCATTTGCCAGGAATTGCCATAATGGCACGACCAGGCTATAAGGTGGCAACAGTAGGAATGTAGCATGCTTACATGGACATATGATAGCAGCACCTGACAAATGCCTGCCTAATATCTACACACGAGCCAAAACGGTTGGCTTTGTCAGTGGGTTTATTTAACAGGACTTCACTTCGGAACAGCTATAATTCAAGCGACTGAATGGACACTTGGTTAAGTCATTTATATTGCACCAGTAGCACATTTACCGCTACAATTAAGCCATTGATTCTCAGCAGACTGCTTAGAAATAACTCTCACACAACAGAGTTTGATGTTACTGCTTGACAGAGCTAGCTCACAGAGACCCAAAGGCGGATGTGTTTTGGTTCGGGTGGGGCAGGCAGTGGGTGGCCCAGGGATTAGCATGGCCATGGGCGGTCAGTGGATGCATAAATAACCCAAACATCCACGAGCCGTGTGTCTGTCCACACATGTCATCTCCCTCCCAGCTGTACTCCAATGAAATAGTTTTGACTTATAGGTGGTGCTTAAGTGCCACCTAATAGGCAAAACTAAAATCAGGATGAGAGTGGAGGCCATTATATTGGGACGTGGTGGGCACAATGCCAGGTATGTGATGGCTTGGGGGGTTGGGGGGGGGGGGATTGGGGGGGGGATGGGGGGGGTTATTTCGCGGCACATCTGCTGCTAAGAGAATTTTATTTTCACGACCTCAAAGTGAATTTATTGTAACATGATGCTTGCCGAAAAAGGGTATTTCTTTGCTCTGTACAGCGGTGGCAAAATCGAACAAGCACATTCAGGGCAGGGCATGTTGATTCTGCATAGTTCACACACACACCTATGTAATTCTTCCCACAATTAATAGACACTGTTACAGTGTGTTCTTTTGGTTGGGAATTTAGCGAACCTACATATTTTAAATAGCCTTTTTAAAATCTGCATAATATACTTCGTATTAGGGAAATTTACAATAGTGGAATTTTTCTACACTACTAAATATAACAGTGCTGTGTCTTCCCAAAGAAAGAGCTTCAGGGTCATAGTTTAGCAGACATTCTGCTGCGATTATTTTACAGAGGCAATTCTTTTTTACTCGTTACATCTGTAAAGTGATATTAAGAGCAGAGTCTTTTTTCAATGTGACAAGCAAGGCTGGTGGCAGGAGAGATGGGCTGCAAAAGCAACATTCAGGCCACGGGGGGTCAATAGAGCATCCCCGTGAGTGACAGAGAAGGACTGACATGGCCTAAACAAAACTATGCCGTTCTATTGGTAATCCCCCTGCCTCTCCTGCTTGAAGTTGAAACCGGGTACTCAAGACAATGTGGCATTTCATTGCCAATTGTTTCCATAGACATACCTATCCTATGGGCTTGTGACTACAGGAGGTTGAGTGAAGAGATTGAATGGGAAATCTGCAGACCTGAGAAATTGGTTGGGTGTGATTTTAACAAATAAAATTACAGAGACTGAATTGTCAACTAAACTTAAATAACGAAAAAATATCGAATTAAAAAAAGAAGAATATTTGGGGGGCCACCCATGCTTTTAAACCAACCCAACCACCTCCACACCCAGTTTAACACCTTACCCCACCTCCATATATATATATATATATATATATATTTTAATTTGATATGTGTTCACTGTTAATGTTTTTGCTGTACATTCATTCTCTGTTTTTGTACTTTTGTATTCGTTATAATTACTGGATACTAAGATATTCCCTTTGGGTCACCTGGGTCTCTTGGACTGCGGGCACATAGAAAACCTTGCTACTCCTTCCTTGATATACATGGTTGGTCATGGTTTCCAGTGCAGAGAGGACGATGTACACGTCCTTTATAGAGCCTACCCCTCACCCCAGTCATATTGGAAGAACAACAAGAGAACACTGCATGATACCTGCTATCATCCCAATACCACATCGAAGGTATGAGAGACGTGGTGCACCTAGACAACCGTATTGAATGTATCCCTGAACTGATGCGGTAGACATGAGCCTGCAGACACCACTGGACATAGAAGAACTATAAATAAAGTCTGACAAGTGTGAAGTGATGTCATGAAGAAGAAAATATACATGGGCGCACTAAACCTAATGTATACATATCTAGAGAATGAAAATGTGCCTGCAGTGACAAAGTAAATATACAGATGCGAATATAAAGAAAGCTATATACACTTAGAAGATAAGTAACAAGAGATGCAGTAGATGTATGTACGCAGAAATGCAAGGTAGATCAGGCAATGTAGAAGCTTGCTAAAGTAGGAAATAAATAACGTGAGTAAAGCAGCCATGTTGAGAAAATGGACGTTAGCATCGTATAATAGTAGGCGAGAAGCCTCGAGAAGGGAAACCATGGCTGCAGAGCTGACAGTCGCTGGAATACAGATTTGTGCAAAAACAAAGGATATGTGATTTGCTCAGAATCAAGGGTCCCGCAGCAAGAGAAGCAACTGCAAGGCACAAAAGGAGTCAAAGAGGATAAGCCATGTACGTATGACATTTTTCCCCTAGATTAAGTGAAGGCGTGAACAATTGTGAGTGCCAAGTTTGGAAAATCAAAGATGCAGAAAGCACATGCAAGACTGAGCAACCAAGTCTCCAGAGGCCGAGGAGAGTAATAGCACCCAATATAATTGAAACAAATAGCATTAAATTAACGGACAGAATGGACAAAATCATGGTCTCCTCACACGTAGTACAAGACCAGAAGACAATGCCTATTCATAAAGCTCCAGACAAAGATAGCAAAGTACCTTCACTCCTTTTAAAGCTCCCAGGAAGAGAACAGTCGGTCAACAACACAGAAGAAGCCTTGACTTGGGGCCTAACTGGTGAGAGATGGTAGGCTAATTGACTAAAGAGAGCAGTTGTCTCACTTTGTTCCCTTGCACCTGGTTTCGTTGCTTATGTGCTGCAAACCAGCTGAATGCCCAAGGTTGGAAAACCATCACGAGTGCCTATGTAATGGTGGGCCATACATTGTTGTAGAAGCCTATCCGCTGCTGTTGTTCTGCCATTATCACCCTTCCACGTAGTGAGAGGTTCTTCAAGTCGTGCCTACCAGATAAGAGGCAGCCAATGATGATAATAATACTAATATAAACTATAGGTATATGTACGTTTCCTTAACCAATCCCTCCACCCGGTAGGTTTTTATTGTTTGCCTCTTAGGATGACATCATAGCTGACGTATGTTGAGGTATAAAACCTTTTACGTAATTGAAATGTGTTGAGAGTGTGTGAGCTGCAATCTGTTTGCAGGTTTCCCTACTTTATTGAATTTATAAAAAAAATAGTGTTTTGCCATATTCTTTGAGTCTGTCCAGTTATTTGGGCCAAAGATAATTTATTTTGGTAATCCCATTCAGCACTTGGAACACTCCATGTGCTATTGCACATTTGGTAGTGATGCAGATGGTTCAGATCCCGACTCTCGGATTCGTGACGTCTTCCACCATTAGCCAGAAAATCACAGCATTTCCAGTGGAGAGCGGAGTAATCACGTGTGTAAACTGAGATGGTCGGCAGGTGCCTCTGAAGAAATTCCTGTCTGATCCCAACGGGCGTCCCGTGAACTGAAGGCGAAGTGGTCCATTGGGGAAGAGTTGATACTGAAGTGCTCGAACTGAGCAACAGACATAAGTAGAACATCGAAAGTGGCAAATAAAAGGGGAGGAATTGTACTGAATGTGTAAATATAACACATTTACACATTCAATGCTCTGAAACTCGAGGAGAACCATCTCCGGTTCCAAAAGCACCTCAAGATCTTCCTCTTTGCTTCTGCCTTCTCTCTTCCTCTCCCTTGCTGATTTGCTGTCTGATACTGCACTGGTCACCTGGCTACCCTCTGATTTCGGGCCCAGGTCCCTACCCGTCAAGTTGCACACCTGCACTGCCTCTTGGCAACGATTGCACTTGGGTCTGTATCTGTAACCCTAAAGTCCCCCAAATGCACTTTTGCACACCTGCTGTCTGCACTTACCCTTGCACCTGTGACCTGATGGCTGCACTTCTTGTTATTGTTTTGATCCCATGTACAGCACTGTCCCCTCCCCTTTCCCCTTTCACTTTTCCCCTCCCCCTCACCTGCACTTGCGCTATCTCAATGTCACTTGGCCTAGTTGTCTCTGTCCTCCCTCTGTTCCCCCTTCCTTCCCTCGTCGCGCCTTGAAACACTTGTGTATTGGCGCGTTACAAAGGCCATATCATATCATACATATAGTGCAGAAACAGTAACATGATTTGTTTAAAAGAGAGAGATACCGCAATACCTGTTCTTAAGGAAATAGGGAACCCATCAGACTCCAAGTTTGGGTATTTTTAAGGGATTCCTAAGGCAAGGCTGATGTGAAGGATGCGTTTCACACTCCAAAATGGGGTAAAATGGAGATGAGATACTTTTTCTAGAGACCGTAAGGAAGACGATCGTAGAAATTGTTGTGCAAATTTGTTTGGGGTTATGACATTTTTGATGTAAGATGTTGGCTTGGTTTAAAAAGACAAGTGCCTCTCTTAGTTGTGATAATTGAGGTTGTAGGCTGAAAATCTAGAATGATAGTAATCATTTGACTGCTTATCAGACTCTAATAAAGCGATTGGCGCAAATCATAGGAGGGTAAAAGTTGAGAGAAAATATAGCAACATACGATTTTTAGATTGTTGATATAAAACAGCAGGACAGTGAAGATTGATAGCACTATAATGAAGACATAAAGAGAATACAATTGTGTAGGGTTGTCAATTTGTCGAAAGGATCATTTTTGGGAAATGGGTGGCGATTGATGGTGCTTACCCAAATTGATTGTTGTGGTATATGAAGTATTGTAAAAGAAGGAAAGAATGATGTTGATATAATATATAATGATAACAGTATTGCAACACATGACAATATACTTACATGCTTCGTATACAGGGAAGAAGTTACTAAAAAGGTTTAACTATTCAAAATGTATCAGAGCGAGAGAGGAAATCCACCCGAGAAGGAGAGGATACGTAATCAGCATGAAGTGGAGGACGCAGCGGTCCCAGCTCCTCTTTCTCCTTCTGAACACAATAGTGCAACCACTGAGAAACAGGGATTCTGTCCTTTAAAAGAGTTAAAAGCAGCAGCCAAGATTATTAATCCAATATATGCACCCCATGCTTATAGTAGTGAAGATAGTACAGAAGAAAGTAAGATTAAACAACACAAATATATGCCCGGACGTGGTAAATATGAGCAGCATAACGAGAGAAGGGACAGGCTGATAGAGACAGAAAAAGACAGACAAAAAGGAGGGAAAGATAAAGCTAGTGAAGTGACAATTGTACAGTTGATGGGAGGACAAATATTACTTAAATTAGACAAAAAGGAAATCGATGAAAGAAAGTGAAGAAAGAGAGGAAAAGGAAAGAATGGAAAAGGAAAGAGAAAGGGCATTTAAAGATGAGAAGGAAAAAGAAAGGAAGTGAAAAGAAGAACCAAGAAGGTATGAAGAGCAGGTAAAAGAGAGAGAGGGAGAAAAGATGGGTGAAAGAAGAAATGTGAGGAAATAAAAACACAGAGATTGAAAGAAAGAAGGTTGCAGAGAAGGTGAGAGGAAGAAGAGAAGAGGGAGATGAGAAGAAGGGAAGAGCAAAAGGAAATGAGAAGGAGTAGAGAACAAAGGGATGAAATAGATCACATTGTTAACAGATGTGCAATACCAGTTGAAGAACGCGAACAATGGGAAGAAGAGAGAAGGTTGCAACAGCCCCACAGGGAGCTGCCCGAGATACCTAGAGTATCAATATGGGCTGATGACCATGAGGCAGAAGGCATAGGGAAAAGGATTGGGTAATTATATAGACAGATGAGGAAAAAAGATGACTATGCGTCCAGAGGGAGTATCGAAGGATCTCCATCGAGAGAAACAAGGTAGCTCGGATGATGTAATGATGGACAAACATAGAACGTTGTCCCTAAGCAGATTAGAACTTGATGACGAGAACAGGGATAACAGCCATACCATTTGGGGTATAATGATGTCAGACGTAGAAGGGGAAGAAATTGAGAGAGCGTGAGAAGAGGGCACAGGTGGCTCTTTGATAGATCCAGACGTAGGAAAAGGGGTAAAGTGGTAAGATTTAGGAGAACCAGAAGCAAAAACACCAGAACTTGTATCATATCCCGAACGAACACAAGGACGGCCACATACTATAGGGGAAATGTTTCTGCCTTATGTAAATAGATTGAGGTTATTGCCAGGGTGAAGACAAGTAGGTAAAACTAGCCCCACCTGGAAGACAAGAAGCATAGGTGGATACGTTTGTAGAACAGGATTCACATAATTCCTGTTGTTAGAGAAAGGGGCAGAACAACCCCAATATATACCATGGCTGCTAATTTAAAATGCAAGTTAACTCATTTGACTGCAGGAGGGGGAAGTGGATTTATGAGTTAGAAGGAATGGCAGAGGGAATGACATTAGCAGTGGGTGATTTAAAAGGCCTACTTGCAGCTAAATTAGGGGAGAGAGGTGATGGCATTTGGAGACGAGCGGGATATGCGAGTGTGACAGCACAAAACATGACACATACTGCCAACACACTTCCTCCTCCTTCCCCTCCTCCTTTCATTCTCTTTCCCCCTTCCCAACTCCCCTTCTCTCCTCATGCCCACAACCTTGGTCTTCAAATTGACCCCCACCTCTCTCCTTCTCACCACATTTCTCTCACTGCCAGATCTTGCCGCTTTCATTCTACAACATCCGTAAAATCTGACCCATCCTAACCTTTCATGCTACTAAACTCTTAATCACCTCCCTCATCTTCTCCAGACTCTTCTACTGCTCTACTCTTTTTTTTGGACTCCCTTCCACTCACTTTCCCCCCCTCAAATCTGTCTTCCACTCTGCCATCCGCTCCCTCTGCCTTCTCTCACCTCACGACTCCATCTCCTCTTCTCTTAACTCACTAGGCTGGCTCTCATTTCACTCCCAGATCAAATTTAATTTCCTCTGTCCAGTCTTCAAATCCCTCCATGGTCTTGCTCCTCCCTATCTATCCTCCCTTCTCACCTTCTATACTCCTTCTCGTTCACTGCGTTCTGCTGATCTTTTCCTTCTCTCTCCTCCTCCTCCACCCTGTGCCCCTTCTCGCTTCCGCTCCTTTCAACTTCTCGCTCCTTTCCATTGGAACCGCTTTCCCCTAACCATCCGCTCTACGACCTCCTACCCTTCATTATGCACTTCTCTAAAATCTTATGTCTTCCATTCACCCCCCTTTTTGCTTCCTCTCTTACTTCTGATTCTACCTCTACTCCCTCCTCCTACTACCTCTCTGACTTTGGTCTCTCTCCAGTAGCGCTTAACCTCATCGATAATGCAAATTGTTCCTTGTACTGTTTTCTGGTTTTGATTCAATTGTTATGTAATGCCTGTTGCATCTTGCTTGTTCCTCTGGTAAAGCGCTTTGGCTTAAAGTGCTATATAAATTAAAATAAATACAAATACAAATACATTTAATAATTGTAGAACTCATGTATGGAGGGCACTTAGAGTACAATACCCTGATATGTCAGACATGGGCATGATTAAGACACAGAAAATGGTTAAGAATTAAGATACTGTTGCTTATATTCAGGGGATTCAAGAACCTTGGTGTCTTGAGACAAGAGAACCATGGGATAAAACAGTAGCATTATTTTACCATATTTTATGTCAGAGGCTGACCGAGCCAGTGCAAAGGCAGATGAAAAAACAGGTAGGGGTGGACGCGAAGCCATGGCCAAAAATACAGTTGACTATTATACACCATTGTCGATTGTTACAAGAGAAGAATAAGAAAAAAGCAGAGAATAGGAAGGTTGAGGAAGCAAGGTTAGTTCAGAAAAAGTTGCTGAAATTCGCTATAGAAGGAGCAGTACTGACGAGCGACAAAGGTGTGGTTACACAAGAGTTACAGCCTACACAGCCAATCAGTGTAAGGTACCCTGTAGATCGCACGGGTACAATTATTGGCCACATGGAAGAGAGAATGCAAACACAACAACAAAGTTCATACCCAACAGTACACTCCAACACAACAGGTGATGATACCACAATGGAATGTGAATACAGGAGCCCCACAAACACCTACACCCAGGAAAGGGAGTGTGTCAGTGATGGAAAGAAATCCTTTGACGGGTACAGGAAGGAATTTATATCCACAATAGGAAAGCCCATAGAGCGACCTGATGTGTTCAGTACTATCAGTGACACCAGATCCCCAAGAGGAACCGAGGGTCAGGGTAACGATAGGTGGCAAGACATTGTCATTTCTTGTGGACATGTGAGCGATTCGTTCCTGTCTTCGAGGGGGAAAGTATCCAATGTCTGGCATCGCCATGAATGCACAGGGATTCTCTAGGGCTATGGGTTTGGTTCCTTTTACTGATGAATTACCAATTTCAATAGGAGAACATGATGTGTCTATGCCTCTACTGTATTCCCGACAGACACCAGTTAATATATCAGGACGTGACTTGATGACAAATCTTAACATGATATCATTTACTGACAAGGGGATAATATGTTCCACTCCAGGGACCCATTACATGAATGTAAGACAATTTCTATTAGCATTTACAAGCAAAAAAGCATTACAAGGAGTTCCTCTAGACCCAGAAGTATTTGTGTATGGAACAAACATTGTGTTGACATTGCTTCCTGGATTGATAGGTAAATTGCTGAGGATACCCAACACATTTTTGTTTGGACCAGAAATACCTACGGTTGACGTTGAAGGACAGGTTATTCCCATAGAACTAGAGGCAGCAGTAGTAAAAGAGGAAAGGGTGGTTGTTCATGTGATGGACAATGAAGGAAGAGCATGGAGAACAGTAACAGCTCCTGACAAGGGATATAGACTAAAAGACTTGATAGATGAGGAGTTGTTCAGAGATGAGAATTCAGATGATGAATTAGTATTTTTCAAAAGTCTTACATATTGGATAAAAGTTGAGAATAGAGAGATACAATAGAGAATGCCATTGGTAAGAAATCAACCGTAATTTTCCAGGAAGATTTAGAAAAATTGCCAAACATTTTATAGACCAACAGTCCACATGACGTGGGTGCATTGAGTTGGAGCAGTTTTAGCATGAGAAAAACAGTACCCCATGTCCAGAGAAGCAAATGAAGGTATATTTGAAACCATGTCCGCTTTATTATAACAGAGAATACTGGTACCATCAGACCCCACATGTAGCACAGCTCTTAACCCAGTGAAGAAATCAATGCAGGGTTGTGGAGATTTATTCACGATCTACGCCCATAAACAATATTGTCGAAGCAGAGTTACCTCCTGTTCTGAAGCCAGCTACGATATAATGTAACATCCCAGCTACAGCTAAATATTATACAGTAGTAGATTTTAAAAAAGCTTTCTTTTCAATTCTTCTTCATGAGCACTACCAAGACTTTTTCGTATAGAAATCAGCTGTGTAAACATACAAGATTTCCACAGGGGTACTGTGAGTCCCCATCAATTTTCTAATAGGGTCCTTCGGATGGACTTACATAATGTACAACTTGAGAGCACAATAATTCAGTATGTAGATGACATATTAGTGTGCCATGAGACAGAAGAAAAATGCAGAGAAGACTCAGTCTAGTTAATGACAGTATTGGCAGGAAAATTATACAAAACGGATGAAGAGAAACTACAGTATTGCCAGGAAGAAGTCCTGTATATACGACAGCTAATCTCTCAGGAAGAGAGAAAAGTGACACCCGTGAGAGCAGAAGCAAATCTGAAAACTCTAAGACCTGAGACAGTGAGAGAAATGCAGCAATTTTTAGACCTATGCAATTATTGTAGGGCCTGTGTTTTTATTACAGTTTTTGATTGATTTAGACCACTTTTGAAGGGACTGAAGGAAGCACAGATAGGTAAAAGCGATATAATATGGACAGGCGAGATGACAGAAGGATTTGAAGCATTAAAAAGGACGATTTGTACAGACCAAGTGCTAGGGATTCAAGATTATAATAAGGAGTTTTATTTATTCTTGCATTCAAATGGAATATTAATGACAGCAGTCCTTACACAAAAGACAACATTAGGACATGGACATTAACTATTGGCGTACTACAGTGGGATGTTACACCCAGTGATGAGAGGGCATTACCCCTGTGAACAAGCATTAGCTGCTGCTGCTTTTGAAACTGAAAAAGCTGCAAGCATTACAATGGGGTGGTCAATGACGTTATATGTCGAGCATTCCTTATTTGCCATTTTTGAGAAACCTAAAAGCATGTTGACTACACAAAGAGCATCAGGATATGAGGTGATCATTTCAAATCCAGTGATCAAAATGGTTAGATGTAGAGTAGTGAACCCAGTGACATTCATAGCAGAACTAGTAGAAAAGGAGGATTGTGCACAATGATTGCACAATGTATACTGAGTTTTATGCATTGATGGGTCTTTGAAAATGTATCAAACGACAGGAGACTCATGAGTTGGGGACTGGACACCACATGAGAGTACCCCTTACTCCTCCCACTCAAATAGAAACTGATGCCCATAGTGTAGCAAAAACATTAGGGGCTGAGATGCATTATTATTTGACAAATATGACCGCTAATGTTTCTTTTATTTCCCAATAGATCAAAAATCAGAGCGACCGGTCAAAGAAGAATGAAGAAGACAGCAGTCAAACAATCAACACTATGGAACTTTTGATTGATTGATTCATTGGTTATTTATAATGCACTTAATACCCAGAGGTTTCTAAGCTACTTAATTTGTATCCAGGGGTCCAAGTGCTTGTCTGGAATAAGCCCCGTTTTGAAGGACGTACCTAGTAGAGGAGGTCACCCCCACTTCCTTGAGGATCTAGGGAAGACTAGCTTGGCTGCATCTGAGTGGCATAAAGCCTTACAAAGGAGACACACTTGCCAGTGAAGAAAGAGAAGAAGTTCCACAAATGCAGACTAAATCAACTTCCAAGAGCCAACAAGAACAGATGAAAGAAAAACAATTTGAACATTCAACCGTTCCTAAGTTTAAAGGGGAAACAAATACACTTTTCAGTGTTCACAGAACTAATCCTGTTAGGTAAAAGAGACACACACAGCACTTTATGCTGCCTATAACGTTGCACCCATTCTTGTATGCTGTTTAACTTATATACTTCGATTGTATCCAGCTATAGTGAGACAAAACATTATTGTAAACCTTTTTTGAAAATCCTAAAATAGCCCCCATTATTCGCAGGATCATTGCAAAACTAGTAACATTTTTGTTATAAAAATGTGTGGTTATTATAAAGAATATCAAGAACAAAACGTTGATTAAAAGAAAATGGGGATGTTGGGAATTATAAGATAAACATTGCTAACAAGAAGACTGATTAATATGTAGAATGTAGTACGGCGCATGAATTCTTTTGCAATATTTCTTGTCGCTAATTTTTGTACAGTGTATAGTGTTTACTTCTTTATTCTTATAGCATTTTGTCAAATGATGGGTTACAATATAGATTATATGTCTAACCATGGGACAGCAGTTTGTATCCCTAACAGAAGCACAAGTGATATTTTCAATGACTTTTTCAAACAAATTAATCGATTTAAGAGGGATGCTGGAGAAGATTATCAGGATATAAATACATACCTTGATAATTCAGTCCTTTTAAAAAATAACATGTGGTTCCAGCACATGAGTGAGGTGGGGAGAAGAACGTCAGATGAGCGGTGCTTTGCATGGTCTCTCGTCCCCCATGCAATGAGCACAGCCAGAACATTTATAGCAAGAGAAATACCGACACATGAGGCAAAGTGTCTCAGCCATCTAGCAGCATGCATAACAAGAGGACAATTTGAAGGGAAGTGTGCAACCCTACGATAGATGTTAAAGAGAACGTTCCCATATGACGATACTTACATAAAAATGTGAAAGATGATAAAGGACCCAAATTGGAAGAGCAGAATTCTCCTGTACTCCTTGAGGGGTCTGAGTAGAGGAGAGATGAGGATTGTTTAACACAATTGATTGGATTGTACAGACACATGGAAAACACCAGGATTGCCAGGATGCTGGGAGAGACCTCAGCTTTTGGTACATGGACAAGTAGCCTCCAGTACAGGATGGGACGAAAGAATCATGGGATGCACTGCACACTTATTGATGACAGCACCAGTAAAGATAGAGCAAGTAGTAAATGTTGTATTCCTTAAGGAATGGACCAAGTATGAGAAGTTAGCAACATGGTCTGAAGAAGAAGCAGGACCTGGATCCATACTACCGATGAAGGATGTGACACTGTGTTTCAGAAAAACTGGTCTGACCAAAGTTGGAGAAAGTAAAGGATGCAAAAAAATAATGTATGTGCCATGAATGAAAGGAGGAACTGCCATGTTGATGGACAACTATTGGGCCTGTGGATCCAGAGATTATATGAAGCTACCTATACATTGGGGAGGAATGTGTTCTATATTGATAATACATGTTCCTGTGTTGGTGATCCCCCAAAGTGATCTCCACATCACTGACTTTCTGAAAATAGATTCACACCAAAGGAAGAAGAACTATTTTTTAGCAGAGTCAATAGATGTTTATTACGATTTCCAAAGAAGCACAAATTGGTCGATAGGACAGCAGTAATATTTAGAGCTACATTCATGCCAGGAATTCAGGTTGCAGCAAATCCCAAGTGGTTATAAATCACCAGATGGGAACTGCTACAAACAATTATTACAACAATAAAAGGATTTAATGTGATTAAAGAAGAATTGAGGGCCATTAGACTCGTGACCCTCCAGAATAGGTATCACCTGCACTTAATTACAGCAATGGAAGGAGGTGTGTATGCCAAGATTGGGCCTTCTTGCTTTACATACAAACCTGCCCATGATGGAGAAAATGGAACCCTGACAGAAGCAATAACTCCTTTGTCAACCCTGCATACAAAAATGGTTGACATAGTAGATCAGACTGAAGATGAAGATTGGTTTTCATCCCTATTCTCATGGGTTCCAACCTGGTTGTCTAATGCCTTCAGAATGTTGGGAGCAATACTAGTGTTAGTGTTGCTGGGATTCCTTCTTATAAGCGAGAAAAGCCATTGGATGAATATAATGATTGATGTGAATGCTGTGGCTGATGAGCCCACACAGACTGAAAATACCACCCATGAGCACCTGAAAGGAAGCCCTATGGCACCCCCAACTAACGAAGTTTTAGTATCCTAAGGACCATAAGAACTATGTGGGACGCTGGGTGTTCTGTTCACTGATTGGGGAATGCTGTTATATGACCTGGAGAGTGGATGAACAGATAAAGAATGCAGGTAACCTGAGGGGGTGACAAAAATATGGATTCCAAAGAAACCACAGTGTGAAGAAAAGTTGAAGAAAATTGAGGAGGTGGTTGAGGACTCGGCCAGAGGGGGAGAATGTAGAGAGGAAGATGTACACGTCATGCCACCCCCTCACCTCCGTCATATTGGAACAACAGCAAGAGAACAATGTGCATGACACCTTTTATCAACCCAATACCACATTGAAGGTACGAGAGACGTTATGCACTTAGACAACCGTACCAACTGTATCCCTAAAATGATGTGGTAGACATGAGCCTTTAGACACCATAGGACCTAGAAGAACTATATTAAAAGTCTGACAGGTGTGAAGGGATGCCATGAAGAAGAGAAGATAGCTGGGCACACTAAGCCCGATGTATGGATATCTAGAGAATGAAGATGTGACTAAAGTGATGAAGTAAACATATATGCGAATATGAAGAAAACCCTATAAACGTAGAAGATAAGTAACAGAGATGCAGTAGATTATATACACAGAAAATTAGATAAGGCAAGGTAGAAGCTTGTTATAGTAGGAAATATAACTTGAATAAAGTAGCCATGTTGAGAAAATGGATGTCGACATCGTATAATAGTAACATAGTATGCCAGAAGCCTTGAGAAGAAACGCCAAAGCTGCAGAGCTGACAGGCGCTGGAATACAGATTTGTGCAAGAACAAAAGATATTTGCTTAGCTCAGAATCAAGGATGCCGCAGCAAGAAGCCACTGCAAGGCACAAAAGGAGTCAAAGAGGATAAGCCATATACGTAAGACATATTTCTCTTAGATTAAGTAAAGGAGTGAACAATTGTGAGTGCCAAGTATTGTACAATCAAAGATGCAGAAAGCACATGCAAGATGGAGCAAACAAGTCTCCAGAGGCAGAGGAGAGTATAATTGAATCAAATAGCATTAAATAAAAGGATAGAACGGACAAAATCATGGTCTCCTTAAATGTGGTAGAAGACCAGAAGACAAGGCCTGTTCATAAAGCTCCAGACGAAGATAGCAATGTACCTTCACTCCCTTTAAAGCTCCAAGGAAGAGCACAGTCAGCAAGGTCTACTACAGAGAAGAAGCCTTGGCTTAGGGCCTAACTGATGAGAGATGGTAGGCTGATTAGCTAAGGAGGGCAGTTGTCTGACTTTGTTCCTCTGCACCTGGGTTTTGTTGCTTATGTGCTGATAATGAGCTGAATGTCCAAGGTTGGAAGAGAGTACCAACCCATCATGAGGGCCTATCTAATGGTGGAAAATACATTGTTGCAGAAGCCTATTCACTGTTGTTGTTATCCTCTGCATCATCCACAAAGGTTTCCAGGGCCCGGACCCGCACTACATCCATCGCTATCTTACAAAATGCCTTCCTTCTCGAGACCTTTGCTCAGCTACCTCGAACTCTCTGAGTGTCAGCCACTTCTTCAGGCAAAGAGTGGGGTGCAGATCTCTCTCCTCTGCAGGAGCCTCCCTCTGTAACGGCCTCCCTGCCCCTCTCAAAATTTTGCCTGATCACCTGAAGTTCTGGAAGCAGCTCAAGACCTTCCTTTTCTCCTCTGCTTTCTCTCTCCCCGTCCTTTGCTGACCTACCTGCAAGCTGCAACGACTCGTTGCTTGGCTTACCTCAGCGTCTCACTGGGTACCAGGCCCCTCCATGATCATTCCCCCCCCTGCACTGCCCTTGGGCCTACCGCACTTTCAGGGGATTCTAAGTGTAACCCTTAAAGTCCTCTGCCTACTTGCAGTTACCCAGTGCTGCCCTGATTGCACAACCCCCTTTGCTTCCAGCCGCACTTGCACAATCTGAATGACACAAGGCCTAGTAAGATTGTTTTGTCTTGTCCTGCCTCTGTCCTCCCTCCCTTGTCTTGTCACACCTAGAAACACTTGTGTACAGGCACGTTATAAATGACATATCATATTATCAGCATTTTACGTAGAGGTTGTTCAAGGCGTGCCTACCAGATAATGAGCAGCCAATGATGATACTAATACTTAAATAAACTATAGGTATATATGTTCCCTTAACCAATCCCTCCTCCTGGTATGTTTTTATTGTTTGCCACGAAGGATGACATCATAGTTGATGTATGTTGAGGTATAAAATCTTTTGCGTAACTGAAATGCGGGGTCTACTGCCACTAGAAATTCGGTAATCAAGAAAGTCGAAGTGGTATCGTAAGGCACCCTAGGCGTCTTAGTTCTTAAGAGGCCTATTATGGGGGAAGGTGAAGCACAATGTGTATTTTTTGGTAAATCTGTATTGGAATCCTGCGTCTACTGGGGTGGATGACTTCCTGACTGGGGTGACCGAAGTGCTGTCTGATATTATACTTTCACTGGACAGCCTGAACATTTTTTTTGGCAGGTGAACTGAATTCTTATTGTCTCCCAATAATGACAGAATCTCAAATGCTGTTACCTAGCAGGCGAAAAGGTCATAAATTGATAGAGTTTTTTGTGGAATGGGATCTCATTTCAACCCATGGTAATGTCGAAGGAGATTTGCATACAGGGGCTACTTGAAAGAACGGGTCATCATCCTCTATCATTGACTATATTCCACTGACCTGAAAAATGGGTATCGCTACATATTATCCCCACCAAAAATATTGCTATATATATGGTCGTCTGGAACGGCTATAGTGTCCTGTTTCTCACCCGGAAAGCCTTTTTTACCAATACGTGGGGTTCCCTCCTCCCCACTCTCAGCACCACTCTCCTCACCTGCAGAATCCAAGGGGGTAGTTTCGCTGATGCCTTGCCGGTGGGCCAGCTAATTCTTTTCCTTCTTTGATGTGGGTGACCTGACACGGGTAGAAGCTGTGGTGGATTTAACACAAAATCACACCACGACTCCAGACCCGGGCACAGGCAATATGGGGGAAAAAGCCCAAGGCAGAAAACCCCCCCTGGGTGATAAGGGTAGCTGGCCTCCTTCCGTCGGGTAAGGGAGATACTGCTCTGATGGTAATTAGGTAACAGAAAGTAGGCAATTGGCGGAACCTTCCTAAGATATGAGTAAGAGGAAGGCAACAATTGACAGCTGTAATTGCAAGATAGGAAAGGCTGGAGCGAACAGCGGGAGCCTAACAGAGGACGGAGGAGGGAGAGGAAGGTAAGCATAACTACAGGGAGCAAGAAGAGCTCCAAAGACAGGTGGGTTAAGAGAGAAGAGCGAGCGAGGGAGTTTACGGCACCAGGAAGCGGGCGTACCTAAGGAAAACAGCAACAAGAGCAAAGTGGTAGCGAGAGCAAAGAAGGGAGCTGAAAGAGAGCTTCGGTATGAAGCAGAGGGCAAAGAGAGAATACTTAGCGTCGGAACGGAAAAGAGCAAGAAAGCAGATCCGGACGGTTGCAACGCGCCGACTGCTGGGATCGCAGAAATTAAGTAATCCCAGCGGCGGCCATGTCGGAAAAAACGCAAGAGTGTTGCTGCCGCTCGGAGCGGAACGTGATGGAACATTCTAATGGTGGCTCAGCCGTATCCACGGCAACCAGCGCCAGGTAGACCGGAATGTGACACATAGGCGATATGTTTTTGGGGGATAATTTTTGGGGGTTTTGGGAGCAGGGGTTGCGGTGGTGTCCCCGCTCCTTTAAAAATAATGCAGGGGTTGCAGAGGTGTCCCCCACAGGTTCCATGCCTTAATATTGCCGCCAAAATATGGCGATATTTTTGTATGGCGATATTTTTGCAGGGATATGAACACATGGAACCGAAAAATGTTCACTAAATGTAAATACTTCAGAGTGGTCGAGACACATAATTGCGACCACAATATGTTAACAGCTGGTTTTGAAGTTTTTTGCAAAGTCCCGGCAATCCTTGGCTCATACAGGGCTGACAGTTAACACTGGAAGAAACCGCATAACCAGGTTTCGGGGTGGTGGCACTTGCCCAGTGAGAAATCTGTGAAATGTTGTAGAAGCTTCAACTCGAGAACAACTAGAAAAGGTTTGCGAAGCACCACATTTTAGGTACTACTTATGGGAACAGAATGCTCCAGTGTGCCACAAAGTAAAAATGAAGGCAAATCAGCGTCATACATTTGATCATGTAATATAGGAAAGAAAGAAAATGATGAAGAGGAACCTGCGTTCCCTAAGAAGCCATAATCTAGAGGCTGGTGAATGTGATTTAAAAAAGGACAATTAATGCAAGGTTATAAAAACTATCTTAGATTGCATTGTTTTTTGATGGCACAAAGGGAAGTTGAGCAGATGCTCACAACACTGATCACTAAGAATGTGTGAAATTTTTGGTCATTAATTAATCAGGGAGAGAAGACCCAATCGTTTATGCAAAGCAATTCTGTAACAGAGGCCAGCTGGAAAGAGCACTTTGCTGATATCTATTGAAAGCCAGTCAATGAGGGTTTGAGGTCAGGAGAATACGCTGAATGAAGTCTTCTTTTTGAGGCAGTTGTCATGTAATGTCTTATCACTGAGGCCTCCCCTTCTAGGTCCACTGGACTAAATGACATTACCACTCAGATTTTAAAAGCAGGCAAGGTGCTCATGTCTTACAACTTATTCCTATTCTTTGAAAATATTATAACCACCAGACAGATGCCACATTACTGGAAGGTCTTGATTACTGTCCCAATATACAGGAAGGCTAATCTGACTGATCAGTCCAACTACAGGCCAATCGCACTTCTGGATGTAGACAGTTAGATCTTTGCGGGATTGGATCTACAGCAATTGGAAGCTTGGGCGGCCAGTGTCAGTGTTTTGCAAAAATGCCAAATTGGCTTTAGCAACGGGATGTCCACTACCCTTAATAGTCTGATGTTTAACACTATGCAGACCGTGACGTGATCCAAGGGAAATTCCACTCTGCATGCTGCGCTCATAGACTTTTCTATAGCCTTTGATACCATAAATCGAGGGTGGTTATGGATGAAACTGAAACAATGGGGTTTGCCCCTTTCCCTTCTTGCAAGGATAGAATCCATCCATGAGCACACTAAGATACAGCTGATGCTAGATGGGCAGGGAAACCTGTCTTGCCCAACTGGTACTGGAAGAGGTCTGAGACAGGGGTGCATCATGGCCCCTTGCCTCTTTAACTTAGATTTAGCAGACATTGCAGAGGCTCCCCAGGAGGCAGCTTTTATCAGTCCTCAGGTGCGAGGTCAGAAGGTATGCTGGATGGCCTATGCTGATGACATTATTCTCATCGATTTTCCACCCATCGTCCTCCAGCACCTCCTGAATGTGCTCACTTCTTATGCCTCTCAGAATGATCTGGTAATTAAAGCAAAAAATCACAGATCATCTGCTTTTCAAAAAGGCATGGATCCGTCTGGGATACAAATGGTTTTCCAATTCAACCGAAATTATATCCTGACGAAGGAAGCTACATTCTTAGGTTATGACATCACAGCCCACGCTAACGTATTATACGTTCAGGCGAAATTGGAAATCAAGATCAATCAATTTGTCTTTGAAATGCAGAAGCTTTTGTTGAAATTTTGCAGATTTTCTGTCTTACCCTTAAATAATTCTTACAAAGCAAAGGTGGGGCCAGCCATACTTTATGGAATGCAGATTGAATCCAAGGTGTTTGGACTGGAGTGGTTCCGGCTAGAAGGAAGGCTATGGAAAACGGGTTTCAACCTGCCTGGGAGCCTCCCACTGGCCTCTTTGTGGTTTGAGTTGGGTCTTTCCTCCTTAAAGGCTTTGTTAGATTGGAGGATAATATCTCTTTATAGGAAGATCACAGCATCTAGATTTTTTACCCTATTCCTGGATCTAAAAGAAGACCGGAGTCGTAAAGTAGTGCCATCACTACTTAAACTTAAGCAGATGGCAGAATCAGCTTTGTCAAACTCTGGCCAGTCGCCGGTGGATATAATGTAAAATCCTGGATGGGTAAAAAAGTCTTTATTGTACGCCGATTGGCGCAAAACAATAGAGAAGACAAGAAATCACCGCTTGAATTCCACCTTTTCTAGATTAGACAAACCGGTCGGTTTGTACCCAATGCTTATTGGCGGACTCAATTTCTGACGTTTCACCTACATTTGTTGCCTAGCAACGAAGTCAGGGAAGCACGCCATGGGGCGGATGGTGCTGTCAGCACATGCCAATATTGCAAGGGGTTGGTAATCAGGCATACCTTAAAACATGTGCTTATAGCATGCCCTGCCCCATGGGAACTCCGGCAGGGTTTTTTAGGTCGCTTTGTAGGTAATATTGGGATGCTTAATTCAGAGGACTTTTGGGACAGGCTGAGGTGTTGTCATGACGCTTTTCTTAGCATTGTAGTTCTTAAATTGTTAAATGAGATCGATTTGTTGAAATCATTTTTAACATATTGCTGAATTCACCATCAATTGAAGGTTTTAGTGGGTTATATTGAATATTTTATCCCAAATGTGAACATCTATTTTCTTTTATCATGTAGATGGCAAGTCTAGATTTTAATTAAATGTGTATTTGTTGTTTATATTTGAATAATAATTTTATGTGAAAGTTCACGTTTTTGACTGTAACGATGTAATACATTTTTTTTTAACAAAAAGAGACATATACCACTCTTTTTTTCAGAAGGTACTTTTGTTGAAATTAGATGTTTCTGTGACTTTGCACATCAGCAGCTCGGACCCCATTGCAGCATCCGTGAGAGGCAGGGATCCTGCTGGGGCCTACATGCTGCTCCCATCGAATTTCAACAAAAGTACCTTCTGAAAAAAAGATTTAGTGGTGTGTATATATATGAAATAAGGAGTTCGTAGGTTTTCTATCTGCCTGCAGTCCTAGAGGATCACCTCTCATCACTCGCTGTGATGATCTTGAGCACTCTCTCCACTCTGGCTGCATTCCCTGGTTGGGTCAAAGACTCTCTTTCCTGTTGTTTTAAGCTGAGGGATTCCCTCATTGCTCTTGGATGATCCTCACCGCAGGGCCTGAGACTCATTCTAGTCACTTGGAGGTGGCACCCTGCTCTGCTCCCCTAACCAACATCACACTATTTTGCCAGCCTCCCTCTCCTGCTTCTTCTTCTTCTCCAGCAATGCCCGGGGCAGTGATATAGGGTCCTATCCGCATTAAGATCCTACCAGTGGAGTCCAATAACACTGACATCACACAGTTATGGGCCAATCACAGCGAGTGTACTAGGGGAGGAGACTTGCTGTGCTAGAGCTCTGTAGCACTGATAGACCACCACTAGAGGAAGCTCACTCTCCTATTTCACAGTACTTCTTGAGGAAGGTAACACCGCTGAACTGGGGTCCTGTAGCCTTTATCAGGGGGATGCTGAAGGATGGTTACACTACAGCGATTCCACACAACTATCATGGTCTACCGGCATCAACAAACACTAAAAATGTACTTCTGGGGAAGCTTACACTGCTGATGTCCTGTACCAATGAGAGGGCGATGCTTGCTGAAAGTCACACTGCTAAAGTGCACAGAACTAACTAGGCCCAGGGAGTTATGGGGGGGGGGGGTCACAGTTCTAGGTCCCTATGCACTGGAAGTCAACTTCTGAAGGAGGCTCACACTGTGGAAGTCCTACGGTCTTGACAAGGCATCACCGGTGGAAACTCACACTGCTGCAAATGTATAGCACTGATGTGGCACTGCTAAGGGAAACCCAAACTACTTGAAACCTTCATCGCTGACAGTGCACCTTTGGGATGCTCGAGCACTGACAATGCTCTTCTGGAGGATATCCACACTGCTAGCATCATGTAGTTTCTTGGTTAGTTGTTGGTGTTCTCAGGATCCAGTGCTGCTCCCCAGGGACTCTCTGACCAGGCACCCTACCTGTACTCCTGGGTCACTCAGCGACCCACGCTGAGAATATCCACTGTCTGGGCCCCTGGAAGTGGGCATTACTGTGGGAATACCTCCTTCCCCCAAGCCTTGGCAACACACAGGGGCCACCTCCTCCGCCAGACTAAGGACATTTAAATTGGCCCAGGTTTGTTGGTGGCTTACTGACTACTCCTTCTTTCACTTGTCCTCCTCATTCCCCAACTTCCATCTCCTCCTCTCCTCTTTGTCTCTCATTCCCGTTCTCCCTTGTTGTAGTCCTTATTTCTAACTCTTTGGGGTGTTACATTAGCTTGTTCCCAAGTGCCCACAGATAACTGAAAAGGATGACAAATGACTCCCTTTACAGTGTTCAGAAACTCCACTTCTTGTGGTTTATTATGAGATATTCTGGTGCCCTTTGTGATTACACATTATTTCTAGTCCCTCTTGTCTCAACACTCTCTCCTCCTCCACTCTGCTCTCTCCCCTCTCCCCTCTCCGCTAAGTTACCTCTTTACCCCACCACCAAGCAATAGCCTGCGCCTCTATCTCAGTACCCTTTAAGTCCCACACTTCCCCGTGGCTCTGCTCACTTTTTATCCCACCATGTGATTGAGTCCAGCTTGTGCAATTGCTCCCCGTGCCCAGCTCGATTCAGCTTGTTACCATGTTCTCCTATTGAGTATTGGTTATGCAAACTACTGATTCCTAGGCACCAGTGATAGCAATTTGCTAGTGAAACACCCTGCGGTTCTGCCACCTGAGGCTATATTACATGGATGTGCCATGTTTCTGCAACTTTGGCAGCCGGCATCTCAGCTGCACTGGGCCTCATTACGACCTTTGCGCTGACGGAATGAAAGGGGCCGGTACGGGACCGGCCCCCTTCATCCCGTCAGGGCTGATTACGAGGTTCCCTTTGTGGGACCCGGATCAGACGTCTGGTAAAACCAGACGTCTTTTCCGGGTCCCACGAGGGGAAGAGAGAGGTAAAAACGGGACACTTGTAATGTGCCCATTGTTACCTCCCTCCTCATTCCCATTGAGCCCTATGGGGGCTCAAATGGGAATGGGGAATGGTTCCTGCAAGGAGGATTTACCGGGTCCTCCTATGTCGGAATGACCCGGTAAGTCCCCATTGCAGGAACCCGGTAATGGAGCCCGGTTTGGAGGCAGCCATGGAGCTAGAAGCTCCATGGCTGCCTCCAAACTCGTAATGAGGCCCACTGTCTTGCCATAAGCTTTCAACGTTTTTACATGTGCAGGACCCCGCAAGTTGGATCTGCATGTCACTGCGAGCAGCACTCGTGATCCTCTTTCACTAAACCAGACTGCCCTAGGTGTGAAGTTTGGCGTGCAGACTCCCACAGCGGTGAGCAGGGGTGTTGTTAGATCTGGATAAGATCCAGGGCTACGCTAATGTTGGGACTGTTGGGGTTCGGGGCTAGCCAGCCTTTTGGTGGTAGCCGCTGAACTTCTATCCGGGGCTGCAACCAAAAGACCTGGAGCTATAAAACCCAACAAACCTTCCCAGCGGTGCCTCTGGTGATGGGTCTCTAAGAAGCTTTGTCCTACCCGCAATGTTCAGTACCTTTCCCACGAGGTTCATGCCTCCCAGGCCACCCGCAAAATGTCCAGTTAACAGTGTCTGTGTTTCATACAAGGGTAGGCATGGACTGGGGAGCTTGGAGGATCCGCTAAATGATCTCCTCCAGGTTCTGTATCACTGAGCAGGTGGCGGCCCCCAGCCGGCAGCCCCCAGACTTCCCGCTTTACCATCCCCCAGACGCAAGCATGTCACTTTCTCACAACGGGAGTGTAGCCACTTCCTCTCTGCAAACACAGAGCCTGAGTCCTACTTGCTGTCCGCTGTGGCACCAGAACCAAGCGGCGGTAAATGACAAACATGTAACCAACAGTGGTGGAAGTGGAAAAAAGAAACCAGTGACTGAAAGCAACTTCATTTTTTTGCACGTCAAGACAGTAAACATCATGGATATAGCAAATGTTTAAATGGGCGCTCTGTGTTGCCCACTTTAACTCTCACAGGTTTTCAAGGCAACTGGTGCTTTGCGAGCTCTTTGAGTTGAACATTTTCCTTCATGCATAGGAAAGGCTCTGCCAGTGCCAATGGTAAAAGAAATGCGTTTGCAACCTGAGCACCTTAACAACCTGCACAGCCATGGACGCTGTGTGTGTTTCTGCTTAGCTGCGACTGCGGGAAACTGGCGGTGCTTGAAGGCCGGCCTGAGCTGATTCTATAATTGTCTCTGGATAAAGCGTCGAGGACGTGTTTCATGAGCTTTTGAACTAAAGGCACGCTCTGTACAAATTAATAGCACTAGTGGTAAGGCGTACCAATGATTTATCTTACACTTCCATCTCTGGTTACCACAAGGCAGGTCACTGCTACTGCAGAGAAGATCTAACATAAAGTAACACAGATCCGATCAGTCCTGTGCCCTTTAGAGACCATCCTTTCACCTTCCCCTTAGAGGGGCACACCGCCGCAGGCAGGAATGCAGCGTTGGCCTAAATTATGTAAAAAGTAGCCCTTGGCTGCTTTGCATCAAAATGTTGGACTGGGGCTTCACATTGGTTCATGCAAAGTAACCAAATCAGCTGACTAATTGGGAAACAGGGAGAGAAAATGCTCAACACCAGGAAATTCTAAGGCTAGGAAGCAGATTACCTGAGAGGGAGGAGAAGAAACCCGTCAAAACTAATCCCTCGCGACAGCTGAGTAGTAAAATAGGGAACAAGTTCTAGACAATCAAAGCACGTCTTGAACATATAAACAAAGAGCAGAAATTGACAAAGACAGATCAGCAATCCAGAGAGAAGGTGCATCGGAGGAGCCAGAGAAAAGAATACAGACCCTGCTGAAGGCTGTTGCTAAAAACATCGGCCTCTTGACGTCTCTATATCAGACCCTCACAATGTTCATAGAGTAAAGGGGACAATGTGCTACAAGCCTACAAAATGCCTTATCTCCACCCATGGCATAGTGAGAGAACAGAAGCAGAAAACCAGATACTTTCGAGGGGCGCAAGCAAGAAGGGAGATCCCTGACTGGTGCGTGGTAACATTAGCCAGACCGCAGCCAAGGTGAGCGGTAAGAAATACGTGCAGAAAAGCAAATGGTAACACCTAGGGTAGGAGTGACACATTTTTGGTGTAATGATAATCCGTTAAGGCACAGGGGAGAGCGGGAGGGGTAAAAAGTGCTTGCTGGTAGGCGTTTGCTTAAAGGTGCCTAGAAATCCAGGCGCGTTATAAATGACTTATCGTACCATATTATATCATATCATACCCCCGTACAGGATATGAAACCCAAAGAGAAACCAAAAAGTATAGTGGCTTCGAATGAACAAATGAGTTGCTGGAATGCGACACACACTGGGGACCGCGTGTATTAATCTTGGGATCCTGAACGGAAACACTATGTCCCCCAGAATAGGCTCTTGCTCGCATTCAGTTCTCCATCCTAAAGCCTTTAGTCTAGTTGTGCTTTTTAGTTCTACTTCAACCCCTGCAGGACTCATAGACCTTTATCAAAATTCCCACCCTGGTAATCCTGACTAGTAACCATGCCACATGTTGTGTGCTGATCTCACATCGCCACATATGGTGCTGACAGGTTTCTTCTCCAGGAAAATCACGTTCAGACCTGTAGAGACGACGCTCCCGGGTAAGCACGCACCATGCAAGTGTCACAGCAGTGATGGGTCACTATTAGAAGAGCAACCCACCGGGACCCTACCTCGCTGACAGTGCTTTACCGGGGTCCTGTAGCTCTGACAATATTCAGCTGTAGGAAACAGACATGGTCTGGCCCGTCGAACACTTGGCCAATGCCATGACAGCCATCAACCAATTTGAGTGATTTTCGGGCAAATCTGTGGGCCAAGTGCATATTCTAGACGGTACTAGAATCAGTTTAGTGATAGCTTAAATGCACTGTATAGGGATTGCTAGGCAGCAGTATTGGGTCATTCAAGCACTTTGTATTGTTCTTACTAATCTGGCTAATTAACTTTTTCAGTGTCTACCCTCCAATGGGCCCAGTCCTCTAGGAATGCAATGATTCCCAATGGAAATTAAAATGTATTTGTGCATCCAAAGGCCAAATGGGATATTGTTTTCAGACATATGTGTGCCTCCTAATTTCAGTGAAAATAAGGATTTAAATGTTCAGGCTGTGTTGAGATGAGCCGAGCCAGTATCAACAAGAGAAGTGCTAGTGCATCAGAGTCTGCCATTTCAAATCCTCTAGACTGGCAACGCGCAACCATGCTATAAGCTCCTTCATGGAGCAGCACCATTGGGTGGCATGGCCAGCAGGAACTGAGACTTGCCCTCCCCAATGGTTGCTCCATGTACAGTGTATCCTCGATGCCTTACTTTCGTTGTAATTGGTTATTTATAACACGCTTAATACCCAGAGGTTTCTAAGCAGAGACCCGGGGATCGAACCTGTGTTGCTCTGTGTTGTCTTGCTTCCAAGGCGAGCCCTTTGCCCCTCAGCTATCCTCCCGAGAGCCTCTCATATTCCACAGCGCCAGCACCCTGCTCAGGATCTGAGTGAGGAAATCATTCAGCATGTGAAGTGCACTACATAAATGGTAACGATTATTATTTTATATATGGAGGAAGGCTGTCTTCTTTTAACACTTATAATAATCACTTCTAGATTATCCAGTGTTGGCATTTTAGGGAGATAAGGCCCAGAGATGTAAAGTGATTTGTAGAGGATGACATAGTTTGGTCAAATTAGGAAGCCAGTATTTGAGCCCAGGTGGGTCCCCCTGTTTTTGCATAAGTACTACACTACACCCCCTTCCATCCCACCATGCAAGTTCTGTTCTCAAGGGCTTTGCCTATTTACATACCCACAGTCCTTTGCACAATTAGAGCGAGTTGTGTTTTCATTGCAACGTGAATAAATGTATTTCTAAACTCACAGTGCACATATAAATGCTTATGCCCATGTAAAACTGTTCAAATCTTTTCACTATTCAATTCATAAAGTCCTCCTAATATTGTCAGGGTCATTCAAATGTGTCTACATGCTCTACGCAGCCATTAATCATTCGACTGGATAATATAATCTGTCATAAATGGGCTGTCTTCTCAATGGTAGTTTGCCTAAATGGAATACTCTGGTATTGTTAAGAGGAATATCTTATAGTGTGCTGTCTGTTTCTACCATCAGTTGTTTGCTGGACCTGTGCTTTTTTGGGGGTGACTAATCATTAACTATGGTGTTTCAAGATTATACATGGTGTTAATTTCAAACTACAAATTGTTGACAATCCACCAGTAGTTGTTCATGACTACCCAAAATAGTTAGGGTCATGTACATGGTTCCATCTACGTTATTAGCCGTGAGGCATTCGCCATTTGTGGTTATCAATGGTTAGCCATGGTCAACCAGGGATTTTGTCTAAGCGCGAACATGGTAAAACTATCTTGCGCAATTTATCCCTCCAGCCTAGTTTTTCCTTTAACTTAAAAACAGGGAATGGTTGGCCGGCATTACCCTGAAGTTGACCAGACATGATGCACCATTTCTTTGGAGACCCCTTTTTTGACAGCAACATTGCCTATCCAGTGTCGCATTATCTGTGCATGTAGTCGAATCTGAAGGATGGATTTCTATTGCTAACCAATTTTTGCTCACCAGTCCAACCAGTCAACAAAAAGGCAATCCTAATATTGCTGATAGACATATTGATTTAACCTGGAACATTCCCTATTGCTCTTGGCCTGCTAGTCATCCAATGGATGGAGGGTGAGTTCAAATGCATTTGCTATATTTAAAAAGGGCTTAGTTTTGGTTTATCAGGGGATCTCCCCCCACACCTCTATTCGTTTTCTGTTCCATCCCTTGCACCTACAGTCATTGTTACCGTTGCCGCCATCCCCTGCTCATCTCCCCCCACCCAGTACCAATTCTATTCAGCTGCTAGTTTGTTGCCCAACCCCAAAAATAATTTCCTTTTTTATTTTTCTTCACCCCCCTAGTTCACCAAAATGTGCCACTCTCTCACACACACCTCTACCTCTGTTTATATGCCCCTTGCTATTTTGGCAGCCACTCCCTCACCCCCACTTACATATCTCATTCGCCTGTGGTGTAACTGTGCGGAAAATGTCTGAGGGGGGGACATATGAGTGGGACAAAAAGGTGGACTGCAAAAGTTGGGGACAAATATCCTTGTCCCCCCCCTAAAATTACACCCAGGCCTTTCACCTGTCCCGCTTCCGCTGACCTCACGCATCCAGTCCTCACCCCATATCCTGGTCAAAGAGTGGACTGATGAAAGCACCTATGGCGTGAAGAGGGTCTGTTCACCCTCATTGGCTGCCTGTCTGCTGCGCAAAGGAAGGCACTATGGCTGACTTGTTCCGTGACGATTGCACAGTTGCACCTCAGCCAAACTTGCGTGATGAGCACTAGGGGTGTAGACTATTGCCCGCCCAGCCGTACAGTGCTTCCGCGGTCAAGCAGTGCTTTGACGATGAAAAGTGTCACGACCAATCATAAGTGGTCATAACATCCTATCAATCACTCCCAGTAAGACTAAGGCCACTGCTTGTTTCCAGGATTTTTGAAGATGAGTTACACACTCATTGTGAATGTGATAGTCCTATTGAATTACAATTTGAGGTTACACTGTCAGTAGGAAAAGTACAGGCAGTGCGCCCACAGACATTTTTCATGGGGATGACGTGATGAGGTCACTGGAAATCTTGGGGTGGCACACCAAAACAAACTCATAACCGGCAGGCGGGCAGTGGGGGGGCAGCATTTTTATAAGAGTGGCCGTAGCCCCCTTGGCCACTCCTTGGTGGCGCATTTAAGTACAGGGCTTATCGGTGAAAGAAAAGGAGGCTCTTGATGGCTGTAGAGACAGCCTGAAACCATTATATTTCCTTACAAATCACCAACCTAGACCCCCATCTTCTTCGTTTGGTACTTCCCACTTTCGCCGCAGGCAAATTCCTGACAGGCCATTTTGTTTGCACTGCGGCCTGACAGGAAAGCACCTTTCACGCTTGGCTAGCAGAGAGACAGGAAGGAAGCCAGAGCATCAGGTAAGGAGTCAGACGGTAGAGGAGAGAGGTAGGGTTTCATATGGAGGAGGGCGCGGAGACAGGGAGGCGAGGTTGACGTATTGAATGGGGGCTCTGGGGTGAAGGGTGCAGGGCCTAGTGAAAGGTCTTGGATTGTGGGGGTCCCCTGCAAGACAGAGGGAAGGGTATGGGGGCTGTAGGGATGTCCCACGCATGAGACGAGTGGCGGGAGGAGAAGCAGGGATGCAAGAAAATTGACTAAAGCACCAAAACTGGATGAAGGAAACTGCGTCTCGGCAAAAGTGGCATGCAGGCAATTTTCATAGGTCCCTTCTTTTCTAAAGAAGATGGTGGGGAAGGGCTGTGTGATCATAGGATCTAAGTGTTAAAATGACTCTCCATCAGTATGCCTGTACTTTGATACCTCTGTTCTTAGATCACATAATGACTCTGGGTCAGTAGTCACTTTCTTTGATCCCTCTGCTCTTAGATCACACGAGGTGTGCCACATCTACAGCCAATTGGACTTAAAAAGGCAACTGCAATCTTCTAAGCATTACAGCCAGGCAAGAGTAGACAACAGCTTTTGAAACCCAGCAGGGGCATTACGAATGCCTCGTGATGCCGATGGGCTTGTGGAATGACCAGGCGGCTGTCAGCAAAGTCTTCAAAGACTACAGAGACATGTTTATGGTCACCTACCTTTAGGTCCTCTTTATAAACTCCCCTGGCACCCAGAACCCTGTGGCACCTGTATGTCAGCTTCTCCAGAGGCTGTGTGAAAACTGACTTTATGCCAGCTTTCCAATTGCCGATGCTGTGCTCCAGCTGTTCAATTTTTCGGTTAGCTATAAATCCATGAAGGGATACTGGTCGACCCTCACAAGGTACGAGCTATGTTGGAAAGGGTTAGCACCTGCCGAAAATAAGTCAGGGTTCGAAATTGAGGGCAGCTGGGAGCTATTTAGCTCCTGCTTCTAGCCTAGAAGAGCCGGGCTAGCTTGAAACCAACAGCTACCAGGGGCTACTTTCGGCTTTGCAGGCAATTGATGCCTTAGAAACATGCATATGTTACATTAACGTTGAGTATTTGAGAAGTCTAATAAAGACGAATTATGGCACATCTAGTACACATTTAAACGTAATGAAACATAATGGGGAAAAAAAAATAGTGTTCATCTCATATGGAAGTTAGATTTGCAGTGTGCTAGGTACTCACTCCTGGTTCCCATAGTGGGTGATGGCCGACACCCAGGAGCTGGTATTAGCTCCTGAGCATCAGATCTCGATTTCAAAACCCTGTAAGGCTGTATACACTGGTTTATTGGTTTTGCGCATTTCCTTCCCGATTTATCAGACACATCTCCAAAATCATTGCACCAATAACTGCGGCCATCTGGAAAAGCACAATGTAGGGGTAAGGCAGAGCCAGTTTTTCAGAACTATGAGCAAGCGTTTTACATGGCTCCATTTCTACAGCATCCCGATCCCACTAAAGAATGTTTAGTATAACATGACTCCTCATACCAAGCCCTCGGCATCACATGTCTAGTGCTTCATGTTCTGTCTTTTGTCTCTTTGTGCGCCCTGATGCCTGTGGGCTTCGGCACAATATAAATAAATAAATAAATAAAGATATATTGATGCTTATGTCTTTCTAATCCCTGAAACTGATCATCTAAAAAATTAATGATACTATTCTAGAGAAGTATCTCCTTAAAAATGCCCTTACTGGGTTGTGTTTTTTGGAAGTACCTATGGCTTCTGTGATTATCAGAACAATCCACAAGAGCATTCATCCTCTCCATATCATAAGATGCAACAACCAAATACTTTCTAAATGAAAGTTCTTTTTCTCCCGGTTTAATTTCATAATCACTTAAATGCCATTTGGTAGGCATACCAAGGCTGATCTGGTGTTAAGTGTTGCGTCGTTAATGGCAAGGTGACATTCCTGCTTGTCCGACAACAGTTCCTGGCCACCATTCAAACCAATGAATTTTGGGAAAATGTAAGATTGTAACAAGAACCATCCATGGTCTGCAACACAGATCTCAAGATGGGATCTGTAGGAAAGAGAGGGGTTATGGTTTCCTAGAAACAAAATCTCCATCCTGAACTTTGAACTGCAAAAGACAGAGTTCCCTTGGTGGCACTACTTACTTTTCATTGGGCATGGAGGGTAAGATAAGAATCTTGAATTAACCCAAATATATTTTTAGTGGGCCTACCCTAGGGTTAGACTGCATTGCATATGTCGAAGATCGTGTATACTGTGCCACCATGAAGGATGGAACAGGAGCCGTGTTAGGAATATTACCGCCACTCTCAATCCATCCAACTCTTTGGCGCACCTTGTAAATTTATTGTATGATCGATATACTCCCCTCAGATGGCTTCACTTGGACAACAGTAGTGGTAGAATTGTAAACCAAGATAACACACATTAGTCCCTCTATTCTTCTATTAGCACTAATGTGTCTCAACCACATTTTCAAAAATCATAGATTTTCTTCAAAGATAGTCTAGCGAGGGGCTTATTTCTTAATTAGTACTGGGCGAGGGGCAACAAGCTTGTAACAAGCGATCTCATTGGCTCTCTATCCTGCCCCCCTTTATCTTCCAAATGGTACACTTCTGTGAGCAATAAAGTATCCTCAAATGAAAAGGTTAAGGGGGGCTCTCATTTACTGCTCTTGGTGTCGGTCAGTCCCACCTCAGTCTGTGCCTTCCTCCACTGCCTACTCATCCTCACTGTAAGCGTATTTGACCCTTGCTTTTGTGAGGATTACACCCCACTCTTGTGGGCTGGTGATGGCTACTGGACACTACCTAGAGTTTTTTCTCCCAGTAAATAAGGACTCAAGCATACCTTCCTGCTAGTGCCTGACAACATTCCTCTGGGATGTAATGCAAACAGGTCTTCTACAGCGCAACTCTGCCATTGCGGTAGCTCCATTGCACAGGCTACCCTCTGATTTCAGGCCCAGATCCCTGCCCACCCAGCTGCATACCCGCACTGCCTCCTGGCAACCATTGCACTTAGGTCTGTATCTGCAACCCTACAGTCCCCTTCCTGCACTTACTAGACACCGTTTGTCTGCGCCTTATTATTTCACTTGCCACCCGCTGGCCGCACTACCTGTTATTGTTTACACCACGTGTTCAGCACTTTCCACCCCTCCCCTACCCCTTGCACTTTCCCCCTTCCCTCTCCCCTGCACTTGCGCATTCTCAATGTCACTGGGCCTAGTAAGATCATTGTTTTATCCTCCCTTGTCGCGCCCTGAAACACTTGTCTATGGGCGCGATATAAATAAAATATCATATCATACATCATGCGGCATGAAACGTGTGGAGGCTGTGTTTGCTGGTTGAAGTGAAAAATGATGTTAAACACAGGTAATAGTACCTTTCGCGCAATCCTATTTTCGAATTAATGGAATAACGTGCCGACTAGAGGAACATTCGGCTGCAGGGAACTGACCTCAGACTGCAGTCTACCGATAGGCAAAATAATGATGCTAGTTAGTCCACTGGCTCAAACAACAGTAACTCTAATAAGCAGTCCTACTGGGTCCTGCCCAGTCTCTGAATTGCGGTTACAGGACCACTCAGCAGACTAAGTTTAATGTTGGCGGACTAAGGCGCCGTTAAAACCCAAAAGGCAATTCACAATTCCTGTCCAGCGGTGCATTCGCATTTCGGATGAGTTGGAGCACAACACCTATGAAAAAGTACATTATTTTAAATGTTTCTGTTTGTGTTCATGGTATAAAAAACACCTTACACAAAATTAAGAATGATTGAGATTGATTTTGTTTTTAAATCACTGAAATGTACAATTAAAACTGAAATTAAGTTCCAGTACATCACCAACATCTTAGTCTACTTTGACATTCCGAATATTGATTTATGAATATATCAAATTCATTCTGTGCTAAAATGGCAAAAGTGCATCGCGAGTGATATAGACAGAGGCGTAGACCTCATAGGGCCACAGTGGGCAAGGCCCACCCAAAATCTGTAAATGCCCACTCAGCAGCACAGTGTGGGCGGTCAGTTACAGATGTCAATGTCACTGTGGTGGGCCCAACTACATTGGCTTCAGGCCCCACTTGTTAGACAATCCTGGCTACACCTCTGGATATAGATCTCCCTCTACATATCCTTTCCCATAAGGTTTCGCTCAGAACAAAAGCGAGATCAAGGATACCACGACCAAATCAGAGAGCACGCAAATTACCAAGCACTACACATTCAGGACAAGATGTTTCAAGTTCTCAGGACAAGATGTTTCAAGTTCTCAGGACAAGATGTTTCAAGTTCTCTGTTGTTTTGGCACAACACCTACACATGCAATACAGAATCTCAGATCTTTCATGAATACATCTTAATTTTCCACATCACGAGGAGGTTATTTTAATGTATAATGGTCATTTTCTAGAAAACTAGTTTTGAAATCTGGTCGGGAGCCATTAATGACAGTAACCCACTAAAAGGACATTGAACTGTGAACAGAGACTGAAAGCCCCACAGGAGGTTGATACCAGCCAGAATCTTGTAAAATGCACATGTTATCAACACAATAATAACCTTTTCCTCTGGTTTTTAAAGAGAACAAGGTGCGGAAGACAAGGAGATATTAGTTACAATGATTGTGCTAGAAATGCTTAGCTTGAAACCGAGAAAACGTATCAATAGCCTGGGTTTTCGCACTCTGACCGTGTCACCTACCTACACCCGTGCTGTTTTGGTGACCCACCCCCCCCCCCCACCCCCCTGCAGCCCTGTCTGATCTCAGCAATAGCTGCTCTCTCCGCCTGTCCCTGCCGAGCCCTCTTCACAAAAGCATTCGTATCAATGGTTAAATGGATCCCGGTTCCTACCATTCTGATTCTGTTTAGGAGACCAACATGAATTACTCAGATTTCCTGAATTCCTTGGCTAATGCCCTGTTGTGTGTGGATGCTGGGAGACCAGTGTGGTTGGTCGGAAGAAGGCGACAGACACTTGATTGACATTTCTACTGGTATTAATTAAATATGAATACACAGCGAGGGACAATGAGCATGTTACAAGCAGTCTCATTGACTCTAGCTGAGTCGTTACCAAACTGACAATGGGCCTCATTACGACTCAGGGGGTAAGGGGTTTACGGCAGCGTAAACAGCGCCGACCCTTATCGCCTGATTCCGAGGTCCCTTAGCGCCATGGCGGATTTAACACCTGCTTTTAGCAGGTGCTAAAATCCATGGCGCTAAGGGACCATGTTGTTAATTACGCCACCGTAATTTACGGTGGCGTAATTAACGCCTTCCCCACCCCCATTATGCCCTATGGGGCAAAAATGGGAATGGGGAAGGGTAAATGGGGATTGGGGACTTACCGCCCCGCCGACCTCGGAATGGGGCGGTAAGTCCGCCAACCAACATGGCGTAAACGTAGTTTACGCCATGGTGGTAAAGGTACGACCCAGGCGGTAACTTACCGCCTGGGTCGTAATGAGGCCCATTGCCTTAACTGATGTTGTTCTGCGATCTGCATCCCTCGATCTTCCCTTTCTGCGAGTGGCCACCCTCGAAAGGGAGAAAGGGCTACGTGTAGTCCCTTCTCCCCGTTCCCTGGCAGCCATTCTCTTTGTTTACTTTTTTAATTCTCATTTTAATGGCCACCATGGAATGGGAGAAGGGGCTACATGTAGCCCCTTCACCCATTCCATGGCGGCCATCTTTGTTTTCTTTTTTCTTTTCTTTTGAATAGGTGCCATGTAAAGGGAGAAGGGATTATTTATTTTATAGTCCCTTCTCCCTGTTCCATGTTGGCCATCTTTTTTTGTCTTTTTTTTTCAGTTGCTGAATGTCAAAGGCGTCTTGCAACTTAAAAAAAATACACTATTAGTGCCCCGGTCTTACAGGCTGGGATGTTCATAGCAATAAGCCCCTCGCTAGGAGGGCATTACCACTTGAGGCCTGTGCTAACTATGGGCCATGGGGCTTTTACCTGAAGCGGTAATGCCACGCTAGCGAAGAGCTTATTACTTCATTAGTACCTGGCGAGGAACAATGAGCTTGTAAGAAGCGATCTCATTGGCCCCCACCGAGCTGTTACCAGCCCGACAATTCCTTACCTGATTTTGTTCCGTGCACCGCATCCCTCGATGTTCCTTCCGGTTCCGCGACTGTCCACCATGGAAAGGGAGAAGGGACCACATGTAGTCCCTTCTCCCCGTTCCCTGGCGGCCATCTTTTTACTTTTTTCTTTTTTCAATTTCTGAACGCTGAAGGCATCTCGCAACTTAAAAAAAGGTATTACTAGTACCCCGGTTTTACGGGTTGGGATACTAATAGCAATAAGCCCCTCGCTGGTGTGAGGGCATTACCACTTCGCTCAGACCTGTAACTATGGGCCCTGGGGCATTATCTGAAGTGGTGATCTCCCCTCCCCCCAAGCTCATGGTTTATTACTTAAATAAGGATAAGGCCTAACTTTCCCTATTGCTAGAAGGATATTCCTGCCTATATAAATAACTAAAGGTGCTTGTCAGTCGTCATAAAGTCCAAAATGAATATGTCCATGGTCTAAAACTAGTTCAAAATGACCATACCACTATTATAAATAATTTAAATGAAACTAGCGAATCTATCCCCTGCCTGGGATGGCAGTGTATTTCTTTATTCAAAAGTTCTCTTTAATATGAAATCTTTAGTCTCTTGTCACTTTCTGGACAAGCTCTTGTAGCTCTCTCAGGATCTACTTGGGTTTTGTCTCCTCTGTGGGGACTGTTCTCAACAGTCCTTTGTAACACTGTTTCTTATGCCTTGGTTTAGGCTTGTATCTCTTTCTGACTCTTGTAACTCAGACCTTCTTCTGCTGGGTAGCCTTTGTGGTGACTTGACTTTCCCTCTCCTGGGATTGCTCAGTTTCACTATCTCTCCTCTTATCGGGTTCACTTGCTTTCACTTCACGTTCATTTTATAGGTTTCTCTCTGGTTTCCTCCACTCGTTATTCCTTAAACTGTGGGGTGTGTTCCCCTCTTCCCATGGTATTTCTACCCAGTCCTTACTGACTTCTCTTTCAGGCATATTTGTTATTCTCTTATCACTTTAGCACAGTTTCACTTAAGGGTCTTAATATTCAATGTCATCAATTTCGCTGAGATTAATTTCTACCGCTCCATAACAATGTCCTGGCTACCTCCTGGTTCTCCCGTTCTCTCCATTACCTCTGTGTTTGCAGGGGAACGTTATTGGGCTTGGCACTCGCTTGAGTTCTCTTCGTCTTCGTCCCCCATAAGTCTCCTCTCTCCTTGTGACGGGATGTGCATGTGGGTCACAGGGTGTCTCGTTGACTCCCCAGCTGGGTGCTTTCAACGTTGTTCGATGGGCGCACGGCCACCCCAAAGTCATCGCGGTCATGCCACCACCAGGAATTAGATTCCATTCTCCTCTGCATCTCCCTGTTTGCAAACGCCGGGCCTCTAGCGTTTTCTTCTGTCATTCAGGACTCCTCCGAAAGTTGTCGGCTCTGCGACTCTCCTTGACAAATACTCTTGACCAGGCACACCAGTCTGAATGAGTCTGATGTCCCAAATTTCTCGGCTCATGCACTACGTGCTGGCATGTGGCATGGTGGGTAGAGAACAAACAGAATGATTTGTCTAGTCAATGGGTCTCATTACACGGACGGTGGGTTGCCGCCGGTATTTTACCGAGGCCGCCATGGTGAATGGCGGAATTACCGCCCTATTCCAAGGTGTGTGGGGGCGGTAATTCCCCATTCACCATGGCACTTCCCCATTCCCATTTCTGCCCCCATAGGGCTCAATGGCAATGGGGAAGGCGGTAATTACGGTACCGCAAATTGCGGTACCGTCATTACCTCCAAGATCCCTTTGCGGGTCCCATCCTTAACGGCTGGTAAAACCAGCTGTTAAGGTAGGGTTCCACAAAGCGACCTCGTAGTAAGGCGGTAAGGGTTTACCGGCACTGGTACCCTTACCTGTACGGTAAACCCTTACCGCCAACCGTGTAATGAGGCCCAATGTCTTTGAGAATAGGAGGTTGTGTCGGCTGATGTTGATCCAGGGTGCTTAGATTTCGCCAAACTTTTTGTGTGCTCATCTTGTTAGTCTTTTTAATAGCTAGGCTTCCTGGGATATTGAGAAGGCTTAGTGGCTTTCCTCTGTGCGCAGACACTTGCGGATAGAGTTCCAGAGCTTTAGTGAAAGAAAAAAAAAAGGAAGATACTGTGTGGCATTTCCGATTTAAACTTGCCACAATGAATGATCGATAGGGTTTTGAACGTAATCCTCCATTTGATTGGGAACGAATGGAGTATTCAGAAGACTGTGGGATGTGTTCATGTCTTTGAAGTCTTGAAAGAAGTTTCGCTACCACATTTAGGGCTCTTTGTAGTCTGTTTTGTAGATATTCATGGAGCGCTAGGTAGAGGCTGTGCGCGTCGTCTAGTCTAGAGAGTACTAATGAGAGGACTGTCATTGTTCTGTGTGATAAGTTAAGGAGTACTGGACTGGATTGCTTGGGGTAGAAAGAAGCAGCTTCTGATAATAACCTGTGGTTCAAACGTGGGGCACTGCCAGGGGTTATGACTGCTGCCTCTGGATGTGGGTAGGTTCCCATTTCTTTGGGGCAAGGTATTGGTGTGTGGTTTGAGGTTTTGGTGCCGATATCATCAGTTCAGTCTTAGTTTAGTTACATTTCAGTCTGCTTGTTATCCTCCATGAGCCACCATGCATTTCCTCTGGTTCTTCATTTATGAGAAAATGTACATTACTGGTTTTAGCGCCGGGGCAAGGAGCCAATTTTCACTGGTTTTAGAGTAGAGGTAGTCGACGGATAGGAAGTGAGTGTTGAGTCTGTTCACTCGTGATATTTTGCTGGGTTGTGCACTCGCCAAATGTCAAGATTTGCAAAGGAAATTGCATCACCATAGTGACCACATATCTTCATACTGACCACATATATTCATACTGACCAAATATCTGCATACTGAAAGGAATTGTCAAGGATGCCTTAAAGTAAAGTGTGGTTTCCGGTGTTGGTGGTTCCCATCTTGTGTTTTCAAAACATTAACTTCCAAACTTCTACTCTTAAGGTCCTTACCCCTCCTGGCAGAAGATGTCTAAGAGTTCAACCTAACCTTAATAGGCCCTTTGTCTCCTAGCAACCCTGGACTAATAACATGATTGTTCCAAACATACCCAACTCAACAGTTCTCAAGTCTATCCTTAATAGTTGCTTTGTATACTAACACAACAAAGAAAATACAACAGTTCCTGGGAAGGCTTCTTCACAGCCGACACAGGCTGGATTGCTCCATCATCCTCTGTGCATTCGCCTCTGGACTCCAGGACCTCTCTTGGGAGTTGAGTGTACTCGGGCTGCTTACCGGGTCACCCCAACCCAAGACCTGATGACTTCCAGTGAAGGTTACGTTCTCCTTCCGCAGCTTGTCAGGATCACAATGAGCATCTCTCCTGTCCTTGATCAGATTTCAATTCTATTTCCAATGGGGTCTTTGGTGGTAAGCATCAGGTCTTGTCTAACCAATTCCCCAATTCCCCAAGAGTTGCTCTGGTATACCTTTATGCATAACCCTTGTCATCGGGTCTGCAGGCAGCAGCCACACCGAGAGAACTTTTCAGACTTTATTTGATCTCTGTTGCCCTCCTTCAGAAAGTGGTAACTCTTCAGTCGCCTCCAAAGCTCAGTCTTCTTCCGAGCTGATATTCCGTCTTCGATTTCCCTTTGTATTAAGAGAGGGATGTGCAGCATGTCTGCATGCAACAGGATTCTCCCCGTACCGATATGTCCCCGCGAGTTATATGACTAGCGTTTAGAGGGGTTCTTCCCAGGTGCTTACTGATTGATCATATCTCATGTCTTTCGGAATCCTTTCTCCAGATTGCTTAGTCTTTTTCAAATTCTTAATTGTCTTTATTATCCTCTGATTAGCCCAGGTTTTGCATTGGCTAACAATTTGCTGTGGTGACGGTAAAGTGAATTGGAACCACAAGACTTTAAGGGCCCCCACAGCGTTCAGTGCCATCTTGGATTTAACTGCTCATTCAGTTCAAGTTCAAGGTCTCCCTTCTGTTTCTCAATTTGCGGATTGCCCACCAGTAGACTGGGCAATGACTCCTATGTTTTCACATCATTCCGCGACTGTCTTTCAATGGTAAGAGTTGTTATCCTCTTCTACGGTTTTAGCCTGTTCCTGTTGCCGGGGTCGCGGCACAAGAAAGGACGCACACACGGAGGTGAAACATAAACCTCTTTAAGTGCTGGGTAACAGTTCCGCGGTGTCGCTAAGGGGGTTCAGCACTGCTTCTTACTTTCACAGGTTCAGCTCCTGCAACAGTTGAAGTTATTCTGTGGTATTCTAGTATCTTGAGTACATATCATCAACCGTGTCTCTAACGACCACTGTGATATTCTCTCCAAGGTCCTTCGTTTCCCCGGCTTTCAGTTCAGGAGTTGGGAGAACTCCTGACCACATAACCGGATGGCTTATCCTTTGACTGTGTCTGATCTGAGGGCACTTTGGGGACAGGGTTTACCGCTACTTGTAGGGGAAAAGCAGCTGGCAGGATCCATCATCCACCACCCCCTGGGAGGCACACCGAGTAGCAGCACGTCCATGCCAGGCCCTAGTGGCTCACTTCTTCCAGTTCTGGCAACTCATTGCACTCCCTCCCCATGAACCACCACTTCCAGGAGGGTGAGTATCAACGTCATGCAATATCACTGCCTTCTAGAGGAACGTTCATTGCTGGACATGTTTCAGGCAGCTGCCTGGTTCTCTCTAAATAACTGTGCCAAGCATAGCTGTCTAAATAATTTGGCAGGAAATAATGGTTGTTTTGGGCAGACTACATTTTCAGCAGTTTCTTGTCTAAGGGTATCAATTCCTGATCGTCTCTGCCCAGCTTCCTGTGGAATACTGCCTGGTTAGTTTCTCAAAAGATTAGGACTATGGCAGAGTAAAATATCTATTAGCACAAACGACTTCCCTTTCCTAATGGCGTTTCCGTTGACTACAGATTTCCTGCGTCTGAGTCTCCATCACTCCTCCCGCTGAGTGTGCGTTTGTGAATGCAGATACGTCTATAGTCTTATAGACCGAGGGAGGGGTCCTTATCACAGGATAATGTCCCGCCACCAAGTTATTGCCGCAGGCGAAGAGGTCAATAATGATCTCCTTGTGCTAATAACTTTTATTCTGGTTTACTGGTCGCTAGTCGCACACCGAGCCAGCCCGGCAAGGTGGGGGGAGTTTATGGCTGATCTTTGTCAGAAGGAAGGACACTCCACAGAAATGTCAAGAGTTCTTTTAATCTGGACCCGTAGAATTTGTAGGAATTTACGGTGGTATTGAGGCACCTTATTGACTGGGGCCAATTTATTTATTTGTTGATTGATTGATTGTTAGGCCATTGTAAAGGAAATCAATTCTGTTTCAAAGTGCCTACAGGGCAGCAGGGAGGGAACAGCAGTACACATTAAATAAATAAAGAATACAGAGGGGGAGGGGGCGGCCAAACCTACTATGCCTTATGCCAATGGTAATATACGAGCAGCAAAATTTCTGCCTGGATCACAGTGTGGGTCATTCGAGGACAGGTCAGTTCTTACGGCTTCAGAACCTCAAGGTTCACATCAACGAGGTATGCTGCAGCTCTGCAGTTGTAATAATGACCGTCAGAGCCAGCAGGGCATCTAGGCATTCTCGCAGGGCATCTGGTACTATGTAGCACCAACTATCCACTGACTGAGCAGTGTCCAGATAATAATTGGTTATTTATAACACACTTAATACCCAGAGGTTCCTAAGCGCGGAACCGGGGATTGAACCTGATTTGCTCCACGTCATCTTGCTTCTCGGGCGAGCACGTTGCCCTTGAGCTATCCACCCGACACAATGGTGATTATGTACTCAGGATAGGCAGGAACAGGGGCCAGCAGGTGAAAGCTATGAAGGGGTATGCATAACTAGGAGCAGGAGAAGTGCTCAGGAGCAGCAGAATTGCATAACAGGTAATGAATGCAGAAAAAAAGAGGAGATGGAACAGGATTAAAACTGGAGACCAAGCAGGAATAAACATCGCCAGAATGCTCTGCAGGAAACTGGAAGCCTTGCGACACAGCTGGTTAGTTATGCACTATGCTTTGTCACTGGACAATAAACTGTAAGTGACATCATGGTGCATCCTGGGATATATCTGCCATCTTGGGTGAGTCAACACCTGCACTGCCATCTTGGGTGTGGTTTACGTGATCGCCAGCCGCATTCCGACAGTGAGGCCTGACCTGTCCCTGCATCAGGGTGTTCTTCAGCTCAAGGATAGAGTCCAAGTAGCTGGATCTTCCTGGATTGCATTTCAGGTAACAACTAAGGTGAGAGAAGCCCCCAATCAAGAGACGCCCAGTCAAAAATAGCTTGTTAGTGTGGGTGCAAAGTATGGTTTGCTCTTAGACAGAATGAAGTTTGCAGGCTCACCAGTCTTGAAAGATCTCTCCTATGGGATGACCTGCAAGGGGGTGTCACGAGCCTTCGCTTCTTCGGTGGAGCAGGTAAAATAAAATCCCTCATGAACGGAGGCCAGAAAGTGGAACCACACTTGACGATAGTGCATAGGCAGCCGCAGAGTCTCCATGGGGTCAGGTGGCTATGACCAATGCACTGTCTGCACCCCTGAATGCTGGCACGAGCAGTCAGAAACTGGACGACCATCTCCAGTTTTCACATGCCTGCATCTAACGCAAAGCTACTTCTGGAGTGATTCAACTGTGTACAGTCAAGAGTCAGCCTCAGTTTTAGGGCAAAGGGGCAAACCAACCACACAAGGTAAACTAGCCAGTCCACTCACAATGCATCCTTTCGAAAACGTTGGGGCTCACCTTTCTCTTGTTCATAGCTACATGTGGTAAGGGAATTCAGCAACCGCTGCCACTATGGTGAGCTCTGTCAACTCGAATGAGCACACTCCAAAGATGGCAGAACAAAAGAGGGCAAAACGAGGTGTAAGATTGCGTCAGCAGTATCTGAGTGGAACACACCTGATCGAGCACTCCCAATTTGACATCCCAGCGCAATCTCCTGGAAAACGCCTCGCTATGTGCTTCATGCATCCATTTCACAAACAATGGTGCTCTCTAGTCTGAGCCGGGACTGGATTAAGTTGGGACCCACAAACAATTGTCATTCACATTCAATCTCGCAGATAGTGCTTCCAGGAAGCCACACATCGAGCATGGAAATGCAAATCTATATCATGGGCGGTAAGAGCGATCAGCGGGTTGAGCGCTCGCTGCTGCAATCTGTGCGTTATCTGCAGGTTCGAATCCTAGCAAGTCCAACTCAGCATTTCATACTTCTAATGTCGATAAATGGGTACTATCATACTTGTACGAGAAACATTAGTGCTTTTACTTTTGGCCGAATTTTTTTGATCGTTTTTTGGTCGAAATTCGGTCAAATTTAATTGAAAATATATATAGGGTGTAGTAAGGGAATGGGGGGGCTTGTGGGGGTCTCCTCCCACATTTTTGACCAAAAAACAAGCAAAATAATTTGGTAAAATGTGAAAAGGTCCAATATTTTTAACCAAGTAGAGCCTAACCGATAAATGAGTACCAACTTGCGTTAAGTGATAATTGTATGTAAAAGTTTGACGTATAGTGCTTTGGTGAAAACGCTATCTATCACTGTCATACTGGACCTTTACGTGGTGCTTTTTCACTTAGCAATAATGTAGCCAAATGCTGATGCCTTATCCTTAAGAAAAGAATATATATATGAAAAACAATTGGTTATAAGTACTCAGCACCACCTGCCAACTGCATGTAGTTTGACCTTCGAGTAGTCACACCCTCAAGATACTGATACCTCTCTACATTTCAGCATCTCAGTGGAGTGATGCATCTCCCCTTAGATCAAGCTGAACCAAAGTAAATAATGTTGGAAGTTAGAGAAAATCCCAGAACCTCCCTTGTGTTTGCATATTAAGTAGCTTTGGATTTTCATCCTAAGTCTCTAGGGCAATCCAGACGTGTAACCCTTGCTCACTGTTCTTAGAGAGGCACACCTCCACCTCACTGACGAGGCCCAACCAGGCCGAAACACGTGTCTGGGGTTGCTGTTGGTACTCTTGTTCAGAAGAGAATTGCTTGCATTTTGGTGCTGGGCTGACAAAGACTGATATGTAGTGGACATTTCTCTTCTGTGAAAGGATGGTGAGCTAAAGACTCTGGCTGAGGCGCTTTTCCGGGATATAGGCCGGTAATAGAGAAGCTCTCAGAACCTCTCGTGTTTTGGCAGCGAAGGCATGCCAGCACGTCATTCAATCCCAGAAAGAGACAAGTGGGTGGAACACAAATAAGACCTAAGCCAGCCTGACCAACACTCCTGCAAAATGTTTCAGCCACCAAGAATTGAACTAACTACACATATGTCAGAGGAAAGATTGAATTGCCCCCTTGGGGGCATTTTCTTGAACACAGGACACTTGTCAGCAGGGCAAACACGCATCATCCAGGGAGACTACACTTAAGACTTGTGAGAAGACAACTAGCAGAGTCTCCTCAGGGACAGATGGCCACAAGCAGCGGACTGGGCCCACCAGTGGATCGTGGTGCTGGAGCTAGCAGTGCAAAACTGGAAGCAAGCCATTCTCACTAGGAACCAAGCAGGGAGGATATCGACTGTACCAGGAGTGAAACATATTTTCAGAAAAACCTGTAGATTGTATTTTTGGCATCATTCTATGGCTTGAAAAACTCAGAAAGTGGACAACCTTATTGTTTACCTGGGTGATATATTTATGGGCTGCTAGTTTGATTCAGAAAGGGAAGCTTCCCTTTCAGGGGTTTGCAACCTGTGCGTCTCCAGATGTTTTGGACTACAGATCCCATGATTCCTCACGATTGAATATGATGACCAGGCTTGATGGGAATTGTAGCCCAAACCATCTGGAGAGCCACAGGTTGATTACCCCTGCTCTAGCTCAGACTTCTGGGTCACCAATGTGAATCAAGAGATGTTTAAACATGTCTTTATGTGGAAGCTGTAAAGTGATTTCTGGTGGCCAGAGATGAGTTCTGAAGATATTTTCATGCAGAGTACTATTTGTAATATGGTAAACACTTATTGGATGATTAGGATACCTCTGAAAGTGCTTTGAAACACATTGTGTATAGGCGCTATGTAAATAAACTATCATATCATATCATATCATATCTCTTACATAATGTGCCCTCTAAATAAGAACACGGTGGGATTTCCTATCTTCCTCTTGTATTTATTGACCTGGTCAAATGCAGGCCATTAGTAAATCTTTAACAATGTTTCGTAGTAGATTTAGGGTTGATTTGTTCAAAGTGTAGAGGAGCAGCTGAATGCCTCTGCAGGAAGTCCCGCCCCCCTATCTCCTGTATGTTGGAAGCCTGAGATTGTGCCATGCTTGACACCATCAGTTGGGACCATATCACAGTGAATATTCGAAAGAATGTACCCTCTGAGAAAGCCCTACCAAATGTATTCCCAAAGAGATGACAATCTGCAGGAGGAACTCCCCGAAGGAATATGAAAAAGAGCAAAAGAGGAGCTGGTGACGTCGCGATATACAAGCGTGAAGCTGTAAAAATACTGCCTGAAAAGAATGTATGGACCTTATAGAAACTGAAGACAAAGTTGAGAATTGAGTAAACTTTCCTATGCAAAAAGAAGATTGCATGTGCATGACGCACTGTAGAAAATGCAAGCGGTTCAATAACTGTACAGATGTTGTAACGCAAGTAGACTAAGTGATCATAGAAGCTGGCTATAAGTAGTGAATAGACTGCAGGTGAAGCCGCCATTGTATAGAACTGGACATCGTTGTCATGAATAATAGTAAGCCAGGACCCATGGAGAGGAAAGGCTGAGAACAGTTTTGCAGCAAAGAATTAGCTGAGATTGTGAAAATGAATGGCAAGGCTGTCTAGCCTGGTACCAAAGCTGAAGCAGCCAAGGCTGGTTATCTACTCTTGAAGGCGGTGAACATGAGAAGCTGAATCATCCCTTATTATGGTGCAAAGAAAGAACACTAGGCGTGCCAAGTTTTATTCATTTAAGACATTTAAATGCTGCAAAATTGACCAAATTGTGATCTCCTGTCACGTGAGCCAAGGATGGAAATAGAGTGGAGCTTGGAGTCCTAGAACAACGATAGTGCATGCCCGCACTCCCTTATATTCCCAAGAACAAGAATACTCTGCAAGGCCAAGTTCAAAGACAATCTTCATGGCATAAGGCATGGGTGATAAGAGATGATGGGCTAATTGAGTGGGAAGGTAAAGTCAAGTCCACCTCCTGGCACCTGGCTCTGAGCTTACGTGCTGCTAAGTGAACAGAATGTTCCAGACATGACACAAGCGTGCAAACCAACTTTAGATGGCCATATAATGAAGGGCCTTATAGTTTGAGAGCCAATGATATACTGTGTACTTAATAGTGTTGAAGATGACATGTTTTAGAGATAGGCATAAGTTTTCCACCTGATCGTAGACATCCAATCACAATCCCACCCCTCATGGAAAGTATACTTAGATGTTCCCCTGGAACGTATCACAACCCTTCGTAGGTTTTTCTCATTTGCCATGTAGTATGAGATCACGCATGACAAATATTTAGTATATAAATGTGTTTTTATGTGAAATGTACTGAGAGCTCGAGTGAAAGTCCTTTGATGTCCATTGTAACTCCCTGTATTAGACAATTGATATTAAAACAGTAAACTTTGCCATATTCTTGAGTTGGTTTGATTATTTGGTGTCAGAGTTATTCTGCATTCCGATCCATTGCATGCAGGCTCTCCAAAGGGCCTTATGCTCAAAAGATCTACCGGTAATATCTTGTTTAATTTACGTGCATCTGCTTAACAGGGAAACCTATCCTCATTTGTTCGTAAGTGAAATGCCCGACAATTAAAGTTCCATGAAAATGTGCTTCCTTGCAAAAATCTGCTGTCATCGAAACTTAAATTGAGCTGTATCATTGCCTGTCAATTTACCGCAATGGCATTATGTTCGGTGTGAATGAAAATGCGCAGAGACAGACATTGTATATGGGCGGAAAATGGTTTGGATGATGTACAGAGGAGGGTGTCAAAGAGGTGTGGAGGTGGTTGCATCAAGACATTTTGGAAGGATATAATGAGTCACCAATTTGACAAGGATGTCAATTCACCAAAATTCCAATGGTAGCAGTAGTAACATTGCGTGAACAGCACAGGAAGAGACATCACCTGCCATCTGACACCAAAATGGCCTTTGACCATAGCTACATCAAAGGAAGTAAATAATTAGTACAAGAAGGAAATGACAAATACCTATAATAGTGGACAGAAGCTTGTTTTAGTAACCAATCATAGAACCATGAGTGCACACATGGAATGCAAAAGCTGCATTTAACACAACCAACATAGTTGAGAGCATTGCTGTCGGGATCAGCCCTCTAGCTCCTTCTCTGGAGTTTCTTTGTGGGGCGGGGAGACTTCATTACTAAAGTTGACCTCTTCCCAGGTTCCCTCAAAGGATTACAGAAAACGAGAAGTTTTCCACCCTGGGTGTTCCCAAGGTCTCTCTAACCAGTCCTGAAAGGTGAGGGTTGGTATCCCAGCTCTGCATAAGTCTAAAGCAAACACGAATTGATGGTTCAGATGTGTAAAAAAAAACATTTGAAATCTTTGCATGAGCGCTTAAACCCTCACCTCCTATTGGCTACCTAACTGTAAAATCCAAAATTATACTCAGCTTAGACCTTGGCCTCTGGGTTCAACGCAGACTCTTCCGTTCTCTCCTGCACATGAATGGACACTGGAAAAGGATGCTGCACATTTCTGGATCCTCACTTGGACCTGGAGATAGACCCTGGTGATCCCTGGACGTCTGCACCACTAGTCATCAGCAAGGCCAATCAGCCCTGGTGCCCAGAGGTACTGCGGCCTCACTGTTCTCTGCTGCTCCAACCTGGTCATCGTTGGACATCGGAAAATCCATGCAGACTTGTCACCTTGGGATACTCATGTCCCATAGTAGTTCTCTGTCACAAGTTCTGCTGAAGCGCTTTGGTGTCCTAGCAATAGGGTGACTTTCTTCCTGGGAATGTTGCCTCCGTAATAAAGGAAGACACGTAGGCAAGAGGCTCCGGCCAAAAGGCAGAGGAGATACCACCTGGTAAACTCTGAGGCTGCAAAGAAAAACAATGTTAGCTCTAGAGTGAACACAGTATCTGTTCCACTGCCCACTGTTCCCCTGTATGCCAGATCTCGCCTCTAGAATGCAGAAAAGGACTGACAAACCTAGGCAGAGTATCTCCTACCACAATGTGCAGAAGGTCCATAGAACAGGCAACTGCCAGCCGATTAGTAGCCCAAGCAGCACAGGGTGAACGTTCACAAGGGACCTGACCCGAACGACACGAGGACGCACAACTAAGGGGCAGGGAATATCCACAGGCTATTCTTTTTTGGAGGCAGGAGAGGGATCCAGGACCAGGTCACAATGTCAGTCAGAGGCAATGCCAGGGACAGTGGAGGCCGGAGCCACTCAATCCGAATCCAATCCAGAGGGGAGACCCAAGAGCCAGTGCAAATAACAAGAACCCAAGATCCAGCACAAAGATCCAGAGAACAGACAATGCCAGAACGGGATGATCCAGTCCAAGTAACACTAGCCAAGAGTCAAGAACACAAGCAGCAGTCGAAATCATAGCAACGAAAATGCTACTCACGGAGAGGGAAAAGAACCGCTACACGTTGGGAAGCAGTGAGCCGTGACCAATTGCTGCTGAAATGGGTGATAATGGTGTCGGTGCAACGGGTTTCTGAGTTGTGGAACGGACGTGCGTAACTACGTCATCAGTGTGGTACCGGATCCACGTGATGAAATCATACCTGGAAAGCATAGTTCTGACCGTTAGTCCGGGAGTCACCATGGCAGCCGCCACCCTGCCCGCTGGCTTTGTCAGCCCTCTGCATGAGCGCGGAGCCTGACATTCTCCTCACATCCAACCTGGCTTGGAATTGTTGTGCTATTTGAATTGTAAGTTTAGGGGGTGAATTATTGAACCCTGGCCTTGAGCTCTGCAATCATTGTAATTTGAACCTGTTGAAGTCTATAGAGTTGAACTCAAGGCTGAATTCCTTGAACTGTGGGCTCTTGGAACTACAGCGTTCTGGAAATCTGGACCCAGAATGCTGAATTCGTTAAAACTCTGCGCACTTCCCGTGCACTAAGAATAACTGCAAGTGAGACCCTTCTTGTGCACAGTTGCAGTCCTGCCTGTCTTCATGTCTGTGTGCACTCTGACTTGCAGTTTACTGAGCATTTCCAGTGTAGTTGTGATACTTATTTGAGGAACAATAGCGTGTGTCTATTGGATTTTTCTGTTGAGCTGCATGGTGTTGCCAGGAGATTGTGTGATGCCCAGGATCAGCTCCTGCCAAAATGCCATGCTCACAAATTCAGTCTCTCCCTGGCACCATGGATTCAACAACACAAAATGAACCGGTTGTGAGGCAAAGGGGATCGACACGTAGACCCTGTAACATTTTTGGTTAACACAGTAACATAGTTGAAAGATTTTTTTGTATTTGTATTTATTTGGTATTTATATAGCACCTTCATCCAAAGCACTTTACATAACAAATTTATAAAAACAGTACAAAAATGAACAAATTAAAACTGACATTAGATGCACAGAATCAGTCCTGATGGGCCAGATGTAATTTCAATGCTTTGCAAAATAAAGAGTAAGAGGTAATAGAACGTAAAGAAAGAGGAAGACGGTTCCAGTGCAAGGGAGCAAGGTGCACAAGTGTACGAAAATGTGATTGTGCACAGGGAGGAGCTGGAATGGCCAGTCAACAGTGAGTATTAGAACAAAGAGAGCGAGAAGGACTGTAGAATGAGGCCAGTGAAGAGAGATAGTGGAGAGTAAGACCATAAAGAGATTTTAATATCAAAGAAAAAGTAATTTAAGCTGTGCGTGAAAAGGAAGCCAACCCCGAGTATGGAGAGCAGATGTTAATGATTCACACCGAGTCAGACAAAAGAGTACCCGAATAGCAGCGTTGAAAACAGATTTTAGAGGAACAAGTCGAGTCGAAGGGAGACTAAAGAGTGCAGTAGAGCAATAGAAAAGACGCGAAAAGATTAAAGAAGACATGAGTAATTTTGTTGCAAAAGAACAGACTTTTTTCATGTTTAACAGGTGATAGCGACAAGCTCAAGAGGAAATGGAGATATGATATTTAAATAATAGAGCAGAATCGAAATAGAGTCCCAGTTTACGAGCAGTAGATACAAAGAAAAGTTGCAAAGGAGGAAATGAGACAAAAGGAAGAGGAATGGGAGAGGGGATAGTAATAGAGGGAAAAAAGAGTAGAGTAATTCAGTTTTTGCGGTATTAAGTGTAAGATAATGAGCGGACATCCATGATTTGATCGCCGTTAAACATGAGGCGAGCTGAGTGTGAATATCAGAAGAGAAGGAGGAAAAAGATAGAAAAATCTAGGTGTCATCAGCATAGATATGGTGGGACAGACCAAAACAAGAAATATTTTTAGCAAGAGAAGAGCTGTAAAGGGAAAAAAGGAAGGGTCTTAAGACCGACCCTTGTGGAACACCTTGAGCAAGAGGATAAGAGTCAGACATTGTTCCACACATAGAGACAGAGAATGTCTGACGGGATAGGTTAGATTTAAACCAGGAAAGAACAGAACCAGAGAAACCAAAAGAGGATAGAGAGGCTAACAAGAGTTAGTGATCGATGGTATCAAAAGTAGCAGAAAGATCTAGTAAAATAAGAATAGAATAATGTTTAGAGTACTGGTTTGTGAGTAGTGAGTTTAGAACTGAGAGAAGAGCAGTTTCAGTTGAGTGCTTAGGTCGGAAACCAGATTGAAAACGACGAAGAACAAGGCATTCAAGTAGTTTAGATAGATAAGGAAGGAGAGAAATAGGATGAAAGTCAGAGACAAGAGAGGGATCGACCAAAGGTTTCTTCAAGACAGGAATGACAGAAGCATGTTTTAAAGAAGAGGGGAAAGTTGAGGTTAAAAGACAAACATTAAAGAAAGAGGTGAGATATGACTGTAGAGAGGGATAGACCTTAGGAATAAGGACCGATGGAATGGGCTCCGTGGGTGTGGCAGTAGGATTGGCACGAGCCATCAGGAGAGAAATATCTTCCTTTGTAATGGTGGAAAAGTGAGAAATAGAAGCAGCTGGAGGAGGTGAACCAGATACACTTAGAGAAGAAGAAGAAGAAGAGTCGATAGCAAGGTGAAGAGAAGTCACCTTGGAAGAGAGAAAAGAGGCACTATCAGAAGCAGATAGAGAAGAGTTAATCGAGGGATCCAGAGTTGGAGGAGAAAGAAGACCCCAGAGGGTTTGAAAAAGACGTTGTGGATGAGTTGGCTGAGTATGAAGATTATCTGAGAAGTAGGAGTGCTTAGCAGCTAGAAGACAGTCATCATATAAGATATGATATAATGAGTAAGATTTAAAGTCATCATCATGTTTGTGATGAAATGGCAAACATTCGGAAGCGGGTACAAGACATAGAGGCCAAAAGAACTCCCACGACAGGAGTAGATTCGGCAAGGGGTTTTGTTTGAGGACACACATTTTAGAATCCCATCCCATGTCTTTTTAGGATCCACAGGGAATCAACTTGTTGTACCTCTGACTACCCCAGAAAGCGACTCTTAGCACACAGGCTTTTAAACTAAAATTCAGTTACAGTCCCTGTGTAGGCCTCAGGCCTTTCCCAATGATTTCCGTAAATTGCAATTCGTCACTTAATATCTCACAGGTGAAGCCGTGCCCTGGTCGCCTCCGGTCCAATATGATAATCCCTTCTTTTGTCCTTGGGAGTAGTTTTCTGGCAGAATTTGGCAGACTGTTCAATCACCATTCATCTGCCCAAGCCTTAAACGGGGATCCTTCAGAGCAGAGACAGAAGAACGTGTTATTTTAGCACATGTGAGAAAATTCATTTGGTTTCTGGCTGAAAACAGGTTGGCCTGAAAAGAAAAGAAAACAACATCCGGGCTTGAGTGTGGAGCTCAGGGCCTTAGTAGTTCAACTTGAACCACCTCCTACTGACTGTCAAGACATGATGAGCCTTGTAGCGTGCTTGGAACACCGTGTGGCAGGATGCAAGAGGACGAGTCAAAAGCTAACAAGACCCACTCCTCCGTGATCTTTTCGTGTTCTGTGTTCCCTAAATGTCCCAGACACACCTTGCAAACGTGGTTTCTCATGAAATTGTGAACACTGTACAAAGCACAGTTCCTCATCCAGCCATCACGGGTTCCATGTTGATTTTAGATCATAAAGATGAGGTTTCTTATGTTGTAGATTCTGGGGCGAATGGGAACTTTATGGATTTCAAATATGCACATATTCGCAACGAGGCAGTGTGTCTGGACAATCAAGTGGCGGGGAACACAGGCAGAATCTAGCAGTCACCGTTCACAATCGCTCAGCTACCAGAGCATCTCCCCGGGTCACCACCATCTTTTTCACTCCCTTCTTCGCTTAACCCCCACATCCTGCCCCCAGTACTGCAAGAGTCCTGCACCCTCTGCTGTCACCCTCTCATTCTCACCCCTCTTAACCTGGTCAGCCCTGGGCCCTCTTCTCCCCGGCCTCCCAAGCTCCCCTACCGTTTTAATGGAAATAGGAAATGGGCTCTCTCCCTGTTCTAGTATTCATGGCAACGTCTTTTTTTTTACATTGGATCGGCCACATGCAATATGTGCAAAGCCCACCTCCTGGCAAATATCAATCACCCCAAAATTTGGGCGGCTATATAACCGCAATGACAATGAGCCCTTGCTGAGAGCGTTGCTTCACTCCGACCTACATTAGATTTGGGCAGGTGGGCCATTACCGGCTCTGTGCCACCACAAATGCAGGGGGTGATTGCTATAATCTAGAAATTCCAAGAATTAAGCAATTTCCAGAAAACATAAGGGCTGGAGATGGGATCACATGCTTATCCTGTCCCGTGAAGAAACAAACCATGTCTCCTGTGCCCTGCTTCTTGGGAAGCCATATAAAGGTTAGGTTAGATCTCATTGACATGCCCCAATGCTAACTCTTGGAATGCTCCTGTTATCAATACATAATCAAATTATTATTTGGAACGCTTGTTCTGTTTACTTTTCCTCAAATTATTGATCAGATTTCTGTAAAAAAGAATTGTAAACAAATTCTGTACACCCTGTGTTTTGTTGCAACACTTATGGATGATACGTTTTTATAAACTTTACAATTTGTTCCCCTACACATTGTGGACCTTGATGTACTCCCAACAGCACTCGTTTTATGTAAAAAAAAAAGGCATGGAGTAAATCCCAAAACTACTCGGTGGAGACCTCTCAGTGAGACAAAACAGACCTCAGGGAAAGCTTAGCTGCAAAGTAACAGTCACTGATGCCCAAGGTTTGGTCCCAAACCTGGGACAGACCCAAACCAAGTAAGCCAGCACCGTTCCGAGGAGTAGGGTAAGCAGAAAGGTTCCCTGAATACTGAAAGCGACTTTTTGGATGGTTATAACAGCACTGATTCTGTTTCTAGTACTGATGGTGAACTTGTTTTTGTACCCAGTAAAATCATAATTTGTGATCTACTTGGTGAAGGACCCGATAAGAGTGTGTACTGTCATGATCAACCACTCCAGCGGCTCCCTCCTGGCCACTTGGCTGTCCTTCACCCCAACAGATGAGCCCTTGAGCCCGGCCCAGGCTCCCTGCAAAGGCTTAAAGACAGCTGGGATGTCTGTGTCCTTTGCAAGCACCATGCTGTTCCAAAGTTCACTTTAGCCACTTGCAAAGTGTCTTTCTGGAGTTTTATTTATTTATTTGATTTATTTATGTATTACATTTGTTACACACCCAGACCCTGGGGTATCAGGGCAAGGTTACAGACAGCTTGGTAATAATTGGTCAGGAGACGAACATTTCAATATATGAACATGTACAAATATATACATAATGTGCTCATCGAGACAGGAGGATACCAATGATAATTTATACAACAAGTAGGCAGCAATATTAACAAGTTCTGGGAGGGCGACTTCATTGGTCTTGATTGAACAAGCACGTTTTTAGCAATTTTTCGTAGCCCAAGATGGATTCCTCTTTTTTGATGTTGAGCGGGAGGGAGTTCGAGTGTTTAGGAGCTAGACATTGGAAGCTGCTACCCCCAGCTCTGGTGTTTCTAAAGCGGGGGGTTGCCATAACCAGGTGGTTTTTGGATCTTAGGGATCTGGTAGATTCTTTATCTGTTATGGCAATGTTCAGGTAAGTGGGTGCTTTTTTTTGGTGGCATTTGAAGGCGATGCATATTGTTTTAAAGATAATTCTGGCTTTAATATACAGCCAGTGGGCAACTCTCCTTGTATTTGCAATATGGCCAATTCTTTTTATTCCTAATGCTGCCCGTGATGCTTTTTTTTAAAATAAGTTGTAATTTATTAAGGTTGGAGTTGGATGTTCCGAGTAGCAGTACGTTACAATAGTCGAGCTTGGATAAGATCAAAGCTCTGGCCAAGGTGATGCAGTTGGTCGGTGTCAGGAATTGGCGGCTTAGGGCGATTAGTTTGGCGGTATAGGCGGTGGATGATGAAAGTGCGCTTACATGTTTGGACATTGTGAGGATGGCGTCAAGGTAGACACCTTGGGCCTCATTACGAGGTTGCCGGTTAGCGAAAAACGATGCCGGTAAAGGATTACCGGCATCGCTTACCGCTCCGGTGTATTCTCACCTGGCAACCTGCTATTAAATAACGGTGCCGCTAATAGCAGAATGGGCGCGTACACGTGCCCCTCTGGGGAGCAAATACTGGCATGCCGGTAATAAGAGGACATCCCAACCCACGCGGACATGCAAATACTGGCATCGCGAAGCCGGTGATCACGGGCTGCATGATGCCCGCCAAACAGGCATCGCGGACCACCCGCAAACAGCAATCAGGAAACAAGCCAACTGCCACAGGTGCACACAATCCCCACAGGTGGAGAAATGGAGGCTGGGCCAGTATAAAATGAGCACACCCACACACCACACCCCTTACAACACCAAAATGCTACCACTAGCTGTTGCAATCATGGCGCTGGAGGACATAGCAATACTGCTACAACTACAGCAACAACAGCAACTACAACAACAACTACAGCAGCAACAACAGGCAGCACAGAGGAGACGCAGGAGGAGAAGGAGGGTGGGACAGGCCCAGCAATTACCACCAGCACAGCCAGCAGTGCCTCGTAGGCAGCCACCAATCCCTCGCACCAGACCCACCCCATTCAACCTAACCCTTGAGCAGATCCACAACCTGTACCGGTTGGACCGGGACACCATCACCACCATAGTGTACATGATACACAACGACATTGCCACCCTCATAGAAATGCGCACTGCCATCCCCCGCTACTAAAGGTGGTGTCCGTGCTCCACTTCCTGGCCACAGGCACCTATCAACACACAGTGGGGCAGCTGCATGGCATTTCACAACCACTTATTTCACGCATGTTGAACCAAGTGCTGGATGCCCTCCTGAAGCACGCAAGCACCCACATATCCCTACCACGGACTGCCCAGTAGATAGCCAACACCAAAGTAGGCTTCCCTGCACTGGCAGGCATGCCCAATTGTGTTGGTGCCCTGGACTGCACCCATTTTGAATTTGTAGTCCCCCATGCCATAGAGGCAGTGTACCGCAATCGCAAGCAATAGCACTACATCAATGTGCAGATGGTATGTGACTCCAGCAAGATCATCACACATTGCTGCACCCAATATCCTGGATCAACACATGATACCATGTTACTGCGCAACTCCACCCTACCCCATCACATGGAGAAACATGCTGGACCACGTGCCTGGCTGCTTGGTGAGTTGCACAACTGGGCCATGGCAGTGCTTTGGGGTACTGATGTGTAGGGATGCATACTCCACGTGGTTGGGAAAGGTGGGGGGGTGCATACTCCACCTGGTTGGGGAAGGGGGGATAAATACTCCACCTGGTTGGGAAAGGGGGGGGCATACTCCACCAGGGTGGCAATTGTCGGTGATTGGAGAATGCATGCAGAGCTAAACACTCCAGACCTGAACCTCCCAAACGGAACATGACACATCACTGGCACAAATTAAACAAATAATGCATATCGATGACAACAAGTAAGAGGCACAACCAGGCCACCATGGTGATGGCAAGCAATGCATGACTGTACAGGATGGCAACTGTGCCAATGTGGCTAGTGTGACCATGCATAGTGTAGAATTAACTGCTTGAATGGGAGGCTAAACATTGTCGTACTACCACAGTACATCCCCCTCACCATGCATGATTACACCCTGCATCATCTATTGAGCACCATCCAGACTACCACACCTCATAGCAGTATAGTATGCATCATGGTAACATCCTTGCATATGTACAGGGACATGTGCATGTCCACACCATATAGGTGCGGCCATCACTGTGCTTCCTGAAGGTGGCAGCTCTGAGTGACACACCCCCATTCGTATCTACCTGCAGGTGATGGAGGACATCCTTGACGCCATGGCTACCTACCCCTGTGCGGAACCCGCAGAACAGCCATGAAGAGGAGTACATTAGTGAACACACCCGTACGCGTGTTGTGATTGAGCAGACCTTTGGCCTGTTGAATGTGCGTTTCCGCTGCCTATTCAGGTCTTGTGTGGCACTCCTCTATAGGCCTGAGTATGCGGCAAAGAACACCATGGCCTGTGTCATGCTGCACAACATGTGCGCCCGGGGAAATGTTCCACTGCCACCTGACATTTACATACATGCACTGGGTGAGGATGATGAGGATATAGACGGAGGTGAAGTAGCCCCGCTGCCAGTACGTGATGCATGGGATGGCCATGCAGTACGCCAAGCACAGATCCACGAATACTCCCAACCCACAGGGATTATGAAAGACATGTGTCAGTCAGACACTGGGCCAATGTGGACATGCACACAGGAAATGTTGGGAGTTGGGCACTGAACACCGTAACACATTAAATGGATGCACACAAAAATAACAATGTCCAGCCATGGATTTTTCTTATCACAATGTGTGTATTATTTCCAACAGAAAAAATGTGCCCACTCCCCCCTCCATAAACCCCCCCAACAAACTCCTAGACCCCCAAACAAACTCCCAAATCCCCCCAACCAACACCGATACCCCCCAATAGACTCCACAAGATGCACCCCTTCACCCTCAACCATGTGTCCCACTCCCATTGTCTGCCCACACTACTTCCGGGACTTCTTCCTGTCCGGAGGCGGCATTTCAGTGTGCCTTGCACTCCTAAGTGTCTGACGCACTGGGCTGGTGGGGACAGATGAAGCTGGTGTGGGGGTTGAAGGTGAGTCGGTGGCAGGTTCCACACCTCCTGCAAGACGTGGCCGCTGCATATGGAGGAGCATGGAAGTCAGCACCTGTGTCACCGCCCCCAGGAAGTCCCTCATGAGCACAGCCGATGCATTAACAGCGGCTGTGTTGGCTGCGATAGCTGCTGTGGTCCCCGCAATTGCTGTGGCAATACCCCGCCTGGTTTCCTCCCTGTCCACTATGTATTGGCGGAGTAGATCTAACATGGCCTCCTGTCGGGCCTCCACCGTCGCCAGTCGTGTCTCCAGGGTGTTGGAGGGAATTGGAGTGGTGGGTTGTGCAGTCACGGGGACAGCATTTTCGGGACTTTACTCCTCAGAGGTGGGTAGGTCACAGTCACGGAGGCAGGGATCAGCTTTGCTGCATGTGGGTGAGTGCAGGTTTTGGGGTGAGGGGGTGGGCACGGGGCTCGGGGTGGGTGGACATGTCACCCCGGTGACTCCCTCTGGCTCCACATTGGCATCCTGTTCATCCACAGTGGAGGCGGGGGCTTCCAGGGACGCCCCTTCGACAGGTGTGGGTGCGGCCTGCTGGGTCTGTAGTGTGTCAGGCACACTGGCAGCAGGTGTTGCTGGCTGTGTCCCAGCTTGCACAGGCACACTGGCAGTGGCTGTGGCCTGCTTGCCTACAACGGCGGTGGTGGTGGTAGCCCTCTTCTTAGGGTGTGAGGTGGATGCCGTTGCGGTTGTCTCCTGGCTTGCATCTTCCTCATTGGTGCCTGGGGGGTAGAAGAGATGCAGGGCATCAGGGATGGTGTGACATGGCAGAGGCATACGATGGTGCTGTTCATTATTCATTTGATCATGCATTCATGTTTTACAGGTGTGTCACGCAGGGTATTCAGAGGGGGCATGTTGGCATTCACTGCATGGCAGGTGGCATGCTGTTGATTTGGGGTTTGTATGATGTATTACATGGGCAAGGTCCAGGTGTGTTGGCTGTGTGTTGGTTATGGGATTGGCACTCAGCATGCATTTCAGTATGGCAGCGGTTGTCCCGCCATCTGGACTTGGATATGGTCATGTGGGCGTTGGGACATGCATTGCCTTGCCTAGACTCTCTACCACATCACTTGTGCTATGTCATGGTTTCCCCTACAAGGATCTGCAGGGTCACTCACCTCCTTCCGCGGTTGATTCCGCACCCGTCTCCATCTCCCCAAATCCCTCGATGGACTCAAGACTGATGAAACTGCTAGCCGTCTCCTCCCAGGGCAGCAATTTGGCAGGGGAGTGGGCACCCCCACCTGTGGCCATGGCCTCCGTCCGATTGCTGGACATGATATTGCGTACCCTCAACCGGAGGTCATCCCACCGCTTCCTGCAGTCCTTCACACTGCGCGGGGTGGTACCTACGGCTGATACCTTGCAGGCTACCTCCTGCCAGATTTGCCTCTTTTGTTGCTGCACCTCCCGCTCTTGTCGTGGGGTTGGATTATGTTTGTATGTGCAGCTAGAGTGTACGCTAACATGGTCAGCTCTGCGTCTGAGTAACGCTGTTTCCGCAGCCGGTGGGTGGTCTTCCTGGTAGCCTTTGACATTCTCTATAGATTTCCACTGTGCTCTCCAAGTATCGGCTGGTGGTTTGGGGGGATTGCAATAGATTGTGTTTTTAAAGATGGCCGCCGGCCCATTTCCCAATCCTGCGCGATGATGTAATTTCCGGGTCCGGTTTTGCGAACCCCGTATTAGCATGGTGGTATTACCGGGCCGGTATTTAGGGGTTGCTCCTAGGCGGTACCCGTATCGGTGGGTCCGGTGATGCCGCTATCGGGGGGTTGGAGGGCCTTTAGCGGCATGCTGGTATTTCCATTACCGGCATGGGGGTTCGCGCGTGCTCGTGCACTCGTAATCACCCGCTATTAGCGGGTTCATACAAGCACAGACCCGGCCTTACCGGCATGCCGGTAATGAACCCGTTTTTAGCGGGCTACTTTTAATGAGGCCCCTAGAGTTTTTACTCACTTAAGTACAGGTATCGATGTGCCGTCAATGTTGATAACTGAGTAATCTGGTTGGAGAATGTTTTTTTTGACTTGGCAGCCCACAATGAGAATCTCTGTCTTCTCATCGTTGAGGCAGAGGCTGTTCAGGGCCATCCAATTCTGTATTATGGCATATATTTTGTTGATGGTTAGAGTGTCTTGGGCGTAGTTGCCAGAAAGGGGTATAAGGATCTGGGTGTCGTCGGCAAAGTTTGTGTCAACAACGCCCATGTCACCTAAGGCCGAGAAGAGAAGCTTTGTACAAGCATTATAAAGGTTGGGTGAAAAACATGATCCTTGGGGTACGCCAATGGGGAATGGGATGGGATCGGCAGCTTCTTTACCGATACAGACTCTGGATGTTCGTTCGGCTAGAAAGAATTTTACCCACATAGTAGCACTATTGGAGAAATTGAAATCATTGACTAAGGTGGAGCACAGTTTATTGTGATCGACAAGGTCGAACGCTGTGGATAAATCCAACAGCAGGAGAATGCAGAGGTTTCCTGTGTCTCTGATGGTATCCATCAAAGAGGGGTTTTTCCGTGCTGTGGTTAGGCCTAAGGCCCAATTGTCTTGTACCAAGGAGCTGGTTACTTTTCAAGTGGGTTTATAGGAGTATAGGCTGTTTTATCTAAGATTTTGAGCAAAAACTGTACTGTCGTTATTGGCCGGTAGTTCGTGGGCACGGTCGGATCTAACGTGGAGTTTTTTAGCAGAGGGGTGACTCAGGCTTCTTTAATGCTGGCTGGGACCAAATTGCAGTTAAAGGAGGCATTAACAAAGTTGGTTATGATTGGTGTAAGGGTATTGTGAAAAGAGAAAAATAGTATGAGGCCGGGAAACCCAAAGGAAACACACCAAACACCGGTTACAAAGGAACATACAAAGTGCTTTATTTTAAGGTCAAGCAATGACAAAGTCAATGATAGATCGGATATCTATCGGCCCTCAGTACAACACAACGAACTTCAACAGGGTTCGATGTATTCAGTGAGAGACTGTACATTGGGACATTCAGGCTTTTATACATTTCTCCAGCCTGTTGTCCAACCCCTTCGCGGGTTACCCATTCCATGAATGTATTACTGGTCTAGGGTCTCTGCCAGGTCAACTCTAATTTATTCATTAGTATGTGCATAGATCAGTTCCGTTGATACAGGTAATCCATTTACATGCAGGTCAACAGAAGGACAAAGTCTCAGTTCACGACCCTAACAAGTGGCCTGTAGGCAAGTTATACATTAGCTGTGCAGAGGTCAAAACGACCTAGATTCTATTCGGAATGGCATCGTCCACCATTTTGATGTACAGGGTGACTTTTACACAGCAAGAGAACCTAAAATGGCGGTTTGATTCAAGATGGCGGCTTACATCAATTTCTAAGGTCAAGACCTTGCCGTAGAGAGTTATTCGCGTACAGTTTTAAGCAACTTGGCGTAGGTCAATATACATACAATCGTTACAATAGGAGGCATAATTTAATATCCAGTTTGACAAACCCTCTTTTGGCCTATGCCAAGTGCTAAGACTACTTCTGATCTCCTTACAAGTAACTCCATACGTCATCGTCCATACACCCTGAATCGCTGTCAGAGATATCTATGGCCATCAGGTCATTCACTAAGATCTCTTTTAACACATACTCCTTGGAAGTTTTATCCGGGGCATATACTTTTTGTCCTATCGTACCTATCGCCTGAGCACAACATCCCCCTAGCATCAAACATATACTAGGCAGATATTGGATACAACAACAAAGGAATAGCAGAACTCCCAAAATGGTCAACAAAACTGAAAGTACCTTCCAACCCAAAGATCGCAAGAAATCCCAAAACCAAGCACTAAGATTCCAGTTCCCCTCGGGAACATGCACTTCTGAGCTAAGGACGTGCAGATTCTGAATTGCTTTAAAAATGGTTGGGGAGGAGTCTGGTACGAAAACACAGCAAGCGGACCCCACTAATTTACATACTCCACCACGTTCAGCCAGAATGACATCTAATTCCATCCGGTTCTGGAGTGCTACTAATCTTATTGCTTTCTGCTCTAATGCCATGTTATAGAGTATATCTGTGGTCGGGTTGATGGTTCTCTCCAGTACTCTCGCTAGTCTCCTGATGTCTTCGGAATTTGCTATCTGCCTCCAAAATGGCACAACTGAATTTGCTATATATCCCATCACTTGTGCGGGGGTATCACCATTCTCGTCCCGCCATGGACGAGCCTTTGAAACTTCCAAAGTGCTTGCTATGAGTATCCCAGGTAACAGGATCCCTAAATAACAGGTTCCCTGCCAATCCCTGGGCAACCATGCAAATGCTACATTACCGCAAATGAAATAGACAGGTTTGCCCACATACAAAGGTCTGTCTTCCCCAGTCAAATTTGCAACGTTGGCACAACCTTTAAAATCTCCCATTGACCGGGTACCATTCCTCTGTATGCAAAAAGAAACTGAATCGGGGCTATGGTTAACAGAGTAAGAAGGAGGCACGGCATCCTTATTGCCTATCGGAGCCATTTTAAAGGAAACCAAAGATTGGAAAGGACGAGATAGTGTATCAGAAGGCCTAATTGAAGCAACGTTGAGTTTGCTCCTATTTGCGAAAAGCGAGCATCCCAGGGCAGTCAGAACACGTTTTTCAAAAATGTTCAAATTAGTTCCATCAAAATTCCCCGAGATGCTATCATTCCATCGGCCAAAGAACAGTGCTCTAAGAGAGGCATAACAAGCAGTCGTCAAAGGTAAGGGATGAATATACCAACCTAACCCCTTATCCCCATGTTCCGGTCAATGCGAGCAGACCCAGCAATTGGTTTTGTTAAAAATGGCATGTGTCAAATTCATAATCAGCATCATAGTATTATTGTGATACTTCTGTCTATGCTGAGAGTCCCTAGGTGACAGAGTATGCAAATGTACAAAAGGAGTAAAAACAGTAGGTACAATTTCAGTTGGCAAAAGACGCTCTAGAGGATAAATCTTCCCGACGTACCAGAATCCTAAAGCAGTTACTATAAAAACCCCAATTATTATCATCAAAACACAGCAATACGTTTTCGGGGCCCAGGCACATTGTTCATTGTTCCAGTTGGTCACCCCCTTATTTACAAGTCCAATACGGGCAGTAGCGGTGGCAGGCATCGTAGTCTTCGGATGGAAACCCCAATGTTCGTTGCTGGCGACCCCATTGGTCGCACGGCTTCTTAGTCCTTTCCCAACCCTAGCCGACAGAACCCCCTTTCTCAAATTTGGGCAATCATGATCGCTAACTGACTAGGGAGCGCGAGCACCGAGAGCAATTGTACTATCAGGGGGCTGTGCTGAATCTTGGTCCCATGTGAAGTTAGAAACCCTCTCTCTGACCAAAGTCTCCCAAAGTTGTGAGCCACCCCAAAAGCATACTGACTATCAGTATATATATTCACTGTTAGCCCTTCGGAAAGCTCACAAGCTCGGGTTAATGCTATAATCTCTGCAGCCTGCGCGGAGTTATGTGTAATTCGCTTGGTCTCTACAACCGTGCTCAATGTAGTGACTGCATAAGCACCTGTGGATGTACCATCCGGAAGTTTGAAACAGGAGCCATCACAAAATAGCTCCCCTTGCGCATTATCCAAAGGAGTGTCCTTAAGATCAATTCTGCCCTTTGTTTCTTGTTCCGTAGTATACAGGCAGTCATGTGACTCATCATCACCGCAAACAGTATTTTGCGGGAAAGGTTGGAGTTCAGCCGGATTAAGAACACAACACCCCCTAATTTGTATATGGGGAGCAAACAAAATCAATTCATAGCTCGTCAATTGTGCGGAAGTGAGGTGTTGCGTTTGAGTTTTGTTCAATAGAACATCTACAGAGTGAGGCACCATTAGGGTTAGATCATGGCCTAGGACCATTCCCTCACTCTGTTGTACAGACGTGGCAGCAGCAGCGACATCTCGCAAACATCTTGGCAAAGCGCATGCGACAGGATCAAGGGCGGAAGAGTAGTAACCGCACGGCATATTCTTCCCTCCATGTTCCTGGGTAAATACAGCCAAAGCACATCCATCACATTCATGCACAAACAACACAAAGGCCTTGTTATAATTTGGTGTACCCAAAACCGGTGCAGAGCATAATGAGAAGCTCAAATGATTGTTGATGTTCTGATTTCCATGGCAATGGTGAAGAAATGCCCTTCTTTGTCAAAGCCAACATCGGTTTTATCACTAGTGAAAAGTTCGGGATCCATAACCTACAGTAAGAAGCCATACCTATTAAGGGTCTGACTTCCTTCTGTGTACTTGGGACAGACATGCCAGAAATGTGTTTTATTCTTTCAGGTGTCAATCTTCTTCCCTCCTTTGACAGGAGGTAGCCTAAATCGGCGACCTCCTGGCAACAATATTGAAACATTTTAAGCAAAGCTTTGTGACCATGCTTAGCTAGATGGATGAGCAACAATACAGTGCCCTCTTTACAAGAGCTCTCAGAATCTACTGGTAAAAGCAAGTCGTCAACGTACTGAAGCAGCGTACAAGTAGGGGGTAATTCAAGAGTATCAAGCTGTTCTTTCAAGGCCCTACTATAAATGCTAGGACTCTCGGTGTAACCTTGAAGTGAACGAGCGTCCCCCTAAGGTGAACGCGAACAAATATCTACTGTCCTTGTGTATAGGAATACTGAAGAAAGCATTCTTCAGGTCTACAATACTGAAGTAAGTAGCCGTAGCTGGAATCATAGTTAATCGTCGTCACATCAGGCACAATTGGAAATTGTGGAGCGACAACTCTATTGATGGCACGCAAATCAATTATAAAACAAAACGGAATAGCATTATCGCCTTTTTTGTACACGGGTAGGATCGGACTATTGCACAAACTTCCTGTAATCTCCTCAATCACTCCACGATGCACAAAATCGGAAACAATGCTCTTTAAAGCTCGCTCACCTTCAACTGAGATCTTATACTGCGGGATACTTGGCAGCTTAATACCATGTTTCAAGACTATTCTAACAGGCAAAATCTGTAGAACACCGACATCATTGTCGTCAGCCGCCCACAAACACTCCGGGACATTACTGAATTCTGGTGGCAAAGGTCTAGTCAAAAATTGTGAAACAGAAAACTGCTGTGGGGAAATCGTCAAACGCACTCCATCAGATGAACAATGAATTACCACATTTAATTCCTTCAACAGATTCAACCCCAACAAATTCTCCCCACAATACGAAGTCAAAAGAAATGGACAGTGGTCCGTAAAGGGACCCAAAGAAATAGGTACCGGCGAAGAAACCGGACAAATGACTGGTGTGCCAGAAAACCCTACAGAGACATTGGTTTGCCCTGACAGTGGAATGTTTGGAACCCGTGAATGATCAATGGAGCACTTCTGTGCTCCAGTGTCTATCAAGAACTGATGTTTCCTATTTCCCACTACGATTTCAACGTAGGGACCTTTCTGACTAACGGGAATAGGTGTAGGTTCCAAAGCCTGCTTCGGGCAATCCTAACGAAACAGAATATTATCAAAAGGAAGCTCCTCAGAGAGGTAAGCAGCAGAAGGGTGATCAAATATGTTTCTAGTATCCACACTCGAAGTCTGATTGTCCTGTGAAAAAGGTTGCTGAGGATCCTGTGAAAACTGACCTCTACCAGGGCCCCCCACCCCGGGGCGACCTCTGGGTTGTCTACCCATACTCCCAAATGTGTTATTCGACCTCTGTCGAAGGATGGGGCATTGTGCACGCCAATGACCCTCCTGGCGACAATAGGCACACTGGTTAATGTTCACAGGACCCAAGGGCACGTTCCCTTGTGGAACATACTGACCTCTAATCTGCGAACTACCTCCTCTGAGGCCTCTAACAATTTGTTGTAACAATACTTTAGTCTTTAAGTCTCCTTTTCTCTTTTCCACTCTATCTTTTTCATTATTGACACGGTTCTCGTAGTACTGAGCCATGTGCAGTACTTCTGATTGGGATTTCGCCTGCCAAGCGCTCTCGGAAGACATAAGGCCTCATTACACGTTAGGCGGTAAACCATGGTTCATGCCGGTAAAATACTGGCACCGCCTTGGTGGAAAGGGGAATTACCGCCCTATTCCAAGGTTGGTGGGGCGGTAATTCCCCCTTCCACCATTGCCCTTCCCCATTCCCAGTTTTGCCCCATAGGGCTCTATGGGAATGGGGAAGGCGCTAATTACGGTACCGCAAATTGAGGTACCGTAATTAGCTCCACTGGTCCCTTTGCGGGTTGGTTTTTAACACCTGCAAAAAGCAGGCGTTAAATTCCCCAACCCGCAAAGGGACCTCGTAGTAAGGCAGAAATGATTTACCGGTACCGGTAAAATACCGGTACCGGTAAACCCTTACCACCTACCGTGTAATGAGGCCCTTAATCTGTGACTGGATGTCAGGCAGCAATCCACGCACAAATTTGTCTACAAATAACCTTTTCCCAGATTCTCTGCCTAAATTCTGTCCACTAAAGTCCGAGAATACTTGTTCAAACCAATTAAAGAACTCGGTGGCACCCTCAGATTTTCCTTGGACACAGGCTGTAAACTTGTCCCAAATAATTCTTTTTTCGGGAATTATAGTTTTTAATTTCACAATAATTCTGTCAGGCAAAGTGAGTATCACCTGAGGTGGTCTCTCACCAGCTGGCCTTTCCCCGTAAAGCCTAGTTATATTAGCCCACGTATCTCCCAACCCAGGTGCATCATCTATTGTTCTAACCTGCTTCCACAAATCTACGGGCAGGAGTACAGGGAATAACAAGCCAATATCGCCTAGGGTGAACACTGAGGACTGCAAAACGGACTCTATCTCTGTATAGAATCCTGTCGGATTTTTCCTAATGTCGGGAATAGATTGCCTAATAGTGTTCACTTCCTGTTGTGAAAATGGTACGTGAACAAACTGTGATACATAATGCGCAGGAATGTCCACAGCAGCTATACCTGCTGCAGCATTAGCAACAATCTCAACTTTTGGGACAAATGTCGGAGGTACCTCTCTCATAGGCAACTGAGATATAGGCAACTCCGAACGCTTACTAAGCAACAGAGCTAAGTCGAGTGCTAAAGGAGTCGAAGAAGTGTCAAGTGAAAAAGCTCTCTTATAAATACCCAGTAACTCTGTGGGACAACTAACCTTCTTCCTCACACATTCATCCTGCAGGTACTCTACCATTACCTGAATCACCTTCCACTGCATTTCTAGCGTATATTGACTGTATGTGTCATATACCGAAACCGGAGTTATCGATAAATCCGAAATCCATCTAATCGCATCTCTTGTACAAATTTGTGCTTCCTCAGATGCCCATTTACGACACGGAAGAAATCGTTTCTGTACATACATACTCTCTTCTTCGTCATCCTCATCCCGTAACTTCTCCAAGTCTCTCCTATACTCAAACAACCTTTCGACATGCTCATGTACTTTCTCCACAGTATCTCTTGATAGTGCTAAAGTATTCAGATTCCTCAGCCCTTGTGGGAGATCCACATTATTTAATTTACCCCACATTACGCATAAATGAATCCCTAAACCTTCAATAAAAACATTTTTCTCAAGAAAATTATCCATCTTAGACAGTGTGGCAAAAACATTAGCTCGATCATCTCTCTCCATACAATGCTTAGCCCATGCAAACAAATCGCGCTTTTTATCTGTAGGGACAGTATTACGAGTAACAACCTTCGACCCCGCACCCCGATCAACTATAGTCGGTACAGAACCACTCGGGAGTGGAGGTGCAGGTAGATTCAATGGAGGTGTTATTACTGGTGCAATGGGAAGAGGTAGTAGAGCAGGCGGAGGAACAACAGCCGGAAGAATAGGAACAACAGGTTGATCAGAGAGGGCAGGAATAACAGCAGGAAGAGGCAAAGTAACAGGAAGAGGATCATACGGAGGTGGTGCAGAGGCACCAGGCCTTCGCTCATTTAACAATTTGTCGAGAAACTCATCAGAAACATGAAGGTCTTTAGAAGGATAGATTTTCTGAATACCGAGTGAGAAAGCCCTATCCATATTCCTAACTGACTCAGACTGTTTGTCCTGATCATATAACAACGCCTTTTCAGTGTTCGTTTTATGATGGCGCGCATGTTTTTGCCTAGTCTTAAGCTGCTGCAATGCTTCTTTTTTCCAATTCTGTAGAACATCAAATGCTGCTGGTCTGGCCTTTTTCTTTATCAAGACCAACTCTAAGTATTCAATACGAGGGATCTCAAAACTACCATTGATTGGCCACTGAAGTTCGGAGGCATGTCTGGTTTGTCTGTGCCAAATATCATTAAATACTACACTTCCAATGCCATGTTCACAATACATAGTAAACCCCGGTGACCCCTCCTGTGGTGCCGGGCGGCTAAATTCCAAAGATTGTCGATCGCTGCCCTAAAGCAGCTAGACAATTTCCCAGGCATTTCTCAAAAACTTGGTGTTACCTGGTCAATAATTGGGTCTGCAGATACAATGCGCCAAATTCAAATTGTCAGGGTTAAGTTAAGAGTCGGGTCACGACTCACCTGACCAAACCTAAGGAGGACTGTACGGTTTATCAAAGAACTTACCTAACGAATTTCACCTTGTGTTTGGTGATTTCGGCAAATCTGCCCACCTCAAAAGTGGACCCTCGTCAAGATGCCGTCTCAGACGGCACGGCTATCGTCCAAGGATCGGATCGTGCAGCGCTGTAGAGGTTTTGCATCTCCTTCAGTCGGGCCCGTAGTATCACACCGTCCGATCCTGGTCCGATAGCATGCGTCAACCTTCAATGGTCCGGCATCAATCTTGAGGGTCCATCTTCGGGCGCCAACTGTGAAAAGAAAAAAATAATATGAGGCCGGGAAACCCAAAGGAAACACACCAAACACTGGTTACAAAGGAACATACAAAGTGCTTTATTTTAAGGTCAAGCAATGACAAAGTCAATGATAGATCGGATAGCTATCGGCCCTCAGTACAACACAACGAACTTCAACGGGGTTCGATGTATTCAGTGAGAGACTGTACATTGGGACATTTAGGCTTTTATACATTTCTCCAGCCTGTTGTCCAACCCCTTCGCGGATTACCCATTCCATGAATGTATTACTGGTCTAGGGTCTCTGCCAGGTCAACTCTAATGTATTCATCAGTATGTGCATAGATCAGTTCCGTTGATACAGGTGATCCATTTACATGCAGGTCAACAGAAGGACAAGGTCTCAGTTCACGACCCTAACAAGTGGCCTGTAGGCAAGTTATACATTAGCTGTACAGAGGTCAAAACGACCTAGATTCTATTCGGAATGGCATCGTCCACCATTTCGATGTACAGGGTGACTTTTACACAGCAAGAGAACCTAAAATGGCGGTTTGATTCAAGATGGTGGCTTACATCAATTTCTAAGGTCAAGACCTTGCTGTAGAGAGTTATTCGCATAAAGTTTTAAGCAACTTGGCGTAGGTCAACATACATACAATCATTACAATAGGAGGCATAATTTAATATCCAGTTTGACAGTATGGGTGCATGATTTGACTATTTGAGCTGAGACAATTAGAGGCTTTGAGTTTAGTAATTGTGTCGAGCACAAGTTCTTGGGAGACTGGGGTGAAGTAGAATAGTGGGTTGATATTCTCATTGGACTTTGTGAGGGGGTTGCTGGTGGCAGGTTTATCAGCTAATATTTTCCTTTTTGATGTTATTTTGTTTTGCAGAAGAGCAATCTTAGCGGCTAGGACATCTTGAATAGTGCTGCACCATTCTTTACTAGAGTTGGCAGGGGCTGACGCTGGGGTGGGGTTTTCCAGTTCCCTTAGTATCGAGAAAAGTTCTTTGGAGTCTGACGTAGCATTGCTGATTCAAGTATTGTATGCATTGGCTTTATGGGTGATGATGGCAGATTTGTAGTTTTTGTTTGCTGCCTGGAAGGCAATTTCAAATTCAGTAGTGGGATGTCTTCTATGGGCATGTTCAAGGGCCCGTCTAGTTCTTCTTAGTAGTACGAGGTCTTCGTTGAAGCAGAAACAGGATCATTTATGTGGACTTTGACTTCACAGTTTACTATGAATTACCATTATTGTTATGTCTGATGTACATGTTTGCATATTATGAGGTCAACTTTTACAAGTTATAATTTAATAATTACTTTAGGCTTATTTTGAGTGCTAAGTGTCTGTTGGTTCTGTGGATAGAGTTGTCTGGTGTTCCCACGAGATTTGACTGACGCTTAGGTTCAGCTCTTGACAACTGCCTTGGTATGCCAGTGTAGCCTTGTATGGCCAGTTGGTGCTATATTATGTATGTTACAGTCCTGCACAGTAGGCGTAGTCATAATATCCTAAAAGTAGCTTTGCATGGTACTGCAGTAATATGCCAAAGGCAACCTCCTTTGTGCAGGCTCTGCATTCTGTAGGATGTTTTAATCGGGTGACATCTAACTTGGGGAAATGTTCCACCCACCCCAAACCAGGCGTGCACAGTTTTATTTATTTAATAAAGTTCTTTTTATGAACCTCGGGCCCCCAAATTAACAATATTGATTTCCTACAGCCTCCCTCCCCTTTTGGGACCAGAAACACACAGGGTTGCACAGAAGGTCTATTTATTAATAGACATAATTGAATCAATTTAAATATACACAAATTATGCATCTATTCAATTCCAACTACAATGAATATTTAATGATTAATGCACTAGTTGCAATAGACTTGTGTAAGCACACACATCACATCTATACATTTGGTTTACCCTGGGCGTCCATCCAGTATGGATTTAAAAATGAGTGAGGATTCTGGATAAAGCTTTGATTTGATAAAACAAAATTGAATCAGAAAATCACTGCCTATCTTAGTATTTCAACTTCCCATTTATTGAAAATAGACACCTTCCCCCTTATTCAATGGACATGTCAGAATTTCAAACAGAGTTCTAGAAAACTCAATTGAAATACCTGCTACTTGACATTCCTGCATATAATTATTTTGGAAAGAGAAACATTTCTGTTTAACATGCCTTTTCGCTAGATTCCCTCAATGGTGCTTCTTTTGCATTACCATGTAAAAGTGTAACTTGCTAATTTTCAATGGATGAAACAAAGGCAGGAAATGGGTAGCGGTTAATTACCCTTTTCCCTTTATCTTGAATAGTTCAGCTCCAGTAACAGAATTCTGCTTTGTGATGTAAACAGGAAATTACTTCAATTGACATTATTTTTGTAGGTATGCATACAGTGAGATATCTTTTCGACTCCCAGAATACTTCTTCTGTTTTTGATGATTACACAGAGAAGGAGGCAGGGCATCCCACAGTATACACCACATAGGCCATATTCTATAAAATCTATCATTTCAGAAGCAAACGCACATCTAAAATATGTATTGATTTCTCAGTATGCTAGTCAATTTGCATACCATGCCCCGCTCAGTACTTTCACGAATAAAAAAGTGCTGGGGTTTAATCTATTCCCATTTAGAGTATCACTCCCCTCAGACTTATTTCCGCTTAAGATTATACTTGAATATGAATTTCTTTTGGCTGTCTCACAGACAGGTGGGCACCCTATTGAGGACTGGTTCAATTATCCCCCACTAGGAACAGGTGGGCATCAGTCAGCAAGTCTGTTGTCTCTTCCACTGAATAGCGCCTGGATCTTTAACTCCAGGTAGGCCATTCTTACAGTGTGCTGCTTGTAATCCAAGAATGGGTGAAAAGAAAGCAATCTATTACCTTCTCCTTTCTATTATCAATTATTGTTTCTATCATTCTTCACCTACATCAGCCAGCCAGTCAGTGAGTGAGCAAGTGAGCCACTGTCCCTACTAGGAACCAGGATTGGACTTTTAAAAATGAGAAACCAATCCCTTAAGAGGAGTGCATAATTTCTATAAACAAATTGGTCAATGTATGTGATAGGACAGGGCTCCAAAAGTGACATCACACTAAACCATCTAATGGGAATAACTTCTAAACCCATTTCCCTTTCAATTTGATGTGCTGCCATCTTAGATATATTGACATTTAGCAATTTTAAGTTTCTAAAATATCATATTCCTCACATGTGACATGTTACAAATCAGTTCATCAGATTTTTCTCACCCAGACGAATCAAATAATGAAATGTGTACCTCGGCCCAACAAGGGATCTATGTTCTATAATTGTTGGTATTTTGTTCTCTGATACTTTTACCCACAAATCCCATTCCCAGCTGAGACTAATGGGCTTACTGGCATGAACGCTAGAATATGTGACTCATTCACGTGTGCCGTTTCTGAGTGAAAATATCGACATTTGCCGAATGTACATAATGTAAACAAATAATTGTTTTACATTCAGATGATCGAGCTTTTCACCCTGAATATATTTTACAAACTCATTGGGTCTCATTACGAGTCAGGCGGAATGGGTTAATGGGTGCCACTAATGGATGCGGACCCGTTAAACCCATTCCGCCTGATTACGAGGTCCCCTCGCGGGACCCGGTAAGGACGCTTGGTAAAACCAGGTGTCGTTACTGGGTCCTGCGAGGGGACCAGGGAGCTAACAACGGGCCGGTCGTAATCGGCCTGTTGTTAGCTCCCTGCACCCATTCCCATTGAGCCCCATGGGCGCTCAAATGGGAATGGAGAAGATCCGGCCCGGGTTCCCTAAGGGAGGAATTACCGGGCCCTTCAAACTCGGAATGGCCCAGTAATTCCCCATTCAGGGAACCCGGACCCGGTTTTGGAGGCAGCGGCATGGCTAGCGCCAAAGCCGTAATGAGGCCCATTATGTATCTAGGACCTCCGTTCAAGAGTTACAAGCAAAAATATGATTCCAATTGTACAGGTCATATTCTTACGTATAATGTGATGCATCACAGTGTGAAATGGCATACCAACCTCTGTCTGAAAGAGAAGATCTGGTGTCATATACTGTTAGTTCCTTTGAAGCTCTGAGCTGGGGGCATTTTTGACTCCTGTGTAGTATGGCGTCAGTGTCTGGAGGCTCTTAGAGATTGCAGTTGGCAAGGGCCATTTATTAATACAGCGCTGCCCCCTTCAATTATCCCAGAATCTGGCTATGCCTTTGCCAAACATGAAGTCTTCAAAGCTGTGAATAACATCTTCAAATGAAGACATGGCTGATGGTGAACCGTGACCGCTGCTCAGAATCAATTCAGTATATTTATAAAGCATTTATCTAGGCCGTTTGGCAGCTGGAAGCTGTAAAGGGGAAGCATTTATTTTCATTGCCCACACCTGTCTCATGAGAACCAACTCCAGGCAACCTCAGAAACTTTTATAGTTGAGCTTCAAAAGCCAGTGCTCACACAGTTTTCTTATTGCAAAGCATCTCCCATGTCCTGTAGCGTGTTGGGGGATTTTTGCACCTTGCCTAAAAAGCCCAAAGCTGCTGTTTGATTAAGAAATGCAGCCTTCCTTTCCATTGCAATTGTCACCTGAAACAGAACAACAAATTGATATCTTCTTTGCAATCAACCCCCGTCAACATTTTATTTTTGGCTATCTGTAGGTTTTATGATCCTGATTCTTAATCCTTTAATGAAATAAAAACATGATGCAGCAGGCCACTTGATTTTGACTCTGCTATGAAATGCTTTGCTTTTCATCCCGATTGGATTATTTTTCCATTTTAATAAAAGTTGCTGGATACTTTCTGTTTACTGAAAGACTCATTTTTCTGGCTGGTTATATAATGTTGGACATATACTTTGTTGTAGATGGGCTGCTAATATCGCACATTTTCCTCGCACATGCTATTTTCTGATGCTGCAAGCAGTCTGCAGGTCTCATGTTTGTTTTTAAACTGGCACTTTTCTTTCTTTGCATCATTTTCTTTCGCAAAGATTTCACTACAGTTCCTATCCCAGCTATATCCTCACATGCCACATATATTTATCATGTTTGAGGTAATGGCCCATGTGCTGCTATCCCATGACTAATGTAGCCTTAAACCTCCCATATTGTCATCGTATGCCACTTAATGTCTCATATGCCTGATATAGTCAACATAGGTAAGGTACAGCATCACATACCTAGATGTTTCTATTTTATGCTAACTAAATACTCCTTTGAAATATATGGGCCAAAACCTCCATGTGCTGAAATTGTATGCCCGGTGCACCTTAAATGTGTATGTACTTCCATCTTATGCCAGGTAGATCATCCCATGCCAGATATAACCATCATATGCAAAGTAAAGCCTCAGATGTCCATGTGCTGCACCCCAGTATTGTCATTTTATGGCAAGGGATGTCTGCTATGAGAGATACAGCGCCACATGCCCAGTTGCTACTATCATATGCCAAGTGCAGCAAAAACACCCTCATTATTTTTACTGCAGTCCAAGTAAAGTATTTATTGCCAGACAAAGCATCACATGTCCAGCTGCTGCCAACCGTCATCATGTGCATCCTGAACATTATGCTTGACAGACCTCATGTGCGAGGTATAACTCACGCCCAGTGGCTGCCAACATATGTCAAGTGTATGCCCCTAAACCCATCAAACCTTTATGTCTCTTGTCCATCCTGGATGGGGGGTAAAAGGAGAGGATTATGGGTCTGGAAGAGGGGGTTGACAGTGCCGGGCAGCGGTGAGAAAGCACTGTTGCTCATGCTGTGAGGGACTCAACCATCCACACGGGTAGTGTGCACTCGTCTGGGCTTTTTTGAATGATTTTTTAGGAAATGGAATTATACAAGATCAACCTCCGAAAATGTGTGGGGCTAATCCGCACACATTTTCTAATGTACTCTGGGGGACACAGCCTACAGGCGCAGTCCTCCCTGTCACATTTATTTGACAGGTGACAGCGAGGGGTCCATGAAAACATCCAAAGGAGAATGGCAACACCTTCCTCCTCAGATGGCCAGCCTAATTAAATATCATGGATCCGCCCTGTTCTATTGTCAAAGTTCTGTGTGGTGGTGGCACATACTGATGAAAGTTAATTGAAGCAGGCCTGTGAATAGGTCTGGTCACAGAAATTAACAATGGGCAGGAAAACTAACACCACTTTGATATGCAATGTATCACCTTGAAGCAAGCTCCCACCCCTCTGTACGAAGGGCAGTGAATGTCATGTCTGGGACAACTGTTTACAATAGGCAAACTCCCTTTCAGTGGGACAAAGTATGTGATTTGAGGGAGACAGAAGTCTGTTCTCACCACAAACTTCAAGGGAGACCTGCACTTTGATCAAGAGCCACTGAGGGCCCAGTTAACCAGAGAGACACTTTGATCTACAACAGACAGGAAGATGGGTTGAATTTAGGAGAACATGTTGTCACCTCTTACCTTTCCTGTTGCAAAGCACTCTGGTCCTGACCACACGCATAACAGAAGATTGTTGGTGGGGACTCCAGATTGGTTCCTTAAGGTAGGGTTAGCCTGCACCAATCATTGGGACCCATTTGGCTTTAAAAGAGGACTGAGCCCCTCACTTAGCAGATCATCTGACGACTTTGAAAGGAGTAAGAAGGACTTATTTGGGCCCTGGGTGAAGGTACAGTCAGCCTTGTAGCTTCTGCCATTAAAGGAAGGCTAGGACTTCTAAGAGGGAGGCAAGATCCCTCCCTAAACATTTCCCAGGAACAGAGGACCCATCCAGCAGCTCCAGAACTGGTACCCCGCCAGCACACAGCATGCACTGCTAGATTCTGCAAGCAAGCTTCCTAGGTGGGAATTGCCACAGAGTCTCTGAACAAAGGCCAAGGCAGGTGGCTGCAAGCACTCACCTCAGCTTTGGGCTGTCTTCCTAGAAAGCGATGCCACAAGCCCTGTGAAGAAGCTAGGAGGACTGCCACACAAGCATCAACCACCATGCATCTTTTCAGGACATTTTTGAGGCAGTCAAGCCCTCGAACCCCGACCTGCTGCTCCAATGACTGTTGTCACGCTGCAGTCACTAAGCCGTCCAAGATGCCTCGTCCATCATTCCAGATCCACCAACCAGCACAGAGACAACGATTTTTGACCTTGAGCCACCGTGTTGGCCGGCCTGTAGTCATCCGTTCAGCCTCGCTTGCTGAACTGCCTGCCACCTGATATCTGCAGTTGTCACCCACCTTGAACTATGTTGCAGGTGCTGCAAAGCGTCCTGGAACTGACTGAACTCTGTTGAGCATCCGGAACCCAAGCACCAGGTACATTGTTGTTCTGTTCCCGTGGCCCTTCTCCGAAGGCCCCTAGTGACATATACGGTCCCTTTCTCCCTTGATGCTGAAACCAAATAACCTTGAACAGTTAAGACTGATTGCTTTACTGATTACCCTCCTCTCAGTATCCAGAGTGCATCCCTCTCCTTTGTGAAACTATCTGTCCTCTGTGTTCCTTTACAGGGCAGGTTATATTTTGTAGTTTGCTATAACTGTCTGTTGTAATAATAATAAAGTTAATATTTGTATACAACCTTGACTGGACAGTCCCTTTTATCATTGGGTAATAATTGTATTTTCGCTGTGTTGCAACTAACGATCCATGACCTTGCAGAGATAAGTCTGCTGTTCCATCCACTTTACCAGAAATTGGACAAGGAGGTTTATGATTTACTTGTGTTCAATCTGTTCAGATCCCTACTGGTGTAGTAGAGGTGTGTGGATGATTAATGGTTTAGAAGCCGATATTTATCCCTGGACCACTAGTGCCTGGGAAGTTGATTTGTCACACATGCCCAGCAGCTTTACCACCACTTTATCACCACGCACTCAGACACAGGGTGCAATATGGAGGCTGAACCTTTCTCATGCCCTTTCCGTCACATATAAAAATGATATATGGTTATCTACCGAATCAGCAGTAAAATAGCCCTACTGTAGCATTGTTGAATTGTTGATATTGCATTGGTGACCATACATGAGGCAGAGAGGGAAAAGGAGCAGGAGAGGTCTGGCTCAGCCAGGCAGAGTCTTGATGGTTTGGGCGAGTTTTTTCTTCCTTCTCCAGCCTCTGTGAAGATCCTATCTTCTCCTCCCTCTGCTATTTCCATAGGGAGTAACATATCCCACCTCCTGTCCTTTCTCTGAACAGCTAATAGATGATTCCAGGAGGCGGGATGCGGAAGCCGCTGTGTTCTCACCCCTTGTACTAGCTTTGCACCCTCAGAGTGACGTCTTGCAAAGACCAAGGTGAATCAATGGGACACAGGGACAAGGAAAGCAGTTTAAGTGGTTAAGAAAAATGGGTTCAGGTTCCACATAAAACATGATATCTTCTTCTTAATCAACAAAACAAACACATGTCCAGATACCTCCTCTTGGGGTTGAAAATGGAAAAGATGAATTCACTCCCTCCATAGTCTCAATGCCAGGACAGTCTATGGGGGACAGCTCTTCTCGGTCACAATATTGTATATTCTTTAATCCTTTTTCAGGCATTCCTCTTAATATGGCCTTTTCTGGTAGGCCCAGTTTAAAGAAGTTCACAGGCCACCCCTGTCTGCCCACCATATGAGGTTGACCATGATTAATTAGTAGGGCCTTGGCTTCCCTGGACAGTCTGGATCACTGCTTTTCTCCTTGCAGTTTGACGGGTGGTGATGGAGAATGGGACCTTCCTCTCTACTCCTGGAAATTGCTAGTTACTCTGCATCCTAACTTCCCTACACCTGTTTAACTCCTGTCACATCCTTGCTTCTTTATGTGTCACTCATGCCTCCTCCCTCCCCTACTAGTCCACCAGTCAGTGTGTTGTCAAGACCGCCCTTTGTGCCTCTACCTTTCTAACCTCCTTTCTTTTTTCACCTTCTCGTGTCTTTCCTGGCTTGTACAAATCTGTAGTATGTCACAGTTTTCCCCGATCTCTGTTCTTTAGCAGGTCAGTGTTTTAGCTGGCCTTTCTTGGCCTGTGTTGCTCTGTAGTAAGTCACTCACTTTACAGGCTGTTGTTTTTCTACAGCAGGTAAGTCTCTTTGATGGCCTGTTTTGTAGTAAGTGTCTCCCTTTCTGACCTCTCTTGTTCTACAGCAGGCCAGTCCCTTTGCTGGTCTGTGTTGTTCTATTGGGGGTCTCTTTTCTGATCTGTGATGTTCTATAGTAAGTCACTGTCTTTCCAAGCCTCTGTTGTTCTAAAGAAGGTAGGAGTCTTTGTTGGCTTGTGTTATTTGGTAAGTCACTCTCTTTGCCGGTATATGTTTTTCTACTGCAGACCAATATCTTTGCCGGTCTGTGTTGTTATATTGCAGGTTTGTCTCTTTCCTGCCCTGTGCTGTTCTGAAAAAAGTCACCGTGGGCCTCATTAGGAGTTTCGTGGTATTTTGGCTGTAAATCTGCTGGAGTAACGGCAGCCTTGATTACTGTTACCGCCACATGGGCCAGTGAATTTACCACAGGATTGAAAGTGGTGAAATGCCAGTGCAAGTCCCTTTTCATTGAGTCCATAGGACTCCATGTGGATTTCGGCAGTAATTCTGTCAGCAGTAATTCTGCCGATTTTGCTGATTTTTGGCGTGAAGTTGGAGGAATTACCTCCAGTTTTTTGCTGGAGGTTTGTCCTCCACCTTACCACCAAACCCGTAGTATGATAGTATGATAATGCCACAGTATTGGAATTACTGTCACATTAATGCAGTTTTTTCCCACATTGACGTCCTCGTATTGGGGCCCACTGTCTTTTCTAATCTATATTATTCTACAGTAAGTCAATGGGCCTCATCACAAGGATGGAGGTCCGTAAATAAGGGTGCCGGTAGTAATGTACCGGCACCCTTTCCGGACCGCCATACTACGAGAATGCTGGTAGGGGCACGGATACCCCGACAGGCCTGACCTGCCGGGAGTTCAGGCCCCTACCTGTATGTCTCTAACTGAAGCACCGGCATTGTTAGCAACGTGCCGGTGCTTCAGTGTCCCCATTCCCATGGAGTTTTATGCGACTCCATGGGAATGGGGATTTACTTTTCCGCCACCACTTGTTATATTCCGGTGACAACGGGATATCAAATGGGAAAATCGATGTTACAGAGTTGGCGCCAACGTGCCGGCATCACCGGTGTGTTACCGCCAACCTCGTAATGAGATCCAATATATTTGCTGGCCTGTGATCTGTAATAAGTCACTGGGCCTCATTACACGGATTGCGGTAAGGGTTTAACGATACCGGTAAGGGAATACCGGTATCGTTAAATACCCATGCAAATTGCGACCCGGATAACCGCTATTAGGGGCACCGCTAAGAACGGTGCCACTAATAGCGGCTAGTCCACGGGCACGCGACCCTTCAACCTGTAAATAGCGGCATGGCGGTAATAGCACACCATCACAAGCCATGCGGACATGGCAATAGCAGCATGGAATAGCCCCAAAAAGCCCAATGGGCATGGTGCAAATACCGGCTTCGCGAACTACCCGTTAAGAGAAATGAGCAGTGTTCCCACCTGCCACAGGTGGACACAATCAGCACAGGTGGAGGCAATGGAGACTGGGGCAGCACAAAAGGAGCACACCACACCCCTTCCCACACCCCTTCCCACACCAAGATGGTTTCAATACTAGCAGCATTACATGGCCTGGAGGACATGATTGCATTGCAGCACCAACAACAACAGGCAGCGCAGAGGAGACGCAGGAGGAGGAGGAGGAGGGCGAGACAGGCATAGCAAGCCCCACCAGGGCACCTAGTAATACCACAGAGGCAGCCACCAATCCCCAGGATTCGAGCCACTCCATTCAACTTAACCCCTGAGCAGATACACACCCTGTACCGTCTGGACCGGGATACCATCACCAGCATTGTGGACATGATATATGACGACATTGTGAGCCTCATAGACATCCGTACTGCCATCCCCCATCTACTGAAGGTGGTAACTGTGCTCCACTTCCTGGCCACAGGCACCTACCTACCAGCATACAGTAAGGCAGATGCATGGCATCTCACAACCAGTATTCCCACGCACGCTGACCCAGGTGCTCGATGCCCTCCTGAAGCACACACACTTCTATTCACTGGCAGGCATCCCAAGTTGCATCGGAGCCATCGACTGTAACCATGTGGAATTGGTGGTCCCACATCACAATGAAGCAGTCTACCGAAACAGAAAGCTATTCCACTCCATCAATGTCCAAATGGTATGTGACTCAAACAAGATAATCACACATTGTTGTGCCCGATACCCCAGATCAACCCATGATTCAATGGTCCTGCGGAACTCATCAATACCACGCTCACCTTCTCACATTGCAGTTACACAGATTGTCTCCGTGCATGCTGGGATTCGTGGATGCCAATAACAAGGCAAAGTTGATTTGTGTGATATGTACAGGTTGCACTTCATGTGAACAGTAACAAGTCCCCATTGTTGTCCCTATGCAGGTGATGCTGGCTATCCCCCGAGGAGCTGGCTCCTTACCCCTGTACGGATCCCACAGAACAGGCACCAAGAGGAATACAACCGTGCACATACCCGTACCCCCTTGGTAATTGAGCAGACATTTGGCCTTCTGAAGACACGGTTCCGGTGCCTCAGCAGGTCAGTGGGGCACTCCTGTATGGCCATGAGAAGGTGGCCAACATCACCATGGCATGTGTCATGCTGCACAATATGTGTATCAGACGGAATGTGCCAATGCCCCATGACATTGAAATGCAACCACCTGATGAGGATGATGAAGGGGGTGAGGAGGGAGGAGATGGGGCTGCAGGTCATGCAGGAGGCAATGCCCAGGAGGGACGCGATGTCCGTCAGCATCTGATCAACCAATTATTCTGATTCACATGGTCCTACTCTGTTCAATGGATGTGGGTATTTGTCCACGGAGTTCTTTGGTGTAGTGCACACTGGTCCATGTCCCCCAATAAAGCTCACATACTCAATGATGATGTCCAAGCCCGTGTTTGCACTTGTCACCAATGTGTTTAATACATTAGAACATGAAGAGGTGCATGGACCCAACAACGCAAACACCCTTTCCCTCCTCCCCCCACGACACTCCCAAAACATCCTTTCCTCCCTACCCCCATGACACTCCCAAAACACCCTTTCCCCCCTGCCACCACGACACTCCCAAAACACCCTTTCCCCCCTCCCCCACGACACTCCCAAAACACCCTTACTCCCCTCCCCCATGACACTCCCAAAACACCCTTTCCCTCTCCCCCCACGACACTCCAGATACACCCTTTCCCCCTCTCCCCACAACAACCCCATGTATGGCTGGCACAACGTTGCTGTCTTGCTGTATATGTGCCAGCTACATCGGGCTGGCCCTACTTCCCATCCCCACCACCAGCATTAGTGGGGTGGGAGGGTGTGCGCCTCATGGAGTGCAAGGAGTAGCGCAGGGGGCTCGTCTGCCTTGAGCTGGCAGAGGTGGATGTGCCTGGTTTTTCTTGTGGTGGTGGGGGGTACTGTCTGTCCATAGCGTCCGCTATGCGGGTGAGGACCTGCCTCAGTTGTGCCATCTCCTCACAGAGCCTGTTGGTGCAGGCTTCCATGCCCTGTCTCGTCTCCCTTGCATTCTCCCTGAACTCCTCCCTCAGACGGGCTGCCTCATCAACATGCTGGCCAACCAGTGCTGTTATCTCCTCCTGCCGCTCTATGATGGTGGCCATGTCATGGCCACTGTGTCCTGCTCATGGGGTGTGTGCCGCGCCTTGATCTATGGGTAGGGCATCAGGTGAGGACACCTATGGGCTCCAGCACCCTGCCACGTTTTCATCGCCAGACTAGGTATGGCTGCCGGTTTGTGATGTTGGCCGTGGGCTTCCTTTTCTGGATTGGTGGGGCCTGGGGGTATGCTCTTGCATGGCCAAGTCACAGGTGTCCTCCACATCGGACAGCGGTGCGGTGGCTGCTGCCTCGCCAATTGAACTGTTGACAGTGGCCCCTCCGTGGGTGGTTCCTGCATTGGGGAGTTCACTGGAGTGGGTGCAGCAATTGTTTCAGCCGTAGCTTCACGTCTTGGTGACGTGGGTGGCTTGCTGTGTTTGCCACTCTGCAGGAGCGCACTCCTCCCTGTGCCCCTTGATGTGCTTGCGGTGTTCCCTGGGTCCTTTGCCCTGGCTTATTTCTTGGCAGGGGGAGCCTGTGTTGCAGTTTCCTGCTAATCACTGTCAGTCTGTGAGCCTATGGGGGACAAAGAGGCGGATGGCATTGGTGATAAGTCAACGTGCTTCATGCAGATGTTGTTCATCATGCTGTTCTATGCATTGGGACATCATTAGTGGGCATTCAGGTCATGGGACTGTCAGGTGGGTCATTCATGCATGGGTCTGGGTGGCACGTGTCTGTGGTGATGCGTGCATGTGTGTGTGTTGGGGTGTGATACTCACATGGGTAGGGTTGTGTGCATGTATGTTTGTGGCCGCATCCATGAGCTGATTTAGGGCTCACATTTGGGGGGCACCTCACCTTTCACAGTGCATTGTTTTATGTGGACACTCACCTCCATCTGATGTTATGGGCGCACCACGCTCCATGTCGCCGACTCCCTCGATGGATTCAAGACACCTGTGGTGCTCGCGCAGGTCTCCTCCCACTTCCTAAAATTGATCGGTGAATCTCCACCACCTCCTGTGGCCATGGCCAGGTTCCGATTGGCGGACAGTATGCTGCGGACACGGAGGCGGAGATCGTCCCACCGCTTCCTGCAATGTTTCACAGTGCGGGTGGTGGTGCCCACCGCACTGACTTTCTGGGCCACCTCTGCCCAGATGGCCTTTTTTAAATTAGGGTCTCACGCCACATGTCATTCGCAAAGACCACATCCGCATTGGCGGCAAGCGTGTCTGTGAGCATGATGAGCTCCTCATTGGTAAATCTCTCCTTCCGCTGCCGATCCACTCCTTTTTTGATTGCCTTGGGCATTGTCAGGGCTTCCTGGATGGTTTGGTGTGGCACAGGTGTGGATGCAGTCCTGGGGGCAGAGGATGGCAATGGATTGGGCCTCATTCCGGGTTTGGAGCTAACCATGGAGTAATTAGCTCCATGGTTGCCTCCGAAACCGTCCCAAATCCGGCATGGTGAATGGAGTAATTACCGTCCATTCCAGGGTTGGAGGGACCGGTAATTCCCCATTCACCTTTTGCCCTTCCCCATTCCCATTTCTGCCCCATAGGGCTCAAGGGGAAACGGGAAGGAGGTAATTACGGCACCGTAAATTACGGTACCGTAATTACCTCCGAGGTACCATTTCGGGTCCCGTACTTAAGTCCTGCTAAAAGCAGGAGGTAAGGAAGGACCTGCAAAGGGAACTCGGAATACGGAGGTAAGGGATTACTGGCATCGGCACCCTTAACAGTGCCGGTAATCTCTTACCTCCCTACTACGAGTTCCCTTTGTGGGTCCTTCCTTAACGCCTGTTTTTTTCAGGAGTTAAGGACGGGACCCGCAAAGGGACTCTAGAGCTAATAACGGTACTGCAATTTGGGTACCGTTATTAGCGCCTTCCCCATTCCCATTGAGCCATATGGGGGCACAAATGGGAATGGGGAATGGCCCTGGTGAATGGGGAATTACCGGTCCCTCCGACCTCGGAATGTACCGGTAATTGCTCCATTCACCAGGGCGGAGTCGGAAGGGTTTTGGAGGCAGCCATGGAGCTAATAGCTGATAGCTCCATGGCTACCTCCAACCTCGTAATGAGGACCCCATCCTCAATTGTTCTACCGCGGGACAGTGGGCCTCATTACGAGTATGGAGGTAGTCATGGTGCTATTAGAGCCATGGCTGCCTCCATACCGGACTCCAATACCGGGGTCTGTGAATGAGGAATTACCAGGTCATTCCGACCTTGGAGGACCCGGTAATTCCTCATGCACAGAACCATTCCCCATTCCCATTTGAGCCCCTATAGGGCTCAATGGGAATGGGGATGGAGCTAATAACGGGCCCGTTAAAAACGATTCGCTCCTTGGTCCCCTCGCGGGACCCATAAAGGACGTCTGGTTTTACCAGACATCTGTTCCGGGTCCCGCTAGGGGACCTCATAATCAGGCAGCCCATAATGAACGGTGCCGGTCCAGAGTCGTAATGAGGCCCAGTATCTTTGCTGGCCGGTGTTCTGTAGTAAGTCACTGGGCCTCATTACACGGTAGGCGGTAGGGATTTAACGTTACCGGTAATGGAATACCGGTAACGTTAAATCCCCATGCCAATTACGACCCGGATCACCGCTATTAGCGGCACCGCTAAGTACGGTGCCACTAATAGCGGCCAGTCCACGTGCGTGCGACCCTCCATCCCGTAAATAACGCTATGCCGCTAATAGCACACCATCACAAGCCAAGCGGACATGCCAATAGCGGCATGGAAAAGCCCCCAAAACCCCTTACCGCCGTGGCGCTAATACCGGCTTCGCGAACCACCCGTTAAGAGAACTGAGCAGTGTTCCCACCTGCCACAGGTGGACACAATCAGCACAGGTGGAGGCAATGGAGACTGTGGTAGCACAAAAGGAGCACACCACAGCCCTTCCCACACCAAGATGGTCCCAATACTAGCAGCATTACATGGGCTGGAGGACATGATTGCAGTGCAGCAGCAACAACAACAGGCAGCACAGAGGAGACGCAGGAGGAGGAGGAGGAGGGCAAGACAGGCACAGCAAGCACCACCACGGCACCTAGTCATACCACAGAGGCAGCAACCAATCCCCAGGATCAGAGCCAGTCCATTTAACCTAAGCCCAGAGCAGATACACACCCTGTATCGTCTGGACCGGGATACCCTCACCAGCATTGTGGACATGATACATGATGACATTGTGAGCCTCATAGACATCAGAACTGCCATCCCCTCTCTACTGAAGGTGGTGACCGTCCTCCACTTCCTGGCCACAGGCACCTACCAGCACACAGTGGGGCACATGCATGGCATCTCACAACCAGTATTCTCACGCACGCTGAACCAGGTACTCCATGCCGTCCTGAGGCATGCACCTGAACACATAATCATGCCACGGACTGCCCAGGAGATTGCAAACACCAAAGTTGGCTTCTATTCACTGGCAGGCATCCCAAGTTGCATTGGGGCCATCGACTGTACCCATGTGGAATTGGTGGTCCCACATCACAATGAAGTCGTCTACCGAAACAGGAAGCAATTCCACTCCATCAATGTCCAAATGGTATGTGACGCCAACAAGATAATCACACATTTTTGTGCCTGTTTCCCCGGATCAACCCATGATTCCATGGTCCTACGGAACTCAACCATACCACGCTACATGGAGCGACAAGCCGGTCAACGTTTATGGCTACTTGGTGAGTAGCAGGGCAAGCACATGGCAGTGTGATTGAGGGGGGGAGAGATACATACTCCAACTGGATGTGATTGGGGGGGGATACATACTCCAACTGGGTGTGATTGGGGGGGATACATACTCCAACTGGTTGTGATGGGGGGGAGATACATAATACTCCAACTGGGTGTGATTGGGGCGGGGGGTGATACATACCCAAAATGGGTTTAGCTTGTCGTCCGTAGGACAAATGCACATACAGATGTACGCCAATGTCCATCTGGGAAGGCCGCAACGTACTTGAGATGAACCTACATGCAAGTATAAGTTACACAACATAGAGAACAATTCAGGTCTAGAAACATTAAACATCTATCCACATCCACATTGCAAAACATTCAACACCACAAAATACACACATCTCCTACATGCCGCCAAGATAGTCATACAGAATTAGCGCAGCACAACCACAATAATGCAATGTGCCCTTGAATGCATGCAAAGGGATCACCCCTAGCCATAGCATTGAACCACGCACCTATAGCACCACTGAAGTGATGCCTCTCAGCATGGCAACATCAATGTTGGAATGGCAGTAAACTAGCAGTGTGGTACCAATTCTGTCTGGGCCCAGGGACACCTAAGACCTGGCCTCACCCAGGACATGTCAATTACTGTTGGAGGCATTAATGGGGCATGTTTACTTACAGGGTCGAGCTCACCTTTGCACATTGCAGTCACACAGATCGTCTGCATGCATGCTGTTAATTGTGGACTTCAATCACAATGCAAAGTCAATTTGTGTGATATGAACAGGCCGCTCTTGAGGTGAACAGTAACCGGACCCCATTTGTCCCCCCATACAGGTGATGCCGGCTATCCCCTGAAGAGGTGGCTCCTGACCCCTGTACGGAACCCACAGAACAGGCACGAAGAGGACTACAATTGTGCACATACCCGTACCCGCGTCATGATCGAGCAGACTTTTGGCCTTTTGAAGACACGGTTTAGGTGCATTAGCAGGTCTGGTGGCGCTCTCCTGTATGGCCATGAGAAGGTGGCCAAGATCACCATGGCATGTGTCATGCTGCACAATATGTGTATCAGACGGAATGTGCCACTGCCCCCTGACGTTGAAATAGAAGCACCTGATGAGGATGATGATGGTGATGAGGACGGAGGTGACGGGGATGCAGGTCATGCAAGATGGGATGGCCAGGAGGGACGTCCTGTGAGACAGCATCTGATCAACCAAATATTCTGAGTGACATGGTTTCTTTCTGTAGGATGGATATGGGTAGTAATGCACTGGTGTCTGTTTTGAAGCACACAATGGACCCTGTCGCCAATAAAATATACATACAGAATGAAGAAGTCCAAGCCTGTGTATTGATCAAACACCAGTGTATTAAGGAATGTAAAGATGTATAAGTGCATGTCCCCAAACATGACACCACCCTTCCACCCTCCCCCCACAACAGTCCAAAAACACCCTTCCCCCCTCCGCCCACAACAGTCCCAAAACACCCTTCCCCACTCCCCACACAACAGTCCCAAAACACCCTTCCTCCCTCCCCCCACAACAGTCCCAAAACACCCTTCTCCCCTCACCCCAAAACAGTCCCAAAACACCCTTCCCCCCACCCCCCACAACAGTCCCAAAACACCCTTCCCCCCTCCCCTCACAACAGTCCCTTATGTGTCTGGCACAATGTTGTTGTCCAGCTATACACGTGGAAGCTTGACCCTGCAGTCCCTATTCGCCATTGCCACCACCAGCATTAGGAGGCTGGCAAGATATGCGCCTGGTGGTGCGTGTGGAGCGGCGAAGGGGGCTTGTCTGCCTCGAACTGGCGGATGAGGACTGGTGGTGGTGGTGGGAACTGGCGGTCCATTGCGTCCGCTTTCCGCGTGAGGACCTCCCTAAATTGGACAATCTCCCCACACAGCCTGTTGGTACAGGCCTCCATCGCCTCCCTGGAGTGCCTGGCTGTCTCTGTAATCTCCCCCCTGAGACGGGCAGCCTCCTCCACATGCTGCCCAACCAACACAGTTATGTCCTCTTGGCGCTGCCTGATTCTGGCCAGGTCAAGGGCACTGTTGCGTTCTGGTGGTGTGGCTGCTGTGCCTTCCGATGCAACCAGGACAACTGGTGAAGCCATCGGTGGGCTACTGAACCCTCCCATGTTGTCCTCGCCAGGGACACTGGACCCAGGTGTCTGCTGTGGTGTTGCCTCGGGAGCTCCAGGGGGGGTTGGGGTGTGCATTTCCATGTGGAAACCTGTCGGATCCTCCACATCTGAGAGTGGGGCTGTGGCTGCCGCCTCTCCTGTGGAACTTGTTGCAGCTGAGGGTGGGCCCTCTGTGGCTGGGAGCTGTGGTGGGGGGTTCACTTCAGGAGGTGGGGCAGTTGTTGCTGGTGCGGTCAGTTGCATCTTGGCAGTGGCGCTCCACCGATGTTTGCCACTCTGCATGGGTACTCTTCTCCCTTTGCCCCTTGATGTCATGGGGATGTCCTCTGTGTCCTGTGGCCTTGATTTTTTACTGGCAGGGGGTGCCTGAGTTGCAGTGCCAGGATCTTCACTGTCTGTATGTGAGCCTGTCGGGGACAAAGAGGGGGATGGCATTGGTTACGGTTCTATGTACTTAATGCAGTATACGTCAATCATGCAGTTGTGGGCATTTGGACTTCATTGGTAGGGATGCAGGTGATGTGTCTGTTGAGTGGCTCATCCATGCATGGTTGTGTGTGGCACTTGTCTCTGGTGATGTGTGCATGTGTGTGTGTTTGGGTTTGACACTGACATGGTCAGGGTTGTATGCATGTGTGGATGTTTGGGCAGCCATGAGGTGATTCTGGGCTCACATTTGGGGGGACCTGAACATACACAGTGCATACTTTCATGTGTACACTCACCTCCATCTGAAGTGGTTGCCACACCATGCTCCATTGTCCCGACTCCCTCTATTGGTTCTACTCCAATCAGGTTGGCGCAGGTCTCTTCCCACTCCTTTAATTTTATCAGCGAATCAGATCCACCTGCGTGGCTATGTTGTGTTTCGCAGACAGGATGCTTCTGACCCGGAGGCGGAGATCACCCCACCGCTTTTTGCACTCATGGACATTGCTGGTGGTGGTGCCCACTGCACTCACTTTCAAGGCAACCTCTGCCCAGATTGCCTTCTTGCGGATAAGGGTCTCCCGACGCATGTCGCTCGCAAATACCACGTCGGCATTAGCAGCAAGGGTCTGTGTGAGCATTATTAGCTCCTCCGTGGTGAACTTTTCCTTGCGCTGGCAGTCGGTGTTTTTTTTAATGGCCTTAGGCATGGCGAGGGTGTCCTTGTGGCTTTCCAATAGCAAACTACTCAAAACAGGTCCAGGGGGCAGAGGATGGCAATGAATTGTGTTTTTAAAGATGGACGCTTGCTCCTTCCCGTTCCTGTGCGATGACGCTATTTTGGGTTCCGCTTTTTACGGTGACCGCTAATTGCGGTGACCGCTGTTTGCATGTTGTGGGAGGTCGGAAGTGCTATCTGCGCTTTCATCGGTGCCGGTAAGGGTCTTTTTGGGGTCATTAGCGGCATGGCGGTAGGGTCATTACCGGCATGGCGCTATGCTCATGTCCGCGTACTCGTAATGGTACGCTATTAGCGGCCTCTTGCAAGGGCGGACACGTTAATAGCGCCATGCCGTTAATTTTGCGATTTTTACCGCAACGTGTAATGAGGCCCACTGTATTTCCCGCCTCCAATGTTCTACAATATGTCATATAGTGACTTAGTACAAAGCACAAGCCAGCTAAGACACTGGGCCTCATTACGAGTATGGAGGTAGCCAGGGTGCTATTGGCGCCATGGCTGCCTCCATACCGGGCTCCAAAACTGGGTTCCTTCAATGAGAAATAACAGGGCCATTCCAACATTGGAGGACCCGGTAATTCCTCCTTGAAGGAACCATTCTCCATTCCCATTTGAGCCCCCATAGGGCTCAATTGGAATGAAGAGGGAGCTAATAATGGGCACGTAAATAACAGCCCGTTATTAGCTCCCTGTTCCGCCCGCGGGACCCGGAAAGGATGTCTGGTTTTACCAGACGTCTGTTTCAAGTCCCGCAAAGGGAACCTCATAATAGGCGCTCGCGTAATGAAGGGTGCCGGTCCCGTACCGGCACCCTTCATTACGGGAGCGCCAGGGTGGTAATGAGGCCCACTGTCAAATTGTAGAACAATGGAGCCAGGACATACAGTGACTTACTGCAGTATACCAGCCAGCAAAGACACTGTCCTGCCTTAGAACAATTGAGTGTAGGACAGAGAGTAACTTACTATAAAGCACAGGCCAGCTAACACACTGACCTGCTGTGGAGCAACAGATGCCAGGAAAGACAGTGGGCCTCATTACAGTTTCCCAGTGTAGAAAAAATGCAGGTAAAATTGCTGGTAATTCCGGTACCAGCATTTTTACCGTACCAAGGAAACACAGGTTTTGCCAGTGGGGGCCACGGATCTACCTCCATGCCTGACCTGCCAGTAAATCAGGCCTCCGCCAGCAATAAAATTCTGCAATTACTGGCCCCGTTATTACCCCACCAGTAATTGCATCAATCCCCTCCATGGAATGGGGGTTTAACAGCGTTTCAGCCATTTGGAATACCCCAGTAATACCGGGATATCATGGGGTGGAAACGGTAGGGGCCATTTGCCGTTACCAGCAAACTTGCTATGCACCCCAGGGTCTTTGCTGGCCAGTCTTCTGTAGTAAGGCACTCTATTTCCTGCCTCCGTTGTTCTACAATTTGTCAGTGTCTCAGCTGGATTGTGCTTTGTTGTAAACCAGTGGGGCTCATTACAAGTTTGCCGTTGCAGAAATAAAGTACTGTTATTTCCGTACACCAGCACTTTTCCACACCGGCAAACTACAAGGTCGCTGGTGGGGTACCTGATTTACCTCCAGCCAAGAGCTGGAGGTAAGTCAGTCACCCCACCATCAAAAAACTGCCGGAATTACCAGAACCAGTATTACTGGTGCTGCTAATACCGGAAATCCCCCCATGGATTATGGAGATTAAACATCCTTTCTGGCACTTGTAGTCGGCCAGTAATTCTGGAAGCCAAGTGCTGGTAACAGTAATTCCATTTGGTATTATCTCCTAGGATTTCCCGGCCAGATAAATCCAAACTTGTAATGAGCCCCACTGTCCTGTGGTAGAACAATAAAGACCTGGAAAGAGAGTGGGCCTCATTACACGGATTGCGGTAAAATACTGCCCATAATGGCATGGCGCTATTAACGTGTGCGCCTTTCCAAGAGGACGCTAATTGCATGCCATTACGAGGACACGGACACGAGCATAGCGCCATGCCGGTAATGACCCTACCGCCATGCCACTAAAGTCCCCGTAAAGACCCTTAGCGGCACCGATGAAAGCGCTGATAGCACTTCCGACCTCCAGCATCACGCAAATAGCGGTGACCGCTTTAAGCGGTCACTGCTATTAGCGGTCACCGTAAAATTGCGGAAACAGAAATAGCGTCATTGGACAGGAACGGGAAAGAGCACGGTGGCCATCTTTAAAAACACAATCCATTGCCATCCTCTGCCTCCAGGACTGCATCCACACCAGTGCCATACCAAACCATCCAGGATCCCCTGACAATGCCCAAGGCAATTAAAGAAGGAGGGGATCGGCAGGAGGAGGAGAAATTCACTAATGAGGTGCTCATCATGCTCACGGAGACGCTTGCTGTAAACGCGAATGTTGTCTTCGCGAATGACATGCGGCGTGAGACCCTGATCAAAAAAAGGCCATCTGGGCAGAGGTGGCCCAGAAAGTCAGTGCGGTGGGCAACACCACCCGCACCGTGAAAGACTGCAGGAAGCGGTGGGACGATCTCCGCCTCCGTGTCCGCAGCATACTGGCTGCCAATCGTAACCTGGCCATGGCCACAGGAGGTGGTGGAGAGTCACCTATCAAACTTAGGGAGTGGGAGGAGACCTGTGCGAGCACTATTGGTGTGGAATCCATAGAGGGAGTCGGCGACATGGAGCGTGGTGCGCCCACAACATCAGATGAGGTGAGTGTCCACATAAAACAATGCACTGTGAAAGGTGAGGTACCCCCCAAATCTGAGCCCTGAATCAGCTCATGGATGCTGCCACAAACATACATGCACACAACCCGGCCCATGTGAGTGACACACACCAACACATACACATGCACGCATCACCACAGACACGTGCCACCCAGACCCATGCATGAATGACCCACCCGACAGTCCCATGACCTGAATGCCCACTGATGAAGTCACAATGCATAGAACAGCATGATGAACAACATCTGCATGAAGCACGTTGACCCATCACCAATGCCATCCCCCTCTTTGTCCACCACAGGCGCACAGACCGACAGCGATGAGCAGGACACTGCAACACAGGCTCCCCCTGCCAATAAACAAGCCAGAGCAAAGGAGCCAGGGAACACCGCCAGCACATCAACGGGCACAGGGAGGAGTGCACTCCTGCAGAGGGGCAAACACAGCAAGCTACCCACGTCACCAAGATGTGAAGCTACGGCAGCAACAATCGCTGCACCCACTGCAGCGATCCCCCCAACACAGGAACCACCCATGGAGGGCACACTGTCTGCTGCCAACAGTTCAATTGGCGAGGCCGCAGCCACCGCACCACTGTCCGATGTGGAGGACACCTGTGACTTGGGCATGCAAGAACACACCCCCAACAGCCCCCCAATCCAGAGAAGCAAGCCCATGGCCACCATCACTATCCAGCAGCCATGCCCAGTCAGGCGATGAAACCATGGCAGGATGCTGGAGCCCACAGGTGCCCTCACCCGATGGCCTACCTATAGATCAAGGTGCGGCACCCACCCCACGAGCAGGACACAGTGGCCATGACCTGGCCACCATCAGACAGCGGCAGGAGGAGATCACAGCGCTGGTTGGCCAGCATGTCGATGAGGCAGCCCGTCTGAGGTAGGAGTACAGGGAGAATGCAAGGGAGACGAGACAGGGCATGGAAGCCTGCACCAACAGGCTCTGTGAGGAGATGGCACAACTGAGGCAGGTCCTCACCCGCATAGCGGACACTATGGACAGACAGTACCCCCCCACCACAAGAACAACCAGGCACATCCACCTCTGCCAGCTCAAGTCATACGAGCCCCCTGCGCCTCTCCTTGCGCACCATGAGGCACACACCCTCCCAACCCCCTAATGGTGGTGGTGGGGATGGGAAGTAGGGCCAGCCCGATGTAGCTGGCACATATACAGCAAGACAGCAACGTTGTACCAGCCACACATGGGGGTGTAGTGGGGGAGTGGGGAAATGGTGTTTTGGGAGTGTTTTGGGGGAGGGGGGAAAGGGTGTTTTGGGAGTGTTGTGGGGGGAGGGGAGAAAGGGTGTTTTGGGAGTGTTGTGTGGGGTGGGGGAAAGGGTGTTTTGGGAGTGTTGTGGGGGGGGGGGGAAGGGTGGTTGCATAGATGGGGCCGTGCACTTCTTCTTCTCAAAACATATTAAACACACTAGTGACAAGTTAAAACACAGTCTTGGACTCCATCATTGTGTATGCGAGCTTTATTGGGGGACAGGGCCCATTGTGCGCTTCACCACAAAACCCAGTGCACAAATACCCACACCTATCCTACAGAGTTGAACCATGTGATTCAGAATATTTGGTTGATCAGATGCTGACGCTCATCGCGTCCCTCCTGGGCATCGCCTCTTGCCTGACCTGCAGCCTTGTCTCCTCCCTCCTCATCCCGATCATCATCCTCATCAGGTGGTAGCATTTCAACGTCAGGGGGCATTGGCACATTCCGTCTGATACACATATTGTGCAGCATGACACATGCCATGGTGATCTTGGCCACTTTCTCATGGCCGTACAGGAGAGCTCCACCCGACCTGCTGAGGCACCGGAACCGTGTCTTGAAAAGGCCAATTGTCTGCTCAATTACGACGCGGGTTCGGGTATGTGCACGATTGTATTTCTCTTCGTGCCTGTTCTGTGGGTTCCGTACAGGGGTAAGGAGCCACCTCTTCAGGTGATAGCCGGCATCACCTGCATTGGTGGAACAACCGGGACTTGTTACTGTTCACATCATGTGTAACCTGTACATATCACACAAATCAACTGTGCATTGTGATTGGCATGCAAGGATCCCAGCATGCATGGAGACGATCTGTGTAACTGCAATGTGTGAGGGTGAGCTAGTCCCTGCAAGTGGACATGCACCATGCATGCCTCCGGCAGTTATTGCCATGTCCTGGGTGAGGACATGTTTTAGGTGTTCCTGGGCCCAGGCAAATTTGGTACCACACTGCTATTGTACTGCCATTCTGAAATTGATGTCGCCATGCTGTGAAGCCTCACTTCAGTAGTGGTCCATGGGTGTGGTGCAGTACAATGGCTACAGGTGATCCCTTTGCATGCACTCAAGGTCGCATAGCTGTAGTGATGTTGGTCAGCGCACATTTTCATTTGGCATATTGGTGCCATGTTGCTGATTTGTGTCACATGGGGTATGGTATGATGTGCAATGTGCATGTGGATAGATGTGTCATGTTTGGCATATTGGATTGATTTCAATGTTGTGCAGCTTCAAAATTGCATGTGGTTTTGTTTCCGGTCCATTGTGGCCTGCCTTGGTTGACATTGGCGTACATCTGTATGTCCATTTGTTCTACAGACGACAGTCCACACCCAGTTGGAGTATGCATCTCTTCCCCCCACCCGAACACAGCCAGTTGGAGTATGCATCTCTTCCCCCCACCCAAACACACCCAGTTGGAGTATGCATCTCCGCCCCCCAATCACACCTCACATCACACTGCCATGTGCTTGCCCTGCTACTCACCAAGTAGCCACGTACGTTGTCCGGCATGTCGTGGTATTGATGAGTTCCGCAGGACCATTGAATCATGGGTTGATCTGGGGTATCACCTGGTACCACCAGGCAGCCCCCAATCCCTCGCATCAGAGCCAGTCCATTCAACCTTATCCCTGAGCAGATCCACACCCTGTACCATCTGGACCGGGACACCATCAACACCATCGTGGACATGATACACGAAGACATTGCCATCCTCATTGAAATACGCACCGCCATCCCCCCCTCTACTGAAGGTAGTGTCGGTGCTCCACTTCCTTGCCACAGGCACCTCACACAGTGGGGCAGATGCATGGCTTATCACAACCCTTATTTACCTGCATGCTGAACCAAGTACTGGATGCCCTCCGGAAGCCAACAAAGGACTACATATCCCCACCACGGACTCCCCAGGAGATTTTTGATACAAAGGTTGGCTTCCATGCTCTGGCAGGCATGCCAAATTGCATAGGTGCCCTCGACTGCACCCATGTGGAGTTGGTGGTCCTGCATCCCATGGAGGCGGTGTACCGCAACCGCAAGCAATACCACTCCATCAATGTGCAGATGGTATGTGACGCCAGCAAGATCATCACACGTTGTTGTACCCGATATCCCGGATCAACTCATGACTCAATGGTCCTGCGGAACTCCACGCTACCACGCTACATGGAGCGACATGCAGGATGATGTGCCTGGCTGCTTGGTAAGTTGCATGACAGGCACATGGCAGTGATATGGGGGGATAGATGCACACACCACCATGGTGTCATTGTTGATGTGACAGCACAATGTGCACATCACAAAACACGGTGCCCCAAAGCATCCCAAACAGAACATGACAACCAAATCCCATAGCAATGAAGTAAGCTGGACACCTATCACAACATGCCAAACTTAAAACCACCCCACATCCCACAACACATGCACCACCCATCCTTGTACCTCACTCTCCATAACACAACCCAGCAACTTGCTGTGAATAATCACTATGTAGCTGTCTGCAGCAAATCACCACACAGGACAAGCATCCATGGAAGTGCACTGAACAAAGCCACCAAGGGAATCCACTGCCTGTCACAGGGCCGCCACCACCACAGGAGTGCAGCATGTCACCATGGGAATAATCAGCGATGAATGGCAAATAATGCAGTGAGTACTGGCAACGCTGACAGTTAGTAAATCATACAGAACACTACACATCACATATTCAACACAAACACAGTGGTATGCGTCCACAATGCACGAGCAACATCAAGACAGCGTACACTGTGCATCAACTTGAAGATGCAACCCACACCATGAGTCCATGGCACAGAATACATTGAGGGCATGAGAAATGTGTGCATACAACCAGGGACATGTGCATGTGACCATCAATTCTCTACATGCATGTATGACAAGTGCAGCTGTCCATCATGAATCTACTAATATATACCTTTAATTTCGTCTCATGCAGGTGATACTGGCTATCCCTTGAAGCCGTGGCTCCTCACTCCTGTCCGAAATCCACAGAACAGGCACGAGGAGGACTACAATCGTTCCCATACCCGTACCCGTGTGGTCATCGAGCAGACCTTTGGCCTGTTGAAGGCACGGTTTCACTGCCTTGCCGGTCGGGTGGGGCACTCCTCTACAGGCATGAGAAGGTGGCCAAGATCATCATGGTATGTGTCATGCTGCATAACATGTGTATCCGACGGAACATGCCCCTGTCCCCTGACATTGACCTGCAACCACCTGATGATGATGAAGGGGATGAAAAAGATGTGGGCGCACATTATTGCGGTGCTGATGCACAGGAGGGACGTGCTGTGCGTCAGTCAGTGATTGCACAATATTTCTAACACACATGGGTGCAGAGGGTGACATGAAAGTGGGACAGAGGGCACTGGATGTGGGATTACATGTACACTATGCACTGTATATCAATAAATGACACATATGCAATGAGGAATGTCCACTCAAGTATTTTTTTTGGTTGTATACGAATTGTTCGTTTTACAACTGCTCGAATGACAATTGACCTTTTCACAATTGACCGAATTGTGAAGGTCAATTGTACCATATATGTGGGGGGAAACCCCCCACAACCCCCCACCCAACGCCAAACCCCCCAAAACCCATATATATATGAGCAAGCGGCGAGTAATGCCGCAAAACGCGTCGACTTTTTGTTGGGAAGGCCGAGATGCAAGACGGCTGATACATGTTTATGCCAACTTTTAACCAATAAAGAGGTTACAAAGATATGCTGGTAGCGATTTAATTTCTGAAGCATCATTTGAAGGTGAGTGCTCCTCGAATGACTGACGACAAGTCAGTTTCATGGATAACATATATATATATATTCGGTCAGTTGTGAAAAGGTCAATTGTGACCCTTTAAATTTGGTCAATTGTTCATTCGAACAATTGTAAACGAACAATTTGGGTAATACCTTTTTTTTTACACAACAGGTGTATAAAAATGTCAAATAGAATTAAGTGCTCAACCCCTCCACCTCACACACCCTCTTCACATCTCCCCCCACAACTCCCGCACACACCCTTCTCCCCTCCCATTCCCCCCACAACTCCCCCGCACACCCTCTCACCCCTCCCCCCACAACTCCCCCACACATGGTATTCAAGCAAATGCTTTATGTACCTGTGTCCATTGCCTTCATCAGGCTGCCCCTTCTACATCCTTCCACTTCCTGAACCTGGTGGTGGCATGTCTGATCGCCGCAAGGTGACGCTGACCTGCGTAGGGGGCTGGTTTGGGTGGAGCTTGATGAAGAAGGGGTGGCCGCTTGCTCCAGTCTGGGGGCCCGACGATCAGCCTCTATGCAATCTGCAATGCGGGCGAAGACCTGCCTCAGTGCAGACACCTACTCACAGATTCTTGTGGTGCTTGCCTCAATGGCCTGCCCAAGGGAAGCAGTATTGTTGCGCCCCTTTTGCCTTGCCTGGGCACTGTCTGCGACAAACTGCCTCACTAGGGCTGTGAGCTCCTCCTGGCGCAGCGCTGCCTGTCCCATCTGCTGCACCACCACCTGTACACCAGTGGAGGTGGAGGGTGCATGTGTGTCATCCTCAAATACATTTGGGTCCTCTGTGGGACTCATGCTCCCTTGTACGTACTCCCCTCCAGACTGCTCCGGTGTGGTATTGTGGTAGAAATCAACAGGTGTGACCTGGGGGCATGGGGCAGGACTTGGTGTTGCAGGAAAGTCTAAGGAGTCGTCCTCGACAGACACACACACCTGGCCCTGCACATCATCATCTGTCTGGGGTGCCGTAGCTGCCACCTCCCCAACAAAGCTGTTCTCTGCAGATTGTGCCCCATCACCCACTGTCTCCTGTGCAGATGTCACAGGTGTTGTGGGTACTGTGGTAATGGGCCTTAGCGGCACCAGTGCCATGGCATCCTGAGCTGTTTTTGTCTTCAGTGCCTGTCGTGACTTGTCTGGGCCTTTTGAAGTGGAAGGCCTGTTGCCTTCATCCCTGGCCCTCTTCAGGGGGGTAATCGCCTGTGGGGATGATTCCTGGGCCTTGCTGTCAGGATCTGACCCTGTGGAGGACCAAGAGTGGGACGGCATGAGTGATGGTTTGACAAGCATCATGCATACATTTGTATTATTGCTCTTCTACACATTAGAGGGGATTAGGTAGTGGAGTTTTGATGATCACGTTGCTTGCTATCTGGGTGGAGCATGCAGGCATCCGTCGGGATCACTCATGTTGGGGCGGGCGTATGCTATGTGACATGCTTTTCTGGTGTAGCCTGCGTGCAGTGTGACTTATGCCATTTTCATATTTGTGTGGTGTGTGTTAGGTATGGCATTGCCATGCTGCATGCATGTGCATGTGTCTGTGCTGCGGACGGCATCTAGGCAAGGATGAGTCAATGTGTATGTATTGGGCCATGCATTGCCTCTTTGGACTGACAAATTGGTGGACTATCATCATACTTAGCATTACAGTGTTTTCTTAGGACACTCACCTCCTTCCGCCGATGAGGTGGCGCCACGCTCCATCTCGGCCACACCTTCTATGGCCTCTAGACCAATCGTGGTGGCGCAGATCTCCTCCCACCGGCTTAACTTTATGGGTGAGCTAGGTCCTCCACCAGTAGCCATGGCCTGGCTCCGGTTTGCGGAAAGAATGTTCCTCACTCTCAGGCGCAGGTCATTCCAGCACTTGCAGACATCCTTGATGGTTCAGAGGTGTTGCTTACGGCGCTGACTTTCCGGGCAACAAGTTGCCAGATCTTTCTTTTTTAATTTGGACATCCCTCTTGAGGCTGTTTGCAAAAACGACCTCTGCATTGTCTGCAAGTGTCTCGGCCAGCATTGTGAGTTCATCCTCATTGAAGCGCTCTTTGCACTGCCGGGAAGTGCCTTTCTTTACTGCCTTGGGCATGATGCTGGCGCTGTGTGTTGATTTCTGTGGTCAGAAAAAGGATCCAGGTCATGTGTGGTGAGGATGGCAATGGATTGTGTTTTTCAAGATGGCCGCCATGCTCTTTCCCATTCCTGTGCGATGATGCTACATCCGGTTCCGCTTATTTACGGGCACAGCTATTAGCGGTCACCACTAATGCCGCGTCCATTGATGCCGGTAGTGCTGTCTGCGCTTTCCATGATGCCGCTAAGGGCCATTTTTTGGACTTTAGCGGCATGGCGGTAATTTCGTTACCGGCATGGCGCAAAGCTCGTGCACGCAAACTCGTAATAGTATTCTATTAGCGGTCTCTTTACTACACAGAGTATTTGCTCCATTCCGGTAAGGACTGTTTCTTACCTCCAACCTCGTAATGACCCCCATAGTCTTAGATGACTTTTTTATTCCGGCCTCTGTTGTTCCACAGCAGATCAGTGTATTAGCCGCCCTGTGCTTTTTACTTAGTCACTCTCTTTCCCAGCCTCTATTGTTCTACCTCAGGACAGTGGCCCTCATTCCGAGATGTGCGGTAAGGGATACCGGGCACCGGTAAGGAGACTGGTGCCGGTAATCCATTACCAGCCAATTCCGAGGTCCCTTAGCGGGAACCGCAAAGGACTTTTGATCGGACCACACCTTCTTTACGGGTCCCGCTAAGGGACCACGGTGCTAATTATGGGCCTGCTATTAGCAGGCCCGTAATTAGCGCCTTCCCCATTCCCATTGAGCCCTATGGGGGCTCAAATGGGAATGGTCGGGTGAATGGGGATTTACCGGGTCCGCACAGGTCGCAATGTCCTGGTAAATCCTCATTCACCCAGACCGGACATGGACCCAGGTTTGGAGGCAGCCATGGCGCAAATAGCCCCATGGCTACCTCCAAACTCGAAATGAGGGCCAGTGTCTTTGTTGGCCAGTGTTCTGTAGAAAGTCACTGTATTTTCCGCCTCCATTGTTCTACAATATGTCAGTGTCTTAGCTGGCCTGTAATTTGTAGTAAGTCATTCTCTTTCCCAGCACCTTTTGTTCACAGCAGATCTGTGTATTAGCCGCCCTGTGCTTTATACTAAGTCACTCTCTTTGCCGTCCTCTATTGTTCTACCGCCGGACAGTGTCTTTGCTGGGCGTTGTTCTGTAGTAAGTCACTGTATTTCCCGCCTCCAATGTTCTACAATATATCAGTGTCTTAGCTGGCTGGTGCTTTGTAGTAAGTCACTGTCTTTCCCGGCACCTGTTGTTCACAGCAGATCAGTGTATTAGCCGCCCTGTGCTTTATACTAAGTCACTCTCTTTGCCATCCTCTATTGTTCTACCGCCGGACAGTGTCTTTGCTGGGCGTTGTTCTGTAGTAAGTCACTGTATTTCCCGCCTCCAATGATCTAGAATGTCAGTGTCTTAGCTGGCCTGTGCTTTGTAATAAGTTATTGACTTTTCCGGCCTCTGTTGTTCCACAGCAGATCAGTGTATTAGCCGCTCTGTGCTTTATACTAAGTCACTCTCTTTCCCAGCCTCTATTGTTCTACCGCAGGACAGTGTCTTTGCTGGGCGTTGTTCTGTAGTAAGTCACTGTATTTCCCGCCTCCAATATTCTACAATATATCAGTGTCTTAGCTGGCTGGTGCTTTGTAGTAAGTTACTGACTTTCCCGGCCTCTGCTGTTCCACAGTAGATCCGTGTATTAGCCGCCCTGTGCTTTATACTAAGTCACTCTCTTTCCCAGCCTCTATTGTTCTACCGCGGGACAGTGCCTTTACTGGCCGGTGTTCTGTAGTAAGTCACTGTATTTCCTGCCTCCATTGTTCTACAATATGTCAGTGTCTTAGCTGGCCTGTGCTTTGTAGTAAGTTACTGACTTTCCAGGCCTCTGGTGTTCCACAGCAGATCAGCGTGTTAGCTGGCCTGTGCTTTATACTAAGGGCCTCATCACGACTTTGGCGGTAACCCTTAAATCCGGCGGTCGCGCTATTACCGCCGGATTTAAAGGTCCGCCAAATCAGGACATCCCGAATGGGCTCAATGGGGAATGGGGAATTACATTACCGCCGAACTTGTGATCCGGCGCTTTTAGCGCCGGGGAGTTTGGCGGTAGGGCTAATACCGCTGGCGTTAATACCGCCGGCGTTACCACCAAAGTCGTGATCAGGCCCTAAGTCACTCTCTTTCCCAGCCTCTATTGTTCTACACAGGACAGTGGGCCTCATTACAACACCGGCGACAAACCATGGCGCTATTAGCACCATGATTGGTGCCGGTGTTGTAACGGGTCTGCCATGGTTCAATGGGGAATTACCACCCCATTCCAAGGTTGGCGGGGCGGTAATTCCCCATTGAACCATGGCCCTTCCCCGTTCCCATTTTCGCCCCATAGGGCTCTATAGGAATGGGGAAGGCGCTAAGTACAGTACCGCAAATTGCAGTACCGTACATAGCACCAAGGTCCCCTTGCGGGTCCCTTTCTTTAACGGCTGGTGTAGACCAGCCCTTAAGGTGGGGTCCAGCAAAGGGACCTTGTAGTAAGGCGTTAAGTGTTTAACGGCGCTGCAGCTTTTTACGGCACCATTAAATACTTAGCGCCAGGGTCGTAATGAGGCCCAGTGTCTTTGCTGGTTGGTGTTCTGTATGTATTTCCCGCCTCCATTGTTCTACATTAATGTCAGTGTCTTAGCTGGCCTGTGCTTTGTAGTAAGTCACTGACTTTCCCGGCCTTGGTTTTCCACAGCAGATCAGTGTATTAGCCGCCCTGTGCTTTATAGTAAGTCACTGACTTTCCAGGCCTTTGGTGTTCCACAGCAGATCAGTGTATTAGCCGCCCTGTGCTTTATAGTAAGTCACTGACTTTCCCGGCCTCTGGTGTTCCACAGCAGATCAGTGTGTTAGCTGGCCTGTGCTTTATACTAAGTCACTCTCTTTCCCAGCCTCTATTGTTCTACCAAGGGACAGTGTCTTTGCTGTCTGATGTTCTGTAGTAAGTCACTGTATTTCCCACCTCCATTGTTCTACAATATGTCAGTGTCTTAGCTGCCCTGCTTTATAGTAAGCCCCTGTCTTTCCCGGTCTCTCATGTTGTGTAGCAGGTCAGTCTGTTTGCTGACCTGTGTTGTTCTAAAGAGGATCAGTCTCTGTGCCTGCCTGCGCTGTCCTGTAGGTCAGCCTCTCAGCAGCGTGTCCATTATGTTCGCAAAAGTCGATTGTTATCCAGGCTATGTTGTGACTGTGTTAAAGTGCGTGTCATTGATTTGTCTGGCAGGCTGGTGGCATTGGGACATCCTCTAAAGTGAAAACCAAAGGCACTGATTGATTTGCGACATGAGTTCGATATTAATTGCAATAATGAACCCGATTCAGTAACGCCGCTTAGCGACAGGTCAATGGCGCTCAGCAGAAATTAATAATGCGCGTTCTTCCGCTTTCTTTTTTTAATACACGCTGGGAAGAAATACCCACAGGCCAGTCGAGCTCATTTGCATGCAGGCGATGAGCCTGTCATCAGCGGCCTTGTGTTATACATTTACCCAAGTGTTGTACGCATTATGAGAACTGAACTGCAGGTGGTGCAGGCCGGCGTGCTGTCTCTCTGGCGTGCAGCATACCGGCGCAGCAGGGGAGCGCTCCCTTCACTTACCTGTCACGCAGTGCCTTTCTCTATGTGACGGCCAGTGACGGATCCTGGACCAGGCCGGGCTCTGGGCCTCCTTAGGAGTCTGATGAGCATGCTAACAAACTCAATTACTATTACCGCAGGTTGTAAATACAGATTACCGCCAGATTTAGAGTAAAGGCTACTCCCCGTTTTTGGAGTTCCATTGGACTCGTTCGTGGATAGCTGGTATTGCTGCATGCTATAATACCACAAACCCTTACCACCATTACCACAATTACCACCTGGTTTACCTCCACTCTCTAGCAGACGATTTTTACAGGGTCTGTGTTTCCAAATCCTAAAGCAGCAGGACCGGTAAAACAAACAGTGAGCCTCGTTATATTTTTGGTGGTATCCTGCAGGTAAATGCGGCGGGATACCACCAAATGGTAATACCGTTTCCGGCGCCTGATCTGCCGGAATTACTAGAACTATTACAGGTGACGGCAACGGTATGTAAATCGCCATTCCATGGATGGGGGTTTGCCGGTATTACTGGCACCGGTAATACCAGTGCCCTAATACCAGTGCCGGTAATACCGGCTGTTTCTTGCCAGTGGGGTTTTTAATGTGTTAGGGGTCCCCAGTGGGCAGCTGTGGTTGGGGTCAAGGAAATGAGAACATAATGTTATGTTCCACGCTTCTAGAAAGAGTAGGAGATTTTTTTTTTAACTCTTCGACTACTGCATGTATCTAAACAGATATCACGTTAGAAGTCGTCCCATTACAAATCTGGATGCAATCACAAAGACAGATGTGTGAAATTAAGGGTTTGATTTATTTAAATATTGATTAAAATGGAAAAGAAACACGAAAAATAAAAAAGCGCATACAAAGAGATTGTGCACAGAAAACCACTTTGTGGGTGGATATACAAATACAGAGGAGTTGTTTGAAATGAAGAAAAAGGAACAATCAAAATTAACTTGCAATACACAAAATTTGCAATATACAAGATAGATAACACAAATATCCTGAAACACATGAAAAGTACACTTGGTATTCTATTATCCAATTAACTAGTTTAGTAATTAATTGCAGGTCTGCCTACGTATGTGTACACATCACACTCATTCTCAATTCAAGTCTCCTAATCCGTTTTTTGGACACCTGTACACGTTTCGGCAAAGAAGCCACCTGATGGGCAAAGTATCAAGAGACTTCTTCAGGGTTAATTACAACTGGACGCTAGGGGAAGCAGACATGAGACAAACATTGCTTGCATTCAGGTTGAGGGATGCTTTTTAAATTGCTCATTAGTAGACTGTTGAATACTATTCAAAGTCCCAAAAAGTCTTCCCTATGGATTTGATGGGTAATATGAAGTGGGGGCAAGCCGCTGGTGACCTTGTTGGTGCAGTGCATGTATCGCAGAGGTGCAGAAGCCAGTTCATGTGGCCTCGCTGGTCTGTGGGCAAAGTGAGTGAGCCATATGGCAGAATCGAATATTTAGGAGGGGGTTGTCACTGGTGCCCGATTGTCACTCCAGTGACCAATTGGTTATTGACTTGAATTTTTTTTTTAAAGTTTTGACACGGTGCAAAATGGGCACAAAATCTAATTTTCGTTAAGTAAGCCAGTTTTAGCAGTTGCCTCAATGTCATAACATAAGCAAACTAATTAGGGATTGTTATCAAATTTGCTTCAAAAAAGTATTTTAAAAAAAGTAATAAGAGGACAGAAGTGAATGAGTACCTGATTCACTGGCCCTGGAATCTCACTGAAAGTTCAGCGAGTATGTTCAACACTGACACAGTGTCAGATTCGCGATCTAAATATGAACTCCATGCAACTAAAGTTGTGATTCGTCAAGCAACCTATTTGTGAAAAAATAAAAACATATAATGAAATAAAATGAGTGGGACATCACATGGTTGCCATGGTTCGCATGCTGGCATTTCTGGCATAAGCAGTTCATTCTCGGGTGCTAGGGTATTCCTTTTCGGAGTCGCTGACTACTGATCAGATGGCAGTTAAAGTGGATTAGTTGAAAATCCTTACATCGCGATGCACGTCGAAAGAACTCAGTTTGGTTGATCAATTTGAACCATGGGCTGCTGGTAAAATAAGAGCTTGGTGCCTAGGTCTTCCAACTGGATACAAAATGAAAAAATAAAAATTATTTTGTTTTTGTGTGCACTAGATATTTAAATTGATGACGGACAGAACAAAAGAGAGGTGGCTAATGGTTAGGACAAAATTATCCTGTGCACAGTCCAATATCCTTACCTTCGTGAAGCTGATTTTTGCAAGCTGCAGCGTCCGTGACCGACCTCGCCGCGTGTGTCAACCATTGCTATTGACAATGGGAAACTAAAAGACATTGGAAAATGGTTGGAAAATGGTTGGAAAAGCGATAGAGTCATTGCTATTGGTCTGTGAGGTCCGTGCTTCCATGTCTGCTGACGTGTGGAGCTTGCCAGTGGGATGCCTGACATATCTTCAGCTCTTGGCTGGAGGTAAATCAGGCCAACCCACCAGCAAACTTGTAGTTTGGCAGTGCAGAAAAAGTGGCTGTAACAAATCACAGGTCAGGCTCTGGGATGGTTAACCTCCTTCCTCTCCGACCGCCCATCACTCGACTCCCACTCTCTCAACCTGTGGCGTTCCCAGGGATCTAACCTATCCCCCTGGTTCTTTAACATCTATATGGCTGCCCTGGCACTTGTGATTGCCACTTTCACCTCTAACTTCCACTGCTACGCGTATGACACACAACTATCTTTCATGCTACCCTCAGCCACCTCCTCCTCCTCGCTCATATCTGACTGCTTGTAAGCTATCCAGTCATGGTGTTGAACTGGGAGTCCGCCCAGCCCTTTAAGACGAGGTAGCAACACCCAGGAGATAGTTGGGGATGCAGAAGTTACTCAAACATCAATAATCGAAATGACTCTGGTAGTTGGCAAAAAGGTTAACTGTTTTAATATCAATTATCTAAAATAGGGAGTACAACGGACATCAACGGACGTCTCAGTGCATGGTTTCTCAATTTGCTTCGGAAAAAGGCTTTCTTTTATAACAAAAACTTTTCATGAATGATGTCAACCTACATATCTACTAACGTCATCCTACGTGGCAAACTACAAAAACCTAATGGCAATTGTGATAGGGTCTAAGGGAACATCTAAGTATACGTTCCATACTAGTATAAGAAAGTAATAGGCTTCTTAACATCAGGTGGACAACTAAGCACTCCTCTAAAAACAGGTCACCATGAACGTCCCTAAATACATGATGGCCCATTGTTTACCCAAACTATAGGACCCTTACTCATGCGGCCCCCTACAATTGGTTGGCACTCTAATCTCTGTCAATACTTTTCCACCTAGATTAGCAGCACACAGGCTGAGCTTCCAGGTGCTGATGAGCTGGTCTTAACCATAGATTCCCACCAATTAGCATATCATCTATCATCAACTCAGTGGTCTGCTGTCAAGGCTTTGAACTTGTCCTTGGGAGTGTTCTTTGCTGTGGAGAATTCAGGGGAGTGAAGGCACGCTATGCATTCATCCATAGGTGTAGTCGACGTGTTTGTCCAACTTTATCCTTCCACATGACTGAAGACCACAAAATTGATCCTCTAGTGCATTTAAGATACTATTTTCTAATACACATCTGACATCTTCCTTGGTTTGTCCATGCCTTCTGAACAGGAGTTTCGTTCTTTCACACAATTTTTATCCAATGTGTGTTCATCCCAGTCTGATATGACTTTGGCTTCTTGGTCCTCATCCAGCCTCCCCTTTCTGAGTTTCACTCTTGTTAATCCAATTTCTTTTAAAACTGAGACACACTGGAAAGGTCTTCCTTTCTTAACAGCACTGCTATAATACATAGTGGAAACATCCATTATTTACTCACTCCTATATATCTATACGTTGGTGCATGATGAACGCTGTTCACTATAAAGCTAGCCTTAAGAATACTTTGTCTGCTTGCGTTTCTTTGCATATATACATGTGTAAAATGACTTGAGATCTTCATCACTTCTGTAGCATAAGTTTCTTCATCTTGAGCCCAAGATATGACTTTATCTTTGATACTTTCTTGATGCCTTATAGAATATCTGCATTCTCTTGTCTTTGCATCTCTTCTATGTACTTCAGACTTGATTCATGTGTGACATCACCATTCTTCTCCTCCATTCATCTGGCCTGTTTCTTGCGGGATCTCATTCAAATGGCCATCATACTGTCGTGTATGATATGATATGATATAATATTTATAACACACTTAATATCCAGAAGTTTCTAAGCGCGGACCTGGGGATGGAACCTGTGGTGCTCCGTATTGTCTTGCTTCCAAAGCAAGCAGGTTGCCCCTGAGCTATCTTCCCAAGATGCGGGTATGGCTTTCTCAATGGGAACCTTGCTTCCAGGATTCTCCTTGGTATATGTAGTTTCAATGGTACTGCACGTGTCTCACACTCTGGTTCTCAATGTATAGGCAATATGGGCAAGGTGGTTGGGGTGGGGGTACTTGGCTCCTCCTCTACAGTGTGCTTCAAATGACCTCTGCCTCAATGCCAGTAAGACTAAGATCGTTCGCATTGGTACCCCTGCTCCCGCCTTCCCACTTTCCCTTTGGCTGGCCCACCTTGGCCCTGCACCTGCACCCACCTGTGAGTCAAGAAATCTTGGGGTCATCTTTGACTCCACTCTCTCCTTTTCCTCTCACATTTCGGACATCTCTAAAAAGTCTAACTATCAGCTACACCTCCACAGAGGTACTCTACCGTTTCTCACTTTCCCCCAGCGTCTCACTGTCTCCAGTGCCCTGGTTCTCTCTAGGCGGGACTATTGCAAAAGCCTCTTCCTCAATCACCCTTCCTCAGCATGCCCCCTCTGCAACGCATCCAGAACAGAACCGCAAGATTTATCCTTGGCCTCAAGCCCAGGGACCGCATCTCTCCGGTGCTGAAATCCCTTCACTGGCTCCCTGTAGCTGCAATGATCAAGTTCAAGAACCTTTGCATTTTTCACAGGGCTTTCTGGGGCCTGAGACCTTCCTGCCTGCAACGTTGTCTACCTAAATACTGTCCCTCACGAGCCCTCCCCTCATCTACCTCCAACCTTCCCCGAATAAGCCAGTTCTCCAAGCAGAGATTTGGAGGGAGATCTTTATCCTCAGCAGTTGCCTCCCTCTGTAATAGCCTCCATGCCTCCCTCCATCTTGAGCCGGATCTCCCTGAATCCGGGAAACTCCTCAAGACTTTCCTCTTCTCATCTTCCTTCTCTCTTTCTCTATCGTGCTAATCTAGTTCTCTGTTCTTTCCCTCTCTTCTTCCTCTTCCTTACAGCTTGCTGACTGGCTGCCTGGTGTACCTTAGAGTCTCACAGGTCCCTGGCACTCCTGCCAGTCCTTTTTTGCACTTGCCTCTGGGCCCTACACCCCTCCCACACTCACCGTACTGAGAATTAACACAAGAGAGTGGCTCTCTCTGCACTTACCCCTGTCTCAACCGACTGTGTGCACTTGATCCTCCCCCTCCTTGTTACCTTCTGTGCACTTGCATGATCCTTACGTACCGCGCCTGACGTTCGTCTGTCTGTGCTCCCTTGTCTTCACCCCTTAATCGCACTGGCATTACTGTTAGCCCTATTTGCCGTATCTCACACTGTTAAATGTATTTTCTACGCACTTACTCTGTCTGTGCAGACTATTATCATCTCAGAAATTCAAGGGCTGTGAGCGACTTGTTTTTTCCCCTTGTTCCCACCCTCTAGGAGCGCTTTGAAACACTTGACTGTGTATAGGCGCTATATAAATAAACAATACCATACAATACCATACCATTGAACTAGAAAAGTGGTGCGGCAGTGTGAGAAACGCTATCTGCATAATGGGAGAATTGGGCTGCGGGGTTTAACAGCACCTCCAAGGGTACCATTATTGTCCACATTTTTGGGATGTTGCAGGAAGGGTGTTCTGGCCTCTGAATGCAGTCCTTGCCAGCCCATCGCATGTGAGGTGGCTGGCAAGGCTGTTGGCATTCCATAAATCACTGCTTTGCAGGAGTGGCGGGCTTCGTTTATTGATTGATTCACGTCACTTTTCCATTTTAACATACACCTCTGAATGAGGCCCTGAGTGCTTGCATGTACTGTTTTACAAGCATCTTAGTCTTGGTCCTGCTCTGCTGGTACTGTTTTACAGGCATAGGGCCTCATTACGACCCAGGCGGTAAGTTACCGCATGGCTCGTACCCTTACCACCATGGTGTAAACTAGGTTTACACCATGGTGGATGGTGGATTTACCGCCCCATTCCAAGGTGAGTGGGGCGGTAAATCCCCATTTCCCATTTTACCCTTCCCCATGCCCATTTTTTCCCCATTGGGCATAATGGGAGTGGGGAAGGCGCTAATTACGCCACCGTAAATTACGGTGGCGTAATTAGCACCATGGTCCCTTAGCGCCATGGATTTTAACGCCTGCAAAAAGCAGGTGTTGAAATCACCATGGCGCTAAGGGACCTTGTAATCAGGCGTTAAGGGTCGGCGCCGTTTACGGCGCCGTTAACCCCTTAACGCCTGACTCGTAATGAGGCCCATAGTCTTGGTCCTGCTGTGTTGGTACTGTTTCACGGGCATCTTGGTATTGGTCCTGCTGTGCTGGTGCGGTTTTACAGGCATCCTAGTCTTGGTGCTGCTATGCTGGCAATGTTTTACAGATGTCTTAGTCTTGGTCCTGCTGCACTGGGGCTGTTTCACAGGCATCCTTGTCTTGGTCCTGCTGCGCTGGTACTGTTTTACGGGCATCTTAGTCTTGGTCCTGCTGCGCTGGTACTGTTTTTCGGGCATCTTAATCTTGGTCTTTGCTGGTACTGTTTTACGGGCATCTTAATCTTGGTCCTGCTTTGCTGGTACTAAGCCATCTTAGTCTTGGTCCTGCTGCGGTGGTACTGTTTTACGGGCATCTTAATCTTGGTCTTTGCTGGTACTGTTTTACGGGCATCTTAGTCTTGGTCCTGCTGTGCTGCAAAGATTCAATTTTGAGTTGGGATAGTCCCATAAACCCTAATCTACCTTTGAATAGCTTCCACCAAAGCTCTCCTTGCCGAAGCTGACTGGATCCTATCGCTTCAGAGTTGCATTCCTTCCCAGGGGTCTGAAGGGTGAGTAGTGTAAATAGAAAGGGAACATCTCTGGATGGCTGTTGAACACACACTGAGTGACTGATGTTGAAACCATGCTCTGCTCACATCCAATCCCTGAGCATGTCCTAATAGCATAAATGTCTCAATGTTACACACACATGTTAGGGTGAGTGTTGCTAAAAATCAAATGATCGCCAAGCCCAGTGGCCATTATGTGCTTGCTGATTCAAGCTTACAACCCTTTTATCAAAGACATTTTTGTCCAAAATACAGATCTGAGGTCATCCCTTTGTTTTGTTCCCAAAATGCTCTTTGATGTTGTACAAAGTGGACTGGAATCATCACTGGTGCTATTTGCCCTCTTTCCCTTTCTCATAGGTGTTTTCCATAAAAGTACCACAGGACCGGACCCGAATGTCCATCATGGAATGATAACTTTCCATCAGAAAATAATTGATGTGGTTCTTCTGGGTTTTTGATAATGTGCGTGCTCAGCATCTGTAAATGTCTTATTATAAATACAGTTTGTACTGGAAGTGTTCATTAAAAGTTACTATTGCCAAATTTGACAAACATGTCAGTTTGAAATGGCAGTAGAATTAAATAAATTCCCTTTATAATAGCTGAGTTTGCAAAAAAAGACCCTTCATGGCATTTTTTCCCATTGTGGCATGTTACAACAATCTGTGAACTCACCTCCTCTTGCCTGGGGTGGGGGACCCCAGCGGTGTTCAATATGCCCCCAAATTGTCAAGAAACAAACGATTTTACCATGAAATTTGCTGACCCAAAAATGGTTCTCAGATGAGCGTCTCAAACCTGCGGGTCCATATTGAAGCCCCTGTGACAACTCTAACCCTAGGCAAGGTGAGGGAGGTCACACAGAGTGCTGTAATGTGCCCTAAGATGTCCAAAAAAGGCCTGAGATCATTTTACCACAAAATTCGCGGACCAATAGCCGAGACATAGATCCTTAAGGGCATATTACAGCCCGTTGGGTGACCTCACTGGTGAGGGGTGTGGTGGGGTGGACAGGGGAGTGTAATATTCCCCCAAAATGTCAATACAATGGGAAATAAATTTGAACACAGGGTTTGCGTACCTGGTGCTGTGTCTAAGATGCCGTTCGCAATCCTTGAGGGGTCTCTCAGATATGGCCCAGAGACCCGGTGGGGGTTTCAGACCCGGCCCACGCACCTGAATATTACGTGTGGGTGGGGAGTGGTGGTACTGATCCAGAGGTGGGTCTCAGAAGTGGTTCACTGACCCACAGGGGATGTCAGAGCTGGCGCACACACCCAGACATTGCACAGAGGACTGACTGTGCTTTCTCAGGAAAAGGGTCCTCTAGCCGGCGGCCACCTTGCCTTGGTCATGGCCTTCCCAGGCTACATGTACACGGCCATTGAGTTCAGCCGTGGTCAGTGGCCCATGGATCCCAAACTGGGTAAAGTGGCCACTGGGCTTGGTGGCACAATCTCCAGGCACAGGCCATCTGCCATGACCAGTGTCCCATGGACCCTCAATGGGGGTTAAGTGGTTACTGGCCCCAATGATCGTACTGTGTGTTAATCTCATTTCATCTTCATCTCTTGCCCATCCCCTCCATCCACTACCCCTCCCCACCTTCATTTAGGTTTTGTCCCTTTTGCATTTTTACTCTTGCTGGTACATGCTTGTATTTATGATATGATATTTTATTTATAGCGTGCCTATACACAAGTGTTTCACGGCGCAGCGAGGCAAGGGAGAGGAGCAAGGGGGGACAAGACAACGATCTTACTAGGCCCAGTGACATTGAGATCGGGCAAGCGCAGGGGAGAGATAAGGGGAAAAGTGCCAGATGAAGGGCGGGAGGAGCAAGTGCAGGACATGGGATCTAAACATTGAAAAACAAGAAGTGCGGCCAACAGAAGGCAGTTCAAGGTTAAGTGCAGAACAGCGAGTGATAGATAGTGCAGGTAGGGGGACTGTAGGGTTACAGTTCATCCCCAAGTGCAGGGTTGCCAGGAGGCAGTTCAGAAGGCCTTGTGGACAATGAACTTTATCCTTGAAGCCACTGGGAGCCAATGGAGGGATTTCAGTGCTGGAGAGAGACAATCCCTGTTCTTGAGGCCAAGGACAAGTCTTGCAGTCCTGTTCTGGATGAGTTGCAGCAGACCGAGAGTAGAGGAGGGCAGATTTAAAAAGAGGCTGCTACAGTAGTCAAGCCTAGAGAGAACCAGAGCTCTAGAAACAGTGAGCTTGTGGAGGAAGGAGAGGAAAGGAAGAATGCTTCTGAGGCGGTGCAGTTGGTAGTTTATCTTCTTAGAGATGTCAGAGATGTGAGGAGAGAAGTAGAGTGTGGAGTCGAAGAGAACCCCAAGGTCGGAGCAGGAGGAGGGCCAAGGAAGGCCGGCCAGAGAGTGAAGGGAAAGAGGGGTGCAGGTGTGCCAATGAGGAGGATCTCTGCCTTGCTGGCATTCAGGCAGAGATCATTGGCGGCGCACCACTCTTGGACTGCAGACTGACAGTCCGGGATGAGAGAAGGAGAAGAGGCAGCAGTGGGAAGCATGAAAGCGAGCTGGGTGTCATCTGCATAGCACTGGAAGTTGGAACAGAGAGCAGCAATGCAGTGGGCGAGAGGTGCCTGGTATTGGTTGAACAACCAGAGAGAAAGGTTAGACCCCTGGGGAACACCTCAGGTATAGAGAGAGATAGTGGAGAGGAAGGACCCAAGTTGGACCTGGGAGGTTTGGTCAGAGAGGAAGGAAGTCAGCCAGGCCAGAGCCTGATCAGTGATACCCAGGTTATCACGGAGTCGGTTCAGCAGGATGACATGGTTGACTGTGTCGAAGGCAGAGGAAAGATCAAGTAGGATGAGGACAGAGGCGAGCTTAGAATCAAGGTTAGAGAGCAGGCCTTCGCGGATGTTCAGGAGAGCAGTTTCCATGCTTCTGGCTGCTCTGAAGCCAGACTGATAGTCATGGAGACAACCGACAGATTCAGAGTGAAGATTAAGCTGGGAGATAGACAGCTTTTCCAGGGGTTTGCCCAGGAAAGGAGTGATAGAGATCGGGCGATAATTAGCCAGAAGGGAGGGCTCAGCTGAGGGTTTCTTGAATTACAATGTCAGTGAAATGTATACCCCCTTAATGCTTTTCAAAGATATCCAGTGATAGTTTAATTTCACCTGCCATATGTGGGACTCCTCCCATTCACATATGGTATATCCATCATCTCCACGACTCCTTAATCTTTGACCTTAGACCCACTTTGTTTAGATGCCATAACCGGTTTAGGGCTATATCTACAAGCCACGGCATCTGGAGTATTGCCTCGGAACATGATAATTATTGGTTGGACTCTTATTTGTTCTTAATTTAAACTCATTTAGTCATCTGTCACACATGTCTTCCTCCTTATAGATGCACTCCCAGACAGTATTAATGACTTGTTGAACCTTTTTTCATGCACATAATACCGGAAACCCCTCTCTAAGCGCTGGGTCGGGATTCGAACCTGTGTTCTCCATGCTGCCTTTCTTCCAAGACAAATGTGTTGCCCTGAGCTATCCTCCTTTCCCAGTATCTCTATAAATATAGGTCGACAGCTATGGAAGAAGGATTCTATAAACTTAGCTTCTACTCTGGATTGGTCAATACAATGTGGCATCCTGTATGCCATAACTGGATGATATCCTCATCGTTTCTGCTGCAAACCATCCAACACGGATGAGTACAGCTGTTTTTAATCTTTAGATCACTCATTTTCCTCATCTTCTCGCATGTTTCATTGTAACTCTCGACCCTAGCTACAGTTCCCTCTTTGACTTACTATTACTATTGTTTGATGGTGGCACACTAGTACTTACCAGATGTACTCACATTGTCTATATCCAAAAGGCTGGATCTATACATAAGAGTACCTGTGATTTATAGCACACACCCCTACATCTTCCAGCTTACTACACTGCTACAATGGGCAGCTTCTTGTATCAACAGCAGAAAGATTTTCTTCTTTACTACCATAGTCATACATCAGTCAAATGAATCGTTATATAACAAAGATGTCAGCTACTGTAGCATAACAGTTTTAACCTTGAAATACTTGTGTATAGCGCCTTGAAACACTTGTGTATAGGCGCATTATAAATGCCATATCATATCATTTTGCAGGTTGACAGACTAAGCATGCTTGGCACTTGACAAACATGATGGAGATATGATGGATATGGGTTGTTTGACCTAAAAAACATGACCTACTGGCCATTTCACCTACAGAGGGGGGCCCCCTAAAACCCTCCCTAATGCGGAGGGAGACACCCACAACCCTCCTGACTTCCCCCCACCTCAACCTATTCCCTAACCCCACCCCACAACTATTTTTTAATTAAAATGTACCACATCACTTATCGAATTAGGTCAAAAAGATGCGGTCAAATGGGAGGCGGTCAAGTTGGCATTAGGTCAACTATGCAAATACCGATATGACTCAATCTTGATTGCTCTGCATGGTTGATAGCACTTTTATGGCTGCCAATATGCATTCACACTCTTATAGCTCCTTGACCACTTAATCACAGGCATCCGCATATTGAGCATGCTAGCAACTGCATAGACAATGTGGCATTCCATATGTTGTCAACTGTTACCTCATAGGCACTACACCATTACTAGCCCACCTTTCAGTCTGCTTCCACATAGTTTCTGGTTTTAATGTGTTGGGATAACACATGAAGTACAACCACCCACTGTGACTGGGTAGTGGCATTTGTCTGTAGACACTTATAAGGTGTTTTTTCTGGCATTTGCTTATATTCATATACACATGTGCACACAAAATGGCCGCCATATGGAAAAGCCAAAAATAAACGTCAGTCAACCTAGTTACAGTTTGAATGACAGATGGACTTACCTCTCCATGTTTCTTCTGTTTGCCTGACTGCTATTGTACGAAGAAGTTGTCCGGCGGACAGGGACACGTGTCGGGTTGTTTCGTCGTTCTCTCTGAATGTAAATCAAGGATTCCTCACCTGCTGTCACTTGTAGCACCTGGAGTACTGGTGTGACTGGCCCCTTTGGGAAGTGCTCTTTTTTCTGAGGCAATATTTCACAGTATGCGGATCTGTATGTTGTGCCTGCCACCAGTGCTGTATTAGTGAATTGTGAGACTCTGGAGGATCACAGAATCTGGAAAAACGGATGCTTTTGTTTTTCATACATATACATGGAAAGGTACACAAGATAAGTTTTGGGACTATATAAAAATCTTAAATACAAACAAGGTGCACTTACAATTTAAACAGAAGATGAGTGAAAAGGAAGTTGTTTTTTTTGGATGTGAAATTTGCAGTTATTAATAATCAGTTAACAAGTAATCTTTTTAGGAAATCTACAAATGTGAATTCAGTGCTTCATGCACATAGAAGTCATCCTTTACCGTTTAAAAACAATCCATATGGAGAATGGCTTCCAGCAATGCATAACACAAACGATGAGAGGACTTAAGGCTTGATTTAGGAATTTTTAGGGCAGTGCAAAGTGACTTTTTACTGGTGCAAAGTGATTTTGCACTGCCAACAAACACTCTATTTACAGAACAGTGCAAAGTGTATTTTTGCAGTGCAAAGTCACTTTGCACTGAAAAAGTACTCTTTGCACTGCAAATTGGGCCCATTTAGCATAGTGCAAAGAATAATTTTTCAGTGCAAAGTGACTTTGCACTGCAAACATATACTTTGCACTGTTCTTTAAATAGGGGTGTTTGTTGGCAGTGCAAAGTCACTTTGCACCAGTAAAAAGTAATTTTGCACTGCGTTAAAAAATCCACAAATCACAGCTGTTCTTACTTCAAAGTTCATTCACAGGTCTGCCTCAATGTGTGTCTCATCCACTAGCGTGGAGCCTTCACTTGCGATATAATGTTGTCATTTCAAACTTTCCTTTAACACACACCGGCCTCTTAGGTCGCTTGCCAACTCATCAGCTGGGTGCGTTTCTTTCTTGGTTTTACGAATTCCGATTCACAAGTCAAGGTTAGTACCACAGGCTTGGCCTTCCCTCCCCAACTCTGCTGTTCACCCAGGAGGGTCACTGGCGTCCTTGAAACACATGCAGCCTTCGGATGAGGGGTCTGGCCTTTTCCTCATGTCTTTTGTGGCCTGTTGGAAGCAAAGACCCGCTCCTCTCGTGCCTTGTTCCATCGCTCTGCTCCAGTAGGTTTGACTTTGCCCCTGAAGTTCTGCTCATGCTCGTGTTCTGTCTTGCTCAGAGTGTGTCTCCAGGTTCTGCCTTTTATTTGTGGGAGTAGAGCTAATTGGTGTCAGGGATATGCACTTAAAGTCAGCTGCCTGACTTTGCCTGACCCGACTAGTGGGACATGTCCAGTATGATGTATGAGTGTTTGTGTTGTTACTCTCAGTCAACCTCTTCCTCGGCCCAGTATTTGTGTAAAATGGGGTGGGAGGAGTTGGGACCTCAGAGAATCCTAAAAATAGGATGGTTTAGATCGAGAGACCTGCATTAAATGTAGGGAAAAAGGGGGGGTTTGTTTTTTTTTAGATTGGAGGAAATGGGCAGGGGTGGCTCACATGGTCGGACTGGACCATAAAAATGTCTCAGGCACAAATGAAAAAATTGGCCCACAGTTGCAAATGGATATTCATTCCTTTAGTCACAGACTGTTTGAATCGTACCCAACACGGTGTTTTTTTGTTAAAATGTAAGCAAATAGGGATATTTAAAGAATATTTATTCAGCAACAATGGTCAAAACTACTAGCGGCATAGTGAAGTAACTCATCAAACTGGGCCACATTGACCAAAAAAGTGGTCCATTTTGACTGGCCTACACTAGCATTTTGCATATTTGGTACCGGCATTGCCCTATTGCCCTACAGGCCAGTCCGAGCCTGGCAGCTCATCCATAATGGGTGAGGGGGCATCTACCAAGTGGCCCCATCGCCCATTATGGAGGAGCGGAGTAGCCAGCCAAGTGAAACACTGAGCACTCACTCAGCTGCTTTTTCCAGCTGAGGGAGTGCTCCTAGGCTGGCTGAACGGTCAAAGTGAAACACGATTTCCCTTTGACAGTTCAGTTCCCCAGATGCACATGCTCACTGACCCATGCAAGGCTGGGGCCGTTTTGCTTCGCCAGCCTTGCATAGCTCATTGGAAATGCTTGCTGGGACACTGCATGTCGGTATGTGCGTGTCACGGCTCGCTCTCTTCGCTCCCGTTCTCGCTCCCTTCGTTCCCGTCCCCGCCACTTGGGGGCATGTTCTGGGGTTTAATCCTTACTGGACATTTCCTTCGAACCCTATGCTACAGTGTTCTGATGAATTGGGAGCGTTAAAACCTTATTTTCCCAGTTACTTCCCTTCCGGATCCATTCCTGGTTTTTGGCAGCCAGCATGCTATTTAAATGAAATGACTATGTTTCCCAGAATGCCTTGGCTCACTGCTTCACCTCCTGCTTCCCAGAATGCCTGGCCCACTGCTTCATCTCCTCCCTGGCAGCCAGCATGCTACTCAAATCAAATGACTATGCTTCCCAGAATGCCTTGGCTCACTGCTTCACCTCTTGCTTCCCAGAATGCCTGGCTCACTGCTTCACCTCTTGCTTCCCAGAATGCCTGGCTCACTGCATCATCTCCTCCCTTGCAGCACAAGGCTGGGAGGAGGATAGGCAACACCTGTGGCTGCAGGTGCAGCAGGCAGCACGCCTGGGGGTGTGCTCGTTAAGCAGCTTTAAAGCCTCAGTTTGCTTCAGTCCGGCGCTGGTCATTGTAGCAGTGTTCCTGTTGTGACTAGTCCCTGTTTCCTGTACTTGTTCTGTGCCTTGTACCTAGTTCCAGTTCCCTGTTCATAGATATTGAGCCAAGTATCTATATCCAGTTCCTTGTTCCTAGTTTCTGTGCTTTGTACCTAGTTCCAGTTCCTTGTTCATAGATATTGTGCCAAGTATCTAGTTCCAGTTTTGTTCCTAGTTCCATGCCTTGTACCTAGTTCCTGTTCCTAGCTTTGTGCCCAGTTACTAGTTCCTGTGTCCTGGATTTCGGATTTATGCGCTTATTTGATTTATGCTTTCTGAATTTCCCTTTCTGTCTTCCTCTGTCTGCAGACAGCCTTTCTCTGTACTTTACTATTTGATGCAGCCCAGTTTGCCGGTGTTTTCTGTCCCTTTATGCTGTCCTGGTTACTGAAAAGCCTGATGTATTACTATTTACTTTCGTAGAATTAGTTACTGCCTTTTCTCCTTGGATTGGGTGGGAAAGGTTTCCTTTTGTGATATCATTTTCCCTGCTCCTAATCCAACTTTATTGAGATTCCACTCCATGTTTTCCATTGCACTTCTGCATTCATTTTCCATTGATTATTAGGTGTGGGTTTGTTGTTACCAGTTCCAGAGTGTTTCCCATTTAGTTTTCCTCACGATTTATTATTCCACTCCATGTTTTCCATTGCACTTCTGCATTCATTTTCCATTGATTATTAGGTGTGGGTTTGTTGTTACAAGTTCCAGAGTGTTCCCCTTTTAGTTTTTCTCACGATTTATTATTCCACTCCATGTTTTCCATTGCACTTCCGCATTCATTTTCCATTGATTATTAGGTGTGGGTTTTGTTGTTACAAGTTCCAGAGTGTTCCCCTTTTAGTTTTCCTCACGATTTATTATCACAATTCAGACTTGCCTTTTACTAGGGTTTATGTATTTTGTTATCTTTAACCCTTTGCTTTTACAGCCTTCTGGGTCCCTGTTTGATCTACAGGGTTCGTGAAATTACTGACATTCAAGTGGTCTTTCTGGTCCTCGTGAGTACTGTTTATAATTGCCTAATTCAGTATTCTACAGATTGTCAGTTCACAGAATCTGTCCTTGCTTGCCCGCTACGTGGGTTTAGCGCTGTCAGTATCTGTAAGAGCATAGTGGGTAAAGAGTTTGCCGACTTTCCTTTCAGTCATAAGGAGGTCCTAAGTGTTTACCCCACATCCCTTTTCCTATATTGGTAATACTGTTTTATCTTATTGACGTTCCTGGGTTTTACATATATACACAAGACTTGGGTATTATATACACGTTGTTAGATTCAGAGTTGTTCACAGTGCAACTGTGTGCACTTTCCCTTTTGCCATAGTATGCCTTCTTCCTTTCTTAACAGAATGACCAGCCCTTCTTCCCGTTTGTATACGGCCAGATCAAGAAAGAAGGGTAGCAAGGCTACTAAAAAATGTGTACAGAAAGTTTTGACTACGTTTGCCTGTGATAATCAAAACACTGATCCAGACTTAAATGAACTCCTTGACACGAATGGGTATTTACGTGCAAGATATTTTACCCATCGCCTGGCCCATCATACATTGCCTGATCCTAATTCTGTTTTTAATTTTGATCCAGATATGTCCGCACAAGCCTTAGCAGCGGAAAATAAAACACTGTTAGATCTACTAAATATGAGTACATCTGTTGTTGAACCCCATGATTCCTGTTGTGCTTTACCTCAGATTGAACAGTTTCATGATTCAAACATAAAGAATGAAGGGGTTCATTACATAACTTCTGTTTTCAGCCCTCAGCCAACTGCTTACTCCTCTGCACAAGTACTTACTGTAGTCCCTAATGTCAGGAGGTCTGATGTCAGTAGTTTACTTAAGGGTAACACAGACCAAGTCGGTAAGCGAGAGTATAGATCACAAGACCTGCAAGCAGTAAACGACGATGTACAATCAGTACACGTCCAGATGACTAGGGCAGGTTCCAGCCCCGATGCCACCATGTCTTCCCTTGTGACTACTGATAGGGATGTACAGTTAAGCCTGGGCATGTTAAGAGTTGAATTTGAGGAATTAAGACGAGAATACATCAGTTTATTAGAAGAGAATAAAACTTTACGAATTTTTCTGACTACACCTCAAACTTTATCCGTTGATGAAGTGAATACTGTTCAATCTCTGAGTGAGGAGGTTTTAGTAGGTCATGATACTTGTCAATATGAAAAACCTATTGGGAGTGAAAGTCCTCTTTCTTGCACAGCACTTATTCAGAGCACAGATTCTGACAATTGTTCTACCGTTTGTCAGGAATTGCTGTTAGTAGAAGATTTACAAGTCACTCCTTTGCCTAAGAATTCCTCCGTAGCAGTCAGTCATAATTCAGAGTTTGAACACATACATGCTTCTGTATTTCAAACACAATCCACAATGGTTGCGTACACAGAATCAGTCATTACTGTAGGCTTAGGTTCAGCCCTTGATCCAGCTGCTGAGACTGAAGTAAACATTCAAGCTGATGTGGAAAACGATGCTACCTCTGTGTTCACTCCTCCTTCTGCCAAATTTTGTCACAATGAACAATCAAAGACAGTACATAATTCTTGTTTTGATGGACTCATTCCACAGTATACTAAAACAAGGACCAGGCAAGCGCTTCCTGAACTGTTGATTGATAATTTGCCACCTTCAGAAGTTAAGACAAAGGAATGGACACTTGACGAAATCCTGATTAACAGAGACTTTGGAAATGACTCTGTGTCATCCACTAAGGAAAGGTGCGGCATGGGTCCAGCTCAGTCTTTGGTTAATGGTGTCATGGAGTCAATCGCCCTAAAGGTGCTTTCCATTCCTGAGCCACAAATATGTCTGTCGACTTCTGGGACTTCAGTCTGTCCTTCTACAACTATTGACTTTTCGACTACCCAGTCCACGGCTCTGCAGTCATCATTGTCAAACGTGTCTTCAATCAATGAACAATTGCTATATCTGCCAGTCACTCAAGAGCCTTCACCATGTACGTGGTCAGAGCCAAAGACCTTGACAAGTTTGTCTTCAGCTAACGAGACGGCTCCAGCTTGCATGCCCTCAGCCTCTGAATTTCCTCTGGCATGCCTGTTTTCAGATACAGTGACTCATCCAGCAGTTTATCCTTCAGCCATGAAGCCTCCGGTAGCACATCCTGAGTGCCTGTCTCCGGTCCCAGAGCCTACTGCTAGTTTGGCTTCAGTTCATGAAAGAGCTGTATCCTGCTCAGCCTCGCTGCCAATATCGGAGGTGAACCTGTCTGCTCTGTTTGATCATGTTGCAGATTCATCTACTTCAGAGCTACCTCCTAAATCCCAGCCATTTATTACGGATGAACATCCAATCTGCCCATCCTATGCTTCAGGAGGATCACCAGAAGGCCTGCCTTTTACACAAGCTAATTTCCCCAACTGCTTGTCTGTAGAATTAGCACCTCCCGCATATGCTACATCTGAGTCTGAGACTTCTGCCAAAAACATCAAGCTGGTTCATGACTTGGGAGAGCCTTACATGCAAGGCCGTTGGACTTGCCTAGAGTGTTACAAGAGCGTGACGGATACCATCAGCCATGGCCTATACATCGAACAAGCAGCCAACCAGGATAACGGGCCGGACGGTTCACATTTGGGGGCCGGTTTGGATAAACCGCTTGACAGCCCTTTTGTTGCCGGATCTCACATGAGCCTGAAGGAAGGGACGGGCACGGTTCCCCAACTGCTGCACCATTCGGGTGCTAGTAGCCAAAGGGAGGATATGACTGCTGCAGTTCAAGATGTGTCTGTTATTGCTCCAGCTTCGAGTGTGCCTGATGTACCAAGTACTGCGTCTATCACTCCTATCGGTATGCCAAACGTCCCTGTGGTTGTATCCCACGTGCAACAAGGTCGCCATTTGACTGACATCAGGAATACCAGCCTTGTACAACCCATTGGACTTCCAGGCCCCCAAGGTGTGGAACAAATGCAATCAAACCTTGGTCACCCTCAACCACAGGCCTTGAACCAGTCACCACCTTCTTTGTCTGAACATGAACATTGTCTGAAATCCGCTGTTTTCTCACCTCCTGTGTGTTCGCTCTCAGCAGGGGGGCTACCAGAGTATCTATCATTGTCCAAAGCATGCACCAGCCAGTCTCCCTCCTCAATGATGTATGAGTGTTCGCTCCCAGAGACTGAGCTTCCTGGACTTTCCAACTCTACTTCGGGTCCTGCAAGTCCTTCATGCCTTTCTTCAACCCATGAGTCCTTTCCTCACCGAAAACCTGCCTATGACTCTTATAGACTGCAGCCTGATTCTATTCATTCCAGTCCTTCTGCCCGTGGATCATTGTTTTCGTCAGTGCCACCTCCGAAGACAAAGCGCTCCAGTCATGGAAGGAAGATGTTTTGTGCGAGTAACGGCCGCCTGGAGTCGGCCGTGGAAGGGGGTATAGTGTCACGGCTCGCTCTCTTCGCTCCCGTTCTCGCTCCCTTCGTTCCCGTCCCCGCCACTTGGGGGCATGTTCTGGGGTTTAATCCTTACTGGACATTTCCTTCGAACCCTATGCTACAGTGTTCTGATGAATTGGGAGCGTTAAAACCTTATTTTCCCAGTTACTTCCCTTCCGGATCCATTCCTGGTTTTTGGCAGCCAGCATGCTATTTAAATGAAATGACTATGTTTCCCAGAATGCCTTGGCTCACTGCTTCACCTCCTGCTTCCCAGAATGCCTGGCCCACTGCTTCATCTCCTCCCTGGCAGCCAGCATGCTACTCAAATCAAATGACTATGCTTCCCAGAATGCCTTGGCTCACTGCTTCACCTCTTGCTTCCCAGAATGCCTGGCTCACTGCTTCACCTCTTGCTTCCCAGAATGCCTGGCTCACTGCATCATCTCCTCCCTTGCAGCACAAGGCTGGGAGGAGGATAGGCAACACCTGTGGCTGCAGGTGCAGCAGGCAGCACGCCTGGGGGTGTGCTCGTTAAGCAGCTTTAAAGCCTCAGTTTGCTTCAGTCCGGCGCTGGTCATTGTAGCAGTGTTCCTGTTGTGACTAGTCCCTGTTTCCTGTACTTGTTCTGTGCCTTGTACCTAGTTCCAGTTCCCTGTTCATAGATATTGAGCCAAGTATCTATATCCAGTTCCTTGTTCCTAGTTTCTGTGCTTTGTACCTAGTTCCAGTTCCTTGTTCATAGATATTGTGCCAAGTATCTAGTTCCAGTTTTGTTCCTAGTTCCATGCCTTGTACCTAGTTCCTGTTCCTAGCTTTGTGCCCAGTTACTAGTTCCTGTGTCCTGGATTTCGGATTTATGCGCTTATTTGATTTATGCTTTCTGAATTTCCCTTTCTGTCTTCCTCTGTCTGCAGACAGCCTTTCTCTGTACTTTACTATTTGATGCAGCCCAGTTTGCCGGTGTTTTCTGTCCCTTTATGCTGTCCTGGTTACTGAAAAGCCTGATGTATTACTATTTACTTTCGTAGAATTAGTTACTGCCTTTTCTCCTTGGATTGGGTGGGAAAGGTTTCCTTTTGTGATATCATTTTCCCTGCTCCTAATCCAACTTTATTGAGATTCCACTCCATGTTTTCCATTGCACTTCTGCATTCATTTTCCATTGATTATTAGGTGTGGGTTTGTTGTTACCAGTTCCAGAGTGTTTCCCATTTAGTTTTCCTCACGATTTATTATTCCACTCCATGTTTTCCATTGCACTTCTGCATTCATTTTCCATTGATTATTAGGTGTGGGTTTGTTGTTACAAGTTCCAGAGTGTTCCCCTTTTAGTTTTTCTCACGATTTATTATTCCACTCCATGTTTTCCATTGCACTTCCGCATTCATTTTCCATTGATTATTAGGTGTGGGTTTTGTTGTTACAAGTTCCAGAGTGTTCCCCTTTTAGTTTTCCTCACGATTTATTATCACAATTCAGACTTGCCTTTTACTAGGGTTTATGTATTTTGTTATCTTTAACCCTTTGCTTTTACAGCCTTCTGGGTCCCTGTTTGATCTACAGGGTTCGTGAAATTACTGACATTCAAGTGGTCTTTCTGGTCCTCGTGAGTACTGTTTATAATTGCCTAATTCAGTATTCTACAGATTGTCAGTTCACAGAATCTGTCCTTGCTTGCCCGCTACGTGGGTTTAGCGCTGTCAGTATCTGTAAGAGCATAGTGGGTAAAGAGTTTGCCGACTTTCCTTTCAGTCATAAGGAGGTCCTAAGTGTTTACCCCACATCCCTTTTCCTATATTGGTAATACTGTTTTATCTTATTGACGTTCCTGGGTTTTACATATATACACAAGACTTGGGTATTATATACACGTTGTTAGATTCAGAGTTGTTCACAGTGCAACTGTGTGCACTTTCCCTTTTGCCATAGTATGCCTTCTTCCTTTCTTAACAGTGCGAGGTGGAGCTCCTGCGCCTCCTCGCACATATGGACAGAGCAACATGGAGCAGGGCATTTCAGCACGCATGCGCAGGCCCCTGCAGAAGGTGCGTTTAAGTTCATTTCTTTTTTATTTAAATATGTGTATGGATGCGTGTATGCTTGTGTTATGAGTGAGTGTATGGTGATAGGTGCTCGTATGAATGATAGAGTGAATGCTGTGTGAGTGTGTGTGTGTGTGAGAGTGTGTGTGTGTGTGTGTGTGCGTGTGTGTGCGTGTGTGTGTGTGTGTGTTGGTCCATTGAGCTGAATTTTGGCAAGTGCGGGGCAGAAGTGGGAAGGAGGGTTGTACAACAAAGGCATTTTAAAAATGATTTTGTAGCACAATCCCCCTGCCCACCTGCCAAAATCAGCTCTCCTTCAGAGGTGCAGTATACTCTAAAATGCAACATTTTAACACATTATTAAAAAAACAATTCATGGGGGATAACCCCCAAACTCCTTTTGATTGGTTCTGGCTCCCTCACTGCTCTCGCATGCTATGCCATTGTTGTGGGAAATATTTATATCCCTCCCCTTAAACAATTCATCAGCTGCCACTGACACTCAGACTTTGTTGGGAATGGGGTGGGGGAGCCCAGGGACTGTGGTGGGAGCAATATGGGTGGGAGCACAGGGATAGTGGTGGGAGCAGGGTGAAGAGAGCCCAGGGTCTGTGATGGGGTGGGGAGAGCCCAGGGACTGGTTGGACAGGGATGAGGGCACCCGGCGACTGTGATGGGAGCAGGTGGGGGAGCCTGGGGACAATACTGGCAGCAGGGTGCGGTGACGGCAGGCAATAGTTCATAGCCACTTGTACATACTGTCCATTTGGCATTTTTGGGGGGCCCGGCCTGCCCAAATTTAGCTCAGAGGGGCCCAGGCGAAAAAAGTTTAAAGACCACTGGTTTAGATAAACAAAAAAAGGGGGAATACTGCGTCTCACAATCGGCTGCCTCACCCCCACTCACCGAAGACCCCTCACCTAGGTGATCCTCCCGCACTGGTCCACCCCTGGGGTCTATATCCAAAGGTGATGGCCATGCCCTGGCCACCTGAGAGAGAGATCCCCAGGGACCAATGGGTGAGACACCCTCTGGTTTCTCACAGCGGCCAGAGAGAGAGAGGAAAGGAGGGAGCAGGTGTTCTGATGAGGAGGATCTCAGTCTTACTGGCATTAAGGAAGAGATCATTGGCGGCAGACCATTCCTGAATTGCGGTCAGACAGTTTGGTATAAGAGAAGGAGCGATAGAGGCTGAGAGGAGCCAGAAGGAGAGCTGGGTGTCATTTGCATAACACTGAAAGTTAGAGCAGAAGGTAGAGATGCGGTGGGCCAGAGGTGCCATTCAGTGGTTAAATAGCAAGGGGACAGGTTAGACCCCTGGGGAACACCGCAAGTAGAGAGAGGGGTAGAAGAGAGGACAGACCCAAGTTGGACCTGGGAGGGTCGGTCAGTGAGAAAGGAGGTAAACCAGGCAAGGGCCTGACCAGAGATACCCAGTTTGGGAATGGTTAAGGGCCACCCAGAAGAAGGTAAAACCGGACGAGACAGGTGTCCCCAGTGGTGGGCGAATGGGAATGGCAAAGGGCCACCCAGAAGCAATGACTTATAGCCTGTTCACGGGTGACAGGTGGTGCTGGGATCACCCATTAGTTGACTATTAGATGGAGTGATCATTTTCAGGTCAGGTGGGTAATGATTTTTACATTAGGCATGTGTTGTAAACAGTGTGATTCTTTACTGCCTGTGGTTTGCAGATAGTTCGGGAGGATGCCGGCACTGGGCATTCTGGTACTACACACGGGGCTTTTGGGGGGAATGATCTTGCCACCTTAGGGAAAGGGCAGTTAATAGCCCAAATGCAGGAGTGCATCAGCATTTTGGGTCAAATGCTGGCAGGCACAGAAAGGCTGCTGATGCTGTCGCAAGCATTGCCCACTGGGCGCACAAGCCAAGTTGGGTTTAGCCGGGCACTGACGCCCTTACGGACAGGCAGACTCCCCGACAACTGAATGCAGTGGACCTGGGGTTATTGGATCCATGCAAGGGCGTGGGAGACTTCCTGTCCTGGCAGGAAAAACAACCAGAGGCTGTCGTCTGCTAGGAAATAAAACCAGTAGTGACAGGGTCGCCCAGAAGGACTTTGCTGGCACACAGGTTGTGGAATCCCTGAAATGTCAAAGGGTCACTGGGCAAGGCTGGCACTGCCCAGGATGTTGACTCCAATAAACGTGATCTGTTTTTTCCAATATAAAAATGGTCCTCCCAATGTATTATGATGGTAATATTTGGAATGTCGTGTTGTGTCGGTGGGGGGCCTCAGTAGGGGTTGGCCCCCACTATGCATTTTATGGGAAGGTATACCAGAGATGGGGTGGACACGGCCGAGTTGGATGTGGACGGGGGACTAGGTGGAAATTATCGCATGAAAACCTGTTCCCAGCCAAACTTCACTTGCGCGGATGTGCCTGCATTTAAAAAGGAAAAAACATTTTCCTTCCTCATCACTAACAAAATTTTCCAGAAATTGCTGCCTTTCAGAGCCTCAATGGTGCTCATTGAAAATCCGCCCTTTCTGCAGACGGCGTTGGCGCCGGTTGCCGTGGAAATGATTGTACTTTCGCAAAGAGAGGTCTAATGTCACGAGCAGGGAGAACAAAGCCTTGGCCAGAACAATCCCATCTGAGCGCGAGCGTGATGGAGCGCGAAGCGAGCTTTTATCCAGAATCCCTAGCAGCTTTGACCCCTAGGTGCCGCGCGCACGCACGCCTGCCAGCCGCGTTCACGGGAGTTTGTCAAAACAGGAATGTGTTCGTTTCCAGGCTGTGGTTCCGAGTATAAACTGTGACCCCCCCCCCCTCCCCCCAGACGCCTTGGTTTAGTAGGGGTGGGGTTTGGGCTGTGAGTGACTCTATGAGACATTGCATTACGGTGTTACATTGCTGATTCTGATGCGGGAACGCCACGAGACCATGAACATGGCAGAAGGTGCCCTATATAAGAACCATTAACATAGCATAACATACGGCTACTTACCATAGGTGTCTGATATGTGCATCACCTGAATAACGGACTGGGCAGTATGTAAGCGCTCCATCCCCTTTGTAAAGGGCTGTCTTGTCGTCCATTAGCACTGGGATGGGATGCATCTAAAACACACACAGGCATGGCTGGTGGCAACTGGGTATTGGGTCACAGTTCCTCCCATTATGCACCAGCTGTTACTGATTCTACCACCTTGTACAGCGCTCTTTTTCAGGACCATATTGTGCAGGACAGAATGATTCCCTACAGTTTGCAGGCAGAGAAGACTGGCAGACCCACATCTGAGGGGAAGGGGGGCCAAGGGGGGAGGGCTCTTCCAAGCAGAAGCCGGTAAAGCCTCAGTTCCTGTAAACGGACGAGTTGAGGGACCACGCGGGTGGACGTCATCTCCCAGGTGCGCTAAATCAGTGTTCATCTTAAAAAAACATGTCTGCCAGTGTTGCGGCTGGGAATAGAACCCACGTCCTGCGCTTATCATGGAGAAGTAAAATGTCCATATTGACATCCAGCTATACAGGACATGTTTTTTTTACAGAAATTTAGATCTAAAAAGTGTGTACCTTTTTATGTGTAGCCAGCAAAATACCAGGAAACTCTGTATGTTTGGCAAACGCTTATTTGTCCTGTGCACTTTCTTCAATTGTGAAAAACAAGCTGAATTAAATTTGCATATTTCAATATCCGATATGTTCACTTCCTGTGACGTCATTTACCAATCGGTGTGCCAAACGTCCCCACATTATTTTTAGGACTTGAGTCCTGAGCAGAGAGCACCTGGAAGCATGGCCCTTAGAAAGCCATGCAAGCCTTATAATGTGTCTTTCTTTGGGACGTCCTGGAGGCAGGATTTAGGGACGGATATGTCAATTAACTTTCCTCTCTGGTTTCTGCTTCTTTGCGGTTCCTCGAAAGGGGGCGCATAGCTTAGTGACAAGGCACGGGCTCATGCTTCAAGAAAAGTTAAGTGCAAATAAACCAGTGTCAGTTTTGTGTGAGCACCTGCATGTGCTTGCTGTGTGAGTGTGTGTGTATGAGTGAATGCATGGCTGTATGTGAGCAAGGCTTTGTCAGTGCAGGCCACGGGAGAGTTATCAGAAGAGGCAGTGAATCCCTTAGGTGGGGAAGCGCAGAGGCGGGTTTGCGCAAAAGTGCTGTTGCGGGCATCGGGTTGCGGTGGTTAGGCACAGCCAACATGGAAATGTTTTCTTACAGTGATATTACTGTCATTGTGGCCAAATTCAATATGAGTGTGTTCTTATGTGGGAATTCTGGTATACACCTGCCGAGCTAGCATGGACTTGCCTCCTTCCAGTGGTACTATCGCCATTATGGGCAAAGCTGGCATGAGTGGGCGATGGTATGTGCGGATTGTGAAATCTGTTCATTTCGAAAACCCAGTTCCACTTTTTGTTTTGCAGCATGATTTAAGAAATGTATCTCTCCCGCAACCCATTCCCCTCCGTATGTCCACTTACCCCTTCTCACTATCCGAGAGACACTCTCCAAACTCAAATCTTCCTCCTAACCCACCACCACCCTATCCCCATCTCTCTTCCATTTTCCGGGGACACGCCAGTTTCCCCCACCACTCCCAACTCCCCTCATCCTCCCACCGCCCCTGCCACTCATTAAGCAAGTTCCCCCCAATCACCTCTACTGTCTTCCCCTCATTGTCCCGCGCCCCTTTCAATTTCTTCTTTGCGTAATGGACGTTTCACACACATTATATGTGTAACGAACATTTCGCAAAAAAGAAAACAGATCAAGTGGGTTCTTACATTAGAATGCTATCTTATATTGGCACAGCTAGCAGATATTACATGAGTGTGCTCTTATGTGGCAATACTGTTATGACCAGCATATATATGCTTTCTTTCAGTCTTATGGGGAAAGCCAACATGCGTGTTCTGTTACATAGGAATGCTGGTAAATATTGGCAATGCCAACATGAACATGTCTGCTTACAGACACATTAGTATATTATGGACAAAGTCAACATTGGGGTGTTCTTAGTTGGCAATACTGGAAAATAATGGCACAGCCGGCATGGAAATGTCGTCTTACAATGACAATTATGTTCAAAGCGATTGTGTGTTCTTATTCCCTCTAACACACCCCCCCCGAATACCTCCTCTTTGGGGCTTTCCTTCAAATCTTGATGGCTTGCATACATTCATGGTAAATATTTAACCATGTATGCCCCTCGAGTGAAACAATTCACCAACTTATGCTGAAAATAAATCACTGCAGCACCTGCTTAGGCATTCTGTGATATTTCCTTCATGAATACAGCACGCTGCAAATAGTAATTATCGCATGGCATATCTTCATGGGGTTCAGAACTATTCTGGCTTTAGCTCCACTCGTGGAGTACGTCCATGCCAGATTTCAGAAATACAAATTGCAGTTAAAGTATTACAGTGTTCCTGAAATACTCCATGTCTGGGTCTTCAAAGGTTGAAGATGTACATTTCTATCTCTGTGAAATGGATGGACAATGCATGCAGGAGAGAAACTACCATGTGTCTCCTTTCCTATGTAGATACTGTGGGGTGTAATCAAAGGCCCCAAACCAACGGAAATGAAGGGCCCACTGGGAAACCGACTTGCCAGCATTCAGAAACCTTCATGCTAAAAAAAACTGGGCCTATTTAGGCAGACACTGCAGGTGTCTTTCTGCAAAGGAAATCCAGAGAAGCCTAAAACAAAACTGTAATCTGCGTGCAGATTGGAAAAGCACATCACATTGAAACTGTCACCCATCAAAAGGGGGTGCAGTGTGACAGTTCAAATCCACTTTTCAGCAGGAAAACAAAAAGCAAGTAATTAAAAGTGTATTTTGTTAATGACTGAAAGAAACAGCCCTGCACTTTCAGCGCAAAAGCAAAGTGAACTCTGATCAGTAAAACACACTGTGTGTCAAAGAATAAAGCTGGTGTTAGGAAATGCAGTATGTGAGTTAATTTCAGCCAAGGACAATGGGCAACATTCACATGTGGCCCCACTGCCAGCCTGGTTTGTGCATCCCAACGGTTTACAACTGCAATAAAATGTGCCCTGCCTGAAAGGTGATGAAAGGCTGGTCTCTGTGCAGGATGATTGGCCCTGGCTGGTGCATGACCGGAATGTAGGGGGGAGGTGTGAAAACAGGGGCTACAATCAAGGGAAGCTGAGACTTTGAAAGAAATACAAGAAATAGAAACCTTTCAGATCGGAATGATGGTACCCTTCAGATAAGAGGACAGGCCTTGTGATATCACAGGCCCGGCCTAGCTCATTTTCTGCAATGAGAGATCTCTGTGTAGCAAATGAATCCCCCATTTACGATCAGTAGCCACCAACTTCAAACAACAAAGAGACTAATAAAAAACTATGGTCACAGGCTGGCTGAGAGAGACAAATGGCCTGGAGGAAGCAGAGCTCCCATTTACTGAACATTAATTTAAAAGGACTATTATAACTTAGGCCTTTTTCCCACCAACCACAAATCATATTGCATTGATTTCTGTGTTATTTTTCAGATCATTTCCAGGTGATTTTGTTGTGTGGGGTGCATTTAAGGCCCTGAAACAGAAATTCCTGTCACCTGAAAAACCGCATTAAACATTGCCACCAAAAACGGCTGTGCTTTGCTTCCTTGGCACATGTGTGGCAAGCATTTGAACCTTTCACCAAGAGCGGCTCTGAGTTTGCATTTCTTTTATCAGAATACCAAAAGATTATGCACTGCTATGTGCTACATCCAAAACGGCCTTGTCTTACTGTTAACTCACATAAGGGGCAAGGATTTCATGTTTACAACTCGAACCAGTTTTTGTTTTCCCTTTCATGTGAACAGCAGTGCTCTAAACATTGCAAGTGAAAAACGGCTTGGCTTTTTCTTTTTAACCTGTGTCAAATCAAAGAGCCCTGGGCAGGGGGCCTACCCCTCAGTGCCCATGGACCAACAGCAAATGCAAACCGTCTCAAAAGGACAAATTAAAATAAAATCCCATGACTTACAGAACCGCATTTCAAACATTAGATGAAATACAGCTTGCACCCGTGTGAAGGAAAGTAAGACAAATGACGTTTAAAAGCCAATGTGAAACGATAGCTTGTTCTTGCACAGAAATGTCAGTGAACATGTGTGGGTCGGGGGTTGGCTACGCAATGTACATTATGTTTGTCCCCACCATATTTCAGTCACCTGGGAAGAGGCTCAGAATACCAGTAAAACCAGTTTTTGGGCTCAGGCACAAAACTCAATTGAACGCCTTGCCTCCCACTGGAAGTCGCACCAATAAGTGAACCATTCCGCAATGACATCTGATGTGGCTGAGAGCTTGATGATTTTCTGCTCTGCCAGACTAGAAGGCAGTACTAGTGGGGAGGACAAAGAAAGCAAACATGGGCTGAGTTTGAACAAGAAGTGTGAGTTCCTTTTGCCCCCACCCCCAAGCGAAAACTGACAAACTTCAAAGGGTGTAATACAAGTCTTTTGTTGCAAGCTGATCCAGGGGGAGACATTTGGCTGTGGGGGATGAAGCACCACCCTCCCATATGTGACAGATCCTCCAAATTCACATTAAGGGATTGATTCATTTTAGGCATTTTTCCCAGCACTCAGAATAAGAAATAATTTTGTTTTATGATATTTTTCCATGTGATTTCCAGGAGGTTCTAAAGATACTAGGTGCATGTTCCTAGGATTTTGTGGACTGAAAAGGCCAGTAAACACTTGTTTCTGGCTGATTTAAAATGGGACAAATATTAAAATTGGTGGAAAGATGGAAAATGAGAGTTTGAACATGCTTAATCATTTGCAGAGTTATAATTGTTATGCATTTCATGAAAATGACAAAAAGGTGCCAAGGAGCCATGCTATCTCACACAGAGTTCGCAATCTGCTTTCCTAATTCCCTATGACACTCTGAAACCACCTATCTATTTCTATTGGCGGTGGCTAGTATAAGTTTGAAGTTAGGACACATAACTCAGTTTTGTTAAAATGTTGACAGGACAAACAAAGAACTGTCATAAATGAAAAATTGACAGATGATGCTCCCTCTCCTTGAACCAATAAGGCCAGGGGGTGGGGAGAGGAATGGCAAACTGTCCCATCCCAGGGTAGGAGTAATTCTAGAGTACTTCCCCTAGATTGTAAAATGAATGATGGCATTTGGGCTTTATAAGGGGGGACTGTACTAGACAGAGGGACAGACACACAAGAATCCAGGGAGACAGGAGAAGGAGGACGGAGGGTAAGCTGAACCTTACCATCTAGGAGAGTGCAGAGCCCAGCTGTCCAGAGTCCTGAGATCCAGCTGGCTTTACAGAATTCCATCCAGGAGAGTGCAGAGACCAGACCCCTTACCCTAGCTTTCCAGAGGGTCCTGAGATCCAGCTGACTTCCCAGAATCCCAAACCAAGGCTTACGTTGTAAGTAGCAAATAACCCCAGCCCTAAATTGCATAAACCTTTCTCCCTTTTGTAACATTGCATCCAATATTTCCCTCCATTGAAACACCATTGTAAATCCTATTGAAACCCCTTGAAAATCCCATTGAAAGTGCCAAATTGCCAGTATAATTCATTCACCTTTCCATATAAGAATCTGGAAAGCTTGGAGAGCAAACGATAAAATGTGTCCACCAGACAGAATATCTGGGTTTGGTAATAAGTAGTAACATCAACGATGCTCCTTGGGTGTCCAAAGCTAAGGCTAAGTGCAAGCAACTAGTGGCACAAGGTGCCCTGCTAAATATGAAATATGGTAAATTATCAACCAAACCAGTGGTAGAGTTCTATAAATCAAAAGTGGTACCTGTGCTAACGTACAGAGCGGAATGTGCTCTGGGATGCCAAGCTTCCTTGTCGTCGTCATTAGAAAATATTTTTTGGAGCAAAGTTTTATGGCTACCTAAAGGCACACCAACGGCTTGTATACGATACGAGCTGGCCTCCTTTCAATAAACGCAAAAGTCATATGGAATACTTTCGCCCTCTATCGTAAAATGACATCTCCAGATGTACTTCCACAGTTTGAGATCTTGGCTAGGAAAAAAGGAATTATAAAAGAAACCATTTTAGCCAAATGGTTTGACCAATGTGAAAATATGCTAGCACAATTAAACGCGGACAACAGCACCTTACAAACAAACCCAAACGCAGTGAAGAAAAAATTGTGGATGCAGTATTGGGCAGATACCATTGAGCAATGCCAGCTGCACAGAGTGATGTATTACGACGCCGCAGAAAACAAAAGGCTCAATGAATTACTGAATTACTTGGAAAAATTTCCATCAAAACACCACAGATCACTATTCATGAAATTCAGGCTAAACCTGTTTAACACAAAAGAGCAGACAGAGGCATGGGAGTCAAACTGTCAAGACGACAGAAAATGTAGACTCTGTAAAAACGCAAAGGAGTCCTTAAAACATCTGACTTTATTTTACCCGGCTCTTAAACACTTGTGAACAAAACATTTGAGTGAACTAATAGCGCATAGTCCCTCCTTGTGTGCTGACGAGTGGTGGACCCGTTTCATGGCGGGAAGAGATAAAAAAAGCATATTCGCCCTCACGTTCTTTCTAGAAAACATGCAAAAAATGTGAACTGAAGTGCATGACGTTAGAGACAAACCAATTTCTGAAGAACATGTCGAAAGAATTGTAATAACTTACATACATGGATGAAAATGTATTTGAACTATATTTTTTAAAAGTTTGTAACAAACTTGTTTCAATAAAAAAAATGTAAAAAAGAATCTGGATTAGCCTGTGTATGTTAGCGTATTCCTTTGATAAATCTTTCAGTTGTCTGTATAAGTCCTTAATATCATTTTGAAATAAATCAATTAATTCCCCCATTGAAATTCACATTGAATATTGTTGCCATTCGAAATCAACAATGTGGTTGAGTGTTTTTATTAACTATAGTCATTAAAGTATAGCCTCCATAGAATTAGTCTCTGTGTAACTGAAAATCGAATTTTCCTCTGTATTGTGTGCATTACCCCATGAACTCCTAATGTGCATCGGTAGTATTGAAAACCCAAAACCGTAGTTCCATTGAGAGCACTCCCTTTTGCCTAGAATCCCATCTGTCATGTGCCTCTGTCCTTGTCATTGAAAACTGATTTCCGAATTTGACAGCTAAACCCCTACCTTAGCTGTCTGTCATTGTAAATCCTGTGTAAAACAAATTTCCATTTTCCATTTGTATTTTTATTTTGCATTTGCTTTCTTCCCTAAATCAATTTTCCTACCTCATTTCCCTGGTGTTCTGTGCACTGATTAGTAGTCTCTAAGCTTCCCTATCTCTTCAAGTGTAGCAACACGAATTTCCTTTAAGCTGTACCTTAGCAGTTGTGAGTAGCGGTGCGAGTAATAAGCAAAATCTGATTCTGCCGATTTGCTCCAAAAATGGGTTTTCATTTTCCTTTCTGACTTCCCATCTTGGGGTGGTGGGCTTTATTCCAAATCTCATTTTTCTCCCTCTATCATTACTCCTTGCCACTGCCTTCCTTTCAAAGGAAATTAAGTTAACTGATGTTTGGGGGTGTGTTGCAGGCGGAGTGCTTAACCTTGGTGCTATCACTTGCTTTAAAACAGTTTTTCCTTGTTGCCATTAAAGATGCATGTGAACTGCGTTAGGATTTTGAACCAATCGTTCTATAAGAATAATTGCATTTGTGTTGCCACAACATTGTTGGCTGTTGTAAAATTGTTTGATTTTTCTTTTTCATTAAACCATAAATCAATAAATGTCTTATTGACACACACCAGCCGGGTTCCTAGTCCATTGTGACACAGGGTGTTTGTGAAGGTTGAGTGCGAGATGGGTTGGGGCCAACTCAAATAAAAGAACCTGTGGTTTATTAAGGATAAAAAGCATTTTTATTGTGCGTCACATTCATTGTCAGGGCAAGGGGTCCCTGGCTGGAGTGTGCCGTGTTATAAAACCGTGACAGTTGAAATAAAAATCATCCATCAGTGACTTAGCTGTAATGAGCAGTTAAAATGGGTTTCTGGGTGATCTGAAAATGTACCAAATTTAAGAGTTGACAAACTGGTGGACCCTAAAATTAGTAATGTGGGGAGCAAATTGTGTGTTTATAATTGTTAGTGTTTTGTTTAAATGGCAGAAAATTGCCACACGGCCGTGCAACATGATGCAGAAATGGCTGTCATTTTATTAGTTTCCCCATGAGAAGCTGAAGCGGAATACATATATATCATGGCAGTTACTAGTAAAATTATGAAGCTCTGCTACAAAACTATATTTTACCCAAAGGTGGACACAGAAGCAAAGGGGATTTCAAAGGGAAGTTGTCATATGTCTGTTCCAGAATCTTAAACCAATCCTGAGAGAGGGGCTGGAGTTGGGAGTAGAGAGAAGGGTCACTGGCCAATCCTGGGTATGAGAACTCTTGCAGGGAGCTGACCAAGATTGTCAACACTGCAATATAAAGGGGATGCACTATGAGAAAAAGAGAGAGCTCCTAAAATTACGATTGGGAAGCAATCTACTTATACTGATCATTTGACAGCCACAAGGAAACACCAAAAGGAGATTTTGCAGAGATTGCCTCCGGGTGGAGCTGTCTATTCCTGGGAAGGCCTAAAGGTGGACTGTGTCCTCTGGTGGAGTGCTGGGGGCCATCCTTGAGAGTGGAGTGACCAGACCCCTGCCCTATCTTTCCAGAGGGTCCTGTAATGCAACTGGCTTTCCTGAACTTTAAAGAAAGGTTTTCAATGTAAGCAGACTTGAGCCCTTTGTAACCAAAATATGGGGAATCTGTTGGCCTGAAATCATTTCCCTTTATAGTGAGTGGGGTTAGGGGTGGGACTGTGTAGGTTCTTGGCCTATAAATTCAAAATTGCAAAAGCTTCTTCCCAGCATGTGCTGAAAACTATATACTGTAATTTAATTGGGTAATCCTATGTGTCCAGCTTCCCCAACAAAGGATTTGAAGTGGGGTGGAGGGGTCTGAAATCCAAAATTCTTCAATCATACCAATCTTTGCTTTCCAGCTTCCCCAACACAGGCCATTAAGTGGACGGGGTCTGAAATCCAAAATGTTCCAATCATCCCCATTTCTGCTGTCCAGCTCCCCCAACACAGGCCTTTAAGTGTTGGGGTGTCTGAAATCCATAATTCTTAAGTCATCCCAATTTTTCTCTCCGACTTCCTAACACAGGACAAATTAAGGGTGGGGTCTGAAAAACCAATCTGCTAGCCTTTTAAGTGCACAGGAAAATCAAAATTGGACAGCACTACATTTGTAATTCATTGGGTTCACAGACCAGCGCTAATTATTTCTTGCATTGAAATTGAGATAAAGTAATGTGATTTGAGTTTTTCTAAATTCATTTGTTTGATTTATTTGTCTAACAAGAATTTAATTGTGAGCCACAAACAAGGTGGCATGTGTAGTAAGTGTGATTTCTATTATCTTTACTTCAAATAAATATAAATATATTTCCTGTACAGTGGCCTGGTTCTTGGCTCATTGGTAGCTCGGCGGGAAGAATCCAAGGGGCATGATATGAGGCTGAGATAGGGCTGAATAAAAGAACTGACATTAAGGGGAGGGAAGGAACTCTCTCTGTTGAGGGTGGCCTCTCAATAAACGTGGCCCAGATTTGGCTGGCTATTCATGACAGTGCATTGTGACAGACTATTCATTTTGATGTAATTGCATTAAGGTGGAGGGAAAGTCATCTTTGCCTTGTTAGATTGCCACACGGACATGACCCCTGATTTCCAGGGAGGTCTATAGGTGATAAATTAAGATTGGGTAAGAATTTGGATTTGGCATTGTGAGTTGAAATTAAGCGGGAACAGAGATATATTTGCCCCTTTGCAAAGGAAATTCTACAAAAATTACAAAAAGGCACATTTTAAAAATGAATACAATTGACTTAAATGATACCAGAAGATATTTAATAATGATTTCGCAAAGCGAGCGCTCTACTCGCTGTGCCACTTGACCGGCTTGACATTTCCTTACTAAGCTGTTCATTCGTGATGAGTGGACAGAGGCAGATGAAGGAAGCTTGCAAGCTAAAATGATGCAAGATGTTACATCAGAAGGAATTGTTCCAATGGGGGTAGGTGGGCAGTGCTTTATTCTTCTTATTTTTGTGATAGGGTTGTACAATAAATTAGTAATTTATTTGGTCCTATCCCCAGGTTCCGCCCTTTTTGCACTATGGGGTGGTTCGAAATGTAGTAAGTGAGTCTGGGTTAGATGTCCCAGACGACTGGAAGGACCCGAGTGGTGATCCACTTCATTAAGTTTCTATTCGATTGTAGCTTTCCAAAAGTATTTTTTAAGGATACTCCAAAAGATGTTATACTTTTTCACAAAATTATTGTTTTTATTCCAAAAACCTTTATGAAGTAGGTCTGTTGCACCCTTTATTCTGTGTCCTATGCATTTCGGTCACACTTGACCTTCTTCAGGGACTGTCAAAGATATAAACCATATATTCAAACCATATCACAATTGGGTATCTTTAACAGAAATTGTTTTTTTTTTCTCCATAATTACCTGTTTCACAATAATTTACCTTTACAAAATGCCCAACTTCTTGTTTTCTGTGTGTGGAGTCTGATGTCCTCAATTTGTATCACACTTTCAATCTGGTGTTCTCTGTATCTGTGTAATAACGTGGTGAAAACATATGTCGATTTGTTGACATTTCTATCGGTCTACTATCATATTCCATGCATTTTTGTAACCAAAAATACTTTATTCTTCAAAAAAGTGTTTTCATACCTTTCTTCCCAATAACAAAGTAACTTAACTTGCCTCTGTTCAGACGCTTTAGGCAACCTGTATGTCAAAATATATGTTGTATTTTAAACAATGACTCCAATTTTGAATTTGAGCTGAACCCTAATTAAAAATACATGTGGCAAAGTTTCCCCTCCCATTTGGGATATTCCTACTTGTTTCCAGCAGCATTTCTGACAGCAGGGCACCAGACTCGCGAGGATGTGTGTATCTGTTTGCCCTGTTTGTTTTTATATGCTGAAAATGGTGCTGGTGCGTGATGTGATGATGTCATCAATGCAATGACGTCATTGCGTGCCGGCAGCCATTTGTAATTTACTCAATTCTATACTGATTCGAAAATGTATCCTTGTCAATCTCCATTGTGTTTAAAGCCTCATCATGGCTAATTGGTGTGGTTACCTTCCTCATGTAGGCTTATAGGTTTACTAGGTTGCACAATTGGTTATGTGGACTGTAACTAAAAATAATACATGAATATTAAATATAAAATAATTATAAAATAATAAGTAAACATAAGCATAAAAAATATAAAAAATTGTGAATAAGGAGAATTAAGATGGGGATACGCCATGAAGGATGATATGATGTATAGTTTGTGTTCTAATATTTGATATATCAGTCTTTTTTTTATCGTATGATTCTGGCATACTTTCAATAATTTAAGACCATGCCAATGGTCTTTTGTTGTTAACACTTTACTAATGTTAGTCGTGTGAACATGTTGCTTTTAAAAAATTAAATATGCAAATCACCATGTGTTTCAATGAAATAAGACATGATGTTACCAGAAAATGAAGACAGAACAAAAGCGCATAATGGCAGAGAGTAAAAATGTACTGGTGTGTTTTGTTATTTTAACTGAATATAACTGTCTCTTCAGTGTTGTCCATAATAACACCATTAACCCCCTAAGTGCCAAGGGAAAGGTATCTCGTCCTTGGGATTACCTCCCTGTTGCCAAGGACGAGATACCCCATCCTTGACACTTAAGGGATTAATGAAACAGAAAACGTTAGAAGGCATTGAATGGCAAAATACCAAAATCACCAAAAAGGCCTTGGCACTGGGGGGGGGACCCATGGCAGTTAAAAGGTTAAAGTTCTTGCCCACCTTTTATAAGGATGGAGTCTTCTGATTCATATTGCTCACAAAAGTGTTCAGGTCAGATTGATGTTGTCAAAATTCAAACGTTTACAAAAACACGCATAATTACGCTCCTCATTCATACCTCCTGGATATAACGAATTTAGTCTTTCTATCCAGTAAGTTTCCTTCTGGTTTAGGAGTTTGTTGACATCAATGTACGTGCCCCTTTTGTTTCAATAATGTCCAATATTTGAAACTTTATTTGTGCAATTTGATGTTGAGCCTCTTGAAGTGTCTAGATACAGGGGATTTAATATTGCCAGTCCGTATATTGGACCGATCTTCATTCCACTGTATTTTTGCCTTTCTCGTGGTCTGTCCGACATAATATTTGCTGCACGGGCATTTAATGCTGTAAATTACATTCGCCGTTTCACATGTTGCAACATGTGAATGCGATGGAATGAACATCGGTCCAATATACAGACTGGCAATATGGGGTGAGTGGATTGGTTAGGGGAATTGACTTTATACATATTCTATATAGGTTACATTTCTGATTAGATAATACCTATCTGATGGCTCCTTCTGTGACCACCTTGAGCATATGGCTCTTAGGAATGTGCATTTGGAATGGATGGGATTACATCAGAGTAATTCAGAGTCCAAATAACTGTCAGCAATAGGGGTACTATCCTCCCCTGAGTCTTCACTGGAGAGCTCCTCTGAATGATAGTCCGGTGCAGGTGATGATCCCTTCTTCCAAGATGACTTGCAGGCCTCCTTGAGATGAACCCACTATGCCTGTGAGTATATTTTCTTCAGGCAAGGGACCTCTCCCCGAGATAAACCGCAATTGAAGGGAAAAAGCAGTCACTAACTGAAAAAACCCTTCGGAGTAGTCCAAAGCTGGTTGAACCCTCTCCGAAATGTGAGTAGATATGCCCAAGGTATGAGAGTCCTTAGATGAGTAGAGCTGGAAATCCTCAGAGAAGCCAAAGGCGTATAGGAAGTGCAAGCGGTAAGTAAAGCAAGGGCTTGCTAAGAATGCATTCAGCCGAAAGAGGTAGCAGCGGGAGAACAAGAAATACAGAGCACAAGCCAAAGCAAAGGGAAGGAGAAGAAGGCACAAGGAAGGACAAGAGAGAGAGTGAGTGAACAGGCAGAAGAATGATGGAAGGAGTAAGGTAGCGAATCTGCATGGAACACTACGCAAGAGCGAGAAAAAATGATAGCACATGCTGAGCGTGAACAGCATCTTACCCGAAACATAAAACACTGGGCAGCAACGCCGCTATCTGGAGAAAGCCGGTGTTGATAAGGATGGCGATGGCCATCTTGAAAAAGACTACACCGGTCCATCAAGTGCAGAGGAAACATGGCGGAACGTTAATGGCGGTTCAGGCGCCAATGTTTCCACAAGCTCCAGGGAGACAGGCTAATGACAGTATGCCCCCTTTTATACTGTGTACTTCCAGGTTTCCCTGTGTGTACACGATGGAACCGCTACAATAAATATGGGGCATGAATGTATTTCCTAGGTTCCCAGGAGTCTTCTGAATCAGGGTATCCCTTCCAATGAACCAGATACTGCAGTCTTCGTTTGAAGTAGCAGGAATCTTGTATCTGAGATACTTCGTACTCAGTTGGTTCTTCCTTTTACGTCCATGTGTATCTGGGATGCATGGGCGCAATAAGGAAGCGTGAAACACTGGGTGTAGCCATTTCAGTGAGGAAGGGAGTTTCAACCGAAACGCTACTGGATTGATCTTGGTCAGTATTTCGTAAAGTCCAACGTAACGAGGTGACAACTTGGAAGTGTGAACCCATCTAGGTAAGTATCTGGTGGCCAACCAAACTTTGGATCCTACTTCCCATTCTGGGTTCAGACTTCTGTGCTTGTCAGATTGAGGCTTGTATTCTTGTTTCCGTTTTTCCAGGAGAGTGATGACATCTTGGTGAGCCTTGGATAAATCCATTTGAAGAGTATCAATCGTCAGTATTTTTGTGGTTGAGAATGCCAGAAGCGGTAGAAACCGGGGATGGTAGCCGTACGTGCAGAAGAACGGACTCATGCCAATGGCGGTATGGATCGCATTATTGTAGGCAAATTCTGCTGTAGGCAAAACGTCTACCCAATTGTCAGGTTTATCATTAGCAAAGCATCGCAAGTATTGCTCCATTGTGGCATTGAGTCGTTTCATCTGCCCATTTGACTGTGGATGATAACCTGATGAGAGGGCTCTTTCCATGCTGAGTAAGGTAAACAACGACTTCCAGAACTTGGAGGTAAATTGGGTCCCTCGGTCAGACGTAACACTGTCTAGCAATCCGTGTAGATAAAATACTTTGTGAAGAAATTTGTTGGTTGTTTCGGAGGTAGAGGGTACGCCTAGTAGAGTAATACAATTCTCCAATTTAGAAAAGGAATCTACTACTACCAGGATAGCTGTTTTGGCCACTCGAGGGAGGAAGTTCAACCACGAAATCTGTGGAAATTTGGCTCCAAGGTCTGGTAGGAAGTGCTCTTTATTCCAATAAGCCAATCAGTTTGCCCGTTTGGTATTTTCATTGACAACATGGAATCCAGTGGCAGAGGCCTACAGACCCTGCTGGTGTGATGCTGCTACGCCATTTCAAAATTCCCCAGGCACGGTGAGTGGACCCAGAGACCTGACCGCCAGAGCCCGATACTATTTTTACTTTACAGTGCTTCAAAAGCACGTGAAGCACCTCAGCGCCTGTCCCCCCCTCACAGAGCCACAACTTCATGGCTCCCTGTGCCTGCCTCCCACACCAATCCCGCAACCTGATTGGACCCGATGGAATCCAACGGCAGAGGCCTACAGACCCTGCTGGCGCGATGCTGCTGCGCCATTTCAAAATTCCCCAGGCATGGTGAGTGGACCCAGAGACCCGACCCCCAGAGCCCAATACTATTTTTACTTTACAGTGCTTTAAAAGCATGTGAAGCACCTCAGTGCCTGTCTCCCCCCTCGCAGAGCCACAACTTCATGGCTCCCTGTGCCCACCTCCCGCACCACCCCCGTGACCTGATTGGACTCGATGGAATCCAACGGCAGAGGCCTACAGACCCTGCTGGCGCAATGCTGCTGCGCCATTTCAAATACTATTTTTACTTTACAGTGCTGCAAAAGCATGTGAAACGCCTTGGTGCCTGTCCACCCACCCCTCCCGCAGAACCACAACTTCATGGCTCTCTGTGCTCGCCTCTCGCACCACCCCTGCGACCTGATTGGACCCGATGGAATCCAACGGCAGAGGCCTACAGACCATGCTGGCGCGATGCTGCTGTGCCATTTCAAAATTCCCCAGGTACGGTCAGTGGACCCAGAGACCCGACCCCTAGAGCCCAATACTGTTTTTACTTTATAGTGCTTCAAAAGCATGTGAAGCACCTCAGCGTCTGTCCCCCCTTGCAGAGTCACAACTTCATGGCTCCCCGTGCCCGACTCCCGCACCACCCCAGCAACCTGATTGGTGTCCTGCGAGATCATAAGGAACACCCCAGGGCAGTACCCCACCCGGCAGCCCCTGCGGCTAAGGGCCCCAAGGCAAAGGGCGGCTCCTACATTGGCGGCTCCAAGGTGTGTCAGCAGGTGTCCGCAGGGGAAGCCGATGAAGCCAACAGACACCAACAAAAACTGTAAGTGTGGCATGGGTGGGGTGTAGAGCAATCACTCTACTCCAGAAAGCCCTCACCACTCTGCCTTGCACCTCCATAATGTTAACTGCCATAAAAGTACAACATGAATACTAAAGAGATTTGTGACCACCAACCGAAATACATTCTTATCTCGACTATAAATGTTGCACTGCACTACGCACTAACAGTCATGTTATGCTACTTGCCATTTACATAACACTTTATATACCATTGGTAGGTCCGCAAAGCCAATGTTAACTAATGCCAATGTTAACTAACCTATAGAGAACGGTCAAGACCAGCCTATGTCACCTTAGACAGTTGTAATAATCGTTAGCATGCGCCATATCCAGATGGACTTGCAAATGTTAACATGTGCCACATCTAGTTGGAATCCTCAACCTAGCCTGCGTCACATCTAGATAGAATTGTGAACGTTAGCATGTGCACACATAGAGGGAATTCCTAAGCTTAGCATGCGCCACATCTAGATAGAATTGTGAATGTTAGCATATGCCGCACTTAGATGGAATCCTCAATGTAGCCTGAGTCGCATCTAGATAGAATTGCCAATATTAGCATGTGCACACATAGAGGGAATTACTAAGCTTAGCATGCGCCACATCTAGATAGAATTGTGAATGTTAGCATATGCTGCACTTAGATGGAATCCTCAATGTAGCCTGCGTCGCTTCTAGACAGAATTGCCAATGTTGGCATGTGCACACATAAAGGGAATTCCTAAGCTTAGTATTCAACACATCTAGATAGAATTGTGAATGTTAGCATATGCCTCACTTAGATGGAATCCTCAATGTAGCCTGCGTTGCATCTAGACAGAATTGCCAATGTTAGCATGAGCACATATAGAGGGAATTCCTAAGCTTAGCATGTGCCACATGTAGATAGAATTGTGAATGTTAGCATATGCCGCACTTAAATGGAATCCTTAACCTAGCCTGCGTCGCATCTAGATAGAAATGTAATTCAATGATGGATATAAGACTCTCCTGCCAAGCCTGGACCAAGCGTGCAATCATGAACCAATAACAAACCCACTAACAATTCCACTCCTCTGCATACACCTCTCAAACTCGAACCAAACACAACAACAAGCCTTAAACGCAGCAAACCGCACAAACTTCCCTACACTGCAACAACAAAACAAACCGCACATAAACTTGCACAACAGCACACGACGACTACCGATCGTAAAACACCACAAGCCCAGCCAATGGACCCACCGGGCTGAGGCTGCCAACAGCACATCACTGCTATCTTGCACTTTTACAGCTCATTCCCACTAACTCACCCCCCCTCCCTTTTTCAGAGCCGCCAGAGCGCCAGGGGACCACTCCGGTGATGATAGTGCACGGTACAAATATCCTTTAACATTAACATACCGGGCTGGATTTAACATATTCTTTGGTATTCTGGCACATTGACAACCACCAAAAGGAATGTTGGATAAGATCCAAAGTGGCATTGTAACCTTCGTGACACCAGGACATGGCCCTTTGTTGGAGAGACTTTGTAGGGAGGACTAATCGATCCTGATGGAACAGAAGTCCATCTTTATTTTTCAAAGATGAAAAGCAAGGGTGTTGTTCCACAAGATGAGAGGTGTCCTTAACTTCCTGGAGAAAGGACGTAATAGCGCATAGAAATGTGTTCCTTGAAAAAAGAGATTCTGCCTTAGTGGTTGTTGGCGATTCACCTGACCACGTCCTAGAGAGACCATCAGCTAGTATGTTCTCTGTTCCTGGGATGTAGGTGAATTTGAAGTCGAACTGTGCAAAGAAGAAAGCCCAACGGGCTTGTCGTGCATTCAGACATTCCATTTGCTGCAAGACTCGCAATTTCTGATGATCAATGCGAATCTCAAATGGTTGAACAGCTCCTTGGAAAAGATGACACCACTCCATGCAGGGTTTTTCATCGCCATAAGTTCTTTCTCTATAACAGAATAGTTAAATTTGTTAGGAGCAATGGTCTTAGAGAGGTAAGCTATGGGGTGTTCTTGTCCATCTATATCTTGCTTGAGAACTGCTCGTAGAGCTCCTGCCAAGGCATCTGTTTCCAAGATGAATTGCAGTTTTTGGTCAGTCTGCCTGAGTATAGGGGCTGAGCAGAATAACCTTTTAAGGTGACCAAATGCTACTTCTGCTTCTGATCCCCACTGGAAACGATTTCTTTTTGTTAAGGAAACTCGTAATGGGCAGGACGATCTTGGAGAAGTTCGGGATAAATCTCCTATAGAAATGTGCCAGTCTTAAGAAACGTTGTACCTCTTTTACTGAGCTAGGAGCTGGCCAATCCAAAACTGATGAAACGTTGCGTGGATCCATAGATATGCCTTTGTCGATGGGACAAAACCGATATAGGGAATAGTAGTGCCATCAGATAGACACTTTTCTGGTTTAACCAGTAGTTGGTTCTTTGCCAGCCTGTCCAGAACTGCTTTGATGTGTAAGTGGTGAAGATCTTTTGTCTGGGAAAAAATGAGGATATCATCCAAATAAATGATAACAGATTGAAACAACAGATAAGAAAACAAACGGTCCGTAAATCTCTGGAAAACTGAAGGTGCGTTTACCAAACCAAAGGGCATAACCCAATACTCGAAGTGGCTGTAAGGAGTCCTAAAAGCAGTCTTCCACTCGTCTTTGTGTCGAATCCGCAGAAGATGATACGCTCCTCGGGGGCCGAGTTTGCTAAAGATGACTGATCCCTGGACTGCTTCTAGGATCTCCTTAATGAGCCGTATATGATATCTGTCCTTTATGGTTATAGGGTTGAGGCCTTGATAATCAATACAGGGCGTGAGTTCCTGCGTATCCTTCTTAGATATAAAGTAAAGTGAGGCCCCTGCTGGTGATTTCGAAGGGCGGATGAGACCGTTTTGCAGGTTGGAGTCAAGGTACTCCTTGAGTGCTGTCTTCTCTGGGATGGTTAAAGGAAATGTATGCCCAAAAGGAACCAGTATTCGCGGCATCAAGTCCAGTGCACAATCCTCTGGGTGATGGGGAGGTAATTCCTTAGGGATCTTATCCAAGAAGACCTTCTCATAACCTTGATATTGTACAGGTATGCAGTGGATTCCAGTTGTGAGGGTCCCAGACACCATGCATTCTACAATGGCAGCATCCCCGATGAGTGAGAGAAACATTGTGATGCACAGTAAGCTGAGTCAAACCGAAGTTGCTCCAATTGATGAGGGGGTTATGCTTTCACAGCCAGGGGATGCCCAATATTATTGGGAAGTGGTCTGCTCTTATTAAATCAAACTGTAAAGATTCCATATGGCCTGAGGTGACCTCCAGCGGCTTGGACGAATATGTGATAGGACCTGAGATAAGGAGGGTACTATCAACTCCTTCCACTGGTTGTTTTACAGCTCATTCCTGTTGTGGTATGTGATGTTTTTCTGCCCTTACTATGTCCAGAAAGGTTCCGGCTGCTCCACAATCCACTAAAGCCAATGCTTCAGTCTTGCTCTCAGGGAGATGTAATATCACTCTGACAAGGAAACAAGTGTCTTCTGTGTTAACAACACCCAAATGGGAGGCAAACAAGGGACCATGCATGCTTCCCCGACCTGTGATCTCTTCTTTCGTTTCCCAATGGTTGTTGAGGGATTTCTGTGCAGTCCTTGAGGGTATGACTGCTAGACCCACAATACATACATAGGCCCATCTCCCTTCTGTGTCTCCTCTCGGAAGACAACGGTCCTCTGGCAGCTCCTATCTGCATTGGTTCTTCTTTCATGGAGTCACCAGTTCTAGAAAATGCCTGAGTAGGGTTAAGTGGAGGCTGGGCTTTGAGGGGGTATCTCTTCGTTCAGCATTTCACTCAGAGAGTCAGTAGTCTATCTGCAGGGCCAAAGCAATGAGGTCAGAAAGGGTAGCAGGTTGAGCCATACAAGCCAGTTCGTCCTTGAGTTCGTCCTTGAGTCCTCTTCCGAAGACAGTGAATTGGGCCTCCTCTGGCCAACCCGCCTCGGTTGCGATGCGCTGGAATTTAGAGACATGCGTCATAAGGTCTGAGGGACCCTGTCGGATGTCGATCAGCATCTCTCAGGCTGGGTATACTACTTCAGACCTCCCAAAGTTCTGTTTGAGAAGTCCCACAAAGGCGCTATAATCACGAAGAATGAGGTTTGCAGTGGTCACCATAGGAATTGCCCAGGCAAGAGCATTGCCAACCATGTTGGTGATCATGAATCCTACCTTTGCCTGCTGTGGAGCATATGTGGTAGGACGAAAGGTGATGTGCACCACACAAGCATCAACAAATTCTTCAAGTTTTTTGAGGTGATCCGTTGAATTTGCCAACCGCTAGTATCATAGGCGGTAGGTCTGTTACCCTCTCATCTGCCTGAGAACTGTATTTTCCGATTTCAGGTTCTGTACCTCCACTGCAAGCCCCTGTACTGCTGATATGAGATCCTGGAACTGTTCCGCTGTAGCCATGCTGGGGTTAGGCTCTTGGCGTTGCAAACTGTCAGCAATAGGGCTACTATCCTCACCTGAGTCTTCACTGGAGAGCTCCTCTGAATAATGGTCCAGTGCAGGTTAGGATCCCTTCTTGCGAGACAACTTGCAGTCCTCGTAGAGGGTGGGTCGACCTCGAGATGAAAACACTATGCCTGTGAGTATATTTTTTCAGGCAATTGACCTCTCCCCGAGATAAACCATAATTGAAGGGAAAAAGCTGTTACTGGCTGAAAAAACCCTTCAGAGTAGTCCAAAGCCAGTTGAATACTCTCACCTCTCTCTGAAATGTGAGTAACTATGCCCAAGGTATGAGAGTCCTTAGATGAGTAGAGCTGGAAATCCTCAGAGAAGCCAAAGGTGCATAGGACGTGCGAGCGGTAAGTAAAGCAAGGGCTTGCTAAGAATGCACCCGGCCAAAAGAGGTAGCAGCGGGAGATCAAGAAATACAGAGCGCAAGCCAAAGCAAGGGGAAGGAGGCGAAGGGTCAAGGAAGGACAAGAGAGAGAGAGTGAGTGAACAGGCAGAAGAATGATGGAAGATGCAAGGAAGCGAATATGCATGGAACACTAAGCAAGAGCGAGAAAAAAGGATAGCACACGCTGAGCGTGAAAAGCGTCTTACCCGAAACAAGAAACGCTGGGTTGCAATACCGCAATCAGTAGAAAGCCGGTGTTGATAAGGATGGCGGAAGCCATCGTAATAAAGACTAGAACGTTAATGGCAGTTCAGGCTCCAGGGAGACGGCTGATGACAATAACGGAACCATCTCAGGAAGATGCCAAAATTCTGTTTTTATTAACAGTTATCTAAAAGAGGGAGGTTACAATGAACATCAACGGAAGTACGCTCAGTCTCACAATGATCTCTACACAAAAAATGTTTTTACATGAAAAATACGTCAGAGTGACATCATACTATGTGGCAATAGTGAAAACCCTGTCAAGGGTTGGGATTGGTTAAGGGAGTCATCTAAGTATACTGTTTTAGGTTCCATGTCTTAAAATTGCGGCAAAAATGGCTGTGTATACAAAATATTGTGGCAAAAATGCTGTAGTTTTGCCGCCACAATCATGTAAAGGATGTGGGGGACAATGGTATAATGGGGTACACCTTTACCGGATCAAACTGTTGATTAGGAGAGGAAATTACTGACGGGCCCATTGGTCAGTACTCACCCTCGAAAACTAGTAATACAAGATAGCTTCACAATGCGAGGACAGAGTGCAGGACTCGCATACTATGGCAAGGTTCAATAATCAGGACTCAGTAAATTGGCAAAGGGAAGTCCGTTTAATGATACATACATCAGCTTCTGGAAATCAGCAGCATCACGAACACCTGCCTCAACCCGACTTCCTCGAACATTAGTCAAACAGCCTCTTTTATGGGCAAAATCTGTCATCATTGATGTCTAATTCTACAAAAAATCATCATGCAATACAATTGGTTGGGAAAGGTAACTTAAGTATAGGTGCTATATCTGTATATGGAGATAATGCAAGTGGATTGGATAACTCTTATCGGGTGGGCGTCTACGCCCTTCCTTCTACACCACACGTGATTGACGTCACTACAAGTTCGACGTATCATTGGTTAAAGTGTCTATAGGACCCTAGATTGCATGATCCCTTGTGATTGGGCAAGTTACAGCCCTAAACATAAATCTCCATTTTAATTGGCAGCTTTAGAGTAAACACCCAGGTGCCTAGTGTCCCAAGATTCACCCTTCCTCCCTTCCATCAATCAGTGTTTTAGGGCTGTGTGTCAATTAGTTGGCTGGGTATGGCTTTGGATTTGTAGTCTCTTATCAGGAAAAGTTATGCCCCCCTGGTTCTGGATGACATCAGGCAGTGGTACATCTTCGTGCCTGTCTGGTCACATGTTGGTTCACTGTGAATCTGCTTCAGTTTCCAAACTTCTGTGCATTTAATTCTGTGTGCGCTTGGCCACCTGCATGGGCCTCTCTTATCTTGACCTTCCGGGCGGGCTGGTATTCTCTGTAGTTGGAGTCTCGTGAGCTCATGCTCACCTCCCCGTCTCTGGTTGACCTCGATCTCCCCGGCATAAGCCTCTCTTTGTTGAGTTTCAATTCCACTCCTTCTCTGCTCTTTGCTGGGTTTCTAAACTCGGCCTGTCAGGCCTTTGGCCGCCTGGGTATATTTCTGCTTTCACAAAATGGAGTCGCACGTGTACATTGTGCAGTATTGAGGTAGATATATGGTTGGCGCTTGCCGCTCTACTCTTCTCCTAGGCATTGCAAGCAGTATCGATTTCTTAGCCTCTTGCATTTCAAGCTTATTTACACACATTCAACAGGGCGGTTGCTTCCATCTTGTCTTCAATATCTGATGTCTCGTCCACCATTTCAATGTGTTAATCTGTCACCATCGATATGGCCTGTGTCAACGTCCCGTTCTCTCTGTCATAAGATGGTGTGAATGTGCTACATGAAGGCCCGATCTTGGTGCAAACACCTCCTTACATAGCTGTGATCATGCCGAGGACAGACTTGTTCTGGAGGGTCAATTCTTCTTTTATTATGTTAAATCCCTTTATGGTGACATTGATTGTTTGCAGCAGCTTTCATCTGGTGATGTAACCACCTGGTGTTAACAGCAGTCTGAACCCCAGGCATGAGCATAGATGTGAACAACACTGCAGTTTTAATGAATGAACAATTTGTGCTCATCAGCAATATCATCTAAAGCTGCTTTTGATTTTGCTGAGAAGTAATTTGATCTCCTTTTTCACCGGAGTTCTGTTGACCACCTTCTTCTCAGGTGATCATCTACTTTTGAGAACTCTTCAATCTTCAGGTCACTTTGTGGGATCCCTAATGCTGGAAGATGGATGTATACCAGAGAGCACACTCCACCCCAATTCCTGGGTAATTTCATATATGCTTTAAATCTGCAGGCCCAATACTGATTCATGAGATAGCCATCCCTCTGCTCATTTCTGGAACGTCCATGGTGTTTTTTACACCCCTTATTATGTCTGACATTCTTTCCCTTGCTTTGAAAGCGCATGGTTGCATTTATTAATGGGACTACGGATACTGGCCCAGCTTCATCCTTCACCCATGTCAGTAGTTTAGAGTATTTAGACCATGACTTCAAGCACTCACCATTCTCTTTCTGCACTCCTTGTACTGCTTCCTTTCTTAATAGATGAGTTGCACATGACATCATTCCATCTTATCATCTTTTTACTGGTATGTAGTCGCCCATAGATCAGCAGCTGTGACCGTTCCCAGCATCCAGTCATTCCAGTCTTCTCTGTCTTATCAGAACAGTTAATTTTCTTAATTTCTTCAATGATCACCTTGACCTGGTCTGCAGCCGGATAAACGAACATCCTGTCTGTCCATCCAGGTTCCTTCTCCATTTGTGTTGTTTTGATATAATCATCCTGGTATGGAAACAATTATCTTGATCTCCATCACAATGTAGCCCAGCTCCCTTGGAACTGTCCTCTAGTAGTAGATGCTGCTAGATGACTGCGGCACTTTCCATCTTGTGCCGGCATTTCTTTTGAATGAAGGTTTTGACCGTATTCGTGGCATAGGGGATAAGAGCACAGACATAGCAATTCTCATCAGAAGCTCTTTCCCCCACCTTTTTCGTGTGCTGATACCACATATTATTCCCCAGGTGAGCTGCATTATCAAGGTAAGTATTTATCCCCTGATTACCTTCTTCTGCATATCTCTTACGTTGTTTAACATGCTCATAGAGATAAACATAATTATCATCATTTGTACCTGCACTAGGAAGAGTCATAGACAATCTTTTTTCAATTTGATCAGTAGGAAAATAGATTTTCAGGCATGTAAGATACAGAAAGATTAAAAGGATAAATAAACTTATATATATATCTATCAGGCATAGATGTCTGGAAAAACATTTAGTGTGCCATCCTAATACATGTTGGACACTTGCTCTTTCTATAATTACATTATCTTCTTCTCGATCATTTTTGCTGCAAGTATTACATTTTGCATCTGTAATTGCACAATCCATTCAATTATTACTGTCAGGAGTCTCCTTATCGGTGGACCATTCTTGGGATCATGTAAAAAGGTGTGAATATTCACGTCTCTCCTAACAAGGGCAGGGTAGAATTGAAGCATGAACACAAAAAAAGCAGCCACAAGACTGTTTGTGTTACTGCCAACAGGTATCATGTATTTTATCAATTAAAATAGATATTCTCCACGAAATGAATCTGGATATTAATTATCAAGAACTAACGTTTAGGCATAATAGAAATGTATTATTCATTTCTTCAATACATTTATAAAAGTTTGTATCAGCCTCTATAAGTCTTTGCACTTCATTCTAAAATATATAAGGAGTGTCCATTGAATTCCAGTCCAAAAGAAATGTGTGCTCATCACTTGCTGCTTTATCGTCCTTCTTGTCTTGCTTCTAGATCAGCAGCCGTTGGAGGAAGGGTCTTGCCTTTATAAACCTTCACCTCATCTCGATGCAGTAAAGCTCGTCTCCCCAATACCTTAACTGCAGAAGGGGAGACTTCCTCAACAACAAAGGGGCCATTGAACCTATGTTCGTGCCACCTTCTAGTGAAATTCTTTATAAGTATCAGGACCCCAACATATAACTTTGGTGGTGGCAATAGTTCACTCGGATTGGTCGCTGGATTGTCCTGTTCTGTGTTCCTAGACCTCTCCCCCGATGCATGAAATGATCTGAAATTAAAGAAATACTGGTAGTCATACATGAAAAATAATCGTGCACTTCCTCACCTAGAGTCTTCGCTACACTCTGGGCATCACTCCTGACCCTAAATGGAGGTGTAAGAGGTGTTCTCATATGGGCCCTGTCACTAACTCAGGAGGGGTGAGGTGGTAGTCAGAACCTGGCTGATTCGGAAGGGCATGTAAGGCTAGGGGTAGGCAATATAGCCATCCCTTTTTTAAAGTCAATTTAATCTTGGAAATCCTGTCTTTGACTAGGGCCATTGAGTCTCTCACATAGTCTGTTCACTTGTGGGTGATACACAGAAGGAAATGTGTGCTTTATACTTAATAGAAGTCCTATTTGTTCGAATAGGTCATTGACAAAATGTGGCCCATGATCAGATCTTAGTACTTTGCACCCCACCTTAGGAAGACTTTGTGCATGAAAGCTTTACTGCGCAAGTGGCATCAGGGTGTGCACACGGACCAGCTTCAATCCGAAGAGAACGGACACACCACCACTAATAGATACCTGTAGCCATTACATGTTTGCAGCATATCAACATAGTTGATATCAAAATGAAACGGAAAATTCAGTCGAGGTAGTGCTCCTCTAATTGTTCTTAGTGTATGCCCAGCAGTAAGCATTTGACACATGATGCAATTCACCATGAACTGTGCAAGGTGTTCCAGCAAATTGGGAACAAACTAGTCTTCTGCAATAGGGGCAGCAAGACTTACTCTGGTTATATGCACGGGGTAAGGCAGTTGTTCAAGTGCGACTTTCAATAATGTTGTCATTAATGGTTTTGCAGTGCATTTTGTGTCGCCATAATACTTCCTTGTGGGATAAAGAACACCACATTTGTGTTCATAGCTCTTGCTCTTCCTGTGGTGTTCTTCCTTGAATATCGATTAATTGAATAATTGACAGCATATTAAACCCTTCCTGTACTAACATGCTTCTAGTTACATTTTCTTTAACATCTTCAGTATCAAAACTCAAAATATCTGAAGAATGTGCAACCCTTTTGGCTTCTATGTCTACGGCTTTTTTTCCGCAAGAGATACAGTCTTTTCATTTAGTATGGGCTGCGCATTTTACCACCACTATGGTCACTGGGAGCACAGGGAGTTATAGTGCCTTAATGAGCCTATCCAACAAAGATGCATGTTGTAATGGAGAGCCATCTGTGTAAAGAGAGCCCCTCCTTTTTCAACGTGACAGCCCTGCATGTACGGTTGACCTCACATAGGTGGAGTCAATGTACACTGTCACTTCCTGTCCTTCATGTTTCTCGAGTGCCACAATAAGTGCTACTAATTCTCCTGCTTGCGCTGAAAGGTGAGACAGTAGTCTTGCACTCGCCACTTCCTCAAATTCACCATTTAATCCGTGTCTTACCACTGCGGACCCTGAAAGCATCTCTCCACTAGTCTGGTTAATTTTCGAGGAACCAGAACCTCCCCTCTCGCCAAAGGATTCTCTTTCACACGGGGTATGTCAACATAAAATTCAACATCATTTTCACAGTCATGCACATGATCACCTTCTTGTACAGGTTCAGCCACAAATGTGGCTGGGTGCACAATTTTACATCTTACAATTTTAATTGCTGGATTGGAAATCATCACTTCATAAACTGAAGCTCTTTGGGATATTAACGTGCCCTTGGGTTTTCTAAAATGGCAAATAAGGTGTGCTCCACGTAAAGAGTCATAGAACAACCCATGACAATACCTGTGGCCTTCTCAATTGCAAATGCGGCAGCAGCCAAAGATTGTTCGCACAAGAAATGTCCTCTCATAACTGATCTAAAATCCTGCTACAGTATGCCACATTTTTGTACCCCAATGTTGTCCTTTGTGTGAGTACTGCTGTCATTGCTGTCCCATTTGTGTGCGAGAATAAAAAACACCTCACCATAGTTGGGAATCCCTAAAACTGGAACTGTACAAATTGCTCTTTTCAATTCCTCAAATCCTACCTCCATTTCATTAGTCCATTCTATGTTTTCCTTACCAACGTGTGCTTTCTTTAACGCTTGCAAAAGTGGCATGGTATATGTGCTGTAATGAAACACCCAGGATCTGCAGTAATTACACAAGCCCAGAAATTGCTGCATCTGTCTCACTGTGTTTGGTTTTTGGTGTCTTCATAATTGTCTCAGGCGATTTCATGTGAAATTTACTGACCTATGCGCAACACCTCTTCCTGGCAGTACTATAATTTCTCCTTGTCCACTTTATATCCTCTGTCTGCTAAAATAGTCATTAGTTGGGTGGAGTCTTGCCTACACTCATCCTCTGTTGTACTGCAAATCAATATGTCATCTATGTATTGTATCATCACACTCTTAAGATCGATATTACCTAGACACATCTGTATGACTCTGTTAAAGATAGATGGGGCCTCATAGTACCCTTGAGGAAGACGAGTATGTTTTAATCCAATTAGTCTAAACATAAAAGAAGTCAGGTCTTGTGAGTCCTTATGCAGCAGATCGAGAAAAACACATTTTTCAAATCAATCACTGTGAAATACTGAGCTTCAAATGGGATGCTGCACAATATTGTCACAGGATTAGGAACTAAAGGAAACTCTGCCTCTACAATCTGGTTAAGAACCCTAAGGTCCTGGATGAATCTCCATGACCCCCTCTTTAGATTCTTCAAATCGATTACACTGCAGTATTGCACAATGACTCTGATGTCACTACGATCTCCTGATTCGTCAGTGCTGAAATAGTCTGGAATATGCCTGTATCGGCTTCTCGGGATATGGGGGTATTGTTTTGCTCAGGGTAAAATTGCTCCTGGCTTAAGCTTTATTTTAACCTCCTCTATTCCCTTCAATAAACCTACGTCATAGGGGCCTATGGTCCATAGAATACTTGACACCTTTTCAATATCTGCATTATCGCCATTTGCTGTGAGATTTCTATCTTCTCGCACCATATACAGTATTTAATGCTCATAAAGAACACCACTTTTTCATCGATACATTCTTCTCTGAACATGCCTTCATCTGTTATGTCAGTCAATCTGTTCCCCTCTTCAAGACCTATTCCTGTTCTCCATGATCTACCTTCGTCATCTACCCCTTCAAGCATTGCTATTTCGCCTCGTACTATAGCTGCTTCAACTCTATAGGAATAGTCTGTCCATCTTCCTCATCCATAGGTATTTGTGGTCTAAATAAAAACTCATCAGGTATTCTCAAAATCTTCCTTACCAGCCCAGGTAGTCATGTCAACAAAATACTTACTCCATATAAAAAGACTCGCAGAACCACTTGCCATGTGAACGCCAGTATGAACTCTCCCACATGTAAATAGTGTACTCCTGGAGTGGAGCACACTATTCCTTGATCAGTAAATGAAATTGTCATGTTACGTTTTGTCATTAAATCTCATCACAAAATGTTAAATGGTGTCTGTCATGAACAAAACAAAGGAACAGACATGTCACGTTCCCCTATGGAGATCGGTAATTTATCAGTAAAAGGAACTAAATTCGTAGCTCCAGAGAACCCTTCAGCATTCATGGCAATACCTGACATTGGGTATTTCCCCCTCCTGTATACATGAACGAGTTGCCCCAGTGTCTACAAGAAAAGAAAAGGATTTGTCCCTATCGTCACATCGACTCTTGGTTCCTTTTGGGGGTCTGGTGTGACAGATAGTAATGAACATATCAAGCCACCCTGTGAGCTGACCTATTGAGGGTACAAGCTCATCCTTGTCCCTGTGAAAGGATTTCCTCCTACCCCAGTGACACCTCCTAGGCATCAATAATTGACCTGTATTCGCATATTGTTGTGTCTGCATAGGTGCTTGTTGTGACTGCCCCTGTGGTGGGTACATGTGCACTTGTCCCTGCTGTTGTAGCTGCTGTACTTGGGGCACCTGTGCCTGATAGGTTGTGTGGTCCTGGGCAAAGCCCTCTCTTGTTTGTGTGCTATATGGCGGTGGATAAGCTGTCCCCCTCTTGATAACTGGCCATTTTGCACACTTCCTCGTCTCCTGCACATACGCACAATATGTCTTGTTATTCCACAATTCCAACACACTGGTGGTGGCCCTCTAGCAAACCCTCCTTTGTTATATCCTCCCTCAGCACTCTGGCCATAGGTGTTTTGAGCATTTTGAAATCCAACTAGGGTGTTCTGAAATCTGCCTCCTCTTCCCCAAAAACCCATACCTCTACCTCGGGGCACAAACCCATACCCACTTTGATCCATCAAGCATACATGATTCCCCTGTGTTTATACTGCTTGTCAATACCGCCCCTTCTATAGCAAATTTTGACAATTTCTTCTGAACCAATTTGGTTTCCTCAATTTTTCTATTTTCATCCGGCTTTTTGTTTTTCTCTTGTGATGTACTATAGTCAACTGTATCTCAGCCCATTGCTTTTCTTCCTTTCCCACTTGTTTTTGCATCTGTCTTAGTAAGGGTTCTGGTAATCCCTGAAATAAAATATGATAGAATAGTGCCACTGTCTTTTCCCACGGCTCATGAGTTTCAAGCTGCAATTTATCCTGAATATCCTGAATATAAGCAATAGGATCTTCATTTTCCTTCATTTTATGTGTCATAATTGCATCCATATCCAATGTGTCAGGATACTGTACCCTGAGAGCTCTCCAAACATCTGCCCTACAATTATTAAATGGTGCTCCATCATGCGCTGTGTTTTACGCAGTCACACTTGAGTACCCTGCTCTCCTTGATATATCATCAACCCTCTCCCCAAGAATGGCTGCCAGGAGACCTTTTATGTCTCCTATGGCCAGCGTATTTCCTTCTATCATTTTCTCTAATTCATATATCCATTTCCCAGCCCCTGAAATCAGACTAGGGAGCTTGCATTTTAAGTTATCCTTATCCATCTGTGGCCATGGAATGTATTGCGGTCTTGCTCCCCCTTCTCTAGCAAGGGGAACTGTGTGAACCCCATCCCATAGTCGGATCCCACTATTATTCTATCTATGGCAGGGGTAATCGTTCCTATCTGCCTTCTTGCTGGTAGAGACTTTAAACTGCTTACGTATGGTGAAGACTCTCCCTTCTCACTATTTTATCATCTTCAGGGAAGCTCAGGATATGCTATGGGATCTGGCATCCTTTTCTTTAGGATGTTCCAGATATGACCATCTTACTAATTTATCCATCTGTGTTGGTTTTCCCAGGGGCGCACACACCCTCTCCTTCTGACTCGCAACCTGACTCTTTCCTCATCTGACATTTCTAGATCCCAACTAGTGTGACTACCATACCCCTCGCCTCTATCTAGATTTAACCTACTCAAAGACAGTGCTCAGCGTTCATCACTAAACATGTTTTCCTCCTCAATTCGTGGTTGAGGTACCGGGGATCGAATACTGCAACCTCGAGTTCATACTCGCTATCCCATTTTAATTGCTGGTAGACCTTATCAATCCTTTCGCCAATGCCTTCCACATCATATATTTCTTCTTCTAGCGCTAGTCTAGGTGTTTCTGGTGTTACCTCCTTTATCAGGAGAATCTCTCTCACTCTATCATATCGTATTTCTGCGCTTGGTCTCATTTGTTCCATAACGATGAGACTGGCATCCCGGACTCGCTGCCTCCTCTTCTGTTCTATTTCTTCATCCACTTCCCTTTCACTTTCTTGCATCCCTTCTAACCTTTTCTTCCTCCTGGCTTCGTTCTTCCCTTCTTACTCCTTGTCTTCATTCCTCTTCTTCTCTCCTTCTCTGTAACCTTTTGTCCTTCACTCTTCGTGCTTCTTCCTCCTCTTTCTTTCATTCATATCCCTTTCTTCTATCGGTCTTTGTCTATTGACATACTCCCTTTGTTCCCCTGCCTGTTTTTTGTTCTTCTCCTTGTTCCTCCCTGTATATCTGTTCCTGGCGATCCCTGCTTTTCTTTCCTTGATCATCCTCCCTTATTCTCTTTACTTGTTCCCTGCCCTTCTTTTCTTGCTCACCCTTAATCTTCTCTTTGCCTAACCTCCTCAATACTTTTCCCATCTAACTTGAGTAGTATCTGTCCTCCCATCCACCCATTCTGTATGAGCGCTACCTCATCAGCCCTGTCCTTTTCTCCCTTCCATCGCTTAATTTCTCGGTCTATGTATGTCAATAAATTCGACCTTTCACCTCTTTCTTCCTTATCTCGTATTTACTTACAAAAGTCTTCCTTTCTTTAACTCTCTTCTGGATTGTCATCACTACTGTAAGCGGGGGGTTCATATGTCGGGTTATTACACCCTGCTGCTGCCTTTAGTTCGTTCAAAGGGTAAGCTCCTTTTTCTTCTGTACTTGCACTCTTAGTCTCTGACAAGGTAAGAGGAGCTGGGGGCTCAATGCCCTCCCCCTTATGTTGATTCAGCATCCACTCCTCTGCTGGCGGGTCCTCCTTTTCTTCTTGGTACATCTTCCAAAGTTCTAAAATTACCAATCTTTTCTCTAATTTATTTCCTGTGTATGCAGCGTGCACATATGTGGTCATGTGTTGCAATACTGCTTTTGACAATGATGCCCCTTGTGGCCATGTCATGAACATTAGATCTGCTGTGCTCTTTACCCATTCTGCACTGTACTGTTTGATCTTGGGCACATGTTTTGGCAGTGTCTTACAAAGATACATGAGAGGAGTGCCCTCTGTAATTAACTGTCGATACTTACCAGATTGTTAAATAAACCTTTTATTTCAACTCAAATCACCACCTTAGTGTTTTAAAACAACAAATAGGAGCAAGCACTATCAATCGCCACTCAATCCTCTTTTATTTCAGTGACCTATCTATATTTTGATTGGCGCCAATAGTTTACTACACACTAATAACCCTGTGATCACCTTCCCTTTATCTGTTTCGGCACTGGGCACCTGGCTACCCTCTGATTTCGTGCCCAGATCCCTGCACACTTAGCCGCATACTCTCTCTACCTCCTGGTAACCCTTGCACTTGGGTCTGTATCTGCAACCCTACAGTCCCCTTCCTGTATTTATTAGACACAGTTTGTCTGCACCTTATTATTGCACTTGTGCCACCAGCTGGCCACACTACATGTTGCTTAGATCATGTGTTCAGCATTTCCACTCCCCCCTGCCCCTTGCACTTTCCCCTTCCCTCTCCCCTTCACCTCCGCGTTCTCAATGTCACTGGGCCTAGTAAGATTGTTGTTTTGTTCTCCCTGTACCCCTCCCTTGCCTCGTCTTGCCCTGAAACACTTGCCTATGGGCACGATATAAATAAAATATCATATCATTATAACCATTTATAATAAGGGGTAAACTTCTCTCGCCTCACTTATTTTACCCTATACAGGTTTAAGACATCACCTTTCATGGTCGTGACCGTGTATTTTCTCTTTTATCACCACTCCTGTTGGAGTTTGAAACGTCTTCTTTCAATTCCCTTGAACTTGGATTACTTAGGCGTTATCTTTATCTACACAACATTTCTGTTACTCAAAATATTACAATCCTGCCCCTTTATATTGTAATTTCCCTTAGTCTACTTGCATTCATTAATAGACTTGAGGCCTTCGGTATCGACTCCTCATTCAATCCGACCACTGTGCCTTTATCCGCACAGCGCCCGTGGAAACTGAGCAAGGAATTTTTCAAAGAGGGACCTGCCTACCATCTCGATTCTTCTTGCAAGTTTATTTCTATAGGCCGCTCTCCACAGGAAACTCTGTGATCTTCCAGCTAATGGTGGAGGATGACTGATCGTCCAAAATTCTGGAGCCAAACTGGTTTGGATCTTGAAGCCATCAGCACAGCTACCACGTGGGCATGTGGCCCTTAGGAACGTGCATATGGAATGGATGGGATTACACCAGAGTAATTCTGAGTCCAAATAACGGAACCAACTCAGGAAGGTGGCAAAGTACTGTTTTATTAACAATGATGTAAATCGGGGAGGTTATAGCGAACATCAACAGACGTACGCTCAGTCTCTCAATGATCTCTACACAAAATATGTTTTTTATATGAAAAATACGTCAGAGTGACGTCATATTACATGGCAATAGTGAAAAATCTATCAAGGGTCGGGATTGGTTAAGGGAGACATCTAAGTATACTTTTCTATAGGAGCAAGGATTGTTATTGGTTGTTCATTATCTTGTGGATAGTTTATGCCTACCTCTTCAAACATGTAATTTCAGAAACATTAGATGCACAGTTTCTCTTTGGTCTTCAAACTATAAGGTCCTTCATTATATGGACCAATACAACTGGTTGGCACGCTTGTGCCATGTCTGGAACATTCTGTTCATTTAGCAGCATGTTAGCCCAGACCCAGGTGCAAGGAGATAGGACATGAATTTACCCCACCACCCAATTAGCCCAGCATCTCTCATCGCCCATGCCTTCTGCCATGAAATTGTCTTTGTAACCTTGTAGAGTATTCTCATCTTTGGAAATGTATTTCCATCCTTGGCTCACGTGACAGGAGACCACGATCTGGTCCATTTTGCAGGTTTTTTAAATGCTCTAAATAAATTAAAACTTGGCATACTTGGTGTTCTTTGTTGCACCTTAATAAGAGAATATTCATCCTCTGTATGCTCACTCCTTACCAGAATAGATAGCTGACCTTGATTGCTTCAGTCTTGACTTCAGGCCAGGCAGCCTCACCTTGCAGCTCCATGAGCCTATTATTTTTGCTGTGACAGTTTTCCATTCCCACTTCATGGGTTCTGGCTTACTAAATTAATGACACCAATGTCCAGTTTCTGTACAATGGCGGCCTTGCCTGCATTCTATTCACTACTTATGATGACTTAATCTATCTTGCGTTTCAGTGTCTGTACATGGATTGAACTTCTGTTTTCTTCAACATCTTGTTTATTGCGTAATTTTCTTCTTGTCAACGTTGATAATTCATTTGACCTCTTACGTCATCATTGTCCTCTGGGACTCATACCTTGTCATACTTCTTTATCTTGAGACATTGTGCACACTTCTTTATGATGTCATCAATTCACCCGTTGAGCTTCTTTTCATACTCCTTCAGGTTTTTCCTCCTGTAGATTATCATCACGACGAGGGAACATTCGATAGGGTTGTCTCAATGGGTATCTTCTTTTAAACACTTGTTGCAGTATTGGAATTATGGCTGGTGTTAGGCACGGCACAATCTCATGTCTCCAATACAGGGGAGGAAAGGGTGCTATCTCCTGCAGATGTACACAGCTGCTCCTCTTCAATCTCTAAATTGATAACAATAATAAAACATCATTGATACGATTGACTATTGGCTGGCACAATACGTACTGGCCTGCCTAGCATCGAGGGGCTTGATTGGTTGGCATTCTACTGACCAGCCTTTGACAATTGACAACCTACAGACCGCCAAGACATGAGCCAGAAAGGAGTAGTGGGAGATATGTTCATGGACTGCTTTTCTTCAATTCAAGAACATACCCTCACTCATCTCTAAGCTATGAGCCAGGGTGATTGCCTTTGTAGTTAGCCTTGTGTGGCACCTTGTGTCTGAGAATATGTGTAAGGAGTTAAGGCAGGTGTCCTATCTGTGTACGTTGCTAATGAATAACAGTGTTCTTGAATTATTGGTCACATTTGAGAGGACCACAATTTTACCCTGCATTTATGAATACGTTAGCTAATATTGATGTAAGTGTTATGGTCACCTCTACCATTCCGGTCACTCTTGAGCATATTTGTTATGGTATCTTCCAGCTTATAATTATCCTGCACCTGGCTCACAATAGTCGGTTGTGCTTTTACAGACTTTAATTCATTTGGGAGTATACTTCTTGCGTCCTGGGAATACTTATCTCATGCCTTCTCTGTAACGTTCAAACCCTCCCAAAGTTCACAGTAATTTTGGTTTGGACTTCAAGCAACTGTCTACTCTCTGCATGGATCTGTATTTTATTAATTCAGCATTATGTGCTCTCTGAAAGTTTTGAGACTCATGTGTTAGAAAGGCTTGCTGCGATTTCCATTTTGAACAAGATGGCAGCCCATTTCTCTCGCATTTCTATGTTATTGAGCTATACTCACGCGTCAATCATATCACATTCAGCTTATATGTTGCTTATGTTAGTATTCTTTGTGTCTTTGTTTTTGCAATGTTAATAATCTTCATGTGTAAATGCATATTTACCTAGTGCATTCTTTTCATGTTGTTTGCTTCATGTGTTGTGGGTGCATGTATGGTTCCATTATTCATTGTATTTGTATTTGTTCTTGCCATCTTCAGCTTACATTGTGTTCATCTCTTGTTGTACCTGCCAAGGTTAGTAGCATTATGGTTGTCTTAAGGAGTAGCATTTCACACCTTGTCATGGCCACTGGGCAAGAACCACAAGCTCCACTACATAAAAGGTCCAGTTGGACCCAGTCCTGGCGCCTTTGGTGCCAGGCTCATAAGTGTGCTCTGCACACTTTATTCTGGTGCACGTGCTGTTTTTTCCCTGCAGGGCCTCCACGTGCCTCCAGGTCTGGCATAGCCATAGGAGTTAATTGGGCTGCACGTGCGGCATCCTCTTGGAGTGGCAGGGTGGGGCCATGAGTCAGACCAAAGTGGCATGGCTGGGACCAGGCTATTTAAGCATGCAAGTGCTTCACGTTAGTCTGCTTATAGCAGCGTAACGCTCACCACCGCCTGAAGCGCATCCTTACTTGATTCCATCAACAACCGCCGCCTGAAGCGCATCCTAACCTGATTCCAGCAGCAACCGCAGTCGGAGCGCATCCTTACCTAATGCCAGCAGCAACCGCAGTCGGAGCGCATCCTTACCTGATTCCAGCAGCAACCGTAGTCGGGGTGCATCGTTACCTGATTCCAGCAGAAACCGCAGTCAGAGCGCATCCTTACCTGATTCCAGCTCCCAGCCACCACACTTATCGGGAGTCCACCTTCGGCCAGCATCATCGCGGATCCAGGCATCCTTCACCCGCCGGCTGATCTTCGGATAACAGCATTCCAGTCTGACATCGCCAGACAATCCCTGCAAGAGAAAAAGACCAAACAAGGTTAGAAAAGCGGCAAAGGTCGCGCTTAAACCAATCCTCGTGCTTGACCTTAAAACCAAACTTACCACCTATTAGAACATTGTGAACTCCCTTTTCTTCCATTGGGGCTCGCTCCTTGCACCGCAACTACCGCTGGGCCTCATATCACCTATTGGGGAAAAGGACAGACATTACAAAAGATGCAGACAATAATCAAGGAAAGATATTACAAAAGGATACGGACCATAATCATTATTGAAGGGAAACTTACCTTTGGAGTGGCTCAGCCACAGCCGGTCAGGGCTGCCACGCACATGGACTAGTGAAGAAACTCGGTCTATCTAAAGCGCCCCTGCAGTGTGAAGCAGGACAGAGAGCTCGTCATCATAATTAAACAGGTGAGACTATATGGGTGGGCGCATGCTCACCACATTCTGGGAAGAAGGGTTCCAGGGGAACCACAGTCATAACACAGCATTCTTATGGCCTTGCATATTCTCGCAGGGGCAGTGCCAACAACCAGCGCAGTCCACAACACAAGAGCATGGGAAGAAGCCTGATGAAGGGGAGCCAGTTCCAGGGAGGGCTGCAACTGTGCCCCAACGTCCCAAAGAAACCAGGTGAGCGTAACACATCTGTACGGTATTGAACCGGGGCACGGGCAATAGCTATAGATGACATGCTCATTTTTCCCTCAACATTGGCTTCCATCTTCCTGTGCTAGGGAGAGGCTGAATCCAAGTTCTGCGTACTTGCTCCCAAGGTAGAGATGTCCTTGCCAGACTAACATAGAGAACTTCCAGTCACTTTGGTTGAGTTCTCAAGCACAGAGATACAGCATCTTGGCTGCAAAGGCTCCACCATCTCCATAGGGTTTGGGAAGATGTGTGCCAGCATGTCGAATGGCTACACAAATTCTTGCAAAGAGGGAAATCTCACAGCCCTGGCTTATCCTGAAATTGTTTATTCCTTAGAAATACCCTTGCAAGTTATCATGGCAGGAGGATGTGAAGCACAACCCGATTCCAGAGAAAGTTGCCCACAGAATATTACAAACCCCATAAGGTGGCTATTGGAAATTATCCTGAATGGGACATCTTTGCTAAGCAAAAACTCACGCCCATTTCTTGCTTTAAAAACATTACTCCCTTAAACCTTGCTAGAGAAAATACCCCCCCCCCAAGCTTGATTGGTCCCTGTGAGTAACATTTCTTGATGGAGTGCTCAGAAAGACATGGACTATGACTAAGTGTTCCCCCTGAGCAAACAATAGAGGGGAGTTACTGTTCTAGAGAGACATCCCTTTGGAGATGTGTACCTCATTGTCAATCTTCAAAGGTAAACTTCACTTAAATCATAGGTTTTTTGGTCCAGAAAAAATGCTGGTAAAGTGGCGGTAAGTCTGTGACAGGGACGTTTCCTTGAACGACAAACTACAGGTTTGCCTGTGGGGGTTCACTGATTTAGCTCCAGCTAAGTGCTGGAGGTAAATAAGGCCCCCACCAGCAGAAAAAACAGCCAGTTTTTCCAGTACTTTTGTTACTGGTGCCGGAACTCCATGGAATGGGGATTTACTGTCCTTTCCGCCACCTGTAACATCTCGGAAATTCCAGGATATCAGCCGGCAGAAGCGATAGATCAGTTTGTTGGTATCCCTTCGGAATAACCGGCAGGATACCAGCAAACTTGTACTCTAAAATCCTAATGGCTGGAAAAAATTCTTCACAAGCTGATAAACTTATACATGTAGGTAATAATATATAACAATAATAATGTTTGCCACTTATTTACTATGCACACCACAAACTGAATTATATATTGTTGCTTGATAATAGGACCTATTATTACCCAACTCGGTGGTATTTAATTGATCAACCTTGGAAAGAAGGATTGAGCTGGTCAGCCGGGGTTCTGTGCTGTAACTTCCAGTTTTACTGGGATCTCATAGGCGAGCACTTAACTCAGTGTGCTTTCTGTGTCGAATCAACTTCCAGGGCAGCAGTGGTCCAGGGATGAATATCGGTTTCTAAACCATCAGCCCCACACCTCTAGTACACCAAAAGGTATCCGAACAGATTGTAAACAAAAGTCAATTATAAACCTCCTTGTCCAATTTTGGTAATGTGGGTGGAACGGCAGGCTTATTTCTGCAAGGTCGTGGATCGTTGGTTAGTTGCAACACAGCGAAAATACAATTATTACCCAATGATAAAAGGGACTGTCCAGTCAAGGTTATTTAGAAATATCTTCTTTATTATTATCACAAGAGACAGTTCTAGCACACTACAAACTCCAACCCACCCTGTAAAGGAATGCAGAGGACAGACAGTTTCAAAGATGGAAGAGCGATGCACTCTGGATACTGACAGGAGGGTAGTCGATTTAGTAATTAATCGCAAAAGCTCAAGGATACTTGGTTTCAACACCAAGGGAGCAATGGGTTGTAAAATGTCAGAAGGGGCCTTCAGAGAAGGATCAGGGGGACACTGATTGGCAGTTCTGAAGCACTGGTAGAGGTGCAGTGGAAGGTTTTCGCGACTGCGGTGTAACAACAATCTGCGGCGCAGTCGGTTGCAGCTCGAGATGTTTGACTGGTTGGATAATGTCCTTTAAGGCGGACGTCGGTAGATGCGTGTCGATGTACTCCTCCTACCTTCTTCACTCGGCTTGTGTCGTCCTTTAAGGCGGATGGCCCAAAGCTGAGGGGAATGTTGCAGGTAGTTGCCTTGTCCTTGGTTTGGTTCAGAGACTCTCTGGCACTTTCCACCTAGGAAGCTTGCTGCAGAGCCTAGCAAGGCATGCTGTGTGCATGCTGGGTACTGGTTCTGGAGCTGCAAGAGGGTCCTCTGGATTCGATATCTCCCTCTGTTCCCTATGAGATGTTTAGGGGAGGGATCTTGCTTCCCTCTTGCAGGTCCCTGCCTTCCTTCACTGGCGGAAGATGTAAGGCAGACTGTACCTTCCATCAGGGTCCAAGGCTGAGCTCTTCCTTCTGATTCTGGTGAAGCCTTCAGCTGATCTTCCCAAAAGAGGGTCTCGTCCCTCTTTTAAAGCCAAATGGACCACAGGGATTGGTGTAGGCTAAGCCTCCTTCTATGAACCAATCCCGGGTCCCCACCAACAATCTTCTGTCTGCGTGAGGTCATAACCAGAGTTCTTTGCAACAGAAAAGGTAAAGGGGTGAAAACATGTAATACTAAGTCCCACCCATCTTCCTGTCTCTTGTGGATCAAAGGGTCTCTTTGGGCAAAGGAGCTCTCCATGATTCCTGATTAAAGTGGTAGGTCTCCCATGAAGCTGCCGCGTGACCAGACTTTCTGGTGCCATCAATCCACATACTCGTACCTTCTGAATGGGGTCCGCCTGCAGGGATGACTACTGTAATACACACAGTCCAGAAATTACATTTCACTGTCAAAGAGATACTGAGGGTGGGAGCTGGCTTCAGGTTGACACAGTGCTTCTGAAAGGTTGTTGGGATTTCCTGTCTCCTTTGTTAGCCTCTGCGGCCAGGCCCATATGAAGGACTGTTCGAAGTACACTCTATTAGTATGTTAATTGCTGCCACCATCTACATAGCTAAACAAAAGGACATGGCAGATCCATGGAGCCTTTGTGAGTTAATTAGGCTGGCCATGTCAGGAGGAAAGTGTTTCCCTCCCCCTTCTGAGATGACATGGTGTATTCCTGGCTGTCATATCCCAACTAGATATTTATTTATTTGGCATTTGTAGAGCGCTCCGAGCACAAGGGCATCTGTGTGCTGGTTACATTTAAGACCAGGTAACAAATCGGACGGTCAGGTAAATTGCACATGTGTCTGGTTGCTGGTTACAAGAGAGCATGCCCCATGACTATCGTGCTATCACTTACAGGATTAGCATACGTAGTAGAGCATAGTGGCATCCAATTGAAAAATATGACAGGGGGGACTGCGCCTGTAGGGTGTGTCCTCCCAGAGTACACACTCTATGTGTATTTCATGCAGTGAGCATAGGAATATGCCTACTCATTAGCCCCACACATTTTCCAGAGGTTGATCTACCATCATTCAATTTCCTCTAAAATTTCAAAAAAGCCCAGGCGACCTCACGTCCACCGTGCGGATGGTCGAATTCCTCACACTTTCATACCAGCACAAAGATCTTGCTACAATTTCTATCTTGAAAACATTCTGATTTACCCTATAGTGCAGGGGTGCACAACTGATTTTGACAGAGGGCCGAAAGTACCTTACATGAGGGCTATAGTGGGCCGAAAATTAAATGTGGGCGGGGCGGTAGGAGGGGCGTGGCAGGAGGCTTTTTCAACCCCCAATTTGTATTAAACACATGGAAAAAGAATGTTTTTGAGGGGTAATGATTTTTATTTGCATTTCAAACTTACATTTTGTACTACACACTTTCCATTGTTATATTGTTTCCTCAAAAAGCAAAGGATGTACATCTCCTAATTGTGCCTGTTTTAGCTTTATTATTGGGTTCACTCTTGGAGTGCAACACTATGCCCCATGGCTCCCACCCCCTACCAAACACTATGCCCCATGGCTCCCACCCACAACCAAACACTATGCCCCATGGCCCCCTCACCACCTCTAGCCAAACACTATGCCCCATGGCTCCCTCAACCCCAACCAAACACTATGCCCCATGGCCCCCTCACCCCCAACCAAACACTATGCCCCATGGCCCCCACACCCTCAACCAAACACTATGCCCCATGGCCCCCTCACCACCTCCAACCAAACACTATGCCCCATGGCCCCCTCACCACCCCCAACCAAACACTACGCCCCATGGCTCCCGCAACCCCCAACCAAACACTATGCCCCATGGCCCCCTCACCCCCAACCAAACACTATGCCCCATGGCCACCCTAATCCCCAACCAAACACTATGCCCCATGGCTCCCTCACCCCCAACTAAACACTATGACAGTTGGAAAAATAACACCTTTTTGGAGGTGTACCGTTTTATTTGTATTTAAAACTTACATGTTGTACTATACATTTCCCCAAATCATACAGGATGAAACAGTGAACCAGACATAGTTGATCATGAGAAACATTGCAGCGTTTCTCAGCTGTCAGTTTCTGGATCTCGGGCTCCATGAGGTTGTTCCTACTCTCAGGATAGCATGGAGATGTTGGTCAGTTAGTCTTGTCCTTAGGCTGGATTTATGTAGTTTCTCACAAATGTAAGTACTGCCAAACATAGATACCATCTTTAATGCTTCCCGTGACAGATTGGGGAATTGAGCAGTGTCCATAGACTGATAGAAGACTAATAAAGGCATCTCTGTGCTTATTTTTGAGGGCACTACAGCACTGAAGTTCAATCAGTTCCAGTTGCAGTTCAGGTTGCACACTGTCAACATCAGCTGAGAAAGGGTCTGCAAAAAGTTTAAAAGAGGCTTGCTGGGATTGTGAGAAACGATTCTCAAAAACATTTTGCAGTTCCTTCAGGACCTTCACATGCCGATACCATCCTACATACTTGTCATGGGGGGAAACTGCACATGCAGGGTAGTGTACCAGCATCCCTTTCTCCAGTTGGGCTGTCAGAAGCCTTAACTTTATTTCAAAGGCACAAACTGCCTCAAACAGATCCGATATGAGATGTTGGCTTCCTTGCAACTTTAAATTTAAATCATTGAAATGGCCTGTCAGGTCAGTCAGAAAAGCAAAGTCAGCTACCCAGTCAATATCTTGCACAACAGAAGTGTCCATTCCCTTTTCATCAAGGAATGCTTTTATTTCGTGCCGTAAAGCAAAGAATCGCTTCAGCACATTGCCACGACTAAGCCATCGAACATCGGTGTGATATAGGACATCACCATAATCCGCCTTTACCTCTTCTAAAAATGCCTGAAACAATCGGTGATTTAAAGAGCGTGCACAGACAAAATTAACCATTTTCACAACAAAGTCCATCACGTCAGTGAATTTCAAATGTTTTGCACATAATGCCTCCTGGTGGACGATGCAGTGATAATTTTTTTAATGGACAGCCTTCTCGCCCAAGTGCCTTTTCAAGCAGCCAATAAACCCATTTTGCTCCCCAACCATGGCTGGCGCCCCATCAGTCGTCACGCCTACCAAAGCATCCCATGGCAAATTTAAATCATCGATGACTTTTTGAAAGGCATTAAAAATGTCAGCACCAGTAGTCCTGCCATGCAAAGATACCAGGGAAGCCAGTTCCTGAAATACTTTGCATTGATTATCGACCCCCCGAGTGAAAATTAAGAGTTGGGCTGTGTCACTTGCATCTGTGCTCTCATCAAGGGCAGCTGAAAAGAACTTGACATCTTTACACCGCATTTTCAGTTGGCTGTAACAATTGTCAGCCATGTCTACAATACGCCGCTGGGTACTCATACGTGAAAGGGAAACATTTGTAAAACGCATCTTTTTTTTCTTTACACACTGCCTCGCAAATCTCCATCAGGCAGTCTTTAATGAAATCCCCATCTGTGAAAGGACGTGCTGACCTTGCAATAAGCTGTGCAACCTTATAACTCGCAAAAGTGGCACATTCAGAATCTTTTTTTTTCTGGGCAAAAACACCCTGTGGCTTAGTCAGTTGCGTTTTTAGCTCCCCAGCTTTCTTAATTCTCGCTTCCCCCTGCAAATCCTTATATTGTGAATGTTTTGTTTCACAATGGCGGTGGATATTATATTCCTTGGGGACTGCTATGCATTCGAGACAAATGAGACACAAGTACACATTAGGTTTGGACTCGAAAAAAAAACTTCTCAGTCCACTCATCCTTAAATTGACGGTGCTCCTGGTCAATCTTTCTTTTTTTTGCTGCACTGAACATTGGCAGGGATATCTTTGGATAAAGATACGAACTCCACTGTTATACTCCCACTACAATGGTCCAAGTCTAGAGTATATACAAATTATATACTTTTTTGAGAATCCTAGAATCGACAAAAGAACAAGATCAGATAAAGAACATAGCCTTGCCAGCATACCTTTTCATGCACTTATTGAGGGATACTTTGAGGAATAGCGGGCTGCATAGCATATCAAACTGCTATGTTTGAGATGAAGGTGGAAATTGAGGACATTAGAAACATTTCAAAGCACAAGCTGTTGCCAAATTATGAGCTTTTGAAAGGAATTATCACAGGATGACCAATTACTTTAGTGAACATACAAAGAAACTGATCTCATTTTCTTCCTGGCCAGGGCAAAACTGACAGGAGCTCTACCATATTGCGCCAGAGAAATAGGTTCTTCTGGGAGTACTACCAGTTTGAATATTGCAAGCCATTTCCTTCCATAAAATCTGGATCAAATAACTCAAACTGTCCACTTGAATGTATGATTCGTAGTGTGCAGCAAGTGTCCTTTTGCAGTTAAGCTTGCCCTCAAAGAGCAGTTACCTTCTCTAATCCATTGCATTGTGCATCTTTACCCCTGAACAATGCTTGATGGGGTTGTAGAAAGGTAACAATTACCCACACTCAATGGGTCTCAAACGCTTGATCGAGGTTTAGTTGCAAAATTACAGGAGCAGACATCATCCAGGACCTTACTAGAAAATGTTGCAGCCGGTTTTGAAAGCTTTAGGAATGTACAAATAAACCACACCCACTGCTGACCCTTGACACTCCGGCCCAAAACATCTCTAATGATATGCTATGATAGTTTATTTATATAGCGCCTATACACAATGTGTTTCAAAGCGCTTCTCGACAAAGAAGGGAACAAGGGAAAAACAAAACATTCTTACAGCCCATGAACAACAAGAATGCGAAATTAACTATCGTACTCGGCCTAGCGACATTTCAGATAGTGCAAGAGCTAAGACACAGATAGGAAGAAAATGGGAACAGACAGGCGACTACCGTCCTAGGCCTGACAACATTTCTGGTAGAGCCAGAGAATTACACAAGGTGAGGGAGAGGGGAGGAGAAAGGAGGGAGAGGAACAAAACAAGCTATTATCGTACTAGGCCTGACGACATTTTAGATAGTGCTGGAGAGGGAGAGGGGATGGTAAGTGGGGGTGGGGGGCAAACATTTGTTACTATCATACTAGGTCCAGGGACAATTCTGGACCTAGGAGTATGATCTTTAGGGGACTGCAGCGAATGCCAAAGAGCATCACTAAATGAGCCGTCGCTATCAGACATTTACAGGGTGTTTGAGTTAAACCTGTAGACAGACACCCACCAATCATTTCTCCCCAGCTAACATTCCAATAGAACCTGGGCAATGTGGAGTGGCAGGGTAGAAATGTTTGGCTTCCATTTGACTTTTGGAGCCCATTCCCAATCAGGCACAAACCCGAATCCCCCACCCCCCAACTCCGAACCCCGAACCCCCCAAATCAGCACACTCAAACATGCACCCCTACAGACCCGAACCCCCACCCCCCAAATCAGCACACAAACTCTCAAGCATGCACCCATACAAACACAAACCCCCTACCCCCCAACTCAGCACACACACTCAAGCATGCACCCATACAGACCAGAACCCCCACCCCCCAAATCAGCACACAAACTCTCAAGCATGCACCCATACAGACCTGAACCCCCCACCGCCCAACTCAGCACACAAACTCTCAAGCATGTACCCATACAGACCCGAACCCCCCACCCCCAACTCCGAACCCCCACCCCCCAAATCAGCACACTCTCAAACATGCAAACATACAGACCCGAACCCCCACCCCCCAACTCAGCACACACACTCTCAAGCATGCATCCATACAGACCCAAACCCCCTACCCCCAACTCAGCACACACACTCTCAAGCATGCACCCATACAGACCCGAACCCCCATCCCCCAACTCCGAACCCCGTACCCCCCAAATCAGCACACTCTCAAACATGCAAACATACAGACCCAAACCCCCCAACTCAGCACACAAACTCTCAAGCATGCACCAATACAGACCAGAACCCCCACCCCCAAATCAGCACACTCTCAAACATGCACCCATAAAGATCGGAACCCCCACCCCCCAAATCAGCACACTCTCAAACAAGCACCCATACAGACCCGAGCCACCACCCCCCAAATCAGCACAAAAACTCTCAAGCATGCACCCATACAGACCAGAACCCCCACCCCCAAATCAGCACACTCTCAAACATGCACCCATACAGACCCAAACCCCCTCCCCCCAAATCAGCAAACACACTCTCAAGCATGCACCCATACAGACTAGAACCCCCACCCCCCAAATCAGCATACAAACTAGCAAGCATGCACACATACAGACCCTGCATCTCAACATACACCGCACTTACACTCCAAAACAAACATTCATGCACACCCCACACCCCCCTCACCCCCGCATCTCAACATACACAAAAAAACATTAAAAACCAAACATTCATACACATCCGACACCCCCCACCCCCGCATCTCAACATACACAAAACAAACATTCAAAACCAAACATTCATACACATCCGACACCCCCCCACTCCCGCATCTCAACATACACAAAAAAACATTAAAAACCAAACATTCATACACATCCGACACCCCCCCACCCCCGCATCTCAACATACACAAAACAAACATTCAAAACCAAACATTCATACACACCCGACACTCCCCCAACATACACAACACAAACATACAGCAAAACAGACCCGACACACAAACACAAACAGACCACTTACCGGAGACGTGCTGGAAGGCAGGTAAGCTGGAACGCTGGCGAGGTAACTGGAATCATACTACGGCTGGCGTGGTCCAAGGCTGAAATGCCTTCCGGCATCAAGCCTTATGGACCACGCCAGCCGTAGTGCTGGCGCTCCATTGGTGCAGCACACATGCACTACGTGGCTCATAGGAGCGACGTGGTGCGTGTGTGCTGAGCCAATGAGGGCCAGTGTTTTGTCTGGCCCGGAAGACAACAAAGACTTCCATTAGGAAAGTCTTTGTGCCTCGCGGGCCAGACAAAACAGCATGGCGGGCTGCAACTGGCCCGCGGGCTGTATGTTGTGCACCCATGCTATAGTGTGTTGAATCTGTTTACAGGTTCTGGATGCCACCATCAACATGATTCTTTAAAACTGAGGGATTGATCAAGTCTAGTGAAGGTCTAATCCACAAAGGCCTATTGTACTGAGTTTGATGTTTAGTCCCTATGCTAAATAAGAAGCTCCCAAGCACCCGAACCCAGGAAAGAGTCTTTCAAATCACTCACCATCTCAGGGTAGTTTTAAGTTCCCCAGCACACTTTTTTGTCTTGCCTTTGTCAAACGATCCCGACAAGCAGTCGTGTTCTGGGATACTGTAGTCTTTGATTAATATCTACAGGGGCAATTGCTGTGCTCTTTTCCAGGGTCTGACGCTTAGACTAACACCATGTGCTTTTGTTGTTTTAATGATTAAATATGACTTTGGCACCAGTCCCACGGTGGTCCAAGGTCTCAAAAAGCCTGTCCAGGATCTTAGTACTAGGCAACTGTGTTATGGTGGCCGAGCAAACCTGAGTCAGCACTGGAAACACTGTGAGTAAGCTAACTTGCTTGCAAATATGGAGTGCATATGTGTATTCTGCCTGTTTCCCCATGTTGCCGTGTATTTATCATCCGGCTCTGGGCCACATCCCATTCTGCAGCCTGCGCATCTGAATCACGGAATCCTGTTGTGTGTGTGAATCTGTGGCGAGGGTCCGGTGCTGCCAAGAAAACATACAAGAGACAGTAGTTAAAAAAAACACATATATTGAGTTTGTCAGGTCAGTGAGAGACAGCACACTGACAAACATTAGCGCAATCATCATGCAGGTGCCAGGGTGTCTCGGGGGTTCTAACTTTGGGAATATTGACCTTCTCCAAGTTTCCCTATCTAAGAGATCTCATCAGTCCTACTTTCAGAGTATGGGACCTTGAACTCAGACTCAGGGTTGTAGTGCCCAACTCACTTCTTGGCACTTTTACAGTCTCATGGTTTTAGCGCTCAGCTTGCTAGTTGGCAAACACCTACCTGCAATTATTTCTCTGACCCTATTTAGGGATCCTATTAGGCATAGATATTCCCCCCTCTTGCTGACAGTTGGGCTGTTCTTCTGAGGCAACGTCTCCAGGTCAAGGTCTTTAGGTTTTTCTCTTAATCTGGTCTTGCCCAGTAACTGATATATAGAGACTTTGCTCACAAGCTAGTTCCGCCCCAATGTTTGGCTACTCCATGGTGGAATATTTTTTTCTCTCCCTACCTTTACGTCTGTAGTTTGGTCTGTGACTATAACTGACAAACACTGAGCTCTTTTAAAGGGCTATTGATTAGTCAGACATTCAGTTGTCTAAATGGTCATTCCCAAGCCTCTCTTTACCCCTAGAATGTAAATGGTTTGTAGAGATGGGCCCAGTTTACCAGACTTAGTAAAATCAACACTCAATAATGGAGTACTCAAAATACAGGACAAAGCCCAGCTTTATTCAAAACACAGAATCTCGGCCGGGACAGCATACAAGTAGCTCTCAGCATTACAATGAGTGTGAGAGGATTTTGTACTAAAAATGCGTAAGCAATGATGTCATAATACGATATCAGTTACAAAACTAGTGGTTACGATTGGTTAATGTCTCAAGATTTATATATAAAGAAAACATAAGTATTAATTTCCTCTTTTGTGTATACATATCTGATCGCTCCTCCCGAGCCAAACACACCATTGATAAAAGTGTCACTACATCATTACATTAGCCACTAATTGGCTGGCGTTACACATCATGGGCGGTGTGGCAAGAGTGTTTTTCTATTGGTTGGCACTAGACTCAGCAACCCTGGATATTTTGACGTAAAAATATGAGAGACAGATAGGGTAGGAGGAGAGAGAAGTCCATGGTCTGCACTAATTCCATTTAAAAATACTCCCCACAATTCCCAGGCCATGTGGCCTATCTGTTCCGTTGCATTTGGCCTTGTGTATCATATTGTGTCTGTGTATGTGCTAGGGGGTTCAGCAGGTGTCTTATCTGTATTTGGCTCATAATGAATAGCTAATGTTCTTCATATCTTGATCACGTGTCAGGGGACCGTGTTGGAGAACAAATTGCTTCCTATTTACTAGGCTTTTAGCTAATTCTCTCTTTATGGCCACTGGAGGCTCACTTTGTCTATCCACTAAAGAGTCTTTTGGCCATCTGGACATCAATGGCTATCTGTGCTCTTATGGTAACTTAATTAACTTTGGAGTCTACTGCTTCTCGTCCTGGGAATCTCATCCTTGTGTTCTGTGCATCCACAACTCCCTTCTGTACACCTGACCTTGGTGCTTATTATGAACTACTGTCTGGACAGCTTCAAAGCTTATAAAATAAATGTGTCTTTATGAATTCAGCATCTTGTCTGAGGCCTTGCTAACTCCTAGAAATGCTGCAGCCTCTGTGCTAGGAAAATTGCTGTACTTCTGCGCTTCTCACCTCCATATTAGACACCTATATTCGTGTCTATTTATGTAACATTCACCTTGTGCATTTGCCATAAGTTGGTTTCCCTGCCTGTGTAGTCTGCATCTAACCTGCCTATGATTCCATCTGCTCTATCAGTGCAGCGTGTTTCTCTGTTGGTATTCTGGAATCCTCCTCCCTTCTATGCTTTATACAGTACTCTATTTGTGCTTTCTGCTATCTAACTGTACTCCTTACTAGTGTTGCACATCCTAACTAATTCTTTATGACATAGGCCTGTAAATTGCCTATTTTTGAATCTGCCTTAGTTTATCTAGCCTCTCACCCCTAGATTCATGCGGCGGTAGGGCTGGAATTGTTTTTCACCTGTATGCTAATGGTGAGGAGTAGGGTCAGGAATTCGTACTTGAGTAGAGGCAATAGGTGATACTTGCATATTGTTAATTTGCATTGGTTTTTGTTCATGTGTTTTCTTTGTTGTTAATATTGGGCGGATGAAACTTATTGTGCCCCTGCTGTTAATGATGGCCAATTAAACACTGTGCAGTACAACCCGGGGGCTTAAGAGGCTGATTCACCATTTTGAAGTCAGGTGGAAATTCCAACACGGCTACGAGTGTTCACGGCACAGTGATACGCCTTCCGAACAGCCCCTCACTGAAGTACACCAGTGAGGCAAGTAGATTGGCATGATGCCATCCAGGGCACAAGTTGAGGGTATATGCGGGTCCACAAGGTCCACCAATTCTTTTTTCATCGGGTGGACCTTGTCCCCCCCCCTGTGTGTTTTCATGGAATTGAAAGAAATATCTTGCTATGCTCATTTAACAAAGACACAGTGCTGCTGACTGTGTCAGGTTGCGCGGCTGGGAGGCTGGACACTTAGCCACAAGAGCACTTGAAACGCTTATCAGGAAGCTGTAAAATGTCCTACATAACATAATGTGAATATGAAACATGTTTTATTATTGATTCTTGGACATAAAAGGGGCTCACCGTCAATACTTCACCAGAAATGTTATGCGAAAACCCTTTTCTCTTGGCACATGCTTATTCGTCCCATGCACTTTCTTCAATTGGGAAAGACACATTGAATACAATTAGCATTTTTCTCTTTAGGATATGTTCACTTCCTGTGACGTCACTTCCATTGTGTATTTCACAGTCCCCCAATTTTTAGTTTGGGCTGTTGGGTGGTGTTTCAGCGCCACCTATAAGCAAAATCTTTTTGCGTTAGAGTGCAGATAGGGAGAAATGCCATTTGAGGAGGGACATAAAGCTTGTAGGTGTTGTTCAGTTATTTTCCCACCCATTGACTGCCCATGGCCATGCTGGTCTATGCTAATCTCTATCACAATTCCCACCCTGTTACTGCCCCTATCGCCCAAAACACCTCATCATTGAACTCTTTGAGCTTGCTTTAATCAAGCCTTACCATCAAACTCAGTCAGTGTTTTCTCAAAGTAGTGTTCTGAGAGTTAATGGGCCTCATTATGAGTCTGCCACTCCGGAAACAAGGGTGCTGGTATGTTGGTACCAGCACCCTTGTTTCCAGACCAGCAGACTACAACTCAAATGTTGCTGGTGCTTCCATGCACCCATTCCCATGGAGTCCTGACTCCATGGGAAAGGGGCACAACAGTTTCTGATATCCCGGGCGGCCGGGACTTGTAATATCCCAGTGGCAGCGGGATCTCAGGCGGCGGTGGGTGACCGCCAAATTCGTAATGAGGCCCATTGACTTAATTGTAGTTGTAAATGCACTACTGGTGTAATACAAATATCTTAACCAGGTCTACCTTCAGCCACGCAATTTATGCCTTCACAAAAGCCCAAACTTGCGGTATTGCCAATGCTTGCTTTTTAAGGACTGTAGTCCTGATGCCAGTAAATAGGAAGAAAAGGGCTTTGCAGGGCAAGCAGGGGAGCAAAGCATCTGGCGGCAATTGAAGCTCGTATTGTGTTGTTTTATGGAACCAGTGATGGGCGTATGACTTCCATAAGCGATGTTCCGGGTTACGTATGAGCAAAATAGACTTCCAGACATCAAGGGAATGGCGCCAAGTGAGAGGGGATGGGCAGCATTTACTATTAGACTAGAGTGATTAAGGGAAGTAGAGGGGCTCTGGGGAATTCCACCATATTCGCCCTCCAGGTAGTTCCTCATTTAGAAGTTGGATATCCCTGGTTCCCAGAGAGCCTGTGAGTCTAGAATCGGGTGGGGGGTGGAGTAATGTGACCTCATCACACTACATACATGCTGACATGCCACATTTCATTCAGGTGATGATTACCTGGTGTAGGTTTTTGCTTTGCCTTCTGGAACTTGTAGTTATGCTTTTTCCTGTGCAAATCTAGGACAAGAATACAAAGAAAGAAGCAGGACTAGTCAAGAATGTCTTCTCCCTGCCACTGCTGAATCTTCTATCATACTCCTCCTTTGCCTCTCTGCCAGGCAAAAAATACTTGGACGCGATAACCTATGGCAATAGGTTCTATACACAGGGGTGCCGAGAATGCTGGTGCACCAGGGCCACCCCCTCTCCCCGTGCATGAATGGCAATTTTACTTTAAAGTCCCTATACTTTCAATGGGAGGACCTGAAATGTTGTTGCCCTCCCTCTGCTTTCACCCCCCTCCTAGGAAAATGAAAGGTCGACTCCCCTGGCTATACATGTGCAAGATAACATAACATATGGGAATTTGTCGGAGTCTAGCACGGCGTCTCACCTGAGGACCGCTCCGTTATCTCAAAGAGACACAGGACTCAGAGGGTGATGCATGCACACCTTTATTTAATCAACTAACTTGACGACTCCCCAATGCCATGGAACCCCTCCCTTACCCTGCATCACTTCCTAGTCTTGCCTCCTCACCACGGCCACGCCCTTGGCCAAAACAATGGTCCAGGGCTGCCGTACTGCCACTACATTATATCTCCCCCCTTTTAAAGAACTAGGTAAAACAGTTATCCCATCTCTTCAATCAGTCTGCAGGGTTTCATGCGATACCTCATGGGCGTCTCTCCTGCCCTTGCACCATGACCACCCCATCATTGTTCAGTCGGGAGGCCTCTTCTCCTTCCTCAGATGCTTTCCCATCTCCTAGATACCAGCCTGGGTCACCCCATTCAGCATGAGTGGCATACCACTGGTGAGTGCCTTAACTTGAACACTTTTTGAAGTGTTGTGCATTGCGCGTGATTGTCTGGTGAGAGCCTCCTTTTGCCCTGAGCATCGTTCCTCTCTTGTCTTTTATTGCCAGCAGCTCAGGGGCAAACATGGGCAGTTATTTTCGACATCGGGTTGGCAAACTATCACCTGGTCTCCCACCTCAATGGTGGCTTCTTGTGTTCCCCAACGAGCGTCCGCCCTGTCTTTAGCTTATGTTTCTCCACCTCTTCACGGGCCCTGACCTGCTGTTCCAGTGAGCTCCTAGGATGCATGATCGGCACCTCCGGCAGGCAGGTTCGTACAGCTCTCTCGAACATAAGGTCAGCCTGAAATTAAAACTAGAAATGTACTAAACTTAAAACATTTTTAACATGTTATATTATTTTCACTGTTTTTAGGTCTGTTTATTAACTGAAACTTCTTAGTACTTGGAAGCACGTGGTGCTTGTTTTGTTCGCTGGCACGAGAATCTAAATACTTGTGAACTACAGCTCCCTAGAGTGCTTGTAGTTCTTTGGGGTATATATTATTGGACAGGACGAACTCCTTCACCTGATGGAAATGAGAAAGGTGAGTGCTGCTTTGCTTTCAGAGACCCACCTGCAAGGAAACCAGAAGCTGAGCCTGGCGAACCACAAAGTGTACCGGACCGACCGACCTGCAGGAGCCAAAGGAGGGGGGACAGCAGTGATAGTGAAGACAATGATCGACCACCATGAGATTGAACTCCCACCCCTCAGAAGCATTGAAGCCACTGGAGTGCAAGTCAAGACTGTAAGAGGACCACTCAGACTGATTGCAACCTACTGCCCCCCGAAAGCAAAGCTGGACCTCCGAGACCTGTATGCTTTGCTGGATTCGACGGTTCCAACAATCATCGGCGGAGACCTCAACGCCAAACACTGATGCTGGAACTCCAGGACTGCCAACCAGAGGGGACGGACACTGCTGGCGTATTCCAGGAAGAACGACTGTGTGGTAGCAGTCCGACTGAGCCCACGCACTACCCAGGTATGGCAAGTCACAACCCAGATTTGCTGGACATTGTGCTAATGAAGAACCTGCAACACTCTGTGGAGCTGGAAACACTGGTGGAACTGACCTCAGACCACAACCCAGTAGCAATCACTGTGGGAGATGAGATGGAACCCTACCAACAGGCCGAGAAGTACAACTTCAGAAGAGCTGACTGGAGCCGCTTCAAGGAAGAGCTGAACAGCAAGGTCACATCAACCCCGCTGAGCACCAAGGAAGACATCGACAGGGCTGTGGAAGACTTCACGACAGCAGTCCAGGAGGCAATCAAGAGCAGCGTTCCGAAGCAGAAGACAACCAGATGTTCCATCTACGACCTACCGAGAGGCATCCAACAGTCAATCGCCGACAAGAACCGAGCCCGACGCCAGTGGCAGAAGTTCCGCACACCTGATCTCCTGCAGAAGTACAACACACTCATAAGACTCCTGCGGGAACAGATCCGACAGCACCGGAGCGAGAAGTGGGAGGCTGCAACAGCCAAGCTGAAGGAGGCGGATAACTCAGTGTGGAGAATGACTCGTCGCCTGACTGGGAAGAAGGAGCCAAGCCCACCAATCCAGGGACGAACCCACCTTGCATGCAGCAACAAGGACAAGGCAGAGGTCCTTGCTGAGATACTGGAGGCTTTGTTCACCCCGAATAAGGTAAGTAGGCTCTTAGAGAGAGTGGAGGAAGCAGTTGAGAAGTATCTTGCAGAAGACCAAACCGGACTGGGAGCAGAAGACATCAAGGAGTGCACAAGCTCTGAGGTAGCAGGACTTGCAGAAAAGCTGGCGAATGGCAAGGCACCAGGGAGCGACGGAATAACCAACCTGGCAATCAAGAACCTCCCACCAGCATCAATGGAACACCTCACAGACATCTTCAATGCATGCATGAGGCTCCAGCACTTCCTGAGTTCCTGGAAAGAAGCAAGGGTCATCGTTTTCCCAAAGGCCGGCAGACAACTGAGGGATCCAGCGAACTACCGCCCCATCAGCTTCCTCTCTGGATTATCGAAGCTCCTGGAGATGGTCCTCCTCGCTCGACTCAGCGACTTCACCTCTGAAAGAAATCTACTAGCAAAGGAACAGTTTGAATTTCGAAAGGAGCATGCAACGACTCATCAGCTACTGAGAGTGGCGGACACCATCAGCCACGGATTCAACATCAAGAAGTCCACAGGAATCGTCTTCCTGGATGTCGCCAAAGCATTCGCCCGAGTCTGGCACAAGGGACTGTTGCACAAGATGATTGGCCTTGGATTTCCGAACTACCTGGTGAAGACGATTGCAAGCTACCCGGGAGGCCGCACCTTTCATGTCGCCATGCGGTCTGAGATGTCCTTATCACATCCCATCCGAGCAGGTGTGCCACAGGGATCGAACCTCGGACCCTTTCTGTTCAACCTCTTCACCAACGACATCCCGACAGATCTCCACAAGACTGACATGGCACTGTATGCAGACGATGTTGCAGTAATCTCCCAGTCATTCAGCGAAAAGGAAGTGGCAAAGAACGTGCAAGCTTCATTGGATACCATTGCGAAGTGGTACAGCGACTGGAGGATAGAATTCAACACCAGCAAGACAACCGCAACGCTGTTCACCAGAAAGAAGATCAAGGAGCACCCCCACATCAGCCTCAATGGGGAGACCATCAAATGGGAGAGCAGCAGCCGCTACCTCGGTGTGACCCTGGACAGCAAACTCAACTGGGAAAGCCACATCGAGAATACTCAGCAGAAGACAAGAAAGATGGCAGCGCTGTACCCACTCCTGAAGAGCAAGTCCATGCCCCTCCAGACAAAGATCAACGTCTACAAGGCGATCATCAGACCAACCCTGGCGTATGCCTCCCCAGCATGGATGGCCTGCCATGAGAGACACCGGAAGAGTCTTCAGATAGTTCAGAACAAGGCCCTGTGGATATTGTCTGGAGCTCCAATCTTCACAAGGATAGCAGACCTTCACAGAGACCTGGACATCAAGATGTTGGACGAACATCTAGCAAAGCTGAGTAAGAACTTCTGCCAAGGACTGGATCAGAACCCGAACCCTCTGATCAGAAGACTCACTGCCACCACTGCAAACCCCTTCGAACGCTACCCACGCCCCATCACTGCGAAGACCCTGTGAAACCAGCCCTACTGTGACAAGACCACACAGACGAAGAAGAATCCTAACCCACGACTACATACTCAACCGGAGAAGATGGAGTAATGAGGCTCAAGCATCAGTATCCAAAAATCACAGCTGATGGATAAAAATCTATCAGCAAGAAGAAGAACAAGCGTGATCAGTGCCAATGTGTCAGCGTTTAGGCAGTCTGCCCGAGGATAAATAGTCTGTGCTTGTCCCCGCGTTTGAAGCAGACATTTAATTTTAGCACAAGTCACTTTATTTCAGCAGATCAGTTTTGCTTAATAGATATCATTGTGAATTTAAAACTAGAAATGTACACAATTTAACTCATTTTTTACGTGTTATATTACTTTTACTGTTTTTAGGTCTGTTTATTAACTGAAACTTCCTAGTACGTGGAAGCACTTGGTGCCTGTTTTGTTCGTCGCTTTGAGAATCTAAATACTTGTGAACTACAGCTCCCTAGAGTGCCTGGAGTTCTTTTGGGTGTATTGTATTGGTCAGGTCGCGTCAGCACCGGCGCGTCAGCGTTTAGCCAGTCTGCGCGAGTCCTCGCCGTACATGCTGACGGACACGCCTAGTCACTAGCACACTTTCCTTTTTACTTCCATCTCTCTCCTCTCTTGGTCGCTAACATAGGGGTAAGTGTTGTGTTTGTTTATTTCCCTGTCTGAACAGACACCTAATACCTTTCCCAACACACAAATACTTAGTAGAAAGACTTTGTAATAGTATCGGCAGATCTTAGTTTTAAACATGAACAACAGCTTTTTACATAACACGCTGGATAATACAACAGCGTTTCGGCAGGAAATTGTCAATCCTCCCTTATCCAGGGAGGAGGACACAGGAGATAAAAATAGCATGCACACTTTAAAAATTTGCCTTTTAAATACAAGGTCTCGAGAGAGGCATGCTATAGACGTTCGTGAATATATTGTAGAACAGCAAATTGACGTAATGTGTGTCACAGAGACCTGGGTGAAGGACTCAGGTGGGCCTAACAGTGATTTAGCTACTCCAGATGGGTGCAAGTTCTATGGTCAAAATAGAGAAACCGGGAGGGGTGGTGGCGTGGCCATCATTGCAAGACAGGCTCTGGGTATGTTTAAAAAGCCCATTGCCTATGAGGAGTGTGAAATTATCCACTTAAAAATGACTCCCTCTCCCAACGACTGCTTAAACTTTATTCTCTTGTATCGTCCCCCTAAAGAGATGCTGCACTTCTATGAAGAGCTGTCGGCGATCCTATCTTCTTATAACAAACCTAATAGTGACTTTAACAGATGGTTGGGAAATCCACTAGATTGTGAAGACACGATCATTGAGCAGGCGTTTGATCTTCATGGCTTCAGCCCGCTCAGTAAGGAATCTACGCATAAACTTGGCGATACGCTAGATTGGGTGGCCACCAAAAAGTGTGCCTGCAATTAGCGCATATTAGACCTTGTATCTGGTCAGATCACCACACTATTACATTTCTGCTTACTCTTACCACTAAGGTTAAGCCAAAAGAAAATGTAATAGAAAAAGTCAGACGTAGGAACTTCAATAACATAACTGAAAATGATCTAGGACGCTGTCTTGGGATCTCTGGGTCTCTGACTCTGATTTGCTATGCTCATTGGTGACGAGTTATGAGGTGAAGTTAACAGAGATGCTGAACAAGGTTGCTCCTTTTAAACTTTGAGTGGTCAGAGATAGAGATAACAGTCATAAATGGTACACTCCGACTCTCTCTGCTCTCAAACAAGAAAAGAGACGAGCAGAGCGGATCTCGGTTAAAACACAAACTCCGACTAATAGAGATAAAAGGAAGACAATTGAAAAAAAATATCGAGATGAGATTTTCAAGGCTAAAAGAGTTTTTCGATGTACAGATCACTAACTCAGGAAATAACGCAAATAGGTTATTTGAAGTCCTGAGAAAGCTTGAAAAGCCTTCAGTGTTATTAAATCAATTTGTTCCTAGAAACAACGACTGTGACAATATACAGGAAGTCTTTTTAGAGAAAATCCGCTCTGCACAGTTAACAATGAGTGATGACTTGGGTCTGAACACAAGGCCTGATTCATCTTCAGACCCCTGGGCCCATGAAAAACGTTATTCTCTTTTCAAACCCTTACCGTTGAGCACATGCAAAAAATGCTCAAAGGTATGCCTCATACTACATTTCAGAGATATGCTCTTCCATCAAGGATCGTACTTCAGTATGTGGACCTGTTTGCTCCCTTCTTGGTTCGTTATGTAAATGCCTCTTTCATGGAAAATAAGGTGTCCGATCTTTTGAAAAATGTGACCTTGATTAAAAAATCCTCTTTAGACCCGAAAAACATGGCCAATTACAGGCCTATTCTCCTGAAGTTGATTGACAAAATAGCTACGTTGCAAATTCAGGAACATTTGGGTAAGGGGAACATACTACATGCCAGCCAATCAGGGGTAAGATCTCAGCATAGCACTGAAAGCGCCCTACTTGACTTGCAAATAGAGATGTTAAGTATCGTAAATGAAAGTAAATCTGGGCTGCTGATGTTTTTAGATCTATCAGCAGCCTTTGATTTAATTGATCATTAAAAATTGATGAATAGGCTAGCTACTACTGGAAAATGTTCTGAAAGTATGATTGCTTGGTTTGAATCTTCGCTGAGTAACAGAATGGCCAAAATGACATGGGGGGATGCCCATTCTGAGGCCAAGAAGATAAATTGTGGAGTGCCACAGGGTACATGCTTGTCTCCGACACTTTTCAATGTGTTCTGCCGCCCTTTATGCGATCTCCTGGATTCTTTAGGACTCTATTTCACAAATGAAGCAGATTACACTCAGCTCGGTTTGTAGCTCAGGGAGATACTGAATCCAGCAAACATCCAGAACCAGTACCCAGCCAGCACACAGCATGCCCTGCTAGGCTATGCAAGCAAGCTTCCTAGGTGGGAAGTGCCAGAGAGTCTCTGAACCGAAGGACATGGCCGTTGCCTGCAACCCTCTCCTCCGCTTTGGGCCATCCGCCTAAAAGGAAGACACAAGCCAAGTGAAGAAGCTAAGAGGAGTGCATCGACAAGCATCAACCAGCGTCTGCCTGAAAGGACATTTTCGAGACATTCGAGCCCCTTAGGAGAGTGTTGCAGGCAACAGCCTTTTCCTTGGTTTGATTCAGAGACTCTCTGGCACTTCCCACCTAGGAAGCTTGCTTGCAGAGTCTAGCAGGGCATGCTGTGTGCTGGCTGGGTACCGGTTCTGGAGGGTCTGCTGGATTCACTATGTCCCTCTGTTCCCTGGGAGATGTTTAGGGGAGGGATCTTGCTTCCCACTTGGATATGCGGGCCTTCTTTCACTGGCAGAAACTGTCTGGCAGACTGCACCTTCAGCCAGGGTCCAAGTGAGTTCTTCTTGTTACTCCTTGCAAAGTCTTCAGATGATCTGCCCAAAAGAGGGGTTCACCCCTCTTTTAAAGGCAAATGGGCCACAGTGATTGGTGTAGGCTAAGCCTACCATAATGAACCACTCCTGGGTTCCCACCAACAATCTTCTGTATGCATGAGGTCATGCTTTGCAACAGAAAAGGTAAAGGGGTGAAAACATGCAATACCAAGTCCCACCCTTCTCCCGGTCTGGTGTGGATCAAAGGGTCTCGCTAGTTAATGGAGCTCTTTGTGGTTCCCGATTAAAGTGGCAGGTCTCCCTTGAAGCTGTGGTGAGAACAGACTTCCTGTCCCCTGCAGACCACATTCTCGTACCTTCTGAATGGGGTCCCCCTGTGGGGTTTGCCTACTGTAAACACATATAGTCCAATACATGACAGGTCACTGCCCTTGATACTGAGAGGCGGGAGCTGGTTTCGGGTTGACAGAGTGCATATCAAAGGTTGTTGGGGTGTCATGTCACCTTTGTTAAACCTCTGCAGACAGACCCCATTTGGCCCTGTTTGTAGTATACTCTATTAGAATGTTAAATATGTTAAATGCTGCCACCATCTGCAGAGGATAAACAAACAGACAGGGCGGATCCATGGAGCCGTTGATAGTTAATTAGGCTGGCCATAGCAGGAGGAACGTTTTGGCCCTCCCCCTTCTGAGATGCATCATGCACTCCAACAGTCAGATCCCAACTAAATATGACAGAAGGACTGCGCCTGTAGGCTGTGTCCACCCAGAGTACACAGGTCTATGTGTATGTCATGCGTAGAGCAAAGGTTGATCTACCATCATTCAATTTCATATAAAATTTTGAAAAAACATATGTGAGCGCACACCCACAATGCGAATGGTCGAAATCCTCACACCTTCCAGCGCCACCAGTCCACCCCTCTACGCGAGCAGAAGCGGGATGTGCCAAACATCCGGATGCCGGCATCTCTAGCTCCGTGGATATGAGCCGCTCTGTGGCACGTAGGCTGCTGCCCGATTCCTGTTCCGGGCACAGGCTGCAGGACGGCAGCGCGGGTCTCTGCCTCTGGTCGCCTATGTCGGAGTCTACCACGGCAGCTCACCGGAGGCCCGCTCTGTTATTTCAAATAAACACGGGACTCATAGAGGGTGTTGCATACACATCTTTGTTTAATCAACTAACTTGATGATTTCCCAACGCCCAAGAACCCCTCCTTAACCCTAACCCTGATTCACTTCCTAGTCTTGCCGCCTCATCATGGCCAAGCCCTTCACCCAAACAACGGTGCAGGTTGCAGTACTGCCACAACATTGCAGAATTGTACATGTTGGCAGGTAAGTGGCAAGCTCCCATGGAATGAACACTGTCACGTGACTGAAGCCAGATCTTCACAGTTGCAGGTGCCTTGGAGGTGGTACTGGCCACTCTCTCTCCTCAGACTATTCAGTTACAGGCAGCCAAAACCCCCAGCCCAGGAGTGCATCCCTGGGAGCCTCCCCCTGGAGGGTCCTGTCCCTGCTGCTCAATGCTTGTACCCATTGTTTCCAGCACTGAGTCACTGGTCCCCTGTAAACAAACCCTCCAATTCATAATGTGGCTACACATCTCAATAAAGCTATTAGCGCACGCCGTTTCCACGCGCCTAATTGATTTTCCGTTGGGCTGCCGCGACTTTCTAAACTGCTTTCCTCCCCCGCCCCCACCTCCCTGTTTGCTGCCTTTAAAGGCAGGTGATTATGCCACAAATACGAAGATTGCTTCCAATCTCCAGGTGCTTATCTCTAATGAGCTAAGAAGCCAGCGAGCTGCTCAAAGACTTGAAATAAACAAGCGAGGAAAAAGTCTGGTTTTGTTACGAATGCTGTGTTTGACAAGCGAACAATTCTAATATTCGCCGGGCAGCGATACAAGGAGATAATAGACGCAAAAAAGAAGGCGGAGTTATGGAGGGTGCAGAGAACCGGTTCCCGATTGGCCGGGGAGTCGGGCCTAAAACACCAAGATATTGAATTTAAAGTACATGCCGAAGTACTAGCAGCAGGTATTAGAAATACAAGAAGCCAACTATGACCGCACCACCTCGCTTCCAATCCTGTGCATTCATGTATCACAGTCATGTTATATGCACCTGTGCTTTTCAGATTCTGGCGCATTATCACGGTCTCACCAGGCACCACTAACATTTGAATGGACTGCACGTTTTATATCGTCTACCCCATGAATGCATTCTGAAACCATTCACAAACTCTGCATGCACAAGATCTAGGGTGACCTGACAGTGGTGGAAATGGAAACAAAATGGTGGGGGATCCCACAAGGTCTGGGGTGGGGGCGGAGTTTGGGGGGGGGCGGTGCCAGAGGAGGCAGGGTTTGGGGGGGGGGGGGGGCAGAGCTGCAGTCGACCTCTGATCAAAGGAAATGTCCAAAATAATAGTTTAAAATGTCGCAATTTCTTTCGTGCTGTTTCTTTTCCAAACTATATATCAAGTCCACTTCAGACTACTTCCATGGCAATGGTGATGAGTTACTTCACTATGCGCATAATAGTTTGGGTGGCTGCATCGTGTGGGAAAGTTTCAATGTTAATAGGGGTATTTATTTATTCATGCAATATTTGTCGGATACCTGTATATTTATTTATTTATGCAATGTTTGTTGGATAATCCGGGTCCATGTATCCAACAAACATTGCATAAATAAATAAATAAACTGGGTCGTGGCTGAGGACTGTAACTTCCTTGGTGACCCCTTGCACAGGGTCACCAGAGGAAGTTACAGTTTGTGTGTCCTGCAGCTGTGACCTGTATCAAAGTCCTGCTGTGTACACGTAGGGGGGCGGAGCCAGCAGAGCGCTCATGGCGGCAATGAGCGGCTCTGCCCCCGTACTCGTGCCGTGTGTTTTTCACATTTTCTTTTTCTTCGAAGTAACCCAGCGCAGAGCATGGGTTTGGGGTTTGCGGCGGCTGACTCTTGCTGGATCCCGAGATCCGGCTGCACATCTGGTGCCGGATTTCGGGTCCAGCGAGAGCCGGCCCAATGACAGCACTGGGTGACCAGATTCAAACAATAAAAAACCGGGATAGAGCAACTAACATAAAAGTAGGACTACAAGTTGAAAGTGTCTGCCACAGCACTACACTTCAGTAGCGGTTGAAAGAGAATGAGATTTAAGTGTTACTGGTGGTATAAACACATATTATCATGAAGGCTTCCGGTTTTATGGTATTTATTTTTCTGCCATTTCCGTCTGTATTTATCCATATTTATTTTTGGGCTTTTTTTCTGTATTTATCTACATTTATTTGTTGTCACTTTTGTCACATAAAAAGATAATTCTCAACTAGTAGTTTTCTGCATTTATTCTAATAACAAAATGCATTTATTAGAGCACACATGCAGCCTTACATTAAAGAAACACTGGCTCCATTTTTTCCATAACAAACCGTTGCAGCTGTGACTACTGCTGCTTTAAGATATATGCTGCCAGGAATTTGATGAACTTTAATGCTATTTTTATACAACTTTTACACTCTCCATGTTGCCAATCTGCATTCTGATTGGCCTGCTATGTACGAGCGACATCATAGAGAATCAGACAGAAAGACCTGTTTTTTAGTTTTTTCAATGTTTATAAATGCAGACAGAAAGCAGATTGATTTCCTTCTGTATTTACGTGTAAAAATCAGTAAAAACAGAAATCTGGAAGCCTTAATTATAATTAATTTATCACAAACTACCACTATCTTAAATCGTAAAATGCAGCATATGCTCTGTGTGAGATTGTGCATTCTGCCTGCTCCATCTATGAAGACCTACTACCAAAAACCGGGTCCACTGTTTTTTCCAGTGGGAAAATAGTCTTCAGAAAGGGGGAAAGACCACCCACTTCCGGGACAGTCCCAGCAAAACCGGGACGTCTGGTCACCCTTGCAAGAATGCCAGACTTCCATTGAATACGAGAAATCCTTGCAGTGCACACGGCAAGCTCCTGACCCCCAGCGCTGACGCAGTCCCACTACTGTCCCTGTACCCCATTGTAGTGAACTCCTACTCCTGGCTCTCGTTGTTGAGGTCATTTTCGTCTGGCACTTGGCATCCCAATGAATAAACATCCCTAATCTATCTTTTTTAATGAACAACTAGCACAATTCAAGGTTGTACCCCTAAAAGTGAACGGACAAACTACAGAAGGAGAGGGAAAGAGGGGTCTTTATCGACTCGCAGCCTTCTAGTCATTTAGCGAAACCACGGCCCATTGTTCACATTTTAGGACCTAAAATGTTCCCATTGCGCGACCGAACCAGGACAACTCTGACCATCAGTGTCTGATGTCACCAGTGGGAGCCCAGATCTTCGGACCAATTTCAGCTCAAACAGGACTGTTTAACCAACTGCCTTGCGATCAGAGGCCGAGACCCAATCTTCCAGGTGGCTACTCAAAAGATGCCACCATTCTTGTGACTGACAGGCCACAATTGTCCAGGAGATAACACGTTGCCTCAGCTGCCAAGGTATGTGCAGTTCTCTCTGTGGACTGTATGCATGAAAGAAAATAATGTTGACGGTTCCCCCCCTTGCCAGGACAATGTTGACACCAGTTGCCATTGGACATGTTCCATAATTTCATTTGGCAGACCAGTGGAATTTGAACAAGTCTTGCCAGGACAAATGACCATCTCTCTTTTGGTCTCTACAACATTCTAAGGTAAGTTTTTTTAAAGGAATCCATCGAAGAATTGTCCCGCCATGGCGGACAACTCAGTTAACCAAAGGCGATCTACATTTATTTAATTCCTCTCTGTTTTTAAGGTCTTCCAGTTTTTCAAATACACCGCACATAACCGTAGCAAAGTGTTTTCAAGATCTAAAGGGGGTAATTCGTAGAATTTAGCGCAAAAGCAGCGAACGTGGGCAGCGCAGAGAGGGAGTATGCGCCAGCTGCGTGCGCCAAAACATTTTCGCGCACAGCGTATACATGGATACTTACATCCATAACCAGCCGTGGCACAGAGTGGCGCAGCGACCCTGCAGCAGCGCCAGTTATGTCCGAACCCCGCCCCATGCGCCAAAAATATTGCACAAATCCCCTACATGGCGCAAAGGCCAGTGGACCAGCATACAGCCCCCCAACCACGAAAACGTGCTAAAAAGGCCACACAGCCCTCATGTGCTTGCGAAATCGTGTGTAAAACTCCCCACGCACCCCTCGGAATACACATACCCCGCTCGTGCCAGCAAAATCGCATGTAAAACTCCCCACACACCCCTCGGAATACAAGTACCCCGCTCGTGCCAGCCCAATCGCGTGTCAAACTCCCCGTGCACCCCTCGGAATACGCGTTCACAGCTCACGCCAGCGAAATTGCATGTAAAACTCCCCGCGCACCCCTCGGAATACGCATACCCCGCTCGTGCCTGCAAAATCACGTGTAAAATTCCCTGCACAGGCCTCGGTATACGTGTATCCCACTCGTGCCAGTGAAATCGCATGTAAAATTCCCTGCGCACCCCTCGGAATATGCGTACCTTGCTCGCGGCAGCGAAATTGCGTGTAAAATCCCCTGCGCACCCCTCGGAATACACGTACCCTGCTCGCGCCAGCAAAATCATGTGTAAAACTCCCTGCGCACCCCTCGGAATACACGTACCCTGCTCGCGCCAGCGAAATTGCATGTAAAACTCCACGCGCACCCCTGGAATATGCGTACCCCACTCGCGCCAGCCCAATCGCGTGTAATTCTCACTCCCGTACCCCCAGATTCACGCAGCAGTGTGGTGAGAAGCCACATGCACCCCCCGCAGCCAGACCACACCACAGGGGTCCACGCTACACCCCTCCCCATGCCCTGCAGGCAGCCCATCCACCCTGACCCTGCCCCGCAGGCAGCCCATCCACTCTGACCATGCCCCGCAGGCAGCCCATCCATCCTCCCCATACCCCGCAGGCAGCCCATCCACCCTGACCATGCCCTACTGGCAGCCCATCACCTCTGACCATGCCCCTCAGGCAGCCCATCCCCTCTGACCATGCCCCGCAGGAAGCCCATCCTCTCTGACCATGCCCCGCAGGCAGCCCATCCACCCTGACCATGCCCTACTGGCAGCCCATCCCCTCTGACCATGCCCCGCAGGCAACCCATCCACCCTGACCATGGCCCGCAGGCAGCCCATCCACTCTGACCATGCCCCGCAGGAAGCCTATCCACTCTGACCATGCCCCACAGGCAGCCCATCCACCCTCCCCATGCCCCGCAGGCAGCCCATCCACCCTGACCATGCCTCGCAGGCAGCCCATCCACTCTCACCATGCCCCGCAGGCAGGCCACATGGCACCATGCACTTGGGCGCCCCATCTCATGTCCCCCCATCCCCTATTGACAGGCACCTGCCAGCAGGCCCCGACTCATGCCCCCCCATTGACTGGCACCTGCCAGCAGGCCTGACTCAGGTCCCCCCACTCACCCCCCATTGACAGGCACCTGCCAGCACACCCCGACTCATGTCCCCACCACCCACCCGCCATTGACAGGCACCTGCCAGCAGGCCCCGACTCATGTCCCCCCACCTACCCCCCAGTGACGGGCACCTGCCAGCAGGCCCCGACACATGCCCCACCAAACACCACGTCATAACAATTCAGACCCATGGCCCTAATGCCAACTCAAACCCCCCCCCCCCCCGCCCCAGTACAAACACGCAACCATCCACTGCACCCACTCCCTACTAAATTACCCATGCCATGAAAGTCTGAAAACAACCAACATGACCATGAATAAATGTCCAACAGAGCCACACAGTGGCAACACATGACTGAGGCAATGCTCATAGAGACATGCACAAAACCAATGAGAGTAGACCACACCAATAATGAAGAACTAAGAAATGTATCAAAAAGTAAAGAAAATGACATAATGAAAATCACACATGCAAATGAAGAAATAATGAATGCAATAACAAAAATAAAGTAAAATCCAATGAAAAAGAAAAATCCACGACATGAAAAATTAAGTGGTCCATCGCAAAAGTCCATAGAAAGTAAAGAAAAAATCAAAAGCACAAAAAACCATTGCTCCATGGGATGATGTAATAACGAAGTATGTACATATCTGGTACTATTTACAATGAAAGTCAGAAGGGTCCATGATCCCAAAACAAAAAGAGACCTACCTAATATCTAAAATACAACTATATACAAAAAGTGGAGCAAAGTCTGTGAACTCCAAATAATAATAAAAACCAAATTAAACCTAAACCTAAATAACTATATACAAATGCGGCAGGCTAGTCCGACGGCTCACTTTTTGATGTCCCGGGCCAGGGCATCATCGAACTCCACGTCAATATTCCGGAGGCGGGCCTCTTCCCTGCCCTCGGGTCTCGCAGGGATGCAGCCATGGCCTCCTCCAATTCCCTGAGAGTTGCCTCGAGGCACTCAGCCCGCCTTAATGCCCTGTGCATGGAGTTCTACGCCCTGACCATTGTGAGCCGTGCCCTCTACGCATGCCACCGCTCTGTATAAAGGGAGACATTGAACACAAGCATCAGGGTACTGTACAATAGTGCCCTAGACACACAGCAATAACACATGAGTGGCACTGTCAAACGTCACTTCCATCATGTCCCTCCACAACACATGGGTCAGTGCAGGCAACACACATGCAGGAACAGGCATGGCACATGCAACACACATTTGCATCCATGTCCAAGGCACCGTAGAAACATCCAATGGTGGGCTGAAACTCACATGCATCATGGGACATGCTGATCACATGCACACACATCACTGGAGGGTCATGCATCTGGCCCTGTATACCTCCAGACACAGTGGATACAAGGATGACTAGGCTGTATCAGTGAATCAACACATCGTCACAGACATGTGTCATGCATCCATGGCTTTGACCAGTCACTCACACACTACTCAGACACATGGACATCTACACCATGCATGTCCATGACAGCAGCACCCATCTCTCACACCCCAAACATGTCCAAGTACAGACAGAGGCATGCATACATGTGTGCATTCTGCATGCTGCTCCGCATGATGCATTGTAACATATACACCATCTATGTGGGTCACGCCTGACTGGACTCACATGCAGCACCATCATGTCCCTGCACACACACATCCATACATGACCCATGTCACACATTCAGCCAAGTAGCTAACTACCAGCACACTGCAACATGCACTGTTTAAAACGGGAATGCATGCGCACTTACCGCTTGACTCCAGACGGGCCTGCATCCTGAGGATCTGGTGATGAAGCACTGGGCGAATGCGCTCCAGGAACCTCATCTGCCGGGTGGTAAGGTGGACCCGGCGCCCCACTGCATCCGGTGAGTCCAAGAGGTGCTGGGCGTTCTTGAGGGTCCTGGACTTGTAGTCCTCCCAGCGCTTCTGGACGTGTTTGATGTTGCTGGGTGCCACCATCTTCGCGTTGATGGCACCCACTATTATCCTTCCAGATCCTCTTCTGTCCTTCCTTGACGGTGCGCGATGGTGTGAAGAGATGCCCCAGGAGTTGTTCCACCAGGATGCAAACTTCATTAGCACTGAAGCTGGCAGCCCTCTGCCTCCCTGCTGGGGGGTTGCCACTGGTGCCGGATGGTGTTGTGTCGGACATGGCAACCCCCGAGGCAAGTGTGGGTTGGCAACTGGGTCCTGAGGCTGGGCTGTGGAGCGATGGGATACCAGTCGGGAGTCTTCTGTTCCAGCAGGGGTGGTCACAGCAACTGGACCCCTGCAGATGGCTGATGTGCAGGCACCAAATGGCAGGGCACTGTTGGCAGCAGGCAGGCGTCATCATGTGGGTGCTCAGAGGGTAGGCACTGTCCCCTGGGGAGGTGATGATGGTTGTCATTAGTTGGGTTTGTGTATTTTGTCTGTGTGTGACAGGCATTTGTACTAATCTATGAGCCATGTGCCGCCATGCTTCCCAGCTTCCAGGACCCAGATCGGGGCTGACATTCTGTGTATGAAACTCTCATGGGTGGACCCTGGATAGTTTGCATGGACAGAGGTGATGATTGCCTTGGCATCGCATACAACCTGCACGTTCATGGAATGCCAGTGCTTGCGGTTGCGGTAGATGTTTTCAGTGGCCCTAGGTGGATGTAGGGCCACATGGGTGCAATCTATGGCACCAACCACTTTGGGGAAGTGTGCCACACTGTAGAAGTCCAGGACGACGGCCTGCCTTTCTGCGGGTGTTCTCTGCATTTATATGTGCCTGCGGACTGAGGGGCGTGCAGTGATGATGCCAACACCTGGTGTAGGCAACGTGACTGCGTGGACTGTGAGACACCCCCCACAATGTCAGTTGTCCGTTGAAATGACCTAGTGGCCATAAAATGCAGTACATTGAGCACCTTCTCAGAGTGGGTGATGTGAGTTAATTCTCCCACTCAGTGACCAGGTCTCGGATGATATGAGGTGGATACCTATACTTGCCATACACCTGGTCATCAGGCATCCCAAAAAGGCTGGTCCTAGTCAAAACAATGCAGGGCCTGGTTATTCTCCTCCTCCTGCGGTGTCCCATGATCACTGCTGTGAGGAATGGGACATTCATCGTAGCTGTATATCCTTGTTTGTTGTTTGCGTGCACTTTTATGCTGTGCGGGGGTGCTTCAGCCTGCTTTCGTGTGGTGGATGTATTTGTGCATGTGCGTGTGTTTTGACTTGCGCGGATTTTCCCTATTCGATTCCATGAATACGTGTTGTTCACTAGCGTGTGGGCGTTGCGTGTGTTTCCCAGCGGTACTTCCCCAGTTACGGCCTCATTTTCACGCGTTGTTCCCCATTCTGCATGTTCCGCCCCCTTTTTGGTGTATGCGCTACAAGTTGTGCGCTTTCGCTGTGCGCGTCGCTCACGGCGTTCAGGATGTCACAGTGATGTGTGCGCACATCCCGGGAAAACACGTTCAGGGCCTTCCATGAATCGCATGCGTGCAATTCGCACATGTGCGCTAGCTTTTTCATGCTTACGCCAGCTTGCGCCACAAATTTCAGCGCACATTTATTCCATGAATTACCCACAAAATGTCAGCAAACTCCAGACTTTGAAGTTCTTGTTTAAGCTCATTATGGTTTGGCTGGTCGAGGCCAGGGCAGATAATCCTTCCAGGCCTCGTCCGTCAGATGGATGGTACAGGAGCATGCATTGGTTAGTATTTCTGGCTGGGCTAGTCTGAACTCTGTTCAGTGCAGGAGAAAACCCAATAGCAGTTTCTAGAGCAGCACCTGGAAACCCCAGTGGGAGGAACAAAAGCCTTTTCCAGGCAACTTTTTCTAAAGTTCGTATATTTGGGCAGTGTCTCCCCAATCCCGAAACCTCATCACCATAGGCTACCATACACCCACATTTGGATGAGATACTATGTTAAATGCACCAGATGTTTAACGGGAGAGTTCTAACTGCCCTGTTGCCAGGGATGTCATTTGGGATTCACCAGGGGTCGCAGCTACCCCCTGTGGTCTCCCGTGCTATCCCTAAAAAAGTTTTTATTTTTTTATTTTTAAATTGAAGCCCCTGGGCTCTGGCCAGTGCCATGTGGCTCTTCGTTTCTGGAGTGTTTGGCTTTCATGTTCAGGCCTCTTTAAAAAAAAACGGGTTCCACAAGGGTAACGCTGAGCAGTGACCCTAAATAAGAAAGAATAGGAATAACACATAATTTGTCTTTCTGGAATTCTATACAAGAATTGCTAGACTCATTAAAGATTTATTTCAGGCACACTTCAGGGGGCGAGTCACTGATTTAGTCTGTTCTTAAACACCTCAAATTCGGAAAGCAGACAAAAACGTCCAAAAAGCATTTGGAGTAGAATAAGCATCCATTTCGGACTATGAGGGTCATTACGAGTTTGGAGGTAGCAATGGTGCTATTAGCGCCATGGCTGCCTCCAAACTCGTGTCCGGGTCCGGGTTCCTTGAATGGGGACTTACCAGGTCATTCCAACCTTGGATGACCCAGTAAGTCCCCATTCAAAATACCCATCCCCATTCGAGCCCCCATAGAGCTCAATGGCAATGGGGAGGGAGCTAATAACGGGCCCGTAGCTCCCTGGTCCCTTAGCGGCTCCCGCTAAGGGCGGCTTGTAAAACCAGCCATCCTTAGCGGGACCCACTAAGGGACCTCATAATGCCACCGTAAGGGGTTAACGGCACCGGCATCCTTACCGGTGCCGTTAACGCCTTACCGCCGCACTCGAAAATGACCCCCTATGTATTTTGTTTTCCGCAAATTGCAATTACAGCATGTTTTTTTCTGCTGTTGTCTCTGTTGCGATCATCACAAGACATTCCATCTCGGGGGGCCTCGGTCACTTGACAAAATCCTTGTGCCTAAAACCTTGTGTACAGTGTAGAAATATTTGACGATAGCACATAAAGTGGCCCTTGTAATCATTGTGACACAATGAATGCTTTGTTGTAATGTGTCCATCTTTCCTATCTCCATGGCATGCTGTTTAGGATGTTTTTTTGCATGTATGAGGTAACGAGTGCCCAGACTATGGGATGACGTGTGAGTGCGCTGCTTTCCCTGCGCTACTCTAAATTCTGTAATACACACCTATGAACCCTCCCAATGGTATGTATTTTGCCAACCTCTAAAGCCTGAATAGTAGATCCACGCAGGCTTGACATGTGGCCAACGTTGCACCAGACCTGCAGATGAACTGGCCGGCTGTTAAATCTCAGTTACCAGTTTAATGGTATCCACTACAGAGTGTAATTTGCTTTCTGACATTGAGAACATTCAGACATGTAATTGATAATTTTACTATAGCTGGTAAGGTAGCTATTGCCAGTAAGATAGCTCAGTGGGTTGAAAGCTCTCTGATGTGTGTGAGATCTGCAGGTTGCAGGTTCGAATCCCGGCAAGGCCAACTCAGCCATTCATCCATCGAAGGTGGACAAATGAGTACCAACACAGGTTGGGTGATATTGTATATATATTTTTTCTATATAAACTAAAGCACTTAAGCAAAAGTCCTAAATAATAACGCCTCATTATCATTGGGCCTTGGATGTCTGCTTGCATTGACAGTCATTTGGTAATATGGACCTATACGCACTGATATTAACAATACATATGGTGATCCATTCTTGTATGCAATGTATATCACATTACAGTGGTACCGTGACCATATTTTCATAGTGCACTTAGGAACAATGCTATGTGACGCCACTTCCAGTTCTGACAAGGGGTGAAAGGCGTGTTCCACCGCTTCCCGTGATGTCACTTAGGGTGGGGTCAAATGACATCACTTCCTGTGATGTCGTCAGAGTTTAAGCGTCATGTGATGCCATTCCGCTACCCCTGGCATTTTGGTGAAATGACATCCCTGCCTGTTGCTCTGGTGAATACCTCCCTCTAGTACCTTTTCCATCTGATATCTGGATCAAGGCCTTAAGAGGTGTCAAGTCATCCACATCAGAAATGTGCAACAGCTTTCGCTGGCTGTATAAGGTGCTAATATTCTGAACTGGTTGGGAAATGCATTTTACAGTCAAGAAAAAAGTGTAATTTACAATCAATTAGAGGGAATATTCTTTTACAGTGCGAACACTTGCTTTATCTATAGGACTTCATAGTGACAATTTTGGATACATTTACTAAACGAGAAAAAGTAAATGTATACAACAAATCAATATAAAGCCGTTTAGATAAAATAAATCAAGAGTGTGGGAGCCATTCTACTGAGGGCGAACATAATTCAAATAACCTGTTCTATGGAATTTCTTCCACTCCGGAGGGTCTACAACCGCATTCTTGCTCACTGCACCTTCACAGACGAGAACTATCCATATGCATATCAGTCTGGTCCCACCAACAACGGCGGTCCAGTGCCAAAATGCTAGGCAATTCTCCCCTGAACAAGAGTACCAACAGCAACCCCAGACAAGTGTTTTGTCCTTGTTGGTCCTCCTCAGTGAGGTGAAGCTGATCCTCTGTAAAGCACAGTGAGGAAGGGGCCCACGTCTGGATTGCCCTTGATTACTCAGGGTGGCACCCCACGTTTTACAAATGAAACAAGAGTGTGGGAGCCCCTCTACTGAGAATGAACATGGTTCAAATATCCTGTTTTATGGAATTTCTTCCACTCCGGAGGGTCTACAACCACATTTTAGCCCACTGCATCATTCGCAGAGCAGAAAAATCAATTTGCATATCAGTCTGGTCCCACCTACAAGGGCAGTCCAGGAACGAAATGCTATATTTTTTTTTACTGAAAATGAAATACAAAATGCATCTCCCAACCCAAATCACCTCCATTTGGTCCTGGATTTTGTAAACAAGAGGACTTTGCATTGGACGACAATTAGTTTTACCTTTTTTCCATGCCCCATCATGCAAAGTGCTGTTGATTTTAATGCCACATTTAGATAAAGGTGACTCTGATGGCATGTGTCCTGTTGGGAACTGTGTAACCACATCACCTCTAAAATAATGGCATATTTCAGCCGCCGTGCCCACTGGCTGAATCGGTATCCGGTGCTAAATTAGAAAAAAAAGTGAACGTTTATGACATGTTCAAAACACAAAAGTGTGAAAGCGAAATGTAAAGAAAAGTGAGTAAATATAAAAAAAACAAGCACATGGTAGAAGGGGACGGACCAACTGGTTATAGCAGTGAAAACAGCCAGGTGGGGGACGAGTGCCCTCATTTAAATATTCAAATATAATGGATCTTGAAAAAGAAAGACATCGCAAAAGGATTTACCAGAGTTGTGCCTCTGTTATAATATGAAAAAGGCATGACTACAGGTTGGGAAGCATTAATTAGCAGATAGGAGCGATGAGGGATGAGCCATCGCAGCAGCTTGTTGTGTCAATTGTCTGCACTATTTATTTATCTACTCAAAATAGTAAATTCTTCAAAATGTTTGCACTTGTTTATTTTACCAAATGTCACTTGCCAGTGCAAAAATATATATTTCCTTGGTTAGAGTTCTAAACATGCAAATCTAAACTTTTGAAAACTGTGTAAAGTGTAGTGATCACTTTTGCAACTACGACAACATTCAAAGTTTTGAAAACTTTGTGAAGTGTAATTATCACTTTTACAACTACGACCAACATGTGCTTCACAACAAAGGGTTTCAAATATGTTATCCCACTTGCATGAGCTTCTTCAAGGCCAAATGAAACTACCTGTAATTGTGGACGATTTCCAGAGAGTTCTTGTTGGCTATATGCTTTTTCATCCCTCAATTATTTTTTCTCTCTTGTTGTGGGAAAATGGCGCAGACAATTGACACAGCAGTGTGCTGATTATTTTATGAGATGTAATTTGAAGGTGAAGTGAACATGTGAAATGTCAGGCACTCTGTCAATCTCTGCAGCCTGCCATGTAAATTGTAACAGTAAGGACAGCATCAAATTGAGTGAACTAATAAGAAATATAATTAGGTGCAACCGACTCTGAAATCCACTTGGACTTGTAGCAAGTAACATTATCAAATGAAATGCATAAGGAAAAACTCACATTTCACGCGTAAAGACACTCAGTAGCAGGGCAGCATGCAGTGAAAAGTTATTTTTCAAACTTTCATTTTTGACATTTAGGGGGTCATTATGGGTTTGCCGGTAACCTGCGATGATTCCGGTAGTTTACTGGCAATCCCGTCTTACTGTTACCGGCACCCGATATCTCGGTAGCAACGGTGCTGGTGATTGTCGCAATGATTTGCTGGTAGGGACCTGTACTCCCAGCAGGTCAGGCCTTCCAGTAGTTCATAGCCCGTACTGGCAAACTTGGAGTGTGCCGGTGGTATCCAGTCATTTTATTGCGAATAAAACGGAGTGGTACATAACCGAACGGACAGATTAAATAAATATATAAAGGGTAGTGGGGAAAGGGGTTCAAACGGGTTGGGATGGGGTTGGAGTGGCTTTAAAAGGGTGGGGAAAAGGAGAGATTGAAGGGAAGCCCCCAAATAAAAAATAAAAAATACATTAATTTGGTGTTTTTCGATGTTTTGTCTGATCTGTTATGTACCACTCTGTTTTTGTGGTCGATAAGATCACATTTAACCGTGCCGGTCCAGTAAGAATGCCAGAGTCAGTATTACCGGCATTTATTCCAACAGTTTTACCGGACCGGTATGCTCCTAATGACCCCCTTAGTCTTTAAACTCTGGTGTTTCTAACTTTCGGTTTCAATCTAAATACCTTTAATCAGAAGAAATGCAGCGATCGCCTGTGGGCTCATGGCAAGAGTGAGTCGTTTCTTCAGCCCTGGCTTTTCTGTGTATTCCAGAGCATTTCTTTTCCCATTATACATGCAGGACTAAACCCGCCGACTGGATGAGACATTAGAGAATTTGAGATGTTTGAGCAGGTGAACTCCCAACCCGTTCCATTATTACATCTGGAGGGATAACCACTGAAATGAAACAAAGTTGCTCCCTGCAGCGCACCACCAGGATACCCCAGAATCTCTCGTATTCCTATCTCAGCGGTGACATGGCCCCGCTGATAGAAACATGCATTTTTTATTTCTACTGAGGGATTTCAATTTCCAGAGCATTACTGTTGCCACCTGAGCTTATAAATAAGAACAGTTGTGAAAATGGGAACGCGTGCTGTGCAGGTGGCGCTGATTGTATGCCTGGACGAAAACCACGGGCCGAGGTGGGGCGTACCCTCCGTCTCTTACCTTAAGCGTATCAAGTAAATTGGACATTGATCCTGTTAATTCTACCACTAATGAATATACTGCCTACGCTTATGGCCAATCTTTATTCAATTCTTTTGCGGATTGTGTGAAACCTCTCCCGGACGGCGGGAGTGAATGAGTAGTTTGAGACTTAACACGCATCAGCTTAGCTCCCACCATCCACTACACAAGGTTTGGTTTGATTTGGTTTTCTTAAGTATGCAACATTCACCAAAAAGCATCCTCCTGCTAGGCAAGAAGAGGCAGCACAAGAAGATACCATAAGAACAAGCCGGCAAATAAGACGAATAATTGAAAAAACAAGAAAAATAAAAACAAACAGGATTAAAAGAAATAAAGAGCAGAGCAAGCAAAAATGACATCAAACCCATTCTGTTGAGGGGAAATCTGAAGCCAGAAAATATCTCAGAATTCCAACTTGACACAGAAGAGCCAAGTGAATGGAGGATAGCACAGGGGCAATGCATCGGTCTTGGAAAGCAAGACCACACAGAACAACAGAGGTTCAAATCCCGGATCTATCGGTATTAAGCGCATTCTAAGAAAGCAATAAATAAATAAGGGAGAAGATACAGCCATTGAAATACTTGCACTGGTGGTTTTACCAGCAGTCCAGGTGCTGTATTCCATTTTGGCCTACATAGAATTATACCAGATAGATTTTAGATCATGTGGGGAAAAGATCCCTATCGGCAAAGCTTGGCAGGCTGTTAGCAATTACCCAGTTTAAAGGGTTGATGTTGGGGTGGCATTGGAGGTAAGTGTCTCTTCAGCTGGGCATCTGCTACTGGCTGCAGAGGAGCCTGCAGCTGAGGTTGCAGCCCAGGAGAAGGTGGAATCTGGATCCAAGCAGACTTCAATTCTCCAGTGGGTGGCTTCTCTCGTCTTTCATCCCGGGAGTCAGGCAATGGGTCATATTGCACAGCCTTGGTGCATGATGGTCAGACCAGCAATGAAGACAGTCGCTCATAGCAGGGATTTGTGACGGCTGTAGGATCAGAAGATGAGTAGAAGGCGAGTTTTGATTCTCTAGTGCCATAATTCTTGTCACCGAAGAGATCAGATTTAACTGAAACAATAGTAGTGGGGATAGAGTGGTTACATGTCTTTATAACGAGGTATTATACCCTGAATCACTTATATATTGAAACATTTATCTTGAAAATCTGAATATAGATTTGTTTTCTTTCTTTATTTTTTATTTTGGGGGGATTTCCGACCCCTAAAAACCCATCCCGATCATTTCCCCCAAAAAATTAACCCTTCACCCCCCCATAAATATATTCGATATAAGGGTTTGTATACCGGTTAGAGTCTGTCTGGCATCCAGCCAGATTATTCACTCCCTGTATGACTCTGATCCTCCGTCCTTCTCTCTTGTGATTGATAAGTGAGTGATAAGTGAGTGATGGTTAGCATGCTATACCAAAGCTGTGCGCTGGGGCCGTTCAAGAACCATCGGCCTCATATCCCCTTTAAGAGAGCAGCTTCTATTTACTTATATCAGAACCTGCACTATTTTTTCAATTTTTTTTATTTATTTGAATTTGTATAGCACACAGCGGCCCTGAGGCATTGTGACGCTGTTACAGAAAGGTTTTGTTTGGTACATAAATGCGTGAGGTATCGTGGTGCTGTTACAGAAGGTTATGGTTGGTACATACATGAGTGAGTCAAGGGACAAGGCAGAAAAAGCAAAGGATACATTACGTACACCGAGAGAGGATCACTTTCCTGTGGCAGTGCTAAGAATATTTTGTTACATTGCATTACATACATAAAGAGAGGATCAGTTTCCTGTGACAGTGCCAAACATAATTCAGGTGCATGGTGAGAGTATGGTTAGTGGAACAGTTTGGTTTTTATCAGTTTGCGGAAAACATTGTACGATTCCTCATTTCTGAGTGCGGCAGAGAGTGAATTCCAGTTCTTAGGGGCTAGGTGTTGGAAGCTGGAGCCTCCTGCTTTTACGCTTTTGAAGAGTGGGATCTGGTTGGCTAGATGTGATCTGATGGGTCTGCACTATGTTTAACTATATGACTAGGGAGCACCAGCGTAACGGGAAGTAGGTCCCATGATGACACACACATCGATTGGGCATGTTTTCAAGATGTCCTTCCTAGTGCCTTGAAGGTGAGCTATGATAGCTTCAGCACCTGAGCTCAGGGTCTGCTTCTGCTCCAAGATGGCACTGACTGAGTGTATCCACTGTAACTCTTGTGTGAGCATCGAAGGCTCCTGGGGCTTCAGGTGCAGCTAATGCGGCCTCTGACACTTAAAACTTACAGCAGGGGGTCCTGGATGGTACCACAGTGGTCCATGAACCATTTTGGGCCTGGTTTTCCAATGGGATTGCACCATTATAAAATGCTTCTGTGAATCAGGCCCATTATGAGGTAGGCAGAGGCTACAGTGGGTGGGTGTCCTGGCTTCTGCTGTTGACTGCAGCAAAGACTTGATCTAGTTTTGTCTTCCATTTTATTTCTTTTTTTTTTCTAGATAGCAAGGAGAGCGTTGACAAGAGTGAAGACGTATGGATGGAATTCACATGTCAGGTGCCTTACAATAGTGTGGTAGTGGTAGTGGTGGCTGAGATGTTCATCTGGTATAGTGGAGAGGAAATGTTTTCACTATGGTTCCCGTGATCCCACACCATTGACTATGCTGACTATGGGTCATGGGAGTTGTAGTCCAGTACATCTGGAAAGACAAAGTTTGCTGACTCAAGGTGTTGAATTATTAAATACAATAGAAGCTTGTCATACACAGTGTATACATCTATGTACACACAATAGGAGAGACAAGGGTTCAGGGATGAGGTAAGAGGGTGCCAGATGACAGCTTTGATGTTAATTCAAGTGAGAGGAGCTGCTTTTTAGTGGAGGTTTGAAGACCGACAAAATAATAGTGGACTTCATGTCGGGAGAAAGGTGGGGGGTGGGTTGTGTGAAGGAATGGAAGTGCGAGGTAGCTGAGGGAGGGCAAGAAACAGAAAGGTTGAGGAGAGCTGCAAAGTGTACAGAGCCGAGTAGGGAGAGATGGACACCCAGGTTGGTGGGAGGTAGCAGTGAGGGCACAGTCCATGAATAGGTTTGTGGACGAGCAGAATTCATTTCAGCAGGGAGTGATTGTGTACGGACAGACACCCTACCTAGAGGTGTTGAGCCGGGGTGTCATGATCCGACCGACGTCCCCTCGGATGGAAGATGGAAGCACAGAACTATATTGGGTTACGACCATCCTACTCACCCATTCAAAGAAAGACACTTGCTTGGACAGTCCCTTCTTGCCCATGCCAAGATGGCTGATGGTTTTTGGCATATGATGCTGTGACGCTGTGATGTCACTCCAAGAGGGTGCTGTTCGTCTCATTGCACGGCTCGCACTGGGAATTGAGCTCCATAAAGGACGGCTGAAGCCCTCCCACTCAGTGTGTTGCAACACACAGGTGATTGTGTGGACACTCCTTGTTCTATCTACCTCTTGGTTGTTCTTGTTCCTGGTTCCTCTCTTTGTCTCCTGCCGTTCCCGCTCCCCCTTCCTGCTTCTCCCAATTTGCTCCACTCTGGTTTCCCTCCTCTACCTCTGTTATACTTTACCCCTGCCCAGCTACTGATGATTGTTGTCAGTGGCACTCTGCAGGCATTGGCTTCAGTTCTCTAAGATGTTTGCAAACCTTCCACTTCATTACGTCAATATTTACCCAGGTGATATCTTGGTGTTCTCTAAAGTCCTGACCGAACATGAAGTCTATGTGAAGACGGTGCTACAGCGACTCAGATCCAACCAGGGATGGCTCGTCCATAATGGGCAAGGGGGCATCGACCCATTGGCCCACTCAACCATTATGGAGGAGGCAGCTCCCTCAGCTGCTTTTTCCATCTGAGGGAGCGCTCCTGGGCTGGCTGAACTGTCAAAGGGAAGCACAGTTTCTCTTTGACAGTTCTGTTCCCCAGCTGCGCATGCTCAATGAGCCATGTAAGGCCAAGGGAATTTTACTTCCACAGCCTTGCATAGTCCATTGGAGATGCTGACTGGGGAACTGCATGTCTGTATGTGCGGGGGCACTCCTGTGCATCCCCGCACATACAGACAGAGTAGTCTGGAGCAGAGCGTTTCATCAAACACGCTCTAGCCAATGTGTGTATGTGCCGGAACCAGGAAGCTCTTGTTACTTACTGTTGCATGACATTTCTATTGGGCATCTTTGATAAAGCAAGCATGATAAATGTTATGACGTGGCTGGACTGGCCATTTGGTGCAGCTAGTCTAGCCCTTTCTTACTGTGGCATGGCATTATGTATTGGCATCTTCAATAAAGCAAGCATGGTAAGTTTTATTATGAAGCTACACTAGCATCTTAATGAAGCCAGACTATCCATTTCTTATGGTGGTATGACATTTTGTATTGGAAATCTTTGATAAAGCAAGCATGATAACTGTTATTATGTAGCTAGACTGGCAATTTTGTGCAGCCAGTTTGGATATATTTTCACACTGCTGCATGCATATTGGTAAAGCCAACAGGTGTATGTTGTAGGGGTATTGGCATATATTCACAGAATCAGCGTGGACATATTTTCTTACAGTCTCAATTCTGGTATTATGCGCAAAGCAAACATGGGTAGGTTCTTATATGGGAATACTGACATATATTGGTGCAGCCAGTATGGAAATGTATGGGTGCAGCCAACGTGAAAATGTTTTTATATTTGCACATATTGTGGGAAAAGGCATCATGAAAATATGTTGGAGAAATGCTCCTGTGCACGTTGGTGTCTGCATCTATTGGATTTTCTCATGAGTTACCCTACAAAACCAATTGCAATCTGTTTTTATACCCAATTTTTCTAAACAAGTGTTCTGTAAAATGCCCCATTTTAGCCCATTATTAAAATAAAATTCTTGAGGGGAGGCCCCCTATATCCTCCCCTAAATTGGTTTGGGTTCCCTCGCTACGTTGAATCACCAAAACATATTTGGGAGAAATATTTACGGCCCTCCACATTATAAATTCATCAGCCGCCACTGGTTTTACCAACCTGCCTGCTATAGCTAGAAAAATGCTTTCTCTCCAAACCTGCCTTCCCTATCTCGGTTATATTCTATCAGTTGAGGGTATTACAATGGATCAATGTAAGGCTGCTGCGATCAGGGAAATGAGTGGCCCATGGGTCTGTAAAGGAGTTGCAACGTTTCCTAGGGGTGGCAAACTTCTATAGGAAGTTTATATTGAATAATTCAAACAGGATCCTTCCTTTGACCCGCTTGCTAAAGAAAGGAGTGCATTTTCATTGGAATTCCGCCTCTGACTAAGCCTTTTCGAGATTTTAAGGAAGCATTTACCTCAGCTCCAATCCTATGTCAGCCCGACACCCACCTTCCCTTTATTGTTTAGTCAGACACCCACAACAAAGCAATAGTTGCTCTCCTCAAACATTTACAAGCTGATTGTATGGAACATCCTGTGGCTTACCTCTCACACTCTCTAACTCCTGTACAACTTAACTATATGGTTCTAGAGAAAGAACTGAGTGCTATGAACCATGCCTGCCAGGAATGGAGACACGTACTATTAGGATCACAACAGCCTGTGGAGATTAGGACTGACCATTGAAACCTACAAGTCCTACAACAATATGAATGCCACAATAGCAGACAGGCCAGATGGGCATGTCATTTTATGCAGGGATGACTATAGGTTTGTAAACCATCAATTAGCCCCACACCTCTAGTACAACAGAAGGGATCAAAACAGATTGGAAACACAAGCAAATTATTAACCTCCTTGTCCAATTTTGGTAACGTGGACACAACGGTAGGCTTATCTCCCCATGGATGTGTATTGTTGGTTAGTTGCAACAAAGCAACAATACAATTATTACCCAACGTAAAAGGGACTGTCCAGTCAAGGTTGTATAAAAAATATCTATTTTATTATTATTCAACCGACAGTTCTAGCACACTAAACAATACAACCCACCCTGTAAAGGAAGGCAGAGGACAGATAGTTTCAAGAAGGAAAAGGGATTCCCTCTGGATACCGACAGGAGGGTAGTTGGTAAATTAATTAGTTGCAATAGTTTAAGGATACTTGGTTTCAGCACAAAGGGAGCAATGGGTTGTAAAATATCACTAGGGGCCTTCATAGAAGGATCAGTGGGACAGAACTACAATGTACCTTGTGTTTGTAGAAGTTATTAGTGCTTGACACTGTAGAGTTGGTTTCAGGGTGCTTTGCAGCTTCTGCAACAGAGTTCAAGATGGGAGAAGCTGTGGGTATCAGGCGGCAGACAGTTTGGCGAGCGAGGCTCGATGGACGGCTGCATGCTGGCCTACACGGCGGCTCGAGTCAGGAATCGTTGTCTCAGTGCTGATTGGTGGGTCTGAAGCACTAGTCGAGGCGTCTCGGATGATGTTAGCGACTGCGGTGTGACAAGAGTCAGCGGTGCAGTTGGTTGCAGCTTGAAGGGCTCGACTGGCTCGAAAATGTCCTTTAAGGCAGGCGCTGATTGATGCTTGTCAGTGCACTCCTCCTGGCTTCTTCACTGGGCTTGTGTCGTCTTTTAAGGTGGACGGCACAAAACTGAGGAGATTGTTGCAGGCAACAGCCTTGTCCTTGGTGTGGTTCAGAGACTCTCTGGCACTTTCCACCTAGGAAGCTTGCTTGCTGAGCCTAGAGGGCACGCTGTGTGCTGGCTGGGTATGGGTTCTGGGGCTACTGGAGGTCCTCTGGATTCATTATCTCCCTCTGTTCCCTTGGAGATGTTTAGCGTACGGATCTTACTTCCCTCTTTGGAAATCCTGGCCTTCCTTTACTGGTGGAAGCTGTAAGGCAGACTATAACTTCAGCCAGGGTCCAAATGAGTTCTTTTGTTACTCCTTGCAAAGTCTTCAGATTATCTGCCCAAAAGAGGGGCTTGTTCCTCTTTTAAAGCCAGATGGGCTTCGGTGATTGGTGTAGGCTAAGAATACCTTGATGAACCAATCCTGGGTCCCCACCAACAAGCTCCCGTATGCATGAGGTCAACATCAGAGTGCTTTTCAACAGAAAAGGTAAAGGGGTGAAAACATGTAATAATAAGTCTCACCCATCTTCCTGCCTTTTGTGGATCAAAGGGTCGCTCTGGTTAATTGACCTCTCTGTGATTCCTAATTAAAGCCTCAGGTCTCCCTGTGGCGAGGCCAGACTTTTGGTTGCTGCCAAACCACATACTCATACCTTCTGAATGGGGTCCCCCTGCAAAGATGACTACTGTAAATACATAGTCCCAGACATGACAGGTCACTGCCCTTGATACTAAGAGGCAGGAGCTGGCTTCAGGTTGACACAGTATATATCAAAGGATGTTGGGGTTTCCTATCTCCCTTGTTAACCTCTAGCAGCAAGGCCCCATGTGTGCCTGTTTGAAGTATACTTTCTTTAGTATGTTAATTGCTACCACCATATGCAGAGGGTAAATAAACAGACAGGGCGGATCCATGGAGCCGTTGATAATTATTTAGGCTATTTAGGCTGGCCATGGCAGGAGGAAGGTTTTGCCCCCCCTTCTGAAATGCATTATGTATGCTACTGTCAGATCCCTGCTAAATATGACACAGAGGACTGCGCCTATAGGCTGTGTAATCCCAGAGTACACGGGTCTATGTGTATTTCATGTGGTGAGCATAGGAAGATGTGTGCGGTTAGCCCCACCCATTTTCCAGATTTTGATCTACCATCATTCAATTTCATATACAATTTTAAAAAAGCTGTGGTGAGCATACACCCACTGTGCGGATGGTCGCATTCCTCACAGTTAACAATATCTAGGACTGGCATGTGAAGGCTGCAGCCTGCTTTTCTGAAGTTTTGCAGTTTATTACAAGGTTACACCCAACTCAGGGAGTTCCTTTCCCCCAATGAATTTGGCGCCCAATAAAGCACTATATTTTTATTTGGTTCACTTTGGTAAGGGCTCTAACCCATCCTGCACACAACCCTATCAAATACCCGTTGTCACAATGGACTAGGAACCAGGCCGGTGTGTATTGTGAATATATTTATTAATTCATTTATTTAAATCAAATTTAACAAACAGATTAACATCAGCCACCAATGCTGTGGGAACACAAGAACAAAACAACTTCAGTAAAACAGCAACACAGCGATATGCAGTCACAATTATTTCCTTTTAATTCACCCACCATTACAGGAAAAGAACAATTCAAGACACACAGTGATTTCAGATGGGGTTATACTTTTCTCCCTGCAACCCTCACCCTCCAAACATCAATTAGACTTGACTCCTCTGAATGGAAGGCAGTGCCAGAGAGTGGGAGCACAATAAGAAAATTGGATTTGGGGTTTGAATCACAGAGACAATATGAAAGAAAGAAAAGCAATGGGAAATTCATTTTGCCACACCTAAAAAAAACAGGTAGGGCTTGGTGGTTTTGGTCAGAGCACAATGGGAAAATCGGTTTTTGGTTTAGAATCACTGATGCAATGTGAGAAAGAAAAGCAAATGCAAAATTTGTTTTGCCGCACCTAAAAAGAACAGGCTTGGCTTTTGGGTTTTAGTCAGAGCACAATGGAAAAATCATTTTTTTGGATTGTTAGCACAGATGCAATGTGGAAGAAAGAAAAGCAATGGAAAATTTGTTTTGCTACACCTAACAAGAACACGCAGGGCTTTGAGGTTTTGGTCAGAGCACAATGGATATAAAGGGCAATTTCGCTTTTCACCTTGCATATGCAAAGGGACTACCAGGATTCACCCTTCTGATTTAAATTGAAAGGGATCAATGGGGAATTTCGTTTTGCAACCTGTGCATTCACGTGGAAACAGGGTTTGGGATTCATTCTTTTTGGCAAATCTTTAGGTCTATACCGTCTCACAACACACTCAGAAGAGCTTGTTGGATTCGAATGCCAACAAACAGATCCTTTGATTTACTTTGATTAAATATGCTAAGGATATACACAGCCAACCAGGATATTTTTCAATGGGGAAATAACTAAAACAATGCTGGAAGAATATAGGGCCTACACAATCTATGACTTTGGGGTGGTTCTACTTACAGGAGAGGCCTTGAACTGGGCACCGGGGAACATCAGGGGTCAGTCAAGGTTCTCCCCTGATTCCTCCAAGGGGTCCCAATCAGCTTCTATGTCTCCTGGTTCCTCTCTCCAATGCAAGGTTTAGGCCTCTCTGCTGGGATGTTTCTCACTAGATTTCAGCAGCAGGAATAAGTGGAAAGAGTGGAAGATCCCAGTTCTGATGCAAACTGGCTTATTTATAGGGCAAATGACATCACTAACGTGTCATGATTCTCAACAAAGGGATTGGCTGGTTTTCACCACCCACCTCCCTCCTTTCTGATAATAGGACAAGGGAATGGGGGAGTGATTTGGGAAAGCTGTGGGAGAAGAAAGCTTCATCATCCCACTTTGACAGGTGAGCTCAGCGTGCTTTAGGACACGGAAATCTCTCAACATGGCAAGTACCCTAAATTTCCAAATCTTTACATGTGTGATTATGTTTTTAAGAACTACATTTTAAGATGCGTCAGATAAGCCTAGTCTGAAGACAGCACGCTCTTCCTGTGCAGAGATACAGTTTTTCTTCATTTACTCAGGAGCCATATCCATGAAAAATAATTTCATTATATAGTTGTCATGTTACTGATCTCCCTCTTGCTCATGCCAACTTTCACATCTTTTGGAATCAAGGGAAGGCCCAAATCACATTTTCATTAATAACTTTAGTTATGTTTATCACAGCAAAATTGTTTTAGCATGGTTAAAAGGGGTGACTGTCACCTTTAATAAAAGTCTGGAATGACCGTTGTGACATGCACGCTGCCCTTTGTATGCGATAAAATCTATATCTCCCATTGAATCAAATGCAATTTCACAGGCCTCCTTCACTCCTGTCCCCACCTTTTTTTAAGTTTCAATTCTCTTTAGGCATGTGACTAAGCAGGGCTTAGTCTGTGTTTACGTTTGCTTCTTACTTCAAGGCTTGTGATGTCCTGAAACAGCTCCTAATGGACACTTTATGGGCTATGTGAACTAAAGGTCACCCCTGCTGCAAGAACAGAGATGGGTTTATCTTGTCTTCACCGTGTTTTCGATCTAAGCCCCATGTAATTATGTCTTGTATTTTTAAGCAATGGCTCTGATCGATGATGGCAAGCAGGCCTGTCTTCAGGACAGCAGAGGGGAGGTCCTGGAGCTTAGTTTCATGTTGGGAGAAATAACCGTCCATGTACCCTGCAGCAAATAGCCTTTAAATTCACATATAGTTGTAAATTTAAACAGCATCTTATAAGGCTTTCACAGTTTCAACATACATGAGTGTCACTTCTAAACTGTCCATCAGTCAAGGCTGTTATATGAGAACATCAGATTCACACTTTGAAAGTCTGGTGAGCATAGTGTCAATTTGGATCAGGGAAACAAACAAAAGTGGCATTCATTTATTTATTTACATGAAATGCTGCGTTTCACTTTAGCCTCTTGGAGCACAATTCTGGTATCCCATTGAAGATACTGTGAACTGCGGTTTCTTTATATGTCACTGCAGCTCTCCATGGATTGTCAGCCACATGTCTTCCTTTTCCTTCCTGAAATGCATTGTGCACATCTTCGCACTTTGAATTGAGGCCCATTTTCTTTCCTTTGTGATTTAGGATCAATAGGCCTTATGTTCAACATCATAATTTCTGTGCTGGCCTTATTAATTCGGTGAGCATTTACAAATGACTCTGACCTCTTTATTTCTGGCCTACGGGGGCTAAATTTCACCCCACAGAAACACAAACATGCGCAAAGTCCTATGCCGATTACAAAAGAACACAGGAGCCTCCGCTGGCGGTAGGTGACCGAGTGGGGCTGTCTTCCTGCTTCCTACTAAAGCACGTAGTGCCTTCCAAGCTTTCACCTGTTATTTTGCCCCATTTCTGATCATGAAGTGCATCAACCCAGTGGCATTTACCTTACCCGTACCTCGCCTTGGGTCACGGATGCATCCAGTCTACTATGTTTTCCCAGCCTCACATACCAGATAGTTTCTCTGTCAGACATGCTTTGGCACCCATTCTTATCATGACACCTGATGATCCAGAGTTTGAAGTGTCCCACATTTGCGATTCCCACTATTTATCCATAGCTGTCTCCAATAACTGCTAGATTGAAAGGGTAACAGTCCTTGCAATTGGACCTGGAAATACGCATCTGACATTCATGCTGTGTTCCTGGTCTGCTGATTTCACCCGTCCCATCCCTGGAAGCCTGGTCCGGTACCCTCTGGGAAGGGTTATACTCTTGGATGGTGCATCTGGAAGAGATGGAAGCACAGAACTCTATTGGATTACGACCGCCCTTCACGCCCATTCAAAGATGGACGCCACCTTGGACATGCCTTTCTTGCCCATACTAAGATGGTGGGCGGGTTTGGCTTACGACACTGTGATGTCACTCCAAGATGGCGCAGTTCATCTCAGAGCATGGCTCGCACTGGGAATGGAGCTCCATAAAAGAAGGCTGATCCCCCTCAGTTGGCGCATTGCAATGCTTAGGTTACTGGTGATTGTGTGGACGCTTCTTGTTGTATCGACTTCCAGGCTGTTCTTGGACCTGGCTTCTCTATTCACCCCCTTCCATTCCTGCTCCCGTTCCTGTTTCTCCCGATCAACTCCTCTCCAGTTTCCTTCCTCTACTTGTGTTATACTTTGCCCCTGCCCAGCTCCTGCTGCCTGTTGTCAGTACCACTCTGCAGGCCTTGCTCTCCAGTTTCCTCTGCTCAGCTCCTGCTGCCAGCTGTCTGTGCCATTCTGCAGCCCTTGCTCTCCAGTCCTTCGGCTCCATTCCAAATCCAGCTATTCCCAAAAGCTGCTTCGCTTGTTTGCATCTCTACGAGAGACCGTTTTTCCCACCTGGGTTTTCCTTTGTCAGAGACTGTGGGGGGTTCACCTGTATTTCTGTTCCTATTCAGCAGCACAGCTGAGAACCACCCTGGAGACTGACCTTCACCACCTGAATCACAGTAGCTGAGAACCACCCTGGAGACTGACCTTCACCACCTGAATCACAGTAGCTGAGAACCACCCTGGAGACTGGCCATCACCATCTGAATCACAGTAGCTGAGAACCACCCTGGAGACTGACCTTCAGCACCTGAATCACAGTAGCTGAGAACCACCCTGGAGACTGACCATCACCATCTGAATCACAGTAGCTGAGAACCACCCTGGAGACTGACCTTCACCACCTGAATCACAGTAGCTGAGAAGCACCCTGGAGACTCACCATCACCATCTGAATCACAGTAGCTGAGAACCACCCTGGAGACTGGCCATCACCATCTGAATCACAGTAGCTGAGAAGCACCCTGGAGACTGACCTTCACCACCTGAATCACAGTAGCTGAGAACCACCCTGGAGACTCACCATCACCATCTGAATCACAGTAGCTGAGAACCACCCTGGAGACTGGCCATCACCATCTGAATCACAGTAGCTGAGAACCACCCTGGAGACTGACCTTCAGCACCTGAATCACAGTAGCTGAGAACCACCCTGGAGACTGACCATCACCATCTGAATCACAGTAGCTGAGAACCACCCTGGAGACTGACCTTCACCACCTGAATCACAGTAGCTGAGAAGCACCCTGGAGACTGACCTTCACCATCTGAATCACAGTGCTTCTGTTCACGCTAAGGTACTTGTTAATTCCCATACCTCACAAGAGGTGGGATAGGATTGTGAGAGATTGAAGAGAGCGGGTAGCATAGTTGAGTATTTTAAATTAAGAGGGACTAAGGAGTAAACATGGAGTCCCATACTTAGACTAGCGCAGTAGTTCTGCATAATGAGCACAAGGGTAGAGGTAAGTCTTGGCAAAGTGGAAGGCGAGAAAAAGGGGGGATTTTCTGGATTTTTAAGAGTTTTATGCCTCGAAGCTGTGGGGGTCATGGTAATGAGTTTCTATAGTTTCAGATCTCTGTCCGAGAGGACAGCTCAGGGGCAACACATTTGTCTTGGAAGCAAGCCAATGCATAGCAACACAGGTCCAAATCTTCTTGCGCACATTATAAAAGAGCAATTATAATTATAATTGATTTCAAGCCATGTGGACGAGGTAAGGAGTCATTCCTCGGGAAGATAGCTCAGGGGCAACGTGCTCGCCTTGGAAGCAAAACGATGCGGAGCAACACAGTATCGATCCCCGGGTCCGTGCTTAGAAACCGCTTGGGTATTAAGCTTGTTATAAATCAGCAATTACAAATTGCAAATTAAAACAAAGGAGAGAGAAGGAGGAATTGAGTGTTTGCAGTCTTACCTCCGTTTTGAAGGAATGGAAAATCAGGCAGCAAAGCCCCATCTACTGGGGAATAAACAGGCTGTGATGCTGGAGGAAAGCTCTGGGGTAACAGTGGGGATGGAGAATAACATGTGGATGTTATTGTGCAAGACCTGATACGAGAACCTAAAGGAGCAGATGAGCTTGCCAAAGACTGAGATGTAGAGGCAGAATAAAGGGGGACCAAGGACAGACCCTGGAGGGACCTTGACTTGTGCCGAGGTCGTTTTAGCCTTCCAACAGATGGAAAAGGAACAACCTCCCTATGCCAGTCGGAATACAGGCAAGAGCAGTGCCCTGGAAGCCAAGGTGCAGAGCAATCAAATCAGTCGAAGGCAGCTGAGAGATCACCGCAGATGTGGACAGAGGAGAGGAGGGAGTGGTGGGCAGCAGTAAGAAAGTTAGACATGGGTCAGAGCAGTCTGGGTGTGCTTGGAACCTGTCTTGTGGTGTGGAGGGTGAAGGGACCCGAATCGGGACTAAAAAGTTGCCTATGAAGGAAGAATTCTGTCTGATGAGTGATGCCCCAATCAGGTTGTCTGCTGCTGCTTAGTGTCTCCACATTTCCAGAATTGCAAACATCTGAGACATTGGGCCTCATTACGACTGTGCCGGTCCGGAAAAACTGGTGCCGGTAAGCCTACTGGCACCAGTGTTTCCAGACCGGCACAGTACGACACTGCAGGCGGGTGTCGTTCCGCTCACCAGGGTCAGACCTGGCGGGCAGAACGCAGAGTTGCACGGAAGCACCTATTAAGTATCGGACTCAATGGGAATGGGAAAGTGCTTTACCGGCACGGTTACCACCAGACCCATAACGAGGCCCATTCTCTTTAAATATAACAACCTGCCATAACCGTATCCATCCCTTGACCTGTAACGCTAAGCTTTTTGCTGTCCAGTAAAGAAGTCATGCCAAGTTTGCACGTGATTTGTAGCACGTGCACTGCAAACTACACACAAGAGGCACGCCCGCAAACATTTGACTAGCCACAAAGCCCCCTAACATCACAACAAGGCGTGCATGTCTACGGAGTGGCCCTGCTTCTCAATGAAAGGCAACTAGCCTGGCAGGCGCTTCCAGGTGGCAATAGATTTACAACCCAGGACTTTTACAAATGTATTTTCTTCGCTAGGAAACCATTCATCTGGGGCTATGCCAATGACAGGGTGTTTCAGTTCAAAACGGCTGATGAAAACCTTTTGGAAATGCGCTCTTTTGCAGTTCAGACAGAAGAGGAGTGGCAGGACGTGATGAATGGGGGACAGGGGAGAAGGCAAGGGAAGTCGGAGGGCGTGTGGTGGGTGCACAGGCAGGGGGAAGTGGGGAGGCGGAGTCTGATGAAGGGGGAGGGACAGTGTGACGAGAAGTTACAGAGAGCCTTCAATGGACGCAGCTAGAGGGCGAGAGGGAGAAGAGGGGCGGGGATATTATAATGGATGGGGTGACAGGGTGGTAAGGAGCAGGGAGCCTGAGGGGAAAGGAGGGACATGGTAAATAGGGGAGTCAGAGAGCGTGCGACTAATAGAAGGCAGGGTGAAGAGGAGAGGCAGAATGTGAATGATGAATGGAGGGACAGGTTGAAGAGGAGAGTCAAAGAGCATGCAACTAATAGAAGGGCAGAGTGAAGAGGAGAGGCAGAATTTGCTTGATGAATGGAGGGGCAGGGTGAAGAGGAGAGTCAGAGCATGCAACTAATAGAAGGGCAGGGTGAAGAGGAGAGACAGAATGTGCATGATGAATGGATGTTCAGGGTGAAGAGGAGAGTCAGAGTGTGCGACTAATAGAAGGGCAGGGTGAAGAGGAGGGACAGAATGTGTGTGATGAATGGAGAGACAGGGCGAAGAGGAGGGTCAGGGAGTGTGCAACTAATAGAAGGGCAGAGTGAAGAGGAGAGGCAGAATGGGCTTGATGAATGGAGGGACAGGGCGAAGAGGAGAGTCAAAGTGTGCAATTTATAGAAGGCTAGGGTGAAGAGGAGAGGTAGAATGTGCTTGATGAATGGGGGGACAGGGTGAAGAGGAGAGTCAGACTGCGTGTGACTTATAGAAGGACAGGGCGAAGAGTTGAGGCAGAATATGCTTGATGAATGGAGGGCCAGGGTGAAGAGGAGAATCAGGGAGCGTGCAACTAATAAAAAGGCAGGGTGAAGAGGAGTGTGAGAGAGCATGCGACTAATAGAAGGGCTGGGTGAAGAGGAGAAGCAGAATGCATTTCAGGATTGAGGGACATGGTGAATAATCGAGCAAGAGTCTGCTCTGAATGGAGGGCCAGGGAAGGTAGAGACCATGTGTGTGGTGAGCAGAAGCACAGGGCAAAATGAAAGGCAGTGTATGGTGAATGAGGGACAGGATAGAGACATGAGACAGAGATCCTGTAGCTAATAGAGGGACTGAATGAACAAGAAGGACAGGAAGCACGTGATAAATGGGGGAAGAGGATGAAAGGGAGAACAAGATAGCCTAGAAGAGCAAGGAGAGAAGAGACACATAGCTTATATAATGCAGGGACAGGGTGAAGAGGTGAGAAAGAGATTAAGATGATCAGGGTGACAGTGAAGGGAGAGACCGAGACTAGGATGACTGGAGGGGCCTGATGAAGAGGAGGGGCAGCGTGTGGTGAGTTCAGGCCCAAGGTGAAGAGACCTGTGATGAATGGACAGACAGGGTGAGAAGAGGAGGAGATACAGAGTGAGCCAGAGAAGGATGGGAAGCGCAGTGGGGTGTCCGGTCAAATGGTCGAAAATAAAAGATCGAATGACCATTTGATCGAAAGTCAAATGGTCGAAAAAAAATGGTTGCATGTTTCTATTTATTTATTTATATATTTTTTTAGTTTTGTTTGGTAAAAAAAAAATTAATATAGAAAAAGGGGGTTTGGGGGGGAACCCTTCCATAAATTCATTTTTAAAAAATCAACCATTTTTTCGACCATTTGACTCTCGATCAAATGGCATTCGATCATTTGGTTTTCGACCAAATGACCTACAACCGCGCAGTGGAAAGGTGAGCAGGGAAAGGGAGATGTGATAAATGAGCCAGGGAGCCTGCAGTGAAAGGAGGGGCAAACAAGGATGGACGAGAAAGATGAGATAGGGAGCCAGGGAGCCATTGATGATTAAAGGGACAGAGGCTGTCCTACATTAAGGTACTAGGTGTGTGTATATCACGCTGTCCTGTCAAACCATTTCCACCCAACTAGGTAACCCTTAATCTGAGAGCACTATTGAGGGTGTGCTGAGGAAAGGCTCCTGTAAAAAGGGCCTCAAAACCAAATGCAACTAGAACATCCTTCTACCCCTAGCTCACATCAGTGTTTTGTGGGGGGTTTGACTCTTTCAGTAACTTTTTTGAACTTTGACAGAGAGTATGGGCCTATTCCGCGCCTTCCCCACTCTCTGCTGGTGAGGTCTGGTATGCCAGAGGTCTGGTGGTTATTACGAACTTACCCGTTCTGCTCCGTGGGCCCAACAACCCTTTCCCCCAGAGCAAACGGAAGACTCAGCCAAGGGCAAGTTAAACTGTTGTTTATTGCAAAACCCGACAAGGATCATACAGGACATTAAAAAATCTCCAGAGTCACCGCTCCCAAACCTGTGTGAAGCCTTTTTGTTGCAGAGTAACGTCCCACTTTCTGGTTGGGTGATCGTAGTGGAATACAGTATAGATTGCCCCTATGGATCTAGGTTGATTGGCCATTTCATATCAGGTGGCTGGCCAGCAACCTTCCCAAGAAACAATATATTACATTGTTGTAGGGTCAAAGGATTACCATTGACCCTTGCTGTCTGCCATCCACTCCTGGATTTCTGTCCCCTGATTGGATGGAACTGCTCTCCCCAGGCCTGGGACCCAGCTCTGTTCTCAGCTTTCTGTGTTCCCAATGTATATGTTAGCAGTACCACTTTTGCCTGTGAGAGTGCCCTCAACATTGCAACGTTGTTAACTTGTTCATGTTTCACTTCATGTCTGTGGTGCTGAGAACTGTTCGTCTTCCCACTGCGGGTGAATAACCATTGTCTAGCTAAGCATCACGTGGTTGAGGACCACGAAATCGAGCTCTTCTGGTTTGCAATTTATGAGGATTTATTCTGTTTTTCTGCAGATGGCCACTTGTCGTTTTAGGTTTGTAATGTGCTGCTTGTCTCGGACCTTGGCTGTGAGCCCTGACTTTCCTGTTCTGTGCAGCCTGGTTCTGTTTTCCCTCGTCTCTTATCCTACGGCTTGTGGCCTCATGTGATCCTTGTTATACTTATACTATGATTTCTACATAACTACACCATGCTATGTTTCCGATGGGTTAGTTGTATTTGGTCCTATCAGGCTCCTTATGTGATCCTGTAGTTCCATATGGTTAGTTGCTATAAGCATTTGCAAGCTTGCTCTGCATCTCTTCCTTACCTTGAGTTCAGCGTTTCTCCACTTGGCTAATGAGAAGAAAAATAATAAAAGCTTTTGACAGTATGTATATGTATCTGTCCACTATCTACAGAACTGAGCGAGCATGTTCTTCGTGTATACGAGTGTGTGCTTGTGTAACATTGTGCATGGTTGCGAGTGCACTTCATGACTAAAGTGGCAATGCCATGGTGTTACTAATGACGTCAGCACAGTGGTTTCTCTGCATTAGTCAATGTCATCCATTGAGGCATTTGGGTCCATGACCAAAGTTGAAGTACCTGTATCCATAAAAACATTGACTGGATTAGGTTTTAATGGCTGTCTGAGAGAATGTCTATTCACATACATGTCAGTCACTGGTCCTCCTGGAGCCTGGCTGAATAGTGCGTGACTGTGTGTTTTTGACTCTTTGGGCTGTCATGTTCATGGGTGTGAGGAGGGGCATTCTAGGGACCCTCTCTGCATCTCCCTCAGCCTGTGACCTTCTCCCCAGTCCCTGTATTTGTCTGCACCTTGTTGAAATCTTCTAATGTTTGCTTCTTTGCAGCCATTTTAAAACACCCGACTCTCCTAGGGCAGTCAATCAGGTTGCTCAGAATTCGGGCTGAATTCAACGATAATGGCCCGTCTTCCGAGTATGTTGATGGGAGCGTTCTCAGTACTAGTGGTTTAATCCAATTTCTCTTGGGGACCTTATTCGACTTTTATTGTGAACCTCATTTGCCCAAAACACTACAATAGAGGCTGGTAGCTGGGGGTCCGGACAGAGGCTGAGTTTGAAATTAGCACCGCAGATTATTTGGGGGGGGGGACTTTGAGAGCGACTTCTAGTTAGCTACTTCAAACATCCGTGAAAGCAGAGGAGGGTATGCGCTTGGCACAACACTGCTGGTGACTGCTGTGCTATGAGCCCAGTCATATGGTGATAGCCAGTGCTTTAAGCGGGATACGAAATCGAAGAGGGGCTCTAATGCATTGTGACACAATATTTGGGGGTGGCGACTAAAAAGGGTCTTGCGCAGCCTCAAATCCCAGTAGCTAATAAAGCTTTAAAAGAGGAGTGGCCTTTGTAATTAAATGAGTTACCTAACAGAGCCAATCAAGTTTGTGCAGCGAAAGGGCAAATATTTTGGTTTAAAGATGTATTTAAATATGGTTAATGTGTGCATAAATTGTGACCATAATAAATATATTCAAATATGAAACAGAGCATCAATTCAGAAGGGGTCAGTACAACATGCAATTCCACAGTTCTTCTGAAAGAAATGCATTATTCAAACAAACTAATTAAATACATTCTAATCATAGTACTTTAATATAATGTGTGGTAGAAATCAAAAAGTGTAATCTCTTATAATTTCCCTTTCCTGTTTGAAAAGTGCCTCATTTTAAATGTCTTTAACTGATGTGATTCTAAACATTTTTGCAGGTGACCTCTACTGTCAAAGGGCAGTATTGTCACTCATATTTTTAAAGAAATCTGGTAAGGGAGCTCAGTTCAAAGAGCCCTGGCAATGGGGCAATATTTGGAGACTGACAGGGCTGAGACCTGCCTGGCCGTGGCCCACTTAAAACCCTGATGATAGCCCCTGAAGAAAGAGCCATGTGTGAAAGGCCCAGCAGGGAGGGCACCTCCTCTCCCCTACCACTGCAAGCTCCTCATTTGGAGATATTCAAGCGCAAGTTCTATGCACCCCCTGTATCAGATCCAGAGAATCTACAATCGCATCTGATTTATCAGCCACGATTGGCTGCCGAAAAAAAAAGATCTGAGGTCCGCGGACCAGGCTGCACCTTAAGCTTTGGTCATCGCCTGCTTTTCGAAAAAACAACGTTTTTGTAGATACCTACTAAGGTTCAGAGGGGCCCTTGTGTGGTGTTTGATGATCAGGAACACAAGGAGATGTGTGGGGGCCCATTTCAGGATGTTGTTTGGGGATCCCCTTGCCTACATATCGGAAAAACTGCTTGCATATGTAAACAAGAAACATGCATTGATCTGGTGGAGTATAAGGCTTTCACATGCAAAGGTGCAGTGAAGAAATGGTTCATGCATTTCTTTTGCAGCTCAATCATTTGGCATCTCTGAGACATACATCTGACCACACAATCAACATATTATAATGAATTGGAAGAATGAATTAAGTGCGATTTAGCTCAATGACATGGGCTACGGGCGGCAGCTGTGTGTGCATAGATTAGAATAAGGAATGTGCTTCCTAAAGCACATTGCAATGAATGGCTTCTGTGGTTATGTCAGTGAGGTTGCATAACGCGAGGGGCTTCATTTGAGGTCTGATGCTTCCGTGGGGAACATGTGCATACCATCAGCCCCACCTTTTGGCTGAATTCTGTGGCAAAATAATAGATGATGCAATGGGCGAAAATGTATCCAGGGGCTGGTTTACTGGCCTCTGTCCAGCAGAACAAAAGAAGGCAGAGTGGACAACTTACAAAGAGATGTTAAGCTTTCTTTGATAGAGCCACAGATGGCACACCAAGATGTGGGGGTCCATTTTGATTGAGTAAGGTGGAAGTCCCTAATGGTGGGCATGCACAGGTTGGTTGCACCTTGCTTCAGCATCTGAGAACTCACTCTTTCACTAGAACCCTTCTAAGGCACTTTGATCACCATCAGAACTCTGCATTGCCCTTTCTTGGGCAAACATTTAGCACCCATAACCGTTATGACAGGGCCATGACCCTGTCAGGGGCCAAGAGGGACATGAAGGACCCCAGTCCCTGAGACTACCTCATGTGCTGTGCCTGTCTTTAATGGTGCTACCCTCTGTCGCAAAAAATGCCCTCCCCCAGCATTTCTTTCTGCCCACTGTTCTTTTTTCTCTTGTTCTGGACCACAACTCCCAGAAGGCACCTGGGAGCAACCAGGAAAAGCTGGACTGGAACCAATGAGTAGAAAACCCAAAACACTGCAAATAATGTGGACTGTGAACCAACACCACAACCAGACATCATCCAGCACCCCAGAAAAGCAAATAACTTTCAGTGACAGTAGAAAAATGAACTTTCAAACCCATCACATGCCGGAGAAACAGCAGAGCACCCATTACAGACTGTTGCCAAAACCGTGCAGGAAACGTGTGATGGGCTAGGAGGGGGTTTTAAAGCCTCTCGCCTGTGTAACCCAGTCCCTGGGGGAAAGACAGGCACAGATTGATTCCCTTAGTCAGGGGGAGGGCGAGAGAGAACCAGCAGAACCACAGTATCATTTTTATTTATTTATATATATTTATATCGCGCCGGAGCCTGCAGCCAACAGGGCGCGTACAAGGAAAAACAAGACAAAAATGAAAACATACAACAATTAAGAGTGATTCAAAATGCAGAGCTTCTTACAATATCATACAGATCCTAATTCGACCTAGTTAAGCCAATCTATCTGTAAACAGAGATAGAAGCAGAGGCAGAGGGTGGGTTGTGTGTGTGAGGTCAGAGGAGGCAGAGGCAGACCAAGAGGCCAGGCACACGAAGGACTGTACAGTGCAGTGTTGAGGCAGATTATTCAGGCAGTGTGCAAGATGAGGTATTTGTGAGGGAGCATGGTACCAGTTAGTGAGAATAAAGTGGTGAATGAGAGAGCATTTCTGAAGGGGAGGGTGCTAGTGAGTGAAGAGTTGGAGCTAGGAGTAGGGGTATGAGGGTACTAGGTAGAGTGATGTAGGGCTCTGGTTCTCTCTAGGCTGGATTATTGCAACAGCCTCTTTCTAAATCTTCCTGCCTCTACTCTCCTCCCCTTGCAACTCATCCAGAACAGGACTGCGAGACTTGTCCTTGGCCTCAAGCCCAGGGATCGTCCAGGACTGAAATCTCTGCACTGGCTCCCAGTGGCTGCGAGGATTAAGTTCAAACCCCTATGCATTGTCCACAAGGCCTTCTGGGGCATGGGGCCCCAATACCTTCAAATCTCTCTTCCTAAATATCTTCCTTCTCGAGCTCTCCGTTCATCCGCTCCCAACTCCCTCAGGGTCAGTCGCTTCTCCAAGCAAAGAGTTGGTGGTAGATCTCTTTCTTCTGCTGAGGCCTACCCCTGGAACAGCCTCCCTGCCTCCCTTAAACTTGAGGAGAACCCTCTCTAGTTCCGGAAGCACCTCAAAACCTTTACCTTTGTCTCTGCTTTTTCTCCTTCTCTCCCCTGCTGACCTCCTGGCTGTAACCTGAACTGCACTGGTAACCTGGACACCCTCTGATCTCGGGCCCAGGTCTCTCCCCTGCCAGTCTCACACACTGCACTACCTGCCGGGCAACCCCCGCACTTGGGGACTGTTTCTGTATCCCTACAGTCCCCCCTACCAGCACTTGATACCTGATGTCTTAACTTACCCCTGCACTTGCCACCTCTGGCCGTTACTTGTCCTTATTGTTATTATCTATTACCTGTACTGCACTGCCCCCCCTTCCCATGCACTTGCGCGATCTGAATGATACCTGACCTAGTAGGATCGCTGTCTGTCCTCCCTCTGTTCCCCCTCCCTGCCTCGTCGCGCCTTGAAACACCTGTGTATAGGCGCGTTATAAATACCATATCATATATCATATCATATCATAGGGGGTGAGCAGAGGGGCATAGGGAGAGGTGAGCAGAGAGCATAGGGAGAGGTGAGCAGAGGGGCTTAAGGAGAAGAGTGCTGAGGGGTGCAGTGAGAGGTGACAAGAGGGGGGTAGGGAGTGGTGAGGAGATGGATGTAGTGAGCAGTGTGTGGGGAGAGTAGCAGTAGTGCAGAGGGAGAGTAATAGTGGTTCAGTGAGGGGAAGTAGTGGTGAGTAAGACTTACGGTGGAGGTAAGCAGTAGGGACCGCGCGTGAGAGAGGATCATTGGAGTGAGAGAAGGAAGTATCGGGGAGTGACAAAAACGACAATGGCTTGAGTAGGGGCAGGGGAATAGAAGGCAATAAGGAAGAGCAGAAGTGGGACATAGGGGAGGAACATCTGAGCATGGAAGGATGAGGCACAGTGGGGTTTTGGTGTCTGGAAGGCAAAAAACCTTACGTTCTACCAACATTTGCGCAACTTAGAGCAGGGACCACCTAGATTATTCCCTGAATGAGTTTAGATAGATAAAGCATTTGCCTTTGGGCCATCAGGACCAAGATAGACAGATTTGAGACAGTACAGGCTACTGATCACTAGAGACTATCCTGGGGTTGAGGGGCGCTTGGGTTAGGGAGGCTATGGCCTCCGCTAACTAGACGAGAGTGAGAGGATTCCCATTACTGTGCCTCCCCTTTTCAAGCCCTGTGCCACCCAGTGAACAAATCTACCTACAGGGTTGGTTAATCCCCCTTGCACCCCACTACATTTATAACATTTATGAAGAAATCTCAATTTATAGGTGTGCTCCTAGACACCCAATGGATAGGCATTGCACCATAACATTAACCACACTTTAAATGTTTCGTGGGTCTCTGTGAGTTATTAAGGCCATCTACGTCACTGCACACTAAGACAAGGTAAGGATCCTGGCAAGGCCTAAAGGAGCAATTGGCCCTGGCCTTCTCCAGTTCCACAAGGATCTATTCCTAGATATTGTCATGTACAAGTTTTCTATTGACGAGAATTAAGATACCTACACCTTATTTTGACAGTGGCAATAAATGAAGACTTGTATTTGTTGCAAAGACTCTTCTGCTGACCTTTAGTTCTTCTATCGTTAACTACGTTGGCATTTTGCTTGCTAATTTGTGCATCCCCTGGCACTGCTGGTGGAATAAGCCTTTTGAGTCTAGACTGTGCTACTGAAGGTGAGCTAAAAGACATTTCAACAAGAATGTTTGCCTTGCCTCTTTCTCTCTATGAACCACTAAATAGGGCGTCATGGGAGCTCAACTACAGCTTAGTACAACTGTAGTCACTCTCCAACTCGTGCCCTCCTGCCAGACTGGTTTCTCACAATGAAAGAGTAGTCGTAGCGAAACAGGTGTGTCCAACGGAAGGTAGAGGACAGAAAACACTGGTTCATTCTTGGGCAGTGCATCACCACCTTCTCTGAGTGCACCAGTGATGAGTGGGAGACTGCCAACCCACCCCATGCCTCACAATTCACAGGTCGTCCCGACACCAACATTTTCTTTCAGAATAGAAACGAATGTGGGGCCTAGCCATGTACTGCAACTTGGGATTCCCAGGAAAATGGCGGGTTTGAATATTTTTGTTGAAAATGCAGATTTGCTATGACACTCAGGGTTGTCCAACTCCGGGCCTCCAGCACAGGAATCCTGACTGGTTTTCAGGATGTACCTCCTTAATATTCATGAGGAAAAATGTGCATACATTTAGAATCATTGCTTGCAAATTTATCTCATGAATATTAATGAGGGGTACCCTGAAAACCCAGCATGGATCTGGCCCTCGAAGCCTTGAATTGGACAACCAACTACACGCAGGTTGTAATAAAGGTTTATTCCAAGCACACTTCAGGTGGTGAGTCACTGATTTAGTCTGTTCTTAAACGCATCAACTCAGCCTTTCATTCTTCTAAGGTCGATAAATGAGTACCAACACAGGTTGGGTGATATTGGGTGTATATTTTTTCTATATAAAGCGCTTAAGCGTAAGTGCTATATAATAACACATCATTATCATTTGGCCTTGGACGTCTGCTTGCATTCACAGTAATTTGGTAATATGGGCCTATACACACTGATCTTAATGATACATATGGTGATCCATTCTTGCATGAAATGTACATCACATTACAGTGATATCGTAACCATATTTTTCATAGTTTACAATGCTATGTGAAGCCACTTCCTGTTTTGTCAATGGGTGAAAGGTTGTGTTCCATCACTTCCCGTGATATCACTTTGGGGTGGGGTCAAATGACATCACTTCCTGTGATGTCACAGGGGGTCAAGGGTCATGTGATGTCACTTCTGCTACCTCTGGCATTTTGGTGAAATGACGTCCCTGCACTCACCATGGCCAACCATGAATTTCACAAGTTCCAATGCCCCGGAGGACCGACTCGGAGGACCGATTCACCTCTTCATCCTTCCAAAGTCCATAAAAAGAGTTCCACTAAATTTGGCAATAGTAGCTATTATTACACCTCTTAGAAGGCTCTAGAAGGGTCTAGAATCCGGTGTGCGTCAACGCATCTGTCAAAACCTTTGACCAATCCCTGATGAGCGGCACCGATGCAACCTCATGTCGGAGATGGCAATTCCAATTGGAGTGTTTTTAGTTGCGCTACTCCAGTCTGGAGTAATTGCCACTGAGCTGCAATAGAAGAGACATGAACCTGCTCGGGGACTATGGCAACCAAAGAGAGCGCTTTTCCTCGCCCCTATTTAGCAATCACGGCGGTGGCATCACTGCTGTTGATTTCAGGTGGCTCCTGCAGGGCGTGACTCTGTGTGAGATGTTGCCTTCCGGTGTCTGCAATGCTAATGTCTGCGCGTCCCCGTTGGGCCTCAAATTGCGGTAAACAGTGTCCTCTTTTGAACTAATGACGTTTTTGTCAGTCTCGCTCTGAGCAACAGATCATGAGTTCCATTATTATCCAGTTCATGTGTCTGGGGCTTCCCGTTCCATCTAACAGCAGATAAGGCAATGGGTTCCCTCCCTGGTGGGGCCTATTCAACCCTCCGTCCTCCCGCCTGGTCACTTCATTGAGTGCGAGTGGGCAATAATGGTGACACCTACCGAAAAAGGGAAACTAATCTGGTGTACAGCACTGTATAGATCACCACATCGCTATTATGTATAATGACCAATTCAGTATTCTGGTTTCCCTGCTGGATTCCATAGTCCATGAAGTTCATGACCCCGCATGTTTCACGCGTTCTGCTCACGGTTCCTGGGTATTCCCCTAGTTACACACACTGAAGGAGACCGTGCTTTATTTTACCATCACATGACATGAACACACCATTGGCTTTGGGTAAAATTCTCAAAGAGCCCCAAACTAGGCAATCACCCCTCTACTTTTGAAATCCTCAAATGACTCCGCTGACCAAAACAGCTACCGGCCAATAACCTCCCTCTTCTTTCTTGCTAAAAGCATTGAGGGCTGCTATGCAATGCAACTGACCAGACAGTCGCTGAAAATAGCCTATTGGGGGACTGGCATGCTGGTTCTAGAGTGGATGATAAACTATGCATCGATGGCCATGGAGAAGCGCACCACTGTGGACTCTGGGATTTCTACTCTGCATTGGGTACTGTCGACCGCCGGATATTCCTCCACACCATAGAGGGATGTCCAGGTATCAAGCGGAAAATATTCCAATGCATCACCTCATACCTCAGAGAGTGTTATGTTATGTTAAAGGTTCTTATGCCGCGCGCTGTCGCCACCTGTGTGGTTACTTGGCACTCTGGCGTATCTGTGAATCAAGGGAATAGGGCGGGGGTGGGTACAGGACTGAGCGGGAAAAAAAGAGCAAGAGAACTGTGATGTGCTGTTGGCAGCTTCAATTTGGTCGACACCATTCGCTGAACGGAGGTGTGTTTTTTGGTTGGTAGCCTTCATGTGCTGTTGTGCGAGGCTATGTGTGGTTTGTTTCATTGTTGTGGTGTAGTGAAGATCGTGCAGTTTGTTGTGCTGTAGAGGTATGGTTGTGTTTAGTTCAGAGTTTGAGAGGTGTATACGAAGGATGAGTTAATTTAGTAGGGTTGGTTAGTGGCAACTTGTACGCAACTTGTGATGGAAAAGACCACCTCCTCGCTGGTACCTGCACCTCATGGGGTTCCTCAGGGCTCTGTCCCTTCACCTGTGCAGTTTAACTTATGCATGGCACCATCTGCTGATCTGATAAATGATATAAACCTCAGGATAAAGAATTAGGCAGATGACACTCTGCTTTACCTCAATATAATGATGGAACAAGGCATCATCCACCTTTCTAAAAATACAGGGGGGAATAAAAGACCCGATGTCCCTGGATTACCCAAAGATAAAGCCTCGAAAATGGAATTCATTCTGATGTCGTACTCGCGTTCCAACCCCGCTCTCCAACTATGGTAGGTCGCATTCTCAGAGTTTTGCAATGGCTCAACTCCAGTCCTTAAAACCAAATCACTGGGTTTTGTACAAAACACTGTTCTTCACGAAGACCTTTATACCAAAACATTGTCAGATGGGCCCCATTCCATTCGAAGCTGCTGAGAAATCCCAAGTGAGATCGGCACAGAGTCACACAAGCAACTATCTTTTCTAGAAAGGAGTATAGCAATTTCCTTTTGATGGTAATCCAGGGTGCCAGATAGCAGTGTGGAAGGCCCTCCAACATGCCATAACCCACCTGATATCCAGCAATCACTACAGTACTAACCATCTTACACTGGTTCCCGATAGAGGTTTTTAGTTTTTTGGGGGTTTTCTGGGGGGTTTTTAGGACAGCCCGCCTAACATACAAATCTCTGCACCTACAATTTCCCAAGGACCAGGACGAGAAACTTGATATCACCAGAGGTTGCATGGTGCTGTGGAATAATGAAAGATTTTGCCTAGGAGTACGGAAGTTCAAGAATAATTACATTCTGGGACAGTCCTTCTCCAGCTGTGCTTCAAGCATCTGGAATGTGCTTCCTCCTGCATTATCCACCACTCATCATTTTCTGGAAAGAGCTGAAAACTTTTCTCTTCAAGAAACAACTTACACACAGGTGCAAGTCAGGGATGCTTTGCAGCTCTGGCTATAAACTGATAGCAAAACAAAAGAGGTGATGGCTGGAAGGTTTAGAATTAATCTTAACCTCTGGCATTGCTCTGGGCAACCCTCCAGACCATTGTTCTTCAACTGCCAAGTCATTACAAAAGGGGAAAGACCATATGCAAATCTGGTTTGGTCCCACCCCCAAAGGGGCAGTCCAGCCAAAATGCTTGGTCACATCCCTTGTACACGGGTCCACAAGCATCCACAGACATGTTTCGGCCTTGTTGGGCCTCATCAGTGAAGAGGCATGGGACCAACGTCTGGACATACCTGAACCACTCAGCAAAAACAAAGAGGTGATTGCTGCAAGGTTTAGAATGTATCTTATCTTCTGGCACTGCTCTGGGCAACCCTCCAGACCATCGTTCTTAAACTGATAGCACCAACCGTTTGCTGGAATATTCCTGAAAGAGCTAGATAACCTCCAATGTAACAATTCCTATTCATCAGAGGACTCTCTTCACTTGCATACTTCGAAGATGCAGCCCGCCTTGCCTGTGTATTTCGGCCTTGCCTGTTCCCCTTTCCTCCTTAGTCTACACCTAAGACGTTTGGATTACCTGCTATACCAGCCACCTTTATGGCACGTGGCTTCACTGCCAAACATGTTCTGGGTCCCTTCTTCCTGCCTTTCCCCTCCTTGGTGAATGCGGGGCCACAACCACGAGAACATTGTTGACTTCACTGCCAGTTCCCATTCCAGGACGTTTATCTCAGTGGTGATGGTATTCAGCTGTTCCCTTCATGGTCAGCCATGAAATGTAATTGAGAAACTGCCTCTACACGCCCCTCTGCCTCCTTCCCAATAATACTACAATACTACGTGCATCCCTATGGTAGCCCACAGCTCCTTTCCCTAAACATCTCCAGTTTCATCCTGCTCCTCGCTTGTTTGTCCTAGAGGCATATCAACAAACACCTATGCCAGGACTTGTCTCTTTCTAAGATGTCTCTTAACACAATAGCCTTTTCCATTCACCCTCCGTGGCATTTTGGAACAGCCCTTGGCATACTGTGGGTGAGTTATGCCCACCTCTCTGCCACCCTGCTCTTATTGCCTCCACCCTCACTAAAGCTTCCTGTGTCCGCTAATCTCCCACATGAAAAGGACGTTCTGCTCCAGCACCCTCTTGAGACACAGGCCCTCACCGGCCATCGGTTTACTGTTTCCGCTGCCAGATATCCAAGCAATACTGGGATATTACGGGCGGCGGTGGAACGGTAAATTCCCAATCCCACTGAGTCCGACAGGGAATGGGATTGGGAACACTTCAGTGATTTATCTACCGGTAGGAGCCTGAACTACCGGCAGGTCAGGCCTGCCAGTAGGTCACAGCCCCTACCGGCAGACTTGGAGAGAGCATGTTCGGAAAAGCTGTTCGGAAAAGGTGCTGGTAACGTTGTTACCGTTACCTTGTTTCCGGACCGGCTTACTTATAATGATGGTCACAGTCTAGTCTTGAGCTTGGCATACACGCTCTGAATACGATCATTACCTGGTTTGAATACTGTCATAAGAGGTTCTTGCAAATATTATCTATTGTGTTGCAGTATACCCACATGTATGACATTGCTACCTTGCTACCACTAGCAGCTTTTCTGTCGACTGACGAATTAGGAAGAGTGCATTCCCTATAACAGGTGTCTGCAACTGTTGACTCCTGAGATGTTTTGGCCCACAACTACCATCAGCCCTAGCCAGCATAGTCAATGATGGGGGATATTGGGAGTCGTAGTCCAAAGATCTGGCGAGCTGCAGGTTGCAGACTTGTGCATTATAAGCAAAGCCTTTTTCCCGGGAAGGTGACAGGACTGATGTGCTTGAATTTTTTGGTTGTAGACCGAATCCAGCATTCTGGCACATATTTAGAGAATTTGCGAAGAATACATGAAGGAGCAAATTGTTAAAATATCCTCTGAACTGAACAAAGTGGTGTACATTTCATGTGCTCTCATACTATTCACTAAAAAAGTGAGCAGAAGTACTTATGGCCTACCTTGGTTGAAAAGCAGGGCTGGCCTTAAGGGCAGGGCGGGCAGGGCGACCGCCGTGGCGCCATGCCCCCCCCAGGGCACAAACAGCCCCCTGCCATGCCAGCTCGGGGGAGTCTTTCAAGGGCTCCCTCGAGCTGGTGCAGTAGGAGAAGGTGCGGCAGGTGCCCTTTTGTTATTAAATGCGCCAGCGGCGGTGGGGCACATTTAATAACAATAGGGTGCTGATGCGCTGCATCATCACCCTATTCAGATGATTTCCTCCCACTCCGACGCGGGAGCGAGGCAGTTTGCATGGGAATAGGGTGCTCATGCATTAGCATGCATGCATGCATCAAGGATACACAGCTGTATAGCAATCCAGAAGAGCAGAGGCAGATGATGCCATGGTCCATCCAGAATAATGATAGAATGGTTTGTACCAGACGCAGGTGACGCGAGAAGCTCCGGCCACCATTGTAATCCAGATTTAGGCAGACAGAGCCTGAACTAGTTAACGAGACGGAGCATGGGCTCCAGATGAAGACATGATTAAGGGGGCTAGGTTTGTCTGGGTCTTCAAACGGAAAACGTTAAAGTCCTCACTCAACAAGGGTTACACATCCGGATCCGTCTGTCAAAGAAGCTGCACATCAGCAGAGGAGGGGGCTGCTCTGCAGTTATGACTAGAGAGGCCTCACAGATCAGTTTCTGTGAATGAAACTGACTTGAACTTTAATTTTCCAAGAATGGGGGCTGAGGCCTGTATGGGAAGTGTCTATTATGTGTGCAACAGTTTCAGTGCCCCTATAAGGAGTCATCGGGGAGAGCATGGCATGCTGGCTACAGAACCTCAGCAAGAGGCTACTGACATGTCAAGGGCAGAGGAAATTAAGAGAGGGACATGGCAGGTAATTACATAGTGGATGAAGAGGATTGAAAGGTCCTCTAACTTGTGCACCCAGAACCTTTGCTTTTGAACAAGTGTTCCCGGAGGCCAAATGTGGGAACAGCTTTGAAATGCACCCTGCTTGTGAAATGAATGTGCATCACCCCTCCCTCTTCACTGACTTTTTTAGGAGGAGATATCGGATATGGGTATATTTATATTGGTTTTTAGGGTAGTGGCAGGGAGAGGTTAGGAAGGGTGTGTGTAGAAGAGAGGCGGGGGGATCTTGCACCCCATATAAAATGCAGTGTAAACATGCAGTGATACGACCAACACAGTGAGATGCTGTGAGGAATTGGACCATCCGCACAGTGGGTGTGTGCTCACCTGGGCTTTGAAATGTTTAATTACATTGAATGATGGTAGACCGACCTCAAGAAAATGTGTGAGGCTAATCCACACACATTTTCCTATGCCTACAGCATGAAAAATGCATAGACGTGTGTACTCTGGGTAGACACAGCCTACAGGGATGGTTCCCCCTGCCATATTTATTTGGGATTGGCCAGCCAGAGGTACACCATGCATCTCCAGAAGGGGCAGGACCAAATCTCACCCCTGCCATGGCCAGCATGATTGACTAACAAAGGCTCCATGGATACACCCTGCTCTTTTGTTGAGCCCTGCAGCTGGTGGCAGCGATTTGCATACCAATTAGAGAGTAATTCAAACAAGCCGACATGTGGCCTGGCTGGAGAAGTTAACAAAGGAGACAGAAAACCCCAACAACCTTTCATATGCATCTGTGTCAACCTGAAGCCAGCTCCCACCCTCAGCATCCATGACAGTGAACAGTCATGTCAGGGACTGCATGTTTACAGTAGTACACACCGCAGTAGGACCCCAATCATAAGGTACAAGAATGTGGTTTGCAGGAACCAGAGAGTCTGGTCTCACCGCAGTCTCAACACAGCTTCAAGGGAGACCTGCCACTTAAATCAGAAACCACAGAAAGATTCATAAATCAGAGAGACTCCTTTATCCACAACAGACAGGGATATGAGTGGGACTTAGTATCACATGTTTTCACCCCTTTACCTTTCCTGTTGCAAAGCACTCTGGTTATGACCTCATGCATACAGGGGATTGAGGGTTGGGACCCCAGGATTGGTTCATTGAGGTAGGCTTAGCCTACACCAATGACTGTGGCCATTTGGCTTTAGGAAAGGGCTGAGCCCCTCTTTTGGCAGATCATCTGAAGACTTTGCAAGAAGTAACAAGAAAAACTAATCTTTGGACCCTAGCTGAAGGTACAGTCTGCCTTACATCTTCCACCAGTGAAGGAAGGCCAGGATTTCCAACAAGGGAAGCAAGATTGCTCCCCTAAACATCTCTCAGAGAACAGAGGGAGATACTGAATCCAGGGGACCCTCCAGCAGCTCCAGAACCGGCACCCAGCCAGCACACAACCTGCCCTGCTGGGCTCTGCAGCAAGTCTCCTAGGTGGGAAGTGCCAGAGACTCTCTGAACCCTAAAGCTAGGACAAGGCAGCGGCCTGCAACACACTCCTCAGCTTTGCTCCTAGAGTTTTATTTTTCAGCCTCACTACATATTTATGAAAAATCAACACTGTTTGAATATTGATTAAGGGCGGAGTTTCTGGGTAGTTAGGCAACAAATGTCCCTGCCCGATTGCAAGTGCACAGATCGTGTCGTCATCTGCAAACCCTTTCCAGTCTTCCAAACGTGGGTGGACGGCTCAGATGTGTATGTGGGAATGCAGTGGGTAAGGAGACAGAGACGTTGAGGCTAAGGCGATCATTTTCAAAAGCCACAGAGAGGACCTGCTACGTTTGCACTTTCATGGGCACAGGTTCGATCCAGGCAATTTTCGTTATTTGCACAATGAAATGCAAAAATGAATAAAAACATGCAGAATCACATTCATGCTTTCCTTTTTAACTTCGCAATGCAAATTGTGTAAATGTAAATGCCGCCTGCCATGTATGCATGGCAAGCAGAATTAACAATGGATTCCTGAGGAATCTTCCTCCTGTTAGCTGTTGTAAAAAGTGATGGATTCCATAAGAATCTAATGCATCAGTGCCAGCATGAAAATATTCTGGTGAAAAAGTATGCAGATTTATTTGTATGACAGAGCAAAAGGGAGTGGCTGAAACAGTAATTCTGTTCCGTGCCCCAGCTCTGCAATGCAAATCAATAAAGATTTGGAGTGGAGTGAAAACCATGCGTAAATATTTTACGCATTCCTTTAACACGTGCCTCTTACTCTATCCCAGTATAAAAATAACCTCCAGAGTGGATGAGTGGACAGTGTGGGTGATGTTATGGGGTATGTGATGGGGCACACGGTGGGTAAAGGTTGAGAGGATGTGTCCTCATTTAGTCTACACGTTGGTACACATTGGATTAAGGAGTTGTGGTGAGTTTTCCCGAACTCTGCATCCTCAACTGTAGGGTGTGCAAGGGCCCTTTGGAATGGGGTTGGTCCATCTCCTACCCGATATGCCTTCCCAGGGGTGATCGAATGGACCACAGCCTCCCAGGAGACCCAGTAAACTCGCCGGGAGTCCCAAGATAATGGATGGGTTATGGGGAGACCTTGAGTCTGATAACAAAGAGGAACCCAGACCTATACATTATTTATTTGCATTTTTAAAGCGCTCACACAGCCCGGGGGCATCAAGGCGCTGTTACAGGAATATGTCTTAGTTGCATATTTATAACGCACTTAATACCGAGAGGTTTCTAAGCGCAGAACCGGGGATCGACCCTGTGTTGCTTCGTGTCGTCTTGTATCCAAGGCAAGCACGTTGCCGCTAAGCTTTCCTCCCGGGACCTGTGTCGTTCCTTGAATTACCACTAGGAAAGAGAATACAAGGCCACTCTGGTGCCCTCCCCAGGATTGGGGGTTATTTATTAAAGAAGTTGTGAGGCTTCAACACCTCTTGATTACTCTTTGAAGAAGAATGCACAAAATCTTCAGGACTGGGGATCAGTGGTGTTCGCAAACCTACTCACTGTCTCGGGTGAAGCTTACCTGTGGGAGAGCTTTGGAGCCACAGAACCACCCAAGCAGTTTACCAGCGGTCCTCAAGAGATGCCAGAGCAGGCAAGTTGAAAGGACGCAAAACCGCACAATGTCATGTTCCATGTTACTGGGAATTCCAAGATGGCACCACTGACAACTTCACACTTTAACTCCTTGCAAATCCTGATTGGGCGAAATTCAGACCCTCAGATAATTATCCTAGCCGAACAAAAGGCTAATGAAAGAATAATCAAGAGGACTCATTACTCAAAGGGGAACAACCAATCAGATTCCCAGATCAAAATCTAAAAAAGGAATCATTTATGGGGACAAATTGAGGAGACCAACTCCCCATTGTGAGGATTATAAAAAGGTTGCCGGAGCCCAGTCAGGAAGAGGATCCCAAAGGATGCGGACATGTCTGTCTCTGCTCCCTTCATTAAGGGTAGAATCAGATGGAGGAAAGTTTCCATGGGTGGGCTAACGTGTGGTGCCCGACTAGACTCTGGGAGAAACTGTTGTACCCTAGAAGAAGGAACCAGTTCAAGGGAGAGCCTGTGGCATCAGAACCACAGAGGATGTGGAAGGTTGCAGCCTTTTGCCTTTGCCTGAAGCTGCAAGGCATCACACTAGTATTTGTATTTATTTTAATTTATATAGCGCCTTAATCCAAAGTGCTTTACAAGAGGAACAAGCGAATACAACAAGCAATAGTTAACAATGAATCTAAACATAAAACAGTACAAAGAACAATTTACATTTATGATGAGGCTAAGTACTAATAGAGGGACAGAAGGTAGGGGGAGAGGGTGGAGGTGGGTTAGTTGGTGAGAGAGGAAACAATTGGCGCTAGGGGGAGAGTGGAAGAGATAGGATTTTAGAGAAGTGTGAAAAAAGGGATAGGAGGTGATGGAGCAGACGGGAAGAGGAAGGCGGTTCCAGTGGAAAGGAGCAAGAAGTTGGAAGGAGCGGAAACGGGAGTGGGCATAGGGGGGGAGGTGGAGTAGAGAGAAGGAAGAGATCTGCAGAACGGAGAGAACGAGAAGGAGTATAGAAAGAGAGAAGGGAGGAGAGGTACAGAGGGGTAAGACCATAGAGGGCTTTGAAGAAAGTTAAATTTGAGCTGGGAGTGAAATGGGAGCCAGCCTAGTGAGTTAAGTGAAGAGGAGATGGAGTCGTGAGGAGAGAGGAAGCAGAGGGAGCAAATGGCAGAGTGGTAGACAGATTTGAGGGGGGAGAGATGAGAGGACGGGAGTCCAAAGAGAAGAGTAGAGCAGTAGAAAAGTCTGCAGAAGTGGAGGGAGGAGAGGAGGAGTTTAGTAGCTTGGAAGGTTAGGAAGGACGAATTTTGCTGCGGATGTTGTAGAGGTGGAAACGCAACCCCAAGGTGGACATCCTTGCCCTTGGCTGGAGGGCAAACCAAGAAATTTCAGATGCCTGACATGGACCCAGCAAAGGGCGGAATAATATACATCTCAACATGCCTGTGGCAGAAGGAGTACAGGTGGGACTTCTAAAGAATCTAAAAGAAGAGGAACAAATCTCATATGTGGTGAGAAGTCTGAAACTTAAATTCTAGCAAGTGAAATGATAAGAAGCTTGAAAACAAAAGTTTAGCACAAGCCCAGTTGAGATGTCAGAAGGCAAGCACAATAAAAACAGAGTGAAGACTGAAGCACAGGATAGAAAAGAACATCTGGTACAAAAGTGGTATCCAAAGACTGACAAGTAAACTCTTTGAGAACCATGAAACCTATAACCTGGGACGAGACCTTGGGAGGATCCTGAATACTGGTCTCAGGAATAACAGGTGAGAGTCCACGCATCCCCAAGCACTGTTTCAAAGAACCAGAGGTGAAAGGACTTGTGCAAAGTCCTGCGCCATCTAGATCAGTATCAGCGTGAGGAATAAGTAACGTTGGGCAAGCCAAGGGCAACAAGGGCCTATCCTGAAATCCAACAGAGAATGAAGAGAAACCTAACTCCAGAAATGGGATCTGCAAGATAAACACAAGGTGAGGGTAGAGAGGGGGTCCAGACTGTGAATAACCTGCATAAGAAACAAATGCATTGTGGCCATATTGGTATAGGGAGGGACTTCTGCAGGTTAGGTTTTGAACTCTTGATTTGGTAAATTCTTTGGCGTTCTGTTATTAGAGTAGGATAGCCAGGAGGCTAAAGACTTCGGGCCTCATCACAAGTTGGGCGGTATCCTGACTGGGATACTCCCCAACTTTATTTACGTTAACGACCACCCGTCCGGTGGTATTACCGCGGGATCACAGGTTAGATTCTAAACGTTACTCCCCATTCCTCATTGGGTGCCTTAGACCCAATAGGGAATTTCTGGTGCAATTATCGCACTGTAATACCGCCAGCAGTAATTGTGCCAAAAATGGGCATTTCCAGCGTGTTTACCCTCAGCTCTGAGCTGGGGGTAAAGTCGCCAGACTCGAGATTGGGCAGAGTGGTAAATGCGGCAGCAACGCCATGGCCGCTGCATTTAAGGGCTACTGCCCAACTCGTGATGAGGCCCTTCATAAGGACAGGTTCATTCGATTTGGGTTGACCATTGTTGGAATCTCCTTTTGTTGTTTAGATAAGAAGTTGATTGCGGAGACAAGGAATTTTTTAAGATAGGAAACAGGGTAGAGAAACCATGTCCGAAGAGAAACTCCACCTTTTCTTTTTCCCAATCCTCTCACCTTTCTAGCATACATGGATGTTCCTAGGATTACCCGAGGAACCAATGGTCATTAGCTCCAGCTTTTCTGTGTGCTCTAAATAAATCATAGTTATAATTGTTCTTTTAAAACACGCTTTATACCTGTAAGTGGTTTCTAAGCACGGGATAGGATTCAAACCTGTGTTGCGCTGCGTTGTCTTGCTTCGAAGACAACCACGTTGCCCGTGAGCTAACCTTCTCAACACTTTCGAGATCGTAATGTGTCTCATTGCTCGGCCTACCACAGGCACATGAGAATGTGAAGAGTCACAAGGGTGCAATGAGGGTAAAAGGTGCTCCAAGACACTCTGGGTAAGGCCAGCGCTTCACAAAAGTTCACATAAAATAAATGAGGTACAGGAGAACTGACAATGAGGAAAGATAAGAGACACGGTTGGTTGAGAGAATGTAAAAGTTGGTGGCCGTAAGGCACGTGAGAAGATACCATTGGGAAGATAGGAAAGACATTTGTGATCATTTTCATTATGGACTAGAGTGAAAAGCATGGGTAAAATGCACGTGTAAACGTTTTTTGCATGCGTTTTACTATACTCCGTATTCTTCTCGATTACGTAGGGGGTCACGGGGCAGAATTACAATTTCATCCACCCACATCTGCTCTGCCATACAAATCTGAATGCATTACCACTTGCGTGATATTTTCATGGTTGTGATAATGCGTTGGATTCGTAGGGAATCTGCCTGCTTTTTACACCAGCAAAGAGCCTGCTGATTCCGTAAGAATCCATTGTCAATGTTGTCTGCCACACATCTAAAAGGCGGGTGGCATTTAGACAATGTGCACTGCCTAGTGCAAAAAGAAGGCGTGAAGGTGATTATGCCTGTTTCTCTTTTTTTTCACTTTTCAGTGCAAATGACAAAAAATGCATAATGGAGACCTCTTTCCATGTAACTTCAAACATAACAAGTTCCATCTGTGTAATTTACAGGAACCTGCAAACTGACCTTCTTTGCGTCAAAAAGTGGCACATACCACGGAGAGGAGACAAGCATTAGTGGAAGAGGAGAGGATGGTTATTCCACCGAGAGGAGGCAAGCATTGGTGGACGGCGGAGAGGACAGTTATTCCACCGAGAGGAGGCAAGCTTTGGTGGAAGAGGAGAGGACGGTTATTCCACCGAGAGGAGGCAAGCATTGGTGGAAGAGGAGAGGATGGTTATTCCACCGAGAGGAGGCAAGCATTGGTGTAAGAGGAGAGGACGGTTATTCCACAGAGAGGAGGCAAGCTTTGGTGGAAGAGGAGAGGACGGTTATTCCACCGAGAGGAGGCAAGCTTTGGTGGAAGAGGAGAGGACGGTTATTCCACAGAGAGGAGGCAAGCTTTGGTGGAAGAGGAGAGGACGGTTATTCCACCGAGAGGAGGCAAGCATTGGTGGACGGCGGAGAGGACGGTTATTCCACCGAGAGGAGGCAAGCTTTGGTGGAAGAGGAGAGGACAGTTATTCCACCGAGAGGAGGCAAGCATTGGTGGAAGAGGAGAGGACGGATATTCCACAGAGAGGAGGAAAGCATTGGTGTAAGAGGAGAGGACGGTTATTCCACCGAGAGGGGGCAAGCTTTGGTGGAAGAGGAGAGGACGGTTATTCCACCGAGAGGAGGCAAGCATTGGTGGAAGAGGAGAGGATGGTTATTCCACCGAGAGGAGGCAAGCATTGGTGTAAGAGGAGAGGACGGTTATTCCACAGAGAGGAGGCAAGCTTTGGTGGAAGAGGAGAGGACGGTTATTCCATCGAGAGGAGGCGAGCATTGGTCGACGGCGGAGAGGACGGTTATTCCACCGAGAGGAGGCAAGCTTTGGTGGAAGAGGAGAGGACGGTTATTCCACCGAGAGGAGGCAAGCATTGGTGGAAGAGGAGAGGACGGTTATTCCACCGAGAGGAGGCAAGCATTGGTGTAAGAGGAGAGGACGGTTATTCCACCGAGAGGAGGCAAGCTTTGGTGGAAGAGGAGAGGACGGTTATTCCACCGAGAGGAGGCAAGCTTTGGTGGAAGAGGAGAGGACGGTTATTCCACCGAGAGGAGGCAAGCATTGGTGTAAGAGGAGAGGACGGTTATTCCACCGGGAGGAGGCAAGTTTTGGTGGAAGAGGAGAGGACGGTTATTCCACCGAGAGGAGGCAAGCATTGGTGGAAGAGGAGAGGACGGTTATTCCACCGAGAGGAGGCAAGCATTGGTGTAAGAGGAGAGGACGGTTATTCCGCAGAGAGGAGGCAAGCTTTGGTGGAAGAGGAGTGGACGGTTATTCCACCGAGAGGAGGCAAGCTTTGGTGGAAGAGGAGAGGACGGTTAAGGAAAGATGAGCGGCGTCTTGGGGAAGATGAAAGCTGCTCTCTGGAAAGACAGCAAAGAGTGGGAAAAGCTGCGAAACAGATTGGGGAAGATGGGAAAAAGGCTTATTAGTGTGTGAGAAAAACACTTTCGTGAGATGAGACAGAAGCATGGGGTGAACGATGAGAGACACACTTTGGGGCATAGATGATAAATCCCATCCTCACCAGTTGTGCTGATATTTATAACACACTAATACCCAGAGGTTTCTAAGCTCGGACCCGGGGATCGAACCTGTGTTGCTCTGTATCATCTTGCTTCCAAGGTGAGCACGTTGCCCCTGAGCTATCCTCCCCAAGACTGAAAAATGTATACTCTGTGGAATCAGCCAGAAAGGAGGGCATTGTGTCACACAATAGTGCAAAAGGCTTTCAACCTCATGTGACAGCCTGAAGATTCCAGGCTGAACCTGAAATTGCGGGCAGTCGACTTTTCAAGACTCACTTATAGCAGTGGTCAGCGCTGTGTAGGCATTTACAGATGTTAATGTCACTGAGGTGGGCCCAACTACATTAGCTTCAGGCTCCACTTGTTAGACAATCATGCCTACGCCTCTGGTGGTCTGTGATAAACAAGTTGAGTTCCTGAGGTTTGGGTCACCCTGATTGAGCAAGTACAGTCCGGCACAGGCTCATGCAGTTCCTGCTTGCTCTTACAGTTCACAAGACCTATCGGCTAATCCCCTGGGTTGGAAACCAAGGATATGAAGTCAGTGTTACACATTCATATTTTGTTCTGTAATGCGGGGGATTTTGCTCTTTTTTGTCAGGCAGATCTAGGACATAGAATGTAATTTATATTTCCATCTGTCCCATCCGCTCCACCTAACATGCAAAATACATGAAATCCAGCATGACAAGTTCACGCTAGGCTTAACGGAGGATAGCAGGGGCAATGTGCTGGTCTTGGAAGCAAGACTATGCAGAGCAACAGAGGTTGGAATCCCGGATCCACGCTTGGAAACTGAACTCAGGTATGGTATTAGGTGCGTTATAAAAAACAATTAAATAAATAAACAAGTAATGCATTTGATTAGAGTGTCATGTGCATGCTTTTCGCATTGAAAGCAGGCTAATTTCTTAGGAATTCACTTTAACTGTCTCCTGCAATCATTCTTTGGGAAAGTCATTGTCCCATGTTTAATAATTTTTATTGAGATTATAGGAAGTGAGAACAATACATATTAAGAAACAATCACTTGTGTCCAACACGTGGGAAAGTAAGGTATAAAGGTGATGTCACATGATTGTGTCATTTTCTTTTGCACTGCATGGAGGACATTTTCCAAGTCCCGAAGAGCATAAAAGTGTCTAAACAAAAGTTGTACACCCTGGTTACTGCCGCCTTTTAGACTCAGCAGCAGTTTGACTTATTCGGCAAGTCAGAGTTGGAGAGTGGGGCGTCTTAACACGTAGGCCTGATCTTGCAGGGCTGTCTACTAAGCCTCCCAGGTTTGTCTACCAAGTACACTTGATTTTTTTTTCCGACATGTCATTTCATGATGGTGGAAAACCAATCGATTCCCATGGAATCAGCCTGACTTTACCACTTTGGAAAAGCAGGTGGATTCCATGGGGATCCATTATAAATGCCTCTCGCAATCATTCATTGCGATCGGCATTTTATGCTTCCCCAAACAGGTAGTGCAAAAGTGACGAGTAAAGGGGATTTTGCCAGTGTTTAATTCTTTAATGTGGTGGAAATGAAGAAAATGGCACAAAACAACATTTTTACACTAAGGGGCAAATGGAGCGGGTCCCCTGTGTGCAATTACCACTTTGGAGAAAATGCCCTGCTGTTTTGCTTGGAATCGCAACTGTAAGTGGTCCCTCTGTGCAATTTAATAACTGTGGGCCCGATCATGGAATATTTGCCCGGCTCAAAGTGGAAAAGAACATCTGAGTCATTCCTTCTATGTGCAGTAGTTTTGTAGTGGCCCCTGTGGACTCCCACAATGGCTGATACAATTGGGGGTGGGTGCATTTTCCAATTCCCTTATTGATAATAAGGATCATGAAAAGTGGCAATAATGGTGAACTCCACTTTGCTCACCAATTACACTGATCCGGAATATATATGTGAATCTACCAAGCATTCTCAGAATTGCCAACCAGTCAGCAAATCTGGCAGCATGACTGGCAGCATGCAATTTTCATGCTGCCAGTAACGCAGTAAATTCTTATGGAATGCTCCCGTATTTACCAGCCAGTGAAGGCAGGCGGATTCCATAGAAATCCACTGCAAATGCCTCCCGCAGCTGGGAATTGCGGGAGGCAATGGAGGTGGAATAGAGGGGGGAAAGGTGAATTTGCCTGTGCTTTGTACATTTCAGCTCTGTTTGGAAACAGAGATAATTGCACAGGGGGGGGGGCTCTTTGCACCACTCATGACTTTCACCATGGCCGGCACTGAGCAAAGGGACTGAGCTGTGAAGAAAACTCTGATGCAGCACTTGGAGGCAGCCCTACAGATAAGGGGTGTATCGGACACTTTTACTCCCTAAAAATAGGCAAACAGTCCCAAAAAATGAAAACAGGGAGTAAAAATACTCCCAACAAAAAATAGTAAACAGACACGTAGGACCCTGTGCTCCTGCTTTCACCCCCACAGCCGCATGGGAATGTTTGGACCAGTAGTGCACTTAATACCACAGGAAGACACTACTGTTATTACTAATTAACTTGTATTTGTTTATTGTGCATGAATAACTAGGTGCAAAGGAATAATTATTACGAAAACATTTCCGTTTTCCAGTTAAAACATTTTTACTCACTTATGAAATACTCCCATTGGGAATTGGTCTTACAATTTTACTCCCTAAAAAATAATTTTACTCCCCACTTTAAATAACAGGGAGTAAAATACTACTGCTTCAAAATCTTATCTGGGGCACTGCTTGGAGGTCCTGTGAGGGGTCTATAGGGCAATGCCCGATTTGCAGGCCCAGCAGGCTAGAGTGGGTAATTTTTTTTGGTCAAAATGTGCCAATTGTTTGGGATAACAGGAGTCCGTTTAATTAGATGCTTCTCTGTGCTGCTAGTAGTTTTGATCAGTGTTGGCAAGCAAATATTCTTTAAAATGCACAATCTGCAACACAAATTACCAAAAAAATCTCCCCCTTGAGTTATACACAGCCTGCCACAAAATAAATGCCATTTGTCACTCTGGGCCACTTTTACACTGGTGCCCGAGCCAAACAGAAGCGTAGACAGGCAGGGCCTGAGCGGGCAAGGCCTACCCAAAATCTGTAAATGCCCACTCAGCAGCGCTGTGTAGGCATTTACAGATGTTAATGTCCGTGCGGTGGGCCCAACTACATTAGCTTCAGGCCCCACTTGTTAGACAACTCTGGCTGCGCCTCTGGAGCCAAAGGTATGGCCCTGTCCGACCTTGCTGCCCATCAGAAGAGGATTCTTTCTCCTCCCAGCAACGAGCCTTCGGGATCAGGCAGGCCTGGAGACAGGGCAGTTCTTGGCAGTGGTTGCCGGCAGATTTACGAGGGCTTAGCTGTTGATGATATTCAGCTTCCTGGTGAATTACATCTTCGCTGGACCTGTTTTTCATTGAGCTCTCTTCCGCAGTGACTTTATTTTTGGCGAGAAGATCGAAGTTCGGCCTAGCGCCATCCATGCCCTTCGTCCGCTGAGTGCTAAGTAGCTTAGAGCGCGCATGCGCAGCTGGCGCGACCAGCGGCATCACAACTGCCGGCCCTCCCTCCCCGGAAGCTTGGAGACTTGCCGTAGACCGGGGTTTATTCTTTAATTATGAGGCAAGCGCGGGGAAGGAAGAAGTTGTGCGCACGAGGCCGGTCGATGCAAGTTACCTGCCTCCTGTACCGCAGGAGGTCCAGGCCGGGAATTGGGGTTTGTGAGGGTGCGTCAGACGGCAGTTGGGCTGCTCTCCAGAAGAGCTGGGTCAATAACTGGCAAGCTGGCTATCCAGGGAGAGGCAGGCCAGGGAAGCGGACTTTCCAGCAAGGTTGGACCAATGCCGTCTTCCCGTTTAGTCTCTCGGCAGAAATGGTGTGAAAGAGATACAGGTGCCAGGAGGAACTCGCCAACAAAGAATGCCCCTTCTGTATGCACTCTGCCTGGAAAGCGGCTGCAGTACAGTCGTGTCAGGACCGTGCTTCAGCAATAGAACTGAGGGGTGGACCTATTCATGCCCCATGATAATAGAACAGAGGGAGAAGCAGGCAGCCTGCGTGCTCCAGCAATTGAGGACGCTGAGAAATGGGTTATTTAGTATAGTGCTCTTCACCATTCATTAAACCCCTGTCTATGTGCACGAAATATTGGCAAATGAGGGCCCCTAATTAAGTAATGCTTTATAACGTGCTTAATACTGGAGACCAGTCTGTAAGCTTGCTCTGCATTGTCTTGCTCCCAAGACAAAAACGCGTTGCCCCTCAGCTGTCTTCCCGGCCCGGGCCTAGGCAAGGAGATGTAAAACGAGTTGGCAAAAGATACCACAATTCAGCCAGTGAAGTAGGAATTACCAGCCAGGCTTCCTAGCTCTTTGTTCTGCAATTTACGCAGCCAATCGTATCCTCTCTCGATGAAAGAAGGAGTGAGACTGGTGCAGTAGAACGCAGTGATGAGTGTGAGTTAATCTAGCATATCGGCGGGAGAGCCGTTCCCCTCTGCGCTGGAACTAACTCAGTGCAGGTAAATTCCCCTCTCTACCAATCCACTTGTGGGCCTGGGATTGTGCTGAAATGACTGCTGCTCTGCAAGAAAACAGGGACGAGTAGTGGATGAAACTCCTCCTCAGCCCCACACTACTACTAAACCAGCAGTAACCCCAACTATGAAGGTGAACGGGCACAGCCTGACAGATACACTGTTGTATCTGAGCCAGTGATGACATGGAGCAGGAACCGGGTTGACTCAGGTAACTACAAACAGAAAGATGCTTTATTGTTCTTTGTTATATAGCCGTAGTTCATGAAAGGTAGGAGAGAAGGTCACAAGCATCTGTCCTGGTTCCCTGCCATACTCCAAGTCCCAACCGACACTCATAGGAATCCCTAAGCCTCCAACACTCAAGGCTCCACCTCACCATTCTATGAGGCCCTGCATTCACTAAAGCAGTCACACTAATCATACAAGGATACCACACATACCTCCATCACCTGTTAGAGTAGTGCAGACCGAGGGCATCCATACTCTTTAGGAGCGGTGTGAGCTGCACCTAAGCAAACCAAACAACAAAAGTACTGTGGTACCAAAATCAAAAATGGCCAACTCAGGTTAAAAAAAACAATAGCTCACCCCTGCAAAGGAAACACAGAGAATGCAGACTTTGGAATAAAGGGGGGACTCTGTGTTGAAGACGGGGGGGGGGGCACATGCACTGATTTTATCAGCAAATGTTAAAGTTAATGGAGATGTGTTTCAGGTAGGGAGTGGGGTCTTATAAGTCACTAGGGCCCTTTAATGCGGGTCAGGGCGATGGGACCACTTCAAATGTCTTGCAATAATTGTCTTTGGGGCGCAACAGCAATGTGCAAGGGTTCTAGGTACTTTGCTGCAGTCGAAACAGTGTTGAGACGGTTGAGCTGTATTTCCCAATGGCGAGTCAGCGTGGAGACAATTGGAGCTGAGGGCTTCCAGTGAATCGAGTCCGTTTCGAACCGGGTCGAGTCGGCGTTCAAGTTGGGTCAAGATGATGCTTCCGCTGGATCAACTTGCCATCAAGGCACGGCAAGTCAGTTGCTTTCACAGAGTTGAGACGGCAGTCGAGTCGGGATGATCAGCTTCAATGGGTCGAGTCGACATGAAGACAGCTTGAAAAGCAGGTAAGCAGACTGAAGTGCATCAACACAGGTACTCTAGCAGCTTAAAGTGAGTTGGGCACAGCGCAGCCAGCTTGACAAGCGCCTCGAGGGGGGAGACAGACTTTGGGCTGCTTCTGGGCTACTGAGTTGCAGGGAGACCAAGTCCAATGTCTTTAGGGGAAAAGTGAGTCCTTTGTTATGCACTTCCATGCCCAGAAGGTTGTCAGAGAGCACTGGCAGGTATCCTTCACCTCCAGTGACCAGGGATCTGGTTCCATCGTTCAGACTTCAGGTAGGACTTGGTCCACAGCAGTCAACCTAAATATTCTCTTGGAATGTTTAGGGATAAGAATTTTCCTCTTCTTTGGAGCTTTCCACCTTGGGCTCTGGGAAGGAGGTCATGATAGTAGACTGTATTCATAACCAATGTCAAGTTGAATCCTTCTTCTTTCAGAGTCCAGAGATGAATCAACCAAGGGATGGTTCTCCCCTCCTCTGTAGGCAAAAGACAGCAGTGGAATGGTTCCCTTCTAGCCTCATATGAGGGATCCAATCCTGACTTCTGTGTTAGAATCGTCTTTCCTGGTGATGTCATACCACAGTGCTTTGTCTGCAGGAAATGACAGAATGTTTGAGAGCCATAGGTATATCCAAGATGGTGTGACTCCCTCTGTGTGCTGTACTTCCCTTCTGGGCTACTCTGACTACATCTCCTTCCTCTCTCTGGCTACATTAAAAGCACTACAGTAATAAGCACCCTGGTGAGAGCTGGCTATTGTAATGAAAGGACTGTTTTAAAATACTGGTCCGCAGTTGCCCCAAAGGGAGAGTTCCTGTGCTCTGAAGAAGATGACATGCCCTCTCAGGGCGATCAAAGAGAGGGTTTACTGGATGTAACCCAAAAGGCTGTTTTGGGTTCAGTCAGCTACCACAGCTGAATACACACCAATCTCTGTCATGAATGAGTCACTGCCCACTGAGCTGACACTAAAATAATATCAATTGCTTGTGGCTGTATAATTGTGTAATCCCATCAGCTATCTTGTCAACACCAGACATGGCTTTTATTTAGTTATCACAAACTGCCACCAGACCTTTGAGGGCACACAATTACGATATCTTGAACTAGAGATGCTCTCAGTTAAAAAGCCACCCCTGCCTGTTGGAATGTTGGATTCCAGCAGCTGTGTTCAAGAATACACAAATGACCTTTGAAGATGCCCTGTTACCACTACAAGGCAGCTGCTGGGGGATGTCAGTAGACAGTCACAGCCTTTGTATTACATGACAGGGACACAACTGCTGCTACTCTTGCCCAGAGCAGACACAAACTGCTTTGTGAAGTCCTGGCTTACATCGGCATCTTTCCGGTCCCCGTTTCATTAATTTGCTTGTGCTTCTTGGTTGTGTTTTTTCTGAGGACTATGCATTCAACAGCATGTCATTTCCCACAATAGAGCAGCATTAAAAAACAAATTCACAAAGCTTAAATTTCTATCTGTGTAGAGAAAAGCTTTTGTGTCTTGAGTATGAAGATGTGTTTTGAGTATAACTTTTGTAGGGGTACGCACATGGAGATGGGTTGTGTTCCCACCTCAGTATACGCGTGATTTTTAGTTGGTCTTATGTGTGAGTCGAAGGCTAAAGTCTGACTTTTGCTTTATGTGCCTGGGGATAAAAATTAACCATTGGGCAGATAAAGATAGAATTCAGCCACCACCACTGCATTACAAAAGCTCCAAATACAACTGGGGCATTATTTAGAATTTGCTCGGAATGGCAACTGTTGAGCAAATCAGCCACAACAGGGCACTCTCCCAGCAACTGGAAGATAACTTGGCATCCTTCTTTGAGGAAAAGATTGCAAAACATAAAGCACATTATTAAAAATCATCCTGTATCAAATGCCCCCTGACCACTGAAACAGCCATCTTCCTTTTAGTTTGATATCAAGAGTATAAAACTGGTGGGGGGCGTGACCAGCATGGATGCAGTAAGGACGAGACGGGGTGAGCCCCGGCCTGGGAGTCCAGGAAATACATACACATCTTGCTGTTAACATATCCTGAATGCAGGTTCTGGAGGTGTAATGCATGCTGGCACTTGTGACTTTAACTGCGAGGGAGGATTGATCTTGGAACAGAGCGAAAGACACTCTCCAAGCGAAACAAAGAAGGCTTGCAAGATGGCACCAGTGCTTTTGGAGCGTGGCACATACTGAGATCCTTGTCCTGGAGCCGGGTGACAGTGGATGTCGAAGGCAGCCCAACAAGTAGCAGTGATCGGGAGGCACTCTGGCTCTGCTGACAATTGTTGCAGAGATGCAGACCCGCTGTGCTATAGCACTTTGAAGCATCCTCAATGCTCTAGATGGAATTACCAATAAACATCTCAGACCAAATAACCAGACAGACCCAAGGAAGATGGTAAAACACTGCTTTAATCTCAATGAAAGAAAGCGGGGAGTTGTACAGCTATCAAAATAGATGCATGCATAATGACATTTCCTCTTGTGTATGCATAGTTTATATACTTTTTCATATGTCATCTGTGACGTCATCCTACGTGGCATTTTGCAAAACCTATCAAAGGGAGGGATTGGATTAGGGGAACATGTCTACTTATAGAATCATATAATTGTTAATATCTCATTGGCTGCCCCTTATCTGTGGGACACGCCCTTAGCTACTTCTACATTCATAGTATACTGATTATAGCAGAGAAAATGGCAGCGGATTGGTAACTGCAACATAGTATGTGAAAGTGCGTGGCAGGCCTTAGGATTGTTGGCATCCCCATCCAACCTTGGACTTTCAGCTTGTTTAGCAGCATGTGAGTAGAAACGAAGCCTAGGTGCTCGTGATTTGTCAATTCATTTCTTGTTTTCCCAATTAGTCCATCATATGTCATGGACCTGATCCTTAGTCAATGCCTTCAGTTTGTAATTGACATCATAGTCTGCTCACTGATCTGGAACATTGAGGGGGTATGAACAAATCTCCTTCTGGGTTTTAATTAATAGCCCTTGTTTTCGACTTCTGAGTCACGTGTTAGGAGACCACGATTTTGCCCATTTCTGCCTCTTATTTAGGACTATTTGTTATTATTAAACATGGTGCCATTACCCTCTTTGGCCTTCAGAGACTTCATCACTCCACCTCAGATAGGCTTTTGCCTTTGTTATTGTTCGGTACTTGGCACTTGCAAATGTCCTTGTCTCTCCTGATCTTAGTAGAAATATGTCTTACGCACGTGATCCATTCCCTTTGTGCCTTGCACCCATCTCTCGAAATAGCCTTCTTGATCCTTGGCCAAGGTACTCCCTTATTCTGCATGCAAAAACAGCTTCTTCCCCAGTTATTTAATTTGTAATCCTAGGCTCGTCTTTTGATGTAACAGGGCTGATTCTTAACACAGGCCGTCATCCTTCCAATGGCCATCCTAAATTTTGTATGTATACCTCTTTTTAGCAATTTTCTATGTATCTTTTCTACCTTGCGTTACAGCGTATTTACAGTTATTGGTCAGCACATTATTTCATCTTCTTACATTTATGATTACTTTGTCTTTAGCTACTTGTTTCTCTTTGTGCTTCAGTTACATTGTCAGTTTTACGTTTATCGTTTTGACATAGGTTCATAGATCTATATGAGTACCAACCAATGTAATATTAAAAAGTTACAAATCATCCAAAATAATGCCATCAGAGCGGCTCAAAACATCCCCAGGAACCTCCACATCTCTGACTCTAGATGGAGTCTTCACTGGCTCTCAGTCTCCCAAAGAGTCTCTCTCAAAGCACTTGCGCTCACACAGACAAGCCTCGCCAACCATGCCCCTAGCTACCTAGCCAGCAGATTTACACTACATACCACTGCGAGACCACTCAGAAGTGCCCAAACCAACTGCCTTGCTATCCCGCGCTTCACCCTCCAGAGATCTGGTGGACGTAGCTTCTCAGTCCTAGCAGCAAAACTATGGAACTCGCTACCTAATCCTCTTAGAGCTGAATCCTTTTTCCCAGCTTTCAAGCGCAGGGTCAAAGCCTGGTTGAGCTGAATCCTTCTTCCCAGCTTTCAAGCGCAAAGTCAAAGCCTGGTTGTCTGCCCAAGACCTGCCTTGACTCTGCTCCTATGGCCCCCAGAGTCATAACAATAGCGTTAACGGCTTACTGTTATAACCTGTTTTTGTAAATTTGTATATATCCTGTATAGCCTGTATATTCTGTTCAAATGCATTGTCTGTATTCACTACACTGTTCTGTACTATGCCTGTAACTAAGTGATGCGCCCGGATGCCCTTGGGCCTGGTGCGCTATATAAATAAAATAAATACAAAATATACTTCCTTCCTACTCTTCCTTCAAAATTGATAACAACAACATTACTGTGGCTAAGGCGGTCAAAACCCTTGGCTTTTACTAAGATTCTAAGCTAACCTTCGGAAAACAAGTAAATGCTATGGCCTCGGCCACCTCCTACACCTGCAAGCTAATCAGAGCAGCCAAACCCTTCCTTTCACCCAACAACTGTATCACTCTAGCGAGAGCCCTGATCCTGTCCAAATTGGACTATTGCAATGCCCTGTATGTAGGCAGCAACAGATACATTACGACCAAGATTCAGACCCTCCAAAACAATGCCTTAAGAGCTGCCCTAAGCCTCCCAAAAAATGCTCAAATATCTAACCTTAGGAGATCTGTCAACTGGCTCTCTACAAAAGACAAGATTCTCCTTAAAACTGCATCCCTGACACGCAAATGCCTCCACCAGTCTGCCACACACTACCCCACAGCTAGATTTACTAGACAAGTAGCCACTCGCCCTCTAAGAAAAGTCAATTACAACCTTCTATTAGTACCTAGATATAAACGCACCAAGTCCGGCGGGAGCAGCTTCCCCGTCAAAGTGGCACAATACTGGAACGCCCTCGCCCCTGCCTTAAGAGAAGACCTACCCTATCTACAATTCAGATCCAAGCTTATCCATTGGCTTAAGGAACACGATATCTGAACTTACAACACATGCAATCCCCTTAGCACCCACAGTATTTTTTTTATATATGTGTCTTACAGTAGCTCATTGCATTTTTTGTATATATTTGTCCCACAGCAGTGCATACTTACCTCTATATAAATTTCGCTCTGACTGTTGATCATGCACACAGCATTGTAACCATGGCTGTTCTTTATTCTGTGTACCAATATAACATAAGCTTAACAACCCTCTTTATGCCTTCGCGCCCTAATACCTTCGGGTCTGGTGCGCAATATAAATAATAAAACAAACAAATAAATAAAATACATCTCCTTTATGACATTATTCTATCATCTTCAGACTTTGTTTAGAGTTCATCCATATTGCTCATAATCACATCATGACATCTTGGGAGTGGGCATCCTTCCTGATAGCATCCTTCCACTGTCTCAAAATGAGGGTATCTTCTGAATGGCTTTCTGAGTGCATATTTTCTTTCATATAATCGGCACGCGGGGGACCTGCTGATAAACCCGTGCACGGGTTCCCAATTGTAGCTCTTCGTGTGCTACTCGAATAAGATGGTGGTGAGGGGGCCGGGACCAGAGGAGAGGCATCCACCTGCTCCTCCACATTCCTGCCTCTGGTTGAATATTCAACCATACTCTTCTTTTCCTCTTCTTCCGCAATTCCTGTTTCATCTTCTATCCTCTCATCATATTTTCTTTTCTTTGGGACCCATATTTTCATCACCCCCTCAGGGGTTTCTTCCACACTCCAAGTCATATATCAACAATTCCCAGCTGTTGAACAGACTATACATCATCGAACATACCTCTTTCAATCTTGGGGCTAGTAAAACCTTGTTCCTGGGGGTTCAAGAGAGCTCTTCTTAAGGTTTTCATGAGTACTTTCTTCCGTCTGCACCTTTTCTACAGTGCCACTGTTAATGTCAATCATTATCTTCATTCCAATGGCTTTCTTGGCTTTATTCTAGCATTGTCCCAAGATGATCCTGATGAGACAGAATCGGAGCAGCACCAACACTGGTATCGCTCCAGGTAATTTGAAATCATTTGCCAACAAAGATGGAATCCATGAAAACAGAGATGAGAACCAATTGTCTCCTGCCGTCTCATAAGCTTCCTCTTCCATCTTTGTATGCAGGGCTGTTAACATCGTTATTGCATCTGTCAGGTTTACATTTTCTCCATCATGTGCTGGTGAAATGTACAGCAGGACGGCCCGAGCGTGGCACAAATTCCTCCTTCCATTGCTGTTATTAGGTCCAGAAAATACCTGTTCTGGAGGGTCATCAGCCTGATGGCTTTCAATTCTTCTTTGATTGCATTGAATCCGTTTATTGTTGCATTGATCGTCTGCAGCAATTCCCCCCTACTGATTTGTTACCACTTGGCACTTACTGATGCTTAGAGTCCTGGTGTAAATATGGATGTCATTATCATGGCAGTATTACTGAATAATTTGAATTCATCAGGAATATCCTCATAAGACTTTATTGATTTTGATGAGAAATAGTAATCTTTTTTTAGTCAACAAAAATGAAGTGATCTCTTCTTCCTTATGTACTCATTCAATATGGAGGTCACTTTGGGGAATCACTAACGATTGGACGTGTACTATTACAATGAAGCACACTCCTCCCCAGTCTTTAGGTAATTGCAGGTACGCTCTTGATCCGCAAGCCCAATATCGATGCATTGGCACTGCATTTCTGTTACACTCACCTGGTCTCTGTGGAGGCGTTGGGGCACGGTTGCAGCCCTACTGGGGGTGAGGTCGCTCGGGTCCGACTTCGGCCTCTGCGCTTATGTGGTGACTGGTGGTAATAGGTGATGCTGCTCGGGACTGCTCCTGTGTGGAGAATAGGGGGCGTGAGTATGCCAGCTTGTGTGCCTGATCCCCTTCCAGACCCCTTTTCCCAAACCATGGTACCTGTGGGATGCGCTGTCCCTGGAAAGCTCACCTGTTGATTAGTTTTCGCGAGCACTCCGTCCTGCTGCTTCTGGCAGGGGCGCTTGTATGATCTGGACCGAGTTCCTTCACTGGTCCCTTGCATGTGGTAGTCCAGTCCTGCTGCGACTAAGCCACTATACTTCAGGTAAGTGTTCCTGTTTGCCTTTGTCTTTCCTCATCTGTTTTTGTTGTATTTTAAAGTTCGTTGTCTTGTATTGCTGTCCGTTCCACTTTTGATGTTTGCTTTTTTGCTTTCTTCCCTTGCAGGTGATGTTGCTGGCCCGGCAGAAGCTCCGGAGCTCGAGGCGGCAGCCGGAGGGAATGAGGAATGAAGCTGCAGTGGTACAGTAGCTGGAAAATTGTTAACTAGGGGGCGCGTGGGGTTCAAATGTGGCGCGGCCCTAGGACAGATGTTCTACCTTGTCTTTCTTCTTCTTCACAGGGTCCAAGTTTGTGGATGCGGAGTGAGGTGCTGCAGCGTCGGGATCAAGATCACTGGATGTCAGGAGATGAGTCTGCAGATGAAGCGATGAAGCACCGGTTTCCTGGAGGTGAGTATGCAGGAGAACGCCTGGTTTCAAAGGTAAGTAAACTGGTCCAAGCGGCAGTGAGCGTGACGTTGCACGCGAGTGCACAGTAACGCGAAGCACCGGCCTTAAGGATGGAGCAGCTTATATAGCTGAGCTTCTGAAGCCACACCCACCAGGTTCAGCCTGCCTGCCAAACCCGATGAGTCAGCACATGAAGACCAGGCCCAGGGAGTCACACCCGATGAGTCGGCACATGAGGATGTTCTCTGGAATAAAGGCTTTAAGCTCCTGGAAAGTTCTTGTAAAATAAAAGCACTCCTGCACTGAAATAAAGTGTTCCTGCTCACATCTCTATATGGGCCTGGACTGAGTCCAGCCAGGGCCCCTATGTTTATGGATCCCAAAAGGACATAACTGAGTCAAGTGACCCATTGCCCCCCATCACTAGATGCTGTGTTTTTTGTGTTCTGGGGCCTGTGGCCATGACAATTTCTTCCATTCATTGCTGGATTATTTCTTCACAACCTTTGTTCTTTCCAATGTAGACCTTGCCATCATTCTTGAAGCAGGTTGTCGCATTGGTTCTGCTTAGTTTTCAACCCAGGTAAGTAGTCGTACATGCGTGGCCCATGATTCTAGGCATTCATCATTCACCTTTTGCACCTCATGGATTGCTTCTTTCTTCAATAAGTGTGCAGGGCATGATATTAGGCCATCTTCCTATCCAGTGCTGGTTGCTACGTGCCCTACACCAACAGCTGTGTCATTTCCCAGCATCCTGGCTCTCCTGATTTTTCAGTCACGTCTGAGCAATTCATCCTTTTCATTTCAACAGTTTTTATTGGGTCTCCATACTGGGATGTATACATGAGTTTTTTTTCTTGTCCACCCCAATCCAGTCTACATTCTCTTTGTTTTCACATATGAGTCTTCATATGGAAAGGTCTGTCTTGATCACCATCTTAAAGTTGCCCATTGTCCTCTGGTGGTACATGCTGCCAGGTAGCTGAGACACTTTGCATCATGTGGAAGCATTCCCTTGCAATAAATGTTCTTACCACATTCATGGCATACAGTATTAAGGAGCAAACATAACAACCTTCTTCCAATGTTCTTTCTTCCACCTCTCTCGTGTGCTGGTACCATAGGTTGTTAGCTAGATGAGCCAATCTGTCTAAATATGTATGTATACTTTCATTGTCTTCTTCAGTGCCTCTTTTTAATCGAGAAAAATGTCTTTTAATATCAGAGATCAGTGGAGTTTTTAGACTCTTAATAGGGACAATAGTAGATGTCTTGTTCTCTTGTTCACCACTGCCTATAATATGTGTGAATGCCAATGTAATAAGGTTAGCAGTTAAAATCAAAATACCACAAAAAGCTTCAAAAATTACTCCTCGCACAGTGCATTTCTCTTGTGGGACTACATTTCTTACTTCTTGAAATCTTTCCATTGTTTTAATCTTTTTCAAAGTACCAAAGTTATCGATTTATTAATAATTCATGAATTTATAATAAAAACGGTAAAATAATCACCAACATAATTATTAAAATGATGGGGTTATTTTTCGGTAAGTAATTTTACGATGTCTGTGTCTCTTGATGAGAGCTGGATAAGATTGTAGGATATAAGAAAAAACTGCAAGCAAGAATGTGTGTACAGTAGGTAGCCTAGAAAATAAGGCATTCTTCTTTTCTTCTGACTTTTACTGCTTTTGTCCCCTGGTCTCTTTTGACCTAGTCGAAGGAACGAGTTCCAGGATCACTGCACGTCTATCAGCCCTTAAGAAACTCTAATCTAAAAGTTGTACTTCCTCTTTCCTTGCCTTGTTTTGACTTTTGGTGATTGATCTTGTAGGCACCTGCTGAAATTCTTCACTTGCTTCATTAGGGATATCTGCAGGAGAGGTCAAGGGGTCTTCTTTGCAGGGTTTGATGTTGTGTAGGTGGATCCATGCTCTCCTCCCTCGCAACGTCACTACAGTGGGGCTGCAGTAGGGCTTACTTCCTCCACCTTGTGGGGGCCCTAAAAAGCTACTGTAGGTGCATTCGATTTTACATCACTTGGCCAGCCACCAGGCTAAAAGCTGAGAGGCTTGAGTGTTTCTTCCAAATCAATGGGCTGATTATCCTTTTTATTTTCCCATCACCTTTCCTGTCGGTTCCAGAGCTTTTGAGACATAAATGAAACACTTTCAGTTATTGTTTTTGAATAATCATGCATTTCATTGCCTAGAGCCCTTGCTACACTATGGGCATCTGGATTTGCCCTTGTTGGGGGAGTGAGAGGAGTTCTCATACAGCACCCAGTCACCAACTCATGAGGTATCAAATGGTGATCTGAGCCAGGCTGGTTCTGCAGCACATACAGTGCAAGGGGAAGGCAATGAAGCCATCCCTTTTTTTAAAGTAACTTTCAGCTTTGCTATCCTTTCTTTCAAAAGTCCATTCAATTCCTTGCAAACACCATTTGTTTGCGAATTATAGGCTGATGCAAATTTGTGCCTTATACCTAAAACTATATTTTCAAATAGTTAATTTACGAAGTACGGCCCATTATCGGATTGCAAAACATTGCATACACCCCATCTCGGAAATACTTCATGCACAAGGAACGTAGCGGCATACGTAGCATCAGGGTGTGTGCATGGACCTGCCTCGACCCATCTGGAAAAGGGACATACTACAACTAACATATATCTATACCCATTACAAGTCTTCAGCATATCTACATAATCTATATTTAGATGCTGAAATGGTACGTTTGGTCTGTGGATTACTCCTCTCACTGTTCGCTAAGTGTGTCCTGCAGTATATTTCTGGCACAAATTACAGTTTATAATGAACTGTGCCACATGCCCTGGGTAGTGCAGTCGGTCCAACGCAACCTTCAATAATGCTAGAGGCATAACTGGCTTTACAGTGCTATTTTGTCTCCACATTGCCTCGGCAGGGGATAGAGAACATCCCTGTTTTCTCCATAACTCTTTTTTTTCCTGCGATGCTCATCCTTGTATTTCAATTAACTGTACAATGTACGTCATATTAAATCCTTCCCTGACCATCATGCATCTCCCTGTTGTCTGCCTTATATTTTTCATTTCGCTTTCAAATGTGGTTGGGTAATATGCCGTTTTGTTGGCCTTTAAATCGGCAGCTTTCTTTCAGCAAGAAATTACATCTGTTCTCTTTGAATGGGCTGCACACTTTACGATAGCTATGGTCTCTGGGAGATTCAATGCTTCAATAGGTTTTTCTAAAAACCCTGCATGTTGCACTGGAGTGCCGCTTGCACAGAGGAAGCCCCTCCTTTTCCAATGTGACAGGCCTGCATATACAGTTGATGTCACGTAGGCGGAGTCAGAGTAAATCGTCTCGTCCTCATCCTCAAAGTCCCTTAGCGCATCAATAAGCACCGCTAATTCTGCAGCCTGTGCTGAGTAAGTTGGGGACAATCTTCTGCTCATCATTACTTCAAATGTACCCTCTCAATTCAGTTTTATTACTGCCGATCCAGTATGACTCACCCCCGTCTTTTGATCGATTCTCGATGATCCATCAATAAAGGCCACTTTGCACTTTCTTAGAGCATTCTCTCTAACTGGGGGATATCATAACATTCAGAATACCTAATACAGTCATGCACATCATCATCTTCTCCCACTGGTTCAGCTATAAAGATTGCTGGATCCACTGTTCTACACCTAATCATTTTGATTGAAGGGCTTGAGATAATTACTGCATACCCTGATGCTCTTTGTGTGGTCAATGCACGTTTGGGCATCTCTAGAATGGCAAATAATGCGTGCTCTGCAACAACGTATCTGAACACCCCATGGTTATACTTGAGGCCTTTTCAATTGCAAGTGCAGCTGCGGCTAAAGATTGCTCCCAAGGATACTGTCCCTTCATGACTGGTTCTAATATCCCACTATAATAAACCAATGGTTTACGACCATGCCCTAGTGTTGTTTTCTGTGTAAGTACTGCTGCCATGACTTCTCCATTTGAATGGGAGAATAAGTAAAATTCTTCGCTGTAGTTTGGAATGCCTAACACAGGAGCAGTGCTGATTGCATTTTTTAATTAATGAAATCCCTCAGTCATTTCTTCTGTCCACATTATTTTATTTTTAGCCATCTGTGCCTCTTTGAATCCTTTTAAAAGTGGACAAATATACATACTGTAATCTAGGAGTCAGGCCCTGCAATAATTGCATTGGCCTAACAATTGTTGCATTTGCCTCACTGTTTTCAGCTGTTCTGTCCTCATAATAGCCTCTGCCCTTTCAAGTGTCACTTTTCTTCCTTCATGCGAGCTCAACCTTCCTATAAACAGGACTTCTTCTTGGCAATATTGTAATTTCTCTACTTTGTCCCCATTCTCTCTCAGTATAGTTATGAGTTTAATATAGTCTTCTCTGCAGCTTTCTTCTGTCTCACCGCACACTAAAATGTACTGAATTGTGGTACTTTCTAGTTGGACATTACACAAGTCCATCTGAAGGACTCTATTAAAAATTGATGGGGTCTCACAGTACCCTTGGGGCGAACAAGTGTTTTTCAGGTAAAATGCTCTATATGAAAGGGAAGTCAAATCTTGTGAGTCTTTGTTAATGGGAATTGAGAAAAGGCATTTTCAAATCTACAACAGTGAAATTCTTTGCCTTTGATGGAATATTGCATAATATTGACGATGGGTTTGGAACTAAGGGAAATTCTACTTGGACAATACGGTTCAACAGGTCCTGGAAAAATCTCCACGGCCACCCCCAACCCCTTAAATTTTTTTATAGGCTACACGGCCGTGTTACACAGGGAATCAGATGGTACCAAAATGCCTTGCTACATTAAAGCGGATATGGTTTCAAACATACCTTAATCTGCTCCTCTAGACATCGGATACTCCTACTCCTTTCAATAAGCCCACATCGTATGGACTTGTAGTCCATAAGATACTTGGTAACTTTTACAAATCTTCCTGAAAAATGGCAGTTTCTTTTTTACCAATGCCATTCTCTGCAGTATTTCTATATTCTCTATTTTGATACAATAAGTGATATTTATGAAACATAATAACTCATCATTTGAGTAATCATCCCTAAATGTCTCGGGGGATAGCTCAGCCGGCAACATTCTCGCCTTGGAAGCAAGACGAGGTGGAACAACACAGGTTCGATTGCCAGGTCCGCGCTTAGAAACCTCTGGGTATTAAGCACATTATAAATAACCTATCATATATCATAAATAGCTCCTTGTGGGTCAAGTCTGTCAATCAATATCCTTCATTAAGGGCTAACACTGTTCTCCATCCCTTTCCCTCATCGTCTGTCACATGATGCATCACCCTTTCGTCTTGAGCTATTGCTGCTTCTAATTCTAAAGGGATAATTTGCCCTTCCTCATTGTTCATAGGGATCTCTGGCCTAGTCAAAAACTTATCAGGTATTCTCAATAGCTTGCCAATCAATTTGGGCAACCATGAAAATAAGGCAACTCACTCCATGCAAAAATACTTCCTCGTCTAGACTTACTCCTTGTAAAGCTTTCTTTCCTGTAAATGCTAATGTGCGCTCCTTCACATTTACATAATGTATCCCTGGAGTTCACCACACTATTCCCTCATCTGTAAAATATATTGTCATGTTAAGTTTTGTCATCAAATCACACCCAAGTATGTTTACTGGTGTTTGTCTAGAGTATAATAATGGCATAGACATGTCGTGTTCACCTATAGAAATTGGTAATTCATCTGTGAAAGGAACTAAACTCATTGCTCCAGAGAACCCTCGAGCATTCATGGCAGTGCCTGACATTAGGTATTTACCCACAGGGACAAGTAGCTCCAGTGTCCACGAGAAATGAAAACGTCTTGCCTCGTATCATCACCTTGACTCTTGGTTCTTCTTGGGGGTCTGGTGTCACAGATAGTACTAAACAAATCAGGTCGCTCTATGGGCTGTCCTATTGTGGCTGTAAATCCATACCCATACCTGTGAAAGGATTCCCTGCTAGCCATTGTGAGGCACCTGCCTGTTGCATTGGAATATATTGTATTTGTTGTGTCAGTGCCTGCTGTTGTTGCCCCTGTGGGGATTCCATCTGCTTTAGGACTTGTTATATTTGCTGTGCTTATGCCTGAGGTGCGTGTGATCTTGGGCATAATATCCTTGTGAATCTGTATTATACTGTGGAGCATATCCAATCCCCATTCTTGGAGATTGCCAATTATGTTGTTGCATGCCTCCACTGCTTTTCCATACTCTAGCTAAATGCCGGAATTTACCGCAACTCCTGCACTGCAGCGATTGTCCACCATTAAATCCTTCCCTTCGTTGAGGGTTTTTAAATCCAACTCAGACTCCTCCTCGAGCCCCATTCCCTCTGCCTCTTGGCATACAATGATATCCATTTGGATCCATGACATATGCCACATTATCCTGCTGTGGTAACAGCACAATTTGCGCCGTTGTTCCCTCATTACTTGTCAGTACCGCTCCTTCGATGGCGTACGTTTATATTGTTTTCTGCACCAACTTCGCTTCTTCTGTTTTCTACTCGACTTTCTTTTTATCTTTCTCCCTCAAAATTCTACAGTAATGCACAATTGCCAATTGTATCTCTGGCAATGGTTTTGCTTCCATTCCCACCTGTTTCTTTAGCTGCCGTTGCACTGGCTCTGGCAGCTTTTGACATAAAATGTGATAAAATAATGCTACTGTTTTATCCCATGATTCATGCGTCTCCAAATTCCATCTATCCTGACTCTCCTCAATAAAGGCAATGGGGTCTTCAGTCTCTTCCATTTTCCTAGTCATTATTGCCCCAATATCCGATGTATCAGGATATTGTGAGGTGGGTACTTGTGAGGTGTGAGTGTGGGTACATGTGGAGGGAAGTACTGCATGATGTAATTCCGAGTGAGATAGTGTAGTGTGATTATTTCAGCACTTTGACAATTGTATTATTACTTCTAGGATCTAGACTGTGCACGGACAACACGACATAAGCAGCACACCCTGTTGGGCCTTAAAACTGCTTTGTTGTGTACATTACAATCCGGATTGGCTTCTTGTTGTACTCAGGCCAACAAGATACATGTAGTTCAGAAGAACTACAGTTCCCATATTCCCAGGGACTTAATTTCCCATTGGAGGCACGTCAGCGCTGGCGTGTTCTGCCGAGGCCTGTTAATGCCAGTTCGGGTCCGGGACGTGTCGGCCGCTCTGACGGAGTCCTGAACTGCAAGCTAACTTCGCTCACTCACAGGTACTTAGATAACATGATTTAGCGCACAACCCAGGGTTCTGGCCGGCATTAAATGTGGGGGAGGATGACTAAATCTCTTGAGTGCTTACTGATTAATACCAGATCGCTGATTTGTCATGCCACCAAAATTGCGGACTACAAACTGGAGAAGAACATTGATATCTGTGCCATAACAGATACATGGCTCCATGAAGCCGCAGGTCCGGCACTAGCATTGGCTATTCCCTCTGGTTATTCAGTGCTAAGGGCAGACTGACTCTCTGTACGAGGGGGGGTTGCCCTAATCTACCAGTCCACTCATCAGAAATTTCTTGTAATTGAGAAATTCCCAGATATACTGTTCGGCCTCTAATTCACACTGCTGAGCCAAGCTCGGGCAGCCAATCATTCAGAAGGGCATTCATGCAGGCAGGCAGCCAATCAGGCCCACAGGGCATTCAGGCCATTTTCTTCCATCCAGACACCCATAACAAGGAATGTGGATTGGGGCAAGCACCCAGCCTTTTCGCCACACCACACTGCATTCATGTCAGTTTCGGGAAGGGATGTCTCATTCTTTCTGTCACACACACAGATTGCAGACACCCATAACGTGAAGTGCATACTGGTCACACACTCTTTTCACCGAGGTCCCACCCCAAGGGCGTTCCCACAACATATAGTCACTGGGAAGGCTCCAGCCAGTCTGGCCTAGACTTCCCCACAATACCATGGATCGATCATCCACCCAACAGCCAGTCATGGGGAAGGGACAGAGTCAGGGGTTCCCAGGACGTTGGGAAAACAAGGTAACAGGTAATAGAAACCAAGAGGCCACAGGGGCTATCTTGTCTCCTCACAGGAATCCACTGATTCCTTGGCAGGGCCTGGGTATCCCAAAATGAAGGCTACTCAGAGCACCTGTCAAATTCAGAATGGGGCTGCCACCAGCCCATACCCTGCTCTTTCGGGCCACACACAGGTGTCCAAAAACATACACTAGGGGTACAGGGTTGTATCCCCACTCATGGGTGCCATACGGGTATCCCAAGGATCTCTGTTCACCACAACCAAAAGGGCTGTACTGCCAGGAGTCCCACATGTACTCATGTGCAGAAACACAGAACACACATAAGGGAGTACAGGACAAGGACATAGAGGCCTTGTCCCTCCAATGCATTTCCAGCATCACAGTATTAAAGATCAAAAATGGTGCACTTCAATTTAGGACGCACTGAATAATAAAGTCAAAACTATTCAGGCCGATATCTGTACCAAAAGGGACACATATGGAAACAAAAAACAAGTACAAATACCCCAGGAGATAAAAAAAAACTCCTGCCCTTTGACTTCACCCCAATTTTGGAGAGTGAGATACTCGCATTGCTGAATCGGCTCAAACCTACATCTTATAAGGGAGATGTGTGCCCCTCAAAGGTAGTCACATCATGTGCCAGCCACTTGACCTCTATGATCACAAAATTTGTGAATTCCTCCTCCAAGGAATGTTCAGTGCAATCCTGTTTGAAGCAGACATGGATATCCCCTTATAAAAAATCCCTCTCCTGACCCAGATGTCCCAGCAAACTTTAGTTCTTTATCGAATTCGCCTTTCCTGCTCAATATATTAGATACAGCAGCATATATATACTGGTTCAGGACTATGTGGAGAAATTCCAGATCTTAGGGCAGAGGCAGTCGGGCTATTGTAAAGCACACACCACAGAACACGCTCTGACTGACCTCAAGGCCAACATGTTGGACATTGTGGATAAAGGAGGCACTGCCTTCCTTATGTTGATTGATCTTGCTGCAGCGTTTGACCTGGTGGATCATGCCTCACTGATCTCTAGACTTATGCACTTGACCAGCTTCTCATCAACAGCTTCAAAATGGGTGGAATGCTTTTTGTCTGAACGCACTGCAAGGGTCTTTGCGGACAACTGCAGGGCCGATGATTTCCTGGTGCATTGCTGAGTGCCACACGGATCATGTCTGTACCCGGTTCTGTTTAACCTGTTTACACTACCGCTGTTTGAACTTCTGGATGCCAACGTGGTGCTGTATACCAACTATGCTGATGATACTCAGTGTCTCATCCCGATCTCAGGAGATTACAGCAGGGACACTGAGGCCATCAACATGGCTTACTCATTGATTCAGTCCTGGATGATGGAGAGTAATCAGGCACTCAATTATGCAAAGACTGAAGTAATGATTGTGGGTACAGCCGCACGCCTAAGGGAACTAACCCCAGACTACAGGTAGATGGCCATAGCAGGATGTGCTATCACCACCCTCTCGAAAGTGAAGACCTTGGGGATGATGATTGACCAGGAGCTCAACTGGAAGGCTCATGTGAGCTACCTGCTCTCGTCCACCTCCTACTACTTCACACATTTTACATAGCTGAGGCCTTTTTTGACACAGGGAAACTGTGCTTCCATTGCAAGGGCAATTATTGGTGCCAAACTGGATTACGGTGCCATCCTGCTGTATGGTGCAGGGAAAGGAGAAATCATGCACCTTCAGGTGATTCAGAATAATGCAGCTAGAATGTTTAAGGGCCTGAGGAGGAATAGTCATGTCACAGAAGCTAGGAGGGCGCTACACTGGCTGCCTATGGCCAGTAGAGTGTCATTCCACCTTCTATGTATCACACATAAGTGCTTATATGGATTAAGTCCAGCGTACCTCACTAATCGCATTGCCTGGTTGCTGGCTCATAGGACACTGAGATCAAATAATGTGGGGTTGTTAAGTGCACCGTTATGTTATTTGGCATTTATATAGCGCTCTGTATATCATTGGTATGACTTCAAAGCGATTGTGGGTTGAACGTCCTTGGGGACCGTATTCAAGGTCAGTCGAGAGAGTAGAGTATCATAGGGTGCTTGGGTGAACTGATTATGTGTGCAGCTAATGTGATTGTCTAATGGTAGCTGCATCCCAGCATTAGGTGTGGTGGTATTGAGACGGTTGAATGTGTGCAGTCTGGAGATTGGTCTACGAGACTGGGTTCTGGCTGTGTCAGGCCGGTGTACAATGCTTATGTGTGCAGCTAGGCCAATTTTTCTTGGGGTATAGCTGGGTTCTAGCAGGGTGTTGAGGTGTTCATGGAGTATTGTTCGTATGTGAGCAGCTAGGCCAAAATTGATTGAGGGGTGTAGCTGCACTCTATTGTGTGTTGGTGTAGAGTAGAGAGTGAGCATAGTGATAGGAGAGGTGAGTGTCTGCAGTGAAGGTTTTATTCTTACGATCCTACCGTTCTGGATTTCATTTACACATGTTTATGCAATTGCTGCATTGAAGTGAGTTTCTTAGTGACTTAATAGTCACTTTCAGTGGCGTTATTGCTCGGTATCTCTTTGAACATTTGTCTGCAGGTTGCAAGGTCTCAGCGACCTTAGATGGTCTTAATCAGCATTATGGAAAGAGCCAGGTTTCTAGAGCTTTGTGCAAGGCCATGTAGTCTTGGGTGTGTCAAATGTGTGGGGGGGAGTGTGTTCCACAGAGTTGGGGCCAAGGTTGAGAAGGCGGATCCTCCAATCCGGGTAGAATTGGAGTTTAGAATCACTAGTAAGATGGCAGTGCTTGATTTTAGGATGCGTGATGGGAGGTAGGGTTTGATCTTCTCTTGTGGGTACGTTGGGCCGGTCTTGTGCACCGCTCGGTGGATAAAGCATAGGGTTTTGAAGGTGGCCCTTCGTCCGACAGGGATCCAGTGGAGGGTGCAGAGAGCGGGGAAGATGTGGTCTCTGTGTCCCAGGGCGAGGAGGCGTTGGCAGTAGCGTTTTGGGCTCTTTGGCGTTTAAGTTGATATGTCTGTGCTTCCAAGTTTAAGGAGTTGGCATAGTCCAGTCTCGACATAACAATAGACATAACGGCAGTGAGTCTGTTGGGATAGGTGAGCTAAGGAAAAATGTGTCTTAAGAGTTTGAGGTGGTAGTGACAGGATTTTGATACATTATCTGACAGGAGAAGGTTAGGCCTGTGTCCATAGTGCATCCAAGGTTTTTGACTATATTGGAAGGAGGGGGGGCCAAGAGAGGGGGGCCATGGCAGCGGTTGTGGGAGAAGGGCAGTATTGCTGCATACCATGATTTCAGTTTTAGGAGGTGGTTACTTGTCATCCATCTGTCTATATCACTGAGACATGATTCAAGGTCAGGACGTGGGTTGGTGCTTGTTTTGGGAATTCTTAGGATAATTTGGGTATCGTTGGCATAGTTGTAACAGGGGAGGTTGCGCGCAGAGGATTCCTGGTAGAGTGGTCAGGTAGAGGTTAAAAAGGAGAGCAGAGAGGCAGGTGCGTTGGGGTACTCCAGTGCTCACAGCGCGAGCAGTTGAGACAAAAGGGGAGAGGAAGGCAATTTGATTCCTGTTGCTGAGGAAGGAGGCAATCCATTTCAATGCTGAGCCACGGATTCCTAGGGAATGGAGGTGGTCAAGGAGGAATGAATAGTTAACAGTGTCAAAGGCTGCTGACAGATCAGGTGCTGCATATACATTTTGTGGAACTACACGCTATGATCAGAGAGTTGATCTGGGTACACTCCAGAAGGAATATTGCTTTAGCCACATTGCAGAGGCAATACAGCATGGGTAGGGAATGGGAAATGCAGGTCCCTGACTCCAAATTATATTATTAGCGGCACACCTACAATATGTGTCAAACTGGCTAGCTGATCAGGTCAATCTGGAGATGAACTTGATCTCGTCTTTGATTCGTCTGCACTATATGAAGGAAGCACTGTGGGTAGAACTAGGAAGACATCGGGAATAGCCCATGCTACTGGCACTGATATGATATGATATGGCATTTATAACGCGCCTACACACAAGTTTGTCAAGGCGCGTTGAGGCAAGGGAGGGGGAAACAGAGGGAGGACAGGCAACAATCCTACTAGGCCAGGTGTCATTCAGATCGCACAAGTGCTTGGGAAGGGGAAGGAGGAGAAGTGTGAGGGAGAAAGGGGGAGAGGACAGTGCAGTACATGGGGTAAGAAAAAAACCAAAATGAAACAGTAAGTAAAAGTACGGCCAGCAGGTGGCAAGTGGGTAGATGGATATGGGCCCACACGCTGTGTAGATTAGGAATAAAACACCCATATTTGCTAACTATCCCATTGACGCAGCAGTTGTCAGGCCTGGACATGAGGACCGGTCTGCTGAAATGGGGAGACATAGGAATTGAAACATGGGGGGATGTGTTTGAGGGAGGGACACTGGTGCCGTTTCTGGAAAAGATTGACAGATATGGCTTCGGATCGGGACAGTTTCTTAGATATTCGACATTAACCAATAGAGCCAGGCATTATTGGCCAACTCACCTGACAGAAATGGAGGCAGACACTTTACTGACCAGAATATATGAAATACCAGGTAGTGTTGGGATGGTCTCTACCCTGTATGGAGCATTTCTCGCCCTGAGCGATGAGAGTGAACTCTGCGTTAGACTAGAATGGGAAATTGACCTGGATACTACATTTGAAGACGGGACAGAGAGCAGGATCCTTAAATACCCTTGGAAATGATCGAGAAAGGCCAGATTTAAATTGATGCAGTATAAACTCCTACACAGGGCATACATGACCGCCCAACATTGGCAAGAATATTTCTCCATCATCCCTCTAGGTGCTATAGATGCCCATATGAGAATGCGGGTCTCCTGCATGAATTTTGGGGCTGCCCAATAGCGCAGGGGTACTGGACAGTATTATAGAACAAGCTTGACAAGTGGTATGCCTCCTGGGAGCGTACCCCAGACAAGTCCTGAAAGCGCCAAAGCATGCATTGAAGTTTGTTGACTTGGCATTTGTTTTGGCAAAGCGCAGAATAGAACTAGCATGGAGATACAGAGAGAGCCCTACATTTGATAGATGACCGGCAGACCGTAAAACGTGGGCATTGGCTGAAACTACAGCCTGGCTCCTAAGCAGAGATAGAGGTGAAGGAGGGCTGTAGGACACGATGTTGGCCTGGAATGTATTCACGCAGTCAGGTTATTACCCCTTGAATGATAAGCCACCACGAAGAGCTGCAAACGTACAGGAGCATGCATTTCAAGATGACAGACAGGCCACTCAGATGCTGCATACCCCGCCTGCTAGACGTGGTGGAGAGGTGGCAGCGAATATAATGAGGCCTGAGATTGAGGAGGCGGTTCGAAATCAGACATATGGAGGGCCAGGTGGCAGGGAGGATGTTGGGGAATGGGTGGGTGGGGTCATTGGGAATTGTTAGATAATTGGCGTCAAGATGCACAATCATTTTGGATGGATGTACAGTTGGGTGTGTTTCTCTTAAAAAACTGCAATAAAGATATTTTGTTAAAAACAGTAGATAACTGGTGATTGGCGAAAATGTGTCCCATTGTATCGTGGAAGCGGGTGGTGTAATTGGTGAGAAATCTGCCTCTGCAATACATCATTTGCGGTGGGGGCTCCTGCCCCCTCTTATGATGGGGTGGAAACTCCACAATCTGTGAAACAGAACCCTGTCCAGCGAATCGGACATTTCAATCAATCAGTAGTCTGGAATGTTCTACATGTTCTGATTGGCAAATTTTAGCAGTCAATGTGCATATGACATTCCAGTCTTCTCATTAGATTACATTTATGCTGATTCTGGCAGAATTATAGCACACCGAGCCAGGCCGTCTGCCTATGCAGATTTGGGCCTTTTAGCTTTCTGAGAGGTGGGTGGAAGAAAGAGGCAAGATCCTCCTATTCCTATGCCAAAATATCCACCATCGCTACATATAACTCCTCATCTCAAAGCGCAATGTCCAGCAATATTGCAAAAGAAAGCATCAACACCCTGGCCCAACCATGATAGAATTGTGCAATTCTTCCTTTGCGTTGCGATATCACAACCACTGGAAAAAGCCATGTTCATCTGTTTGCTGAATCTCGATGGAGACACCATAGACCCAACCAATGCCCCATATCAAATAAACCTTTTGTAGCATTAAATGTAGGGTGCATTGCATGTTTGCAACTGGAGTTTTACAGTGAAGTAGGCCAACTCTTCCCGCACGCCAATCCAGCTTCAGACAATTGAGCAGCAGGAAATCCTCATATCCTTGACATGACAAAAGAATTACTCAAAGCACAAGATAGTAACCACCCTTCGTTCCTGATTATTCACTGGGTCTGCAATAGGCCCTGCCCTGTTCCTCTGCAGACTAAACCCAACAGAGGGAGTTGGGAGACCAGCACAAAGGTTAGTGGTCTCTTTGCTACAGCAACATCTTATCTGCCCCATGCCTATTTTCACGTGGGGTTACCCAAATCCAACCCCTCAGCCCACGGATGGGTGATGGCACACATGAGACCCAACTGACGTGAGAACATTTGACCTAAAACATTTGATTGAACCTTTTAAGTGTATTTAAGGGGCGCTGGTAAGGGTATAGATTAGGTTGAGGGGAAGTGGGGGGGGGGGAGGTTTTGCGGGTGGTCTTCTCCACCCGCATTTTAGACTGAAAAAAAGTCAAATAAATTTGATCAAATGTGATTAGGTCACATGATTTAGGTCAAATAAACCCAAACCTAGCCTGCCATATCAAATTACAGGAGTGGATGATTAGTAATGACTTATTCCAAAATGCTCAAATATGTTCAGTATTGATTATAAGGTTTATCATCCCAAAATAGTACCTTTTAAATGGGCAGAAACAATAGGGAGGCCAACTTCAACATCCTCTACGCAGGTGAACCCTCTTAGTGGAGAGACACCCTACCAATTCCACTTTCTTAGGCAAATACTCCCACTTGTGGACATGGCACCAAAAGATGTAGACTGTAGAGTCCTTCTTTTGGCACATCAAGACTACTGCAAAAGTAAGATTATAGGACAACTCATCTCCATTCTCAAATCCTTACACTAACTCCCATAGAACACAGGATAACCCTCAAAACCTTTTGTCACTCACTGCGCCTACTGAGTTAAAGGGCCAAAACCCAGGGACAACAGATTCCGCCAATATCATGTCACAAGAAACTTAAGATCTTTGTCAAAGCCGACTCTTTGCCCCATCAGTTGCGAAACAACTCCAATGGTAATGCAGGGGTTGGAGCCTGATATAAGTACGACCAAAACTGTGGAATTCTCTTCCAATAACCCAGAAAAAGGAAGAAAAGTGCTTGAAGTTCAGGAAAGCACTAAAGAGGGCAATCTTCAGAAATGCCTTCATCAAGTGAAGGCCATCAAAAAGACCACATTTCTGCATGTGGGTCCAGTCAAGAAAGGTGGCTCCTTATTATTATACGATGCTTGTACACCGGAAAGGAGGCCCTACCATGACAATTCCTGTATGAGAAGGAAAAACTGAACTCTCCCTCCCAAACAGAGGATTAGCTTCCCGTGCGTACCGTGTTTCTCCACCGCTTTGAAACCCAATCTACTTGATGTATAAGCGCCTTGCAAATGCACAATAAATAAATAAATAAGTTGAGGCAGAGATCCCATAGAAATATTTCAATTTTTGTGAAAAAAGTGTTTCCATCATCCCCGCGTGGGCCTTGTGTGGTCTCTATGTCAACTTCTTCTCACTGCTGAGCCGGGATAATGATAATTGTAGTTTCTCTTTGGCACCCCGTTTTTTATTGTGGTGACACAAATTGAAAATATGAATAATCATACAAAAAAAATGAAAGGCAAAAAAAGAGAAGTTCAGAAAAGGCCTCTATTAAGTAAAGTAGGTGCTTTCTGGCATCCGTATATACCAAGGGATCATAAAGAGAGGGTCTAACTATTGTCTTGGTCCTCTTACAGATCTGGGCAGCGAACCCCATTCAAGAAGGTCATGGAATGAAATGTCATTAGAGTCAACCTCGCAACATGGTGCTGATGGTTAACTAGTAAATAGTTGAGTCCTGATGAACGTTGAGAAGTTATTGCAAGCCGACACCTGTTGACTAGAAGAGGGATGAGTTTCTTTGTTTTTGAAAGACACTGTTCCTAAACCACAAATAGTTACAACTTATAAGATGGATCTGCATAGAACCACCACAGCAAGACAGCCCACAAGGAACCAGCAACATCCCCACCCACATGGATACAGCTCAAACGAAACCAGAAGTACCAGAATCAGGATACAGATCACACTAACCCAATCCTCAATTTTCTGCACACTCTACTCACACAAACTCACACAACCATTTCACTCCCAGAAACCTGCACGCACTTTACCACACCACAGCAAAAACACATAAACAGCACCCACAGCACACAAGGTCTGATCCGATACCAAAGCCCAGCACCCGGTGGACACTGAGCTGAAACTTCCAACAGCACACCACCTCTCCGACTCCCCTACTCCCCTCCTCCCGACTAACCCTACCTTCCCTCCTTCCTTTTTACAGAACCGCCAGACCACCTGGGGACCAATTCCGTTGGTGATGGTGCGCTATATAAGTACCTTTAACATAACATAACTTCAAATAAAATGTGGCCGTGGCTTTAAGAAAAGAGTTTTTGCAGGTTTTTTAATGGTTAATTTTCTTTTTCTTTTTTTTTATATACTTTTTTTTTTATATAGAGAACACACAGAGCCCACTTTTGGTTCATGGACACACTATTTGTACAAAAATAGAAATATTTCTACGCGATCTCTTCCCGGATTTTTTAGTAGGCGGTGCAACCCTGTAACCAAGTGTACCACACTTTAGCGACTGAAAGGAAGTCTATGTAAATACTTACAAGAGACCCTGGAAGGAGCCCGCTAGTTGATGAGAAATGGACCCGCCTCGTCTCCGCTCCCCCTTTGCTCTCATGGCACATGGAAGCCACCAGATCTCATTGTGCTAAAAAATATACTTATTACTTGGCAATTCGGAATTACTGAACCCCTATTAGTAGGGCCTTGTGGCACTGTGAGCTGTCAGAGAGTGTAGGGCTCCAGGATCTGGCGTCTATACACAGGTGTTTCCGGACGCTACAAGACAAGACGGGGTGGGGACATGGGAATCAAAAAGTAGAACAACAAAACTGTTATATTGATCTTGTGACAATCCTACCGTGCAAGTGCATGACAAGGTGGTAAGTGCAAGGGGGAGGAGCTAGAGGGAGAAGTGCAGGAGTGGCGACATAGCCTTGCAAGATGACAGTGCATTGCAAGACCACATAGCATTGCCCTGGCAGAGAAGGCTAACCAATATGGGTACCACCCTAGTAATTCACTATGTGCAGGCTGGGAGTGCTCTGCGTAATGGGAGTGTGCTGCATGCTGGGAGTGTGCTGCATGCTTGCTGTGCTTGCTGTGCAGGCTGATGCTGTTGTGCGAGGGACAAGTTGAATTGACTCGTAGCCCCACTGAATAACTACAGAATCCTTCAATTGTGAGTGGAGCTTGTGATTTATATCATTTTAATTTGGTATTATAGTTTCTTAGATGGTGAAAACCAAAAAACAAAAGGCCTGGGCGTAATTTTAAGGGGTTGGAGGGGCAAGGGTGTCTGTCCCTTGCCAACTTTTGTGACAAACCATTTTGTCCCACTCATTTGGTAGGGGCCTCTTTCTTTTCGATGTCATGCCTCCCTCCCACCCCCCTCCCCCAACATTTTCAGCTGCACTTTACAAACAGGTCAACATAATCAAGAAACCAAAAGTACAATAAAAAATACAAGTCGAAATTTGAAAATTTAAAATTACAGTACAGGCAGAATAAAAAAATAAAACACCATGGAGCATTAGCCGAAGGACTGATCCTGTATCCAGGTGTTAAGAGTTTCCCCCAGGACTGCAAGGAGCACAGTTTGAGGCCATGATGAATTCCAAGCAGACACTGCTGCATCTGAAAGCCCATAAAGACCATGGCTACTGAATCTGAGGAGCCGGCAGACGGGGGATACCTTATTCCACAGACCATCAAAGTTACCCCGAGACCTGTGATTTAGTTGCTAGGTAACCCGCAGTAAATCTTCCCATAGCAAACATGTAATCTTCCATTTTATCCTGCGACTCAGCGGAAGCCAATGATAACCCTTAGGGATGTACGCGGTCAAACGTTCTACACCAACCAGCCTGGCTGCAGCCATCATGTGTGAGGAGCATCCTGAGGGCGGGGGTTGGGGGGACGGGGAGCCTGGCCTAGGGTAGGCCAAGAACCACATTCCCTAACTCAAGACAAGAAGATATACATTTCCGCAAATGGGCTTCACTCTTGTCGTCTAAATACAATCAATCGAGCACAATGTGCAGATGTATCTTGTGTGTTTATATGGGGGACCCCCAGTAAAGGCCAAGCACTTAACAGATAAGCACAGGGACCCACAGATCAGCATGAGCCCCCAACAGTGATGGGCCTGTCCTGTTTTTAACTTTCAGGAATGATTGACAATCTACCCCTCAATCCCCCAGTTTACATTGTATTTAAACATCTCCTAACGATTGGCTGCAATTATACAGCTCACTGTTTTCACAAACATCATGCAACCATTGTTGCCAGGTAACTGCTGAATTCACCTGTATCAATTCCTGGGCGGATTGGAGGGCGAGGGGACAAGTGTACCAGGAGAACTGCCCCTGCATTCATTTTGCAGGAGAGAAACAAGGTATTTGTTGGATTTCCGGCCAGATGTGGAGTGCAAATAATAATAATAGTTATAATAACAAGTATAAAGCAGGGATAACAAAGCGAATATCCTTTTTAATAAAAATGCGTTAGCCCCACCCGAGAGAGAGAACAAATATTCTGTGTTGGGGGTTGATGGGTTCATGTTGGACATGAGAGTGAGAGAGTTCCACCTGCACCCTGTGAGCTCTCCATTCCGACCAAGTGATCTGACAATTCTCCCTGACAATGAGGAGCCAGGCCCTCTAATCTCCCTGGCCTCATCTTGGATGGCTGTATCACATACAATGCTGAGCATCTGCAGCAGGTGGTAGCTTGGTTTAGGAGGCAATGTAACCATAGCTACAGTAATTACAAGCAAACAAGAATGCCCTGCAAAATGTAATTTATTAAAATCATTTTTTAGCAGTAGCAAACTATCCAAAAAAACAATATTCACAGCAGGCCATCTAGGGTACAGCCAGGATCTAAATAACTCTAACCCTCCATGAATTGTCATCACAAAAGATTCCCATAGCAACATATACAAAAGAAGTGTTGCCATGAAGAGCAGCACCCTCCTCCTCTAGCCCCATGCCTAATGGACTGATCCTGCCATTGCCCACAGGAGGTATGGTTATTCTGTGGCTGGTGGTGCTGTAGGAAACAGCGGGGCAATGATAGTCAATGGCGTGGGGCAAAGAAACCCAGGCAGTATCCGTAAGGTGAATCTTAGGAGCCCATAGAATGGTCAGTATTTCCCACTACCTGGATTTCATTCCTTGCATATTGATTTATAAAGAATCTTTTGACCAGAATGCCACATCCATGGTTTGTACTTCTTATTGCCAAATGTGATTGATGGTCCCTGGCCATGCATGGTGAAGAAAGGCTTGAATTAGAGAAAATCTGGACCCTTGCAGTTTGGTCCCCAAAATTTAGCAAAGGGTACAATGCTTAGATACCTGAGGTATGGTGCTTCGACTTGACTTGGGCTGGAGCAGCTTGAAGCCTAGGATCCCTGTGGTCTCTACCATCAGGTCTGGCAATATACAGTAGGATTCTTTCTGTGAAGCCTTTGAGTTTGATACAGTAGACTATCAAGGCATTTTCCTGGATAGCACTGTGGCATGTCTGGGCTCCCAGGTAGCATGACCAGCAGGTGAGATGCTGCCAATAAGGTAGCACCTGCTCAGGACCAATCAGCAATGCTTCATGCCGAGCTGCCCACGAGACCCCCCATCAAATGCCTGGGCTTCCCAGACTGGATACAATCTGCCAGCTAACTCTGTCTAGCTGGGGTGAAGCTCAGGTGGTACAGGATATGGCAGGGGCCTTAAGTTACACCAGATGTTGGGTAGCATGCTGGGGATTCGGAACAGTGGGGCAGTTAGGCATCCAATTCAGACAGCCAGAGGTTTTTCTTTGGTTTGCAACTTTACTTGTTGTCAGCTCATTGCGAGAGAGGTGTAGCCAGGCAGGTTATTGTTTTTCGGTTCTATGTGATATTTCCGAAAGTTGAGGGCCGCATTCCAGAAAGACCGATTTTTATCTGCCGATTTGGTGTGGTTATCAACATTCACAAATATCACCCGCCCTCACCTTTTAAATCAGGGTGTTTCATCCTGAAAACCCCCCTTTGCTCCCCCACCCCTCCTCTCCATCAGCATTCCTACACAAACTCCCTTCCCTCCAAAGAAACACACACAAACTGAAACACATACACATACTCGCTCACCACCCCTTCCCTTTCACGCAACAAGCACTCCTCGACCCACACAAACACTTCGCCCCACCACTCCACACTTACACTTATGTAGTCCCTCGCCCCTTCCTCACCACACTAAAAAAACATTCCGCCATCTATATGTACACACATACACACGCGCAAACACACTTTCACACTTTCCTTCCTATCCCGCGGCTTCTGTCTTCCAGTTCGGCCGCGCCAAGGGTGTCAGCCCCTGAGCGCACTCGTGTGCGGAGATGGACTCACAGTTTGATCTAGAAAGACGGTTCTGAGCGGTCTCAAAGTGGTCTTCCCAGTTCGGTCTCGTTTGTTTTCGGTAAAACAAAAAAGAGATTTTCACTCCACACCTCTTTTTCGTTCCTGGCCTTACTTCAGGAATCCTGCAGAACATCTTGTAATAGGTTGTGTACCAAAGCTAGCACTTTAATTAATGTATTTATTTTAGTTTTTGAGTAGGGCGCTACATGCCCGAAGGCCTCAGAGCGCAGCAAGTCAGAGGAGAGTAAAGCAACAAGGGTAAAAGGGTCAGTCGGCCAGGAGGCATTAGTCAGCTACATTGAAGAGAAGAGTTTTTAGACTTTTCTTAAAAACAGTTAAGGAGTGACAGATTTTCGTGGCGGGTGGAAGAGCATTCCGTTCCCGTGGGGCATGAAAATCCAAAGTAGTTTCTCCAAATATTTACTGGCGAAAATGCAGTTGAGTAAGTTGAGGAAAATCAGAAGAGCTCAGTACGCGAAGGGAAGGTTTCGATGATAATCTCCTAGATAGGCAAAGAGGTGCACACTTATTCTGGCATTTAAAGGCAAGAGACGTGCCTGGAAAAGAAGTTATGGACCACTTTATTCAGGTCGTCTGTGTGGAATGTGTGTTTGCGTTGTCTGCAAATAAAATCCTGCCAAGAAGTCTTGGTGCTCTGTGAACTCACACGCAGCCGGTCTCTTTTGCCATGCACATGATAGCGGTTGTTGATCGGCCTGAGGTGGATAATGTTGCGGGTCGGGATACACGGGCAGCAAACCGTCCGGAAGATGAAGAACTTCTCAATCTCTGATTGGCAATGCCCATTAGGAGCAGAGGACCTTCCGGGAAGCCTATCAGCCGCCATTTTGGAACTGGGATTTATGATGTGGTGCGCAAGATGGCAACTTCAGAAAGAGCTTCTAAATGATGTCTGTGACCACCGTGGCCACAGCAGGAGCATACACTGCTGGCTAGTGAGTTAGGCGATAGATCTCAACAATCGTGAACCTGAAGTTCACTATTTAATGCCATTTTGGAGATTGATCATCTTTGAATCCTCGGGAGGGCGGGTCCCCTGGGAGGATCCTTAGATAATATCTGTTTCACCATTAAGACGAGTGGTCTTGCTTGATTGGACCCTTGGCGAGATGAAGAGTGTACCCTGGGTGAGAGCTTGGTAACTTTTCCATGAATAGAAGGTCTCTTTGATGCCAGATACAAAGGTAGTGAGCCCTTCTTCATACCTGTCTAGAGCCTGAAGCCAGCCTCAGAGGATGAGCACAATGCATCAGTAAGCGCTGTGGAGCAGAACCGCTCATTGATGGCCTCATTCTGTGAGGACAGTTGGATTCAGAAAGTACCACGCACAGGGCCTCCGGGGAGGCCATCAGAAGAAATTATTGTGCTGGAAGGGCTGTGTCCCAGACTGTGCAGTATCCAGACAGTATATGGCACCTCTGCATTTGTGCCAATCGAAAGTTGCTCCACAAGTCCGTCAGCCGGCAGTATAATCGGAAGACATTCTAAGTATGAAGAATTTCAGAATTTGTACCAAAGAACTGTGGAGGACAAAGTATGCAAAAGACAGATTTGTGGATATGAATCTTGCAGGAGCTTGAGTGCGGCATCCTCAAACCTGTAGTGAGTTTTGATCTTCAACACTGCAGGATCTGACAGGAGAACATCATCGCCGGGCAACTGAGTGCGCAAGATGACCTTTATAAGCAGTCAGCCCTGATTAAATTCTCCTGACATATTTCTGGCCTGCTGAGGCCTTCTGGCTAGGAGGTAGATGAGTAACCAACTATTTTTGATGACCTTTTCCCCTTTTCAGCTTTTGACTGTTTTCAATGAAGCAGTTGTAGAGGTTAATTATTCCACTTGATTTTACCGTGGTCTTCATTTGTATTCAACTTCATTAAAGAAATAAGATTATTTGTACTTTCACCTGTTCTTTTTAGTGATAAGTAGTAATAGGTGTGCACTATTTTTGTTAGGGATATAGCGTTTTTAACTCATAAATATTCAGCATTTTGATGTTGGTTTTGGCAAAGCTGAGTCTTAGACATACTACCTACGGTTGAACAAAGGACTGTTCAAAGAGGCTTTTGGTGAGGTTTTGGTTGTCTTTAACTGGATAGAGTGTTGCAGGAGCTTCGTTTGAGTATGTTAAACCTCTATCACTTCCCCGTTTTATTCCCTCAGTTTGAACTTATAGGTAGCACTACTTCGCCATCGACGATTAACACAACTGTACCTCGTGTAAGAGAGATTTGTAGCCTATTGCAGGGCCTTCAATTGGGGTTGAGTCAATGGGCTGCTCCTCCCTCCTTCCGGGTACAAGATATAGGTGACATTTCCCTGATCTCACTACACTATCTCTGGAATATCCACAGAAATATGAAGAGTGGGTCATGGGCAGAATCTGTTGCTGGATAAAGATGTACCAGGGTGAAGAAAACTCCAGTTGAAAGATACCCATCATACCAGTATCACTGCAACAAGAATCTGGTAACAGTTCAAACAGCTACAATGATATAGGCAAAGAACAGAAAGTACAAATCAAGGAGGCAAAGAACAGGATGTGTTGCAATGCAACATCTGTTCCCCCACTAGATCCATATATACCACTGTGAATCCATCGTGATGGTGTAAGAATTTCGACCATCCGCATGGCGAGAGTGCGCTCGCCTGGCCTTTTTTTGATTTTTTTAATAATGTAAATGCATGATGGGAGACAGACCTCCGAGAAATGTGTGCTGCCATTCTGCACCCATTTCATCTGCTTCCTGCACAAAATGCATAGTCATGTATACTCCGGGAAGACACAGCCTACAGGCGCCGTCTTCCCCTGTCATACTCAGCTGGAATGTGACAGTCATGGGTACATCAAAGCATTCCAAGAAGGGGGAATGTACACTTTCCCTTTCCTTTCTCTTTGCCTAATTTGGCTGGTGGCATTGCATACTAACAAGATAATCGAGGCAAGTATGAGGGCTTGGTTGCCGGACAGACAACAGGAAAGGTGGGTCTAACACCCCTTTGGTATGCAATGTGTCAACTCGAAGCTAATTCCTACATCTCTGTTTGAAAGGCGATGAATGGCCTGTCTGGGTCCCGCAGATACCACAGGTGTCCCTGCAGAGCAGACCCCTTTCAGAGGGAAGAAGGATGTGATTTGGGAGAGGCAGGAAGTCTGCTCCCATTACAAACTTCAAGGGAGACTTGCACTTTATTCAAGAGTCACAGAGGGCTCAGTTAACCAGAGAGACACTTTGATCTACAACAGAAAGGAAGATGGGTGGGACTTGGGTATATGTTTTCACCCCTTGTCTGTCCTGTTACAGGGCACTCTGGTCCTGACCTCATGCCTAACAGAAGATTGTTGGTGGGGACCCAGGATTGGTTCAATAAGGTGGACCTAGCCTGCACCAATCACTGGAGCCCATTTGGCTTTAAGAGAGGGCTGAACCCCTCACTTGAGAGATCATCCAACGACTTTGAAAGGAGTAAGAAGGAGGGCTCATTTGGACCTCGGCTGAAGGTACAGTCTATCTTATATCTTCCGCCTGTGAAGGAAGACCAGGTGTTCCAAGAGGAAAGCAAGATCCTTCATGTAAACATCTCCCAGGGAACAGAGGGAGATACCGGACTCAAAGGACCCATCCAGCAGCTCCAGAACTGGTACCCAGCCAGCACACAGCATTCCTTGTTAGGTTCTACCAGCAGGCTTCCTAGGTGGGAAGTGCAGGAGAATCTCTGGACAAAGGACAAGGCTGTCGCCTGCAATTACTCTCCAGAGCTGTGGGCTGTCTGCCTTGAAAGGATACAAGCCCTGCGAAGAAGATAGGAGTGCCACACAAGCATCATCCAGCGTCCATCTTTTGTGGACATTTACGAGACAGTCGAGTCCTCGAACCGCATCCGGCTGCACCACTGACTGTTATCACGTTGCAGTCACAAGAGCCATCCGAGGCACCTCAACCTCCATTCCAGATCGCCAACCATCAAAGCGACAATGACCATTGGACACGAGCATCCGTGCCGGACAGCCTGCAGACGTTCGTCCAGCTTCACTTGCCGAACTGCTTGCTGCCTGGTACTCCCATCTGTCTTTCGCCACAAACTATGTCTCAATGGCTGCAAAGCACCCTGGAACCGCCTCGACGCTGTCGATCACCAAGGAATTCTTCAGCAACAGTTACATTGTGGTTCTGCCCCCTGGCCCTTCTCCGAAGTCCCCTAGAAACAGTTACAACCCTTTTTTCCACCTGGGTACTGGAACCAAATAACCTTGAACAATAAGACTGATTACTTGACCATCTACCTTCCTGTCAGTATCCAGAGTGCATCCCTTTCCTTCGTTAAACTGTCTGCACTCTGTGTTCCTTTATAAGGTGGTTGTATTTGTAGTGTGCTAGAACTGTCTATTGTAGTGATAATAAAGTAGATATTTGTATACAACCTTGACTGGACAGTCCCTTTTATCATTCGGTAATAATTGTATTTTCGCTGGGTTGCAACTAACCAACGATCCACGACCATGCGGAGATAAGCTTGCCGTTCCGTCAATGTTATGAAAAATTGGACAAGGAGGTCTTATAATTCACATGTATTGCAATCTGTTTGGATCCCTTCTGGTGCACTAGAGGCGTGGGGCTGATTCATGGTTTAGAAACCGATATTCATCCCTGGACCACTCGTGCCCCAGAAGTTGATTAGTCACAGATGATTTGGGAAATTCCCAGAAAGAGAAGCAATACTGTATCTTAGCCACACCCAGCAGAGTATGAGAGCTCACATCCAAGCCACTATGGAAGATGTCAGCTCCTACCACATACCCATGACTGCATATCTCAAGGCACTGTCCTCGACTTCCATGCCCACAGCTCCAGCCCACACATGTCTCTGCAAACCCAAACCAAACTACCACTCAAAGCAATTTTGATACTGAATGCCGCGATAAGGACATCAATGCATACTATATCACAGTTTGCTCCTTTCATGGCCATAACCCACTTGAATAGTTTGGGATCTTTCTGATCCATGAAATAGGATCCAAATGGATAGGGTTGAACTTTTTCAATGCTGATAGAACTTCAAAGTATTCCCTTTCTATAGCTGCCAACCACTGTCACCATGGGAGGAGTCCTCTGCTAGCAAGTGCCCCTGGCATTTCCTTGCCATGTACAATGGACCGTTATATGACAGCATCCATGTCTTGATCAGATGCATCCGTTTTTTTGAAATTGACATCTTGGTCAGCATTAGGAACCTGCAGAAGAGCATGTTCAGAGAGACACTGGGATGTTTATGATATTTCTTTGGCAGGTTCATAACCCAAGACAAGACTGTTTTTTACACTTCAGTTTGCTCGAGGAGGCCATTATGGGCCTGTGGTGGTCCATAAAGTTCATGATGTACCCAGTGAGGCTTGGAAATCATCTTCTCTGCTCCAGTGACACACTCCCCCCTCTAGCAAAAAACACCTTCATATCTGACTAATTGCAAAACAATATCCTGACTATTTTCTAGCAACCAGACTAAATTTGCACAGGCCAGATGAAAAATGTAGCCGGAGCCATCCAAGTAATCCCTGCGTCAATAACTTCCAGCTATAGCTACATCCGCAGCTAGCCATGTTTTAATGTAACCACCTGGTAGTCTTACATAGCCATTGGAGGAAGCACCAATTGTTTGCCTCATCTCAGATTATAGAGGAGGAGACCAAGGAGGCAAATTCTAAATCGCACCAAAAAGTATTGGATGGGCAAGAAACCACTGGGCCTCATTTCGATTTGGATGGTATTCCGGTGGTAAATATGCAGGATTACCGCCCATTGAAATTACTGTTACCACCACTTGGGCTGGCAGATTTACCACTGTATTACAAGTATATTACAATCAATATGATTCCATGGGGGATTTGATGGAATTTCCATCGGCTGAGTTACCTCTGCAGTAATTCTGCCAGATTTTGCTGATTTTTCAGTGGAAAGTGGGAGAATTTTCCTCCAGCATCACCCACTCCAGGGCCAAACCCGTAGTATACGGAGCGAGAAAAGTGGTGGCAAAACTTTGTTTCTGCACCGCCACCCTCGAATGAGCCCCAGTACTGTCTCCCATGTTGACCTCACATGATCAGCTTCTTTTCAACAGAATCACCCCCACGTTTCCCAAACTGGCCAATCCATTTGGTGACTCACAACCCTCTCGCCATTATTCCCTTTACGTGCATTGGTAAGGATGATGGTAAGTTTGTAATTGAAGCTATATTTCTCTTTGACACGCCACTCGCTCTAAAGAAAAAGGGTCAGCTTCTGGCTCCTTTTCTAAAAACATATACCAAACCCCTTATTTTCTTTAACCCAAGGTTTGAATGAGGCGCGGCAGCACACCAGATCAACGCCTCCCACTCCAATGCTGCTCCTCTCTATTGAAAGACGCTGTACATGTTCCACCACACAATCGCAATTCACTGTTGGGGCCATTCTGCGGGTCCTGTGGATCAGTAAAAATAGTGGGGTAAGTGTGAGCTGTGGAAGTTGGCAGCACTTTTACTTTAGGGCCATGGACCTACGTGAGCCTTGGACAGAGCAAAACAGCAGCTATAATTATGTTAGTGACTTGGTTGCCGCTCCATGGTACGACTGTTGGCGCAGAGCAAAATATGGTTGGTTGGCAAGCACATGAGTTCCCATAAGGCTGTGTGAAAATAATGTAAACCACCACTCGATGCGCAGTTACAGCCACATAAACGCCCTGCGTTATGTCATGGAAGGCGAGTTTAGCGGCCAGTGAACCGGATCGTCAGTCGCGTCTGCAGTTAGGAACTGCTTACGCGTAATGAAAAGATTCTCTAGTTTGTGGCACTTTGGTGGGCTGAGCAGAGTTATACTAGGCTCGGGTGCTCCTGTAAAGACATGCCTCCAGGATGCACCATTAGGCAGTTCATTGTTAATGTAACAGACTAAATGCATCATGCTGACTTGTTTGTAGGAAGCCCGTTGTGTAAAACGGTATAAAAATAACAACGTTTCTTTGCTTGGGGGCCTCAAGTTTTCGGAGAAGCATACTATGCCAGTTTTCCCGAACGGTTTCTGTACAGCTGTATGGAAATAAACCTTGGCACTGTCTTTGCTGCCTGTTTCCCTATTGGACTATTTGGTGATGTACTGCAGGTGTTGCCACTGTAGACTTGTACTGTCATTCTTACTGATCCGTATGAATTTCCACAATTTAGGAGTGATTTTCTAGGTTCACTGCATTGCAAAAAATAACAGAAAAAATAATGTGTGCCCCTTTTCATGATCTTCCACGTTTTCTTGCATTTGACAGTACGAGTTGGGGGAGTGGGATAGACATCCCATGTCCAGCGGACTAATGTGGTGGCTTTACCGCCACCCAGCCCTACAGATAAGGGGTGTATCGGCCACTTTTACTCTGTAAAAATAGGCAAATACTCCACACAAAAAAACAGGGAGGTAAAAATAATCCCAACTAAAAATAGTATACAGACACGTAGGAGCTTGTGCTCCTGCTTTCAGCCACACAACTCCTTGGAAATGTTTGGATCAGAAGTGCACATACTACGACAGGAAGAAACTACTATTATGACTGCCTGATTGGAAGAAGTCAACTTATATCTTTTTTAATGTGCATGAATAACTAGGTGCAACGGAATAATCATTACAAAAACCATTTCCGATTTCCAGGTAAAACATTTGTACTCGCTTATAAAATACTCCCATTGGGAATTGGACTTACAATTTTACACTGTAAAAAATCATTTTACTCCCAACTTTAAAAAAAACAGGGTGTAAAATACTCCTGCCTCAACATCTTATCTGGGGCACTGCCCCCACTATAGATTTCCAAGCTGCCACCAAGTGCAATGGATTCTGTGACAAATCTGGAGGGGTTTCCCCTTCTTCCTTGTGCAGAGCCACCCATTTTGAGGCTACCTTTGAGGCTACCGAGGTGAGCTTGCTAAGCAAAACCCTCCCTTGGGGCTTGAGGAAGCGGGATCTCCCTGGGAGTGACTCCCCTCAAGGGGACAAGGACTCCCAATCCCATAAGGAAGTCCCTATGCCTAAGATGTTTTTTATATATATGGGAATCCGAGAAACTGATGTTACATTCAACTGTGGAACTCAAAATAACATTGAAACTCCCTTTGGATGTTTGGCTCAAGACAATGCTGGTCTCTGTGTGAGCTTGACAGCTGAACATCAACAACACGCCCTTTTTGTGCCACGGAACGAGAATAAAAGCACTATTCTCCATGAATAGAGATATGAAGCGATATGGTGAGGCGAGCTTTCGACGTGCCGACGTTATTGAGAGGCGGAGCCACACTGCACAGCATGAGCCGGCTGTGGCACGGAGAGGAACCAGAGAGAAAGCGAGATATGCTGCCGACTGGGCACTGGGCAGTGCAGCGTCGGCGAGACCAAGGCTGAGCGGATTCAGCCTTATCTGGAGGCGTGACCACGCTGAGGACCTGGTGGATCAGGAAACAACACCTGAACCCAGTGAGCGAGGAAGGCACAGGTCCTAAGCTCGCACCGAAGGAGGCGCGCAGCGGGGATGCGATGAGACGAGCAGAGATCTTTTCAGCTGGTGAAGTTGACTATTGCACAGAAGGGTCAAGCAGAAACTCTGTGCAATATAGTGTCAAATGGAAACGACCCCTGTGTGTTTACTGCCACAGCTGTGACGGGGTTATCCAATCGATCCGTCGCTGCAGGTCCATTTGTGATGCTTTTTCACCTCTATGATTTGAGAGGATTTGGTTTGCAGTTTGCACATATAACCATTTTAAAGGACACATGGATGTAATTATTACATAACTTCATTTGTTTCACCTACATTGTAAGGATGAAAGTCTAAGCCAGCCTTTCCGGAGTTTGAATCTTTCTGCACACATACCCGCAGCAGGCACCCATCCCACTGAGCTATCTTGGCAGCCTTGGAACCAGCAGTCTGCTGATGCGCAGGCCTAGGGAGGCGGGCATAGCAGGCGGCCATGAAGCCCTGCGAATGGAAATGTATGATGAGATTAGGGGCACACAATAACCAATGTACTATCACATTTCACTCTGGTAGGGACTCCCAGAGACACAATTCATTTAACCCAGGGGATGACTGGCGAGGTGTCAGGGAGGCTCTTAACCTAAATCAATTCATTGCAGCTCTGCGCATTGAGAGCGGCGGCTGAGCCGCTGAGGAGAGGCGCGGAATTGGAAATACTTTTTAATATGCATCTCATTATCATAGTTTTCCTTCTGCTGGCTAGCTGGCGCGGCGTCTCGCGGGCAGCCTGATCTGCGTGCGCCGCCATTAAACGGTTAACGCAGAAAGAGCGGAGCACGAGCCAGGCGTGGGTCAGAGCACGCTCGGAGGGCGGGAAAAATGTTAGGCCCAGGCAGGCGCCAAAAAACAAGTGGCCCACGTGGGCGAGTCTCAGTTTGGTGTCCTTGACAACAATCTTCTCTACCTTGTGGTAAAACGTGGAAGATGTTGTCAATTTATTTTGCTAAGCGAAGAAACTGGCCCGCAAAACCTAATGCTCTGCAGGTTAATCCAAGACTGGACCTGAATGCTGCAGAAGTATCAATGAGTGGTTCAGGCAGCGAATGGTCTGCATGTGGGGGGACCAGAGCCGGCGTGCGGCATGGGCAGTCTGTGTGGGGCCTGAGGGCCCCGCTGTCAGAAACTGTTAGAGGGCCCCTTCAAGGCACCACTGTCTGCCTCAAGCTGCTGTGCAGCTTCCATGTACAGTGTCTCCCAACCTCCTGTCATGCCTTCCTAACCTCAGGAATTTTTCCGGAGACTCTGGAATTTTGTGTGGCTCCTTCCGGGTCCCGTCATTGGCTACCGCCGGTAGTCAATCAGGTGGAGAAGTGGTCGGGACCCGGAAATGGCGCAAAATGTTCATGCCCACTGCCTGCACCACTATATGAGGCCGCTGCTGGCAGCCAGCGTTCTCTGACTTTTTCTTTCCTTTGCCTCAGTGCGAACACCGACTGCCGTAATAATACTGCTTTCAATCCATGTAATTGGTTTGAAAGCGGTATTATATCGGCTGCGGCGCCGCCTTCATTTAGCTTACTATAGCATTGAATGAATGATTTTCAGTGCTATAGTAAGCAAAATCGAGGCGTCGGCGCCGCCGAAATAATGCTGCTTTCAATCCATGTCATTGGATTGAAAGCTGCAGTACTTTGGCTGCGGCGCTGCCTTCATTTTGCCTACTATAGCACTGAAAATCCTTCATTCAATGCTATAGTAAGCAAAAGGCTGCGCCGCAGCTGTAATAATCTCCCTTGTCTCTTCATATTCTCTTCATGCCTGGTGTATAACGTTGCACATATTGTTCACCATTACTAGTCGTCTAGGAAAAATGCCTCTAACGTGGACTGAGAGTCTAAGACTAGCAATACACACCAGGGAGATCACAAGCTGTCTGGTGACTGTATATTATTAGCCATGTTAGATGCAGCAGCTAAAGTATTTGACAGCATTGTTGGCTGAAATGTGACAGGTGGGCGGCGCGTGTGGGCGGAGCCATGTGCAAATGGGCGGGGTCTCGTGTGGCTGTGGCGGGGCATAAATCTCAGGCATTTTGATTTTCAAATGTAGGCAGGTATGCCTCCTGTGGCTCTCTAGAGACAGACACCCGTTCCCTGCAGCCCATCAGATGCCGCAGGCCCTTTATGATATGATGCGGCATTTATAACGCGCATGAGTTTCTAGTCGCGAAATCTTACAGCTTATCACTTTCTTTAAGCAGCACATTAAAGTGGGGGCGATTTACAAATGATGGCCAATTTAAGAGACCATTGTTTTGGAGGAGATATTTGAAGTGCAAAACGGCATTTTGATTCTGAAAGCACACATAAAGCACCAGTTAGCTGCTTAAATCTACGCTCTCCTCCCTGTCAATTACAATACATGAAATAAAACAGTTTAAAATGTAGATGTTTATATGTAACGCACAAAAATGTTTATTTTGGGAAGAATTTATAGCTCTCAACTCACACGCTTTTGGTGGGTTTCTCCCGCCTTGTAAACAGCTGACTCACCCGCCAAGCCTCCTGCACGCCCATTCGTTTCAATGGGCCTCTCACCCGCCAGAAATAAAATCGGGTGTTTTCACCCACCTTTGCGACACAAATGTTTGAGAGCTATGAGAATTTGATATTTCCATCACATCATATACAAACCCTTCATTTGCCAAACCCTGAAACACAATGAGGTAACCTTTTCACACATTACATGTTGGTATATGTCTTCAAAATACATTTTCAAAACCCAAAGGCCATTTTTTGCATTTTGCTGACTTGTGTTCTGCTATTTGTAGTCTCCCAGTCAAGATGGGGGAATAATGCCACAATTGCTATTTTCTGTATTTCTGTAATGATTTATATATGTGCATGGGTTCCTTGCTATGCTATGTGGACTTTTCAAGTCATCTTTATAAAACAGAGTATTGTTGAAAGCCAGACGTGGGATTGAGGAGGGGAAATAATGAGAGGGCAAGCAGGTCCTGAATATTTGCCCAGGATATGCCAGGAGAGGTTGCAATCCTGGAGACTGGTGCAGTTATTTTCCTGCTGATTGTGGCCATGTGTTGCTTTTCAGGGCACAAGTAAAGGATACATGTGGCTGGACACAGTAACTTTTTCCAGAGGCTGGATGCAACCCCCTTGGTTGTTTTTGAGGTCGGCAAGCTTGCTCAAGCATTTGGCTACCAGGTTGCCATGTTTCCAGTGCAGACACTTACCCACAACACGCATACAATATCATCAAAGCACATGCTCAATTGGGATTGTGTTGTCTAGGGAATATTTCACTACATAATGCTTTGTTAAAAAGGTGAGCTCCTTGTATACTTGGCCAGCGTTTTTAATTAAACATTTCCTTTCTCAGGTTATTTTTTTGTTGTTGATGACTATTTTTCAAAAGTCAATGCTCTTTTGTCTGCTGCACTTTCTTGAAAGTGGAAAGGCCAAGTGACTACATTTGTATCTTTCACTCTAAGATATGTTCACTTACCGTGCATATTCATGAGTGGCATGATTTTCGCTATGGGGCAGAAGTTCCTACACCGATTGAAGCGCTGGAGCAGTACTCATCCCCATGTCAAAACATCACATTCTACCGCACATATTGCCGCAGGAATAGGACAGTAGACATATGATTGACAGGAAGATCTAAACATATAACGTCTCAGCAACAGTCTTCTGACGTGCTCAGTTGCCTTTGCAACTTTCTGCTATAGGATCCCCTGCTACATCCGACAAACAGTTTTGCCCTGCTCATCCCCTCCAATCAAGGCTCGGGGGGGCACATTAATGAGGCTCCCTTCTCATTTTGTAGTGAGCAGCACTTGATAAACGTAGTTATTATTGGCTATAATTTTTGCCAGTCAAAATAATCCTTATCTGTAGATTCTGAAATAAAAGCATATTGCTAATTTGAACAATATTACCAAATATACACATGATTAAAATAAAAACAATTGTGAGACTTCTGCAAAAACAGCAGTTGGTTTCTATTAGCAAAACACAATCACCATATTTTTGTGATGCCTTTCAGAGATAGTGTTTTCAAACCAAAGTTTCAAAAGACCTTTTGCAAACAGTATTTCTATCAATTACGTCTGGGAAGAGATGTGTTCAAGTTCCTGAATTGCACACTGCTCTTAAATCCAGCCTTCACCACTTAACCAACGTGAGTGCTCCGTAACTTTGATCACACTGTGCTCCCGCCACTTTGATCACACTGTGCTCCCGCCACTTTTATCACACTGTGCTCCCGCAACTTTTATCACACTATGCCTTATCTCCAGCACTTGAGCGATCTGAACGTCACATTGGCCTAGTAGGATCGTTGTCTGTCTTCCCTCTGTTCCCCTTCCCATGCCTCGTCGCGCCTTGAAACACTTGTGTATAGGCGCGTTATAAATGCCATATCATATCTGCCAAAATTAGTAGTCTATAATTCAGCTGTCTGCTACTTCAAAACAATGCCTCACACCTGATATTGCCACATAGGTAAATGTTAATATTGACAATTCATTTACTGGACATCACAGTGTATATGTTTACTACCTTACGCATGGCAACATCAGTTAACTTCCCATGATACCTTTGCGTACTTAAGACTCATTCTGTGATATCACTATGTAACTATTTATGCAAATCCGTGGGGCCCACACATCTTTTGCCCCCCAGGGCCCTGCAAATCCTAGGGCCAGCCCCGTGCAGGGCTATATGTAGGTCTCCGAATAGTCGAAGGCTTTGTAGGTCAAGCACGAGCTGCATTCGCAAAGACCTCTATATAGGTGTCCTCGTAGGGTTCAGGAACATTTGTGGCGCTTCTTTTGCAGGTCACGGTGGAGGAACACTGGAAGAGCTGGTTACTGAGTAACAGTCCTGGAAGTGTAAGCAAGTTCTACGTGTTTGGGTTGGGGTCTGTTGGCAGAGAGTGGTCAGATCTCGAACCTGGAGTGGTACAGGATGGTGCATGTCAGGAGTGAGATGTTTTGGCGGAGCCCAATTCTGAAAGGCCATTGGATGCTGCAAGTCATGAGTGGGGTGCACTGGAAGAGCTGTGTGTGAGTCCCAGTAGACCCCAAGGAGTGCTGCAGATCGGGATTGAGTTGCACGTTAACTGGAAGAGAGTGTGGCCCTCATTACAACTCAGGCGGTAAGGGGTTTACGGCGCCGTAAACAGCGCCGACCCTTACCGCCTGAGTACGAGGTCCCTTAGCGCCATGGCGGATTTAACACCTGCTTTTAGCAGGTGTTAAAATCCATGGCGCTAAGGGACCATGGAGTTAATTACGCCACCGTAATTTACGGTGGCGTAATTAACGCCTTCCCCACTCCCATTATGCCCTATGGGGCAAAAATGGGAATGGGGAAGGGTAAATGGGGATTGGGGACTTACCGCCCCGCCAAGGTCGGAATGGGGCGGTAAGTCCGCCAACCACCATGGCGTAAACGTAGTTTACGCCATGGTGGTAAAGTCACGGCCCAGCCGGTAACTTACCGCCTGGGTCGTGATGAGGCCCTGTGTGTTCCCTGGAATATTGGGGTGTGTGCAGCAGGTTGCAAATGAGGTGCATCGGCAGAGCTGCGTTGGGAAGCTCATAGCCGCAGGTTTTTCTGTGACAGATTTGTGGGTTATGTCCTTTTCTTCAAGGTGAGTTTGCACAGAATTATGCAGGCCTATAATGAGAACAAAATATTCCTTTCATTATAATTCATTAATTTCACCTAATAAAAAAGTAATAATTACGCTGCCATTCCAATTGCACCCAGAGCAGTTAAGTTATTAGAATCATTCTTCTCGTTTTTCAAATGAAACCTCTTTTGTTCCGAGTTAATTGCCTGGAAGTCATTATCAGCTCATGCGCTTGAGTTATCAGGGCTTCTCTGAGATTGCTTCGTGGCCTCCGCCTCGGTCCCCAACCCGGCCGCGTCTTGGCACCTGGATTCAGCATTCTGGTCAACGGGCGGATGGGTGCTGTGGCTGCCTACCCCCAGCCCCTTTACCTCTTCCACAAAATAAGACCAGGAATGGGACGGTCAGTTTAACAAAGTGCGTGTCACCTGTCGGACAAAATCAGACCGCCATTTTGATCAATGCATAGATTTACCAGTCGATAGGGCCGGGGCAAGTCAGTCACGTTTAAAAGGCTGCTTGATGTGTGCCATGGGGAATCAGACTGTTGCTCGCTGATGCTGTCAAACAAGGCTGAGGGAGTTGCTTGGGTTCCACTGAGGGAGATGTGACCCACTAGTTCCGACTAGGCTGCTCAACTTTGGCGGTAGGGCAAAGTTTGATTTGCATATGTAACTCGAGTGTGGGAGTCCCTCTTTTGAGAACAAACATGGATTAAATACCCTGTTCTATGGAGTTTCGTCCACCCAGGAGGGTCTGCAACCACGTTTTAGCTCCTTGCACCCTTCACAGAGGAGAATATCCATTTGCATATCAGTCTGGTCCTACCCACAAGAGCAGTCGAGCAATGAAATGCAATGGGAATTCTCCTCCGAACAAGAGTACCATCAGCAATCCCAGACATGTGTTTCGGCCTTGTTGGGCCTCCTCAGTGAGCTGAAGCTGAGCCTTTCTAAGACACAGTGAGCAAGGGGTACACTTCTGGATTACGCTGGTTACCAAGGGTGCAACCCCAAGTTTTATAAATTTAACAACAGTGTGGTGAGCCCCTCTAATGAGAATTAAAATGGTTAAAATACCCTGTTCTTTGGAATTTCTTCAACTCAGGAGGGAGATGTAACCCAGTAGTTTCGATTAGGCTGGTCAACTTTGGCGGTAGGGCAAAGCTTGATTTGCATATGTAACACAAGTGTGGGAGCCCCTCAACTGAGAACACACATGGTTCAAAGACCCTGTTCCATGGAGTTTCTTCCACTCGGGAGGGTCTGCAACCACGTTTTAGCTCACAGACCCTTGACAGAGGAGAAATACCCATTTGCATATCAGTCTGGTCCCCCCACAAGAGAAGTCCAACAACGAAATGCAATGGCAATTCTCCGCCGAACAAGAGTACCATCAGCAACCCCAGACGCGTGTTTCGGCCTTGTTTGGACTCCTCAGTGAGGCGAAGCTGAGCCTCTCTAAGACACAGGTAGCAAGGAGTCCATGTCTGGATTACACCGGGTTACTTTGAGAGAAACCCAAGTTTGCATATGGTTTGCCCTCTTCTGATGAAATGGGTCGGCTATTAAACAATAAAATGAAAAACTGTGCAAAGGAATAGCCAGTGGTTATGATATATTAAAAGTTCCCTAACCATCACTTTCAGGTGTTTATTGCAAGTGAATCTAAATTCGTTGGGTTGTCTAAAGTTGTGGGTCCCTTGCTTGCTGTGTTCGGGGAATTAAGCTGCATCTCACTGATGAGGCCCAACCAGGCACATTGTGCCTGGCTTTTCTGGTGTTCCTGGTGTTCTAAGAGAGAGGGCCTGGTCGAGCAGTTTGAAGTTGATTTCTCCCTTTTGAGGGGCATGACCCTTACCAATTTGCATATGGTTGGCCCCATTCTGTAGTGGCAAAGACTAAATAAACAATGAAGGGGAAAGCTACTTGTGGAATGCCCCTTGTTATGATTAATTCAAAGTTTCCATCAGTATCTTTTTTTGGAGTTTATTGATACCTTATTAAATAAAACATTTCATTGTTTTTTTCCCCCCATCAACTGAAAGAAAATACAACATTTAACCACATGGCAGGTCACATTTCCCCTTCCCCCACTTCTCCCGCGTGCTACGCCCGTTCCCACTATTCCTGAATCCCAATCCTTCCTGGCCTGCTATCCATACCTCCCACTGGGCCCCCACTGTGCATGTTGGGAGATGCCCATTCCCATTTTCATATTGCCTGATCCCACTTCCCCCAGATCCTCTGACACTTAGATGCGCAGCCCCTGTTCCTAAACGTTATTTCCTCCATCCCCCTACATTTCCATTCCCTCCTTCCACATTCTCACCGCAGGGAATTTCCTGGTTCCCCACCTGGTAGCCAAATCCCTCTTAACAGCCATGAGCGCAGTATATAATCCCGACCCTTCAAAGTCTTCTGATATATGGAGTATTAGCAGTTTGGGGTCCCCATTGATCACACGTCCCGTCTACACATCTTGGTCATTATCTTTTCCCAATAGCCCTGGTCAGCAGCCCTGTCCATTCTATGAACCCTACCCTACATTACTATGCTCTGTCCAGGATTTTACATTGTATCAAGCTTAGCGGGTTGACATATTGACTCCTCTTGTGGCCATTTGTGCTTCTACTCAATCCTCTTCCTCTAGCGGCCCCAAGTAGGTCTCCCATTTAGTTTTTAATTTGGTCATGGGCACGGAGTGTTATTATTTATTGTTTGATACAATATGGTGATTGTGTTTCACATCCAATCATTCAGAAAGCAGATTGACCTCCAGTCGGGAATGCTCCGGGACGTCGATCTTTCGTCCAAATTGGGCAGTATATCTCCCATTGGAAGTATATCAGTGTGTGAATCCCATGCCTGCTTCTATCCACCGTAACTGATTCCCTAGCTTACCCACTTCTAGGATACATGGGTTCTCCCATAGCGGGCAACATTTGGTGGCTCTTCCCTTCTACCCCATAGCGTTCATGGCTTCTCTCCAGCTCTGCGCAACCATTGGCTCTGCTGACAGCAGGCTCTCCCATGCAGGATTTGTAGAGGGGATCTACCGCTAGTCTCTGTTAATCCCAACTTTGTGTGTGACTGGACTGCCCCTCTGAACACCCATTCATTTGCGAGTTGCGATGCCCAGTCACACTTGTGGATATCCGGCACTCCCAGACCATCTGCACAGAACAACCTTGTTAGTGTTCTCAATGCTACCCATGGGGTTCCCTGACCCCAGATGATCCCTCCGATTATTGCCTCGATCTGACGAATAGCATGTTAGGGTCTTCCACCGGGGAGATTTGCAATGCATATAACAGTCTAGGGAGTGCCATCATTTAAAATAAATTGTCCCTTCCTATCATCTTAGTGGCAAGTTAGCCCAGTGCTTAACATCTTCTGGCAGCCTGCTTATGATTGGGTCCATGTTGTTAGCCAGAAATGTGATTCGTCCAGACACACCTCAAAGCCGAGATATTTGAATGACCCAGTAGCAACCTAGAGGGGGAACGGTATCGTTTCAGAACCACCCTTCAGCGGTACAATGACCGATTTCCCTCACTTTATTCTGAGCCTACAGTGTGTACCAAACTCCTGTAATATTTCCATCCCTATGGGGCTTCTTAGGGTTCCCCAGATATATTAGGGTGTCATCCGCATAGAGGGAAATTCAGTCTTTCCATTCCCCTGACCACGAAGCCCCTCAGCTTTGGGTCTGACCTGATCCTTTTTCGGCTAACGGCTTAATCGCTTGAAGAAACAGCAGTGGGGAGAGTGGCGCCCCTGTCGGGTACCCTTCTGAAGTGGGATAATTGAGTAGGTGAAACCAATGACATGCACCTTTGCCAGTGGGATCGCATAAAACAGTTTTCACTCATGAGACAAAGTTAGGTCCGAGATTGGCTGTCCTCCTGGCCGCCCATAAGAATTCCCACCGTACTAAATCAAAAGCCTTTTCTGAGTCTACAGACATTATAGCCTGTGGTCCCTGTGGATTTTTCAACAAAGCCAATGTGTTGTGTAACCCCCTCAATTTTGCACTAGTGGCTCGCCCTGGGCCAACACCACATTGGTCAGATTGCACAAGCTGATAGATTACCCGTAGCAACCCATTTGCCAGGATCTTTGCGAGAATTTGGGCTTCTCCGTTCAACAAATAGGTTGCTACAAAGCGCTTTTTCCCTTTTTTGTGTATGACCACTGTCGTTGCAGTACTCAGATCGCTCGCCCCTTTTCACGAATTTCAATGAAAATGTCCAACATTGGTTGCACCACTGTTCCCTCCTTTCATTTCCAATGTTCGAGAGGGATCCCCTCCGGGGCCGTTGTTCTTCCCAGATTGAAGGTTTTTGAGTCGTCCACCTCCTCCAGCGTAATGCCCCTATTCGTCTCTTGTTGAGCTTGTTTTCTTGTTGTAGGCAAACTAACTCCCTCCAAATATGTCAGGATGCCCTGTTCGTCTGGGTCTGCAACTTCCCCATGACAGCCGTTTGTGTAATGGTCGCCCCGTCTAACTGTATGTCCCTAACCCATCTGGACTCCTCTCTCCATTGCAACCACACCAGCATTTCCCCACCTTTATTCCTATTGTGAACAACTAAGGTGTGGCCTTCAAATTGAAAACGTCTCTATGTCAAAAACAGTATGGGGCTCATTTTCCATTGAGCTGTAATGTGATTCCAAGGCGTAAAACACCTTGCAATCACGCCACGGCTCATTTTCAATTATTTGTATGGCGGAGAGAAGGGGCGGAACGCAACTTGCGTATCCGCCGCTCCCTTCCTCTGTCCAATACAAATGCACCAGCATCTGTGATTTTCATGCCATTGCAAATGCTGGAGTTCCCTATGGCGTCTGACTGTTTTATGCAGCAGCATAAAGTAGGCAGATCCCCATAGGGAATGGCAGGGAGCGTGTACAATGACAATTAAACATGTCGGGAGGGATTCATTTCAGTTGGGAACACTGTTTAGCATGCGTGCACGGTAAGCAGTGTTCCCAGTTGATATGAAACCCTTCTTGACTTGCGTGCATGTCGGGGAGGGTTTCATTTAATTTGTACGCAGCCTTTTGCCCTTTACATTTGCACCCTGCAGTGCAATTGACGAGAATTTGGGGCTGGGATCTGCTTATGTTACTGTGTAAGCGTATCGGCTCCCCGCCATCAAATTACAAATTTGACCAACATGAGCCCCTAAGGGTGTAATGATATAAACACAGAAGGCACACAGAGCTCGAGCATGGTTGCTGTTTGCACAAAGTGTTGGCTCTGTTGCAGACAAGGCATTAGTGCATAGCACACACATGCTTGTTCAGTTTTAGTTTTGTGGTCGCCTTTGTGGGTTCTGTTACATCTCAAAAACCCTTTTTTATGTGAATTAGGGTGATTGACTTTTCCCCTAAAGCACATCCACACCAGAACGCCTTTGCACTTGTGAATAAAGCACAAGACACTAAGGGGCCGATTCATGGAACAAACGTGCGCCGAAAATCCCAGCGCAAGCAGGCGCAAGCGGGCGCAAGCGTGAGAAAGCAAGCACACGCGCACGCATGCGATTCAAGGAAGGCGCTGCGCTACTTTCCCACTGGTTGTGCGCCAAATCCGTGCATGGCGCACTCTGGCGCACACGTCTCCAAACAGCGTGGGCTAAGCGCACAGCGAAAGTGCACATAGCGCAGCACACACAACAAAAGTAGGCGGAACAGGGGGCGTAACACGCAAATAGGGAATAACACGTGAAAAAGAAGGCATAACTGGGGAAGTACTGCTGGGAAGTACACGGAACGCCCACATGCACGCGAACCACTCATATTCATGGAATCGAATAGGGCAAACCCGCGCACGGGCAAAGACACGCACAGGCCTAAACACGTCCGCCACACAAAGGCAGGCAGTAGTGTCCCTGCGCATTACAAAAAGTGTGCACAAATAAAAAGCACGTATATACCGAGTGGGGTACGTGTATTACTGGGGTTTGCGGGAAGTTTTACACGCGAAAGGGCCCCTGTGCGAATGGGGTACGTGCATTACTGGGGTTTGCGGGTAGTTTCACACGCGATTGGCCCTGTGCGAGTCGGGTACGTGCATTACTGGGGTTCGCTGGAAGTTTTATACGCGATTGGCCCTGTGCGAGTGGGGTACATGTATTACTGGGGTTCGCAGGAAGTTTTACACGCGAAAGGGCCCTGTGCGAGTGGGGTATGTGTATTACTGGGGTTCGTGGGTAGTTTCACACGCGATTGGCCCTGTGCGAGTGGGGTACGTGTATTACTGGGATTCGCGGGTAGTTTCACACGCGATTGGCCCTGTGCGAGTGGGGTATGTGTATTACTGGGGTTTGCGGGAAGTTTTACACGCGATTGGCCCTGTGCGAGTGGGGTACGTGTATTAATGGGGTTCGCGGGTAATTTCACACGCGATTGGCCCTGTGCGAGTGGGGTACATGTATTACTGGGGTTCGCAGGAAGTTTTACACACGATTGGCCCTGTGCGAGTGGGGTACGTGTATTACTGGGGTTCGCGGGAAGTTTTACATGCGAAAGGGCCCTGTGCGAGTGGGGTACGTATATTACTGGGGTTCGCGGGTAGTTTCACACGCGATTGGCCCTGTGCGAGTGGGGTACGTGTATTACTGGGGTTCGTGGGTAGTTTCACACGCGATTGGCCCTGTGCGAGTGGGGTATGTGTATTACTGGGGTTCGCAGGAAGTTTTACACGCGGAAGGGCAACGCGCGTGCGCGATACGTCACAGACGAACTTATGCACTAAGGGCCTTTGGTCCAATGAAATCGCGTACGTGTGCTGACGCGCTTACGCGCTAAGGGCCTTTCCTCCAATTACACTCTGACGTGCAATTTTTTCACGTGCCAAATCACTCCGTATCAAGCTGGCCACGCGAAAACACACGGAAGACCACGCTCCTACCGCTCCTACCCAGAAAGCCGAATTACTGCCCCCCAGATCCCCGAGCACGCTCCCACCTGCAAACTGCTGCTGCCTGACTGCCTGCTGCCCACGTGCCCTGCTATTTGGTGCCTGCACGTCAGCCAGGGTTCCAGTTGCTGTGTCCACCCCTGCTGGAACAGAAGACTCCCGACTGAGATACCATCGCTCCACAGCCCAGCTCCAGGACCCAGTTGCCCACCCACGCCTGCTTCGGGGGTCACCATGTCAGGGCAAACACCATCTGAGACCACTGGCGACCCCCAGCCAGAGAGGCAGAGGGCCACCAGCTTCAGTGTGAAGGAAGTTGGTGTCCTGGTGGCGCATGTCCTGGGGCATTATGATGCCCTCTTCGGAACATCACGCGCCAACAAGGAAGGACGGGAGAGGATCTGGGATGACGTAGTGGTTGCCATCAACGCGGAGGGGGTGGCAACCCGCGACATCAAGCACATCAAGAAGCTCTGGGAGGACTTCAGGTCCAGGACCCTCCACAAGGCCCGGCGCCTTGCAGAGTGGGGCCGGGTCAGCATGAGTGACATCCAGATGAGGGTCCTGGAACACGTATGCCCAGCACTCCACGCCCAGATCCTTCAGAGGAAGACCCGTCTGGAGTTGAGCAGTAAGTGGTCAAGCATTGGTGTGCGAGACAGGGCATGTTGCAGTGTGCTGGTAGTCTGATACTTGCCTGTATGTGTGACATGGGGCATGTATGGATGTTTGTGTGCAGGGACATCATGGTCATGCATGTGAGACCAGTAAGGTGCGAACCACATGTTTGGTGCATGAGTTCCAATGCTACATGGGGAGCTGTATGGCAAATGCACACATGAAAGCATGCCAGTGTCTGTTCTTGCACATGGTGGGGGTGTGAGGGATGGGTGCTGCTGTCATGTACATGTATGGTGCACATGTGTGTGTGTCTGAGAAGTGTGTCTGTGACTTCGATACGCCATGGATTCATGACACATGTCCGTGATGATGTGTAGATTCACTCATGCAGTGTGGTCACCGTTGTATGCACTGTGTCTATCCACTGTGTCTGTGGTGTACAAGGCATGATGCATGACCCTCCGTTGATGTGTGTGCATGGGATCAGTGTGAGCCAGGATGCATGAGAGTTTGAAGGCAACATTTTGATTAATAGAGGCCCTTGTACATGGATGCTGATGTTGATTGCAGGCGCCATGCCTGTTTATGCATGTGTGTTGCGTGCATTCACCCATGTGTTGTGAAGGGACAGGATGGAAGTGACGTTAGACACTGCCACTCATGTGTTATTGCTTCCTGTCTAGGGGAATATTGTACTGTACCCTGATGCTTGTGTTCTATGTCTCCCTCTACGCAGCGTCAAGTGAAGAAGAGGGCGGAGACAGCGCTGTGGAGCCAAGCGGCGGGGATGCCTCCACTGGGCGGCGACGCAAGGCCCAGCCACCCTCCCAGGACTTGCCATAATCTGGGAGCGAGGGGGCTGGTGCCACGTCTGCCACTACGGCTGTGGCAGAAGGGCTGGGTGAGCCCCCACAGGGGCTTGCAATGGCGGAAGACGGTACAGAGACATCCAGGTTGGTGGTCTCCACAGAGGAGGAGGAGCCCGCTACTGAGCCGCACATGGGGCCTGGTGGGGGTAGTACCACTGGTGCAAGTGGTGCAGTCCAGGGCCAGGGTCTGGAGGCAGCACAGGACACCGCGGAGGGGCCTGTGCATGTCCCTGTCCTTGACCCTGTGACTACACCACCATGCACCAGCAGGGAAACCCCGTCCCAGGCCCGTCCGCAGGTAGGGGAGAGTGCCATGTCATCTGCCTCTCCACTACCTGCGGACGAGGGGTCCCATGAACGTATGGGCTCCGTCCTGATTGGTGTCGCATTGCACACGTGTGACATTCGTGATGACTTGCGTTCTTCCTGGGCAGAGAAGGCACGCCATCACGAAGAGCAGAGTCGCGACGTGGCACTGTTGGGAGGGGCCCTGGTTGGTGGGTTCCTACATGTGACGCGCACTCTGGCGGACCTCTCCTCCTCTGTGGAGACTATGCGCCAGTCGTTCTCCCTGCCGTCTTCCGGCCCAGATTCCACCAGGGTCCCCTGTGGACCTGGCCTGACCAACACAGCCAGCTTGGTGAAGATCCCATCCCTGCCAGAGTCAGGAGTCGGCGGTCCAGCAGGGGTGGACACCACAACTGGAGACCAGCTGATGAAGGATGTGCAGGCATCATCGGACAGGGCACATGGACAGCAGCAGCAGCAGGAGCAGGCTCTAGGTGGGAGCAATGATGGCTCGGGGCCATCGACATCAGGGGGGCAGGCATCGGCCAGAGTGCAGGAGGACCCTGGAATGGATGTGTCTTCCGTGTGGCTGCGGTTGGGCCAGCGTATAGGTGCGGAGCGGCGGCGGGCGGAAGAGGGGTGGCTCACCATGGTCAGGGCAGAGTTCTCAATGCGTTGGGCGTTGAGGCGGGCAGAGTGCCTCGAGGCGACTCGCAGGGAGTTGGAACAGACCTCGGGGCCAGGGAAGAAGCCCGCCTCCGGGACATCGACATGAAGTTCGATGATGCCCTGGCCCGGGACACCACAGAGTGAGCCGCAAAACTTGCACGCCGCCATTGTATATAGTTAGATAGTGTTAGGTTTCCTTTCCTTTTTTTTTTTATTTTGGTTGCGCTTGGACAATGCACCACGTTTTTGTATATAGTTTTTTATTAGGTAGTATTTTTGGTAGGTTTCATTTCATCAGTTGGGCTCATGGACCCTGGATTGTTCATCTGTACATAGTTCACCATTGGATTATTCTCATTTTTTTTTATTTTCACCATGGAGCAATGGATTTCACTTTCTTTTTTCCCTTGGATTTGCTTTGTTGGACTGTGACTTTGGACACCATTTCTTTTGGATTTCTTTGGATTATGATTTCTTGTTTTTTATTCTTTTACGGACATGCAGCATTTCTTTAATTATTCCCATTGTTGTGTGTTTTGTTTTAATTACATTAATGTTGTGTTTAATACATTTTTTTCTTCATACTTCGATGTGTGGTATTATCTCATTGGTTTCATGCATGTCATGATATGGGTTTTCATATTCACTTGCACTGTGTGTGTGTGACGGACATGTGTTCATTTACATACTTGCCTTTGGGGTTTTATCATGTAATTGGCTGTTCTATGTGGATGGATGCATTACCTGGTTGGGTCTTTGGGCTGGGGAGGCTGGCCATAAGGGCCATTATTGAGGATCGTCATGACGTGGGGGCAGGGGGACATGAGTGGGACATGAGTGGGGGCCTGCTGGCAGGTGCCCCACACTGCTGGGGGGTGGGGGTGCAGGGAGACATGAGTGGGGGCCTGCTGGCACGTGCCCCGCACTGCTGGGGGGCAGGGGTGCAGGGGGACATGAGTGGGACATGGGTGGGGGCCTGCTGGCAGGTGCCCCGCACTGCTGGGGGGTGGGGGTGCAGGGGGACATGAGTGGGGGCCTGCTGGCAGGTGCCCCGCACTGCTGGGGGGTGGGGTTGCAGGGGGACATGAGTGGGACATGAGTGGCACATGCTCATTTTGAAGATGGGGGAGAATTCTAAGTCACACATTCATCTTCTAAGTGGAGGGGCAAGCATGCAAAAACATTTTTGTAGGTGGAAAGAGAGTACAACTATGCATTCTTAGTCAACACAATTTTACATGCGGGGAGAGAGCAAACCAAAGTAGTCTTCGTCATACATTAATTTTATCAGCAGAGGAGAGAGCATGCCAAAGCATTCTTAGGCACACACCATTTTTTAGGCTTTTAGGCGGTGGAGAAAAAACACCAAATCATTCTGAGGCGCATGTCATTTTTGTAGAGGGAAAAAAGCATGCCAAAGCATTCATCGTCACAAGTTATTGCATAGGCGGAGGAGACAGCATGCAAATACATTCTTAGGAGCACATCATTTTTGTAGATGGAAAGAGAGCACACCAAAGCACTCTTAATCACAAGGCATGTTTGTAGGCGAAGGAGCGAGCATGCCAAACATTTTTAAGTACATGTTATTTTGGTAAGTGGGAAGAGAGTATGCCATTCTTAGCCACACGCTAATTTGTATAGGTTGAGGAGAGAGCACGCCAAATCTATGTTAGGCCACGTTGATTTAATAGATTGGTAGAGAGCATGCCAAGGCATTCCTATTCAGAAATTAATTTTAAAGGCGGAAGAGAGCATGCCAAAACATTCTTAGGCACAAATCATTTTTGTAGGTCGTGAAAGAGAATCCCAAGGCATTCTTAGTCAAATGTAATTTTATAGGTGGAGTAGGAGAGCAGGGCACAGCTGTTCTGTAATCTGCTTCTTGTACTATAATAGAGATACATATATATAATGCCTGAATTTGCTGCAGTAGAAAAACATGGGAGAGGCAGAGAGTTACGAATGTATCTTTTGGATGTTTTTCACCTGCTACAAGGGCAGCAGTATATGTTGAAGAAGCCCAGATAGTACCTGGAACTGTGCACCCACCATGTTGGGCAATCTGTGGCTGCAGAGGTTTGCAGAAGAAGAAAGCAGTGGTATCTGCCTCAAGTGAACCAGGAGCATTTGCAAAAGCTCTTATCATGCCTGCACCGTTGCCAAACACAATCAGCGATAGAGGAGGAAACTCAGGATGAGGAAGTTGATCCTTCACAATCTGGGTCACAAGAGAGAAAAGAACTGACGTCTCACCAGGAAGAAAGAGAGCAGCCCACCGATGACGAACAGGAGGGGATTCATGTAGATCCCCCCGGCTTTGACTTCCTTGGAATCAAATCATAATTTGGAATATGGCAAGAGGCTGCTCTGTCTCCTGATTTTAGATTGAGACTCTGATGTCCCGTCTTTGACGATACCACAAATAGCGAGAGGGACAACGAGACAGAGCAAGAGGGTGCAGGCACCGGCTAAGCCCTAGAATTGTCAAGTTCGAGGGCTGTGCACACGGATGCAAGCTTCACAGCCTCCCGCTGCTTCGGTGTCCAGCTTCGGTGTCCAGCTTTGCTCAAACCCATTCTGAAAACATACATGATGTTGGTTGTTCACCTTTGCAGGCAGCCACATCAACACCACCACCATCTCTAAAGGCTGAACCCATACTGAATATACAGCAAAGTTCATTAGCAACACCTCAGGAAGGGGGCAAGCATAGTGACTGCCACAGCCCTCAAAAAGCCTGGTATTTGGAGTGATTGACAGCTTAAAAGTACCAAACACATACAGTCACCTGCAATGTATGTATAAAATGTGTGATGAAGCTGTGATTCAATAGAAAGGTCTAAGGTTGTGCAATTGAAGAATGCTTACATTCTTCATTGGCAAGAGAATGCTATATACTTAGACAAGAGTGTGGCTATGGAGAATATTTAGATATAATACATCTGCATCATGCATGAGCACTGTATATTAGGCTCAGACTGGGCTCTCTACAATTGGGGTATCTGAAGAAAATACTCCTGCCCTTTTTATGTTAATACAGAAGAGACACCACAGCACTTTTCATTTGCCTGTCTGTTATACAGAGAGTTTAGTGTTACCTACTTGAAACCAATTCTCAATGAGCATGGTGTTAGAATTAAAGAGGTTGCTATGAATCTGTGTAAAACTACTACTAGCAAACTATCTGTTGTCCCATAAGTAGTGAGATCCGTCCATATGGCTTGGCTACGCAGGGAAATATAGTTCTTATAATCATGCACACTGGCGGAATTACCAAGTGGTAATTCCACCAATCAAAAATCAGTAGAAATACCACTCAGTAATTCCTCTGTTGGTAATTCTGCCAACACGGCCTACCACCACTTGTAATCCTGTGCTAAACCCACAGGACCAAGTGGCGTTAACAGACATTTCATTTGGTGGTATTCTGGCTGATTAACCGCAGAAATACCTCCAACCTCGAAATTAAGCCCTGTGTATTAATACTGTGATTTGACGATATGGTGTATGTTATTCAGATGCATTATGTACAATGTGTTGTGTGAGGGAGGCTGACAACCAATTTGGGTATCTCTCCGCTGTGGGCCCACCTGAGACGCTAGCACCCACATGTTTGGTAAAAGGAAAAGGTGACGGGTCAGCCTCACGTCCCTCTACTATTAGCAAAGGACACTTTAGCAACACCACCCTGCAGCATTACACAAGAGAATCTTGAAAAACGTAGCTTTTCAGAAGCCATTTGGGACACGACGACGTTGGAAGCTGGACTTCAGCACAATGGGAACTTACTTCTCCTTCAATAGGACAGACAGCCCAAGGTTTCTGAGGCTTTTGAGTGTGTTACAAAATATCACATAAACATGCAAAGCATTGCATCACGGGTGGCATACAACTCACTCAGAGTCTCAAAACGGTTTACTGTCATACATTAAGATATGTGTGGGCCGTAGGACCCTCTCTCTCTCTTGTCTCCCTTGGTATTTCACCCCCTGCCCAGGCATCTGCAACCTCAGTTAGTTCTGCTGAACAGTGACCTCTAGTGTCCAATAGCTAACTGCATCTAGAGGCGTCTCCCTAAACGTTGGCTATCTACACTTCCTCAGAGACATCCTACTGTCCTTACTCTAACCAGTTGTTAGTTTCCTAATGTGAATTTATGACAGGGCCTTGTGCTTACTCAGTTGGACTTTGGCTGGTTCACTCACGCCCACCCTCCCTTCTTCTACTCTTACTGGAACTTATTACAACCCTTATTAAGGGCACGGCTGCCGCCGGTAATGATTTTTTACTGAGTCCAAGAAAAGGGCAATAACCGGGTTATGCCGACCTTGGCGGTCAGACCAGATGTAAAAAGCGGGACCCTCTAGCAGGCCTCGTAATAGGGCATCCTGTAATGAACGGTGCCGTTCCTGTACCAGCACCGTTCATTACGGGAGCCCCAGGGTCCTAATGAGGCCCACTGTCTCACCCTCATTCTTACTTTATCCGTCACTCCTCTGTCCCTCCAATGTTTCACGCCGCCTAGCTCTCACCTACACTCTCTGCTGTTACCTCTCTTCCCACTCCACTTGGCTACTACACCTCCACACCACTACTCCCCTCCTACCACTGCTACTCTCTGCATGCCAATTCTACTCTCTCCCTACCATGACTACTCTCCTCACCCCTGGTGCTACTCTCCTCGTACATTACTTCTCCTCTGTCTTCCGCATGACCACTCACCTCCCTTGTCCCTACTTAATTACCCTGCTTTCACCCTGTACCTGTCTTCTCCCACCCATGCCTTACACAGCCCTCTTTACACTCATTTCTCACACACACACTAACACTGCAGGACCCCTATCACGTCTGAGCTAATACCTCACCTGCTGCACAAATCTCCTGTACCAGCTGCTCGTCTTTCCTCCTGCTCGTTTCCTGGTCAGCAACCTTCACCTCCTTTGACCTCACCTGGCCAACCCACACTTCTGCTTCCTTTTCCATGCTGACATCTCCCTCCCTGTTTCAGGATTGGTTAACTCCCTCTGCCCATTCTTGGTCTGCCTTCTCCTCCCACAGCGTGTAGGGAAGCATTTTCAAAACTGGCTGAGAACTGGCTCTGAAGTTTTTTATTAAGTATCTTTTAAAATAAAGATTACAGGAAAAGCAGTGCATTTTTGCCCAAAGAAACGCGTACACAGTGGAGGACATGCGCCACTTACAATGTGGTGAGATAATGTGACTTGAAATCCAGATGTTACAGGGGAAGCTGGAAACATAAACCAGAGATGAGGACAGGACAGAAGGACATAAGAACGGGATGATGGAGGAAGTTCTGAATTAAGGATGGAGGGGTGACGGAAAGGTGTTGTAAGGTTTACCATAAATGGTAGGTAAAGGGGAAAACAGGGTGATGGAGTAACAAAGAGTGCTAGGAAACAGGTTCTTCAGAAAGAAGGAGAGCTTTGAGGTTGGATTTAAATAGTGGTAGCGTTGGACTAGTACACAGAGGGAGAGGAAGAGCATTCCAGAGTAGGAGAGAGAGTGGAAAGATTGCGGGAATGAGAGAGGGCACAGGTGGCTCAAGTGGTGGCAAGGAGGAGAGCCGAGGATGTTTGTAACGAGCAAGCGGGAGGGTAGAGAGTGAAAAGAGCATGATGGGAAGGCTGGGGCTAGTCCATGGGCAGTTTTGAAGATGATGAGAATACGTTTATACTTAGGCTTTTGTTTCATAGATAGTCAGCCAATCTGCCGATGAGCAGAGCAGGTAGATGTCAAGCGAGAAAGGTTGAAAAGTGTGTGGAGTGTGATGTTGATGACTTTGTCCAGAGGTGATGTAAAAAGGCATAGTTGGGAAGGCCATAGAGGAGGCTGCCACCGTAGTCAGATCTAGAAAGGACTAAGGAGGAGATTAGTGGTTTAGCAGTATTGAAAGGAAGATGATGACAGATTTTTCTAATATTGAGGAGGTTGAGAACTTCTCCTTAGACCTACCCCCCTTGACAAGGCCAAGGTACTGGTCTTGCCACATTTGTCTCTTCAAGGCCACCCATGCTGTAATGCTGGCAGTAGATTTGCTGCCCTACACCTATGTAGAGCGCCAAGGCCTCGGATGGCTCCTTGGCCTTGTTGACCCCCTTTAGAAGATTGTGAATCGACCTTACTTCATGCACTGCAGTGCCACACCACATCAAGCATGTTATGGAAGCAGTGGGAATGAGACTGGACCATTCTGATGGTAGGAAAGCCCACCTGACAATAGACCTGTGGACCAGTGTTAAAGGCACGAATTTCATGTCCATCACTGGACCACTGGGTCACATTCTCCCTCAATTCTCGACAGCAAAGTCCCGGCGAGCAGCCACCAAATACCATTCACCATGACACCACCTTGTATATCCAAGGATTTGACAGCAAGTCCGGCAGGGGAGTTGGTCACTGTGAGAAAGTAATGGAGGTTGGGGTACACTGGCGCGCTCCCCTTAGATTAGAGCGAGGCTTTGCGGCATCAGAAAATGGGATCTGTTATGTCTGCCCTGACAATGGGATAAATGCACCCTGCTTTGCCCCTGTCCTCTATTTTGTGGTGGATCACTTCGTAAGCCATTACCCACTACTAAGTGAGATGTTTAGTGTGGCCAAGAAAATATGTGCACACTTTAACTATTCCCACAGTACCTGAAATGTATTAGGAAAGCTGGAGTTTCACCACCATCTCCTTTACAACCATCTGATAACCTCAATGCCGACTCGGTGGAATCCGCTTGCTGGAGTGTCTGCGCGAACAGTGCAATTCACTAACTGACTACTGTAATAGTGGTTGCTGACACCTGGAGGCTGCCAACCTATCAGCTACACAGTGGCAAATGTTGAATAGTTTGTTTTTCTTTAATTCGGACATTTGAAGAGGCCATCCAGCTGCTAAGCCTGCATGGTTCACCCCTCAGAGTCTTACTGAAACTAGTGTGCCTGCTGGAAATATAACCATACAGCAGAATAAATAAACATGGAATGTCTGCCAATGCAGAAAAAGAGCAAATGGCCATTGAGCTACTCTAAACCTTAAACCGAATCCACACATTGTTGGAATGGAGGGCAATATGGAGAACCTTCTAGCATCTTTCCTTAACCCATGGTATACAATCAAGGTAGCAACCCTTTTACAAAAGGTATGTGAGACCAGGAATGAGGACAACAGAGGGGGTTTGTTTGTTCGTTTATTATTTATAGTGCGTGCCACACCCTGAGGTATCTGGGCGCATTACAAGAATATGCATTTGCATTACGAGAATATGCATGTTCGTAGTTACAGAGTACATAATAGTAAGTAAACACTGTCATTACATATAGAGGTGTATGGTAAGCATAGCAATACACAGTTTAAGAAAGGGGGCAAGGTATGTACATGCAGAAGCAACACATTATAATACATTAGCAATGAATGGAGATATATACAGCAGGGTACAGGGGAGGAGATGGATCTATAATGGTGTGTCTTTAGAGATCAACCATAAACCATAATTTGGTGTCTTTTCTGAATTTGTATATGGATTGGTCAGTGCATAGAGTGGGGGGGAGTTCCATAGTTGGGCAGCCATCACTGGGAAAATACTACCTCTGGCTCCTTTTGAAGTGTATCTCTGAATCATTAGGCGGCCATTGTTGGATGTCCTGGTTGGTCTGATGGGGTTGTTTGTGACGAAGTCTTCTGCCAGGTATTGAGGGGCAGCGTTATTGAGGCATTTGTAGGTCAGGGTGGCAATTTTAAGCTGGATTCTCTCTTGAATGGAAAGCCAGTTGTTATTATGTCTGGTAGTAGAGATATGGTGCCGTCTGGAGATGCCCAGGGCAGTTCTCAGGGCGTTATTTTGCAAGATCTGGAGCTTATTGATAATAAATTTGCTGGCTCCTAAATAGAGAGCGTTGCAGTAGTCAATTTTTGATAAAGCAAGTGCTTGCGCTAGGGTCATACAGCTTTCGGGGGAGAGAAAGGGTTTGCAGGAGTGAATAAGCTTGCAGGTGTATGCAGTCGTGGAGGCTGCTGCACTAACCTGTTTGCGCAGATTCATGGAAGAGTCTAGGTAAAATCCCAGTGTTTTAACTTAATTAGCCACCTTTATATCATTACCATTAAAGTTGAAGGATAGGTATTGGTTGCTCAGTTTCATGTTGGCAGCGGGAGCTAAAAGGAGTAACTCGTTCTTCTCATCATTCAGGCACAGTCCGTGAGTGTGGCACTAATGTGTCACAATTCACACAGCATGCAATGTTCCCTGGGTAAGCAGACAGACCCATATAGCAAGCCATGACTTCAGAGCAAGTTGCGTACCACCATGACTGAAACAAAGTTGGCAGTGCCTTCGTACATGGAAATGAAATGCACTGCACCCGAGTATGTCCCTTGCTGATGTCCCTGTGAGCTGCCCCTTTCCATGTCTCTGAAGGCTACATGGTTGATACAAGTGCCTCGATGGACCTTGGTGTACCGGAGGGTATGTGCCACTGCCCCTGCAGGTGTCCCAGACAACCTTACAATCAACAGCCATCAGTCCACCAACACATCTGAGCTGCATTGTGTGCTTCAACACCAATATTCGTCCAAGCTCACCCTCAGTGCTGTGACTAAGCCTGCATGTGCAACTCGCTTGGTGCAAGCTTTGCTGTGTTGTGGCCCCCCTGTGCTGCTCACCTTGCCTGGAGTTCCTTGGAACACGTCAGCAGTTCTAGGATGTAGGTCTGCAATCCCTGTGCCTCTGCTTGTGCACACATGTGCATGTGGGCAACAACAAACATGTCCAGAATTCCGTCATCCAATGGGCCATGTCTGCTGGCAAAGGTGCTCTGGAGGCTCATCCCCTGCAGAAAGGGCATGAAACACATGATTAATGCTTCAAAGTCATCTCTGTGTGTCTCTTCAGGCATCTCATTACTTGACCATGTCAGAGAGTCACATCATAAATCACACCATCAGTCCGTCTTTCACATCCAAAGTGTGGAACACTATCTACAGCATGAATTGCAACAAGCACGTGTACAGTAAAGATAAGAAACCTACTACACAATGCATAGCAATTAATGTACACATTAATCATGAAACACCCCATCTAGCAAAAGCTGAACAGTGGACAATAACACCAAAATCATCCCCACTAGGGGTGTAAACACAAGTCACACAGCACCAGACATGCCACAGAGATGACAGTCCAAAGCCCTTGTGTAAAAGTTTGTGACACCGAACCATCCTTGCGAGCCCATGGATAAGGGAGGCAGGAGTGGCATATGTGAGTCAAGGACCCCAAGCAGCAAACACATACACAAGACAAGCCTGAAGGGCCCAGCTGGAACAGACAGTGGATGCCTTCAAAAGCCACAAAGCACCGCACCATCACATGAAAGCACAATAGACAAGCAATTTTAAACTATATTAACTAATTACACTAACTATGGAAAACCTACATTACCTAATTAAACTAACTATCAAACAGAAACTTAACTAACTAAACTAAAAGAAAAATCAAAAATGGCCACATACGACCCGGGGGGAGGGGAGGCACCCAGGAGGGGAGAGGTACAGGGTGCTGCACAACATCCACATGCGATGATGCTGAGCCAAAAAAAAACCTCCATGGGCTCAACGCCTGCACAGCCCGACCTATGTGGGAGATAGATGGTCGTCCGAGTCTGGCTCATCCTGTAAAGGAGGACGTGGCACAGTAGCCTGGCCACACCTAGCCGCAGCTTGCCCCTCGTCGGCAGCAAGTCTGCCGGACGGGTGAGCCTGGCGATGTGACGTAGGTCTGCATGCAGAACCTCACGTGATACACGTGCTTCCTCTTGCAAGGTAGCACGTGTAACACGGAGTTTCTCCTGCAAGGCCTGGCTGGACAACCGCTGCACCTCCCGGCAAGCCTGTAGCTCAGCCGAGATGGTACGCTCAAGTTGTGCAAACCTCTCCTCTGCCTGCTGCCTCTGGGACATCATAAGGACACCCAGAGTGGATCTGAGGGAAGCATACTCCTCCCTCAGGGCATCCATGTGCACCTCTGCGCGAGCAGCAATTGCTTGACGCAGAGACGACATTTCAGCCTGGCGTGCCCTGTCTGAGGCCGCCATGCCCAGCCTGAGCGAGCGGGCCATGGACCGTGCTGCCTGCTTCTGGAGAAGCACCTGCCTAGCAGGGGGGAGCACAGATCGGGCCACACGCTCCATGCTCTCAGCGATGTTCTCCATTGCTGCCCCCTGCCGTTCTGAATTGGCAGTCATGTCTTGCTCCTACTCAGTATACTGCGGTTGCGCGCGGCAACCGCGTTGCCGGGCTTGACCCCTGCGGGACCCAAGGACCGGGGGTCCTCGCTGTGTTGGCACCGCCCGGGGCTGCACGACTACATGCCCCCGTCGACGTGATGTCCCAGGCACATCAGTGACTGGTGTGGAGGGTGACCCTGCGTCCCAATCCACCAAGGGCGGAGGAACCAAGACTGTCTGATCCCTCAGTGCAGGTGTCGCAGACAGAGGAGTGTCCACATCAGAATCACTCACCCCTGACACATGGACTTGATGCTCATCCAACTCAACATGGAGAACAGAGTCGTCATCAAGGCTGATCTCATAGGCAGCCAGAGACAAGATGGACTGTAGCACTTGGGGGTTTTCGTGGCCTACCACCCCACGACCCCCACTAGTGCCGGGTTGATGTATTGGTAACAACCCTGTGTCTGGCATGACAACACCATCCTCCGCCTCCATTGCGTCATCACCTGAAAAATAGAGAGAAAAAAGGTCACTACAAATGTCAGAAGCACACAACACACACACACACCGACAGCAAACGCATCGGGCAGACATGTGACACACAACATATAACCTGGCATGCATGCTGGGTCAACTTTGAATTGCTTCTGTGATCAGACCTGTTGAAAGGTGGCAGTTTACATGGAAGTGGGTCTATGCAGAAAATGTGTACGCCACTCACTACCTACATGTACAAGGACTCCATGGTGTGTGCCAGGAAATGTGAAGGCAGTGCAATGTCAAATTCAGACATCACGTGCATTGTGCATTCAATGTGTACCATAACTAGAAGCCAAGCACCCCTCCACTCCAGTACCAAAGCAGGGATGCCTAGCATGGTATCAAAAGGCTGACCATACACCTGTGTATTGACAGGCAGTGTTGACTGGCATCAACAGCTTAATGTGATTCAAGTGACAACACTGCAAATGATGCTGGGACAGTAAGCAGGACACACGATGAAAACTCTGGATTCTGCCCATGTGTGAATAAGACACAACAACAGTTGGACAGAGTCATTGGCCATTGAACAGGCTGAGGCCTGTGAGCCACACAGATTGTCAGACACTAAACATGTGTGCAACGCAGGACTGAGCCACAGTTGACATGGGAAGGCTGATGAGATGGCAGGCAATGTATGTAACCAAGGACTTGTATTACAGTGATCATCCAGTCAAGGACACATAGGGGCATGCGTGCAATGCACATGGAACATGAATGGGCACTCATGTCCCTGCGGGACATCTGACCTATGCACAGTACAAGTGAGATACCCTGCATCAAGTACTAAGGCTGTACCACAAGGCATATGTTTGGCAGATTCTACCCTGGAAGTTAGCATCTACACAGGACGCATGAACAAGAAAGTACACATTGGCAAGATTGAAGAACACCAGTGCAAAAGTGGAACTGGGGTGCAGAGTGGCGGAGGAGGGGCAAGGGAGCATGCCTACAGGGAGCCCCCGCATGCAGGCAGAGGAGACATGCATGACGGAAGCATTGCATTACTTACACATCAGAACCATGTACACGTCACATGTGGCGGCAATCATGCACAACACATCCCACAAGTGAAACACACACGTCCTCAACAAACACGCATCAACACTCACTGGACTGGGCATCAAAGTCCAGCATATCTCCCACTCCTTCGACCAATTCAGGTGGTATGAACTCCGCAACGAGTGCCTCATGCGGAGTGAGCTCTTCCTCCTCTGGTGCAGGCCCACCGCCAGTCACCAGAGTCAAGTTGTAATTAGAGGCACGCTTAGCCTTAGTGCTGCGTTTGATGTCATTACAACGCTTTTTGCACTCTTGCGCCGTGTGCACCTCATGGCCGAATGAACTGACATGTTCCGCAACATGCTTCCAGTGGGTGTCACATTGGGCAGCCGTAGTCTGACTATTGGCACCCACTAGCATGTCACGGCTGTGGCCCCGCACGTAGTCCACGAGGAAGTCCAGTTCCTGCTTACAGAAAGGCTTCTTCCTCGACGTGGAGGAGGTTGTGGCTGTGTGTGGGGTCCCAGCCTGTGCTGCAGGTGCAACCTTCCTCCTCTTGGACTGTGGCGCAGACCCTGGCTGCCTAATGCCGCCCTGACCAGTATGGCCAGTGGGTTCGGTGGATTGAGCCAAGGGAGTGGCAGGTGGAGGGATGACCAAAGGCCTGACTTGTGTCAGTGGCAGCTGGGTGCCCACTAATGGACCCTGCGCAGCAACATCAGCTGTGGCAGGGTCATTGACCGCAATGGTCCTGGTTGGCAGACTCACAACTGGGGGGCTGCTGGGTGCATCTGCCCCTGCACTTGCCAACACCCGGCTGTTCAGGGCAGCAGATGACATGACTGCCCCAGTGACACGTGTCTTGGTCTGAGCAGCCCGGCCTGCCCCTATGGTTTCCCTCCTGGCCTGTTGGAGATCTGCCAAGGGCTCCTCAAGTGCCAATGCAGCCTGCGCTGGCAGACCCCGAGCCTGGGTGGCGTTGTCCACAGCTGCACCTGCAGCTACCACTACCCTTGGGCCCGTGGCAGTCGATGGAACGGACTGCCGGGTCACATGGGCGCCAGTGCCAGATGCAGAAGCTGCATCCCCCGGAACCACAGGGGGTGGTGGCATGACTGCACCGATACATGGCACAACATTGTGCTCAAGTGGCGCACCCCTGCCTCTTCCCCATCTGTGGCCGCCCTGGACACCCTGGAGTCCCCCTACTCCCTGGTCACCACGGCCACGTCCCCGACCACGCCCGCCATGAGGAGGACGCCCAGCTGAGGCGCCCCTCACCTTTGGTGGCCTCCCAACCATGGCACTGATGTAGTAGTGCCGGCACAGATGGAGTGGTGCCAATGGGAGGTGTACACCACAATTGACCTGGGCAATTGGGGTGAAGGGGGTGGGAAGCAAGATGTTAACAGCCCCCCTGCACCTGCAAGGCTGTATGTGACCCCGGTGATGTAGTGATGGGTCACGCAATGCTCAGACACCCCAAAACTGCAGTAAAACCGTGCACGCAACCCTGCAGCCTACGTGCGTGGATTCAACCTCCCGCAGTACGCGGTGGCACCCAGTAACACGAATAACGCGTACGCGTGGGACACGCAGGCTACTATGACATCGAAAATGGGTGCGATACACAGGGGCACCCGCAGTGGGAAAAAGAGCGTGTGCGACTCACCGTCTTACTAGCGCGATGCAGAAAAACACGCGTAGCCAATACCCCCGCCAAAAGAAGAGATACGTCCTTGATAGCTGTGAAGTTGTGATGGCGCGCGAAACAACAGGAAGCAGCAACACACGTCGGTCTCCACGAAAGGCACGTACAGCGAACTGCTCGGCCCGCTCACCTTTAACCCGTGCTGAGGGAAACGCACACGCGCATCACGTCACTTACACGCATGGGCCCTTTCCTCGTATTACATGCGGACGTGCAGTTTTTCACCCGCGCTGAAATGCCCATGCACGCCTGTGCGCATCACGTCACAGGGGCGCTTGCGCTTGAGGGGCCTTCTGTCCAATGAAATTGCATATGCGTGCAGACGCGCTATGCGCTAAGGGCCTTTCCTCGAATTACACGCTGACGTGCAGAATTTTCACGTGCCAAATCACTCCGTATCAAGCTGGCCACGCGTAAGCACACGGAAGACCACGCTCCTGCCCAGAAGGCCGAATGACTGCCCCCCAGAGCTCCGAGCACGCTCCCACCTGCCATCTGCTGCTGCCTGACTGCCTGCTGCCCACGTGCCCTGCCATTTGCTGCCTGCACATCAGTCAGGGGTGCTGTTGCTGTGACCACCCCTGCTGGAACCGAAGACTCCCGACTGGGATTCCATCGCTCCACAGCCCAGCCCCAGGACCCAGTTGCCCACCCACTCTTGCCTCTGGGGTTGTCATGTCGGGCACTGCAACATCTGGCACCACTGACAACCCCCGGCCAGAGAGGCAGAGGGGCACCAGCTTCAGTGCCAGGGAAGTTGGTGTCCTGGTGGAGCAAGTCCTGGGGCAGTATGATGCCCTCTTCGGAAGTTCCCGCGCCGACAAGGAAGGACGGACTCGGATCTGGACTGACATCGTGACTGCCATCAACGCGGAGGGGGTGGCAGTCCGCGACTTACAACATGTCAAGAAGCGCTGGGAGGACTTCAGGTCCAGGACCCTGAACAAGACCCGGCGCCTCTTGAAGGCAGCGGATGCTAAGGGGCGCCGGGGCCACTTGTCGGAAGATCAGATGAGGGTCCTGGAACGCATATCCCCAGCGCTCCACGTCCAGGTCCTTGAGAGGCAGACCCGTCTGGAGTCGAGCGGTAAGTGTACATGCATCATGATTGTGAGCTGTGCGTGTGGTGATGTTTCAGTATTGTGCAGATTGCACATCTGTTTGTATGGGGTCAAGTATGGGTGGGGGTGTACAGCGCCGTGAGGCTAACACATGCGAGGGCTGTAATGTGTGAGACATGGATGGTGCTTGTGTGTGTAGGCTTGCATGCCTGGATGAATGTGTATGTAAGTAGACATGTTCATGATGTCACGCATGTATGTTGTTTTCAGCTGCATCTATCAGCACTGTGCATGTGTGTGTATTTGACAAGGGTGCAACAGTGATGCAACATGGATACATGTGACAGCGGGATGTGGAAGCCTGATTGGCAGATGTGACATGGATGCCCATCTGAATACTGCGACACTTGGCAGAGGTGTACACATGCATGCAAGTGTGGTGGTGTGTGTACATGTGTAGTGCACTTCCTGTGTTGCATGTGATGTCTGGCTCAGCTTTGCCTGCTCATGCTGTTGTATGTGTATGGATGGTGCTGGCCGTTGCGATATGGCTGTGGTATGGCTCATGTGTGCGAGTTGAAATGACATGTGTGTTGAGGATTGTGATGGCATGTCTGAGGTTTGCCAATGCCACTCATGTACAACTGTCATGTGTGTATGTGTCCATTGTACAGTGCCCTGATGCCTGTGTTTTATTTCTCCCTGTCTGCAGCGTCAACTGATGAAGAGGGCGGAGAAGGTGCTGTGGAGCACAGCGGCGGGGATCCCACCGCCAGCCGGAGACGCAAGGCCCGGCTCCCCTCCCATGTTGTGATCTCGTCGGGGAGTGAGGAGTCCGGTGCCACGTCCCAGGCCGCAGCTGCCGGGGGGAAGTCCAAGAGGCGGAGGTTGGAGTTGGACTCCTCGGCAGCAGAAGGGGCAGCTGGGACCCCACAGGGCCCAACGGGGGAAGATGGCACGGAGTCATCCAGGTTGGTGGGGGGTTTGGTGGAGGAGGAGGCCATACAAGCAACAGAGACGGGGTCTGGAGGTGGGGATCCCACTGGTGCTAGTGGTGCAGTGCAGGACCAGGGACAGGAGGCAGCACAGGCCGCCGCGGAGGTGCCTGTGTCCAATCCTGTCCCTGCATCATCTTGCACCAGCAGGGATGCCTACGTCCAGACCCGTTTTCAGGCAGGGGATGAGCTAACGACAACTGGCCTTCCTCTGCCTGCGGACGTGGCTATCCGGGTCCGGGTTGAGCCTGTCCTGACTGGTGTGGCGTTGCGTCAACGGGCCATGCGAGGTGACCTGCAGTCTTTTCATGAGGAGACTGCATGTCATCTCGAATGGCTCGTTGACCGCGTCGGCCTACTGGGACAGGTCACCCAGGCCGGATTCCTCTGTTTGATGGGGCTTGCTACGACCCCCTCTTCAACTGAACACCCTATGCGCCAGTCGTCCTCCGTGCCATCTTCCCACCCATCAGTCACCTGGGTGCCCTGTGGAGTTGCCTCTGACGGTGCGGCCAGGCTGGTGGAGGAGGCATCCCTGCCACAGTCGGGAGTCGGACGTCCAGCAGGGGTGGCCACATCAACGACTGCACCCCAGCCGGCGGAGGATGTGCAGGCAGCAGGAGGCAGTGCACGGGCAGAGGCACAGCAGCAGCAGAAACGTGGTGGGAGCCATGAAGGCTCGGGGGCTTCAACATAGGAGGGGCAGGCATCAGCCGGAGGGCAGGAGGACCCAGGACAGAGAGTGTGTTCCGTGTGGCAGCGGTTGGGCCACGCCATAGATGCGGAGCGGCAGCAGGCGGAAGAGGCACGGCTCACAATGGTCAGGGCGGGGAACTCCATGCGGAGGGCCCTGAGGCGGGCCGAGTGCCTCGAGGCAATCCGCAGGGGGTTGGAGGTGGACACGTCGACGGCCCTGCGGACCCTCGGGGCCATGGAGGAGGACCGCCTCCGGGACATTGAGCAGTAGTTTGATGATGCCCTGGCCCGGGACATCCAAAAGTGAGCGGTCAGACTAGCCCGCTGCCCTTGTACATAGTTATGTAGTTAGTGTTATGTTTCCTTTGTTTTTGAATTTATGTTGGACCTTTTGGACAATGGGCCACATTTTTGTATATAGTTTTTTTTTATTAGTAGTGTTGTTAGATAGGTTTAATTTCTTTTGTTGGGATAATGGACCCTGGCTTGTTCGTCTGTTCACTGTTGGATTTTCTTTTTCTTTCACAATTTACCCATGGAGCAATGGCTTTCAATTATAATTTTCCATTGGATTTTCTTTTGTGGACTGTGACTTTGGACACCATTCCTTTGGATTATGATTTTTGGTTTTGCTTTTTTTCACGGACATGCTTCTTTTCATTTTTGTACATTCCCATTTCTGTTTCTTTATTTTTGATTCAATTTACGTTTCCTTTAATACATATTTTTTGATCGAACTTCAATGTGTAGTATCATCTCATTGGTTTAATGCATATCATGATATGGGTTTTGAGATTCACTGACAACCATTGGGTGTATGTGAGGGACATGTGTTTGTTTCCAAACTTGCAATTGGTGTTCTGTCATGTTATTGCCATTTCTGAGTGGGTGGATGCAATACTCGGGTGGGTGTTTTGCATTTGGAGGCTGACCATAGGGACCAGGGATCTAGATTGTGATGACATGTTGGCTGGGGAACATGAGTTGGGGCCTGCTGGCAGGTGCCCCACAGTGCTGGGGGGTGGGGGTGCAGGGGAACATGAGTTGGACATGGGTGGGGGCCTGCTGGCAGGTGCCCCACAGTGCTGGGGGGTGGGGGTTCAGGGGAACATGAGTTGGACATGGGTGGGGGCCTGCTGGCAGGTGCCCCACAGTGCTGGGGGGTGGGGGTGCAGGGGAACATGAGTTGGACATGGGTGGGGGCCTGGTGGAGGCTGCCCCTGGTGGCTGGGGGGTGGGGGTGATAGGAGACAGGAGTGGGGGCCTGCTGGCAGGTGCCCCACAATGCTGGGGGGTGGGGGTGCAGGGGAACATGAGTTGGACATGGGTGGGGGCCTGCTGGCAGGTGCCCCACAGTGCTGGGGGGTGGGGGTGCAGGGGAACATGAGTTGGACATGGGTGGGGGCCTGGTGGAGGCTGCCCCTGGTGGCTGGGGGGTGGGGGTGATAGGGGACATGAGTGGGGGCCTGGTGGAGGCTGCCCCTGCACTGCTGGGGGGTGGGGGTGCAGGGGAACACGAGTTGGACATGGGTGGGGGCCTGCTGGCAGGTGCCCCACAGTGCTGGGGGGTGGGGGTGCAGGGGAACATGAGTTGGACATGGGTGGGGGCCTGCTGGCAGGTGCCCCACAGTGCTGGGGGGTGGGGGTGCAGGGGAACATGAGTTGGACATGGGTGGGGGCCTGCTGGCAGGTGCCCCACAGTGCTGGGGGGTGGGGGTGCAGGGGAACATGAGTTGGACATGGGTGGGGGCCTGCTGGCAGGTGTCCCACAGTGCGTGGGGGTGGGGGTGCAGGGGAACATGAGTTGGACATGGGTGGGGGCCTGGTGGAGGCTGCCTCTGGTGGCTGGGGGGTGCGGGTGATAGGGGACATGAGTGGGGGCCTGGTGGAGGCTGCCCCTGCACTGCTTGGGGGTGGGGGTGCAGGGGGACATGAGTTGGACATTGGTGGGGGCCTGGTGGAGGCTGCCCCTGGTGGCTGGGGGTGGGGGTGATAGGGGACAGGAGTGGGGGCCTGGTGGAGGCTGCCCCTGCACTGCTGGGGGGTGGGGGTGGTGGGAGACATGGGTGGGGGCCTGGTGGAGGCTGCCCCTGGTGGCTGGGGGTGCAGGGGGACATGCGTTGGTGGGCAGTAGTGCAAGTTGACATGTGGGTTGGCTGGGGGGCATGGCCATGGTGGATGGGGTGCCTGCAGGACATGTGCAGGGTAGGCCCCTGTGGTGTGGGCCACCTGCAGGGGCCATGGAGGGTGTAGAGGGAACACCTGGGAGGACCCACACGTGCAATTCACATGTGGTGCTCCCCGCGCACCCCTGGAATACACGTACCCTGCTGATATCGCGTGTGGAACTTCCCGCGCACCTTGAAATACACGTAGCCAGGACATTCGCGTGTGGAACTTCCCGCGCACCCCTGATATACACTATCCTGCTGAATTCACGTGTGAAAATTCCCGCACACCCCTGATGTACACGTACCCTGATGGAATTGCGTGTGATACTTTCCGCGCACCCCTGATATACATGTACCCTGCTGATTTTGCGTGTGAAACTTCCTGCGCACCCCAAGATACAGGTACCCAGGACATTCGCGTGTGAAACTTCCCACGCACCCCAAAATACACGTAGCCAGGACATTTGATTGTGGAACTTCCTGCGCACCCCTGATATACATGTACCCTGCTGATATCGCGTGTGAAACTTCCCGCGCACCCCAAGATACACGTAGCCAGGACATTCGCGTGTGGAACTTCCAGCGCACCCCTGGAATACACGTACCCTGCTGATATCGCGTGTGGAACTTCCCGCGCACCCCGAAATACACGTAGCCAGGACATTCGCGTGTGGAACTTCCCGCGCACCCCTGATATACACGTACCCTGCTGAATTCACGTGTGAAAATTCCCGCGCACCCCTGATGTACACGTACCCTGATGGAATCGCGTGTGTAACTTCAAGCGCACCCCTGAAATACACGTACCCAGCTGAAATGACGTGAGGTACTTCCCGCGCACCCCAGTGATACACGTAGCCCGCTTGCCGTGCTGGTACAGGGTTAGCGCAGCCCTTTGCGCTGGATTGGGGATTTTGATGGCTTTTCCCTGCGCGAGAGGCGTTCTTGGGGGCGTAACTGGCGCTGCTGCAGGGTCGCTGCGCCACTGTGTGCCACGGCTGGTTTTGGTAGCTGGAATCCATGAATACACTGTGCGTGGAAATGGGTTTTGGTGCACGCGGCTGGCGCAGGGACTCGCACGTGCACACTGTGCGCCAGCCGCGTGCGCCACTTGTGCGCTAAATTCTATGAATTACCCCCTTAAAATCTGCATTGTAGGTAACAGAGTTTGCCTTCTTATAGCATCATGTGCCGGGTGAAAACGTTAACAATGAATTTCATCTTCCAGGGGAACTGGACAAAGTAAACAACCCCTTTCTCTTGAACACTTGGCCCAAGTAGCAGTAACAGCCCTCAAGGGTATCTTGTTAAATGTCGCCTTCGAAAGCAACACACGGTCAAATTTAAAGTTGCCCCACAGTAAATAAGATGGCACATTCATAATGGTTAAAATTGAGCGAATCGACAACTCTGTGTGTTCGCGTTCAATAGTACGATGCCTTATCAATTTAGCTTTGAGTTGGTTACACAGTCACTGATCAATTTCTGGGTGGACCACAAAGACTCTACTTTCATTTATTCGTAGCAGGCACTGCTTCTCCGGGTTCAACCAAGGAATAGCTGAACATGCCACGCTGGGCAAAATGTGTTTAAACAAATGCAGATTTAAGATGGCCTTATCGATGGTCCAAATTCTTAACCATGAAAAAACATGTTCTAAGGACAGGTTATGCCCAAGGTAGGAATCCACAGTTCATTGAGTTGCATATGCAGGGCTGAATTGGGGAGAGCTAGAAGGCTTTTTAAAGAGATATTTGTTTTCACAATACCTGGCCATTGCCTTAACTCTGATGTTATACTTCCTTAGGCACATATCAATCGGCTGGGTTTTGAATGGTTTACAGAACCGATATATGACTCTCATGACCTGATGACATTGTAGCATCTTGCTTCATATCGTGGGAAGCCCGGTTCTAATATAAAAAAAAAATAACATCCCTAGTTTGCAAATTTGTTTAACACGAATTGCCTGCTTAGCATGTAAAATGCTTTGACTACTCATTTTCTTTCTACTAACTTTGTAACATAGAATGGCATTTATTTTTTAATCTAAGTTGTCCATAAATACAGGATGAAGAGAAGGTAGAGTCTGAGCCACCTATCTTTGGGATGCGTGAAGGCGTCATGAAGTACGACACACACACAACAGACTTCAAGTTTAAACAAAAGGTATTTATTTAACTGAAATGTCAGGACGGTTGACGGCCTAACTTGTCCGATGCGAAGGTGGGTTTTTCCTACCTGAACGAAACTAATGAAAGTCTGTATTAAAGAGTTCAACTTAAAAGTCTGTCCGTGTCCAAAACCTATCCTTGCCCTCACAACTTCAATAAACCAATACGTAGGATTGTCAAACTCAAAAAAACATTGTTCAACTCAAAGTTCTGAGCTTTTTCCAGCTCACAGCTTTCTTTCAGCTCCCCCTTCCCCAAGCACAAGAATGTTCCATGAAAGAAAAGTCTGAAAGGTTACCTTCTCCAGTTCAAGGCAATACAGTGCATGAGGACAATCCTTGGGGTTCCCTTCCCCAAATTATAGGTTGTACAATCCAAAACAAAAAGGGTATTAGGACTCTGTTGCCAAGATAACAGGTACAGTTCCTCAAGTCTTGGGATTCACTTCCCCAAGACTTCACTCGGTTTAGTCTTTTTAAAAGTGTTGCAGTGGTTTTGTTGAGCTTCTTTCGCGGTGTCCTTAGCTTTCACCATTTAGAGTCCTCTGGTTTAGACGTCTTCAGACCACGCGGTCCACCCATCACAGGCCACGCAACCAGGATCCCTGGACTCTCATTAGGCTTGTTTCGGGGTGTCCTTACCTTTCACCATTCAGGGAGCTCTATTCTAGGTGCATTTGTCAGAGCATGCAGTCCACCCATGAGAGGTCATGCTGTAGAGGAGCAGGTAGACACATATACCCCAACTTCACCCTCTCACCACTATCATACTGGACCAGCAGCAGAAGAGCTGTGTGTGGGACCCCTGTGTTGTCCCTATACCACATTGAGTGTACGAGAGACAATATGCACTTAGTCAACCGTATCGAATGTGCCCTCGCACTAAAAGAGTGGAAGGATGTCTTCACGCACCATTGGATATCGTGTGGTGCTGAGTGACATCTGACAAGGGCAGAGTGATGTCATGACAAAAATATATGAGGTCGTACTCAAACGATTTGAAAATACTTAAGAGTGACGATGTAACTGAAGTGACAAGAGCAACATTTACGAAATTATAAAGTAATCATGTATGCAAAAGAAGACAAAGTAACTTGCTGACCGATAAGTGTTAATATGCAGTACTGCAAGGTAGATGAGGCATATATAGGAAAATATAACATGGCAAGGACAGCCATGATAGGAAGATGGACGTCGGCTCAGGTAAGGATTCATTCCAGCTACTTCAGCAACAGACCAGGGGCGCAGAGTCAGGATATGTTGGAAAATAGCTTTGTGTGTTGAATAAAGAGAAGTTTAGGTTGGCCTGGGATCAAGGATGCTATTTCAAGGAACAGCTGCAAAGCACAAAGTGAGGCAGACGGATAATCCATCAACGTGAGAGATATTATTTCTCTTAGATTAAAAGAAGAAGAAAACATTAAAAGAGCCAAGTATTGGACAATTTACAGTGGATAAGGCTCATACAAGATGGAGTGAGCAAGTCTCTAGAGCCCAGAAGGAGCAATAACACCCAGCAGAATTGAATCAAATAGCAATAAATAGGAGGTTGGAATGAACACATTTTCATTCTCCTCTCACGTGATGCAGAAGTAAAAAATAAGGGCTATTCATTAAGCATCGGTTGAAGATAGTGATGTGCTTATGCTCCCTCGAATGTCCCAGAACAGAGGGCAGACGACAATGTCAACTACAAATGGGAAACTTTGGCTTATGGTTGGACTGATGGGAGATGATGGACTCATTGGGAAAGTGGGGAGTAATCTGATGTGACTCAAGCACCTGGGTTTTGTTTCGCTTGCGTGCTGCTAGCAGAGCCAAAGTCAAGGTTGGGTGGGTGGAAATGCCAACCAATCAGTAGGTCTCTGGGGCAACCTGTTTTACAATGTTGCATAGACCAATCCAGAGACATTGTGTCCGTTATAATCAGTATTATACGTATTTAGTGGTAGTTCAAGGTGTGTCCTACAGATAAGGGGAAGCCAATGAAGTACTAACCCATACGTATTCTATAAGTAGATATGTTCCCCAAACCAACCCCTCCCGTCAATAGGTTTTACAGTTTGCCACATAGGATGACATCATAGATGACACATATTGGGGTAGAAGACATCTATGTAATCAATTGTGTGTGTGTGTGCAAGCATCAGTCGGATGTCTGCCAGTTTGCCCTGCTTTATTTAATTGAGAATAAAGTAGTACTTAGCTATATTCTTTAGTCTGTCTGGTTATTTGGTCTGAGATATGTATTGGTAATTCCACCTAGCACAAGAGACGCTTCAAGGTGCTAGAGCACAGCACAAGCAGGGTCCCTGGACTCCTAAGCCCCACACACATGTTCCTTGACACTGTCTCCTGTGCCCCAAGTTACTTTCACTTGGCTCTTCTGTACTGGCCTCCTAGCTTTTGAATGCAATCTTACATTCCTTTGGCTACTCCTTGGTTGCCACGTGGCCCTGCCACCATGTATCACACACCCTTCGCCAAATGTATGTCTTGCCTCACTGCATTCACTCATTAAAGTTCATTGTTCATGCTTTCTTTAGCCTTTAATGTAGTCAACTGTAAGGTTAGATGATTTGGGTTTCAGTTCAGAGTTCAACAGCGTTCCTATGTTGCTTAGTTACATTCAAGTTTTACTGCACACTTGTGTTGTCTCAAAGTTAAATCCTTTTAAAGTTCAATATTCATTGTGCTCATTCACTTCAATGGGACATTTCCCTGTAATGTGGTGTTCCATGGGCCGTGGTTTTATTTCAGTGTAAAAGTTTCAAATAGGTTGGTATTCAGTATACCTAGGTTTCGTTGCAATGTTAAGTTTTCATGTAGTTCGGTATTCAGTATACCTAGGTTTCCTTGCAATGTTAAGCTTTCATATAGTTCGATATTCAGTATATCTTTGTTTTTTGCAATATTAAAATTTTCATATAGGTCGATATTCAGTATAAAGATTGGCACTTGCCTGAGGTCCGTTTCGGAGCTCCCCAGGCACTGTGCGTCCCTCTGACACTCACCAGTGTACTACTCCTCTTGACTGCAGTTTGTTTCAGAGCTTCCTGGTGTCCATGTGTGGCTCTGAAACTCACCAGCAGGGCTGTACTGCCCCACCGGGACACCGGGACATCCCCCGGTAGGCCTCTGGCCTGTAGGGCCTCTTTTGAGGGGAAGGATACACATGAACACAACATTAAGCACATCGCATGATTTCAACTCGGCTCCGCCTGGGTGGTTTGCCTTGAATTGGCTGCCACCACCGAGGCAGGCACTGTAATATTTTTTTTTCTTCCCAGCAGCCGGGCTGGGCCTGCGCCTGAGGGCCTCCTGGGCTGGGCACCAGATTGGAATCACACGTGCCCTGCTGCAGCCCAGTCTGTGCGCACAGTGCACACATTGGCAGCCAGGCACGTCAGCAGGGCAGGCTCCATGAGGCCATGGCAAGTCGCAAGATCGATGTCGATTGACTGTCAGGTAAGCAAGACGCTGAACCTTGCGACAATATGACTATCATTGAAGGAACTTTATCTCGAGATTGTGTAAATAACTCCCCTGGCCTGATCCTCCGTTAAGTTCCCGTAGTCACTATATTAATTAGCTCCCATCAGCAAATGGGTGCACAAACGGGGGTCTTTGAGTGACAGCACGCCAGTCTTTATTGTCAACCTGAGTGGGCCTAGCTGGCATTCTTAAGGATTTTGTTACTAACAGGGGAAAGCATTTGTACGCCTGAACATGGGAAAATGCTGATGCTGGTACAGCAGCACTCATGTTGTGCTGTTTTATTGTGAGACACATTAGGTATGAAAAGGCTACAGTGTGTGGTGGTTTGCTCATTCACCACTCCCAGAATGCAGCATCACAAGAGAATGGATGAGTGGTCTGAGGGTCTCGAAGGAAGACATTGAACTCAACGGTTCCCTCCCTCGCAACTCACCCACCACCGCCCACCCCCCCCATGCCTTCCTCAATTTTGCGGGCATGTAGGATACCACGCACGCTTGTGCATGCACACACAGCGGGGCCTGCCCACACGAGCATATTCAGCGACAACAAATGATAATATTGTGTTTTTTAACTTGGGTTAACTAACGCTTGTTTTGTAAATATAATGGTGATACACAAAACTACAAGTTCCAGAATGCAAAGCGTGGTTGCCTGAAATGTGCAGAACTACCTGACATGGGACACTCTCCATTTATATAATCATTTATAGTATTTATAAATGTCACTATCCCTCTGTGAGTGCAAGGTACTCACTGCAATGGCCCTAAGGTCTCAATAGTTATGTATGTCAGATGTATATTTTTTTTTTAGAAGTGTCGGCTGTCGGGCGGCAGGAGGGATTACAATTTGCACTGTGCGCTCTGCAAATCAAAGATGATTATCAGAGGAAGTTCCCAGACACAGGTTTTGTGTGCACATAGTTTATGTTGTTTGAGCGTTCCTTCAACAGGAGGCAGCCTAAGGGTGCTTTGATGCTACGGCATTGCGCATAGTCAGTGGTTAACCAATCATGTTAGGTTACCACTAGGGCATTTGAAGAGCACTCGTCCTGACTGGTTTTCTGCCTAACGTGCCAGAGTGTGATGGTTGCGAGTGGGACTGTGTTAACATAAGCTGGTGGGAGAGATGTGTGTTGGAACTCGTGCACACGATCTGTAAAGATGCTGGTTTATTTTTAAAAAAGAGGTGGTTTTGTTCGCAATGTGTGCAGAGCCATACCACAAAAACCAAGTTCTTACACCTAAGAGGAACCTATCAGCAGTTTATAATGTAGTGTTTCAGAAATTCCAAAGGGAAAGACTCGGATTTACGGGCAAGGTTTGGGCACAACAGGAAACTCTTTGAGCTGGCTTCAATGAAACCTTACCATCAAACTTTGCACTCAAATGCTTGTTATATATGTCAGAGTTATGTGCCCATTTGGCGCAAGTGCAATAAATATCAGCAGCTGCGCCTAAATCACCCTAAATCGCCGAATGAGAGGTTCCAAATTGGCTGTCACGCCATTGTGGCCATGCCGAAAGGGTATCTGCCGTGGACTCTTCCATTCCATACCTGCCCCTTTCTAATCCCCCCTAGGCCACCTCGCTCCGCCCTGGAAATGGAAGAGGGAATCCGCTTGGGACCTTGGCTCCCAAATGCATGGTGGCCTACTTTCCATGTTTTCACATAAACAGGATCCAGCGGTCGCAAGCTTGCAGAATCCCCTGTGTTCCATCTATTACCCCACCCGGGGCGTTTAGCACGTGATGATAATAACCATGAAGCCCCTTTCTTCTGGCCATTACCACTCAGTACAAGCATCAGTATGCAGTATTATTACTTAACTAAAACACTCCCCACCTCACTCATTATCTATGCTCTTTCCAAGGTAGTTTTCAGATAATATAGCACTAAGGGTGAAACTCTAGAACATGCCCCATAATGCAAACCCAGCACTACAATCCCAGGCTCACGCACTTTGGGGTAAGTGGTGAACCCGGAATTTGATCTGCAATTTAGGCACTTAATCACATATCTAACCATCTCCAGTAAATACTGATGTGTTAAAACAGTGTCATCCCAGGCCTAACATTATGGGCCTCATTACACGTTAGGCGGTAAGGGTTTACCGGTACCGGTAAGGGCAACGGTACCGGTAAACCTTTACCGCCTTACTACGAGTTCCCTTTGCGGGACCCGACCTTAACAGCTGGTTTTACCAGCCGTTAAAGTAGGGTGCCGCAAAGGGACCTTGGAGCTAATTACGGTACCGCAATTTGCGGGACCGTAATTAGCACCTTACCCATTCCCATTATGCCCTATGGGGGCAAAAATGGGAATGGGGAAGTGCCTTGGTGAATGGGGAATTACCGCCCCCGCTCACCTTGGAGTAGGGTGGTAATTCCGCCATCCACCAAGGCGGACACGGTAAAATACCAGTGGCAACCATGGTGCTAATAGCACCATGGTTACCGCCTACCATGTAATGAGGCCCTATATCTTTCTTTTTAAAGATTACATAACAAAAATACACAAATCACATAACAAACCAACCTTCTAAAATATAAATCATTATAAAAACATGTTAAGCAAAAGAAGTGTGGCAGCCGGCAGGCCAGACATCTGTCCATGGATGGCTGATAAAGTCAGGGTTTGGGAATGAGAGCAGGTAGTCAGGTGTCCTTGGTGATCTCCGAGGAGTTGCAATCATAATGCTCCTAATGTTGCCCACCATTATCTGTCTGGGGCATCAATCCAGCAAGGGGAGGGGGCAGCCTGATGCTGTGAAGCACTAGCCAGGTGACTCTATTTAGGGTAGAATACTGTGCTATAAAACCGGACGCCCATGCTCAGTACCAAGCTGCCAGCGTAGGAAACCACTCTCAAGTTTAAAGCAGCACCCATGCTCATTTTTTCAAGCACTCCTTTTCCCTGTTTGATACTCATTTTGCCCTCTCTTAAATCCAAAAGCAAGAAGCCAGGAAAGTCCATTCATCACCCATACGCTTTAGGATGCAGATTGCCACCACTTAGCCTCGAAGAGTCCTTCTTCTTTCTCACGAAAAGGAATCCCAGACAGGACACATTCCTGCCTATTCCTTTCAATGGAAGCTGACCTCTGTGCCGGGATGCCGTCTCTGCACCACGACTTCGGAGCAAGAGATACTCCAGGGACATTAGCAACGGTGTAAAGAGGGCCTTTCCAGCAAACTTTTAAGCAAGCATTGGCAATGCCAACAGTTTGGCCTTTTGTGTAGGCATGGGAAAGGCCCTTGCCAGGCACCGCGGTAGTGGTATTAACGACCCTTTGTTGGTAGCAGGCACAAAATGGCTCGAGTACCTGGGCATCTAATAGCAGTGCCTGGCAAAAACTTCAAACACAAGCAAAAAACACAAGCACAAGCAAAAAATGTTGGCTTTGCCAATACTTGTTTTAAACAGGACTTCAGTGGCTTTGCCAATGCTTGTTTTTAACAGGGCTTCCGTGAAGGACACACAAAGTGCTTATAAATAGAGTGGCTGAAGGAAGGCCTGGTAAGACATTTTTATTACACCATTAGCATGTTTACAGCTCCAATTAATTAATTCCTCCCTAGCTGTACGCCAATGCAATAGTTTCGGCCTATAGGTGGCGCAAGGGACACCCAATAGTCCAAACTACAAATGGGAAAGCCCTCTTAAGCTAGTAGCGTAGATAAAGCGCGGCACACTTTTCTCACCTAACATACTGTTATCGCTCTTAAGTCCTATGTTCTTGAGTGTGTGCCATTTAGCCTTCCTGTATATTTCTAGTTTTCGACATTATAACATTGTGCCTACAATGACCAGAATGCATATGATGTGAACCTAACAGCCAGGACTGGCTGATTATTTCCAACCTCACCCGAAAAGTCTTTTAGTCATTGTTTGACACTGCAATGTATCTTGTTTTTCATTATTATTAGTAATTTATGTAGCGCTTCTCCTAGCATCTAAGCGCTCAAATCCATGTTGTACAAAATCATCCCTTTCTAAAGGTAAGCACCTTGCCCCGGAGAGATCTTCCCATTTAGGCATGACGTGAATAAAAAGTGCAGTTGTGCAAAAAAGTTGAGCACGCTGTTTTTATGGCAACCAATAGCACACAGCGCAGACTCTTCAATTGTTAAGTTTAAAAGCAAGGTTTATGCTGTAACGGGCCCCTCCGAGCAAGCTGAACGGTTCCAGCGAAATGGACTGTTCCCACTCATCATTACACACGTGCACCTGCCATGATAACAATAATGCATTGCTTATATAGCGCTACACACCCATAGCTCTCTGGGCGCTGTAATACCAGAAGAAATGTTTAACCCACACAGTGCTACCTAACTTTTAGATCTTGGAAGGATGAAAGGCTGAGTTGATCCTCCCAGGATTTGAACCTGCCGCAGCAGTAAGCACACAAATATCAAAGGCGAGCGCTTAGCTCACTGTGCTATCTGACCAGTTTAAAGGGATGCCAAATAGGTGGCTTAAAAGAAACAGGATGAGAGTGGGGAATTGCCTCCAGACTGCAAAGCCCTGCCGGAAGGGGTGGACTGGCCTATTGGGAACTCTGGAGATTGCCTGCTAGGCCTCTGCACCCTGGGCCTCTTCTTTATGGTAATATATTGTATTTCCACATTTTCTCAAAGGAAAAGGGTTGAGCTTGCTGAAAATGTGTAATATGGGGCCACTTTGAATATTATTTCCAGGGCTTCTTTTGGATCCCAGTCCACCCCTGCTCACCAGCGGTTTTCTCCTTCTCCTGGCGGCTTATGCTGCTATCTGCGCTGCACTTCTGAGGTGGGGGACACCACCAATGCAAACCCTGCTCTCTCTTCTGCTTTCTCGCAGACGCGGGTAGCGTCCTCTATGGTCCGGGTCTGCAGCGTCCTGGTTTGCCGTCCAGCCCCACCACGGCTGCTCCCATGAAGAGTGGGTCTCCTGCTGGCCTCTGCCACAAATGCCTCCCTGCTTCACCTTCACAGTTCTCCTTCCTGGCTCTCTTGTGGATTCCTTTGCAGGTTCTCTCTCTTCTCTCTGCCACTCGCCTCTCATCTTATATACATGCAGCCTTCCAACAGGCCGCTGTTGTGTCTGGTCTATTGGATCTGCCTGACCATAGTTAGGCAGACATGCTTGACCTTCCCAGTGTTCGGGATGCAGCTACCTCGTCCCAGTTTCTAAGTGGGGAAGAGGGGCAATCTTCATCACTCTTAGTTGCTTCTTCTTCATCTCAGTACTGTCTGGTGTTGTGTGTGGAATAATGAGGGGAACTGGCCTGTAACAGCCTATGAAAGTTGGGGGGGGAGTGTTAGGTTGACTTTCACTAGGAAAAGGCGGATACCATGTCTCTCCCAAGGGCATCCCACTCCCAATCCTCAAGAACCCTCCACCCAGGTGATCCTCTCTCGCGTCTCCAACCACAGGGTCAGGATTGAAAGCAATGGTCTTTCCCTGGCTACATGCATAGTGGATCCAAGGGGAGTAGGAGTGAGAATAACCTCAGGTTTCTCACAGATGCCATCCTCAATATTTACTAACTCTTCATAAAGCCCATTAATATAAAGGGAAAAGAATAGAGGGGCCAGGACACATCCATGTCAAACCCCAGCATTCATCGGTAAGGAGGGAGTGCATCGCCTGTTTGCCCCAAATCTTACACATCGGCCAACATACCTAGGCGGAGGTCAGCAAAGAGGTCAAAAAGCTCCTTGGGGAAATTGAAAGATTGAAGACGCTTCCAGAGCTTCGATCTGTTAACTTTTTCAAAAGTGGTGCATAGGTCCACAAAGGCCAATACACTGTCTCCGGTTTGGTAAACAAAGAGTTTGCTATGAACATGTTTAAGTTTAGCACTTGCTTGTTAGTACCTAAGCCCCTACGGAATTCCAATTGTATAATTGACAGGATACTATTGTCCTCTGCCCATTGCTCCAGCTTCTACAAAATAACCCTCCCAAAGATTTAAATTGTGAGTCCAATAATGATAGTGTCCTACAAGCCGCTCGATTGCTTTCCAAACCTTTTTTACAAATAGGGCATATCACAGTCAGCTTCCAAGAGGCTGGATGGATGCCAGCTTCCAGCTTTATATTAAATATGTTGGTAAGTAAAGGGGCCGAGACACTTAACACATCTCCAAAAAAATCAACTGGAATCCCATCCGGCCAAGGACTATGCTTTCAGGCTTGTTTTGTTAGGGTGATCAACATCTCCTCCAAAGTACTATTCAGATGTATAGTTGTATTACCTAAACCCCTTTGCAAGTTATAGTCTGAATTGGCCACCTCTACTGATCAATCCCAGTCTTCTGAAGTTTGGTAAAGGACAGAAAAGTGTTTTATCCAGACCATATCATCCACCTTTGTATTCATATTGTTATTTGGATTCCTATGAGTGGGGGCATAAGGATTCAGTTCCCAGAATCATCTAGTGTTGTTCTCACCAGCAGCCTCAATGGGATCTTGCCACACAGTTATATCTAACTCAAGTTTGGGCCTAAAGATAGCTTGTTTTTACTTGGCACGAGCAGTAGCAGTTTCAGATCTCTCATCTCTCAGGTATGACATTTTTAGCAGTGTTAATGCCCCTGCACTACAAATATTCATCACCCACCACTGACACATTTATAGTGCCATCTCAAGACCCACCCACCCCCTGCTACCAAAACCTGCCTCAGCCACTGGGGCGGCGGGAGAGAGGGTGGACAGGGTATTGCTTATTTTAGTGATGTTGGAGAAGTAGGTGACAAACCATCAACAGAAAACAAGAAGAATAGGGAGTGTTCATTTGAGGGGGAACCAAGCCCTGGGGGTCATAGATAGGGCAGTGAGTAATGAGGGTGAGAGTCTTCATAGGCAGTGAGAACAGTGGGGAAGTGATGTTTGTGCCAGCGGAGTAGGTGGAGGCATATGGTTGACCTTACCTGTTGGATGCCTAAGGGCATCTAGGGTTTATGGCACACGTGGGATCGGTTGAAGGAGTGAGCAGGATAGTGATGGTTAAAGGAGGTGGCCAATGCCTAGTTGAACTTGGTACAGGCACATTCAAAGGAGTTGTCAAGTGGGCAGAGAGAGGGCTTAAAAGGAGAATTGACCTGATACAAATAGGAAACCATGGATCTGGCTTTACATTTCCTCATGTTAATATGCACAGAAGAAGGTAGCTAGAGTGGGGGATTGAGATGGTGAAGTGGGTAAGGTAGTGGTCAGGGGGTTTGATACAGAGAGCAAAGGGGTTAAGAGAGGAGAATTGAATGACATAATCAAGCGTCTTCTCCTGGGTGTACGTAGCGAGGTTATGTAGATTGATCAAGTAGTGGTCAAAGAGTATGTAGTTCAGCTGCAGTTTATGAGTCTTGGTCATATTAGAGAGGTTGAGAATGGCCATTATAATGGATTGGGATGAGCTGGGAGGGTTTCATGTGGCCGGTCAAGCAATGCCTTTTTTTAGTTAGTCATGAAGAGTGACAGAAGGTGGCACGTTGGCTTGGAGGAGAGCCATAGTGGACGTGTCATGAGGGAGCTCAAGGTTTCTATGAAAGCCATCATTGAGACTTTGGGTTGATGTGAGTCAAATTGGTCAGTGAGGAACAATGTTTAATTTCAGAGGGATTGGACATTTCAGAGGCCCAGGGTGAGGTCAGTACTGGGGCAGGGGGTCAAGAGATATGTACACATGAATGCAATGCATATGGGTGCCAGGTAAGGGGAGAGTGGCAGATGAGACTAGGGAGGGTGAAGGGGCAGACAGGCGAAGTGGTGGGACAGGGCATGGGGTAAACAAAGGGCACATGAGAGTAGGTGGGATATGACAGCAATGAAGATAGTATGTTAACAGGAGAATAAGGTGAGGGGAACAAGAGGATAGTGGGCGAGAGGATGGAGATGGATGAGAGGAGACATAGTTAGGTGGCGCCGACTTTGTTGAATCATCATGTAGGCCAGTAGCGAGCGTCCAACAGTACAAACAATGCACATAGGCAATTATCGACCAAAAGTAAGTCTGTGCAGGTAAGAAGGTAGTGAGCAACAGTAAAAGGTGGGTTTGGAGACTAGGATGGTAAGTGACTGTCAAAAAACTGTAACAGTTTGATAGCAGTGTCGGAAGGGTCTGAGGGAGGGGAATCAAGGGTGAACATAATCTTACTAGTTTGCAGGAGCAATAAGGATGGTCAAGGCTACTGAATTGCCAAGATGGTGGTTATGCAGAGGGGAGGATGAGCTTGTTGAAGATGCTAAGAGGCATTACCCTTTGCTAGTGTCACTTCAGCAAGGGACAGGTTGGAAGAGGAGAAGGGTCAGGTGGTGAAGGGAAAGGAGGGATAAAGAAAGATCAGGAGGAGGCAGAAGAAAGAGAACTGAGAAGAGGGGAAAGAGAGAGGATCCAATGAATGTGTCAAGTAGGGTAACTGACAGAATTAATTCAGGATGAGAAGAACCCCAAGAAAGAACAATGGTGAAGAGGAGGGCTGGCGAGAAAAAGACTGAAACGGGTGAAATGAGGAACATTGGATGTAGCAAGAGTGATAGGGCACTCTGTAAACAGTTTACATCTCTTAGGATTCCTGAAGGTAGGTGACAGGCTCAGTGTTTTCGTACATTTCCTGGAATTTGAAATTCAAGCTTTAATTCTATTTAATTCTATTGTCCAAAATATTGTCATGGATTCTAGCTCTACTTTACACAAGTGTTACAATCGATCTGAAGGGCTCATGGGAATATAGCCACAGATGGAGGTTCATCAGCGTACTGCAGCGTTCTTCAAAATCCGCACTCCCTCATCGCTTTCCCTTAACATGAGCCCATGCCTAGAGTTTACAATGGCACTCACACAAACTCCATCTTTGCTAAGAGAGCTGACTATCCTCCCCCAAAAATGTCACCATTGTCAATGGGAACAACATCTCAAGTCCTTTCTTCCCCTGACCACAGCAGATGAAAGGCATTCTTCTTACTTCTCTACCTAAAGACGAGGCACATAAATAGGCACGTGTGAGGAAGCAGAAGATGTGGGCGCATGAACTCACTTCAGAAGAGTTACATGGATAGAGGATAGTACAGATAAAGGGGCCACCATTGTATACCTGTAGAGCTGATTTTCCAGGTCCTGGCCCTAACAATACTTTGTCTACCTGCTGTTTGCCGCCTACTCTGATTGAACCCTTGGATCACTGATGCCACCTCACAGAGAGAATCAGAGAGCTGCAAACCTGCAGCACCCAAGGCCTTCCTCAACTAGGGGCCCAGGGCAGAGAGACTGCCGATTTCCCGAGCATGTGAACTAATCTCCAGGCCCTTCATTTAAATCACAGTGACCTACCATAGCTCAGGCATAGGAACCAGCAGAAGGATATGGAGGCCCATCTATAAACACTGAGAAGTTTCAGATTCATCACAAAACCAAACTAGCGGCTACAAGTAATAAAGATGACTGACCAGCACCTCCATTACCACCAGATTCCTTAAGGCTATGATCTCTCATCAAGCACCTCAAATCCTGTATAGATTATTATGAATCCACCCCTGGAGCAAGGAGAGGTACCATGGCAGTCCAGGATAGCTTGCATCAAACCGTTATTCAACAATGGGGCAATGTGATGAGAAGCCCAGAGTATCCAATTGAAAACTGTGATGAGGTGCCCTGCCTTACTGTAAGGGTTAGGGCAGGGGTGATCATGTTGGTCAGGTCGCCCCACTCTCTCCTGACATCAGGCCGGGTGGTGATGTGAGGCGGATCCCCTGGTCCACACCACCCACTCCCAAGAGTGTGGCACAGACTTGTCACATTGTCTCACTTGCACGTTCTGAATTCTCACAACGCCTAGTAGGTTCGCCTCTACCTTTCATTGTTATATTTGCTTTTCATTCCCATGTTCCCTCCCGGTTGCCCTGTGGGATCTTTGAAACACAGTTTACTTGATGTATAAACGCCTTGCAAATGCACAATAAATAAATGAATAAATACATACATACATAGATAAATAAATAAAATTAGTGTTCCCTCTTTAAGAAGTCTGGCAATAGAAGCCTAAACGCATAGGTGGTATGGAAACCTGACACCACTCTGGTGACAAGATACGTCCAGCAGAAAAAAGAAAGACATTCTCAGACTTACCTAGTTGTTGTTTGCTGGCATGATGCACAGACAAGTCTTTTCCTAAGCATTGACTCACAAACACAAAAACCCTGACAATTGCATCTCTCTTTGGAGTCCACAGTGGTCATGTGCAAAAACCACAGGTACCATGCCAGATGACCCCAATATCGGCTCACCTCAGGGAGATGCATCGGCAAAGGGAGTAGCTTACGGAATGGGCCAAGTTCCATCCACAGTTACAAATTCACCAATCCAATATGACAAACTAGTATGCAACACACATCAGGGACCGATAAAGGGATGTCCCAGTGGGGAAGGAGCCCTTATAACAAAAAGGCTGGGTTTGGCATACAGGTGTGGCAGCCTGAAATGAGCAGAGGTGAAGAGAAGGAGCTTACTAGAGTTGAAAAGAAAAGATGTGAGGAGCTGGTTTGGAGGTCACTGGAACAGAGGAAGCGACTTGGAGGAACGAGGAGAGGGTACTTTCGGAAGAGAGAGGTAAAGTAAAGTTGGAGAGCAACAGGATAAGGAAGAGGTGGAAGTAAAAGGGGAGAGGCAGTTGAAGACCCTTGTGGGGGTGGAGAGGTGAAGAGAAAGAAATCGGGAGCAGTAGGCGGTGGTGAGAGAACAGGAGGAGGCGTAGAATGCAGTGGAGGTGGTAGTGGGGGAACAGGAGGGGGTGGGGAAGCCCCTACAAGGGGAAGGGGTGATACAGGGCAAGAAACTTCAGGAGCCAAAGCCCTATCAGAAGGAGGCAGCTGGAGTTCAGAAAGAGAAGGGAGCAGTGGGAGGCGAAGCTACTCCCAAAGAACGGGTAGTATGAAGGTAAGATGAAAGAGTAAAAATAGGTCTTCAAGAGGATGGTGTAGGGGACAGTGGAGGCCATTAGATGAAGAAAGAGAGAGGAAGAACAGCATGAACAGGCCGAGCCAGAGAGGAGAGTCATCCCAGACACAATACCCTCCCTGGAATATCTTCCCTGCCTCTCTCTGCCTTGAGCCAGATCTCCTTAAATTCAGGAAGCTCCTCAAGACCTTCATTTTCACCTCTACCTTCTCTCTGACTCTTCCCTGCTAACCTTTCCCCACCTCCCTTTCACTCTGCCTTCCCTCTGCTTCCCTTCCCTTCCTCCTGCTTTTATGTTGAATGGCTGCCTGGTGCTCCTCTGAGTCATATGGTACACCTACCTCCTCCCGCCCAGTCCCTAGCACTTGACTTCAGGCCCTCCTGCACTGCCACCTGGCCTTCCTTGCACTTCCTGGACATGTTCCCTTGGAGGCCCTTCCTTCCTGCACTTAACCCAGGCACTGTTCCACTGGGTGCACTTCTCCCCCTTCTGCACCCCCTGAACTTCTTCTCTGTGCACTTGCACCATCTAAATGATACTAAGCCTGGTAAGATCTTTAGTCTTGTTCACCCCTATTTTCCCCCTCCCTGCCTCGTTGCGCCTTGAGACACTTGCGTATAGGTGCATTATAAATCACCAATCAATCAATATATATTGGTCGGGCCAGAGCGGATGGCAGGAGGTGAAAAGTAAAAACCCACATGAGGTGATAAGGAGGCAATAGAAATTGTGCACAAGGAACGAGCTAGCAAAGCAGATAAGGGAGAAGGGAGGTTCCTCAAGAAACAAAAGTGTTATGGAGGAGTGTGAATGAAGGGAAGAATGGCAAATTTGGTCGTAGCCAGAAAACCCGTACGCTAGAGCTAAAGTTCCCTGCCTCCAAGATCCCAGCTAAGCAGGTTAGGAACAGTCAGAGACTTTGGGGGCTGTACCTGTTGACCACTACCCTCATTACATGCTTTGCTTCCGGATACTGGCATTGACACCACTTGCACTTGAAGGCAGAGGAAGAGAGGATAACAGCTGTGGGATTTTGAGAAGTGCCGGGGACAGCAAAGCCTCCCCTTAGCATGAACAACTTAAATCTCTGGTGGATTGACAGGCGGATCCCGAATTTTGGAACTGTACAAATCAAGGCACATTCTTTGATGCACCTGACTGAAAGTAATGTGAAGAACTTTCTTTTACCTTGTTTTCCAGCAATAAAGATACTTTGAAACATGACCGGATCACGAGCAGCATCCATTCTGACCATTCTCTGCATTTGCACTCTATACCCCTGCTTATCATTGTGGCCCTTTTCTTGTAACAAAACCAGAATCAATTTTATGCAACCTAGCATGACATGTCAAGCTGATGACTCACCAATGCCCTCTGCCCATCTCAAACATGTTTTGCTCCATAAAAACGGTTTCAGAGTTATGTGTAAAGCCAGCGCATGTACCAAGTGCAAGTGGTATTGTAGAGGAGGAGCCAAATGCGTCTATCGGAAGCTCCGCCCCTATTTTGCCTATATGTTGGAAGCCAAAATTGCGACATGCACAACGGCAATAATGGTACCCATCCCACGAAGAATCCTCGAAACCAGGTATCAATTAAGAAAGTCCTTTATGATGTACCCATGGAGAAATGATAGTCTCTTAAAGGAGGTCCCTGAAGAAGTGTGAAGTGACAAAGGCAAGAGACTGGTGACATCACATGAAGTAGAGGTAATGCACCAAGAAGAAAGGCCAAGGAAGAGAGTATATAGACCTTATAGAATCTGATGACGAAGCAACGAACTGAGTAACATTTAAAGTGCAGAATGAAGATTGTACGTGTAAAGAGCACTGAAGAAAATGCAAATCTAATTGTACAGATGCTGCAACGCAAGTAGACTAAGTAATCATGAAGGCTGGCTATATGTAGTGAATAGACTGCAGGCGGTGCTGCCAATATATATATATGTGTATAGAATCTGGATGTTCCACGTCGTAATTTAGCAAACGAGGACCCCGTGTGCAAAAAGGGCTGAAAGTATGGAGCAGCAAAGAAAGACAGCTGAAGATGGAGGAAGAATCAAGAAGGCTTGTCTGGCCCAGTGTCAAGTGTTGAGGCAGCCAAGAAACTGGTTATCTATTTGAGAAGATACAATAAAGGTGAGAAGCGAGGTGAACTCCTGTTGAGGTGTAATGGAAAAACACTACGAGTGCCAGGTTGTATTCATTTAATAGCATTAAATACAAACAAGGAGGTAAAACGCGGTCTCCTGTCACATGGGGTAGATGAAAATAGACTTTGGGCAAGCTACATCGAGATTGAACATAAGAACGTGCTCACACTCCCTTCTATTCTCAGGCCCAGTGTTACTTTGCAAGGCTGAGTTCAAAGACAATTAGAATGGGAGGCAGCAGGAGTGATGATCGATGATGGGCTAATTGGGTGCGAAGGTATGGTCAAGTCCACCCACAAGCACCTGTGGTACCAGCTTGCGTGCTGCTAGCAAGTGGAATATTCCAGAAGGGTACCAGCATGCCAACCAATTTTAGAGGGCCATGTAGCAAGGAGCCCTATAGTTTGAAAGCTAATGAAACGTTGTGTATTTGATGACAATGAAGATGACTTGCACTAGGGGTGGGCATAGTTGTCCACCTGATTACAGAGACAGAATCTCGATCCTATCCCCCATAGAAAGTATACCTAGATATTCCCCGTAGACCACCACAATCCCAGTTACGTTTTTCTTACTTTACCACGTAGTATGTCAATGATGACAAATTTATTTCTATAAATGTGTATTTTTTCATGTAAAACATTGAGAACCTGAGCAAACGTCCGTTGATGTCTGTTGCACTCCCTGTGTTAGACAATTTGCAAATAAAACAGCTATGTTTAGCCAACTTCCTGAGTCAGTCTTATTATTGGTTTAAGAGTAAATTCTGGATCCCCACCCATCCAATAAATTGTTACCTCTCTTAAAGAGCCTACGGGTTCAGTATTCAGACAACAGAGAGGACCTGAATCTGTGCTACTGTGTGTGTGTGTGTGTGTGTGTGTGTGTGGGAGGGCGGGGCCTATATACAATATAGAGTCACGTTCGGTTACATTTCACATTATATAGGAAAATGCAAACAATTATTCCACTGTAACATTTGCTCTTGTCCATGAAAGGTCACCAAATTTGGCATGCAAATGATCTAGCCAAATTCTAACACTCGTGCTAAACATGGTGAACCTTTGTTCACTTTTTCATGCCAGCTATGATTGCTGTAGAAATCCATTTGTTTCCATTAGGTTTCTAGAAAGGCTGTACTATAAACTGATGTTGCACACTCCCAGACCCTAGGCTGAAGTAGTGCATGCCACAAAAGATATTGAAAATCAAATGAACCAACCTCAAGCTATTGATGCTGACAACCCCTCAGCTGCATCTCACTTTCACACTGACAAATGTATGTAGCTTTGTGTATTTACTAATGTACCTAACTGTGATGCTTCCATTTTCCCACTACCCTCCCCCATTACGATCTATTATGTATTAATCTCTACCTGTATGTACTTATGTATCTCAAGATGTCTTGTAAAGCGCCCAGATACCCTAGGGTGTGGGGCGCTGTATAAATAATAATAAACAAACAAACAAACAAAGGGCAACCTGTGCATGCATAGTTAGCACTGAGAGCCAAACAAGAATAACATCAGTTTGCAAACACTGAATGTTTACTTGTTGCTTAAGGTGCCATTCTGTACAAACAGCAGTACAAACTTGACAGCCTTCCTAAATAGTTCCCGTGGCGGCGGAACAGAAAACATTATTCACTGAAAGATGATACTTGAAGTGTCAACAAAATACAAAAACACTTGGAGTAGTAGGGGGATACATAATCTGCATGGGAGGGTACACGACACAAGAGTGGCAGAAAAACAGCTACATGTAGTAAGTGTCATACATGATACCGAAGGTTTTTGAGAAAAGAGTGGAGTCAACAGCTACCCTGGTCATTGACGCTTTGGTAGGATTCTTTTTTGAGAAGCAGTGGAAGGATGGGGTGTTCTAAGGGAGCACCCCATCCTTTGTCTCACCATTCTCAGGTGCCTGGCACTTAACAAGCACTCCTGTGCTCAAAGGTTCCCCCAGTCCTGAAGACAGTCCGGTGCATCCACCAGCAGGTTCCACATTCTCAACCGCTGGCCGCTTCATCTACTCACCGAACTAGAAACACCTGAACTCTGTGTGTGTCGACAATTTTTACGTACTGCCGCAACACTAGCAGTACATGCAATTACAGTCACTATTGATGTACTAACCCACCTATATGCACAATCATTGCATAACCGTGTGTAAAAAATGTTTTTCTGTGCCAAGGATGGCATATTTCGTTTTTTAAAAATATCTACTCTTGAAAATTTTATAAATCTCAACCTTTTATGTTTGAAAAAGAATCTAACTTCTTTGTGTTCATGTTAAGAGCTAATAGGTATGTGCTAATTTAGCTCCACTGCTTCTCAAAAAAGAATCCTACCAAAGCGTCAATGACCAGGGTAGCTGTTGACTCCACTCTTTTCTCCAAAACGTTCACCTTACCCTCTGGAGTCAAGCCCCCGTATAAAAAAAGAGGGTTCCTTGCCTTACCTTATATATACATGATACCCTACATGTCAAAGGCCAATAACATAGATGGAAAAATATATATGTTTGGGGTGCTGGAGTCCCTGCCTACCCCCTGGAGAGCTGAAGCCGACAGCCCTGCTGGCCCCTCTCACTTCCTGTTTCTTCTACAAATCCTCCCCGGCTTCCCCGAATGGTTGAAGCATGCAGGAGGTAAAGGGCGCGGGCTGCTGGAGTCCCTGCCTGCCCTCTGGAGAGCTGAAGCCGATGGCCCTGCTGGCCCCTCCCACTTCCTGTTTCTTCTATAAATCCTCCCCAGCTTCCCCACGAGGGTGAAGCCTTAGGGAAGTCAAGGGTGTGGGGTGACGGAGTGCCTGTCTGCCTTCTGGAGAGCTGAAGCCAACAGCCCTGCTGGCACTCTCACTTCCTGTTTCTTCTACAAATACCTTTGTTTAGCTATATCTTGTACTATACACTGTATTGTATGCTGCACTGACATGTATGTACCTGCCTGAGACGGGCACTGTAACCAAGCCTCGTGAATTCTTGTACTGTTGCGTCAGCTACCTAAGGGTTTGGTGCGCATTATCAAATCAATAAACGAACAAACAAACAAACAATCCTCGCTGGATTCCCCGTGAGGGTAAAGACCGCGGAAGGTCAAGGGCGTGGGTGCTGGAGTCCCTGCCTGCCCTCTAGAATGCTGAAGCCGATGGACCTGCTGGCCCCTCCCACATCCGGTTTCTTCCACAAATCCTCCCCAGGTTCCCCGGGAGGGTGAAGCCTGCAGCAGATCAAGGGTGCAGGGTGTTGGCATCACGCAGGGGGTGTTTACGATCCCACAGGGCATGTTTCCCAGCTTCACCCAACTTTTACCTTTTGCGTCGGAAATGAGGGGCGGCGTTTTCTCCTGGTCTCCTGTTCTCCTGTTCTCCTGTCGTGCGTTGTTTCGCCATGTTCTCTCTGCGGGATCAGCAAAGACGAGGGTTGTTAAGAGACTGCTGGGGGTTGAACCCAGATGACCAAAGAGTACAGGACAGCTGCCTTAAGTTGTCCCAAGACACTGAACAGTGAGCACAGGTGAGGAGTGTAAAAGAAGGGGCAGGTATCGTGGGGAGAGTGGAAACCCTTCTAGAGTTTCACTAGTCACCACTCACTAGTCACCTGTCTCGAATGCTGAACTGCATATGTTCGTCTTCTTGCTACTCCAATCATTCCGTAACAGCCTAGTACCGCCATGGCAACGATAGCAGTAGCCACGGATGTCATTTGTCCCCTGTCTCACCCTCATTTTCACCACCTCGAATCCTCCACCCATCTAGGAGGAAATTCTTATCAGTAAAATGGATGTTAGTGCATCGAACCCCGCTAGACGGTTTTCCAGGCAGCAACAAACCCAGCTCCCAGAGTCCCTCAATAATAACGGAAGAAGCTTATAATCTGATCAGGAAATCCATGAATTCTTGGCATCTGCTATGGGGGAAAAGGTAGAGCCTACTCAGGAATGCCATGTCAAGGAAATGCTGGGATAAGAGTGCCATTAAACGCAGGGGGTGGCCCCCCAGAAGAAATCCCAGCTACAAGCGAGTGTGGATGCCCACACTCCCCAAGCCATGGCCCCTGATGGGCTACGCTGGGGCTCTGGAGCATAAACTCAGGGTGAAGTACAGCTGCCTCCTTCTCTTGCTCCATGCACATTTGCAGCACCAACTAACTTTAATATAGAGCCACTAAATGCTGCTTGTTTAGCAAAAGGTATACCCAACATCCCATCAACAGGGCCACAGAAATGGGGAAACCCTCTGCCAACGACTACCCCACAAGCACCACCAGGAACCAATGCCTGTAATTTACTTATCGTGGGAGGACTGTGTATTGACAATGGACATTGGCTGGGAGGAAACCGCCTTGCTACACCTTCTCCTACTGCACCCCCTACCTCCATCCCAACTTTTGACCTAGAGTACACATCACAGGGCTGTCACTGTTCTCTGGTCCTCTCAGAATTGGTGGCCCTAAAGAAACTCTTACTGTTGGTCTTGGACAAGGCCAGTGCCATTGGAAGAGGTAAAATAGGGGACCACTGGCCAAGTACCCAGTTTAACACCAAGGGGACTGAACCAAGGGCAATTAAATCCTGTATTGCCCCCCCCCCTTAGTAAATGTGATCTAGCCTGCCCCAGGTGATCATATAGTGCCCACACTTGTACTGCTGGCAAAAGAGCCCGGGGGTGAATCGAAAATTAGCACTAGCCCGGTGCCCAACAACAACCAGATACATCCTCCCCAAACTTTTTTGTGGAGCGATCCTGGAACCCCTGCTCATGGGGGCCTGAATTGTTCCGGGAAGGGTAAGGTGTCGGGGAGAAAGTGAAGTGACCAACACAACAGCAACTGTCCCTTCAAGCTGTAATGCACCAAATTCACAGATCCCAAACCCACAAGTCTCTCAGTACCAGGGCGCAGAGTACAGGGATCCCAAATGCTCTGTCACCAAGCCCGAATCAAGAGCTTCTATCACAAACAAGTGCATCCACTGGTAGCAGACAGTGTATGGATGCCGGTCAGTGATCCTCTGGTGCAAAAGACTATTGTACGATGATGGAAGCCTGTATGACTCTATCCACATTGAATGAAGGGATTCTAACCTGGCTAATAGTTTGCTGGGAATTGACATCCGGCGGGGTCCAAAGCCCAGCACCTTGATTATCATCAATGCCCCCCACTTGCTCCCACCCCCCCGGAACAGCGCTGATTGTATGGGAACTCTGCCCGAATTGGGAGCTGGGCCCAAGCCATTTTTGCTTACCAGAGCCAACCTAGATGAATTGGAGCCAAGATCAGAGGAGCCCAGGACTGAAGTGGAAACACCAGGTAAATACTGCCTGTTCTGAGTATTCAAATGTGATGTATAACTTTCATGGCGCTCAGTCGAAATAAAGTTGATGATGATGATAGCCTCGATGCCCCCGGGCTGTGTGAGTGCTTTAAAAATGCAAATAAATAAATAAATATGTTTGGAATGCGCCAACAATCTGTAGCACCAACAATTAGTATACGCATACTTTTTGTCTCTTCACAACATTCAAACACAAATTGCAAAATTACAAGGTCACAGTCTTGAGGAATAAAAACATAAATACTATATGTCACTTAAACTACAACTCGGATGGCTCGAAACTTGCAAGTGACACATCAAGGTGCGCGCACACACACACAAAAACACACACACACACAAACAAGCACACACTAACTACTAGACCAAAATCTACTGAATCAGGCACACATCCAAAGAAAAATGTACAGGTAAATAGCAAAAGGGCGGGAGTACACACAGTGAAAATAACATAAATAGCACAAGCATAACAAATTACTCATTGACAGGCTACGAGAGGACGGGGGCAAAGGGGGCAAACATGAGTTGGGGTGGTAGGAGGGCGAATTTGGTAAAAACTATTCGAAATGCTCGTCTGATATGCCAAGTGAAATGCTGAGAAAGATAATACGACATTGCAATAAAAATGAACTTTAAAAAAAGGACATTGGACCCATCCCCAACAAACGCACAGATCTATTAGACAAAAGCCGAGCCAATAAGTTAAAGAAAAAATGTAAACAAAAATATCAAAAATGAAGAATAGAGGCAGCAGCATGTCCTATAACTAGTGTAAGCCCACAAAATATCCTCAAAAGAAAAAACCTTTGACAACTGACACGTTCCCAACACCTACACAACAACCACAACATCAAACTTACTAAATCAGGAAAACACCCCAGCAAAATAAAATTTTAAAAAATAAAATGAAAATGTAGTAACTGTACCAGAAATAGTGCCAGGTAACGAAAGATTACAGTACATATCTAATAGGTCTGCAAGACATACACCACAGCGGTTAGTCTAAAACCTCAACAATCAAGCACTCACCCAAACTAAACAGAGTACTAACTGACCAAGAGTTATAGTAGCATACAAAATACCCACAATTCCAACAGTACCAACATATGAAAGTAGGAATCCACAACCAACAAATGTATACAATTTAGCATGCCCAAAAAACAACACCTATACAAATGTATGCATTACAGCCAAAATCATCTAAAACCCAACGCACACAACAATGTTCATAAAGGGATGCTCGGGTACATGAAAAGGAAAGATTATGAACGAGTCATACTCGACGCAGCATTTTAGCTCCAAAACAAATTGTTAAAGCACACCGTCCAATCACTTACACATGTGACAGTACTTTTAAGAACAATTAAACTATAATCAAAAAAGGGGACAAAAATGAGAACAATTAAAGTAAAGACTCACTAAATGCCATATAATTTGGAAATCGTCATACAAAATGTCTGCAGATCAACTTACACTGATCAGTGCACAAACGAGCAATAACATTTAATTATAAACAGATGCTTGGAACAATTAAAAAGCACAGCCCTTTTAAAAACGAGGGAAAAAGAGTACACATAAAACAAAACACCCCAAAACAAATAAATGCAACATTTCCTAGCGCACATAAACATCTCTGAAACTTGACCGCACTGCTCGGATAAGTATTGTGCATTCCATTTGTAAAGTTTATGCACACTCACAAACGGGTTCCTTGGTGTTAGTGATTACAACATCAGAAGGAATTACTTCATCCCAAAATGGAGAACAACCAAGTCCTTCGGTCACAATGGAAAGAAAGCAAACTAGAATTTGCTCGAAAAGCCAGAGGAAATGGATTCCAGAGTGGGGGAGACAGATATGAAAATGTCCTGCTTCCTAGCTATGAACGGTTAACGGGAAGCACCAGCAACACTAACGCACCTGCCAACCGAAGAGATCTCAAAGGTTGGTGGGAACCAAATGAGAAGAGAGGAAAGCCGGAGGGTGATAACAGAAGCACCAACACACCATCCATGGGATTTAAAGAAGATGCACTGCTTTATAGGTAATGAATGAAGTTTGCCAAAATTAGGCGACACATGGACTCATCGAGTGAGAGGAAAAAGGAGCCGGGACGTAACATTTTGGATGATTTGCAGCTGGGAAATAAGATACGCAAGAGGTAATAGAGGCATTGCATTAATACATTGGCCAAAACTGGAGGGTAGTCATAACCAGGGCAATACATCAAGAAAGATTAATGTATGGAAAAATGTGCTTTCTATGCATATTGGATAAAAACAGGATGGGGCACTCTGTTTAGTTTGGGGTTCAAAAGAGATATTTTGCCCTATTTTTAGTTCTTGGTTTTTAAACACAATCGTAGGGGCAATTGCCCACAGTAATAGTTCACATTTTGGGGGACCAGCTCAAGGTTCCACCCCAACCAACTAGACCTCTGTCTTATCGCTGTTAGGGTTCAGGCTGGTGGCAGACATCCCTTGGGCGATCATATTAATGCCCTGTTTGGATTTCTTTCCCATGATGCACAAGTCTCCATCAATCCTAATCAACACCTGTGTGTCGCTGGCGTAGTCGCAAAAGACAAAACCGCAGGAGTGGATTAAATTGCAAAAGGTCAAAAATGAAGATGAAATAATAATGGAAAAATATGAGCTCCTGAAGGGCTTCAAAAGAGAGGGAGTAGTAATGGGAAGTATCGGAAGCAAAAGAAGCAGCCTATTTTAAGAAAGAACAGAGCCATTTTAAAGCAGAAGCCCAGATGCCATAAGGATGAAGACAGCCGATGTGATGATCGATGGTGTCATATGCTGATGACAGATCTAACTTGGCCAGGTACCAAGACTATCCACATACATGATTAGATGCAAACCATAAACAGCCACTAAGAAAGACTCAGGGCGTCATTACGAGCTTGGTGGTAATTCGGCAGTAAATAATCAGAATCATCGCCAAACTCCATTACTGTTAACACCACTTGGTCCAGTGGGTTTACCCCAGGATTTAAGTGGTGGTAGGGTGCTGTAATTCCACATTTCTGGAGTCTAGAGTGAATTTGTCAGCGATTCAGCGGTTAATTCACTGAACTGACACTAAAATCGTTTACTGTTGCCAACACTTGGTCTCGTGGGTTTACCAAGGGATTACAAATGGTGGCAATTCCCCATTTTTGTAGTCCGTGGGACTTCATGAGGATTTTTGGCAGATTTACCGCTGGTGGATTTGCTGTGCAATCAATCTGGCGATTTTTGGAGAGAAGGTGGTGGAAGTACCTCCAGCTTGTTGCTGGTGGAAAATCCTCCACTGTAATTTAAAATGTATAATTTCGTGATGCAGTAAACAGAGCAGTAATTCCTTTACCACCAAAAATAGTGGCAGTAACGGTATTACCACCACTTTTTTGCCACATCACCAAACATGTAAAGAGGCCCTCAGTGCTGTGTTTAGGGTGAAAGCCAGCCTGCAAAAGGTGTAGTGGCATCCTAACTACCAGCAAAGAAAAAATTAAAAAATAAAAGTTAACACATATTTATTAAGTAACACACATGTATTTACAGAAACAACTTTTGTAATTTACAAACTAATGGACACACCCCTCCCCCACAACTCACCCCGAAAAGGGCAACACAATACAAAGCCACTGGAAAGGTGCCCAATTCCAAAGATTGTGTCAACACAATAAACAAAAGAAAAAACTGTTGCGGGTCCCCAAGCGGGAGCACACAGAGGCGGACACCAGTATACAGTTCTCAAAGACTGATTTGAAAGAACAAGCAAAATATGAACTGAATAATGCTCCTTCAAGAAAAACTTTATCAAAAGTAAGAATATTTTACTCAGTTTCAAGTTGCCTTTGATTATGGGTTGTGCATTTTCAGGGCTCTGAACCTCCTTCCAAAGAGTCGTGGGTTAAAGACCATGCATGTCCACAGTTCTTGGTCAGGGAGCACCCTAACGGTCTCTTCCAGGAGACTGAGGTACTGGTGTAGCTTCCCCAACCTAGCTCTGCCACTCTGAGGTCTGGGTGCAGGCTCCCTTTAGTTATCTTGTGATATTCCTGAGCTGAAGCTTTAGCTTAGGGAGAATCCCACCCTGAGACTCCTTGCAATTAGCGCCCTGACTCCCTGCAAGGTTGCCTTGTCATGTACTTCCTTCCACCTCTGAAGTTTGCCTTTGACTGACACCGTCCACCAGAACCTCACTGTTCTTTTTGAATTGCAGTGGTACCCATTTTCCTCCAGGTGTTGTCACTTTATCTCCCCCGCTGGCTTTCTTCTGCCCTACCGTACCAATGGTATTGGGTCTCCTTTTCTCCACCCTTCTCTCCTCTTCACTTTAGATGGTCCATCTCCTTCAACCTCCACAATCTTTCCACTTTCAGAGTTCAACTCCCCCTTCAATTTCCTCGCAGTTTTCCTTCCAATTTCCACTTCTCTTCTCTTGATGGTACCATTCTTCCTCCAATCTTCCCATGGTTCCAGGAAGTTCTGGATCCCACATCTGTGCTAGACTGAACTGACTACTTTTTATAGGGTGGTCTCCACTCCCCTAAGTGGCCTTTGGAATAACAAGTTGCAGCTGTGTAGTGTATCCTGAGCTAGCCTGGGGTTAGGCCATGTACCTGTTCTCATGTGTGATCAGAAGGGTAGTATCAGATTCTTGGCCCCCAGAGCAATACACCAATAAACAATGGAGACTCACCGGGAGACTTGAAAACTCACCCACCGGGAGTATCTCAAGGATGCTTGGTTAGACCTTCTCTGGCCTTCGGCACCTGGGCCCCCTCAACTCGAGGGAACCTTTTTCCAGAAATACACCCTACTGCCTGTTTGAACCACCAGGCCAGATGGGTTGATTGCTTGAAAGGGTGTGAGACCCTGACTCCCTGTGTTCCCATAGCAACCTGAGTAAACAACCGGAAGTCGGGTTAGGAGAAGATAATACAATACTTCCAGCAAAATTCAGAAAGGAATGGAAGTCCAGACACTAACCTGAGGGATGAGGGCAGGGACGTCATTCAGGGGTCGCCAGAGGTCGCAAGAGCGACCTCTGCTGATTGGCCACGACCTCTGTCAATCTCATGCGACCTCTGGCATTTCCTCCAATCGGAGGAGGGGGCGTGGCCACAGCACCAAGCAGTGCAGGTGCCGCTTGCTTGGTTCCTCCATTTTGTGAGGTGCCAGCTGCAGCACGTGTGGATTCTCTCATTTCTCTGGCGTGGGCGCTCCCCCTGCTGTATCCGTGTCCTGTCTGGTCCAGTGTCCTGTAAGCAAACACGGTAAGTGATGTGTGCTGCTGGGTTTGGGGATGAACGTAATGATTGATTTTAATCGAATGTAAATGTAAGTGGTGGCCTTGCCGTGGCGCGATGCGCGGACCGGTGCCTAACTCGTCTGAGGCCGGGCCCGCGGCACCGCCGCAGGCCCAGGCTGAGGTGTAAGCATGATGCATCATCACCAACTCGCCTGTGGCCGTGGTGCTGCTGCAAGCCCAGGCAGGGCTGAGGTCGGCCACGGGCCTTTGATTGTCACGCTCCAGCCGTGTTGCTGAGCAGGGAGTCAGCTGGCTGGGGCCCACCTGGCCCCAGGGGATAATCATTGCTGGCCAATGTGAGTGGCGCTGTGGCAGCCTTGCCGCAGCACGGACGGTGGACCAGTGCCCAACTTAACGCACCAAGATGAGCACCCCCCATTTCGTGTCTCCTGCCTCCTCACCCTCCCCTACCCCGTGACTCTCTGTGTCCCCATGCCCCCCGTTCCGTGTCTCTTGCCTCCTCATCACCCCCGTGACTGTCTCAGTGTCCCCATGCCCCATTCTGTGTCTCTTGCCGCTTCACTGTCCCTGTGACTGTCTCAGTGTCCCCATGCCCCCCAATCCTTGTCTCTTGCCTCCTCACCCTCCACCCAACCCCCTGACTGTCTCAGTGTCCCCATGCCCCTGTTCCGTGTCTCTTGCCTCCTCACCCTCCCTTGCCCCGTGACTATCTCAGTGTCCCCATGCCCCCGTTCCGTGTCTCTTGCCTCCTCACCCTCCCCTGCCCCGTGACTCTCTGTGTCCCCATGCCCCCGTTCCGTGTCTCTTGCCTCCTCACCCTCCACCCAACCCCCTGACTGTCTGTGTCCCCATGCCCCCGTTCTGTGTCTCTTGCCTCCCCACCCTCCCTTGCCCCGTGACTCTCTGTGTCCCCATGCCCCCCGTTCCGTGTCTCTTGCCTCTTCACCCTCCACCCAACCCCCTGACTGTCTCAGTGTCCCCATGCCCCCGTTCTGTGTCTCTTGCCTCCCCACCCTCCCCCGATGACTGTAATAACCTGTGTAAACATTCTGGCATGGCCTCATTGGGGCAGTTCCTGCGGTTCATTATCGACCACTAACGCCCCCTGCCACGGCCGCAGGCGAGTTGGTGAAGCACACATCGTGTGTGAAACTCGCCTGCGGCCGGGGGATACACATCCTTGCACTAGTGTAACCTTGCTCCAGGTATGCATGTTTTGGCATGAAATTAGAGTGTGCAAAACTGAAAGTCTGATGCCAAATGAGAGCAACATTCGCAGTGTTTCGTGTCAAATAGAAGGCCAAACGCCTGTCATCTGGTACATTTGCAACCCTCTGGCAAATCAAAATGATCAAATGCAAACAAAAAGTGGGGTAGAAATGCAGATAGAGGACATTGTGAGAGGTTTCTGAATAAGAAGAGTAATGGCAGTTTACATCCCTTCAGCACATGTGCTGTGCATGACGCAGACACAGTGTGAGCAAAGGCATGCTTCCTCTAAACCTGAAATTCATACAGAATTCGGGTTTAAATGTATCAATTTGTATGTCATTTGGTATACCATTATATGATTATGCTTTGAACTAATGCTTCCCGTGCCTAAACGCTATGCATAACTGGGTCAGCCGCTTCTCCAAACAACGAGCTGGGGGTAGATCTCTCTCCGCTGCAGGGGCCTAACTCTGGAACAGACTTCCTGCCTCCCTGAAACTTGAGGAGAACCATCTCCGGTTCCGGAAGCACCTCAAAACCTTCCTCTTTGCCCGCGCTTTCTCTCCCCTGCTAAAATTACTGAAACTGCACTGAATCTGCAACTGGGCCACTCACCGTTCTCGGTCCTTGGCCCAGCCACTCTCCCCTGCACTGCCTCCCGGGCAACCCCTGCACTACGGGACTGTGTCTGTATCCCTACAGCCCCCGTTCCCAGAACTTTTCTGCACTTATCTTGCACCGCGGGACTGTGTCTGTATCCCTACAGCCCCCCTTCCCAGCACTTGTCTGCACTTACCTCACACTTGCCACCAGCTGGCCCTTGTTATTTATCCTGTATGCTAATAACCCTGTACTGCACGTTGCCCTCTCCCTTTCCCCCTTGCACTTTTCCCTTCCCCTCTACCCTTGCACTTGCGCGATCTGAATGACACCTGGCCTAGTAGGATCGTTGTCTGCCTCCCCTTGTTCCCCTTCCCTTGCCTCGTCGCGCCTTGAAACACTTGTGTATAGGCGCGTTACACATGCCATATCATATCATATTGTTATGCATGTTATTTACATTTGGTCTACATGGATCCAGTTTAGATGGGGGTAGTGTTACCCTTTTTAGTGAACTTTGTTCAGTGTTATTAGGTGGCACTGGTCCCCCGTTATGTGTGAGTGTGCCCAGTTATGTATGTGAGTGCCCCCGACCCCCACTGGTCCTCCGTTATGTGTGTGTGCACTCACTGGTCCCCCATTATGTGTGTGAGTTCCCCCTGCCCCTCACTGGTCCCCCGTTATGTGTGAGTCAGCCCTGTTATGTGTGTGAGTGCCCTCTGCCCTCACTGGCCCCTCGTGTTGATTGCTCGCCCACGGGTCAAGCTTCGTCTGGCCTATAGGGCAATATTGTCCAATTCCAGAACCAAAAAAGCAAAATGCTAGTGTGGGGCAGTTTTTTTGGGTCAAATTGGCCCACTTTTATGGCCCATCTGGGCCAGTTGCATAAATTACTGCACCATGTAACTAGTAGTTTTGACAGGGGTTCATGAATAAATATTCTTTAAAATGCACAATTTGCATCACATTTTTATCAACCCCCCAGCCCAAGGGTACTACTCAAACAATCTGTCACAAAAGGAATGAATTGCCATTTGCAACTGTGGGACACCTTTTCATTGGTGCCCGAAACCATGTTATGCCCCAGTCTGACCCTGCCGGTGCTGTACTTGTATAAGGGGCCAGCAGGTACTTTGCTGTCCCACCACCAAAAACCCAGGCACAGTACAAAGTGCCAGGGAGCCGAGAGCCACCAGATGATGGGATTGTCATGCCATGTTCCTGCCCTGGGTGCTGGCTCAGACTGGTGTATACAGCGATAGGGCATCACCCCCGGAGTACAGAGTCACCTGGTGTGGGCCAGATTTATGGTTTAAAGTGGGCTCGTTTTTGCCCAAAGTGGGCCCATTTCACAATTTTCTTCAGTGTGTAGCGAGTCATTTTGACCACTGCTATGAAACAAATATTCTTAAAATGCACAATTTGCCATACAATGTACCAAAATACTCTCCCATGGTTTCTACTTAAACATGTCACAAAATGGAATAAACTGCCATCTGTTATTGTGGTCACTTTTTCAGAGGTGCCAAGTCAATATTATGCCTCCGTCTGACCATGCCTGGGTGCCTAATACTCTGCCCACAGAAAGGGGCTGCTTCTGCCCCCCTATTCTCTATCTGGCTCGCTGACGCCCCACCAGCAAGCATTTCAAAAGACCTCCAAGCTGGTGGAATGGTCTACAGTAGACGAAATGAGGAGCGAGGTCACCACCCCCCTACAAAAGGGGGCCAGAAAAGGAACAATATTGAACATGTTTGGGCAATAGAAAAATGAAGGGGCAAGTTAGTCAGTAGCCAGGAATTGAGGGTTGTCAGAGGTGACCATGTAGCAAAACACAGTTTGCACAATGTATTGCTGCTGAACTAGCTCAGCAGACACTGTCGTGGAATGATGGGTTTCAAAGAGCTTATCAAGTAAGAGTTATGACACTTGACACTGACACCTTGACACTGCTACATATGATGATCCATTCTTGTATGAAATGTCACAATACACTATATCGTAACCATACTTTTCTTAGTGTACTGAGGGATAATGCTTTATGAGGCCACTTCCAGTGATGTCACGTGGGGGGGTGGTCAAATGACATCTCTTCCGGGGATGTCACGCAAGGGTGTGGTCATCACTTCCTGTGATGTCACTCTTGGGGGCGTGGCATTGTGATGTCACTTCCGCTACCCCTGGCATTTTGGTGAAATGGTTATAGGTCAAAGGTTCGAATGAAAAGGATAAAATGACAAAAGGGTCGAGGCAAAAGGACCGAAAAAAGGGTCGAATAATTGTGGGTACCCTCCAAACCCTTGTTTTTGGTGTAAAAACCACTTTTGTTTACCTATACGAAATCCCCCCAAAAAATATACATTTAAACAAAAAAAATCGACCCTTTGGTTTTCGGTCCTTTTGACTCAACCCTTTTGTCATTCGATCCTTTTCAGTCGATCCTTTGACTGGACACCTGGTCAAATGACGTCCTTGGATGAGGTGAACCAGATTCGAAATAATTCCTGCGCACACTCCCCACACGTTCTGCCGCAGGGAGGCAGAAACAAATGTGAGGACAGAAATCAATAGGGCAATGGTGGAGAAAATGCTTACCAGGAAGGAGGGAAGGTTAGTATAGGGGCTTCCCCGGGCGGCATGAGGGACGCACTAAAGTCGGGTTGTGGCACCATATATACAGGATAGCGTCCAATAGTTCATGTGCCAGTCTCTTTAGGGAAAGAGGAAGTGAGGTCGGGAAAAGGATGCATTGACAGATTTGCAGGATGTGTATGCAGAAGGTGAGGTAAGTATGAAATGGGTAAGAAGTACAGGAGTTCCGTGAGGGAGGATAGGAAGGGACAGACAACAGCTGTCCAGTAATCCGAGGTAGTCCTTGGTCGGTACACGGGTGGACAGAACGTTATACATGATCAATCCAGTCACAGGCAAAGGTCGTTAACAGCATGGGCAAGGTGGTGTATTGCGAGAAGTGTAGGCATGGTCAAGAAAGCAGGCCGAGTTCAAGGATCCAGGAATCAATCAAGGTAGGTAACAACGTGATACAAGAAAAACACAATAGAGGCTCTGAGGAAAGGAAACTATCAGAAGCACCGACACGGAAGTGTAGAGGTCTTTTATTAGCCCAATGGAACAGTGCGTTTGCATCGTACGCTCAGAGCTGGCATCATGTGATCGCGAGTACTGGCCAATCGTGAGGGAGAAAAGCCGTGCAAACAGACGGTGTACCGTGACCATGGCAACCGTCCGGATGCCATGCAAGCTCTAAACAAAGGACGCTCTGCTACCTGGAAACGGGACAAGTGTGAAGCCTCTAAAGCAGCCGGCGTGTATGTCTGGGTAGAGGGGAGAACGCGCTTTGGCATCATGAAAGTTCCATCCTCCAAAGGGGCCCCCTTCGAGACATGAAAATGACGAAGTAGAAGGGGTGCATGGATGTTCTCCAGGGGCTCCCAAGTCCGGTCCTCGAGTCCATAGCTCTTCCATCCCACCAGATAGAACAGGACCCCGGAGCGGGACTGGAAGTCAAGAATGGCAGCCACCTCGTATTCCTCAGCACCATGGACACTAGAATAAACATATGTGTCATTTTTTCTAAGTCACATTTTTCCACTTATTTCTGCTCTTATTGTTTGCATTGTGTGCGTTTTGTCTTGCCATAGGATTGTGTGCATATTCATGTTCTTCTAGCTGTGGCTTTGGAGGGGCATGCATTGTAGGTTCTGGTGTCTATGTGTACTTTGACAAAGGCCCCGCCTGTGTCTTGGAACTTCTAGTGGAATGACCAAGCAAGGTGGGCCAGATATCCTTCCATGCTAGAAGTTAACGGGCCGGGGATCTTACGGGAGGATCTCCATGTCACCCCCACTTTGCTCCCTCCCCGGGTCAGGGAGCAGTCACAGAGAGCACCACTGTGATACTGGCCTTTTAAGGCAAAGCTAGGTGGCACCCTTATCCTGTAAACAACCCTCACTCTTTCATCATCCCATTGACACTGGGGCCAAACAACAACCCTTCTGTGAGCCCACTTTTTGTTAATGTTGTCCCTTTTTACGACTGGAATGATAACTGCCAAACTGGCCAAATCTAACAATAAGAGGCTCACCCAGCGATGTCATTTGGGGGTTGCCAGGGGTAGCAGTTGCTACCCCTGGCTCCTCCTCTGCTACACCTCCACCTGTCCTGGCTACCCCTGGGTCACTGGACAAAGGGGCAGTGCCGAGAGCAGATATCTTTGCTGTACCTGAAAAGGGTGGTTGTAAATGCAGCTAAATGTACCACAGCTTTTTTCACCTGGAATCCTGATCTTGTTGGCTGGAGAAATAACAGGGAATCAGGAAAGAAACATGAAGGCACCATAACTAACAGGTTTGCAGTCCAATAGTGAAGAATGCCTGAATGGTTGGGTTCAGAGGCTGGGCTGTCTATGCAGCTCATACCCAGTACTCTAGCAACAGGAAGTGTATGGGAGCTAGGTCCAGCTAGCAGGTAAAGGGTAAGAGCAGCCTACAGTACTCAGTGACAGCACAGCATGAACACAAATCTCATCAGTGTTTCTCGTTGTCTGCTTTGCACATCCAGCGAGCCACTCGACCTGTGATGAGAGGGTTGTGCCCCAGTGGCTTCTGCCACCAATCCTACAGGGGTACTGTGTGACCTGAACCAGGTGTGCCAGACCTGCATCACAAGCACACTGTAGATAGATGCAAGGTGAGATAATTAATGTGCATGAAATTGGCCTACACCTTTGAAATAAACCATCTGTTACTTGCTCAACCAAAAAATATATATAATTGGAAGGATAGCTCAGGGGTAATGCACTTGCTTGGGAACAAGAGGATGCAGTGCAACATGCGTTCAGGTCCTGTTCCAGTGCTTAGAAGCTGTAGGAGACTGGCATTAAGCAAGATATAAAGGACCAAATAAAATTTAAAAAATGGGGCCTTTCTAGGGGTGATGTCATGGAGCTGCTGCTGCTGTTTACATTTTAAAATGTTTTAAAAAACTGCAATTACTGTTACCTGCACCACATCCTTCCCCTCTATCTCCCATCTAACCAAAAACACTGTGGGTTACTTAACAAAAAAGCAAAACAGAAAGGTGATGGCTGAAAGGTTTCAAATCATTCATCCCCACTGGTACAGCTCTGGACAACCCTCCAGACCATTATTTTTCTAGTTGGAATTGTGTTGGTCAGTTGCTGTTTCCAGTCTGTGGCCAGTCACTTGGCAGACACTGGATGTCTGCACTTTGGGGTTTAGGCCTCTTTGAGATGCTCTGTCTGTTTACATTTTAGCCGAGGGATGTACAATAGTCCAGGTTGTTGTGTTGGACATTTGCTTATATTCACAGTAATTTGGTATTATGGGCCTTTACACGCTGATATTAACGCTACATATGGTGATCCATTCTTGTATGAAATGTATATCATATTGCAGGGATATCATAACCATATTTTGCTTAGTGTACTGAGGAACAATGCTATGTGATTCCACTTCCTGTTTTCTCAAGGTGTGAAAGGTCATGTGCCATCACTTCCTGTTATGTCACTTGTGAGCAAGGCCAAATGACATCACTTCCTGTGATGTCCTCAGAGGTCAGCGGTCATGTGATGTCACTTACGCAACACCTGGCATTTTGGTGAAATGACGTTTCTGGGCACACCCTTGATGAATTGCTTACTTGCTTTTTTATTTCAACCAGTCAGGAAACGTACACCAACACTGTTATCATTCCCTTTTGTTAATGTAAATGTAAATGTTGTTAGGTATTTGTACCGTGCACTGTCACCACCGGAGTAGTCCCCAGGCGCTCCTTATGGCAGGATTCTGCAACCTTTGACTCTCCATATGTGATGAACTTCAAATCCCATCAGCCCTACCAAGCAAATTCAATGTTGAGGGATCACAGGAGTTTTAGTCGATAACATCTGGAGAGTCAAAGGTTACAGACCCCTTCATTAAGGGAACCTGATACTGAAAACTCAATCAAACACCCAGGGCCTAGTAACATTTTCTAAGAGGCTTGCATACCTAGTCCGCAGAAAAAGCAGCGGCGCATTTCCTAACTTGGTGGCACTCATTCCACAAGCAAGCTGCACACACAGAAGTCACATTTATTTCCCCCATGCACAGATCACTTGTGTTCATGCAAGGAAACAGTGGAACAGTTTTTTGTTTTTGCTTTTAGCGGGAAACGAGCTCGAGAGCAGTGGTGTGCTTTACACAGAGGCGTTGCTAGGGGGGCTGAGGGGGTTATAGGCCCGGGTCTTTTGGTTGTAGCCACGGATAGAAGCTCAGGGACTACAAGCAAAAGGCTATAGCTAGCCACGAATCCCGCCAGTCCCGACATTAGCTTAGCCCCTGATCTTTTCCAGACCTAGCAACCCCCCTGGCTTTACAACAGAAGGGTGCCCGCATTGTTAGACAGTAAAGATTAAACTTTAAACACTTATCTTCCGCAACCACTTCCGCAGTCCATGACGAAACCTCATAGAGTAGCCCTAGACAACCAGCCATAGCCCCTCAGACCAAGACAAATTCCAAAATGCTGAATACGCATTTTAAAGGCTCAGTCTGGTTTATGTCATGATTGTACTCGGAAGAAGTAATTAAACGGCAGCCAATCCAAAATCCTCTGATTCATTCTTTCAGCTGCAGACCCTTGCAGGGATTCCAACCCCAGAGGAGGGGTTTCTACACTATTAACCTGAAAGCCCAAGTTTGTGAATATTGTTTGCGTAGGAGATGCAAATCGGCAATTATAGCAGAGGGTGACGGAAGGAGTCTGAAGAGGAGTAGAACTGAAGGAGGTGGTATCCAAAGATAAGGAGGCGATGGGTGAACATCTGGAGGAGGTTGGTGAACAGCAGGATGACATGGCAGAAGAAGAGACGGAGGACGCGATGGTTGTAAATGTCCCAGAGGAGGTGGCAGGTTGACAAGACAAGGACATTTATGGAGAAAGGGGAAATATGGAGGACATGAAGAGAAGTGTATGGAGACGTGGGGGATGGAGACCAGGAGTTGGTGGCAGTGGAAGACCATGAGGAGATTGGAGATGAAAATCAGGAGTCAATATTGAGACAGACTAGGAGGACACAGGCAGCAGATTGGGCAAATGACAGGGCATGGTGGAGGACTGTGGTCTAAAGGGGTTGCAACGCAGTGGGAGGAGGAACAAGCACATAACAGACTATCAAGGGGGGTCATGACCAGCACAGTATCAGAGAAGCTTATAAAGGCATAATCAGGACCGTGGGAGCGGGATGGGACCAAACCAGTCCCAAAAAATCTGAGGTGGTAGGAGAGGAAGTGCTACCTCTGTGTCATGTGAGCCTTGCAGGGAAATTCCCCCATGCACTAGAATTTACTGGGAGAAATGCAGCAACAACTACAGGACTTGCCAGAAGAGAAAAAGAACCACAGTGAAGTACAGTGCAGGAAACCCATAAACCCAATACCTTGAGGAAGAATAGATTCACTGAGAGACGAAAGTCGCTCGAACCCCTAAATTCCAAAACGGTGAGGAAAATTAGAGTCACTGAGAGACGAATGTCGCTGGAAACCCTAAATTCCAAACCGGTGAGGAAAATTAGAGTCACTGAGAGACGAATGTCGCTGGAAACCCTTAATCCCAACACAGTGAGGAACAGCAGAGTAACTGAGAGACGAATGTCACTGGAAACCCATAATACCAATACACTGAGAAAGAATAGCGTCACTGAGAGACGAATGTCACTGAAAACCCTTAATCCCAATACAGTGAGAAAGAATAGCGTCACTGAGAGACGAATGTCACTGAAAACCCTTAATCCCAATACAGTGAGGGGGAATGGATTCACTGAGAGGCAAATGTCACTGGAAACCCTTAATCCCAATACAGTGAGAAAGAATAGCGTCACTGAGAGACGAATGTCGCTGGAAACCCTTGAAACTGATTCCAAAAGCCTTGGAAGAGAAGACGGAGCAGGTTGCAGCAACCCTCAGGACCGAGACTCATCAAACCAAATAAATTGACTTAGCATTGTTTTGGGGGCTTTCAGGAAGTTGATTGTTAAAAATAAAGTGTGTTGTATTGTTCCCATGTGCCTCCTACTGGGCTACGGGCAGTCCAGTTCTCCATTAGGCCTATGATCCCATGGTGTTTAATGCCTCTTTAAATAGTGAATTGAAGTTGGTTATTTAGCGGCCATACATAGACATGACAAGTGTACAAGTACATTCCACCATTACACGTCGAAACACAGCATTTGGAGGGTGGGTATTAATACTGGTCATGGTGTAGAACTATAATTATTATTGTTCTTTTATAACGTGCTGCGTTGCATTGTCTTGCTTCCACAACAAACGCGTTGCCCCTGAGCTATCCTTCCTCTGCGACCATACTACAGCAGAGTACCACTATATGGTCATGCACCGTTACTGAACGTGCATGGGAGTATATTTCTTTGGCTGACGTGAGAGCTGTTTGTGTGTGTGGTGTGTGCATGTGTTTGTGGTATGGCCTTGTATGTGCATATCTCACACGAGAAAATGGGCATTAGTACATTTCTGGACGAATCGTCTGACATGCTCCTGATGTTTGCACATGCTAGTGCAAGCTTTGTAATCTTGAGCATGTTGTGGCCTTGTATGTGCCTGCGCCATACAGGGAATGCTGTCTTCTTCTGAGTAACACTTGTGCTGATTGTTCTGTTAAGCACTTGTGTTTTTACTTTGCATATTTGATGTTTGAGTACTTTGGCCTAATTGTCCTCACTTATATTCCGTTGTTAAGCGAATGGGCTTTGCTTGTTAATTGTCTAGGTTTTGAGTTGGTGTGAATTGTGTTACACCAATTGTTCCAAGTGTGCTACAGTTTTGGCTTGGTCTACCCCCTGTGTGCACCTGTTTTGAGGATGGGCGATGTGTATAATCGTGTACAATATTTGTCTTGTGTGTGCCTATGGATGGTTCGTCTTCTTTTGTACTATTGTGCTCAATTGTATTCAGCCATTAGCCATTATGCGTGTTGCTCTTCCATATTGTTGTTGACTATTATCTGTTGTACTTCTTGTGTTTATTGTGTTGTGCATGTTAATGGTGTATGTGTCTTTGTTGTCTGTCTGTACTGGAGATACGTGTAGTGTGGGTTCATTGTTTGTATAGAACATTCTGTTGTTACCTGTATGATGTATGCATGCTTTCCTTCTGTGTGGTTTATGGGTTTTGTCTGTTTTGCACTGCAGGGTATTGCCCGCATGTTGTTTACATTGAGTTGTACATGGTAGTGGTGTGAGGGTGTGTTGCATTTCCTTTTTGGACTGTGGGCCTATTGTTTTGTATAGTCTTCGGCTGTTACATGTAAGCTGCATGGATGTTAATTGAGCATGCCGTTGGGGACTGGAAATGGTTTTGTATCGTGACTTGTGTGCATGTGTAATTTCATGGATTTCACTGCATTTGTATGTGGCCTGTGTCATATGCTGACACACGTAACAGTTATGATCTATGCATCTGTCTGTCTGTCCATCCCTCCACTCACTCACCTGCTCATCCATCCACCTCCCCATCCACCCGCCTCCCCATCCACCCATCAGTCTCCCATCCATTATCCACAAGCCACCTGTGCCTGCATGCATGCATGAATCCGTTCAGCCATGCAGCCATCCATCCCCACATCCCCTCGTTCAGCCCATCCTGCCTCCCTCCCTCTGTCTCTCTCTCCATCGCAGCCTTCATCCACGCCTCCCCCCCCCCCTCGCTCCCTCTTCCCCTCTTGGGGTTCTTTCGGTGGCGCGCGTCCTTCTATAGAAAGCTCAATGCTTCTTTAGAGGCGCAGCTGCTTGTGTATCAACGCTCCCTCTGCTTCACTGCTGCATGTCGTCGCTGGCAAACGGCGTGTTCCTTTCAATGCTATTTGTAAGAGGGTTACGTTTTTGAAAAGCTATGTGTGTGACAATGGAACGTGTGCTTCAATAATAGGCACGCTTCCTGGAATGCAAGCTTTTTTTCCTGGGTGACTGTTCCCATTCCGTGTCCCTGGATGCTGCTTTCACTTCAACCCATGTGTATGAAAGCAATGTGCATTGGTGTATTATGCCCCTCGTGTATTGTGTAGAAGTATTACATCCCTGTGTAGAGTGTATTCTGTCCCTTGTGTACAGTGTATTATGTTCCTCATAGATAGTGTGTTTGGTCTCTAGTGTAGAGTGTATACTGTACAGTTTATAGCGCCTTTGTCTTATGTGTATTGTGTATTGGGTTATAGTGCAGTGGTTTATGTCACTTATATTATATATGTATATTGTATTATGTCCCTTATGTATTATGTATAGAGTGGTAGTGCATCATGTATTACATCTATAGTGCATAGTGTAGATTGTATTATGTTTCTTTTGTAACGGGAATCATGTCCCTCGTGTATAGTGTGTTGTGTCCCTAGTGAGCAGCGTACAGTGTACAATTCATAGTGGATTATGTCCCTTGTGTCTTATGTGTATCGTGTATTGCAGTTATAGTGCAGTATTTTATGTCACATATGTGATAAATGCATTACATGTATAGTGTATTATGTCTCTTCCCTTGCATAGTACGTGTGTAGAGTGGTAGTGTATCATATATTACAAGTATAGTGCTTAGGGTGTAGGTTATTATACCCATCCCTTATGTATTACATGTATTGTGTATTATTTATGTTGTGTATTGCGTATAATGTGTGTTTACATTGTGTATGGTGTATTGTTCATTGTGTGCACCATGTATCATGATTCTAACTTTTATTATGTATTGTTTATAGTGTATTATATACATTATTACACTTTTTAATGTGAATCATGTGTTTTGTGTTTTTTTTATTGTGTATGGTGTGTATAGTGTATTACCAGCATTGTGTATTCTGTGTATTCAATATGACTTGTATTGTGTCTTACCTGTATTGAAGAACACTCAACTCTAGGAGAATGTCTCAAAGAAATATATGACTGGATGAACACCAACAACTTAAAAATTAACCCAGGAAAGACAGAAAACATGATTATATCCAAAAACCAAGAGAACAACACCTACATACCGTGGCAGATAGAAATGAGAACCGCGCCCACAACTTCAAGCATAGCATAAAACCTGGGAGTCCAAATAAACAATGCACTAACATTGGAACCACAAGTAAACACAATAATTAAGAAATGCTTCTTCCTCCTTCTCTCAACAAAAAGAATCCTACCATTCCTGTCCTTCACCCACAAAACACTGACAATCGTCGCCCTCATGTCAAGAATCGACAACGCCAACAGCCTCTACCGTGGAATGCCAAAACACCTGCTGAAGAAACTACAACGCATCCAAAACGTTGCAGCTAGGCTCCTCCTCAAACTATCTGGAAGAGATCAGATCACACCAGCGCTAAAAATGCTACATTGGCTTCCACTCAAACAATGTATCACGTTCAAAACAATGTGCATAATACACAGGGCAATCAGCGACCAGGGAGCAGAATTTCTACAAAAGAAAATAACCATCGACAAGCCGACGAGACTCCTGAGATCAAGCAATGAAACCCACCTGGAACCTAAGCCATACGTCAGGCAAAAACTTGGGGGCTCCTCTTTCTCCCACCTGGCGGCAAAAACCTGGAACAACCTCCTTAAAGAAATAAGAAACACCAAAGACCACCTAAAATTCAGAAAACTATTAAAAACCCGGCTCTTCAACAACTCACAACCAGACGGAAACAACTGAAACAATACAACAGACAATGCAAAGAGAACCAGCTGACAGAACCCCTGACGACACAGATAACACCTAGAACCAACAGAGAGGGGACTATCCGCAAGAACAAACAGACAATGCTAGACAGAACCAACCACGAACAACAACCCAATCAGGACAGAACAATAGCTTTATAAGGCTGACACAACAACAGACACAACCATCAACCTCACCCACTACCAAACATCCCAATGACAGACGTGACTACATGAAGCTTGCGTAAACCCCAACCCAACCCAACTATGCAGCCACACGATCAGTCTACTACCTCATGCTCACAAGACAACCTTCCTCAAACCAACCCTCCATTTAAGCCAGCCCGCTAGCCAAATGAGACCCCTATCACCACATTAAGAAACCCACACCCAAGCTAGCGAGTAGAAGACGGAATGCACTAGACCGACATACACGATACCCTAGCAGTATTCTAGGATATGTACTGACCCACAATGATTAACCCAACACACACAACATAATCATCTGAGACATATGTATGATGATTCACCTGCAGCAATCCAGACATCCTGCTAAGGACTTAACTGTACCGCATTGCACTCAGACAGAGCTATGGGTATGGGCACAGGTCACAACTAGATAGATCCTCACAGACTGGGATGTAGGGTTTGGCCTGAGCAAGAACCAAGATAGAATTGCAGAGACTAACTAATGCAATATATAGACAGAGAGATGAGAGACAGCCTTGTCATGCTGAAACTAGATCACTGTAAGGAAGAAACCTTGTCCAATTCTCGAAAGACACACAATATAAGTGTGCGTTTGTCCAGACAACAATGCTAATAACCAACCCTACTAAAACCTCACCCTCCTCCCACACCTCTCAAACCCTCACTTATCACAACCACACCTCTTACACCACAGCAACACACAGGCACTTCACCACACCAACAAACACACCACACAGAGCCTTACACAACAGCATGCGACAGACTCCGACTGGACACAACACCAAAAAGGTCAGCGAACCGTGTTAACCGAACTGAAGCTGCCAACAGCAGATCACAGCTCTCTTGCTTTTTCTCCAAACTTTGTCCTACTAACATGCCCTGACCTACCCGCCTTTCTTTCAGTTTCGTCAGAGCGCCAGGGGACCACTATGGTGGTGAAAGTGTGCGGTATAAATACCCTTTAACATTAACATTCTGTATTTGGGACAGCTTTTCATTTTATTGTCAAACACTTGACCTATTACATTTTATCACACACTCAGTGTGGATGTCTGAATGTATAGATGGATCATGTATCATCTGTTTCATTCAAGGTGTGAATATCTCAAGTTTGGCTGATCTGATTTTCAAATTTGTTTTTGCATGCAGAACTGTAGAAGAAGGACTTTCGGCCTCATTATGACCCTGGCACTGCCATAATAAACGGTTCCGGTACGGGACCGGCACCGTCCGGCACCGTTCATTACGGGATGCCCTTGTCATGGTGCGTGCTCCGAAACCCCTGGAACTGTTGGGCCCACCCCAGTCCCTGTCACCCAGAAGGACTTGTCAGGCCACAAGGGAGTGCCCCAGAGCCTCATGGACTGAGTCCTGGCGCCGTTGGTGCCAGGCTCATGAAATGGGTTGAATTTATGGAACTACTTAATCTGCCTAGTGAGGCTGAGCCTTTCTGTATATCCAGGGTGTGGCAGAGGGACTACTTTTCCTGGGAGACAGGGCATGGTAAAGGGACTATTTTACCTGGAACTACTTGCAAGGCTATTTAAGCCACACTCTGCAGGCAGAACACGCTTCACGTTATTCTGCACTCCTGCAGAGTAACACACACCGTGTCTGCTCTGCCCTCGAATTTCTACAGCCACGCCCGTCTGAGATTTCCATCCATCGGTGCCTGGAAGGAGAAAAGGAGAAGAACAGGTGTTACTACAGCGACAAAGGCCTTATCCATCCATCGGTCTCATCTCCAGGTGGTCTTCTGACCGCCGTCCCTGTTGGGAAAGGACTTCCGTGCAGGCATCCAATACTCACCCGTGATTCTGCATTCCTCTGGGTTACTTCGTAGCGGTTCTTCCATTCTTCATCCTGGGGCCGCGCCACGCCTGCAAAAAGGGAACAGAAAACAGCAGGTTAGTCGTGCACAATACAAAATGGACAATTGTTCAGCCATCCAGCGCCACTCATCCGCGCTAATACTCACCTGGAGGCAACCAGTTCAGCATCCTAGGAGAGTCAATTCTTCTTCTAAACTTCCGTACGAAACCGCGTCTGCAAGAAAGAAAAAACACGGTTAAACCTTGGGAAAATAAGACATTGAGCATCTAAACCAAGCTGTCATTGGGATAGAGACTTACCTGATTAATCCAAGCATTCCCGAAACACAGCAACAGCCATTCAGGAACAATGAAGTAACTGTGCCCAGAGAAAGACTGAGCCTACTGCCCCCCTGCTGAAGGTCAAGCAGGACGGAGAGCCAACCTCACCAAACTCAAAGGTGAGCAGGAGAGGAGTTGGGCATCAGGAGGTTGCAGGAAGTGGGACCAATCCAACCCACTCATTAGCTAACATCCTGTTTCAACATTGCAGGCTAACGCCTCCTGGGGAGATAACAGGGGAGAGGACACCATCATACCATCAAAACTACGCCAGTACAGATATCAATCATACGACTACGTGCTACGCCCCCGTGGAGACAAGGTGAGCGTGACAGCCCTATTACGAGTGCCCCTTGCGGAAACTTCCTCAGAACGTCTGGTCAGACCAGACGTCCTTAGCGGGTCCCGCAAGGGGACCAGGGAGCTAATAAGGGGCCCGTTAATAACAGGCCCGTTATTAGCTCCCTCCCCATTCCCATTGAGCCCTATGGGGCTCAAATGGGAAAGGGGATGTTTTTTTTCAATGAGGAATTACTGGGTCCTCCAAGGTTTTAATGGCCCGGTAATTCCTCATTGAAGGAACCCGGACCTAGAACCCGGTATGGAGGCAGCCATGCCCTTATTAAGGGCATGGTTGCCTCCATACTCGTAATGAGGCCCTATGTCTTTTCTAAGAATCTAGAAAATCAAAATGGGCAATGTTGATGTAAGCATCCCAAAATCATGTTTTTTGTCGGTATCTCGAAAACTCAATGATACCCCTCCACCTTTTTCTTCAACATTCTTTTTGTAATGCAACATTCATTACCCTTTGCCAAATCGGGCCTAAATGTGTAGATCTGACCGGATCAATTGCATTTCAAATTTGATGAACTTTTGAGGTTGAGGTCAACAGTTACAGAGGGAAACATTTTATATGAGAATCACAAACGAGATATCACTACAAAGCGCTATGCAGGTGGGCACTGCAAGATACAACAAAATTGCCAAGAAATGAATGCAAATAGGAAAAACTCACTGTGAGAGTGGTTACAAAAATAGGCATTTTTTCTTATCCAACCAAAAAAAAATAGGGAGAACAAACCTCTGATGTTTCGCTGTATTCCACAGCTTAATCATGGTAGTGATAATCAAAATATGACTAAATCTTTTAGAATTCACAAGACACCAACCACGTTTCCCATGACAACATGTTGTTATTTGAAGGTATGGAAAACAGATTAACATTTCCCAAAAGTGACAGTGCTCAAAAACAATAAAGTGCATAGTGCAAGCAACAAGGCATTTAAGCGGGTCCAGCGAGTTAATTCCTCCACAGTAAATGGTGAGGAGTAGATACAAATACTACCTCCTCGTGAATATAATTCAAGTCATAATGATCAAAATCAACAGGAATGTGTCCTGCAATAATCCACAGAGCTATGCTCCAATACAGAAATAGACACCTATTACTCGCCTGATTAGCAATTTCCTGAGATGCCAAGCAAACAAGTGAATATAGAACCAAATATAGAGTAAGAAAATCTACAATATCAGAAATAGAAAAAATGTAATGGTTATATATTACAATTAGACAACCAACATTATTATTGCATCAAGACAGGGAATCATTTCACGTCTTGCACTAAATACAAGAATTAAAGGAACACATGGCTACCTTCGCTAGTATTTGTATTTGTTTTATTTATATTTCGCACCTTGCCCTGGGGCATCTGGGCGCACATTTTACAAGTTAATGGTTACATACAAGTTTGCAGGTTTCCCATACGGGAGGCAAATCAAAGCAAATTGAAATACAGAGCAAGAATACATGTTACGTAGAGAGACGTGCATCATTACATTATTCACTATGGTCAATGCAGTGGTATTACAAGGGCATACCGCAGCTAGCACTTGAATAGCAGGTGAGTATGTTACATGGATGGGGAAGGTTAATCGAGTTCAAGGAGCCAGAGTTTGATTTTGTTCTTGAATGCGTGGAAAGTCGGTTCTGTTCTAAGTGTGGTAGGTATTGTGTTCCAAAGTTTGGCCGCGAGGCATGGGAAGCTTGTTCCCCCGGCTGTCTGTAGCTTGAAGCTGGGGATAGAAACATGTGCAGATAAGCAGACCTCAAGGGTCTGTTGGCAGAATGACACGTGAAGCGATTGAAAAACTTACAAAGGACTAGGGTATTTTTGTACTAGAGAGGTTCAAGACGGTGCCCTTTACAAAAATTTAAGTCAAAACAGAAAAGTCTTGACACCTCTCGGAGAAACACCCTTAAGGATCTATATTCATTCACACCGGAAACACTATGAACTGGATTCCTCTGTGGCAACAACTGATGCTGAAACCAAGTTGAAATATATATATATATATCTTTTATTTAATCCATATCATTAGGTTAAAAAACATTTTACTAAGAAACAACATTCTTTTTTTAAAAAAGACTTTTTTAAAAAAAAAATGGCAGTAAATAAGCCGTCAAACTTTCTAATATATTGAAAAAAACACAATAATACATAACCTAAAGGAAAATATTTGGGTGTACAATGACAATTGGAAAACAGCCAAATCAAAAAAACTCGAAATGAGAGGAAAAAAACAAACCTAATAACAAGGAAAAACTAAACTCAAACAATATATACCAAAACAACTATATGACATGAAAAGAATATGTGCAATTATCACATGTCAGATGGGACACACTTTGATGTTCAATCTGGAAAGATGTTTCTACACTGAAACACTTATTTAAATTCTCAGTAAAAAATGGCTGTGAATGCCTTATTTAGTTTGTGACTAAATTCTCACAATTAAAACATTAGCCCGACATGTTTCATTCCCATTAATCTTAAAGAAGACAGATGGTGGGAAATTCTTCAGGGGACGATGTTGAAAACATCGAGTATCATGCCAATGACTAGGTAATGTGTCGTATACAATCTGCAACACTTGAAGCCAACTGAGGAGAGCAGTTCATAAAGGGTGCCTTCTTTCAATTGTGAAGGAACAACCTCATGGACAGAAAAATGAAACAACAGGCCAAATCAGTTGAATCCCTCCTGACCAATACTGTGAATAGTATCAGGTTTCAGACTAGTCGCCAAAATTGAGGCTTACCTTACTGCTCACTTGTCAGTAGTGGCAGGGGTAGTAACGCGAACTGATTAAGTGGAAAAAAAATATTTCTGGAAAAAAGTATGGACATAGGGCGATATTTAGAGCATGATCAGCAAATGGCTGATACTAACCACGATCATTAACCTGGCAAGACAGTAATGCGGAGAAAAGAAAGTGGCTAAATCCCCAACTGTGACCATAAATCAAAATATTCTTAGACATTGTGGCATCTGAAAAGTAAAAACACCACTAATACGTGGAAAGGGTCTAATATATCATAGACAAATGGCTAAAGCAGAAAAAGGGGCCCAAGTGCTCATATAATCCTCCCCTACGGTTGTAGACCTGCTTTTTAAAGAGAGTTCTACCGCGCCTCATCACGTTGTTTCATACTTCAACAACAACCGCATGGGTGTAAAAGACAAACACCATGGAAAACTGACCTTCTTCAAGACAACGTTCTGCGATATGTCCAAAGGTCGCATGGAGGATGGACAATGTCTTCCACGGTTACACCGTGCTCCACGGTGCTTGGCTGCCGGCTCCTATATGACAGACGGGCGAGCGTTCCTTGCTCCGCCTGCTGAAAGGGAAACAGAAAAGCCTCAATGTCGCGTTCGGTACCGCTAAGCTGAAAAACTACAGCGGTACGAAAAAACCTCTCCGCAGCGACAACTGCAGTCGGAATATTGTTTCGTGAAGTGATTGGCCAGGTAGTCAGGTGCAGGGTTGTTCTGGGCCTTGTAGGCTAAGGCTAAAGTTTTGAGCAATATTCTATGCACAACAGGGAGCCAGTGTAGGTTGCGTCTAGTATCAGAAATGTGATATCCCCTAGGTAAGTTAAGGGCAGCCCTGATGGCATTATTCTGGGTGACTTGTAGCTTGTCAATATTTATTTGGCTAGTCCCAAGATATAAGGCGTTGCAATAGTCGATTTTTGCCATGATTAAAGTTCTGGCAAGGATGATGCAGTTTTCGGTTGTCAGAAAAGGTCTGCAAGCAGTGATGAGTTTGCACGTATAGGCTGATGCAGACGCCACCGCATTAGTTTGTCTAGTGAGAGAAAGTGTCGGGTCAAGGTAGATACTAAGAGTTTTAGTTACGTTGGACACTTTAATGATATTACCATCGATAGTGAATGAATCATAGGCAGAGTCTAGTTTATCCAGTTTGGCGTGTGAGCCGAGGATCAGCAACTCCGTTTTTCATCATTGAGTGAGACAGAGCCCATGATGTGCCATCCAAGCCTGAATGACTGAGTAGACTTCATTGCATGCTTTAGTGTCAGAGATATGGTCGCCTGTGAGAGGAATGAATATCTGGGTGTCGTCGGTGTAGTTGGTGTAGGAGACACCCAGATAGTCAAGTATATCGAAGAGTGGCTTTGAAAACACATTATATAACGTGGGGGAGACACAAGACCCTTGTGGGACTCCACAAATGACAGGTGCTGGTTCAGCCGAGGCTGATGGAGAAAAAACCCTCATGGTTCTGTTACCCAGGAAGGAACTGATCCATGATGAGGCCTCATCAGAAAAGTGAACCGCAGTTTTGAGGTGGTGACAGAGAATTTTATGATCTACCAAATCAAAAGCTGCAGAAAGATCAAGAAGAAGGAGGAGTGCCAACTTGCCCCTGTCTTTTAGGACCTCAATTTGAGTTTTTAAGTCAATCAGGGCAATTTCTGTGCCATGTCTGGGACGGAAACCTGATTGACGGAGTCCCAGTAGTTGGTTTGATTCAAGGTATTCCTGAATTTGTAGGTAGGCAGCACGGTCCAGGATTTTTAGTATTTAGGATCTAGTATTTAGGTCCATTGAAATCTTAATATTGAACCTTAAGATAAGTCTGGTTTCTAATTTATGAAGGGCCAAATCTCTGTTACCCTTACGTGAATGAGGTTTAACAAAATCCAGTCCAATCCATTTCAGGAGAGATTTATCCTGATTGTGAAAAACTGTAAAATGGGTTGCTACTGTGTAATTGTCATCTTCCAATCTTATTGCTTTTAAGTGCTGCAAAACTGTATTTTTACTTTCCTCTTGGTACCGCCAATATACACTTTTTCTTACAAGGGAATTTATAATCTTTGATTATTCCAAAATTAAGAAAAAAGGACACTGTAATATTGCATATTAAACTTAATAGGTTTGCTTTTGATCAAATTCCACACCAAAAAAGCTTGGGGGGGTCGGGGGGCAATAGTAAGAGTTGAGTTAATTGAAACTATCAGTATTCCATCTGTGGTGTATGCAACCAAGGTTTTCTTGTTATTTCTGAGACTCACATGATATTATATATTGTAGCTATAGACAAAATTGATCATGATCAAAAATGTATTTTGTGAGCTCTTAATTGCCAAGTTGAAGAATTAATAAAGTGTAGGGTTATTGAGGTTTACCCACAATTCACAATATAAGTCAAATTGTTGACTCTGATCCATTGTTGTTCTTGTTGTTGATTACATTCGTTCATAAATTAGCTCTCGGAAATATGAATATTGTTCCTGTAAAATGGATTTATATACACTCTATATCTATCTAAAAGCATTGATCATTCATTAGTCTTTGGTGCAATTAATAGTTTTACATACCTCTTATTGATGTTGGAATTGAGAGATTCAATTTGAAGTTAAATTGCTGATAAATATTCCATGTAAACTCTGTTTAAATACTTATGATCTTATTTTTGTGTGTGGCAGTAAATATTACAGCTATACATTCCATTTTGGCTTATGCATCTTTCGGTCAAATGCAGAAATATCAATTTAATTTTGTGGTTAAAAAATGATAAACAATTTTTGAAAGTCTTTCATCAGTATGCCTAACTTCAGTTTGAGGGAACAAATGTACACAACATTTCAAAAGCAGATGCAATCATTTTTGGTGGGATAAATTGTTATTTTATCACCTATATGGAAATCTTAATGCAAAAAACATGTTTTTTTTCAGAAATCATTTTGGACAAAATAAATTACTTAAACTCCATCAACTTTGGCACGAGTGGTTGGATAGGCCAGATCACTTACATGCCCATCGAACCTTTGTGGACGAAAGCAAAAATTACAGAGGATTTGTTTTCCATTTTCCTATGTTAAGTGTCGCATTGCCATACGTATAGTGGTATAGTGTAGTGACTGTGACACTGATTAAAAATATAATATTCACATACTTTTGTGTGTTCATGTATGTATGTAGAGTAATCAATTTGAGCCAAGTCACCCACTACACAGCGCCACCTAGTCACCATCGCTGGAAGTTCACTTCCAGTTCTGAGCCTCATCAGCAAGGCACTGTGGGTGGGCAAATTAGCCCAAATGCAAATCTTTTTCTCCAGGCAATTGTCTGTGTCTTAGAGGGCAGTGCTACTTTATACATCGCTTAATCAACACAGGACATATATTTTGCTAGGCTGTCAGGACCACTACATACCAGGTTTCACCCTTATTAGGGAACATCAGTGCAGTATATTGCTGACAGCCTTGTGGTTGGAGCATTGAGCCATGTTTTTACTGCATTGATGATGGGGAAGGATTCTTGAACAAGGACAAATATCAGTTGTTATTAGTTAAACATCCTACTGTTGCCACGCTTGTTGCCACGCTATACCTACTACCTAAGGTACACAAGAATAGATCTGTACCTCCAGGCAGACCGATTGTCAGCTCTGTTGAGTCACTGGGTGGGGCCAGTGCTGAACTACAATTCAAATAAAATAAATAAATAAATAATAATATAGTCTAGCATTTCTTGTTCCAATATGCAGCACTACCAACATCACATAATCAAGACCAATAGAAAACGTAAACGGCAGAATCCACCCCAATAATTCTCCCTAAATCCCCTGTTTTTCTTAACCTCCTCCACTGCCTGTTTTTCCTCTCATAGCTGCCCTTGGAGTGATCATTTACTAGAGACTGGAAGATGGTGGCTGCATCGTTTGTTCTGCTGTGTGATCTTTTCATTGAAATGTGCAAAGAGGATGCAAATGTGGTTGTGAATATTTTGTTTCACACTAAATGTACTTTAGCAGCAATACATGTCATCAAATGTGTTAATGCATAATTTGTTTTCTACTAAATGAATTTTAGAGGCAATAAAACGTCCAGAAATGGGATTGTACATATTTTCATTCTCTGCAATACGGTATTTTTGTGGGAGGATATGTTTAGCTGCAACAACAATTGGTGGGACATTTCATCCACTAAATTAATGGTGTGTGCAAAATAACTGTGCAGTTGAAACACCTTGGGAAACTCTGTAACTTTACTTACTTGCAAAGTCAGGAACTTCACACAGTTACGTTGGTGGAAATGAACATGCACACAATCCTAGTCTTAGCGCCAGAAGCACATAAACTGTTGAGTTGCGTCTCCCAGCAGCGTTCGGCTCAACAGGAGTAACATCGCCCAACTCAGAGCTGGCATCCCATGTTCTTGCTTTTCTCGGTCAGATCCTGTTCTCTTTGCAGGAGACAGCCGTGTATCCAGCGTCTAAGAGTGTGTAGAGCATTCACCGTCCGAGGTGCACCGACTTCAGTTTCCATATGGATTTAGGATGACTGGACTTCCAATCCTGGGGCAATCTATCACAAACCCCCCTCAATTTCCTGCAGCATCTCAGTTTAAAATAATGGAGCAGTGAAGCACGACAAGACATTGGAATTCTCACGGAGCTTATGTACTTTTGTAGGAAGAATGACAAGGTCAGAAACCATCTTAAATGCCTTGCATCAGTGTCTTTCTTGTGTGATAGCCGTAGGGGTGGAGTGTGGTGCATGTCCTACATGGCCGTAACCATACCCGGATTTCAGAGGATGGTTCAAGGCTTTTTTATTGTGTATAGCTCAAATGATTCAGCATCTTGGAGGTATGTGACTGAAATGTGGCACACTAGGGGCCCGTCCCTCGTGGGTTCACACCTTCTTAGTTCAGACTTCTCTATATCCCAGATTGGCAACTAGAGATCGGAAAAACCTCTATCTAGGAATCTATCTGGAGTGCCTGAAGGTCTTAGCCTTCTCGATCTTACTACCTCCAGAGTTCTTCTAGTGGGAATCTATCCTGACACTCCCCTGGATTTGTATTGCAGTGGGGTCTGGAGCCTTTCCAATTACCTAGTTTCACTCACTTGGGGCTTTCATACCCTTGTGTTCTGGTGCCTGATGTTATTTGCTCTTGCACATTCTCTCCTCTCACTTCCTTACTCTGTACCCTCTCTCTCCCTCCTTTTCCTTCCCATCTCTACTCCCTCCTTCTGTCCCTCAAAGTTCACACATCTCTCCCATCCTCTGATTTTTTATCCTCTAGTCCCTTCTCCTCTCTCTTTCTACTCTCACTCACCTCTTCTATATTATCCACTCTCTTCTTCATTGCACTCTGCTCTCCACTCTCCTCTCTTCACCACCTTTCTACTCTCCTCCTTCCTCTGCTGCCGCTTTAGGTTGCCTCTACTCTCCCATTCTTCTTACTCACACTCACGTATTCTCCTACTCTCTCTTTAACACCACTCACAACTCCCTGCAACAATTCATGCATTCTTACACTCAGATCCCCACCTCTCTGACAACTAACACCTCAACTGTAAAAATCTCCAACACCTTTGTAATGCTCTGCTTCACTGTCCTTCCTCTGCTTGGTCTCTTGGTCCATCTCCATCCCACCCGACCTCACCCGAATACCGCTCGCGCATTCTTTCTTTTGCAGCGTTTTTATACCCCTGACTTAATTTGGTGGTCTTCTCCTTGGGTTTTTTGCGCACTTGTCTCGGGGTCAATCTGACATTTCTTTTTTCCCTGGGGTTGTGCCACAGCAGCTGGAAGTTTAGAAATCCCTGCTTAGCTCTCCCTTCCACTCCTAGTGCTCGGGTTAGTCTTCCAGACGCGCGTTCCGGTAGCCATGTGGCCATTGCAGAGAAGCGGCGATTCTTGGCAAAGTGTGGAGGTAGCTCACTGCAACATTTCTCCTGTTTCTGTCTTGTTTGTCAAGCCAGCGGTTTCAGCTTCCATCTGCCCCTGTGTATCCTGGCACATGTAGTCCTGCAATGAGATATATACAATTCTGTCCATGATAAGGAATGGTAGTCATTAGTTGATTGATAGTGGCATCTTCCACATGCAGGAAAGCACATAAGGGGGTGGGGCAGAGGCTGGGGCTGCAGTGGTTCTGGTGATAGCCCTGCTGCCCCAGGTTGGTTGAGGCCCTGATGCCCCCGTTGACAAGGTCACGTCCCCGACCCTGTCATATATATCACTAAAGTCCATTGTCATCTGAGGAGATCAACTAATGGTGAGCGACTCGCTCTCAATGGTAGCATAGTTATCATCTCTTGGGAACAACTTTGTATTGATAAAAACGATTGGTTGTTGTTGCCCATCCCTGCTTTGAGAATGTACATCACCAATATCTATTTTGGAGGCATGATTCTCCGATGCCTCCGGGCTGCTAGGCGCTTTACAAATACAAAAAATAAATAAAAATAAAAAAAAAATTCTGCAGTGTAAAGGACTCCCAAAAAGCAATGCAAGTGGGTGTCTCATATCCCAAAAGAGTTTTCAAGGTAGGAGGAAAGTATCAGGTGCCCTTTTGAGCTTCAAAGGCAGTGATGGTTGCTTGTCCCCACTTAAACGTACTGCAATGGTTATTGGAAGGCACGCCTGGGACGGGTCACACAACCAATGTAAATTGTGTTTTGAAACAACAGTGACAATACTATTTCACACCTATTAACATCCAAATGATTTCTTCTTTAGGAGTGGTACTTTTTGAATTTTCTGAAACTTGTTGACCTGGGGTTTGATTAACAATTTCACTATTTTGTGTCCTATGTACTTTAAGTTGGTTGCAGTTACGAAACCGTTATATGGCCTTGCTGTGAACCTAGTCTCTTGTAGAGTGTTACGTACAAGACATCGATAAAGCTAACTCTCTTTCCAGTTCCGAAGATATCATCATCAAAATAGACTCCTGCATATGCTTATGGTGTTCACAGAAGAGGGCCCATTAGTTCGAGTACTTGTGGTGAGATACCCACACTCTCCATCTTAACATGTATGGACAGTGAGTCACTAGGGTCTGGGGTGGTGCAGACACTACCTAAGGTTGCTCCAGTGTGTGTTTGGCGAGGATCTATCTGGAGCCTTATCCCCCTCTCAGAGAAAGGGTGTTGAATTTGTTCTCAGAGTCCATTTAGATACATTCATCTACCACCACTCCAGAGGACCACTTGGGGTGAGGAGGTTTGCATGCCTCGCACATAGCGTTCAGGACTACATACATGCACCAAGGGGGTATGAGAGAGGCAGAAATATTCCTCCCAAGGTGTCACAGCTTGTCCGTCAACTGCAGGACTTCAATTCCCAGAACAACTCATGCAGGAACAAATCAGACCGGAACACCAAATCTCCTGGGACAGTAGGACTGCAGAATTTGCTAGAGCAACTAGACTCGATCTAGGGAACTACACCATGCCACAGCTGCTTATGCAATCTTGCAGTTCCAATTAGAATCCAATAGAAACCATTGCCTCATAAACACTCACTGGACTCAACCAATAATAATATAATGAGGGGAATCAACACACATAAGAATAATAGCAAATCCCAGGGGAAAATACAAAAGAACCATTCAGAGACAGCCTTAGATAACACGCTGCATCCTAAATGACTTAAAAGGGGGTGGAAACGCTCACTCAGTGTCTTGGACCCAGAGGAAATAGATGTGTCTTCTGCTTCTCCCTTGCTACAAGGGAGCACTGCTGGAGAGAGGAAAACTGGAAGGACCACTCTCTGGGGGAAGGCAGTGCAGGCCTGTGGAGGTTGGAAGCCTAGGAGGAGAGCTCCTAAACCCTGGAAGCTCAGGCAGAGGTAGGCGGGCTTGAGGGAATCAGGAAGCCACAGCAAAATGTTTTCTATCAGTGACTCCTAAAGAAAAACTGAGGCTTGTGGCAGGAGAGTCACAGAAGAGAAACTGCGTGTAAAGGATTCAGAATGAGGGTGGAAGAAATATCCATTGAATCCGAGGAGGGACCTGCTGCAAAGCCAGAAATCGGCGTCCGGAAGGTGCCTGTTACGCAACTTGAAACCGAGGTCAAGGAAAACCCTCTTGTGAAGCTTGAAACCAAGGTCCAGGAGGGGCCTATGGCTAGCTCAAGGCAAATAGGGAAATGTTGGAAATGTCAGAGAACGCAGTAGAGTAGGAACCTCATACAAAATACATTGAGCCTGATGCATGAGAGACATCTTCTGGAAATGGGAGAATGCAGGAAGATTGAGTGAGTCTGTACTGTGAGTAGTCTTGAGAAGAGACTTCTCAGAAAGAACCGTTTGATTTTTGGTTTCAGGTAGTTTAGGGATTGATTTCTGAAGAATAGACTAGAAAAGAATTAAAACTCATTCTGGAGGACACGAATGCAAAACTTGAAGGGTATATAAAAGACATAGAACCTCGTAAAATACAAAAATTCAGGAGGGACACCTTAGACTATGCACCGAGACAACCATTCACCAACAACAACAGTAGCGAGATTACAAGTGGGGAGTTAGAGGAATGACCATCAACAAGTACAATTCCAACAAACACTACACAGCAGGAGACAACTAATATAGAACAACTGAGTGTAACTACACGTGCACCAGTCCCTCCAAAACCTTTTTTAGGAGACGGAAGAACAGAAGAGGGAAAAAGGAAACCCAGACAGAAAAACAAATTAAGGAATCCGTAGTCATAAATATCTCATCCAAACCACTTTCAAGAACTCAAGTGGAACTCTTAATCTTGGCATATCATTCATAGCTACTAACAATACCTCCCTCTTTGAAGAAGAAGTAAACTTGTTTAAACTGCTACGTAAAATGGAACTCAAAGTGTTCTTCAACAACTTGGATGATGCAACAACCGCACCTGTGGTACCGGAATATCTTAAACTAAGAAACAAGAATGGATTTCATCCACAAATCAACCACCCTTTGATCAATGTATTCAAACAAAGGACCACTAAAGAATTGAGACGGCTTAAATATGAGAAGGCACGGACCAGCAATATCCGGAAACACCAACTCAACATCATTCAACAACTAGCGGATGATACCAGCCTTACCCTGAAACAAGCAGATAAGGGAGGTGCCTTAGTCTTGATGGACACCTCACTATACAATGAAGGATGCCTCAAATTACTGTCAGCACAATAACTTACATGATCCTTGATAATGACCCACTACCTGGAATCAGGGAAATCATAGGAAAATTGTTGGACAAAGCCTTGGAAATGAAATGGATAACGGATAGAACCATGAAATATCTGGTTAAAAAATGCCCAACTACACTGGTTTTCTACGGCTGACAAAAATCCATAAAAGCATAATTGATCCCCCCTTCCGACCGATAGTAGCAGGAACGGATAGCATCTTTCAACCTCTAGCTATCTATTTGGACACAGCACTCCACCCCCTAATACAAAAGACTTCACCCTACCTAAAGGTCACTACACAGTTTCTACTAATTCTACACTTGTTGACACTTACAGAACCCGATCTGATACTATTTACTTTGGATGTAAATAGCCTGTACACCTCAATTCCACAAAGAGAAGGTATTGAGGCACTAGAATGGTTTCTGTTTAAAAATAACAACATCTCTATTAACAAAATCTTTGCAATTGAACTCATCGTCCTAATACTCTACAACAATTACTTTCAGTATAATGGCCAATTTTATTTACAGATAGCAGGTACATCTATGGGCTCTTCGGTCACACCGTCATATGCCAACATTTTCATGTACCGCTTTCAAAATACCTATGTGCTTGCAAACCAATGCTGGAACAACAAAATTAAACCTTGGCGGAGATACATAGACGATATCTTCGGGTTTTGGATTGGCACAGCAGATGAACTGACACAATTCTGGCAATGCCTGAATGGTTGCAATGAGAAGATCAGCTTTACAATGGAGATCGGAAAACCCTCAGTTAATTTCCTAGATGTCACCATTGAAATGAGAGGGGAAGGATTTAACACAAAAATATACAGAAAACCCACGGATGTGAACAGCACATTACACCATCATAGTTTCCACCCTAAGCATCTAAAGGAAAACTTACCATATAGTCAACTGCTTAGATTGAAACGGATAACATCAGACTCAGAAAAACGTCAAGAAGAGTATGAGAGGATGAAATCCAGGTTTTTGGAGAGAGGATTCCCGGAAGAAACACTAAACAAAGCCATTATAAGAACTAACGCACAACAACGGGACAATCTTCTTAAAGGGAACACCAAGAAAAACAACATAAATTTAATACACACACTAAAATACTCCAGCCAAAGCTTTCAGGTGAAAAGGATAATTTTGAAAGACTGGACTCTCATAAGGTCAGACCGCACACTGAATCAACTGTTTCCAGATCCACCTATAATGGCTTACAAAAGAGGGAGGAACCTCGGGAACAAATTGATTAAAGCAGAAAGAACAAAACAACAAACTCAAAACACATTATCCAAACCTAAACACAGGACTTTTGCTTGCCTTAATGGCCAACTTTGTTCCAGCATAATCAAAGGGGACCACATTAGGCACCCTAACGAAAGATAATGCTCGGCCACTTCGCTACTTGTAATACCAAGAACGTGATCTAAGAATTACGTTGCCCATGTGGGAAATACTATGTGGGGAAGACTATCAGATGTGCAAAGGGCAGGTGGACGGAACATAAGTCCTGCATTAGGGCCAGGAACATCAAATCACCAGTCTTTAGACATTTCAGGGATCACAGCCACAACATCTCACAAATGAGAGTAGCCATCTTGGAGGTAATACATCCACTGCCTAGAGGAGGAGACCTGTCAAAAATACTAGCCCAAAGAGAACTCTTCTGGATCCATAAATTAGATGCTCTGACTCCTCTTGAAATGAATGAAGACTTTTACATAGGAGCCTTCCTTTAAACCCTCAGGTGAAGTTTAGCCACTACTGACGACTCTGCACATAGAACTTGGTTCCCCAATACAATACCTGCCTTTTAAACGCACAAGGTTACGCGATAGGGATAAAGATTGTACACCTAAGTTGGGGTAGGATCAAAACTACAAAAACTGGAATGTTGCACTTTGACTTAAGCAATGTCTTGAGTATTAATGTACTTTTGTGATGCTAAACCAACCTAATGTGTTTTTGTGACGCTAAATCAACTTTTCTTGTTGATCACTCTTGTGTGTATATGGTCATTTACGTTATACTGTTGCAAAGGATGAGCTCTAGATTGATGCATCCATGAACATTGTGAGATCAGATGAACCATTATGTCAAGTCCTTATAAATCATATACTGCACACTAGTACATTCTACACACCGACACTATATATTCTCCATTCTCCCATCGCTAGTGGACACTACTGAGACCCAACTCCCCAACAAGCGTTCTGAATCCACTCACACATTATTTTTGCCTATTTGTACATTAATCCAGCTCTTGAAACTGCTAATGCATATAACAACTTATTAGACACACATTTACTGTGATTACATACCAGCACATCTTTAAGACATGGAACACAACCTTATTTACCATGTCGATATTTTCACACTATTTTATCTGTAACCACTCTGTGAAGTCCCATAGTGAAATTGCAAGAAGTTGTATTGAGTTCCCTCATGAACGCGATACACCAGTTAACCATGGCAGGTACTCGTAGACAACTGGAGCTTTAAGGCCCACTGCTCGTGTTGAATGAGGATATGCAGAGTTAAGATTACATGCTATAAGCTTATTAAAAGCCAATTGAACACTGATTAATACAGGTATCTAAGACTGGCACTCATATGTATTCAATTGCCCTTTTACTATGAGTATTGCACTTGACTTGGTGTGGTACACGAATATGAAGCCACTAATGACTCCACTCATTACATCGTTTTATAGAGACTACCATTTAGGTGAATGAGCACCTCAACCTGGTGTTCAAGTGCAGTATGTCTGAATTCTGATGACGTCTTTCTACGCATGCGTATTGGTTTCCACACTGACACGACATTCTTTATCAGTGTGTATTGGCTTTACTGTTTAAGGAACAAGAACATCCCATAGTCAGAATACCTCTTGAGTTTAACATAAGTGGTCGACCACACGTTTTTTCGTGCACTTTCAATTGTTTACATTACGACGACTATGATGTCACTCGCGCATGCGCGTAGTGACATCACATACTTACCAGTATAAATACGTGCTTGTCCCACAAAATGGCCGCTGCCATCGGGAACTACAAGCACCGGACGCATCTCCTGTTTCGTGAAAGCTGACAACACCCCTTTTGGACACAGAAGTAAGTTGTTTTACACGCTTGACCTTCGTAATACACCTAGCAGTACTCCACTAGCTATTAAGCACTAAAAATCTGTTACTTTGCAGATAATCCTTATGATATTCGCCGCCCATGTTGGACTCTGTTCACCACAGTGTCCAGTCAAAGTTTCGAAAACATAGGGCCTCATTACGACCCTGGCACTCCCATAATGAAGGGTGCCGGTACAGGACCGGCACCCTTCATTACGGGAGCGCCTATTACGAGGTTCCCTTTGCGGGACCTATAACAGGTCCCGCGAGGGGAAGAGGGAGCTTCTAACAGGCCATTTGTAATGTGCCCGTTATTACCTCCCTCCCCATTCCCATTGAGCCCCAACTGGGCTCAAATGGGAATGGGAATGGGGATGGGTTCCTGCAAGGAGGAATTACCGGGTCCTCCAATGTCGGAATAACCCGGTAATTCCTCATTGCAGGAACCCGGTATTGGCTAATAGCACCATGGCTGCCTCCATACTCGTAATGAGGCCCTAGTTTCGAAATACAAAACTTTAGAAATAAAACGATCGAAAAAGAAATGTTCGAATACATTTTATTTTAATGTAATTTTTTTTTGGGTTTCGTATATTAAAAATACTGGTTTTCCCCCCAAAAACGGGGGTTTGCAGGGAGACCCCCCCAGCAAAACAACAAAAAAAACGTGCATTCGAATTTTTATTTTTCGATGCTTTTGAGTCTCCGTTCACCACAACAATACCAACATCCAGACCTGAACACAACACCATCTTCTGAGTTTGTTTTTCACAACAATGGGGGCTTTTGATACCCCCGTTTTTACATCTCACAAAGACCATCCTTTTGTTAGTAAGATTTCTTCTTAAATCTTTCACAGTTCCATTATACTTTTATCTTGAGGACAAGTTTCCCCACAATTTCAACAACCATTAGAAGTACAGTAAATCAAGTGCAAGATCTTAAAGCCTTTTGCTACTACCCTCTATCATAGAGGGCTGGCAAAAGGTTTTTAAATACCCAAAGGTTTCGGTCATAGATAGTGTGCAGGGGACGCGGGTTCCCTAGATAGGGAACCTCTCTTTTTTGTTTTTTTTAAGAATATACTAAACCATTTTTTGGGTTGTCCAGATCTTCAGACATTTTGTTTATAGGTGAGGGTAGCCAAAAGGCAAAAGACTAATTAAGATTAGGTTTTGCAACTCTTTTATTGTCCTGTTATGAACGTATTTTTAGATTAGGGTGCCCCAGGAAGGACAAGGACTCTCAAGACTAGGCATTTGGTTTATGATTTAAAAACCAAACTTGTTAAGGTGCCGAATACCAGGACTTTACATACACCCATGCTGACACTGTTTCTGTTATGCCACAGAGACTGCCGGCGGCTCATGGAACTTTTACACTTACCGGTTATGTTGTCCGGCGACGTTCGGCCAGACGTGGCATGTTTCTATGTCACCGTATATGGCGCTTTGCGGCTCCGTTTCATAGACACTGGAGGTCACATTAATGGCCTGTGAATCAGACGGACTTCATTTCCCAACTTCCCTGGTTCCGTTTTATCATCCAATAGGAATCGTGGAGCCTCCCATTGAATAGCATATTACGTTTCACATAACGCAGAAGTATGCTTCCTATTGAGGTTACTCCGGTGGTTTGTTTCTCCTAAAGTTCCGTCTTCACTTACCTTCTGTATTCTTACCTTGGAGATTTCTGCCCGTGTACCAAATCTTCAGCCTGTTTGCAGACCATTCTCTTCACCTTCGCCTTTGTCCCTGATCACTCCTGCCTGTGTACCGAACCATCAGCCTGCCTACGGATCATCCTCTTCGACGCTGCTTTTGCCTTTGGTCACTCCTGCCTGTGTACCGAACCTGGACTGTTATACAGATTGGCTTTGGAACGCATCCGCTCTACAGCACAAATAAGCGCATCGCAAGTATCTTTTGTTGTAACCTGGGTAACCTAGTGTGTCTTTCCTGTGTGTTGTTGCTTCCTACCAGTTTAACTTTTTCCTCATACCTCCTTGTTAAACTTACCTCTTCCGTGCACGAGAACGCTCTGCAGGGACGTGCACCATCCCGACTCTAGAGTGATCCGCGTGCCATCGGGTGTAGTTCCCCTACTAATCTTCCTATTTGTTGTTTTACACCAGTCGTTGTGGACTTTTTTCCTTACTCTTTCTATATTTAGCTCCAATCAACACGGTAAGACTAACAGCTCAGTACAAACTTCTGCTTCTCCAGTTTTTAGCCTGTTATAATTAGTTGAGCTTTCCACTTGTTCCATTGTCATATCTGTCTTCAGTGTTAGGTTACCTAGAGGAAGAATCAGCTGTAGTCAGTGCAGGTATTATTATTATTATTATTATTATTATTATTATTATTATTATTATTATTATTATTATTATTATTATTATTATTATTATACTGAGAATTATCTGTGTTGAATTCCCAATTCTTCCTTGATATTAACACATTTTCATTTCTTTACAGCCGGTGTATATAGCGGTGTGTGTTCCCGCTCTTTTGAGTGATCGGTCTCCTTGATTGTATCTTCTGAACAGTCTGGGGACATATTGCTAAAAAGAGTTATATTCCCTCAACAGAGAGGAGGACCTGGTTAGGTCTATCTACGGGCTCTACTATCAAGTCTTGGGTCAAGGTTCTGCAGTATCACCAGGATTACCAGCCGGTGAGAGACAGAATAGGAAGCCATGGAGGAAGTAGATCCCTTGACTGCCCTGTCAAAGTTAGTGGCAGAATTACTGGCGGACATGGTTGCTGCTAATTCAGCGTGAAACCAAAAAGTGGAGGCTTTGCATGATATGGCAAGCACCCGCCCCTCAAGCTCTGAGGCTTCTGGCAGCTCGGCATCTGGATCTGATTCTTCCTCTTTCCCAGGTCGGGATCCGGCACAAGTGGTCATGGCTACTCAATTCCCTCTGGCTGCGCCCAAACGATTTTCGGGGGTTCCTAAACAATACCGGACTTTCATAAACCAATATAAATTGCATTTTTTGTGCCGTCCCACTGCTTTTCCTAATTCTACTACCAAAGCAGCATTTGTGCTCTCTTTATTAACGGGCACGGTGGCTGCGTGGGCAAATCCGCTTCCCGAATCTAGCAGTCACATGTTGTATGACTGTGATGCCCTCATTACGGCCATGAATAGAGTATTTGACACCCGCCATAAGTCCCAAGCAACAGATTTAGAATTCCTTAATCTTCGCCAGGGTTCCTCCTCTTTATTCTCCTATCTAACCCGCTTCAATCCACTTGCGGCCAAAACTGATTGGCCTGAGGAAAATAAGTCGGCCCTCTTTAACAGAGGTCTTTCTGACGAGCTCAAGGATACCCTGGCCACCGTTCCGGTGGTACCTACTGCATTCGGTGAACTTCTAGATCTTGTTCTCCAGATCGATGCCCCTAGAGCAGAACAAAAAGGGGAGAAAAGGCAGATACAGCCTGTTATGACCGCACTTGAGGCCGGCTCTCAATCCACGGCGCCCGAACCTATGCAGATTGGTGCAATCAGGGGTCCTTTAATGCCAGCTCCAAGAGAACACAGCAGAAAGAACAATCTGTGTATGTACTGCGGTTCCTCTGAGCATGTTCTCAAAGACTGTCCCAAAAAACCTGTCAAGAAGTCGGGAAATGTGCGAACCCGGCAATAGACGGAATCCCTATGCCGGGAATGTCTTCTTTGGATTCCACCATTGGAAGGGCCTCTCCCGCTGCTCCAGTTGGCCATCCGGTGTTTTTTTCTCCTGTACCTAATGAGGAATTTCCTGCAGTAGCCATCATTGATTCTGGTGCCACCGATAACTATATGGATTATGATTATGCCGTGAGTAACGCAGTACCTGTTCTTACCAAAGAACATCCAGAAGCAGTTCATGCCGTAGATGGCACCAACCTTGTTTCAGGTTTGGTCACCCAGACCACCTCCCTTCTCTGCATGCAAACCATGGAAGGGCACACGGAAACATTATCCTTTGACTTAATCAACGCACCCCGGTTCAGGGTAATCCTTGCCATACCATGGTTGCAACAGCATAATCCGGCCATTGATTGGGCTACCCGGATGGTACAGTTCCCGTCTCAGGTGTGCAATGAGTCCTGTTTTACCCACACTGTGGTCTCGCCTGGTACCTCGTCACAGGCCATGGTGGCCTCTGTAGCTCTAATTGGATCTGTGACTTCTCCCTCTACCTTAGGCATCCCCGATCAATACTCCTCCTACCAAGACATTTTTGATAAGAAAGCCGCTGAGCATTTGCCCCCACATAGGCCTTATGACTGTCCGATTGATTTGGTCCCAGGGGCAAAAATTCCGTCTGGTAGAGTGTATTCTCTTACAGTTCCTGGGGATAAGGTATTAAAAGAATACATCGAAAAAGCTTTGGCCATGGGTTTTAACCGCTCTTCAAAGTCTCCTGCTGCATCCCCGCTCTTCTTTGTGACAGAAAAGAGGGGGATCTCCGTCCCTGCATCGATTATAGAGCTTTGAATGCAGTGACTGTAAAAAAACAATACCCCCTTCCTCTTATTTCCGTTCTTCATAATCAATTGGGTTCTTCTGTCATTTTCACCAAATTGGATCTGCGTGGGCCTATAATCTGGTGCGTATGAGAGAAGGGGACGAGTGGAAGACCACTTTTAAGACGGGGTACAGACTATTTGAGTACATGGTCATGCCCTTTGGGCTTTGTAATGCCCCAGCCACATTTCAGGCTTTCATTAATGATATTTTCTGCGATTATCTGGACAGGTTCATGGTAGTATATTTGGATGACATACTCATTTACTCACCGGATCTCGACTCTCACGTTGAACATGTCTGTCTTGTCCTACTTAGGTTGAGGCATAATCATCTGTTTGTAAAGGCCGAGAAGTGTGTGTTCCATTCCACTCAGGTGGAGTTTTTGGGGTATGATCTTATGGACCAAGGCATACGCATGAGTCGGTCCAAAGTTAAGGCGGTTCTCCAGTGGCCGATCTCCGGGTCTGTCAAAGCCCTGCAATCTTAGTTGGGTTTCTCCAATTTCTATCGCCGCTTTATCCACTCTTTTTCAGCCATTGTGGCCCCCCTCACTGATTTGACCAGTTCCAAACGACCTTTTCTTTGGACCCAGGGTGCTCAGGGAGCCTTTGATGCCCTGAAGGCCGCTTTTTCTTCTGCTCCGGTACTTCAACATCCGGACCCGCTCCTGCCCTACCTGGTCGAGGCGGACGCCTCTGGTTCTGCCATTGGAGCTGTTCTCTCGCAGCAGTGACCCGGGAAGTACATCCTGTGGCCTTTTTCTCCCACAAACTGACGCCCTATGAGATTAATTATCCCATTACTGAGAGGGAATTGCTGGCCATCAAAGAGGCCTTCTCGGAATGGCGGCATCATCTCCTGGGTGCACGTCATCCTGTGACTGTTTATTCGGATCATCGCAGCCTGTTGGCATTTAAATCCACGAAAAACCTCACAGCTCGTCAGGCTCGGTGGCATCTTTTCTTTTCCCAATTTAACTTTCAAATAACATATCGTCCAGCACGTCTTAACACCTGCGCAGACGCCCTGTCCCGCCTGTCTTTGGTTCCTCATTCTGCACCCGAGAATCCTGCTTTGCTCTTACCCTGCAGGGTGGTGTGCGGTTGCACTCCTCAACCCGCTTTACATTCTCTCATTTCCCAATGGGTTTCCACTCATCCTGAAGAATGTGCTTCGCTTCAGTTGGATATTGTGCAGGGACTCCCATATATCCAGTGGCGTTTGTTTATACCCCCGAGGGGAAGCTTGTTCCTCTGCTTTGGTTACAGCCCATGACTCTTTACTGGCAGCTCATCCTGGGCAGCAGAAGTCTTTAGAATCACTTTGTCGATGGACTTGGTGGCCTACCATGGCCAGGGATGTTGTGGATTATCTTGCCACGTATTTGGTTTGTGCTCAATGCAAGTCGTCTTGGTCCGAACCAGTCGATCTGTTACAGCCCCTGCCTGTCCCCCACAAGCCTTGGTACATGATATCCATGGACTTTATTGTCGACCTACCTCCGGTGTGCGACGTGAACACTATTCTAGTTATAGTGGATTATTTTACCAAGATGGCTATCTTAGTACCATGTATGGGACTTCCTTCGGCTTCCTCTTTGGCGGATCTATTCTTACAGCACATATTCAGTTTCTTTGGGCTCCCTGTTATCATTCACTTTCCACCTTCCAACCTCCCCGTATCTTCCCATGCCCGCAATCTCGGCCTCCACCTCGACTCCTCTCTCTCCTTCTCCAACCACATCTCTTTAACCTCTCGAGCCTGTCACCACCACCTCTATAACATCCGCAAGATCCGCTCCTTTCTCACATTCCAGAAACCAGACCACTCCCCCTTCCCTCCCCGCTCCCTCCGCCTACCTCAAATCCTACACCGTAACTCCCTTCACCTACCCCCTCCTCGACCCTCCCCACACCCTCTCCCCCCCTTGTAAATAGTTCTACTTATTGTTCTAATGACCTGTTCATGTTTGTAAATATGCTACTCTCACTTTTGTACGTGTTGTTATATCGGGAAGCGCTTTGGCTAAAAGCGCTATATAAATTTAATAAACATAAACATAATTTCTGATCGATGTCCGCAGTTTACCGCTCGCTTTTGGAAAGCAGTGACTGGTTCCCTTTGCATTGACGCACGGTACAGCACGGCCTTTCATCATCAAACTGACGGCCAGACCGAGTGTGTTAACGCCACTCTTGAACACTATCTAAGATGCCTCTGTTTACAGTACCAGGATTCCTGGATGTCTTTGATTCTGGCTGCGGAATTCGCTTACGATAACTCTTTACACACGTCCTCTGGGGTGTCCCCATTTTTTGCTTTGTACGGACAGCATCCACGTTCCCTGCCTCTGGATCCGGCCCTTCCTGTTGACAATCCTGCAGCCCAGGCATGCATTGGGGATATGGATGCCGTTCATCGTGACATCCGTTTACATTTACTTCGCGCTCAGGTTCGGGCTAAGAAGTTTGCAGATCGTCACTGTACCCCTGCTCCTGTATACAGGGTAGGTTCTAAGGTATGGTTGGCTACTCGCAATCTCCGGATTCCGGGTAAGCGGTCTCTTCGGGTGTAGTTCACCTACTAATCTTCCTATTTGTTGTTTTACACCAGTCGTTGTGTACTTTTTTCCTTACTCTTTCTATATTTAGCTCCAATCAACACGGTAAGACTAACAGCTCAGTACAAACGTCTGCTTCTCCCGTTTCTACCCTGTTATAATAAGTTGAGCTTTCTACTTTTTCCATTGTCATATCTGTCTTCGGTGTTAGGTTACCTACACGAAGAATCGGCTGTAGTCAGCGCAGGTATTGTTATTATTATTATTATTATACTGAGAATTATCTGTGTTGAATTCCCAATTCTTCCTTGATATTAACACATTTTCATTTCTTTACAGCTGGTTTTATAGTGGTGTGTATTCCCGCTCTTTTGAGTGATAAGTCTCCTTGATTGTATCTTCTGAACAGTCTGGGGACATATTGCTAAAAAGAGTTATTTTCCCTCAACAGAGAGGAGGCCCTGGTTAGATCTAACTACGGGCTCTACTATCAAGTCCTGGGTCAAGGTTCTGCAGTATCACCAGGACTACCAACCGGTGAGTGACAGTTTCATTTCAAAGCCTCTCTTTAGTATTCAAGTCCATCCTGTGAATGACGTTCATATGTGTGACATGTACCATTCTTGTGTGCCCAACATACTGCAAAATGGAATAATTCTTCCTGAGTGGAAACAGTTTTTTTCATATGCCGGATGTAGCAGGACTTGCCTGTAACGTTTTGGGAGGTCTTGGGTGGAAACTTATCTAGATTCTATTAGTGTGATGAGCAGTTCATCACGGGGTGGCCCTAGATGGGCATTAAACTTAGACACGTGGAAGTTAATGTTAAAATGGCAGCTTCTATAGGGTTTGGGTTGCAGGATGTCTGGGGATTCCCACTCAATGTATGCTGGTTTGATTTCTCCCATTTGGAGCATTTAACTAACTACTCATTGAACGCTAACTCCCAGAACTCCTCGGATTCTGGGAGCTGATAAAGGAGTTGTCTTTGGTTGCCTTACAGTATGGTACGGAGATGATCGTTTGCCTTCCAGTACGGTACGGAGAAGATCGTAACTCAACTTGATAGTTCTGAGATTATTCTTTCCAACTCTGCCTGGAAGAACCCAAACCTAGTCTCTGTTGGGGGATTATCTTTCTGGGATTGTGGGGCCCCCTTGTCGAGGTATTCAGCTTTTTTATCCACCTCTTCCGCTCAATGGTTAATGAAGATGAAAGTGCACTTGTTTTCCGGCTCCTGGTGTCATCCTTTCAACCAGTTAATATAGTTAATATAGTGAATTTGCTCTTTTTGTGGAGTTCTTGAGGACGAACCATATAATTGAAATTGACTGTCTCTAGGATGAAATGTGGCCCTTGCATTGTAATCTTTGAATGGCTGTGTCAGGAGTGTTGGCTATGCCCATACCCACAGAGTCAAAGGGGTTTAGTAGCAGCACGTGTGATCGTGATTGCCTGGTTCCAAAACCCTCTTTCTTTAAACTAATCCCCCTATCCCAGCCCCCTCCCCACCTGTTTTAACCCCTTAGCCCCTCCCCACATCATTTGATATGTTTTGTCCTGGCAGAATTCTGTCAAAGTACTTTGTCAGAATTCCTGTCGAAAAAATGACTATATCGAATGCCCATCCCATTTGAGATCTGTATCTCCGCTATATAACAACCCTCTTTTTTCTGGAATATGAGACCATAGCTGTCTCTATTGCTTTGTTATAGGGTGTCACTTGCTCAAATGCCCTCTTTATCAGATTATCTACTCTGCGGGCCCTGGCGAAATATAGAGAGCCATGTATCTTGCTAGTTCTGCCCATTCGATACCCATGAAGATATTTTGACTCCACTAGGGGTGGTTTCTCTGATGATCCACAGTCATGGGTACCTTTGATAGTCTTGTCGAAGCATTCCACATCTTGTACTCGTGGGTATCAGATTTGTTCACATAGGGGTTAAGCAATGTGGTCTTATGCATACACATCAACGGGTTGGTTGTTGATGTTGCAGGGGAGAGTGTTAGCATTCCTTCGATAATCTTCATCAACAACTCCAGCTCTGATGTCTACAAAGGTTTTCAGTACTAATCATGATTTCAAAGCCTTTCGACCATAATACCTGTGGGATATTTTAAGTCTATTGATATCAGTCTCCGGTCGTCAGCCGGTGTCTCAGAATCCCAGGCACTAAGTGAACACACAAGTCTGCAGCATTCCCTGAGCTATGAGCAGCTGTTCCACTGAGAGGGCAAATTGTGATGAACTGCATTATGGGTTGTTCATAGTCATGCCGGTCCCTCTGTCTGTTTGGAACCATGTTGATATCTTTTGTTGGTTTGACCTCTAAGGCAATTCCCACTGTGACACCACCTGTGCCGGTTCTCTCTACCAAATGAAAGAAAAGACTGAACTTGAGAGTAAACTGAACAATATGTTATGAATTCGGGTGAATTTCCCGTATCCGACATGTCTGAGGAACAAAAGACTGAATGTTATTTGTTCGAAAATAACATTTGTTTTTTTCTTGCTGAAGCCATTTCAGATACCCCGATTCCACCCACCCGCTTACTTAACCGTCGACGGTACACTCTGCTGTGTGCTGCCGACTCGCCGTGTCCTCACGAGACCAGTTCCCAATCACAGAAGTGATGGGGAAAAGGCATTGCAGGGTCCTTTTTAAAAACAATTTTTAACTTTAATCCAACGGGTGTGGGGGACACCCCGGACCTCTGGTGACATTATGGTGAATAAGGGTGCGGGGGACACTCCTGCAGCCCCCGCTCCCCTTGTTCACCATAATGCCACTGAATAGGGCATTTGATCAACTTTTTCGGCCGTTCGAACTTTTCATTCGGCAGAAATTTGATCAAATGTCCCATTCAGACTTTTTATTCAGTCTTTTGGAGGTGTTTCTATGTTTTATGGAAGTATAGGGACTACTTTGCATCCAGGATCTCAGTGGTCTACTGATGTTAGATCCAATAGACGTACTTGCCTCCCCTCACCTAATAATGCTCTTCTCTTGGAAACAGTATGCTTTATCTTGTCAACAAGCCTCTGTTTTCCATAGGGTCTCTGATCAAGTTAAGTCTACTTGTGCATTCTTAGTCTACAACTTCACACTGTTAAAGAATGGTGGCTTCACTGTTTTATCTTGTTTTCAGTTGGCTTCTAGCCTTTTGGGATCCGTCTTGGGCCTGACGAGTCTGACAGACCTTGTTAATCAAGTCTAACTCCCAACATGCATCTGTTCAGTTCTTCAATTGCTCATTAATGTTGGATGGTGGCAAGCTTGTATTTGTAATCCATCAACATGGTCAGACTCTGCTTAGGTGTCACTACACCATGAACTTCAAATATATGATATTTACTTGGTGGCTGTTAATCTTAGTTTACATTCTCTTTCACGGGGTAGGAAATGGTCCGAAACATGATAGTGCGGAACCCCAGTAGAGTTTGTGTTGCCGGAGAGCTGCCAGAGCTCTGCCCCATCCAGAGGCCCTGCGGTTAACACAGGAAGCTCCGAGATCTGTTCCCTAGCTGAACTCTCATGCACGAAGAGCCCATGTTTCAGTAGACTCGACACACAAGACTGAATGCAAAAAAATCCAGAGCCTCGCATCCTGTTCAGAAACTGTCCATATTGCTATAGGTCTTGCTATTTACAGAGATTTTTTGTTTGGGTTAGTATTGGACCAATGAAACGTGCAGGGTTGATTGAACTTCCCTTACACGCTGAAAAGGTTTTCTTTTTTAACTTTTTTTATAAGACGGTCAGAACATAGAGCACATTGCATTTCACGATCACCGAATTACGTGTGCATGTTTTAGTTCCTCCTAGAGAATTAAATGGTTTTCTTGCTGAATCACTATCACAGACATCTTTCACATTTCAAATTGTGGGCATTCTTATGTTCCCAAAATGCTTTGTGCTTTTATGCAAATCGCCACGCTTGGGTTCCATGAAGAGATACTGTGATGCATGACCTGGCCTGGGCCCCGCCCCTCCGCTAGACGCCCTTCTTCCCAGCCCCGACCCCCTAAGAAGGAGAGGGCTCCTAGAGTATTTTTGTCAATTTTCAACACCGCTCTTCCATCGCCATCTTTGCCAAGTCTGTCACCAGTGATTGTTAGAACTAGAACAAACTTCATTTAACCGTAGTGTTTATTTCGATTTCTTCAATGACTATTGAAATTTAGATTAGTTGGGCTTTGCCTGTTATGTGTGTTAGTCTTACAAGAAAATTTACTTCACCACAAAATTTGCTGTGTATTCCTCCAACGACGGTAAGACTTTAATTAGTTCCACTGCATCACAAACATTGCTTTGTATTCTTTCAATAACTATAAGTCTTACAAATAGCTTTACAGCATCAAAGGCTTTGCTTTGCATGTCTTCAATGACTGTTATAAGAAAAGAATGAACACATCTGTAATTTGTCTTACACCTGACGTTAATTGATGTCAATCTACAATTGTCTTCAAACTTCTTGGCAAGCTCAAGTTTCTTTGTGCTAATTTCAATGACTACAATTCGATAACAAATGCATACTTGTCTCCATGTCAAGAGCTGCAGGGTACTCGGCAGTCCGAAAAATGAAGTCGACCGGTGCAGTTTCGCCAAAGCTGTCAGCAACCTAGAGGCATTACAGAGTGGGAACTTCAGAGGCACGCTCCGAGTACTGGTTCTTACTCTAACCTGTGTCTTTATAACAAACACTTTTATATTGAATGCTTTTATACCGAAATATTTAGAATGAAAAAACACATAACAACATTTATTTTACAAATTTTTTTTGGGGGCAGGCCCAAACCCTGTTTCCCACCCCTAAAACTCCACCTCCACCATTTTCTGAAAAGATTTAACCCTTTACCCCACCCACATATATATTCTCAATATGTGTTTTCGTTATAAAAGTTTCCAATGTGCATGGTTATAATGTGATTTTGTTGGTAAGATGTAAAGCTGTATGGTATTATTGCTTCTTAAGTTCCTTTATCAATGTTTTAGTAACTTTGTAAAGGTTTATATGAACCAATAACAATAAAAAAATGTTTTGAAAAGTTTCGATATAAAAGTATATCTACATAAAGGATTTGTTATAAAGACTGCATACCAGTGAGGTGATCTTTCAGTGGGAAGACGGAGAGCATGATGACACATCCTTCTCCTCATTTCCTACATGCGTGTCAAGGAAGATGATCCCAATTCACAACCACATTAAGACCTCCAGCTTAGGCAATACTCATATTTTAGGGGCACACCAGCGATCCAAGACCTGGGGTTCAATTCTGTGCTGGGCCTTCCAGATCCCGGGTGAGCCACACAAACATCCCCTATTGTTAATGAACAAACTTTATTTAGACATACTGTGCCGGGGAGCAAACCTTGCAGGATTCCATATTGCAGGGGGGATCCCTGTGGAGTTATGCGAGACTGGCACCTGGTGCTGACGATAGAACAAAGGGCAAAGTGGGCAGCCACAGGGTCCGATCTATGAGGAAGGATCTCTGTACGTAAATGAGACAGTCACTCCAGCTGTGAGCATGTATAGCAACGGAAGAAGCAAAAGTGGCCAAAGGAGGGGACAAACCATGGGAGAGCAGCGCTAATCTAGGAAACAAGGGTGGGACTTCTGTCTGGAGTTAAGATGGCTGCCAGACCAAATGTAAGGTTTGGAAGTATCTTTGGTGAACTCTGCAATTAGCAATTTGGCCAATCCAAGAGACACATAATACAAGGCAGAGAAGAACCAAACAGAAAAAGACATACCGCAGAGAATGTGAAGATTGCTTAAAAAGGACCAGCGTGAGGCAAAGACAGGGGAGAAGTGAGGCTGCAGTAGTCAGCAGACCAAAACAAGAGAGCGTGAGAGGCAGATCTGAGGACAGATCAGGGGAGCCTGAAGCAGAACTACAGAACATTTTGGAAGAGCCAGATGCCTTGAGAGCCTGGGGCCAGCTTGGCAGGCTGGACAAACTGCTCATGCTGAGAAAAGTAAATGGCCGTAGGAGTGCGAAGCCCTGGAGATCCTGAAGGGCAAGGACATCCTGTCAATGAGAAGGGCATTATATAGCCTATCGGATAAAAGGGCACTACATATTGTATCAGTGAAATGGGCATTGGTAGTGAAAAAGAAGCAATATCACTTAGAAGTGAGAGGGGCACTGTATCCCCTAGGAGTGAGCTTTGGCATGATATGCCTAGGGCAGGCAGAAATGTGCCAGGCACCACCCTCTTGTTGGCTATATCCATGTGAAACTGAATTGCAGCAAAGAAGCTACTTGGCACTATATCCCTGCGGCTATAAAATTTGCCAAGAAGAAGCCAGGTGTATATTCTTGAGGATGGGTTTAAGTGCCAGGACGCGGCAGGGCACTGTATCCTGTGGCTGTAATATTTGTGAAGAAGCGTCTGGGTGACATGCCTCTGAGACTGTGTTGAGAAGACCTGTATTCCTTACTAAAGAAAGAACCTTGAGACTTTATAGTTTGCCCCACATGGTCACCATCTTGTGTAGAGTATTCCCAGAGACGACACCTTGTTTAGTTGGAAAGGCTTTTCTCCAGATTTCTCTCCCTTTTTCAGGACAGAATCTCCTTCATTAGTGATTCTTGTGGGAAATGAAGTAGTCCTCATTCTTCAGGGGCCTATTGGTCTACCTTTCTAGGAGCAATGACATCTTATAGATTGTCCTGATCAGAAACCTTCTGCTTAGTATGAGCCTAGAGAAAATCTCCCAGTTTAACTGTAGTTAAAACCTCTACCCCTTCTAGGAATTTCCCCACCACATCATTTCTAATAAACTGATGTTAAAACGTTACATCTTATGTGTTTTGTTAGTCCACGAAATGTCCCAGCATTGATTAGTCCTCCCACTTTTGACAGCTCTCTGGCTTGAAATTGCTTTGAATACCAGAATTTCAATGATTCAAGTCTTTTCTCAAGGACCGCAGGGTGTGTCCCATCAGGCATACATTTTTCCCTTTTAACTTTCTTACTTGATCTGCTTTTCAATGATTCAAGTCTTTTCTGGAGCACCGTAGTCTTCATGCCCCAACATTCCTAAATCTCTCTTAAAGTTTCTATGACTTGGCCTTTTTTTTAATGTCAGAGTTGTAATGATTTAAGTTGTTTCTTGATGACCGCGGACTACATGTAGAAACATGCATCAGTTCCATCTCGCTCTGAACAGGGTTTACTGATGTTCCTTTTCAGTCTGGCACTGGGGTACAGAATAAGCTCCACCTATCTTCCACCAGTGCTACTCTCGGCACAGGTCGCTGCGGCACTGTTGGCCGCTCTGCGTCTCCATTTTCACATCTTGGAGCTCTTTATTTCCTCCTACGCAAGGGGTCTTCAACCTCTGGCTCCACAAATGTTTTGCACTACATATCCCATGATCCCTCCCCATTGCCCATGCTGGGAAGACCTGATGGAGAATTATAGTCCTAAACATCTGGAGAGCCAAAGGTTACAGACCCCTGTAGCACTGCTCTTCAGTTTTCTGCACCATGTTCTGCACTCCAGACACTGCAGCAGTCTTACCTCTGCCCAACCTCATTTGCTTTGCTGACCTCATCAAACTCTCATAGACACTGGTTTCCTCATAGACACTCCTCTGCAAGAATGTATGCTTGTTTCTGCACCCCGGACCATAATGTCACATTACCTCTCCCAGACATTGTTTGCTACCCTCACAGCCTTCTGCAGGGTTCGACATTGAGGGGAGCTGGGAGCTGTTTAGCTCCTGCTTGTTGCCTAGAAGAGCCTGGTTAGCTTGATAACAACAGCAACCAGGAGCTGCATTTGGCTCCCCAGGCCAACTGATGCCGAACAAATTTAACTCTGTGCATTTGGGTCAATCTATAAATAAACATTAGGATACATCTATACAGCATTTCAAGCATAGGGGCTCATGAATAATGGACAAAATGAGTAGTTTGCATCCTATGTGGAAGCTATAATTGTGGAACCATATGTTCTAGCTCCTCCTTCATGAGTGGTAGCTCCTGGTTCAGCAGTGGTCAACTCCTGGTCACTGGTGAATGCTGGATTCCCAGGAGCTGCTTTTAGCTCCTGCTTATCCAATTCTATTTTTGATCCCTGCTCTGTTAGACTTTGTTCAGAGTCTGTTCCGCAGGTCACGGTCTGAATCAGTTGCACAACTCACTTGTCTCAGCGACACTGGCTTGGGTGCAGTGGTGTCTCTGATTCACAATAGTGTCATTTTCTCGGCAGTGTCTTAACTTTGACGCACCAACAAAGAGTTGGCCCCCTGGCTCTCACTTTTCTGGCTCAGCTGCTGCTCTTAGTGAAGGTGACAGCAGAACCCTGCAAAGACCATCCTACACTCAAGGATTACCCCCCTCCATCTCTGTCTTTATCAAAGGCCCACAACTTTGCAGGTCCAGCCACGTGCGCATCAACAGAGACGAGAGTCTTAGTCTGATGACGAGCTCACTTCCTTGGCAGATGCAAACACTCAAGAATGGGAAATACTAAATATAATGAGCAACGTAAGACAAGTTACAAGTTTAGAATGAGAGGTGTTCACACAAGATCCCAAGACTGCAGTGCACCCCACCCGGCTGTCAGTGCTGACAGCCTTTATCCACAATGGCTGTCCATAATGCCGTTTTGGAGACATACTGTGTGGAGCTCTGCACAGCAACACAACTCTACACTGAGGGTGACCATCTAAACCCCTGCTTCTATGGGCCAGTGGGCTTCTGCTTCAACTAATACGTTGGTGGTGTGACTGTGTTGGCGAAATGACATAAAAGGTAAGACAATAAAGACACTGGTCTGAATCCTAGTGGGACAGCCCATTTTCCCATCTGTTTATGGCAGTGCAGGCCTTTGATGCGGTGCACTGGGCACTGCAACATTAAATATGTGGTCCACCATCTTGGAATCACTTTGTGTGTCTCTGTTTTTTTCAGGTTCTGCTTCTTTTGATATTGACAAATGGATGTGAGCCGGTCTGTGGATCTCCACACTAAGAGTCGGCGTGAGGCGTGGGCAGTCTGTGCAGTGGCTTGGGGCCCGGCTGTCAGAAGCTGTCAGAGGGGGCCCACAAGGCACCAATGTCTGCCTCAGCTGCTGTGCAGCTTCCATGTATGAAGCTTGGGTGAGGCCACGGTGCCGCCTCCCGACCTCCTGTGGCTCTCTGGAGACCCCTGTTCCCTATGGCCCATCAGATGCTGCAGTGCCTTTAATGACTGCTTACCACTTTCTTTCTTCAAGCAGCGCGTTAAAGTGTGGGCGATTTACAAATCACAGCCCATTTAAGAGACCATTGTTTTGGTAGCAGAGGTTCGTAACGTTTCTGTGTTAAGAAATGCAAATAGCCATTTTCCTTCTGAAAGCACCAGTTAGCTGCCCAAATCTAGGCTCTCCTCCACGCCAATTACAATATATCAATCAGAACAGTTTTAAATGAGATACTTTCTTTTCAGATGTTCATATTTAATGCACCCAAAAGAGTTTTATTTTGGAAGAATGTGAGGTTTTCATCACATCATATATGAACCCTGCATTTGTCAATCACTGAAACACATACAGGTAACCTTTCCAAACATTACACATTGTTATACGTCATGAAAAAACATTTTTAAAGCCCAGAGGCATTTTTTTGGCATTCTCCTGAATGGCATTCTGCTATTTATAGTGTCCTAGACAAGATGAGGGAATAATGCCACAATTGGACACTTTTTGAGAAACATATTTCTGTGATGATGTATATATTTGAGTGGGTACCTTACTATGGTATGTTTACTTTTCAAGCCATCGTTATAAAGCAGAGAATTGTTGAAAGCCAGACGTGGGGTTAAGGAGCGGGAATGATGAGAGGGCAAGAGAGTCCTGAATATTTGCCAAGGATGTGGCAGGAGATGTTGCAATCCTATAGACTGGAGCAGTTATTTTCCCCTGGTTGTGGCCAAGTGCTGATTTTCAGGGCACAGGTAAAGGATGCATGTGGGCGAAAGGCGTAACCTTTTTCATAGGGCAGTTGCAACCCTCTTTGGTGTTTTTGAGGTCGGCAAGCTTGCTCAAGCATTTGGCTAAAAGGATTTCACCTGGGTTGTCATGTTTCCAGTGCAGACACGTACCCAAAAGATGCATAAAATGATAATCAAAGCACATGCTTGTACTGGGAATTTGTTTCCAGGGAACATGTCACTACACAATTATGGGTTAAAAGGGTGAGTACCTTTTACACTTGACCAGCATATTTATTGAACAATTTCCTCTCTCATGTTATGTTTCTGTTGTTGATTAAGTGAATGAATGTGTGTCTTTCACTTTCAGATATGTTCACTTACTCTGCATATATCCTTGGGCGCCATCGTTTGATTTTCACTATTGACACACACTGAGTCAAGCGCTGGAGCCATACTCATCCCCAATCAAAACACCACATTTTACAGCACGTTGCCGCAGGAATAGCAAAGAAGACACGTGATTTACAGGAAGGTCTAAAAGGATAACATCTCAGCAACAGTCTCTCAACCTGCTCAGTTGCCTTTGAAACTTTCTGCTATATGATTCCCTGCTTTTCTACACCCAGAGATCAGTTTTGGCTGCCCACCCCCTCCAATTAAGGCTCAGGGGGTACATTAAGGAGGATACCTTCTAATTTTGTAGTGAGAAGCACTTGATAAACGTAGTTATTATTTGCTATTATTGTTTTGGAAAGTCGAAATAATCCCTATCTGTAGCTTCTGAAATAAAAGCACTTTGCTAATTTGAACAATATGCCCAAATATACACACAATAAAAATAAAAACAATTATGAAACATCATCAAAAACAGCAGTTATTTTCTGCTAGCAAAACACAATCACCATATGTTTGTAATGCCTTCCATAGATAGTGTTTTTAAACGAAAGTTTCAGAAGACCTTTGCAAACAGTATTTCTATCAATTACATCTGGGAAGAGATGTGTTCAAGTTCCTGAATTACTGACTGCTCTTAAATCCAGCCTTCACCACTTGACCAACGTGAGTGCTCCTGTAACTTTGATCACACTGTGCTCCCGCAACCTTTATCACACTGTGCCTTATCTGCCAACATTAGAAGTCTATAACTCAGCTGGCTGCTACTTCAGAAAAATGCCTCACTCCTGATATTGCCACTAAGGTAAATGTTAATATTGACAATTCATATACTGGATGCCACAATTTGTTTGTCTTATAGCTTACACATGGCAACATATTTTTGATTTAACTTCCCATTATACCTTTGCGTACTAAAGACTCATTCTGAGATATCACTGATGTCACTATTTATGCAATTTAAGGGGGGGGGGGCATCTTTTGCCACCCAGCGCTCGACAAATCCTAGGGACGGCCATGTCCACACTATCATTTCCCTTGAACTTCAGGCATTCCAATCACTCGGCTTCGTTGACCTTACTATATGTCACACAAGCACCTGTGGAAGTGGGTCTGCAAGGTATCTGCCTGTCCTATCATTTCTCCGGGTGTACTTCAGTGCCTTTATAACACCTGGATCACAAGGGTGTTCCCATTGGTAGGACTGGTCATACCTGCACACACAGGAGGCTGGAAAGGCAGTGGGGAAGCTGGAAACTCCCCATATGCAACCTCAGGGGCTTGCATGGTGGGGTGGAGGGTGGTGGATCCCCCTGCACCACCCAGGGTAACCCCCATTCACGGCCTCCAGGCTGGCATTGTTTTCTTGCAGATGAACATACAGTCGCTGGAAATTGTATTGAATATTTAAATCAAGGGAATTCGACTATTAAATGTGCCGCTTTCATTGCATCAGATTAGGTTGTCTTTTTGGACCATGAAGTGGACATTTCTCAGAATCACCCAATATTCCATTCACTCAGGAAACCAATAGACCATAATTCATTGCTGGTTGCCACCTCTGGTCATCCGCATCCCATGATTAATTCAGCGCCATATTCACAGCTCCTATGAGCTAATGGGATAGTTAACGAACCAGCAGTTTCTGGTTCTACGGCTTTGGAAAGATTGGACAGTTCCTGCAAATGACAGTACAGTAAGGAAGCATTGAAGGATAGTCTTTCCGGCGTTCAGAGTATAACGGGGGAACAAACACGTACTCAGAAAACGTCCTGTGACACGTCTTCTTCCATCAAGTGTATACTGGCAGATGATCCAACGCCGAAACTGGTGAAAAACAAGAACTATTGGAAAGTCTGGTTGGGTGATGCCAACCTGACTCAATTGATCAGGAAGAAGCATATACTTGGACATAGACATGTCTCTCATCCGGCAAATTGTTGGATGGGAGTAATTTTAGGTAAAGCAAGGTCAGCACTGTCTTTTTTGAGTCATCCTAAGTGATGTACTTTCTTCGCTGAAACTGCAATTGCTGTAATCATATAGGAAAGTTGGATGGCGTCATCAGTCCAAGGTCTGGAGAACGCGTTCCTTTAGGATATGACACGTCTGGTATAAGTAGATATGCTTTTTATTGTTTGAAATACCCTTGCGGCAAGGTCGACGTTGGCCGCATTTCCTATAAAATCAAGGAAAGTGTTGCTGAACATTGCTTGGAAAGTCCCAGTAAGAACATGAAATCCAGCACTGCACAGCAACACATTTCATAGACATTGGCCATTCTTTGAGCCGACTACACTTTCAAGGTCTTGACCTTAGCGTTCCTCTTTTGAGACACAAAGAAAGCGTCATCTTCATATGACAACGTGACTCTTTTGGGATTTATCGTCTTCAACCCGGTCCCCCACATGCATTAAATTTAGGGATGGACTTGGAATATTGGTCCACAACGACTTTATTGAAATAAAAAAGGCATCCTATAATATTGATTACAGATATTTGTGGTTTTCCTTTGATTTGTTTTTTCATATCATTGTGATCACAGTGTGGAGTACCACAGATGGCTTAGAAATCACACTGAGTATTCGAGACGATTCCAGGGCTTCTACTTTTCCTTCTGGGGGGCCTACGGTCACCCCTCACTCTCTTGTCTTGCCAAGACACTCCTACCAAACCCAGGTTTCCGTAATCCCCAGCTAGTGCTACTGAACATTGACCCCTACTGTCTATATTGGTTCACTAAAAGCAGGCTATCTTGACTTCCTTGGGGACTTTCTAACTCTCCATCATCTAACCAGGGATGTGCTAAGAGGAGTTTGGATAGTGTATTGCACTTACTCTTCTGCATTCAGGCGCGTTCAGTCACACCCAGTTACCTCTTCTCTTCTTCTTTTATCACCACTTCCGCTGCCTTACTCCTCCCACAAGCCCTCTCTCCCTCACATGTTTCTCTCCTCCTATTCCTCGTCTCCGCCCAGGGGTGGACTGGGAACTAAAATAGGCCCTGGAAATAATTACTGGAACCAAAAGAGGCCCTGGAAATAAAGTTCAAAGTGGCCCCATATGACACATTTTCAGCAAGCCCAATGTTTTTCCTATGAGAACATTTGGAAATAACACACAAAAGAGGCCCAGGGTGCAGAGGCCCACCGGGAAATCTCCAGAGTTCCCAATAGATCAGTCCACCCCTGTCTCCGCCCTTTGATATTATGTCTCCTCCCACTGCACATCTCCTCCTCTCTGCTACTACTCCCTTTCTCCACACTACTGCTCTCCTGCTCCAAACTGCTACTCCCTTTCTCCACACTTCTACTTCCCTCCGCCACATTACTACACCCCTCCTCCGCTACTCATTACCTCCCACCACTAGTACACTCCTCCTCCCACCACTACTACTCTCCTCCTCCCACCACTACTCGCCACTACTACTCTCCTCCTCCCAATACTACTCACCACTACTACTCTCCTCCTCCCAATACTAGTACTCTACTCCTCACACCACTACTACTCAAACATCCTCGTTTCATGCAGGCACATTCACTTCACATTCACTCCTTACACTATCTTCTCTTCTCGTCTTACAAGCACACTCAAACTGCAGAACCACTATCACTCCTACGCCCCACCTCTCCTGGTCCACAATCCTCCTAAACAAGCCACCACTCCCTCCTTCTTCCTGTTGGTCTCTTGGTTATCCTCCACCTCTGATCTCACCTGAAAAACCCACAATTCCAGCATCTTGCCCCTTAAGTAAGTATTCCCGCCCTTGTGAGGATTGGTCACTTTCCCATAACCATTCTGGCATGTCCTTCCTCTCCCAGGGTGTGTATGTGCAGGGAAAAGGGGGGGCTAGTTCCTGCCAACATTCTCCCAGCCGGCTCCCCGCGTAATGGACGCTTAGAAAGTTCAATGTTTCTGTTTGTATTCCTTACGGACCGTTCAGTACGTTTGGGGGAATGTTCCCTTTTCCCCTCTTTGTCCCTGGTGGTCTAGGAGATCACCGGCAGACTCTCATGGCGGGTCTCTGTGCTACAGCATTGTGCACCTCACCTGCAGCGCCTCTCTCTCTCTCTCTCTCTCTCTCTCTCTCTCTCTCTCTCTCTCTCTCTCTCTCTCTCTCTCTCTCTCTCTCTCTCTCTCTCTCCTCCCCCCCCCCCACTCTCTCTCTCCCACTCTCCCACTCTCATGGTCAAGTAGTACTTATTCTGATTACAGGAGATGCTTTCAACTGTTATATCATTTGCTTTATATGTTATTGTTAACTTATTTTCTACTTAAAGTAACGTTTTAAAATAAATGTATCCATTTATTTTTTTCAATCTCAGCAGATTAGAGATACTTCCAGGCACCTTTGAATATTTAGTTATGATTCATAGACTGATTTTTTTTCTAGACTTTAAAAAAAATATTTTGATACCGCTTTACTATGTTTTCCTTTTTCTTGTAATGGTTTATGTATGTTTATATGAGAATATTGTTCATTTTTCACACATTACGCTTTTGTTCATTGCTTTGATGATGATTTCACAACCAGTTAATGTAGGTTTTAATGTTTTTTAATTTAGGAATATATTTGATTGATTTGCTTTTTGCAATCCGAGATGCTGAATTTCTGCCCAGCGTTGAGCATGTTGGCGCCATTGCATGCACGGTGGGCCCTGTGGTGACTGCACGTCCAGCAATAACTTGATGTGCACGTCAGTTTGGTCCTTAGGACGCTGGGTGTGCATTTCTCCTCGGCTGCATAATATACGTACGTAGTGACGTTACTGCATTCCGCTTGTGCATTTCCATGCCTGTTTGGGAACAACCCTTATGGAGCTCATTTTGAATGGGGCGTCACCTAAATGAAAGGATGTTATGCCTTCCGTTCACGTCATGCTCCATTTTAATTGATTTGCATGGCGGAGTAGAGGGCGGAGCATAACTTACGTTTCTACCGCTCCCTTTCTCTCCACCACACAAATACAGCAGCATTTGCAACAGCATAGATTTTCATGCTGGTGCAAATGCGGGGGATTCCTGTGGATGCTGCTGACTTTTTGCATCAGCAAAAAGCTGGCGGACTCCATAGGGATCCATTGTAAACGCTGCCTGCCATTCGTACATGGCAGGCAGCGTTTACTCAATTTGTATGGCGGAGGGCAAAAGAGCGGGCGCACAAGCGTGGATGTCTGCTTTTTTTCTCTCCCCTTTTTCAGTCCGCTGTGCACATGTGGAAGGTTTGGCGGCAGAGATCGCTGTATGTGAAAGCAAGCGTATACGTAATGGGTCCCTGTCGTCAAATTACGGGATACTCGGATAGGAGCTCATTTTTCGGCATAGGAGCTCCGCACTGGCGTGCATGCATGCTGCACCCAGAACCAAGTGTGTAGTACTTACTTTCATGCTCAGGTATGTTTTGTGTTGGTTACATTATTTTCTTGTTTATGCCATGGACTGCACAATTTAAGGGCCTTATTAAAAGGTTGGCGATGCAGGAAAAAAGTGTCCGTAATTCCATTAACACCACTTTTCCTGCATAGGCAAATTATACTTTTTAGCAGATTTGTGTCTGGCGGTATTACCGCGGGCTAAATCCACGGATGTTCAGGGGGAAATTGGAGGATTTACCTCTAGCTTGTTCCTGGAGGTAAATCCTCCACTTTACCTCCAAAAATCAGCAGATTTACCATGTGGTAATTCCGTCAGCTGTAAATCCGCCAAAAATCCCCATAGAGTTGGCGAATTGCCACCACTTGTAATCCCGTGGTAACGCCACAGGACCAAGTGGTAGTAGTGGTAATTGAATCAGTTGGTAACTCAGTGGATTTACTGCCGGAATACCGCCAAAATCATAATGAGACCGAAAAATGTGCCGCGCTGCATATTCAGAGTAAGGATTGATGTAGAGTATGCAATATTTATGTTTTTCAGGTCATTTGAAACAGGTCTCCGTCCCTAAACATGTCATAGATTCATTAGCAGGATTCATTAGTTGGGGGCCACTTTTGAACTTTGTGCAATAATAATGAACTCTTCGTGAATAGCATTTGAAAATTCCCTTTGGCTTTTATGAACGTGGTGCTATGCACTTCCTCACAACACACAGGACGGATATGTGGTTCGGGGAAGGCACTTGTTTCAAAGCTTGGTAAGGAAGATCGGGCGTGGGGGGGCATTATTAATGGGCTCGGTGTGTTATTGTGTCAATAAGCCACGAAACGGCGGGCCAATACCACCCCAGGTAATGCCCCCGGGGCTGTAGTTACAGGCTTAACGAAGCCCCGGGGGCATTACCGCGAGCGGCATTGGCCCGCAGTCGAGGGGCTTATAGACATTAGTACCCCGGCCCGTTAGACCGGGGTACTAATTGCTTTTTTTTCTGTTCTGAAACGCGTTTCTGAACAGAAAAGAAAAAAAAAGTTTGAAAAAATGCCTACCGGGAAAGGAAAAACGTAGTCCGTTTTCCCTTTCCATGTCGCCCATCGGGAGTGGACGCACTGGGAACACTCTGTTCTTAGTGCGTCCGCTCTCGAGAAATGAAAGAAAAGAAGGTAAGTGGGGTTGGGATGGAGGTGAGGGGATATTTTGCAGGGGAGGGGGGTGGAGGAAAAAAAAACATACCTGAGTCCCCGGCGGGGGACGAAGGCAGCCTCCAGCCATGGGCATGCTCGGAGCGGGGATTGCCCCCTTTTGAGCCTCCTCATTGGCTCCAGCCTTGCCCCCCCCCACCCGCCGGGAACCAAAAGCACGTACAGCGTGCAAGGGATTCCTGGCCGGGTAATGGCCCAGCGAGGGCCAATCGGAATACATGTTGCATTCTGGTTGACCCTCGCCGGGTACTAACTGGTGGTGCAAGGCAACGTATCCCGGGAGGATAGCTCAGCGGCAACGTGCTGGCCTTGGAAACAAGACAACACAAAGCAACACAGGTTCGATCCCCGCGTCCGCGCTTAATAACCTCTGGGTACTAAGCGCGTTATAAATACAAAACTAAGAGACCTATTCCTGTTACAGCGCCTCGTGTGAGCGCTTTAAAAATGCAAATAAATAAATAAACAAGTAAGCATGCCAAATCTCTTTCTCACTCTCTTTATAGGCAAAAAAAAAGACCGCCCAAAATAACAAGCCCCTGCCAGTCAGAGAGTTCCAGCGCGAGCGCTTCCTGATGAGAGCTGTATGGAACAGGAGTGCTGCAAGCAGGAGGCATGTTCCGGTGTCTACCTTCCGCTTGGTGTCATGCCAGGATACGCAGGCTCGGCTTCATAGTTAATTGTTGCCTCAGCAGGCCAAGGTTGCCGTGAGCCGGGAACACGTGTATGCCGAGCACAAGAACATGCTTAAGTGCTTTACACAATGCACCTGTGCGCCGCTTGTGTTGGGTATCCTGCTTGGATGCAGTTCTGTCTTTTGCTGGGGAAGATAATGTATTTTTTGACGAGTTTTGGGTTTAAAAGCTTCACTCACAGAGCATTGTTTCACTTAAGTGCTGGGATGTCCTGGCATTCCCCATCATCCTTTGCGCAGGGCTCAATTTGCACAGGGCACTCCATCGCCCCTTTCCCTCCTTGTGAGCAATCACACCCAACGTGGGGCAGAAGGGTCATGTCAGTGCATTTCAAAGTGCACCCTGAATTACAAATGGAATGTACTTTAATAGGCGCAGAATCTAACAGTATTGCCACGCACCTGTTTGGAAGGGAATGAGACATTTTTGAAGTGCAATGTAGGAGGGGGTCTTTTCTAAGCCTTTCGTGGATTTTTGTGTGAATCACTTCTCTCCCACTGCACTTGCGCGATCTCAATGTCACTGGGCCTAGTAAGATGGTTGTCCTGTCCTCCCCTGTATCCTTCACTTGCCTCGTTGCGCCTTGAAACCCTTGTGTATGGGCGCGCTATAAATGAAATATCATATCATATCACTTGCATTTGTCTCTCTTAAACCGAGACACACCCATGGGTCTTTCTTTTTTTGCCCTTTCACAAGGACACACCCATCAGCGTGAAATGTGCTAGCAGCACACATGTGCTGGGAAGCTTAGAGCCAATCATGCAGAGCACACTTCTGGCACTCCCCTGTGCATTAGGCGCTTGCCGGTGCATCATTGGTGCGGATGCACAACCCCTGAGAACTGCACGGGTCATCTTTGTGAACAAGTGGGCCTGCACATTTCTTTAAATCGTGCAGGTTAAACTGTGCAGTCTCTGTGATTTTGTTTTCACTTGTGTGATTTTCAGAGAATGATGCACAATGTTTAATGAAGGCAACCAAGGGATGACAAAGAAGGGTAGGTACAGTGAGGCCAATGAGAGTGCCAAGAAGAAATGCATAACAGGGCATCTTTAAAGGAGCGGCATCAGCCATCAATTACTTTCTAAATCATAGAAGTAATAATCAGTAGCACCCTGGAGAGTTGAAATTGACTCTATGGAAATATGCAAATTAGGCCTCAATATGAGCCCTCCAATGTATTCCTTTGTTGGGCTATGAATGTCAATTTCCGATGGAATTGTTGATACTCTACAGCAACTATTACAAAGTAATAAGAATAGATTGAGGGTGGAATGCCTGACATTTTTCAGCTGAGGCTACTTCCTCTCTCTAAAAACAGGGCTACATTGTATGGCTGTACTATACAAAAGTAGACCATACAACTGAAATTTAAATATCTGTCTGGGTGGAGATATATTACATGGCCACAGTAGTGGCTGTGTAGTTATGGTTAAGTTGCTGTTTCCATAGGAAGAGCACTTTTTGGGTGGCTTATAACTCTGCTCTCCCTGGACGAATCCTCACCAAACTTTGCAAGAAGAAATATATAGCCCACTCTGAATTGTTTTGCAAAGTTTGGTGAGGTTTGCTCCAGGGGGGGCAAAGTTATAGGGGGATCCCAAAATGTATTTTTTTCCCATAGAATGAATGGGAAAAAACATTGCTCACGCCTACAGCCCAAACCGCTGGATGGATTTTCACCTAATTTGGAGCAGGAGCAGCGGCTTGGTGCCAAAAGCGTGCTTTTGCAAAATTTGGTGAAAATCCATCCAGTAGTTTTTTTTTTAAATGACCAAAAAGTAGGTCACAAAAAATTAGTGATATCTATGTTCGGTTCGCGGACATGCAACGTGTTCGCTGATTGGATGGTGAAGAGCGTGAAGTGCGTCAGATTTTTGGAAATGCCCGCCATCTTGGATTCGCGGCCTTCGCCGACGTCCGCAGACATCGCGGTAAAAACATGTTAAAAAACACAACATTGCAGTTGTCAAACTTATGAAATAATCTCTGGGGAGATAGGGGTGATGAGGATGGGATGGGATTCTGCTGCAAGAAGCAAAAAAACTGGTGTTTTTTGCCGCAAAAGTCCGCGAACAGTCCTGATGTTCGCGAACAGTCCTGTGAAAGTTCGCGGACACCTCAGCATTACAGGGTTGGTGAAATGCAGTTCTTGGATGGCTTATAACTTTGGTGCCACTTAATGGAACTGCATTACTTTTTGCATGTATATTCCTGACCTGATTCTGAGTGAGTATGCAAATATTGGTGGGATTCTGTCATGAGGGGGCAAAATTAGAGGGGGGTCCCAAAATAATGTAAAGGCTTATAAATGAGGTACCATTTGACAAATTTACACTTAATTTGGGAAATTGATCATATATTTAGATATAATTGTTTTTGCAATGTTTGGTGGGATTTTGTGAAGAGGGGGCAAAATTAGAGAGGGGGTCCCAAAATAATCTAAAGGTTTATAAATGAGGTGCCATTTGACGAATCTACACTACATTTGGCAAACCGATAATAGATCTATATATACATGTTTTTGCGAAGTTTCGTGGGATTCTGTCAAGAGGGAGCAAAATTAGAGGGGGGGTCCCAAAATACTGTAAAGGCTTATAAATGTGGTGTCATTTGACAAATCTACACAAAGGTTTACGAAAACATCTATACCTAGATCTATAATCGTTTTGCAAAGTCTGAATGGATTTTGTCAAGTGGAGGCTAGGTTATATGGTGATTGTATGTGCATATATTTGACACTTTTGAAAAATAAAACATGGGTGGATTTCAAGCGAACTTGCTTAAGGAGCATTGGCAAGGACCTACAAGCATGGTTTTGCAAATGTGCCAGTGTTTTATTATTTGCCAAGTGTCATAATGTAGCTACAAAACATAGCGGTATACCTTTAGTGACTGAGGGGTAGCCTGTGGCCATGGGCAGTGGCCAGATTGTCCGGGTCATGGAATAAGGTCATGATCCAGGCAATCTGGCTACTGGTCATGACCACAAGGGACAGAACATAGGATTCAAGTGGCCATGTCCACCTGGGATTGGCTTTGTGGTAAGGTTATTCAAAATTAGGATAGATCTGAAAGGGAATAAAAATGTGCTTGTGGTAATATGGTCATAGGGTTCTCTTTTTGCCTTCTGCAGGTTGCAATGGAAAGCGAAGAGGGGCCTGTATGGAACCCTCACCTTCCCTTTCTATGGTGGACATCTTGGAAAAGGATTTTCCTTCCTACACCGTAGGAAGAAAGATCCTCTTTTTTAGCACCCCGGGTTCCCGCTTTGGGAACCCCGGGTGCTAAAGGCCTTCATCCCCCATTTCAGGGGCTGGAATGGGGGGATAATGGTCCAGAGACCTCGTTATCCACCCTCGCTTCGCTTGGGCTGATAACTTGGGCTGCTGGGCCGGTATCCACCAATCCAGTACTTGGAACGGAGGATGAACGCCACAATATTCCCAATAGCATAAACCAAAATGCAAATGGAAATGTTGGAAAATCTTATTGAGTCTATGTACTTTACTGAGAAATATAAAGTAGATGGAGTCTATACATTTTTTTTAGTTCTATTTTTTAACTGTGAAAGGTGGTTCCTAAAGGAATATGTCTTTTGTTGTTTTTGGATGTATTGTTTTTGCAGGAGAGCTGAGAACGAAAAGTGGGGAGGGAAATGAGGGAAGAGGAACCAAACACTAATATGGAGGGGTAGGTGGACAAGGGAAAATGTTGCATGTATGTTATTTCTAAGGTAGGGGGCAGTGTTTCTCATGCTCCTTGATTACAGCAGTGGTGGTGGCTCTTGGGGAGGAGGGATGGCATTAGATGATGCCATTTTGAGATACATAGCAGTTTTGCTAAAAGTATGTACTGTGTACTAGATTGTTAATGGATAATGAGTAGGAATAGGTGTTGGAGCTGCGCAAGGGAAATTTTGAAGTTGAATGTTCCCAGATCAGTAGGAAATGCAGTCCCGAACTGTCCACGAAGCAGAGATCTTATCGTGAAGTGCGGACGGGTACTTGGACACATCAGCACCACCCCCAAACCATCCACCGCCACCACCTCCCAAGGGCCTGTATCAGTGATGTCATCAATGACATTTGTGATTTCATCTTTCATGTCCTGGGTGTTAGTCTTAGCAATGAACATAGTGGGTGAGAGTTATGGTTGCTTAGCTTAGCGAATAACTAGCGAATGTCAAGGGTTTTATCGGTTTTACTTTGAACCATAACGTCCCTTTAACAAAGTTTTTGTACTGAATTATATATACATGGCAGTGTACAAAAACAAAGGGGCTACACATGTGATATCATCAGTGATGTCATCAATGACATTTATGATGCCATCTTTCATGTGCTGGGTGTTAGTGTTAGCAGTGCACAGTGGTGGGGGCAGGTATGGTTGCTTAGCCTACCATAACTGGCGAATTCCAGGGGTTTTTCGGTTTTACTTTGAACCATAATGGCACGTTTGTAAAGTTTTTTTAGTGAATTGCACAGGTTTTTAGTCGGGCAACTTAACCATAACGTCCCCTTAAGAATTTTATTTTTGTGAATACATATATATATATATATATATATATATACATATATATATATATATATATATATAGCCTGTTGTAAAGTTATACAATGTAGCCTCAGCAATAGAGCCCGAGGAGGGGGGGCATTACTCGTTTGGGTGATGCGCCTGTGGCGATAGTTAGAAGACCAAGTGAAGCTCTGGGGCATTACCCAACCAGTAATACCCCCCTGTGAGTTTTTACTAAAGGTATTTCTTCTCGAGTTGAGAAACAGCTTTGAAACTGGCCACTACATGCAGTCCCTTCTCCCTTTCCATGGCAGCCATTAAAAAGATAATAAAGTAAACAAACAAAATGGCTGCCACAGAAGTTAGCAAAGGGACTACACGTAGTCCCTTCTCCCTTTCGATGGCAGCCATTGAAAAAATTATAAAAAAGTAAACAAAAAAGATGGTTGGCACGGAAAAGAGAAGGGACATGTAGCTCCTTCTTCCTTTGCATGGTGGCCATTGAAGAAAGTAAACAAAAAAGATATCCTTATTAGAAGGGGTAAAGTTCCCTTCCCATGGCGGTCAGGACGCGTATGCAATTTGTCCGAAAAAAGGCTTTGCTTGCTACAAGCTCATTGACCCTCGCCGGGTACTAATAGACGTTAAGTAATCAATCTATTCCTGTTACGCTGTAATAGTTTCTCCAGAGTGGCAAAGATTCATGCTAAATGGCAGCAGCTCCCCACCTTAGTCAATATAAGGAATCCCTTTGCAGGCTTCTTTGTGTACTTAGTATGGTCCACTGCAATTCACAGAGGTATCACTGAGGATTCCTTTAAGTAAATAAGTTCATAATGTAATGGAAAATGTCCATTATGGTTGTGGTGGTACAGATGCACCAAGGCCCGGGTTGCTTCATATAAGCGTTGCTAGATTTAGCCATTCCTGTAGAAGTGGAATAAGTGAACTGGTCCTACGTAAGGTTTTCTATACATTTAAGACATTGCCACTTTTGAGGATCTAACTATAAGTCACAATTGGCAATCAGCGTGTGTGGTGGATAATTTTAGTTACACATTTCTTTGGGAAATATGTCAATTTTTATCTGGATTCCTAAAAAGGTGGACTCGGAATGTAATGTTCGGTGGGTTAAGAGACATGGAAATGGCTGTAATTGAGCTGAGGTGGTGATCTTTGTGGACTTGTCAGGTCAATGCTGTGAACAAAAAGGCACATGCTCGTTCCTTTGGAAAGGCCCCTGCTTGAGTATTATGGGACAAGTGGAGAAGGTTCTAGTTAATGATGCAGGCATGATGGCCATCTCAAGAGGTGCTGTCCATTAGGAGTGAAACACATAGTTGAGACCTAATTCTATACAGTGCTTCCAGTGTACCTAGCCCAAGAAATCTCAGAGAAATCTGCCACATGCTAACATTTAAAAATGGCATCCATCTTAAGGCTAATGGGCACCAAGTAGCGGTACTGTGGGAATTCAACCCTGCTTCTTTTCCCCTTAGGTTTTCATTGGATGGGTGGGGGGGGGGGGTTCAGCCCCAGAATGGACATAGAGGACAGTGTTGACAGGCGCAGCAAGAATAGGAATGGTTGGGCTGCCAGGGCATAATAAGAGTTGCAGACACGATTACACATAGTCTTTATTTCCCCAGTACAGCAGTTGGGTTGACTCTGCCCTTTAGGCAGCGAGAGAGACAAGTCCCCTCTTGACTGGCATGTGGTGTGTGAAAGTGTGTGTGTGTGCGTGGGTGTGTTTGACTGAGTGACTGTGGAGTGGAGGCACCACTTGGAGTTCACTGTGAGTGCAAAGATAGCCAGGATTCGGATGGGGCCTAGATTTCTGTCTCCTCAAAGGGGAGACCCAGGGAAATGTGACTAAGGAGGACTTGTACAATAAACATCTCCCTGGTTACCTTCTGCCCTACAACCAGGGCCGGCTTTAGGCCCGGGCGACCCGAGCGGTCGCATGGAGTGCCACATTAGCCCACTGCAACACCAGCTCAGGGGAGTCTTTCAAGGGCTCAAAGTGGGGATCAGTGGGTTGACAGATAAGGGCCTACTGTATCTAGGCTGAGTGTGAAGTTTTATGTTGCAGTGCTTTGGATGAGTAGCATGAAGCCAAAGGATACTGGCCGCTGTCATCTCGCTGCCTGCGCCCTCAGCCTCTGCTGCCACCTGGCTATACAAGCCCTCTACCTCTACTGCCACTGGCTATATGAGCTCTCTACCTCTGCTGCCACCTGGCTGCATGAGCCTTATACCTCTGCAGCCATCTTACTGTCTGTGCCCTCTACCTCTGCTGCCACCTGGGTGTCTGAGCCCTCTACCTCTGCTGCCACATGGCTGTATGAGCCTTATACCTCTGCAGCCATCTGATGGTCTGAGCCCACTACCTCTACTCCAACCTGGCTATATGAACCCTCTACCTTTACTCCCACCTGGCTGTATGAATAAGCCATCTACCTCTGCCCGCCTCGCTGTCTGAGCCATCTACCTCTGCCCCACCTGGCTGTATGAGCCTTGTACCTCTGCAGCCCTCTGACTGTCTGAGCCCACTACCTCTACTCCAACCTGGCTATATGAACCCTCTACCTTTACTCCCACCTGGCTGTATGAATAAGCCATCTACCTCTGCCCCGCCTCGCTGTCTGAGCCATCTACCTCTGCCCCACCTGGCTGTATGAGCCTTGTACCTCTGCGGCCATCTCGATGCCTGAGTGTGCCACCAAGTTCCTTGGGTCTTCCACTTCTGCTACCACCTGACTGATTATGTCTGCTGCCTGTCCCTCAGATGCTATGAAGCCTTTTATGATCTTTAATCACCCTTTGCTGCCCTCTCACTAATCGTATCACCCTGTATAAGCAGATAATTGAAGCCTGCTTCTGGGTCTCTATTCTGTCACCCCCACAGCAGCCTCACAGCCCCTTCAAACGAACCCTGGGGTCCCCCTAATCAGTCTGTTTTGGCAGAGAGAGGGGCAAAGGTTTAGAGCTGGGGGAAAGGTGAGGGTTGAGTGACCAAACAATAAGGACAAAGAGAGGGGTCAAGGGAGGCAACAGAGAGGGCAAAAAGGTGAGGGCAGATACAGAAGAAAAGAGTGAAGGCAGAGAAGGGGAAAGGAGAGGGGACAGCATTGAGGAACTCACCACAATGCAAGACAGCTGAATTTCACCACGCTTGCACCCACCTCAGGCCAAATACCGGTTGAGGGCCTGATGTTACTCTCTCATCACAGTGTATGTCAAAACACGCAACTCTAAGCAGGCATGTCTTTTCACCTATTCAGCCAGCCTACGGAGTTTCTTGGTGTGTGAGAGCAACCAACAGTCAAATATGGAGTGGAATGTGATGGGTTAGGCTCTAATACATTACCCGAAGTTCTGGTCGCTGCTTAAAAAACAATAACTAGTTCAAGCAGACCACCAGACCATCATGACATAGGACCTGTCAGCTGGTATTGCAACATAATAAGTAATGAACCACCCAAACCACCTGCTCTTGCCTTGGCCTTCAGGCCACACCCTTCTCTTGGCCCTGAGTACTCTTTGTGAGGCCTGCACGATGCGTTGGAGTGAAACTCCCATGCTCTTTCAACACAGACTAGCCCAGGGGGTTGACCCCTGCTGCTCGCCAGTTGATTTGTTCTCCAACGCTCATGATTCCTTGCCAATGACTATGCTGGCTAGGGCTGAAGTCCAAAACATCTGGAGAGCTAAAGGTTGCAGACCCCTGGACTAGTCTGATTAGGGATCATGGGGGTTGTAGTTCAAAACTTCTTGGAAGCCCTATAATGAGCAGCCATGCCCAACCAAGACCCCTTTATATGATGCTCCCCCTCATCATTCCACACTCCCTTCTTATTTATTTATTTATTTATTTGCATTCGTAGCGCGCACTTGCAGCCCGTGGGCATCGAGGCCCTGTTACAGGAATTTGTGCGAACTTTTGATCAATAGGTTACAGGCGACCAGAGGTCTCTTGGTTACAGAAACGCTGACTGTGTACGATACAGAGATGAACAGAGTTGCAGGCAAATGCATATAACAGTGAAGCAAGTTTACAGGCTGAATGTAGCCATTTTGCTTTCAGACAAAGAGTTTAGTTTTGATAGCTTTGCGGAACGCTTGGTGGGAGTCTATCATTCTTAGGTGGGTAGGTAGTGCGTTCCAATGGGTGGCTGCCAGAGTGGGGAAGCTGGATCCACCTGCGCTGACTTTTCGAGTTTTGGGCATGACAATCATGTTGGAGCAGCACTTCCTAAGAGGTCTTGTGGCGGTACGCTTGGTGATTCTCTGAGCCAGGTATGGGGTGCAAGTTCATGGAGGCATTTGTGCGTGATGGCAAGGGTTTTGAAGACAATTCTCTCTTTGACAGGGAGCCAATGGGTCTACCTTCTGACTTCGGAAATGTGGTCTTTTCTAGAGGTTCCTGTAGCTGCCCTAAGGGCGTTGCTTTGGACCAGCTGGAGTTGTCCAGGTTTTTGCATGATGTCCCTATGAGGAGGGCATTGCAATAGTCCAACCTTGAGCCAATTATTGCCCTGGCAATTGTGAGGCAATTCTGGCGTGATAGGAAGGGTCTGGCTGCGTTGAGGACTTTAGAGTAATAGGCTAATGATGATTCGATGGCATTGACCTGTCTGTCAATGGTGAGATTCGAGTCCAGGTAGACTCCAACTGTCTTAACATTGTTGGAGACCTTGATGGGGATGTTATCAATAGTAAAGGATAAGTACTGTTCATCAAGTTTGCCCAGTGTGTGGGGTGATCCTATGAGCAGGAGTTCCGTTTTTTCACTGTTAAGGCAGAGCCAATTATCTGCCATCCAGGATTGGATAGTGGAGTAGATGGTGGTGAGCGTGTTAGCATCTGCTTCATAGTCCCCAGTGAGTGGAATAAGCACCTGTGTGTCATCCGCATAATTGGTATACGAGAGGTACAGAGAGTCAAGGACGCTGAACAAGGGCCTCGTGAAGAGGTTGTAGATCGTGGGCGCGATACAGGAGCCCATGTGGCACACCACATTTGATGTGGCTAGGGGTGGCACAGGCTGAGTCAAAGAAGACTTTCATGGCCCTCTCTTGGAGAAAGGTGGTTATCCATTTGCACGCTTTAGGGGAGAAGTTAGCCTCAGTTGCCAGATGGCGGCACAATGTGTTGTCTTCCACTAAGTCAAAGGCTGCGGATAGGTCAAGGAGCAGAAGGAGCGCAGGTTTGCTTGTGTCTCTTTGAACGTCCATTTGATTCTTTAAGTCTAGGAGAGCCGTTTCAGTGCCATGTGGTGGGCGGAATCCAGATTGCTGCAGGCCGAGAAGCCGGTTGTCTTCCAAGAATTTTTGGACTTGCAGGTAGGCTGCTTTGTCCAGGATTTTGGGTAGGAATGGGACGGTGGTAATAGGCCTATAGTTCCCTGGGATCGATGGGTCTAAGGATGTTTTTTTAAGGAGTGGGCTTACCCACGTTTCTTTAAGTCTGGTTGGAACGTGGCCAGCCTGGAAGGAAGAGTTGATAAATGCTGTTAGGAAGGGTGCTAGGATATGTGCCGAATCTTTGATGAGTTGGGCAGGACATGCATCTCCCTTGCAATTCGAGGGTTTGATAGATTTGAGAAGGGAAATTACTTCCAGCTCAGTCAAGTCTTTGAAGTCAAAAGGTGGGGATTACTCCGTTTTGGTAGGCGTGAGCGTTTTGCTGTGCAGGTTGGCTATGAGGCGGTTAAGGGCTTTTTTTTTAATTTTGTTTTGAAGAGAATCGAGCTTGTTTAGCATGGCAGATTGAATACTGCTGCACCAACTTTCGTCCTTGAGGAGGGAGGGAGGAGAAGAAGAGGGTTTTTCCAACTGCCTAGAGATGTTGAAGATTTCTTTGGACCCTGATTTAGCGTCATTGATCCTTGAGTTGTAGGATGCGGCTTTAGCTATGGTAATGATGGCTTTATAAGATATAGAGATGGCCTTGAAGGCGCTTCTGGTGGCTTCAGAGGGGTTGGCTTTCCATGCCGAGAGGGCAAGCCTCTTCCGAGAACGTTGGTCAAGGAGTTCTTTAGAGAACCATGTGTTGGAATATTTGGCTTTTTTAAGTGAGAGTGGAGCATTGGCGTCCACTGCTTGGGTGTTGACCTCTTTAAAGTTGTTGGCTAAGGTTTCTGGGTTTTTGGACATGGGGCCTGCAGGGCAGGGATAAGGAGGTATGGTGCTGCGTTTTCAGCTGTCAATTGGTGTGAGCTCCTTGCGAAGGCTGCTGGACAAGGGGAGATGGGTTTAGGGGGCCCTTTCTTCGTGTTGAGGTTGAATTGAATATGGTGATGGTCGGACCATGGGATAGGAGAATTGGCGGTGATTTGGATGGAAAAGTTATGATGGCTGATCCAGTCGAGTGTGCGCCCTTTGATGTGGGTTGGTTCAGAGATAGTTTGCGAAAAGCCCAAGGTGTATAGGGCTTTCTTGAGGGATTTGGCGTGGGGATCCTTAGGGTCATTGAGCCCTAGGTCTAGATCTCTCAGAAGAATTACTTGAGACATCTTTTTGATGTTGTCATACAGTGAGAGGATGAGGGTGTCCTGAAAGTCTGTGATGGAACCAGGGGGTCTGTAAGCAATGTGCAAAGCTATGTTGCAATTGTGGAAGACATTGATTTTCAAAGGGAGGTAGTCACAGTAGTGATCAAGTTGCCCTTCCGCTTCTCTGATAGCAAGGGTTTCCCTCGCAATGAGGGCCACACCCCCGACTCTCTGGGGGGTACAGTCTTTTCTGAAGATGGAGAAGCCCGGGGGGTGGCGAGAGCTAGTGCCGAGCCTAAACTTTCATTAAGCCAGTTCTCAGTAATTATTAAGAGGTCTAGGTTGTCCTTGACGATGAGGTCATTTATGTCAAGGGCATGGGCAGGTACTGAGCGTGCGTTGACCAAGGCACAGCTAAGAGTGTGGGTCGTTGAGGGTTTGAAGGCAGGTAGCAGGGCTGGCGTAGTGGACGGCCCCAGCCAGGAAATATCCCTCAGATTGGACAGTGAGGCTGTGGGCACCTTGGGGGGCTCAGGCATTGAATACAGTGCAGGGTCAACATAAGCATGGGTGCCACAGGGGGCTCAGGCATTGAATTCAGTGCAGGGTCAACATTAAGCATGGGTGCAACAGGGGGCTCAGGCATTGAATACACTGCAGGGTCAACATTAAGCAAGGGTGCCACAAGGGGCTCTGGCATTAAATACAGTGCAGGGTCGACATTAAGCATGGGTGCCAGAGGGTTCAAGCATTGAATACAGTGCAGGGGCAACATTAAGCATGGGTGCCACAGGGCGCTCCGGCATTGAATACAGTGCCGGGGCAACATTAGGCATGGGTGCCACAGGGGGCTCACGCATTGAATACAGTGTAGGGCCAACTGTCATGATGCCTGCCCCTGGGAAGCCAGTCCAGGCCCAGCAACCCCAGAAGCAGGCATCATGCCATTTGGAGCAAGCCCAAAAACCCCAGCTAGGGGCTATTTGGGTGCAGTCCTGGCGCCTATGGCGCCAGGCTCATAAAAATAGAGTCAGTCCTGGCGCCATGGGCGCCAGGCTCATAGTAGAAAACCTACCTGATGCAGACCATGCTGCAAACTTACCTGATGCAGACCATGCTGCAAGAAGCTACAAGCCAAATGAGGCTTAGGAGGGACTATTTTATCTAAGGGACTACTTTTTACTCGGGTGGGGCTGTGGAAGAATACTTACCTGGGACTACTTCCAAGGCTATTTAAACCACGCCCGGACAGCAGCACACGCTTCGCGTTATTCTGCATCCAGCAGCGTAACGCTCACCGTGCCTGCAGCAGCTTCCAGTCTTCAGCCATGCCCGCCTCGAGACCGGAGCTCCTGGAAACAAGAATAAAGAAGGAGGAAAGGTCAGAATAGGAGTTTTACCTTTAATCCTTACCTGAATCCTGATCCATCACGCCACGGAGCTGGAGAAGAAGTCTTTAAAAACGCCTTACTTCGCATCCTGCAGCGCCGCGCTGTACTCACCTGCCTTGCAGCACTTCAGCATTCCATCACGCTCTTCTCCATCTCGCGGCCGCTCTCCGACACCTAAGGAGACAAAAACAGCAAGGTGAGCCAAGGGGATACTCTAAGACTGTACAAGCTACCCCCTAAGACTAACCTGATTTACTACAGGGGGTACTTACCTCATTTCGGGTCGGCGCAGCCTCCGCTGCATCTCCGCCGTGCCCCGGCCCCTATGGGGAAACAACGAACAGCAAGGCGCAATAAGGGGAAACCGATTTTTTCCCAATAGACTTACCTGGTTTTACCGCTGGAGGCATCAATCCCCAAGACCTCATACCACATCAGCGCCTGAATGGGGGAAAAGCCACATGTTAAACATTGACACTATTTTATCGAACTGAGCCGGATAATATAAACCCTTACCTGCATTTTACCGGTTGCCACGTGGAACTCTTCATAAAGGCAATTCAGCAGCCTAAAAGGAATTGGACAGAGTGAAGGTCAGACGTTTTTTGAACTCTTACGAACTACAGTCTTACGGCGTCTTGCCGGCATTCTTTGAGTCAATACCATTCTGGAACTCCCCAACTCCTCCACGCCAGTGAAGAAACTGCTCGCCTACGCGCCCCTGCGCTCGAAGCAGGATGGAGAGCTCATCTTTCCAAACCATCAGGTGAGAGCATAGAGGGAATCCAAAAGTGACCTGTGGGAAGAACTACGGGAGAGGGGAAGGTGGGGTTAGCGCTCAAACTCCACAGGTGGTTAATTCCCTTTCTCCATTACAGAAGGATATTCCTACGGGTCAAACAAACGAAGCTGGGTGGGCCAGTCCAGCACATCATCTCGGCACTATGCATCTCACTGGTGGAAACAACAGCTGGCCAGTTCAGATTGACGCCCCCGTGGGAGCCAGGTGAGCGTAACACCAACATTGAGGATGGGTGCCACAGGGGGCTCAGGCATTGAATACAGTGCAGGGTCAACATTAAGCATGGGTGCAACAGGGGGCTCAGGCATTGAATACAGTGCAGGGGCAACATTAGGCATGGGTGCCACAGGGGGATCAGGCATTGAATACAGTGCAGGGCCAACATTGAGCATGGGTGCCACAGGGGGCTCAGGCATTGAATACAGTGCGGGGGCAACATTAGGCATGGCCGCCTCGGGCACAGACATGGCGTCCGTGGCATTGTAAATATTAGCCTGGGGTGCCTCGGATGGAGCAGGTATGGGGGAGCGGTATTGCCAACACAGATGGCTGGTCCTTGTATGGGCGAGATGGGTTGCAGATAAGTTCTGGACACAGTACACGCAGTGAATGTATTTAACTGCTGTGGACCATAGAGAGTCACAAGTGTGGGCACAGGCCATGCTTCGGCTGCATGGGCGGACATGCGTGATCCTGGGGGTGCATGCATAGATGACCCTGTGTTTTTATAGCTAAGTCTGTTCTGTAATTGTGGCTGGGTCTTTGAAAATCTGGGCTTCCGAGCCCTAGCCACAGGATGAAAATGGTTGTCATGGCGGTGGCATAGTGGGAGAGGTGGGCATCTGTGACCGACTCTCGAGTTGCGGTCTGCCAAGCTTGGAAAATAAGTGATTAGCAAGGGGGGGTCGGGTGCACGACCGGAGTCGAGTGTTTCTAAGGCAGCAGGGAGGGGGGCACTGGGTGTGGGTGCCAAATTTGTTCATTTGGGGGTATGGAATGCGGGTAGTTTCGAATTTGCGGCTGCTGGTGGCCTTACCTTGCATGAAGTGGCATGTTGGCGCCTTGCGTGCCGTCGAGCAGCGGAGAGCTGCGGAGAACTGCGGAGAGCTGCAGAGAGCGGAGTCGGCCTTGTCCACAGGCCTTCGCCAGTCAGCAGCTTTGCCTGGCGGTCTACCTCCTCTCCCTTTAAAGTGGGAGAGGAGGGGCTGGCAGGCGAGGCAGCCCAATCAGCTGATCCACTGTCAACTGTGATGGTGCACGTTGTGAGGGAGGGGCGCTGCTCCTTCTGGATGCAGGACGCGGACCGGGCCGTGTGCATCATAATGGCGGCGGGGTGGGAGTTCCTTCTGCTCTGCTTGATGTGGCCGTGGGGTCCGGATAGTGGCTATCGCAGCAGAGCTGCAGAGAGTGGAGTCGGCCTTGTCCACTGGCCTTCGCCAGTCAGCGGCTTCGCCTCGCGGTCTTCCTCCTCTCTTTAAAGCAGGAGAGGAGGGGCTGGCATGCGCGGCAGCCCAATCAGCTGATCCACGGTCAGCTGTGATGGTGCGCGTTGTGAGGGAGGGGCGCTGCTCCTTCTGGATGCAGGACGTGGACCGGGCCGCATGCATCATAATGGCAGCGGGGTGGGAGTTCCTTCTGGTCTGCTTGATGTGGCTGTGGGGTCCGGATAGTGGCTCTCACATCGGAGCTGCAGAGAGCGGCGTCGGCCTTGTCCACAGGCCTTCGCCATTCAGCGGCTTATGAGCAAAGACAAGCAGTCCCGTGCAGTTTCTTGGTGATCTCGCTTCCATCTATGTGTTTCCTGAGTGTCACACTCTGTAAGAGAACTTCTGAATGTGCTATGTGGTATGTCATTTATAACGCACCTATACACAAGTCTTTCAAGGCGCGAATCATCACTCGCAAATTGCATCAGGCGCAAACAATTGCAGCGGTGTATTAATAACGGAGAACCCGAACCTCCAAGTACAATAATGCAAAGAAAGCTCTGTAATTGGGCCACCTGGTGTGCGATTCTTGGCGATATCCGGTATTCAGGGGGTGTCTTCCTTGCCGTGAAGCGGCGCCCCTTTCCCTGGCGCGTGCAGGGGAGAATGCGCGCCTTTTTTTTTTTACACGCCTTGGACACGTTAAGTCAATATTTCTGGCGGCCCCCTTCGTGTTCCGGATTCGGAATGATTGCAGGCAGGCCCAGACAAAAGACACGCTGTTTCTGACACCAGAAACAGGCAGAGCAGCCGAGTCTGGGATTCTGCAGCTGGCAGGCCACAGGGAGCATCGAGGTGAATGCCAATTAGCAAGAGACGCTCCACTGTCATCTCATGTTAGCTGCCTGCACGGCACAGTTTGGTAGTGTTTGGGGCGACGGCGCCCGAGACCACAAACGCTCTTGTTTAAGTTGACAAGAGGTCACTGTATGTTGACGTTGACACGGTTCCGCTTTACACGCGCGACTTACTCGCCTTACACACGAATGTGTCCTTTCGTCTTAAGCTAATGCCGGAAATGTCCCTTCCTCAGCCGCCACCGCGAAAAATTACCTTCCTAATTTGGATTGCAGCCTCTTCCCCTTAGCACCCAAATTACTTCCTTCCTTTTGTTTGAATCTCCACCCCCCTAACCCCAGGTTTCCGAGCTTCAATGTGTGTCTTTGCTTTTCAACTAAACGTTCAACTGAGAAATACAATCTCCTTTTCCTGACAGTCTAATTGCACCCAGTGGATCTCTTCTCAGCCTGTGTTCCTCTGACCGTCTAGCCCAGTGGTCTTCAAACTGAGGGGATGACCACCAGAGGCACACGAAGGATGCATAGGGGAGGCCCAGACTCTAACAATGCTAGAAAATGTGCTTATACTTAAATGAGCATGGGGATCCCCTGGACATCCTCTGCCCCTCCTTAAGGCTGGCGTCGGGGGAGGGGGGGGGGGGTGAAACAATATTTTTACTTAAGGGGATGGATAGAAGCTCTGTATGACTAAGTTTGAATACCACTGCTCTAGCCGGTGTAACTGACGTGTAAACATCTCTAAATACACCTTTACAATTTTCTCCCACTTCCTGTCAAACTTTACATCTCCATGATCCAGCCATCCAGTCCCCCGTTGCAAATAAATATGGCAATTTTCCAGTCGAGGCTCCTATTTACCACTGCCATCCAGGATGGGACAGGGGCACTGAATTGTCTCGGGCACCAATGAAAACTTGGCCTACTGTTGCAAATGGCAACTCATTCCGTTTGAGACAGACTTTATAGGACCCAAGGGGGAGTATTTTGGATAAAATGTGATGCAAATTGTGCATTAAAAAATATATTTATTGCTGCAACACTGGTTAAAACTACTAGCCGCATTGTGAAGTAACTAAAACGGGCCCACAATGACCAAAAAAGTGGCCCACAATGACCAAAAAGAAGTGGCCCATTCCAGCATTTTGAATTTTGGGTTCGGGCATCACCCTATTGGCCTATAGACCAGTCCGAGCCTGCTGCCATCTCTCTCTCCACCCCCTTCCACTGCACCCATACATCTGCAATGCAGGAAACTCCATCCTTACGTCTTCCAAGGATTCCTATTTCAGCTTGAGCCATTACCAGACCTGCTGGTTGCATCAAATACCCTGCACCCAACAGATATTGCTGCTCCCACAGATGTGTTCCAGTAACCGCAGGAGCTGCAGGTACCCTCATATCGCATAGTATTCATACTACCATTCACTGATTTTTCACATGGGAATCCAGAACCACGTCTGTTATATCCGACCTGCGTCCTGCAACGCGGTGACGCAGGGCGTCTCAATAAAAGCCCCGCCCCCACGGACAGGGAGCAGTTCCGGGCACAGTGACGAACAGAGTGTGGCGTGTCTCATTTCGCTCCCGCTGGAGCTGCGCCATTGCGGCCTACTGATAAGGCCCTGCACGTTCTGTCTCCCCTCGCGCCGAGGCGCGGAGACAGGACATAACAATGGCGATGAGGGAAACAGAACCCAGCACACGCGCTCGATGCTCTGCCAGCTGTTGCTGACTCACAGTGACATGTGAAATTTTTGGACACCCGGTGGGGGGGGCACACAAACCCCCACCCACAAAAAAAAACTTTTTTTTTATCTCTTCATCTCTCTTTTTCCATGCCAATCAACACAGCTGCCCATCCACCACAGTATGAGACTTTCAACCGCGGAGGGGCACAGTCACCTGAGGACAGGCAGTAAGGTGAGGTGTGCATACCCCATTAAGACACAGTGAGGCCCTGCCATGGTGACCGGCACGTCCACCCCCAGGCCCGGCACGCCTTCTAGAATTGCGGCCAATCTGTCAATGTCATCACCACAAGCTCGCCCGCAAGGGAACTCCTCGGCAATGATTCAGCCGTTTGATCCATTTACAGACCCATCATCAGTTGGAAGATGAGTTCGCACCTGTTGTTAAACGTGGGGGACGAGGTACTACGTATCTTTATCTCGCTAACCATTGATGATGGCCAGGACATCTACTAGCAAGCGAAGGATGCCCTGACGGCTCATTTTCTCCCACAGCTCAACCCTGATTATGAAACTTTTATATTCTGCACCACTATTCAGGCAGAAGAGGAGACCTTGGATGCCTACCATACCCGACTGAGGAAGCTGGCGATATCGTGTGAGTTCACGAATGTCGAGAAAGAAATCCAGAGACAGCTCTTCAATGGCATCCAATCAGAGAAACTGAGAAGGACGGTACTGAGTGAGAAGGGCATCTCTCTAACACGCATTCTGGAATTGGGTCGTCAAAGGGAACTGGCACATACCAGGGCCGCCAACATGGGGGCGACTCTTCAAAAACTACAGCCTGCCCTCACGACAGCAATGGTGGCCCATGTCACCAACAGACAGTCCGCAAGGGATGAGGCTGGCGGCAACTACGCACAAGCCAGGTGGCAGCCACGAATCCCGGGACCCACGGAATGTGGATTGTGTGGTGGACCGCGACATGGACGGCGCAACTGCCCCACGCAAGGAACAACATGTGGGGCATGTGGCAGAAAGGGCCACTATGCTAAGGTGTGCCGGTCATCAGGCACCCCACTGCCGCCCCTGAATACTCCCCAAGAGAAGAGGGGGACCAAGAAAAAGAAGCAAGCCAATGCAAGGCGAGTCAAAATGACAAACTCTTCGACTGAGGAAGAAGGGGATGATGTCACAGGGACCCAACATGAATCCGGCAGGGAACAGTGGAAAAAAGGGAGAAAAGTCTACCTGGTGTCAGCCCTGGATCAGGAACATGCGACAGCAAAAAAAAAGCTCCGGAGGCGCAAATGCCAGGTCACTCTCCAAAACCAGCAGGTATGGATGACCATTGACACGGGAGCGTCCGTAAATGTTATGCCCACAAGCACATTCCAAACACTGCAACCACAACCAGACCTGAAGAACACAGACACTTTACTGTTTGCGTACGGCTGTAGGAAGCCCCTACCGGTGGTTGGCAGATTCCGCACCACCCTCAGCCATGGTGAAAATAGGCTACCGTCAAAAATCTACGTCATAAATGCAGGGATTGAATGCCTTCTGAGTGGGGATGCGGCTGAAGACCTAGGGCTGTCATGTGAAGGAAGCACAAGAGGTCGAGAAGATCCTGGCACAGTATCCCAACCTACTAAACAGGATAGGGTGTTTGAAAGGAAAGACAATCAAGCTCCACATAGACGAGTCGGTCCAGCCAAAGGCCATAAGACACAGGAGAACCCCGTTCCACATGCGTGAACAAGTGGAGAACGAACTTAAAGCATTGGAAGAAGCAGGCATAATAGAAGAGGTAACTGGGCAAACACCATGGGTTTCCCCGATGGTGGGCACAAAAAAAACCAAACTGCCGGAAAAAGTGCGGATTTGCATAGACATGCGTCTCCCGAACACTGCAATCAAGCGGGAGAGCCACATCACTCCTACGCTTGAGGAAATTGTGGCTGATCTCACCGGGTCACGAGTCTTCTCCAAAGTTGATCTGAAAGCAGGATACCACCAGCTCAAGCTGCATAAGGACTCTCGATACATAATCACTTTCTCGATACACCTGGGTTTACGGAGATATAAACGTCTAACCTTTGGGATCTCGTCGGCTGCCGAAGTCTTCCAACAGACTATTCAGGAGGTCATCCGGGACATACCAGGTGTCCTAAATGTGAGTGACGATATCCTGGTCCATGCTTAGGACAGAGAGGAACACTTGAGGAGACTGCAGATGCTCCTGGGCAGACTAGAAGATGCGGGTTAACCATTCACAAAGAAAAATGTGAATTCTTCAAAATGGAAATATCTTTCTTTGGCTACATGTTCAGCAGCACTGGCATCTCCCCGGACCCCTAGAAGGTTGCCGACATACAGGCTGCGAGTCCACCAATGACACCTACCGAAGTGCGCAGTTTCCTGGGGATGGCCACATACTGTGGGAGGTTCATCCGTAACTTGGCCACTCTCTCTGAACCCCTGCGAGAACTTACCAAGCTTAACACACCGGGCAAGCATGTCAGGAGGCTTTTGAAAACATCAAAGAGTCTCTGTCCATCGACACAAAGATGGCATACTACGACACCGAGCTCCCAACTGAACTATTTGTGGATGCGAGCTCTGTCGGCCTACGGGCCATCCTCATGCAGGTCACCAAAGAAGGGGAGAAGAGGCCCATTGCATACGCGTCAAGAGCCCTCACAATGACAGAGCAGCGATACTCGCACATTGAGAAGGAGGCAATTGCCGTACTGTGGGGGTGTCATCATTTCCACCTCTATCTGTATGGCAGAAGATTCACGGCAGTTACGGATCACAAACCCCTGTTGCCTATCTTCATGGGCACATCCTCTCACCCGCCGGCCAGAATAGCCAAATGGCTGTTGCACCTCCAGCAGTACAATTTTGAATTGGCCTATCAGCCGGGAAGTGGAAACCCAGCAGACTTCCTCTCAAGACACCCTCGAGCGGCGACTCCACAAGAAGTCCAAGTAGCCGAAGAGACCGAGGAACATATCTGCCAGGTTGTGCGGGCCATGAGGCCAAAGGCTGTCAGCATCGAGGACATTGAATTCGAAACACACAAGGAACCGTGCTGCGACTTGGTGAAGGATGCCATCATTTCAGGCGATTGGAAGTCCTTGATGAAGAACACCCACAACAGGACAGCGGAATCAAAGGCGTTCCTCACGGGGATGTTCACTGTACGATAGGACCTGTCGATCACAGAGCAAGGACTGGTGCTCAGGGGAAAACGCATTGTCATCCCGTTGAGCCTCCAGAACAGAATAGTGGCATTAGCCCATGAAGGCCACCAAGGGATGGCTCGGATGAAGGCTCGAATCAGGCACCGAGTGTGGTTTCCACAGATAGACGAGAAAGTCGAAAGGCTAATAAACACCTGTCTTCTACCCTGCCAGATAACCGGAGCTATACCAGATCCAGAACAGATCCAGTCAGTGGAACGTGGCCTTGGCAGATGGGATGCAATCACCATCAACTTTTGCACACTACAAGAAGGCCTCTACCTCCTGGTGGCCTTTGACGATCACTCTAGATAGTCTGAAGTTGAGGTCGTTGAATCCACAGCAGCGGAAGTGGTAATCCCCGCCATGGAAAAGATGTTCGCAATGCATGGACTACCTACACGAATCAAGAGTGATAACGGCGCACCATTCCAAGGGGAGGAGTTCAAACAATACCTGCAAGACCTAAACATAAGGTATCATCACATCATGCCAAGGTGGCCCCAGGCGAATGGAGATGTAGAACGGTTCATGAGGACACTCAACAAAGTGCTGAGGCTATCCAGAGCAAATGCCAGCCTGTGGAAGGTCGACCTCTACCGTTTTCTGTGAAACTACCGGGTCACCGCTCACAGCACGACGGGTGTCCCGCCAGCCGACCTCATGTTTGGCACCGTCATAAAGTCTTCCATTCCACATCACCCCAGCAGGAGCCCAGACCGTTTTGACAAGGAGTGCACCGAAAGAAGGAGAACAGGGGGACAATGCGCACATGAGTGCCAAGAGGAGGTCAAAGCCATCCGACCAGGTGGTCATGCTGCGGAATCCGACAAGGTCCAAACTGGATTCCCGCTACGATTTGTTCCCATGGACTGTCACTGAGAAACAAGGGACCATGATAATGGTAAAGAGAGGACGCCGGCAGGTGACACGAAATGCGTCGTGGTTCAAGGCGGTGTCACGCAACCTGTGGACTGATGGCGAGTGTCACCAAGAAGATGAAGAACCCCAGTCAAACGAAGGAGACCACGCTCACCTTCAGGAGGAGGTTGAAGTGGGTGACAGGACGTGGGAGCAGTGGAGCGAACTGGACAGGGGTGAGCCGGACATGGAAGGTGAGGCACCCAGTGAGACAGTGGGGCCCAGCCCCAGAAGGGGGCGATATAGCTTAAGAACTGCCACCAAGCCGCCCGCTCGGCTCAAAAACTATGGGCCTCATTACGACCCTGGCGCTAAGGGATTACCGGTACCGGTAAGGGTACGCGTACCGGTAATCCCTTAGCGCCTGATTACGAGGTCCCTTTGCGGGTTCCCACCTTAACGGCTGGTTTTGCCAGCCGTTATGGAATGGACCCACAAAGGGACCTTGGTGCTAATTACGGTAGCGCAATTTGCGGTACCGTAATTACCGCCTTCCCCATTCCCATGATGCCCTATGGGGCAAAAATGGGAATGGGGAAGGGCCATGGAGGAAGGGGGAATTACCGCCCCGCCAACCTTGTAATGGGGTGGTAATTCCCCCTTTCTCCATGGCGGAGTCGGTAAGTTACCGGCATGGACTATGGTGCTAATAGCACCATGGTTTTCCGCCTGGGTCGTAATGAGGCCCTATGTGTGGTAGTCTGCCCCATCAGAACTGTCAGCGGGGAGACACCCGGGGTTTTTTGTAGTTTGTGTCTGCATAATGGTATTTGATATATTTTGTTTAATAGTTAAAATAAAGGAGGAATGTTATATCCGCCCTGCGTCCCGCAACGCGGTGACACAGGGCGTCTCAATAAAAGCCCCGCCCCCGCGGACGGGGAGTAGTTCCAGGCACAGTGACGAACAGAGTGTGGCGTGTCTCATTTCGCTCCCACTGGAGCTCTGCCACTGCGGCCTACTGATAAGGCCCTGCACGTTCTGTCTCCCCTCGCGCCGAGGCGTGGAGACAGGACATAACAACGTCACCTCCATTCCTCTCCTAGCTGCCTGACTATCGTCTCTCCATCCTTTCATCCATGTGGCTGAAGAATCAAACTGGCTGTCAGCCACTCACATCTGCAGCCCACCATAATATATGGATTCAGTTGAGCAGGTCTAACGCAACAAAACCCTTGAAATTCAGCAGATGTGGGAAGTCATGACCAGCTTAACTCGGCACGCTCCCATTGATGTGCCCCATAATGCTGCCTCCCCCGTAATGCCATTTTGTACGTCATTATGAATAACCTTTCTTATAATATGTATGTGCTCGTGGGCATTGCAATGGGAATGTGCTGAGTTAAGCTGGTCATGACTTCCCACAGCTGAATTTCAAGGGTTTTATTGTGTTAAATCTGCTCCACTTAACTGCACCGTAAATAACGTTTTTCAGTGAATTTAAATGGTTTTGTTACACCATAGTTATTTACGGGCAACTAGCCATGGCCTTCGGCCGTGTCCAATGTACATGTTCCCCCAGTATATTTCTCATGGACACACTAGGTCTGCACGGCCTAAGTCAGTGGTCACTATACATGTCTTTCAGGCCCACTAGACAGGGCCTTCAGCCATGCCCACTGTATATTTTATAACACTATCGGGCCATGGCCAGTGGCCACGCCTTCGGCCGTGTGCACTGTACATGTTCCACCAATATGATTCTTTCCGACCTTCTAGGTGACCACACCCTTCAGTCATGGCCACTATACATGTCTTTTGGGTCCACTGTGCACTGTACATGTTCCACCAATATGATTCTTTCCGACCTTCTAGGTGACCACACCCTTCAGTCATGGCCACTATACATGTCTTTTGGGTCCACTAGGCAGGGTCCTCGGCCCTGGCCAGTGAGCACGGACTTTGGCCGAGCCCACTGTATATTTAAAAATACTACCGGTCCACTAGCCATGGCCTTCAGCCGTGCCCACTGTACATGTTCCCCCAATATGGTTCTTTTTAACACACTAATAATGCAATTTTTTTTAACCCACCTTTTTCCCATAACCACAGTAATATAGGCAATGTACTACAAATATCCCAGGTTAACCATGGGTTTTTTCATGTGATGCACTTTTTTTCCTGATCCTATAGCCACGGATTTCCACCAAATATCCGTGGCTATGTGAAAGCGTTTGAGTCTGGAACTTGGTACCCAGCCGCCCGACTCCTCAATTTCGGATAGTGTCCTCTTCCCCCTGCCCACTTCTAGCCTGATGCTATTTCCTAATTTTTCCGCTTTTAAATGGCATTTTTTCCACTTTTTGTTTTTGGCTGGCTGCGGTTATTCCCATTATAACCGTGGTTATCTCTCGCATCCCCCCAAAAATGGCAGCTTTTTCATTTCTGAAAAGCCTCCCTGCTGCAAAGCACCATGGGAGATGTAGCTATAATTTAGGAGAAGTGGCCACTATCTCCATCAAATATTTTTTAAACTACTGGACGGAATAACCAGTGATGTCATTTGGGGGTTGCCAGGGGTCGCAGCCATGACTGTGTTGTCCCTTGCTACCCCTGCAATCTCCCTTGCATTTTATTTTCAAACATAAGCTCCTGATGTAGCGGGGGCCTCACCACACCAGGTGTGCTGGGGCCCCAGCAACGTCTTCATCCATCAGGGTGTAGGCTGGGATGCGGCTTTCAATGCGCGAAGAAAGCACTTAACCAGGTTTGGAGCTGACTTTGACATGTGGCATGTGTCACATGCCACATTTGTCTCCAACCCCTTCCTCGCGACTCATATACAGGTTCCAGTAAGCCCTTCTTGGTTCCTGTTTGTGAGCAGCACAGAGTAGCCGAGGGTGGCCTGGAGTGACGGACCAAAGCTGGAAAAACAGATAAGAAGGCTTTTAAAAAAGAAATATGATGTGTATTTTGTACGTGTGACGTGTGTGTCAGATGTATGTATGTGCTATGGGTCAGTAAGTGGTGGGTGAATGAGATGAAATGTGATAGTGTGTGTGTGTTTGAATGTTCTGCGTGTGTGCCTGTGTAAATATTGCAGTGAGAGCGGATGTTAGAGAAAGTGTATGAGTGAGTGACTGGTGGGTGAATGAATATGAATGTGGTAGTGTGTGTTTGGATGTTCTGGGTGGGTGAGTGTGTGCTGGTGTAGAGAATGTTGTGAGAGTGGATGTAAGAGAAGGTCTTTGCGTGAGTGACTGGTGGGTGAATGAGTATGAATAGTGTGTTTCAATGTTCTGGATGGGTCTTTGTCTGTGTGGAGACTGCAGTGTGAATGGGCATGAGAGAAGGTGTATGGGTCAGTGAGTGGTGGGTGAATGAGTAGGAATGTTCTGTGTGGGTGGGTGCATTCCTGTGTGGAAAATGCAGTACAAGTGGATGTGAAAGGTTTATGGGTCAGTGAATGATGGGTGAGTGAGTAGGAATGTGAGGGTGTCGATGTGTGTAAATGTCCTGGGTGGGTGCGAGTGTAAGTGGATGTGAGAGAAGGTATATGGGTGAGTGACTGGTGGGTTTATGGGTATGAATGTGATTGTGTGTGAATGTCCTTGGCGGGTGGAAGCATGCCTGTATGGTGAATGAATGTGAGAGGAGAAAGGGGATGAAAGGGGATGCCCGTGTGTGTGTATGTGTGTGTGTTATGTTATGTTATTTGGCTTTTATATAGTGCCTTATCTATCATTGGTATGATCTCAAAGCGCTGGTAGGTTGAACGCCCTCGGGGAACGAAGTTCAAGTCAGTAGAGAGAGAGAGTCATAAGGTGCGTGGGTGCACCAGATATGTGTGCAGCAGGTGTGGCAGGTGCATGATGGCTGCTTCTTAGAGGTAGGTGTGATGGTGGGGAGGTCAGTTGTATGTGTTCATTCTGGAGGGTGTACACCCAAACTGATTTCTGGATGCGTTAGGCCTGAGGAGACGCTTAACGTAGTGGTGTGTCCTCAGCTAGCTGTGTTTATTTAGGATGATAAGGAGTCTGTGGCGGGTGTTAGTATGAGAACAGCTATACCAAATGTGTCATAGTATCACTGTGTTCTAGTTCAGTGATGGTGTATAGGAGAGAGTAAGCGTGGTAGTGTGATATGGTGATTATCAGTAAAAGCGGTTGAGATCGAGCACTCATCTATACCATCTATTCTATCCGTTTTATTTACTCTGACCGTTCATTCCGGTTCGTCTGTTCATCTATCATATTTGTTAAATCTATTTAATCTACTAGACCTTCTATCCATTCCATCCACTCAACCCTTCATCCACGTAATCTACTCCATTCATTCCGTAGACCCATTTCATCCTTTGTTTCATCCACTCAACCCTTCATCCACGTAATCTACTCCAATCATTCCGTAGACTCTGTTTCATCAACTATTTAATGTGTTCTAGTGTGCGTGTTTGTGGGAGACTGGGGATCACTAGAGCATTTTTGACACATCCTTTATTGACTTAGCATATTTTACTGGTATTTTCAGGCAAAGGCAAGTTAATGCGTGTTATTACCTGGCTAGATTGGCATTTTGGTACAGCCAGTATAGCCATTGCTTACTGTGGCATGACATTTATTACTCAGCATCTTTGATAAATCAAGCATGATAAGTAGGGTTACCTCGCTAGACTGACGTTTTGTTGTGGCGGCCTGTATATTTTTTTACTGTAGCATGACATTCTATTAACTGAACATCTATGATGAAGCAAGGATAATAAGTGTTCTGATGGGTCTAGACTGGCTTACATGGAACCAGTTTGGACATGTTTTCTTCTTGTGACATGTCACCTTTAACGGCCAAAACAATGGAAGTATTTTCTTACGTAGGACTGCAGCCATATATTGGCAGAGCAGCTTTGTGCCTAGTGCCAGTAATGGTACTGGAAAAAACATCTCAAAGTGGACATGACTATGCTCTTATATGGGAATACTAGCATATGTTGGTGGAGCCAGCATGGAAATGTATGGCCATATATTATACTGGCCTATATTGAAGGGACCGGCATGACAATGCATTGGGAAATGTTCTTGTGCAGTTTTGGTGAATTGCATCTATTGTACTTTTTTCCCATGAGTTACACTACAACCTACAAAATCGATTGCAAACTGTCTGTCTTTCTACCCACATTTTCACAGAAAGTGTGCTGTGTAATGCAGCATTTTAACACATTATTCAAAGCATTTTCTCATGGGAGGGGGGATGAATACCCCTGACCTCCCCCAACCCATTTTCGTTAGTACGGGCCCCCCCATTAAGCTCAGTCACAATCGCACGTTTGTGTCAAATATTTATCCCTCCAATAAAACAACTCACTAGCCACCACTGGTGACTGATATATTTTAGGACCAGGCACCGTCCCCTTCTTTCTATGCTAGATGGAATATGTGTAGCTTTGATTAAAAACATATTTACTTGATTGATTGTTTATTTATTATGTGCTTATACACAAGTGTTTCAAAGTGCAACCATGCATTGGAGGGGAAGACATAGGGAAGACAAGACAAACAATCTTACTAGGCATGGTACATTCAGATTATGCAGGTGAACAGAACAGGAAATACACGGGGGGGTAATAGGGACCAAGTCCTACCAGTCCTGTCAGAACATGGGTCAAGTCCAGAGAGATACCACTCTCAGGGTCATAACCAAAGTGCAGTAGTACTGCGGCAAGTGCAAGGTCCTGGGGCAAGTGCAGGAGACTGGTGAGGAAGTTTGGGACCTGTGAGGCTCTGAAGGTACAAGAGGCAGCCAGTCAGCAAAACTGAGCAGAAGTAGAGGAGAGAGAGCAAGAGAGGAGAAAGAGGTGCCTAGCAGGGTAGAGGGAGAGAGAAGGAGGAGGCGAAGAGGAAAGTTTTAAGGAGTTTTCATAATTTAAGGAGATCCACTCAAGACGGAGAGAGGTAGGGAGGCTGTTCCACAGGAAGGCACCTACAGTGGATAACCCCCCTCCTGCCCCAGTCTGTGCTTAGGGAAGCGGCTCACCCACAGAGAGTTGGAGGAAGATGAGCAGAGGGCTCGGGAAGGTGATTATATAGAAAGAGAGTGTTGCAGATAAATTGGGCTCAGGCCCCAGTAAGCCTTGTGGACAATGCAAAGGGTTTTGAACTTAATCATTGCAGCCACATGGAGCCAGTGAAGGGATTTCAGCACAGGAGAGATGCGGTCCCTGGGCTTGAGGCCAAGGATAAGCCTTGCAGTTCTGTTCTGAACGAGTTGAAGAGGACAGTGGGTAGAAGAGGGCAGGTTGAGAAAGAGGCTGTTGCAGTAGTCCAGTCTAGAGATGACCAGGGCTCTGGAGACGGCGAGCCTCTAGGGGAAAGGAAGGTGAGAAAGGGTAGAATACCTCTGAGAAGGTGAAGTTGGTTGTAGGACTTTTTAGAGTTGTCCGTGATGTGAGACGAGAAGCATAGAGTGGAGTCGAAGATGACCCCAGATTTTTTGCCTCATTGATAGGTGGAGGTGCCGGGCCAAGGGAGGCCGGCCAGAGAGAAAGAGGGAAGGCGGGAGCAGGGATCCCGATGAGTACAATCTCCGTCTTACTGGCATTGAGGCAGAGGTCGTTAGCAGCACACCACAACTGAATTGTGGGCAGCCAGTCAGGTCTGAGTGAGGAAGAGACAGAGGGTAGCCTGAAAGTTACCAGGGTAATCCAGACGTGCTCACTATGCTCAGAGAGGCACAGCTTTACCTCACTGATGAGGCCCGACTAGGCCGAAACACTTGTCTGGGGTTACTGTTGTTACTCTTGTTCAGAGGAGATTTGCCTAACATTTTGGTGCTGGACTGCCTCTGGGTGGGACAAAGACTGATATGAACATGGAAATGTCTCCTCTGTGAAGAGCGCAGTGAGCTAAAGCATGGTTGAGACTCTCCCGGGGCCAACCACCCAAGAACAGGTCAATGGGCTGTGTTTGTGCAGGTAGAGGGACTACCAGACCTTCTTTGCATATTTTGAGGTACTTGGGGTCTCACCCTAAGTTTCCAGTGTAATCCAGACGTGGACCCCTTGCTCACTGTGCTCAGAGAGACACAGCTCCACCTCACTGATGAGGCCCGACTACGCCGAAACACGTGTTGGGGTTGCTGTTGGTACTCTTGTTCAGAGGAGATTTTCCTAGCATTTAGGTGGTGGACTGCCTTTGGGTGGGACAAAGACTGATATGCATATGGACATTTCTCCTCTGTGAAAAGCGCAGTGAGCTAAAGCATGGCTGAGATTCTCCTGGGGCCATCCACCCAAGAACAGGTCCATGGACTGCGTTCATGCTGGTAGAGGAACTCCCAGACCTTCTTTTGCATAGCCTGTAAGAGAGCTGCCTAACACTAAAAGTTGGAGGTGAAGGTGGCTATCATATGGGCCAAGCGGGCCATGTAGCCATTGAAAAACCAGTGGGATAGGTTAGATCCGTGGGGGACACTGCACGTAGAGAGAGGGATAGGGGAGAGGAAGGACCCCAATTCCATCTGCGATGGGCGGTCAGAGAGAAAGGAGGATAGCCACGCCAATGCCTGATCAGTGATGGCCAGGGTATGATGGAGACGTGCGATCAGGGTGGTGTGGTTCACTGTATCGAAGGCAGAGGAGAGATCGAGTAGAATGAGGACAGAGGGAGAGTTAGAATCAAGATTTGAGATCAGATCTTCACGAGTGTTCAGAAGAGCAGTTTCCGTGCCTCTGGATGCTCTAAAGCCAGAGTGGTGGTCATGGAAGCAACCAACAGATTCAGTGTGGAGGGTAAACTGAGAAATAGTCTGCTTCTCCAGGAGCTTTCCCTGGAAAGGAGTAATAGAGATTATGCAATAGTTTGCTGGAATGGAAGGGTATGCAGAAGGTTTTCTGAGTAGATGGTGCACAAGGGAGTGCTTAAGAGCAGTGGGGAAAACTCCAGTGGTGAAGGAGAGGTTGCTGAGGTCGGCCAAGGCTTGGGCGAGAGAGTCAATGTTGTCCTGGATGGTTTTGGAGGGACAGGGATTTACCTGTTTGGAGAAGGCTTTCATAGACCGGACTTGTCTAGTGACCTCCTTAGGTGTGACAGGGGAGGGTAAAGAGAAAAGAAGGGCACCAGTGGGGGCGGCCAAGGGCGGTACAAGTGATGTTGGTGCATGAGGTGGTGAGGAAGAGAAAGAGGATAGGATATCCTGTGTTCTTGAGGTGAAGTGTGAAGCCAGGGCCGAGCAAAGGTATTGGGTGGCTTCAATGGTGGAGGAGGCTACGGTAGTGTTGGCTAGTTCCTTGCAGACTTTAAAAAGTTTGGTTGTGTTATTAGCTGCCGCGGAGATGCAGGCTTGTAAAAAGACTCTTTTCTTGGAGCCGATGCAGAGTCCATACTGCTTTTGAAGGAGGCGGCAGACCAGTTTGTCAGAGGGTGCGCACAGGGAATCCCATTTCCGTTCGGCTGCCCTTCACTTGCATTTAAGGGCAGCCAGTTTGGAGTCATAGAAAGAGTTGCACTTTTGGTAGGCTTCAGTCATACCCTCATGACAGGGGCAAGAATATCAAGAGTGTTGGAAACTGAGAGGTTAAAGTTAGAGAGGGAAGTCTCAGGGTGGGAGTCACCCACAGGAGTAGAAAGAGCAGAGTAGGTAGAGGCAAAGGCAGCTGCTGACACACTTTTCATGGGTTGGATGACCTTGTAGACGGGAGGCAGTGCCGGGCAAGACAAGACAAGAAGAGAGCTTCAAGTAAAAAGAGAGAAGAGAGTGATCAGTCCAGGAGAGAGAAGTAGTGAGAGAGATAGAGAGAGGCATGTCAGTTGAGATGAGAGCATCCAAGGTGTGGCCAGCGGTGTGCGTTGGGCCAGGGGGTAAGATGGAAAGAGAGAGAGAGCCACAAAGATTGCAGAAAGGTCCTGAGGAATTCAGTGAGTCGAGATGGATGTTAACTTCTTTCACTTGGAGTAGTGCATGCCCCTGCAGCAGCATAATCATCATGGACCATGCGCACACGGGGGGGAGGGTCTCAGCCTGCCTTGGGTGTGGCATTCCCTGTGCTTTTTAAAGGAGCTTGGGGAAGCACTCAGCATGGATCACAGGGCGGCCCCAAAGTTTGGCCTACGCCACTTATTGAGCTCTGCTCATCTTGAACGCATTCAACTGTGATGTGCATGGTTGACAGGGGCTGCAAACTCGACCACAAACGTACTCTGGTGCAACACTGTTTATGAAAATAAGCATTGAACACAGAGTCTCAGAAGTTAGAGAGCCATAGAGTGACCAACCCCTCCCCACTCAAACTCCTTCTTGGGAAGGGGTTTGTGGAAGCTTCATTCACGGGCCGGTTCTGGGGGTGTAGAAGCTGATGTATACGTCACTCATGGAGCCCACCCCCTCACCTATGTCCCATTGTAATATCAGCAAGAAAGCACTGTGCATGACACCTGGTATCATCCCAATACTGCATTGAAGATATGAAAGAGGTTATGCGCTCAGACAACCGTATCGAATGTACCCCCAAACTGATGTGGTAGAAGGAAGTCTACAGACGCCACTGGATATAGAAGAACTATAAGCACAGTCCGGCAGATGTAAAGTGACGTCATGAAGAAGAGAAGACACAAGGACGCACTGAAACTAAACATGAATATTTAAAGAATGAAGATATGACTAAAATGACAAAGTAAACATACATGGGTACATGAAGAAAACCATATACACTGAGAAAAGAAGTGACAAGAGATGTAGTAGGTGCATATATGCAGAAACACAAGGTAGATAAGACAATGTAGAAGCTTGCTAAAGTAGGAAATAGAACGCGGGTAAAGCAGCCATATTGAAAATATGGACATCAGCATCGTGTGATAGTATGCAAGAAGCCCTAAGGAGAAAGACTAAGGCTGCAGAGCTGACAGGCACTGGAATACAATTTCGTGCAAGAACAAAGAGTATTTGTTTGGCTCAGAATCAAGGATGCTGCAGCAAAAAGCAACTGCAAGACTTAAAAGCAGTTGAAGAGGATAAACTATGTACGTAGGACATATTTCTCTTATATTAAGCAAAGTAGTGAACATTTGCGAGTGCCAAGTATTGTACAATTGAAGATGCAGAAAGCACATGCAGGATGGAGCAACCAAGTCTCCACAGGATGAGGAGAGTAATAGCACCCAATATAAATGAATCAGATAGCACTAAATAGAAAGGCAAAATTGACAAAATCATGGTCTCCTCACACGTGGTGCATGACCAGAAAACAAAGCCTATTCAAGAAGCTCCAGATTAAGATAGCAATGTACCTTCACTCCCTTTAAAGTTTTGAGGAAGAGAATGTTCAACAAGGTCAATTACAAAGAAGAAGCCTTGGCTTAGGGCGTAAGTGATTAGAGACTGTAGGCTGATTAGCAAAGAAAAGCAGTTGTCTGGTGTTGTTCCCCGCACCTGGATTTCGCTGCTTATGTGCTTCTATCGAGCCGAATATCCAAAGTTGCTGAGAGAGTACCAACCAATAACGAGGGCCTATGTAATGGTGGACCATACATTGTTGCAGAAGCCTATCCGCTGCTGTTGTTATGCTATTATCTGTATTTTATAAAGTTAGAGGTGGTTTAAGGCCTGCCTACCAGATAAAGGGCATACAATAATGTTACTAACCCATATATAAAAAATATAAGTACACGTTTCCCTTAGCCATTCCCTCTGCCCAATAGGTTTTTATTGTTAGCCACGTAGGATGTCCTCATATCTGACGTATGTTGAGGTATAAAACCTTTTGTGTAACTGAAATAAGAGTGTGTGAGCTGCAATCTGTTGTTCGCTAGGTTTCCCTACTTTATTAAGCTGATAATAAAGTCATTTTTTTTGCCATATTCCTTGAGTCTGTCTGGTTATTTGGGTCTGAGATAATTTATTGTGGCAATCCCATTCGGCACTTGGAATGCCCAAGGTGCTATTGCACATTTAGAAACGGTACAGATAGTTCAGATCCAGACTCTCTGATTTTTAACGTCTTCAACAATCAGCCGGAAAAATGTTTCCTGTTGGGAGCAGAAGGAATACACTTGTAAAAAGGGACGGTTGGCAGGTGCCCGTTTGAAGAAATTCTTATTCAGTCCCATGGGCGCCCCGCGGACTGAAGGCAAAGTGGTCAATTGGGGAAGAGTCGATACCGAAGGGCTCGAACTGAATGATGGATGTAAGTAGAATATCGAAAGTGGCAAATAAAAGGGGTGGTATTATATTGTACATGTAAATATATATATATATATATATATATATATATATATATATATATATATATATATATATATATATATATATATATATATATATATATATATAGGAAACGTAACATGATTGGTTTAAGTAACAGGATAATGAGAATCAATAGAATTGTAAGAAAGAAACAAAGAGAATATTATTGTGTAGGCCTGGACATTTTTGGGAGAAATATTTTGGAGAAATGGGTGGTGATTTATGGTGCTTGCCTATATTGATTGTTTTGATATAATTAATTAAAGTTATAACAGAATAAAAGATCTGGTAAGTATTGACAGTTAAAAACGGATTGTCATTATGGGGGACACGCCTCTTCTACACTTGTGCAAAACATTACCGAGATACACACCCAAGATTAGGAAATACCATGTTGAAGGGGTAAAAGGCACGGATGACAAAATGTTCATGCCGTGGCCTCAAGAGGGTTCCCCATCAATAACTGTATTGCAACATATGACAACAAACTTAAATGCTACATACTCAGGGAAAAAGTTACAAAAGAGGTTAGCTATTTTAGAGCTATGGAAAATGTATCAAAGCGAGAAAGAAGACCAGCCCGCGAAGCAGTGGATGCCTAATCAGCACTAGGGGGCGGGTGTAACGCCCCCAGCTCCTCTTCCTCCTCCTGAAGACAAAAGTATGATCGATGAGAAACAGGAATTTTATTCTCTAAAGGAGTTAAAAGCAGTGGTGTGGTATAATATGACATATGCACCCCTCGCTATAGTAGTGAAGATAGTACAGAAGAAATTAAGATATATACTCGATGAACATAAGGATCATAATGAAAGAAGGGATAGACAGAGATAGAAGAGCTACGAGACAAAAAGACGAGAAAGACAGAGCCAGTGGAGCGAGTACAGAATGAGTGGATTGGAGGACAGATATTACTCAAATTAGACGGAAAGGGTATCAGCGATGTTAAGAAGAGAGAAGAAAGAGAGGAATGGGAAAGAAAGGAAAAGAACGAGAAAGGGCATACAAAGAGCAGAAGGAAAAAGAGAGTAAGCAAAAGGAAGAACAAAGAAGGTATGAAGAACAGAAAAGAGAGAGAGGGAGAAAAGAGGGGGAGAAGAAACTGAGTAAATAAAAATACAGAGATTGAAAGAAAAGGTTGCAGAGCAGACGAGAAGAGAAAGAGAAGAGGAGGATGAGAAGATGGGAAGAGCCAGAGCAAAAGGAAATTAGGAGTAGAGAGCAAAGGGAGAATGCTATGGATCACATTGTTAATAGATGTGTAATACCAGTTGAAGAATGGGAACGATGGGAAGAAGCGAGAAGGTCACAACAGCCCGATAGGGAGCTGCAAGAGATACCTAGAGTACCGACATGGGCTAATGAGCATGAGGTAGAAGGCATTGGGAAAATGATAAGAGATTTATATAGGCAAATGAGGGAGAAGGACAGTTACAAGACCACAGGCAGTATAAAAGGATCTCCATCGGAGGAAACAGGGAGCAGATCAGATGATGTAATGATGGAAAAGCATAGAACACCGTCCCTAAGCAGATTAACTCTTGATGACGAGAAACGGGATAACAGCCATACCAAACATAGAAAGAGGGATAATGTGGTGCGATATAGAAGAACCAAAAGAAAAAACACCAGAACCTATACCATATTCCAAACGAGCACAAGGACGGTTGCATAGCACAGCGGACATGTCCCCTCCTTATGTAAGTAACTTGAGGTCATTACCAGGATGAAAATGAGCGGGGCAAAACTAGCCCCACCTGGAAGACAAGAAGCATGGGTGGATACGATTGTATAACAGAATTCACACAATTCCCGTTATTATAAAAAGGGGAAGATGAACACAATGTATACCGTCGCCACAAAAGAATAAAGAAAATTTGAAATGTAAATTACCCAGTTTGACTGCAGGTTGGGAAAAAGGATTTATGAGTTTGAAAGTATGACAGCAGCATTGACAGTAGCAGTGGGTGATGTAAAAGAACTACTAGCAGCTATTTTAGGGGAAAGACCTGATGGCATTTGGAGATGAGCGGGATATGCAAGTGCAACCGCACAGAGCACGACACTTGATGGAGCGCCATTTGTTAATTGTAGAGCAGACTTATTGAGAGCCTAGAGTACAATACCCTGATTTGTCAGACATGGGCACGATTATAGCACGGAAAATGGGTGAGGACGAAGTTCCTGTTGCTTTTATTCAGGAGATTCCAGAACATTGGCGTCTTGAGACTAGGTAACCGTGGCATAAAACGGTAGCATTATTTTATCGCATTTTTTGTCAGGGACTGCCTGACCCAGTGCAAAGGCAGATGAAAAAACAGGTAAGGATGGAAGCAAAGCCATGGCCAGAAATACAGCTGACCATCGTACATCATTTTCGACTGTTACACAAGAAGACTAAAATGAAAGCTGAGAACAGAAAGCTTGAGGAAGCAAAGTTAGTTCAGAAAAAAGTTGTTGAAATTCACCATAGAAGGAGCAGTACTGATGAGCGTTGAAGGCGTGGCCACACAAGAGTTACAGCCTACACGGCCAATCAATGTAGGGTACGCCGTAGATTGAGGGGGTAAACGTTTTGGCCACGTACAAGAGGGAATGGAACTAGAGGACGAGGAGGTGGATTCCAAAACCCTCAAGGGAGAGGAGCATTTAGTGGAGGACAGCCGCAGGACTGTTGGAATTTTGGAAGGATGGGGAATATGGCCTGCATGTGTAGAAGTAGAGGGGGTATGCAACAGAATTGGCAGACTCCAAGAGGGGGACAAGCTGTGTTCCACCCTATAATACAGAACCACTGGAATATTATGCCCAGGATCACACACAGTATCAGACAAATGCACCATAAATACAGCAAGCATAGCAGACCACGCTGCAATCACAGTTGCCACAAGGGCAACTACAGCAATTGCCTATACAAACACAACAAGTACAGATGCAATAGGCAGTGATGTTACAATGGAAGGCGAATGCAGGAGCCCCACAAACACCCACAACCAGGACACGGAGTGTGACAGTAGTGGGAGGGAATCCTTTTTACGGGAACAGGGATGAACTTATATCCACAATAGGAATGCCCACAGAATGATGACTTGAAGTGTTCAGTACTATCTGTGACACCAGACCCCCAAGAGGAACTGATGGTCAGCTTAACGACAGGAGGCAAGACATTTTCGTTTCTTGTAGACATGGGAGTGACTCGTTCCTATATCCAAGAGGGAACATATCCAATGTCTGGGATCGCCATGAATGCGCAGGGCTTTTCTGGGGCTATGAGTTTGGTTCATTTTACTGATGAATTACCAGTTTCAATAGGAGAGCATGACGTGCCTATACCACTTTTGTATTCTTGGCAGACACAAGTCAATATATTATGAGATGACTAAAGGACAAAACCTAATATGACAATATTCTTTACTGTCAAAGGGATAAAATGCTCCACTCCATGAATGTAAGAGAATGTATATTAGCATTTACAGACCAGAAAGCATTGCAAGGTGTCCCTTTGGACGCAGAAGTGTGTTTATATGGAGTAAATATTTAGTTGACATGGCTTCCTGGATTGATAGGTAAATTACTGAGGATACCTGACAAATGTTTGTTTTACCCAGAAATAACTATGGTTGACGAGTAAGGACAAGTTATTCCCAAAGAACTAGAGGCATCGTTAATAAGAGAGGAAAGGGAGGTTGTTCATGGGACGGATGATGAATGAAGAGCCTGGAGAACAGTAATAGCTCTTGATGAAGGATATAGACTAACAGATTTGACAAACAAGGAGTTATTCAGAGATGAGAATTCAGAGGATGAATTAATATTTTTCATAAGCCTTACATATTGGATACAAATTGAGAATAAGGAAACACCACAGAGAATGACACTGATAAAAAATAAACTGTCTTTCAGGAAGATTTAGAAAAGGTACTAACCATTTTATGAACCACAGTCCATGTGACGTGGGTCTATTGAGTGGAGCAAGAGCAGTTAAAATAAAGTTTTAGCCAGGAATTCTTTTTACCACAAGCAAAATAGTATCCCATGGCCAGAGAAGCAGATGAAGGCATATTTGAACCCATTTCCGCTTTGATACAGCAGGGAATGATGCTACCATCAAATACCCCATGTAACACAGCTGTGTACCCAGTGAAGAAATCAACAGGTGGGTTGTGGAGATGTTTTCAGGATCTTCGCCCCTGAAATAATATTGTTGAAGTAGCGTTTCCTATGGTTTGGAACCCAGCTACGATATTATGTAATATTCCAGCTGAATATTTTACAGTAGTAGATTTAAAGAACACTTTCTTTTCAATTCCCCATCATGAGGACTCCCAAGATTTGACCTCATTTTTGCATAGAAACCAGCAACGTAAACATACAAGTTTACCACAGGGGTGCTGTGAGTACCTAACAATCTTTAATACAGTCCTTCAGATGGAACTAGGTAACATACAACTTGAGAACACAGTAATTCGGTACGTAGATGACATATTCGTATGCAGTGAGATAGAAGTAAAATGCAGAGAAGATTCAGTCCAGCTAATCACAGTATTGTCAGGAAAAGGATACAAGGTAGACAAAGAAAAGTTACAGTATTGCCAGGAAGTGGTCCTGTTTATTGTACATCTAATCTCTCAAGAGGGGAGAAACGTGACACCTGTGAGAGCAGAAACAATCATGAAAACTCTAAGACCTAAGACAATCAGGGAGATGCAGCAATTTATAGGCCTATGCAATTATTGTAGGGTCTGGGGATTGGATGTATACCTTTTGGCTGTGGCACAATTGTTTGTGGGCGAATAGACTGGTCGATTCGGCCGCGAAGCCCCAGGGCCAAAACCGCTCTTACTAAAGACAAACACCCACCACCACACAGCCACCCATCCACTCCCTACGTACCTTTTTTGCGTCCATGCATGTTTTTACCCTGCAGCGTTGGTTACGTCCCTCCTACGCGGGTCGGATCTGATGCTGCAGGGTCCGCTTTTCATATTTTTCTTTTTTTGGTCCCCGCCTCCAGACCTCCGGAAGCAGGGGACACCCCTGCCACCCCCAAAGGCAATCACTACCAAACATGGGGAGCGGGGGAAACCCCCGGAACCCACACTTCCCATGTTTCGTAGTGATTACCCATATTGGTTATTTCAAAACAACCAAATGGTACTGGCCGAATTCGACCAGTTGTACATACAGTCAATTTGAAACAACCAATTTGGATAATACATAGGGATTTGATTACAGTACATTTATTTGACCACTTTTAAAAGGACTCAAAGAAGCACAGACAAGTAAAAGTGAGATAATATGGTCAGACGAGATGACAGAAGGATTTGAAGAGTTAAAAAGGGTGATTTGTACAGCCTGTGTTAGGGAATCCAGATTGTAATGAGGAGTTTTATTTATTATCACATTCAAATGGAGTGCTGATGATGACAGTAGTCCTTACACAGAAGACATTAGGACATGGACATAAATCATTAGCTTATTACAGTGGGAGTTTAGACCCAGTAATGAGAAGGCAATACCCCTGCAAGCAAGCATTAGCTGCTGCAGCTTTCACAATTCAAAAAGCTGCAAGTATTATAATCGTGTGCTCAATGACGTTATTTGTCGAGCATTCCCTATTCACCATTTTGGAGAAACATAAAAGTACATTGACTGCATAGAGAGCATCAGGATACAAGGTGCTTATTTCAATTCCAGCGATCAAAATCGTAAGATGTAGAGTAGTGAATCCAGCGATATTCATAGCAGAACCAGTAGAGAAGAGAGAATATGTAAATAAGTTTTACGACGATATTCCCTAGGTTAAAGAAAATGCTCTAGAACGGGGGGATTCTATTCATTAATGGTTCTTAGAAAATTGATCAAATGACAGGAGAAAGGCATATGGGATCGGCAGTAGTGAAGTTAAAACAGAACGGTGAATTTGAGGTAGTGACAAGTGCAAGACTGCCTTAACATTGTTCAGCACAGGCTGCAGACTTAGTGGTGCATATTGCTGCACTCCAAAGATATGAGGATGAGGAAGTGACAGTGTACTTTGTCACAATGCACACAATAATGGAGGAGAGAAATCGACACTCTTCTCCCAAACCACAGAAGCCGAATGAATTCGACCCTCCCACCGTGGTTGGCACAGGCGCCTGATATGAATACACAGGACACCATGTGGCAGCCAATGGGGGAAGAGGAGTCAGGGAGAGGTCGTGGATGGGAAGGGGTGGTTAGGAACACCGGATAGAGATTTAGGGAACTCTTACTTTGGATAGGAAAATGGGGAGCACAGGGAAAAAACCCTCCCTATCTTGAACCTGGTAAATGACTCACATGGAATTATCTGCAACACACTTCCAACCCTGACTCCTGACCTACTTCACACACCTTAATGCGTGTGAACATGCAGCAGAGATAAACATAACATATAGCAAGCAAAGATGAACACAAAACCATGGACTTATATTGCATATATGAAACACAAAACACATGACCCTTTGGGCAAGCTGAAGCAACACATAACATACATGACAATAGGATTCAGTGCCTCCATAATGTGAACACATATAGTGTGTGTTAAAGAATGGCTCCTAGTGAGGGACCTCTGACATAATTCGCGCCGCCCCTGCCTTATGAGTTAACAGCACTCATGATTTGTCAGAGATTATGCAAACATATTGTTCGCATGACTCGCCACACAGCTGCTGGTAACGAGAGCGCTCGGTAAGTGCCTCTGTGATACTGTAAGCAGCTTTCAGAGTTCACAGTGATAAGATTTAATATTGTGGGGTCTTATCTGAGCTCCGAGAGGCCTCACGGGACCTCTCAGAGGAAAAGTAGAACGCTGTACACCGCCTGTCAGTCTGCTGACATGCCCGCTCCTTCCTTACCCCCAGCGTCCGCATTTAAAGAGTCTTTCCCCCATCCATGCTTGTGGAAGATACAGTCTGCGTCCAGCTCACCACACCCAAAGATAATAAGCTACACCTGCGTGCACGCTGCTGCTTGCTTTATGCTGCCAACAATTAACGGCAGCTGGCAATGCGCACACGTGCAACTACATTTCCTCCCACAGACTGCTGGCAGTTGTAGTCTTTCCCTACATGGGTGCCATATCCAGGCTAGGTACACACTAAAGAAAAAAACCTTGTCACACCTTTTCGGCCCCAGCCCTTATTCCTTACAACTCTGACTCCGCCTATGAGACATGAACCGTAGATGCAGGATTGTCATGCTGGAAAAGGAGGGGCTTCTTCCGAGCAGACGGCACACCAGTGCAACATGTGTCTCTCTTGGACAAACATATTTAGGTACTATAGCTTCCTTTGGCTATTGTTGCTGTAGTGAAGTGTGCAGCCCATACTAAGAGGGACGACAGGATTTCTCGCTTTAATGAAGCCGCAGATGTTGAAGCAAAAAGAGCAGCATATGTTCCCAATATTTCTAATTTTGAAGTAGAAGATGTTAAGCAAATATCAGAGCATTGCATGATGAAGGAAGTCTTTAATATGTTATCCATTATACAATTAATTTAACTACAGGGACGAGCCCCACAAGAAGAACAAGATTCATGGAAAAGACGGTGGTGTTCTTTATCCCCCCCAGAAGCTACATGGAGACAAGATAGTATTGGAAAGCAAGTTATGCCTCTAGCATTATTGAAAGTTGCACTGGATCAGCTCACTATCCTGCGCATACAACCAGAGAGAGTCTTGCTGCCATGATTGCAGAAGACTGGTTTTCGCCAAACCTGTTAGAGCATGTCACACAAGTTAATCTGAACTGCATTGTCTGTCAGAAATTCATGGGAGGGCATACCTTGCAATCAGTGGGTGGAGCAATACCCCGACCCAATGGTCCTTTTCAGCATCTACATATCGATTATGTGGATTTGTTACAAACATGCAATGATTACCTATATCTGCAAGTGGTAGTATGTCCCTTTTCTCAATGGTTTGATGCACCCCGAAGTTACATGTGCTGCCAAGTTTCTCGTTCATGAGGGGTTTTCTAGATGGGGTGTATGCAAGGTCCTATGGTCTGTTATTGGGCTGCATTTTGTAAATGAGGTGATCGAACAGATAACCCTTCTATTAGGCATAAAGTATACATTTACATCTCCTTATCACCCACTGATTAATTATATTTGTGATTGTTTAAACTGACTCCTTAAAAAGAAGATAGCTAACATAAAGATGACTTTGAAGAAGGGATGGCTATATTGCCTACCCCTTGCCTTATTTGCACAAAAAAACCAGCCTGGCATAAATCAAATCACCACCTGACTCCTCATGAGTTGGTGACTGGACGCCTTGTGAGAATACCCCTTGCTCCTCCCAGTCAAATATAAAATGATGCCCATAGTGTAGCAAAAACATTAGGGGATGAAATACATGATTATTTAACAAATATGAATGCTAGTGTTTCTTTTATTTCCCAACAGATTAAAAATGGGAGGGAAGGGTCAAAGAAGATTGAAGAAGACAGCCAAACAATCAACCCTAGCAAACACTTAAAGCAACTTGTAACCTGGTGACCAAGTGCTTATCAAGAATTTTGTCTGCACTGGGATTAAGCCCCATTTTGAAGGACTATACCGGGTAAGTGAGGTCACCCACACTGCTGTCAAAATCCAAGGAAGACCGGCTTGGCTGCATCTGAATGATGTAAAACTTTACAAAGGGGAGACCTTTACCCCTCCTGCAACCACTGACAGTGAAGCAAGAGAAGAAATTCCATGTTTTCAGACCCGATCGGCTACCAGAAGCCAACAAGAATCAGCAAAATAAAACAATTTGAACTGCCGATTATTCACAAGTTTAAAGGGAAACAAACAAACTTTGCAATGTTCACAGAACTATTCCTGCTAGGCTAAAGAGACATGTTTTGAAGAAAGAAAAAGAAAATCTCAGAAAACACTTTATATTGGCTATAACGTTACACATATTTCTGTATGCTCTTTTCACATATATACTTCAGTCTTATCCAGCCCTAGTAAAACAAAATGTTGATATTGTCACCTTTTTGGAAATCCAAAGACAGCCCCTATAATTTTTAGGATCATCATTGCAATATTGTTACAATTTCTCTCCCTCGCCTTTTGTTTTCTCCAGCTCCTCCAGAAATGTCGTCAGGCTTAGTATGGTAGTCGCCTGTCTGTTTCCATTTCCATCCCACCCTCCACCTCCCTTCCTTATCTATGTCTTAGCTCTTGCACTATCTGAAATGTCACCAGGCCAAGTACGATAGTTAATTTCACATCCTTACTGTTCATGGCCTGTAAGAATGTCATTGTATTTTCCCTTGTTCCCTCCCTTGCCTTGAAGCACTTTGAAACACATTGTGTATAGGCGCTATATAAATAAACTATCATATAATATCATAGGGGGGTTTCTTAAAGGAAAAATTGTGTCACAAAAAGAAATATAAATCACAGCTGGTTTCAGATAGCCTTTCCAATAGGTGTAGATCTGGCAGTTTCAAAAATACGTCAACTCAAAAGAGGTTGTCCTCGGAACCTTACACGTAGGGCTTTTTCAGAAAGTCAATAAAGTTCACAATGTCACTGGGTCTCTTGGGGTTCCCTTCCCTAAGCTTTGATTCTTCCAGTTCCAAACAAAAAAAGACACAGTTCCTGTTAGGCCTCTCAAGGTTCCCTTCCCCAAGCTTAGGCCCCTTTGATTTAAAATGAAAAGATAGTCTCTTGAGACCTCTCAGGGCTCCCTTCCCCAAGGTCTAGGCCTGTCTGATCTTTATAACAGTGTTCTTTACAATTCTCTTTGGGCCTCTCAGGGTTCCCTTCCCCATGCATAGGCCCCTTTTGGTCTTTAGACAAAATGTTCTCCTGGTCAGGATGTACCTTTCAATGTATAGATCACGGCCACTCTGACTTCTAGCCCTCACCTTATTCTCTGCACCTTTCTTCTGGCACCTTTTCCCTTCTGTGCCCCTTTCATTCAGTTCTTTTCCACTTCACAGTGCTTCTTACACACCTTCTTTTCTGTCATGCACTCTCTTTTCACCTTGCTGTGCCTCTTGCTCACTTCTCTTTACTGTTTCATGCACTCTTGCATCTTCATTTCCCATTGCTGTGCTTCTAAAACACTCTGTTTTGGTTTTTGGGCCGCTCGCACCCTTTTCCCCTTTTTAGGGTCGCTCGCACCCTCTCTTTGCGTTCTGTTCGATTTCTTTCTGTCTTTTACCACTCAGGTCATTTTCACACTTTTCCCCACTTTCAGGTTATTTGCACCAGCTCTTTGCTTTCGGTTCACTTTCTTTCTATCTCATTGATTTTCATGCCACTAGCGCACTTTCTCTTGCTCTTTCTGTCTTTTCAGTTTATGCACTGCTAGTGCACGTTCTCTCACTTTGCTTTGCTTTCTCTCGCTTTCACTCGTCGGCTGCTTGCCTGCTTCCACTGCTTCTGCTCCTGCTCCAGCCAATCGCAGGCTACTGAGTTTCTCTCTCTCTCTAATTCGGGAAACTCACCAAAGTAGCGTGGCACTGGCAAGCAGTTCTCCAGGGTCTTGGATTGAGGTCAGGGTCTTACCACCTGCCACTCAGACACACCTGGGGCTGGCGCACATCCCAGGGGCATGAGCACTGGCCTGGACACAGCCAACCATCTGTACTTTGTCCCGCTCGGACTCCTTGGAGACACGGCTCCCTTGCCACGCTACAGCCCCTGTGACACACCGGACCAGTGTCTCGGCCACCCGCACTCCACCGGATCATTGCAGAACCACACCTTTTATAGTGTAGTGCAGAGTCAGGTGGCCACAGTTGGAATAAAGTGCCTGACTCTATTAGTGGGACAGCCTAATTGTGCTATGCAGCAGGCCTCTCTTTGCCTTTGTATGCTGTTTCTATGGGTAATCCTCATTGCTCTCGGTCCCCTCTTCCTCGTCTCAGTACATGTTGGAAATAGGGAAGGGGAGATGGGGTGAGATCAGAAATGCCCTAGACAGACTGAGGGAGTTTGAGCTTGTGGGAACTTGTTGGGGTCTATTAAAGTGAATAAGTGATGTTAAATCCCTTTGTTTATTGGAGGGTGAAACTGGGAGAAAAAGGTTTGGTTCCCAGCATAGCCTATGGGTTTTGAGAAAGGAGAGACAGTGTTAGTGTCAAGAGTTGTGTTGTGAAATGGTTTGTTCTCCCTAGTTGTCCAAAATATGCTATCTTCCCTTTTTGTGAGGGAAGGTCAAGGGGTAGCACGGGACTTGGTTGACAATATCCCATGAACAATGAGGGTTGGTAGGATGGATTCGGGGAAGGAATGGGGGAATACCATGCCTCGCCTTTGGACACCCTCCCTGCAGTCCCTAAGGACCCCCTACCCAGGTGATCTTCCCTCACTTGTCCATCCCCAGTGTTGGGATCCAAGAGTGATGGCCCTTCCCATGCCACCTGTGCAATGGATCCTGGGGGACTACTTGTGAGAATGCCCTCAGGTTTCTCACAGTTGTCTTTATTTCCTTATTCTTATAGCATAGGTGATATTTTCCCTGATATTTCCAAACAGATTAGCTGGCTTAAAAGAGATGTTAGAGAAGACTATCAGGGTATACACACATACCTTGATAATTTGGCCCATTTAAAAAATAACATGCAGTATCGACACATGAGTTAGGTGGGTAGAAGAACGTCAGATGAGAGCTGCCACTATGTTCTCTCATTCCTTGTGCCATGACCACATCCAGAACATTTATTGCAAGGGAAATACCTACACATGATGCAAAGTGTCTCGGCCATCTAGCAGCATGCATGACAAGAGGACCATTTGAAGGTAAGTGGGCAACCCTCCGTTGGATGTCAACAAAGAAAGTTTCCATATGAAGATGCTTACATAAAAACATTGAAAATTATAAAAGACCTGCATTGGAAGAGCAAAATGATCCTGTACTCGTTGAGTGGTCTGAATAGAGGAGGTATGAAGATTGTTGAACAAAATAGACTGGATTTTGCAGATACATGGGAAACACCAGGTTCACCAGGATGCTGGGAGAGACTTGAGCTATTGGTATATGGACAAGTAGCAACCAGTACAGGATGGGAAGATGGAATGTTGGGATGCAGTGCACAATTATTGTTGACAGCACCATCAAATAGTGAATGATGAATGCCTTAAAGACCAAGTACTCAAAGTTTTTTTTTTAAAAAAAAACTTTATTTTTAGGTATTTAATCCTCAATACAACTTCACACCCACATTAGGGTGGACTTTAAACTTTGCGCCATGACCCAGTACCCACCCGGTGGCCACCCCCGCACCTCCCCAACATCTCCGCCCCCCCAGATACAATGTCATCTCCTGCTGCGTGTGGGCCACCCCCAACTCACGCTCCAAGGATATGGAATTACCAAAGGCCAGCCCTCACCGCTGGATAACTTCAGAGTCTGAGGAATCAGACAATTGGTCCTCCGCTTCACCTCTCAAGAATAGTGTCAATGGTCCCCAGATGTCAGGTGGCCGGGCATGCAGTGGGAGGAGTTTGATGAAGTCTGTATCAACATCTTGGTAATAAAGCAGGTCTCTGCGCCAGGCGGCGACTGTCGGGGTGGGGGGGGCCCGACCCCAGGCCATGGCATCCCTCCTCCGAGCCAGAGTCAACAGAACCCCGGCGAGTTTTCTTGTAGGAGGTGAGAGCAGCCTAGCCATGCCCAGCAGGGCTGCTGTATGGCTCGGTTGTATTGGCTCTCCCACAACAGCAGCCGTCGTCTCCAGGACTTGTTTCCAGAAGGACGATAGTTCGGGGCAGTCCCAAGCTAGGTGCACAAAGTTTGCTGAAGTTGTCCCGCATCTGCTGCATTTCGCTTCTGCGTCTGGGTGATGTTTGTTGGTTTTTGCTGGTGTGTGATAAGTTTGATGGAGGAAGTTGAAGTGTACAAGTTTTAGGCGTGAGTTAAGTGCCACTTTTTGAGTTTGTTTCAGACTATAACACCAGTCTTCGTCTGAAATGTTAACGTGCAATGACTTTTCCCATCTGGCTTTTGCACCTGCGATGGCGACGGTTGTATTGGGGATGAGAGATTTATAGATCTGAGACACCAGTCTACCTTCACCCTGTGCTTGGATAACATTATGCAATAGTTGCCAAGTTGGTGGTTGACGCGGGAAGTCTGGCAGCAGCGCCTGAATAGTGTAGCGGGTCCTGAAGTAAAGGAATACATCCAATGCAGTGTTGCCCCCTTTGTTTTTGGCTTGTTCTGGAGTTAGAAAGCCCTCTTCCGTGAAAAGATCCCCTAGGGTTCGTATGTTCAGTTTTTCAACCCACTGGTGGAACACCGACTCTGAGGTCAGTGGGACTCCGGGAATAAACTTGACGGGTAGGAGTGGGGAGTACCGAGAATGCACTCCAAGTTTCTGGGCCAGAGTCTTCCAGACTTTGTACGTCGTGAGCATTACGTTCATCGTGGAGCTGGGGACCGGTGTGTGACTAAGGACGACCGCGGTTAGGAAGTTCGGTGTGGCGAGGGCACGTTCGACTTGTACGTGTGGTCGGGAAGCTGGAGAGGCATACCAGTGGCTGAGGAACTGTGCTTGAGCTGCCCAGTAGTATCTCTCGAGGTCAGGCAGCGCCAGTCCCCCGTTTGTGACCGGGAGTGTCAGCGTGGTGTACGCCACTCTGGCAGGCTTGCCCGCCCAGAGTAGTTCAAGGACCAGGCTTTTCAATTTTTTAAAAAAGGATTGTTGCAGCAACAAAGGGATATTGTTGAATAGATATAATAGTTTTGGTAGAATCACCATCTTTACCAGGGAGACCCTACCCCAGAGGGTTAGTGGAAGAGACTTCCATCGAGAAATCCTGTCTTGCAGAGACTTGACCGCCTCTTCGTAATTATCACGAAACACATCCTGACACTTTAGGGATAATTGTATGCCGAGGTACCGAACCTTGGAGAATTTCCATGTGAATTGGAAGTCGTCTGGAATCTGTTTGGTGGCTGGGGTCAGAGGGAATACAATGGATTTAGTCTGATTGATTTTTAAGCCTGACGCTGCTCCAAACTTGATGACTTCCCTCATGACTGGATTCAGATTGTCCTCAGGGTCTCGGATGAACAGTGCAACGTCGTCAGCATAGAGAGAGATGATGAGCTTGTGAGGACCAATAATGACTCCCCTCTGCTGCCGTTGTTCACGGAGTTTGGAGGCCAGTGGTTCCATCACCAGAGCGAAAATTAAGGCCGATAGTGGGCAGCCCTGTCTCGTGCCTCGTTGCAACTCTATTGGAGCTGACTTGGCTGTACCCACGATGATGCTGGCGCGTGGCCTGGTGTAGAGAAGGGAAACAAGGTTGATAAAGCGGGCTCCCAGGCCCATCCTGGTGAGAACCATGAACATAAACGGCCACTCCACTGAGTCGAAGGCCTTTTCGGCGTCGAGAAGAACCGCCACAGCCTGTAGCGAGGGGTCCAGTGCGGCAATGACCCCGAACATTCTCCTGATTCCGAAAGTCGTGTTGCGGCCAGGTATGAAGCCGGCTTGGTCTGCCAATACGAGGGCTGGCATCAATGGCATCAATCTCCCCGCCAGCACCTTGGCGAGAATTTTATTGTCAAGATTGAGGAGAGAAATTGGTCGGTAGGATGAACAATCTTCGGGGGGCTTGCCAGGTTTGTGGAGCAGAATGACATTGGCTTCACGGGAGGAGGGTGGGAGGTGTCCCCTTTCCAGTGCCTCTCTATAGACTTCCGCCAGGAGGGGGGCCAGGGTGCTCGCAAATGACTTGTAAAATTCTCCTGTCAGTCCGTCAGGGCCCGGTGCTTTGGAGCTGGGTAGGGACTTTATGGCTTCTATAATCTCTTCCTGCGTGATCATTTCATTTAAGGGTTCACGGAGAGCCTGTTCGACCCAGTAGAGCTCTGTGTCTTCCAGGTATTCTAGTGGGGCGGTTGAACTTGCTGAGTTTCGCACTATAGAGGTCTTGGTAGTAGTTACGGAACTCCTCTGCTATCTTTTCGTCGGTGTGAACCGACTCACCTGTCTTGGTCCGAATCAGATCGATTTGCGCGTGCTTGCTATCAGCTCTGATTAAATTTGCTAGGAGGGCTCCAGGTTTTTGACCTTCACCGTGTTGACGGACTTGGTTGTTGCGATTCAGGAATTTGACCTCCCGGTCTGCTGCGAGATTAAATTTTAGCAATTCTTCTTTCAGGTCTGCTGTTATTTTGGGATCTGCCCCGTTTGTGGCTTGGAGTTCAAGAGCTTTTAGCCTCTCTTCGCTGGTTGTGAGCTCACGCCTGATGAGTTTTAGGATGTCGTTTTCCGGCAGATTCCTCTGGTGAAGCATTTTAGGGACTCCCAGATTGTACTTGCTGAGGGGACTGATCCTACATTGACCTCGAGAAACATGTTGATCTCCTCCCTTAGTTCAGAGGCAAACACCTCATCTCCCATTGCGCCTGTTTTGAAGCGCCATCGCTGTAATGGCGGGGAAGGAGTGGCAGGTGTGAAGCTGAGGAAAAGAGGGGAGTGATCGGAGAGTGTTCTCGGATGTATGCAGCAGCGATCACCTGAAAATGGACTGCTGGCTGAGACAAAGAAATAGTCGATGCGGGAGCTCGTGTTGTGTACTGGTGAGTGAAATGTGAATTCACGCGACCCGCCGTTCGATACCCTCCAAATGTCTAGCAGGTTGAAGGCCTTGCAAATTTCTTTTATTTGGAGTCCCGCTTTGGTAGGAGGTTGTGAAGAGGCTTTCGATCTGTCTCTTACTGGGTCCAAAACAGTGTTCATATCCCCACCCCAGATTACGGAAGCAGGGTCCTGCATGGAGAGCTGGGTGAGCACCCATCCAAAATTGTCTGGCCCATCCGTGTTTGGAGCGTAGGAGTTCACAAGGGTCACTTTCTGGCCTGCTATTATGCCGCTCACTAGGATCGCTCTCCCTTCTGCGTCTTTCGCCGTGCGTATCATGCGGAAGCTCAACCTCCTGTGGATGAGAATAGCGACTCCTCTGGAGTAAGTTGAGTAGGAGGAGTAGTATCTGTGACAGCCCCAACTCTTGGCCCATTGGTGGTCCTTCCCTGGGAGGAGGTGGGTTTCCTGAATCATCGCCACGTCAATTTCGTGCCGTCTGAGGTATTGCAATATTTTCCTGGATTTAGCTGGAATGTTGCCGCCTCTTATGTTCCATGTTAGAAAGTTGAATGGGAGGGGTACATCTTACTATATGACCAGAGATCTTCACCTGAGAATAGCCGTGGTGTGGCGTCGGGGTGGGTTTTGCTGGAACTGGTGCTGAGGAGTTGGAACACAGCTTGACAAGACGACCCCGGCATCTGATTGGGAGGCGGAGAACAGGGGGGTGATTGAGAACTGGAGGCGCAGAACTTCCCTGATAAACTCAGAGGGCACCGGTCATGGGTAGACCCCCAATGGCCAGTGGTGTTTCTCTCTTTGAGGTGGGCAACCCCCAACTGGCCCACGGGGAGAACCCTCAATAACCAAATAGAACGGAAAGCGAAACATGTGGATACCATGTCGCTGTGAGAACTTTACCCCCAAGGGACTCAGCTTAAAACAAGAAAAAACTAAACTGGTCGCTGAGTGAACTTTGGAGAATGAACTGGAGCTGTGCTAGGGGCGCCTGGGGCGTTCCAAGCATCCCTGCCCGCGTTGTAAACAAGAAGAGTTGTACCTGTACTTATTGCAACTTATTGCGAGTTTGTAAGCCGACTCTGGTCGCTCCGGTTTATGGTGGGTTCCTGAGATTTCTGTCTCTTTGGGGCCTGGGGCGGCCGGGGCTCGGATCAGGGCAGCCCATCTGGTCGAGAAACATGCCTGCATCTTCGGGCGATTGGAAAAAATGGACCCTCTCTCCTTGCTGTACTCTAAGACGTGCAGGATAGAGCATCGAGTAGGGTAATTGATTGGCTCTGAGTCTTTGTTTGATGGCGGTAAAGGATTTCCTCTGGGTTTGAACTGTAGGAGAGAAGTCTGGATAGATATGGATTTTGTGACCATCATGGAACAGATCTCCTTTCTCTCTCGCTAGGCGTAAGATGATGTCTCGGTCCTTATAGTTAAGCATCCTTGCGATGATTGGCCTAGGCGACGCGCCGGGGGCAGGACGGGCAGAAGAGATCCTGTGTGCTCTCTCTACGATGAAAACTTGAGACAGTGCCTCTCTACTGAAGAGTGACGTGCAGAGAGACTCCACAAACTCCTCCATTCTACCTTGTGGCTGCTGTTCCCTCACCCCGATGATTCTTATGTTATTTCTCCTTGATTGGCCTTCTAAATCTTCGCATTTGGCCATTGTTGTTTTCATTTGAGCTTCGAGCTGCGAGACTTTGGTTGAGAGGGTCGAAGCGCCATCGTCTAGATTTGACACTCTTTGTTCGACCTCATTTAAGCGTTCTGAGTGTGTGTCCATGCGGTGTTGAAGGAGGTCGACTTTGGAGAAGAGGCCGTCCATTTTGTTGTTTAAATTTCCAATGCCAGCTTTCAGTTCCAATAGGAGTTCTTTGATTTCAGATGGGTTACCCTCTGATTCCATCTGGGGTGAATTACTGGGGGCAGGAATCTGATCCTCACGATTAACGGGGGCTTTAGGAGTCGCACCCCCCTCGAAAGTTAACTTCCTCTGAGATTTGTCGCTTTTCCCCATTTCCAACGTGAATCTGGGGATCTTAGAGTGAGACCAGCAGTGCTTTACTGTGCTATGGGTGATCTTTGGACCCACCTGGCTGGACCAATTTGGGGGGCTTTCGGTTGTATGGTGTGTTAGCTCCCCACTCTTGTGCTGTGTTTCGTGCGTTCTGCGAAACGCTCTGTGGGACCGATTTTGGCTGACCTGGGGGGGAGGAATGCGATGCACAGTGTGTTTTCTTTATGAGAAGCGCGTTGCTGAAGTCGCTGCGGGGGGATGGATAACGCTGATGTGATGGAGCTACTTCGGCCCGGCAGCAGAGTGTGTTCGGAGAGGCCCGAGTGGAGCAATCCGCCCTCGAGTTGGCACCTGATTTAGAGCTAGGTGGGTGGGGAGAGCGAGCTCTATACCCCGAAATCCGATCACTCCAGAGCCCTTCAATGGGCCCACAGTTCGCTGCCCCGAGTCCACATGTAGCAACTTTTCCGGAGTGCCACGGGAGGCACGACAATCCCTCCGGCCTGGCGTGGTAGGGGGGGCAAAAGGGGGAGGCGGGCCGGCTCGGGAAGGCCCAACTATTTCACGAAGCGCGACCCCCCCCTCCCCTCCGTACCTGATGTCTCTGCCGCACGTCGACGTTCGCCGAGGATCTCCGCTGCAGGGGAGCTTCACCGCGGGCCCGGGTGTCTCGTAGGAAGGGGGGGCGGGCTCCAGCGAAAGCCGCGCGCCGGGGGAGCGGATGTTGGGCCTCCTCCACTGCCGAGCCTCTGCGGCCCACCACAGCGCCGACGGGCGAATCCCCCGATCCGGCCGCTCCACCAGGCAAGGTCTGGGACGTCTCCGGGGCGGCCCCCCACAGACGCACCGCGGGCGGACCCCTCTCGATCTTCGGGCACCCGCCGCGCCCCACGCACGCCGCTGATGCCTCTTCGGGGGTCCGGTGCGCAGTCCTCGAGGCGGAGGGGGTGTACAGCGCAGGACCAGCCGCCGCTGGGGGTCGGGCCGGCCACGCCGGTCTCAGGGCCCGGGTCACGCTGGGTCCCGAACAGGTAGGAATGGCCGATTTTCACCGGGATTCCACTGGTAGGCTGCTGGGCCGGGCGGGTGACCAGGAGTCGGGAAATTAAGGCTTTTACGTACAGGAGGTGGGAGGATTGTGCAGGATTGATGCGGGGCACAACGGGAGCTCAGACCATGGCGGCCATCTTGGTTGGCCCTCTAGCGCCCTCTCCACCAAGTACTCAAAGTTATTAACATGGTTTGAAGATGCAGGACCTGTATCTATATTACCAATGAGGAATGCAACACTGTGTTTCAGAAACACTGGTTAGACCAAGGTTGGAGAAAATAAAGGATATAAGCACATAATTGATGTGCCAGGAATGAAAGGTGGAACTGCCGTGCTGATGGATCTGTGGATCCAAAGCTTACATTAAGCTGCCTATCAATTAGGGTGGAAAATGTTCTATGGTGGTAATACATGTTCCTGCATTGGTGATCCCTCAAAGTGATCTCCACATAGACAGCTTTCCGAAAATGGATGTACATCAAAGGAAGAAGAGGTCACACAACCTCACCCTGCAGAAGAGTGAGAACTTTTTGGCAAAATCAATAGAAGATTTTTACAACATTCCAGATGAGCATAAATTGTTCAGTAGGGCAGCAGTACCATTCACTACCATATTCATGCCAGGAAATCAAGCTGCAGCAAATGCCAAGTGGTTACAAATCTCAGGTTGCGAGCTGCTACAAACTATTAACACAACAATAAAAGGATTTCATGTGATTAAAGAAGAATTGAGGGCCATCAGACTCATGGCCCTCCAAAATAGGTATGTCCTGGACTTAATTACAGCAATGGAAGGAGGCATTTGCACAAGGATCAGGCCTTCTTGCTGTACATACACACCTGCCCACGATGGAGAAAATGAAACCCTGACAGAAGCTATAACTTTGTTGTCAACCATGCATACAAAATTGGTGGAAGAAGTCAACGAAACTGAAGATGAAGATTGTTTCTCATACCTGTTCTCATGGATTCCAACCTGTTAGCGAATGCCTTCAAAATGTTTGGAGCAATACTAGTGTTAGTGTTGCTAGGATTCTGTCTTACAAGAATAATTATAGGACAATTCAAAAAGACAGCAAAGAAAGCTGTTGGTATGAAGGTAATGATCGATGTAAATGCTGTGACTGACGAACGCACACAGACCGAGAACACCACCAGTGAGCACCTGAAAGTAAGCCATCTGGCACCTCCAGGAATGAAGTTTCATTATCCCAAGGATCACAAGAACTACATGATGTGATTGTGTATTTATATAGCGCCTGTACACAATGTGTTTCAAAGCACTTCAAGGCAAGGAACAAGGGAAAATACAATGACATTCTTACAGGCCATGAACAGTAAGGATGTGAAATTACTGTGGGACGTTGTTCTGTTCACCTACTGGAGAGTGCTGCCATATTACCTTGAGTGTGGATGAACACCTAGGAAATGTAGGTGACCTGAGGGGGTGACAAAGATATGGATTGCAAAAAAACCACTGTGTGAAGAAAGGATTATGAAAATTAAGGAGGTGGTCGAGACCTTGAACAGAGGGGGGACTGCAGAGAGACAGATGTATATGTCACTCATGCAGCTCACTCCCTCAACTTCGTCACATTGGAAGAACAGCAATAAAGCACTGTGCATGACACTTAGTAGCATCCCAATACCGCATCGAAGATATAAGAGATGGTATGTGCTCAGACAACCGCATCGAATGTACCCCTGAACTGATGTGGTAGAAGGAAGTCTTCAGACACCACTAGAAGACTATAAGTACAGTCCGGCAGAGGCAAGGTGATGTCATGAACTAGAGAAGACACAAGGACGCTCTGAAACTAACACATGGATATCTAAAGAATGAAGATGTGACTAAAGTGACAAAGTAAACATACATGCGAATATAAAGAAAACCATATAAACTGAGAAGCTAAGTGACAAGAAATGTAGTAGATGTATGTATGCAGAAACACAAGGTAGATATGACAATGTAGAAGCTTGCTAAAGCAGGAAAGAGAACAGGCAAAGCAGTCATATGAGAAAATGGACATTGGCATTCTGCAATAGTAAGCAAGAAGTCTTGAGGAGAAAGGCCAAGGCTGCAGAGCTGACATGCACCGGAATACAATTTTGTGCAAGACCAAAGGGTATTTGTTTGGCTCAGAATCAAGGATGCCGAAGCAAAAAGCGACTGCAAGACTTGAAAGGAGTCAAAGAAGATAAGCTATGAACGTAGGGCATATTCCTCTTAGATTAAGCTAAACAGTGAACATTTGCGAGAGCCAAGAATTGTGCAATTGAAGGTGCAGAAAGCACATGCAGGATAGAGCAACCAAGTCTCCAGAGGATGAGGAGAGTAATAGCACCCAATATAAATGAATGAAATAGCATTAAATAGAAGGGCACAATGGACAAGATCATGGTCTGCTCACACGTGGTGCAGGACCAGAAAACAAGGCCATTTCATGAAGCTCAAGGCAAAGATAACAATGCACCTTCCCTCTCTTTAAATTTCTGAGGAAGAGAACATTCAGCAAGGTCAGCTACAAAGAAGAAGCCTTGGCTTAGGGCCCAACTGATGAGAGATGGTAGGCTAATTAGCTAAGAAAGGCAGTTGTCTGATGTTCCCATGCACCTGGGTTTTGCTGTTTATGTGCTGCTAACGAGTCGAATGTCCAAGGTTGGTGAGAGAGTGCCAACCAATCACGAGGGCCTATGTAATGGTGGACCATACATTGTTGCAGAAGCCTATCCGCTGCTGTTGTTATGCTAGTATCTGTATTTTACGTAATAAGAGGTGGTTTAAGGCGTGCCGACCAGATAAAGGGAAATCAAATAATGTTACTAACCCATACATAAAATATAAGTATACATTTCCCTTAACCAATCCCTACTCCCTATAGGTTTCTACTGTTAGCCACGTAGGATGACATCATGGCTGATGTATTTCTAGGTTTAAAACCTTTTGTGTGACTGAAATGCATTAAGAGCGTGTGAGCTCTAAACTGTTTGTGAGCCAGGTTGCCCTACTTTATTGAGCTGATAGTAAATGAGTATTTTGCATATTCCTTGAGTCATTCCTGTTATTTGGGTCTGAGATCATTTACTGTGGTAATCCCATTTCACACTTTGAATGCTCCAGGCGCAATTGCACAGGGGGGGCCATTGAATAACGCACCTCGCACGTAGAGCTCTGAAAATCGTAGATGCATTGAGCCCCACTCTTGAGGTAAGTGCAGCCCCCCATCCACACACCTCACCCCGTTAAAAAAGATTGAAGCAGAGTCCTGTATCATAGCATAGGACATCAAGGTGTTATGTCCGGCTCTGGGTTGTGGTGGACAACATGTGTTGCTTGTCACATAACTTAAAGATAAATGGACACAGAGACAGATGGGCTCAGCTTACACCCGAACAACTGTTCGTGTCTATCATAGTGGTAGCTGACTCATAGATACATTTATAACCAGGGAATTTTGTTGATACTAAATCCTGGTCAATGATTTTTCAGGGCTTGATCATGCAGTATTTTGCTTCTGGGTAAATAAACAGTGCACGCCTCCCCGGGTCAGTGCTTTTTTTGGCTTAATACATCAATACCACAGATAACGAGTACTTTTGGGTCAGATGATCTATAGATGTTTCATACATGAGCTGTAGCCTGCATTAAGAGATTTTGGTTACCCTGTTACAAGTAGTGCATTATGTATGTTTTACATATAGGCTCCACGGCCGATCTGGGAATTACATTCCCAGATGTGTGATCATGGACAAATCTCGCCACCCTCTGTGCCTCGGTTCTCATATCTGGCTAAAAAATGAGAGCACCTGGATACACGGGCATTAGATGCACCTGAAGGTCATCTGCCATCACTTCCCATGATGTCACTGAGGGGCGGTGTCAAATGACATCACGGCCTGTGATGTTATTGGAGGTCAAGGGCCATGTGATGTCACTTCCACTACTCCTTGCTTTTTGGTGAAATGAAATCCCTGGGAATAACCCAAGACCCCCGCCCGGAATTCGAGTCAATACTTCATGCCCAAATACTTTCGTACCTGGTCCAATTCCATCAGCGGTTTTTGCTAAGCGCTGCGGATAATATGGACTTTTTTTCCTATGGGAAAATGAATGGGGATTATTCCTAAAAAAAGTGTTTTTTTTAACTTTATTAATAACTTTATCATTGTTTAACAGATATTTCCGAAGATTCACAGTCTGGGGACTCCCATGACATACCCTTTGTTTGCAAAATGTCAGGGAAATCCATCATGCGAGTCAAACGTTATTAGCAATTCATTTTTTCGGTTCCCTATGTATCTCGACACTCAACTTAATTATAGTGCAGCAGCAGCTGTACTATATAATAAATAACTCATGGCTAGAATGTTCTCTTTCAACCCTCATTCCACTCTTAACAAAGACACCCCTACAATCCCACACCGTCTTTATTTCAATTTCTTTGCCACACAGGCAAGTGTGACAGCATCCTCTTCTAACAGCAACACCCACTCCCCCAACTTTTGAGATTTCCTCTTTAAAAATCCAGCAGTCCCCAGATTACACACACACACACACACACACCAGTAATCCCTTGAGACATGTATCACTATAGCAAGTGAAGGGGTCATGTCAGCAATACTGCTGAGAATCCCAGAGGTATTGATTGCCCTCAATGTGATACTAATCCAAAGCATTACACAAATCAACTTTCAGAATCTTCCAAAATGCAGTGGGACGTGTCCGTCAATCAGTTCACCCCCATTTTGTAAGGCCCCCAAAATCCCTACCAACCAACACAAAAGGAAAAACCAGGAAAAACAAAAGTTGTGTTATCCTAAATACCATCATACAGCACACCACTGTTTTCTATTCCACCCTAATCACAGACCAGCGGCACATTACTTTGACAGAAAGTTTCCCCACCCACAACAGTTCTGTAGTAGCCACCATAACACCTGGCAAAGGTTCTCACCACAGCCACCACATTTGGAAGCTGTTGGGTTCAGCCACTCACTATCAAACCGGGTGTTTCCATAAGGTATGGCGGGGGTACCACCCACCAATCAGACCTCTAGATGTCCCAGCAAACAGCGGCACCTCTATACTCAACTGTTGTTAGTATTCAACACCTAACTCTGCAAGTCCCCTCAGCCTTGCAGTAGTGGTCCCTTAATTATGCACCACTCCAGAGGCTAAAAGGTCAAGCGAGGGTCAGCCAATGCTGGTTATTCGGTTTTGTCATGGGACCTCCCGTCCCCTCTCCCTGAGTCCCCTGTCATTGAATTGAAATCCCTCACTCCCTCACAATCTCTCAATATTACCCATGGGTGTCCCTCCACCCTACCCACAGGAATGGACTGGAAGATGAGAGCAATTCTACACGTTGACCCCCAAAGCCACTATAGACGAACAAGTAATTAAAATGGCCCATCACTCCTTTATTGACACTCTCAGCATGCAGGAGGGGTGCACTCACTTCAAGAACAGAAGCCATTTGAATGGACCCTGTGTGCTCCTTCATTTTACGTCTTCATGTCACCATGCAGACAATTTTTAAAAAATGTTTATTTTTGCATTCCATCATCGATGACTACACATCTTCACCTGCAGTCTTCCCTTGGCCCATGTAATCTGGCGGACCTTTGCAAACCATCCCCTTCTTAGCACCTTCTCTACCTGTCCAGTACAGGTGGCACTCCAGCTCTCATCTGTTCATTAGTCAACCATGTGGCGGGCTGCCACTCCGCTCCAATAACCCGTACCAAGTTCTCTCATTGAGGGGGAACTCATTCAGGGAGAATTTAACAGCCCACCCCCAAACAAGATTCGCACAATTCAATATTTGAGGCCCTTTTTACGACACCGGTAACATCAGTCTTATTGTTAGGGTTCTACCAAATAGTAGATTTAAGTATTCAGCCGAATACCAAATAGTTGGACAAGTATTCGGCCGGTGCCGAATATGGGGCCGAGTAGTAGCCTTATTAATAAATAAAGTTAGGTAGACAAGAAAAACACTTTGTAAATTGAAAACACACTTTAAAATAGTCACATCCATTTGTTATTTCATTTCTCTTCTTTGTTGTCTACAGATGTTTGTACAAACCATGAAAGGAACACATTATCAGAAAATAAACAGTTAAATATAAGAAGTTTCTATTTTTGTGCATTCACATGTGTCGCTTGTTGGGCAGGACCCAAGTAACTAAGACTAGCCCAAAAGTATAGTATGCATGTATGCAATCACTGTGAGGGGTGAAGGGCTAAAGATGGTAGGGTGGTGCAATAAATATAATCATGAGTACATCAATAGTGACATTGTGAGGAGGATTTCCAATTCCTAAAAGGATACTTCACATTTGGAATTAAAAGAGTTTCAGGCACAAAAGCCAGGAGGACAGAGATGGGATCTTATAAAGCATAAACTACAGTGGATGAATCTAAGTGATTTTACCGAACCCAAAGGTTCGACTCCCCAAAAGTTTGACTTTTTTTTTTGTTTTTTTTAAATTTCCCGCAAATATATATGTGGGGGGAGACCCACACATCCCTCCCACCTTACCCCTATACATTTTTTATATACTTTACCCCCCACATATATATATGTGCGGGAAATTGGAGGTCGAACGTTTGGGAGTCATACTTTTGGGGTTAGGTAAAATTGTTCTAAAACACAGTGGATAAGTAAAGATCTTTATAAAATGCAATAAGGAGCGGGATGGAGTGGGATACAATAAGGAGCGGGAAAAGGGTGCAAATGGGTTTTATCCAATGCAGGTAACCATATCAGTGAACTGTGGGCCCTAAGGATAAAGTCCCCTTGGTGGGCGTTATATCGTTTAAAGGCAGTGGAGGGGGGTCTTGCCCCGTGTTTGTGTTTCTTCTGGAATCCAGGGAAGCACTGTAAATAATAGTTTCTTAAGCCAGGGAGGCGGGGGGCGGTGTGCAGAGGCTGCTCTCCGGGTTGCAAGCCGCCTCAACCCTGGTGACTGTACCTTCAGATGGTTCCGGTGATGGGCGCTGCAGGGAGGACAGGGAGTGAGAGCCTGCCCCACTCACTATCGGGGTGCACTATACCCACCAGCCCTCTTTTTGGGAGGACTCTTGTAACACACTGTGGTGCAGTTTCCAGACATTCACACCATGCATGATGACACTTACGAGTCACGCCCTACACTAAACACGTCGTGTGATGTGGGCTTACCATCACTAGGACACCCTCCGCCGAGATGAAACAGTCCCAGGTCTTGCCACAATATCCCAAGACGGTGATACCCGTTCATTGTATCACTTCCATTGGCACATCCTTGTATGTGGGGGAGGGGAGTGGCAGAAGAAGGGATTAGGGACAGGGTAACGTTTGACTTCAAGAGCAAAGACCCAGAACAAGTAACAGGGCATCTCCCAGCACTCGCTGGAATGCTTGACAGTGCCCCTTGGGCACTCCTCCCCATGGATTTTCCCTTACTCACCCTAGTGTCTCATTTGTCCCCTTTCTTGATTCCCTGTTACCCTGTTACCCTGTTGCAATACTAGATCCCTCTCTCATCCTCCAGTTACCCCTGCCCACTCACTGCCTGCTCCTTCTGCCCCTGAATGCCGCGGTCTGTCTCCTACTCTCGTTCTGTGGCCTCAACAACAATTGCTGCTCCTCTGTCGCTCCAGCAGCCGCCATCTTACTCCACTGCTAGAGAGAGAGAGTGTGGCACCAGTGGTAGATTTAAGGCAAAGGGCCATGGGCGTGTCATGGAGGCGGAGCTTTGGGTGGGCGGAGTTAACTGTGGTCACAGTGCACAATGGAAAACTTTAGAGACAAAAGCAATTTTTTATTAAGTTGTCTGCATTGCAGTTACCTAGGGGTCTGACTAACTGGAAACAGCTGGGCCTCCTCAGCAGGCTTTGCTATCAATGCTAAATATTGTAAACCTAGAGAACATACGCGTCCTTGTAGCAGAAAAGTGATGCCATTCTGATTGTACCGGAGTTGCTGCAGCCATGCAACGCAAAAGGGCAGAATTGCATAGTGTTAAGCTTTTGCTGCACGGGTTGGAGAGTGCAAACCTCAGATCTGTATAAGGGTGTACTAGTATGGAATTAGAGAGCCCTTTACAATATTTTGTATCTGCGTGTACTTTAGATGCAAAACAGATCAATGTGGACGGTGTTAAACAAACAAGAAGATCATTGATGTTTGTGACAATAGTGTGATGAGCTGCTTGTGATCCGCAGGACCAGATGCTGTATCTATTAGTTTATTCATTTGATTTTTTCCCGAAAAGATGATAGTATGCTGTGACACTCCCCAACCATAACACACCCCTATGTGCCCGATTTACAAAACGTTTCCAATGGGATTTTTCCATTGAAAAGTGTTTTTGTAAATCAGGCTTATGGCGCCTTCTAGGGTAGGGCTGTGCTCCGTAAACTTCCTAAATAAACGAAAAGTACCATGTAACTAAGTTATTGCAAGTAACAGCGCCTCAATGCCCCTGTGCTGCTTGCGCGCTATATAAATTTAAATAAATAAATAAATAAATTTAAAAGAAAAAAAAAGCAACACAGAACAACGTGCTGATGTGGATTGTCGTAATATTTAAAAACCTTCACATTGCAGCATGTATTTTGAAGGAGATACTGACATATATAACAAAGCCCTAACCCTGTGACAACTAACATGCAAACCACGCCACTAGAACTGCGTTGTTGTTTTTTTTTCATCAGCGACCAAACCCCTCTTCATTTCGCACCAACCTTGTTTGACTTTGTTTATGCTGTGAAAGCTGCCACATCAAAGCCTGCCATGTTCCCTCATGGCTGACAAACAGTGTTAAGATCCACAATGAGCCACACGGGCACGGCAATGGCACGGGTGCTCTCTGGCAGCACTCAGGGGGAAAGCGAGCAGAGAACTTGCCGCCGCAAAGCAGGCCAGCCACAGCAGAAAGGGCCCTGTGCTGTGTGGAAGGGGCGGGCCCTAGCACAGGGGCCCACTCACCATTTGTCTGGCTGACTGTTAGATCCGCCTCTGTGTGGCACTGGGAAGTGTGGTCAGAGAGAAGTGTCTGGTTGCATGCACCATAGAAGCAAGGTTCTATTTAAAACTACAACTCCCACACTGCAATGCAACGAGAGGAAGCAATGTCCAGAGAACCCGAGCAAGCCACAGCGCGGTTCTCCTAGGATATGTAGTTGTAGCGAATTGTCTCATTCGACTTTGAGTGAAAAATTTTTAAGTATTCGTACGAAGCCAAATAGCTCATTGTGGGCCAGAATTCGTCTGAATACTTAAAGCCAAATTTCGGTACACTCCTACTTATGGCCTTGCACAACACAATCCCACATTCTTGGAGAAGAAACAAGCTGTGTTTTAACAATATATTGATTTCAAATAGACCACCTGATAACTGACAGGCTGCTCTGAATTCTTAATATAAGGGAAATTCACCTGAAATACAGTTGCCAAAGACAATCAGAATAAATTGCAATCCCAAATAAATGCTGTGTGCTTGATTCTAACTTACTATATGGCGTTAACAATGCAGTGACATTTGCAATACCTATTCAGAACAAACACATAACCTTCTATCAATGGGTGGATGTTTATAAGGCTTCATTCGCCTTACATGAAGAACCGAAAAATGTGTGCCTACCTTCACGTGCCTCCTACACCACCCCCATCCAAGCAAGTAAGCATAACTTCCTGCAAGGCCATCCAACTCCACTAGCCAAGCATTCCGACCCAAATCCCCTGGTCCACTTCACTTCCACAGTGACTAGTACAACAGACTCAGTAGCGCCTCACACCCAATGCCTGATCAGGTCACCTCCCCATGACCTTATGATGAAAAATACTGCACCTTGCAATTCATCACATACCCTCAGCAACACTGTCAAGCCCAGGACTGGGCCTTCAACACTGATATGGTATGATATGATAGGTTATTTCTAACACGCTTAATACCCAGCAGTTTCTAAGCGCGGACCCGGGGATCGAACCTGTGTTACTCCGTTGCTTCCAAGGCGAGCACGTTGCCGCTGAGCTATCCTCCCGAGACGAGGATATCTAATGGTGAATTCCCCAGTTCCAGCCAATGCCTCTAAAGATCTCCAAGAGCCTCAATTCTGGCAGAAACACAACCAGCACCGACTCACCCTTCTCATGTGCCAGTGTCAAGCCGACACAACATTCCAGTACCACCCATTACACCGAAGGGCACCCACCACCCTAGCAGCATCACTGCTCATCAACATATTAAACCCATCAACCTACCCATTAGCCAGGCACTCACTACCCCAAAAGGAGCACCAGTCAATGCCAAGTCTCTCCCTGCCTACACAAACAACTATGCCAACCTACAGACCAAACCTTGAGTAGATGTTGCCCTCCTTATCAAGGGGGCCTTAATCACTGCTAGATCAGTCACAGCACATGCATTGGACATCGCTGACTTGATCTCCGCAAACGACCTAGACTTGCTAGCCATCCCAGAAACCTTTGTATAAAGAAGCAAGGCTGTAGTCAGTGATCCTGCTCTTGGATATACACGTAATTGTATGTGTCTGCTGCTTGGGGTGGTGTGTGCTGGCCAGTCTCCAGTCAGTAGGGATAATGTGACCTAATAGAATATACAGCAAGCTCCTAACGCATGACTAATATTTAATAAAGGAAGAGTCTATTATGACTTGAAGATTACAGGTGCTAATGTTTCTCTTTTATTTCAATGTGGTCACATTTAGTCAGTATCACTAACAGTCGGTATGATACATAGGTACACAGACACATTATAAGTGTCCTATTCAAACAAAATAACAAAACACCTGTTCACATATACAATAGTTTTAATTAAACTCTTCACATGTGTATTCAGAGTGAACACCCATTTAACACATGTCTCTCTGTAGCAGTAAAAAGTATAACTGAAATGGTCCCAATCCCTTAGACACATGTGAACTCATATTAGTATTTCACATGATACATTTTGGTGAGCAATATGTCAATATGTTGATCCGCACATATATATCAACATTAGTATCTGTACATTGATGTTGCCCTTGCGCCAACACGTGTTTCGACTGTCCTATGGGTCTTTATCAAGGCTGAGCCAATATTCATATGCGTAATTTGATTCACACTTTCCCATATTTCAAAGATAATGGGCTTGAAAAAACACTCCTTATTTAAGGTGTATCGGTACCCATTAAGTTTGCAGTTGAGATATGTCTCATTGCCAAATTTGTCTGCTTGCTTCTGCTCTCTGGCGGTTTGCAATGATCCTCCTCCTTCGTACATAGCCCAAGTTGAGCGTTTATTCCTCCTTCATGCATAGCCCAAGTTGAGCGTTATGAGAGATATCCACTCTTCCTTTGTTTGGTGTTTGTGGTCATACAATTGAACTCAGTGGTTACTGAAAAGAATCCTTACTTCCTGTCAGGATAGGAGGAAGGGCTGCATTGTTGATGTACCCTTGTACAACATGCCGAGATGTACAACATACGGCTGCTGCGGTAATTCCACCGATTTTGCCGATTTTAAGTGGAAAGTGGGAGGATTTACCTCCACCATGATGCTGGAGGTAAATCCCCCACTCCAGGGCCATACACATAGTATGGCGGTGTGGGGAAAGTGGCTGCAATTCCGTTACAGCCAATATTTTCCCACACTGACATACTTGTAATGATCCCCAATGTGTTAAAGTGAAGGGAGGCTGTGACTTGAGCCCTGGCCTCCTCATCCCAAAATTTGCAGTAGGCCCCACCATCGCCATCCCTTCTTAAAGGAACCAAAAGGACAAGAAACAGGGCACATCCACAAAATGTATAAAAGGCATTCTATGGATTAAAATGGATCGGAGCTTTTCTTCAGGGTATCGTGTCAAATTTAAGTGCAAGAAAAGGAAAAAGGCATGCTTGTTAACATCAGTGGTCCCCAATGATACACCAGGAGTAACAGTTTTAGAAATTGACAAACTGGTACAAAAAGCCAATTCCACAACATATCCATAGAGGTGCTGTATTGTTAAATTAGCAAAATAATGAGACCTCTTATCCACCGAGCTTGCTCTCAGTGGATAAGAAAAGCTGACACAATGTGGACTCATTTTCACATTGTTGTAATCGGTGCCTGCGCTTCAAACCTTTGATTATCAGAGCAGGCAGTTTGGCCAAAGAAGGGAACGTTGTCACAAGATCCCAGCAGGACTGCTCACTCTGCCTCTGGTTCTCCCCTCCCCTCTCTATCCATACATGCAAGCTCAATCAATGCTACTTGAGAGATGCTTACTCTGACTTTTTTATCTTTGCATTCTGGGACTTGAAGTTCTAGTTTTATAATTGGAAATGTCAATTTACACGTCCTAGGATGCAAAGAAAAAACAGGTCTAGGTGAGAATCTGACACATGGCATGCTCACATGTATGTCTATTTCCTACGTATTGACTCCCAGCGTTCTCTCCTTTCTGGTATCCCAGTCCTCTTTTCTGTGCTCAACTTTTCTCTTTCGTTTACCCTTCACTTTATAAGTCATATTTTCTAATGCATTTATTATGTACTACTGTGAATGGTTTTCTGGAATATGTCATCCGAAATAAACTTGACTAATCTGAACTGTATTTAACCTGCTGCCTTCCTCTTCACACCCTCCCTTGCCTTCTCTCTTAAAACCTCCTCTCTCACATCATCGATGTCACCACTTAATTACTTTCGGCGACTTGTGCATTTCGCAAACAGAAAAGGAAACACGCAATGTTGACCTGGGAGGATATTTCAGGGGCCACGCGTTTGTCTTAGAAACAAGACAACGCATAGCAACACAGGTTCGAATCCTGGCCCCCTCAGTTTAAACCGGTGTCTGGTATTAAGTGCATTATAAAAGAACAATTGCTTTTAAAAAACATGACAACGCCAATAGTTTTGCCTGTTGAATGGGGAAAGGGTTTTCTGAGTTCCTGCACACAGACAGATACTGGTGTGACAAATCAACTTCCAGGGCACTTGTGGTCCAAGGATGAATACCGTTTTCTAAAACATCAATCAGCCCCACACCTATAGTACAAAAGAAGGGATCCGAACAGATTGCAAACACAAGCAAATTATAAACCTCCTTGTCCAATTTTGGTAACGTGAACAGAATGGCAGGCTTATCTCCACAAGGTTGTGGATCTTTGGTTAGTTGCAACACAGCGAAAATACAATTATTACCCAATGTTTAAAGGGACTGTCCAGTCAAGGTTGTATACAAACATCTACTTTATTATTATCACAACAGACAGTTCTAGCACACTACAAAATACAACCCACCCTGTAAAGGAATTCAGAGGACAGACAGTTTCAAGAACGAAAGGGGATGCACTCTGGACACTGACAGGAGGGTAGTTGGTAAAGTAATTAATCGAAATAGTTCAAGGATACTTGGTTTCAACACAAAGGGGGCAAAGGGTCATAAAATGTCCCTAGGGGCCTTCAGAGAAGGGCCCGGGGGACGGAACAACAATGTACCTTGTGCTTGGAGAAGTTCTTGGTGCATGAAAGGGTCGAGTCGGTTTCAGGGCACTTTACACCTCCTGCGAGAGAGTTAAAGAAGGGATGCAACTGCGAGTATCAGGCGGCCGGCAGTTCAGCAGGCGAGGCTGTACAGGCGGCTGCAGGCTGGCCTACAGGATCACTCAGGGTCAGGAATCATTGTGTCAGAGTTGGTTGGCGGGTCTGAAGCACTGGCCGAGGCATCTCGGACGACGTTAGCGAAATCAGCTTGACAGCATTCAGCGGTGCAGTCGGTTGCAGGTCGAGGGGATCGACTGGCTCAAAAAAATGCCCATTAAGGCAGACATCAGTGGATGCTTCTCGATGCACTCCTTCTAGCTTCTTCACTAGGCTTGTGTCGTCCTTTAAGGCAGACTGCCCAAAGCTGAGGAGAGTGTTGCAGGCACCGGCCTTTTCCTGGGTTTGGTTCAGAGACTCCCAGGCACTTCCCACCTAGATAGCTTGCTTGCAGCGCCTAGCAGGGAACATTGTATGCTGGCTAGGTACTGGTTCTGGGGCTGCTGGAGGGTCCTCTGGATTCAGTATCGGCCTCAGTTCCTTTCGAGCTGTTTAGTGGAGGGATTTTTCTTCCCTCTTTAGAATTCCTGGCCTTCCTTCACTGGTTGAAGCTGTAAAACAGACTGTACCTTCAGCCAGGGTCCAAATGAGTTCTTCTTGTTACTACTTGCAATGTATTCAGATGATCTGCCAAAAAGAGGGGCTCAGCCCTCTTTTAAAGCCAAATGGGCCACCGTGATTTGTGTAGGTTAAGCCTACCTTAATGAACCAATCCTGGGTACCCACCAACAATATCCTGTATGCATGAGGTCATAACCAGAGTGCTTTGCAACAGAAAAGGTAAAGGGGTGAAAGCATGTAATACTAAGTCCCACCCATCTTCCTGTCTCAAAGGGCCTCTCTGGTTAATTGAGTTCTCCGTGGTTCCTTTGTTCAGGAGGACAGGAATTCACTGAAGGGCCCATAGGTCAGCGCTCACCCTCTAGAACAGGGGTGCACAACTGATTTTGACAGAGGGCCGAAAGTACCTTACATGAGGGCTATAGTGGGCCGAAAAGTAAATGTGGGCGGGGCGGTAGGCGGGGCATGGCAGGAGGCTTTTTAAACCCCCAATTTCTACTAAACACATGGAAAAAGAATGTTTTTGAGGGGTAACGATTTTTATTTGCATTTCAAACTTACATTTTGTACTACACATTTTCCATTGTTATAATTTATTTCTATTTAGTTATTGTATCTCGCATGTTTAGTTAACTTATATATATTTTATTGACCCTAGATTGGACATGCCGTTATTTTGGACTGCTACAGTTTGCTATTTGGGTTGCCCAAGAGGAGTATGGCCTTCATTGAGTCAGGTTTCCTCAAAAAGCCAAAGATGAACATCTCCCAACTGTGCCTGTTTTAGCTTTATTATTGGGTTCACTCTTGGAGTGCAACACTATGCCCCATGTCCCTCACCCCCAACCAAACACTATGCCCCTTGGCCCCCTCACCCCCAACCAAGCATTATGCCCCATGGCTCCCTCACCCCCAACCAAACATTATGCCCCATGGCACCCTCACCCCCAACCAAACACTATGCCCCATGTCCCTCACCCCCAACCAAACACTATGCCCCATGGCCCCCTCACCCCCAACCAAACATTATGCCCCATGTCCCTCACCCCCAACCAAACATTATGCCCCATGGCCCCCTCACCCCCAACCAAACACTATGCCCCTTGCCCCCCTCACCCCCAACCAAACACTATGGCCCTTGCCCCCCTCACCCCCAACCAAACATTATGCCCCTTGCCCCCCTCACCCCCAACCAAACATTATGCCCCATGGCCCCCTCACCCCCAACCAAACATTATGCCCCATGGCACCCTCACCCCCAACCAAACACTATGCCCCATGTCCCTCACCCCCAACCAAACACTATGCCCCATGTCCCTCACCCCGAACCAAACACTATGCCCCATGGCCCCCTCACATCCAACCAAACATTATGCCCCATGGCCCCCTCACCCCCAACCAAACACTATGCCCCATGGCACCCTCACCCCCAACCAAACACTATGCCCCATGTCCCTCACCTCCAACCAAACACTATGCCCCATGGCCCCCTCACATCCAACCAAACATTATGCCCCATGGCCCCCTCACCCCCAACCAAACACTATGGCCCTTGCGCCCCTCACCCCCAACCAAACATTATGCCCCTTGCCCCCCTCATCCCCAACCAAACATTATGCCCATGGCCCCCTCACCCCCAACCAAACATTATGCCCCATGGCCCCCTCACCCCCAACCAAACACTATGCCCCATGGCACCCTCACCCCCAACCAAACACTATGCCCCATGTCCCTCACCCCCAACCAAACACTATGCCCCATGTCCCTCACCCCCAACCAAACACTATGCCCCAGGGCCCCCTCTCCCCCAACCAAACACTATGCCCCATGGCACCCTCACCCCCAACCAAACACTATGCCCCATGGCACCCTCACCCCCAACCAAACACTATGCCCCATGTCCCTCACCCCCAACCAAACACTATGCCCCATGTCCCTCACCCCCAACCAAACACTATGACCCATGGCCCCCTCACATCCAACCAAACACTATGCCCCATGGCACCCTCACCCCCAACCAAACACTATGCCCCATATCCCTCACCCCCAACCAAACACTGTGCCCCATGTCCCTCACCCCCAACCAAACACTATGCCCCATGGCCCCCTCACATCCAACCAAATATTATGCCCCATGGCCCCCTCACATCCAACCAAACATTATGCCCCATGGCCCCCTCACATCCAACCAAACATTATGCCCCATGGCACCCACACCCCCAACCAAACACTATGCCCCATGTCCCTCACCCCCAACCAAACACTATGCCCCATGGCCCCCTCACACCCAAGCAAACACTATGCCCCATGGCCCCCTCACCCCCAAGCAAACACTATGCCCCAGGGCCCCCTTACCCCCAACCAAACACTATGGCAGTTGGAAAAAACATCTTTTTGGAGGTGTACCGTTTTATTTGTATTTAAAACTTACATGTTGTACTATACATTTCCCCAAATCATACAGGATGAAACAGTGAACCAGACATAGTTGATCATGAGAAACATTGCAGCGTTTCTCAGCTGTCAGTTTCAGGATCTCGGGCTCCAGTGAGGTTGTTCCTACTCTCAGGATAGCATGGAGATGTTGGTCAGTTAGTCTTGTCCTTAGGCTGGATTTATGTAGTTTCATTTGTGAAAAAACTTGCTCACAAATGTAAGTACTGCCAAACATAGAAACCATCTTTAATGCTTCCCGTGACAGATTGGGGAATTGCGCCGTGTCCAGAGACTGATAGAAGACTAATAAAGGCATCTCTCTGTGCTTATTTTTGAGGGCACTACAGCACTGAGGTTCAATCAGTTCCAGAGACAGTTCAGGTTGCACACTGTCAACATCAGCTGAGAAAGGGTCTGCAAAAAGTTTAAAAGAGGCTCGCTGGGATTTGAATTGTAAGAAACGATTCTCAAAAACATTTTGCAGTTCCTTCAGGACCTTCACATGCCGATACCACCCTCCATACTTGTCATGGGGGAAAACCTCTGCACATGCGGGGTAGTGTGCCAGCATCCCTTTCTCCAGTTGGGCTGTCAGAAGCCTTAACTTTATTTCAAAGGCACAAACTGCCTCAAACAGATCCGATATGAGATTTTGGCTTCCTTGCAACTGTAAATTTAAATCATTGAAATGGCCTGTCAGGTCAGTCAGAAAAGCAAAGTCGGCTACCAGTCAATATCTAGCATGACAGAAGTGTCCATTCCCTTTTCATCAAGGAATGCTTTTATTTCGTGCCGTAAAGCAAAGAATTGCTTCAGCACATTGCCACGACTAAGCCATCGAACATCGGTGTGATATAGGACATCACCATAATCCGCCTTTACCTCTTCTAGAAACGCCTGAAACAATCGGTGATTTAAAGAGCGTGCACGGACAAAATTAACCGTTTTCACAACAAAGTCCATCACTTGAGTGAATTTCAAATGTTTTGCACATAATGCCTCCTGGTGGATTATGCAGTGATAATTTTTTAAATGGACAGCCTTCTCGCCTAAGTGCCTTTTCAAGCAGCCAATAAACCCATTTTGCTCCCCAACCATGGCTGGCGCCCCATCAGTCGTCACGTCTACCAACGCATCCCATGGCAAATTTAAATCATCAATGACTTTTTGAAAGGCATTAAAAATGTCAGCGCCAGTAGTCCTGCCATGCAAAGATACCAGGGAAGCCAGTTCCTGAAATACTTTGCATTGATTATCGACCCCCCGAATGAAAATTAAGAGTTGGGCTGTGTCACTTGCATCTGTGCTCTCATCAAGGGCAGCTGAAAAGAACTTGACATCCTTACACTGCATTTTCAGTTGGCTGTAACAATTGTCAGCCATATCTACAATATGCCGCTGGATACTCATACGTGAAAGGGGAACATTTGTAAAAACATCTTTTTTTTCTTTACACACTGCCTCGCAAATCTCCATCAGGCAGTCTTTAACGAAATCCCCATCTGTGAAAGGACGTGCTGACCTTGCAATAAGCCGAGCAACCTTATAACTCGCAAAGGTGGCACATTCAGATTCTTTTTTTTTTCTGGGCAAAAACACCCTGTTGCTTAGCCAGCTGTGTTTTTAGCTCCCCAGCTTTCTTAATTCTCGCTTCCCCCTGCAAATCCTTATATTGTGAATGTTTTGATTCACAATGGCGGCGGATATTATATTCCTTGGGGACTGCTATGCGTTCGAGACAAATGAGACACGAGTACACATCAGGTTTGGACTCGATGAAAAAAAACTTCTCAGTCCACTCATCCTTAAATTGACGGTGCTCCTGGTCAATCTTTCTTTTTTTTACTGCACTAAACATTGGCAGGGACATCTTTGGATAAAGATACGAAATCCACTGTTATGCTCCCACTACGACGGTCCAAGTCTAGAGTATATACAAATTATATACTTTTTGGAGAATCCTAGAAGCGACAAAAGAACAAGATCAGATAAAGAACATAGCCTTGCCAGCATACCTTTTCATGCACTTATTGATGGATACTTTGAGGAATAGCGGGCTGCATAGCATATCAAACTGCTATGTTTGAGATTAAGGTGGAAATTGAGGACATTAAAAACATTTCAAAGCACAAGCTGTTGCCAAATTATGAGCTTTTGAAAGGAATTATCACAGGATGACCAATTACTTTAGTGAACATACAAAGAAACTGATCTCAGTTTCTTCCTGGGCAGGGCAAAACTGGCAGGAGCTCCACCATATTGCGCCAGAGAAATAGTTTCTGCTTGTGCTTCTATCCCCCTGAACAATGCTTGATGGGGTTGTAGAAAGGTAACAATTACCCACACTCAATGGGTCTCAAACGCTTGATCGAGGTTTAGTTGCAAAATTACAGGAGCAGACATCATCCAGGACCTTACTAGAAAAGGCTGCAGCCGATTTTGAAAGCTTTAGGAATGTACAAATAACCACACCCACTGCTGACCCTTGACACTCTGGCCCAACATCTCTAATGATATGCTATGATAGTTTATTTCTGGTAGAGCCGGAGAATTACACAAGGTGAGGGAGAGGGGAGGAGAAAGGAGGGAGAGGAACAAAACAAGCTTTTATCGTACTAGGCCTGACGACATTTCAGATAGTGCTGGAGAGGGAGAGGGGATAGTAAGTGGGGGTGGGGGGCAAACATTTGTTTCTATCATACCATGTCCAGGGAAAATTCTGGACCTAGGAGTATGATCTTTAGGGGACTGCAGCGAATGCCAAAGAGCATCACTAAATGGGAACAGAGCTACATGGTGATGCCGATTTGGGTTTGGCCCGGGATTTACACACTGGGTGCAGTTGCTATACATCAGGCCAGTGGCCAGGGTTCGCACTGGCAAACACATTTCACTTGCCTGTGTGATCCTACAGGGCACCAGGCAAGGCTGCCTCTGATGTTATTTACCCTGGCCCACCTCACCCCCCAACTTAGCACACACACAAACATGCACCCATACAGACCCGAACCCCCCACGCCCCCCAACTCCAAACCCCCACCCCCCAAATCAGCACACACACACAAGCACCCAACCAGACCCGAACCCCCACCCCCCAACTCAGCACACTCTCAAACATGCAAACATACAGACCCAAACCCCCACCCCCCAACTCAGCACACACACAAACATGCACCCAGACAGACCCGACCCCCCACCCCAAATCAGCACACACACAGACCTGAACCCCCCACCCCCAACTCAGCACACACACAAACATGCACCCATACAGACCCAAACCCCCCACCCCCCCAACTCCAAACCCCCACCCCCCAAATCAGCACACACACACAAGCACCCACCAGACCCGAACCCCCACCCTCCAACTCATCACACTCTCAAACATGCAAACATACAGACCCAAACCCCCACCCCCCAACTCAGCACACACACAAACATGCACCCATACAGACCCGAACCCCCCAGCCCCCCCAAATCCAAACCCCCACCCCCCAAATCAGCACACACACACACAAGCACCCAACCAGACCCAACCCCCCACCCCCCAACTCAGCACACTCTCAAACATGCAACTCAGCACACACACAAACATGCACCCAGACAGACCCGACCCCCCACCCCAAATCAGCACACACACAGACCCGAACCCCCCACCCCCAACTCAGCACACACACAAACATGCACCCATACAGACCCGAACCCCCCACCCCCCCAACTCCAAACCCCCACCCCCCAAATCAGCACACACACACAAGCACCCAACCAGACCCGAACCCCCACCCCCCAACTCAGCACACTCTCAAACATGCAAACATACAGACCCAAACCCCCACCCCCCAACTCAGCTCACACACAAACATGCACCCATACAGACCCGACCCCCACCCCAAATCAGCACACACACAGACCCGAACCCCCCACCCCCAACTCAGCACACACACAAACATGCACCCATACAGACCCGAACCCCCACCCCCCACAACTCCAAACCCCCACCCCCCAAATCAGCACACACATGCACAAGCACCCAACCAGACCCGAACCCCCACCCCCCAACTCAGCACACAAACATGCACCCATACAGACCCGAACCCCCCACCCCCCAAATCAGCACACACACAAAGATGCACCCATACAGACCCGAACCCCCCCACCCCCCAAATCAGCACACAAGCACCCAACCAGACCCGAACCCCCACCCCCCAAATCAGCACACACACAAACATGCACCCATACAGACCCGAACCCCCCACCCCCCAAATCAGCACACACAAACACCCAACCAGACCCGAACCCCCCACCCCCCAAATCAGCACACACACAAACATGCACCCATACAGACCCGAACCCCCCACCCCCCAAATCAGCACACACACAAGCACCCAACCAGACCCGAACCCCCACCCCCCAACTCAGCACACACACAAACATGCACCCAACCAGACCCGAACCCCCCACGCCCCCCAACTCCAAACCCCCACCCCCCAAATCAGCACACACACACAAGCACCCAACCAGACCCGAACCCCCACCCCCCAACTCAGCACACTCTCAAACATGCAAACATACAGACCCAAACCCCCACCCCCCAACTCAGTACACACACAAACATGCACCCAGACAGACCCAACCCCCCACCCCAAATCAGCACACACTCAGACCCGAACCCCCCACCCCCAACTCAGCACACACACAAACATGCACCCATACAGACCCGAACACCCCACCCCCCCAACTCCAAACCCCCACCCCCCAAATAAGCACACACACACAAGCACCCAACCAGACCCGAACCCCCCACCCCCCAAATCAGCACACACACAAACATGCACCCATACAGACCCGAACCCCCCGCCCCCCAAATCAGCACACACAAGCACCCAACCAGACCCGAACCCCCCACCCCCCAAATCAGCACACACACAAACATGCACCCATACAGACCCGAACCCCCCACCCCCCAAATCAGCACACACACAAGCACCCAACCAGACCCGAACCCCCACCCCGCAACTCAGTACACACACAAACATGCACCCATACAGACCCGAACCCCCACCCCCCCAACTCCAAACCCCCAAATCAGCACACACACACAAGCACCCAACCAGACCCGAACCCCCACCCCCCAACTCAGCACACTCTCAAACATACAAACATACAGACCCAAACCCCCACCCCCCAACTCAGCACACACACAAACATGCACTCATACAGACCCGAAATCCCCACCCCCCCCAACTCCCTCCAAACCCCCACCCCCCAAATCAGCACACACACACAAGCACCCAACCAGACACGAACCCCCACCCCCCAACTCAGCACACTCTCAAACATGCAAACATACAGACCCAAACCCCCACCCCCAACTCAGCACACACACAAACATGCACCCAGACAGACCCGACCCCCCACCCCAAATCAGCACACACACAGACCCGAACCCCCCACCCCCAACTCAGCACACACACAAACATGCACCCATACAGACCCAAACCCCCCACCCCCCCAACTCCAAACCCCCACCCCCCAAATCAGCACACACACACAAGCACCCAACCAGACCCGAACCCCCACCCCCCCAACTCAGCACACTCTCAAACATGCAAACATACAGACCCAAACCCCGACCCCCCAACTCAGCACACACACAAACATGCACCCATACAGACCCGACCCCCCACCCCAAATCAGCACACACACAAACATGCACCCATACAGACCCGAACCCCCAACCCCCCAACTCCAAACCCCCACCCCCCAAATCAGCACGCACAAGCACCCAACCGGACCCGAACCCCCACCCCCCCAACTCAGCACACACACAAACATGCACCCATACAGACCCGAGCCCCCCACACCCCCCAACTCCAAACCCCCACCCCCAAATCAGCACACACACACAAGCACCCAACCAGACCCGAACCCCCACCCCCCAACTCAGCACACTCTCAAACATGCAAACATACAGACCCAAACCCCCACCCCCAACTCAGCACACACACAAACATGCACCCATACAGACCCGAACCCCCAGCCCCCCAACTCCAAACCCCCACCCCCCAAATCAGCACACACACACAAGCACCCAACCAGACCAGAACCCCCACCCAGCAACTCAGCACACTCTCAAACATGCAAACATACAGACCCAAACCCCCACCCCCCAACTCAGCACACACACAAACATGCACCCAGACAGACCCGACCCCCCACCCCAAATCAGCACACACACAGACCCGAACCCCCCACCCCCAACTCAGCACACACACAAACATGCACCCATACAGACCCGAACCCCCCACCCCCCCAACTCCAAACCCCCACCCCCCAAATCAGCACACACACACAAGCACCCAACCAGACCCGAACCCCCACCCCCCAACTCAGCACACTCTCAAACATGCAAACATACAGACCCAAACCCCCACCCCCCAACTCAGCACACACACAAACATGCACACACACAGACCCTAACCCCCCACCCCCAACTCAGCACACACACAAACATGCACCCATACAGACCCGAACCCCCCCAGCCCCCAACTCAGCACACAAGAAACATTCAAATCAAAACATTCATACACATCCGACAATTCCCCCACCCCAGCATCTCAACATACACACAAAAAACATTCAAATCCAAACGTTCATACACATCTGACACCCCCCACCCCCGCATCTCAATATACACACAAAAAATATTACAATCCAAACATTCATACGCATCCGACACACATCTGACACCCCCCACCCCCGCATCTCAACATACACACAAAATACATTCAAAGCCAAACATCCGACACACATCCAACACCCCCCCACCCCAACATACACACAAAAAACATTAAAATCCAAACATCCGACACACATCCAACACCCCTACACCCCCACATCTCAACATACACACAAAATACATTCAGATCCAAACATCCGACACACATCCAACACCCCCCCACCCCAACATACACACAAAAAACATTAAAATCCAAACATCCGACACACATCCAACAGCCCCCACCCCAGCATCTCAACATACACACAAAATACATTCAAATCCAAACATCCGACACACATCCGACACCCCCCACCCCCGCATCTCAACATACACACAAAAAACATTAAAATCCAAACATCCGACACACATCCGACACACATCCGACCCCCCCTCGCAACATACACACAAACAAAGCAATTCAGACCCGACACACAAACACAAACAGACCACTTACCGGAGACGTGCTGGAAGGCAGGCAGGTAAGCGGCAGGTAAGCTGGAACGCTGGACTCCTACTACGGCTGGCGTGGTCCAAGGCTGAAATGCCTTCCGGCATCAAGCCTTATGGACCACGCCAGCCGTAGTGCTGGCCCTCCTTTGGTGCAGCACACACACATTACGTGGCTCGTAGGAGCGACGTGGTGCGTGTGTGTGTGCTGAGCCAATGAGGGAATATGTTTTGTCCGGCCCGGAAGACAACAAAGACTTTCCTAATGGAGGGCAGCCGCGGGCCGCCCTCCATTAGGAAAGTCTTTTTGCCTCGCGGGCCGGACAAAAGAGCATGGCGGGCCGCAACTGGCCCGCAGGCCGTATGTTGTGCACCCATGCTCTAGAACTTGTAAGACAAGATAGCTGCACTACGTGAGGACAGGGGGTGCAGGATTCACTTACTCCAACACGACTCAATAATGAGGACTCAGTAAATTGGCAAAGGGAAGTCCGTTTAATGACAAATACATCAAACAGAGGAACAAATGGAAATCAGCAGCATTGCGATCACCTGTCTCGCTCCGACTTCCTCGAACTTCAGTTGAACAGTCATTGTTATAGGCAAAACTCGTCATCACTGATGTCTAATTCTATAAAAAACCATCATGCAATATAATTGGTTAGGAAAGGTAACTTAAGTATAGGTGTTATATCTGTATATGATAATAGGGCATGCGGATTGGATAACTCTTATCGGGTGGGTGTCTACACCCATCCCTCTACATCACGCGTGATAGACGTCACTACAACTACAACGTCTTATTGGTTCTACTATCTATAGGACTCCAGATAACTTGGTCCATTGTGATTGGGCAGGTTACACCCCTAGACATAAATCCCGTTTTAATTAGCAGCATGCAGAATGGACACCCATGTGCCTGGTGTCCCAAGTTTCACCCTGCCTCCCTTCCATCAATCAGTGTTTTAGGGCGATGTGTCAATTAGTTGGCTAAGGATGGCCTCAAAACTGTAGTCTCTTATCGGGAAAAGTTATGGCATCCTCGGGTCCTGGATGACATGAGGCAGTGGTACTTCTTCGTGCCTGGCTGGTCACGTGTTAGTTCACCATGAATCTGCTTCAGTTTCCAGCTTTTAGTGCATTTAATTCTGTTTCAGCCTCACCACCTGCATGGGCCCCCCTTATCTTGACCTTCATGAGGCAGGCCGGTATGCTCTGAAGTGTTAAGAAAGGAAGAAGGCAATGTGCACGGAATCTCACAGTGTACAACTTTGAATCTAAATATGTGCATACAAAACCCAAGACTTGTGTGTACTAAAACCCAGGAGAAACAATAATACCTATATATGAAAAGGAATGTGGGGTAAGCACTTAGAACCTCCTTATGACTGAAAGGAAAGTCGGCAAACTCCTTACCCACTATGCTATTACAGATACTGACAGCGCTAAACCCACGTAGAGGGCAAGCAAGGACAGGATCTGTGAGCTGACACTCTGGATGATACAGAATAAGGAACTTAGAAACTGTACTCACGAGGACCGGAAAGACCACTTGAATGTCAGTAAACTCACGAACCCAGTTGATCAAACAGGAACCCTGAAGGCTATAACAGCAATGGGTGGAGGAAACTAAATACATAAGACCCTAGTCAAGGGGCGAGTAGAAATAGTGATATAAAATAGTGAGGAAACAAAAGGGCATTACACTGGGACTAGTTACAATAACACCCACACCTAATAATCCATGGGAAATGAATGCAGAAGTGAGATGGAAAACATGGAATGGATCCCAATAGAAAGTAAGGATCAGGAGCAGGGAAAATGATATCACAAAAGTAAACCTTGAGGCAGGAAGCTAAATCTCTAAAGGGAAAGACTAAAGCATCAGGTTTTTCAGTAGCAAAGGACAGCAACAAAGAAACAGAAAACACAGGTGAATTGGGCAGCATCAAAGGGTAAAGCACAGAGACAGGCTGCCTGCAGACAGAGGAAGGCAGAAAGGGAAATCCAGTGAGCAGAAATCAATTAAGCACAAGAATCCGAAATCCAGGGCAGAGGAACAAGAAACAGTAACTGGGCACTAGGCACAAAAGCTAGGAACAAGGAACAGGAACTAGGAACTCGGCACAACCGCTAGGAATGGAACAGGAACTAGGTACTAGGCACAAACGCTAGGAACAATGAACAGGAACTAGGTGCTAAGCACAAAAGCTAGGAACAAGGAACAAGAACTAGGTACTAGGCACAAAAGCTAGGAACAAGGAACAAGAACTAGGTACTAGGCACAAAAGCTAGGAACAAGGGACCAGTCACAACAGGAACACAGCAACAATGACCAGCGCTGGACTGAAGCAAACTGAGGCTTTTAAAGCTGCTTAACGAGCACACCCCTCGGGTGTGCCGCCTGCTGCACCTGCAGCCACAGGTGTTGCCTATCCTCCACCCAGCCTTGTCCTGCAAGGGAGGAGGTGAAGCAGTGAGCCAGGCATTCTGGGAAGCATAGTCATTTGATTAAAGTAGCATGCTGGCTGCCAAAAACCTGGAATGGATCCGGAAGGGAAGTAATTTGGGAAATAAGGTTTTACCGCTCCCAATTCATCAGGACACTGTAGCATAAGGTTTGGAGGAAATGTCCAGTAGGGAATAAACCCCAAAACATGCCCCCAAGTGGCGGGAACGGGAGCGAAGGGAGCGAGCCGTGACATGAAGTTTGAGTCTTGTTAGCTGACGCTCTCCTCCCTTTCTCTGGTTGACCTCGATTTCCTAGGCATGAGCCGCTCTTTGTTGAGTTTCGATTCCGCTCCTTCTCTTGCCTTTTGCTGGGTTACGAAACTTGGCCTGTCAGGCCTCTGGCCGCCTGGATACATTTCTGCTTTTACAAAACGGAGTCGCACTCGTATAATGTGCCTTATTGACGTAGATATATGTTTGGCGCTTGCCGCTCTATCTTCTACTAAACATTGCAAGCAGTATCGATTTCTTAGCATCTTGCGTTTCAAGCCTATTTACACACATTTAACAGGTCGGTTGCTTCCATCTTGTCTCGTAGCACCGTTTCCTTACGTTTTAACATTGTCTCTTCTCTGTGTCCATTACATTTATTTTCGTAGTTACTCGCACTGCCGTGCTTGTCTTCGATAGCCGCTTTTGTTCATTCACGAGTCTGTTCAGGCCCTTGTGTCATTTACACTGGCCTTCCATTACGGCTTTTGGGGTCTCTTTGTGGACCGTATGTAGGTACTCCTCATTTCGTATCAATAGCTGGTACGGCTGTCTGATAGGGTACCATGCTGCCCAGGGTTGTCTGGTTATGGGTGCTTCAACAGGTATGGCTCTTCTGATGTATACTGGGCAGAGTCCCAGTGCAGCTCTTTTTAGGTTTATTTGCTCTTCATACGTCACATACCTTGGCGAGTACGCTCCTGATACCTCGAAATGAGGGGAAGGGGTGCAGGCCATGTCTGGGACCTCCTCTACACTCCCCCCTCTGGTCGGTTCATCGACCACTTCTGCAAACTCCTTTGCATTTATTTCTTTTGATTCTTCGGTGTCATGTTCATCGTCTTCAGGGTTTGTACATGATGATGTGAATGTGTGAGCCTTTGGAGTCCATATGTTCGTCTTTGTTCCATGTCATTAGCTAACATTGTCCATTTGGGCTGCAGTAGATCCCTTTTCCTTCATACCGTCTTCGTTTCTTAGGGTATGTGAACCTTGTTCCTTCTGGCACAAATTTGCTGGCTTTCACAAAGTCTCTTATTTCTTCATCAGTCAGGTCTCTGGGCTTCCACCCTGGCTCGACATCAACCATTATTTTCATCCCTATGGCTTTCTTCACAGTTTTCTGGCACTGTGTAATGATTATCTGGATAACACAGAATCCTAGCAATACCATTGCTAGTAGAGCTCCCAGAAACTTGAATATATCTACCATCCATTGCGGGACCCACGAGAATAGGTCTACAAACCAGCTGTCATCGTCCACTTCATCACTTTCATCGATCATCTGGTTTTTCAGGTTTGTCAACATGCTATGGCCTCTGTTAGGGTTCCGTTTTCTTCATCGTGTGATGGTACAAATGTGCAACATGATTCTCTGATTTTTGCACAAACACCTCCATCCATTGCAGTGATCATGTCAAGCACATATCTGTTTTGGAGGGTCATCAGTCTGATTGCTCTCAGCTCTTTTTTGATCGCGTTGAATCCTTTTATAGTGGTATTGATGGTCTGCAATAACTCCCATCTGGTTATCTGCAACCATTTAGCATTCACTCCAACTTGGATGTGGGGCAGGAGTAGTGTTGTGAATAGTGTTGAGGTGAGGCTGAACAGCCTGTGTTCGTACGGGATTGAATGGATTGCCTCTTCTGATTTGGGAGAAAAGTAACTTTCCCTCTTCATCCTGTATACCAGTTCCACAGATCTCCTTCTTCTTAGATGAACATCTGCTTTCGGGAAACTGTCCAACTTTAGGTCATTCTTAGGGATCGCAAGCGCGGGAACGTGGACGTTCACTAGTGTGCATATGCCTCCCCAGTTTTTCGGCAGCCTTATGTATGCCTTGGATCCACGCCCAGTAATGGTCCATGATAACTGCGGTACCTTGTGTCATTCCTGGGGCTTCAAAGATTCTTTCGCAGTTTACATTCTCTCCCATCTTCCTTGTGCCATTACTTCTGAAGCATAGTTTCGGGCTTTCCAGTGGTACTATTTGCAGGGGTCCTCCTCTATCTTCGACTCGTGTTAGCAGTTTTACCAACCTTGGCCACAGAGGTTTGCATAACCTCTGCAAATTCTCTATTGCTTCTTTGCAGGCTCCAAGGACCATCCACGCTGAGCAGATTACTACTCCGTCCTCCCATCCATCTGGGGAGACCACTGGCCCCCAGATCTGCATTTGGCCTCTGTTCTTCCAGATTTGAGCCTCTTCTGCAGTCTTTCCTTGAACGTTCAGTCTCTGGTTAAATTCCCTTTTTATCCCTGATCCTGTGATGCCAGGGTTCTCATACCTGATCACATGATTTTTGGTGGGCGCTCGGTTTCTTGTTTTAATGTCCTGGACGTAGCCATCTTCATCCGGGTAATCCTTTTCGTTGGCCCATATCAATAAGGCGTCTTTTCCCATAAATTGTCCTCTGGTGTTACACATTGCTGCATGTGACATACAGTGTGCTGTGGGGACATCAATTTCTACGGCCACGAAGATCTTGGATTTTCCCATGCGGTATGGTAATAGAGCACAGAGAAAGCATTCTCCTTCCGACTCACTTCGTCCTACTTCCTTCATGTGCTGGTACCATATGTTGTTTACAACATGGGCTGTGCTGTCCAGGTAATCATTAAGTTCATTGTTATCTTCGTGCAGGCTTCTCTTGATTCACAGCATTCTTCTGTAGTTTGCTATGACTATGGGCCTCATTGCGGTAAAATTCAACATTTACCGGCATGGCACTATTAACGTGTCCGCCTTGGCAAGAGGGCGCTAATCGCGTACCATTACGAGTACGCGGACATGAGCATAGCGCCATGCCGGTAATGACCCTACCGCCATGCCGCTAAAGACCCCAAAAAGTCCTTTACCGGCTTCGACGAAAGTGCAGATAGCACCTCCGCCCTCACTCTACATGCAAATAGCGGTCACCGCTATTAGCGGTGACCGTTAAAATGCGGAACCGGAAATAGCGTCAACGCACAGGAACGGGAAGGAGCACAGCGCCCATCTTTAAAAACACAATCCATTGCCATCCTCTGCATCCAGGACCTCTTTCGACAAGACTCCAACACAAAATCATCCAGGATAGCGCGAAGATGCCCAAGGCCGTCAAGAAAGGGCGCTGATTGCCAGCGAAAAGAAAAATTCAGCGACGAGGAGCTGATTATGCTTACTGAGACACTTGCGGCAAATGCCAATGTAGTATTTACAAATGACATGCGGCGGGAGACCCTCGTCAAGAAAAAGGCCATCTGGGCAGAGGTTGCCCACAAATTCAGTGCGTTGGGCACCACCATCCGCACTGTCAAGGACTGCCGAAAGCGGTGGGACGACCTATGGGCCCGTGTACGAAACATCTTGTCCGTGAATCGCAAGCTGGCAATGGCCACAGGAGGTGGCGCTGATTCCCCTATAAAACTCCAGGAGTGGGAGGAGACCTGCGCCACCACAATTGGTGTGGAATTGATCGAGGGTGTCGGAGACATGGAGCATGGTGCGCCCACTTCATCAGATGGAGGTGAGTGTATACATCAAACAATGCACAGTGAAGGGTGATGGGCCCCCCAAATATGAGTCCATAATCAGGCCATCGATTCAGCCACAAACCTACATGCACGCATCACCACATACACGTGCAACACAGACCCATTCATGCATGACCCACCCGACATCCCCATTACCGGAATCAAAAATAAAGAGGCCCCAATGCATAGAGCGGCATGACGTAAACATCCTGCATAAGGCACGTAGAACCATAAACGATGATATTCCCTATTTTTGTCTCCTACAGGGTCACAGACAGACACTGACGAACCGGGCACTGTGACACCTGCTCCACCAGCTAAGAAAAAGCCCAGGACACATGACAGAGGGGACACCGCCACCACCTCAAGGGGAACTGGGAGGAGTGATCAGCAGCAGAGGGGCAAAGGCAGCAAGAGCACCAGTTCTACACAGCCTGAGGCCACAGCTGCTGCAATTGTTCCACCCACGGCTGTGTACCCCATGACATTGGAAACCAGCACGGAGGGCCCGCACTCTGCTGCCACCAGTTCCACTGATGAGGCAGCAGCCACCGCCCCGCTTTCGGACGTTGAGTAGGCAATTGACGTTCAGAATCAAAGCCAGACCCCCAGCCCACCACGGTCCATTGAGCCAAGACCAAGGCCATTATCATGATCAGGTAGCCATGTAGAATCAGGCGACGAAACTGTGGAAGGGCGATGGAGCCCTCAGGTGTCCTCACCTGATGCCAGAGGCATGGACCAGGGCGCAGCAGCCACCCCAACAGCTGGACCCAGTCAACACGACCTTGCAACCATCAGCCAGAGGCAGGTTGAATTCACTGCGCTGGTTGGCCAGCATGTGGCAGAGGCAGCCCGTCTGAGGGATGACCTTAGGTCGTATGCAAGCCAGACAAGGGAGGGCATGGAGGCCTGCACAAACATGATTTGTGAGGAAATGGCCCAACTTAGGCAGGCCGTCACACGTATTGGGGATGCCATGGAGCGACAATACCCCCCCCACCTCAGGATCAACCGGGCACCTCCTCCTCTGCGAGTGCCCGACAAACAAGCCCCCGGCGCTGCTCTCTGCGCACCATGAGGGGCACGCCATCCCAACCACCCAATGGCGTAGGAGGCCATGAGAACTAGGGGCAGCAAGAACTTGCTGGAACATGTCGAGCAGGACACCTACACACTATACGCCTCACATGGGGATGTTGTGGGGGGAAGGGGGAAAGGTTGTTTTTGGGAGTGTTGTGGGTGGAGGGGGGAAAGGGTGTTTTTGGGAGTGTTGTGGGGGGAGGGGGAAAAGGGTGTTTTTGGGAGTTTTGTGGGGAGGCGGGAAAGGGTGTTTTTGGGAGTGTTGTGGGGGGAGGGGGAAAGGGTGTTTTTGGGAGTGTTGTGGGGGGAGGGGGGAAAGGGTGTTTGCACAGTTGGGGCCATGCACCTTTTGTTCACATTTTGATCACAATACACTGTTGAACATTTGAAACACAGGCTTGGTCTTCATCATAGTGTATGTGTACTTCATTGGGGACAGCGTCCTTTGTGGGCCTCACCACATACATCAGGGTAACAATACCCATCTCCATCCATAATAGTTCTCCCTTGTATCTCATAACATTTGATACATCAGATGCTGATGCACATCGTGTCCCCCCTGGCCATCGCCTCTTGCATGTCCTGGCGGACCATTTCACCCATCCTCATCCCCATTAACATCATCCTCATCTGGTGGTTGCATGTCAATGTCAGGTGGCATAGGCACATTCCGTCTGATGCACTTTTTGTGCTGCATTACACATGCCATGGTTATCTTCGGCACTTTGTCATGGCCGTACAGGAGAGCCTCACCCGGCCCGCTTAGGCACCAGAGCTGTGTCTTCGAAAGGCCAAATGCCTGCTCTATCACGACGCGGGTACGGGTATGTGCACGATTGTAGTCCTCTTCCTGCTGGTTCTGTGGGTTACGTACAGGGGTTAGGAGCCACCTCTTCAGGGGATAGCCGGCGTCGCCTGTATGGAGTGAAGAATGGGTACCTGTTACCGTTCACCTCAGGTGCGGCCTGTACATGTCACACAAATCGACTTTGCATTGTGAATCAAAATCACGACTACCAGCATGCATGCAGACGATCTGCGTGACTGCAATGTGCAAAGGTCAGCCTGACCCTGCAAGTGGACATGCCCGAATCATGCCTCCGACAGCAAATGACATGTCCTGGGTGAGGCCAGGTCATAGGTGTCCCTGGGGCAAGGCAAATTTGGTACCACACTGCTAGTGTACTGCCATTCCAACATCGATGTTGCCATGCTGTGTGGCATCACTTCAGTGGTGCTATAGGTGTGTGGTTCAATGGTATGGCTAGGGGTGTTGCCTTTGCATGCATTCAAGTGCACATTGCTGTCTTGATGTTGTGCTGTGCTGATTCTGTAGTACCATCTTGACGCCAGGTTGCTGATTTGTGTGGTATGTGGTGTGGCATGATGTGCAATGTGGATGTGGATGGATGTGCAATATTCAGGAACCTGGATTGTACTCTATGTTGTGCAGCTCATAATTGCATGTGGGTTCTCCTCAAGGACATTACGGCCTTCCCTGATGGACATTGGCCTACATCTGTATGTCCATTTGTCCTACAGACGACAGTCAACACCCAGTAGGAGTATGTATCTGTCAGTAGCGCTCTTGCCCTCGTAGTGTAGCCGAGGAATTCTTCTCGCCAATCTACCGAACTAGTTGATACAATGAACAACCAGAACAATTGATTGGCGGAAAGATGGAATGCCAACGATGAACCCAGAACCGCATTGGACAGGATACTGGGACGAGACGTCTTCTCAAGGAGTACAGGCAAGACCCCCAGACAACTGCAAGAAGAGCAACAATCACAATGGTGCAATTCTATGCAGAAATTCAAACATCAAGAAAGAAACCAAACACTAACCTGTGCAGTTCTTCAGAGTTTCCGAAAATCCCCAGAAAGGAGAAGAAGTAATGTGGATGTGTTCGTGGCAAACCAAAATTTGAAATGTCATGGAATCAACCAGAAGTGAAGGCAAAACAGGAAACAGGAGGTGAATCCGAGCAGATGTCCAAAGTGCAACACCTAACCCAACGGCACGAGGACGCCTAAAGGTACATTAAGGCAGTCTCTAGTCCGTGTACCAGTGGTGCAAAGTTCCAATGCAGGAGTAGGAACCGCAAGCGGGAAACAGTACAAAAACTGGCTGGCAAAGCAAGGCAGGTCCGGTGGCGGTCCGAGGTCAAAGAGCAGGGCTGGCAGCAAAAGTACAAAGGAGTAATCAAGGTAGGTTCGGTGGCGGTCCGAGGTCGAAGAGCAAGGCTGGCAGCAAAAGTACAAAGGAGTAAGCAAGGCAGGTCCGGTGGCGGTCCGAGGTCAAAGAGCAGGGCTGGCAGCAAAAGTACAAAGGAGTAAGCAAGGCAGGTTCGGTGGCGGTCCGAGGTCGAAGAGCAGGGCTGGCAGCAAAAGTACAAAGGAGTAAGCAAGGCAGGTCCGGTGGCGGTCCGAGGTCGAAGAACACGGGGAAAACAAGGCAGAGAAGACAAGGAAAGAACCTGGATACGAGGATAGCAAGCCGCTAGAATACAGGATTCAGAAGCGCCAGCATAACATACAGGCGTGGATTAAATAGGAATCACATGAGCACAATACGTCCTTCAGCGTGCACGGTGAAACCTGAATGCCGTGAGAGGACGCCATCGTCTCCATGCCAACCTCCAAGCTCCCGGCAGACGAGGTCTTAAAGAGGCCGTAGCCACCGTTCTTTGGCAAGTACGAGATCCATCAGTATTACGTCTCGTGGGAGCCGTGGAAGCCAGATAATTATGGCGTCCTAACACCGATGAGTTCTGCCAATACTTGACAGATTCCTTCCCCAAAGAGGCCCCCACCTTCCGAGATTTCCAAAAACGGGACAACAAAACTGGGGCAGGTAGGTTCTCAGATGGTTCCCAGGTCCGATCCTCCGGACCATACCCCTTCCAGTCAACATAGTAGTGTCTTCTACCATTCCGAACCTTGGTGTCCAAGATCGCTGAAACCTCGTACTCCACAGCACCCCGAACCCTAACAGGCGGAGGATGAGAGGGGAGTCGAGTATCGTGACGGCACGGTTTAATCAAAGACACGTGGAATACAGGGTGAAGTTTCCATGAACGCGGGAGAACCAAACCTACCACTGCCGGGTTAATGACATGCGATATAGCATATGGACCGACGAAACGTGGGAGTAGTTTCCTCTGACCAGGCAAGCGTAAATTGCGAGTTGATAACCACACATTCATGCCCGGGTGATATACCGGAGCAGGGGTACGATGCCGGTCTGCATAAAACTTGGTCCTGTTTTGAGCCTCCACCAACTGTCGTTTGACCTGGTCATGGGTGCTGGAGATGTCCCTAACACAGGCAAGAGCAGCAGGGTTATGAGTCGGCAATTCAGGGGCAAGAGGCAAGGAACCCGGATGTTGTCCATAAAGGGCAAAGAAAGGAGAAACCTGCGTAGCAGTGTGAAGCGAATTGTTATAAGCAAATTCGGCCATTGACAGTACAGAAAGCCAATCGTCCTGGCGCTGAAAAGTAAGACATCTTATATACTGTTCCATAGTGGCATTCAGGCGTTCGGTCTGCCCATCCGTCTGAGGATGGTAGGCACTCGAAAACCGAGCTTCAATACCTAATGCAGCTGCCAAGGCTCTCCAAAAGCGTGAAGTAAACTGAGGACCACGGTCAGAGATGATCAGAGAAGGAAGACCAAACAACCTAAAAACGTTCCGCAGAAAGAGATCTGCCAGTTTAGGAGCAGTAGGGATCCCCTGACAAGGTACAAACAGTGCCATTTTAGTAAAATAGTCGATGACCACCCAAATAGTGTCAAAACCTTCCACCACAGGTAGTTCCACAACGAAATCCATGGAAATGGAGGACCAAGGGCGATCTGGAAGAGGCATAGGTTGTAGCAAACCCACGGGTTTGCAATGTGATGTCTTACACTGAGCACAAACCGAACATGTATTTATGTAATCAGTGACATCCTGCAATAAAGACGGCCACCAACACCATCTTTTTAGTAGATCAACAGTCTTCCTAATACCTGGATGAGCAGCCAGAGATGAATCGTGACACCATTGTATAGCAGTACGTCACGTCCCCGGAGTAGGCAGGAATATTTTACCCTGGTTATAGGGTAATGAATTCACGATCTCCAGTCTGTATTTGGCTACTTCTGGCGGATCGTTTCGAAGCCACTCCTGTATAAAGGACTTAAGTGACGGACGTAAGGAGCAACCACACACCACCTGAGTGGGTAACAAAGGTGCACCAGTGGCGTGAGAGGATTTGGCGGGTCCATCTACACGAGAGAGAGCATCCGCTTTAGAATTCTGAGAACCAGGACGATAGGAAATAGTGAAATCAAACATCGAAAAGAACTCATGCCAACGAGCATGCCGTGCAGTGGTGCATTTCACTGATTGAATCGCCAAGAGATTCCTATGATCCGTGAACACCTGGACAGGCACTCGAGAACCCAACAAATGATGCCTCCAAACCAAGAAGGCTTCCCGGATAGCCAACAATTCGCGCTCCGTGATAGTATAATTCCTTTCATAAGGGGTTAACTTCCTCAAATGAAAGGCTACTGGATGTAAACCTGCATCATCTGGGCAATGCTGAGAGAGGATAGCACCCAAAGCGACATCCGAAGCATCAGCCTCGACTATGAACGGTTGGGTTGGGTCCGGATGCTGGAGCACTGGTGCTGAGGTGAAGGCAGACTTCAGACAATCAAAAGCCTGTTGTGCTTCCCCATTCCAATGAAAGGATATCTTAGAACTAGTCAGGGCCGTAAGGGGACAAACAATGGCTGAAAAGTTTTGAACGAAACGTCTGTAAAAGTTCGCAAATCCTAAAAAGGATTGTAACGCCTTCAGATTGTTGGGAACCGGCCAATCCAGAATGGCAGAGACCTTTGATCTGCTCATCTGAATCCCTTTGTTGGTGATGTTATAGCCAAGGAATTCCACCTCTTGTACGTGGAAGAGGCACTTTTCCAGTTTAGCATACAGATGATTGTCCCGCAGACGTTGTAAGTCTCTACTGACATGAACAACATGGGTTTCATAGGTGGGGGAGTAGATCAGGATGTCATCCAGATAAACAATCAAATATTGATCCAACATGTCATGAAAGACTTCATTGATAAAGAACTGGAATGTGGCTGGGGCGTTACTTAGACCAAAGGGCATTACAATGTATTCGTATAGACCGTATTTGGTTTTAAAGGCGGTCTTCCATTCATCCCCTTCACGTATGCGTACTAGGTTGTATGCCCCACGTAAGTCTAGCTTCGAAAAGATTTTGGCCGAGCCGAGCTGATCGAGCAAGACCGATATCAGGGGAATCGGGTATTGGTTCCTGACCGTAACAGCATTCAAGGCCCGATAATCAATGCACGGGCGAAGGTCTACCTCCTTCTTCGGAACAAAAAACAGAGGGGAAGCTGCCGGAGAACGCAAAGGCCGAATGAAGCCTGATTTTAAGGATTTGTCGATATATTCTTTAAGGATGACATCCTCCTTGGGTGTTAACGAATAAATCCGACCAGATGGTATCTTGACCCCTGGAACCAATTCTATAGGACAATCAAAAGGCCTGTGGGGAGGAAGGATTTCTGCCCCACCTGCGTCAAAGACATCCAGATACTCTTGATACTCTGGGGGTAATTGAGTGTTAATCACAGCCCCTATAGTGGAGGCAGAATCCATGAGTGCATGGCTTGGACTAGAGGTTTTCTGAACTGATGTCAAACAGAACTGGTCACAATGTTCTGAAAGGAAACTCACTTCCCCCGAATGCCAGTCCACCACTGGGTTGTGTAGTTTCAACCAAGGAAGCCCCAGGATAACTTTAAGCTGTGGGGCGGCAATCAGATCAAAAGAGATTTCTTCAGTGTGCCCACATTCCGTCCTCATGACCAAAGTAGCAGTACGTTCAGTCACAGGACCAGAAACCAGGGATGAGCCATCGACCGCATTCACGACCTCGGGGCAGTCTTTGGAAACAATCTGTATACCCAGCTCTCGAGCGTAAGCACCGTCAATATAGTTACCCGTGGCACCTGAATCCAAAACAACTGGAACCACCCGCCTACCGAGGGAGGTGGAAGCAAGAGTAACGGATAGACAGTAGGGTGTAGACATGAGGGGGTCACTGCAAGAACCACCCGGCAACTGAACCCCCTCTATTGCCGGGCTTTCGCATTTCCTTGTTTTTTAACGGGTTTCTTAGTGCATGAACGTAGTAAATTATCCGATGACCCACAATAGAAACAAAGACCATTCTTTTTTCTGTGTTCCCTTGTTTCTGCTGACAAAGGTCCCCGCAATGCTCCGATTTGCATTGGTTCTGATGACCCGGTGGCAGGCGTGGAAGTGGTGGTCGTAAGAGGAGGAAGCGGTCTCCGTTCCCCCCCTTCTCTCTGCTTGTCTAGAGTCAATCTGCAATACTAGATCAATCAACTCAGGGAAAGCGGTAGGGATTACAGGTACTGTGGATAGTGTGTTTTTAAGGGAATCAGACAACCCTTTATAAAAGAGGGATGACTTCTTTTCCACTGGCCAATTAGTTTCGGCAACCAATTGATTAAACTTGGCTAAGTATGCCAAAAGGGTTGAAGTCCCCTGCTGTAAACCCAATAATTGTAAGTCGGTGGCTTGCGTGGCATACCGCGTATCAATAACCCGACTCATAGCCTCAATCAAAGCGTCACAATTGTACAAGAGGTGACTACCCTCTTCCAGTAGTGGATTGGCCCATGCCGCTGCCGTACCACCCAAGTGTGACAACAAGAAGGCCGCTTTTGTGGTTGAATCCGGTAACGAGGCTGGCCTACATAGAAAGTGTAACCTGCACTGGTTAAGGAAGGTTCGGTAAGCCTTAGGGTCACCTAAAAAATGCTTTGGCGGAGCCAGGGGAAACTGAGCAGTCATGTACACTGGCCCAGTGTCAGAACGGGCAGGAGGTAGCCCAGAACCTGATGCCACAGCGGGCGAAGGCGCCCCCGCAACCGGTGGGCTGAAACCCAGCCTGCAGCTCATCAATGCGTCTTTCGGTGGCAGCATGAGCATTAGCCATTTCATTGCGTAAATCCGCCACCAGTTGCATGATGGCTGTCAAAGACTCATTGGCATCCATTTATATAGAAGGCTTCTGAATATGTCAGTAGCGCTCTTGCCCTCGTAGTGTAGCCGAGGAATTCTTCTCGCCAATCTACCGAACTAGTTGATACAATGAACAACCAGAACAATTGATTGGCGGAAAGATGGAATGCCAACGATGAACCCAGAACTGCATTGGACAGGATACTGGGACGAGACTTCTTCTCAAGGTGTACAGGCAAGACCCCCAGACAACTGCAAGAAGAGCAACAATCACAATGGTGCAATTCTATGCAGAAATTCAAACATCAAGAAAGAAACCAAACACTAACCTGTGCAGTTCTTCAGAGTTTCTGAAAATCCCCAGAAAGGAGAAGAAGTAATGTGGATGTGTTTGTGGCAAACCAAAATTCGAAATGCCATGGAATCAACCAGAAGTGAAGGCAAAACAGGAAACAGGAGGTGAATCCGAGCAGATGTCCAAAGTGCAACACCTAACCCGACGGAACGAGGACGCCTAAAGGTACATTAAGGCAGTCTCTAGTCCGTGTACCAGTGGTGCAAAGTTCCAATGCAGGAGTAGGAACCGCAAGCGGGAAACAGTACAAAAACTGGCTGGCAAAGCAAGGCAGGTCCGGTGGCGGTCCGAGGTCGAAGAGCAGGGCTGGCAGCAAAAGTACAAAGGAGTAAGCAAGGCAGGCCCTGTGGCGGTCCGAGGTCGAAGAGCAGGGCTGGCAGCAAAAGTACAAAGGAGTAAGCAAGGCAGGTCCGGTGGCGGTCCGAGGTCGAAGAACACGGGGAAAACAAGGCAGAGAAGACAAGGAAAGAACCTGGATACGAGGATAGCAAGCCGCTAGAATACAGGATTCAGAAGCGCCGGCATAACGTACAGGCGTGGCTTAAATAGGAATCACATGAGCACAATACGTCCTTCAGCGTACACGGTGAAACCTGAATGCCATGAGAGGACGCCATCGTCTACATGCCAACCTCCAAGCTCCTGGCAGACAAAGTCTTAAAGGGGCCGTAGCCACCGTTCTTTGGCAAGTACGAGATCCATAAGTATTACGTCTCGTGGAAGCCGTGGAAGCCGGATAATTACGGCGTCCTAACACCGATGAGTTCTGCCAATACTTGACAGTATCTCTCCCCACCACATCACACTGCCATGTGCTTGCTCTGCTACTCACCAAGTAGCCAGGAACGTTGTCCGCCTTGTCGCTCCATGTAGCGTGGCATGTTTGAGTTACGCAGGGCCATGGAATCATGAGTTGATCTGGGAAATCGGGCACAACAATGTGTGATTGTCTTCTTCGCGTCAGATACCATTTGCACTTTGATGGAGTGGAATTGGTTTGTGTTTTGGTAGACTACTTCATTGTGATGTGGGACCACCAATTCCACATGGGTAGAGTCGATGGCCCCGATGCAACTTGGGATGCCTGCCAGTGAATAGAAGCCAACGTTGGTGTTTGCGATCTCCTGGGCAGTCCGTGGCAGGAATATGTGTTCCTGTGCATGCTTCAGGAGGGCATCGAGTACCTGGTTCAGCGTGCGTGAGGATACTGGTTGTGAGATGCCATGCATCTGCCCCACTGTATGCTGGTAGGTTCCTGTGGCCAGGAAGTGGAGCACAGTCACCACCTTCAGTAGAGGGGGGAATGGCAGTTCTGATGTCTATGAGGCTGACAATGTCGTCATGTGTCATGTACACAATGCTGGTGATGGTATCCCGGACCAGACGGTACAGGGTGTGTATCTGCTCAGGGGTTAGGTTTAATGGACTGGCTCGGATCCTGGGGATTGGTGGCTGCCTCTGTGGTATGACTAGGTGCCCTGGTGGTGTTTGCTGCACCTGTCTTGCCATCCTCCTCCTTCTGCTCCTGCGTCTCATTTGTGCTGCCTGTTGTTGTTGCTGCTGCACTGCAATCATGTCCTCCAGCCCATGTAATGCTGCTAGTATTGGAACCATCTTGGTGTGGGAATGGGTGTGTGAAGGGGTGTGGTGTGCTCCTTTTGTGCTGCCACAGTCTCCATTGCCTCCACCTGTGCTGATTTTGTCCACCTGTGGCAGTTGGGAACACTGCTAGGTTCTGATAACGGGTGGTTCGCGATGCCGGTATTTGCACCATGCCGATAAGGGGTTTTGGGGGCTTTTCCATGCTGCTATTAGCACGTCCGCCTGGCTTGTGATGATGTGCTATTAGCGGCATGGCGTTATTTATGGAATCGAGGGTCGCGCGCCCGCGGACTGGCCGCTATTAGTTGCACCGTACTTAGCGGTGCCGCAAATAGCGGTGAGCCGGGTCGTAATTGGGATGGGAATTTAACGATACCGGTATTCCCTTACCGGTAACGTTAAATCCCTACCGCACAACGTGTAATGAGGCCCTATGTCTCTAAATGCGTCTGTGCTGCTTTTCCTCTCTGGGTGTCTCAGTGGAGCAGGCTGCCTCGACGGCATTGCTGTGGTAGGAGAAGGTTTTGTGTTTCCTTTCCTTCCCTTTTGTATTTTGTCATAGACTTCCTCTAACCGCCATTGGCTCCCCAGCCTCCCAACGCGTGGTTGTGTTGTAGGCCTGAGGCGTGTTCCTTGCATTGGAGCAGGTGTGCTTGCTGTTATAGTCTCTATAGTCCTGCCTTTCAGCTCCTCGTGCAGTTTCTTTGCTCTGACTATGAAAGGGAACAAATAGTCTATCAGCATTTGTGTTTTCTCTGTGAATTCCTTCGTGGCCACTTCTGTTCTTTTGAGGGATTTTGTTATGACCTCTCTCTCTCTAGTGTTTCACTTGGCTCCTCTTGGGTACTTCCACTGTTTTCTGGAACTGATTGTTCGGCAGGCAGTCTCCCCTTCTCTGCTGCCTTCGTTGGAGGCCCTGTAGCCATTGACACTTGCCCTTATCTGTGTGCACCCTGTGTGCGGGTGCGTGCAGTGGTCAGTGCAGCATTTTCATTCATTCCGTGCTGACCCTGTCTCCAGCTTTTCTCTTCATTTGTTACCTCAAATGTGTCTAAATCATTGCTCATTACATTTAAATTTTAGTCAGTTATTTTTATCATCAGATTTTCTTGGGACTGGAATGACTATATAGGATCCGCGTGCTTTCGTAGGCCCCAGATCTTCATTATCTGGTGGGTGCACTGAGATTGGGACACTTTGTGCACCAATAAAGAAAGCATTTCTGATTGTTAATGACAGAAAAACAATAATAATAACTATACAGATAAACATAATTGTTCAGAATGACAATTTGCAGTATTTTCTTCCAGGGAAGTGGGGGCGCCCTTCTGTTGGGGGTAAAACCAAGTTACTGTTCTAGGCCCCCATTTCGAATGAGTTCATAGTCAGTTATTTATTCCTTCTCTTGCTCTGGTCTCGTAGTTCGAAAGTTCATTACTATTAAAGTGACGAGTGCTTCTACAAATGTCCCCCCTCATGTGAGTGACGACGGTAGTCTCTGGGTACTCAGTACAGTTCCTGTGCTAGACTATGGAAAAGGGTTAGGCAAGCAACTTTGGTACATCACATTCATTATGCATATCTTTACTAGGTGAGGTCCTAGAGCTCTCCTCGAATTTGCTTTGGTCCTGAGGACATGCTGGAACTTGCTCAATGCGAAATAATGAAAAGATGGAACTGCTGAAAATCATTCAAAATAGAATGTTGTAAAAATAAAACCAAAATAAAATAAAAGTGAACATATGAAAAAATAGGAAAAAATGAGAAAAATGAAGAAAAAGGAAAATAAGATGGTGAAGTTCTTGTGTTTGCTCCTTTCGCTAGGTCTCTCTGCAACAAGTTGAAGAACAGTGTCTCTCTCCTCGATCTGCTCCACGGCGGAAGGATGATGAAAAGGATAATAAGAAAAATAGAAGAAAAAAATACAAATAAACTCGGAACAAGATGTCGTAATCCTCATTTCTGCTCTTCTCGATCTGTCCTCGGCGGAAGAATGAAGAACTGTATCTTTGTCTCCTTGATTTGTCCCTGGAGGAATGTTTATTGGGATCTCCTCTTCAGAAGGCTCTCCTCAGCAGTAGATGAACATAATTACTTCTCAGTTGCGCTATGATGGCTCTCAGGAGCTTGTTTAATTGTGCGTTCTTTACTGGGTCTCTGAGGAATGCGAGTACGTCAACATTGTTGGGTCTCCCCACTAACCTAGGAAAGTTCTCACTGATGTGAAAGAAAACATGGTATGCATATTGGCTGCCTTCTGGTGATAATGACATTTGACCTGTTCTTGCTGGATTCGAGTCTACAGGTTTTTCCTTTTACGTGAACAGTCTCTGCACTTTACTGCTGCGTGGATTGCAACCACGTAGTTTAGTTTGTACCACACTCGGTTTACGAATTAGTTGTTTCTTGGATCCCTGATAAAGGATAAGGTATCTGTGGTTCTCCCGACGAGTCCTGGGCATTCCTCTATGATGCGAAAGAAAAGCGTGTATGTCAGCTCATCAATGATCACTTGTGGTGGAAGCATCTGTGCCCTTATCACTGTACTCGAGCAGTACAATGAAGGCTTCCGCGATGACAGTCAGTAGTTGCCAGATTATTTTCTTGTTTGCTGGATCTTGTACAAAGTCTGTGATAGTGGTAACTCTCCCTACAAGTGATGGATATGTCTCTAATACTAGCCGGAAACAGGAAAGCGCATCCTTTGTGATATTTCTACTGGGGGATACCATAAGTTCTATGAACAAAGTCTTGATACTGGTTGCTTCAGGATATTGTGTTTGGTTCTCAGAAAGTCTTATTTGTAGTTATCAGAGTCTTAGTTTCATCGTTGTTGTGGCTCTAGATACGCTTCTCTTTACCCTGCCACTGTGATGCACAGAGCGTCCGTTATGTCCTTATTCCCCTTTGCTTGGGGAACCTGTCCAGTTTTATGCCACAACTTGCATCTGGGTTCTTTGTCTTGGTTTTCTGCTCATTCGTCCTTCTTCCTCGCCATGGATCTTGTCTGCACGTGCTGAGGTTCTTCCCCGACGTCTGTGGTTTCTTCACAGTTGGATGCAGCAGGAGGGCTCTCCCCTATATACGGTTTAATGTCATTTATGAAGATCCATGCCCTTCTGCCCTGGAGCTTGACGTCTGAGGGGGTGCAGCCCTCTAAGATGAAAGGACCTTTCAATCTTGGCTCGTCCCACCTCTTCCTGGTAAAGTTCTTCACAAGCATGCTGTCACCAGGGAAGACGAGGGGCGCATGTACACCTTGCTCGGTGTCTGCTTCAGCACTTCCTGCTGTGTTTTGTGCTGCGCCGTCCCCTTTTTGCCGTCGCTGCAGCTGGCCTGTAATGACAGAGGCACTGGATGTCATACAGCTTAGGTAGTCCTGCATCTCTGTTCCCAGAACCTCCCTAGTGGGCTGGGCATCACATCTAGCTCTATCTTGGGGAGTAAGAGGGGCCCTCATCCTTCTGCCTGTAACTATCTCGTGCGGCGTGAGATGATGGTCGGAGCTGGGTTGGTTCTGAAGTGCATACAATGCCAATGGTAGACAGTGCAGCCATCCCTTCCTTAATGTGAGCTTCAACTTGGCTATCCTCTCCATAAGCAAGCTGTTGATCCGTTCACATATCCCATTCCCCTCAGGATGATTCGCCAACATGAACTTGTGCTTTATACCAAGCAACAAGCTAATCTGTTGGAAAACTGAATTTACAAAGTGAGCCCCGTTATCTGATCTCATTACTTTGCACACCCCCCATCTAGGGAACACTTCCCTCACTAGGAACTTGGCAGCACAGGTAGCGTCTGGGTGTGTACAGGGACCTGCTTCTATCCATCTAGAGAATTGACACACCACCACAATTAAATACCTGTACCCGTTGCACACTTGAATCATATCGACATAATCAATATGTAAGTGCTGGAACAGCCCATTTGGTCTGGGAATGATTCCTCTCACTACTTTTAATGTGTGCCCAGCGGTGAATTGCTGGCAGATATGCAGTTCACCATGAAAAATGCAACATGCTCTGCTAAATTCGGTGTGACCCAGTCTTCTGCGAGCGTTGCAGCTAGGTTTTCTTTTGACATGTGAATTGGGTAGTGCAGTTGCTCTAATGCTACTTTTGGAAGGGCGACAGGCATTAGTGTTTTACCAGTGCTGTCTTGCCTCCACAACCCGTCAGAGGGGTTTAAAGAACACCCTCGACGCTTCCACAAATTGTTCTCCTCCTGAGGTGCCGCCCCTGGAGCTCCATTACCTGAGTCTGCCCCATATTCCTATAGGGTTCTGGTGTGGCTCGCGCTACCATCATCCGCTCATGGGTACGTGCCACCTCCACATCAATGATTGTTTCATTCTTGGATGCCATACGCTTGGCTTCTGTGTCCGCTTCATGATTTCCACGTGACACGAAATCTGTCCCCTTGGTGTGGGCGGCGCATTTCACGACCGCTATGCCCACTGGGAGCTGTAGTGCTTTTATCAGCCTGTCCAATAAGTCTGCATGTTGCACTGGCGTGCCATCTGCTCAGAGGTAGCCCCTACTTTTCCAGCACGCTAGACCAGAATGTACTGTGGACGTCACATAGGCTGAGTCACTGTACACAGTTACTTCCTGGTCTGTATGATTCTCAATGGCGAGTATCAGTGGCAGCAGTTCTGCAGCTTGCGCAGAATAGTGAGAGGGTATTCACGCACTGACGAGTACTCGAAACTCTCCATTCGCTAGGTGTTTTACCACGGCCACGCCTGTATACCTTTGTCCGTCTTCTTGGTCGATTCTCAAAGAACCGTCAATGAACACGATTTCGCCACCTGCCAGGGCATTTTACTTTACCGTGGGGATTTCATCATAGAATTCCTCATAATTCGCACAGTCATGTATAGGTTCTCCTTCTGCGACTGGCTCAGCTATGAATGTAGCAGGGTTCACAGTTTTACATCAAACTATTTTGATCGATGAGTTAGAGATAATCACCTCATAGGCGGATGCTCTCTGAGATGTCAGTGTGCCCTTTGGCTTCTCTAGTATGGCGAACAGCGAATGTTCAACATACAATATCATGGAGCACCCCATCCCAATGGATGACGCCTTTTCAATAGCGAAAGCGGCAGAAGCTAGATTTTGTTCGCATGGGAAGTGGCCCTTCATGACTGGGTCCAGACTCCTGCTGTAATATGCTAGGGGCTTGTACCCCAGCGAGCTTCGCTGCGCGAGCAGTGCCGTCATAAAATTGCCATCGGTATGTGAGAACAGGTAGAATTCCTCTGCATAATTCGGAATCCCGAGAACTGGGGCCCTACAAATTGCCCCCTTGAGTTCTGCAAACCCTTTCTCCATTGCCTCAGTCCATTCAATTTCTCCTTTCGCTGCCTATGCTTTCTTCAAAGCCTGAAGCAAGGGCTTGGTGTACGAGCCGTAGTCAAAGACCCATGCTCTGACATAATTACACAGGCCTAAGAAGCTCTGCATTTGTTTTATCGTGCGCAGCTTGGCCCTATTCATGATAGCTTCAGCCCTTTCTGGGGTTACCTTTTTCCCCTCATGAGAGATTAGTTGCCCTATGTACAACACCTCCTGTTGACAGTACTGCAACTTTTCCTTATCAACCTTCTATCCCTACTCAGCCAGTATAGTCAATAGCTGGACAGAGTCGCACCTGCATTGCTCTTCAGTGGTGCTGCAGATCAGAATGTCATCTACATACTGCAAAACAACACTGTCCACCGCAATATTGCTTAGGTCCATTTGCAAGACTGTTGAAAATAGACGGGGACTCACAATACCCCTGTGGCAACCTCGTACTTTTCAGGCGCATTTGTCTGAAAGTGAATGACGTCAGGTCTTGTGAGTCACGGTGCAGTGGAATTGAGAAAAATGAGGTTTTTCAAATTGATCACCGTGAAGGATTTTGCCTCACTGTGTATGTTAAACAGTATTGTGGATGGATTAGGGACACGAGGGAACTCGGCTTCAACAATATTGTTTAATGCTCTTAAATCTTGGATTAAACGCCAAGACCCTCCCTTTGATTTTTTGACAGGGTAAATCACTGTATGGCAAGGTGATTCTGACGTTACTAGGATGCCCTGTTCCATCATGGCGGAAATTGTCTTTGCGATCCCTTCATCCGCTTCTCTGGACATGGGATATTATCGCGCTCGTGGTAAAATTGCTCCTGGTTTCAGTTTAATTTTAACTTCACCTGCCCGCTTCAGGAGACCTACATCATAGGGCCCTGTAGTCCATACTGCGGCAGGCACTTGGGCCATGTCGTCATCAAAGTATTCTGGACGTACCAGCGCCAACATCATTCTCTGTCGTCACTCAATACCCTTCTTCGATGGCGATAATTGCACACCATTGTCTGCCTTCGTCATCATATCCTTTGACCAATACCACTTTCCCTCGCACTGCGGCAGATTGTATCATTAAGGTAAATACTTGCCCTTCCTCTTCGTGCGTGGGTATTCTTGGTCTGAACAGAAACTCATCAGGGGTTCTTATAGTTTTATCTGCGAGGCCTGGCAGTCCCGTCATAAGCACCTGTACGAAACTATGCCATGAAATATTAATGACTTCAAAACGTTGCATTAAAAGTGTTGAAAAACCCTAAATAACTATAACATTTACTTTTGCATCTATGATGCCCAAAAGTGTGCACAGAGCATAGGTCACTTATTTGTAAGTGATCCCACAACCTTTCCTTGTATACTCGATTCTGTAGCCCAGAATCTCACTCTGGTAGCACCTAAATACATTAGGTAATTTATGTGTAATACCCGAAATTTATTGATAAAGTCCTAATTATCTGAGGTGTGCTCTTCTACACCATTGCTACTAAAATCCTGCGTTACCCTGATTATTCTGCGATGGGTTGGTCGCATGTTGTGCGCTTGGTTTGGCTGGGCTGGTGAGCATGGCTCCCTCGCGAGCATACTTCGAGAGTTTCTTTTGCACCAGATTCGCCTCCTCGCCCTTACTAGTTGCCTCCTTTTTCCGGTTCTTTTCTTGCAACAATCTACAGTAGTGTGCAATTGTCAACTGTATTTCGGCACATGGTTTTGCTTCTACTCCTACCAATTTTTTGAGCTGCTTCTGCACCGGTTTAGGCAACCCCTGGCATAATATGTGGTAGAATACAGGGATAGATTTCATCCAAGACTCATGTGTTTCGAGCACCCATGCGTCTTGAAAATTCTGGATATAAATCAACAGATCCTCTGACTATTTCATTTTCCGAGTCATTATAGCCCCCATATCAGAAGTGTCTGGATATAGTGTTCGCAGCGCTTTCCCCACTGCTGCCCTACAGTTATTAAATGGCGCTCCGTCATGGGAGGTGTTAGTTAGGGTTACCCTAGGATAGCCTGCCCATTTCCATACATCATCTGCTCTTTCACCAATTATGGCAATTAGGAGGCCCTTAATGTCCCCTATAGCTAAGGTGACTCCCCCGTCATTTTCTCTAACTGATATATCCACTTTCCGGCTCCCGATGTCAGCATTGGAAGCTTATTTTGGAATATATTATTGGCCATGGAATATATTGTAGTCTTGCTCTCCCCTTTTCTAGCAACGGGAATTGGAATGCACAGTCCTCCTTCTCTTTCCCCGTAGCTCTCTGGTCTATTGCTGGGGAGGCATTCCTGCCTTGCCGTCTACCTGGCAATGCCCTTAGTCTGTCTGTATAGGCTGGTGCTGACGCCCCCTCTTGACCGTGGGGTGTTTCTTCATGTCGGCTGGAATGTCCGGCAGACTTTGGTGTCCTCGTTACGGACCCACTAGCATCTGACCATCGTGCCCCTCGGTCCCCTGGGAGCCGTTTTCCGCACCATCTCCCTTCTTCATGTGCCACATCCTCCGTTTCTCCACTGGGGTCAGATCCTGCATACTCCCAGTTTACGCAACTCCTTGCATCTTCTTCGTTCTGCCCAATCTCCATCCTGTCAAGGGACAGTCCCCTGCTCCCACTACTTTGGGTGATATCCTCAGTGTCATATAGCTGAGTGCTCTCTAAGTGCTCATCTTCTCTTCCCCCTTGGTAAATTAGTTCTAACCCCATCTCGTCATAGATTTTATCAATCGTTTCCCTGATGCATCTGGTGTCGAAGTCATCTTCAATATTTGTCCCGCTTGTACCTGGTACCGCATCACTTGCAGGAAATAATTCTTCTACTTCTTCCCATTCTACTGTAGGATTGGGTTTAATCACTTCCCGCTCCAAATATTCAAGATCTCGTGCCCTCTGTCTGCGCTTACGTTCCATTTCCTCAGCTATTTCTTTTCGCTTCTTTGCTTCTTCTCTAGCCTTATCTACTTCCCTCATCCGTTCATTTCTACGTTCCTTTTCCCTTCTAGTTTCCTCGTCTACCCGCTTCTTTAGTTTCCTTTCTTGCACTCTCCTTTCTTCCTCTAACTTTAGCATGTTCTGCCTGTACTTTTCATAGGCTGCGTATAGTGTGCGACTGAGCGGTATTCCTTTCTCTTTGCGATATAGTTGTTCTTGCCTTAGCCTATCTTTCTTTCTTGTCCTTTCATCCCTTACTTCCATCCCTTTCTCTCTTTCTCTCTCTCTCTCTCTCTTTCTCTCTCTCTCTCTCTCTCTCTCTCCTTTGCATCTCATCAGACCTTTTCCTTGGCCTCAAATCATCAATTCCTTTTAAATCCAACTTCAGTAATATCTGACCTCCCATCCATTCGTCTTTCACGAATGCTAGCTCATCACCTCTACCTTCATTTCCTTTACGTTTATTTCCCTCTTTCTCCTTATCTGGAGGTGCACAACTCCGTGCCCAATCTTTCCCTTCATCTTCGCATCTCTCTTTGTCCCTTGAGACTGCGGAGGCGATATTGTTTTCCTGTTCTTTTCCCTTATTATCGTCACTACTGTACGTAGGTGACTCGATGCGGGGTTGCTATACCCCGTGGCTGCCTTAAGTTCTCTTAGTGGGTAAATCCCCTCTGTTTTACTCCCTTCAATGACTGGCTAAGGCGGGGCTGGTGGCGTGGTAGGCGTCTCACCCCCCTCCGTACATACATTTAGTATCCAGTCTGTGGGTGGGTCTTCCACCTTCGTTTCTTCAAACATCTTCCACAATTCTAGAACAGCAAGACGTTTCTCTAGGTTCTTGCCTGTAAATGAGACATGCAGGAAAGTCGTCATATGCTGTAAGACGGCTTTAGAGAGTGACTCGTTCTGGGGCCAAGGCATAAACAACTTATTGGCGGTACCCTTAACCCACTCCGTGCTGTATTTCTTTAGTTTTGGTGCATGCTTGGGCAGTTGCATGCACAAATGCTCAAGCGGGGTAACGTCCTCCATTTTTTTATTTCGTCACTAACAGTATTTATACAGTTCTTTAACCTTTCAATGGTATGAGCGAGCACCACATACGCAAGCTCCAATCCAATCTTTTCCCGCCAAAATGTATACCAACAATTTACTCAAGACCCATCAATTCAATGGCGATTCCCTCTTAGTTACAGAATCGCGTAAAGCCAAAATGCATTTCAAACAATCATTAATACAATTTTTTTACATTTGACATACAACAAGACACATATTACAGACACTTGACAGACTAGACGAACACCAGCTGGACACACATATACCTGCCTTCTAATTAATACCCCGACATAGGGTGTAAACGAACCCCTCTGATGCCATCTTTAATCGTCACCGTAGCCTAATCGTCCCCCCTCTGTGGGCTCTGAGTTCACGTTTCTTCTGACCGCTGTTTTAAAGCGCAGGAATAAGGTGAATCCTTACATTTTTATCTCAGGTGTCCCCCTGGTAATCCTTACGTTTTTTTCTCATGTGCACCCTGGTAATCCTTACGTTTTATCTCGGGTGTCCTCCCGGTATCCATTCTTTATTTCTTATGCTCGAGTCATAACCCCCTATATATATATATACAGTCTTCTCTACTTCTAACTACTTTATTTTTTCTCTGCCACCCTCCGTTACCTTTCCCTTACTTACTCTAATGCCTATAAGACATTTGCCAAAGTAACGAGTTTGTTGTTTCACTCACCGATCGCATCTTTTCCTCTCTGGAATTTCGGTATCACCGCCCTTTCCTCTTCCAGCTTTTAAGGTTTTCGTCCGATTGGCTGCCCGTGGGATTGAGAAGGGTTATGCTTGGAAAGGCAGGTTCCTTCAGACCCACTGCAGTTTTTTGAAATTTTACTCTATCATTGTCCACGGGGAGCTTCTCAGTCTACTCAGCCGGAATGGCGAAAGGACTTGTGATCTTACCGAAGGCCTAGAGTTACTTCGTGCCATCGGTCTAAAGGTGTCTTAGTATTATATAATCAATAATTAATGGCCGAAACCATCCTCTGCTACCAAGTGTTCAGGAGGAGAGGAATTCCCTGACGGGCCCATAGGTCAGCGCTCACCCTCTAGAACTTGTAAGACAAGATAGCTGCACCATGTGAGGACAAGGGGTGCAGGATTCACTTACTCCAACACGACTCAATAATGAGGACTCAGTAAGTTGGCAAAGGGAAGTCTGTTTAATGACAAGTACATCAAACAGAGAAACAAATGGAAATCAGCAGCATTGTGATCACCTGTCTCGCTCCGACTTCCTCGAACTTGAGTCGAACAGTCATTGTTATAGGCAAAACTCGTCATCACTGACGTCTAATTCTATAAAAAACCATCATGCAATATAATTGGTTAGGAAAGGTAACTTAAGTATAGGTGTTATATCTGTATATGATAATAGGGCATGCAGATTGGATAACTCTTATCGGGTGGGCGTCTATGGCCATCCCTCTACACCACGCGTGATAGACGTCACTACAACTACGACGTCTTATTGGTTCTACTATCTATAGGACTCCAGATAACTTGGTCCATTGTGATTGGGCAGGTTACACCCCTAGACCTAAATCCCCGTTTTAATTAGCAGCATGCAGAATGGACACCCTTGTGCCTGGTGTCCCAAGTTTCACCCTGCCTCCCTTCCATCAATCAGTGTTTTAGGGCGATGTGTCAATTAGTTGGCTAAGGATGGCCTCGAAACTGTAGTCTCTTATCAGGAAAAGTTATGGCATCCTCGACATCAGGCGGTGGTACTTCTTTGCGCCTGGCTGGTCACGTCTTAGTTCACCATGAATCTGCTTCAGTTTCCAGCTTTTAGTGCATTTAATTCTGTTTCAGCCTCACCACCTGCATTGGCCTCCCTTATCTTGACCTTCATGAGGCAGGCCGGCATGCTCTGAAGTTTGAGTCTTGTTAGGTGACGCTCTCCTCCCTTTCTCTGGTTGACCTCAATTTCCTAGGCATGAGCCACTCTTTGTTGAGTTTCGATTCCGCTCCTTCTCTTGCCTTTGGCTGGGTTACAAAACTTGGCCTGTCAGGCCTCTGGCAGCCTGGGTACATTTCTGCTTTTACAAAATGGAGTTGCACTCGTTATAAAGTGCCTTATTGAGGTAGCTATATGGTTGGCGCTTGCCGCTCTATCTTCTACTAAGCATTGCAAGCAGTATCGATTTCTTAGCATCTTGCGTTTCAAGTCTATTTACATACGTTTAACAGGTCAGTTGCTTCCATCTTGTCTCGTAGCACCGTTTCCTTACGTTTTAACATTGTCTCTTCTCTGTGTCCATTACATTTATTTTCGTAGTTACTCGCACTGCCTTGCTTGTCTTCGATAGCCGCTTTTGTTCATTCATGGGTCTGTTCAGGCCCTTGTGTCATTTCCACTGGCCTTCCATTACGGCTTTTGGGGTTTCTTCATGGACCGTATGTAGGTACTCCTCATTTCGTAGCAGCGGCTGTTATGGCTGCCTGATAGGGTACCGTGCTGCCCAGGGTTGTCTGGTTATGGGTGCTTCAAGAGGTATGGATCTTCTGATGTATACTGGGCAGAGTCACAGTGCAGCTATTTGTAGGTTCATTTGCTCACATACCTTGGCGAGTACGCTCCTGATACTGCGAAATGAGGGGAAGCGGTGCAGGCCATGTCTGGGACGTCCTCTACACCTTATTAAATTGGCAGGTCTCCCTTGAAGCTGCATCAAGGGCAGACTTTCGGTCTCCGCCAAACCACATACTTGGACCTTCTGGATGGGGTCCCCCTGCAGGGATGACAACTGTAAACAGCTGCCCCAGACATGACAGGTCACTGCCCTTGATAATGAGAGGCAGGAGCTGGCTTCAGGTTGACATAGTGCATATCAAAGGTTGTTGGGGTTTTCCTGTCCTTTGTTGGTTCTGTGACCGGGCCCCCCATGGACCTGTTTGAATTAAATAGGATTAGTATGCAAAGCTGCTCCTACCAGCTAAGAAAGGGCAAGGCGAATCCATGGAGCCTTTGTTAGTTAATTAGGCTGGCCATTGCAGGAGGAAGGTTTTGCCTTCCCCTTCAGAGATGCCTTGATGTACTCTTGGCTGTCATATTCCAACCAATATGAGGTAGGGGACAGCGCCAGTAGGCTGTGTCCACCCAGAGTACACAGGTCTATGTGTATGTCATGTAGTGAGCACAGGAATATGGATACGGAGTAGCTTCACACATTTTCCGGAGGTTGATCTATCATTCGATTTCATTTAAAATTTTAAAAAAAAGCCCAGGCGAGTGCACACCCACCGTGCATATGGTCGAATTCCTCACAAGGGGTGTGTCCCAGGAAGAGTAGAAGGAGTGGAGAGAGGTGCAGGAGGAGAGGATGGATGGATACAAATGTGAGAATTGATAAATGAAAGTGAGAGAGGATGTGTGAAAGAATGATTATGGGGAAAGATTAAGGAATCAGAGTATGCTGCTGTAGGAATGAAGGACAGATTTCGAAAATGGATCAATGGAAGCTGAAGAATATATGATAGTGGAAGGTCTGTGTTTATTTTTGCTTGAAGAGGTTTCCTGTTTAGTGAGAAATATTTTAATTACTTAGAGTATTGACACACACCTAGCATGGCTGACATCCAGTTTTCCTCATGTGCAAAGCCATTCTCTGCAGTCTAGTCATAGCAGACATTCAAGACCTAGAAGAAATGATGACTGCTAGATTATGAGGGAGGACTTCCCTGGCTTCATCGAATGCCACACTGGCACAAGTAGGGCAAGAAGACCGAGAGGTGGTGGAGGTGGACCCAAAGGAGGTGGACACAGATCAGAGACATCTTGTTGTACAGACGGCCAATGTGCAGGGAAACCATGACGATCACACAATGGGCCTCATTAGGACCCAGGCGGAGTGGGTTTCCGCCAGCGCTAATCGCGGCGGACCCGTCCGCCGTACTACGAGTTCCCTTAGCGCCATGGAGGTTTTCTCCGCCTGGTTTTACCAGGCGGAGAAAACCATGGCGCTACGGGACCTCGTTGTTAATTACGCCACCGTATTTTACGGTGGCGTAATTAACTCCTTCCCCACTCCCATTATACCCTATGGGGCAAGAATGGGAATGGGGAAGGGCAGAATGGGGATTGGGGATTTACCGCTCCGCCGAGGTCGGAATGGGGCGGTAAATCCGCCAACCCCCATGGCGCTATCGACGGCTTTCCGCCGTGCTTCGCGGTGCATTTAGCACCGCGAAATCCGCCTGGGTCTTAATGAGGCCCAATGCCTTTAGTGGGGGATGTGCAGCCATACATGTTCTTCCATGCAAATGACATCTGCCACAATTAATTTACTTTGAATTTAATAGCAATACACTAAGATGAAAAGTCCTTCATTAGTAATGGGAACTAATCACTGCTGAATGCAGGGGCATTCAATGCATGGTCAGACTCATCAGATCACAGAATAGGGACAAGGGGGCAACGGGTGTCTGCAGTGATGAAGGTGCTGTCCCCTACTGTCGGCTGAGTGCCCATGAAAACTGTGGCACTCATCACTGTGCAGCAGGAGCTGGAGAGGAGAGAGGCTGAGGGGAATCTAACAGAGGCCAACAGTGGGAAAACTACAGCGGGAACTATGGGTCCAAAGGGCTTGATAAAGTACCTGCTTTTCTCTGCCAACAAGAGATTCGTCATGAATTCTATTTGAAACCCAGTGCCCTAAAACTAATAACAAAACGAAGGCTCAAAAGAGGACAAAGGGGATTCCGAAGCGAGGCGCAGTCATGACAATCATTGGGAATGCCATCAGTTTGGGCTTTTGGGAAGGCATGGAAAAGGCTCTTTGCCAGGCACTGCCGTAGAGTTATTAACCGGCCATTGATGGTAGCAGGTGCAAAATGCTGCAAGTACCAGGGCTTCTAATGGCAGTGCCTGGCAAATGCCTAATACTTATACACAAGCCAAAACGGCAGACTTTTTCAATGCTTGTGTTTACCAGGACTTCAGTGAAGGACACGCATAGTGCTTATAAATCGAGTGGCTGAAGGCAGACCTGGTTTAGACACTTTTGTTACACCACTATAGTATGTTTACAGCTCCTGTTAGGTCATTAACACTCAGAAGACTGTTTGGTAGGCATTTTGAGGGCAAATCTTGATGGGAAGTCTTGATTAAAGCAAGCTTAAAGACATCCCATGAGGAGATGTGCTGTGCGGGCGGGCAGGGGCAGGTGAGTGAAACAGGGAACTGGGTGGGATTGGCCATAGGGATTAGCATGGATTAGCATGGCCATTGGCAGTCAATGATCCTAGAAGAATCTGGAAGCACAACCTGTGCGTCTCCTATGGCGAATATTTGGAGCATAGATTGTCGCTGCTGCTAGCCGTTTTTATAACAGCTGCAAGAACTGACAGACAAAGCTAAGTACCTGAGCGGGCAACATACCAACAAAGCGCCATCAGTGGTGGCAAGGTACATATAATACAGCACTCCGCTGGCCCCAGGCATGGCTACCCACACACATCAGTATACAGCAAGGACCATGACAACATTTGGTCGAGCTGTTGACGTAAATTCTCTGCCTACTTACACCAGACTACGCCTCAACACCTCTGACAGCAGAATTCAGCGCAGTCCTACGACAGATTCGGGCATGTGGAACGCATAGCGAGTCTCTAGCACTGATACCACCCCTTCTCCCCTCAGCATCCATCCACATGCCTGACCACGTGGTTTGCTTCTCTACCAGAGCCTGGCCAGCCCTCCTAAGCCTTTTTTGGCCAAATGCACACACGCATCTTAACCATGCTCCATGACCTCCAACACTCTGGACTTCGGTCCCCCGGGGGCGTTCCCACTAACAGCGCATTGTGACTATAATAATGGTACAATGGCACTATACAAATGACAAGTGCAATACAATACAAAAAGCTGTAGGCTCCAGCTTCCCGGTGATTGTGGCCAAACAATGGAATTCCATGCCACTGGCCTTGAGATCAGACCCATCCCTTTGGTCCTTCAGCAAAGGCCTCTTCTCCCAAAACTCCGGGAAACGTCATGACCACATACCTAATGTATCTCCATATATACCTCAACCTAATGTATGATGTTTCTTACCTAACTATTGTGTGAAATTCGTGTAAACTAGCCTGTAACCAATGTAAGCAATTTCTGTAACCTATCACCCAAGCAAGCATATCATGCAATGTCTGTAACGTATTACCTGGGCAAGCAACCACTGTAACCAACCATCTTAAGCAAAAAGTGCCTAGATGCCCCCAGGCTATGTGTGCTATACAAATAAATAAGTAGGCAAATAAATAAACAAATTAATTACAAATAACCAAACACCTTCAAGCTTTATGTCCCTCCACAATGCAATAGTTTCCGCCTACACGTAGCTCTGCCCCCTAATAGCCCAAACTAAAAATGATGAATGAAAGAATCACAAAAGCCACCCTCAGATGTCCAGTGCACACCTACGCAGCTGCATTCATAGTCACTCCCTATCAAGGAGCAAAAACTCAAAGGATTAACATGACCAGAGAGGCACTGAAAGCGAGAAATGACCCGCAACAGTACTCCTTGCATCAGGAGGCTACTGATAACTGATCCCCATTGCTTTCAGGCCGTGCCTTTCTTGAAGTAAATGTTGGTGGATAGGTGCAAGACTTTCCCAAGAGAGCCCCACTGTTTTGATGTTGGTGATGTGTGAGCACATTTTAATCTGAACCTTTCGTTGCCTTTTCAATTTCACATTCTCCCTGAGTTCAGAATAGTTCACTGCAGCCTATATTTGCAAATACTCATTAAACTTTACCTCTTCACAAGAATAGTGTGGATGTGAGAAGGACTTCCTTGAGAAACTGGTTGGCCCACGTCATGTCCGGTGTTCTCACACCATCATAATCCTATTCAATAGGTAGTCCCTCAATGCAGACATGTTTGCTTGGACTATTACAATTTTAGAGTGGATTTAACACATGAAATTATCTTTTTCCGCTGCTCAACTTCGATGGCTCAGTGATCGAGAGCATGTTTTTTGTAAACAGCAAGACCCTGATATGGGGCAGATTTTGAAAGTTGAGAAAAGTGTCTTCCTGAATGATGACCATGTCTCTCATATCAGTGTGCATTCTCTCTTCCCCTGCATCCAAGAAAGACAAAGGGCCTCATCATGAGTTCGGTGGTCGCCCTTAAATGGGGCAATAATGGGTAACGGGTTTAAGGGTCTGCCCAATCTCAAGCTGGTGTGTTTACCCCAGCTCAGAGCTGGCGGTAAACACTCCAGAAAAATGTACATTTTTGCCACAGTTACCGCCGACGGTATTACTGTGCGGTAATTACACTGAAAATTCCCCATGGGGTCCAATGGGGAGTAACGGTTAGCACCCAACCCACGATCCAGCAGTAATACCAACAAACTGGTGGGCGCTAACGCAAATAAAGTTGGGCCGTATCCCATTTGGGATACCGCCCAGCTTGTGATGAGGCCCAAAGACTGTGGGCCTCATTCCGAGTTGGGCGGTAAGGGTTAACGGTCACCGGTAAGGAGACTGGTGCCGTTAAACCCTTACCGCCCCATTCCGAGGTCCCCTAGCGGGAGCCGCAAAGGATGTGTGGTCTGACTGCACGTCCTTTACGGGTCCCGCTAAGGGACCAAGGCGCTAATAACGGGCCCGCTATTTGCGGGCCCATAATTAGCTCCTTCCCCATTCCCATTGAGCCCTACGGGGGCTCAAATTTGAATGAGGAATGGTTGGTTGAATGGGGGCTTACCGGGTCCGCACAGGTCGGAATGACCCGGTAAGTCCCCATTCAACCAGACCGGTGCCGGACCCGGTTTTGGAGGCAGCCATGGTGCTAATAGCCCCATGGCTGCCTCCAAACTCAGAATGAGGCCCTGTACATTGGCGGGGCTTTTGGCCCTGTGTGTGGATCTTTACAAAGCATCTTCAGACATGAATTTGGCGGTGAATGTGGTGCATTAGTAGGGCTGCAGTTTTCATTTCCGATTGAATAACTGGATGTGATCACTACTGCTGTTTCTCCTATATGGATTAAATGGTTTTGTGTATTGTATGCCCGCTGCACTGTATAATTGTACGTTTTTCTTTTGTCGCGCCCTGATGCCTGCAGACTGCGGTGCAATATAAATAAATACATAAATAAAGCCGCCTCAGAATCATCATTTTCATGTGGACTCCACGTGCTATGCTTTTTCTTTACTGGGAAAGGAGAGCTAGATGGCAAATAACACGCACAGAAGAAGACATTGGCCCTGGTAGTTTCATGAAGGATTCACAAGTCCAGTTCACAGTGCCTTCCGTTTTCCTGCTTCTCCCACCTGTTGCCATGTGGGAGAGGGCAGCAGACTGATGCCCTGCTAATGGTATGCTCCAGGCGCCTAGATCCAATTGACCGAGTGCTTCGAAAGAGCAGTGTTGCACAGGGATGTTGGTGGCAGCTTTCAGGAAACCCCATAACAGTAACAACCTCTGAAATGTGCCTTCCAATCAGGCCTGATGTGCTGATGTGACAAGCATGAGACATGTATTTGCCCCCCCCCCCCTCTGCTTCAATTGAAAAACAAATTGGGTGCCCTGGGAGTGAATCCTGCATCATAGTCCGGCACACTAACCACTAGGCCAAACCATAAGTGGTATCTGTGAATGGGTTTCAAAGTCAGCTTGGTCTTGTTTTTTCCCTGCTCTTATTGGCCCACCCTTCTTTCATTCCTCCATCCTGCTCTCCCTCTGTCTGTCTTCACTTATCATTCCTTCAATCCTCCTTCCTTTGATTACTTTCTTTTTAATCTTCCTTCCTATGTGTTTCAATCCTCCTCACCTTCCTCGCCGTGGTTTCTTTTTACCCCTATTCCTTTCTTTTCTTCCTGTTGAATCATGTCTTTTCTTCTTCCCTTTTCTTTCATATTCTCCTTGTCTTTCTTTGTACCCTGTCATGTTCGCGTCTTTCCTTTACTTCTTCCTATCTCTTCCTTCCTCTTTGTTCTTCCTACCCTGATTTCCCATGGTCCTCTTGATTCTGCCTATCTCCCTGTATCCTTAACTTCTTTAGCTTTCCCATAATCACTATTTCTCATTCACACTCTTTGTTCATTACCTCTCACTCTTTTATTCGATCTCCATACCTGCTCTTCTGCCGTGCCTGGCCAATGTCCCCCCCCCCCATGCAATAAATGGCGCTTTCCACATGACTGTGATCAAAGTGAATGTCACTGTGATAGAGGAGCCAATTTATGGCAGGTTTAAGAGTGCTCCCAAGACCCCTGATTGCCTTTGCCCATATGGGGCACGGGTAACAGAGAAGAGTTTGATGAGTGCTGAAAGCGGGATTATGGGCAAACTCAGTTACCAGTTGGTAAAGCACCACTTGCCAGAAAGGGCAAACTCCATTACCGGTTTGATCCACCCATATAGACACCCATGGCCAAGGGAATTCAGTTTCTCTTCTTCCTTGTATTCCTACCCCTCCACCGCACACTCCTCCGCACACTCCTCCCTCTGCTTCTCCCAATGACCACTGTATTCTGTCTCTCTTTCCCTGTCTCACTTTTTCCATCATCTGTTGCACCATGATGGATGAATGGTGATGCATAGCAAGGGGGCAAATACAGGGTGGGTGCAATATTAGGGTTCAGAACTATAAATGCACAGGCCAGATCTCTTCTTTTTTGCGATTGGGGAGGTGGGGGGGGGGGTGGTGTGAAGACTCTGAGCAGTCGCCGTCTCAGTCCTGTAATTGTAATTCATAACGCACTAAATACCCAGAGGTTTCTAAGCGCGGAACTGGGGATCGAACCTGTGTTGCTCCTCGTCGTCTTGCTTCCAAGGCGAGCGCGTTGCCTCTGAGCTATCCTCCCGAGACAAGGCCTCAGTTAATTCTGTCCAGGTAACGCTTGTTTGAAACAAACCGGCATTTGTCGGGCCATCCCATAGGCTTCAGGGAATGAGATTAAATGCCTGTTTTTTTTGCCCCAGAATCTAGCACCCACTACCTGCTTATCTTTTATTCAGCCTTTTCTGTGCCACCAACAAGTGGCAGCTAAATGTCCCCCTGTGTGTGGTAATAAGCCAGTGAGGAGTTGGGGGTGTCCCCCATGATATCATGTTTTATCTCATTGCTGCTCTCTGCTGTGATCTCATGGGCTGAGTATTGTGTGGGCGGGGGGTACCCCAAGTTAAGATTGTCATCACTTTGCACATCCACCAAATGTCAAGGGTTTTGTTTTGAGGAATAGGATCATCTTAACTGTGTCTTAAGGTTTTCACACTAAATTCCAAGGGGTGTTATGCCATGTCGTCTTCAGACCCTACTGGCTCTGGTCTTCTCCCGTTGCCCCAATTATTGCGAAATACAGAGGCCATGACCTTTCTCCCACTGCTTAGTAATCAACCAGAGCTGACCAGGTAAGAGCTCTGTGCATGGCTGTTTGTCAGGGAGATTCCCATGTACACAGACCACGATCACACTGATGTAACCTCACATTACCGCCCTAATCATTCCTACAGTATTGGACCAAATGGCAGTTGCTGTGGTGATGGGGAAACGCTCAGCTATTTAAAGTCTTTCTCCTTTCCAGTGCCACACTTCATGTGCCCTCCCTACTATCCAGGTCACCCCTGTGTGACCCAACCTGTGTAAATCTAAATAGCAGACCGCTAACTTCTTGTCTCGGGAGGATCGCTCAGGGGGCAACGTGCTCGCCTTGGAAGCAAGACGACACCGAGCAACATAGGTTCGATCCCTGAGTCTGCGCTTTCTGAATATCATATATCATATCTGTTAAATTCTGTACAACTACTGGACACATTTCTAGCAAATAAAAAAAAGGTACATTTGTGACACTTTGGGCCCAACTCATTTCTTAATTGGTGTAAATCCATCAAAAGGTTTCCGTGCTACTGTGTTCAATGGAAGGACCTTTTTTTCTCTCTGGGAAAATGAATGGGAGCAGGCTGGAAATTGCTTTTTCGAATGGTTATCAAAGTAGCTTTTGATCCATTCAGCTACCCCCAAACTCAGGTCCGGGTACGGCAAAAGGGGACTTAACAGGCCATTCTGATCTTGGAGGGCCCGGTAATTCTCTTTCGTGGGACCCGCACCAGGTACGTCCCCATTCCCATTTGAGCCCCCATAAGGCTCAATGGGAATGGGGAGGATGCTAACAACGGGCCCGTTAATGAGGGGCCCGTTGTTAGCATCCTGTTCTGCTAGCGGGTCCCGCTCTGCACGTCTGGTCTGGCAAGGCGTTCAGAGCGGGACCCGCTGCAGAACTCGTAATGTGGCGGCCCGGATTGAACGGTGCCGGTCCCTTACCAGCACCGTTCATTCCGTGGCCGTCACAGTTGTAATGAGGCCCAATGTCTAGGTTGGGGGACCCGGGCTAAACCATTCATTTGGTTTGAATAATTTCATCCAAATCTGCCAGATGAGTCCAAAATTATTAGCAATCGAGTTTTGGGAAAGTCAATGCAAACTTGTTTTATCTTAACTAGAGCAAAGCGACCACCATTCACCTCCAGTCCAGAGCCTCATGACAAATGCATTCTGGGTATGCAAATGTGCTCAAATACAAGCCTGTTGCTTCACAGAATGGTCTTTGTCTTATAGGGCAGTGCTATTGTATACATAAAATAGTTGACCCAAGTCACCCCGATCTCAAGAATGCAGACAACTGAATACATGTTTCACCCTTGTTAGGGGGATTTATATATGTACACACAGACAGACAGACACACACACACACACACGCTCGCCCACGCGCGCACACCCTGTTCTTTGTGATAATGTCCCCTGGAGAAAGGTTTCCAGGTAGGCGATTTCTTTTCCTTGCACCCCTGACAGCCTTCCCCCACATATTTTAGGGCTGTATTAATTACTATTCTAACTCCACTCCTAGAATATTTGGGGAAAGTTCTTGATTTTCGTGGGAGTGCACATTTGGGGAAATGTCGCCTCCTGGCGACCTTTTCTCAGGCGACGTTATCACTGGATACCACACACCCATATATACTCTACACTGTCTCTCTTACTCACTCTCTTCCCATCGCGCTCTCCTTCTCTCTCTTTTGCCCTCTCTGTCCCTAACTCGCATGCAGTACGTGAATATAAATATTTCAGAGGCAGGCAAAGATTGGTTGGAGAGGGATTCTGCCTAACCACCCCTCCCCCTCTGCCCCCCCCCCCCACCTGAGATATGTGGTGTGGGCTCAGGGCTTCTCACCAATCTTGGGCAATGTGGGAGTTATGTTGAGAGAAATGGGCTGTGTTCATAAATAAAATAATTATAACAGAAAAAGCATAATAACTAACTGTCTTGCATTACGGGCCTCTTAATTCGCTCCTCAAAAGCTATGGTCTCCTCCGAACAAAACCGGCAAGACAAACAGTACGGAGCTCATTTTCTATAGTGCCTGACGTCAATGGAAGGAGCAACAGCCTTGAGTAAGGCTCGAGTGCCTTCCATTCACGCCACATTCCATTTTCTATCATTTGTATGGGGGAGAGCAGGGCTGGAACGTAACTCGCATTTCCGCCGCCTTCCTTCCTCTCCACCCGGCAAATGCTGCAGCCTTTGCACCAGCATGGATTTTCATGCCTGTGCAGATGCTGGAGATCCCTATGGGGTCCGCCTGCTTTGTGCATCAGAATAAGGCAGGCGGACCCCCATAGGGATCCTTTGTAAAACAGCATGAACGCATTGTCCCCAGTTCATATATCTCGTCAAAACTACAGGAACAAATGAGGAAACCTCAGGGAAACACAGCGGAGGCGTAATCCGCCATAGGAGCTGGACAGAAGAGTGTTGAGAGCCCACCTTTGAAGGCTTTTTCTGTAGACGTGCAATGGAGGTGTAACTTGGAGCATTGATCCGGGCCTTGACACTTACTGCCTCATCACGAGTTTGCCGGTAACGCTTAAATGCGGTGGTAACGCTATTACCGCTGCATTTGAGGGTCTGCCAAATCACGGGTTTGGCAGGATTTACCCCCTGCTGAGAGCTGGGGGTAAATCAGCCACAAGATTACTGATTTTCTGCGTTATTACCGTGCGCTTAAACCGCTGAGGGTAGTAGCGCCGAAAATTGGGGCCGCTGGGGAATGGGGAATTCACAAATCAGCCCATTGGGGAATGGGGAATTACTGTTCCGCCAAAGCCATGATCTGACGCTAATAGCGCCGGGGGGGTCGGCGGTAACGCTAATAGCCCCAGCAGTATCCCAGAAGTATTACTGCCAGGATACCGCCCAACTCGTGATGAGACCCTTAGTCTAAAATATTGAGTCCTCTCCCGGGTCCTTTTTCGGGTGCGTTCTGTGCTCTTCTGCAGGCATGCAGGGGCCCTCAGCAATGAGAGTGGAGACCACAAATGAATGAATGCAAAAAGGTTGGGCGAGAGATACATGAGGAACAATTGTAACTACTAAGAGCATGCCAGGCTGGCGACCCTGCCAGCTTTAAGGCAGAGGAGGAGGCGGCATGGGCATGTTTATTCTTATCACCTATAAAAATATATATTTCTGTTTTTCAACTTATGAGTACGCTTGTAAAATGGTGTACTTAAAGATTTTCTGGCCAACATATACTGTAGTTTGACCGGTGTTGATTTGTGTGAGGCGCTGACCTTCGCAATTGTATTGTATTTGGTTATTTATATAGCGCTCTTTCCCATTTGTATGGCCTCAATGCGCTTTGTGTTAGGAACGCCCTCGGTGACTGTAGTCAAAGTACTGGGGTTTCTAAGGGTTTTAGATTTGCAGAAGCTTGTGTGCGTTTTTGCAGGTCTAGGACTTAGGTGGCTGGCTAGGCTCAACTAAGCAGCCCAAAAAAGGCCAGGCTCGTGGGTGGGCACTGTTGGTGGTATGCGATAGAGTGCTATTGTGGAAGAGTCAATGTGTGACTCGATGTAGAGAGGTCCAATTAAGCATAGGTGATTGGGCCGAATATGCTGCCCACTTGTCATGGACAAGATGCTTTGGGCATCATTTGGAAAAGTAAATGGAAGAGGGCCTTGCAACGGGCATCTCCTGGTAGGCCAATGACCACCTTGCTATTGGGGACAAAAATGGGGGAGTTCTCTGTCCATTATATATATCAATTATTATTTTAATGCATTTCAACTTTTTTTTTTTCCTTTTTGGTGGTGCTCCATAGAGTTTCATCTAATTGTAAAACCACTAGTCTTTCTTCAGTCGCTCTCATAGTGTAAATTGTAATGGGTTATTTATAATACGCTTACGGGTTTCTAAGCGCGGACCCGGGAATAGAACCTGTGTTGCTTAGTGTCGTCTTGCTTCCAAGGCGAGCACGTTGCCCCTGAACTATCCTCCCAAATTTGCATGGCCCCTTGCTGATTGGCCGCCATGATTGCCTGGTCGGACTCATCTTCATGTATTTGATAGTGTTTCTCCGCTCACCAAAACAACCCCCACCCCCGCCTCTTTGCAGGATATTAATTCAGCAGCGTGGTAGCATAAATCCATACTCTGAATTGGCCGCAAGACTATTGTTTGTGAACGATACGAGACACTGGAAAGAGAAAAAGTAAATACATGAAAAGCACAGCTCGCAGAAATGATAGCCTTATAAACAGAGGGTGGGGTCAATATCACAGGATAATGACCCGCCAGCAAGTTATGGCTGAAGGAGAAGCTGAGGACCAGGCTGGAGAAGGCTCCTTCTCCCAAGCAATGGTGGTCCCTCCTGAGTTCCATGAGGCTATTACTTGTAATAGCGGTACAGGTGTTTGAATGTTGGCTGTACAGTGAAAACACTGTTTAATGCTGAGTTAAATGAATACACAAAACGTGTTAGTATTAAATGTGCTTTTATTTTTGCAATATTTAGATAACAACCTTGTCTTTATAAATTAGGCATATTAGATGTGATCTTGGTTGACCTGGAACCCTTTTAGGGTGAGCTCGCGCTGGGTGTTCAGGAAAAGTAAACAGTTTCTCTAAATAAAAATGAAAACATTGTTTTGTGTTTTAGGTTTCCCTTTGGTGCCTTAAACTAGGTGTTCAAGTCACGTGTCCCTTTTTTAAAAATAATTGTTTTATTGGTTGTAAAAGGTACTAGACACCATGCTATCAGTATACAATGTTAATAGTCACAGCATTTATCAGCAATTACCTCTTGCCTGTGATGACACATACACCAGAATTGTTACCGCTTTACCAGTTAATACATGTAGATTATTGCGAAACGTGAAGATTTTCTAAGCTCGCTTTAAGCGCCAACAGAGCTTGTGTCATTACAAATGTTTCAGTGGCCGGGGATACCCACCTGTGTGTATTTTGGGAGGATAGCTCATGAGCAATGGGCCTCATTACGACCCAGGCGGACTTCGCGGTGCTAAATGCACCGCGAAGCATGGCGGAAAGCCGCCGATAGCGCCATGGGGGTTGGCGGATTTACCGCCCCATTCCGACCTCGGCGGAGCGGTAAATCCCCAATCCCCATTCTGCCCTTCCCCATTCCCATTTTCGCCCCATAGGGTATAATGGGAGTGGGGAAGGAGTTAATTACGCCACCGTAAAATACGGTGGCGTAATTAACAACGAGGTCCCGTAGCGCCATGGTTTTCTCCGGCTGGTAAAACCAGGCGGAGAAAACCTCCATGGCGCTACGGGAACTCGTAGTATGGCGGAGAGGTACGCCATGCACTACGCTGGCGTAATACCCTCTCCGCCAGGGTCCTAATGAGGCCCATGTTTACCTTGGAAGCAAGATGGCAGCACCACAGGTTCGATCCCCGGATCCGCACTTCGAAACCTCTGGCTATTGAGAGGTTATAATTAACCTATCATATCATTTCAATTGCTGTACCTTGATTACAGAGGAATGCCTTGTGTTGGTTCCTTGCCTGCTTCAGAAGTCCAAATATTTGAAGTGCAGTCAATACCAGTAGGTAATGACTGCATTCCAAGTATTCCAATTGGCTCAGAGGAGGTCAACGATGACCTCCATGTTCTAATTTAGGGATATTTATGGCACTCGTAGGCTATCAAAGCACACCTCGTCTACCCCTTCTCCTCACCGCCTGGAATAGTGGGCAGCTCTGTGTTTGTGCTAGGATTACTCTCTAGTACTGGTCCAGTCCTTTTTTTATTTCTCTTAGCCTGCTGCCTCATCACTTGCACCTGGTTTTCAAAATGGCAGGCTGAAGGGTGTCACAACAGAACAGTCTGACCAACAGTCTGACCAATGGGTAAAATCGTCTTTCAAGGTTTCTTAGAAGAGATGGGAGGAAAAGTGGAAGCAACAGGCGCGAGACTGCTGCTGAGCATTTAGAAAGTCCACAAAAGACTGTAATTTAGCATGAGATGGTAATTGCAGGTTGGTTACAGTCAATGTTTGCGCATCAGTGCTGCAGGGTCCCCTACATGCAATTGTGACCACACTCGGAGGATAGCCCCAGGTGGATAGCTCAGGGACAATGCGTTTGCCTTGTAAACAAGACGACGCTGGGCAACACAGGTTCGAACCTGGTCCGCCTTATAAATAACAAAATACAATTACCCAAAACAAACAGGGTGTAAATGTGAAGGGTGAAATCGCCTTTACTCCTCACTTTTATTCTCTACTTTGAGAGAAATAAAATGCTGCATGCAAACTACCCTTTGCAGGCAGAGTTGTATAAGGAATTCCAATGGAATCCGCCTGCTCTTTATGAGGTGTAAATGCAAGATGTATGAAAAACCAACACAAGCGTAAAAAACGGTGTTCCTCCAAGGCGGAGGAGGAAAGCAATACGAAGATGCACACTCTGCTTTGCTGCCCTCATGTGCGTGGACTGAGATGGGAAAGCAATACACCTTGCTTTTACACTTCCATTTAACGTCTAAGATGACCACAAAGGAGCTAATTTAAAAAAAAAAGAAAATGGTAATTGCTCAGAGCGGCTCGTTTACGTTTGCACTTATGTGCAAAGAGGTCCCAGCTGGGAAATGTTAATCATTTGCACTGCGGAGTGCAAATGAGAACTGCAAAGAGACTGGTGGAAGCCTATTTATACATCTCTATTTGCACATTGCAGTGCAAGCAGAGTAAATGCCGCCTGTCGTGTACGCACGGCAGGCATTGTTTGCAATGATTTCCTATGGAAACCGCCAGATTTTTACTAGCGCAAAAAAAACAGGTGGTTTCCATAGGAAACTGTTGTAAAGTGCTGGTGTAATGTGCTGGCGTTGTAGAATCTCCCGTGGGTGGAACTTACCTGTACAACCGGGCCCAATAAACTATCTATAACTTACCTAGCTTGATGCGTGCTGTGAAAGGACTCCACCCAGGTTACTTCAGGAACTGTTGGTTTTATGCCAGCCTGGAAATCTCATGCTGGTGTGAAACCAAGTTGTTTTTGAAGTCAGAAGCCAAACAGGAGGTGGAAACGTAACTCCTGTTACTCCTCCCCTTTGCCCTCCCCCCCCACCCTCGCACGCCTCCACATTAAAAACAATGCAAATCCCCCAGAGCGTGAATGGAGGCTTAAGACAGGGGTAACACTAGTACGCCTGTCTTTAGCAGCTACATTTACGCTACGGGATCTGAAAAATGACCCCCAAAGAGTGTTACAAAAGCCACAGTAGGGTGAGGGAGGGAGTGAGGGACTGAGTCCACACTCAAGTAAATAGCTTTTAGACTAGCAAGTGCGAAACTCATTCCTTGGCTGTTTTTTTTTTAACCTTTCTTGAGTTTGCAGTTAGAGGCCCAGCAACTGAACTCTGCATTGACTTTCAATGATGCAGCTTTGGACCCACATCAAATGTTTATATTTTTACAAATCAATGCATATATTTTATTTTTTAGAAGCAGCCCTCTCATTAAGATTCCCCGCTAGTGCCTCTGGGAAGTGTCAAGGAGATTGAAGTCATTTGAATATAATGCCGTTGGAAAGCTCAATTTGGTTTCAAAACGCACGCCTTTTTAGTACCTTTCCTGCGCACTGGCGATTAAATATGTATGCGGCCTCTGAAGATAAAAGGCGCACGTTTAGCACTGCAGGCGGTTTGAAGGTGTGGAGCGGGAGTGTGGGGCTCCCCGAGGACTATGGCTACAGAGAAGGAAAGGCAAGGGGGATTGAGGCCTTCCTCAGGGCTAGGAGGCGATGCCAGCCCCCTTCTCCTTGTGTGAGGTCAGGCCAGCCTCGCAGAAGCACCTGCTATTTGCTTGTTATGTCGTTCAGGTTGGAGAGGGGGGCGTCAATCGTATCCCCCACTTGGGCTTTAGGGGAGCTGCTCCTTGTTTACTGCTTCTCTGCGAGAAGAAGTCCTTGGTTGCAGGCACTCGGTCTGGAGACTGTGTCCAACAGTGCCTCGAGTGATTTAACAATCAATCTGTTGCTGTTTCTTTCGGATATGTATATACCATGTACATTAAAACAATAAAATCACATCTAATGTTTGAAACATAACACCCAGTACCAAGCCACTACAGTACGAAACACCATTGAAAGTGCTTGGTGCAGATGTGCCACGCCAATACAAGTTTTTTTTAAGTCCGCATAAATCAGAAAAAAACAACTCGAGCCTAGACAAGGGGGTTGATTTCTATTCACACCCTGGGGCTCCATCTCAGGTGCAAATAGTTTTATTTTTGTGTTCTTGAGAGGTGGGCTTTGCGCGTTTTGCCCATGAAAAACAGAGAAAAAAACAAGCAACAAGATGGCCCCACCATAGTAATAGAAAAGGGACTTTGTTTCATTTTTATTTCTATGGTGGGTGCCGAGGACTAGGATGGAGCGCCGGGACCGTAGCAGAAAGCTCTGGTCCAGCAGCTAAGTGGGTATGGATGGAAGGGGGTAGAGGCCGAGTACTGGATGTGTTGGGGTGGGGGCATTGTGAGGCAACAGGGAGGGCCTTCCTGTTCCTCTGCACAGGGGGGGCACTGTGTGTTCTCGCGTGCGTTTCCAGCCACCTGATTGGCTTAGCGACCTTCCCAGGGTGCAAATATTGCTACTCTCCACACTTTGGTAAGCATTCCTGAATTTTACAGCTAGTTCATATCCTAACTCTGCACCTAAAACTTACAGACTTCCCCTGTTACTAGCGCACCCTGGTTATATGCAAATCAGTTAATATGTTTCATCCTCCTGGTCCTCCTCTATAGTATGTGCTTGCTGTGATTGGATGTACACAGAGATCATGCTGCCTTCAATGTTCTAACTCTGTGGTGATTGAGTAGTGGTGCTACCAGCAGCAACTATAATGTTCATATAACAACATTTAAAAACAGAAGTGACATTCACCCTCTTTTTTGTATTCACACATGAGGCAAGTTCTCAAATAAATGTTGTTCCATGAGGAGATAAAATACAGCGAAGGTAAAATCCTAAAAGTAATTTGAAAAAAAAAGGGTTCAACCATATTGAGGTACCGCTCAAAACCCAGTGATGGTTTACCCATGGATTTAAAAAAAAGATCTCTTAGCACTGTGATGTGCCAGTAGTAAGGCTCGGGCACAAGGGAGGCATCTTTTTGGGTGTAGACTTATATTGAAAGTAAAAGGGTGGGAGTTTGGGGGAACAGCTACTTTTCCCTGTGTCGAATAGGGGTCTCCTTGCCTCAAAAGAACTAGTGAAAACAGTCAGGGTGCCCAAAATAATAAAGTATGTCACAGTCACGTCCCCAAAACCTATCTCTGTCCCTCACATTATGAAATAACAAACAGTGCAAGGGTGATCTCTCTCTAAAGAAAATAGTGTTCAGCAAGGTAACATACATGGTCTCAGCCAGGTAGGCTGCCAAAGGATTTAAGAAAATATAATATTCCAGTATTAGGGGGTTGTTCCTTTCCCCTAAACTTCAAAATGACAAATGTCGTTCCAGTCTCTTCTTATTCAATAAAAAGAAAAGGATTCTCCAAAAGTGCAACATGTTCCTTAGTCCCAGGGTTCTAAATCCCTTTTGGCCCAACCTTTCATTTGGGTGGGAATCCCAGACTCGCAATACTCGAGAGGTCCTGGTATACTCTCCCGACAAAACCAAGTTATCTCATGTATTGTCTCTGTTTCATGAATGTATAGGGCTGCAACCCCAGTTACTTATATTTTGGGTCCTTGATCCTTTTATCCTGGACCTCTCCTTTCAGCGCAAATCCCAGAATCACAATGGAACCTCTGGTTCATTTGGTTGATTCTCCTGCCCAACGTGGTGTGCCTTGTTTTCAATCTTGCTTTCATGTACAGTCTCAGGCTCTTAGACTGGCTGCTTTATATGGGTGTGTGTGCCAGACTTGTAATCGTTGATTGTAATAGCATGGTTCACTCTCATGCAAAGATAAGTTTCCACTTGTCAAGCACCTATCAATGACTGGGGTATCTGCCCTGTTGCTTCTCCATATTTCTTTTAGTGCATTAGTCCATAATAATTTTTGAGCCTTATTTGGTCCCTCCCGAGCTTCACCCGGCTTCCCCAGACCTCCTGTTATGCATGCCTCTGCTCTAGGATTGTGTCTTCTGCCCGGCGAGACTCCATGTTGAGTCTCCAGTAGCACTTGGCCTTGCTCTTGGTACACCTCTTTGTCTGCATCATCTCACGTCCTTCTCGCGGTCCATCCTTGTCTCAGCATGGCTGTGGGCACAGCAGGACACTCCTGCATCTGTTCGGTAAGTGAACTTCAGAGTATCTGTCACTTTTGCTACATTTCTTCTCTGCCCTTCCCCGACAAACAGCGTCCTGTCTCCATAACGGGCTCGTGTCTGTGTGTATTGCTCTCCAGCTGACAGAGTTGCTTCCCCAGCGACCACTAACCAGCAGGGTTCTTTCCTTGCTCTCAGCTGTGCCATATTTAAACTCCCACATTGGGAAGGGGAGTCGTTTGGAACTAAACAGATTTGAAAAAGATCTAGACTGTTTCCTTTGGTTGACGCAAGTGATATTCATCTTTGCAGTCCTCTTCCTCGTCACAGTACATGTTTTCAGCTGTGATAAATCAATGTCAGTATTAGTTAACTCTTTACTTTGCCTGAATGAAGTAGCTAGATTGGCCTCAAAATAAAACATATCAGTCCTATCAGGTGTGACAAGGCCTCCTTCTACGCCGTGTCAGGGAAGGGGGAGAGTCCACCCCAAACATCCCCTGGTGCTCACATGAGCGTATACAGACACCCTCCTCTCCCCACCTTACCAATGATGATGATGGCGAACACAGATGGGAAAAAGCCGCAGCAGAAAGCAGCAGAGGGAAGCCACCAAGCAGCAACAATTCATACTTTGTTGCAGCAGACAGCCTAAAACCGGGCATGCGAGAGAGCGGTGCAACAAAGTCTCCCGGGATCTACATGCCATTCAGAAAATGAGACTCCCACCAGTTTACCAGAGACATTAAGATTGAAAGGCCCATCAGAAGGCCTTATAACACTGGGACTCTAGTTCCTCAGAAACTCTTTCACTTTTCTTGACAGAGATGCTTCCAGAAAAGGGGGTGGGGCATACCAGCCCCTTTTGAAACGTCCTAAGCATTTCCCCTGCCACATCCCCTTGAGCCAGGTAAGTCAGTGGACAGGGTGAGTAGCCAGTCCATGGAGGGAATGGGTATTTAAGGAGGTGTGTGTGAGTGTGCAAGTGTGGGTCAGTTGGGTGAGGACAGGCATTGACAAAGGAAGTCCAAGAGACCAGAAGAGGCAAAAGCAAAATGCAGGACAGAAACTAATGGTGAGAGGGGGTCTGTGGAGTGTTTGTGTGAGAAAGAGAAGAGTGGGAGTAGGAGAACAACAATAGGAGAAGTGGAGTGGAGCAGAGGTAGTGGCAGAGTTAGTAGCAGTAGTTGGGAGTAAAGATAGAAGGTGGCTGGAGTTGTAAGAGAAGGACAGAACCGATAGAGTGGTAGTCGTTAATAGAGGTTTGAGCAGGGCACCATATCCCTTGAGGGGGACAGCAGTAGTAGAGAGGTGGTGGTAGTAGCAGAATAAGAAGAGCAGGAGTGGTTAACGGGGTGGAAGGCACAACAGGAGGTGTTGGAGTAGAGTGAGAGGGAGGAGGGAGAAGGTGGGATGGAGGTGTAGCACAGTTGCGGATACAAGTGGTAGTAAGAATAGCCGTGGGAAAAGGGAGTAAGATCGAAGGGTGGAGGTGGAAAGGCAGAGGGTGGGATTGGAGGGACAGTGACGTGGTGGAAGGAGAACAATTAGAAGGTTCAGTATAGTGAAGGGCCAGGAGTGAGAGGCTGTGAAAGGTGTGAGCGTGATGCTGGGTAAAAGAATGCACCGTTCCCTATTCCTGGCGCGTCTAATCAATGATAGGAGAGGGAAAGTTAGAAGTTCCCTATGGTGACAGGTAGCCAGCGTCTTAGGGAAAACACCTATAGTCATAGTTAGAAGAACAAATAAAGGTTACCGACCGATAGTGACTAACAGCCCGGTAGGGACGTCTGGGAGGTGGGTCCCAGGCCCGGGGAATTGGAGAAAAGAGAGGGCCCTAGCGCCAATCAAACCCAGTCCCTTAGACACCAAAGTATCAAGAACAGAAGCAGCCATTTTGACCATTACGTTTTCAAATAAACACCCTTGGACTTTTCATAAGGGTCAGTGTGATTATTTGTGGTGGGCCGCCTCATCACACCGGGCATATGGGAGGGGAATTTAATGCCTGGAAAAAGGGTTTTCGGACTTACAACTGAGTTATACTGCGTCTCCTGAAGATGATTGTCCCAAGTCCAATAAGGGATTTACCTTCCCAGGTGATCCTCCCACCATGCACCACCCCCAGGGGGAGTATTGTACTGTGGATGCACCGCCCTGCCCCCCTGCAAAATGTCTCCCCCTAGAGGAGAGAGGAGGACATCCTCAGAGTCACCCTAACCCTTTCCTTGTGGCCTCTGCCTTTCTCATCAGGGCACTCCCTTGTGTTTATGGCTTCCCCTTCTAAGGATAACGGTGGAGGTTTCTTCACTTTTATGGAGGGTGGTTTGGTCATTGTCACAACTCTCCCTTCCTGCATCCCTGCTCTTGCAATCTGGGCAACCCACAACCCGCTGGTTAAAATAAGGTATGGTATTGCCTAAGATTTATTGAGTAGGCAAATTGGGAGTCACAGTCACTTTAACCCATAGTTCTTTTCCCAGGATGCTAAGAAGGATTTGCGTGTGTGGGTATCTCTCAGTATGCCCATGGAGACAGTTGGTCCTTTGTTTCCCACCACTTTTCAACACCAAGGGAGTAGTCTGGGTCGTATGGCGCACCTCTTGTTTCCACTAACAGTGCTCTCATTCTTCTTCCTGTTAGATTGGCAGGGACTCTATATCTGTTTTGGTTCCAGGTGCACAGAAAAGCATTGCTATTCCTTCCGGATTTCTTTTTATTGTTTTTTTGGCAGGGTTTCCCCAGATTTTGTTCCCCATGGGTCACTAGCCCATCCGGTTGGGTATAGAGGATGCTGGAAAAAGAGGTTTTCCTGATTAGATCTCATGTATGGTTTTCTCCCTTGGGTGTTAATAACTGCGGGGGTAAGACATTAAAGGGATAATATCTTGTGGGGTGGCCCAAGTCTCCACAGGAGAAGCACTTCTGTTCTAGGGTAGGAGATTGGAGTATAATGGAGGGTATATTTCCATCGCCTACCACTAAAGTGTCCGAATGTGAACCCCCAGGTTTAGGTCTATCGTGTGTCTCCAATCTCTGGAAATCACTGGGGTTTGTCCCTAGGCTGGATACTTCTCGCTATTTCTGTTCTTCCCGAAAGGTATCTAGAAAGGTGACCTGCGAAGGAGGAGTATTAGAGGTCTGTACTTTTTCCTGAGCTTCATGGACACTACTTTTAGGTGGATGGATGGGAAAAAAACGTACAGTTGATGGTGGTGATCTATAACCTGATCGGGTTACCAAACTGAGTCATCAATGGGTCCCTCCAGGGATGTTATCATTGGGGAGCGAGAGGTTTGTTCTTCATAGGTTTCATCAGAATGTGTCACCACGTCATTGTTGCCTATAGGTGTGGGTGCTCCCGGCTTCTCAAGGTATGAGTGAGAGTTCCTGACCTGTTCAGGATCCCTACTCATTGATGATGAACTTTCCCCAGAGGTTAGAGAATTGGGAAGTTTGCGGTTTTCGCATGAGCCCTCGCCCTTGACATGATCATATTCCAAGTTAAGGTGGAGCTCAGCTTCCCTTTCTGAGTAATGACATTTTTTTTCTTGGATCCTAGTCCACGAGATAGGTCCTCTAGGATGATTTGTGGACTTTCCCTTCATAATTTAAATACCCAACCAGTCCCCCTCTCTGAATTGAAATAGGGTTGTCAAGCAAATTCAGAATTATGACTTTGATTGTTTGGCCACAGTGAAAGAGTGTTGGAATTCTCAGCCCTCTCTTCTGTCTCAGGCTCAAATATGCGACTAGATCTGGAAGTACATGGACCTGAAGATCTAAGGAGAGTATTTTCTTCTCCCTCGCAGGGATCTGGCAATCATAGGGACTTAGTACTTCATAGCTATTTCCCTCAACAATACTCCTAACCGGATAAATGGATTGGGAGGTTAATGAAGTGAAGGTAAGTCCCAACCTATTACTGCTTCCATAGGAGTAACCATCGGTTTCTAATCCTGGGTGTTGGATAGTGGGGTCCAAGGTCTTACTATGCCACCCACTACTGGAGAGGGCCAATTCCATTGGTTCTTTCGGGGTACCGGGTGGGTTGGAGGTGTTATTTTGGCAATAACCCTGAGGGTCAAAGTCGTGTAGAGAGGGGCTACACCTGCTTCCTTCTAGCATACTTAGGGCCTTATCACAAGTTTGGTGGTATGCCGAGATACCACCAACGCAAATAGCGCTACCGCTACTCAGTCCAACGCTAATAGTGCTGGATCACGAGCGGCGTCCTAGCGATAAATCCTCATTCCCCATTGGGTCCATTGAACCCTATGGGGACGAGGGGCCCTATTAGCACAGCGCTAATTGTGCTAGTGCTAATACCACCAAAAATGGGCACTAAATGGGATTTTTACCTCCAGCAAATAATAGCATTACTGCTGCATTTAAGGGCTACCACCCAACTCGTGATGAGGCCCTTAATCTGATAGTAGCGAATAAAGGGCTTGAGTCAATCCTTTCTCAAAGTTGTACATAGTGGGGCTAGAAAGGATTCTGGTTAGGCTGGGGGTCCCCCAGCCTGTGTTCACTGGGCAGCATCCCACTGCTGATACCATATGTGAGGTATGTAAGGAACTCATGGTGGCAACAGTAAAGACAGACACTAGTGTTCACAGTTGAAGGGTGTTTATTAAACTGTATGAATGAGTGAGAAAAATGCCTAATCTAAACCTAAATCTAAGATGGGAGCAAGCTACGACCATCAAATAATAATAAGGCAGTCCTAGTGGCGTCTTGTCAAATAAAAATGGTCTATACTAAAAATAAACTTATTGCCAATCCTTACCTCCAAGTTACACAAAAGTGTGCGATAATACTCACAAGAAAAGAAAGAAGTGTTCACCAAAATGATAAGTCAGGATTGTATGGCTGGTGTCTCCCTTCCCCACGTTTTTAGCACTGGACAAGGCGGGACCTCTGAGTACAAGGCACTCCTGGGCCTTGCCAGCATGAGGTTACAGTTCTTGCAACGATACAGGATACTCTAGGATCAAGTCTCTTTTCTACAAAGTCTATTGCCTTAGAAGGCCTCATGGTCCATAAACAACAAACAAAAAGTATCTTCAATTAGTCTTCACGTTGGGTGATTTCTCTTTCATTATTGGATCCCCCTTAGCCGGAGTACAATCCTTCTTGCAACGCAGGCCTCCCTCAGTCCTGTTCACAACAGCCTTTTTGTTCCAAATATTTCACTTGTCGTATTCACAAATCTCAATGTGCTTTTAAACAATCTTTCACTGTGGACATCCCTCAGCTGGGTTCACACTTGCAAGTTACACAGTTCACTTTGCTTTACACAAAGCAGGATTTACTTCCCTTTGCTTTCCTATTGGTTACGGGTCAAAGACGATTGAGTGTACAAGGGGTTTTATTCGACCCTTGTATGACCACTCTGACCCCTTGCATTGGCTCACCTAGGGCCTCTTGGTCCTCATAGTTACGCAAAAAAAAAAACATAATCCAAAAGGGCTCCAGTCAGAGTCCTTCAAATGGGCGCCCCTGCGGCACGAACCACGCTGCTTCTGGACCTTGTACTCAGGTTTCTTTAAAGTTTATACACATAGGTTCTTTGTTCAACAATGTTGCTGCCTGCAACCTTGGGCCTAACATAGTTCAGTTTAATATCAGTCTTCTCCCTCTCACCGGCTGTGCTCAACTGTTGGAGTGTCTTGTCTCGTGAGTCAAGGACGGCACCATGTGGGAAGCATTTCTTCCTGCTTTGGCTATCAGCGCGGGAGCGACCCATGTGCCATTGTCACATGTCACACCACAAGCCAGCTGGACTTCCCGGTGTTATGATTTCCCTTTCAGAGGCTTCACGGCTCTGAGCTCAAAAGGGCAAGGGAAATGCCCTCCTTGTAGTCCCTCCAAGCCTTGCCGCCTTTCTCCTGCGTTTGAACTGCCGGTCCGGAATGGCTGTTTACTTGTGCGTTCAGCCTTGCTCAAAGTGTGCTCTCGTGCTCCGCCTTTTATCCCTGTGTGGAAGGAAAAGGGCCATCAGGTGTACATAGTTATTTTCATTTGCCTGACTCTGCCTGACCCTTCTATTGGGACACGTCAGGTAAACAGCTGTGGTCTTAGTCCGTTGTCTTTTGTGGTGTAAGAAAGTGTTTGTGTCGGAAAAGAGGGGTAGAGCTTCTGAATATCCTATGGGATAGGATGGGGAAAAGGTGTTATAAGGAAGGGAGTACCGCATCTCACCCATCTGTGTCCCACTTCCACTCGCTAAGGATCCCCCATCCAGGTGAAAGGAAGATCAGTCATTATTAAGCTAACAACTCAGCGAGTCTGTATTATATTCATTAATTTAAGTCGTCAACACGGAAAATACCTCTATTGGTGACTGTCCAGTATCAAAGTGATCCAAAAGTTAAGCTCCGGAATCTCTCTCAGTGCGTCAACTTTTTCCACTATTGTTTGTATCACAAAGCGAGCAAAGTACTTTAATTTCTTAACTTTAGCTTTTCTATATTAATTGAACAAATAGCACAATTCCACAAGGTTACTTCTTTTGGAAATCATTTATTCTGTCAGTGCTGTTTTCTGTTTACATATAATTTCCTTTTTTAATGGTTGTTTCTTTTTTTCTCATTTTTTCATTTTTTGTAAAGTATATATTCCTCTCTCTACACGTGTTTCCCCACTAATCTATAGCGGTTCATCAGGAGATAATCTGCAAAGACATTTGACACAAAGAAAAAAAGAATAGCAAAATAAACATATATATTATAATTCTATAATTTTGCCCTTTCTTGGGAAAAATCTCTTAGCTCATCTATTTTGTATTTAATTTGTATTCACCCTCGTTTTTAACAGTATAGTGGTTTGCTTTAGTGCTCCAACGTGTATGCAGGAATTTATGGAAAACCTGCAGTGAAAAGAGAAATGTATAACATCCTTTTTTAATTAATTGCACACTAATCCTCATGTGCTGTCTCTATAGCCTTGGTAAGGCATGTTCTGAAATATGAGGAGATGCTGTTCTGAAATTGTGCCTTACAAGAGTAAATGCAACTAAGTACAAACAAAAAGGTGTTTCATTCTTACCTAAGTTATCCAATAAAGAAGAGAAGATCCGCTTGTCCCTCACATGGTACCGCCGATCCGTAATACAATTAGTGTAAGAGAATTGCAGCCTTTTGTTTACAAAATGCTATGACATCATACGTCCAGCGTGCTGTAGCCATTTTGGATGTTCTTTTATTTTGTTTATTATGAATTCTGACTTGATTGTTTTTCTTTTTCTGCCTTTTCATTTTAATTGCACCCCAAAGGAAGGAAAACATGGGGGAATTCATCATTTCCTGTATAAATCATCTATGCATATTTGATATCATTTAGTAAAAAAGAAATGTACTCATATGCAAAATATAGAAACTGGAATGATGAACTCCTCAAGCTTTAGCAAGATAATCTGATGTCTACAAATGCTATGTAAATGCTGGCATGATAAGCTACCATGATATTTTTCAAATATTGTTTTGATAAATTTGAACACATTCTCCCATAAAAAAAACTTTTTCTTTTTCTTTTCTTTTTCTTTACATAGATTCGTCCTGTTTTCTAAAATTTAGAACCAATTAGACATCGCATTTTCTGTGTTTAGACCTTCCAAACATGCATCCATTAAGTAAATCCATTTTGCTTCCTTTTACCTTAGGAGTCGCTCTCTATTTCCTCCTCTTGGTGGCATCTTCACCTTTTCAAGTCCCAAGAACATTATTCTTTCTATTTCTGATTCTATGTGTTCTGCACAATAATGGATCGCCAATGGGTATCTTAAGTCCTTATTTCTGATTGCTCTCCGATGTTCCATTATCCACATCTTAAGTGCTAGAATTGTACTTCCAATATAGTATTTTTCACAAATGCACTTGATTCCATAAATAACAAATTTGGTATTGCAATTAAGTAATTTTGAAATGGGTTTCACTTTTCCATTCGGTAGTTTTAGACTATTTGTTCCATTCATGATTTTGTGGCACACCTTACAATTTCCACATTGTGATTTCCTATAATGGGTTTCCAATTTAGCATGTTACACAAGTCTTTCGGCTATTCTGTTTTTAGGAAGCTTGGTCTTATGATGTTTTTGATGGTGGGTGCTTTATGATAGATGATTGAAGGTGATTCATCCAGATGTTTATAAACATTGTCATCTATTTTTAGAATATGCCAGAGTTTTTTCAGAATCCCTTTGATAATCTTGGCATGAGACCTATATGTAGTGATGAAGTTCACTTTTTTCATCTAGTTTACTGTTTTAGGTTTGTCTGTAAGTAGGACATTTCTTGAGATTCTGTCTGCCTTTTCAACTGCTTTTTATAGGTTCTTTGATTTATAACCTTGTTGACCAAAATTCTTTATTGATTTCTCTACATGTTTGTCATAGGTTTCTTCTGGGCTGCAGTTCATTTTATCCCCAATATTTCCCCATACAGGATGTTGTTGATAATATGATACGGTTCCTAGTGACTTTTTTTTCGAAAGTCACTTTTTAGAAATGCCATTTTTGCGACACAAATATGTCGGAAAAAAAATCTGAATTTTTATTATTTTACTTTTTTAATGGGGGTTTCCCCCCTCAAACCCCCCTTTTTTATTGACACTTTTATTTAGTAACGAAACAAAAATAAAACATATAAAATAAAAAAAGAAAAATTTTGGAATTTATTTTCGACATATTTGTTTTGAAAAAATGGCATGTCGAAAATGTGTTTTCGAGAATTTAACTGGATACCATATGATACAGGTGATTACTTTCTGCATGTAGAATGCTATTTCCAGCTGTTGGTTTTGTATAGAGGACAGTCTGAATTTTCTCCTCCTTGATGTATAGTTCTAAATCCAAAAACGGTACTCTTTCAGGGCTCTCGTTCATAGTGAACTTGATATTGTATTCATTTTCATTTAGGAAATGTACATAGTTTAGGATTGCAGATCTTTCTCCTTCCAAAATCATCAAAGTATCATCAACGTATCGCCCCCAGAAAATTACATTCTTATTGTTATTAAATGCTTCATGTTTCCAAGCATGATTTATCTCAAAATGGCCCATAAATAAGATGGCATATGTAGGTGCGACCATGGGCGTGCCTGTTAAACAGAGTACATTTTAGCAGTGCTATAATCATTTAATTCTGCTCCTTATAGGATATAGATCTCAATTAAGAAAATATTCTGTACTTCTTATCCCCTTGTCATGCTGTATACTCGTATAGAGGGATACTACATCTAATGTTGCAAAACTATAACTTTGTTCCCAGTACACAGATTCAGTTGTATGACATGTTTGGGGTCTCGAATAAATGAGGCCAAGCCTGATGCTAGTGGTTGCAATTAGATGTCAATGTATTGGGAAATTCTCTCAGTCAGTGATCCAATTCCATTTATAATCAAACGACAGGCTGGAAAAACAGAGAATTTCTTGTGACTCTTAGGTAAAAAATAAATTGTCGCCATAACTGGACATGTAATATTTATGTATTCGAATTCATCTTCCGTAAGAAGACTTTCATTGATCCAAGTTCTACTTTTATCTTGCCAATCTTTTATCAGATCTGGTAGTGGATTCTGATTCAATGTTTGATAGCATTCTTGGTTATTCAGGTGAAGACTTCCTTCCCTGACACAGTCTTTTCTGTTCGTTAGAACTATTCTTCGTCCCTTAACCACCATCTTTATTATTATTTATTGATTTTTCTTCAGCTCTTGAATTGCACATTTTTCTTTAAGGGATAGATGATGCCGAATATTTTAGTGTTTGTTTGTTACATAGTTAAATCTTAGTTCTTTACAAATTCTGATGCACTTGAAATGGCCTGTCTCTCTTTTGGTTTACAGGGAGTTTCCTCAAAGAACTTTTTCAATTTCAGATGCCTACAAAAATTGAACACATCCAATTGGGTTTGAAAATAGTCTGATGTACAAGAAGGGCTAAATGATAAGCCTTTGTTCAGAGTTGATAAAAGGGAGTTATTCATTTGGTAATTAGATACATTTAGTACACAGTATATCTGTTGATTCCCCGTCTTTGTGATCTTGTTTGCATTCCTGGTCCTTCGTCCCTCTCCTGTGTGTATATTTGTTGTTTGCATACTTAGAGTTGGTGTCCTTCTTTGTCCAAAGGCCCTATTGGCTGGGTTCTGATAGTTGGACCGCATGCTCTTTTTGTAACTCCTCAGTTTGTCTAAAAAAGGACAATACAGATGATCTTCTTACAAGTTCTGGGCTTCCATTTTACCTCTTTCACTGTCACTGGTGGATTTAATGTCTGATGATTGAGGTGACATATCCTGGACTTTGGTTGTTGTGGTCCTCGGTGCATGTTTTGCGTGATAACCACTTTTTAAATCATATTTTCTTTGAAATGTGTAAACTCTATTATTTTTGTAATCACTTTCATCATGAATAAATGTATTTAGTTTTTTCTGTTTTAATTCCTTTGTAAAGTTGGCTAGATATTCATCCAAGATTTGATTGTTTTTAAATGTCAGTTTTAGCTTTCAATCCTTTCTTTTAATTGGTTGATTTCTTTAGTAGTACGTGCAAGTTTTTACTAATAATTCTTTACATTAATTTAGTGCTGCTTTGTCCTCTTCCTCAAAAGACGTAGGGTACAAATTCTTAAACTTCTCGGTATCTGTCCAACTTCCAGATACATTCACATAGTTTTAATTTCCAACCATTTAGACAATTCACATTTAGAAGCTACTTCTAGCTGTTTGAATAGGCTTCTTAACTGTACTGTCAGAGGGAGGGCTTGTATTTGTAGATTGTCTATGTCTTAAGAAAAGTTCTTCTGCTTTAGCATCTCGTGTCAAATATTCATCTGCCATCTTATTGATTTAATTTGACCAATTTTCTTTAACTATGTGTTTCCTTTAAACCTTGATACATAAGTTTTTCCTTCTTTTTAATGAAGTCTCAGATTCAGCCAAGGTAGCTTAGTAGAACATTTGTTAGTTGAAAGGAAGATAAGTCAATATTAAGCTAACAAATCAGCGAGTCTGTATTATATTCTTTAGTTTTAGTCATTAGCACGGAAAATACCTCTATTGGTGACTGTCCAATATCAAAGTGATCCAAAAGTGTGCAATTAATTAAAAAGGATGTTATGAATTTCGTTTTTCACTGCAGATCCTCTCGCACTAGTCCACCCCCAGGAACTGGATCCAATTAGCGATAGCTGTGTCCTGGCCACATAGATGACAGATACCAGGGACTAGCGGCTGAGACACCTTCAGGTTTCTCACATATCCTTCCTCCATGCGATATAGCCTGATGTGTTACACAGGGGAACCAAAAAGGAAATCTACATTTCACTGGTCTTTGCCATTTCGGTGTACCACAGTGAAACAATAGCATTGTAGGTCTAGAAACCATCGCATGATCCGAGGGTTGGACTCTTTGCATTGGCTAATCCAAACTAGGTGTGAGTGGTCTGTAACAAGTGTGTACATTCTTCCTAACAGGTAGTATCTAAGATGGCTAATGGCTCACTTGATGGCCAGGGCATCTACTTCCAACACAGAGTAATTTTATTCACTTGGGAACAGCTTGCGACTAGCGAATAAGATGCAGTGTTCTAATCCGTCACAAACCTGGGACAGGGCTGTGCCTAACCCTGTAAGGGAGGCATCCATCTGTAATATAAACTCTTTAGAGAAGTCGACTACCTTCAGGATTGGGTTCTGGCACAGAGTCTGTTTTAATGTGTTGTAACATATATCATCCTCATCATTCCAATGAAGTTTCTGAGGTTCGCCATTCTTGAGTTGATCTGTCAGCCTAGCTGTTTTGTCCAAAAAGTTGGAGATAAACCTACAGTAGTATCCTATTAACCTGAGAAAAGCTCTAAGATCTCTTTTAGGTCCTGGGTGTTGGTGTATCCAAGATGGCCTTCACCTTCTCATGTTAAGCTTGTACTTTCCCATTGCTTACAAAGAAGTCAAGGTATTGTATGGGTGACTGGGCCAGTTTGCATTTAGCTGGATTAGCAGTTAGGCCAGCCCCTCTGAGGACTTTCATGATGGTATAAAGATGGAAGAGATGGTCCTCCCAAGTCTTACTATAAATGACAATGTCATCAATATAAGCTCCACAGAAATCGGAATAGGGTTGCAGGATTTTAACCATGAGACATTGGAAAGTGGCTGGTGCGCTGTGTAAGCCAATAGGGAGGCCCTTGAATTGAAACAGTCCTAGAGGCATTGAAAACTCAGTGTTTTCCTTATCTGGCCAATGTGCGCGAACTTGTCAGTACCCTTTGGTTAAGTCTAGGGTGGATAGAAAAATGGCTGCTCCGAGTTTTTCAATTAGGTCATCAATGCGTGGCATGGAATAGGCATTGAAGTCTGAGATGGCATTAACTTGATGGAAATCTATACAGAATCTCCAGCAACGGTCAGGTTTAATCACCAACACAATAGGAGAGGACCATGGACTTGAAGAAGGTTCGATAATATTGGCCTTCAACATTTTGTTGACTTCCTCAATCACTATCGGTTTACGGGCGTCTGGGAGTCTATACGGTTTTAAATGAACCACTTTAACCCTTAGGTGTTCCAATACATTGGTGTGTGCCTTTTACTCTTCCTGGTTTTTCTGAGAATCCATCGCGAAATGAGGGAACTACATATTTTAGATCTTCTTGTTGTTGGATAGATAGCTCAGGAGGAATCCATTCAAAGTTATCTATATCTTCAGGAACCAGGCAGGCTAATACTTTGGCCTGGATGGCTGAGGGGTCCTCTTTCCACTCCTTCATGAGATTTACGTGATACAAATGGACCTTCTGTTTTCTGTCCGGTTGTGCTACTTTACAAGTACCGGTACCCATTTGTTCTAGCATTTCATAGGGTCCGTGCCACTTGGAGACAAGCGTGTTTTCTGAGGTGGGTAAGAGGACCAGTACTTTCTGTCCTATGGAGAATTATCTTAAGCTCACCTTCTTGTTGTTAAGTAGATTTTTGTTGGCTCTGGGCCTTTTCCAAATGAGTACAGACTAGATCTCGACCAATTTCATATGTTCTCTTATTCTTGTGGTAGGTTTGCGAGAAGGTTATGGGTGCCACTTCTCGTTCTTCCCAGGTTTCCCGGAGAATGTCCAGGACATCTCCAGGTTCTCTACCATAGAGCAGTTCAAAAGGATAGAAACCTGTGGAGGCATGAGGGATTTTCCTTACCGCAAATAGTGCCTGCAGGATCATTCGGTCCCAGTCTTTCCCGCCCTTATCTACCAGTTTCGTAGAATCAACTTATTGAATCTTTCTACCAAGCCATCGGTTTGGGGATGGTACACATACGTTGGCAAGGTGGTAATATGGAGTAGCGTTTGACTTCTGCCATGAGCTTACTCATATAATTCAAACCCTGTTCGGTTAATATTTCCTTGGGAAAGCCGACCCTGGAGAAATATGCTAGGAGTTGTTTAAAGATCTGCTGTGTGGTATTATTTTACATAGAAATGCTTCAGGATAACGGGTGGCATAATCCACAATCACAAGAACATATTTGTTGCCAGCCTGGATGCTTCTAGGAGTCCAATTATGTGCATCCCAATTCTTGAAAAGGGAACATCTATGATCGGCAACAGGTTCAGAGGGGCAAGTAATGGGATGTGCGCGCTGGTCTTTTGACATATTTTGCACGTTTGTATGAAGGTCTTTATATCGGCCTGAATACATGGCCAGTAACAATTCCCACTAATATGTGCTGGGGTTTTAGATTGTCCTAAATACCCCCTGGTAAAATGGGAATGCACAATCTCCAGCACAACCTTTTGGTGGCTCTTAAATATTACCAACTCTGTTTTTACTAAGCCTTCCGTAGATGTTTCTCTTCTATAAAGTAATCCTTGTGTTAAGAAGAAAAAGGGTCTTCCTTTCTCCAAGTCTTCTCCTTCCAGGAAAGCTTGTAGGAAAGGTTCAGCGAGAGCTGCATCATTTCCCTGGGAGAGGCTAGGTCAGGATAGATTGTAGGTTCTTCTCCCTTCCTTTCTTCGATGTTAAAACGTTTATCACCTTCCCCAAAGCCTAAGGTACCTCTTTCAGTTTTATATGGTTCACTTTCTTTAAACTGAGGAAATAGAGCCCTTTCCAAAATGCCTTGGACAATTTGATCTCCACAACAAACTTCAAAGGGGATTTCACCATGATTCTGTATGACAACCCCTGCTGGCCTTCTGGTTGTGCCAGTGCTTCATCAGCTCCTGACTGGCCTTTTGGTTCTTGGTTGACTGTTCCATGTTTCCCATTCTAGACTGAAGGTACATAGTCCACCACATCTCGTGTAGGGGATGAGGGTTTGCTTTCACATCCTTCTTTCACTAGACTGAGTGGACCTTGTATAGGATGTCAAAACAGAAGCTCATAGGGGCCAAACCTTACTCCATTCTGTGGCACCTCCCTGTAGACAAACAGAAGGCATGGCTGGAGAATATACCATTTTCTACTCAGGTGCTCTTCTAAGCCACCTATCATGCCTTTCAGGGTCTTGTTGAACCGCTCAACAAGCCCATTTGTTTGTGGATGGAAGGATTAGACCCACATATTTTTCAGAGGTAGATCTCTGATCATTCCATTTTGTAAAAGATCATCAAAAAAACCCAGGCGAGCGCACACTCCCCGTGCGGGTGGTCAAATCCCTCACAGATGGTGTGTGCTGTAGCTCTGGGAGAGGGCACCATGACAAAGTACATTTTAAGCCAAAAGATGACCAGGGGAGCCCCTGACTTACCTCTGCTGCGAGCCAAGAGCTAAAGGAGGCTCACGGCAGCTGGGGCAAAGGTGGACCAAATGTAAAGCTCAGCAGGCTGTTGAACCAATCAAGGGGCTCTGGGGCGGAAATAGGCCGCAACAACAAAGAACACAGAGTGGGGAGGGGGACACAGTGCACCCTATAGCACTGGCAGAGGGCACCATGACAAAGTACATTTTAAAACAAAAGAGGTGATGGCTGGAAGGGTTAGAATGCATCTTAACCTCTGGCATTGCTCTGGGCAACCCTCAAGAACATTGTTTTTTGGTTTAATTTCGTCTCCCTATGTGAGGGAGGGTATGTCCAGACGTGGGTCCCTTCCTCGCTGCGCCATAGGAAACCAAGCTGCACCTCAACGAGGAGGCCCAACAAGGCCGAAACATGTCTGGGGTGGCTTGTGTTTCAGTGCAGGGGGGACCTGGCATAGCAGTTTAGGCAGTGCTTCTCCCTTTGGTGGCAGTACCTGACTGATTTGCAGATGGCTGGACCCCTTTTGCAAATGCACCAATGGGCTAAAAAACGGTGATGTGGAAGGTTGCACAGAGCAATGCCAGTGGTTCAGATTGATTCAAAACCTTCCACCCATCACTTTCCTGGTTTCAAAGTACATTTTAAGCCAAAGGGGGATCAGGGGGGCCCCGACTTACCTCCTCTCTGAGCTAAGAGCTAAAGGAGGCTCGGGGCAGCTGCGGCAAAGGTGGACCAAATGAAAAGCTCAGCGGGCCGGGGAACCAATCACAGGACTTCGGGGGCGGCAATAGGCTGCAACAACAAAGAACACAGAGTGTGGAGGGCGACAGAGTGCACGCTGTAGCGCTGGGAGAGGGCACCATGAAAAAGTTCATTTTAAGCCAAAAGGGGACCAGGGGAACTCCCAACTTACCTCTGCTCCGAGCCAAGATTGCCAGTTCCCTTTGTTGTTAAAACCTATAACTAATTAGTCAAAATGGCCGACGCATTCAATTCTGTGCCCGTTTAGATCAATAAATAAGGGAGGGGGTTTCTTTAAGTGGCAGGTCATGACCTTCGTCTTTGATTTATTCATTACTAATGTGTTATCATTGCATTCGTGAAGACATTTCTTGAATGCTTTCTTTAGACCCATATGCAACTTTGACAGTAGACTAGCATCATCTGCGAGCAATAAAATACACACTATCGTGTTACTTAAGACGGGGCATCAACTAGCAAAGATAATACAGTGGCAAAAATGTCATTAATAAATAACAAAAACAGCAAGACCTCGTTGCTTACTGGAAATGGTTGGGTTCTTTCGCCCCATTATCCCCATGTACCCACTGCTGGGTTTCTAGTAAAACGTGATATCATAGAATCCAGAGGTTAAAACTGAATTTCAAGAGATCTTCAAATATACCATAAAAAGGGTCAGTTAACGTTATCGTATGCAGTCCTAAGGTCTTCAAATATGAAATATAATTCTTGTTCGACTGTGCCCATCCCTTTATGGAACCTGTCTGTAAAAGTGATAATATATCTTGCTCAATAACCCACTGGCTAAGGTTCCCTTCCAAAACCGTCTAATAGACTTTACCCAAGCAATCTAGCAAAGAAATTGGGCGATAATTGGCAGAGTCATTGCAGTCCCCTTTTTGAAGATGTTGACGATCTCTGCAAAGCACCCAGAATGGGTAGGATTGTTCTCTATACTAATTGGGTTGAATATCTTTTTTTAATGAATCAATTTGATTGACATTTTGTAAGGTATCAGAACAGACCACATCATTGCAATAACGAAACAAACGGTATACAGAACCAAGAAGTTCCAGATAATGCACTCGCCCTCCTCCCCCAAGTCCCTTTCCTCCCGCCTATTATCCACCTGCCCCGTTTCTCCACCAAACACCAGAGTCAACCCCAGCCCCAGAATTGGGAAATCCTCTGCTCCATCCTACTCTGTCACCCGAGATCAACCCAATATGTCACCATCCCTTGTCCATTTTCCCCAATCGTTGTTGTGTTTTGGGGGGCAACCCCTGTTTTTATAAACCAGTCTTTCCATTTCCATAGAACCATCAACAGTGGATTCCCACTCGGAGAGGGAAGGGGCATCCTCCAAGCCCCACACTATTGCAATGCCACTCTTAGCTACGGTGAAGGACATGCCGGACCACTTCCTGTCTCAAATCGAAGGGGATGTCTTCCCTCCACAGTCCCAGCACACAGACTTTGAGATCCCAAGACCTTTTCCCCCAGCACCACACTCACTCGGGACAGTACCCCCTCCCCACTATCCCTGTATCCTTGGGCAATCCAAGATCCTGTGTTCGAATGAGCCCTGAGCGATTTTGCACTTGGGATAGGTATCACTAGCCCTCCTACCCATCAGATATAGCCATCACCCATCAGATCCGGGTGTATAGTATACCCTATGTAAAATTGTGCAGTGTATCATCCTAGGTTTGACGCTACTGGCAAGCTCACGCGTCGGGCCTAAAGCACTATCCTATCCCCCTTGATCCAAAGGACCCACACCCCCCTGTGATCGTGCCTTCAGTGCCTCCATGGAGATACTCGTAACCCCAGTTAACCACTTCTATAACGTGGAGATCAATTTTATCGAGAGTTTCTCTGTGGAGACTCTACTCAGGAGCGGTGAATACTGGGGAGATCGAACACCCCACCAAACTGCCTACACAATGCATGCTGCAAATGCAAATATCAGAAAAACAAGATATTTTCAGGGCAAATCTATCCCGTACATCTTCAAATGCTGAGGGGGTCCCTTCTACAATCACATGCCCAAGACATCCCACTCCCATCTCATACCACCCACCAGCCCCCTCTACAGTCTCCAATTTGTGCAAAATGAATTCCTCCATAGAGGCTGATCCTCCGCCGCCCCCTGGCCTGCCACCCTCTTTTAACCACCATCAGATGCCACACCTTAACACCAGTTTCCTAGCAGGAAACAACACCATAGGCAGAGACTTCCCAACAATACTTGTCCCGGAGACAATGTACCCATCCCTCATCTCTCCAACCCCATTGAGGGATCGTCCGCATCCTGAAAAAAACTGTCATTCACTGCGACCAATTGCATGGCCCAAAACTATCTACCTATGTCAGAAGGATTAAGACCCCTATCACAAACTGAGTTTGTCAAGGTGTCCATGGCAATCCTCAGGACTGCAGCCCTCACAACCATCACCTACCCCCATCTTTCACTCTGTCAAATTCCCCTAAGGTAATATCGAAGGGGGAAGACCTCAGGACATATACACATTTGGGCAGGGCTACCATTTTAAATAGGGTCACTCGATCCATCAACATCAGTGAGAGTGCCCCACTTTTTAACGGTCCCCATATATTCAGTTACCACTGGAGTCAAAACTAGTCTGTGAAACTGTTCCCTAGATCCAGTCACCCAGATGCCGAAATATTTAAATGGATCAGTAGAAATCCCAAGACCCCCCAGCTCAGTGACATCCAGATCCTCCCCCAATATCTGGAAGCAAACCGATTTTCCCCAGCTGACCTGCAGGTCACTGAGAGACCCAAACCTAGCCATAATTTCTATTGCCCCTGGAACAGACACTGCCGGGTCGCTTAAATAGAGAACCACATAATCAGTGAATAAGGAGATCCTGTCCAACGAAAACCCTTGAGCCCTGTATCCCCTCTTACCCATTTGGCCAAAGGCTCAATTAAGAGTGTAGGAAGTAATGATGACAGGGGCACCCCTGTATCGTTCCCCTCTAAAAAGAGAAGGGCTTGGAAAGGTAATCTTTGACCCTCACCCTCGCCCTGGGAGACCAATACAGTAGTTTCACCCATGCCAACAATTTCAGCCCAAAACCAAATCTTTCCAGTACCACCCACATATAATCCCACCCTACAGAGTCAAACTCTTTGTAGGAGTTATGAGAACCAAAGGATGGCTCACCAACCAGTCCCTGGGGTTCTGTCATCTAGGGGGCCGGGGCACGGCCATCGCTATTGGATCCAGACCCTGAGGGTGGACCTGTGTGGGAGGATCACCAGGATGAGGGGTGCCTGGGGAGTGGGAGTGGGGCACCCGGAGGAGAGACACAGTATCCCTGTACCCATTTCCCTGTAGACCACCCTCATTCCATGTACTATCTAGGAATTTTATCTCCCCCACTGCTTTCCTGCACACCCTCTGCTACACAGACTAAGCGCTTCAGGGAAAGACAGGCTCACACACAACCATTCCTTTTGACATGTCCCAACATCAGGGTCAGGCAGAGTCAGGCACTTTACCTTAATGACTCACACCTGAATCCTGTTACCTTTCCCCACTGGGATAAAAGGAGGAGCATGAGAGCACCTGGAGAGCAAGGCGGACAACTGAAGCGAGCAAGACCAGCAGAAAGGAAGGTAAAGAAATCCTGGGAAGGTGACACAACCATGAAAGCAGAGCAGACGGGACAAGGAGGAGAAGGAAAGGCTGTGGTCCTACCAGCTGCTAGGTGAAAGTCATTGCAGAATCCCAAAGGGGCAACTCCCTGCCACTGCAGAAGGTCACGGCGGTACCTCCTTCATTTGCGGTGTGAGGACTTGAAAGGAGACTAGCTGCGCTGGGCCAAAAGCCTTGACTGAATGGAACGTCTTGATAAACTGTATCAGCTGCTGCCAATGAGTGAAAAGGAAGACCAGCTTGTGATGAGAAATGAAAAGGACATTAACGTTTAAAGGGCTCGTTAGTTTGTCGAGAAACCACGAGTGAAAGCACATTGTAACAAGAATGAAGAATGCCGAGATTGTGCGTGTTAGAAAAGCCATGAAAGAAAATAACTAAGAAAGGAGGCAAATAGTCAGAGTGGTCATACGAGGAGAAAGTCAAGGGTACAAGCCCCCTCGTACATTCGAAAGTCTTTGACAAGAAGGGAAAGGAACTGCAGATATAAGAAGGCCTCTGCAGATGAGGCTGGTATAAACCCTTGAACTGTATCCAGTATTGTGGGTTGCACATAGGACGTCAACCGTGAGAAAGAGAAGCTTGATTGTGAAAAGTTAACGCACTTGCTACAATAAAACACAGTGGCCGGCGAGACGCGATCGCCTATCGGAAGTCTCTGTATCGAACTGGCAAGTACGTAAAAGTGAAAGTGTGAAATATTGCAAAGAAACAAGTGTAATGCTGGCAGTTTAAAGGCTCGGACCCGATTGAGACAAGTCAGAACTGCCTACAGAGGAAGGTCTGAGCTTCTCTGTAGGCTTCATCTGTAGGCTTCATCTGCTTCTCACTGGGAGTGAGGTCCTGTTTCCACCCTCCTGGCCATCTGTTGTTCTCCTGCACATGTGGAGTTTGTGCCTGGCTGCTGACCATTCCATTAGGTAGGTGCACTTTCTGTGCATTACTGCACCTCCTGGGGAATTATTGAACCTGAAAAATTGAAATTTGAAAAAAAAGAAGAAAAAGAAAAATAGAGGAAATTTGCATAATATTGTTGGAAATGTTTTATTTGGCATTTTCATCATGCAGCCATTTTTTGAGCTTTTTAATACCTGGAGCTGCGTTGCTATTTTTAAAGCACTCGTTTTTTCCTCCTATTGCTGCTTATTTAACTGTTTTTGGCCCTTCCAAGATGGCCACCGTGGTTTTCTTTGTTGTGTAGACAGGCTGTACTGTATCACCTCTCCCTGTGCTGCACTCCCATTGGTTGCTGAGTGTTTTCTTCCATCCAATCAGGGACCGGCAGGCTTCAGCCGTACCTCTCAGCAAGGCCCACTGGCTGGAACTGGTTTCTTTCATCTGCTTCTCACTGGGAGTGAGGTCCTGTTTCCACCCTCCTGGCCATCTGCTGTTCTCCTGCACATGTGGAGTTTGTGCCAGGCTGCTGACCATTCCATTTCGGTAGGTACACTTTCTGTGCATTACTGCACCTCCTGGGGAATTATTGAACCTGAAAAATCGAAATTTGAAAAAAAAGAAGAAAAAGGAAAATACAGAAAATGTGCATAATATTGTTGGAAAGGACTGTTTCATTTGGCATTTTCATTGTGTAGCCATTTTTTGAGCTTTTTAATACCTGGAGCTGCGTTGCTATTTTGAAAGCACTCGTTTTTTCCTCCTATTGCTGCTTATTTTACTGTTTTTGGACCTTCCAAGATGTCCGCCCGGTTTTCTTCAGCCAGCCCTCTCAGCAAAGGCCCACTTCCAAGGCCCACTTCAAAGGCCCACTTCCAAGGCCCACTTCCAAGGTCCACTTCCAAGGCCCCTGTGTGCTCCCTGTCCACCTCTCCTCTAAGAAATCCGGACTGCCTTGACTTTGCCACCTCCAGAACTATGGGTTAGTTCCCTCCTTATGGACTCACTTCTACTGCCTTTGACTATCACTGTTCTTTCTGCTTGTTGCTCCCATGTTGTCATCTTGCTGCGCAATGCTTCCTAAACCCTTTGCCAACATCCGATTCCAAGATTGAAAAAGTCAAATCTTGCTGTTTTTGCTTTGCTCTTAAAAGTCAAATCTTGCTGTTTTTGCTTTGCTCTTAAAGTAAAATCTTGCTGTTTCTGCTTTGTGCTAAAAAGTCAAATCTTGCTGTTTTTGCTTTGCTCTTAAAAGTCAAATCTGGCTGTTTTTGCTTTGCTCTTAAAAGTCAAATCTTGCTGTTTATGCTTTGCTCTTAAAAGTCAAATCTTGCTGTTTCTGCTTTGTGCTAAAAAGTCAAATCTTGCTGTTTTTGCTTTGCTCTTAAAAGTCAAATCTTGCTGTTTTTGCTTTGCTCTTAAAAGTCAAATCTTGCTGTTTCTGCTTTGTGCTAAAAAGTCATATCTTGCTGCCCAGTGCAAAATTCTCTGTATTTTGCTGTTTCTTCTCTGTAACTTGCCAGCCCAGTGACCTCACCACTCTCTTTTGTCTCACACCTACCTGCCTTAGCCCCCCAGTATCTCCATCCTCTCCTTACTTCCACCCCAATGGCGCTTTCTGTTTCTCCGATCTTCTCCAGCTGCTTCTCCATTGACTATCCTTCCCTTCTCACTAAGTCTGGTAGGAAGAAGTTCAAAAAGGATATCCTGGCCTCTAATCCTGGTCTTCCTATTGCTGACACCTACTCCAATGCTTCCGCCAGACAGACCCTTACCGACATCCTCTTTGCCGTTCCTTCGCCAGATCTATGGACTCCTCATATGGTCTCTGTGCTCTGCCCTATCTCCTCCTCACCCATTAATGGTGGCACTCGCTGGTAAGTTCTCATGGCTTCCTTCAACTCCTCAAAAGTCATCATTAATGTCTGCCTAAATGGCACTGTCATTGTCCAAGGCCCTCAGGCCATTCTCCTCCTCTTTGATAGGCGCTTCCCTTGTCTCATCAATTTCCTTTCATCTCCTGCTGTCCCCTGCTCTCCCCCCTTGGCTACCTTGCCCTCTCTCACCTCCTCTCTGCCCCTCCTAGGGCTCTTTCTCATCTGCAGGGCGTACCTCTGATCTGTACCCCTCCCCGGAAGGTCTTTAAGGCTGGCAACCTTCTTCATATTGCCACTCTCAACTCTCGCACTGGCGTCAAACACTCCTCTGACACTCCACCTCCTTGAAGAACTAGACCTTGATATCCTTGGTCTTACTGAGACATGGTTCACGGCCAGCTCTGTTACAAGCTTTGACACTCTCCTCCCTGATGGCTACAAGATCCTCTCAGCACCCAGATCCTCCCGGTCCGGTGGGGGGTTAGCCCTGATCTTTCCTGAGTGGATTCCTGCCTCTATCATTCCCACTCATGTGAAAACAAAGAAATTGATATGAGGCTGGGAGGCCCAAAGGAAACACACCAACACAGGTTACAAAGGACATACAAAGTGCTTTATTTAAAAGCTACAACAGTTACCAAAAAGTCAATTGACAAACGGATAGCTATTCGGCTCTCAGAGTAACGTAACAAACTTCAACGAAGGTTCGATGCATTAGTAGAGAGACCGCACATTGGAATACTTGGGCTTTTATATTCTTCATTCAGCCCTGGCCAACCCCCTCGCGGGTTAACCATTCTTGGGACCAGGCCTAGGGGTCCTTGCCAGGTCAATCCCATAATGTATGCATTTTGAACAGTTCCGCTGATACAGTTGTTCATTTACACATAGGTCAGGGATAGGACAAGGTCTCAGTTCGCGACCCCGACAAGTGGCCTGCAGGCATATTACTTATTCATGTGTGCGGAGGTCACAACGGCCAGAATCTCACTCAGAATGTCATTCGGCCTCCATTTTGATGTTCAGGGTGACTTCCACATTACAAGAGAACCTAAAATGGCGGCTAAATCCAAGATGGCGACTTACACAATTTTTCGTTAAGGTCAAGACCTTACCGCGGAGTCTATTTACATGATATTTTAGACAGCTTGGCGTAGGCCAACACACATTCAAATACTGCGATAGGAGGCATAATATCATTTCAATTCCAACAGACCCTCCTTTTGGCCTATGCCAAGTGCTAACATCATTTCTAATACTTTTGCAAATAACTCCATGTGGTGTCATTCATACATCCCGAATCATTGTCTGTAGTATCTATAGCCATTAGGTCGTTCATCAGAACCTCTTGTAACACAAACTCTTTAGATGCTGTATCTGGGGCATATATTCTATGCCCTATTGTGCTCACTGCTTGGGCACAACATCCCCCTAGCATTCCACATATACTCGGAAGACATTGAAAACAGCAACAAAGGAATAGCAGGATCCCCAAAATAACCAGAATAACAGAAAGCACCTTCCAACCCCAAGATCGTAAAGAATCCCAGAACCAGGTGCTAAGATTCCAATCTCCTACAGAGATATGTACTTCAGAACTAAGAGTATGCAAGTTCTGTATTGCTTTAAAAATTGTCGGCGAGGAATCTGGTACGAAAACACAGCAAGCGGACCCCACTAATTTGCATACTCCACCTCGTTCTGCCAGAATGACATCTAATGCCATCCGATTTTGGAGTGCTACCAATCTTATTGCTTTTTGTTCTAAGGTCATATTGTAGAGTACGTCCGTAGTCCGGTTGATCGTACTCTCCAGTACCCTTGCTAATCCCCTAATGTTCTCAGAGTTTGTTATTTGTCCCCAAAAGGGCACAACGATTTTGCTATATCTCCCAATACTTGCCCAGGGGTATCTCCGTTCTTGTCCCGCCGTGGGCGAGCCTTAGAAACCTCCAATGTACTAGCTACAAATACCCCGGGTAACAGTATTCCTAAATAACAAGTTCCCTGCCAATCCTTGGGCAACCAGGGAAATGCTAAACTACCACAAACAAAATAAACAGGCCCCCCTACATACAGAGGCCTGTTTTCTTCAGTCAAATTTACAATGTTCTTACAACCTTCAAAATCTCCCATTGGCCGAGTGCCATTTCTTTGTACACAAAAGGGGACCGAGTCAGGGCTATTATTTATAGAATAAGAAGGAGGCACAGCGTCCTTATTGCCTATCGGAGCCATTTTAAAAGAAATTAAAGTTTGAAAAGGAAGAGATAGTTTATCAGACAGCCTAATAGAAGCAACATTGGGTTTACTTCTATTTGCAAAAAGCGAGCATCCCAGGGGAGTTAATTCACGTTTCTCGAAATCATTCAAATTAGTTCCATCAAAGTTCCCTGAGATGCTATCATTCCAACGGCCAAAGAATAGTGCTCTAAGAGAAGCATAGCAAGCAGTCGTTAAAGGTAAAGGATGAATATACCATCCCAGTCCCTTGTTCCCATGTTGCGGTAAATAAGTACAAATCCAACAATTACTCTTATTAAAAATGGCATGAGTTGCATTCAATACTATCATTAGAGTGTTATTATGATACCTTTGTCTATGTTGGGAGTCTCTAGGGGACAGAGTGTGAAGGTGTACAGAGGGAGTCAAAGCAGTTGGTACAATCTCGGTCGGTAGTAAAGGTTTCAGAGGATAGATTTCTTCAAAGTACCAAAGTCCTACAGCAGTAGTTGCAAAAATAACAATTATCATTATCAAAACACAGCAGTACGTTTTCGGGGCCCAGGCACATTGTTCATTGTCCAAGTTGGTCACCCCCTTATTCACAAGTCCAGTGCGGGGAGCAGCAGTGGAGGTGGCAGGCATTGTAGTTCCTCAATCAACGACCACAATGTTCGTTGCTGGCGACGATACGGTCGCGCGATTTCTTAGTCCTTCCCAACCCAGGCCAGCAGAATCCCTTTTGTTCAACAGAACTTTCTTATACAAAAGAAAACTTCCAATCACTTCCCTTTTCCATATGCACGAAAAACCCGAGCCGTAGTTCTATTTTCTTCGTCGAAGGTTGTACCTGGTGGTACCCAAGATTGTTTGGTCCGAAAATAAAGTGTTGTTACTTCCTGAGGGAAGCGACGTATCGGAGGCGACGGAAGTCGCAGAGCTTGAAACAGTATTTTCCGGAAGTGATTTTTCAAGAGAGTGCGGAGACGAAATGGACTGTTCCCCAAGCTCCTCGGGCTCAGAGAAATTCTCCGACGCACTCACAGCGCTGTTTGCTACTCCAAGATCAGCGACTGTAGCATCAGCGAGGGGTTCTGCTTCTTCTGTAACGTGTGGCGTCGGGTGAGGAAGTTTCTTGACATGCGTCGCGTGGATCCAGTGCTTCTTTCCAGCCACCCTCACTGCTGTCCGGGTGACCAACAGCACCTGGTAGGTTCCCCGCCAGCAAGGCGCGAGACAGGAAGACCTTTCGTAGACCTTCACTAGGACCCAACTTCCAGTCTGTATATCGTGTCCTGGGCCCGTGAACCGTACAGGTAAAGCTGAGAGCACCTGGTGATAAATGAAATACAGATTTTTAGTTAACTGGTTACAGTAGTCTACAAGCAATACATTTTCCACCTCTCTCAGGGCTTTAGGTTTTGCGAGACCCCAAATGTTAGCAGGTCTCCCCATCACTACCTCAAATGGAGAAAGCCCAGTCTTAGTTTGAGGTGTAGTACGCATAGCCAATAATACAATAGGTAAGGCATCTGGCCATTTCAGTTTGGTATCAGCACATGTTTTCGCAAGCTTATTCTTTAGATACCATTGTGTCTTTCCACCAACCCAGCACTTTGAGGATGTCTAGCTGAGTGAAATCGTTTCTCAATACGTAAGGCTGTGCATATCGGCAAAATTACGACTGCAACAAAATGAGGACCATTATCCGACCAAATTACCCTCGGGAGCCCAAATCGAGGAAAGTATTCTTTTACCATAATCTTTGCAGTGGTCATGGCGGTAGCATCTTTAACGGGGAAAGCCTCGACCCATTTACTGAAGGCACAAATAATTACAAGAACATATTTCAGATTGTTACATCGTTCCATCTCAATAAAATCAAAGTGAATGACCTCGAAGGGAACAGAAGGGGGCCCAAAGCTTCCCCTTGGAGTTACTGTCCCCTTACTCACATTGTGCTGTAAGCAGATCATGCAATTTCGGACATGTCTTTTTGCAGTCTCCAGAATCTTGTTATTCACCCAAACTTGTTCTAACATTTTCGTGATCTGCTGGGCACACACATGTGTAGGACGGTGTGCCATCGTAACCATTGCCAATACATATGAATCAGGGAGCAACCATTTTCCTTCAGATGTATCCACCCAACACCCATCATCATCCAGTTACCCCGATTCCTTCAGCCCACCTTTTAGATTCTTCTACTGTGGCATCAGTTTGAATATCTCGCACAGACCCAATACCTTCATCCATTATATAAGCATCTCTCATTTCCCTCAAAGCATACATGTCCATGCTAAGGTCTGTGGCCGTTTGTCTGGCTATCAGGTCCGCAAAAGCGTTCCCTTTCCCCACATCATCTATGACCTTACGATGTGCTGCACATTTCATGATCGCTAACTGTTTAGGGAGTGAGAGTGCCGAGAGTAATTGCACTATCAAGGGGCCATGCTGGATCTTGGTCCCATGTGAGGTCAGGAACCCTCTTTCCGACCAGAGCCTTCCAAAGTTGTGAGCCACCCCAAATGCATACTGGCTATCAGTATATATATTTACTATACGCCCTTGGGAGAGTTTACAAGCTCGGGTCAACGCTATAATCTCTGCGGCCTGCGCGGAGTTATGCGAAATTCTCTTAGTTTCAACAACTTTACTCAATGTTGTAACTGCATAAGCAGCTGTAGATGTACCATCTGAAAGTTTGAAGCAGGAGCCATCACAAAACAGCTCCCCTTCTGCATTGCCCAAAGGAGTATCTATGAGATCTATCCTGCCCTTCGTTTCTTGTTCAGTGGTATACAGGCAGTCATGTAATTCTTCATCACCGCAAACAGTGTTTTGCGGGAAAGGTAAAAGTTCAGCCGGATTAAGAACACAACACCTCTTAGTTTGAATGTAAGGGGCAAACAGAATTAATTCATACCTTGTTAACCGCGCAGAGGTGAGGTGTTGCGTTTGGGTTTTGTTCAATAGGATATCTACAGAGTGAGGTACCATCAAAATCAAATCATGGCCTAGGACCATTCCCTCACTCTGTTTTACAGACGCGGCAGCAGCAGCGACAGCTCGCAAACATCTTGTCAAAGCGCATGCGACAGGATCAAGGGCAGAGGAGTAGTAGCCGCACGGCCTATTCTTCCCTGCGTGTTCCTGTGTTAACACAGCCAAAGCACATCCATCACATTCATGCACAAACAACACAAAGGCCTTGTCATAATTTGGAGTACCCAGAACCGGTGCAGAGCATAGCGCGGTTTTGAGAAGCTCAAATGATCGTTGATGTTCCGAGTTCCATGGCAGTGACAGAGAAATGCCCTTCTTCGTCAAAGCCAACATTGGTTTTATCACTAGTGAAAAGTTCGGGATCCACAACCTACAGTAAGAAGCCATACCTATTAAGGCTCTGACTTCCTTCTGTGTATTTGGAACAGACATGCCAGAAATGTGTTTTATTCTTTCAGGTGTCAATCTTCTCCCCTCCTTTGACAGGAGGTACCCTAAATAGGTCACCTCCTGACAACAATATTGAAATTTTTTGAGCGAAGCATTATGACAATTTTTAGCTAAATGAACAAGCAACAGTACAGTGCCTTCTTTACAAGCACTCTCAGAGTCTGCAGCCAAAAGCAAATCATCAACATATTGAAGCAGCGTACAAGTAGGTGGCAATTCAAGGGTGTCGAGCTGCTCTTTCAAAGCTCTACTATAAATGCTTGGACTTTCAGTATACCCTTGAGGTGCCCTGGTAAATGTAATTGAGCGTCCCCCCAAGGTGAACGCAAACAGATATCTACTTTCCTTATGTATAGGAATGCTAAAGAAAGCGTTTTTTAAATCCACAACGCTGAAGTGCGTAGCCGTAGCAGGGATCATTGTCAATATCGTCGTCACATCAGGCACAATTGGAAATTGTGGGGCGACAACTCTTTTAATAGCACGAAGATCAATTATGAACCGGTATGGAATTGCATTGTCGCCTTTCTTATATACAGGCAATATCGGACTGTTACACAGACTACCTGTAATCTCCTCGATCACCCCACGATGCACAAAATCGGAGACAATGCATTTCAAAGCACGCTCGCCCTCAACTGATATTTTATACTGCGGAATGCGTGGTAGTTTCACTCCATGTTTCAAAACTATTTTAACGGGCTCAATCTGTAATACCCCGACATCATTGTCGTCAACCGCCCATAAACATTCCGGGACAATGCTAAACTCAGGAGGTAAAGGTCGAATCAGGAACTGAGAATTAGGAAGTTGCTGTGGTGAAACCGTCAGCCGTACTCCATCAGAAGAACAATGAATTACTGCGTTCAATTTCTTTAACAAATTCAACCCCAGCAAATTCTCTCCACAGTTCGAAGTGAGAAGAAAAGGGCAATGGTCCGTAAAGGGACCCAAAGAAACAGACACCGGCGAAGAAACTGGACAGACAATTGGTATACCAGAAAACCCTACGGAAACATTTGTTTGCCCTGACAGTGGAATGTTTGGAACCCGGGAATGATCAATGGATCACTTCTGTGCTCCAGTGTCTATCAAAAACTGGTGTTTCCTATTCCCTACTAATAATTCAACGTAGGGGCCTTTCTGATTAACGGGAATAGGTGAAGGTTCCAAACCCTGCTTCGGGCAATCCTAATGAAATAGAGCTTCGTCAGAAGGAAGCTCTTCAGAAAGGTAGGCAGCAGAAGGGTGATCAAATATGTTCCTCGAGTTCACACTCGAGGTCTGATTTTCCCGTGAAAAAGGTTGCTGGGGATCTTGTAAGAACTGACCTATATCAGGGCCCCCTGCTCCAGGGCGGCCCCAAGGTCATCTACCCATACTCCCAAATGCACTGTTTGACCTTTGTCGAAGGACGGGGCACTGTGCTCGCCAATGACCTTCCTGGCGGCAATAAGCACATTGATTAATATTCACAGGACCCAAAGGAGCATTTCCTTTTGGGACATACTGACCTCTGGTCTGTGTCGTGCCTCCTCTAGGGTTTCTAACAATTTGTTGTAGTAATACTTTGGTTTTCAAATCTCCTTTCCTCTTTTCAATTTTTTTCCTTCTCATTATTAACATGGTTCTCATAATACTGAGCCATGTGCAAAACCTCAGATTGAGATTTTGCCTGCCAAGCGCTCTCAGAGGACATAATCTGTGACTGGATGTCGGCAACAATCCGCGTACAAATTTGTCCACAAAAAACCTTTTCCCAGACTCTGTACCCAAATCCTGTCCACTGAAGTCAGAAAATATCTGCTCGAATCTGTTAAAGAATTGGGTGGCGCCTTCAGTTTTTCCTTGAACACAGGCCGTAAGCTTGTCCCAAATAATTCTTTTCTCTGGAATTATAGTTTTTAATTTTGCGACAATTCTATCAGGCAAAGTAAGTATTACCTGTGGTGGTTTCTCACCTGCTGGTCTTTCCCCATCAATCCTAATCATATTAGCCCACGTATCTCCCAACCCTGGCACATCGTCTACTGTCCGAACCTGTATCCATACATCCTCGGGTAGGAGTACAGGAAATAGCAAGTCAATATCACTCAAGGTGAACACAGAGGACTGCAAGACAGACTCTATTTCTTTGTAAAACCCTGTCGGGTTTTTCCTGATATCGGGAACTGATTGTCTAATAGTGTTCACTTCCTGTCGTGAAAACGGGACGTGAACGAATTGTGATACATAATGTGCAGGGATATCCACAGCGGGGGCACCAGTCCCAGCGTTGGCGGGAATCTCAACTTTTGGGACAAGGGTCGGAGGAACCTCTCTCATGGGCAACTGAGATATAGGTACCTCCGGCCGCTTACTAAGCAACAGAGCCACGTCGAGCGCTAAGGCAGCTGAAGAAGTGTCGGGCGAAAAAGCCCTTTTACAAATCCCCAATAATTCTATGGGGCAACTAACCTTCTTTCTTACACATTCTTCTTGCAGGTACTGTACCATTACCGGAATTACCTTTCTTTGCATTTCTACTGTATACTGACTATACGTGTCATATACATCATCTGGCGGAATCGATGAATCCGAGCTCCATCGAATCGCATCTTTGGTACAAATTCGTATTTCCTCAGGTGCCGATCTATGACACGGAAGGAACCGTTTCTGTACATATATTCTATCGTCTTCGTCATCCTCATATCGTGACTTTTCAAAGTCTTTACTATACTCAAACAATTTTTCAACATGCCCATATACTTTCTGCTCTGTGTCCCTCGAAAGTGCAAAAGCATTCAGATCTCTCACTCCTTGTGGAAGATCCGAATTTTGTAATCTACCCCACATCACACATAAATGAGTCTCCAAACCTTCGATAAAAACATTTTTCTCGGGAAAACTATTCAAATTAGATAATGTGGAAAAAACATTAAAAAAAATTCAAGGCTCGGGAGGATATCTCGCGCTCACACCAATGGCTAATTGAAAGACCTATTATCACTAGTGCTATAATTCTTCTGAATAAGTGCAAAAGTTCCTCAAGTTACATAACACTTGTCAGTTCAGTATAATTTATTAATTTGACTTCCAAAGTAAAGAACAGCCGACACGTGTTTCGACCTTGGTCGTTATCAAGGCTGTACAAATCATTACATTCGTTCAATATATCAAAGAAAAGAAAAAGAGAAAATTCAAAAAACCATACCATATAGTGCCAACATGTCAGATCAGGATATGGGAAAATTCACGCCATAAGCAAGATATAAAATGAAAATTCAAAGAAAAATAAACAGAAAACAGTAATTTAGTTTTTCCAAAAAAATAATAAATAAATAAATAAATATATATGTTCAACATAATATCCAGTTATCAACTGATTATACAATAATATTCATCCCCAATGTGTTAATTACACAGATTACCAGTTATCACCCTGTGATGCCATTCCAACATGACCAGATAATATATGGATACTCCAAATGCAACATAGAACAATAGAGTTACAACTTACCCACTCTATGTCAATGGATTAAATCTTCTGTCCCTATATTGTAGACCCTTTAGATTAAGATTAAATAGTATAAATTACATAAGCGTTTTATCTCATGTTATAATATAAATTAAAAATAAAATAAAATGTTCACCAACCTGAAAGTCTATGTTCCTAACATACCATATGTTACAGTGGTCTTAAGATTCCAAATTTTTTTCCCCAGATTGGCTTTCTCCTACAAGGAATATACATATTTTGGTAATTGTGCTTCATGGGGTTATCCATAGATCCCCCTGATTTCATATGTTGTCATTTCAATATATTGTCTTGTATTCAGTTCCCATATGCACATCATGAATTACTAAAAAGACCTCCCTCTATCATACCAAAAAGATAGTTCGTTGTATCTTGTTTAAGATACATTTATATGTTTTCCTATCACTTACCTATACATGGGCTGTATCCCAGAACCTCAATGTGCTAAAGGGGTCCCATGAGTTTGTCCTTTCATTTAAATGTCTTGCCACTCGCGGGATCGCGGGCCGCAACGCGGTGACGTCACGCGCACGTACGCGTAATGACGTCACGCATGCGCAGTGACGTCACGCGCATAATCGCGCGATGACGTCACGCGCACGCCCGCGCGACGGCACCATGTACACGCGCAATAAGCGTGCTCTCAATTAAGGTTATCCAATAATTCAATATGGATAAAGCTACTTTAACTCGAATTTGACTTGCTGTATTGATTAACACTGATGGTACACTAAAACCACAATTGGTTCTACAGTTACATCCACTAAAACAAATGAATATCATTACAAGCCTTAAATTATTTAGTATATTCTACACTTACACTAATAGGTGCACGGAATCCTGTGTTTAATGATCCAAGCATTTGTCACAATTTCCCAAATTGAAAAAAACCCACATTAAATTGCCAATAAATCATATTCATTGGCTAATATCTATAAATTAGAATTACCCAATACTTAAAGTTAGTAAAGCTACTTGAACTCGAATTTGGCTTACCGTGTTAATTAGTATGAAATAATATAATACAACCACACCTAGTACTACACTTACATCCTCATGATGTGCATATGTCCACCCAATACATAAATTTCATTGCGTCCCTTAAATTATTTAAATAATCTATATTTTTACCAATGAGTACATGGGATCCTATAATTTATAGTCCCATATTTACAGAATTCTGGTAAGGTTGGAACAACATCACAAGTAGTGATAATTACAATAGGTAACATTGCCAATTAGGCTGGTTACATTCATTTGTAAATCGGAAAGGGAAAGAAATTGTCAATCATATTGTTACTTTATAAAAAAACATGCATTTCGTGGTCCTGATTGAGACCAACTAAAGTGCTCCTAAAGTAACAGATTAGTTTACTCTCTTGTTGCCTAAGTTTGAGCCTAAGATTTCCACCCCGTTTACCCATCTTCACTTGCATAAGACCAATGAATCTTATGTCTTCCTGGCTATCCAACTGATGTTGCAGCTGCCAATGGATAGACATTGGTGTCTTGGGATCACTACTCTTTAAACTAGCCAAATGTTCCCTTACTCTTATTCTCAATTGCCGAATAGTACTACCAATGTAAAGCTTACCACATGTACATATAATGGCATAAACGACAAAGCACGTTTTACAGTTAATAAACTGCTTGATCTTAATTGTCATGGCATTATCATCTGTAAAAGAGTCACAATTAGAATGCGCATATTTGCACTGGTTGCAATTACCACATTTAAAAAATCCCTTCTTCCCTTTAAGCCAAGTACCTTCAGTACTATTTGTCTGAACATCCAAAAAAGAGGGACTCAACTTCTGTTTGATGCTATGTGCTCTCGTAAAAATAAATTTGGGTTTCTCAGTCAAAAAAGGTAACAAATCCTTATCAAGTCTTAAAATATCCCAGTGTCTAGACACCATTTTGTACAGTAAAGATGAGTCTTGCGAAAATTGAGTTATTATAGAAATGCAATCATTCTCAGGTTTCTCTTTCACACGGTCACATAAAAGCTCCAATTGACTACATTCTTTGTACTTGTCTGCTGCTTTCTTAATACATTTCAGGTTATATCCTCTCTTTTGGAATCTTTGCGTGAGCAAATCAGACTCCCTCTGATAATCCAAATCTAAACTACAATTTCGCCTGGCCCGATAAAATTCCCCAGCCGGGATATTATCTATTGTAGATCTCTGATGACTACTTTTTGCATACAATATGGAGTTGACTTCTGTTGGTTTACGATATGTGTGTGTTTCAATTTGCCCATTGTTCACAAAAATATGCAAATCTAGAAAGTCAATGCTTTGTGAGCTCACTAGACCTGTAAATCTAATGCCAAATTTGTTATGGTTAGTATGTAGCACAAAAGTATCATATAAAGCAGGAGACCCTTTCCATACAATTAAAACATCATCGATATATCTTCTCCAAGCTATTAGATTCGTTTGAAAGATCTCCTGATTGTAAATGTGCGTTTCTTCAAATTGGGCCATAAACAAATTCGCCAGGGATGGCGCAAACTTAGCACCCATGGCAACTCCCTTGGCCTGTGCATAATACTGTCCATTAAAAATGAATACATTATTTTGCAAAGTAAATTTGAGAAAGCTTTTAAGCATTTGTATATGCTGCATGTAAGAAGCAGAAGAATTCCCAAAGGTGTAGTCAATTGTTTGAACTGCTAGGTCATGATCTATGCTGGTGTAAAGCGCTGAAACATCAAGGGTAGCCAAAAGATAATCTGATTCCCACTTAAAGGATTTGAAAAATTTCAAAACGTGTGCACTATCTCTAACATAAGATTTCATTTTGAGAACATGGGGTTTTAAAGCTTCATCCAAATATTGGGACATACCCTCCGTGACCCACCCTATCCCACTCATGATAGGTCTGACTGGTGGTAAGGTTTCATAACCCTTGTGTATTTTAGGCAAAAAATACATAGTGGGCATGGTGGGTTCCGTATTAGTCAGAAAACTCTTTTCATCCTCTGTTAGAAAGCCTCTGTTATACCATAGCTGGATAAGTTCCAAATGTTCAGAAACAATTTTCTTCGTTGGATTAGATTTTAGAAGGGTATAGCATTGTGGAGTATTCAAATGAGAAATTGCCATAGTTATGTAATCCTGCGTATTCATTACCACAATGTTGCCCCCCTTATCTGCTTCTTTAATAGTTATGCACTTATCATTCATTAGAGCTTCTAAAGCTACCAATTCCTCTTGACTCAGATTATTTTTAGATCGCTTTATTTTATTCGATCTGCTATCCATATGCTTGTATATATCCTTAATGATTGCCTTATGGAAGGTTTCAATTACATTCTCTGTTCCTAAATTCGGTGTGAATTTGGACTTGGGCTTCAATTCTTTGAGATTGAGTTGTCTAGTATTAACACCAAGTGATAAGCAAATAGATTCAAAATCCACTGTGCTTTCTTGAGCTAATGTAGTCAAGGTGGTAATATTGTGAATATCTGAAATAGTATATGAACTAAGTGGGCTTAGAGTGGTCTTAGGCTGAAATAATTGTACCTGTGTCGCAAAGAATTTTTTTAGTTTTAATTTCCTTATAAATTTAAAAATATCTATCTGGAAATTCACAAAATCTGCTCTGACGCCTGGTGCAAAAGAAAACCCTTTATTCAACACAGCATGTTCAGCCTCCGAAAGACATTTATCTGATAAATTAATAACCAAATCACAATTCACTGGTTCATCTGACGTTTCTTGCTGCTCGATCTCGTCAGAATTCCTGGCCGACCCTGATCTTCGTCGGAGCTTCCACTCCCGCTTCCGCTTGCCCCCTCTCCTGCCCCTTGTGTGGCACCTGGTATTGGTGTAGTGCCTATTGGTGGTATTGCAAATCTGACTTGTTTGGAATTTATAAATCGTATGTTTCCCTTTTTGTGTCTGCAAATTTGTTCTAAAAAACTTTGACCTCCACTACGTGTGGATTCCATATCTTCTTGATTATTAGCTTCACCCTCTCTAACTTCTTCCTCTGAATCAGGATCTGAGCTGGCAGGCGTAGTGTTGGAAGACCTCGGTCTATTTTGTGGAATTATGTTATCATATTTAGCTTGAAAAGTGTATACACGTTCCTGTCTGTAATCCCTATCATCTCTGAAGTACTTCCTAAATTTCCTCAATTTAATATCATCCTGATATTCTCGCAAGATTTCATTCATTTTCTCATAGTTTTTAATTTTAGTAGTTTCTGCATTTGGCATCGTTTTTATTTCTTCCTTAAGTTTGTTAATTGATATTATGACTCTTTTATGCTCTCGTGTAGCATGGGTTATTAATAGTTCCAACATAGTTTTAGAACTCTGATTTAAATTTCTTTCCCAATCTTCTGCCAGATCAGCATCCTCATCATTGTCAAAATTAGGAAAAATCAGAACTCTCAAACCTCGAGGGATAATATTATTTTCTGAGTAATTCATCAAAGACGCATGTTCCCAATACTTATTAATTTCTCTTTTTGACAAACGTTCCAATCTGATAAATTTCTGTTTGAGAGTTTCTACTGTAGTGTAACTACTCTTAAAAGGGTTCGACATACTCCCCCTTGGTGCAAAAAGAGCTGCTCGGTCTTCATCCCTATTACACATATAATCTGCCATCATCAGTAGTGGATTTCAGCAAGCACACAGAGCGAATCGTAACAAAATACAAGAAATGTTGTGGGATCGCTAACAGATTGCGTGCGCTCTTTTCCACTCTCAAATTTCAAAAAAATATATATATAATGAAAATGCGGGGGGGTCGGCAGCAAGTGATATCACTCCCTCAAACTTCCCACAAAGTTTGTACAAAGTAGACAAAGAAATCAAGGCACATTTACAATCAGGAGATCTTTCAAACGAATCTAATAGCTTGGAGAAGATATATCGATGATGTTTTAATTGTATGGAAAGGGTCTCCTGCTTTATATGATACCCATGCTACACGAGAGCATAAAAGAGTCATAATATCAATTAACAAACTTAAGGAAGAAATAAAAACGATGCCAAATGCAGAAACTACTAAAATTAAAAACTATGAGAAAATGAATGAAATCTTGCGAGAATATCAGGATGATATTAAATTGAGGAAATTTAGGAAGTACTTCAGAGATGATAGGGATTACAGACAGGAACGTGTATACACTTTTCAAGCTAAATATGATAACATAATTCCACAAAATAGACCGAGGTCTTCCAACACTACGCCTGCCAGCTCAGATCCTGATTCAGAGGAAGAAGTTAGAGAGGGTGAAGCTAATAATCAAGAAGATATGGAATCCACACGTAGTGGAGGTCAAAGTTTTTTAGAACAAATTTGCAGACACAAAAAGGGAAACATACGATTTATAAATTCCAAACAAGTCAGATTTGCAATACCACCAATAGGCACTACACCAATACCAGGTGCCACACAAGGGGCAGGAGAGGGGGCAAGCGGAAGCGGGAGTGGAAGCTCCGACGAAGATCAGGGTCGGCCAGGAATTCTGACGAGATCGAGCAGCAAGAAACGTCAGATGAACCAGTGAATTGTGATTTGGTTATTAATTTATCAGATAAATGTCTTTCGGAGGCTGAACATGCTGTGTTGAATAAAGGGTTTTCTTTTGCACCAGGCGTCAGAGCAGATTTTGTGAATTTCCAGATAGATATTTTTAAATTTATAAGGAAATTAAAACTAAAAAAATTCTTTGCGACACAGGTACAATTATTTCAGCCTAAGACCACTCTAAGCCCACTTAGTTCATATACTATTTCAGATATTCACAATATTACCACCTTGACTACATTAGCTCAAGAAAGCACAGTGGATTTTGAATCTATTTGCTTATCACTTGGTGTTAATACTAGACAACTCAATCTCAAAGAATTGAAGCCCAAGTCCAAATTCACACCGAATTTAGGAACAGAGAATGTAATTGAAACCTTCCATAAGGCAATCATTAAGGATATATACAAGCATATGGATAGCAGATCGAATAAAATAAAGCGATCTAAAAATAATCTGAGTCAAGAGGAATTGGTAGCTTTAGAAGCTCTAATGAATGATAAGTGCATAACTATTAAAGAAGCAGATAAGGGGGGCAACATTGTGGTAATGAATACGCAGGATTACATAACTATGGCAATTTCTCATTTGAATACTCCACAATGCTATACCCTTCTAAAATCTAATCCAACGAAGAAAATTGTTTCTGAACATTTGGAACTTATCCAGCTATGGTATAACAGAGGCTTTCTAACAGAGGATGAAAAGAGTTTTCTGACTAATACGGAACCCACCATGCCCACTATGTATTTTTTGCCTAAAATACACAAGGGTTATGAAACCTTACCACCAGTCAGACCTATCATGAGTGGGATAGGGTGGGTCACGGAGGGTATGTCCCAATATTTGGATGAAGCTTTAAAACCCCATGTTCTCAAAATGAAATCTTATGTTAGAGATAGTGCACACGTTTTGAAATTTTTCAAATCCTTTAAGTGGGAATCAGATTATCTTTTGGCTACCCTTGATGTTTCAGCGCTTTACACCAGCATAGATCATGACCTAGCAGTTCAAACAATTGACTACACCTTTGGGAATTCTTCTGCTTCTTACATGCAGCATATACAAATGCTTAAAAGCTTTCTCAAATTTACTTTGCAAAATAATGTATTCATTTTTAATGGACAGTATTATGCACAGGCCAAGGGAGTTGCCATGGGTGCTAAGTTTGCGCCATCCCTGGCGAATTTGTTTATGGCCCAATTTGAAGAAACGCACATTTACAATCAGGAGATCTTTCAAACGAATCTAATAGCTTGGAGAAGATATATCGATGATGTTTTAATTGTATGGAAAGGGTCTCCTGCTTTATATGATACTTTTGTGCTACATACTAACCATAACAAATTTGGCATTAGATTTACAGGTCTAGTGAGCTCACAAAGCATTGACTTTCTAGATTTGCATATTTTTGTGAACAATGGGCAAATTGAAACACACACATATCGTAAACCAACAGAAGTCAACTCCATATTGTATGCAAAAAGTAGTCATCAGAGATCTACAATAGATAATATCCCGGCTGGGGAATTTTATCGGGCCAGGCGAAATTGTAGTTTAGATTTGGATTATCAGAGGGAGTCTGATTTGCTCACGCAAAGATTCCAAAAGAGAGGATATAACCTGAAATGTATTAAGAAAGCAGCAGACAAGTACAAAGAATGTAGTCAATTGGAGCTTTTATGTGACCGTGTGAAAGAGAAACCTGAGAATGATTGCATTTCTATAATAACTCAATTTTCGCAAGACTCATCTTTACTGTACAAAATGGTGTCTAGACACTGGGATATTTTAAGACTTGATAAGGATTTGTTACCTTTTTTGACTGAGAAACCCAAATTTATTTTTACGAGAGCACATAGCATCAAACAGAAGTTGAGTCCCTCTTTTTTGGATGTTCAGACAAATAGTACTGAAGGTACTTGGCTTAAAGGGAAGAAGGGATTTTTTAAATGTGGTAATTGCAACCAGTGCAAATATGCGCATTCTAATTGTGACTCTTTTACAGATGATAATGCCATGACAATTAAGATCAAGCAGTTTATTAACTGTAAAACGTGCTTTGTCGTTTATGCCATTATATGTACATGTGGTAAGCTTTACATTGGTAGTACTATTCGGCAATTGAGAATAAGAGTAAGGGAACATTTGGCTAGTTTAAAGAGTAGTGATCCCAAGACACCAATGTCTATCCATTGGCAGCTGCAACATCAGTTGGATAGCCAGGAAGACATAAGATTCATTGGTCTTATGCAAGTGAAGATGGGTAAACGGGGTGGAAATCTTAGGCTCAAACTTAGGCAACAAGAGAGTAAACTAATCTGTTACTTTAGGAGCACTTTAGTTGGTCTCAATCAGGACCACGAAATGCATGTTTTTTTATAAAGTAACAATATGATTGACAATTTCTTTCCCTTTCCGATTTACAAATGAATGTAACCAGCCTAATTGGCAATGTTACCTATTGTAATTATCACTACTTGTGATGTTGTTCCAACCTTACCAGAATTCTGTAAATATGGGACTATAAATTATAGGATCCCATGTACTCATTGGTAAAAATATAGATTATTTAAATAATTTAAGGGACGCAATGAAATTTATGTATTGGGTGGACATATGCACATCATGAGGATGTAAGTGTAGTACTAGGTGTGGTTGTATTATATTATTTCATACTAATTAACACGGTAAGCCAAATTCGAGTTCAAGTAGCTTTACTAACTTTAAGTATTGGGTAATTCTAATTTATAGATATTAGCCAATGAATATGATTTATTGGCAATTTAATGTGGGTTTTTTTCAATTTGGGAAATTGTGACAAATGCTTGGATCATTAAACACAGGATTCCGTGCACCTATTAGTGTAAGTGTAGAATATACTAAATAATTTAAGGCTTGTAATGATATTCATTTGTTTTAGTGGATGTAACTGTAGAACCAATTGTGGTTTTAGTGTACCATCAGTGTTAATCAATACAGCAAGTCAAATTCGAGTTAAAGTAGCTTTATCCATATTGAATTATTGGATAACCTTAATTGAGAGCACGCTTATTGCGCGTGTACATGGTGCCGTCGCGCGGGCGTGCGCGTGACGTCATCGCGCGATTATGCGCGTGACGTCACTGCGCATGCGTGACGTCATTACGCGTACGTGCGCGTGACGTCACCGCGTTGCGGCCCGCGATCCCGCGAGTGGCAAGACATTTAAATGAAAGGACAAACTCATGGGACCCCTTTAGCACATTGAGGTTCTGGGATACAGCCCATGTATAGGTAAGTGATAGGAAAACATATAAATGTATCTTAAACAAGATACAACGAACTATCTTTTTGGTATGATAGAGGGAGGTCTTTTTAGTAATTCATGATGTGCATATGGGAACTGAATACAAGACAATATATTGAAATGACAACATATGAAATCAGGGGGATCTATGGATAACCCCATGAAGCACAATTACCAAAATATGTATATTCCTTGTAGGAGAAAGCCAATCTGGGGAAAAAAATTTGGAATCTTAAGACCACTGTAACATATGGTATGTTAGGAACATAGACTTTCAGGTTGGTGAACATTTTATTTTATTTTTAATTTATATTATAACATGAGATAAAACGCTTATGTAATTTATACTATTTAATCTTAATCTAAAGGGTCTACAATATAGGGACAGAAGATTTAATCCATTGACATAGAGTGGGTAAGTTGTAACTCTATTGTTCTATGTTGCATTTGGAGTATCCATATATTATCTGGTCATGTTGGAATGGCATCACAGGGTGATAACTGGTAATCTGTGTAATTAACACATTGGGGATGAATATTATTGTATAATCAGTTGATAACTGGATATTATGTTGAACATATATATTTATTTATTTATTTATTATTTTTTTGGAAAAACTAAATTACTGTTTTCTGTTTATTTTTCTTTGAATTTTCATTTTATATCTTGCTTATGGCGTGAATTTTCCCATATCCTGATCTGACATGTTGGCACTATATGGTATGGTTTTTTGAATTTTCTCTTTTTCTTTTCTTTGATATATTGAACGAATGTAATGATTTGTACAGCCTTGATAACGACCAAGGTCGAAACACGTGTCGGCTGTTCTTTACTTTGGAAGTCAAATTAATAAATTATACTGAACTGACAAGTGTTATGTAACTTGAGGAACTTTTGCACTTATTCAGAAGAATTATAGCACTAGTGATAATAGGTCTTTCAATTAGCCATTGGTGTGAGCGCGAGATATCCTCCCGAGCCTTGATTTCTTTGTCTACTTTGTACAAACTTTGTGGGAAGTTTGAGGGAGTGATATCACTTGCTGCCGACCCCCCCGCATTTTCATTATATATATATTTTTTTGAAATTTGAGAGTGGAAAAGAGCGCACGCAATCTGTTAGCGATCCCACAACATTTCTTGTATTTTGGAAAAAACATTAACTTGATCACCTTTCCCCATACAATGCTTAGCCCATGCACACAATTCCCGTTTCTTATCTGCAGAAACAGTATTACGAGTGACGATCTTTGGTCCTGCACCTGGATCAACTTCAGTCAATACGGGGCCACTCGAGAGCAGAGGTGCAGGTAAATTTAATAAAGGTGCAACTATCGGTGCAGAAGGAAGGGGCGGTGCGATAGGTGGAGGAACAACAACTAGAGGACTAGGAACAATAGGTTGTACAGGGGGAACAGGAATAACAGCAGGAACAACAGCAGGAATGGGCAGAGCGCCCAAAATAGGAACATACAGAGGTAGCGCAGAGGCACCATGCCTGCGTTCGTTTAACAATTTCTCAATAAATTCTTCGGAAACATGGAAATCTTTAGAGGGGTACATTTTCTGGATTCCAAGTGAAAAAGCCCTATCCATATTTTTAACTGATTCTGAATGTTTTTCTTTATCATATAACAACGCTTTTTCGGCGTTTGTTTTATGACGGCGTGCATGTTTGTCCCTACTTTTAAGCTGCTGTAACGCTTCTTTTTTCCAATTCTGTAGAACATCAAAGGCTGCAGGTCTAGCCTTCTTTTTTAGCAAGACTGATTCTAGGTATTCAATACGGGATAGCTCAAAACTACCGTTGATTGGCCACTGAAATTCGGAGGCATGTCTGGTCTGTCTGTACCAAATATCATTAAATACTATACTACCAATGCCATACTTACAGTACATAGTTCATGCCGGCGACCCCTCCTGTGGTGCCAGGCAGCTAAATTCCAAAGATTGTCGATCGCTGCGGAACAGAGCCCTAAAGCAGCAAGACAATTTCCCAGGCATTTCACAAAACATTGGTGTTACCTGGTCAATAATTGTGTCTGCAGATACAATACGCCAAATTCAAATTGTCAGGGTTAAATTAAGATCTGGGTCACGACTGCACCTGACCAAACCTAAGGAGGACCGTACGGTTTATCAAAGAACTTACCTAACGTTTGGTGGTTTCGACAAATCTGCCCGCCTCAAAAATGGACCCTCGTCAAGATGCCGTGTCAGACCACACGACTATCGTCCAAGGATCGGATTGTGCAGCGCTGGCGAGGTATCGCGTCTCGTTCGGTCGGACCCGCAGAATCACACCGTCCGATCCCGGTTCGATAGTCTGCGTCAACCTTCAATGATCCGGCATCAATCTTGAGGATCCCTATTCGGGCGCCAACTGTGAAAACAAAGAAATTGATATGAGGCTGGGAAGCCCAAAGGAAACACACCAACACAGGTTACAAAGGACATACAAAGTGCTTTATTTAAAAGCTACAACAGTTACCAAAAAGTCAATTGACAAACGGATAGCTATTCGGCTCTCAGAGTAACGTAACGAACTTCAACGAAGGTTCGATGCATTAGTAGAGAGACCGTACATTGGAATACTTGGGCTTTTATATTCTTCATTCAGCCCTGGCCAACCCCCTCACGGGTTAACCATTCTTGGGACCAGGCCTAGGGTTCCTTGCCAGGTCAATCCCATAATGTATGCATTTTGATCAGTTCCGCTGATACAGTTGTTCATTTACACATAGGTCAGGGATAGGACAAGGTCTCAGTTCGCGACCCCGACAAGTGGCCTGCAGGCATATTACTTATTCATGTGTGCGGAGGTCACAACGGCCAGAATCTCACTCAGAATGTCATTCGGTCTCCATTTTGATGTTCAGGGTGACTTCCACATTACAAGAGAACCTAAAATGGCGGCTAAATCCAAGATGGCGACTTACACAATTTTTCGTTAAGGTCAAGACCTTACCGCAGAGACTATTTACATGATATTTTAGACAGCTTGGCGTAGGCCAACACACATTCAAATACTGCGATAGGAGGCATAATATCATTTCAATTCCAACACTCAGACCTACTTCTCTTTTGAATATCTTGTCTGTAGGCTTTCTCTCTCGCCTACCCATTCTCTTACTGTGGCTACCATCTACCGGCCTCCTGGTCAAATCACCTAATTTCTCTCTGAGTGGGCAGACCTCTCCTCCTCCCTCCTGGCCTCTACCGCTCAACTCCTCCTCCTCTGTGACCTAAATATACATTTAGACTCTCCTTGCTCCTCCTCGGTACTCTTCCGAGACCTCTGCGACTCCCTCTCCCTGTCCATCCTCCCCTCTGGCCCGACTCACTCTGCAGGGCACACACTCGATGTCTTGATCTCCTCTGACCTCCCCCTCTCCATCCCCCTGACCACTCCTCTCTCTTGGAACGATCACTCCCTCCTCTCATCACATCTCTCCCTCTCATCCCCGAAGCCAAGCCTACCCCAACAATGCCACCTACCTTCTCGGACATCCGGCCCATGAAGCGTGTGTCAGTTGAGGCTTTTGCCGCCACTTTCTCTCCCCCCCTCCACCTTTGGCTTTCTCTCATCCTGATACAGCCCTTTCTCTGCTCTACTCTTCAATTTCTGATACGCTTGATGTTCTTGCCCCTGTCATGAGGATCCGTTTGAAGTCCAAAGCCAAGTGCAATTCCTGGTATGACTCTGACCTAGCTACACTTAAACACAAGTGTAGGGCAGCTGAGAGGAAATGGAGGACTTCCTGTTCATCCTCTGACAAACTGGCCTGTCGCCTGCTACAAAGGCAATACCGACTCTCTGTCCTCACCAAGAAGAGAGTCCACATTCAAGCTCGTGTCTCTGCGGCATCTAACAACACGGCCAAACTCTTTAAAATCTGCAAGGAGCTGGCCAACCCTGCTGCAGTCTCTACCCCTCCTCTTGCCTCCCAGGCTCTTTGCAATGCCCTTGCTTCTCACTTCATTTCAAAAACCCAGGACATCCTGTCCACCCTCTCCACTCACACTCCTCCTCTTCCCTCTCCTCCTGTGCTTGCTGACCCTCCTTTAGCCACCCTCCCACCATCCTTCTCATCCTTTCCTCTTTTCACCCCTGACGAGGTTGCTAGACAAGTCTGATCTATGAAAGCCTCTTCAAAACAGGTTCATCCCTGTTCCTCTAAAACCATCAAGGACCACATTGACACCCTCGCTCCAGCCCTTGCTGATTTTTGCAACCACTCCTTTGCCTCTGGATCCTTCCCCTCCCCTCTGAAGCACTCCTTTATGCATCCTCTTCTCAAGAAACCCACAGCTGATCCTTCTTGTCCAGCTAACTATCGCCCAATTTCCATTACTCCCTTTCTTGGCAAACTCCTGTAAAAGTTGGCTATCTCTCAGCTTAACCTTCATTCCAATTCTGTTGGCTGTCTCCATGACCACCAGTCTGGCTTCAGAGCTTCCAGAAGCACGGAAACTGCTCTCCTAAACATCCGTAAAAGATCTGCGCACCAACCTTGACTCTAACATTCTGTCTGTCCTCATCCTCCTCGATCTCTCTTCTGCCTTTGACACGGTCAACCATACCATCCTGCTCAACCGTCTCCGTGAAAACCGGGGTATCACTGATCAGGCTCTGCCCTGACTGACCTCTTTCCTCTCAGATCGACCCTCCCAGGTCCATCTTGGGTCCTTCCTTTCATCTATCTTCCTCTCTACCTGTGGTGTTCCGCAGGGGTCTAACCTCTTGCCCTGGCTTTTCAACCAATACCTGGCAACTCTCACCCACTGCATTGCCATTTTCTGCTCAAATTTCCAGTGCTATGTGGATGACACTCAACTCATTTTCAGGCTGCCCTCTGTCACCTCCTCTCCCTCTCTCATCTCTGATTGCCTAACTACCATTCAAGATTGGTGTGCCGCCAATGATCTTTGTCTGAATGCCAGCAAGACGGAGATCCTCCTCATTGGCAAACCTTCACCATCCTTTCCCCTCACTCTCTGGCCGGCCTCCCTTGGCCCTCCTCCTACCCCCACCTGCGAGGCTAAGAACCTCAGGGTCATCTTTGACTCCACCCTTTCCTTCTCCGCCCACATCTCTGAGGTCTCTAAAAAGTCAAATTTCCGACTGCACCTCCTCAGAGGTACTCTGCCTTTCCTCTCCTTGCCCCAGAAGCTCATGGTATCTCAAGCTCTGGTTCTCTCTAGCTTGGACTATTGTAACAGCCTCTTTCTAAATCTACCTGCCTCTACTCTCCGCCCTCTGCAATTAATCCAGAACAGGACTGCAAGATTTGTCATTGGCCTCAAGCCCTGGGATCGTATCTCTCCAGCTCTGAAATATCTTCACTGGCTCCCAGTGGACCAAGGATTACATTCAAAACCCTCTGCATTGTCCACAAGGCTTTCTGGGGCATGGGTCCAAAATACCTTCAGCTATCCCTCTGCAAATACCTCCCCTCTCGAGCTCTTCGCTCCTCTACCTCCAACTCACTGAGGGTCAGTCGTTTTTCTAAGAAACGAGCTGGGGGTAGATCTCTGTATTCGGCTGGGGCCTCCCTCTGGAACAGCCTCCCTGCCACTCTAAAACTTGAGGAGAACCATCTCCGGTTCCGGAAGCACCTCAAGACCTTCCTCTTTTCTTCTGCCTTTGCTCCCCCCCTCCCCTGCTGATCTGTTCTCTCTTGGCACTGTGCACCTGGCCATCCTCTGTCTTTTGGGCCCAGGTACCTGTTCATACTGTCACCCTCCCGCACTGCCTCCGGGCCACCCCTTGCACTGGGGTCTGTATCTGTACCCATAAAGCCCCCCTTTTTCTTCCTGCACTTATCGGACCTACCCTGTCTGCTGCCTTAAACCTAGCACTTGCAAATTGCTGGCTGCATTACCACTGTTTGTTGCCTTTATTATTTATTTATTGTTATTTATCTGTTTCTCCTCTGCTTCGCACTTTCCACCTCCCCCCCTTCCATGCACTTTCCCCCTGCCACCTCTCCCATGCACTAGCGCATTCTCAAGGTCACTGGGCCTAGTAAGATCGCTGTTTTGTTCCCCCCCTTCCCCTCCCTTGCCTTGTCGCGCTCTGAAACACTTGTGTATGAGCGCGATAGAAATAAAATATCAATCAATAAATTAGAGGAGGGGACCTGAGTGAACCAGTGAAAGTGAACCAAATATTTGTTTAAAAAGACATTAAGAGTTCCTAAATGTTATAAGCTAGTAGAGCTGGTAAAGTTAACTGAACTGGGATTTGAAGGCTATAGTGAACCCGACGGAGGAATGCCAAATGAAAGCAAGGGAAAGTGAATCCCACATTTTGATAAAGTGACTGAACAGTGGTGTAAAGACGGAGGTGAACCCAACGAAGGAGTATCACAAGAAAGCCACAGAAAAGGGGAATGCACATGGTGAGAGCTAGGCAAAAGACATTGGCCTCATTACACGGTAGGCGGTAAGGGTTTACCGGTACCAGTATTTTACCAGTACTGGTAAACCCTTACCGCCTTACTACGAGGTCCCTTTGCGGGATGGGGAATTTAACGCCTGCTTTTTGCAGGCGTTAAAAACCAACCCGCAAAGGGACCAGGGAGCTAATTACGGTACCGCAATTTGCGGTACCGTAATTGGCGCCTTCCCCATTCCCATAGAGCCCTATGGGGAAAAAATGGGAATGGGGAAGGGCAATGGCGGAAGGGGGAATTACCGCCCCACCAACCTTGGAATAGGGCGGTAATTCCCCTTTCCACCAAGGCGGTGCCGGTATTTTACCGGCATGGACCAAGGCTAATAGCACCTTGGTCCACCGCCATCCGTGTAATGAGGCCCATTGATTTGAGGGATCGTGCCTTTTTGGAAGAAACAGCTTCCTGATGCCTATAGACTCAAAGGGTGCTCACAATCATGCCACTGTTCCGCCTTGTCCCTTGATGCAACGTGGGGAAGGGAGTGTATTACTTCAGCAGTCCTGAACTGTGAAAACAAAATCAAAATATCGAGGCTGAGTACCTCAAAAGGAAATACACCGAACACGGGTTACAAAGGAACATACAAAGCGTGGTTCAGTGTGTTCAGTGAAAGACGCTGTACATTAGAATTCATTGCTCTTTTATACTATTTGCAAACACGATGTCCAACCCTACTTCGGGTAAATATTCCTCTAATACATTACTGATCTAGGGTTCATGCCGAGTTCGCATATCCACATGTAACTAGTTTGCCTTTAATACACACATCAACAAGCCTCCTTGGCAACTGTGTGTTTTGGGATTTCCCATGCAGGTCTTCTCAAACATTAATACAATATAGGCAAACAAGTGTTCTTAGTTCAGTATTTGAATACTTTGTTCTTAACATATGCTCGCGGATTAGTTTCATTGCACGAGTAATCCTTTACACACAGGTCAACGAAGGACAAGGTCTCAGTTCATGACCTCAACAAGTGGCCTGCAGGCAAGTTACATATTAGCTACACACAGAGGGAAAGACGGCCATGTTGTATTTCGGAATGACATCGTCCACCATTTTAACTCACAGGGTGATTTTACAAAGCCAACCTAAAATGGCGGATTGACCTAAAATGGCGGCTTACATTGATTTTAAGGTCAAGACCCTGCAACACAGATTTCTTCGCAAGTTACTTACAAGCAGCTTGGCATAGGCCAATATACATATATTCATTGCAATAGTAGGCACAATATAATTTCTCAATTGACAAACCCTCCTTTGGCCTATGCCAAGTGCTAAACTACTTTGGATCTCCTTGCAAATAACTCCATGCCTTATCGTCCATGCACCCTGAATCGCTGTCAGAAATATCTATTGCCATCAGGTCATTTGCTAAAATTTCTTTTAGCACGTATTCTTTGGAAGTTTTATCTGGGGCATACACTTTATGTCCTAATGTACCTATCGCTTGCGCGCAACATCCCCCTAGCATCGAACATATACTAGGTAGACACTGGATACAACAACAAAGGAACAACAGAATTCCCAAAATGATCAGTAAGACCAAAAGTACCTTCTAACCCCAAGATCGCAAGAAGTCCCAGAACCAAGCGCTAAGATCCCAGTTTCCCTCGGGAACATGCACTTCTGAACTAAGGATGTGCAGATTCTGTATTTCCTTGAAGATAGTTGGGGAGGAATCTGGTACGAAAACACAGCAAGCGGACCCCACTAATTTACACACTCCACCACGTTCAGCCAGAATAACATCTAATGCCATCCGGTTCTGAAGCGCTACTAGTCTTATCGCTTTCTATTCTAATGTCATATTATAGAGTATGTCCGTGGTCCGGTTGATGGTTCTCTCCAGTACTCTCGCTAGTCTTCTGATATCTTTGGAATTCGCTATCTGCCCCCAAAATGGCACAACTGATTTTGCTATATCTCCCAAGATTTGTGCTGGAGTATCACCGTTCTCGTCCAGCCGTGGACGAGCCTTTGAAACTTCTATTGTACTAGCTTTAAACACCCCAGGTAACAGGATCCCTAAATAACAGGTTCCTTGCCAATCCCTGGGCAACCATGGGAATGCAACATTACTGCAAATAAAGTAGACAGGTTCGCCTACATACAAAGGTCTGTTTTCCCCAGTCAAATTTGCAACGTTGGCACAACCTTTAAAATCTCCCATTAACTGAGTACCATTCCTCTGTATGCAAAAAGAAACTGAATCGGGGCTATGGTTAAAGGATAGTTCCGGGACTTTTTTTTTATTGTCCCTACGGTTCGGCCATGTGTTTTTAAGCATAACTCGGTAGATCGTAGAAAACTTTCCTATGGACCTTACCCGACTTTTCGTCCATTATCGCACTCGAAATCAGCCGCCATTTTCTGATAATCCTATCATTTCCCCCCATCGACCTGGCTCACCTGCTTTTGCGGCACTAAATCAAATCCCCCGCCCCTGAAACAGACTTTATCAAAACATTCATATTCCACGCCTCTATCCGTGACGTGACTGTGCTGCATAGGCAAACGCGCCCAGGCGTCTTCTACGCGACTCCACACAGAACCCGGAAATCAACACAGATTAGCTCACAACACAGCGCGCCACAATTCGGAATATGAAACTGTACTTTTAAATCAAACCGCAAGATTGTAAATTTGGTAAAGTACATTTATTTGACATCAAATGTTTTGAGAATATTCAGCGATTTTCATTTTTATTTGCTCACGTTCCAAAAAGTTCGTTTTGAGGCACGCGATGTTCCTTTGCTGTACACAGGGTCTTAGATCATCTCACAATACAGCGCCACAATTCGGAATATGAAACTGTGGTTTAAAAGCAAACGGCAAGATTGTACATTTGGCAAAGTACATTTATTGGACATCAAATGTTTAGAGAATATTCAGCGATTTGCATTTTTCTTTTCTCTCGATCCAAAATAGTTCGTCTTGAGGCAAGCGATGTTCGTGTGCAGTACACAGGGTGTTGGTTTACGATAAAATAAGCTCTTCGGTCGCACTGATAATCGCATGGCTGTTCCAACAACGAGGCACTAGGCCACCACAGCGGTCTGTATGTTGCATCTAGCCGTTAGTACCGCGTAAGGGCATACTTGTACTTGGCGATCGTCCCATAAAATGGTCAGGGTGGTAACGTTGTTCACGCGGAGAAGCAGCTGGCGGTTGAAAAAGCCATCCGCCGGTGTCTGGTACTCGTGACACATACAATAATGAAGGATGTACCTGTTTGAAAAACATAAAAAATGAAATTAGTCTCACCATCAGATCTTTATTAAAATTATTCATTTTATATATTAGGTCAGGAAATTATTTCATAGCTAGGACAGTGCAACTGGGTATTATACGTCATTTCCAGTAACCCACCCCCTCTCCTCCGCCTTTTTCAGAGCTGCCTGAGCGCCAGTGGACCACTTCGTCACTGATATGATATAATATGGCATTTGCAACGCGCCTATACACAACAGGGGTTGACAGGGAGGCAGTGCAGGTGGAGAGTGGAAGGGCCCAGGACCGAGGTCGCAGACAGTGGACCAGTTGTAGCAGGGGAGAGGGAGAGAGAAAGCAGAAGCGAAGAGGAAGGTTTTGAGGTGCTTCCGTAAAAGGAGATGGTTCTCCTCAAGATAGTGCGCGGTACAAAACAATATGCCACATAGAACGAACAAGTACAACTTAACCCATCTTTAAAGCTACTGTATAGTAATTAAATTGCGGTATCAACTCATCTAAAGAGTTACTTACATTATATTTGCATTTTCCATTGTGTCTGTGCGTAGGGCAGCCCCGAAATACCACTCCTTCTATGCCGACGTTATTTCTTCTAATGAACGAACATTAAATGGCTATCGTTTCTGAAATTTTATTCATTATCGTTTCTTACGTTATTGCACCACACCCCCAAAAAGAACTCTTTCGGGATGGTCCCGGCCTGTCAAGGTCAAATAACAATAGAACCTTATACTGAGTCGTGGGCCATTCCGGCACCCGAGCAAAAAATCAAAGCAGCTGACCTTCACTTTGAACGAGCACACATTCCTAGTTAGCTACATTCAGTGTAAGGCCATCTCACAGGACTTGAAATTTACACTCCATCTTTGCATTTTGTCTGCGTGCTTTGCAGCCCCAGAGAAGCATAAATATGGAGACATTCTATATTTTTTTTTTAATTATTTATATTACTGTTTGGTTTAATTTAATGCGCAAATGAACAAGTTTGGATAGACACATTGCATGTACACTGAGCAATCACTTTTATTTACACATTACATAGATACACATATTCAATGGGCCTGCAACATGAGGAGACTCGAGAGAACAGACAATCAAATTACAATCATTTAAACCGTGATGTGTATTTCTCAATGAGCTCTGCTTTAGGTGGACATGGAACAGAGGCAATGTTGGGTGGCAATACAGTTGTCCCCTGCACAGGTTCGTTCACAACTCCATTTATGTGCCTATCTAGGACGTCAACAATAAGTCTCTCAATAAACTCATATTGCATATCCTCAAACACTGGTTTGATCACCCATTGTTTACTTCTTTTAGTGAAGGCCTTATTGTAGCGAAGCGTCCCTAAGGTTCCGGTCGTCCTACTTTGTTGACGGCCAACATTATGGTTATGTGCCAAGACCGCTAGAAGAGTCCGATTTATCATGCCCTCCATGCCGAAATGCAATCGTTTTGGCCTGTACTTTAGGCACATATTGTGGAACACCTCCAAATCTCCTGTGTGGCAGAATTCCGTGAGTCTCCTCAAATCTCTTGTTATGGTTTTATCAAATACAATCTTTTCAATGGCTTTGTGAGTGGGTGATGAAGGAATCAACCACTTCTTCTTCCGTGCCTCCTCTGTGGACAAATGGCCATGTTCACAATTGTGGAAATGTTGGTTTGTGGTCCAGCGGTGAACGTTGCTACAGTGTAGCATTACTGACCGCCATTTTTCCAGTAGAATTTCCAACGACCCTCCACATGTTTTTGAGCTCCACCAAAGATGGTTGCTGATTGACTTGGACCACTGTGAAATACCTTGCATATCTTTTTTTTTACCTGCAGCCGACATTTTTTTATTGATTGTTTTTGCAAGATGCCAAACGTCAAATTGGTGATTTATATTTTTGTACTCTTCTCTCATTGTCTTGGCAATTGAAACGTGTCTGTCCGTGGCTATCAGGTCGATCACCATTCCCCGCGATTGTAGTTCTTGCAATGATGCTACAAAGCCAACTTTCTCCATGGCCACTGAGGATGTGCTTTGTGACACCTGCACGACCACCGAACTCACAATTTTCTTACTTTCCATGTCCTGAAAGTGATAGGTGCAGTACTTGGCTGAAAATCCTGGGCTGTCGCACTGTCCATCACCGGCTAGCCTGAACCGTTTGCCCGCGAATGTACTATCAATAGACATTTTTTCCATTCTCCAAGCTTCGCTAATGGCTGGAAATAGATGATCGGTTTGGTATTTGTAGAACTGAGTTTTCACAATGAAATGGATTCCCACAAACTGAAAGAAAGACTCTAACGTTTTAAAACTTGAACCACTAAAAAGTGCAGCCGCTGCACAAAGTAGATTGCCTGCTGGCAGTTGCCCCAGCATGGGTTGTGCAGACCATGAGAAAGGATGATATTTTGTACAGGTGGCATGTATTTTAAGGTTAGTGCCTCGAATTGCACGAGTCACATTAATCAATGGCTCCCCACATACTTCCCCACCAACCGAATGCCCACATTTCATCCGAATAATAATATCAATCAAACAACTATCGAATACAATGAATTTGGCCTCTTTCCTTATACTGTCACTCTGCATCCCAGCTGGTTCGGCCTGTAACGTTGAGGACATGTCACTCACATGAAAGGTAGAATCTCTGATATTGTCTTCCGCTATGTTCAGTGATATTGATGGTGTTTCATTGTCGTCCACTTCATTCTCTTCCATTGCAACATCTGTTCCTTCTCCGGCGATGGTTGAATAAAACAATTTCTTCAACTTTCTCGCGGTCTTAGTTTTTGCGGGTGTGGATTCTGTGAATTGATCTCCGACTGCATCCGAACTACCAGGAGGACATTCACTATCGATGGCTGGATGTGGTATAGCTCCGTTGTCAATCACTTCATATTCTTCCCATTGGCACGATGCATCTCCAGTCTCAAGTCCCTGCCAAAAGGTTTGACAAGCAACATCTCTCGTTCGCTTCACTGCCTGTGTAGATCTAGTTCGTACACCCACTCGCAACTAGAGGACAGATTGGAAAAGGGATGTTCAGTTTAAACACAACTTACAGTATTGAACTATTAACAGTGAAAAACAACATAATATAGTGACCAGGACACTAACCTTCTTTTGCTTTCTTTTCTTTGAAACTTTCTTGCCTCGAACTTCAACATCGGGACGCTGTTGCTCCGACTCGTGTGTGCATGTCTCCACTTCCTCTTGCGCTGCAACGACTATATTTTCATGATAAGCACATCCATCACGCACTGACGCTCCATCGACTCCCTGAAACATAGAACTTTCATTAGTATGTATAATAATATTGAAAACACAAAATGTACTTGGGGACCAATACCCACGTACATCTCAATAGCAAAACACGAATGAACGCTTTGTGTAGAACATTCAAACGACAATTATTCACGCATTGTTGATCTAGTTAGATGGAACTGTCAAGATCCATACCTCGGGCTCCTCATAGACTTCCATTGATGATATTATTGAAGATGATGCTTCAGTAACTCCCTGAAACACAGTAATTGCATTAGGATGGTTTTCTATTTTGTTAAAAAGAACATACACTTTGTGCAGGCGTCAACGGCTCATCTAAATAGACCTGCACAAATGATCAGTTGTCTAAAATAAATAATGGATATCTAAATATGATTCGATTTGCTTGATCGTTGGAAGTGTCACCACCCAGAAATCTGCATCAACTACTAGGGGTGATGTTCTTGTAGAAGAAGCTCCGTCATCTCCCTGAAACATAGTACTTGCGTTAATAAAGAAGGAAGTATAGCGGATGTAATCACGTCATATGATTTCGCTTGATCGAACTGTCAGTATCCATACCTCGAAATGCATAAGAACATCAAGGGACGATGTAACTGCGGTGCACACTTCTGCAAGCTGTTGCGCCGACCCGTAACTGCATGCTCCCCCTTCTTCTTGGACTAATGCTCCATCGACTCCCTGAAACATAGGACTTTCATTAGTAATGAACACAATATTGAAAAAAGAAGACACATAGGAGGGCGACGACAGAAGGACATATCAATGGCTAAAAACGAAAGAAACATTGTGTGTAACAATCACGCTACAAGAATGCAAGATCTGATGATCTCCATCGATGGAACTGTCCGGAAACGTACCTCGAGCATCTGAGTGACATCAACGGTTGTCATCAATGCGTTGGACTCCTCAGCATCTCCCTGAAAGACAGTACTTGCATTATTTTGGATAACAATAATTATAACTGAAAACAAAGACTAGAGGACGAGTACAAGGGTGTACCATTAGGTAAAATAATGACACGATAAATTAAAACTATTGATTTACATGCCTAAAACAAGTCAGTGGCAGAATAGCCAAGTAAGATTACCCGATAGGCGCTTGAAGTGGCTGATGACTGCAATAACGACACGGATGGAGAATCTTCCGCCTTCATATTGAGTGGATACATAAATGGGGAAATTATTGTTAGCTAATGCTACACACTACCGCAAGGCCGAGAGATAAATACGTAAACTTGACTCACCAGTGGAGGGATGTGGACGAATAGAGTGGGAATAGCGGTTGAGAGCAATTTTCGCCTCGCTCGCGGTGTGTTCTTCTTTATTAGCAATGATGTGGAGTACATGTCTGAGCTAAAGTGCCTGCTGCAGATGCGGTATCGATCACCCCTCTTGTCCGCAAAGACTTCTAGGACTCTACTTTCAAGCTCAGACGGTGGATATCCGCAATATCGGACCCATTCTCTTATCTGATCTATAGTCTTAGGGAAAACATGCATTATAGTACCTTCAGATTTATTATGGGTCTTCGAAGGGCAACCGCCAATGGAACAGGCAGGCATTGTGGAAAGTTCTGAAAAGTAAAGATCAACAATTCTCTATGAATACCAATGTGTTAAAAAATGAAATGACACATAAAAGGTTCAATGCAAGGTTCGTTTTGGTTCTTGGAACTATACACGTTATTCACATGCGGATAAGTATTTGAATAACTTTAAAAAAATAGAAAAATAATTTGACTAAACTCAGAACATGTGACTAGTTCCTTGCATGTTCTGTCTTGAACGAAAAGAAATTGGACGCAAAATGATTATGGTACATGGCCTTACCTTGACGAACAAACACTTAGATGCAGGGATCAGAGTAGTTTCTTGTCGTAGAACAGGGAGCAGTTCACAGGTTGCAAACTGGCGAGTTTCCTCGAAGTGGTCACGGAAGTTCACAGAGACGAAGAGCAGATAACCAGCACCTTCACGGGTTGACTAGCAAAGCGCAAAGAAGTTCTCATTAGAAATATGAAGTGGGTTATAAAGAATTCGAAACAGGGGTGTGTTTGTGAATGAATGACGTGTATATGTCGTGGCATTATGCGGTTTGCAGGGGGCCGTCCAGCATGAGGGGGATGCTTGGCAGGAGACACGGGGTCTGGAGGTAGACATGGGAACAACAATCCATGCTCTATAGACCACTTTGAAGTGTACATGGTCTTTGGCACCTCTTGGCCTTTATCGCTCCTTGACAGCTCCACTTGCCAGCACAAGTACCCCGGTGCGAACTGCCTTTGATAGGGCGGGGGTGGATTGGGGCGGTGGTCGTGCAGACAAGACACAGGAAGACTCGTGAATGGAGACACACTTATGTGGATTGCAGGGGGCCGTCCAGCGTGAGGGGGGATGCTTGGCAGGAGACACGGGGTCTGGAGGTAGACATGGGAACAACAACCCATGCTCTATAGACCACTTTGAAGTGTACATGGTCTTTGGCACCTCTTGGCCTTTATCGCTCCCTGACAGCTCCACTTGCCAGCACAAGTACCCCGGTGCGAACTGCCTTTGATAGGGCGGGGGGTGGATTGGGGCGGTGGTCGTGCAGACAAGACACAGGAAGACTTGTGAATGGAGACACACTTATGTGGATTGCAGGGGGCTGTCCAGCGTGAGGGGGGATGCTTGGCAGGAGACACGGGGTCTGGAGGTAGACATGGGAACAACAACCCATGCTCTATAGACCACTTTGAAGTGTACATGGTCTTTGGCACCTCTTGGCCTTTATCGCTCCCTGACAGCTCCACTTGCCAGCACAAGTACCCCGGTGCGAACTGCCTTTGATAGGGCGGGGGGTGGATTGGGGCAGTGGTCGTGCAGACAAGACTCGTTTGCCGCAGGGCCTCACCAAGGAGAGGCCATCTAACTGCATGTAAGAGGCAGGCTGCAGGATCTAGTACATGGAAGGCAGGGGGGTGAGTTTATAAATACCTCACCCTCCCAGGAGAATATATGGGTGCAGTTCACCCTGGAGACCCTGGATGCCTAGGCAGTTAGTCAGCAGCAGGCTGGCTTGTGGTGGCAAGGCGGCACGGGCCAGAGGGGGTCATCTCTGTACCCGGTGCCCAAAATGATGATTTATTATGATCAACCATATTGATTATTTACCGGGTTCAACGGTTATGTGGATTGAAGGTGGGCGGCCAGCGTGAGGGAGGATGCTGGCCGGAGACATGTGGTGTGACAAGACAAGGCACAGGAAGACTATTCAATGGAGACACACTAGATTCATTTAAAAAATCAAAACAACCATTGTTAAAATATATGTTGGGTTTTATTTTAGATCTTAATTTCAATTGAACATAAATAATAAACATTACACATTGTAAAGTTCCGGTTGCAGCACATCCAGGGAAAATCCGCGGTATTGTCCACTGTCGCTGGGGAAATGTTGTCTAATGGCAAGTACCGCACAGGCAGGTATTACTCTCCGAGCGCGGTGTCCGAGCCTCCCGTGAAGCCACCAAGTGAAGCAACGATAGGCCACCAGCCTGTACCACCTGTGAAAATGAAAGATGCAAACTGTATTAAAATGACAAAACTTTCTTATCACTGTCGATTCAGGTAAAAAATGTCATTCTGCTTTGAAAAAAATTCTATCTAGAAAATGCACAATATGGAACCAATTTACATGCATTCGAATGATATGTCGATGTAATTTTATATGTGGGAGACGACCATGACATAGTAGTGGCATCACTGACATCACAACCAGAGTATACTTACTCGTTACTCGGATTACGCGGACAAACAGTGCCGCGAAGTTCGTGCATAAGCACCATCATCATCCTCAACACGGTCCGTGAGAGGCAGGCTTCCCAGAACTCTGGCAGCTCGGTGATGCATTGCGGACTTGGCTCGCCTTCCGAAATGTAGGCCAAGCACCCGGAATTTTCACGGCAGCAGCAGTTCTCCTCCTCAGTTGGCATTAGCTCGCACCGATTGCACGTGCACCAGGTGGAGACGCCGTCCATGCGACATGGTCCAGGCTCTTCATCCGTTGACTGGTCCTCCCATCTGCCGTCCGAATCCCCATCGTTTTCGCGTGCTTGCCTTTCCAGTAGTTCTTCCTCGGTGTACTCGGGCTCGTACATATACGGCATTATTGTAGCCATTGTGTGGTAAAGAAAGTAAAATAATTTACAGATATGGTACAGGTGTTCACAAGGCCTAGAAGCGGCGAAGGTAGCTGACCAGAGCACAGAAACGAGTCACAGAATACTCAAAGTAACACAGAGAGAATAATGGAATCGAAAATCTGCTGCTGTGTGTTGTGAAACGGTGTGTTTATACTTATTGAGGAAAGAGGCGTCCTGCCATTTCCATGGCGACACTTCATTAGCTGAGGCGCAGCGATTGTTGACACGAAACGTGCTTTGGCGTTGGGAAATGGGCGGTACGCGTCTGCTGATGTCAGGCTCAGGGGCGGGGGATTTGATTTAGTGCCGCAAAAGCAGGTGAGCCAGGTCGATGGGGGGAAATGATAGGATTATCAGAAAATGGCGGCTGATTTCGAGTGCGAGAATGGACGAAAAGTCGGGTAAGGTCCATAGGAAAGTTTTCTACGATCTACCGAGTTATGCTTAGAAACAAATGGCCGAACCGTAGGGACAATAAAAAAAAAGTCCCGGAACTATACTTTAATAGTGTAAGAAGGAGGCATGGCATCCTTATTGCCTATCGGAGCCATCTTAAAGGAAATCAAAGATTGTAAAGGACGAGACAGTCTGTCGGAAGGCCTAATAGAAGCAACGTTAGGTTTACTCCTGTTTGCGAAAAGCGAGCATCCCAGGGGACGTTTCTCAAAACTATTCAAATTAGTGCCATCAAAGTTCCCCGAGATGCTATTGTTCCAACGGGCAAAGAACAGTGCTCTAAGAGAAGCATAACAAGCAGTTGTCAAAGGTAAAGGTTGAATATACCAACCTAGCTCCTTATCCCCGTGTTGCAGTAAATGTGAGCAGACCCAACAGTTAGACTTATTAAAAATGGCATGCATAGCATTCATGATAAGTAGCAGAGTATTATTGTGGTACCTTTGTCTATGCTGGGAGTCCCTAGGGGACAGAGTATGAAAATACACAAAGGGAGTAGGAACAGTAGGTACATTTTCAGTTGGTAACAAGGACTCTAAAGGATGCGTTTCCTTGAGGTACCACAAACCTAAGACAGTGACTATTATAAACCCAAATATCATTATAAAAATACAGCAATACGTTTTTGGGAGCCAGGTCCATTGTCCATTGTCCCGGTTGGTCACACAATCATTTACAAGTCCCATACGAGCGGTAGCGGAGGCAGGCATTGTAGTCTTCAAACAGAAACCCCCAATGTTCATTGATGGCAACCTCCCGGCCGCGCAACTTCTTAGTCCTTCCATAACCCTAGCCAACAGAATCCCATTTCTCAAATTTGGGCAAAAACAAGCCCTTGATGATCCTTTCCTTCTCCGAATGCACAGCTGAACCGTGCCGTAAGTCTAACAGATGCACAGCAAAACCGTGCCGTAAGTCTATTTTCTTGGACGCAGATTGTACCTTGCTTTTCCCGGTACTGATTGATCCGGAAACAATGTGTCGTCACTTCCCATTGGAAGCAACGTATCAGAGACAAGTGAAGGTGCCTAATTTGAAACAACAGTTTCCGGATGTAGAACTTTTGGAGAGTGTGGAGACAAAATGGCTGCTTCCCCAAGCCTCACAGGCTCAGAAAGATTCTCCGACACACCCTCTGCGCTATTTACTGCTTTAAGATCGTTGGTTGCAGCGTTAGCAACGGGTTCTTTTTCTTCTGTATCGTGTGGCACAGGGTGAGGAAGCTTCTTGACGTGCGACGCGTGGATCCAGTTCTTTGTTCCAGAAACCCGCACCGCTGTTTGGGTGACCAACAGGACTTGGAACGGGCCCCGCCAGCGAGGTGCAAGGCAGGAAGAGCGCTCCAATGCCTTGATGAGCACCCAGCTTCCAGGCTGTATGCTGTGGCCCGGGCCCTCGTATCGCCCAGGTAAAGCCTCTCGCACCTGGTGATGAATCAAATACAGGTTTTTATTCAACTGGCTGCAATAATCTGAAAGTAATACATTTTCAATGTTTCTTAAAGAGCTACATTTAGGAAGGTTCCAAATATTGGCAGGTCTCCCATTACCACCTCAAATGGAGAGAGCCCAGTCTTAGTTTGACGGGTTGTAAGCATGGATAATAACACGATCGGTAAGGCGTCCGGCCATTTTAATTTAGTGCCGACACATGTCTTAGCGAGCTTGTTCTTGATGATCCCATTGTGTCTTTCTACTAGTCCGGCGCCCTGAGCGTGTCTGGCCGAATGAACCGTTTGTCGATCTGTAATGCCGCACATATCTGCAGAATTACAGCAGTGACAAAATGTGGACCATTGTCCGACCAGATGACTCTTGGTAGCCCGAACCGTGGGAAGTACTCCTTTAACATGGTTTTCGCAGTAGTCATGGCTGTAGCATCTTTAACAGGGAAAGCCTCAACCCATTTGCTAAAGGCACAGATGACCACTAGCACGTACTTCATATTATTGCACCGTTCCATTTCAATAACATCAAAGTGGATAACTTCAAAGGGGACAGAGGGTGGCCCAAAACTTCCCCTTGGAGTTGCTGTCCCTTTTTCCACATTGTGTTGTAGGCAAATCATGCAACCCTGAACATAGCGCTGGACAATTTTCGAAATGTTGTCATTTGCCCAAACCTTTTCTAACATTTTTGTTACTTTCTGGGCACATACATGCGTAGGACCATGGGCCTTGATGACCATCATGATTACATACGCGTCAGGGAGTAGCCATTTCCCTTCAACTATGTCCACCCAACACCCGTCATCATCAAGTTTCCTGAAGCCTTCAGCCCACCTCTTGGATTCTTCTAACGTGGCATCAGCTTGGATATCCCGTACAGACCCAACACCCTCGTCCATTACATAGGCATTTACAGTCTCCCTTGAAGCAGTTTGTCTAGCTATCTGATCAGCGAAAGCATTCCCTTTTCCTATGTCATCTGTAATCTTTCGATGCACTGCACATTTCATAATAGCTAACTGAGTAGGGAGTGCAAGCGCTGAGAGTAGTTGTACTATTAGGGAGCCATGTTGGATCTTAGTGCCATGTGAAGTTAAGAACACTCTCTCTGACCAAAGTCTCCCAAAGTTGTGAACCACCCCAAAGGCATACTGACCCCTTCGGAAACTTTGCAAGCTCGGGTCAATGCTATAATCTCTGCGGCCTACGCAGAGTTATGCGTGATTCTCTTGGTTTCCATGACCGTGCTTAATGTGGTGATTGCATAAGCAGCTGTGGATGTACCATCCGGAAGTTTGAAGCAGGAACCATCACAAAACAGATCTCCTTGCGGATTATCCAAAGGAGTGTCTTTCAAATCAATTCTACCCTTTGTGTCTTGTTCGGTAGTATACAGACAGTCATGTGGCTCTTCATCGCCGCAAGTAGTATCTTGCGGGAAAGGTAAGAGTTCAGCCGGATTAAGAACACAACACCTCCTAATTTGAATGTGAGGAGCAAACAAAATCAATTCATATCTCGTCAACCGTGCGGAAGTGAGGTGTTGCGTTTGGGTTCGGTTCAGTAGAACATCTACAGAGTGAGGCACCATCATGGTTAGATCATGGCCTAGGACCATTCCCTCACTCTGTTTCCAGACGCAGCAGCAGCAGCAGCAACAGCTCGCAAACATCTTGGCAAAGCGCATGCTACAGGATCAAGGGCGGAAGAAAAGTAACTGCACGGCCTATTCTTCCCTCCATGTTCCTGCGTTAATACAGCCAAAGCACATCCATCACATTCATGCACAAACAACACAAAGGCCTTTTCATAGTTTGGTGTGCCCAAAACTGGTGCAGAGAATAATGCAGTCTTGAGCAAGTCAAACGATTGCTGGTGTTCCGCGTTCCACGGCAATGGCGAAGAAATGCCCTTCTTTGTCAAAGCCAACATCGGTTTGATCACAAGTGAAAAATTTGGGATCCACAACCTACAGTAAGAAGCCATACCTATCAAGGCTCTAACTTCCTTCTGTGTATATGGGACAGACATGCCAGAAATGTGTTTTATACGTTCAGGTGTCAATCTTCTTCCCCCCTTTGACAGGAGATAGCCTAAATAGGTGACCTCCTGGCAACAATATTGAAACTTTTTAAGCAAAGCTTTGTGACCATGCTTAGCTAGATGAATAAGCAATAACACAGTGCTCTCTTCACAGGCGCTTTCAGAGTCAGCAGCTAAAAGCAAGTCATCAACATATTGAAGCAATGTACAAGTAGAGGGCAATTCAAGGGTATCAAGCTGCTCTTTCAAAGCCCTACTATAGATACTAGGACTCTCTGTGTACCCTTGAGGCACACGAGTGAATGTGAACAAGCATCCCCCTAAGGTGAATGCAAACAATTATCTACTATCCTTATGTATAGGAATACTAAAGAAAGCATTCTTTAGATCCACAACACTAAAGTAGCTGTAGCTGGAATCATGGTTAAGATTGTCGTCACATCAGGCACAATTGGAAATTGTGGAGCGACGACTTTATTAATGGCCCGTAAATCAATTATGAAACGGAATGGAATTGCATTATCGCCTTTCTTGTACATGGGTAAAATCAGACTATTGCACAAACTTCCTGACATTTCCTCAATGACCCCGCGATGCACAAAATCAGAAACAATGCATTTCAAAGCTCGCTCGCCCTCAACTGAAATCTTATACTGGGGAATACCTGGCAGCTCAATTCCATGTTTCAAAACTATCTTAACAGGCTCAATCTGTAAAACACCGAAATCGTTGTCGTCAACAGCCCATAAGCTCTCTGGTACATCAATGAATTCTGGCGGCAAAGGTCTAGTCAAGAATTGCGAGACAGAAAATTGCTGTGGTGAAATCATCAAGCGCACTCCATCAGAAGAGCAATACATCATTGCATTTAATTCTTTTAACAGGTTCAACCCCAGAAAATTCTCTCCACAATTCGAAGTCAACAGAAATGGACAGTGGTCCGTAAAGGGACCCAAGAAATAGGTACCGACAAAGAAACTGGACAAACAACTGGCGTGCCAGAAAACCCTACAGAAACATTGCTTTGCCCTGACAGTGGAATGTTTGGAACCCGTGAATGATCAATGGAACACTTCTGTGCTCCAGTATCTATCAAAAACTGATGTTTCCTATTTCCCACCACCATTTCAATGTAGGGACCTTTCTGATTGACGGGAATAGGTATAGGTTCCAAACCCTGCTTCGGGCAATCCTAACGAAACAGAATATCATCAAAAGGAAGCTCTTCAGATAAATATGCAGTAGAAGGATGATCAAATATGTTCCTAGTGTCTGCACTCGAAGTCTGATTATCCTGTGAAAAAGGTTGCTGAGGATCCTGTGCAAACTGACCTCTACCAGGGCCCCCTACACCCGGGCGACCTCTGGATTGTCTACCCATATTAGTATTTAGAACCCTTAACCCTTGCGGGAGATCTGCATTATTTAATTTTCCCCACATTACACATAAATGAATCCCTAAACCTTCAATAAAAACATTTTTCTCAAGAAAATTATCCATATTATAAAGTGTGGAAAAAACATTAGCTTGATCATCCCTCTCCATACAATGCTTAGCCCATGCAATCAAATCACGCTTCTTCTCTGGTGGTACAGTATTGCGAGTGACAACCTTCGACCCCGCACCTTGATCGACTACACGCGGCACAGGACCACTTGGAAGAGAGGGAGCAGGCAAATTCAATGGAGGTACTGTTACTGATGCAATAGGAAGGGTGGAGGAATAGGTGGAGGAACAGTAACTGGAGGAAGAGGAGCATTAGGAGGAGCAGGAACAACAGCAGGTAGAGCAGGAATAGCAGCATGAAGCGGCAAAGCATCAAGAAGAGGAACATACGGAGGTGGCGCAGAGGCACCAGGCCTTCGTTCATTTAATAATTTGTCTATGAATTCATCGGAAACACGAAGGTCTTTAGAATGATACATTTTCTGTATTCCAAGTGAGAAAGCCTTATCCATATTCCTAGTATAGTGTTTAATGATAGATTCAGAATGTTTATCTTGGTCATACAATAATGCTTTTTCGGCGTTCGTCTTATGACGGCGTGCATGTTTTTCTCTACTTTTAAGTTGCTGCAACACTTCTTTTTTCCAATTCTGCAAAACATCAAATGCTGCAGGTCTAGCCTTTTTCTTTAATAGAATTGACTCTAAATACTCAATACAAGGGATTCCAAAACTACCATTGATTTGCCACTCAAGTTCGGAGGCATGTCTGGTTTGTCTGTGCCAAATATCATTAAACACTATACTTCCAATGCCATGCTTACAGTACATAGTACACGCCGCCGGCGACCCCTCCTGTGGTGCGGGACGGCTAAATTCCAAAGATTGTCTATCGCTGCGGAACAACGCCCTGAAGCAGGTAGACAATTTCCCAGGCATATCAAATTATTGGTGTTACCTGGTCAATAATTGTGTATGCAGATACAATACGCCAAAATCAAATTATCAGGATTATATTAAGAGTCGGGTCACGACTCACCTGATCAAGCCTAAGGAGGTCCGATCGGATTTTAAAGAATCTTACCTAACTAATCTTTCCTTGTGTGTGGTGATTTTGACAAATCTTCCCGCATCGATAAGTGGACCTTCGTCAAGATGCAGTTCTCGGACCACAAGCTAATCGTCCAGGGATCGGGTTGTGCAGTGCTGCTGAGGTGTCGCGTCTCATTCAGTGGGGCCCCTTTTTTGTCACACCGTCCGATCCCAGTCCGATAGCGAGGGTCAAACTTTGATAATCCGGCATCAATCTTGAGGGTCCCTATTCGGGCGCCAACTGTGAAAACAAAATCAAAATATCGAGGCTGAGTACCCCAAAAGGAAATACACCGAACACAGATTACAAAGGAACATACAAAGTACTTTATTTTATACTGAACAGTTTTCCAAGAAAAGAAACAGATAGCTATCGGCCCTCAGTACAACACAACGAACTCCAGCGTGGTTCAATGTATTCAGTGAGAGATGCTGTACATTAGAATTCATGGCTCTTTTATACTATTTGCCAACACGATGTCCAACCCTACTTCGGGTTAATATTCCTCTAATACATTACTGATCTAGGGTTCATGCCGAGTTCGCATATCCATATGTAACTAGTTTGCCTTTAATACATACATAAACAAGCCTCCTCGGCAACTGTGCGTTTTGGGATTTCCCATGCAGGTCTTCTCAAACATTAATACAATGTAGTTAAACAAGTGTACTTAGTTCAGTATTTGAATACTTTGTTCTTAACATATGCTCACTGATTAGTTTAATTGCACGAGTAATCCTTTACACATAGGTCAACGAAGGACAAGGTCTCAGTTCATGACCTCAACAAGTGGCCTGCAGGCATGTTACATATTAGCTACACACAGAGGTCAAGACGGCCATGTTGTATTTCGGAATGACATCGTCCACCATTTTAACTCACAGGGTGATTTTACAAAGCAAACCTAAAATGGCAGATTGACGTAAAATGGTGGCTTACATTGATTTTAAGGTCAAGACTTTGCAACACGAATTTCTTCGCAAGTGACTTACAAGCAGCTTGGCGTAGGCCAATATACATATATTCATTTCAATAAGAGGCACGATATAATTTCTCATTTGACAGAACTACCAGAACTCTTTTGGACATTTCAATTTGCATTACACTCTTTTGTTATACATATCATTGTCCCGCACCCTTTTGTTATATAGAGTAAGGATTTGGCAATAGGATTATTAGTATAGGCCATTTTTGTTTTGACATCAATAGGACAGCGTTTTGTTTACTTTGATGGTCGTAGCTTGCTCGTATCTTAGATTTAGGTTTAGATTAGGTGTTTTTCTCACCCGTTTACTGTTCAATAAACACCCTTGGATTTTACTCCTTGTGTCTGTTGTGCTTCTGATAACCATGCCTTCCTTACAGAGTCCAGTGCAAGAATTGCATTCCTATCGGGCGGGTGGCCGATCAGCCATTGACACTGCCCCAAAAAGCTGCCACAGGTTGAGACGAGTCTACCTTCCTGGCATGAATCTGTTCTTCTGTGGATGAACCAAACCTGAGAGCACATTCAAGAGCCTGTCAGCCAAGATTTTAGCCAAGATCTTCACCTCCCCGTTCACCAGGGAGTTCGGTCTGCATGACTCACAACACTCCCCTGGCTTGCCTTTCTTGTGAATAACCACTTTCGTGCATTCCCTTAGATCGCATGGGATAATCCCATCCTCCATGCTCCTCTTGTACAGAATGAGCAGGTACTAGCTTACCTTGTCCCGCAGAGACTCGCACAATTCCACCGGGAGCACATTGGGACCTGGTGTCTTGCCCCTGTGGAGCCAATGTATGCTGCATTCTACCTCCGCCAGGATGATATCCACCTCCAATTCCTCCCTGTGGGCTTCCGCCGACAGCTTTAAAGGCCAGGACGACAGGAAAGCTGACTCATCTGAGCCCATCCCTGGCCGGGTCTTGCATACAACTCCTCGTAGAAGGCCCGAAAGGCCTCTTCAATCCCCTCCCCAAATCTCAAAGTCATCCTCCCAGCACACCATAAGGTCAGTAATCCATCTATTCTCTTCCTTCTGTTTTTCTAGCCTTGTCACACTGGTGTTCTCATCTTTGCCTGGGACCTACACAAATCCCTTTGCACCCGGTGTGAACTGTCAGTGGCATATCTACCCTCAAATTCTAACATTAAGCCCTCGTCACTTAAGAAGGGAATAGTATCTTTATAAATTACTGGTAACAATTGAATGCCAATGACATGCCCCACATAAGATTATGTAAATGTATGCTTTGAATAAAACAAGCATTCATTTTTGGGTATATCCAAATTTAGTGATAACACGAGAGGGTCGAGCTCATTGTCTACACATAGATGTACCAGTAGGTCTTTCGCTAATCTTCAGTGAGAAAGATTAATCAAGATATGATGTAAATGGCTTGTTGAGTTACATGCTCTGAAGGGCCGCCTGGTGGGTATATCACCAGCAGATTGGCCATTGCAGGCTCTCATGGCAAGGCTTTCCAAGGTGATACACATGGTTAATGAGTGGTAAAATGGGATCTTCCTCATACAGAACTCCTAATAGAACTGTGCTCTAGCACCTTGAAGCGTCACTTGTGCTAGATGGAATTACCAATAAAGATCTCAGACCAAATAACCAGACAGACTCAAATCATATGGCAAAGTACTGCTTTATTCTCAAATGAATAAAGCAGAGTCAACTGGCAGACTTCGGACTGATGCTTGCACACTCACAAATGAACTTGATTACACAGACGTCTTATACCCCAATATGTGTCATCTATGATGTCACCCTACGTGGAAAACTGTAAAACATATTAGCGGGAGGGGTTGGCTAGAGGAACATATCTACTTATAGAAGACATAGGGGTAAGCACACCATTGGCTGTCTCTTATCTGTGAGCACATCTCAAACTACCTCAAAATACATATAATACCGATTATTGCAAACAAAATGGCAGTGGATTGGTCTATGCAACATAGTATAGCAGGTTGCCCCATAGACCCACTGTCACGACCCTCGCCCAAAACCCCCTCTGGCAAACCCATTGGCCAGGTGGAGTCAGGACTCGGGCCTCTAGAGCCTGGCATCCTCTTCAAAAGCCCTCATGGGGCCAGTCCTGGCACCTATGACGCCAGGCTCATACACCATGAACAACAATGTGCTTGGGAACTACTTTATTGTATTGTCAGCCAACATGGAGGCATCCACATAGCTTGGTTCCCTAAGAACCAAGCTATGCGGCCTAGTGTTTTGGGTATGGCATGCCTGGAACTACTTTCCCTGGACTACTTTACCTGGGCTATATAAACCACACCCCGACTGCAGAACATGCTTTGTGTTACTTTGCAGCTTGCAACGTGACGCTCACCGTGTTCAGCTATTCCCTCGAACCTCGGAGAAGCAGAACCTGCAAAGAGACAAAAGGGACATCATTAGCAGCAGCATCTTACCTGCAGTCTTCATCTTTAAACACTCGCAGCTACTGAGAACAGCTTCCTCGAATCTGCACGCCTCCCGGACAGAACAACCTCAAAGAGGAAGATAGAGGCAACATTAAAGAAAGCTGTAGAGACATTTACAAATTACAAACTGCTCAAAAGGCTTACCTGGCTAGTCACCTCTCGGTTGGCATCACTCCGGACATTCCACTTGCGCTGAAGTGCACCACGACCTACAAGGAAGGAAAACACAGGTTAGCAAAGGCAAGACTTTGCAGCACTGCGCATAGCACTTACTTACCGCATCATAGCGCTCTTAATGCGCCATCATTTACCAGCGGGGCTCAACCAAGCCAGTTCACCGCACTGAAGCTCTGCATACCTAAGGGAGAAAAAAAAGAGACATTTTAAAGAAAGAAAGGCATGCAGATAGCAACAAAACTAAAGAACAGCAATAAGACCTACCTGAACAATATCAAACGGGCCGGCGTCAATGAAGTAACTGGACCGCACTCGCCCATGAAAGACAACGCGCCCCTGCAAAGAAGGCAGGACGGAGAGCACGCCTAATTCTACCACAAGGCAGAACCTTCCCCACAGACCACATCAGGGCAAAGCTGAGAAGCATACCAGCGAGTAACCCGGCTGGGTGGCGTCCCTGTGGATACCAGGTGAGCATAACACCCACTGATTAATTGCCATTCTCATCCAACCTTGGAATTTCGGCTCGGCTAGCAACACGTATGCGAAATGAAACCCAGGTGCTTGAATCACATCAGATTACTCCCTACTTTCCCAATTAGTCCATCATCTCTCATCAGTCTGGTCATGAGCCTACATTTCCCGTCTGTATTTGACCTTGTAGCCAGCTCTCTGTTCTGGGACATTCAAGGTAGTGTACGCACATCACTATCTTCATCCGAGACCTAATGAATAGTCTTGTTTTCGACTTCTGAGTCACATGTGAAGAGACCACAAATGTGTCCATTTCTATGTCTTATTTACTGCTATTTGATTTAATTATACTGAGTGGCATTGCTCTTCAGGGTCTCTATAGACTTGCTCACTCCATCTTGTATAGACTTTATACACCTTTAATTGTTCAATATTGGGCTCCTGCAGATGCGTCATTCTTCTTTAATCTAAGAGAAAAATGTCTCGCCCATGGCTTTTACATCTGCCTCCCTTTGTGCACCCGTACTACCCCTGTGGTCTTCCTTGTAATGCCTAAAGAAAATTAATAATAATTCAATATGTTTTTTAATTGAGGCTCCTCGGTTGTGCCTAGCAGCATGTGGCTCTTCGTTTATGGAATGGCTGGCTTTCTGATAGCTACAGCGGGTAAGATAGCTCTGTGGGTTGAGCACATGCTGCTGCAATGTGTGCGTGATCTGCAGGTTGCAGCTTCAACTCCCGGCAAGGTCAACTCAGCCTTCCATCAGTTACATAATCTCTCAAGTATTTTCATATCATTTCAGTATGGCTCTGTATATTTGCTTTATGACATCACTCTGCCCTCATCAGGTTCCACTCAGTGTTCCATGATGTCCAATGGTGCAAGCTGACATCCTTCTACATGGCATCCTTCCACACTTTCAGTGCAAGGGTACATTTGGTACGGCCGTCCAAGTGCATATCCTCTGTCATACAATCAATGCAGTACAGGAACAACACACGGGGTCCCATACAGAGCTCTTCTCCTACTGTTCCAATATGATGGTGGGGAGGGGGCAGGAGTTAGGGATAATGCGTCCAACTGCTCCTCTACATTCCCCCCTCTGGTTGAGTCCTCGACCAAATTCTTCTCCTCAGTCTCCTTTATCATCTCTTCATACTGTTGTTTCTTTGGGACACATATCTTTGCCACCCACCTCAGGTGACCTGCATTCTTTATATGTTCATCCACACTCCAGGTCATGTGGCAGCAATCTCCTGATGGTGGAAAGAATATCCATCATCTTACATATTTTGTATGATCATTAGGGTAATAGAACTTGGTTCCTAGAGGTATAAGAGTACTTTTCTTTATATTCTCATGCATACTTTCATCATTTTGCATCTGCTCACCAGTTCCAGCATCTATATCAATCATGATCTTCATTCCAATAGCTTTCTTGGCTGTCTCCTGTCATTGTCCCATGATGATCCTAATGAGATAAAATCCTAGCAATACCAACACTTGTACTGCTCCACATAATTTGAAGGCATTTGCCAAAGAAGTTGAAATACATGAAAACAAAGACGAAAACCAGTCATCCTCCTCGGTCTTGGCTACTTCATCCACCATTTCTGTGTGCAAGGCTGACAACATCGGAATTGCTTCTGTCAAAGTCCCATTCTCTTCATCATGGGCAGGTGTAAACATACAGCAAGAAGGCCCGATTTTGGCTTATATGCCTCCTTCCATTGCTGTAATTAATTCCCAGACATACCTGTTCTGGAGGGCCATGAACCTGATTGCCCTCAACTCTTCCCTGATCGCATTAAATCCTTTTATTGTTGTATTGATCATTTGCAGCAGCTCCCATCTGGGTATCTGTAACCACTTGGTGTTTACTTCAGTCTAAATTCCAGGAATACAGCTTTGAATATCACTGCTGTTCTGCTGAACAACTTATGCTCATCTGGAATGTCATAATAGACGTCTATTGATTTTGCTGAGAAGTAATTATCTCTCCTCTGTCTGCTTCGATAGAACAATCTTTTCTTCCTCAGGTGTGTGTCCATTTTAGGGTAGTCTGTAATCGGCATGCCACTTTATGGCACTACTAAGGTTTTCTTTGTCTTTACTCTTGGCCATAGAACAAGTCTGCATATGCGGAAATTCTTTGCTTGCTTCACAGTCAGCAGTTTCAGGAAGGGTCAGGTTCAGTTTTGCCTTTATATGGATGGATGTCATGCAAATGGAGCCAGGCTTTTTGTCCTTTTAATTTGGATGTTGAACATCTGACTTCTTCCATCTCGTACAGACCTTCGAAGTGGGGAGTACTCCAAGTGTGTACAAACATTTGTACCAGCACCTGGTCTCCTGGGTATATAATTGGTTGTTTTAACAAATCATCTGCTTCAATGTGTTGATCATCTTTGTTGCTTCCCTTTGACCCCTCCCCTCGATTCTTGACCTGTTGAGACATGAAAGAAATACTTGCAGTCATTGTTGTTAAGTAATCATGCATCTCATCACCTAGTGTCTTCGCTACACTAAGGGCATCAGTTTTAAACCTAGTTGGAGGAGCAATGGTGATTCTCATGCAGCATCCAGTCACCAACTCAAGAGGAGTTAGATGGTGATCTGAACCAGACTGGTTTCATAGGGCATATCAGGCAAGAGGGAGGCAATGTATCCATCCCTTCTTCAAAGTTATTTGTATTTTTGCAATCCTTTCCTTCAATAATCCATTTATTCTCTCATAGATGCCATTCACCTATGGGTTGTACGCAGAAGAAAACATATGCTTAATGCCTAATAGAAGAACTATGTGTTCAAACAGCTCATTTGCAAAATGCAGTCCATTGTCAGACCACAAAACCTCACAAACACCCCATCTTGGAAACACTTCACGCACAAGGAATTTGGCAGCACACATTTCGTCAGGATGTGTGCTTGTGCCTGCCTCGATCCATCTAGAAAAAGAGCATACCACAACCAGCATATATCTATAATCATTGCAAGTCTGCAGTATGTCCACATAATCTATATATAGATGCGGAAGTGTGCCATTGGGTCTACGAACTGCTCCTCTCACTATTCACAAAGTGTGGCCTGAAGTAAGTTTCTGGCACACAATGCAATTTACAATAAACTCTGATACATGCTCTAACAGATTTGGCAGAAACCACTCTTCTGCTATTATAGCAGCTAGACTCTCTCGAGTCACATGCATCAGGTAGTAGAGCTGATGCCGCACTACCCTCAATAAGGCTAGTGGCATAACTGGCTTTGCAATGCTATTCTGTCTCCAAATTGTCTCAGTAGGGGATAAAGAACACTCTTTCTTGTTCCATAAATCCTTCTCTCCTTGTGGTGCCCGCCTTTGTATTTCAATTAACTGGACAATAGACAGCATTTTAAAGCCCTCCTTTACCAACATGCATCATCCTGTCATTTGTTTAACACTTTCTATTTCAAAAATAGAAATAATTGGGAAATAGGCTGCCGTTTTGGGTTCTAAATCTGCAGCTTTGTTTCCACGTGAAATTAAATCTGTCCTTTTAGAATGTGCTGTGCATTTTGCGACTGCTAGAGTCAATGGGAGCGCTAATGCTTCAATATGTTTATCCAATAGGGCCGAATGTTGCACTGGAGTGCCATCTGTGTAGAGGACGCCCCTCCTTTTCCAGCATAACACACCTGCATGTATGGTTGATGCCACATAGGCGGAATCAGAATGCACCATCACTTCCTCATCTTCAAATCTCTGAAGCACATCAATAAGCGCCACCAATTCTGAAGCCTGGGCTGAGCAATGCAATGGCAATCTCGCACTTGTCACTACTTTAAATTCACTCTCCCGGTTCAGCTTCACTACTGCTGATCCAGTATGCCTTTTGCTGGTTGTTTGGTCAATTTTTGAAGAACCATCCAAAAAAATAACTCCCTCCCCCCTCCCAAGGGCATTGTCTCTAGCTTGGGGAATGTCAATATAGTTTTCAGTATACGTTGTGAAATCATGTACATAATCATTCTCCCCTAGTGGTTCATCTTTGAACGTTGCCGGGTTCACTGTCTTACATCTGACAATTTTAATCACAGGATTGGAGACTTTGCTTTTCAAAAATAGACTTTATTAGTTTTATCTAACATACACAACAATAGTACAATATCATAGTCCTTCACATCATTTGGAAGTGTAAAACAAAGCTAAACACATGAATAAACTTATCCCATAACTGTCCCTCCGTCCCCTTGCTCCCCAACTCCCTCGATCCCATGTTGCCAGACGTACCAGCACCTAACATGCGTGTGTGTTGACTTTCTAGGTATGAGTTACATGCAATGACAACGGGGTGTATCCACCCTGTCTGATTCTATGGGCACCGGTACAAACAGTGTTTGTGTCAGGACATTCCATGTTATGATGTCTTCATTGGTGTTCAATAGGCTCAGGTGTATCGCACGCCTCCAAGCTGCTGTTTTGGCTCACAGATTCAAGATTATTAACTTGTATCGTATCATGATGCTCTTTGCATGGTCAATGTACTTTTGGGTTTCTCGAAATTCACAAATAATGCATGCTCAACAAATAATATTACTGATCAGCCCATTGTTATGTATGAAGCTTTTTCAATCGTGAATGCAGCAGCATATAAAGACTGCTCACAAGAATAATGCCCCTTCATAAATTGATCTAACATCCCACTATAATAGGCTAATTGTTTGTGTCCACGTCCTAATGTTGTTTTCTGTGTAAGGACTGCTGTCATGACTTCTCCATTTGAATGGGAACTTAAGTAAAATTCTTCATGATAATCTGGAATTCCCAACATAGGGGCTGTACTGATTGCCTTTTTTAATTATTCAAATCCTTCAGTCATTTCATTTGTCCATATTACTTTACTCTTGCCCGCCTGTGCTTCTTTAAGCCCTTTTAAAAGTGGTCAGATAGAGGTATTATAATCGAAAACCCAGGCCCTGCATTAATTACATAGGCCTACACATTGTTGCATTTCTCTCCCTGTTTTGAGTTCTGATAATTGCTTCAGCTCCTTCAGGCGTCACTTTCATTCCCTCATGAGAAATCAACAGTCCTGTATACAAGACCTCTTCCTGACAGTATTGTAGCTTTTCTTTGTCCACTGTATATCCTTTCTCTGAGAGGATAGTCATAAGCTTAATTGAATCTTCTCTACCTCTTTCATCTCTCTCACTGCACAGCAATATGTCATCCACGGATAGAACTATTGCATGTTCAACCTGAACATTGCTTAGGTTGATCTGAAGTACTCTATTAAAGATTGAAGGGGACTCACTTTACCCCTGGGGCAAACCAGTATGTTTCAGGTGGATATTTCTATACGAAAAGGAAGTAAAATGCTGTGAGTCTTCATGGAGGGGGAATAGAAAGGAACGCATTCTTTAAATCTATGATAGTAAAATATCTGGCCTTAGATGGAATGTTGCACAATATTGTCATGGGATTTGGAATTAAAGGAAACTCAGCTTTGACTATATTGATTATAGGGCAAAGGTCCTGTATAAATCTACATGACCCCCCCCCCATTGATGTTCTCAATGGGTACACAGCTGTGTTACATGGAGAATTGGATGGTACCAAAATTCCTTGATTCATTAATCAGAAATGATCTTGAAAATACCTTCATCTTCCTCTCTGGACATGGGGTATTGCTTTGCACTTGGCAAATGTGCTCCTGGTTTAAGCTTAATTTTAACTGCTCCTACTCATTTTAATAGACCCACGTCATATTTGCTCGTGGTCCATAAAATCTTTGGCACTTAAATCTTCCTGGAAAAAGAATGGTTTCTTTTTTACCAGTGCCATTATCTGCAGTATTTCCCTATTCTCTACTTTTATCCAATAAGTGAGACTTATGAAAAATACTAATTCATCATCTGAGTACTCATCCTTAAACAACTCCTCGTCTCTCAAATCTGTCAGCCTACATCCTTCACTGAGGGCTATCACTGTTCGCCATCATCTTCCCTCCTCATCTGTCCCATGAAGAACCACCATTTCCTCTCTGACCACTGCTAATTCTAACTCCAATCAGATAATCTTCCCTTCTTCATCGCCCATAGGTATTTCTGGTCTAAAGAAAAACTCATAAGGTATTCTTAATAGTTTACTAATCAATCTGGGTAATTATGATATTAAAAAAGTCACTCCATACAAAAATACTTCTGGGTCCAATGCTTTCTGGCCTGTGAAGGCTAATATGTACTCTCTCACACACTGTTCCTTCATCAGTAGAAGAAATCTTCATGTTAAGTTTTGCCATTAAGTCGCACGCTAATATGTTAACTGGCATTTGCCTAGAATATAATAATAGAAGCTTCAGAAGTTTTTGGCTATCGAGGTCTGGTCTAACATGGCGACATGTTTATTCCAGTGCTATCTGTATTCTTTTGTCAAATCCATCTGTTTGGTGCAATAGGTTGCGTCTCACTGGGTTTGTGGTTTAGCCATGAAAAGACCACATGAACAGGTAAGTATGAAGAAAAACCCAGAATGGAGACTGCGCCCAGTGTTGTAAGGTGATTTATTATATATAGAAAAGTACCCTTTCTGATGACACGTGTTTGGGCCTTCCTCAAGGGCCTCAAATCAAGGAACCGCGCAATCTAACGCAGTAATAAAGCCAAAAGGGATTTAACCCGAATAATGATGAGCAGAGACAATTTCTTACCTATTAGGGGCACATAAGAAAATAAGTTTAATTAAGCAGCCCTGATTTGAAAAAGGCCTCAAGGAAGGCCGAAACACGTGTCATCAGAAAGGACACTTTTCTATATATAATAATCCCCCTTTTCTAATAATGGGAATTGTGAAAATCCAGTCCATAATCATACCTGCCTACACTTTTCTTCTTCCAGGCGGGGCGAGTCTTGCCAGTTTGTCTCCATCCTGGTAGCCCCTTAATCTTACATAAGGTGGGGATACATCCCCCTGCACTGCACGATCGTGCTTGTGGTTGATCAGTATATAGTCTTGTTTCTGGTGTTCTTTCTTTGGGGTTCTCTGAATCTGACAATTTTACCCCTTTTTCTACACTTGATTCTTTTGAAATCCACATTTGCGCTCTTTCATTTCCTTCCCTTTCTTTGTTTGACATTATTATGCCCCAGGTTGTATGACTATTATCTTTTTCCGCATCATCAAAAACTAGTCTACCTAAGGACAGCGTTCTATGTTTGTCTGTTATGACATCATCTGACCTACCTCCAGTTTCCCTCAAGCAAGATTTGTCTATGTTCTCTTGGGTTTTATGCCCTTCTTTATCACTCATTTGGTATATAAATCCCCAATTCGTTTCCCTTTGTTTTCTGTATCTTACTCAGCCCATGTTGGTATTCTTGGTATTCCTTGCAGCTCCCTGTGGGGCTGTTCTGACCCTCTCTTTCCTCAAGTTGTTTTTGTGTGTCGATCGGCACTATGCTTCAGTGACACAGATACTCTATCTGATCATCAATTTGTCCCATACTTATGTTCATTTCTTTTTCCCTTGTCCTTATCTCTCTTAATTCATCTTCTGCTCCACTTCTTTGCAATCTAGGTTCTTTCATTCTTTTGGGCTTCTATCTCCTCTCATCTCTTCTCTTCCAGTCTCTCCTTTTCTTTCTTTGCCTAGAACCTTGTAATTTCCTTTGCTTGCATTCTCTTTCTTTCTCTTCTGTATATGCTCTCTCTTCTTCCTTTTCTTTCTTTTCCTGCTCCTCTCTCTCTTCTCTTTCTCAAACCCCATCAATGCCCTTATCACCCAGCTTAACTAGTATCGGTCCTCCCGTACATTCGTTCTGTGCTATTGTTATTCCCTTAGCTTTGTCCTTTATTTAAATCTGCTTCCTTGCTTCTCCCTCTATCTCCAACTGTCTATCTTGCCTTCCTTTCTTTCATCACACAATTAACTTTCATCGCGTGTCGAGATATATTTGTGTTCCCGGTTTTTACTCTCTTCCATATTGTCCTCACTGTTATAAGCGGGGGGCTTGTATGTCGGATTAACATACCCCATTGCTGGTTTCAATTCCTTTAAAGGATGAAATCCCTTCTCCTCTGTATCTACGCTCTTGTTTTCAGGTGTGGAAAGGGGAGCCGACAGCATTATATCCCCCTTTATGCTGATTAAGCATCCACTTCTTATCCGCTGGATCTTCTTTCTCGCTCTAATACATCTTCCATAGTTCTGAAACGGCCAATCATTTCTGTAACTTCTTTCGCTTATATGTAGCATGCAAATACATTGTCATATGTCCCAATACTGTTTTTGACAGCTAACCCTCCTAATTCCACGGCATGAGTGTATTAGTCGTGCCTCAGACCCATTCTGAATCATATTTCATTATCTTAGCTATATTTCTTGGCAATGTCCTGCATAAGTGTAGAGGAGGAGTATCCCTCATGGTGACAAGTCGATTTTGACTGTCTCTACTTACCCAATCTTTTATTCTTCTCTTTATGTTATCAAATATACTACACTGATCAATTTGAGCAGGCACCATCAATTGCCATTTAATTATCCAAAAATCAAAATATTGTATCTGCTTTTATTTAAACTCTATACAATGTTCTTTTTGTTCCTTTGTTTACATTTTGTATCAATTTTTAATATCCCGTTGTCTTATCGTTGATATCTTAAGAATTTCTTCTTTATTTATTGTTTTCTTTGATTATTACCCTCCTGATTGACGTCAATCTCTTGATTAAAAATCATAATAATCACCTTGGTTTTTTACTATCATTTTATATCTACTAGTTTAAACGCAACAAAAGCTTTATACTGACATATTTATAACCCCACACATGTGCACCTTATTAAATGTTTCTGCGTACGCTTTCCTTTACTATCTTTAGTAAATTAATATCATCTAATTTTTGCTCCATTTTGGAGCTTGACACGCACTCTTCTTGTTGGCCTTGCCTTAGGAATCCTTAACAGCCATATTTGGAGTCTTTTTATTGCATACCCTTCCATCCCCTTGGAAAGGGGAATGAGGTATCTACTTCTCTGTTTTACAATCCACAAATATCCTGTTACCAAAAGGGGTCCTGCCAACTGTATCTTTTTACACGTCTTTTGTTGATCACCGATCTCCATAGGAAGCTACGCATTGTTCTGGCTAATGGCGGGAGCAGCCAAAAGTCTGAAAATCTGGATCTGGGCCTAGGGAGATTAGACCTGAACCATCTGCACTGCTACCAACATGTGCTCTAGCTCCTTGAAGTGACTCTTGTGCTAGATGGAATTATGAATAAAGATCTCAGACCAAATAGCCGGACAGACTCAAAGAATATGGCAAAGTACTACTTTATTCGCAATTTAATAAAGTAGGGTGAACTGGCAGACATTGGACTGATGCTTGCACACTCACAAACAAACTTAATGACACAGAGGTCTTATACCCCAATATGCACCATCTATGATGTCATCCTATGTGACAAACAGCAAAACTTATTAGCTAGAGGGATTGGTTAGAGGAACATATCTAATAATAGAATATATAGGGGTTAGTACAACATTGGTTGTCTCTTATCTGTGAGGCATGCCTCAAACTACCTCTAAATACGTATAATACTGATTATAGCGAATAAAATGACAGCAGATGGGTCTATGCAACATTGTATAGAATGTTGCCCCATAGACTCAATGATTGGTATGCATTCTCACACAACCTTGGACTTTCAGCTCGGCTAGCAGCCCATAAGCGAAACGAAACCCAGGTGCTTGAATCACATCAGATTACTCCCCACTTTCCCAATTAGTCCATCATCTCTCATCTGTATGGCCATGAGCCAGTGTTTCCCATCTGTAGTTGACCTTGTAGCCTGTTCTCTGTTCTGGGACATTCAAGGGAGTGTAAGCACAGCACTATCTTCATCAAAGGCTTAATGAATAGCCCTTGTTTTTGACTTCTGAGTCACATGTGAAGCCGCCATGAATTTGTCCATTTCAACTGCTATTTGATTTAATTATACTCAGTGTCATTGCTCTTCTTGACCTCTAGAGACCTTCTCACGCCATCTTGTAAAGACTTCATGCATTTTTAATTGTCCAATACTTTGCTCATGCAGATGTTTTCTTCGTCTTTAATGTAAGAGAAATAGGTCTCGTTCTTGGTTTATCTGTCTGCAAAAATAGCATCCTTGATCCCAAGTCAACAAAGACTCCTTTTTGTTTTGCACACAAAGCTGATTTGCCAGCATCTCCTAAGTCTTCAACCCTGATCTGTTTCTGAGGTAGCTGAATTGAATCTTGACATGAGCCAGCGTCCATTTTCCAATTATGCCGTTGTAGCCACGTTATATATTCCTCTATAGAAAGCTTCTACATGTCTTTTTTAACTTTCATTACTCCGTATTTGCCAGGGGTTGTGGGTGATAAATTCTGGGCCGATTCACGCAAGTCAGACCTCTGTGGATTCCCATGGGTGTCCTCTTTTCGGAAATGCATTGGGTTCCCTGTATTCCTTTGTGGCTTCGATACTCTAGGCCCAAATCTCTAGGTTGTCCACATGAGCACATTTCCTGAAAATCTGCTCTGCCGAAAGATTTGGGGTTACCCGTATTTTAGCCTTTTCCCTTTGCGCCCAGGTAGGTGCACCCACACATGTGAGGTACCATTTTCATCAGGACACCTGTTGGAACGGGGGAAGGTGGGCCATGTGATGTTGGCGGCGTGTTTCGCTAGGTGAGCAGAGTGAAATGCACGAAAATATTGTTTTTTTGCCACATTTCAGACTTTGCCAGGGGTTGTGGGTAATACCTTTTGGGCTGATTCATGCAAGTGAGAGCTCTGTGGATTCCCACGGGTGACCTCTTTTTGGAAATGCATGAGGTTCCCTGTTTTCCTTGGTGGTTTCGACACCCTAGGCCCATATCTGTAGGTTGTCCACATGAGCAAAATTCCTGAAAATCTGCTCTGTCGAAAGACCTGAGGTTACCCGTGTTTTAGCCTTTTCCTTTTGCGCCCCGGCAGGTGCACCCACACATGGGAGGTACTGTTTTTGTCGGGACACCTGTGGGAATGCGCAAGGTATGACATTTGTTGTGTTTGCATGGTTTTCATAAAGTTTCAACCCATTTGCTGCTGCCCTTTGTCACACAACCCTTTCATTTCCCAAATGTGACCTACATTTAGTCGCTGCTTTAGGCAATATACACTTTTGTAACCTGCACATGTCACCTACCCTTCAAAGGGTCTACCTGTGCTCTTTCATAAAATATATTCTTGCACTTTCTCACCACACTTGTTTTCTTTATTTACATATGCTAAGTATGTCTGTTTAGGCCATAAGCATAAAACTCCTGTGTACCATGGCTCCGTTTTTGGCTTGTGGTATTGCTTGTTTTGTGAAACATTACCGGGCCAACCATGTCCATCACATACCTTTTCTTTCTTTCATTTGCCTTATTTTTCCCCAAACTATGGAATTCTTCCCTACATAGTTGTTGCCTGACCTGTGCAAATCACACCTTCCTAAACTTGGAATTTTGTCTACTTTTCAGAAATGTATGACTTTCTGTCCTCCCATACAGCTTTCCTACCCTTTTCTTCCATTCTGTCTACGCATGTCCTATTGGAAAAAAAGCCCAAAATCGCCTACCTCTCACAAAACAGTTGGTAACCATATCAAAATATGCTTTTTTGGTTTCCACGCAACCTGTTCTTGAAAGCATTGGGTAATTCAGCACAGCAAACCATTTGTTCCTAGCACTTACAAAGAAAAAAAAACAGGCTTCTTTGTACATCATTTTATTGGCATTTTCTGGAAAAAACCCAAATGTTCCCCCTTTTTGGTTATTTTCTCTCACCCCCCTATAGCAAACTAGGATTCCTGGGTGGCGCTACGACCGCCTGCATGTGAGAAAAAAGGGGCCAAATCTGACTGAGATATCTCATGTAACAGAAAAGTTACAAAGCATTGAATGGTGACATACCGAAATCACCGAAAATAGGCCTTGGCACTGGGCGGCGGTTAACGGCGTTAACGATCCTGTATTCTCTTGTTATTTTGTTCTTGTCTTGCTGATTTTCATTGTTCTGATTGTAATCAGTTTGCTTTTTGATGTTTTAGGTGACTTTTAGCACTATGCCCTATTGTAGTTTTACTTCTTTCGTTGTGTGTTTGTCTGTTGTGTTTGCAACCGTTTTCCCATGGGCCTAAGAAGCCTCTTGGCACTGTTGATTGAACTGGCTAGGAGAGCATTAAGGTATTGATCATACACCTGAAGGAAATAAGGGTATTTGAGCTAAGACAGAAGCCCCCCATCAGATTAATTAGTGGCATGGTTGGGATCCGAGAGGTGAGCAGTCTCAATTTGGAGCAAAACATGTCAAAGTGAACCCTACCCTTTTAATAACTAATTTCAAAGTGTAGAGTACATATATAAAGCAAAAGGTCTTATTTATAAGAATTATCGATTGTGCGCATGAAATAAAAGTATAACAAAGTAATTTAACAAGGAAGGACTCCATGCACAGTGGGGAGATGGTGGGGAATTAGAAGATTGTAAGACCGGCAGGGGGACATTAGGGTGTCATCAAGGAACCCTTGCGCCAGAGTTGACAGTCTGTCCCTCCGAGAAACCAGCCAACCTGCCAAGGACTGCTCAGAGGTGTCTGTGACCCTCGCGCACTTTCCAGTAGGTATCCATAGTTAGACAGCAGCGGTGTGCGACCCCTGGACGAAGGTACTGCCGAACCAGTGTAGAAGAAGAATTTGACACCCACTGTTTTATTTGGGGAAACAGAGTCTAAAGGGTACTCAAACACCTCAGACCACGGGTGAATCATTCCCCATAGATTCAGGTGCACTTGTACTTTGAGACTGTTAAATCTGAAACTGACCTTTTGGTTAATTTACTGCACTCAAGGGTACTTGTCCTGTTATTTGTTGGCCACTTGCTTGTTTCCTGTGTTTGTCCAAGGAGAAGTCCTGCCGTTAATTGTTTGCCGCTTGAAACCAAGGAGAAGCCATCCTGTTATTTCTTTGAGTTGAATCCTATTTACTCTTGTTACTTCCCAAATAACACCCCTTTACACTGACACTTTATTTGTGCTGTTGATCGCCGCTCCGCTGTGCAACAGCGGGAAACTTTCCAGCATCATGCGGGCAGGAAACTTGGCAGCATCATTCGGGTGGGAAACTTTCCCGCATCATTCAGGCTTGAAGCTCTGATGCCTGTTGAGGGTGTGGCCAATGATCCGCCTTGCAAAGTGCACGCTTATATTTTGCTTGCATGATCGATACTGTTGACGAGCCGGGATGCGTGGTAGGAGAGGCACCGAATGAGGAGTCCTCATGGCATGACCCTAGCCAGTGGCGTGTCCAGACTGTTTTGACTGGGCAGGTCCAAGTGGGGCACTGACGTATACAGGGGTGGCATCAGGGCAGTTTCTAGCCAACTTGGTGCCCAGGGCCAAACATCAGAATGCGCACCCCCGTCCCCCATACTGTGACATGTCACTCCCAAACTACACCTCTGTCATATGACAAAACCCCTCCTCAATATGAATAAATAATTGCTATATCAATGAAGCTGGTTTCATTACATTGTAATTCAAGTACTTTTCAGAAGAATTCTAATGTGAAAATACGGCTGTTTCTGCCCAAGTAAATGTTTTTTGTCCCCTGCTCTTAGGCTCTTAGGGAAGGCCTTGCCTGAATGCAGTTTCAAACTGTCCGTTCTGGCACACTGCGGTGTGAACAGCCTACCGGGGTCTGAGGGCCCACTGACCTGGCCCTGTGTTGCTGGTGTTCTGTTTGTACCACCTCACTTGTATTTCGCAAGGGGCAATACTGGACTAACCATATGAATTATTTTCTGATAGAAAGTTATCACTCCAAGCCAAGATGGACAGTCTGGTACACTCTTATTGTACTCTTTCAAAATACCTCTCTGATAGTGGGAAAGAGGGCAAATAGCACCAATGAGGATCACTGTATGCTTTGCATTAGATCACAGATCATTTCAGGACTATAACAGTGATGAGAGATGCATACATTTGATAAACAAATCTGTGATAAAAGGATTGTATGTGCGAATCTCTATATTCATAAATGATGAATGGTTTGGTGCTCACATCACGCTTCACAATACTCGCCCGCCCTAACATTACAATATTTGTAGCCATGAACCATACATGCTCATTTGGACGGCTTACGTTTTTGGAAGCGAGTATACAACGACTGCAACATCAGCCACTCGAATGGGGTACAAGGGTTCTTTTGCTTCTTATTTCTGAAGAATTTTAGAGGCGGGAGGGCTGAGTCTCAGTTCGGGCATGCCCGACCCCCAATGCAGAAACATCTTTCGGGAATTATATCTACAGACAGGGCATGAAGTACAAGAGCGCGCACACACAGGGGTGGCTCCCGGGGTGGCCAATCAGATTCCACAGGTAGCATGTGCACTCCCTGGGCACACCTATGATCCTAGTGAGACTCAGCTTTGAGGAATCATCATTGCCTGCACCAGGGGAGGATCACGCCATGAACACAAACAGAAAAGGGCTCTTTCTGTCCGCGCAGAATGCTACAGAACAGCGGTAGAGGAGTAAATGAAGGAAGCAGCATGCGGTCAACCTCACACTCTGTACATGGCCTGCCAGCTATGATCCAACCGCATTTACCAGAAAAAGCTTTGCATATAACAGTTCTGCTGGGAGAATATTTTGCAAACTTATTTTGCAGTTTCATCTTTTTAATGAAATCGCCAACTGCCATGGCGGAGAATGGGAGGGACTGCAAACGACTTTGGGGAAGAAACAGGGCAAGGTTTCACCCCCACATACAGTCTGCATGAAATCTTCCAGGTCAAAGATTGTTCTCATGACCTTTGGCTCGGAAGGCGAGCTTCATGTGTGCTGTTGTATAACTATGCACAGTGCTGATCTTTGCGCCGGATTTTCCCCGATTTAGGATCCGGAAAAACATGTCTCTCCAAAATGTGCTTGCACCCTTCATGTGTTTCCGTGTTTTCCACCTGCTTAAACGATGCCGAGACCCTGAGGTCCAAAGTTCAGGCATTTAACAAGACCATCTGAACGTCTGGTCAGGATACCTGAGAAATGGCTTGTTAGGATATTACTCTGCGGAACAAATGTAACGACCGTTTTTTTAGGTTTAAAAGGTGTGCGCCGTTTAAACGTTGCTTGCAACGTTATATGAATTGACATGCTCCTGTCATGGGCTATTTTGCAAAGGTTCATAATTAACCTTTCTGCAAAGGCAAATTTGTTTTAGGGGGTTGAGAAAAATCTTCCCCCCTCCTGCCTTTCTTCGCTCTCCTGCCCTTCCCTATCCCTCATCGCGCGGTGGGGTCCCCCATTAAATAATATCCATTTCCACCACTGACTACACAAACAGAGTTTTGGTGGGAAACACAACCAGCAATCCCGCTCCAAAAAAGAAAAACGTGCCACTCGTCCTCGTTAACTCAACCTTCTGCGCGGGTCTTCCATGGAACCTTAGAGTGGCAAACTGCAATTTTGCAGGTCTTTAAATGTTGGCGGAAAAGTCGCTATTTTGTGGAATCAGACACATTTTGCACAACATACCTGCTTATCTTACTGATAATATGCCCACATTTTGTCCCTGCACATTTTACACACTACGAGCCTCATCACGAGTTGTGTGGTATCCCGGCGGTATTACCGCCAGGGTACCGCCCGGGCTAATAGCGATACCACCAACCAGTCCAGTGCTATTAGCGCCGGATCAAGGGTTGGGCAGTAATGGGTATTCCCCATTCCCCTTTGGGTCCATTGAACCCAATGAGGCATTTTCTGCGCAATTAGCACCCGAAAATGGGTGTTAAATTGGTGCATTTACCCCCAGCTTTAAACTGGGGGTAAATGCTACCAGACTCGTGATTAGGCGGACCCTTAAATGCAGCGGTAATAGAGTTATATATGTATATTTATATCTAAAATGTATAAAGCGCAACTAAGGCTCAAAAAGGGAGTCTAGGTGCTAAACAGGAGCGGGTGGGGGCAGGCTCAGAATACTAGATGCCAACGATTAGCAAGAAGGGAGGAAACGGTTGAAGAGATGTGACTTCAAGACTCTCCTAAAGAAAGAGTAGTCTGCCAGAGTTCTTAGGTCAACAGGGAGGGTATTCCATACGCTGGGTGTCGCAGTTAAGGACTACCGCCCAACTCGTGATGAGGCACTACATCCTTTCTGGGACCTTTTTCACATAGTCCCTGCTTAACTCTGAATGCCAATCTCTTTGGCGTTTGAGTGCAAGATACAAGCGCTCCTTGGACACATGCTGTGTGTGAGAACCTATCAAGGGACGTAAGAAATCTGGCTTAGGCAACGTGTGGCCATAAATTGGCATTGGGAGGATTTCAAATGCTTCTCTTTTGACGCATGCTCACTGGTGCAAACTCACCCTCGCTCACCCTCTTCCTCACTCCTCCAGCATTGTACAATGCCAGGCCTGGAGGGCTAGAAAATGTCTGATTTTCAGGGTACCCCTCATTAATATTCATGAGATAAATTTGCATACAATGATTCTAAATGTATGAATATCAATGGGGCAAATCCTGAAAACCCGTCCGATTTCCAGCCCTCGTGGCCTGGAGATGGAAAACCCTGATGGAGGAAGTCCACCCGTATTCCACTGATCCACCAACTTTGTGGCTTCTCATTCTGTTCACCTCAGTTTACAGCTTTGGACGCACCCACTCCTTCAAGAGCTGCGTAAAGGAAAGGGAAGCCTTATTACATATGACCCTGCATCTGAAATATATATGTACACCTGTGTGCAGATCTGTTCTAACATGCTCACACGCACGTATTGCCTTTGCACTTCATGTCACTTGTTGCAAAGGGCACCTTGTAGATATAGAAAGCAAACACTTGAAGGCGTGTTTCTAAAATCTCTACTATTTGCTATCTTTCTTGATATCATTATCATGTTTTATGGTATTTCGGTCTCTTTGCCCCTGCTCCTTTCTCACGGTTTTCTTTTCATATCATTGATGATTATGCAAAATTGGCTTACATTATGCTTACTATTAATATATCAGACTGATCTATTTGTAATTGAATGTTACCATCTATTGGTAGCCTGTTTTTAAAAAATATATATTTTGTGCTTGGGTTGTAACATATTAGAAGTATTATGTGATTTTTTTATATGAACATTATTTTATTTTGTGATGAAATAAATTTGAATCAAATTTGAATGTTGAATCTTGAATATTATATATATCCTTTTATTTTTATTATGCGTAAAGTTTTATGTTAAAACTATATCATATTAAATAAATAAATAAATAGCATCCTTTTTTAAGGATTCCCTACATTAATCATGCAAAATCGCCAATTTAAATAACTTGTAGTAAGACTTTTAAAGTTAATTAGCCTGAGAGTTGTCCTTTTTATTTAACACCAACGTGTGAGCTTCCCAGGCAATGAAGAGGGTCGGGGGGGGGGCAGAGAATCCCCCTCTGTTGTACAGAGTGGGACCAGAGCCTGTACAAGGGGATACCTGTCTGAGCTCTGTGCCCTAGGCATGCAGGATAATGTTGAGGAGAGTGGAGAAGGTGTGTGACTTTAGGGCAGTAACAATGCAAAGTATATTAAGTGCTCGCCGTAGACATCTGCGTGCAGTCTGCAGCCTCATGATTGAGTCTTGGTACTGCCATTCTTACAAAGGTTAATAAAGTGAGTAATTGTACCACGTATTATTATAGTGCGTAGAGGTGGTACAATCCAGCATAAAGCACTATGAGAAGCAGGGATTTAGCGATACAGTTCCTAGTTGTGGCCCACTCACTATGAGTCATCTTCATATCTGAAACCTACACGCACCAGTGTATGCCACCCTCCACCCACGGGCTAAGGAGAAGCCCTGCTAGATTGCCACTGTTTGCAGAACAGGAAGGATGGGGGCTTACCCCCACCTTTGATTGGATACTCCGGGAAGCTTTCCTGCTGAACTCTCACCAGGGTCTGTGCAACAAACGATGCTTATCCCGTCAGAGTTCTGATCTGTGGTAAGGACCTGAGCATAGTTACTTTCAGCTGTCGGTGGTATTTGCCCATCACTATTGCTGTTGGCGAGCGTGTTTCCTGGTCTGAGACTCAACCACTCCCAAAACTGGAGACACTCCCCTGTCCAGTCCATCGGTTGATTCCGCAGTGCCGGATTAAACCCTGTGGAGGCCCCTAGGCAGACGAAGTTTCAGCACCCCCCCTCGGAAATGATCTCCTAATACGTTTTTTAATTTTATGCACCACTTTGGTAACTCTTCTTTTCGGGTGCTTTATTTGTCCTCTGTTTTGGAAACAATTTAGGAAAGCTTGTCATTGTAATTTTCTTTCCAGATCAAATCAATATTATTTTGATCCGTTGTCCCGGGGCCCCTAAAAGGAGTCAGGCCCATAGGCCGGTGCCTACTTGGCCTAATGGATCATCCGGCACTGTTGGTTCCCCTTCAAAGAATCCTTCATGGCGCACATGAACACATAGACCTTGTCGTGAGGCCCAAGCCACGGTATCCAATAATCACAGCTGATGGATAAGATCTGTCAGCAAGAAGAAGAAGGAAGCCGCCCGTGAACCCGGAGTTAGAAGGAGGGGCTGCGGGGCTTACTGGATGCTAATGCCGTTACCCACCTGACAAGAATCAGGGGTGCTCCTGACTCTGGCAGCCCCCATCCCCTGAATGACTAGCACCCCAAATACACACACGAACGATCACAGACAGACCCGCATCCCTCCTCACATGGTGACACCTCCAACTTCATACACATAACCACACGTGCCCGGCCTCACCGGCGATCATACTAATAATATCTGGTTGTTTATATAGTGCTTCACGCAGGACTTCTCCTACTTTGAAGCTCTGGAATAATAGCTATTATTACCCAATTGAATGGGCCTTAATGTATCAACCGCTGACAGAGGATGGGCTGTGTCGGCCCTGGCAGGATGCTCACATGCAACGTGCAGATGCGAGTGCTTAATGCATGAGCTATCCACCTGCTTTACGAGCTCGCTCTATGGACTGCCTTTCCGCTGTTGCTCATTCACATACTAACACCGCTACTCACTGGGTCACCTACACTTGCTTCACTAATACCATCACCTGCCCTCACTAATAGTCAGCGCTGGCCATTGGGCAGTTTTTTTCCCAGATCTGAGATCCGGCATAACATGTCTCCTCGGTCAGGGAAGTCTGTGTGTGTCCATTAATGTTATCGGCCTGCTTTATGCCGAAACCAGGATTCGAACCCGGGTCATCATGACCAAAGAGAAGTGACTTATACACTGGACTACTTTTGAATGGAATGTTCCTATCTCTGCAGAAAATATTCAAGTGGTGCTGTCTACGTTTAAAAGATGTGCACCTTTTCTAATATGCTTGCCACATTATCGGAAACGCTCCGCTGTTCTTCAGTAAAGTATTAATTAATCTTCTGAAGGGTTTATTTATGGAGGGGGGCACTGAGAAAAATCTCCTGAGTTCCCTCTCCCCCTAATTTACCACCCCTGCCAGCCTAACCGCCCACGCCACCCTCCTCCCGCCTGTGGCTGGTGGGATCCTACAGTTAATGATATCCATTTCCAGCCTTGCTAATCGTCTAATCAGAGGCACAGCCAGGATTGTCTAACAAGTGGGGCCGGAAACTAATGTAGTTGGGCCCACCTCAGGGACGTTAACATCTGTAAAAGCCTGCACGGCGCAACGGAGGGGGTTTACAGATTTTGTGTGGGCCTTGCCCTCTCAGGCCTTTACCCCGTCTACGCCTCTCCGTCTAGTCCTCCTGGGCCAACGAGTATATACTTACGGACCCAAACTTACCTCTCTGTCGGTCCAAATGCATTCTCACACCCGTCCTTTTGCTCACATACATCCAGACACACACACCTAGTTACAGACCCTGGCACCTTCTGGCTCTCTAATGCCCGATCCTTTTATAGACCCATGTGATTCAGGTGCCCTTACTCATTGGCACGCCCCTCCTCGCTCACCGATACCCTAATTGATTGATGGGCAGCTTCTGTCAGGCGCCTCACTATATTCAGGGTGGGGGGCTTGCAAGCGCCTTAACACAACTCACGTTCAACTACAATCACAAAAGCTCCCTCCAAATATTCCTCTCCACACACATACACACACACACACAGTTGCGTGTTGCCCACGGATCCTAATGCACACACTAAAGGCCGCTCGTCGATATGCACTCACTCGTGTACACTCAACTTCACCTTGGAGTTTATTTATTTATTTATTTATTTATTCGGACAAGCGCACCGAACCCTGGGGCATCTGGGCGCTTTAAGTTACTGGCATGGAGAGTATTTGTTCGTTTTATTGAATGCATACATTTGTGTTTTGTAAAGCGGTGCACCTGGACAGAATGGTTCAGAGCACTAAGAGTGACTGGGGCAGTTAGCAAGCACGAACATACATCTCACAGCACAGCATATAGCATGGCATACCAGAACATTCCATACGGCACAATTTATGGTATTGCATTGTAACCAATCTCATCGCAAACAATGCAATGCAACACAACACTCGGTCAAGCACACTTGCGCCAAAGTGGTCTCCTGTGCTCCAACGTATTACCCGTGTTCGACACCCGAGTCCTTTTGGGATATTGCGGTAATCTTAAAATGTTGTTTAACTTCCCTTAAATCAATTGCATTCGGGGAATAAGACGAGGGGCACCGGCTGCCCCGTCAGCCCGTTTTCCGCCTCCGCGTCGGGAACAGCTCGCCTCCGCCGCCGTTGCCAGCGACGATAACACATTACCGCAGCCACGCGGATCCCCCACTCCACTTGTATTAGAGTACAAAGGCGAGGCCTTTCTCCCAGTCTTCGCTGCGGAGAATGTATTACACGAACTGCCCTTGATTAGGGCAATTTTCTGCTTCCATCGCCGGGAGACTAGATGCAGCGGACGCGTCACATCTGAAGCCGGCCTGTGCATTAATGGCGGGCACAGTAAGTAGCCCGTAATGCCGGCAAATTGGTGCTAAGGACCGTGTTTTCGAAGCTGCTCATTGAATTGGGCCCGAATTGCCAATTTCCCCCCAAATTGGTGGCACGGAGGTGGCCTGCGGCCTAATGGAGGCCTTGAGCTCGGGACCCCCGCCCACCAATGTCCTCACGCAGTCGCTAATATGGTCCACCCGCCGCCTCCGCCGGTCCGCATCGACATGTTTGGGCCCGCCGGGGGGCCTTCATGCAGGCGGCTCTCTGAACCCAGGCCTCCGCGCACCTTGTTTCATGTTCGGCGGCGGTTGATGCATTGTCGGCCTCAGACACGGAGCCCCACAGTACTTGACGACGAGCGATTTCCTTTCAAATTGCTGGCCCACTATAGCTCCGCCGCCGATAGGCCTGTTTGTAGAATGTAATTATCCATGGACAAGCTGAATATTGGATGTCTTACGCTGCGTCGGTTGCAATGAAAAGAAAGCCAGGGATAGGATTAATATTAGAGTTCACAGAAAGCAGGTCTCACCTCGTTGCAGAAAGCGGATGTCTGCGGATCCGGGAGGAGCGGGGCCTTTTCTTTAATTCTCCTCGCCCCCCTGCCTCCGCCCTCTGCCAGCAGCTGTTTTGTTATCAATTTGAGCAGCTTCTCGATCAAAGAAGGGTTTGAACATATGAGGAGGTTATTGAAAGCCAACTTGTAACTTAGAGCTTTCAACAGGTTTTTGCACCCAATTTTCCAGGCGGCATCATTTCTTGAAAGTACCTTTTTTCAGTGCATTCGCATGTCTGCATAGTGAGAATAACTGAGCCCCCAGGATAAAGCGGTGCAAGTGCCTTTGTTATCCAGAACTGTGACGTGTTGCCAGAGATTCAGGGCGCGCGGTGTGTGTTGCGCCCACCTTTAATCCAATGTACCATGCCTTCCTCATATTCTGTAGGAGGTTTTAATTGGGTGACATCTAATTCACAGGAATTTTCCACCCACCCCAAATCAGGCCTGCACAGTATTTGTTTATTTAATTACGTTCTTTTTGTGAATCTGGGACCACCAGTTTGACAATATTGATTCCCAACAGCCTTTCAGGACAAGAAACAAGCAGGGTTGCACAGAAGGTCTATTTATTAAAAAACTAGAAATAATAAAATAAATGTAAATATTAGCAAATAATGCATCTATGAAAATCCAGTTTTATAAATGACTATGATGTAGAAAGATCAATACAGTGTTCACATCACTTTCCAATGTTACATTTAACTTGGTTATAGGCTTTCTCATAAAAACGTATACATCACGACCTATACGTTTTGTTTACTCTGAGCGCACATGCACCATAGATTGAACAATGCCTGAGGATCCAGGATAAAGCTTTTACTTGTTAAAAAAACAAATTAAATCAGAACTTCCCTGCCTAACCCTCTCTACTTTCCCTTTATTGAAAATAGATACCTCCCCCTGACTCAAGCACATGCCAGAATTTCAAATAGCGTTCTAGAAAACTCAATTGAAATGCTGCCTACTTGACATTCCTCTGCATAAGTACCTTGTAAAGAGAAACAAGTCTATTTAACTTGCCTGCTCACTGGATTCGCTTCAATGGTGCATCTACTGCATTACTGTGTAAAAGTATGCCTTTCGAATTTTCAGTGTACAACTTGAAGGCTAGAAAATGGGTATCGGTTAGTCGCCTTTTCCCTTTGTCTTGCATGGTTCAGTACTAATAACAGGATTCTGCTTGGTGGGGTAACCAAGGAATGACTTAAATTACCTTATTTTACTAGGTATGTACACAGTGAGATATCATTATGGCTCCCAAAATACATCTTCTGTCTATGATCATCACACAGAGAAGGAGGCAGGGGATCTCCCAGTATGCACACGGTAGGATCTATTCTATCAAATGTATAATTACAGAAGCACATACACTTCTGACATATTAGGATATACAGTCACTTTATATACCAACGCCACTCAGTACTTACAAATAACATGGAACAGGATTTCATCTGTCCCCCCTTTAGAGTACATTTCCCCATATAATTATTTTTCCCCTTGGTGTTACACATATTTAGGAATTTCATTTTGGCTATCTCACAGATAGGCGGGCACCCTCTTAAGGACTAGTTAAATTCTACCCCTCTGGGAACAGGGGGCATCAACCTGCAAGATGGTGTTTGCTTCCCCCCACAGTCTGGTTCCCTTTGTTCTGTATTTGTGTCTGTCTGCTGTCTTTCCCACTGGAGAAGGCATGGGACTTTAACTCCAGGTAGGCCTCTCTTGCAGTGTACCACTGCTAATCCAAAAATGTGACCAAGAGGAAAGCAATCTATTCCAGTGTCCTTACTGTTGTTGCCAATTCTCCCTGCTCCTTCTTTCAGTCCGTCAGTCGGTCCATCCCAGTCAGTGAGTTAGAGTCCCAAGAATCTATGTATTTTGACTTTTATAGATCAGAAACCACTCCCTTTAGAGGTCTGTATTATTTCTCTTATTTAATTGATGTGTATGTGGTTGGATATTTATTTATTGGGTATTTATAATGCACCTATACACAATGTGTTTCAAGGTGCAACAAGGCAGGTGGGGGGACAGGGATGACATAAACAAAACTGTCCTACTAGGCCTTGTGACATACAAATTGTGCAAGTGCAGTAACAAGAAGTACAGGCATATTATTCCAAAAGTGATATCACACTATATCATCCCCACTATGGTCATTGGGCATATCAATGAAGAGGGCAGGCCGATGGAAGTAATTTCCTAACCCATTTTTCCTCCCATGTGATGCATTGTCATCTTGGTGATGTCTACATTAAATGATTATAACTTTCTAAAACATTATATTGCTCACATGTGATTGTTACTAATCAGTTCATCAGATTACTCTCACTTAGGTGAAACCAGTCATGCGACTCATCTCAACACGACATATGGTAAGTATGTATAGGTATGCCAGAGAGTGCCAGGGTTCACAACACGCATTCACTGTTCAGAGCACCCAGGGCCCAACAAACCCTCCCGCCAGCATAAAAATGGGGGACTCAGCCAAGGGCAAGTTGGAACTATCCTTTATTTTCCATAACAGACAGGGATCAAACAGGAGGAATAGAATTCTCCAGCAATCAAATCTCCGGAGCCCCTGTCAGGGGCTTTTGTTACCGTGTGACATCACAAATTAGGGCTCTTCCACAAAAACCTAAGAGCATGCCTGATTGGGTGATTGGGGTGGTATCACCTATAGCTGGCACATTTAGAGGTTATTCTACTGGAACGTTCATGTCAGGTGGCTTGCCTGAACCTTCCCCAGAAACTATGTATTGCATTGTTGCAGGGTCGCAGGATTACCATTGGCCCTTGCCCTCTGTCATCTACCCCTGGATTGGTGTTCCCTGATTGACTGAAGATGATCTCCTGAGGCCTGTGCCCCAGCACTGTTCTCAGCACTCAGTACACCTTCTCAAGGTGATGAGAAAGTCTGTGTCCCCATTTTTTCCATCAGTATTATCACTTTGCCTTTGAGAGTGCCCCGCAGGGTTGCAACGTTGTAGAACAACACATGTATCGCTTCGTGCCTGTTTCGCTGGGAACAAACCTCTTCTCACCACGAGTAAATGACCATAGTTCAGCACAGCTGCACCACGTGGGTGAGAACCGCAAAATTGAGCTTTCTGGTCTACAATTAGTGAGAATATATTCTGTTTGTTTACAGGTGGCTCCCTGTCTCTGCGGCTTGGGAATGTTCGGCTCATCTCTGACCTTGGCTGCGAGCCCTGGCCTGGTGCTTCGGCAGCCTAACTCTGCTTTGCTTCATCTCTCGTTCTGAGGCCTGTGGCTTCATGTAATTCTACTATACTTGTGCTATGATTTCTATATATTTATACTGTGGAATTCTTCGTATAAGTTAGTAGTATCTTGGCACTTTCAGGTCCCTTATATGATCCTGTAGTTCCATATGGTTAGTTGCGATAAGCATCTGCAAGCTTGCTCTGCATCTCTTGTTGCCATGCGTTTCTGCGTTTGGCTAATGAGAGAAAATAACAAAAGCTTTCGACAATATGTTTATGTATCTGTCCTCTATCGACACAACTGTGTAAGTGTGTTCTTCGTGTTTGCACATGTGTGTGTGTCCGTGTACATTTGTGCATGGATGTGAGTGTGCTTAATGGCTAACTTTACTATGTCGTCGTGTCTCTAATGATGTCAGCACCGCAGGATATTTGTCATTAGTCGATCATGTCCATTGAGCTGTCTGGATCCATGATCAGTGTTGGGGCCCCTGTATCCATGGTGACGTTAGCAGGACAAGGTTTGAATGGTTGTCTGTGAGAATATCTGTTTGTATATGTGGTTGTCACAGTCCCTCATGGGGGCTGTCCAAACAGTGACCGGCATCTTGCATCTCAGACTCTTCGCTTGTCCCGTTAATAGGGGTCAAGAGGGGCATTCCAGGGACCCTCTCTTTAAGTGTGTTTTGGATTTTCATGTTTTACCATCTGATACTTTTACATACATATTCCATTCCCAGCTCAAAATAATGGGCTAGTTGGCACAAATGCTACGATATAGCAATCAATGGCAAGCATTGTTTCTGTGCAAGGATATCCACATTGGCCTAATTTGCATAATTAACATCATGTAAAAAATGGTTTTACATTGAGCTGATAGAGTTATTTACCCAGAACATCTAAAACATTAAGTATGTACAACCTTTCGTATGAAGGTTATAAGCAGAAATGCAGTTTTTTAAACTCTATTTTACAAGATATTATATGGCATCCCCAATTCCTCTGCCTGGTAACAGAACATCAGCTATCATATAATGTTGCTTCCTTTGCGTCTGGGAGCTGGGCCATTCAGGATTCCTTAGAATGCTGGTTGTCATGACACAACTTCTTTCAAGTACAGAGTTGGCAGGGACATGTGTTACTCAGTTCCGCCCCCTGGAAAGAATCCAGGATCTGGCTGCCCCTTGTGTCAGACATCCAATCTCCAAAGGTGCAACTTTCCTTCTCCTGGCTGATGGGAGATTTGACTTGAGAGGAGAAAACCGCTGACCACTTCCCAGAGCAAATTAATTGTATTTTTAAGGTTTTTTTTAGCCTATGCTCAGAGACAGATGGAAGTTGTAAATGGGCAGTCATTGTTTTTATTGCCAGGACTGTTTCATAAGAACCAACTCCAGGCAGATTCATCAGCTTTTATGGTTCACTTCAAAGGCCAGTGTTTTCACTTTTCTCATGGGAAAGTAAGTCACCCCCCTCAATAGCTGGGTTGCTGTGGCCTAGATGAAGGAAAGCCATTTGGACCTCAAGGCCATATTGCTGGCTTTATTCACAAATGTGGCCTTCAGAAGTCATTTTATTCCCCCACATTTCTCCACTGCAATTTTCACTTTAAAAAGAGCAACATTAAAACATTTTTGCAATCAAACTCCTATCAACAATTACATCTTTAATATCTCTATATGTTTCTTTATAGAAAGCTGATTTTCAGTACTGTAAAGGAAAACATTCAATACAGGGCCCAATTTAGTTTTGATTGTCCCATGAAAATGTTGTGCTTTTCATCCCAGATGGTGCTGTTCTCCAATTAACAAAAGGTTGCTGGATTTGTCCATGCAAATAAAATTATTTATTTTTGTATCTTTTACTTTGGACAAATAGTCTTGTTGTAGATGGGCTGCTAACAACGCAAATTTCCTTGCACATGGTTTTAAAAAAAATGCTATGCAGAGGCTGCAGCTCATATTTTTGTTTTTAAATTTGGCGCCCTTCTCTGCATCCCTTAATTCAGGCTAGATCTCATTACAGTTCGAAACACCATTTTTTGGTGGGTTTGACAGGAATGGATGAGTTTTTAAAGAATATATTTACTTGTAAATTGCAAGAGAAATTATAGACTCTGCTTTCCTTGGGACATCATAAGTATGAAATTAGACCAAATGTAGGCACTTTTCCTAAGGCCGGGGGGAAGGCTGGGAAGGAGTCATTCCAGACTTTACGGTATGTGGGACATGGTAAACCTGGTTAGCACCAGAGAGAGAGGTGCCATCCAATGAGGTGGCCAGAAATCTGGCCTGATTCTACCAGCAATCGCCTGTGTTCTTCCCAGGTTACCTGTGCCTCCCGTGTGGGTCACTGGTTGCAGCCCCTCTGCTTTTTCCCAGGCCCCTTTCCCTGCTCAGCTCATGCCCTCCCATATGTCCCACAAAGCCCCTGAACTCCCGCTATCGCCCAAGACCCTCCGCCTCTACTCTTAGTGGGCCCCACCTTCTCCAGTGCTTCATGCTGTATCCCGAATACCTGCCCACGAGTCCTGGAAATTGTAAAGTGACAACATCCATTTGCTTTTTCCACTCACAGCCATTACGTTTTATAGTTTGCTTTGGGAAAGAGGTGCCTGTGAGTCAAGCGAAGACTATTTTCCTTTAAAAGAAATAGCACACTGGACGACGGCTAGGACTGCTAATAGCATTGAAAACAGTTCTTGTGTTGTCAAACTAGAAATTATATCGTGCCTCCTATTGCTATGAATATATGTATATTGGCCTACGCCAAGCTGCTAACAAGCTGCTTATAAACTACATGTGAATAAACTCGCATTGCAAGGTCCTGACCTTAGAAACCATGTAAACTGTCATTTTTGGTCAAGCCGCCATTTTAGGTTTTTCTTGCTCTATAAAGTCACCATGTGAGCTAAAATGGTAGCCTATGTTATTCAGAACAGAACTTGATTGTCATGACCTCTGTACAGCTAATGTATAACTTGCCTGCAGGCCACTTGTTAGGGTCATGAGCTGAGACCTTGTCCTTCTGCTGACCTGTGTGCAATGGATTACCTGTATCACCGAAACTGATCTATAATTGAATGAGAACACCTGCTTAACTATATTGTATAAATTAAGTCCTGCATTGTAATGTTAGGCCTAGAGCATACATTATTACCATTTCTTCTTCTTAATGTATAAACCTAAGATGAACTAGATTTGACCTGGCAAGGGACCCTAGAGCAGTAACTTATTTATGGAATGGTTAACCTGAAGAAAGGCTGGACAACAGACTGGAGAAATGTATAAAAGCCTGACTGTTTCAATGAATATTTGCACTCACTGAGCACACCGAACCACGCCGGAGTTCGCTGTGTTGTACTAAGGGTCGATAGCTATCTGAATTTTGTTCTGTTCTTTTGTAACTGGATTCAGTATAAAATAAAGTACTTTGTATGTTCCTTTGTAACCTGTGTTTGGTGGGTTTCCTTTTTGGTTACCCTGCCTCATATTATATCCTTGTTTTCACAGTGTGTCACACCAGACCTGGCCTCATCATGTCTTTGGCGGTAACCCTTAAATCCAGCGGTCGCGCTATTACTGCCGGATTTAAGGGTCCGCCAAATCAGGACTTCGGCGGATTTCACCCCAGCTCTTGGCTGGGGGGAAATCCGCCGAAAATTCGTGCTATTACCGCCGGCGGGAAATCCGCCGGCGGTAAGAGCGTGAATTTTCCCCATTGAGCCCAATGGGGAATGGGGCATTCCCGAATGGGCTCAATGGGGAATTACATTACCACCGAACTCGTGGTCCGGCGGTAATACCGCTGGCGGTAATACCGCCGGCGTTACCGCCAAAGTCGTGATCAGGCCCCTAGAGACTTACATAGTAAACACTACAGCTAATTAGGCACAATTGGTGTATCTATATTTAAATCATTTGAAAAACAATAAAGATGAGTCTTCTTTGTTTAGCCTCCTTTCAATGGTGTATTCACAGTGTTATCACAACCGAAGAGAGGAAGCAGCGCTCATTGCATTTCGGACTGCCAAAGATACATATTATATATGTCAGTAAAACAGGTCTTCAGCTTGACTGGTGTAGATTATTAATGCTAAACACTATATTTTCAAGCTGCCCTACCTGACGTGATAGAACGACAAAATGAAGGATGCGTTGAGAGCAACTGTAGTGAAAAACATTAGAAATAAAGATGGTAGAAATGTTATTCCTCTCCTTTTCAAGTAAAACGACCTTAGTTGCAGGGACCGTAAGGCGAGCAATACATTTATTAGATTGGACATTTGTATGGAGCCTATACACACGTGTTTCCAGGCGCCACAAGACATGAAGGGGGCAAAGGGGGAACATGGGATATCATATGAAAAGCAGCAACAAGATAAAAGAGATGATTATTTTGGCCTTGTGACAATCCTACCAGGCAAGTGCTAGAGGATAAGTGCAAGGGAGGGGTGGGGGTGAAGTGAAATCGTGGGGGAACCCACAAGGAACCCAAGGGGGAGGGTAAGTGCCAGGGGAGAGATGTGGGCAGGGGAGGCAAAGTGCAGTGGGCAGTAGGATTGATGGAATAATCTGGAAAGGGGGCCCCAGGGCAAGTGCTGGTGAAGGATGCTGGTGGAGCCCGGGTGGGGGTTGGTCTGGTCCCTGTAAGAGTCAGAAAGCAACCAGGCCCCAGTCGCTACGGCAGGTGACGAGCTTAACAGGGGAGAGGGAGATGGAAGGTGGAGGAGAAAAGGAAGGTCTGGAGAAGTTCCCGGAACTTAAGGTCCGGCTCAAGTCTAATGGGAAGAGGGAGGCTGTTCCAGAGGGAGATGTCAGCCGAGGAGGGGGATCTACCACCCACTCTCAGCTTGTAGAAACATCTGATCTGCAGAGAGTTGGAGCCAGAGGAGTGAAGGGTTCTGGCTGGGTGGTATTTAGGGATGGAAAGCTGGATGTAGAGGGGTCCCAGGCCCCAGACAGCCTTGTGGATGATGCCAAGGGTTTTTAAATTGATCCTTGCAGTCAGCAGGAGCCAGTGAAGGGGTTATAGGGCTGGAGAGATGCAGTCCCTGGGCTTGAGGCCAAGGATAAGTCTTGCAGCCCTATTCTGGATTAGTTGGAGGGGGCAAAGGGAGGAAAGAGGAAGATTGAGGAAGAGGTTGTTGCAGTAGTCAAGTTTAGAGAGAAACAGGACTCTGCAGACATTGGGCTTCTGGGGCAAGTGAGGAAATGCAGGATGCCCCTAAGAAGATGAAGCTGAAAGTTGGACTTCTTGGCAATGTTGGTGATGTGTGGAGAGAAGGAGAGGGAGGAGTCAAAGATGATCCCATGGTTTATAGCCTCACAAGTAGGTGAGGGGAGGGGACCCAAGGAGTCTGGCCAGAGAGTGAGGGGGAAACTGGGAGCAGGAGTCCCAATGAGAAGGATCTCAGTCTTGCTGGCATTGAGGCAGAGATCGTTGGCAGAGCACCATGCCAGAATGGCAGTAAGGCAGTCAGGCAGTCAGGAGTAAGGCAGGAGGAGGAGGAGGAGTTAGGGGAAGGCAGATGTAAGTTGTGAGAGTTGTGTGTTGTCTGTGTAACACTGGAACTTAGGAGAGTAGGTGGAGATCAGGTGGGCCAAAGGAGCCAGGTAGATGTTGAAGAACCATGGCGATCGGATAGATCCGTGAGGGACGCCACAAGTAGAGAGTGAGATGGAGGACAGAAACTGGCACATTTGAACCTGGCAGCGTCTGTTAGAGAGAAAAGAGATAAGCCACACCACTGCCCTGTCCGTGATCCCAAGGGTATCATGGAGCCAGTTTATGAGGGTGGAGTGGTTGACAGTGTAAAAGGCAGAGGAGAGATCGAGGAGGATCAGGACAGATGGAGAGTTAGAGTCCAAGATCTTGTGAGGCTGAACAGCACTTGTCCCTCTACGAAGTTGAACGCTGACTGCTAGGGGACACGTAACTAGTTAGCATGGAGGAGTCTCATTCCTTATCGGAATTAACCAGACAAATGGCTAAAAGACTTGAAATTCAAGGAAAAAACATTAGTTGCTTGGATGTTAAGTGAGAACTTAATGCAACAAAACCCCTGAAATTCTGCTAAAAGCAGCTTAACTTTGCACCCCCTGTTGCGCAGCCTATGACCACAATGATGACATCACAGATCACATCACTGATGACATCACTAATTACATTACAACCGTAACCGGCATTAAGGATGGCCTTGAGCCATGGTCAGCGTGCATGGACAAATATGTTTTAACACATGAATAGATACTAATCATGGCCTTAAGTCATGGACACTGGCCAGAGTCTTCACCCATGTGCACTGTATATTTTAAAACACTAACATGCCACCAACCATAGACTTTGGCCTTCAAGCATGGCTACAGCTTTCAGCCATGCCCACTGTATCTTATATATACTAACCAGCCACTAGCCATGGTCTTCAACACAATACTAGGCAGTGGACACAGCCTTTGCCCGTACCAACTGTATATTCTAACATATTAATGGGCACTAGCTATGGCCTTTAGCTACGGTCACTGACGACAGCTGTCAACGTTGCCCACTGTATATTTTAAAACAGTGACAGGTGACTAGGCATGGCTTTTTACCATGCACATTGGTATTTTGCAAAACTAACTGACTAGTAGCTATGGTGTTTGGTGATGGCCAATGACCACAGCCTTCCCCATAGCAAAGTCCATGGCCTTAATTGTTATTAAGAAAATCAAAGTTTTTATGAGCTAACTTATTAATCATGTTATGTGAAATGCCATTATTGATGTAATCTGATATATACAATGTAATTAGTTTTGTCACCAGTGATGTCATCAGTGGTGCAATTCGGGATGTTATCAGTGTTCTATAACATGTAATTAGTGATGTCATCAGTGATGTGATCTGTGATGTCATCATTGTGGTCATAGGCTGCGCAATAGGGGGCACGAAGTTAAGGTGGCTTTAGTTGAATTTCAGGGGTTTTGTTGTGTTAAGTTCTCACCTTAACATCCACGTAAATACAGTTTTTTCCTTGAATTTCAAGTTTTTCTTAAAGTGTATTGCTCACCTTAACGTCCCTACAACTAAAGTGTATTCCTTGAATTTGAAGGGTTTTGTTTTTCCTTAGATTCTTTCCGCACCTGGCCAGTGGGTACAACCTTCAGCCATGCCCACTGTCCATATTAAAACACTACCAGACCACGAGCCATGGTCAATGGCCGTAGCCAGTGGGCTCAGCCTTCAGCTTTGACCCCTGTCCATTTTAGAACACCACCAGACAACTAGCCATGGCCTTTGGCCATGGCCTCTGGGCCCGGCCACTCTATATTGTAAAACACTTGCAACCCATCACTCAAAGATGTTCATCAATCACAAACTGATTTTTATCTGTTTTGACAGTGGTATTGTGATGTATAAAATATTGCAGGCTTTGAGAACTCACAATGTTTTTAGGTAATGTGCAGTGACAATACATTATTTGCAAAGGATCACACACTTTGGTTAAGCAGCGTGTTACAAGCACCTTGTTTTTTGGCCGGTCTCTTGGCGACTGTTGAGATACATTGCACAACCCCAACTAACCACATTTAAGCAGCACAGAAAAGGGTAAAAAATGACCAGCTACAAGAATAACATATGCCCAGGTACGTTTGCCCCCAGAGAAAAAATAAAAAGCTGGCACCCATGAATATATGCACAGTAAGTTAACATATATTTTAAAGTGAAATATCCAAATGTAGTTCAATTGACCTTCTCCTTAGACGAAAGCGCGCAAGACAAAATAGCATTGGACTATAAAAAAAGTAATGAACACCAGAAAAATAACTTGAGAGGGGAAATCTTCCACTAAATATACTGCAAAGTATAATAGGTGCTCACCTTATAACCTTTTAAACCCAGCAATCTGTCATGCAATATTCCCGAAAAGCAAAATTCCAATACGAAACAAGCGATTGTGGTCTTGTGAGTACGTATCTGCTCTGGGAACATGACAACCTGAGTAAAATCCTGCTATCCAAATACTTGAGAAAGCTTGGCAACCTAATAAAAAAACAAGCGGCTGCGTCTGCACTCTGAAGAAAAGTTTCGCTGTCCACCCACGTGTCCTTCGTTTGTGCCCTGAAAAGCAGCCACAATCAGTGGGAAATAATTGCACCAGTGTCCAGGATTGCAAGCTCTCTTGCCACATCGTGGGCAAATACTCATGACTTACTTGTCGTCTAATCATTTCTCCTCCTCACCCACATATATGGCTTTAAACAATACTCTGCTTTATAAAGATAACTTGAAAAGTACACATACCACGGTGTCATTCAAATATATAAATCCTTATACAACTAAGTTAGGCAGAAAGTAGGCAATTGTGTCATTATTCCACCCATCTTAACTGGGAGACTACAAATACCAGAATGCAATTCAGTAAAAGGCAACATAATTATCTCTGAGCGCAAAACATTCAAGGACTGACAGTAGCACAGTTTTAAAAAGAAATTAATGTGGATGTCGTGTTATGAGATTTTTAAAACTAAGATAACACGGAGCATTCGGGGGTGTGGACTGTCTCCCATACATGCAGTTACTGGAAACCGACCATGTTTAGTTTCAAAGCGAGGAAGGATCCAGCCCCCTCAAGCATTGCTGCTCTAAGTGGTCTTGTAAGGTGGGCTCATTTATTAGGCAACATGGCCTTAGGGGCCTCGCCCCTTCCTTGCTTTGGAGGTAAGAATGGTTGGTCCCAGTTACTGCAGGGATTGAAAAACCCACTGTCGCTGTAAAAATATGTGTTTTTTTATTTTAATTATTGACTGGAAGACTACAAATACCAGAATGCATTTCAGCAAAAGGAAATACAAAAGGCTTGTTTATTAGGCAATATTGCCTGAGGGGTTTGGCCCCTTCCTTACTTTGAAGCTAAGCATGGTGTGGCCTGGTTACTGCATGAATGGGACCTCCAAGGGACCAACATCCATGGCAAGTGATTTTTCACTGCCAAGCCTCCAGAAAGGTTTGTGTTGCAAACTCATTCCCTGGACCCTATCCAACTCCCAAATTTCACTTGGTGCCCTCTAGCCACCCCCCCCCTAACTCTAGCCTGATGGCATTTGCATCTTTTGTGTCCTACAAATGGCTTGTTTCCTATGGTTAATTTCCCTAAACCCTGGCTATCTCTCACATCGAGAGAAAAACAAAAACACTCAGTTTTGGCAATTTACCTGAGATATAGCTATCTTTTTTGAGAAAGGGGCACCCCCTTCTCTGTCAAATATTTAAATAACTACTGCATGGAATAAACCCAAATTACAAAAAGGCCCCTATTAAATGTGTTGTGCCTGAGTTGCTTTGGACCTGGTCCAAATCCGTCCAGCAGTTTAGGCTGTGAAATTTGGCAAAACTTTACCTTGTTTGTCTATGAGAATATGGGCCTCATTCTGGGTTTGGAGCTAACCATGGAGTAATTAGCTCCATGGTTGCCTCCGAAACCGTCCCAAATCCGGCTTGGTGAATGGAGTAATTACCGGTCCATTCCAGGGTTGGAGGGACCGGTAATTCCCCATTCACCTTTTGCACTTCCCCATTCCCATTTCTGCCCCATAGGGCTCAATGGGAATGGGGAAGGAGGTAATTACGGCACCGTAAATTACGGTACCGTAATTACCTCCGAAGTACCTTTGCGGGTCCCGTACTTTACTCCTGCTAAAAGCAGGAGGTAAGAAGGACCCGCAAAGGGACCTCGGAATACGGAGGTAAGGGATTACCGGCATTGGCACCCTTACCGGTGCCGGTAATCCCTTACCTCCAACCTCGGAATGACCCCCAATGTATCTGAAGTAGGCCGCAACTTTGGAGAAAAAAATGTTTTGTCTTCTTAATAACATTTTAATGTTTTAACAAATCTTTACCAAACTTTGCAGGGGGGCAAGAGTCCCTAATCAAGTTTTCAAAATTTCAGACAAATTCCTTACGCGAATAAAAAGTTATTAACAGTAGAATTGTAAGAGGTTCCTATGGGAGAACTTAACTATAGGGCGGCTATTATCACCAGCCTATAATATATTTTTATATATATACATATATGATACATGTAAGCATCTAAGAAGAACTTCTTCGTTTACAGATTTTTGAAAACAATGGGAACTTTATAAATAAAGTTTCCCTTGTTTTCAAAAATCTGTAAACAAAGAAGTTCTTCTTAGATGCTTACATGTATCATTTTGTGATGCTGAGCCAAAAGATCATTATGGGAAAAATAGACAATTACAGTCTGTATGTTCAACTGACCTCTTACAGTGTTAACACATTGGACCTCATTACGAGGTTGGAGTTAGCCATGGCGCTATTAGCGCCATGGCTGCCTCCAAACTTGTACCGACTCCGCCCTGGTGAATGGACCAATTACCGGTCCATTCCAAGGTTGGCGGGAGCGGTAATTCCCCATTCACCAGGGCCCTTCCCCATTCCCATTTGAGCCCCCATAGGGCTCAATGGGAATGGGGAAGGCGCTAATAACGGTACTGCAAATTGCGGTACCGTTATTAGCTCCAGAGTCCCTTTGCGAGTCCCGTCCTTAACGCCTGGAAAACCAGGCGTTAAGGGAGGACCAGCAAAGGGAACTCGTAGTAGGGCGGTAAGGGATTATTGGAACCGGTGCCCTTACCAGTGCCGGTAATCCCTTACCGCCCACCGCGTAATGAGGCCCATTGTGCGCTTTCTAGTGTTCATTGCTCAAACTTGTTGCTCTGGAAAGCAATGTCACTGCTATGCTGTTGCTTGTGGAATTTTAAACCGGGTTTCTCACTGGGCTCAATGACATTATTCTGAAACCTCAATGTAAAAAAGTGTTTGTCATACTCTGTCTTTCTAAACTGGCACTCTGTGACTCAAACCAACAGAATTCACATTTAAAATGGTGTATTCATTTACCTGTATACTGGAAATGAGCTCTGGTGCGCAGTGTGATCTCTCAGCTAGTTACCTATTGATCCCAAGCAAATGATTAAAAAGGACACACAGACAGCTGCCACATCTCCAAATATGGCAGCTACAGCATCTGACGTCCAGCATTACACAACGTTAGTGCTAGCGGCTTTTTCTTAGAACAAGTGTTTTTCAAATCTATGCTGTCAAATGTAATAATGATACAATATTTAAGCAATAATCCCAGAGCTGGGGAGGGCGTTACCACTTCAGGTAATTCCCAGGCCCATAGTTACAAGCCCAAGCGAAACAAGGGCCTGAACGCAGATCCCGGAGCATTACCTGAAGCTGTAATGTCCCCCAAGTGAGGGGTTTATTGCTATTAGTACCCTGGCCCATTAGACCGGTATACAAATAGTGTTTCTTTCTCAGTTGAGAAAAGGCTTCAGCCAAAAAGAAAAGTAAAAGATGGCAGCCAGAGAATGGGGTGAAGGGGCCATACGTAGTCCCTTTACCTTTTCCATGGCGGGCATTCATAAAGGAACAAAAAAAGTAAACAACGACGATGGCTGACATGGAACGGCGAGAAGGGACTACATGTAGTCCCTTCTCCCTTTCCGTGGCTGCCATTGAAATGGGTTGAAAAAAAAAGAAATATTGCCACTAATTATGGGCTACGGTGCATTACCTGAAGTGGTAATGCCCCCCAGCTCGGCCTTATTGCTTAATAATTAACAGTACATATTAGCGGTGCCCGCCCCTTCCCCTTGGTTTGCTGCTTATAGCATTGACATCCGGGCTTGGGGTGGGCAGGAGTTGTCACGGCCCTGTGCTCTCACTCAGGCTCTCATTTCGCTTGAGCTTACCTGTGCCCGGGCTGACAGGACATTGCTACGAATGTCCACCTCTGAGCCTGGTTATTAACACTATATTAGATCATGTGAAGGCCCCTTTTTAAGGTTCAGTGGTGAGGCTTGGCGAGCATAAGTGTTTTTCCTTTTCTGTTTGGCAGCCTTATCACAGCTCCTGGAGGGAAGCAATCCATAGTGGGAGGTGAAAGAATGCAGTGCTCTGCAGCTTTGTGAACTTCGACGAATACTAAATATGCTTCAGTCTTGTTTTGTTCATTAATGCATCACTTGGTGTTTTAGACTCACCAGTCATTGTTATGTAGTGATGCAGCAAAGAGTGTGACCTTAAAATTAACCAAATGAAAACAATTCATTGTCCTCTCTCTGCTATCCGTTTTAACATGTTCTGCCATTGCCAACGGACCCCACTGGTGTTAATGGCCTGATCATTAATGACCAGTTAATCCACATCCTGAATGGATCCAACTGCCTGGACGTGGATCATTCCCTAGGGGGTGCTTTATAAAGAACAAGAATCCCTTCTACACTGAGTTCACACACTTAGGTCAGCTTTGTACTCTCTGTGGCAGGGAGACCTGACACAACTAAATATCTGTATATTTTACATACCTCTTCCTATTGAGGACCTCTGAGAATAACTAATGCCTCCAGGAGCTTGCAGTGTACTGAAGTGGTGGCGTCCAGTTTAGAACTCGAGTTGTTTGGGTCATGGGCAGTATGCCACATTTTCACTCAGTAGAGTCTGGGAGCCCACCGTGGTGTGGCACCGTGCATAGCAGGTCGCACTGTGGTTTGCTATTCCATCACTTGCCTTCCAGCATTGATGGGAAGCGATAGCTCTGGTATCTATTGGAATCAGTACTTGCTCTGCGCCCAGGCAAAGATCCATAGATGCTGCTATTCTCGCTTTTGTGACTTCACAGGGTGATATTGATTGGTCCCAATGCCATTCTCTCTGCTTTTTTCAATAACGTTTTCATAGGAGTCGGTTTTGATGCGCATTGACTCTGATGTTGTACAACCTTGACTGGACCGCCACCTGGATGACAACGTTTGTGTTTATTGTTTATGTTTATGTTTATTGGGTTTATATAGCGCTTAACGCCAAAGCAACGTGAAGCAATGGGAGATAATCTTCAGGAAAAGGAAGAGCTGATAGTTGGCCTCTCATGCTGCTTGAGTTCCATTATCGTACGGAGCTGGCGCAACTCAATCCTAAAGGCACAGTTTTATCGCATTCCCCTCTTCTCTGCAAGTTCTCTTTGCCAGTGGCCAAAGCCATTTCTCCGGCATACCTGTTAATAATTGGATAATTCATTTCCAATGGACTTCATTCTAAGAAATGGGGAATGGTTAACTTTTCAGCATCTCCGAGGCACTCCTTCGGCCTCCGCAAACATAAATCGTACTTTGTAAGTAGGTTTGCCGGGGTACCCATGGCATCTTGTGATAAGAGATAACAGCTGGAAGCAAGAAATAACTTGTACAGTGCCTCGAGGTTGGTACAGCAATGGAATGAGTTGTCGGTCCAACAGAAGGCATTCACAGGCATCACCTCGCTGATGTGGTGTCCTCAAGACATATTCGGTTCTCCACAACCTATCTTCTTCAACTATGCGAATGTATAGAATAATCTTAGCAAGTTCAGTGGCAGTCCATCTATACGTTGGCCAAGCTCAGCTGTAATTGAACGTGACCAGTGTGTAGCGTAACCTTTCGTAGGCCAGACTCTTATCTAATCAGATCCAACAAACTACACTTCCGTCACATATTGACATCAGTCGCCTGTATTTGGGAACATCCCAAACGCACTGGTTGGTGCTTATATGTTTACCTTTTCATTGCATATAATGGTTCCACGACCAGGATTTCCACCACTGGAGGATCCACTCCCTAGAACAACCCATTATGGCCAACTGACTGGTTTGAAACCTCATGATCAGTCAATTTAACAGCAAACAAAATGGCGCGACACATCATTTTTTGATGACCCAATTTTGACAAAAAGCGCCAATGACCATTCATGAATAGGGTTACAAAGAAAGGTAAGATTAAAAAATAAATTAGAAATATGACAAAAGGTAAAATAAGGCTGAAGTTTAAAAACAGTGACAGGTAAGGATGGGCATGAGGGTAGGACCTCCAATATTTGAAATAAAAAGCAGTGGATGTGTCAAAAAGGCAAGTTGTCAAAAAATGCGTTTTTCATCCATTTTGTTAAAATGACAAATTAGATATTTTGACAGACAACCTGTTAGTCTTACCTCGCTCTTGCCTCAGGTCAAGGCGACTGACCCGACCTCACACTTCCCGACCTGCTGTTTCCAGACTGCAATTTCATGGATGGTCCCACATAGCCCATTTCCCCCACCTCCTCTGCCCCGCCTCCCCTGCCCCGCCTCCCCGTCCCCCCATATCCCTCCTAACCCCTGATTTCATTTGTTTATCATTCATTAATGTTACCGAATTGCATTTTTCGGGTACATGACCCTTAAAATGCAGCCCAGCCCAGTAAATATCTGTCGGGATATCAGCAGCATCCCCCCTCCCTCATGAGAAGCAGTGTTTTTATTGGTTTTAATTGGTTACATGTGACTTTAACGAATCACAAAACAACTAATTAGTTTTGGACGAACCAAAAATGTCTAAAAAACATATAACACATCTTCTTTTCATTGTTTGTGGGGCTGTCCCCCCCAACAGCACTCACAGCACCCCTTTTTTGTATTCCTACTTTTCCCTCAAACCCAAAGCTATTATTCCCATTCCCAACTACATATATATAGTTTTTAAAAAATCGTAATTCTTTTTTAGGCGTTTTTGGTTCGTAAAAAATTCCAATCGTTATTTTTCATTTATTAAAATCACTGCATACCAGTTGAATTGTTTGCAATGTTTGTTTGTACAGAACTTAAATATAGGGTTAAGTATCCGTGCCAAGGGCTGGCGCGGGTGGTAATAGATTGACGGGTCAAGCAAAGTAAGGGATTTTAGCGAAGGCGCTGGGACGTTACCACCCGTTCCAGCCCTTGGAATGTGTGCTTAACACCATTAGCAACGTTCCATGGGCTGGGATGGGGCTAATTTACAGTATTTTTGTTCTGTGATGGGTCTCCTCGTGGCGTCCCGTTCACACAATGAAAAGACTGTTCAAAGATGGCCAGTAATCACAGAAAGGGAAGGCAGGCTCTGCACGGAACCCTTCTTCCCTTTCCATGGTGGACTCACGAATGAAGAAGACGAAGAGGAAGCAGCGGCGGAGGCAGCACTTGCTGACGCCGCAATGAGGTAAGGGGGAGGGGGCATTAGTTATAAAGGAGTCCAGGGGTGTGGTGAAGATGGTGGATGGGGGAAGCAGCCATCAGGTGGCTTGGAATGTGGGCTAACATCAAGAGATTCAGCACGCGTTCCTAACCACCTGATTGGCTTTCGAAATGTGGTCAGATTTGGAGAGACCAATGGCCGCCCGGAGAACATTGTTCTGAATTGTTTGAAGTTTCTTCAGGTTGCTACCGGAGGTATTGGTAAATGAGGTGTTGCAATAGTCAAGCTTGGCTCCTGTGATGGCTCTTGCAATGGAGAGGCGGTTGGAAGTGGAAAGGAAGGGCCTGCTGGCATGTAGCAGCTTGGCTGTGTAGGCCACTGACGGGGTGATTGAGTACAGTTGTCGCGAAAGGTCAAGGTTAGCGTCCAGGTAAACGCCAAAGGTTTTGGCTGCAGCGGAGGTGGGGATTCAGTTACTGTCGATGGTAAACTCCTTGTAGGCTGGGTCAATGTTACGCATTGTGGAGTGAGAGCCGAAAATGAGAATTTCGGTTTTATCATCATTGAGATAGAGTAGGCGAGAAGCCATCCAGTTTTGTATGCCTTCATACACTTTTTGTTTTTTTTAGGAAGTGCGCGTTGGACTTTTCTTCCAACTGAATACTTAGATTAGTAACCAATCCGGTCCTGTTAGGGGGGTCTCAGTGGAAGCAACCAACGCAGCAGGCCTCTCTTTCATAGTATTTACTATTCAGAACTTGTCTGGGTGGTATTTCTAGTGCACTGGTTGTCTCTAGACGTACCCCTAGCCACCTTGTTTTCTATCACTCTCAATATCTACTCGGCCCAACGACAACCTAATGAATAGAGAACCATAGTCCAACACAGGCAACATTTTATGTAACCCGATGCCCTCACTGTATGCCCACAACCTCCTACTGTATGTCTTGAAAACCTGACGAAGACTCCCAAATTTGAGTGGAATTTTCTTCCTGCTTTGGTTGTTTTTTTTTATTTTGCTAGTTTTAAGTCTCCGTAGCTGCAGGGAATATGACTCTAGGAGATGTGGTCTGGTGAATAAACTGTCCCCTTGAAATCAGAGGGTATGAGTCCTCCTAATGCGAGCTTCAACACTTGCCCAGATTGTATGACGCTGGACAAATAGGTTGATTTGTTTGCACCTCAGTTCCCTAATCTGAAAACATCGGAAGCTGTAAGATGTGGGCCGAGCGCCTCTATAACATGAGCTATATCCTAGTAGACATTTACAACATTTGGATCGCCCTCATTGAAATGCGATATGTCTGTGTTCGGCTCGATGAACAGGTTTAAATCAAATACTCAACGAATTTAACGAACGTCTGCTGTGGAATCAAACATTAAAATCAGAAGGATGATATTACTACTCATCCTATTAGATTTTCTGTTGGATACTTAGTGACATTATATGATGATACTTGATCAAGAGTGGAGCATGAAGGCTGGAAGCGAGAAGCAGTCTCCATGAATCTTTGACTTTGCACCCCACACCAACAGGTGTTATACGTGGAGGTGGTTTTCCTTCTTTCTCTTCCCTGTTCCCGTCGACCCCTTTTTCCACTGTTTGTCTTCCTTTGTCTCACATTTCTTTCTATTGCTCTTCTTTCTCCCTCTGTCCATGCCTCATTGATATCTCTCTCTGATTGAATGTCATGGTAGGTTAAGGTGGACTTCAAGCCGCCCAGTCCTCATTGTCTTCTTCGTCTGACTTCTCTGTAGCCACATGCCAGCTCGCTCTTTGATTTCTCTTCCCTACTGCCCCCAATTTCTCCTCTTTCCACTTCACCTTTTGTTTCCTTTCTCCAGCCCAATCTTCCCTTATTCACTACTTTTTTGTTTCCGCCTCACTTCATGCCCGCTTCAGAAGGCCGTCTTTTTACTTCTGAAAGTCCTAACAATGGATATTTCAAAAGGATAGCGTATCAACTGGGTGAACAATCTTTTCTTGAGGACGGCCAAAAAAGCAATCTGAATAGATTGGACAGTTCCAAGGATGGCACTGTATGCCTATTGGCAATCACTTCAGGCCATGGTCTCATCCCAATGCTATTCAATAGCCCAGGAGTCTCCAACTCTAATCCTTAAGATCCACTTAATGTTGTCAGGATATGTGCATACAATACATTTAAATTCAGTGACTCCAAATGGTCATTTACATAATCAGTGGTTAGCTTGAAAACCTAGAAAGATATGAGCTATAGAGGACTGGACTTGCCATCATTGGCTGCCTGTGCTGAAGTGAATTAGATCATATGTAGCCTGCATCGCTCACATATCCTTTTTAATGTAATTCAGGCCCACACACTTTGAGAGACCTTCCGGTGAAGTACTCACCAAGGAGAGATGTATATCCGGTGAACTTGTTAAAGTTGTTGTATGTGCCCATCAAGAATGTCCACATGGAAGGGTGACCCCTAGTATAGCCCTCTTTGTCAATACATACTAGAGAAATATAAGAGCATCTGCTCTTCAGGCAGAAAATGTAGGTCGGGCTGTTCCCCCAACTCCTGAGTACCCGAGATCCACAGAGAAACTGACCGTTGCTACTTCGACTTAGAAAAGCCCACTAGAGGTAAACATTGCGCTCTACAGAGGTTAAACTAGCTCACAGACGTCTTACCCTCTCTTCTTCCACTCAAGCACACCATTTCCTTCGGCCAACTCTTTCCATGTCTACTATTCCCTGAGCTCTTATCCTCTCCTCTGACCGCCTCTCTCTCTACCACTCTCTTTGTTTCTCTTCAAATGCCTTTCTTTCGCCCCCTGACCTGCCCTGACTTTCTCTGTCTCTCACTACCCTTGGAACCTTGTTCTCCCTTTTTCATTTTACTTTCGTCTTTACTTTGATCCCCTCCCATTCCTTATCTCTTGCTCCCTGTTTACGTCCTTTCTCTCAGCCGGGCTTTCCCTTTTAGTTCTCCCTCTCCCTATGCCTCTCTTTCTTTTGTTACCACCGAGCAATCCTCTTTTTCTACTCCAAGGGGTGTTGCTAGGTCTGGAAAAGATCTGGGGCTACGCTAATGCCAGGGCTGTCGAGACTCGGGGGCTAGCTAGCCTTTTGATTGTAGCCCCTGAGCTTCTATCTGAGCCTACAACCAAAAGACCCAGGGCTATAGTCCCTCCAGACCCCCTCCTAGCAACGCCTCCGTGCACTCCCATATTACTAGATTACTCTTGCACATACTGGACCATGTCCGAACGACACTTGTTGATTGCATTCCTTGCTTGCATTGTTGCAGGTGCGTGTGATGACTTCTGGGGGTGGGGGGTGGAGTCATTAACAGAGGATTCCCTTTGTGAATCCCGGGATTCTTAGCTGAGCGGCCAAGGGGACGAGAAGTGGGGTCCGCCTCTGACCACGCCCCTCCAAACTTTGTTCTAATCTAATGCCATAGTTCCACCACTTTTTTTATACCTCGACCACTGTGCACACCAATGTCTCTTTCGCTTTCCCCTCGTTATAGTTCCCCTTTCAGTTTAGGACGGTTCTCTGGGTGTTCGGATCCCGAGAGCTCAGTAAGGTAGGACTGCACGCTGGTAATTCGGACCTGTGTTCAGGGCAGAAGGGCTGTCCTCTTCAGAGGTAGACCTGCACAACCACACTGAGGTTTCTTCCATTGGGAGACACTAGCCCTAGGCAGCATAGTCAATGGTGGAGGATCATGGGAGTAGTAGTCCAAAGCACCTGGAGATATGCAGGCTACAGACCACTGCCCTGTGGTCTGCATCTCATATGACACCCAATATGTTACATTTATATTTGATGGTTTTTTATTTCTTTGTAGAAGGCCAGGCCTGGGCAGACACTTCGACTCTTCAACAGGTGTCTGGGCAGAGGAATATGATATTGATTAAGGAGGCATTCACCCAGCGCTGTTATGGTCCATCCAGGTCTTAACAGCTTTCATTCTCTTTCATTTTTGATGATTCGAGGCCTCTCTACGCAGACGATGTTTGTGCAGCAGTGAGGGAGATTCGTTTTGCCCAAAAATATTGGGAGAAAAAAGTTGAACGGGCGTTTACTGCGCATTCGGCATGGGGAAACAGGTCAAGGGGAGCAAGGGTTGTGGGGGTGTCCCCGGCTCCCATTGTTAGGCATGATGGGTTCGTGGGGGGTTGCGGGGATGACCCCCGCTTCCATAACATGGAAAGCGGGGGCAATGGGGAACGAAAATAAACAAAAAAGAAGTTTAAATAAACGGACCCTGCGGCGGAAGTTCCGCTCCACAATGGGGAGCCGGAACTCACGCCACAGGGAAACGGAAGCGGGCAAGTAAAAAAGGTACGTGCGCCTCATCTTATATAGGGCTCTAGGGGTGGCGTGTACGTGGAATGCAGTCAATGGTGATCTTTTTCCGATTCGAGATTTTCGGCGGCGCAGTAATCACGGAAATTCGGGCGATTATCTGTTTAAATTCCTCTGTAATGTAATGATAATGAGGGCTTTCTCTCGCAAGGTCTGGTGCCGATGCAGCTGCCTGGAGCCCTGGCGTGTATTGAGTGCAGAGGACTCATTTGTTGTCCTTTGTGCGCGGGAAAGCCATCTTCATTATCCCGTGAATCTGAAATAACCCAACAGACACTGAGACTAGTGGATCAGCATCCCTCCCGCCCCCCCCCCCCCCTCCATGATGCTGGAGCGTGGGCCTGGGGGCCCCTTCATCACCGCCGGCGTGAGTGAACAATCCCTCAGGATCCAGAGTGGCGCGCCCCATTTTGTGTAATTCCACCCTGAGACGCATTCCATTAGCTCACAACCAGTCAGTAAAAGGAATCGAAATGGACTGAAGCTGGTGGGCCGCGGCTGGGCCTTCATGGGCACGGCGTCGCCTTCCTGCCATAGCCTCCTTTTCCCCGCCCCCTCTCTTTCATCCATGCCATTCGGATTTGAATGCAATTATTATAATATCATTTAATGGACTGCGAGCCTCCGGGGTGGCAGGGGCAGCCAGAGAGGGCGAGGGCGATGCGCCCGCAGGAGCTCTTGTAAAGGTGTGGGAGGAATTGGAGGAGTGGGCAGAGAATAATACACCTTGTTACCTAGGAGAAAAGAAGCAGGGATTGCAATCTGGCGGCGGCCGATGGTCTATGAAGCGGCGCTACGCTGCCAAAGACCTTCACAAGGGAACTAATGAGACTGATGGCTTATTTGCTCTTTCTGTCCGTCGTGGAGTTTAACCCCCTTTCTTTCTTATAAAAAAGAAACATGCTATGTGTTTCCTTTGTGTATACATTTTCTGAGGGTATACAATGTGTTCCTTCATTTCTGAGCACTTCCCTTTCATTAGTATTTTTCTTTCCATTTATTTATTTATTTACTTACTTACTTATTTATTTATTATTTTGTCTTCAGGCTCCTACCCAGGGGCTCTACAACTGCCCTAACATAACAGTTCGTCTCTATAGGTACGAAACACGCAAAGAAGAACACCTGCGAAAAATACCCCAAATGACCTTCTCCTCTCACTGCAACTCGGACTTTTAACCACGAAGACTACCCTTGTCGCACCGTCCCGCTCACTTACAATGACACTACATTTGAAGAACTCCAACGTCGAGCGAACGCTGCTGCCCTGAGCAACCACTGAGACTAAGGGACTCTCACTAACCCACGGGTTTCCCCTACAGATGTCACAGTGAACTATGGGTGCAGCTCTTAAATAAGAACTCTAGTTCTGTGCCATTGGGGAACTACACTCTGACCTCCAAGCTCCACACTGGGACCGCCAAGCTAACGGGGAATGTCAAACTTGGAGTTCCCTGGGAATGCCTGGGTTATTCGGAAGGTCAGTAGGGGCATACTGGGGCTGTCAATCTGAGGGTTCAGAAGGAATGTCCAATTTGGAACTTACTTGGAATGTCAGACTGGGCGCATGCCGCTAATGCCAAATTGTGAGCTTACTTGGAATGTTAAACTTGCCAATGACAGGTAATGGAAGATTGGAAAGTATGTGGATGTTACATTGAGAATCTGCAACTGGCAACTTACAGTTAAGATCACACTGATTGGGAATGTCAAGCTACGAACTCACTGCGAATTTCGAACTGGGATCTTATAGGGAATTACACACCTAAAGGGAATGTGCAACTTCAGGTTTAGTGGGAATGTTATCTTGAAAGATTGCTGGGAGTATGAAGATCACTTGCCAGAAGGAAACACATTGTTTTATTGTTTTCAAACATGGTCGAGGCAGATCAATACAATACTGCAGCCCGCCTGTGAGGAATTCGACCATCCGCATGGCGGGTGTTCACTCGCCTGGGCTTTTTTGATATATTTTAAGAAAATGGAATGAGGGTAGATCAACCTCAGAAAATGTGTGGGGCTAATCTGCACACATTTTCCTATGCTCACCGCATGACAAAAACATAGACCTGTGTAGACTGCGTGGGCACAGCATACAGGCAACGCCCACCCCCTGTCGCATTTAGTTGGAGTGTGACAGTCAGGAGAACATGAAAGCACCTCAGGAGGAGGAGGGCCAACCCTTTCTCCTGCCGTGGCCAGCCTAATTTAATGTCAATGGCTCCGTGGATCCGCCCTGTTCATTGCCAGTTATGTTGGTGGCAGTGCTTACTGATGAGAGTTAATTGAAGCAGGCATGCGAGAGGCCTGGTCACAGAACTACCAAAGGACAGGAACACCAACACCCCTTTGAGCTGCATCTGTGTCAACTGGAAGCCAGCTCCTGTCCAAAAGGATCAATGACAGTGAACTGTCATGTCTGGTACATGTGTTTATACATGTGTTTACAGTAGGCAACCCCCGGAGGGAGACCCCATTCAGAGGGCAGGAGTATGTGATTTGATGGAGACAGAAAGTCTGTTCTCGCCACAACTTCAAGGTAAACCTGCACTTTGATCAGGAACCACAGACAGCTCAATTAACCAGAGAGACCCTTTGATCCACAACAGACAGGAAGATTAGTAGGACTTAGTAGTACATGTTTTCACCACTTTACCTTTCCTGTTGAAAATCACTCTGGTTATGGACTCACGTTTAACAGAAGGTTGTTGGTGGAGACCCAGGATTGGTTCATTAAGGTAGGCTTAGCCTGCACCAATCAATGGGGCCCATTTGGCTTTCAAAGAGGGTTGAGCCCCTCTTTTGGCAGATCCTTGGGAGACTTTGCAAGGAATAACGAGAAGAGCTCATTTGGAACCTAGCTGAAGGTGCAGTCTGTATTACAGCTTCTGGCAGTGAAGGAAGGCCAGGATTTCCAAGAGGGAAGCAAGATCCCTCCCCTAAACATCTCTCAGGGAACAGAGGGAGATACTGAATATAGAGGACCTTCTAGCAGCTCCAAAACCGGTACCTAGCCAGCACACAGCGTACCCGCCTGCTAGGCTCTGCAAGCAAGCTTCCTTGGTGGGAAGTGCCAGAGAGTTTCTGAACCACAAGAAAGACGAGGCCGTTGCCTGCAACACTCTCCTCAGTTTTGGGTCGTCCATCTTAAAGGACGACACAATCCCAGAGAAGAAGCTAGGAGGAGTGCATCGACAAGCATCAACCAGCGTCTGCCTGAAAGGACATTTTCGGGACAGTCGAGCCCTCGAACTGCAACTGACTGCACCACTGACTGTTGTCATGCTGCAGTTGCTAACATTGTCCGAGATGGATGGACCAGTGTTTCAGTCCCACCGACCAGCACTGAGATAACGATTCCTGACCCCAAGCCACCGTGTAGGCCAGCCTGTAGCCGTCAATCCAGCCTCGCTCATTGAAATGCCTGCTGCATGATACACGCAGCTGTCTCCTGTCTTGAACTCTGCCACAGGTGCTGCCAAGCGCCCTGAAACTGACTCAAACCTGTCAAGCACCAAGAACTTCAACAAGCACAAGGTACATTGTGATTCTGTCCCACTGGTCCTTCTCTGAAGGCCCCTAGTGACATTTTACAACCCATTGCTCCCTTTGTGCTGAGACCAAGTATCCTTGAACATTACAATTGATTACTTTACCGCCTGCCCTCCTGTCAGTTTTCAGTGTGCATCCCCTTTCCTTCTTGAAACTGTCTGTCTTCTTTATAGGGTGGGTTGCATTTTTTAGTGTTCTAGAACTGTCTGTTGTAATAATAATAAAGTAGATATTTTCATACAACCTTGACTGGATAGCCCCTTTTATTATTGGGTAATAATTGTATTTTTGCTGTGTTGCAACTAATCAACGGTGCACAACCTTGTGGAGATAAGCCTGCCGTTCTGTCCACGTTACCAACATTAGACAAGGAGGTTTATAATTGACTTGTGTTTCCAGTCTGTTTCGATCCCTTCTGGTGTACAACAAGTGCGCCATTGATCGATGGTTTAGAAACTGATATTCATCAGGGGACCACTGGTGCCCCGGAAGTTGATTCATCACACCCCCCTTATCCGAATGGAATAAGGGGCTTTGATTTGTCATGCAAGCTTAATTAAGGATTCAGTGCTGGGGTTCAGCAGCTATATGCAGGAAGAGGCGTCATGATTCAGATCTGCTGTAAACTTGTTCACATGTTTCCATATTGTGATAGCTCTGAATGTCCCTATTACCTGCATGCTGTGAAGTCAACCTTCTTGATGACAGATTGCCACCTGAGGCAGAAACACAGATATTTTTAACCCCAAAGGCATGTTTTCCATCTTTATGGGCCTAGGCAGATGGTAGGGGGCTGTGGTTTAAGCACCCCATAGCTTTAGAGTGTCCTCCAAATTGGATGGCTGTGAATGACCTCAGCAGCACTCTATGGCTGTAAGTAATTTTCACTGCTCTGTGCTGAGGTGGCCTCGGTGTGCTATATGGCTGCTAGCTAGCCTAAGCACCGCGTTTCCTGTATGGGCTAATTAGACTATGGCGAAGAGCTCTCCTTAGTGAATTGTTTGTCGGCTCGGATCCCCAGTTTTTGGTTGCAAACTGGTCTCAGTACTCTATATACATGAACACGAGTCGGTATGCTGTGAGTTTGAGCTGGCCTTAGCACCACGTGGTGTTTAGCTGGTCTCAGAAGCCAATGGCTATGAACTGACCTAGGCACTCTATGGTTGGGAGCTGGTGTCCTGTGATGATGATGGTGGCCTTGGCTGCTATGGCTGTAAGGTGACCCCAGCACACCGTGGTGAGTTCACCACAGAAGAAGCTAGTCTGGATACAGTGTTTTCCATGAATAAGCCCCCAGGCCACTCCCCTGTTCTATAATGCATTGCATCTAACACAGTCCGCAGTTGCCACTGTGAACACTGACAAGGGTTCAACGCAATGATGCATGGTCAAAGTTCAATATCACTGCGGAAAGCACAACAGAATGAGGGATATTATATGATATGATAGGTTATTTATAACGTGCTTAATACCCAGAGGTTTCTAAGTGCTGACCCGGGGATCAAACCTGTGTTGCTCCGTGTCGTCTTGCCTCCAAGGCGAGCACTTTGCTCCTGTAGCTTTAGCTGCTACTACACAAAGAGTGAAGCACACTTGAGAAATGAAGGATTATGAATGACACTTGGTGGATCTTCCATGTTGCCGGTCAGAGTAAGGAGCGTAAATATATGAAGCTAAATGTGAGTGTGATGCATGATTTCATTCAGACCTTTGAGAGGTATATGGCATCTTATTGCCACTTGTGACAAAGTCCCTTCACGGACCCTGGAGGTGGATGGTGGGTCTCCAAGCAACCAGTAGTCATCATCCACTGCGTAATGTCGTACCCGTGGGCAGCGTGTGGGGAATCACCTCGCAACCCTCACAGTCCCACAAACCGAGAGAAGGGGTTGGCAACATCACAGCGTAAAATACTGCTATCCCTTTGCAGGGGTCTGCAACCTGTGGCTCTCCTGATGTTTTCAACTAAGACTCCCAAGACGTCGTGTTGCCATTGACCATGCTGGCTTGGGCTGATGGGAGTTGGAGTCCAAAACAAAAGTGAAGATGGGTAAGCCTCGTTGTAGGCAGAACAGCGAATCTGGGGAACCAACAAATCAGTCAGTAAGCCCCGCAGAGCAAGGAAATGTACATGATAATTACAAAAGGCATAAGCAAGTCTCTGAGTAGAGATTCCCACAATGCACCATTGCACACCGTATCCTCCAACCTAAATTCAGACTCACGAAAGCAGGTGGCTCTAGTTTCCCATACATGGCAACTAAACAATGGAACACCCTGCCTCCCTCCCTAAGAGCCGAACCGTCCTACTGAACATACCGTAAAGCCCAGAAAAAGGTGCTATTTAAATAATCTGTCTGACAACACTATTCCTACTGCACTGTCCTTCTTTGATGCTGTTGTAAATGAACTATGAGGAACTGATTTTAACAGCGCCTCGATGACCCTGGGTTGCTGCACGCTTTACAAGTGTAAGAAATAAATAAATAAACAATTGGCAGCAGGGACTCACAAGTGGGGAGACGGACGAATGATCTTGCAGCACTTAGCTTCTACATGGCATTGCTCCCCCATGCTTGTGTGGCATCCCAATCCAAAATGGCGTCCAGCGGAAGTCAGCTCACTTTGCAGTACCTGAAAAGGTTAAGCGAAAGGTTCCTGGGTAACCAGAGTCCCTCGGTTTACCAGAGCTTATCCAATTGGAATGTGAAATGCACAGTTGCTCATTCCAGAAACCTATTGAGCCTAGCTGGTTGCAAGGGGTGGTTCCTGGGCCCTTTAAAAAGGAGATAGGAATTCTGAAGAATGTGGGTGTATGATACAATTGTTGGAGGTTGGAGAAGAGCAGATTGGGCAGGGCAGGAGCCAAGAATTTAGAGATAATGTTCATGTTAAAGGTATTTGTATCGTCCACCGTCACCACTGGAGTGGTCCCTAGGCACTCTGGCGGATCTGAAAAGGAAAGTGTGAAGAAAGGTGGGAGGGGGGTTAGTAGGGTGTAGAAGGAATAGGAAAGTGAGAGTTGTGTTGTCAGCTTCAGTTCGATTTGCACTGTTCACTGAGCTTAAGTGTGTTTTTCAGGTGCGTGCAAGTTCCCATGTGCTGCTTTGCCAGGTCATGTGCTATTAGTCTGTCATTGCAGTGTGGTGAAGTGTGTGCAGATTGCTGTGCCAAGAGGTGGTTGTGTGACTTTCTGTATGAGAACTGTCTGCGGAAAGTTGAGAATTGGGTTAGTGGGATTTCCTTACCTCTTTGTCTCTGCGTTTCTGTGCTCAGCATCTATGATTATCCTCCGTGTTTGGAATTGTAGTTTGTCTTCCTAGTTGGCAGGCCTGTTGAGGAGTGGAAGTTTTCCTCTGTGTCACTCTAGTCATATTCCCCACCCTGGTTGGGGATGTTTAGGTTAGGGGGTTCTGGTTCCTCCCTTCCCATGTGGGTCATCTTACATACCTAGGTTTCCTCTGCGGATTAGCGGTATGTGGACAAGGGTGGTTGGGGTGTCGCCTCCCACCCCATTTTCTGAATAGAGAGGATAGACTTAGAGGTCATGGTTTCCTCCCTGGGTTTCTTGTTTCCCGTTGGGTCTATGCTTCCTGGTTGTTTCCTCATGTTTTTAGAGCAGTCACGTTTTGAGTAGTTTTCTGAATTCCAGATGATCCCTTGTATTGCGTATGTTTTTTAGTAGGTGATTCCAGGTTATTGCTGCCAGGTGAGAGAAGCATGATCCTCCGAATGTTCTTTTATTGTATGGTTTTGGTTCTAAGCGAATGTCGTTGCTTGATCTAAGAGGTCTTGTTGGAAGGTAGACATTTATTTTTTCCTTTAGGAACTCTGCTTCTTGGCCGTGAATTGTTCTGTGTGATATGCTCATCGTTTTGAACTTAACGTATGTGTATCTCTGCGGGCAATGGAGTACAGGGAAATATTTTAGGTGGATATCTGCAGTTTACGCAACCCTTAATTGAGAGCATGGTGAATGGGAGATTATCAGGGAAAGTGGTTATGGAGGGGCAGGACTGCCCACTCTCGTCTCTTCTTTTTTGCAATTACAAGGATGCCATTTAAACACAGGGTAGGAGATAATCAGTACATCCGAGCAATCCTATTTGGCAACTCTGAGCATAAACTCTTAATGTTTGTAGATAATGTGTTGCTCTCATAGCGCACTCCTCCACTTTGCCTAGACACACAAAGGTAAAACTGTAGGAATACGAGAAAGGTTCAGAATTTAGCATTAACCCTTTTGAAATCGGTAATTCTGCAATCCTTTTTGCAGGGAGAAAGACTCTCTACAGGCTCTAACTCCCTTTTACTGAGTAGATCACCACATAAAGTATTTGGAAGTGAACATTACTCCAAATAGGTAGGTTATGTAACGGAAAGCATCCCCACCTATATAACTCAGCGCCTCAATGCCTATGGGTTGTATGTGCGCTTTACAAATGAAATAATTAAATAAAGACATATATCCTTCAGTAAGGGAGGATCTGGCCAGATGAGGAAAACTATGCCTTTCCTGAATGTGGGGATACATTCACTGAGGATGGTGGTCCTTCTGCATCTAATGCCTTTCTTAGGAACTCCCAACACATATCCCCCAAACTGACCTGGCTAAGCTACATAAGGCGGCAACCGCCCTTATTTGAGGTGTGAAATGTGCCACAATCGTAAGGCCGATGCTGCCATCTAACTTGATAAGGGGGATGGCTGGGATCTCCCCACTTAATATGGGTATGGTGGCTGAGGAAGACTATGGCATACTATTTGGTTGCCCAGACAAGGGTGGCCCCCACCTTTTTATATCAGCTATGAGGGTGTAGACATAGGCAGATGACAAAAGGGTGTCACAGTTGTGCTTAAAGACTTTTATTAAAGATGAAAGAAACCTAAATATCCCTATCTCGAAGAGGGTTTTCCCTGCCTCAACCTAGGAACACTAAAGGAAATGTCAGAATGTCAGTCCAAATTAAAGAAAAACACACCTTCCTTTGTCCAAAACCTATTTCTATCCCTTACACCTTACCTAAGGAAAGAAAGCCTAATGAAAGTAAAGTTCTTTCACCAGGAGAATGACTCCCTTCTACTGGTGTGTGGATTTAGATCCAAAGTTTTCCGAAAGGGTTGCAGGGGAATTATTCCCGTCCCCTGGGTCATGGAAATAGTTCCTAAGTTTCTTCCAATCAAGTTGAGGGGAATGACACCCTTGCCCTGGTGTTGTGGATATAGCTCTTCTGGATTCCTTTCTCTGTTTTACAAAAGTTCCATAGGATTTGGCTTAGCTCTTTCCAAGCCATAGAAAAGTCCTGGATATTATTGGATTTCACCTACATGCAAACAATATCCCTTCGGGATTCCCTTTATCCCTATGGACTCCTTTCTTAATGCTTTTGAACTAGGTTTGTTTTTCTTATTCTCTTCAGGGACAGTGGGATATCTCAGGCCACTAGGCCATAGGAGACAGCTTTCCTTGCACTTCCTCAAAGAGATGCCCCCAATGGGCTCAAGGCTGTAACTGGGGCGACGGAGATCACTTACGAGCTTCCAATGTGACCTGCATGGTGTAACGGCACCTGCCCGCAGAGTTTTCACGGAAGCAAAGGCACAATTAGCAATGGTACCAGTGTTTCCGTGTCCCCATTGCCATGGAGCCCTATGGGGCTCCATGGGAATGCGGACTAACATTTTCCAGTGCCTGACTTCCCGATCTGCTGGGACTTGTAAGAGGAAAGTAGAGTGTGAAGGGGACGAGAAGAAAGGGGGGCATCAGAAGTTGGAGAGGAGAAGAACATCAGAGGTTGTAGAGAGGGGGAAAAAGGTTGAGAAGAGTTGAAATGTGGAATGTCAGGTGGTGGAGGAGAAGAAGAGATATGGAACATCAGGAATTGGGGAGAGGAGCAAGAGGATTGTATGAAGAGGCATGTGGAATACGGTTGCTACTTAGGCTCTGGAAAAACCTAGATGGTAGTGTGTAAAGAGGCAAACACTGAGACTATCAAGGGGAAGTATGGGACAGATGGAGAAACATGCACGTGGAAAAGCATTAAGGAGGTTCATATGAAGCACGAAAGGAAAATATACAGTCCCATAGGCACAAGACGTTGGTGGGATATCGAGGAGGAGAGAGTGGGTGATGGTGCCATAAAGCCATGCCCCTGAGAACAGGAGGTGGTGCCTAGAAATTAAGCCAGTGAAAGCTCTAGAGTGCCATCATGTCTTCTTATGGCTGCAAAAACACATTGTTGCTTAAAACAGTGGGACGTTGAAGCGGTTGCCACACAAACAGATTGTGGGAGGTATGGAGAGGCTCTGCCAATCAGGCAGATAATTTACTATTAGATCTTATTTTTGTTTTTCTGTCGGCAAACATGAACCCCCACACTGAGTCCTCCAAAGCTAGACACAACTGGTCTATCATGCTAAAGCATTGGGAAAAAAGGAGGACCTGAGCTTGAAGGGAGTGGTGACTATGTGGTTGCAGGCATAGTTAGATGCTTTCACAGAGGCATTGGTGCAAAGTTCACCCTGAACCTCCCCTGGTGATTTGAGCACATCCTAGTGAACCACAGTCCTGACTAAGACAAAGGCCCTGATTCATGGAATAATCTACGTGGAAAATCTGGACTTTGTGTGCCATTCTCCATGCAAAACCCTGTTAGTTGATTAATGGAATTGAGTATGTTGGACTTTTCGTGACTTGCGTGGATTTTGCGCAGATCTGACATGTCTCTGTGAGCAGTCAAGTGCCTTGCCTGCTGCCTGGTACCTGCAGCTGTCTCCCACCAATAGCTCTGTCTCACAGGCTGTGAAGTGCCCTGGATAGGGCACCATGAACTTCTTCAGCATGAGGTACATTGTGGTTCTGCTCCCCTAGTCCTTCTCTGAAGGCCCCTAGAGACAGTTACGAGCCTTTCCCCCTTTGGCATTGAAACCAAATAACCTTGAACATTAAGACTGATTACCCTCCTGTCACTATCCAGAGTGCATGCCATTCCTTTGTGAAACTGTCTGTCCTCTGTGTTCCTTTATAGTGTGCGTTGTAACTGTAGTGTG